>NC_091623.1:24552500-29552500 GCF_027580195.1 Bos mutus
AACATAATTTACTAATTTATCTCTATAATTACATTTATAATTAGAACACAATAGACGCAAGTGTATTTACATAAAGAACTAAGGAACTGTCTAAAGCAAGCATGGCTTTTTTCGGACCATGTTACATTCTTATTAACTTTAATGCCTCTACCATTTCTTTGTTGGTTTTTTTTTTCTTAACATTAAAAAAAAAATAAGTGCCCAAACATTTCTGAGCTTCCAGTAATGTATTAAAATGTCTCTCAGCTTCTCTGTACACAGTGAAATGCTTGCTGAATGCAAAGTGAAGAAGGATGAATTTCTCCAGGTTCTGTACGTCTGATCTCTCAAAACCTTCAAAAATCTATCCTTGATCTCAGCAAACACAGCAGAGCACAATGTTATTTATGCATTCATTTATCTTTTCATCAAGGGTGGCTTATGTGGTCTTTACTGACTTTGGTTTCTCATCATCATCGCAGATCAGCATCTGCATTGTGTGCACTTGTAACAGGGATAATGGATCGCACTTACAATACCTACAAACTCAGCTGAGAGCCGTGCAAAGCAAATGGCCATAAATGCACCCATCCTGGCCCAAGTCCTGATGAATAAAAATGAAGATCTTGTCAAATAATAAAGTGACAGGTTAATTTACAGCGTGGAATAGTGTGAACAGGGAAAGCACCGCTTTTTCAATCTGTATGAACGGTGCCACCTATCTGCAGATTAGCAGAAGGCTTCAGGACCGCTAAGGCAGAAATCAGGATAAATACATGTGATGTTGCTTAGTTTTGTAAATATCACAGGAATGGAATTGATGATAAAGGCAAATGTGAGATTAGACACACACAGTTGCTTTCGAACCAAAAAAACAAGATTCTCAACAAAGGGCTGCTGTATCAAACAGTAATAAAGAGCCTCAAGCAGTTGTCTGTGCTCATGCCAGTTTTCATGCTTTAATTCAGCTGCCCTGTGGTTCTTAGCTTTGACATTGAGATCTGCACGGCCACCAGAGATAATTATTTCAACCTTCAGGCCATCAGGCGTTCATTTTTGATCATGGATATGTAAGAGATGTTTTCTGCTTTCTAAGTCTTCCAAGTGGATATCAATAGAAGGGTAAAATAAGGAAAAGGAGTAAGCCTTTGAAAAGAATATGAACATCCTGCATTATAGAAATGTGAAATGCTCCAATCAATTTTTGTAAATACTTGTTAATCTGATAGCTATATAGAAGTATTTTAATTTTCCCAAATTTCAAATTACAACTAGTTATTGCTCCTGGCACTCCATAAAGTTTAAACATGAACACTAAAATTCATACTGTGCACATTTAAATGAAAATACAAAGATATTATGACACAAATCCATACACTAAAACTAACTTTTAAAGTTAATTTGTATATATCATATCATAATGTGCTTTTATGGAAAACTGCAATCAGGAACATACATCATAAACTAAAATGTCTAGTTAGTAATCACTGAACAAAGTAATATGATAAAACCCTAAAACAGAGAGAGACTACATTTCTCTATGTATAAAATACAGAGAACACACTAGTTCCTCAAAAACTTGGTACAAAGATTAAACCATTCTGTTAACATAAAATGATAACAAAAAATATATAGATCATAATTAGTAGGATACAGCTTTTTATTTCATAATCTGAATAAACAAAATAATGAATTGTAGAGGTGTAAATATATAATTGATATCAAGTAGGAAAATCTATAGAAGATCACAAAATATAATAAGCACATCAAAAACAGGATTCATCAACATTTTTCTCAATCTCTTTTTGTAAAGGAAAAATGTGGCAGATTCATTTTGATATTTGGCAAAACTAATACAATTATGTAAAGTTTAAAAATAAAATAAAATTAAAAAAAATATTAAAGAATATACCATAATATTCAATGAGAAATCTATGTCTAAGAAATCTACTCAAGTAGATGACTTGAGAAGAGATGGCTATAGCTACCCTAAAAATAAATAATCCTGCTTTCAAATAAAAAATCCATTGTCATAACACTCAAGATGGAAACAGAAATGCTACTACCCTGGTAGATGCATGCCAACAGTCCAATTAACAATAAAAGTTTCAGAATAAGGTAACACATTTTATGGAATTTCCCGGTGGGCCAGAGGTCAGGACTTGGTGGCTTCACTGCAGTGGTCCAGTTCAGTCCCTGGTCGGGAAACTGGAATGCCACAAGCAACTTGGTTCAACCAAAAAACAAAAAGTAACTCATTTAATAGAGCAACAATTAATGCTAAATAGTACTTCAAGGAGTTTAAATTTTTCACATATTCTTCAAATGTAAAAGCTTAACTATTCATGGTTCTCAGTGCAAAATGAGAAGTGAGCTCAAGATGTAGTATTTTAAGCAGGTTTCTGCAATGACTGTAACCTATGCTCACTTTTTCCCCCTTAAGTTGAACATTGCAGTTAAGTGATGCAAAAGTGAGCTTAACGTTTTCCTCAGGAAATACAAACTTCCATATTCTACAGAATGCTTATTAAATAAAATTTCAAGAAGTGGTTAGAGCTTAAGATTTTCAGTCCTTCAGGGCATGCAAACTTTAAAATCCTTTCCATATTGTATCAAGTCCCTAATGCACAGAGCAGAGTATAGGTTGACACATAAATGATGCTATTGACTAAATGATCAACAACATTTGATCTCTATGTTGACACATAGGATCACTAAGTGTAAAAAATGAAGCCATATACTCAGGTAAAAGCATCTGATTTATTCCCAAATATCAATGGGCAAGAGTGTCCTTAATACTCTGGAACAAAAAGTTCTTGTCTTTATTAAAGCAAACTGCCCCCTCTATGCTTTTTGTGATCCAGAGCCTTCTCAAAAGAAGTTATTTCTTTCAATCATAAAATGATTTATCTATTAATGAAAGTTACTTTGTATTAAAATGTGTTTCAGTCTTATGGACTCTGTGGGAGAGGGAGAGGGTGGGAAGATTTGGGAGAATGGCAATGAAACATGTAAAATATCATGTAGGAAACGAGTTGCCAGTCCAGGTTCGATGCATGATGCTGGATGCTTGGGGCTGGTGCACTGGGACGGCCCAGAGGGATGGTATGGGGAGGGAGGAGGGAGGAGGGTTCGGGATGGGGAAAAAAAAAAAAAAAAAAAAAAAAAAAAAAAAAAAAATGTGTTTCCTTTAACTATTTGTAGATAAGATTCTGGTTTTTCTAAAGTGTTAGCTCAACAGTATATAATTTACACAGTAGAGTTTCTATGAAAGAAAAGGACCAAAAAACAGAAAGAAAGAAAATTTACAGAAAGTCTGTAGAAGAAGATATAATTATACTTTTAATTTTCCTACTTTCACCCCTCTCTCTGTAAAGAAAAAGAAATGATGTTCCCAATAACTAGCAAAATACTAGTTCAGATTGTGAAAAAAAATAGCTCTTCTCTATTCCCTAATTCTTTGTTGCACCATATTCCCAGTTTATTTCTAAGTTCAGGGTCATTACAATAGTTAGGAAGCTTCAGTTACTTGAGTATAACACTGGGGAACCCATTGCTCCCGATGATGAATACCCATCTTTATCTCAGTTCCCTGACAATTTTTTTTTTTTCGATTTTCATGACAAGATGAATACTGGTATGAAAAATATTACGATTTCTTATTATCTATATATATTCTTGAAGATACGTCTTGTTTCCTTCATTGTTTTTCTTTCCTATCTTTATTTGCATGTGTAAGTAATTTAAATAAGAACTTCTTAGAGCAAAACTTTAAGCAGGACTGTTTCCCTTACCTGTAGCACAGAGACATACATTTATGATACTGCCCTGCTCCTCACATGCAATTCTCTTTCTGTGGCTTCTTTTGTTTTCTGTATTTCTAACCCCAATTCCCTTTCATTTTTGTCTTTAATTCTTTCTTTTCATGGACTTGCCTTATTACTGAACAGTGGCAGCTCACAGTAGTGATATACTTCCTTGTTAGTACACAGTATAAAAAAGATCACTGGTCCATATATTTACAGTAAATAAAGCCCTAAGTCAACTACATGGCAAAGGAAAATATCTTCATTTGGTCATCTTCCTTCTGAGTAAGAAATACGTAAAACAAAGCCACAAAAAGAGAGCAACTGTATAGCTATCTTAAAATCTAATACTCAAGAATGAAAAAGTATAATTAATAAAAAACTCAACATTCAGAAAACTAATGGTATCCGGTCCCATCAGTTCATGGCAGATAGATGGGGAAACAACGGAAACAGTGACAGACTTTAGTTTCTGGGCTCCAAAATCACTGCAGATGGTGACTGCAGCCATGAAATTAAAAGACGCTTGCCCCTTGGAAGAAAAGTTATGACCAACCTAGACAGCATATTAAAAAGCAGAGACATTACTTTACCAACAAAGGTCCATCTAGTCAAGGCTATGGTTTTTCCAGTAGTCATGTATGGATGTGAGAGTTGGACTATAAAGAAAGCTGAGCGCCCAAGAATGGATGCTTTTGAACTGTGGTGTTGGAGGACTCTTGAGTCCCTTGGACTGCAAGGAGTTCCAACCAGTCCATCTTATGGGAAATCAGTCCTGAAAATTCATTGGAAGGACTGATGTTGAAGCTGAAACTCCAATACTTTGGCCACCTGATGCGAAGAACCAACTCCTTGGAAAAGACCTTGATGCTGGGAAAAATTGAAGGCAGGAGGAGAAGGGGATGACAGAGGATGAGATGGTTCGATGGCATCATTGACGTGATGGCATGAGTTTGAGTAGGCTCTGGAAGTTGGTGATAGACAGGGAAGCCTGGCGTGCTGCAGTCCAAAGGGTCCCAAAGAGTCGGACACAACTGAGCAACTGAACTGACTGACTGAACATTTGAGTGCCCACTATATACTGTAAGCTCACAAATACCCTAAGCACTTTACATGCATTATTTCATTTAATCATTAAAGCCCTGCAAGGCAGAGATGCTACTGGTGTCCTTAGCAAACAGTTATTACACAATGAATGAGTGGTAGAACTGTCATCAGAGTCCGTTTTGACTCTAGATCTCACAATGTTAACCAATAGGACATATACTGTATAAAGTTTATTACTTTTAGATTGTGCTAAGTCGTTCTTGATTTTAGTTATGATAATCTTCTGCTGTATGTGAATCCTCAAGTGACAAATCTCACAAATAGCACTTCTGGCAATAGCTCTGTAATGACCATATGTCACCCCTAGGGGTCAGATATATTTTAAAGAGTGAAATCAGAAACACTTGGCATCTATCCGCTAAAAAAGCTGTTTAGATAGAAACAGTAAGGGTGTACCAACAAACAATCATACTGCTAAAATGTCAGCGTAGTGCAAGTATAAACACAGGAGGTATATTAAGTGTTCTTTGTTCTTTATCAAGGCTTCTAAGAACATACCGAAAATAAGAAAAACTCTGAAAAAGTTGTATTTGGTTATGGTAAAAAAAAAAAAAACCTTCCTCTATATTCATGGAATAACAAACCAGTAATGGTTTAGGCTTCTACAAAAATACTTTGGTTATTTTGTCTTTGCTTCCATAGGCTGAATTTAAAAGTAGTTTATGTTATAGGCGAAACAAGTTCCTTTGCTTTCAGTTTGCATTTGAAGAAAGAAGCAATGATAGGGGTTATGGATTGGGAGAAAGAAGGTAAGAGGGCTCTAGTCATTGTAAGAAATGTTTATAACGGTGCTTGAAAGATCAAGGCAACAGCTTCTTTTATAGCTGAACTGTTTCTATATGGACAGAAGTCTGTGTCAATGGGCGATTTGGTATTGCTGTTCAGTCACCCAGTCGTGTCCAGCTCTTTGCCATCCCATGGACTGCAGCACACCAGGCCTCCCTGTCCCTCACCCTCTCCCAAAGTTTGCCCAAGTTCCTGTTCATTGCATTGGTGATGCCTTCCAGCCATCTCATCCTCTGAGGCCCTCTTCTTCTGCCCTCTATCTTTCCCAGCATCAGGGACTTTTCCCTGTCTATTTGCATCAGATGACCAAAATACTGGAACTTCAGCTTCAGATTCAGTCATTCCAGTGAATACTCAGAGTTGATCTCCCTTAAGATTGACATGTTTGATCTCTGTGCTGTCTGACGAACTTTCAGGAGTCTTCTTCAGCACCATAGTTTGAAGGCATCAATTCTTTGGGGCTCTGCCTTCTTTATAGTCCAGTTGTCACAACCATACATGACCACTGGGAAGACCGTAGCCTTGACTATATGGACCTTTGTCGGCAGAGTAATGTCTCTGGCTTTTCAATACACTGTCTAGGTTTGTCATCGCTTTCCTGTCAAGAAACAATCATCTTCTGATTTCATGGCTACAGTCACCATCTGCAGTGATTTTGGAGCCCAAGAAAAAGGAAATCTGTCACTACTTCCACCTTTTCCCCTTCTATTTGCCATGCAGTAATGGGGCTGGATGCCACGATCTTAGTTTTTTAATATTTAATCTTAAGCCAGCTCTTTCACTCTCCTCCTTCAGCCTCATCAAAGGCTCTTCAGTTCTTCTCTTTTTGCCATTAGAGTGGTATCATCTGCATATCTGAGGTTGTTGATGATTCCCCCACCTATCTTGATTCCAGCTTGTAACTTATCCAGCCCAGCATTTCCCAGGATGTGCTCAGTGTATAGGTTAAACAGACAGGGTGACAGCAGACAGCACTGTCTCACTCCTTTCTTGATCTTGAACCAATCAACTGTTCCATACAGGGTTCTAACTGTTGCTTCTTGACCCACAACAAGTTTCTCAGGAGACAGGTAAGATGGTCTGGTATTCCCATCTCTCTAAGAGCTTTCCACAGCTTGTCATGATCCACACAGTCAAAGGCTTTAGTGTAGTCGATGAAACAGAGATAGATGTTTTTCTGAAATTCTCTCGCTTTCTCTATAATCCAGAGAATGTTGGCAATTTGATCTCTAGTTCTCCTTCCTTTTCTAAACCCAGCTTGGACATCTGGAAGTTCTTGGTTTGCATAATGCCAAAGTCCAGCATGCAAGATGGGTGGTTAGGATATTTTAACTACATGACTATTATGAATTTTAATAGAAACTGTCAGTTAAATATCTTATAGTAGACTTTTCCAGTATTAATAGTTTTAATCTTAATGGCACAGTAAGTGCCTTACTGGTCCTTACTGGTGCCTCATGGAGTACTTGAAAACAAAAACCATTTTGGAAAAAAAAGTGTAAATATTACCCCATTTTTCTATATTCAACAAATACTGTTTAGATATACTAACTGGCTCTAGCAGAAAGGGACCATTCAAGTGAGAACAGAAATATTGACAAAAGCATAATGTCATTACTTGAATGAACGCTAGATACTCGATGACATATGTTTAGTGATTCAAAATAACCAAACCAATAGGAATGACTCTTCATGGACCCATGAATCAATTACCCAAGGAGTCTTGAACAGCTACTGCATGTGGAACATGGTATGAAGTTTGAAAGCATCATGTAAGAATTATTTTTTCAAAGAGTATAAATTTGAAAAAAAAAATGCTGTTTCTATTTGAGCAAACAGCTTTACTCAGATACTATCTAATATACAAATAAGATACAAATAAAAAGTGAACATTAAAGTGAATTCCAAACTTAAAAGATTAGAATGTAACTTAGGTTCCTACTGTAACATAAATTAAATAGTACCTAGTGGTTGTGAAGGTTATATCACAAATCATGATACAATTAGGAGTGAAACACCACTAAGCATTTTTTAAACTGGAGCACAAACAATATTCATAAGCTTGTCAGTCACAAGAGAAACACAGATTAGTAAAATCTAAAAAGAGAAACTGAGAAATAGTATATAACATGAAATTATGTCTTTGACAGTTGGTTTTAATTGCAAAATTCTGGAGCTTGGTTTCTTTCTTTAGGAAGAAATGTCACAACAGCAATGGAAAGATTAATCAAATGACCTGAAGCTGATCAGTACCCAAATGGTCTGAGAATCACTTTTGGCTTATCCCATATTCCAACATTTCTGGCACCTTCTCTGGGTTAATAAATTCTACCTTCAACCTACAGCTGTCATAGTTCTGGTTCTTTTTCCATTATTCCTTTAACCCGATGCAAGAGAACTGGGCCCTATTCATCGAGAGGTAAAGACGTACAAACTGCCAGCTAACCTTTTAGAAACCTTAACCACAATGGGAAACACAGTAGTCATTCTCTTCTGTTTAAGTTATGAGTGTAATAATCAGGAATACGTTGCTTAGAAAATAGTGTATGGTCAAAACGAAAAGTGAGAGAGAAACCTGAAATAATTATAAGAATAATTATAAGAATAAATCTATAGGTAGAAGAGAAATTTAGGCAAAATCTATATCCTTCAGGGAAACCTGAGGATGCTTACACAGAGTAGAGGAGTGTGCGTTTAGGTAGCAAAATCAGCATATGGTGAACAGAAGGATACCACGTGAATATTAGTATATGACCGAATAAAGCTAATAAACTCCACTAACAATCATTTTCTGTCTGGTTGTTTAGATGCCATCTATTACTATAAGGATCAACTGCGTACTCATAAACATTTGCTTATAAAAATTCTATACTATTTAATACTACAAAGTTTGGAAGATGCTTATAAAAAAGCTCTGAATTGTAATAGACTTTTAGAAGTTCAAAAGCACTGTCCATGACTAGGAGCTTTGGAGTTCCTTTGTTACATGTTCAAGCATGATTGTGTAAAATAAAGAATAAGACACAGTCATTGTGCTGGTAGTTGGAAGATGAGTATGATAGGTTATCTATAATTCTAACATGACCAACATATAATCAGGTATTAGCTTACAACCTCAAGGACATTTCTGTTAAAAAGTGTACTTGCTTACTCATTCTCAGTCAACAGGACCTTAGATGGTAATAACAAGACTGGGATGAATATATGAAAGATGAAGTTCCTGAAAGCTAAACAGTACTTGGAATAATAAAAAATATGGAAAATTATTTAAGACTTTTAACTTTTAATTTATGTTAACCTGGAACATTTCTGTAAAAGTGGCTAATATACAATTATTTCATAGGAAAGAAAGATTAACAATCTGCTCAACTTCAAATGCAGTGGATAACAGATCTCCAATATAAAACCCATGCATATATATCATATTATAATAATATATGTTAGGAATTCAATAAAATCCTAATGTTTTAGCTTATGGACATTTCTATTTTATACACATTAAAATATTCTAAATAAATCATGATCAAGATATTCTTATAAGCTATACACACAATCACTATGGTAAAAGATAGGCCACTCTAAATGCTATTCATCTTTTTAATCCAAACAAATTCAGACTAGTAACACTTGTCTGATTAAAAATATAACCTTGGTGAAGAAATATTTTAGTCAGATATTTGCTGTTTAGCTGAAAATTAGCGGAAAAAAAAAAGTGAATAGTAAGTATGTAGATTAATTGTTCTATTCTATAAAGGGTAAATAAAGCATCCAGGGCTTGAGATAGGGTACAAAGAACGTTTCCATGGTTACATGCTTTCCCATATCAAATTAGAGCAGAATTTGTGTACAAGAGGTTTGTTGACAGCCTACATAGGCCATAAAAAGAATAGAAGGCTAGGAGTTTGAAATCTAAATATATTCTGCAAAGTCTGTTGAGAGAAAGTTGGGTGAAGAAAGCAGCATCAGGAGAGTAGCAGATTAGTTAAGAGTATCAGATGCCATTTCGTAAAAAGATAATTTCTTTTTTAGATGTGGCTCAAAAAAGTCTCTTCAAATGGATGATTAGTTTACTCTTTTTCACATCCACAAAGACACCTCAGTCTGGTGGCCACCCAAGCTATTAAGAAGAGCCATTATTTGGCATGCTGCGAGAAGCATCAGCTTCACCACCTGCCCAGTCCTGCAGATGTCACTCCACCAGAGTCAGTCTCAAACATGGCACCTTCCAAAGGACAGCTAAGGGGCTGTGCCCACATGAGTGCTGGCCAAGCTACAACTTTGTTGTACACCTGCCCCTATTATTCTTGCGGGCCGTTAAGTGGGAGTGAATTATCTTTTTAGTACATGTAGAGAATTCCAGTTGGGCTAAACAGCATCTTACAAATGAAAAATGGTCAAATCTATGGTTAAAGCACTGCCCAGTGATTCTGCCATAGAGGGGCATTCTCACATGCTTCAATTTTTCTTTATATACCAGCAAAAGTATATCTGGACATTTGAATAATTTTCTATTTTGTGAACTAGCCCAAAAAGAATTGGGATTTTTTACTTGTATCTCCTGTATGTTTACTATATAAAGTTGGGAGTGTAACATTGTTATTGATTACTAGATACGGTAAACGTTTCCACCTGACAATATTAGCTAAAATTTTCTTTTTCATATTATCACATATTTTTGCATTTAAAAATATTTTAAATACTTCAACAGTTTATAAAAACTAGACACATGACAGAAAACCAAATAATGTGTACTTTCAAAAACAAAGCCTGCTTAAATGTCTTTGACATGTTTTTTCAGTAAATATGGTGGCAGGTCATTTTGGTTATTGTTTTTTCTGCTGTAAGTTATATAGAAAGAATGTGAACTAGCTATGGCACATAGTCCCAAGGATTCAAAGGAGCATAATGTACAAACAACTATCAACCAGTAAACTGAAAATTCTATACATTGGTGTATATACAGTGCAGCCACATCGCAGACTTTTAAAGCAATGACTTGATGTGAGTTGGTATGTAAGTTAGTCCAACATTTGATGTGGTCAGTTCAATGATTTCAGATTAATAAAGTGAAAACAAACAAACAAAATAATGAAGAACACGTGAGCACTTCCTTTCTCAAATACAATTCATGCTTAGTTTCATCAGCCATTGTTTTGCCCTGGCTAGCTGGCTGTTTAATGAGTGTCTCTGGGTTGAATGGTTGGAAATTTGGTGGGTAAAGGCTGAAGCCAATTAAAAAAAAAAAAATCTAACTAGTGGCAGAGAACAAAGTATTTATAAGGAAGGAAAGTAAAATTATAGGTGACAGCCAGCCAGCATTACTATGTAGACTAAAGCATCACAGTCGTTCAAGTCATGACCAAAGGCTGATGGTAACTTTTACAATGTAAATTATGCTTTTGCTTCAGGCATTATATAAGTAACAGCTATACTCAAGAATTATTACCTGGATGGAGAACAAATTGTATCTTTCAATGAACACTAGCTAACTATACCAGATATCTCTTAAAAGGAGACCTGACTGGCCTGGAGAGAAGTTTCTCCTTTTAGTCCTGGTAAAACATTGAAGGGAAGTTTTATCTTCCTCAAGTGATGCTATTTATTGTGGAATGTATTCAATTTCTGTGCAGTGTTTTAGAGTTGCTTACTTGAAGTCATAAAAAAAAATACTAGAATTAAGAAATGAGCTAAAATTTATGAATTTTTGAGAGCTGGAAAATGAGACTGCTTAAATTTTAAATTCTATCATTTTGTATATAACTGAAGACCTTACTTTTTCTTTTGATGAAGTCTTAAAAACACATGAGTCAAAAAAAAAATACATGGGTCACATGCATAGTGTAGACATTTACAAATGCACTGTGCATTGCAAACACAAAATATTTTTAATGGTCAACAATGGAATCCATTCTATTCGCGAGATTTTTCCTTTCTCTCAATTTTATGTAGAAATTGGAGACCTGAAATTACAAAATACAATAACTTTGTTTTTGGCAAATTCAAAAAAATAAAGTTCAAAAACCTCTGAATGTCAAGAGAAAAATCTCATTTTTGTTGAAAAAAATCACAAAATTTTTCAGTGAAGGTGTCAAAGTCTTGAAGGAGTGAGGCACGGTTTAGGAGCATAGACCTAAAGACCCAAGTATACCAGGTAAAAGAGTAAAGAGAGAGGGACAAAACAATATTTGCCTCTCCAGTTTTCTCTTCACACTTAACTTTCATGCCATTCTGAAGTTTTGTTCTGGAATCTTTACCCAAACTGTGTTCTACTGATCATCTCTGCCCCAAGTAGTGCCTAACAACTTAAATCAAGTAGTTATTTCAGAAGACGTAGAGAATACAGGAGAAAGCCTCTTTACTCTTCAACTTTGTAGCATTACATCTACCAGCGACTCCATAATTTAAGACAGATGTGGAAAATTTAGATAGGAATCAGAAGATAACCATGAAAAATGACTTAAGAGTCGACAAGAGGGACTATTAAGCAGTTAAATAAATAAACTGTTATGATTCCCAGCCTCCACTCATTCTAGAGACAAACTGGCACATGTCTGTAATATTCCTTACATGCAAAGGCAGATTCTATTAAATAAAAGGGGATGATAATATTGAAATCAGTAAGAGTAAAGAGGCTTTTTTCCAGAAAAAAAAAAAAACTATCATTTATATAAAATGTCTTTAGGGTTTACACATAAAGTAGCTAGACCATCAAGTTAGGAACAATTAGACAAATAAAAATGCTAATAATCTTGGACTATGGATTTAGTGATTATCTCTGCATAAAAGGGGTTCTCTTCTGTTCCTTCTCAAAACTCAAGTATTAACTGGATTTAAAATCTAAATCTCTTGGTCTAGCAGTATCTAAAAAAATCAATACCATTACTTCCTTAAGTTATTCTGGTTACACAAATTTAATTCCTTCCTTCTAGATTTCAATAGAATTACTGGTTATTCTCTGCAAAATGGAAGTACAATCTTTTGCAGATATCATCAAAATATACCAAAATATATAATATATATTGACAGTTTTACTGATACATCTCAGAATTTTTAAAAAGTACTTTTAAAAATTTTATTTTTAATTGAAGATAATTACTTTACAATATTGTGTTGGCTTCTGCCATATCAACATGAATCAGCCATAAGTATACATATGTCCCCTCATTCTTGAACCTCCCTCCCAGAGTACTTTTTAAAATGTTAAAAAAAAAAAATTGCCAAATGCTATATTCCTTGATGCTACTTGAATCATTTGCATTAAGAAGGTCTTTTACAAAACCATGTGCTATTTTTTATATTATTAAGAGAAAACAGTAAAACAATCAACATCGGAGTGAGCTGACAAGGCAAGTCTTTTCAGTTTTACATTTCATATTTTCTCCATTAAAGGACAGTTTGCCACTAGAAACAACAAAGCATAGATTATAAAATCATAATTAAAGCAAAACATTCCACTTGCTTTTCTACAAAATTTTTGCATTTATGTTTCTTCTCTCACATTTTTGAACCATTAAATCACCATTTTTTTTTAATTACCAACATAAAGAGGATAGGCTATAAGACTGTTGAAAAGGCATGAACTAAATCTAAACTCAGAAGATTTGGTTTCTACTCTCGTCTTAGCCTTTTTTACTAGCTATGATATCTTGGGCAAACATTTTAGAACACTCTAAACCTCAATTCCTATATCTGCATAGTGGGGACAATAAGTTACATGTTTTGTCCCAAATATAAATAGAAAAATGGGGGACAGCATTTTGCAAAACTGTCAAGCAGCATAAAAATGCTAGCTTTTATCCTAATAGAAGATCAAATGATCAAAATTACATATAAACTTTTATTAGTATACATGAATGTTAAGCTACAATGTAAATGCCTTAAAATTATTTATATGCTCACTGTATTCATATTTAATTATATTAGACATGCAATAACTGAAGAGGTAATCTAATCCCCTACTTTCTCCTAACCCTTAAATTTGCTAACTGAAGAAAAATAAGCATTTTTAGTAAGACAGGAATCTGAGTATACACTAGATATTTTCAGGGGAAAATGGGTCCTTGGTAGGCAAGAGAAGGAGCCCTATGGAGTGCTCTAACTTACACCTGCAAATACTTACGCTAGATATTTCCCTGTGCCTGCCCTTGTCAACTATTAGCAAGTACTAATGTTTTATTTCAAAAAATTTTGGACACTCATTCTCTGTCTCTGTACATTACATATAGACACCTGTAGGTGCACAAGCATAACATATCTACATGTAACTCCAAAGTCAAAGTAGGGTTTGGAATGCTACTGTGTATAACAAAGACAGAATCTGCTGTTTAACTTTGACCCCATCAATGACTCTGGGAGTCAGCCAGAGAGTCAGAGTAATGAAGAAGTGGGCCTCTGTAAGATTCCCTGCTGTGAAAGCACTCCTAATAAGAGATACTACAGTGAATGATTAATTTTGATTCTTTAACTCATAACATGAGTATAGAGATAAAATTCAAGAAATCTCACACATTAAAAAAAAAACCTTCAGGATAAATTTTTGAAAATATATCATTTCAATCAATTATGAGCAAGAATTCTTATCTTCAAATGTTAATGTTTCTTTTCAGAGCACCATTTCCCCAAAAACAATTCTCAAATGCTTTCAACTGTAGTAGTATAATGCCTTAAAACACTATTATTTTTTCTGAAACCAAGGAAAATCTAATTGGGATTTGGGTTTATAAAGTTCAGACTTTTAACAGTTTTGAAACTATGCAAATGAATTATTTGATACTCTCTAGATAAAAGAAACTTATTTACACTACAGTATTATTTGTAGTCTGAACACGCCTGGTCACTGTGAAAGTTAAAATTGTGTTAAGTTGTTTTTAAGAAAAAAATTCCCTTTTCACATATTTACAAGTAGCATTAAAACTTGCTGACTGTGTTGGGAAAAATGTATGAAATTTACATTTTCTTTTAATGATATAAGACTTCTTCCAAATGGTGCTTAGGGAAAAAAAAAAAATGTATCTTGGTCAATTTTAAATATAGCTGTAATTTGCTTCTGTTTTAACATTTTATTTACAATGTAGTGAAAATATTCATTTTAAACATTTCTTCTTTAATAGGATAAACTACTGAAAGATAGAAAACCTAAGAATACTGGGGAAGGTAAACTTTAGAAAAGCACACAATAAGCATTCAATTAATGTTCTGATGTATATAAGTTAATGAAAAAAAAAACTAGAGGATCTTTTTGATTGCATAAGAAAACAGGAGATTAAGGACAATATCTAGACAGGGAATTAACCCATTTATTTTATTTCCATAGCCCTTTACCAAATAAGATATGTTAAAGTATAAAAAAAACATTAGTAAATGACTTCACATTATATTTTAAATGATAGTACCAAATACACTGGTGTGATTAAAGCTGTGAGATATAAACCTCATTTCAAAAAAATTAAATGTATTTGATAACAAAGTTATTTGATATAAAAAGTCATAATATGAAGGTATTTTGTATTTTACTAACCTTTGAAGTAAATTAAATCATTTTTCTAACTATACTGCTTTTAGTTTACTACTTTGAGGCACCTGTCTAAAAAGGATTAAATAATAGTATCATGTATTAATGTTACTACTACATTTCATATGGTTAGAATTTAATGATAGGTTTTTTAAAGTCAATTTTAAAGACAGTTCTAAACAGGTTACCTTTTATTGAACATTAATAAGGTGAGAGTATACTACCTAATAAACATTCACTTTAGGTAGAGAAATTACTGAAACAAAGTAGGAGATTTTTAATAAATATGAAGTGTTATCTCACTTAAAATAATCATCTTCAGACTTTCTAAGGTTATCTTTCTAAAAAGTCAAATTTATCACTTTTTTGAAAAAATATAAGAGCTCCTAAATCAAAAATGAATGAAAAATCTCAGAATTTATCTTCTAAGAATATTTCTATAATGAGACAAGCAAGTCTTAAATTCCAAACTTAAGAATTTCAATTTTTTTCTCACAAAGTGACAAAAGCTTCTGGTTTAAAAAAATATAGCTACTCTGATAGAGAAATTGCACATAACAAGTTAACCCTCTAAATTTTCAAACATTATATTTATATAACAGAACAACTGAATATTGTGAGAAATCATTACTTACTGACACATCACAGGAAATGATTAGCCACGGAAAATATTTAATGGGCACATTAGTACGTTTCTCCTTCCAAGTGCCACTTGGGTGGAGGGCACCAGTTTGTGATTTTTAAAAGATAAATAATGTGAAAGAGTGTATCAAAAATTTAACTTTTAAGTAATAAGTGCATTAAATAAATGAAATTAGATTAAAAAGTATAATTAACTTTTAAAGTATTTTTACATTATGAAGGGATTAGAATTAATAAAAGTAAAAATGAATCTTTAAAAATTAAAACCATTATACATTATTGAAGACTCTAAAGTATTATATGTAGACACTATTAAAGTGTTTCCTAAGACCAAGTTCTTCTCCGGCTCAATCACAACACAAACATTTTTACTTCCTAATAACCATGTCTGTCCTATGCTGTCAATAAATTAGTTACAGTCTAATATTTTTAAATAGACTGATTAAGTTAAAACTATAGGAAGTAAAACATATATACAAAAAGTCACTATTTACAAAAGTCTAAAATTGCCTCGACAGAAGAAATTTAAGGTTTCTTTACCCTATGCTCATATTTTTAATTTATTTGGGGAAATAAACAGTTGAAAATATACCTAGGTCACTCTACCTAGTTTAAAATACAGAATCAAGATAAAAACCAATGTAATTCTTGCTCTACAGGATAGTATAAAATTATAGAACTTCTTTTAGTCATAAGAAGACATTTAAAAATTTTGCAGAGGAAAGTAATTATCCATTATTAACGAAATGACTAATTCTTAGCTATACAAATCTAATGTGATGAAAAACTTTATATAAATAGAACAAGTATTAACTATATGAATTATCAGGAATCTAACATCTTTGCTTTTAAATATACTCAAATATTTGTAATTACACTGACGTAGCTGTCGCTGAATACAGTTACATTTATTCTACAGCTAGCAATATATATCAATGATTTTACTCATTTATTAAATATTTATCTCCAATGAGATTGAATGACAAAACAGAACACAACTTTGTAGAAAACATACAGTGCAGAAAATACACTGACACAGACATGCTTATTATTTGAAAGTTATTATCTGTTCTGTGTTAAGGTATATTTCCCAGGGGTGGCAATTACATAAATATGTAATCCTTTATGGGCCTTGAAAAATGCATCTGATACAAAAGACTATAAAAGGTCAAAATGCTGAAAAAGGTATGAATGTGTTTTTTTAAAATTCAATAATATATATTTCTTACAGTATGAATCTAAAAATATTCAGAAAAATTACTTCTGAACTAATTAAGATGCTTTGAACTAATGCACATAAATTATTTTATCGGGTACATTGCTTAGTTAAAAATGAGTATTTTTCCAGATTGTTTTAAAAAAGAGAATAAGAAACAAAAAAAGACACAAATCTTTTAATAACAAAAGATCTGAACAGTACACATTATCCTACGTTAGTCTTTCACTAGACATATCTGACCTATCAGAATACTAGAAACACTGCTCAGATATAGTAAATTTGGTATTGTGACATATAAGTAGCACAAAAGCTCTTTCTTTAATCAAGCAATCATAATTGTCAAGGCATATGTAAAGAATGAGACCTAAAATACAAGTTAACATTTTAAACTACAGGGAAAAAACATATTATTTCATATGCTGTGCACTCAAGAAGACATTTCTATTGCAATTTTCTTACTGCTATTGTGACAGGGAAAAAAATTCTAATAGCTTCAGAATCATATGTATTCAGCTTTTTTTTCCAACATCTATAAAACATAAAAACAGCTTAATGTTCATTTCCTACAAGAATCCACATTCAGAAGACAGTCATCAAAATTTACTACATGTGAGATAAGTAATCCTGACAGAGTTCTCTAGCTTCACATTGCCTTGCATTTCTGCTTGTTGCTTAACATTACTACATATTGGAAGAGTGCATCTCTTTTTCTTATGGTGCGCTGACTTTCAGGATTTAGAGCACTCTGAAGTTTCTCTGTAAGAATACTGAGCAGTCTGATTAAATTCAAAGTAGAATTTGCATAATGGAAATTAAGAATCCAGCAGCAATAATAACAGGTTTTGGAACTACCTAATTCAAAGGTTAAAAACACTCAGAATACTATAAACTTAAATTTGACCCTTTCTTTTCCTTTATAATAATGTATACGAATAGATTTTTACCAGGATTTCTTTAATCAAAAAAAAAAAAAACCTACTATTATTTGACTTGGATTATTCTCTTGAGATATTTGTATATAGTTATTGTGGTACTGGCCTCATGGAAGAAAGAAATCTAACAACCAGGAGAGAGCTTCAAAGAAGACTGTTTTGGAAGTCTTCAAGAATTGCACAGAGTTACTGAATTAAAGCAAAAATGGTCATTTAAATACTTAATGGATTGTGAAACACTTATGGGGGCTTCGTGTCTCTAAAGTAGATGAGACAGAACAGGTTGGCACAGGAAAAAGTTCCCCTTTCCAGTTTCTATTGTTTACTGAGTTAGTCACCACACACGCAGAAATACATTTCATAGAAATCACATGGCTCACAATGTTCCTTTTAAGCTGTATCTGACATCTGAGTGATTGTATGTTCCTCTTCTCCCCCTTTGATCTTCCTCAGTACTCAGCTCACTGTTAACTGTCCTGGGTGGTCTCCCCATCAGAGCGCAGTGATCAGGACCCCTCGCTATTGGCTGCCTTCTAGGGATTCCTATCAGCTGTATTCTCACATGCATGTGACAACTTTATTAGCTCACTCGGATTGTGCTTCAGACCATCTCCACAGCACACACACACCCTTTCTCAAACAATCACACTTTTGTAGTTGACTTAGAACAAATAATTATATGAACACTTCAGCTGTTATACTCAATAATAAAGTCGCAATGAAGAGAAATTTCACATTATGTATAAGTCAGGGCTTGGTTTTCATGTTCAGACTAAAAAAAATCAATTCCAGATTGATTTTTGTGTATATATCGTTATTGTCAGAGGATTAATTGATGAATTTTTCATTTGATGAGTCAGGTGGAATAAGCTCTGAGGCACTTAGTGAGCAGAATTCTAATTTACTCTGGTTCTTCACACTCTGAAGTAAACTCATCAATTTTGATATTTCATCATAATTTACTTGTTCTTAAAATACTCAGAAAAAGGCTCCAAAGCAAAATAAAAGGTGCTGTGAATATTGTGGTGCTTATATATTATATGATTAATGTAATCTGGATTTTGAAAATGGATTTATACTTTTTGAAAGATATTAAACTTTTATCTGGTTCAATCTGTTCACTTTGACTTTTTATTTCACTATTATCTAAATCTCTCCTATATAGCTACTTTCCATCTGTCTACTGACCTTAGAAAGCTCTGCAAAGCACATAAAGTAACAGTACAAATATACCATACTTAAAATCAGTATGAAGCTAGAGATAAAAATTATGGAAATTTTACTTTATTCCAAAACAGCCTTATTCCTAAGACAAATGCTAAAAACCCTAAATAAAATGTTTTCAAAAAGAATTACATTCATTTTACTGATCAAACGACAGTTTTCTAAAAAACTGATTTAGAATTTCATCATATGCTTTCAAGTGCGTCACAAGAATAAAGAGCAAGAAATCTTCGTATTTCTTACTTAACACAACATAATATTTTAAAATGTAGCTGTATTTTCCAAATGTAACTTGCCACACCATTAAGACCTTTTATGCATGAATTTTTCATGTAAAGCAAGGTAGTTTTAAAAAAGAGAGGCTAAGTAAACATTATTAGCTTTGAATGTGTATCTAAATTGTCATGATGAACTATATCAAAGTTCTTTAAAAGATAACTTTCTTCTCTCTCTGGAGTTTTCATGTATGTTTTTTTTTCCAGTAATATCTTTCCACCTTCATTATTTCCTCAAATTTCTTTTTGCTTGCACTTTTTTCTTGGTGCTAAGTCTTTGCCCTAATTCTTAGCCTGATGAAAGGTGATGTGGTTGGATGCTCTGACTCCCCACATTTAATTTTCCAAGGAAAGTCTTCTATATGTAGAGCATCTCTAGTGAAAAAGGGCAGAACAGCATCCTTTTCTGAGTTTAAACTAACCAATGAGATTCTCAATCGACCAGGAGAAAAGTCAGTAAAGATGTTCTCAGTCTCCCAGTGATTTGAACTGTCTTCACAAAACTATCAGCATCAAGGCCAGGAACAAGGGGTCATGTCCAACTAGGACTAATATAACCTCCTACTTCTCTATTCTTGCAACCTTCCCCTTTTTTACCTCTGTGACCTTGTCACTTTCCTTCATTACTCTGTCCTCCTCGAATATTAGAGCCAATAACGATAGCATCTGCACAAGAGAATAGCTTGGAGCATGAGCCAAATGAAACTGATTCTAAGTCAGTTTTACTGGCCTACCGCCTACCTCCTTAGTAATGAATAAAAGAGAGCCTGGATTATTTGAGCACTCACCTTGTCCCAGGTTCAGAACTGTCTCTCAAAAACCAGGCTCATATGAGCTATAGCATGAAGGCATGATAAAACTTCCAGACAATACAACTCTTCTATTTACTCCAAGCAGCTTTCTTTTGGTTACTTCACACCAGTTTCTTTATATTCATTTTTAAGTCTACACAACATACTACAGTTCGTGGTGGCCAGGTCAATATAACATCTACAAATACAATGCTAAAGCCTAAGCCTAATATGTAAGAGCAATATTCCTCAAAATTAGCACAGTGAATACATGATCATAACATTAAATAATTTTAATCCCAACAACCTAGTTACGCCAACAACCTAGTTACAAAAGTAGTTTTATTAATAATACACTAGAAACAAGCTGGTTTCAAGAGTGTGAAGCAAGCACCAAATCACATTCTCAAAATCAATCTACATAAAATATCCCCTCTCTAAGCAAGAATATCCTGCCAGAGGAGATTCCCACATAAGATTGATAATCCCATTAATTTAGACTATTCTTATTAAAGATGGTAAAGGAAGTCAAAGTGAAAATCTAAAAATCTGATAAATCTGCTGTGTCTCACAGCTGTCATAAAAGGTGTAACTAAGGGTCAAGTAGGGTTTGGAAATCTGTGGATTTTACTGGTAAGTACTACTTTAATTTCTGCTACCATGGCTAATATAGAGCTATGATCACTCTATTAAAAAAATAATGTTGGGGAAATGAATAAAAGGACTGGAAAAGAAGATACTGAATTTGCCCTTAAATCATATAACCTATAATGCAATGAAAATGTTTTTTATGATTCAACAATGTTGAAAACATCAGTAAGAATCTGTATTTATTATTAATTATATTACATATATTGTTTAAATACATATTATCTTATAATTAAGTTGTGTGCCTTTATACTTTGAAATATAGCATCCAAAATATAACTACCTCATAAAAACAAATAATTTTTGTGTTTGATTAAATAGTAAGAAAGTACACATGGACTGAATATGAAATTATTTGAAAATACATTTGGAGAGACTAAGTAAAGTACTTAAATTATTAGAATAAGATATATTACCAAAAATATGGAAAAGAGGAATAATGAATCATAGCTCCTTTTATCGCTGGAATACTAAGTCAATTTATACCCTAGATTATGAATGAAATGAATTTCAAAATTTATATATAAAATGATCTATATAGAAACTCACTGATACAGCACAGCTGATGGTATTCTGAATAACTCAGGGTTAACCTTTTAAATCCAAACTTTCATTTTAACTGATGAAAATCTAAAATGCGTTACTTCCCTCAGTAAATGACATAATCTAATTCCGCCTCCATAACTGGGATCATCATTACTGAACATTAAGTAATTAACCCAGTATTTTTTGTCATAAATGGGATACTAGATGAATATGGTGGAGGCCAAGGGCATCTTATGAAATTTGTTTCCTTAATGTTTACTTATTTTTCATAAAAATAGAAAGTAGGTAAAAATAAGTAGAAAGATTCCCTACAACAAGACATGGTTACTATTTATAGTTAATCATTTACTCAATCAGCAAATTTCTCCTCAGATGTTCTCCTATCTTCAATAACACTGTCTTCCATACTTTATCAAGAGCCAAGAGTTCTCCAGTTGCCTTCAACAGCTCTTCCTGTGCTAGTGGATAACCAAGCAATCATGCCCTTCGTTGGTTTGATTACCTTCATGAGGTAATACTGCCATCTTGTGGACTTTAAAACATTCCTGGTGTAGAATATCAAAGGCAGGTTGCATTTTCCTAACTACAGGCATAAATAGGTATTACTTCTGAGTATAATGAAGTGTGGGACACGAGTATGCCAGACAATCAAGGTGTTACTCTACGCTGGTCAGAGGACTTTCACCTCATCATATAATTAATCTATTTGTGATAAAAACTCTTAGTTGAGTCAAGTAATCAAAAAGGTGTTGTCTAGTGGCTGACAAACATAAAGAAGATTTCATGGATGTATGAGGGTGAAGAAGAAATGAGAAAAATTAAGATAATCTAATGATTTTCATACAAATCTATGAAATCCAAAAGTCTGGAAACCACTAGTAGAAGTAATAAATATGGTCTTAAAATATGAGCTATCATTATGATTTAATTAACTTTCTACTCCATTCCCCAAAGCCTTAATTGATCCGTGGATATCAGGCATGTCAGTTATGGACTTTAAAAGAGCGTGATGATGATACTGAAGGAAAGTGCTTCATACTGGGCTGCACTATCATGAGAACTCTATATTAGAAACACCCAGAAGGGACATTTAGGAAACCAATATGAAGAGAAAGAGGTCTACCATGTCTGGACTACACTTTTGTTTGATACTTGTTTGCAACACACATGTCCCTTTACCAGTGTTCTTGACTTATGCAATATTCTCAAGTACAAGGAGCTGTGCAGGATACTTGAAAGTTGATGTATAGGTGTGTTATCCCTATTTTGCAGATAGGAAACTATCCATCAGGCTTTACTGTAGGTAGTGCTACATTCTATTAAAAATAATTCATCCTTGCGAGTAAGAACACTAAATAGTATGGACGGACACACTTTTCTTCTAGCACTGTGAATTTTGAGAAAAAAAATGAAGTATACAGCATGAAAAACAAGCAGAAGCAAGCCCTCAGCCAGAATTTTACCAGGGCAATAACTAAGTGAGAAACAGAAACCAAAAATATTATTATTCAACATTTAAATGCATTTTGGCATTTAGTTATATGCCAAATAAAAAGCAAAGATGCTACCAAGTACACATTTAAATTTAAAGAAAATATGAAATGTATATTTACAATGTTTTAAAACAGTGACTAATATTTTGTACTGTCTATACTGTACTAAGTTTAATAAGGCAACTTAAATAGTATGTTCAACTGATGGTATTTATCCTTTAAAAGAAATGACCTATTTCAAGTGTAGTGTGAAGAAAAGTAAGAACACATTAGGTTAGTACTGAAAGTCATATTTTGTTCCATTGGTTTGTAATTCCAAGAATCTCTGTCTTGGCTTCTTCCAGCTCTGAGCATCAGATGGCTGATATAAATTACAAGCTTTACACCCAAAGCCCCCTAACCTTTCCTAACCTTAGTACCAGCAAGCTAGAGGAAACATTCCAGACAATGTGTGTCTTGTAAGGACTCAAAACCCTCTAAGCAGATTCTGAAGGAACATTAATTCAAGGAATTCCTTTACTGAATATTTGAAATATTCATGGTAAAGGTCTTGCAAGATAAATAGAAGTAGTAACAAGTAATATCACCAAGTGAAATCTTACAAAGAAAAAAATATGAAGAAAAAAGTATGGGGATATGAGGGTAGAAGAAAAGTAAACGTCATAAGCATTTTGATTATCCCATTTGTAGCATGAATGGAGACAGAGAATTAAGACTTACAAAAATACACTTCCCCTTCTTGGGATCAGCATTCAAGAAATTCATTCTAATCATTTTTTTCACTTGTATTATTTACTGAATGCAGACTATAGGCCACACACAGAGCTAACGGGCAGGGATAACTGATAAGACAGACATAGCCCCTGCCTTTATAGCAGAGAGCAGACAATTACAGATGGGAAAATCACTTCAAAGGAATGAATGTGCCATAAGAGCATATAGCAGGAGTTAACTTAGGGGGTACTGGAAGGAGGATGGGTAGGTTTCCCTACGGAGCTGATATTTAAGCTGAGACCTTAAGGCTGAAGAAACGAAAACATAAAAGCAAAGGAAAGCTATAGAAGGGTTTGATCAAGCATGTGTCTTCAAAGATCACTCTGGCTGCTAAGTGAAAAGTAAAAGTGAAGTGGCTCAGTCATTTCTGACTCTTAGCGACCCGTGCACTGTAGCCTACCAGGCTCCTCCATCCATGGGATTTTCCAGGCAAGAACACTGGAGTGGGTTGCCATTGCCTTCTCTAGGGGATCTTCCCAACCCAGGGATCAAATCTGGGTCTCCCATATTGTAGGCAGACGCTTTACTGTCTGAGCCACCAGAGAAGTCAAGTAGAGTTGGACTGAAAAGGGATGAGTGTGGATGTGGAGTTACATTATAAGAGGAATGGACCAGCCCACGTGAGAGACAGTGGTGGCCTTGATTATGAAGTTACGGTGGAAAGGAATAGGAGATGAATAGGATACTTTAAATTCCAATTTAAAAAGTGGAAGGGACAAATTTTGGTGACATTATATGTGGAGAGCAAGGCAATAGAAGATGCCTAGGTTTTTGACATGGGATGTGGTGAGGATGCAGCCATTTACGACAGAGAACACAGGGGAACACATTTATAAGGGAGGGAGCAGAGGAACAGCGTGGTCATTTTGGGTCACAGCAGTGTACAAAAAAGTCAATGAGAGATCCGAAGAGCAGTGTTGGCATTTGGAGATATGGGTCTAGACTTGAGAGAATGGTGTGAGCTAGGGATTCATATTTGAGAGCTTTAAAAGAATAAGCAGTAATTGAAGAAGTAGAAGACTATAGAAAGAACATGAGGTAAGAAATGAGATTAAGACACAATGGTGAAAATGTCCAATATTCAAAGCAGATACAAAAGGAGCTAAAAAAGCAGCTGTGAAGGATTAGCCAGTAAGAGTTTGCTCTGGTAAATACGCTATTGAAGGTTTTCTGGTGTTATGCTCAAATATGTTTTTATCTATTAAGGTGATGTCCTTAGACACACTGCAGCATTAAAGAAACACTGAGCTAATCTGTATTTTTGAGCTGTTATTCTGAATAGCCATGACAATATCCTTAATGTAAAATTGAAGCTTCCCATATCAGATGGTAAAGAATCTGCCTGCAATGCAGGAGACCTGGGTTCGATCCCTGGAGAAGGGCACAGCAACCCACTCCAGTATTCTTGCCTGGAGGATTCCATGGACAGAGGAGTCTGGGAGGCTACAGTCCACGGGGTTTCACAGAGTTGGACATGACTGAGCCACTAACATGTTCACTTCCGTATATTATTATAAGTGAATAACCCACATTATCTCATTTAATCTTTATAAATCACAACAAAATTATGACAAAGATATTTACATCATCTCCATTTCCCAGTGCATCTCAGAGAAGTTAAGTAACTTGCTCTGAGGCACCTTAGCTAGGGCCAGCATTTGACTCTGAGTTTGTCTGACTCCAAGTTTTCACCCCTACTGACTTCCCCAGTATGAACACTGCAAGACATGTCAAAAGCGTGTTATAGTTAGGCATGTATCATCTCGTTTAATCCCTGAATTACTAACTCTGTGAATGGGGCATTATCCCTTCATGGATTCATGGATTCAGAAAGGTCAAGTTATTTATCACGATTCACATAGCTAGTAAGAGATAAGGACAAACAGGAAACCAGATCGTTTCACTTCAAGTCCAAGACTTTTCTAGTATACAGTGACTGTGTTCTACCAAAACTAGCAACACCTCACATCACGTTTTGTTTCACTTAATTCATTTACCAAATATGAGTGATTATTATGTGCACAATGTTTCATCAGTGTAAAACAAAATATTGTTCTTTTTTTTTCCCCCCCAACATAATAAAAAGTGGTTTTTTGCCGTTTCTTTCCATCTCATTTCCCTCCACTGGCCCCTAAATGAGTTTGCTTCCCAAAGTCTCAGCCCTTAGATATCCTCCTTCTATATTCTCTCCTCAGTCACATTTATGGGTTTTAACTTGTTCCTCTTTGTTAATGATTCTTTGTCAATCTGATTGCAACTTCACACTTGATTATTACTTCCTTTGGCTTACATGTTTACAGATAATCTCCTTTATAGATATTTTTCTACTTTCTCTAACCAAACCAATCGACAACTAAATTTCCCGTATATACTTGAAGTAAAACAATCTGCCTTTTCGACTTTGTCACCAATAACACCAGCGTCCTGCACATTCAACCAAAAATTTATATATAAATACAGATATATTACAGGTACAGAAAGGAGGTAGTGGGGGAGCGTGGGCACGTGTGAGTGGAAGGAGTGGAGGCAGTGTCCATTTCTCAGACGTGTGACACTGAGCAAGTCTTTTTAACTCTGTAAAATGAAGGGTTAAATACTAAATTCTTCTAAATTTAAAACTCTGTGTTCCTTGGCTCTCCTACTACTTCCTACGTGCAGTCACTAAAGCAGAAAAATTCCTTCTATTATAGTTTCTCTGAATTCCCTCCTGATTCTCTAAAACAGAGATCCTTAACCTGGCTGCATATTGTGATCACCTGGGATATTTGAAACTATACTGATGTCCCGTTGCCTCCATTCTCCCAGAGATTCTGATGCAATTAATCTAAGGTACAGGTTGAGCTGAGGGCAATAGTTCCTAAACTTTGTTGCACATTTAGAATCACTTGGGAAACATGCAACCCTTCAATCTCACTGTCTGGGGTGGGTGTCAGGCACTACTATTTTCCAAAAACACCTCAAGCAATTCAATATCAGCAAAGTATGGGAGAAAACACAAGGGGATCTGAAGCAGCAGCCATGGTTAAGGTTTTTCAATTTATTTCAACTCAGAATTTAGTCTCATACAGTTTGGGGAGATCAGAAGCGGGGAGATGAATTTATGCTCTTAAGTACCATTATATATTTACATAAAGATTTTAAAACTTTTGTAGAGAGTTGATAATTATGTGTTTAATATCTTGCCTTACCTGTAAATGGCACTCAAAACATTCAACTGATTTACTGCCAAGTTTGTAGACAAAAGAAGATAGACAAATTTTGAAATTTATTATTTTAGCATATTTTACAAAGATGGTTTAGGAAAGATTTTTTTTAATTTTATAAAACGGTAGTATAATTTTTATTTCATTGTAGAATAAGGTAAGGAAACCATGAAGGGAAATGAATTTTTCAGTGAAAACTAAGAAAACAGTATTGTTTGTATCTTAGGCAATTATGACTGGCAATCACTTGCAGCACACTTAATGATGTACCACCGTAAGCTCAAGTTATTAGTTTAAACATTACTATAATTTCTGTTCTTTGTCAATCTTTTTATGTTTATCCTGCCTCGAGCACTCCAATTTCTATTAGATGCCCTAAACTGCTGGAATTACAATAAGAGAAATAAATACACTATCCATCCTTTTCCTCCATTTTACTTGTGCTGGTGTGATATAAATAATTTACATGGATTATTTCACTTAACTTTACTGTGAGCCTGCGAGCTGGTACTACTGCGAATCCCCTGCATTTTCAGATGAAGAAACTGCGGTTTAGCAAGGCTGGGTAATTAAAAGTGAAAATATATGTAGATCATAATTTTTCCTGGTGAAATAAATAATAAATACAGATAGACACATCAATAGTTATATAGCTTTAGGAAAAAATTTGCAAGGATATCCATCAAATTGTGAATCAAGATTACTACCTCTGGCATGGGATAAGAGCAGGGACAGAAGTTTTCATTTATTATTTTTTTAACTGCAAGGACTGTGTATAATTTTTTTCCTTTTCCTTTTTTTAAAGCATTTTCCTAAGTAAGTTTTTAAAAGCGAAGAAGAAATAAAAAACATGGTTACGCATCTGAATGTACATATAGGCATCCTTTAAGTGAAACATGGAAAGACACATAGATGGCCAACAGGCACATAAAAAGATGTTCAACATCGCTAATTATTAGAGAAATGCAAATGAAAACTACAATGAAGTATCGCCTGACACAGATGGCCTGTCGGAATGGCCATCGTTACAAAGCCTACAAATGGTAAATGCTGGAGAGGGTGGAGACGAAAAGGAACCCTCTTACACTGTTGGTGGGAAATGAGTGCAAACAGTAGGAAAACAGTATGGAGGTTCCTTAAAAATCTAAAAATAGAGTTACCCTATGATCTAGCAATCCCACTCCTGAGCATATATCCAGAGGAAACTCTTTAATCTGGAGAAAACTCTAATTTAGAAAGATACATGCCCCACAATGTTCATAGCAGCACTATTTACAATGGAAAAAACAGAAACAAGCTAAGTGTCCACGGACAGATGAATGGATAAAGAAATTTTTCAAAAGATACAGTCATGTAAAGACAGAATGCTAAAGTCATTTTCCCCATGGAATGGCAAATTTTAGACTGCTACAAACTGCAATGTCTTATTCTGTTTGGTTATTATAATACCAATGATGAGTAAAAGGTACCTAGGTGACAGAAGATATTGTATATTATGATAATGTGACATAATAATTTGCCACTTCTTCCTTCATATGTTATATACACACAATACGGTACTAGATGGTGATGTTAAGCAACTACCTTAAAGACCTTGGAGAATGAGCTTATAAT
The DNA here is from genome assembly GCF_027580195.1 of Bos mutus. NCBI lineage: Eukaryota > Metazoa > Chordata > Mammalia > Artiodactyla > Bovidae > Bos > Bos mutus. The sequence continues at coordinate 24,581,051 of NC_091623.1, forward strand.
TTTTTTTACCGTATCCAAATTGAAGCTGCAGTAAATAGAATATATCTAAATAAATCACATTGGGTAAACAATGACCATTAACATAAGTATTACAAGACGCACTCACATCTCCCCTGACATGCTAGGACAGACTAGTTTAGGGTTCTGATGTTCAGGCAACTGAAGTGATTTTCTGAAGTCACATAGCTAATTAAATGTACCTGTGGCACAGTAAACATGGCTATAAAATCTTTGGCGGGTCTAAGTCACCTCTTTTTGAACCTGGGCTGACTTATGCCTGCTTTGACCAAAAGAGTAAGATGAAATGCTGGAGAGGGAGTGGAGAAATGATAACCCTCCTACATTATTGGTGGGAATGTAAATTGCTACAACCACTGTGGAAAACAGTATAGAGGTTTCTCAGAAAACTAAAAATAGAATTACTGTATGACCCAATAATCCCACACTTGGACATATACCCAGCGAAAACCATAATTCAAAAAGATACATGCACGCCAATGTTCACTGCAGCACTGTTTACAACAGTTAGGATACAGAAGCGACCTAAATGTCCATCAACAAAGGAATGGATAATGATGTGGTATGTATATACAATGGAATATTACTCACCCATTAGAAGGAACAAAATAGTGCCATTTGCAGAGACATGGATAGACCTAGAGTTCGTTATTTCACCTAGAGTGAAATAAGTCAGAAAGAGAAAAACAAATATCATAATAATATTGCTTATACGTGGAATCTAGAAAAATGGTATAGGCTAACTTATTTGCAAAGCAGAGACAGAGACACAGGAGGAGAGAACAAACTTATGGATACCAAGGGGGAAGAACAGGGTGGGATGAACTGGGAGATTGGGTTTGACCTATATACACCACTATTGTCTGAAAAAGATAACTACGGAGAACAGCTCCCTGCACAGCACAGGGAATTCTCCTAAGTGCTCTCTGGTGACCTAAATGGGAAGGAAATCTAAAGAGAAGATGCTATGCTAAGTCACTTCAGTCGTGTCCGACTCTGTGTGACCCCATAGACGACAGCCCACCAGGCTCCCCTGTCCCTGGGATTCTCCAGGCAAGAACATTGGAGTGGGTTGCCATTTCCTTCTCCAATGCATGAAAGTGAAAAGTCAAAGTGAAGTCGCTCAGTTATGTCCGACTCTTAGCGACCCCATGGACTGCAGCCTACCAGGCTCCTCCGTCCATAGGATTTTCCAGGCAAGAGCGCTGGAGTAGGGTGCCATTGCCTTCTCCGAAAGAGAAGACAGATGCATACATATGGGCTTCCTAGGTGGTGAGGTGGTAAAGAACCCCACTGTCAATGTAGGAGACATAAGAGATGTGGGGTCCATCCCTAGGTGGGGAAGATCCCCTGGAGGAGGGCAAGGCAACCCACTCCAGTATTCTTGCCTGGAGAATCCCGTGGACAGAGGAGCCTGACGGGCTACAGTCCATAGGGTCACAGAGAGCTGGACACAACTGAAGCGCTGAGCACACGTATACATGTAACTGATTGCCTTTGCTGTAGGGCAGAAACGAACACAGCGTTGCAAAGCAACTATCATCCAGTAAAAATCAAAGGGAGTATGATGAAGGTGACACTGTGCCAGTTCCATGCCTAACGTCTAAGAGAACCAGCAGTTTCTGCATTCTTCCTTCCACGAGCCATCATGTATGAAGTCTGAATACCTGGAGCCTGCCATGCCATGAGATATTAAAAGAGCAGCGTGTGTGCTAAGTTGCTTCAGTCGTGTCCAACTCGTTGCGACCCTGTGGACTATAGCAAGCCAGGCTCTTCTGTCCATGGGATTTTCCAGGCAAGAATACTGAAGTGGGTTGCCATCTCCTTCTCTGGGGGATCTTCCATTACCACTTAGAGGACCAACTTCTAACTATATCACATTTAAAGAACTTTTAACTGTCATGATACTCCAGCAGAATGATAAGCTCCATGAGAGCTGGGATTTGGGGCTATTCTCTGATATATCCCCATTATCTAGAACAGTGCTTCATGTATGCGTACACACACATATACGCTATATATGACTATCACACACATATATGACACTCAAATAAAAGCTAAATGAATGAACAAGTATTCTACAAACAAGTAGTAGGGAAAAAACCTCAACTTATCTGTTACCACTTAAGAAAAATATATCTCCAATGCAGTTGGTGGAAAAATAATCTCAAGATAAGACAAAGTAAAATGTGAAGAAAAACCCTAATCCTACTTCACTAATTCAAGGTATACACTACTAAAGACCAGCTTTTCTGGTTTCTCCAAGTATCTTTACTCTCCTTCTTTCTGTCACAGAATCAGCTTCATGATTATCTGATTGGACACATCAATCTTCTTAATAAGCACACCTTATGATAGAGTTTTATAGATCACAGTACAAAAATACAGAATGCAATACACTGAAAATATCTTTCTGCCAAGCCATGCTTGCATATTCCATAAACAGATAAGATTTTATTCCTGCCTCAGACACTCAATTTCTAATACTTAAGTATAATTTTAATATGCCTTATACCCTGGCAAACATAGCATATTAAACTTTGATTCTGAAGAAAATAAAAAAGAGTGTTTTCTTTTACTCTCATCTTTGTGCATTTATCTAGGTGCTTCACGGAGCAAAACCCTCTTCGGCAAAAATCCACTGTGGATTGGTGGTTTACTCCAGATGGGCTGCGGTGGATGTGATAAAATGCAAATGTGGATTTCTTCAATGCTAATTCTTCAAGAAAGAAGCCAATCCTAAGGCAGCATGTGTGGAGCAAATGAGGATATTAACAACATGTGGCTTGAACGTAGTTTTTTTTTTTTTTTTTTTAATACTAACAGGCTTCTAGTTCAAAGGAACTCTATTAAGCCCAGGTAGGCATGTGACAGGCCAGGGGAGAGGGTGTACAAGAGAATAAATGTAGAAGAGAAGGTGTGACAACAAGAGTGAGATCAAGGTGAGGATAAATGCATCTCAAGGGATCTGAATGGGCCATCATAAGCAAAGGCAGAGGAGAAAACAAGGCATGAGATTCAGCTGTGTTGGAATGCAGGCAACTGGGAAGAAAAGGTGCATCCTACAACAGAGAGCAAGTCTGCCTGGAATGGACCAGCTTCTCCAAGAAATGAAGAAACAAAAAACTCAACAGGTGTTGGCAGCAGTAAAAGTGTATGAAAGTAGGAAGGCGAGCTGGAGAAGAATCCAGAGACAGGAGGGAGAGAATAAAAAACGAATATATTCCTAGGGCATATTTGAACATCTGTATTTTTAAAGCATCCTAAGCAAATAAGAACTTGGGAAAGAATGGGAAAAGGTTTAGCTTTGGAGTAGTATCTAGATCAGAGACCTGAGCTTCACTCGGTTGGCGGGGGGTAACTAGTACTCTAGACTAGTCTGCATCTAGACTAATAATACTCCCCTCGCTGCTCCCACCTTCCCATTCTCCCCTGGAGCGGGGGTGCCAACCTGCGTGATTGCTGAGCTGCTCTTTGTGACTCGGTCTCTTCCCCCCATCTGGGCAGCCAGATGCCTCTGTGCTGTGCTGTGCTTTGTTGTGCTTAGTTGCTTCAGTTGTGTCCGACTCTTTGTGACCCCATGGACTGTAGCCCACCAGGCTCCTCTGTCCATGGGGATTCTCCAGGCAAGGATACTGGAGTGGGTTGCCATTTCCTTCTCCAGGTGATCTTCCCAACCCAGGGACTGAACCCAGGTCTCCCATATTGCAGGTGGATTCTTTGCCATCTGAGCCACCAGGGAAGCCCCCAGATGCCTGTAGAAAGCACACGTTCTCTGCTGCTCTGTGCCATAAGCTCACGGGATGAGCCTGCCGGTAAATTTGCTGAATTCTGGGGAGAATAACCCACCTGGATAGTAGAATGAACTCATTCCTCAATCTACTATTTATGAGTTATAAAGATGATACACTGATCTCTATCATGTTACTTTTTTTCTCTCAACTGGTTCTAAATTTGGGCAGAGAAAAGACAGGCACAGCCCAATTTCAGAGGTGTTAAAATATAAAGAACATGGGCATCTTTCAATTGACAAAACCCGGTAACCTGATACACTAATAATCGACTTGCTAATTTGTGTGGGTGTATATTTGTATGAGGGCTTCTCTCATAGCTCCGTCGGTAAAGAATCTGCCTGCAATGCAGGAGACCTGGGTTCGATTCCTGGGTCAGGAAGATCCGCTGGAGAAGGAAATGACAATCCACTCCAGTATCCTTGCCTGGAGAATCCCATGAACAGAGGAGCCTGGAGGGCTACAGTCCATGGGGTCACAAGAGTCAGACACGACTTAGCAACTAAACCACCACCACCATATTTGTATGAAACGAAGAGGGGAGAGGAAGAGAAAGGGAAAGAAGAAAGAGAGGACAGAGACTACTAATATTCAAACATAAATTATCCAAATAAGAGCTTACCTACGCATACCCTTATATTTCCTTTAGACACAGAGGCTCTTCTTGGGTTTCAATTATAAAACTGACATCACCAAGCCATGTGTTTTTTCACATAGGAATACAACTTTTAGCCCAGAGGAACTGGAAGTTATGAAGTTAAGGTTATATGTCCACTTAGGCTTAAAGATTAGGTAAGTTTTGTAAATTAACACCTTCGATTACTTTTCTACAACTCTGGGAGAATTGCTGAGACTGGTCTTTCACATCAGTCTCATTGTAATGCTATTTATCCAAAATATGAAATGGGAAAAAGAATGGGAGAATTGTTTAAGGAGGAAGAACAGAAGTGATTCAAGAGTTCGATTTTCACTCTGAGACTTCATTAGTTTGACTGAAGTGTTTGTTATGAGTATCCTGAATGTCCAATGGATCCACATTAACTTTAAATTCAAATTCACCCATAGGTGAATATAAATGAGGCTTGGATGTTTATCCTACTATTTATTCTCACCTTTTGTAAAATATGGTAGGCCTAACAATTATCTCAATAACAAGATATTGGATCTTATACTATTTCTGTGTGAAGCACTTTAAAGCACAAGGCATACAAGTAAACTACATTGATATGCACACAAGTTATGTGGCTCCTTTACTATCTAAAAGGGGCCAAAGAGATCGAAATGAACATATCAGAGCAGGGTTTTTTTAATGCAATTTTCTGACTTTTAGATCATAACAGTTTTGTCAGTTTAAATTTTTATCTTTTGTGCAAACGATGTGTTAATATTGGACACAAAGCACAAGAAAACTACAGCTTTAGAAGAGTATTTCATAAAAGTTCCAGGGATAATAAGGAAACTTGGCATTCACTATTAATAAAAAAACTGTTAGTAACAACAAAAATACTGATGGGATACTTGAGAAAAGTACCAAGGCATGCACTAGGATACACAATAGAAGAAAGGGTATTTTACACTCTCCTTTGCACCTGTTTTCTGTATAAAAACAGGCAGCTTATTCGTTCTTCAATGTAGCACGGAGTCAACTGGTAGTCCTTAAAGTCTATACACAGAAAAACTTTGAAGAAAAATACCCTTTTTGGTAAGTCTCCAAATTAAAGAAAAAAGTGAAAAGCCTTAATTCTAACGCATTCTTATGTTAAAATTTATACTTTCGTACCATCATATACATATCCAGGACCAAGTTTCTAATCAAGCTACAATTTCCAAACACTGTAAAATAATTTTGTTCTTTTCACATCAATGCATTTTCATTTTCACTAGAACTAATTACCTTTAAATAAATGATTCAGAGATGTCAAAAGCGACTCTCAGGGAATGTTTCAAGAGGTCCCAGTTTCCTGAATTATAGCCTAGAACATCTGCTTAGCAATCTGGCAAGTAGTATGAAGCCAAACAGAGCATCTCATATATAGTAGTGGTATCTGACCTCAAGAATATGACAGCTGGCTATTCGCCTATAACCTTTATTCTGTAAAAAATCTAAAATTCTGTGTGCAAGAGAGACTAGTAAAAACAAGAGTGCCAACACCAGAAGCATGGAGTGTAAAAGGAAAACAAGTCGCTTTAGGAAAGTAGAATTATTGGCTTCTTCATGCCAAAGGAATTAGAAAACATTGTTAAAAGAACTTTACTTACAAAAAAATTTTTAAAGCAACATAACTTGATTTTTCTTATAACACAGAAAAAAATGTTAAAAAGTTAAACTTGTTCTAAAATTGGAGAAAATAAAATTAAACCTAAATTGGACCCTCCCAGAAATGAAGTGCTTAAGATACAAACTGTCAGAAGCATTCCAGGATAGAATCAGTTATAAAAGAAATGAGTTTATCAACTGTGGAAGTACAAATGAATGAGGGCAAAAGGAGAAGAAAGCAGGAGAGGATGGATGAGATGGTTAGACAGTATCACCGACTCAATGGACATGAACTTGAGCAAACTCTGGGAGATAGTAGAGAACAGGGAAGCCTGGTGTGCTGCAGTTCATGAGGCTGCAGAGTCAGACACAACTTACCAACTGAACAACAAGTATAAATGAATTCACTTCAAATAAGCCACCTGACATAGATGTTTAAACCAGCCATAAACATACCAGTGGGAGGGTGTCCATAAGTGGACTGGTAAGTACAGCAAGTAAACATCACACTGTTGTAGACACTAGCAGTTTCAGTCTGATCTTCACTAACAGCAGAGTTGTGACATTAACCTGATCAGAGAGAAAATCAAACTTAGTTCATCTAATCTAGATGAACAGATTTGGGGATTTTTAACTAGTCTCAGATTCAATATCTAGAAATATAGTAATCTTTCATGAGACCCAATCCTTTAAGATCATGGCTGACAACCAGTTACTAATAAGGTATATGTAATTTACAAAATCGCTTAATGGAAAGGGACTTGCAATTTCTTACTATTTACTATATTATCATGAAATTTTAGATTATTTCAAAAGTGATAGTAAATATGCTTGACAGTATGTAGGTCATGACAAAGCATTTTTATGAGAGCTGGTACTGGATGATTACAATAAGGATAGTGGAAAAAACCATCAAGATACAGAATTGGGGGTTATATTTGAGGCAACAGAGGAAGCCTTAAATAAGTCCCACTTACCCAGCAGTCAGACTGTGAAACCCTCAATCATGCAATACTCTTGAACCTGGAAACGTATATCTAACCATGTTCACATTAATCTTCAAATTTTATATGGTAACAGATATGCCAGTAGGTAAAAACTACTTTTACTGTAATCAGACCTCAAACAATTCAAGAATGCCTTCCATGTGAAGAGAATGCAAAGAAATTTCAATAGGAAATTAGGAACTAGGAAGAAGGCTTTTAGAAAGAAGAAAAAGCAAGACAAGAAGTGATGTACTAAGTGTACAGGCTAAGTTCAAGGAATGGAAAGTATTTCAACTGAAGTTCACAATATACCTGAAAGAGAAAAATCCCAATTCCGTAATAACTTAAGAGTGGGCTTAGGCTATATCTCAACGTAAGATATCCCTCAAATATACTAACTGCCTAGTTTCCAGATGCATCTTCCAATTCAGCTAATATTTTGTTTCTAGTGAAATTTCAAGTGAAATATTACATATACACAGAAAAGCGCACAAACTTTAAGTATACAGCTCAATAAGTTTTCACAAAGTGAACACATGGAACTAACAAATTTTTTTTAAATGGGCACTTCTAGCACCCCAGAAGCCCTTGTCCTGAATCTCCCTTTGAGCATAAATACTACATCGATTTCTAACACCATGTATTAGTTTTGCTTGTTTTTGAACTTTATATAAATGGAATCACATAATTTATCCTCTTCCTGGCTCCTTTAACCTACAGTAAGTTGGAGAGGTTCATCTACTAATACCTTGTTGCATATAGTTGTAAGTTTAATCTTATTACAATATAATATTCTATTGTGTAAAGATAGTAGATCCAAATTTATAGTTAGAAATAAGAACTAGATTTCTAGCATACTTAGATAATAATTAGACAAAAATCAAAATTACCATTCTACTACGGATGAGCACTGAGACAGTTTCGGTTTTAAGTCACATAAATAGTGCTGCACTGAACATACTCATTACAAAGTGTGGCGAGCTGGAGCTAATACATACTGGTTCATGGGAAATCACTGCTAATTTTTCAGGAATTCTGTGAATCAGCTGTTACACAAAGCCACCACTAAAAATTAAATTACATAATCTTACAAATACATGCCAACAAAGGTCCGTCCAGTCAAAGCTACGGCTTTTCCAGTAGTCATGTATGGATGTGAGAGCTGGACTATAAAGAAAGCTGGGCAAGGAAGAACTGACACTCCTGAACTGTGGTGTTGGAGAAGACTCCTGAGAGTCCCTTGGACTGCAAGGAGATCCAACAGTCCTGAATATCCATTGGAAGGACTGATGTTGAAGCTGAAACTCCACTACTTTGGACACCTTATACGAAGAACTGATTCATTTGAAAAGACGCTAATGCTGGGAAAGATTGAAGATGGGAGAAGGGATGACAGAGGAAGAGATGGTTGGATGGCATCACTGACTCAATGGACATGAGTTTGACTAAACTCTGGGAGTTGGTGATGGACAGGGAGGCCTGGCTTGCTGCAGTCCATGGAGTCGCAAAGAGACGGACACGACTGAGCGAATGGACTGAACTGAACAAATACATACAACATAAATGTAATAAACACTCATCACTGCCTAGTTATTTTACTATATTTTACTATTATCTATGCTCTCAGTTATTAGTGTCTATTGTATTTGTATGGTGGAAATAACACATAATGATGAAATACTGTATATTTCTTCCCAACTCTATGTTCAATAACAATAGACTGGCAGCTTGAAATTATCCATGGCTTTTATATGAGTACTTATACCATAGAAATTGGCAAACACTACAAATAAGGGCTTCATTTATTGTTTTGTTGATAGTCTAGGCTTAAGAACATGAAGTTAAAATCTTAATTATACAGATTAAATGTAACAGTTTGTCTTGTCTATAGCTGTGACACTGTGAATCACATATAATATTAAGTACACATTCTTTAAGTTTGGCACTCACTTTCAGCATTCATTTCATACACTAGTAAAGTAATGCTCAAAATTCTCCAAGCCAGGCTTCAGTAGTATGTGAACCATGAACTTCCAGATGTTCAAGCTGGTTTTAGAAAAGGCAGAAGAACCAGAGATCAAATTGCCAACATCCGCTAGATCATGGAAAAAGCAAGAGAGTTTCAGAAAAACATCTAATTCTGCTTTATTGACTATGCCAAAGCCTTTAACTGTGTGGATCACAATAAACTGTGGAAAGTTCTAAAAGAGATGGGAATACCAGACCACCTGACCTGCCTCTTGAGAAACCTGTATGCAGGTCAGGAAGCAACAGTTAGAACTGGACATGGAACAACAGACTGGTTCCAAATAGGAAAAGGAGTACGTCAAGGCTGTATATTGTCACCTGCTTATTTGACTTATATGCAGAGTACATCATGAGAAACGCTGGGCTGGAAGAAGCACAAGCTGGAATCAAGATTGCCGGGAGAAATATCAGTACCTCAGATATGCAGATGACACCACCCTTATGGCAGAAAGTGAAGAACTAAAAAAAGCCTCTTGATGAAAGTGAAAGAGGAGAGTGAAAAAGTTGGCTTAAAGCTCAACATTCAGAAAATGAAGATCATGGCATCTGGTCCCATCACTTCATGGGAAATAGATGGGGAAACAGTGGAAACAGTGTCAGACTTTATTTTTTGGGGCTCCAAAATCACTGCAGATGGTGACTGCAGCCATGAAATTAAAAGATGCTTACTCCTTGGGAGGAAAGTTATGAGCAACCTAGATAACATATTAAAAAGCAGAGATATTAGTTTGCCAACAAAGGTCCGTCTAGTCAAGGCTATGGTTTTTCCAGTAGTCATGTATGGATGCAAGAGTTGGACTGTGAAGAAGGCTGAGCGCTGAAGAATTGATGCTTTTGAACTGTGGTGTTGGAGAAGACTCTTGAGAGTCCCTTGGACTGCAAGGAGATCCAACCAGTTCATCCTAAAGGAGACCAGTCCTTGGTGTTCATTGGAAGGACTGATTATGAGGCTGAAACTCCAATACTTCGGCCACCTCATGCGAAGAGTTGGCTCACTGGAAAAGACCCTGATGCTGGGAGGGATTGGGGGCAGGAGGAGAAGGGGACGACAGAGGATGAGATGGCTGGATGGCATCACCGACTCGATGCACATGAGTTTGGGTGAACTCTGGGAGTTGGTGATAGACAAGGGAGGCCTGGCATGCTGCGATTCATAGGGTCGCAAAGAGTCAGACACGACTGAGCAACTGAATTGAACTGAACTGTTCAAATCACATCACAATTGACGATGTTAGTTGTAACCACAGGATGGCTATGGATGCAAGATTTTGGCAAAAATCAACAAAAGCATCCTATGAGAGTCAACTGGAAAGAATATGGTGGCATATACACCTCAAAAACAGCATATCCGAAATAAGATTTTCGACTCCCTGAGTGTTAAATACCACTCCTCTTGAGTATTCATCAACTCATTTATTGATAACTACCATCTCCCCTATTAGACAAATCAGAAATCCAGGTATCATACTTGAGCCTTTTATTTCTTTCACTTCCCACTGACAATCAATCATCATCATAACTCTTGTATCTCTCCAGTGCTATTTGTTCCTCCTGGCTCCTCAGTTTAATCTACCATTTTGCTCACGTGTGTTATGTTGATAATATCTTACTGGTCACTGAAGCCACTGTTCAGGTTTGTGCCAGATTTAACCATCTAAAACACAATTTGACATGTCATTTCCCTATTTAGTAACTATTCAATACTGCTCTGTAAGCCTTAAACACAAATTCACAAATACCTTAAAAGGACACACCTGGTCCTGATGATGTCTACAGCCTCAGTCTCACACTCGTCCTCTCACATCACAATCTGTGTTCAAACTATATTCACCTAACCCCTCTGTCTGGAAAACCTCTCTCCCCCTCCAAGTGCCTACTCATACCTGAGGATTCTATGGAAAGATTACTTCTTCTGGGAAGTATTTCCGTAGAGATGGCATTAAGAGATCACTTCAACATGCTCACGATATGCTATGCGTACAGTTTTGGCACATACCACACTGCACCAAATTCACTGGCAACCCTCATTAAACCACGAAGTCTTGAGGACAGGCACTGTGTTTTAATTAATACTGCACCTCCCTAAACTTCAATAGTGCCTGGTGCTCAATAAATCCTTGATGCACCTATAGAAGAACTGGAGGACTGCTGGATGAATAGGATGGATTTTACAAAGGAAGAGGTTAGAAAAAAAATTTTGCCATTAATGACTCTGGTTTAAAAAAGTCATTTTCAGAAGGCTTACGTTTCATATCCTCCAGTTACCCCTGAAGGTTGACATTAGAAGCCCACCTACAGCTCCAAAGCAGTGCTAAAAACAACTTAATCCCATGTCCTTTGGGTCCACAGAATAGTTAATAATTTTGACCTAGAAAAATCACTGTCAATACAAGGAGATGCTCAAGAGAGACAGTCCTACTCTTAGAGGCATAAGATACAAAGTGGCAGGATTTGTAGAGGAAAAGGGAAAAAACAAACCAAAAATAAGATAAAATGCTAAATAACTACCATCTCCACCTTTATCACTATTAACATTTATTAACAAAAAGAACTTACATGGATCATGTTCCTATTTAAGAAGAAAACTGAAGTCATATGTTATTATCTTTTAAAAGATTTAACAAAATAAGATGGTACCTGCCAATAAGCCATCATATCTATCTCTTTTGCTAATGAAAATTCTTTTTTCCCTTCATTCATAAAAAGGTTAAAGATCCACTTCAGGCACAAACGTAAGTGCTTTTTGTATATTTTGTCATTTAATCTTAAGGATAATTCTATGAGTTTGGTATCATTATGATGATCATTCTATGGACAAGACTACATTGTTCAAAACACTTGACCAAGTCACACAGCTATTAGGTCACAAAGCTAAAATTGGCACCAAGAATGTTTAGTTAACCCTGTGTTCTTATCCGCTTAACTGCATAAAATGGTAAAGATACATGGACCCTGCCCTCAGTGAGGTCACAGTTTAGAGGGAAACAAAAGCACACATATAAAGTTTGACAAATAGCATTGCCATTATAATACGAGCTGTTACAGGCTTCAGTGTGGTACCTGTATTCTAAATAAAAAAATAGGATACTATCTAAAGCTGGAGTATTTAGGAGGCTTAATTTATTGATATCATTCCTTATACAAGTAACAAATTGAGTTGCAGAAGCTCAAGATGAGACTATGATGTGACTTAGAAATGCTTAAGAAAATTAAAAAAAAATTTTTTTTTTGACCTTGTTATACAGCTTGTGGGATTACTAGTTCCCTGATCAGGGATTGAACCTGTGCCCTTGGCAATGAAAGCACAGAATTATAACCACTGGACCACCAGAAAATTCCCTAAAATAATTAATGGTAAAACTTTGTCATAAAACAATTCAAATTTATCTAAAATGGAAAAAGACCTCATTTAAGAAGCAGTATTAGAGCTAGTGAAAAAGTTCTCAGGAAAAAAAAAGAAAAGTGAAATTAAGACTGTACATTTATTTATTATATATGTGTGTATATATAATTTCTTTTCAAAAGTATCTTAATCTTTCTCTCCTATAAAATCATTTCTGTACACAGTTCAAAACACTTGACCAAGTCACACAACTGTCAAGTCTCAAAGTTACATAAAATTGTTTCTGTAATGTGTTGAAACAAAATGCTTAAGCAAAATTAGTCACCCGAAGACTAAAAATAAAATGTCTAATGCTATGCTATGCTATGCTAAGTCTCTTCAGTTGTGTCCGACTCTGTGCGACCCCATAGACGGCAGCCCACTAGGCTCCGCCGTCCTTGGGATTCTCCAGGCAAGAACACTGGAGTGGGTTGCCATTTCCTTCTCCAATGCATGAAAGTGAAAAGTGAAAGTGAAGTTGCTCAGTCGTGTCCGACTCTTAGCGACCCCATGGACTGCAGCCTACCAGGCTCCTCCGTCCATGGGATTTTCCAGGCAAGAGTACTGGAGTGGGGTGCCAGGGCCTTCTCCGAAAATGTCTAATAGGTAAATTCCAATAGCCAAAACTCTTCTCTGGCTAAATGAACAAACTCTTTTAATTTAGTCTTCATAAAATTAAACACTACAATTGTTTTTCACTTTTAAGATTCAGTTCAGTTCAGTTGCTCAGTCGTGTCCGACTCCGTGACCCCATAAACCGCAGCAAGCCAGGCCTCCCTGTCCATCACCAACTCCGGGAGTTCACTCAAACCCATGTCCATTGAGTCGGTGATGCCATCCAGCCATCTCATCCTCTGTCGTCCCCTTCTCCTCCCGCCCTCAATCTTTCCAAACATCAGGGTCTTTTCAAACGAGTCAGCTCTTCGCCATCAGGTGGCCTTTTAATATTAAATTTTAGAATTTTATTACACCAAAATTATTGGATCAATATTTTTAATTACTTATACAGTACTATTTCAAAATTTCCTTTTTAAAACTGGCTCATGGCTTTAAACTTGTTAATGTATTTGCTGTAAGTACTTTTTACACCACTCAGTTTCTTCCTTTAAAGTGAACAGTGCAAATTGCCATGGATAGGCGATAATGAAAAAGCAACACCAATTATTAATTTTGTGTAAGTTATCCTCCACTCCTGAGATTCCTTGGAGGGGAAGAGCATGTCTGCATTTCCCCATGCAGTGCCACAGGCACAAAGTGAGAGGAACTAAACAAATGCATCCTGAGGGAAAGAAAACGCCTGAAGCAGCAAATGACCCACTACATACCTCGCTATGCAGGCTTTGATGTTATAATTTGTTAATTTCCAGGAAAAAAAATTACCAATAGTTTTAAGGTTGTTCTGATAGACACATTTAACTTCTGTAAGTTTTTGATCACAAACAACATACACCATTCAAACCATCACAATACTTAGTAAATGTGCAAGAAAAAGCTCAATGAAAAGACATTTTCTTACTATCAGAAAACGCAAACTAAGAAGTACATTAAACTTTCCTTAAGAAAGCTTAAAAATATTGTTGTTTCTATAGATAAATGTTCTTTTAAATATTTGAAGACCAGATCATTGTAAATAAAGATAATTTTATTCGACTATGCAGTTCATGGTATGAATAAGCAAGTACTCATTTCCCAACAGAATTGACAAGCCTTTCAAATAATGGTTTATTTATTTATTTTTTCCAAAAATCAACACTACTGGGTTAGCAATTTGGAGTTTCAGTATACAAAGATATGTATATGGATGAAGGCATGTGTGTGTGTATATATGATGCAACCATGAGTATGTCCAAAACCTATTTTTAATAATAAAGATATTGATCATCATTAAATACATTATCATTTTACAATCTATGTTCAAGCTGTACCATAACAAAAAATATAAATGCATACATATACAGCTTTATATCAAACTGATTCTTTTATTGCTAACTAGATTTCCATTCCCTGTGTAATCATAAAGATAACTTAATGGTGTGGTGCTGTGCTAAGTCGCTTCAGTCCTGTCTGACTCTGTGTGACCCTATGGACTGTAGCCTGCCAGGCTCCTCTGTCCATGGGATTCTCCAGGCAAGAATACTGGAGTGGATTGCCATTCCTTTCTCCAGGGGATCTTCTAGACCCGGGGATCGAACCAACGTCTCTTATGCCTAACCTGCACTGGCAGGTGGGTTCTTTACTATTGCCAGTGGAATTGTTTTAAATAGGCTTAAAGATAAAAACTGAAAAGGACTCTTTTAAAACCTCCAGTCACACTATTAAATATGGGAAAACTGAAAATAATAACAAAAGCAATGGTCTTCATTATCTAAAAGAAAAGCAAAGTTGAACTGCTTACTTAACAGTATTTCCCCTAACTTTTTAAATTAGTTTCTTTTGGATATACACTTGTATGACTTACCATTATCACTGCTTTACTGCACAAATAAGAGGTCAAAGGAGAGCTTCAAACAAATATTAGTTCTCTCCAGTGATTAAGAGACTATTTCATTCTGTAGTTCTGATTTATAAAATTATAAATTGTGAAATAACTTATTTTCATTCCGAGTTTAATAGCATCGTATGTTCATTATAATTTAAACTCTAGCTAACAAAAAATAATAGTTTGCTATGCTTTATCATTTCTGTATGGCATTTCTAACCTAAATTGGCTTAAATCTTATAAAAATCAAATGTACATGACTCTGAAATGGTATCAGTTTTTTTTTGTTTATCAGCGGTGCCCTGCAACTTGCAGGATCTCAGTTCCCCAACCAGGGACTGAACCCAGGCAATGGCAGTAAAAGCCCAGAATCCTAACCATTAGGCCACCAAGAAACTTCCATATATCAGTTATGCTTTTTTAAAATTGTAGCATGTATACTTAATACAATATGATTGGTGTTTTCAATTTTTATTACTACTACTTTACTCCTTCTTCCGAAGCCTTCTTCCACAGCCTTCACACTTCATAAGGTATAGTCATCTTTGTATATCCATTTCATAAACAAGGTATGATCTCCTTTTCAATAGGATTATAAACACAAATCCTAAGATTGTTGACATCTGATTGTTGACATCTGATTCCATACTTGGAGTACGTTATTACTGATTATATTTATATTTAAATTGATAAAAAGTTTATTTTAAAATATAGAAGTACATAATTCTAAATATACAACATATGCTAAGATACTTCACCTAATTCTTATAACTGCAGCTTTTAGGTATGATTTATGCACAGGAAACCAAAAGACTACATGCTCTATATTAAAAAAAAAGTTAAAATACTAGTCTGTTATTATACTATTCAGAATTACTACAGAACTTCAGTCTTAATTTAGCAAATTATATTACAAATAAAAAGTAGGTAGTGGATGTGTCTTTTTCATATTAAATCTTTAAGTCATAATTTGGCATTAGTTAGAACTTCTACATCGAAATAGGCAATTTATCTAGGTATTAATATTTTAAAATATGCCTTTTATTCATATTATGTAAACAGCTGAAAAAAAATCACCAACAAATAACATTACACATGAAATGCTACTGAACTAGTCCCCTTGAAACTATTGTTTATCCTAATATTCACTAAACATTTCTTTAAAATAGGTCAGTTTTTATGTAAATATAGTAAATTTAATTTAAAGCTTGGTGACTTAACAGTGCACAGCATACTTTCACAAATTAGCTACCTTTCATAATTTCCAGCCTTGATTATTTCAAGTTTAGACTATTTCCAACTACTAAAGGGTGACACTGTCCATTTTAGTTCTTCGCAAATTAAAATAACTTAGGGGATAAACTGGTAAATACTAGAAGTACTGTTTTTAAAAAATGATGCTCAAGATAAAAGTATAAAAGGCTAAAAACCAAAAAAAACCAAAAGTGAAGTGAAAAATGCAAAACTAACTTATTTAATATTTTCTTGTAAACTAGGGTACCAAGAATTGTCAACTAATTAGTCCATTTTATTGATGATGCTTTTCTCTAGGGAAGTTATTTTAAAAGTTTAACCCTGGAGCAAGCCATGGCTTCTTCAATCTTTGAAAGTGTCCAGGGCATTGATTATAACTGCAGGAGGTGTTACCTTCTACCCAGAGAATCTCACCCTGCACAATCTTATACACTCTCTCACTCCCAAAACAGCTTTGATTCAGCAATTCAAACTGCTTCAGCTGATATTAAAGGAAGAACCACAGAAAAGGGATCAGCAGTTAAAACGAAATAAAAAGGGAAAAAATACTGATCATGGATACAGTAGCACAAAGCTCAGGAGTAAAGCAGATTTGAAAAAGACATCAGAGTGACTCAAAAGGAAACATGACAGAAATTAAACAAGATTTTTATGTTTGCTTTCTATGCATTTAAACTCATTTCAACCCCCATTGAAATTCTTATCATACACACACCCCAAGGCTTTCAGTGTACTTTCAAAAGCCACACCCTCTCTTTCTAAGTCTCCAGAGTCACTTCTTAGGTAGCCAAAAAAAAAAGGAAAAAAAAAAAAAAAAAAACAGAAGAATTCAAATATGCATGTAACCGAGAAACTGGCTATTTTATAATCAAATTATAATTTATAAACAAATTTTTTTCATGCAAAATGGTATTAATTGTTTTAAAATCTAGTATTTTTTTCTCTTGCACTTAGCCAAAAAAGGCCTAGGTCTACTTTAAAAGTTATTTGAAGTCAGGAAGGCACACAGGTTAAAGGAATAGAAATAAGACATGAGAGGCCTTACAATATCTTTCTTGGGATGATGTCAGAATATCAAGGTGCTCTACGCTGTCAGAGCTAGTTTTCCACTTGACTATAGGAGAAGCTTAAGTATACGCTTAATTAGTTAATTAGCTCAATACTGGAGAACAATCTAGATGCAAAGAGCTATCATCACAGAATGGCTCATTCACATCTATCTCAGAAACAGTGACCAAAATTCCAGAAGGTAATTGGATTTTCAAAACTGAACGTCGTTTTTCTTCCCCCCAATTCACTCATGACAGGGCCAGAAGGTAATGATATATCTGCCATGATACAACGAGCAGACCTGTCTTCTGTCAAGAGTTGAAATCATGAAGGAATAAGCTGTCATTAACAACCTCTCTCCAAACACTCGAGCTGTCATTTCATTGTTTTCTTTTGCTGGCATGGGGGCTGCTGTGGCCTCATATACCTTGTCAGTTCATCTAAGCTTTTAACCTTTTCTGGAATTCTTGACTTGAGCAATCTTTTATGAAGACTATAATGTTAAGAGCTTATATTTTCTCTGATTCATTTATAGCTTCTCTCAAAGTTTACTTTTAAAATCTGAAATCAGTGTTCCTGGTTTCAACCTATAGTTTAGCAGCCTGTATTTCAAAGAGAAAAAACAGCATTTATTTTTAAAAGGTTTGAAATGCAAATTATAGTGATCTAAATTCAGCCAGTATCTGAGGGGAAAAATCAATAATTATTTAAAGTGTAATGTAGATTTATAATCAAACCTTTAAACTCTTTTAGAAATGGTTAAATGAATAGCTACAATATTAGTATAGTATACTTCATGAACATTTTATTAAAAATTTTTAATTAAAAATAGTATTTTAAAAAATTATAAAAGTAATACCTGCTCAAGGTTAAAAAAATAATAATTCAACAGGAAAACTGAAAATGAAAGGCAAAAGAAGAAACCTGATGGTTTCTTGTATAGACTTTGGGATGTTCCTGATGTGTGGGTATAATTGAGCGCACACACGCCAGGAACATCAATGTACATGCATGTATGCAGGTACATAAATATGCATATGTAAGTGCACTTAACAAATCACCTCATTCTTAGGTTTTCATCTGATAACTCTGACATTTCATGTGAATGAACACACACACACACATATATATATATACATACATTCTCATGAACACATATAACTCAATCTTCTGAAAAACTATATAGTCTTCCATGATATGAATATAATGTCACTTAATAAACAGTCTGCAACTGGTGAGTATTTAGGTAGGTAGAAGTTTTGGAATTATTACAGACTACTGTGATGAGCGTCCTTGTACATACACTTTGTATCCTGGTCTAGTGTAAATTCCTACTAATGGAATTTGGCATCAAACATTAATATATGTATTTAATTTGGAGAGATATAATCAAATTGCCATCTTAAAAACTGCTTCAGTTTACATTCCCACCAATATCTAAACTTGGTACTATCGTACAATTTATTGCCAATTTATCTGCCAATCTTATATGCTGAAAGTTGGCACCTTGTTTTAATAAGCATTTCTTTAATTCCAGATACTCTAGATGACTATATTTTTAAAAAAGCACAAAAGACTTTAAGTCATTTCAACAAAAATAGAGCTAAAAGATCCAAGCAATTATCACATTTTTGAGGTCTCTGATGTCTTAAACATACATCCCCTGCCAAACTATATTCTACTCATGAGGGGCTAGATGGCATGGCTGTTTAGTCACTAAGTCCAGACTCTTTTATGACCCCATGGACTGTAGCCTGCCAGTCTCCTCTGTCCATGGGATTTCCCAGGCAGCATACTGGAGTAGGTTGCCATTTCCTTATCCCACATGGCATTGCTACAGTGAAAAATAAAAGCTATGCCCTATATTGATACAGGACTTCTAAATACCATCTAGTAACCATCAGTGCCCACTAGAATCCTCTTAAACTTTCCATGGCACCAACTCTGTCAATACTTATGTTCAAATACCAAGATCTTTCAGTACTTAGTTGGATGACTAGAAAATAAAGGCAGTAATTAGGAGGAGTTACCAAAAATTTATTACTCAAATTACTGGGAAAAATCATATCCTATTTTAGATAACCACCTATAATGACTCCATGTACATTTGTGGGGGGAAAAAAAATCCTAAAACTATAATCAATCAGCTTAAAAAACATGTCTGTCAAAATGGGAGTGGGGGGACGAAACCCAAAATGGAGTTAAGAAATGAGAAATCAAAAAGTTGACAGCCAGAATAGAAAAGCTAAACTATTGCTTCAAAGGATTAGAAAGCTAAAAAACTCTAAATTAGCTTTCAAAGCATGCAATTGATATCAGAGTCAAGCAACAGTTTCTGTGGTCTTTTATTTAATCATCTTATAATCACAGTGATTTCTAAAAAAAAAAAAAAATCCTAAAATAATCTACTGTGATGGATACTGCTACCAAGGATGTCATTTCCTGAGGTTTACAAAGCATTTTGTTATATAGAAAATTATTTTAATGTTATTTGTTTAAAAAACATGGGAGTTGTACAGTGACCACCAATCACTGAAACAACCACATAAAAATGTAATTAAATGCTACACTGAATTCTTTTTTATCTCTACTCCTTCCACAAATCACATTAAAATATTCCTTTTAAGAAATATGGGTGGTTTACTTTTCAATGCATACTGTTACATATTATTTGATTCCTGAAACCATGTTAATATATTGCCATTTAAAAATTAAATAAAAAGATATTTTAACATAGGGGTGGTGTTAATCCATTAGGACAAAACTAATGGTAAGGGAGAGAAGAGAAGATACAAATGTCAATAAATTCTTGGAAGGCAGTAAGCTGACAGAATTCGTTTTGTATTCAGCGGAAATTCGAACATAGTGCCCCTGGAGATAAGTAATAACTAGAAGTGAGCCAACTCACCCACTGAATTTCAGGGAAACTCAGAATTTGGACTACTACTTGTCTTGGAAAAGAGAGGTTGGCCTTCGAACCATAAGGTGCAATTATTCCATCGACCCAAAGTCAAACAAACTAAGAAAGCAAAGCCTAAAAATCAAAACCCAGGTGAAATTCTCATATTGTGCAGCCAACCCTGTAAGAGATGAGAGATCTTTTCTTTAGAGAAATATATTCAGGGAAGGAGTAGGAGAGTACAGATCAAGGGACGCGAAGAGGGAGACAGGGCTCAAATCAGGCATAAGGCAGAACTCTGCAAAATGAAGAAGAGAGCTCCATAACCAAATTTGATAGAAGAACTTTAAAAATTCTACAGGGCTAAAAGTTAACTAGATACTAGAAGTAAAAATAGATGGAAAAGCAGAGAGAAAGTATAGTCAATTAGATAAGACAATTAGAGACTCAGTTCAGAACTCCAAAAGCAAACAATAATTCCAGAAAGAGAAGATTAAAATTATCATGAAACAACACACAAAAAAACATTGTTCTCAGAATGGAGGATCATGCGAGCATAGCACAGACTGAAAGGAATCACCATGTCCCCAATACAATGAAGAATAGTAATAATAAAAATAATCACACCAAGGTGTAGAAACCTTCTTAAAAGCAGTATGATTCAATTTTTTAACACCAGAGAGAAGGAAGAGAAAATTCCATGGAGGGAAACAAAAGGATTCAAGATCAGAATGATACTGGACATATCGATTAAAACGATGCAAGTTAAATGGCAATGAAATGAAACCTTCAAATTTCAGAATAAAAATAATTTTCAAATTGCATTTCTATACCTAGATGAATTACTAAAATGAGCAAGTAAAATAAAGGCATTTTTCAAAAATACAAGGTTTCAAAAATTGATCTTGAACTCACTCTTTGATTCCAACAAAATGTGGGCATATATCCAAAAAGCTAGAGTCATTAGATCCAGGAAAACAGGTCAAACATCAGAGAGAATCTAAGTGGAGTCCCAGGATGAGAGACATGTAGGCAGGCTTCAAAAGTAAGTAGTCAAGATTAAAACAAAGTTCAAGAGTTCCAGAAGAAAGCTCTCCAGATGAATGTGAAACTATAAGACTGTCTGATAACTCTGACCGTGTAAAAAATTACAGAGAGGCCAATCAGACAACTATTACAAAGAAAACACAAAAAATAATTAGGAAATTATTAATTCTGTGAAAGTAAACTTGTAGCAGAAATGAAGAGCAACCATAGTATCTACCTGGCTCAGCCATAAGCAATATTAAAGTAGCAGTAATATTGTAAAGTTTGATTGCTGAACCAATTCAGGAACTGTGGGAATGGGAAAGAGATTCTTATTGGCCATAACAGAAAGTGATTGATAAGTGAAGAGACAGCATTATAATTTAAAAATATGGATACAGAGAATATAAGTAAAAGCAAAAAGTATTCAGAGTTATTACATCTAGGGAACAGAACTAACAGGTGACAAAGGATTCAGTTCAGTTCAGTCGCTCAGTCGTGTCCAACTCTTTGCAACCCCGTGAATCGCAGCACAACAGGCCTCCCTGTCCATCACCAACTCCGGGAGCTCACTCAAACTCATGCCCATCGAGTCGGTGATGCCATCCACATCTCATCCTCTGTCGTTCCCTTTTCCTCCTGCCCCCAATCCCTCCTAGCATCAGGGTCTTTTCCAATGAGTCAACTCTTCACATGAGGTGGCCAAAGTATTGGAGTTTCAGCTTTAGCATCAGTCCTTCCAATGAACACCCAAGACTGGTCTCCTTTAGAATGGACGGTTGGATCTCCTTGCAGTCCAAGGGACTCTCAAGAGTCTTCTCCAACACCACACTTCAAAAGCATCAATTCTTCGGCGCTCAGCTTTCTTCACAGTCCAACTCTCACATCCATACATGACTACTGGAAAAACCATAGCCTTGACTAGATGGACCTTTGTTGGCAAAATAATGTCTCTGCTTTTCAATATGCTATCTACGTTGGTCATAACTTTCCTTCCAAGGAGTAAGCGTCTTTTAATTTCATGGCTGCAGTCACCATCTGCAGTGATTTTGGAGCCCAAAAAAATAAAGTCTGACACTGTTTCCATTGTTTCCCCATCTATTTCCCATGAAGTGATGGGACCAGATGCCATGATCTTCGTTTTCTGAATGTTGAGCTTTAAGCTAACTTTTTCACTCTCTTCTTTCACTTTCATCAAGAGGGTCTTTAGTTCCTCCTCACTTTCTGCCATAAGGGTGGTGTCACCTGCATATCTGAGGTTATTGATATTTCTCCCAGCAATCTTGATTCCAGCTTGTGCTTGTTCCAGCCCAGCATTTCTCATGATGTACTCTGCATATAAGTTAAATAAGCAGGGTGACAATATACAGCCTTGACATACTCCTTTTCCTATTTGGAATCAGTCGGTTGTTCCATGTCCAGTTCTAAGCGTTGCTTCCTGACCTGCATACAGATTTCTCAAGAGGCAGGTCAGGTGGTCTGGTATTCCCATCTCTTTCAGAATTTTTCACAGTTTATTGTGATCCACACAGTCAAAGGCTTTGGCATAGTCAATAAAGCAGAAATAGATGTTTTTCTGGTTTTTCGATGATCCAGCAGATGTTGGCAATTTGGTCTCTGGTTCCTCTGTCTTTCCTAAAACCAGCTTGAACATCTGGAAGTTCACAGTTCACATACTGCTGAAGCCTGGCTTGGAGAATTTTGAGCATTACTTTACGAGCATGTGAGATGAGTGCAATTGTGCAGCAGTTTGAGCATTCTTTGGCATTGCCTTTCTTTGGGATTGGATGAAAACTCTCCTTTTCTAGTCCAGGATAATCTTTATTTTGATATATACCATTTTTCTACTTGATTTTTCAGTTTACATGCTTGTATCCTCTGATGTTTTAGTAAGTTTTAAGTGTAGATTTATCTGTCTTGCTCAAGATATGACATGCTCCTTCTACTAGGACTTGTGTCTTTATTCTCATAAACACTCTACACTAATATATAGATTTTTTCTCCCATTCTTTTCTGCTGCTTTTCTGAAATGTATATTAGAGGATTACTAGATCTTATTCTACTCTCCATGGGGCTTCCCCTGTGGCTCAGCTGTAAAGAATCCACCTACAGTGTAGGAGCTGCAGAAGACATGAGTTCAATCCCTACACATGAAAGATCTCCAGGAGGAGGAAATGGCAACCCACTCTAATATTTCTGCCTGGAGAATCCCATGTACAGAGGAGCCTGGCAGGTTACAATCCATAGGATCACAAAGAGCTGGACATGAATGAAGCAATTTAACATGAACATTCTATTCTCCATGACATTTTATCTATCATAATGTTTTTCTCAGGTTTTCTCTGCTTTATCCTACATACTATGTTCCTCAATTGTAGCTTTTATTAATTCTTCTTTCAACTGTGTGTTACAGTTGCTTGATTTGACTTTTCTTTGTGATAATCAGTTCCTCAAATGATTTTTAGTTTCTGACTACAAATTCTTCTTTATTAGGGAGTCACCCTGGATTGTAAAGTTTGCTATTGGAACTTTACCAGGTACTCCAGAAGTTTCATCAGTCCAGAATCCATTTTTACACGAATATACATTGCTTAAATTCCCAAACTAATTAAGTTGTCTAAATTCAAACTGCAAATCCAAATATACCTTTGGGTTAGGATCTTTGGCTTCTATTTCTCAAGAGAGAGGCTGTTTATGCATTCTCCCTAGCACTTTAGCAAACTAATTTTTGCACCTTAAAAACTAAGAAAGCAGATGCTTCCAGGGCACTAGCAATATACATTGGTCTTAGTTTTACATGCTTCGTCTCAGGCTCAGAGCTGTGTTGTTAGGCCCTTTGGGGGCCAGGTTTTATATCTCATCATATCTCCCCTTTGTGCTGCCACACCCTACAGGGACTTGCCATTGTGGCTTTAAGTTTTCTCCTGGAGTCAGACATTTAAAGATTCCTTTTCTATCCTTTGAACATAACTAGGTATTTAATGTGCTTCTGTGGTGGCTCAGGCAGTAAAGAACCCACCTGCAATGCAGGAGACCTGGGTTTGATCCCCGGGTTGGGAAGATCCCCTGGAGAAGGGACCAGCTATCCAGTCCAGTATTCTGGCCTGGAGAATTCCATGGACTGCACAGTCCATGGGGTCGCAAAAAGTTGAACACGACTGAGTAACTTTCACTTTTAGGTATTTAATATTTTTGTTGTTACTATGGTTTATTCCATTACTTTGAGAGTGAGGAAGAAGAGCCTCAGTCCACCATGTCATAGAACCCAAACTGTATAAATTACATTGATAAAAATAGCATTAGTCTTTAAAACTTAGATATAACAATATGAAAGTTATATGCAAAGTAATTAATTATGGAAATAGCAGATTCTTCTGAATAATCCAAATACGAGAAATTTTTAAAAGTTGGTTTAGTGGAGTTATTAGATTTCTCGTGAAATTATTACAATTATAAATTTTAAGTCATGTTGGATACGAATCACTTGTAATTTCAAAGTACGTTTTTATCATTTAAACTTTTACTTCACTGATTCTCTTATAAAATATTTTTTAGAACTTCTCATGCTCTGTCATACTAAATATAATTCTCATCAAGTTCTACCTTATCTATTTACACCTAGAGCCTGAAAAGTATACATAAATTCTCAACCATTCCAAACAGTATTACCTATCCCAGCTGTTCTTAGTGTGGTGCCCAATCAACAGGGGAACAGATATTCTCAGATATATAAATGCTCAGGCCCCAACCAGACCTTCTGAATTAAAATCTGGGATCTGAACAGGGCAATCTGGTCCAAGAAGCCTTCCAGGAGTTTCTGGTGCATGGTAAAAATTTGACCTATAGGGGCTTCCAGACCATTCCCCATAAAACTTTTTGACAGTATATACATCCCAATCAGTCAAAGCATGGACAGGGACAGATCAGTGAGATGCCTAAGGTGCAAAATTTAAGGAGGCACTCACTCTCAGGGACCTACAAGGACTGCGCATCCTGAGAGTGAATGACTCCTTAAATTTTGCACTCAAATCCAACTCCTGCAATTAGGAATGAAACGACTTATGTGTCCTATTTTCTTTGCCCTTTTTATAGAGATCAACTAAAATGCCTGAAAATATGCAAATAAGAAAAGTTCAAAGAAGTATGAGTAAATACCTAACTGCACAATTAGACACTGAATAATTCAGTTCAGTCGCTCAGTCGTGTCTGACTCTGCGACCCCATGCATGCCAGGCCTCTCTGTCCATCACCAACTCCCAGTTTACACAAACTCATGTCCATTGAGTCGGTGATACCATCCACATCTCATCCTCTGTCGTCCCCTTCTCTTCCTGCCTTCAATCTTTCCCAGCATCAGGGTCTTTTCAAATGAGCCAATTCTCCGCATCAGGTGGCCAAAGTATTAGAGTTTCAGCTTCAACATCAGTCCTTCCAATGAATATTCAGGACTGATTTCCTTTAGGATGGACTGGTTGGACCTCCCTGCAGTACAAGGAACTCTCTAGAGTCTTCCCCAACACCACAGTTCAAAAGCATCAATTCTTCGGTGCTCAGCTTTCTTTATAGTCCAACTCTCACATCCATACATGACTACTGGAAAAACAATAGCTTTGACTAGACTCTGTAATATGCTATCTAGGTTGGTCATAACTTTCTTTCCAAGAGTAAGCATCTTTTAATTTCATGGCTGCAGTCACCATCTATGGTGATTTTTGGAGCCCAGAAAATAAAGTCTCTTACTGTTTACACTGTTTCCCCATCTATTTGCCATGAAGTGATGGGACCAGATGCCATGATCTTAGTTTTATGAATGTTGTGTTTTAAGACAACTTTTTCACTCTCCTCTTTCACTTTCATCAGGAGGCTCTTTAGTTCTTTTTCACTTTCTGCCATACGGGTAGTGTCATCTGCATATCTGAGGTTACTGATATTTCTCCCAGAAATCTTGATTCCGAAATCTTGTGCTTCATCCAGTCCAGCATTTCTCATGACGTACTCTGTATGTAAGTTAAATAAGCAGGGTGACAATATACAACCTTGACGTACTCCTTTACCAATTTGCAACTGGTCTGTTGTTTCATGTCCAGTTCTAACTGTTGCATCTTGACCTGCAGACAGATTTCTCAGGAGGCATGTCAGGTGGTCTGGTGTTCCCATCTCTTTAAGAATTTTCCACAGTTTGTTGTAATCCATACAGTACGTGGCCATATGATACACACTTTTATACTCCAAATAATATATTGCAATACTGTGGATTGAAGATTGTTAAACACTGAAAATATTAGCTATGGCAATCTGAGAAGCACTATGGGAATTTATCAAATATGTACTATTCCTCCAATGTGAAATCTTAATATATTTTTAATAAATAAGTTCTTAAGTATCTAAACTACAAGGATTGGAATATCTGTAGTTTTCAAGCTGTGACTCATGGTGCCCAAGGGTCAGGGAAGAAATCTCAGGAGCTATTGTGGAAGTGGTGCCAGTCTTCACTTCTGCTTCTACCAAAGTGACAAACACAAGTTTTGTTTTGTTTTTTACAAAACAATTCACTTAGAGGCAGGGTTCTACTATTGGGAAAAAGTTTTAACCTTACCATTATATGACTCCTATTTTGGGACCTTTAATATTATACTAAAAATCTGCAAGGAATATAGCATAAATATATTAACACTGAATAGAGATAATATTGTCTGGCCTGCAAAATATCAGAATTTACTTCAGTTGTGATATGAAAATTGACAGACCATGGAAAATAGAATAGTGGCTCCCTGCCTTTCATAACAGAGAAGGCAATGGCACCCCACTCCAGTACTCTTGCCTGGAAAATCCCATGGGTGGAGGAGCCTGGTGGGCTGCAGTCCATGGGGTCGCGAAGAGTCAGACATGACTGAGCAACTTCACTTTCACTTTTCACTTTCATGCATTGGAGAAGGAAATGGCAACCCACTCCGGTGTTCTTGCCTGGAGAATCCCAGGGACGGGGGAGCCTGGTGGGCTGCTGTCTATGGGGTCGCACAGAGTTGGACACGACTGAAGCGACTTAGCAGCAGCAGCAGCAGCCTTTCATAAACTACAGAAACATTTCTTTAAATAATCTTAGAAAAAAAGAGACCAAAAAATAAAAACAAGAGGGGCAGGGGCTAATCTGATTTAAAAGAAAGAATGAGACAGCTTCTTTCTCCTAATTAGTCTTCCTCTTCCTGCTTCCTAAAATTCCATTGTTTCCCCTACCTGTCTGTACACCCTCCAACCACATACAAACATGGAGCAGCCCATGAAGAATCACCAGGGAAATACCATGAAAAGGCAAAGCTGACGGAATACAAATCACTATATCTAAATTAAAAAAAGATAACCATTTTTAAATGTTCATCATGTAGAAAGTTACCAGAATGACGTTCATAAAATCGAGAATAAAGTATATAACCTGAAATTTTCAAAGTATACAACATAAACACTAAATACGAAAGAACTCAGAAATGAGCTGTATTTTTTTCCAGGAATCATGAGTTGCTCTGATTGAGAAAAGCAGAAAAAAGTCAAGACAATGAAATGCCATAACCCCTCCAATGTATATTTCTACTTAAAAGAACGAACTGACTGACTGTTCTAATGAAACTTCCTCCCTCTTGTTTGGGATCTCAACAAATAGTTTGTTCAAAGGTATTTGAGATGGTTTCCCCTATACTCTTTCACTTCAGAAAACCTTATACCAGAACATTTTAGGATGGGAAAGGCTTAGTTATCTACTAGCACAGACAATATAACTTACATAAAATATTTTACCAAGCACCTATATGTACAAATATCTGATTTTCTTCACTGAATTATATTTTCAAGTATTCACTGAATTGTGATCACATTTCACATACCGTGTTCTTAAAATACATTGACAGGGTCTGTTCTAAACATAAACTAATATGCCAGAGTGTAAGTTTATTTCACTATTCATAACCTGAAATATAAAAGTTTAATAACAAATTAAGTGAATTACTTCAAAATAAACTAAATTTATTTTAGTTACTTAAGTTCTAATTAAAAAACACACCACTGAAATTTGCAACCAATCAGAAGTGATATTTTTGTGTTCTTTGCATATCTATGAAGACTGAAACAAAATATACAATTCACCTATGAAATTCTACTTACAGAATTTTAAGTGTCTCAAAATCTATTAACAAAATATTCTTTAGGAGCTGAGCTGGGCTCTAATCTTATTATTTCAGAGTTAAAGTAAGAAACATATTATCTTTCACCTTTGCATTCATTAGTGTATGAAATAATTCCCTATCTCTTTCAATTACAAAAATAAAATAATGTAGCTCTTATAAAGCATACATGGACACATATATTCCTAAATAACTTTACATTCCTATATTAAAGTTTTATAAGTAAAGATGCCACTTTATTTTTTTTCTGAAGAAAATTTCTACTCACATGTGAAAGTAAACCAACTTTGCAAAGTTTAACTATTCATTGGAGAACTTAAGAATGAGACAGTAAAACAAATCACCAAACATTAGGATGTAACAAAGCTAGGTCAGAAAAAGCAATTTCACTACCACAGGAAAGAAAATCTTGAACACAATTTTAGAATACCAACTTCTAAAAAGTTTGAATTCAAGTAAGAATAAAATAATTCAGTAAATACTACAATTTACCATCTTGTGTTTATCTTATTCTTAAGCACTGTATTTGTGGGTTCTAAAGAGTTTTTATTTATTTTTAATGACAGAAAAATGCTGAGTTATTCCAACTCTTTTTTTTTTAAAGAATAAAATAATAATTTAATGTAGCAGGCTTCCTTTAGTTTTTAACTTCACTAAATCAGGTAGGCGAAGATTTATAAAAGCAGTCATTTTTTTCAGAAGTATTTTCAGTAATACTGATATTTAAAAGTGGTATTTCATGCAATAAGAAACAAAAATTAGAACTGAAAATACTCGTTTCAAAGACAGTATCTAAATCGCTGTAGACTGAAGATGTCTTTTTTTTTTTTTTGCTGTAACTGCAAAATAATGCAGAATAATCTTTCGCTACAAGTAAAATGGTTAACAATTTAAAGATAAGGCTATGTTTAGGAAAGATTTTTTAAAAGACATGATAAAATAATTTATAACACATAATAAAACAGCTATAAAATGCCAAAAAATATAAAGGAAATTGCACTTACATCCATAGCTCTCTTAATAAAAGGGATCTGTGTGCCACTGTCCAGATCTTCATTTATAATAAGCCTTCTAGCCCACTGACCTGCCCTGACAACACCACTACCATGAATTAAAACCATCAGTTTCTGTGGATTTGTCAAAGCATCCTCACTCATAAAGATAAAACTCTTTGGTTCACTTTCAGTGGCATCTACCTGTAATTAAAAAAAATTAAATAATAAATGTTTTTTGATCATAGACACAAATGAGAAAACAACTAGTGGTTAATACAAATTATAGAACAGCTATTAGAGAATTATGGAAGTAAAAAACTTTAAAATAAAATTATTCATTAGAGATTAACACATATAAGGTAGAGGAGCAAAAAGACATGATAGTAATTAAAATATAAAAATATGGAAAAGAATACTGGAACTATGTCTTTCTCCATTGCTACTGTATATCAGTATTATATTATCATTACAAAAAAGAAAAATTTTTAAGTGCTTCCTATAATGTAGATACTATGCTAAATATTTTTAAAACATTATTTCAATTAATCACAATTCTATTAAAGTGGGACTATTATTATATTCGTTTATAGACAAAGAAGTTGAGGCCTGGAGAGTTTAAATAACTCGCCCAAGTCACACAGCTATTAAGCCTATAAGTCATAACAGAAATATGCTGTGTCTAAAATAAACAGAAAACCCAATTGGAGAATACACATATTGGAAAACCATATATTAGTGAGGAAAACTACTAAGCTTTTAACAAATGTAGGAAAGGGAACTATTTAAAAATTCAAACACCAACTATTCTATGTAAATGGACTTTGACATTTTATTCAGACTGTGAACACAGGATTATATAACAAATACTTTGTGAAATAATACTATCTGTATACTTTGATAACCTTATGTAACTTAGTTACTTATAGAATGAAAAGTGAATATTTTTAGTTATTTTGATTATACATAATATTTAGGTTTAAATTAGATTCAGATTTGAAAAAGTCAGAGAATTTTAGGAAACAGTAACTTCCCAACATTTTATTACATATGCCATAACATGCCCTAAGTGGTATTTCTCATCAGCAGTGGCAAGTAACAATGAATGGTAGACTTTGTTTGACCAGGTCAGAGCCCGAAGTTAATATCTTGACAGGTGATTGATAAACACATCCTCAAATAGAGGTCAATTCATATGCTGGGCAATGCAATAGCATCTCACTTCATCAACAGTATATATTCATAAAATTATCAAAATAATAAAGAAAAAAAATACCATTAAATGCCCTGGATTCCAAACGGGCCCAGCGACTACTTCTGGGACAAGACAAAAATTAAAATTTTTGTACTTCTAAAACAATCAGACTGGTCAGTAATAGATGCTTAGCCACCTGTGTACACACAGCACAAAAGGTAATTATTATAGCAAGTAGGGCATGGCCACAGGCTTACGAAAAAAATGCATCTTGTCAGTGAGGCCTTCTCTGACCACTCCATTTAAACACTTCCCGAAGAAGTCTCTACTATCAACCTCTTTTATTTTCCTCCATAGCACATAATGCAACCTAATATGCTTTACTTTATATCTGTTTATATATTTGTTTAATAACCATCTGTTTCCTCTACTAACGTACAGGAAGGCACAGACCTGTGTCTCCAGTATATTACCAGATGTACAGAAGAAAGGCTGGCACATTGTAGGCACTAAGTCATATAAGAATGAATAAACTTTTGGACTAAAGAATCTTAATCAAGCCTCACCAGTGACTTCCTTTAGATAAAAGGCATTTAACTAAACAATGTGTCCTCTTAACTTGGGTGTAATACTTGACTGGCTCAGAAAGCAGAAATGAAAGATTAAACTAATGCGTGACTACAGAGAATTTTCAAAGACTACACAATGCTTAGAATCAAAATGACATAACTGTATCTTTATTAGTAGTAATTAAATATGATGCAAGAGAGTAGGAAATACAACACTACCACAGGTGATGTCTAGAATAAACAAATTACTAGAATAACAATAGATACGACGGAAGTCATAAAGGAAGAAAAGTGGATGGGAGACAGAGCAAGACAGAGTAAAACCAAATCTGAAAAGAAAAACTCCCTTTTACCTAGTAACATTATAAGAGAAGAGAGGAATCATTCAGTTAAAACAGCTTGAAAAAAGAAAGAAAATGGTAATAAGAACAAAAGAAAAATGAAAAGGCAAAGCTGTCAGTGAATAATAAAACAGAGGCCACAGAGGTTTCCAGTCACTCATTTACCAAAAAGTATGTCTAAATAGGCGCAAATAAGAGAGTCTCTTAAAGTCAGTGATGGATCCTGGTATATATGGAAATGGACGTCTGTTTATCCTAATGAAAAAAAACCCTAGCTATAGACTTTCTAAAAGGTGCTGACCACTGTTCTTTTTTTTATTCTACAAAGTCCGCTGAAACCAAGCACCTCAGTTTTTAAAGGTGGAATTAAATTCCACAGTAATCACTTTAAAACTGGAAGGGTACTTATTTTCTGAAGGTAAACATGTGTTTTTTTAATATTACAATACTGTTCAAGAATTTTTTAAGGGGCAACAAGTTAAGGGAGCTATGAGCAAATGAACAAAAATTTTACTTGAACATCCAAATATGCTGATTTTAAAAATATCAGAACATTAGATTATTTAAGGAACAAAAAATGAACAATGTAATACTATTAATGATAAAGGAGTAAAAGCAGTATTTAAGATGGTAATTGAATAATATTCATCTCAAAAAAATGCAGAACTGTGATTCTGCAGTTGATCATTTACTTTCAAGTTATGCTAATTTAAAACAGAAAAATAGCTAAATGAATAAAATAAAGTTTTCTTCATTAAGTCTTTTTTTTTTTTTTTTTTTTAACTTTCTGGCTGCATCTCGTGGCATGGATGTGTGGATCTTAGCACTTCGGCCAGGGATCGAAACCACGCCCCCTGCACTGTAAGCACAGAGCCTTAACCACTGGACCACCAGGGAAATCTGTAACTTTCGAAATGGCTGTTCCGAAGCCATTTATCTTCTAATAATGGTAATTTACTAAGGTGAGCTTTCATTAAGGAATACACATAAAGGTCATTCCAGTGTACCGCCTCTATTATAGACAAATCAATGCCTAAGACCAATTGGTCAGCAGGTAACAATTCATTTTGGGATACTTATGAAAATCACTAATTTTGAAGTTTATTTAAATATGATTGAATAAATCAAATGAAAATCTGTAGTCAACTCATGTATCCAATATTCTACACAAGAGTGAAATACTAAAATTGAGACTATTTTGTACCTATTTATGTGAGGTGGAGAGTAAATGTGATCATGTTTACATGGAGAGACATGATCATGACCTTTACTGGCAAATCATGGTCTTCTACAGAGTGCTATCAATCAAAAAGAATTCTTGCCTTATTAAATATTTCAACTATAAAACTAAAACTTAGTTCATCATCAGTAAAAGAAAGAAAATTTGGTGGTATATCTTTAGAAAAAAAAATGAACAAAAAATAAACCCCACTCTCACTGCTAGCTTTGGGATTTAAAAGAACTCAGGAGAAAACTAATACTTTAGGGAAGAAGAATCTCATAATTATATAAAATACGTTATGATAACTTAAGGACAGATTAATTTGCTAAAATGAAAAAATCGCTTCTTTTTCATTTACAAAACTAGGAAATCTTTACTAACCAAATTGGTCATAATGGTTGTTATAGATCTCATACAATGAAAAGCTTTCTCTGTGTAACATTAGATTTAAATTTAAATAAGAGGAAAATAATTTAAGTCCTTCTAAATCTAATCTCAGGCTTTCTACACAAAAATGAAACAATTATGTAACATGACAGATATGGCCAATTATCTTGTAATTTGTTCTAGAAACCCAGGGAATTAAACTGAGTTTAAAGGTTCAATGGAACTAGAAGTATTGCAAAGTTAAAGGACTCAATACTAATTAATTGTGCTGTAACAATGGATTAACCTAAGGCTCTTTAAGTATCATTCATCAGAAGCTTCAAAAGACATAGAATTAACAAAAAAAGGAGACTGGACAAAGTGACAAAATTCTGCCTTGACTTTCCAGAAGACCAAATTCAACGTATAATTTTAATAGAGTGAGACACTAGATGCAAAGTCAAAAACAAAACAAGAGGTGTGAATCCAGAAAACAACTTTTATATTCATTCTCAAAAAAGATACTAAAATCTTGGTTCTCACACAATTCAAAAGGAAGGAAAGTTTTCAAATAAACGAATGTTGGCCTAGTCATTACGTAGAATAATACTGCATTGACTAGTATGCCACTAGCATGTAGAGCAGTGCCTGGCATCCTAAAATAAATATTTGTCGAATGAATGAATAAATTGATAAACGATTAACAATATGACCTAGTACTTGAGGTTATCTATAGAAAGTTAAATATAAAATAGAGATTAAAAAAAAAATCAACCTATGGAAGTAATTTGGGAGGATGGATAGTATTAAAAAATTCTAAATCCCTCCACTTGATAGTAGAATAACACTACCCAAAGAATTTTAAAATTTCACGCAAAATTTCATGTAGACTAAATTATTAATATTGTAAGTTTTGTGCCTTAAATAACTTTCATGAAGTCTTTGAGGTTCATAAAGATTGTAAAATCAGAGAACTGTCTAGGACAGTAAAGATCACCTCATCTAGTCTATCATCATCTCACACACAAGGTTACTATTTCTTCATTCAAAAGCTCAATATTTCATACTGTACACTAAAAACAAAAAAGCTCTTTTGAGAAACTGAATCTGAGAACAAATTTCAAACTTTTCACTCTGAAATGGCAAAATATGCAAAATTTGAAAAAAAAAAAAAAAACTTCCACTAAGGAGAGGAGTAGTGTTATGAAAAAGAGTAAATCTGGGGATGTTCAGAGGAAATAACACAGAAATGAAACACACAGTTTAAAATAATCAAGAAATAATTAAAATGAAAGCAAATGTCTAATGCAAGAAAAAGCACATAGGTTTACTCAAATAAACATGTAAAAATAAATTATACCAATGAAATGAGAAAGGGTAGAGGAAAGAGTAGTTCTTTTGTGACATCACTTTCAAAAAAGACTGAAAATCAGTATTTCTTTACTTTACACTAAAGAATATTACTTTTTAAGAACTATTACACACAATGAGATGAAGTATAATGACAGGCATTTAATATTATCTTTATCAATATCAAAACATTAGGATCTTAACATTTAAACTTATCACAGGTAACCCAAAACAAAAGTTTTCTTTGAATTGAAAATATTTTATTTGGAACTATAAATACTTTTAAAAATTGGACTTACTGGAATAGATATTTTTTTCAAATTACAGTCCTTTTCCAGAAGCTCATATACGTACTTCGTGATGATCTAAGTAGGAAAGAAATAACATTAAAATACAATGTTATCCATTATCAAAATTCACATAAATTATTAAAATTTATTGCTCTGAATGAGTATTTATCTTGAAATATTTTCATCCTAAATTAACTGATTCTTTACTGGTTTACTTCCTGCTGCTGGGTATTGAAAAACTATGGACCTTAGTATTAAGGATTGAAAGTAGTTAAACTCAAAAATACATAAAGACTTTCTATTTTACAAAGCAATATTCTAAGCATATTTTTTTTCAGTATTTCTAGAATTCTCTATCCCCCAAAACTTCCCCTCATGACTCTGAATCCTAACACTTCACTTGCATTCAATGAATCAAAGAGAGAAAAGTCAGAGGTATTCTAAACAGAAAAGGAAAACCGATTCAGCGAAGTCAGGCACCAGTTAGTACTACCAGTTACAGTAGGCAGAAACATACCTCCCCAAAGATGTCTAGGTCCTAACTCCTGCAACCTGGTAATATGTTACATTCAGTTCAGTTCAGTCGCTCAGTTGTGTCCGACTCTTTGCGACCCCATGAACTGCAGCACAACAGGCCTCCCTGTCCATCACCAAGTTCCGGAGTTCATCCAAACTCACGTCCATAGAGTCAGTGATGCCATCCAGCTATCTCATCCTGTGTCGTCCCCTTCTCCTCCTGCCCCCAATCCCTCCTAGCATCAGGGTCTTTTCCAATGAGTCAACTCTTCGCATGCAGTGGCCAAAGTACTGGAGTTTCAGCTTTAGCATCAGTCCTTCCAAAGAACACCCAGGACTGATCTTTAGAATGGACTGGTTGGATCTCCTTGCAGTCCAAGGGACTCTCAAGAGTCTTCTCCAACACCACAGTTCAAAAGCATCAATTCTTCGGTGCTCAACTTTCTTTGTAGTCCAACTCTCACATCCATACATGACCACTGGAAAAACCATAGCCTTGACTAGACGGATCTTTGTTGGCAAAGTAATGTCTCTGCTTTTGAATATGCTATCTATGTTGGTCATAACTTTCCTTCCAAGGAGTAAGCATCTTTTAATTTCATGGCTGCAATCACCATCTGCAGTGATTTTGGAGCCCAGAAAAATAAAGTCTGATACTGTTTCCACTGTTTCCCCATCTATTTGCCATGAAGTGATGAGACCAGATGCCATGATCTTAGTTTTCTGGATGTTGAGCTTTAAGCCAATTTTTTCACTCTCCTCTTTCACTTTCATCACATGGTGGCAAAAGTAACTGTGTTGATATGATTAATGTGAAGAACCCAAGATGAGGGAGATTAACTTGTATTATCTAAGTGGGCCCAATTTAATCATATAAATCCTAATAAGTAAAAGATTACAGAAGAACAGTATGTCACAAAGATGCAAAGTGAGAAGGCCTTAAAGGCTATTGCTAGTTTTAAAGATGCAAGAAGGAAACAATGAGCCAGGAAATCAGGTAGCCTTTAAAAGGCAGGATGAATCTCAGTTTAGAGTCAGTAAGAAAACAAGACTGAGGTCCTACTCTTGGAAGGAACTGGTTTCTGCCAACAACTCAAAGAAGTAGTAACTGGATTCATTCCCTAGAAAGAAAGAAATAGCCTGTCTAATACCTTGAGTTTAGTCTGGTGACATGCATACTGAACTTCTGACCCCAAGAACTGTAATGATAATACACTTGTTTTGTTTTAATTTATGGTAAGTTGTTACAGCAGCAATAGAAAACTAATATACTATTTCTATTAAGGAAAGTAAAGAGAGTGAAGAAAGAAATGTCTGGAATAAAAATGATGATTTAATACACTTTAATGGTCAGTTTAAGAAGTGTTCCAAAAATATCTTTAATCATCTATGCACACTATCTCAGGTAATCATTTTAGCAGCAACATAATTAAAAGTCAAATTTTATGACACAAAATCAGATTTTTTTTTTTAGAAAATTAAGATTGCTTTGGTGTTGTCTTCTGTAATCTAAAATAAGATTCCCTATCCTGCTTTCTCGAAGAAGTTCAAAATCCCTCCTTCTCTGTATACATATTCATTCATTTTAGAAACAGTATATTAGATGTGTGCTAGAAGAGCTTTATCTTGGCTGACTAAAGTAATTTCAAAAGCTATGACATGAAACTATCAATAGAACTAGGCAATAATCTATTAGTTATTAATTGAAGAGCACTCCAATGGCAGAAAGTTCAGGGGAACTAAAGAGCTTCTTGATGAGGGTGAAGGACGAGAGTGGAAAGGCTGGCTTAAAACTCAACATTCAAAAAAACTAAGATCGTGGCATCTGGTCCCATCACTTCATGGCAAACAGAAGAGGAAAAAGTGGAAGTGGTGACAGATTTATTTTCTTGGGCTCCAAAATCACTGTGGATGGTGACTGAAGCCATGAAATTAAAAGATGCTTGCTCCTAGGGCAAAAGGCTATGACAAACCAAGACAACATATTAAAAAGCAAAGATATCACTTTGTCAACAAAGGTCTGTTTAGTTAAAGCTATGGTTTTTGCAGTAATCATGCATGGATGTGAGAGCTGGACCATAAAGAAGGCCGAGCGCTGAAGAATTGATGCTTTTGAACTGTGGTGCTGGAGAAGACTCTTGAGAGTCCCTGGGACTGCAAGATCAAACCAGTCAATCCTAAAAGGAAATTCACCCTCCATGTTCACTGGAATGACTGATGCTGAAGCTGAAGCTCCAAAGTTTGGCCACCAGATGCAAAGAGCTGACTCATTGGAATAGACCCTAATGCTGGGAAAGATTGAGGACAGGAGGAGAATGGGGTGACAGAGGATGAAATGGTTAGATAACATCACTGACTCAATGGACATGAGTTTGAGCAAACTCTGGGACATGGTAAAGAACAGGGAAATCTGGCGTGCTGTAGTCCATGGGGTCGCAAAGAGTCGGAGACGACTTAGTGACTGAACGACGAACAACTTGTATTTCATGCAGAATTTAAAATTATGCTCATTATACCTTTGCCAGAAAGTGGCAGTATTATAGACCTGAAAGAGCCAAGTAAATATGTGTAGGAGGAAATATGCATGAAATTATATAATGGGTTACAACTTCAAGAGAAATGGTTTAACTAAATGAGATTAGCTAAAATGAGCGGGTTATCGTTTCTAAAAATTTCCTTCTATGAAATCATAAAATATCCTTACATTTAAAGCAACAATAGAACCAGTCAAACTTAACTCAAACTCAAATGAATTCTACACTATGCAAAATACTTATAAGACATAATTTGATAATTAAAAAACTATCTTGTCAGGTTGTGCCTTATGTAAATGTGAAATACACAGTATAGTTAATTCTCAATTTCATACTACAATATACAACAAAAATTCAAAACTGGTTACACTGATGTTGAAAAACTTTATAGGGCAAGTATTTGTTCTAATAAAACCATACATCAAGCAGAGTTGGAGAAACTCTACCTAACTTGCCCAGTTTGCTTTGCTCTCCAAGTTCTGACTCCAGCAAAAAAGCAACCATAGATTAAACCATTTATCTGATGGGCAGTTCTCTCTGCTTGGGATGTTCTCCTCCACCCTAGCCATCCTTTAAGAAATAGATCATATGTCAGCTACTTTAGGTGACTTTTTTCCTGCCTCCTCCCAACCCCCCAACGTAAGACAAAATGTCCCACCTCTATGCTCCTCTGGACATGCATGGCGATTTGAGTATGATATTATTGGCTTGTCTGTTACCTGACTAGTCTGAGAATACTAAAATTTAAGTACCTCACCTTATTCTTCCTTGTATCCACACAGGATAGTATCTGATATATTCTCTTCACTGTTCATTCTGTCTACATCCTTCTAGGGAGATAACTGTTTCAGATTTTTTTTTTTAAATCCTTCTAACTGCTGAATTGAGGCTTAAAGAAAGAGCAGGATTCACAGCCTTACAGCTTAAGAAGGATACAGTCTGTATTTAGAAAAGTCAACAAGTGAAAAGATAATATTTTAAAAAAAGATGAAAAAGGTATCTCTTCCCAAATGTAATCTATGTTCAAATATTCACTAAAATCATTGTTTCCAGTGAAGTTTGTACAGGGGAAAGAAAAGGCTTAAGAGACTAAGATGAATGAGCTAAGGTAAAATCTTCATTCTAATAAGAAACAAGGGAATTTCTGATTTTCTGGTCTGAAATATGAAGAGCTTGAAAACAGTCACTCCTACCCTAACAAAAAGAAAAAAAGCTGAACAAACTAAAAACTAATGACTCTTCTTAGATCCATCAGAAAACTGAGGTCACAGAGCAAACTGCTTCCCCGAAAACTGGACAAATGGGCAGATACAGAGAATCAGGACTTACTGGTATCAAAAGCCAAGTGTTAGCTCAAGTGAGTCCTGGGGAGGAACACTTTCAACTATAATTGATTAATTTCTGGAGGTTCAGTATGAATATTAGCTTAAGAACAAAAAACTAGGAGAAGGCTCAGCCTTAAAGAAGGATTCCTGAAACTTCTATGAGTTGTACCTCTACAAGCCTCACCAGGTTCTCACTATGAAAATTAGATGAAAATTAGAGAAAACTTCTCACCTCTTTATGGCAGAGGAAGAAAAAAAATGATTTAACAATACTACTGAACTCTGTTCTCCTTAATAAGGCCTAGCCACAAGGAGAACCATTTCACTAGAGCCTAACTGACATAGGGGAAGCAAAAGATTCACTAAAAGACTGAGACCTAATCACAGGACTACAGAAAGTTCCCTTCTACCCCTCCCCACATTACCACCAAATCAATAAGGTCCCTTTAAAATAACAAGGAATGAGATATAGCTAAAAGAACTGCAAGGTTCACCACTATTTAAGATCTCCAGGAACATTTAAAGACAACAGGGAAAACAAAAACAAGGATAGAAGAAAAAACTTTAGCCTTGGCCACAAGAGCTACAGCAAATAGTAAACACAGACTGACTCCTAGCCAGATAAACGTAACACTTTACACTAAAGACATATCTACCAAAGTTTCTTTTACTCAACACACCATGTCCAAATTTCAACAAAAAAAAATGACCAGAAACACTACAAGGCAAAAAGAAACAACCTGAAGAGACAAATCAAGCACCAGAAAATGCGTAATTATCAGAATTGGAATTTAAAACAATAATAAGCAATATGCCAAAGGATTTATTGAAAAAGTTGACAACATTAAAGAACATGTGAGTAACATAAGCTGAGAGCTGAAAACTCTTAGGAAAGAGTCAAAAGAAAATGTTAGATCAAAAACACTGTTAAACCAAAATGAAGAATGCCTTTGATGGGCTCATGAGTAGACTAGACATGGCCAAGAAGAAAATCATAGAGTTTTAAGATGTAACAGTAGACACTTTCAAAACTGAAATGCAGAGAGGGAAAAAAAAAAAAAAAAAAGATGGAACAGAATATCTGAGAATTGAAGAATAATTACAAAATGTTTAACATATGCATAATAGTAATTTCCAGTAGTCATGTATGGATGTGAGAGTTGGACTGCAAAGAAAGCTGAGCACCGAAGAATTGATGCTTTAGAACTGTGGTGTTGGAGAAGACTCTTGAGAGTCCCTTGGACTGCAAGGAGATCCAACCAGTCCATTCTAAAGGAGATCAGTCCCGGGTGTTCTTTGGAAGGAATGATGCTAAAGCTGAAACTCCAGTACTTTGGCCATCTCATGCAAAGAGCTGACTCATTGGAAAAGACTCTGATGCTGGGAGGGATCAGGGCAGGAGGAGAAGGAGACGACAGAGGATGAGATGGCTGGATGGCATCACCAACTCAATGGACATGAGTTTGGATGAACTCCGGGAGTTGGTGATGGACAGGGAGGCCTGGCATGCTACAATTCATGGGGTCGCAAAGAGTCGGATACGACTTGAGCGACTGAACTGAACTGAACTGAATACCAGAAAAAGAAAGAAAAGAACAGAGGAACTATTTGACATAATAATGGCTGAGAATACTCCAAAATCAATGACAGACACAAAACCACAGGCGTGGGTGATCCAAAGAACTCCAAGAAGGATAAATACCAAAGCTATACCTGGCCATATAATATTAAAACTGCACAAAACCAAACCCAAAGAGAAAACCTGGGAAGAAGCCAGACCAAAGGTCTGGAGAGATCTGGAGGAGAAAGGGATGTGGGAAACTTTACCAACAGAGGAGAAAAGATAAGAAGTATACCAGATAAGAAATATACCAGACTTCTCTTAGGAACCACGTGCCCAAGAAGAAAGCAGACTGAAATATTGAAAACATTTAAAGAAAAAAGAGTCACCAATCTAAAATTCTATATCCAGTGAACTTATCCTTCAAAGATGAGAAATAAAGACTTTCCTAGACAAAAAATGAGGGATTTTTTTGCAAGCAGATCTACCACAGGTAATGTTAAAATAAGTTATTCAGAAAGAAAGAAAATCACATAGGTCAGAAATTAGGATGTACATAAAGAAAGGAAGGGTATTAGAAACGAATATATTAACATAAAATAATTTTTAAATTTTTTCTTATTTTTAATTTACCTAACAGATAACAGTTTGTTGAAAATAACAGCAACAATGCTTTTGATAAGAAAAATGAATGACAACAAGATTATAAGGTATGTAAGGGAGAAGCTGAGAATACTCTGTTAGAAGGTAATCATACTACCCAAGAAGTCGTACAGTAGTATTTGAAAGGAAAACTGGAAAGAAAAATTACTACACCTGATATTTTTTTCTGGATTTTCTTTCTGGATTTTTTTGATTCCTAAGGAGTACCATACAGCTAAAATTAAATGAATCCACAATGGAAGACAAAGGAAGCAATTTTGAGATTATACATTCATGAAATCGATCCCTGAGATACCCACAGAATAATGTTCTCTAAGAAGAGTGGTCAAACTAGACTTTTTTCTAGCTCACCCTGCAGTAATTATTAGCTTGGGACTTAGAATCATTTATAATAAAGATCCACCCTATAAGCTACCTATTTAAAAAACAACAGCATCTTTTTCTCTTAATGTCCTATTTATCCTAACTATACATCCTATCCTAGCTCCCTCCTAGGAAGGGATGGAGGGAGGGGAGGAAATAAGGAAGGAGAGATGGAGGAAGGGAGAAACAGAAGGAAAGCAGGCGGAAGAAAAAAAAAAGCCTTACTAATTAAGGTTTGATACTGTGCAATAATGTCAGTGTGGCAAACCTAAAAGGGCTACTCTAGCTTCTTTACATTAAAGACACTATGATGTGAATGGTGATAAGTTGTCTAATTAGAACTAAATCACATTTACCCTGAGTACATATTCTCTTAAGTCAGAACTACATACTAAATTTCACTAGAATTATCTCCAACACATCCTTACTTTTCCCCTTAAAACCTTTTATACTTCATTCTTGATGGGTACATTCTAAACTTTTAAAAAGTCTTTTGAAGTAACTGCTTTTTCAGCATATCTTTGAAATAAATTTCATTCCTCCAACTTTCAATTAACATTCCTTGGCGTTCTTAGTCTGTATCCCCAGCTGTCCCTCATTTAGATCAGCTTCAGATCATTTGCTCTCACATTTCCCTTTTACCTGCTCTAAAGAAAAGTCATTCTTTTTCTAATCCAACCTTACTTTCCTGTAGCCAGATTCTTAAGCAACTTACACCAACAGACTTGTAAGTGTATCCAGCTAACTACTGATATCTTCTCTTTTTTAAAAAATTTATTTAATTGGAGGCTATTTACTTTACAATATTGTGGTGGTTCTTGCCATACTCTCTTACAGATTTCACAGGCAACTCAAACTTCCTATGTTCAAAACTGACTCCATCTATACGTCTCCAAACCTATTCCTCCTCCAGTGTGTTCATCCACTCTGCAGATGGTACCACCATCCACCTAACTGCTCAAGCTAGAAGCCTAAATGGGTTAACTCCTCATTCATCCTCCTCTTGCAATCAATCATCAAATTCCTCAAGCTAATCATGGAAGAGCTCCATATCTCCCCATCTCTTTTAGCACCATTCCAGGTCATTCAAGTCCATCAACAGGTTACTATCTCTTCTTGGGCTGCTTCTGTTGCCTCCTTCTGCTATATTTATTATGGAAGATCTTCCTCCAGACCTTATTTTCTGTTAGCAGACATCCTTTACAAAGGCAGACCTAAAGATTTCTAGTGCGATAAGGATAGGACCTCAAACATTAAAACCAGCATGCCTTACCAGATCTGGCCCCTGCCAACTTCTCACATTTCATCTGATAGCCCTCTCTTTCTTCATTCTCCATATTATGTAGCCACAATGCCTTTTTTTTTTTTTAATTCTCAGATGTGTCAGGATCTTTTTAACCTCAGAGCCTTTGCAAATAATGTTGCTTTGCTGAGAATGCTTGTTCCATTCTTTACTCATTCAGCTTCAACATCCTCCTTGTCTGACCCTGAATCCATCCTCAAAGAATCTTGCATTCCTCCTACTTAATACTTAGATTATTAATAAAGTCTTTCCCAAGCTCTGTCTGTACCACTAGACTTAAAGCTTTTGGAAGAGGAGCATTTGTCTTAGGCTGAATGTCTAGGGCCTAGCTCATGTAATGACAATCAAATATTTTTTGGAATAAACAGTAATAATAATAATAGCAGACACATGCATAGTACTCAC
Organism: Bos mutus; assembly: GCF_027580195.1. Classification (NCBI taxonomy): domain Eukaryota; kingdom Metazoa; phylum Chordata; class Mammalia; order Artiodactyla; family Bovidae; genus Bos; species Bos mutus. The sequence goes on from NC_091623.1 coordinate 24,624,388, forward strand.
AGTAACATAACTTCCTTTAATAAATCTCCACTCCCTTAATCATCACAACAACCCAATAAAGGAAGAAACCAAAACATTTAAAAGTTTAGATAACTTATACAGCTAAATAAGTCACAGAGTTTGTATGGAAAACTAGGCTGTCTGTCTGTCTGGGAGTCTAGAATCTTTTTTCTGGACATATATTCCATCTCCTCTGTTACGTAGTCAATAAAGATGCTAAAGGAGAGTGGGATGTAAAACTGAAATTAAAGGCCTATTAGTAGCTTAACACCAGCAGGCAAGAACAGAAGCAAAAGGGATATTTAAGGCAGGTAAAGGAAAAACAGTAATTTTAATTGCCTGAATTAGGCCCTCTTAGTGTGTGAACAAATAAAGAAAGCTCTTTTGGATGTATAATGAAGTCAATGGACTCTTCTCAGAGAGTATTTTTTAAAAAGTTAATAAAATACAAAGGATTACCAAGGGAACCAATTATAGTGGGATACAGTTCAATTTTTTTAAATACCAGATCTTTGATATATTGTTACATATGTCCTTCATTATCAATACACTTTAGATATATCTAAAACTATAGTTTTATCATCTTAAAAACAGGTCATTTCTGTGAAAAACTCATAAAACTGCTAATATTAATATTTTTTATACCTACATTTATAATAAAAAGAAATGTAGCTTAGAGGTTAGAAAAATAAAGATGTAACTTTTATCCCATTGAGGTTCACAGACCCCAGGCCCTAAATCTTATCCCTGTGGTGTTAAGAATTCCTGGCCTAAACAGCATACCTGGAACCTACAAAGACTTTGCATAGGGCTCCTTGCCTTGGCCCAAAAGGGAAAAAAGTCAGACTGGCATCTTTTTTGAGATGTACACTATAAAAAATACTGCTCTCTCTTCATTTTCTGCCCACATAAAATTACATGCTTTTAGTTTCAATACTGGATATTTGCAGATGATGGGGCCACAGGACTGCTGCTGCTGCTGCTAAGTCATTTCAGTAGTGTCCGATTCTGTGTGACCCCATAGACGGCGGCCCACCAGGCTCCCCCGTCCCTGGGATTCTCCAGGCAAGAACACTGGAGTGGGTTGCCATTTCCTTCTCCAATGCATGAAAGTGAAAAGTGAAAGTGAAGTCGCTCAGTCATATCTGACTCTTAGTGACCCCGAGGACTGCAGGCTACCAGGCTCCTCCGTCCATGGGATTTTCCAGGCAAGAAAATCCCAGGGTGCCATTGCCTTCTCCAGCCACAGGACTGGAAAAGGTCAATTTTCATTCCAATCCCAAAGAAAGACAATGCCAAAGAATTATCAAACTACCACACAATTGTACTCATCTCACACGCTAGTAAAGTAATGCTCAAAATTTTCCAAGCCAGGCTTCAGCAATATGTGAACCATGCAAGTCCAGATGTTCAAGCTGGTTTTAGAAAAGTCAGAGGAACCAAAGATCAAATTACCAACATCCGCTGGATCATGGAAAAAGCAAGAGAGTTCCAGAAAAACATCTATTTCTGCTTTATTGACTATGCCAAAGCCTTTGACTGTGTGGATCACAATAAACTGTAGAAAATTCTGAAAGAGATGGGAATACCGGACCACCTGACCTGCCTCTTGAGAAATCTGTATGCAGGTCAGGAAGCAACAGTTAGAACTGGACATGGAACAACAGACTGGTTCCAAATACGAAAAGGAGTACGTCAAGGCTGTATATTGTCATCCTGCTTATTTAACTTATATGCAGAGTACATCATGAGAAATGCTGGTCTGGAAGAAGCACAAGCTGGAATCAGGACTGCCGGGAAAAACATCAATAACCTCAGATATGCAGATGACACCACCCTTACAGTAGAAAGTGAAGAAGAACTAAAGAGCCTCCTGATGAAAGTGAAAGAAGAGAGTGAAAAAGTTGGCTTAAAGCTCAACATTCAGAAAACTAAGATCATGGCATCCGGTCCCATCACTTCATGGCAAATAGATGGGGAAACAGTGGAAACAGTGGCTGACTTTATTTTTCTGGGCTCCAAAAATCACTGCAGATGGTGATTGCAGCCATGAAATTAAAAGACGCTTACTCCTTGGAAGGAAAGTTATGACCAAGCTACACAGCATATTAAAAAGCAGAGATGTTACTCTGCCAACAAAGGTCCGTCTAGTCAAGGCTATGGTTTTTCCAGTGGTCATGTACTGTAAAGACTGATGTTGAAGCTGAAACTCCAATACTTTAGCTACCTGATGTGAAGAGCTGACTCATTTGAAAAGACCCAGCTGCTGAGAAAGATTGAGGGCAGGAGAAGGGGACGACAGAGGACGAGATGGTTGGATGGCATCACTGACTCAATGGTCATGAGTCTGGGTTAACTCTGGGAGTTGGTGATGGACAGGGAGGCCTGCAGTGCTTCGGTTCATGGGGTCGCAGAGAGTCAGACACGACTGAGTGACTGAACTGAACTGGGCAGAAACGCTAGAGCCCAATTTTTCCTGTTACTCTTAATAACAAGATCTGTGCTTCAAAAACTAGAAGAATTATGAATCCATGGTTCTTGAAGTCAGTACTCAGGATAAAACCATCACTATGTCAGGCATCCAGGTAAAGCATTTCACTAACTTTTCATGATCTCTTCCTCTTTGCTTTTCACTCTGTTAAACCAGATGTCTATAAAAACTACCTCAAAGGCTTGAATGACATTGGGCTGATGTTTATAAACACACTCAAGGTGGTGCTAGCAGTAAAAAATCTGCATGCCAAGGCAGGAGATGCAGGTTCAATCCTTGGGTCGGGAAGAGTCCTGGAGGAGGGCATGGTAACCCACTCCAGTATTCCTGACTAGAGAATCCCATGGACAGAGGAGGCTGGCAGGCTATAGTCCGTGGGGTCTCAAAGTGTTGGACATGACTGAAGTGACTTAGCACACACACAAGGAAACACATTGTTGTTCACATATTGAAGGTATACCAACACATGAAAATAAAAGGTTTAATAATAGACATTAGTAAGCCAAAAAAAGAAACAAGTATATATCAAATATTGTATATGCAAAATAAATTTCTTATAAATTATTTACTCTACCTAAGGAAGTGCATTCACATAAAGAATAAGACTACACTGTGGCTAGGGACAAAAAAATAAAAATAAGCTAGACTAATATACTCAGAGTAGTCGTTGCTGTGTCATCTTAATTTGTGAAACTAAATAAATATCAGTAACTACATTGTAGATTAAAACTTGCCTCTTTATTCTTTTTCAAAGCAGGGTAACTATTCCCTACACTGCAGGATATGAAAACCATACTAATTTTACCACTCTCCACTTACCTTTACACATGGAAAGTTTCAACAATTCAACAAGAAAGTTCGTTTTTGAGTGAAAATAGGGGACACATCCGCTGAACATAATGCTATGGATTCTCCTGGTAACTACTATTCTGAAAAAGATGGCCTATCTTAAATCAGGAGATACTCTTTCATAACGTGTCCAATGTAGGGAAAGGAAGACACATTTCTTTCAATCTTCCTGTTTCTTTCTTTCTTTTTTTTTTCATCTTTTATTTTTTTTTAATTTTATTTTTAAACTTTACAATATTGTATTAGTTTTGCCAAATATCAAAATGAATCCGCCACAGGTATATCTGTGTTCCCCATCCGGAACCCTCCTCCCTCCTCCCTCCCCATACCCTCCCTCTGGGTCGTCCCAGTGCACCAGCCCCAAGCATCCAGCATCCTGCATCGAACCTGGACTGGCAACTCGTTTCATTCTACTATTTTATAAGCCAAAAAAAAAAAAAACATATAAGAAATTGTTAGAGTTTGGCATTAGATTACTAGTATTTGGATTTTCCCTTTCACTATTAACAAATAAACAAGTGTATAAAATATATTCAACTGTTTCAGAGAATGGAAAACAGGAAATAATAAATCTGTGATCCCTGAGAGAAGGAAAGCAAAGAGGATGAGCCCCCAGCATCACCATGGTTTCTGCCTAAAGGCTATTTCTGGACTTTGGCCCAGGGAGGAGGAACCCAGGCCTCACCTAAGGAAAAGTAGATTTGAGCTCAGGGAAACTGAGGTCACTGGAGCTTGCAGGGCATAATACCAGAGATTACGCAGGAAATTACGCAGAAAAAGAGCAACAGAAATCTACAAATGAATTCCTGTCTTTGACTCTGCTCTTTGCATAGGGTTAAACTCCCAAAAAGCGAGAGTAAGCAAACTACTAAGAAAAAAATAAAAATTGAAAAGTTTAAAGATAAACAATTCAAATAGCTTTTATAAGGCTCTGAGATATCTGAGGGCAAACCAGCCAGGGTGAAAAGTCTTCTTCACTGAGTACTTAGGGGTATCTAGTAGTGGCCCAAGAAGGGACACACTTCAGGGTCAAAGGCTCTCAGAAGAGAGCTAAACTATCCCGAGTGGAACAGTTACTCAAGAGCTATTGTAACTAAGCCATAAACGAAGTCCACAAATGAACAATTCCACAATAAATCTAACTGTTCTTGAAAGAAAACTGAATGTTTTTTAAAGGCAGACAACAAGTTCCAGACACTCAGCATAACGTTCACCATCCAATACAAATTACTATAGACATTCACAGAAATAGGAAAATGTGATCTGTAATTTTTATAAGGAGTTATAGGGAGTGAAATCAGTCAATAAAAATAGACCTAGAAATGATAACGATGATGATGACAGTAAGAGACAAGCACCTTAAATTGGATATTACAAAAAAGTATTTTTCAGGATGCAAAGGGAAATATAAATACTGATATAATGAGAAAAGAAATGGATTTTTAAAAAAGAACCAAAGAATGCAACTGCTGAGAACTGAAAAATACAGCATCTGAAATAAAAAATTCTGTGAATAGGGTTAACATCTGATTAAACCCTGCCAAAGAATAGATCAGAGAATGTAAAGGTAGAGCAACAAAACCTATCCAAAATGAAAGAGAGAAAAAAATGAAATAGTAAACTTCACTAAAGTATAATGAGAAGGACAATGAGAAGTAGCTTAACATACATGTTATTGCGACTGACTGGAAAAGACCCTGATGCTGGGAAAGATTGAGGGCAGGAGGAGAAGGGGGGTGACAGAGGATGAGATGGATGGATGGCATTGCTGACTCAGTGGACACAAGTTTGAGCAAACTCAGGGAGATAGTGAAGGACAAGGAAGCCTGGTGTGCTGCAGTCCATGGGATAGCAAAGAGTCGGACACGACTGAGCGACTGAAAAAGAAAAACAACAATTGGAGTACGGAGTAGGGGGGCTGTGAGAAGGAGGGGAATAAAGAAATACTTTTAAAAGTAATGGCAGATCATTTTCTAGATTTGATAAAAAAGTATAAAAGCACATATCCAAGAAGCTTAACAAAGAAGATAATGAAGAAAAGAACCCCAAGGCACATTCATAATCAGATTGCTGAAAATTAGTAATAAAGAGAAAAATCTCTAAAGCAGCCAGAGAAAACAACACATTGCATAGAGGAAATTAAAGATAAGAAATACTGCTAACTGTTCAACAGAAAAAAATGCAAACCAAAAGAAAATGAGGAAACATCTTTAGAATAACCCAAGGGGGAAAAAATACCCCACACCTAAAATTCTACAGAAACTGAAAATATCCTTAAGAAATGAAGACAAAATAAAGACCTTTCTAGACAAACAAAAGCCAAGAAAATTAACTGCCAGCAGACTGGTACTAAAAATATTATAAAATGTCCTTCACGCTAAAGAAAATTATTCCAGATGGAAACTCAGATACAGGGCAAAATGAAAGCACAATGTTACGAGGCTCTCCTATTATTATTTGAAGTGGTATAATTTGAAGATAAACTATTGCAAGTTAATGATGAATACTGTAAACCCTAGAGTAACCATTAATAAAATAAAACAAAAAGGTATGGTAAATAAGCCAAAAGAGGAGATAAAGTAGATTATTACCAATATAATACATTCAGTTAGATTTATTACTTTTAGCTAAAGTTTTTTCTTATGAGTAAAAAGATGATCCTCTACTGAAGTCTATAGAATACACTAGTCATTTGCCTGTTTTTGTACCAACATTAATTATACAGTTTCTCCATGTACAAAACTAAAGGATCTCAGGATACAGGCATTCTAGAAATTTGATAAACACCATTCTGCAAAAAAAAAAAAAGAGAGAGAGATTCCTACTTAGATAAAATATAATTTTTACCAAGCATAAATATTAATTTTGGTCAGTTAGATCTGATAATATCAAAAGAATGGGACTTACCAAAATTTTAAATTAAGGTTCAATGGTATAAATCTTTTCTCAGAGTATGAGAACATAACTTTTCATTTCTGAAACAATTCAAGACCTTTAAAAAAAATCCACTGCAGTCTAGAAAAGACCTGACAGGAAAAAAACCATTTCTATTTCTAAAATCCATATAAGAAATAAAACCACCTTTCTAATGATTCCCACACAATTTCAGAAAGTAAACTTTAAAGGCTTATATATTGCTTATACATGCTAAAGAGATTAGTTGTCAACAAAATACAAAACTTCATAAAGTGGGAAAAAAAACCTCAGTGTTTTGACTTGACAAAAGCAAACTTAAACCAACCTTAAATATATAATATGTAACTTCAGTGATATCTGAAAGCTATTTTATTATATAAAATATTTTCTTTTGGCGAGCCTCACCAGCTGGTACCATTTGCCCAGGGAGACAGCTGTTTTTTAGCTTTCCTATCTCAGCACATTTCCAACTGTCAGTTCTAACCGTACGCAATCCCATAGTGACAGAATACTTTAAGAGAAATGGCTCATTAACTGTGAATCTACAAAGTCCACTCTCTTCAGTGAATTCAAATTAAAACCCACAGACTTGCTAGCTCATAACAGAATTCCCCACACATTTTTTGTTGTTGTTCTTTTGCACTGCAGACTTAAAATATTCATGCCATCTACTATAAAATTTTTTGCTCAATCCTGTAAATGCACTAACATAAAATGTGAGTGGAAGTATGTCTTGAAAACTCATGAATGATAAAACTATTTTTTTAAAAATGAGAACTTCCAAATTCCTTTACAATGTAAGTGGCTTACAATTTTGCAGACAGACTAGCTTAAACAATAAAGTTCATATTTAACATATATAATAGGTTCTTAGAAAATTCCCAGTAACAACTCTAAGAAAAAACCAATCTTACAGGTCTCTAAGAATCAGATGAGATAACGTATATAAAAAACTTAAAATGAAAAAGAAAATCAGCTTTTAAGTGTGAAGTGTTTTTACTATCAATACAAGTAAACCACTTTTAAAAGTTATTTGGCAAGAATATAAAAAAATAAGCATGGACTATGTGAGGCAGATGCATATCAAAGTTATGTATACCAAGAGCATATCACTTGATGATAACTACAGTAATTCCAGAAATTGGAAACCTTGTACACTGTTGGTAAGAATACAAAATGGTGTAGCCACTATAAAAAATAGTAGAGAGGAGCCTAAGAACGTTAAAAATGGCATTACCATATGACCTGGTAATCCCACTTCTGAGTATATATCCAAAGGAATGAAAATCAGAATCTCAAAGAACTATCTGCCCTTTCATATTCATGACAACATTATTCACGACAGCCAAGAAATGGAAACAACCCGAATGTCCAAAGACGGAGGAATGAGTAGAGAAATTGTGGTATATATACCTACACTGAAATGTTAGTCAGCCTTCAAAAAGAAGGAAGTCCTGCCATATAGGACGACAATGATGACCTTGGAGGACATCCCGCCAAGTGAAGTCAGTCAGTCACAGAAGGACCAATACGGCATGATTCCACCTACATGAAGCATCTAAAAGAGTCACACTCAGAGAAGCAGAGAGTAAGACTGTAGTTTCCAGGGGCTAAGGGGGGAATTGAAGTGAGAAATGACTGTTCAGTGGTCATATAGTTCCAGCCATGCAAGACAGTTAGTTCTAAAGATCTGCTGTACAACACAGTGTCTGCGGGCAACAATACTATGTGCACTCAAATATCTGTCAAGAGGCTAGAGCTCATGGTGAGTTTTCTTACACACACACACACACACATGTTAGTGGAAGTAGATCATGAAAAACTATGAATTAAAAAGATGTTTTTAAAAAAACAAGAGCTTCAAAATTACAATTTAAGTCGATTACAATTTTGAAGTTATACCTATTTATACGTCTATCTCAATCACTATAAACACAAAAGATTTGTTAAAATGAAAAGAAACTTCTAAATAAGTACTTTGTTGGGTAAGTCCTGATTTGGCGACCAAGTCACAGAAATTATGGCTCCTTCTTCAATCTGTTCCAAATGGACTATTTTCCCTAAATAGATACATATTGCCTAAAGAATTATCAAATATATGGAGACCAAGTCTCTTCTGTGCTGCCCATGGGAACATATTTTTGCCAAGATTGTCAGCCCAGACCACCTTTGAAACTATTCAGAAATTTTCACTAATTAGGAAAATGTGAAAGTTTAATAATGTACACTATTTATATTCCTATATCTACATTTATCTACCTATGTGTGTAAACACAAACATGCACACATAAATATATTGTCCAGATATTAAATAGGTTTCTGGCCTGAGAAAAGGAAATTAGTATCTTTCTCTGAGGCAGTACAGTGGGCTTTCTAAAAGAGAAAGCAAATATGAACAAATATCTTTATGAAATCAGTAGACCAATGGACAGCAGCCTTTTCAAACTTATGGGTAATGCATTGTTTACAGACCTCAAGTCATATGAGAATGCAGACCACTAAAGTGTTCAACTGGTTCTAAGATTTGTAGGATTTCTCATTGCATTGAAGAGTCCCAAATAAACTCTCATTGCTTCACAAGTCCCAGTCAGAATTCTTGCAGTGGTCCCTAATTTATCTCAAACTAAGATCATCCTGCATTCTGGTATGTACTCAAACTGTTCTATAACCACTGACTTCCAAGGTTATATACATCATGACAAAAAAGAAACTGCTTTCCTGGTATCACATTTTCCCATTTCATGAGTCTTTTTAATTCATTCATGCAACTGATGCCTTGAAAATGCCCCTCAACTACAATAACATAACTTTGTTATTTTCTAAGAAATAATTATGATCTCTGAGATAGCAACAGCCTCTCTGAAAGCAAACAAAAATAATTCTTCACTCTCTATCTGCAATCTTCTACTCTCCTTCCAGCAATGAATACAGCGTTAAACAATGGGAAGTCTAATCCTTGCTCTCTGTCAGGTGGTTTGCTCAGTGAGCAAATGTTTACTGAGAAGTTTCTATGTACCAATTATTTATTAGGCACTGGGGATACAGAAGAGAAAAAGACAGGTATCTGTTCTGTCTTCTAAGAGTAAAAAGTAAACAAATAAATTGTTGGTGTTCAATCGCTAAGTTATGTCTGACTCTGCATCGCCATGGTTTGCAGCAGGCCAGGCTCCTCTGTCCTTCACTGTCTCCTGGAGTTGGCTCAAATTCATCTCCGCTGAGATGTTATCTATCCATTTCACCCTCTGCCGCCCCCTTCTCCTCCTGCCCTCAATCTTTCCCAGCATCAGGGTCTTTTCCAATGAGTCGGCTCTTCACATCAGGTGGCCAAAGTATTAGAGCTTCAGCTTCAGCATCAGTCCTTCCAATGAATATTCAGGGCTAATTTCCTTTAGGATGGACTGATTGGATCTTCTTCCAGTCCAAGGGACTCTCAAGAGTCTTCTCCAACACCACAGTTTGAAAGTATCAATTCTTCAGCGCTCAGTTTTCTTGATGGTTCAACTCTCACATCTGTACCTGACTACTGGAAAAATGATAGCTTTGACTATACGCACCTATGTTGGCAAAGTGATGTCTCTGCTTTTTAACACACTGTCTAGGCTTGTCATAGCTTTCCTTGGAATTTTAAAGACTTAAAATTAAGTCTTTTAATTTCATGGCTGCAGTCACTGTCCACGCTAATTTTGGAGCATAAGAAAATAAAGTCCTGTCTGCACTGCTTGGATAGCTCTTTAGTGCTTCACAGACTTCTTACTTCCCAGCTACATCTCTCACCTCTAGTTTCTATATGCCAGGTGGATCTGCCAGTTGTTTATGCTTTCTAGTTGTTAATAGTAACGTTATATGTTTTGTTACTATTTCCACCAAATCAGCCATCACTAAACATAAGTTGTTTGAGCAATCTGTTTTCAGGCTCCAAAAGATGTCTAGCCTAGTCAAACTAGATTTTAGCAAACAAATATTTCATTTGATATACTGGTTGTGCCCCTCAGATGATTTTAGCATTAGCATAACACAGGCAATTGTTCTGGGAGCTAGATAGGAAATGAGTACAGATGAACACTGAATCTGTTTTCTAAGAGTCCTAGTATAGCTTCAAGTAGTTATTCTGTATTCAACAAGATATTTCAGGAACCTAAGCAAAGCTAAAAAGTATACACAATCTTTTCATATAGTCTACATACTTCTTAGCAATCAAAACCCACATTTAATCTTAGATTTGGGAAACCTAATGCTGTAAACATTTCCACAAACTGGTCTTCCCTCCTTCAAGTTACATCTGCTCTAACTCCTAGAAAAAGTTATTCTTGAAGAAGGAGTTCAAAAGCCCTTGAAATAAATGACTTTCTAATTCAAGATTTGATAACTACATACCACTCCCTCTCCCTCAGACTCCTCCATCTGCAAAAATGGCCAAACACAACTTTCTGCACTTAAAAATCAACTTTCATGTTTTGTTAAGGTATTCCGTACAACTCTGAATAGTGTCATACTGATTTCAAATACTTATTCTGAATAAATGAAGTTTCAGAATTCTTTCTAAATGCTGTATCACAACGTAATCAAGATCCCTCTGGTCTGATCAAATAATTCCACAAATTCCCTAAAAGAGATTCCCAGAAGTATATGTGTCTGTACACACACATACATGAATATGGATATAAGTGGAAGCATGAGTGCATCCCCAAAGGAAAAAGAGGTTCAAGGAACAATTTGTTCAGTCTCTTCTTTAAAAATCAGAAAAGAAAAGAAAAAAAAAAACCTGACAAATTCATGAAGGAGAATAAAGAGTGTAATGAGAAGGCCCATCTGCCTATGACATAATAGCCAAGCATGATTTTTTAGAATCTTTTCCCTTAAACTAATTTAACAAAATGTTCTTAAAACCTAGAAAGTATTGAGATGGGGAGATGGTAGAGGGTGGGAAGGGCATCAATTAGCATATATTTCAGAAGTCAAATATAGTTTATCTTTACTGGTCCTAGCAGAATTTAGCCAATTTTAATTTCTATTATTTCCAAAATCCTAATTAATTTTGAGGAAAGGGAGAAAGAAATAAAAAGATGTGCAAACTTAGAATATATCTATCCTTCTTCTGGCTCATGCAAGATATATTTGCAAAATATTTGTATGCAAAAACAACTTACATATATTACAAACTACATTTTGTGCAAAATATATTTTGCATTAAATATCTACCTGAATAAAGACTTTTCTTTCCAGAGAATAGAAAGATAAAGATTTAGTACAAAAGGACATTGGCTCAGAACAACATACCAGATGAACATAAAAGGTTAATTTTAATAATCAAATTCATAATTCATCTAATCTAGGAAATGCCAAGAATAGTTTAAAGAGATACTCCATTTAACATGAACTAATGCACCAACTGTCAGTAACAGTGAAGATGACTAAATGATTCTGAAATACAATATGCTTGTGTTTAATGACATCAATAGACATGTAGGAAATTTACAATAGATTATTTGCCCAGTTACTGTGATGCTTATAAACCATTACTAGGCTACAAATCTTATTCTACTTTTAGAACTGTCGATGATCCAAGAAAAGGAAAAAAAAAAAAGCATAAAACATATTATTCTTTTCTTAGACAGGTACATTTCAGTGAAAATACAATTTTAAGAATGTTATGCTTTTGTTTTTGGCACAGAAAAACATCTCTAAGCATTATTCATATTATTTCTCTCCCCTAAAGTTAACATACTTTAATGCCATATGGGCACAAATTTACTTCTGTTCATTTAAACTTGCAATTAAACTTTATAACATAGAAAACTGCTAAAGTAAAATAATCCCATTCCACTGAAAAGCTTTTTTTTTTTTTTCTAAAATAACATGGGTGATGTGCCAAATGGCTGGGGTGGTAGCTCATTATACCTTCAGAAAGAATCCAAGTTTGAGGCTTATCTTGGGTTCTCACACATAGCAGCAAAACCTTGGAGTGCTATCAAGGGTTAGAAAGGGCAGATCAAATGTCTGAATTGAGTGAATCCATTCAGAGGGCACTGGTTCTTTAGTACTCTAATGAGCAATGCATTGATCTACTGATCAAGAAATTTTACTGTAACTTTATTAAATAACAGTTTATTATATCTAAAATATTCAAACCATTTCACAGAAAGAAGCCCTTAAGCTGCCCAGAAAATGTTCCTTTTTTAAAAAAATCTATGTCAACTCTTTAAAATCATAAAATTCCATCTAGTGACTAAAAGAAATAACTTGTGAAATTTTGATTTATAGGCAATCAGAAAGCTAATATACTTTCAAAGAAATACACAGCAGGATCTGGCCCAGCATATCATTAATCTTAAATACACATTTATAACATGGTTAGATGAGAAGATTAGGCATCCCCAACTACAGTAGGAAGGCCAAAGGAAGGTATCTACAGCATCAGGTACCAATACTGGGAGGGAGGCAAACCCACACACATAAAGCAACATTTTCCACAGTGTCCTTAGTATCAATAGTAAGTTTAAGGAATCCTTATTCCAAATTGGACAATTTAAACAATGTTGTAAGGGCAGTTAATAATTATACATAAATGCCAACTGCTGGCACCATGACAGAAAAGCCAAAAAATAATCAGTTCAAAAGCAAAATAAATACTTCCTTTTTGAAACTGAAATGCAATCACATATTCAGTTACATTAGTCAATTTGATAAAAAGTATACATAGAAACTTATAGCTAACATTATACTTAATAGTAAAAGACTGAATGCCTTCTCCCTAAGATTGGGAATAAGTCGAAGATTTAAATTTTTAACACTCTTATTCAACACAGTGCTGGTGATTTTGGCCAGTGCAATGAGACAAGAAAAGGAAATAAAAGACATACAAATCAGAAAGGCAGAAATAAAACTGTTCCTATTAGATGACACAGTTATCTACAGAGAAAATCGCAAAGAACGAGTAAGAAAAAATAAAATCCTACACCAAATAATAAGAGAGGGCAGGACATAATGCAGGATACAAGCTAACTTAAAAAAATCTGTTGTAATTCTATATACAGCAATGAAAACATTAATGTTGAAATTTATAATATAATACCATTTACAAGCACTCAAATGAATGAAACACTCAGCTGTAAAATTAACGAAATGTTTATATGACGTGTATGCTGATAATTACAAAATACTGATTAAAAAAATCAAAGCTATAAAGAAATGCAAGTCATAGTATGTTTATGTAAAACTCAACAAAGATGTCAGTTCTTCACAAATTGATAAGCAGGTTAATCCCATTCCTATCAAAATCTAAGAAAGCTTCTTTTATAGCTATTAAAAGTGAAATGTTAGTCACTAAGTCATGTCCAACATTGTGACTCCATGGACTATAACCCACCAGGCTCTTGGTCCATGTAATTCTCAAGGCAAGAATACTGGAGTGGGTTGCCATTTCCTTTTCTAGAGGATCTTCCCAATGCAGGGATAGAACCCAAGTCTCACATGTTGCAGGCAGTCTCTTCAACATCTGAGCCACCAGAGAAGCACTTTTATAGATATAGACCAGATTATTTTTAATATATATATGAAAAGGTAAATAAACTAGAAAAAATAAAACAATTTTGAAAAATAAATAATGTGGGAGGTAAGTCTACTTAATTTTAAGACATATTGCCAGGGGCAGTCCTGAGATGGCGGAGGAATAGGACGGGGAAACCACTTTCTCCCCCACAAATTCATCAAAAGAACATTTAAACGCTGAGTAAATTCCACAAAACAACTTCTGAATGCCGGCAGAGGACATCAAGCACCCAGAAAAGCAGCCCATTGTCTTCAAAAGGACAGAGAAGAAATCTATATCCACCCACCAGAACACTGACACAAGCTTCCCTAACCAAAGCTTGACAAGCCACCTGTACAACTCCACCCACAGCGAGGAAACTCCACAATAAAGAGAACTCCACAAACTGCAAGAATACAGAAAGGCCACACCAAACTCAGCAATATAAACAAGATGAAGAGACAGAGGAATACCCAGCAGGTAAAGGAAAAGGATAAATGCCCACCAAATCAAACAAAAGAGGAAGAGACAGGGAATCTACATGATAAAGAATTCCGAATAATGATAGTGAAAATGATCCAAAATCTTGAAATTAAAATGGAATCACAGATAAATAGCCTGGAAACAAGGATTGACAAGATGCAAGAAAGGTTTAACAAGGACCTAGAATAAATAAAAAAGAGTCAATATATAATGAATAATGCAATAAATGAGATCAAAAACACTCTGGAGGCAACAAATAGTGGAATAACAGAGGCAGAAGATAGGATTAGTGAAGTAGAAGATAGAATGGTAGAAATAAATGAATCAGAGAGGAAAAAAGAAAAACAAATTAAAAGAAATGAGGACAATCTCAGAGACCTCCAGGACAGTGTTAAATGCTCCAACATTCGAATCATAGGAGTCCCAGAAGAAGAAGACAAAAAGAAAGACCATGAGAAAATACTTGAGGAGATAATAGTTGAAAAATTCCTTAAAATGGGGAAGGAAATAATCACCTAAGTCCAAGAGACCCAGAGAGTCCCAAAAAGGATAAACCCAAGGCGAAACACCCCAAGACACATATTAATCAAATTAACAAAGATCAAACACAAAGAACAAATATTAAAAGCAGCAAGGGAAAAACAACAAATAACATACAAGGGGATTCCCATAAGGATAACAGCTGATCTTTCAATAGGAACTCTTCAGGCCAGGAAGGAATGACAGGACATACTTAAAGTGATGAAAGAAAATAACCTACAGCCCAGATTACTGTACCCAGCAAGGATCTCATTCAAATATGAAGGAGAAATCAAAAGCTTTACAGACAAGCAAAAGCTGAGAGAATTCAGCACCACCAAACCAGCTCTGCAACAAACACTAAAGGATATTCTTTAGACAGGAAACACAAAAAGGGTGTATAAACTCAAACCCGAAACAATAAAGTAAATGGCAACAGGATCATACTTATCAATAATTACTTTAAACGTAAATGGGTTGAATGCCCCAACCAAAAGACAAAGACTGGCTGAATGGATACAAAAACAAGACCCCTACATACGTTGTCTACAAGAGACCCACCTGAAAACAGGGGACACATACAGACTGAAAGTGAAGGGCGGGAAAAAGATATTCCATGCAAATAGAGACCAAAAGAAAGCAGGAGTAGCAATACTCATATCAGATAAAATAGACTTTAAAACAAAGGCTGTGAAAAGAGACAAAGAAGGACACTACATAATGATCAAAGGATCAATCCAAGAAGAAGATATAACAATTATAAACATATATGCACCCAACATAGGAGCACTGCACTATGTAAGACAAATGCTAACAAGTATGAAAGGAGAAATTAACAATAACACAATAATAGTGGGAGACTTTAATACCCCACTCACACCTATGGATAGATCAACTAAACAGAAAATTAACAAGGAAACACAAACTTTAAACAATACAATAGACCAATTAGACCTAATTGATATCTATAGGACATTTCATCCCAAAACAATGAATTTCACCTTTTTCTCAAGTGCACACAGAACCTTCTCCAGGATAGATCACATCCTGGGCCATAAATCTAGCCTTGGTAAATTCAAAAAAATAGAAATCATTCCAAGCATCTTTTATGACAACAATGCAGTAAGTTTAGATCTCAATTACAAGAGAAAAACTATTAAAAATTCCAACAGATGGAGGCTAAACAACACGCTGCTGAATAACCAACAAATCACAGAAAAAATCAAAAAAGAAATAAAAATATGCATAGAAATGAATGAAAATGAAAACACAACAACCCCAAACCTGTGGGACACTGTAAAAGCAGTGCTAAGGGGAAAGTTCATAGCAATACAGGCATACCTCAAGAAACAAGAACAAAGTCAAATAAATAACCTAACTCTACACCTAAAGCAACTAGAAAAGGAAGAAATGAAGAACCCCAGGGTTAGTAGAAGGGAAGAAATCTTAAAAATTAGGGCAGATATAAATGCAAAAGAAACATAGGAGATCATAGCAAAAATCAACAAAGCCAAAAGCTGGTTCTTTGAAAGGATAAATAAAATTGACAAACCATTAGTCAGACTCATCAAGAAACAAAGGGAGAAAAATCAAATCAATAAAATTAGAGAATGGAGAGATCACAACAGACAACACAGAAATACAAAGGATCATAAGAGACTACTATAAGCAATTATATGACAATAAAATGAACAACGTGGAAGAAACGGACAAATTCTTAGAAAAGTACAACTTTCCAAAACTGAACCAGGAAGAAATAGAAAATCTTAACAGACCCATCACAAGCACAGAAATTGAAACTGTAATCAGGAATCTTCCAGCAAACAAAAGCCCAGGTCCAGACGGCTTCACAGCTGAATTCTACCAAAAATTTAGAGAAGAGCTAACACCTATCCTACTCAAACTCTTTCAGAAAATTGCAGAGGAAGGTAAACTTCCAGACTCATTCTATGAGGCCACCATCATCCTAATACCAAAACCTGACAAAGATGCCACAAAAAAAGAAAACTAGAGGCCAATGTCACTGATGAACATAGATGCAAAAATCCTTAACAAAATTCTAGCAATCAGAATCCAACAACACATTAAAAAGATCATACACCATGACCAAGTGGGCTTTATCCCAGGGATGCAAGGATTCTTCAATATCTGCAAATCAATCAATGTAATATACCACATTGACAAATTGAAAAATAAAAGCCATATGATTATCTCAATAGATGCAGAGAAAGCCTTTGACAAAATTCAACATCCATTTATGATAAAAACTCTACAGAAAGCAGGAATAGAAGGAACATACCTCAACATAATAAAAGCTATATATGACAAACCCACAGCAAACATTACTCTAAATGGTGAAAAATTGAAAGCATTTCCCCTAAAGTCAGGAACAAGACAAGGGTGCCCACTTTCACCATTACTATTCAACATAGTTTCGGAAGTTTTGGCCACAGCAATCAGAGCAGAAAAAGAAATAAAAGGAATCCAAATTGGAAAAGAACAAGTAAAACTCTCACTGTTTGCAGATGACATGATCCTCTATATAGAAAACCCTAAAGACTCCACCAGAAAATTACTAGAGCTAATCAATGAATATAGTCAATTTGCAGTATATAAAATCAACACACAGAAATCCCTTGCATTCCTATACACTAATAATGAGAAAATAGAGAAATTAAGGAAACAATTCCATTCACCATTGCAATGAAAAGAATAAAATACTTAGGAATATATCTACCTAAACCTCTATAAAGAAAACTATAAAACACTGGTGAAAGAAATCAAAGAGGACACTAATAGATGGAGAAATATACCATGTTCATGGATCAGAAGAATCAATATAGTGAAAATGAGTATACTACCCAAAGCAATCTATAGATTCAATGCAATCCCTATCAAGCTACCAACTGTATTTTTCACAGAGCTAGAACAAATAATATCACAATTTGTATGGAAATACAAAAAACCTCGAATACCCAAAGCAGTCTTGAGAAAGAAGAATGGAACTGGAGGAATCAACTTGCCTGACTTCAGGCTCTACTACAAAGCCACAGTCATCAAGACAGTATGGTACTGGCACAAAGACAGAAACATAGATCAATGCAACAAAATAGAAAGCCCAGAGATAAATCCACATACCTATGGACACCTTATCTTTAACAAAGGAGGCAAGAATATACAATGGATTAAAGACCATCTCTTTAACAAGTGGTGCTGGGAAACCTGGTCAGCCACTTGAAAAAGGATGAAGCTAGAACACTTTCTAACACCATACACAAAAATAAACACAAAATGGATTAAATATCTAAACGTAAGACCAGAAACTATAAAACTCCTAGAGAACATAGGCAAAACACTCTCTGACATACATCACAGCAGGATCCTCTATGACCCACCTCCCAGAATATTGGAAATAAAAGCAAAAATAAACAAATGGGACCTAAGTAAACTTAAAAGCTTCTGCACAACAAAGGAAACTATAAGCAAGGTGAAAAGACAGCCTTCAGAATGGGAGAAAATAATAGCAAATGAAGCAACTGACAAACAACTAATCTCAAAAATATACAAGCAACTCCTGCAGCTCAATGCCAGAAAAATAAACAACCCAATCAAAAGATGGGCCAAAGAACTAAACAGACATTTCTCCAAAGAAGACATACAGATGGCTAACAAACACATGAAAAGATGCTCAACATCACTCATTATCAGAGAAATGCAAATCAAAACCACAATGAGGTACCATTTCACGCCAGTCAGAATGGCTGCAATCCAAAAGTCTATAAGCAATAAATGCTGGAGAGGGTGTGGAGAAAAGGGAACCCTCTTACACTGTTGGTGGGAATGCAAACTAGTACAGCCACTATGGAGAACAGTGTGGAGATTCCTTAAAAAACTGGAAATAGAACTGCCTTATGACCCAGCAATCCCACTGCTGGGCATACACATTGAGGAAACCAGCAAGGAAAGAGACACGTGTACCCCAATATTCATCGCAGCACTGTTTATAATAGCCAGGACATGGAAGCAACCTAGATGTCCATCAGCAGATGAATGGATAAGCAAGCTGTGGTACATATACACAATGGATTATTACTCAGCCATTAAAAGAATACATTTGAATCAGTTCTAAGGAGGTGGATGAAACTGGAGCCAATTATACAGTCTGAAGTAAGCCAGAAAGAAAAACACCAATACAGTATACTAACGCATATATATGGAATTTAGAAAGATGGTAATGATAACCCTGTAAGCAAGACAGTAAAAGAGACACAGATGTATAGAACAGTCTTTTGGACAATTTGGGAGAGGGAGAGGGTGGGATGATTTGGGAGAATGGCATTGAAACATGTAGAATATCATATATGAAACAAATCGCCAGTCTAGGTTCGATGCATGATACTGGATGCTTGGGGCTGGTGCACTGGGACGACCCAGAGGGATGGTACAGGGAGGGAGGTGGGAGGGGGGTTCAGGATGGGGAACACGTGTATACCTGTGGCAGATTCATGTTGGTGTATGGCAAAACGAATATAATATTATAAAGTAATTAGCCTCCAATTAAAATAAATATATTTTTAAAAAAAGACATATTGCCATAACAATCTAGACAATGTGGTGTTGGCAGAATAACAGATATATAGAAAAATGGAACAGAAAACTCAGACGTACGCACACATACAACCAAGTGAATTTTGAGAAAGGTGTAAAAACCGTTAAATGGAGAAAAGATAGTCTTTTCAACAAATGGTGGTGAAGCAAATGAATATCCTTATGCAAAAAAAAAAAAAAAATGAACCTAATTCTCACACATTATACAAAACTTAACTGAAAAGGGATCAAAACTATGAAACATGAAACTTTACAAAACTTATAGAAAAAAATCAAAAGAAAATATTCAGGATCTAGGACTACGCAAAGTTCTTGGACTTTACCCCAAATGCATGATCTATAAAAGAAAAAAGTGAGGAATTGGACTTCATTAGAACTAAAACTTTTACTCTGTGAAAAACTTCAGAGGAATGAAAAGCCAAGCCACTGATGTGAGAATATATAAATGATACCCTTTATTCATTATAGTTATGTTCTATGGATTTTCTTTGAACAATGGATTAGCAAATATCGAAATACAAGTTCCTGAAAGCCTCTGGTCACAGTTTCATCAACTGATCAACACATAAAGTTGTTTTATGTGTGTTTCTGTTTAAAGTCACCTTATTTAATATATATTGGTTCATTAGCACTGAATTCATTGCCAATAACATTATAACTCAGTCTGAACAAAGCTTATTTAACACACATATTACCTCTAAGGCATATCACAGCACAAAAATGTAATAACCATGGCACTAATCTGTAAAGTAGACACTTGTATACAACAGGAGTGTTAAAAACAAGAAGGCAGAACATCACTTTATTCAATCTCTGATGAAAATGTGTGTTTTCCAGCAGACTCAAAATTTTTGCCACATTGTGCATATCTGCAAATGACTGAAAGAGCACTGCAAGCATTGATTTGTGGACTACAATTTTAGTGTGTAGACATATTCCTAAGTACAAATCCCATAAATAATGAGCATTGACTGTGTTTGCAAGCCACACATCTGGAATAGAACTAATATCCAGGATACATAAACAACTCTCAAAATCTAACAACCCAAGTAGCAAATGGCCAAACGACATTGAAACATTTCACTGGAAAGGATACAGAAATGTCAAATAAGCACATGTAAAGATTTTAAACATCATTAGCCAATCAGTTCAGTTCAGTTCAGTTGCTCAGTCGTGTCCGACTCTGCGACCCCATGAATCGCAGCATGCCCGGCCTCCCTGTCCATAACCAACTCCCGGAGTTCACTCAAACTCATGTCCATCGAATCAGTGATGCCATCCAGCTATCTCATCCTCTGTCGTCCCCTTCTCCTCCTGCCCCCAATCCCTCCCAGCATCAGAGTCTTTTCCAATGAGTCATCTCTTCGCATGAGGTGGCCAAAGTACTGGAGTTTCAGCTTTAGCATCAGTCCTTCCAAAGAACACACAGGACTGATCTCCTTTAGAATGGACTGGTTGGATCTCCTTGTGGTCCAAGGGACTCTCAAGAGTTTTCTCCAACACCACAGTTCAAAAGCATCAATTCTTCGGCACTCAGCTTTCTTCACAGTCCAACTCTCACATCCATACATGACCACTGGAAAAACCATAGCCTTGACTAGATGGACCTTTGTTGGCAAAGTAATGTCTCTGCTTTTCAATATGCTCTCTAGGTTGGTCATAACTTTCCTTGCATGGAGTAAGCATCTTTTAACTTCATGGCTGCAATCACCATCTGCAGTGATTTTGGAGCAAAAAAAAATAAAGTCTGACACTGTTTCCACTGTTTCCCCATCTATTTCCCATGAAGCGATGGGACCAGATGCCATGATCTTAGTTTTCTGAATGTTGAGCTTTAAGCCAATTTTTTCACTCTCCTCTTTCACCTTCATCAAGAGGCTTTGTAGTTCCTTTTCACTTTCTGCCATAAGGGTGCTATCATCTGCATATCTGAGGTTATTGATATTTCTCCCAGCAATCTTGATTCCAGCTTGTGCTTCTTCCAGCCCAGCATTTCTCATGACGTACTCTGCATATAAGTTAAATAAGCAGGGTGACAATATACAGCCTTGACGTACTCCTTTTCCTATTTGGAACCAGTCTGTTGTTCCATGTCCAGTTCTCACTGTTGCTTCCTGACCTGCATATAGGTTTCTCAAGAGGCAGATCAGGTGGTCTGGTATTCCCATCTCTTTCAGAATTTTCCACAGTTTATTGTGATCCACACAGTCAAAGGCTTTGGCATAGTCAATAAAGCAGAAATAGATGTTTTTCTGGAACTGTCTTGCTTTTTCCATGATCCAGCAGATGTTGGCAATTTGATCTCTGGTTCCTGTGCCTTTTCTAAAACCAGCTTGAACATTTGGAAGTTCCCGGTTCACGTATTACTAAAGCCTGGCTTGGAGAATTTTGAGCATTACTTTACTAGCATGTGAGATGAGTACAATTGTGTGGTAGTTTGAGCATTCTTTGGCCATTAGGGAAGTGCAAGTTAAAACCACAATGAAATACCATTATAGAGCTATGAGAATATTAAAAAAAAAAAATAGGGACAACATCAAATGCTGATGAGAATGCAAAGAAACTAGGTCATTCACATATTGCTGGTGGGACTGTAAAATGATACTGCCACCCTGAAAAATAGCTTGGCAGATTCTTTAAAAACTAAACATGGCAACTAACCATATGAGCTAGCCATTGCATTTGTGAGCATTTATCTCAGAGAAGCAAGCAGTTATGCTGACACAAAAACCTATATACAAAGATTTTTAAGAGTTTTATTCATAATAGTCCCCAAATGGAAACAACCGAGATGCTCATCAACAGGTGGATGGTTAAACAAACTGTGAAACAGCTATTTCATGGAGTAATGCTGAGCAACAGAAAAGAACAAATAAATATTGGTATCAATACATGCAACAACCTGAATGAATCTCCAAAGAATTATGCTGAGTGAAAACAGATGGTCCCAAATGGTTACATAATTACTCTATAGTCCCATTTATATAACAGCAAAATAATGGAATCATAGAATTAGAGAAATGATGAAACAGGGATTAAGGAAGGGACTGAGGTAGGTGAGAAGCAGGTATAGCTATAAAAAGGCAATATAAGAGATCCTTGTGGTAATGGAAATGCCAATACCTTGGCCTTATCTACATCAATATTCTGGGTGCAATATTGTACTGTCTGTGCACAAGCTGTTTGCACTGGGAGAAAAGGGGTAAAGGTGAATAACAGAAAATCTCCCTGTATTATTTCTTACAACTGCATATGGATCTACAACCATCACAAACAAAAAACCTAATTTAAACAGTGAAATGCAGTTACATATTCAGCTTTTTTATTGAGTATTTCATACAGTCTCCTTGAGGTATAAATTTCTAAGTTGTGAAAAATATTCTTTATTTTACTTTAAATTAATATATGTTAAAAGAGGAGCATGCATTTTAAAAGGTAAGTAGAAGCATAAATTAAAGTCAAATAGTAAAATATTGAAATAAAATTGCTTATGTAATAAAAACTTGTTTTTAAATTCCCAGAGTAACAACAATAACGAAGTACTTCATTATTGTTTTTTCCTCAACAGAAAATGAGACTTAGCTTTTGAAAACTACAACTAAAATCAAGGCTCTTTGGGTTTAGAGTATAAGTATAGTGTTAATTTACTTTTAAAGAAACAAATGTCACAAATTTGATCCAATTGTAGAAACAGTTATCGTTCTATTTTCTAGCCAATGGTGCCATCTCTAACAAATGGCAAATTCATACCCGTAAGACCCAAAAATGATTCTCAAAAACACTTTTCCTTCCAGAAAAATAAATCAAGGAAAAAAAAAGGGGGGGGGGGACTAGAGATTTTGATTGGTGACACTATCTTTCGTTGCAACAGATAGCAAAAGGCCATAAAATTTATCAATAAAAAATTAGTTTACCTCCTATTTCTAAATGATGCAGCAACTATATGTTAGTTAGAAAAGATTAAAAGTACAAAAAAAAAAAAACAAAACCCACACAGCAATAACTGCAACATAAATTTATGCGACATAAACCACACCAAGAAACAGTATCTTAGGTACAAAATCTCAAGAACTGTGAAGGGTCTGAGCAAGCTAAGAAATTAGCATACTATTGTTTCAAGGATGCTAGCAGAAGACAAGAGAAGACATGAATCTGAAACAAAGGCCTATATTACTCCTGGCACAGCAAGCAACATGGGCATATTCCTGTCAGTTCTTCTTACACTCAAGTCCCATGGGGATAATGCAATGAGCCAGGTGATAGCTGCACATATTATTAGAAAGGAACCTTTGGTCAAGAGCCCATTACATTTTTTTTTTTTAATTCTCAATTTATTCCAAACTTTCATATAAAGAGTAGTTAGCCCATATTTTACACACAATTTTGATACTGGAGGAAAAAAAGGAGGGGCTACTTTGGTCTTTAGGAAAACATTGAAAAAATAAGAACTGAACTCTTGGTGGGCTTTGTGTCTCCAAGTTGATTTCACATTATATCCTGTACTGTTGCCAGCAGAGGGGAGGTGTCTGCTGCTGATACGCAGGGTCTGGAACCCCCAAGGCCCACTATTCCATGAGCAAGCAGCAAACATTGTTCCAAACAAGGCAGGCCTGCTTTCCTAGGAAACTGGCTCAAATCAGTAGATAGATGTCTTCCAATCTGGCAAACTGAGCAAGAATGTACAGGCAAGTTCACAGCCTTCCCCAACAACATTTATTCTTTTTAAGTAACACTGCTTACAACAGACAGAAGACGTCAGAGAAATTTAAATATTAAGTAACTCATCAAATTACTACAAAATATAAAAGTTTCATACTTTAAATGAAATACATAAAGCCATTAAGTATTAGCCTACATTTACAACACACCAAAGATTCAGCACTTATGTTCACTACAAGCTGTGGCCAGAATGTACAAAGGAGGACACATTTCTGACACCTTTTAATCACCCAGTAAGGTTCTAAATTGAAGAGGAATTCAAAAGCCTCTTGATGAAAGTGAAAGAGGAGAGTGAAAAAGTTGGCTTAAAGCTCAACATTCAGAAAACGAAGATCATGGCATCCGGTCCCATCACTTCATGGGAAATAGATGGGGAAACAGTGGAAATAATGTCAGACTTTATTTTTGGGGGGCTCCAAAATCCCTGCAGATGGTGATTGCAGCCATGAAATTAAAAGACACTTACTCCTTGGAAGGAAAGTTATGACCAACCTAGATAGCATGTTGAAAAGCAGAGACAGTACTTTGCCATCAAAGGTCCTTCTAGTCAAGGCTATGGTTTTTCCAGTGGTCATGTATGGATGTGAGAGTTGGACTGTGAAGAAAGCTGAGCGCCGAAGAATTGATGCTTTTGAACTGTGGTGTTGGAGAAGACTCTTGAGAGTCCCTTGGACCACAAGGAGATCCAACCAGTCCATTCTAAAGGAGATCAGCCCTGGGTGTTCATTGGAAGGAATGATGCTAAAGCTGAAACTCCAGTACTTTGGCCACCTCATGCGAAGAGTTGACTCATTGGAAAAGACTCTGCTGCTGGGAGGGATTGGGGGCAAGAGAAGAAGGGGACAACAGAGGATGAGATGGCTGGATGGCATCACTGACTCGATGGGAAGGAGTTTGAGTGAACTCTGGGAGTTGGTGATGGACAAGGAGGCCTGGCGTGCTCCAATTCATGAGGTCACAAAGAGTTGGACACAACTGAGCGACTGAACTGAACTGAAGGTTCTAAATAACTATAAAGCAACCTAGCTTTAGAAGTCTTGAGATGTGAGTTGAAGAAATGGTAGGAGAAGTGTATGATAAATAACTGGTAATAAAGAGAGTAAAACATTTTTTTAATGGTTTGAGAAAGAAAGCCAAGCAATACAGACCCACAAAAGCTCACATCTCACCAACATCTCAAGTTGTTTGATGCTTCTCATATTTTAATGTACTTATTAATCACCTCAGTATAGTATTAATATATAGATTCTGATTCAGTACATCCAGGATGATGTCTGAGTGGACATTTCTAAAAAACCACCGGATGTTGCCTCTACTGTTCTGAGCAGATACCCTCTGAGTAGCAGGGGTTAGAAGGTTTTTTCACTGTCAAACCGCTGCCTATGAAAAGTCTGTGGTGCATTACACTCTAAATTGCTCAAAAGAGAAGATTTTGAGGTTATCTGTCAGTGGGGGAAAAAACATGTTACTCATGTTATATTGCCTTTAACTTGTGGCTAACAATAATTAAAAATTTTATTTTCAAGCACTGTTAAGTCAGCTCACATAATTATATGTTCCATATAATAAATCTGTGTGCATTTCTTCACATAAAAATATTTGGAGCATAATGGTCCTCAAGATTATCTTAATGCAGTTCTTAATTATCTTTTGGTATATGATCTATGTATAAAGGTGGTAGTGATTCCAACTTCAATTAACCAATTTAGCTCACAATGTGCTCTTCCTGCTGCTAGTATTAAGAATAAACCTAAATATATAACTCATTTCTTGGCACTTTTTAAAAGGTCTTTTGATAACATTTTAGCAATATGTAGGTTTCTGTACAAGTTCAGAGAATAAACTCATTTTAACAGGGTTGTGAAACTTGCATGTTGAGAATAAACTAATTTGATTTATGGAAAGAAATGTCAGGATCATGTATTAAGTATTATGCATCTCAAAACTAGATTTGTCTCTATAAATCCCTAATCCCAAGTTATAGGACTCTTTCAGAGAATAATGGAAATGCATCTGCTCACATCCAAAAAGTTTATCGACCCTCAAATTATTCAGAATATTAATAAAGGATACTATAAGATTCAAGCATTTATATATAAAATAATGTAATATTTACAAATATAACCCAAGAAAAGAATTCATTTAAAAAATAGTTCTCATTAGATTTTAAAAAATTAACCAATATATCAGTAATACACTAACATTGCCAATATTTTTTTATGTGACCTTGTTACTCAAAATTCCTCAGTATCAGGACAGAAGTCTGGATAGTAAATACCAAGAACTCACCAAGAAAGAAATATATCACTCTGATCTGATCCTCTAATGCAAAATTTTAAATGAGCTAATCCACTGGAGAAAGAAATGGCAACCCACTCCAGTATTCCTGCTGGGAAATTCCATGGACAGAGGAGCCTGGTGGGCTACAGTCTATGGGATCGCAAAAGAGTTGGACATGACTTAGAGACTAAACAAAAACAACAAATCATTATGTATACAATAACCATGATGAAGGTTAAAACTGATCAGTACAAAATCATTCCACAAATTCTCTCTCTTGATCTAGCTAAAATATAGCACTCAAACTTGAAATGCCAGATTTTAAGGTAATCAAGCAAATCCTTCATAGCATATATTTTATTTTCATAGTTATATAAAAATTTTAAAAATACTATATTTTCTCACATTAAATCCACAGCCATCTATTTAAAAGGGTTAAAATCTACATTAACTTACTATAATTTCCCCCATGTGACCTTTACAAATGTTTGGTGGAATTCACCACTAATGCCATCTGGGTCTGTAGTTTTCTCTGAGAAAGGATGTTTAACTATTTCTTTAAAAGAATTAAATAAATTAGAATAGTTAAGCAGGAAAAGTTAAAACAATCTATTCAGGTATCTCATTATTCTTTAGTTAGATTTTAGAATTTGTGTTTTCCAAAGACTTTGTCCATTTCATCTAAGTTGTTGAATTTATTGGCACACTTTTTAAAAATATTCTCTTACTATCCTTTTAGTCTGTAAGATATGTAGTGATATCTCCCTTACACCTAAAATTGTCAAATTTTGTCTTCTGGCTAGGAGTTCATCAAATTTTCTGATATCAGCAAACAGATTTAGGTTTTATTGATTTTTTTTTCCCTTTATGGCTCTTCTGTTTCTACTGATTTTATTTCTGCTTTTATATTTATTATTTCTTTCCTCAACTCACTTCAGACTTTATTCCTCTTCTTTATGTAGTTTCTATTAGGTCATCAATCTTAAACTTTTCTACTTTTTAATATAAGCAGTTAAAGCTACAGGTGCTCCTGTAAGTATTGCTTTAGCTGCACCCCATAAATTTTGACATGCTATATTTCCATTTTCAGTAAATAAAAATATAAAATTTCTCCTTGAAATTTCTTTGACTGCTGAATTATTCAGAATTGTATTGTTCAGTATTAAACAATAGAACTGGGATTTTCCAGATAGCTCTCTATAAGAGAATGTACTGCGTATAGTCAGAGAACATACTTCTTGAGAACTGAAGATTTTTAAGTTTGTTGAAATTGATCTTATGGCCAAGAATATGGCTTCTTTTGGTAAATGTTCTGAGTACATATGAAAATACTGTGTATTTGTATGTTGCTGGATGGAGTATTCCAAGAATATCAATTTGATAATGTTACAACCAAACAACAACAACATTAGGTCATTTTGTTGTTGTTCAGTCGTGTCTGACTCTTTGTGACCCCATGGACTGCAGCACTACAGGCTTCCTTGTCCCTCACTATCTCCCGGAGTTGGCTCAAATTCATGTTCATTGAGTCGGTGATGCTATCTAACCATCTCATCCTCTGCTGCCCTCTTCTCCTTTTGCCTTCAATCTTTCCCAGTATCAGGGTCTTTTCCAGTGAATAAGTTCTTCACAACAGGTGGCTAAAGTATTAGAGTTTCAGCTCCAGCATCAGTCCTTCCAATGAACAATCAGGGTTGATTTCCTTTAGGATTGACTGGTTGGATCTCCTTGCAGTACAAGGGAGTCTCAAGAGTCTTCTCCAGCACCCACAATTCAAAAGTATCAATTCTTCAGCGCTCAGCCGTCTTTATAGTCCAGCTCTCATACCCATACATGACTACTGGAAAAACCAGACCTTTATTGGCAAAATGATGTCTCTGTATTTAATAAGCTCTCTAGGTTTGTCATATATATTTTTATATCTTCACTGATTTTTCTTTTTTTTTCTTTTTTTAATTTTATTTTTAATATATCTTCACTGATTTTTCATCTACTTGTTTGATGAAACAAGTTCATTTATTGAGAAAGGTGCTAAAATCTTCAGCTATAACTGGATTTATCTACCTGAAGGTCTGTTAGTTTTTGCTCCGGGTATTTTGAAGGCCTGTTACTAGGTGCATAAGTTTTTAGAATTAGTTTATCTTCTTAATGATTAATCCACTTATCATGGTTACATGACCCTCTTCAGCCCTAGTAATATTCCTTGCTCTGGAATCTAATTTCTCTGATATCATTATAGTTCCAGCTTCTATATGATTAATGCTAACGTGATGTATCATTTTTCCATGCTTTTATTTTTATAGCTTGTATATTTATTTAAAGTGGGTTATTACAGATGGCTTATGACTTATTACAGACTTATATGACTAAGCCTTGCTTTTTATCCAATACAACAATCTTTGATCTTTCATTGGGCCTTTTAGATCATTCATATTTAAAATAATTGTTAACACTGTTGAATTTAAATCTGACTTTTTGCTATTTTCTCATGTCTTCCGCATTCCCTTTTTGATTTTTTCCAGGCTACTTTTATGTTGATGTTTTTCTTAGTTATATCATTTTATCCCCTTTATTACATTATTGACTAATAATGCTCTTTTATTAATAATATAATAAAGCTTTATGCTCTTTTTTTACAAGGTCAGTCCAGAAATTACTAACACATTTTTAAGGTATGAGATCATACCACTCCAAATATAGTAAAAAAATTGAAAATACTTCCATTTCTCCCTTCCTAGCCTTTGTGCTACTATCATACACTTTATTTGTACATATACTTTATTTTTTTATTTTTATTTTTTAATTTTATTTTTAAACTTTACAATATTGTGTTAGTTTTGCCCAATATCGAAATGAATCCGCCACAGGTATACATGTGTTCCCCATCCTGAACCCTCCTCCCTCCTCCCTCCCCACACCATTCCTCTGGGTCGTCCCAGTGCACCAGCCCCAAGCATCCAGTATCGTGCATCGAACCTGGACTGGCGACTCGTTTCATACATGATATTATACATGCTTCAATGCCATTCTCCCAATTCCACAATGCATTATAATTATTTCTCCTTAAAAAGTGAATTATCTTTCATCATCAACTTTATCGAGATACAATTCCACACCATAAACTCATCATTTTGAACTGTAGATTCAGTGGTTCTTAGTATATTCGCAGAATTGAATTGCCACTATCTAAATTTAGAACATCCTTGCTGCTACTGCTAAATCACTTCAGTCATGTCTGACTCTGTGCGACCCCATAGATGTCAACCCACCAGGCTCCCCCACCCCTGGGATTCTCCAGGCAAGAATACTGGAGTGGGTTGCCATTATGATCCCCCAAAAGAAACACCTACCCGTTAATTAGCAGTCATTCCTCAATGGTCCCTGCACCTAATCCCTGGCAGTGACTAATCTACTTTATGTTTCTATGTATTTACCTATGGCTTCCCAGGTGGCACAGTGGTAAAGAATCTGCCTGCCAATCCAGGAGTCCTGAGAGATGCAGGTTTGGGTTCAATCCTGAAGGTTTGGGTCAGGAAGATCCCCTGGAGTAAGAAATGGCAACCCGCTCCAGTGCTCTAGCTTGGAAAATTCCATGGACAGGAAAGCCTGGTGGGCTACAGTGCATGGGGTTGCAAAGCACTGGACAAAACTGAGTGCACGTGCGCACACACACACACACACACATTACTATTCTGGAAATTCCATACATTGGAATCATTCAATATGAGTTTTCTTGTGACTGGCTTCTTTAACTTGTACAATATTCTAAAGGCTCATCCATATTGTAGCAAGTATCAGTATGTCATTACTTTTAAGTACCAAGTAATATTTCATTGTGTGGATATGTCACCTTTTGCTTATCCATTTGTGGACATCTGGGTTACTTCCACTCTTTTTAGCTAGTATAAATAAAGCTGTTATGAACATGTGTAGATAAGTTCTTGTGAAATATATGCTTTTAATTATCTTAATTACAAATTTAGAATTTGGGGGTCATATAGTAACTTTCGGAGAAGGCAATGTCACCCCATTCCAGTACTCTTGCCTGGAAAACCCCAAGGACGGAGGAGCCTGGTAGGCTGCAGTCCATGGGGTCGCTAAGAGTTGGACACAACTGAGCGACTTCACTTTCACTATTCACTTTCATGCATTGGAGAAGGAAATGGCAACACACTCCACTGTTCTTGCCTGGAGAATCCCGGGGACGGGGGAGCCTGGTGGGCAGCCGTCTATGGGGTCGCACAGAGTCGGACATGACTGAAGCGACTTAGCAGCATAGTAACTTTATCATCACATGGTTTAACATATTGAAGAACTGCCAGATTATTTTTCAAACTGGCTCACCATTTTACAATCCCACCAACAATGTATGAGGGATCTGATTTCTCCAACGACCTCACCAACGCTTATTTTTCTATTTATTACAAACACATTAGTTGTAATAGTTGTGGAGTGAGATCCCCTAGCTTTGACTTGCATCTCCCTAATGACTAATGACGTTGAGCATCTTTTCATGTGCCTATATTCCATCTGTGTATTTTTTATTCAGAAATGTTTATTCAGATCTTTGGCCCATTTTAACTGTATCAATTATCTTTGAAGGGTATTTTTAAATACAAAAAACATGTATTTACCCACATATTTAATAGCTTTTCCATGATCATCATTCTTTTGTGTAGGTCCAGATTTCTACTTGGTATCATTTTTCCCTTCTGCCCAAAGGACCTCAATTAACATTTCATGGTACTAGTCGTCTTATGTTAATGAATTACTTCAGCTTTTATATATTTGATATTATCAAAGTTCACACTCCACTTTCTTCCAACTTTCATGTTTTCAGATGAGAAATCTGCTGTCACTGCTATATTTAATCCTCTAAATGCAAGGTGTCTTTTTAAAGAATTTATCACTTCAGTTCAGTTCAGTTCAGGCGCTCAGTCGTGTCCGACTCTGCGACCCAATGAATTGGAGCACGCCAGGCCTCCCTGTCCATCACCAGCTCCCGGAGTTCACCTGAAGTCACATCCATCGAGTTGGTGATGCCATCCAGCCATCTCATCCTCTGTCGTCCCCTTCTCCTCCTGCCCCCAATCCCTCCCAGCATCAGAGTCTTTGCCAATGAGTCAACTCTTCGCATGAGGTGGCCAAAGTACTGGAGTTTCAGCTTTAGCATCATTCCCTCCAAAGAACACCCAGGACTGATCTCCTTTAGAATGGACTGGTTGGATCTCCTTGCAGTCCAAGGGACTCTCAAGAGTCTTCTCCAACACCACAGTTCAAAAGCATCAATTCTTCGGCACTCAGCTTTCTTCACAGTCCAACTCTCACATCCATACGTGACCACTGGAAAAACCATAGCCTAGACTAGACGGGCCTTTGTTGGCAAAGCAATGTCTCTACTTTTTGGCTTCCCTGGTGGCTCAGAGGTTAAAGTGTCTGCCTCCAATGTGGGAGACCCAGGTTCAATCTCTGGGTCGGGAAGACCCCCTGGAGAAGGAAATGGCAACCCACTCCAGTATTCTTGCCTGGAGAATCCCATGGACAGAGGAGTCTGGTAGGCTACAGTCCACAGGGTCGCAAAGAGTCAGACACGACTGAGTGACTTCACTTCACTTCTCTTCTTCAGGTTGGTCATAACTTTTCTTTCAAGGAGTAAGCGTCTTTTAATTTCATGGCTGCAATCACCATCTGCAGTGATTTTGGAGCCCCAAAAAATTAAGTCTGACACTATTTCCACTGTTTCCCCATCTATTTCTCATGAAGTGATAGGACCAGATGCCATGATCTTTGTTTTCTGAATGTTGAGCTTTAAGTCAACTTTTTCACTCTCCTCTTTCACCTTCATCAAGAGGCTTTTTAGTTCCTCTTCACTTTCTGCCATAAGGGTGGTGTCATCTGCGTATCTGAGGTTACTGATATTTCTCCCGGCAATCTTGATTCCAGCTTGTGCTTCTTGCAGCCCAACGTTTCTCATGATGTACTCTGCATAGAAATTAAATAAGCAGGGTGACAATATACAGCCTTGATGTACTCCTTTTCCTATTTGGACTAGTTCTTAACAATTTTATTATGCTATGTCTCTGTTTGATTTTCTTCATGTTTCCTCTATTTGGGGTTCATTTTGTCTCTTAACATCTACATGCTTTATATTTTTCATAAATTTGGAAAATTTTCAATCATTATTTCTTCAAATATCGTTTTCTGTCACCAAACTTCTCTCACTCTGGGACTCCAATAACAAATATCTGAGGTCTCTTAATATTGTCCCATAGCTCTCATAGCTTTGTTCATTTGTTTTTTTCAGTCTTTTCTTTTTTTCTGTTTTATTTTTAGTAGTTTCTATTCTTATACTTTAAGTGCACTTATCTTTATTTCTGTAGAGTCAAATCTGTTATTAAGCCCACCTGGCATATTTCCATCTCTAAAAGTTCAGTTTGGATCTTCACTTTATTCATTTCTCTATCTTCTTGAACTGTGGAGTATATATAAAATAGTTAATTTACTGTTGTCATCTAATTATATCCTATGTATCACTTTGGATTTGTTCCTATTAATTTTTCTCCTGGTTACAGGTCATACTTTCCTGCTTCTATGTATGTCTCGCAAATTTCACTGGATGCCAGACACTGAATTTTATGTTGGTTGCTAAAATTCACTATATGCCTTAAAATGTTTTGAGGCTTTATTTTGGGGTTGTGGGATGCAGTTAAGTTACTCTGATACAGGTTGGCACTTGTGAGGATGTTTTTAAGCTTTTTTGCAATGGTTCCTGAATGGCCTCTACTCTAATTTGACTCCATCCAGTACTAAGGCAGTACTCTTTTGAAAAATAGCCAATGTCCCATTAATATGGGAGATCGTTTTACCCTGGTGAAACATAAAGTAGGCCAGGCCCAAGGTAAAGCTCCAGAGATCGCTTTCCATGTTCCTTTCCTGTGGCTTATCCTACTTCGCTTTTCAATTGCGTAAAGCATGCATTTCAGTAGATGTAGTAGCTTACTCACATGTGTGCACTGATCAGTACTCAGCCAAAAACTCAAGATTAATGCACTATCGATCTCCAGAGCATTTTTCTTTTTGCTTCTGTGCAGCTCTCTCCTTCCAACATACTGCTGCACAAATGTGAGGAAATCCTAGCCAGGAAAGCCTCCCTAAACTGTGATTTATCAACTCAGTGACACCGTCAGGCTAAGTTTGGGTTTCTTCCCTGTGCTAGCCTGGAGCCCCTTCACAGGCAGTAAGCTGTTGTGCAAGAGTATAATTTTATGTATTTTCTCTGAATTTTAAGACAGAGGAAAAATTCATTAACTGTTATTCCATATTTTGGCTGGGCATGGAAGTCCTATACACCTTTAGGACTTTAAACATTCATTTATTTACCAATCTTCTGCCACAAAACTAAGGACTTTGAGTATTATCATGCTTCCTCAAGTTCTGGAATGTTTGTCTTTCTTATAGACGTCATACTCATAATACATCATCTATGAATTCTCCTTTACTTTCTTTAAAGCCATTGAGCACATTTAAAACATTTAAGAAATACTTGCAAAACAATGAGGAAAAATTTACTTGGGTAACTCCCTACACACACACACACACACACACACACACACACACACATAATCTCTTACCTTATTGCATTCATATCTAGGTTGACAGGAACTTCTTTTACTACTTTTCTTTATCAATATTTCTAAATACTCAATTTCTTCATAAAAATAAGAAATATTTTTCTTCCTTTTCCATTTTCATTGGCTTACATAATTATAATAAAAATCATAACTGGAATAAACAAGTTTGGGAATAAACTCAGCTAGAGGGAAACAGACATTGACCACTAGAGAATGCCCTATGCTAGCCATAATGTTCCGTGTGAATCAGACATTCAATAAATTGGTAAGAAACCACTTGGAAGTTTGTTAATAGTGCTTCTACTATATAACTAAGTTGTATCAGGTAATTTAATACCTAAGAACTACAGGCTTTTATTAAACATTTTAGGAAATAATACATTGATCTAAGGAAGCAAGTCTCATATAAAATGGCAATTACTTAGATGAGTGTAGAACCCAAAATGAAGATTGTGCCAAGGAATCCTACTGCCTTTCCTTGTAACAGTAATCATGTGAAACTTAAAAATACAGGCTCTGAAAGGGGTTGTGAAAAAGATGAAGAAAGCAGCTTGTGTGAAGGGAAGAGGAGCAGACCAGGTGAATGCGTGGCACAGACAAGTCTCAGCAACATTTATAATGTGGCGAACAACCGAACAG
The DNA here is from genome assembly GCF_027580195.1 of Bos mutus. NCBI lineage: Eukaryota > Metazoa > Chordata > Mammalia > Artiodactyla > Bovidae > Bos > Bos mutus. Next base: position 24,659,051 of record NC_091623.1, read on the forward strand.
CTGAGTGTAGAGGGCAGGGATTTACACCAGTTAAGTCAGTTATTTTCAGGCAAGAAAATGCAGCATGTATTTTCTATATAACTTTAAAATGAAGAATCAGCTGGAGAATCCTTTAACACTCAGTACCTTAAATTGGATTAGACACTACAATCCCTAAATTACCCTTTCATAAACTATAGAATTAATTTACTAAAAACCACTTCAGATAGAAAAAAAGTGAAAATCTTCCTACATGCTCAACTTACTTCCTAGAAAGAATTTATCAAATTCAAAACACTAATATAGAGCATTATAAAGAATGGTCTGGTCTAAACACTTAAAAAAAAATCTAGCTACACTGTAATAATTAAACATTGTGCATTATGTTACCATAACACTTGGCCAAAGATACTAAAAAATTCCCATATACTGCGGAATCAAAGTTTCCAATGTATAATACAGGAAGGCAGTGTGATTGTGAACAATGAATATGGGATTTATTAATAATGCACTAACTGTCTTAAGTAAGTCATTTACCTTTCTCTTGTTCTATTTAGTCATATCTCAGATCTGTACAAGAAACTTTAAAAGTCATACAGCATAGGATAAGCTGTGAATATAAAGCAAAATATTAATAAGTATGATCAGTTCTTCAGGATATCACAAGTACATCCCTAAGGCTACAACTAATCATATGCTGAATATGATACCTTTAAAACTCACTGCTTTGGGTGCTTCGAAAGGTTGTTCAGGGCTTCCCTGGTGGCTCAGTGGTAAAGAAATCAACTATTAAGGCAGGAGACACAGTTTGATCTCTGGGCTGGGAAGATTCCCCTCGGGTAGGAAATTGCAACCCATTCCAATATTCTTACCTGGGAAATCACATGGACAGAGGAGTCTGCTGGGCTACAGTCCATGGGATACCAGAAGAGTCACAATGACTTAGCAACTAAACAACAACAACAAAGGTTGTCCCACTGTCTGTCAGTTATCTCAGTACACAAGAGAATTTTTTTCTGAATATTCAACTTAGACTTTTCTGTCTTTAACTTCAGGCAACTGCTGCTCTCCTACAATCTTCAGGGAATAAAATAATTACCTTCCTTCATTTATGGTGGTACCTTGAAGGGATCTATGATCTAGTTCTCTGCAGTCTTCCCTTTTCCAGTCTATATAAATATAGGAATACATTACACCTTACTTCTCAATCTCACATTCTTTGGATTTTTTAAATATTTTCCCTTGTTATATTTTTCTACTACACACATACTTTTTAAAAGTGAATTTATTACTACTTTAATGCCAAGTCTTTCCATTTTACATAAATATATACATTTCAGAAGTCACAATAGGAACAATACATAACCCCATAACAATTCTGAACAGAAATACCATATTATAATTTTATTCTATAGTCAAACAAAAAATATTGAGTGCTAGTCCCAAGCCAGGCTCTGTGCTAGTCACCAGGAATAATGCGTAAACCAAATGAACAGAGCCTCTGACTTCACTTAGCTTACAGTTGAGAAAGAAGTACGTAAGTGAGAGAGGCATGAAACTCCAGAAAAAACAAAGTGTAATATGAGTTCCGTCTAGTCAAAGCTATGGTTTTTCCAGTAGTCATGTATGAATGTGAGAGTTGGACTATAAGGAAAGTTGAGTGCCGAAGAACTGATGCTTTTGAACTGTGGTGTTGGAGAAGACTCTTGAGGGTTCCTTGGACGGCAAGGAGATCCAACCAGTCCATCCTAAAGGAGATCAGTCCTGAATATTCACTGGAAGGACTGATGCTGAAGCTGAAACTCCAATACTTTGGCCACCTGATGGCGAAGAACTGACTCACTGGAAAAGACCCTGATGCTGGGAAAGATTGAAGGCGGGAGGAGAAGGAGACGACAGAGGATGAGATGGTTGGATGGCATCACTGATTCAATGGACATGAGTTTGAGTAAACTCCAGGAGTTACTCATGGACAGGGAGGCCTGGCGTGCTGCACTCAGTGGGGTCACAAAGAGTCAGACATGACTGAGCGACTGAACTGAACTGAACTAAATTTGAGTTATGACAGTAAATATCAGAATCTCTGAGGATCTAGCCTAATTCTAGGTTACAGAAAGTCTCACTAAAGAATTGACACTTAAGTCATTACGTTAGGAATGAACAGTAGTTAGATGAGAAGGGAAGAAATATTCCATGCAAAGAATAGAGGTCATATTAAAGCTGGGGGCTTCCCTGGTGGCTCAAACATTAAAAAGAATCAGCCTGCAGTGCAGGAGACCTGAGTTTGACCCCTGGGTTGGGAAGATCCCCTGGAAAACGGAATGGCAACCCAGTCCAGTATTTTTGCCTGGAAAATGCCATGGACAGAGGAACCTAGCGGGCTACAGTGTATGGAGTCCGCACAGACTCGGACACGACTGAGTGACTAACACTTTCATTTTAAAGTTGTGAGAAAAATAACTTCAAATAACCTAAGAAGTTCATAATGGCTTGAAGTATAGAGCATGACAAAGGAAAATGAAGCTACATGGATCAGCTTGAGGCTTGTAGGCCATATGAAGTAGTTTAATCTTTATCCTAAAGTCACTGAGAAATAAAAGATAATAAAGTTAATAACTTTGGAATAATATTTTGGCTTCAGAGTGGGATTCAAGGATTACACTTAGCCAGGGAGATAGATGAGTTAGGAGAGTTTCAACCAAAACACCCTCAACTGGTCGCTGTTTGACTGAATCTATAGAATCTATTGTCATTCCTTCTCCTAGATACATATTCTTCACACGGCTTTAAGAACATGGCAGGCTCAGTTTTCCTCTTGCTCAATGGCCTGCCCTTTTGGTCAATGCTGTTGATTCCTCACCTCCTCGATTTCTTTAGTGTGAAGTGCTCCTGGGCATAGTGCTTGCACTTTCACTCATCCTGACCCACGGCTTTTATTTGTTTTTCAAAACAGTATCTACAGCTAAATGCTGCTGCTGCTAAGTCACTTCAGTCGTGTCTGACTCTGTGCAATCCCAGAGACAGCAGCCCTCCAGGCTCCCCCGTCCCTGGGATTCTCCAGGCAAGAACACTGGAGTGGGTTGCCATTTCCTTCTCCAATGCATGACAGTGAAAAGTGAAAGTGAAGTCGCTCAGTCGAGTCCGACTCTTAGCGACCCCATGGACTGCAACCATCAGGCTCCCCCGTCCATGGGATTTTCCAGGCAAGAGTACTGGAGTGGGGTGCCATTGCCTTCTCCATGCTAAATGCTATTTATTTTGTTTACTATCTGCCTTCCCCTTCCGCACAAAAAATGTGATCTCCATTCAATGTTTACCTGTTTTGGTTAATTGTGTGATCTCCTCAGTACCCAGAGTACTCAGCATGGCTCAGAGTAGGCAGTCAAAAAAATGTTTTTTTTTAAATTAGGGACTATTGAATGAATAAATGAATAAACAAACAAACAAAAGAAGCTTGAGACTACCATGGACTCCACATGGATGAAGGGGATAAGGGGACCAGTGTGTAGGACACCACAAAGAATGGTGAGCTATACAAACTGCGGGAGAGAAAAACTCCAGTTCAACTCCTACATAGCTAGTCTGAGTGATACACAGATTACGGATGTATAGGAAAACACTTCCAAGAGAATGTAAAGATGGTCCGTCAGTTCAGTTGTGCATAAACAGTGTGACATGCCTAATGCAATACCCAAGTGAAGGTGTCCAGTTCAGAGCGCAGGGAGATAAGGGCGCAGATCAGGATTTAGATCAAATAGCACAGTGATAGTATCAGAAGCTATGGGAGTGCCATCAGTTACCAAGGGAAAACGAATAGAGAAAAACAGAAGACCTAGAACTGAGTTCTGACAAACCTCACGAAATGGCAACCCACTCCTGTATTCTTGCCTGGAGAATCCCATGGACAGAGGAGCCTGGGGGGCTACAGTGCACGGAGTCGCAAAGAGTCGGACATGACTGAGCGGCTTCACTCACTCAAAAGTACAAGAAGTCACAAAGGAGATGGAGAAAACAAATGTTCAGAGGTAAGAAGAAAAGCAGAAAATACCATTACATGAGGGCACAGTGGAGTCAATATTTTGAAAAGAAAGAAGTCATGTTATCTCCCACATATTATTTACATACACTTCACATATTATCTTCAAACCTAGGGTGCCAGGGATGATTGTTTGGGTGGCTGCAGCAATAAAACAGTATCAAAACATAGTAACAGTCACAGTTTTTTGCAAGCGTATGTGCCCCTTATTCCCACTTCCAGTGGCTACCATACACGGCCTTTACCATGACAGTCAGACGAAATAACTTACGAGGCATAAAGGGTCAGAGTGACAAAAAATAGACAGTGATTTCTAGTCACACTTAACATAGGTAACTGCCTACTAATAAGAGCGGTTAGGTCCTATGCATGGATGAAATCTGTATATAAAAACTGGTCCAGAGATAATATTTAATAATAAGGGCAAAATCATAGCCTAATTTTTAAAAGCAAAAAAATAATGCATTTGAGGAATACCCAAAGAGTACTTTTACTTTAAAATTCACCACAAAACATATGCAAATGGAGCCTACTTGTACTCTAATAAGACACTTCACTTTAACACCCTATCTCAAATCTCTGAGCGTGGAGGAGTGGACACCCACTTTAGCAGGTTGAGGCCTTGTGTCTCCAGTCTGTTGCTCTACACAGCACACATATGGATTCCTGACAGGAGGAAATAACAGCATTCTTAACAAATGCTAGCTGAGAAGCAGCAAGTTACCTGTCATGCAGGGCTACAACACCTAACAGAGAACACCATCACAGCTCAGGCTGAGTTTTTTTCAGAAATCTTACCTAAGAACTAACTGCCTACTTTAGTTGAAAATTATTCTCATTAAGTGTGTAAACGTTGAGTGAAAAAAATGTTTTATTGACTGAGATCATATCTTCATTTAAAGAATCCATGTGTGTTTATGCACCTGTTTATTCCAGTCTCAGGACAAACCATCATCTTATTTTTAACCAACTCACACCACTGGCTACTCTCACAGGTTATTAAACACAGAACTAATGCCCATCTGACCTTAGTTATTAAATGTTCTAGCTTTTTACATCAGCATTAGTGTATTTATCCTATTTGTTTTTCTACCCAGCTAACGAAGTTCATCAGGAAAAATTATATATTATCCTCCCACTCTACAAGTCAAACACAATGCAGCAGTATTTCAACGTTATTTAAAGAAAGTTTTTTTTTTCATCTTGCAAATGCCTTTTTGTTGATATCTATCAGAAAAGAGTCAATCAGCATTTGCCTTCATGTGGGAAGGACCCCATGTTTCTTGTTTATCCACAAGATTATCTGAATTCATCAGTTTACTCTCATTAACAATTTGCTTGGCAATTTTAACAAAGTTCCGAGGGCCTGCTCATATGTTAAAGTTTGGATGAGTAACTTACACAGGAGCCACTGGTGATATTCCACAGGCAACCAGGAAGGATTTGCTGCCATTGCCTACCTCAAAACCAACAGAAAAACTCAACACTGAGTTCAGTCAGTTCAGTCACTCAGTCATGTCTGACTCTTCGCGACCCCATGAACCACAGCACACCAGGCATCCCTGTCCATCACCAACTCCCGGAGTTCACCCAAACTCATGTCCATCGAGTCAGTGATGTCATCCAGCCATCTCATCCTCTGTCGTCCCCTTCTCCTCCTGCCCCCAATCCCTCCCAGCATCAGAGTTTTTTCCAATGAGTCAACTCTTCATATGAGGAGGCCAAAGTATTGGAATTTCAGCTTTAGCATCAGTCCTTCCAAAGAACACCCAAGACTGATCTCCTTCAGAATGGACTGGTTGGATCTCCTTGCAGTCCATGGGACTCTCAAGACTCTTTTTCAACACCACAGTTCAAAAGCATCAATTCTTCGGCACTCAGCTTTGATTCAACTTTCACATCCATACATGACCACTGGAAAAACCATGGCCTTGACTAGATGGACCTTTGTTGGCAAAGTAATATCTCTGCTTTTTAATATGCTATCTAGGTTGGACATAACTTTCCTTCCAAGGAGTAAGCGTCTTTTAATTTCATGGCTGCAGTCACCATCTGCAGTGATTTTGGAGTCCCCAAAAATAAAGTCTGACACTGTTTCCACTGTTTCCCCATCTATTTCCCATGAAGTGATGGGACCAGATGCCATGATCTTAGTTTTCTGAATGTTGAGCTTTAAGCCCACTTTTTCACTCTTCTCTTTCACTTTCATCAAGAGGCGTTTTAGTTCCTCTTCACTTTCTGCCATAAGGGTGGTGTCATCTGCATATCTGAGGTTATTGATATTTCTCCTGGCAATCTTGACTCCAGCTTGTGCTTCTTCCAGCCCAGCGTTTATCATGATGTACTCTGCATGAAGTTAAATAAGCAGGGTGACAATATACAGCCTTGATGTACTCCTTTTCCTATTTGGAACCAGTCTGTTGTTCCATGTCCAGTTCTAACTGTTGCTTCCTGACCTGAATATAGGTTTCTCAAGAGGCAGATCAGGTGGTCTGGTATTCCCATTTCTTTCAAAATTTTCCACAGTTTATTGTGATCTACACAGTCAAAGGCTTACCTCAGAAACCAAAAGAGAAGCTCAACACTTAGTTAGGTTGGTGTGATTATAGAGGACATATTCTACAAGCGAGGATACTGCTAGCTTCTGTCCATAAAGCTTCTGAAAGGCGGCCATATTTAAATGAAGGCCTGCACAACAGCAGGCTGTGTCTGAATTACAAAAGGCCACAGTAGCCCAATCAATACACTTGGAATTCTTATGATTCACCCTTTATATAATTCTGGAAGTTTTTATAACTTGAACTCACTCCTCCAGACTGGAACTTACGGCAAAAGTCTACGAGGGCTGTCCAGCAGGGATTGCTGAGTTTTAGACAAAAATGTCCAGATGCAACAATCCAGCACCTTCTGCTTCAAAGACACTGGCTCGTTTCCATGCATCACCTGAAACTGCCTCCATAACTGAAGGCAATGATTTTGAGATCTGAGCTACCCATAATGTTCTGTGTAATGTCACAGAAAGAGTCTAATAAGGAAGAGAGCACAAAGGAAAATTTCACAATAAAAATGGAAATGGTTGATACAGGAGCATCTACCAGAGGAAAACAAGAAATGTACCTGCTCACAGGAGCAGGCTGCCTCTTTCCCATTAGCACCAATTTTGCAGCCACCTGGAGAACTATTGAATCCCACTGCTACCTGAGGAGCGCTTTCTGAGTGGTCCCTAGTTGACAAACAAAAAGCTTCCTGGTTTACAGATGTCACTTCCAAGGTGATGGATGGCACCCCTGTGTGGCAAGCTTCCACACTGTGATCAACTGACGGAAGAAACTCTGACTGAAGATTAGAATAAATCGGCGCAATGGGCAAAAGTGCAACCTTTCAGTGACAAAAGAGTTAGACACCAACGTGGGTCCTACAGTTTGTGTGACTCATGGGTGCTGGTGAATGGCTTGGTCATATGGTCAGGTAGATGGGCTATGGAAAAGTGAACCAGGAAGGTACTTCAAAAATGCAGACTGGAGCCTAGGGCAAACGCCCTAGTATAACCCCATGGGAATTTAAAGGACTCATTAAAGATACACTGATTCCTATCAAAATAAGCATAAGGTAACTCTAACCAACAAGTGGATACCTTACTGTGCTCACTTGACGTTGCCACTTTAGCTTAACAGACACATGGACACAGTGGAGCTGCACCCATGCAACAGTGGCTGATCATCAGCTTCTTCCTCTTGTACCCTCAGAGGCACAGAATGACAAGGACTGTACTATCCACCTATGAGAAAACAGACTGCAAAAGCCAGGAGGCAGATTTCCTACAGTGAAGGCCCACAGGCAGCTGGCAAGTGAACTATACTGGACCACTGCCCACAGCCCCAAGGGACTCTAATGGACATGACAGGTACAGGCACTTAGGGCTAAGTTTTGCACACATGGAGGTAGATGTAAACACTCAAAACACAAAAAAAGCACTGGAGCAAAAAACACAGTACCAATTTGGAAAAGGCATTCAGGTAAAAAAGCTATGTTTTATGGTACGTAGGGTCCAGCCATGGGTGAAGAAATATCACCTCAAATGCACATATGTTGCTTATCAAGCTTAGTGTAGTGGTTTACAGAAAGTTGCAATAGGCAACTGAACATCTGTTACCAAAAATGGGTAGAAATAAAGTCAAGAAGGGCTAGCTTGTAGACCTACACAAGTGCATGCTCATGCTCAACCAAAAGGGAGCCAGTCCACAAAAGGCCTAGGAGAGGCAAGACCAAGGCAGCCAAAGGAGGGTCCCCACAAAACAGAACTCTCTGTATTTGCAAAGGATCTGAGGAAGATGGGGTTGGGGAGGATGCTGGTGTGACAATACAGTTCTTCTACTGTGTCTTACAGCAATAAATGTCCGAAGAGGTTAAGCTCTATGTTTGCCAAGACAGTCTCTGTTTTGGAACCTGGCATGGTCTAACCTGCTGCTGCTGCTGCTGAGTCGCTTCAGTCGTGTCCGACTCTGTGTGACCCCAGAGACGGCAGCCCACCAGGCTCCCCGGTCCCTGGGATTCTCCAGGCAAGAACACTGGAGTGGGTTGCCATTTCCTTCTCCAATGCAGGAAAGTGAAAAGTGAGAGTGAAGTCGCTCAGTCATGCCCAACTCTTAGCGACCCCATGGACTGCAGCCTACCAGGCTTCTCCGTCCATGGGATTTTCCAGGCAAGAGTACTGGAGTGGGGTGCCATTGCCTTCTCTGGTCTAACCTGAGTAGCTTCAAATTGCAGACATTTTGGTCCTTCACTGTGATGACGAAAAGGACCAACTGCTGATGAATGAATCTTACTCTAGTAATAGACCAATATCTTTTGATTCTTATGTTTCAGCTTACATCTTCTACAAAAGATATCTTTGGGAAGGAATTTCTCTTCCCTGCTGGGCCATCAAATCATGAAGTACATAACTTGTAGCAGGCTGGTCACTGTGAAACTGTAAACCTTATGACTGAAAGCTTAGAAAAGTTCCTGTCTATAATGGAAATGAAAAAGAAAAAACAGCTGCTGCATGCTTATTATGCCACAGTACAAATATATATCCCGCCTATTTCTGTGAATGGAAAGAATTAAACAAGATAGAAAGAAATTGAGGGTTTCTGGTGAAGAAAAGGCAGTAGGCATCACATCATGGGCTTGAATTTCTACAGAAAATGACTCCACCCTGAGCCCAAAGGCTATGTGAGGTCTTACGGCCTACTCAGAATAAATCACAGAATAAAACTGTGATTGACTGTGTGATCAATCTTTGTGATGTGCAATTTTATGGATCAATCTAGCTGGGCCATGGTGCTCAGATACATGGTCAGACATTATTCTGGCTATTTCTGTGAGGGTATTTTTGAATGAAATTTACATGTAAAGCAAGGTACTTTAAGTAAAGTAGACTGACCTCCCTCATGAGGGTCAGTCAGTCAGTTCAGTCACTCAGTCGTGTCTGACTCTTTGTGACCCCATGGACTGCAGCATGCCAGGCCTCCCTGTCCATCACCAACTCCTGGAGCTTGCTCAAACTCACATCCATCAAGTTGGTGATACCATCCACCATCTCATCCCCTGTAGTTCCCTTCTCCTGCCTTCAATCTTTCCCGGCATCAGGGTCTTTTCTAATGAGTCAGTTCTCATCAGGTGGCCAAAGTATTGGAGCTTCAGCTTCATAAGGGTAGGCCTCATTCAATCAGTTAAAGGGCTTCAAAGAATAAAGGCTGAACTTTCCAGAGCAAATGCTTCCCTAGTGGCTCAAACAGTAAAGGATCTGCCTGCAATGCAGGAGACACGGGTTTAATCCCAGGTTGGGAAGATCCCCCAAGGATCTTTCATTTCACTTTTTCCAGAGCAAGAGGGAATTCTGCCTGAAGACATATTTGAAATCAAACTGGGACATCAACTCTTACCTGGTTCTTTAGACTACTGACCTCTCCATAAGATTTTGGACTCATCTAGTCTCCATAATTACATAAGCAAATTGCTTAAAATAAGTGTATTTCTCTATATATACACAACCTGTTGGGCTTCCCTAGTAGCTCCATGGTAAAGAATCTGCCTGTCAATGCAGGAGACATGGGTTCAATCCCTGGGTCAGGAAGATCCTCCAGAGAAGGAAATGGCAACCCACTCCAGTGTTCTTGCCTGGGAAATCCCATGGACAGAGGAGCCTGGCAGGCTACAGTCCTGGCTAGGGTCACAAAAGAGTTGGACACGACTTAGTGCAATAACAACATAAAACCTGTTAGTTTTGTTTCTCTGGAGCACCCTGACTAGTGCACTATCTATTTAGCCTCAAGTAAGCTCCCACCACATCTAGTAAGAGGAGAAAGATACACTGAACACTAAGAGAAATAATATATTATATATGTCATACTAGAATTATCTTAAAAGCAAATATGAAACACACAAAGAGAGAGAGGTCCATTCTATCCTCTGCGGATCAGAGAAAGTTTTCTTTGAGGTTGATCTAAGCTTGAGAGATGAATAAATATTCTGCAAACAGATGGGAGGGAGGGTGGGGAAGCTGCAGCCTGGCACCACATGCTCCCTGCCTGAGTCAAGGCCCAGAGATATACAACAGCACAGCGTATTAGGAAGCCACGAGTAGGTTTATATAGCTCGAGCATAGGGTGAGTGGGAACTGGGGCAAGAGGGAAGGCAAGTGATGGAGCCAGAAAAAATATGAAAGGGCCAACTCATGAAAGGTCTGGTGCAACAAGGCACGCGGCTTAAAATTCATCTTGCAGGGAAACACAAGGTTCCAAAAACAGGCAAACATGATCACAGTGGCAGCTTCAAAAGATATGAATATCTCTGGTAGCAGTGTTGAGAACAGGTTCAAAGACCTGAACCTGTTCAGGAGGGCAGAGCAGACACGGAGCGACCACACTGCAGCTAACAGTTTGATCAGGCCACCATAACAAAGCACCGTAGATTAGCTGGCTCAAACAACCGAAATCCCTTTCTCACGGTTCTGAAGGCTGAGAAGTACCAGATACAGGTGCTTGGCTGATTAGGTTCCTGGCGAGAGGGCTCCTTCTGGCTGGTAGACAGTTGCTTTCTTGCTCTATCCTCACATGGCCTTTCCTTGGTGCATACACGGAGGAGAAGGGGAGAAACAGAGAAGGGGCAGGAGTGGAGAGACAGAGAGAAAGAGAGATGTAAAGCGACTAATCCTATCTGACTAGGACCCCATCTCTATGACCACATTGAACCTAAGTTACTTTGTAACAGCCCCATCCCTAAATACAATCACCCAAGGGGTTAGAGCTTTGACATATGAATACTGACGGGGCGATGCATTTCAGCTGAACTGCAGAGATATAGCTTTAAGAGATGATACAGACCTAAGCTCAACCAACAGCAGTAGTGATGGAGGAAGATGAGATGCAAAAAGGTACAAGACCTGGCCACACATTAAACACCAAGAGTGAAAGGACTATGAAGCTTCTAACATAACTGGCTGAACAGTGGTGTCGTCTGTTTAAAACAGGAAACCACGTTACTGGCCTCGCAGAACCTCAGGGCCTTCAGGCTTAGAAAATGCAGGCCCAGTGAAGAGTGGAAGTGCGTAGTCAGACTGAAAACAGGAATTATTGAAGATCTATTCATTCTTCTAATGCTATTCATTCTTCTAAATGCTGTTAGCAGTTGTCCAGTCAAGGAGGAAGATGTAAAGATGCTTATTGTACCATTTTTCAACATTTCTGTGTGTTTGAGAAGTTTCACAAGTTGAATATTGGGGGAAAGGAAGCTGGTGATAGGAACCTGAGTACGCTTCACGTTTGGGAGTGAGGCTTGCTCCCTGGCAGGGAGTCAATCGTCACTGACAGGTCTGAGATTTGCTTTTGCTCTAGTTACAAACTAATCAGCTAGCCTGTTACTGTTTCATGGGTGCTAATGCAAGACACAAAATTTCTGGGTCACAGACAAAGGGCTTTACTCATCACAGCATAGCATCAGCATATTTGCACTGGTTTCCTGGACTCCAAGTCCATGGAGCACAACATTATGTGACCCTAGATGGATGCTGCACACACAGTGGTTCAGGCTGAAGCTGCAAAATACCGAGCTTGGGGAGCTTACCATTTGACAGCAAGCTGTAGGCAAGCCTGTTCTTTGTCCCAGAGAAAGACCTAACTTCATGCTTCAATATTGCTTGTTGCAAACACAACTCTTGAGAAATGGCCCAGGTGAAAAAGCAGGCAGGGCCTTGTATTCTTGGCATATCCAATATGACATACAGGAGTATGAGAGATTCACAGAAACTGTCATAATGCTCACCCACTGAGTTCACTGCCTCTGTGACACCAAACACGTTTATGCCTCAGGCAAAACACTAAGTAAGGTACTTCTAAAAAATGGAATAAACTATTGGGAGACAACTCAAGTCCTAGAATGGATGTTGTTACCCCAGAAAAAAAGTACTCCAAATTCTAGGATTTGATGGGTCCCAAGTGAAACGGTGGGCTTCCCAGGTGGCCCTCGTGGTAAAGAACCTGCCTGCAAAGCAAGAGACCAAGAGACGCAGGTTTGATCCCTGGGTTGGGAAGATCCCCTGGAGGAGGGCATGGCAACCCACTGCAGTATTCCTGTCTGGAGTATCCCAGGACAGAGGAGCCCGGCATGCTGTAGTCCATGGGGTCACAAACAGTTGGACAAGACTGAAGCAACTTAGCACAGCACACAACAAATAAAATGGTATAGTCCAAGAGCACCCAAGTATGCCTGCCAGGGAGCAAGCCTCACTTACAAACGTGAAGCATACTCAGGTTCCTATCACCAGCTTCCTTTCCCCCAATATTCAACTTGTGAAACCTTTCAAACACACAGAAATGTTGAAAAATAGTACAATAAGCATCTTTACATCTTCCACTTTGATTGGACAACTAACAGCATTTTGCCATACATACTTTCTATTTCCCTGAGTTTTTCCTCTTCTTTGAGACACATTTAAAAATAGCTTGCAGGCACCATGACTTTCTCCCTATATTTATTTATTATCCCTATAATATTTCACTAGCATCACCTAAGAATAAGGACATTTTTCTACATAACCATAATATGTGATATTTCATACCTGAAAAACATGAACAATTCTTCCTCATTGCTCCTGAAGAGTATACAGGTTGTTTGTTTTACCTTATTATTTTTTTTAACCAAAGTCCCATCAATGTTCATATATGCAAGCTAGTTGCTGTCTCCTTGTTTATTTCCATCTACAACAGTTTCTTTACCCTCAACACACAAATCTTTTCAGTATTTTTAATGGTATTGTCTTCTACATGTCCCTTGTATTGGATTGTGTCCTTGTGGTATCATTTGCTCTTCCCTCTATTCCTGTATTTCACGAAAATGGAATACAACTCTAAAGGGCTGATTAGCGTCAGAGCCAGCATGTGTAGTAAGATACATCCACAGTTAATGCTGTGTACTTCAAACAGCATCCTATCAGATGATACAGAATGTCAAGTTATTCTACCGCTGGTGATACTAACTGTGTGCATCAGGTACTGTGCTGACGGCTAAATCTCTATTTTAAGGTATGTATTTTTCCCCTTACAATTGCAAGAAATCTCCGAGTTGATACTCTGGGAAAAGTGCAAATATTCTGTGCAAACATACTGTGCAAATATTCCCTCACATCCTTCATGAAATCAATTATTTCAAGAAGCAGTTGTATGGTAGTTTTCCTCTACTAAATTAACAACCACAAACTTAATTTACCAAGTTACCACAAACTTAATAGCTTTAAACTGAATTCAGCATCTCACAATTTATAGATCACAAATATGGGTTGGTTCCACTGGCGTCTCCGCTTTAGGTTTCACAAAGCCAAAATCAAGGTGTCAGCCAGCTGGGCTCTTACCAGGAGGTTCTGGAGAAAGTCCCCTTTCAAGTTCACTCAAGTTGTTGGCCAAATGCAGTGCACTGAGTTTTCCGTGCTTCTTATTAGTTTAGGGGTACCCTGAGCTCATGCAGGCCTCTCTTTGGTTCTATCTCAAAGCCAGCAATGGCATGTGAATCCTCGTGCCTGAAGCCGCTCTCCCTGCCTCTTCTGCAGAATCTCTGTGATTGACTCTTCTGCCCTTTCTCTTTGGCTTTTAATTGCTCTTGTGATTATACAGAATTCACCCAGATAATCCAGGACAACCTCCCTATCTTAAGATCTTAAGATCAGTTGACTAGTAACCTTAATTATATCTGCTGCATAAGTCACTTCACTTACTGTGAAGTCCCTTCACGGTAGATCCCAGATTAGTGGTTGACTGAATAAGCAGGAAATGGGACTCTTGAGGGAACATCTTTAGAATGATGGTGATTTTCTAACTGTATCTTTTTTTTTTTTTACTGTTAGTAGCCAGTATTCTTTGGTAAAGTAAAACATTCCTTCTTCAACTGCAAATGAACTACGGTTTCTCATAAAATGTTGAGCTACTTAATTCTTTCCCTTTGATTACCAATTTTCAGATAATTTTCATCTTACGACAGCAAATTAGCTATATTATAAAAATGCTATGGAATCAAGACTTTTAATTAAATATTTTATAATCAATAGAAGCCTTATTCTGTTTTACCCTCAAACTGTCCCAATTTTGGCCAAAGGAAATCCTCTCAAGTTGGGTTTCTTTGTCCTGTTCACATACTGCCATTAAACTGAGGGTTTGCCTTCCAAAAAAGACAATGTCCTCAGCTCATCTTGTATTTTCTCTACCAGAGAGATAGTGCTGAGCCAAAACTAGGACCAGACTTCCTGACAGCCAGGCCTTGGTTTCTGTCACAATATGAGATGTGGGAATTTCACATTATATGAAGATATTAGTCACACACATCACTGGTATCATTGACTCAAGGGACATGAGTTTGAGCAAACTCCAGGAGACGGTGAAGGACAGGGAAGCCTGGTGTGCTGCTGTTCATGGGATCACAAGGAGTCAGACACGACTGAATGACTGAACAACAACAACAAATCACATTATATTCAAATATTTGACTACTAACATAATAATTTATATTATTATTCTTTAAGTTGTTCCTATTTCAAATACCTGAATATGGCCATTGGAAAAATCCAATTTTTTAAGCTGCATAAATTCCATTTTTTTAGTAGTAGTACTTTTCAATAACACTGCACTGTTTTACAAGACATATTACTAATTTAGGTTCGGGGGAGTGGAAATTATGCCTTTACTTTCTTTTTTTGTAAATGTGGTCCTAGCCGTGAATAAAAAGCCAAGCTTTTAAGACTGTTTAATCAATACTATCCTCTTTCTAAGCACACTAACAATTTATTAACTTTTAAAGAAGTAAACAAATATCAAAGGAAGTGCAAAGACCCAATTTAGGCAAAAAACTCAAATCTTTCATTAGAATTTCTTCTGGATTACAAATTCTCCATTTAATAATAATTCAGTATTGACATGAGAGAGACAGTTGAGAAAATTTGACAAGTTACATGCTGGGCTTTACATTCTATTTATTACTTAAATGATAGCCTTTCTAATCTTTCAAAGGAAACGTTATTCCTTGGCATAATATTCGTCTCCGATATATATGCATGAAAACTTCTATTCTGAAAATCACCCTTTCACACCACTCTCCCACTTCTTTAAACTGAAAGTATCTTTCTAAATTTAGACAAATTAACCAAACTTATTAAAAGCTATGGACCCTGTGGGAGAGAGAGTGGGTGGGAAGATTTGGGAGAACGGCATGGAAACATGTATAATATCATGTATGAAACGAGTCGCCAGTCCAGGTTCGATGCACGATACTGGATGCTTGGGGCTGGTGCACTGGGACGACCCAGAGGGATGGTATGGGGAGGGAGGAGGGAGGAGGGTTCAGGATGGGGAACACATGTATACCTGTGGCGGATTCGTTTCGATATTGGGCAAAACTAATACAATATTGTAAAGTTTAAAAATAAAATAAAATTAAAAAAATAAAATAAAAGGAAAAGGTGGCTGGCAAAAAAAAAAAAAAGCTATATGTTTTTATTAAGTTATATGTAGACAGTAAAAATATATATATACATATTAGCAAAAGCATTTGTTTGACTGTAAAAATGTAACTATGTGAGTGTAAAAGAGTACTCTTTTGTGTAGTTATGACACTGCATTCTAAAAAGAAAATGACATCTCAGTTTATTTTACTTACACAGTAAGTTTAATTTACATAGAAATGATAGAGCATTTCAGGAGCAAGTCTTAAAAACAATTTCTGCTGAATGACTGCTATAATAATCTCCTTAAGAGAGAAATAAACATAAACTAAAATAGCAGTTGTGAAACATATATAGTACCTCTCAGCTGAAGACAAAACTCAATATTCTGCAGGAAAACTTAAGAAAACAGAAGGGGCTTTGGTTTAGATTGTTGGCTGAAGTTAAAAGCTGTCTTCTTAAAACTTAAATTTAAGCATACCAAAAGTTTATTTATTAAGGCAGGCTCAAGGCAATAAGCTCAAATTTCTGAATTCTGCCCTATCCATCACCGAGGAGAAAAGTTTTTCCAGTGCTTTTACGTGGAGGACACTGGTGAGAGACTTTTCACAGGTTCTCGCTTAACAGAACTAGAGATCTTATTGGTAATAAGAAGCATTAAACTATTTTCAGAATTTAAACACAATGTTTATATGTTTTCTGGGAACTCTAGATAATCATATGAGAACTTGAGTTTTCAGGATTATGGTGACATGTCTTCAGATTGACTATGAGGGTCATAGTCAAAACTTCTGTGACTCTCCATTGGCATTAAAGTAAAGTGAAAGTGTTAGTCGCTCAGTTGTGTCCGACTCTTTGCAACACCATGGACTGTAGCCCACCATGGTCCTCTGTCCATGGAATTCTCCAGGCAAGAATACTGGAGTGGGTTGCTGTTTCCTTCTTCAGTAGATCTTCCCTACCATGAAATTCCTTGGACATCAAACAAATCTGTCCTCTGCGCTAGAAGAAGACACAATCTCTATCTTCTAAGTCTGCTTCCTAATCAGACATCTTAAAAAAGATGGTTCAGAACAAAAGCTGTCAACATCTTTGCTCAAAGATGTTCAGAAGAGATCCAAGAAAAGCTGTATTCCAGAAAAGAAAAACTTAATTTCATATATTCTTTATGCTACTGTTTAACCAAATAATTCATTTTGACTTTTATTAGACAGCCAAAATATAAATAGAACTTTCAGCTTTTCTTTATAGAAATTAAGCAGTTGTCTAGTTATCACAGTAAACAAATGTGTTCATATGTATTTTATGAAAAACAGACTATGACATCAAAAATCAGAGACATCACTTTGCTGACAAAGGTCCATATAGTCAAAACTATGGTTTTTCCAGTAGTCATATACGGATTTGAGAGTTGGACCATAAAGGAGGCTGAGTGCCGAAGAACTGATGCTTTCAAATCGTGGTTCTGGAGAAGACCTGAGAGTCCCTTGGACTGCAAGGAAATCAAACCAGTCCATCCTAAAGGAAATCAACACTGAATATTTACTGGAAGGACTATGTTGAAACTGAAGCTCCAATACTTTGGCCACCTGATGCAAAGAGCTGACCCACTGGAAAAGACCTTGATACTGGGAAAGACTGAGGGCAGGAGAATGGGGCGACACAGGATGAGATGGTTGGATGGCATCATCAACTCAATGGACATGAGTTAAGGCAGACAGTGAAGGACAGGGAAGCCTGGCGTGCTGCAGTCCATGGGGTTGCAAGGAGTTTGAGATGACTGAGCAACTGAGCAACAGCAGCACGACACCAATGGGTAAAACTCGGAACTTTAACAAAACATTCACTCGAATGACAGATGACATTTTCAAAGTTTCCACCAGGGGTAGCATTAAAGAGGCATGTCATGTTTCCCAAGGCCTAATCCTTCATCAAGTCAAAGATACGTAGTCTGTAGCCAATAGCAATTTTCTTCCTATAGATAAACACTTTTTTGTAACTTTCGGTAATAACTGGTAACTGTATTTGTATATACTTAAAACGCACAATAAGATGATTTTATAATTGCCAGGAAATTTCTAAGAAAAATTGCCAAGACCAGGATAATTAACACATCCATCATCTCACATAATTAACAATGGTAACTCTGTGCTTTTTGTTTTAGATAAGCATTTCAAAGAAGACTTATTCTTCCTGGCACAGCAGAGGACTCAACCTCCTAAAAACATTAAAAAAAAAATAAAATTTAGCATCAATTTGTTCCCCTTATAATGATTCATTATAAAATATTAAGGTCATGAAAAAATTTGTGTAAAAACATAAATTTAAACTGAAATTATGTTTCTAATGCTACCACTAAAAATAAAAAAAAAATACAAAAAGCTTTTTGAACCATTTTGTAGAGAGAACACATGTACTGCTTCAACTTAAACCTTTATTCTGACTATTTAAAATTGGAATAAAAAACAAGGTTAAATCATATACACAACCATACCTCTCCCAGTGCTTCATATCTTTTCTGGTTCCATCTGTGCAAGTCTTCCCGGTAGTTAAAAACAAACGGCTCCCCAGTTTTTATGTGTCTTAACTGCCCCTCTAGAAGACAAACAAACAAGTTTATTTGTTAAAATAGTGCTATGATTCAGAGTATATTTATAATAATATGTAAAGCATAATAAATAATGTCTAATAAAAATTTAATGTCTCAGGACATTTTCATTGTTTTCATTAGATATTTTTCTTTAAATATCCATATAGTGCAAAGATATACACAGTATAAAAGAAGGACCCAAGTACTCAAAAGCTATGTCTTCCATCTTCATTTCTCTAACCCAAAGCAAATTAACAATATTTGAAGGCCTATAACATATGAAGATTTTTGCTAGCTACAGCCATGAACATGGTCCCCGTTCTTAAGCTTAGAGGTTTACCTGAGGAGTAAAAGCATAAATATTTAAAAGTGAAGCAACTTTTTACAAAGAATGAAGTCAACAATCTAAAAAACTGCTACAGGCAATTCACATAAAGTCTAAAATGAGTTTAGAAAAATGAAAGATCCCTATAGGCTAGAATAGGTTCAAAGGTTTTAGTGAAATTTCTCAACTGGCTTGAAATACAAATACGATTGCAAATGGAAATGGGAGAGGGACAGTGAACCAACGCAGGTTTAGACCGCTAGGTAGGAAGTTAGGCATCAGCAACAAGGGGTGACCTAGCTGAAAAGGAGGAAAGCTGATCTCTAAACCCCCTCTCAGACACACCCAGGGGGGGCTCACAGATTTGCTACAAAAATCACCAGAGAGACTGTTCCAACTCCAGGCCCTAGGCACACAGTGGATACAAACTAACTCCAGGGGGCTTCCTCAAGTAACCTTAGGCAGCTAGGAGCCTATTGAGGGTGCATAAATATTCTACACATACATATACATCTGATTACAACAGACTGAATTATAGGAAGACACACGCAACAGAGCCTGTTGTTATATAACTTGCAATTGTCAATCGGCCTTGAACGTATGCCTAGTTGCATTCCCTTTCTTGACTGGTGGTGGGTACAAGCCCTATTCTGCACAGGGCACAGGACACAATCAAAAGGAGGAGACGGGAAGTATAAAAGGGGAAATCAACAGGGATCATTACGATGACTCCTTTGGGATCGGCCGGCTTCCACGTTTTGGGAGTATCTGTCTAACAAAAGATCTGCTGCTTGAGCAATCTGAATTGTGACTTGTCTGTTGTTTTAAACCCTTTAGTCTGTTCCAAATTTTTGTTTTGAGGAGACAAGAACTGAGGAAGAGAAATAAACTGACCTGATAAGACTGTCAAGACAAACTCACAAAGTTCACTGACTATACTGACAATAAATAACTTTATTAATAATTTCAATGGCTGAAGCAACCAAAAGGCACAGGCAAAGCTGGGAGTGGTTTGCAACAGCCTGGCTGGGTCTTCCCAGTCTTTTCTTCTCACTGGATAGCATGCTCTGGTCCAGCTCTGGTCCAGAACAGGTGATGTCTCTAAGTGGGGCATGTGAGTTACTGCACACATTGGTAAGCATGCTGGTTATAAACACTTCTACTTTATGTGCCAGAGAGTTGTACTGCTCATGTGGTATTTTTCAAAGAAACATGCAATTACATATCTGCAGATTATAGGTTTAACTGTAAGCAATACCAAACCAGTTAACTTGTTCAAAATACTTCATGGAGAAGGATTCTCCTCATGGCAGACCAAGCCACCTGTCTTGTTTCCCCAGAAGCATTCTCCTGGTATTCAGGAGAGAAAAACGATAACAGATCAAGTGCTTTAACAACTTCCCTCTCCTCTCCTCAGACAATGAAAATATAATTTTGAAAAAAAAAAAAAGATGGTAAATTCAAATAATGGTGAACAACCCAGTTTAACAGAAACAAAGAGAGTACTGAGACTAATTGAATACAACAACAGTGGAGAACACATGAAATCAAATAGTAGAAGCCTCAAACTTTAGCCTTTATCCTTTATCCTAGGAGTGGCAGAAGAGGTACATGGTCAAGCTAAACTGAGTTATTAGTATTTGATTTTTATCCAATGAGGGCTTGCAAGAGTGAAGAAAGACTTGAAAGGAAAGCTATGGCACCAGAGCTAAAATCCAGGAAACATTAGTACTCTAAGTAAAACTATCTCATTATTTTTATGAATCAGTTTTACTACACATACTCGGTATTTTTAATATAAGTGCTAATTCTTATTTCTAAAGTTTTTTAATACTTAACATGAGACACAGCACTAGATCACCATAACGAACACTCATTTATGGTCAGATGATGCCATATACATTATAAGGTACATCTATGTCTTTCTTTTGAGGACAGGGAAATTCCCATTTAGGATACCAATACAAATGAATTGAAGGTATCTGCAAATCTGACATTTGTGATTTTGACTACAGCAACCTTAAAGGCATGTGGCACATAGTAATGTGTAATACTGCTACAGCTAAAATTTGAAATGTATTTTCTATGGGACTGTTGTGTGAAAGGGAACTGACTTACCGAGAGAGAGTTTATGTAGTTAGATGTAGATATATCTACATCTCAAAGAGAGGTTTGCTGTTTGTTTTTCTTAATTCTCTACTCATTTTGAACATAATGATTCTCACAAGTTGATAATGATTTTTATATTTTAGGAAAAATGAGCCTTGCCAAAACAGCCAGCTACTAACACTAGTATAAAAGTAAAAAGAAGATAAAGAGGCAAAGAGAGTAAGCATTCTTAACCAGAAAAGATAATCTGGATCACTTACAGTTGGATTTGCAAATAGTATTTCTCAAAGGTTTGGAAAATGTCTTTAGCAACTGTCAAAGGTCTGATTTAGGACATTTTAGAGTCTCCTAAAATCAGTTGTAAAATCTCCAGTGTATAACCAAATGCATGTTATTTTGAAAAGCTTATCCATATATTTTACCAGATTGGTGGTTGAGTCTGAGACCCAAGATAAGCTATCAATGACCTACGTGAATTAATAAACTGAAAATATTTAAGACACTTTCTGACAACAGTAAGAATCCAATAAAAATCAGCCATCATGGAAGACAAGCTTCAAACTCAAAACAGTTTGTTGCTGAGTTATATATATATGTGTGTGTGTGTGTGTGTGTGTGAGAGAGAGAGAGATACAAAAGCGTGATTTCTCACAGTACTGCACCAAAGTATATAGGGAGTAAGAGTGAGGGTATAAGGTGAAAAGCCTTCACCCTCATCTTTCAAGGCAAAGGCACTTGAGCCGGGCCATATACCAACTGCAACTGGAGAATGGCTAAACAGGCACTTTAAACACAAAGAGTATTTGAAAAGGTACAGTGATTTGAAAGAACAAGGTATCAGTTTGATGCAGGTAAAAAGAATCTCTTCCCCTTTGTTACAGTTTTCTTTTTCCTTAGAGTGAACTCTGTATCCTAATTCTTCTTTACCCAACTAAGAACTTTAAAATTCTTTAGAAAAATTTAGAAGCTTTAGTCAATGAAAGTTTCAATTCAAAGCTTTCATGAAAGTTTTTGCATTATAAACCCTGAAAAAAAGTCCCTGAAGATTCTAAGATAGGACTGCTCTCTTAGGGATTTAATACTGAAACTAGTTTCTTGGTTTCAAATCCTCACATCTTCAAAAAAATACTCAACATTCACCGTGAATTCAACCCTGAACTGCATCGTGCTAAAAATAGGATCCATAAAAGTGGCATTCTCTCCTTGGAATGCAAGAATCCTTGCCCATACTGTAAGTCTACATTTATGTAAGACAATGTTCAGGATATTAAAAAACATACATGATAGGTGTGTGCAAGGGTGCTTACACATTCAGTGTAAGTACATGAAAGCACACATGCATTTGCAAAGGTGCAGGTGTGCCCAAGAGTGAGTATGTACATGCAAGAATGTAAAATGTAAGCAAAGACGTGTGTGTGTGAACAGATCTGATAAGAAAGTGAGAGATAAAAGTGTATTGCTTCTTTGTTTTTCATTTCCTTTAAGAAATGTTCAAGGAAGATGAAAGGCAGACTTCAATGAACACTGGTGTCTTCTATTCATAAAGCAAACACTGTTCTATGATGCATCTGCACCACCAACACATGCCCCCATCCCTGGCCTGAAAGAGGAATCTGGTCATTGTTTCAAAGGGGCAGGAGCAATGTCAGTCTCAAGTTCTTTAGAGTCTGTTAATCAAACTATAAAGAAATTTAAAAATTTCTTTTAAAAACAAAATATTACTACTCACACATACTTTGCCAAAAGATAAAGCATGCAAATTAATATCAGAAAAGAGATCAAAGTTTCTAATATGTTCTAATCCTTTCTAATATGTCTCTAATATGTTCTAATACGTTCAGTTAATATTCTAGTACACAGATACTATCCCTATAAGCTCTAACAGCCATAACTGATACTGCAAAGACACATCAATCTAAGAAGGCCTCATTGGCAGGAACTGTATGGACGCTGCAAAAAACCAGAGATTCTCCGGTGGCAATATTTACAGCTTCAAGTACATCAAGTGACAGGACATCTGAACTCTTCTTGTAACTTACCGTAAAGTTCCTCTTCTGCAACCTGGCTCTGACCTGGTATTAGAAAACTGATTGTGCTTTTGCACTTTTTGTAGGTGGTATGACAAGAGTCAATGTGAATGGAATAAAATAAATCCATGTAAAATTTTTAAAAACACACACACAATGATGACAGATCACCAATTCAGTTGATGTAGTACAACAGACAGCTACAATTCAAATGCTACCAGGCCTGTAATAACATTACCCCTCAAGTATTACAGTATTATTAATCCAGTTTCATGGTTCTTTCTGCAAGAAACATTCTTGCAATCTATGGTACCTTATTCCAAGTCCCAAGCTTATTTTATTCAGAACTTAATGAAGTTTTACAATAAGGATGTTGCCTAAAAAATAATAATGGAATCAAGTATTATGTTTTAAAATAGTGTCACAGATAATTATTGCCAGTCACTTCATCTTTTAAATAACATGTGAAATAATAGCATCTTTCTACACTATTAATTGGGAGTTCCAGCTGGATACAAGGGAGTTGAACCCTCAAGACTGAAAATACCTAAGTTAAATTAAATTCATATTCATTGGTTTAAGTGACTTGACAAGTATGGGAAATTACTTGGCTCTTTTACTTGACAGAAGAATTTCATCATGAAAGGATAAGATATTATTTCTCAAAAGAAACATACAAAACTTTCTAGCTGGCAAATAAAAGTTTAGGATTGTTTATTTTCTATTAGCATTGTTAAACAAATCTTGCATATATATAGCATACACCACTTACTTTCATTAAAAGCATATTCAAATCCTTCCAGTGTATCAGGAAAATCAAGAGGTGGTTCATCTTTTTTCATTAGTTCATCCAAATCTATCCTAGATAATAAATCTAGAAAAGAAATGACATGAAATTTACTTATATTTATTTTCATAATTAATAACAAAGATGGTATCTTACATTATTTTAACTTTTTTTTTTTCTTTTTCTGTTAGGTTACTTTTTATGTATTGCCTTAAATGATAAGATTCTCATTATAATTTTTTAAGTTACCAAAATGCTTCATTGTGATGACATACAGTATCAATATAACATAAGTACTTTCAAAACTGTAATTCTCCAAACAACCACAACTCAGATGCTATGTACCACAATGATTAATTATGAACTTCTTTCCCTTCAGAATATACAGATACTAATTTGTACCTTATTAACCTCCTTCTATCATTTTTAAAATTTTCAGATATTAATATGACTTTTAAAGATCACCAAATCTTACTGCTATGAATAAGGGAGCTTAAAAACCTAAATAATAGTAATATAGCATCAGTCAGTTCAGTCACTAAGTCGTGTCTGACTCTTTGCGACCCCATGGACTGCCGCACGCCAGGCCTCCCTGTCCATCACCAACTCCCGGAGCTTACTGAAACTTATGTCCATCAAGTCAGTGACGCCATCCAACCATCTCATCCTTTGCTGTCCCCTTCTCCTCCCGCTTTCAATCTTTCCCAGCATCAGGGTCTTTTCCAGTGAGTCAGTTCTTCACATCAGGTGGCCAAAGTACTGGAATTTCAGCCAGACATCAGTCCTTCCAATGAATATTCAGGACTTATTTCCTTTAGGATGGACTGGCTGGATCTCCTTGCAGTCCAAAGGACTCTCAAGAATCTTGTCCAACACCACAGTTCAAAAGTACCCATTCTTCAGTGCTCAGCTTTCTTTATAGTCCAACTCTCACAGCCATACATGACCACTGGAAAAACCACAGCTTTGACTAGACGGACCTTTGTTGGCAAAGTAATGTCTTTGCTTTTTAATATGCTGTCTAGGTTAGTCATAGCTTTTCTTCCAAGGAGCAAGGATCTTTTAATTTCATGGCTGCAGTCACCATCTGCAGTGATTTTGGAGCCCAAATAAAGTCTCTCACTGTTTCCACTGTTTTCATTTTTCTACTTTTAGAGGGGAAATAACAATAGTAAAATGAAACACGCTAACTGGAGAAAACAGGCTGACACAAAACAGTTTCCATTCTTCACATCATTTGACTATACATAATAAAAGACTGTCAACAATATTTTGCAAATAAGCATTTTATTTCTGCATCATTTTAGATACAGATAAGCTGAAAGATAGTACAGATAGTGTCTATACTCAGTTTTCCCTATTGTTAACATTCTACCTTACCATGCTACATTTGCTACAATGAAGAAACCAAAGTTGGTACATTACTATTAACTAAGCCCAGATATTATTCACCAGTTTTTCCATTAATTTCCATTTTCTGTTCCAGGATTCCGTCCAGGTCACTACATTGCAAACAGTCATCCCGGCTCCTCAGTCTCATCTCTTTATTTTGTGAGCATTTTCTTATTTCCTGTTACTACACGGTGTTGCAGGCGTATCTTGCACTTTCCCTGCCCCAGCCTCAAATCAGTCTGTCAACAGTACTTAACAGTTTCTTATAGGTTATTACGGGATGAGGAAAAATTCTCACTATATGTCACCTTCGTGTCATATGTAAACTTGGAACAAATAAAAGATAAGCTTCAAATTTATTTATCTCTCAGAAGATTTTCTTTTTTAAGTTTAGATTTTGAGATTTTTTTTCTCATTCAAACTCAAGTTCCTGAAGACAGAAAAAACTTCCAGGACACCTAGTATAGCAAACCAGCAACTCCCCACCCCCGACCCCGGCCTCTGTTTAAAACAAAAGAGTCTCAGAAGTAACACTTTATTTCTGTCTCTCACTTACAGAGATATAATAAATCCATCTGTACAGATCATAAAAATATGCCAGAGGAAAAAATAGTTTGTCTACCTCCAGTCTCTAGTCTCTCTCTGTGGGACACAAAGATAAGATACCAAAAAACTTGTAAAAAAAAAAAAAAAAGTCATTGTTTAAAACTCTTCAAATTACTGCATCAGATAAACCTCAACTTACACAAAAATATACCATCTTCAACATACAAGCAAGTTTATTAAAAAAAAAATCTGCAAATTATCTAGTAAAATAAAAAATGTCACAAAGTATGCATACTGGGGCAAATTCGTACATGCTGACAAATTTCTGATTCATTAGTAAGGTTCTGAACAATGTGTAAATCTTTGCAAAATTGATTAAAGTATTTTTTTTAATCAAAAATTGGCTTGAAGACTCTCACTTTTCTCCTTCCAATGAATTGAATTCCTTTACTTCACCGTCATCTTCCACAGTTCAAAACTTAGAATCCTCTTAATCAGATACACACAAAACCATCCAAAATATAAGCATCTGTACTATGTCTAATATTCATTTTCTATCAGCTCAGATCATAAAATGCCATGTAACATCTATATATCATTTTAAAGACTTCATATACTATACCTCATTTGACCATCATAGCCCTATAAAGCAGTAGCACATGTTATCTTCACTGTCTTTGAGACAAGGAAATAAGCCCAGAGACGTAAAATGGCTTGCCCAAAATTATACCTTAATAGTACTGTGGGATTAAAAAAATAAACTTATTCTCCAATATCTAAGTCAGTACTCTATCAAAATCCCTATACTTTTATTCTATGTCCTGTATAAGCTCTAATATAGTCTAACCTCTCTCTTCATTACCTTATAAAAAGAATAAACTCTTCTGAATACAGAAATATGCTTTTGCATTGACCAAAAAGTTCCTTTGAATGATAAAATGAATAACTAAACTAAAACATGCATTTCTCAAACTTCTCCTCTGTCCATTAGAGAACTAGATGTAGATATTTTTAATTTCATTGGCATTGAGTATGTGTACTCAGTCGCTCAGTCACATCGAAATCTTTGCAACCCCATGGACTGTAGCCCGCCAGGCTCCTCTGTCCACGGGATTCTCCAGGCAAGAATACTGGGGTGAGTTGCCATGCCCTTCTCCAGGGGTCTTCCTGACCCAGGGATCAAACCCAGGTCTCCCGCATTGCAGGTGGATTCTTAACCATCTGAGCCACCAGGGAAGCCCAAGAATACTGGAGTGCATAGCCTATTCCTTCTCCAGGGGATCTTCCCATCCCAGGAATCAAACCGGGGTCTCCTGCATTGCAGGCGGATTCTTTACCAGCTGAGCTACCAGGGAAGCCGACTGAATAGACTCAGAGAGAAACTGTCAGAAATTATTTTTCTGTTTTGTAAAAGGAAAACAAAGCTATATACCTGCATTTTGCAGAAATTGGGTTCCAAAGGCAGTAGATTAGGTAAAAATAAGTATAGTAGAACATTTCCATGCAAAATCCCTTCAATCTCCTATAAAATACAGTACAACTGAATCCTTATAACCTAAATATACAACAGATGTAACCACTGTTTTTTCTAAAACACATGTCTGGTCATTAAAGCCATTTAGCAACTAGAATTCTAAACTTCAACTAAATATATGAAGTCACTGGATAAAAATACCACTTTATACCCCCAAAGAACTGAAAACAAAGATTCATATATTTGTACACCCCTATTCACTGCAGTATTACTCACAACAGCCAAAAGGTGGAAGCAACCAAAGTTTCCATAGACAAATGAATAGGGTGATGGTTAATTTTATGTGTCAACTTGACTGGGTGCCCAGATATTTGGTTAAATATTATTCTGAGCATGTTTATGAAGGTATTTCTGGATGAGATTAACATTTGAAACTGCAGACTGAGTCAAGCAGGTTGCCCCCTACCTCCAATACAGATGAACTCATCCAATTCACTAAAGGCCTGAGTAGAACAAAAATGGTGAGTAAGACAGAATTCCTACTCTCTGTATGACTGTCTTCAAGCTAGGACATCAGTCTTCTCCTGCCTTCACAGCACAGGTTCAGGATTTTGTCACAAAGCCTTACTATCCACTGCAGGTAACTAGTCTCCTTTTGAGAAATACCTCTTGGCCTGCTACTGGGCCTGAGTGGAGATTGAACACTTAACCACAGGCTGCCAGCTTACCATGAGACCTTAGCAGCATCATGAACTAGGTGGTAACTGACACACCAAGTATTAAAGTTGGGTGTGTACAATAGCACTCCATCATCAAATAGGGAGTGGTGTGTATGAGGTTAGGACTGAGCAGGCCCTGAAGACAAAAATAAGTAACATGCAGGAGTAGCCCATATGCCTATGGTCTCCACTCCTGCGACACCGCCTTCTATTCATCAGCATGCACCTAAAGCCTCACCAGCTGGCAGAAGAAGAGAAAACTCGAGTCTGGATCAGCGATGGTTCTGCATGATACTCAGTCGCCACCTAAAAGTGGACAGTGGAAGCATCAGAGGCCCCTTTGGGGACATCCCTAAATAACAGTGGTGAAGGGAAATCTTCCCAGTGGACAGAACTGAGAGCAGGGCACCTGGTTGTTCCATTTCTCTGGAAAGAGGTATGACCACATGAGTGACTATAAAATGATTCATGGGCATGTGGTCAATTGTTTGGCTGGATGGTCAGGGACTTGGAAGGAACACGATCAGAAAATTGGTGACAAGGAAACGTGGAAAAGAGGTATGTGGACAGACCTCTCTGAATGACCAACAGAAGGTGAAAATATTAGCATCCCAAGTGAATACTCACTAAAAGGTAAGCTCAACAGAGGACTATTTTAAAAATCAAGTGCACAGGATGATCCTTTCTGTGGACACCAGTCGGCCTTACCCTGGTCAAATCTGTCATCACCCAATGAGCTCAAGAATAAAGTGGCCATTGTGGCAGGGTTGGAGGTCATGTGTGGGCTCAAAATATGAACCTGCACCCACCAAAGCCAACCTGGCTACCGTCACAGCTGGGTGTCCAATATCCCAGCAGCAGAGACCACCATGGCAGTCCTCAACATGGCACCATGTCCTGGGGGTGATGAGCCAAGTAATTGGAAGCAGGTTAATTACACTGGATCAATTCCATCATGAAAGTGGCAGAATTTTGTTCTTACTGGATTAGATACTTTCTCTGGATACAGATTGGCCTTCCCTGCACTCAAGGCTTCTGACACATATAACTATCTGTGGACTTGCAGGATGCTTTATCCACCATCCTGGTATTCCACACAGCATTGTTTCTGATCAAGAAACTCACATCACAGCAAAAGAAGTGCAGCAGTGGGCCCATGCTCATGGAACTCACTTTTCTTACTGTGTCCTCACCATCTTGAAGTGGCTAATTTGACAGAATGGTGGACTGCCTTCTGAAGATTCAGTTACAGGGCCAGCTGGATGACAGAATCTTGCAGGGTTGGACCAAGATTCTCCAGAAGGCAGTATATACTCAGAACCAGTGTCCAACATATAGTGCTATTTCTCCCAAAGCCAGAACTCATAGGTCTAGAAATTAAGGGGTGAAAACGGGAGTGCCACCACTCACTATTACCTAGTGAATAAGGAAAGAACGTCCGTTCTAATTACTCTTATTTAACATAGCATTGGAAGTCTTAGCCAGGGCAAAAAAGCAAGATGAGAAATGAAGAAATAAAACTGCCCAATAAGCAAATAACATGATGGTCTACATAGAAAACTCCAATTTGTCTATCAATAAAACCTCTGAAAAAAATAAGCAACTTCAAAAAGTCACAGACTATATCAGCACACAAAATTTGACTGTATTTCCATAAACAATCAGTAAACGTGTGACAATTGAAATTAAAAACACAATACCATTTATAATCACTCTAAAATTATAATACAAATCTAATAACATATGTAAAAGACTTAATTATATAATGAAAATTGAAAAGTGTCAATGAAGGAAATCTAAGATCTAAATAAATGACAGATACTCCATGTTCATGGATTGGAAACGTCAATTCTGGTAAAGATGTAAATTCTCCTCACGTTCACCTATAGGCTTGAATGCAATCTCTATTAAAATGCAAGTAAATTATTTACTGTGTAATGTCACCCTGCTTATTTAACTTATATGCAGAGTACATCATGAGATATGCTGGACTGGATGAAGCCCAAGCTAGAATCAAGATTGCCAGGAGAAATATCAATAACCTAAGATATGCAGATAACACCACATTTATGGCAGAAAGTCCACGGGTCGTGAAGAGTCCGACACGACTGAGCGACTTCACTTTCACGCATTGGAGAAGGAAATGGCAGCCCACTCCAGTGTTCTTGCCTGGAGAATCCCAGGGACGGGGGAGCCTGGTGGGCTGCCGTCTATGGGGTCACACAGAGTTGGACACGACTGAAGTGACTTAGCAGCATGGCAGAAAGCCAAGAAGAACTAAAGAGCCTCTTGATGACAGTGAGAGAGGAGAGTGAAAAAGTTGGCTTAAAACACAACACTCAGAAAACTAAGATCATGGTATCTGGTCCCATCACTTCGTGGCAAATAGATGGGGAAACAATGAAAACAGTGCCACACTTTATTCTTTGGGGCTTCAAAATCACTGCAGATGTTGACTGCAGCCATGGAATTAAGACGCCTGCTCCTTGGAAGAAAAATTATGATCACCCTAGACAACATAATAAATATTACTTTGCCAACAAAGGTCCGTCTATTCAAAAGTATGGTTTTTCCAGCAGTCATGTATGGATGTGAGAGTTGGACCATAAAGAAAGCTGAGTGCTGAAGAATTGATGCTTTTGAACTGTGGTGTTGGAGAAGACTCTTGAGAGTCCCTTGGACCGCAAGGAGATCCAACCAGTCCATCCTAAAGGATGTCCTGGGTGTTCATTGGAAGGACTGATGTTGAAGCTGAAACTCCAATACTTTGGCCACCTGATGTGAAGAGTTGACTCATTTGAAAAGACCCTGATGCTGGGAAAGACTGAAGGCAGGAGAAGGGGACAACAGAGGA
The DNA here is from genome assembly GCF_027580195.1 of Bos mutus. Classification (NCBI taxonomy): domain Eukaryota; kingdom Metazoa; phylum Chordata; class Mammalia; order Artiodactyla; family Bovidae; genus Bos; species Bos mutus. The sequence continues at coordinate 24,689,854 of NC_091623.1, forward strand.
TGAGATGATTGGATGGCATCACCGACTTGATGGACACGAGTCTGAGCAAGCTCTGGGAGTTGGTGATGGACAGGGAGGCCTGGTGTGCTGCAGTCCATGGGGTCGCAGAGAGTCAGACACGACTGAGCAACTGAACTGAAATTATTTTTTTTTAAAGTCATAGACAGTTTTACTCTTAATATTTATATGGAAAGGCAAAAGACCTAGAAAAGCCAAATAATAAGAATGAATTTGGGAGTATCATTCTAGCCAAACTTAAGACTTACTATTTAAGTTCAGTAATCAAGAGTATGTATTGGAGAAGAGACAGACACAGATACATGGAACTAAATAAGAGAACCTCAAAAGATGAAGAAGTAATTCAATAGTGCAAAGATTTTTTTTCCCACAAATAGTGCTGGTAAAATTGGACATCAATAGGCAAAAAATACAAACCTTGACCTAAGGCTCATCTCTTAAATAAAAATTAAAACAAAACACATCATTAGTTTAAATGTAAAATCTAAAACTATAAAACTCTTAGAGGAAACATAAAGAAGATCTTCATAAAGCAGGGCTAAGCAAAGAGTACTTAGACCTAATACCAAAAGCATAGCTCATAAAAGAAAAAAACTGATAAATAGGACTGTTTGAGGGATAAATTTTATGTATGCTGTCAGTTTGCTCTAAGAGACACTTTATTTAACATTTGCCATTTTATCTTCTAATATTTGCAATTTGACTACTTCATTCATCATTACAAGCTCATGTGCTAAGCATTTATATTCCTATTGTACCAGTGAAGAAAATGATTCAGAAAAGATAAGCAACTTGTTTCATGGTAAGTAGGAAAACCTCAGTTTGAATTCAGAAAGTTCGATATTTATAACCTTATTACTATATTTAGACTACCCATATGCTTTTAACATCACTGTACAACCTCTAAAATCCAGAAAACCAATCTGATTTCTTATATACTGCTTGTGGAAGTTTAAATTGGAACCACAACTTGAGACATCAGATTTTCACATTATCAGGTAAGGTTGAAGGTAGACAAAACCTTTCCAAGTGGAAACCCAGCAAATCTATTTGGATGAAAACACACATATTCCCTCATTCCTTATCCTCTTCTGTAAATTAACTATTATTCTGAGTGTGTTGGTCTATCTCAGCAGCGTACATACATGCAGTAAAACCTTTCATAGCGTTGTCTATTGTTTAGTCACTAAGTCATGCCTGACTCTTCTGCAACCCTATGGACTGTAGCCCACCAGAATCCTCTGTCCATGGGATTCTCTAGGCAAGAACACTGGAGTGGGTTGCCATTTCCTTCTCCAGGGGATCTTCCCAACCCAAGGATTGAACACTCCTCTCCTGCGTCTTCTGCACTGGCAGGCAGAATCTTTACCACTGCGCCACCTAGGAAGCCCATTATTGATTATTGATGACCTTGATATACACTGGATAAAGGTCCTTTGTCAGATATGTGCTGTGCTTAGTCACTTCAGCCGTGTCCGACTCTCTGCGACCCGTGGACCATGGCCAGCCAGGCTCCTCTGTCCATGGGGTTCTCCAAGCAAGAATACTGGAGTGGGTTGCTATTTCCTTCTCCAGTGATAAAAGTATGAAGTGAGTGAAGTCGCTCAGTCCTGTCCGACTCTTTGCGACCCCATGGACTGCAGCCTACCAGGCTCCTCCATCCATGGGATTCTCCAGGCAAGAGTACTGGAGTGGGGTGCCATTTCCTTCTCAAGATATTTGAATTGCAAATATTTGTTCCCATCTAGAGCATATCTCTCCTTTTTCTTAAAACAGTTCATGTGTGTATGGTCAGTTGCTATGTTGCGTCCGACTCTGTGAATTGCTTTCTTCCTATTCTCTAACTAAAGTTTTCCAATATGACTTTCATTCAATTCACTGAATTCAATTACATTCATTAATTGAATTCATTCACATTTCCTTCAATTCACTGAAACAGCTCTTTGTGAAGACCATCAATAACCTCCACACTGTTAAATATAAAAGTAAACTCTCAGTCCTCATCTAGCCTGGTTTATGTGTGTGCTTGGCCACTCAGTCATGTCCAACTCTTTGCAACCCCATGGACTGTAGCCCACCAGGCTTCTCTGTCCATGGGGATTCTCCAGGGAAGAATACTGGAGTTGGTTGTCTTCCCAACCCAGGAATCGAAGCCAGGTCTCCCACATTGCAGGCAGATTCTTTACTGTCTGAGCCACCAGCGAAGCCTGGTTTATAATCATAATTCAATTAATTAAACCCATTTTCTTCAGTTGGTGTTCAGGATCTTTCTCTCGCTCCTAGCCTGCAGCCTGTCTTATCAGAAATCATTTTAAGTGTCTACTGCTAGTTCTTCCTCATTTTCCTGACCCTAAGATTGAGATGACCCACACTTCAGTCTTCAGACTTTTTCTGGTTACACTGCAATCTCTGATGATCTCAATTAGGTCCATAACTTTAAATATTACCTCTCTGCTAATAATTCCCAAAGCTTTAATCTCCAGCCCAAATACTTTCCCAAACTCCACACTCAAACTTCTCCAGCCTGATATTTAAGTGGCATCTCAGTTTACTATTTAATATGTCTAAAACCTGCTTTCCTCACACTTTTCTTAATCTAACAAATGGCACCCAAATTCCCAAAGAAAGTCTAAAGCAGATTCCTTCTTACAGAGAGCTTCTCATAAAATATTCTTAGTGCAATGCCACAAAGACAGAATATAGGATTAGACAGATCATTACTCTAACCCAATATGACATTTCAAACAACAAAAATATGGTAAAGGGCACTAGGCTTGATTCAAGAGATCTCTGGTATTAGTTTTACCATTAAATACATGACCTTGAATAAGAAAAGCATTAAGAATTCTTACAGCTGTAAAATCACATGATTTTATGATTTATTTACCTAGTACATACTATATCTCAGACATTGAGGTGGTCACTGTGACGGACATAAATAATTATAGATTACAGATATTCTTATTTTAGAATGGAAATGAATGTAAGGTCACCTAAATATTCCTGCACCTTCATTAGGCACAATGAAAATATCCTGAAAAAGCAAATTAAGTATGTACCTTTGAGTGCTGTTGTCTTTTCTTTTTCATCTGGACCTCCCTGCTGGATTTGTGCCATGCTTATCCAAATTGGCAACAAAATTAAAGAGCTCAAGGAAATAGACATCAATCTTCAGAAGACAGTCTAGAATGAATGAAAGCAATAAATTAAGCTCTACTCAGTCCTACCTACTCCATGAGAAGGTCCTAGATCCTCCCAGTTGGGATTAATCTCTCTATCCTGATTTCCCACTGCACTTTGTTGATGTCTCTACCACAGTACTTATCATAGCCTGCCTTGCATTACCGTTATTTATGTATTTGTCTAGGTCAGCTAACAGATTACAAGCCCCAGGATAAAGGTATCAACTCTTTGTCATCTTGATGTCTCCCATATCACCAAACACAATACCTTATATACACATATGCTTAATGCTGCTGAACTGAACTTAGCTAAACTGACTAATTAGGTATAGTTCCCCAATACCTAATTAAAAAAAAATACTTCCAGGTAGTTTCAAAACCTGAAATTTCTTTTAAAATAAACTGCAAGCATATGTCACGTACCAGGTCAGAATATTTTCTTTCTGGGACATGCAGACGGGCAGAAGGAAAAACATACATAATACTACCCATTAGTGTATAATTCAAAATGCAAATTTAAGGGGAAAAAAAAACAGCCCTTAAAAAAAAAAAAAAAAACTGTCAAACTCAATGTCTGAAAGTCACAGTCTATAAATGGCACCCCAACAATTATAATATAAAGTTAAAATTTATTAAAATCTAATTCTGCTCTGCTTTGGCCAAAGGGAAAACATTTGAACTACAGTCAGTTTCTCCCAGGGTGCCAACAAACAAGGGGAAAAAAACACAGAAAAAACAGAAAAAAAATGCAACACATACAATGGGAAAAAATTAAATTAATATAGTCAATCCATAAGTATTAATGAGATTACATAAAAGCTGAGGTAAGTAAGACAATAGTCCTCTGAATGATTTACTTACTACCTAAAGAGTAAACTTCAGTTTCTACTCAAGAGGTATACTGTACGATTATCTTTAAAAACTCAGGCATTTGTATAATTAACAGAGTAGAACAGAAAATACTTAAAAATAATAATGCTTAATAGTTTTAAACTAAGAATGTTCCCAGGGTCATAAATCAACGCGGCCCTTAGCTCAGCTCTGACTGTGGGTGGCGAAATAGAAGGGGAAGTTCTCTCTGGCTCTACCACGAGCTAGCCACGTGCTCTTGGCAAATTATCTAACTTCTCCATGCCTCGTCTTCCACACATGTACAATGGAAATGATAACCACGCCTCCCTCGTGTTGCTACAGTGAGGTTTAATGTAAAACACTTAGTATAGTGCCTGATGGGTAATTAAGGGTTCAACATACCTTGGTTTGTTTTTTTAAAATACTATAAATGTATCCTAGCTTCCCCACTTAATAACAGCTCCGTGGCTAGGGACAAGCCACTTAATATTCAAAAATCTTCAGATTTCTCATTTGTAAAATGTAAGTTATATTGTAGTGGTTGAGAATTAATATTATAGAAGGTGTATATAGCTGACTGTTGCTATTACTAGTGGACTTTATCGCTTCTCAGGAATGTGAAGTTTCCTAACCTAGGAATAACTAGAATATGAGACTGTCTTTGACTGGGAAAGCACTTTCACTTAGCATGGAAGTAGTTGCTATTTTTCTTCTGTGAATAGGTAACTCAAAACTCTGTAAATTATACATAGATGAAATATGCCTATCTTCCTTCAAGAACCAGTTTTGCCCGTCTGATGAGCCATGTGCAAGGCACGAGGGTGCAATGGAGAGTAAAGCGTGCACGGCCTGGGTGGGGCTTATACTCTAGTGACCAGCTCAAACTGCCACAAATTAAATACATGAGACTCAGACTGATCATTACAACACATAAGAAAAAGCAATATTTGTAAGGGCTATAAGGCTACGTTCGGGAATTAGTTTCATCTGTCAAGTCCCACAAGTTTAGGTACAAGTTTCCCCAGCAACTCCTTAATGTCTACCATCCTGTAGCAGAAAGTAAACAGAAATGTTCACCGTGAGACAGTCCACACAGTGCTCCTTGCTAACAATTCCAAGACCAAATTAACTATTCACAGGAGACTTCTCGCACTTTTTCACTCTATCCCCTCTGTCAATTCAGTATTCTTGTAAATATGAACTTTTGGTTTTCACTGGCCTCAAACTGTCTAATTTCTAAACAGAACAACTTATATGATTATTTCATTGTGACTGTTTCACTGAAAGAGAAAGTATAAAATATTTTTGATGTCAGACTCATTTTCAAAATTCGCATTTTAAATTATGGGGATCTCATGTATAACATGGTGACTACAGTTATCAACACTGTGTTGTATACTTGAAAGTTGCTAAGAGGGTAGGTCTTAAAAAAATAGACAACTATGTGAGGTTAGAGATGTATTAACTAACCTTATTATCGTATCATTTTGCAAAAGATACATAAATCAAATCATCACATTATATGCCTTAAATGCACATAATGTGATGTCAATTATATCTCAGTAAAACTTGAAAAAAAAAAAAGCTGTAACTGCTCTTTAGTGTTTAATAACAAGTTCCCCCTTCAGACTTTGATCTCCATGAGGACAGGTATCTCATCCGTCCCTAAAACAAGGTTGGATGTATTTGGAGCCCAATGGATATCTGTCAAATTCCCAAATAAATGAGTAAGAGATAGAGGGGCAAAAATATATTTCACATTTTAAAGAATTGTTTTCAAGGCTCCCAAGATCAAATATCAATTAATAATCATTATGCTTCTGTTATACAAGACAATCCAAAGATACACGCTGCAATTTACTGAAGTGACAGTATTTAAGTTCGGAGACTACTAATTACTCTCTTTGACCCTAAACCTTATAACAGCAGATATGAAGCAGATAAGTATGAAGCAAATTGCCTCCTGCTTTCTTATTCACTGTTAGATTTTTACCTTCTCAAGTTATTTTCCTTGGCAGTGGCACAGCTGGTGAAACTAAATCAGGAACATTATAAATTCTCAATTTATTTTTCCTAATAAAAATTCAGAGTTATAACCTGCATGACCACAGATAAACACTACTACAAATACAGCCAGCAAGCTGTTTGATACATTTGATACACACACACACACATATATATATATTAATATGTGTACTCGACATAGTTTATTTAGTATTATCTGATGGAGGTTAGGTTCTAGGGAATAAAGTGGTAGAAGGTTGTTACTGATGTGAATTGGGACACAGTTGACATGTTGTATACTTCATGATAACCACTGCTGTTTAAATACGGTTTCCTAGAAATGGTTACAGTATAAACTAGATTCAAAACATCTCAGTTTGCAATTTCATTCTGTGAACTACACAAAGCAATTATCATATCTTCTTGCCTTCTATAATTCCAATAGAGAACCCACTATGTATAAATAAAACCATAAATAACTTGTCATGTGTAATCTTTATCCAGTCAGCATTTCAAAACATGAAACGGTAGAATATTTATTTGCCTTGTTTGCTCAAAATATGGCACAAACACTTATAAAAATACACAAAGACACACAGAAGCCTCAGTTTCCTATATTTGTTTGTTTTCAGTCAAGTATTAAATACGACCTAGAAAGAGATTATTTTGCAACAGAAGGCCCTTCCACCTCATTCTCAATGGAATGATTAAAGTACAAAATATATCACAGGACAAGTAAAATTGGGTTAAGTCCCTGGGACCCCTGGAGCTGGTTTGGTTCCAAAGAATCTATGCTAAGTCAGGCTCTTGAAATTCAGTTCAAGAGAGCCTGTGTGTGTGTGCCTAGTAGCTCAGTCTTGTCTGACTCTTTATGACCCCATGGACTGTAACCCGCCAGGCTCCTCTGTCCATGGGAGTTCTCCAGGCAAGAATACCGGAATGGGTTGCCATGCCCTCCTCCAGGGGATCTTCCCAACCCAGGGACTGAACCCATTGCAGGTGGATTCTTTACTCTCTGAGTCACAAAGGAAGTCCCAAGAGAGCCTACTTGCAATCAAAACATAGTAACTTAATCAGTACCAGAGATTTATGCGGAACTAAAACATCTATCCAAATTATAGTTAAAGTATGCATGTTACTCAGAATCAGCAAAGGTTAGTTCACAACAATCCTGGACAGTTTATAGTTCTGAGGCAATAGTGTGAAAAATTTACATTTTGGAGAGTGAGCATGTAGGAGTGTGACTCTGTGTGGTGTGCATGTACAGACACATGGGCCCTGGGGAAGAGGCTAAAGAATAAGGGCATGAGGCAGAAGCAGACATGGAAGACAAGGCCCAGGATATGGCACCCCACTCCAGTACTCTTGCCTAGAATATCCCATGGATGGAGGAGCCTGGTAGGCTCCAGTCCATGGGGTCGCTAAGAGTCAGACATGACTGAGCGACTTCACTTTCACTGTTCACTTTCATGCACTGGAGAAGGAAATGGCAACCCACTCCTGTGTTCTTGCCTGGAGAATCCCAGGGACAGGAGAGCCTAGTGGGCTGCCATCTATGGGGTCACACAGAGTCAGACATGACTGAAGTGACTTAGCAGCAGTGCACAGAGAATGGGTTTCTGCAAAGAATGTAACCTGTATGTGGGTCAAAGTTTAGCTCAGAGTAGGAATACGTTGTTCCAATCCAAGCACATCTAAAGTAACTCCTTACTTCCTAAAGCAATGTGATGTAGGTTTGGGATGAGAAATTCAGACTTTTTAACCTCAATTCCACTACCTAGTGGCTGAGTGACCTTCAGAAAGTCACAACTTCTCTAACTTAAGTAATGGGAATAACAAAGAAAATAAGAGCATGTCCCTTTACTGGGCGATTCCCTTTGTGGCTCAGATGGTAAAGAATCTGTCTGCAATGCAGGAGATGTGGGTTCAGTCCCTGGGTCAGGAAGAACCCCAGGAGAAGGGAATGGCAATCCACTCCAGTATTCTTGCCTGGAAAAGCCCATGGACAGAGGAACCTGGTGGGCTACAGTCCATGGGGTCACAAAGAGCTGGATACGACTGAGTGACTAACACTTTTGCTTTCCCTTTACGGGATGATTATGAAGATTCTATGAAAAAATATAGACAAACACATTTTATAAGCTACAAATTCCTTTACAATAATATATATTAGTAATTCACAGAACATCAGAAACAATTTGATTCCAATTACCATGTGCTCAAACTCCAAAAAGGCTATCCTTATAAGTTCAGCCTATAGGAATAAGAAACTTTCAATGTGCATCATTTGGGTGAATTCTTAGAATAAACAATAAAGCCCCCCAATAAATACTTCTTGAGTTTACTTAGCTTTCCAAGGCCATGTTGAAAATAATCATAATGGAATTTAAATTAATTTGTTTATATTCTTGTCCAATCTTACTAAAATGTATGTCTAAAAAAGTTCAAGTATGTGAGTTCTATCTTCATTCAGATCAAAGTCGTGTCCAAAGAGCACTATTTTAACTCTCTCTTATATGCACATGCTACTCACAGTCACCAAGTCTTTTCACATCCAGTTTCTTATTGGTACAACTTATTAGCTACAACTGACAGGTAAAGTCGAACTGTTGCTGCTGCTGCTGCTAAGTCGCTTCAGTCGTGTCCGACTCTGTGCGACCCCGTAGACGGCAGCCCACCAGGCTCCCCCGTCCCTGGGATTCTCCAGGCAAGAACACTGGAGTGGGTTGCCATTTCCTTCTCCAATGCATGAAAGTGAAAAGTGAAAGTGAAGTCACTCAGTCGTGTCTGACCCTTAGCGACCCCAGGGACTGCAGCCCACCAGGCTCCTCCGTCCATGGGATATTCTAGGCAAGAGTACTGGAGTGGGGTGCCACTGCCTTCTCCGAAAGTCAAACTACTCAACTTCAACTAGGAAAACGATTCCAGTTTCTTCATCCTACAGAAAGTTTTCACTCCTGTGCATTAGTTTATATGATCAGAGGGTATTATAATTTAGAGTTTGGGCTAGTTGGAGGAAATTAATTACATATATAAAAGTTGTCCACCAAAATTGTCTCTATTTGGTTTGCTATTTTGAATTAGGATTGATAAAAATCACTCCCCATCACAATGGAATATTCCTGAGCCATTTAAAAAGAATGAAATATTGCCATCTGCAGTAGCATGGATGGACCTAGAGAATATTATACTTACTGAAGCAAGTTATATAGAGGCAAATACTATATGGTATCACTTGTATGTGGAATCGAAAAAGTACAACAAATGGACCTATATATAAAACAGAAACAGACTCACAGACATAGAAAACAAATTTACAGTTACCAAAGGTGAAAGTAAGGCAAAGGAGGGATAAATTAGGAGTAGAGGATTAACAAATGCAAACTACTATACATAAAATAAATAAGCAACAAGCATTTAAAAAAAATATATTCAATATCTTATAATAACCTTTAATGGAAAAGAAGCTGAATATATATACATACATAGACATATATATAAAACTCAATCACTTCATTACACACCTGAAACTAACATGACATGGTAAATCAACTGCATTTCAATAAAATTTTTAATACATTTTAAAATAAATCCCTAAACTGCAAACAAACTGAAACAAACTACTCATCAAGTTTGTTGCTGCTGCTGCTGCTAAGTCGCTTCAGTCGTGTCCGACTCTGTGCGACCCCACAGACGGCAGCCCACAAGGCTTCCCCGTCCCTGGGATTCTCCAGGCAAGAACACTGGAGTGGGTTGCCATTTCCTTCTCTAATGCATGAAAGTGAAAAGTGAAAGTGAAGTCGCTCAGTTGTGTCTGACTCTTAGCGACCCCATGGACTGCAGCCTACCAGGCTCCTCCGTCTGTGGGATTTTCCAGGCAAGAGTACTGGAGTGGGAAAAAAAAGCTACTCCCCATCATTCCTCACAATATTTTGGTAAACCAAGCATCTAAAAGAAAGAGTCAAAAGTTAAGGGATCTCAAAAAGAAAGATTTTAGAAGAAACTAATATTTTACTACTGTGTCTTTTTAACAGGTTCCCAAATTGCTAGTTGTTTGGTTAGCTTTTATATGGTTTTCTGGCTAGCAAAAAGACAGAAACTCAACAAAGCTAGTGAAAAACCTTAGAATATTTACAAAACTACACTAAAGCTCAATCTGAGAAATTAAACACATCTAAAACAATCCTTTTAGATAACTCTCAACTTTGAAACTCCACAAAAGAAAAAAATAATTTAAATAGCCTTTTATGAAGTTTTCATAATATGGAACAGAAATAGCAGAGGTACATCAGAGGGCAAAAGAATTCTCAAAAAGGACATACGCTCAAAATTTGAGAAAAACAGAGTATGTCAAAAATATATGATCATTTATGGGGGTCAAATTAAATTGTCATTAGCTACTTAAGAGACTTTAATTTTATGGTAAACATAAACAGTAAAATATAATATTACAAATGTACATAACTCCAGACCAAACTGACCAAGCAGAAGCTATCTTCATAAGACTTAAAAGTAACCAATATGCTTATGGCAGAAAGTGAAGAGGAACTAAAAAGCCTCTTGAAAGTGAAAGAGGAGAGTGAAAAAGTTGGCTTAAAGCTCAACACTCAGAAAACCAAGATCATGGCATCTGGTCCCATCCCTTCATGGGAAATAGATGGGGAAACAGTGGAAACAGTGGCTGACTATTTTGGGGGGGCTCCAAAATCACTGTAGATGGTGATTGCAGCCATGAAATTAAAAGACGCTTACTCCTTGGAAAGAAAGTTATGACCAACCTAAATAGCACATTCAAAAGCAGAGACATTACTTTGCCAACAAAGGTCCGTCTAGTCAAGGCTATGGTTTTTCCAGTGGTCATGTATGGATGTGAGATTTGGACTGTGAAGAAAGCTGAGTGCTGAAGAATTGATGATTTTGAACCATGGTGTTGGAGAAGACTCTTGAGAGTCCCTTGGACTGCAAGGAGATCCAACAAGTCCATTCTAAAGGAGATAGGTCCTGGGTGTTCTTTGGAAGGAATGATGCTAAAGCTGAAAACTCCAGTACTTTGGCCACCTCATGCGAAGAGTTTATCCACTGGAAAAGACTCTGATGCTGGGAGGGATTGGGGGCAAGAGGAGAAGGGGACGACAGAGGATGAGATGGCTGGATGCCATCACCAACCTGATGGACGTGAGTTTGAGTGAACTCCGGGAGTTGGTGATGGACAGGGAGGCCTGGCGTGCTGCAATTCATGGGGCCGCAAAGAGTCGGACACGACTGAGTGACTGAATTGTCCTGAACTGAATACCATGAAATAACAGTAAGAACATATTTGCAAAGCTTAAGTCAAATTTTCTCATTCCATAAACACCTTACTAGCATCTCTGCTTAACTTTGTGAACTCAAGGTTCAATCTAAGTTTTAAAATATAATATGCATGTGGTAGACACTAAGGTGACCCTCTCTCAGATTAATAAATAGTCTGGGGGAGATGGGGTGGGGGAGAGAATCAAGAGTGACTGCTAGTGGGTACCCAGTTTCTTTTTGAGGTGATGATTCCTATGGTCTGAAAGAGATGACGCTGGCATTGGAGCAGTATTCCTCGCTGTGTATTAAGTGGATCTCTCTCCTCTATCTCTTCTTTACAGCTACGACGCCAAAGGTCAAGGCACAGTCTCAAAAGGGAAGAGCCCTGACCATCTAACTCATGCTTCCTTTTTCCTTCCATGGGGAAAAAAAAAAAAACAACTGTTAAGTGGACTTGAGGCAGACTCACTTAAAGAACTTCTCTCTTCAAATGTCCCTCTCACCCCTTCCACCACAGTCAGGCTGGCAACCATGTAGGCCTGCTCTATCTAGACACCAGGAGCAAATATTATCATGTGAACATTTACGTATACAGTTTTGTAAATCGCAGTGCTCTAGTCTAGTTTTAGTTCTGTGCTTTGGGATTCTCTGTCAATCATCGTTTGCCTCCCTGGCCTGTCCCTGTCCCTTACGTACATCTTCCAATGAGAATCTGGTGGGAAGCACTGATTCACTTTGGTCATGATTTAGTTCATTCTTTGGCCACATACCACCTAATAGTACTCAGATTTTACCCAATTTCTAATAGGGACTGAAATTTGGTAATAATTGCTTTATTTTGGTTATTATTATTTTGATTATTTTTGCAACTGATCTCACACACAATACTAACTTACTTCAAAGTCAGAAAAGTAACACCTGCTATAGTTTAAAAAAAAATAAAGAAAAACTTGAGTATATCATCAAGAAGTTTAGTCTTAATCCTGGCAAGATATACTAATAACACCAGCAACAAAGGTTAAGGGCAAAGTTAAGCTTTGGGGGAGACCACAATTGTACTGCAAATAGGCATTTAAGTACCACTCGTATCCACGCCCTACTGACAGGGCACTCTTTATTGTTTATTTAAGGGGAAAACATCTGTGAAACTTGACTTTACCTAAATGTGTTAACAACTACGAATGTTATCACTAGGTGCCCTCAGAATGAACAAATTTTCTCAGCTTCTAGACTTTCCCAGTTCTTTATGAAGTGATATTACTTTCTAGAATTTCATGTCTGTACCATATTTCAAAAATGACTGCATCCTGGGACCAACAAATGATGAACTCAGAAAGATTTGGGAAGGCTCTCTATTCCTGAGACACTACCAATATCTGATCTTAAATAAAGAGAACTAGAAACGTGAAACTTCAAATCACCTTTCCAACCACCGTATTAGTTACCGTGGTTACTTATGTTATTCAGAAAACAATCAAAACAATTCATAACTTGACTAAATTAACAAAGGAGTTGAGATAGCAAAAATCTCTTATTCCAAAAACAAATAAGAACCCTCCTGGCTTCTACAAAATATTTTTTCCTCAAAAAACAACCATCACTTAGCCAGACTATTAATTACAGGAATTTAAATCTGTGGCGCTAAAGTTGTCAGCACAAGGACAGTGTGGAATGTTAAGCCATTTATATTATTAGACCTATTTTTAAACACAGTATGCCAGACAGCTTTCACTACTATTGTCTACAGAAGCACAAAGTGGTAGAAACCCTTCCTATGATCATGAGAGTCAAGAATTTTACTAGATTTTCCTTCCAACATAATAGCTAAGTTCCCTGAAGGACCCTCCTACTGAGATCAAACTCAAGACATTACAAAACATTACAGTATCTACAAATGTTACTCACTAAATTAACATAGAGGAAGAAAAATCATAATAACTTCAAAATCTGCAGAAAAGTATTTGGTAAAATTCAATACTCATTTTTGGAAAAGAAGTCACAGCAAACCAGGAATAAAAAGGAATGCTCTTAACGTGATAGAGAGGTTCAAAAAAATTACAGTAAAATTACTGTCCATGGTAAATTACTAAAAACATTCTCTTTAAAGTCAGTTACCAAGAATGTCCAACATTACCAGTTTGCTTTTATCACTTCTAGTCAAAGTTTTCTGAAGTTTCTAGCCAGTATAAGGAAACAAAAAAAAAAATTAAAATATATAAGGATTAAAAATAGGAAAACAAAGCTACCATTATTTGCAGATAATATGATTATCTTTTAGATAACAACAAACAAAATCAAGAAAAAGATCTTCAAAAATATAAAAATATATGAAGAATCTCTACATTATCAGGGATAAAAAGAGAATTTGGCAAGATGACTAAAACTATTTATATTTTGAAGTAAAGTATATTTATAAATACCAGCAACAATCACTTATAAAGTATGGTTGCTTTTTTAAAGACATTTTGGAGAGCAAAAAATAAATTACATAGTAAGAATAGATCTAACAAAAGGTATGTTAAAATGATGTGCAGAAAATGATAAAATCTTACTAACAGACAATAAAGAAGACTGAAATACATGAAGAAACATGCCATATTCATGTAAGAAGGGCTCAATACTGTGACAGTATCAAAGAAGATGACAGAAGACTTGCCTTACCAGGTATCACAGTAATTAAGACAGTGTATCGTTAGTACTAGAAGAGACAAGCTGACCAACAGAATAAAACTCCAAAGCAGAGCCACATAACAAATCATGTGACACAGATGACCCTGACATATCACTAGGCAAAGGATGAACCTTTCAATAATTGGAACTGGTCAGCCACATTGTAAAAAATGAAATTAGATATCCGTTTCAAAGATAGATAATGGATTAAGGGTATAAATGCAAAAAACTTTAAATTTTTTAGGGGAAAATATGGGAGACTACTGTTTTGATCCTGGGACGGAAATTTTTTTTTTTTTTTAAACAAAGACTGAGTTTGTTTTTTATTATTTCATTTTGGCTGCACTGGGCAGCACACGGGATCTTAGTTCCCCAACCAGGGATGAAACCCATGCTCCCTGAAGATGATGAGCACAGTCTTAACCAATGAACTGCCAGGGAAGTCCCAAGAAACACAATTTATTAATAGATATTTACAAAAAAGATATTATTTTACACTCACTAAACTAGAAAATATTACGAAGTGACAATGTGCCACACTTAGGAAGTGACAAGCGCACACTAAGTGCTGTGCTCAGTCGCTCAGTCGTGCCCAACTCTTTGTGACTCCATGGACTGTAGCCCACCAGGCTCCTCTGTCCATTGGGATTCTCCAAACAAGAATACTAGAGTGGGTTGCCATGTCCTCCTCCACGGGATCTTCCCAACCCTGGGATGCCCAAAGTTAAAAAAAGAATTAGGTATAATGGAGACTTTTATTCATAGGGCTGACCAAAATATATCTTAACATAACCACTTTTTAAAAAATTGGCATAAGATACCCAGGTTAAGCATTCTGATCATCTTCAGCTCAGTAATTACACATCTTGTTCCACTACTTGGTTTTGTATATGTGTAACAGAAGGTATAAAAATGTTCAAGAAATGTTCATATAATCAAAAAAGCTAGTTTCTACATTATCTGTAGATGCAAGACAAATTACCTCAAAATGCAGCTGCCAAAAACAACAAACATTTATAATCTCAAGTGATTTCTACCGGTCAGAAATTCGGAAGCAGCTCATTTGGGAGGTTCTGGCTCAGATTCCTGAGGTTGCAGTCGAGATAAACTAACAAGTCCATAACCATCTGAAGGTCTGACTGAGGCTAAAGGTAAATCACACACACAGATAAATTACTGGTACTGGGTTGATGCTAGATGCCTCAGTATCTCCTCACGTGAACTTCTTCCCGGGACTGCTTGAATATCACCAAGCCATGATTTCTGGTTTTATTCACAGAGATAGAACTAGGAAATCAAGGAGAAAGTTGCAAAATTCTCACCATCACTTCCTCAATAGTCTACTGGCACAGAGGACAATCCTATTCAATATAGGAAAGGTCTGCATAAAGATATAAATATCAAGAAACAAGGATCACTGGGGGCCATCTTAGAAACTGGTTACCACATCTGGAAAAGACTGTTCTCCAATTAAAGCAAGGCAGATACACTGCAGTATATTAACAGAATGAAGAGTATAAAGCAGTGAAAGTGAATGAGCCACAACCACACTAAAAAACACAAACGAATGTTCCAAAAATTATTGTTGTTGTAAGTCATGTCCAGCTGTTTGTGACTCCATGGACCATAGCATGCCAGGCTTTTCTGTCCTCCACTATCTCTCAGAATTTGCTCAAATTCATGTCCATTGAGTCAGTGATGCTTTTAATATCTAACCATCTCACCCTCCGCTGCCCTATTCTCCTCTTGGCTTTGATCTTTCTCAGCATCAGGTTCTCTTTCAACGATAGTTGGCTCTTCATATCAGGTGACCAAAGGATTGGAGATTCAGCCTTAGTAACAACCCTTCCAATGAATGTTCAGTGTTGATCTCCTTTAAGATTGACTGGTTTGATCTCCTTGCAGTCCAAGGCACTCACAAGAGTGTTCTCTAAAACAGTACGGACTAAACAACCAAAAATCAGAAAACTTATAATACCATGTATATTGAGTTCAAAAACAAACTTAACTAAAACAATTTATAGGTATCACAATTCCAGTGATAAAACTTAGGAAAAATTAAGAGAAAAGCACAAAATTCAGAACCTGGATTACCACTGGGAAGGTGGTAGGAAAATGAAATGGGGAGAAACACATGAGTGGATGTAAACTGTTGATAGTGTATGCAGACTATACACTACAAAGACGATATACAACTTGGGCTTGTGTGTTTTTTATTTGTCAACAATATATGTTTAAATAAATGATAAAGAAAACACTGAAAGAAAAGTAATAACTAATTTTAGTAGTACTGCCTTCAATAAGTTGTTCTTTGGGGGTATTTTTCTTAAGCATAAAGTTAGGAGTCCAGTCCTATCTAGTTAGTCAGAAATTTGGGGGTTCTACTTGGTGAGTAAACCTAAGAAGCAATTATAAGGGAAAGGATAATCAAGTATTGAGTAAATCTCAGAGAAGCTATATATCAAAAAAAAAAATCATAATACTAAAACCCAATTGATTCCTTGCCTGTTTTGAAATGGAACTAATATTTTGAATAAAAATTGATTTTCTCAAAAGCATTTGCACCAGCTATTTAAAAAGATAAAACTGCAAATGTTTAAAGCCTGTATTAAAAATAACATCCCAAAACTTTATAATATTTGAGAATACAACTATGCGCATAAACTACTACTTACGGTTTTGGTCTTTCCTTGGTATTTGCCACTAGTAAGTACAACAAGTAAAATCTGCCTTTGAAGATATACAAGCAATTAAATTTTTTAAATGCTGGCACAGGGGCAGTTATAAGCAACTTGAAAATAAAAGATGAGGACTAAGATGTCCATCTAGTCAAAGCTATGGTTTTTCCAGGAGTCATGTATGTATGTGAGAACTGGACTTATAAAGAAAGCTGAGGGCTGAAGAACTGATGCTTTAGAACTGTGGTGTTGGAGAAGACTGTTGAGAGTCCCCTGGACTGCAAGGAGATCCAACCAGTCCATCCTAAAGGAGATCAGTCCTGGGTGTTCACTGGAAGGACTGACGCTGAAGCTGAAACTCTAATACTTTGGCCACCTGAGAGCTGACTCACTTGAAAAGACCCTGATGCTGGGAAAGATTGAAGGCGGGAGGAGAAGGGGGCGACAGAGGATGAGATGGCTGGATGGCAGCACCGACCCGATGGACATGAGTTTGAGTGAACTCCAGGAGTTGGTGACGGACAGGGAGGCCTGACGTGCTGCAGTCCACGGGGTCACCGGGAGTCAGACGTGACTGAGCAACTGAACTGAATTGAAGATTTCATTTCAGAATGAATTTCTGTCTGTCCCCTTGACTATCAAAAGACAGGCTCATCTAGTCACAAAACACTGTTTTCCACAGAGGGATCATCTGCACGTCTTTCAACATGACACAAAAATAGGCTTTAATTCTGAGAAAAAAAAAAATCCTAATTTTCCCTGCCTTTTTTTTAAAATAAGGTAAAAGAGGAAAATGTTGTAACAGCAGCCACTGGAGGGAGGACTTGATGTTAGAATGAGAATAAAACAAGAATAAAGCATTTTATCTGGTGCTTTGACTGAAAATAACATTTTGTTAAACTCATTTCTATTTGTTTAAATGACAAATGCTGAAAATACTGCTTTTTCTGCTTGAGAGTTAAACTTCCTTTCACTGAAAAACAGATGTTGATTCAACCATCCTTTATTGGTACACAAATTAGCAGCAAGAAAATTATAAAGCTGCCTGGACTAACAAAGAATTAGCACCAATGCTTAGCCTAAGTATATATTTAAAGGCCTATCCTTGATTTTAAATAAGCCTGCATTGTGTTCATTTGAAATATTATCCACAAATTTTAATATTAAGCCCCAGGTAACCACAAGAAATCCAACAATTCATAAGTTGGCAGCGCTTCTGTAAACTCGTGCCATTGCTCTTCATGTGGCTAATGGGTTTGGTTTTGCTGTTAATGAAAATATTCAAATATTTTAGTATTTGTTCACGCAAACCTGTTTTAACACATACACATACACAAATACACATATATATTACAAGGATCCCAAAGTAAGCTGCAAGCTTCTAAGGCTGACCCTTTAAAAACTACCAAGTCCAACAATATTATTTAAGAGAATTTTAAATCAAGATTCAAAACACAAAATCATAGAACTGGAAGGGTATGGAAGTGGGCTTTTTCACAATTTCAGCCACTATTTTAATAATGGTCATATACTAAACAATAGACACTAGGCTTGGGAAAAATCCTGAAAAACTGCAAACCTAACTTCTCTTCTCTTTTTAAAATGATTTGTTTCACAATCAACATTTTGGATTAGACTTCTTAAACTGAAGAATCCTACTGTGATTTAATCAATGAGCCAGCAAAACTGTCAGTTCTGAATAAGAAGCATTCAGAAGAAAAATCAAGAAAAGAAATATAAACTCTGAGGAACATAGAAATTCTTCTTCTGACAAGATATTTTATTGAATATGGAACATGTGAATTAAAAAAAATGGTTTCAAATAATAAATCAGTTAACAACAA
The DNA here is from genome assembly GCF_027580195.1 of Bos mutus. Classification (NCBI taxonomy): domain Eukaryota; kingdom Metazoa; phylum Chordata; class Mammalia; order Artiodactyla; family Bovidae; genus Bos; species Bos mutus. The sequence continues at coordinate 24,708,394 of NC_091623.1, forward strand.
ATATGAAAAGAGTATAATTCAGACACTTATGCCAAAAGTTTATTTATATTTTCAATTTACATGGAAATTCACTATTTCAGGACCTCTGCAGTATAGTTTTAATTTTTTAAATTTTATGAAGTACTTAGTCCTTCATTTATATATTTAAAATTTTAGATCTAGCTAATATCCATATGTCTTTAAAAAACGAGTAGAAAATAGTAATTGGAAAATGCTAAATATATTCACTTGCCAACAATAAACCAAAAGCAAAAGTTTTGTAATTATGGAATGTATAGGAAAAAACAACCTTCCTAAAATGTTTTGCAGAAATTGAAAACAAGTCTCAGGCAGTAATACATCTTAATAAGTAAGGTAACCAACGGATCTGTAATTCTGCAGGTGAATATATGCATCATACTTCAAGGCTGAATTACCTAAAACAGGCATAAGTGATCAAAGCTTTGAAAATTGTGCTGCAATTTCCTATAGGGTCAACATTTAGAGAAAAACAAAAAGTAGCTGAGCTCTGAGAGAAATACATTTTATGATTACAGTCCAAGACGCTCTAAAGAAAAGTATTTTCTTATTTTTATAGTAATCTTAATTAAATGTGTAACTCAATTTTGCTAAAGATTTTTTCCATGTTTTCATAAGAAAATTTACTAATTTTAAAAAATGAAGTTTAAACTTAAGACATAAAACATTTCCACTCTGAAACATTTCTCATTCACTAATTACTATTCTGGAAATATTCTCCTCAAAGAGTGTGCTCCTTAAGTACGTCAGGTATTTTAGCTCTTTGTATTGCATATTAGGGGCTTTCCACGTGACTCAGAGGTAAAGAATCCGCCTGCCAAAGCAGGAGACACAGGTTTGATCCCCAGGTCAGGAAGATCCCCTGGAGAAGGAAATGGCAACCCACTCTAGTATTCTTACCTCGGAAATCCCATGGACTGAAGGGGCTTGGTGGGCTATAGTCCATGGGGTTGCAAAAGAATCGGACATGACTTAAGTCACTAAACAACAATTTTATATTATGGTCAAGTTGTATACAGGCCATATTACCTCTCAGAAGATAGGGGCTATCTTACTCATACTGACATCTCATGTATTATGGGCTCATAAATATTGACTTGAACAGGGCTTGTTTATAAAATGATCGAAGCCTACCAACACAAACAATATTTCCAAGGAATAAAGAGAAGAAAGAGAATTAATGAAAAAGAGTCTCTGGGAACTCCTGGTGGTCCAAGGGTTAGGATTCCGCGCTTTCACTGCCAAGGGCATGATTCAGTCCTGGTTGGTGAACCAAGATTCCACAAGCTGGGCAGTGTTGCCAAAAATTAAATAAGTAAGTCCTTACTTTATTTTTGAAACTGTATACACAATTTTATTAAACAACTAACACCGAATGACATTCTTTAAAATGAAAGCTATTAGCTAATCTAAATAAATTACTTAAATAAAAAATATTGATACTACTATAGGATATGGTAGGATTTAGATGATATATAGTCAAGGTCTTATTCAGGAAGAACTAATAAACAGTTGGAACAAAAGACACAGAAACATACAGTTTACATTACATATATATATATATATATTCAGATCTTGACTGAAACGGAAGCAATGCACACTAAAAATAATAGCCATAAGGAAAAACAGTCACTTCATAATCAGTTGGGTCAGTGCCTAATACAATAGTTTAGGGATTTGGTAAAGCTAGGTTCAAATATGCAGCATAGGTTTGAAGCAAAGACAGAACTTTCTATCTTTTTCTAAGTGTCAAATTAATTTTAGATTTCAGAATATTCTGAATTGATAAGAAGACCAGTAAACATCAGGGCTGCATAAACATCTGCATGGAAAATGTGAAGGATATACGATCTTTTAAAAGTCAGACAGACCAAAGAAAGTACAAGACTAGTCAAATGGGAAATTTCTCAATGAAGACGGCAACAACAGAAGAAAGAAAAGGCATTCTCCCTTAAATATCACTGTAATTTGCACCTTAAAGTCAATATGTAAACAATCCCAGCTGTTTTATTTACAGATTATACACATGTGACAGACACAGGCAAGCTAGCTCATAAATGGAACCACAAGATTTCAAACCACATAAACAGTATATAAATTCTGACATTTTCAAAACTGACTTTCCATTCCAACCACTTGAAATGCAATGCCAGGTAAACAGAAGACAGTAGAAAAAGCATGGACTAAAATGTAGGGAGAAATGAGGATGGTGTTACTTCTACTTTCCAAGCATTTCTCACTAAAAAATAAGAAAGGTCAGTTTCAGGAGTGGAGAACCAAGTGCAAACAACTACAGGTTAGGCTAAAACCCTCGACCTCTTCTCAGCAATCTGCCTTCCAAAGTTCACTGAATAACAGATTAATGAACAAAACAAATCAAATACCACGTTATCTACCCTATCCACATCTTAATTCACCACTGAATTTTAATGCTTTATAACTATTATGACTATCACGTGGGCAGTTATTTATCAAATCATATACAGTGTCAAAAGAGGGGAACATAACCTAACCCCAAGTTTTGTAAGCCAGAAGAGTGTCTTCCCTGAGAGAAGGCAAATTATCAGGCTAAAGAAGAGTTATGGCTGCAAAAGCGATGGGTAATGAGTGCAAAATCAAAAATGTTGAAAAACTGAATTCTTTCCCCCTCAGACCATTAACAAAGTAAAAATGTCCACTTTACTACTAAGTGAATTAAGAAACTTAAATATGTACATGGTACACAAAATGCAGTATTGACAGGCTTTGTTCAACTTATGAATCACGCTCATGTGCTCAGTCATGTCCAGCTCTTTTCTGATCCCATGGACTGTAATCCACCAGGCTCCCTTGTCCATGGAAATTTTCAGGCAAGAATACTGGAGTGGTTTGCCATTTCTTCCTCCGGGGGATCTTCCGGATCCAGGGATCAAACCCACGTCTCCGGCATCTCCAGCACTGGCAGGCAGATTCTTCTTACCACTGAGCCACCTGGGAAGACCTAATTTATGAATACCCACTTTTATCATTAAATAAATTGAGAGAAGTTAGTGCAGATAAGACAAATAAAATGTAATCTCTGATTACATTTGTTCATAAGTTTGTTACCAAGTGAACTCTGGACACACGGGTAACCAGCCTGCCCTACACACGACGCTTAAGCCAACATACACGGCTACGGGAGAGATCAAGATGGCATTGATTCAACTGAATTATCTGTTTGCAAAAAGATAAAAATCAACTGTTACTTCACATCATATATAAAAACGTATTCAACATAGATCATAGAGCACAGACAAGAATATAACACCTAAAGTTATAAAAATTTAGAAGAAAATACAAGAGAAAATCTTTGGAATCTTAGAGTAGGCAAAGTTTTCTCAGTCTGAAAACAACCAAAAAACCCCACAAGTTATAAAAGGAAAAAATTGATAATCTGTGCCTCATTAAAATTAAAAATGTTTGCTCTTCAAAAAATAACATTAAGAAAATGAAAAAGAAGCCACAGACTGGAGGAAATACTTAGATGACAGAAGGAAAAAAAAAAACTTTTACAAGTCAATAATAAGATAATCAAACTTAAAAGCAGGCAAAAGATTTAAATAGCTATCTCTTGAGAAAAGACATACAAATGACCAACAGAAAATGACAGGAGAAAACATTTGGAGATGATGGAAATATTCCTTATCTTGACTGTGATGAGAATTTCAAGGATATATGCTAAAACAACATCAAATTATATACTTTAAATATGTACCATTTATTGAACTTCAATTATAACTTAATAAGATTACAACAGATAAAAGTGAGGAGATTTTTTAAATGTAAAACTAAATGGTAATTGGCATGATTTATTCTATTTCCCTAAATGCTTTACATGTTATGGTAGTACTCATTCCATGGAGAATGATATATATACCCTGCTGGGTAGAAAATAATATAACAAATTTATTAACTATTACTTGAGGAGTGATTATTTTGTTACATTTCAGCCAAATCTTGTTATTTATTCCAACAGAAATTAGCAAATACACACAAATAGAAAAATAACCTAAATATCACAAGTATTTAGCTTTAGCTATAATTGCAACAGCTATTAAGGAATGCATAACACTGTAAGCCAGAAAAATAGCTCTAATTATTGAAATTTCAAGCAGTCATATACTTTCTTAATACATTAGAAATAATTAGACTTCTAATCCTACTACTCAAGTCAACTGAGCAATATTTACACAGCAGAAGACAGCCAAAAAGAAACTTAAGCTGATCTTCAATGAATGTCTAATAACTTACATAGATTCTGGAGAGCTGTGGAGTAGATAGAGACATGTGGTATTCCACGAAAAAGCATTAAAACTAATAACCTTTGCTGAATCAGCAGGCCCAGCCTACAGTTCCCTACCATTCTTCCATTCACTCACTTTAACGTGCATTAGTCGCTCAGTTGTATCCGATTCTTTGAGACCCCATACACTGCAGCCCACCAGACTCCTCTGTCCATGGGATTCTCCAGGCGAGAATACTGGAGTGGCTTGCCATTCCCTTCTCCACATTCACTTAATAAAAATTTATTCACTGCCTCAAACATACCAGATTCTGTATTTGACAGAAGCTATACCAAAAGGCAGTAGAACATACGGTCATAGAACACTGGAGCCAGAATGCCTGTACTTAAAATTTAACTCTACCATTTCTTCTACATAATACCTAGGCCAAGGTACTTAACCTCTGGTGTGCAGTTAACTCGGCAGGCTTGAGATGTCCAAAACCTGTGCATTCTAAAGAAAGAACTTAGCCTTGACTGGCTTCTGTGAGATGCCTATAAGCCCTTGGAATACCACGCCTGATAATAGTATCCTCGTACGCCTGAGGCCTCGGGCCATGCCATGCAGTTTATACTAACCACATGATTTATGGTGAATGCACGCTTTTATTCCCTGGATCCTGCAGCATGCTGTATCAGATTGATCTCTGTGGGGGCTGGTCACTGAGTTAGTCATGGGGCCACTCCTTGCATATGTGTTGTTGTTGCTATTTAGCCGCTAAATCATGTCTGACTCTTTTGCAACCCCCTGGACGATAGTCTGCCTGGCTCATCTGTCCACGGTATTCTCTAAATACGAATCCTGGAGTGGCTTGCCATTTTCCTCTCAGGGGGGATCTTCCCGGCCCAGGGATCAAACCCTCATCTCCTGCATTGGCAGGCAGATTCTTTACCACTGAGCCACCAGGGAAGCCCCCAGTGTCTATGTGACTGACACTCAAAAAACACTCTGGACTCTAAGGTTCAGGGGAGCTTCCTTGGTTGCTAACACTTTGCACTTGTCACATACTGTCGATGGAAGAACAAGACACTTTCTGTACAATTGTTCAGAGAGGACAAGCGGAAGCTAGTACCTAGTGTCTCCTGGACTCGGCCCTACGTGGTTTTTCTGTTTGCTGTTTTTAATCTGTACCCTTTCACTGTAATAAACTGCAACTGTGAATTTAATAGCGCTTCTGAGTTCTGGGAGTTCTGCCAGCAAATCGTCAAACCTAAGGGCAGTCTTGAGGACCCTCAATCCAGTAACCTTGTTTCCACATCTAAAAACTGCACTTTATATTAGTACCTACTTAAAGGATAGCTGTGGGGATCAAATGAACTAATGTGTGTTAGGTTCTCAGAACAATACCTGGCATATAATGTTTGCTGCTTTTCATGCTGTTACAAAAATAAATGGTCCTAGCAACTGAACAGCTTGGTCTAGTGAGAGAGGCCATTAACTAATCAAACTACAAGCGCGGAAACAGTACGCAGAATGTTTCAAAGGAACGAGGAGCATCACTGCTTCTTTCCGACTGTATTTTCCTTTAACCTGATTCCACATTCTTAGAACCTATTTCCACACACGATTCTCCAGTTTCTATATATACAAACTGAAAAACATCACACGCATCTTTGTGGTTTCATCTTTTTATCTCACCCTCTGGGGTCTGTTTGGACTCGTCCGGTCATAGGTCTAGAAGAAGTGGAAGATGGCTGGAATAGGAAAAGAGGAAGATCAGCGATCCACTGTGGGCAGCTCAGGGGAGGCCACTGACAGGTTCTTCAGGCCAGGGGAGACAGACCTCCTGGGAAGGCATGGAAGGGCTACTTCTACTGGCAAAGGAGGCTCAGCAGAATTAGAGATCTGAGGTGCCCAACTTCTTCAGCATATGCGTTTATATACCCACCATGATGATCGAGGTCCAATCCTTCCTTTAGGATTGCAAATTCAAATTGTGCTGTAATTCAGTCAACCACGTGATTTGTCTTACAGAAGTCTCAGTACAGCAACTACTTATTTTAGGGCAACCACAGATATCAATTTTGGTACCTGCAAGTGGAATACTGTCATACCAAAAACCTTAAATCTGAGAATGGCTTTGGAATCAGACAGAGGGGGGTCTGAAAAAAGTGTTAGAGAAAGCCTACAGCCCCCATCCCACTGAAGACTCTGTTAATAGAAGCCCCGTGGTCCTTGATAAGGCTGTGCGTGAGGACCTGCAAGAAAGCAAAGTGTTACTAGGAACTCGAGAAGGGGGCTGTTATGTAGTGGTGGCAATTTTAGTGTTCCACAGAATTATATGGAAAGTAGAAAATGTACCTAATGAAGTGGTTGATCTAACAAGGAGATTTCTACCTAGAGTGCTGAATGTGCCACCTGGTTCTTGCTGCTTATACTAAAATGTGAGAAGCAAGCAATATATTAATAAAAGGAATGTTAAACGAAAAGAAGCCACACCTTGCACTGCAAAAGATACTGTCAAGGAAATGAAAAGATAAGTCATAGACTGAGAAAATATTTTCAAAAGACATATCAAATAAAGGTTTCTTACTCAAAATATATTAAGAATTGATGCTTTTGAGCTGTGGCGTTGGAGAAGACTCTTGAGAGTCCCTTGGACTGCAAGGAGATCCAACCAGTCCATCTGAAAGGATATCAGTCCTGAATATTCACTGGAAGGGTTGATGGTGAAGCTGAAACTCCAATACTTTGGCCACCTGATGCAAAGAACTGACTCATCTGCAAAGACCCTGATGCTGGGTAAGATTGAAGGTGGGAAGAAAAGGGAACGACAGAGGATGACATGGTTGGATGGCATCACCGACTCGAAGGATATGAGTTAGAGTAAGCTCCAGGAGTTGGTGATGGACCGGGAGGCCTGGCGTGCTACAGTCCATGGGCTCGCAAAGAGTCTGACACAACTGAATGGCTGAACTGAACTGAACTGATGAAGAACTTTTAAAGTTCAACAATAAGAAATCAACCCAATTAAAAAATGGGCAAGAGACCTGATGAGTACATCCTGACTAAAGAAGATTACAGGTGGAAAATAAGCTTACAAAAAGATGTTTAACATCATATATCATTAGGGAATTGCAAATTAAAACAACAATGAGATACCACTGCACATATATTAGGATGGCTAAAATCCTTAACACTGATGACACCAAATGCTGACAAGGATATACAGCAACAAGAACTTGCTTTCGTTGTTGGCCAGAATGCAAAATGATACAGCTACACTGGAAGACAATTTGACAGTTTCTTACAAAATTAAATATATTCTCACCATACAACCCACGATCATGCTCCTTGGTATTTAGCCAAACTAGTTGAAAAATTATGTCCACACAAACATCTGCATACAGATATCAACAGCAGTTTTAGTCATTATTGCCAAACTCAGAAAGAACAAAAGTGTCCTTCAGTAGGTGAATGAATAAATCAATTGTAGTACATTCATACAAAAGAATATTACTTGGCAACACTTAGAAAAACAAACAAACAAACAAACAGTATCAAGCCATGAAAAGACAGGGAGGAAACTTAAAAAGTTATATTACTAAGTAAAAGAAGCCAACGTGCAAAGGCCTGCATACTATATACAATTTCAGCTCTATGATATTCTGGAAAGGGCAAAACTATGGAAACTAAAAAGACTAGTGGTTGCCAGGGGTTAGGGAGGAAGGAGGAGTGGATAGGCATAATAAAGAGGATTTTTTAGGGTGGTGAAACTACTCTGAATGATACTCTGATGGTAGACACATACCATATAGATTTGTCCAAACCCACTGAATATACAACACCAAGAGAGAACTCTAATGTAAACTACAGACTTCAGGTGATAATGATGTGTCAGTGTAGGATAACTTGGAAGCAAAGTTAAAACAAATCTAGACAGCATATTAAAAAGCAGGGATATCACTTTGCCGACCAAAGTCCACATAGCTAAAACTATGGTTTTTCCAGTTGTCATGTACAGATGAAAGAGTTGGATCATAAAGAAGGCTGAGTGCCAAAGAACTAATGCTTTTGAGATGTGCTGCTGGAGAATCTTGAGAGTCCTTTGGACTGCAAGGAGAGCAAACCAATGAATCCTAAAGGAAATCAACCCTGAATATTCATAGAAGGACTGAAGCTGAAGCTCCAAGACTTTGGCCATCTGATGCAAAGAGCCATTTCATTGCAAAAGACCTTGAGCTAGGAAAGACTGAAAGCCAAGGGGAGGGGGCAGGAGAGGATGAGACGGTTAGATAGCATCACTGACCCAACGGACACGATTATAAGCAAACTCCAAGGGATCATGGAGGACAGAGGAGCCTGGTGTGCTGCAGTCCATGGAGTCACAAAGAGTCAGACACCACTTAGCGACTGACCAATAACAACAGCAACAGGTTAACTGACTGTAACAAATGTAGCACCACTCTTGATGCAGAATTTTATAGCCGGGAAGGCTATGTGAGTCCAAGAGGCAGGAGGTATATGGGAAATCTCTGAACTCTCCACTCAACTCTGCTGTGAACCTAGAACTGTTCTAGAAAATAAAGTCTATTAAAAAGAGAAAAAATTCCTCTCCAGAAGACAAATGACGCTGAGTGAGAAATGTCTTCTAAGCAAATCGAGGACACTACCAGGAAAACATGGTTCAAAGATGAAGCTGAGTGTTAAATACTAATGTATCAATACATTAAAGGTGACACCTTAGAATATTAGTCAGTCAGACAAAAGGCCCTTTCAAGAGAGTAGAGTGTGCCTTACTGATTCTCTCAAACAATAAAGCTTATAGAAAGCTTATGGTCATTGTCCTTCAGCCTAATACGCAAGAGCCTGAAGTATATAAGGATTTAGCTTTTAAGAAAAAGGTGTAGTTGTGGCGTTTGTCTAACTAAATAAATGCACCTCAATAGAATTCACATCTCAATAGAATTTACAGAATATCCACAAGATGTATACAGGATTTTCAATACATCTTTTAATTTAATATTTAAAAGATTTAATACATCTTAAATGAAAAGAGTTTTTTGGACCCTACAGTTTTACTGGTAGGAAGTAGACGGAGAAAACCACTCACCTACAAGCACCTACTATATTTTATGGAAAAAAAAAAAAAAGAGGTAAGACCAAGAGCACAGACAGCAAAGCTGTAAACATGGATAACAACGCCCAGGCTTGAGCCCTATCAATACTGCCCATCTGGATTTCAGAAATGCTATGAGCCAGTGATGCCTTTGCGTCTCCCATTTTCCCCCTTAAGAAACAAGAATGTCTACAGAAGTTACCCTGTGCCTGACCCCCCACTGTATTTTGGGAGGTGGGGCAGATGGGTGAGCAGAGACAAGTGGAAATGAGTGAACTCAAGAAGCTATGCTGAAGGAGTGACCTTCAAGGAAGCCCACCTACACCTGGACCTGCCTTAGATGATGTGGTTCTGGACTTCAAGATGATACCGTCATAGAATGAGACATGTGATGGCCTTGGGAAGCGGTGAGCGCGCTGTATATGGGGATTGGGGGAAAGGACAGGAACCCCTGCAGGCTGGGGGGCGGACAGTGGCAGGCAGCCTTCCTCTCTTAGGAGTCATGCCTCCATGAAGTAACCTCCCACACCGACCAGAGCTGATGTGTATGACCAACAGTGAACAGGAGAAGCGACAGTATCACTCTTCTGAGACTGTGGCTTCCATCCTTCTCAAGGATCATTCACTCTTGAGAAAACCGTGTTGTGAGCAGCCGTTATGGAGAGCGGGGCCCGTGGGGTGAGTGAGGGAAGCTTCCTGCCAACAGCCACAGGGGCGCACGTTGCAAGCACATGATTCAGACCAGGTTAGACTACAGATGACGGCAGCCCCAGCTGACACTGAAATTCCAACCCTTCGAGAGATCCCAAACAAGAACCTAGCTAAGTGAAAAGTTAAAGTGTTAGTCGCTCAGTCATGTCTGAGTCTTTTCGACCCCACAGACTGTGGCCCACCAGGCTCCTTGATGTAACGGATTCTCCAGGCAAGAATACTGCAGCAGGTAGCCATGCCCTCCTCCAGGGGATCTTCCCGACCCAAGGATTAAACCCGGGTCTTCCACACTGCAGGTAGATTCTTTCCTGTCTGGGCCACAGGAACCTAGCTAAGCTGCTCCTAAATACCTGACCCTAAGAGAACATGCAGATAACAGATGTTCTTCATTTTAGCTGCTAAATTTTAAGATAACTTGTTACACGGCAATAGACAACATATATTCAAATTCCCAGCGAACTACTGCACATCACTTTAGCTCCCAGATTCATTTATTTTCATTATCACTGACTACATTGCTTACTGATTTTCCAATTCAGCAATAATTTATTTTCCACATGGGGAAGGAGCTTCTTTTGGATTTACCAAAATAAAAACACTGCTTTCTCCCACTGTTTTTGGATTTTAAAAATAAAGGGATATTAGCTTTAAAAACTCATTTTCAGTGTTAGGGATTGATCTGGCTCTAAGTCTTTTTTTTGTTGAAAGAGAAAGAGAGAAAAACCTTATATTTTAAACTGGAACAGTCAGAAACACAAACACATATGCTTGTTTGGATAAAAATAATTATACATGTTTTTTTATTGAGGAAAAATATTCAGAATAAATAAACTGTTTTAAATAAATAGCTTATTCTGAATAATAAAATGGAATCATCTAGTTTGTTAGAAGTACTTGCAGTGTTCCTAAGGCAGATGAAATTTTCACCATTATAATCACTCACACTGCTTCAAAATGAAATAATATCTGCAAAAAATAATACTTTTATCATAATTACCTGTGAAATATATTAGCATGAATTGATTTTATCATATGAGTCACCTAGAAAAAAGTAGGAAAATATCCTGAAAGAACAAAATACAGATTAAAAATGCTTTCCTGCTGGGGAGAAGAGGTCCACAACTGTCTCCAGTGAGACCAAATTTGCCGAATCTTAGAACCAAACCTAGAGTCATCCTGTATAAATCAGACCACAATCCAATCTACAGGAAAGACCCTACCATCTATTACTTTTCATTTCATTCTTCCTTCTTCCTTTCTTCTACTTTCATGTACCAACTTTTTTGCTCAATCATTTTAGATGGTATATAAACTGTAAGTTCTCTTGAAGGTCTCTCTGATCAAATTCTTTCAAATTTTTGAGCAATTTCAGGTGATTCAACTATAAAGAGGGTCTAAGGATAAGCCTCCTATCCTTATCCCTCAGAGGGCAGAAAGAATGAAAACCATAATCACAGAAAATTCTAAGTGATCACATGGACCACAGCCTTGTCTAGTTCAATGAAACTATGATCCATGCTGTGTAAGGCCACCCAAGACAGGCGGGTCATGATGGAGATTTCTGACAAAACGTGGTCCACTGGAGAAGGCAATGCCAAACCACTTCAGTACCTTACCTTCAGAACACCATGAACAGTATGAAAAGGCAATAAAATAGGACACTAAAAGATGAACTCCTCAGGTTGGTAGGTACCCAATATGCTGTTAGAGAAGAGTGGAGAAATAAAACCAGAAAGAATGAAGAGAAGGAGCTAAAGCAAAAACAACGTCCAGCTGTGGATGTGACTGGTGGTGGATGTAAAGTCTGATGCTGTAAAGAGCAATACTGTATAGGAACCTGGAATGTTAGGTCTATGAATCAAGACAAATTGGAAGTAGTCAAAGAGGAGAAGGCAAGAGTGAACATCAACATTTTAGGAATTAGTGAACTAAAATGAACGGGAATGGGGGAATTTAACTCAGATAACCATTATATCTACTATCATGGGCAAGAATCCCTTAGACGAAATGGAGTAGCCCTCATAGTCAACAAAAGAGTCTGAAATGCAGTATGTGGTTGCAATCTCAAAAACGATAGAATGATCTCTGTTCATTTCCAAGGCAAACAATTCAATATCACAGTAATCCAAGTCTATGCCCTAACCAGTAACACTGAAGAAGCTGAAGTTGAATGGTTCTTGAAGATCTACAAGACCTTCTGGAACTAACACACCAAAAAGATGTCCTTTTCATCACAGGGGACTGGAATGCAAACGTAGGAAGTCAAGAGATACCTGGAATAACAGGAAAATTTGGCCTAGGAGTACAAAATGAAGCCAAGAGAATGCAGAGGTCATAGCAAACATCCTCCTCCAAGAACACAGGAGAAGACTCCACATATGAACATCACCAGATGGTCAATCCTGAAATCAGATTGATTATATTCTTTGCACCCAAAGATGGAGAAGCTCTATACAGTCAGCAAAAACAAGACCAGGAGCTCACTGTGGCTCAGATCATGGCTCCTTATTGCCAAATTCAGACTTAAATTGAAGAAAGTAAGGAAAACCACTAGACCATTCAGATGTGGCCTAAATCAAATCCCTTATGATTATACAGTGGAAGTGACAAACAGATTCAAGGGATTAGATCTGATAGACAGAGTGCCTGATGAACTACGGACGGAGGTTTGTGACATTGTAAAGGAGACAGGGAACGTCTTGTTCCTGCATGGTTCCCTTGACCATCCCCAAGGAAAAGAAGTCCAAAAAGACAAAATGGCTGTCTGAGGAGGCCTTACGAATAGCTGTGAATAGAAGAGAAGCGAAGGCAAAGCAGAAAAGGAAAAACATACCCATTTGAATGCACAGTTCCACAGAATAGCAAGGAGAGATAAGAAAGCCTTCCTCAGCATTCAATGCAAAGAAATAAGAGGAAAACAAGAGAATAGAAAAGACTAGAGATCTCTTCAAGAAAATTAGAGATACCAAGGGAACATTTCATGCAAAGATGGGCCCAATAGAGGACAGAAATGGTACTAACCTAACAAAAGCAGAAGATATTAAGAAGAGGTGGCAAGAATACACAGAACTGTACAAAAAAGATTTTCATGACCCACAAAACCACAATGGTGTGACCACCCACCTAGAGCCAGACATCCTGGAGTGTGAAGTCAAGCAGGCCTTAGAAAGCACCACTACGAACAAAGTTAGTGGAGGTGATGGAATTCCAGTTGAGGTATTTCAAATCCTAAAAGATGATTCTGTGAAAAGTGCTGCACTCAATATGCCAGCAAATTAGGAAAACTCAGCAGTGGCCACAGGAATGGAAAAGGTCACTTTTCATTCCAATCACTAAGAAAGGCAATGTCAAGGACTGTTCAAACTACCGCACAATTGCACTCATCTCACACGCTGGCAAAGTAATACTCAAAAATCTCCAAGCCAGCCTTCAACAATACGTGAACCGAGAACTTTCAAATGTTCAAGCTTGATTTAGAAATGGCACAGGAATCAGAGATCAAATTGCCAACATCCACTGGATCATGGAAAAAGCAAGAGGTCCAGAGAAACAACTATTTCTGATTTGTTGACTAAGCCAAAGTCTTTGACTGTGTGATTCACAATAAACTATGGAAAATTCTGAAAGAGATGGGAATACCAGACCACCTGACCGGCCTTCTGAGAAATCTGTATGCAGGTCAAGAAGCAACAGTTAAAACTGGACATGGAACAACAGACTGGTTCCAAATAGGAAAATAAGTACATCAAGGTTGTATATTCTCACCTTGCTTATTTAACTTGTATGCAGAGAATATCATGAGAAACACTGCGCTGGAAGAAGCACAGGCTGGAATCAAAATTGCCAGAAGAAATATCAATAACCTCAGATATGCAGATGATACCACACTTAAGGCAGAAAGCGAAGAAGAACTAAAGAGCCTCTTGATAAAAGTGAAAAAAGACAGTGAAAAAGTTGGCTTAAAACTCAGCATTCAGAAAACTAAGATCATGGCATGTGGTCCCATCACTTCTTGGCAAATAGATGGGGAAATAACGGAAACAGTGACACACTTTATTTTTCTGGGCTCCAAAATCACTGCAGATGGTGACTGCAGCCATGACATTAAAAGACACTTGCTCCTTGGAAGAAAAGCTATGACCAACCTAGACAGCATATTAAAAAGCAGAGACATTACTCTGCCACCCAGATCTGTCTAGTCAAGGCTATGGTTTTTCCAGTAGTCATGTATGGATGTGAGAGCTGGACTATTAAGATAGCTGAGTGCCAAAGAATTTATGCTTTTGAACTGTGGTGTTGGAGAAGACTCTTGAGAGTACCTTAACTTCAAGGTGATCCAAGTCAATCCTAAAAGAAATCAGTCCTGAAATATTCACGGGAAGGACTGATGCTGAAGCTGAAACTCCAATACTTTGGCCACCTGATGCAAAGAACTGACTCACTGGAAAAGACCCTGATGCTGGGAAAGATTGAAGGCAGGAGAGGAAGGGGAAGACAGAGGATGAGATGGTTGTATGACATCACCAACTAGATGGACATGAGTTTGAGCAAGCTTTGGGAGCTGGCGATGGACAGGGAGGCCTGGAGTGCTGCAGTCCATGGTGTCGCAAAGAGTCGGACACGACTGAGTAACTGAACTCAAGAAAAACTGAGTTCATCGAACTCCTAACATTCCTCCGCTAGAGCACATGAAACCTAATCGCTGATTAAGAAAAAAAAAAAAAAAAAAAGATCATAAATTAGTATATTACTCTGCTCCAGCTGCCATAACAAAATACCAGCTGGTTCAAACAGAGGACTTTATTTTCTCACAGTCCTGGAGGCTAGAAATCACAGATCAACGTCTGACAGGGTTGCTTTTGGTGAGAACTTTCTTCTTGGCTTTTAGACAGCCACCTGTTTGCTGTGTTCTAACATGGTAGAGAGAGAAATCAAGTGAGGTTTCAGGTATCAAGACACGAATCCTATCAGATCAGGATCCTACCCACATAAGCTCATTTAACCTTAATTACTTTGGTGGGGTTAGAGCTTCAAATTATGTACTTTGAGAGATGCAACTGACTCCATAGCAATTAGAAAGTATCAGGGGATGTCACGTTTAGACCCATTTGTGTTACAACATTCTTGATACTTTTCCAAACAGCCTCAATCTTAGAAGAGAGGTTACTTCAACATCATCAGTTCATTCGGCCCTGCGTTCAAATGCTAAAGCCATTTTTGTTCCTAATCAGAGGAAGGAAGAGGCAGAGAAAGGAGATGTGAAAGGCTTTGGCCAACTATAGAGTTTGATGCAACAGTCCACACAAGAGATTACCTTCACTCCTAATGCCGATTACAAGTGCACAGGATTCCCAAAGTCCATTCAGGCCTGATAATTCTCTAGAAGACGTAAATAACTCACTGAAAAATTTTTATACTCATGACTATGGTTTAAGCATGATTAAAGTCAGGGAATGGAAAAAAGCATACAGGACAAAGTTGAGAGTACAAACACACAGCTTCTGATGTCTTCTGTGAAGCTGTGTTGTTGTTTAGTCACTAAGTCATGTCTGACTCTTTTGCAGCCCCATGGACTGTAATCCACCAAGCTCCTCTGTCCATGGGATTCTCCAAGCAAGAATACTAGAGTGGGTTGCCACTTCCTTCTCCAGGGGATCTTCCTGACCCAGGGATCGAACCCACGTCTCCTGCATTGGCGGGCAGATTCTTTACCACTGACCCTCCTGGCAAGTCCCTCTGTGAAGTTTTGGATGTTACTCTCTGCTAACTATATGGCATAATATGCACAGACTACTGCCAACCTGGAGAGCTTGCAGGAAACGTGGTGTTCAGAGTTGTTTTTTTTGAGGGTGGGCTGGGGTCGGGAAGTCTCCATTGCATAGGCATGATTGACTGACTGCTTACATAGCTGATGTCAGTTTCAATGTCAACTGATCCCAAGGGAGTCAAAGGCCCTACACTAAGTCACATAGTCTTTCTGGCTATGGGCAGCCTCCACTCTAAATCATACTGTTAGACATGTGATCCAAAATCCCCAAGCAAACCAAGAAACCATCCAGAAACTGAGGGCAAAAACCAGGCCTCTTTTGGGGCAAAGCTAAATTCTTTGTCACACAGGAGAGAAGAGAAACCACTCAATAGTTTCTGTTGGCTACAGAGGCAAGTCCAGAACCCTTATCAAAATATACAAGCCTTCTCATATCCTGTGCCTCTCCCTCCATGACTTGATTCCTATCTGTTTCACCAACTCCATCTCTCGTAACAATTAAACTTTCTGCTCGAGTATTTGCAAATTTCTCTTAGTTTTTAAAAAATACCACACAGCTGACAGCTATTTCTTCTGTTTAGAAAGCTTTTTCACTTTATTTTTAAATGACTTATTCTTAAGTTTTCACCTTAGGTATCATTGTCTCCACCAAGTCTTTCAAAAACCCCAGGTAAGGCACTGCGCCTCTCCTATACCATCCCACACGTACTTCTTTCATAATACAAAACATTTTGCTAAATCTTGTCTTTATAGCAGACATCCCAACCAGCACATAAGATCCTCAAGTATGGGATCCAGACTGCCTTATGACTAGGCATCCATCTTTTACTGATTCAGATAACTGAGACCCTGCCTGACTATTTCCCAGTTTTCCTTGCCTCATATTTCAGTTCATGTAGATCTTGGGCCTTTTCCTGTTCCTGTATCTCCCCACTTCTTCCCATCACTTTTGAGATAAGAGTCCAATCCCTGTTCAGCTATAATACCTGTTGACAGACCCCCTTTCTTTTCTGCCAGTACTTCCCCTGCTTTCCTGATCTGATCCTTCCTCTCTTGTTGACCAACCAATTCCTGGATCTGACAACTCAAGATAAATACTTCAACTACATTAATGGGTATTAAGACAAATGAACTGTGATGATTAATTATTTCCCAAACTACTTGAGTTACTGTAAGAGTCACTTCCATAGTATAGACAAAGACATGATATCAAGAAGAATGGGGTAATTCAAGTCAAGAGAATATCTCAGTTATTAATTAATCAAACTTTTTAGTTTCTTAACTGCTTTACCTTGAGTTATAATTTTGGTCACATGTCTAGCTTGTTCCATGTTCTAAACAAAGCACACAATACTAAGTTATGCTTTTCAGATGAAAAAGATATCACACTCCTTCATTACGTTGGATATTAACTCTGAATTTTTTTTTTAAATAGAAGTACTGCGTCTGTTGAGCCACATATAGTATCTTCCCTGCTGCCTTCTTACACCGTATCACATATGATGGCAATGATGAGCAGGGGATAGGAAAACCAGCCACATCCATAGCCATTAGCAGTTATACTGTTGGGTACTAGTTGCTATCATTTCCTTAATTAGCTACTAAAGGGTCTTAAGAGGCCCAAATCCACAGTCTTAGTCTTATCAACGCCTCTCTAACCACTAAGCAAATCAACCCTAAGTATATGATCAACCTAGACTACACCTGAAATTAATATCCAATCTGCTATAAAGAAATAGAAACATAGAATAAATGCTTTGCTTCAATGATCTGTCTTCACAGTGATATTTTTCTCTACAGCAAAAATTATCTGTTATCTATATTGCAGTATCTATATAGCAAAAATGAACCATTCTCCAAAAAAGGAGACAAGAACACAATATCAGATTAAGTAGCAGAGCACTGCTACCTCTAAATTATCTTTAGTTTAGCTGTGAAATGTTAAGCAAGTCAGTCATCTGCTACCTCATCCGTAGCAAATTCATAGAATGATACGCAAGAGTGTGGTACAATTTTTCATTCAGCACTTTAAATCAAAGCATAGTAATTAACTTAAATAAGCTTTATAACTTAAATAGCTAAATGCAGTACCCAAAAAGTATTTAATAAATGATAGTCGCAAAGAGTCGGACACGACTGAGCGACTGATCTGATCTGAGTGTAAAAAACTGGAGAAGGCAATGGCAACCCACTTCAGTACTCTTGCATGGAAAATCCCATGGACGGAGGAGCCTGGGGTAGGCTGCAGTCCTTGCGGTCGAGAAGAGTCGGACACGACTGAGTGACTTCACTTTCACTTTCATGCACTGGAGAAGGAAATGGCAACGAGCTCGTGTTCTTGCCTGGAGAATCCCAGGGACAGGGGAGCCTGGTGGGCTGCCGTCTAGGGGGTCCCACAGAGTCGGACACAACTGAAGTGACTTAGCAGTAGCAGCAGCAGTGTAAAAAACATTCAACAGTTTTTTGGTTTTTTTTTAAGATGCATTATCTTGCACTAAAAATAAAAAGTCCTTCCTTTCTTAAACGGATAAATTAAAAATAATTTTTAACAATGCTGAACACTGTTAAACTACAAAATTAGTCATTAAATTACTCAATTAAACCTCACTGCTCTATGGCTGGAAATGATATGATATACGGTCTGAACAACTTAAGTTTATTTCTGTGGGCTGTATACATCGCACACCCTCCAAATACTAAGCATTGAACCAGATGAATTGACATATGTTACCTGGTATACAGTTGGCGCAGAGAAGGCAATGGCAACTCACTCCAGTACTCTTGCCTGGAAAATCCCATGGACGGAGCCACCTCATGGGCTGCAGTCCACGAGGTCGCTAAGAGTCAGACACGACTGAGCGACTTCATTTTCACTTTCCTGCATTGGAGAAGGAAATGGCAACCCACTCCAGTGTTCTTGCCTGGAGAATCCCAGGGACGGGGGAGCCTGGTGGGCTGCCGTCTATGGGGTCGCACAGACTCAGACACGACTGAAGCGACTTAGCAGCAGCAGCAGCAGCATACAGTTGGTGATGGACAGGGAGGCCCGGCGTGCTGTGGTTCATGGGGTTGCAAAGAGTCGGACACGACTGAGCGACTGAACTGGAACTGGACTGAACTGGACCTGGTATACAGTAGGTGTGGCTGAAATGCAGCCGTGATTTGCACTCCCACCCTGTCCCCAGCCCCTTCCAGTCTGTGGAGCTGGATCACTTTCTGTCATTTTGTTGCCAGGTCCCCTGTCTTCTCCTGTCAGTTCCAGGGCTTAGTCCCTTAATGTCACTGAACTCCTTTGCTATTCTCCATCTAGCCACATCCAACTGCTACCTAACACGTCTTTTCTCTGTTTCTTCATCATTTTTCTCTCTTGTTTCCTGCTCTTCTCAGCTACCAGAAACAACAACACAAGAGCGATCTACTTCAGAGCCACAGTCAGCTGATCAATATATTCCTTCCCATCTAAAGAAAAAGAGGAAAGAATCAAAGCAGGTCAAGATGATCTTCGGCTTTTCCGAACTTTTCATCACAGTCTGATACCCAGACGTTCATTCATTGTTATAAAAGGTATTTCACGGTTTCTTTTACTTCTAAGTTTGGAATTACTACAGGTACTTGGTCTATAGAGAATTTAAGTTTTGATAATTATAGCATTTTAAGGTTAAAAAAGTAACAGAAGACAAGGTGGCTGCTTTCTCAACCCTTAAAAAAATTTGCCAAAAAACCTGCAAAATTTTCTATTAAGATCAGACCTTAAGGGGAGTTCCTGGGTGGCCTCGTGGTTAGAATTCCAGACTTTCATTGCCATAGCCTGAGTTCAGTCCCTGGCTGGGGAACTGAGATGCTGCAAGCTGTGTGCCACAGCCAAAAACAAACAAACAAACAAAAAATAGATCGTGAAATGAATGAACAGTGCTCCAAAGAAGGACATAAAAATGTGGCCAAAAAGCAGATTAAAAGACACTTAATATTACCAATCATTAGGAAAATCAAAACCACTGAGGTATTACTTCATACCCATTAGGAGGACTATTATTATTTTTTTTTTTTTTAAGAGAGAAAATATGCCTGGCGAGGCTATGGAGAACTGTTGGTGAGGATGCAGAGAAAATGAAACCTCTGCACCGCCAGTAGGAAGGTAAAACAGTGCAGCCATTGTGGATAGCAGGATGGCAATTTCTAAACAATTACATACAGAATTAGCACATAATCCAACGCTTCCACTTCTGGGTATATAACCAAAAGAAATGAAAGCAGGAGACTAAAATAGATATTTGCACACTCGTGTTCACAGCAGCATTATCCGCAATAGCCAAAAGGTGGAAGCAACACAGTATTCACAGACAAATGAACAGATAAACAAATTGTAGTCTATATATGCAAGAGAATATTATTCAGCCTTAAAAAAGGAAGAACATTGAACATGCTACACCATACATGAACTTTGAAGGCACTATGCTGAACAAAATAAGCCAGTCACAAAGGGACAAACGGCATATGGTTCCACTTACATGAGATATCTAGAGCAGAAACAAAATTCAGAGAGAAAGAAAGTAGACTAATGGTTGCCCAGGGCTGAGAAGAGGGAGAATGGGAAATGTTTAATGGGAATGGAGTTTTGCTTGGGGAAGATAAAAAATTCTGGAAATGGATGGTAGTGACAGCTGCATAACAATGTGAATGTATTAATACTTGATGCCACTGAAGTGTACACTTAAAAATGGTTAAAATGACTGATTTTATGTTATGTGTATTTTACTACAATTTTAGAGAAAAAAGAATGAAAAGTTGACGTAAGTTAGCTTTTTTCACTCACTACTCAGTTACCCATGGCCACTGTACAAACCCAATTTGATCCTAAAACAGGACAAGTTATGTAAATATGCTAATGCGAGCCTGGAAACATCTCTACATATCTGGAGACATCAGATTCTCCTCATAGAGGACTGTCGGGGAAAGCTGAGAAAAATAGGCTGTCAATAAAAAAGATCACTTATGGTCACACAAATCACTGAATAAATATTCTTGAGAATTTTAAACACTGATGACTGCATGCCTAGATCCTTGCTATTCCAAGATATTTCAAGATATACCAAATATATTTCTTTTCCTAGCCTGAAACACATACCACATACCTCCAGAGCTCACTTTCTGATTTCATCCAGATCTCTACTCAAAAGTCCTCTTATCAAAGAGGCTGACACTGACCACCCTATTTAAAAGAGCATGCTCCATCCTTCTGTCTCCCCTCAGTGTGCTTTATTTTTCTTCATAGCTGTTATAACTACCTGACATATTTATTTGCTAATTGTCCTTCTCTATCCACAATGTAAATTTCAACACAAAGATGGCCTCTTCGTTTGCTATTGGAAACCCAGCACCTAGAACGCTACCCAGCACACTAAAGGTGGCCAATGAATATCTGTTAATTGAATGACTGGATAGATGTTTACAGTTTCATAGGTCATATTGCCCTCTTGACTTTGGTACCAGCATTGTAGTAGCCACTGCCTCAAAGACATCCAGTATCCCTGGTTTAGGCTCACCCTTAAGTTGAAGGAACACTTAGTTGAAGAGTCAGATAGAAGCCTGGTAGCAGCATGTCAAAAAACTGCTCCCTGACTTACTTTCTAACTCAGTTCAGTTCAGTCAGTCCCTCAGTCGTGTCTGACTCTTTGCAACCCAATGGACGCAGCACTCCAGGCTTCCTTGTCCATCACCAACTCCCGGAGCTTGCTCAAACTCATGTCCATGGAGTTGGTGGTGCCATCCAACCATCTCATCCTCTGTCGTCCCCTTTTGACGTTCGTTTTCTAAATACATTAAATAAATACAGTGTATCTGTTCCTCGCAATGAGGGATAAAGAATAAACACGAAGAATGTATCTCTAACAAAGCTTTAAGACAAAAGTTACCTGAAATGGATATTTCACGCATTTTGGTAAATGGTATAAGGCACATGGTAGCCTGAAAAACCAGAGGATTTTTCCCTTTGGAACTTTTGAGAGGATTTGGGGAAATAGACAAATGCAAGATAGTCAAAAACTAACCAATTACTTGGCACAACGAATACACACTCCGGAGCTCTAGACGAATATGTTAAATCTCTGGATGAGGGAAAGAGAAGACCGACTCCAAAATATACCTAACTTTATTTCAAAGTCAGAAGTCTTCAATTACGAACGCATCCCAGTGAAATGTCCCACCAGAGCTCGTGCAAGTTACAAGTTTTGAGAGCATTTTATAACTGCACTTCATAGTCTTCCGTCTGCAGCGAATGATTTCTGATAAAGGTCTGTCAGGTGATGGTAATTTTCATAGAAAAATCTTTAACCAGAAAACTGCAATGCATCCCCCTCCACCCTACCCCCCAACCTGAGAAAGCTTAGGAAGGCCCACTACGCTACAGTCTCCAAGTGGAAGGAGACTCAGCCAGGGAACACACGTGTTCTGCCCCGCATCGAAAATGGAAATAGCAGGAGTTAAGCTGCCCATAGGCGAGGTCCCGGGCAGAAGGCAGAGGGGTGCGCAGGAACCACAACTTGGCTCCCGGGTACCCTCCGGCCCCCTCCGGCGGCAGCGACCCCCGCCCAGGATGAATCAAGGGGCCGGCCTCTTCCTCTTGATTCCTGCCCGGGCCTGCCCCCCGCGAGCTCGCACGCCGGCAAACGCTTGTCCTACCTGAACTCTGCCCCCAGCTGCAGGGCTGTGGGGGGAGGCGGGAGGAGGCGTGGCCTTCCAGCTCGCCAGTCGAACTCCCTCGTGCGGTTGTTATGACTTTCCCTCTCGGGAATCCGCGCCCCGATCAAGTTCAAGTTGCACTTCCGGGGTCCGCTAGAGACTGCAACGTCATCGCGCACGCGACGCCGACGGCCGCGCCCCGGCCGGAAGTGGGCGGGGCGCGGTCGCTGGGTTGGTTCCCTGGGCTGTTCAGTTCAGTTCAGTTCAGTTGAGTCGCTCAGTCATGTCCTACTCTTTGCGACCTCGTGAATCGCAGCACGCCAGGCCTCCCTGTCCATCACCACCTCCCAGAGTTCACTCAAACTCACTTCCATCGAGTCTGTGATGCCATCCAGCCATCTCATCCTCTGTCGTCCCCTTCTCCTCTTGCCCCCAATCCCTCCCAGCATCAGAGTCTTTTCCAATGAAGAGTCAACTCTTCGCATGAGGTGGCCAAAGTATTGGAGTTTCAGCTTTAGCATCAGTCCTTCCAAAGAACACCCAGGGCTGATCTCCTTCAGAAAGGACTGATTGGATCTCCTTGCAGTCCAAGGGACTCTCAAGACTCTTCTCCAATACCACAGTTCAAAAGCATCAACTCTTAGGCGCTCAGCTTTCTTCACGGTCCAACTCTCACATCCATACATGACCACTGGAAAAACCATAGCCTTGACTAGACGGACCTTTGTTGGCAAAGTAATGTCTCTGCTTTTCAGTATGCTATCTAGGTTGGTCATAACTTTTCTTCCAAGGGGTAAGCGTCTTTTAATTTCATGGCTACAATCACCATCTGCAGTGATTTTGGAGCCCCAGAAAATAAAGTCTGAGACTGTTTCCACTGTTTCCCCATCTGTTTCCCCAGAAGTGATGGGACCAGATGCCATGATCTTAGTCTTCTGAATGTTGAGCTTTAAGCCCACTTTTTCACTCTCCTCTTTCACTTTCATCAAGAGGCTTTTTAGTTCCTCTTCACTTTCTGCCATAAAGGTGGTGTCATCTGCATATCTGAGGTTATTGATATTTCTCCCGGCAATCTTGACTCCAGTTTGTGCTTCTTCCAGCCCACCGTTTCTCATGATGTATTCTGCATATAAGTTAAATAAGCAGGGTGACAATATACAGCCTTGACGTACTGCTTTTCCTATTTGGAACCAGTCTGTTGTTCCATGTCCAGTTCTAACTGTTGCTTACTGACCTGCATATAGGTTTGCTCTGTCTTCAAAAGGTATCCTAAATCTAACCAGTTCTCACCACTTCTACAACTTCTACACTGGTCCTCAATGGGTGTTCAAAGTGACTGTTCTAAATGCTTCTGTTCTTACCTCTGTACAATCTAGTCTCCAGTTGGCAACTGTAGAAATCCATTTAAAAAGAAAATTAGAATCTGTTCCTTCCCTATTCAAAACATTTAAGATGTTCTCTACTAAAATTAAAATCCAAAGTTGTTTTCATACATCCATAAGATCCTGAATGATCTGACACTGGGCCACCCCAAGCTGCTGTTGAAGAAAAAGGTGGTAAGAAATAGTTTTGGAGTGAGGCATGGGAACTTGGCCAATAATTTGGAGTTTTGGAAAAGACAATGCTAAACATGATTTACCAACTCTTGCTTGGAAGACAAGAGACTTGGTATTCTTCATTGACAGAGTACAGAGATAATAACTGTTAAGTTTTCCCAGCAACTAGTAGACATGTTGGTACGTGGCTAGGTGTTTTCATTTGCTAGGGCTGCCATAAGAAAGTACCTAAAACCAGGTGGCTTAAACAATGGAAATGTGTTGCCTCACAGCTCTGGAGGTTAGAAGTCTGAGACCAAAGTACATCCAATGTTGGTTCCTTCCAAGGGCTACAAGGAAGAATTTGTTCCTTGCCTCTCCCTTGCTTCTACAGGGATGCTGGCAATCTTTGATGCCCCTTGCCTTGTAGCTACATCACCCCAATCTCTTTAGTTTCACATGAGATTCTCTCTGTGTGCTGTCTCTGTGTCCAAATTTCCTTATTATAGGGACGTCAGTCATATTAAATAAGGGCCCATCCCAGTGACCTCATTTTAACCTGATTACCTATCTGATGACTTTATTCCAAGTAAGGTCACATTCTGAGGTACTGGGCTTAGGATTTCCTGTATCTTTATGGAGAGACACAAACTCTAGGATAGAATTATTTTGAAGAAAGGGAGAGAAGTAACTCTAGCAGAAAGGAACAAACAAGTCAGTAGAATATGGTTGTGTGAAGTAAGCTGCAAGAAGAGGGACTGCATGGAAAGTTAGAGATATTGGCTGGAGCATCTGTCCCATGTATCAGAGAATGGCAGTGTTGGAATTCCTGGACTTGGGTGAACCTCCAGAACAAAATGTACAAAAGTACTTGATGACAGAAAACACCAGCACCTGGACATTTTTACTGAGGGAAGCATGGTCATAGTCTATGACAGCCTTTTCTTCCCACTCATGAAGCGACATTGAAGGACCTCAAAGTAACAGAATAAGTGTGGAACATATAGAAGTAAAAGGTGCAGAAGGTGAGACAAAACAATTTTCCCTTCCTTCCAGCCATATTTGTGAGTCAGGAGTATGATTGGAAAGAACACAGTTTAGAGTGAATTAGAGATTTCCAGTCCAATATGTAAAGAGTTTGAAGCTTGAAAATCAGCATTCTTATCCTCACGACAAGAAAGAAAAGCCTAAAAACCTAAATTCAACAGCTCTTTTTAGATCCTTTAGAGAATTGAAGTCAGAAAACTATTACGCCTCAAATTAAAAAGACAGGAAAGTAGTTAAAGAAAAGCATAGCTTAACAGAAATCAAACTCCATTCCTGCCAGAGACACTTAGAGGGCTCCAACAAACCTATGTACACCAGGACCCAGAGACCCCACAGAGACTGAGCCAGAACCATGTTTGAGTGTCTCCTGACGAAGTACGGTCAGCAGTGGCCTGCCGCAGGGGCAGGGGCTCTGGATGCAGCAGATCCAGGTATGGCATAAGCCTTCTTGGAGGAGGTCGCCATTAACCCACCATAGAGCTGCCAGAACTTACACAGGACTGGGAAATAGACTCTTCGAGGGCACAAACAGAACCTTGTGTGAACCAGGACCCAGGAGAAAGGAGCAGTGGCCCCACAAGAGACTGACCCAGACTTCCCCGTGAGTGTCCAGGAGTCTCAAGCAGAGGCACAGGTCAGTGGTGGCCTGCTGCAGGGTTGGGGGCACTGAGTGTAGCAGTGAATGCATGGGACCATTTGAAGGAGGTCGCCATTATCTTCATTACCTCCACCATAGTTTGGCCTCAGGTAAATAAAAGGCAGGGAACACAGCCCCACCTATCAACATAAAATTGGATTAAAGATTCACTGAACATGGATCCATCAGAGATCCGATTCCCCCTCAGTCAGTCTCTCCCATCAGGAATCTTCCATAAACCTCTTATCCTTCTCAATCAGAGGGCAGACAGACTGGAAACCACAGTCACCAAAACTAACCAATCTGATCACATGAACCATGCCTTGTCTAACTCAATGAAACTATGAACCATGCCACATAGGGCCACCCAAGACAGTCGGTCATGGTGGAGAGTTCTGACAAAATGTGGTCCACTAAAGAAGGGAATGGCAAACCACTTCATCATTCTTTCCTTGAGAACCCCATGAACAGTTTGAAAAGGTAAAAAGATAGGACACTGAAAGATGAACTCCCCAGTTCGGTAGGTGCCCAATATGCTACTGGAGATCAGTGGAGAAATAACTCCAGAAAGAATGAAGAGACAGAGCCAAAGCAAAAACAACACCCAGTTCTGAATGTGACTGGTGATAGAAGCAAAGTCCAATGCTGTAAAAAGCAATATTGCATAGGAACCTGGAATGTTAGGTCCGTGAATCAAGACAAATTGGAAGTGGTCAAACAGGAGATGGCAAGAGTGAATGCCGACATTTTAGGAATCAGCAAACTAAAATGGGCTGGAGGGGTGGATTTAACTCAGATGACCATTATATCTACTACTGTGGGCAAGAATCCCTTAGAAGAAATGGAGTAGCCATCATAGTCAACAAAACAGTAAAAAATGCAGTACTTGGATGCAATCTCAAAAATGACAGAATGATCACTGTTCATTTCCAAGACAAACCATTCAGTATCACAGTAATCCAAGTCTATGCCCCAACGAGTAATGCTAAAGAAGCTGAAGTTGAATGGTTCTATGAACACCTACAAGATCTTCTAGAACTAACACCCAAAAAAGATGTCCTTTTTATTATAGGGGACTGGAATGCAAAAGTAGGAAGTCAAGAAACACCTGGAGTAACAGGCAAATTTGGCCTTGGAGTACAGAATGAAGCAGGGAAAAGCCTAACAGAGTTTTCCCAAGAGAACGCACTGAACAGAGCAAACACCCTCTTACAACAACACAAGAGAAGACTCTACACATGGACATCACCAGATGGTCAATACTGAAATCAGATTGATTATATTCTTTGCACCCAAAGATGGAGAAGCTCTACACAGTCAGCAAAAACAAGACCAGGAGCTGAGTGTGGCTCAGATCATGAACTACTTATTGCCAAATTCAAACTTAAATTGAAGAAAGTAGGGAAAACCACTAGTCCATTCAGGTATGACCTAAATCAAATCCCTTATGATTACACAGTGGAAATGACAAATAGATTCAAGAGATTAGATCTGATAGACAGAGAGCCTGAAGAACTATGGACGGAGGTTCATGACATTGTACAGGAGGCAGTGATGAAGACCATCCCCAAGGAAAAGAAATGCAGAAAAGCAAAAGGCTGTCTGAGGAGGCTTTACAAATAGCTGTGAAAAGAAGAGAAGTGAAAAGCAAAGAAAAGGAAAGATATATCCATTTGAATGCAGAGTAGCATTCAAGTAGCAAAGAATAGCAAGGAGAGATAAGAAAGCCTTCCTCAGTGATCAGTGCAAAGTAATAGAGGAAAACAACAGAACTGGAAAGACTAGAGATCTCTTTAAGAAAATGGAAGATACCAAGGGAAATTTTCATGCAAAGATGGACACAATAAAGGATAGAAATGGTATGGACATAACAGAAGCAGAAGATATTAAGAAGAGGTGGCAAGAATACACAGAAGAACTGTACAAAAAAGAGCTTAACAACCCAGATAATCAAAATGGTATGATCTCTCACCTAGAGCCAGACATCCTGGAATGCAAAGTCAAGTGGGCCTTAGGAAGCATCACTATGAACAAAGCTAGTGGAGGTGATGGAATTCCAGTTGAGCTATTTCAAATCCTAAAAGATGATGCTATGAAAGTGCTGCACTCAATATGCCAGTAAATGTAGAAAACTCAGCAGTGGCCACAGGAATGAAAAAGGTCAGTTTTCATTCCAAGCCCTAAGAAAGGCAATAGCAAAGAATGCTCAAACTACTGCACAATTGCACTCATCTCACACGCTAGTAAAGTAATGCTCAAAATTCTCCAAGCCAGGCTTCAGCAATACGTGAACCGTGAGCTTCCAGATGTCGAAGCTGGATTTAGAAAAGGCAAAGGAACCAGAGGTCAAATTGCCAACATCCGTTGGATTGTTGAAAAAGCAAGAGAGTTCCAGAAAAACATCTATTTCTGCTTTATTGACTATGCCAAAGCCTTTGACTGTGTGGATCACAATGAACTGTGGAAATTTCTGAAAGAGATGGGAATACCAGACCATCTGATCTGCCTTTTGATGCAGGTCTGGGAGCAACAGTTAGAACTGGACATGGAACAACAGACTGGTTCCAAATAAGAAAGGGAGTATGTCAAGGCTGTTTATTGTCACCCTGCTTATTTAACTTATATGCAGAATACATCATGAGAAACGCTGGGCTGGATGAAGCACAAGTTGGAATCAAGATTGCTGGGAAAAATATCAGTAACCTCAGATATGCAGATGACACCACCCTTACGGCAGAAAGCAAAGAAGAACTAAAGGACCTCTTGATGAAAGTGAAAGAGGAGCATGAAAAAGTTGGCTTAAAGCTCAACATTCAGAAAACTAAGCTCATGGCATCTGGTCCCATCACCTCATGGCAAATAGATGGGGAAACAGTGACAGACATTATTGTGGGGGGCTCCAAAATCACTGCAAATGGTGATTGCAGCCATGAAATTAAAAGGGACTTGCTCCTTGGAAGAAAAGTTATGACCAACCTAGACAGCATATTAAAAAGCAGAGACATAACTTTGCCAACAAAGGTCCCTCTAGTCAAGGCTATGGTTTTTCCAGTAGTCATGTATGGATGTGAGAGTTGGACTATAAGGAAAGTTGAGTGCAGAAGAATTGATGCTTTTGAACCATGGTGTTGGAGAAGACTCTTGAGAGTCCCTTGGACTGCAAGGAGATACAACCATTGAATCCTAAAGGAAGTCAGTCCTGAATATTCACTGGAAGGACTAATGCTGAAGCTGAATTTGTAATACTTTGGCCACCTGATGTGAAGAACTGACTCACTGGAAAAGACCCTGATGCTGGGAAAGATTGAAGGCAGGAAGAAAAGGGGACGTCAGAGGATGAGATGGTTGGATGGCATCACCGACTCAATGGACATGAGTTAGAGTAAACTCTGGGAGGTGGTGATGGACAGGGAGGCCTGGTGTGCTGCAGTCCATGAGGTTGCAAAGGGTTGGACACGACTGCGTGAGTGAACTGAACAGGAAGCAGAAGTCAGTATGGGTAGAACACTTTAAATTGTAATACATGAATTGGCAGAAGGTCACCGTCCAGGTGAGCTATTTAAAATCCTAAAAGAAGATGCTTTTAAAGTGCTGCACTCAATATGTCAGCACATTTGGAAATCTCAGCTGTGGGAAAGGTCAGTTTTCATTCTAATCCCAAAAAGGGCAATGCCAAAGAATGTTCAAACTACCATACAAATGCACTCATTTCACATGGTAACAAAGTTATGCTCAAAATCATTCAATCTCAGCTTCAGCAGTATGTGAACTGAGAATTTCCAGATATACAAGCTGAGTTTAGACAAGGTTGAGGAACCAGAGATCAAATTGCCAACATTAGTTGGATCACGGAGAAAGCAAGGGGATTCCAGAAAAAACATTTCCTTCATTGACTACACTAAAGCCTTTGACCTTGTGGATTACAACAAACTGTGAACATTTCTTAAAGAGATGTGAATACCGTACCACCTTAACTGTCTCCTGAGAAACCTGTATGCAGTACAAGAAGCAACAGAGCCAGACATGGAAAAATCAACATTCAAAAACTAAGGTCATGGTATCTGGACCCATCATTCCATGGCAAATGGAAGGGGAAAAAGTGGAAGCAGTGACAGATTTTATTTTGGGGGTTTCCAAAATCACTATGATGGTGACTGCAGCCACGAAATTAAAAGACACTTGCTTCTTGGAAGGAAAGCTAGACAGCATAGTAAAAAGCAGAGACATCACTATGCCAACAAAGGTCCACATAGAAAAAGCTATGGTTTTTCTAGTAGTCATGTATGGATGTGAGAGTTGGGCCATAAAAGAAGGCTGAGCACTGAAAAGCTGATGCTTTTGAATGGTGGTGCTGGAGAAGGAGAAGACTCTTGAGAGTCCCCTGGACAGCAAGGAGATTAAACCAATCAATCCTAAAGGAAATCAACCCTGAATAATCATTGTAATGACTGAAACACCAATACTATGGCCACCTGATAGGAAGAGCTGACTCATTGTAAAAAAAATCCTGATGCTGGGAAAGATTGAAGGCAAAAGGAGAAGGGGACGGCAGCAGATGAGAAGATTAGATTGCATCCCATCTCAGTGGACATGAATTTGAGCAAACTCCAGGGGATAGTGGGAGTCTTCCCTGTGGCTCAGAGTGTAAAGCGTCTCCCTGCAATGCAGGAGACCTGGGTTCGTTCCCTGGGTCCGAAAGATCCCCTGAAGAAGGAAATTGCAACCTACCCCGGTACCTTTGCCTGGAAAATCCCATGGACGGAGAAGCCTGATAGGCTACAGTCCATACAGTCACAAAGAGTTGGACATGCCTGATCGACTTCACTTTCTTTTTCTTTCTTTCAGGGGATAGTGAAGGACAGGGGAGCCTGGCATGCTGCAGTCCATGGGGTCGCAAAGAGTAGGACACAGTGGCTAAACAGCAACACTGTGGACTACTCTAGGCGTTGAAACTCACGGACTGGTTTGAGAATCAAGACTCCCAAGTGGTTTCATTGGTTGTGGGAAGGAAGGTAGAACACTTTTGTGACTGTTACCTCCAGGAGCCACATTGAAAGTCAGAGAAAAAGTCTCTTCTGACAGTGGGAGAGGAAAAGTGACCATTTTGAAATACGCCCAGAGCTCTCTATTTTCCTTAACAAAGCCTGCCTTTAAGGGAAACTGTTTTACCAGACCCTAACCAACCAGGTGCTTACCAGCCTAGTGGAATGAAACTGCTCTACTCCAGACCACCCTAACCTTCGAAGTGGAAGGAAAGTGGACTTCATGCAGCAAAAGAAGGGAACAGGAAGCAGAGAGATGAAAATGTTAAGAAAGATTCAAAAGGAAATGGTAGAAATCTAAAACATAGGAACGGAAATGAAAAATACTTCTGGCAGTCTGACTCATAAGTAGACTGAACACAAACAAGGAAGGAATCTAGGTTGAGGGTGTGTCAAAAGAAACTTCCAAAACTGAAAAACAAAAAGAAAAAGGAATCAAAATGATGAAACAGAATACCCAAGAAAGTGGGAAAATTACAAAAAGTTTAGTGTGTGCCTAATGCAAATACTAGAAAAAGAAGGGAGAAAGAAATAAAAAGGAACTATTTGAAGTAATGACACAATTTTTCAAAATTATTGACACACTAAAATCTACAGATCCAAGAACTTAGAGGAGTCTAAACTAGATAAATAGTAAAAAAAAATTTACACTTGGGCATATATAATCAAACATTAGAAAATCAAAGTCTATGAGAAAATTTTGAAAGAAGTCAGGGAAGAAAATAATGCTGCCTACAGAGGGAAAAAAAAAAGATGTGAGTTTTTAAACTTTTTTTCCAGAAACTATGCAAGTAGACAATGGAATGATATATTTAGACTTGAAAGAATAAAACACCGACATAGAATTTGATATCCAGTGAAATTACCCCTAGAGATAGAGGAAAAATAAAGACTTTCTCAGACAAAAATGGAGGGAAATTGTCACCAGAAGATTTGCCCTGGAAGAAATGTTAAAAGAAGTTCTTGAAAGAGAAATGTTACAGATCAGAAATTTGGATCCACCTAAAGAGTTTATGAGAAGGAATAAATTATAATAAATCTTTTTTTAAAAATTTTCCTTAGTTGATGTAACAGATAGCACTGTTCAAGGTAATGTGAACATTGTAGTCTGTGATTATAGCTTATGCATAAGTGAAATGAATGACGGCACTGCTACCAAGGACTGGAGGGAGAAATTGAAAATACTTTGTATTTTCAGTACTCATGAAGCATTATTGTGTTACTGGAATGTGGACTTAGGTAAATTATAAATATATATTGCAAATCCTAGAGCAACCTTTTTAGAGCATCCAAAAAAAAGAAAAGTTTGAATTGATATATTAAGACAGGATGGAAACTGGAATCTTATAAATGTTCATTTAGAGGACATCAGAGAAGGCAGAAAAAGTATGGAAGACCCTAGAAAAGAAGAATATGGAGGAATGAACAGAAAACAATGAATAGAAGCAATGAATAGAAAATATTTAAAGTAGTTTAGATCATATTAGATGTTTAAATATCTAAAATTGAGACATTCCAAAACATCCTAATGTAAACAGAAAAGCCATAATGCAAGACTAGCATATAATCTAGGGGTAAAAAAAATATTTGACAAAACAGGCTTGAAATTTCTGCTTATTTCCCCCAACCCCAAGTGCTACATATTCAGTGTAGAAGTCATATGTTAACACACACATACACACACACATATAGGTATGTATACAAATAAGAGAAACTATCATCATGTTAAAATCATGTTTTCAAGTTGGAAAGGGTACCTCCTCATTGGAATATTATTTAATAGGACTGAGTAATTCTTCAGTCTCTTCTTGGTACTTTTATGAACTTTCTCTACCAGTTTACATCTCAAGTCTGAACTCTTTTATTCCTAGTTCTCCACAGTTACTTCTTTAAGCACAAATTTTAGTCTGATCTCTTCTTATTCTAATCCTTTATACACTTATGTCTCTTGTGGCCAACATGATTATTCCCAAATATCCTCAGAAATGTATCTACTTCCCAATATTCACTGGAACTTGGTATATTGAATATGGTTAGTAGGCTTTAAGATATATTCCCACATTCTTATAATGAGACTTCCTTACACACACACACACACACATGCACACACAGAGTACATAACTATAATCTGAGCTGTGAGTACAATTATGTGATGAGCTGTGTGAGTTCTCCTAATTAATCTCTGAATATAAGGGTGGTCTTGAAGCCTTCCCCCAAACAGAGTTACCTATTCTTAAAAGAAAAGACAAGTCCCTTAAGAGATACAGACTGATCCCAAGCTAACTCATTGTTGGAATCATTAGACAAGAAAGAATTAAAGAGCTATTACAACTATGCCTAATGTCTTAAAATATATTCACATTGAACAAAAATGCAGGAATTCTCAAGAAACACATAAAATTTACAATAAGGAACCAAATGGAAATTCCATTACAAAGCAACAAAAGGATCCCCTCCTCCTGAGTTTGAGTGGGATGAGCGACTTGCTCTTAACTACTAGAACTGGATAAAGGAGATGGAATGTGCATGATTAAATACATGTGATTTTGTAACATGCAGTTGTAACATTCACCTTGCAAGATTGTCTGTTTCTTACAGAGCACACAAGAGGCCATTTTGGCTAGACTCACATGGCAAGAAACTGAAGCTCTGAGTTGGTAGCCTGCAAGGTGATGAATGTCGTTAACAACAATGTGAACTTAGAAGTGGTGTATTACCCAGTTGAACCTCGGATGAGTCCAAGCCGTGGCTGACACCGGCATTGCAGCCTTGTGAGGTCCTGAGCGGGGAGCCCAGCTAAACCATGTCCAGACACTTGACACAAAGGCTATGGGATGATGAAGGTGTGTGTTGTTTCAAGCTGCCAAGTTATGATAGTATTGTTAATTCTGTAGTAATTACTAATATAAGTCTTTTTCTTATAAGTAGTTATTATGATATTTTGAGGGGAAAAGAGATTTACAGGGCTTTGGATTCTTTAAATTCTGGAGAAACAAGTGTTTACCGCTCTACTCATGATGCTGTTGTAAACATTTCTCAAAGGCAAAGCGGGTAGTTTTTATTGTTGTGTAGAATAATCTTCGATACCAAATATACAGGTCTCATAGTTCCCCATTAAAATTTAAAAGCTTTCAGTCATCATGTTAAGAAAGTTCATTAGTAGAGATTCCACTTACAGCCGTGTGTGTATGTGTGCACATGGTAAATAAAGAGCACACAATATTATAAAATAATATAAAGTCTACCATCTTAACCCATTTTAACCATTTTTAAGTGTCTGGTTCAGCAGTATTAAATATAGTCATGTTGTTGTGAAACATATGGTCAGAATATTTTTCTTCTTGTAAAACTGAAACTCTATACCTATTAAACAACTCCTCTTTCCCCCTCCCCGTAATCCCAAGTAGCCATCATTCTGCTTTGTTTCTATGAATCTGACTACTCTTAGATACTTCAGATAAGTAGAATCATACAGCATTTGTCTTTTTGTGGCTGTCTTATTTCACCTAGCACAGTGTTTTTTTAAATTATGCAATGCTTCAAGAATCATGAAAATCATTAGAAAAACAAAAATTTTTTATAAGATATTTCTGATATAAACTACCTGAAGCTCCCTTTGACTCAGGAATCTGTGAACTGGGAATAATAGGATATTTAACATAAACCGATATTAGTAGACAAAACAGCGATTTATGTTTCCCATTTCTCGGTTGGTAGTTTTATAACATTTTTTTCATAGAGATGACAATCTAAAATATCTGAAATATACATTATCATCTATACAGTTGACTCTTGAACACAGGGGTTAGGGGTGCCTATCCTGACTGTGTAATGTTCCAACTGACTCTCCATATCCATAGTTCTGAATCTATAGATCAGCCAACTGTAATATTATGTAGCAGTGTGGTATATATTTAGTAAAACATCTGCATGTAAGTGAACCTGTACAGTTCAAACCTATGTTGTTCAAGGGTAAACTGTATTTTATTAAAAATTATTTCATATCGTTTTAACATTCAGTTCAGTTCAGTCACTCAGTCGTGTCCAACTCTTTGCGACCCCATGAATTGCAGCACACCAGGCCTCCCTGTCCATCACCAACTCCCGGAGTTCACTCAGACTCACATCCATCGAGTCGGTGATGCCATCCAACCATCTCATCCTCTGTTGTCCCCTTCTCCTCCTGCCCCCAATCCCTCCCAGCATCAGAGTCTTTTCCAATGAGTCAACTCTTTGCATCAGGTGGCCAAAGTACTGGAGTTTCAGCTTCAGCATCATTCCCTCCAAAGAAATCCCAGGGCTGATCTCCTTCAGAATGGACTGGTTGGATCTCCTTGCAGTCCAAGGATCTCTCAAGAGTCTTCTCCAACACCACAGGTCAAAAGCATCAATTCTTCGGTGCTCAGCCTTCTTCACAGTCCAACTCTCACATCCATACATGACCACTGGAAAAACCATAGCCTTGACTAGATGGACCTTTGTTGGTAAAGTAATGTCTCTGCTTTTCAATATGCTATCTAGGTTGGTCATAACTTTTCTTCCAAGGAGTAAGCGTCTTTTAATTTCATGGCTGCAGTCACCATCTACAGTGATTTTGGAGCCCCCAAAAATAAAGTCTGACACTGTTTCCACTGTTTCCCTATCTATTTCCCATGAAGTGATGGGACCAGATGCCACGATCTTCGTTTTCTGAATGTTGAGCTTTAAATGTTGAGTTTTAACATTGCTAGGCCAATAATAGATAACTTTATAATTACATAAAAATACAGTTAAACAAAACACAGAAGGAATATTTTATAGGAAGATAATATTATTGTAATAAGCATATGCAGTTATTAAATATAACTTCATTCCTATTGTTTACTTATACTAAAATGAATGTGAGAAAGAATAACTGTTTTGGAGTATCACTTTTTATCATAATTTAAGAAACATCAAACGTAAAGTCACAATGATCTGGCAGGTCAATGACCTGTCAGTTAAATTCCCAATTATAAATCTTATTGTTCATAACTAGGACATGGAAGCAGCCTACATGTCCATCGACAGATGAATGGATAAAGAAATTGTGGTACATATATACAGTGGAATATTACTCAGCCATTAAAAGGAACTCATCTGAGTCAGTTCTAGTTCTAGAGCCTGTTATACAGAGTGATGTAAGTCAGAAAGAGAAAAGAAGTATCATATGTTAATATATATACATGGAATCTAGAACAATGGAACTGATGATCCTATTAGCAGGGCAGGAATGGAAATGCAGACAAGCATACAGAGCACTCTTGTGGACACAGCAGGGGAGGAGAGGGCGGGACAAGCTGAGAGTAGCACTGAAATGTGTACATGATCATATGGAAAACACACAGCTAGTGGGAAGATGCTGTATAACACGGGGAGCTGAAACTGGTGCTCAGCGACAACCTAACGGGGTGGGAGCGAGGTTCAGAGGGAGGGGACGTATGTATACTTATGGCTGATTCACGCTGAATGACAGGAACCGATACAGTATTATAATTATCCTCCAAAAAGTTTAAGAAAAAATAAATTTATTGCATTTATAACTACAGTAATTTAATAGAGCCATGGAGAACAGAAATCAAGTGAAAACTCTGGTCTCCTTTCACCTCATCTCATTCTCTCCATATTATACATCTTTCCTTTCGAAAGGGAGCCATATAGAATTTTTTTTTAATACAAACTAAATCACTTTCCAGGATTTATACAGAAATGTACAGATTCAATTAAAAATAGTGTTAACAGATGATCTTTAGATATATTAGGCAAAAGAACCCAAATGTGAAATCCTGTAAGTTTATAAGATGATTTTATTTAGTTTTTAGATCAGTTTTTTTTTTTTTACTATTTTAGTGTCTATTCTAATAAAATATAGTTACGCAGCATTAGTACATCCCTCAGCTGAAGGAATAAAAGTCAACTGTTGCCTTATGTTGGTTGTTATAGTAACTGTTTATAGGTAAGACTATACAGAAAGTCTAATTCTCACAATAGTTTCTTACCATTTTTTAAATGGTCTTCCATAGAATTTTTAGAAATTACTTCAACTATGTCTTAAAACACCTGGTTTATGATTATACTGGCCAATCAAAGTAAAATTCTTTAAAAATAAACTGTGTTATTTGGCAAGCAGCTGACTACACGGCCATTCATGTGTTTTTATGTAAGGAGACAATGCAAGAGATTTTCTAAGGTGGCCTCTGCCAAGCTTTACTCTTTGCAAAATGCTCAAGTACTTTCCCTTGGAAATTAGGTAGCCTATACACAGTTTATAAAAATCACAGAATGTAAGGGCCTGAATAACCTGAGAATCTCAGTAACTATGACGTTCAATGTCATATGGCCTAAAGTAATTCGTGATATAAGGCTTCTCCCAGATGTCCTATAGATTGCTCCCCAGTCTAATTGTCTTTGCTGTCTTCTCACAATGACACCCACTTAAGCAACTGTGTTTATTAACTGTCCACTAGATGACTAACTCTACAGTAGACATTTGGGGTGACTACTGTTATAAAGGGAAACGTCAAGTTACATCGTAAAGACTTCGATGGCTTTTTCATCTAATATCAGGCACTGATTGGAAGGATATAGTAAATACAACTTTACTTGGCATAGAAGGCACTAGAACATACTCCATTTCTTTTGTGCGTCTGTGCATGTGTGTGTGTATCAATGTAACGGAAATAAGAGAAGTAACAGAAACTATGAAATTACGGATAATGAAGTGCTAGAGTGAGTTTTGAACGTGACTTTGGGAGAAAGATGATTTCTTGTTGGGAAAAATGACAAGTGTGTGGCTCAGATGACAGGCAGTTCCTTGAACTTGGCACTTCTGGGTATAGGTTCTGAAAGTGTATGATTAGAAATCTGAATGTGATGTCTGAAAAATCACTATGAACACGTAGATTGTTGTTATTTAGTCACTAAATTGTGTCCAACTCTGTGAACCCATCGACAGTGGCCTGCCAGGCTCCTCTGTCTATGCAGTTTTCCAGGCAAGAATACTGGAGTGGGTTGCCATTTCCTTTTCCAGGGGATCTTCCCGACCCAGGGATCGAACCAGCAACTCCTACATTGGCAGGGGGATTCTGTACCACTGAGCCACCAATGAAGCCCGTCATAGGCATAGATATTACTAAAGTTATACTTCAAGAGAGTGCTTTTTGTGGCTCTGATTAAAATAAATTGGAAGAGGAAGAGGCGATGGGAAAGGAGACTGGTACAGCGGTGTTATTAAAGGCAGTTACGATTGACTTGGGTTACGGCTACAAAATTAATTTGAACTTTTCAGATGACCCTCAAGGGGCCATGTGATTCCAACTTAACATTCAAATGTTGTATTTAAAAATCCTTAGGGAAAAGATTTCCAAACAGTTTGCCTGTTGTCATAGATACTTGAAGACTGAAAGGAAAAAAAAAAAAAGTAATTCAAAGGGAACACGAGATGGCAGCAGTTATATCATATTAAGAGAAAGACTGAGGAAAGAAAAAAACATTTGAAATTATTTTTAAAATGAAAAATATATAGCATTTTATTCTTTATGTGCTGTTCTCCTTTTCAGTTCAGCAATTACTCATGGGTTTCATGCTTCACAGCACTTCAGAGGTTCATTCTGACTAGAGTAGAAAGCCTACTCCATTACATGTGATCGTTTCCTAAAATAAAGCTGTTGCTGTTTTCTGCAGATCACTGTTCCTCTGTGTTATCTGAGGCAGAAGAGTCCTGGATGGTGCACATAAGTTTCAGATGTTCCAACATTGCTTTTTCTTCCTCTGCTAGTTTTTCGTCCTTCCTCATTTCCCACCTAAAAGAAAAATCACATCTTAGCATTTTTGTAACTTCCAGACTACAGTCAACACTCAGTTATTCAGGGCTTGAGCATGTGCAGTCATTGGTTTATTGAGTGCTTCTCCTTCTTTATTCTTTTACTCACTGTCTCTTACAGTTCATGAGCACTGCTTCGGCAGAGGAGCTAAGTAGAGTCCAACCAGCGCCACTCCAGGGGAAATTTTTAAGTATAGTTCTAAGTGAGTTTTCTGTATTTCTAGATTTAAAAACTGTATGGCTTCCCAGGATATGCGTGCATATAAGTACAATCTAGAATTAGATTTGCAATTAATAAGAGAATATTTTTCACAGTATTTTTTCCCTCACTGATCAACATATCAGTGGCTTTGAGTTGCAGAGAAGTTCACCAGGAAGGCTTTAGCCACAAGAAGAAGACCACACTGCACTGGATATACCTTAAAGGCAGGTCCATCTTTTCCTAGAAATAAGATCAGATTTGAAATAATCAATTTAAATCACCCAAGAAAGCACCAAATTGTTAGCAAGGTTCCATAGAGCATTTGCTAAAAAAAAAAAAAAAAAAAAGACTAAAGACTTTCTAATTTTGGGTGATTGTGAGATACAGAGCAATATGTTAGAATATGGAACTATATATGTATATAATCCCGCAAAGTACATATCGCAGTAACCCAAGTGCAGTTAATCGTTTTTCTTATATCCGCCACTGTTCAGGATTGGCCATGGCGTACTTAACCCAGCACACAGCAAGGACTCATCTGCATATAATTCATTTCTCTTTTCCTCACTCCTATTTCTACCAGCACATCAACCATGATGTGCTGTCACAGAAGGATTCTAAAACCAATGCTAATACATCCTAAAAGACCCTCTGCTAGAAGGGTCTTAAACCGATAGGATTCTAACAGACAAGAAGCTGTTCACTGAATGTCTTCCAGAAGCCCTCTATTTTCTTCTCGACAGAATTCCTGGATAATAAACAGCCTGTCATACAAGAGGAAAGGATAAAAACTCGGGGGAGATTGTTCTGGTCTTGTTTGAGTAGTGAAAAGAAAACAGAGGCATATTCCATAGAAACCTGCTTACACACAGGTTTCCTTGTTGGAGTGTTGGGTTCACTATGCCTGGCCAGTCCTAGAATGTGATATATATATATATATATATATATATATATATATATATATATATGTACTTGGGTTTCCTTTACTTTGCTTCTTTATCCTCTGTCTGGAACTCTCCTCATCTCCTAGCACCAACCTTGCCTGGACCCCATACCATCTTAGTTTCTCTGTCTGTTCCTATATGGTCAGAGTGAGGTCATGGATCATATAGGTTTTAATAGCAGCTTGAAAGATAAGAGATTTTTCACCACCACACTATTCAGAGTCATACGACAAGGGGCAGTACTCCTGAGCTCACTACTTTGAGATTTAAAATTTAGCATATAAGGTGCTAAATTATACTTTGAGTATCCTTTAAGGTATAAGTATACCATATACAGCTTTCATGCAATTTTGAAGATTCAAAACTGTCATTACCCATTTTATATACATGAATTTGGGCATCATTAATTTGCACATTGAGCTGAACTCTTTCCATGCAGGGAAATATTAACAGAAATTATTGACATAGCACTAACATATCAATCTGTAAATCCTTACAACAAAATGTTGCTATCCCCATTCTATAGAGGAGAAAACAGGCATAGAATATTAATGTCACTTGACCAACTATCTTTGGATTGAAATCAGGGATTCACGTTCTGGAGCCTGGGCTTGTAAATGCAACATTTACCATATTTTAAAAACCATTCTACGAGTATCATTAATTAAGATAAAAAATAGTTTGAATACTTAATTCTCTGAAAAATGTTACTGGAATTGGGCTAGATATTTTAAAAAAGAACTTTCTAAAATTCATATATAGATATATGGTATTAGTTCAGTTATAGATATTCAAAAGAAATCCAAACATAAAAAATTAGATTTGTCTTTTCTCCCTCCATGTGACGTGCTAATATTGTACCAAGTGAATCATGAATGTCAACAGAACAAAATATGTAATGTGAACATAAATATTTTGATCATTATCTCTAGTTGTGAAAACTGAAAGTATAATCTCTCTGCTTCATTATAAAATTTGTATAAGTAATGTAATTTAAATGAATTGTATACATAATAGACTCCAATATAAGGATTTTTGAAGCTTATTGACAATTATAGGTACATCACAGCATAATTGAGCTGTTAGCAATTAATGATATTAGGCAGTTATTTACCTACCACAACCTTCTTATATTTGCTTTGAAGAAAAAAACTGACTCATAAGAAAATAAGAAATTATTAATATGACCAAGATAGGAGGAAAATACTATTAGAACTACATTTTTCCCTAATAACTTTATTTATATCGAATAAAAATAATAGGGCCTCGAAATGTATGTTTATTTTCAAGAGCATTATTATATTTCACATTTATATGTTCTTAAGAATTTATATATAATTCTTAGTTTTAGGCTTTGTTAATGCAGTGCAAAAACAAGCAGTTCTGTCAAAAAAACTATTGGAAGAAAAAATAATCTATCAATTTATCAGACATAATTAACTGGGAAATTTGTTCCCCTGGTGTCTCCGTGGTAAAGAATCTGTCTGACAGTGCAGGAGGCTCAGGAGACGTGGGTAGGATCTCTGGGTTGGGAAGGTCTTTAGAAGGGAATGGCACCTGACCGCAGTACTCTTGCCTGGCGAATCCCATGGACAGAGAAGCCTGGTGGGCTACAGTCCATGGGGTCGCAGAGTCGGACACGACTGAGAACACAGCGTAGTTTGTTCCCTAGTTTCCTCTATTATATTTAAAATTTGTAGTGAAAGCCTGTCTGTACAGAAAAAAAAAAAGTTGGAACCAGTATAGTCTAGTTCTCTTTAAAAAGCATTATGAAGTGATAATGTTTCTATTTTATCCATCTTTGGTAGGCCGCTCTCCTTCACTTTTGGTAAATTCCCCACCTGCATACCTTGGAAAGAGAACTGCAATCTTAGACACTGATGAGCAGCGAAATCCCATGAGACCTCACTGATCTGTACCACAATCTTAACCATCTTCTGGAATGTGCCTCATCCATAAGGCTCCTTGGTTAGTTGAGTAGATGTGGGAACTTGATTCTATTTGATTAGGGGGTCCTTTTTCATACAAACACAACAGGGAACCTAAAACCTGGGCTGAAATACTCCGAACAGAACTAACAGTCACAACCTTGTTCACTAGTACTACTCGAATTGACTTGTGGGTTCTCAGTTTTGGTGGGTCTAACTGGATTTACACAAACATTGAAATCTAGACCAGAGATATCTGGATGCTCCTCTGTATGTTATGTGACTGGTAGTTAATACAAAGGCTCTTACATGTACCAGACCATAGGCCAAGAGCTTTCTAATTCTGCTCATCGATGAGCCACGGCAGACTTGGGATCTCTTAAATAAGACCTTGAGAGGTGTGAAATAAAAACAGTCACAGATCAGTGAGTAACTGTTCCAGTGATCAGTTTGGTAAAATCTTTTATTTGGGGTCCTCTATGGATAGCTGTATGTCAGAGCCAACCAGGAGGGCCAAGCTGAGGAGTAGTTAATCATGAAGTATGTCCTTGGTAGCAGAGTCCTGACTGTCGCAGAGGCAAGTCTGGGGTGGGTGTGTGGTGCTTACTGCAGGAAAGAGCAGCCAACAGGCGGAGGAGGAGGCCCAGAATCTGGAGTGGGAGAAGTTCTCTGAAGCATTTACTATGCCTTGTACTAGTAAAAGAGAGATCTAAACTCTGTGCACTCAGAAGTATCCTGATTAAAAGCACATGCTCTGGAATCACTCTGCCTTTGGGTTGAATCCATACCGTTCATATAGTATAGTTGAATCACCTCGGGCAAGTTTCTTACCCGCTTCTGTGCCTCAAGATTCTCATCTGTAAAATGTGGACAAAATAGTTTGAGAGGAGCACAGCTGTGCTCATTTGTATGTGCTGTCTGTGACTGATTTCACTCCAGTGTTGGAGTTTAGTGATTGTGAGTGAGACTGACTGAGACCAAAGTCCTGCTAAGCTTAAATGATCTACTATTTGGACTTTTACAGAGAATGTTGCCGAATAAAGTTCTAGAATAGTGGTCCTAACTGGGGTGATACCATCTCCCTATGGGGAAATGTGGAGAGACTTTTGCTTGACACTGTCCAGGGAGTGACTCTGGGAACCAGGGAACAGAGACTGTAGACATCTTTAATATACAACAAACCTAAACGATAAAGAGTTGTCTTCCTGAAATGTCAATAGCATGCTTGTTGAGAAACATGTGCTCTAGAGTCTCCAAAATAATGTTGAAGGATCCCTATTTAATTTGTGATTGTAACTGAAATGCTGTTTATAATGTTTCACTGCTTAGAGTACTATTTGCTGAAGAATAGAGGTTTTGAAGCCAGGTGCTGGATTTGAATCCCTTATAAGCTATGTGACCACAGGCAAGCCAGATAAAGTGTGCTTCAGTTTTCTGAGCAGTAAAATGGGAATAATAACAGTGCCTGCTTCATAGCGTTGCCGTCAGAATGAAATGACTAAGTACACATAAAACATACAAAATAGCAAACAGTTCATAGCAAACACTCAATAAATGTTAACTGTTAGTAGTATCATTATTATTTGCCATATTGGTTAAAGTTGCAAGTAGGAAAAATCCTGACTGGTGGTTTAAACAAATAGGTGTTTGTTTTTCTTGTATAATGAGAAATCCAGAGGTAGGTGACTACTGGCATAGCTTAAGTAGCTTGACAGCAGCAGGGCTGGTGTCTCTGTGTTTTCTTGCCCTTCACCTCATGGCTCCAAGGTGGCTGCTGTAGCTCCAGCATCATGTCCTTGTTTTGAGGTAGGAAAAAGCAGGAAGGGGCTGGTGCTGCATCTGACCCACTAGGTTTTATTTCCCGGATTCTTCCCAGAATAGCCATACTGTCTAGGTTTGAATCCAGATCCTGCCTGTTACTGGCTGTGTGATGTTGGGTAAGTTTCTTAACATCTCTGTTGTCTCATTTTGCAAAATAGGGGATACTAATGGTATGCATCTTAAGGCATTATTGTAAGTAGTGGGTGAGTTATGAATCATAACATGTTGCTATTATTTCATTATTTTATGAGACTGCTTGTATGCAGTGGCTTTCCCAGAACTCCTGTGTTGACGTTCCTTCTCCTGCCCTGTGCCCTTCACGTCATTTTATCTGATAAATTCCCTTTTGAGTAAATATTTTGCTACATATCACAGTGGTTTTTACTCTGTGTTCAGTTATACATTTCTGTGATCGTGTTGTCGTTGCCTCTTGTCTTTGGTGAAGGGGACATTTCTTGCCCGTTCACTCTGTTCAGCCTCGCATGGCCAAGGCTGCTTTTGTTTTCCTATAACCCCTTTGTTGTATGTTTCAAGTACAGTCTATAATGATGGCATTCCATCATATTATTGCCATTTCTCCTGAAACACCAACAAAACACTTGGATATAAAAATAAGTGAAATAAGCCGCCTGATTTAATGTTATTATTAAACATTATGTAGTACTTTATATTTACAAAGTACTTTACAATTATTTATTAGCTAATTGTCCTGTTAAACAACATTAACCATCTGGTCGAATGAATGATTTCAAATTGTCCTACCAGCTGGTATCTGAGGGATGAAGAGCAAAGTCATGTTGGACTTGCAGTCCTTCTCCTCTGTACTGCACAGTGCAGACTGGCTTCAGAGGGCGGTGCAAACCCCAAGGGAAAGTTAGCTCTCTGCTCTCTCCTTTCCTGCTCTCCTGTAAATGTGGGTTTACTTCAGGATTCAGTCCTGGACTATTTTCTCTTCTCTCGCAGAAAACCCCACAGCTACTCCCACATATTCAGCTGCTGTCTCCACATCTGTAATTCATGTGTCTCCCAAACAGTCATTCAGTGTCTTTAAAATTTATTTTTGTCCTAAACTCTCTAAATTCAACTTCTTGATGGTTATTTTCATTCCCATTCCAATTATATTAATCATTCATGTATTTTTTCATACACACACACACACATATAACTTATTCAAATTGACCTTCAGCCCTCACACTCAATAACACAGGGTCTGAAGTTCACAAAGCAATTCACACCTCTGCTTCCAATCTTGTCTGCACTGTCAGCTGCCAGTTAAGGGACACTTACTCTGCAATCATGGTCTCACATTCATCCCTCTGCAATCAGTCCACAGTTCAGGTGCTGTGATAGTATGATTTATAATAAATATATTTTTAGTCTTCTTACCAATTTCTGGCACAGAGCTCCTAAAACCCT
This sequence comes from Bos mutus, assembly GCF_027580195.1. Classification (NCBI taxonomy): domain Eukaryota; kingdom Metazoa; phylum Chordata; class Mammalia; order Artiodactyla; family Bovidae; genus Bos; species Bos mutus. The sequence goes on from NC_091623.1 coordinate 24,753,343, forward strand.
TGGAATTTACCGTGAGGAGAGCTCTAAAGGTGTCTTTTGTTATGTTAACAGAAACACAGAGGGTTGGAGACTGGCGACCACTGGAATGAACCACATGATTAGAGAGCTGGAATTTGTAATCCCACTCCCCACCTCTGGGGAGAGAGGAGGAGCTGGAGGTGAAATCCCATCACAGGTGACCAATGATTTAGCCAGTTATGCCTGTGTAATGAAGCCTTCATAAAAGCCCACAAGGAGAGGTTCAGCGATTCCAAGCTGCTAAACACACGGGGATCTGGGGAGAGCCGCCTGCTGGGACACAGGTCATGAGGTCTCTACTTTCTTTCCCCATGCTTTACCCTAGGTGTCTCTTCCATCTGGCTGTTCCTGAGTTCTATTCTTTCAAAATAAACCAAGAATCCACTAAGTAAAAAATAGCTGCCGTCATCTCTCCTCAGGGAGATGATTTTCCTTATTACCTTCGGACCAACGTTTTTCCACGTTTGCATTGTTTACTTCGCTGCCCATTCACTTGAAATGCCTTTTCATGTGTCCCAATCCTGCACGTTCTTCACACTTAGTCTGTATCCCGCTTCTTTCATAAACTCTTTCCCAACTACCTAACCCTGACGTGATTGGCTTGTCCTCGTTTGAGTCCTATCGTACCTAACGTCAGCACTATTTTGGTAAATTAATGATATATTGCTTTGTTACTTCTTCTCTGTTATGTTCTTAAGCAGTTATTTGATGATTGCATTTTTTCCCCACATGTACTATGGTTTCATCTGTATTTGCAGTTGCTTGAGGAAGACTTTTAATTATAACTTTTACTCTAAATTTTTATTCAAAGAAGGTATTTCAGATAGCAAACAGCATAGTGTTCTGTACACTTTGCTGCTGCTGCTGCTGCTAAGTTGCTTCAGTCGTGTCCGACTCTGTGCGACCCCATAGACGGCAGCCCACCAGGCTCCCCCGTCCCTGGGATTCTCCAGGCAAGAACACTGGAGTGGGTTGCCATTTCCTTCTCCAATGTATGAAAGTGAAAAGTGAAAGGGAAGTCGCTCAGTCGTGTCCGACTCTAGCGACCCCATGGACTGCAGCCCACCAGGCTCCTCCGTCCATGGGATTTTCTAGGCAAAAGTACTGGAGTGGGGTGACATTGCCTTCTCTGCTGTACACTTTTAGCACTCACAAAATATCTCTTGATTCTCTCATGTTAGAAGCTTAGGTGTTGCTATGTTATTCTTAGGTAAATGATCTTTAACCACTAGCGTCACAAAGGATAGTAGTTGGTATCTCCAATATGTATTGTTAAATTATTTGCATGAATCAAAAAATGAGGACTCTAAGAGCCTTAAAATGTGTCCCTTCATCCTTAGTCTCTACATCACTAGTGGATTCTTAAATTCAGTGGTCATACCAAAAGACAACTTCTTGCAAATTCATTCATTGACTAATCATCTCTACATTCCTTTTAAGAATGAGATGTTAGTACAAGGGAAACAAGACGGAGTAAATCATGTTTCCTTGGTGCCAGCCTAGTGTGTCTAACTAACATAAAACACAAAACTGTTGGAAGACTGAAATTAGAGGACATTTTAAGTTACCTGCTATGTTGGACTTTTAGTACACGTATAGCTTATATTCACTGGAAAGACTGATGCTGAAGCTGAAACTCCAATACTTTGGCCATCTCATGCGAAGAACTGACTCATCTGAAAAGACCCTGACGCTGGGAAAGATTGAGGGCAGAAGGAGAAGGGGACAACAGAGGATGAGATGGTTGAATGGCATCACCGACTGAATGGACATGAGTTTGAGTAAACCCCGGGAGCTGGTGATGGACAGGGAGGGTTGGGCGTGCTGCAGTCCATGGGGTCGCAGAGTCAGACAAGACTGGGCGACTGAACTGAACTGATAGCTTATACTATGAGAGATTTCCCATGGTTTATAGTTTATTCAATATCTATCACAGTGAGCCACATTTTAGAACAATTTTACTGTGTATAATTAATTTGTCCCTTCACCCAGCAAACATTTATTGAGTGCCTACTAACCTCAAAACACTGGGCTAGGTTATATAGAGGTGAGTAGAACTGGATATGGTCTTCTCTTCAGAGAGCTTATTCACACCAAGAGTTCATCATATGGGCTTGACTGAATAATCTTCAGCAATTGTTTGTGGGAAAGGCATAATTCAGGCATTTCTTCCTTGACTCATGAAATAATCTGAGGTAGTCTTAGGGATTAATTCATGTCCTTTTTCTTTCACTGGAAATGTAGCAGTATTAATGACAGAATGCCTTTTTTTTTTTTAAGTAGTAAGGTCATTTATCAAATGCTATGCTAAAATTGAGAGCTATAGAATTTGATGTTCTTCTTTAAAGACATTTCTGTAAAAACATGATTCTGGATAGCACTTAATCCAGAGGACAAACTTTAGGGAGGGGTCAGATAAAATACTATCCAGAATTTGAGAAAAGTTATGGAAAATCTGTTATAAACCAGAAAACCAGTGTTGAATATAATCACTGTGAATACAAATGGCACCATTTTTTAGTAGCTCTTTTTATGCACATAAACCGCAGAGTTAGAGAGCTAGTTTCTTACTTTGGGGACAGGTCTTTATAATACTAGACTTAATAGATGAGACCTACCCACTTTTTGGTGTGTTCTCCAGATGATACAAATCCATAACTACTTTTGCCTAATGTTTTAAAACCTAATGTTTTAAAACCCAGGTTTTAAGAAATGTATACAATTTTCAGTCTATCTTCTTTAGCGTACATTTAGTGGAAATGGAGAAATTGTTATTCTTTTCATGTAACCTAGACAATTGATTTATTGCTTAGCTTTGTCTTCTCTAAAACAGAATGTTTAAAAAAAATTTTTTTTTCTGAACTTTGTATTGTATTTCCAAAGTAGTTAGATAATAGGAATCATACATGGGAGCTATGAGGTCTTATACCATTTTCAGTAGAAGCATTATGGGAATGAGAGAATGGCAAAAATCTCACTTTGATAAGAGAGCAGAGAGAGCTTTGCAAACTTATTTCTAACTTAAGTTAGTTATTTCCTCTAAAGCTAATTATGGTATGTTTGTTTGGGGAGAATTCAACAGGAAAAAGGAAAACATTAAGGTTTTGACATTCAAAAAATCTCAAAAATGCTTAAGGGCACCATTTATTTGTATTATTTTCTTTTCAAACTTACTTTATTTTTAATATTATGGAGATTTTTGTGATGTGTAAAGGACATTCAGTGTTTATATAAGTGGAAATCACATCTTTGTTTTTGGAAGTTAAAAAACAAAAGCATTTCTTAAAGTAAGTTATTCCAACTCCCATCAAATTATTTTGCCTCAGTTTAACACTTAAATATCCAGAAAATAATGTGTATTTATTTTATGAAAATACATCACAGTTTGTTAATATACTACTTAGAATTCCTGGAACCTAATGCTATATATATTTAATGTATAGAAATATATAGAAATATAATTAATGAATATATAGAGAAACATATTTAATATATATGTATAAATACAGTTATATCTCTGAATATCCATACTAAATACTATGAAATATCAACACTTGCCATCATAAATTAGCAGGTTGGGTACTTACTTTAGCCAAGAATTTATTATATGTTTATGGTAACTGACTATATATGCATTTTATCTAGCTATTTCTGCAAGAATTCAAATGGATTTTCTTTTGTAAGGTAGCTGATTTCTTTTGCTACTACTGATGCAGTAAAAGGAGTTTTTCTATGCTCAGGAACAGGCAACAAAACTCTTAATTTGAATTTATAGTCTACAGAGATAATCTGCGATACAACATAACTGCCCAACAGTTTATTTTAATTAATATGATTTGTTCTACATATTTAAGTAGGAGAGTTATATACCAGCCAATGGGACAGCTAAGAACGCTAACAGTAACATTTTAAATAGTAGTGGCTTAGGGAAAACATAAACGGAAGCATAGCCATCAGTAGTAACAGAAGCTAAACTTTTCTGTTACCAGTAAATCACCCTCCTCTTCATAGAGACTCCTTCTACCAGTGATTTTTAAACATTCTTAGAGTTTAAATAGAAGTCCAAGGTCATGCTCTTTGGCCAGCATTCAGTGCTAATATAGAAGAAATGCCCTCTGCTAGAAGTTTCAAGACTACTATATATCGTGAGAACTGTATTGCTTATTTTTTAACAGTAATGTACAGTTAATAAAGTATTTTTTCCCCTAGTTTAATTTGATGTACCTTGAAATGTTCATGGACTGTGCTCTATAGACACTTGTTGTCTATACCATTAACATAACAAAACTGTTATGTTAAAAGTTACATAATTTGTGTAAAGCAATGGTATCCTTTCTCCAGAAATGATTGTTTAAAAAGTCTTATTTTCATCGAGAAAATGATTACATATTCACAACTCCAAAACTTCTAAAAATTGAATGCATCTTTCCTAGACATGTAAAGCTGATGCCAACATAGGCATCACAGGTTTTTTTGGCAACACAGATTGGCACAAGGGTAACCAATTTCTGCACTAATCACTTCCGAGGATAACAATCTTAATGGAAGCATTATTTATAAATGTGAGATCTGTCAGCTGAAAAGGCTGTTTGCAATCTCTCATTCAAATTAATAGCACCATCATGTTTAGAAAAGGATTTAAAATATAGATCTGGCTCATATTTTGTCTAAAATTGACTAAGAATTTCGAAAGTGTAAAACCATTTGGGCTTCCCTGGTGGCTCAGCTGGTAAAGAATCCACCTGCAAGGTAGGAAATCTGGGTTCGATCCCTGGGTTGGGACAATCCCCTGGAGAAGGGAATGGCTACCCACTCCAGTATCCTGGCCTGGAGAACTCCATGGACTGTATAGTCCATGGGGTCACAAAGAGTTGGATACAGCTGAGCAACTTTCATTTTCATGTTCAAAACCACTCTGGAATCTAGGAGGAAAATGAGACTCTACACAGTTAATCGGGTTTTCCTGGTGGCTCAGCTGGTAAAGAATCTGCCTGCAATGCGGGAGACCTGGGTTTGATCCCTGGGTTGGGAAGATCCCCTGGAGGAGGGGAAGGCTACCCGCTCCTGGAGCATTCCATGGACTGTATAGTCCATGGGGTTGCAAAGAGTTGGACAGGACTGAGCATCACTCTTCGTTGAGTCACTGACCATATATTCATAGTCACATAGTTTCCAATGTTCTATCATTACTGAATGAATGAAAATCTTTACTGAATGCCTACTATGTATCAGCACTGTGGGGGTTTGGAGCTTATGAGAGTTAATGCTTATTTAAAAATTTCAGTGTGCTAAGCATTCTTCTAAAGAAGTCACGTATATTCATTTAGAATTTGTAGCAACTTTAACTTAAAATATCTTTATTTTATATTGGAGTATAGTTGATTAATGATGTTGTGTTAGTTTCAAGTGTACAGCAAGGTCATCCAGTTATACATATACATGTATCTTCTTTTTCTAATTATTTTCATATTTAGATTATTACAGAGTATTGAGCAGAGTTCCCTGTGCTGTTCAGTAAGTCCTTGTTGGTTGCCTGTTGCAGGCATAGCAGTGTATACATGTCAGTCCCAAACTCCTAATCTATCCCTCCTCCCCCCAGCACCCATCCTCCCTGGTAGAGGCAAGTTCATACTCTTAAGTCTGTGAGTCTGTTTGTAAGTAAGTTAATTTGTATCATTTTTGTTTTCGGCTCAGAATGTAAGTGATAGCATATGATATTTGTCTTTCTCTGATTTACTTCACTTACTATGATAATCTCTAGGTCTATCCATGTCGCTGTAAATGGCATTATTTCATTCGTTTTTATGATTGAGTAATATCCCATTGTACATATGTACCACATCTTCTTTTCCCTTCCCTCTGTTGATGGACATTTAAGTTGCTTCTCTGTTTCGACTATTCTCAGTAGTGCTTCAGTGAACATCGGAGTGCGTGTATCTTTTCAAATTATCGTTTTCTCCAGATATATGCTCAGGCACGCGAGTGTCGGATCATATGGTAGTTCTGTTTTTAGTTTTATAAGGAACCTCCATACAGTCTCCATAGTGGCTGTACCAATTTACATTCCCAGCAACAGTGTGGGAGGATTTCCTTTTCTCCGGACCCACTGATCATTTATTGTTTGTAGACCTTTTGATGATGGCTTTCGAGCAGTGTGACATTGCACCTCACTGTACATTTGATTGAGCATCTTTTCATGTGTCTCTTGGAAGTGTATATGTCTTCTTTGAAGAAACGTCTATTTGGATCTTTTGCCTATTTCTGGACTAGGTTGTGATTGCTGTTTTTTTTTTTTTTTTTTATTGAGCTGCATGAGCTGTTTGTATATTTGGACATTAATCCCTTCTTGGTCACTTCATTTGCAAATATTTTCTTCCATTCTGCGGGTGGTCTTTTTGTTTCTGGTTTCCTTTGCCATTCAAAAACTTTTAAGTTTGATTAGGTCCCACTTGTTTATATGTTTTTAAAATTTTTATTACTCTAGGAGGAGGATCGAAGAAGATATAGCTGCAATTTACGTCAAAGAGTGTTCTACATGTCTTTTCCTCTAGAGTTTTTTTAGTACCAGTCTCACATTTAGGTCTTTAATCCATTTTTAATTTATTTTTATGTACAGTGTTAGAGAATGTTCTAATTTTGTTCTTTTACATGTAGCTTTCCAGTTTTCCCAACGTCACTTCTTGAAGAAATTGTCTTTTCTTCACTGTATATTCTCGCATCCTTTGTTATAGTCTAATTAGTCTGAGGTCTCTTAGACTGTCCTCATTTCTTTTCATTCTGTTTCTTTGTTCTGTCCTATGGAAGTGATTTCTACCATTCTGTCTTCCAGCTCAATTATTCATTTTTCTACCTTAGTTATTCTGCTATTGATTCCTTTTCATGTATTTTTCATTTTAGCTATTGTATTGTTCATCTCTGTATTGTATTGTTCTTCACTTTTCCTAGGTCTTCGTTAAACATTTCTGGTATCTGGTTGATCGGTACCTCTATTTTTTTTTTTTTTTTTTTTTGAGATCTTATATCATCTTTAGTATCATTACTCTGAATTCTTTTCCAGGTAGATTGCCTAATTCCACTTCCTTGGTGGGAAAAATGGAAGCCTACAGAAGTGCCCAGGCCAGTGAGTAGTCCCCAGAACTACTTCTACTAGTGTATTCGTCTCCACAATGAGCCACGGCCAGCCACCCACCTCACCCCTGACCATCACAGGACACCCTCCAATACTAGGTCTGGCCCAGTCTCTTATGACGTCACTGCTTTTTTCCTGGGTCCTGGTGTGCATGAGACCTTGTGTGTGCCTTCCAAGAGTAGAGTTTCTAATTCTTCCAGCACTGTGGAATTCCTGTGATCAAAACTTGCTGGCCTTCAAAGCCAGATTCTCTGGATGCTCTTCCTCCCATTGCCAGACCCCTAGGTCCATCTAGTCAAAGCTGTGGTTCTTCTAGTAGTCAAGTATGGATGTGAGAGCTGAACAATAAAAAAGGCCGAGAGCTGAAGAACTGATGCCTTCAAATTGCGGTCCTGGAGTAGACTCCTGAGAGTCCCTTGGACTGCAAGGAGATCAAACTAGTCAATCCTAAAGGAAATCAACCGTGAATATTTATTGCAAGTTTGATGCTGAAGTTCCAATACTTTGGCCACCTAATGCGAAGAGCCAACTCATTGGAAAAGATCCTGATGCTGGGAAAAATTGAAGGCCGGAGGAGAAGGGGGATGACAGAGGACGAGTTGGCTGGATGGCATCACCGACTCAATGGACATGAGTTTGAGCAAACTCTGGGAGGCGTGAAGGACAGGGAAGACTGGCATGCTGCAGTCCATGGGGCCGCAGAGTCGGACACAACTGAGCAACTGAAGAACAACTACAACGGGCTGGGGAGACTGACGTGGGGCTCAGAACTTTCATGCCCGGGGGAGAAATTCTGCAATATAATTATTTTCCAGTTTGTGGGTTGCCCACCTGGTGAATATGGGGTTTGATTTTATAGCAGTTGCACCCCTCCTACTATCTCACTGTGGCTTTGTCTTTGTCTCTGGATGTAGAGTATCTTTTTTTTTTTGGTAGGTTCCAGAGGTTTTTTTTCATCGGTGGTTGTTCAGCAGTTAGTTGTGATTTTGGTGTTTTTTAAGAAGAAGTGAGTTCATGTCCTTCTACTCCATTTTGTCTCCGTCTTGCAACTTTAATTATTGCCAAACACCAGGAGTTAGCCAGGGTCACACAGCTAGCTGGTCAGTGGTAGAGCCAGGATTCTAATCCAGGCACTTGGCTCTAGACTTACTGCTGTTCTTCACCACGGTGCCTCTCCTGCCCCTATGTCTCTGTGCCTCCTATAACAATAAGTGAAATGTGAGCCGCTCACAGTTTAACAAAGTTAATATCCACTCTGTGTATGTTAACAAATTAATTAATGGGGAAAAAAATACCTGGTCTTGTTTTTGCTGACTGTATAGAGCTTCTCCATCTTTGGCTACAAAGAATATAATCAGTCGGATTTCAGTGTTGACCATCTGGTGATGCCCATGTATAGAGTCTTCTCTTGTGTTGTTGGAAGAGGGTGTTTGTTATGACCAGTGCATTTTCTTGGAAAAACTCTATTAGTCTTTGCCCTGCTTCATTCTGTATTCCCAGGCCAAATTTGCCTGTTACTCCAGGTGTTTCTTGACTTCCTACTTTTGCATTCCAGTCCCCTATAATGAAAAGGACATCTTTTGGGGGTGTTAGTTCTAAAAGGTCTTGTAGGTCTTCATAGAACCATTCAAATTCAGCTTCTTCAGTGTTACTGGTTGGGGCATAGACTTGGATTACCATGATATTGAATGGTTTGCCTTGGAAACGAACAGAGATCATTCTGTTGTTTTTGAGATTGCATCCAAGTACTGCATTTCGGACTCTTTTGTTGACCATGATGGCTACTCCATTTCTTCTGAGGGATTCCTGCCCACAGTAGTAGATATAATGGTCATCTGAGATACCAAAGGAACACTTCATGCAAAGATGGGCTCGATAAAGGACAGAAATGGTATGGACCTAACGGAAGCAGAAGATATTAAGAAGAGGTGGCAAGAATACACAGAAGAACTGTACAAAAAAGATCTTCACGACCCAGATAATTACAATGGTGTGATCACTGACCTAGAGCCAGACATCCTGGAATGTGAAGTCAAGTGGGCCTTAGAAAGCATCACTACGAACAAAGCTAGTGGAGGTGATGGAATTCCAGTTGAGCTATTCCAAATCCTGAAAGATGATGCTGTGAAAGTGCTGCACTCAATATGCCAGCAAATTTGGAAAACTCAGCAGTGGCCACAGGACTGGAAAAGGTCAGTTTTCATTCCAATCCCAAAGAAAGCCAATGCCAAAGAATGCTCAAACTACCACACAATTGCACTCATCTCACACGCTAGTAAAGTAATGCTCAAAATTCTCCAAGCCAGGCTTCAGCAATATGTGAACCATGAACTTCCTGATGTTCAAGCTGGTTTTAGAAAAGGCAGAGGAACCAGAGATCAAATTGCCAACATCTGCTGGATCATGGAAAAAGCAAGAGAGTTCCAGAAAAACATCTATTTCTGCTTTATTGACTATGCCAAAGCCTTTGACTGTGTGGATCACAATAAACTGTGGAAAATTCTGAAAGAGATGGGAATACCAGACCACCTGATCTGCCTCTTGAGAAATTTGTATGCAGCTTAGGAAGCAACAGTTAGAATTGGACATGGAACAACAGACTGGTTCCAAATAGGAAAAGAAGTATATCAAGGCTGTATATTGTCACCCTGTTTATTTAACTTATATGCAGAGTACATCATGAGAAACGCTGGACTGGAAGAAACACAAGCTGGAATCAAGATTGCCGGGAGAAATATCAATAACCTCAGATATGCAGATGATACCACCCTTACGGCAAAAAGTGAAGAGGAACTAAAAAGCCTCTTGATGAAAGTGAAAGTGGAGAGTGAAAAAGTGGGCTTAAAGCTCAACATTCAGAAAACAAAGATCATGGCATCTGATCCCATCACTTCATGGGAAATAGATGGGGAAACAGTGGAAACAGTGTCAGACTTTATTTTTCTGGGCTCCAAAATCACTGCAGATGGTGACTGCAGCCATGAAATTAAAAGATGCTTACTCCTTGGAAGGAAAATTATGACCAACCTAGAAGGCATATTGAAAAGCAGAGACATTACTTTGCCAACAAAGGTTCACCTAGTGAAGGCTATGGTTTTTCCTGTGGTCATGTATGGATGTGAGAGTTGGACTGTGAAGAAGGCTGAGCGCTGAAGAATTGATGCTTTGAACTGTGGTGTTGGAGAAGACTCTTGAGAGTCCCTTGGACCGCAAGGAGATCCAACCAGTCCATTCTGAAGGAGATCAGCCCTGGGATTTCTTTGGAAGGAATAATGCTAAAGCTGAAACTCCAGTACTTTGGCCACTTCATGCGAAGAGTTGACTCATTGGAAAGGACTCTGATGCTGGGAGGGATTGTGGGCAAGAGGAGAAGGGGATGACAGAGGATGAGATGGCTGGATGGCATCACTGACTCGATGGACATGAGTTTGAGTGAACTCCGGGAGTTGGTGATGGACAGGGAGGCCTGGCGTGCTGTGATTTATGGGGTCGCAAAGTGTCAGACACGACTCAGTGACTGATCTGATCTGATGAATTTGACCAAAATGCAGCAAGTCTAATTCAGTTATAGGCAGTTAACATTCAGAGGTTATCCTCATTGATGTCTAAATTTTCATGCTAAATTCCTGCTACTGTATTATAATTCTGATTGTAAATTGTCTTTATTGTTGAAATCCATCATATGCCCAGAAATATACATGGGAACCAATAATGTTTATTGACGTTTAACATGCCCAACTTCGTTGTAAATTCAGGTATTAAAAACAAGGTCTTTGCCAGCCCTTTCCTTTATAGGCAATACAGTATGCTCAAGAGGATCTTACCTAACAATTTGGAATTATCATTAAAAAATGTAAAAAGCCTGTTGGCCAATTCTTTAACATTAACTAGAAGATGAACTCTGCCCAAAGAATTCTTGGGAATATAGTTTATTAATGGCCCAGTGGAACAAACACTTGACCATCAAAAAGCACTCAGTGTGAAAAATTGCTTTTTCTTAACCTAACCCTGCGTTATACAACATAAACAGTTTCATTAATGCTGAGATATGCTGCATCTCTAATTTCATTTTCACAAAACTTCAACATACCTCTGTAGAATCCAGATTAGTTCTCTCAGTAAATAACTATGACATTACCATTATTAGTGTTCATTGGAACTCCCTATTTAGAAGCACAACAGGGAAATTACTGCACACAGTTTCCCACCCCTGGTGAACACATAAAAACTCAAACATACACGTACCTATAGATGATAAAACATTGGAAAATAAGAATAATCAAGAAAATGCTTTATCTTTAGCTGTGGTTCAGCTATTCAGTCAACTTTATCTAATGGCATATCATTCCATTATTTTGAAACCTAGGAAAATATTAGCAATTCAATGTTATGAGGAAAAATGTCAATCTAATTATGAAATGAAACTAAGCTATCAAGCAGTGGAATACTGTGAACATTAACCTTACATTCTGTATTACACGGAAGCAGAAAAGATTCCAGCGAAAGGCTCAGATTTTGTACTGTGAAATATTTCACTTTCACCTCTCCTAGATTCTGTTTCTTTTTTTTTTCCCCTTTCCTTAACTCAGATTTTCAGCTACTAGAATTTCATTCCCATTCACTTCAGTATTAAGCTAGCATAGCCTATGTGATCTAGAAATTGAATTGAAATATAACCACCCTTCTTTTTTTTTTTTTGTTTAAATAGAGAAGGGCCATTTCTAAAATCCTCTGGACTCTAAGCCTTGAAATTCTTGGTGCTATGTTGTGAAATCCATTAATGTTAGAGAGGGGAAGTGACAAAAGACAGCAGTGCAGGACCCTGAGTTCGTAGGTGGTAAGCCGTATGATGCTGTCAAATGGATGGGTATCATAGTTTGTTGTGCTGTGCTGTGCTTAGCTGCTCAGTCACGTGCAACTCTGTGACTCCATGGACTGTAGCCTGCCAGGCTCCTCTGTCCTTGGGGATTCTCCAGGCAAGAATACTGGAGTTGGTTGCCATGACCTCCTCTAGCGGATCTTCCTAACCCAGGGATCAAACCCAGGTCTCCTGCATTGTAGTCAGATTCTTTACTGTCTGAGCCATCAGGGAAGCCCATTATAGTGTGCTGCTGCTGCTGCTGCTGCTAAGTCGCTTCAGTCGTATCCAACTCTGTGCAACCCCAGAGACGGCAGCCCACCAGGCTCCCGTCCCTGGGATTCTCCAGGCAAGAATACTGGAGTGAGTTGCCATTTCCTTCTCCAAGGCATGAAAGTGAAAAGTGAAAGTGAAGTCGCTCAGTTGTGTCTGACTCTTTGCGACCCCATGGACTGCAGCCTACCAGGCTCCTCCATCCATGGGATTTTCCAGGCAAGAGTACTGGAGTGGGCTGCAATTGGATGGTAATTAACTAGTCTAGACTCTTCAAAAACTCCTGAGTTTCTTAGTGAATGTTTCTTAGAAGCTATACAAACTTCATAGATCAGATTACTGAACAAAATATTGGCATATAGAAAAATATTTTTGGAGTACCTACTATGAGTTAGGCAATTTATTAGGCACAGGGGATAATGCAGTGAATACAATAATTGCCCCTTCTCATATGGAACTTAAATCTGTGGCAAGGAAATTTGGGGTAAGTAATCAAATTGAATGAATTAATGAATGGCAGTACTGCAAAAGTTCAGTTCTGCAAAAGTTCAGTACTGTAAAAGTTCAGGTCTTTTACGTTTCAATAATTTTTAGTATTTTTTATATGGATCCTGCATTTTTTTTTTTAGCATTATTCCTAGAAATTTTATGGTATATATGTCTATTATCTCTCTGCTATTATCCAGAGAGTTTTTGTTTGTTTTTATTGTGTCTTCCATTTCTTATTGATATATTGATACTTTACAATATTTGTCTTGTATTTCATATCCTTACTGATTTCTAAAAGGATTTTAAGTGTTTTTTTTTAAAATATTCTCTGCAGTGAATAACCATTTTCCCCTTTGCCTCTTCAGAAGTTAGTCCATTACTTCTGATTTATGCCTTATTCCACTAGCCAGAAACTCTAGAAAAAAAGCGTTAAATAGATTGGGAATCCTGTCAACTCTTGAGTTCTGGTTTTATAATTATTATATGATGTGAACTGTCTTCTTAGGTATCCATTTTTTATGAAAAGGAAGTTTCCTTTCTTCGATTTTTTCCTTAAGATTTTGTTTGTTGGGAATGTTTCTTCTTTCCAACTTTTAAATTATGAATTCCTTTTCAGTTGGCTAGTGTATGACTTTGTTTTTCAAAAAGGCCATTTTGTGTTATAACTTTAAAACTCTTGAATGAGACTTCCACTGCCACCACACATAAATAACATCTAGGAGGGCATACAATTCTTAGGTTACAAGTTTTCTCCTTAAAATGCTGTAGACAGGTGGGAACGCAAAATTGTACAGCCACTTTGGGGAGTGGTTTTGGCATTTTTATTAAAAAAGTTAAATATACATCTACCATATAACTCTGCTATCCCATTCTCTGGTGTCTTCCTAACAGAAAAAGAAATTTACATTCACATAAAACCCTATAAACAAATGTTTATGGCAGCTTTATTTACAATAGCCCCAAACTGTAAATAAGCCAGATGTCCTTAAACTATTTCATACAATAAAATACAACTCAGCCATAAGAAGGTTCGTGCAATAACTTGGGTGAATTTCCAATGCATTTTCCTAAGTGAAGGAAGAGAGAATGAAGTGGCTGCATGTCGTGTGATTCCATTTTACGTGACAGACATTCCTGAAAGAGCAAAACTACAGAGAAGAAAACAGATCAGTGATTTCCAGGGGTTAGGAACAGGAGGAGAGATTATCCATAGAGGGGTAACTCTTGTTTTAGGGGTTTATGAAACTGTTCTGCATAAACTCCAGTGGTAGGCACATAGCTATGAGTTTGTCAAAACACATAGAATTATACAGTACAAAGAATGGATTTTATTCTATGATAACAACAACAACAAAATCAATTAGGATGTGGGGGAAATATGAAATGCAGACTGTGACATGGGAATCAAATGATTTTATAAATGAATCTTATAACTGCACTGAAGGGGGTGGACGAGAAAGGAGCCAAGCTAAGGAACTCTGGAAAGCACCGTTTTAAGTGAATGTTTAAAGACAAAAGAGCTATTCACAATGTTCTGTAACTGGTAATTTGTTTCTAACAAAGATATGGATTAGGAGATCTAAAAGTACTTTTAGATCAAAAAAATTTTTTTAAGACTTTTTAGAAGTATTTTGAGATGCTTTTAAAGATATTTTTACTTATGTTTATATACTAGGGTTGAGTTATAAAATAAATTATAGAAAATGGGAGTCATGTTTCTTACCATCAGTGAAAGAAGTTACAAATAAGGGATAAAAGCTAGAATAAGCTCTGTTGTATTGGATTAAAACTGGAGATAGCAATATGAACTTTTTTTTAATATACATATGATACAGAAATAAATTTTGATGTGTTTATATGCATGAGTTAGTATCTAAACATGTGTTTCCTAGCTCTATCCAGAAGGTACCCCGGTAGCAATGAACAGCTAGCACCTAAATCTTGGTTTATAAATTCTACTCTCCAACACAAAAGACAGGACTCCTTAGTGAGACAGCTAATTTTAGAGCTAAGGCAGAGCAAAACCAATACAAGACTGGAGCATCAAAAAGTAAGGAGGTTAATACATGCCTTTAACTTTAAGAAGTTCCTTTCTATGAGGAAGCCTCCAAAAAAAGGCTTCCTGAGCAGAAGTGAGACTTCAGTTGGGCCCTTTGGAAGAAGAAATTTTTCCAAATAATTTACATAGGGTAGTCCATAGTTGGGTTAGTTTTTGTGTCAGGAAGTCTTTCCCACTGGTTAGGAAAAGGATATTTTTCAGGGACCAGACCAGATTCTGTCAAAGTAAATTATGTATTTAATAGTTTTTCCCTAACCAGATTATAACCTGCATGATACCAGACAATTGATTTTTCTTCTTTCCTGCTGTTGACTCTCGCAAAATGTGTAACATGTACTATCTGCATATTAAATATTCACTGCAAAAACAAAAGAAGTAGTAAGTAAAGAGGTTAAGAAAATAGATGGGACTATATAAAAAGAGCTTAGAAACCAGCCTAGAAAAGTTGTCAATTGCCAAAGCTGGAACAGTTTGAGCAACAAAATAAATAATGATTGCATTAGATTAGAACCAAACAATAAAATAAATATCCATGATCCATACTAATATAAATAAGTGAATAAATAGGGGGATAAGGGAAAACTCTTCCTCAAGCAAAATTCTAAATAATATCTACACATGAATGAAAGAAATAGAAATCGCCATTAAAACACCATAGCAATATTGCACACAGTGGCTATTAAAATTAGTGGGTAAAAGTTTATGCAAAATTTGTATATCTGCATAAGGTCAAAGTATATCCCTCAAATATTTAGTAATTACAAAGGAAAAACAGTAACAACGATAGAGAATCCTAACACCAGCTGAATCCAGTGACCAAGAGTAACTTCACCAGTAAGACAAATTGATTTTATTCAGTCCCTGATATGAGACACTGAGAAGGGCCCATTGCTTCTGTGGTTTCCTTCCCAATAATGCACAACTTTAACGAGAAAGCGTCGGACAAACCCGACCTGAGGCACAGTCAACAAAACTGACCAGTACCCTTCAAAAGTGTCAAGGTCATAAAAGACAAAGACTCAGGAACTGACACAGATTGAAGGAGTCTAAGGAACCATGACAAGACTCTTGAGAGTCCCATGGACTGCAAGGAGATCCAATCAGTACATTCTGAAGGAGATTGGTCCTGGGATTTCTTTGGAAGGAATGATGCTAAAGCTGAAACTCCAGTACTTTGGCCACCTCATGCGAAGAGTTTATTCACTGGAAAAGCCTCTGATGCTGGGAGGGATTGGGGGGCAGGAGGAGAAGGGGTCGACAGAGGATGAGATGGCTGGATGGCATCACCGACTCGATGGACGTGAGTCTGAGTGAACTCCGGGAGTTAGTGATGGACAGGGAGGCCTGGAGTGCTGCGATTCATGGGGTCGCAAAGAGTCGGACACGACTGAGCGACTGAACTGAACTGAACTGAAGGAACCATGACAACTAAATGCAGCGTCGGATCCTGGAACAACAAAATGACAGTAGTGGAAAAACGTTCCATGCTTCAGTTAAGAGTAGTATGCCAGGGTTGATTTCTTCACTTTGATAAGTGTTTTTTGGTTACATAAGATGTTAAACAGGGCTTCTCTGGTGGCTTCATGGTAAAGAATCTGCCTGCCAATGCAGGAGACGTGGGTTCAATCCCTGGGTTGGAAAGATCCCCTGGAGGAGGAAATAGCAACCCACTGTGGTATTCTTGCCTGGAGAATCCCATGGACGGAGGAGCCTGGTGAAGTACAGCCCAGGGGGATGCAAAAGAATCAGACACAACTTAATGACTAAGCAACAACGACAAGATGTTAAACGTGAGGGGAATCTGGGTGGAGGGTAAATGAGAAATCTGTGTACTATTTTTGTCACTTTTCTGTAAGTAAAAAATAGCACTAAAAAAAAATGCTGTAGACGTGCCATCATCTCATAGCACTTAATGTTTTAGGGAAGTTTAAGGCCAACCGAAGTTTGTCCCTTTGCTAACCTGCTTTATTTTTTTCCTTCCTGGATGCTCTGACTCTGTTTTCCTCTTTCTTAAAATTAACTACATCTAAAAAGTAATTTGATTTTCTGTAGTGCCAATTTAAATCCTTTTTCTTTTTTCCACATTGTATCCACTTCCACTCTTGCTTTGGCAGCTTGTTATTGCATCTTGGGCTTCCCTAGTGGCTCAGATGGTAAAGCGTCTGCCTGCAATGCAGGAGGCCCGGGTTTGATCCCTGGGTTGGGAAGATCCCCTGGAGAAGGAAATGGCAGCCCACTCCAGTATTCTTGCCTGGAAAATCCCATGGACTGCGGAGCCTGGTAGGTTACCGTCCATGGGGTCACAAAGAGTCGGACACGACTGAGAGACTTCACTTTCACTTTTACTTATTGCTTCTTATGTTTCTCTTTCTTGCATTACAGATTGTAATCCATGGGTTTCTACAGTGTGTTCAGAGGCTATGCCTTATATCCTATGGAGGATACTACAGTGTTCTAATCATTTTGCCTGTAAGATTGTTTCTGTGTGTATGTATGTGTGTGTTTTCAGAGTGATTTGCACATTCCCTTAAGCCAGAGCATATTTTCACAAGCACCATTTGGGTTCTTTGGATTACTCCTCTTTAAAGTAGGAGAACTCTGTTTAGACCACTTCCATCATACTGTGATTCATGTAAAACCATTGATAACAGGATTACTGATTGATTTTTGGAGTCATGAGTCTTTATCAGCTTTAGTGTTTTTATAGTTATTTTATTGGGTTTTGGAAGAGGTCTTACTAGGGGTTGTTAGGTAGCATTGATTTTAAATGAGAAGCTACCTATCCAAAATGTCTGCATTTCTGAATTACTAATTTTAGCAGTTATTGCCCAAGATATTTCTGGTAAAGAATAATGTTTGTAGTGTGACAGTTATATCTGGAACTCCTGTACACCAGAATAATAACAATAAAAAAAGAATGTGAAGCAATAGTTTATATTTCACAGGATAATTAAAGCAAGAGATTTGATATTCCTTCACAGAAGAATGATGAGGTAGATAGTGGCCTGGAAACCAGTGAAGCTGATTGCAAAATGAATATTTAAAAGCCCCTCTGATTTAATGTGCTCTTGTTTCCATTCCCTTTATTCTTTATAAAGACAAAGAATCCTCTGTAAATATTGCTTTAAGGATTATCAGGCTTCAACTTTCAATTTTGTCCAAAGGCCGTAATTTAAACCATAATATTGGCTTTACAAATGTAAACAGTGATTGAACCTCTTTCCTTTAGCTAATAGAAATGCCAATGAAATTAGAGTCAATTAAATAATTGCTTTATTAACCTAATGTATTACTGCTGTAAGTCATGCTGTGGCTCATCCAGCCAGGAGGGGAACTGGAAGAGAAAAAAAAACTACATCAACATAAAGAGAAGGGAAACTAGCACATTGTAAAAACTTGATCCAAAGAAAAGAATAAAACATCTACCGAAATTTTGACATATCAATTTCATTCTTTAGGTTTAACCATGACCGAAGCTGGAAAAAATCCTAAGAGATTTTACAAGTTAAAGATCTTTCCGAGTATGTTAGCTGTCTCCTCTTCTGTCAGGTCTTATCTGTCCACCTCTGTCTCCAGATTCCTTCTTTTCTTCTCTCAAGTGAGTTATCTCACTTTTTCCTTTAGGGTAATACGGAGGTATGTGATTACTGACTTCTAGTGTTAGATACCTTGAGAGGATTTGCAATTGTTTTTTAAACTTCTCTGTTCCCTAGCATGTGGTCCCCTGCTTTTCTGAGGACTGAATTTATTATGTCAATAATTTCAGAACCTAGTGAGGTACCTGGTAATACCACTGAGCAAATACTTGTGGAATGGGTAGGCTTCCCTGGTAGCTCAGCTGGTAAAGAATAGGTAGGTAGCACTGTCGAATCTCTAGGAAGGTGCCAAGCTGGTTTCAGGAGTTAAAGCCCTTCTTGTAACTCACCTTTCTCTGGCTCTGTACCAAGTGTTCTTGTATCCCTGAGCACAGAACAGTAAGAGGAGAATTTTGTGGGGTTTTTTTCTGACCCAGGTTCAGACTACACCCAAAGTATGGTCAGAGTTGGCTACTTAGGAAAGGTGTTATGGATGTTAATGATGGAAGGAAGCAGGGGGGACGAGAAGGATTATCATGTATTTGGTGCTCTGTTATCCCTTCCATATATATTATCTAATTTAACCCCCAAACAACTATTCAGAGTAAATATTATTATCCTTATTTTTACAATTAAGGAAACTAGGAATTTTTAAATATAATTTCTACCAGGTCACATGGCTTATCCAGTAGCCAAACTAGAATTAAAAGTTCTGTTGGCTCATTCAGAACTCAGTGCTTTGCTGAGAATATGGGAATTAAAGAAGTTTTAGTTCTATAACAATGCAGTAACCCATTCTGATAGTATCCTAAACTTGACGCAGTTTTGTTTTTCAACTTTAAACAATAGGATTCTCCTAGTCCATAGGTTGTCTTTTACTATTTTTTTTTAACAGAAGAAGAAGTAAAATTGTCACTGTTAGCAGATGATGTGATACTATATATCTAAAATTCTAAAGACACTACTAGAAAACTACTAGAGCTCATCAATGAATTCAGCAAAGTTGCAGAATACAAAGTATACAGAAATCTATTGTGTTTTTATACACCAATAGCTAAAGATCAGAAAGAGAAATTAAGGAAACACTTCTATTTACCATCACATCAAAAAGAATAAAATATCTTGGAATAAACCTATCTAAGGAGGCAAAAGACCAGTACCCCAAAAACTATCAGAAAACAATTTAAGAAACTGAAGATGATACAAAGATACTCTGTGTTCTTGGACTGGAAAAATCAATATTGTCAAAATGACTATACTACACAAGGCAATCTAATGATTCAGTACAATTCTTATCAAACTACCAATGCCATTTTTCACAGAACAGAGCAAAAATTTTTCATATTTGTATTGAAACACAAAAGACCTCAAATAGCCAAAGCAGTTTTGAGAAAGAAAAGTGGCGCTGGAAGAATCAGGCTTTCTGACTTACGACTATACTACAAAGCTACAGTAATCAAAACAGCGTGGAACTGGCACAAAAACAGACTTACAGATTAGTGGGAGGAGCCTTGTGGGCTCCAGTCCTTAGGGTTGCAAAGAGTCAGACATGACTGAGTGACTACTGCTTTCACTTTCAACAGGATAGAAAGCCTGGAAATAAACTCACACACCTATGGTCAATTAACCTATGACAAAGGAGGCAAGAATATACAACGGAGAAGAGACAGTCTCTTCAATAAGCTAGAAAAGTGGACAGCTACTTGTACAAGAGTGAAATTAGAACATTCTCGAACATCATACACAAAAATAAATTCAAAATGGATTAAAGCCCTAAATGTAAGACTGGATACTATAAAACTCCTAGTGGAAAACACAGACAAATCATTCTTTGACATAAATGGCAACTATATATTTTTGATTTGCCTCCTAGAGTAATAAAAATACACAAATGAGGCCTAATTAAACTTGAAATCCTTTTGTACAGCAAAGAAAACTGTTAACAGAAAGACCACCCACAAAATGGGAGAAAATATTTGCAAATGTAGTGACCAGCAAGATTATTCTCCAAAATATTCAAACAGCTCATGAAATTCAAGGCCAAAAAAAAAAAAAAAAAACAACAGGCAGATCTAAACAGACATTTCTCCAAAGAAGATATATAGATGCCCAAGGGGCACATGAAAAAATGCTCAAAGTCATTAATTATTAGAGAAATGCAAATCAAAACTACAATGAAGTATCACCTAACATTGATGGCCTGTCAGAAAGGCCATCATGGAAAAAATCTACAAATAATAAGTGCTAGGGAGGGTGTGGAGAAAAAGGAACTTCCTACAGACGTGGCAGGAAAGTAAATTGATACAATCACTACAAAGAACAGTATGAACATTCCTTAGAAAACTAAAAATAGAATTATTATATGATCTTGGGATCCCACTCCTGTGCATGGACCCAGAAAAGACAAAAACTTTAATTTGAAAAGACACATGCACCCCAGTGTTCAAAGCAGTACTATTTATAATAGCTAAGATATGGAAGCAACCTAGATGCCCATTGACAGATGAATGGATAAACATGTGGTACTTATAGACAATGGAATATTACTCAGCCATAAAAAAGAATGAGATATGACATTCATAGCAACACAGATATGGACCTAAAGATTATCATACTAAGTGAAGGAAGTCAGAAAGAGAAAGACAAATATCATATGATATAACTTGTATGTGTAATCTAAAAAAAGAAGAACTTATTTACAAAACAGAAACAGGCTCACAGACTTGGAAAGCAAACTTATGATTGCCAAATGGGAAAGTGGGGGTGGGGGAATGGATAGATTAGGAGCTTGGGATTAACATATACATACCACTATATAACATACATAATCAACAAGTACCACTATATAGCACAGGGAACTTGATACCATATTTTCTTACAACCTATAT
The DNA here is from genome assembly GCF_027580195.1 of Bos mutus. Taxonomy (NCBI): domain Eukaryota; kingdom Metazoa; phylum Chordata; class Mammalia; order Artiodactyla; family Bovidae; genus Bos; species Bos mutus. Next base: position 24,774,632 of record NC_091623.1, read on the forward strand.
AGGAAAAGAATCTGCTTGGGGCTGGTGCACTGGGACGACCCAGAGGGATGGTACAGGGAGGGAGGAGGGAGGAGGGTTCAGGATGGGAACACGTGTATACCTGTAGCGGATTCATGTTGATATATGGCAAAACCAATACAATATTGTAAAGTTAAAAAATAAAATAAAAAAAAAAGAATGAATATATGTATATGTATAACTGAATCACTCTGCTATATGCCCTTGTCTTTTTCTTACTGGGTTGTTAAGAGTTCTTTATATATTGTAGATTCAAGCTCTTTGTCAGAAATATTCTGTGAAAATTTCCTTCCAACCTTGGCACAGATTTCTGTTTCCTTAACTCTGTCTTATGGAAGAACAAAATTTTTAACCTTGATGAAAATCCATTTTAAACCTTATTTCTTTTTTTATAGTTAGTGCTTTTCATGTTTTATTTAACAATGTCTTGCCTAATCTGGTATCGCAAATGTTTTCTCTCCTGTTTTTTTTAAAGTTCTAATGGTTAGGTTCTTATATTTAAGCCTAATACTAATTTTGAATAAAGCTTTTTGGAAGTTATCAGGTAAAGATCAAGACTAGTATATTTTCCCATAAACAGATATCTAGATATTCTAGTACTATTTGTTGAAAAGGCAATGCTTTTTCTCTACTGAATTAGCTTGGTATCTTTCTCAAAAATAAATTGTTCAGGTAATTGTGGATTAATTTCTCGTTATGCTATTTTTCATGCTATTTTAAATAGAGATTTAAAATTTTTCATTGTCAAATGTTTGTTGGTAGTTTATAAAAATGACAGTTTTTATTTTGACCTTGTATCCTGAAATTTTTCTAAACTTATTTATTGCTATGCTAAGTCACTTCAGTCGTGTCCGACTCTGTGCGACCCCATAGACGGCAGCCCACCAGGCTTTCCCGTCCCTGGGACTCCCCAGGCAAGAACACTGGAGTGGGTTGCCATTTCCTTCTCCAATGCATCAAAGTGAAAAGTAAAAGTGAAGTCGTGTCCAACCCTCAGCGACCCCATGGACTGCAGCCTACCAGGCTCCTCCATCCATGGGATTTTCCCGGCAAGAGTACTAGAGTGGGGTGCCATTGCCTTCTCCGAAACTTATTTATTAGATTGATTGATTTAATTGAAGTATAGTTGGATTTACAATGTTGTATTAGTTTCAGGTGTACAGCACAGTGATTCAGCTATATATATATATATATATGTGTGTGTGTATATATATATATTCTTTTTCAGGTTGTTTTCCACTATAAGACTTAATAGCTATTTTGTGACTCTCTTAGGGTTTTTTTTTTTTACCTACTTATATATCATGTCATTACAATTAAGGATATTTTTACTTTTACCTTTTCCATTTGCATGACTTTTATTTCCTTTGCTTGTCTATTGTGCTGGCTAGAATCTTCAGTAAATGTTGAATAAAAGACATCATGCCAGCTGTAGCCTTTTCAGAGGAGCTATCAATCAAGTTGAGTAAGTTAACTTTTGTTCCTCGTTTGCTCAGAGTTTTTTATTTTTTAATCATTAAATGGTTTTGTCAAATGTTTTCCTGCATCTATAGCAATGACTGTATGGTGTTTCTCCAATATTCTTTTGATATGTAAAGTGCATTGATTTTTAAGCACATGTAAATGATACAACCTAAAAATAGAACATATGAAGGCTAGAACATAATAATGTCATTAAAATGGAAAATAAAAACATGTGCCCTTATATTACTTATTAAATATATAATCAGCCAAAAAATATTAAATGCAAGTTATCTGATTTACTATAGGTAGAACTGGGACCGACTCAAAGGGGAGAAAGTATCTAATGTTTTCTTTTCCAATTTAAAATGTTTTATGTTTATTGAAAGTCCTCATTTCTGGTTGTTTTGACAGTGCATTATAAGGTTGAAATTTTCATATTTCATTTCATTTAAAGAGAAATTTCAAGCCATTTTGCCTAAAATCACATTTTTTCTATAGGAAAAAACTTGTCTTCAGGTAACTTATTTGTACCTAATTATGTAGGAAAGTGAATCCTCAGCTAAAAGTTTTAGCAGTGATTCAGTCTCCTTTATAGTAAAAATAAAAATATTTCTGTGATTAAATTTAACTGTGGTATTGGGCTACTGCCTGATGCTTCTGATTCCATGAAAGTTTAATTTCATTCTAGAGAGAAAACACTTGGATGATTAGGGGCAGGAATAAGTACCCATTCCCACAAAAACCGAACATAAAATGAAACAATTCATCATACAAAAAATAGCCTCCATAAAAATACAGTTTCCAGAAAGGTAAATTATAAAAGTATGCATTTAGCCAATCATTTTAAATACCATAATTATACAGGCTGCTCATCAAAAGACTTTTAAGACTCATTAAAATCATAAAACAATTCTAATTAAATCCATATTTAAATTAAGTTTCTATAACTAACCTACATGGTACTTTAAATCAAACAAAAAAAGTTGTATAAAAGATCCAATTAATTGTAAGTTTTTGTAAGAATTAGAGCCTAATTACTCTATGATTAAGTTTCCCCAAAATGTAATCATCAATGGCTCTATTCAGAAGATTTAGCCTTCTGCACCCCAGATGCCAGCAGAGTGCTGCAGCCCGTCTTTGACACCAGCACATCTATTCATCTGAAATCAGCATGACTGTGGAAACTACCTCCACCCCCACGGGGGCAGCCAAGTGGTGAGACCAAACAAAGCTGCATACTTAATAGAGATAAATGTCCCCCTATCTTCAGAGGTCCCTGTCTGATTAAATGGATTCGTGTCCATCACTAAACTTAAAAAAGAAAAAAAAAAGAAAAATCCATCTTCAGAGCAGATTTTGAAGACAATGGTCATTTCAAAGATTCCCAAGTCAATGGGAAAAGGTGCACAAGAAAAGAATAAGACTTGCAGCTTACAGAGAAAGAAAACTGGGCCTTCTAAGGGTACAGCGCTAAAGCGTTTCCTTCAAACTCCATGCAACTCTTCTTTCTTACTTAGCTACTTGAAATGGTTTTCATTTTTTATTAGCCCAACTTCCCACGGGAAAGAAAAACAAAACTGTGACATCGCAGCCTCTTGTGTGTTCTCTGAAACTCATTAACCCTCTGAAGTTATTAGGGCAGCATCATTTTTTTCTATGACATCACAGAAGGTGAAGGTCACTTCTATAATATTCTTGGCTTCATTCATGTGGTGCATACCCCACAAAATATTCTTGTAATTTCCCCAGTGCCCTGATAGCCGAGTGATTAGCTATTATGGTACATAAAAAGTTCAGACGTATAACGTATGATTTATAGCCTCTCTTTCTGATAATCTAATTTTCTTTTATGGTAAAAAGAAATTTACTATTTATGTTTTATAGATTGTTATTTTTGAGGAAATGACTAAAGTATCTTCACATGGACACTTCCTGTGATTGCACAGTATCTGGAGGCAGATGCATCCAAATGGTTGGGATATAAAGGTAATTTTTTATTCAGTTGACCAGAACTTTTTCAGCATTACCTCATCTGTGCTGGTGGCAGAACATGTGTATGATGATGGGTTAATTAGGCCAGAGCTACCTGCCAGCCACTTCACGGACATCAGGATAAGAGATGCAGGCTCTGGGCAGATGGAGCTGAGTCCAAGGTCCAGCTACAGCAAGATTTCCTTCTCAAATGCACTGTCCCTGACTTGAAAAGTCCCTAGCTCTTTGCCATAAGAGCTGGTGCTACGCCTGTGGTTCATCTTAAAACCTATGTTACTCTGTTTCTTTCTAAAATGTTTAGTTATGGAATTAACCCTGTCCCTGGCTCTTAGATAAGGGACCTTTTAGAAATGTGACCCTTAAATTGCTTTTTCCTCTCCTCTACTTATTACTGTATTACCTTCAATTTCATTGTGCTTAAATTATTGTCCTATCAATTCTAACTTCAGGTAATAATTCTAAAAATGGTTCCTATTCTAAGAGAAAGCTCCCTTCCCACCCCCAGTTGATTTGAGACTAACCTGAAGGGTGAAATCAGTGCATGTAGTCATCACAAAAAAGGGTAGACTGGAGAGGAAATGTGAGCAGGCTCAGGGAGGTGAGAGAAAGGCTGGTCCATTCATCTGGCTTCTGACTCTGAAGAGGTAAGGATGTGAAAAAGTCTCTGTCTACTACTGTGACCTGTCATGCCCCGGGAAAGGGGGTTGGGCTTTCTTTGCCTGTATCAGGTATAAAATGGAACAGCCCCTGTGATCCTTGGTGATCAGAATTCTGCATTGGTAAGCCACAGAGCTAATAATAATGTCTGTTAGACATAGAGACTAGACTTACAGACATGGGGAGAGGGGAAGAGAGGGTGAGACGTATGGAAAGAGTAACATGGAAACTTACATTCAGTTCAGTTCAGTTCAGTCGCTCAGTCGTGTCCGACTCTTTGCGACCCCATGAATTGCAGCATGCCAGGCCTCCCTGTCCATCACCAACTCCCGGAGTTTATCCAAACCCATGTCCATTGAGTCGGTGATGACATCCAACCATCTCATCCTCTGTCGTCCCCTTCTCCTCCTGCCCTCAATCTTTCCCAGCATCAGGGTCTTTTCCAATGAGTCTGCTCTTTGCATCAGGTGGCCAAAGTATTGGAGTTTTAGCTTGCTGCTGCTACTGCTGCTAAGTCACTTCAGTCGTGTCTGACTCTGTGTGACCCCATAGACGGCAGCCCACCAGGCTTCCCCTGTCCCTGGGATTCTCCAGGCAAGAACACTGGAGTGGGTTGTCATTTCCTTCTCCAGCGCATTAAAGTGAAAAGTGAAAGTGAAGTCGCTCAGTTGTGTCCAACTCTTCGCGACCCCATGGACTGCAGCGCACCAGGCTCCTCCATCCATGGGATTTTCCAGGCAACACTACTGGAGTGGAGGGAGTTTCAGTTTACCATATGTAGAATAGATAGCCCAGGAAACTCAAACAGAGGCTCTGTATCAATCTAGAGGGGTGGGATAGGAAGGGATACGGGAGGGGACATGTGTATACTTATGGCTGGTTCATGTTGAGGTTTGACAGAAAACAAAAAGTTCTGTAAAGCAATGATCCTTCAATTAAAAAAAAGTTTAAAAGATAATATCTGTTAATTATTAAGTCCTTATGAAACACTTTACATATACTGATTCTTTCAGTTCTCACAATCAAAGTTGTTAGTATTGTAGCCACATTTTTTAACTGAAGAAACAGAGGTCCAGAGAACTGAAATCATTTGTCCAAAGTCACATAGCTAGTAAACGGCCAAGCCAGCTCCAGTAAACTTTCAAACATTATGCCTACTGCTCGTTCAATTCTTTGTCTTCTGGACTTGTTTAGTTGCAAATACTTAACGTGGCGTTTCAAGTGTGCCAGGCACTCAACTAAGAGCTTTAAGTATATTATTACATCTACTTGTTTCTCACCACAACCCTATGAAATATTATTTCAGCACAGCTATTATTCCCCATTATTTTTCAGACTAGAAAACCTACACAGAGAGAAACTGAGTAATTGGCATAGATTAGGAAGCTCCTCTGACCCACTCCAGTGTTCTTGCCTGGAGACGGGGAGCCTGATGGGCTGCCGTCTATGGGGTCGCATAGAGTTGGACACGACTGAAACGACTTAGCAGCAGCAGCAGCAGGAAGCTCCTCGGAAGCTCCTAAATGGGAGAGGCTGGGTCTGAAGGGGAGGCTGGTGCTGGTGAGTCCGTGCTCTGTACTGCCTCCCGTGTATTTTCTTTGGCTGTCTCTTAGCACTTTGTTAAAGACTCAAAAAATTTAGCCTGCACCAAATGTTCTCAGGGCAAATTAAAACGGGTCATTTTGGGCCAAAGCACTGGAAAAGGTATTGTTTGGGTTTAGGGGTGATAAGGGTAGAGAAGCAGGAGTCAGGACGGAGCAGAAAGGTGACCAATCGGCACAAGCGAATCCAATGCAAAGGCAAAACCAACAGAGGCGGGACAGCTGGTCAGTGGCCCTCCCCAGACAGTGGTTCTTCTCTTGGGGCCCGCATTGGATAGCCTGGTTCCATTCTTCTGAGGAATGAGGTAGCTGTTCAGAGACCATCTCCTCTCCTTGCCGAACACAAGGTGTATAACACACAATGGTGGTGTGTAACACACCACCATTCTAGCTTTTCTCCTAAAACTCTGACCACCACTCTTGGTGGGTTTGTTGTTGTTTTTTTATTTTTTTTTGATCGAGCTGCTTCTATTTCTCCTTCTATAACTGGATTGTGTGCTGTCCACATTTGGTCATTGGTCTGTGCTCCCTCCTGTCACTGAGAGCTTGTTAGGTTTCGCTATCGCTGTGAGGCCACGTCCTCCGGATCTATAGCCTCTTCAGAATTTCTTGACCCCATGTCTAGCAACAGGAGGTGTATCCTCATGGAGATACCACGTTGCCTCAAATCTTGAAATCCAAAATCAAGTGAATTGTCTCTCTCCAAACCCGTCTTCTGCCTTCCTCTCCTGTTACTGTCAGGCTGTGGAGGGATGACCTGGAGCTCAGTGGCCTCATCTCCTCTTGCCTCTGTCCGACATGCCATTGCTCATCAAGCCTCTGTTTCGTGCTCTTTTTCTTCCACCTAGCAAGACTGCATTTTCTTTACTCCTTGCTATAGACTGAATGTTTGCATCCCCCCTCCCCCAAATTCATACATTGCAATCTAATCCCCAATGTGATGCTATCTGGAGGTGGGTTGTTTGCAATCAGGTCCTAAGAGTGGAGCCCTCATGAATGGGATTAGTGCCCTTGTCGAAGAGACACCAGAGAACCCCCTGCTACTTTCCACTCTGTGAGGGCACAGTGAAAAGACAGCTCCCTGTAAACTAGGAAGTGGGTTCCTACCAGACAACAAGTCTGCTAGTGTCATGACCTCAAACTCCTCAGCCTCCACACCTGTGAGAAATAAAATTTTGTGTTTATTAACCATTCAGTTTTCGGCATTTTGTTATAGCAGCCCAAATGGGCTATGTAAGACACATTCTTCCTGCTGCTGCTGCTGCTACGTCGCTTCAGTCGTGTCCGACTCTGTGCGACCCCAGAGACGGCAGCCCACCAGGCTCCCCCGTCCCTGGGATTCTCCAGGCAAGAACACTGGAGTGGGTTGCCATTTCCTTCTCCAATGCATGAAAAGTGAAAGTGAAGTCACTCAGTCGTGTCTGACTCTTAGCGACCCCACGGACTGCAGCCTACCAGGCTCCTCCATCCATGGGATTTTCCAGGCAAGAGTACTGGAGTGGGGTGCCATTGCCTTCTCCGGACACATTCTTAATCCTCTGTATATTTCTAGACCTTATTCAGTTCAGTTCAGTAGATCAGTCGTTTCCGACTTTTTGCGACCCCATGGACTGCAGCATGCCAGGCTTCCCTGTCCATCACTGACTCCTGGAGCTTGCTCAAACTCATGTCCATTGAGTTGGTGATGCCATCCAACCATTTCATCCTCCATCGTCCCCTTTTCCTCCTGCCTTCAATCTTTCCCAGCATCACGGTCTTTTCCAATGTTCTAGTTGGAACATTGGAAAGTTCTAGACCTTCTTACATTTCTGCAAAATCCTCTCTTATTAGCTCAGCTCTCAGGGATTCTCAACTCTCATGTTTAATGTCTATGCCACAAAATATAACATTTAATCGGTTCTGTCTTGCATTTTTTTTTTTTCCGCCATGTATTCATCTGAATCCTAAGCTAATCTTAGGTGAGTATACGTTATAGGTCAGCTACTGGAGTACTGTCTGAATGCCATCATTTCATCAAATCCTCATAAACTCTGTGGGGTCTACTTATATTTTCCAGATTAGAGATAAAAATACTGAACTTAAGAGAGATGAAGTGACTTACTCAAAGTCCTACTGGGGCAAAGTGGCAGAGGAAAAATTCATACCCCTTTCTGTCTGAGGACAAATCAATAATCTTTCCACTCTCTGCTGACTGAGCCTAACTTCTTTAAACTAATTTTCTAAATTCCTGAGTTTTATTTCTTTTCCCTATGAAATAATCTGGGTTATAATCTGGAGCATATGTATAACTATTATTTTAAATCCTATTCTGAACAAAATAAGGCATAAATAAATGAATACAGAAATGAAGTATCAGTGATTTCTATTAAAAATCAAATAAATTCTATTGTAGAACCACCAAGGAGGCATAATCCTCCTAGACTTCAGGCAACACTACAAAGCCACAGGAATCAAAACAGTGTGATATTGGCCCAAAAACAAGCATATAGATCAATGGTACAGAATAGAGAGCCCAGAAATAAACCACACACTTATGGTCAATTAACCTTCAGCACAGGAGGCAAGAATATATATTGGGAAAAATTCTCTCCAGCAAGGGGTGTTAGGAAATGTGGACAGCCACATGTAAATCAATGAAGTTAGAACACACCATTACACCATACACAAAAATAAACTCAAAATGGCTTAAAGATTTAAATATAAGACACGACACCATAAAACTCCCAGAAGAGAATGTGAGCAAAACATTTTCTGACATAAATCATACCAATGTTTTCTCAGGTCAGATTCCCAAGGCAATAGAACTAGAGGCAAAAATAAATACATGGGACTTAATCAAACTTACAAGCTTTTGTACCACAAAAGAAACCCTAAAGAAAATGAAAAGACAGCCTATGAACTAGGAAAAGATATTCGCCAACAATGTGACCAACAAGGGCATAAACAGTTCATATAACCCAACAACAATAATCAACAAAACCAAACCAAAAAATGGGCAGAAGAGCTGAACAGACATTTCTCCAAAGATGACACACAGATGGCCAATGACACATGGAAAGACACTCAGCATCACTAATTATTAGAGAAATGCAAATCAGAACTACAGCGCAGTGCCACCTCACACCGGTTAAAGTGGCCATCGTTAGAAAATCTACAAATAACAAACGCTCCAGAGGGCATGGAGGAAAGGGAATCTTCTTACCCTGTTGGTGGGAGTGTAAACTGGTACAGCCAGTATGGAAAATAGTTTGGAGATTCCTCAAAACACTAAAAAACAGACTTGCCATATGATCCAGCAGGAGTTCCGTACGAGCTCAGCTGGTAAAGAACCCACCTGCCAATGCAGGAGACATAAGAGATGCAAGTTCGATTCCTGAGTCAGGAAGATCCCCTGGAGGAGGGCATGGCAACCCACTCCAGTATCCTTGCCTGGAGAATCCCATGGACAGAGGTGCCAGGTGGGCTACAGTCGATGGGGTCAAAAGAGTCAGACAGGACTGAAGCGACTTAGCATAGCATATAATCTGAATCACTTTGCTGTACAGTGGAAATTAACACAATGTTATAAGTCAGCTATACCTCAAAAAAAGGAAATTTTTAATAAATATAATTTTATCAAATTTTAAGTATTTGAGAATCAACAACAAATACACATGTATCCTATAGTCATGTGTAATTCAAAGCTGTACAAAATAGGTATTTGACAGTCAGAATAGTATTTATAGAACCTCATACAAATTTAGTGATCAGTCATAGTGATCAATTCACAGCTGTCCTCTTCAGGTCTTTCTTCTTCAACAGGATATAGCTGCATTAGTATCTAGAGGTTGTACTGATGGATAAATGACAGCCATGGAAGATGATGTTGGATATCTGCCCAGGGCCCCTCAGAGCCTCTCACGTTTTCTACGTTCTACAGCTGGACCACTGATGGCCAGCGCCTGCATCTTTATAGGAGATGCAAGAATCTACTCTGCCAATATGCGACGGTGCAAATAAAACAGAACCAGCACTTAAACTCATGACCACAGACCTGCAGACTGGATGAAATTAAACTTGTCACTCTGCTGTTTACCAAACTAAACCAACCCACAAAGAAAAAATATTCCAACACCTGTACAACTCATCTCCTATTCTTATCTCTTGTCTTTCTGCTCCCTATTACAGAAACTTTACTTCTCCTTGATTTGTTCTCCTCTGCTATTTTCCCCACTGAAAGAGCACATTTCTATCATTCCATAGAGTTCCTATTTCCCCAGAAATGTAGAATTCCAATATATGTATCAGGACCTGATTAATTTCTTTGATTTTTAGAGAGAGTTCTTTATTTTTTTAATTAAACTATAGCAGCATTTGCATAAAAAGTGTTTTGTGGAAGCATGATCATGTAAAGCCTAAAGAGGGAAGCTTCTTTGGTTGAAGTGGAGAGAGCGGGTCACTCTAAGGGCAATCCACGGAGGCTTTGGCAGATAGTACAAGGACAGAGAGCAGCAGCCCTCAGGGGGTTGCTTTTCTTTAGTAAAGTGCAGTAGGGCTCATGGGGCTTCCCTGGTGGCTCAGTCGGTAAAGAATCTGCCTGCAGTGCAGGAGACCAGGGTTCGGTCCCTGGGTCAGGAAGATCCCCTGGGGAAGGAAATGGCAACATACTCTAGCATTCTTGCCTGGAAAATCCTATGGACAGAGAAGCCTGGCAAGCTACAGCCCATGGGGTCACAAGAGTCAGACACGACTCAGTGACTAAACCACCAGTGGGGCTCACAGCCATGTCCTTAGCATTGCCAAGAACAGGCTAGCATTTACCGAGCTACTGAAGAGTACCGTTTGTTGCATCTCTTGCATTAACATATGAATGTAAGGATGGAAGAAATGAAGAAAGATGGGGGGTGGGGGGAGAGAAGAGAAACTTCACAAGGATAGTATGAGTTAGAGGATTAGGTGGCCTGGCCTGGCCTGCTACATTTGAGGTACATGAACACAGGCTGAGAGAGGACACATTTCTGTGCACTGTTTGCACACGCTAGGCTCAAGAAATGAACAATACTGTGCTGACGAAAGAAATTATGCCTGCAGTGTGGCTTAGGTGTGGACCTCTGCCAATGCCAGGGACCTCACTAAAGACAGGAGGAAGAAGCTGCTAAGATCTGTGGTGCTTTTTGCCATCGGCTGCAGAGGCTTCTGTACCAGGAAATACAACAAAGCAGGTGCCAGGGACTGGGGAGAGAAGTGTGGGATCCCAAATAGTCTTGCAAATATGGCATGGGTTGGTGCCATTCTATCTCAAGACTATTGCAACTCAGCGACCCAGGGTAATTGTGGGAAAGAGCCTCAGGACTGTCAACCAGCTGTGATTTCACCTGAAGCACTGCTCCAAATTTCACTGCAGTTTTTGTTTGTGAACTTAGTGAAAGTAACCAATATGAAACAGGGCTCAAGCTCACTTCACTAGTCACAGATGGCACTAGATATGCGAACTCCTGCCTAACAGGGTCTGTGGCTCTTGATTGCTCTGTCTCGGAACCTTTTGAGTTGATGGTCTTCAGAGCTTCATGGATGGCATTTCAGCATCGTCCCTAACATGCTGGTACCACTGTTCTGTTTTCTCACAACTGTCCCCGTTATCCGTCCTCAGGTGAATAGAGGCCCCAGTTTTAATGATGGTGGCCATGTGTACACACAGAAACATGTAAAGGGTTCAGTATTCCTAATGGAAGTACAGAAATGCAGGGAAATACAGCACTACCTGCCATTTTCATGATCAACATTTGCAATAGAGTGCATAAATGCTTCGGTTTACAGAAATAGCTAGACCTTTCTGAACCCTCCCAGTGATTAATTAGAAAGCCTGTCTTACAGATTTTTCTCTCAGGTGTAGTAACCTTGTAGCCCTTACCATTAAGAACTAATAAATAAATGCTTGGTTAAGCATAAACAGGGTGATAGGCAGTGAAAGAGTGATGATCTTGGTTTTTACAATATGCGCACTCTGTCATTTTACCTTGGAGGACAAAATAATACACAAAAACCAAAAGTCGCAAAAGCAACGAGTGAGCAATTTGTTATTATCCACTTAAAAAGTATTACTAGTACTCACTGTGAATGAACATTTTTGTGATTATATCACAATCAATTTTAGGAAATAAAAATTCATGATTTTAAGAAAGCATTTCAAATTCTGCAGTTAAACTGAAGATATATACTGGGTAAGGATATAATATCTAGAAGGAGATCAGATGTTTAAATTTATTCTTAAAAAAATAAGAAGTAAACTAGATCACAAAAGAAGTACTCACAATTAATGGAACCCTATCCATTTAGCAGATACTTGATTGGCTGATTTGTACAATAATTTTAAACCACCCATCATATTAAATAGAGCTCCTCATCTCCTCCCTATATATTTTATGACAATTAAGCTAGGTAACTGCTGATTCCTCCCATTATCCTATCTTTTTAAATGAAATGTAAGAAATAGTATGTCAAGCTGGGAAATTTTAGCTTCTATTATGAAAATGATAATAAGAAGTGAAAGTTAACCCCATTACAACTATGCAATCAGAACCTCATAAATATGATAGTATATTCAGAAAAAAAAGCTCAAACTGGCTGATTATAAACAAAATATTTGGATAACTAGCTAAATCTGTACACAGCTTAATTGGTTCATCTTTAAAAGCCTCTTTAGAGCAGCAACAAATTATTTTACGAAATCTAGGCCAAAGTGTGTAAGTCCAATCTTCCACTTTCATTTCTGGAGCAATGTGGTTTATGCAAATATGACAAATTTACACTGCTTTGATGATTGCCAGTTTAATCAAAGATTTCCTTTAAACCAAAATAGTGACTTGAGACATAAACTAAAATATATTCTTAAGGTATAATAGTTTGGATCAACATTTTTCTCTTTCCAGCCCACATTAAAATAACTCCCAAAGAGGTTGCCTTATACACTGAATAATGTCCAAACAAAAAAAATTGACCAGTTTACTTGGATAAGAGAGCTGTGTTTTATATGTGGACAGGGAATAAGACAGCCATCTAAAATATCCCAGTTTGAGTCTTTGCCAGTCCATTCTCTATTACAAAATGTTCACATCACACCTGCACTCAAACAAATGCAAGAAACTTAACACCATTAAGTTAAATTGTAAGCTCTTTATGGAAAAATAACTTCCTTTAGCTTCCCTTGTAATTCCTCTGAAGAGTAGCATTATATATCCTACATACACTGATCGAATGAGGTTTACCTTTTTATTTTATTTTTCCAGGAAGAAATGAGAAGGATGAATATATAAAAGACAGCATCAGAAAGACACTTCTGTTTTCTGGGTATTTGACTTATATCCATTTTTTTCTGGATACTTAAAACTGTTCATCCATAAAACTATTTATTTCCTATTGTCTACTGAGGACACCCGAGGTCAGGGAAGGCGGCCGAGAGGAGCAACCCACGTCCAAGGAGTGGTGGCTGTGCGGGCGCAGGAGGGCCCAGAGGAGCTACTTCACGTCAAGGTCAGGAGGGGCGGCGGTGAGGAGATACCCCTCGTCCAAGGTAAGGAGCAGCGGCTGGGCTTTGCTGGAGCAGCTGTGAAGAGATACCCCTTGTCCAAGGTAAGAGAAACCCAAGTAAGACGGTAGGTGTTGCGAGAGGGCATCAGAGGGCAGACACACTGAAACCATAACCACAGAAAACTAGCCAATCCAATCACACGGACCACAGCCGTGTCTAACTCAATGAAACTAAGCCATGCCCGTGGGGCCACCCAAGATGGGCGGGTCATGGTGGAGAGGTCTGACAGAATGTGGTCCACTGGAGAAGGAAATGGCAAACCACTTCACTATTCTTGCCTTGAGAACCCCATGAACAGTATGAAAAGGCAAAATGATAGGATACTGAGAGAGGAACTCCCCACTCACTGAGTTATTAGAATTCCTTTCAAATGTCTCTAAATTTAAAGAAAAAATATTATGAAGGAACTATAAGTGACTAAGGTCAGTACTTAAAACAGCATCTCTTACGAGCTGGTTGGAAGGATGCGCTAACTAACACACCTGTGGTCTGGCCTACCACTTCCATTTTTTCCTCTACCCTCAGTTGTTCGTGTATGTGTGTCCATATTTGTATACCATTATTTTTATGCTCTCAGGATTTATAACATTGAGCCACATAACAAGATTTCCATGATTGCTTAATCACAGGTATTTTTACATGTATTTTATTTTTATTCATTTCTTGTTAATAGTAACTGTCACAGGTGCTATAATCCCCCAATTCTTCCCTGCCTGAGAATCTTGTCTTTATGTGTGAAAGATAATTTGCCTGTGAATGAAATTGTTAGATCACATATTTTTGCCCTTGGAAAATGATAGTCATGGCTCCACTATTCTTGGTCACTTGTGTTGCTTTGAAAAAGTTGTAGACAAACCAGGTTTTCCCCCTTTTGTGTGACTTGCTTTCTCAGGTAGAATGCCCATGTAATTTATCCTTCAATACCAGAAATTGTATTAGCATATATTTTGGTATTGATTACTTTATATTAAGTTTTTCCAGCTATAAAGGGCCTTTGCTATATCCAGGTCAAATCTTTCTTCAGGAAAGTTTTCTTACATATTAGATCACTTTTTGTTCCATTTGTCTGCTCTTTTCTTCAGAAACAGTAATATTTTGATTGTTGGATATCCTTTGTCTGCCACATCTATAATTTTCTTCATAATAATTTTTAGATCTTTTTTCCCCCCTAATTTGGCTTGTGCGATTTATTCTCCATGTTTTTATTTCCCAGTTCTAACCCACATGACTTTGTTCTCACGAGCATCTATTCTGACTTTTATTGCCTTTAATAGGGCACTTATGTCCATAATGATTTCTGATTTCTTTCTCGTTTTATTCCTGAGTTTTCTAGCTCAAATTCTGTCTTCTGTTATTTTATTGTATCAATTTTTCTGAAATTTCTTTTGATAGTTTGTTTTCAAGAGGTCATTTATGTGTAATTTCTTTGAGACTCTGGAGAATTGTCTTTGACACTTTCTGTGTTTCTCTGTAACAGTCCTCTTCAAATGTACATTCTTCATCCATCTTTACATTATGTTCTTTTTTTACCCCCAGGTTTTATGCATAGATCATAGTTAGTTTCTTTGTGTTGACAGGGCAGGTAAGATACCTTCTGAAGAACAGGCTCTCTTTTGTTTATTTGTACTCTGTGGATTCTTCAAAGAAGTCTCTCTGAAATATAATATCTTCTTCAAGAGTTCTTTTAATTCTTTCATCAAACTCACACCGTGGGCTGGCAGATTCTCATCATGTTCCCTTTTCCAATGCTTCTCTGAAACACTCTTTCAGACTCCTCTGTAAAGCCTCACTACTGTTCATCAACCATTGTGGACTAACCTCTCACTCCTTCTTTCCCCAGCTGATGTCTGATGTTTGTGAAATACACCTCTGGAATGGAGGAATTAACAACGGATCAAATTAGCTCTGTTTTAGAAAATACCGGATTGCTGTTCCTTTTTTGGCTGGAGAAGTATAGGGCATCTTTCAAAGGTAGTAACCTTTTGAGTTATTTATTTTGAAAGGATTTTATGTTTTATATCAGGGATTATTATGTTTCTTTTACTCTCCAATTCAGAAATTGAGTCAGCAATGTTCTTTTCTCCTAATTAGGTTTTAGTTATAGCTAGGGGCTCCCTAGGTGCCCGTGGCCAAGAACTCTAATATAAATAAAAATGCGGTATCATTCTCTGTTCTATTATAATTATCAACTGAGTTAAAGCAAAACCCTTGGAGATGACTGTTAAGCTGCAGTAGAAACTTTATGAAACATGTGGTTCCCCAAAGCACTTTTTACATCAGTCCTTTCTGATATGAGGTGTCAGAAAAAGGTAATCTTACATATCACCTTCCCTTTAAAAGCATACTAACACAGACCTTCAGAACTTTTCCAAGCAGCACTGCCCTGATTCTCGTCTGCCCTAATTATCTTTGGCACTGAAGGAAAATGAGAGACATGTCCTCAGCTCCTGCTCTCCATCTACAGTGTTGTAATTGAAGACTGGGGTAGATAAAGGATGATTATTCTGATTAGAACAAGTTTGATTCGAATTGGCTTGAATTATTTCATTTCTCAAGTCACCTGCATACAGCCTTTCCCTACATTGCTGTGGGATCTAAATACATAGCAATATCACGGGTAAAAGCGTGTTTAAAAACAATTACTATGTAAGGTCCAGTATGGTGACTATGGTTAATAATATTATATTTCATAATTGAAAGTTGCTAAGAGAGTAAATTTTTTTTTTTTTTTGGCAGCACCTTATGGCTTGTGGGCTCTTATTTCCTGAGCAGGAACTGAACCTGGGCCCTCGGCAGGGAAAGTGTGGAGCCCTAACCTCTGGACCTAATTCCTAAACACTGGAGCCCTAATTCACTGGACCACCAGGGAATTCCTGACAGGAAACCTTTTCACCACAAGAAAAAATTGTAACTATGTATGGTGAGACATGTTAACTAGATTTAATGGTGGTGATCACTTTGTAATACAAACAAAATAATTTGTATACACATACAATTACATTTGTAATACATACCAAATCATTATGTCCTATACCTGAAATACCTCAGTATAAAGGAAAAACTGCAACATGGATTGAGGAGACATACTAATTTCAAAAATAATAAAACTGATAGCAGTTGTCCATCTCCCTAATCTTTCTTGTACTTCTAGAATATAAGGAAGGTAAAAGTAACACTTCTTTGCCTTACAATCAGGGTAAACTTATTCCTTAGGTCATGAAAATCCGCACCATGACTCTCATGTTTTTTATACTATAAGGCAATGGCACCCCACTCCAGTATTCTTGCCTGGAAAATCCCATGGATGGAGGAGCCCGGTAGGCTGCAGTCCATGGGGTCGCTAAGAGTTGGACACGACTGAGCGACTTCACTTTCACTTTTCACTTTCATACACTGGAGAAGGAAATGGCGGCCCACTACACTGTTCTTGTCTGGAGAATCCCAGGGATGGGGGAGTCTGGTGGGCTCCAGAGACATCACTTTGTCAACAGTCGGACACGACTGAGCGACTGTTGACAAAGTGAACAAAAGTGACAAAGTGAACAAAAGTGACAAAGTGAACTGAACTGAACTGAACTGAGACAATTATTGCCACTGACTGTTAATCACACAGGCTATCAAATAGTTAAGGCCATATAGCTCCTGGTTAAAAAAATGAATATCTGAAATATTTACCAAACAAAGTGTCTGTAGTAGCATACATCAGTTCAGTTCTGTTCAGTTCAGTCGCTCAGTCGTATCCGTATCCTTTGCGACCACATGAATTGCAGCACGCCAGGCCTCCCTGTCCATCACCAACTCCTGGAGTTCACCAGACTCACATCCACCAAGTTGGTAATGCCATCCAGCCATCTCATCCTCTGTTGTCCCCTTCTCTTCCTGGCCCCAATCCCTCCCAGCATTAGAGTCTTTTCCAGTGAGTCAACTCTTCGCATGAGGTGGCCAAAGTATTGGAGTTTCAGCTTTAGTATCAGTCCTTCCAAAGAACACCCAGGACTGATCTCCTTTAGAATGGACTGGTTGGATCTCCTTGCAGTCCAAGGGATTCTCAAGAGTCTTCTCCAACACCACAGTTCAAAAGCTTCAATTCTTCAGTGCTCAGCTTTCTTCAAAGTCCAACTCTCACATCCATAAATGATCACTGGAAAAACCATAGCCTTGACTAGACGGACCTTCGTTGGCAAAGTAATGTCTCTGCTTTTGAATATGCTATCTAGGTTGGTCATAACTTTCTTCCAAGGAGTAAGCGTCTTTTAATTTCATGGCCACAATCACCATCTGCAGTGATTTTGGAGCCCAGAAAAATAAAGTCTGACACTGTTTCCACTGTTTCCCCATCTATTTCCCATGAAGTGATGGGACCGGATGCCATGATCTTAGTTTTCTGAATGTTGAGCTTTAAGCCAACTTTTTCACTCTCATCTTTCACTCTCATCAAGAGGCTTTTAGTTCCTTTTCACTTTCTGCCATAAGGGTGGTGTCATCTGTATATCTGAGGTTATTGATATTTCTCCCAGCAATCTTGATTCCAGCTTGTGCTTCTTCCAGCCCAGCGTTTCTCATGATGTACTCTGCATATAAGTTAAATAAGCAGGGTGACAATATACAGCCTTGACATACTGTAATGTAATTTATTTTCCAGCATAATTAATATACTTTGTATATCTGTTTCAGCTGAGGATTTAAAATATTAACAATTTTTTTTCAGAGAAAATATCCTGAAAGCTTATTTAGAAAGTCTAAAACAGAATAGCATTTCGCAAACTGCAGTTAAGTAAAACAAACAAACAAAAGAGCAGACCTTATATATGTTTGCTTACAGGGAGACCCACTTCATGATTCTAATGAGAATTCTGAACACACAGTAAGAGCGAACACTTACGTCTGTGAATGACTTTAAAGTATAAAGCTTGGGTTTGAGTTAACTAACATCTGTTACTCAGTAGTTCAGTCCCATGGACATAGTTACTATACATATAGCACAAGGTATAGTGTTAGGTGGTATGAGGTATAAACAGACATATAAGACAGACCTCATGGAGTGAACAGGCTAGTAAGAGATAAAGCATGTGTGCAGGTAACTGCAATAGAAGGCAGAGGTGGTGATGCTCTGAAAGGTAAAACCAGAAAGGCAAAGACAGCAGAGAGGCCAGAATATTCGCATCTAGCTGGGAGCGATGGAGCCTTCTTGTAGGAGGGAACATTTAAGTTGAATCTCAGAGAATGGGAAAGAGGAGACTGGAGCATATGAAGGGCACAGCCTGATCAAAGGCACAGAAATAACGAGAGTGTCAATATTAGAGTGTTTATAAACAAATGGAGCACAGCTCGTCCAAGGGTGATACATGTTAGGCAGCAGAGAAAAGAAACAGGTGTTGTACCTCAGTGTGGACTGGGGCTTAGTCACATAAGAAAAAGTGATTTTCTAATTTCAGTGTGCATCAGAATCATTCTGGGGGGAGCAGAAGGCCGAGTGTGTCAATGCACGTGCGCTTTCAACGAACCCTCTAGACTACATTTTGAGAAACATCCATGCAGGGCTTGGAAAGCAGTCCTTCGGGAATGAGAATATATTTTTAGGTATTATAACTTTTGCGAGTGACAATTTGGTTCATTTTAGAAACTGGTTTTTTGGCTTTGTGTACGGCACTAAATCCTTTCTCTGATATAAAAATAGATAATGAATTCTAAAAAGAATATCAATAAAAGTTAAACACACACACATACACATGAACACTGTACCTCCCATTAGAATAAATTTCTACCAAAAAGAGCGTTCAGAAAATAAGCTGTGCAAGCCCAAGAATTCTGCTGAGTTTGAAGTGTCTGTATTCAGAAACAGCGTGAGACATCAAATGTTCTGCACATCAAGTAGGTTCATGTAGAAAAGAAATTTAAATAAGAGACGAACTATGCTGTGGGGCAGAAAGGAGGACTTCTATGGAACCTGACCCGTCAGTGTTACGTTAAAAGGGGGTGTGCTCATGCTTACATAAATCTTCATGCTGTTTTTACTAATTAACAAGTGTAAGAACCTTAGGAAAATTTTCCACAGAGGTAATTCATGTCTTTATCCCTTTATACCTTATTTTTCTTCTAAGCTTGTACAATGGGGGTTGGAACCCTACAGTATGAGTCACATTTTTATTTTATTTTTTTGACAGCATTGCCATATTTTCATCTTTTTGGTGTTTCTTAATTTCAGACTCTGCATTTTGACAGCTCAACCCTGTTGATTAATGCCTTGTAGGAACCCCTATATGGCCTGCCTGTTAGCGATCTAATTTTGTGCTGGAATGCCTGGGCTGGTATGTTGAACCGATTCACCACCCAGGTGGCTACATTTGGACTAAATGAGCTGTGAAGGGTTTCATCTTTGCCCATCACCGTCTTCCTTCGCGGAGCCCCACAGTATGCAGCCACTGCTCCGACGTGATTTGTCACAACCCATCAATAGAAAATAAATTATTGCCATTCTCACTTGTCAATGGGCTTGTCTTCACTTCAGCTGGCCTAATGATTGGAAGCTCAAAGGGAACATTTCCCATCTTTGTAGAGCATGATTATGACTGAACGCACTGCTCCCTTATGCAACTTGGCCAGTAAAAACACACACGGAAAGGAAATTAATTGGCTGTTTTGCGCCAGTGATTAGCACATTACACTTGAAGTCCGCACAAACTGATTTTAGGCAGGCAAGATTAGGTCGGTTGTGACTTTTATTTGCTTAGTGCAACATGATTAGCAACTGCTTCATTCAAGGTTAGCGCACTCGCTGCTGCAGAAGAAAATCTTCATCTCATCACGATGCTGCGGACCTTTAAGCTGATAAGCATGTTCTGGGCGGAAATCAGAAATCTCTTTGGGAGGGAAGCAAATGAGGATATGTAACAGAGAACTCATCAAATGGCTTAGACACATCCTGATGTCTGGCACTTTTGAAAATCATATTCCTAGGAAACGGGTCCTGCAAGCTGTATTTGCAGAGTGTTGAGATGGTAAACTGTGTCAGTTCAGGAGACAAAGAATAAAAGGACCCAAGCAGCAACATGAAGTAGAGGGTGACACCTTTCAAGGAACTAACTAAAAATGAGCATGCTTTTAAAAGAAGCAGAAAACTCTTCTTTCGTACAATCAACAGAATGAGCAAGAAGAGCAAAAGATACAACAGCAAGGCATCAAGTGAGACCTCGTAATTAAATTCAGAGATGCAGGAGATCAAAGGGGAACTGTATTAAAAAATTAGGTCTAGGGTATGGATCTGAGTTTCCCTGTTAACAGCTTTGCCTAGAGTATAATGACAAGAGGCTTTATCTAACATAATAATAAGCAAAGTTATAGTGTAAAAGTAAAAGAATGACTGACACTTATAAGTATTTTAAATATGATAGCGTTTTAGATTTTGGCCATGTTTCCAAAGCTAAGCAGTTTTTTATCATTGCCCTAACTTTTCTGCCTCCAGCCAGGGATAAGAGAGTTGGTGGGGGTGGTGGTGGGATGGGGGGGGGGGGCGGGGATTTGCGGAAACCAAATGTAGCAAATGTCAAAATCTGAGTTCCTGATCTCCATTTTCTCTGATTTTCTTAGAGGATATTTTCCATCCCATTGTTTGTTTCTTTATACCAGAGATGGATGCCCCAAGAATAAACTAAATCTTCAAATAGTGTATAGTTTAGAAATCCTATTAGTGTATTTCCTGTTTATTTAATTTAGCAGTTTAACTCAATTTCACCTCTGCCATAGAAAGTGACACCTGTGTCTTTAAAACTAGAATGCCTCTGCTTCATACCAATGGTTCATACATAGAAGCTTCCCGCCATAACATAGACACTTTGGTTTAACAAACTCTTGGTGTTTTTTCCTCTTTTACCTTCCTTTCAATTCAGTTCAGTCACTCAGTCAGGTCTGAATTTTTGTGACCCCATGGACTGTAGCATACCAGGCCTCCCTGTCCATCAACTCTGGGACCTTGCTCAAACTCATGTCCATGGAGTTGGTGATGCCATTCAACCATCTCATCCTCTGTCGTTCCCTTCTCCTCCTGCCTTCAATCTTTCCCAGCATCAGGGTCTTTTCCAGTGAGTTGGCTCTTCACATCAGGTGGCCAAAGTATTGGAGCTTCAGCTTCAGCATCAGTCCCTCCAAAGTACTGGAGCATTACCTTCTTTTACCAGCAGAAATGACTGTCTTCCAGTGTTTGGAAACATAAGGTTTTTGGGCTACTCAGTAACCTGTCTTCTGGATTAAGGTCACATTTCATCATGGTGAACTCCTCCTTTCACATGGCTAGTGGTGCTTGTTGTAGGAAGTCTTGCCTGCTCAGGGCCATATTTATCTCCATCCTATACTGTATTTCCAGCTTTCCCTATTAGAATACACTTCAGTTCAGTTCAGTTCAGTCACTCAGTCGTGTCCGACTCTTTGCGACCCCATGAATCGCAGCACGCCAGGCCTCCCTGTCCATCACCAACTCCCAGAGTTCACTCAGACTCACACCCATCGAGTCAGTGATGCCATCCAGCCATCCCATCCTCTGTCGTCCCCTTCTCCTCCTGCCCTCAATCCCTCCCAGCATCAGAGTCTTTTCCAATGAGTCAACTCTTCGCATGAGGTGGCCAAAGTACTGGAGTTTCAGCTTTAGCATCAGTCCTTCCAAAGAAATCCCAGGGCTGATCTCCTTCAGAATGGACTGGTTGGATCTCCTTGCAGTCTAAGGGACTCTCAAGAGTCTTCTCCAACACCACAGTTCAAAACCATCAATTCTTCAGTGCTCAGCTTTCTTCACGGTCCAACTCTCACATCCATACATGATCACTGGAAAAACCATAGCCTTGACTGACAGACCTTTGTTGGCAAATGTCTCTGCTTTTCAATATGCTATCTAAGTTGGTCATAACTTTCCTTCCAAGGAGTAAGCGTCTTTTAATTTCATGGCTGCAGTCACCATCTGCAGTGATTATCTTATTCTTGTCTTGGTCTAGTCAAGTAAGATCCGTCTCCTGTGTTTCCTGTATACTTTGTCTCCCCTCTCGGGTCCTGCTTGCAATAGTTTTTTCTTTCTTATTTTTGCATTTTTTGCCTATTATTTTTTTTTATTAGTTTACAAACACTATTCCCTGTTAGATTTCATCTATTCACATTTTATCCAAGTGAACATTCTTTATCTTCTTTAAATCCTAATCACCTATTTACTGACAAAGCATCAGTTCAGGCAGCTCAGTCGCTCAGTCGTGTCTGACTCCTTGTGACCCCATGAATCACAGCACGCCAGGCCTCCCTGTCCATCACCAACTCCTAGTGTTCACCCAAACTCTTGTGCATCAAGTCGGTGATGCCATCTAGCCATCTCATCCTCTGTTGTCCCCTTCTCCTCCTGCCCCCAGTCCTTCCCAGCATCAGGGTTTTTTCCAGTGAGTCAGCTCTTCACATGAGGTGGCCAAAGTACTTGAGTTTCAGCCTCAGCATCAGTCCTCCCAATGAATACCCAGGACTGATCTCCTTCAGGATGGACTGGTTGGATCTCTGTGCAGTCCAAGGGACTCTCAAGACTCTTCTCCAACACCACAGCTCAAAAGCATCAATTCTTCAGTGCTCAGCTTTCTTCACAGTCCAACTCTCACATCCATACATGACCACTGGAAAAACCATAGCCTTGACTAGACAGACCTTTGTTGGCAAAGTAATATCTCTGCTTTTGAATATGTTATCTAGGTTGGTCATAATTTTCCTTCCAAGGAGAAAGCGTCTTTTAATTTCATGGCTTAAATCACCATCTGCAGTCATTTTGGAACCCCCAAAAATAAAGTCTGACACTGTTTCCACTGTTTCCCCATCTATTTCCCATGAAGTAATGGGACCAGATGCCATGACCTTAGTTTTCTGAATGTTGAGTTTTAAGCCAACTTTTTCACTTTCCTCTTTCATTTTCATCAAAAGGCTTTTTATTTCCTCTTCACTTTCTGCCATAAAGGTGGTGTCATCTGCATATCTGAGGTTACTGATATTTCTCCCAGCAATCTTGATTCTAGCTTGTGCTTCTTCCAGCCCAGAGTTTCTCATCATGTACTCTGCATATAAGTTAAATAAGCAGGGTGACAATATGCAGCATTGACGTACTCCTTTTCCTATTTGGAACCAGTCTGTTGTGCCATGTCCAGTTCTAACTGTTGCTTCCTGACCTGCATACAGGTTTCTCAAGAGGCAGGTCAGGTGTTCTGGTATTCCCATCTCTTTCAGAATTTTCCACAGTTTGTTGTGATCCACACAGTCAAAGGCTTTGGCATAGTCAATAAAGCAGAAATAGATGTTTTTCTGGAACTCTCTTGCTTTTTCCATGATCCAGCGGATGTTGGCAATTTGATCTCTGGTTCCTCTGCCTTTTCTAAAACCAGCCTGAACATCTGGAAGTTCACAGTTCACATACTGACAAAGCATATCCTTAACATATTCTGACATACAACTAGGCATTTTATACACATGCATACTTGCACACACAAATTAAAAAAGTGGTGTATTTTTATAAATTATGTGCCCATCCCTGAATAAACACTGGAAAGTTAGAGATCACTAAATATATAAATAAATACATGATTGTTCCTTGGCATTAACACGTAAGTGGTATTTGTTTGCCAATGACTACTTTGTCTATGCTATTTTCTATGACTGCTGTCAGTATGTGGAATTTTCTTGTGTGATTTCAACATACATTTATGATATTTAATATTCATTAGATAGCAAAGTATTAGTCACTCAGTTGTGTCTGACTCTTTGCAACCCCATGGACTGTAGCCAGCCAGCCTCCTCTGTCCACGGAATTCTCCACACAAGAATACTGAAGTGGATAGCCATTCCATTCTCCAGGGCATCTCCCCGACCTATGGGTCAAACCCAGGTCTCCTTGATCTACCAGGGAAGAACACTAGATAGCAAGGATTTGCACTATATAGATCCTCCATAGATTTGTAGCTGTAAGAAGAAATTTTTAAACACAGAGTAATCTTGTGTTTCTAAAATTTTCCCCAATCAAATAAGCAAAAGATTGAACTCTTCAATGTGAAAATGAACAATCTTGTCTCTTGAGCTCCTGTTTTTATATTGTTTATAATTAAGAGTTTTCCAGGTGGTGATAGTGGTTAAAAAAAAAAAAAAAAAAAAACACCTACCAATGCAGGAGACATAAGAGACACAGGTTCGATCCCTGGGTAGGGAAGATGCTCTGGAGAAGGGCATGATAACCTACTCCAGTATTCTTGCCTTGAGAATCCCAAGGACAGAGGAGCCTGGTGGGCTATGGTTCATAGAGTCACAAAGAGTCAGACACAACTGAAGTGACTTAGCACACACACATGCACACACATGTAATGTCAAGACTGTGAAACAATGTCTTACAGAATATCTCTTTCAAGGATTTACAATATGCAGGTCTATGCTGAACAGACAACTTGATCAGGAAAAGTGAAGGGTCTGAGATTTTACTCTGCTTACAAGCTAAAAGGATAGCCTGCCAATAGTTTCATTGCTGTTGTTGTTCAGTTGCTAAGTCACGTCCAGCTCTTTGTGACCCCATGGCCTGCAGCATGCCAGGATTCCCTGTCCTTCACCATCTCCTGGAGTTTGCTCAAGTTCATGTCCACTGGATCAGTGATGCTATCTAACCATTTCATCCTCTGCTGCCTCCTTCTCCTTTTGCATTCAGTTTCATAATTGCTGGCTGAGGGCCGGGGCCCTTGGAAAGAGGTGAAGACCTAAAGACTCAAGGTACCATGGACAATGCCAGCTTGATGTTCACATTTGTTACCCTTGCCCCTCAAGTAACACAGGACAATTCAGATGCTGTACACACAGTGGGTTTGTGTCACAGTTGAGAAACCTCAAATTTAGGAACCCAATCTTCTAAGAGGGCTGCCAGCAGACCGGCCCAACCTTTGCCCCTAAGGGAATTATTGTCTTTATTATCCTGGTAAAGAAACAAATCTAGTCTCTGCCTTGAGGGAGTCACTACTTCTATGCAAACATCCATGCAAAGAACTCCAAAATTACAACTCACTGCTGAACAACTACTGACAGGAGATTGTTGGATCCCACCAAAAACAGATACCCTATGTCGAAGGGCAAAGGAAAAGCCCCAGCAAGACAGCAGGAGGGGCAAAATCACATTTAGAATTACACCCCATACCCGGAGAGATGCTCAGAGGGCTCAAACAGACCTTGTGTGCACCAGGACCCAGAGACCCCACAGAGACTGAGACAGAACTGTGTTTGAGTGTCTCCTGAGGAGGTAGGGTCAGCAGTGGCCTGCCACAGGGGCAGGGGCTCTGGATGCAGCAGATATGGTTATGGCAAAACCCTCTAACCCACCATAGAGCCGCCAGAACTTACACAGGACTGGGAAACAGACGCTTGGAGGGGACAAATAAAACCTTGTGTGCACCAGGACCCAGGAGAAAGGAGCAGGGACCCCACAAGAGACTGACCCAGACTTGCCCAGGAGTCTCGGTGGAGGCATGGGTGGGCAGTGGCCTGCTGCAGGGTAGGGAGCACTGCTTACAGCAGTGCGTGCATGGGACCTTTTGCAGGAGATCGCCACTATCTTCACTACCTCCACCATAGTTTGGCCTCAGGTGAAACAACAGGGAGGGAACACAGCCCAACCAACAGAAAACTGGATTAAAGATTTATTGAGCTTGCCCCTACCCATCAGAACAAGACCCAGTTTCCCCCTCAGTCAGTCTCTCCCATCAGGAAGCTTCTATAAGCCTCTTATCTTCTCCATCAGAGGGCAGACAGACTGAAAACCACAGTCACAGAAAACTAACCAATCTGATCACATGGACCACAGCTTGTCTAACTCAATGAAACTATGAACCATGCCATGTAAAGCCACCCAAGACAGATGGGTCATGATGGAGAGTTCTGACAAAACATGGCCCACTGGAGAAGGGAATGGCAAACCACTTCAGTATTCTTGCCTTGAGAACCCCATGAACAGTATGAAAAGGCAAAAAGATAAGACACTGAAAGATGAACTCCCCAAGTTAGTAGATGCCCAATATGCTACTGGAGATTAGTGGAGAAATAACTCCAGAAAGAATGAAGAGACAGAGCCAAAGCAAAAACAACACTCAGTTGTGGATGTGACTGGTGATGGAAGTAAAGTCCGATGCTGTAAAGAGCAATATTGCATAGGAACCTGGAATGTTAGGTCCATGAATCAAGGCAAATTGGAAGTGGTCAAACAGGAGATGGCAAGAGTGAAGGTCAACAATTTAGAAGTCAGTTAATTAAAATGGACTGGAATGGGTGAATTTAACTCAGATGACCATTATATCTACCACTGTGGGCAAGAATCCCTTAGAAGAAATGGAGTAGCCATCACAGTCAACAAGAGTCAGAAATGCAGTACTTGGA
The DNA here is from genome assembly GCF_027580195.1 of Bos mutus. Lineage (NCBI taxonomy): Eukaryota > Metazoa > Chordata > Mammalia > Artiodactyla > Bovidae > Bos > Bos mutus. The sequence continues at coordinate 24,801,338 of NC_091623.1, forward strand.
TGCAATCTCAAAAATGACAAAATGATCTCTGTTCATTTCCAAGGCAAACCATTGATTATCACAGTAATCTAAGTCTATGCCCTGACCAGTAATGCTGAAGAAGCTGAAGCTGAACGATTCTATGGAGACCTACAAGACCTTCTAGAACTAACACCCCCAAAAGATGCCCTTTTCATCATAGGGAACTGGAATGTAAAAGTAGTTCTTCTGTATAGTTCTTATGTGTATTCTTACCACCTCTTCTTAATATCTTCTGCTTCTGTTACATCCATTTCTGTTCTTTATTGTATCCATTTTGCATGAAATGTTCCCTTGCTGCTAACCTAATTTAGGCCACCCCTATCTCTGGCTTGGAGAAGGAAACGGCAACCCACTCCAGTATTCATGCCTAGAAAATCCCATGGACCGAGGAGCCTGGTGGGCTACAATCCATGGGGTCGCAAAGAGTCGGACACGACTGAGTGACTTCTGTGTGTGTGTGTGTGTGTGTGTGTGTGTGTGTGTGTGTATCTCTGGCTAGAATCACTGCACTAGGGATTTAGAAATTGATATCCAATCTCCTATCTGCCCACTCCCTCTAATCCCATTTCCACTTTACAATAAGAATCAACTGTCTGCAAAGTAATTCTGGTTAAGACATTTCCCTATGGAAAACCTTTCAGTGATTCTCCCATAGTCTTAGGATTAATAGAAATTTTTATCCAAAGAACAGCAAGGAGAGATAAGAAGACTTCCTCAGTGATGAATGCAAAAAAAAATAGAGGAAAATAATAGAATGGGAAAGACTAGAGATCTCTTCAAGAAAATTAGAGATACTAAGGGAAAGTTTCATGCAAAGATGGGTACAATAAAGGACAGAAACAGTATGGACCTAACAGAAGAAGTAGATGTTAAGCAGAGGTACCAAGAATACACAGAACTATACAAAAATACATTAATGGCCCAGATACCAATGATGGCGTGATCACTCACCTACAGCCAGACATCCTGGAATGTAAAGTCAAGTGGGCCTTAGGAAGAATCACTATGAATAAAGCTAGGGAAGGTGATGGAATTCCAGTTGAACTATTTCAAATCCTAAAAGACAATACCGTGAAAGTGCTGCACTCAATATGTCAGCAAATTTGGAAAACTCAGCAGTGGCCACAGGACTGGAAAACGTCAGTTTTCATTCCAATCCCAAAGAAAGGCAATGCCAAAGAATGTTCAAACTACTGTACAATTGCATCTCACATGCTAGCAAAGTAATGCTCAAAATTCTCCAAGCTAAGCTTTAACAGGAAGTGAACTGAGAACTTCCAGATGTTCAAGCTGGATTTAGAAAAGGCAGAGGAACCACAGATCAAATTGCCAATATCCGTTGGATCATGGAAAAAGCAAGAGAGTTTCAGAAAAACACCTATTCTGCTTTATTGATTACGCCAAAGCCTTTGACTGTGTGGATCACAACAAACAGTGGAAAATTCTTCAAGACATGGGAATACAGGACCACCTGACCTGCCTCCTGAGAAATCTGTGTGCAGGTCAGGAAGCAACAGTTAGAACTGGACATGGAAAAACAGACTGGTTCCAACTAGAAAAAGGAGTACGTCAAGGTTATATATTGTCACTCTGCTTATTTAATTTATATGCAGAGTATATCATGTGTATTGCCAGGCTGGATGAAGCAAAAGCTGGAATCAAGATTGCCAGGAGAAATATCAGTAACCTCAGATATGCAGATGACACCACCCTTATGGCAGAAGGTGAAGAGGAACTAAAGAGCCTCTTGATGAAAGTGAAAGAGGACAGTGAAAAAGTTGGCTTAAACCTCAACATTCAGAAAACTATGATCATGGCATCCAGTCCCATCACTTCATGCAAATAAATAGTTGGAGAAACAATGGAAACCGTGGCTGACTTTATTTTTTGGGCCTCACAAATCACTGCAAATGGTGACTGCAGCCATGAAATTAAAAGACGCTTACTCCTTGGAAGAAAAGCTATGACCAACCTAGACAGCGTATTAAAAGGCAGAGATATTACTTTGCCAACAAAGGTCCATGTAGTCAAAGCTATGGTTTTTCCAGTAGTCATGTATGGATATGAGAGTTGGACTATAAAGAAAGCTGAGCACAGAAGAATTGATGCTTTTGATCTCTGGTGTTGGAGAAGACTCTTGAGCATCCCTTGGACTATAAGGAGATCCAACCGGTCCATTTTAGAGAAAATCAGTCCAGAATATTCATTGGAAGGACTGATGCTGAAGCTGAAACTCCAATCCTTTGGCCACCTCATGCGAAGAACTGACTCATTGGAAAAGACCCTGATGCTGGGAAAGATTGAAGACAGAAGAAGGGGACGACAGAGGATGAGATGGTTGGATGGCATCACCAACTCAATGGACATGAGTTTGAACAAGCTCTTGGAGTTGGTGATGGACAGGGAGGCCTGGCGTGCTGCATTCCATGGGGTCGTAAAGAGTCGGATACGACTGAGTAACTGGACTGTGGTGAACATGCACAGCATGTAGAAGGTCTTTATGATGGGGACCAGACTTGTCTTTTACCTTCTTAACCCTTCAACTCTTCTTTCCAGCCACGTAAGAGTAATTTTGTTAACATATGTGAAAGTATGACATTCTTTCGTCCTTATAGTGCTACCCATCTTTTCTAGCTGGGAGTATTATTCTGCTTCTCTCTCTTCACTTCTCTGCCCCTCTCTCCAGCTCTGCCTGGCCAATTTCTACCCTTTTAATTCTAAAATGTCATTCCTGCCGTAAAGTTTTATCTGTTGCTTCTGATCTGGATTGGCTTTCTTGCCTCTGTATCTCAGGAAGCCCCTATACTACTCTGATCCTGGTGCTTATGCTGGACTGTAACTGCCTTTCTCTTTGTCTTCACATACCACTTGAATCTCCAGGAGGAACAGGAATTGTGGCTGTCTTGTTATACAAACTACCAGGGTACCTAGCACATATATATCACACTCTCATTGAAATTTTTTGTAATGAGTGAAGGAATATATGCATAAATGAGTGAATGAGTAAACAAACCATGTCTCCTACAGTCTTCCCTGCAACTAAAGTGCTGCATGGAAAAGAGGGTCTCTGTAAAGGTAAACCCTTCTTTCCCTTATTGAGTAATCATGGGCATATTTGAAAAGAAATGGAAATGAAACCCTCAAAGGAAAGAACAAAAACAAAAAACCTTAAAAACAGGCTCTTATTCACCGGGACAAGCCTATGATATGAGAAGTTCATTTTCATTTTGCCTTGTCTCACTTGAGCATCCTTTCCTGATTAGCATCACTGTCCCCCTCCTCCAGCCTCTTCCACTAATTAGATGTCCAAGTGCTTCTGTTGCCCAGAGCCCTCCACGCCTGTCGCCTCTGGGCTTGCCCTCTCTGAGAAATGGAGAAATGAGCCCTGGTCCTAGGCCATCTTCATCCTTGCCTTAATTTACTCTTTATTACTTCTTCCTCTTTCCTTTGCCAGCATTAACACCGGCTGATGTCTTAATAACTCCTAGAGGCTTAAGGAGTTCTATTAGCATTCTAGGAGTTAAAATGCCTCAATTCGACTGAAAGACACCAGTAAATATTTAAGTAACTATGACAATCTACTGAGCCTTAGGATACCCTCTATGTTTCTGTGAGGGTCTTGCTTGAGTTCTGACAAAGAAAAATCATTAAAACATTTTGAGTTATATGTATGAAATATGATATTTGTTCAAGAGGAAAGTAATCTAAATAAAAATGTTAATGTAACATTGCTTCTTTTCTATTGAGGGAAACAATTTCAAAACATAAGAGAAGTGAGAGCTTCAGAAAGGCAACTTTTCAAGCAGTAGAAAGCATCTGGAGACAAATACGCAGGGACTCAGAAGGGAAGATGGAATGACAGAGGAGGAAAGGGAAAAGGATCACAACTGGCAATTAGGAAGAGAGAAGGGCAGAGCAGAAATCTGAATTTATTACCAAAGAAGATCAGGAGCTGGTGAGAGTAGTAAGAATGTGAACCTAGGGGACATGAAGCAGAAATGTTCATCCACCAAGTACATTTTACACAGACCAGAGGAGAGACCAACGCAAGCAGCCTAGCAGGGCCAAGGAAACACCACTGGCTGTGGAATGGAGAGAAGACATCATAGAACAAAGAAGGATTTGACCTTAGACTCAGTGTGAGGTTTGCAAAGGGTTAGATATTTTTAAAAATCAATAAGCTGAAATACAGAAAATGTAAGTATGTTTTTCTCTGGAGCTAAATATGAGATGAAGTCAAAACTATTTAGGAATTAAAATCCCTTCTTTTGAACACAGTGGGAGAAGGAGAGGGTGGGATGATTTGAGAGAATACCATTGAAACATATATATTACCATATGTAAAAGAGACAGCCTGTCGGAGTTTAATGTATGATGTAGGCAACTCAAAGCTGGTGCTCTGTGACAACCTGGAGGGATAGGGTGGGGAGGGAGGTAGGTGGGAGGTTTAGAAGGGAGGGGACACATGTATGCCTATGGCAGATTCATGCTGATATATGGCAGAGGCCATCACAATATTGTAAGGTAATTATCTTCCAATTAATACAAATACATAATTTTTTTAAAAAATCCCTTCTATTTTTATTATTGTTAATCTCATTTACCTAAGTAGCTTACTGGCTTTCTGATTTTTCTAACTTTCCCTGATTCATCTTCCTAAAATCCATTTGATTACGGCAGTCTAGTTACTGCTTTATTAGTTACCTTTTATGGTCACTTCCTTACTGCTTGGTCTCCTTTCCTTCTCTGAGAAGCTTCTTGAAAAGGGTAGTTACTGCTAAAGGCATTTTCTAGTGGCTACAGTAATCTACTGGCCTAATTCAATGAACAACTTTTAGTCCCAATCGAATTTGATCTCTCTGGGCATTTGAACTAATGAATGCTCATTCTTTCATGAAACTCTGTCCCCCTTGCTTCCTGGCACTCTTCTATTCTAGCTGTCTTCCTCACATATGCAGATGATACCACTCTAAGATCATGGCCTCTGGTCCCCTCACTTCATGGCAAACAGATGGGGAAGAAGTGGAAGAATGGACAGATTTTATTTTCTTGGACTTCAAGATCACTGCAGACAGTGGCTGCAGCCATGAAATTAAAAGACACGTGCTCCTTGGAAGGAAAGCTATGACAGACCCAGACAGCATATTAAAAAGCAGAGACATAATTTTGCCGACAAAGGTCCATATGGCCAAGGCTGTGGTTTTTCCAGTAGTCATGTATGGATGTGAGAGTAGGACAATTAAGAAGGCTGAGCACAAAGAATTGATGCTTTTGAATTGTGGTACTGGAGAAGCTTCTTGAGAGTCCCTTCGACTACAAGGAGATCAAAGCAGTCAATCCTAAAGGAAATCAACCTTGAATATTCATTGGAAGGACTCATACTGAAGCTTAATACTTTGGCCACCTAACGCGAAGAGCCGATTCATTGGAAAAAACCCTGATGATAGGAAAGATTGAGGGCAGGAGGTGAAGGGGGGCCGCAGAGGATGAGATGGTTAGATAGCATCACCAACTCAATGGACATGAATCTGAGCAAACTCCGAGAGATGGTGATGGACAGGGAAGCCTGGCATGCTGTAGTTCATTGGGTTGCAAAGAGCTGGACACAACTCAGCAACTGAACAACAAAACAAAATCCCTTCTTCCTCCTTCTGTCCCTAATGTTACCTTCTGTAAACCCTGAGGCGTCTCTGAGGACTCTTAACCACCCAGACCTCCCTGATGAGCTCCAAATTCATAGCTCCAACTCTAGCTGCTTCCACCCAGATCAGCTCCTGCCACTTCAAAGTTTATGTCCAAACTAGAATTCATTATCTCACTGCCTTCTCCCAACCCCATACTGGGCTCCTCTGTTGTGATTCTGGGATATTTAGGGAAGACTAGTCATTTCATCCCATCGAAAGGAGACTCTCCCATCATGCTTTATTCAGGTTGGTCCAGGACCCACAATGCATCACCTTATCATTTTTCTCTCAGCTGGGAATAAATGATCAGCTGGTTCATTTTACCCTATATAGGTATTGATTTTAACTGTAAGGAACAGAAAGCAAGATAATAATATAGTACTAATAAAAGCAGGACTTCCCTGGTATCTAGAGTGGCATCAAGAATGGGGACTCCGTTTCAGAAGGTTTTTAATTTACTTTGCCTAGAATTGTCAGAGGAGTCACTATCTATGGCAGCTATGGCCTCATGAAATGTATTTCTTAATATAATAAGACTTGGAAGTTGAAATTACTCCTTGATCCATGGGCTGCAGAAAGGATGTGTGTTAGCAGGCATGAAAACAACGTTAATCTCATTGTACATCTTGATCAGCACTGTTGGATGACCAGGTGCATTGACAATGAGCAATAATATTTTGAAAGAAATCTTTTTTTCTAAACAGAAAGTCTCAACAGGGAATTCCCTGGCAGTCCAGGGTTAGGACTCTGCTCTTCCTCTGCAGGGGAACTAAGATCTCAAGTGCTACTTGGATTGGCCAAAGGGGGAAAAGAAAAGGTCTGCATAGTAGGCTTAAAATATGCAGTAAGTCATGTTGTCAACCAATGTGCTGTAATCCGGCCTCTTTGGTTCCATTTAGAGAGCACAGGTAGAGTAGATAGAGCATAATTCTTTTTAAAAAATTAATTTATTTATTTTAATTGGAGGCTAATTACTTTTCAATATTGTAGTGGTTTTTGCCATACACTGACATGAATCAGCCACGGGTGTACATGTGTCCCCCATCCTGAACCCCTCTCCCACCTCCCTCCCCACCCCATCCCTCAGGGTCGTCCCAGTGTACTGGCTTTGAGTGCCCTGTTTCATGCATCGAACTTGGAGTGGTCATCTATTTCACATATGGTAATATACATGTTTCAGTGCTATTCTCTCAGATCATCCCACCCTCACCTTCTCCCACAGAGTCCAAAAGTCTGTTCTCTATATCTGTGTCTCTTTTGCTGTCTTGCATATAGGGTCATTGTTACCATCTTTCTAAATTCCATATATATGTGTTAATATACTGTACTGGTATTTTCCTTTCTGACTTCCTTCACTCTGTATAATAGGCTCCAGTTTCATCCACCTCATTAGAACTGATTCAAATGTATTCTTTTTGATAGCGGAGTAATATTCCATTGTGTATATGTACCACAGCTTTCTTATTCATTCGTCTGCCGGACATATAGGTTGCTTCCATGTCCTGGCTATTGTAAACAGTGCTGCAATGAACACTGGGGTACACATGTCTCTTTCAATTCTGGTTTCCTCGGTGTGTATGCCCAGCAGTGGGATTGCTCTTTAGAGCCCTACGATTTTCAGAATGGGCTTCAACTTCAAGTCAGCTACTGCACGAGTCGCTCATAAGAGAGTCAGCCAATCCTTTGAAGTTTGGAAGCCAAGCACTGAGTTCTCTAGCTGTGGAAGCCCTCCACGGCATCTTCTTCAAATAGAAGGCTGTTCCCTCTACACGGAAGTCTGTTGTTCAGTGCAGCCGCCTTCATTCCTTATCCTTTAGATCTTCTGGATAACCTGCTGCAGCTTCTACATCAGCACTTGCTGTTTCACCTCACATGTTTAGGATATAAAGAGGGCTTCTGCGCTTCAGCCTCCTGAACCCACCTCTGTCAGCTTCAAACTTTTCTTCTGCAAGCTTCCTCACTTCTCTCTGTCTCCACAGAAGTGAAGAGAGTTAGGGCCTTGTTCTGGATTAGGCTTTGGCTTAGGGAAAGGTTGCTGGTTTGATCTCTATCTAAATCACTAAAGTTGTCTTCATATCAGCAAAAAGGCTGTTTTATCATTCATGTGTTCACTGGAGTAGTGTTTTTAATTTCCTTCAAGCACTTTTCCTTTGTATCCACAACTTCTCTAACTGATGCAAGTGAAAGTGAAAATGAAGGTTGCTCAGTCGTGTCTGACTCTTTGCCATCCCATGGACGATACAGTCCATGGAATTCTCCAGGCCAGAATACTGGAGTGGGTAGCCTTTCCCTTCTCAAGGGGATCTTCCTGACCCAGGAATTGAACCCAGGTCTCCCGCATTGCAGGTGGAATCTTTACCAGCTGAGCCACAGGGGAGCCCAAAGAATACTGGTGTGGGTAGCCTATCCCTTCTCCAAGGGATCTTCCCGACCCAGGAATTGAACCGGGGTCTTCTGCATTGCAGATGGATTCTTTACCAGCTGAGCTATCAGGGAAGCGCACTGATGCTAGAGGCCTGGTTTTCGCCTGTCTCTGCTCCTGAAATGCCTTCCTCAATAACTGTACTCACTTCTAGCTCTTGATTTAAAGAGAGAGATGGGCAACTCTTCCTTTCACTAAAACACTGAGAGTCCATGTAGGGTTACTAACTGGCCTACTTTCAATACTGTTGCATCTCAGGAAATAGGGAGGCCCAAGCAGAAGGAGAGAGATGGGGGAACACACCCAGGAGAGCAATCAGAACACACAACAACCACCAATTCAGTTTGCTGCCTTCATGGGCGTGATCTGCGGTGCCTGAAGACAACCACAAGAGTAACATCGCAGATCACCATAACAAATAATAATGATCAAGTGTGAAATGTTTCGAGCATTACCAAACTGTGACACGGAGACACAAAGTCAGCCAATGCTGTGTGGAAAATGGTGCTGACAGACTTCTTGATCAACATGGGGTTGCCAGACACCTTCAATTTGTAAAAGAATTCAATATCTGAAAAGTGCTATAAAACGAGATACATCTGTGTTAGACTAGACGGTCATAAAGGAGCAGGAAATAACTTGCTGATATATATATTTTTACACATTTGTAATTCTCTACTATTGCCCTCTCTTTGGTGACAGTTTAGGAGAACGGAAAAGTACAGAAAAAATTAGATCATATTTTAATCCTCTAGTTGCCAAATTTTCATGCATCTACGTTAATTAAATAACTTGAATCAGGCCCTCATTTACACATTTACTCCTTAATTATTGTGATTATCTTCACCTTAAAATTCTACATCAACAGGAAATGAATCCCATAAAACAACAAAAAAAATATTGTGACATATTAATGTTGACATAAGAGGAAATTATGATCATTTCAAAGGATTTCTCCCCCTTTTTTACTGTGCATATGTAGAAGATGAGTATGAGGCAATTATTCAGACATTTCAGATCTCAAATATCTAGATAACTGAATGAAACATTTCAAACTTAAATTACTCCCATCTTTTAATTTTCCATTTTGCTTTTTGAGTATAGACACAGTTTCAAATAACTTGTATATGTCATTTTTTAATTGCCTTAAAGTTGAAATAAATAGCATAATTGGAGAACTTCACAAGAGAATAAAGGCTTCGCTCTTAACAAATGTACATTCTCAGCGGTGATTTCACATCTTTTGTACATAGTAGCTTCCTCCTCCGATGAGGAATCATGAAAATTAGCTTCCACCCTGATTCACAAAACTGAGCTGGGAATGAATCCCTAATGTCACATATGCTATTTATACTCAGCATCATCAAAGGCTGAGCTAGTAGTCAACCAGCGAACAGCATCTTTAGTTGTACATATCCAAATTGTAGTTACGCTTATATTTTAAAATGACAGTCTTTAATTTTTAAATCTTATTTTCTTAAAACTTATTTCAAAGAGTTATTATTATACCAGGATAGAGAAGATAGAACTACAATCTAGGAAGAACACTTTTGCTCTTCATATATTCAGATATCAGGGTTTTATTTGTTTTTAAAAATTGAGGGGGTGGGGGACAACACAGTCTATCATGGGGATTTAAGGTTTGGCACTGACAAATAATGGACATATAATGCGTTACATGCTCAGTCATGTCCGACCCTTGGAGACCGCAAGGACTGTAGCTCACCAGGCTCCTCTGTTCATGGAGTTCTCCAGGCAAGAATACTGGAATGGGTTGCCATTCCCTTCTCCAGGGGATCTTCTGGACCCAGGGATCGAACCCTGGTCTCCTGCACTGCTGGAAGATTCTCTACCATCTGAGTCCCAGGGAACCCCGCTGAGGACATAAGGAATTACATGGCACCCCACTCCGGTACTCTTGCCTGGAAAGTCCCATGGACGGAGGAGCCTTGTGGGCTGCAGTCCATGAGGTTGCTAAGAGTCGGGCATGACTGGGCGACTTCCCTTACTTTTCACTTTCATGCATTGGAGAAGAAAATGGCAACCCGCTCCAGTATTCTTGTCTGGAGAATCCCAGGGACACAGGAGTCTGGTGGGCTGCTGTCTATGGGGTCGCACAGAGTCAAACACGACTGAAGCGACTTAGCAGCAGCAGAAAGCATCAATACATGACACTAGATGGGCTGCGTGAATTATAATCAGAATCACTTACAAAGCAGTAGATTTTCTTATCAAAAAAGAAGATAGCAATTTGCAAATGTCTCATTATTGGCCTCTGTTATAACCTTGGGTATACTGCCTAATCATGTACGATCATGGGGCTTATTGAGTCAAAGAAATTCATACAACACTGAATACATGCAGTGTTTGGTTACAAAATCATCATGTGGTATAAATAATAATGTAACACTAACACAAATACATCGTATTCTGGGAATGAAACACTACTAGTAATTCCAAACTCTTTAAGTGAAGGGTGTGGTCCACACCTATAATGGGAGCCATAGAACTATATTCTCATCTCAGTATCACATCTAAAACCAAACAAACATACCCAAAGGACTAAAGTGGTAAGGAACCCTCTTAGAAACTCTGGAATGAATGTTCTGGAATCTGGACTATCTATAGTTTCCCAAACTCAAAGGCTGTTTCTCAGCTTTTGCTTTTTTCCCGCTTTTCTCCCCTGTGCCTCGAATACCTCTGCTTCTGTTTCTCCCCTAATTCCTGCTCCTCCACCTAGACTGGGTTCTAACCACCCTGCTTTTTTTGCTGAGTTAGGAGCCTCTCAGCATCCAATATTCCAAGCACTCCAAGCATATCTCTAGTAACTCTAAAACCTGAAAGGATTTCCCCCACTGTAAGTGATCTGAGGGCAAAGACTATGTGAACCTTTCATGTTTTATTGCCCTGCTTTGGCACAGCACTTGTCACTTAGTGGGCATTCAAGAAATGGCTGTTGAACTAAACCAAACTGCAAAATCAACATTCCAGAAGAATTCTGAGGAAACAAGAGGTTGCCAGAATATCATATAGTTGATCCTGTGCTCCAGTGAAACTGGAGGGCTTGCTCCAAGAATTTACCCCATGCATCTTGCCATGTATCTTGAAAAGGAAGAAAGATGTCCTTTTCATTATAGGGGACTAGAATATAAAAGTAGGAAGTTAAGAGATACCTGGAGAAACAGGCAAATCTGGCTTTGGAGTACAAAATGAAGTAGGGCAAAGGCTAATAGAGTTTTGCCAAGAGAATGCATTGGTCATAGCAAATACCCTCTTCCAACAACACAGAAGAGAAGACTACACATGGACATCACTGGATGGTCAATCCTGAAATCAGATTGATCATATTCTTTGCAGCCAAAGATGGAGAAGCTCTATACAGTCAGCAAAAACAAGACTGGGAGATGACTGTGGCTCAGATCATGAACTCCTTATTGCCAAATTCAGATTTAAATTGAATAAAGGAGGGAAAACCACTAGACCCTTCAGGTATGACCTAAATCAAATCCCTTACGATTATACAGTAGAAGTGAGAAATAGATTTAAAGGAATAGATCTGATAGACAGAGTGCCAGAAGAACTATGGACGGAGGTTCATGACACTGTAAAGGAGGCAGTAATCAAGATCATCTCCAAGAAAAAGAAATGCAAAAAGGAAAAATGGTTGTCTGAGGAGACCTTACAAATAGCTGAGAAAACACAAGAAGCAAAAAGCAAAGGAGAAAAGGAGAAATATACCCATTTGAATGCAGAGTTTCAAAGAATTGCAAGGAGAAAAGAAAGCCGTCCTCAGCGGTCAAAGCAAAGAAATAGAGGAAAACAACAGAACGGGGAAGACTAGAGATCTCTTCAAGAAAATTAGAGATACCAAGGGAATATTTCACGCAAAGATGAGCACAATAAAGGACAGAAATAGTATGGACCTAACAGAAGCAAACGATAGAAGAGGTGCCAAGAATACACAGAAGAGCCATACAAAAAAGATCTTCATGAACCAGATAACCACGATGGTGTGATCACTCACCTAGAGCCAGACATCCTGGAATGGAAGTCAAGTGGGCCTTAGGAAGCATCACTACAAACAAAGTTAGTAGAGGTGATGGAATTCCAGTTGAGCTATTTCAAATTCTAGAAGATGATGCTGTGAAAGTGCTGCACTCAATATGCCAGCAAATTTGGAAATCTCAGCAGTGGCCACAGGACTGGGAAAGGTCAGTTTTCATTTCAATCTCAAAGAAAGGCAATGCCAAAGAATGCTCAAACTACCACACAATTGCACTCATCTCACAGGCTAGCAAAGTAATGCTCAAAATTCTCCAAGCCAGGCTTCAACAGTATATGAAACATGAACTTCCAGATGTTCAAGCTGGGTTTAGAAAAGGCAGAGGAAACAGAGATCAAACTGCCAGTTGGATCATCGAAAAAGCAAGAGAGTTACAGAAAAACATCTATTCCTGCTTTATTGACTATGCCAAAGCCTTTGACTGTGTAGATCACAATAAACTGTGGAAAATTCTTAAAGAGATGGGAATACCAGACCACCTGACCTGCCTCCTGAGAAATGTGTGTGCAGGTCAAGAAGAAAGAGTTAGAACTGGACATGGAACAACAGACAGGTTCCAAATTGGGAAAGGAGTACGCCAAGGCTGTATATTGTCACTCTACTTATTTAACTTATATGCAGAGTATATCATGTAAAATTCCAGGCTGGATGAAGCTCAAGCATAAAGATTGGCAGGAGAAATATCAATAACCTCAGATATGCAGATGACACCACTCTTATGGCAGAAAGTGAAGAAGAACTAAAGAGCCTCTTGATGAAAGTGAAAGTGGAGAGTGAAAAAGTTGGCTTAAAACTGTACATTCAGAAAACTAAGATTATGGCATGTGGTCCCATCACTTCATGGCAAGTAGATGGGGGAAGCAATGGAAACAGTGAGAGACTTTATTTTCTTTGACTCCCAAATCACTGCTGATGGTGACTACAGCCATGAAATTAAGACTCTTGTTCCTTGGAAGAAAACCTATCACCAACCTAGACAGTATGTTAAAAAGCAGAGACATTACTTTACTAACAAAGGTCCATCTAGTCAAAGCTATGGTTTTTCCAGTAGTCATGTATGGATGTGAGAGTTGGACTATAAAGAAAGCTGAGCGCCAAAGAATTGATGCTTTTGAACTGTGGTGTTGGAGAAGACTCTTTAGAATGCCTTGAACTGCAAGGAAATCAAACCAGTCCATCCTAAAGGAAATCAACTCTGAATAGTCATTGGAAGGTCTGATGCTGAAGCTGATGCTCCAATACTTTGGCCACCTGATGTGAAGAGCCAACTCACTGGATAAGTCCCTGATGCTGGGAATGATTGAAAGCGGGACGAGAAGGGGACGACAGAGCATGAGATGGTTGGATGGTATCACCAACTCAATGCATATGAGTTTGAGCAAACTCTGTGAGATGATGAAGGATGGGGAGGCCTGGGGTGCTGCAGTCCATGGGGTCGCAAAGAGTGCGACCTGACTGATCACTGAGCAGCAACAAAGGGCTCTCAGCTAGGTCTGAGGTCTGAGGTCCTCAGTCAGTTCAAATGCAAGATATGATCTCCTGGGCAGAGTCCTCAAAGGGACAGATGAGGGAACATTCTGAGAGAAGGAGGTTCTTAAAAATCAGGAGTAAGGCCCAGTGGCAAAGGAAGGGGAAAACATCACAGGCTTTGCTTACTACTCTCCAGCCATTCTGCACATTCTGTCACCAAGAGGCCTGAGCACTGAAGATTCAAGGTCATAGAAAATCTAAGTCGTTCTAGGAATGAGGTATCTATTTCGTATTTGGGTTAAGTTTCTCCTATCACTGAAAGAACATATATACTGTCTCCTTTCTTTCTCCTCCTCCACCAAAGAATCTTGTTGGTTTTTGTTTTTGCTGAAACCCACTTTCCCTGCTCAGAAAGAAATACATATAAGGTTTAAGAAGTTAGAATGTACGTGACTGGTTAGATATTGCATCAGCCTCCATTTTTCTCACCCATTGTTTTGCCTACTGCTAAGTCACTTCAGTCGTGTCTGACTCTGTGCGACCCCACAGACGGCAGCCCACCAGGCTCCCCCGTCCCTGGGATTCTCCAGGGAAGATCACTGGAGTGATTTCCTTCTCCAATGCATGAAAGTGAAAAGTGAAAGTGAAGTCGCTTAGTCGACCCCACAGACTGCAGCTTACCAGGCTCCTCTATCCATGGGATTTTCCAGGCAAGAGTACTGGAGTGGGGTGCCATTGCCTTCTCCATTTTTGTCTACTAGTCCAGCCAAAACTGAAGTGTGTTGTTCTCCTGATGACCTTTCTATTTCAAGTTTGTTTAGAAATCGCTCTTCCTTTTTCTCTCAAGCCACCTCCAGGCTATGTAAGACTACTTGTAATAAAACATTTTATGGTTGAAAGGAAACTTAAAAGTCATTTATTACAACCAGTAGCCAGATTCTCCTGAAATCCTAGTCAAAGGACACCTGGTCTCCACTGCAAAGTTAACCATTTAGCTAATCAGATAAAAGGATTCATTCTAATAACTAATGGGAGAAGATTGAAGAGGATTCTAGGGCCTTTCTCTCTTCTCCCAGGCAACCAACCTGTGTTTTAGTGGCAATTCACTCAAGATAATATTTCATTCAATTTATCAGGTAAGGAAGGAAAAGAAGAAGAGGGGACAGGATGGTATAATGATAGGATGAAAGGGTGCTGTGGCTTTTTTTAGCTGGTGGGCCCATTTATTTATTCAAAGCATAAACCTTGATCCCACTTAGTATTTTGAGCAATCAGGAAAAACAGCTTTCTAGCTGATAGCAGGAAAATGGTGTGAAAAAAAAGCAAAGATTCAAAGAGCAAGAATGTTATTCTTAAATTGGAAACTAATCTGGAAAATCACAGAGGGATGTGTTAAGGGGTCATTTATGACCAATGACTAGAATGCCATTTTGTATTTCTTTGCAAAGATGCACTCTTACATAATTAGCTTCCATAATCATAAAAGCCGTCCTCAATTTTATAATGCATCATCTTATTTGTTTTTCTATATGATGTTCATATGAAAATGTCATGCTTTTTTCAACCATACATCAGATACTCCTTACTTCCAACAATATCACTATGTTTTTATTGGTAAAAATAAAATATATTAAGACTATATTCTAACCAAATAATACTTTATCATTTTTTGTTGTTGTTGCTTTTAACTTTGAAAAGTTGATCTGAGATTTCGTCTTTACTGTGTTACAATCCTGTGAGAAGGATCCTATTAATTATAAATAAATGAGTAAATAGCCACAAAAAGACTTGTTCAAGTCAGAGAGTTAGGGACTAGCTAAGTATCTGTGGTGCCATGTCTGGGGCATACATCTCCTGTGTCCCACATCCAGACTCTTTCAGCTAAAAAATGTGATTTGAGTGGACTGTACTCTCTCGTGAGCTTGGTCCTGCTGACAGTCTTCATAGAAACTGAATGCAGCTGGAATCCTCTCTCTCTCTGTGTTACCTTTTCTCAACCGTTTGCCACATGTTCTGTCCCTACAAGCCCCTCTGAAAAGACAGGAGCCACACATGCAACTCTGTCATGTCAATCATGTGACAAACATTCTCCAAGTGAAATTAACATGCAAGACTCCACGCACATTTTGTAAGCTTCCCTACAGTGTACAAATATGCTGAGACTGTCGAAGATAGTTCTGATCCAGAATGTATTGTCACAGGAACAAGTAAAACTATATTTTCTTTTTTAGGAATCATTAAAGATTTCTTCTTTAATTATTACACAAAATATCCTCTAACCGACAACATAGCAACTCATGATAGTTTTCTAATGGGAGGCATTTGAAATGCCTTAGCTAAAGATTGATTTAAAGAAAAGCTTTCTGTTGGATTCATCTCAACATCTATCAGGTAGTATTATTTTTCCAATAGTCTTTTGCTCCATCCTTTGCCTTCTAAAGAGCTATGCCCAAGCTATAATTATTTTCTGCTAATTAGAGTAATCCATGATTAATTATTCAAAATGATTCCTTTCCAAAATCAAATCCATTTCCTGTCATGACACTAAAAAAAAAAAGATATAAATAAAATATTATCAGAATCAGATTTGTCAGAAAGGAATACTTTTTAAAGTTTTCTTTAGTTAGCATTAAAATCTTTTCTGCTGAAGGTGCTGTGATTCCCTTCATCAGTTAATGTGGACTAGAGAAGGGCAACTGGACCATGAAGTGATAACAACGAATGGTTTTGATAATTACTAAGGATTAGTTATACTGATGACATAGGAGTAAGCAATTTACAATATTCTTAAAGAAAAGCTTCAAAGCAGTAAGACCTAGCAATGACTAAGGGGAAGTGATAAACGTGTTCACTTGGGAAACCGGGGGTCCAAAGATGTACTTCTACATGGCTCATGCCTTTTTGTCGACACTCATTTGAGTCCTAAGCTAAGCTAAGCCACTTCAGTCGTGTCCAACTCTGTGCGACCCCATAGACAGCAGTCCACCAGGCTCCCCCGTCCCTGGGATTCTCCAGGCAAGAACACTGGAGTGGGTTGCCATTTCCTTCTCCAATGCATGAAAGTGAAAAGTGAAAGTGAAGTCGCTCAGTCGTGTCCGACTCTTAGCGACCCCATGGACTGCAGCCCACCAGGCTCCTCTGCCCATGGACTCCCCAGGCAAGAGTACTGGAGTGGGGTGCCATTGCCTGAGTCCTGCAGATGGCTAAATCTTCCTCTCCTGGGATTGCCCTAGTTCCGCTGCCTTCAAGAAGCAGCTACTTTCCCCACTTATCTCCGAGGGAGGCCCGGGATCTTTCTGTCTCTCAGGCTGGATCACACTTGGTCTGTATCCCATGTCATTACAACACACTTAGCTCTACTCTAATGACTGTATGAGACTTAAGTGTCTTTCCTTAAAACGTGAGGTCTTTTCCACCTAATTTTTTCTTAGGTCATAGCCTTAACATATGTGTGCTATACATAATCAAATTTTCTATGTACATTTATCTAAAACTCCTAAACAAAGACAGCTGAACATACAAACTCTGTGTGACGTGAACAATTCTATTAGGTTCAAGCAGGGAGAATAAGTTATATATGCATAAACATAAGAATAAAAAAGATCTTTAGAAAAAGAAGCTACTTTGGGATTCAAAGTTCAGTTCAGTTCAGTCGCTCAGTCATGTCCGACTCCCTGCGACTCCATGAACTGCAGCATGCCAGACCTCCTTGTCCATCACCAACTCCTGGAGTCCACCCAAACTCAAGGCAAGATAAAATTATAAATCCAGGAAATACTGAAATCACTGCTAGAGGAAAGCAAACTGCTTCTACTTTGACCAGAACTGGTAACCATCTTGTTCCTCATCTTCACTAAAAGTTTTCAATTTAGTTTCTTTGCTCTTTTCCCTAATAGGGTTACAATTCAATTTTTATAATAATAACAACTTTAAAAAGTTTTCTCAAACTCCCAAATTTTCAGAATAGCCATGACAAAAACTGGGAAAACAAAGTCACAATTAGATGATAAGTGACCTTAAAGTCTGTAATGGTGAGAGTCACACTTGCCAAATAGTCCGTGTGTTTCTTTTGAGTTACAACCATGTGACTAGTTCTGGCCAATGGACTGTGAACAGATGCATCAAAGCTATTAATTTCCAGTAGGAGGACCTCCTATACAGACCTGCTATTGCCATGTCTACAAAAGAAGTATGCTGATATGGCAGCTTCAAAGACAGAAGTGGCCTTTGCTGCTGAGTCACCACATGAAGGATAACGCCCCACACATTTGCTCATAGTTACTTTGCTTTCTTCAGCGTACCGAAGCCATTAACCTTAATGTATGTTGTACGTGGCTCGGTAGGGCCTCAAGGTACATCTTTGTGCTGAACAAAATTGTTTCCTATGGGCCCATTTCTCATCTAAATGCCAGAACAATTTCACATGAGCAATACAATAGCGTCTCCTTAAACATTCATCATCATAAATTCAGAACTCCCTTTTTGTGTTTACAGAAGTAATTCTACATCTTTTATATTTGAGGCTAGCATGAAAGATTACATACTGTTTAATACGAGGGCTATTTCTTTTAAAAGCTAAACAAACACTTAACAATCCATTTGTATTATTTGGCTTTCTGTAGTTCACTGGGTACACAGGAAGTAGGAAAACTGGAGATATTAACTGAATAATTTTATTTATCTTAACTATCTGGAAAATTACTTTGCTAGGAAAGTCTTTGAAAACTGTTGATGATTTTTGGTTTGTATTTTTTACTTCTATATCAAAAGTATTGATATTCTAATCATTACCTATCTGGTTGGATGTTCAAAGAGCTTAGGGATTTTTATCATGATGTTATTTAAATAAAATATTAGAGCCCAGGCAAATGTCCAGTGATAGATCTTTCATATAATAAACCTGAGGCATCCATTCCCTGAAATATTTTGTAGACATTTAAAATGATAATGTATAACATCAACTTTCAGATGGAGTGTGCTAACATTTATTTATCTGGTTAGAGATGGAAACAGTTACAGCTAACATTCTGGGACCTGAGTGGATCTTGAAGCCTAACTTATTTGTACTTTAGCCTGATTGTCAACATTTAACTATCTCCCATGGATTTTCTGCAAGTGCGCATGTGAGTTGCTTCAGGGGAAAAAATAGAGAACTATCATGAAAACAACATGTAACGACATGACAAGTGTTGGAGAATAACGAAAGACAATGAGCTGGACTGCCAACTTATGGCCGCTTCACAGAATTGCAGGGATTGACTTAAGAAGGTCCATGAAGAAGAAGATAACTGATCAAAGAAACTTCGCACTGGGACAAATATTAGGCAACACCAGAGAGGATGAACTGTCTGCTTTAAAAGCAGGGACTTGTCTAACTTGAGGTGTGGCTATGCTTCACATATACTTTTCGAGGCCGTATTTCCTTTCTCAAGAGTAATTCTAGTTGCTGGACATGGAATTTATTTTGCTTTTCTTCCTTTGTTACTTTAAGAAAATTGAGGCCCGCTGATGTGTTTTTACTCCATTTGAATCTGAAGCAGAACAATTCCCATTGAGGGTTCTTGTGGAACTTCATTTTAGTTATGTTTTAATAAAGTCTTATTTGTATTGACTTCTGGGGCAGCATGGCATTCCCTTACTGATAAACTACTTGGGTTTACTTTTTTATGGAGAGATTTTAATTTAATATGATAGATTCAATCGTTGTTTTTCAGGTTTTATATGCATGCCTGGAAGCCTTTTAATAACTTGCAATAACAAACAAAATGAATGTGACTTTTAGGGTAGACACTCTTGTAATTGATATTTCTACCAGCTCAGGGTGTTTATTTATTGTGCCAAAAAATAAAGTGCATTCTTTCCATCCCTGGGGAATAAAGAGTAATGGAGTTGCAATTTACTAAAAAGTTATGAGAGATCCCAAATTGCAAAGAAAAATTTCATACAGATGTATTTCTTGCTTAGACTTGATCTTTGCATAACTCACACAGAAAAAGTTTTATTATTGTAATAAATCCATTTGCCTTTCTGCATAAAGTAATTAGGGATCAAGGTGTAATAAAATATTTAAAAGATATTTGGACAGTAGACAAGGTTTGTATTCATAAAAAATTATCTTATTTTAACTTTGACAATCATATATTTTCAATACTGAAGAATAGGATTTTGGACACAGAAATGATTTTGATAAATGACAGAGTTCTGCCTGAGGCCATAGGAGAAGCAAGAACAGGGAACATAAAAATGGGGAATCTACAGATTAGCACATTATGATTATTCTCTTTCATAGCACTTAAGAACCGCTTTGAAAAGATCCAATGTCTTCAGCAATTTAAACTCATTTCTCCTGTATCTAAGCAACATGTACTATAATTTAAATTGACATGGTTCCCTAAGAAATATTGGGACAACTCTTAGATAGAGATGAGACATTACTGAACAATGTTTTGGATGATAAACAGTAACAGAAATTTGAGATTGAAATGGCCTTTTCAAGGGAGTAGGTCACACCTGTGAAAACACAAGATAGGTATTTAAGTTCTTCTCTCATTGCTTGATACTGAGCCTCTTCAAGTGTCTGTGCATTAGTCAATTTGACACCTCATGGGTCCCTAATTATTATGGAGATCTTCAGCAGGCTGGTAACACTTTTTGAAAGATGTATTTAAAAAATTCTGGACCTTACTTGCCCTAAGACTGAATATAACTTTTCACAAGAGTTAAGGGGCTTTGAGAAAGGAGAGTGATGGTATCTGATCTGCTTTTTAAATAGTCACTCTGGTGGCTGATGGATTGGATGTTGTGGAGATGAGGTCAAGGGAGCCACCCCTGGACACTCCAGGACATTCTTGCCTCCTTCCTCTAAATTCCTGAAACTTCCTCTCTTACCCTCTTGGCTTTTAAGTAGATGTAATCTAGTGTTAAAGAAAGCTGAGCACCAAAGAATTGATGCTTTTGAACTGTGGTGTTGGAGAAGATTCTTGAGAGTTTCTTGGACTGCAAGGAGATCCAATCAGTCCATCCTAAAGGAACTCAGTTCTGAATATTCATTGGAAGGACTGATGTAGAAGCTGAAACTCCAATACTTTGGCCCCCTGCTGTGAAGAGCTGACTCATTGGAAAAGACTCTGATGCTGGGAAAGATTGAAGGCAGGAGGAGAAGGGGACGACAGAGGATGAGATGGTTGGATGGCATCGCAGACTCAATGGGCATCAGTTTGGGTAAACTCTGGGAGCTGGTGATGGACAGGGAGGCTTGGTGTGCTGCGGTCCATGGGGTCGCAAAGAGTCGGATACGACTGAGTGACTGAACTGAATTGAATCTTGTATTATTCCACACAGTTTTACCAAATGCTCTTTGAGGGACTCCATATCTTGGCCTCTGTGTCTTAGGACTCCCTGCTTTCCAGGGCATTTAGCCAAATGCTTTGTACCTGATAGGTACAGAACAGATAGTATAGTAATTGTTGATGGAGACCTATTATATGAACTACCCATCCTGGCAAAACGGCATAAACTTGAGACGTGCAGAGGGGGATGTCCCAAGGAAGAGGTGGCCCTTGGAGATTAGCTCAGGTGAGCAGCCTGAAAACAGGGCTCTTGAGTCTTGTCTCTTCACTGAACCTCATTCCATGTCAACATTTAACAAAGCTCATCAACATGACTGGAGCTCACCGAAAGTTTGTTGAAAATCATGAAATGCTACACTTTAGATTTGAACATGTCATTGTGTGCAAATTTATCATCAAAGGAAAATAAGAACAGTAAATACCATTTGCACTCTAATGATACACACACTGCAGTATTTAGGAAGAAGTATACTGATGGCTGCAACTTATTTTGAAACAGATCAAAAAATAAGATAGATTGGTGGATGGGTGGAAAGATGAATGGATAGTTATGTGCAAAGGCAAGTAAAGTAAAATGGCAGAATCAAAGTGATGAGTATATGTTTATTCATTGTGAAATTGTTTCAACTTTTCTGTACATTTGTGATTTTTCATGGTAAAGTATGGTGAAAAATTAGTTGAAAGTGATAACTAAAATTATATTAAAAATTATCAAGTTTATGGTCACTGTACTGTTACGTACCTGAGCTTTCAGGAAATCTTCTAATCCTTACACAGAACAGAGATTTCATCTATTAATTTATGGTTTTAAGAAGTGTCCCAACTTCTTAATTGACTTTATAAATTAGAATTTTGGTTATATTCGCCAATATTTTCTAAATAATGGCTATGTCTCTGATAAATTTTTCTTATCTATACAGTTCATAAAATTGAGTTCAGACATTAAATCATTGTTAAAATTGAGTGTTTTGTGATACTTAGTGATAATAAAAATAATTATACTCATTGGGCTGTATATGCTAATCTTACCACTTCATTACTAGTGATAGCAAAAAGTACAAACGATTGGATATAGTAACAATCTCTTCCTGACTCTCTCTCTCTCCCTCTCACAGCTCCATTTCTTTTTTTCTGAGGCAGAGAAACTACATGGTGTAGGTAAGCATGGCATATAAGTAGGAGGAGAAATTATCAACATTAATGTGGTAAGATTAAAATTCTAGAACTGTATTTGTCTTTTTTTGAGAATAAAATTTCTAAAATCCTGAAGCACTCCTGCGCTACTGTATAACATAAAGATGAACGACTTTTCTCAATTTTCAAACTTTTAGTTTTCACCTTTAGGTTCTAGACAGTTTATTTTAATGTATTGCTTTTGTGAATGACTTGAAGGGGGAAAAATTGTTCTTTAGCTCTTTTAAAACAAGGAAATGTCTGTTCTCACATTAACACCTTTTTATTTCTAGGGAAAATGAATAGAATGCCTACGTGAAGTATACTTTGAACTTTCAGTGTGTACTGCTGACAATGGATATCTTTGAAGGAGACGACAAGTATCCCTGCTTTGACTGGGCCAACCTGTGGATCACGTTTGAAGTCAGTGGAAGCTTTAAGTTTTTAAAAGGTCTGCCCAGGTGTCAAGAAATGCGGGAAAGCGCTCAGTTGTGTGGCAATGAAGGAGATGCATGCATTTTAAGGCGGTCTTATCGGAACACATTGAGAGATTTGGCATCCTTAAAATTGAGCATATGTCTTATCAGCATTCCTAGTACAGAGTATTTTGTTACTGCTTCTGTGCTCTAAATAGCCCTGTGCAAAGGCACATCACTGAACCAAAGCATATGGAGGTGGCTCTTCAGTGATGCTGAGCTAGGCTGCAGTATCCATTTGCTGCTGCCTTACCTTTTTCTACACACTTGCCAACGGAAATTTCTGCTCTGGAAATTATACTGTAGCAAAAAACGAAGTATATGGCATGCGATTGGATTCCGCGTCTCAGGACATATCAGTATGAACCAGAGTTATTGCCTATTTCCTGAGACGACTGAATCCAAAAACATACGCACCTAGGCCTTAAGGAAGCAATGACTCTTTAAACTGCCCTCTATATTTACAATTACTTAATTACTTTATTTTGCCAAAAATAAAGGTCATTAAAATCATCTTGAAGCTTGACTTAAATTTTAGAAGTAGCCCGCAAGTTGTACAGTCTTTAACTATGTTCCATTTAACACATTTAATAGATGTAAAAACTCACAAGTGATGATATAAAGGATAATTTGCGCTTGCAGTGCATTTTTGTCCAATTAATAGATTGCCTGTGTGTTGCATATTTTGCATGACAAAAGAGCAGAATATTAAACTGCCATTCATAATGAAAATGCACTTTGCAAATTAAAAGTGCCGAAACAGAAATTTTTCACCCTGTTTAGGAAATAAACAGTCCTTAACCAATTAAACTGCATTGTAATAATTCTATGATTTATTGCAAGTTGTTTAACTTTCAAAACTCGGCTAACCCATATTAAGGTCACAATCCATCATGTCTTGCTTGGAAAGCCAGCAAATAATGGCTGTTGTATTAGCTGCTTTTGATGATAGTATGAAAGAAGTATTAGCACTTGTCAACAAAACTGCTTACAACATAACATTAGCATGCATGGGCTGCTGTACCTATTTATTATTCTGGCAGCTTCACACATATTGTTACAAGCTTATAAAACATTTTGTCGGGTGGAAACGGAATGTACACTGTTTGGTTTTCTGATAGACTGGCAGCATAAATGTCTGGGCTGACTTAGTTTAGTTTAAGTGTAAATAGAGACACAAATTCTTCAACCTGTTCTCTTATTGATACTGAAAAATGCTGAATTATTCAGCATCCAACTCTTCTGTTTGTGTCTATCACAGTTATCAATTACCCATCAGTCTTCTTGTCAAAACAGAATGGATTAATCTGGCTGAAAATAAGACAAATAAATGGATACTATAACAGGGGTGCGGGGTTGCCAGACTGTCAAAGGGAAATCCAGGCACTGACATTTGCCGTCAAAAATGGGATCTCTGGCTTAAGTGAGCAAATGACTCCCCTTTGTGAGCCAAGAATGCACTTAGCTCACGTAAGTAAATTAATCTGCCTTCTTTGACTGCTGATGCATTAGCATTGGGGTAGTAGTTCAGTTTCTAAAACCCCTTTATGTTTAAATAATTTTGGTCATTGTTATTGTTCTTCACAGGAAATGCAGACACATTCAGGTACTTTATCCTGCTAAAGAGAGGGCTGCCTGGGAAACAAATGGACCCATTTAACAACGAAGTGATTGCTGATAGTTCTGTACCACTTCATAGCTCTCAGCTGATGTGATACCCAGTAACTCTTTGCACAGATGGCTGGTGGAACACATCCAGCATCTGCAAAGTCCATCCCTGTTTTCTTTCCCAAACATTTTATTTGGAATTCTTGTTTGGCAGACTTCCTGAGACTCTGCCTAGCTGTTCAAAGTACATATTTCCAATCTATCTCATTTGGCCCTTCCCTAAAAAAAGAGCCAGCAAAGTGCCTTCTTATTTGGCACAAAAATTGCAGCCACAGACTGAAGCAAGTTTTGGGTTCCTGGCCAAAAATTTACAAGAATTTTATCTCAGATGCTTCCATACTGGACTGTTTTACATAGTCACCATTAACATTCTGAAGCCTTCACATCATGACAGAATCAAAGCTCCCCAGTCTGTATCAGCTGATAGCTTAACTGCCAGAAGCTCGCTCTTGTTCTCATTTTCCTTTGTATCCTAACCATTGGTTCTTACCTAGACTGTAAGATGACGCGTTACTTAAGGAGTGCTACCTATGAGAAAATGGCTCTGTCTACTTCATGAGGAATGAACAGATTATTTTTGAATGAATCATCATCTTTTTGTTCTTTTTCCAGTAGATCATGTAAAGAATTTTAAACATTTGAAAACCAAAACAAAAGAAAGAAAAACTTCCTTTTTTGGAGGGTGGTTTGGAAGAGGTCACACTAATAATTAAATTTCAGGTGCAACTTCCACAAATCTCTTAAAGACTTTGACAGACTGGAAATTTCAGTCTCATATTCCCAGAACATTACCTCAAATTTCTTCTCAATGTAAATCAGTTTCCCAGAACTTCAACATTAAAAGGAAATGCACTAATTGGCTTGGTCACAACTCATCTTTGCTAAATCTCTTTTGTTTGGTATATAATCTCAAAACGACCTCGTGGAAGACAGCTATTTAAAATGTGCAAACACCAAACCTCTTGAAAGGAAGCAGTATTTTTGTTACCAATTTATTTTACTTTGCCTCTCATGACCTTCTTCTCCTTTTCAATAAATAAATGTTTTATATGGAAAGGAGTGCTGTACAATTTTGCATAGCCTAAAGTATTTCCAAAGTTTGAGCTTTTATTTTTTGAAAATTAATACCTTGCAACATTAGCAACTAAGTTAATTGACAGGTGTGTGTCATGACTTAATTTCCAAATGCCAGATGCCATTTCCCGGTTCTATGAGAAACTTTCCAAAATACAAGTCTGCTATTTCAGACCCAACTTGCCCAAGCCTAAACACTCTCTCTCAATGGTTTGCTTTTACCGAAATCCCAGTTAGTGGTTAAGTCCTGAAGAGTCCACCTTTCCCATGTCTCGTCTGTTATCCTCCTTTCAGTTATGACTTCATCATGCTTTCGCACTCCCTGCCATGTCATTCATACATTCATGCATGCATCAAGTCATTTATTGAATAATTCTTGAGTGCCTAACACAAGTGGTCTCCTCTCTGCTTTTCTTTCCAACACCCCTTTCACTCTGAAATGCCCTCTTCTGCAAACCTACCTATAAATCTCAGTCCTATTAAAAAAAAACAAAAACAACAAAAAAAACCTACCTATAAATATTTAAATCTCAGTCCAAAAGAAAAAAAAACACCTCGCTTCAATGCAGCTTCTATGCTGCTACTGCTGCTAAGTTGCATCAGTTGTGTCCGACTCTGTGCAACCCCATAAATGGCAGCCCATCAGGCTGCCCCGTCCCTGGGATTCTCCAGGAAAGAACACTGGAGTAGGTTGCCATTTCCTTCTCTGATGCATGAAAGTGAAAAGCGTAAGTGAAGTCGCTCAGTCGTGTCCGACCCTCAGCAACCCCATGGACTACAGCCTACCAGGCTCCTCCGTCCATGAGATTTTCCAGGCAAGAGCACTGGAGTGGGGTGCTGTTGCCTTCTCCGCAGCCTCTATACTTCTGTCTTATTCTTTCGCCCATATGTTATTTCTTAGTTCAAGTCTCTTGAGCATTTTAGTATTTCCCTTATCACAACTTGGGAGAATTCCTGTCTTGGTCTCTAACTATGTGACTGTGGGCAAGTTATAGATCCAACTCGTGTCTCCTCTAAAATTGGGGATATTATTACTCCATAAAATATGAGGTTAAATGAGATAATGCATAAGAGTGCTTGGAACAATGCCTGTGAACATTCGAGATGTTACTGTATTATTTTATGCAGCAGGGGCTTATAAATGCCTGCTGTAACATTTGTATGTTGAGAGATAACACTTTTGATTGCTCTTGGTGTTTCTGAGGAGCTTAAAACTACATTTACCCACTTATCTGGTGGGCCAGAGGATCGCATTCTGGGCTGAACACAATGGAGCTAGGCGGCCTGTCTTCAGGCTGCTTGGTGCTTACCATTTACTAGCTCGTTTTTAGGGGGAGAGGGGGAGAGTCAAGAAGCTAAAAGGTTCTGTATCTAATATACACAGCTGTTAAAATTAGCTGAAAGTGCCTGGGAAAGTCTCGTCCCCGCCCTCCCCATCCCAGGATACGTGTATATGTATGGCTGAGTTCCTTCACTGTTCTCCTGAAACTACCATAACATTGTTAATTGGCTATCAGTTCAGTTCAGTTGCTCAGTCATGTCCGACACTTTGCGACCCCATGGACTGCAGCACCCCAGAACTCCCTGTCCATCAACTCCCAGAGCCTTCTCAAACTCATGTCCACTGAGTCGGTGATGCCATCCAACCATCTCATCCTCTGTCGTCCCCTTCTCCTCCCACCTTCAATCATTCCCAGAATCAGGGTCTTTTCCCATGAGTCAGTTCTTTGCATCAGGAGGCCAAAGTATTGGAGTTTCAGCTTCAGCATCAGTCCTTCCAATGAATATTCAGGACTGATTTCCTTTAGGATGGATTGGTTGGATCTCCTTGCAGTCCAAGGGACTCCAAGAGAAGTCAAGAGTCTTCTCCAACATCACAGTTTGAAAGATCGATTCTTTGGCGCTCAGCTTCCTTTATGGTCCAACTCTCATATCCATACATGACTACTGGAAAAACCACAGCTTTGACTAGACGGATCTTTGTTGGCAAAGGTCGGCCATACCCCAATACAAAATAAAAAGGTTAGTTGAAAGTAAAATGCTGAGTAGTGTAGCAAGAATTCCATCAATGTAGCTTGTCGATAACCAAGAGGGGTTTCAAAATGCTCCGTGACCTAATTCTAGGTGGTGAGCAAGGATCATCCAAATGAAGGCATTTGGATGAATGCCTTGAATTAGTCATATCCTTCTAAAAGGTCTTCCTGAATAACACTTCATCGAATCCCAGTCTATCTTGTGTCTCCTAGACTAACTAAAAACTCCCCAAACAGAAGATGATTCACATTCTCCAGCTATTGGGACATCAACTTCTCTTTCCAGCTTGCAGACTGCTTCCTAATCACCTCCCTTCTCCCCAAACAGTTTGCCTTATTTCCTCCCTCGAGTGCGTTATCGTCTAACACGTCAGTTACTGTCCTCCTGGGTCCATAAACTCTCCAAGAGGCCACACTTTCTTTCTGGACTTTATCTTCTCTCATGTTGATCACATCCTTCCCTGCCTCAAGTCTAGCAACCTGCCCGTCTGCATCCATCTTTCTCCCGTTAAGATGCTTGCCTCTGCCACAGATTTTCTGACTAATTTGCCCTCAAAGATCTATCATCCAAATGCTCGAAGCATTTAGAGATTTTACTGCACAGTGTAACTGTCGATGACAAATTGTGTTGTAGCATTTACCGAGTTTACATGCCTCTCCAGATACACTTCATCATCCTTTCTGTTTCCTAGCTCTTTCTCGTTTTGGCTAATCCACCCGCCCTCTGGACAATCTCCCTGGCCTGTTACGGTCACCATGCCAGTGTCCTCCAGCTCCCCTGCTATTGGCTAAGTCTGTTTTTATGCACCAGGAAGAATTTCCATTCTTCTAAAACTATAGTTTCTTATAAACCATAAGAAACCACCATTTCTTAAAGCAAATGACATTTTTTATTCTACACCCAGCCTTACCCAATTAAGGCAGCACTCTGTTATGTGGAAGATGCGTGGACTTCAACATATTAGCGTTTTGGGTTCAAGTCCTGGTTTCACCACTTTCTAACTGTATGACCTTGAGCAAGTCATTTCACTGAGTCTCAATTTTGTTCAGTATAAAAATACTAATATCTAACTCACAGAAAAGGTATGAAGAATATAGGAAATAAGTAAGCAAGTGCCTGACACATATCAGGGAGTAAACTTTAGATACTTCATCCTACATTTATCATACCTACAGTCTAACCCTACTTTATATACACACTTCCATCATGATGATTACACTATAGATGAGCTTTATGGCTGGTACTTAATATTGGAGTGGGTAGCTATTTTCTTCTCCAAGGGATCTTCCCAACCCAGGGATTGAACCTAAGTCTCCTGCATTGCAGGCAGATTTTTTACCTTCTGAGCCACCAGGGAGGACCCATATTAAATACATCACTCAATAAATGATTAATTCTCTACGAGTGGTATACATACTAAGTATTTACAAACTAAACTAACTGCTTTGTCATGAAACCCATAGAAGCCAAAACGTACTAGTTGTTCAGAGCTGATTAACACTGGAACTTATCTTTCCAATGAAACATCGGTTCCTTTTCTCCATCACATTTAAGGAAATTGAAGGCTAATAACTAACATTCCCTTGGTTAAGGAATAAAATGCAGAGGAGTGGAGCTACTATGTGCATGACTTAACTTCCAGTTTTTGAATTCCGGAAATGTATTCCAAGATAGTGAGGCAGTGTTGTACAGGATAGCTAATGAAAGTTTCCTCTAGAGAAGTCACAATTATCAAGCCAAAATGAGTCTCATAACTGAAATTACCTTCAAATTTTAATGAATCCCTCAGCAAACACTTGTTCTGGTTGGGTGTACTCAGACTTTGCTTGAGAAATGAGCAGTTTAAAATTGAAGACCTGCTTTAAGCAGAGTTTCTGAGTAGGAGGAATCACAATAAAATATTGAATTCCTACATTTAAATGGGAAGCAAACTCATACCTACTTTTTTCCTTCTTTCTTTTCGTCTTTTGAGGACAGTCTAAATTGCTCAACCTAGGCTGTTTATTGTTTCTAGCTATTTTCATCTTCCCTCAGTTCAGTTAAGTTGCTCATGTCCGACTCTTTGTGACTCCATGGACTGCAGCACCCCAAGCTTCCCTGTCTATCACCAACTCCCGGAGTTTACTCAAACTCGTGTTCATTGAGTCGGTGATGACATCCAACCATCTCATCCTCTGTCGTTCCCTTCTCCTCCCTCCATCAATCATTCCCAGCATCAGGGTCTTTTCAAATGAGTCAGTTCTTCACATCAGATGGCCAAAGTATTGGAGTTTCAGCTTCAACATCACTCCTTCCAATGAATATTCAGGACTGATTTCCTTTAGGATGGACTGGTTGGATCTCCTTGCTGTCCAAGGGACTCTCAAGAGTCTACTCCAGGACCGCAGTTCAAAGGCATCAATTCTTCAGCGATCAGCTTTCTTTATAGTCCAACTCTCCCATCTATACATGACTACTGGAAAAACCAAAGCTTTGACTAGATGGACCTTTGTTTGCAAAGTAAGATCTCTGCTTTTTAATAAGCTGTCTAGGTTGGTCATAACTTTCCTTCCAAGGAGTAAGCGTCTTTTAATTTCATGGCTGCAGTTACCATCTGCAGTGATTTAGGAGTCCCCAAAAATAAAGTCTCTCACGGTTTCCATTGTTTCCCCATCTATTTACCATGAAGTAAAAAGTGAAAGTGAAGTCGTGTCTGACTCTTTTCGACTCCATTGACTGTAGCCTACCAGGCTCCTCCGTCCATGGGATTTTCCAGGCAAGAGTACTGGAGTGGGTTGCCATTTCCTTCTCCAGGGGATCTTCCCAACCCAGGGACTGAACCCAGGTCTCCCGCATTGTAGGCAGACGCTTTACCCTCTGAGCCAATTTGCCATGAAGTGATGGAACCAGATGCCATGATCTTAGTTTTCTGAATGTTGAGTTTTAAGCCAACTTTTTCACTTTACTCTTTCACTTTCATCAAGAGGCTCTTCAGTTTGTCTTCTCTTTCTGCCATAGGGTGGTGTTATCTGCATATCTGAGGTTATTGATACCCTTTCTCCTTCTGGAAGGAAAAGATACAGCAAAATATTTTCTTCAGTGGCAAAGGGAGCAAGAGCTTCTCTACATTCTGTGTAGAGAGGGTCTAGCCTTAGAAGTGGGGTTCCCAGAGCGACAGTTCCACGCCATGTTGTGAAAGAGGCTAGAAATGCATCTCTTGTCTCAAGGCATTAGCACTGACAGGCTTATCACAGCAAACCACGTCTCTTCTCTGCCCTTCTCCCTCGGCTCTCTAACTGACCACATCTCACTCGGGTTTAGGGAAGGAGGCTTAGGGCAGGTGGGATGCATATAGGAACTCTGCAAGTAAGCCTCTGTAAAATTCTCTTGAAGATGAAACGGCCCCATAATTATGAAATTATTTTCACACCAGTTGTCCTCTTTGTCCACAGACTATTCTAGTAGAAGTTTGTTATTATGATCACTCCATTATAACACATACATAGAACAGATTTAAGTGGTCTCATACAATCCCCATTCTTGTTCTGTACGTGAGGTATTAATACTTTTATATCTGAACAAAACTGAAGTGCAGAGAGGTTAAGTGACTTGTCCATGGTCACACAGTGAGCAAATAGGAAAAACCAAGATTCAGACCCAAAACTCTAACACCACAGCCCATGCTCCCTACACATGATGTCATGCTGTCTAAACTGGGTGAAGCTGGCTGTGGAATAAAGATGTCACGTGTTCTTACAAGTGGCAGAAATAGTTTGGAAGGAAGGTAGGAGGCATTTGATCATTTTTTCTCGTTCACATTTTCACCGCTCATACATCTCTTTATTTTCTTCACCTATTCAATTTCCCTATCTTTACAGGCCCCATTCTCATAACTGAATAAATAAGATTGGTACTTGATGCAAAAAATGGTGGCAAATGTGTGCAGTTTCCTAATTAGGATTAAGGGGAAGCTCCTGAACAGCCCTGACTCAAAAAGTCCCCCAAACTTCCCATTCACCTGCCATCAGTTCAGTTCAGTTCAGTCGCTCAGTCATGTCTGACTCTTTTCGACCCCATGAATCACAGCATGCCAGGCCTCCCTGTGCATCACCAACTCCGGAGTTCAGTTAAACTCATGTCCATCAGGTCAGTGATGCCATCCAGCCATCTCATCCTCTGTCATCCCCTCCTCCTCCTGCCCCCAATCCCTCCCAGCATCAAGGTCTTTTCCAATGAGTCAACTCTTCGCATCAGGTGGCCAAAGTATTGGAGTTTCAGCTTCAGCATCAGTCCTTCCAATGAACATCCAGGACTGATTTCCTTTAGAATGGACTGGTTGGATCTCCTTGCAGTCGAAGGGACTCTTAAGAAAGAGTCTTCTCCAACACCACAGTTCAAAAGCGTCAATTCTTCAGTGCTCAGCTTTCTTCACAGTCCAACTCTCACATCCATACATGACCAGTGGAAAAACAATAGCCTTGACTAGACGGACCTTTGTTGGCAAAGTAATATCTCTGCTTTTCAATATACTATCTAGGTTGGTCATAACTTTCCTTTCAAAAGTAAGCGTCTTTTAATTTCACGGCTACAATCACCATCTGCAGTGATTTTGGACCCCCCAAAAATAAAGTCTGTCACTGTTTCCACTGTTTCCCCATCTATTTCCCATGAAGTGATGGGACCAGATGCCATAATCTTCATTTTCTGAATGTTGAGCTTTAAACCAACTTTTTCACTCTCTTCTTTCACTTTCATCAAGACGCTTTTTAGTTCCTCTTCACTTTCTGCCATAAGGGTGGTGTCATCTGCATATCTGAGGTTATTGATATTTCTTCCGGCAATCTTGATTCCAGCTTGTGTTTCTTCCAGCCCAGAGTTTCTCATGATGTACTCTGCATATAAGTTAAATAAGCAAGGTAACAATATACAGCCTTGACATACTCCTCTCCAAACTTGGAACCAGACTGTTGTTCCATGTCCAGTTCTAACTGTTGCTTCCTGACCTGCATATAGGTTTCTCAAGAGGCAGGTCAGGTGGTCTGGTATTCCCATCTCTTGAAGAATTTTCCACAGTTCATTGTGATCCACACAGTTAAAGGCTTTGGCATAGTCAATAAAGCACAAATAGGTGTTTTTCTGGAACTCTCTTGCTTTTTCCATGATCCAGCAGATGTTGGCAATTTGATCTCTGGTTCCTCTGCCTTTTCTAAAACCAGCTTGAACATCTGGAAGTTCACGGTTCATGTACTGCTGAAGCCTGGCTTGGAGAATTTTGAGCATTACTTTACTAGTGTGTGAGATGAGGGCAATTGTGCAGTAGTTTGAGCATTCTTTGGCATTGCCTTTCCTTGGGATTGGAATGAAAACTGACCTTTCCCAGTCCTGTGGCCACTGCGGAGTTTTCCAAATTTGCTGGCATATTGAGTGCAGCACTTTCACAGCATCATCTTTCAGGATTTGAAATAGCTCAACTGGAATTCCATCACCTCCACTAGCTTTGTTTGTAGTGATGCTTTCTAAGGCCCATTTGACTTCACATTCCAGGATGTCTGACTCTAGGTGAGTGATCACACCATTGTGATTATCTGGGTCATGAAGACCTTTTTTGTACAGTTCTTCTGTGTATTCTTGCCACCTCTTCTTAATATCTTCTGCTTCTGTTAGGTCCATAACATTTCTGTCCTTTATCGAGCCCATGTTTGCCTGAAATTTCCCTTGGTATCTCTAATTTTCTTGAAGAGATCTCTAGTCTTTCCCATTCTGTTGTTTTCCTCTATTTCTTTGCATTGATTGCTGAGGAAGGCTTTCTTATTTCTCCTTGCTATTCTTTGGAACTCTGCATTCAAATGGTATATCTTCCTTTTCTCCTTTGCTTTTCGCTTCTCTTCTTTTCACAGCTATTTGTAAGGCCTCCCCAGACAGCCATTTTGCTTTTATGCATTTCTTTTCCATGGGGATGGTCTTGATCCCTGTCTCCTGTACAATATCACGAACCTCAGTCCATAGTTCATCAGTCACTCTATCAGATCTAGTCCCTTAAATCTATTTCTCACTTCCACTGTATAATCATAAGGGATTTGATTTAGGTCATACCTGAATGGTCTAGTGGTTTTCCCTACTTTCTTCAATTTACATCTGAATTTGGCAATAAGGAGTTCATGATCTGAGCCACAGCCAGCTCCCGGTCTTGTTTTTGCTGACTGTATAGAGCTTCTCCATCTTTGGCTGCAAAGAATATAATCAATCTGATTCCGGTGTTGATCGTCTGGTGATGTCCATGTGTAGAGTCTTCTCTTGTGTTGTTGGAAGAGAGTGTTTGTTATGACCAGTGCATTTTCTTGGCAAAACTCTATTAGCCTTTGCCCTGCTTCATTCCATATTCCCAGGCCAAATTTGCCTGTTACTCCAGGTGTTTCTTGACTTCCTACTTTTGCATTCCAGTCCCCTATGATGAAAAGGACATCTTTTTTGGGTGTTAGTTAGTTCTAAAAGGTCTTGTAGGTCTTCATAGAACCATTCAACTTCAGCTTCTTCAGTGTTACTGGTTGGGGCATAGGTTTGGATTACCATGATATTGCATGGTTTGCCTTGGAAACAAACAGAGATCATTCTGTTGTTTTTGAGATTGTATCCAAGTACTGCATTTCAGACTGTTTTGTTGACCATGATGACTACTCCATTTCTTCTAAGGGATTCCTGCCTGCAGTGTAGATATAATGGTTATCTGTGTTAAATTCACCCATTCCAGTCCATTTGAGTTCACTGATTACTAGAATGTCAGCGTTCACTCTTGCCATCTCCTGTTTGACCCCTTCCAATTTGCCGTGATTCATGGACCTGACATTCCAGGTTCCTATGCAATATTGCTCTTCACAGCATTGGATCTTACTTCTATCACCAGTCACATCCACACCTGGGTATTGTCTTTGCTTTGGCTTCATCCTTTCATTCTTTCTGGAGTTATTTCTCCACTGATCTCCAGTAGCATATTGGGCACCTACCGACCCGGGAGTTCCCCTTTCAGTATCCTATCATTTTGCCTTTTCATACTGTTCATACTGTTTCACCTGCCATAGTTGCTGAAATTCCTACTACTAGAGAGTCATTCCTTTGGCTTAAGTGTACTTTGTCTCTAAAAGTTAACCTTGCACTTGACAGTTTATCGTGTTATTTACAACTTGTAATCAACCACAGAACATGCAACCTTTGTTTAATAATAAAGTAGCATCAAAGGTTTAAAGAAGCCCTTTGTAGCCAGAGAAGAGAACAAGTTCTTTGGGAAAGGAAAACAGAAAGAAGTAGATGCTGGTCAGGGCATGGTGCCCTGTGGAAAGCAATCTTGAAGTATATCAGCCTTTTATTTAGGGTTGCATGGATCTAGGGAGAAAGGAGGCATGTGCAGACTCTTAAATAGGTTTAATTTCAGCTAACATGTCAGGAAGCCTTCCTTGACTCCCCAGGACCAGATTATGAGTACCTGCTCTGAACATTTAAAAAAATCTCTATGTAAGTTCCTTGAGAGCATTCATTCATTGGAGGAGTATTTCTAACACCAGTGTAAAGATCAAAAGGAAAACTATACAGATTTCAATATCTAAATGGTTGGAATTTTTTAATCACTTTTTATTTGGAGGTTGTGAGTAGCTTGAGTTTAGCGGCGGGGAATCAAACACATGCTTGTATCTCAGAGTTCTGGGGATAAATAGATATTATGTTGTCACACTCCGCAGAAGGCTATGACCAGTAATGGGGATAATAGAAAGGGGGATCATGAATACATTTAAGAAGTGTTTTTGAGGTAAGGCAAAACTGTCTTAGGAGTTTTTCATTTTCTCTAGGTTACTAAGAACATATTTCCTAATCCCACTACTGACTTCAGGAATGTATAGATAGATAGGTTCGAAATGTTCGAAGTGTAGAAGATTTTGAGAAAGGGAAGAAAGCAAAAAGCACAGGAAAAAGAATATGCAAGTGGAAGACTCATAAACGAATGGATTTTAGTGTACAGCTAAAATGTAAGAGCACTGGGGAAGAAGCAACTTGACCATGCTTATTTAGAACCAAGAACCCTTTCAAAGCAAAAGTTAAGGTGCAAACCACAAAAGCCTCTACACAGAAGGTTTTTTGAGAATTTGTCACTCATTGCCTCATTTGAATTCTAAAATCACCTCTGTCCTAATCAGAGAAATCCTGATATAACCCCCTGCTGGCAAAATTCTGTTGCCATGATCCCATAATGTCATTGGTAATCACTGGGTAAGTCACCATGGCCATCAAGAAATGGAAATAGATTTGCCAACTGGAAGGGTTATCAGTCAATAATAGTGTGTAGACCCAAGCCCTTTAGCCTACTGCGGCTCTGAGCCATGGCGTGGCCTTGGACCACTCACACGGTAACTCCGGCAACTCATCACTTGCTGTAATGCAGAATGTAGTAGAAAGTGGGTCTCAAGCCATGGTCTCCATTATTGGAGGGTGGGGGGAGTTGCTGACTGGCAGAAAGGCTTTGCTGCAACGTGGATTTCCCTCTAAGGAGGCCCATGGGTGCGGGCCTGACGGCACTGCTCAGCATGCTGTGCTCATGAACAGGCCTGTTCTCGTTGTTTCTCCCTCTGTTACATAAATCCGGCAGGGGTTACAAAGATGCTCGGAAGACTTGCGTTTTATTTCCTTAAATAAACCTGCAATGTCAATCTTCTGTGAACCATGGAAATTGCCATTCTCTAGGTCAAAAAAAATGGTCGAATATCAAAAGTTTTATATGATTTGACCTAATTGTTAAAATGGTCAGGCAGATTTGGTACTACAAGGTAACTATGAGAAGAAAGCAAGAATTCAAATCTGAACACTAAATGTACCCCCCCTTTTTTTTTTCAAAGGAAGCTCTATCAGGTTAAAAGACAATACAAATTCCTTTTAGCTGCAATTAGTATTTGTGGAATATCTGATCACATGGTGCTGTGAAGTGTACACAATACACAGAAGAGACCAACATTACCCTTAAGGAATTTATCATCTGTATGGAGGATTTGGCTAAACATAGATGAAAAATAGTGTTTCCATTTTCTACCTATCAAACAAAAATGACTGTATTGTTAAGTGCAACTAATCTTTCAAAAACTCGACTGGTGCCAGTACCACACATGCCCATAATTATCACTTACTGGCCTTATTTTTTAATGCACGTCCACCCCCACCCCACCAAAACACATACACACCCTTCAACTCTATTAACCTTCTTTCCAGGACTGGCTATGTACCTTGTAGGAGTAATGGGAGATCCCTTGTTACAAAATGATAATGAATTTCATGGTGATGCTAAGAGAGTATTAAACTGGGCTCTTCCATCATGGAAACCTGTGGAACCACCCAGGTTGCACCCCCGTGAAGCCAAGCTTGCTTCTTTCTGTTTCTCATACGTGCCAGGCTTTTTCCCACCCCCAGGTCTTCGGCACTTGGTATTCTCTCTGTTTGGAAAGCTCATCTCATGGCTAAAGTCTCAACAAAAATGCTTCTTCCTCAGAAGGGCCTTTCTTTACAACTCCTGCCTAAAAAAGCTCCTTCTTTCATCATGCTCTGAATATTATTTTGCTTTCTTTCTAATACTTTGCTTTCTTCTTTCCTTGCTTATTTACTTATTGAGTTATTCATGGTCTCGCTTCCCTCCTCTGGGATGTACACTCCACAGCAGAAGTGATTTTTATCTTGTTTCACCTCCTCTTGTTCATGTGGCTCCTCAGATAGTACTTGGCACATAGTATGTGTCCCCTAAATAAGTTTTTGATGAATAAATGAGCAAGTTAGGTTACAAAATACTTCTAGTTTATAAAAACATTTCACTGGTCTTCAGCTCTTTTTGTGTCCCCAAAGACACAGCTAACATATACACGTACCCAAATGCATGCATGAACCAATGAAGGAAATTCAGAGCTTCAGTCCATGTGATACATCGAAAATGGAACACCCATTCAGTTGTGATTACTAAGAGATTTAGCTTTAGAAATCATATTGCATTCTAAAGTTCAACCTGCTTTTAGAGTTAATTCTGCTATGGCTCTCCTCGCTTAAAATTATTGTAAAAACTGTTGTAAAAAATTATGTTAAGTAAAAATGAAGAGTGGACATATATTAAAATGTTGACAGAAAACATCTCACAAAGTAATTTCTAGGGAAGTATGGCAAGTTTTAATTGCAATTGTGCCTACTGTTGATAATAGAATTATTGACATTATTAAACACGTTATTAGAAAGCTGAATGTAGCTATATTTTTTCCACAAGGACAGCATTCACTTCAGAGTAGTTAAATAACAAAAAAAACAAATGACAGAAGGTCACAAAAAAGAGGACTTTGAGCCCAGAAAGGAATTGGTATCATGCTATCATGAAAGAATCCTTGGTTGAATTAACCTGAAGCTCATGTTAGAATACAAAGCTTCCTATAAGATACTTATTTAATTGTGACTTTTAAATTTAAAAGTCAAAGATAATGGCCCCCTAAGTCTCAATTTTGCTTTTCATGGCCCAGTTGGTTCTGGCTGGAAAGTTGGTACCATGTGCAAATCATCTTTTTTAATAGTTTCCAGCTACAACTAGAAATTAACAAAACAACTTATAAGCACTGACTGTTGAAGACTTCTCCACATATCCAACGAGATACGCGATGCAAGTTAAATAGGAGAGCATTTGCAATTTAAAATATAATTTTCCATAATGAAAATGTAAAGCAGTCGTTCTGTTTTATTCAGCATGGCAGGTTAGGAATCCCCGTGAAGCTACATTGAAGCAAAGAGTAGATTAATAATTTAATTTGGTTCAGAACTATGCAATGGGGCACCACAACCTTTTATTCTGTAACCAGCTGCTGACCCTAATATGGATGAACCAATTAGACATCTCTATTTAATTGTTGGGTGACCCATCTAAAACTCACTAGGAATTTTCATTTTAAACAACACTGAAAGAATCCTAGTTATCCCCCTGGTGGAGGTGGTTGATTTGATAGAAGCACACAAAGGAGTCCGGCAAATGGGAGAAAAAACTGCAAGATCATTTTAGACTGTGTTCTGTAAAAGAACATCTTAATATAATGAGCCTTTTTTCAGTCTCCCTTGGCGGAGCATCAGCCCTCTCAGATAACCCCACACAAAGCAAATACCATTCGTCTGAAGTTACATTTGCTCCTTGTTATCACAACTTATGCCACTTAATTCATTATTCAACGAATTCACTTTCTTGTTTATTAGATGCAAGGTAGCCGCTTATCCCTAAAGGCCATGTATGCAAAAGACTGCTTGTAATCCTGTCACTTCAAACCTCTCCAGGCTTTTACACTGCTTCAAGAATTAGGAGGAAAGAAGCAAACAATTTAGATTTATTCCTGATGATATTAAATCTGTACATGATGAAAGAAATAAGAAAGAAATGTGAGCCTGTAGTTTGTTGATTTGGAGAGTGCCTTCAGACATTATCTTCACACGTAAAAGTTAGTACAGTCACTCATTTCCCATAATAAACACCTAGAATTAATTTTGCTACATGAAAGCGGAAGAAATTAATTAAACACACTTTTTTTTGGGTATAGGCTACCTGCAAAGAAAAAAAAAAAAGCAATAGGTTTCATCAACTGCTTTTCAAAGACACAGGCCACCTCGGCCATTTATGTTCTCAAAACAGGTACTAACATACTTTAAAATCTAATATCTGATCTGTCAAAGCTTTGGGGTACCTTTCTTTAAGTATCTTTAATATTGGATTAAAAAGTGCATTGAAGATTTTTTTTCAATATGGGTAATTCAAGATTCTTTTTATTAGTAACAAGATGTGATAAATATATTCTGTATAATATAAGATGCTATAACTATCTGAACTCTTCACATAATGTAATATAAAGGCCAGAGATATTTGAAGTTGATTTGGTAATCTTATGCCATTAAAATTATTAAAATGGAAATGAATTACTGAATTAAACAACTTTCACTGCACTCTTAGTGCAATTAATATTGTATAAAATTATCTGCTTAATTATACACAGTATGTTTACATAAAACATCCAGGAAAAAGCTACAAATCAGGGGCTGAGTGCAAAATATTTTAAGCTGTGTGCTGAAGTCTTCTAAATATGGAACTCTAAGTGGTTGTTTAGTATTGGTGCCTGATGTAACTGTAGACAGTTCTAAATTTTGTACTTTAGTTATTTAAATGCTAAGTAACCCTAATCTTATTTTTTGAATTCTTATAAATATATATGATTTATAAAATGTAAGTAGATTGAATATATTTTAAACCTCTGTGCATTATTCACAAAATTAAGAGGCATTTATTTTCTTCAATTAATTTACATTATGAGCTAACTGTTTGAGATTCAACATGAGTTCACCAACAAAAGCCACAGAAAACATTTCAATGCAGCGTAGTATATACAGATATGTCTAGGACAAAAGACTCGACATCCCCAGAAAATAGGAACCGTTTACAGGGAATCTCATTTTGTGAGTACAGTTGTGACTAATAAAACAACATGTATAGAATTACCTGCAACTATTCTAAGTAAGGAAAGACGTTTGAAAATTCACATATCCAAGAACTGTGGATATTATTATAATTATTGCCATTCTTCCAAAACATCAGTCATAGTAATACAGGGATGAGCAAATTGATTCACCTGAATAATTAACCTTACCACAGCATAACTATCTTAGGTGCAGATTAATGTTTTCTATTCAGCTGAAGACATAAACCTACCAGAGAAATCACACTCATTAAATACACTGCAAAAATCAATTGTTTCCAGCCACTCCAAGGAATTAATATCAACGACTAAGTTGTGCAGTATTTTTAAAAGCTCATGTTCATCTGAGCCGCTTAAACAGAAACAGCAAAATAGAGCGAAATGAAATTAACAAAGAGTGCTAATACAACTTTTCTGTTGATATCTTAGATATATAACTTTATTCATTATTGCACAACTTTTTGGTTTTTTACATGTGGGAGATTTAAAAAGTCTCCCAGTGATTTTTATAGTGCAACCGTATGCTAGATAAAGATATTTAAGCTGTCAGTATAAACTGCTTC
Source organism: Bos mutus (assembly GCF_027580195.1). Lineage (NCBI taxonomy): Eukaryota > Metazoa > Chordata > Mammalia > Artiodactyla > Bovidae > Bos > Bos mutus. Next base: position 24,841,823 of record NC_091623.1, read on the forward strand.
TGTTTTCATTTTGCATTTAATTTCAATGCCAGACTCAAGGCATAAATTTTTCATCACCTGCAATGCTATGAATAAAAGATTAAAAAAAGAACTGAGAAGAAATTCTAACACATGCAGTGCATGCAGCACATTGTGCAGACGCAGTATTCATAACTAGATGTTTAATTTCCATCTTTTTTGTTTTTACGTCAGGAACATTATTATTTGAGTTAATACATCATGGAGCTAATTTCCAGTATTTCAGATGTGCAGAATTTAAGTTTACCTACTTTGGGCCAAATAGGCCATTCATTCCACTTGAAATCTGAAGTATACACCCTAAGATTTACATGCTACTTTGTTAGCACTGCAGGATTCTATTACTCTCGTATTTCTCGAAAGGGAATATTTCAACATCACATATTTTTGTTTTATTCCATGAAATAGCATGTACATTAACCTTGCCTGAAAGTTCAAAGAACTAAGAATTACAGAAACGGTCCCACCTAATATCAGTTCCTCATTAAGGCTTGCCTCATGTTCTCTGCCGAAAGATATAATCAATCCCAAGAGGCAAAGTTATGAGCTCAGTGTCGAGGCATTTTTTATTTAGTACTTAGGACTGTTTTCTGTAGCACAAGGCATCTTCATCGTCACTTTATTAGCCTCCAAAGGACAGACACACTCGAACAATTTCTAATCCTTGCCAGTAGACTCTCACCAAGCAAGAGATGCACAAGGACCCTTCCCCACCTCATCAGGAGGGTCTTGGCTTTATTAGTCTCCTCATCTGGAAACCTCACTTTCTTGGGGGTCAGTCATGAGCCTATTAAGGACTCAGGCCTGCCAGGGACAGCAAGAGTTAATCCCTTGGATGTTAGTGACATCTAATAAAGTCCACTTTATTGTCTTTGCCTCTAATTACTCATACTAATTTTTTACGGTTATTGAAATTCAATCTATGGAAAGCTTTGGAAAAAAAAATAAGTCAAACCATGTACTGTTACATTATTATCAATGTGGAATCCAATTAGCTCAGTTGACTAGCTGATGGTGCTAATGAGACCTAGATCATTGGTTCAATTCCAGAGTAGCCACTTAGTTTTACTGGGTTTGATAGTCACAGGCGGATACCTCATCTTACTCAGCTGTCTTAAGTACAACTAGTCACTAACCAAATGAGAGAGGAAGAGTCAATCAGGGCAAACCTACCGCTACAACTAGGCTCTGGAGGGCATCAGTATCATTGTGTGTGATGACTGTACAAAAATTAGTATTTTAATAAAAGGACACTCTACTTTTGGCTTATTTTTATGACTGTGAAGCAAGCACTTTATATCTTCAAAACATTTAATGGGCTTTAATTAGCTAGACTTCATAATGTCTCTATGATGGCAAGTTTAATTAAGCTTACTTTACAGATGACAGAACTTAAACTGAGAGGTTGAGTCACTTGTTTTGAGGTCACATACAATATCAGGGGCATTTCTCAGATTAGAATCTCTGTCTCCTGAATCTCATTCCACCACGGGACCCATGAGACTGCTCTGCCTGTATGGAAATAGCCCGGAGTCACAGCAACATGTCACTGTATTATCACATTATTTTTCATTATGCCAGAAGACACAGGCTTACTGAAAAGCCACTGTGAGGCAAGGATTACAGATGTATCTCTTTTAAAGCAACATAAATGTATGGAAATTTGGGTTTGTTGAACAGATAAATTAGAGGGTGTCATGTATCACTTAGTTCTGTACAATCTCACATTGCTATTAACCACTTTTTTGCAGGCTCTAACTTTCCAACTAAACAGTACAGAGACCAGACCACGTCTGTCATCTCTCTGAATTGGTAGTAGGTATTAATAAATATTTATTCATGACAATAGCATTTGATTGGAGGGGAATAGAAGAATATAAGAGTTCATACCCCCTAGGAGTGGTAAATAGGGAGGGAGAAAAAGGTTCATGGCAGTGGGCAGGGCTGGATTTTTCTTGTTGAGCTTCTATCATTATGGCAATTCTACTTTAATACGTTGTAAGTAGAAGCTTTTTAAGAACACCTAACACATGTCCTGGATACCACTCACGAAGAGAATTTACAGAGGTTACACACAAGGAAAATTCTAGCCAAGGTTGGAATGCTTAAACAGCAGGGAGAGAAGGCAGCCCGATGCACGTGTGGAAGGTGGAGACTTCACGGTGCAACCCCATGGAATCCTGTCAGTGGGGAAATGGTGTTGTGAGAAAATCACAGAAGGGAAAAAACTCATGATGGTGGAGGAGGGACAGGATAGTAGACACTTTTCCATTTTATAAAATCATTATTCATGTTTTAAAGTTGTGTATTTTTCTCATGACTGAAGTGATCATAAGCTAAAATGGAGTTAATGGCAAGCTTCAAAAATATGGCAATTTTCTGAGTTAAAGTATGCCTGTAAAAGATTTTCCTCCCCTTGGGTAATTTGACTTGGATTTGATTCTCTTAGTCAAGGATTAAGTCAAGAACTATTGGTGTTGCGTTGTAACATGATGAGCTGTTTCGGAAATAGGTCTTCATACCTATGTGATCCAAGAAGGAAATGGCAGATTCAGCAGCAAACTCAGGGTGTAATGTGCGTATTCCCTGGAAATGGGCCAATACAAGCTTTTCATTTCAATACAGTCGTCTTCCCTCCTGTTCATATCCATCCTTACATCTCTGGCTATTAGAATCCTTCAAAGAACCACCTTATGAATTCAATGGGCTGGTCTTATCTCTAACTCCTATAGTGGTTAGGAATAATCAAGAATAATCTACACAAGATTATTAGAAAATATAGATTCATTGCTCAACCTTGTTAAAAACTAGAAAAAAATTAAAATTGTTCAGTGCTTATTCTCAGGTGAAATATAGCATTCACTTTCATGCTACACAGATTTACAGTATAATTACATGGTCAATATAGCTCAACTTTCATCTTCTGATTTTTAAAACAATATTAATGAATTAGAGCTTTATACTATTTGAGCTTTGACGATAATTTGCCTTCTTTAATGTATGAGAAAATGTACTAAACCCTTAGTATTTCAGGGATGGTTTCTTCCTACCACATCAAGAGTTTATTAACCCAGGCAGCTTCCAGGTCCATGAACTTCTTGAAAGCATATGCATATCTGGGGGGAGTATATGGATATGTTGCAAGTTTTGATGGGCAGAGAGCTTATCTTATAATGTGAAAGGAATTCTTATTTCCAAAAAAAAGGTATGAATCTCTACTGTACATCTTCAGCTTGTGTTTGATTTAAGAAGTTCATATTTATATCTTTGTAATAATTATGGATATCTATATGTATTCATATAATTATTGTTCAATGTGGTTGCTTTATGAATTAGCAATACTCAAATAAGTTTGAGATGCTGTGTTTGGTTTCTAATAAATGAAAAGAAAGGGATAGCAAAAGGAAATGTATGCTAATTATAATATTTCTCTACTAAGCACGGGGAGAGATTAACAGGGGCAGTTAAAGAAGTGCCTTTCCTTGAGATATCTGACATATAAATGAACCCTCTCTCTAAGAGATGTTAGGTGTAGCTCTTCCTAGTAAGTAGTGCGCTAGACTAGAAATCTTGGGGTCCTTTCAAGGTTTATGCTCTCCTCACTATGTGCTTCTAGGCAATGTAAAATAACTATTTTTATTCACTGTCAATCAAACACATCACTTCAGACACTTGCTATGCTTAGCTAACCTGTCTTTTAAAAAGGAAACCTGTTTTGAACCAAAATACCCTAATCACACACACACAAACAGACACAAGATGAGCGAGAACTGTGTTCCCTTTAGATTTCTGAGTCATCAACTCAGACTTCTCAAAAGCAATTTAATCTTGCCCCAAATCCTTGAATTTTTTTTTTTTAACTCTCAATTTCCTCAAATACAGAAGGCTAGATTTAAGATTCTTCATCCCTATCCCAGGTTTAGGCAAACAAAACTGCTTGAGAAGGGCCCTGGGAATCTATACTATAAGTGACCCAGGACAGTCATGATCATGCAAATTCAGAAAATCTGGAAGATGTAATATTCTTCGTCCTTTAAGATTTTTGGATTTGGCTAGTTGCTGTACGGTTCTTCTAAAGAGCTTCAACATATTACACAACTCCCTGAAATCAATTTCATCTAGAGGCTGGAAGAATAATTCCCGTCAGGAAATTAATCATTGGTGAATATGCAGGAGTTAATTGAAAGTTAATAAAATTGATAAAATTAGTAAAATTTCAATAAAATTGAAAATTTTATTGTCAGAAATGTAGAGGAATGGGAAACATATGTATGATATTCAAAATAACAGCTTTCCTTATCATCCTTTTAAAATCAGTACTGATTTCAAAAGGTATTGATAAGCCTTTTGAAAGGATTAGCATATTTTTTTCAGTCATGCTCTTGGGGATCCAATAATTTAATATGTTCTCTGGACAAGTGGTTCTATTAGGATCTCAAAAAACCTTTTTAATTCAAAAGGGAAGGGCAAGGTAATGCTGGAAAATTGTAAAAGGTTTATGTTTTTTTTTTTGATTAACAAAATTGAGAGCCAAGACACCTTCTGTTTCTAATAATGTTTCTATTAACTTGGACTTATTCCCCACCCCCCCAACCTTAAAGTGTGGAGTGAAACCTCTACGGAGTCATTTGGCAATATAACAATGCCACTTGGAGAATAGATCTATGACCAAAAACACTGTAAATAATGGACATTTTTGCCTTGGGTATGAGGCGTGAAAGTCACTCAGCTGTGTCCGACTCTTTGAGACCCCATGGACTATACAGTCCATGGAATTCTCCAGGCCAGAATACTGGAGTGGGTAGCCTTTCCCTTCTCCAGGGGATCTTCCCAATCCAGGGATCGAACCCAAGTCTCTCGCATTGCAGGCAGATTCTTCACCAGCTGAGCCACAAGGGAAGCCCTTGTAACATCATAGCATATTTTAAATCATGTAAGCTTATATATGGGAGAAGGAAATGGCAACCTACTCCAGTATTCTTACCTGGAGAATCCCATGGAAAGGGGAGCCTGGCGGGCTACACAGTCCACGGGGTCGTAAAGAGTCGGACACGACTGAAGTGACTTAGCACAGCATGCAAACTTATATATAAAGGAGTAAATATAAATGGAGGAATAAACGCAAAGGTAAGAACACATCTATTGATAAACACCAGAGTTTCCCAATCAACGTAAGCGATTGCAGGTTTAGCAACTAAGCTACAAAACAATTAAAAAATTTGCGAGGTAACCTAATAGTGAGAATATACCCGTCTTAGGTTTCTAAAGGTAATGCCCAGGCATATCGAAGTACTTCTAGATTTTACTTTATCCTGGAAATGCTACAGGATGCTATTGAACGTCGGAGGGCCACTGCAGCCATTTCGGTGTAATCTCTCACTACTCAGTAGCTCCATGTGGGCTGGTGTGTAATACGGTGTGTTCATTCCATTATTATTTAAAGTAAAATGCTAAATTGTTAATGTAAATTCAACTGCCCCTTTTTTGTTAAGTAAGCAGATTTACTTTTCCCAGTTGGTCAACCCCAGGGAGTAACTTTAAATTTCTTTAGGTAGCTAAAAGCTAAGTGATTTTCATTTGGAGTATATGTGAATAGTTTTAAAAAGGAATTCCTGCAGATTCAGAATTGATACTTGGAGTTTCTTCTAAATTTTATGTGCCGACTTATGTAAATTATTAAGATTGAACTAGCTTTTGATCTCAGACCATCATTTTATAATCATTTTATCTATAGCAGAAGCTTGACTTTACTATTTCTTCACAATAATTTTGCTAGGCTCCAAATTCAAGATTTATACTTCTAGTGACTCTGAAGTGATTATCGTCTCAATTAATTATTTGTAAGCCTCCAGGCTTATCAGTATGGTGAATTTTAGAATGCCTCCAGTAAGAATGTAAAAATCAGTCATGTAACACACACTGTATTTTATAACACCACTGTTAAACCATCACCTAAGTTTCAGGGTGACTAAAATGTTTTCTAGGGGTTTCTATGTTGATTTCAGGTAGTATCCCGATTTACGGATATATTAGCAAACTAGTGACTTAGACTGATGACATGATGTTTTCAAAGTTTCTGTTATATAATAAACTATTTTAAACATAACTTTGGGGGTTGTTCATTTATTTAAATGACTCCTAAATCTTGGAAAGATTAAGAATAAAATTTTGTCAGTTTCATTTTTTAATAGTTTTCAGGTGCCTTTCTTTGATGGTAATCTAATATAAATTATCTTTTAAATGTACCATATAAATATATTTTCATGCATATTTATTCTAAGTAGTAGCATTACTATTATTTTTATATTTACACATATTTATTCAAATCACTCAGAGTGCTATTAATGGCCCATGTAGTGAAATATCCTAATTTGTTCTTATGACTTATAATTGGTTTAAATAAAAGTTAAATATAAAGTGTTTTGAAGTTTATAAAAATTATTTTTTGGTGTGTTACATCCATGTCCAGAGATATAAAACTCAAAAGATTTTCTTTCTTTCATAATATACTATAATATGGTTACAAGTGCATTGAAATTCATCTTGTTAGAATGGTAGTAATATATCCCACCAGGACTACTGTTCCTAGTAGCAATTTAAAATAATTATTGTGAGACTTGATGCTAGACATCAGGTTTGCAATAGAATTACAATGAGGGAAGTGTATTAGAGACAAAACATTGCTGGAAGAAAACTTCATAATGGCGCAATTTGGAACTAAGCCTCAATTTTACAGTAATAGATTCTCTTTATGATGGCACAAAGGAGTGAATGCACTTAGCAAATTTAAATCTATTATTAGTCACACTTTGTGGATTGCAGTGCAAAAAGGAGAAAAGAAATTAGCTTTTTAAGTATGTTCTTATATAAAACAGGTTCTAGTAAGAACAGTCTTATATAAAAACCTCCTTGTTACACTGCAGAAGCACTGTCAGGCTTTATAACAGCAGGGGGTTGTCCAGGTTTAAAAGTCTTTCCAAGATAGTTCTGGAGGTCTCTGATTTCAAATTATAAATTTGTGAAGTCAGGATACATTCAACATCAGTACATATCTTGTTTACAGAAATGCAGTATAGAAGAGGAAAGACAGTTAATTTGGTCTTTTCTGCTTACTGCAACCTCTCTCCTTGAATGAAGGTGTGTTTGTAGTTTACATTGGTACTATACCTGCCTTTAATGTGATTTCAATTACAGTAAGAGAACTCAGCAGCGTTAAGCTGGTATGATTTGGCACCCATCTATGTAAAGGAGTTTCAGCAGGCAATTTTGCAAAGGAAACCAACAGTAAGAATTCAGGAAGTATTTTTAGTATAAAATCAAAACACTAAAAATCCAAGCTTCCATTTTCAAGTTAAGTAAGACATTATAGCTTTGTTTTAATTATGATCCATTTTTTGTATTTCATCTTAAAATAATACTGAGTAGAATATTTGACAACAGCACAATTTAGTTTTAAGATAACATAATATTTCCATCATGCTGTTGACTGTATTATGTTTTAGGAAGGAGGCTGTAATCCTTAAGAAGTGTGAGACAAAATTCTTGTCTGAGATGTTTCGCATAAATATTTATCTGTGAAAAAGTGTAGACTCAGCCAGTTGACTTGGGAAAGGTTAACCATACTCACAAAAAAGTAATATAGGTAGATTGATGGGATAAGAAAACAAGGACAAAAAAAAAAAGAATGGGCACCCATAAAATAAAGTTCTACACGACCTAAACAGGGCAGATATAAATAAAATTAAATAGTCCAAAGGTATTACTAAAAAGCACTTTCTTATAAATTATTCACATTTGCTGCCATATTAACACATAAGATTGCTTTCCTATGATTCTGTTTTGCTCTGTAACTGTAGTTGCCTCTGTCTAATAATTTGAGTACACTTTGATCAGGCTTCCAGTTAGTAGTTTGTATACACGTAGCCTCATACCTGCCAACATTCAGTTAATCCCTAAAAAATATATTTTCATTCCTTCACATCAAAGACATCACCCTCTGCCAGTTTTCCTCCCAGTTCTCAGTCTGTGGTATATACTTTGGCATCACGTCTTGCCTTTCCTGCTACATACTGGGCAGTCTCATCCATGCCCACGGCTACGGCTAGCATTTGCCAATGACTCAAATGTGTCTCTTTACTGAGTTTCAGACCCATGCATCCATCTACCTATGGAGCATCCATTTACCTATGGAGCATCCATCTATCCACAGACATTCCATATGCATCTCAAACTTAAGGTGCTGCAAATTCAATTTGGCATCTACTTTCTTGATGAACCCAAATGTAATTTTTCCCCAGGTGCTGTTCATCTTAGTGAAGCATCTACTCAGTTGCCCAAGCTTTGAAACCTATGTATCATCCTGGAAACATCTCTCTTCCCTCTCCCATGTTCAACTAATCTCCAAATATGGATGATGTACCTCCTTTTTGAACAAACTTTGTTTATTTCCATATATTCTCATTGGTACTGTCCTAATTCAGGCCACCATCATTTCTCTATAGAATTACTCTAACAGTCGTTTAATGGTTTTATCTTACACTAATCCAATCCATTCTCCATGTTACAGAAAGAAGTTTCTTTCAAAATAAAAATTCATGAAGTAAATGAATAGAAATATGATTGCATAAATTTTAAAAAATCCTCTCAAGAAAAACTTATCAAATAAAATAAATCATAAAGTTGGAAAAATATTTGCAATACATATAGCAAAGAGTTAACATTGCTAGTCAATAAAGAACTCATAAATCAATATCTAAAAGAAATAAAGGCAAAGGATATATAAGTGGCCAGGTTGCATAGGAAGAACTGGGATTTAAAAATCTGAAAAGATGCTTAATCTTACTCATTGGAAAGAAAAGGCAAATCAAAATTAGCTATCATTTTGTACCTGTAAGATTAAAAAAATTTTTTAAATTCAAGCATGTGGGAAAAATGAGTATGTAAATTAGGTAAATAAACAAGGATGCTTACTGTAGCAATTTTTACATACATAAAATGGAGGATAACATGAATATTCATTGATTGAATTTTCATTAAATAATTTATGGAAACACATATCCTGGAATATTAGGCTACAGTAAAAAAAAAAAAACAATAAGGTGGATCTTAAAAGGTCATATGGAAAAACCTCCGTGTTGTCTTATCAAGAGAAAAAAGTAGAGAACAATCTGTACAAGGTGCTCTTACTTGTGTAAAAAATATATACATATATATACATACATATGCATAGATAGAAGTTCTCTGAAAAACTGCTTAAGAAATGTTCACAATGAGGTAGGAGTGATAAATTAGGAAGTGGGGATTAACATGTACACAATACTGTGGATAAAATAAATAACCCACAAGAACCTATTGTATAGCACAGGGAACTCTATTCAATAGTTTGTAATAAACTATAAGGGGAAAGAACCTGAAGAAGATATATATATATATATACACACACACACACACACATACACATATATAAATATATAACTGAATCACTGTGCCGTAATACCTGAAACTAACACAACATTAAAAATCAACTATATTTCAATTAAAAACAAAAAAACAGGCAACAATGATTGCCCTTGTGGGGGACCCTTTTATGCTGTGGCATGTGCTACTTTCTCAATAAGTAAAAACAGTTAGTTATAAACATTACAAACACCATCACGTCACTCTCACCTTAAAAAACTTTCATGGCTTCTAATTACTGTTAGGATGATATCCAGGTTCCTTAACAAAGCTTCAGTTCAGTTCAGTTCAGTCGCTCAGTCGTGTCCAACTCTTTGCAACCCCATGGACTGCAGCACGCCAGGCCTCCCTGTCCATCACCAACTCCCAGAGTTTACTCAAACTCATGTCCATTGAGTCGGTGATGCCATCCAACCAACTCATCCTCTATCGCCCCCTTTCCTCCCACCTTCAATCTCTCCCAGCATCAGGGTCTTTTCCAATAAGTCAGTTCTTCGCATCAGGTGGCCAAAGTATTGGAGTTTCAGCTTCAGCATCAGTCCTTCCAATGAATGTTTAGGACTGATTTCCTTTAGGATGGACTGGTTGGATCAACCCGTTCAAAGCTTAGACATTAAAGACTAGACTGCAGCCTCATAGTGACCCTCTCTCATCACTTCCCTCTCTCAAACCCTACCTCTGGTCACAGGGAATATCTTCAGTTCTTCAAATGTATGTGGAACAATTCTTTCCATACTATTCACCCTTGCCCATCTAACCATTCATGCTTCAGAAAATTTTAAAATCTCTTTGGCAAGGAAGGGCATTCTGCTCTTCAAATCCTTTTTTTTTTATAGCATTTATCACATAATGTTTAATTGTCTGCTTTTCCTTCTACTAGACCATACTCTCCATGAGGACAGGGACCATGCTTCTCTGGCTCACAATGTGAAGCCCAGAGATAAACATATTGCCATGCTTTGAATACCTGGACGTAAATGAACAGAAAGAATTAAAAGAAAATTGACTGATTGATTGCTAAATAGCTACAATTTGCCAATCTTTAGCGGTGATTTTGGAAGTAAAAGAGAAGGTAAAGAATGAGCTGAAAGTGTGTCATCTGGGTTGCAAAGTCAAATGGGAAAAGGATGAAGGGTTTTGGAAATAAGGATGAAGGGTTTCTTAAGTGAGGGCAAGAATGTAAGCAAGAGAACAGGGAGGCTGTAGAGATGCAGTTCCCCTAAAAAGTCGCTTTGTTTCTGCTCAGGGGGAGACCTAGCCTGTTCTGTTCCTTGCTGCTTTGTGAGGACACTATCTCAGATCTAGGCTACAGTTACTGCACTCTCCAGAAATATGGGCTCTGGCAGGACCTAGTAGAGGAGGTTCTCAGTGGCCATATGCCACCCTGGGACAGAAACATTGTTGCTGAGCTACTCCTGGGGTCCAAACCTGTCCACTTTCAGGATAATCTTGTTGACTTTCTAAACCACTAGGTGCTTCGTAACTCTTGAAAGAAGCATCAAAGCACAGCTCATTGCTTTCCCTTTAACTCCAGTACTCAAGTCTTCAAAAATTTCTTCTAGCAAATGTCATGTCATTTCTGCCCCTTTCACTCTGCCTCCACCACTGTCTCTCGAACCTAGGCCCCATCACTTCTTTCCTGGGGAACTTTCTGATTTCTTACTTATTTCATTCCTTCCCACTTCAGACCCATTTTCTCCTCCCATCTGCCAGAATGTGAATTCCGTGCCAAGCACTTTCCTTTTTTCACACTCCACATGTTTTCTCCACTGGTGATCATTTGTTCCCATTTCTTCCACAATCACTAATGGCTCTCAAATGTATGTTTTAGGCCTGACCTTTCTCCTGAGTTTCCAGTAGGAAACTCAACACGTCCCCTGATAAATTCCTTCTCTTTCCCAAGACCCTGTTCTCCAGTATGTCTCATCTTGTTAATGCCATCACCTTGCTTTCAGTGGATCAGGCTGTGAGCACTGAATGAACTTTTGTCTTTTCCACAAAAAATCACTTCACATATTTTTAAAATTCTTATTCCAAATGTTCCCCAAATTGTTTGTTCTTTTTTCATGTCTGTTGCTCTTCAGGGATTCTAGTCCTCAGTATCCCTGGCTTAGTCTTCTCATCGTTTTCCAGGCCTGCAGTATTTCCACCTCTAGACCACACTCCACCCTTATGGCAGAAAGCGAAGAACTAAAGAGCCTCTTGATGAAAGTGAAAGAGGAGAGTGAAAAAGTTGGCTTATAGCTCAACATTCAGAAAACTAAGATTACGGCATCCAGTCCCATCACTTCATGGCAAATAGATGGGGAAACAATGGAAACAGTGACAGACTTTATTTTTATGGGCTCCAAAATCACTGCAGATGGTGACTGCAGCCATGAAATTAAAAGATGCTTGCTTCTTGGAAGAAAAGCTATGATCAACCTAGACAGTGTATTAAAAAGCAGAGACATTACTTTATCAACAAAGGTCTATCCAGTCATAGATGGGGTCTATCCAGTCTCCCATCAATGGATGGGAGAGTTGGACTATAAAGAAAGCCAACCACCGAAGAATTGATGCTTCTGAACTGCGGTGTTGGAGAAGACTCTTGAGAGTCCCTTGGACTGCAAGGAGATCCAACCAGTCCATCCTAAAGGATATCAGTCCTGACTATTCATTGGAAGGACTGATGCTGAAGCTGAAACTCCAATACTTTGGCCACCTGATGTGAAGAGTTGACTCATTGGAAAAGACCATGATGCTGGGAAAGACTGAAGGCAGCAGAAGAAGGGGATGACAGAGGATGAGATGGTTGGATGGCATCACCGACTCAATGGACATGAGTTTGAGAAGCTCCGGCAGTTGATGATGGGCAAGGAAGCCTGGTGTGCTGCATGCAGTCCATGGGGTTGCAAAAAGTCAGACACGACTGAGTGACTGAACTGCACTGAGACCATGCTGTGATCTGCCAGGACAGCCTCATAGTAAGAAGTCTCCAATGGCTTACCAAAACATAAGGTGTAAGGATTACTGCTGCTACCTGAATCTAATTGACATTTCTGGTCTTATTTCTAATCACACTTCCCATATTTCCAACCTTTTCACAATAACGGGCCATTCTATTTTTAGACACTACCAAGTTGCCCCACATCTCTATGCCTTTGCCAGGGCAGTTTTCTTAGCTCAGGATATACCTTCCCCTGTTTCTATGGGGCCAACTCCTATAACTCCTTTCATTTACTCACACAAGTCATCTCTTACAGGCACTTGCCCCTGTGCTGAATTAATTATTCATCTGCATTTTGATAACATATTAAACACATATCTAACACTGTGTTACAACCAGCTGTTTAGGATCCTGACTACCATGCAATCAAAGCAAAAAGCTAGTTCAATGGCTAAACTAGGAGTTCCTTGACTCCTCTAGTACCTAATATGGTGTGTGACACATGGTAATCACTTATACATGTGTGTTTAACGGATGGATAGATAATCTTCTATGGCTTTATTTGCATCAAAGTTAACCTTGTCAGAATGGTAATCAAAGAACTCTTTCAAATTGTCTGTTGCTTCCCCAATATTGTTTCTTCTTTATTTGCCTTAGAAACAGGGCTTTAGGCCTCCCAAAGATCATAAATACACTGTTTTCATTTATATCAGTTTCTAAACTTTTGCTTATACTATAAACCCTACTTGGAAAGGGTTCTGCCTCTTCAACCTGTATAACATTTCTAAGCACACGTCTCTCTTCAATTAAGAAACTCTGTAACTCTCTGCATCTTATGCTGGCTATGCGCTCATTTTGTATTCCCTTAGATGTACACCGTTTTTATGACATGATTCTTTACACAAACATACCTCACACACACACACACATATCTTATTCAATAGGTTGAACTATATGAAATAGCCAATATTGAGAAATCTTGACCCACAAAAATGGCAATTTCTTGCGCTTCAATCTAATTATAAACCTTCTGAAGGCAGGTTACCCCAGTACAAAGTTTTGGGAGAGGTGACGGGGGCACGATTCTATACAGACAGTAGGTCAAAAGTTCTCAAAGTGAGGTCTATGGATCCCTTTGGGTCCTTGAGATCCTTTTAGGGGTTCATGAAGCAAACAATTTTCATAATGATACTGAAGTACTATTTTTCTTTTTTTTTTCCTGTGTTGAAATTTGCAATGATGGTGCAAAAGCAATGGTGAGCAAAACAACTGATGCATTTGTGTCAATCAATGTAGTGGTACCAAAGTCCTCTACAGCTCACTGTATTCTTCACTGCTTTGCACTTATATCTTTTTTTTTTTTTTTAAAGCAAGGCTGCCTTAGGGATGTCCTTAATGAGGTAGTAAAAATAACATATTTCACTGAATCTTTATGCTTGAATATACATCTTTTTAATATTTTGTGTGATGTAATGGGAAGTACACGTAAAGCACTTCTACTACATCCCAACAAACAGTGGTTGTACCGAGGAAAAGCACTTGTGTGAGTTAGCCATAGGATGGACTAGTCACTCTTGTCACAGAATACCATTTTTACTCAAAAGAACAACTGACAAGTATCTGGTAGGTATTTTCTAAAAAAATTAAGTCAGACAGTCATTTCAAGGAAAGTGACTGACAGTATTTATTGACAATGATAAAACTCAAATATTCAAGAAAATTCAGAATTCTGGAAACCTTGTAACTGCTGTCATAAAATTGACAGTTTTCTAATATTTAAAAAAATTTCCAATGAGATCAATGGTGATGAAAAACAGCTATAATTTCTGATATCATATAATACAGATATCAACATTTGAAGATCTGTATAATTCAGTGAGCCAATATTTTTCAAATGAACAATACCTTAAGTTACTAAATGTTACACAGTAAAAGATTCATTTGGAGTGCAAGCTCTGGTCTCAGACTTCATATTGCAACTAACCTTTTAGAGGACACACTTGTTGAATTTTGCTGTAGTATTAAAAAAAAATACGTATAGTTATTTGAGGTGGTAGTAAAAATATTGCTACAAATATGTTGCTGCTGCTGCTAAGTCACTTCAGTCGTGTCGGACTCTGTGCGATCCCATAGACGGCAGCCCACCAGGCTCCCTTGTCCCTGGGATTCTCCACGCAAGAACACCGGAGTGGGTTGCCATTTCCTTCTCCAGTACATGAAAGTGAGAAGTGAAAGTGAAGTCGCTCAGTCGTGTCCGACTCTTAGTGCCCCCATGGACTGCAGCCCACCAGGCTCCTCTGTCCATGGGATTTTCCAGGCGAGAGGACTGGAGTGGGGTGCCCTCGCCTTCTCCACAAATATGTTAGGCCAAATCTTTTCCCCGTATACTTCAACCAAAGTGTCATACCAAAAAAGATTCACTGTGGAAGCAGATATGAAAATCCAGCTGTATTAAGCCAGACATTAAATAAATTTGCCAAAATCCATTGTAAAACAATGCTTTTCTTATCATTATTTTTTGTGTGTTTTGAAAAATGTAGTTATTTTTCATAAAATGTTATGTTCATATGTAACTAGTTTATTGTTATTTTCAAGTGAACTAACAAATACTTTCAAAACTTTTCAGTTTAATTTCTAAATTAAATATCAGTGGCAAATGTCAGTAGAAATAATCCACATAAATGAAAGCTTTGGGGGGGATCTTCAATAATGTTTAAGAATGTAAAAGGGTCCTGAGACCAAAAATTAAGAAGCAGTGCAATAGATTCCCAATAAATGTCTGGTGAGTTGCTGAATCAATGAAACAATACAAAGGAAAATATGAAGGTTGTGATTTATATATGCCAAGATATGTGATTACGGGTTTACTTTTGTGAGCTGCCTCAAATATTTAGTTGTTCCATATCTATCACCATACTGAGAGGTGAATGAGGATTAAATCCTACTCAATTTTAGAAAGCAATGAGGTGTTCTGTTGGCACATTAACTAAAACTCAGTTTTACATGGAAGCAGGATTAATTAGTCTTTAAAAATCCTGAATAAAAGAGGACTAACACAGTAAAAACATCCTGGAATGTGAAGTCAAGTGGGCCTTATAAAGCATCAGTACGAACAAAGCTAGTGGAGGTGATGGAATTCCAGTTGAGCTCTTTCAAATCCTAAAAGATAACGCTGTGAAAGTGCTGCACTAAATATGTCAGCAAATTTAGAAAACTCAGCAGTGGCCACAGGACTGAAAAAGGTTGGTTTTCATTAGAGTCCCTAAGAAAAGCAATGCCAAAGAATGCTCAAACTACTGCACAATTGCACTCATCTCACACACTAGTAAAGTAATGCTCAAAATTCTCCAAGCCAGGCTTCAACAATATGTGAACCATGAACTTCCAGATGTTCAAGCTGGTTTTAAAAAAGGCAGAGGAACCAGAGATCAAATTGCCAATATCCGTTGGATTATCGAAAAAGCAAGAGAGTTCTAGAAAAACATCTATTTCTGCTTTATTGACTATGCCAAAGACTTTGACTGTGTGGATCACAATAAACTGTGGAAAATTCTGAAAGAGATGGGAATACCAGACCACCTGACCTGCCTCTTGAGAAACCTATATGCAGGTCAGGAAGCAACAGTTAGAACTGGACATGGAACAGACTGGTTCCAAATAGGAAAAGGAGTACGTCAAGGCTGTATATTGTCACCCTGCTTATTTAACTTATATGCAGAGTACATCATGAGAAACGCTGGACTGGAAGAAGCACAAGCTGGAATCAAGATTGCTGGGAGAAATATCAATAACCTCAGATATGCAGATGACACCACCCTTATGGCAGAAAGTGAAGAGGAACTAAAGAGCCTCTTGATGAAAGTGAAAGAGGAGAGAGGAAAGTTGGCTTAAAGCTCAACATTCAAAAAATGAAGATTATGGCATCTGGTCCCATCACTTCATGGCAAATAGGTGGGGAAACAGTGGAAACAGTGGCTGACTTTGTTTTTTGGGGCTCCAAAAATCACTGCAGATGGTGATTTCAGCCATGAAATTAAAAGACGCTTACTCCTTGGAAGGAAAGTTATGACTAACCTAGACAGCATATTAAAAAGCAGAGACATTACTTTGTCAACAAAGATCCATCTAGTCAAGGCTATAGTTTTCCAGTAGTCATGTATGGATGTGAGAGTTGGACTATAAAGAAAGCTGAGCACTGAAGAATTGATGCTTTTGAACTGTGGTGTTGGAGAAAACTCTTGAGAGTCCCTTGGACTGCAAGGAGATCCAACCAGTCCATCCTAAAGGAGATCAGTCCTGGGTGTTCCTTGGTAGGACAGATGCTGAAGCTGAAACTCCAATACTTTGGCCACCTGATGCAAAGAGCTGACTCATTTGAAAAGACCCTGATGCTGGGAGGAGTTGGGGGCAGGAGAAGTGGACGACAGAGGATGAGATGGTTGGATGGCATCACTGACTCAATGGAAGTGGGTTTGGGTAAACTCTGGGAGCTGGTGAAGGACAGGGAGGCCTGTCGTGCTGCGGTTCATGGGGTTGCAAAGAGTCAGACACGACTGAGCAACTGAACTGAACTGAACAGAGTAAATGCCCCGTCACCTGGCACTGGTTCCAAATATCGGCAAAATTTTCAAAAGCAACTCTTAGACTTCCCTTAAATTGCTTTAGAAGATGTGAATTATGAATACTACTACCAGGTACATTTCCTGAGAGGCTGGATGACCAAACATAAAATACTGGAAAGCAGTCAGTCTGCTAGCATTGACATTGTGAGGTCACAACTCAACTCCTTTGGGTGGAATGGGTATGGGAAATGGAAGGCAGGGGATACTCAAGCATCTGCTTCATGGTGAAGTCAATTGGGGCAACCACAGGAAAGAGGGCAGGAACAACTCTTCTCAGGAGCACGGAAGTACAAAGACAAAAACATGTGGCAAAATTGTTGACTTCTAAGAACCAACAACAGCTAACAGACTGGTGCAATGTGCCACAAACAGAAACAGTGTGGCTCTTTTTGAGCAAATGTTGCTCAAATTAAAGGCAAATATCAGCTGCAGCCCATAGCAAAGGAGGCTATGATATGTTCTATAAGAAAACGATGGTCGGTCATGCTTTGCCTTTGTATTCAGTCACACTGCACAGATAGACATCAAGAACCCAACAATGAAAAATAAAGAAGGTCTCTGAAGAATAAATAGCACATTCTTTCTTGGTGAGCATCTTTTTTTTTTTTTTCCTTTGAGAGTTTCCATCACCCTTTATTTATGCCTCCTGTGCCATAAATTGTTTTCAGCTTGGTATTCTGTTTATACTTGTACAAATTTGATTTTTCTATCTCTAGTGGGAGACCAGTTGCCCCTCAAAGTCCATAGTATAGTGCCATATACATGTTAGATGCATAATAAATACATGTTGACTAACTGAAGTCTAAAATTAGCAAAATGACTTCATGAATACTGCAAAATGGTCAAAAACCTGCTGTTACCATTCACCTATTTGTTCATCCAACAAATATTTATTGATTCCCCTATCCCATGCAAGGAGATATGCTAGATGATGTTGGTTAAGATGAAGTAGACATGAATATCTCCTTCAAAGTCTTCATAGTCAATAATCCAAATTACTCTTTTTACTAAGAGCTAAAAACATAATTTTTTTCTCTTTGATTACATCCTTATCCTTCAACATCATTATGATTATGGAAAATGAAGATAGGGAAAAAAGCAGGATCAAATTCACAAAAGGTACATGCAAGGAGAAACAAATGTTTGGCTTACTTTGCCATATATCCAAGAAGGAGTAGGATATTGCCCATATAAAACAGGTATATTTGGTTTAAAATAGAAAAAAAGTCCGAAAAAAACACCGTGTGCATACATTTATTGAGCCAATTTAAGTCTACAGCAAAACAAAGCTCAACTGAGAAAAGTCTTACTTTGGTTACAAGAACTCACAATTTTCATGAAAACTAGGAATGTAAAGAACAATTTCCGGGTGGTGAGATAAGTTAACCTTGAGAAATATAACAGAAAAGGGTTGTGGAGTTTTGTTTTTGGGGTTGGTTTGGTTTTTTTTAAACATAAAGTTGATTATCACTAGAAGATGCTTGAGCTATCTTTCTCACCCTTAGAGCCTTTAATGACACTTTCAGTCATACAAATGTCAGTGAGAAAGGATGTAATAGGGTTGGTGAGCAACATGTCCGTTTTATTAGTTATACCATAAAGCTGAAAGATAACTTACTGACATTGTCATATAATCACCTGATAACTTTTAATTTACACAGAATAATTATTGAGTGCACACTGTTCCAGGCACTGGGCTAGTGAATATGTAACTGGGTGAGGAGGCAAGATATCTGTCTGCAAGGAGCTGAGAGGACAGGGAATACATGTTAGTGACTGGGCATATGTGAGAGCTGTAGTGGTTCCATTTATGCTGGAGCTGGAAAGTCCAATTCAAACCAACCTAAGGAAGAACTCTTTGGTGAAGATTACAGAATAGCAACAGAATCTCAAGGAGTGATGGGGGACCATTCTCTTGATTTCAGATTAGCCTCTTTTTTCAGATTAATTCCCTCCTTGTAGAAGAAGGGAGCTCCTGGGTTATCTCCTTTCACAGACAGCTGGAGAGAAATCAAAGCCTTAGCATGTGGGATCACTGGCCCTCAGCAGCTGGTGTGGACTATCTGCCCTTCTCTGGACCAATCACAGAGGTGAGCGGAATCAAATCCACGGATTGGCTCAGCCTCCAGCACACCCACCCTCCCCTGATGCACATAGCTATGGGAAGCAGGTATGTCTCAAAAAGGAGGAAGTGATTCTAGACCACTACCCAGGAATGCACACGCTTGACAGTACATTCAAGAAATAGCATTTGAAGGGGAGAGGGGCAAATTAGGTGTATGGGATTAACAGCTACAAAGTACTATGTACAAAATAAACAAACAAGAAGGATTCACTGAATAGCACAGGGAATTTTACCCATTATCCTGTAATAACCTGTAATGGAATATAATCTGCAAAAATATTGAGTAACCATGCTAGACCCCTGAAACTAATACAATGTTTAATGAAATACTGTAGAGCAACTCTACTTCAGTTCAAAAAAGAAATAGGCCTTGGGCACATTGTGGAGATGATGTACTGGCCTAAATATTTTTAAAGATCAAAAAGATGTTGACAAAAAGTTCATTATCTAGAAAGGGAGATGGGAAGATATACAGATAAAACACAAAAAGAACTCCTATGTATTTTGGAGAGTAGTTGGAAGAGGGTACATTTCTCACTGTATGAATCAGGGAAATCCAAGAAGGAGGTGATCTTTGAAATGCATCTCAAAGGAAGGGTGGGATTTATCTGCTTGCCCTAATTCCATCTCATTGTAACCTAAAGTAAAATAGTCTCTCCTTACTTTGGAATGACCTAGAAATATGCTATACTATTTGGTTCTAAACACTGTATCCTCAAGAAATGGCACATACATCCCCAACTGGGGTTACTGGAGGAAGGAAAGGTCATCCTCATTAATAATTGTAACTCCTTGAAATTCAGGATCCAGCACATAGTGGGTACTCAAAAAACCTTGGTTGAATGAGTGTTTGAATGAACAAATACAATGGCAACGTGTTGATGGGTAATAGATAAAACTCCTGTGGTCATGTAATACCAATTTAAAAGACATCCCTGAACCTTGTCTGGGCTTCCCTCATAGCTCAGTTGGTAAATCATCTGCTTGCAGTGCAAGAGATCCAGGTTCAACTCCTGGATTGGGAAGATCCCCTGGAGAAGGAAATGGCAACCCACTCCAGTATTTACAGAATCCCACGGACAGAGGAGCCTGGTGGGCTACAGTCGATGGCATCGCAAGAGTTGGACACGACTTAGCTACTAAACCACCAGCAAACCTTGTCTATGACAAGTTGTTTCTCTACGAGTTCGTGTGGCGCCACCTTGCTCCCTCAGGTAGCCCTCCGAGGCTCATCAGTAGCATCATTTACACAGCACACATTGTGTGCGATGAATTCCAAACTGGCATCCATCACACCTTCAGTTTCTCAGCATAAAGCAAAGTGCAACTTCCCCCACAGAGCATCCTGATTAAACAAATTAACTATGGCGCTGCCTGCAAACACACACACTAGAGTGCAGAAAATGAACAGATACAATGGCCAAGTCTGTATTTAATTTTAATTAAATTTCATTCTGTAGCTCAATTAATCCACATCTCCAAATGTCAGCAGGACTTAGGCAAATGGAATGACATCTGCTGCACCGCACAGGACTATAAAACCTTCACTGCATACTAGGTCTCTGGAAGCACACCAGGAAAAATGAAATATCTTTATTAAGTGTGGAGTAATGTATAGAAGTCTAACTCACAATCTAATGAAAGAACATAAACTAGGAAAGAAAATTAGACCAAGAACGTGAGTGGTTACGGGCATGGCAAATATTGCTCAATATCCTGCCTCGTGTTATTTATTGTTTTAAAGTGCATTTGGCTTTATAGCTGTTTCCTTTAATATTTACCTAGTGGGTTTCCCAACTGCCCAGGTTGGTTTTCATTTTTTAAACCGACACAGATTTTTTTTTCCTGAAGAAAGGGAATCAGTACAGTAGAAGTGATATTTCTGCATAGAACATGGAGAAGACCACATTTGCTATGCAAAGGTATTTGTTACAGGAAACCAGAGGTGAGGCAGAAAGAATATGGAGTTTGACAAGCCTAGATTAAAATTTTTGTTCTGCTACCAAATATCAAGTTAGAAGGTTAAAAAACAAACATTATTAATTAGTGAGGCTGTTCCTACCCTGACAATGTCTAGTTTCAGGAAATGCTTTTGTAGTCTTTTTGGAAAATGTCAATGAGATCATTATTGTTGGATGATAAGAAATAGATGAATCTTATTACAATAAATTTGTTTAGCATAATGTGCCAGACACTGTGCTAGAAACACAATGCTGAGTAAGACACAATCTCTTCTCTGGAGGAGGGAGAGCAAAAAAATAATCACAAAAAAGGGTAACAAATTTCTATTAAAGAGAGATGCCCAAAGTATCAGACAAACCATGGGAAAATGCAGGTAGCTCAGTAGGTAAAGAATCTGCCTGAAATGCAGGAGATGAGGATTCAATCACTGGGTCAGGAAGATCCCCTGAAGGAGGGCATGGCAACCCACTCCAGTATTCTTGCCTGGAGAATCCCATGGACAGAGGAGCCTGGAGGGCTACAGTCCAGAGTGTCACAAAGAGTCAGACATGACTGAAGTGATCAAGCACACGTGCTGGGAAAATGTCAAAGGCCTAGGAGTGGGTGCTTGTCTCTTGTGAAATGGTCCTAAAGGATGAATGAGATTTGAGCAGAAAAATAGCAGGGAAAGAGCAGAAGGCAAAGTATGTGCAAAGAAAGAAAAGGGAAAGGGATTTGTTTTCCAGTTTGTGAAAAATGTTCAAAGTCTACAGAGAAACTAAGATAGCAAGTGAAGAGACAAAGGTAGTCAGATTAGACTGGCTGATGTTAAAATGAGATGTGAAGAACTCAGGACTGGATTCTGTAGGAAACAGGGGATCTCTGAGGGCACATGACCAGATCTGTGTTTGGCAGTGCAGTCCTCAGAAACCCACATTCTCCATCCTGGCCATCAGAGCTAAGGTGAGAGTTCTGGCATCTTCTGATACTCTGTTATGTCTCAGTTGTTCACGGCCCACGTGGGGAAGAGGAATGATATTTCTTGGCCGCCTTAGAAATTGCAGCAGTGAGGAAGTAGACTTTTTGGCCTTCATTCTGGTGTTTGGGACCACCCTGATAACTCAGTTGGTAAAGAATCCGCCTGCAATGCAGAAGACCCTGGTTCGATTCCTGGATTGGGAAGATCCCCTGGAGAAGGGAAAAGCCACCCACTCCAGGATTCTTGGGTTTCCCTTGTGGCTCAGCTGGTAGAGAATCCACCTGCAATGTGGGAGACCTGGGTTCAATCCCCTGGAGAAGGGAAAGGCTACCCACTCCAGTATTCTGGCCTGGAGAATTCCATGGACTGCATAGTCCACGGGGTCTCAAAAAGTCCAACACAACTGAGCGGCTTTCACTTTCATTAGCCCCAAGAGGACCCCTGTTGAGGATCAGCCACAATATTTACGTAAAGCCCTCAGTAAAGAGGATGCATAAAACCAGGGAAATGTAACCAAAGGAGGCAAAATAAAGAGGGACTAAATAAAGAGGGGCTGACCACAGAGAAAGTCCAGGTTTCTGTTCATCCAAGAAAGAAAAAGCAATTAAAAGAAAGGCTTTCTTCACCTCTGTGATGGCTATGGATCAGTAAGAGGGAAATTACCTACTGACTTGAAGTTCAGAATATCAGAAGTGCTGGTGTTACCTTAGAATACCAGTTTGATGGTTTTACTAAATATGGGACACGTAGGATTTTGTGAGTTGGTTTGAGAATCTCTAGTGTATTTTGCTACATTAAAAAAAAAGTCATCCTAACTTCTAATGTCTTGGAAAAAAATTTCAAACAACTTATTTGTAAATTGGAGACTCAGTGGAATGATATAAAAAGATACAAGCAGAAACAGAAAGATTTCAATTTAAGAGGAAAAAAGCCAAAGATAGAGTGGAAAGTCTAGCATTCTTATTTAAAACACTAATTCAATGTTAATGACTGAGGGATCCCATATAAACTAATAATCTATACATTTTTTCCACTATAAGTAAATATTTTGGGAGGGGAAATAAAGCCTCTTTCTATTTTGCCATATTTTGTAGTTCTCTCATATTTTCCTCTTCTATTTTTTCACAAATCTGTCTTTATTCTTTTATTTTTCATATGCGTATTTAAAATTTTAACTCTCTTCTAATTTTATATTCTGATTTAAATTATGTGCTTAGTCAAAATAGTATAATGCTTTAGAAAAGATCATGTTTGTCTATCAAAATAGAAGGTGAGCTGGATTGAAAGACTAAACTTGAATATATTTATTACTAAAAGCTTACACATAACTGAATAGGGATTTGATTCTGGTAAGCTCATCAAGAAAAATGTTACAGTTCTGCTATGCTACAATACTGAGTTTTAAAATCAGCATATGAAGATGTAGCACTGAAATTTATCTAATAAAAATGTATCAGTTCAGTTCAGTTCAGTTGCTCAGTTGTGTCCGACTCTTTGCGACTCCATGAATCGCAGTATGCCAGGCCTCCCTGTCCATCACCAACTCCTGGAGTTCACTCAAACTCACATCCATCGAGTTGGTGATGCCATCCAGCCATCTCATCCTCTGTCGTCACCTTCTCCTCCTGCCCCCAATCCCTTCCAGCATCAGAGTCTTTTCCAATGAGTCAACTCTTCGCATGAGGTGCACAAAGTACTGGAGTTTCAGCTTTAGCATCATTCCTTCCAAAGAAATGCCAGGGCTGATCTCCTTCAGAATGGAGTGGTTGGATCTCCTTGCAGTCCAAGGGACTCTAAAGAGTCTTCTCCAACACCACTAACCTCAAACTAACTCACGATCCTATCTAGAGACACTGAATTGACATGTGGTTCCTAGCAAATTAATGAATTTGAAACAGGAATCAATAATGTACCACTAATTTAATCAGGGTTAAAGTTGGCTTTATTCCCGCCTGAAAGACAATGAGACATATTGATATTATAATAGCCTAAATATGTAAAAGTGAAGAACTGACATTGTAAAAAAACCTTTAATTGAAATGATGAGTTAAATTGCCTCTAACAATCAGTCTTAATATATAAACTGAATAAGTACATAAAGCATTTCTGGCTGTAACATTTCACAATTTGCACTGAGTTATAATATTTTGTATACAAAACTATTTTTAAAAATTAGAATTTAGAAATACTAACCTATACAACTGAAGGTTTACTATATTTTCCAAGGAACAGAAAATATAATATCTAACTCTGAAGTTGTATGATTCTATCAAGGATGTTTTTTAAAAATGAAATTGACTGACAGTAACTTAACTTATTTAGTTGAGGTTTCTATTGAGGTCGGGAATTCTGAGTGTAGAGCTTAAAATTTCATATAGCACTGAGGCTCCAGGGATTTAGGCAACTTATATTTATAATAGTTTTCACTGGTAGAAATAACTTCTATGTTGAATGATCTCAACTGATCACTGTCTCTTAGGTCAGGTTTTTCATAGTAAATGAAGTTAAATGTACCTTTTTTAGAAGTAGAAGTTAAATCTGCTAAAAGTTAGATATATAATACATAGTTAAATGACAATTACATTTTTCTCAAGTTATCTGAATAATTTTCTCATTTCAATTATGGTCCCACACATGTGGACCTCTAAGTGAAAAGCCACTACATATGCTGTAGATTTCTCCATCTCTTACCTTCAGTTTTTCTCTAAGATGGAAACCAAAGGATTGCATAATATAAATTCACAATTTCAATATAATTCCTTTATTTTTATCAAAATAAAATATAAAATTTTGCCTCATCAGAATTTTATACATGACCCTACGCCACAAAGGACATTTTTCATAAAGCATCTATATTATAATTAGTTAATGAAGCATCATAAAATATTAATTAGTAACAGGCCATAAGAAAAACTTGTAAAATTTTCTAGACATTCATATTTCCTTAAATAAATAAATTCTATGTATACCTCACAAGGTGTAATATCCAAGTAGGCTGCTTAGGAGATACCAAGAGACTAATATGAACGGCAGAAATCTCAAAATAAGATCCACAAAGTTTGGTGAGGAAAAAGCAAAATTTAGAGAGGTCTGAAAGTTCATCTAGGTCTTGATTTTGCCCTTCTACTAGAAATCCATTGCTTGACAATCCCCTCAAACCCAAAGAAGAGTGAAAGAACAAGATGAGTTAGTATAATATAATAACTATATAAAACACTAGACATATAGAACATTAGAAAGAGCAGGGTTGACACGGAGTGTTGTAACAGTACAGAGTCACAATTAAAACTGATTCAATCTGAGAAATCACCATTGACCAGCTATATCACCCATCATTCTCCTCCCTCTCTCCTCCATACTTCTGTTCTATCCTAATCCATCCCATCCTTACTCCATCATATCCCTTCCCTCTCATTTCTCTTCTCGATCTTTCTTCCTCCTTCCTTGTTCTCTCATTTCTCTCCACATTGCTCTCCACCAGATGCCCATTCTTTGCTAGGCATCATGCTAGAGACCAGGGGAAGACAATTAGGATACAGTATCTATCTTCAAAGAGCATACTACTGCCTTTATAGGAGGACCAGTATCTAAATGGATAATTGTCATTTGATATAATAATTATAAGGCAAGAGGAAGGGAAGTCTATAGAAGGGCACCTAAAATCAGAAGGCTCACCAGCCGAGGAGATTCCTGAGATGCATCTTAAAGCATAAGGAGGATTAGCCAGAAGAAAAGGAAGACAGAAATATGTTTTAGGCAGAAAGGGCAACGTGAATGAAGAGCCAGGGGACAGAAGCATCAGACAAAATCTGCGTGAGCAATTCAGTCTGCACGGCCACACGTGGTGGCCTGGGGAGTGACAGGAAAACTTTTATATTTTAGAAAGTTCCTGCTGAAGAGACTAGAGTTTGGAAGACCACTTGGGGGCATAATCCAACTGGTCTTCCAAATTAGGTATTCCACCAGGTATTCGTTAACACCCAGTGATCACAAAATAAAGAACATTACACAACATGCCTGGTGGATCCGGAATCAAAGCCCAGGTTTATCCACTTCCAGTCCAGAACTCTCTCTACTGTACCAGAAACACCACTTCTTATCCTGTGATAGAACTGAAACATGTTTTTTTGTTGTTGTTGTAGGCTCCTTTAAATGTGTATAAATCGGTGAAGGATAAATCCTTAGGAATGACCAATTACTAAGCTCTGGGAGCACAGCTCCAAAATTCATACAGAGAGCAGTTCAATATTCATCATGATTATTTGGCACGATACACTAATCTTTTGAATATAGAGATATGTTGTTTCAGGGGCGAAGAAAAACCCAACCAGAGCCCTTAATGTTATATTCATTGTTATCAAATATTTGGAATCCATGTGACTAGAAGCTTCTTGTTTCCAGAGGAAAGGGTGCGGGCTTTT
The DNA here is from genome assembly GCF_027580195.1 of Bos mutus. Lineage (NCBI taxonomy): Eukaryota > Metazoa > Chordata > Mammalia > Artiodactyla > Bovidae > Bos > Bos mutus. Next base: position 24,868,314 of record NC_091623.1, read on the forward strand.
TGCTGGTATCTCGTCATGTGTAACATCCCAATGCTGCTACTTCTGATGCCCAAAATAGCTGCTCCATTACACACCCCCACTGCTAGTGCCACTGCAGCGTGTCAGGTAATGAGGTAAGGGGCACACTTGAGTTCTCCATGTGCCAAGATGAGAAAAATTAATTTTCAGTGCTAAAAAGATGAGGCTGCTGGTGCAGACGGTCACTAACCACCACCAGCTGCTCCATAGATTTGGTGTTTGGAAAAGGGAACCTATTTCAAAATCAATAACATAACTTCACGTCACGAGAAACCAAGCTGCATCAGTGTTTTGAGCAAGAAGATGTTGTCCAAGTCTTACTAAATAGCTGGGTGATTTGACAGAAATATTGACAATTTGGTTTGTACTCACATTACGCTTCTAAATATCTCAATACAGAGAGAAAATCATCAATGTCAAAAACATTGCGCTTGCTTTAGTAGGTTCATAAATAGACAAAACATATATCTATGAGATTGGTTTGCAAGATGGAAGTTTTAACAGAGCATGGTGTCTTCTGGGTGGAGGTAGGGGAGAATGCGAGATCTTAACTACATGTAATCTTCCTGAATTCCAACAGAAAGTCAAATGAATCTCATATACACACAAACACACCATGCCCAAAAGCATTTTCTTGTACCTTTTATGTCATTTAGAGTACATAAGTATGAATTTTTCAAGGAAGCATGAATGAAGAATGCAAAAAACAAAACAAAGCAAACAAACTTAAATCATCTCCCTGTCTCAGCTATATGGATCCAGAACAGTAGCTCTTAACTTTGAGTGCACATTTTTTAAAATCACTGAAATTTTTAAAACAACCAGTGCCCACAACTCCATCCTTAGTGAAGTCAGAATTTACAGAGCTGGGGATGAGGGGGGATGGGAGTGGTGGCGGGGTTGGCATTGGTATTTTTTTCCAGTTTCCCAAGTGACCCTCGGAGAAGGCGATGGCACCCCACTCCAGTACTCTTGCCTGTAAAATCCCATGGACGGAGGAGCCTGGTGGGCTGCAGTCCATGGGGTCGCTAAGAGTCGGGCACAACAGTGACTTCACTTTCACTTTTCACTGTCATGCATTGGAGAAGGCAATGGCACCCCACTCCAGTACTCTTGCCTGGAAAATCCCATGGATGGAGGAGCCTGGTAGGCTGCAGTCCATGGGGTTGCTAATAGTCGGACACAACTGAGTGACTTCACTTTCACTTTTCACTTTCATGCATTGGAGAAGGAAATGGCAACCCACTCCAGTGTTCTTGCCTGGAGAATCCCAGGGACAGGGGAGCCTGGTGGGCTGCCGTCTATGGGGTCGCACAGAGTCGGACATGACTGAAGAGACTTAGCAGCAGCAGGTGACCCTCATGTGCAGCCAGGGTTGGTTAGAAGTTCCTTCTATGCCTGGCTCTCTCAACCTCAGCACTATTGGCATTTGGGGGCTGGTAATTCTTTGCAGTGGAACTGCTCTGTGCATTGTGGTATGTTCAGCATCCTGTCTTTACCCACTACATGCAGTAACAACACCCTTTCCCAGGTGGTGAGACAGGCTGGGGGACCTAGGAACTGGGACCATTTGACCCAGGATTTGACCCAGGACAAACACTTTCTTGAGCAACAAAATACAAAGAAACTATAAGGAACTAAAAATAACTGAGTCCACAGCCCAGTTGGGGCAAATTATGAACAACAAGAATACAAAAAGACCAAAAACCCAGCTGCCACTTCTGAGGAGCCAGGGGCAAAAGCAGGGGCCGGGAATGCACCCTGCACAGAGAACCACCGGAGGGGTGGGCAGGCCACCTAATCCAGCCCTCACACCCAAACCCTACATCCACCCCTATGCTCACCCTGTATAAGAACCAGCTCACTCCTGCCCACAAAGCAACCAAAGGAACTTAATTTGTTTTTGCTCCCTCACATTGCAGCATGAGTCCCAACAAAGCCTTGTCTGAACTTCTTGTCTTGCTTCTTCTCCATTTCTATTGATTAAGGGAATTCAAGAACCCTGGTCAGTAACAGCTGTGACAACCAAAAATGACTTCAAACAGTGACAATTGTCCCCTGGGCGGGGGTGGGGGGAGGAGGGTTGAGATTCGCCTTGGTTAAGAACCACTGTTCTTGGGATTTCCCCTTTCCCCTCTCCTAAGTAACTCTTAGCAGCTGCTGTATGGATGCCTCCTTGGGGTCAACATGTTTTGCTGTCTTGAGTTCTTCAGAAGTGCCTGCAGCTTACTTGGCTCCCTGTTCTCCATCTCTGCCAAATCTGACATAATCAAGTGTTCCCCCAAGAGGTCTTCCCCCAGGCTTCCACCCCATCCTGACTTCCACTTCCTTCTATCCTCTCAGCATACCTGCCACCAGAATGCTAGCAGGCTGCCTCACTAACATGCTCGTCTCTTCTGGTGGGAGACATTCTCCATGAGACTATAATCCCACCAAAGGAATGAAGACAAGTTGTCTTTTGCTTATTTGAGAATCACAGAATTTTTTAAACCGAAAGTTTAAGAAGGCCATCTTGTTGTACTTGACTTTATCAGGCAATATGTAAGGCAGTGTCAAAAATCATATAGCATCAGTTCTCCCGATTAAAATTCCACTTGGGTTTTTTATAAGGGATTCAAGCTTATTTTAAAATTTATACGGAGGAGTCTAGTACGCATAGCTAAGCACACCTTAAAAAAGGACTTCTCCTGCCAGATATTAAGATGTACAATAAAGCCCTAATAACAAAAATCATATGAATTGGCACAAAAACAGACAAACTGATGAGTTGAACAGAACAGAGAGCTTAGGGACAGATCCATGAATATACGTGAATCTGACAAATGAGTAAAGTAGCACCACAAATCAATTTTAGCCAAGGAAAAGGAATGATCAGCTAGAAACCTTGTACAGGTAATCTTCTTGGTATGCAATATTGAAATTCAAAGTTACTGTCTGATTTTCTCACATAATTTAACTCTTCATTTTTGTTTTGTCAGTTTCGTCCTCAAAACCAAGTTGTTTTTTATCTGGCTGCTCACTAAAATGCAGCCTGTCTTTTTATTGTAAGAAATGTTCATAAGAATGACCAGTGACAGGCAAGTAACTTTGACTCCAATTTTCATTCTGAGGAAAGCCAATTTCAAGGTAAACAATTGTCTATTTAAAGGAAAAGAAAATCACGGGAATATTTTCAAATGAAAATATAAGAAGTACAAAGTAGAAAAGAGACACAAGGTGTAAAAATTCTGGGGGTGGAGAGAGGGCGTGTAAAATGAAGAAGAAATCACCTAAAATAGAAGGTAAGGGAAGCCATAAAATATAATGATTCTCAACAAAGCAGAAGAATGCAATAATTACCTTCAAGGATTGAAGCTTTGAAGGAAATAATGTAAACATTCAAGACTAAAAAGCAGGAGTAGGAAGGAATTCTAAATTCAGAGACTATCTTTAAATCTGCACTGAATGGTTACTACATTAAAAAACTTTTATTACATTTTGGATGAGTAATAATACTACTACTCTTGATTTATGGAACATCTTTATGCCTGTGATTCCAAAGTGCTCGGAAAATCTCTTGTGACAGATATTATTTCCTTTTAACAGATGGAGAAGTTGAGGTTATGCAGAGCTTAAGTGACTTGCTCATTGTCACAATTAATCAACAGTAATGCTGAAGATGGAATTTAAAGTTCTCTGCTATCCAGTGTAGGGACTATTTTCTGTCTCATGTTAAATGATCCATAATTAACTTACCATGGGAATAAAGGACATTCTTAAAGAATAATTATGAAATTCATGCCTTGGTTAAGATTCATGCTCATGTTATACTACTAATAAAGGCATAAAAGTTGCCCACATCCTTAAATATTTTTAGAAAAACCTAACTTGTTGTTTGAATAAGACCAATGTATATATGGCAAAAATTTCAGCAGCAAATGGCAAAGTCAGAGATGTTTTAACTTAAAAAAATTGTACTCTATTTGTTATTTCCTAGTAATTTATTTACTGTCTTCCCAATGAGCTCTTCCCAAGTCCAATCAGTATTTTTAAAACGATTACTTCCAAGCTAAAAAATAGCATCACAAATAGCTTGTGGCTTCTGAAACTCAAGACGTCTTTTTGATGTACTACGCATTCACAGTGGCTCAGCGGTAAAGAATCTGCCTGCAACGAACGAGCCGTAGGTTTGATCCCTGAGTTAAGAAGATCCCCTGGAGAAGGTCATGGCAACCCATTACAGTAGGCTTTTTTTTTTTTAATTTTTATTATTATTATTATTTTTACTTTACAATATTGTATTGGTTTTGCCATACATCAACATGCATCTGCCACGGGTGTACACGTGTTCCCATCCTGAACCCCCCCTCCCACCTCCCTCCCCATACCATCCCTCTGGCTCATCCCAGTGCACCAGCCCCAAGCTTCCTGTATCCTGCATCGAACCTGGACTGGCGATTCGTTTCTTATATGATATTATACATGTTTTAATGCCATTCTCCCAAATCATCCCCCCCATCCCTCTCCCACAGAGTCCAAAAGACTGTTCTATACATCTGTGTCTCTTTTGCTGTCTTGCATACAGGGTTGTCATTACCATCTTTCTAAATTCCATATATATGCGTTAGTATACTGTATTGGTGTTTTTCTTTCTGGCTTACTTCACTCTGTGTTATCGGCTCCACTACAGTATTCTTGCCCAGAGAATCCCATGAACAGAGGAGCCTGGCTGGCTACAGTTTCAGTTCAGTTCAGTTCAGTCGCTCAGTTGTGTCCGACTCTTTGCGACCCCATGAATTGCAGCACGCCAGGCCTCCCTGTCCATCATCAACTCCTGGAGTTCACCCAGACTCACGTCCATCGAGTCAGTGATACCATCCAGCCATCTCATCCTCTGTTGTCCCCTTCTCCTCCTGCCCCCAATCCCTCCCAGCATCAGAGTCTTTTCCAATGAGTCAACTCTTCGCATGAGGTAGCCAAAGTACTGGACTTTCAGCTTTAGCATCATTCCTTCCGAAGAAATCCCAGGGCTGATCTCCTTTAGAATGGACTGGTTGGATCTCCTTGCAGTCCAAGGGACTCTCAAGACTCTTCTCCAACACCACAGTTCAAAAGCATCAATTCTTCAGTGCTCAGCTTTCTTCACGGTCCAATTCTCACATCCATACATGACACAGGAAAAACCATAGCCTTGACTAGACGAACCTTTGTTGGCAAAGTAATGTCTCTGCTTTTGAATACACTGTCTAGGTTGGTCATAATTTTCCTTCCAAGGAGTAAGTGTCTTTTAATTTCATGGCTGCAGACACCATCTGCAGTGATTTTGGGGCCCCCAAAAATAAAGTCTGACACTGTTTCCACTGTTTCCCCATCTATTTCCAATGAAGTGATGGGACCGGATGCCATGATCTTCGTTTTCTGAATGTTGAGCTTTAAGCCAACTGTTTTCACTTTCCACTTTCACTTTCATCAAGAGGCTTTTTAGTTAGGGTTGCAAAGAATTGGACATGACTGAAGCAACTTAGCACGCACAGGCACACAAGCATTCACAAGAGAGTGGTTACCAATTAAACCCAGACATGACTACTTCACACCTAAACTGGCACTGTAGGAATAATCTACTGATTTTCTAAGTGTTTATTGATGGAACCTAGTATAGATATCAGAGAAGGCAATGGCAACCCACTCCAGTACTCTTGCCTGGAAAATCCCATGGGTGGACGAGCCTGGTAGGCTGCAGTCCATGGGGTCACACAGAGTCGGACACGACTGAAGCCACTTAGCAGCAGCAGCAGCAGTATAGATACATTCTTAAGCAAGGAATCCAACCTCTTATTTATTTACATACTTTCTACAAATTAGTGATCATTTATGGATTGTACAGTCTACTGATACATAGTTCTGGATCTGACATTAAACAGAAAACAGTGACTTTAAAAATTATCCTCCAAAATAAACTTATATTGTAAAATTGATATAAAAAATGATACACTTGTGCTAAGTTACCAGTCATGTTCTCATTTGATATTTTTTCTCTTTTCAAACTTTAATATTCTCCAATTTTCTGTAGTTTCCCAATATCCAATTATAACGGCTCTTCTTTAAACTAAAGGTGTCACCTTGACAGAATTGTGTTCTGAAAGTAAAGGAACAGGCTGGCATTCTTTAGAAAGTTCGCAGACATCCTTGCCTATGTCATCCCACTGTGAATTGGTCCACATAATACTTAATTGTACCTTAAGACACTGTGCAAGAAAGCTGCCACCAAACTGAATTCTCTGTTCTAAGCATCACAGCATGCTGTCCTAGCTTGGACCAATCATCCTCCCGAGAAAATGTTATCTTAATTCTTTTAGACAGGATATATTTAGTGCCATTTCTATAGGAAAAATTCATCGGTGCCCTCCCTTCCCTCATTTCTACTAAATAAGTATACACTTGGAGCTTGTCATTCAAATATCTCCACAATCTGAATTTCACACAACTTTATACTACTAATGAAAAGTTGTGTTAAATTCACATACAGCCATGAAATTAAAGGACGCTTGCTCCTTGGAAGAAAAGCTATGACCAACCTAGACAGCATGTTAAAAAGCAGAGGCATTACTTCACCAACAAAGGTATTAAAAAACAGAGGCATTACTTTGCCAACAAAGGTCCGTCTAGTCAAAGCTACGGTTTTCCCAGTAGTCATACATGGATGTGAGAGTTGGACTATAAAGCAAGCTGAGAGCCGAAGAATTGATACTTTTGAACTGTGGTGTTGGAGAAGACTCTTGAGAGTCCCTTGGACTGCAAGGAGATCCAACCAGTCCATCCTAAAGGAAATCAGCCCTGAATATTCATTGGAAGGACTAATCTTGAAGCTGAAAACTCCAATGGCTACCTGATGCAAAGAGCCAGCTCACTGGAAAAGACCCTGATGCTGGGAAAGATTGAAGGCAGGAGGAGAAGGGGACGACAGAGGATGAGATGGTTGGATGGCATCACCAACACGACAGACATGAGTTTGAGTAAGCTCCAGGAGTTGGTGATGGACAGGGAGGCCTGGCGTGCTGCAGTCCATGGGGTTGCAAAGAGTCAGACACAGCTGAGTGACTGAACTGAACTTTCAGTACTAATGTTTGCCAGTCTAGTTATGCTATGTTTGCCCTTTTTCTTTACCTTTTGTTGGTAAAGCTGCAAACTGAACTGCAGCTGCAAAGCTGGTGCCTGAACTGAAATGGTCCTCCTCTCTCTCGACCCCTCCATCTCCCCATCTCTCCCATCTCACCCGCCTCTGCTCTCCCTTCATTCTATAGAAACGCTACCTGACTTTTACCACAAATTTCTACATGGCTGCTGCTGCTGCTGCCAAGTCGCTTTCATCGTGTCCAACTCTGTGTGACCCCATAGACGGCAGCCCAGCAGGCTCCCTCGTCCCTGGGATTCTCCTGGCAAGAACACTGAGTGGGTTGCCATTTCCTTCTCCAATGCATGAAAGTGAAAGTGAAGTCACTCAGTTGTGTCCGACTATTAGCGACCCCATGGACTGCAGCCTACCAGGCTCCTCCATCCATGGGATTTTCCAGGCAAGAGTACTGGAGTGGGGTGCCATTGCCTTCTCCCTCTACATGGCTATTTGTGTGCAAGTCTCAGTTACTCTTACTGGACTATGAGCTTCCTGAAGGCAGGTCTCTACTGTGTATATAGGCTCGTATTTCACTCAGTTCCTGCCTAACACCTACTTATTAAATGAATGAATACAGAAAAAAAAAATAGAGAAATTATATAAGATGGTCAAATCGCTGAGATAAATAAGAACCTGCATATACACCTTACATGAACTTACAACTCAGCCTACATATTAAATAATTATTGACTTCTTCAAAGAGAAGGTAATAATTCTTGAATATAAATGTATTCAAGGCAGAGATTTTTGTCTATTTTGTTCACTAATGTATTCCAAGCACTTAAAGCAACGTCAAGCACACAGTAGGCATTTACAACATATTCACTGAATGAACAAAAAATATAAAAAACCAGTTATTTTAAAACATGCTCAGGCTTTTTATGTTATTTTTATTCTTATGGCTCAATTTCTTAACATTCCAGTTAAAGAAATCGAGTCCAAGGTCATTTTCTCAACTATTACCAGGTAATGTCCATAAGCAGAGATATTAAGAAAAACACAAAACTACCCAAACTGAACAGGAGTTTGCACACTGAAAGACTTTGTTACAGAGAGAAAGGCTATCAAATATTCTGAACAGATAATATCATTTTATGTTAGCTAAAATTTGTCAGCAGGTTTAAACTTCAGCTCTTGCCCAAGTTGTCTGGACTTAAAGTTATGAAGGCTGAAGGGTCCATTAGATAATGACTAGTCATGTCGGAGCTGACGGTATCACTTTTGACCCACTCCTCACAGCTCTTGGATAAAGCGACCCTGTAATCATAGGCTTAGCCTTCTTCAAGGCAGCACACAGAGCCACTACCAGAAAGATGGAGGAAAACCAGAAGCTGGGGCTGAGGTGGGGGTTAGTTCATCCTGCTAGTTCTCAAGGAAACTTTTCCAAATCAAAAACTGAAAAGGTCACACATCAGCCAACACCAGAGAAGATCCACAGCAATTCAGGAAGTGAAGATGAAAACTATAATCAAATTCTGCCACCTGAGTGGCACATTGCCTAATGCACAGATAACAAAATAGAAACCCCTAATCAAGAAGTCAGCATGCCATTTAGGACAAGGGCAGATTAAGCGGAGTGTCAACATGACTGCAAAGTCAGACCGAGCGAAACATAGAGTGCTGACAACATGCGTCTGCTTCTTACCTATCCTTCTGATTAGCAGACTTGGATAAGGTGCCAGAGCAAGGCTCGTGAACAGTAAGTGTAGGTGTGTACATGCCTGTACATGTTAGTGTGCGCATGCGCACATGTGTGTATATATTTACTAACTGTTATTCAAACTTCAGATAAATTCCTCAATCAGCCTTCACTGATTGCCATCCCCACCTCCAATGGATCCTTATTCTTTGACAGTCAATACATGGGTATAGTGACCAAATACCACAAAGGATTAAGATCTGTTCACGTGTCAGTCCCCTCCTTTGGGCTGTAGGCTCTTTGCAGCAGGGTCACGTCTCACTCACCTCTGTATCTCATTGTATCAGCCACCTAGTGGATGCTTCACAAAGCACAGAGAGAACAGGGACTTTTGAGCTAGACAGTGTCTGCTTGGTGAAATCCTAGCTCCATTAGTGAAGGTCTATGGCCTGGCGCAGGAGAAAGCAATGGCAACCCACTCCAGTGATCTTGCCTGGAGAATCCCAGGGACGGGGGAGCCTGGTAGGCTACAGTCCATGGGGTTGCACAGAGTCGGACACGACTGAGCGACTTCACTTTCACTTTCCACTTCATGCATTGGAGAAGGAAATGGCAACCCACTCCAGTGATCTTGCCTGGAGATCCCAGGGACGGGGGAGCCTGGTAGGCTACAGTCCATGGGGTCGCACAGAGTCGGACACGACTGAAGCAACTTGGCAGCATGGCCCGGTGCCAGGGCCAGTATGCAGGGAAATTGTTCTTCAACCCTTCATTCTGCTTCACCTCTGGAGTCATCCTGGGCTCTGACCCCTAGAGACCACAGATCAGTCTTGCCCGTCCCGGTACTCACCTCAGGTCCAGAGTTCCAGATTTTCATTTGTCAAGAATAGGAGCTGGCATGAGCCCCAATTTTACTAGTTTTGTATGGTCCAGATAATAACTGATTTCCTATGAGCCTGAGTTTCCCCATACGTTAAATGTGAATAATAAGACCTGTACCTTGAATGACTGTCATGAAGACAGTGCCTGGCACATAGCAGACACTGAATAAATGGAAGCTATTGTTAAAGCACTTCTATTGTTATCACCTCTGGCTACAAATATTATATAGATCAGTCTTCAGATGACTCTTAGTTGGAATCGTAATACACACCACGCTTTGCAGACACATACAGACAAAGGCCTGAAATGTTATTTTGAAATATAAAAGAGAGTCGGCACTTCACTAGATGCTTAAAAACAAGCAAGTATTCTTGCTTAAATACTGACATGCCAGATTTTATACCTTCTCTAATTATCATTTTATGAATAAAAATGGGCAACTAATTCAGCTGCTGTATCTTCCTTCTGTTTGGAAAACAAGCATAATTATTTGGAGGAACTGAGATATATGCTCCACAGCTTATTTGTCAAATCAAGACTTTAAAAAAATTTAGTATATATTCATGTAAGAATCCTCTATATCGCGCATGTTAAAATTTTAAGTGCCTGAGAAACGATGTGCTAAAATAAGGCTTTTTTCCTCTCAGATATATCTTTAGAAGTCAAAGAAAATTATTATATTAGGGACAACCTCACTCTGAATATCTTTAAAAAATTTGTGAAATATCAGATTCCCTCTCACTGAATTTCTAGAATTGTGTGCTAAATTTAAACATTTAGTACTCACTACTGAATGATGAATTTAAACATTTTTCTTATTGGTGGTGCTAGGCTGTGTCATGAGACCCGGTGGTAACTCCACCATCCCCATGGCCTGGGCGTTATTCCTCTAGGAACCCAGCAGATGTCTTTGAGATGTTCCTATTCTTGGGGTGCTCGAACAGTATGGAGCCTCCTGACAAGGGTCCTAGTGACTCCCAAGTCCACAGTCTCACCGACTGACCAACATGACAGAGAGGGATGTTTAAGGACATGGGTATGCTTATTCCTTCTGCTTCCTTATAAAGGTTGTCTTTTGGGGAGGATGGCTAAGGGCCCTGGGGTTAGCCCAACTCTGCTTTCAACCAGTTTCTAGAAGGAAGTAACTAAAATGATAGAAATTGAGAGAGTTCTTAGCCAGAGGCAGTGAGTCCATAGGCGGGTGGGTTTCATCTCAATAGCAGTCTCTAGGATTCCTCCAGACCCCGAACAGGCAAGCATCTCAAGGACAAGAAACATCAGCTCAGATGTTTCTGTTCTCATTAGTGATTTGCATTAGCTTCCTCACAGGAGAAAAAATTGTTAAAAATTAACTGAGGATGTTTTTAAGGAAAACACTATCAAAGAAAAAAAACTTAAAAAAATTCAAATAGAGATTCACATGTACTCACAAGATAGCTACAATAAAGAGTCAAGGCTCAAGACTACAGACACTGGAAGAAACTTTGGAGTTAAAAAAATAAGGGTCTGTTTAACTAATCTAAATACAGATATTCACGTACTCTCATTGCAAGTCTCAACGCATACCTATTTGGGTGGAAATTTAGCGCAAAACCTGGGATGCTTTCCTATTTTCCCTTTGGTTTTTAATCTGTCCATAAACAAACACACATACGTTTGAAATGTGAAAAAAGCTTAAATTCTGTAGCAGCTTTTGTAAAAATAATGGAAATTTTTGTAAAAACAGCTTTAAACACCCTGTTTGCCAAGTCAAAGAATGTGCCAATTCTGTGAAAGCTGCTACCGGTTTTGTGCTCGTCAAGAGTTGTGGAACCTGGCCTGTTCTGACAGTTATCGGAGATTATTTAAATATAATAACTACAATTCTATCAACCAGTTCTAAAGATTGGAGTAAAGCCTCTGAATTAAAGGCCTACCCTAAACATGAGCGGCATATAGCGACAGATCACCCTTAACTGTGACTGGCCCCCAAAGTACAGGGCTTATGTGAATCAAACCCCTCCCCGATTTCTTGACCTACTGATAATCAGGGAATTTTTGTTGTTGCAGCTGGAATTCAAGGCCTACATCCTTGTGCTTCTCTCTTCTTCTGTACCCTTTTGGATAATAGCATGCTTGAAAAGGTCATTGGCCCAGAACAGGATTACTCATAGCTGTGTTATTTTCTATAACAATCCTCATGGATGCTTTCAGATGCTTGCTAAAAACAGTACTGTAGAAGACACAAGAATTTTTATTATATTTTAGACAACTCTAATAATGTAAACATGCATTCAGGGAAAGATAAGAAGAATGATCATTTCACTAAAGAAAAGAAGGACTCTTTAGAAATTCAGTGGAGGCCCTAATGTATACAAATATATGAATAAAAGAACAACCAAAGCAATATAAATATTTTTTTTTGAAAAATATTCCAAAGGGCAGTTGTTTTATATTCACTGTGGTTCTACAAAGTCTTGGAACTTATCACTACACAGTGAGACAAAAGTCACTGTCTTATTGTGACTGTCACTTTACTGATTAAAAAAATAATAATAATTTAAATCAATAGCATACTGATGGAAGGGAGGTCGAAGAAGTCTGCCTGAAGATCAGGCAGTAAGAAGGTACATTTTTAGCAGAGAATTTAAAAACAGTACTAACACCCACAAAATGTTAGCCTGCTCTTTTTTTTTTTTTACTATAATGATGTATCAGCAATTCTGAACAATATCGATAATAAAATACTTCTCCCCACCAGAAAAATCTTTCATGGGTCTAAATAATAAATGACTGCTACTGTGGTTACACTTGTATTTTAATACTATCCATACACAAGCTTCAAATTAGCACATATTATTACTTATTCTTTAATATACATTGTATTCTGCGTGGAAATTAAGCTGTATGTGTTCACTGCAAGATGAAGTTCAAGAGTAAGATTGCAAGCACTCTCAAGTTGTTTAATGTGGCTGTAAGTGCAGTTGGTGTCTCCAACTCCTGTACTATGACATATTCCTGTGTTTAAACAGTAGATCTGAAATAACCAGCGCCAGCACAGCAAGATAGAGATGAAGACACAGAACTTGAGTTACTGTGTCTTTTCTTCCAAATGACCACTTGGAGTTTTTATATATGCTGAAAAATTTTCATTTAAAGATTTCTTTCTTGTTTTTCTTACAGAAATATACCAACATATTTTAAAAGCATAAATCATTTTTTTCCCTTTTTGGTGCTGAAATACTTATTTTATTATTTATAATTTTTATTGCTGTGACTAGATGCACAAGGTTCAATGGAAAAAACTATCACTGAATACGCCCCCCAGGCATCACCCCCATCACTCTCATTACTCATTTCGTTTTATGATAGTTGCTGAAAATAATTTTGTTGTATAGAATGGGGATATTAAAAATGATCGGCTCCAGGTGTCAAATGTGCTCAGTATGTCACTGACTTAAATAGGAGCTCTGTGCAATTTACTGATGTCATTAGTTTCTTCTTTCTTCCATAGTGTAGTTATGATAAAAATGCACAATTTAGAAGACTGGTGGAAAAATCGCTGATCTCTTCAAGTTATCATCAGCTCAGAGGAAGCCAAGATTCAGCATGCCTAGAAATTCGAAGGCAATACTTATTTGCATGGAATTGAAGCACCCTTCATTTTGGAAGTGAAAGAACTCATTTGAACTACTGTAGGGATTTTTATTTTATTTTTGAAATTCCGAGTTATTTGTTTCATTCACATTATTGCTTTTTCTTTTACCCTTCCTTTTTCACATCTCATTCATGTAGATTTCTGGCACTTGCTCATTAGAAGGAAGTTAGGAGGGTTCTGAATCTATAGTGATGCCCAAATCAGATTCTTCCGAGTATTTCAGTTTTTGAGCTGATGATCGGCCTCCTTCCAGAAAGTCTCAGCAGTGAGATTCCTTTGAATATGTTCATCTTGTATTTGAGCAGCTGGAGAATCAGCTGGCAAGCTAGTTAGTTGTGAAGATACAAAAATATCCCACCACAGGGAAATATTTGGTATGACCGTATCTTTCCTTTTCCATCAGTTGTGAGGAAAGGTCACAGGGTAAGGTAACCCCCAAGTCACACTGTGTCGGGGAGCAATAAGCAGGTTAATTCAGCTGTATAAACTCATGACTTTCTCTTAGTGTATCATCTATCTTTGTTTCCATTCAGTTTTAAGAGCATGTCCATTTGTCTCAACTTAATTGATCAAGTACTATACAAACTGCACAGTTTCCTAAGGACTGGTCACAGGCTAGATGCTACAGACTCATACTTAATGTGTATACATGTAAATCATTCTTGTCTCAGGTTTATATATACCATTACTCAAATTCACATCTATTGTTAAGGTGAATTCTACTCTCCCTCATAATTTGGAATTTCTAATGTGAATTTTAACACTTAAAAGTTTAATACTGAATGCAGAGATATGGTGCTCATAATAATTATGAAAGTTTAAATGGCTTTGGGGAGCTTAAGTAAAAGGAGATAATTTATTTTGAAATGTATTAGAACAAGGAACATGGTGTCAGCATTCATGAATTCCTTAGCTATAGCCATTAACTCAGCTTATCTTGGTAAAAATTACTAAATACTTATACTTGTTTCTCATCTAGAAAATGAGCACTTATACTTAAAACTAACTCTGATTTTTTTTGGACAATTGACCTAGACAAGATTATTTAAAAACAGACAATTGGGGGCAAATTCTTACATATGTAATTCCTCTGAATTTCTTATTATATTTTACAAATTCATTAAAAATTTCAGTGAAAATTTGATACATGACACGGCACATGTAATATCTAATAAAACATTGCAATCAGTTTATATATATTAAGAGATCATGAGATATTTAATAGGTATTCAGTTCAGTTCAGTCGCTCAGTCGTGTCTGACTCTTTGTGACCCCATGAATCGCATAACATGTTTCAAAATAATTTAACTGTTACTGTAAAAGATGTCATGCTAAGTCGCTTCAGTGGTGTCCGACTCTGTGTGACCCCATAGACGGCAGCCCACCAGGCTTCCCCGTCCCTGGGATTCTCCAGGCAAGAACACTGGAGTGGGTTGCCATTTCCTTCTCCAATGCATGAAAGTGAAAAGTGAAAGTGAAGTCGCTCAGTCGTGTCCGACCCTTAGCAACCCCATGGACTGCAGCCTACCAGGCTCCTCCGTCCATGGGAGTTTCCAGGCAAGAGTGCTGGAGTGGGGTGCCAGGGCCTTCTCCCAAAAGATGTCATACAGGGTGTAAAATCCCTATCTTCCTCTCTGAAGATTAAAATTGAATTCCTTTGTTAAGGTGTATATACCTAACCTTGGTTTGAATGTTAAGTCACTTCAGCCGTGTCTGACTCTTTGTGACCCTATAGACTAGCCTGTCAGGCTCCTCTGTCCATGGGATTTCCCAGGCAAGTATACTGGATTGAGTTTCCATGCCCTCCCCCAGGGGATCTTCACGATTCGGGGATCGAACCCATGACTCTTAGTCTCCTGCATTGGTAGGTAGGTTCTTTACCACTAGTGCCACCTGGGAAGCCTCCAACTTTGGATTAAATCATGGTAAAATTATAAAAATCTGGGCTTCCCTGGTGCCTCAGTCAGTAAAGACTCTGCCTGCAATGCAGGAGACCCTGATTTGATGCCTGTGTATTTAGTTATTCCTTTTTATATTATAAGACATTTCCTAAGAAATGAGAAATATCTCCCAAATTACATATTTTTAAGTTGCAGTATGATCTGGATCAATTGTCCTATTACTCCTACACGTTAATGTATTTGAATTAAATTCATTCCATATCAAAGTTTTAAGAAAATCAAGTATTTGGTGTTTGCAGAGTTGTCAAAATGAGATAGTAATTGATATCTTTAAGTTACATTTAAAGGCAATGAACACAAACATATACTCTTGCTAAACATACACTCTTCTATAAAGAAAACGGGAATAAGTTATCAGTCATGTTAAAGGTTACATAAAACTTTCCAAAATCTGAAAATAGCAAGATCTGCTTACATTTACCTTTATCATCCCAAAGGCCGTGGCTAAACAAAATTGTGACTATGCTTTTTAAAAGAACTTGCTAAATGTTCTTGCAAGACTTTTCTGTTATACATGGGAAAGAAAACAATTGACAGGTAGCCCATTCTTGGAGGAGGGAGGAAAAAAGACAGAGGAGAGCAAGGGAATAAAGAGGGAGAAACATCAATGCTCCCTATTTTGATAAATTGGGTACATGCAACTCAGCTGCCACAGAGTGAGCTGAGATTTATTGGTTTTATATATGGATAGGCTTTATTTTTCACAGAGGATTAATACGTGAATGTCAGGAAATACACAGGAAACTTGGCTTGGCTAGACCTAATACTGAATTACAGAGTTTTTCTGACCCTCTTTATCACTAACAATTTTGCACAGCCTATTCCAGTTTTGAACCACTCCCTTAGGAATTTGAGACAGAGGTAATGCTACTTCCTGCTGCATTTCCAATAAGTAGCAAAAGAATTTATGGGTAGAAAGAAAAGGGTGTAAATCCTACACAGATATTAGTAGTAACTGTTCGTGACTCAGTTTGATCCCTAGTTTCAGAACCTCCAACTGAGACATTTAACAGTTTCTTCAAACCAAAAAATGAGACGTCGTTTGATTAATTGCAAAAGGATGTGTGAGCATTCTGAATGCGTGCGTGCTAAGTCACTTCAGTCGTGTCTGACTCTTTGCGACCCCATGGACTGTAGCCTCCTCCAGGCTCCTCTGTCCATGGGCTTCTCCAGGCAAGAATACTGGAGTGGGTTGCCATGCCCTCCCCCAGGGGATCATCCCGACTCAGGGATCGAGCCCAGGTCTCTTACGTCTCCTGCATTGGCAGGTGGGTTCTTTACCACTAGCACCACCAGGCAAGCCCCGTGAACATTCTGAGCTATTCCCAAACCTAGTAGACATTTTGAATACATCACATACACCCACAGACATATGGGTATAAACGACTTACTCACCTAACATTGCTGGGTGAAACGATTTATTCATCTAACATCGCTGAGTCTCTGTTACCCAAGGTGGATTACCTAGTACCACGATAGATATACAGGGTGAAATTCTGGCTTGTGCCCTTGAGAAGCTCACAGCCCAGTGGAGAAGAGAGACTTACGCCTACATAGCAAAACAGCAGGCATCATGAGATAAGGAACGTAGTGGTAGGGGCTAAGTGCTTCAGGTACTCAGAGAAGGGACTGATTTCTTCTGGCAGGAGTTATCAAGATAAATTCAAGAAAGAAGGGGGTGTGTGAGTAGGTTATAAAGGGTGTTTAGCTTGATATGGGCAAAAATGATAAGGATTTTAGTGAAATAGCCAAATAAAATCAAAAGTAATGAAAACACATTATGACCAAATTAAGCTGATGACATCTAAGAGGTTTTTCCACAAGGAAAACTTAATATAACAGGTTTTAATGCTATCTCCCCTAAAATGAGCATTAAAATGAAACGGACTTCTTTTAGATCTTAATTATCAGAACGCATCCCAAACTTTGTAACATGAATGACATTAGCGAGCCATAACTCTAAACGCTGTATTTCACAGAATGCATTTGTAACTGTAAGGCATGAAAGGTGATTGTTCATTTTATCTTATTAGAAGCTTCCCTAGCCTCCACGGCAGTGCTCATCTGGCCCCCACTTCATGCTCAAGTCATGCAGATTGGAGTTGACTCTCAATTACACCAAGTCTTTCTCCAAAGATGACAGTCCAAATACAGTAGAGATAAAATACATCAAGGTTTAAAATAGGCCCGTTCAGCCCCAGTGCCGCTTCATCATGAAATGATATAATTCACTGATGCCTCTGCCTAGCCTAACATATGTTCTATTCACAGCCCGCGTCACTCTTCATTTGTAATTATTTCCCTTTTTTTTCCCCTTACCCCATCTTGTAATACTTTGCTTGGTTGAAGACAAATACTGAGAGGCAAAGAGTATTATCATACGATGACCTGTTCCAGGGTGTTAAACCCCTGTCAAGGTTTGATTTTAACATGGGGTATTGATGACAGTACATCAATTCAGGCATCATGTCCTGAATTAGACTATATTAATTATCACTTGAGTGCAAGATGCATGAAAATGCTGTTTCATTGACTAAAAGGATCTGACTGAATAAAAATCTATTTCTCATCTGGTTGCTTATGGATAAAGACATTTTTTTCTCTTTGCCTTGGATTGTTCTTTATTAAATATGATTTTTATATGATTGTATGAATAAATTGTCGTAGCCAACAATGGAACTGGCTAGTTTTAAACAAAGAAAATTTAACGGGTTGTCTTCTCTTGGCACGTCTCTAACAATGTATTTACAGTTAATAATTTAGGCAGATTATTTACAACAATCATGCCAAAAATTTATTTTCAGCATTTATGAAATAAGGATATTTTCAAATTGCTGCCTCCTTCATTTAAAGGAAATGAAAGTTATAACTTATAATTATTTTCAGATGATGGAAGAGCAACAAGCTCTGTCAGCTAACAACTATGTTGAAAGGAAAATTAATATTACTCTTAACTTCTGAAAAGAGGACATTCGCATTTAGAGTTGCAATGATAGACAATGATATAATCATCTGTAAGTTGAACCAATATACAACTGCATATATATACATTTTTGCCAGAGAGACAACTCAATAACAAAAAAGAGAAACAACTGAGACAAAACTTTTATTACACGGAACTTCTAGGTGCTTAGTTTCTATTTAGTTTTAACAGAAATATCATGTTCGGCTTAAAACAGAAATTTTCTAATTCTACATCTTCTGAAGTTATATCTTAAAACTTTTTCCAAGAGTATCTCAAAACTAACATATAAGCCTGCATTTAAAATAGGAAATTAGGAATCTCAAGTTTTACTAAAATATAAATAAAAGAAAATGTTTACTAAAACATATATTATGCTTAGTCAATGCAATTAATTCATATATTAGAAATGCTTTTCATTTGCAGTAAAAAGCAAGCAAACTTCTCTCTTAAAAAAAACAGACTAACATGTTTTTAGTTTTAATACCAGCATTTATTAGTTAATATGATTCTACAATCCTCCCCAAAATGGCCTTTTCAGTCAAAAAAAAAAAAATTCACAAAACACTGAGTTTAAATTTTGGAGCAGGGAATTTTAAAAATTGGAAATTTGTATTTGTCTCATTATAAAGAGTTGAGGCCCAGTTAAGGGGAATGTTGAAATTCAGCTGGGCAAGTTACAGGAGTCATCACAACTATTAATAAAAAAACATTCTCACTCTCCTTTTTATTTGTTGTTTAGTCACTAAGTCGTGTCCCACTGTTGCGACCCCATGGACTGGGGCCTGCCAGTCTCCTCCTTCCCTGGGATTTCCCAGGCAGGGACACTGGAGCGGGTTGCCATTTCCTTCTGCATGGGATCTTCCCAAGCCAGGGATCAAACCTGCATCTTCGGTGTTGCAGGCAGATTGTTTACCATGGAGCCATCAGGGAAGCCCCCTTTCTACTAGGGTCTCACAATTCTAACATACATTTTTGAAAATACTACGTGGGTCCCAGAAAAAAGGTGGTAAAGCCCTCTTGTACTCCCACCTAATTGGCCCCTGGTAACACAGGACAGGAGTTTCCAACATTTGCCTCACATCTGAGTCACTGAGTGAGACCTGACCACAAAAGAGGTTGCCCAGAAAGGTTATATCCCAATGTTATCATGGTTTTAGAAAGCAACAGAGTTCTCACCATAGTGATCATCACTGACTCCTGCAATCAAAATTAGACCATGCCCAAGAAACAGGGCACCTAAATATTTTTATGGGGTAAATACTCAGGGTGGTGGAAAGGGTGCTATGAGAGAAATGATAAAGTCACAACACATGCCTGGCTCTTGGTTTCAGGCTATGAGTTACCTGAAATCAAGATGGGTCATTTCTTTGAAACTAGCAAAAATAATGTCTGCTTCCCTGTGGTACAGACGTGTGGCTGAGATTTCTGTGAGAGCAAGTACCCTGATGACGGTAAGATATAACATAATTGCAGGGTAGCCTGGTAAAAGAGGGGATAATATGAGGGGTGGCCCATGTCAACTAGAGAAGAAGTATCACTGCAAGGTGTGGACCTGGCCAACAAATGTCTCTAATAGAAATGGTCAAAGATCTGAGGACTTGCCACCTCCTGTTTAACGGTACTGCTACTCCCCGCTACACCAGAGTTCGCACTTTCTCTGTTTGCGCTCGCTTAGCTTTCTAGTTGTCAGATAGTAACCAAAGTGAGCCACTGAAGGACCTCTCGGATAACAGAAAACACACACACACATACCAACCTCAAAGGAAAGAAATTTTCCAATTTTAAAATAATTGTACTTGAGCATTAACCAGTTTAAAAGTAAAATCCCCTTAGAACTGAAAATACCCCACCCACCCTTTGCTATCATATGCCAAGTTTATAATCGTTATCATAAAACAAAGAATGCAATAAAAATAAAATGTATGTTATTCTGAGATTAGTAATCTAATTTCCTTTATTCACAAAATCTGAGCCCTCATGCACCAAAGGAAAACTGACTAAATTACCTGCTAACACCTTGTAACATCAACAAGTCTTTAAAACCTACCTTAAAATAAAGGCCACCTTTAAATAATAAGACCTGACTTTTTACTTCTCCCCAATACAAATTCCAATTTAAATTTGTGGAACCAGAAAATATCACAGGTACTGTTGTTCTAAGATCAAAATACTAATTTCAACAACAAAAAAGTAGAATTTTTTTTTCCGTACTTCAAATCATTAAAGTGTCTCTACTCATTTTTTTTGCAATAAAATGACCAATCTTTCCTAATTTCATGTACATAAGCCAAAATTCTTACAGTTAACTTGTAAGACAAATCTCTCTTTCTGTTACACACACACACACACACACACACACACACACA
The DNA here is from genome assembly GCF_027580195.1 of Bos mutus. Lineage (NCBI taxonomy): Eukaryota > Metazoa > Chordata > Mammalia > Artiodactyla > Bovidae > Bos > Bos mutus. The sequence goes on from NC_091623.1 coordinate 24,888,932, forward strand.
CACCCCTTTCTTTGGGGCTATAATAAAAAAAATCTCATTGCCCACTGGTGAAATGGCCTATCGTCTGACTATGATACAATCAGAATGCAGTGTTTCCCAGCCAGCACAATGTGGGACTGACATATGACATTTATAAAATGTCAGACCCTTCCCCCAATTTTTACTGCCTATTCCCCAGTAGGGTTTCACGATGTAAAATGAACTAAAGGCAACTGCGTGCTCATTAGCTGTGCCACGTCTGATACATTACGTCGATTGACAATGAACCACTGTGATATCAAAGTGCAGGTGTAAAAAATAATAAGGCAACCGCGTGTGCAACAAAACCTCACTAACTGAGAAGGTGCAATAAATATGCAAGGAGGCCGTTTTTTATTCATCGGAAGTGTGGCGTGGTACATCAAACATAAAACCCACGGTAGGGTTTTGACATGCCAAACTCAATTAAAATTTGTTTTTATGACAATCAACAGAGAAACTCAGTGACTTATTTGTGAATGCAAAAGGTGATTACACAAGTACCAATAGAAGAATCCAAAGATAATAAGAGATTCAGATAGTATCAGAAGCAGAGCTAATGTCTAACTCGGCAAAAACTAATTTCAATAAGTGAAAGAGAAATTATAATGGAAATTATTTTAGTACACTTAAAACTTTAGATACCTCATGTCTATAGGAAGAATATTCACATTATTACCTCTCTGTGAACCATGCCTCAGTGCTCCAATGGCTCCATGATGTTAATGCTTAAAAAATTCCTCAAGTGGAAAACTTAAAATAATTAATAAAGCAAAATAGTGATAACAATTTTAATAATGTATCTGTATATATATGACCACATGACTGGTTTTATTTAGGGGGAGTCTAATTGTGATTTTATTTCCTAGAAAATTAACTACATTGCTAATTCCCAAAATTAAGAATGTATTTACATTTTATTGCCTTTGAGAGCAAGCCAGACCAATTAAAATGGTACATAATGTACCATTACAACTGTAAAATCCTGAACTCGGAAGATGATAAATCCATCAGAAAACAGTTGTTTAGTTTTGGTATGCCCTCGTAAGTTAAGAATTGACAAAATGATTTTATGTCATGGACTGTCTGGGAAACTCTAGAACCATACTAAAAAGTTATGGAAATGCATCCATTTTTTTCACCTGAGGAAAATGTCCCATTAGAATTTCTGGTGAGTATGAAACATTTTACTTTCATAAGATGCTAGGAATCCTGACCATATTTATGTACGTTTGCCTTTTATTACTGGAGTATCATTGCTTTACAATGTCGTCTTAGTTTCTGCTGTACAACAAAGTGAACCAGCTCCATGCTTACCTATTTGCCCTCCCTCCGAAGCCTCCCTCCCACTTTCCCACCAAGATATACTACTAAATTCTATCACTGTACCCTCCAAGCCTTCATTTAAACTTAATAAACAGTGGAAACAGTGTCAGACTTTATTTTTTGGGGCTCCAAAATCACTGCAGATGGTGATTATAGACATGAAATTAAAAGGCACTCCTTGGAAGGAAAGTTATGACCAACCTAGATAGCATATTCAAAAGCAGAGACATTTCTTTGCCAACAAAGGTCTGTCATGTATGGATGTGAGAGTTGGACTGTGAAGAAAGCTGAGCACTGAAGAATTGATGCTTTTGAACTGTGGTGTTGGAGAAGACTCTTGAGAGACCCTTGGATTGCAAGGAGATCCAACCAGTCCATTCTGAAGGAGATCAGTCCTGGGGGTTCTTTGGAAGGAAAGATGCTAAAGCTGAAACTCCAGTACTTTGGGCACCTCATGGGAAGAGTTGACTCATTGGAAAAGACTGATGCTGGGAGGGATTGGGGGCAGGAGGAGAAGGGGACGACGGAGGATAAGATGGCTGATTGGCATCACTGACTCGATGGACGTGAGTTTGAGTGAACTCCAGGAGTTGGCGATGGACAGGGAGGCCTGGCGTGCTACAATTCATGGGGTCGCAAAGAGTCGGACATGACTGAGCAACTGAACTGCACTGAACTGAACTGAAAGTGACTTAGATAATCTCTTTTCAGAAATCTTTAATGGATCGTTTTGAGAAAACATAATGGAGTTATTAAAGAGAAGTTATCAAGATGTTTTTAACAACACTGATATCAGTTTTCAAGTATGAATGCTGTGGTAGCCATCATCTTTTCCATAATTTGTTCGGGCGGTGAATTGCTTTAATGATAAATGAAGACAGAACAATACAAGGGGCTTCCCAGGTGGCCCTAGCGGTAAAGAATCTGCCTGCCAAAGCAGATGTAAGAGATGCTGTTTCGATCCACGGACGGTCAGGAAGGTCCCCTGGAGGAAGGCCTGGCAACCCACTCCAGTATTCTTGCCTGGAGAATCCCATGTACAGAGGAGCCTGGGGGGGCTACAGTCCAGAGGGTCACAAAGAGTCAGACAGGACTGAAGTGATTTAGCACACGTGCAAAATAGAAACAGCACATGATAGTCATGCATTTTAAACTTTAGTACACGTCCAGATCATCTACAGAGTTGGGTACCAATGAAGCTGTCCAGGCCTTATCCCAGGCAATTGGATTAGGTGTCTAGTGGGTGAGACTTGGGTTTAGGTATCTGTCTTCATCTCTATAGGGATTTTCCTGCTGGCTCAGCAGTAAGGAATCCACGTGCAATGCAGGAGACATGGGTCCAATCCCTGGGTCAGGAAGATCCCCTGGAAAGGATATGGCAACCACTCCAGTATTCTTGCCTGGATTCCCATAAACAGAGGGGACTGGCGGGCTACAGTCCATGGGGTTATATGAGTTGGACATGACTTAGCGCCTAAGCCACGACCACCATCCATCTAGATGATTCCGACAAACACATACTTTCTATTGATTCCCTCAAGATACAGATTAAAATTTTATCTTCTCAGGTGGATTTCTAAAAAAAAAAAAAAATTACTGTAAAGTTTTGGTTCATGATTACTTTAGACCAAAAAGAGAGACTGCCTTCCTCTGGATCCTCATAGAATCTTCTGCCACTTGGCACTTCACACACAATATATTATATTTTCATTATCTTAAAAAAAATTTTTCCTGCCAAACATAGTAACACTGAAAGCAGAACTAGTCCTCCTCTACCTTTTTAATTTACTTCAGTGCTTTTCGGAAATCACACTTTAAGGAAATAGTCATTGACTGGCATTGGGTCACCTCTTTAGTAAGACGGTGAAAACCAAATTGCTGTTGGTAGACCAAGAGAGTACAGGATCAAAGAGCACAAGTCTTTTTCACTGCAGATAAGCAAGGGTTTAATCATGTGGGGGTAGAGTGAATGGAGGTTTTCTATACTAAACCTTTCAGCGTCACTGGTGCACAGAAAAATTCAGGTGTTATCCATGGGAAAATGAAATTAAATTCAACAAGGATTTATCAAATGTTTCTGCTAAGGGCTAGTCTAATACTGTGATGTCAGATATTGTTGGGGGCTGTCACTCCATGACCTCTAAGAACCCAACACAGTGCTTTAGATATCCTACTCAGAATTTCTTTTCTATTCTAAAACTAACTTCAATTTGGATTTAACACTTGTGGAAAAGAAAACAATTAGATGCAGTCTCTTCTCTCAAGGAGTTTTGAATCTAAATAATATTGATTTCAAAGATCAAACAGCCTACCCAATTACTGGGCTGAAAGTAAAGGGAAGTTACTACAATTTCAAAAGGAAAAGAAATTTATTATGATAACTATTTAAAGTATAACAGTATATGTACACATGTGTGCACACAGAGAAATGTGAACATAAATTTAAGGGTCTGCAGATTTTCTATGTATGTAGCGTAAATTTCACTGCTGGAAACAAGAAGGTTTGTGTTTTAAGCTGGGATTATTCATTTATTTTATTTGATCCTTCAATAAATATCAGAGTGAGTTTGTGCAAAGAGTTTCCTTCCATTTAGCCTGAGATAGATTCAGGTACTCAAGCTTAAGAGACCTTTCAGCCTATGTGTTTTACAGAATTTACATTTCAGCTGAGAGGGAAAAAATAAAAACACATACTCAAGTGCCTGCAATACAAAATACGAAGTGATAGTGTGATAAGGGTCACAGAAGTGCTACAAAGGAGGTGTTGCTGCTAAGTCGCTTCAGTCATGTCCGACTCTGTGCGACCCCAGAGACGGCAGCCCACCAGGCTCCCCCGTCCCTGGGATTCTCCAGCAGGGTCCAGTGTTCTGCTCAGAGCACTGAGGATTATTGGACAAAAGAGAGTACATTGCTGCAACTGGATATAAAACTCACTAGTAGGATGAAACAGACACATGGTTTCCGGTTACAAATAAAAACCCAAAGATGCATATATTGAATCCAAACTGAGAGGTACAGTCTGCGCTATCCTGCTTGTGAAAGAGAGATAGACCGTACGGGAGTGGTTGGGAAAGGCTTTGTGGAGACACTCTGCTCTGAGTCTTTGACAGTGGACGGAATGACTAGATTATAAGCAGGGATTTGAGACATGGGATATAAGACTGGCAATGCCTCAGAAAGGAAGCTGAAAAAAAGGAGATGCTATGCAGTTGCCTGTCTTCATAAAAATCAATCATCTGGAGCCATAGCTCATCAGTTCCTTCCAATGAGCCCTAAAGGAGAGACAAGGATGGTGGATGAAGTCTCCCATGGTATAAATAGCAGATAGGGCTTGAGCAGCTCTAACAGTGGACACATATCCCTGGATATCTTCAGGCTTTGCCTAGGGAACGTAATGGTGTGCCCTCTGCCCCCTTGATCTTGCTACTCCATGTGAATCCGTTAAAGCCATTGTTCCATATTTTAACTCACTTCTGACCTCTGATCCTTGTGCCAGATAATTGACACATTATGCTAAACATTTGTGAAGTTGGATATGACTCTCTTAATGAAAGATTAAAAAGTGCTATAAAATAACTGTGAGAAAGAAAATTGGTTATAAATATGAAGGTAATACGCCTCAAGAAAATTCATCATGTTCCTGTTCCATCATAAGGAAAAACAGAGAATTTTTTTTTCCTGTGAAAACTTCACACTTTGCTTGTTACAGCTCCCCAGGTGATGAACCCTTACATTTTCAGAATATTATTCCCACTGAAATGAAATCAAACACTTTCCTCCATCCATCTTTGGCTCCTAATTTGAATGGATTCAAGATTTAGGCTACATGTTTTTTCCCCTAGTTTTATGTTTTCTTTCACTGAGATATTTGCAAAAAAACAGAGTTCTGAGTTTAATAATTTTGCTTTCATATCCAATCCTTGTTTCTAATTAATTTTTAAAGCAATGTCTTTTTTCATAGCAAAATCATATGTTATTTTTATCTTGAATAGATAAAAAAACATGAAAGTAACGTGGTGGGAAAAGAGTAGAACACGGGCAACTATTTTGAATACCACAATAAATTACAAGAAAATAAAATTACTGCAGACGTAATTTTTCTTATCAACAAACCAGTAGTATTAACTAGGGTAAAGTTATCCCCAGAAATGATGTAGTTTGAAAAAAAAAAAAAAAAAGCTAACAAATGACTGAATAAGAAATACATATGAACTCTACTCTAGAATGATACCAATTTGGAAAGATTTTCAAAATCCATTATATGTAATATGTAATGAAAGCCTCTGGTTTCATCCTGAAAAGCTTCTTATCATTTGCTTATTTCATGAGAAAAACAGGACAACCGTAAGATTTTTATAATGGATGCCTTAATTGTACTTAATATGACTAACTATACATGGAAGATACATAACACCCATGTATTTATATCAAAACACCATGAAGACTGTGGTGCATATGAAAAGCATGCAGGATCTACTTTTGTTTTGTAAAATTGTAGAAAATTTGTAAATAGCAAGGGTGACCTCCAGTGTGCGATAGGTTTATGCCACTGCATTTTTTCAGTAACAGAAACCGTGTGTTGGTCTACTCCACTTCTTTAAGAGTGCTAAAGATAAGGAGAAAGGGAATTTTCTGAATCAAAATGAGTTTGAAAGTTCAAAGCAATTGCTTTGTGTTTTTTTTTGTTGTTGTTTTTTTGAAGCTTACGATGCTGCTTGGAATCTGAAAACACACACAAAAAAGCATTAAGCACTGGAAAATAATCGGTGACTAATAAAAGTTAGAAAACTATTTTGCTTACATACGATCTGATTAGGCCTTATACTCACTAAAGCTTTGGAGAATAAGTTCAACTGCCATTTTTTTTAATGCGACATACTGCCATGCAAATAGTGAAACTACCTGATACAATCTCTATACACTGATACTGACACTTCCACCAAATAACAAACACCACCAAAAATCAAACTTAAAAAGCTTTGTAGAAAGTCGTCAAGATCAAAAGCTTTTCGCTGTAGATAAAATTTCTTTCTCTGAAAAGCTAATGGCTTGCCACATTGTATAATATAATTTCTATTTGTCTCTAATCTCGAGACAATAAAAACTGTTCACATGAAAAGAGAAAGCCTGATGCTTTCCTTACAAGCCAATCCAGCGTCACTCACTTCATCTTTTACACTGCAGATAATACAAATCATCCACAACTACCAGGGAATTTTTTTCTTTGCCGACTTTATTTTCACTTCTTTACTTGGTAATCAACCTAAACTTTGGGGGGAATGAGGTTCCCTTTCAAAGGATTTTATTAGTAAAACATCAAGTTCTGCCTTAGCTAACCAGACCACACAAAAGATCTAATTCTATGGGTGCCCACCCGAGCTCCTGCCTGTCACAGTCAGTGTCACTCAAGTCGGGCACTCTTTCCATTCGGCATATCTCCTTTCAAAGGTCTGCAGTGTGGACGGCAAAAATTTGCTTCAGGCTGACTCTTGGCGTAAAAGGTATCAGGCTGAGAATGAATTCCTTTCTATGAATATTCATAACAATCAGTGTGGATTTCTTAAATTCCTAGACAGAGAAAAGTATACATGACTCCTTGGGACCTGTTTTGTTGACATAACTTATACATTGCATGTGTGTGGATAAAATGCTTATTTACTGATAGAATAGAATGAACAAATTATTTAAAGTTCACATCAGTGATCATATTCACTAGTTTTAATAAACTATGAAATTCCCAAGTATGGTGTAATCTCAGAAACAATAATTATTCCTTTGGACTTGCTATGATCTATCATGTCAAGAGTCTGAGTGCGTCCTACTAAGAAATGCCGGAGCTGGCCCTGACATGTTGCACCCTAATGGCTCCAAAGGAGCCATTACCATCTATTGTGTCAATATTTTGCGTGCTAAAGAGGATCCACAGAAGAGTTCTAAACCAGGCCTCTGCATATCAGACAGTAATGATGACTCAATCTATTATGTCAATAACATGGTATGAAAAAGTCATTCTCTTGAATGTAAACAATCACAGTCATAGGCATGTTTTGTCAATGATCTGCTTAGAATATACTTTGAGTACTCGCAGAAGATAGCATTTTTCAGATTTCACTAGAATAATATATATATATATTTTGGTTCTAAAATTTTGTTTTCGAACATCATTTTAAACGTGGCAAATTAATATCATAGAAAGGTTTGGATCAAAAACTAAATACACCCGAACAAATTATTTTCACAGTCTCTCAAGTCAAATTAAGAGTTCCTCAAAACATTTTAGGTAACTTTGTATATAAAGAAGATATCTTTTACTTTGATTCTGGAAGGAAACAATTCAACATTATCATTGCAGCTTAATTCACACCAATACATGTAGGTACCACAAGGGGCCCAGCATAGAAAATATGTAAGGACTCATTACATTCTATATATATTTTCTAATCAAGGAGGAAAATTAAGGCCAAGTAGCAGAGTCTATGTTTATTTTTGAAGATATCATTATAAATGATTTTCCTTTCAGAACAAGTTTGTTAAAATGTATTAGAATTCTACTTTAAGATATCAATCGTGGAATGTTGATTATATCTTTAAATACTAAGAATTATTAAATGATGCTTAAAAATACAAAGGGCATCTGAAAAATAATATGTAAGCAAGAAAAATCATGATAAATTACTATAGTCTAATATAACTTCTTTCAAAGCTACATTTTAAAACTAGAGAGAAGGAGTCACCTTTATGGCTTCATATTAATAAATTTATTTCTCATCCTAGTTATTTGCTGAAAACCTTTACTGGCAAAATGCCAGCTATATTCTGTGCCAAGTTGAAGATCAAGAATTTTAAAAAAAAGTAGTATACGATGCCTTACATTTAATACAGCGATACTAATAAAATGTCTTTTTTGGTAATTTTACACAAATGGATTAAATATCATAAAAAGTGAATACAGTACTTTTTGTATTGATTTTTAAGAAATAGTTTCTCAGATGTGTCAGACATGTCTAGATTTTTGAGCAAGAGAGCATTTTTTTTTTTTTTTTTAATCTTGGCTCTGTTCTTATAAAGCAATGTTTTGGCAAAGTCGGCAAGTTCTTTAAATGAAGATCTTTTTTTCCCCCCTTCTGGGTATCAGGAGACCATTTTAATTCACTCACCAGCTAAATTCTCAAAGGAACGAGTGTATATGGTAACATAGGAGCCAATATCCTAGCTATCAGTTTTCATACAGCCTGGCTGGACCTTTACATTACGGCTGCCCCACATTTATTGTTCTTTCATTGCATCTGTCAGCATTTCCTGACAGCGCATTATGGAGCACATGGCTACAAAGTCAGTATCAATCAGTCCACGATCATGCAGATATAAGTAGCAGACTATTGATAATGGGCCTTAAATCAGATCATCATGATTTAAGCATAAGATTCTTAAAAGGCAGCAATCTCACGGGAACTCCTACTTGCCTGCACCTGTTACAAACCCTACAAGCCAGTTTCTACTACCTACCACCTACAACTTCTCAGAAGGGGGCAAAAAAGGATCCATTAAACACACATCACCGCAACCCATTTCACCATGTAAATCGAAGCAGGAAAGCAAAGATGGCAATTAATACAACTTTCATTCTCTTTAAAAAAAAAAATGTGCAGAAGTCATACGGAATATCTCCCTTCACACTAAACGAAGCCAGCCCCCCAAGCCCCACATACTCCTCACGTCGACAGCAGCAGTTTTGTTGTGCTTTGGAAATGTCTTGCTTCAAAAGCCTTTCAACTTGATATGGCCATTTAGCAAGAAAAGTGAGAGAATTCAGAGTTTAGAGGTATGCTACACCAAACTCAAGGCACCATGCTAAAGACAAAGGCATCTAATTTTTCCCAGACATAAATAATAAAACAAAACAGGAGTTGCATGCAAATTTGGTAACATAAAATTTAAGGTGATAAACAGAATGGAGGCTGGCTTCTTGTTTAGTATTCCTTAGTTATCACCATAATTGCTGCATGTCTGTCATCACTAGCAAAAGAAAAAAGTGTCTTTCTCAGCTGCTCCCCTGCTTGTTTTGTTCGCTGTATTCTTGTAAAGTGGGAGAAAATAAGTGTCATTTAATGAATAGTGCTATTCTTTGTCTGACAGCTTCATATCTGTTAGGTGTAGGAGGCCTCGTACTTTCTTTTTCTGATAATGTTTTTGACAGTGCGCTAAATTCCTCCCCCAAAAGGCCGGCGTGTATATTCTGCTAAAAGGGGCTTCATCTATCCTGAATGGGTGCCCTCTTTTAACCCCCTTCAGCTTCTGTTCTTACATTAATTGAGCTGATCAGATTGAGCATATGAATTTGTCTTTGATGTATTCGTATGTTTAGTTGACGTTGCTCGCTCTCTCATTGGCAGCGGACAGAGCTCTCAGACAAATAGGACTGTTGCCATGGTAACAGGCAATAGCTAGGGATCTCTTGAAAAATATTTTTATTTCAAAATTCAAACTGGAAAATTCTCACTGGATATGGTTCTCAGTTCTAAACGTGTCATATCTAATGATGAATGCAATTAGGAATCCCACCAGTGTTTTAAATAATAAATTAGCCTAATTTTCTAGGCCTGGCATGATGACATACAAATACTAAAAAGGCGTCTTCTTTTTTAAAATCCATGACAAAGGACTTATTAATGACTTTTGTTCTTAGGATTTCAAATTAAAACGCATGGTAGGCTAATGATAGCACTTTCTATCTGCTAAAAACCAGAGGCCTAGAGGTAAATTTATTATTATTTTTTTAAGAAAACACTTCAAGCTGCTCTGATATTTGGTTATTTCATTAAAAAAAAAGCAGGTGTAGAAATCCTTCTATAAATCTTGAAAGCTATAGCAGTTGGCAAATCTCAGTGGACAAAAAAATGCCCATAGCCATTTTTAATTACTGAGCATGAAGAAAACGGATGGGTGGTAAACATAAGTTTTACAAGATCACTATCATCTTACAACGGTGGAATTTTCAAATTCTTACTATTTTACTTGAAATACAAGAGAAAAGTGGAAATAAATGGCTCAATGTGTGATATAAATGGTAGTTATCTTTAAAACTTAATTTATTCACGATCATGCAATTCCAGTTACATCGCTTCCCCTCAATGTGGGGTTTGGAGAACAATGAAAATCACTGTACGGTTGGGCAGTTTCAAGGATCTGACATAATGTGTAACCACTTTATATAGAGGGTTATTAAAAACCAATCAGATTTTTCTATTTGTTAAATTCATTGTTTAGTTCTTCAGTTTTTGTTTATCACTGTGTTTATATGTTAAGATGCAGAACTTAGCTTTTTGACTGTGATCAGCAATGGTGCTACTTTCTTAAGTCAATATAAGAAAATCAAGCAAATCCATATAGATTTTGGGTTTGTCCAAGGAAAATCAATCATACTCAAACTTTAGAAGGTCAGCATACAAAATAACCAACAATCAAATTAAATTAAACCCCAATAGTCATGGATGTCTATAGTACTCAAATCTTCCCATGTTAAATATGGCTTTACATCTGTACATGTAAAAAAGTTTACACTTAAAGCAAAATATAGTAAAAAAAAAAAAAGTTAAACCTAGAATGGTAACAGGTACTAATTTCTACTCTTTTAGTATTATTTTCTCTGTAGTAATTTTGTTACTATGGTCTACATAGGATATAACTATTACAAGTTTTATTTTAGATTATGCTACTAAATCACCCGAAATCTTACTTTTCTCCTCAAAAATTGAAGTGCAACATTTCCAAAAATATCTCCCCCCCCAAAAAAAAAATCCGTTAAGTGAAAAACTGCAGGGGACTAGCCAAGACATCTCAGTTTGTATCGGTAAATGAATGTTTCTCCCCTCAACTCTATTTCCGGTCTGTTTCATCTAAAACACACAGTGAAGACAGCAAGTCCAAATCAACTTGAGAGTTCCCAAGGAAAGCTGTGGCCTCCTGCAGCTCTCCTGGAAGGGGAGCGTGTACCTGGGGGGTCCAGGCATGCCCCTCACCCGACCTGGCTGTCCTAAGGGTCATATACAAACAGTCCACCCTGATGAGGATATGTTGTTTTTTTTCCTCAACAAGGCTTTCGATGTTTTTTCTTCTGAGTTGGGAAAGTATGACTTTTATGCACTCTTTTCAGAGTAGTTAGAAACAATATTTAAAATTTTCTTTTATAAAAAAATTACAAAGGTAATTCATCTTAACACAAAAGCCAAAAAAATATATTGGAAGTACCCCTTCATCCCCAAAGCTGACCACTCTACCTTAAAAAGGAACTACTTCAAGTCAACACTTCATTATACATCCGTTAACACTTGGTTACATATCCGTGTAGATATATAGTAAAAACCATTTCGGAAGCACCACATTTCATTTACCCTCCAAGTTAGGGTCCATGATGAAAAGTGATATGAGAAAGGGAAAAGAAAGCAGGAAAGCTTTTCTGTTTCTTTGTCCTGTGCCTAAATTAAATAGTAAGACATGAGAAAGAATACTGTTTCACCTCTCGGTCATCAACAGCCACAGCCCTGGAGCAGGACGGGAGTGGATTCTGGCCCTTCCTCTCTCATCACCGACATAAACCCTCTGAGAGCCTGGAAGTCCCAATCCTCAGTGTCCTCCCTGTCTTCCCCGGTCTGGGAGCCACTTCCTTGAGGCGTCTGACAATCCAGAAGTGAGAGTATGCACTCCTCCTTAGAGTAGAGTACCATGTCGCCATGTTGGCTTATAAAAGGAAAGCCCTGCCTTTAAGTGTTTAAAACATTTTGCAAACACGAAGCAGGATGATGCCAGTTGCTTCTCCTGCTCAGCACTGCACAGACCGCTCCAGACACTGAGTTCCTCACTGACTCTGGAGCTCAAGGCTTAAGCCAGCTCCGCAGGCGGCCAGCAAGCCCCAAAGAACACGAAGCATGTTGTTCTGAAGGCCAGGCTGTATCCCTCAACTCCAGGGATGGAGTTTTACCTCAGAAAATATAAGGCAGCTCAGGGCAGTGGAAAGAGACCTAGATTTGGAATCAGAATGACAGGGTCAGACATTTCTCACCAGCACTCAGACCTTCAGTGACCTTCCCGAGTCATAACGTCTTCATCTATAAAACAGGGATCCCAATATCCTAGGGTTATTGTGCAGCAAAAATGAGATGACACATATAAGTGTGTTCTAAAATGTGCTTTAAAAAATATATATAGATTGCACTTGAACCCTCTATCCTCTATATTATAAAAATTAGAAGCAGGTGTATTGACTTGGCCACGGAAGCTACATTTCTCCACAAAATCTTCAAACGTACACTTATCAGTCATGGATAACTAATTTTATAATGTATCACATTAAAATATAAACCTAACTTAACAAAATTACTTTATTATTAAGTGGTTTGTTTTCATATAAAATGTATAAAAATGTCTAATTCTTATATACTGTTTTTTTTCCTGCAATGAGTATGCTTTGAATTCATTAATTTAGAAAGTAAGAGAAATTAGAGAGAAAATTAGCCAAAGGCAAACAATTATGATTCAGTAAATTATAATTAAATAAAACTACTTGAGAAATAAAGAATTTATTTTTACATAAAATTTCTAGCTTGCATATTTCAGAAAATTTAAATTAGATTCATCATTAGCAATCATGTCTGCTATAGATGATATATAAACATGCATGCTATATCTATGCATATATAATAGGTATAAAATTAGGCAAGATGGCTATAAATACACAAACTAGTCTCTGAATTGTAGGTAGATTATATTCTGAAAGTTAATGAGTAAAATGGCTTATTAACAACTTGGGTATATTTTCTTATACAAACAACATTAACATAATGTTGTGGGCCCAGACTACTTCAGGAAAAATCCATATGACCCATAATTCGCCATAGGGATTAATAACTAGACAGGGACAAGAGTCATCCATAAAAAATATACACCTTCCCTTGTTGGTGCCCCCACGCTCTTTCAGTGATTATTGGAGAGCTGGAAAGGGTGGTACACAGGACTGTGTTCTGAGAGCCCAGAGAACAGATGACAATTTATTTACTTTTAGAGGAAAAAACAAACACAAAAGATCAGGAACAGGAGTAAAGAATGATGGCAGAGATGGCATATGCTATTTTCTGCTACACAGTAACATAATTATTAGCCAAAAATAACATTAAATAGAAGAACTAAGCAAGCTGGGATTCATAGGAAGTCAGAGGAGGTTGAGAAATTAGAAGAGGACTAGGAAATGTTGGCACTGTGGCTGCCATGGTAAGTGGAAAAACAGGACAGACTTAATGGGAATGTTTCCTTTTCTTCCTAATACCACACCTTCTTGTCTCCAGAAGGATTGTCCTGGGGTAGTCATAAGATGATCCAAGAGCAAAATGAGAAGCACTAAGAGAAACCTGGGGGAAAGGGGGGAACAGTTCCATAGATGGTAGTACCAGAGTTGGTACTGAGGGAGAAAAAGGAAAGAAAGTCCAAGTGCATTCCTTGCAAAGGGTACCCAAAGCCATGGCTGTCTGTGAACCTTGGTGAGAAGAACTCAAGAGAGACAGCGGCACTTGATCTTTCCCTCTCTCCCTGCCAGCCTCCCTGGTCTCTCTTATTTTTCTTCTTGGTCTACTGACCATTTTTTCTTAGTGACCTAACTGGATCTTCCTCCTCCCAACTTCTCTGATTGTTAGCCCTGGGTCCCAGATCTCAATCAAGATCCGCCCCCCCAAAAAAAATCCAAATCAGTTCCATCCTGGCATATACATACTATCACTGCCACAACAACTCCACCTCCAGTCTCTCCTTTGAGTTCCACATTCTTATGTATCTTTTACTTCTGCTAGGTGATCTCTTGAAGGCATCTCAAAAGTAATACGTACAAAATATTTCAGAGGCCTCTTGACGCTCCCCCTAATTCAACCCTCTCCCAGGGTTCTTTTTCTCAAAGAGTCACTCTCTTATTCACACAGTGGTTCAGGTCCACAGCCTGGGAGATGTCCTTGATTTTGTTTCTCTCGCATCTCAGATTCGATCCATCAGTGACCCTTCAGGTTCTGTTTTTCATATGGTTCAACTCAGCATCTTCAAAATAGATGCCAAGTCCAATTAGGTGAGCCTAATTCCACCTGGAACTACTGCTGTGGCATTCTAATTTCCCCCTTCCACTCCTCTCACCCTTACAGTCCATTCTTGGCATAGCAATGCTGCGAATGTGTAAGTCAGGTTACATCCCTTCAAGCTCAGGACCCTCCAAAAACTTATTATCACACAACATCAAAGCCTTTCTGGGTGATCTGGCCTCTGGTTACCTCTGCCTTCCTCTCCTTCCTCTCGCCCCTCACTCATTCAGCTCCCGGCATAATGGGCTTCTTGCTCTTGCTGGATCATGCAAGACTTATTTCTGTCTTTGAACAGAAAGGCTGTGCCTCTGCCTGATGGGCAATTCCCTAGAAATTTTCACAGCTTGCTCCCTCGCATCACACAAATACCATAGATTCTTCCCTGGTTAACCTATCTAAAAAGTCATCTCTCCTCCATATCCTTATGTGCTTTACTTTACATCACAGCCTTTATTACTACCTGATGTTATGTTACATACTAATTTATCGTCTTATCATTAGACTGTAAACTTTAAGAAGGTAAGGATTCTGTCCAATTTGTTCCCTACTGCTCTCCCTGAGCCTAAAATAGTCCTGACCTCGTAGCTATGTTAATGCTCATTGTTGACATCCCAAATCTTTCATTTTTCACAAGTGAAAAATATTAGTTAATCCCATTGATATGTAAAAATCACATCTTACAAAGGAAAAAAATGTTATGGTACTTGGACATTAATCCACCTTTCAGAATGTATTTTGCATGATTATTTTTTTAGTAATGATTTTCAAAACCAGTTTGATTTTTCAAATGCTTTTCAGACTTTTAAAAGTAAATACTTTCTAAATGTACACACTAGGACAGGGGAGAAAAAATGAAAAGGCTGACAAATTCTTTACTCTTATATTTTTAAAATGTGTTCTGAGATTTAAGAAGTAATTATGTAACTCTTCCTACTAAGATTTTGTTAAATAATTTACTATTTGACAGTTTGTGTCACAGTTTTTCACACTATATCTGGAGTTATGAATGAAACTATAAATGGCCTACACTATGATCTAAAGTAGAAATCCCAAGGGTAGGGTAAAATAGAAATCCCAAGGGTAAACTGTTTGTTTATATTAACAGGTTAAATACCATACATTTATCAACTACCTAGAAGAAATATTATGAATAAATGCTAATACCTTTCAAGAGTTATGAAAGTGAGCATTGCATGTCATTTATTTATGCTATGTACTCAGTGGCATGAATGTTATTAATAAACAGCTGATGCTTATAGCACGCTTACTTTGTGCCAGGTACAATCTGAAGTCTTTGATAAATTCATCTAATCCTTGAAACACCTTTACAAAGCAGCCCTATTTTACAGATGAAAATACTGAGGCCTTGAAAGGCTGTCTGCCCAATAACACAGATAGAAGATGGCAGATCTAAGATTTGAAACTAAGCAATCTAGCCCCAGAACATAAAAAGTTAACCACCAAGGAGTTACATCACATGTTCTTTGCTCTGTGATTCTGCCCTCCAGGTGTATTTCACTTAGCAAAGAGGTTTTTCATATGTAACAGATTGTCAATAATGGGAAATTCTTTCCTAAACTGTACTTTGAAGGTAGCTAATCACCTTTTGATTTGAAAATTATGGTCATGGAAAATAATTTATTTAACACATTGCTCATCTTCAATTATTTAAAGGCACACTCATTAAAATACATTTCACAGGGGCTTCCCTGGTGGTACAGTGGCTAAGCTTCCACGCTCCCAATGCAGAGTCCTGGGTTTGATCCCTGCCTGTTCAGGAAGCTAGATCCCACAGGCCTCAACTAAAAACCAGCACAGCCAAATCAAAAAGTTAATCTTTTTTAAAAACCATGTTTAACAGAAAATACATTTCCATTAGTAAAGTTGAATGTGTATAATTTCTAGACAGATTATTTTCATAAAAAGTAAGCTACAAATGATTGTAACTTACAAAAATTTACAATTAATATCTCACCCTAAATTCCAAACTACAGATATCTTACCAACAAACAGATATTGTTTAAATTTTTTCTTTTTTTAACATAATTTGAACAGTCAAAACCCATATAAAAATGTCAAGATGTATGCTAATGATATAACCTGCTTTTTAGGGTCTTAGAGACCAAAATTTTGCTGATTTATTCTTTGATTTCTAACAACTGTAAAATCATTCTCACTGGAAAGCAGAAACCACAGAGATTTTTTTTTTTAATTACACTTTAAAACTCTTCAGAACAGAATAATATGCATGTACTAAGCCCCAAGAGGATCAATTTCTTAACCACCTACCTTTTAATATCTTAAATGTCTCTGTTATTAATACACTGTCTTTTTATACACACTACTATGTATAAAATCAGAGAAGGCAATGGCACCCCACTCCAGTACTCTTGCCTGGAAAATCCCATGGACGGAGGAGCCTGGTGGGCTGAAGTCCATGGGGTCGCTAAGAGTCGGACAGGACTGAGCGACTTCACTTTCACTTTTCACTTTCACGCATTGGAGAAGGAAATGGCAACCCACTCCAGTGTTCTTGCCTGGAGAATCTCAGGGATGGGGGAGCCTGGTGGGCTGCTGTCTGTGGGGTTGCACAGAGTCGGACACGACTGAAGTGACTTAGCAGCAGCGTGTATAAAATAGATAACTAATGAGAACCTACTGTATAGCATAGGGAACACCGCTCAGTGCTCTGTGGTGACCTAAATGGGAAGAAAATCTAAGGACGACGGGATATATACACATATCTGTGTATATATATGTATGTGTGTGTATAAATATATACATATATATATGGCTGATTCACTTTATTGTACAGCAGCAACTAACACATTGTAAAGCAACTATCAGATCAGATCAGTCGCTCAGTCGTGTCCGACTCTATACTCCAATTTAAAAAAATACATTCTTTATAAGGTACATAACCTAAAAAGACCAAAAAATAATAGCTTTCAAGAATTTAAAGGGTGCCCAATCTACCAGAAATCAGTTACCCATCTATAAAGTAACTGCCAAATAAGGCTATCACCTACTAAACATATAAGCTAATAATTTTTAAAAAATCACTGTCAACTTCCTATATGTTAGATTGTCCAACACTCTGCATTCTACAGGCATGCTTTGCACTCCAGCTGTAGCAGTAAAATTACTGAAGCTGTAATTCTCTTAATATTTAAATAATATATTAAAATTTAATTTTCAGCACCTGGAAGAATCTGTTTGTGTGCCAGCAAATGAGGTAGCTGGGCCTGGAGCTCCTATACATATGGGACTCAAAAACAACCTATCACAAATAATTACTAAGCTACAGCAGCTGTAGTCACCACAGTAGTCATTTAAAAATCAGGTCAAAGTTGCTTGAATTCTTTTCCATTTTCAAGATACCATGCGCATAAATTCTGTGGTGTTTATCTATTTTCCGCATTTTGTAAATTATTTATTTTTACTGATAATTGTAGATTGAGGTGGAAAGGGCAGCAAGGGCATCTTGTGATTTTTTTTTTTTAATAAGTTGGGCATGTTAAAAGAAATTAAGCTCCTGATTTCTCAGGTTCTTTAAACAGCTTACATGAAAGTGCCAATCTGAAAGCACATATATTTGTTCAATCAGTTTACAGGAAGGACATATTCTGTGAATAAAAAAACAAACAAAAAACTAAGGTATATTTACTGCTGTATGGATCTGGTGTCCACACACATTCTGTGTGCATGAAATGAGTCTAAACAAAGATATACACATACATCATCAATAAGATATCCTTCCATGTATTCTCTCTATATTTTTCCAAACCATGATGCCATCTGGTCCATGTATAAAAGAAAATAATTTAAATTTTATAATTTATTGAATTTGAGCAAATTACTAGGGGAGGGGACTACTGAATTGAAGGTTCAAAAACATTTAATATTTTAGACACTTTCACTCACGTCTAAGAAAGTAAAACTGTTTTAAAGAAAGTCTTACATAGACACAATTCCTAAGTTCACAACCCTATCTAAAATTGGATAGGTATTACATCTCCCCTCTATTTCTCATTATTCCTAATGTACTTACTGAGAAATAAAAACTCCAGAGAGCACGGACCATCTTAGAATTTTTTTCCCATCACTTTAGTGAGAGTCACATTCCTTTACCCAAAAGCTCTAGATAAAACAAAAATTAATCTGAAAAGTGTCTTTAGTAAAAGGATGACAGAAGCAATAAACTCCATACAAATAGAAAATTTAATTGCTTTATTTTTAGATTTCCAATCCAATTCTTGGATATGGAAAAGGTATAAACATCTGTTTGGGGGAAGCATCAAATAACATCCTACACCTGATATTTAGGAAGAAAATAAATTAAGATTTTTGTTGTGGTTGTTGGAGGGAAAGATGGGGATTAGAAGAAAGGAAAAAATGTACCAAGAATTTATACACTATTACCTTCAATCATTTTGATGCGAGTCATTCATACCACCACCATGCTAACAAGACATCCAATTTACTAAACAATGAATACTGAAAATACATTTAAAAAGGTACAAATGACTGTCCAAAGAATGACACTGAAAAATATTAAGTAACAGCTCTACCTCGAGATAAGCCTCGCCATTAAGGAGTTTTAATGAAGAGAGCCTTCAAAGGCTAAATCAGGAGGCATTGATTAGATTGCCTCTAACTTTGTGTTTTGACACCTTCGTCTTTCGTGGCATTATATTGTCTCTGTGCATCTTACAAAGCAAGCATTTTACTGGGCCCACACAAGAACAGGAGACAGCAACGCTTATAAAAGAGACTGTCAAGGGTGTGAGCCAAAATGGGTCTCATTTGGATTTCAAGTGAAGAAAACCCCTAATGCATTTCATTACAATGTATGCGAACCTCTGAAAAGAAGGATGGATTGGGATTCTCATCCCCATTAATTTATTGAAATGGATTCAGTTTTTTCTTGTATATCAAGAGAGACCATGTGTTTCAAGCAAGGTAACAATATTATAGTCCCAATAACCAAATATGCCATGATTCAGTATGCTCTTCTGTGAGATAAAGAGGATGCAATTTTCCTGATAATTGGGATTGGAGTTTAAAAATAAATCCTACAATAGCATGGCAACAAATAAATAGTCTTTGTTAGTATCAGTTTTAAAGATATGATCAAGCTGCTATACAACACAGGGATTGATTCAGGCTTTGTTATCAGAGCAGGCTTTTTACCATTTGAAATCCTATTTTTTTCCCCCGCTACTGTCATTCACATATTGACTTTTTACTTCATTGAGGAATTGTGTGCATAACGTAATTAGGATAACACCAAAGAAAGAGTCATATTTTATTAAAAGATAGTGAAAAGAGAATGAGACAAAGTCACAGCATTTTAAGCACTGTATTGAGGTCTATGTATACATTCCTTCATAAGAATGTTCTAGTCATCAAGGTACCTATTAGGTAATTCATGATTTTTAAAGAGGTGCTTATATTTGGCTGATTTGCCAACTTCATTAAAATGATACCCACCATTCAAAAAATTTCTATCACTAACCACAGAGAAATGCCATGATCTAATGCTTTTAGACATCCTAAATAATTTCATAAATCTACAGGATTACAAATATAAGACATATGCTCTCATTGCTCTTTAACACCATTAACATTTAGAGATGATTGATTATGTTATACCAATAACATTCAGTGAATTCAAAGCTGATCTATTTTTTATGTAAATCACACAACCTGCTAGTCAAATTAAAGGTTAAATATACATAAAGTCTTAGAATAAAATACAGATAATCTTTCACATGGAACATGGACCCATGATGCACATACTCAAATGTAATAGGATCCACAAATTCACAGGTTGCTTACTAATTAAATCCAGAAAACCAGCATGAGCAGGTCCTCCTTATGTTGTTATACATTTTATTCCAAATGGGAATAATATATCCACAGCAAAGTAGAATTGCAAAATATAGCTAGAAAACACAATTGGGAATAACTGTACATTTACAAACTTGGAAAGAACCCTCTGTAAACAAATTCCTATTCCTCATTTAAATTTTCCCAAAGATCTAACTATAAAATAGATACAGTAAGAAAACGTATAAACAAAATATTCAGCATGTGTACATACATGTTGATGTATGTGTGCGTCCAGATATTCTTCAAGCAACAGAAAACTATATACAAAAATTCTAACAGCAAATCTCAAGTCTAGTATATGATTATTTTTTCAAGTTTGTACATCTTCCTGTAATACAGACAATAGAGGGATTTTTTGATGAATTGTAATTAAATTAGAGTGATGTATGTTCCTTATTTTTATCTTGACAGTTCTTGTATTCTCAGGCAGAGCCTATTACACACAAATATACAGCATGTTACTTGTTGAATAATGTATTGCAAGGACTTAAAATTACCAGGGAGTTGCCTAAGATCTACATGTGAATACATATTTTGGCCTTAATTTTCATCAGTGCATTTCTTCAGCTGAGTATATTTTATAATCCACCAGCAAAGCAGTTAATATCAGTTTTTTTCAGGATATAACAAAGATAATCATACCATCTTTATGATATAAACTTTATGACATTCTGAATAAAACTGACAAGTATAAAATCTGATCCATAAAATAAGTGATATACTTATGTTAATTCACCTTTTAAAAGATATTATGTGTTGCTCCGTTTTTTTGACAAGGCTTCCATTCATACTAGAGACATGTTGAAAAACACTATATTTTCTCTCAATAAGGAAAATCACTTTACCCACTATCATGCTTGTTCTGTCTCAATAAAAAATCAATCATCAAATGCTTGCTTCCAAGTTTTACTTGTTAAACTGCCAATTTATGCATGCAGTTTGGCTCAGCAGAATTTCACTCAGTACCATTTCTTTCATTATTATAATTCTGTACATCTCATAAAGTGTTTTAAACTCAGGGGGTAGGGGAAGTTACGAAAGTTTATATGTGCTTCTATGCAGCAATTGATGTTAGGGTTAAAATACAGTGGTAGGATGTAGTTCCAAATAATCATTTTTAAAGAAAAAGAAAAACCATATCTTTCTGTGGTTTTTCAAAGTAATAAAGGCCTGATTGATCCCACTGACTAAGGCAATTGAATCGGTTGTCTAAATGGTAGCAACGTCAATGTCAGATATGTGGTTATCTTTTCATCTGGGCCCACTCTTGAATGTAAAAATCAGATGTTTGAAGGACATTTCACTGACCTGTTATGGCCTCTACGACTCTCAAGCACAATACTAGTATTCCTTATATAAGTGCCACATTTTGGATAAAAACCATTTCATCAATGATGCCTTTGCGACATCTGGCGGTCCTTAGGATATATAAAAATTACTTTTTGTTTTTCCAAATCTATCCGTACTTGAAATTCCAGACCAAAAGCCTTTGATACCCCCTAGCGGGGGCACAAAAGCACTCTGGCCTGTAAGCTAGGACGTGGACTACCATGAATCCATATGGTGCAAAAGGTCACAAATCTTGAGATGTGGTGACATCATGACAATAAGACACTTTTTAGACAGAAGCTGACCCATTTTGAATATAAAAAGGACCCTGATCACATGTTCCCACACATTTAATACTATGGAGAAAAAAGAAATATGCTAAGTGCTCTACACAGACACTGAGCAGTGGTGTTTAAGGGCACCTAGAGTTCTCAGACTTGAGGAATACTAACCAGAGATTCCTTGCAAGATTACTTTAAATCATCTCTGCATCCTGGTTCTTTATAAGTTGATGCTCAGCAAATGTTAATAAGCGGAGAAGAAGTGGCTGAATCACAGGGTGCATGTTTCTATGCAACCTCTTTTTTAAATTATTAATCCAGCCATACTGAAGCTTGTCCTACATGCTTCAGCCTCTATTTATATTTCTAGCAAAGCACGGAACTTGAATATCACTTTATGCAGAAGAAAAAACTGCCCTTTGGATTTTTATTCTTGTTCTACAGCCAATTCAGTATGAGGAAGGGGGAATAAAAACTCATTTCCATCTCTTCATTACACTCTCTACAGGTATATTTGCTGTCCACATTGAGAAATCATGACTTCACTAATTCTTTGCTCAGCAGGAGGAAATTACACGCACTGTACAGTTGATTTTTCATTTATTCTATGTCTTGGTGAAGTAGCACACTTGACAGCAATAAGATCAAATTCAAGTGCACTGTGCTTATTTTCTATTTTCAACCTTCCTCTCAAATATTTATCTGAAAATCTATATCATTTTGGCTATAAACCAGTACTTTCAAGGGGTTTTCCAGAGAAAAGAACCTAGTTTTTCCAGATTTTGTTTTATAGCCAATATTTAATATGTATCTCATTTTTGATTCTTCAAGTGATTAATAATTAATAAGCAGTCAGTGTAATAGATAGCAGATTCACTTCTCCTGACACAATACTAAGATTTATTATATATATGCATACATTACTTAGTTTCATTCAAGATATTTGTTTCATAATTGAATCAATTTATTTTTATTTATTAAGAAAATATAGAAACTATCCCTGTAGAGATGAGCTTGAATTTACATGTAACCTTTTAAAATTTCATATATATTAAAAATTATCAGATGTCTTCCATTAGTTACATACTGCTCTTAGGGTGGCAATGACTTCCCTTGTTAGTATTAACAGATTGAAATTAGAAATGGATATACTTACCTTTTAAAATTATCCCATGTTCTCCAATTTGACAATACAGGATCATATAGAACAATAAAGTAAATAGAGCTTGATACTGCATTCCCTTGTAATTGTTTAAAAGGATCTTATGTAATTGAGAAGGCAGTATGATACAAAAAACACCAGTGTGCATTATTTTTAAAAAGATATGAGGAAAAAAAGTAAAATAACCTATTATCACTATATTATTCATTAATATTTTAGATTATAAGATGGTTTGATAAATAATAAAGTAAAAACTATAATGAAATACATTGAGTAAAATTAATGACATTTAATCAAATACCACTCTTTGCCTAAAACATTCATAAATATTACAATAGAAGCTAAAAGAAACTGACAACAGACATACCTTTATAATAATATGGATTAAATCTTTTAAAATGTTAAAGCAATAATTTTGATGAAGAATAATACCAAATACATAATCCTCCTACCTGTAATTACACACAAAACTAGCAAAAAATGTTTTCAATATGACTACACATATAGATATAAAAAGTAAAGTCATAATTCTACAGTAAATTTCATTTTCTTGATCTGTCTTTTAGGAATATATTTGTAGGATATTATGGAGAAATTTTAGTATGCAACTTCCAGGGCCACACCAAGAATTACCAAAATAAATTCTGCCCTCAACTCTCAATACAAATAAATGGAAATTTTGCTACATTATCTAAGTGTTTATTAAAGTTATTTTGTTTTGTGAAGGCCATGTTGGAAGCACCAAAAAAGGTGAAAAGACATAGAAGAATTAAGAAGAGTAAGAAAATTAAATGGAAATCAGCAAACAACTAAATGATGTTAAATATGGAAGGCACTGAAGGAGATCCAACATAAGCATAATTGGTATCTCTTAAAAAAAAAAAAAAGAATTAAACAAATGGAATGGGGAAAATATCCAAAGATATAATTTAAGAAAACTTACCAGAAATAGATTAAGATGTGAATCAACAGATTGAAGGGACACATTCTCTTGGGGAAACTGACACAGAATGATGAACATTCTGATGCTGGGAAAGACAGAAGGCAGGAGGAGAGGGGATGGCAGAGGACGGGATGTTGGATGGCATCACCAACTCGATGAACATGAGTTTGAATAAGCTTCAGGAGCTGGTGATGGACACGGAGGCCTGGTGTGCTGCAGTCCACGGGGTCGCAAAGAGTCAGACACGACTGAGCAACTGAACTGAACTGACTGATACACATCAAGACATAACCTGTGAGAGAACTGATCTTCAAAGGTGAAGGAACAACTGTTTTTGTCTTTCGAGTTTAAATATCAAGTTACTATAAGAGGGAAAAAATTGGCTGGCTACTTAAAAGGAAACGATACTAACGAGAGTCCACAGAAGAAATGAAGAGCACCAGAACAGGTGAATACACTGGGTGATAAATTTTAAAAGACTAAATAGATATTACCACCCTTTCTTTACTCTTCACTATTTTCTCAATTTTTTAAAAAGAATAGGTTCATAAAGTAGTACTCAAAAATGAATTATTGGGTTTAAAACGTATATAGATTTAATACATATGGCAATAATAGCACAAAAAAAGAGGGAAGAAATGGAAAAATATAGGAGCAAAGTTCCTATGAAGTAAATTGTAAAAAGATGCACATTTTAATACTGAGAGCGACTAATAAGGAAATAAGTCAAAAAGTAGGAAAAATTCAGTTGAGGGGCAAAATGTTCCACGACAGGACAAATCTGCTACCAAACTGATCTACCATTCTTAATGAGATTCAATGCATGCTTTCACAAGATTTGTTTGGATACAAAAAACCTTTCAGCTCTGAAAATTCTCTATTCTTTTCCTACTTTGGAGACTCTGTATGTCTAATCTCTGGTATGGAAAAAAACTACCCAGGGGTTCCCTGATATTTAAATAAAATGTTTAGTTGAATTAACATATGAGATGTTCTTAGCCTATATGCCAATACATATCATTTATATAAAATCATTTATACAAAATGATTAAAAACAAATTTTGTTCCACATATGTCTATTATTACAAACATTATTAGTTAATATGAACATTGATATGTATTTCACATTTGTCACAGTTCAGGGCCCCCGAGTATTCTTTTCTTATGTTGCTGTAAGTTCAGGGCAATGGAAGACAATACAACAGCCTAAATGATTAAGCTAATAAGATTAATATGATACTGCTACAATAAACTATATTAATTATTCTGACATATGTGAAAAAGTTCACAATGGATACACGTTAATGACCTTCAGCTACTCTAGAAGGCACATGGAGTTATACAGACCTTACTTGGAGTATCAAATACAAGCATCAATTAAGAGCCTTAATGGAGTCAAGTTGGAGTGGGAAAAAGTAAAATGCAGCAAAATTTTATAGTTTGCAAAAGTCAAATTCTACAACCATTCACCAGTATACTAGGACTAGAAAAGGCTTGAGATGTACTAATTAGGTACAAAAGAACACAGTCCGTAAAGATCTCTATATTTACTGTCTATTGTTTTCAAGCATAAACCTGCTCTTGGACTCCATAATTTTAGTCTGATGTTCTTTCTTTCAAAGATGTTTCTTTCTGTTAATGAGGAGAAGCCTGTTTATGATAGCCTGAAAAAGTAAAAGTTCCAAATATAAAATGATACTATTTGCTAGTAATAAAATAGAAAACACTAATCATTAAAGATTGTCCTTTAAAAGGGCAAAAAAACTAATATTTATAAAGGGAAATTGTTTTATAAATCTTACTACATAAAAAACTTCAATTTCCAAAAAAAAAAAAAAATCATTAGGAAAGTGAAAAGGCAAGCCAAGGAGTAGAAGATATTTGCAACAAAGGGTTTGTATCTCCTCATCCATACATCTATTTATCTATATATTTTTTCATACAGAACAATAAAGAAAAAAGATCAAGAGGCAAATAGGCAGGAGGCTTAAAGACATTTCACCAAAGAAGATATCTAAATGCTTAAAAAATAAATGAACAAAATGTTCACCATCATCAGTAATGACATTTGTCAGAATTTCTATAACCATATTTGTACTGGTGAGGATATGATGCAGTGAGAACTCATATACTTGTAACGGGCAATATACTCTAAGGCCTAGCAATTCTACCTGTATGTATACAACATAAATTGCCTACACATAATACCAAGATTCATAAACATGAATGTTCCCAGCCACATTATTTATAACAGCTAAGAACTGGAAACCATCTAAATGTTCATCAACAGTGGAATGGTTGAGAAACTGAATGTTATCATAAAATGGGATACTCTACAACAATGAAAATGTACAACCTTCAGTTATATTCAATTGGATGGGTGAATCTCACAAACATAGCAAAAGCTAAAATCAATTAAAAATGTATGATTTTACTTATGATAAGTTTTTTAAAAGAGCAAATTACCCATCCCCCCAAAAAAACAGAAAATAAGTATGTCAAGGATCTGGAAAAATTGGAACCTTTATGCACTGCAAGCGGAAATGTAAGATGTTTCAGTCACTGTGGAAAACAATGGTAGTGCTCAAAATATTAAGCATAGAATTACTATATGATACAGCAATTCCACTTCTGAGTACATACTCACCAAGATTGAAAGCATGAATTTCAACAGATAGTTGTAAACCCAAGTTCATGGCAACATTATGCACAATAGCCAAAAGGCAGAAGAGATCCAAGTGCCCAGCAACAGATAAATGAATAAACAAAATGTGGTATATATACACAATTGTATCTAACATGGCCTGAAAAAGTAAGGACACTCTGTCAGATACTACAATATGGATGAACCTAAAGAAATGATGCTAAGTGAAATAAACCAGTCACAGAAAGACAACGGTAGCATAACTCCACTTACTTGAGATACCTAAAAGAGCAAAATTAATAAACACAGAAAGTAGGATGGCAATTGCCAGGCTTGGGAGAAGAAAGGAATGGGGAGTTATTAGTTAATTGATAAGAGTCCTGGGTTGGGAAGATGAAAATGTACTGAAAATGGGTAGTGGTGATGACTGTAAAATAAAGTGAACTACTTACGCCACTGAATTGTACATTTAAAAAAAAATTTTAATGGCAACTCTTACATGTATGTTACCACAATTAAATAAAACACAAACTTGCACTGAAGTGTTAGAAGTAAAGATAGTAAAAAAAAAAAAAAAGAAGAAGAAGAAGAAGTAAAGATAGTGCTTAATCTTTGGGAAGAAGGGAGAGGATAGTATTTAGAATGGATCATGGGGGTGGGGTAGATTCAAGGGTGCTGGCAATGTTCTATTCCTGAATATTGGCTATCAGTGGTGGTAGATGAATATTTGCTTTAGGACAATTCATAAAGTGTCACACTTAAGTTTTATGTCCTTTTCTGTTATATTTTACATTAAAAATAGCATGTGTATATTACAGGCATGTTTGGGCTTCCCAGGGGGCGCTAGTGGTAAAGAACCTGTCTTCCAATGCAGGGAACATAAGAGATGGGTGTTTGATCCCTGGGGCGGGAAGATCCCGTGGAGGAGGGCATGGCAACCCACCCCAGTATTCTTGCCTGGAGAATCCCCATGGACAGAAGAGCCTGGCGAGCTGTTACACTCCACAGGGCTGCAAAGAGTTGGACAAGACTGAAACAACTTAGCACGCACGCATTGTAAGAATGTTAACATTCAACAGAATATTTGAATCATGTATCATTACAACTTGTATTTTGCCAGCAATCTGGAGTGAAAAGGACTCAGGCGGTGGAGTCAACCATCACCTTTGACTTGAATTCCACCCTGGTCGTGTAAAAACTGTGTGACATTCAGCAAACCCTTATCTTCTTTCAACCTATTTCCCTAAAAATATGACAAGTGTTTAACACAAAGTTCTGAGAATTAAAAGTTTGTGTAAAAATGTACAGCGTGTTGCCAATCAAGTAACAAGTGGTCTAAACGTATGAGGCTCCATAGGCTTTCCTTAGAAGACAAATTTCTTCACATTTTATTTTTTTTTTTGTTTTGAAAAAGTTCATGTATGATTTATTATTAGAAAAAATTATTTTCAAGTATTTTATAAGGAAATAGATGCCTGGAGGACAATTTTTCTCCAATATTACATTTTTTTTTTTTACCTTCTTTTTTCTTTCTTTTTTTTTTTTTCTTTAATAGAAAATTATTTAATTAGTATACATGTGTTCCCCATCCTGAACCCTCCTCCCTCCTCCCTCCCCACACCATCCCTCTGGGTCGTCCCAGTGCACCAGCCCCAAGCATCCAGCATCATGCATTGAACCTGGACTGGCATCTCATTTCATACATGACATTTCACATGTTTCAATGCCATTCTCCCAAATCCTCCCACCCTCTCCCTCTCCCACAGAGTCCATAAGACTGTTCTATACATCAGTGTCTCTTTTGCTGTCTCGTATACAGGGTTATCGTTACCATCTTTCTAAATTCCATATATATGCGTTAGTATACTGTATTGGTGTTTTTCCTCCTGGCTTACTTCACTCTGTATAATAGGCTCCAGTTTCATCCACCTCATTAGAACTGATTCAAATGTATTCTTTTTAATGGCTGAGTAATACTCCATTGTGTATATGTACCACAGCTTTCTTATCCATTCATCTGCTGATGGACATCTAGGTTGCTTCCATGTCCTGGCTATTATAAACAGTGCTGTGATGAACATTGGGGTACACGTGTCTCTTTCCCTTCTGGTTTCCTCAGTGTGTATGCCCAGCAGTGGGATTGCTGGATCATAAGGCAGTTCTATTTCCAGTTTTTTAAGGAATCTCCACGCTGTTCTCCATAGTGGCTGTACTAGTTTGCATTCCCACCAACAGTGTAAGAGGGTTCCCTTTTCTCCACACCCTCTCCAGCATTTATTATTTGTAGAATTTTGGATCGCAGCCATTCTGACTGGTGTGAAATGGTACCTCATAGTGGTTTTGATTTGCATTTCTCTGATAATGAGTGATGTTGAGCATCTTTTCATGTGTTTGTTAGCCATCTGTATGTCTTCTTTGGAGAAATGTCTATTTAGATCTTTGGCCCATTTTTTGATTGGGTCATTTATTTTTCTGGAGTTGAGCTGTAGGAGTTGCTTGTATATTTTTGAGATTAGTTGTTTGTCGGTTGCTTCATTTGCTATTATTTTCTCCCATTCTGAAGGCTGTCTTTTCACCTTGCTAATAGTTTCCTTTGATGTGCAGAAGCTTTTAAGTTTAATTAGGTCCCATTTGTTTATTTTTACCTTTATTTCCAATATTCTGGGAGGTGGATCATAGAGGATCCTGCTGTGATGTATGTCGGAGAGTGTTTTGCCTATGTTCTCCTCTAGGAGTTTTATAGTTTCTGGTCTTACGTTGAGATCTTTAATCCATTTTGAGTTTATTTTTGTATATGGTGTTAGAAAGTGTTCTAGTTTCATTCTTTTACAAGTGGTTGACCAGATTTCCCAGCACCACTTGTTAAAGAGATTGTCTTTAATCCATTGTATATTCTTGCGTCCTTTGTCAAAAATAAAATACATTTTCATTGGATAGTCAAGAATATTCTTGTGTGGAAACCAGCTATGAAGAGTACAGATCAAGTTAAAAACTTCCCCAAACTATGTCATTTGAGAAGCTATAGTTCATTCTTTCCATTTAATTAATAAAATTAAAAAAATAAGCAGACTGGATTTATAACTTTGCTGTGAGGGTATATACTTCAAAAATGAGAAGAGACAATAAAACCAAGAAACAACAATTAGTCAAATGTTTTTAAAGAGCTATTTATTAGAATAATGAAAGAAAAATTTTACCTTTTAAGCATTGCTACCACTTAACATTTTAAAAGATTCCTTTTGTATGCAAAAGACAATGGGCCAATCTGATTTTCTATATACCATTTATAGAGGTTTAACTGTATATCATATAAAGCTTCCAGTTTCATCCAAATCTACTGTTAAATTACCCATGTAATTATCCCAGTAGAAATCATTATACTTTTTATTATTAATTTTATTAACACTTTACTGGTAGGAGTCTGGGTATATTGAAATGTACTTCTCAGAGTTTTCATTATGACAAGTAAAGGGAACACTTTATTATTTTACAGGGGGAGAAGTGTGTAATTACTAAGCCACTAATAATATAGGTAAAAAATAAATGGCCATTAGGCTTATTTCAAAGCATACTTTTCAAAGATTCCAATGGCAGCAACTTTATATATATATTTCCATTAAAATGAAGCTAATTCAGTTCTGTATTCTACCTATGATGAGACTATGATGTGACAGCTCTTTCTTCTAATTTCTGTCAACGAGAGTAGTTACTAAAAGTTATGCATAAATGTACACAGATAGGAAAAAGGGGTGGGAGAAGGGGAAATTTTATGAGGATGCTCAAAACAAATGTTTTCAGAGTAATATGAGCAAAGAATATTGTGTGTAAATGGAAATTTCAAAATGCTTATATATCTTTTAGTGGGAATTTTAAACTTTATTATGTTTCTTATATACTTTACTTTCTAATCATACAGCATTATTAACTGTTCTCAATCAAATTAAATTCAGTTAATAAAGGATCACAGGTAAGATATTGATTGAAATTTTGGTACTTCAGTAAATTCTCGGTATATAATTCTCATTTTTCTATTCCCTTTCTACTATAATCTTATTGATTCTCCAACTAATTTCAAATCAAAATAAATACTTACTGAGTGCTTCCTCTGGGCATATATCTATACCAAGAGTAAATCAATTTGATTGCTTCTTAACCAAGAATTCCCAGTAGAATCCTGGGTATATAGAAGTTATATAAATATCAGATAAATATATAATAGCAAATGAAAGTGAAGGAGGAAATTGAAAAAGTTGGCTTCAAACTCAACATTCAAAAAACTAAAATCATGGCATTCAGTCCCAACACTTCATAGCAAATAGATGGGGAAACAATGGCAACAGTGACAGACTTCACTTTCTTGGGCTCCCAAATCACTGCAGATGGTGACTGCAGCCATGAAATTAAAAGACACTTGCTCCTTATAAGAAAAGCTATGACCAAGCTAGATAGCATATTAAAGAACAGACACATTACTTTGCCAACAAAGCTCTGTCTAGTCAAAGCTATGGTTTTTCCAGTAGTCATGTATGGACGTGAGAGTTGGACTATAAAGAAAGCTGAGTGCCGAAGAATTGATGTTTTTAAACTGTGGTGTTGGAGAAGACTCTTGAGAGTCCCTTGGACTGCAAGGAGATCCAATCAGTCCATCCTAAAGGAAATCAGTCCTGAATATTCATTGGAAGGACTGATGCTGAGGCTGAAACTCCAATCCTTTGGCCACCTGATGCGAAGAACTGACTCATTGGAAAAGACCCTAATGCTGGGAAAGATTGAAGGCAGGAGGAGAAGGGGACGACAGGGGATGAGATGGTTGGATGGCATCACTGACTCCATGGACATGAGTTTGAGCAAGCTTCTGGAGTTGGTGATGGACAGGGAGGCCTGGCATGCTGCAGTCCACGGGGTCTCAGAGTCAGACAGGACTGAGCGACTGAACTGAACTGATATAATATCAGATAAATACTAGAAATAGCAGAGTTTGTTCAGTTTTACTTAGATAACTATGAAATGGGCCACATATTAACTCTTTATTAATTTCTAGTTGTACAAAATTCACCCCCGCCCCCCACATATTCCTACTCAGTTCTTCCAAAGTAACTTTTCAATATCAAGTTAAGGTCAACAAAAGAGTAGTAATCAAAATGCTTTATGGTAATTTATACATAATCTACTAATATTTTGGCAGAACAGAGATTAACAAGGAATGTGAATTAGAGTATGATTCACTAAAGGACATAAACTTTAATCTCTATTTCCTTTT
Source organism: Bos mutus (assembly GCF_027580195.1). Classification (NCBI taxonomy): domain Eukaryota; kingdom Metazoa; phylum Chordata; class Mammalia; order Artiodactyla; family Bovidae; genus Bos; species Bos mutus. Next base: position 24,920,902 of record NC_091623.1, read on the forward strand.
TCACACCCTGGTTTATTTAGTATTTATTTTATCTTTCCAATGGACAGAGAAACAACTAGACTTCTCTGGTGATGCATCATTAAAAAAATACAAAGAGACTAAAACCCAATTAAAATTACGATCTCTTACAAATCAAAAGAAAACCCCCCAAATCAAGCAGTTTACCTGAAGTAAAAATTTCTTTTAGTTAGAAAAAAAAGTATTTACATGGTTCTCCCATTAAAACATATCTACAGATATTATCTTCTTTGTGAAAACACTTCTGAGTGCACAAATCAAGCTAATATACATGCTAAAAAAATGGATTTTCACTACTGCTAAAGCCTTGACACAGGCCAATTCAATCCTCCTTCCTTTCTGTAATACAAAAGAATAGATCCTTAAGATAAAGGATATTAAATAACCAATAGAAAACAAAATTAAAAATAAAAACACTAATAGAGATTTTTATGATAGAAAAGGTGGCCAAATTTCTTTACTAAGAAATTTGAATTTTATGAAATAAAATAAACATTTCATAGCAGGCTTGGAGGAACGTTAACATCTCAGACTCACATCTTAAAGACAAAAGAGTTGGAATTTTGCTGTGTTAAAATGTTTATGGATGGGTCTAGTTTGACAATTTAGCCCGTCGGATGTGACTTTCACAGTCTGTTGGCAGTTTGTAGGCAAGCCATCACACCTGTGACGCTGCAGTTGATTAATGAGTCTTTCAGCTCATTGCTACCATCTGAAGGAGGGCTATGGCCTTTCTGAGCTTCAGTGGTTTATTCGCCTTAAACTGCGGGCCTGCTGAGGTATCTTCCATAAGAAAATCACACCTGGTTAAAGCTAATGAAAACTTCAATATGTCATTTTCTAGACAAGTCAAAAAGCATGTAAAACTAGACAAAAGATGTATTCAAGTAACATGAATGTAGTTTTGTCATAACCTGCCAATCCAAAAAGTCACATTAAAAAAGTTTTCCTATGACATATTTCAGGGTCGACTTGTCGAGTGGTAATTCTAAAGTCTCTGTACTGTAAGAGGGCTTCTACAGTGCCAGCTCTTACGCTGCACACTCTACCTATTTTCATCAGAACTAGGAAGGTTCTAGTTCCCGACCAGATAGCTATGTAGCTTTAATTGTCTACACATGATCAGTCCCACTGGCAAATTTTTAGGCCTTATCTCAAGATTCTCACCTTCAGTTGTTCTTCTTGAAGTGCGTCTGGTATTCCACGACTTCTCGAGTGCAAGGTAGCACTGCTCCTGTCTTCCCCCTAATCTTGCTCTAGAGACTGAAAAGGCTTTTAAAACAAAACCACGTAATGCCTTCCTTACGCTCATGAAGTGTGAACTAGAGAAGAGGCAGGTGTACTGTGAAAACAACCTAGTATAAGACAAAATGGTGGGCAATTAAGGACACACGGAAGACAAGAATCTTTTTCTCAGGGTTTCATTCTTTAGCTTCATTTTTGAATCACTTTGAATTTCCAAAACTTCAATAACATTGAAATAAATACTAAAATGTATTTTTAAAGTAAATACTTATTACTCTTTAATCTAGATTTTACACCAGCATTCCCTTCCACAGTTTACATATTTTATACAAAGTTTAGTTTTAAGTGACAGAAAGACTAAAAAAAAATTCTCAGTACTATCAATAAGTGGGCAGCTAAAAATCACAAGTCTCCATTCTGTCAGTCACCATGTTCTGACCTTTATATTTTTATCACAATCACTGCTACTTCTCCAACGACTTACTTGATGCCTGTATTAAGAATTATAATAAAAGATATTTAGTAGTGTACTAATCTTGTAATGTGGTGATGTTTATTTGGAAGGAATGTTTTTGGCTGATAAAAATATTGATTCCTTCAAGAACTTAACAATGTCAACAATGACTTTTAAGCACTCATGTAGTATTTGATTATTTCAACAAGTTTTCAAATTATTGTATCAATTGTTTCTATTTTGGCTGCAAAGTTAAATCACATGGAAAACTTTTAAAAAGTACCAATGAATGACTGTGCCTCGACTAAGACATTTTTTAGTTTTTTTTTTATACTCTTCCCAAGTAACTCTATTAATAACATGTGTCCATGATTAAGTATCACTGCACTGTATAATAATCCTCATGCTCATTTTGCTAACCTAAAAGCGTAAAAAAACTTGTTCCTACCAAGGAAAAGATATTTCTCAAACTCAGCTGGAAAATAAAGTCATCAATCTTTAGGGTTCTTAGATCTAGTATTTCAGTTTATAAGAAAATACGCTGGACCATGAGACAGAAACCCTGGGCTTAAGTTGGTATTCTGCTACCTACTAGTTCCACGTCTTCAGTAAGGCCCTCAAGACAAATATTTTCTAAATGATAAAATGAGAAAGTTAAGAGGTCTTCCAGCTTTCAAAGCATGTTCTCAAATGATTTCCAAGGGTGCAAAGTGCTGTTCTTAAATATGAATCAGAGAATCATTGATTGCATAAATAAAGTTCAGACTTAAGCCACAATGAACAAATGTGCATCACAAAAGCCGTCGCGCTCCTCTCCTGTCTGTGCCAGAGGTTGCTAACTGATCTTAGCATTACAGAAAAAAGGGGTTCCCCGATGGCTCAGATGGTAAAGTGTCTGCCCACAATGTGGGAGACCCAGGTTTGATCCCTGGGTTGGGAAGATCCCTTGGAGAAGGAAATGGCAGCCCACTCTGGTATTCTTGCCTGAAAAATTCCATGGACGGAGGAGCCTGGTAGGCTACAGTCCATGGGATGGCAAAGAGTCGGACACAACTGAGCGACTTCACTTTCACTTATAGAAAAAAAACCAAAAACAACACTCTCCTGGAGTTTTCACTCATGATAAAACTATATTCTATTTGGGAGTTAAGTACTTATGCACTGTTGAAGGAGTTCAGGACAGGCACCTCAAAGTATGCTGCTTTGGTGTATTGATTATTTTGAGCTGAAGATATCTGAAACAGCCTGTACAGGGAGAGGAATTCTCTGAACTCTCCTATCTGCCTAAAGACAGAGTCTCCGAAAGGAACTCAATTACCATAAATCCCCTTCCCAGATGTATCATTAACCTAGGAAGACTGATTGTTCTCACAGGAGAAGAGATTAGAGGTCAACACCACACCCAAACTATCTGGGTTTGTCTGATAATGTCACAAACTATCACATTGTTATTTAGTCGCTAAATTGTGTCTGTCTCTCTGCAACCCCAAGGACTGTGTAGCCTGCCAGGCTTCTCTGTCCATGGGTTTCCCAGGCAAGAATACTGGAGTGGGTTGCCATTTCTTCATCTTCCCAACCCAGGGATCAAATTCGCATCTCCTGTGTCTCCTGCATTGGCAGGTGGAATCTTTACCCCTAAGCCACCTGGGAAGCCACACAAACTATCACACTTCACAATATTCTTCTAAAAACTGGTTCTTCTTTCCTAAAAATCTTTTACTCTCCCATAAGTGGCCTACATTCCTTCTCCCCTTCATCTGCTAAGATGATATATAAGTTCTCAAATCTCACCATTTTGGAGGGTATTCACTTTTTCTCCCTGGCAATACACCTGTGCAAGTAATATTAAAGACAAACAAATTTGTGAACCATTTTTCCTATTAATCTGTCTTTCTCTATTTATTTTATAGACCCAGCTATCAAACCTAGAAGAGTAGAGGGAAATTTTTCTGCATCTCCCTTGTTTTCTTTAAAGAGATGATGTTAACAGAGTAGTCAGCAGAGGACCAAAAATGTCCAGAAAGTATAAAAACTTGTTAGCACAATTCAGAAACAAGAATGCCGCTGCTAAGTCGCGTCAGTTGTGTCCAACTCTGTGCGACCCCATAGACGGCAGCCCACCAGGCTCCCCCATCCCTGGGATTCTCCAGGCAAGAACACTAGAGTGGGTTGCCATTTCCTTCTCCAATGCATGAAAGTGAAAAGTGAAAGTGAAGTCGCTCAGTCGTGTCCAACTCTTAGCGACCCCATGGACTACAGCCTACCAGGCTCCTCCGCCCATGGGATTTTCCAGGCAAGAGTACTGGAGTGGGGTGCCGTTGCCTTCTCCTGACTCATAATACGTGCTTTAGGTCTTAATGGCAGGCATATAGCCCCATGGAGAGATGGTTCACTCCTACTCATCAAAAAATGGTTTTTTTGTCATAACCTGGCTTCTAATGTCAATTTACCTTGAGGGAGAGAATGAATAGATCTGCTTCCAGTTGTATTTTTCACTGTAAATTGGTAAGACGGAGCTCTGGTTTTACACAAGTTTCTATGAGTTTTAAAAGACGCTTACTCCTTGGAAGAAAAGTTATGACCAATGTAGACAGCATATTAAAAAGCAGAGACATCACTTTGCCAACAAAGGTCTGTCTAGTCAAGGCTATGGTTTTTCCAGTGGTCATGTATGGATGTGAGAGTTGGACTATAAAGAAAGCTGAGTGCAGAAGAATTGATGCTTTTGAACTGTGGTGTTGGAGAAGACTCTTGAGAGTCCCTTGGACTACAAGGAGATCCAACCAGTCCATCCTAAAGGAGATCAGTCCTGGGTGTTCATTGGAGGGACTGATATTGAAGCTGAAACTCCAATACTATGGCCACCTAATGCAAACAGCTGACTGGCTCAGACGGTAAAGCGTCTGTCTACAATGTGGGAGACCTGGGTTTGATCCCTGGGTTGGGAAGATCCCCTGGAGAAGGAAATGGCAATCCACTCCAGTACTATTGCCTGGAAAATCCCAGGGACAGAGGTGCCTGGTAGGCTACAGTCCGTGGGGTGGCAAAGAGTCAGACATGACTGAGCAACTTCACTTTCCTTTCCTTGGTGCTGGGAAAGATTGAAGGCAGGAGGAGAAGGGGATGACAGAGGATGAGATGGTTGGATGGCATCACCAACTCGCTGGACATGGGTTTGGGTGGACTCCAGGAGTTGGTGACGGACAGGGAGACCTGGTGTACTGCAGTTCATGGGGTCACAAAGAGTCGGACACAACTGAGCGACTGAACTGAACTAATGAGCCAGTGTTTCTATGAATCCATGTTACCAGACTTTCAAAGCTGAAAACCAGATCATAGACTAGGATAGAAACACCTCTAAAATCATGTCCTGCCCAAGGGGTCAGCTGGTCCTCTAGTGAGGCATTCAGTGACAAAAACATGAATATAATAGGAAATAAATAGTTTCCAAATGAAGTATTTTCTCATATAAACTAAGAAAAAAGAAGCTTAAAAATGTGCCAAAACCTTTCCATTTTTGCAGGCTTTTTTCCCCCATATTTATAAACAGTAACTTATAAAATGTTGCACTGATACAGTAAGATGAGAGCCGGTGCTCTCTGAGGGCAGGACCCCCATCCCATTCAGCCCTAGATGCCATCTCTCGTGATAAATCCTTTACCAGAAGACAGACTAGTCACACCATCTGCTGCCTCCAGGGAGATACGTTGCACATTTCAAAGTATGGCAATATTCCACTATAGCATAATGAAGAAAATGGAAAACATATTAGCAACACTGAACACTTTGGGGAAATTTCATTTTCAAATTGTGTGCTGTTTTGCCTTGAAAGAAGTAAAATTATTAAATAAAATGTGTGAGAGGAAGCAAATATTCCTCCTTGTAGCAAAATTACGAATGCTTTTACTTTGTGAAAAATAACAGTATTTCCAACAAACGCATTAAAGTCACACATTTAATCCACATTCTTGGAGTTGTTATGAACAAGCATCTATCACCGACATGCACGTCCTTTTGCTAAAATCAAATGTCAATCCTAAATTCCCTGTTAGATTATTTGCTAAGTGAGAGAAAGTAAGGACTTAATTAGGAAACAATTCCACTTAGTTTCTTCCTCAGAAACTCCTTGGGGGTCTAGAGATGTGGCTTGAGTCCATCTCGGATCAGCCAGTTCAGGGTAATAACCATGAACAAGTAGACCAGAAGCATCACTATCTCTCCCGGGCATTCCTGCCACTATCAGGCAACTTTTACAGTTTAGAGAGAAACAAGTACCGAAGAACAGACTGTCCAGCTCCAGAACAAGCTGCAAGCACACTGAGAGATTAAGAGCAACACCAATCAGGGGCACCTCTCCTACTTGACCAAGGCCAGTGTTAAACTAGCACATCTCATCTGAAGAGTCGTCCATCACTCACCAGGAGTGCCCTGACCAAAGTACCTCCCATCCAAGCTGAATACCTATAAGGCCAATAGAATTTTAGTGACATACTACAGGGCCATTTGATCTATGAATTACACTGGCCCCAGCAATTGCTTACATACGCCTGCAAACTTCAGGGTCAGATGAGACCAAGGATTAAAAAAAAAAAGAATCTGTAACTCCTTCAATATTCCCCATTTATAGGCCAAAGTATGGGCTTCCCTGGTGGCTCATTGGTAAAGAATCTGCTTGCCAATTCAAGAGTCGTGGTTTCGATCCCTGGTAGAGGAGATCCCCTGGAGAAGGGAATGGCTGCCCACTCTAGTATTCTTCCCTGGGAAATCCCACAGAGGAGCCTGGCAGGCCCCAGTTTATGGGATTGCAAAGAGTTGGACACAACTTAGCAACTGAGCAGGTACACGTGGGCCAAAGTAAGACAGGTGTCCCCCTTCTCCTCTACCACCCCTCCCTCTCTATTCAGCCTCTGATTTCATCCTGAGCAGTCTAACATTGATTCGCTGTGCTTATATGTTACAAATGGAAGTGATTCAAAAGGGAAAAATTCAGTGAAGAGACTGATTACTCTAGCCAAAATACGCAGGATGACCACTGCTCATCTTGGGTCCCTGGCGGACTCAGGTTCAATCATCACCATGCAGCTCAAGTATCACCATATCCTGGGTGGATTTCCTGACGGCTTCTGCATTCAGTGGAATGAGCGCTCCCTTCCTCTGACACCTTCCACTGCACCTGCATGAACCTCTGTTGTACCCATAGCCACTGATTTTTCAAGTCTGTCTCCTCTACTAGATTCTGAGTTCCTTGACAACCGGGGCTGTGTCTGGCTTATTTCTTTATCTGCTGTGCCGAGTGACTATTTGATGGATGGATAAATGAAGAAACAGGCACAGGTCCACCTATTTCCTCAAAGTCTTGCTGGACAGAATAATGAAATAGAAGCATTCTTATAATCAACACAGTGGTTTTTGTGGGTTATGTAATTCTTTACTTTCATCTGCTGGCAAGTATATTCTCTGTATAATAAAATAATAAGAGCCCAAACTGCCATTTATACAAAGTTATCTATTTCCAGGGAGTCCTAACTCTTTAAGTCCTTTACAGGTCTGACTAGCTGAAATGGACAAGTGGATATTCATCACTAGCTCAGGCTGAGCCAGATGAACAAATTTGGCAAAGACATAATTCTGATGAAAAGAATTTTCTTGGCAAGTGAGACAGGCAAACAACAAGATTTTAACCAGCTTACTGACTTCTTTACAAATCTGCTCAGCCCAGACCAATTCTTTTGTACCCTAGGACTCTGACTATTAATAGATTTTAATTCATTAACCTAGAATTGTCAATTATTTGACAATAAGAGATCCACCAGCTTCCAGGGTGGTTGTTAAATCCCACATGTCTTTGTGACTTAGAAGACTTTAACAGAAAACTGGAATATTTTAATCTATTATTTTTTCTAAATTGTAGCATTTAGACATCTTTCAAAATTCCTGGTAATTTTTTTTCTTTTAAAATTCTATTCAGAATGATGACTTAATGCTCAAAGGATATTTTAAGGTTTAAATGAGAATGACAGAGGACAGATTTGTTACCTCAAGTGAGTGGCACTATGTAAAATGAGGGTGAACAAGCAATCGGTTAACTTTTACTTTACACAACATTTGTACTGTGTGACTTCTAATGAGCATATATTTAACTGAAAACAGTTTGGTAAAATGTTCAATAAATGAGTTAACAAAGCCTCTTTTTCCTGGTGATCCTCAGTAAGGTCTAAAAACTAAAGGAAAAACCATTCTGAAACAGTAAATTCAGACTGGAAGCCAAAAGGCACAAGCTGCACAGTCCTACGCTTCCATACTGTGTGCTTTACTGGACGTGTGTCAAGTGGGAGCTCAAGACGCCCACTGTCCGAGTGTTGACAAGAATATCTGGGGAGACGGCTGACCGAAAACATCGGCGACCATCACAACGTATCACATACTGAACATCAACAAGTTTAACTGTTTGTAAATGCCGGAGGATTTCTGAGAACGACAGAACTGGAGAGGGCTTTGATGGCGGGCCTGAGCTGGTTTTCGAAGGGCAGACTTGGAGGATGACGGTCAAGGGAAGCAGAGGGGATAAGCCTGGGCAAAAGTGTAGCTGTCCTTAACATGAGATGTGCTTGGCTTCTGAACAGACGTCCTTGTCCTCCAACCACATGGGTTGCCTCGCCTGGAGCCTCCACTCCATCAGTGACCAGAGGTGAACCTTAGTCCTGGTCAGGAAGTGATGAGTCTCTGTCTCTGAGGGCAGATGTCACATCAGTTTCATCATGGATACTGCTACCCTGGACACAGACCCCATGGCTAGATCCTGATTTCTGAGTAACTCAAAATCCACAGCTGAACACAGGACCTGGTGCACAGCAGGTTGTTAATGTTCACTGAATTAATGTCAAATATTGGCCTTTTGGGGCCATGCCTTCCCTACCATTGGCCCATGAACAGTCAGACATCAACTTCCTGAGCTCATCCTTTGCCTTGAACCCAGACCATGTATCATACAGCCAGCAACTAATAAACAGTGCTCTGGACGGCTCTTATCTCATCATGGCTTTTTCTCCTTGGCCCTCCCTTCCTCTACTTCACAATTATCCGGATGCTTGTCTGGAAGAAGCACAAGCTGGAATCAAGATTGCCCGAAGAAATATCAATAACCTCAGATATGCAGATGACACCACCCTTATGGCAGAAAGTGAAGAGGAACTAAAAAGCCTCTTGATGAAGGTGAAAGAGGAGAGTGAAAAAGTTGGCTTAAAGCTCAACATTCAGAAAACGAAGATCATGGCATCTGGTCCCACCACTTCATGGGAAATAGATGGGGAAACAGTGGAAACAGTGTCAGACTTTATTTTGGGGGGCTCCAAAATCACTGCAGATGGTGACTGCAGCCATGAAATTAAAAGACACTTACTCCTTGGAAGGAAAGTTATGACCAACCTAGATAGCATATTGAAAAGCAGAGACATTACTTTGCCAACAAATGTCCGTCTAGTCAAGTCTATGGTTTTTCCTGTGGTCATGTATGGATGTGAGAGTTGGACTTTGAAGAAGGCTGAGCACTGAAGAATTGATGCTTTTGAACTGTGGTGTTGGAGAAGATTCTTGAGAGTCCCTTGGACTGCAAGGAGATCCAACCAGTCCAGTCTGAAGGATATCAGCCCTGGGATTTCTTCGAAGGAATGATGCTAAAGCTGAAACTCCAGTACTTTGGCCACCTCATGCGAAGAGTTGACTCATTGGAAAAGTCTCTGATGCTGGGAGGGATTGGGGGCAGGAGGAGAAGAGGACAACAGAGAGTGAGATGGCTGGATGGCATCACTGACTCGATGGATGTGAGTCTGAGTGAACTCCGGGAGTTAGTGATGGACAGGGAGGCCTGGCGTGCTGCGATTCATGGGGTCGCAAAGAGTCGGACACAACTGAGCGACTGAACTGAACTGAACTGAACTGTCTGGGCTGTGTCTTACAATTTTATCCTGGCCCCTGACAGCCTACTCTGGTCTGCCCAGAGAGGACCAAATAATAGCTAAAAACAAGAACGATTTATATTCATAGGACATATCCTATGTTTCGGGCTTTGTACTAAACACTTGCTAGAGGTTAACCTTTCGGTCTGCCCACTCAGTAAGAAAAGTGCTGCTAAGATCTCACTTATACAAACAAGAAAAAGGAGGCTTAGATAAAGTGGCAGAGGAAGATTTTGAACCATGGGTTGTCAGGCAATGATTAAAGGCACAGTGGGCTCTGTTATAAAGGAGGCATTTGGTAAGTGGGAGGACTGGATGACGGACGCCTTGACTTCGGGCTTCGAGGAGTTTCAGGCAATGTGAAGCCAATGTAATTTGAAGTAGACAAGTAGCAGAAAAAAAAAGATGTTGAAAAATTTTTTATTTCACTTTACTTCTTATCCCTTTGAATATCTGGTAATTTGTAAAACAAGTTTGCCTGTATCTTTTTATTCTACCTTTTGTCTATGCGCATTAGAAGTAACCTACACACTCATGACAATATAACATGGAAAAGGGAAACAAAGAAGGATCTGAAGCAACGGAGCAATGGCTAAACTGTGCTGCGTTAATTTGATATAATGCTAGCAACCCTATGAATTGTAGCCCACCAGGCTCTCCAAGCGAGAATACTGGAGTGGGTAGCTATTCCTGTCTCCAGGGCATCTTCCCGATCTAGGGATCGAAACCAGATCTCCTGCATTGCAGGCAGACTCTTTACTGTCTGAGCCACCAGAGAAGCCCTGTTGAAAATAAAAATCAATGAATGACAAAAATAGTTTTGTGAAGAATTTAGAACCTACAACTTTAGATGGATTCCTTCCTCATTGTGGCTGGAAAAAGGAAGTGTGTTGTGTACATAGAAAGGACTTGGAAAAATGAAAGACTGAATCTGGGTGGTGAACTTAGATTATAAACATACTATTTCTGTATTTTAAAATGTTAATGTTGTTTTCAATTGTTTTTAATAACAAAGGAAAAGTTTAAGGAAAAAACATATTAATGCAGCAGACATAAATGGATAAGAAGTGAAGGAAGGACATCTAAGGATCAGGAGATGAGAGCACTGGATTTTGAGCAGAGGAGCATTAACAGAAAAAAGCAGTGGCTCTAAGAAAAGTTCAGAGGGAAAACTCGGGGGCATGTGGTGTGTAACGGAATACAGATGAAAGGAGATGGAAATTTTGCAAAGTAATTCAAGGTTTCTAAGATGAGGACAGGAAAAAAAAAGTTAGTTCTATGAATAGAAATCACCCAACTCTAAAGAGGAATTTACCTGATGAAGATAATTATGATGTTAGGACTTCCTTATGATATGAGAGTTACTACATTAAAATATCCTTACGGTGAAAAAACCGAGTGTATGTGATCTGGAATCTTATTGAACAATTAGAACTGGAGCTACAGATGAATTAGTGCCATAGATTTAGAGGTTCATATCGGTGGACCTACTCCATTCTGATGACATGTCATTTAGCTAGTGAAAGTGAAAGTCGCTCAGTCGTGTCCCTTTGCGACCCCTTGGACTATACAGTCCATGGAATTCTCCAGGCCAGAATATTGGAGTGGGTAGCCTTTCCCTTCTCTAGGGTATCTTCCCAACCCAGGGGTAGAACCCAGGTTTCCCACACTGCAGGCGGATTCTTTACCAGCTGAGCTATGAGGGAAGCCCATTATTTAGCTAACACAACAATAAAAAAAAAGAAAAAGAATTTGGATGTTTTTATCTAGATGCTCTCACCTCCCTTTATTGTATTATACCTTGCCTTTACATTTTGGTATTATTTGTGCAGCCCCTGAAGTTATCTGATCTTGGGACCTGAGATAATCCCTTAAAGTCACTGAACTGAATGATTTAGTTACAAAAAAAAGAGGTGGGAAGGATATAGAGAGTTGGAGAATGAGGAGACAATGTCTAAGAAGCCTCTACCAGTATCTGAGGAAGAGTAAGTCAGAACACCTGTCTTTACAGGAACTCCAGAAAGGGATATAGATGTAACTAGGGAGCCAAGAGAATAATCTATAATAGGAAAAAAAATCTTTGAATCTGAAGGAGATTACAATATTGAAGGTGCTATGAAAAATCAAAGATTCACACACTGACACAATCTCATTTCAGAATGACCAGGGGTAGCTGGTGAGGAGGAGTTACTTAATAACAGCAAGAAAGCGTCGACACGACAGGGATATGAAAAGGAGAACTGATCAACCATCAGATTTCTTGTAGGCAGTATAAAATACAGAAGGATATCGTTTCTTTATAAAGTCAAACATAACTGTACCATACAACCCAGCACTCCCAGGCTTAGGTATTGTCCAAGTGAAATTAAAAAAACCTATATTCATGCAAAACCTGTACATGAAGGTTACAGAGACTTTATTCACGATCACCAAATACTGGAAACAACCCAAAGGTCCTTTAACAGGTAAGCTGATCAACAGACAGTACGACCTTCAGGCAATGGACTGCTATTCCAGAGGAAGAATAAGCAAGCACAAGAATCTCAAACGCATGATACCGAGAAGCCAGACTGAAGAGGTGACGTACTGTATAAATCTCTTACAGTGACAAGTTTGAAAGGTAAAAAACAGACAAACAAACTATAGAGACCAGAGCAGCTCAGTGGTTACCAGGGATTGGGATGGGGGAGGAACTGAAATTGGAAGGGGTCAGCACGAGGGAATTTTTTGAGAAATGGGATTTTCTGTATTTTGATTGTGCTATTAAATAACTTCATGCATTTGTCAAAACTCAGAATTGTACACCAAAAAGAGTGACCTTTATTCTTTATGTAAATTTTTAAAATAAAAAAAGACACTGATTTTAAAATACAGGCTCTGTTATATCACATAAAGGTGAGCAGTAGAAGAACTAAAATGAAAACTTTATTAACAGAGCTTGAAGGGAAGGGGAAGAGGTAGTATAAGTTAAATCCTCTATTGCAAGGAGCCCATACATATTAATTTTAAGCTGATAGACTAAAAAAATTAGTGGTGTAAACTGTCACTTACATTTATTAATCAAAAGAAATAAAACCAGAAATGGTTCAAATGGCTGCAAGTACAGTGGAACCTGTGTGACTGAGGAGCTGGGGAGAGGACCTTTCAAATTGTATGTCTTAACTTCCTGGACCATTTGAAATCACATACGTGCATTGCTTATAGTTTATTACAAAATAAATTTCAAACTTATATTAATCCAAATATTGTGGGTGCAAAAACATCTTGATTTAATTTTTTCACCAGATCTTGTATTATGGAAAAATAAAATTCAGAGTTACACCCCTAAGGTACTTAAAGGTGAGATTTTCATTTACAGTATAAATGTAAAGCACTATTGGTATCCTAACTAATTTTACATACAACACGTTACAAACATATTATAATAATGTTAATATAAAAGTGATATAAAATATTATATAAAGTGAACAATTTTATTAGCTGTTCAGATTTGTTCTTATACTAATTATGTTTAATAGAGATCTAAATTTCTCTCATAATTATGTCATAATAAACATATCTTCAAAGAGATAATTTCCTCTCTTCATGTTGATATAGCAACAAAATAGACAGAGATATTCAGTGATAACCAATAAGCCCGAAAGCAGTCAATGTTCTTTTCATCTACGGCCAAACTGAATCAATGGGCCCATGACAGCTACTCCTGGTAGAAACTATGCTGAAACTTTTTTGCAGGAAAACATCACAGAGGCTTTGGGGTCTGAATAGAATTTGACAGGGGAGAGATTTAAAGAATAGTTATTGAAAAAAGAATTTACTCCGTTCAAGCAACTTTTTAATAGCTTTTGATCCGTTGCAAGAACCCCAAAGTGCCAGTATGTGAATGCATAATTAGGTAGGAGAAAATTCATTACAAAGTGAATTTTGGTTCAACTTGACAAGCAAAAATTCTCCCATGGCTGCTTTTGAGAAAATTATTATACCTTCCTTTCATCAAAATGTTGCCAATTCTGCATTTCTGTCAATAGCATTTAACGTATTTATTTAGGTTGTCTGTTTTCTACCTCGTTGAAGTAACAGAGAGCTTTATTTAAATCTCATCCTTCTTCACTTACATAATACACACACACACAACCTCTCCACACGTAACAGAATCATTCTTGGCATCCCCACTGTGGAAGCCATGGAAATGCACCGCTCTCGCCTCCTGCTGCAGTCAGCACGGGAAGTGAGGGCCCTCGCGGTCACTTCTCTGCATCTACTGTGACATTTGTGCTCAGGCCACGCTTCTCCCAAGTGGGTCTCAGTCCGTGTCTGAGCACAGCGGATTTATACTACCAGCCCATTCCTGCAGGACATGGGCTCTTCCACTGTGCGACTTAAACTCAAGGAGTCCTCCTTGGCCTTGTCAACACTTTCCGAGAACCACTCTGTTATCTGAGGCTCTTCCCACCTAATCTTCCCCCCTGCCTTCCCTCCTTTCACAGGTATCAGATCAGCAACTGGGTTTTCTCCTCTTTATACTCCATGTGCGTTTTTTCTGTTAAACCTCATGGACCTCTAATCCCTGCTTGGAGGATTTGAACTGACACACTCAGTTTGAAGAAATGATAAGCATGGCACCTTTCTATAAATACCTAGGCCACACTGTCTTCAAAGAGAAAGTATCAGAGCTATTTTTACGAATATTAGGAACAGATTGAGCTGGGCCCCCAAGCTTCCTTAGGAATGTCTTTTATATCAGTGATATATAATCTCCTCAGTCTCTAGCAGCAGTCTCTAATCTGGTTCTCCTTCTTTTAAATTATCCTACCTCTCCACCACATTTATTATTAATGTCCTAAAGTAGCTTTATGCTTCCTATCACTCCTTACGGGCTTTAATGATTCCTTCAAGTCCAGTGGTTCAAGTCCAAATTTCTCAGACCTCAGACCCTCTACAACCTAAATGCAGTCAACTTCTCAAGTTTTAAAGAGAAGAGGGCTTTCTTCCTCCAAGGCTAGAGACAAGAAGCAAAGGATTGGAGATAACATAAACAAAACCAAGTTTAGGAAGAAAAGCTAGGAGGTTCATTTCAGGTTATTTTATTTTTCCTGGTAAATAGGTGATGGCAGGGCAGTTGCTGAGAGGGATATAAGGGTTGAAGAGGGGAGATAAGTATTGTGATAACCAAAGTGGAAATTCCCAATGAACTAAAAATATTGTGGACTAGCACTCAAGGACACCCTTCAGCATTTGAAGGAGTAACATAAGCAAGGGCTTCCCTGATAGCTCAGTTAGTAAAGGATCTGCCTGCAATGCAGGAGACCCAGGTTTGATTCCTGGGTCAGGAAGATCTGCTAGAGAAGGGATAGGCTACCCACTCCAGTATTCTTGGGCTTCCCTTGTGGCTCAGCTAGTAAAGAATCCACCTGCAGTGTGAGAGACCTGGGTTCAATCCCTGGGTAAGGAAGATCCCCTGGAGAAGGGAAAGACTACCCACTTTCATTCTGTCCTGGAGAATTCCATGGACATAAGCAAAACTCTAGAAAATTAATACAAGTGGTTAAGAACGTGGAGCATGAGCCAGAATCTGAACACCATCGCCTAGAGCTCATAGCTGTGGGCCTTAGATTCTTTATCAGGATAATAAGGGTAACACAGTACCTCCTTTATAAGGTTATAATTAAATGTCTATGGAATTGGCAAGTGTCTTTTGTTTTCTGTCTTCACTGTCACCAGTACTTATATAGTGAATATAGAATAAAAAAAAAAACACACTTTGACCTATAGGTACGAATCTGCAGTGATGAGACTAGTATACCTCGTGGTGATTACAGTTAATACTACTCTATCATATACTTGAAAGTTGCTGAGTAGATCTGACATGTTCTCACCACAAAAAAGAAATGGTAACTATGTGAGGTGACAGAGGTGTTAGGTAGCACTGAGATGGTAGCCATTCTGGAATATATAAGTGTGCCAAATCAACACCCTGTACACCTTATTAAACTTACACAGTGCTGCATGTCAACAACATCTCGATAAAGCTAGAAGAAACTGACCAGGAATACGGTGCAGTATTGTAGATGAAGTACCAGATACAGAATCAGAAGCCTTCATTTTGCCTTCCAGATGCTAGTTCATGTCTGTGATCTTGGGCACATCGTTTTGACCCTCACAAGTACCTATCTCTCATTACCTAGTTGTTATGAGGATCAAAGGGGAAGATGTCTGTGAAAGTACTATATACATATACAAGTTCAGTTCAGTTCATTTCAGTTCAGTCGCTCAGGAAACAATGCACATTGAAGGGTTTGTTTGATTCATGTACCAAAGCCCTAAGCCCTGAAAATGCCGAGGATCAGAACGTTAAATTTCGGTATTGCAAAGACATTGTAGACAATCTCTGTCCAAAAAACATGCTGCTTCAGGAATTAAAAATGGAAGGGAAGCCTGCTCCTGTTAGGGAAGATGGTGATGGTAGGTAGAGTCAGAGTTTGAGGTATTTGAGTGGAGGTGGGAAAGAAAGGGTTTTCCAGGGAATGAGAGCTTGGGGAAAAAAAAGGACCACATAGGAATGCCATGGCATATGCGATGGATGTAATGGCTCAGAGGTGTATATTCGTACAATCAGCTTCCTCTTTCCCTTAAACCCACCTCTCCATAACCGGGCAGCTGGCTGCTGCGTCAGGAACTTACTGCTGTGAGCAGCCATAAACAGTGTGCTAACGGCGGCTCCGCCTGAGAACACGCATTGGAGAGCACAGCATGTGTTGGTCAAGGCCAGAGACAGTATTTCCTACCCTCTACACACCACAGGGCACATACAGGATAATCCAACACAGCTGAGAAGCACGTCGACAATTATTATTATTAAAAGCAAGCAATCAATTCCACAGATCCGTGGCTCTTTTAAAACGTGTTTTCTCATCTCTCTTTCCTCTCAGATGTACGGTTATTGTCCACCTGGAAAGGCCTCCCAGTGATAGCCAGAAATCTGCCACCACCACCCCTTCTGCTGTTTCTGCCATCACATTTAATTGTGTTTGCTCAACTCGAAGCCAAACTCATATGCAGTATATTCAGATGGTTAAAATAGCAGAGCGTTCCACTGTCCTCACACGTTATTTTCGACACCACAATTCTTGCGAGTTAGTTTGGAATAAATAAGGTAAAGAGAAAAGAAGCGACATAAATTTGTTCCAGCGGCAAAGAAAACAATATCAAAATGGCAATCTGGAGATTCGCCACGAAGGAAGGAATATAGAGTGTTCCTTTTGGTGAGCTCTCCTGCAAATGCAATCACCATCTCATTCGACAGTCTGGATTTATTTTAAAGTGGGTGAGAAAGAAAGCAGGAAAGTAATAGTAAGAAACTGTGAAAAGCACCTTGATTATTTCAAAAGATCAATGTACAATCACTGTACTTAGTCTTATATGGCATTAAAGGTAAAGGTGTAGAACTGATATATATGCTGATTTTCTTAACCTCTAAGGAGTCTTTATTTTCCACAACGGCAAACCTTCTAAGTTGAAAAACATATATCATCATACATATTCAGGATCTCTTTTCTGAGGTCTCAGCTACTACCTATTTCTTTAAATGCCTTGAAAATCACAAATTTACAAAGGTTTGGTTGGATATTTTTGTCAGCTAACTCCATCTTACATTTTTCAACATGACTATCATTTAACAGATACAGACCCTACCACCCCAAAATTAAAAGACTTCTGAATCTGAATCGTGGAGTAAAGAACAGACTTTGTTGCTAAAGAGGTTATGGCTTGAATTGGATCAATTAATTAAAGAAAGACCAATGTTCTGTGCTTTTAATTTGAGCTGAACTTCACATAAAAAAAAACAGGCATTTTAAACAGACAAAGCTTAATTAACCTGCTTTTCATCCAAATGAATGAATATGCACATAGATAACTTTTTACTTGAGATTTTGCAGGATACACTTCATATTCCAACATGCCTATTGATCAAACACCACCTTTAGAGAATACCTACTCTGTATTCATCTGTCAAGGGCTGACTTTTTCTCTGTATTCTTATTCCTCATTTGCTCGTTAATTAATTCAACAGATATTACTCAGAGACTGCTATGTGCCCAACGGCTATTCTAGGCCCTGAAGACACAGCTGGAGTTAAGACAGCCAAGGCCCTATTCTCATGGATTTTATTTTTCACTCCAGAGGCAGGGGTAGGGGGATGTGGGGGGGAGCAGAGTTAAGCAACAATAAACAGAAACTATGATTTCAGATGGTGATAACTCAACTGAGAAACCACAGTAACGCAGACTTGGAGGATCACTTTAGACAGGTGATAAGCCAAGACCTCTCTGAGGAGGTAACACGTGCCCAGATAGACAAGATGGCACCGGCCATGGAAGTTGCTGAGAGAATTACAAGTACCAAGACCCTAAAACAGCGAAGAGTTTGGAGAATCCAAAGGGCAGGAAAGGCAATGAACTTCGAACATCAGGAATTGGAGAGACCTGTTTTGAGATAAGGGCTGAGGGTGAGCAGAAGGCCATTCCTGGACAAGGACTCAAGCAGCCAGCCACTTCAGGATATTTTCTGATGCTGGAGTCAGCAGAGTCCGCTTGTGGAACACAGGTCAGTGTTGTCTCAGATACACGTATTATCGGCACCACCATATCTCCTCTTTCATGTACCTGAACCATCCCTCCGGGGCTCATCCCTTGAGTCTTTAGCCCCTACAAGCCTCACCTGGTCCTAGACCCTCCTCCTTGCTCACGTTTTCACTGTGTCTCACAGACCTGTGGGCATGCTGCCTGCCCTCTGACCTGACACTTGTTCTGACCCTCATGATTGGTCTATACCTGGAGTTTACATAACCTCCATGGACATAACTTCAGGTATAACCTGTCTGGACCACCTCCCACCTCCAACTCCCTACTAATCCCAAATGACCTTCACTGGTGCCTAGCCAGACACTAACACCGCTTTGTGCCAATGCTACTACTTCTCTAAGTATGTATTGTCTTTTCAACTTTCAAAACCAATGCACATCTTCCTTTAACATTCTCTCGACTGTGCAGACAGTGGCTGACTTTATTTTTGGGGGGCTCCAAAATCACTGCAGATGGTGACTGCAGCCATGAAATTAAAAGACGCTTACTCCTTGGAAGGAAAGTTATGACCAAACTAGACAGTATATTAAAAAGAAGAGACATTACTTTGCCAACAAAGGTCCATCTAGTCAAGGCTATGGTTTTTCCAGTGGTCATGTATGGATGTGAGAGTTGGACTATAAAGAAAGCTGAGCGCCGATGAATTGATGCTTTTGAACTGTGGTGTTGCAGAAGACTCTTGAGAGTCCCTTGGACTGCAAGGAGATCCAACCAGTCCATCCTAAAGGAGATCAGTCCTGGGTGTTCATTGGAAGGACTGATGTTGAAGCTGAAACTCTGGCCACCTGATGCGAAGAGCTGACTCATTTGAAAAGACCCTGATGCTGGGAGGGATTGGGGGCAGGAGGAGAAGGGGACGACAGAGGATGAGATGGCTGGATGGCATCACTGACTCGATGCACATGAGTTTGAGTGAACTCTGGGAGTTGGTGATGGACCGGGAGGCCTGGCGTGCTGTGGTCCATGGGGTCGCAGAGTCAGACAGGACTGAGCGACTGAACTGAACTGACTGAAAGATGAGAAAATCCACAGTCGAATAGTTGAGATCACTTTCCTAAGGTCAGCTCACAACAGCTCTGGCCCAAGAAGCCAGGAATCCTGTTTTCCCACCTCCACCCTGCTCTGGAGGTGAGGGAGGTCTCGTCTACTCGGGGTAATCAAATCTTGTGAGAATAAGTGCATGGACGGTCTGCTTATGATGCTGAATTTGAAGGCCAGGCACAAAGGAATTTAGGAGGTAAATAGAAAGGATTCCCTCCTCCTCGACTTTTTTCAAGCTTGTGGATTTGAGTTCCATTTCTTTGTAAGATTAAGTCCCCAGACAACATTTGCGGCACCATGTATGAACTCAACCACAGTGCAGGGATGGGTTAGTATAAATTTATTACCAATTAAAGAGAGAAAAAGAAAAAGAAGTAACTGACTGTTTAGTAACTCTGGGGGAGAAAAAAACAGCATATTCAGCTAAGTTGCTCTAGGTTTTTGTCTTTGGCTCTGCCTACCAGCAAAGATCATAGGTGTAGGTACAAAGTATCACTTTTTGGATATAGGATAGTATCTATAATCCTCATTTTTGAAGTTCAATACTCTGTGATCTCATTTTCAAATATGTAATTTCAAATAACCACGTTGTAAAAAATTCAATGCCCTATTTATTTTTTAAATTGGCACTTCAGATAAATCCAAACAAGAATCTCTCAGAGAAAATAATGGGAAAAAAATCTTCCTTACGAATTCAATATTAATCAGGTCTCATAAATAACATTCTTAAAATAAATAGGAAAGTGCTAAAAGAGATTAAAAACTCTCAGATGTCTTTCATTCTTCTAAGGCAGCTCAGTTATATTCATTGTATTCATTGTAGCTTGTGGTATGTGGTACCTTAAAATAGAATGCCTTTCATACCATTTTTATAAGATTCTAAGAAACAGAATCTAGCTGTTCCCGTTCAAAATTCATGACCCTTTTCCAAGAGAACTGTTTTGACCTGTTACTACTTCTGGCTAAACTTGTGAGATTTCTTTTTCTCCACTCATTCCTGTACATAATATCTCAGGGGAATAGAGTTTAATAGCTATCAGCCTAATGGAGGTATACCTAAATTTGTTAAACAAAAATAATATGCAATGTGGGGTAAAACACAAATTCACTGAATAGTGAATATTACCAATTCACTTTTGTATATAGTAAATATAGTAAGGTTTGAGTCTTACTTTTAGACTATATTGAGTCTAATATAGTATATTAGAGCAAATATAGTAAGTTTTGAAGGATGTGTTGCCCTTACAGCACCATTTAGTGGACTGGCAGCAGGCAATTCACAACTGCAAAACTTAGTAAAATACAATACTGCTAAATCTACATAAACTCAAAACTTCCCAGGTATCAGGGGGAAAATGACTTATCTTCCCTAGTTTGTTTCCAGATAGCCAGTTAATACTGTGGGGCTTCCCTGGTGCCTTAGTGGTCAAGAATCTACCTGCCAACGCAGGAGACGTGGATTTGATCCCTGGGTCAGGAAGATCCCCTGGAGAAGGAAATGGCAACCCACTCCAGTATTCTTGCCTGGGAAATCCCATGGACAGAGGAGCCTGGCGGGCTACAGTCCATAGGGCTCCAAAAGAGTCAGGCACAACTTAGCAACTAATTAACAGCAAACATTATGTAGCCATAGATTCAACAGAAGATCTGGTCTCTCCTCCCACCTCTCCAAGCAACTCTGAGACAAGACAGGAGCACCCGTGAGGAAGTGTGCATGAATAGCGAACACTCTGAACTATACCCTGGCCCTTAGCACCTTGCCTGCCAGGTGGAAAGCTTGCTGAGAGAAAACTCTGTTCTCGATGGGGAAGTTTCTGGATTGCTCAACTTTGTCCATGATTGGTGGGTGAGCTTCACTCAGGGGTGAAACATTAGGAATACCACAGTGACAACACACTTTAAATCTACAGTTTGTTTTTTTTTTTGGCAACAAAGCTGCCTTTTAAAAAATAAAAATAAAAAAAACCTTCATCTGGGAAATACCAGAATCTCTCTCTCAAGATATTTTCTTTTATGCACCCAGATTTCTCAAGGATGAATTGACAATTCTACTATGTCACTGTCTCTATTTGTCTTTTATGAAAAATGATGCTTTATATTATTTCAAAATGATAAAATACATTATACATCATGAAGACATATAGAAGTAAGTATAAATAAACATAATACCTGAAGAATAAAAGCAACCACACATACATACTTTATGTAAAGATGTGATAGTTGATAGAGAAAAACAAGCTTAAAACTTACACTAGTGTTTTCACTGAAAACCTTGAAGGTGTGGGGAAAAACATATTTATCTAAAACGTAAAGAAAACATGTATACCTTTGTGCAAAATAAATTACACGTGTGGACTCCTCAGCTGAACCAGCATGATCGTTTTATCGCGTTGTCCTGGGTGTACGTGTACGTGTGTGCGTGTCTGTGTGTACAGTCACATGCAACAGAGACTGTGGCAAGGCCGTGCCAGAACGACCGGCTGCAACGCAAAAAACTCAGTCTTGACAGTTTTACTTATATGTTTCCTCTGATTAGACCAGCTGATTTGGCTTGGCATTCTGTATGCATTCATTAAATGGTTGTAAACAAAGGCATAGTAGTCTAATGAATTATAATGACATTCAAGTCAATAACTTTGGGTGTTTACAATGCTGAACTATTACATTTACAACATCAGAAATATTGAAAGTTCAGACTAAAATCAACCGATTTCATCTCAGAAAAAGATGTTTCTGCCTTTTGCAATTGCTTACTCTAGAAAAACAAAATTCGGAAACTACACTTCAGATAATTTCACATATGTGTGTCTCTACACACACTCACATGCACCCTGTGTAAAAAAGACATATATCCTCATCCCCCAGACGCATCCCCCAAGTCCCCAGTCCTATTACCTGTTTTTGAGCAGTACACTGAAGGTCATCTTATCCAGTCCCAGGTAATTTGGCAGCAAGTCTGACCAATCCCAGTTCCATTTTGTGATGGCTGACTGTTGATAAATGAGAAGACGCTATTGTTAGTTATTAATCAGAGTTAATATGACCAGTAAATTAAAGCTCCAGCTGTGATAGACTAACTAAGAAGGAGGGGGGTGTAGAACAAGGACTTAGACAGATAACATCAATCATGTCCACAGAAGAAGGTTTTTATTCCAATAAGACAGCAATTAATTTATAAATCCATTTGGGGATGCAGTCATTATTTATAAAAATATAAATCAATTTCTTCAGTCGTTATATTCTTCCAACTGCTAATGGAATTTGTCCAACAAGTTTCTCCGAAAGTGTGACTCTTTGTATTGTAAAGCAAAATAACTGGCAACTTTTCCATGTGTAAATTTATAGGTTTCTTTTAGCTCCCAGAAGTTTGATTAAAAAAAAAAAAGATGGAAGTATTGATACTATGGCTCAAATTATAAGACACAGCTTAATTAGAGAGTGATATTAATGTTTTCAGTTAAGAAAATGCTTTAAAGGGGAAATTATAAGGACCTGTAAGTGTAAATAATATAATTCTCTTTTTTCTCATTTAATAGATAATTTCACAATAGAGTAAGGAGAAAAATTACTGTGAAAGATAATCTCATAATTCAGAACTGAATACAACATGCCATTTATTTAAATGAAGTGAGGATAATTTAACAGCTACAATGATTATTTATGGTTGGAGGCATCTAATGTACAACACAGGAAGGCAGCTAATAAACTCAAACTTATGCAATATATTTGGTGTTTAAGTATTATGGATGCTTATTCCTCTTAAAACTAAATAGTTTTGATAATATGAGTCCAGGCTAGTGTTTAAAATCCAACAAGAACTATGCCCTGTCACCTGCTGATTAATGGAGCACTACACTCCTGTCATAGAGCAGGAGAATTCTGCCCCGGGTTGTCAGCATTTGAAGGTCTTATTCTACTACAGTATTGATGAATGTAGATGAGGGCTGTAACAGGCATGGTAAAAATATTATCTGCATCCCGAATTAGGCCCTTGTTTTAATTCTTATTTTCGTCAGAGCTCTAGGTCAAGCAATCCTTCTCTTCTGCCCTGCTAGTTCCAATAGTCCGTCAGGAGGTTACTGGGAAAAAGACACCAGGAGAATGAACAAAGCAAAAACAACTTTAGGTTTCAAGTACTTTGGCATGAAGATGATCTTTTGCATGTAACTATGAAATATGCAGCTTAAACGATAGCATACTCTGACATTAAAAATATGTGGTGTTTATCACATGGACTTTATTTCACATATCCTGACTTTAAGATCATTAACAAATTCATTTCAAATTCGGAAATGTGTTTAGGGTTATGAAACAGCTAACTGACTTCATGCCACTGAAAATAGGAGCTCAGCGCTCTGTTTATGATCACTTTTAAAGTATCTTTTAATTTACCTGATAAATGAGATAAATTTATAAAGATTGCAAGGTATTTTGCGAGTTGTGTATATCGAGGGAGGGTGGAAGCGGCCATGGAGAGGAAGATTTTAAGGAAAGCTGGATTTCTCAAGCCTCTCATTGACACAGTCGAACAGATGTTCCCTCCTCTGCCCACAGTGAACTGACCGGGTCAAAAGTCAAATTTTACAGACTGAAAAGATGAATCAGTTTGACAAATAGAAAAGAAGGTAAAATAACTTTTCCAAAGTCAATTTGCACAGACCATGCAAACAAGAACAAGGCCTTTTGCGTGCTAATCAAAAAAGATTTTGAGTAAATATTCAAACACAAAGCATTTTTTTTTCTTACTTGTGTAAAACAAAAAAAAAGGCACACAGTTTTAATGAAATTTACTATTTAATTTCCACATACCTGATCAAGCATGCTTTTACTGAACTCTTTGTACACATGGAAAGGGTTAAAAGCAGAGGGCTGATCTTCCACACTCTTCAAGGTCGTCTTTAAAGGTTGGATGGGTAATGGCTTTTCCTCTGAACCATTCATAGAAAACAGCTGTTCTTTTAAATATACCTTCAAGGGGGAAAAAAAATTACAAGTTGCGATGGTAGGAAGCACATATTCTCTTTAAAAATAAACTGGTCAATATCCAAATCTATGCTTCCAGCACATTTGCTAGATTAGAGTATTACTTGCCTCAAGACAGATTACATTTTCAGAAGAAACAACAGAGTACATACCAATCAGGATTGTAACAAACCCATCAAAAACAGGTTCACTTAATACATAGGAAAGATCAGAAAACTGTTTAACAAATTCTCACATAATGAATGTATGCTTGATTGTACCAGAATCTTTTTAATCGGCATTGTCTTGTCATTACTTCACATGTTACCGTGTCTGGGTTACCAAAACTTAACTCAGGAGCTTGACTACGCACAGTACAAGATTGCTCATCCATTCATCAAGCATAGTTGCTACCTACTCCATGTCAGCAGAGTGCTAAGTACTCTGATAGTTCACTGCAAGCAGTCTCCCTCTATGTAGAATGAATTACAATGTAAGCTCCTCAACTCTGGTTTCATGCTGTGGACTGAAAATTATCAAGGTTCAATAGAAGCTCCAAATATGTAATCTTAATTTTATCCTCCAGCGACAGCTTGGGCCAAAAAAAGTCAGTCTATTGTATTATACTTTATTTTCCATCCACAAATAAAAAGGTGAATAACCTAATCTGAATTATAAGACTCTTCCTGGAAAATGATAAATTTAAAGGACTAAAAGTTTCCCACAAACTACCAAATACTTACTGTTAATAAACAAGTCATTTAATAAATCATATAACAGAAATGCCCTTGTGATTTTTAGTGTGTCACAATATAAAGTTTTCTTCAAGCTTAGGGGCAGGACTTAGGTTCAGAGAGTCAGAAGTGAAAACAACTTCAGAGGTCATCTTGACAACCGTTGCTGCTCCAAGTCCTGTGTGTAGGTCAGTCAAATAAACTCTACCTAGGAGCCTGTTAGAAAAGCAGAATCTCAGGCCCCACCATGTCAGAATCAGCCTGTTCACAAGCCTCCCTCATCTGTGCTCGTGACCAGCATCTTCAACTACCATTTGGACTTTTATGCTCCAACACCTTACCTTTTCCTCAAAGATAAATGCTTAAAAACTCACCTCCTCTCAAAACTTCCCTCTCAATGGCACCTCTCTGCTGGGTTAAGCCTCTGACCTTGCCTGCTTCTGGCTGCTTTTAGCAAAAATGGGAAGAGTTGCTGTCTTCTTATTTCCTTGAAACAAGTGTATTAACTTAGGTTTTTAATTTGACCATACATAATTTAGATTCAGGGGCTTCCCTGACAGCTCAGCTTCCACTCACCCAGGCCTGTACCTGTATACGCTCTGTATTTACACTGCTTTGAATACTATTTAGTAGCACCCCCGAAAGTGCTAAAGACACGATGCCACTCATCAAATGCACAAACCTCACGGTGCAATTTACCTACAGTATAACAATGCTTCACATAAAAGCAGCCCTAAGTGTTATGCTAGTCACTCAGTCACTTTGTGTTACTTGCGCTTCCTGCCTGCACTGTTTAAGCAGTCAGGCTGAGGCCTCCCTACTTTGATTCTATCCTCAACTCACATTATGCCTCTTACCTCTCAGCCCTGCATCTCACTCAGCAAAATAAACCATCAAATACTGAGCCTGCTTTCCCAGCTGATAGACCTTGCCATTACGCATGGTTATGTCAGTCATGTCCGACTCTGTGCAGCCCCTTTGAACTGCAGCCCTCCAGGCTCCTCTGTCCATGAGATTCTCCAGGCAAGAGTACTAGAGTGGGTTGTCATGCCCTCCTCTAAGGGATCTTCCCGACCCAGGGATCGAACCCTGGTCTCCTGCATTGCAGGCAGATTCTTTACCACTGAGCCATTAGGGAAGCCCCAACAGTAAGTATATTCAGTTGGAAAAAAAGAAAAACCTTAACTTGGAATTTAATTGATTAAGATGTGGCGATGCCCCCGCAGAGTCTTAGGTACGTCAGATCTCATTACATATCTGCTCAGAAGCACTTCCTCAGACTTCCACGAGGAGAAAATGGCCTTTCGATTTCCTGAATACAACAGGTGGCTGACAGCCAATGAATACCCAACTTAATTTTTGCTGATTTTGCTTACGGGTGATTTCCTAATCTTTTGTCTTCTTGGAACTTTGAAAAAGAGAAGTATCCTATTAGGGGGCATTTAAACCTGCAATCGCGGTGTTCAGAACTATCATAACTCAACCTTACTAAGGCTCTGAGGGTACTCTGACTAAAACATCTGTTCCTCTGTAACCACCACAGTTACTTTGGCCAAAATAGGTGACCAGTGAAGACCATGACATCATGCCCACGAAGACCGTGACTTCGCAATGGAGGTCTTTCAGTTCACCAGACTTCCTGCTTTCCCCAAAGGGAACCCTCAGACAAGCTGTGAGAGCTCCTCAGCAAGAGTGAACAGGTGGAGTTCCTGTGTTACCAATCCTTCCTTAGCTCCAGTTCCTCCAGAAGTAGGACCGTTTCTCACAGCTACAAAGGCCTCCTTCTCAGGTGATCATTGATCACCTTGTTAGGTCACCTGTTTGAGGTTGATTACCTCTCTGAAGGCCAGAAAACAAGATTCACTTGAAGTAATTTTCAAATAGATCATAGTAAGGAGAACATTTATGTAGCCGAGTCATAAAATGCTGTGGTAGAGTTTAATTCACTCTTTGGAAATGTATGTTTTTTTAAGGCCTACCTCAATGAGATAAAATGCTATATCTTAACATTATTCATATTACACAATTTTTATTATGCCAAAAATGCATTCAGTGTTTGCAGACATAAACACAATTCTGCTTCACGTTAGATGTCACATTTGAATCCAGATTGAGCTTGTGCTTATTGCTCAGTCGTGTCCGACTCTTTGTGACCCCATGGACTGTAGCCTGCCAGGCTCCCCTGTCCAAGGGGATTCTCCAGGCCAGAATACTGGAGTGGGTCAGCCAAACCCGCCTCCAGGGGATTTTCCCAACCCAGGGATCGAACCCAGGTCTCCCAGGTTGCAAGGCAGATTCTTTACCATCTGAGCCACCAGGGAAGCCCATGAATACTAGAGTGGGTAGCCTATCCCTTCTCCAGGGATCTTCCCAACCCAGGAATCGAACTGGCATCTCCTGCATTGCAGGTGGATTCTTTACCAGCTCAGGGAAGCCCCTGAACCCAGATTATGTATGGTCAAATTAAAAACCTAAATTAGCAAACTTGTTTCAAGTAAATAACATCAACTCTTCACATTTTTGCTAAAAACAACCAAAAGCAGGGAAGGTCAGAGGCTTAACCCAGCAGAGAGGTGAATAAGCATGACATTGGTTCTAATCAGCTTCCCTGCTTAGCTTAATCTAGTTGCTCCTGAATACGGTTTGATATTCTTCCGAAGTTTCTCATTATGTCTAAGAAATCTTCAGCTTCACCAACACAAATGTGACGTCTGCAGGGAAGAGCTAAAAATCTGTCTTCAGAAAATTCTTCATCTCACAAATACCAGATTTTAACATCAACTTGACGGTCACAAATACACAATTCCCAAACTACACCTCTCATCTCTACCATTTCGAACTGAGTTGAGTTTATGAGCCGTGTTATTGTTTAAACCATATAAATAAAACCTACAATGTTTCCGTGAAGCCTCTGCTGTACAAATGCAGAACATCCTGGGCTGAATAGATTCTATTAATAATGCAATATTGAGTTTGGTATTGACTTTAAGAAGTATTATCACCTCCTTGACTAACCCTTAGCTGCCAGCAGACGCTGCCTCAGGCCAGTACACACCTAATTGCTCGGTAAAAAGGCCGTTTCCCTACCTCATTGAGCCGCATGATGTGATAAATTTGCCTCAGGTATTCGCTGCCACCTGGTTTGTGGCAGATATCCAGGACCATCATGTTTATTTTCTGCTCAGTCAGTTCAAGAGCGATATCTCCTTCTTCTAAGGCTGTGCTTTTCTCTGTTGTCATAAATGCACTAAATACAAAGAAAGCGTATTAAGTATCAGTGTAAGGAATTGTAAAGATGGAAAATAATCAAAGAGATTGAGTGTGGAGTGTTCGATGTAAATCTCATATGCAAAGCACCCATAAAGACTTTGCTCAAATAGGTATACCTTCCCCAAACGGCGGGCAGCTCCCATAAACAGCGCCTTAGAACTAAGCACCTGAAAGCATTTTAAAAAATTGAACCATTTCTTTTAAAATATTTCTTTATTGCATTTATACTCCAATCTATAAAACATTTTCCCATTACCGCAATTGCTGAAATTGCTATAATCGTGGGATGAAAACAAAACATTTCTTTTTAAGAAATAATTTGTATTTTCTCTTTGAGGATAAGGAGTATCTTTGATTCCAGAAATAGCTTTGGTATTCTGTCTTTTGTAGCCTTCTCTTTACACCTGTCTTAGACACATTAAAGACTAATTAAAGTGTCAAAAGGGGGAGCCTATTATGCTAAATATAGGCTGGGTGCTTCCTGGAGGAATGCTTACCACTGGGTATTTTAAATTGGCCTTTTGACACTTGTTGCCTTTTAAAAATACATGCCCTCCCTCCTGTTTCTTTCAGGTAACAGATAGTTAGCAAAAGTCACTACTCTGCTTATCCTTCCAGGAA
Organism: Bos mutus; assembly: GCF_027580195.1. NCBI lineage: Eukaryota > Metazoa > Chordata > Mammalia > Artiodactyla > Bovidae > Bos > Bos mutus. The sequence goes on from NC_091623.1 coordinate 24,949,844, forward strand.
AAGGCTCTCCTGTAAGCACAGCGGGAATGTGCAAGTTATATGTGTAAAACGTTTCTTTTATAAGAATTCATAGGCTTATTTTTTATTTTAAACATTATTCACATTGTAGTAATGGATGACTTTTTTTTTAATTCTCACACTATACCAGTGCAAAATAAATCACGATACTCAACTTACATCATATATGTTTTACACTAATTTTCTTATTACAAGTGCTATTAGGATCATGTTAGGCTTTGCAGTCTAAGTATTCTTAAGAAAAGGCATGGTTTTCCACTGTTTCCCAGACTAAATGAAATTTACTGTGGTGTAATCAGCTATATACTGCAGTTCATTACTGAGATTTTGCCATGATTATAAAATTAGTTCTGCTAAGAGTCAGTGCCGCTGACCTGAAGACTGAACCAAATGATACCCAGCTGCTGGACATTAACTTTTATATTGCTTCCACATGTAGCCTCAAAACATCCTTCTTAAAAAAAAAAAAGTTTATGATCCTATAAGCCTTGCTAAAAAAAATGAAACCAAATCCTACTCTTAAAGATATCCATTAGGTAGAGTAAATCTGTAAACAAGCAAACAAACAGAAAAGACTTTTGTGCAGTAATAGAAGTTTGTAAATATCATTTTTGAAACTGCATACAGGCTGCAAGCAAAATTTGTCGGGTTTTGTAGAGGCTGACATTGAAAAAGTTGAGGCCCTCTGACAAAGGAGTGTCTCAGTGTCAGCCCCTGAACTGTATCCTTTCCTGTCCATCACTGTGCAGGTGAAGCAAATGATTGGATTCAGTCAATGCTATGATTAATGAGTTCCTCTCTGGATTTGGGACTGCCTATCAATCATGTCATTAGGGAGAATGTGCCCTGAAAGAGGCAGACCTTAGCCAAGGAATAACTGCATTAATCTTAATCTGTATATGCACCCAGCCAGCCAAGTCAGGGTCACCATGATGAAAAACAATAATCTTCAACTCGACAAATTACTTTGCAAAGACAGACATTTCTTTACTTTTTTTGGCCTGTGTGTTCTCCAGAATCTAAGTTGACTGTTTACAGCTTGAGTGTTACTACAAAGTGAAGGTTATTTTAATGAATAGTAATGCTTTCAGGCAGCATGCAAGACAAGCACTGCTTACAGCTGCCGCCTTTCCATTGCAGTTATGCTCACAATTTCCATAAAATCAAAGTTAAATCTGGGTGCAAGTGAAAGAAATCTGGCTAAATGATATCGTGGGGATCCAAGATAATCTTCATGAGGAATCAAGATTTCAGTTATCATAACAGAAGAACTATTTTAGTTTAAGTGCTTACATCCTCATGTGAAAAAGTAGTGAAGGTGTTTAGTCACTCAGTCCTGCCCAGCTCTGCAACACCGTGGACGGCAGCCCAGCAGGCTCCTCTGTCCGTGGAGTTCTCCAGGCAAGTGTACTGGAGTGGGTAGCCATTCCCTTCTTCAGAGGATCTTCTCGACCCCGGGATCAAACCCAGGTCTCCCACATTGTGGGTGGATTCTTTACCATCTGAGCCACCAGGGAAGCCCTACAAATACTGGGGTAGGTTACCATTCTCTTCTCCAGAGGATCTTCCCAATTCGTGGATTGAACCCAGATCTCCCACATTTCAGGCAGATTTTTTACCATCTGAGCCACCATTTTCAAAAAATATAACCCTCCACCTGTATACAGACATCATGGTTTAAAATACATCTTCCTCATGGTATAGATCTATGAACTAAATGATTGTCTATCTGTGAGAAATGAGTAGAGATGGAAGTTCATGTGTATATCAGAAAATCAACTTAAAGGCAAAGTCAGGATGAAGCGTTTCTATAGCACCCAAACTCATAAGTGATTACCTAAAGTCTGTTAATAGGTCAAATTTAATTCTTTTTCAAATAAATGAAATAACTTTTAAATCTGGATTTTTTTACATTGAAATTATTTGAGAAATCGAGAAAGATATAGCACCATGCTAATTACAAGCTACATAAAGTGTATTCAGAATTTTTGAGGGCTGTAAAACATTTTTTAAAAGTTAATAAAAATTATTTTTGATGCAAGTTGCAACATAAAACTAATCAGCCAAATATTGGCTAGACAATTCCCTACTGTAGAAAATATCAGATGTGTTGGTGCTATTTATAAAACACTTAGACTAAAATCAACTTTTAAGGAAAAAATTTCACCTCTGGATTTCTGTATGTAGCTCAAGGTATATTAGAGACATTACTTTCCACTTATCTTATTGATAGTCTCCTAATTCAGCAGTATCATACATTTAACTTTATAATCAAATCCACTGTTTTTACTCTGCTTCTCTTCTCTCCCTTCTACACCCACTGCCATGGATAATGACACGTGGCCTTAATCTTTTAGTCTTTGCATTAAAGCCTATAAATTGGTATCCAATGCAAATGTAAAGATTAAGGTCACTGTCAACGTTACTAAGCATTTTCCTGACTGCTATTCTTAATCTTACACACAGGATGCCCCACAAGTAAATTTTTAAAAGTCAGTATGACAAGGCCAGGAAAATGATTACTTACATTTCTTACATTATTTACACTACTTACATGATTACTTACAGTAATTTCGATTAATATGAAGTCTCACAGATTAACATAAACTAGTAAAGAGCATTTGTCATCACACTACTAAACAGTGCAGCTTATTTTAATAGTTCATAAATAACAAATGCTTACTAGGTCTAAGCTTGATGTTAAGAGCTTTATGACTGTTATTTAACCTTTCAAAACAAGTCTACCAGCTTTGTACGTGAGCGCTCAGTCGCTCAGTTGCGTCCGACTTTTTGCAATCCCATGGACTGTAGCCCTCCAGGTTCCTCTGTCCATAGGATTCTCCTGGCAGGAATACAGGAATGGGTTGCCATTTCCTGCTGCAGGGGATCTTCCCAACCCAGGGATCCAACCTGCACAACCCCATAACTCACAAAAGATGGCCCATTTACAAAGGATTTGTATTTGTCCATATAATTCCAAAACCTGAACTCTATCACTGCCATGTACTAAAACTAACAACTTTTAGTTGTTTCAGGCAGAAAGTTACAATAGTACTTTCTAGCAATATGAATATATTTCAAAAGAATGGAGGACAGTATCTGTGAATGGTGTAAAAAAAAAAAAAGTGTGTGGGGGAGTCTGGCTTAGTGATCTGTAGACCATATGAACCATAACTCCTTTATCAATATCATGCAGTTCTATACTGAAGACTAATTGTAAGACAGGAGGACTCTATGTACACATTTAAATTCATCAGGGACCCTTAAAAATCTTTGCAATACCACAAATCACTTAGCTCTCAGTGCCAAACCGAGGAGAAGGCTGACATTTTCATACAGAAACAGCTGGGTGTGTTTATAGCTTGAGTGTGATATGCCCCAGTTGCCCTCTGGGATTCTTACATTACCAGATGAAAAATGTGTACCTTTTTGACAATCAGGTACACAGAAAGCAATAAAGAGCCTTTTATACCCATTAATTCCTTCTTAATTTAATCTCCCTGGCCAATCCATTTACAAAAAGCTCCAGGCTATCCACGAGATACCTGTTTGCACATTGAAAAGGAGTGAAACCAAATTCTCCTGGGTTTAACCACCACCCTTTTAATCAGAAACCTTGAGATGGGGACTACACAGGTATAGTGTTCCAGTGTATCAATGGGGTTCAAATTTTAATAAGACAAGGAACATTTAACAATCCAGCGTTTGATGGAATATTTATCTTTGCTTGTATTCATCAAAGTTCCCATGAAGTTAGCAAGATGACCATGGCTGCCTATCTGACAATATTTTGAGGTGGTGGTTGTTTATAGGTGATTTTGTTTTTTGGGAATGTGTCTGATGCAATTCGGGGAAAGAAAAACATAACTTTACCATTCGGTGCTCAGTTTCCTTGCTCTCAACAACTGGCATTCAACCCATTTGGGTTTCTGCTGCTCGATGCTCCGTAGAACCTTTTGGGTCATTTGATTAGGGCTACTCGTCTGCTCTCCCATGATGCTTTCCAAACACAAACAGACTAAACCGAGTTTCTCTTTACTCCATCTGTCAAGGGAGGCACCTGTTAAAAGTTCCACAGTGTTTCCATCCTCAAATATCCGACATATAATTACAATCAAGTTCCAGACAAGCAGGCCAGCTTTCTTCAATTCAACGAAGTTTTCTGACATTTTTCTCTCAGACAGAAAAAAGAAGTATTTAATTGGGGGAGGCAAGCATGCAATCACTGTAGGTAACTTGCTGATTACAATAGATACTGCCTGAGCAGCAAGCCTTGTGAAGCCTGGGGGAGAAAAGAAAGAAAAGGTATGATTAGTATTAGCATTTGCGTTCCATCACTGTGTTGAGTGTTGTGTGGGGATGTCTAATTTTTGTGGAGAAAATTGTTGAGAAGAGCAAGTGCTTGACATATTCCGACGGAACTCTACTGGGGTCCTCTGCAGTCCTGCCAAAAATTCCCCAAGTCCCCCAACTTAATTTTTCCTCTCAGAAATGATTAGAAAATTCAGAATTATTACTTATATTTTTATCTATTAAGATTATAGGTTTAAAGGGCCCAAGGTCCTCCTAATCAATAAATGCAAAGATACCCGTGCTGCAACCTTTTTGTGGCCTTTGGCACTTCCTTAAGCCTTTCTATTCTTCTCCTGGCATCCATGACAGAATCATTCCAGCTCTTGCCGGGACTGGCTCTTTTTTTAATTTTCAGCTCAAATGTCATTTCCTCTGACAGCCTCCCCCTACAATCCATGTAAGACAGTCCCTCCACGCTGATCCTATTCCAGCCCCCAGTCCCTCCCTATCATTAGACCCCATGTCTCCAAAGCATTGCCAAATTGTTCTCTATCTTCCTAGTTGAGAACCATTCTTCTAGATGATTCTAGAACCTTCAGCCTTGGCCTTTCAACCACTCCAGCTCCCAGATGGGCATTCCACTTCTCTGTCCTCCTCATCATTGAGTGTGTTGTGTCTGACTCTTTGCAACCCCATGGACTGTAGCCTACCAGGCTCCTCTGCCCAGGAAAGAATACTGGAGTGGGTTGCCATTTCCTTCTCCAGGAGATCTTCCTGACCCAGGGATTGAACCCGGGTCTCCCTCATTGCAGGCAGACACTTTACTGTCTGAGCCACCAGGAAAGTTATTCATCATTTTCTTCTTTCCTTTTGAATTGTTTAAATATTCCTCCTAATCCTTCATATAAGATTAGGGGCTACACTGATCAATCTTACTACTCCATCATCTTTGACATGCAGTTTTGCCTCACTGTGACCAAGGCTACTACCTATTCAACCCTGCCCTCACAAGTGGTATCTGGACTGTTGTAGGATTCTCCTAACCCATCTCTCTGCTCCAGACTATGCCCAGCTGTAAAGCCAGATGTGTATACTAGTACCTAACTTTGTTAACTTCATTACCTAATTTCTCTGCTACAATTCTTTTAGCTGTTTTCCACTGTTATGAGATCAGTCTCTGGAGCATTGCTGTCAAAACACTCTCTAGTCTAGCTGCAGGCAGTTTCGGTGAACCTCATCTTCGTTTCATCCTCTTTGCTCTTAGGCTTCTTGGAATATCTCATTATTCTCACATGGAATGCCCTCGTTCTTCACAGGTCACTCATAACCTTCAACTTTTGGTTCAAAGTTTTTTCCTCCTATGAATTTATTTGGACATATTACCCATATGACTGTGCTGTAATTAGGTTCATAAAATGCCATGTTGTATTATCTTTTGTATTATCATCTATCATTGTTTGTTATATTCTTATTTATACATTCATGAGTTGTCTTTACAACTAGACTAAAAGCTCCCCAAGAGCATGGAATAAAATCTCACTCCTTGAGTACCTTGTAAAGCCAGATACAAGCATTTTAATACACTATGTACATAGTTGAATTTGAACATTGGAACAGAGTGAAAGTCTAAAAGAAGGTAGCTATAAGTTCTTCAGAAAAATATTTTTCACTGTTTTTACTGAACAAAAATAATAAAACACTGTGAAAGATTTCTTAAGATATTCGTGACATTTTAAGAAGTTACTCTGTGGATTTTGGAGACCATTAAAACAAACAACCCAATCAAAAAATGGGCAGAAGACCTAAACAGACACTCCCCAAAGAAGACATGTTAGTTAGTGTTAGTCGGTCAGTCATGTCCAACTCTGTGCAACCCCATGGACTGTAGCCCTCCAGGCTCCTTGGTCCATGGGATTCTCCAGGCAAGAATACTGGAGTGGGTTGCTACTTCCTTCTCCAGAGGATCTTCCCAGCCCAGGGATCGAACCCAGGTCTCTTGCATTGCAAGCAGATTCTTTACTGTCTGAGCCATCAGAGAAGCTCTCAAAGAAGACATACAGATGCTCAACAGGCACACGAAAAGATGTTCAACGTCACAAATTATTATATGAATGCAATCAAAACTACAATGAGATATCACCTCACACTAGTCAAAATGGCTATCATCAAAAAATTCACAAAGAATAAATGTTGGAGACCGAGTGGAGACAAGGGAACCTCCTACACTACTAGTGGGAATGTAAACTGACACGGAGACTATGGAGAACAGTGTGGAGGTTTCTTTACAAACTAAAAATTGAGCTACCGTGTGGCCCTGCAATCCCCCTCCTAGGCATATATCCAAAGGAAAATAACATCCAAAAGGATACCCGCACCCCAGTGTTCATGGCAGCACTGTTTACAATAGCCAAGACAAGGAAGCTACCTAAATGTTCACCAACAGAGTAATGGAAAAAGAAGAAATGAGATAGAGACACACACACACACACACACACACACACATATAATGGGGTATTAGTCATTTAAAATAATGAAATAATGCTATTTGCAGCAACATAGATGGAACTAGAGATTGTCATAGTGAAGTAAGTCAGACAGAGAAGGAGAAATAGCATATGAGGTTCCATACATGCAGAATCTAAGAAGAAATGAAACAAATGACCTTATTTACAAAATAGAAACAAATTCTATTCAAAATAGAAATAGCACTCTCCTCTTAAAAAGTACAAAGCTCTTGGAAAACATAGGTCTGGTCTAGTGATTCCTCAGAAATCCATGACAACTTAAGAATGATTTTCAGAATTAACTGGAACAGTGTTTTTATGTTTGTAAAAATTGTATTCAGTCCAAGATATATTTGAATGATCTCAGGAGACTTTTGTATTAAATACATGAATAAATAAAAAAGTATCTAGTTCAGTACTTTGTAAAAAATAGTTCAATAAATGTCTTCTTTTTATTCAAATAAATATGTTTAGATGAAGCTTGAAATATAGATAAAGCAAATTAAGAAACCACTCTTGTCAATGTTCTTAAATATCTTAAACATTTTATTGTTCTTAATGTGTTTGCATCTCATATGCCCCAATCTGCAAGATTATATCTTATATTCTGTTTAACCTAAAGAGGGCTTATCTGCATATCCTGAGTAAACATTTGACAAAATAAGTAGATATCAGGTAAAGATTAATAATTCTCTTCACACCTGTATCCCTACTAATATTTACAAAATCTGAGAACTGCATGTACTCAAATCTCCAACTACTTTATCAAAACTTAGGCAAATTCTAGTCAGAACCTTTAGACTGATGACAAATCCATTCTACTGACCACGGGTCAGGGCTTCCCTCGTAGTTCAGACAGTAAATAACCTGCCTGCAAGGCAGGAGACCTGGGTATGATCTCTGGGTTGGGAAGATCCCCTAAAGGAGGGTATGGCAACCCACTCCAGTATTCTTGCCTGGAAAATCCCATGGACAGAGGAGCCTGGTGGACTGCAGTCCATGGGGTCACAGAGTCAGACACGACTGAGCCACTAAGCACAGCACAGCACCACACAAGCACAATCGCAGGGCCTGAGTCTATGACGATGCTGACAACACACCAGGATGGATCTTTTAAGAATGCCACACATTCATTAGTCTGTCTTTATTTAAATAAGTTGACTTCTAAGTCCTTTATATGTAATATATTGCAAGAGCCATCCCAATTTGATAAAGTGTGAAAAAATGTATGTCCTAGAATGAATGCAATGTTCAGTTCAGTCATTCACTTGCATCCGACTCCCTGTGACCTCATAGACTGTAGCACGCCAGGCTTCCCTGTCCATCACCAACTCCCAAGCTTGCTCAAACTCATGTCCATCAAGTCAGTGATGCCATCCAACCATCTCATCCTCTGTCAGCCCCTTCTGCTCCCATCTTCAATCTTTCCCAGAATCAGGGTCTTTTCTAGTGAGTCCATTCATCACATCAGGTGGCCAAAGTATTGGAATTTCAGCTTCGGCATCAGTCCTTCCAAAGAATATTCAGGGCTGATTTCCTTTAGGATTGACTGGTTGGATCTCCTGGCTTTCCAAGGGACTCTCAAGAGTCTTCTCCAACACCACAGTTCAAAAGCATCAATTCTTTGGTGCTCAGCTTTTTTTATAGTCCAACTCTCACATCCATACATGACTACTGGAAAAACCATAGCTTTGAATATGACATTGAATGCAATGTGAGAAGTACATTTATATACTTATCATGTCTTCCTTCTTATGCATAGACTACTGATTGTAATAATATATTTTGGAGATTATAAAACATGCAAAAAAATGAAATTTACAATGAAAAAGGTAAAGACAAATAATGTCTTAAAATTAACTTTTAAAATATTGTTTACTTATGACCAACCTAGATAGCATATTCAAAAGCAGAGACATTTACTTTGCCAACAAAGGTCCGTCTAGTCAAGGCTATGGTTCTTCCTGTGGTCATGTATGGATGTGAGAGTTGGACTATAAAGAAAGCTGAGTGCAGAAGAATTGATGCTTTTGAACTGTGGTGTTGGAGAAGACTCTTGAGAGTCCCTTAGACTGCAAGGAGATCCAACCAGTCCATTCTGAAGGAGATCAGCCCTGGGATTTCTTTGGAGGGAATGATGCTGAAGCTGCAACTCCAGTACTTTGGCTACCTCATGCGAAGAGTTGACTCATTGGAAAAGACTCTGATGCTGGGAGGGATTGGGGGCAGGAGGAGAAGGGGATGACAGAGGATGAGATGGCTGGATGGCATCACTGACTTGATGGACGTGGGTCTGGGTGAACTCCGGGAGTTGGTGATGGACAGGGAGGCCTGGTGTGCTGCGATTCAAGGGGTCCTAAAGAGTCGGACATGACTGAGCGACTGAACTGAACTGAACTGAATGGTATCAAATATCGATAATACATTACTGAGTGAGGATAATGTGATTTTATATGCTTTATTCTTTTAAAAATCTGGGCTTTAATAGTTTGTAACACATTGATTCAAATGTCAGGTTATTTAGTTTGTTTCAACACTTGGTTTTAATGACTGTCATAGGTGACAAAGTCACTACATGAACATATACATTGATCCACATGCAACCTGTGAAATCCTCGCACTAGTTTTTCAATCTTAACCACCAAAAAGACAAACGTTATCGTTGAAATCTGACTAATGAATAGTCATCACCATTATGTTAATTAATTGTTCTTGCAACAAACTGAAAATATTTCATTTTTGTATTTAAAAAAAACTTTTTGGCTGTGCTGGGTCCTTGTTGCAGTGTGGACTTTTCTGTATTTACGGTAATCGGGGGCCACGCTCCAGTGGTGGTACGAGGCCCTTCGTTGCAGTGGATTTTCTTGTTGCAGAGCACTGGGTTCTAAGGTGCAGGCTTCGGCAGCTGCATCACGCGGGCTCAGCAGCTGTGGGTCCTGAGCTCTCGAGCACACGCTCAGTACTGTGGCATGTGAGCTTAGCTGCTTCTCTGCATGCAGGAATCTTCCCGGCTCAGGGATGGGACCCGTGTCTTCTGCATTGGCAGGCGGACTCTCCACCAGAGCCACCAGGGATGCCCTCATTTTTGTACTTTTGAGAAAAGTATTCAAAAATAACCGAAACACTTATTTGGAACATTTTAAATCAAGCTAGCAAATTCTAAGTTCTTACGTGGTGCAGCGATGACATTTATATAGGTGATACTCGCTTTTATAAAACTAATATTTCTGGGTTTTACAAAATAAACTATCTGAATGACTTCTGATAACACTTGGCATATTTCTGCCGTCACTTTCTTTTTCAACAATCCACGTGTGAATGATGCCTGGAATACATGTGCTCTGTGGTGCTTGCTACCTCTGTTTCCTCTAAAGAATCTATTGTTTTAGTTAGAAACAATTACTCCTGAGTTTTCCCATAAAGCATTCTTTCTATTTAAAAAGTAATTTAGTGGTAAGACAATACATTCTTTGGTATATCTTTCCTTTGGTCATTGTCAAAGAAATAAAACAACTAATTCTTTGTGTGTTTGCTCTTGGGGAGAGAATTCTTTGCGTATTCACTTAGGGAGTGAATACCTAAGCTGAGCTATATCAGAAACATCTGAACCTCCATTCAATTCTTCGGTAAATCTCTTAACTGTATAATTTATTGTACTATTTATTTTTTTAAAATCTTCAGTGTTTTCCATGTTCCATCATTTTCACTATGTCAGGAAGGACAAATGTTTCCTTAAGCTAGTGACTATTTGTCTTTTAAGTTAGAATCCTCAAAAAAAAAAAAAAAAAAAAAAGGCCCCTAAGCACTTCATTATTTAGATGAATTTTGCCAAGGACTAAATTAAATATCAATCGACTTAAAACATTGCTGAAAATGATTATCAAGGTTTATCTTCATGTTTGTATGCTTAGTTTTGAAATCTTCCGCTAATCAAGAAGTCTTCAAACTATATTTAGCTAATATCTCAAGGCACAATACTTATTTTGGAGGGATTCATCTTTAACAACAAAGTATGGAAAGCCATGCTTCAGATGGTTTTCCCACTCCTTTTTTATTTATTTTTGGCCAAATCTGATCAGATTATCAGTGTTCTAACTTGTAATATGGCTGAGAAACAGTTTATGTTAGAAATAGTAATTTTCCTCAGTGTGAGTTTTTTTTACTTTCTCACTGTTTGTTTTCCCTTGGATTCCCAGTAATAGTTTTAAACCGCAGTTGATTTGTTATTTCTAAGAATATGTTAAAGCCACTTCTGTGTTTTGTGAGGATTAATTTTGTGAAAACTAGGTTCTGAAATACAAAGGACAACCTTAATTGATTGCTGAATGATGAAAGCTAATGAAGGAGGTTACCCTGTACATGCCCTCACTAACAATAATGTCCCCAACACACGACTGGCCTGCTCACAGACCCAGGGAGAATTCCGTAACAGGCTCCATATGAAATGTCAGTAGTTTCGCTTGCTGTCTTTTCACCCACCACAGAATTGTCTTATACACCTCCGGAGGTGTTTGTACCTATTTGTAAACATTTATACTAGTCTTCAAGAATCAAGAGGGGATCTCTCATCAACGGTTTATCCCTGACCCAATTCCAGTACCTCATATATAGTTGTAATTGACTTAGTAAATGTCTATCTATTGAATGAGTAAGTGACTTACTGTCTGGCATGAACATGTTATCTATCTTGTACGTTGTAGGGAAACTAAAGATTGAGTAATGTCAATTTAAAAGAGGACAGAAATGAAGAACAATGGTATTCTCCTATTTTCACATCCTGAAATGCACAAAATGCTTTATAAGGTCACCTTCCTCCACCACTTTCTTTTATAGTATTTATATGTGATTTGGCACTCCTGCATGCCTCTCTAAGTGTTATATTTCTACTCTTACTGATAATTTTATGAAAAAGTATTATTTAGTAAGGAAAACCATAAGAACTGGTATCGATCAATACAAACTAAGTTTTTTTCGGGGCCGGGGTGGGAGTGGAAACCAGAGGCCCTTTGAAATGTTATGGCAGAGTTCCAAAATACTTGTAGAAAAAAAAAAATTGTTTGTGAATAGACCAACTTGAAAGCCACAAACAAAAAAGTGCTACTCATATGACATGCTATATAAACTATAGATCATGCCTCTTGTATTGCTCAAAATCTAGGAAATATCCCAAAGCTAGAAAGGGGAGATGGCAACAACTCTGATGAGGAAGAACTTAAGTAATGAATATCTGACATTTTCCAATTTGAATTAAATGGCTTTACTGGATTCAAAGGCAGTTTAATAGGGTTTGGACAGAATTAAAGCATTACTATGAAAGGTCACTGATAGATAATTTGATTTGAGTCTTTAATATAAGGTTCCTGGATAAGATTCACATTATTCAGGACCACTATGGAGAAGGATGAAAGAACAGCTACTTTCCTCAAATGGATTTAGATTTAGCAGGAGTGTTTTACTGTTCAGCTGGAGTACTTTACTGTTGAGAGTTTCCTTACAGTTAGTGAAAAAATACTCTTCTTTAAAGATGAAGATAAAAAGGAAAAGATGTATTTTAAAAATTCTAAAGATTCATGGATACAAACAGGTAAATAAGATACATCCAAAGGAACCTTTTGAAATTCTTGGAAAGTAGAGACATCTAGATAGGAAGTAACTAACAAGAAAGGACTTGAGTAATAAAATAAATGAATAATATAGATCTTTGATAATTTTTCAGTACACTTGGTAGACACATTGCCCTGAAGAGGAACAATGCACTGAATCCAGAACCATAGGTACTAGGGGGGAATACCTGTCAGAAAAATACATGTAGCTATTAAATGGGGTGTTATTTTTTACCCAAAAGCTACACATGTAGGTGTATTAAAGAAAGAGAAGAAAGTAATAACTGGTAGTTGTACAGGAAAAACTTCAAAAAAGAATAATTAAACTGAATATCAGAGCAATCTTCTTGAGAATATGAATTTTAAATTCCTCAATAGGTTTAAAGGAAATCAGTCAAAATCACGTGACTAACCTGAATACTAACATAAACACAAAATATCACAGAAAATTTTGAATTGGTAGTTAAAAAAAGAAGATAATTGTTTGAGTCATTTTCATTTCTAAGTTGTGTGTGTGTGTTTATTTTATTTATTTTTGATCATATGGCTTGCACTAATGAAAATTAGGAATCCTAAATGTACATGGTAGAAAGGAGACTAATATAGTTTACAAATCTTGTAATTTTTACAATGTTACTTGTTCTCATATTCTAGAAAGTGTGCTTCTTTAGGGACGTGTTCTTAAAGAAAAACAAACGTACCTTTGCTTGATTCTTTCCTTTTGGTTTCTTTCGGAATGTAATTCCATTCTTGCGGAATGCTCTCACGCAGACCTTCAGGAATGTTGTGCTTGTTCAGGTTCGTCTCGGTTGCTCCCAGAGCTCATCATGGACACTACCTGCTGCACGACGTCCTTGACAGCGTCTGTCAGTGCCAGTCTCAGGCATCGGACGACCGCCACCTCGGACTCTCTGCGTGTTGAGACTTTAAAACCAGACAGTGTATTACAGTTAGCAGAATCAAAAATATTTTGTGCCCTGTTCAATTAAGAATTCAGCTTCTCAGTAATCTAGTTCAAAGCTATAGAAAGAAGAGCTGTTTTTAGTCTAGAGATCATATGATTGATAAGTAGTCCATAAACATTGGGGAAAAAAGTTACCCCTTGGTAATCAAGGGAATAGTAGCCAGAATAACAGTGAATAAAACAGTATTCGCTAGTACTCTGGGGACTCTACTGGTGGATATATAACTTGTATAAACTTCTTAGATGACACATGGACAACAATTGCAAAAGCTTTGACACTTACCTATTAACACATTTATTCTTTCTCTGGAAATTTATCCTAAGAAATTAATTATGATTATGTAAAGAATAAAATAAAAAATTGGAAATAATCTAAATGTCCAACAACTAGGGATTTATTTAATTAGCTTAGGGCTTCCTTGGTGGCTCAAATGGTAAAGAATCCACCTGCAATGCCGTTGACCTGGGTTTGATCCCTGGATTGGGAAGATCTCCTGGAGGAGGGCATGGCAACCCACTTCAGTAGTCTCGCCTGGAGAATCCCCATGGACAAAAGAGCCTGGCAGGCTACAGTCCACGGGTCGCAAAGAGTCAGACATGACTGAGTGACTAAGCACAGCACATCCATATTCGCAATAAAGTCATATTGATTAGAAAAAAAAGAAGCTTAGAAAATAGTATGATATATTATATTTATTAAAAAATACATGTTTACATACACTTGGAAGGCAATGGCAACCCACTCCAGTACTCTTGCCTGGAAAATCCCATGGGTGGAGGAGCCTGGAAGGCTGCAGTCCATGGGGTCGCGAAGAGTCGGACACAACTGAGCGATTTCACTTTGACTTTTCACTTTCATGCATTGGAGAAGGAAATGGCAACCCACTCCAGTGTTCTTGCCTGGAGAATCCCAGGGATGGGGGAGCCTGGTGGGCTGCCGTCTATGGGCTCGCACAGAGTCAGACATGACTGAAGCGACTTAGCAGCAGTAGCAGCAGCAGCAGAAAAGAATTAAAAGATACTCTACAATGTTGATGGTGCTTATCAATGACTAATGGTATTTCAGGTGATTTTCCTTTTCCTTTCCTTCTTCTTTGACTTTTTCTTCCCTCCTTCCCTCTTTTCTTTCCTCCCTTCTTTCTAATAAGTATCACCTGCAATGATTATGTGTTACTTATGTGATAAATACAATAAAAGTTTTTGTTTGTTTTTAATGACTGGGAAGTTCAGGGATCATTATTTGAATCAACAGAGACGAGCATCAATATGATTTTCCCCCTCAAATTTCACGGTGATATTTCTCAAATGACAACCCACTGTAAAAACCACCATAGTGCTGAAACTAAAAGCTGGACTTTAAAAAAGAGAAACAAAATTGACAAACTTTTAGCCAGACTCATGAAGAAAAAAGAGAGAGGGTCCAAATCAATAAAATCAGAAATGAAAAAGGAGAAGTTATATCTGACATCACAGAAATAAAAATGATTCTAAGAGACTACAATTACACAGCCATAAAATGGACAATCTAGAAGAAATGGACAAATTACTAGATATGTACAATATCCCAAGACTGAACCAGGAAGAAATAAAAACTATGAACAGACCAATTACCAGCAATGATACCGAATTTGTAATTTAGAAAAACTCTCAACAAACACAAGTCCAGGACCAGATGGCTTCACAGGTGAAAGCTACCAAACATTTAGAGAAGAGGTAAGACCTGGTCTTCTCAATCTATTCCCAAAAATTGCACAGAGGAAGAAATACTTCCAAACTCATTCTGTATACAAGGCCAGCCTCATCCTGATACTAAAACTAGACAGAGACAGCACACAAAAAAGAAAAATCACAGCCCAATATCACTGATGGACATAGATGCAAAAATCCTCACCAAAATGTCAACAAACTGAACGTAAGAATACACTAAAAGGATCATACACAACACAGAGTTGGATTTATAAGAGGAATACAAGGGTTTTACAATATCTGCAAATCAGGGACTTCCCTGGTGGTCCGATAGTTAAGAATCCATCTTGCAATGCAAGGAACACAAGTTCAATCCCTGGTCAGGGAACTAAGATCCATGAAGCCCACACTCTGCAATTACTGGGCCTGTGGACTCTGGAGGCTGCGGGCCACAACTCGAGAGCCCATGTGCCAAAACCACTGAGCCTGAACAGTGCAGTCAGAGTCCATGTACCACAGCAAAAGATCCTGCATGATGTAATGAAGATTCTGCATGCCATAACTAAGACCTTACTCAGCCAAATTAATTAATTATTTAAAAAAAGAGAATTTCAGAAAAAAGTGGTGATGGTGGGGGGGAGATAAAATACCCCGTGAGAATGGCTGAAAATTTTCCAAATATGATAAAAACTAAACATCATCAGATATAAGAAGCTCAACAATTCCTAAGCAGAATACAAAATAAACGAAAACAAAGATCATCATAATTAAATTGCTGCAAAGTAGTGATAAAGAGAACAATCTTAACATGAACAACACAAAGAAGACACATTACATAACTGGAAGCAAACACTTTAAAACCTAAAGTGATTTATCATCAGAAACAGTGCAAGCCATAAAATAGAAAAATGCCTTGAAAGTCCCGAGTGAAAAAAAAAATGAGAGATAGAAAAATCTCTGAACCCAAAAGTACATGTCTGATGAAAAATATGTCAAATATGAAGATAAAGCCTGTTTTCATGCAATCAAATCAAATTAAATGAATTGATGGCAGAAAAATTTTAGTCCATTAAAGGAAATACTTAAGGTAGAAGGAAAATGATATCTGTCAGAAACTCAGATCTACACAAGTAAAAGAAGAGTACCAGAAATGATAGCTAGATGGACAAATATGAAAGACTTTCTTCTCATTTCTTGCTTCTTTAAGCTATAACTGACTGGAACAAAAGTGAAACAATAGTCTGTAGGGTTGATAACATTAGTAGAAATAAAATGCATGATGACACATGTAAAGAATACGAAGAGTAAACAGAAATATACTTGTGTAAGATTCTTACATTATATGTAAACTGTGATGAGTCAAAGATAACTCATCACAAGATGTAAACCTTGGAACAACTACCAAAATAAATATAGAATTATATCAAATAAGCCATTGGCAAAGAAAACCTGTAATACTGAAAAATATCCAGCTAATCCAAAGAAGGTCAAAATGGATATTAAAAGGAACAACGTTGGAGCAAACAGAAAACAAAGAATAATACAGTCATGTAGCTAAAAGTGTCAGAACAGAGGATCCACACGTAGACATGGATTTGATCAATTGTCCACTTGATTTCTGACAAAAGCACTGAAGTAATTCAAACTGGGAAAGAATAGTGATTTCTAAAAATGATGCTGGGAAAATTGTATATGTATATGAAAATGTATGGTGGCGGTTTAGTCGCTAAGTCCTGTCCAACTCTTGCGACCCCATGGACCAAAGGCTCCTCTGTCCATGGGATCCTCCAGACAAGAATTACTGGAGTGGGTTGCCATGCGCTCCTCCAGGGGATCTTCCCGACCCAGGGATCAAACCTGCATCTTCTGTGGCTCTTGCATTGCAAGCAATTCTTACCACTGAGCCACCAAGGAAGACCTCTTTAAAACTCAGTAAGACAATCTAATTAATAAATGAAGGAACGTTTTAAACAGATATTTTTCAAAAGAATTTTTTCAAATGACTGTTAAAAACATGAAGATATGTTTGACGTCATTCATCACCATGGAATTGTAAATTAAAATCACAGTGAGATAATAGCATATACTCCTTAGAATGATTAAAAGCAAAAAGGCAATTCCAAGTGTTGGTGAGGGCACAGAGCAACCCAAACTCTCTCACATAATGGGTGGGAAGGTAAAAGGACGGGATTACGTTGCAAAACAGTTTAGTAGTTCCTTATAAAGTTTAACTCAGTGTGTGCTAAAGACATGTGTTTCTCTTAAAAGTAAAAGGGAGTTAAGGAATAGAGTGAAGCACAAAGTAACTTGTGCTTTGATATTTTCATTTGCCCAACTAAATATTGTTGACCTACTTTCAGAGTACAGGCCTGCAATGATTGCTACCAAATCTATTTCTTACAGAGTGTATTGGCCTTTGAAATGCCCACATGAGATACCCAACGTAATTGTTTTTTTAATAATTTTTATCTTCTGTAATCTTTTTTTAAATGGATATTTTCACTCTTGTTTTTCTTCCTAGTTATGTTCATTCTAAGGAGTTATATCTAATTATGAAGCCAATTTATATATTTCATTACTGAATTCATATATTCATAAAGCAAATGTTTCAAAAAGTTTAGTCTAATAGAAAAAAATAAAGAAAATAACAAGGCCCGTGATCAGAATTCCATTTTTTTCGTTCGGATTCTACGATTTAATCAGTGAACAATCTCAGGCAAGTAGTCGCTCAGTCATCTCTGACTCTTTTCAACCCCACAGACTGTAGCCCGCCAGGCTCTGCTGTCCATGGCGATTTCCCAGGCAAGAATACTGGAGTGGATTGCCATGCCCTCCTCCAGGGGATCTTCCCAGCCCAGGGATAGAACCCAGGTCTGCTGCATTGCAGGCAGATTCTTTAGCATCTGAGCCACCAGCAAAGCCCAGGAAGACTGGAGTGATTAGGCTATCCCTTCTCCAGGAGATCTTCCTGACCCAGGAATTGAAGCAGGGTCTCCTGCATTGCAGCCAGATTCTTTACCAGCTGATCTACCAGGGAAGCCCAGCAAGAAAATGAGGATACTGCCTTCTTTGTTTTCACCTTTTTACTCTAAAATGATAAGACTGTGATGTCTTATGGATAAGCTATACAGAAATCATAGCGTGTTTCAAGAGGAAGAAAATAAACCAGTTTTTTAAGTAATGCACTCTAGTCAATCTGGATAAGTTCATAATATTTACTGAAGCATAGATCTATTAGTGGTAAAATGCAAATATTGTGGGATTATGATTATGTGTCTCAGCTATATTTCCTTGAAACCTATTATTTTTCAAGTCAAACAGAAACCACAGTAAAAGACTTAGTTTTCTTATGAATTAGTCTATCTTATTAGGGATTTTAAGATCATTGTAATTGGTAACAGAAGAATAGGAGACTTACAAAGATTTAAATAGGAGAGAAAAAAAAAAGGCACAGTCCCTCATGACCACTGCAATGTCTTAGTTTCTTTCAATTCAATAAAGTCTACATCAGAAATAATGCTCTCTTGCGGCTCAGCTGGTGAAGAATCCGCCTGCAACGCGGGAGACCTGGGTTCGATCCCTGGGTTGGGAAAATCTCCTGGAGAAGGGAAAGGCTACCCACTCCAGTATTCTGAACTGGAGAATTCCATGGACTGTACAGTCCATGGGGTTGCAAAGAGTCGGACACGACTGAGCAATTCTTACTTTCACTTTAAACTAGAAGACTGCCTGTTTTTGGATAAAAAGGAAACAGTAAGGGAATACATGAAAACTAGAAAATACAACTTTAAAAGGAGATAAGTTAACGTTGATGGAGAAAGAACTTGCACAAAGGCCAAGGATGTTTCAGCACTTTGAAGTTCTGCCCCTTTGAGCCCGTGACGAAATCTGGTCTCTGTGAACATCTGTACTACCCGTTCCTATTCCAAGAGACTTTTCTGACCTGGGGGAGGAGGGTTTGTTCAACGTGTAGATGGGAGAGAAGACTAATTAGGGGCAAGGAGCAGTTTCGCTTTCTCAGGCCACCACCTAAAATCCATTGATCTCTTCTAAGTCATTTTCAGTATGGTTTTGTGCTGAGTGTCAGATGGTTCAAGAACTTAAGAACTAAAAGATAAATTATGGTTGAAGCAAGTGGGTCCCCGATTCTTTATAATCTTGTGAGACAATTCAGCTCTTATCCTCACCAAAAATGACTCAAAACAGCAGGGGGTAGAGGAGCTTTCAAGGTTGTTTTTCTTTCAGTTTAATAAAGTCTACATCAGAAATAATGCTCTCTTTTAAACCAGCAGACTGACCATTTGGGGGGTAAAAAAAGAACCAGTGAGGAATATATGAAAACTAGAAAATAAGACTTTAAAAGGAGATAATTATCACAGAGTCTCTAAGTGATAGATTTGAGGTTTTGAAATCATTACATAAAGCTATATATTGCTATTTTGCAGTGATAATGACCAAGAGAAGATGTAACATAATGACTTAAAAATAGTTAAAAGGATAGTCAAGTCACGTCTGGAGGATAGCTAAAAAGTACAGGAAGAACGAAACCATGATTATGAGCCAGTTAGATTTTTTAATATGGATTCTATTAAGTATTTTATGGAAATGGTGGTTCCAAAACAGTGTATAAGAAAGCATTTAGGTTGAAAACCAAATGTAAATGATATATATAGTTAAAGGACTGACAGGATAACCTAAATCCTCATCCTTCATTGTCCCAAGACATTAAGTACAGAGATTTAAAGACAGAATATTAAGGATCAAACAATGTGAGAATGTTTACACCTGGTCCTGAAGGTGGGGTAACCCACGAACACTTCTTATTCAGACATGTAACTCATTCTGACTTTACCATCCATTTGAGTTGTGGGCAGAACAACACAGCTGGAGAAAACACAGTACCCCTGAAACAATGATAGGACTTACTTAAATGTCTAGAGAGAGCCACTGCTGTTGCTGCTGCTAAGTCACTTCAGTCATGTCTGACTCTGTGCGAGCCCATAGACGGCAGCCCACCAGGCTCCCCCATCCCTGAGATTCTCCAGGCAAGAATACTGGAGTGGGTTGCCATTTCCTTCTCCAATGCATGAAAGTGAAAAGTCAAAGTGAAGTCACTCAGTAATGTCCGACTCTTAGCGACCCCATGGACTGCAGCCCACCAGGCTCCTCTGTCCATGGGATTTTCCAGGCAAGAGTACCGGAGTGGGGTGCCATTGCCTTCTCCGATAGAGAGCCACTAGGCTGGTCATAATAAATTCCATTTACATATGAAGAAAACTGGCCAGCAGGTTTATCCATCAGTTTGTTTAATAAAAGCATCTGAGAAGCACAAAGTATTTTTTTACATTTTACTAATTTCTTACATGTTTAATAGCAAAACATTATCTGTGGTAAATGTTAAATTTTTAATAAAAAAAGAAAATCCGCATAACATAATTTCTAGGTAATAACTTCCCCTCTCACCTTGTACCAAGTATGTTGAATTTTGATGGGAATTAATGGTTAATGATTCCCCAAAGTAGCCTGTATACTGAAAAAAATGTAAGATAACCTTTTACAAATAACAGATTCGGCAAAACTGACATCAATAAACTTTTACAAATGTCTTTAAAGATATATTTGAGTATCTATAAAACACTTCTTTTACAAATAGTAACTTTCTCATACCTGGAATGTTGTATAACAAGTCCCATAATTGTTCTTCTTCCATGTAACTCACAAAGACATTTCCAAATGTTTGCGGAGAGAAAGTGCAGTGGTACAATACTTGAAAGACAGCTTCTACCACACTGGATCCTTGGTTCAGATTATTTTCTGTATTGGAACCTTGTTCTTGAAAGGTACATTCTTGAAAAGAATAAAAATGATTTAGTAAGGTAGGTATCAATGAATATGATTACATTCCTATTCCTAATACTAGCATAACAGTGTAAAAATGTGTTTGATTATTATTTGCATAATAGGAGAAATGCCATATTCTTTCAGATCAAAGGTCCATTCCCCAAACCCAGTATAATTTCTGAGAGAATCATGGATATTTGTGGGGGAAAAGTTGTGAGAAAAACCACATGACATCATGTCAAAGGGCAACAGTAGTTTACTTTTATGACAGAATTCTTTATCCTCTTAAAGAAACATTTTTCATTTCTTTTCTCATTTAAAAGTAACACACATTCATTCTAAAAACTGTAAAAAAAATTCAGACTAAGAAACTAAGAAAACTAAAAGTGCACCAAATCCTACCAACCAGTGATTGTTACTATATTTAGAGCAGTATTTCATTCATATTATATACAAATATACACTATATATGTGTGTGTGTGTTTAACTCGAACATCAAACAGAATTATTTTATATACTCCTTAATATTGAAAATCTACTTATAACTAGTTGAATCTTTGTATCTCTCTTTGGGATTTTTGTTCTGAACATTATATACCCTTTATTCAGAACATAAATTTCATAGGAAATTCATAGTTATAGTGTTCTCAGTCTTATGCTATCAATTCTACAAATAAATTTATAAATGTTTCTCAAACCCATAGCTTCCTGTCATTTCAGAATGAAGAGCTTTCTCAGCTTGTTTCTCAATAAAATCAAATAGGAATTCCTACAAATGTTGGGGGCTGGCGTGAGGCACTCCGCCCGTGGCAAAGGTCATGAGGAAGGAGGCTCGACATACGCAAAGGCGGGATCGAACCTCAGGAGTCCCCCTGGAAATTCTCGAGCATCTACCCCCATAACCAGAGCCTGCCTACTTTACTACTTTGTGCTCTCCCCTACACCTCTGACTTTACGGGGGGCTGTCCCCCACCACCTCTTTCGGAGAAGGAGTTAACTTAGAGCTCCAGTTAATAATAATTCCTGGGCGTGACAGGAGTGTTTCAACCTACAAACTCTCCTCTGAAGGTTCTCTAGCCTGCCTGACAGGCTTGTCCGGCCACATGTGATTGCTCACAGCCTCCCAACCGTGAGAGGCACGAGATGCTTTAAACCTTCTAAAAACAGGTTCCTTAGAAAAGTTAGAAAACCATTAGTATAAGTATAGTGGGCTAATTAGAAATTATATTGGTGAAGGGTTTTTCATTTGTTGAGCCAATGTTTACTGCTAAGTCTCCACATCCCCTGCCCTTTTACACATTAATGAATATATAGAAGAAATAAGTATTAACCTTTGATATTAATCACATTAGACCTTAGGCTAAGCAAATTCTTTCCTTAATTAAAACCCACTACACCCTCAACCTATAGGAATGTAACTTTATCTGGTACCTTCAGAAAGTGGCGTCTGTTTTAAGAATAATCAACCTTGGAGAAATAAGTGTTCTGGTTGACTGACCACTGTCATAAGGAGAGGGCCATAAATTGTCAGCAGGCCCCCTGGCCAGAAGATGATGAAACACCCCTAAGACTTCTGTCTACATTTGTATGAAGCACCTGACTTAAAGTCAGGACTGCTGTCCCCACGTGACTTTTGTATAACACCTCAGTGTATAAAAACAGACCCTGGAAAATAAAGAATTGGGATCAGTTCCTCGAAAGACTGGTCTCCCCATGTCACTCTCTCTCTCACTCTGGTTGAGTCTCCATCTGGAGCGCGGAACCTGCCATGCTTACTAATTATGCCTGGGCTTCTAAGATCCAACTGGGGAGGCCTCAGTGTCTCCTCTCCTTCGGAAGAACAGAAGGACGCCTGCGGCCTACGTAAGTGGTGCAAGCTTCTTGTCTTGAAGTTTTATTGGTCTCCCACGTAAACCAAGCTACTCAGCCTCTTTTCTCCACTGAATTTTCCTACTGAGCTATCCTCATTCTATTACTCTTTACATCTTTAATTAATATAGAATTGAAGCTATTGTATCCTGATCCTCGCCGACGCCGTCCCCGCTTCGAACTCCCTGGATCAGCTGGGGCTGGACCCCGGCACACAAAGACACATTCATTTTAATCGCCCTTTTGAGTCCTCCTCTGGCTCCATTACCACTCTTCAAAGATCAGTTCCTCTACTGTTGCATTGACAGGTTGGACTGAAAAGGTGAAGTAATTTCTCTCTTGTTTAGACAGTTAGCATGCTATGTCCAGTATCATATGTAAAAGTATTTTTGAGTTAAAGATAATAATGACTCACGTTTCTCATAATTTAAATATATTGAAAAAACACAATCTAGATCATTTTGGAATAAGTACATTTATTTTCTTGCTCATTTGGAAGCTCATCACTTCTATAGTTCTTCTTGATAATTTTACTACCGTGATTTGATTTTCATCATCTAGAGTCTTCCCTAGGATTTTTGCTGGAACTATTGATAAAACGGTGTCCTCCTTTTTCTGGGGCTGCTAAGCTGGTAGAAAGTAGGCTGGAAGTTACTAATGTCCATTCTGGGGAGAACTCCATGGAGAACCCATCACTTCATGCCAAATAGACGGGGTAACAGTGGAAACAGTGACAGACTTTATTTTTGGGGGCTCCAAAATCACTGCAGATGGTGACTGCAGTCATGAAATTAAAAGACGCTTGCTCCTTGGAAGAAAAGTTATGACCAATCTAGACAGCATATTAAAAAGCAGAGACATTACTTTGCCAACAAAGGTCCATCTAGTCAAGGCTATGGTTTTCCGAGTAGTCATGTATGGATGTGAGAGTTGAACTATAAAAAAAGCTGAGTGCAGAAGAATTGATGCTTTTGAACTGTGGTGATGGAGAAGACTCTTGAGAGTCCCTTGGACTGCAAGGAGATCCAACCAGTCCATCCTAAAGGAGATCAGTCTTGGGTGTTCGTTGGAAGGACTGATGTTGAAGCTGAAACTCCAGTCCTTAGGCCACCTGATGAGAAGAGCTGATTCATTGGAAAAGACCTTGATGCTGGGAAAGATTGAGGGTGGGAGGATAAGAGGATGACAGAGGATGAGATGGCTGGATGGCATCACCGATTCAATGGACATGAGTTTGAGTAAACTTCGGGAGTTGGAGATGAACAGGGAGGCCTGGTGTGCTGCAGTCCATGGGGTCACAAAGAGTCAGACACGACTGAGTGAACTGAACTGAACTGAACCAAACCATTGAGAACCCAGCCAATAAAGTAAGTAGAACCAAGAGATGGCACAGTCCTGATGGGATGACACTGTGTGAGAGCCTGGATCCAGCACGCCTGTATACTTACGTTAGCGGAGCTGATAAATTTCCCTTTTTGGTTAATTTGGGTTTCTGCCACTTGCATTCTAAAGGGTCCTAAGCTTTTCATCAAGCATAAAAGGTTAAATGACAAACAATCCTAGTTCAGGCATTCATAATTTCACCTTTTTTTTTATCCAAATAGTTTCCTCAGTTCTCCCTGCCTTTCTGTCCCTCCAATTCACCTTATATTCAGTATCAGTTATCCTTTATGTCATTGCCCCATGTTTAAACCTTCCCCTGCTACTGCACTTTCTTAGAAATTCCTGAACCTCACAATCCAGAGTTTCCACAATCTTTCCCAAACTATGTTTTAATCCCCAGACCTCTGCTCCTCCCTAACTAGTGTACTTGTTTCCCTTGCACACGTTCCCTCCCATCTCCTTTTGTTGGTCTCTACCACTTCAGTTCAATTCAGTTCAGTTGCTCAGTCATGTCCGACTCTTTGCAATCCCATGGACGGCAGCATGCCAGGCCTCCCTATCCATCACCAACTCCCGGAGTTTACCCAAACTCATGTCCATTGAGTTGGTGATGCCATCCAGCCATCTCATCCTCTGTCATCCCCTTCTCCTCTTGCCCTCAATCTTTCCCAGAATCAAGGTCTTTTCCAATGAGTCAGCTCTTCGCATGAGGTGGCCAAAGGATTGGAGTTTCAGCTTCAACATCAGTCCTTCCAATAAACACCCAGGGCTGATCTCCTTTAGAATGGACTGGTTGGATCTCCTTGCAGTCCAAGGGACTCTCAGGAGTCTTCTCCAACACCACAGTTCAAAAGCATCAATTCTTCTGTGCTCAGCTTTCTTTATAGTCCAACTCTCACATCCATACATGACCACTGGAAAAACCATAGCCTTGACTAGACGGACCTTTGTTGACAAAGTGATGTCTCTGCTTTTTAATATGCTACAACGTTCTGCCCCAGTAAAATTCCCAAGATTTAATCAGTCGATTACTATGTTGGCACTCACTGTACTAGATGCCGAGGCCTACGCCTTCCATGAATTCACTGCCTGCCTCCTTGTGTATGTGTGTGGGGAGTGGGAATGACCGACATGTAAACAGTCGTTTCAGCAATGTAAAGATAAGTAGGATGACCGTACATCCTAGTTTGCCTCAGACAGTCCTGGTTTATGTCTATGGCTCTGGGGTAATTAGTCGTAGCATCCTCGTTCATTCTCAAAAATATCCTGGTTTGAATAAGGAATTATTCTATCACCTTAAGTCTAAGTGCTTCAAATAGAAGACACTGGAAATACAGAGGACGGTGCTTTACATTTGGGAAGGGAACACGGAGAAGTCACAGGGAAGATCATGTCTCAGTGGAGTCTTTAAGGGGAAGTTGCAATTTACTGGCCTGACAAGGTTGAGGTGGGGAAGGTGCTTTCCAAGAAGACAGGAGAGTTGGTACAGGTAGCGGCTGGTTGGGTGACATGGCTGAAGTGGGAATGGTGGGAGGGAAGGGGAGGTAAAACTGGACAATCAACACAGCCTGAAAAATGAAGGCCCCATGAATCATGTACTGACAATAGAGACGGAGAAAGGGGATGGATATGAGGAATATTATAATGAAAATAATGAGGTGCATTGCCATTGTTGCTATTACCAGCTAAATGTGTCAAGACATGTCAATGGATATTTTTTATTTCTATTTTCCCTTGCTTTGAAGAAAGTAGTCTATTTCTGTTTACTTGCCTCGGGGGTTTTTGCTCTTTGGAAAGCACAAACAGACTGAAGTCAGTTGCCCTCCTAGATTAAAAAAAAAAAAGAAAAAAAGAATGAAAGAAACAAAGAAAAGCTAAATCCACTGAATAGTTATTAGTTTGAACTAAAGGAAAAAAGCCACTTTTTATGAATCATAGTATTGGTACGGCCGGATGATATGAAAGTGGAATCATATGTGTCCGGCAGGGGCCAGGGGTGAGGGTCGGGAGAGAGGAGACCTCTGGCATTGGAGAGCGATGTCTTGGGCTACAAGCACTTTCCTGGAAGGCAGTGCACAGTGAGGCTTGTCTGGGGGAGGCAAGGAGGGACCCTGGATCCTTGACACGGGTTCTCAGTCTCATCAAAGGTTTCAAACCATACCTGACTGCTGTGCTTGGCAGGAGTGCTTGGAGAGGAAATAAAAAAGTGTACCTGTGCAGTAACCAGAGTGACCAGATAATTGAAAATTGATACAGTCTCACAGGGGACTTCTGTACTCCCCTGGGGTAAAGGTGGAAGTCCTAAGAATAGCTACAGTTAAAAATCCTACCAGCCAGGCAGTTGGGGCTCAGAATCTTCATGAAATTGGTTTGAAGACAAAAAGTGACTTGGATATTCCTTGTGTATCTGAGTTTATGAATTGAGATTTATACCAACTCCATAAAAGCAGAGTTACTACCCACAAGGCACACTATGCTGAACATCACATGAGCTACTTTATGTCTAATTTCATCCTCATAATACTCTAAAGAGCCTCCTGATGAAGGCGAAAGAGGAGAGAGAAAAAGCTGGCTTAAAACTCAACATTCAAAAAACAGATCATGGCATCTGGCTCCATTACTTCATGGCAAATAGAAGCAGAGACGTGGAAGCACTGAGAGATTTTCTTGGGTTCCAAAATCACTGTGGATGGTGACTGTAGCCATGAAATTAAGAGACACCTGCTCCTTGGAAGAAAAGCTAAGAAAAACCTAGACAGTGTATTGAAAAGCAGAGACATCACTTTGCCAACAAAGGTCCATGTAGTCAAAGCTATGGTTTTTCCAGTGGCCATATATGGATAGGGCTTCCCTGGTGGCTCAGATGGTAAAGAATCTGCCTGCAATACAGGAGACCTGGGTTCAATCCCTGGGTTGGGAAGATCCCCTGGAGAAGGGAATGGCTACCTACTCCAGTATTCTGGCCTGGAGAATTCCATGGACAGAGGAGCCTGGCAGGCTATAGTCCATGGGATCGCAAAGAGTCGGACACAACTGAGCAACTTTCACTTGTACAGATATGACAATTTTACCAGAAAGAAGGCTGAGCACTGAAGAATTGATGCTTTCGAATTATGGTGTTGGAGAAGTCTCTTGAGAATCCCTTGGTCAGCAAGGAGATCAAGCCAGTCAATCCTAAAGTAAATCGACCCTGAATATTTATTGGAAAGACTGATGCTGAAACTGAAGTACCACCTGATGTGAAGAGCCAATTTATTGGAAAAGACCCCAATGCTGGGAAAGATTGAGGGCAAAAGGAGAAGGGGGGACAGAGGATGAGATGGTTGAATGGCATCATCGACTCAATGGACATGATTTTGAGCAATCTCCAGGAAACAGTGAAGGACAGGGAAGTCTGGTGTGCTGCAGTCCATGCGGTTGCACAGAGTCAGTCACGACTTGGCGACTGAACAACAGTGGGAGTTGGGGCGGGGGTCCCTTAGAATCTTGGCCTAAGCCTTCCTCCAGCCTCATATCACAGCTTTACACCTGGCTTACTAATTCTGTTATCCTTTCATTTCAAAGATCTTTTTTAAGTTTCCAGTTCTCCATCTCCAGCTCTGATCTTTCTCTTTCATTCTCTTTGCTGTGTTTCCTATTTTTGTCTAGGATACCACTATTGTCTGTTCATCCCCAGGCTCAATGCCTTAGCAATTTTTATCCCTTCTCTAAATTGTTAGATGTAATGAAATAACTGGGTCCTTGCCCCCATCCCCCTTTCCATAATGTATCAAAGGTTGATTTGTCCTTCCATTGACTCCCTTCTTCTCTGTTCCTAATGTAGGGGAGCAGAATTTGCCACCCTAAGATGTGTCTCTTTGACATATTAATTATTTTAAGCTGATTAGTTTTTAAGAAACAGCATACAAGGCAAAAACTCTGAAAACCAAGTAGGAGTTACCCTTAAGAAACAATCGATTTGTAAGGGAAATCTCCATTTGTTAAGGGAGTCTTCCTTATTGTACCTGGAAGAGGAGAACTACCAACTCTGTAGAAACTCTTATCAATGGAAAATGCACTGACTTAAACCTGGATAATGACCTTACCCTGATCAACTTTGCTTCTGCTGATAATCTCCCTTAACTGACTCTCCCCACCCTCAACATCCTTTTCTATCTTTAGCTGAGGGTGATATCAAATGTGCCTGCAGTGCAGGAGACCCGGGTTCAATCCCTGGGTCAGGATGATCCCCTGGAGAAGGAAATGGCAACCCACTCCAGTATTCTTGCCTGGAAAATCCCATGGGCAGAGGAGCTTAGCAGGATACAGTCCATGGGGTTGCAAGAGCTGGACATTACTTAGCAACTAAACCACTAAGGGTGGTATTTAACCTCCCTGGTGGCTCAAATGGTAAAGAATCTGCCTGCAATGCAGGAGACATGGGCTCTATCTCTGGGTCAGGAAGATCCCCTGGAGAAGGAAATGGCAATCCACTCCAGTATTCTTGCCTGGAGAATCCCATGGACAGAGGAGCCTGGTGGGCTACAGTTCATGGGGTTGCAAAGAGTTGGATATGACGGAGCGACTAATGTTAACTTCAGCCATTTAGGTGAGTTACTCAGTTTTTCCAGGTGGGTGGGTGGGTGTGGGTGTGTTAGTCACTCAGTCATGTCTGATGCTCTGTGACTGCATGGGACTGTAGCCTGCCTCCTCTGTCTATGGAATTTCCCAGGCAAGAATACAGGAGTGGGTTGCCATTTCCTTCTCCAGGGGATCTTTCCAACCCAGGGATCGAACCAGAGTCTCCTGTGTCTCCTGCAGTGGCAGGTGGATTCTTTACTACTGGGCCACCTGGGAAGCCTGAGTCCATGTATGCACGTTATCAACCTTTGGTTTGTCTCCTGTTGATCTCCAGTTTATTTCCTGGGCTCGCTGGAAGAATGTAGAAGGGTAGAGGCAAGTGTCTTCTTGCCTGATAGGGGAGACAAGGCAGGGTTGGGTTGGCTTGTGCGGCCTGCCTGACTACAGGGGGTGCATTCTGGCCCCTGCCCCCTCCGTTAAGTCCATCAGGGAAGGCTCTGCCACAGCAAGGAGTCCTGTGTGTTTTGGCTCTGTTGGTCATTGGTGGTGGAGAGTGGAAAGCTGGGACCTTTGGAGGGATAAAGGGACCGGCTCAATCGTGGAGTAGTGTTGGCAAGTCACGTATTTGAAAGCGTATTCTCTGACCCCAGGTTTTGTCAATAATAAAGCTACTCTTTCGAATTCCGTCTGCCTTCTCCTTTATCTGTCAAACAGTTTCTATATTACATAAACAAATAAAAGATTTGGGAACAGGTTGTCTTTTCAATAACATTGAAGGGCCCTTTCCACTGCAGACATTATTTTAAACTCCTTGTGAGAAGAGAACTTGTTCGTGCTTCCGAGGAAGGGTGGTGTCAGGAAAGGAAGTCGACCACCAAGCCATCGGGAGGCTGTGTTTACTGCTTCTGAAGATTCACACATCTGTGGTGCCCCAGCTCTCTTCTTTCCACGACTGCTTAATTTTTGCTTTCCACAAGAATTGCTGTTAATGACAAGCTCCTGCTGAGTCACTAAATGGATTTGGCCGTAATGCTGGGAAAGAGTGTGCCATGAGCTCGGAATTGGATTAACCAGACACTCAGGAGCATCCCCAACCAAGAGAAGAGACAGAAAGACGCACATTAGACATAGGGATGAGCCAGAAAGTGCACAGACAGAAAATGCAGTGTATAAAACAAGGACCTAAAACCTAGGACACCAGGCCAATAAATTAACACCAGAGAAAAAGGGGGTGGAGCATCACATGAACATTGTTTCAGAGAAGCACTAGATCTGAACGCCGCAGCCTAGATCACTATGAAAATTAACAGCAATAAAACTGAAAAGGTGAGTGAAGTCTCTTGGTCATTTCCGACTCTTTGCGACCTCTGTTGGGCTGCACCCCACAGGTCTACAGAGCCTGTACTTGCCCAGCTTCAAGGCCAAAGAGCCAGGAGTCAGAGACAGAAAGATCAATGGTTTAACGCAGCGGTCCCTAACCTTTTTGGCACCAAGGACTGGTTTCTTGGAAGACCATTTTTCCCGGGCTGGGGACAGGGGGGTGGTTCAGGTGGTCATGGGAGCGATGGGGAGGGGCGGGTGAAGAAGCATCACTCACTTGCCCACTGCTCACCTCCTGCAGAGCTGCCTGGTTCCTTTCAGTATGCAGGCTGGTCCTGGCCCACAGTCTGGGGGCTGGGGACCCTGGTTAGTGGACGGGAGAGCTTACAGGTCTGGAGCAAGGTCCTGGAACGACACCTCACCACGGGCCTCACCGTGTGCAGCAGGCTGCGGGCGGGACACGGCGGCAGTCCTGACTTCCAGAGAGAAGCGGAGATTGCCCGCTGTCAGGGAGCTGGCGTTAGGTGGCTCATTAGTTACCAGGGAAACTTACCGCTCCCTAGACAAGAACAATCAGCAGCTGGAGCCCAGGGCAAAGTAGGAAGGTCAGTCCTGTGCATAGGGTTTAGGTGAAGCAGGCACTGGCTGGGCAGGGGAAGCAAACACAGAACAACAGAGCAGCCATCTTGAGTGGCCTGACCCACAACCTGCCAATTATTCACAAGCTTTCAATAAATATGACTTATTACTGCCCACCCCCCCAACTTATGCTTCCTTTGTGGCTCAGATGGTAAAGAATCCACCTGCAATGCAGGAGACCTGGGTTCAATCCCTGGAGAAGGGAAAGGCTACCCACTCCAGGATTCTGGCCTGGAGAATTCCATGGACAATCCATGGGGTTGCAAAGAGACGGACATGACTGAGCAACTTTCACTTTCACCCCAACTTATTCTGATAAAATGTGAAATCTTTAAAAAGACATCTGAGGAAATGGAGCTTAAATATATGAAGATCAAAAATATCATTCTTTTTAGAGATCCTCTGGACCAAGTTTTTTTCCTAGGAATTATTATTATGTTGCTTTACGTTCTAAAATGCTTGTATATAAATTGAAGTTCACCAGTTACAACTTATCCTATGCTTTTTCCTCAAAACCTAAATAATCATTGGACATTAGGTTTCGAGCTCTTTTGAATACCCAGAGTCCTAAATTCTGGACTATGATGGTGGAGAGATGAGCAGCAGGTCTTTATTGAATATCTGCAATGGTACAAGCTCTATGCTAAGCATTTCACATACAATTTCACATTTATTTTGAGCCTTGTAAAAACTCCATTTTCTTTTTAATAAACGAAGAAACCAAGTCTTAAAGAGGCTGACCCTTAATGAAATGAAGGAGAGAAAAGCGTTTTTAAAATAATCAAGAAAATAGCTACATTCAATAAAGATTTATGACTGAGCAACTGATTCCAGTTCCTTGAAATCTGATAACCTGTACATGGCATACACAGGCAATTGTGTATGTTCAAAAATTATTTTGTTTTATTTACACATTAGTAAACGTAGATAGGCAATTTCAAACAGTTCTGTCTGTTTTGACCTGTATCTACTGAAGTCCTTCCTTATGCTCTCTAGAAGGTAGGATATTCCAAAGTGCATTTGTGGGATGTTAATGGGTAGCACATATGTTCTGGGAAGTGCTGGCTTCAACAATAGTAAACACTTGTTTTTTGCAGGATTTTTCATAGCCTTTTATTATTCATGAGCTCTGTGACTCTCTAAGAAGGCATTTTAGTATATATGTGGTGTTTCTAAGCATTTTTGACCATGAAACCCTTTTCTAGTATTGCATCTAGCAAGAGTGCTATTCAATAAAACTGAATCTAGGAATTATGTTTGCAAAGAGTCTCTTACATTAACTACAAGCCTTTTAGGTTTGCAAATCAAAGTGAGCAGCTTGAATGGAAAAGGAACAGGTGAAAGAACAAAGGGCTATTCTGCATAAGAACATTCTCAACTGGAAAAGAAATTACAGAGCAGGTTATCAAAGTTGTATTTAATTTGAATTCAAACAAATCATTTGTGGAGCAAAGAGGAATTTTGCTTCAACAGTAGGTGCTGGCAAGACTAACAAGCACAGCCAAGATAGGTCTTTAAAACTTTGATTTTTACCCTACAGATTAACGCCAACTTCTAACTGATTAAGAAACATAATGAGGTCATATGTTTGGCAGACACCTTACACGGAGCTCCATTATTTAGTCAATAACTGAATAAATACTTGTGGAGTAAATGAATAAAAAGCCTTCTAGCATCTGTGACAATGCTGACCTAGCTTCCTTTAGAATCCTTTCAGGAGTAGGCTATCCACCACCATTCAAGGCAGCTGGCTGTCTACTGCTTTGGACAGCTCAAGTTACCAAACTGCTTCTTGCATTTAAAAAACAGAGAGAGAACACTTATTAGAAAGGTCCACAGAAATCTAGGCTAGTCTCTTTAGGTGAACAGAGAAAAGACACACAGAATTGTAAACAACATCCTCAGTTATCATTACAGATGACCATTCGGTGTTTTGGTTGACAGGCAAAATCCATTTCCTTTTAACTTATTCCCAACCATGTCCACTTGCAAAATTGAATAGCATAGTTTTGTTTTTTCATTTTTTTTCTACATGATGACTTAAAATATTTGAATGTAGTTATCCTGACTCCTCTAGTTTTTTTCTTCTCCAAGCTACACATACCCAATTCATTCAAGCAAGGTATGGCTCGGTTTTCACTTCATATCACTTTGACTCATCAGTGGGCATTTGCCACTTAAGCAGTTTGTGCCAAGGAAAGACCATTAAGCACAGGTGGACTGTTGGTCCAAATTCTGCAACTGGCAGACTTAAGGACGAAGAAAAGAGTTTTGAGCTTCACTTGTGCTCTTGAATAAGCACAAAGTCCACTGAGCAAAAGGTATTAATATTTCAAAGGGAAATGTCCTCTGTCAGGTAGACACCATGCCTATCTGTCCAGCAGGAATGTCTACTCAGACCATGGAAGAGGAGTTAAAAGCACAATGCTAGGTCTATGGACCACAGCCTTGTCTAACTCAATGAAACTAAGAGCCATGCTGTGTAGGGCCACCCAAGCTGGACGGGACATGGTGGAGAGTTATGACAAAACGTGGTCCACTAGAGAAGGGAAGGGCAAATCACTTCAGTATTCCTGCCTTGAGAACCCCATGAACAGCATAAGAAGGCAAAAAGATAGGACACTGAAAGAGGAACTCCCCAGGTTGGTAGGTGCCCAATATGCTACTGGAGAAGAGTGGAGAAGTAACTCCAGAAAGAATGAAGAGGCGGAGCCAAAGCAAAAACAACACCCAGTTGTGGATGGGACTGGTGATGGAAGTAAAGTCCGATGCTGTAAAGAACAATATTACCTAGGAACCTGGAATGTTAGGTCCATGAATCAAGGTAAATTGGAAGTGGTCAAACAGGAGATGGCAAGAGTGAACATCGACATTTTAGGAATCAGTGAACTACAATGGACCGGAATGGGCGAATTTAAATCAGATGACCATTGTATCTGCTACTGTGCTCACAAATCCCTTAGAAAGAAATGGAGTAGCTCTCATAGTCAACAAAAGAGACCAAAACAAAGTACTTGGGGGCAATACCAAAAATGACAGAATGATCTCTGTTTGTTTCCAACACAAACCATTCAATATAACATTAATCCAAGTCTATGCCCCAACCACTAAAGCAGAAAAGCTGAAGTTGAATGGTTCTGTGAAGACTTACAGACCTTCACCAAAAGGTGACCAGGCTTCAACAGTATGTGGACTGTGAACTTCCAGATGTTCAAAGTGGATTTAGAAAAGGCAGAGGAACCAGAGATCAAGTTACCAACACAGTTGGATCATCAAAAAAGCAAGAGAGTTCCAGAAAAACATCTACTTTGGCTTTATTGACTATATCTAAGACTTTCACTTTGTGGATCACAACAAACTGTGGAAAATTCTTCAAGAGATGGGATACTAGACCACCATACCTTCCACCTGAGAAATCTGTATGCAGGTCAAGAAGCAAGAGTTAGAACTGGATATAGAACAACAGACTGGTTCCAACTCGGGAAAGGAATATGTCAAAGCTGCATTTTGTCACCTTGCTTATTTAACTTAATGCAGAGTACATCATGCAAAATATTGAGCTGGATGAAGCACAAGCTAGAATCAAGATTGCTGGGAGAAATATCAATAACCTCAGATATGCAGATAACACCACCCTAAGGCAGAAAACAAAGAAGAATTAAAGAGCCTCTTGATGAAAGTGAAAGAGGAGCGTGAAAAAGCTGGCTTAAAACTCAACATTCAGAAAACTACGATCATGGCATCTGATCCCATCACTTCATGGAAAATAGATGGGGAAAAAAATGGAAACAATGAGAGACTTTATTTTCTTGCGCTCCAAAATCACTGTAGATGGTGAATGCAGCCATGAAACTGAAAGACGCTTGCTCCTTCGAAGAAAAGCTATGACTAACCTAAACAACTTATTAAAAAAGCAGTGTCATTACTTTGCCAACAAAGGTCCATCTAGTCAAAGCTATGGTTTTTCCAGTGGTCATGTATGGATGTGAGAGTTGGATTATAAAAAAAGCTGAGTGCCAAAGAATTGATGCTCTTGAACTGTGGTGTTGGAGAAGACTCTTCAGAGTCCCTTGGACAGCAAGGAGATCCAACTAGTCCATCCTAAAAGAAATCAGTCCTGAATATTCATTGGAAGGACTGATGCTGAAGCTGAAACTCCAATCCCTTGCCCACCTGATTCATTGGAAAGACCCTGATGCTGGGAAAGATTGAAGGTGGGAGGAGAAGGGGACGACAGAAGTTGA
Organism: Bos mutus; assembly: GCF_027580195.1. Classification (NCBI taxonomy): domain Eukaryota; kingdom Metazoa; phylum Chordata; class Mammalia; order Artiodactyla; family Bovidae; genus Bos; species Bos mutus. The sequence continues at coordinate 24,984,768 of NC_091623.1, forward strand.
GATGGTAGGATGGCATCACTGACTCAATGGACATGAGTTTGAGCAAGCTCCAGGATTTGGTGATGGACAGGGAAGCCTAGTGTGCGGCAGTCCATGGGTCGCAAAGAGTTGGACACGACTGAGTGACTGAACTGAAGTCTATATGTGGGTCTTCTCGCCAAATGACCACCTTGCAGAAATGTGAGCACCTGAGTGCTGCACAATATTCCTGAACAAGGCTTGACAACTACAGCCCTGGGGACATGACCAGCATGATTCCTGTTTCAGGAAGGCCCAAAGCCAAGAATGTTTTTTTACTTTTGTAAATGGTTGAAAAAGAATCAAAAGTAGAATATGATTTGTAACACAAAATATAGGCAAAATTCAAATTTCAGTGTCCATAAAAAAATGTTAATGGAGTATTGGTGGTGGAGTTCAAGAATGCTACATCAAAAGAAGGCATTTTGATATACTTAATATTTTAAGTTAACGGAGTTAAGAAAAGAGCAGAAGCAGGAAGGTCACTCTGATTCCCTGCTGCCCTTCTCCTTGAAACATGTCATAAAACGCTCACGTCTCTGGTATAGCTCCCCTCCCTATACGAGGGGAACAGGTGCATCCTTATCTCTGAAGTCAAAAGGACACTGAGAAGAATCCTAGCAAATAAGCCTTGCTAAGTTTTCCCCAGTTTTCTTACAGTTACCTCACATTACTTGACCTATTGTATTTCTCCACGACTATCCATTCTTCATTATGTCGTTGCTCAGTTGTGTCCGACTCTTTGTGACCCCATGGACTGTAGCCTACGACGCTCCTCCCTCCATAGGATTTTCCAGGCAAGAGTACTGGAGTGGGGTGCCATTTCCTTCTCCAGGGGATCTTCCCAACCCAGGGATCGAACCCGGGTCTCCTGCATTGCAGGCAGATGCTTTACCCTCTAAGCCAAACCTAGCCTAATGACATTTTCTGTTTCTCTGGATCTTTACTTTCTTAGGAAGGATCCTGTGTCATGTAAAACTTATATTAAATAAATACATGTGCTTTTCTCCTGTCACTCTCTCTTTGTTAGTTTAATTTTCAAACCAGCCAGTGACCCTAAAATGGTTGAGGAAAACCTTCCTCCACTGCAGTCACATCATTTGCTTATGTATGGTCCTGCTATAATGGTAGAGTTTGGTCGCTGTGATGGAGACTGTTGTTGTTCAATCACTCAGTCGTGTCTGACTCTTTGTGACCCCATGGACTGCAGCACCCTAGGCCTCCCTGTCCATCATCAACTCCTGGAGCTTGCTCAAACCCATGTCCATTGAGTTGGTGATGCCATCCAACCATCTCATCCTCTGTCGTCCCCTTCTCCTCCTGCCTTCAATCTTTCTTCTCACTGGAGAAGGAAATGGCAACCCATTCCAGTGTTCTTGCCTGGAGAATCCCAGGGAGACAGGGGAGCCTGGTGAGCTGCCGTCTATGGGGTCGCACAGAGTCGGACACAACTGAAGTGACTTAGCAGCAGCAGCAAGATGTGCAACCTAGACCAGAATATGCATGTTAAACTGGTGAAGAGCAGGACAAGATTCTGGGCAAGTCAATCATCTCCAGCGTACAAAGTACACTGCTTGTGTCTAAAGGATTAGGGTTCACTGCTTGTGTCTAAAGGATTAGGGTCCATACTCTATAAGCGGGCTTCCCTGGTGGCTCAGGGTTAAACAATCCACCTGCAATGCAGAAGATGCAGGAGACACAGGTTTGATCCCTAGGTTGGGAAGACTCCCTAGAAATGGCAACCCATTCTAGGATTCTTGCCTGGAAAATCCTATGGACAGAGGAGCCTTGTGGGCTACAGCCCATGGGGTCGCAAAAGAGTCAGACACAATTTAGGACTGTGCAACAACATCGTTTACAAACACCTCTATAAGTAGTGGGCAGTCACTAAAGGTTTTTAGCAGAGAAGAAGTGACATAATCAGACCTGTATTCAAATAAGAACAAGCTTTGTGACTACTGTGAACGTTCTGATAAATGGATTATAAATAATCTTAAGTAAATTATGTCTCTTTAAAAACATAATACTTTGGAAAGATAAATCACATACCCCAATTTTTTGCCAATGATAGCAATAGAAACTTTATATGATGGCCTTGCTTCTCAAAAGGTGGTCCTGGCACCAGCAGCATCAAGAGCAGTATTACCTGGCAGCTTGTTAGAAAAGCAGAATTTCAGGTACCCCCCACCCCAACAAGACCTAAAATCAAAATCTGCAGTTTTAAACAGCTACCCGCACTACAAAGTTCAGAAGCCTTGGTTTATGTTATCATGCCCTACAGTCACCCTACCCTCATGCAGACTCAGCACAGACCCTAGATGACAACTGTCTCTGGGACCTGAATAATTCTATATTATTCTATAATAATAATTATAATTCTATAATAATATTCTATAATAATATTCTTGTCATCATTGGTGGATAGGAGCCTTGGTTGGAAAGACTTAAGGCAAAAACTACAAATATAACTCCACTGTTCTAAGTAAGAATATGGTACAAATCAAGGAAAGAAAAAAAATATATTGAAAAAGTGAGAATACAGACATTGTCACTAGAAAAAGTAACCAAGGACATTGAAGTTAGGAGTGCAAAGGGTACCATGAGGGAGCATTTTAGTTTTGGTTACTTCTTTCCAAGACAGCTATAAAATGGCATTTTAGTCACACATAAAGTGAAACACACACACACACACACACACGATGTACAATAAAACACAAAGCCTCTGCCATAATATTCCTTATTATCCAAAAGACTAAGAAAATAGAGAATTTGAGTTGATCTGGCTTCCCAGGTGGCTCAGATGGTAAAGAACACACCTGTAATGCAGGAGACCTTGGTTTGATCTCTAGGTTGAGAAGACCCCTAGGAGAAGGGAATGGCCCAGTTCAGTTGCTCAGCATGTCCGACTCTTTGCAACCCATGGACTGCAACATGCCAAGCTTCCCTGTCCATCACCAACTCCTGGTGCTTGCTCAAACTCATGTACATCGAATTGGTAATGCTATCCAACCATCTCATACTTTATCTTCCTCTTCTCCTCCTGCCATCAATCTTTCCCAGCATCAGTGTCTATTCCAATGAGTCAGTTCTTCACATCAGGTGGCCAAAGTATTGGAGTTTCAGCTTCTAAAGTATTGGAGTTTCAGCTTCAGCTTCCAATGAATATTCAGGATTGATTTCCTTTAGGGTAGACTGCTTTAATCTTCTTGCTGTCCAGGAGACTCTCAAGAGTTCTCCAACACCACAGTTTAAAAGCATCAATTCTTTGGTGCTCAGCTTTTTTTTTTTTTTTTTTCAGCTTTCTTTATACTCCAACTCTCATATCCATACATGACTACTGGAAAAACCATAGCTTTGACTAGACAGACCTTTGTTGGCAAAGTAATTTCTCTGCTTTTTAATATGCTGTCTACGTGTTGGTCATAGCTTTTCTTCCAAGGAGTAAGCGTCTTTTAATTTCATGGGGGCAGTCCCCATCTGCAGTGATTTTGGAGTCCAAGATAATAAACTCTGTCACTGTTTCCCCATCTATTTGCTATGAAGTGATGGGACCAGACGCCATGATCTTCGTTTTCTGAATGTTGAGTTTTAAGACAGCTTTCTCATGCTCCTCTTTCACTTTCATCAACAGGTTCTTTAGTTCTTCTTCACTTTCTGCCATAAGGTTGTGTCATCTGCATATCTGAGGTTATTGATATTTCTCCTGGCAGTCTTGACTCCACCTTGTGCTTCCTCCAGCCCGGCATTTTGCATGATGTACTCTGCATATATGTTAAATAAGCAGGGTGACAATATACAGGCTTGACGTACTCCTTTCCCAATTTGGAACTAGTCTGTTGTTCCATGTCCAGTTCTGTTTCTCTGGACCTGCATACAGTTTTCTCAGGAGGAAGGTCTGGTATTCCCATTTCTTTCAGAATTTTCCATAGTTTGTTGTGATCCACACAGTCAAAGGCTTTGGCGTAATCAATAAAACAGAAGTAGATATTTTTCTGGAACTCTTGCTTTTTTGATGATCCAACGGATATTGATCTCTGGTTCCTCTGCCTTTTCTAAATCTACCTTGATCATCTGGAAATTCACAGTTCACGTATTGTTGAAGCCTGGCTTGCAGAATTTTGAGCATTACTTTGCTAGTGTGTGAGATGAGTGCAATTGTGCAGTAGTTTGAACATTCTTTGGCATTGCCTTTCTTAGGGATTAGAATGAAAACTGACTTTTTCCAGTCTTGTAGCCACTGCTGAGTTTTTCAAATTTGCTGGCATATTGAGTGCAGCACTTTCACAGCATCATCTTTTAGGATTTGAAAGAGCTCAACTGGAATTCCATCACCTCCCCTAGCTTTGTTCATAGTGATGCTTCCTAAGGCCCACTTGACTTCACATTCCAGGATGTCTGACCCTAGGTGAGTGATCACACCATCATGGTTATCTGGGTCATGAAGATCATTTTTGTATAGTGCGTCTATGTACACAATCCTGTATTCCTGCCTTGATAATTCCATGGACAGAGGAGTCTGGCAGTAGTCACGGACTACAGTCCATGGAGTTGCAAAGAGTAGAAAATGACTGAGCAATCAACATTTTCCTTCATTTTAAGTTAACCAACCCTTTGTAGTGGTAGCAGTGATTTATATAGAATTTTCTGTAGATCTGTTTCTTGATTACCCTTAGGCACTGTGTTACATGGTTGAAAAGTACAGAATGTACTACCAACATTATCCACGACAGAGACTCCTGATAGCTTTCATGAATTGAGCCTCTCTGTAATTTTGTGAGCTTTCTGTGGCTCTGCTGCAATGCCCTGCGGTGTGGTGGGTGAAGGCACAGTCTCTGAACACCAGTTTTGCCTTAAATCCTGCTTTGCCAATTATGAGGCATGTAACGTGGACAAATGACTTGATTTCTCTGTCTTACCTTCTGCCTCTATAAAATGGAGATGATAATTGTACCTGCCACACAGAGTTGTTTTGAGGATTCAGTGAGTGAACATATTTAAAGTACTTAGAGGCAGTATCTGGAACATGTTAAAAATTGTGTATTTTCTAGTTTGTTGTGGTTGTTATATTACAACTGAAAATCACCAGAAGCCAAGAAATTTCACTGAGGATCATTCTTGGGGCAATGGGCAAAGGAAAGAGGGTTAGTCACACTTCATTCAAATGTTACTAGCAGGAAAAGGCCAACTGCTAACAACTGGGAAATTGCCAGAAATTTGTTCCTTTGATGTCACAAGTCAGACACTGGTTAAGGCCACGTGGCCTCAGTGAGGTAATGCCAAAACAACTGCCTTGGGTTTTTAACATCAATAATCCAAAATAATGTCTTATACATTTAAAATCTGAGGTTTCTTCCTTCAAATTTAGAATACCCCATCTTAAAAATAAAACCAACAAACATTACCTTCTCAAGTCCACTGAACCTTAGCCAAACTTCCTAGAAGCTTGCAGCCTATGAAGCACATATTATAAATTAAAAGTTTACTATATATTTATTTATTAAATTTTGCTATTTTCTGACACTCAGTGAGTTGTATCTCATATTACAAAAAAGTTGTTTCTGTATATACTCTGCTGATTCTTTTTAAAATAAATAGAAATTCTGGTAAATCATTTTCATAGTTCAGTTCAGTGGTTCCGCCATGTTTGACTCTTTGTGACCCCACTGACTGTGGCACGCCACGCCCCCCTGTGCATCACTAACTCCCAGGGCTTGCTCAAACTCAAGTCCATAGAGTTGGCGATGCCATTCAACCATCTCATCCACTGTCATCCCCCTTCTCCTCCTGCCTTCAATCTTTCCCAGCATCAGGGTCTTTTCAACAAGTCAGCTCTTCCCATCAGGTGGCCAAAGTATTGGACTTTCAGCTTCAGCATCAGTCTTCCCAATGAATATTCAAAACTGATTTCCTTTAGGATGGACTGGTTTGATCTCCTTGCTGTCCAAGGGACTCTCAAGAGTCTTCTCTAACACCACAGTACAAAAGCATCAATTCTTCGGTGCTCAGCCCTCTTTATAGTCCAACTCTCACATCCATACGTAACTACTGGAAAAATCATAGCTTTGACTATACAGACCTTTGTTGCAAAGTAATGACTCTGCTTTTTAATATGCTGTCTAGGTAAGTCATAGCTTATCTTCTAAGGAGCAAACATCTTTAAGTTTCATGGCTGCAGCTACCATCTGCAGTGATTTTGGAACCCAAGAAAATAAAGTATGTCACTGCTTCCATTGTTTCCCCATCAATTTGCCGTGGAGTGATGGGACAGATGCCATGATTTTAGCTTTCTGAAAGTTGAATTTTAAGTCAACTTTTTCACACTCTTCTTTCACATTCATCAAGAGGCTTTTTAGTTCCTCTTCACTTTCTTCCATTAGGGTGGTGTCATCTGCATATATGAGGTTATTGATATTTCTCTTTGGAATCTTGATTCCAGCTTGTTTTTCATCCAGCCAGGCCTTTCAGATGCTGTACTCTGCATATAAGTTAAACAAGCAGGGTGACAATATACAGCCTGATGTACTCCTTTCCCAATTTGGAACCAGTCTGTAGTTCCATGTCCGGTTCTAACTGTTGCCTCTTGACCTGCATATAGATTTCTCAGAAGGAAGGTCAGGAGGTCTACTATTTCCATATCTTGAAGGAATTTTCCAGTTTGTTGTGATCCACACAGAAAAAGGCTTTAGCATAGTCAATAAAGCCGAAGTAGATATTTTTCTGGAACTCTCTTGCTTTTTTCTATGATCCAGTAGATGTTGGCAATTTGATCTCTGGTTCCTCTGCCTTTTCTAAATCCAGCTTGATCAGCTGAAAGTTCTTGGTTCATATACTGCTGAAGCCTAGCTTGGAGAATTTTGAGCATTACTTTACTAGCGTGTGAGATGAGTGCAATTGTGTGGTAGTTTGAACATTTTTGGCATTGTCTTTCTTGGGGATTGGAATGAAAACTGACCTTTCCAGTCCTGTGACCACTGCTGAGTTTTCCAAATTTGCTGGCATATTGAGTGCAGCACTTTCACAGCATCATCTTTTAGGATTTGAAATAGCTCAACTGGAATTCCATCACCTCCACTAGCTTTGTTCACAGTGATGCTTCCTAGGGCCCACTTTACTTAGCATTCCAGCATGTCTGGCTCTAGTGAGTGATCACACCATCGTGGTTATCTGGGTCATGAAGATCTTTTTTGTATAGTTCTTCTATGTATTCTTGCCACCTTTTCTTAATATTTTCTCCTTTTGTTAGGTCCACAGCATTTTTGTCCTTTATTGTGCCCATCTTTGCATGAAATGTTTGCTTGGTATCTCTAAATATCTTTAAGAGATCTCTAGTCTTTCCCATTCTATTATTTTCCTCTATTTCTTTGCACTGATCAGTTAGGAAGGCTTTCTTATTTCTCCTTGCTATGCTTTGGAACTCTGTATTCAGATGCTTATATTTTTCCTTTTCTCCTTTACCTTTTGCTTCTCTTCTTTTCTCAGCTCTTTGTAAGGCTTCATCAGACAACCATTTTGCCTTTTGCATTTCTTCTTCTTGTTGATGGTTTTGATCACTGCTTCCTGTACAATGTTATGAACCTTGGTCCATTGTTCTTCAGGCACTCTGTCTATCAGATCTAATCCCTTGAATCTATTTGTCATTTCCACTGTATAATCATAAGGGATTTGATTTGGGTCATACCTGAATTGTGTAGTGGTTTTCCCTACTTTCTTCAATTTCAGTCTCAATTTTGCCATAAGGAGTTCATGATCTGAGTCACAGTGAGCTCCTGGTCATGTTTTTGTTGACTGTATGGAGCTTCTCCATCTTTGGCTGCAAATAATGTAATCAATATGATTTCGGTATCAACCATCTGGTGATGTCCATGTGTAGAGTCTTCTCCTGTGTTGTTGGAAGAGGGTGTTTGGTATGATCAGTGTGCTGTCTTGGCAAAACTGTGAGCCTTTGCCCTGCCTCATTTTCTACTCCAAGGCCAAACTCTCCTGTTACCTAGGTATCTCTTGATTTCCTACTTTTGCATTTAGGTCACCTCTGATTAAATGGACATCTTTTTTGGGTGTTAGTTCTAGAAGGTCTTATAGGTCTTCATAGAACTGTTCAACTTCAGCTTTTCAGCATTAGTGGTTTGGGCGTGGGCTTGAATTACTGTCATATGAATGGTTTGCATTAGAAACGAACAGAGATCATTCTGTCATTTTTGGTATTATCCCCAAGTACTGTGTTTTGGACTCCTTTGTTGACTGTGAGGGCTATTCCATTTCTTCTAAGGGATTCTTGCACACAGTAGAAGATACAATGGTCATCTGAATTAAATTTGCCCATTCCGGTCCATTGTAGTTCACTGATTTCTAGAATGTCGATGTTCACTCTTGCCATCTCCTATTTGACCACTTCCAATTTACCTTGATTCATGGACCTCACATTCCAGGTTCCTAGGCAATATTGTTCTTTACAGCATCGGACTTTACTTCCATCACCTGTCACATCCACCACTTGCTCATTTTCAGAGAGCAAGACCTAAAGCTACAGACACAAACCCCTTATATTTTAATGTTTATAATATATGGTTGTCTATCCAAAAAAAGAACTTTACCTAACAGAATTTAATAATTGCTTATTGGGTGAAGAGGACTTTGTTTTTAAAATACATTCAATAAAAATGTGTATTTATAATCTCCATTCTTATTCCTGAGCCAATTTAACAAAAGTTAAATTTTATCAATTAGACTAAAAAGAGACTATTCATAAAGAAAAGTCTCCCATAAACAGGCCAATAGTTATGTTGTTTGAAACACCTAATCAGAACATTTTACTCTAAAATTTTGCTTTCCTAAAGATATGCTCAAACTTCTAAATTACCAAATGATATTGAATGAAGGGAAAATCTCTGAAAAAATATTACATATGTATTTTTAGGTGCATAATAATTTTGACCTTAGTCTAGTTAATAAGATTCCCTGAGCATATTGTTTCTAACTTAAAGTGACAAGGTTTCTAATGGAGTTTAATAAGTCAGTCAATCAATTGATCAGTAAATTCTGTCACTTCATCCTTACGCTAATGAAGTAGCTAACAAAATTAATACAAGACAATACCAAAGCAGCTAAGATCAAACATAACAACCTTTGCAAAAACTGGTAAGATATTTTAGCAGGCTGGGTAAATGCACTTCTGTATTCCATGAGAACCAGAACTGAAGAAGCTACAGTATGGTACCATTGATAACTTTTAAGTCCCTCAAAAACAACATCATGTTATATATCCAAAAGGTAGATGTAATATAAATGTAGAATTCTTTTGCAAGAAAACCTGGTTATTCATTTAACCACAATCACTATCCCTGTACTTAGTGGCTATATTAGAATAGCCCAGTGTTTTATCACAATTGCTTTTCTAGGCTGAACTATATAACTCTATTAAAAGGAGACTATTTCTCTTCTAGGCCCATGTTCATGAGCTTCAATGATCATATTAACATTAGAGTAACTCTCCAGCCATGTCAGATACTATCCATGTTGAGTAGTCACCTTACCTGAAAGTTCAGATTATAAAGTTTAAGTGAAACTCCATATTTTATATCCCAACTGATCGCTGAGCAATCCCTGCACTTTTTCTGTAAAAAGCACCATGCTATCTTGAGGAAAATATAAAAATAAAAATCTGTGATCACCACTGACTACCTGGCTGGCAAGAGCAGGTACATGCATGTGCATTGGGGTGTCTGGATTGATTCAACCAGAGACTAGACAGATTACAGTTCTTCCAGATACCTGTGGCCCACTCTAGGACTTAATCTGCAAGAATATTTGTATAGAATTGTAAGGGAAAGAACGTGCCAGGTTGGGTTCAGAATTCCAGGTTACCCACCATTTCTCAGCTACATGTGTCTCTTGGCAAATAACAGTATCTTAAACTCTAATGCTATTTTTAACATGATGAAAATAATTATACTTACTTTATAGGTTTTAAGAGTCAAATTAGATAGTAAATGTGAAGTGCCTTGCAGAGTGCCTAAGAGTTAACAAGTGAACAATATATGTTGGCTATTTGACCAATTAATTCCCCTAGCACCTGTTTTCCCTTTAAGAGAGTGGAGTTCAAGATATTAAAGCTGAAGATCCTGCTTTCAGTTGAACTTTGTGAGATTTAAGGCTCGGGGGCTCAGAGAATAAAGTCCGATTCAGGGTTGGAGGAGAGGTAATCTCCAAACCTCTGCTTGGAACATGGTGAGGCTGGAGGATTCACAGTGCCCTTTGGCACCACAAGATTTCTGGATTTGGGAGCACCAGGAGAGAAGCAGAGGGCTCAGCAGTAGGGTACCTCCTCTATGTGGTTTTTGGGAAACAAACCTCAAGGCATGCAGAAGAAAAAACTATGGGGAACTGGTTGTGGGCAGATCTGAGAAAGCAAATATTCCAGAAATGACTGGAACAATCTGGAAGGGGATGCTGTGAACCTCGTTTTGTATACAACAGGCCAGTAGGGCCTGGTAGCTTTTGCCTTGTTAACATACCAATATAATAACAATATAAGGCAGACTAAGTGACGAGCAGTAGCCGCCATAACAGACACTGTCAAGTTCAAGGCAGGGAGAGATCAGTGTGAAACAGTGTTCAGAGATCTAGAGCTTAGCAGGCCCTCGTCCACTGGTGGAGGCTAGGTGGGTCTCTCAAGGTGGAAAAATGGGTGAGGAAAGTGTGGAAGGAACATGTGGTGGCAGTGGTGATTTAGTCACTAAGTCGTGTCCGACTCTTGCAACCGCATGAACTGTAGTCCTCCAGGCTCCTCTGTCCATGGGATTCTCCAGGCAGGAATATTGGAGTGAGTTGCCATTTCTTTCTCCAGGGGACCTTCCAGAACCAGGGATCCAACCTGCATCTCCTGCATTGCAGGTGGTCTCTTGCATGGCAGGCAGATTCCGTACCAGAACCACCAGGGAAGCCTAGACGCAGCGTGTACGTGGGGTTCTGTGGACAATGGCTGGAATACGTGTGTGTGCATGCACGTGCACACAAGGGAACAGTGGGGAAAGGGGTTACAAAACTAGTCTGGGGTCATACTTGAACGGCCAAAACTTAGGGATTTGTTCCTGTAAGTGATGGGGGATGAGAGAAAAAAAATATTTTGAATAGGGAAGACTATACTGAACCTAATGACTGATAAAATGAATCTGGCTATCTGTGTAGTATACAGCAGAAGAAATGCACAGGGGTTGTAAAGATGGTTAGAAAACCCTTTATAGATGTAGCAGGAGAACAGCAGGACACAATGTTAGATTGGCATAACATTGCTTACCATCTTCTAAAATAGTGCTTACAGGGGAGAAAAGAAAGTCTAATTAAGAGAAGTAGGGGCTTCCATTACTCCTCAATTTCCATTCATAATTTTCTCACGACTACTTCTCCATGCCCCAGTGGACGCGGAGGCAAGCCACACTTGCTTGTTCATAAGTTACATAAGCATTTTTCATGATCCACTGAAGTGCTTAATGTGGGTCAAAAACAATCGTAATCTCTCTCTCTCAGGTCTAACTGAGACTTGTTTTGGACATATAACTGTGTTCCCATAATATGTTCTTAGGCATTTCAAACCCCAAATACTGACACATCTCTTATATTACGACAGTTACGATAGAACAGTATCATATAAAAATATCGTTTTCCCTCATTCAGACTATCCCTGAAAGAAGACCTTTCTGATAGGTTTATAAAGTGATTCAATATTTTTGCTGCTGCTAACCCCACTGCCTATTGCTATAACACAGTTGGTATCACTGCCCTACCAACATTCAAGTAGGAAAAAACATTCCATTCAACTTGAACAATGACTGAGTTTTTTCAGGACATTCTCAAAACTACAAATACTCACTTGAGCTCTTTAGCAAGATTCTTAGTAAAAGACCATCGTGATGCAGTAGGGTTTCCAGAAGCAGGTTCCAATTACAACCTGGCTGGGATAAGAGCAGTTTCAGTTGACCCTCGGCTGTCAGTCGTCCAGCTGATGGAGTCCTTTCAAAATGCAAGATAAAGATGGAGTAATGAAGTTAATTTATCTATGAAATTAATAGCTTTAAAGTACAGATGTAATGCTAACTCCTTTAAATGTCAATTCCTCCCAGATTACTGTGAAAATGCTTTCATGCTTGCTTACTTCAGGGTTGCTCAGAGAAGGAATTACATTTAATGTCTACTAGCTAAAAGCAAATTAACATTTGGTAGCCTGCCAATGTTAAAACTGATACAAAATAACCATGCCTACATTTCACAGAACTATGTTTTAGTTTCATGGAGCAAAATAAAAATAATTTATGCATCTTTGAACACATTTATTTGTTCATTTGACAAATACATGAGTGCCTACTATGTGCTATGAACTTCTTTCATTATTCACGGAAAGATGTTACAGTATGTTTTAGCTGCTAATTTGCCATGTACTATGATTGTTGATAAAATGAAAGGAATTCAAAGCTTCTGTCAGAGATCAACCATAATCTAATTTTTTAATATGTAAAAGCCATAAGTCAACAGGCAATTATCAGAACAACTCTTAAGAGTCACACTGCTACCTACTTGGGTAATAAGTTGGTCTTTTTCTTTTTTAAGAATTTTTTTCTGATGTAGACCGTTATTAAAGTCTTTATTGAATTTATTACAGTGTTGCTTCTGTTTTGTGTTTTAGTGTTGTGGCAGTAAGGCACGTGGGATCTGAGCTCCTCCTCCAGGGATCAAACCTGCAGCTCCCGCACAGGAGGGTGAAGTCCTAACCACTGGACCACCAGGGAATGTCCCCAGGGTAATCAGCTTATCAAAGAGAAGTAATTCCAAAGCAAAAAAGTTTCTACTTGGGAAACTGTCATCTGCGGTGAACAGAAAATTAAAATCAGGTCCCCCAGGTCACCACATTCGTTTACCAATGAATCTGGAGATAAGGAAATGAGGTAGAAACTAAAACCTGATAGCATTATTCCCTTTTTCCTTCTAAAGTCTCAAAGTTTAGATTGGCTAAAGGTCACAGCATCTCAGATCGGCTTACCCACTCCAGTATTCTTGCCTGGGAAATCCCATGGATGGAGGAGGCTGGTGGGCTACAGTCCGTGGGGTCGCAAAAGAGTCGGACATGACTTATCAACTGAACAACATCAAAAACAACAGCAAAGTGCAGGAAATGACCAAACTCAGCCTGACTGTGGCCATAAGGATGGCGGGAATAAGGAGGGTGGCAGCGGGAAGGAAGGAGCAATGTCAAGGTGTGACTGAACCATATGTGTGCTTTAGGTGGGAGAAATCAGAACAAAGGAAATCGCGGAGAGATGATTTGTGGCATCATTTCAAGATGAAAACCATCCACATGGTCTAGACCAAAGTTTTCCAAAGCCTGGGCCGTGGACCAACAACATCAGCATCACCTGAGAACTTGTGAAAAATGCAATTTCCCAGGTCTTATCCCAAGAGTAATTCTGGGAATGGGCCCCAGAAATCTGTACTTTAAGAAGCCCTCTCCAGGAGATGCTGATGCACACCAGGGTTTGAGAACCACTGTGGAAGGCAGTGCTTTTTGGAGCACAGGTAGCAGGGTGTACAGATTTTAGCACTTTATTATTTCATTAATAAAGGCTTTATCTCTCCACTCAGATTCAAGCCTCATGGGCACACTTAGTTTATACCGCAAAGCTCCTACCAAAGAAGTAAGCATGTTTAAGGGCTCTGTAAATGTTAGCTGATTGACTCATCTGCTCATAAATAGACAAACTCTTTTTAAGAAAAAAAAAAAAAAGAGGATACATTGCCAGGATGCTAGTTTAAACAAAAGTGAGAGCACTTAAAGACATAAAATGAAATTTCAAAACATCTCCCCCTTGACTCGGCTGGGCATTCGGAACATCTCACAACCTTACGATGCACAAAATCACTTGAGCTTTGGACCAGCTCAGGCTTCCCGTGTGAGCCTCTGATAACATCAACTCCAACCAGAGAAACTCCCCAGTAACTGGTGAGGCAGTGTTAGCTAGGAAAACCTGTGCCCTGGATGGGCAACAAAGAGAAAAGCAGGGAGTTATTTGGCTCTCAGACCAGAGGAAGCACGTCGGTCAGTTCAGCAGCTCTGAATTCCTTTGGGTGTTCTCAGGTTGGTCTGGTTCTTGCAGTCATTCCAAATGTGGTACCAAAGGAAGAATCCACTTGGTGAGCCCCTTGGAATGAAATATTGAAGCGTATCCTCCCAATGGCTGTCCCTGTTTCCATCCTAAACCCCAAGTGCTGACTTCAAGAAACTTGATGAAAAGCAGCTAATTGTAAGTTGCATATTAATATTGACTTAGTTTTTGAACATTTCCTACCTATCTGTTTCGCTTGAGCTGAGTGCTGACTTGAAGGATACATTTAATGAACTGGAATATCCAATCTGATGGAGTTTAGAAAAGGAAGGGGATATTGAGAGACAGTTTGAAGAAGGAGACAGGGGCCAGATCATGGAGGAGCCAAGGTGGAGACTTTGGACCTGTTAAAGCGTTTTAAGGCAGATGGGATTCCTGACCTGGCTGCAGTATGGAGAATGAACTGGAGGAAGGGTTATGTTTTTGCTCAGGCCTTTCAGACACGGAATAAGGCAAGATAATTTGAATGTCATTTCATACAGCAGTATCCGAATACCTGGTTATAAATAAAACCTCTCGTTTACCAGATGGGAAGCTGTTTGTTGAAATGTACCTCAGTTCTTGGATCTTTCCACTTATCACAGATTTTGAAATGTACAGTAGAGTGACTCACTATAAGAAAAAAATAAAAGATTACAAACATTCCTCAGTCACTGAGCTCCGAGTAATAAATGCATTGAGGAGTCTGCACTGGGCATATGGAGAAGCATATGTTCCCTCATCCTTTGAGCTGGTGGAGCTGTGAAAGTGAGATGAGCCTCACAGAAAATGACAAAAAGGAAATTTTTTTAATATATGTATGTATCAAATATGTACATGTTGAATTCCACTATAATACAAAGAAGAGAACAGAATTGATAAATCCACTGGAACTCATAAATCCTACATTAGCAGACAGGACAAATTTATGGCTGGGTTATATCAGGCTTATACTCATACAGTGCTGCATTTCTGGGCATGAAGAGGCCTAAGAACTCTTTCAAATCCAGGCAATAAAGGGGCTCAAAAATTACCTGTTTATGAAACTAACAAATTATTATGGAATCACTGTGAAAAATCTTGGTTGTATTTGGGTGTGTTTACTTTATGAAAATGTATCAAGGAGCAGGGATATGCTACCAACTACAGTATTCCTGGGCTTCCCTGGTAGCTCAGATGGTAAAGAATCTGCCTGCATTGTGGGAGACCTGAGTTTGATCCCTGGGTTAGGAAGATCCCCTAGAGGCAGGCATGGCAACCCACTCCAGTATTCTTGCCTAGAGAAGCCCCATGGACATGGTGTTGCAAAGAGTTGGACATGACTGAGCAACTAAGCCTAGCACATCAAGTAGTTCATCTGCAATTTCTGCAATTTTTTAGCATGTGGTCACACTGCAGTATAAAGTTTAAAAATGCTAGACCCATAAGTGAACAATGGCCTGACTTTCAACCACAGCTGTGCATGGAGCACAGGGTAAGAAAAGACTGTAGTAAAGTCAGTGAAGTGAAGTGAAGTGAAGCTGCTCAGTTGTGTCCCACTCTTTGTGACCCCATGGACTATAAGCCTACCCAGGTTTCTCAGTCTATGGGATTTTCCAGGCAAGAGTACTGAAGTGGGGTGCCTTTTTCTTCTCCAAAGGAAAGTCAGACTACAATACAATTAGCCTCACTGTTCAGGTCACATGACCTTGGGGGTCCCTGCCCCTACTATACACAAAACATGCAGAAGCTGTCAGAATAGGGGAACATTAGAACGGACTCTGAAACACACAGCTTGGGATAAAACCAAGCGATGTTGGGTGCTGTTTTTCAAGACTAGATATTTACTTTAAATGAACAGCCATTATATGGTTCCACGTCCCTAAGAGATAAACTACATAAATCCAGGAGCTAAGGGTGAGAGTTCTCTCTGAAGGATACTAGAAGCCACCTTCTCACCAGAGCTCCTGATTATCCCCTGGGAATTTATGTTTTCCCATTCCCATAACTCCCCACAGTGTCTGGGGAAGTGGAGATCCTGGTGTCTATGGTGGAGTGAGTTTAGGAAGGCAACCCCTACCAGGGGAACCATGAAAAATTCTACTAAATATAATGTTATACCTGCCATCATCCAGTTATTTTTGGATTCCCATGCCAGTAGTCTAGCAGGCAAAGAAAGGAGCCACTATACCGGTAAGGGTGATAACTCTGATTATCACCGAGGAGCTAGAGTCGCTACTGCACATGCGGAGCAGGGAGGCATATATTTGTATGTCAAGGGATTCACCAGGGAGTCAAGAAATGATGCTCTCATGACTGCTAACAAGCATAAGTAGGTGGCCGAAGTAACCACATTCTGATCAGGGAATGGCAGTCATGGTTCAGCATCTCAAGGAGGGTCTCAACGTCTGTGCTAGGTAAGCAACACACTCAACAGATGACTGAGGGGGAGGGGAAGCCAGAATAAGTGGTAGAGGAATATAATGATGATGAGAACTTGCAGACTCAGGAATAACGACAGCCAGGGATATGCTAGTTTGTCCCATTAACTCAAGAATAATAAAACTGTTTTTGTTTTTTTTTTTTCCACCAGCCATCACACCTTGAAGAATCAACGATAAAGTCCAGAGAACTTAAATAACGAGTAGCGGATGTCAGTGGTACCAGGGTTAGCCCAAATGTCAGTGTCCCCACGTCCTCTTGCCCTTCCCACTCAGTTGGCACTGACCTGCCTTATGCTGTCAGAATCTGCATTTCTCTACCTTCCAACAAGGCAGGTTGGAAGTGCCAGCAAATTAACACCTCCAGAGTAGCCTTCAGCCGATAACTGAAGAAAGTTTCTAATAAATTCATCAGCATATTTGTTCCTTTGGCAGAATAACTCTGTGAGATGCCTTTCACACTGGCTCCAAGAATTTCCCCAGAAGGTTTAAGTTCCAGTTACTCCTATGATTACACTGCTCTTGATCTGCTGTCTTTCTTTGTCTCATCTACTCCCATCGAGTGTTTCTTCCACTTAGAAAATAAACTATTCTCACCTCAATCCTTGTCTCGAGGACTGCTTCTTGGGGAAATATAAAATAAGACATCAGGAGTCATGTATGGATGTGAGAGCTGGACCATAAAGAAGGCTGAGCACTAAAAAATTGATGCTTTTAAACTGTGGTGCTGGAGCAGACTCTTGAGTGTCCCTTGGACAGCAAGGAGATCAAAACAGTTAATCCTGAAGTCAGTCAGTCCTGAATACTCATTGGAAGGACTGATATGGAAGCTTAAGCTCCAATACTTTAGCCACCTGATGTGAAGAGCTGACTCACCAGAAAAGACTCTGATGTTGGGATTGATTGAGGGCAAGAGGAGAAGGGGGCGACAGAGGATGAGATGGTTAGATGCATTATCAACTCAATGAACATGAGCTTGAGCAAACTCTGGGAGTTAGTGAAGGAAAGGGAGGCCTGGCATACTGCAGTCCACTGGGTTGCAGAGAGTCGGACACGACTGAGCGACTGAACAACAGAAAATAAGACATGCATGGAGGCACTTGGGATTTATCTCAGTGTTTGTTTCAGGAAAACTGAGAAAATACAGTAAGGTCATTTAGCTAATAAACATGGCAACTGGACTTTGAACCCAGGTTTTCCTGACTTTAAAATCCTTGGCTATTCCACTACCCTGTGTTTCTTTCATTCAACCTGGTTGATATTTGGTGGGTATGTTGTAATTTTCAGCCTTGAGGATGTTTGGCTCTATTCAACTTCCTTGATTGAGGATACCAAGTTTTTGACCCAAACTCAGGTTTGTGGTCTCAAGGCTGATTCCCAAATTGGAGCCATGTTATTTAATGGGGGACTGATTTTGACCAGATGGTTCCTGTCATGGATTACTGGGTCAAATTTATACCAGAGACCATAAGTTAAATGATTCAGAGAACAAAGGCAAGGGCATAACTAAAGAGAAACCGAGTAAAAGCCCTAAAGTAGGAAAATGAAAGCAGAGAAGGAAAAGCTGTATTACCATTCTACTTTTGCCTTTCCAAAACTAATCCTTCCAAATCGTGCTAGGAAAATAAGACAAATATTTAAAGCAGTTCTATCATCTTTCTCTTTAGTACCTAGGAAAAGAGCTTGAGGAGATAAAAAATCCAAAATATTTGCTGCACCATTTCAATCAAGAATGTACAAATTATATGTACTTATAACATTGAAAATGCTTGCATACATTTTAATCTATATAATGGGTATAGCCAAGTCTCTATGATCTTTATAGTTACAGATGATTCAATAAATAGAAATAAGACAGGGTTCATCTGCACATTTATATATAGGGTTTGCTTTGATTTTTAATAACTTTATCCACCTAGGTAGATGGATACTCTTACACAGTCTCATTTTTTTCAGAGTTGACGGTATCTACAATAATGGGTACACAACTTAAAGAACAAGTGTTTGACCTGTAAAGACCTAAATTATTTCTTGATTTCAGTAAACTAAACTTTTTCACTTAGGATGACCCTATTTCTCAAAAATCATCTGAAGATATATTAGTGCCCCAAATTCATAGCCCCAGCTTCACACTTTAGAGTTACACAAGTTAGTGTATCTTATTTCTAAAAAACATGTGAGAATCTAATTTTAATTTTAAAAACAATACTTCATGCCAACGATTACTTCTGAACTCCCCCAGAAGTGCTATTCTAGCACCTGGGGCACTAAGATACTGGATCCTACTGACTCACTCAACCATCCCTTTAGAGGACCAGAAGTTATCTCTCTGGGGTCCTTTAACTATTACTGGTTCTTATCTGCTGCTGCTGCTGCTGCTAAGTCGCTTCAGTAGTGTCTGACCCTGTGCGACCCCACAGATGGCAGCCCACCAGGCTCCCCCGTCCCTGGGATTCTCCAGGCAAGAACACTGGAGTGGGTTGCTATTTCCTTCTCCAATGCATGAAAGTGAGAAGTGAAAGTGAAGTCGCTCAGTCGTGTCCGACTCGTAGTGATCCCATGACTGCAGCCTACCAGGCTCCTCCACCCATGGGATTTTCCAGGCAAGAGTACTGGAGTGGGGTGCCACTGCCTTCTCTGGTCCTTGTCTACCACATAATAATACCTTATTAGAGGAGTTCAAGAAAGGTCTCTTCTGACATCACACTTCTGATATGAGACCCCATGAGAAAGTAGTTCAATAATCTTTCCACTTTATCACACTTCGAGTTGGCTTTTTAACATGTTTGGATAACTGATAAGATCTGCCACTTTCTGAAACATAGTTCTTTCCTAACACAGCAGCATTGAATGACTGTTAAGTAAGCACTTACGTGGTGGGTGCCGTGTAGGCATCTAGCTAATTAAATCCTCATGACTCTGTCATGGGAATATCTCAGAAGCTAAGAAAAGATGTTACAAGACCATGAGAAGTAGACCATGGTATCGCACCCTGTTTTCAGGTGGATAGATATGATCATATTGTATTTATATCTCAATTTCCTCACAAAGATACAAGCTATTTAACTTTCCAAAATTACAAAACTATACAAGTCTGCAAACCTGTCTGACTAATCTGAAAACCTATAGTTGTCTTTTATCTTCTCATTGCTGGCTCCATTGCTATATTCTTTTTTATATAATACATTCAAGCCATAATAGAAAAGGAAAGATATGAAGAAATATCTAGCTTCATCAAGTATCCAGCTCACCTGACACTTTCACTTCTTTTAATAACTGCTCCACAAACATGGCTTTTTCTCTGAAAATCTTTTCAAAGATCCAGCTGCTTGTCCATCCACACTCTGGAACAGCCATGTAAGAGCTTTGGTGTTCAAAAATCTCTCATTACTTCTCCCCTGACTGTTGGCTCTATGTCAAAGCTTGGCATCTCATCAGAGTACAAGTTCTCTAAGCCTTTTTCTTCAGTGCTGTGGAACAGCCTGACAGCAGCTGCTGGGAGACCAAAGTTCTCTTTTGTCCTCCTCCCCAGATGTTCAGTCCTAGGTTACTAGAAGACACCTCCTCAATAGACCATTTTTCCCATCACTGAGCTTTACCACTCAGATCAAATGTTTGAAAAGAGTTAAATGTACCATTTAAAGTGGTACTATCTGAAACTATGCTACAATAACTCATTTGTTCCTTAATCCACTTATTCAGTAAACTAATATTTGCTGGCTGATTTCTAGGTGCAAGGTGACAGAGACACAACAATAAGTAAAAAAAAAAAAAAAAGTCGCTATTTTTACAGAATTTAGTGGGGAATACATATATAGTTTAAATGGTCATACAAATAAAGATGAAATTACAACTATGAAAACTCAATCAAGGAAAAGCACACGATGCTACTAGAAGATGTAGTAAGAAGTAAACTAGTCTTTGGGGTTGATGAAAAGCTTCCCTACAGAAGTCATGCCAGAGCTGAGATATGAAATTACATTGACATTAACTAAGTGAAAGAAGAAGAAGGCCTTTCAGGGTAAGGTAAGGCATGTGCAAAGATCCTGTGGCAAAAAGGAATATTTTGTGGTAAGAAAGTGTAAAAAAGGCTAATGAGTGAAAAGCAAAAATCACAGGCTAGTGTGGTATGAGAAAAGGTTGCAAAGATGGGTGAGCCACATCTATGTAGGTTTTACAGGCCATGGTAAATTTTGTGTGCATGTTGAAGGATAAAGAGGAATTCGTGAATGATAAAATTTAGTTTTGAAAATAGCTTTGGATTTGAGAAGTCTCTGGCTGTAGTTTGGAGAATATTAGAAATGGAAGCCAACACATACATAGGAGGAAACAGAGGTGTCATTGCAGTAGTCAGGAAAGAGACGAAGCACTAAGGCAAGGGTGGCACTATGGATAGCAGATATTAGGAGCTAAAATTAACTAGACTTAGTATGAGCTGGGAGAAGGCAATGGCACCCACTCCAGTACTCTTGCCTGGAAAATCCCATGGACGGAGGAGCCTGGTAGGCTGCAGTCCATGGGGTCGCTAAGAGTCGGACATGACTGAGTGACTTCACTTTCACTTTTCACTTTCATGGGTTGGAGAAGGAAATGGCAACCCACTCCAGTATTCTTGCCTGGAGAATCCCAGGGACGGGGCAGCCTGGTGGCCTGCCGTCTATGGGGTCGCACAGAGTCGGACACGACTGAAGTGACTCAGCAGCAGTATGAACTGGATCTCTTGGAGAAAAGGAGGGAAGTGTTCAGGATGCCTCCTGGTGTCAGGCTTATACAACCATGTGTGTGCATGTGTGCTAAAATGCATCAGTCGTGTCCGACACTTTGCGACCCCATGGACTGTAGCTCACCAGGCTCCTCTGTCCATGGGATTCTTCAGGCAAGAATATTGGAGTTGGCTGCCATGACCCCCTCCACAGGAGATCTTCCTGACCCAGGGATCAAACCCGTGTCTGTCTCCTGCATTAGCAGGTGGCTTCTTTAGCACTCGGGCCACCTGGGAAGCCTCTATACAACCACGTGCAGGTACAATAAATCAAGATGGAAATAAAATAAAAGAGGATCAGTTGGGAGGGGAGTTTCCTAAGTTCAAATATGGTCATATTGAGCTTGAGGTCTGTGTGTGTTCACTGGGTATAAATCTGAAGAAGACATTCATGTATGAGTCACACACGAGTTAGTAGGTCTGCAGTCCTAGGAGAGATTAAAACTAGAGATATGGATTTGGGGGCAATTCAAAGTACATGAAACCACAGGCATGTGTGACTTCACCTAGAAAAGGTTCTATGATAGAATGCTAAAGATGCTCAATATTTAATGGCCAGGCCAAAGTAGATGAACCTGCAAAGGAGACAGAGAAATTTTATTGCCCATCTTTTTCCTCTAACACCTAGCACATGCCTTACTTGGAGAAAAATTTTAAAATGCATTTACTGAAAGGATGAAGTGAATACATCTTGGTAAATTGCACAAAGGAAAAGACTCACATGGCATATAGTATAATGAAGCTAAAGGTAGCTTAATATTTAGGCAGTGGCGAAAAAAAGGATATGAATCCAAAACAGGATTACATTGAGTAAAACCATAATGAAAACAAAAGCATAGTAGGAAGAAATATCTACAGCTCAGAATGGACTGGCCATGAATCAAAACATCATGTTGTCATCATAAAAGAAAATGAGCAGTGTAAAATGAATGGACTGTTTACTCACACTGATTATGCTACTTGGATTCAGTGTATGGTTATGACCTACTTAGCTAAGGAAGACCTGAAAAGTATTTGGAAATATTTAAAGAACCACAAGATGATGAAAGTTGGGAAAATAAATAAAAAACATTATACTGCAACAATGGTATAATTGACTAAGATAATGTTTTTTCTTCAACATTTATATGAAAGCACAATATGCTGTCATAGTATCAATCCTGAGATTAATATATTCTCCACATGCCTTAGTTTAATCTAGTATGAAACTGATTGCCCTTTCTAAATCAACTCACATTGCTAGCCTACTACTGCTAGGGATAATGAATACAGTACATTTTACTTATTGCCTTGAAAATACATATACTTTCCCTAAAGTAAACTCTTCTAAACTATTCCAGGAGTTCTAGAAGAACATGAACAATTCTATTTTTACCAATTTATACACTTCATAGGCTTTCTCTAGAAATCCTATAGACAAATCTATGATGCATACAGCTATTTATGCATCTGTAACTCTTGTTGTAAGTCTCAATCTTATGTCCTCCTTGCTCTGCCTCTTCCTTCTCACTTACTTTTAATTCATTATCTTAATATACTTAATATTGTTAAAAGTCAACTTAAATCTCTCTGAAACAATGCACAGCTGTAAATAAATAAGCAAATAGGTGATTAAATTCCTAAGATGCATCATAATTAAATATTTTGTCTCAGCCTCACCCTTTCAAAATAAAAATCACAATCTATTTTCAGTTCTTCATTATTTAACCCATATGTGTTTCCCTGAACGGTTCATTTTAGTTACTAAGGTGAGGGATGGAGTTTGGAGCCTAATTTGCGGGGTAAAAACACAGAAACAGCTGATATATGTGAGGAAAGGGAAAGGTGAAATTTTTAAGGTTACATGATGGTAGCCTAGGAATTCCCACTGCAATGCTTGACAGATGCAAATCAATAAGATGAGTTATTCTGAAATTACTTTTATTGCTATCCTGGCTTCCTCTGACTGTACCACTCCTCTGAACATGTTGGATCATAAATCATGTGGATCGGGTCTTCCTAAGCAGATTATATAGGAAGATTAGAGAGAATAACTGTCAGGAAGTCAGGGTAGAGGGGCTCATACTGTACTTGTGTGGGGAATTCAAAAAGGCAAAAGAGAGAAACAAAGGCATTTCAGGAGAGAAAATGAGATTAAAAAAAGACTGAAAGCTAAGGACAGGCAATAAGTAAAAGCAAAAACTGTAGAATAACTATGTCTTAAAGACAAGAGAAGAGACTGAGAAGTAGAGCAGAGAAGAGTGCTGGGTGCCCCAGGAAACAAGCCAGGCAGGGTGGGAGAGGCAGAGGCTCTTCTTGAGCGGTAGAACGGTATTTTTGTTGTTGTTAGTCCCTCAGTCGGGTCCGACTCTTTGTGACCCCGTGGACCGTAGCCCACCAGGCTCATCTGTCTGTGGGATTCTCCAGGCAAGAATACTGGAGTGGGTTGCCATTTCCTCTCCTGAGAATAGTATTTAATATAAAACATATTAAATAATAGTAAAAATAGTCCATAGTAATAATGGACCAAGGTTGTTGTGATGTGTTGGAGAGAAAGACTGACTGGATCTAAAAGAACTATGGGGATGAATCAATTGAATGTGATAATACACTAGGAACAGGCAACAGAGAGCTCAATGGACCACAGCCATAACATTCAAAGATGCTTGCTCTTTGGAAGGAAAGTTATGGAACCTAGATTGTGTGTTAAAAAGCAGAGACATCACTTTGCTGACAAAGATCCATATAGTCAAGGCTATGGCTTTTCCAGTAGTCATGTATGGATGTGAGAGTTGGACCATAAAGAAGGCTGAGCGCCAAAGAACTGATGCTTTCGAACTGTGGTGCTAGAGAAGACTCTTGAGAATCCTTTAGACAGCAAGGAGATCAAACCAGTCAATCCTAAAGGAAATCAGTCCTGAATACTCATTGGAAGAACTGATGCTGAAGCTCCTATACTTTGGCCATCTGATGGGAAGGGCTGATTCACTGGAAAAGACCCTGATCCTGGGAAAGATGGAGGGCAAGAGGAGAAGGGGGTGACAAAGGATGAGATGGCTGAATGGCATCACTGACTCAAGGGACATGAGTTTGAGCAAGCTCTGGGAGAGGTGAAGGATAGGGATGCCTGGTGTGCTCCTAATAGAAAAGACACCATGCTGAGAGGACAAGGGAAGAGTAAAAAGAAGGATCCGTGAGGACATCACGCTGGATTTCCAGTGATATGGTGGTTAGCTCAAGAAATATGGACAGCCAGACACAGGATACTGGAGTAAAGGAAGTGCCCAGAGCTAGAAATCCTCTGTACAGAGGCTCTAGGGTAATACATGTAGATCAAAGAACTCCAAAAAATGAGGTTTCTCTTTCATTTAAAAATTTATTTTTTACCTTAATAAAATTAAGCTGCTTTCATTACAGGAAATTTGGAAAATGCACAGATAAAAATTAAAATCAATCACAAACTTATAATACAAAGATGCAAAGTAAAAGTTCTCTAATGTAGAGTTCATATACCCTTTCAATATTTGTTTTTCTATACATCCTATTTTCGGGCTATACGTAGAGTAGTATGGCATAGCTTGTGCATGTGTGGGTGCAGTCACTTCAGTCATGTCTGACTCTTTGTGACCCTATGGAGTGTAGCCCCTGGGTGCCTCTATCCATGGGATTCTCTAGCAAGAACACTGGAGTGGGTTGCCATGCCCTCCCCAGGTGATCTTCCCCACCCAGGGATGGAACCTATGTCTCTTATGTCTCCTGCATCGGCAGGTAGGTTCACTTCACCACCTGGGAAGCTGGTATGTTCGGCATATCTCAATTGTGTCCCATCTTCCAATACCTGTTCATCCCTTGGGAAACAGGGGTTCTCATAACCTGTAAGTTTGGGGGATTTTACACTAGATCCCTCCTTCAGGTAAACACCATATAGGTTAGTATATCAGAGCTCCTGCAAGTAGAACCATAAAAAGATACTTTACACAATGAATAACTGACAATCTTAGGTTTTTCTTAAATGCCTGTTAACATCACCCTCAACTGTTCTCCCTTTGAACGGTGGAGGGGCAGCTGTCTGGTGCTTGGGCTTTAGGAGCAGACAAGCTGAGCTTCAGAGTCTGTCTCCTAGATTTGCTCTCTTCAGCAAGTTGCTACCTGCACGTCACTTTACTCTCCATGAAAGCAGACTTCACAGACTGGGTGTGAGGCTTGAAAGAGATAACGTTCACGAAGGACTGGGCATGTCAGTTTGAGAGTTATCACTCTGAAGCCTGGGTTGGCTTTGATTACTGCATCATTACTAAGCTGCAGTTTTCCCATAACTATAAATTGCAATGATTTGCCATTTAATATTTTTCAAAATCAACCTTTTTAATGACTCCACAGTCGTCTATCACACGGCTAATCCATAAGTGAGTTGTCTAATTGCATACTGTGAGACATTCATTTCCATTTTTTCCTTTCACAAATAATACATTGATGAATATCCTTGTATATGAAACTTTCTCAACAGCTCTGATTAATTCTTATGATTGATTCCTAGAAATAGAATTGCTGGATAAAGGGCTATAATATTTTTAAGGTTTTTGATACAGTTTATTATATTGCCCTCCAGAAAACTTATATCCGGTTGCATTTCCACTGTGAGCTGCGTAGTTACCAGCATGTTCTAGTCTTTTTGTGAAGGTCATAGTAAAGATAGCTTGCCATAATCAAGCAGAAATAAAGAAAAGTCTTGTTACATGAAAAGGCATTTGAAAGATAAACCCATTGACCCTCTGACTCCCCAGGCTCTAGATGGCTGAACAGAACAAACCTGGAGGTGGAATTCTTCCAGAGCTATGCTTAAAGAAGTAACTCCAATGATTACAGGTTAAGATAAAAGCAGATAATAAAGATAGATTAAAGCAAATGTGATCGTAACATCTAAACAAGTATGTTTAGAAGTTTGAGAACTCATCACAATGACACATGCTGTTTGCTTAAGTCACGTTATAAAAGATCCAGTTCCTTCAGGTGTTTGCACTAATGTATATCAAAGTCAGTTCTTTAATTCTCAAAGACATAAGAGTATATTTTCATGCCAGCTGCAGCGTATGGAGATGACAGAGTATTAAAGGCTTTCATCATAAGGAATTGATGGGATCAGTCATAAGGAATTGTTCAGGGATGGTGAAAATATTTTATATGTAAGTCAAATAACAATACTTTGAGGTCCTTAAAGGTAGGAGGATAAATATCTCATTAATCTCGGATTCCCCATTACGTGCAAGGGGACAGGCGCACGACAGGTAAGCAGTTAACCTTTACCGTGTCTGTAGAGACTTCTGAAAGAGGTTTTCTTGCCCTCTTTTTCCGGGTGGGACTCTTGTTCTTCAAGAGAGAAATACAGCCAGTCCATTTATATGGTGAGATCACTAACAGTGTATTTCCAAGATGAATCAAGAATGTGCAAGAATTAACAATATCTCCTTCAGCTCTACATGATATATTTATTCACAGATACCAAGGAAAGGGACTTTCCAATGATATATTCAGCAAAGACTCAAACTGACATTACACGTAATGCCACAAAATGTCATCAGATTACTCTGGAAGTACGTTTCATGCTTTAAATGATTTTTCTTATGTTTAAATGCCGTTGATTAAATAATAAAAGTGAAAGACCCTATTCATAATTTTAAAAGTTACTCCTCTCTCAAAACTCTTACCTCAGGCTCTGAGTGAGTTACATGAATTATCCAAGATTATTGCTTTTTTTGCTTTTTTTTTTTTTGACAATTAGTTGGAGAACTGTCACATCCCCAGTCATAGATCAAGAATGAATTTTAAAATGGCTAGGCAATTGGCTAAAATAAAAACTAAATTCCAAAAAATTCACATTTCTCTATCACTTTAGTAAAGCTATGTTAGGAGCATGATTGTGAGGCCTGTATCTTGGCTTCTTGGGCTCAAAAAGGACATACACTCTTTACTTACCTGTGTAGTGTCAAAAGTTTTGAGTTCTTTTTGTAAGATGTATTTACCTCCATGGATAAGAGTTTCTATTAAATGTCAAAGGAATCAAAGAACCATTGATGGTATAGTTTTTACAGGTCCTCACCTGAGTAAAGAAGGGTAGAAATGGGATATACAGGAAAGCCAATGTAATGGTTGCTTGAAAATTGGCTTCAAGGAATCTGAAGAAGAATCGCCCAGGCCATGCTGAAAAGTCCTAGTGAAATAAAAATCATTATTTCAGAATATACAGGAAATATTAAGACCATCAGAACCCATTTTTTTCTTAGTATTTAAAGTTAACTGATTTTATACAAAACAGTATTGTGCTAGAATGAACAAACGCACCCACTTGGTATTTATAATTTAACAGATGATTCAGAGGCCTCTGTGAAACAATCTTTACACTTGGGAAGATATGATGATACCATTATCATTTCATTTTTTAAAAGATTCACATTATGAAATTTATAAAAAATGTATCAAAATGGTAAAATGAATACCACTCATTTCGCCCTCCCTCACCTGGAACCTAATAAATGTCAATATTTTGTCATTTTTGCTTCAATACTGTAAAAATGATTAGCATAAGGGTACTTCTTTTTATTCTTTAAAATGATATATAAATATTAAACAATTAACAATAATTTATAATTAATTTTTATGCTCCTATGGGCTTACAGAAGGCAAATAAAGAAGAATTTAACTGTAAAATATAGGACGGTGACTTCAAAATTAGAACAATTTGGCCAGAATAACTGGTCTACAACTACCTTTGGAGAAGTAACTGTAACATTTTTCTAGGCTGGCCCCAATTCAACAATAAATCTTGAGGTAATACGAAAGGATTTGTTACATAAAATCTTTAGTAGATAGCTTGGATAATAAAATATTTATAATAACAGAAAACTATATTTGCCTTCCTGCATAGAGTTAAGAGTCACAACTGGGAGTATTTGAGAAATGGAATTGTTTGAAGTGGTGCTGTCCCTCTTCATCTAGAGTACAAGAGCAATAGCATTTTTTAAATAATATGTAGAAAGGAATTCCACTTTGAAAACCCATCCCTGTCTTTACATCCTCCTTCCTGTTTCTTATATCCTCACATTCCCAAATTTGACCTGCCTCTCCACTGTTTGTCTGGCCAAATAGAACACCTTCTCATTAAAGATACTTTGACATTTTTTTAGACTTTTAATAGATCTCCTCCTCTTTGAAAGCCATTTTTTTTTCCTCAGTAAATTTCAGATAGAACAAAATTCCTTAAATAGGCTTCAAAATGAGGCTGTCCTATTTCCATCCCATACCTTCCACCGTGTGAACCAGAGAAACAGGCACAGGCTAGGTCAGGACACCAAGACATGCTTTTCTCAAGAGTCTGGACTATGTATTAGCGATGAGGAATCACGGTTATAGCATAGGAGTCTTATCAGTTGTTTTACATTTTAGAAAAATCACTTGTGCACTAGTGAGGAAAGTTGATCGTAGAGATTAGGGCTAAAGGAAGGGAGAGAATAAAGATGATATTTCAGTAAACCAGGCAGAAGAAAAGTCCTAAACCAAAGTAAGAAGCAGAGGAGATAGTGTGTATGGGACAAATATAAAAATATATAAAACTAATAAAATTAACAATATTCATTCCCTAATAACATGGGGATGGAGACAGCAGAAGGGAGGAGGGAGAAGGCAGAAGATAAAAGGAGAAATCTGGATGACTCGCTCTGCCCTTATTGGCTTTGCTTCTTGTTAGGACTTTACCACCTGTCCTTTTACGTTCACTTCTTGCTGCCTGCTCCATACCCAAGGGGAGGGTCATAGAAGATCATAATGCACCTGCCTGGGAATGCACAGGAGTTCTGGAGCCCGGCATCCTGGGCTGGAATCTTGGGTGGGGTCTTTATTAGATGTGTAGTGTTGTTTTGCAATTGTGATGATTGAGATGATGCATACACAGCCCTTAGCAAAGTGCCTGTGCATAACAAGGGCTCAGCAAATGTCAAGTAATACCAGGATGGTAACAACTGTAGCAGATACTTCTCGAGAAGGTCTACCACTACCTCAGAACTGACATGGAATACTTGATAGTCTAAATGATTGTCTAGGTACAGTTGTATCCTCAACATTAGGAAAAATAATGGAGGATCTAATAATAATAAAATGGTTATTTGGTGCCAAAATTCTTAGACTACAAACCACTGGCAATGCAATACTTGCCAGAACATTTCTGCCAGTCCCTAAACTCTTTCCCTCCACTGACAGTTGCGCTGGTAATAGTAAGGTTATTTGGCAATAATAAATGTTATGGCAGATGTTTATGGTCTCAGAGGAGGTGGAATCTGTATGAGCATTTAATTCCACAGCAAGATCCCAAATTAGTTTCATTATTCTGGAGAGTATAACAGGGTGAAAATTGGCCCACAAGCCTCCATGGGAAAATGAAATGATGATCTAGCTATTAGATAACCTCTAATGATGTCTTGGTGTACAGTTAAAATAGAAGATGCTCTAAATAATTCATAGTGGAGAGTAAAATACAACCGTATGAGCAACAGAATAAGAACTTTGATATTGCAAATGTGGATACTCCTTTAAAAACAGGTAATTGTTCGTAGGTTGAAGTAGAATACATTTTCTCAGCTTTCCAAATTAGTGGCCTCTTAAAGGGAAAACTATAAATTTGGGGAAATTCCTTGCCTTGCCTCCAACGTCACACCCCTTCTCTATTGTTAACGTCATACTGGCTCTGGGTTGATCACACCACCCCACTTGAGCACATTATACCAGATTCTGTCTCTTTGGTTTCCTCATCTACACATGTTGCCTTCTTTCATTTTCTCATTAACAACACTGACTCCTTAGCCTTATGTAGCCAGTTGCTGCTAGAATAAAATAAATTCAATGCATATCCAAAAGTAGGATACGCTAAAAAGAGTTAGCTGGGTTTTATGCTTCTCTTGCGCCACCCTGCTTTTGACTGCCCTCCCAGGAGGCTGAGTCCCATGATATGATGTTATTGAAATAAATCTCCAGGATGGAATTGAGGAAGTCCAAGGATGCAAGTCCACAGGAGCACAGGGTTCAGGTCAAATGTCTGGTATCATCAGTGGCTACCATTGGAGGTACTCCATAAATAAAAATAACCAGAGAAGACCACATTTCAGAAGAAGAAGAATTAGCTTGAGACTGAACTACTGAGATAACACTGGAACACCTGAGATAACTGAGGATATATCAGTCCTTCTGATGCCCCTGAAACCATAGTTGACTAACCATGAATATATGGGTGAATGAGTGAAAGTCACTTAGTCATGTCTGACTCTTTGCAATCCCATGGACTACAGAGTATGGAATTCTCAAGGCCAGAATACTGGAGTGGGTAGCCTTTCCCTTCTCCAGGGGATCTTTCCAACCCAGGAATTGAAACCAGATCTACTGCATTGCCAGAGAAGGCAATGGTAACCCACTCCAGTAATCTTGCCTGGAAAATCCCATGGACGGAGGAGCCTGGTAGGCTGAAGTCCATGGGGTTGCTATGAGTCGGACACGACTGAGCGACTTCACTTTCACTTTTCACTTTCATGCACTGGAGAAGGAAATGGCAACCCGCTCCAGTGTTCTTGCCTGGAGAATCCCAGGGACGGGGGAGCCTCGTGGGCTGCCATCTATGGGGTCGCACAGAGTCAGAAACGACTGAAGTGACTTAGCAGCAGCAGCAGCTACTACATTGCAGGCAGATTCTTTACCAGCTGAGCCACAAGGGAAGCCCATGTAGAGATAACCAAATTCAGTCTACTTCACCATTTAAACATAGTTGGAAGTCACTGCTTTTCTTTCATAAAGCAGGGCTACTAGCCCCTTGGCATTAAGTGAAAGAAATCAAGGTAAGATACTTGGAGTACAATAAGGCTTCCTACATTTCTCCTGCCCCTGGGCTTGTGTTTCTCAAGATCGAAAATACATCTTTGAGGTTAGAAAATGATGACCTGAAGTTAGAAAATGACTGCTATAACGTTTGGTCTAAAGAAAGTGTTAGTTGCTCAGTTGTATCTGACTCTTTGAGACTCCATGGACTGTAGCCCATCAGGCTCGTCTGTCCATGGACTCCCGGCAGGATATCGGAATGGGTAGCTGTTCCCTCCTCCAGGGGATCTTCTCAACTCAAGGACTGAACCTGGGTCTCCTGCATTACAGGCAGACTCTTTACCATCTGAGCTGCCAAGGAAGCCCCAAGAATAATGGCTGCTGCTGCTGCTGCTGCTAAATCGCTTCAGTGGTGTCCGACTCTGTGCGACCCCATAGACGGCAGCCCACCAGGCTCCTCCGTCCATGGGATCCTCCAGGCAAGAACACTGGAGTGGGTTGCCATTTCCTCCTCCAATGCATAAAAGTGAGAAGTGAAAGTGAAGGCGCTCAGTCGTGTCCGACTCTTAGCAACCCCATGGACTTCAGCCTACCAGGCTCCTCCGTCCATGGGATT
Source organism: Bos mutus (assembly GCF_027580195.1). NCBI lineage: Eukaryota > Metazoa > Chordata > Mammalia > Artiodactyla > Bovidae > Bos > Bos mutus. Next base: position 25,016,544 of record NC_091623.1, read on the forward strand.
TTCCAGGCAAGAGTACTGGAGTGGGGTGCCATTGGGAGCGGGCTGCTATTCCCTTCTCCAGGGGATCTTCCTACAGAGTAAATACTGTTTTTTGTTTTTTTTTAAAGGAGTGAATAAACAGAAGATATTGTCAGACTTTGCTTAGTGAAAAGGAGGGTGAATTACAGGGGCCATCTGTGAAGTCAGTCTTGGGTGGTACAGAGCGAAGGGATAGATTGAAACAGGCCATATGATGAAGAAACAGAACAAGACTTGATCCTAGAGTACCAGGCAGGAACCAGCTACTTAGAGATTCAGGGTACTGGCCTTCCTCAAAACCAATGACTTGCTGTTTACCAGTGTTTTACTCTTTTAAGACCATACATAAAGCGATTTGATTTTAGTTTTGTTTTTTTTTTAATAGTTATTTCCCTCAAAAATAATGTTTAGATGGAAGAGAACAAAGGGAGCCATTTAATCTAAACAAAATGGCTCAGAGACTTAACTCTGTTTACTGGGTCCTTTTGCATTCTGCCAGATACTTCTTTAAAAAGTAAGTGGCTTCCGTGGTGGCTCAGACGGTATAGCGTCTGCCTGCAATGCAGGAGACCTGGGTTTGATTCCTGGGTCGGGAAGACCCCCTGGAGAAGGAAACGGCAATCCACTCCAGCACTCTTGCCTGGAAAATCCCACAGACGGAGGAGCTTGATAAGCTACAGTCCAAGGGGTCACAAAGAGTCGGACACGACTGAGCAACTTCACTTCTTCAAAAATACATTTTACATATTTTTGTTTCTATTTCCATCTAGTCCACATTCATTTTTAACAACTTCATTGAGATATATAATTCACAAACCACAATATTTGCTCATTTTAAGTACACAACTAAATGATTTCTACTATATTCACAGTTATGCAACTTTTACTACTATCTAATTTTATACTGGAGAAGGCAATGGCACCCCACTCCAGTACTCTTGCCTGGAAAATCCCATGGAGGGAGGAGCCTGGTAGGCTGCAGTCCATGGGGTCGCGGAGGGTCGGACACGACTGAGCGACTTGACTTTCACTTTTCACTTTCATGCATTGGAGAAGGAAATGGCAACCCACTCCAGTGTTCTTGCCTGGAGAATCCCAGGGACGGGGGAGCCTGTGGGCTGCCGTCTCTGGGGTTGCACAGAGTCGGACACGACTGAAGTGACTTAGCAGCAATTTTATACCATTTTCATTAGGTTCAAAAGAAACCCATTCTCCCTTCCTCTCCCGCCCCTGACAATCGCTAATCTATTTTTTGTCTCTATGATAGTCACTCAGTCATGTCCGACTCTGTGACTGCATGTACTATACAGTCCATGGAATTCTCTAGACCAGAATACTTGAGTGGGTAGCCTTTCCCTTCTCCAGGGGATCTTCCCAACCCAGGGATCGAACCCAGGTTTCCCACACTGCAGGCAGATTCTGTACCAGCTGAGCCACCAGGGAAGCCTGACTTTCTGTCTCTATGGATTTGTTTATTCTGGAAGTTTCTAATAAGTTGAGTCACACTATATGTACTCTGTGTGTATGGCTTTTTTCACTTAGCATGCAGGTTTTGAGATTCATCCCTGTTGTAGCATCTGTCAGGATTCCATTTCTTTTTAGTGGCTGAATAATATACTACTGTATGGATATGCCACCTACTGTTTATCTATTTACCAGCTGATGGACATTTGGCTTCTTTCCACTTTGTACTACTATGAAAAATGCTGCTATGAACTCCTGTGTGCAAATCTTTGCACGGGCATGTGTTTGCATTTCTTTTGTGTATATACCTAAGAGTAAAGTTACTGTGTTTATGACCACATGATGCTCAACATTGTACGTGAGCATCCCCTATGCTTACCATTTTGAGGACCACCTGTCTCCAGTGCACCAGCCATTCTTGAGGTATGAAAGAAAAAGTTTTAGACCAACATGTTCTGTTTCATTAGGGACAGTGAAGTAATTTCAAATAACTAAAGAAATAAACAAGCTAACCTTAAAACTCCCAGCAACCAGTTTGAAACCAAACTACAGAACGAGCACTGAAATATCTTGGAATTTAGTGACTCAAAAGTCATGTGAATGACATCAAGTGAACCCCAAAGATAGGTCTGCCGTTCCCTGGCTCAGTGATCGACATTCTGGCCTATTTCTGATGACCCAGCCTTTGCCTGGCATGTTGGTACTTGCACTGAAATTCATTCTCCCATGTTATTAAATGAGGTAACACTGGAGACAATCAACTTTCAAAAAGTTTCCACTTTTAATTTTTATAGGACGCATCAAAACATTTTGAAATATATATAATGTTGAATTTTAACATTAAAAATCTTATCAGACTTTCCATTAACACTTGAGGGTGAATATTTCAACTTGCTCCCTGATGTGACACCTGTGTTTAATCCTGGTGCTTAATCATAGGGCCTAGGGAGGCAAGAGTATTTAATGAGTTGAAACTGAATTGTATTTACCTAAAATTCTAAAAATTAACTTTAATTTGCTAGATAGAAACTAAAACTAACATTCTGTGCAAGCAAATGTAACACGTGAAACCACTATTTCGTATGTGTGTGAACGTGCATGGAGTGCACGTCTGAAAGAGCAGCGTGACTGCCTTTATGAAAGAAGATAAGCATAACCACAAGTGATAAGCATTTTGGAAAATATACGGTGAATATTTTATGTTTCAGCAGGTCTCTTTCCCTGGAGGACAAACCTAAAGTACTCCTTTTACAACATCCTAACAGAAATCTACAAAGGGGAGTTAAAAAAGGACACACGTATTTGCAAACACATTTCATTCTTTCTGAAAAGATTTAAAAATCATATTTCTGCCCTGGGATTTAGTAGTCCTATGCTAAGCTCGGAGAGGAAAATACATTCAGTTTATCTGTCAGAACTACTTGGAATAAAAGCAGTCACCTTCAAGAAAGGCATATCACATAGAGTGACAAATGTCAGGCATAGTTTATAAAAATCCAATGCTATCAACATCTGATTGCTACTTTTAACCAATTCCTCAAAGCATATAACCTAATTTTTAAATGTGAGATAGATATACAATTTTTTTTTCTCGAAATGCTAACAATATGACAACTTCATATCCTGGCTGTGAAAAGAAGCTAAATAAATCAATAGAGTTCTTGCAGCACACACACTTTTTTTTTTTTCCTATTAGGTGTGGAACATGTTGCCCTGTAGATTTCCTTTGTCAACAGAAAGCAAAATATATTTTAAAAATTAGATTTATACTCTAGGAAAGCAAATTAAATTTTATACCAACATGAATGGATAAAATCTGTGAAAATTTTTATGATCCGAGAAATAATAAAAAATGAAAGTATATATAGACTTTTATTCATGCTTTAAAGCAAAACCACTATGTTTTATATTAAAAAAAAAAAACAGAGGCAGTGCTTGGTATAAAATGTTCTGCAATTCTGGTTTAAATTAGCAATTTAAATTTGTTGAATGAGGTTACTGTGCAATATCTAATGCACAAATCACAGAGATCTGAGTACTTGTAGAGTTGTTTAAAAATGTATCAAAAGGCCACAGGTTAACAATAATGAATGTATGTTACATTATTATTATTATTAAAATACGCAACCTTTGATGATAATTTATTTGCTTTACGAATGCATTGGGGGGTTAAAATTTTTCTATTCATCTGTGACAGACCATGAAATTCAATATTGCTCACCATGACCAATCCATGAAATTTGTCAACTTTGTTCCTGATTTTCACAGGGCCTTCCCCTTAGATGAAATGACCCACTGAACTAAGAGCACAGTAATTTTTTCATCTATGGTAAATCAGTTTAGTTTACTAGGATTTATTATGGGCTTTAGAACTTGAGCTTTTTGTGATTATGCACCATTATACATATAATCCCAAATTTATGGCAATTTATCTCATTATTTCTTTCCCTTTCTGAAAGAATTCTCCATTTCTAAAATTAGATCTCAACGGAAAGGTTGCCAGAAGAAGCAATCTGTAAACAATGGGTCTGTTGAAAGTTCAAGAGTGGGTGAAAATTACAGGGAAATTTTGAAAAAACTTGTTAATTACCCTTAGAATTCCTAACACAAAAGTTACCGAAAATCAAGATTTATATATTGCCTTTACCAGGATGGTACAGAAACAAATACTTTGTCAAATTTATCTTAAGAAATACGAGTCTGTATAATTTTTACTATCCAAGAAACTAAGAATATGCAATATTTAATCTTTTAAGATAAACTGACTACTTTGGAGGAGGGTTTAAACGAAAGTATATTAATGTTTCATTATAAGATTTACTCTAACTTCTTTTATCATATTACAAATTTGAATGAAATTAACCAGAAAAGCAGTTCAATTTTTTTTATTTTCCTGAATCTTATTTGTTTAGCTAAGTAAATATTTCAACATTTAAAAAATCATTACTTACTCCTATTTCCACTTTCCATTACTAGCCCAGTCACTAAGTCCAACACTAAAAATGCAAACCTATGGCAGAGTAAATGGAAACATTATGTCTCTTCCAGACTAGAGAGCATTTTATAATCATTTAAAAAATCTTTTTTATTAGAGAAAATCATTTATATCAAATTAACAGATATTTTTAGAGGAGCATAAAGCCATTGGGATATGATTTATTTTTTCACAGACAAATCAATCCATGAATAAAATTTGAGAATTTAAACAACTCAAATAATGATGCTCAAAACATTCCTGCTTGTATTAGAGCCTTATCAACTGAACAGGATCAATCAATAGAGAAATATCACATTATTAGGATCAAATAACTTCGAGAATGAAGAAATCCCTGTTGGTTAGAGTTAGTTTTGTAAAATGGTTCAATTCACAATATCACAACTGCACTTCAATAAATTTCTTCACACAATTCAGTAAGCTGCATAAAATTACATTATTTTCCATATCATAGTAGCTAAAAAGAAAATACATTTGATACTTACTGGTGTAATTCTGTTAATGGTGAAGTCAACATAACTAATGTTGTGAAGAGATTATTACAGTGGGTATGAATTTTAAAAATTTTATCATCTACATATGCATGAGGATTCAAAAGCTTCTGTACAGATGTGCAAACTGACCATAACATGTTCTCAGTGCAAATTAAAATTGTTGTGACATCAAGTCTGTTGGAAAGAAAAAGAAGAAAATCATGTTAAAATTGTTTTCTCTGCTGGGTATGCACACTATCATTTATATCTATTATATTAAACATATGTAAGAATAGAAATATTTGCTTAGATATCAGAGATTCAGAGATCAAAAACAGACAAAGCATCAAAGATAGATTTTGAGTTTCCAAGTGTTAGCTGACCCATAATACCATGCATTGGGCTTCCCCGATGGCTCAGCAGAAAGAAACTGCCTTCAATGCAGGAGACAGGAGATGCAAGTTCGATCCCTGGGTCAGGAAGATCCCCTGGAGGAGGAAATGGCAACCCACTCTAGTATTCTGGTTTGGAAAATCCCACAGACGGAGAAGTCTAACGAGCTACAGTCCAAAGGGTTGCAAAGAGTCGGACACGACTGAGCACGACACCATTCATTATCTTTAGAGATGATGACGTCCATAGCAGTGAAGTGTTGCAGAAGTGCTTTTTTTAAAAAAGGAAAAACAGTCTGTTTTGCATTATTAAGATCCTCTTCAAGAATCTCAAGAGCGTTTCTTTGAAATTAAATTCAGCAAAAGAAAAGTCAGGTTAAAAGAAAGTTCTCTATTATCCACATACATGGGATAGGTAAAAATTTGATAGCAGAACAATCTTCGCATCCAAGTACAAGGTATCAAAAGAAAGGTACAAGATTGAGCAATATGTTCTCCCAGCATGTGGGAGGTGAAAAAAAAAGGCACCAGAGGCACAAATGAAAAAGCTTAGTTTCAGAACTTTGCAATATTAAATAAATTTGTCACAAATATTTGCCACAAATTTAATACTTGTTCTCCTTACAAGTATATGCAAATATTAATTTATATTAATAGCAAACAATTAATATAAATTAAAATATTAATATCAAATAAATATTTTCCTTGCATATATATATATTCAAACCAGTCAATCCTAAAGGAAATCAACCTTGAATATTCATTGGAAGAACTGATACTGAAGCTTAATCTCTGATACTTTGGCCACTTGATGTGAAGAGCTGAATTACTAGGAAAAAACCCTGATGCTGGCAAAGATCGGGCAGGAGAAGGGGATGACAGAGGATGAGATGGTTGGATGGCATCACCAACTCAATGAACATGAGCTTGAGCAACCTCTGGGAGATGGTGATGGACAGGGAAGCCTGGTGTGCTGCAGTCCATGGGGTCGCAAAGAGTCGGACACGACTGAGTGACTGAGCTATATATAGAGAGCACAGTTTTTGTTATATGACAGTTGGAAGCTAGAATTCTAAGAGCATCCAGAATCGTCCTTAGGAAGGTTTAATTGTAGTTTGCATCTACTCACTCTAATTGCTAATTAAAGAATTGCAAATCCAAGATATATATAGATATAGATATAAATATAGATATATATGCACACAGACACAAACAAACACATGCCTGTGAAATCTGATTTCTACAAAATGGATATTTTAGAATTAATCATTCAAATAAAAATATGTAACTTATAAAAACTAGGAAAGATTAACTCTAGCTTTGCAAGACGTTTTTACGTACCCAGAAAATAGAAGCGAAAAGTCTCTATAGTACAGTTAATTAATTAAATATACTACCTATTTCATGAGCTAATAGTAAATCTGATTTCATAAGTATCTCATAATGACTTGCCACCTCACAGTCAAAAGTGATGTAAGCTACATAAGGAAAAGAATGAAGGTATCCTTTGCTTTCAAAAGGAATTTTCCATCTCTTCTTCAGAATTCAATGTTTTTTTTTTTTAATGTTTGGTCAGTAATTCAAAACAGCTTGTTCAAAAATACCATATTTATGAAACACTGTAGCAAGACCTAAATGCCCTCACATGCAGCATGCTTGATCAGAAAATAATTCCTACTGAAAAAAATAATAAAGCCTCTGATGTCTTTAGGCTCTGCCTAGCATATCTGAGCCTGGTGGGCTGCAGTCCATGGGGTCGCCACTGAGCGACTTCCCTTTCACTTTTCACTTTCACGCATTGGAGAAGGAAATGGCAACCCACTCCAGTGTTCTTGCCTGGAGAATCCCAGGGACAGCGGAGCCTGGTGGGCTGCCGTCTATGGGGTCGCACAGAGTTGGACACGACTGAAGCGACTTAGCAGCAGCAGCAACATATCTGAAAAAAAAATTTTTATACCTAAAAGGCAGGTCTCAATTACATTAGTCAGAATGTTTATAAAAACAAAAGGCTTCACTTTGTATAGACCATTGTTGGCATGTACCCACATTTTTGTAATATTCATTGCCTAGACAACCCATAGAATTGGCCTGTTCAGTTCAGTTCAGTCGGTCGGTTGTGTCTGACTCTTTGCAACCCCATGGACTACAGCATAGCATGGACTACAGGCCTCTCTGTCCATCACCAACTCCTGGAGCTGGCTCAAACTCATGTCCATGAGTCAATGATGCCATCCAACCATCTCATCCTCCGCCATCCCCTTCTCCTCCCGCCTTCAGTCTTTCCCAGCATCAGGGTCTTTTCCAATGAGTCAGTTCTTCGCATCAGGTGGCCCAAGTATTGGAGTTTCAGCTTCAGCATCAGTCCTTCCAATGAATATTCAGGACTGATCTCCTTTAGGATTGGTTTCCTTTAGGACTGATTTCCTTTAGAATTGGCCTATAATTTTCATGACTGCTGCTCCTCATTTTCTGTGATTTCACATTTTGAACTATTTTTTAGTAATACATAATAAAAAGAAAAGGAAAAGAGGACAGAAGTAATTAGAATATATTAAGAGAAAAATGATTAGACAAAAGAGTTTCCTTAATGAAGATGAACTACAATATTTAAAGGCATTAAATTAAAAAAAAAACACCCAAAAGTAAAATTCCTTGGTTGCCTGGAATTTCAAAGTCAAATTACTTCATCACAGCACCACAGCTTTACTCTCCATTTTAATTTTCTCTCTTTATCTTATTTATTAACCTTTGGATATCTATGTCCTAGATTGTAATACAACTTGACTCACTTTTTTGAAAAAAAGTGGGTTTTACATACAATTTTAAGGAGAAAAAAGAACAAAGTTATTTTGATTCAAGTTCCACATTTGCACTTAAGTATCTCAGGAGAATTGAATATGATTTCCTTTCAGATGTTAGAAACATTAAATATACAAGGAGTTACATCATGAGATTCAGAAGCACATTCTACTTTATACACCTGACAAACATTTTCTTGAAAAGTAATGGTTTTCACAACTTCAATTACCTTATCTGTAGGGTTCTCTTATAACTGGGATGGGCCTGGGCATATCTGGAGGCCAGGAGACCCAAAGACTTCTCCAGCACTTCTGCTAGTATCTCCTGGGCTAATTTAGGGGGCAGGATGGTCCAGAGATCGTGATGAAGTGCCCAGAAGAAATAATGCCACATCTGGAGCGAGAAGGAGCATCTTTCCCCCTGGCAAAACCACCATACATTAAACAAGAGGATCGCATCTTACCAAATGTCAGTTTGCTTCCTATGAACTTAATTAGTTCAGGCTGAAAGGAAATAGCTGGAGAGTTTGACGCACTCGATGACCAAGAAAGATTTTTGACAAGATGTAAAACATTCTTATTGACAAAGGAACATATGTTTTATTTCAATTACGAGACCAGATATTCTAGTGCAAATCCAGACCACAAGCATTTAACCTAGGGTAGCCTTGATTTACCTACTCGTGGTCCGGAGTTTAAAATTTACTTTAAAATGATCATCTTTGTAGCTGCTAAACAAAGTCTTGCATAGTCTAAGATAGTGGGCTGATTCTTCTAAAATTAAAGAGTAATCATTCAAATCAAACATGTATATTCTTCTGGGCTTATTAACATCATTGACATCATCTTAAAAATGGTTTAGATTTCACATTACAATGAAATGACAGGAGCAAACATAAACTTGCAGAGTGTGTACTTATCAACATGCATCTGAGTCACCAAAGATGATTATATTAGGCTACTTCATCATGAAGTACTCATGAAACTTCATGGAGTTTCAACAACAGTACTAGAAACACATCCTAAAATCGTCTGATTTTGCAGGATTTTGTAAAGCCCAGGCAGATGGTATCATCATTTCTTAGTATTTTTTACAGTACTTTATACTTCCAAAGGGCCAGGTTCTCATTCCTTTCTACCTCTTGACAGACCTCTTTTCTGTGTCAAATTTTCCCTCATCACAGAGTGAGACCCAACAGCAGCCAAAGCTAAGGGGAAACAGGCAGAAATGAGAAGGTCACCTCAAGTGAATTACAACCAATAATTAGTTAACAGGCTCTCAGGGAGGTGTGCTAGGAGTTTGCTTGTTTTCTTCAGACCAGATTAAAAGATTACTTGAAATACATTATTTGAAGTTTGAAGAATGTGTTCTTCTAAAACTATCCTGATTACGTTACTATTTCAAAAGTTAAATGAGAAAAACTTATTTTATCTCCTAAGTAATCCTCTGACTTAAAATTTCTATTTTGAACACTCCTTATATTTCTCAAACAAAAATCATTTTAAACAATTCCAATGTTCTCCTTAATTCTCAGAAAACTAAGATCATGGCATCTGGTCCCATCACTTCATGGCAAATAGATGGGGAAACAGTGGAAACAATGGCTGACTTGATTTCTTGGGGCTCCAAAATCAATGCAGATGGTGACTACAGCCATGAAATTAAAAGACACTTGCTCCTTGGAAGAAAAGTTATGACCAACCTAGATAGCACATTAAAAAGCAGAGACATTACTTTACCAACAAAGATCCGTCTAGTCAAAGCTATGATTTTTCCTGTGGTCATGTATGGATATGAGGGTTGGACTATAAAGAAAGCTGAGCACGGAAGAATTGTTGCTTTTGAACTGTGGTATTGGAGAAGACTCTTGAGAGTCCCTTGGACTGCAAAGAGATCCAACCAGTCCATCCTAAAGGAAATCAGTCCTGAATATTATTGGAAGGACTGATGTTGAAGCTGAAACTCCAATACTTTGGCTACCTGATGTGAAGAACTGACTGACTGGAAAAGACCTTGATGCTGGGAAAGACTGAAGGCAGGAGGAGAAGGGGACGACAGAGGATGAGGTGGTTGGGTGACCCAATGGACATGAGTTTGAGTAAACTCCAGGAGTTGGTGATGGACAGGGAGGCCCGGCATGCTGCAGTCCATGGGGTTGCAAAGAGTGAGACTGAGTGACTGAACTGAACTGAACTTATGTTCTCCTATACCTAAATTTGATAGTTTCTTATGTATATATTCTTTACATATTATTCTTCTGGTAACTTCTTTGATTACTAAAGTCTTTTGTAGTCACTATAATAATAATAATCTATAGTTATTATCTATTGACCTTCAAATGGAGTTTATGAGTAGAATTGTTCTTGTTGGGTGGAAAACTTGGATATCAAAGTGTTGAAGAGTCAAGTTCAAACTGGTGGGGACTTCGACCACTTCTGATTTTCTGACTAGATGTACATCAAAACTGTTTTAAAAAATCAATGCAGAAGTTGCCAATCATGGTTTCTTATATTGTCTTTGTTGTGTGTTCTGTGATAAAGAATACTTTACAAAATTTCCTCAGCTAAGAAAGGAATTTTAATACTTTATTTTCTTTATTACTTTCTGTGTTGTATGTTAAGTAAAGCAAAACCAACCCAGCTGATATCATGGCTAGTCTGAATGATTTATACTTTCTCCATGTCGGTGAGTGGGTGCCCATGATAACATGGCCAACATGATTTCTCATATTATTTCTCCTTAATAGCCACCTTTGAGCAATAAATGAGAAAATAAAAATAACTTTAGGCATACCTATTTCTTCCCCTAAAAGTGAAAGATACTTATTTTTAAGACTTTTAAAAATATAAACTTCATGTTCACTTAAAAATATTCCAAACTGGTCATCTATCTCACAATTTTCTTCAAAATGTGTATAGTTTCTATGTATGCAAGGGCTTTCATTAAATTAAATGTGATTCATTTATTTTTCTGACCTGTTTCCCTATTTGTTGTCATTTCAAAAGTATTCTGCTAGTAAACATCTGTTATTTTTGTAGACCCGCTATAATACAAACAGATGTGAACTTTTATTTAGATTATATATCAGGAAACAAGCAGCTGGGCTTTATTATATAAGCCACTCAATATTATCTTTGAACAGACAATTCTTTATTCTCTGACTATTAGAAAACACAAGTTGCTAAAATTGAACAGATGTCAAGTATACTAAAAGCTTGATTTTAAACATGTAATTTGAACACCCACTGTGCCATCTGACCAGCACCTCATCAGAGAGATACTGAACTCTTTGGCTCTCTCAACCTGACAGTTCAGAAAATGGAAATGATCTATCTAGGGCTCACTTGTTATCACAATACATGAGCAAATATTGCTCCATATCTTATAAATTCTCTATTTCTTTACTACACTCTGCACATGGTGATAGAATCCCCTGAGATCTCTATCTTACCCTCCACCTCCAGTCGGGCAGATTTCATCGCCTCACCCCTTCAAACATTCCTACCAGTCCTGTTTCACAAATCAGCTGGAATAATGGGGCGAGACAGAGACAGGGGTGTAGTAAACAGGATAAAACCGTGTCGGGTACTCCAGTTATCAAAATTGCCTAAAATCTGTGTTGGTTTTAGAAGGTTCTTATTTCTGGTAAACAGAAAAGCGTATCACTTTATTTTATTTATTTTTTTTCTGAGCATAAATAACCACCGCTAACTCTGCAATTAAATTGTAACTACTGACCATGTAAGTATATGGAAGCTACAGTACCATGTAATCACAGGCTAGCTATCTCGTTATTTCTGTCTTGGAAGCTAAAGCTTTGTCATAAGATCTAAGAGCTGAATGTTATGTGGTAATTTGTTGTGTTTTTTTTTTCTTCTTTTAAATACTTGGTAACTTCAATAACAGGTTCTCAATGCATCTACTTATTATTTATACCATAGGACTCTTCCAGCTCCCAATTTGCATGAAAGGAAACATAATATCCCTGTGTTGGACGGATAGTGAGGGGATACCTGTTCTTCAATGGAAACATCATATAAAATTGCTCATCAGCGCACTGACAGGTTGAAATAGTTTGAAACATGAGATGGATTCATTTTCAACCTCTCTGTTTACCTCAAGGCAAATAAGGGAGCTGGGACGCGGCCAGGAGAGGGGAGACCAATACTTTTATTCTTATCTCAGGCTACCAGCTGCACCATACCACTTTCTCGTTTTCATTCTGCTCGCTGCTGTTTGAAGCGCGTCAGGTTTGGAACACCCTATACAGATGCTTTTGCAGAGAGAAAAGGTATCTGGGAAGGGCCTCTAAAGGAGAGATGAAATGGTCTTAGAAAACATGGAAAGCCCTTTTAAAAAGCTTCTAAGCTGCTCGTCTCTGTTGTGACAACATTTATTATGATAATAACCCAGGCATAAATGGAGCCATGGTGTCAGCAAGGCGACAGGAGTGAGTTCACTGAATAAAACTCCACTCTGTTTTTCTCAATACTCTACAGTTAGCAGGACAATCAAGAAACAAAATCACAAGCTTCAATCTGGAGGAAGGCATTCGTTGGAAAAACTACGGAAGGTGGGCTTGACTGATGACATTTTGAAAATGTTGATTATCTTGATTAAGATATTATAAATGTTTCACCCTGCTCTGAAATCCGCTTCAAGGGATTTCAAATACTGTGGTTTATGTGTAATCAATGGGATTCAGAGGAAGGGGAACTAATGAAGCCTGATGATGAATAATTTTAATTGATCCAGGTTTTGGTGGCACTAGGAATCATTAGGCTTTAATTCAGTAGAAATTTGGGATTTCAAAACATGGGTTAAATGAAAATAGGTAAGCTATAAATGATCAGATTGGTCTTAAAGCACACTCATAAGAACACACAATAAGAAGGGAAAACAAGTATAAAAAGAATAAAGCTGTTTAACAAAAAACCTTTATCAAACACAGATGCAAATATATAACAAGAAAAAAGTGCAAGGATACCTCTTACTGGTCCCTTTGAAAACAATACAAGGTTGTAGTATTATATTGTGGCATTGTTTTCTCCTTGAATTTTACTCGTATCCCATTACATTCCAACTATTATATAGCACAGAAACACTGCAGCTCAAATTAAGTTATTTTTACTTTTAAGCAGAAGGAGCGTTCTAATTATTTCAGGTTTTTAAGAACAGTGTTTTTCCAAGTATAAATTCAATATTTAAAAAATATTATCCTCACAGCCTTCGTGTGTTAGTAATGCCAAGCTCATGTTTCTAATTAGCCAGAAAGCAGGTAGGCAGTAAAACATATTTGTGTAAAAAGGAGGGATAGTAAACGTAACTTCACACCTCATAAAAAGCTTTGTAGTCATCCCAATGGTGGCTCTCAGCGTCCTGTAAAATGCTTGTAGCACAAACTCTGACGCAGTAGTCCGTAACCTGAAACTGCAGACTGTTGATGAATTCCTGGTATCGTTGGATAGGCACCAGGAATATGGGTCTGTGCAGAGGGAATGATCAAAGAGACAGAGATTTAAGGCCTGTGCAGTAGGAGGTAACAATCTCCAGTACTACAAATGGTTTTGATTATTAGATATCAATCATTCATTTCCTCCCAATGCTGAAGTCTGCATCCACAGTCACTTTCCAAAAAGAAAAAAAAGAAAAAAAGCTGGTCTTTGTTTTGCAAGTCCTTTGAAAACGTACATCTGCTGTTCCGCAAATATGCGCTTCAACTTGAGACAAACTGCATTGTCAATACATCATTCAAAAATCAAAGTATTCTTTGTAAGCCTATTATTAGAGATCAGTGCATTATTTAGGCATTAGGTTATCGTTATTACAGAGAACAACATGCATTTGTCAGAACCAACTTTTATAAAGCTATCACACGTCCCACAAACAGTCTTTTTATTTTAAAAATTGTAATTTTGTAGCTGTCAATTATCTCATAAACTGTTTTACAATATTCTACAGAAATAAAGGGATTGCTGGCACGTTTTGTTTATATATTCGAGTATGAATCACAACATCTGACTACTTAAGGGAATTAAAGAAATATCATAGTTATATCCTACATCAAGCCAAATTTACTTTTATCTCTAGCTATTTTTAGTACACTCTCTTATGCTTCCTCTCGTTACTAAAAAGGGACTGCAAAGGCTGAATAAGGAATACAGACTAGATTCTTGGGCTCACACTGGAGTGTCCAGCCTACACGTTCCCTTTGCAAAGGGCCATGCCGTCTTCTAGAGAGTACAAGAGAAGCCAGATAGACGACGTGATTATACATCTAGTCATTTCTGTTCTCTAGCCAGAAAACATTTGGTCTTTTTGGACCACAAATACATGAGAATTGAGACTGCCAATGCTTCCTTTTCACACATGAAGAATAGCGTCTATGAAACGGGCATTCTAAGATATGTTTACATTGGTCACAAGAATAGTCAGAAATGCATCTCTTCTCTAGGCCAGCTCCTAATGTCTAGTTGGTCTAGGAACCAAAGAGAAGGGCATTTTCCACAAATATTGTTTTGTGTGACAGGGGAGAAGTTTATTTTTCCTTTCCAGTGTAATCTGTACAACGGGCCTTGTGGAATGGAAAGGCTTTGCTTGGTCACATCAGAACAGCATGCTGAGAATAGTTCCTCCAGACTAGAGCGTCTGGGAAATGCAAAGGTCATCCCAGTGGGCCTTCAGAGGGAATACCTATCTTTCTTGCTATCTGTGTATCTGGTTTAATACAACCCATGCTCTACCTTTTTGACATTTCCTAGGCAAGATAAATGAAAATAATTCCCCATGTTTATTATTATTTTCTCCTTCTCAAATACCATTTTCAAGATTCCACTTCTGTGATACCCAAAGATAGATGATACTGCAAGCATGGCCATCAACTTAGTGTAAATGACACTCACTTCTTAGCATTTTCTTTCATCACATGATCATACTGCATAAAACGCTGGAAGACATACACAGCCGTGGAGAGCAGGGCATGCAGGTTTTTCAGGGGTGCTTTGGAGGGAAACTCCTTGCTTCCCTCCTGCAGTCTGGCCAGGACAGCTGTTGCCACTTTACAACAGGCCTCCACAAAGTTTGCTCTAATTTCCTGAAAAGAATCATCTCTGCATGCCAGAGCCAGTGGAAGCATTATGTCAAGTTTTTCCATGATGTCAGAACAAAACTAGGGAGAAATAAATGTAGCACTGAGTTATTTGTATTCTGACAGTGCCATGTAATTTATGTACAGGGAGACTAAATTCCAAAATAATGAGTTTGGCATCAAACATAAATATAATGACACAACTTTATAATAATCGATGTCTCAGTAGTAGAAAGTTAAATGTTTTATGTCAAATAAAGAAATACAAAAATGATACTTCTTTATATATAAACTTCAAACCTTATGCTTGCCAGAGAGACATTATGAAAAACTCATGAAATAACTTTCCATGACAATACTTTTATTTGTAGTTAATTGAATTCAGAAAGTATGTATCCATGATTACATTATTTTTGACTCACTCCCGGGTTTTTTTTTTTTTTTTTTGCTAAACTGTCATAAAAGTGTTTTTTTTAATTAATCATCACATATAAATGAAGCTGTATCAGTTTAACTTAAATAATCTAAGAGCATCAGAAACAATCTCATGTAGCATTTTCTTATTGATAGAGTCAGCAACTTTTAGGAGTGATGCACTTAGCATTTCACTAGTTATTATGAATTTACTCCTTCTTAACGGCAAAGGAGGTGTGATGGATGGATGCATGAAAAGGCTCACTTGCCTCTTCTCCAGAGAGGTCAACAGTGTTTCTGGGTAATGTACTGGAGCTTCAGGTGGCAGTGGAGGATTAAGGTCACTTTTGAAAACTCTCTTTCAAAAACACTTCAATGATGGGTTGCTGACCCCACTGTAGACTGAATATGGAGTAACTCTATTTCTCCATTTCCATAACTACTTCCTATTTTCTCAGTATGTTCTGTGACTCTCAAAACAAAGATGTAAGACTGATGCAAATGGAATGTTTACTAAGATGTGAATCAAGATTTAAAGGTTGCCCAAACCAAAAGACAACAACTCCTTCAACCTCCTAAATTTCTCCTGCGGGGGGCAGTCACTCAAAGGTATCACACAAACAGGCTGTTCCCCAGGTCCCCAGGAAGTCACAGAGGCCCTCTCTTTAGCTGCTTCAGATTCATGGAGCAAAAAGTTGGCAGCAGGTTTGAGTCCTTTTTTGTTAGCAGTGGTCCATGGATACCAGGAAAACATGGTGCTGGGTCAAGGGCCAAGGGTTTCCCAAGAGATCCCATCATTTTCTGTTGGTTCCCTTTGCAATGGTTTATGAAGAAAAATCTCATATGCCAATCTAATTTGAAAGGATTTCATTTAACACTTGCCTTTGCAATTTTCTTTGGTTGGTCTGCTTCAGGAACCACATAGCTATCTTGCCAAACTGGCAGGACATTTACAAGGTCCAAAGCATAGCTCACAGTTGAAAACCTTTCATTCTGTTCCTGTTGGAGAATTTTTGCAGAAAAATCTTCAATGGCTGTTGTTATACTATGTGCCATGGGAAGAGATACTTTTTTAAATGCACTTCTCCAGCCAAAATCTAATAAAGTAGCCTGAAATATAAATTTATATTCAGTTATATTAATCTTAACAACAAGTGTTTCTAGTGTTATAAAAGCATTACTTTCATTCAGCATGTTGAATATAGGTATTCTTTGATAAACTGTAAAAGCCATTCTTATAACCTGAAAATATTACCCAGTGAATAAAGCAATATACAAAACATGTGCATTCTTTATACACAGTAATATACTGACATTTCAATTTAATTCATCAGTGGATTTAATCAAAAACTTTTTTTTCAAAATTTAATCTCTTAAATATAGTTCAATAAAACCATCTTTATGAGAGCTGAAAGTTCTACTTACTATTTATCACGTAAAGCAACCTTTAAATTCAATATACTTAATAAAGTCTAAATTAGATTTTTATAGTCTTTTTTATAGTTTATTGTTAACAAGTATTGCGACATAAGACAGCATTTAATATTCAATCTTTTATTTCTTTTTCACTGTCAGAAATCCAGACAAGCCAAAAAAATAGCAATAAGAAATAAATTTCTTGGAGAAAATATACCGCTGCATGTTTCTAGATTTTTATTGCTGTAGAGTTTTATTTTGTTTCTCCACCCATAAAGTGGTAAGCATCACTACTTTTGTTCCAGAAAATGAGGAATTAAAATAATTTGCATTGCTCTGTATGTGGACAGCAGGAAGGCTGGCGTGGAGGCCGGTGTTATTTTTGGGGTTTTTTTGGTCTTTGGCTCATGTGGCAATATATTTACAAATGGATATATCCCTCAAGCCCTCTAATATACTCTAAAGTGTAAATACATTATGGATAGTAGGCTGAATCTATGCTTAGTACTAAACTTTTCCTTCTTTAGTGTGATTTTGCTAATAGCAATAATTTACCTACCCCCAACTTCAGAAGACTCTAGGCTTGATATTTCTAACTGAATTATTTATTTTTCTGGATTTCAAGTTTTTTGTTGGAAAAATAAAAGAGCTGAATTGAGTGATTTCTATAGTTCCTTTCAGTCTAAAATTACTGAGATTATGATCATTAGCTTAATTTTCTTGTATACAAAATTCTCACTAAGCATTAATCTAATGCTTTTTGTATATGCAGAACAAATAAAGGTGATTTATCTTCTAGAGCTAAAATTCTATGATTCCCTAACTCCCTAATCAGAAAAAGTGGCTCTCCTCATTAAGCCTATAATTAAGATGTAATTCTCATATCCTTTCTAAAGTTTATTTGGACCTTTAGCGTCATATGGCCTGCTTAAAGATATACCTCTCATCTTTTTATTACATAAAATGAATCAACCATTTAATCTACTCAGCTCATATAGTTTCTTTTCTCCTAAGTGAAACTTTGCAAGTGCCATGCGTGTAGTCCTATGCCATATAGGTATTTTCTTGAGACACGTTTATGATAGAAATATGAAAAGGAACCTACCTTCATAAAAATTAACCACGACAATAAAACTCTGCTTTTTTGTTCCCCCACCAGGTAATGTCTATTCATTAAAATCATTTATTCATGCACTCAAGGAAATATGTTATGGGGAAAATTGCCATTAATTATCATGGTCACAGTGACTTTGTGGGTGGTGTGTGTGCCATAATGATTACCTTCGTCCACAGTCATTTATATGTGATTGTAATACCTTTGAAGGTATCTGTTCAAAATATGGAAAAGCAAGAACATTAATAGCTGCTCTTAAAAAAAAAAAAACTGAAAACATTTACTACTCAAATCTCCTCCTAGAAGACTATTTATTTACATAAGACATCATCGGCTTACTCCTACTCTTCCCATCTGATGTTTGAAATCATAGACATTCCAGTTAGAATGCAGAACATTTATTAGTTGATCCAAGAAAGAAGAGGAAATAATATGGTTTTCTGTTCTGTGTGCCAAGGAGCTCCCCATTGAATCCCTTTCTTCTACTACCTAATGCTAATTTCTTAATATCTACTCTGATTTTATATTAAAACACGATGTATAGGGACTTCCCTGCTGGTCCAGTGGCTAAGACTCCATGCTCCCAATGCAAGGAGCCCAGGTTCGATCCCTGGTAAGGGAACTAGATGCCACATGATGCAACTTAAAGTTTGCATGTCACCACTAGAAGATTCTACATGCTGCCACTAAAGATCCCACAATGTCACAAGGAGTGAAAGAGGCCGACTTGCCCTGTGGACCAGAAACCAGAGAGAGGACTGTATGTGGGGAGAAGCATGGAGGAGGAGAAGGAGCCATAGCTACTCTTGGACATGTTCCCCAACACAGAGCGAGCGGAAGAAATCCCCTGATTTTCTCCAACATCTACCTTCCAGTCTCCCCTCAGTGCTTTTCATTGGCCAAACCTTCCCAGGTCCAGAAAGCAAGGACACCCGGAGGATGTTTTTCTCTAAAATACAGAACGGAATAGAGGAAGAGTGGTGATGGATCTGAGAAAAACAGGGACCCGTGGAGCACACTAAAATAAGAGGCCAGTTCAAACTATTCTCTCCTTGTTCCTTCCCTTTTTAATTACCACTTTGTCACTTTTCAACAACTGTCTACAGTCCAAATTCTCAAGGGGTAGTCCCTGAGCTGGGATGAGAACAAAGATCTCTTCACCACCAGTTCCCTACTGCTTCCATGGAACATACCGTGCAACAGAGCAGTGTTCCCACTAAATTCAATTTTCATCAAAATTTGTAAGCCAATTTTTTATTAGTGGCAAAGGGTAAAAATCAAGATGTTCTGATTCATAATGGAGTCACAGGAAAACGAGAATGTTACTGCATATGCATAAGAAACCACCACTAATTTTTCTTCACTTACCCCTGTTACTGGTAGCAGTTGCTCTGAAGTAATACTGGTCTCATTTGTTCTAGGCTTCTCTATTACAACTTCTCTATTGGATGTCTCCAAAATTCCTGTGCAATAAAAAGGAAACAAACACACAAACGTACGTTAAGAAAAACAAACCATTGTGATCAGTAGGTTAAAGTTACTAATTACGTAGAAAAGCACTATCCACAGTACATACACATACACACACACACACACACATCAAGATACAAAGAACACAGTCCAAAACATGTAGTGTGATATCTCCATTATGATAATGACAGAATCAAAATACAGAGTCCTCTTCTATACATACAACTTGATGGAATTTATATGCTATTTATATTCATATTTGATGTACATGCAGGTATATATAATCTGTAAAAATCATATCCTTTTATAATTAATTCATTTTCATGTTAATAATGTAGGATAAATTGAGTACAAACTAAATATTAATTTCCTTGTTCATTTAAAATGTTAAATTCCAAAGTACTGCTTTAAAAGCTGGTGGTCTTCCTTAACACATTAATATTTCTTATTTGGAAGCAAGAGAACAAAAACATGTGGATAAACACCAGAATATCAAGAAAAGTTATACTCTTAATGAATTTATCAATAATTTATTGGAAAAACACAAACACTGAGATGGATAAGAAATGATCTCTAGCTTCTAAAATGGAAACTAAAAAAAATGGAAATACTTCCTCAGCTTTCATTTTTTAGAATTAAAAAATTCTTTCCATGGGAAAAAAAAATATACCAAAATGTAATGAATAAATATGCCCAAAAGAAGTATTTCCATTTTCTATTATGGTTCTAGCAATTATAGTTTAATTTGATATGAAATGACTTAGCAATTTTCTTTTGGTTTCACTTAGACTTGATATATGATGATGAATGGTACACGATGATTAATTATTCTTTTATTTTAATCATCTTAAGAGGCACTTTCTCCTTATGTCCAGGGCAAACAAATTTCCAAATATTAGTGGTTCTTATCAGTAGGGCTCCTCCTGAAAAGCACAGTCATGAAGAAAATATGTGGGGTTTTTTGTTTGGTTTTTCTAAATATGGTTCTATAAGCTTAATTATGAATGATTCCTAAGTAATACAATTCACAGAAACATTCTCTTAAGAGGTAAATATTCCATCTGGTAGTTGATAACATCCTTTTGAGAAATTTTGTCAGTTTATTCTGAGGAAAAGTTTCTCTCAAGTCTAGTGTTTCTAAATCATTTTGGATTTGTGAACACTTCTGAGAACTTTATTAAAGTGACAGAACACTTGATCCAAAATGCACAATATGACTGTGTGCGTGTACACAAACTCACACATGCTATTGGAGATTCCCAAGCCCTCTTGTAAAACACATTCATGGTCCTTAAGGAGCCATGCACTGCACTTGAGGAATTCTGCTTCATTTCTCAACACACATCACAACATAGATGAGGTTTTACATCAGTGTTATACCATTTAACCTAAAATGCTTTCTGTGGCTTACGTTTTATTACATTTTTGCAGAAGATAGTGTCATTAATAAGGGTCAATTTCAATGCTGAAATAAAATCCAGATTAAGCAGATTTTTAAAAAAAGAAAAATGAAACTATAAGGTTATTAAAGAAAATATGGAATTTTTTTTCCAAAAGATACAAGGTAGAGGTTTTTCAGAAGGACAGAGAAGATGTAAAACAATTCTGTGTAACAAAAATACTGTTAGTTGAAATAGATATGACAAACTGGCTCAGAATTATCTCTCAATGCACATACTTTTTTAAAAAAATTAATAGACTTTAGCTTTTTGAGCAGTTTTAGTTTTCTAGAAAATTTGAGCAGAAAGTGCAAGGTTCCCATATACTTCCTCTAGCTCTGCCTTCATTTTCCCCTACTATTAACATCTTAATTTGGGGTGGGATATTTGTTACAACTGATTAACCAATCAGTTCAGTTCAGTTCAGTCGCTCAGTCGTGTCCGACTCCTCATGACCCTATGAACCACAGCATGCCAGGCCTCCCTGTCCACCACCAACTCCCGAAGTCCACCCAAACCCATGTCCATCAGGTCGGTGATGCCATCCAGCCATATCGCCCTCCGTCGACCCCTTCTCCTCCTACGCTCAATCTTTCCCAGCATCAGGGTCTTTTCAAATGAGTCAACTCTTCACATCAAGTGGCCAAAATATTGGAGTTTCAGCTTCAACATCAGTCCTTCCAATGAACACCCAGGACTGATCTCCGTTAGGATGGACTGGGTGGATCTCCTTGCAGTCCAAGGGACTCTCAAGAGTCTTCTCCAACACCACAGTTCAAAAGCATCAATTCTTTGGTGCTCAGCTTTCATTATAGTCCAACTCTCACATCCATACATGACCACTGGAAAAACCATAGCCTTGACTAGATGGATCTTTGTGGGCAAAGTAATGTCTCTGCTTTTTAATATGCTGTCTCGGCTTGTCATAACTTTCCTCCCAAGGAGTAAGCGTCTTTTAATTTCATGGCTGCAGTCACCATCTGCAGAAATCTTGGAGCCCAGAAAAATAAAGTCAGCCACTATTTCCCCATCTATTTGCCATGAAGTGATGGGACCAGATGCCATGATCTTCGTTTTCTGAATGTTGAGCTTTAAGCCAACTTTTTCACTCTCCTCTTTCACTTTCATCAAGAGGCTTTTTACTTCCTCTTCACTTTCTGCCATAAGGGTGGTGTCATCTGCATATCTGAGGTTACTGATATTTCTCCCTGCAATCTTGATTCCAGCTTGTGCTTCCTCCAGCCCAGCGTTTCTCACGATGTACTCTGCATAGAAGTTAAATAAGCAGGGTGACAATATACAGCCTTGCCATACTCCTTTTCCTGTTTGGAACCAGTCTGTTGTTCCATGTCCAGTTCTAACTGTTGTTTCCTGACGTGCATATAGGTTTCTCTAGAGGCAGGTCAGGTGGTCTGGTATTCCCATCTCTTTCAGAATTTTCCACAGTTTATTGTGATCCACACAGTCAAAGGCTTTAGCATAGTCAATAAAGCAGAAATAGATGTTTTTCTGGAACTCTCTGGCTTTTTCGATGAACCAATACTGATAGATTATTATTAGCTAAATAATTTTTTAAGTTTGCCCATAATTTACATTAGGGATCATTTTTTTGTGTTGTGCAGGTCTATGGTTTTGCCAAATGCACAATGTCATGCATCCACCATTAGTATCACACATATTAATTCCACTGCTCTGAAAATCACCTGTGCTCCACCTACAATACCTCTCCTCTCCTCTCTGTATTCTCCCTAGCAACCACTGATCTTTTACTGTCTCTATACTTTTGCTTACCAGGTTGTCTTATAGTTGGAATCGTATAGTATGTAGGCTTTTCAAATTACGTCCTTTCACTTAGCAACACACATTTAGGTTGCATTTAAGTTCTCCATGTTTCTGTGTGGCTTGATACCTCTTTAAAAAAAAAATCACTGAATAATATTCCAATGTATTGACATACCATAGTTTATCCATTATACTGAAGGACAACTTAGCTGCTTCCAATTTTTGGTAATTAAGAATAAAACTGTTATAAACATTTATGTGCTGGGTTTTGTGTGGACATAAGTTTTCAACTCATTTGCATAAATACTTAGGGGTGTGATTATTAGATTGTGTACAAAGAGCTGGACACGACTGAGCGACTTCACTTTCAAGACAATGTTTAGCTTTATAAGATACATCAATACCATCCAGAATATACTATTTTACATTCCTATTAGCAATGAATGAGAGTTCCTGTTGCTTCACATCCTTGCTAGAATTTGGTGGTGTTAGTGTTCTGGGTTTTGTCCACTCTAGTAGGAGCATAATGGTATCTCATTGTTTCAATTTGCATTTCTCTGATGACATATGATGCTGAGCATCTTTTCATATGCTTATTTGCCATCTGTGTATCTTCTTTGGTGAGCTCCCCAGATCTTTTGCTCATTTTTAAACTGAGTTTTTTGTTGTCCTGTTGAATTTTAAGAGTTCTTTGTATATTTTGGATACATGACCTTTATCAGATGTGTATTTTGCAAATATTTTTCTCAGTTTATGTCTTGTCTTTTCATCCTATCTATGATCAGTGCTTTTTACTTGGCAATTCCACTTTAGAAAATTACTGTCCAGATATACATGAGGACACACAAGACATAGGTCAAAGAAATTTGCCACATCATTGTTTGTGGAAGCAAAATGAAGAGGAAAAAAACAAGGTGGAGGTGATTGTGGTACATACAGCAATAGAAAACCATTCAGCTGTTTTTCTGAATATGAGGTGTTTCTACATAATTGTTAATAAAAAAGGATCTCTGTAGAGTATGACAAGATTTGTGTGATTTTGCAAGTGAATTGGAAAAAGTCTTCATTTTAACCATATATTATTTAACTTGCTTAAAACTTTTACTGTATGCCTGGACTATTATTCAAAAAATATTTTTTAAAAAAGAAAAAATGATAAAGATCAAGTTGTCAATGACATGAAGAGGTAACACTTGGATTCTTAATGCTACTTTACTTTTCTACAGATAGATCATAAAAACAACTGATGTAAAAGATATTTACCCTGGAAAAATAACATTAATTCAAAGTACAAGTTTTGCAGATCTACTCTTGGAAATAACTATTTGTCATTGTATAGCTATAGTTTAAAACATGAAAAAGTTTAATTAGCTTGTATTTATCATTTCATTTCCAAATACATTATGTTTATTCACTCAAAGTAATGGGCTTTGATGTTTATAAAAACCATCTGCCTATTTTCAAAATGAATTAAAAAATAAGATAAGCTTCCCAAGACTTCTTTTGCTGGTGAGCAATTCTATAGTAAGATAGAAAAAGAATTATTGAGCAAATATGATAACCTATATAGCATAATCTTCTCCCCTCCCAATTAAAAAGATTTTTAAAAATTTAATCGTATACAGAGAAGCCAAAAGGATTATTTTAAGGCAGGATTAGTAACACTGAATCTAGACTAGTAGGATATCTCACGATTTTAACAGATTGTGGCATTTTTATTTTTGTTTGGAATTCAAAATGGTCAATTTCAAAATTTGACACTGTCAAATGTTATGAGCTCTTTGAACATTTAACAAATTATTTCACCTATCTAAAATTAATATTGGACAAGCTATACACTTATTAACATTGTCTAGAAAAGGTACCCCCTTTTTGGCTCATCGTTTTAAAGCATAGTTATTTGCATGCAATCAACAGTGGTTTCTTTAAGAACATGCCCAGATAAAGGCCCTCAGTAGAGTGCAGAGGGTCACAGGGATGCCAGCTGCAGAACAGCCTCTCCCTACGGAGTTCGCTGTGGTTCATTTTACACTTCTGGTTAGCATCCACACTGCTGCTTTCTTTCATGGAGAGTAGAGGTTGGCAGTGCTTCTCTGTGACATCCACTTTCACACCCAAATTGGTCTTCATAGGCTCCCATTGTGCGCACTACAAAGCAACTTGCCTTGTTGGCAGCTCTGAGTGGGAACTACGAGTCTTTCTTTTCTTCACTGTTCTTTTCTGGCTCACAAGCAACCTCCCACCAAAAGCTGAATCTGTAGAAGAGACTACATCCAAGAGATAATACTATGAAAAGTATGAAGAGAAGCCCAGGTGGCCACCTTGCAAATTTCCAATGTGGAAGCCTTCGACCTCTCTGCCCAAGAAACAGCTAAAGTCCTAGTGTAATGAGCTTTACAAACCCTAGGAGCCTCTTTACCTTAACTACATACGCCTCCCTAATACAAGCCTGTAACCATCTAGCTAAGGAACTCTTAGAAGCCATTTGACCCCTCTTAAGACCCCCTAAGAGTACAAACAATCTTTCAGAAGATCTGAAATCTTTGATTCTTCTGAGACAAACCCTAAGTGTTCTTCTTACATCCAATTGAAGCAGCCATTGCTCTTTGTCATTGCTGGGGCTAAAGAAAAAATGAGGGCCAAGAAACCTCCTGGTTTAGATAAATCTCAGATGCCACCTTTGGAAAATTTGAGGAACTGCCCGAAGAGCAGCTTTATTCTGAAGGAGTATTCGAAGCGCTCCATAAATTAAACCTGAGGCCACGCCATAAGATAAGATGACCTAAAAGAAATACAGTAAGATACCACAGCAGTCAAATAATATCATATCATTTTTCTGAAATGACCAAAAGAGAAAACCATAGAATCATGACCAAACAAAAGCAAGTAAATATCATAACTAAATATCCTTTCATTCTCAGAAAATATGTCTTGTGTCTCTACAAAAATCTATTGTGTCAAATTCAAATTCCTAAAAGCACTGCCAATTTGGCTAAATATACAATATAGTAGTAAACATCAAAGTAAAAGAGTAAAACATTTGGTTAATCATCTTTATATTTTCTCTGTGTGATGTTAAACACCTGGATATTTTTAAAACATCTGGACAAGGAATAAAAAAACCTTGTTTTTCATCATATTGTTTTGGTTACATAGACACAGTAGGCAACTCCTTCCAAGATCTTTATTAGCAAAATATGCTCCAATCAAAATAAATACACAAAAACCAAATGACTTGATCTGAACCACCTTCTCTCCCACACAAGTTTTCTAAGCAAAGCATTAACTATCAGGATAACCTAAGATTCATCTGTTTTTTTTAATCGTTCAAAAATCGTTTCCTTTGGGATTGAAGAAGCCAAGTCTTTTGATAAGAATTGATTAATGTGGCTACACTGAATAAAAGATTTAAATTTTTTCTTAAAGATTTCCCTCAAGATATTCTTTTCAGGAAGTCATTTACATGAAGTTATGTTAGATTAAATCTTGGCTTTGTTACAAAAATATATGAATGAAGAACACATATTTCATAACAAGATGTTCTAATACTTAGACATTTCTTATAGTCGTTCTTCAAATTTCCTTCCATGTACTATGTTTGGTAACACACAAATGTCTTCCTATAATACGTATTATTAAAATGATACTGAAGTTTCTTTTATCTGCCAAGCTGTTTAGGTGATGACAAATTTGGGGTAAGACTTCCCTGGTGGCTCAGACGGTAAAGAATCTGCCTGAAATGCAGGAGATACAGGTTTGATCCCTGGGTCAGGAAAATCCCCTGGAGGAGGGCATGGCAACTCACTCCAGTTTTCTTGCCTGGAGAATTCCATGGACAGAGGAGCCTGGTGGGCTACAATCCATGGAGTCACAAAGAGTCGGACACAACTGGGAAACTTTCACTCACTCACTCAGTATATTGTGGAATAATTATATATTTTCTCTGTTAATTTTATTCAATGAACCTAATTATTGCTCTCATGCACAGCATTTGCAAGTCTCAACACTGCTTGATCTCAATCCAGTGCTGTTGAACCAGCTTTTTCTTATTTTCCTTTCCTGAAATCAGTATATGTCAAATCTTTGCTTCAATTGTTGGCTATTTAAGTTTTATATCTTTACAATACCTCTACTATACAATTTTAGGTTTGAATTTATGCTTCCCTTAAGAAGAATAAAGTTCTCAGAACTGAGTTATTTCAAGGGCCTTGCCTAAGACTAATATAAGATGAATCAAAATGGATAGGGATCTAGATACTTTGGAGTTCACCCTGTTTCTTAAACCACACCTCAGAAAAGATCTACAAGAGATGTGGATGAGAGATGCCAAATCTGGCCAGGCATGATGGATGCGCACCACACCAAGTGCCAGCTGCTTGTGGCACCAACAAGTCAATAAAAATCAGAACGTCATATTTCTCTATTCAGATCTCTCTTTGATCTGGTCAGTTCCATCTAGAAGATCCCCTTAGATCCTCTAGATCTAAGAATCCTCTAGATCCTTAGGGCTCACATTACCTCCTAATAAATCTAACCTTTCATTCTTTTAATTTTCATATCTATTCTATGTTTTCATTATTTTTCTCATTTGATTTTTGTCAGATTCAGAAATCTATATTCTATATTTTTTTTCAAACTACAACCAAATTTGGGGGAAAAAATGATCTACATTATTTATTTTATGATTTAATAGTGCTATTTAAGCTTAACCTGAAACACAGAAGGCCAGTAAGCTATGCTTAATATAAAGTAAACTCCAGTTCTATAACTTTTCTAACATTATCTACCTAGGCTAGGTAAACAAAGAAATACATTAAACTAAATGTAATTCTTCACTAAGAAATCAGGTTTGGAAGTTGGTTTTGCAATTTGTAG
Organism: Bos mutus; assembly: GCF_027580195.1. Lineage (NCBI taxonomy): Eukaryota > Metazoa > Chordata > Mammalia > Artiodactyla > Bovidae > Bos > Bos mutus. The sequence goes on from NC_091623.1 coordinate 25,044,282, forward strand.
ATTAATTGTTAATCACTTGCTTCCCTCACTTTGTTTTGCAAATGCAGCCACTATTTACATTTATTCTCCTTAAAATAACATGGTGCATTATGTAAAAGAGAACTTTGGATAACTCACTCCGATATGTATGAAAATCTTTATAAATACAGATATGAAAACAGAAAATGTGCCTTAACCCATTGTGCCTCTGAATTCTACCTTTAATGTTACAAATAGTATTCGAACACACATAGCAGTTTTTTAAAAAAGAATTTTGTTAAGACTAACTAAAAATAACTTACTGTATAATTATAATTACAATGGTAACAACTCATATTTACTGCTTATGATATGCTAGACATTCCCTTAAATATTTTACATTCATTAAATCATTAAATTCTCAAAATTCTACATAGTATATTGGAATCTAAAGTACCAAATTCTGAAAGAAAATAAAGAGAAACTTGATTTAGTCCTATACTATCATTTTAAAGATGACAAAATGGTGGTCTAAGGAAACTAATATTTTGCTCAAGGTCATCAGGCAACAAAAAAAGGTACTACTAGATCATCCAGTGTGCTTGTTCTTTCCATAGGCCAGGTTGTGTTTCTTTGAGTTTAAAAAAAATGTTGATCTAATTTTAGTTAAAGATAATGATCCAAGATTTACTTACAATGATTTTTTAATTCAAACTATTCAATGAATTTCTTAATCCATTGACAACATACAAAGGATAAAAATGTAATTCCACAGTGTGCTTTATACTTAATATTTATTGTAAATTCTACCACATATATATGTTTTTTCAGGTAATGGTATAGATTCAATTAGCAGGAGGCAAAAACAGAGAGAATTATAGATATGCAGAAGAGCATTTTACCTGAAGTATTCCTGGGTATCCGGAGCCATAAGAACATTTCTTCAAACAACTCCTGGACACTTTTTTCCAACTTCAAAAATGATTTTACTAGCTGTGATAAGAACTTGAGTTCATCTAAGGAGAGGAAGAAGTTTCTTCCTTTCTGTGGGTATTCAGGAGTAACTGTAAAAATAGTAGATCAAAAATATTGAACATGTTATATGTTTTCTCATTCAATATTAGAACAATCTATGACTCCTTAAGCCATCAAAATTAACAAGATCCTTAATGATTAAATCAAGTTTTTTCTTTAGTAAATACAGATAAAATCTCCTAGGAGAATCATTCCCCTCCCCCGCTGGGAAGCTAGAGATAAGTGTATTGTTTGATGCAAACATGACAATTAAGTAATTATGTTAAATGATGCAGAGTTATTAATAGGAAATGTGATTTGCTGTTGCAAAATCATATCTTATACAATTCTTTTTTTCTTTTTTTTTAAGGTATGGCATAATTTGAATCTAGTCACAAGGAAGTATAAGATAAAAGTAAACTGAGGGATTTTCTACCAAAAAGCTGACATATTCCTCAAAAGTGTCATGTTAGGAAACACAAAGACTAGGAAATGTTCTAGTCAAAAGGAGTCTAAAAAGATATGACAACTGAAATCAATACATGATCAGTATTTTATCTTATTATAAAGAACATTATTAGGGTAATTTGGTGAAATCTGAGTAAGGAAGACCTTTGAAGAAAGTAGGGAAAGCCAATAGACCATCCATTCAGGTATGACCTAAATCAAATCCCTTACAATTATATAGTAGAAGTGACAAATAGATTCAAGGGATTAGATCTAATAGACAGAGTGCATGAAGAACTGTGGATTCATAGTTCATGATATAGTACAAGAGGCAGTGATCAAGACCATCCCCCAAAAAAAGAAATGCAAAAAGGCAAAATGGTGGTCTGAGGAGGCCTTACAAATAGCTGAAAAAAGACAAGTGAAAGGCAAAGGAGAAAAGGAAAGAAATACCCATTTGAATGCAGAGTTTCAAAGAATAGCAAGGAGAGATAAGAAAGCTTTCCTAACTGATCAATGCAAAGAAATAGAGGAAAACAATAGAATGGGAAAGACTAGAGATCTCTTCAAGAAAATTAGAGATACCAAGGGAACATTTCATGCAATGATGGGGACAATAAAGGACAGAAATGGTATGGACCTAACAGAAGCAGAAGATATTAAGAAGAGGTGGCAAGAATACACAGAAGAACTATACAAAAAAGATCTTCATGACCCAGATAACCATGATGGTATGATCACTCATCTAGACCAGACATCTTAGATTGGGAAGCCAAGTGAGCCTTAGGAAGCATCGCTATGAACAAAGCTAGCGGAGGTGATGGAATTCCAGTTGAGCTCTTTCAAATCCTAAAAGATGATGCTGTGAAGTGCTGCACTCAATATGCCAACAAATTTGGAAAACTCAGCAGTGGCCACAGGACTGGAAAAGGTCAGTTTTCATTCTAATCCCAAAGAAAGACAATGCCAAAGAATGCTCAAACTACCGCACAATTGCACTCATCTCACACGCTAGCCAAGTAATACTCAAAGTTCTTCAAGCCAAGCTTTAACGGTATGTGCACCGTGAGCCTCCAGATGTTTAAGTTGGATTTAGAAAAGGCATAGGAACCAGAGATTGAATTGCCAACATCTGTTGGATCATTGAAAAGGCAAAAAAGTTTCAGAAAAACATCTATTTCTGTTTATTGACTATGCCAAAGCCTTTGACTGTGTGGATCACCACAAACTGTGGGAAATTCTTCAAGAGATGGGAATACCAGACCACCTGACCTGCTTCCTGAGAAATCTGTATGCAGGTCAAGAAGCAACAGTTAGAACTGGACATGGAACAACAGACTGGTTCCAAATTGGGAAAGGAGTACGTCAAGGCTGTACATTGTCACACTGCTTATTTAACTTCTATGCAGAGAACATTATGCGAAACACTGGGCTGGATGAAGCACAAGGTGGATTCAAGACTGCCAGGAGAAATATCAGTAACCTCTCACATGCAGATGACACCACAGTTATGGCAGAAAGCGAAGAAAAACTAAAGAGCTTCTTCATGAAAATGAATGAGGAGAGTGAAAAAGGTACCTTAAAACTCAGAGAACTAAGATCACAGCACCCATTCCCATCACTTCATGGCAAATAGATGGGGAAACAGTGAGAGACTTTATTTTGGGGTGCTCTAAAATCGCTGCAGATGGTGATTGCAGCCATGAAATCAAAAGACACTTGCTCCTTGAAAGAAAAGTTATGACCAACCTAGACAGCGTATTAAAAAGCAGAGACATTACTTCGCCAACAGAGGTCCATCTGGTCAAAGCTATGGTTTTTCTGGTAGTCATGTATAGATGTGAGAGTTGGACTATAAAGCTGAGCGCCAAAGAATTACATCCATGGGGTCTCAAAGAGTCGGACACGACTGAGTGACTGAATTGAACTGAACTGAGTAAGGTCTAAAACCTAATGTTATTTATTGCATAACTGTTAGTTTTCTGATTTAGACAACAATAAAGAAGGCTGAGCACCGAAGAATCGATGCTTTCGAACTGTGGTGTTGGAGAAGACTCTTGAGAGTCCTTGGGACTGCAAGGAGATCAAACCAGTCAATCCTAAAGGAAATCAATCCTGAATATTCACTGGAAGGACTGATGCTGAAGCTGATTCTTCCCCACAGTATCTAACAACACTGTTTTAATCATCACACCTCAGTTCATGATTTCTATCTGCCCACGCATATCTATGTTTCTCTGTTAACCACGCTAGGATGGGGTTTTCCCCAGCAGGAGTTCCTTCTGCTTTTGCCTTCACTGAATTAATCTCCTTTTCTTTCTTTCAAGTTTCAATTTGCTCTTCTCCTCCAAATCACCTCTCCATAAAACCTTATCTGGATGCAATCAATCCAGGAGTTTGCTTTCTCCCTTTAAGCTGATCTGGTCTTTACCTATTTGGTTTTTCTGTTTTATCACTGTAGAACTGTCTTACTTCAAGAAATCTGGGACATAAATGTTTACACACAGGCAACTATGTTTAGCTGGCCACCAATTATAGTTATAAAATGTATGAAATAAGGATTATTGTTTTATTATAGAATGAGCTCTATGATTCTTAGGAAATACAAATTTCTCCTAAATCCTAAGAAAATATAAAGAAAAAAACTAAATTTTCACTTTAGAGCAAGACAGCATTAAATTCACTATCAACTAACAATGAATAAGTTCATGTAAAAAATAAAAATAACCATATAACTGAGGGCATTTTCCCCCTATATATTTTACTAATTTTTTTCTAAAATATAAATTCTATCTATCATTTAGAATATTAAGGACACATTTTAAACTTTTCTTCATGACAAGGTTTTGAAGACAGTTACTTATTTCTGTGCTGCACTCAGCGACTAGTGTTTTTCCCTTTGTTAAAGGCATTTCTCAAAGATGTAACCATTAGAAAAGGGTTCTATGATCAGATAGATTCAGGAATTACTACATACTAAAATCACTGCAGATGGTGACTGCAGCCATGAAATTAAAAGATGCTTACTCCTTGGAAGGAAAGTTATGACCAACCTAGATAGCATACTGAAAAGCAGAGACATTACTTTGCCAACAAAGGTCCGGCTAGTCAAGGCTATGGTTTTTCCAGTAGTCATGTATGGATGTGAGAGTTGGACTGTGAAGAAAGCTGAGCACCAAAGAATTGATGCTTTTGAACTGTGGTGTTGGAGAAGACTCTTGAGAGTCCCTTGGACTGCAAGGAGATCCAACCACTCCATTCTGAAGGAGATCAGCCCTGGGTGTTCTTTGGAAGGAATGATGCTAAAGTGGAAACTCCAGTACTTTGGCCACCTCATGCGAAGAGCTGACTCATTGGAAAAGAATCTGATGCTGGGAGGGATTGAGGGCAGGAGGAAAAGGGGATGACAGAGGATGAGATGGCTGGATGGCATCACCGACTAGATGGACGTGAGTTTGAGTGAACTCCCGGAGTTGGTGATAGACAGGGAGGCCTGGCGTGCTGGGGGTCGCAAAGAGTCAGACACGACTGAGCGACTGAACTGAACTGAAATATTCTCTAAAGTGATTCACAAGGAATTCCCTGGTACAGTGGTTAGGACTCTGCTCTCTTAACTGCTAGGGGCCTGGGTTCAATAATCCCTGATCTAGGGGAACTAAGATTTCACAAGCCACAGAGCATAGCCAAAAAAAATATAAAATAAAAGTTATTCACAGTGCAAATTAGTATACTAAAGTCTATGCAGTTCTATAATAAATTAAAAATGTTAAAGATTTAATGTTTCTCTAGCTTTTTTGACCAATGAACACCAGTTCACCAACATGTCAGTCAACTTCTAAGATTTTCTCAAACAGCAGCTGAGGGGACATTGTTCTGGGGTCTGGTTTACAATCCCACTTGAGTATCTACAGCTGCTGTGTAGTGTTTCCCCCATTTTAGGCCTTTCCTTGGGGGTTCTTATTGCTACTTTTTCCACTCATAAACTCTTGCTCCCAATTGCTGTTGCTGTTTGGGTTGCTCAGTGGCGTCTGACTCTTTGCAACCCCATGGACTACAGCACACTGGGCTTCCCTGTCCTTCACTATCTCCCAGAGTTTGCTCAGACTCACATCCATTGAGTCGACAATGCCATATAGCATCTTGTTATTTTTCAGGATTTTCTGAGAAACTAATGAAAGTCTTCAAAATTCTTCTAGACTCTCTTATTGAAAAAAAAAAAAATCATGTAGTCATAGCTTCAGGGCTGAACAGGACCACCTGAAGTCCATCCATGGCTGTCATAGGACACAGTGGTCCAGGACCGTGTGTTTTATTAAAAGTGCACATTCCTAGGTCATCTCCAGATCTCTTTTAAGCAAATGCCCCAGGTGAGTTTTCTGCACAGAAAAGTTTGAGACTACTACCTGAGGGATCTAATTAAAAACCTTCGTGGTTGAAAAGCACTCTCTAGGCATTAGAAAACTTGGATTTTAGTCTTAGCAAGTCAACTAAAGAGGTGCTCTTATATATATATAAAACATATATTTACATATATAAAACATCAATGACTTAAAAAAAAACTCCCCATTTTCCAAGGTCACAAAATTTATTTAAGATTTTTTTTTTCATTTCTGGAAGAAATATGGAATGTCTGTTGGGAATTGCTAAGGTAAATGAATTATTATGTATCTATACATTTTCCCTGGGCAAAAGAAGAACTTGTCCTCAAAAAATACCTAAAGAATAATTAGAGTTCTTTAGGCACACTCATCAGAAATGTAAAATGATTTCCTTGAGTTCAGAGACTATGTCCAGTTTATTCACTATAGTACCTGAAGAATCCAGCACAAGGTAGACACTCAAAAATACTAGTTAAAAAAAAAAAAGTATGCAATCCCTAGAAATAGCTAACAAAAACAAAATAAAAAACAAAAAGATTTCATACTTAATCCCATCAAAACAATAAATATGTAAGTCAAGAGACAAATGATTACAGTATTATATATACATTCTTGTCAGTATTTTGACAAAATAGATTTCAAAGTTATTTCTAAAATAGAAAATGTGTGCAAAAGGATATAAAAACAATGATGAAGTGGAAACTTTATAAAGCATAGTGATACAACAGACTAAGACACATTTTTTTGTGTTTAAAAAGTAAAATTATACTTTAGAAAATACTCTATCATTAAAAAATTCACAGATATTCATAGATCTTTTGTTTTTAAAAATAGAAAATCTCTCTCTTCTATTTATATTTATATACACATGCTGTTGCTGCTTAGTCGATTCAGTCGTGTTCGACTCTGTACGACCCCATAGACTGCAGCCTGCCAGGCTCTTCTGTCCATGGGATTCTCTAGGCAAGAATATCGGAGTGGGTTGCCATGCCCTCCTCCAGGGGATCTTCCTGACCCAGGGATAGAACCCAGGTCTCCTGCATTGCAGGCACATTCTTAACCACTGAGCCACCAGGGAAGCCCCTTATATACACATACATACAGACACACACACGGACTTCCCTGGTGGCTCAGACAGTAAAGCGTCTGCCTATAATGTGGGAGACCTGGGTTCAATCACTGGGTCGGGAAGATCGCCTAGAGAAGGAAATGGCAACCCACTCCAGTATCTTGCCCGGAAAATTCCCATAGATGGAGAAGCCTCGTAGGCTACAGTCCATGGAGTTGCAAAGAGTCGGACACAACTGAGCGACTTCTTTTCACTTCACTTCACACACACACACATATAGATATATCACTCAGAGGATATATACTATAAATTATATACTTAGAAGTGCTATTCACCCAGTAACTAAGAGTTAAAATATTAACTCCATTATCTTGTAGCAAAAATAAGGACACTGAAAATAAATCTAGGACATTAAAGCTCCTCACATTTGATCTGCAACAAAGCAGCTTTTGGAATAAATATCAAAGTCCAGCTAAATCAGACAGACCATAAAAATGTGGGGTGCAGCTGAAAGTACACATATTATTTTCCAAAACCATTAGCAACAGAATTCTTGTTAATGATAGCATTAAGATACAGGAGAAAATGAGAAGCTAGCAAAATCAGATAATCTGAAGCTGGTGGATCAGTATAATAGGATAAAAGGTGCACATTTTCGTTTTCCCAAGAAAAACGAACACTAGCCACCCTATTATTGACTGTAAATGGATCCATTTTCAGCAAGGAAGTATTCTTGGTGCCACCAGACAAGCGATGTTAAAAAAAAGAGGCGACACACAAAAGCTATTGAAAGTCTCATTTTGCCGGATGAAATTCATGACATAATCCAAATGGAAGATATTTGTTCCAGTAAAGAGAACTTTTTAACAATATTGCAATAAGGAGTCAGCAGACACTGCTTAGGAACAAATAACAAGCTGTACCTTCCCAGTACCCAAGTCACTTCCTGAGAGCAGGCGGGGCTGCAGAGACCACTCTAGTGTTCCAGCGGCCAGAAGGAGCCCTGTGCCTCTCTGAGCACCTGTTCCAAAGAGCCACACAGCAGGGAAAGAAACCGGATGTAAACCCTATATCCCTTCATTGTTATGGGAGCCTGGTTAGTAGACGGAAATCATGGAGGACCTGCAGGCATGGCTTTTTGTCACACTCACCACGAAGAAATCAAAGCTGTTCCCTCTCGCTCTTCCCACAGCATTATTTTCATAACTTTATGTATTTCCCACATCTATATGGCTAGGGAGGCACTTGAGGCAGAGACAAAGAATATTTCTACCTTACTTTTCAAAACGGAATTCAATACCTTATCTCTTTTGACGAAGTTTCTATATGTACCACCCAAAACGGATAGGGTAAAAATAAAACTTTAAAATAAACTGAGTGAATGGAGGACTAACAGGAGGAAGTGAATAACTCTGAAGTTGAGTTAAAGTGCAACCAGACCCAAGGGATACATGAACATCTGGATATGTGGACAATGAGATACCCCGCACATAAACTTCAGGACCCCTTTTCTGCACGGTGAGAGGATGAAAACAGAACTATGGGAAATGCGGAGCCTCAAAAAGCTAACTGAATCTGAATTCAGGAAATGTTCAAACTCTTAGAAGATGAAGGTTGGGCTCCCCCTCTCTTTAGCTCTTTCCCTATTTTTGTTTGTTCCCCCATCTCTTTTTTACTTTTTTTTGATGCAGATGATTTGTAAAGTCTTTATTGAATTTGTTATCGTTTTCATCTGATGTTTTGGTTTTTTAAGCCATGAGGCATGGGTTAGTTTCCCAACCGGGGGTCAAACTCACACCCCCTGCCTCGGAAGGCAAAGTCTTAACCACTGGACCGCCAGGAAGTCCCCTCCACGTTTTATTACGCGGCATGCTGCTACTTCCAGCGCCACTACAAGAAGCGTAAGAGGTAGCATAGCAGTTAACAGTGAATTGTGAGACCTGAGGGCCTGAATTCAAATCCTGACCCTGCTCCCTACTAACTTTCCACAAATTCCTTAATATCTTTATGCTTCACCAGCGTACAAGGTTTAACTGAATAAATACAAGAGCAGTTCCTGAGAGCTAGTAAGGGCTGTATAAATGTGTGACGTTATGACCACCTCCTCTGAGAAGCCTGGCCTCGGGTTCTAGGCCAGCTGAGTTGCCTGTTTTCTATGATCCTCCCTATTTCACTGCACGTACCTTTATTTCAGCACTTGCTATATCATTTATAATTATTAGTTTGGGCATTGTCTCCTCAAACTTTAATCTGAAAGGCAGACATTTTTCCCCTTATATTGCATTCTCATTATTTATCATAGTGTCTACTGTGAAGAATGACTTCAAAATGAGAAACACTGGTTAAGTGTCAGAGACAATACCAACTGCTCTTAACTTATTTTATTTGACTTTTTTCCCTGGCCATAAAAAAACTTCTTTAGTAAAATACTAATAGTAAATGAATTTAACATTAACCATTAAATGCCAATTTTAACAGTCATATTTAATAAAATACATCAATTTTAATATTAATATCTTCGGGAGAAACAACCATAAGCATTATATCAAAGACCTGTAAACTACTTTAAATATCACTGTTATTTAATAGGCTCCATCTCTAAGCTTGAACATTTATAAAGTTTAATGGTTCACTCTAAGATCTTAGATTTTAGATCTACTTAGTGGATCTTAGATCCATTCTAAGACCTTCCACTGCTGCTTAGCTGTGTCAACCCTTGAAAACATTGGTTTTGTTTCTGTGTGTGTGGTCATCTTTTTTAGAACCTCAAAAGCTATGCACCTATGTTCACAGAAACAATGCCTTGCATGTAATTCTAAGAGCTTCCCAGATCCACTGAAGCCTTTCGTTCTCATTGATAACCTGTTAAGGCCCTCTGCCTTGGTTTACCTGACTTGAGCAGAAGTCGGATGAGCAGGTCTCAAGATCTTCCTCTCACTGAGGAGACTTGTATTATAATATCTTCTAGAAACTTCTACTTCCCCTTGCAAGAAGAATGGGTTCTACTTCATAATCTCATCACTCATTCTGTATGATAAAAGGTCTTGAAAGATTTAGAGACTACTCTGCCCACTAAGACATAGGCCCTGGGTATGGTGAGAAAATAAACTGAGGAGTAATAACTAACCCTCTTGCTGCTCATGAACTTACATAAACACACAGATTAGTACTAAGTGGCCACTGCTTTGATAGTGGGACATGATGACCAAGTCACTCGATTAGAAAAGACTGAATTGCTAGTATAATACTAGCAGTGCAGACCATAGCTGCATTTTCTGTATCTTCTTTCTGTTTTAGGCCAAGAGAGTTGTTATGCTTAATTTTGCACCCACTGAGAGGATTGGTAATTATGGTCTAAGACAAGTATACCTATGGAGAGAATAAATGCTCACAACCCACCCTCAGCGCCCATGTGACTTGGAGATTTGCTATTCCCTTTGGCGGGGTGCACATAGCAAATATCTTCTTGCTTCACATACCACTGGATGAAACGGGTGGAGATAAAGTCATCTTGAAGCTATTCTTCTGGGTCAGTGAGAAACTAAAAAGAATCTGCTTCTATTATTACCCTTTTATGATTTTGGGGCCAACACCGGCTCCACTGGGTGCTACCTAAATGTACTGCTAAATGATAACAAAATTCTCCCACACTCCATCCCATCTTCTCTGGCAGCAGCTGTCAGTATTACAACAACAAGGGATCAGACTTCTCATCCATTTGCCAAGGGTAGATACTTGGGTACAATACTCCTGTCCCTCTCCTATTTTCTCTCTTTGTTATTTTGTTTACCTGACTGAGAACATGAGAGAGAGAGTATCTGACTCCTGATGTAGCCACTGTTATTTGAAGATGCCAATCAAAGAATGGCTTACATTTGAATTCAGCCAAAATTGAGAAATGTACCCAGGACAAATCTCTGAGTATTTTCCCAGCTGACTTTTGCTTTATGCTGGTTTAACTCCCAGTTATAAATACACAGATATGCTGACCCTCTTAAAGAGCATCTTAATAAAAAGACATCTCTAGTGTAATGAAATAAGGTTTAAATCTTAAGTACTGTATGCTAATGGGACATTATTAATGAAATATCTTCTTAATATCCTTTTCTCAGTCTCAAATTTTGGTAAAGTTAATTATATCTCTTATCATAGGTGTTACTTTCTATTATCATGACCAAAAATTAACCTATAGAAAAATCTTGAAGTTAACAATTCATTTTTACTATAGTCTAAGGTTGTATCTGAGAATAAGTATTTCATTTTTTTAAAGATATGCCATGATAGAGATATTACATTATCAGTTTGTAATTAACATGTTAAAAAATGAATTCTAAAAATTTAGCCTTAGAATAAAATAATGCCATTATCAAAAAGAGGGATTTGAGATACCTGAGTATATGCTTCCTAATATAATTCTAATTGAATCATAACCTTTCAAAAGGGATTGAACACTTTTCCTCTTTTATACTATTAAAAAAATAAAGAGTAAGATTCTCTTAACACTTCTTTATCAGGTAGGAAAATTATAATGCTTGTGAAGATATGTTAAAATGAATATGAAAAGAGATAGCTGTGGTGATAATAGTATCTTGTACCCACCTGGCAAGCGGTATTCACGAGCTCATTATTCTAAAACAGAGAGGAGGGGAGGCCTTGGACTTAGGGAAGCCATTTACCAGGTGTGATAGCTCCTCACTGAGCAAATTCTATAGTTATTTTAACTTATTAGCTGCCTTCCTCACCTAAGGAATAGTTATCCAGCCATAAAGGCAAAGTTATATTTCCTTCAAACTTTAAATATGACTTTGGGGACCCTTGGGAAGATATCATCTTTTATACTATCTTCCCTCAAAAGGCCTACAAGCCACAAAAAAAAAAAAAAATCTTTAAGTGGGTTTCACTTGCCAACTCAACAGAGATTTGCCTTGTGCCTATAATGCAAGAGGCAACCATGTGCCATATACCACGGGTGATGAGACACGAGAGGCAGACAGTGGCATCAGAAAGCAGGCTAGGGGTGACGAGCCAGGGCTAGGCTTCACACCAGTCACCATCAGCTCCTTCGGCCACTCCTGTCTCTTCAGAGTAAATTCACCTCTCTTCAACAATTTAAGTTCAGGTAGGAAAAAAGGCATTAGGTTCAATATATACGGGAAAAAAAAACAAAATCCTCTGAGTTGAGAAAATTCCATGGATAAAAAATTAATTGAAGACATTATCAGGAGTTTACTGTCAACCTATTTTGATATAAATGACCAATGCTGGGCTCTGTTGTTCTAATTTATTTCAGGAAAATATTTATGATTGAAAAAAGGTAAATAAAAAATACATGAAAAATTAAACCGAACTTGGCTTTTCTTTGCATATATAAATACTAGATGTCTTTGATTTTTATATTATAATTTAAAAAAAACTTCCCTGGTGGCTCAGATGGTAAGAATCTGCCTGCAATGCGGTAGACTGGGGTTTGATAACTGGGTCGGGAAGATCCCCTGTAGAAGGGAATGACTATCCACTCCAGTATTCTTGCCTGGAGAACTCCATGGACAGAGAAGCCTGGCAGGTTACAGTATGTGGGGTTGCAAAGAGTTGGACACGATTGAATGACCAACACTTTCACTTTCACAAACACAATATTTTAGAACTCATCTTGCATTGCATTGGGTCCAGTACTACTGGTCCCTGGGTTGTGATGTACAGAAAGGAAGATAAGAGTAAGAAGAAAGACATCAACAAGTCTACAAATAATAAATGCTGGAGAGGATGTAGAGAAAAGGGAATTCTTCTACACTGTTGGTAGGAATGTAAATTGGTATATAGCTACTACATAGAACAGTATGGAAGTTCCCTAAAAAGCAAAACTGAGTTACCAGTAATCCCACTTCTGGGGCATATATTCAGAAGAGACAAAAATGTTAATTTGAAAAACTACACGCACTCCAATGTTCGTAGCAACACTATTTACAATATCCAAGACATGGAAGCAATCTAAATATCTGACAAACAAATGGATAAAGAAGATGTGGTACATTTATACAATGGAATATTACTCAGTCACAAAAAGAGTGATACAATGCCATAGAGCTTATCATACTAAGTAAATCAGAGAAAGACAAATATCATATGATATCACTTATATGCGGAATCTAAAACAATGAGACAAGGGAACTTATTTACAAAACAGAAACAGACTCAGAGATGTAGAAAACAAACTTATGGTTACTGAAAGGGAACACGGGGGCATAAGTTTGGGATTAACAGATACACAGTACTATATATGAAACAGATAAACAACAAGGGCCTATTATATAGCACAGGGAACTATATTTGATACCGTGTAATAGCTTATAATAGAAAAGAAGATGAAAAAGAATATATATACTCAGTTATATACATACATATGTATATAGATGTATATAGATATGTATATATTACTGAGGGCTTCCCAGGTGGCTCAGTGGTCAAAGAATCTGCCTGCCAAGAGACCTGGTTTGACCCCTGAGTTGGGAAAATCCCCTGGAGAAGGGAATGGCAACTCACTCCAGTATTCTTGACTGGGAAATCTCATAGACAGAGGAGGCTGGTGGGCCTAGAGTCCATGGGTTCACAAAAGAATAGGACGTGACTTAGTGACTACACAACAACACATTCACCGAACACATCATATATGGTAAAAAGCCTTACATATGTTATTTCTAATCATCACAGAAACTATCATCAGGAAAGAGGCTCAGTAAAGGTAAATTATTTATCAGTGAAGGACAATGTGAAAGTATTCTTTAAGAAAAACGGCAATAACACTGATTTTCAACTGAAAAATAAAGTATCGATACTATGGAAGTCAGGAGGTGATTCCTCTGAACAGCTTGACTCTAAGATCAATGTAAGAATAATATAGACAATTTGATCCATCAGTAAGAGACAATTCGTACTTTTCCCAGAATTGGAAACCACCTTTTATATGTATCTTTCTTTCAAACATCAAGTTCTAACAATGATAATAGAAAAAATTAAATAATGTTCATTTTGTGCCAGATACTGTTATATGCATTCTTGTACTTGTGCTAATCCTCTAAACTCTGTGAGGAAAGCCCCAACATTAGCACCTACCTTGAAAGTATAAAGATGTTAAATTGCTCAAGATCACAAAGCTCGTAAGTAACTTTTTAAATGGGCTTGTTATGTTAGGATCAATCTATAGCAGGCAACAGAATTATCTGGACAGTTGTTAACACACAGGTTGGTGAGCTGCCCCCAAAGTTTCTGATTCAGTGAGTCTAGGGTGGAGCCCAAGAATTTCTATTTTTCACACGCTCCAGGTGATGCTGCTGCTGATTTAGAAACCACACTCTGAGAACACTTGCTCTGTAGCTTCTCTTTCTTTTTTTGTACTCCCACCTAGCCATCCTGTTTTCCATGTATAAGGCTTTGCTTCAGGATAAACTCTCACCAAAATTCATACATATAAGCTGAAAGAAAATGGCCCTCTAGTCATCCATTTATTGGATATCTTCACTTTTTTGTCTGCCCAGCACCTTATTCCCTCTTCTAGTAACAAGCTGGTCCCTTGGCTATTCAGAGGCCTTCGCTGAGATATTTTGAACAGAAGGACCAGGGGAGTTTTTAGGATGTAAGGAAGAAGCTACCAGGGGTCACCTACTTTGTGGAGAGGGACTGGTCCAAGAATGAAGTCATCACATGGGGAGAAACCAAGACAGCTTGAAAGCTAAGTTCCATTTGCTCAGGCCTCCAGAAATCCTCCAGTTTCTGTCCTTCCAGACATTTAATTGTTAAGCTTTTTCTTCTATTGTGTGAATTACCACATACTCCTTTAGTCACAACCTCTCCCTTTCTGCATAAGAAGCAGAGATGAGGAGTGGAGGAAAGAACACCAGCAGGTTCAGAGTCCTGGCTAATGCCTTCACCAGTAACATACAGACTAGTTCCTGGGTGCGAATCACAGGTATCTGCAGGGTCTCCAACAAGCCACAGTAAACCTCTACGGCTTCTGCGATCTGAAGTTCAAGGGAAGTACTTTCCCTTTATTTCTGCCTGCACAAGGTCTACATACCCTTTGAGGCCAAACTCAAGTCCAAATAATGTTTCTAACTTGCTCTTTCTACACTAAAATCTCCCCTCTCTGAATTTTTCATATACTTAAAGTTTTACACAAATTACTTGGTGATTAATTTAATCCATGGAAAGCTTTCTTCCTCTCATGTTTTGTGGGTTAGTCGTTTTTACCTCCTATATTTGAAGGTGATACGGACAGAGTATAGGAACAAGGTAGGTGATTAAATAGTTAATTCCATTAAGGGATCAGAAGTACAGGAGAAAGTATGGGAGATGCCTGTTTGTTAAAGATCACTCTAGAAAGCAGGTTAACTTCACCACAAAAGCCAAGCATGTTTGCTTAGCAATAAAACCATACAAGCATTGAGACATGCCCCCAAAACAATAAAACAATGGTGGACTGAGACCCCCATCCTGCCCAGTAAGATCGGTAAGTTAATAATTCTTAGGACATGCTTCTCTGTGCACACTAAAAACAAAAATATAGGGGAAGGCGACTATACACTGAAACCCAAGATGATCTAAAATATTTTAGTATATGTCACTGCCTTTTCGCTCATTTCCATTGTGCAATGACAGTCCCAATTTGACCAGATAAGGACAAGAAAACTCCCCCACTCAATGGGGAGGAGGAACTGATGATGGAAACATGTTTACTCAAGAATGAGGAAAAAGGTGATTTTTCCCCTGCCCACTTAACCTTTGATTATAAAACTGTAACCTACTACGTTCTTCGTGAGCCACTCCCTTGCCCACTGGCTTGTATCTCTCTCACAAGTGTGCTATATTAATCAACTCTTTTCCTTACCTATCACTCTGCCTCTTGTGGAATTCTTTCTGCACCAAGACAGAAGAACCTGTGCTCTATTGAGTACAGAGATGTGTCCTGTCAGTTTCAAAGGCACTTGAAGGCAAAAATACTGGGTTGGTACAAAAGTAATTGTGGGTTCAGACTGTGAATTTTAAATCAGTATAACTAGGCTTAAAGACAGGAGAAGGCAATGGCACCCCACTCCAGTACCCTTGCCTGGAAAATCCCATGGATGGAGGAGCCTGGTAGGCTGCAGTCCATGGGGTCGCTGAGGGTCGGACACAACTGAGCGACTTCACTTTCACTTTTCACTTTCATGCATTGGAGAAGGAAATGGCAACCCACTCCAGTGTTCTTGCCTGGAGAATCCCAGGGACGGGGGAGCCTGATGGGCTGCCATCTATGGGGTTGCACAGAGTTGGACACGACTGAAGCAACTTAGCAGCAGCAGCAGCAGGCTTAAACACATCTTTATTAATCAAAATAGGACCGTGTGGATCACAATAAACTGTGGAAAATTCTGAGAGAGATGGGAATACCAGACCACCTGACCTGCCTCTTCAGAAAACTATATGCAGATCAGGAAGCAACAGTTAGAACTGGACATGAAACAACAGACTGGTTCTGAACAGGAAAAGGAGTACATCAAGGCTGTATATTGTCACCCTGCTTATTTAACTTCTATGCAGAGTACATCATGAGAAATGCTGGGCTGGAGGAAGCATAAGCTGGAATCAAGACTGCCGGGAGAAATATCAATAACCTCAGATATGCAGATGACACCATCCTTATGGCAGAAAGTGAAGAAGAACTAAAGAGCCTCTTGATGAAAGTGAAAGAGGAGAGTGAAAAAGTTGGCTTAAAGCTCAACATTGAGAAAACTAAGATCATGGCATCTGGTCCCATCACTTCATGGCAAATAGATGGGGAAACAGTGTCAGACTTTATTTTTCTGGGCTCCAAGATTGCTGCAGATGGTGACTGCAGCCATGAAATTAAAAGACGCTTACTCCTTGGGAGGAAAGTTATGACCAGCTGAGGCAGCATATTAAAAAGAAGAGACATTACTTTGCCAACAAATGTCCGTCTAGTCAAGGCTATGGTTCTTCCAGTGGTTATGTATGGATGTGAGAGTTGGACTATAAAGAAAGCTGAGCACTGAAGAAGTGATGCTTTTGAACTGTGGTGTTGGAGAAGACCCTTGAGAGTCCCTTGGATTGCAAGGAGATCCAACCAGTCCATCCTAAAGGAGATCAGTCCTGGGTGTTCATTGGAAGGACTGATGTTGAAGCTGAAACTCCAATACTTTGCCCACTTGATGCGAAGAGCTGACTCATTTCAAAAGACCCTGATGCTGGGAAAGACTGGGGGCAGGAGGAGAAGGGGAAGACAGAGGATGAGATGGTTGGATGGCATCGCCGACTCAATGGACATGGGTTTGGGTAGACTCCGGGGGTTGGTGATAGACAGGGAGGACTGGTGTGCTGCGGTTCATGGGGTCACAAAGAGTCGGACACGACTGAACTGAACTGAACTGAACTATCAATACATTTTTGTCAGTGAGAAATAAGTTTATTCCTGCAGTGTAAAAATTGTGCTTCAGATTTCCACAAATTCTTCAAAAGCATTTTCTGCCTCCTGCTGGGTGTGGAAGCTTTTTTCCTGCAAAAAGTTGTTGAGATATTTGAAGAAGAAATAGGTTGGTGAGAGGTCATGTGAACATGGCAGATAAGGCAAAACTTTGTACGTGACCCAATTCACTCAACTTTTGAAACACTGGTTGTGAGAAGAACTGGGTCCATATTGTTGTTGACAATGATGGCTGTAGGCTTTGCAGTTTTTGGTGCATATCATCGATTGCTGAGCATACTTCTCAGATGTAATGGTTTCTCTGGGATTCAGAAAGCTGTAGTAGACCAGACTGGAATCAGACCACCAAACAGTGACCAGGATCTTTGCTGCAAGTTTGGCTTTGGGAAGTGCTTGGAGCTTCTTCTCAGTCCAAGCACTGAGCTGGTCATCATATAAAAATCCTCTTTTTGTCACATATCACAATCCAATCGAGCAATGGTTCATAGGTTGTTGTGTAGAATAAAAGATGACGACACTTCAAAATGACAATTTTTTTGATTTTCGGTCAGCTCATGAGGCTCCCACTTATTGAGCCTTTTCACCTTTCCAATTTGCTTCAAACGTCAGACGACCCTAGAATGGTCGATGTTGAGTTCTTCAGCAACCTCTCACGTGGTTATATAAGAGGATCAACTTCGAAGATTGCTCTCCATTGGTCGTTGTCAATTTCCAATGGCTGGCCACTATGCTCATCTTCAAGGCGCTCGTCTCCTTTGAAAACTTCTTGAACCACCACTGCACAGTACGTTTGTTAGCAGTTCCTGGGCCAAACATATTGTTGACATTGCAAATTGTCTCTGTTGATTTTGGAGAAGGAAATGGCAACCCACTCCAGTACTCTTGCCTGGAAAATCCCATGGACGGAGGAGCCTGGTAGGCTACAGTCCATGGGGTTGCAAAGAGTCGGACACGACTGAGCGACTTCACTTTCACTTTCTTTCTTTGAACAAGAAAATCACTTGAATTTGCTTTTTTGTCTAACATCATTTCTGTAGTCTAAAATAAATATAAACAGCAAGTAATAAGTCATTAGCAAAAAAAAGTTAGAAGTGCACATTAAAATGATGTACAACATAACCACATTTATTTAAGAATGTATTCCTACATCAAACAGCAAAGTTCAACAATGTAAAACTGCAATTACTTTTGCACCAACCTAATATAATTTAGGCTTTAAATTGATTTCAAACTTCTAAAAAAAACAAAAACAAACAAACAAAAAAAACTACTTGGAGAAATGTAGTTTTTCCCAAAAGAAATATTGTTTCAGAGTTGAGTTGAGGGTGGGGGTGGGTAGCAGAGAGTAGGACTGAGCTATGGAATAAGGCATCTTGTAGGAACTCTCTGGGCTGAGTGATGAGATGGGAGAAGCTGGAAGGATTGAGAAACAAGGTTTGGGTTTTCCTTCCGCTTTGCCTTCCACATAAACCTTCCATGTATGCACTCCCTATTATAAGAAAGCACCAGAAAGCGAACACAGTTGCTCATCTCTGCCCGCCTCTCCAGATCCTGCCTATTCTGCAACCAATACACTTCCATTTCATCGTGTTCATTCAGGACAAAAGTCAAAAGGAACCCCTACCAGCTGGAATCACTTTCCCAGAACTTTGCAACTGCTTGGCTACATAACTCCCAAGCAGCTTTTCATGTATTCATATTTTATTTCTCTATCTAGATGAGAAGTAAGGGTCTGATGCTTTTGGAATTCCCATTAATCTTAGCACAATACTTGTTAAATAGCAGGGGCTAGATTAATAAGCTGATTAGTTGGTTACTACAATATACCTCCAGATAGTGATTTATTTCAAGAAAATGATCCCAGTTAAAAAAAAATTCACGGAACTCCTGTTGTGCATTAGGCAGTGGATTGGGTGCTGGGGAAAATAAATAATGCTTGCCCTTGAGGTGCTTAGTGTCCATATGGGGAGACAGACCCCTAATTAGATATTTTAATAGAATATGCTAAGAGCTTTGAGAAAGGCATATGGAGATGCTGTGGGAGCGTGGATGAGGGGCCCTGGCCCAGAGAAAGCTTCCTGGAAGAAATGACACATGAGCTGTCATAAAAGATCAATGGGAATTAGGCGAAGAAGGGGAGGAAGAGGGTAGGAGGTGGGAGACAACGGAGCATGAGCAGGGGTTTTCTGTCATTTCTGTATTGCCAGAGACAGAAAAATACGAGGTGAGGAGAGGCAGGGGATGAGGCTGAAGGAGGCAGGTGCCAGGTCAAGGAAGTCTTGCTAACACTAAGTAGCTGGAGGTTTGCTCCTGACACTGATGAGGAGCCACTGATGAGGAGTTTAAAGGATGAAGAGCTTTAAACAAGGGAGGGATGAGGGCTGGGCAGATGTTTTACAGGAAAACAAGAATGAGGAATCACAAAGGGAAACAAAACTATTTTAACAGTCTGAATGAGAAGTGATAAAGATCTAAACTACTCCTTGATGACAAATGCAGAAGAAGAGATAGACTTGGAAATATTCAGGCAGTCAGGAAAAACACAGCAACTTGGTAATTCTTTTGATTGAGGTGGGGGGGGGGCAGTAGGGGGGAATGAGCCATAGTTGGCACTTGAATGATCCTTAGTGGTCCTAACTTGGATTGCAGGAGAGGACTGGGATCAGGGCAATGGTGAGGAGGTGTGATTTGTCCATGCTGGGTGTGGAGTGCCTGTGCAACATCCCAGGGACCAGCTGAGCAGAGGTTAAGCTCTAGAGTATGAAGCTCTGGGGTGAATCACGGCTGAAGCTAGATCAGGCGGTCCTTCATACATAGAGATGGTCAGAGTCAAGATGGTAAACAAAGGAGATATCCACATATGTCTATTGTTTTAATTTAGTCTTATTTCCTTACTTCTCATTTCTAAATTGAAAAAAGTATCACACTTTCAGACATCATTATAGGAAGCATTTTAAAGATAAGATGACGTCTTCAATGAGAAATTGATTTCCAAATAACAAACATGCAGCCTTTTGTCATATACTGGTGCTTAGGAACACTGTATTAACAGACGATGGCAAGTCACTTTGTCAGATTAATTCACACGATGACAATAACAAAGCACTTAGTTTGTCCCAAACACTATGCACAATATCTATATTAATTCTTAGACATTATGAGGTAGGTTTTATCACTATCATCTCTATCTTGCAGATTATGACTCACACTCACAAAAAATTACCTATCCAAGGCCAGAAAGCTGCCATGTGGCAAAACTGGAGTGCAAAGCAAGTGTGGCTCCACAGCTCCTAACAGAACCAGGCATCCAGCAGGAAGTGCCCCTCCCTCACCCCCAGGCGTTTTTTGGGGTTTTTTTTTGTTTGTTTGTTTTTGGCAGTAGCAGCAGCAGCTGTGAGAGGATGGCCGACAAGACAGCAATAGCTTTGATACTCCAGAAGGAGGCAGGCAAACACAGGAATTTTAACACACACACTCAAAATCATAATTAATGAACTGATGTCTAAACGAACACACGTATCTATCTAGGTATTCACACTTATGAATCTGTGTAGCTAAAACCGAGTATTACTGATTTTGGAGGGCAACTTGAATTTACATATCAAAATTTAAATTAGCTTCCTCTTTGGCCCAGGAATAAGTCTTCTGGGAACAAAGCTTTCAAAGATATACACTCAAGCATACAAAGAAAAGAAACGGGGAGAAATTCTAATATCTGTCAATAGGCGCTAGTTAATTAAGTAATTCATATAATCATACAATAGTTTACAGCTTGTAAAAAGACGCACTTTGTATATACTGAAATAAAAGAGATCCATGGCATAGTGAAAAAAAAAAATTGCAGGATGTACATTCACAGTACAGGCACGTGTGTAAGTACAGAAGGGTACACACCAAGCTACTAACAGGGAATCACTTTAGGATGGCAGGATTAAGGGTAGAGAGGGTGAAAGAGGCCTAACACTTTATTTTATATACTTCAGATATGTGCACACACAAATACATGTAACGGTGGACAGGTATTGCTTTGGGGGGAAAATTGTTTTCTAAATGCAGTGAGTTAACACTATGGTAAGATTACATATAGCCACATGCACATGAATTAGGCTACACCTACACAATGGGATATCACGGCCCTACTGAAAAGAACATCAGAACAGATGGCATGGATATGGGAGGAGATCATGAAATACTAATTGGAAAAAGGCACAATGAAGAACAGTAGCCTGATCTCATTAAAAAATACAAACCTGTAGATTAATTCTGATACGTGCGCACGAAAAATCCTGCAATGTGCAACAAACTGTGAATAACAGTGGTGATCTGGGGCATTGGGATTGGGGGAGGAAATGCGAGATCTTTGACTCTCTCCTTGTATCTATTTGATGCTTTAATTTTTATAATGAAAATGTATTACTTGGAAAAGTTACCTAATAAAACATTCTCATTTCATATTTTACATATTTGGTATCACAAAATCTTCAAATAGGCCCCAGAAAAAATTTCAGATTCAAATGTCTATGAAATAATTCAAGGCACACTAAAGGAAAGGAAAAGTGAAGTCACTCAGTCGTGTCCGACTCTTTTCGACCCCACAGACTGTAGCCTACCAGGCTCCTCCGTCCATGGGATTTTCCTGGAGTGGGTTGCCATTTCCTCTCCAAAAGGCACAGTAAAGACTGCTGCTAAGTCACTTCAGTCGTGTCCGACTCTGTGCGACCCCATAGATGGCAGCCTACCAGGCTCCCCCATCCCTGGGATTCTCTAGGCAAGAACACTGGAGTGGGTTGCCATTTCCTTCTCCAATGCATGAAAGTGAAAAGTGAAAGTGAAGTCGCTCAGTCGTGTCCAACTCCTAGCGACCCCATGGACTGGAGCCCACCAGGATCCTCCATCCATGGATTTTCCAGGCAAGAGTACTGGAGTGGGTTGCCATCGCCTTCTCCGACAGTAAAGACTGAACAACAACAAAAATACCTACGGCTGATTCATGTTGAGGTTTGACAGAGAACAGCAAAATTCTGTAAAGCAATTATCCTTCAATAAAAAAATAATTGTTTTTAAAAAAGTAAAAGTACTTCAATATATTTTCAAAATCTCAGTTTTTCTCTTCCCACTCCCACAAAGTAAATTTAAGCCAGAGATGCTCCTGGTCTTCACTTTGGATGCAGAGTCACCTTTTCTCCAGTCCCACCTCCCCTCTCATGAACGTAGAACTCAGCTTCCTCTTTTAACTGGAAAGGCCCCTCGTGAGACCCCACTGCCTTATGAACGAGGGTTCGGGCTCCCTCCTTACTGTAAGGCTGTAATAGGAGCCTCTCGCCTCTCTTCTACGTCTCCCACAGCACTTCCACCGCTTCTCCACTTTTGTGACAACCTCATCCCTTCTTCTAAGCTCTTGCCCATGCCTTAAGCATCCCTCTTCCCTTTTCTGACTGTCTTTGGAGAAGACCAACTCAAGAACCTCTCATTTCTCCCAATGGTTCCATAGGAAAGCCCTGTCTTTTGAGAAACATATGGGTTTCTTCCTAATGAAGAACAGCCCACTTTGCCTTTTGCAGCATTCAGTATCTTCCAACGAGTCACACGTCTCAGAGCGAGACTTCCTCACCATTCGCCCAAAGTGGCGAAGGACATACTTGTGGAAAATGCCTACGGTTCAAGCCTGCAAGCATTATGATCAGCAAACATGCACCAAAATTCAAAGGAACCTAAGGGAGAAACAGCCTCGATTAGATCAGCTTATGAATCATTCTGCTTTTGACAAACGATATAAAGAGAGGATTCTCAGAGTCACTAGTATCATTTGAAAAAGGCATTTATGTATAAAGTCATATTTCTCCAAACTTTGGTTACACATAATAGAAAACAGGTAAACCTGAGCAATAAATGGAAATTTCCCATAAGATGTGGTTCTCGTCTCCAATAGGTAGAGGGACAATGGACAAGAAGCTGGAGTGAAAATCCCTCTGTTTAATCATCATCTGAATTTGCAAGTGGATCCGAAAGCAACCATTTACAGTTGTTTGGCGAGTCAAGATCCCCAGTTTGCTAAAGTGAGACTTAATATGTTTGGAATTCACTTGGAGCCGAGAAGCCTCCAAAAGCATGTGATAAATTGGGGGTGCAGCTGTGCCTCTATGTTTTCATCATAAAGTGGCTTGAATGACTCCACAGTGATATTAGATAAGCAATCTTAAAAGACCTTAAAAGCCAATGTTCAAGATCAAACCTAAGTTATGGCATAATAGCTAAGACTATAAAATATATCAGCTCTACCACACCATCAGCAGAGATGAGCTGCATCAAGCTGTGAACATAGATAACTTAGCAATTCTTATTTGATGACTACGGAAGCAAATATCAAACTGTGTTAAAATTAACACGAAGAAGGTCACGTATCTCTTTTTTCAAAAATCTTACATAAAAAACAAGGAAATAAAACTATAACTGAATAGAGACTTCAAGTTCTTAAAGAAAAATATCTAATTAGAAACAAACATACTACATGTAAGTAAAGAATCATGTATAGAATAAATTCTAAGCACAGCATTTAAAAGCACAATATACAAATTTCATTATGTTAAGATTTCAGTACAGAAACTTTTGCTATGGTGTTGAGTAAATTCATGATATTTAATATTATGCTGGGGAATTTGAAAAATACAACTAGTTATCAGCAATCAATTTGTTGACTTTGGTGTTCCCAGATGCCATTGGCTTGTTGTTCAGTGGCCAAGTCATGTCCGACTCTTTGCGACACCTTGGACTGCAGCACTCCAGGCTCCTTTGTCCTACCTCCCGGAGCTTGCTCAATCTCATGTCCATTGAGCCAATGATGTCATCCAGCCTCTGTAGCCCCCTTCTCTTCCTGCCCTCAATCTTTCCCACAATCAGGGTCTTTCCAATGAATCAGCTCTTTGCATCAGGAGGCCAAGGTATCAGAGCCTCAGTGTCTGCATCAGTTCTTCCAGTGAATATTCAGGGTTGATTTCCTTTAGGATTGACTGGTTTGAGCTCCTTGCTGACCAAGGGACTCTTAAGAGTCTTCTCCAACACCATAATTCGAAAGCATCAATTCTTCAGTGCTCAGCCTTCATTATGGTCCAACTCTCACATCTGTACATGATTACTGGAAAGATTATAAGGTGAAGTGACGTCACTCAGTCGTGTTCAACTCTTTGTGACCCCATGGACTGTAGTCTACAAGGCTCCTCCATCCATGGGATTTTCCAGCCAAGAATACTGGACTGAGTTGCCATTTCCTTCTCCAGTAGAACTTCCTGACCCAGGGATTGAACCTAGGTCTCCCACATTGTAGGCAGACGCTTTACCTTCTGAGCCACCAGGGACGTCTCTGGTCTGGAAAAACTATAGCTCTGAACTATTCGGACATTTGTTGGCAAAGTGATGTCTCTGCTTTTCAATATGCTGTCCAGGTGTGTCATAGCTTTTCTGCCAAGGAGCAAGAATCTGTTATGGCTGCAGTCACCATGCACAGTGATTCTGGAACCCAAGAAGAGAAAATTTGTCACTGCTTCCACTTTTTTCCCATCTATTTGCCATGAGGTGATGGGACGGGATACCATGCTCTTAGTTTTCTGAGTGTTGACTCTTAAGCAGCTTTTTCACTCTCCTATTTCACCCTCAGCAAGAAGCTCTTTAGTTCCTCTTCTCTTTCTGGTATTAGAGTGGTATCATATATGTATCTAAGGTTGTTGATATTTCTCCCAGCAATCTTGATTTCAGTTTGTGAGTCATCCAGCGCAGCGTTTTGCATGATGTACTCCTCATAGAGGGCTTCCCAGGTGGCATTAGTGGTAGAGAATCTGCCTGCCAATGGAGGAGACATAGAAGATGCCAGTTCAATTCTCAGGTTGGGAAGATCCCTTGGAGGAGGGTATGGCAACCTACTCCAGTATTCTTCCCTGGAGAATCCCATGGACAGAGGAGCCTGGTGGGCTACAGTCCATACGGATGCAAAGAACTGGACATGACTGAAGCAATTTGGCACACACACACTCTGCATAGAAGATAAATAAGCATGGTGACAATACACAGACTTGACATACTCCTTTCCCAATTTTGAACCAGTCCATTGTTCCATGTCCAGTTCTAACTGTTGTTCCTTGTCCTGCATACAGGTTTCTCAGGACGCAGGTAAGTTGTTCTGGGGAAATGCTGCTTACTCTCTTACTACTACTGCACACTTCATAACCTGTTAATTAGCACTTAATTTTCCCTTTGCTTAGGGAATAATGATTCCTTCACCTAATACAACAAAGGGCTACCTTAACAACCAATTTTTTTTAATTAGCTAATGATCCATAGACAATATCCATCCCCCTATGAGTGCCTTACAGATTCCATCAGAACATAATAACCACTATAATTTTTCAAGCTTTGCTAGTTAACTTTAATGCTAACATAAATGCAAGATAGTTACCTATATTAATTTAGGAACAATAAAGGTTTGAACATTTTGACCTTTGGTATGAAAATTTCAATCATAACTGTTTTAAACTTGCATACTAAGTGATTAGGATGTGATTTAAAATATTTAACATGAAATAGCAAAAGTGAAAGTTAAAGTTGCTCAGTTGTATCTGACTCTTTGGGACCCATGGACTGGAATTCTCCAGGCCAGAATACTGGAGTGGGTAGCCTTTCCCTTCTCCAGGATATCTTCCCAACCCAGGGATCGAACCCAGGTCTCCAGCATTGCAGGAGGATTCTTAACCAGCTGAGCCACAAGGGAAGCCCATGAATACCAGAGTGGGTAACCTATCCCTTCATCAGCAGATCTTCCCAACCCAGGAGTAGAACAGGAGTCTCCTGCATCGCAGGTGGATTCTTTACCAACTGAGCTATCAGGGAACTAATTCCTGTCAGTAACAGTGAAAGTTGCTCATTTGTGTCCGACTCTTTGCCACCCCATGGACTGTATAGTCCATGGAATTCTGCAAGCCAGAATACTAGAGTGGGTAGCCTTTCCCTTCTCCAGGGGATCTTCCCAGCCAGGGATCGAACCCAGGTCTCCTGCATTGCAGGTGGATTCTTCACCTATCAAGCAGATGTTAAAGATACAAAGCACAAACAATAGAAACTAAAGTCTCATTTTTATATTCTTTAAATTTCTAGAGAGATATTTGGAGCCATGTAACCATTTTCCCGTGGTAAAGGAAGTAATTACAAAAGGTGTTAGTTTACCTCTTAAATCACATCTAAACATCGACTACGGTTTTCAAAGACAGATTCTAATTTGGAAATAAAACTTTCTATCAAGATTTTTTCTCTTTCTATTTATAGATCAGAACATGCAGCAGTATTAAGGATTAGTTTATTTTTTACAGAATTATATAATTTCATAATGGAATGGATTAATAAGGTATGTTCTCTATCATTGGATAGAATGTACATTACAAAAGACAACTCTTTTCTAGTTTCTGAGCCTAAAAACAAGTTACACTCATTCAAATAAACATTTTAAATGGAAATTTACAAAATCTGGATTGTGATTCTGAGGATAATGGAAAATAAAATTCTAGACATTCTAGGTGATAAAAAGGAATTTATATTATACAATCACATATAACCTGTGGTGGTACGCATATTACCATATATTAATTGATTTTGTACACAGTCACAGAATGTCAAAGAAGCAAATAATACACAGTGAAGAAAAGGAAGCCAAAGTACTTTTTAGGATTGATAAAGGTACAAAAGATATTACTGTTCAAATTTTCAAAATAAGATTTTAATAAAAAATACAATAAACTTTCAAAAAATGTTGGTCAAAATAATTTAGCTAAGTCAAATAGCAAAATAACTGTTGAGGAAGTTAAAGAATTCACACCAAACCCTTAGACATAAAATTCTGAAAAGACAAGAAAATAGAAATCTTGATTAGGTGATCTGACCAAATAATTCCCAAATTTTATTTGTGGTTTATGGTTATCCAGTGAAAGGTTCAAAGAAATCATCCATTTGACAAAAATTAATAGGACAGCCTAAGATTTAATGCTTATTATATAAGTAAAAGCAGAAGAAAACAAACCAGGTTTGGTTAAAATCAGATATGAAGTAATCAAATAAAATGAAAATGAGGCAACTAAGCAATTGCATATAGGGAAATTTTAAGGAGTAAAATTTTTAAGTAGTGAGTGGAAAGATGCAGGCATAAACCCATCAGCAATAATGTGTTCCTCTGATCCTGGTGCTATTCACTTTTCAGTGATGCTATAACTGTTATAACAATCCTGCATTTATGACAGCATTCATCTATTCAGTCCCTGAAGACAGTGAACTTCAAAGCAGTGTTTTCTTTTTTTTTTTTTTTGCATTTACTAATGACATATTTAGTTTTATAGGCACTAGTCACAGATCGAACCTTTTTTATGTCTCACTGTGGTGTGTAATTTTTTTTTTAATAACTGTATGCTTAAAATAATTAGTACTGCTGGATATAATCACTAATCTCCTAAAACTGCAAAAGGCAACTTAATATTTCTGCATAGCAGCTGTAATACACAATATTGCACAGAACTAAATTATTACAAACAGTGCCAGCAGTTTTCTATACACAGTACTTAAGATAATTATAAAAAATCATCTTCATTACTGCTTGCTAGCATTTTTTTAACAGTTTAATTTGGATAGGTTACAAAATACATTCAAATCACACAGATATAATTACTGTAAACCCAAGAAGCTATAAAATGTTCCCAACCAAATCCCTTTGACCCTGTTAATGTCTGTTCCTTGTTAATCTAAGGCAAACATTGTTTGTAGTGTGCATTTGTTATAGAATATAAAAAAAGGGGGGGGGGGTTAGGAAATCCCTTAACAGTTGTTATTGATTCCAGCATTTACCGACTGAGAGTTAAGTGCTGTTTACAAAACAGAACAGATGCAGATGCTGACAAAAAGGTAAACAATTGTTGCATGGCTTCCTGCCAGATTCTGAACCGATATATTAAACTCCAAGTGAAGCACATTTCCCCTATGGATTGCACTTATTGCCACTTCATTTCCTATGTGCTCTGACTCTATTGCCGTGCCTGGCACTAAGCTATTTCCAGTTCTTTGCTGACCCCTGAGGCCTGGTGCTACCACACACAGCCATTAGAGAAGGGAATTGCATGTGTCTGACACGGCCTGAAACCAATTATTTGATATTTTCTTCAGAATGATGCCCAACTCTGTTGGGAATGAGCAATCATGAAATAATTTACCTCCTGATTTAATTTTTTCCTGCACAAATTAGTTGTAGACTGAGCTGGCTACACACAGATGCTTGTGACATAGCTCTGTCTTATCAAGATGATACTTGAAATGAAGCAGGGGGATCTGAATTGAATAGGTTGGGGAATCCTGCTTTAAAGAGGCATTGACAAGTTTATCAGATATACTGATCACATGTACTCTCTGTTGATTGAAAATGACAGAACCTTAAAGAACTATCAGGATAGCAGGAAAAAAACCACAAGAATGCAAACCTTATCAGTGTATTTAATGTTTTTAAACCTCCCTCTAATCTCTGGTTTCCTTTTCGTGCCTCAGAAAACTTGGCACATGATTAAAATTTAACAAAAACTGAAAAACAAACTCACATTGGTGCATAACTGAGTGATCGTCACCAAATTTAGTATTTAGTAATACTGTTTTTAAATATAATCATAAATGTCAAGAAAGTATGCATTTTTTTGTAACCCAAATCCCTATGAGTGCCTTTCATAGAAATAAAAAGGATTTATATTTTGTTGTCTATATGTCACAGAAACAATGCAAAACATGAGATTATTACTTATCAATAAACATAGAGCTTGTATAAATTTGCATATGCTTAATCTAAATAATGGGATAGCCAACTGTTCAAGCGCTATAAAGACAATACAAGTCTCTTTAGAAGGATTCAGTGAACATAAAGCCTCAACAAAATCTGTGCAGCAATATCTTGTCTATAAAGTTGAACAAGGATTTTTCTCATTTTAACATATAGAGTCCATATTAGATCTTAGCTATTAAATCTTCTAGGGGCTATAACTGCTACCTCTTCCCACTTCTCCTTAGGTTCAGGCTCTACTAACAAGACCCATATACCAATAACCACTAACTTTGACTTTTGTAACCATGACTAACAAAAATTACAAGAAAAATATCCATTTAAAAGTACACACTTGTCAAATAGCTGAAGGATTACTATTTTATTGTGCTACTAAAAGAACATTAACAATGATGATAAATAATTTTAGTACAGTTTGGAAAAAAGACATAGGAGGACACTATAAAACATTGTTACAACATAACTTTCTCTCATAATGATCATCATAAAATTTGGAGGCTATTTCTCTTCTTTTCAGGATAGATAATTTTGCAAACCTGGTTGTCCACTCCAACAACTACTTTTTGCTAATAGAAATGCTAATACTGAATTGTAAATTTAAGATAATTTCTACTTTGGAGGACAAACAATGACAGATATTCTAAAATCAGTTCAGCACGACCATGTCATAGAAATTTAAAATATCAAAACTTCAAATTATTTGGATTTTCATATATCACTGGCATCATAATTCCAAGGGTCTTTTCAGATTCTTATCTCTCACCATCACTTTACCTGCTAACTTGGTACTTCCTACAACTGTATTACAGAAGATTAAACTAGTAATAAGGTCAGCAACACTTTCCTAAGTAATAGACAAGGGTTTTCTGTTTTTACTCAGTGTTGAAAAGAAATCTCCAAAACAAATATTGATAGGTTTTGCTTTAGATTGAAGCAATCTAGTGCACTTCATGGTGATTTTTAGATCTCCATTTAAATAGCCCAACCATCAAACCGCTTATGAATAGTCTGATAAAACTAAAAGCAAACTGAAAATATATGTATTAAACAAAAGAACAGATAATCGATTTTAAGAATGACAGAGGTGAAAGCCTTTCTGATTGGAAATCCATTGCAACTCTTAAATATTTTACCCGAAGCTAAGGATTATTTTCTCCCTTCCAAATATGAGGGAGGGATTGGGCTGACTCTCAAAGCTACAGCAGTTTCTCTTGTATGCATCCCAGCGCAGATAGATCTGTCCATACTCAGAAAAGGCCAATTTAGACAAAGAATTTTTATAGTGCCAGGTGTAGAAGATTCAGATTTCCCCTCACTTAAAAATCAATAAAGGTGGAGGCGTTAAATGACAGCTACTTTGAGGCAGAAGATATTTGACTTCATAGATGTGGCGCTGATGGTCATAGATTTTCATACGTACATGTAAATAACAATGTTGAAAATGTTATAACATAACATATATCTGCCACGGTGATTTTCCTAATGAAGAATGTTGAGGTGTAGTTACAGTCTGTTACAGTTTTCAGTCTTCTGTTAGAAAGAGTACATCTTTAAAGGGATCTTACCAATGCCTTTTGACTTATTAAACATTTCTTCTTGAAAGTTTATGAAAAAAACACACACAGAAGTCGCTCAGCGACCCCATGGAGTGTAGCCCCCCAGGCTCCTCGGTCCATGGGATTTTCCAGGCATGAATACTGGAGTGGGTTGCCGTTTCCTTCTCCAGGGGATCGAACCCGGGTCTCCCGCATTGTAGGCAGACGCTTTACCGTCTGAGCCACCAGGGAAGCCGCTATTAATAACTGATTAATAGTATAGTAACCAGAAGGCACATATTACATTTTCTGAGAACCCGAGGAAAAAATATGTTAGTTAAACAACATTCAAGGTTATACTAGTCCACTGGAAATATCTATATGTTAAACAAGAATTCCAGGATTCATGACCTATAAAACTATAAACCTGTAAACATTTTTACCTAAAACAACAAAGCTCAGCATTCACATTTATCATTGTGTTTATATATCAAGACATAGAACGACATAAATAATGTTAGCAGGGGAAAGGAGAAAAGTTTTAGACAGGGTGTATTAGTTGCTTATCAACTCACTTTCTACAGAACTTGAATTTCTAGCTTGCAACCACCTCCATGTGCATTACTCATCCACATATTTTGCTCAGTATAGAAGAGCTGCAAAACAAATGTTTACTTTTAGAATAATCTTATTCTGAATTTTTTTCCAATAATTTGTTTACAGTTATTTTCACTCTTCTCTTAATATGTCATACATTTTTAACTAGACAATTTCTTTTTCCAAGGTTAAAAATAAGTTTTAAAAATCTCTTCTGAATTTTTAAAAATGTTATTGAATGGTTAATAAGGAATATAAATCTCAAGTTGACCTATGACTCCTCATGTATGGTAGTTTAATCACTAAGCTGTGTCCGACTCTTGTGATCCCATGGACTGCCGCCTGCCAGGCTCCTCTGTCCATGGGATTTCCCAGGCAAGAATACTGGAGTGGATTGCAATTTCCTTCTCCAGGGGGTCTTCCCCACCAAAGGTCCATCCCACATCTCCCGCATTGCAGGCGGGTTCTTTACCACTGAGCCACCAGGGAAGCCTTCATGAGAAACTACTAAGTCATTTCTATCTACCATCTTTAGTAACTGAATGTCGTACAGAATATGACTAATAAAGTATTCTTTCCACCTTTATGCAGAACACATGAGAGGAAGTCGGTAACTGCTAATTGTTGCTACATGGGAGCAAAAATATTACCAAAGCCAAACCGCATCCACTTTCTCTCTTACAGAATATACTTTCCATTTTTGTTGCTTTAATGTCTTTAAAACAAAATTCAGAAGTCTCTGAAGATTTAATGTGAAATAATGGGGTCAGAAAACTAGTCACATATTTAGCAGAAAAACATTTTAGGTAAATAAAGATACGTGTACATATGCAAAAATACCATGTACCTACCCAAGCACATAACAAACACCCTCCCCTTATGCACATACACATACAGTCCTTTTTCTCATAGTTTTTAATCACATAAATAATTTTCACAGATGATAAAACCTTTAGTGGGAAGAATTTTAAAACACCAACTCCTTAGGGGAAAAATTCCAGTGTTCAAGTAACACTAGAATAATGAATTCTATTTGCTTATTTTCTTATCAAGTGGCTAGTGGTAAAGAACTCACCTGCTGATGCAGGAGACATAAGAGATACGGGTTCGATCCTTGGGTTGGGAAGATTCACCTGGAGGAGGGCAAGGCAACCCACACCAGTATTCTTGCCTGGAGAATCCCATGGACAGAGGAGCCTGGAGGGCTACAGTCCATAGGGTCACTCAGAGTCGGACATGACTGAAGTGATTTAGCACGCACACACGCATTTTTTCAATGAGGTATGGAGGTATAGTGGGAAGATACTTCTAACCTTAGTTTCATCTCCACCTTGATTTGCTAACCAGCCGAAACGCTGTAGTTTTTTTTCCACCAATGAAATAACAACTGGAGTTGCTGCACTGCTTAATTTCAGATTGGTGATGGAGCAAAGCAAGGTTAAAAAAAAAAAACCAATGTGGAAGCATCTTGCAAACATACTGCTAATCTTTAGGTTTATTACTAATTAATGATAAAAAGGATCTTAAACCTGGCATAATTGCTTCAACTATTTCAGTAACAATTACTTTTTAGGTTAACTCTGGTAAAACCTTAAAGGTAAGTAGATTACCTACTTCTCTATGAATAAAATGAGAGCCTCTTCTACATATTTTTTTATGTTAAGGAAAAAATTAACATCATTATTTTCCTTTTCATGTGTTAATATGGAAGTTGGATTTTTTTTTCTTTCCAAATCTTCCAGAGAAGACAATCCAGTGATGTAACCTTGCACTTACTATAATAGCTGCTTTCAAAATTCAAGTTTGTTTAATTCTATATGCAAAGAATCAATATGTATGTTGCAATTCCAGTAAGTCCAACACAAAAATCAGGATCTGTGGCTCATGGGAATTACTCCTCAAATTATAAAATGGTTCTGATCTTGCAAGTGAATTCATTCAGAAAGAGTATTTGAGAGAATACTTTTGGTCATAATTCAGCAATGTATTTGAATTACAGTCCAGATACATTCCAGCAGTGGGCCTTTGGGAAAGCTATTCAGCTTATCCAACCTCAGTTTCTGTTACTATAAGGAAGGGATAATATCCAGATTTTCAGACATGTTATAAAAATCAAATGGCATGTCAATGCATAAAGTACTTAGCAAGGTGCACAGCAAATTAAAAGGATCTAAAAAAGAGTATCTATTATGTAGCTCCACTCCGGTACTCTTGCCTGGAAACTCCCATGGATGGAGGAGCCTGGTAGGCTGCCGTCTATGGCGTCGCACAGAGTTGGACACGACTGAAGCGACTTAGCAGCAGCAGCAGCAGCAGCATTATGTAGCTGACTTTATATATTTGTAAATAGATAACAAGGAAAATTTTGGAGGGGCCTCCAAAATCACTGCAGATGGTGACTGCAGCCATGAAATTAAAAGACACTTGCTCTTTGGAAGAAAAGCTAAGACCAACTTAGACAGCATATTCAAAAGCAAAGACCTTACTTTGCCAACAAAGGTCCGTCTAGTCAAGGCTATGGTTTTTCCAGTGGTCATGTATGGTTGTGAGAGTTAGACTGTGAAGAAAGCTGAGTGCCGAAGAAGTAATGCTTTTGAACTGTGGTGTTGGAGAAGACTCTTGAGAGTCCCTTGGACTGCAAGGAGATCCAACCAGTCCATCCTAAAGGAGATCAGTCCTGGGTGTTCAATGGAAGGACTGATGCTAAAGCTGAAACCCCAGTACTTCGGCCACCTGATGCGAAGAGTTGACTCATTGGAAAAGACTCTGATGCTGGGAGGGATTGGGGGCAGGAGGAAAAGGGGACAACAGAGGATGAGATGGCTGGATGGCATCACCGACTCGATGGACGTGAGTTTGAGTGAACTCCGGGAGATGGTGATGGACAGGGAGGCCTGGCGTGCTTCGATTCATGGAGTCGCAAAGAGTTGGACACGACTGAGTGACTGAACTGAACTGAACTGAACTGAAAACTCAAGAATCAGAATGGCCGGGAATGAGTTTTGACACAGAAAACACTTTCTTAAATGGCATAAAAAAAGTTCTCCTCTTATATAAAGGACAAAATGAAACTAAATAGCTCTAGCTTTCACCCTCACCTTGATGGATCACCCTGTATACTTTTACTATAGAGAGACAGATGGTACAGAAAGGAATTAGGTTGCATGGAAAATATCCTCCTGGCTCATACAAAGGGAAGACAAGCCCACTATCTCCACTGATGGCATGGATGCATGAGTACATTCTAGAAGTCTCAAGAAGGCATTGAACATGCCATGTAACTGAACTGGCAGGAAGGAAGGCTTTAGGATCAATTATGCCAAAACCCAAATCACTTTTGACTTTCTTCACAAGCTGAGAAAGAATACTAAAATTATTTACACAAGTTTAATTTGTGTACAACTGTTTCATTATTACATAGATTGTCAAATTCTTAATCACAGACTCTTAAGACAATATCACTCACCCTTCCATGCTTTATAGGCCTAATTCTGAGGCTTTTTGTACTTACAGAGGCGTTTGTATGGATACAGAAACACTTTTTTAGAAAAAAGTATTTAGTCCATGCATACTGTCTATAACATTGCAGAAACAAGCTGGTTCTTCCCTAGGAAAAAAACCCAGTCACTATTAAATCCCTGCTTTAAATACACGCCAGAGAAAAGGCATATCAATTTCTTTTCAATCAATAATACAGTATAATATTGTATTTCCATTTCTTGCCTGTGATCTTAATTTTCAATGATCTGATTTAAAAAGCTACAATGACCAAAAAATTGAAATGAAAACTAAAACAAAACAAGAACAGTTAGTTGTGGGATCAAAGGGGAAGCCCCAAAAAGAATTTCTAGGAATAGCTTCAGATGTCAGCTGGAAGAAGAGACTCTACTTCCTGTTTTTGCTTAATCACTTACTCCCCTCTTCACCCTTCCAACCTCATCAAAAATGCAATTGCAGGAAGTGAGAAGTTTCCACATTGTTATCTTCCAAGTTTCGCTGGGGGAAAAAAGTCACACAGATAAAAATCTAAAGGATGTTTTCGTATGTGTTACAGTTGCATACAAGCCACACACTCAGCCCGCTAATACAGCTGTACTGTCAGTCAGTAGAGAAAATAATTATGACAGTTTCCAAGGACAAATCGTAGGTATAAAGTCTGGTTGTAGAATAACTTCCAAGTCACAAAGTCAGAATAAGTTTAGAGTTAAAGCTTAGATATATTATCTAATATAACCCTTTCCTTTTATCGTTTATCAATAGAACAACATGAAGAGGTAAAATGACTTATCTAAGGTTGCATAAACAAGGGGGTGAGAGCTTCAGACAAGCACACTTGACTCTGATAACTGTACTCTTCCCCTTTTGAGAGCAAGTACTTATAAACAAAGAAGGTACCAGTATTTCATTAAAGAATAGCAAGTATGATAAAACAGTGGGTAAAAAACAAAGCTAATCAACAATATCATTTATTAGTATTTTCAAAAATGTTACAACAAAACCCCCTGAAATTGTATTATTATTTTAAAGGAATTTGTGATAACTAATAAAGATATAACTTTCTCTTAAGAATTTTTTTTCCCCATTACTATTTTGTATTATTTGAAATTCCAGCATCTACTAATGTGGGGTTAGAAAACAAGCATAGTTGACATCAGAGATCTAATGCAGATCTTCCCCTCTGTCTCATGAACACAGCAGGGTCAAGAGATGTGTTATCCTTCTAGGAGATTTGGTCTCTTCTGCATTTGGAGAAGGCAATGGCACCCCACTCCAGTGCTCTTGCCTGGAAAATCCCATGGATGGAGGAGCCTGGTAGGCTGCAGTCCATGGGGTCGCTAAGAGTCGGACACGACTGAAGGACTTCACTTTCACTTGTCACTTTCATGCATTGGAGAAGGAAATGGCAACCCACTCCAGTGTTCTTGCCTGGAGAATCCCAGGGACGGGGGAGCCTGGTGGGCTGCCGTCTATGGGGTCGCACAGAGTCAGACATAACTGAAGCGACTTAGCAGCAGCAGCAGCAACAATACCATACAGATGCTTCTTTTGTCCACACTTTGCATACTGCCCTCAGTATACTTCTAAATTTCCTTGACAGCATCACTCGGCCATCACTCAGTTGATCACTCAGCTACTTGAGGAGTACGAGAGAAATTAGGGTGGTTTTGACTGACCTAGTTGATCACAACCTTTCCAGTTGTGAACTGTGCCTTCCTAGTCAATATTCTACTTTTATCTTGACTTGAGGGTCTTCTTTACTCTAAAGGATCTTTTCATCCCTAGAGGGATTCGGTTTCCCCTACTCCCCAATCTTCCTTAAACAAAATATAAAGAAAAAAAATATATATATAAAGGAATTGGGAAATGGGAGGGGTAGAGGCCACTAAGTTTCAACCTCTCATCCACTGCAGATCTTTAGAAACCTTCAAAACACTCAAAGGCATGTATCATATACTCTTAAGTCTTTCCCTTTCAAGTTAACAATCAGCTCAAGGAAAATTCAATGTAAGATAGACAGGGGATCACGACATTTATACTGTGATTGAAGTTTTCTAATTACATTCTTACATATTAAAACACAGTGAATTTATCTAACTAAACTTTACTACACATAAACAATCCTCTCTTTTTCAAGCACTGAGAAAAGAGGCAATATCTTTTCTTAAATCCAAAGAAAATACAATTTTAAAAGTAATTCAATGATTTAATCACTTAAAATTGTGATTATCTAGGGACTTCCCTGGTGTTCCAATGGTTAAGATCCTGTGCTTATCCCTGGTCTAGGAACTAAGATCCCACATGCTGTGCAGCATAGCCAAAAAGTAAAACAAAAATGAATATGTAAAATCAAATCCCAATTAAAAAAAGAGTGTCTGCAAAAATAATATTATTTTTTTCTAAGATAGATTACCAAACCACCAAGAGTCTGCAATGTTTACATTATGACATTATTTTATCATTTTCTTCAAATAAAAAAACATAAAAATAGACTCACAGACCAATGGAACAGAATTGAGAACCCAGAAATAAACTCTTGCATATATGGTCAACCAGTATTTGACAAGGGAACCAAGAATACTCATTGGGTAAGGGATTAAATAAATGGTGTTGGGAAAAGTAGATAAAACATGCAAAAGAATGAAACTGTACCTTATCTTACAACACGTACAAAAATTAACTCAAAATGGATTAAACTTAAACCTAAGATCTAGAACCGTAAAACTCCTAGATAGTGAAAAAGTTCCCTAATGTTGGTCTCGGCAATGATTTTTTGGATATAATACCAAAAGCAAAAATTAATAAGTGGGACTACATCAAACTGGGATTCCCTGGTGGCTCAGACGGTAAAGAGTCTGCCTGCAATGAGGGAGACTTGAGTTCGATCCCCAGGTCGGGAAGATTCCCCTGGAGAAGGAAATGGCAACCCACTCCAGTACTCTTTACTAGAAAATTCCATGGATGGAAGGAGCCTGGTGGGCTACAGTCCATGGGGTCGCAAAGAGTCAGACACGACTGAGCGACTTCACTTTCACTTTCACATCAAACTGGAAAGCTAATACACAGCAAAAGAAACTATCCACCAAAAAAAAAAATCTTTGATAGGGAGAAAATACTTGCAAACCATATACTTAGTAAGAAATCAATATCCAAAATACTTAAAGGACTCATACAATGTCGTGAGTTGTATGACATTTTTCCAAAGAAGACATACAGATAGCCAACAGGTACATGAAAAGATACTCAAGATCACTAGTCATCAGAGAAATCCAAACCAAAACCACAAAGAGACATCACCTTACACTTTGCTATCATCAAAAAGGCAACAGATAACAAGCATTGGTGATGATGTAGAGAAAAGGGAACCCATGTGCACTGTTGGTAGGAATATAAATTGGTACAACAGACACTGTAGCAAATGGTAAGGTTCCACAAAAAAGTTGAAAAATAGAAAATCCTTCTGGATATATATCTAAAGGAAATGAAAATAAGATATCAAAGAGATATGTGCACTTCCATATTTATTGCAGCATTAATCACAATAGCCATACTAAGTGTCCATTTATGAATGAATGTGCTTAGCTATTCAGTCATGCCCAATTCTTTGTGACCCCATGAACTGGAGCCCGCCAGGATCTTCTGTCCATAGAATTTTCCGGCAAGAATACTAGACTGGGTTGCCATTTCGTACTCCATATGAATGAATGGATAAAGAACATGTGAGCTTGAAATACATACAATGGAATACTACTCGGTCACGAGAAAGAAGAAAATCCTGCAATTTGCAACAACATGGATGGTCCTTGAAGGCATTAGGCTAAGTGAAATAAGTCACATGGTCAAAGAAAGGCAGATACATGCGGTAATACTTATAATGTGAAATCTAAAAAAACAGAACTCAAAGAAACAGAATATAAGGTGGTTACCAGGGGATGGTGGGTAGAGAAGATACTGGTCAAAGGGTACAAATTTCCAGTTAGAAGCTTTAGAATTTCTGGAGGTCTAATGTACAGCATTGCAATTATAGAAACTATAATGCATTACATACTTGAAAATTGCTAAGAAAGCAAATCCTAAGTGTTCTCACCATACAAAAGTAATGGTAATTATGTGGACATTACTGTGGCAATCGTTTTGAAATATTAAGGGTACAAATCAACACACTGGACATCTTAAAGTTACAAAATGCTGTATGTCAGTTATATCTCAATAAGGCTGGTGGGAAAAAAGGACTAGTGTATATACAAGGTCTGCTTAAGATACCTCTTTGAATGAGAAGAGTGTGGGATAGTTTAGAGGAAAGTAAAACAATGACAACACTAAAGTAGATCTGAGCATACAGAGCATTCACAACAGTGTTCTTAATGGAATGAGCTAGATCCGTCCTATTCTTTTAGGTAATAGAGCATAATCATAGAGTCA
Source organism: Bos mutus (assembly GCF_027580195.1). Classification (NCBI taxonomy): domain Eukaryota; kingdom Metazoa; phylum Chordata; class Mammalia; order Artiodactyla; family Bovidae; genus Bos; species Bos mutus. The sequence goes on from NC_091623.1 coordinate 25,083,520, forward strand.
GGACACCACACTCAGACAGACTATCCTGGCTTTGTTGCAACCTTGACCAAAGTTACTTAATATCTCTATGCCTTAGTTTTCTCACTATACAACAGAGATAAATAATGTTACCTACCTTGCTGGGTGGTTAGAATGAAATAACATGTTGCAGTGTCTGACCGGATAAATGTGGAGCTATTGTTACTTAAGAGAATGTCTAGGGTTTCAGGCAAAATATCAAAGACTTGGTGAATAAACACACAGACATATACAAAAGATAATACATAACCCATTCAAGCCAATCTAGATTCTATTCACATAGGAATATAAATTATTATAGATTTCAAATTATAAGTATTTATAAATTATTATTTTGCTAGTCTCAAACTGTATTTCTTTAATAAATAAAAATTTGGTCATTGGGCTAAATATTAATGGAAACTATGACTGCTTTCTGTTACAGCCTTAGCAGCAGTTAACTCATTTAGTTTTCTTCCCTTTACCATGTCTAACTTGCTGCTGCTAAGTCGCTTCAGTCGTGTCCAACTCTGTGCAACCCCATAGATGGCAGCCCACCAGGCTCCCCTGTCCCTGGGATTCTCCAGGCAAGAACACTGGAGTGGGTTGCCATTTCCTTCTCTAATGCATGAAAGTGAAAAGTGAAAGGAAGTCACTCAGTCGTGTCCGATTCTTCGAGACCCCACAGACTGCAGCCCACCGGGCTCCTCCGCCCATGGGATTTTCCAGGCAAGAGTACTGGAGTGGGTTGCCATTGCCTTCTCCTTAGAAACCTTCAATACAGTAGCTGCTAAATGTCTTGCCTATGGCAGGTACTCAACAAAGCTGAACTGAACTGATTTTCAGGCAGCCCACTAGAACAGTGCTGTTTGAAATTTCTTTTACAGAGACAAAGCATTCAATTTTACACTTTAAAGCCCAATACCATGATGGTAAAGAACATGGGTCTTGAAGACATAAAGACCTACATGTGAATCCTGACTTGGTGCAAAGGACCAAAAGCAAGTTAATCTTTCTAAGCTTCTCTGTTTATGAAATTGGGATATTAAGGAAAGGGATGTGCTTATTACAGTGTCTGGCACAAGGAAAACATTCACTTAACACATGATTTATACCAAAGTTCAGATGCAGCAGCTTGGGAAAGTTCAGTGCATTTGGACTTTTGGAAAGGGCTTCAAATTTTGGTGTTAAAGCCAACACACATTGTTCTCTCTTATGAATGGAAAACACTTCACTACCAGCCCTAAAGACTCCATAGCAACTTACACATATTTTTAATCATATATAGGTCTTTTCTTCTGTTATAAACTAAACTGCATTTAACACATAAAACTTTCATATTGAAAGCACTTTACAAGTAACCAGAAATTTTTTGAGAGAACATAAAAATTATAGAAAATAAGTGTACTTATAAAAATGCATTTAAAATTTATGTAATAATTAAAATGAAGATCTATTATGTTCCTAAATGAACTGACTTTGTATTCTGCTGTGACCTTAACTTGGGTGATGCATCTCTGTTCTGTGATGTGATAGTTTCCCAAAGAAAATAAATATTCTAAGAGAAAATATTAAATTATTTGAAAATTCATATATCATGTTCATATAATATATAATATATTCATATATCAGAGCAATTTGGTATCCTGGTATCTTATTAAGGAAGGTAGGTAAAATACAGTGAGCTATGGAAATTTTATGAAGTGATTATAAAGTAAAAAACAGCAAGTCACCAAATGATAATTCTTAAATAATTATTAATAAAAATACAGTTTAGGAATCTATTTAGAAATATATCTCAGCATTCTATGTAAAAGCATGAGTAATCATAATTTTCAAAATAATCATATTTTCAACCTTAATTTTTCTTCACTGGTAAGAAACTAAAATGACAAGAAAATGTATTATGACAGATTCTTTCTTCCTTTATCTTTTGATTAAAATTAAGAATCTTCAAATCCTCTTCCACTGTATATATTCTTATAGGAACAACATCAGAGGAACTTTTAAAATCAGCTATAGCCAATGCTAGCTTCTACAACCAATTATAATATAGAATTTTATAATCAGCATTTCATAATAGGTCTGTATTGCCATTGGCTGAATAAAATGTCAGAATTTTAAACTTTCATTTTAATTAATGAAAATGTCAAGAAATCTTCAACAATTCTCTTTACTTAAAGCTTCAGCCTTGGAAGATAAAATGAGTTAAATGTTTCATCCAGTAATTTATGTGATTAGAAAACTGAAAGTTTTACTGGTAATATTTCTGACTTACATTCCAATATCTTTAACAATTTAATGATAGGAAAGAAAACACTTCTATTACTATACTTAGAGAAAAAGAAAAGTGTAAAAGAAATGTGAAGTGGAAAATTTTACAACATTTATTTTCTGATTTATTTTCAAGTTTGCAATTAAGTTTAACCAAATAGAAAAGTTAGAAAAGTAAAGACTTTAAAAGGTTTAAGTTAAACCAAACAGAAATTTTAAAAAAATCACTAACCCAAAGCATGCACTGTTCCTCTATGCCTGCTGGAGCTCTTGCTTGTTTTAACCACACGGACAGCACTTTCTTTGAACTGCAGCTCACAAAAATTTTCAAGAAATTTTGCCATTTCTTCTGTAACAGTGTCCAGGTAAGTTTCTTTAATGAATTTCACTGTTGAGGATGGAGCTAAAATTTCATGCAGTGTGTTAAAATCCTCTTTTATCATTGAGTATAACTTAAGCATTGTATCTTGGTATCTATTAGCCATTATGTCTAAATTTGATTCTCTGCTAAAAGAAGGAAAACAGTTCTGCAGAAGTTTGGTCAACAGTTTATTCTGTATGCTTTGGTACTTGCTTGTAACTTCTGATTCTGGATAAAGAAATAAGAGTTGCTGTATGCACTGATTTTTCAACAAAATTTTTTGCTGTGAATTGTTTATTTCATTGTGGCTTTGTAATTTGTTCACTAAGAAGCGTCGAAGATGTAGTCTTATATCATCCCACACAGACTTTACATCCACTGAGGACTGATCTTCAACAGAGTGAAGAGAAGTCCTAGAGAGGAAATGAAAAGATGCTCCACTTACAGTGGATGGGAATGAAACACTGCTCTGGCAGGAGAGGTCCCAAAGTAAATTCAACACCATTTCTTCTTGATTTTGTTCATTCTTCAACAAATCTCGCTAATAAAAGTAAATCATAATGTTAGAAATATGATTATAAGAATAGAAGGAGAAAATGATTTCTACAGTTATACAGAATTTCATAATTCATTTCAATTCAAGAATCAATACTATATTTAAAAAAAAAAATTTTTTTTGCCTTTGAAATTTAATCAGTTCAGACATTTTAGAATATTAGCTTTGTGGTCTGTTAAGTTTTGTAAAGCCCAGATGATGAGCGAATTTTTCAATTAGATTTCTAGACACACAGTTTTTTCTTCATTGTTATCCATTCCTGATATAACCTGAGCTGTATGGAAGCATTAGCTTAAAAATTCTAAATAAAAATCTATAGTAAAATATCAACTGAAATGTACCCCTAAGACAAAATAAATTTAAGATGACACCCCTAATTAATACCTAGTAGATAATTTTCATGCCTGAATGAGTATACTTATTATTCTAAAACCCCAAATGAACATAGAGAATGGAGACCTTTAAACAAAGTATTATGCCTAGGGCTTACTAATAGCTGCCATCCTGAGAAATATAGTTTAATACATTGGAAGATTTTAACTTTCATTTAAATTTCTTTTTGAGTCACGTTAAGAAAGGTTTTACTTTGGAAATTAGACTGAGAATATTTCAGTTCTCTCCGAAGAAATAACTAACTCAAAATGAGAAAAAAATACTCACAATTGTTCTTCAAAAGATATGAATTTTTTTTTTTTACACTTTCTGTGTTAACTGACAGAAACAACTATAGGTGTAATTAAGAATAGAAAAGGAACAAAAAAATTACTTTCTTTTTGGACTTTGACTTAAATGCACAAATTCTCTTTACATGCTGACTCTCCTGATGTCTATTTCAGGTCATACAGACATTAGCTTATATTCTCTAAGTAGCAACAAGCTGCTTTTTTTTTTTTTAATGGAAGCAAGGTTCAAGCGGTCTAAAATCAGTCCAGCTTTGAAATTTCTTATTGACAAAGGTAACACAGGTATTATTTGTGACTCAGAATCATGAACAACTCTGAGACAAATTCTAGGGCAATCTCTCAGTGATTCTAAGCACTGTGATGTCTAATTTGATGTTCTATCTGCAATAAATAATAATACTTAATATCCGTATAGCAGTTTATTATATAAAAAGTACTCTTCTCTAGAGTCTCTGACTTATTCATAAGGAAAACTCTGTGATGCAGATACTTAAGACCCCAATTTACACAGAAGGATGCTACAGTGCAGCACATTTAAGTTACTTTCCAAATGTCACACACAATAGAGCACAGAACCAAGAATGGATGCCTGGTTCCATTCCCCTCATCCGCGTTCTTTTCATCCACATTCTAGAGAACCAAACAGTAAATTGACTTTTCTGAAGCTCCGCTTTCTCTCTTTCTTCTATTTAGTTCTTTTTGATACTTTCTGGAAAATAAATGTCCTTAGACAGGAGTCCAGAACACCAGCATTATGGTAAATTCTGTAGAGAAAAACTGGTCTTATTAGTGCCTCAACTGTGGGTTTCTTTAAATCAGTCAATTACTGTAAATACTTGATCAAGCAAACATTTAAAGAATAATAGATTACAGAGGTTTAAAACATGTGTTAGGTATTGATTGCTCAAATTTTGAAAATGACTTTATAGAATAGCCATAATGAGAACCTCTGTTCCTTGTTTAAACAGTTAGATAATTAATTAAAAAAAAAAAAAAAACACTTTATGGGGAAAAAAATTGAGGTATGAAAAAATACTGTCAAGATTGACACTTTCCGCATGTAAAAATTTGATAAGGTCGTTTTAATCTGGATCTGTTTCAATAATGTGGTTCTGTTCTCAAAATAACATGATCAATTATGTTAAAAAACAAAAAAAACCCTAGGTCTGGAAGGGGCCTAGCAGTCTAATGAATTTGAGCAAAAACTAAGGCGGCCTTTGCCCTGCAGTGAATAGAGAATGACTTATGTGTGACAGATTAAAAGATAATTAAAAGCTTTTGCTTTTAATTAAATGAGAAAGCATTATTACATCAATATTAATGAAATTCACTACACATGGCTCTTAATAGAAATTAAAGGAATAACTATATCCATATTTATTCTTCAAGGCTCCACCTTCAAGAGATAATGGGTGAGAGGATTTTCTTAAAAGAATAAGCCTTCAGGGCACATAATCTTCCTTTCTCTTCCTTTTATTACCCTGTAAACATTAAAGAGACATCTGCAATAATAATAACAGCCAAAAATTATTTTCATCTGATTCTGTCATCCTAAGCCATCTACAACCTCAAGATATTTTCCACATCTGCCTGAGTCAAGGTTTGATGTTTAGACAGAAACAGTGCCTTTTTTCCCCCCCCTAAATTAAATTAAAACCATAGCTACAGAAATCCTGCTTTCTGACAATTGTGCTATTTCCCTAGGAAACTGATTTTGCAAGCTAGCTGCCTTTGTAGATATAGGTAAAATAAAATAAGTATTCTTACTGAAGGCTATAAAAACCTCTCTAACATAGAGAGTGGTCAGTATCCAAGAGTGACCAATGTAATAATATTCCATCAATTAACAGTGGTCTTGTAGAAATCGCTGCCTTGATTGAAAAGAATTAGATATGCCTGCAGGTTGGGAATGAATGGAGTGGTGGACAAGGCTCCTTAACAGATACAATCAATGCTGATCTTATTGTGCTTAATAATGAGCCCAGGAAAATGAGTAGTTTTGAAGTGACACAAAATGTAATAAATATCAAATTTTCTGATGGACAATTGCGGTACATTTCAATACATTTTGTGGTGCTGATATGGCAAATATCATACCACAAGTCACCCAGGAATTATAATGCCTAATGCCCACTTATATAAACTTTACTTTATGATAAAAATCGCAGTAGAAAATAAAAACACATAGCTCACTGGATTCCACTGCAGACAGAAAAGTAAAACAAAACACAAACCCCAGATATGACAGGCTAATATGGTCAATGAAATAAATATTCATATATGGAAACTGGATGAAATGTAGTTCAGGTTCCCCCACCTCACTCCACCATTAAAGCAAAGATTATACATATTTTTACCAGTATTTTGAGAAATTTTATCAAATCTCCATGGGGAATGGACGGTGATTTGGATGAATTATAATTATTTAGCCATTCAAAACAGTCAGTCGTTGTTCGCAGCTGTACATCCGGACACTGTTTGTTAACTTCAGACTGTATTTCTTTAATGCAGTGTTCTATGCTATATAAAAGAAAAGAAAAAAACTATTTTAGTAGGAAGTAGGTATGGAGCTGTCACATATCACAGGGCCCTAAAATGCTTATATGCAGTACCTGGTGACACACAATTTCCAAAATTATAAAACACCCATATAATATAAAAACAGTAACAGGAAAACTGTGTATTTTCATTCATAATTGAAAACTGGAAGTTCAAGTTTTCTGGCAGTTTCATTTCAAATGCAATAGAGGAAACATATCTAGCTACTAAAAGATTAATTAGAAATTCATCTGTGTTAAGTAAAATTTCAAGCATATTTGCAATGAAATAATGATCCTTTTGGTAGGCAATGGATGGAAGACAGAGATAAAACACTCTTGATAACCAAAATCAGAAACATATATTGACTAAATTATGGAAAACCTCAACCAATCCAAATTAAGAAATAACAAAACAGTTACAAACAAGTTACAATTTAGTTATAAAAGATATATGCTGTATATACAGTTACTACAGCTAAGTATCTTTTCCTGCCACTACACTCTACTCCAAAAAAAAAAAACACCAAAAAATCCAAAATACAGTAAAGATTGCATGTTAAAAAAATAAGACTGGAAGAAAATGAAACAAACGTTTAATAACAATTATCTTGAGTGATGAAAATTTGGTGTTTTTAATTTTACTTTTCTGTATTTTCTAAAATTCTTGAAAGCATAAGATGAAACTCTTCATTTACAAGTGAATACATAAAGGAAGAGAGAAAACATGCCCAATTGCATCTACCAATACACACATGTTTTAAAAATTCCATTAGAAGTATCTTCAGCTCTGAAACTAAAAAGATGTAATATGTTATTTTAATTTTCATTTACAAATGTGCATTAATTATTATAAATCTTTGTGATGACCTTAGCATAATGTCATTTGTGGAGTCACATGTATATGACATATTACTACCACCTGATGGCAGCATATCTAAACTGCAAGAAAGCTTATAAACAGCAAAGTTATTTTGAAGCTGAATCCCTTCACCTCAAACAGTTATGCATTTGCTTCTTAATAGTATAAAGAAACATCTGTTACCAAAAAAGTTGCTACTGTTTTGAAAATATCACTATTGTTCATTATCAACATGTGATAGAAACACTTAGGCTTTGGAAACCAAGCTCTGATAATTAAAATCGATATCATATGAAATTCTTTTCTTCAAAATGTACAAGATATTGCTTGCATATAAAACATAAACTAAAATTCTAAGGAAAGCTTTTCAGGAGACTTCTGAGCATGAGTGAATTCAAACCGAACTACTCTGAAACAAATACATTCTGAGAATCAAAAGCCTTTTCATGAAAACAAAGAACTTACAAGAAAAACAATAGCTCCTTAGGCCACAGGCCATTCAGTTTTCTGATGAAACAGGCTTATTCAGGAATACCAGTTCCAAGTCTGGCACAAGATTGGCATATATTTTCTACATTTACGTATGCACCTCTGTGAACTGAGAAACACGATGCCCGAAGCTCACACCTTGACTCCAGGGACTGGTTATCAAAGGTTTTTTATGATAGCATCCTCCTGTGTCTCATTCAGTGAAACCTAATAGATTGCAGCAATGTGAACTGGACAGGCTCGGCTGCTAGTCTACCTAAATCTATTTCAATCAAGATTCAGCTTTTAGGCTAATCTCTAACATCTGAATCTGGGTAGAGGCCAATAACTACAACTTTATAAATAGAGTAAAGCCTTCAGAGAGCTAGATTTCAGCAATTTGTTCAAACACTGATAAAGGGATTGAGCAGTTGCATTTCAGAGGACCTCCCTCACTGATAAAACTGAAGACAGTTTGAGCTGGCTTTTAAAATCATTTGCCACAAATTTTAAGGTGATAGAATTCATCTCTACCTCATTTTGTTTTTAGTTGGCTGTATATCATATCTGTACCTGATTTTGTTTTTAGTTAGCTGTATAACGTGTCATTCTGCCATTCACCACTGTCTGTACATCTTGCTGAACTCTTGATATTTATCACCTAATTATTATACAAATGAGTATTTTCAAAATTTAAGATGAATGTCAGTTTGTAATGTAACTTGCCAATTTTTTTCTTCTTGAATGTCAAAAATAATTTTAAATTCATTTTCAACATCTAAAAGATAACATTATTTTTCATATATGTGCAGTAATATTGCTGATAGAGATGGTAATCTTGGGTGGGATGAGGTCTATATATCGATAGACTTAAATGACGCAAGATCTTCATATAGTTTTTCAGAAATAACATGAAACTTGTCTTCATTTTGGTTTAAGCTGGTTTTAGAAAAGGCAGAGGAACCAGAGATCAAATTGCCAACATCCGCTGGATCATCAAAAAAGCAAGAGAGTTCCAAAAAAACATCTATTTCTGCTTTATTGACTATGACAAAGCCTTGACTGTGTGGATCACCACAAACTGTGGAAAATTCTGAAAGAGATGGGAATACCAGACCACCTGACCCTGCCTCTTGAGAAATTTGTATGCAGGTCAGAAAGCAACAGTTAGAACTGGACATGGAACAACAGACTGGTTCCAAATAGGAACAGGAGTACGTCAAGGCTGTACACTGTAACCCTGATTATTTAACTTACATGCAGAATACATCATGAGAAACACTGGGCTGGATGAAGCACAAGCTGGAATCAAGATTGACAGGAGAAGTATCAATAACCTCGGATATGCAGATGATACCACCCTTATGGTAGAAAGTGAAGAAGAACTAAAAAGCCTCTTGATGAAAGTGAAAGAGGAGAGTGAAAAAGTTGGCTTAAAGCTCAACATTCAGAAAACTAAGATCATGGCATCTGGTCCCATCACTTCATGGCAAATAGATGGGGAAACAGTTGCTGACTTTGTTTTTTAAGGCTCCAAAATTACTGCAGATGGTGACTGCAGCCATTAAATTAAAAGACACTTACTCCTTGGAAGGAAAGTTATGACCAACCTAGACAACATATTAAAAGGCAGAGACATTCTTTTGTCAACAAAGATCCGTCTAGTCAAGGCTATGGTTTTTCATGTATGAATGTGACTATAAAGGAAGCTGAGCACTGAAGAATTGATGCTTTTGAACTGTGGTGTTGGAGAAGACTCTTGAGAATCCCTTGGACTGAAAGGAGATCCAGCCAGTCCATCCTAGAGGAGATCCGTCCTGAGTGTTCACTGGAAGAACTGAAGCTGAAGCTGAAGCTCCAGTACTTTGGCCACCTGATGCAAAGAGCTGACTCATTGGAAAAGAACCTGATGCTGGGAAAGATTGAAGGCAGGAGGAGAAGGGGACAACAGAGGATGAGATGGCTGGATGGCATCACCGACTGGATGGACATGAGTTTGAGTGAACTCTGGGAGTTGGTGATAGACAGGGAGGCCTGGCGTGCTGTGGTCCATGGGGTCGCGAAGAGCCGGACACGACTGAGCAACTGAACTGAACTGAGCTGAAGTTGTTTTCTGCTTCAGTTCAGTTCAGTCGCTCAGTCGAATTCGACTCTTTGCGACCCCATGAACTGCAGCACGCCAGGCCTCCCTGTCCATCACCAACTCCCCGGGTTCACTCAAACTCATGTCCATCCAGTCGGTGATGCCATCCAGCCATCTCATCCTCTGTTGTCCCCTTCTCCTCCTGCCCCCAATCCCTCCCAGCATCAAAGTCTTCTCCAATGAGTCAACTCTTTGCATGAGGTGGCCAAAGTACTGGAGTTTCAGTTTTAGCATCATTCCTTCCAAAGAAATCCCAGGGCTGATCTCCTTTAGACTGGACTGGTTGGATCTCCTTGCAGTCCAAGGGACTCTCAAGAGTCTTCTCCAACACCACAGTTCAAAAGCATCAATTCTTCAGCGCTCAGCTTTCTTCACAGTCCAACTCTCACATCCATACATGACTACTGGAAAAACCATAGCCTTGACGACGCAGACCTTTGTTGGTAAAGTAATGTTTCTGCTTTTGAATATGCTATCTAGGTTGGTCATAACTTTCCTTCCAAGGAGTAAGCGTCTTTCAATTTCATGGCTGCAGTCACCATCTGCAGTGATTTTGGAGCAAAAAAAATAGTCTGACACTGTTTCCACTTTTTCCCCATCTATTTGCCATGAAGTAATGGGACCAGATGCCATGATTTTCGTTTTCTGAATGTTGAGCTTTAAGCCAACTTTTTCACTCTCCTCTTTCACTTTCATCAAGAGGCTTTTTACTTCCTCTTCACTTTCTGCCATAAGGGTGGTGTCATCTGCATATCTGAGGTTTTTGATATTTCTCCCGGCAATCTTGATTCCAGCTTGTGCTTCATCCAGCCCAGTGCTTCTCATGATGTACTCTGCATGTAAGTTAAATAAGCAGGGTGACAATATACAGCCTTGACGTACTCCTGTTCCTATTTGGAACCAGTCTGTTGTTCCATGTCCGGTTCTAACTGTTGCTTCCTCACCTGCATGTAGGTTTCTCAAGAGGCAGGTCAGGTGGTCTGGTATTCCCATCTCTTTCAGAATTTTCCACAGTTGATTGTGATCCACACAGTCAAAGGCTTTGGCATAGTCAATAAAGCAGAAATAGATGTTTTTCTGGAACTCTCTTGCTTTTTCCATGATCCAGCGGATGTTGGCAATTTGATCTCTGGTTCCTCTGCCTTTTCTAAAACCAGCTTTAAGTTGTTTCTAATTGTCTTTAGAAACAAGGTCAGTTGTGAAATTATTACCAAGGTAATTCAGCAAATAGAAATCCAATTAACACATTTATTGACCAAAAATGTCAGAAGTCTAATGTTGATGTAGAATGTCTGCCCTAAATAGTTTAAATTCCCAAATGTACACCATTAGCTGGTTTAGCAAGGACTTTCTAAAAGGATATTCCTAACTTTATTTGTAATATTAAAACCACTGAAAATATTCTAAATGCCCACCAGTAGAGAGAATGGTTAAATAATTACATTTATCCCATGAAACACAGTCATGAAAATGAACTAGAAATACATGGATTAATTTGATAATGATAATACATTATCAACATGGATGAATCTAACAAAAGTAATGTTATGGAAAAAAAGGTACAAATGAATATGAACCATGTAATAGCTTGAAAGCAAGCCATATGATCAAAACACAGTATTCAGGATTATAATCATACATAGTAAAAGTATACAGAAATGTGCTAGAAAACAGAGCACAATGTATCAAAATGTTGAATCACTGTGTGGTACATCTGAAACAAATATAGAATTTTAAATCAACTCTACTTTAATACTAAATACATACATACATACATTTTAAAAGAAAAAAGAAATGTGCTGGAATGATCAATATCACCAAATGCAGGGTGGGAATGGGAGTGGGGTGAGACTAGTGAGGTGCACGTAGTGAGTTTCAGCTGCAGAGGTAACATTTTATTCTTTATACTACATCATGAGCACGTGAATGTTTATCACAGTATTCTCTATGCCTCTTCATATGTCTCAACACTTCCTAATAAATCTGAACCCCAAAGTGCTTTAATTATAATGACTCTGAATTATCCAAGTTAATGATGTGTGCAAGCGGATGCATTACTGAGTGGCTGTGTGTAAATCAATTTATAAACCATTTCTAAGATGCAACATACAGCATGCTTTTTTTAAAGGATATAATTTTCTCATTCAACATTCAACCCTAGGTTCCCTGAGTGGGAAAATTACTTGTTGAATGAAAGCATATCTGATAAACATTAACTGAATCCTGAATATGCGGCAGGTACTGTGATGTATGCTAAGGACCTAAACATGAATAAGACATGGTCCTATCCCTAAAGGAATTCTTTCTAGTGAGAGAGATAGGCCTGTAAATGAAGAACTACACTCAGTAAGACTTGATAAGAGGTGTGTGTACGAAGCGCTGAGTCGGGGGGAGTACACAGGAGGTAGTCACTCAGTGTGCCTCTGGGAGGTGCAGAAAAGGCTTCTTCCTATAGAAAAGGAGATTATACGCGAGGATATTGATGCTCTAAGAAAACTAACCAGATCACTGTGCTTAGAAGTCCCCGATACCTGACCCCAGAGAATTCAGTGCTGGTCATCTAATCTCATGGCTGGGTCACTTTAAAACTCTATTTATTTGGACAATAAAAAACCATGAAGTTATTATTATTATTATTTTTTTTTTTGGTCACAACCATGTTTACACATGTAGGCATGTGTGTATGTGTATATGCACTATTTTACTCCAAAAGGATAAAGATGTCCTGTGATAGGCATCACTAAACAACAACTGCACAAGAGCTGATTAACACTGGCGGTGGTGCGGTTGAGGACAGGGAGAGGAACTGAGGAAAAGAGAATAATTATAATCGTGGTGCTTAAGCTTACTGTAAAAACTCTTTCAGGATTTAAAACTCTTAGTCGTTATTATTCAGTCACACAAAAAAGTTCAAAGGGAAAAAAAAAAATATGTTCTACCAGTAAAAATTATTAGAACTTCTTCAATGTAAAGGTTTTAGAGGACATAAAGGTGTGCTTTCATAGAAGGGTGAGAATTTTTATTTTTTAGAGCAGGGTAGAGGTGCCATGGCAGAGATTCAAGACTGCATCTACAATATGGAAAATGGAAACATTAAAAAGCTTTTTTAAGCTTTTACATGTTTGTTGCTCTTGTTTATACTTTTTACCAACATAAGTTCAGTCTAAGGAAAAGGTTTTTTCAATACTCTGATATATTTAAAAACACCAAGAACTAGTTGTGAAGTAAATAAGAGTTTTCTGCCTTTTAGATAAACCTAGCTCATCTAAGGAGATTAATAAAATTCCTTGGAATTAACAGGTAATTAATAGGGAAGAGACTGATAAACCATAAGTCAGCCACGAAATGAAAACTTACTTTCTTGAGACAAAGATGTTTTTCAAGCGTATTTCTTAAAAGGCTGTGAAAAGAATTTATAAGACGACTATTTCAATGAAATGTAGCAAATTTATATATTTTTGCTAAACTATTTTCTGTTTCAGTTATTTCAAAAGTTTTAACTGTACTCTCAGGGAAAAAAACATCCTTGACCCCAAATCCTATTAACAACACTCTCCTTAAATCTTCTCAAATGAATCTTCCCCTTTCCATTCCTATTGTGAAAGAAGGGGCTCAGGATCTTATCATCTCTCATCTGAACTATACAAATAGCCTCCCAAGAGTCCCATCTATTGTCAATCCACCTTTTGTTCAGAGTTATTCTCACCAGTCCTCACCACAAACGTTTACAGACGCTTTAAAATGTCCAGATTGCTTCAGGAAAGTTCAGACCAATGTAGGGCAAGTGCCCATCTAAAAAATCTAAAGCACTTCCAAAAGAGTCAACCAATTGTGAAATACCCCCCAACTTCCATTCAATGGTGGGGTAGTCCTGACATTCCTGGAGTGAGCCTGGCATCATATACCAAGGTACAGTTTCACTTTTAAAATTACATATGACTTGGGATCCCTTTCCATAATGTAGATAGGAGCTCCATGGAAGTGGCACAGGACTCTGTTAACAATATAAAGAACATTTCCCAGAAATGTTCTACAGCGATATTAGGACATGGCAGTTTAACATCCATGACAAGCAAGAGTAAGTTAATGTGCTATCTTTTTTATCTATGGAGGCTTCCCAGCTTTCATATTTTAGCATAGTTACTAAAGTCAGAATGTGACTTATCCCAGTGAAACCACACAAACTGAAAACTGGAGAAAAAGTGAGAAATTTGCACCAGCATTTACTTTGGGATGATTCCCTTGGTTCTCTTCCTGAGAAAGAGAAAAAAGAAGAGAGAAGGAGAACGTATATAATAATGAAAATCAGACTATATCAGGAACATATCTAGTTTACATCTTTATCTTCATTGCCCAGATACATGCAATCACTAAGCCAGACAGATCTGACTGCAAGTTACAAACTGAGGGTTTAATTAATACGTATGGCCACACTGAGGAGGCGGGACATTCAGTATACCATTTCATACACTGCTCATAGGAGAGAAGACAGTGGAAGGCCGGCTGAGGAACAATCTTATCACAGCTAATTATACAACGTCTAAGAAGCCATCATATAACCTTTCCTAAGGAAGGAAGGACACATGTATGCATGTGTGTGTGCAGTAACAGCAGAAAGACTACAAATAATGTAAATGCTCATCAAGAGGGAATTGACTTAGTATACGGAGAAAGTTTTTAAAATACATTAAAAAAAATCTAAGTAAAGTACACCCACAAATCCCATCTGTGTAAAAAGGAGAATATATTTTTGGGTGCACACAACTATATATAAAGAACATTTCTGGATAGTTCTACAATAATTCATTAGTGTAAGTTACCTCTGAGGAACAAGATGAGGAGGGTCAAAGGAGTTAGAAAACTTCCTCATCTCTACCCTTCCATACTCACCTTTTCCTTGTATTGGCCTTTCTCTACTGTCTGCAAATCTTCCTGAGTATGTATCATTTTATAATGTAAACTACTTACCGGAAGAGAAAACTAGCACTTGATGATAGCTTCTTGTATCCCATTCCACTCATCTAACGTCACACTAGCTAAAGCAGACACAGTAGATGTCTAACCTCTAGCCTACTTTGTCCCAGGACTTTTTTAGGCAATGAGAATACAGTGCCAAACAGTTAGCCTTTAAAGCAAAAATAAAGGAGAAAACAAGACCAGCTTTCAGGCTCCCCAACTCAACTTCTTTCCAAGTCCCATAAGACGATATTCTTAGTCATAATTCTAGAACAAAGACTGTGATTAGCAAAAGCTGTGGCATTAGTGATCCTTTTAAGACAAGGTGTTTACTTTGCTAAATCCTTGACGAAGCCCTTTCCCAGGGAAAGCTGTTGGGGTTGAGTTAGCTCTTGAGGCATTAGTCATTGGCAGGAGAGAGGGGCCAGCCACACAAGCTACATCTCCTTACCAGGGCCCAGTCTCCTTCTAGCTTTCCCTCCCCCATGCTTGTCCTCATAGCTGAGCTGGCTTCACTGGGCATCTCTGGTTGGCATCTCAGGGCTGGGGGTTACTTCCCCCTCAACCATTAACTCTGACCCTCCCTCCAGAATAGTGCCCTACTATTGCTGGCTCAATCTCCTTATCAGGTCTGCATTTTTAGTACAATATTATTCACACCTTTGCTATTAAAACAGCTTATAGACAGGAAGACACTTACTTCCTTTTCCTTATTTCCCATGGAAAGATAATACAATAATATTTCTTACTGGAATATCCTGAACGGTGATTCTTTATTGTCTTAGGCCTGTTTGGCCAAAAGTAAGTAAAGCTAACTCACCTAAAAATAAAGATTATACTTTTAAAACCTGTTGAACACCTAAAATGTATGCATTACCCAATGATAATCTGATAGAGCTACTGATCCCACATTTCACGCCACTTATCTCAGTCTCCTGAAGCAGAGGTCTAATGAAAGCTTTGAGGGCATATAATACAGGACTCTGGAGAAAGAAGTTGGAACCTCCTAGACTTCAAATAATGGAGCTAATGGTGACAGATAATGAGAAGAAAATGGTCTAATATGCCACCTTGAATCAGAGAGCATGGTTAAATTTATAGAAACCATCTATCCAGTATTCTGCCACAATATAACGTTAACGCCCTCCCCTACCACTCTGACCCTACCTCTCCTGGATCAAGACCAGTGATATTATCCACGGGAGTACTTTTGTTCTTTCTTAGATTAAAAAAAAAAAAAAGGGTGGGGGAGTAATCCTGCACAGTGCCAGCAAAACTTACATCCTGAGGTACACACAAATACTGTCTGTAGTTAAGAAACAGAAAGGCAAAAGAAACTCTTAATGGTGTATCAACTGAACATTAAGAGGAGAAAAATCATTCATGACGTATTGTAAGCCCAAGAAAACTTCTATGCCTCAATATCGCATTAAGCTAATACTAAGTTTTGTTCAGCTCAGAACAGATTTTAGTGCTACGTGTGGTTTTTAGTTACTGGGGTGAGTCTGTGGACACAGCATTCACAGTATCCCTCTTTGGCAGGTTATTTACCTTCCTGCTACCAATGCTGATATGTGTTAGAAGTAAGTGATTCAGCGTCACTGACTTCCACTGTCAGACCTAAGAGTCACCTAGCTCTGACTTGAATGCAAATGAGGATGTAAAAGTGAAAAATGGTCTGGGAGAATGACAGCCTCTCTTGAAGGGCAGGTGAAGGTTCAGTGACCTCTGGGCATTCTAGTCCATTCTGGTGAATCACTGCTTTGGGAAGCAAAAGACCCTGTGGCTCATAAAACCTGATAATATTAAGAAGAGGGAAAGAATTCACACTTAGAATTCAGGGTCACTGCTAGAAACACAACTTTAAAAATTCAAGGGTAAGGAAAAATACCATATTTAAAAATGAATTACTAATGTTTTCTTCTTTAAAAGTATTGGGAAAAGCCATATCATATGGATGTTCATTACTTATTCAGTGTACACCATTGAGAGATAAATAGAACTGTTAGAATACAAAAATGCCAAGGGTAATTCAACTACTGCAATGTAAGTGTGGCATAACTGATTCGTCATGACATACAATTTTCTAAAAGCTATTCTGTTAGGAGGCAATAAATGAGTGCATAAATGATTTACACTCTTCTGAAACATGGTTATTATTCAGTATTTTATTTTTAAAAAATATATACACCCTATACTATTATGTTTATTCTCTAGAGTATAATAAAAACATAATTGAATTTGATGAAAAATAGACTTGATTCTAAATGTAGCACATAGCACATACAGCTCTCCCTTATTTTATCCCCCATGAAGATCAATGGTCACTTGAGGTGGTTTTGCTCTAGGTTTGTTTTAATATATGGGCAATAAAATATTTTTAATTTAAAAATTATATCCTTATACTCCATATTTTCTTTTTAATACTAACATCTGAATTTTGACCTAAATAACTATTTATGATGGCAAAGTACAATATTTTAATCATTGTTTCACTTCTCAATATGATTTCTTATTGACCAGGTAGGACAGGAAATAACTGTAGATGGTTTAGCAAATAAAAAATGAAACCGTCTATGACAAAAGCATCAGAGCTCAGTGACTTGGTTTTTTTCTAATCTCTTATTTTATCTCTTTTTTTTTTTTGGCTATACATGCTCTGCGGCAGGTGGGATCTTGGTTCCCTGACCAGGGATGGAACCCATGCCTCCTGAGGTGGAAGTGTAGTCTTAACCACTGGACCACCAGGGAAATCCCTCAGTGATTTGTTCTGATGGAGCCTCAAGGCCATTATGAACAAAGAAAGTCACTTTTTAGAAAATATTTAAATTGTTTTAATATAATCATCTCTCTATATATACATATATATATACATACACCTGAAACTATCACAACGTTATAAATCAACTCTACTTCAATTAAAAAAATTTTCTTAGCATCAGTTGGTGAAAAAAAAATTCTCTAGAATAAGGATAAGTGACTTGTTAATCTATTTAAGCTCATACTCATTTCATTTATAAATTCCTTTGGGTGAGAAACTGTGTCATGCAATATAGACATATATAATATTGAATATATAAATTAAATAAATACATAATTATACTGAAGTTTAACATAGTGATTTTATATTCACATATATAATATAAATTATAATACACATTCTCTGGAGGAGCCTGGTAGGCTGCAGTCCATGGGGTCGCTAAGAGTCGGACACAACTGGGCAACTTCACTTTCACTTTTCACTTTCATGCATTAGAGAAGGAAATGGCAACCCACTCCAGTGTTCTTGCCTGGAGAATCCCAGGGACAGGGGAGCCTGGTGGGCTGCCGTCTATGGGGTCGCACAGAGTCAGACACGACTGAAGCAACTTAGCAGCAGCAGCAGCATAATGTGATTAGGTCACGTATACATGCTTTTTAAAAAATGATATATTATGCTATTTTTTAAAAAGATATATATATATTTATATGGGTATGTATGTATATACATATAAATTAATGGTAGTTACAAATTAAAAATAAGAAGCTTAATTCTCGCTATTGAAAATAAGGGAAAAGTTTTCCCTCTCCTTCTGTTTCTTATTTACCTTAGAAACTGCAAATGTAAGTACTTTTTCATCTCTCTGAAATGTATCCCTTGGAAGACTAGATAGATCTTTTGTCAGCTTTCTCAGCCAGGACTGTCTTTCTCAAAAAACTGGGAGCCATCCTTTCAAAACACAAACACCAAGGGAGATAACTATCTCCCTGTGCCTGTGAAAAGGAGCAGCCTAATGTCAGTGGGTGCCTTGATTCAATTTGCAAAACGGCTTCTTATCATAAAGACATGAGAAGTTTGCTTCTCCTCAGGATGATGCCAACTAGCTTACACAGGTGCTTTTTACTCATGGTGAAGTTAGGATGAACCGAGTGTGAAGAACTGTGCTATCAATTCTATTTGAAGGCTGGTTAGGAAACAGGAAGGAAGGAGGCAGGGCACAACCATGAAAAGAATGATATAACCATTAAGAAAAACAAGGGACCACAAAAACCTTTTAGAAACTGCTAGGCCCAAGATGGTGGAAGATTCGCCTTCAGTAGACCTTGAGCCTCATTATGTGTTTATTGTAATTTACAAGCATACACTGAAAGATACACCCACGGCACCATGACAGTTCCGAGGTGACTGCAGAGACCAAAAGGTGGGTGGTGGCCCAATCCTTGGAAATATCTGCCCCTTCCCCAAAATACTTGTAATAATCCTCCCACTCATTAGCCTATGAAATTACCCAGCCCGTAAAAATGAACCACCCCATGTATCAGGGCTGCTCACGCCTTCTGAGAGACCCCACGCTCCTATAGAGGGTCTATCTCTCTAAATAAACCTGCTTTCACTTTGCTACGGCTCACGCTTGAATTCTTTCCTACACGAAGCCAAGGATCCTCACTTGGTGGGCTGTCCCAAGTACTTGGAACTCTCCGGGGACCAGGGACATGACCATCCTCCTGCAACCCATTTTTTCCTACAACAGATATTGTTTCTCCTGAAAATATGTTATTACATATAATGGGTGTACCTGCTGCTGCTGCTGCTAAGTCACTTCAGTCGTGTCCGACTCTGTGCGACCCCATAGATGGCGGCCCACCAGGCTCCCCTGTCCCTGGGATTCTCCAGGCAAGAACACTGGAGTAGGTTGTCATTTCCTTCTCCAACGCATGAAAGTGAAGAGTGAAAGTGAAGTCGCTCAGTCGTGTCCGACTCTTAGCGACCCCATGGAATGCAGCTTACCAGGCTCCTCCTTCCATGGAATTTGCCAGGCAAGAGTACTGGAGTGGGGTGCCATTGCCTTCTCCAAATGGGTGTACCTACTAGACTATATAAAGGGCTGTGATTCCTTTCTGCTTTTTCAGTCTCTTAGCAGATCGCCTGGATGTTTCTGACATTTTGATTTAAAGCCTGTTGAATAACAGAAGAGTTTTCTTTCTCTTCAGCCTTTGTGGAGAGGATTCCCAGAATGGGAGAAGATTTTAATTTTAATTCCTCAGCAATATGATACTTTTTTGCTGTTTATAAAAGAATTTTTGGAGTATAGGCTATCTTTTGAATTTAAGTTATTTATGCCCATTGTTATGGTGAAAAGTAAACTGTATTCTCATATTAAACATGAGGAAAAAACTGCAGGAAAATTTCACTTGCTCGGTTCAGTTTCTTTGACAGTGTATTACTATACTTTAAATTTTTAAAAAGGAAACACTGTTCATCATTTGATAATAGACATTTTTACTGTGGTTTGCCTATTTGTAACCTACACTGATAGGGACAGAGCAGGATAGTTACACTGGTAGTGGTGGAAGTCCCAGGAAGGGATTACAGATAGAGAGGAAAACCAAGGGGACTTTGGGAAATCACTGCAGGTTAACAGTTGCTTAAGAAACCTATCATAATGTTGTACATGAAGCAGGCTTGCTTAACTATAAAACGATAAATAAAAGCACAAGATATGCCCTAGGTCATTAAGTGAAAGAAACAAAAAAGGAGGCCTGCATTCTGCTGGTTGAGCTCAGCAAGATAGAAGATACTTAGGACCAAGGGCAAGAACTTAAAGGAAGGACAACATTCCAAAGTAGGAGACTCTCATGATACAGAAACCTGAGATGATGCAACATATTTTAGGATATGTTACCATCCTTCTGCTGGTTTAACTAATTGCTATGACAGTTAGTTTGACCTCATAGGGTAGAACATTCTCCCGCCTGATACAAAGGTGATGTAAGTCTGATGTTTACTAGAAGAACAAGGGAAAAGGCAGCCTTCTCCCCTCCCCTACTTTTCTTTGATTAAACAAATGTAGCCCATTGTATCCTCAGGGCAGAGCCCCTTTGCCTGTCCGCTTGCATCTCTCACAAGTGTCCTATATTAATAAACCTACTTTCTTGCCTATCACTTTGCCTCTCACTGAATTCCTTCTGCCCTGAAACAAGTCCAGACACTAGGTGAGTGATTCTAATTAAAAGACCATGAGTTCTGAATCTGAGTTACATGGTTTCAACATAAGGTGAATTATTAGAATCTTCGGCCAAAACGATTGCAGTGAATGAACTGACCTTAGGGTCCACAAACACATATGAAGACAAAGTCCTTTCTATCAGAGAATATGTATTAGTGTTAATCTGCTTAGCTGTTCCTGCTTCCCCCAGTGTTTATTTATTTAAGTAATTCATTTATTTTTGGCTGTGCTGGGTATTTGATGCAGAGCATGGGGCTCTTTGTTGCTGCACACGGGCTTTCTCTAGTTGCAGTAAGTGGAAGCTACTCTCTAGTTGAAGTACATGGGCTTCTCGTTGTGGTGACTTCCCTTGGGGAGCACTGGCTCTAGAATACACAGGCTTTAGTAGCTGCAGCTCACAGGCTCTAGAGTATACTGGCTCAGTACTTGTGGTGCACTGGCCTCCCTGCCGCAAGGCATGTTGGGTCTTAGTTCCCAGATCAGTGATTGAACCTGTGTCCCCTGCATTGGCAGGCAGGTTGCTAACCAATGGACCACCAGGGAAGTCCCTCCTCCAGCGTTCAGTAACACTAATTTTGGAGTAGGTGACAAAGACTAACCTCACATAGATGGACTGCCTAGCCTCCCAATTAAGTGAGGAGACTTAATACGGCAAACATTACATAAAAATAATTTAACGTTCTGCTTTCAGCAGTTCAAGAAATCCATGACCCTACACTACTATTTTTTGAATATCTAATTTCAAAATTTTAATTTCCGTGCTTATCCATCAAATGATAATGTTTAAACATATTAATGAAAATGCAGGCCATCCATACTGGCAAGCCCTAAGAAATCATGAACAGCATTGCTGTTGTTCAGTCGCTAAGTCGTGTCTGAATTTTTGGGACCCCATGGACTGCAGCACTCCAGGCTTTCCTGTCCTTCACCATCTCCCGGAGTTGGCTCAGATTCACACACCCACACATGACTACTGGAAAAACCATAGCTATGGCTATATGGACCTGAGAGTCCCTTGGACTGCAAGGAAATCCAACCAGTCCATCCTAAAGGAAATCAGTTCTGAATATTCACTGGAAGGACTGATGCTGAAGCTGAAACTCCGATACTTTGGCCAACTGATGCGAAGAATTGATTCATTTGAAAAGACCCTGATGCTGGGAAAGATTGAAGGCAGGAGGAGAAGGGGATGATAGAGGATGAGATGGTTGGATGGCATCACTGACACGATGGACGTGAGTTGAGTAAGCTCTGGGAGTTGGTGATGGACGGGGAGGCCTGGCATGCTGCAGTCCATGGGGTCGCAAAGAGTCGGACACGACTGAGCGACTGAAAGAACAGAACTGAGGGGAGCAAAACTTGCCACCCTAAAATATGCCTCTTTGGCATATTAAATTATACCAAGCTGTCTGTTTTCTAAGAAACACATAAAGTAAATAATCTGAAAACCAAGTAGGAGTTACCCTTTCGTTAGAAACATTCACATTCAGAAGGAAAAAATCTCCATTTGTAAAGGTATCTCCTTCACTGTACCAGGCAGAGGATAATCAATCTCCTATCAGTGGAGAAGGCACTGACTTAAGCCTGCACAACAACCTCACCCTT
Organism: Bos mutus; assembly: GCF_027580195.1. Classification (NCBI taxonomy): domain Eukaryota; kingdom Metazoa; phylum Chordata; class Mammalia; order Artiodactyla; family Bovidae; genus Bos; species Bos mutus. Next base: position 25,105,949 of record NC_091623.1, read on the forward strand.
GTTCATAACGCTTTTCCTGGCAACTTGCCATGCTTGATTCTCCCCAACCTCAACAACCTCTTTCATCTTTAGCTGAGAATAGTATTTAAGATGAGGACTTTGGCCACTTTGGCCATCTACTCAGTTTTTCTGAGTCTCTCTCATGAATACAGGCTATTTTACACTTTTGTTTGAGTTTTTCCTGTTCATTTGTCTCACTTCAATTTAATTATTAGACTATGCAAAGAACCTAGAAGGGTAGAGGAAAATTTCTTCCTCCCCAACAACAGTAGTTCAACAAACTTTATCTATTTGAAGGCAGTGCCTGTATTTTTAGCCTTTTTTTTAGCCTTGTTTAAAGTAGTAATCAGATAAGAAAAATCATCTTATATCCTAGAGGGAAGGGTCTAATTAATTTTTTGAGGAAAGTTAATGATAATTAAAACCTAAAATTTTCTTAAGAACAGGAAACACTAAACATAGACTAGATAATAAAAGTTCTTGCAAATGAAACATGAAACCAACTTGTTTTAAAATTAACAATATTTACCTTCTAGCATTTTGTTCTATCTTTTCATCAATGTCACTGAAGATCTGCTTAAACTCCAAGTCTCCAGGAAATGAATTTAACAAACAACGTAGGTCAAAAGAATTGTGGGGATATTCATCTCCCCAATCCATCCTGAGGAAGAAGAATAAAAAATGTCATTTCCCCAAAATGAAAGGAAAAAAAAAAAAAAACCCTTAAGTTGTGATACTAACCCCAAAATTTTAATTCTGATTTATAGGCAAGATATAGCAGTAGAAGAAGTAGGATTATTATTAATCTAGGTAGACTGTTTTGTTATTTAAATTTCATGAGGTGTGACCCAATTTTTACACCTCTAAGGTTTGAAAACGGAAAAGAAACAGAGGCTGCCTGAGCATCCGCTTCTCATTGTATCCTAGAGCTGCAGAGTATCCTGTGAAGCCTCAGAGACCACTGTGAGCAAGGGTAGATGCTTTGAAAATTTAATTATTAATAAATGCAAGTAATTTCTTCTCATACAATGAAACAGCTAAAGATTTCTTATCGGTTCTTATCCTGCACTTCAGAGAAGTAGTTTTGGAATAAAGCTTTTATTTTTCTTCAGAGAATTTAAGAGAAAAACATTTAACAAAAACATTTCAATATAAAAGTCCATAGCATCACAAGACTTTTCATTTGAAACTCAATTATTTCCCAATACAGAATAACCATGGATATACCATTTTAAAATATCAAACATCCTCATACACTTGGATTCTCCTATCTTAAAATATTTTGCAGTAAAAGGTTTAATTTTTATTTGAAAACAAATTATATTATAGGTATATAATATGCCATAATTAACATTAATTTTAAATCAGGCAAAAAAAAAAAAATCTCCAAAACTATAAGCTAAGTGGTAGATAATGCTATGTCCACCAGAAGTTATGCTTTAGGATAACAAAACCTCAGTATTTCCATATACCAATGAGTTTGATATCTTCCTGTCTTCCTAGTAGCTCAACTATTACCAGAATGTGTGTGCTTGTGTGTCCAGTCACTCAGTCATCTCCAGCTCTTTGTGACCCCGTGGACTATATTCCACCAAGCTCCTCTGTCCATGGAATTTTCCAGGAAAGAATACTGGAGTGGGTTGCTATCTCCTACTCCAGGAAATCTTCCCAACCCAGGATCAAACCCGCATCTCCTGGGTCTCCTGCTTTGGCAGGTGGATTCTTTACCACTGAGCCACCTGAGAAGCCCCCAACAGTCATTTTTAAATCCAACAGCCAGTATTACTAACAATGAATTCAGTTTCTATATTTGTATATTTTAAAATCTTTTTAGGTAATTCAATTTTTCAGATGATGAGTTATTCAAAAAGTGTTGCCAAGAAAAGGAAATTCTACTTTTGTAATGGAAAGACTTGAACGGCTGATTAAAGTTCTTGTAGAGAACTCAGACTTGGTAAATATTTTGTTTGTAGTCAGCTTCTCTGTAATAAAACAAGTTATAAATATGCTGTTCAGAGTTGCTCCAATTTGTCAATATTGTAAAGACTCATTACTTCAGATTCCACATAAAACTAAAGAAAATATGTGAAGTTAGCTTAAAAATAATAGCAAACTAGTAATATAATTTGCTGTATATCTACTGTACAGATATACTATACTGTATGTCTACTACGTATAAGGGACTTTATTTACATCACCTTCCTTGCTATGCTATGCTATGCTAAGTCACTTCAGTCGTGTCCGACTCTGTGTGACCCCATAGACAGCAGCCCACCAGGCTCCCCGTCCCTGGGATTCTCCAGGCAAGAACACTGGAGTGGGGGGCCATTGCCTTCTCCAATGCGTGAAAGTGAAAAGTAAAAGTGAAATCACTCAGACTGCAGCCCACCAGGCTCCTCCATCCATGGGATTTTCCAGGTGAGAGTACTGGAGTGGAGGGCTATTGCCTTCTCCGTCACCTTCCTTAATCTCCATAATAACTCTAAAAATAGTTATTATCCTCATTTACGGGGAGGGAACCCAAAGAGATCCATGTTATACACCTACCCAGTGTTAGCAGGAGGGTTGGAACCCAGACTTGTTTGCTTTTAAAACTTGAGATTGCTGGTCTGTTGAGAAATCAACTGGTTACTACTGCATATAAAACACTGTAGAATATAGAAATGATATTAGTCAAAATGTTAAAATGGTTATCCTTAGACAACTGGATAGACTATGGTTGATTTTTATTTTCTTCTCCCTATTTAGCATTTTCCTTTTTTTTGCAATAAGTAATTATCATTTTATATATAATTAGGAAAATGGTTAAAAAAAATAAGTCTTGCTCTCAGGAGGTATCCAATCTCTTATTTTACATTTCCTGTATGTCTTCATTTGAAATATCTCCCAATCTTAACACTTGTCTCCTGCCATTCATAATTATCATTTCTTTCAAAATCTGATTCAAACCTTACTTAATTGCTCAGTATCTCTTGACTATGACCATTTCATCAAAATTTTTGTATTGTTTTGTTGTATTTGTGCTTACAAATGCTTGTTAAAAGAAAATCTCTTGCTTTGTATGATTTCAGCATTGAATATGTATGCTCTGTCCTTCAGTGAAATCAGCTCTGGAGTAAAACTATAATGTTCTGAAACACATCAATCATTCAAATGAGGTTGGTGACCAGGATTCTGAAGGATTCCCATCTATGTGGTTGCATGATTTTCCCTATTTAATCTCAGTGGAAAAGTTAATCAGTATATACAAAGACTTTCTTTATAAAGGAATGACATTAGAAAGGAATGCCATCTGATAACAGTGATGCGGTACCAGAATGAGGAGGGTTCAGAATGTCATACGACAGACAGACAGGTGTGATGTATGTATGCTAAGGTGTCAAGGTGATGAAGGACAAGAGAACCAAGAGTCACCTTTACAGAGGCAGTAACGCTCAAGATGCTGTGTGATTGGATAAATGAAAACTTGATGGGCAAACTATAACTAATGAGAAAATTAACCTAAATGAATAGGACCAACTTGAGAAATAAATAAAGGAGGGACAGCACAGGCAGCTGACACTCGAAAGTCTGGGTTTAGAAGTTTTCCTATTAGGACGGCAATGATGACTACGGGACTGTGATGAGAAAGAAACAAGCAATGAAGGAGTATGAGCAAAGACCCCAAACTTCCCATTTCCTCACGTGTAGTCTGTGGGCATACACTGCATCTGACACTGTGCAAGAAGGAGCAGAGAGATAGTGATTGAACGGTCTCTTCCTCTCAAGGAACAGTAATACGATGGTAAGAAAGGGAGCCAGTAGAAAAACCTGCTGCTATATTCTAAGTAAAAGATAACTATTACCTCAACAGTAGGAAGGTCAACTATTGAGGGACCAATGTAATTTGGGAAATACTTCAGTGGTACTTCAAAAAGATAGAATTACCTTTAAAAAAAAAATCTAAGGGGAAAAAGGAAAGGGTTATGAAGTTATAGATCAATATATAGGTTTATATTCTGTTTATGTTCCTGTTATGTTCTGTTTATGAGACTTCCCGGTGGCTCAGACGGTAAAGTGTCTGCCCACAATGTAGGAGGCCCAGGTTCGATTCCTGGGTCGGGAAGATCCCCTGGAGAAGGAAATGGCAATCCACTCCAATACTCTTGCCTGGAAAATCCCATGGACGGAAGAGCCTGGTAAACTACAGTCCATGGGGCTGCAAAGAGTCAGACACGACTGACTGAGCGAGTTCACTTTCACTTTATGTTCCTACAAATTGTCATTAGGGACACAATGGTAATTTTACACAATGAATGAAGTCTCTTACCCTAATCTATGATTAACTAAAGGTGGGATGATAACTTTTTAAAGTACAATAACTTTGTTTTTGAAATCTCCATTCAATAACACTTTTTAAATGTTCATTCTCCTATAATGTTTCTGATCACTTTATGTATAAGATTAAAAGAAGTCTAATATTTCAAACAAGTATTAGCACCTGATATAATATTAATTATTGCCTTTTAAAGATGAGTTATGTTTGATGAATTATATCTAAGCCAAATATCTGTAGGTCAAATTTCAGCCGTAGGCAAATTAAAACAGTTGAGTTAAAAATTTCTAAGAACAGTGACTATAATAAAGTATGAAAATATTATAAGCACAGCCAGAAGACATTACAGTAAAGCAATAAAACTAACGATACCTTATTGTGATCAAAAGAAAGCACACAAAAGTAATTTTGGACTCTCACTTGTCCTTTAACATATTTTAAAATGATACCTTTCTATCCTAAGGAGTCTTCTTTATTTAAACACATAAAATGGTTAGAGTTCTTATTTTATCTTTTATGGTTTCTTCAATAATAAAGATCCTGATTGCCATTCTCTTTAAGATCTACACGATCAAAAAGGAGTAAAAGAGAAAAACCAACCCTTGGGAAGAAATTCACACTGAAATTTAGTTAGTAAAGGAAACATCTGGATCATGTGATTTCTTCTCTTGTGAGAAACCCCAGGGAGCAGAGTCACATGGCTTTCGTTTCTACCGACAGACTGTGGAGTTAGTATATCCACCTGCTCTAGCTCACGTGAAGCCTTACCATTCAATATTATGATCTAGCCTAAAACAAACACAGTTAAATAGCGCAGTAAGGAAGTGGGATATCTTGATCAATTAAAAATAATTATATGTACCACATATAACAACACGTTTGAAAATGTTGTTCTGTAATAAAACACCATTTAACTCTAAACATCACTGACAAGGAATCAATAGACTTGACTTCTGATCCTGGTCAGCCAATGCCTCTGTGACTTTGGGTGAATCATTAAGTCTTTCCAGAGGGATGGAGTTTAGGCTCCTCATTCATAAAATGAGGTAAATGGATTTATTAGGCTCTGAGGTTTCTTCCAGCCATAAATTTGCTGTATTCTAAAAAATGGTAGGATAAGGATATATTTCTGAACCCCTCAAATTAACTCTTCCCATGGACTATTTCATTCATTCATCAATACCGTCATTTTTTTCTGTATCCCAGACTCTCAGAGCTAGTTTTAATTCTTCCCTGTCCCCAGGACTACTACATGAAAAGCTAAAGCAGAATTTATAACTTAGCAAGAAATATTATGTGAAAAAAGGAAATGTGAGCAGCAAGACCTTCTTTCACCGTAACAGGCAGATGCCCTGTACCAATGTTCCATTTCAGAACCTGCAGCTCCCTAAAATATTCTAAAAAAGCAATCAGCCCGTTTCTGGGTTCCTCTGAACTGACACAGTCTTTACACAACAAAAGATGTCTGAGACCAACTGACTTATGGGCGTTATGCCTCCACAAGGAAAAAGGAGACGTTAGGGATCATATCTTTATGGCCATCATGTATCCTTGGTATTTTTTCTATTGTACTATATTCTTGTTTGGCTTAAATTTGCTGATTTGATAAAGAAGCAAAGTGAAAATAAACTTTGACCAGGCCATCATCCTTAAATCTGAACCAGCCTTTTCTTCTGGCCTTGTTCATTTTCACTTTTCCACTCTTATATAGTCAGAAAGTAGTCTTCCTGTATCATTTACAAAATACTGCCAACATTATATAATTAAAATTTTAACTTTTACTAAATCTTGACAATTTTATGTAGTTCAGTGAACTCATTTATTGGGACATGGATTAAAGGTATAATGACTAAATATATTAAAGATAATAACAACTAACTTACGTAGCATTTATATGGGCCATGTACTGTCCTAATTACTCATTTAATTCTTGTCTTAATCCTATGTGACTTCCCTGGGTGGCTCAGACAGTAAGGAGTCTCCCTGCAATGCAGGAGACCTGGGTTTGATACCTGGGTCAGGAAGATCCCTTGGAGAAGGAAATGGCAAACCACTTCAGTATTCTTGCCTGGAGAATCCCCATGGACAGAGGAGCCTGACAGTCTACAGTCTATGGGGGTCACAAAGAGTCAGACACGAATGAGTGACTAAGACTTTAATCCCATGTAACAGGTAATATTATACTTGCTGTTTGGTCACTAAGTCGTATTGAACTCTATGGCAACCTCATGGACTATAAAGGCTCCTCTGTCCATGGGATTTCCCAGGCAAGAATACTGAATGGGTTGCCATTTCCTTCTCCAGGGCACTCCCTATATCGCGACCCAGGGATTGAACTCACATCTTCTGCACTGGAAGGAAGATTCTTTACCACTGAGCCATCAGGGAAGCCCAGGTTCTATTATAATCTATATAATAAAGATGTAGAAACTGGGGCACAGAGAGGTTGGTGACTTGCCTGAGATCACTTATATAGGAAGTGGCAAAGCTGGGATTCAGACTGCTTCAAAGGCTGTCATTAATTCACAATGTTTTAAACTCTCTGTATAAAATCATACCTTTTTATCTTACACATGTTGACTTGCCATATATATTTAACAGCTTTCCATAGAACAATTATAAATTTCATTCATTATGAAGCCTATGTAATTTCCAATTTTTTGTTCTATTTTCTTAAGGCTAGATCTTTCCCTATGATATTTCAGAGTTGCCAAAAATGTATTTCTTTTCATCAATTATTGAGAGTTGAAATTTTACTGTTTTGGCCTCCCCAAAGACTGAGAAACAACTCAAATGGATCTCCTTTTGCTGATAATCATTTCAAATACCTTATACATTAAAGTCTTATAACAGGAAAAAATGAACTTGTTATCTTCTTCAATTTATTTTTGCAACTCTCAGCTATATATAGCTTTTCCCCAGACTGCTGTGCTTTCTACTAATTATTGTGGAAGTTCTGATTATCATAATTATATGAGCTAGAATATTGATATACATCCAGTAAGTACTCATATTAACATATTACAGCTATTAAAATCCCCTTTGATAAAATATATAAAATACTTCATTGTAACTCCTCTATTAGTAATTTATGTATGTGTATGTATGAAGTAGAAATTGACAGGATCAGTCAGAATACACTATTGTAACTTGACAAGCAAACAGAATTAATTGTCATATGCTTTACTCACTAAATTGACATTGCTTTATTTTTCAGTGCACCTCTCTTTCCAGAAAATATTTTCATTTTAAGAACTCTTTATAATTTTCAACATGCAATCCTAAGCATCTCTTGCTTTAATACTACAGTAAAATCAAGATAATTGAAAATGAATTTAATTTAAGCAATTTTTGTAGCTTAGAATTCATATTTCACATGATTTAAAAGTCATAAAATTATATATTTTGCGATTAGAACTAAATAATGTCACAAATTATGGGGTTATGATTAACTTATGAATTTTCAAGTACAGTAAAACCTTAGTAATTTGGAAAACAGTACATCTGCCTTAGAAAGTTTAAGTTATTGAAGCACTTTTTAAAAAGCAGGCATGTTATGTAGCAAATGGAGATAATAAGCAATTTATGAGATGTCAAATTATATTTTTAAGAAACTATTTTAATAATTATGCAAGAATGCTTTGAACTTAGCATGCATTTTGTATTGAAGTGGATGCTTCTAAACAAGTTAGAAATTGAAGAATTTATCCTAAACTGTTAATTTTTTTTTTTTTTTTTTTTATAGGGCCCGGCCCGGAGGCTGAAGGGGCGGAGGCTGAAAGGGCCTGGGCGGCGCAGTCCGAGCGGCCGACTCAGGGGAAAGGCCCGGGAGCCCACGCTATCCTTGCCGCCTCAGCCCACACAGCCGCTGCCGCCGCCCCCCGGAGCATCCCTGCGCGCGCCCGCCCCGGAGCTGCCTGCTCGCGCTGCGCGGCCGCCCCCGACCAACAGCCCCAACCTAAACTGTTAATATTATTGATTAGTTAAATTAATGTGATACTACTCATTTAAATTTTGGTAATATAATTAATTAAATCAATCTGATAAATAAACTCATCCATTAAAATACCCTTTTAACACTTTTGGGGCTTTGCACCATCAATTACCATCAACTACTCCTACCATCATCAATATTGCTTTCAGCTGACTGTAAACATGTTCAAGTTTCAAACCAACAAAACCCTCCTTATATCCCCTTCCTTTTATAGCCTGACATCTCAAAATAGCAGCCCATATTTCTTAATCTTATGTTTTTATCCCTCACTTCTTGACCCAGAGCAATCTGGTTTCTGCTTCTGGCTTTATACGGAAATTGACAAAATATTTTTCAGTCCCTATCTTACTCAGTCTCTGCACTCCTTGGTACTGACAGCTATTCTTTCTTAAAGTTATCTTCTCTCTTGTCAATTTTCCTAAGTATTATGCCTTCCTAGTTCCCTTCTCAGAGAAGGCAATGGCACCCCACTCCAGTACTTTTGCCTGGAAAATCCCATGGACGGAGGAGCCTGGTAGGCTGCAGTCCATGGGGTCGCTACAGTCGGACACGACTGAGAGACTTCCCTTTCACTTTTCACTTTCATGCATTGGAGAAGGAAATGGTAACCCACTCCAGTGTTCTTGCCTGGAGAATCCCAGGGACGGGGAAGCCTCGTGGGCTGCCGTCTATGGGGTCACACAGAGTCGGACACGACTGAAGCGACTTAGCAGTTCCCTTCTAGTCTCTTACACCGTTTATTCAGAGGCTCCTCGAAGGAGTCCTCACTTCTGTAGCTGGCCAGCTCACATTTCTGTTTTTTATCTCATATATACTATCAGATATACAATGATGGTGCATTTCTATGCTAGAGGACCCAGCTTTCCTGGTCATAACTGATTGATTCAGGGATAGAAATCTGACGCAAGCTGAACCATCAGGTGCATACTAAATGAATTATGATATCTGGAATGAAGGCAGGAACAGGGAATCACTGGTAGTAAACCAGTCACATTACTTCCAGCCTCCCAAGAGAGGGTACATAGGTAAATGGATTCTTTTGGCCGAGGCCCCTGTAATTGCCCAGTTCCTTTTCTCCTCTGACTCACTGATTGCTCAAACAGTTTCTTTTTGGTTCTGTGAGATACACACGATAAATCCGTTCCCTGCTTACAGTGGCTTACAACAGCCACTTCTTTTTGTTTGTATAAATTAACAAGAGTAGTTTTTATTTAAACAAATAAACATCTTGATTGGCTCCTCTCTCATCTCTGACATTGAACACTGATATTCACCACAGGTTTCTCTCTAGACCTGCTTCTCATTCTAAACACTTTGCTTGAGCATTTTCATTCAAAGCAATTACCTCTTTTTATGTAATTTAACTGTTGTAGATTTATTTTAATTTAAGCAATTTTGTTTTATTTTTGTTCATTGGATTTTTCTCCTCATACCTCAAAAATCTCCTGTTAGTTTCCTTTTATAGTCTTCTCAACTCTTCTTATTTCCCTTGCCTGAACTGGAAAGAGGAATACAGAACTTTGTCTTACGCTTCTCTTATCCATCTCATGTTGGAATTACCGGTTATCTTCTTACTCGGCATGCTTTTCATAACCTCTTTCATCTGTTATCTTGATGGTGAAAATTTCAAGTGTATGTCGCTAACTCTCCAAAATGGTCACACACATTTCCAAGTACTTAAACTAGACAATGCATTTTGCTGATTCAAAATCTCTCAAACTCAATAGGTCTAAAATTTAATTCAAAATCTTTCCCTTAAAATGACTTTTCTTCCTGTGTTATAGGGTTACCACCTATCTAATCTCCCTCTCCCATGCCTAGTATTGTGTCAGAAAACTATGGCATGGTCTGTCTTTCCTATGGCCTGAAAGCTGAGACTGGCTTTTATATTTCTAACATGTTGTAAAAATTAAAACCAAAAAAAGAATATGCTAGGGTGGCCATATGTCATCCACAAACCCTAAAAAATATTTACTATCTGGCCTTTAATAGAAAATGTTTGCTGACCTCTATTTTAAATGGTCATCAAGTACTATGACCCTTTCTCTTGCTAATATCTTAAATGGTCACCACTGCTTTTAAATGTAACTTTGCCTTCTTTCTGTACCAGCGTCCTAAATCTGGAACACTATCTGGTCTCCAAACTCACATCTTGGGGTATAATAAGAAATTCGTATTTGGTTTTTGCTGCTCCTACCCTCTTCATTACCTCATCCTATGCATCTCTTCCATTTGGCTATTATTGACTTTTAACCTTTTTAATAAAACTGTAATCATAAGTACGGTACTTCCTGAGTTCTGTAAGTCACTCAAATGAATTACTGAACCTGTGGGAGTCCCTGAATTTCTATTAGCCAGGAAGAGCAGGTAAATCCAGTGCAGACCTCACCTGTTCATGTCTGAAATGGGGGCAGACTTTAACTGTGCGAACTCCAGGTAGTCAAAGTTAGAACTATCACCAGGATGATATCTACAGTGCATACGGGCATTAGACTTCTCACGTTACAAACCAATTCAGATCCATTCACTACCTTGCCTAAATACCACTGAAGATTTTAGTTATATATATTTATGTGTATGTAGGAGAAGGCAATGGCAACTCACTCCAGTACTACTGCCTGGAGAATCCCATGGACGGAGGAGCCTGGTAGGCTGAAGTCCATGAAGTCGCTAAGAGTCGGACACGACTGAGCGACTTCACTTTCACTTTTCACTTTCATGCATTGGAGAAGGAAATGGCAACCCACTCCAGTGTTCTTGCCTGGAGAATCCCAGGGACGGGGGAGCCTGGTGGGCTGCCGTCTATGGGGTCGCACAGAGTCGGACACAACTGAATCGACTTAGCAGCAGCAGCAGCAGCAGGGGTGTGGGTACATACACATAAATATGTATAACTATAGTTTGATTCCTAGGTCAGGAAAATCCTCTGGAGGAGGAAATGGCAACCCATTCCCATATTCTTGCCTGGGAAACCCCATAGATAGAAGAGTCTAGGGGACTATAGTCCATGCGATTGCAAAAGAGTCGGACACTACTTACTAACTAAACAACAACAATTTCATCAAATTTAGCTATATTTTTCTAACTGTCTTTGGTTAACACCATGAAATAGCTTTTTGCTATAACTCCTTCTACAAATAATGCTTTCAGAAAAATATGTTTATGGAAGGCATTTACTCCATCAATGTAGATGATACATATTATAACCATATTATAACCATACTAACTTAATTTGTGTATTATCTTTAAACAGAAAAAAGTTAATCTACAATTGTGGATTACACTATTTTGGAATGAATTTTATCAACTCAAATCATTTTTTAAAATACTGTGAAAAGATAAAATATATTTGTGGTGAAAAACGAGGATTTTACATTCATTTATGTTTTCAAATAACATTTAAATATGATACCTTAAAAGTCTTTCTAGTTTCCATCTACCAAAAAAGGAAATTAGATAAAAGTGATCTGTAAGGACCCTTCTAGTTTTAAAATTCTATTATTTTAATCATGTGATCTACGTCTTTAATATTTAATTTTCTGTTATACTGCCTTTGCAGTATACTTTCTAATTCTACAGTTCAATAGACGGATAATGTGTTGTTGGTTATAAACAAATTCGTATGAAATGACCTGAAAATCTATTTAAAATGCAATCAGTGAAAGTAAATATTGGATTTCTTCATGTTAAATCTGAGAAGCCATCACTATACTTGCTTTTTACTTTATTTGCTGCTTAACATATCTCAACAGTGAATCTATCATATCAACACAGTCATCATGATCCAAGCTGCAAATAATAGAGAGTGTCAGTGTCAATTTTGCTTTCTCACACTTGCTTCCCTTCACTTCATCTGATTTTAATAATCCCTGTCAAACCACAAACAGTCCAAATTACCTTCATGACACAGAAGCTTTCAAGGAGCAGACAGAATCTCAACTTTCATTTAGCAACTACAAAAGAAAGCTGTCCAGCTGGACAAATATTATTTCCACACTTGACAATCTCTACAGTTGAGCATGCATTTTAATTTTAACTAAACCTGCCAGGAGTTTGATATGCGCTTCTTGTTTCGTGTAGATTGACTCATAGGATTATCAGACCAATGACTGTAATTGTGATGAAAGAACCTAGTATTTTTCTACTAAAAGACGAATCATACACCAAAACAGAGGGACCAAAATGAGCATATAAGAGGCAATGTGGAGGTATGGATTGCAGAAAGAACTCTACTTAAATTAGGTAATTTAATTACTAAATAAAGTCTAAAGATAACAGAACACATTCTTTGAAAAGTAAGAACTAATAGTAAAAATAAAATGCAAAAACATTAAAATTTTATGCATAGAAACCCTTGAGAAATAGATCCTAAGAATGAAGGCTAAAGAGATTTTAAAAGTTGCTTTAGATTGACTCAACTTCAAAGTCAAATTTCTAGAATAGTTCTTTGTGTGAAATTACAATAAAACTGATGTTCCCTTTTTTTTTTTTTTTCCAAATCTTTTTTTAAACGTTTGGCCATGCTGTGTGGCATGTGGGATCTTAGTTGTTGCCCCGCTAGGGATCAAACCCACACCTCCTACATTGGATGCACAGAGTCTTAACCATTAGACCACCAAAAAAGTACCATAAAACTGATCTTCTTTACAAGATGTTAAAAAAAATCCACTCTATTCCAATCAACATGTCCTGTACACACAATGTGAAACTTCAAAAAGTTCAGAGTAAAAATGAATATTGATAGTAAGTTTGTAGAGGAGTAATAGAATAAATGTTACCTGTAAAGCTATACATAAATGATGACATCTTTGAAGCTTAATTTATTAAACTTAAATCTAAAAATTTCAAACGGTGAAATATTTCTGGGAACATTTCCTAAACTGGGCCTGAATTCTTCCTATAGTTATAGAACCTCAAAGTTGCCAAGTGTAAGTCTTCTCTCCAATCTGCTACACTCCACATTCCTAGGCCCCTCCTTCCCCAGAGGAAGTGCTCTTGGGGCAGTTTCTCCCCCAGATGGGTCTCAGACACCACAGCTCAGTTTCCTTCACCAGTCCCCTTTTCTGTCTCTTTCCCTTGGACCTCTGACTGAACAATTTCATCCACGTCCATGTCTCCCACTACCGCTTGTGTTTGGAGCTCCCGTTTGAAGTGTCCAACTCCACACTGGATAACTCCCTTGGATATTCCATGGGTACCTCAAACTCAATATGCCCCCAAAAGTTCTATTATCTTCCCTCTGAGATGTCTTCATTTCTCGAGGTCCCTATAGTAGTTAACAGCATCACTATCAGCCTAGGTACTCAACTCAGAAGCGTGGGAGTCATCCCCCACATTCTAATGCTCTTTCACGAATTACACTGCTAGGTGATTTGTCTTCCTTCATATTTGTCACATTCAATCCTGTTCTCATATTCGCCTGGGAAATTCAAACTCCATCAGCTGGATTAATACAGCAGTTTGCTAAAGTGTCTCCCTATTTTCTGCATCATCTCTTAACACATTTTCTATCCTCCCACCAGAATGATCTTTGTAAAGGTGAGAAAGAAATCAGTGTTCGCAGCAAAATTTCAACTCTAAGTGACTGGGAGATAAACCATACACTTAAGCAATAGAGAAAAATCAAAGGAAAGATCTTATTTTTAATTTGTATGGGGAAAGGGAGTGTTCATTTTAGAAGTAATGAATTTTAAGTGTAAGAATTACAGTCATGTATAATAAACATAGGGAGAAGGCAATGGCACCCCACTCCAGTACTCTTGCCTGGAAAATCCCATGGACGGAGGAGCCTGGTGGGCTGCAGTCCATGGGGTCACTAAGAGTCAGACACGACTGAGCGACTTCACTTTCACTTTTCACTTTCCTGCATTGGAGGAGGAAATGGCAACCCACTCCAGTGTTCTTGCCTGGAGAATCTCAGGGATGGCGGGGCCTGGTGGGCTGCCGTCTATGGGGTCACACAGAGTCAGACACGACTGAAACGACTTAGCAACAGCAGCAGCATAATAAACATAAAGCAATCATTTGGGAAAGGGGAAATGGGATTTAGGAAGGAGGGGATGAAGCATATATAATTTATCATCTAAACTAGGAATTTTTTGGAATAAAAAGGGTACTAAAATAAATAAAATTATATAATTTTTGAGATGTATACTCACAAATCAAGTAAGTGGCTTTATAATATATGTGGACCTACACAAAATTATATTCAAACTTTTTAAAAATTCTGATATCTTTGTCTACTGATGTAAAAAATCTTTATATTGACATCAAAAATACAAAAACAGATGGTTGTTAGTACATTACATATAATTTAATCAATTTCTTAGTTGTATCTATCCCTCACACTTAGTTTTCTAAAGAATGTATTTTTAAAAATGATCATATTATTTTTATAACATTCCAAGATACATTTTGTGGCTAGTAAATTTTAAATTGTTGACATTGCCAAGTGACTTTTCTGTATACATTTTTTCAGGTGCAAATCTACTGGTAAATAATATTAAGTTCAGAGCAAATTCACTAGTGAAAAACATTGCCAATTTTAATTTGTAATAATGAAATACACAAATATTTTAGCCAAATTATTTTTACAGTTTTTTGCCTCTATGCAAACTGCCTTTTTTGACCAATAAGCTAAAAACACAAATCCATCAAACAAATACGTGTGCTTATTTTCAATGTTTTACTTGATTTAGATACTGCAAACTTGCAGGTTTTTCCAGGTTAACTTCATTCTGAACCAAAATATATACTTATTTAATTAAAAATATGAGCTCCATCAAAATATTTCTCCCCATAAGTGTATGTATTTCAAAACACAATTATAGAATTTCACAGTTATATTTTATACATCATTTGAGTTCTTATAAATTAATTTGTTCAGTTTTCCCCTTGATTTCAGGGGGAAATAGTTCAAAATCCTCCTGTTTACAAGCTCTGGGTTCAATAACTGCAATTCCCTAAAATCTTCACATAAATTGAATTTTTTGACTTCCATTTGTTAAATGCTTTGACTAAATATTCCCATTAGATTTTGCTGGAAACTGCAACCAAAATTTAGAGAACATTTTGACAAAAGTATTTAAGTTCCTACCATGCCATGGTAGGAACTTTCATTGATTTATAAATTTACTCTTCAAAGTCTCAAAAGTTTCTAAAATCCAAATAGAAAAAATATATACAACCATGCTTATTATTTTTATCAGCATCAACCTAACTATAAAAATTTACAGGCTGGTTATTTTGTGCATGTATAAGAATATTTATACTTTTTGAGAATATATCTTCTATTTAGATTGGCAGATTTTATAAACTCTTAGAGGAAATTATGAATTACACAAATATGTACAACATATTCTGAGTATACTTACTCTCTGTACGCTCTAAATTTATTCAAAATATTTTATGATGTTATATTCTACTTCAGAATATTTTTTACATCACCAAGACCAAGAATTTTACCATGTATGTTGCAGTTTGTGATTCAATTTACAATAGTATTCAAAATTTCACAATTCACACAATATCACAACCCACTCCAGTACTCTTGCCTGGAGAATCCCATGGAGGGAGGAGCCTGGTAGGCTACAGTCCATGGGATCCCAAAGAGTCAGATACAACTGACCGACTTCACTTTCACTTTCACTTCACAATATCAAGTGTTTCACATTTTACAGAATGAACTTCTGAATGCTTTACTTTGATCCCATGTGTTAGACAAGAAACTTGAACCATTACTGGAATTGATCTTTTTACTAGAAATATACAATGATACTGAAGTAAAACTGCATCGTCTAAGAGCTGGTAAAGTTCTTTTAACAGAGACAATACATTAACGTTACTGTTTCACTTTTCATACATGCACGAGAAAACCTGAAACTGAATATGAGCGAAATTAATTTAGTACAGTCACTTGATCTGAATGAAAAGTCATGTTTCATTGTGTGTGTGTGCTCAGTCGCTTAGATCAGATCAGTCGCTCGTCATGTCCGACTCTGCGACCCCATGAATCGCAGCACACCAGGCCTCCCTGTTCATCACCAACTCCTGGAGTTCACTCAAACTCATGTCCATCGAGTCGGTGATGCCATCCAGCTATCTCATCCTCTGTCGTCCCCTTCTCCTCCTGCCCCCAATCCCTCCCAGCATCAGAGTCTTTTCCAATGAGTCAACTCTTCGCATGAGGTAGCCAAAGTACTGGAGTTGCAGCTTTAGCATCATTCCTTCCAAATAAATCCCAAGGCTGATCTCCTTCAGAATGGACCGGCTGGATCTCCTTGCAGTCCAAGGGACTCTCAAGACTCTTCTCCAACACCACAGTTCAAAAGCATCAATTCTTCAGCGCTCAGCCTTCTTCACAGTCCAACTTTAACATCCATACATGACCACAGGAAAAACCATAGCCTTGACTAGACGGACCTTTGTTGGCAAAGTAATGTCTCTGCTTTTGAATATGTTATCTAGGTTGGTCATAACTTTCCTTCCAAGGAGTAAGCATCTTTTAATTTCATGGCTGCAGTCACCATCTTCAGTGATTTTGGAGCCCAGAAAAATAAAGTCTGACACTGTTTCCACTGTTTCCCCATCTATTTCCCATGAAGTGGTGGGACCGGATGCCACGATCTTCGTTTTCTGAATGTTGAGCTTTAAGCCAACTTTTTCACTCTCCACTTTCACTTTCATCAAGAGGCTTTTGAGTTCCTCTTCACTTTCTGCCATAAGGGTGGTGTCATCTGCATATCTGAGGTTATTGATATTTCTCCCGGCAATCTGGATTCCAGCTTGTGTTTCTTCCAGTCCAGTGTTTCTCATGATGTACTCTGCATATAAGTTAAATAAGCAGGGTGACAATATACAGCCTTGACGAACTCCTTTTCCTATTTGGAACCAGTCTGTTGTTCCATGTCCAGTTCTAACTGTTGCTTCCTGACCTGCATACAGATTTCTGCATACAGATTTCTCAAGAGGCAGGTCAGGTGGTCTGGTATTCCCATCTCTTGAAGAATTTTCCACAGTTGATTGTGATCCACACAGTCAAAGGCTTTGGCATAGTCAATAAAGCAGAAATAGGTGTTTTTATGGAACTCTCTTGCTTTTTCCATGATCCAGCAGATGTTGGCAATTTGATCTCTGGTTCCTCTGCCTTTTCTAAAACCAGCTTGAACATCAGGAAGTTCACGGTTCACATATTGCTGAAGCCTGGCTTGGAGAATTTTGAGCATTACTTTACTAGCGTGTGAGATGAATGCAATTGTGTGGTAGTTGGAGCATTCTTTGGCATTGCCTTTCTTTGGGATTGGAATGAAAACTGACCTTTTCCAGTCCTGTGGCCACTGCTGAGTTTTCCAAATTTGCTGGCATATTGAGTGCAGCACTTTCACAGCATCATCTTTCAGGATTTGGAATAGCTCAACTGGAATTCCATCACCTCCACTAGCTTTGTTCGTTGATGCTTTCTAAGGCCCACTTGACCTCACATTCCAAGATGTCTGGCTCCAGGTCAGTGATCACACCATCATGATTATCTGAGTCATGAAGATCTTTTTTGTACAGTTCTTCTGTGTATTCTTGCCATCTCTTCTTAATATCTTCTGCTTCTGTTAGGTCCTTACCATTTCTGTCCTTTATCGAGCTCATCTTTGCATGAAATGAAAAGCTCAGTCGCTTAGTCATGTCCAATTCTTTGCAACCCCATGGATATAGCCTCCCAGGCTCCTCTGTCCATGGGATTTCTCAGGCAAAAATACTGGAGTGGGGTGCCACTTCCTTCTCCAGGGGATTGTCCCGAGCCAGGGATTGAACTTGCATCTCCAGTGGCTCCTGCATTGGCATACAGAATTTACTATTATTATCATTTATTTAAGCTGTGCTTGTTCTCCACTGCTGTGTGGGCTTTTTCCTAGTTGCGGGATGTAGGGTTCTCGTCGTGGTCGCTTCTCTTGTTGTGGAGCACAGGCTCAACAGTTGAGGTGCGAGGGCTTTCTTGCTCATCTTCCTAGACCAGGGATCAAACCTACATCTCCTACATTGACACAGAGTGGTACACAAATGTACCTTCTGCAGCGAAGCGTCAATTATGAAAAAGTCATATTTTCAGGCACGGTGAAATTATTTTATTTTTCAGGGCATGAAAATAAGACTTTGCCTGTGCACTCTTCGGACAAGGGATCAAACCCGTGTCCCCTGCACTGGCAGGCAAATTTTTCATGCTTATTTTCACAGCATGAAAATAAGACTGTGCAATAGATGCTGATGCTTCTGTGTCTTCTTGTTTTCATGTGGTCTGTGATACCACTACAGCCTCCATAGTGTGGGTTACACATTTAATTCTTGTTGGCAAGTCAAATGAAATTTAGTACTACTAACCAATGAATGTTCACAGTTATTTTCTTTCTCTACCCCCTCCTAAATCTCTGTCACCAAAATTCATTGTTACAAAATCACTGTCACCAAAAATCGTTGTTACAAAATTAAAAATGTGTTATCCAACAATAAACAAACAGTTGTAGATTTATATCATATGATACATAATAAAATCCTTATAGCAATATAAAGCTGGTATTGTATTCACTCTATGGTAAAACTGAATAAAGGGTGAGAAATGTGCAATCCACAGGCCAAAGCACAGGCTCAGCACAACTGGTTTTGCATCAAGTGGCCAGCAGAGCTGGCAGCCCGGACCGTTCTGCCACCGCCACCCCCTGAGCTCCAAAGGAGCTAGCTGATCTAACTGCTGGAGAGCATTTACTTTATCAGAAAGCACCCTTCCTGCTCTCCTTGAAAAAGATGTGCTAGCTCATATTACTTCTGGAAAGGCACTGGAAAAGAGAAATGGGAAGTGGCCAATTTAACTATATGTTACAGTGAGAATTCTGTTCACTGTACTGGTGTCTCAAATATGAGGACACGCCAGGATGGAAACAAGGAAGGTGCAGGTCTATCAAAACCTATCCAGGTTTATTTACACATAACTATTAAATAAGGCTTCATTCAAAAATGAAAACTCTGAGACAAAAGCTAAACTGATGAAATACTGAGATGAAAGGTATAAGGTGGGACTATTCCTGGGCCAACTGAATATATAATGTGATGTCAGTACACGGGATCTTTTACATCTTTTTAAAACTTATTGATTTACTTATTTTTGATTGCACTGGGTCTTCTTTGCTGCATGTGGGGTTTCTCTAGCTGCTAAGAGCGGGGGCTGCCCTTTGTTGCCAAGCACAGGCTTGCCATTGATAGCTTCTCGTTGCGGAGCACAGGCCCCAGGTGCACGGGCTCTGGTAGTACTAGCGCATAGGCTCAGGAGCTGGAGCTCACAGGCTCGAGTGCGGGGGCTCAGGAGTTGTGGCACATGAACTTCAGTGGTGTGTGGCATGTGCACTCTTCCCGGACAAGGGATCAAACCCGTGATCCCTGCATTGGCAGGCAGATTCCTATCCACTGTGCCACCTGGGAAGTCCAGTACATGGAATATTTTCAATATCAATATAACATATATAAAATGAAACGAAACCTATGAAAAATGAAAAGCCAGCTTTGTATGGCAAGAAATGGAAAGATTTCCAGAATGCTATAGCGTTTTCTTAGAAAACCAAATTGTAAAACTATATATGCATCATGATACAATGCAATACTTTAAAAAAGAAACCAACCCCAACCCCCTTCACAATCAGGAAGATACTCAACAAACTACCAGCGGTCCTAAGCTGTGGGTGGTAGAACTAAAACGCAACAGGGAAAAGGAAATTTTTACTCTTTATAATCTTTTTTGGTTTGAATTTATAATGAGCATGTCTTACTTTTGACGCATGAGAAACAAAAACAAACAAATATTACAAGGCATTAGCTAATGTAGTATTAACTGAGTGGTACAAGTAACAAATGATCCAGAAGTTCTGTAAGACATTCCCTTTGGGCAGAAGAAAAGAGAGGAGTCAAGTTGCCAAAAAAAAAAAGGAAGATAAAGGTGGAAGCCCAGTGATCTCACAAAATCCATAGCCTCACAGGCCCCCCTAGTTGCAAGACACTTAATCTCTCCCTGTATATAGATTCAAACGCTCTCTAGTTCTGTGAATGATCCAACAACTAGTGAACGGAGGTTATAAGGGGCCTCAGCCAGACAGGAAATAAGAGAAGTAATTCATCAGTTTGTCTCCTGTTCACTTCTCTTTTCTTCTGCAGCCTGGGCTCTAACTTCTAATCGCCAATGTGTAATCAGGTCCTCAACATGAGGTTTCTTTGTATGTAGTGGGATTCTACTGCTAGACCTCAGCCACAACTGTCTGCTCCACACTCACGAACAACCACCAACAGGGTGCCCTGGTAATGAAAATGGTGAGACCATCCCTGGAGCATATAGAGAACTGCTTTGTGGAACCAGAACAGAAAACTCACAAATGAAAACAGCGAAAGATAAAATTGGAGAGGTATGCCATGGCCAGATGGATGTGCTGAGGCCTTTTATTCTGCAGGAGGAAAATATTTGTACTTTTATTCTACAGAGAATATGGAGTCATAAAAGGCTTTTTTCTTTTTTTTCTTACTAAGGCAGTACATGACTACTGTTTTACAAATATTTATTAAAAAGGGTGTTAAGACGGTTTGGTGTGGGGTGAGAGAAGAGATGTAGGAGGATCAGTTAGAAGGACAGTGAATTAATCCAGATGAAGGTGATGATGACTAGGAAGAGGATGGGACCGTGAGGAAAGGAAAGACAGCTTTTGAAATGACTTTCCAAGGTAAGACTAGATAAGAGTTTGGGGTCGCTGACCAAGGCAGGCAATTACAGCTGAGAGCACAACCAGGCAGGTGTGACATGTCCCAGGCATTAGAAGCTTGGACTTTAGACCCAAGTCATCAGAGACACCAGACAAAATGACGTGAAAACTATGGTCATGCTAAGAGCCAGTATACATGTGGATATGTCGTTAGAAAGTAGCAAAGGGTAAAAATCCAGGGTGAGGCTCTTCCTTGGCAATAAAAAAAAAAAAAAAAATGACCAGTTACAACAGAAAGAGCTAAGAGAGGTGGGTATCATACAGAGCAGGGCATCTTGTTGACAATGGCTCTTACAGTCTTGTGGATGGCAGCCACAGATACCAGGCAGGGCACGCCCAAGGCAGCCTTCAAGAAGCTACCTGGGGAGTGGGTGACTACAAGGGCTGCCAATAAGGTTTTCTGCTTGGTTGGGCCACAGGACAGGCCAGGGCAGTCAGATGAGGCTATCGGGGAATTTACATAGGAAGGGCTAAATTATTACAAAGCAATTTTGAAATTTTATCCTGGATAACGGAATGGTAGTTTATGAATAGATTTAAAAAAAAAAAAAACTTAGGAGGAAAATGTTAACAGAATGCACAACAAATACAATTTTAGACATGATTTTGAATGGATTATACAAATTGGTAATGTCCAGAATAGAGATGCAGCAGATATATGAGTGGAACGCATGGGAAAACAGTGCTTATAATGTCACACTGAAGTCCAGGAGCCCAAAACTCAGAGAGTATCTTTCAAACTTTTTGAATTATGACTTATGAGGTTAAGACAAAATGCATTGCAATCTAACGTGTAGGTGTGCACATATATCTTAAACGAAAGTCTCATGAAACACTGCTTCTCTTGCTTTGATCTATTTCATTTCATCCTATTTTATTCCTTTTTACTACTTCTTTTTATTCTTTTTTACTACCTCTTCTTGGAAGGACTGATGTTGAAGCTGAAGCTCCAATATTTTGGCCACCTGATGCGAAGAGCTGACTCATTTGAAAAGACCCTGATGTTGGGAAGGATTGAAGGCAGGAGGAAAAGGGGATGACAGAGGATGAGATGGTTGCATGGCATCACCAACTCAATGGACATGAGTTTGGGTAAACTTCGGGAGTTGGTGATGGACAGGGAGGCCTGGCATGCTGTGGTTCATGGGGTTGCAGAGAGTCGGACACGACTAAGCAACTGAACTGAACTAAACTGAACTACTTCTTCTTTCTTTTAATGTTGCCCATAGGCTCTAAATTGATTACAGCACCTGAATTTTGGCTTAGAGATTTTTAGATTAAACAGACTTCTGCGGGTATTTTGTAGAACCATCTGCACAGATATGACTGATAAATCCAAAAGACATATTCTTTGAGAAAGGGTAAAAAAAAAAGAGAGAAAAGCAGAAAAATTAAAGACTGGCTTGGGAACCACTATGGGGGTAAGGAGAGGACAAATTAGAAAGTTGGGTCACAGGATGGAAAAAAACTAGTACCAAAGAGGACAATGTTGCCAGAAGGAAGGGGAGTCAACAAAAGCTCTTTTTAATTCATGTCTTCGTCACTACTGCAGTGGTTCTCCAAGTGTACTCGAGAACACTAATTTAAGTAGAATCACTTTGGCCATTTGTTAAAAATTCAAACACCCAGGTGGGCCTCATCCCAGGCCTAGTGAACTGAACTTTCTAGGTATGTGCCCCAGAATTGACAATTTACAAGTTTCCCAGGATATTCTTTTCACAGACTATTTTTATCTTAGTGCCTTCCACCAATCAGATTTCAAGGTACTTTTCAGGAACGCGCAGCCTCACTTCACACATTAGATGTAATCTTAAATAGCTGTTAAGTGAGTGCCTGCACACTAAACCATTATTCCCCTAAAGACTATCATGATTAACTGTACGTACAACTTCAGAATAATGTCCAAAAGAAAACAAACACCTTCTGAAGCATTCAGCCTTTAGACAGACACTTTATTCTGACTGTTTTGTATTACTTCTCCAAGTGGTTGGCCAAATGGGCATACAAGCCTCATTCGTTAGTTTTATTTCGTTTAAAAGCATATACTATATTTAAAAATTCACTATGCTGTTATATGTTTCATTTTGATTTTGAATTGAGTGCACTGGACTTAACTAGTTAAGTACCACAATGAAGTGGTGTTTAGGAGAACTCACAGGCAGGAAGTGCCACAAGGAAAAAGTGTGCAGAAAATACAAAAACTAAAATTTATGATTTGGACTCTAACAGCAAAGATATCCCTTTACATGGTAAGCCCTGCTAACAAAAATATTTGTCAGTTTATTACCAAGTATGAGATGAGACTCTATTCTACTCTTTAAGATGGGAATCATAACTAACAACAACTACAGCAGAAAACATTATCACTTATATCAGGTGATATCAGGTTCTGTTTTCAAACCTTTCCATGGATTAACTCGTTTCATCTTCACAACAACCCTGTGAAGTAAGTACAGCTTTAGACCTCATTCCCAGAACATGAAGCTGAGATACAGGGAGCTGTGTAACTTTCTTAGGGTCCTACAGCTAGAAATAGGACCTGAGGCTCACACACAGGCAGTCTGTCCAGAATCTGCATTCAAAGGCAGTGTGCTACAATGTGACTGGGAGAAAGCCTCAGATGAAGAAGTAGCTAGCTGCCCAGCAGACAGAAAGACTTGCTGTTTATGGTTGAGGTTTTTTTTTTTTTTGGTTCTTTATACAAGTGATTTCCAGGTAGCTTGGACCCCTGTTTACATTTATTTATCTTTTTACGATGCACTTTATATATGAGGAATACTCACAATAGCATATAAGATGTGATACTGGGGTGGAGTCTGAGAGTCTGCATTTCTGAAAAGTTCCCAGGTAATGGTGATACTGCTGGCTTGGGGACCGCGCTTTGAGTAGTGGGGGCTTAGAGTGTGAGATCTGGGATAACAATGCTAGTGGTGGAATTCTAGCTCTGTTACTTACTAGTTTTATAACGTTCTCCTGTGTGCCTCTACCATATCTATAAAATACTGAGATCAACACAGTGTTCTTATGAGGGATACATGAGATAATCCATGGATACTATTTAGAACAGCTGCTGGAATACAGAAAATACTCAATAAATACTATCTCTTTATATTATAGAAAACTATTAAAAGCATATATTGTATCATATTAGAAAGCCATTTACAGAATTGACTGATGTAGCAAAACAATAAATAAATTCTTATCATTTTTTTCCAGACAGTCACTAGAACATCACTGTACACTGAAGGACATTTAATACATGTTAGACCCAGTATCCAACTTTATTAATTACATAAATCTGAAACTGTTGTAAATGAATTGGTGTGAAGGCTTTGGCCTATGTTATTTAAAAGATTATTTTGTTTCTATGCCAGAAAGCTTTTTCTACATTGTAGGTGTGCACTGAGCTCATTTATTTGAATAGCTTTCTTTGAATTTAGAAAGAGATATTTTTGTTTTAAAAATTCATTTTAATCAAATAGAAATCAGAACTGGTATTAGTATGAACAATAATAATGACTTTAAACATTTGTTCAAGCAAGAGCACTAGTATAGTTGAGATAAATTTGTAAGAGTTAGCCAAATCCTTCACATACAACTGTATGCATTTTCACACTACTATACAATGCAGCCTAATTACCTCATGCTAGAATCATGATGGTGATATCATTCACCTAGAGCTAGACATCTTGGAATGCAAAGTCAAGTGGGCCTTAGGAAGCATCACTATGAACAAAGCTAGTGGAGGCAATGGAATTCCTATTTGGAATTTGGAATTCCTATTAGGAATCTAGAATTCCTATTAGGATTTGAGCTACTTCAAACCCTAAACGATGATGCTGTGAAAGTGCTGCACTCAATACGTCAGCAAATTTGGAAAACTCAACAGTAGCCACAGGACTGAAAAAGTTCAGTTTTCATTCCAATCCCTAAGAAAGGCAATGCCAAAGAATGTTCAAACTACCGAACAATTGCACTCATCTCACATGCTAGCAAAGTAATGCTCAAAATTCTCCAAGCCAGGCTTCAACAGCACGTGAATCGTAAACTTCCAGATGTTCAAGCTGGTTTTAGAAAAGGCAGAGGAACGAGAGATCAAATTGCCAACATCCACTGGATCATCGAAAAAGTAAGAGAGTTCCAGAAAAACATCTACTTCTGCTTTATTGACTATGACAAAGTCTTTGACTGTGTGGATCATAATCAACTGTGGAAAATTCTGAAAGAGATGGGAATACCAGGCCATCTGACCTGCCTCCTGAAAAATCTGGATGCAGGTCAAGAAGCAACAGTTAGAATTGGACATGGAACAACAGACTGGTTCCAAACTTGGAAAGGAATATATCAAGGCTGTATATTGTCACCCTACTTATTTAACTTATATGCAGAGTACATCATGAGAAACGCTGGGCTGGAGGAAGCACAAGCTGAAATCAAGATTGCCAGGAGAAATATCAATAACCTCAGATATGCAGATGACACCACCCTTATGGCAGAAAGTGAAGAAGAACTAAAGAGCCTCTTAATGAAATTTAAAGAGGAGAGTGAAAAAGTTGGCTTAAAATTCAACATTTAGAAAACTAAGATCATGGCATCTGGTCCCATCACTTCATGGCAAATAGATGGAGAAACAATGGAAACCATGAGAGACTTTATATTTTGGGCTCCAAAATCACTGAAGATGGTGACTGCAGCCATGAAATTAAAAGACGCTTACTCCTTGGAAGAAAAGCTATGACTAACCTAGACAGCAAGTTAAAAAGCAGAGACATTACTTTACCAACAAAGGTTCATCAAGTCAAGCTTTGGTTTTTCCAATAGTCATGTATGGATGTGAGAGTTGGACTGTGAAGAAAGCTGAGCACTGAAGAATTGATGCTTTTGAACCGTGGTGTTGGAGAAGACTCTTGAGAGTCCCTTGGACTGCAAGGAGGTCCAACCAGTCCATCCTAAAGGAGATCAGTCCTCAGTATTCACTGGAAGGACTGATGCTGAAGCTGACACTCCAATACTTTGGCCACCTGATGCAAAGAACTGACTCACTGGAAAAGACCCTGATGCTGGGAGTGATTGAAGGCAGGAGGAGAAGGGGGTGACAGAGGATGAGATGGCTGGATGACATTACCAACATAATGGACATGAGTTTGAGTAAGCTCCGGGAGTTGGTGATGGACAGGGAAGCCTAGCATGCTGCAGTCCATGGGATCGCAAAGAGTCGGACCACGACCGAGCGATGGAACTGAACTGAACTGAGGAACGGTAAAAGCTGGAGAGTCAGTGAAGGAGAAGATATGAAATATGAAGTCTTATATTTGGGGTTGGCCAGTATATATTTGAGTCAGCCAGAAAAGATCAATAAATAATTTGCCTCTCTTTCCACTTTTCATTTCTCTAACGTGGGTGATGAAAAAGACAACTGTGAGACAGATTCTGATATTTATTTTTCTAAATTAAAACCATATTCAGCATATGACCTGCCCAATGAGATCATGACAGATAAGAATCAAGGAAATGGGTAGAATTATTTTTCTCTCCTCTTTCCCTTCTCTCTCTCCCTGCAGAAGGGAGTAAGGAAGGCTCCATGCTCCTCCTTGAATGTCCAATGGGGTATGAGAATTTTTTTTTTAAACATTCAACCCAACACAACAGATTTTTACTTTATATTTGCTTTCTAAACAAGTGTTACCTTTAAAAAAAAAATCACATTTGCCCCCAAATCTGCATAAAAGTGTTTATATAAAAGGCTGGCATATGGAAAAATTTAAGGTAGAGTTACCTATACTTAATTATACTGAATAAGTATATTTCTATTGAAATAATTGTCAGGATTAACTTGTATTCTAAGTGAAAAAACAATCACCTGTGGGAATTATGATTCTTAATATCTAGGGATTATAATCAACAAAATTGGGTGGTTTGGATTAGAAGAACAAGAACACAATTATACCAACATCATGTTTTGTCATTTGGGCTTACAATGGTCTGAATCAAAATCTTGAAAAACAGAAATTTACCAAATGCCTGAGCTAACTTTTTCCACTTACAAGGCAGGTAATAGCTGTATCTCAGTACCAGAGAGTCAAGGAATTTCACTTCAGTGTGACCTATTTATGCCTCTCAGATTCATCATATGCATTTTTTAATGACCCTGAACCAAAGAAAATGTAGAAACCTATTTGAAAAGCTGACATTAAGGTTGTGACACCAGCGAAAACAACAAGAGAATCTAAAGTTAAACTGACACACAATCCCCAAATCAGTCTGTTACACTCCTAATTTAAAAAACAGTTACTATGTGAAAAAGTGATGGCATGTCAGCCTTTGCTTTGAAACCTCTGAATTTTGTCATTTGGTGTTTGTGTCACAACCTTAATATTATTTAAATATACTTTTAATATCTATTATTTAAAAAATATCCTTGAATTGAAGATACTCTGAAGCTTTGAAGAAGCCAACCTCAAAGCACTGCATTCCTAGCATGCCACTTTTATTAGAAGTGGTGCATAAAACATTTCCTGTTGACAAATCTAATTCATTAAAAGGTGAGATGGATGCATTTTAAAATAACTGGCTGGCATCATTATCTGCAGCACCTTTTATAAATTATTCCTCTTTTCCCTTTTGACTGAACTTGTCACAGTTCTCTCTTTCAGAGTCTGAGTGTTATGCCTTATAGTCAATGCTTTCAACATGTTTAGACAAGTCATAAGTTAAATAAGCAGTGGTACTTTATTTTCTAGAAATGAGAAAGGGTAGCAGAAGTATTTACAGATAATTTCAGTCAATTCATTGATTTTTAGCTAAGGACAAGGAAAGTCAGCTAGTGCTAGTTTCATCTTACACAAAGGATTTAAAAATAAAACTATACTGTTTGAGGAAAAGGGAGAATTTCAAAGAAAGGAACATAAAGAGAGATGCTGGCAGCCCTGCTGCAGTAGTGCGCAGAAGACTTACTTTAAAATTGAATTGTGCTTCCCCTGACATCGGAGATCAGGTACATCATAAAGCTGACAGCTGGCTGGCATGCTGCCTTCCTAGAGGAAAATGCTAACTGCATTTCTCTTCGAGGCCAAAGGAATAGAATTATAGAAGCTTTCAAGCAAACTGGGAAGATGGAGGACAAGTCATTTAAAATATGATGAAAAGCATTTCTTACCTAATTTTGTTTCAGAAGATTCTAAGAATGAGCTGGTCTTCTAATCCTAACGTAGGTGGTAACTTATTTCCTTCTGAGGTGTCAGTAGAAGAGCTGCCTTTTCGTCAGTGTCTTCAGCAGCTTTTTTCCCAAATATACAAAGCACACCTATAAAATAATTAGATATAGCTTTATCACCCACGTGGAGGAGGCACAGTCACAACATTACTGATTTCATTGGCAGTGACAGCACTACCGTTAAGGTATGATATACAGACTCGATCCAAGAGATGCTAGAAACACATAAAGACATCCTGAAGTCGGGGCACCTTAAAGAAGCTTATTAACAAGACGACTCATAGAGTATTGGCACATGGATAACAGACGCACCTTAAAAATATGCACAAAGTAGCCCTTTTATTATCACTGAGTTTTCAAATGTTCCTAAAGAAACGTAGATCACAGACAGTAAGGGATGGCTGCACCATATGAATCAAGCAATACCTTTCAGTACAATTAGAGCTTTCTTGTTTAATTACCAGTTGCCCAGAACTGTTTCTTAAAGCCATATTTGGGACATCCCTGGAGGTCCATTGGTTAAGATTCCAAGTTTCCAATATAGGGGACTATGGTTCGATTCCTGGTCAGGGAACTAAGATTCCATATGCCACATCATGAGGCCAAAATATTACAAAGTAAATTTTAAAATTTAAATTAAAAAAAAATCATTTCCCCACTCTTCTAGGTTATTCATTTCCCCACTCTTCTAGGTTATCTTGATAAAGCAGATTCCGACTCAGCTGATCTGGGGTCAGGACCTGAGATTCTGTGTTTCTAATAACCTCCCAAGTAAAGTCACCAAAGAGGTGAGTCTGGTCTAAACAGTCACTACTGAGGTTCCACCAATCTACCTGACTTTGCCTGCATCAAAATACACTGCAGTCATTCTTGTTTTTTGGCCTCTGTCTCTCTATATAATTTTTAAATCTTTTGTCAAGTAGTCTCTCCTCCCCTCAGAAATACACATAAATTTGATTGAACTGATCCAACTGGGCATTACTGGTTGGGACATAGACTTGGATTACTGTTTTTCCAGTGGTCATGTATGGATGTGAGAGTTGGACTGTGAAGAAAGCTGAGCACCGAAGAATTGATGCTTTTGAACTGTGGTGTTGGAGAAGACTCTTGAGAGTCCCTTGGACTGCAAGGAGATCCAACCAGTCCATTCTGAAGGAGATCAGCCCTGGGACTTCTTTGGAAGGAATGATGATAAAGCTGAAACTCCAATATTTTGGCCACCTCATGTGAAGAGTTGACTCATTGGAAAAGACTGTGATGCTGGGAGGGATTGGGGGCAGGAGGAGAAGGGGACGACAGAGGATGAGATGGCTGGATGGCATCACTGACTCGATGGGCATGAGTCTGAGTGAACTTCAGGAGTTGATGATGGAGAGGGAGGCCTGGCGTGCTGCAATTCATGGGGTCACAAAGAGTCGGACACGACTGAGCAACTGAACTGAACTGATCCAACTGGGCACCTATAAAACCTTATTTCCCAAAGCCATGTGTATGACATATCACTCCACTTATTGAGGTTCTACTGTCACAAAATAATGCTTTATTATTTCCTCATGGGAGTTTTGCACATCTCGTTATGTTAGATTTGTTCCCAGGAACTTCGTATTTTGAATGTTACTATAAATAATATCTCTTTGCAAGGGCTTTTTCATGTTTTGTTTATATTTGTGTAATTTTGTACATCGATATGTTTACCCAGGATATCTGTAAAACTCTTACTACACTTTTCTGTAGCTTGACATTATGAACATTCCAAAATCTATAATTATTTCTTTATCTTGCCTTACTAAAAGGAAAAGAAAAGAAGTCAAACAGTAAGTATATTATTTAATAGAAAAAAAAAAGCTATTTGATGATTTGTGATCAGTCAGAATGATTTCTTCATTAGGCTTGAAAGTGAAGTCGCTCAGTTGTGTCCAGCTCTTAGCGACCCTGTGGACTGTAGCCTACCAGGCTCCTCCATCTGTGGGGTTCTCCAGGCAAGAATACTGGAGTGGGTTGCCATTTCCTTCTCCAGGGGATCTTCCCAACCCAGGGATCGAACCCTGGTCTCCTGCATTGTAGGCAGACGTTTTACCCTTTGAGCCACCTCAACTATAAAACTAATATGAAGAAGGCTCTAGATATTTCTCTCAATATTTATTGATTGTTCTCATACTTCTTGCCTTTCCCTGCTATCTGCAATACAAGTGCTTAAACATTACTAACATCTATTAATCCAAGCTGATATCCAGCTAAAACTTCATCAGAAACAGGCGAAACGCCTCAGTGACAATTTGGCCAGTCTACGAACTAAATCTGAACAAAATAGAAAACGGAGGAATTCTAATGCGAGACATGGTTCAGTTTGGTTAAAGAACTAAGTGGAGATGCCCACTTTAGGGAGCCATTATAGAGATACAACATATTACCTATACTCCATATCTGAAATCACAAGATTTCATGCAAAACCATAAATAACTGAAATTGCTTTCTTGATGACAATGTCAGCCTATAGAGTGAATTGTCCTTCAATGATAACTTTCAACAGCTGACCAAGGGAAAAAAATCAAGACTTACTTTTCTAGAAACTGTCAACATTGGTAATGTTGCTCACCTGACAAAAAGTGAGTGTACACAGGTAAAAGAAAATGTAAACCCAAAGGTATGTGGGGTACAGAATCAGGTAAAGAAAGAGAAAGGGCAGTAACTAAAATAATAATAACCACTACAATAATAATAAAAAAAATACAACAAACTGTTCTTTAAAAATGGGTTCATAATCCACTAAAAAAATAACTATGAAGAAACATGGCAATGCAGAATGGCATCACCAATTCAATGGACACGAGTCTGAGCAAACTCTAGGAGATTGTGAAGGATAGGGACGCTTGGTGTGCTGCAGTCCATGGGGTCACAAAGGGTCAGAAATGACTGAGTGACTAAATACACAGAAAATCCTGAAAAGAACAGATGAGAGCAGGACCCAAGAAGATGTGGTACGTATATACAATGGAATATTACTCAGCCATAAAAAGAATGAAATGATGCCATTTGCAGGAACATGGATGGACCTAGAGATTGTCATATTAAGTCAAAGAAAAATAATCATATCACTTACATGTGGAATCTAAAAAAATGATACAAATGAACAAAAACAGAAATAGACTCACAGAATCTGAAAACAAATTTATAGCTACCAAAGGGGAAAAGGTCGAGGTAGGGGAGGAATAAATTAGGAGTTTGGGATTAACATATACACACTGCTATATATAGAACAGAGTACTAGGAAAGGTAGCATGGGTGCCTCCATAGAAAAATCTGCCTCATTCTGGCTTCAGCAGACTTCCAGCATAATCATGGTTACCCGCCTATTCACTCTAAAGCAAACTGTACCATCAAATCGGTGCCACCCAAATGTAGTTTCTAGGCAGCTTCTGGACTTGCTTCTTTGTAATATGAAAGCACAGCCAAGGACTATCGGGCATTTGAAGAAAATCGTTTTGCTTTGTGTTTACATCTGAAAACCAATATAAAACAAAAATGTGCCCCAAAAGAAGATGGAGAGAAGTCAAACCTTAGAGCTAGATAAAACTGACAAATACAACCATTTTAGTCACCTCGTCACCCATAAATAGACCAAAAGAAGATAATGATTTGAGGAGTATTGATATCTGAAAAACTACTCATTTTTAGGTAAGAAAACTAGGACCCTGTTGTATTCTAGCCGAGAGGTGCTCTTGTCGATATCAACCACAATTCAGTGAGTACAGAGGTTCTTCCAGAGTGGGGAAGATCACCAGAACTTTGCAGAGGTCAAAGGGGGCTCAGTGGTACTTGAGTGGTGGGTGATGCCAGCCTTTTGCAGTGTTTCACTGGAAGTGATGGCCTTACAACAGGGAGCAAGCACAGAGAGTCAACAGCTCTATTAATCCAAGTTATGTTCACCCTTGGGGCAAGTACATTCTTGACTATGGCAAAGAGTATGTCCAATGGAGGCCTGAGAGGAACAAAGCTACCCACGCATTGCTGAGGCTGAACAATCACAGCACAGAGGAAATGGGAAAGGGTTCAGTAGGAACCAAAGTGGGGAACACTTGAAAACAATGTAAATTTTAAATGTGTTCCCCTATCAATACAGAGATTCATGAGCAGATGACAGATAATTTACTGACTTGAAGTGTTTGCGCACATTCACTGTCTGGCCATCAGCTTATCATTTAAGCTTCACAGAGAGAGAGGCAAGTCCCAGGAAGCCAAATGTAAAACTAATAACAAGAATCTCAAAAAGAAATAAAGAAAAAGTACATAAGTGGCTACCTATCACAAGGGAAATAGATGTTACTGATTTAATTTAGGCAAATTACTAAACAAAAAAACAAGCAAATAAAGCAGTAACAGGGAGAAAAAAAAATCAGAATCCAGAGTTGCCACAATATATGATCTAAAGTATCTACTTTTCAACAAGATATTATAAGATATGCAAGGAGGGAAAAAGTGGCCAATAGAAACTGGATATCTCTAGATATTGAATTTAAACACAGTCTTTAAAGCAGAATTATAAATAAATTCAATGAACCAAAGGTGACCACACTTAAAAAACAAAACGAAAGTAAGGCAATGATGAATTTAAAAAAATGAAATTCTCAATAATGAGAAAAAATGTTGGAAAACAACTAAATGGAAATTTTAGACTTGAAAGTATATTAAGTGAAAATTCACTTTAGGAACCTGACAACACATTCACGATGACCTGAAGGATTAGTGAATTTAAAAGTGCTGTGCTTAGGGCTCAGTCATGTTCAACTCTTTGTGAGCAAATGGGCTGTAGCCTTCCAGGCTCCTCTGTCCATGGGGACTCTCCAGGCAAGAATACTGGAGTGGGCTGACATGCCCTCTCCAGGGAATCTTCTGAATACAGGGATCAAACACAGGTCACCTGCACTGCAGGAGGATTCTTTACTGTCTGATCCACCAGGGAAGCCCAAGAATACCGGAGTGGGTAGCCTAGCCTATCCCTTCGCCAGGGGATCTTCCTGACCCAGCAATCAAACCTGGGCCTCCTGAATTTCAGGCGGATTCTTTACCAGCTGAGCTACCAAGGAAGACCAGTGGATTTAAAATCAGTTCAGCCAGTTGCTCAGTTGTGTCTGACTCTTTGCGACCCCATGGACTGCAGCACACCAGGCCTCCCTGGTATCACCAAATCCCAGAGCTTGCTCAAACTCATGATAGAGTCGGTGATGCCATCCAACCACCTTATCCTCTGTCGTCTACTTTTCCTAACTTCAATCTTTCCCAGCGAGTCAGTTCTTCACATCAGGTGACCAAAGTATTGGAGTTTCAGCTTCAGTATCACTCCTTCCAATGAACACTCAGGACTGATCTCCTTTAGGATGGACTGGTTGGATCTCCTTGCAGTCCAAGGGACTCTCAAGAGTCTTCTCCAACACCATAGTTCAAAAGCGTCAATTCTTAGGTGCTCAGCTTTCTTTATGGTTAAACTCTCACATCCATACATGACTACTGGAAAAACCATAGGTTTGACCAGACAGGCCTTTGACAGCAAAGTAACATCTTTGCTTTTTAATATGCTGTCTAGGTTGGTCATAGCTTTTCTTCCAAGGAGCAAGAGTCTTTTAATTTTATGGCTGCAGTCACCATCTGCAGTGATTTTGGGGCCCAAGAAAATAAAGTCTCTCATTGTTTCCATTGTTTCCCTATCTATTTACATGAAGCGATAGGACTGGATCCCATGATCTTCATTTTTTGAATGCTGAGCCTTAAGCCAACATTTTCACTCTCCTCTTTCACTTTCATCAAAAGGCTCTTTAGATCCTCTTCACTTTCTGCCATAAGGGTGGTATCATCGCCGTATCTAAGGTTATTGATGTTTCTCCCAGCAATACAGATTCCAGCTTGTGCTTCTTCCAGCCCAGCATTTCTCATGATATACTCTGCATACAAGTTAAATAAGCAGGGTGACAATATACAGCCTTGACGTACTCTTTACCAGATTTGGAACCAGTCTGTTGTTCCACGTCTGGTTCTAACTGTTGCTTCTTGACCTGCATACAGATTTCTCAGGAGGCAGGTCAGGTGGTCTGGTATTCCCATCTCTTGAAGAATTTTCCACAGTTTGTTGTGATCTACACAGTCAAAGGCTTTGGCATAGTCAATAAAGCAGAAGTAGATGTTTTTCTGAAACTCTCTTGCTTTTTTGATGATCCAGTGGATGTTGGCAATTTGATCTCTGGTTCCTTTGCCTTTTCTAAATCCAACTTGAACATCTGGAAGTTCACAGTTCACGTACTGTTGAAGCCTGGCTTGGAGAATTTTGAGCATTACTTTGCTAGCATGTGAGATGAGTGCAATTGTGCAGTAGTTTGAACATTCTTTGGTATTGCCTTTCTTAGGGATTGGAATGAAAGCTGACCTTTTCCAGTCCTGTGGCCACTGCTGAGTTTTCCAAATTTGCTGGCATATTGAGTGCAGCACTTTGACAGCATCATCGTTTAGGATTTGAAATAGCTCAGCTAGAATTCTATCACCTCCACTAACTTTGTTTGTAGTAACACTTCCTCTGGTAGACTTGACTTTGCATTTCAATATGAATTTAAAATAGATGCATATAAATAGAACAAAGAGAAAAAATAGTTTTTAAAGAATGAGCAAAGACTCATACATTTTGGATAATCATAACCATATCAAAAAGCATGTAATGAATATCTCAGAAAAAAATGGAGACACAAAAAGGGATAGAAAAAATATATATGAAAAAATAAAGAATAAAAAATATACCAAATTTGTAAAACCATTCATGTACTCATCAAAAGCTCAATAGATCCCACGCAGGACAAATGTAAAGAGATGGATATTCCAACATAATCAAACCACTGATGGACAAAGACAAACAGAAAATCTTAAAAGCAGCAAGGGAAAAGTAAATGCTCATGTAATGTGAGCATCCATGAAACAATGGAGGCCAGAAGTCAGTGAAATGAGAAATTCAAAATGCTGAAAGAAAAAACTGTCCACTAAGTATCCTATATTGAGAATCAGATCAGATCAGATCAGATCAGTCGCTCAGTCGTGTCCGACTCTTTGCGACCCCATGAATCGCAGCACGCCAGGCCACCCTCTCCATCACCAACTCCTGTAGTTCACTCAGACTGACGTCCATCGAGTCAGTGATGCCATCCAGCCATCTCATCCTCTGTCGTCCCCTTCTCCTCCTGCTCCCAATCCCTCCCAGCATCAGAGTCTTTTCCAATGAGTCAACTCTTCGCATGAGGTAGCCAAAGTACTGGAGCTTCGGCTTTAGCATCATTCCTTCCAAAGAAATCCCAGGGCTGATCTCCTTCAGAATGGACTGGTTGGATCTCCTTGCAGTCCATGGGACTCTCAAGAGTCTTCTCCAACACCACAGTTCAAAAGCATCAATTCTTCAGCGCTCAGCCTTCTTCACAGTCCAACTCTCACATCCATACATGACCACAGGAAAAACCATAGCCTTGACTAGACGAACCTTTGTTGGCAAAGTAATGTCTCTGCTTTTGAATATGCTATCTAGGTCGGTAATAACTTTCCTTCCAAGGAGTAAGCATCTTTTAATTTCATGGCTGCAGTCACCATCTGCTGTGATTTTGGAGCCCAGAAAAATAAAGTTTGACACTGTTTCCACTGTTTCCCCATCTAGTTCCCATGAAGTGATGGGACCAGATGCCATGATCTTCGTTTTCTGAATGTTGAGCTTTAAGTCAACTTTTTCACTCTCCACTTTCACTTTCATCAAGAGGCTTTTTAGTTCCTCTTCACTTTCTGCCATAAGGGTGGTGTCATCTGTATATCTGAGGTTATTGATATTTTTCCCGGCAATCTTGATTCCAGCTTGTGTTTCTTCCAGTCCAGCGTTTCTCATGATGTACTCTGCATAGAAGTTAATTGAGAATAACTACCTTTAAATTGAAAGCAAAATAGAGCCATCACTTTAAAACTGAAGATAAAGATTGAGAATTTGTTACTAACAGACATGTATAAGAAAATATTAAGGGAAATCCTTCAAACTGAAAGGAAATGACATCAGATGGTAACCTAAATCCACAGTAATAAACAGAGCTCCAGAAATGGCAACATGTGGGCTAACAGAAAGACTCTCTAAAATGTTACCTTGTTTCTTTTAACTGAACTCTATAAAAGATAGAAGTTGCATAAAGCAATAACTATAATAATGCATTGTTTATTTTAAAACATGTAGACATGTAATACACATGGTAATAATAGAAATGGGAAAAAGGAATAAAACTATGCTGGAACAAAATTTCTCTATTTTATGAAAATTTAGTTGATATTAAATGCTTAAGCTTGTTCTGGTAAATTAAGATGTAGATTATATTCTCTAGTGCAAACATTAAGAAAATAACTTTTTAAAAGGTAAAGTTTCACTAGAAATTAAAATATGACTATATTAAAAATACGAATCTAATATAAAAGAAGGCAACAAAGGTAGAGGAAAGAAATAAGAAAGATAAGTCATATAAAAACAAAGTAATATGGAAAATGCAAACTGATCACATCCACAAATACATTAAATGTTAAAGGTCTAAACACCTCAATTAAAAGGCAGAAATTGTGAGGCTAGATAAAAAAGGAAGATGCAACCATGTATCATCTGTAACAGACATATTTTTCACTCAAAGAGAATAAATAAATTAAAAGTTAAGAGATGGAAAAGATAAGCCATGCAAACAGTACACATAAGAGTTGGAGCTACTAAAATTAGACAAAATAAGCTTCAAGGAATAGTATTTGAGAAAAATGGATATAAAAGGGTCAATACATTAGAAAGATACTATATTTACAAATATATATGCACCTAAAGGGCTTTCCTGGTGGCTCAGCAGTAAAGAATCAGCCTGCAACGCAGGAGCCGTGGGTTCTATCCCTGGGTAGGGAAGATACCCTGGAGGAGAGCATGGCAATCCACTGCAGTACTCTTGCCTGGAGGATCCATGGACAGAGGAGCCTGGAAGGCAACAGTCCATACGGTTGCAAAGAATCAGACACGACTGAAGTGACTTAGCACGCATGCACCTAAAACAGCACCTCAGAATCAATGGAGCAAAACATGAGAGAATTGAAAGAAGAAATTTGAGACTATTTGAGAATTATAATTATATACCTAAATCCTCTGCACTAAGTAATTGATGGAATTAAACAGAAAATCAGCAAAAGTACAGAAGATCTGAATACTATCAATCTACATAATCTAATTTCTACATATAGACTACTCCACTTAATCATGGCAGGATACACATTTTTTCCCAAAGGTCAATTTTTTTTTTTCAAAAATAGATCATATTCCAGGTCATAAAAAGTACCATAAATTTCAAAGCAATAAGATCATAAAAGGTATGTTCTATAAGTACAACAGAATTAACTCAGAAATCAATAGCATTAAAAAAATCTTAGAAAACTCCTAATATTTGAAAATTAAAGAACATTTAAATAACAAGTCAAAAAGGAATCACAGAAGATCTTAGAAAGTATTGTTTACTAAATTATAGTGGAAACACAATGTGTCACATTTTATGAGACACACAAAAAGCTGTAGAAGGAAATCTATAGCTTGAAACACGTATCAAAAAAGAAGGGACTTCCCTGGTGGTAAAAGGGTTAAAATCTACCTGCCAATGCAGGGGACATGGGTCTGATCCCTGGGTCCAAGAAGACTCCACATGTCAAAGGGCAAGAAACGCTGCAAGCCACAACTACTGAACCCTGCATGCCCGAGAGCCTGTGCTCTGCAACGAAAGAGGCCACTGTGATGAGAAGCCTGCACAGCAACTAGAGAGCAGCCCCCACTCGCCACAATTACAGAAGGCCTACACACAGCAACAAAGACCCACCACAGCCAAAAATAAACAAAGAAATAAACACAAAGAAAGGTCTCAACCAAGTAGCTTCAGATTCAGTTTCACGGGACTTCCCTGGAGGTCCAGTGGCTGAGGCTCTGTGCTACAAATGCCAGGGGGCCCAGGTTCAAGCCTTGATCAGGGAACTAGATCCCACATGCTCCAACTAAAGCACCTGCATACCACAATGAAGACTCGGTGCGGTCAAAAAAACACAAAGATTCAGTCTCAGAACACTAGAAAAAGAAGGACAAACCACATGCAAAGTAAGAAGAAGAAGGGCAACATAAAGATTACAGCAGAAGTAAATGATACAGAAAAGAGAAAAGCAATAGACAGCAAAAGTCAAAATTGATTTTTGAAAATGTTAACAAAACTGCAAATACTTAGCTAGATTGAGCAAGAAAAAAAAGAAAAACAGCACAAATCACCAAAATAATGAATGAAAAAGATAGCACTACTGGTCATACAGAAACTGAAAAGATTATAAAACAACACAATGAACAACTTTATGCCAAAAAAGTAGACATACAGATGAAATGGACACATATTTAGAAAGATATAAATGACCAAAACCAAATTAAGAAGAAGTGTAAAAATTGAGCAGATCTAAAACAAGTAAAGAGACTGAATCAGTAATTTAAAATCTTCCCACAAGGAAAAGCAAAGATCCAAGGTCTTCACTGGTGAATTCTATGAAATAAAAAAAATAAAATAATACCAACATTTCACAAACTCATTTTAAAAACAGAGGAAAGAAACCTTTCTCACTCTGTGATGATAGTATTACCCTAAAATCAAAGTCAAACAAACACATCAGAAGAAAATGAAACTGCAGGCTAAATAATTATATTAAAAAAGAAATCTAAAATCAATATCATAATCTTGAACTGTAAGAAACTAGAAAAAGAAGAGCAAACTAAACCTAAAGCAAGCAGAAAGAAGAAAATAACAGGTTAAATTAGAAATAAATAAAAAGAGAACAGAAAAAATACAGAAAATCAATGAAACTAAAAAGATTATTTGAAAAGATGAACAGAATTGATGAAGCGTTAGCTAGACTCACACACAGACAAATACACACATACTGTACAAATACACAAAAAACAGAGGTAAGACTGAAATTACTAATATTAGGAATGAAAGGAGGAACACTATTACTAAAATTACAGAAATAAAGAGATTATAAGGGGATATAATAAAGAAGTGTTCATTATTACATTTTATAACCTAGATGAAATAGACAAATCCTAAAAAGACATGAAGTTCTGAAATGACTGGGGACTAAGAAATATGAAATGACCTATTAGAAGAAAGCAGATTGAATTAACGATCAAAATACTTTCTCACAAAGATAAGCACACATCAGATGGTTTAACTGATGAATCTTCCAAAAATTAATATTCCCTGGTAGCTCAGCTGGTAAAAAAATCTGCCTTCAATGCAAGAGACCCTAGTTCAATTCCTGGGTCAGGAAGATTCCCTGAGAAGGCAACGGCTACCCACTTTAGGCCAGTATTCTGGCCTAAAGAATTCTATGGACAGAGGAGACTGGTGGGCTACAGTCCATGGGATCCCAAAGAGCTGGACAGGACTGAGTGACTTTCACTCACTTCACAAATCCTCCCAAAAACAGAAGAGGAGGGAGCACTTCTCAACTCATGCTCTATGGCCAGCATTACCTTGGTACTAAAACCAGAAAAAACCACTACAAGAATGCAAAACTATAGACCAATATCCCTTATGAATATATAGATTAAAATACTTGGCAAAATATTAACAAATTCAATCCAGTAACATATAAAAGTACTTTGCTGCTGCTGCTAAGTCGCTTCAGTCCTATCTGACTCTGTGCGACCCCATAGACGGCAGCCCACCAGGCTCGCCAACCCTGGGATTCTCCAGGCAGGAATACTGGAGTGGGTTGCCATTGCCTTCTCCAATGCATGAAAGTGAAAAGTGAAAGTGAAGTCGCTCAGTCGTGTCCAACTCCTAGTGACCCCATGGACTGCAGCCCACCAGGCCCCTCCGTCCATGGGATTTTCCAGGCAAGAATACTGGAATGGGTTGCCATTGCCTTCTCCGTAAAAGTACTTTACACCGTGGCTAAGCACTATAAGCGCGACGGCTGCGACAGACCACGCAGAAGCAAGGCGAGAGGAGCTACCCGTTGCCCAAGGCCAGGGGTGGCGGCCGGGAGGAGCTACCACACGCCTAAGGTCAGGGGAGCCGGCCAAGAGAAGCAACCCGATGTCCAAGGAGCAGTGGCTGCACGGGTGCAGGAGGGCCAAGAGGAGCTACTCCACGTTCAAGGTCAGGAGGGGCGGCCATGAGGAGATACCCCTTGTCCAAGGTAAGGAGCAGTGGCTACACTTTGCTGGAGCAGCCGTGAAGAGATACCCCACGTCCGAGGTAATAGAAACCCAAATAAGACGGTACGTGTTGCAAGAGGGCATCAGAGGGCAGACACCCTGAAACCATAATCACAGAAAACTAGTCAATCTAATCACTCGGACCACAGGCTTGTCTAACGCAATGAAACTAAGCCATGTCATGTGCGGCCACCCAAGACAGGCAGGTCATAGTAGACAGGTCTGACAGGATGTGGTCCACTGGAGAAAGGAATGGCAAACCACTTCAGTATTCTTGCCTTGAGAACCCCATGAAGAGTATGAAAAGGCAAAATGATAGGACACTGAAAGAGGTTGGTAGGTGCCCAATATGCCACAGGAGGTAAGTAGAGAAATAACTCCAGAAAGAATGAAGGGATGGAGCAAAAGCAAAACCAATACCCAGTTGTGGATGTGACGCATGATAGAAGCAAGGTCCGACGCTGTAAAGAGCAGTATTACATAGGAACCTGGAATGTCAGGTCCATGAATCAAGGCAAATTGGAAGTGGTCAAACAGGAGATGGCAAGAGTAAACGTCGACATTCTAGGAATCAGCGAACTAAAATAGACTGGAATGGGTGTCATTCCAGTTAACTCAGAGGACCATTATATCTACTACTGCAGGCAGGAATCCCTTAGAAGAAATGGAGTAGCCATTATGGTCAACAAGAGTCTGAAATGCAGTACTTGGATGCAATCTCAAAAATGACAGAATGATCTCTGTTCGTTTCCAAGGCAAACCATTCAATATCACGGTAATGCAAGCCTACGCCCCAACCAGTAATGCTGAAGAAGCTGAAGTTGAACAGTTCTGTGAAGACCTACAAGACCTTCTAGAGCTAACATCCAAAAAAGATATCCTTTTCATTATAGGGGACTGGAATGCAAAAGTAGGAAGTCAAGAAACACCTAGAGTAACAGGCAAATTTGACCTTGGAACACGGAATGAAGCAGGGCAAAGGATAATAGAGTTTTGCCAAGAGAACGCACTGGTCATACCAAACACCTCTTCCAACGACACAAGAGAAGACTCTACACATGGACATCACCAGATGGTCAACACCGAAATCAGATTGATTATATTCTTTGCAGCCAAAGATGGAGAAGCTCTATACAGTTAGCAAAAACAAGACCGGGAGCTATCTGTGGCTCAGATCATGAACTACTTATTGCCAAATTCAGACTTGAAGAAAGTAGGGAAAACCACTAGACCATTCAGGTATGACCTAAATCAAATCCCTTATGATTATACAGTGGAAGTGAGAAATAGATTTAAGGGCCTAGATCTGATAGATAGAGTGCCTGAAAAACTATGGGCAGAGCTTCATGACATTGTACAGGAGACAGGGATCAAGACCATTCCCATGGAAAAGAAATGCAAAAAAGCAAAATGGCTATCTGGGGAGGACTTACAAATAGCTGTGAAAAGAAGAGAAGCCAAAAGCAAATGAGAAAAGGAAAGATATAAGCATCTGAATGCAGAGTTCCAAAGAATAGCAAGGAGAGATAAGAAAGCCTTCCTCAGCAATCAATGCAAAGAAATAGAGGAAAACAACAGAATGGGAAAGACTAGAGATCTCTTCAAGAAAATTAGAGATACCAAGGGAACATTTCATGCAAAGATGGGCTCGATAAAGGACAGAAATGGTATGGACCTAACAGAAGCAGAAGATGTTAAGAAGAGGTGGCAAGAATACACAGAAGAACTGTACAAAAAGATCTTCATGATCAAGATA
This sequence comes from Bos mutus, assembly GCF_027580195.1. Classification (NCBI taxonomy): domain Eukaryota; kingdom Metazoa; phylum Chordata; class Mammalia; order Artiodactyla; family Bovidae; genus Bos; species Bos mutus. The sequence continues at coordinate 25,148,274 of NC_091623.1, forward strand.
ATCACTATGGTGTGATCACTGACCTAGAGCCAGACATCCTGGAATGTGAAGTCAAGTGGACCTTAGAAAGCATCACTATGAACAAAGCTAGTGGAGGTGATGGAATTCCAGTTGAGCTATTTCAAATTCTGAAAGATGATGCTGTGAAAGTGCTGCACTCAATATGCCAACAAATTTGGAAAACTCAGCAGTGGACACAGGACTGGATAGGTCAATTTTCATTCCAATCCCAAAGAAAGGAAATGCCAAAGAATCCTCAAACTACCGCACAATTGTACTCATCTCACAAGCTAGCAAAGTTATGCTCAAATTCTCCACACCAGGCTTCGACAGTACATGAACCGTGAACTTCCAGATGTTCAAGTTGGATTTAGAAAAGGCAGAGGAACCAGAGATCAAACTGCCAACATCCATTGGATCATCGAGAAAACAAGAGAGTTCCAGAAAAACATCTACTTCTGCTTTAATGACGACGTCAAAGCCTTTGACTGTGTATATCACAACAAACTGTGGAAAATTCTTCAAGAGATGGGAATACCAGACCACCTCACCTGCCTCCTGAGAACTCTGTATTCAGGTCAACAAGCAAAGTTAGAACTAGACATGGAATGACAGACTGGTTCCAAATCAGGAAAGCAGTACGTCAAGACTGTATATTGTCACCCTGCTTATTTAACTTATATGTAGAGCACATCATGAGAAATGGTGGGCTGGATGAAGCACAAGCTGGAATCAAGACTGCCGGGAGAAATATCAATAACCTCAGATATGTAGATGGCACCACCCTTATGGTAGAAAGTGAAGAACTAAAGAGCCTCTTGATGAAAGTGAAGGAGGAGAGTGAAAAAGTTGGCTTAAAGCTCAACATTCAGAAAACAAAGATCATGGCATCCAGTCCCATCACTTCATGGCAAATAGATGGGGAAACAATGGAAACAGTGACACACTTTATTTTGGGGGCTTCAAAATCACTTAAGATAGTGACTGCAGCCATGAAATTAAAAGATGCTTGCTCTTTGGAAGAAAAGTTATGATCAACCTAGACAGCATATCGAAAAGCAGAGATATTACTTTGCCAACAAAATTCCATCCAGTCAAAGTTATAGTTTTTCCAGTAGTTATGTACAATTGTGAGAGTTGGACTATAAAGAAAAGTGTGCACTGAAGAATTGATGCTTTTGAACTGTGGTGTTGGAGAAGACTCTTAAGAGTCCCTTGGATTGCAAGGAGTTCCAATCAGTCCATCCTAAAGGAAATCAGTCCTGAGTATTCTTTGGAAGGACTGATGCTGAAACTCCAATACTTTGGCCACCTTATGCGAAGAACTGACTCATTGAAAAGACTCTGATGCTGGGAAAGATTGAAGGCGGGAGGAGAAGGGGACAACAGAGGATGAGATGGTTGGATGGCATCACCGACGCGATGGACATGAGTTTGAGTAAGCTCCAGGAGTTGGTGATGAACAGGGAATCCTGGCGTACTGCAGTCCGTGAGGTCAGTAAGAGTCGGACATGACTGAGAGAATGAACATAACTGTTCAAATGAACTGACGTGGCATTTATCCCAAGAACATAAGGCTGAATTAACAGACTGGAAAAGAACCAATGTAATATACCTCATTAACAGAACATAGGACAAAAACTACATGGTGACCTAAAATAGATACAAAGAAGAATGTGTCAAAATCCAACACTCTTTGATGATAAAAACTTTCATCAAATTAGGAGTAGAAGGGAATTTCATGAACTTGATAAAAGACATCAACAAAAATCCCACAGCTAACTTCATACTTAATGGAGAAAAACTGAAAGCTCTTCCCTGGAAGATTAGGAACAAGACAAGTGTGCCCATTTTTACCACTTCTATTTAACACTGATTGGGCTAGAGGTTCTAACAAAAGTAAATAAAAGGCATCCAGACTGGAAAGAAGGAGAACTATCTCTACTAATAGATGACATGATCTTGTATGTAGGAAATTGTAAGAAATTCTAAAACAAACTAAAGGTACTTCCCTGATGGTCCAGTGGTTAAGAATCCACCTGTCCACGCAGGGGACATGGATTCAAATCCGGGTCCAGGAAGATTTTTCACGCCTTGGTACAACTAAGCCTGTGCACCTGTGCACTACAACTAAAGAAGCCCACGAGCGCTAGAGCTGGTGCCCTGCAACAAGAGGAGCCACCACAGTGAGAAGTCCGTGCACTGCAGCTGGAGAACAGTCCCCGCTTGGTCAAGAGCAGAAAGCCCTCACACAGCAACAAAAACGCAGTACACCAAAAATAAAAGAAAACCTTTAAAGAAAACCCCAAAACTACTGGAGCTAATATTCAGCAAAGGTTGCACAAGATTACCAAACAGAAACAGATTATATTTTTATATGCTAGCACTTAACAATTTTAAAATTAGGAAACAAATGCCATTTACAATGACATCAAATAGAAAAAAAATATTTAGGAAAACAGTTAACTAAAGAAGTGCAAGACCTATCCACTGAAAAATGTGAAACATCACTGGAAGAGACTGGATTAGATTTAAATACATGAAAGGTCCATTGTTTATGGATTGAAAAATTTAATATTATTAAACTGGCAATACTTCCCAAATTACTCTACAGATTCAAAGCAATCTCTATCAAAATGCCAGCTGCCTATTTTGCAGATACTAACTCACGGATCATAAAATTCATGCTGGATATACAAGGGACAGCCAAAAAAATCTTGAAAAAGAAGAATGAAGTTAGAGAACTCACATTTCTGACTTTCTAAACTTATTACAGAGCTACAGTAATCAAGATTGTGTGAAAGGATAAGCATAAAGAGAGATATAATCAATGGAATAGAACCAAGAGTCCAAAAATAAATCCATAGAATGTTCAATTGATTTTTGACAAGGATTTCAAGAAAATTCAATAGAAAAAGATTAGTCTTTTCAAGAAAAGTTGCTGAGACAACTGAATACCAACATGTAAAAGAGTGAAGTCAAATTCATCAAAAGATATACAAAAATTAACTCAAAATCAATCAAAGACCTAAACATATATACAAGTTTTAGAGGAAATCATGGGTGTAAAATAAAAAATATCTGTGCTTCAAATGATCAATAAAGTGAAAAGATAACCTACAGAGTGGGAGAAAATATTAGCAAATCAAATATCTGAAAAAGAGATTTGGCCACCTCATGCGAAGAGTTGACTCATTGGAAAAGACTCTGATGCTGGGAGGGATTGGGGACAAGAGGAGAAGGGGACGACAGAGGATGAGATGGCTGGATGGCATCATCGACTCGATGGACATGAGTCTGAGTGATCTCCGGGAGTTGGTGTTGGACAGGGAGGCCTGGCGTGCTGCGACTCATGGGGTCGCAAAGAGTCGGACACAACTGAGCGACTGATCTGATCTGATCTGATCCTATAATCTATTAAGAACTACTTTAGCTTAAAAATAAAATGACAAGCAATTCACTTTAAAAATGACAAAGGATTTGAATAGACATGTCCAAAAGAGATAGACATATGTCCAGTAAGTACAAAAAATGATGCTAAGCATCATTAATTATTAGATAAACATAAATTGGGAGCACAAGAGATACCACTTCATAGCTCAGTAGAACAGCTAAAATCAAAAGACAGACAGTAACATGAATTGGAGAGAATGTGGAAAAACTGAAACCATCATATGCTGCTAATGAGATTGTAAAGGTCCCTCCTCCACCATTCTCAATGGGGTATTTTCCCTTGCATTTTGTAATTATTTTTGTGCTCTCTCTCACTAGACAGAAGCATCTGAAGACTAGAATTAGGTCTCTTTCCCTCACTTGAGTATATCAGTTAGGGCAGCTGTCATTCTTTGCTATCTGCAATCATTGCTTTCCTTACCTCTCTCAACCACTGGGGTGGCACTTCCCTGGTGGCACAGTGGTAAAGAATTTGCCTGCCAATGCAGGCGACGCAGATTTGATCCCTGTGTTAGGAAGATTCCCCTGGAGAAGGAAATGGCAACCTGCTCCAGTATTCTTGCCTGGGAAATCCCATAGACAGAGAAGTCTGGAGGGCAATGATTCATGGGTTGCAAAGGAGTTGGACATGGCTTACACTAAACAACAACTCCACAACTCAACTATAATCTTCTCAAGACAGAGACTGTGCTTTCTTTATTTTTGCATCCTAGCATCCAGCCTGGGCTTCCCAAGTGTCTCAGCAATAAAGAATCTGCCTGCAATACAGGAGACGAAGGAGACACAGGTTCAATCCCTAGGTCAGGAAGATCCTTTGGAGGAGGAAATGGCAACCACTCCAGTATTCAATGCCTGGAGAATCCCATGGACAAAGGTAGCATGGTGGATTACAGTCCATTGGGTTGCAGAGTTGGACATGACTGAGCAACTAAGCAACAACAAAGTACCCAGCACAGCAGTTGATGCACAGAAAGTACAAGAGAAAAAGTTAAATAAGAGATTCCTAAGCATGGTATACAGATCCCTGGTCAGGCGCAATATTCTTCCAGAGGGTTTACAAGACAAAAACTATTTTCATAGTAACAAAACATTATAAACCATTTCATTTATACTAAATGCAAAAGCAAGCATGCCTAAACACAAATTATAATCCCCAAGTTGTATTAGTTGTAGTCTTTTCTGTTGCTACTGTAGTAAGTTGCCACAAATTTATTGTTTTAAAATCCCACTAAGTTACTTTGTTATACTTTTCCAGGTTAAAGACCATTTGCAATGGCAACTCACTCCAGTACTCTCGCCTGGAAAATCCCATGGATGGAGGAGCCTGGTGGGCTGCAGTTCATGGGGTCGCTAGGAGTCGGACACGACTGAGCGACTTCACTTTCACTTTTCACTTTCATGCATTGGAGAAGGCAATGGCAACCCACTCCAGTGTTCTTGCCTGGAGAATCCCAGGGACGGGGGAGCCTGGTGGGCTGCTGTCTATGGGGTCGCACAGAGTCAGACACGACTGAAGCGACTTAGCAGCATCAACAGCAGAGGGTATCACTAGGCTAAAACCATATGGTCAGCAAAGCTGCATTCCTTTCTGGGGGCTCTGAAGACTCCCCTGTTTCCTTGCATTTTTTAGCTTCTAAAGGCTGCTCTCACTCCTCGGCTGGTAGCCCACTTTGTCCATTTTCTAGTAGATATGTGAGTACTTTTCATATTTCATCATTCTGAATCACTCTTCAGCCTCCTTCTTTCAGGGCTTCTCTGGTTGCTCAGACAGTAAAGAATTCGCCTGCAATGCAAGAGACCCAGGTTCAATCCCTGGATTGGGAGGATTCCCAGAGAAGGGAATGGCCACCCACTCCAGTATTCTTGCCTGGAGAATCCTATGGACAGAGGAGTCTGGTGGGTTACAGTCCATGGGGTTGCAAAGAGTCAGACACGACTGATGTGACTAGGACTTTCACTTTTGCTGTTGTTCTTTCACTTTTGAGAACAGTTGTGATTACACCGTACCCATTTGCTACTGATTTGATAATCTTGCTATTTTAAAGTAAACTAATTAGCAACTTTAAGTCCCCTGTGCTATTCACAGGTTCTAGGGATCATAATGTAGGCATATCTAGAGGGTCAACACTATAGTCAAATTTTTCACCATCACAGAGTAAAAAAATAACAGTCGGTTCACTTAATAATGTCCTTGATGAGGTACTAAAAAGTAGTAATTTCATTCACTCAATCTTTGCATACACCACACAATTTCTCGAAATTAATCAAATTGACTGTCATTTCAAGAAAAGTATTAGATGGTATTTGTTAACACTGAATTCCATGGACAGAGGAGCCTGGCAGGCTACAGTCCATGGGGTCGCAAACAGTCAGACACGACTGAGAGACTAACACACTGACATTTGTTGCCAAGGATAAAATAAGAACTTTCAAAGCAAAAACAAAATCCTGGAAAATTTTAAACTCTCAGTTGGATAGTTTTGCAATAAGTACGATTTTCCTGAGGAGATTGCTGGTGATATTAACAACTGGGATTTTGTTGATATTGTATAGCTCAGTTTAGTTGCTCAGTCGTGTCTGACTCTTTTCAACCCCATGGAGTGCAGCACGTTAACACTGAAAGCTCAGCTTCTCTGGACACTGGAGCTGAATAAAATCTCAGAGACAGAGTTTTGGGTGAGGTAAAAAAGGATAGCTTTATTACTTTGCTGGGCAATGGAGGCCACAGTGGGCTAATGCCAAGATAGTGAGAAGTTTTACAGTAACTGTTCAAAGAGGGAATGATCAGCTCGTGCACATTCTTAACATGGGTAGGTGTTGAGGTAAATAGGAATCCACATCACCAAACTTCAGGTCCAAATGGATGGTAGTCTACATGTTGTGGGCGGCATAGCACCATTTATCCTTAACTTCTCCCACTGGGATTCCCTGGTGGCTCAGAGGATAAAGAGTCTGCCTGCAATGCCGGAGACCGGGGTTCGATCCCTGGGTTGGGAAGATTCCCTGGAGAAGGGAATGGCAACCCACCCCAGTATTATTGCCTGGAGAATCCCATGGACAGAGGAGCCTGGCGGGCTACAGTCCACGGGGTCACAGAGAGTCAGCAGGACTGAGCGACTTCACTTTCACTTCTCCCACGGGAGGGGGTTTCAGTATCTGTAAAACATCTCAAAGATATTGCTGTGTGTATCCACTGATGGGGAAACAGGAACTTGCCCCAGGGCTGCTCTTGACCGTTTCTTTCTCCCTGGTCTCACATCCCTCCTTTTCCTAATTAACACTGCTTGAATCTGCCCACTGGAACTTGGGGTAGGTCATAGAGGCTGAATGAAGGCTGTTTCCTATAATCAAAGAAATGGGGGACACAAAACGGCTTTTGCCTAGAAGCCCTACAGGGCCCTGCTCAGTATCATCATATGAAGTACATAACGATTTGGAAGTCAAGCATACCTCAATGAATCAGTACTTTCCACGTGGCCAATGCATTATGGAACAAAAGCCTGTGTTTGTAAAAGATTCATTCAAAGTGCAAGATAGACCAAGGGATTTTAAAGTAAGAGTATAAAAGTTTCACTGACATGATTTCAGATTCTACATTGCAATTAAACTTTAAGAAACTACTGATAAAGAAAGAATAGGATAGTTAACGCAGGTAGTTGTAGAAGTCTCAGTAGAGGATTATAGATAGTGAGCGAAACTTAGGGAACTTTGGACACCACTGTAAGTTAATGACTGCTCCAAAAAGCTATCAAAGGTCGTGGAACAAAGCAGGCTTGCTTAAGTGAAGCCATAAATAAAAGCATGCGATAGGCCCCAGGTAATTGGTGCAAGAAACAGGTTACCACCTTTCTACTGATTTGTACAAGTACTTTGTCAGTCCTAAGGTCAAACACTTTACTGCAGGATACAAAAGGAGGAGCTAGTGGTATAAGCCTGGCATCTACTCAAGAACAAGGAAGATGATCTTTCCCCCTTCCCCACTTTCCTTTGATTATAAAAATGTATCCTGGTTAATCTTCGGGCCAGAGCCCCCTCGCCTGCTTGCACAAGCATCCAAATTAATACATCTACTTCTTGCCTATCAGTTTGCCTCTCACATAATTCCTTCTGCACTAAGACACACAACTCTGGGAGATAATGATGAACAGGGAAGCCAGGGGTACTGCAGTCATGGGGTCGAAAAGAATCAGACAGGACTGAGCAACTGAACAACAGACACAAAGAATCTGACCCTCAAGAAGTCCAGACACCAGGTCAGTGATTCTATTAATACTCCTTTTTTTGCAACTACATCTATATAAGGTTAGATTTTGTTTACTCACTTCAACCAAAGCAACATATCACAAGAGAACAAAGAAGCAGATCTGAGATTTGAGTACCATTCTATGAAGTCAGATATTAAAGAGATTGCCACAGTTCCACTATAATTTTTGTTTAGAAAAATATAGTTATTTTTAATGCCATTTACATTAACATGTACTGACTTTATTATTGAAATAATCATGTCTTAAAATACTCAATTTTAATTTATAACATAATAAATATTAAGATATAATGACATACATACAAACTCTTTGAAGTCATCAGTAATTTTTAACAGTGTAAAGGACTTCTGAAACCAAAAGTTTGAGAACTGCTGAGTCAGAATAAATGAGAAAGCCACAGAAAGATCATGCCAGGTAAAGTTAATCAAAAGAATAAGCATACATATGACCCAGCCATCTCAGTGCTGGGCATATACACCAAGGAAACCAGAATTGAAACAGACATGTACCCCAATGTTCATCACAGCACTGTTTACAATAGCTAGGACGTGGAAGCAACCTAGATATCCATCAGCAGATGAATGGATAAGGAAGTTGTGGTATATATACACAATGGAGTATTACTCAGCTATAAAAAGGAACACATTTGAATCAGTTCTAATGCAGTGGATGAAACTGGAGCCTATTATACAGAGTGAAATAAATCAGAAACAGAAATACCAATACAATATATTAACACATATACGTGGAATTTAGAAAGACGGTAACGATATCCTATATGCACGGCAAAAAAGAGACACAAGTATAAAGAACAGACTTTTGGACTATGTGGGAGAAGGCAAGGGTGGAATGATTTGAGGGAATAACACTGAAACATGTATATTACCATATGTGAAGTAGATGACCAGTGCAAGTTCAAGGCATGAAGCAGGGCACTCAAAGCCAGTGCTCTGGGACAACCCAGGAGGATGGGGTAGGGAGGGAGGTGGGTGGGGGGGGTTCAGGTTGGGGGGACACATGTGCACCCATGGCTGATTCATGTAGATGTATAGCAAAAGCCACCACAATACTGTAAAGTAACTATTCTCCAATTAAAAAGAGAATGAGCATAGACAGCCTCAACAATAACAGGGTACATAAGGCAACAGAGAAACAGAGCCTAGGAGGAGGACTCCATTCACAAACTCTTTCCCAGTCAAATCTCCAAAGAGCAGAGGACTAAACTATCCACAGGGAGAAGGTAAACCGCCCACAGACATTCTTGTGGGCAGATATTGCAGGGGCAAAAAACGTTTCCCTTCTTCTGTTTAGGTTTTTTTGGCTGGTCTAATAATTAAATTGAAGCCAGATAGATTAACAAGAGAAAATTTTAATTTTGTATGTTGCACAGAAACTCCATAAAAATATGAGTCCCAAGGGCAAGTCAGAAGTTGAAGTTTATATGCCATACTGAGCTAAGGGCCTGGAGATTCAAAGGGGAGGAGGGTAATTCACAAGCTGATAAAGAGTATCTGCATCGCCACACAGATAGATCATTCAGATAAAAGTTATCTGTGGTAGTAGCTCCCTTTCTGGAACTGGCCCTGGATCTAAATACTTTTAGGAAGTTAAGGGAGGAGGTAAAAGTTTCTCCTGAGTGTTGATTCTTAATTACCTTCAGCTCAAAACAATTCACATGCCACAGTGGCACATTTGGGGTTAGCCTATTCTGTTCCCTTTCAGAATGAATATTTGCTAGAGAAGGAAATAATGATATATTTTTTAAAAATTATACAGGAATAAATTATCACATGATTATTGACAAAACTTATACTTTAAAAATGACAGTATTTGGTGAGCTGATGTCTAAAAAGCTAAGAAAATGGGTAAACAATGTCATGACAATGAAGTAAGAAAAATATTCACTAGTTATTAGTAAAAATTCAGGCTTTGCCGATATAATACCCCTCAAAAAGAACTCTCTTCACTCCTCGGGTTAAATTAGGGAAACCCTACATTTAAACTGTTAAAATTAGCTGTTTCCTATAGGGAAAATAAACAGAAGTTCAGGAGATGGGGCAGCGGGGCTGACTGCTAAAAAACAACTGCAGCTATTCATCCTCCCTAACACTCAATGGCCACAGTTAGGGAAAAGCTCTTCTCAGTAAATCTTAGCAAAGAAATAATGAGAGTGACACAAAAAGACTATCATATCAACCAACTGGAAAAGAGTAATCATGTGGCCTAAGTAGTGTAATCAAAAAGTCTTTTCTTGGATGCATGATACAAAAGAACCCTAAATTTAGATTCTTAAGGCCTCGCTTCTAGTTCAAGTCACATGTTTCCTGAGTTATCTGGGCAGGCTAAATCACCTCCTTAATCCTCATTTCCTCCTGTAAAGATAAGAAAGTTAGACTAAGCCCCTTGCCTTTAAAATTTAAATCCTTTGATTCACAGTAACAAACACACTTAATACCTAAATCCTAAAGCCACACATAAATGAAACAAAACTGTAGACTGCTACTGCTGCTAAGTCGCTTCAGTCGTGTCCGACTCTGTGCGACCCCATAGACGGCAGCCCACCAGGCTTCCCCGTCCCTGGGATTCTCCAGGCAAGAACACTGGAGTGGGTTGCCATCTCCTTCTCCAATGCATGAAAGTGAAAAGTGAAAGTGAAGTTGCTCAGTCATGTCCAACTCTATGCGACCCCATAGATGGCAGCCCACCAGGCCCCTCCCCGTCCCTGGGATTCTCCAGGCAAGAACACTGGAGTGGGTTGCCATTTCCTTCTCCAATGCATGAAAGTGAAAAGTGAAAGTGAAGTTGCTCAGTTGTGTCCGACTCTTAGTGACCCCATGGACTGCAGCCTACCAGGCTCCTCGATCCATGGATTTTACAGGCAAGGCTACTGGAGTGGGTTGCCATTGACTAGTATTCACCAATTGATGGGTCATGACCTGCCACGTACAGATTGCTGAATTGATTGATGGCTGCATTTCCTCAGTAAAAACAACGAAAGAGGAAAGAGGTAAGGGGATGGAGACAGACAAAAATATAATACTTTGATCTGTTTGACCAAGAGATACCTTTGGTGATATGTATGCATATGTGTGTGTGCACGTGTGCACTCAGTCATGCCCAACTCTTTCTGACCCCATGGACTGTAGCCTGCCAGACTCCTGTGTCCATGGAATTTTTCAAGCAAGAATATGGGGGTACGTTGCCATGTCTTCCTCCAGTGGAACTTTCTGACCCAAGAGTCAAACCCAAGTCTCTTGTGTCTCCTGCACGGACAGGTGGATGCTTTACCACTGTGCCACCTGGGGAGTGGAAGTAAACATTTTTCCTCTATTTTCTAGATTCTTTTGGCAGATGCATTCATCAAATCAACATAAGGCTGATTTATATGGACTGTCGCCCACCAGGCTCCTTTGTCCATAGAATTCTTCAGGCAAGAATACAGGAGTGGTAGCCATTCCCTTCTTCAGGGGATCTTCCCAACTCAGAGATCAAACAACAGAAGTAAGAATACATAAAAAACTATTAAAAAGAAAAAAAAGGTTTTAATGACCTGGATAACCATGATGGTGAGGTCACTCACCTAGAGCCAAACATCCTGGAGTGTGAAGTCAAGAAGGCCTCAGGAAGCATTACTACAAATAAAGCTAGTGGAGGTGATGGAATTCCAACTGAACTATTTCAAATTCCAAATGATGATGTGGTTAAAGTGCTGCACTCAATATGTCACTCAAATTTGTAAAACCAGCAGTGATCACAGGACTGGAAAAGGTCAGTTTTCATTCCAATCTCAATGGGCAATGCCAAACAATGTACAAACTACCATACAATTGCACTTATTTCACATGCTAAGCATGATAATGTTCAAAATCCTTTAAAGCTGCAGCAGTACATGAACCAAGAACCTCCAGAGAAACAAGCTAGATTTAGAAAAAGCAGAGGAATCAGAAATCAAATTGCCAATATTTGTAGGATCATAGAAAAAGCAAGGGAATTTCAGAAAAGCATCTGCTTCATTGACTACACGAATGCCTTTGTGTAGATCACAACAAACTGTGGAAAATTCTTAAAAGAGATGGGGATATCAGACCACCTTACCTGTCTCCCGAGAAACCTGCAAGCAAGTCAAGAAGGAACATTTAGGACTGGATGTGGGACAATGAACTGGTTCAAAACTGGGGAAGGAGTATGTCAAGGCTGTATATTGTGACCTGCTTATTTAACTTATATGCAGAGTATATCATGTAAAATGCCAGGCTAGATGAATCACAAGCTGGAATCAAGATTGCCAGAAGAAGTATCAACAACATCAGATATGCAGGTGATACCACTCTCATGGCAGAAAGTGAAGAGGAACTAAAGAGCCTCATGATAAGGTGAAAGAGGAGAGTGAAAAAGCTGGCTTAAAATTCAACATTCAAAAAACGAAGATCATGGCATCCTGTCCCATCTCTTCATGGCAAACAGAAGAGGAAAAAATGCAAACAGTGACAGATTTTATCTTCTTGGATTCCAAAATTGCTGTGGACAGTGACTGCAGCCACAAAATTCAAAGACATTTGGCCCTTGGAAGGAAAGCTATCACAAACCTAGAGAGCATATTAAAAAGCAGAAAATATCACTTTGCCAACAAAGGCCCATGTAGTCAAAGCTACAGTTTTTCCTGTAGTCATGTAAAGATGTGAGAGTTGAACCATAAAGAAGGCTGAGCATGGAAGAATTGATGCTTTTGAATTGTAGTACTGGAGAACTCGAGAATTCCTTGGACAGCAAGGGGATCAAGCCAGTCAATCCTAAAGAAAACTAACCCTGAATATTCATTCGAAGATCTGATGCTGAAGCTGAACCTCCGATACCTTGGCTACCTGATGTGAAGAGCCATCTTTGGAAAAGATGCTGACACTGGGAAAGATTGAGGGCAAGAGGAAAAGGGGACGACGGAGGATGAGATGGTTGGATAGCATCACCAGTTCAATAGACATGAGTTTGAACAAACTCTAGGAGACAGTGAAGCCTGCTGTGCTGCAGTCCATGGGGTCACAAAGAGTCAGACATGACTGAGAGACTAAAGAGCTTCCCAGATGGTGCGGTGATAAAGAGTCCACTTGCCAATGCAGGAGACGTGTTTGATCCCTGGGCTGGGAAGATCCCCTGGAGGAAGAAATGGCACCCCACCCCAATATTCGTGCCTGAAAAATTCCATGGACAGAGGAGCCTGGCGGATTACAGTCCATGGGGTCGCAAAGTGTCGGACACGACTGAGCAACTGAGCACATACACACAAGGCAGAGTACCAGAAGGAAAACGAATTTCACCGCATACACACGGGAGTGCCGTAAGACTATGAGACCCAAAGGCAAGCCAGACAGTTGAAGTTTACATGTCACTCTGAGCCAAGAAGGACTGGGGCCTGGAGTATCCTGTGAGGAGGTTTAATCACAGGACACTAAGAGCGGATATTTGGTAACCTGTCATTTGCCCTGCCATACATATCAGTCATTCAGGTAAAAATTATCTCTGGTAATAATAGCTCGTTTACAGGTACTAATCTTGGATGGCCAGTTGCTTGAAGCAGGATTTTGGTTCTCAGCCAGAGACCAATGTTAGGTCACCGCAGTGAGAGCACCAAATCCACACCCGTAGGCCAGTAGTCAGTGGCAAGGCCTTGGCCCTTCTGCTTTGCAGAAGAAGAATTCCCACAAAGACAAAGTAGGGACACGAGTATTTATTAGGTGGAAAAAAGAGCACAGGATGTGTGGATAGACACATGTGGATAGAGTTGCTGAGTGACGTCTTCATGGCAGTTTGAATTACTTTTATTTTTTCGGCTGTGCTGAGTCTTTATTGCTGCTTTCTCTGGTTGCAGTAAGCAGGCGCTCCTCTCTAGGTGTAACGTGTGTGGGTTTCTCATAGTGGTGGCTTCTTTCGCTGAGGAGCACTGGTTCCAGGCGTGGGCTTTAGTAGCTGCAGTGCATGGTGATGGACAGGGAGGCCTGGCATGCTGCAGTCCATGGGGTCGCAAAGAGTCGGACATGGCTGAGCGACTGAACTGAACTGAACTGATGGGCTCAGTAGTTGTGGCTCCTGGTCTCTGGAGCACAGGCTCAATAGTTGCAGAGCACGGGCTTAGCTGCTCTGTGGCATGTGTGATCTTCCCGGACCAAGGATCAAACCTGTGTACCCTACATGTCAAGGAGGATTCTTAACCACTAGACCACCACGGAAGCCCTGGATTACTTTTATTGGGCATTTATTCTGGTTTTGTTTGGCCAATCACTTTGATTTGCCTGGTTCAGAGTCCGTACTTACTACATCTCAGGATCCTCCCATCTATGCATACACATCTCTTAGTCAAGATGGATTCTACTGAAAGGGCCCATAGGCAGTGGCATCACTTAGCATCACTCCCCTTTCGACCTATATGCAGCCCTTCTGCATGAGTGTAGCTGGGGAGGTCTCCTCACTTCCAGAATGAGGAATATGTGGTGCGGGCTGGGCTCAGCCTCCTCTCTCAACTGTCCTGCTATTCTAATCTTGAAGTATCAGTCCACAGTAGACGAATCTCCAACTGCTTGACCCTGGGAAGCCCATCTACCTCCTAGCTCAGTATAGGCTCCCTATCTAAATTCTTCTAGGTAGTTAAGGGAGAGGTAAAAGTTTTTCTTGAGTCTGCTGGATCTCGATTGCCTTTGGCTCAAAACACTCCAAATGCCAAAGAGGTCTTTTTTAGGGTCACATATTTTTTGCTTCCCTTCACTAAGAAAGGAGATGAACATTCAAATTTAGGTCGATATCACACCATGGATAGTAACATTAATCAGCCCTTGAAGATTGTTACATTTATTGGCTATCTGAATTTAGAAATTCAGACAGTTTGTGTTTAATCACCTGACGTCAAAAAATCAGTTTCTTAGCTAATGTTAACTCTTTTCAGCTGTAATTTGGAACAGATCTATTGATTCCTCAACGGTTCTCTGGCGAACAAAACTGTATTATAAGATATAAGGAGTCATTAGTCTAAGAACATGTGCCTCAAATGTTAATGTCAATGTTTGGCAGCAGCGACTGTATTTCTCAAGGGAGGTGTGGACAGGCAGTAAAATTCAAAGAGTTGAGCTTTAAACACACTAGTCAGTTACAGCACGTGACTACGATGAATTATTTTTGTTAGTAACTAAATCATACTGAGTACTGGGGCGACACAGGAGTCCTCTAAGGGATGACTTTGGCTCTTGGATTCCCCATGACCTGGTGAAGCTTTTTTAGGACAGTGCGGAGCTCTGAGATTCTTCTCACCCTCCTTGCTTCTCTCCCTGTCTCTTGCACAGGTTGTCAGACCTCCACTGAGGCCTGAAGGTACTTCTCTCCTCCTCTCGCTTCCGCTCCTTTACCCTTCACAGGCAGTTTCCCCCACACATCTCTTGCACATCTATTCCCTTCTTTGGATCTGCTTCTCTGGGAATCCGAGCAAACAAAGCACCTGTCTTGTCACCATGTTAAACTCTAGACGTCATTATTTCATTTAGTCTTCACAAAAGCCCTTTTAAGACACTATTACTGTTCCCATTTTATCAATAAAGAAACAAAGAGAGAAGAACAGTAACTCCCAGCATGATGCAACCAGTGACAGAGTTGGGATTTGAACTCAAGTCTGTTTAATTTCACGGAGCTGCAGACCTTATTTTAAAGCAATTAGATTTTATTAAATAACACCAAAAAGTAGGCAGATTCCTAAAAAAATTTTTCTGATGGCTCTATGTGCTTTCACACATTATCACATTTAATCCTAATAAATCCATGCAGTTGAAACTACCATTTTACAGATGAAATTGGGGACCAAAGAATTTAAGTATCTCTTTCAAGATCGTCTTGTGTAAGTTCATAAGTTTGAGCCCACACAGGTCTTCTCTGAATTCAGCTGTTTCACATTATACTGATCTGCTGAACTAATCAAATGACAATTGAGTCCTTTTTTAGTTTTAGACAACTTGTCTTGAGAACTTTATTCGGCAAAGAATCTCCCAAATGATTTAAACAGCTATATATGTTCATTCTCTCTTTATGAGTGTTTGTGTGTAAGTGTAATATATGTTATAGATTAAATACTAGCAATTAAGGATATTTCTTGAGCTGCCTCTCATCTATTTGTATTTTAACCAAAATTTACGGGAAATAGCTGAAGCACTGTTTCAAAAACCTGCCTCCAATAACACATTAGCAGCTGAGGCTGGAAAGCAGCATTTTCTGCCCACTTTCTGAGGCTTTTTAATATAACTTAATCAAATTATGCTGATTTTTTGCTTTCACTTCCGGACTCAGCTGCAGCCCTTTAGTTCACCACGCAAAAACTTCCCTTAACTAGAGTCACCTGATCAGGTGAGTCAGCAGTCTGCAGACTCACCACTTCTAATGACCAAAGGCTGGTGTTTTACCCTCCTTTAAAAGGACATAGCCTAGCAGTAGTGCCCTGATTTGGACGTTGAGCAGCCAGGCAGCGACTCAGCCGTATTCAGACCCTGGGAGGGAGATGGTTGGTTTTGTCTGCTTTGTTTTTTTGTCTTCTGTTTCTGTAGAGAAGGCATTGTGGAAGGACATGGAGGAGAGAGGAGTGATTTTGCGGGACCCAGGCTCAGGCAGGTCAGGAAAGCTAGGCAAATCCAAATATGACCACACCATGGGTGGGAATCAGGGGGAGTGGGGGAAGGGTGAGGGGTTCTAGAGCCCCTCCTGGGCAGAGAAAAGCCCAGGGTCCCCCTACCCAGTCCACCCTGTGACTTCAGATGGGGAAACCCAGGCTTAAAGTTGGGTAAGTGTTGGGGGCCAGAGTGAGGTACTCCGCCCGTGACAAAGGTCATGAGGAAGGAGGCTCGACATACGCAAAGGCGGGATCGAGCCTCAGGAGTCCCCCTGGAACTCCTCGAGCATCTACCCCCATAACCAGAGCCTGCCTATTTTACTACTTTGTGCTCTTACCTACACCTCTGACTTTACGGGGGGCTGTCCCCCACCACCTCTTTTGGAGAAGGAGTTAACCTAGAGCTCCAGTCAATAAAAACTCTTGGGTGTGACAAGAGTGTTTTAACCTACAAACTCCTCTGAAGGTTCTCTAGCCTGCCTGACAGGCTTGTCCAGCCACATGTGATTGCTCACAGCCTCCCGACCGTGAGAGGCACGAGATGCTTTAAACCTTCTAAAAACAGGTTCCTTAGAAAAGTTAGAAAACTATTAGTATAAGTATAATGGGCTGATTAGAAATTGTATTGGTGAAGGGTTTTTCATTTGTTGAGCCAATGTTTGTTGCTAAGTCTCCACATCCCCTGCCCTTACACACATTAATGAATATATAGAAGAAATAAGTATTAACCTTTGATATTAATCACGTTAGACCTTAGGCTAAGTAAATTCTTTCCTTAACTAAAACCCACTACACCGTCACCCTATAGGAATGTAACTTTATTTGGGTGGTGTCTGTTTTGAGAATAATCACCCCTGGAGAAATAAGTGTCCTGGTTGACTGACCGCTGTCACAAGGAGAGGGTCATAAATTGTCAGCAGGCCCCCTGGCCAGAAGATGATGTAACACCCCTAAGACCTCTGTATACATTTGTATGAAGCACCTGACTTTCATAAAAGTCAGGACTGCTGACCCCGAGTGACTTTTGCATAACATCTCAGTGTATAAAAGTAGACCATGGAAAATAAAGAATTGGGATCAGTTTCTTGAAATACTGGTCTCCCCATGTCTCTCTCTCTCTCACTCTGGTTGAGTCTCCATCTGGAGCTCGGAACCCGCCATGCTTACTAATTATGCCTGGGCTTCTAAGATCCGACCGGGGAGGCCTCAGTGTCTCCTCTCCTTCAGGAGAATGGAAGGACGCCTGCAGCCTACGTAAGTGGTGCAAACTTCTTGTCTTGAAGTTTTATTGGTCTCCCGCGTAAACCAAGCTACTCAGCCTCTTTTCTCCACTGAATTTTCCTACTGAGCTATCCTCATCCTATTACTCTTTATATATTTGATAAAATATTTAAATAAATAGGTCGCCGACGCCGTCCCCGCTTCGAATACCCTGGATCAGCCGGGGCAGGACCCCGGCAGGTAAGGGGTTGGGCTTCATTCATAGCTCGGTAGGTAAAGACTCTACCTGCCATGCAGGAGACCTAGGTTCGATTCCTGGGTTGGGAAGATCCCCTGGAGAAGGGAATGGCAACCCACTCCAGCACTCTTGCCTGGAGAGTTCCATGGACAGAAGGGCCTGGAAGGCTATAATCCATGGGGTCGCAATAGTCGGACATGACTTAGCGACTAAACTACCACCACAGACATCAGGAAGGGACAGGAGGCAGGGAGGATACAGGAAAGTGCGGTGGGAAAACCTTGTAGCTCTAGATGGTACCCCTCTCCCCGACTCCCAGAAGCCTGCTGCCATCACACCTGAGTGCCAGTGCCAGCATCCATACCGTTAAAAGCAATACACCTGTAGAGAGACCCTCACCCAGTCAGAACTGTGTGTCTGTGGACCAGTCCCCATGTGAGCCCCTTAAGGTGGAGGCCCAGAACTGGGACACGTGACTCCTCAGAGCCCTTTCCTACCTGTGAGCCAACCTGAGTGGCCACTCACAGCTCACTCTTCACTAGGATGGAGAGAGGTACTCTCAAGTCAGGAGGGGATTTGGCTGAAGTTGGTGTTCAGTAAGTAGGTGCTTGGCTGGGTCTGGAATGGGATTATTGTGCAATTTTTCTTTTTTTGGGGGGAGGGGGCTTATTTATATACTCTTACACTCTTACATTTCTATAACAAATGGGTATAATTTCCATAAAAATCAAATGTTAACCCCATCCTCCACCCCACCCTGGTTATGCACAAAAACCATTGCTCATTGTGGAAAGTCTAACATCTTTAACAGGACCACAGTTACCCACAGCTTGCACTCAACTCAGCTTTTTCACATTTTATCATTAGCCTTCAATCCATCCCACAGATCTAATACGTACTCATTAATCTTTTCTGGTACCTTTGCATCCTCCAATGCCAAAATCGTCATCCTTTAAGGCCCAAACTCAGCATTACCTTTTTAAATAAAATCTTTCCTCATCTGTCCTACTGAAAGCAAAACTTCTTTCTGTGTTTCCCATCCTTTTGTTGTTCAATAATTGTATGTAAATTGTTGGTCATACAATAGACATTTGTAGGTATAACTTGCTCTTTCTTAGTGGACTACAACTGAAGATTCTTCACCTTTGGCTAACCTATAAAGTATTTTTACATTCACCAATCTTTTATCCTTAAAAGACTGGGGAGAAGGGAAGAGAATCAATATATATTTAATGCCAACTGTCTGTCAGGATTCCAAATCTTGAAAGATGATACTGTGAAAGTGCTGCACTCAATATGCCAGCAAATTTGGAAAACTCAGCAGTGGCCACAGGACTGGAAAAGGTCAGTTTTCATTCCAGTCCCAAAGAAAGGCAATGCCAAAGAATGCTTAAACTACCGCACAATTGCACTCATCTCACACGCTAGTAAAGTAATGCTCAAAATTCTCCAAGCCAGGCTTCAGCAATATGTGAACCGTGAACTTCCTGATGTTCAAGCTGGCTTTAGAACAGGCAGAGGAACCAGAGATCAAATTGCCAACATCTGTTGGATCTTGGAAAAAGCAAGAGAGTTCCAGAAAAACGCCTATTTCTGCTTTATTGACTATGCCAAAGCCTTTGACTGTGTGGATCACAATCAACTGTGGAAAATTCAAGAGATGGGAATACCAGACCACCTGACCTGCCTCTTGAGAAATCTGTATGCAGGTCAGGAAGCAACAGTTAGAACTGGACATGGAACAACAGACTGGTTCCAAATAGGAAAAGGAGTTCGTCAAGGCTGTATATTGTCACCCTGTTTATTTAACTTACATGCAGAGTACATCATGAGAAACACTGGACTGGAAGAAACACAAGCTGGAATCAAGATTGCCGGGAGAAATATCAATAACCTCAGATATGCAGATGACACCACCTTTATGGCAGAAAGTGAAGAGGAAATCAAAAGCCTCTTGATGAAAGTGAAAGTGGAGAGTGAAAAAGTTGGCTTAAAGCTCAACATTCAGAAAACGAAGATCATGGCATCCGGTCCCACCACTTCATGGGAAGTAGATGGGAACACAGTGGAAACAGTGTCAGACTTTATTTTTCTGGGCTCCAAAATCACTGCAGATGGTGACTGCAGCCATGAAATTAAAAGACACTTACTCCTTGGAAGGAAAGTTATGACCAACCTAGATAGCATATTCAAAAGCAGAGACATTACTTTGCCAACAAAGGTTCATCTAGTCAAGGCTATGGTTTTTCCTGTGGTCATGTATGGATGTGAGAGTTGGACTGTGAAGAAAGCTGAGTGCCGAAGAATTGATGCTTTTGAACTGTGGTGTTGGAGAAGACTCTTGAGAGTCCCTTGGACTGCAAGGAGATCCAACCAGTCCATTCTGAAGGAGGTCAGCCCTGGGATTTCTTTGGAAGGAATGATGCTAAAGCTGCAACTCCAGTACTTTGGCTACCTCATGCGAAGAGTTGACTCATTGGAAAAGACTCTGATGCTGGGAGGGATTGGGGGCAAGAGGAGAAGGGGATGACAGAGGAGGAGATGGCTGGATGGCATCACTGACTCGATGGACGTGAGTCTCAGTGAACTCTGGGAGTTGGTGATGGACAGGGAGGCCTGGCGTGCTGCGATTCATGGGGTCGCAAAGAGTCAGACACGACTGAGGGACTGATCTGATCGGATCTGATCTGTCAGGTGGAGCTTCCCTGGTGGTTCAGTGGTAAAGAATCCACCTGCCAATGCAGAAGACACAAGTTTGTTGCCTGGGTCAGGAAGATCCATTGGAGAAGGAAACGGCAGCCCACTCCAGTATTCTTGCCTGGGAAATCCCATGGACAGAGGAGCCTGGCGGGCTACAGTCTGAGGGATCACAAAGTCAGACATGATTTAGTGACTGAACAATAATAGCATGTGTCGGGCTCATGCAGGGTGTTTGAAGCTACCTCAACCTGGAAAGCATTCTTCTATATCCATTTTATGTTAGGTTTAAAAAAAAAAAAAAAACTGAGCTCACAAAGAATCAGTGACTTATCAGGGTCATAAACTAGCAAATGCATGCCTGAGATTCTGAACTCTGAAAGTGGAGTCACTCAGTCGTGTCCAACTCTTTGCGATCCCGTGGACTATAGCCTACCAGGCTTCTCTGTCCATGGGATTCTCCAGGCAAGAATACTGGAGTGGGTTACCATTTCCTTCTCCAGGGGATCTTCCCGACCCAGGGATCGAACCCAGGTCTCCTGCATTGGAGGCAGACGCTTTAACCTCTGAGCCACCAGGGAAGCCCAAAATCATAATTATACATCTACCAACATATAAGGGTTGGATTAAATGATGTAATTTACATCATTTACATGTAAAATACAATAAATTTACATTCATTATATGTAAAACTCCACTCAAGAAAATTTTCTAGCATGTTAGAATAACACTTGGGAGGATTTTTGAGCCAGAAAAGACTTTAAACATCATTTAATCCAACCTTTATAGATGAGAGATATGCTCAGAGGGATAAATTTCCCTGTGTTTAGACCTAGTTAGTAGATGAACCAGGATTAAAATCCAGTTGGAGGCAGTATAGTGAAGTGGTTAATACTATGGTCCTTGGAATCAGCACTGGTTCCAATCATAGCTCTGGCACTTAATGACTGTGTGTAACCTACAAAGATTTACAAAGCTAATCTTTGTTTTCTCAATCTTAAACGAATGATAAAGCCCTACAGTGCTGTGAGAATTAAATGTAACACTGCACAGCAGAAAGTAAGCAATAACAAGTACTAGGTATTCTCTCATCTCCTGCCTCACTGTCCACTCTTCTTTGCAGGATAGCATATTGCCTTTTGTGGATGGGTTGTGGAGTGGACATTACACTCCAGGGTCAAAGTGAGTAATGATTAAATGTGCATTTATTTATCTGGTAAGTCCCTTTAAAAAAAATACATGTACAAATACTTCTCTGTGGATAAATAACTTTTAAAAAGTTCATTCAATAAACATCTATTGAGCCCATAGTACATACCAGATGCTGAGTATGAAACAAACAAAACAGATAAACTCTCAACCTTCATAAGCACTGAAATTTGGCGGGGAAAAAAAAATCACTGAGATCTACCTGCGGGATGTGCAAAGCAAATATTATTCACAGAGAAGTCAATACGATGTAATGGACATTAGCGTTTGAAATGAGCTGTACACATATACCTGTGTTTTTTTGTAAAACCAGTTATTCTTTAGAATTAAGTTCTAGATCATTTCTAGTACTGGTCATTTCAACTAGATTTTAGTAAATTCCTTGAAAACTATTCTATTTCTTTACATACAGTAGACTATTGGAAAGGGCAGGTTTAGTTAAGCACACGTGATAACATATGCTAATCATTGTCTGTTTCAGGGTTACATGAGTGGAAAAGAATAGTTTTCTAAGAGCTAGTAGATAGTAATTCCTTACTGGGCATCACAAAGTTCAGTTTTATGAATTTGTGCTCATTTATTCATTTTCTCTCTTTCTACATACACACACAAATAGAAGCTGACTAAACAGATAGCTGATACTCTGGTCTTAGAGTCACTAATAATACACTGATGGTCTCTAGATTGCTTGTATTTGTTTGAGTAAGGGTGATAAAACTGGCTAAGGATAAATAAAAAAAGAATTTGGATTACTCATATGTCAAAATTCTTTGTAGGGATTCTTTAAATCCCTAACACATTCCTTAATCTTTAACACATTAAGGAATTGATTCCTTAACTCCTTAAATCTCTTATACTCAAGTTTTGCTATCCATTTGACTTTGGAATGTGATATACTATCCAATTTTACTGGAGAGTGAAAAGAATGATTTTGTCATTTATGAAAGGAAGTAGACAGCATAGTAAAAAGAGCCCAAGCTTGGAGTTTCCCTGAAACTGGGTTCAAATCTCAACTGCCATTTAATTGTATAACTTGTAAGAACATCTGAGTCTCAGTATAAAATGTTTGCAAAATGGGGATAATACGATTCTCTTTGTAGAACTGTAGAAAGTTTAAATAAAATGATAAATGTAAAGTACCTGGCAGATAGCAGCTATTTGTGGCTAACATTAGTGGCTGGCTATATTAATTTGAAAAGAGGTCACAAATCAAGAGCAATGATTAAAAAAAAACCCAAAACACTGCCTATCTGATAACTAGTTGTTATATAAAAACAAGGTACCTTTCTTAAATTATTTATAATCCTTGCAACTGAAGAAATAAGGAAAAACCACAAGATTCAATAAAAATGACAAAATTGGGACCAAATGAGGTTACAAAAGTTCGAATTGTTGATCAACTAGGAGATAACATGCTTCCATACTCTCAAAAGATAATAAAGCATTTGCCTGATGCATCAGGGTCCTTGAATTGAACATATTGCATTTTTCTTTATGGTAGTTATTGCTAGAACTCTATGTAGAACTGACTGGGGGTAAAAAAAAAAAAAATCAAGCAGCTGCTTATGGAACACGTGATTGTTTCAGTGAAAGGTGGTAAGTGAAAACTACTTACCTGAACAAACTGCATGACTCAAGAAAGAGAAGTCACCAAAAAAAGCTTCTCTCATCACATTTTTAAAATCTTCAACTACATGGGCACATTTCCTCACATTACCTTTTCATCGGAAGCAAATTCTGCTCAGACCCCCATCTAAAATTCTCCTGAAGGTTTCATTAGAAAGCCTGGAAGAACGCAGAGGCACTCCTTTCTGAAAGAACATCTATTCCTGACTACTCCTTTCCAAAAGGTAAAAATGTGTATCTAAAACCCACGCATGAAATTTTGAGCTTGTTCTGCTATCTCAATTAGCTCATAGAACAAAGACCATTCTCACCCTATTTAAACCGCGGCGGTATCGCTGAGTTCTCAATCAGGAACGACCCCCAACCCGACCCCCTCATTCCACTTCCAAAAATAGAAAAGGTGAGCTCTTCAGCCAGCTGCTTGTCTCCCCGGCACTGCACCCCAAGATGAAGGAAACCATACTCGGGAAAAAGATGGTAAAGCAGCTCTCGAAAATCAAGGGTGACCACCACCCTGCCTGTGGGAGAGTGTGGACACTCCTTGACCACCTCTACAGACACTCTCCTAAAAGAGGTAGCAGTAGACGGTGTCTTCTGTCTTACCCAGGGGCACCTGGGGACCCGAGGTCGAGTTCCGAGCTGGAGACAGAAACTGTGAACTGAGAAGATGGTAAAGTCGGAATCTCAAGGCCTTGTCCTGCAGCACAGAGGGTCAAGAGCCAACGGGGTTGGATGGGGACTCCGAGTTCAACCTTTTCCCGCTTAACTTCTCGGTCAGATCAAGATGCTGCACGGAGTCTCGGGTGGACGGAAATACCAGGTCCAGGAGGCAACCCAGAAAAAAATAATAACTCACCAGTCTCCCAACCTTCGGCGCGGTGCTAGCAGGAGCTTGGCCCGCGAGTCCGGATCCAGCCGGGGAACCTGCTTGGAAGACCCTGACGACAGCTCGAGAGCGTCACTGACAACCACCCGGAAGTGTCACAATCGCTTCCGGAGCCGCGGAGCGCGCGGCGGGAAATTATTTCCCAGAGCCCGGATTCGTGAAGCCACTGGTGCCGCAGCGGCAGTCTTCGTCCCGCCTGTCAGGGGCCGCTCCGCGGAGGCAGCAGCCCCAGAAACCCCGGCCGGGAAGGTAAAGGGCCTCAGCCCTGAAGACGCGGTGTTCACCCTGACCGTGTGGGGGTGTTTCCTCCTCAAGTTTCGGCGGCGTCCGAAATGTGAGGCTGTGGGAAGGCGCCGGGGCAGGGGAGCGGCGACCGCACTTGCCTCTGGCGCTTCCCGCGGCCGCGGCTTGCCCGCGTCGGTGGGGTCGTGTGGCGGCGGGCAACGGGCCCCCCGGCGCCTCTGCTTGTGCGGGCGGCTGGAGCGGCTTCCCATGCCTTCCGTTTGCGCAGCTCGTTCTACTGCCGGGAAGGCGCTAGGCCACTCGCGTCTCTCGTTTCCATAGAACCGCCTGGGACTCGTCTCCCCGAGTCCCGGCTTCTTGGCTGCTTTTCCATAACTTAGCGTCAGTGCAGGTGGTTGGGAATTCCCCCAGGCCCACCTTCCTATGAAAAGGCAAATGCCGTCGTTTATTTATTTTTCCTTCTTCCTGGTAGAATTATAAACAAATCTCAAACGGTTCAAGAACGTCTCTCTGCGGCTCCTGTAGGCCTTGAAATACGCACATACACTCTCACACGTCTCCCTGAAGAAGGCGGGGGTTGGGGCGGGCTGTGTTTCTGGGGATTATGGTATCTCAGCTGTTTGAAGGCAGGGACCAAGGCGAAGGGATTATCCTGAGATTCCGCCCCCCCCCCACAAAGCCTCTCTGATTAAATATTGACAGAAAACTTGTTATGTTTTGAGTACTTCCTTTCAAGATTTGACCCGGAAATCAGATGAAACTTGATTTTGGAAGCGTCAAGCTCTTTTGTACGAATGAATATCCTATACCAGAAAGAACAGAACAGTTATTGTTAAGACACAAGGAATGAAAATTTAAACCTAATTTCCAGTGTAGGTGTGACAGGCTCTTGTGTCTTATAAACTTTTGGGGACTTGTGTTATTATGTTATGCCTCATTTCCTAGAAGTACCTATTGATGCGCAAGGTGTTCCCATTTTTGGCAAGTTTGACGAACCCGTCCTGCAGGTGTTTAGGTGGATTTTTATAAGGGAGTTACCTTGATTATGTCTAAGTTAACTCCGTGTTAATTTAAATGAACTAGGATGTTTTAAGTACTTGAATATTGAAGATAGCCTTCAGTAATGCAAAATATGCTCTTAGATCTGTTTTCTAAGTAGATTTTCTTTTTCATTATTGACTGTGGTTTAATTATATCATGTAACATTTTCTTGCTTCCTTAAAGCAGAAAGCATAAATCATGTAAAACGGTCTTTGAAAACGTGGTCAGGTGTGGGTTTTTTCATAGTCAAGATTCAGAACTCTGAAGATTTCCACTAATGTCCAAAAACGTTTTTAAGAAAACCAATAGTATAACTAACTAGACAGTATTTTCCTGGTTAATTACTCTAAATACACTATTTCAGGGAAACATTTTAAAAATAAAATCAGTAATTCCATATAGGCTCTGAAAAAACAACACTCTTTCTCAAAAATATAAATTAAAACAATATGTTACTTGACTCTCCTTAAATATGCTAATAGGAAATACGTGCTCTAAAATTTACCATGTACTATTTCTTACCTTTTAAAGCCTCTTACTGCTTAAAAGTAGAATATTCCTGAGACTTTTAAATTCACTTACTTCTTACTTTCTTGATACCAGAATTACTTTGAAATAAACTGTTTTGTTTTTGATGGAGGAGAAAAGCCCATATGAATTAGTCTAGTGAATAATTAATACCAAATCCACTTTGAGAGGAAAATAATGAAAACTTTTCATAAGAAAAAACTGGCACTCTTTGGATTGTTCCTAAAAACGCTTTGAAATTTTAGACACTGATATTATTTTTCTGAAATTAAATTGTAATTAGTATAGATATTTTCAGTGCTAACAACTAAATGTCTCTTCACCCTCACAGTAGATTCCGTATCTTATGAGGTTTCTCTTTGCTTCTCTGAAAGTAGGTTGCTTTTTAAAATTATAATGTTAAAAGTATCTAACTAGATTCTGAAATTAAAGTCAAAGTGTATTGTAGAAAAGGCATATAGTTTTTGCAGACAGAGACTTAGATTTTGAATGTTGATTTCTCCATTTTCTAGCTATGTACCCTTGAGCTACTTTTTAATCTCTCAGGTACCCCATTCTCATCTGTACAAGAACTGTAAATAGCACTTTAATTTTTAAGAAGAAAATGAACATTTATGAAGTAAATAAACCCCAGAATCCTGCTACGTCAATCTTAAACTGTTTGCTCCTATTAAGTAATACAAAGTTCCTAGAATACTAAAGCAGCTGTGACTTCATCCCCCATGGCTAACCAATGTCTTCTGTCCATCTTTTATCCCTCAGCATCTCTTTCATTCACCTTGCTTCCCTTAAGGCCCCTTTATCCCTAAAATTAACATCTCTAGTCCAACCTATGCCTTGTATAGTGCCCAAATAGATTGGATATCTCCCCTGAGTCCTCATTTTGTCCTCGCCACAGTCACTTTGCTGCTACTTCTCCATTTCTTCCCTGTACTGCTAGATCAGTCATCAAAGAGACTGATATGACTGCTTCTTTCCCAATGTCATTGAGGTAAGGATATCCCTGAAGTCTCACCATTGGTGACCTTAGTCAAATAATTAATTTACTCACTCATGTCCCTGATCTTTGAAGGATGGGACAGGAAAAGATACTATAGCTTAAAAGAAAAAAAAAAATTGTAATGCTCAGGTGAATTATATTAAGCCAAAAAGCCTAATATGGCTCCTAGGCCAAGAGGCTGCAGAATTCCTAAACTCCATTTGATGTTATAGCATTCAGCCAAATGGGATTTTACTCTCACAGTATGAGTTCTGTAATTTGGGTATTCCTTTTGTAGTGTTGGTTAAACTGAGATCCAGCACTTTGACTTTTCTCAATTTGAATATTATTTACTTTGCCAGTTAAATGCTTTGGATCCCTGATCTTTGAAGAAGGGAACAGGAAAAGATACTGCAGCTTTAAAAAAAAAATTTTTTTTTCTTTTCTAAAGCCCAGCTGACTTATATTAAGCCAAAGGCCTGATTTGGCTTCTAGGCCAAGCGTGCATGTACATGTGTGCTCAATTGTGTCCCAACTCTTTGTGACCCAATGGACTATAGCCCGCCAGCTCCTCTGTCCGTGGAATTTTCCAGGCAGGAATACTGGAGTGGGATGCCATTTCTTCCTCCAGATCTTCCCTGACCCAGGGATCAAACCTGTATCTCGGGAATTGGTAGGTGGATTCTTTACCACTGAGCCACCTTTGAAACCTCATAGGGGAAGAGGGTGCAGATTTTAATAGCATTTGGAGCCAAACAGGATTTTACTCAAACAAAATGAGTTCTGTGATTTGTGTATTCCTTTTGTAGTGTTGATTACATTGACTTCAGTTTTAGTAGTATTTACTTTCCCAATTAAATGCTGTTAGATAAGAGAAGTCCTGAAAATCTTTTAAAACTCTTTAATTCAAAGCACCAATATGGATTGGGTTTAAGGCTTAGTATGTCCTTTCCAAAAGAAGGAAGTTTTAATGGTGATTTTCCTTAGGTTTAAAATCAAAATAGTTCACTGAAGAGCAAACATTAAGAAACTACTAGTTTTCAACCCATTGCCTTAAAATGGCAAAATATTCAGTAGTGTAGAAAAAGACCATCATATAAAAGATACAGACTATATAAATTTTAATTTTTTTATTTTTTTTACACACATCCATAAAACCTTCAAGTCAGATCCCTCCCCTGTCCCAAATATTAACAGTGGTATTATAAAGGAATTAAAGATTTTAACCTTTCTATATACTTTGTAGTATTTTTCAAATTTTCTATCACCATGTATTAATTATAATTAAAACATAAATCAGTAAAAGTTATTTTGAGGGAAATTTTAATTCTTAAATACAAACATAAGTTAAACTTTTTAATAAATACCTTATTTATCTTAGTTAATAGCATACAGTTTTTAAGATGCATTATGTTCTCATATTTCTATAATAATCTGTGTCTGATCATAAAAGAAAAATTATAATGCAGAGTAGAGTAGGGAAGGTTTATCCTTATTTTCCAATCCCAGACCTCTTTAAGCAACCTTGCACTTCTTTTTGGCATACTTTTCTCTTTCACCCAATTGTTACACCCTGGTCTTAACATACTCTTTCCCATACCATACCTTTCTATTCATATCGCTATTCTTGCCTCTATTTCTTTGAGTTCTCTTAAAATATTCTGTTTCATATTCTTCAAAGGTGTTCTAGCTATGTATCATTTTGTAAAGAATTCATAGACCTAAAAAGCTAGTATACAGTGTCCTTAATTATGATGAGTGCTATAGGTTAATTTGCATTTTTAACTGGCACCAACTGCAGAGGAATGTCAGGCATCAAGGATAGGCCCATGTGGGAGATATTTTGGGAAAGTCCACACCACAGGGACAGTTGCTTGTTCTTTGTAAATGCCAGCTCTGTTCGAATTCATTATTTCCTTAGTTGTGTGTATTATATGATTCAAGGTAAGCAACTAGATTCCTTTTTAATTATTGCAAAAGTTTTGAAAATTAATATAAGAGCATCTTCTTTAACTGAAAATCTCATGTATAATTTTAAACTTTTTGACAGTAAAGATAATGCATTTAACTTAAAAATGAATGCTGTGGGGTTTTTTGTTGTTTTTCTTTTCCTGTTATTATCTTAGGGTAGTATCTTCTGTGTGAATACATCAAGGATTACCCCCTACAAGTTCTAGAAAAATATCTAATTTCTGGAAATACTACTGGAACAATTATATCGCAGTTTATTTACCTTATTTCCTGAGGGAAGACTTCTAGCAGTTAGCTCTTCATCCTCCGTATCCCAGAACCTATTACCAGTACAAAACTTCACTTTGAATTATCTGGGTAATTGATAGGTATTAACACCAGTTTTGTATAGTACTTTCTTTGGGTTCACTGGTATATCAGGCTATTATTTATTGTTTTCTTACTCCTGTAGGATCATAGGAAGAGACATTAAGACACTAATTTTTTAAGTATAAACAAATACTTAATATCTATGTATGTATATGTCTATTCCTACAAATATAGATAACTATTTTCCCTTGTAACTATATGACTTAGACCTGTGGTTATTAGTTTATCATATGATGTGATGTTAAGAAGGATTGCTAAATGTATTGTGAATTCTGTTCAAGTAGATCATTTTATTATAGGACTCTATTAGATTAATGGAATTTGTTCTTTTAAAAAAAAACAAAACTGCTAGTTATTGTGTGCCATCACTGTGATTTGAGATTCTTTGGAAATTTAGCTAATAGCACAGTTTTTCTGATAAACTTGTTAATTTTCTATGTTTTGATTTGTTTTTTAACACTTATATTTTCATGCGCTTTGAATCAGGAAGTCTAACTTCTTTACCTGTGTTTCTTATTCACTTTTCCTCTTTGCTTGTTTAATATCAGTTTCATTTTCATTGTTTTTCAAAGGAAAGAAGTTGCTTTAAAAAGGTTTTCTTGATTTCTACCACTGAGCACAGTTGGTCCTGTTTTCCTTTTACTGTGGACTCTTGCTTTGATAGAAAAGGCTGTTAAATATCCAAGGCGGCTGTATTTATTCCATCATAAGGACAGTATGATTTAGGATGGAAACTTTGCATTGTATACAACTCTAATAAGTCCAAATCGTTTAATAATTTGTACATCAATCTAAAATACGTTAAAATGTCACCTTGTTAATAATAAACATTCAAATTGTGAAATAGCTGTTCCTAACTTGATATAAAAGAGGAACATAATGATAATTTTTTTCCCTTATATTTCTTCATAGCATATTAAGTTCTCAGGAAGCAGAAAAATACTATTTAAAATACTATTTATTGAAAACAATTTTTTTTTCTGTTCTGTTTTTGACAGCACTGGGTCTTCATTTCTGTGTGCAGGCTTTCTATAGCTGCAGAGACTGGGGGGCTACTCTCTAGTTGCAGTGCATAGGGCTCTCATTGCAGTGGCTCCTCTTGCTGTGGAGTACGGGCTCTGGGCGCATGGGCTTAGTTGCCCTGCAGCATGTGGGATCTTCCAGGATCAGGGATCAAACCAGCGTTCCCTACATTACAAGGCAGATGCTTAGCCCCTGGACCACCAGGGAAACCCCTAAAATAACCTTTAAATCAGACTTTTTGGGAGCATTACAGTGATTTTGTTGTTGTTGCTTTCTGTGTTTTCCTGTTACTTAATAGTAGTTTCTCTATGTGGGCATTTTATTTTATGTTTTTAATTTTCTTTTGTTTTTCCAAGTTGTTGGTTGGTTGGTTGGTAGGTTGGTTGCACTGGCTTTTCACTGCATGGGCTTTCTCTAGTTGCAGCTAGCAGGGGCTACTCCCTCGTGCCTGCGCTTCTCGCTGCAGTGGCTTCTCTTGTGGGGCACAGGCTCTAGGGAGCATGGGCTTTGGTAGATGTGACGCATGGACTTAGTTGCCCAACAGCATGTGGAATCTTCCTGGACAAGGGATTGAACCCATGTCTCCTGCATGAGCAGGCAGATTCTCAGCCACTGGACCCAGGGAAGTCCAAGCACTTAAAAATAGCCACGTGGGAAAGATTTTAAAGGCTACTCAAACTTCCCTTCTTTGGCAGCATTTTTCTTGAAATACCTACTAAATTGTTTTTCAGACTCTTAAATACGTAAATAAAATACTAGTAGTGGGTGAAATGTATATGGTTAAAACACTTGTATTCCTCTGATGAAAATGACTTTCAGGAACTATAAAAACAATTAGGTTTGCCTTTCCATTAGAATACCAAGGTGGTATTCACAGATAGGTTTCCGTGTTTCTGAAAAGACCTATTATTTTCTCTAGGAAATTTTCTTAAAAGCTTTGTCATTCCCTGAAATTAGTGATAGCGGTTTTTCTCCCTGGTTTTGGTTGTATGCCTTATAATTCCCATGTGGCTTTGTGTGTTAATATGTGTTCTGCATTAGACTAAATCATGATTTCTAGCAACAGCATGTTTTTGTAAAGTTTTTGAATACCATTGATACTTCAGTTCAGTCGCTTAGTCGTGGCCAACTCTGCGACCCCATGAATCGCAGCACGCCAGGCCTCCCTGTCCATCACCAACTCCCCGAGTTCACTCAAATTCTTGTTGGAGTAGGTGATGCCATCCAGCCATCTCATCCTCTGTTGTCCCCTTCTTCTCCTGCCCCCAATCCCTCCCAGCATCAGACTCTTTTCCAGTGAGTCAACTCTTTACATCAGGTGGCCAAAGTATTGCAGTTTCAGGTTCAGCATCAGTCCTTCCAGTGAACACCCAGGACTGATCTCCTTTAGGATGGACTGGTTGGATCTCCTTGCAGTCCAGGAAACTCTCAAGAGTCTTCTCCAACACCACAGTTCAAAAGCATCCGTTCTTTGGTGCTCAGCTTTCTTCACAGTCCAACTCTCACATCCATACATGACCACAGGAAAAACCATAGCCTTGACTAGACGGACCTTTGTTGGCAAAGTAACGTCTCTGCTCTTTAATATGCTCTCTAGGTTGGTCATAACTTTCCTTCCAAGGATTTAGCATCTTTTAATTTCATGGCTGCAGTCACCGTCTGCAGTGATTTTGGAGCCCAAAAAACTGAAGTTTGACACCATTTCCACTGTTTCCCCGTCTATTTCCCATGAATTGATGGGACCAGATGCCATGATCTTCGTTTTCTGAATGTTGCGCTTTAAGCCAACTTTTTCACTCTCCTCTTTTACTTTCATGAAGAGGCTTTTTAGTTCCTCTTCACTTTCTGATATAAGGGTGGTGTCATCTGCATATCTGAGGTTATTGATATTTCTCCCGGCAGTCTTGATTCCAGCTTGTGTTTCTTCCAGTCCAGCATTTCTCATGATGTCTCTGCATATAAGTTAAATAAGCAGGGTGACAATATACAGCCTTGCCGTACTCCTTTTCCTGTTTGGAACCAGTCTGTTGTTCCATATCCAGTTCTAACTGTTGCTTCCTGACCTGCATACAGGTTTCTGAAGAGGCAGGTCAGGTGGTCTGGTATTCCCATCTCTTGAAGAACTTTCCACAGTTTATTGTGATCCACTCAGTCATAAAACAGAAATAGATGTTTTTCTGGAACTCTCTTGCTTTTTTGATGATCCAGCATTTGTTAGCAATTTGATCTCTGGTTCCTCTGCCTTTTCTAAAACCAACTTGAACATCTGGAAGTTCACGATTCACGTACTGCTGAAGCCTGGTTTGGAGAATTTTGAGCATTACTAGAGTGTGAGATGAGTGCAATTGTGTGGTAGTTTGAACATTCTTTGGCGTTGCCTTTCTTTGGGATTGGAATGAAAACTGACCTTTTCCAGTCCTGTGGCTACTGCTGAGTTTTCCAAATTTGCTGGCATATTGGGTGCAGCACTTTTACAGCATCGTCTTTCAGGATTTGAAATAGCTTAACTGGAATTCCATCACCTCCACTAGCTTTGTTTGTAGTGATGCTTCCTAAGGCCCACTTGACTTCACATTCCAGGATGTCTGGCTCTAGATGAGTGAGCACACCATCGTGATTATCTGGGTCGTGAAGCTCTTTTTTTTTTTTTTTTTGTGAAGCTCTTTTTTGTACAGTTCTTCTGTACACCTCTTCTTGCCACCTCTTCTTAATATCTCCTGCTTCTGTTAGGTCCATACCATTTCTGTCCTTTATCGAGCCCATCTTTGCATGAAATGTTCCCTTGGTATCTCTAATTTTCTTGAAGAGATGTCTAGTCTTTCCCATTCTGTTGTTTTCCTCTATTTAACAACTATTTTTCTAACTAGAAATGTTGTGAATTTTCTTTTTCTTGGCCAATAAATGTGCCACCTCAAATACAGAGTACATTTTAAACTTCATTTAAATAGAAATTAATGACTCTAAATTTGAAACTGTAATTTTGTTCAGTCTACTTTGTAGGGGATGAAAGTAACATGTAGCACAGTTAAGAAATCTAGATTAGGAATAATTTAGTAAATTCTGAAAGAGATGGGAATACCAGACCACCTGACCTGCCTCTTGAGAAATTTGTATGCAGGTCAGGAAGCAACAGTTAGAACTGGACATGGAACAACAGACTGCTTGCAAATGGGAACAGGAGTACGTCAAGGCTGTATACTGTCACCCTGCTTAATTAACTTATGTGCAGAGTACATCATGAGAAACGCTGGGCTGGAAAAAGCACAAGCTGGAATCCAGATTGCTGGGAGAAATATCAATAACCTCAGATATGCAGATGATACCACCCTTATGGCAGAAAGTGAAGAGGAACTAAAAAGCCTCTTGATGAAGGTGAAAGGGGAGAGTGAAAAAGTTGGCTTAGAGCTCAACATTCAGAAAACTAAGATCATGGCATCTGGTCCCATCACTTCATGGGAAATAGATGGGGAGACAGTGGAAACAGTGTCAGACTTTTATTTTGGGGGGCTCCAAAATCACTGCAGATGGTGACTGCAGCCATGAAATTAAAAGACGCTTACTCCTTGGAAGAAAAGTTATGACCAACCTAGATAGCATATTCAAAAGCAGAGACATTACTTTGCCAACAAAGTTCTGTCTAGTCAAGGCTATGGTTTTTCCAGTGATCATGTATGGATGTGAGAGTTGGACTGTGAAGAAAGCTGAGCACCGAAGAATTGATGCTTTTGAACTGTGGTGTTGGAGAAGACTCTTGAGAGTCCCTTGGACTGCAAGGAGATCCAACCAGTCCATTCTGAAGGAGATCAGCCCTGGGATTTCTTTGGAAGGAATGATGCTGAAGCTGAAACTCCAGTACTTTGGCTACCTCATGCAAAGAGTTGACTCATTGGAAAAGACTGTGATGCTGGGAGGGTTTGGGGGCAGGAGGAGAAGGGGACGACAGAGGATGAGATGGCTGGATGGCATCACTGACTCAATGGACGTAAGTCTGAGTGAACTACTGGAGTTGGTGATGGACAGGGAGGCCTGGCGTGCTGCGATTCATGGGGTCGCAAAGAGTCGGACATGACTGAGTGACTGAACTGAACTGAGTATTTGTGTATGTGCTCAGTGGCTCAGTTATGTCCGACTCTTTGCATGGACTGTAGCCCCTGGGGCTCCTCTGTCCATGGAATGTTTCAGGCAAGAATACTGGAGTGGGTTGCCATTTCCTCCTCCAGGGGATCTTCTTAACCCTAGGATTAAACCTATGTCTCTTGCATCAGCAGGTGGTTTCTTTAACCACTGTGCCACCTGGGAAGCCCTCGTCCCCATATACCTACTATAACATTTGATGTAAATACTGTGGTACCATAAGTTTAAATTCTCCATTGACTTATTTATACATACTATTCAGTATCTGTCCACAAACACTGAAAGTTTGTATGATATCTATGTGTCATTGTCCACAAGTGTCCAGTCATTCTTCAGTTGCTCAGTCTTGTCTAGCTGTTTGTGATGCCATGGACGGCAACATGCCAGGTTTCTCTTCAATATCTCCTGGAGTTTGCTAAACTCATGTCCATTGAATAAGTGATGCCATCCAACCATCTCATCCTCTGTCATCCCCTTCTCCTCCTGCCCTCAATCTTTCCCAGCATCAGGGTCTTTTTCAATGAATTAACTCTTCACGTCAGGTGACCAAAGTATTGCAGCTTCAGCATCAATCCTTCCAATGAATATTCAGGACTGATTTCCTTTAGGATGGACTGGTTGGATCTCCTTGCAGTCCAAGGGACTCTCAAGAGTCTTCTCCAACACCACAGTTCAAAAGCATTAATTCTTTGGCATTCAGCCTTCTTTATGGTCCGACTCTCATATCCATACATGACTACTGGAAAAGCTATAGGTTTGACTATGTGGGCCTTTGTCTGCCAAATGATATCTCTGCTTTTTAATATGCTGTCTTTGTTTTCCCATAGCTTTTCTTCCAAGGAGCAAGTGTCTTTAATTTCATGCCTGTAGTCACCATCCACAATAATTTTGGAGTCCAAGAAAATAAAGTCTATCACTGTTTGCTATTTTTCGCTTTCTATTTACCATGACGTGATGGGACCGGATGCCATGATCTTTGTTTTTTGAATGTTGAGTTTTAAGCCAGCGTTTTTACTGTCCGCTTTTACCTTCGTCAAGAGGCTCTTTAGTTTTTCTCTGCTATCTGCCATTCGGGTGGTGTCGTATGCATATCTGAGGTTATTGATATTTCTCCTAGCAATCTCCATTCCAGCTGTGTTTCATCCAGCCCAGCATGGGCTGGATCATTTTGAATGATGTACTCTGCATATAAGTTAAATAGGCAGGGTGACAACACATAGCCTTGATATACTCCTTTCCCAATTTTGAACCAGTTGGTTGTTCCATGTCTGGTTCTAACTGTTGGTTCTTGACCTGCATACAGGTTTCTCAGGAGCCAAATAAGGTGATCTGATATTCCCATCTCTTTAAGAATTTTCCACAGTTTGTTGTGATCCACACAGTCAAAAGCTTTGGCTCAGTCAGTGAGTAAAGCAGAAGTAGATGTTTTTCTGGAATTCTCTGCTTTTTCTATGATCTAGTGGATGTTTGTGATTTGATCTGTTTGCTCTGCCTTTTCTAAATCCAGCTTGTACATCTTGGAATTCTCCGTTTACATATTGTTAAAGCCTAGCTTGAAGGGTTTTGAGCGTAACCTTGCTAGCATGTGAAATGAGTACAGTTGTGCGGTAGTTTAAGCATTCTTTGGCATTGCTCGTCTTTGGGATTCAAATGAAAACTGACCTTTTCCAGTCCTGTGGCCACTGCTGAGTTTTCCAGATTTGCTGGCAAATTGGGTGCAGCACTTTGACAGCATCATCTTTTAGGATTTGAAATAGCTCAGCCGGAATTCCATCACCTCCTACAACTAGCTTTGTTGTAATGCTTCCGCAGGCCTGCTTGACTTCACTGTCTAAGATGTCTGGCTCTAGGTGAGTGATCACACCATCGGGGTTATCCAGGCCATTAAGTCCTTTTTTGTACAGTTCTTCTGCATATTCTTACCACCTCTTCTTAATATCTTCTGCTTCTGTTAGGTCCATGCCTTTTCTGTCTTAGCAAAAACAGCAGTTTAAAATGAATCTACTATATTGATGAAATTTTAAAAGTATTTGTCTTTTTCTGAAGAATTATGCTCATCAGTGTGTTCTAGTGGCAGGTAAATCTTTCAGTGTTCAAACCAGAAAACAAATCATTTTATTTACAGCCACATTTTGATAAGGTCACGTTTAAAACTAATTTCTGTTGCACATTAGCATTTGAACATTGGTACTGTCTTACAGTTAAGCCTTATATCTTAAGTAGTTTTTATTTTTATCACTCGTAATTAAAAAATGTCAACTGTATGAATAACATGTTTAACATATGTTGTCTTCTTTATATGTATATGTTAGATGGAAGATGATGCCCCAAAGCATATTATCCAGATGACAGGATTTAAGGTAGAAGAAAAAGAAGCTCTAGGCAAATTGCTTTTAAAACTGGATTGCACTTTTATCAAGAGTGAGGTGAGTACAGTTCAAGGTATAGTTGAAGAATAACTAAAATTAAAGTCCTGGCCTAAAAATTATAAAATGCCCCCTTGAATTGTAAGGATAGACAGAATATGTTAAAAAGGAAATCTTACCTTAATAGCATTTTTTGGTGTGGATTTGTCTTTGCAGAAATACAAAAATTGTACACATCTAATAGCTGAACGCCTATGTAAGAGTGAGAAGTTTTTAGCGGCTTGTGCAGCAGGTAAGTTAACTATCTTCCCCTCACTTTTGAAATAAAAAATCCTCATGGTGAAGAAAAAAGGCTTTAATCTCTGGAAAGATAGTTGGTTTACTGTATCAAATATAAATGTGGTTCTTTCTGATATTTTTCTGAAAATATTTGATGTATTAGTTTTGCTTTGATTTTCTGAATAACACTTGAAAAAGATATTGAAGAGGCAGAAATATTTACTTCACCTAGTGTAAGTGCTTTATACAAGAAAAAAATATTTTTTAACAGAAAGGCTTGGTACAAAATACCTTTAAAAAAAAAAAAAGCTTTTGTTGAAGCCTCAGCTATTCTCAGTCAAGTTTTTTTCCTTTGATCTATCATG
The DNA here is from genome assembly GCF_027580195.1 of Bos mutus. Taxonomy (NCBI): domain Eukaryota; kingdom Metazoa; phylum Chordata; class Mammalia; order Artiodactyla; family Bovidae; genus Bos; species Bos mutus. The sequence goes on from NC_091623.1 coordinate 25,185,799, forward strand.
GAAGAGTTTCTGTTTTTGTTCTCTTGCTCTGCTTCCCCTCCCATCCATCCTGTGAAGCATTGATCATTCTATTTTACTAAGATTTAAAATTTTCTGAACCTTTATTAGGGCTTAATCTCCTCTCTGCTTGTCACCATTGATGTTCCTTTTATAATTTGCTCTACTGTGATTGATTTGGTGTATCATTAGTCCACTTGCTTTTTTTTTTTCCTCCCTTCAATATTTGACTCAGGTGAATTTACTTTTTTTTTTTTTTTAGTAATTTACCAGAAAAACATTTGGATTCATTATTATCTCCAGAGGTGAAAACATGTATTTTATCTGCTGTTTAAAAAGATCATTGATGCCTAGATAAAGAAACTACAGAATGTTATTAAATATCCTTGAAAATTCATTGTTTTAAAGTATAATAATGCTATAAACATTATTGTAAAAACTTTTAGCATAGGAGAAAGAATATAAACCTCATTCAAATTGGTAAGCAATAATAGTCATAATTCAATATATTTTATTAATCCTTAACTTTATATTTTACACAGTAACAGAATTATAATTATTTATCATAAGAAAGATTACATACAGTGTTCAGTGATGTTGTAGGCCTTTATCAGAAAATGTAGGAAAACATAATTCAAAGATAACATTGGCAGTGTAGAAAAAGGCATGTTGAAACAGGGCAAATTTTATTTGTTATTTGGTCTTTATTTTTTCCCATTTATCAGAACCAAAATTCTTTTGTGACTAACAGTTTATTTGCTTTCTAGGAAAGTGGGTACTAACTAAGGACTACATAATTCATAGTGCCCAAAGTGGCAGATGGCTTGATGAAACAACTTATGAATGGGGATATAAAATTGAAAAAGACTCCCATTATTCACCTCAAATGCAATCTGCACCTAAAAGATGGCGAGAAGAACTGAAACGCACTGGTGCTCCTGGAGCCTTCCATAAATGGAAAGTTGTTCTCCTTGTTAGAGCTGATAAGCGAAGTGACTCTCTTGTAAGGTGAGATCTCATAAAAGCTAAAGCAGTGAATGTGAAAACAAGTTTTGTTTGTTTTTTTTTTTAATTATTGCTGTTCAGTTGCTCAGTTGTGTCTGACTGCGACCACATGGACTACAGCAGGCCAGGCTTCCTTGTCCTGGAGTTTGCTCTTCAAACTCATCTGCATTAAGTCGGTGATGCCATCCAACCATCTCAGCCTCCGTCGTCCCCTTCTCCTGCCCTCAGTCTTTTCCAATGAGTTGGTTCTTCACATCAGATGGCCAAAGTATTGGAGCTTCAGAATCAGTCCTCCTAATGAATATTCAGGATTGATTTCCTATAGGATTGACTGGTTTGATCTCCTTGCAGTCCAAGGAACTCTCAAGAGTCTTCTCCAACACCACAGTTCGAAAGCATCATTGCTTTGGCACTCAGCCTTCTTTATGATTCATCTCTCAAATCCATACGTGGCTACTGGAAAAAACAGCTTTGACAAGATAGACATTTGTCAGCAAAGTGATGTCTCTGCTTTTTAATATGCTATCTAGGTTTGTCATAGCTTTTCTTCCAGGGAGCAAGCATCTTTTAATTTCATGGCTATAGTCACTGTCTGCAGTGATTTTGCAGCCCAAGTAAATAGTCTGTTACTGTTTCCATTCTCCCTGTTTATTTGCCGTGAAGTGATGGGACCACATGCCATGATCTTCACTTTTTGAATGTTGAGTTTTAAGCCAGCTTTTTCACTCTCCTCTTTCACCTTCATCAGGAGACTGTTTAGTTCCTCTTTACTTTCTGCCATTAGGGTGGTGTCATCTGCTTATCTGAGGTTATAGATACTTCTCCCAGCAATCGATTCCAGCTTGAGCTTCATCCAGCCCGGCATTACTCATGGTGTACTCTGCATATAAGTTAAATAAGCAAGGTGACAATATATAGCCATGACATACTGTCTTCCCAATTTTGAACCAATCTGTTGTTCCATGTCTGGTTCTAACTGTTGCTTCTTGACCTGCATACAGGTTTCTCAGGAGGCTGGTAAGGTGGCTTGGTATTCCCATCTCTTTAAGAATTTTCCACAGTTTGTTGTGATCTACACAGTCAAAGGCTTTAGCATAGTCAGTGAATCAAAGGTAGATATTTTTCTGGAATTTTCTTTTTCTATGATTCAACTGATGTTGGTAGTTTTATCTCTGATTCCTCTGTCTTTTCTAAATCCAGCCTGTACATCTTGAAGTTCAAGTACTTGGTTCAAGTACTACTAACGCCTAGCTTGGAGAATTTTAAGCATAACTTTGCTAACATGTGAAATGAGTACAACTGTGTGGCAGTTTGAACATTCTTTGTAGTTGGAATGAAAACCTTTTCTGGTCCTGTGGCCACTGCTGAGTTTTCCAAATTTGCTGGCATATTGAGTGTAGCACTTTCACAGCATCATCTTTTAGAATATGAAATAGCTTAGCTCGAATTCCATCACCTCCACTAGCTTTGTTCGTAGTAATGTTTCCTAAGGCCCACTTGACTTTACACTCTAGGATGTTTGGCTCTAGGTGAGTAATCACAGCATCGTGATTATCCGGGTCATTAAGACCGTTTTTTGTATAGTTTCTGTGTATTCCTGCCAGCTCTTCTTAACATCTTCTACTTTGGTTAGGTCTATAGACCTTTTGCATTTCTTTGTAGTTATTTTTTTGTATTTCTTTGCAGTTACTCATTAATTCTAAAATGAAACATGGTGATTTACTCGTTGATTACCTGGTTAAGCCATTCTGCTCATTTAAGTATTATGTGTCTAATGGAACAGAATCTACTTTCTAGCATTGCATTATTCTCAGGGTCTCTGTTTTATTTTCTGTGTTATTTCTAGGCCAACTCAAGTAAAAAAAATTTTTTTTTAATTAGGAGATATTTGTTTTCAGTTGTGAAGCACTTCACAGATTTTTGTAAGTGAAGTATTACATTACACAAAGGGTTTTTTCTAAGTTTATGTAATGTCTTCATGGTTCATACTGTTTCTCTCATCATTTCATTTCTTTTTATATTTTTCATCATATTTTAGGACTTCTTATTTAGTAAAGTGTGTTTCAAGACTGCTGTGACTTTTTTTGCAGGAAGGGGGTAGTCTGAGGGCTTTTGTTGTTTTTACTGAAGTGTAATGTATAGACTATAAAACGCAAAATTTTTTAGTGTACATTTTGATGAGTTTGGACAAATTTATGCTCCTATGTTACCATACTACAATCAAGATCTCTAAATTTTACATCATCCTAAAATATTCGCTTGTGCTTTTATACATTTAATTATGTGTATCTTCCCCTGTTGCTTCTTACTCATTTCTTGGCTGGAGGATAAGGGTTGGTGTGTTTTTGTCCGTTGGATAAGCTTTAGTCTTAAGCATTCTTCTTGGTCTCGGGTTGAGATAACACCTATTGTTTTTGTCTCAATGAAGCCATGACAGCCAAATTCTCCCTTGTATGGTAGGCAGGAAAAGAAAAATTCCACGTCTCCCACAGCTTGAGGTGTCTGCTTTGTATAAGTGCAGGGACCTAGGCCCAATTGGCATTCCTGCCCCCTTTCCAGGGACAGGTGGCTTTTGCTTCTATCCTTTATCCAGTCTCTTCTGAGCTGCACAGCAGGAGGCTTTCCTACCCCTTTCCCAAAGGCAGATGTGTTTTAACTTCCACTCTTCCAAAAACCAGTGCATCTTTTCCTGGGTTCTGAAGTCAAAAAACTTTCTTAACTTACCCAGATGGCTTCAGGCTTCTGCTTCATAAGAGAGATGGAGGCAGGGAAGTGGTTCTGGTTTTATGTTTATTTCTTGTTGTCAGGCAGTCCCCACTGGCCCACCTTCACTACCATCGGGGATTCCCGCTGTACTTGCTCCTAATCTTTTTCAGGAATCCTTAATAGAGGCTGGGGGCAAAGAGCTTGCAACTGAGAGGACATCCTTTCATGTGTCAGGGATTCTCAGTTATTCTAAACTGTCGTACTACCTACACTTGGCCTTTAAATTTATTTAAATATTACCAGACTCTTACTTGCATTTATGGTGGCTACTTCTGTCCTGTGCTCTGGCAAAAGTGAAATAGTTTGGGCATCCAATCTCTTCACAGAGGTGCTGACTGCTCCTTTGGAAATTCAGTTTCTTAATTGGCTTATTATCTCAGTTCTCTGCATTCATGAAAAGTTATACTTTTGTGGATTATTTGACTTATTGTTCTTGTAAGGTCGTAGCAGTGTTCTTTTGTAGCTTTCTAAATCCTCAGCAGTAATGAACTTTGATGAAACTTTTGGGTATGTGTCTGTGTCTTCTGAGCCTAAATGTAAAATGTATGTCTTAATGTAGATCAAAGTTAAACTTTTTCAAAAGGTAAATTTTTAGAAGAAGGTTGGCAACTTTAGTTCCATTTTTTGTGGTTCAGAATGGTTTTTTTGGAGGTATTGTTGCCTTTTGAGGTGAAATACTCTCTTATACTTCTTCCTTTTTTGGCTTATAGAGGTGACTTTTACTTAGGAAATAAACAGTATTCTTGATTCTTAAAAACTTTCCCCATTAAAAAAAAAAAAAAAAAATTTTCCCCATATCAAGAAATGGATAAATAGAGAAAATAACATGATTTCTTAAGCATCTGTTCTGAAAAACTTAACAGTTTAGGTAGTCATTGCAATAATTATTCTTCATGGCACTCAAATAGACCAAAGAAGTTAATTTCTTTCAGAAAGTTCTGCATCTACTCCTGGAAAGAAATTGATTTAGATAATTTGGCTAAATACTTTCTTTTTAATACTTTTCTATACTGTTTACATTTTAGAGTTTTGGAGGCTGGAAAAGCAAATGTTATTTTACCAAAAAATTCACCAACAGGAATAACTCATGTGATTGCCAGTAATGCAAGAATCAAGGCTGAACAAGAAAAAGATGACTTTAAGGCTCCGTTCTATCCAATTCAGTATCTAGAAGATTTTCTTTTAGAGGTAAGGTTTTTTTTTTTTTTAAGCATTTTTAAATGTTTATTTTATAAAATTGATACAGTGAATATATAAAATCAAATTATGTTCTGAGTTTTGAAAATATGATTAGAATTAAAATGATATTTTTAAGGCAATTACTCTGAATTATTTAAATATTTGAAAATACTTCTGATAAAGCTAAAGGGAGCTTGCTTATTACATTTAAAATTTATCTTATCCAGAGTCTCTACTTTTGTTTTCAGTGCTTTAGTGATGTTTATTATAAAATAATATTAAGCATTTTGAATCGGTATAAATAAAACATCAGTGGGCTATAGTATCATGTGAGAATTCTTCACGTATTTTCCCACTGGAAAAGAGAAAGCTGTTTCCAAGAATTCAGAAATATTTTCCTGTCCTTTTCCTCCACCAGCATCTCCCCACTTGGTACACATACCACTCCTTAAGTTGTCTGAATGGAAATAACCCTAGAAGAATTGCTTTGAAAGTAAGCACAGAAAAAATTTTTAGAAGGTTCACTCAGGATGGACGAGAACCTGCAGTATGTCTAAAAATTGAATCTTTGTCTTCTAGGGAAAATTAGCTCCTTCAGTGTTTCCTATTTCAATAGATACTATACAACCTTTTATTTAATAATTTATATTAGAAACTTGGGAATCAGTCTTGAAACCTTCCTTTCCTTTATTCCCCACGTCTTGTCAGCTACCAAATCCTATTGATTTTATTCTGAATACGTCTTGAATAAACTACTTCTCTGCTATACTAACATCATGTTCAGTTCATCCTCTTGTCCCTGTGCTGGAATCAACTCCTTTTTACTCTCCCTGTTGTTCTACTTCTTTGCTGCTACTCTTGCTAATTTCCTAATAACTCTTACCTTTTCTTTCTCTAGTCCATTCAACTTCATTCAGAGGGAACAACTAAAATGCTCTTTCTAAAATAGTTGTGATGCTGTCACTTTCCCACTTAAAATTCTCCATTGGCTTCCTATTGCCATCGGATAAAGTTGTAAACCTCTAACGTGGCTTTAAGTTCCCACAGGGTTCCTGTCACTCCTGCTTTTGCAACTATAACCTGCTCTACTTTTTCCTATGCTTGCTAACCTGTAACTGCCTTCTCCCAATTTCTTAAACGGGTTAAGCTACTTCCTACCTCAGTATCTTTTGAAAAGCTATTTCTCTTCTTAAACAGCTCCTCTCCACTCACTACTCTCCGTCTCTGTGCTTGCCTACTTTCTGCTTATCATTCAGTTTGCAGTTATAATGTTGCCTCTTCAAGAAAGCCTCCCTGGCCTTCTTAAGATAGTTAGGTCCACCTATAATGTGTTCTAATATCATTATTTTGCTTTATAGTACTCATCACAATTGTAATTAATTAATTGGCTGGTTACCTGGTTAATGTCTTTTCCCCCATCTGTTAGTAAACCAAAAGCACTGTGTCCTCAAAGATGATGTCTGTCTTTTCCATAGTTATATCTGAATCATTTTGTATAAGCCTGGCACATGAATTCTCATTTTATATCTATATTTGTTGGATTAATAGAGAAATTATGAATGACCCTTGAGTATTCCAAGAGTAGATGTAATATATCATTCTATAATTACCTTTCCCTACTGAGTAGCAGCAGTGTGGATTGGAAATTTAACCTTAGTTCAGAGGATGGATCTGCTTGGACTGTGGATAATCTCATTGTCCTTGACAGTGATTGGTCTAGGAATGGGCATGTCAACCAATTCTAATTCATTGGACATACAGAGAGGTATGTAAGACCTTCTGGGAAGTTTCTTTTTCATTCTGAAAAAAGCCTCTGGCAGCCTGGTGTCTGCTAGATGTGAAGTGGAAAAATGCCATTCTTTGACCATGAGAAGAAGTAGCCTTAGGATGAAACCAGTCCTGTAGACAGCAGAGTTTAGAGACAGAATGTAGACTCCCATAGAGATGCTTGAGGTGCTGGATTAGTCAGCCCTGAAGCCTGACTTAGCACTGGACCATATTACCGTTCTGTGAGGTAGGAATTTCCATGCTGTTTATGTTACTTTGAATTGGTTTTCTGTTAATGGTAGCTAAAAGCATCCTATCTGATGTATCTAAACAGTTTAAACGTAGTATTAACCGTCAAAAGAATGAGAACCATTCTTAACTAAATTAGAAAAGGTGTCTAAATTCCCCTTTTTCTATGGAAAGAAATGAATTAAATGTAATAATGTGCTTTTTCCATCATCTTATTTTGCAGTAGTCTGACTACAGTCACATTCAACTGCTGAAGTACTAGAGGGCAGCAATAGTGTATCAAGCAAACTTAAAGATAGCCTCTAACTTCTATTTGTTTTAGCATACATTTTTTATAAACTCTGGAGTAGACAGCTGAGAGTTAGTTCATAACCATTCATAACCTTTTTGGCATAGAATATAATACAGTCCTCATTAGATGGATTCTGAAGTGTTCTCTAAGAAGGGTTGCCATATACAATGACTGAGCTAAAAGTAACAATTAAGCAGTTGTTTAAAAGAAATAGTTTTGTTTAATCTCCTTAACTTTCTGGAAAGTCACTTAGTAACAGAATCGGCAATTATTTAGTTCAAGTTTATAGATATCTATTTAAGACTTTTGCCTACCAGGCTCTCTTCTATGCACTGTGGAAAATGAAAAAGACCACCTGCCAGACTGCGAAAACAGAACATTGCAAAACAGAATGTGGAAACTGTTAATTACAGTTTAGTGTGTATTGTGCATTGGTAAAATCATGTGTAAGTTGTAGAGATACAGAAGAGTCAGTGACTAATGAATCGCAGTTGTTTGGCCCAAGGAAGATTCACAAAAAGGAGAGGATCCTTAGGAATATTCAAAATTTCTTTTGATTTTCAGCCTAAGAAATAAGATGAACTACAGAAAGCTCTTATGGAAATACAGTAGTAATAATTGAAAAAAATACACACTTTTTGTTCCAGATCAACTAATAACTGTTACTCTAGGCCATTATTTATTGATTACTATGTGCCAGGCACTATACTAAGCACTTTTTACCCTTAGTCTTATTTTAAACCATATATTCCTATGTAGTATGTATTATGGCCCCATTTTATGGTTAGTGAAGTATAATTGAGTTTAATAATTTTCCCATGATCTTACAACTATCATATCAGACCAAAAATGTAAGAGCAAACACTTAAAAAATTTTAAGACTGCTGCTCTCCTTGAGTCTCCCCTTTTCTTATTTTGAGTATTAATAGCTTTCCTTGATACTTACCTGGTCTCTTTCTGGAGAGTTAAAAATAGTTAATGTTGTAAAGATTACCATACACTAGTAGTCATTCTTGGGTTATGAGATTCAGCTGAAGAATCTGAGGATACATACTAGTTAAAAGCCATGTAGAACACTGGGAATTCCCTGGTGGTCTAGTGGTTGGGACTCAGCACTTCCAGGGGGCCTGGGTTCAATCCCTGGCCAGGGCACTAAGATCCCACAAGCCACAGGATGTGGCAAAAAAAAAAAAAAAACAAAACACCACCACCATGTAGAGCACAGGGCACTTGAAAGGTGCTTGTTCTGATTACTTGACCTCTCTGGCTCTCCATCCAGTCTTGGGAATTCATTGAAGTTGTATGTCAACTTGTATGGCTTAATCAAAGAAAAGCCTTACCTATTGGAGATCAAATCATAGCCATACCTGTTTTAAAATAGAAAACAAACCTAAGTATGCGAATCAGAAGCCAAGGCAGCTATCATTGCCACACTGTTTTGCCCTGTCTTAGATAGTAAAATAATTTACTGAATTGGTAAGCTTTTGCTCATCTGTTTGGGGAATGCATTATACTATATGAAGAAAATTAGACATGCCATCTTTTCCCAGATCATATAGGAGACAGATACCTAACATAGTGCCTAGTGTATAGTTGGCACTAAAATATTCATAAAATAAAGAATAAGAAATATTTACAGATAATGCCCATAGTTTTCACAAGGGTAGCCCTTTGGAGAGCATATTAGTGGCTTGGAGATAATTATATGTTGATGTTTAGCACTGTAGAAAATAAATTATTTTCTAAAGTTTCACATTTGGTGTCATAGTTTATCAGGTTCTGATTTTTAACTATTTAACTTAAATAGGATACTTTAATTATACATTTTAATACACAGATCAGTATATAGCATCTGAAATGGATGTTTAAATATACTTTGAAAACAGTATGTTCTTCCCTAGGTGCTAATGATAATGGTATTTTTTTTGCATATGTATTCTAGGTAACTGGAATCTAATTGTGATTAATGCATCCTATATTTTAGACATTCTTTGATGATCTAAGCCTGAGGATCTGTCCTCTTTATCAACATTGTGAAATTTGAAGCTAGAAACTCAGTTTATCCCCATTACAGTTGTCCTTAATGGAAATTATACATTCAGACTAATACTTACCTTGATTCTAGGAACAGGAAAGAAGGAAAGTCTTCATTTTTCTTAGTTTTCCATTTCACTTTCCTGAGTAACTGAAGAAATGTAATCAGCTACTCTTAGGGATTGTTCTCTAGTGGCAGGATTGCCAGCTGCCAAAGTACCCTCACATCCATATAGGAAGCCCAGAACAAGTGAAAGGGAACCAGAGATCACACCATAGGCCTTAGCACATTTTGGCTATTTCATAATTGCTCCCTAGGAGGACAGTGATTCTCCGAGTCTCTGTGTAAAGATAGTCAGTCTCTGAATATCCTTGCATAAGTACTTGAATTCATCTTTATTCTCAATTCTTTATGTTACTAAACTTCTAGAATAATATGTATAAGTACACATGCAACTTTTTAAAAAATTATTATTGGTAGGTAGTTATGATACCAGTTTAGATTTCTTAGTAAGAGAAATGTGTTGAGATAGAGTTTGGTGAAGATAATTGCTTATTAATATTCAAGTAAAAGCTGTGAGTTCAACTATTAGTCTGTTTTCTTTGTGTGATAGATTTGCAAATAAGTCTTACTAGTAAAAAAGCTGAAAAATAATCAGAGAAATAATCTATAATCGGAAAATTTTGAAATAGATTGTAACTTGGTAAGGGATTAGATAAAATGTTCTTGTGATTATTTATAAAAGGAGTTGCCTGTTACTAGACTAACAAACACTAGCTTTTCTTGAGATACATTTTTACTGCTACTTTATTCAGGACCTTTGTTGTAATGATTTTTTTTTTTTTTTTCCCCTTCAAGGAATTTACTAGTGTTTAATAAACTTTGATTTAGGTGCATTTTTTCTACTTGTTTGACCTCTAAAATATTTTGCAATTATAAAATTGGATATCATATAGAGTATATAATGTTAAATTATACTTAATTGGTTGCCCAAACCATTTTTACATACATACAGAAAGAAATTCATAACGATGAAGATTCCCAAACCAATTCTACTTGGAAGAACCATAGCAGTCAAGAAAAAAGCAATGATTTCCGGGAAAATATGGGATTTCTTGAAATGAAAGGTACCTTAAAAGAGACCATGTGCAGAACACAGGTAACATTTTATCATCTAAAAGAACAGAAATTTTCTATGTTTCTGATTTTTCTTTCAAAATTGTAGGAGAGGTGTTATTTGGTGAAAAAACACTGATTTTGGAATCACAGAGCTGGTATTGGAACCCAAATCTGATTTTCAGTCTATAATTTGAACATACTAAGTCTGTAATTTGAACATAGATACTGTCCTATGTCTGTTTTGAAGCTCTTATTGAAGTAATACATATGTACATGTAGAAATTCAGTTTCTAATACATAGTGTGTTGTCAACACATGATAATTACTTAAAACAATTCTCTATATTGAATGTAATGTGTGTCTTACAAAGGAGTCAGCAATAATGTATTGGTCTAAATATATGGTCTAAATTCAGGTATTTTACTGCATATAGATCAGGTTTTCTTCAGTGACATAAGGAACTTCTACTTTGATTAAATATGGAAAACAAAAACATGAAGGACTCTGAACTTGAAGCAATGAAAAGTACCTTCAGAAAGTGTATATGTGGCTCTCAACTAAAACTTTTCAGATAGCAGGAGCAACTAAAACAGTCTAAACTAGAATATTTTTTAATGTGATTAGAAATAAATTAAAATTTGTTTTTACTGCATCTGTCAAGTTTTTTCCTTGAGAATTTTAGGAACAATTTGGAACTTCTGCAACTAAATAGTACCTTACAAAATCATAAGTGGAGAGAGTAAATAAAACTTTCCAAGCACTTAAAATATTTTTACAATTTTTTCTAGTTTTTTCAAAATACAGTTGTTGGTGGGAATATAATTTTGTACACCCACTGTAGAAAATAATATGGCAGTTTCCCAGAAAAACTAAAACTGGAACTACCATTTGACTAAGCAGTTTCATTCCTGGGTACATATTAGAGAAAAAAAGAAACTGCCATGATATGAAAGCAACCTAAGTGTGCATCAACAAATGAATGGATAAAGAAGATGGGATATATATATTAATATATATGTGTGTGTGTGTGTGTTTATACACATATATAGTGAAATATTAGTTTAAAAAAATGAAAGTTTGGCATTTGCAATGTTTGCAAACATCAGTGTTTGCAAACAACATTGATGGAGTTGGATTCCCAGGTGGTGCTAGTGTTAAAGAACCCACCTGCTAAGGCAGGAGATACAAGAGTTGTGGGTTTGATCCCTGGGTTGAGAAAATCCCCTGGAGGAAGACATGGCAACCCACTCCAGTATTCTTGCTTAGAGAATCCCAGGGACAGAAGAGCCTGGCAGGCTACGGTCCATAAGGTGGCAAAGAGTCAGCCACAACTGAAGTGACTTAGCACACACAGATGGACTTGGAGGGTGTTACACTAGTAAAGTAAGTCAGAGAAAGACAAATGCAGTATAATTTATATTTGGAATCTAAAAGATAAAGCAAACTAGTGAATAATACAAAAATGAAATGGACTCACAGATATGGAGAACAAACTAGTGGTTACCAGTGCGGAGAGGGAATGGTGATGGCAGGAGAGTGCAGTATAGGGCTAGGGGAGTAAGAGGTACAAACCGTTACGTGTGAGGTAAGCTGCAAGGATATATTGTACAACACAGGGAATATAGCCAGTAATTTACAGTAATTATAAGCTGAGTATAACCTTTAAAAAGTGTGAATCGCAACGTTGTACATGTATAACTTATTATTGTACATCAGCTATATCAAAATTTTAAAAAGTAAAAAGAATATATCTGTAAATATCTTGTTCTTTTTAGAACTCAGAAGAATGTATTATCAAATTCAGGTAGCAATTTCTATTTTTTTAAATAAGTTTCCTTGTATAAAGAATAAATAATATAGTTTGCAATACTTTTTATCTTGTTTAATGGTCGAGGAAATCCCCTACAGAAGGGAATGGCTACCCACTTCAGTCTTCTTGCCTGGAGGATTCCATGGATATAGATAAGAGTCTGGTGGGCTACAGTCCATGGGATCACAGGGTTGAACTCTACTGAGCAACTAACACATACACACAGTATAATAATATTGATTATTATAGGGCTTCCCAGGTGGTGCTAGTGGTAAAGAACCTGCCTGCCAATGCAGAAGACATAAGTTTGTGGGTTCAGTCCCTGAGGTAAGAAGATCCCCTGAAGGAGGGCATGGCAACCCAACCCAGTATTTTTGCCTAGAGAATCTCTGTGGACAAAGGAGCCTGTGGGCTACAGTCCACAGGGTCGCAAAGAGTCAGACACGACCAAAGTGATTGAGCACAATGTTATCATATCTATTTCCTATACAGAGATTTTCTGAGATGTTTAATTTGATATGCCTAAATAATGGGAAAACTCTATTTGATATCCAGTGTATTTTCACAAATACTTGGAAAATAATGAGGATAACCAAATCTGCTTTGATTAAGCATATGGCAGCTTTTTTAAAAAGCAGAAATTCCAAGAAAGATTAAGTTAACAAAATACCTAAATTAAGTATATGCGCAAACACTTCGAGAACTAAATATCTGTATTTTTCTGCTTCATCATAGTATAGCTAAAATGTAATATAATGCATAATACTCTGTTTAATCTTATGTCTATGTTTTATAAAACCTGTTTTTTTGAGTGAGATTTTTGTTTTGACTTGCGTTGGTTGTGTTGAGGCTTTGCTTAATGTATGCTCTAACTAAAGTATTTTTACAAACATGCAGAAAGAAATGAAAAATCATGATGAAGATGTTACTATTAGTTCTATTTTGACTGAACATCAGAGCAAAGAAAGATTCAGAGATTCTAGGAAAAATTTGAAATTTGTTAAAATGAGAAATGCCTTAGGAAGGCATACTTACGGAAATCAGGTAAGACCTTCTCAGTTAAAAGTTATCTATTATTTTATACTCTTTTCTAATGTTGTCATTTATGAAGTTGTTTCTTCTGAACTGTGTGTGTATGTGTTGATAAAGCATTTGTGTACAGTTTTTGAAAGAGTAAAAAGGTATATATGTTAAGAAATAGAGCATTCCCAACTTTTGAACATCTTGCTGTGTGTCATTTCCAAACCGTGTCCCTTTTTCTTCCTCTTACCCATGATAGGTAACCTCTGTTAAAATTTGTTTTAATTATTTTCTTGATTTTCATTATAGTTTTACTACCTACCAATATGTTATTTTCCCTCCCAATAAGTTTGCCTGTTAATGAACTTTTTGTAGTTCATGGTATTTTTAATTTTCTGTGACTTGCTTTTTTGCTGGTGCATATATTTCATTGTTTCACAGTTATACGTTTTATCCATTTTACTATTGTTAAGTATTTGGGTTTGTTTTTGATGGATTGTTTAGTTTTTTTTAAAATTATGAGCATTTCTGTTATGAGCACTATGAACATTTTCTTATTGATTCTTGGTGCACATGTTCAAGAGTTCCTCTAGCCTAGGATATATGCCTGAGAGAATTCTAGGTCCTAAGACCTCTACGTGTTTAACTCTACTAAGTAATGATCTACTAAGCTTTCCAAAATACTTTACTAATGTATACCCACTCCAACAGTAGGTGAAGTTTCCTATTGTATATAACTATTTTTTAATGTGTTTTAAGTCCAACTCTTCTTGAATTTATTTGGATTTAGTAACGTACATCATTCATGTTGAGATTTGTTTAATTTTGATTTAAATATATGTGGAAGGAAATGAAGAAAAAAGATGAAGATATTCAAAGGATTTATACCTTGAGGAAAAAACGCAAAAAAGAGAAAGAAAGAGATTCCAGGAAGGACACTGAACATGATAGGAGTACCTTAAGAAAGCACATTTATAGAGATCAGGTAAAATTTTGTAAGCTAAAAGTTTTAATTTTCTCTGGTTCTTCCTTAATATCACCTTTACATATAACCTGGTTTTTGTGATTGTTTGCTGTGTCAAATGTAACCTGTAAATCTTATGGAAAGAATTTTCTCATTTTTTTCTGGTATAATATTCATAATTTTATAATTAGCTTTGGTTCACAATGAAAGTATTTTTACATGTGTACAGAAATAATTTGAATTAATGATCAAGGTGTTCAAATATGTTTTATTTTTCCTGACAAAAAGGAAAAGAAAGGTTCTGGGAAAAGAGGGTAAAATTTTTAAAATGGAAAATACATGGTATGTAGTTTGAGTAATACATTCTAATCTAAATTTTAGTTTATCTTGTTCATCCCCGGTATAGAATAGACCATTATTAATAAGATAGCTTGTCTTTTTTTAAATGTTTGTTTTATTCATTTATTTATTTTTGGCTGTGCTGGGTCTTTGTTGCTGCGTGGGCTCTTCTCCAGTTGCAGCAAGCAAGGACTGTTCTCTAGTCGCAATGTGTGGGTTTCCCCTTACAGTGGCTTCTCTTGTTGCAGAGCGTTGGCTCGAGGGTGTGCAGGCGTCAGTTAGTTGTGGCACATGGACTCAGGAGTTGCGGCTCCCGGGCTCTGGACAAGCTCAATATTTGTGGTGCAGGGGCTTCCTTGCTCTGTGACATGTGGAATCTTCCCAGATCAGAGATAGAATCATTGTCTCCTGCAGGTGGATTCTTTACCACTGAGCTACCAGGGAAGCCCCGATATCTTTTCTTTTAAACGAGATCCTTCTTGAGCTAATTGTTCTAGAGTATAATTTTGTTTTACCGTATAAACCATAGCATGTTTACATGTATTCAGAAGGATCTTCAGAAAAATGATAAAGGTAAATAAACAATCATGTTTTGTGGTTTGAGTGCTCGGTCGTGTCTGACTTTTGCAACCCTGTGAACTGTAGCCTGCCCGGCTCCTCTGTCCATGGTATTCTCCAGGCAAGAATACTGGAGTGGGTTGCCATTTGCTACTCCAGGGATCAAACCCACATCTCCTGCATTGGCAGGCGGATTCTTCACCAGTGTGCCACCTGGGAAGCCCCATTTTTGTGGGAGCATGACAACAAAAATAAGAGAGGTTTCAGAAAAGATTTGGAATAGGTTAAAAGGAAAATGCATAAGGAAGGGAACATGTAAATATCAGGTAAAACTTTCCAATTAAAACATACTATTTTTAATTTTTTTAAATTTCATTGTGTAATCTTTTTCTAATATGGTTGTATGTATCTTTGCTGTAATTAACACTGCATGAATATGTTCTGGTGTTATGTTGTCCATTTGATACTTAGCATTTGTGTTAGCACTCTTTGGTACATTGTCTAAAGTAGTTCTTATATGTATACAGAAAGAAAGGAAGAATTCTGTTTTTGCTGGTCATGCCAAAGAATCAAAAACCAAGGATATCAGGACAAATGTGGATATTGTTGACCTAAAGAATGCCTTAAGGAAACACATATATAGAGCTCAGGTAGAATTTGGCTTTGTGTAGTTTTCTTGTCATTCTGCAGTGTTACCAATATATAATATAGTAATAACAATAATGAGTCATTTTATTATATTTAATATTCTTAACATAATTTTCTTAGTTCATTAATTTTTGTAAATAGTAATGATTGTATTTGGACAATGAGTAAGAAAATGTAAATTGATGAATTCTCTGCTGTTTATAACTCAGTGACGTCATGGAGAAATTATGAATTTTCTAAACCTTTCTAAGTTGTTGGTGTTTCTTGGTTTAGCCTCAGTTTGAGGAAAGCTTTGAGGTGCCCTGGGTTTGGGGGAAGGGCTTTTTCAGGGTTCTTGCCCTGCCCCAAATAATGGGGTGTCCCTAATGATGTGGGATCACCATCTTTTCTCCCCATCTTCAGAGTAAAGGACTTTTTTTCCCCTGCCTTTATTCAGCAGGTTACTGGTTTTCATCTGTGTCCTGATAGTACATACTAGCATTTGCTGCCTTGACCACAGCAGCCACTTTTCTTTCACATTTCAGCCTTCACCAGCTGGGAGACTGACTTTAGCCTCCCATCCTGTCCCTTTTCCTTTCCCTGAGTACACAGTGAGGTCCATGGAGAAGATCATGCCATTGAGTGCAAACGCCCCTCATTTTATTGATTCCCAAGGGTTTTGTTCTCTCACTCTGTCCCACACTTAGCCATTAGCAAGTGGCAACAAATTTAAGCTCAGATTTTCTTACCTACTGTATCGGAGTCCTCCTCTTCCTAATCCACTGTCTCAGATAAAGCAGTACTCATGTCCTTGGAGGCTCCTGTCTTTCTTCATATTTCTGTTTAGTTGGTTGCACTAACACCTCTGCTGTCAGAAGGGTTCAGGTACAATTAGGGTTTCATAGACTTTCCAGCTTTTTCTTGTTTGTAATGTGGGAATGCCTCTCCTTCCAGCTTTCTATATCTTAAGTGGAAGCCAGATATTTTCATTTGTATTCCTTGTGTTAGTAGCAAGATGGAGCATATTTTATGCCTTCACTTGCCACTTGTGTATTTTTTCTTCTGCCAGTTGCTTGTTGGTATTTTCTGTATTTTTCCAGTAGGTGGTTTTATACCATTGCTTCTAGAACTCTTGATGTAATCAGGGTGTTATTTCTTTTCATGTTTGTTGCAAATATCTGTTTGTTGCAAATATTTTTCCAGTATAATTTTTTAAACAAGTACAAACTTAGAGATATTTGACAACAATAGAGGAAGATTTTACCTGTGATTATGTATAAAACACGACTACATTTTTTCCTATGTATTTTTTGTACAAAATGCTCTCTCCATTTATATTTCTAATAATTCAAGTACTAAGGACAGTGGACCTCTTCAAGTCTTAAAAGTGAATATGACCTTATTTTTTAATCTCTTTTATTTTAGAAAGGGGGAAAAAAGAAACTGTTCATACTCAAGAGAGTGCCATGTCCCTAAAATGGTAGATTAGAGGTCACTAGTAAACATAAGAATCAGATCAATTACATCTATTAATGTCTTCCCAAATCTGTTTTGTACGTTTGGCCAAGGTTTTAAACTTTGTAAGTTGAAGTGTATTTTTCGACCTAAAAATGTTTAATTAATGATTTCTGTTTTGTAGGCTGTAAGATACCGTGGCATTAGAATAGATAAACAACCAGCATACAATGTTGAGGTAAGAGATTTGGAGTAAGATAGTAATGGGGGCAAAAAGCTTTACGTTTTATTATTCTGTTTTGTTTGTTTGTTTGTTTTGGCTGTGCTGGGTCTCCATCGCTGCACAGGCTTTTCTCCAGTGTTGGTGAGCCAGGGCTCCTCTTGCTGCAGTGCTCGGCTTGCTCCTTGCCGTGCCTTCTCTTGTTACGGGGCTCGGGCTCTAGGGCCCAGGCTCAGTGGTTGCAGTACGTGGGCCACGTGTCGCCCGCAGCGTGTGGGATCTTCCCAGATTAAGGCAGATCCTTACTGTGTCTCCTGTATTGGCAGGTGGATTCTTTACCACTGAGCCATCAGGGAATCCCCTATTTTTAGGTGGTTTTTTTTTTTTATGTAAAGAAATGTGCTGTCAGCAAGGCAAAGATTCCTATCGGACTTGAAATGTAGTTTCTCTCATCAGATATGAAAAAAAAATAGTATTCTATCAAAGCTCAAAAAAAATTCTATGCAATAATAAAAATTGATAAGAATTAAAAACTTGTGCGCATCACAGGTGAGTTGTGTATCTCTCTTCATAACATTTCATAGCTTTCATAATTACTACTTAGATTAAATTTTCAGTATAATATTTATAAAAGTATATTATTTTCTTTGTATCCTTCATTCCTTCAAAATTGACTTCTTTATTCTATTTAGTTTTTCACAGTATTCTTGATTCTCAACTAGTTCAAAGTAGTCACTTTTATTGTTAAAAATATTTTGATCAAGGAGGATGTATTTTGTGGAACTCTTAGAGTTGTGTTAATGTGCCTCTGTAGAGTAATTTTATGTTAACAGCAATTGTTACTTTTTGCAAGTATTGATTGTACTTGATGATGTCTTAATATATTCAGTATATATTAATAGACAAAGTTTGCTTATAAGTTTAAAAGAACACCAAAAAGTAATTTTGCACCTGAATTAGAACTGTGTGTATATGCACTAACATGTGTAAATAGATAGCCAATGGGAATTTGCTGTATGACTCTGGAAACTCAAACTGAAGCTCTGTAATAACTTAGAAGGGTGGAAATGGGCGGAAGGTGGGAGGGAAATTCAAGAGAGAAGGGACATATGTAAACATACGGTTAATTCATGTTGATGTATGACAGAAATCAAACCAGTATTGTAAAGCAATCATCAATCAATTAAAAATAAATAAATATTTTTTTTTTAATTAAAAAAAAGAACTATGTGTAGTTGTACTTCTAACTGAAGTCTCATTAGCAGCCAGACTTTGCAAATGCCTTTTGAAGTTTTCTTTAGAGGTACTATTTCCCTATACTATTCAAGGTGACAAAGACTGATAAATAGAACAATTAACAATGTATATGTTTTATGGTATAATTTTATTGTTGTAAAACACATTCATATAAATCATTCTTTTTGAACCACAAAACAATCTAGTGAAGTAGTGAGACCAGAGATTGTACATTGTACAGATGAGGAAATTCAGGCTCCTTACTAATTCAAAATTTCGTATCAGAATTTTCCTCTTCCTTTTGAGTCATAGAATCTTTCCTTTTGTAGGTTAAAAATGCTGAATTTCCACGAGGAATATTAAATTTAATTGAAAGCCTCATAGAAGGACAGTTTTTTAAAGAAGCAATTGAGGAACTTTCCTCTTTGCAAGCACATTATATCCCTCCTGTTTATCTTCTCCATGCTCTTCTAGAAAACATTCTACAGGTAAGAGCAGTCTTACGTATTGATGGTCTTTCAAAGAATGTTAAAATGCAAATTTTCTCTTTTTGCATATTTATAGTTATTTTTGTATGTTTATATTATTATGTATATATTTGTTTTCTCTTCCTTATTTGTTTCCCTCATTTTAATAAGAAATGAGACACCCATTTATTACTGTTTCTTTTGTTTTTAAATTAAATTGTTTTAATATTTTTCTCAGAATTTTTTTTCTGTGGCAGTAATCAAATTTCAGAGATCTAGAAGGTCATTTAGTAAATTACTCAGTACATTGGTAATCATTTTTATTCATAGTATATGTAGGTACTGAATTTACTCTTTTAACTGTGAAAACCAATGAAAACACCTTTTCAAAGGTAGATTTCTATCAAGATAGATTTCTAGTTATATTCTTTATCAAGGTACCAATTAGAAGAAAAAACAGGTTTAAGCTGTGTCAGACTAACATTGGTAATAAGTCAGAATGTTGCATGTAAAGTTTCTTTAGTTTATTTCAAGTCACATTTGGGGACTCAATCTCAGTATAATCATGAGAAGTAAATGGACATTTTATATAAGTTAGTCCCAATAGCTGAGATTGTCTAATACGCAGATGCATGTTTAGAGTATGCTTCTCTCAGTTGCAGTCAGTATTCAATTAGCTAAACATCATGCTCCCATCTGTTCTCCTTTGTCCAAACACATATTTTTGCCAAGAAAGTTAGATCTGGGTTATTAGAGTTTTAAACTAAGTTAGCTGGTAAAACGGTACTTTTAGCCATCTTGTTTTCTTTCTTTCTTTGTTTTTAAATAATAGGATAACATAGATACGTTTTCTGGTCGATACTTTCATATATTGTCAGCTCTTCTTCACCTTCACCCTCCTTGGAAGTCCCCAGCCATGTCAACATATTACTTAGAACTGTTTCAGTGTCCAACTTGTATGAAAGGGACATGGTCTCTAATAGAAGTGCTTATCAGGTAAGGAATTTCACATGCAAGGGTGCTCAATTTCATACAGTCCGTGTTCTCCTATGTATTTTTTAGATATTGATAAATATGTTTCTTTTTAGAAAAAGTTATTTTTGTGTGTGTGATGTTTGTGTGTTGTGTTTAACACAAGGGCTAAATTGGTCATGTTTGTCAGTCATTTTATTTTAAAAAAAAAGTTTAGTAAATATATGAAGTGGACTTACAGGAATGCTAAATCATTCTTTGTTTTCTTTTTAACAAAATACATTTGAACTTTGTTGTAAAAAGTAAGAAAATTAATTTATTGCATATGAACATTATCAAATTTTGGTCATTGTCAGTATAAACATTTGTAACTGTGTACAGTATCTGTTTTAGTGTTTCTATTTTTTCAGCTAGGAATTTGAATTTTGAAATGGAACTTAATGTTTCCTAAATATGTCATCTTTTTCATGCCTCTGCACATGCTGTCATCTGCCTAAATCCTTCCTTTGTCTTCCATATGTTAATCTTTTCAGAAATCGCTCCTATTTCTGCTGCTTTCTCTCAAACAGAACTAATCGATTTTTCCATTTTTTTCTGATAGCTCTGTGTATCTGATAGCCCTCCTTTGTCTGCGAAGTACTTTGTTTTTATCCAAATGTTTGATTTTAGCACGAGTCCATAGTAATAAGAGAAAGGTTACTTGACTAGCCAGGCGAAGGCTAGATCCTTGGTTACTTCTTTGAGATCATAAGGATTTACCTACCATCTTGGTTGTATTATATTTAACGCAAGCTAATTGGCTAGCTAGCATGCATTTATTTATTCATTAAAAAAAAAAGTTATTGAGTAGTTACTGGAAGCCAGGCACTGTGCTATGTTTCAAGGGGTAAAAAGATAAAATCATAATTCCTGCACCTTTTTTCTTAGCTTCTGCACTTTTGAAGAGATGAGCACAGTTCTAACACAGTACTGTCTCAACACAGGTGTAGGAAGTGAAGATATATGGTTTATTTATTTGCCATTCTTCCTAATTTTCAAATCTGTTTCTTCCTTCATTGTCATCACATTTATTTAAAAGCCTTCATTGCTCTTTATGTAAACTGTTGCACTACCAACCTTGTTGACCTTGATTCTACTTTTTTCCTTTTGTCTTCCAAAGTACCCCAGTATGGTCTTTCCAAAGTGGTCTTATTATTTCCCAGATAAAAGTCCTTCATTAAGACATACATCACCTATAGAAAACATTTAAAATTCCTTCGCAAAACATGTAAGACCCTCCATAATTTAGCCCTCTGTGTGTCTTCATTCTTATCTTCATCTTTTCCCAAGTGTACCCAATGACTGAAATCTTTTTTAAAAATTTTACCTATATGTATGAATTTTTGACCATGCTGGGTCTTTGTTGCTGCGTGGGCTTTTCTTGAGTCACAGCAAGCAGGGGCTCCTCTTGTTGTGGAGCATGGACTGTGGGGCATGCAGGCTTTGGTAGTTGTGGCTCCTGGACTCTTCTAGAACACAGGCTCTCTAGTTGTGGCCCACATGCTTAGTTGCTCCATGGCATGTGGGATCGTCCCCAAATAAGGGATTGAACCCATGTCTCCTACATTGGCAGGCGGATTTCTTTATCACCACACCGCCAGGGAAGGCCCTGTTTTTCATTTCTTAACCGTTTGCTCTTAGATTTTCTCTGCCTTCTATAAACTTCCATTCCTGACACCCTGTAAATACCTGGCTACTCCTAATTATCCTTTAGAGTACAGGTGAAATGCGACTTCTATCTCTTGCCCTTTGCCTTGAGTTAAGTTTCTTATTTAAATCAGCCTCTGGCTTTTGTCTTTGTTTTTAATTCTTTATTGTTGTAACGTTAGTTTGTAACATTATGTAAGTTGCATATGAACATTGTATTTCTGCTTTTGTGTACCTGCAGTGTGCTCACCAGGAAAACTGAGTTTTCTGCTGTTACCATACAGTTGATCTTCTCTCCACCCACCCCAGCCCTTCCCCCTCTGGTAACCGCTACTCTGCTTCTGTGTGCTTGTTTAGGTTTGGTCTAATTTGCTCATTTATTTTGGTCATTTGTTTTTTATATTCCACAGTCACAGGGTATATGTCTTTCTCTGACTTGTTTCACTTAATACGCTCCAAGTCTATCCATGTTGTCACAAATGGCAAGATTTTTTTTTTCCGAGTAGTATTCTATTATGTGTGTGTGTGTGTGTGTGTGAACGTGTGTCATATCGTTATTCATTTGTTGATGGGCTCTTACGGTTATTTCCATATTTTGGCCAGTGTAAAATATTGTTGGAATAAACAAAGGGTGTGTATATCTTTTCAAATTAGCGTTTTTGTATTCTTTGTATAAATGCCCAGAAGTGGGATAGCTGGATCTTAATGGTAGTTCTGTTCTTAATTTTTTTCTTTATATATATATTATATTCAAGTAGTGTCTCAGGTGCACAGCAAGGTGATCCACTTACACATAGTGTTGTTGTTGCTCCATCTCTCAGTCGTGTCCGACCCTTTCTGACCCCATGGACTGCAGCACACCAGGCTTCCCTGTCCATCACCATCTCCTGGAATTTGCTCAAGCTCAATGAGGTCCATTGAGTTGATGATGCCATCCAACCATCTCATCCTCTGTCGTCCCCTTCTCCTCCTGCTTTCAATCTTTCCCAGCATCAGGGTCTTTTCCAGTGAGTTGGCTCTTCATATCAGGTGGCCAAAGTATTGGAGCTTTAGCTTCAACATCAGTCCCTCCAATGAATATTCAGGGTTGATTTCCCTTAGGATTGACTGGTTTGATTTCCTTGCTGCCCAAGGGACTCTCAAGAGTCTTCTCCAACAGCACAATTCAAAAGCATGAATTCTTTGGCACTTAGCCTTCTTTATGGTCTAGCTCTAACATCCATACGTGGCTGTTGGAAAAACATAGCTTTGACTAGGTGAACTTTTGTTGGCAAACTGATGTCTTGGCTATTTAATAGGTTGTCTAGCTTTTCATAGCTTTTCTTCCAAGGAGCAAGTGTCTTAATTTCATGGCTGCAGTTACCGTCCATAGTGATTTTGGAGCCCAAGAAAATAAAGTCTGTCACTGTTTCTTTTTCTGGCACTTTTCCCATCTATTTGCCATGAAGTGATGGGACCGGATACCATGATCTTAGTTTTTGAATACTGAGTTTTAAGCCAGCTTTGTCATTCTCCTCTTTCACCTTCATCAAGAGGCCCTTTAATTCCTCTTCACTTTCTGCCATAAGGGTGGTGTTATCTGCATATCTGAGGTTATTGGTATTTCTCCCAGCATTCTTGATTCCAGCTTGTGCTTCATCCAGCCCGGCATTTCATATGATGTACTCTTCATATAAGTTAAATAAACAGGGTAACAATGTACAGCCTTGATGTACTCCTTTTCCAATTTGGAACCAGTCCATTGTTCCATGTTGTTGTAACTGTTGCTTCTTGACCTGCATACACATTTCTTAGGAGGCAAGTAAGGTTGTCTGGTAGTCCTGTCTCTTTTTAAGAATTTTCCACAGTTTGTTGTGATCCAGAGTCGAAGGCTTTAGCATAGTCAGTGAAGCAGAAATAGATGTTTTTCAGGAATTCCCTTGCTTTTTCTGTGATGCAGCAGATGTTAGCAATTTGATCTCTGGTTCCTCTTCCTTTTTTAAGTCCATGTTGTATATTTGGAAGTTTTCAGTTTATGTACTGCTGAAGCCTAGCTTGAAGGATTTTTGAGCATTAACTTCCTAACATGTGAAATGAGTGCAGTTGTTCGGTAGTTCAAACATTCTTTGGCATTTCCCATCTAAAAGAAGTTACCCATATACACATACATTATTTTTGAGATTATTTTCCATTATAGTTTATTATAAGATGTTGACTATAGTTCCCTTTGTTGCTTATTGCATATCTGTTTTTTATTAGAAATATAGTATTGTATTCATACTAAGTCAAACAAGTGAAATCAAAATGTCAAATTTTCTAGCCAGGCAAAAATTCAGAAGTTTTCTAAAATATATATATTATATTATACATACTTTATATATATATGTATACAGAGACTTTTCTACTACACTTGATAGTCTTGAGAAAAAATGTCAAAAAAGAAGAGAGACAAATTGGAAAACACAAACTAAATGAAATGGGAGCACTGGATATGAAATAGAAGTGAAACTAGATAAAAATAAACGATCCTCATATAATCCAGTTGCTTTTAAATAAACATGGCTGCTCATTAGAAACATATCTGGAGCTCTGGATAAAAAAAGCAGTACCTGGGCATTTGTATTTTTCAAAAAATTCCAAGATTATTCTGATATGGATCTGGATTTTAAAAAGTGATTACAGATTTTTCTATTAAATGATAGTTTTGGTGATGTAGAATTCTATTATTTTCTGTTGACCAATCATAAATACAGTAGTATTAAGTCAATGTAATAGTTATGTAATCACAATAGTAAATGATGTTTATCAGTTTTCACAGTCAATAGCCAGGCAAAAAATAAAAGATAATTACAGCTGCATGCCATAATAGAAACATGATTAGCCTTGAGGGATCTCCATACTGATTTACATTCCCTCCAACAGTGTATGTAAGCAGCCTCTGAATTTCAGAAGAGTAGATGCTCAGTGTTAAAACATCTCTCTCCTCAGTGCTTATATCTGGAACATAATAAATGCTTAATAAAGATTTGAATGAATTAATTGATGCTACCAGAAATGGATTTCAGACAGCTTAAAGGTAGACTTTTTAATAAACAGATACCAGATCTAATTATTAAATAACTATGTCTGTTGGGAGTCTAGTGGAAGGTGCCTAGGAAAGTGGTAGGAATGTAAATGAGCTGGATGATATTAGTCTACTTCTGAGTGTATTTTTGAAATATTTCATAATATGCTGCTGCTAAGTCACTTCAGTCGTGTCCGACTCTGCGTGACCCCATAGATGGCAGCCCACCAGGCTCCCCCATCCCTGGGATTCTCCAGGCAAGAACACTGGAGTGGGTTGCCATTTCCTTCTCCAATGCAGGAAAGTGAAAAGTGAAAGTGAAGTCGCTCAGTCGTGTCCGACCCTCAGTGACCCCATGGACTGCAGCCTACCAGGCTCCTCCATCCATGGAATTTTCCAGGCAAGAGTACTGGAGTGGGGTGCCATTGCCTTCTCCATATAAAATGAAAAAATGATACTATTGTATCCATCTCTGGCAGTTTTCAGGTAGAGTTAAATAACTGTGGTCAAGGAGGACCTTTTAGACTAGATTGAAGTATCAAATGGATTATTAAATTTAATAGCTGTTAAATAGAATACCACACTACTCTGTTAGTGTGGTATTCTAAAGGAGATGGAAAGGATGGAGACAGAGGTACAGAGTTGCAAGTACATCATTGATATAATAATGAAATTGGAAGAAAATTGTAATAAATATTGTTGCCTAGACTCTTAGTCCTAGAGTTCTGATTTATCTTGCGTTCTCTTTTTAAAAATACTGTAGAACTGTGCTTCCAACTCTGAAGCCATTAGCCACATGTGACTATATTTAAATTTAATTAAGATTAAATAAAATTTCAACACCTCAGTTCTACACAAGCCACATTTCAAGTGTTCAGTGGAACATATCCATCATCACGGAAAGTTCTGTTGGGTAGAACTGCTGCAGAAGATGGAAAGAAAATAAATACTGAATTTTTAAAACTAAAAAAATAGCTCTAAATAATCTTCATTTTACTAAATATGAATAAGAAAATAATCTGAGTAAGAGGAGGATTATGGAGAATATTATAAATTGAGTGTAGCTAATTGAAAATGTAGCTGATCATCTGAATCAATGAATTAATGAAATTCATAGCTCTTTTGTTCTTTTTCAGTGAAATGAATACAAAGGGAGACTACCAGCTGGTTGTTAAACATTACAATCATTGAAAAATAGGGAAATTAGATCTCTATTGTTGAAAAATTAACTGTATGGGATATTTGACAGGGTTTAATACTTAAAGGAAGAAAATATATTATTAATAAAATTTTGCTTAATTTGCTGTACATTTTGTGGGAGCAAACTTTATTAAAATTTTGATGATTTTCTGAGAAGCATAATAATTTGCTCACAAATTACTCAGTGAGTTGTTACATGTTATAGATTGTTGGGTTCATGTTTTCCAGGTCTTGCCTTTTCAATGAAAGTTTTTGTCATCAAATTTCAGAAAATATTATTGGCTCTAAGGTACTCCACCTAACACTGCTTAAATTTTTCTTTAATTTGATTGAAAGTGAAGTCCGACATCTGAGTCAAAAGTAAGTTTTAAACACCAAAAATATATATCTTTTCTATATGTTGTTTTATGTACCGTTTTTCTAATTATTTACATATACATTTCTTAAAAAACCACCTTGTTTTCTAGTTTAAAGTAGATTTATTTGAAAAATATATGTCTAGATTCAGTCCTTCAGTAGCGGTAAAGGTTTATATGTTATGTTTCCTTAGTTCACATTTTTATTTTTCACTGACTTACACGTTTGGATAGATTGTTTTTATTTTTCAGAATTTGTATACTTTTGAATTCTTCAGTAATTGAAAGCCTAAGTAAAAAGCTATACCAGGTTTTAACACTGGCTATAATATCTGTAAGCTTTGCACATGCTCTAAAACCTGCAGTTACATTAATGTGTACTCCTGAATTATAACTCGATATTAAGATCCTTATATTTTATGATTTTCCTATATTCAGAAATTGCTAGAATTTTTTGTTTTATGGCAAGATATTATGCCTAATAACTGTGATGATCAATTTAGCAGCTCTTATGCCTAGTAACTGTAATAGTTAAATTGGCATAAAGATAATGCTTTTCATTTGTCTTTTTATTAGGTTGTATGACTGGTCAGATTCTCAGAGTCTGAAAATAACAGGAAAGGCAGTTCTTCTTGAAATCTTTTGGTCAGGAAATGAGACCTCTGGGCTTTTGACCAAACCTGTAAATATGCTTTTGGAGTGGACTATATATTCTCACAAGGAAAAATGCAAGTCTAATGATGTAAGTAGGATTAATTTACAAATGAACATTGGCCTTTGGAAAAAAGTACTTCTTTGACATACGCATTTTTTTTCTTCCTTTTATATTTGGAGTTACTTGAAAAAAATTAATATGTACCCAAATATATCATTGTTTTCTATTTTGTTTATCTAATTTTAAAGTAAAAGATTCTTGGTGGCTGGTTTCATCATTCCTCATTTGGTGGTAGTGCCGTTTTCACATTTGGAGAATTACTTGGCTATTACTGCTAAGAAATCTACAGTTGATTATCATTCTAGATTTTATATTTCTGGATGTTTCAATTTTTAAGAAACTATTGATTTTAAAAATTGAGCTAATCCATACAACTTTTTGGTGAGCTACTAATAAGTTCTACTTGTTTTTAAAACTACCTTTCTTGATGTTGAGTTATTTCCTGAACCATTTCTCCATAAATAGGTTTTGCTTATCATTTGAAATTTAACATAAAGTGATGTTAGTACATTTATCTGAAGGGTAACTGGGAAAATTAAATGCAGAAAATATGTAAAGTTCATAGCAACATTCTGTTCCATGTTTTAGGTGCATAATGTTAGTCATTTTTCTTTTCAAAATGATCTTTTGGGGACTTTATTGTTAACTTTTCTGTATTATTAATTTCAGTTCATTTTTTTAAAATCCCTTTCTTTTACTTTCTCTTCTGTCTTCTTGAATGTTTGAATCTTATTATTTTTTTTTTTTAGTCTTTATTTCTAATATGTGTACTTAATATAAATGTCCTTTTGAGTACAACTTGAGATTCCTCCTTCAAGTTTTGATCCTTTAATGTAGGGTGTTCTTACTGATTTTTTCAAAGTGTTTTTTATTGTCAATTATGAATCCCCCTTTGATCCAAGAAATTTTTAAAAGAGTGTTTTAAAACTTCTAAATGGATGGCTTTTTGTTGTTAGTGGGTTTTGTCTGTGCTTTTGTTATTAATATCTAATAGTAACTTACAGCTTAAAAGTGAGCTCTATATGATTTCTGCTTTCTGAAATTAACTCAACTTTTTTTTTTGACCTCATATAGGATTCAGTTCAGTTCAGTTCAGTCGCTCAGTCGTGTCCGACTCTTTGTGACCCCATGAATCATAGCACGCCAGGCCTCGCTGTCCATTACCAACTCCCGGAGTTCATTCAAACTCATGTGCATCGAGTCGGTGATGCCATCCAGCCATCTCATCCTCTGTCATCCCCTTCTCCTCCTGCCCCCAATCCCTCCCAGCATCAGTCTTTTCCAGTGAGTCAACTCTTCGCATGAGGTGGCCAAAGGATTGGAGTTTCAGCTTTAGCATCATTCCCTCCAAAGAAATCCCAGGGCTGATCTCCTTCAGAATGGACTGGTTGGATCTCCTTGCAGTCCGAGGGACTCTCAAGAGTCTTCTCCAACACCACAGTTCAAAAGCATCCATTCTTTGGCGCTCAGCTTTCTTCACAGTCCAACTCTCACATCCATACATGACCACTGGAAAAACCATAGCCTTAACCAGATGGACCTTTGTTGGCAAAGTAATGTCTTTGCTTTTCAATACGCTGTCGAGGTTGGTCATAACTTTCCTTCCAAGGAGTAAGCGTCTTTTAATTTCATGGCTGCCATTACCATCTGCAGTGATTTTGGAGCCCCAAAAAATAAAGTCTGATACTGTTTCCCCATCTATTTCCCATGAAATGAAGGGACCAGATGCCATGATCTTAGTTTTCTGATTGTTAAGTTTAAGCCAACTTTTTCACTCTCCTCTTTCACTTTCATCAAGAGACTCTTTAGTTTTCTTCTCTTTCTGCCATAAGGGTGGTATCATCTGCGTATCTAAGGTTATTGATATTTATTCCAGCAATCTTGATTCCATCTTGTTTTTCATCCAGCCCAGCATTTTGCATCATGTACTCTGTATATGAGTTAAATAAGCAGGGTGACAATATACAACCTTGACATCCTCCTTTCCTGATTTGGAACCAGTCCGTTTTTCCATGTCTGGTTCTAACTGTTGCTTCTTGACCTGCATGCAGATTTCTCAGGAGGTAGGTGAGGTGGTCTGGTATTCTCATCTCTCTAAGAATTTTCCACAGTTTGTTGGGATCCACACAGTCAAAGGCTTTGCAGCCATAAATAAAGTCTCTTCTAGCTTAAGGAAAGTTCTTACATAGTTCCTCTTCTAATTAATTTCCTCTGATCCATTTTCTCTTTTGCTTTATCAGTTCCAGTTGAACTTAACGTTATACTTCCTCTTTGTATCCTCTGTGTTTTTACCCTCTTGTGTTTATTTTCCATTTTTTTCTGCACTCAGTCTGTTTTGAATAGCGTTTTCATCCAATTTCTAGTTCACTAGTCTCTTTTCAACTGTGTCTAACAAGAGTACATCATGAGACACGCTGGGCTGGAAGAAGCACAAGCTGGAATCAAGATTGCCGGGAGAAATATCAATAACCTCAGATATGCAGATGATACCCCCTTATGGCAGAAAGAGAAGAGGAACTAAAGAGCCTCTTGATGAAAGTGAAAGAGGAGAGTGAATAAGTTGGCTTAAACTTAACAATCAGAAAACTAAGATCATGACATCTGGTCCCATCACTTCATGGGAAATAGATGGGGAAACAGTGGAAATTGTGTCAGACTTTATTTTTTGGGGGCTCCAAAATCACTGCAGATGGTAATGGCAGCCATGAAATTAAAAGACGCTTACTCCTTGGAAGGAAAGTTATGACCAACCTCGGTAGCGTATTGAAAAGCAGAGATACTACTTTGCCAACAGAGGTCCATCTAGTCAAGGCTATGGTTTTTCCAGTGGTCATGTATGGATGTGAGAGTTGGACTGTGAAGAAAGCTGAGCGCCAAAGAATGGATGCTTTTGAACTGTGGTGTTGGAGAAGACTCTTGAGAGTCCCTTGGACTGCAAGGAGATCCAAGCAGTCCATCCTAAAGGAGATTCAGTCCTGGGTATTCATTGGAAGGACTGATGCTGAAGCTGAAACTCCAATCCTTTGGCCACCTCATGCGAAGAGTTGACTCATTGGAAAAGACTCTGATGCTGGGAGGGATTTGGGGCAGGAGGAGAAAGGGGCGACAGAGGATGAGATGGCTGGATGGCATCACCGACTCAATGCACATGAGTCTGAGTGAACTCCGGGAGTTGGTGATGGACAGGGAGGCCTGGCGTGCTGCGATTCATGGGGTCTCAAAGAGTCAGACGCAAGTGAGTGACTGAACTGAACTGAAAAAGATAAACGTGGTGATTGCACTTTTAATTTTTGTACTTTTTCCAGTTTTAGACTTTTTAACTTACAAATTACTATGGTATATGTTTATGATTTCTGGTTCCCTACAAAGTTTTCAAGATTTTCTTTTTTCTTTGAACATGCTTACAATAGTTATTTTACAGTCTATGTCTGATTATTCCATATTTGACGTTTTTGTGAGTCTGTTTCTATTGTTTCTGCTGTTTTCTTGTCTTTTATATTTTCTTGCAAACTAGGTATGCCTGACTGTATGCTGTAAATGGTATTTAAAAAATTACTTTGTAGAAACAGTTTGTGGCAAAGACACTGACTATTTTCTTGTAGGGAGAATTTTTGTTGCTGGGGTCAAGGGTTCCTGAATAGTCTATGTGAAGCACAGGGCTACAGATAAAGGTAGTTTTGCTTCTGCTTCGTGCTTGCTTTGAGATTGAAGCCCTGCAGGGTGCCAGCATATTGGGCATTAGGCCTTGGGCCATGACTTTTATTCTCTCTTCTCCCCTGTATGTCAGCTCTTTCTCTGGGGTCAGCAGATGGCCTTAGGGCAAAGTCAGCTAGCTTTGAGGCATCACTTGGTTTTTACCTTCTCCTGGATCCTGGCTGAGCAGTTTCTCTTAACTTTACAGAAGATGTTTTACATATTCAACATTTTAAGTTTTCTTTTGTAAGACAGTTTATCTGAATTAGGGAGGCCTCCGTTACCAGAAACGGAAGCCCCTTATTGATTTTTAAAGACTCTTAATTAGGGAGTGTCTGATGCATTCTTTAAAGAAAAATTCTTTTCAGGGTTTTTGTTTGTTCTTTCAATTTGAATTAAAAAGGGAGGATTGTTGCTGGGTGTAACTACACTTATAAGCTAAAAGTGATAAAATCCTGATTAATTATCATTGCCTTTTTTTTCTACTGATTAGACAATAAAATCATTAAGTATAGAAAACATTTTCTTATTTATGCAGAAATGCATAAATAAGAAAAAAACATTTCTTTTTATCCATTATATAAATGAAATTTTCATTTATAATTGAAAACAATAATAAAAGTGATGTTTCCACAATTTTACTAAATCATCAAAGGACTCCCACAGTTAAGAATTTACTCAGCAAATACTAATGTAAATAGTAACGAATTCATACATATTTAACCTGAAGATTTTTGTTCAGATTATAAGTAAATTAAACATTTGCAAAGCAGTGTATAAGAAATTGTAGCATCAGTTGTAGTATGAGAATTGGTTTTGAGCTTTGCAAATATTTTATTTAACATTTGTATTGCTTAACTTCATATAAGCTGGGTTTTTTTTTTTTTAATTTTGGTACTTTATGTGTTAGAATTCATTATTGTACTTAATTAAATCTTTGGCAGTTTCCAATTTCACAAATTCCATGCATGTTCACAGGCATCATTTTCTGTACTGCAAAGCATTTGTATCTTGATTTGCTTAGTTGAAGCATTCAATTTAAGTCATTAGCTAAACAGAAGTCCTCAGTTTATGCTAATATTGTTTTGTCATAATGTCAATCAGAAAGTATTGCAGAGTGACACAATGGCAATGAATTTCATTGTCATAATCTCAGAAAGCTTGGGCTTTCCTTGTTAGAGCAGAGGTGGGATGTGTCAAGGTTATAGAGGAGGTACACATTTTACTAAGCTCAGTGCTTAGTCCTGCTTTTCTTTGTGATGTCCTTATATGCTGTTTAATTATAACCATATAGTTATTGGTAGAAATGGAAACTAGTTTGTATTTAAAGATAAAGAAATTGAGGTTGAAGAGTATAAGTAACGTATTCAAGATGTCACAGCTTCTTAGGGCAAAACCTTGACTAGCGGCCAACACTTTGTCTCATTTCATGTGCCACTGTTCAAAATAGGAAGAGGCACAGTATATAGTTAATGTTTGCCTCTTTCTGCCAGAGGTACTAGAGGAGCAGTTTGTCATCTGTTGCTGTGGGATATTGTAGAAAGCCCTAATCTGGGAGTCAGAAGTCCAACATTCAGATTTCTTCTGCACACTGGTCAATTTTGTGGAGATTGCCAAGTTTATAACCTGGAGATTACTTATACTGGTAGATAATAGAGAACTGTATTGACAGAATGTCTTCTAAAAAACTTGAACATATTAGAAGGGAGTTTCAAGGTAAATATGTCACATCTGTAAATTATATCTTTCATTTCTTTAAATCTTAGGTTATTTGTGCTATACTCTTTCAGCTTTAGTAAACATTTCAGTATTCCAAGAAAGCTTTTCTCTTTTTATTTTTTTTTTTTTTTTTGCCTTTTTCCCCTCTAACCTACTCCAAAGCGAATATTCTCTGTGCTATAAATAGCATTGTTAGGTTACAGTGAGTATAGTCCATAGCACAGTGTCCTATGGTTATAGTGAGTGTCATGGTTAAGAAAATAGTGTAAAAGGATCCAAGAACCTGATTTGAAAGTATATTTTTCTATGAAAATTTTCTATAACGGATATGTGATAGCTGTTTTAGCCATTGATACACAAATAGAATAACTTTGGTAGGAATTTTTCCGACCATGGTAAAGGAACCGCAGTCTTTCCTTGAAAATACTGCAACATGTGCCTATCTCTTGATTTTTTTTTTTTTAATTTTTCTTATCTTTTTTTTTTTTTTAAGATTTATTTATTTGTTTTTGGAAGCGCTGGATCTTTGTCTTATGGGCTTTCTCTAGTTGAGGCTAGCAGGGGCTACTCTGTAGTTGAGGTACACGGGCTTCTCAATGCAGTGGCTTCTCTTGTTTCTGAGCAGGGACTCGAGGGCATGTAAGCTTCAGTAGTTGTGGCTCCGGGCACTAGAGCACAGGCTCTACATTTGTGATGCATGGGCTTAGTTGCTCCAAGGCATGTGGTAACCTTCTGGACCAGGGATCCAACTGGTGTCCCCTGCACTGCAAGGAGGACTCTGCAGCACTGGACCCCCAGCGGAGTCCTGTCTCTGTTTAATAACAATAATTTGAAGGTGAGTTGAATAGTAAGCAATATTGATACTCATCTGTGGTGTCAGGTACACATGTACATTTATTTGCATAAGGAAAGTCTCAGCTGGTTGGTTTTGTGTTATTTTTACGTGATGCAGTGCTGGATTATGGTTTTTTGTTGTTCAGTCACTAAGACATGTCCGACTCTTTGCAACCCCATGGACTGTAGTATGCCATGTTTCCCTGTCCTTCATTATCTCCCAGGGTTTGCTCAAACTCATGTCCATTGACTTGATGATGCCATCTAACCCTCTCATCCTCTCTTGCCCCCTTTTTCTCCAGCCCTCAATCTTCTCCAGCATCAGAGACTTTTCCAATGAGTCGACTCTTCCCATCAGGTGTTCAAAGTATTGGAGCTTCAGCTTCAGCATCAGTTCTTCCAGTGAATATTTAGGGTTGATTTCCCTCAGGATTGATTGGTTTGATACCCTTGCTGACTAAAGGACTCTAAAGAGTCTTCTCCAGCACCACAGTTTTTGAAGCATCAATTCCTCAGTGCTCAGCCACCTTTATGGTCCAACTCTCACATCCATACATTACTACTAGAAAAGCCATAGTTTTAACTATATGGACCTTTGTCAGCAAAGTGAGTCTGCTTTTCAATATGCTGTCTAGGTTTGTTATAGCTTTTCTTCCAAAGAGCAAGCATCTTTTAATTTCATGTCTGTAGTCATCATCTGCAATGATTTTGGAGCCCAAGAAAATAAAGTTTCCATTTATCCCTATCTATTTGGCAGGAAGTGATGGGACCACATGCCATAATCTTCATATTTTGAATGCTGAGTTTTAAGCCAGCTTTGTCACTCTCCTCTTTCACATTCTTCAAGAGGCTCTTTACTTCCTCTTTGCTTTCTTCTATTAAGGTGATGTCATCTGCATATTTGAGGTCATTGATATTTCTCCTGGCAATCTTGATTCCAGCTTCATCTAGTCCGGCATTTGTCATGATGTACTCTGCATATAAGTTAAATGAGCAAGGTGACAATATACAGCTTTGATACACTCCTTTCCTAATTTTGAACCAGTCTGTGTTCCATGTCCGGTTCTAACTGTTGCTTTTTGACCTGCATACAGATTTCTCAGGAGGCACGTAAGGTAATTTGGTATTCCCATCTCTATTAGAATTTTCCACAGTTTGTTGTGAAATTACCTTGCTTTTTCTGTGATCCAACAGGTGTTGGCAATTTGATCTCTGCTTCCTCTGCCTTTTCTATATCCAGCTTGTATATCTGTAAGTTCTCAGTTTATGGAGTGCTGAAGCCTGGCTTGGAGGATTTTGAGCATTACCTTACTAGCATGTGAAATGACAGAAATTGTACGGTAGTTTGAACATTCTTTGGCATTGCCCTTCTTTGGGATTGGAATGAAAACTGACCTTTTCTAGTCCTTCAGCCACTAATGAGTTTTCCAAATTTACTGCCATATTGAGTACAACACTTTAACAGCATCATCTTTCAGGATTTGAAATAGCTCAACTGGAATTCCATCACCTCCACTAGCTTTTTTCCCGTAGTAATGCTTCCTGAGGCCCACTTCACTTTGCATTCCAGGATGTCTGACTGTAGGTAAGTGACCACACCATCATGGTTGTCCAGGTCATTAAGACCTTTTTTATATAGTTCTTCTATGTATTCTTACCACCTCTTCTTAACATCTTTGGCTTCTGTTAGGTCCGTATCATTTCTGTCCTTGATTGAGCCCATTGTTGAATAAAATGTTCCCTTGGTATCTCTAATTTTCTTGAAGAGATCTCTAGTCTTTCCCATTGTATTGTTTTCCTCTATTACTTTGCACTAATCGCTGTGGAAGGCTTTGTTATCTCTCCTTGCTATTTGGAACTCTGCATTCAAATGGGTATATCTTTCCTTTTCTCCATTGCCTTTTGCTTCTCTTCTTTTCTCGGCTATTTGTAAGACCTCCTCAGACAACCATTTTGCCTTTTTGCATTTCTTTTTCTTGGGGATGGTCTTCATCACTGCCTCCCGTACAGTGTCATGAACCTCTGTCCACAGTTCTTCAAGCACTCTTTTCTTTCAGATCTAATCCCTTGAATCTGTTTGTCACTTCCACTGTATAATTATAAGGAGTTTGACTTAATTCATACCTGAATGGTCTGGTGGTTTTCCCTACTTTATTCAATTTCAGTCTGAATTTGGCAATAAGGACTTATGATCTGAGCCACAGTCAGCTCCCGTTCTTGTTTTTGCTGACTGCATAGAGCTTCTCCCATCTTCAACTGCAGAGAATATAATCAGTCTGGTTTTGGTATTGACCATCTGGTGGTATCCATGTGTAGAGTCATCCCTTGTGTTGTTGGAAGAGGGTGTTTACTATGACCAGTGCATTCTCTTGGCAAAAACTCTGTTAGCCTTTGCCCTGCTTCATTTTGTACTCCAAGGCCAAACTTGCTTGATACTCCAGGTATCTCTTGATTTCCTACTTTTGCATTCCAGTCCCCTATGATGAAAAGGACATCTTTTTTTGGTGTTCTAGACGGTCTTGTAGGTCATCATAGAAATGTTCAGCTTCTTTGGCATAGACTTGAATTACTATGATGTTGAATGGATTACCTTGAAAACCAACAGAGATCATTCTGTCGGTTTGAGATTGCACCCAAGTACTGCATTTCAGACTCTTGTTGACTCTGAGGGTTACCTCATTTCTTCAAAGGGATTCTTGCCCACAGTAGTAGATAAAATGGTAATCTTAGTTAAATTCACCCATTCCAGTCCATTTTAGTTCAATTGCTAAAATGTCAATGTTCACTCTTGCCATCTCCTGTTTGACCACTTCCAATTAACCTTGATTCATCGATCTAACATTCCAGGTTCCTATGTGATACTGCTTTTTACAGCATCAGATTTTCCTTTGACCACCAGACACATCCACAACCAAGCATTGTTTCGTCTTTGGCTCAGAGTCTTCATTCCTTCTGGAGCTGTTTCTCTGCTTTTCTCCAGTAGTATATTGGACACCTACCAACCCGGGGCTTCATCATTCAGTGTTAGGACTGTGGTTTACATGAAGCTTAACTCTTTGGGCTAACCTTGTCTTTCATATCTGGAGTCTTAGGACCAGGGAGCTGAAGTAACCCTGATTGAAATAGAGGAATACTTTGAAAAATCAAATGTAATAGTCTCATGCTTTCTTCCTGAGTAGTATCATTGCTAAAAGTAAGATATATGTATATGTTGAAAGGAATATTCTGTGGTATGAATCTAGACATGATCAGTTTGCTAATTTAAATAGAGATTTTCATTGTCCAGTTTTATGTTCTCTTGATAAATTGAACCATGAGAAGTAATATTGCTCAGTGATCATCTACATTTGGGCTTTGCACAGAACAGAGTTTGCTTCCTGTAAAGTTCGTTGAAGACTGTTTAAGACCCAGTACTTACAAGAGCCATTTACAGTCAGCTGCAAGGCTTGTCACAGTTAGAGCCTGAGGGAGGTGTGGGCACCTCCCCAGCCTGGTGGTAACGACCAGTCCTGCTGCTCACTCCCCATGCCACACAACCACAGTGGCAGAGTTTAAACCCAGTTCTCTAATGGCACCAGGAGAAGGGGCCCTGCTCTTACCCACTCATGAATCCTGACCTCACAGAATCAGGGTATGGTCACGGTTCTGTATCTTGGCCCCTGATCATGTTGGAAGAAAGGCAGTGTTTCTCTAATCATGCAGCTTAGAATTCCTTTGGTCCCAATCTTCAGAGTTTGTCCCCCACCTTCTGATGTCCAGCCCTGCCTGCCAGAATACCACGTGCTGCCCAACAACATCATGGTAGGGCAGAAGGGGACCTATGCACCTGCTAAGGATCCTGTCTGTGGATTTTCCCTCAATAAACACCTTTTTAGTGGGTCTGATGTATGTGCTGCTTGACCATTTGTCCTTGTTTGTACAGCAACCCCAAAATAGCACTTCAATTCTGAAATCATTTAATAACTTCTTATGATAGGAATGATGTGGTATATACTCATAAGAACCTTGTCTTTGAGGGCAGGAGAAATAAATCCTGTAGTCACTGAGGGTTCAAAGTGCTAAGTGCTGGATATTTCTGTTACTCATCTCATATCAGGTATAATATGGTGGTAGAACATATCGGTTATAGTCTATTTGGGTATCATAACATTTATTAAAACCTTTTCACATGCTTTCTACCCAACTGTTAATTTAGTGATTTTTTTTTTCACGCGTCCAACATGCCTAGACAGCAAATACCAAAACTACAGGAATTTTAACTAGTTTAATGTCATTGTGAAAAAATGTGTCTGTTTAAATCAGAGGTGTTTAAAAATATCATTTTCACACCTCTTCATCCTCATAGTTTATGGATTAGAAAGATGTTTTTAAACACTAGTGTAAAACATTATTATAAGTAAATTTTGTATGCCTTGCCATATTTCTTATAGTAGTTTAATAATGTTATTATAGAAATGGTAATATAAAGCAATGTTTAAACTTGATATCTGTATATCTGTAAGTTAGATATGGTATTTGATATAAGCTAGTGGAGGTGATGGAATTCCAGTTGAGCTATTTCAAATCCTGGAAGATGATGCTGTGAAAGTGCTGCACTCAATATGCCAGCAAATTTGGAAAACTCAGCAGTGGCCACAGGACTGGAAAAGGTCAGTTTTCATTCCAGTCCCAAAGAAAGGCAATGCCAAAGAATGCTCAAACTACCGCACAGTTGCACTCATCTCACACGCTAGTAAAGTAATGCTCAAAATTCTCCAAGCCAGGCTTCAGCAATACGTAAACCATGAACTTCCAGATGTTCAAACTGGTTTTAGAAAAGGCAGAGGAACCAGAGGTCAAATTGCCAACATCCACTGGATCATGGAAAAAGCAAGAGAGTTCCAGAAAAACATCTATTTCTGCTTTATTGACTATGCCAAAGCCTTTGACTGTGTGGATCACCATAAACTGTGGAAAATTCTGAAAGAGATGGGAATACCAGGTCACCTGACCTGCCTCTTGAGAAACCTATATGCAGGTCAGGAAGCAACAGTTAGAACTGGACATGGAACAACAGACTGGTTCCAAATAGGAACAGGATTACGTCAAGGCTGTATATTGTCACCCTGCTTATTTAACTTACATGCAGACTACATCATGAGAAACGCTGGGCTGGAGAAGCACAAGCTGGAATCCAGATTGCCGGGAGAAATATCAATAACCTCAGATACGCAGATGATACCACCCTTATGGCAGAAAGTGAAAAGGAACTGAAAAGCCTCTTGATGAAAGTGAAAGAGGAGAGTGAAAAAGTTGGCTTATAGCTCAACATTCAGAAAACGAAGATCATAGCATCTGGTCCCATCACTTCATGGCAAATAGATGGGGAAACAGTGTCAGACTTTATTTTTTGGGGCTCCAAAATCACTGCAGATGGTGACTGCAGCGATGAAATTAAAAGATGCTTACTCCTTGAAGGAAAGTTATGACCAACCTAGATAGCATATTCAAAAGCAGAGACGTTACTTTGCCAACAAAAGTCCGTCTAGTCAAGGCTATGGTTTTTCCTGTGGTCATGTATGGATGTGAGAGTTGGACTGTGAAGAAGGCTGAGCGCCGAAGAATTGATGCTTTTGAACTGTGGTGTTGGAGAAGACTCTTGAGAGTTCCTTGGACTGCAAGGAGATCCAACCAGTCCATTCTGAAGGAGATCAGCCCTGGGTGTTCTTTGGAAGGAATGATGCTGAAGCTGAAACTCCAGTACTTTGGCCACCTCATGCGAAGAGTTGACTCATTGGAAAAGACTCTGATGCTGGCAGGGTTTGGGGGCAGGAGGAGAAGGGGACGACAGAGGATGAGATGGCTGGATGGCATCACTGACTCGATGGACGTGAGTCTGAGTGAACTCCGGGAGTTGGTGATGGACAGGGAGGCCTTGCGTGCTGCAGTTCATGGGGTCGCAAAGAGTCGGACACGACTGAGCGACTGAACTGAACTGAACTGAATAATATTTGAGCAGCCAATTGTTTTTTTTTAACAACAAAGTACACTTGCTGTAGCTTGTATTCATTATGTTTTTCAGGTCTTTTCCTTTGAAAGGCCATTTAAGGAAATCTAAAGGTTAATTTTATATATAAACAGTAGAGGTGACTAAATTTCTCTTTTTTTATAGTCATATGTTCTTGTAAACAGAAATCCACAGAAGCCAAATACTTCTTTATTGTTTTAATAGAATTATTGCCCAACTAAAGCACTGGATACAATTAGATGAAGTTACTTTAAAAGTTTGTTTCAAGCTATCCATATATGAGAGCTGTAAATGTTATTAACTATTTTGTCGTATAGATATAGATTTAGATGTAGATATAGATCAGGGAGGAAGGAAGGAAAGGAGGAGATGGAAAGAATGAAAAGAGGGAGTTAATTTGCTAGAGTTCTTAAGAATAAACTTTTAGCATTAGCATGCCCCATTTTTTTAAATAGCTATATTTTGCCTCAGCAAGTATTCAAAATAATAGAAATCGTACTTTTCAGTATGTTTTAGTAATATTTTTCCATCTTAATGTTAGGTCTTCAGACATGAACTAGCTTACTTATTGACTGGAATTCTTGGAGCAGCAATAGATTATTGGATTGTCCTTGGTCTTAATATGGGTAGAAACGTGATGCGACACATGTCTGATGACGTAGGAAGTTACGTTTCCCTCTCATGTGATGGTACGTATGTCTGTGGTGCATGAGCCTTACTCCTCACACACGTCATGATTTTATAAAATTTGATATTATAGAGTGGGAAATAGGACCTGGAAATAAAGTATTATTCATTTGTGGATAATATTAATCATGTTTTTTCTTAATTCTACAACTAAAAATTTAAACTACCTCCTAAAAATAAATATTTAAACTGATTTAAAATCAATTTATTTTAGATTTACCTTTTTTTTGTTGTTTGCTGTTAATTGCTGTTTACCAATCTCATGTGGTAAAAACTATTTTTAATACATTTAATACTTCTACTCATTCAACTAGAAACCATTATCTCTCTGTAATGTTGTCTGTGCTATATGAACAGTTTCCTGGTCTCCTCCTGCATGAATACTTAACATTATTAAAAAATGAAAATCATTAGGTCAGAATACTTACTATGGTATAGAAAGCCACTTATATTAACTTGAGCTTATATTACTGGTTAAAACATTTCCCCCATGTACCTGTTGCTGTATAATTTTTCTGTTATAACAAAAAGCTGCCACTGCTTCTTTTCCATTGAGTCTGATGATCTAACAAATTAGCATGGATGAAACAAATAAAAGTAATATGTAATACATATGTATAATTTTCTCAGTCTTCCTCCTCCCTGTATTATCTGATTTTAAAGTTCCCCCTAAAGTAATAGAATGTTATTTAAGCAATATGATGACAGAACTCATTTTCACATGCTTACTTTATGTTTTGTATGTATGTATATTAGTAGCTCAGTCATGTCTGACTCTTTACAACACCATGGACTGTAGCCCACCCTTCTCTGTTCATGGAATTCTCCAGGCAAGAATACTGGAGTGGGTAACCATTCCCTTTAAAGGGGGCTCTTCCCAGCCCAGGGATTGAACTGTGGACTCCTGCATTGCAGATGAATTCTTTACTGTCTGAGCCACCAGAGAGGCCCATGAAGGTTGTTCCTAACTCTTTTGGGTCTCCAGAGTTAAGGGAGGCTTCTGTAAGACATTTTTACATTCTTATTTTTCATATAGTTAACATACAGCATTACCTTAGTTTCAGGTATACTACATTGTTTGACATTTGTATATGTTAAATGATCACCACTACTATAAATTCAGTAACCATCTGCCCCCATACAAAGCTATTATAATGTTATCCACACTATGTATGTTCTTACTCTTCAAAGCCAGAGTGGTGCCCTGTGAACCATTTCCTTCCTCTCTCCCTTTCTCCCTTCTTTCCTTCTTTCCTAAATTTCTAAAATGAACATATTTTAAACCAAGTGAACTTTTATAGCTTTCAAATATAAAAGGTGATTTTGATATACTTAAAAATATTTTAGACTGCTAAGTAAGTGCTCTCTTTTGTTGCACATGTGTTTCATTGCATCTTAGTTTTATATAAAAGAAAACGTTCTTGAATATGCTGTCAATCACTATAATACTTCGAACAGAGATTCTAGAATAGGAGTCCAGGCTGTAACTGGGTTCAGGATTTATTCGATGATGCCCTCTGCAAAGAGAGGTCTCTCTTTATACTACTGAAGTTAGAAGATTTTTATCTAAAGCATTTTATCTTCCTTTTTTTTTCTTTCTTTTTTATTGAGCTGAGGGGTGATTACTGTTGCTTTTGTGAAGTAGCTGTCCTTTGTTCCATGACTTTTTAACATTTCTTAGCTCAAATTCAATCTTCCTTCAGAATCCTTTCTTATCATTTCTTTCCCACCATTCCTACCAGATAGTGTGTGTGGGTTTGGTTTTTTTTTTTCGCCCCCATTTTAGAAACAGAATTCTGGCATTATTTGCGAGCATGGGAACTAAACATTCAGCTAAAAGGATTCCCTGTTTTCATTCCATAATGAAACTTCTTTGAGTTAGAGGACCCAGGATAGGATTAGCAGTGCCTCTACAGATTGTCAGTATATTTATATGCATTGTTTCCAGTGTGTATTGGTAACCTCTAGGGAGATACAACTTATCTTACAGTTTAACCAAATACATGAAATAATGAGCCTTGTATTAACAGAATTCTACTGTGTGTTGGGAATCAACTTTAATGCTTTCCTTACTCATAATCAAATGTCCCTTAACTTTAAAGCAAGCATTGTTACCCACTGTTACTACCAGTTTTCACAAGACAAATTTAAACCTAACATATCTGAGCCGGTAACTGACTTCAGCTGAAATTAGACTTTAATGTTACCATTGTAATCCTGTGAACAGACTGATTACTTTGCTCTCAGTTATGTTTGATCACTGATATTTAAAACTACAAGAGATTAAACTGTATTCCTGTTTGAAATGTGTGTTTAAGCCTTTCCTTCCCCTTTTCAAAGCACACACAATTGGTTTCTTAGGCTTCCAGTTAAGCCATAAATGGGCAGTTTAAAAATATATATATATCTAAAAGTGGTCAAATTAATATCTCCTAAATTTTTGTTACTATATGTTGATTTTAAGCCTTTGTCAGGAGAGAAAAGTAAATGACTTATCCTTAAGAGCAGTAGCTTTTCTACGATTAATATGTGAAACTAAATTGTTTATTATAGAGCTTGTAGAATAATATACTTAATCCCTACAAGTGAATCTGGGCCTTCTAATAATGTCCTTTTGGTCAGTATTTTGATGGAGAATCATTTCCTTGTTCGGTTGCTGAGTCATGTCTAACTCTTTGCCCCTCCATGGACTGCAGCACGCTAGGCTTCCCTGTCCTCCGCTATCTCCCAGAGTTTGCTCAAATTCATGTTCATTGAGTCAGTGGTGCTATCTAGCCATCTCATCCTCTGCCTCCCCCTTCTCCTTTTGCCTTCAGTCTTTCCCAGCATCAGGGTCTTTTCCAATGAGTCAGCTTTTCCCACCAGGTGGCCAAAGTATTGGAGCTTCGGCATTAGTCCTTCTAATCAATGTTCAGGGTTGATCTTTAGAATTGACTGGTTTGATCTCCTTGGTGTCCAGGAGACTCTCAAGAGCCTTTTCTAGCACCACAATTCAAAAGCATCAGTTCTTCAGTTCTCTGCATTATTTATGGTCCAACTCTCACATCTCTACATGACTACTGGAGAAACCATCCCTTTGACTATATGGGCCTTTTTTGGCAAAGTGATGTCTTTGCTTTTTAATACACTATCTAGGTTTGTCATAGCTTTCCTATCAAGGAGCAAACATCTTTTAATTTCATGATACAGTCACCATCCACAGTGATTTTGGAACCCAAGCAAAGAAAGTCTGTCACTGTTTCCATTGTTTCCCCATCTATTTGCCATGAAGTGATGGGACCGGATACCATGATCTTAGTTTTCTGAATGTTGAGTTTTAAGCCAACTTTTCACTCTACTCTTTCACTTTCATCAAGAGGCTCTTTAGTTCTTCTTCACTTTCTGCCATAAGGGTGGTGTCATCTGCATATCTGAGGTTATTGATATTTCTCCCGGCAATCTTGATTCTAGCTTTTGATTACACAGCCTGGCATTTCCCTTGATGTACTCTGCATTTAAGTTAAATAAGCAGGGCAGCAATATGCAGCCTTGTCATACTCCTTCCCAGTCTTGAACCAGTCAGTTGTTCCATGTCCAGTTCAAATTGTTGCTTCTTGACCTCCATTCAGGCTTCTCAGGAGATGGGTAAGGTGGTCTCGTATTGCCATCTTTTTAAGAATTTTCCACAGTTTGTTATGATCCACACAGTCAAAGTCCTTCTGCATAGTCAGTGAAGCAGACGTTTTTTCCAGAACTCCCTTGGTTTCTCCATGATTCAGTGAATGTTGTCAATTTGATATGTGGTTCCTCTGCCTTTTCTAAATCCAGCTTATTCATCTGGAAGTTCTCAGTTCACATATTGTTGAAGCCTAGCTTGAAGGATTTTGAGCATTACCTTGCTAGCATGTGAAGTGAGTGCGATTGTGCAGTGGTTTGAACATTCTTGGCATTGTCCTTCTTTGGGATTGGAATGAAAATTAAACTTTTCCAATCCTGTGGCCACTGCTGAGTTTTCCAAATTTGCTGACACGTTGACTGTGGCACTTTCACAACATCGTCTTTTATAATTTAAAATAGCTCAGCTAGAATTCTGTCACCTCCACTAGCTTTGTT
The DNA here is from genome assembly GCF_027580195.1 of Bos mutus. NCBI lineage: Eukaryota > Metazoa > Chordata > Mammalia > Artiodactyla > Bovidae > Bos > Bos mutus. Next base: position 25,229,908 of record NC_091623.1, read on the forward strand.
CATAGTAGTGCTTCGTAAGACCCACTTGACTTGACACTCCAGGATGTCCAGCTCTGGGTGAGTGACCATACCATTGTGGCTGTCTGAGTCATTAAGACCTTTTTTGTATAGGTCTTCTGTGTATTCTTGCCACCTCTTCTTAATCTTTTTGCTTCTCTTAGGTCCTTTCCATTTCTGCCCTTTATACTTGCTCATCCTTGCATGAAATGTTCCCTTGATATCTCCAGTTTTCTTAAAGAGATCTCTAGTCTTTTCCCATTCTATTGTTTTCCTCTGTTGCCTTCTTATCTCTTCCTGCTGTCATCTTGAATTCTGTTTTTCCCTTCTGTTGTTTCCTCAGCTATTTTGTAATGCCTCCTCAGACAACCACTTTGTCTTGTTGCATTTCTTTTTCTCTGGGATGGTTTTGGTCACTGACTCCTGTACAGTGTTGCAAACCTCCATACTTCAGGCACTCTGTCTACCATATCTAATCCCTTGAATCTACTTGTCACCTCCACTGTAATATCATAAGGGATCTGATTTAGGGCATACCTGAAATGCAAGTGGTTTTCCCCACTTTCTTCAATTTAAGCCTGAATTTTGTGATAAGGAACTCATGATCTGAGTCACAGTCAGCTCTAGGTCTTTTCATGGTTTTTTTTTTTTTTTTCTAACCTGCCCCACTTGAGGTCTCCTTTCCCCAAGCTTTAGGGTTGTATTTCTTCTTCCTTTTTCTTTTTGCCCTTGGAGAGAAAGGTTGGTTGAGTGGTTTGTGTTGATTTCTTGTTAGGGGTGACTTGTACCTGCGTTCTCATTTCAGGGAGCTTAGCCTGTCCCCCTGGAGTCCTGGGGTCTTCTGATGTCATCTAGAGGTTGCTTTGTAGGAGTTGGTCCACATCTTCATGAATTTTTGATGTATTTGTAGGGAAGCTGGTGATCTCCCCGTCTTCCTCGTCCGCTATCTTCTTCCGCATCCACAGTCAGCCCTAGATCTTGTTTTTGCTGACTGTATAGAGTTTCCTTATCTTCAGCTGCAAAGGACCCAATCAATCTGATTTCAGTATTGACTATCTGTTGATGTCCATGGGTAGAGTTGTCTCTTGGGTTATTGGAAAAGGGTGTTTACTATGACCCTGTGTTCTCTTGACAAAACTCTTACCCTTTGCCCTGCTTCATTTTGTACTCCAAGGCCAAAGTTGCCTATCACTCTAGTTATCTCTTGATTTCCTACTTTTGCATTCTAATTGCCTGTGATGAAAAGGACATCTTTTTTTGACTTAAGTTCTAGAAGATGTTGTAGGTCTTCATAGAACGTCCAGCTTCTGCTTCTTCAGCATCAGTGGTTGGGGCATAGACTTGAATTAATTACTGTGATGTTGGATGGTTTGCCCCAGAAATGGGATTAGTACTTCGTTCTGTCGTTTTTGAGGTTTCACCCATGTGCTGCTTTTCGGATTCTTTTGTTGACTATGAGGGCTACTCCATTTTTTCTAATGGATTTTTGCCCATAGTCATAGATATAATGGTCATCTGAATTAAATTTGCCCATTCTGTCCATTTTAGTTCACAGATGCTTAAGATGTCGATGTTCAATCTTGCTATCTCTTGCTTGGCCATATCCAATTTACATTGATTCATGGACGTAATATTTCAAGTTCCTGTCCAATATTGTTCTTTATTGCGTCGGATTTTACTTTCACCACCAGACACATCCATAACTGACCATTTTTCTGCTTTGGCCCAGTCACTTCATTCTTTTCGGAGCTACTAGTAATTGCCCTCTGCTCTTTAGTAGCATATTGGAATATTGGACCCCTTCCCACCTGGGGGGCTCATCTTCTGGTGTCATGTCTTTCTGACTTTTCATACTGTTCATGGGGTTCTCATAGCAAGAGTACTGGAATGGGTTGCTGTGTCCTCCTCCACTGGACCATGTTTCTCACTCTTCACTGTGACCTGTCCATCTTGGGTGACCCTGCATGGCATGGCCCACGGCCTCATTTAGTTAAGCCCCTTCTCCATGACCAGGCTATGATCCATGAAAGGGTGTCCTACATTACTTTTCTTCTTTATCTTTCATCCTTCTCTGCAATGATAGGATTTGTGGATGTGGTTGGAGGAAAAATGTATTCCTATCGGCTCAAGACTAATCAATGCAAATTAAATGTGCCTACTTAAAAACCAAGTTCCGGTTTTCTATTGACAGCCTAGTTGTGGGAAGAGATCTTTAACATTAATTGGAAAGTATAGTGATAAAAACCCATGTCTAACTGTCTATTCATATATCATCTCTCCATTCATGTGTATATATATAAAATTTCCAGCCTTTTATTTAAAATAATAAAAAGTAATGGTTGTTTCAAATGTGAGAACATCTGCCATTAAAAAAAATTTCTCTTGAAGACCAAGGAATAGGAATATTATCTATTTTTCATGGTTTAAAATTTTGTGGGTGAATCTCACTGGTGTAGAAATCATCATCTGAATGAATAAAGTCCATGGAGGAAATAGTCTATAGAAAGAAATTTTATAGTGTGTAGCAATAACTATATTTACTTCTCTTATTTTCTACAGACTTTTCTTCACAGGACTTAGAGATTTTTATTTCTTCCTTTTCCTCCTCCTGGCTTCAAATGTTTGTTGCAGAGGCAGTCTTTAAAAAGTTGTGTTTACAGAATTCCATTAGTATTTCTTCTGAGCCACTTTCTCTTCAGAAAATGGTAAGCGCCACTCTATTTTAGTTCTTTTAATTTTTAAGAACTATATACATTCAGTTTTTAAATATTCTTAGTTATTCTGATAATTGTACAGAGCATATTAATCATCTTTCAAATATATATAAAAGCAGGTAGTTTTCTACCTCAAAATCTAATAATTATTGAATAGAAATTTTAATTACTTGAGAATAATTAAGAATTGATAACAGAAAAGTTATACAAGAATCTTTGTATCACTTGCCACAGTACCTAACATTGTTATTTTGGAAAGACTGTGATCCAAAAAAATTCTACATAGTATTTAATGGTATTTAAAAAGTAAAATTTGCAAATGACTCTAAGGTTACACACATATAAAGAGTTTTATCTTGGCTATCTTTAGCTATTATTGATATTTATTATTTCCATCAGTTTCTTCAACAAATGAGAAATATACTTGTTAATAATTGGTCAGGTTGGGGAAATACTGTTTGCAACAATCCTTGTCTTTAATGACTTTTGCACTCCTTATTCCGTTCATTCCAGATTTCTTTTCTGTTAAAGGAAGGCATTACCAAGATGGAAATGACAAAATCCCAGTTGTACGTAAACCATAAATACTAAAAATAGGCAAATTAATTGTAACAAGTTGAGCATGAGACTCATCAAAAGAGCTTTCCTAAATGAACATCAGATTTGAGTTTGAAAAAAATTATTTTTAAGAAAGTAATTTTCTTCTGGTGTATGTCATATTGACATAATGACATGGAACTAGCAGCTTTCTTAATATTTTAGCATGTTCAAATGACTTAGGGAGGCAACCATATTGATGAAACGAAGAAAATACAACTACATTTAATGGTGAAATGAATCAGGTAATTTCTCTTACCTGTTTCCAGGTTTTTTTAGTTGAGAAAGCAATATAATATTATTTTGCAACAGGTATATTCCTACTTGCCAGCTTTGGGGAAAACTGGTGTGCGTGGGACTAGAAAGATGCAGAAACCAAAGAAAATAGGACTGCGGCCTTGCTTTGAATCTCAGAGGGCCTTAATAATGCTGAATGGTGCTAAACAGAAGCAAGGTGAAGGGCTGCCAGAGATACCGTAAGTGATGCTTGTATACCAGCTCGGCTTTGTTTTCAAGTACAGCTCTTCTTAGGCATTTCTTGAACCATATGGTTATCTGAGATGTTGTCTGAATTATGCTGATTAGCAGAAAACTCAGTTTTAGATCTATAAGTGCACATGATCAACATTTTCACTTTCTTTAATGCAATGTTCATGCTTTCTTTCTATTAAAAAAATAGATTCTTTTCTAAAAGAAGTAAAACTCTTCAGCAAAATATTGTTCCACACAATTTTTTTCCCTGTAATTTAAAATACTACTTATGTATAGTAAAGACAGGACTTCAGAATGCATGGTCATGTGAGACACCCTGAATTGTTTTAATAGCCTTCCCAAATGAGAAACCGTGTCTCAAAGTATGCCATGCAAAATTCAGAAAACTTGAAATCTTTGGGAAGAAGAGGATAGGATTAGAATATGAAAATAAGAATGGGAAGTAGGGGCCTGAATTTTTATCTTATTAGCATTTTGCTTTAGTCTCTCTGCCAAATAATGGTTTACTTGGTCTCAACTTCTTTATCTGATTTCAGTATTCATAAACTTTTTGGTGGTCAGTTGGGGGTGCAAAGTTAATAAAATGAAAATTACTGTATTAAAATTTGTTTCTATACAGTTGAAATAAATATAAAAATAGAAAGCAGTAAATATTTGAATGAATAATGGGGTTTAAATTAAAAGAATGCTAGGTTTTTTTATTTTAACTCACCATATAATTTGTGCTGCCATGCTTTGGTGAGAAACAATCTTTCCTTATGTCATTCTTTCTTTTCAGAGAACTGAATCTTGCTAAATGTTCCTCATCATTAAAAAGATTGAAAAAGAAGTCAGAAGGAGAATTGTCATGTTCCAAGGAGAATTGCCCCTCTTTAGTTACAAAGATAAATTTTCATAAGACTAATTTAAAAGGTATTCCAAATATTTAATTTATGCTAGGAACTTTGTGTGGTTATAGTCAGTATTTGCAAGTTTTACACACTGGACTTGATGAATACTTCACCTTAAATATTGGACAAGGTCCAGGAAAATACCTTCTTGGAGAGCATATTATTTTTTGAACTGCCATTTATACAAAAAAATGTTTAATACCTGGTATAATAGAGTATTTCTCCCTTTTCTCCACCTGCCTTTTCAAATATTAAACACTGTGTAGCTCATGTTGAGCTCATTCCAGACTTGCCTGCCTTACTTTTCTATTCCACCTCAACCTGTGCTGCTTAGGATCAGTGTCTTGTGATTTGAAAGTATAATTCAGTCTTCATCTCTTTCAGTTCTAGACGTTTTGTGAACAAAGAATGAGAAGTAGGCTATGTTACATAGCTGTGTTAAGCATATGGACTCTTTTCTTCCAGGCATTGAGCCCAGACTATGAAATGTGCTTGGCTTTTGGTTCTAACTATACTGGAACCTAAGTACCTAAAGGGATGGAGTAACAAGAATAGCGTTGTAATAATTCACTCCAGCACTTCTTTAACTTAGGTACCCCTTTAACTCAAAATTATGATACCTTCCAAGAGTCTACATCCAGCCAAAGTAAATTGCTAAGTCTCTTGTTTATGACCTATATTATGTTTTTAATACAAATGTTATCATTATGGTACCAAGCTTTCATAATATTTCTACATGGCATAAGTTCATGATAGCATATCACAAATGTAAAACAACTGCCCATTTGCCTCAAAATATGAAAAATGTATTAAATGTGAACTCAGATATTAACTCCAGAAAAGTGTCCTTTTTCTTTGTTGATTGTGTCAGAAAGTAAAATGAATATGAATGACTTTAGCTGAACAGCAGAAGGAACTGGGAGGGAGGAAGAGAATTGAGAAATAGTAGGGAAAAACTTCAAAAGCTTTTCAATGCCTTTAAAAGAAATGTTTTAGTAGAAGTTGTAGAAATAATCTGTAAAAACTGAACACTGGAAAAATGTGCTGCTTAGTATTTTATAGCAAGAAAGAGTTTGATTCAGTATGTATTTCATTTTCAAAGCAATCAGTATTATTTTAATCCCCCTTACATCAAATCATTACTTGTATCTTATTAATCTTGTTTACAACAGAGAGGGATATAGACAGTTTTAGGCAGCAGGCACTAATTGCACACTACCACCCCAAGAAAAGACTTTATCATTCTGTTTTTCATTCTTGTTCAGCTTTAAGTGGTACCAAGGATTTTTTTTGTGCATGTATGTGCGTGCATGTATGTGTGTGCGTGTGTGTTTATATTAAGATTCCCCCATTTCTCCTTCTCTGTGCTGCTGTAGCCAAGCCAGACAGCCTATTGAGAAGCAGCAAACCATCTGTTAATGGATTTGAAGTTCTGAATTACACTTGAGTGTGTAGAGGCACTCGTGCTTAGCCAGAAACATTCATTTGAATTAAGCTATCAATGCTGTATAAAAAAGAGCCATACATTTAACGTAGGTTCATGAATAAATTTAAGAGAGGGCAATTGCACTCTAAACTTTTATTGCTGTAAAACCCAGTATTTTTGGTGTTCTCTGATCATTTGGGGGTTTTATAGCAGGATTGAAGCTTTAAACCTTGAACTAGGAGGAGACAATGCCTGTGTTAAACCTTTTGCAGTAGAATTTCATTGCTGAATTGCTGACAGAGAGGCTCTATAAAGAGGATGGGGTTCCCTCCCCCTTCTTTTTTTTTTCCCCTAATGTGAGAGATGTTTAAACCAGTCAAAAGGAAAACTCAATAAATAATTTTCTGGCATGGGGCCAGATCTCCTAGTTCATGCCCTTTGATTATTTTCTTTAGTTGATATCTTGTCTTCTCTGGAATAATCTATTAATTTTTTATGGCAGGAGAAACAGCCCTCCATAGAGCTTGCATAAATAACCAAGTGGACAGATTGATTCTTCTTCTCTCTATGCCAGGAATAGACATCAATGTTAAAGGTAAGTTCTAAATCTTTGTTGTCTAATTCAGTGTTTTATATTTGTGATATTAAATAGTTTAATTTCAGCATTACTAAAAATCACTTAAGTATATTTACCTAACATCTTCAAAGTATTGTTGGTAGCAAAACCAAGAAATTCATCACATACTGATGTAGAAGAGTGCACAGTCATTTTTGGCATCTATATTGTGACATACCCCACCATCAACATTTTAAAATAGTTTGTCTTTTATTTTATTTTTTATAATTAGAAATATTATACCCCTAAGCATTTATATCAAAGCATTCTGTTTGTATATAAGGCACTTACGAAGTCACACTGATAAGACAAGTAGAATTTCAGTACTTCACTACCAAAAGTCGTACTTTTGCCGTTTAAAAATTTGCCTTGATTTCTAATTTAGACAATGCTGGCTGGACGCCTTTGCATGAAGCCTGTAACTATGGCAACACAGTGTGTGTCCAGGAAATTTTGCAGCGTTGTCCAGAGGTAGATCTGCTCACTCAAGTGGACGGGGTGACTCCTTTGCATGATGCGCTGTCAAACGGACATGTAGAAATTGGCAAGCTGCTGCTCCAGCATGGGGGTGAGTGCATTTATGCTAAGCGGGTTATGATAAATTATCCAGTTTTTTTTGATGAATCCCTCAGAGGTAGAAAGCATTTTATATTTTAAGATCTATAAGGAAAGATGCCTTTATTACATTTTAATGAAAACTAAACATGAAATGTCTGCTAGCATATAAGCACCTTTTATTAGTAAGGATAAAAGCCTTTTGATAAAATGATTTATTTCTTGTGTCATAAAATTAAACCTGTTTACCTTTGTTATGAGAATATATTTTGAATTGGCTATGTTTTTACTGTTAATCCTTTTACTTAAAAGTACGTAATGTCTATAAACCAGCTATTTCTGAAAGCTTATTAATAAGTGTATGTAAATCTTCATTTGTGAATACTTGGATATTTCATTCTTATTTCACTTCCTGTATATAACTGCTAATATGATTCTCCTTTTTCTTTAATGAGTCATTTCTTTACAGACTACACAAAAAGATATCATAGAATACCTTTTCTTCATTCACATTTTGTAGTCAATTAAGTAGGAGAATTGCCAAATGGTGATAACTGTTGTGTAGGGGTTTGTGATGGAAGTAACTTGAGCTCAGTATTCATCTACTGCTTTTTCTGCTGGTTTCTTTTTCTGATCTCTGCTTTCCAAACCCTTCCCCAGCCCCCCGGTTCAATGATATTCTTCTTACATCTGAACTGAATAATATAAATTTTATATCAAAATGTTCAAAACTGATTTGGAAAAACTGTTTTAAAAGGAAAAACAAAGGAAAAGTGATTACAAGCTTATAATGCAGATTTGTATAAATTTCCTGTTACTTTTATTTGCATTAAAAATACTATTGTACTATTTGTCCAGTAATTAAAGCTGTTTGATTCTGGATGAAAATAAATAGTATAAATTATTTAGATATCTCTTTAAGATATATCTATATCTAGCTCTCATTTGTCTATCTAAGGAAGGCTGTATATCATGGTAGGTTGGTGTATTTGGTTATTTATAGTCTTCTCCTGCCCCCTAAAGGCCTTTGTGTGTCTGTTTTACTTATACCATTTCATAATCAATATATTTTTCAGTTCTTACACTTTTTTTTAGTATTATATGGGTACAGAACCATACTATTCTATCTCTGAAGTGTTTTATTTTTCTGCTTAACCATGAATGTGACATACCATGCCAGTATTTGGCTTTGCTTCACATGGTCTAAGTGATATAAAACCTTTGTTGCATTAAGTCCAATTTTTCAGAAGAAGGCATTATATTAACCATTGTGAATTGTTTTAGGACCTTTGGTGAAGAAAAGTACACAGATGAGTTCTTTGTCCTAAGAGAGGGAAATCTGTTTGTACTTGGATTTATCAAGGTCCTTTGGCAATCATATAGACTTGTCTTTGCCTTAGTTATAATCTGAGTTTGGACCTATAGAATGGTTTGATATCACTATAGAAACTGTGTTCTCTCTTTGTTGTGAGTTGCTTAGTCTTGAGAGCAATAATTTTAAAATTTTATTTATGTTTTTAAAAACTTTGTTTACTTCTGGTATCTTGGGGTCATAATTTTGTTGTATTTTCTCTTTTAAACAGAAGTAACTTGAAATTTGGGGGGAAATGTCACCATAATGAAATCTAGTTTTAGAATTTTTCTATAAATTATATATTAATCATATGTCATCACTGGTTAATCTTTTATACTAAGAAAGAAGGACATTGTCTATCTAAGCCCCACTACATATTGTCAAGTCAGATTCATCATGAAGAGATTTAGCAACTGTGATCTGATGAGATCTGTGTGGTAAGGTAGAATCTTCTGGTTATGTCTGCTAGTACTCAAACCTTTACATTCCTTGTAACATTTGTATGGCAAAGGGCATAAATAAATACAGGACTTGATTAGCAGAGGTACAAAGTACTCCTGTTCTTTACAGTGTGACCAAATACTGAGTCACTGTTATTTTGCCCCTCCCATATCATCTTTTACTACCCAGGGGATAAATTGTGTCTTCAGTACTTTGTAAGTAGATGGTTAGATGGGTTTAACTAGCATAAGTGAAATGAAATCTGAGTTTGTCCCAGAGCATATAATATTTACTTTTTGTGAATCAGTTACCTTTACTAAAAATTGAACATAAGCAAGGGTAATGGAAAATGTGTCCTGTCTCTGGGCAGAGTTTTGCACTCTGCACTGCTGCTATCACCAATTCGCAATGGGAGGGGGCAGTACTTTTTCCTCTTGGTGGTATTATGAAATATCTTTAAGACTCTCATACAGAATTTAAGATAAATGTATTTTGTTAATTCCCTCCAAGAACACTGATATTCTTATTTCAAGATGACAATTTATAAAGTTTTATCAAAGTTTTATATATATATATATATATATATATATATATATAAAACACCATATATGTTATTTATTGAATTAGGGATTTACTTTTAGGCAAACCTCATTAGGCAATTGGCTAGGTGTTTTTTTTTTCCCCTAAAGAACCTTTATTAGGCAGTTAGTATATATAGCTAGGTAATTATATCAATATAAATTACTGCAGAATATGACTGTAAACTGAACCCTGGGTGGCTTTGGGAAAAAAAGAGAAAATATGGCTGTTAAGCTGCCAAAATGTATTACGCTTAACATTTTGCATTTTCTTTTTCACAGGCCCAGTGCTTCTACAGCAGAGGAACTCTAAGGGGGAATTGCCCTTGGATTATGTGGTATCATCTCAAATCAAGGAAGAACTATTTGCTATCACCAAAATAGAAGATACAGTGGAGAACTTTCATGCACAAGCAGAAAAACATTTTTACCACCAGCAGCTTGAATTTGGCTCCTTTTTACTTAGTAGGATGTTACTAAATTTTTGTTCAATTTTTGGTTTGTCTTCAGAGTCTTTAGCTTTCAAAGGATTAACTCATCTAAGTGAGCTGCTTATAGCTTGTCAGAATTATAAGGAAACCACTAGTGTTCATACTGACTGGTTATTGGATCTTTATGCTAGAAATATAATGACATTGCAGAAGCTCCCAAATGCTCTGAAGGAACTGCCTGAGAATGTAAAAGTGTGTCCTGGAGTACACACTGAGGCCTTATTGGTGACATTGGAAGTAATGTGTAGGTCCGTCACAGAGATTTCATGATGATGCCAAAAAATAGGGGTCAGCTTTCTAAACCTGTTCAGCTTGCTTTGTCATCTATTAGAGACTTCGTCGCTTATTAACACACGTTAATTGCATTTATTTATTGACAGAATTTGCAGCCCTGCTAATTTTAAAAGCACTTAAAGAACTTATGCAAAGCTGTAGTATAGGCTTCTTTTTCCAGTGTGTAGAATTTAACTCAAAAGTAAAAAATAGTTTTGTTTGGTATATATTGCTTTTGTTAATCTTTATTATTTTTTGGTTTAAAAGTTATTTATTTACACTGTACATGTAAAAATTTTTAATTTAAATATTTTTTAAATCAAAATGTAATGTCCTCTATTTTAGGTGTTTTGGGTCTTAGAATCATGAAGAAAATATTTATGCAAATATGCACCTATAAACATGTAGCTTCCTGTTTCTTCTCTGTAGGCTGTTGGAATAAAATACTCATTTTAGTTTTACGTGTTTCTAAAATAAACATTTCAGAGTTCACAATAATATATTCTTTTGGTTTTTAAATGTAGTAAACGTGCAAAGTTTGATAATTTGATCCCTTGATCTATTTTAGCAGTTCCTATACAAAGTGTATTTCTACTCTATGTAACCACTCTTCTCTAAGCAAAATAATCTGCTTTATAATGTTTTATTAAATATTAAGATCATAAATGGCAACAAAGTAATGGATTTGAGATTATCTAAAATGTTAATGGTCCAGTATGAATTTACAGAGTAGTAATGTTTCATTTTGCAGTTTTTCCTAACACTGATTTATAGTAAAACTAAAAAAGGGGTATGGATAATAATTACTTTTGAAACTGGAGTTGCTTCACTAGTGGGAATAAGTTACATTGTGATACAGCTGGAAAAGAAACATTAGAACTTCCATTTAGATTTTATGTAACTAAAGTGATGATCTCACAACAGTTATTATAATCTATTAAAGAAGCACTCTTTAGTTTTATTTTGGAAATAGATCTTTTAGCAGGATACAAATACTGAGAGTTTTATTACTAGGTTTATAGTCCTAAGCTGAAAATTGCTACATTAGTATATCACCTCTGAATAAAAATCAAGTTTTTTTCCCTACATTTTAAAATCAGTAATTTCTTACACCTATTGTAAAAAATAGTTTTTAGTTAGCCTTCAGATGTGACATAACAACTGCCAGAATATCAGAGAAAACATGATGTAGCAGAGACTAAGGCACATTATAATGCTTTTAGAGTTAAGTGCTTCCCCAGATGATGCGTAAGAACTTTTTGATTCTGAAGATCAGCGACTTTGCATCACTTACTTGTGAAGGCATATGGAATAACATTTGCTTGATAAATATAAACTTAAAAACATAGACTTTGACATCAGACAAACATAGTTTCAAGTTCTTGTGTAATTTCTTATTAACTAAATTAAGCAAGTTCCTTTCTGAATTTTGGTTGTTACACCTGTCATATGGAAATAACACCAGGTATCTTGGTCATGATAGAATTACTAGCCTGTCACCTTATATGGCACTTAATGTTACTTTGTATTTTATTATTTTAACTCCTCTTTTTAGTTACAACAAATCATTTAGATAGTAATTTCTTAAGGTGTTAATAATTCTAAGTTAATGAGATAATCACCATCATGAGTTAGGGTTTTGTGCTGCTAAGAAAAAGTTGTTTTCTAAATTAAATGTTCACAAGAAATATTCATTTAGTTGCAGTTAGTATTAATATTTCATGACTGTTCTGTCTGCCAATTTTTACAAGTCATGTTGACATGAAATATTTAACACTAAACTGCCAGGTCTCTACCTCAAGAAGGTATCATTGCACTTTGCACTTCTTTAGAAGTATAACTTGGCAAATAGATTACAGTGTTTTGTGGCCTAGTTAATACTGGTAAATATATATGAATTTAAGCCTGCAGTAATAAACTGTATTTTCCATATTACCTCTTAAATGTTTTAGTTTAGAAAACATAATTGCCTCAAATTTATTTTAGATATAAAGAAAGTGGAAATTTTAATAGAAAAAATTTATAGACTTTCTGACCCCTGACTTTTTACCTGTAGGTATTTCAAAGTTGCAGCAGCTGAATAGAAAGCTGAGTAACATTATTCTTTGTTGTACTCTGCCAGATTTCATATCATAGTTCAATGGAGTTGTTTGTTTTTTTTTTTTAAAGCCTATGAAAGCCTTTATTACAATATAAATAAAGCTTGGAAGGAGATTTCTGAGCTGTTACGGTTCAACTTTCTTAATGCATAATCCCCACAGGTATTTGGAATATAAAAGATTTTAGAATATTCACTGTCAGCATTTTAGGAAGGGATTCTATGAAGTTTTCTAGCTTATTCTTAATTTTCCTATGCATAATAAAGTGATCCAAGTATATACCTTTTTTTGTCATCTCATTAACTCCAAAATAACCAGAAAGACATTTGTCCACATTAAATCAAATGCTAAATTAGTCAATATTTTGATCATAGTTCCTTAAACACCTACTATGTACCAGGTATGCTTGACGGGCCGACTACAATACAAGAGGGAAAGCTTACATTCTAGGAAGGTAAGTCCAGTTTTACTGTCTTCTGTATAGCCTTTTGAAGAAAATTAACTTCTTAAATTTGCAGTAATTGGTATTCTTTTCATTTTTAAATGTGAACATTACAAGGGTCTGATTAATCCTTTGATGAGTATTATGACTTTACCATTTTAGAGTGAATAGAATGTGTCATGTTTGCTTTTGCAGTATTAGTGAAACCCAGTACTCATTCCCCTAGCTAAATGCAAATGCATTAATGCTAGGATACTTTATTTAAACACTAAGAAATGTTTGCCATTTTTGTTTATTCTTTTATAGAAAGTTAATAACTTTGCATGAAAAAATTACTGGTGGAATGTGTAATCCATATGCATTTACACACCTTCCCAGTTAAGTGATGAACTTGATGAGAGCCTGTCACTGGTGCTCCTTAATCAGTAGGAAGGGGTCATCTTTGAGTGACGTGAGGCACTCTTTCCCTCAGGCGCTTATCACGTAGCTTCCACACCAGTCGCACCTCTTGCTGATGTGGAGCTTGCAAACTTCAGAATGATAATTGTTTTTATAGCAAATGTGGATTGAGTCAGTGGTGGCATTATTGGAATTACACTGTGCCTGGTGATATCAAAACTGAAGACATTGAATAGTTAACTGTTTCTTGGAAATCAAATTATGCTGTCAAAAAATTCACTGTGTAGGTTAAAAGGAATTGTGGTAGGATAATACACTTTGGTATTTCCTCTGATTCAGAGATAGAGACTATTATACTATAAATTAGAAAAGACTGTGGTATTGTTAGGTTTTAAGCATATATCTTTTAGGGTACTACAAATCCCACTAAATGAAGACCTTCTTAAAGGAAACAATCAAGATAGTTTTAACACTGTTGATTGCTAGATGTTCAAAAAACTTCTCTTAAAGTAAATCCTAATCTTTGAGAATATCCAAAATATATTTAATTCATGTTTCCCAGTTTGTGAAAGTACCAAGCAGCTTTTTCTCCAAGACACATGAATTTATGTGAATTTCGGGGGGGGGGACGGGGGGGGATATTCTATTAAATTATTTTTAAAAGAGGATATTTTCCAATCAGAAATCCAAATGATTAGCTTTTTATCACAGAAGAATTTGCTAATTAGTACTTTTGCATTAGAGGCAAAATTGTATTTTGTGTATTTGATGTATAAAGTGTTTTCCAACATTTTGTATATTTGAATTCTTTACCATAGGTATTGTTTGTTTGCTTTTGATGTAGGCCTATAGTTCAAATACACTTACACTATATATATATTGTTTTAATCTTGAAGTATAACTCTTAGCACTAGACAGATGTGATTGATTTTTTTTTTATAATACCGTATTTGTATTGTTGAATATATATGTATTTTCTTTTGTAAAACAGAAACATAGTGAACTATTCTCTGGATTTTTAAAGTACTTGCTGAATTAAGATCCAAGAGTATTAAATCAACAAAGTAATCAATGGTCAGTTATTATAAAAACAATATCCTAATAAGTATATACTATTTTTATATATTTAATTTGTAATGTGTAATATTGCTGTGAACATAGACCAGAAAAATTAAGTTCCTTATTCAAATGTCTATAAAGAGCTGTCTTCAATTAGAAATGAAACATTTTCTCCAGATTTTGGCTTTCTTTTTACCATGGTCCCCAAATCTTTTCAGACTGTTAAACCCAGATTTAGTAAATCTAATCTCCTTCCTTTCAAAAGTATCTAAATTAGATCAAGTGAACATTAATGCATAATGGGCATTAAACATTAATAGAGAATGACTATGTTGGAGCATATGATTTAGTTTTACCAAAGAATGGAAGTTTTTTTTTTTAAAGTGCTTAGCACTTCCAGCAGGTAAACTGCACTGAACTGAAAGTCTGGAATTCAGCTTTGAATTTACACCTATTATACTATCATTTATCTTAATAGCAGATGAACTAAAATTTTCAGTGACTTTACATTCTTCTGTCCTCAAATAGTCATGTTGAAAAAAAATCATTAATCTTAAAGTGGTGACAGATAAAAAGAATTTAGTTTGTTGTCAATACTTCTCAATTTAAAGGTTAGGTCAGCCATGGTTTTTGTCATGACACTGATAAATTTTTTCTAATGACCAGAATGGTTTGATCTGTAATAGCTTTTTGTTTTTGTTTTAAGGAATATATGCCTTGGTTATCTGACTTCATCCTAAAAATGGATTTTTTTTTTTTCTGTTTTGAATTGTTTCTATTTTACAACACAAAGATAGAATTATACAGCAGTGGGTAAAATTTGATAATATTAAAATATGCATTTTAAAGATCTTTATTGAAAACTTAGAAGAATTGTAAAGATGAAAAGTTGGCAAAGGGATAAGGAGGGAAATGTTTAGGAAACATTGTGGTTTAAAGAGGGTAAAAATTTCTAGATGACGTTTAATATATTGAGAAGGTAGTGAAGGTATAAAGTCAGAAAAAAGGGTGGATAGATCTCCTAATCTCAGGAATAAACTGTCTTTGTAAATTTTGAATAATGTTCAGAAAACCAAGGATCAAGATAGTGTGTGATGAGTCTTTTAGTTAAAAATTCAGTCAAAAATAAATAATAAAAATACTAATTTAAGTTCATACTGAGGATATAAACTTGAGAGGTTAAAACCATTTATAAAAAGTGGTTGAACTTGTTCCTGGTAACTCCTTTTTCTGAACTAATTTTAGTCCTTTCTTTTTTTTTTAAAATAGAAACTACTTAAATGTTGTTTTTAAATTATTTCCTCTAAGTAAAATTACAGAGGGGAAAAGATTGTAAGCAAGTCCATTGCTAATAGTAGTTGTATTTGTTTTTCTCCAAGTTTCCCTGTAACATGATTTATATTTGTCTGTAATACTTGTAGCCAGTGTATTTTTTAAAGTAACGCTCCTAATATAAATAAAAATCAGTCTTGAAATTTTTCTAAAGTGGTCTTATTTAAATTAGCATCTACTGGATTTTTTTAATATAAAGTGCATTTTTTAAATATGCCATTTTTCTTCAAGGTAAGGATAAAAGTAAGCTTTGTATCACCTAATGTAGATCTCAGTACTCTCGGACTATATGCCCTTCCTTTGAATGTCAATCTGTCTTATTTTACTGATATGCTGCTTTTGTCTTCTATTGAGCCTCTTCAAAGCAGTAGCCTTACCATGTTGAGTGGAGTCTTTACTGTTGAGGGGGATTCCTGAATTGCTAAAGATTAAACATCATTTAATAATACCCTGTGGACTCGTGCTACCATATCTTCATTAGTAGCCTTTTCTGATATTAGTTACTTGTTCTGATTTTTTTTTTCCAGATTCTACACCAAAAAGCAGGGAGAAGCTGTAAGATTAAATGATGGCTAAATTTATCAAAGGTTATACCTTTAATTGGGCTTCCCAAGTGGCTCAGATGGTAAAAGAATTCACCTACAATGCACAAGATGCAGGAGACGCAGGTTCCATTCCTGAGTAGGGAAGATACCCTGGAGGAGGAAATGGCAACCCACTCCTGTATTCTTGCCTGGGAAATCCCATGGACAGAGGAGCCTGGCGGGCTCCAATCTATGGGGTCACAAAGAGTTGGACACAACTGAGCCTGTATGCACATATCTTCAATTTCTTTAAAGGGAGTTCAATACTGTGTGATTAAATTGATAATTGTTGTCTTTTACTATCATAGATCTGAAGAAGTTCCCTTCTAGATACATACTATTTACAACATAAATTCAGATGTAAGCAGTCGGTCGTCCAGTGAGAGAATTCTGAAAATGTCTTGCCGCAAAAGCATGTTATTTTTCACCTCTTCTGTGAAGGTGAGGAAAATGACTTCTCGTAAGCTACTGTTTTAAGTGCAATTCAAAGTACAGTATTTTAACTACATCCTATACCTACATCATAATTATAGTACACTGGGGAGTATCACATCACTGTCTTTGGGGTACATTTCTCACCTGCTTGTGTTGTTGTTACAGTCATTGGGAGATCCAAGTACATGTGTGTTCTCTGTACTAGCATCATAGTGCCACAGGAATGGTATGTACATGGTAACCCACACTATAAAAGTTAGTATTAGTATGCTTGATTCCTGGTTAAATTGTCAAGTGCTGGATGTTCTGCAATATCCTCCTAAAATTTTTTCTCTATTATATCTGAAGATGCTTTTTTTTCAATAGGGAAATTTAAAAAGTAATGTTCAGCAGTTTCAAACAAAATAGAACACCACATTGGTTGATTTTAAAACTATTAATACTTCTTCACATATACATAGTATTTTATTTTTCTGGGTGGGTTACCATGTGCTTCAGAGACCTTCCTGTGGTTTACTTAGTCTCTGTATTAGTGAAATCTGAAGTTTGCAAGAGTTCCAGGACAAGACTAAGGGGTAGGTATACTATTGTGTAAGGTTGGAGAGTTTATTAGTTCTTGACATCAATAAATTGTTTTCCATGGTTTAACTATGACATGTTACACATAGATTTTGACTTTTAAAGTGTCATAATCAGTACCGGAGGAAGAATGTTTTGAGGAAATGATATAGAGTTTAGTTAGAAGGTTTCCAGCTTTCTGAGTGACTTTACTAAAAGAAGATCTCTGAACTTGGAACAAATCTTGGCATCTCCTCTGCCTCACCTCTCTGCGAAGGTCCAGCTGTCTCTGTAGTTAGTCTTGACTGTTGTCTCAAATGTGTTTCTAGTAGTCAAGAGTGGTTGAGGCCACGGCTGCACCTTTCTCTATGCATTTAGCATTTCCCCTAAATTTACCATTTGAACTCTGGCAAAATAAAATGCCTCAAGTGAAGTTTGCTTTGTCCAAAATGAGCTTCCTTGGTGGCTCAGACAGTAAAGAATCTGCCTGCAAGCTTGAGGCCTGGGTTCGATGCCTGCATTGGGAAGATCCCCTGGAGGAGGGCATGGCAACCCACTCTAGTATTCTTGCTTGGAGAAAAGAGGCAAGCTAGCTAGAATACTAGCTGAGCCTAGTATGACCATCTTGCCTCACTAGTAGCAGTAACAACCTCATTTAGCCAGGTCTCCTCAGATCCATTTATTTATTCCTGAGAAAATAAGAGGTGGTTGGTTTTTAGGTTTGCTCATCGATTCTCAGGTTGATCATTCTTTTTCACTTTTGAAAGACCATTGAAGAATCTAGCAGGGGACAATTATGTTGCAATTTTATTTTTGCTACAAATTGGAAACACTTTGGCACAGCTACTTACCTATTTCTGTTTTCCTTAATACAAATAGAGCTTTTGCCTTAATCTAGTAACATCGAATAGAGGAAAGCAAAAGAGCAGTGCTGTTAAGTTTTTTTAAGTGGAGTCATATAATTTTTCAGTGATATTTGTAGACACAACTATCATATACATAAAAAAAGAAAAAACCTGTCTACAGAAATACTGCTTTTTGTATAAATAATGTGATAGAACACTTTTTGTTGTTGCTAATTCAGCATATGAAGAAATAGCCCAATAAATGGAAACTTACTTGAAACCAATAACATATTTGATTCTTCTCCACCCACCTTTGTGGGAGAGTGATTCTTAACCCTTGATCCCTTTGGAAAAGCACAGATAGAATCATTAAATTCCATCAAACCTTTCACAGTATTGTTAGTTTCTAGAGCATATGACCACTTTGGACATTTAATAGTTTTTATCTGCATAGTATTCTTACATGATGAGAAATTTTCCTTGATACTTCTTAATTCTCAGAGATTCAACTGGGATGAGTCTTATGATGTGACTGCTGCTGTACAAATGTAGAAAGAAACTTAAGCAGAAGAGGAACAGTTTCAACAAAAAAATACAGGATGTTTTATGTTTTTTCTTTCAGTGAGTTATACCAATCATCCTGGAAGGAGAATTATAATCCAAAGGAGTGACAGTACTGTAAGTATTCATTTCATTATTTTTTATGTTGCTTTAATTCATACTTGACCAAGCAGTTAGAAAAGGCTGATTCTAGATACATTAATGAAACACATAAATAGGTATCTGTACACAAATACACAGTCATACTTGACTTTAAAGCCCCAAATTTAACCCTTAATTTGATAATACCTGAGGCTTTTGCAAGAAGTATGATGGTGGCTCTCTTGTATATTTCTGGAGCAGTAACTGCCTTTTGTATTTTGATTTATTTTTAATGCTAAGTACAAAACTCAAAAATAAACATTTAAATATATTTAACAAGTATATAAACTGAAATTAAAGCCTTTGAATAAGACCTGTTAACATAGAAGTAGACTACTTTCAGCATTGGAGATATTTTGATATTGAGATCAAAATGGGAACCTGGTCCCTGCATAAGAGAACTTACTACTAAATTTTTCTTCACTTTTAAATAACACAATAAGGTTCCATAAAAGATACTTTCAGAAACTAACACAATGAGATTCTCTAAAAGATACTTTCAGAATCATCACATCAGTTAAAATTTGCTCTCACTGTACTTTAGCTCTGGATTTGATTTTAATATTTTCATTGGTTTGACCATTGCCTATGACAGAGCAAGTTGTATAGTTGGTACTCAATAAAAATATCACAGAGCAGAGTCACTTAAAGAATCTTTCAGTTCAGATTATCCTAGTGCATAGGTTCACAATTAATTTGGAATCCCGACAGCATCTATCAGTTTGAATGTGTGGAACAGTACCAAAATGAACAAGTACCACATTCTTTGTATAAATGGAAAAATCCTAAATATGTATTTCTTATAAATTACCACAGTTAGTGGCGATAATAGTAGTTTGGATAATGAATGACTTTCAATAAATTCACTCACTAAAAGATACTGACGAATATATAGTTTTATATATATAAATATAATAGTTCTTGTGACTACTGTATATCGCAGTCCAAATAGGTGTTAGAATGACATCCAGGCTCTTAAGATATCTTAAAATATTTACATGTTTACAAATCTCTCAAAACCAAATCAGGTAAAGCAGCTTTAAAAAGGCAGAATTGGTGAGAAGGGGACAGAAGTGGTTAAAATTCTATTAGTCACAGCCTCTTGTTTCCAGCCTGTGAATGCAGTAGTTTCTGAAAGCAGTGACGATTCCTCTGAATATCACTTTCATGCCTCAAGATAGTTCTTAATTCCTCTAGCAGCATCACTGGATACTTAACCCCTCCAGAAATATTGGGTTTTATTTTACAACAGTCAAAGTTTCAGGAAAAGCCTTTTTTTCCCCCCCTTCCCCAAAGCAAACCTGAGTTTCTTTAAGTATCATTTATATGAGAACGAACACGTAATCTTCCATCATTCCTCTCTCAACACCAAAAAGAAGTACTGATTATTCTTAGAAAAGATTATTTTTTATTTAATGCAGTGAATAGTCAACATTACCAGTGAACCAAACATCTGAAATTTGATAGAATGAAACAAAGAGAAATCAGTCATCTGTTAATGGTTACTATCCACATCTGAGGTGGTAGAATATCAGCGTTGTGGACGTTTGAATAGACAGTGTCAGCACGGAACATAAATCTCACACAAAGTATAATCAAAAGTTACTTCAAACAGGTTATACTATCAGTAAACTTTCTATAATAACATCAGCTTCATGGAGAATAATGTCTTAGCAACAAATAATGATGGTATGTGGACGTAAGCATATCATTATAAACATGATGCACTAAATAGAACATACTGAGGTCAAGGCCTTTCTGTAGAAAGGGAATTTAACATTCTTTTAAGCATAGTGTAATAAA
The DNA here is from genome assembly GCF_027580195.1 of Bos mutus. Lineage (NCBI taxonomy): Eukaryota > Metazoa > Chordata > Mammalia > Artiodactyla > Bovidae > Bos > Bos mutus. The sequence goes on from NC_091623.1 coordinate 25,250,590, forward strand.
CAGATCAAAATAGTTCTATCATAAGAAATAGTATTTACCAACATAGCTTTAAAATAAAAATGCTTTAAAAATCAACTTTGAGATTAAATTTATTTTTAAAGTATCTTCTTTTAGAATGAAATATATATTTCTTGCTCTAGCTTTTCTACATTTTTCCAGCATAACCCTCACCTTCACCCTATCCCAGTCCATTATTAATAAAGTAGTACAAAACACTTGTCTGCAGCAATTTCAACCAAGCTTACTCCCCTACCAAGTCAGTGAAGTAAGACATCCTCACCAAGTTTTCTCTCTAGAGCTATACTCCCTTGATAGATCAGGAAGTTAGGTATAAAAACTACATGAGAGTCTTGGGAATGCAGTTTTTAAGTATAGATTCTATGGTAATAGTGAAACATTTTTAAAGGCAAACTTTCCCCTCCCCATAAGCAGTTTATTTTACAAAATAGGTTTTCATGCATTCTAATTTTCTAGAATGATTATTTTTTTCTAAAAATGAATGTAATGAGACACTGGCATATCACTTAGTACACTGCATTCTCCTCTATATTAAAATTCACACTAATAACAAAAATCATAAATGCATTAAAACATTTCAGTAACCTAATGAGAAAGTAGATACATTTTTTTTTCTGTGAAATACTTGAGTATTAAATATTTTTAAATGCACAGAGGCATAATCTGACATCAAAGCAATGTGAATTTAATTTGCTAGATTTTTGACAACTGAACTGGGTTGCTAATTTGCTGACTTGCTACAAATTAATAGTGGTTGGTATAAAAATCCTTATAGGCAATCATTTATAAACATGGCAGTATTTTTTGTATCGTCCTGTAGATATTTTAAAGTTTTAGATGGAATGATAGAAGATTTGGAAATTTTCTTTGTAGGATTTCAGCGTATGGAAAATTCTCTTGTTGAGGTGACTATACTTTCATTCATTAGCTTAAAATCAGCCTAGTCATAGCTAAATAATGTGCACAGGAATGAATATCAGGATCTGAACCTATGTAAGTTGAAATGCATCTGTTCCATTATTCAAGTTCTGGGATTCCCCCCCTCCCTTTTGAAATGTATAAAACATAGAAAACTGTAATGGATTATTTTTCAGATAAAAAATAGTCACATTAAAAAAAAAAACTTTAAATTCAAATTGACATTTACATTTTATGTAGATTTAATCAGAGCACAGCTGAGCATTTAATCTAATATTCTAGTTTTTCCACTTGTAATTAGAGAAGTGTGTATCTCCCAGTGTTAACCATTCTTACATTTGTTGTTCCAGTGTTATATTATTATCCACAGCTAGCAAGGCTTTCAGGCAGCAATAGCTAAACCTTTATCAAATTGTTTCTGTACAATGGAAGTATATTTTCAAAGACATATGCCTTTGTACACTATTTACAAATTCTCTCAATCATGATAAAAAGGCAAAATAAATAAAAAACAGAAAGAAAGGAAGTGCTGCTGAGGCTGAAGGCTTTTTCTTTTATCCTCCCAAACAGATGCTGGTCTCCCCAGTGCTGGGAGCTGGCTAGCCAAGATTGTTTTTCTTCCTTTTACATGGGCTATGAGAAGGATCTGGTTTCAGTTCTTGGTATTGCACCTGTTTAAACAGAGTTCAGAGAAAGGCTGGTCAGGTGGCCACTTTCTGGCAAAGGAAGGAAAAGCAAAGGATTTGAGAGACTGTGCTTGGGGGGAAAGTGCTCCCTCTGGAAGCTGTTTGAGACCTGCAGCTGGGATGCAGAAAACAATAGAAAGACAGAGCAAGTCCAGGGAAATATTGCCAGAAACTAGACGAGAGCCCTGATAGGGACTTTGCTAGCAGGCCAGGATCTCCACTACCCATACACACGTCACATTAAAAGCTGAGCAATCTCCATTTATTTTGCAGGGGAATAATGGTTCTTTGCAATTTATTATGTGCTTGTTTAATATAGGCTTCATCTCCATCCAGCCCATCTTCAGGTCAGATACCAAAACAAAGACTCAACAGAAGCAAAGGAAAAAGGTACTGTTGCAACCAGCTTCAATAGTTTGAATAAAAACAGTTCTCATTTTACTCTGAAAATATTTAATGATTAATGGGCACTAATTAACCTCAAAGGATTAAGATATGCCCCCATTTTCAAAAATCAGTTACTTTTGTATGGCCGAGTCAATCTGCTGTGCACCAGAAACTGTCACAACATTGTTAATCGTCTGTATTCCAATATAAAATAAAAAGGTTTAGAAAAAAATCAGTCACTGTTCCCCCCCCCCCCCTTTATTGATCTCTAAAATAGCCATCTTTAAAACTCACCTAATCCATGCAGTTTACTTAGGGAAGTGTTTTTCTCAGTGTCTGCTGGCACACTTTGCTTTCATCATCTAATATTCCTAATTCTTCCTTCAGGTAATAGTGACTTCCCTTCACAAACTCCAGCTGAATCTTCCTTGGAGGAGGACTGCCCTCCCTCCCTGACACCCCGGTAAGTTCTGTATGCAAAGCTCTCTCATTCCCCATCTTCTCTATAAGTTTCTTGTTGGATAACACCTCAACTGGACTAATCCCTGAGTGGCAAAATCTTCTACAGGCTTTATTAACTTTACCTGGCTCTTCTAAGACCTTCAAAATTAAATGGATATGAACGTGAAAATCCAGTGCCACACTACATTAAAAATGATACAGGCTTAAGAAATATTGCAGGTTTATCTCCAGACCATTGCAGTAAAGTCACATGAATATTTTGGTTTTCCAGTGCATATAAAAGTTCTGTTTATGATGTATGAAAGTCTATTAAGTATGCAATAGCATTACATCTAAAAAAGCAATACCTTAATTTAAAAGTGTTTCATTGCTTAAAAAAAAAAATGCTAACCATCATCTGAACCTTCAGTAAGTAGTAATCTTTTTACAACAGTAACATCAATGATCACAGGCCACCATAACAAATACAATAATGAAAAAGTTTGAAACATTTTGAGAATTACCAAAATGTGACACACAGACCCACAGTGAGCAAATACTGTTGGAAAAATGGTAGCGATGGACTTGCTCAGTACAGGGTGGCCACAGACCTTCAGTCAGGGAAAAGCAAATACCTGTGAAGCCCAATAAAATGACGTATGCCCGCAGTAACAGTTAATAAAATCTACATACCACTTGCACATCTGAAGGGACTCTGGAAAGGAAATCGAGTAGTTCATTGTTATCAATTGCATACGGATTCCGAAGCTTTTTTGTAAATTTATTGATTCCTGAAAAAGTGACAGATCAAATATTATTGAAAACTCAACAGTTTGGAGTCCAAAGTTACATTTCTGGCAAAAAAGTATTGTTGGTGATTTGAAGATCTAGGTTAAGCTGCCTTGATTTTCAGCCTTGACTGACTGACTGAACCAGAAAACCCAGTTTTCTCCCTCCCTTTTCTCCCTTCCTTCCACCTTCCAACTCAATGGCTGCTCTGTTTTTGTGCTTCAGTGGCTTCTCCCCAGCAGGAAAGGCTTTCTGTTTGGGAAACAAAGGGCACAAGCAGTGACCTATCTTGTCTTTCCCCTCAAATACTTAGAAGCTTTGTTGTAGTTTTTCATCTATGATAAAACTTATCTACCCTACATTTTGGATTGGGATTAAGGCAAGAAATCTGACTTCCTGGTTCCCCCTTTTCAAAAGACACACTGCTGTTTTTGTTTCTGTTTTTGTTTTTTTATGATGGGGAAGTGTTGCTGGTATGCAAATTAATGTTCGAAAATGCATGACCTGGCATTTTGTTTTTTTAATTTTAAACTTACCTGGAATTAGAAAAGGTTTACCACCAGCTTTTAAAAAAAAAAAAAAACATAAAAAGCTTTGAAGATGGTGATGCATAAGCATCATAAACCCATCTCTTCCCACCAACACACGGGATTTCCAGCTGCATATGGAACTGCCTCTGAGAATAACCTGAAAACTGGCTGAGTGCTGTCTACACACCAACAAGAGAAGGCCCGCATTGAAGCAGGTAGGAGAGGCAGGGGCACAGTCTTACCATAAACTCCACTCCTAGCCTGACAACCTATGGTCAGGAGGGAGCTCTCTCTGAGGAGTAAGGGTTTGAACCTCCACATCAGGCTTCCTCGACTCTTAAGAATTGTACCTAGAGGGAGAAGCCCCCAAAACATCAAGCTTTTTTTCCTTCTACTTTTGAGAAATAATTGACATACATCACTGTATAAGTTTTAAGGTGTACAGCATGATGGTCTCATGTACACATAGAGTGAAATGATTACCCCAGTAGGTTTAGTTCATATCCATCATCTCATATGTTGATAGATATAAGAATTTTTCTCTTTTTCTATGAGTTGGGGATGGGTGGTATTTTGCTTTTTTCCCTCCCAATTTCACATATAAGTGAAATCATAGTATTTGTTTTTCTCTGACTTATTTCTTTTAGCATAATGCCTTCAAATCCATTCATGTTGTCATAGATGGTAGGATCTCCTCGTCTTTTTATGGCTGAATAATATTTCATCATATACCGCTTCCTCATTCATCCGCCAGTAGACACTTGTTGTTTCCATGAATCAGTTATTGTAAATAATGCTTCTGTGAACATGGGGGTGCAGATATCTTTTGGGATTGGTCTTTGTGTTCCCCTTGGATAAACTCCCAGAAGTGTAATTGCTGGATCATATGGTAGTTCTATATTTATATTTTTAAGGCATCTCCATAGTGTTTTCTGTAGTAGCTGTACCACTTTACATTCCCAACAACAGTGTATGCTGCTGCTACTGCTAAGTCACTTCAGTCATGTCGACTCTGTGTGACCCCATAGATGGCAGCCCACCAGGCTCTGCTATCCCTGGGACTCTCTAGGCAAGAACACTGGAGTGGGTTGCCATTTCCTTCTCCAAAGCATGAAAGTGAAAAGTCAAAGTGAAGTTGCTCAGTCTTGGCTGACTCTTAGCAACCCCATGGACTGCAGCCTACTAGGCTCCTCCGCCCATGGGATTTTCCAGGCAAGAGTACTAGAGTGGGTTGCCATTGCCTTCTCCAACCAACAGTGTATAAGGGTTCCCTTTTCTCTGCATCCATGCCAGCATGTTATCTGTTGTCTTTTTAATGATGGCCATTCTAACAGCCATGAGATGCTATCTCATTGTGGTTTTAATTTGCATTTCCCTAGTGGCTAGGGTTATTGAGCATCTTTTCATGGATCTGCTGGCCATTCATACGTATCTTTGGGAATATGTTTGTTCAGGTCCTTGGCCCATTTTTATGATGATTATTTTGCTCTTGGGTTATATGGGGCCTTTATTGGATATTAGCCCCTTATTAAAAAGCCTCTTAAAAAAAAAAATAAAAAGCCTCTTGATGAAAGTGAAAGTGGAGAGTGAAAAAGTTGGCTTAAAGCTCAACATTCAGAAAACAAAGATCATGGCATCTGGTCCCATCACTTCATGGCAAATAGATGGGGAAGCAGTGGAAACAGTGTCAGACTTTATTTTTCTGGGCTCCAAAATCAACTACAGATGGTGACTGCAGCCATGAAATTAAAAGACGCCTACTCCTTGGAAGGAGAGTTATGACCAACCTAGATAGCGTATTCAAAAGCAGAGACATTACTTTGCCAACAAAGGTCCGTCTAGTCAAGGCTATGGTTTTTCCTGTGGTCGTGTATGGATGTGAGAGTTGGACTGTGAAGAAGGCTGAGTGCCGAGGAATTGATGCTGTTGAACTGTGGTGTTGGAGAAGACTCTTGAGAGTCCCTTGGACTGCAAGGAGATCCAACCAGTCCATTCTGAAGGAGATCAGCCCTGAGATTTCTTTGGAAGGAATGATGCTAAAGCTGAAACTCCAGTACTTTGGCCACCTCATGTGAAGAGTTGATTCATTGGAAAAGACTCTCATGCTGGGAGAGATTGGGGGCAGGAGGAGAAGGGGATGACAGAGGATGAGATGGCTGGATGGCATCACTGACTCCATGGACGTGAGTCTGAGTGAACTCCGGGAGTTGGTGATGGACAGGGAGGCCTGGTATGCTGCGATTCACGGGGTCGCAAAGAGTTGGACACGACTGAATGACTGATCTGATCTGATCCATATGGTTTGCTAGTATTTTTTTCCCATTCTGTAGATTGTCTTTTCACTTTGTTGATGGTTTCTTTTGCAATGCAGAGGCTTTTTGGCTTTATAGAGTCCCACTTGTTTGTTTTTAATTTTGTTGATTATACTTTAGATGTGATTTTCAAAAACTGTTACCAAGATCCATGTCAGGGAACTTCTTAAAAAAGGTTTTCTGCTAGAAGTTTCATTGTTTTAGGTCTCACAGTCCATTTCAAGTTATTATTTTTGATTAGTGTAACATAGGAGTCAAGTTTCATTTTTTACATGTGACTGTCCAGTTTTCCCAGCCCCATCTATTGAAAGGACTGTCTTTTCTCATTGAGTATTCTTGGCTCCCTGGTTAGATATTAGTTTACCATATATGCTTGGGTTTTTTCTGGGCTCTCAATTTTTGTCTCAAAATACACAGCTTTGAAAACCAACTTGCGTGTTCAGACTTACCCTCTCCAGGACCCAGCATGGAAACAGCTGATCCAGGGGCAACCAGATCTTTTGGGGGAAAGGATCATTTGTTTGCCTCCAGGCACTGAAGGGAAGTCATCTAGGGAAGACATCTGATTTGAAATGTTCAGGAGCCTGCCTACTTGGGGAACAGAGACTGGCAGCCATCCTTTTTCTTTTCTTTCCTGACAGGAACCATCTCTCCCCAGCTACCTCACTCCAGCCAGTTGGTACCATCTTCATGCCTACCCTCTGCCATGCTCCAGAGCACCAGCATCTCCCTGAGGGGAGCTGTCACACATCTGGTGCCCGAGGTTTTATGTCTATGAGGCAGTTCAAGATGGCAACCTAGGACAATCATGAATTCATCTCTTCGAGACAATCTCACCATAAACCCCAGGCCCAGTGCAGCTACCCACCATCAGGAGGAAGCTCACAAACCCACAGCTTCTCTCTGAGTAGCCAGGAGAGAAGTTCTTTTGTACACCACGTAAGGCACCTCAGCTTTTAAGACCTGCACCTGAGAGATGAGCCCTCCAGGCACCTGGCTTTCAAAACCAACAGGCTGCAGCCATGGGACCCAGAAGCCTGCAGTGAAAGGAAAATAGCTCTTAAAGAGCTCGTGAGCACTCACTCATCACAGGACCCAGCACAGAAGCACAACTGTCTGAAAGATGCCCAGGTTCTATGTGAAGAAAGTCCACCTACTGATCTTAAGGTGTTGGCCAGAGAGGCAGGAACCTGCTGGGATACTCTCTGGGGATGGAAGCTGGTAAGTCCCATCTTTGAGCTCTGCCTGTACTGCACTTCAGAGCACCAGTATCTCCTGGAGGGGAACTTTTATACCTGTCTAGTGTCCTGGGTTTTGTGGCTGCCACCCAGGGGGCTACCCCTTGAGTGTTTGGCTCTGGAGGCTAGGGGACTTGTATTCCTGGGTCTTTGGAACTATGACATTTGGAGAGACAGTTCTTGGCAGACCACCACTCCCAGGGGACCAGACAGCAAACAGACACACTCCCAGTCTTTCCAAGAAAGGGGCTATTTGCTTGTCTGGGGGCTTTGGCCTAAGGGGCAGGATTCCTGTCTGGCCCACTTAGAGGAGCCTCTGGAAGGGCTGTCAGGAAACAGTGGAGGCTGGAGGATGCAGTCATTGCCTTCTCCAGCCGGCCAGCATCTCCCAGAGGCTTGTCTGGTGCCCCAGTGTTTGCAGCTGCTCTCAGGAGGCACCCCTACATTGCCTAGTTCTGGTGGCCAGGGGACTGATGTTTGCAGGTTCTAAACGACTGTGACCAATGGAGAAAAGAGTTCTGACACCCTCTGGGCACAGCAAAAAGTATAGACCAAGGAGCTCAGTCTCTCTGTAAAAACAGGCCTGTAAGCTTATGGCTGCAGCCTGAGGGGCAGGCTTCTAATTAAACACACATCTAAGGGCTGACTGTGAACCGTTCCAGACACCTCAGAGGGACGCTCTTACACATGTCTGGTGCCCCAGTTTTTTCAGCTGCCACCCAGGGAATGCCCCTTGACCACCTGACTCTGGAGGTCAGGGGAGCTGGTGTGCCTGGGTCCGCTAGAACTGTAACACCCAAGAGACAGATCTCAGCAAGCTGCCCCCACCAGGGCACTGCACAAACGGGAGACTGAAACACACCCCCAGTGTTTCTGTGAAAGAAACCTACATGCTTGTTCTAGAGCTTTGGCCTGAGGCACCACTTTCAGGTTTGGCACAAATCTGAAGGCCTGTGGAGGGACCCTCAGGGAACAGAGGCCGGGGGTGCTGTCATTGCCACTCTCCCTCACCACGGCTCATCAGTTATCTCACAGAAAGGAGCTTACAGACTCAACCCGATTTTTGTGACTGTCACCCAGGGGACACCTCCAGATCCTCTGGCTCTGGCAGCCAGCTGGGCCTACACTTGCAGCCCCACTGTGTGTATTTGCTTTAAAAGCTGCAGCCCAAAGGGCTGACGTTCAGTGAGCCTGAGTCTAGGTGCTGACTGAGAGCCTCCTGTTCGAGACACTGACAGGTCTTGGCACATCCTCAACTACTGAGAGCTAAGGCAAAGTTGGATAATAAGGTTCATCTTCTACACAAGACCACTACTTCCAGGCTGGGAGAGGTGGCTCTTTCATCTAATGCATAGGAACCTACATAGAGATTCAAGCAAAATGAGGGACATTTCATATGGAAGAACAGGATAAACCTAAGGGGAAAAAGTCCTTAATGAAACAGATGCTATTTACCTGATAAGGAGTTCAAAGTCATGTACATAAATATGCTCACCAAATTCAGGAGAGTATGGATGAACACAGTGAGAACGTCAACAAAGAAATAACAGAGGAAGTACCAAATAGAAGACACAGAGCTGAAGCATAAAATAATTGAACTGAAAAATACACTAGAGGGATTCAACAGCAGGCTAGATGAAAAAAAACACAAAGGATCGGTGAAACATACTAACGTTTGCACTATAGGGAGTCATAGAGGAGGAGAGAAAAGAAGGCAGGAAATGTGTTTTAAGAAATAATGGCTGACAACTTCCCTAATCTGGGGAAGGAAACAGACATACAGATCCAGGAAGCCTACTGCTGCTGCTAAATTGCTTCAGTCGTGTCCGACTCTGTGTGACCCCAGAGACGGCAGCCCACCAGGCTCCCCCGTCCCTGGGATTGTTCCAGGCAAGAACACTGGAGTGGGTTGCCATTTCCTTCTCCAGTGCATGAAAGTGAAAAGTCAAAGTGAAGTTGCTCAGTCGTGGCCGACTCTTAGCGACCCCATGGACTGCAGCCTACCAGGCTCCTCCATCCATGGGATTTTCCAGGCAAGAGTACTGGAGTGGGGTGCCATTTTCTTCTCCTCCAGGAAGCCTAGGGAGTTCCAAATAAGAGAAACCCAAAGAGACCCCCATCAAGACATATAATTAAAATATGAAAAGTTAAGGACAGGTATAATGAAAGCATCAAGAGACTAACAACTTGTCATGTAGAAGAGAATCTCCAGAAGTCTGGGCAGATTTTTGAGGAGAAACTTCACAGACCTGAAAGAGATGGCATAATGTATTCAAAGCACTGAAAGAAAAAGAAAAAAACTTCCAAACAGGAATACTCTATTCAGCTAAGCTATCCTTCAGAACTGAAAAATTGTTTACCAGACAAGCAAAAGCCAAGAGTTTATCATCACTAACCTGGCCTTATGACAAATGTCAAAGAGATTTAAGTCAAAAAACTGTGCTATAAGTAGCAAGAAAACACATGAAAGTATAAATGTCACTAATAAAGGTAAATAATAAATGTAGTGGATTATTTCTAAAACTATTATGAAGATTAAACAACGAATATAGTAAAAATATAATTAGTTAAGGGATACACAGCATATTAATTTTAAAAAGGTAAAATGTAACATGAAACATGGGGAAACAAAATCTAGAACTTTCAAATGCATTCAAACTTAAGTTTTTATAAGTAAGCCTTGCAGTAACCGTATAGCAAAAGCCAACAGTAGATATATGGAGCAATAATTACTTCAAATGAACTAAATTTTCCAATCTAAATACATAGAGTGGCTGAGTGAATTAAAAAAAAAAAAAAAAAAAACAAGCCTCTTCTATATGCTGCCTTTGCGATGAAGTCAGATGTGAGGGCACACGAGACTAAATGTCAAGGGATGAAAAAACATATTCCATGCAAATGGAAACCCAAAGAAAGCAAGGGAAGCTATAACTTACATAAGACAGACTTTAAAACAATCCAAATTGGAAAGGAAGAAGTAAAACTGTCGCTTTTTGCAGATGACATAACTTTATATATAGAAAATCCAAAACACTCCATCAAAATACTGTAAGAACTAATAAATGAATTCAGTAGTTTCAGGATACGAAAGCAATGTATAAAATGCTATTGCATTTCTATATACTACAATGTACTACCAGAGATAGAAACAATCCCACAATTTGTATGGAACCACAAAAGTCCCCCGAATTGCCAAAGCAGTACTAAAAAAGAATAAATCTGGAGCTATCACACTCCCTGCTTTCAAACTATATTACAGGCCCCTCATAACTAAACAGTATGGTATTGGCATAAAAACATGACATGGATCAGTGGAACAAGATAGCCCAGAAATAAACCCATGCATATATAGTCAATTATTTACAACAAAGCAGCCAAGGATATACAATGGGGACAGTCTCCTCAATAAGTTGATGTTGGGAAAATTGGACTGGCACAGCAAAAGAATGAAGCTGGACTATTACGTCATTTATAAAAATTCAAAATGGACTGAAACTGGAATGTGAGACGTGAAAGCATGAAACTCCTAGGAGAAAACATGGGTGGTAACAAAGTAACCCAGTGGGACTGCGTCAAGTTAAAAAGCCCAGCAAAGGAAACCAACAGAAGAAAAGGAACCTACAGAATGGGAGAAAATATTTGCAAATCCTCTGCCTGATAAGGGGGTAGGCAAAATACATTAAAAACATACACAGCTGAATAGTCAAAAACTACAAACCAATTAAAAAACAGGCAAAGGATATGAATAGATGTTTTTCTAAAGAAGACAGATGGCCAACAGGTACATGAGATGCTCAATATTACCAATCATTAGGAAAAGCAAAATACAAACCACAGTGAGATACCACTTCACACCTATCAGAATGACTGTATCATCTAAAAGACAGTAAATAACAATTGTTGGTGAAAATCTGGAGAAAGGGGAACCCTTGTGCACTGTTGGAAGAAATGTCCACCAGTGCAACCACTATGGAAAATCCTTTGGCACCTGATGCAAAGAGCTGACTAATTGGAAAAGACCCTGATGCTGGGAAACGTTGAAGGTAGGAGGAGAAGGGGACGATAAAGGATTAGGTGGTTGGATGGCATCATGGACTCAGTGGACATGAATTTGAGCAAACTCTGGGAGATGGTGAAGGACAGGGAGGCCTGGTGTGCTGCTGTCCATGGGGTCCCTAGAGTTGGACAGGACTGAGCGACTGAACAACAGCTATGGAATAAAGTATGAAGGTTCCTCCAAAAATAAAAAATAGAACTACTATAATCCTAAAATTTTACTTCTGGGTATCTATCTGAAGAAAACAAAAACACTAATTTAAAAATACATGTGCACCCCCATGTTCATTCAGCATTATTTATAATAGCCAAGACATGAGAACAACCTAAGTGTCCGTTCATGGGTGAACGGATAAAGCTGTGGTGTACATACGCACAATGGAAGATTATTGAGCCATTAAAAAACAACTGGCAATTTGAAATGTTGCCATTTGTGATAACGAGGATTGACCTCAAAGGCATTCATTATGCTAAGTGAAATAAGTCAAAGACGAATACTGTGAGATTTCACTTACATGTGGAATCCTTAAAATACAAACAGAAACAAAGCTCATAGATACAGAAAACAGACTAATGGTTACAGAGGTGGGCGAGTGGGCAGTGGGTGAGGGAGTCAAGAGGTACAAATTTCCAGTTATAAAACGTCACGGGAGGCTTCCCTGGTGATCTAGTGGTAAAGAGTCCACCTGCCAATGCAGGAAACATGGGTTCGATCCCTGATCCAGGAAGATCTCATGCACTGCAGAGCAGCTGAGCCTGAGCACCACAACTATTGAGCCTGTTCTCTAGAGCCCGCGCTTCACAGCTAGAGATTGGCCCCCACCTGCCACAACTGGAGAAAAGCCCACACAGCACCAAAGTTCCAACAAAAAATAAGAATTTTTAAATGTCATGGGGATATAGCATCCAGCATGGCGACTAGAGTTAATAATGCTGTAATACACATTTGAAGGTTGCTAGGAGAGTAGATCTTCATCACACGGAAAAAAATGTTTCCATTTCCCTATCTCTGGCATTGAAATTTTTAGAAGCCAATTTTCCTTTTAAATTACAAGAAATTTAAATTTAATGCTTGCAAAAGATGCTGCTGTGATTGACTTACTTGGATCACTTCTTGGATTAGAACAGCCAAGAACCATTAAAATGAGGCATATCCACCCAAGCTAAATTATCCAACAGTGAACCCTTTGCACTACCTGGAGAGCAAATATGGATGAAGAGCAGATAACAGGTGGATTTGGAGCTAGTATACAAAAAAAAAAAAAAAACCTGATGAGGTAGAAATGTCAAAATAATGTATAAAACTAGAGTTATCTGTTCTTCATATTCTATGGTATAATGTAGAATTTCAGTTGGATAAGTCTACTGTGTTAAATTTATATGGGACTTAATAAATTAACAAGCATATTCACATAAATGTAAACAAAGAGCTTTTTGTGAAATCAACAGACTGGGTCACAAAGCAGAGCATCTGGGCTCTTCTTCAAGGATTTTGGCAGAATAATGCAATTATGATTTGGTCTCTGTCTCCCCATGTGAGACCCATGTCTTAAATTTCTGTTTAATATTTCAGCAATCACCTACCACTAAAGGAATACTGTTCTTTGTTTTATTTTATTTGATGAAACAAGAGACCCAAACACATTCTCTGAAAATTACATTTAAGACAGCTTGCCAGTGAGGCCACCCCAGGTTATACGGCCAGATGTCTGCCGTGGGCTCCACTTTCTGACAGCCTGGGGAAAAGAAACCAGAAGTTCCCCACCTATCACAACTGAGATGGCAGATCTGACCTGGGTAGGTTAGAGGTAATAAACTGCCACACCTAACGCCCTACCCTAATGCCTTCAATAAAACAGCATCTGTTTTAAATATCAGAGGAAGGAATGCAAGAACATACAATCGGGTCCCAAGAACATAGTGGGGGAAATACCTCTTCCCTTGGATAATGAAAGCGCTCTCCTGTTTCTTTAGATTATAGGAATTAAGACAAGAAAACATAATCACCCTTCCCTTCACCCTCCACTCCCTACCCAAGATGTATAGGTAATGATGGTGATAAAAAGGGCAAGAGGCTTGCTCAAGATATGACAAGACAGCCAAAAAGAAGAGCGAGATTCAAGGATTTTAAGACGGGGGGCCTGGAGACATCAGACCCTTTTCCATTTTATTCCAACATATTTCTTTAAAAGCCTTGATAGGAAAAGAACAAAACTTTGCTTTTCATCTTTTTGCTTTAAGTGTAAGTCCCATGTTTTCTGAAGTTAAAACCCATTTGGCTCTCTGCATTTTGTATAAGTTTAGTAATCTCAGATGTATGCAGGCCAGGGGCAAGTAGAGCATTCTACTCCTACCCAGTCTCTTTCTCTCTCTCTCTCTCTCTATATATATATATATCTCTCTCTCTCTCATTAATGTAGTTTTATACGTTCATCAATCTCAGAGACTGAAAATTGACTTTTCCAACCAAAAGAATTTTGTTGGGTGAGGAAAAGCAAACTACGAAGAGTGCTGTAAGTACCACCTTAAATAGAGTCTAAAGTGAAGTCGCTCAGTCGTGTCCAACTCTTTGCCCCCATGGACTGTACCCCACCAGGATCCTCCATCATGGGATTCTCCAGGCAAGAATACTGGAATGGGTTGCCATTTCCTTCTCCAGGGGATCTTCCCACCCCAGGGATCGAACCTGGGTCTCCCCCATTGCAAGCAGACACTTTACCATCTGAGCCACCAGGGAAGCCCTAAATAGAGTCTAGGTACATAGGAACTGTCAGCATGCAGCATAATTGCATTAAAAATTAGGACACCCCCTCCCCAGATAGCACCTTGAAAGTGAGATTTTATAGAAGCATTCTTGTTCAGCACACACAGAGCGGAGGTTTTTGTTCCCGAGCAGCCTTCCGATGCCAAAGACCCTCTTCCTGTTTCCTAGGGGTGACCTCTTAAACATGCAGCCGTATACAGCACCATGCTTACGGACACTTCCACAAGATAAAGTACCACAGCACAAAAGCATATTGTCCTAAATGCACCTTACAGATCGCAGTGCCTCTGTTTACGTGTAAGTGGTGAAAATAAATCAGAGTGCTATCTAGACAAAGCTACACTTTGATGTATGGAGAATCTGCACCAATACATGTTTATAGTATGATGGAGCCTATGGTGCCAGATAAGAGAAATGCATTTTGCAGGTAGACCTAAATCTTCAGACTGTTGTGATTTTTAACTGACCTGTCTCTTTTCATCATAGAATAGCTTCATGACCATAAATACAGGGAACTACTGACAGTATAACTCATCCCTTAAAAATAGTTTGTTCTTAGCAGCTATGACATTTTTTTTTTTTTTTTAAAGAGGCTTTACTTACCCCAGACAAGGACAATGTATCGCAGCGGAATGAAGTACAGGATGACTGTGAACGCACAGAGGGCTACAATGGCCAGCCAGCTTAAGAATGGGACGGTCCAGTTGAAAGTACTGAATGAGAAATCAAACACATCAGCAATCTGAGCACTTCACACTTTTCTCAAAGATGAAAATGAATGTGACTACAGATCTAGGAAAGATTTATTTCTTTGGGGAAGAGATGCCAGTGGTCGTGGGCTTTCCTGAATACAGGACCCAGGTAAGGGGTGTTGACATCAACCCCTCCACATTGGCTGAGGTGACTTCAGGGTGTAAAGTCGTCATACTACTTGGGTGACTTCCTAGGGTTTAAAAATCTTTTTCTACTTCTAAAACTAGTACTCAATCTTGTTTTCTCCAACTTCTCATAGAGGAGAATGCCCCTGGGTCTACCATTCTTTCTTCTGTGAACTCTCACATAGAATTACCCACACTGGAAATAAAAATATCGCCAGCAGTTGTCTATAGACCTAAATCTTAACACTGTAGTGGAAATCCTCAGAACTTTAGAAATCCTTAGAAAAATACTTTCCACTTCAGCTATGTTTCAGATGGAACTAGAAGTCAGCAAGGGGAAATTTTGAAAAACTTTGTTCCCATCATTGCCCTCCTCCCAGCAGTGCATAGATAATTAGGAAGTAAAGCTAGCATTATCTGCTGTTCTCCCTGCATTGTTTCAGCAAAGGAGAACATGGCACAGTTGAAGACTACAAAGGAAGTTGAAGCTGGAAAAGGGTGGGCTTTTGATAATGTAGAGGGTTAGAGCCAGGGATGGACGCAAGACTGAGTATTGACAGGGATAAAACATCAGAACAAAGAACAAAAGTGGGATCAACGAACAGAAGGAGAAGTTATACAAAATAGTACCAAGAAGATGGGAAGGACTTCAATGGGACAAAAAGGAAAAATCACGACAGAAGGCAAACAGAACATGGAAAGAACAGATATTTTCAGGCTTTTTGTGTAGAACATCCGTAGTAAGTCTCTGATAGTTTTTAAGAGAGAATGACAAAATTATAAACAGACTCACTGCGTGGAGCCTTCGAGGTCAGGTATATGAACCGTGTCTCCATTTACAGGCATACTACTGCTTCAGTGCTTGGCCCCCAAGGAGGAACTAACGTATGTTTGAGTGACTCTTTAGCATAATTTAATAAAAACAACCAAAATAAGTAGCAAATCTGTGTTCAAAGCCTAGATTCTGTTTTGTGACTTTAGGTGGTTGACCTCTCTGAGCATCAGCTTTCCTGGTATAAAATAGGGACAGCTTTCACTGTATCCAGAAAGACTGGCAGTGATGGCAGCGTGTTTTCGTGAATCAAGCTGATGTTATTTAGAGCCATTAAGCTCCAGAAGTACTGTACAGCACTTCTTGGCAGTGAGAAGGGCCCCAGAGACACTTGGAGAAAATACTGAAATTGTACATGATACGGATAACTGTCAGTGTTTATTTCTTATAATTTCCTGGTAATGGATGCTCTATTCACTTGGACTGGGTTTTTCCAGAGAAGTCTGTAATCCAATAAAGGATGTTTGTCAAGAGATTTTCTCATGTACTACCCTTCAGCCTAATACTTAAAGAGTCATTCCTTAACTTTGTGGCATATGACTTGCTTTTTATCTTTCTCTAGGTCACATCTCCTAAATTTTTTTTCCCCCAATAAAAAAGCCACAGTTTGATCGAACTGGGTTGTCTTATTTTTAGTAACTCTTGGGGTCTGGCTTTTCTGTCATGTTTTTTTATGTCCTATGGCCAGAGTGAGCGTCCTGTAATTGTCACCAGGTAAAGGAGCATGCCTTCCCTCCTCACTGACGCCTGTAGTTCCCTTGCTTCTGCCCGCTGTGGAGAGAACAGAAGGCTGAGGGTCTGTGTGCTCTCCCGTGGTTGAGCTCAGAGCCATCCGTCACACCATCCTCACGCGGAAAACCCTCCTCCTGGGCAGCCTCACTGAAGTGCTCCCTGTGTTCTTATTCCTCTTGAAAGGATAAATGGCAATGAATACCAGTGTAGCTAATGTCAGAGGAAAAAAGACCGCCCTTTTTATTTCCGCAGTGCATCATGGAATCTAAATCTAGAATGTGATCCTATACCATTCCCTACCAAGAGATGCTATTCAAGAAAATTCTGGGAGGATTATTTCATAACAAGATGTAATTATGGAGACTTCCATTTTGCACTTAAAAGATTGCATCTAAATCTGCTTTCTAGATAGATCCATTTTATCCAATGTGACTCCAGGGGAGTTTCTCTCATTTTAGTAGTCCAAAGATGATTATGCAGAAGAGAGTTCCAACAAGACTCACTAGATTCTAGGCTATGTTCTTGTACCTCAGCCTACACCTCTATCTCTGTCTACCCCTTAGAAAGTTCGATCAAATCCAGTTTTCCCCACGGCTGGTCCACAGCCACGACCTGGTTATTTCCTTCAACTGGCCATGGTCTTTTCCAGTACCGGTTTGAGGTCTCCTAACACCCAGAGTCACAAAGAAGCCTCGCCCCTTCAGGCACTCACAGTCCTGACCTCAGAGCTGACCCGGGGTATTCTGCTGTAAATGAGATATTCCTGTCAGATAGTCCACACACTATACCTCAGGGAAAGGACAACACCCAGTAGGGAAATGCCCCATTTAGGACTTTACACTCTGCTTCTGCAGAAAGGTTGTGGAGAACAAGGAAACATTTCTTAGAGATGGAAAAACACGAAGAAGAAGAAAGATGTGGAAATCAATCTTTAGAAGTCTGATACTGAATGTTGCTTAAAAGTCCCATTTGGGAGTCAGAGGGAGGCTGTTGTGTCTAATGTGAGAAAGTGGAAACTCAGCACCTATGCATATGTGGAAATGTATTAAAAATTATACAAAATAAAATGCATTATGCCTTGAAACATGAAAGGCACCAGATGAATGACCCACACCTTTAGTTTAAATAATTTACTCCTTTCAATTTCTGTGTATGCCCAAGCATCCAAATCTGCTGCATACTTTTGGTTATGAATAATAAACAATGAATAGAGATATGAAACTAGAAACATATAGGCTTATCCAGGTATAAAGCACCCCTTCTTGAACAGACCATTTAGAAATCATTATGCAGGCCAATTTTCATGTAGTTTAGTGGCATAAGCCCTTAGTATACTTTTCACTGATTATTAATTATAAATCTACCTTACCATTTTTATAATAAAAGTTGTTTTAAAATATATATTAGTATATAAGATAAAATAAAATGCAAATTATGTTTCTTAATTTTACTTTTGTTCTCTGTGAATCTCTAATTCCTAACTTTTAAATTATAAAAATTGTTTATTTTCTAAATGACAAAGTATTAGTTTATTTCATCTATAATTATGATCTCAGCTAGTTAGAATTGAAAGAATATTTTCCAGGGTGCTGTTTATAATATTTTTCTAATTTAACTTTATTGATGAAACTAACTTGACCAATAATAAAATACAGGTGTGTCTTGATTACCTGAAATCCTCATTTAACTGGGTTTATTTTTTTTTTTTCTATTGCAATTTCTTATTCTAAGAACAAAGTCTCGTTGTGAAAATGTGCTAAAATTTAGGACGGTGTTATTTTTTTCAAAGCTACAAGTATGACTTCTTTCCAACCAATATGTTCTAAATTTCAAGGAGCAAATTGACAGAACTTTCATAAAACCAAAGACTGGCAGAAACAAAGTAAATAATGATGAAACTGAGCAATAGATCACCCAGACGGAGTGTCCCCTGCCAGAAAGAATGTGGCATTTCACCCTCTGAGAAACAAATGGACACTGTCCCCCAGAAAGCCAGGGCTCGCATGTCAGCATCACTCACTTCTTTATCCTTTCGCCAAAGGAAGCCACTTCATCTAGGATGTTCTGGACACTGATACATACCTCCTGGATGGCATAAATTTTATTTATAAATCCCTTTTTTTCACTGTCCTAAAACACAATAAAAAAGAGATTCTATGTGAGTAAAGGTATCTATATCCTTCAGGGCTTGAATTCTTTTCACTGTCAACACTTACATTCTTAAACATAAATGAACTTCATTTTTCCATGGATATAAGTGGATGCATGCAGCCCCTGAAAATTTTAGACAAGAAGGGAGGTGGAGCAGGAAGAGCACTCAGCATTGGAGACCTGTGTCAGTGTACAGGTGGCTGCAAAGCACAAGACTCAGATTCTGTGGCTCTTGCCCTGATGAACAGAAACATTTCAGCAGGGGGACAGGAAGCGTGAAGTTGTAAGAGGGAAGTCAGGTCTCAGAATGACCAAATCTGGAATCTCTGCTGACCCTGGGCCCACCATGACATGATACTTAGCAGACCCAGTTTTCTGGCCAACACCCACAGACCTAAGTTCGGTCTTGGCTCCAGATTATTTTAATAGCAGGGAATGCTGGGTGCAAATAAGACCTGTAAGCAATGAAAACTGCAAAAAAAAAAATTTTTTTTTAATTAAAAATAATAAAATCAACTGAAATCCAGTAAGTGGACACTTCTAGACAGCACCTTAGGGACAGCAAAATACATAGCCTGGGCCCTGTCTTAAGAATAGAGCTACATACTTCATGCTCTATTAGTCAGGGTTCTAACTAAACATTTTCCCCCTATTTGTATTTAATTCTTCCTTTTAAAACGTGTGCTGGCCCTAAGCTGTGTGCTCCAGCAGATGGGTGATTAGTCAGGGTTCTAACTAAACATTTTCCCTCTATTTGTATTTAATTCCTCATCTTAAAACTTGTCCTGGACCTAAGCAAAGCTGGTGTGTGCTCCAGCGAATGGGTGCAGATTGAGCATAAAGCACCCAAAGAGTGGTGTGAACCTGGGGGGTAATGTGCACGTTTTGTAATTTTAGACCCAGAGGAAGAAATAATGGTGGCCTTTCACGATAGAAAATTCTGCTTAGTAGCCTGGCACCAAAGGCACTTGCCTAGGCTGTTTGGTGGAGACCATCCAACCCATGACTCCATTTCTCCATGCCAGCTTGAATCTCTGTGGAAATGTAGATCCAATTTCATTACTTTTAACTTCTGAACACTTGCACACTGCCAGAACACTTGAGACCTCATGTGGCAGTCAGTGCTTGCTGGAAGCAGCCAGGAAACCAGAATAATAATGTCGTCATGTTGCACATTTACATACTGACTTTCATTTTAGCAGAGTCTAAAGCACTTTGCACTGTGAACACTTGCTGGGGCTGGCATCCTGCCACCTTGGAAAGTGAGGGCAAGTGAATGACAGGTGTGTGGGCAGCCTCCAAGGACAACAGGGTACAGTGGGATTGGGGATGTGGATGCCAGTTTCATAACATGATCTGTAGATACCAGTTACTTAGAGCCTTCACTTTAAATTTAATTCCCACCGGAGATACTGCCTACATGATTCATCTCACTTATGCCAAACGGACTGTCAGGCAATGAGGTAGATGAAATGCATGAGGCTCAAAGTTTAGAGAACAATGACACACTCTCGGAGTCCCCACTGTCTTCAAAAGTTGCCCTTCACTTGTCATTACAAACACGGGTGCATCGATTTCTGGTCTTTTTTCCCCTCCCCAGGAATAAAACAAAATGCATTCATTTCACCTATGCAATTTGTACATTTTAGAATAAAATGGACAACCAGTGGCTCCTTCTTGTTCCTTTTATAATTGCAGAATTGGTCTGCTCTAATAATCTCCACAGCCTTCAGTGTTCTCTGTCAAGCACCAGCTAAGTTCATTTACATCTATGAAGTAATGTGTTCTTACAAAATATTTTTCTACATGCAGAATAAGTTGAAGATGAAGCATGCTGGTTATACAATGAAAGTTTACTGAGAATAAACTCTAACCAGTCTGAAATTATGAGGTGAAGAATATTTCTTTCACAATAGCAAAAAAATGTATAAGGTACTTAGCCATACCTTAAAAAGAAATGCACAGAATCTTTATTAAGAAATTAGAGATAATATATTTCTGCAATGGAAGACTGAATATTAAAAGAATATTCTTTTAGTTGAACATAAAATTTTAATTTTGCAAGCAAATCCTGATGTGTTTGGTGTAAAATGGGGAGAATTTGATGAAGTATTTTTAAAATTTGGAAGAGTACCTATAGCTAAGCAATGTTTGCAGAAGAGAAATAATGAGAAAGCACTTATTGTACCAGATATTTACATAATTAAAATATGAAAGATGAGCATTAAAAGAGGAATCGTTGTATGATAAAGCACCATCATAAATCTATCATAAAGAAGGAAATATTATGTTACTGGGTAATTGCTTTAACTATTAGGGGAAAATTATATTAAATCATGCCTTAATAGATTTTCAAACCTATTTGAGATAGTTCAAATCTACCTCAGCATCTGTCTCAAACTAAAGTATCCCAAATATACATTAATTTAAAAGCAAATAACTAAAAAATTATAAAAGCAGAAGAAAAGATAGGTAAGTTATTTACTGACCTTGGAATAGGAAAGAACTTTCTAAACATACAAGCAGTAAAGAAAATCACAAAAATAATTAGTAGCTAAAGTTACATAAAATAAAAACATATCAAAAGTTATAAATGTAAAAGGCTAAGTGGGAAAAAAATTTCAAAAATATGACAAATGAAGGGATGGGATTTCTAGTATATTCAACAAACATCCGAAGCAGTTTTCATGGCAGTTTTTTTTATAGTAACAAAAATCATTAACATGTTGGGTATAATTAATTATGTTAATACAAATGATAAGACTATTAGGAAATCACAAAATACTGCTTAAAAGAGTGAAAATACTTATGATCTACTAGAAATTTAAAAGAATGGGAAGTAAATGTAATATACAGCATAATCCTAACATTTTTGAAACGGGTAGGATGGAAAAATGATGAAGGGAATATGTCAAAATATTAAAGGTAAAATGGATGTTTGCCTTCCTCATGCCTTCTTATAATATTCAGATTCTTTGCAATCAATATATTTTACTTTTATAAACAGAATAGTTCCCTGATTTTCTATAACCACTATAAAAGTAATAGGGATAGAAGACATAAATGAATCAGCACTCACTGGACATGATTTTATATGGTTTATCTGCTTTTTCCTTAATTTATTTTTTGTATTCTAAATTATTTTTAGAAGTAAAATGTAAACACTCATTAAGCACCATAAAATGCTCTTCACATAGCTCATTCAGTCCTCACCACCATCCTCCAATGTATTTTTCCCTACTTTACAGAAGAGAAAACAGGCTCGTGGTAAATGACAGCACTTGGAATTAGGACTACGACTAGCCAACTCCAGAGTCTATTCTCTGCATGATATACTGTGACCTCATTCTACCCAAGAAGATTTCAGTTCCTGCCCAAGATCCCTGTGAGGATAAACAAGAAGAAAAGACTTGCAAAGATTTGGAAACTTATTATTATAAACACCATGATCAGCAAGAAAATGAAATCTAGAAACTTGATTCAAAAATGGAAATTGGAAGGTTGTTAGAAACCACCAGATTTAACATTAATAATGCAGTGTGCAAATATAAAATACGAGCCCTTCATTAATAAGATGTGTCATTTTAGGCATCTACAAAGACTATTTTTAGTAGATACTTTAAATCCAAGTACTAATGTTGAGTATTGGCTAAAGAGTTTTTTAAAATCTGCTCATTTAAAATTTTTCTTCCTTCTGCATACCCATCCCACCCTCCAAGCTTGTCACCCCTGGCCACCAAAATTCAAAATAAAAAAGTCTGGAGTGTTGGCAAATTTTGAAAAGGAAATGCTTTGGGATAAAATTTTTTATTTTAAAATCTTTCATCAAATTCTATATTCCTCCACTGAGGTCTCCAACCAATGAAGTAATTACTCTTTATATACAGTATATGACCCCAAACTGCAATGGGTAATGGAATTGCTCTGTGTTGCTTTCCAATATTTCACACTTTTTTCATTAATGTTCAATACTTTATTAGTAGAGAATAAATTGGTACATTTCTTTTATTGTCGTTTTTACTTTCCTTTATAAACCAGCCTGGATGGAAAAAAATATCATAGGGTAGTGAATCATTGAAAAGCTTGGAAATGACACTATTGTTTCCTTTTTCTTTTTTAATGCATTATTAAGGTTTCTTTTCAAGATGTAAAAAGAAACTTACCCATAAAATAGAACTAGAACTGTAAATCTGAAAACATGTGAGATGTATATTATACAAGTTTTTTTTTAATAATTCCATATGATTTTTAAAATCTAGTTATTTTCAGTAGTCCACAAAATATCCATAACTGCACACCTGAAATACAGTGACTTTCATAGTCACCTATTTTACTATCATGTATCCCATTAGAAAATGCACTGGATTTTCCAAAAGAACTCTCTGGTCCTTAGCTGTGAGATATTTAGGAAACTCTCAAGACCTAAGGAATCAATATGTGCTCCCATTCACAGATTCTGTTCCAAAAGAGAACAAGAAGCCAAGGTGATAGGTGTCAGGGGATGTGTGTTCTGTGGGGTTGGGCTCCTTGTGCACCCAGCTGCATCCTGCCAGTCACTCACACCAACGAGGTCACTGTCGGTCCTGTTCACGTCAGAGAAAATGAATCTGTTGGACACCTGTGCTGTGTTCAACACAGCAGGCGTGTAGAACATGTTGCTCAAAATATTGATGTTATAAAATTCAACTTACTTCACTTTCTAGGGTGAGAGCGTGTCTTAAGAGTGTAAAGGGGGAGTGCTATGAAGTCTCATATCAGGACGAGCACAAAACAGAACTGTCCTAGGAAACCAGAGCATATGTTCACCTTACTTATGATCTTCTGGAGGAGGCATGCAGATGTGCACCCCAGAGAGCTCATCTGGACCATAATTTTGCTTTTCCTTTAAAGTCCCGCTAGGTAACCTCGCAAAAGGTGAGCAGTAAGACTTAGGATATTTGCTATGATACATAATCGTGATAGTTTACTGTGGACTGCAGCTCTTCTGTGAGCAAATGTAGCACCAAGTATACAACTGTGTTTGGAATATGTTTCGTGTGATTTATTTTTTATACTAAAGATGGTTTTAGTGTACAGCTTTCTTAGTTCACTCAGTAAACTTGGTTCACTCACCTGGTCTTTTCACTCATGCCCTGAAAAACCGACTTCCTCTCGGATCTATACTTCTAACCTATGGAAATGTTAGACATGAGGTATTGGTTGAATAAAAGCACATAAAGTGGCAAAATGTTTTCTTTGTGGCAATATTCCTTCTTTTTTTCAGGCATAGGAACCTACCTTGCAGCCTTAAATCTAGAATACTGAAATTCTCAGAGAAATCAACAACTCACAGGGACTCTTGACTACTGAATCTCATCTCAGTGTCTTATTCAGTTTTTATGATATCAAATCTTACCCAGGTTACTGGGTGCCGTGGCTCTTTTTCCAACATTCACCTTGAAAATAGGAACCCTCCACTGAAATATTAAAGGTGTCTCAGGTATGGTTAAGGCTAAGAAGACAGATGCAGGGGGCT
The DNA here is from genome assembly GCF_027580195.1 of Bos mutus. Taxonomy (NCBI): domain Eukaryota; kingdom Metazoa; phylum Chordata; class Mammalia; order Artiodactyla; family Bovidae; genus Bos; species Bos mutus. The sequence goes on from NC_091623.1 coordinate 25,274,837, forward strand.
TCCCTGGTAAAGAATCCTGCCAATGAAGGATCCCTGATCCGAGAAGATCCCACATGTTGTGGAGCAGCTAAGCGCACGCACCACAACTGCTGAGACTGTGCTCCAGCGCCCGGGAGCCACAACTACTGAAGCCCAGGCAGCTAGAGACTGTGCTCTGCAACGAGAGAAGCCACCACAGTGAGAAGCCTGCACGCCACAGCCAGAGAGTAGCCCCCATCGCTGCAACCAGAGAAAAGTCCATGCAGCAACGAAGACCCAGCACAGCCAAAAATAAATAAATACAGAATTAAAAGGAAAATAAAGTCTGTTTTGTCTGAAGTATTGCTACCCCAGTATTTAAAAAAAAAAAAGATGGACACCATTTAAGACAGTATATTTTCTTTTAAAAAGTAAGAAGTATTGTTATCCCATTGTTTTAAAAAAAAAAAAAAGATGGACACCATTGAAGTCAGAATATTTTCTTTTAAAAAGTAAAACAGTTCTCAAAAATATTTACGTTTCACGGTTATAAAGAGGACTAAGTTAAATAAGATAAACCACATAGAGCTCTTAGTACAATATCTGCTGCAAATAATATAGCAGAAGTAGTATAGCAGTAAAACTTGGGATACAGTTCCTTATCAAGACAATTCAAATTATTTTTTATCTATTTTTGTTCCTTTGAAACAAAATTTTGAAATATTAGAACTCCTCAATATATCTAGAGGAAGGTAGGGCAACCCACTCCAATATTCTTGCCTGGAGAATCCCATGGACAGAGGAGCCTGGTGGGTGACAGTCCACAGGGTCGCAAAGAGTTGGACACGACTGAAGCGACTTGAGTATGCCTAAACATATGAAACCTCTTATGCGTGTTTAGTCGTGCCCCAGATGACTTCGTGTCAACTTGTCAGATTCCATTTTAGAAAGTGATATTAGTTTCTTTATAATGTTACATTGAGTTTTCTTCCCCCCTCCTTCTGCTGACTTTACATGTTTTCTTTTTTTTTCCCCCAGAATGAACATTTACCTGGTCTTAATTTTTTTTGCTTCCTCTATTTAGTATACTTTGCTTTCCAGTACTCATTTTCTACAGTACAATTTTTAATCACATTTAGTTGTGCCTCACCCCATTAATGTTATACATTCTGCATGTAACTTTAAGTGAAGTGAAAGTGAAGTCGCTCAGTTGTGTCCAACTCTTTGTGATCCTGTGGACTGTAGTCCACCAGGCTCCTCCATCCATGGGATTCTCCAGGCAAGAGTACTGGAGTGGGTTGCCATTTCCTTCTCCAGAAAGGTGATTGCAAAATAACAAAAATTTGGAAAGCACTATCCCTTGGGCCAAGCAATGAAAACGGGCATTTAAAAATGGCAGCTGGCACTCTTAAAGGTTTGATGAAAGCCAGGAAAGAAAGAACAGAAGAAAACAAGGGCAAAGAAAGGGAGGGAGGAAAAGAGGGAAGGAAAGAAGGAAGGAGAGAGGGAAAAGGATGAAAGAGCAGAAAGAGGAGACTGAAGGAAAGAGAAAGGAAACGGGAGAGGAAAACTTGAAGAAGGGACACCCCACGGGACAGGAGGATGAGGAGCAGACAAAGAACCTGGGGGAAGTGAAGGTGAATATTCTTGAAGATGACTTGAAGCCAGGCAAAAACGAAATCGTTCACTACCCACCTTAAGTTCTAATTTTTTATTATTTGTAAAAAGGCTATACATAAAATGTTACCTTTCCATTAAATATAAATGTAGATAAACCTTACAGAAAGTACCCAGGCGGCACAGATGAATCTGCTGTTGGGAGGGAGAGTTCCCTGGAGCCCAGTTTCTTTCTACTCAAAACCCTCATGTAGACCTCGAGGGATGTACCAGTCTCCCTCTCTCTAAGCATTTAAGAAAATTCCTTGTAACTGTCCAGTTAGTTCCTGTAATCGCTTGAAAGATCAGGGCTATATATCAGTGTCAAAACCTTTGACTAATCTCCTTGCCAGCAGGCAGGAAGTACACTTTCCAGGGGGCGGTGCTATAGATGATGCCATCTCTTGGCGCTCTGTCCCAGGAGACCGCTCTGCTTTCAGATGGACTCTCAAGGGAAAGGGCCACAAGGCCTGGCTCCAGGCTGACCTCAATAGAAGCCACAGCAGAAGCCCCAAGGCTGCTGTTCCCAAGCAACCAGACAGGAAAATCAGTGACAAAGGAAACCTTCACCCAGGACAGTCCAAGTGTTGAGATAAGAATTCTGCAAAGTCAAAATGCACGCATTGTAGAAAGGTCTAGAAAATGTGTAAGCACACTCAGGATTATGGTGGCCTAAGACAAGTCACTGTCTGTCCTTGGGATCCTTTGAAAAAAAAAAAAAAGGTTAAATTAGGTGTGTCCTAAAAAATCCCTTCTGGTGATGATTAGCCAGTTTACAGAGGAGATAGCAAGGCTGTGGAATAGCCTCTGCCCCCGGGGCTATTTGGCTGATTTATTTGAGGACACCGTTTATTTGAGGACATGGCCGGGAACAGAGTTTCTCCTGTACTTTCTATGGGCCCAGTACTGTCAGCCTGACTGCCGATAGGGAGCAGAAGCCTGGGCTTGCTTCTGGATCTAAACAGCAGTGCCGGGCGAGTTCTTCTTTATCCCAGTTTCTAATGAAAAAGTTGTGTGTACATGTGTGTTTAAAAGCCTCTTTCGAAATCATTTGTTTCATTTCCAGATGTGTTTTTAAATCTGACTGGAGTTCAAATGCACAGCTTAGGGGGCAACTGAGTTTAGGGAAGGCTGTAAACCTTCTAGACAACCATAGTCTTCAGCTCAGTCACTCAGTCGCGTCCGACTCTTTGCGACCCCATGGACTGCAGCACGCCAGGCCTCCCTGTCCATTACCAACTCCTCGAGTTTACTCAAACTCATGTCCATCGAGTCGGTGATGCCATCCAGCCAGCTCATCCTCTGTCGTCCCTACTCTAGATTTCTGACTAACTGGCTCTTTGGTTAACCCTAGTTCAGGTTGTGCTTCCATTATGGCCTTAACTGCGTGATTTTGAGCAATTTACTTATCTTCATCTGTAAAATGGGGGTAATTATGGAGCCTCCCTCCTTGATGGTTATAAAATTGAGTTTAAAGCATTTACTGCAAATGTCTAGAACACAGAAAGTGCTTAGTACATACTAGCCATTAATGTTACTTAACAGCTTGAAGAGACTGAAAAGGAAGCACTGAAAAACTTTTTAAATGATAAATTTTATTAAATATTCATAAAGATGAGAATTTTCTCCTCCTTATTTGTGATACCTAAGGAATACTATGCTTATATAATTTCTTTGTCATTAAATTCAATCAGGTTATCTCTGGTTGTATCATTTTACATAAGCATGTATCGATTTACTTGATCTTTGCAACAGTCACACAAGGGTGAAGGGTATTATTACTCTCATTCCCTACATGAGCAAACCAAAGACCAGATGCCTTTCATCCCAACTCAAACTTCTACCCCCATCTATGCTCACTCTCGTTTGGTGCCCCCAGCTGTATCTGTCCTCATCTGAGATACGGGATTTGAAAAATGAGGAGTCAATTCATCTCTTTACAGTATTCCCTGCTTGCTGAAAGCTGCACACTCTCTAAGGCCGAAGTCAGTCATACTCAGCAAAGCATACACCTTTTTCTCATGTGATTTTTATCTGTCAGCACTTATGCAGGTAACACTTCCCATTAAATCAGTGGTTTTTTTCTTCAACGAGCCTCATGGCTGAATCAGAGCCAGGATTTATTATTTTATTTTAAACAGCACGAGCTTTGCTGCCAATCTGCTTACTAAAATAGTAGTTTTAAAAAGATTCCTTTTACTAACTATACAAAAAAAAAAAAAGCATATACATGAAGGTATGGAACTCTGGAAGATGTTTTCTTGAATAGGTTTGTTTGAAATTGTTCACCTCGTATAGGACTTTATTAAGCATTTTTAACTTATCTTCCCACTTGGATGGCAGGGGCAGGTGGTTTCCCCATTTTATGGATAAGGAAAGGGAGGCTTGGAGAAGTTAGGGTCTCATTAGTTAGAAAGAGTTCCTGGGATTCCAGGTCTCATGACTGAAACTGGACTCCTTTCAGGTCACTGTCAAAAAGCCATCAAGTAACATATGGTATTTCTTCACTACATTGTTTTAGATATTTAAACTTGGCTCTTCCTAAAAACTAATCTTGAGTTTAATCAAATTGTGTGAGCAAAGAATCACATTAGTGTTATAAAAGCAACGCTCTCTGTGACATCTCCGAGACCGAGTAAGGATTACTTTGTGAAATCCGGAGGCTATTTCTCTTTACAAATATTTTACAAGACAAACTTGTACCTTTCTAAAAAAAAAAAAAAGAAAGCACATCTGTTGTAAATTACTCCCTTAGAGAAAGAGAGAGAATCACCCTCCTTTCTTCCCATCAGAGCTTAAAAGAGATTTGTTGACATATTCTAAGGCCGGCATAGACAAAACAGTACAGGAAGGAGGAGGCGGTCAGCAGGACCAGGGCTTGGCTTTGCTTAAACTAATTCCACATGCCCCATGAACCATTAGCTGTTTTTTATTTCCTGCTCTAAAGATCTGTAGTGAAAATAATCTGGGGTAGGGAAAAGCTGCATTTATTTTTTTTTCCCCCAACAAGATGCTGTGTTAGCAAATAGAACATATGAGCCACCTTCAGCAAAGCAAGGTCTTTAATAATCCATTTTTCAAACACTACTGGTATTTCCTTTCCAAACAGAGATGGACTCCGACTGGAATCAATTTCATCATTTGTACGGTTACAATTGCCAAGTTTCTGGAAATAATTGCCATTTAAATACTGGATAATATTTTTTTTATATGAAGCCAACAACAGTTTTATTGCTATTTAATTTCTGTGATTTGTTTGTTTGCTGTAAGTTTTCGGGGTTCTGAGAGCACAAAGTTTGGGGATAGAGAAAGGTCTTAAGAACAAATCAGGGAAAATGCAATGTCAAAGCCATGTTGATGGCCTGACTTGAATCCACCAGACAAGGGAGATCAGCATTAGGAAAAAATAATTTGTTCCACCATTTGGGGCTTTTCTTCCTCAGTTTCCCTATAAACTGCATAATCTAATATGTGTGCTCAGTCACTCAGTTGTGTCCGACTCTTTGCGACCCCTTGGACTGTAGCCTGCCAGGCTCCTCTATCCATGGGGATTCTCCAGGCAAGAATACTGGAATGGGTTGTCATGCCCTTCTCCAGTGGATCTTCCCAACCCACAGATTGAACCCAGGTCTCTCCCACATTGCAGGCAGATTCTTTACTATCTGAGCCAGCAGCGAAGCCCATAATCTAATATAATCCACCATTTCAGACCTGGCCATAATGTAGCAAGTTGAGGACAAAATTGAGAACTTAATTGTCCTCTTTAAGAAGACAATAGGGCTCTTCAATGAAATTCAACAAAACAGAGGCAACGTGGGTACAAATAAAGGGCATGCTGAATTTGAAGGGAACTTGCCCATCTTTCTTTATCGATGCCATATGTAGCACGTCCCTGAAAAATAACTTTGTGCTCGACCGGATGCTGCTGATATATGAGGTGGGCCTACCCCCTAAACCCCTTTCTTACTGCAGACTAAATCACAAAAACAGGCTCATCCTGAAATCAACCTGGAAGAAAACAACAAAGGCCCACTCTATCACACTGATAGCAGCTCCTGGGCCTGTCCTAATCAGCAGATGGCAACACTGTGGGCTTGAATCCTGCTGTGTGCATTTTACAGCCACGCAAACTTGTACAATTTACTCAGCCTCTCAGGTTCTCAGTTTCCCCACCAGTAAGATGGAGATAATGTCTACCTGAATGTTGATATGGGAACAGAAAGAAATCACATACATAAAGCCACTGGCACGTTAGTAGATATTATATACTGATTAGTTTCCTTCTCCCCACTAATTTTCCTTGTTCCCAAGGGGAAACATTCTCTTCTTCTTTTTTGCCTAATTTCCCTTTCTCTTATTGTCTTTTTTCTTTTCTGAGTTTTAGAAGCCGGATAATCATTAACTTCATTCCCAGGGGCACTAGTGGTAAACAACTCCCCATCAATGCAGGAGACAGGACAGACTTAGGTTTAATCCCTGGGTCAGGAAGATCCCCTGGACAAGGGCCTGGCAACCCACTCCAGTATTCTTGCCTGGAAAATCCCAAGGACAGAGGAGTCCCATGGGCAGGCTACAATCCATAATGTCACAAAGAATCGGACACGACTGAAGCAACTTACACACACACATTTGAGCAGTATCAATGGCACCCCACTCCAGTACTCTTGCCTGGAAAATCCCATGGATGGAGGAGCCTGGTGGGCTGCAGTCCATGGGGTCGCGAAGAGTTGGACACGACTGAGCGACTTCACTTTCTCTTTTCACTTTCATGCATTGGAGAAGGAAATGGCAACCCACTCCACTATTCTTGCCTGGAGAATCCCAGGGACGGGGGAGCCTGGTCAGCTGCCGTCTATGGGGTCGCATAGAGTCGGACACGACTGAAGTGACTTAGCAGTAGCAGCAGCAGCAGTTTAGCCAAATCTCAGTCCATTTCCTTCATTCATTCATTCGATAAATACTTACTGAATACCAACTACATGTAAGACACTATTCAAAACTCTGGGCAGATGGTAATAAGCAAGACAGCACCAAACAAACATGTAGGTAAATGAAGAAGAAAAATCATAGAAAGTGAAAAAGGTAATGAACAGAGTCAAAACAGGTGCTTGGGCTGGAGAGTGACTCAGAGCTCTAAGAGGGCTACCCTGGGGACAAACTTCATCCCTGAGACCCACTTAGGTTGGGAAGATAGAAACTCCTCCGGGCATTTCAGACACACAGAAATTCACTCAGAGAAGCCGCTACACTGAGAGTAAGAATGTGACAGACATCGGCGAAGCAGGAAGCCACTCCCAGAGGGAGGGGGCGTCATCGGGCCAGATGCCAGACCACGTGGATGAACCAGGACAAGAGCTGGAGCCATGGTCGCGACTGCTTGGCGGTACTCGGGATTATGCAGGAGAGGGTATCTCTGGAAAATGTCTCCAAAGGTGGTGGTGTTGGGGGCAGGGTGCAGGAAGAAAGAGGAAAACACAGAAAGAAGGAAATTTTCCAATTTTTCTTCCTTCTTCCCTCCTTTCAGCACCTCCCATCAGCCAAGTCCCCCAAAGCCATTGTCAAGAGAGCTGGAAAAGCTGGTGTGTGGGAGAAGGGGTCCGGGGAGACTGATCTGGAAGCCAAAGGCTGACCACTAGAACAAGGCAGGAACTCACCAGGACAGACAATGCACAAGTACTAAGGAGAAACAAAGTGAATTCCTCGGAGGAAACAAAGGATGGCCACCGCTGGGAGCCAAGTGGAGAGGGGAGTGGAGCAAGAAGGTATCAGAGAAGCGGGCAAGGCCACAGACGGCAAGTCAAGCAAAGCGAGCAGCGGAGATTTTATTCCAGGCCTGATGGGAAGCCATGGGAGAGTTTCAGGCAAAAAAATAAAAAAAACAGAATCTAATTTACATTTTTAAAAGACCATTTAGGCATAATGGAGACCAAGAGAGGAGGTTATTATTGCGGTCCACCAGGGGATGAAAGCTTAGACCCAGGTAGGCATATTCAGGATGTTTTGCAAAAAAAGTCATCATAGACATGATACTAAGATTGGATCTACAAGGTAAGAAAAAGAGAAATCAAAGAATTGCCTATATTCTTGGTTGAGGGACATGGTAAATGAGGCTGTTTTTGTTTTGTTTTATTGAACTAGAGAAGAGTAGAGGAATAGCAAACTTAGGGGAGAAAGGAGACGAAGGGATGCATTTGGGCCGCAAAAAATATGCCTGTTAGATATTCAGGAGGTGACATCAATAGCTGGATGGAGGTATGAGTCGGGGCTGGAGATACAGATTTGGAAGTCCGTGGCATGTAGAAGGCCCACAGAGTCCTGGGAATAAGAATACCCAGGGACAAGACAGAGTCCCAGGGCACAACAAAATGTGGCTGTTAGGCAGACCAGGAGGAGCTAGCAAAGCAGACTGAAAAAGACTGAAGTAGAAGAAAAATGAGGAAGAGGCATCTCAGAAGTTAATGGCAAGTGTGTCCAGAAGAAGGGAGGGGTAATCTCTCTGAAACTCTGCTTCAGCAAGGTCAAGGAGCCCCTGTCCGTGGGTTTTTCACCAAACGGAGTTTACTGACAAAAGCAATTTTGGTTCAGCGGTGGGGACAGAAGCTTAGGGTGGACGGACTGGGCAATGAGTGAAAAGCAGACACATTGCAAACAACTCTCTCAGAAAGTCTGGTTGTAAAGGGGTGCTAAAAAATGGGGACGGACTGGCGAGTATATGCATGGGGTCAAAGAGGGGATTTTGCTTTTTTTAAGATGGGAAATGCAGCCTTACTCAAATGGTGATCTGCATTTTAGCAAGATTCCTGGGTGATGCATACACAAGGTAAAATTTGAGAAGTGCTCTGCTACCTCGTGGGCTTCCCTTGTGGCTCAGCTGGTAAAGAATCTGCCTGCAATACGGGAGACCTAGGTTCAATCCCTGGATTGGGAAGATCCCCTGGAAAAGGGAAAAGCTACACACTGCAGTATTCTGGCCTGGAGAATTCCATGGACTATATAGTCCATGGGGTTGCAAAGAGTCAGACACGACTGAGCAACTTTCACTTCACTTCACTGCTACCGTACATTACTTGCTCTCAGGATGATACAGTGCAGAGGTGAAAGGGATGCTGCAGAAAAGGGGGCGCCTACTGCAGGGGTGACGTGTGTGGGAAGGGATAGGACAAAGCCCCTATGGAAGGAAGGGCAGAGATACCTCCCCCCTGTGACGGGAGGGAAAGTAAGAATGTCGTACACAGGAGGCAGGTCTGAGACTGTGGTGGAAGAAAGATGTGACGATGTGGGGGTTCCTAATTGCTTCTGTTTTCTCAACCATGTGTGTGCATGTGTGCTAAGTTGCTTCAGTCATGTCTGACTGTGTGACCCCATGTAGCCCGCCAGACTCCTCTGTCCATGGGATTCTCCAGGCAAGAATACTGGAGTGGGTTGCCATGCCCTCCTCCAGGGGATCTTCCCGACCCAGGGATTGAACCCATGTCTCTTACATCTACCTGCACTGGCAGGCAGGTCTTTACCACTGTGGCCACCTGGGAAGCCCTTTCTCAACAATGCAGGTAGAAAAGTCATTCGCTCAGAGTGAGGTGGAGCAGGGCCTTGGTACAGGAAGCTGGTGGCGAGGCAGTGGGCATGAAATTGTCTTTTCACGAGGAAATACACTATCTTTCTCAGGTCTGTTCACAGGCCTTGTCGGGTGATTTATTTGAGCTCTGCACCGTCCTCCTTGCTATTGATTTTGCACTTCTGTCTCTTACACTGCCTTCATAAAATAAGAATTTTATCCATCTAGCCTAGCCAGTCTTTCATTTAACCCCTTTTCATGACGCTTGAAATGACGTCACATACCTTACTGTTAAAATGTCTCAACTCAAATTTTAATAGCCACAATTTGCTCCTCTAAGGAAAATAACAGTCCTTTCTTTGGGATCAACTCCCCAACAGAACTGGCAATCAAGCCTGTGCTTGAGCTAAAACCTGGTGCAGAAGAACAGAAAGACAGGGCTCTGTTTTTCTTTCCCACCAATTCCTGCTCTTTATTCCTGGCTCTCTTGATTTCTTAGGAGACCAAAGACAGACCTTGACTAAATAACTGAACAAAACAATCTAGAACTTGGCCAGATCACAGGTAATTAAGGTGTGTTTCATTATTCTGGTGGCTCAGCTGGTAAAGAATCTGCCTGCAATGTGGGAGACCTGGGTTTGATCCCTAGATTGGGAAGATCCCCTGGAGAAGGGAAAGACTGCCCACTCCAGTATTCTGGCCTGGAGAATTCCATGGGGTCGCAAAGAGTCAGACATGACTGAGTGACTTTCACTTTCAGTTTCATTATTTTGGTGGGATGGCATGAGATCAGTCTCTGAAGTATGTGAACAGCCCCATCAGATTTATATTTGCTGCTCCAAGAAGGAGAAATTGTTGATCTTCAGATGCATTTGCATCCAATTGATCACAGTAAAGGGGAAAAAAAAAAGATTACTATTGTCCCACCACAAGCTATTCTAGCTTTAGTAAAGTGCATTATACTTGGTCTGACTCTTGAAATAAACATCTCTCAAGTCTAAATTCTGATTGGACCTTCTACCCCCAATCCTTTTTGTGCCAGAGAGTCAGCAAAAGTTGCTCAGTCATGCCCAACTCTTTGCCACCCATGGATAGACCTGCCAGATTCCTCTGTCCACGGAATTCTCCAGGCCAGAATACTGGAGTGGTAGGAGCGTTCCCTTCTCCAGGGGATCTTCCTCACGCAGGGATTGAACCCAACTCTCCCACTTTGCAGGCGGATTCTTTACCATCTGAGCCACCAGGGAAGCCCTGGTGTCAGAGATGCCAACATCAAGAAGATTAAGGGAGGTTGTGCTCCCTGGTGGGCCAGTGGCTAAGACTTCATGCTCCCAATGCAGAGGGCCCAGGTTCAATCCCTGGTCAGGGAACTAAATCCCACATGCTGCGACTAAGAGTTAGCATGCCAGAATGAAAGATCCCACACGCCCCGGTGCTGCAACTAAGAGCCGGGGCAGCCAAATACATAAATATTTTATAAAAAGAAGAAGAGTGAGGAATCGTTTTCCATAGAAGCTGAAAGAATTGGGGACGGCGAAGGCCATGCAAGCAGGTGGTGACCCAGAGGCAAGTTTTAAAGCCATACCTGCTGGAAAGAAGGACTCACTGCGCATCTCAGGAAGGTGCCCTGCTTGCTGTCTGAAAGTTACACACCTCTCATCCTCGAGCTCTATCCTTTCCTGCTAGCCCCCTGTTCCCACGTGTTTCAGAAGGGAGTTAGAACTACATAGTTACCACCATTCAGGAACCTCTATAATAAAATCATAAACACTTTGAGTTCTGGATCACAGCTAATATTAGCAACTCGAGCCAAACACCACACACACACAAATTGCGTGAGAACTTGACCAACATAAAAGCAAATACCTATTTTAAAAACATATCAAGAAAACCTCCAGAAGCAAGGAGGCAGGATACAGTGCAGCTGCAAGAGGGTGTGATCTACTTCTAGAATTTTCTTTGCGTACTTTTTCCAGGAGGACAAAGAAAACTATTTCAGGTACACCTTCTCTCAGGTGAATAAGTCACTACACACTTAGAGGGATTTAAGATTGTTCTTAAATCTAATATAGCAAAGTCTTACAGTAAATATAGTACAGACTTACATATATATAGTAAATAAATATATAGTATATTTATATATATAGTAAATATAGTAAAGACATATATAGTAAATATATATAGTAATATATAGTGTATATATATATAGTAAAGATAGTATATAGTAAGTATAGTAAATATCATATATATAGTAAATATATATATTTTATATATAGTAAATATATATTTTTATATAGTAAATATGTATGTGGATATAAAATTATATATAAATATATAGTAAATATAGTAAAGATTTATATATATGTCTAATATAATAATTAACTCTGAATTTGTAAAATATTTCACCTCCTCTCAGTATACAGTAAGTTCTCAAAAATATTATCACTATTATTTTTATTAGTATCATTGAATGTTAGAAGATAGATTACAATAAATACTGACTTCTCCTACCCAGCTTTTGGTGTTTCTACGATATCAGGTATACTGTTGATGTTGTTCAGTGGCTCAGTCATGTCCTACTCTTTGAGACCCCATGGACTGCAACATGCCAGGCTTCCGTGCCCTGCACTATGTCCCAGATATCAGATACGTATAAATGTTTAAATGCCTCTGTTTATGAATGCACTCTGATTGTAAGCATGAAAGTTACAACAATCTGCTCTTCCTCAAACACACTGTGCAGAGTTGATAGAAATTATTTTTAACCTTCTGGTTTGTGTGGCTTTTTGGCACATCTACCAGTATTAAGAATCAGATATTTCATCTGAGCCAAACTGCTGCTATGCCGAAATACAAATAGAAGTATCACTCTCCAGGCAGACTGTTAGCTGGGGCAAACAAATACATTATAAATTGACATTTTAAAGAAGAATTTCTATTATTCACTTTATTAGTCCAAATGCCAAAGTTTTCCTTCTAATTTCTGCATTGTTTTTCTGTTTCTAAGGATCATTTAAATACTTTTCTTTAGGAAATGGGCATTTATTTCCTCCAGCTTAGCAAAGATAATGGGAAATATCAATTAAAAATGTAAGACAGTGACGCCAGAAATCAAGGTAAGGTTATTTTGTGGAAGAGAACTAATGGCTCGCATCCTGTGAGTTTCATCAGTACGAGGGTGAAGTTAGTCCTCAGTGACTGCGCTTAAGAAACACGGCTTAAGAAAAGTCTTTTTAATAGTGCTTATTGCTATGGGGTTTTTTTCCTGCCAGGAAAAAATATTCATCCATCTAAATGGTTTGTGTATTTCTCCTTAGTAGCTTATTAGCTTAATTGAGAGATTTAATCAACATTTTAGTCACTTAAAGAACTTGGCAGGCGGGACACGTAAGAGACACAGGTTCAATCCCTGGCTTAGAAAAATCTCCTGGAGGAGGGCATGACAACCCACCCCAGTATTCTTACCTGGAGAATCCCATGGACAGATGAGCCTGGTGGGCTACAGTCCATAGGGTTGCAATGAGTCAGACACATCTGAAGCGACTTAGCACACAAAAATTTAGTCATATCATTCAGATAGGTTTTATAAAATTGTCTTTATATATTGAAGTCTTTTACTGTTTAAATTTAAGGTTTAAGTTTACATAATTAATTATAGACTAATTTTACCTATTCTAAATACAGGAATTTGGTTTCACAAATTCAATCCCGCTCACCAGTTTTGTTATTTAAATATGCTCATTGTGTTTAGATGTATTAAACATTAAGTGGGGGCTTCCCTGGTGACTGAGTGGTAAAGAATCTGCCTGCTAATGCAGGAGATGGTGTGTGATCCCTGATCAGGGAAGATCCCACATGCCGGGGAGCAACCAAGCTTGTGCGCCACAGTACTGTGCTCTAGAGCCTGGGAGCCACAGCTACTGAGCCCATGTGATACAACTGCTGAAGCCCACACACCCTAGAGCCCGCATCCACAGCAAGAGAGGCCCCTGCAGTGAGAGCCTGTGCACCACAACCGGAGAGTTGCCCCCACTCCCTGCAACCGGAGAAAAGTCCACACAGCAACGACGATCCAGCACAGCCAAAACTAAGTAAAAACCAATTGGAAACAGATTGGAAAACCATTCTGTGAAATTAGTATTAAAAAAAATTTTTTTAAACAGTTGAAATCAGACAGCAAGGAGGGACAGATAATGTTTCATTAAAAGTCCTGCTTTATCTTATTTGCAGGGATTACAAGAATGATAAGGAATTTCTCAGGGCTAGAGGGTGGACATCAAAAGGTGGGTGGCTTTAGGCAAACATCCAGAACCCATTCTAATGTAATAAGTTCTCCAGGGTCCTCAGGCACAGCAATACAATCGATAGAGGATTTCCATCTTCTTCCCTTAGAACAAAATTCTGGAGGCCACAGAGAGGGTCTGTGTGTTTGGTTTCCGCATGTGGTAGGTGTTAGCCACTATGGTCTTAGGATGGTCACCGCTCCTCACACGGCACTCCCTCCCCATATTAATAAAATGGGATGATCTGTATCTTAAAGGATCATTAGTATGATTAAGTAAAATGTTTGCTTAAAAAATTAGTCACTAGGCTCAATCCCTGGGTTGGGAAGATCTCCTAGAGAAGGAAATGGCAACCCACTCCAGTATTCTTGCCTGGAAAACCCCATAGACAAAGGCACCTACATGTGATCCATGGGGTCATAAAAAAGTCGGACACGACTTGGTGACTAAACAAGAACAAAAGCCAACTTTTAGTCCTTCATTCACACCCAGTACACAGTGATGGATGTGGGAGAAGCAGAAAGGGAGGGAAGCGACCCTGAGGGCCTTCTACATGCCAGGTCCTGGGCTAAACTCTCCACTTGCATTAGAAATACACTCTACAAACAACCCTGCAAAGACCATACTATTAGCCTCATTTTGCAGATGGAGAAATATAATCTTAGAAAGATCACAGAATATGCGAGGTACTGCATGGGGACCGGAACCTAGAGCTGTCTGTAGTCAAAAACAAGGAAAACACAAAAATCAGGTTTAATGTTACAGAAAAGATCTCAGTGTAAACATAACTCTGTTTCATCAAATAACTCTAATCCTTGTTCTGCGGTCCCTCCTAAGTGCAGAGTGATATTGTAATTAGCATTCAAATTATCCCCGCATGTACCTCCGATACTCACTAAATGTACCAGCTGCCACCTACATGCCACCACCATCCTTTCCAGAATTTCTGTAAGCACTGCTGGTCAAAGGCACTCACTCACTAGTGCTCATTAAAATAGCTATTCATTCTATAGATAGGCATGGCATGAAAAACATGAATTATTTTTTAGGATGCAGTCTTACAACACTTAATGTCCCTCTTCCCAATCGTAAAAACAGTTACATGTTCATTATGTAAAATTTGGAAAATAAGTACAGAAGAAAGCAAACACCTATGGTAAACATTAACATTTTAGAAAATATTCTTTTAGTCTCTTTTCTGTTTATTAATTTTTCCATGATTATTAATCATGTGTTTACTACGTGTCAAACATTTGTGTCAGATGCTAAGGATTCAATGAACAAAGCAGAGTTGATCCAAAGCCCTGATATTTAACAAACAAATTTGCTGCATTTTACAAAGATGTATCATGTGAACACTTATGCACATATTTCATGCTTTTAATGTCTAAATGCTGAACATTTCATTGATTAATCTCTATATATTTTATAAATAATGATATAAAAAACATCTTTGTACATAAGTGTTTGGTACATCTTTTATGATTTCCTTAAGCTAACGTCCTAGAACTTGAAATGCAGGAATGAAGGATATACATGTATCTAAAAGTTTTTAAACTAAAAAATGAATTTAAAAAAATAGATACTATATGTTTAAATGCATGGAAAAGCCTCTCTTTTGCTCCCTGGCTCCTAGTCAATTTGCTTCCTTTTCTATAAAAAACTAATGTTACCAGTTTCTTATATACTTTCCCATATATTATTCTATGCAAAGTCAAGCAAATATATATAGTCAAGAGTGTATGTGTGTGTGAGTTCTTTCCTTTCTTTTTTTAAGACACAAATAGTGCCATATTTTAAACTTTGCCATGCCCTTGTTTCTTACTTAACTATAGATTATACCTATGTCTAATTATATAGATATATGTTTCTTCTGTATCAGTGCTAAAAAAAAAAATCCCCATTCTTACAGCTGCATAATAGTCCATTATATTGATGCACTACAATTTTTAAAAATCAGCTTTCCCTTAATGGATATTTAGGTTCTTTACCAATATTTTGGTATTACAAAAAAGTAGAAGCAAAGAATGCTGCTGTTGACTCGCTGAGTCATGTCCAACCCTTTTGTGACCCCCATGAACTGCGGCCTGCCGGGCTCCTCTGTCCACAGCATTTAGGCAAGAATACTGGAGAAGGTTGCCATCTCCTTCTCCAGGGGATCATCCTGAACCAAGGCTTGCACCCGTGTCTCCTGCGTGGCAGGCGGATTCTTTACCCCTGAGCCCACAGGGAAGTCCCAAAGAATACCTTGTGTATATGATAATTTCACACATATATACGTATATCCGTAGGATAAACTTCTGCAAGCACAATTGTTTTGGCCACAGGATTTGTGTTTTTGTAATGTTGATACCTACTGCCAAACTGCCTTCCAAAAGAGACTGTACTGTTCCCACTCCCACCAGGAAGACACGCAGGTGGCCGGGTCCTTGCCAGGCTGCACCAGACTCGTGCCTTTGTTCTCCCTTGTGTTTTTTAAGAGTATTTGGAGGCCCAGACTGCTTGCTGTGGCGGCTCCAGGGGGTCAGTTCGTACACTTTTTATCAAGTATTTGTCTATGTTTTGTATTAAACATGATACTCAAACTTCAGTTTGTATTAAATGATGATCATTGCGATTTGTAAGATGATTGCGTACGTAATACATGCTAGACAAGAGGATGGTTTTTCTCTGGCTATAGAAATGGCCAAATCCGTAGACTATTTTACAATATAGAAGGGTCATGAATAATTTCTAAACCCCTAGTAGATGAATTAGAATTTTTCTTGTTAAATGGCAATTTTCACCAAAATGGCTATTCTGAAAGACCTTTTAATATTATTTATACATTATGTCCAAGGTATCTAACAGCAGGGCTTCCCTGTAGCACAGATGTTAAGGAATCTGCCTGCAATACAGGAGACCTGAGTTCGATCCCTGGGTTGGGAAGATCCTTTGGAGGAGGGCATGGCAACCCACTCCAGTATTCTTGCCTGGAGAATCCCGTGGACAGAGGAGCCTGGGGTCTCAAAGAGTCGGACACGACTGAACGATGGTCACTACTATTATGTCCAAGGTATCTAGTATCGGAAGTATGTTCAGATAAATGTCTTTCTTTTACTACTTTGGATAGGTTTTCAAGCAGAAAAATTCAGCATGGTAGTACAGACGGGAAACACAGCATCAGGAGAAACAACAGACTATTCACCCAGACAGCCCCGGGTTTGGACCATCGTTGGGTGACTATTTGTCCTTGAGCACCTGACTTATCCCACCTAGGCTTCAGCTTTTTTTAATCTACACAATATTATTTATAATACTTGATTACTGAAAAATTTAATGACAAATACAAATTACTTAACACAACGACTCCCACTACACTTAACAATATTGCTAGGGAAGCACTGTCCCAAATCCAAATATTCTATCCCATTGTAAGATGTGTTCCCATGTTTATATAGATTGCTGCTGCTGCTAAGTCGCTTCAGTCGTGTCCGACTCTGTGCGACCCCATAGACGGCAGCCCACCAGGCTCCCCCGTCCCTGGGATTCTCCAGGCAAGAACACTGGAGTGGGTTGCCATTTCCTTCTCCAATGCATGAAAGTGAAAAGTGAAAGTGAAGTCGCTCAGTTGTGTCTGACTCTTAGTGATCCCATGGACTGCAGCCCACCAGGCTCCTCCATCCATGGGATTTTCCAGGCAAGAGTACTAGAGTGGAGTGCCATCACCCTCTCCTTATATAGATTAAATATAAGCAATATAAATATAGGCTAACTCTGAGAATTTAGCCTAACCCAAATCATAATCTTGCTGAGTTAATCTAGAAAGATTAATACCA
This sequence comes from Bos mutus, assembly GCF_027580195.1. Classification (NCBI taxonomy): domain Eukaryota; kingdom Metazoa; phylum Chordata; class Mammalia; order Artiodactyla; family Bovidae; genus Bos; species Bos mutus. The sequence goes on from NC_091623.1 coordinate 25,292,107, forward strand.
AAGTGCCAGGCCTCTTATATACACACACACACACACACACATACATATGAAAATTCTGCATGAACTTCTGAATCATTTTCGTACGGTAAGAGAGGTAAGCTCTGATTGCCAAAAATACACTATACGGTTGTACTTGATTTGCTGAGATCAGGTGGGAAAGACACTATATTATTTTTTTGACTAACAGAAAAAATTCATTAACTCACTGAGGGTCTGCTATGTTCCGCACCATACCAGGCACTAGAATAGAATGCGAAGCCCAACAAACGTGGGTCTTACCTTCCTGGTGCTTACAGTCAGGGACGACACCGTGAGGAAGACAGTGGAGTTAAGACAGCGCATTCAGGGAGCTTCCTGGTGCTCACAGAAGCACTGGCAGATACGAGCATTACCTAACACATCAATGCAAACAGCCAAGTAGAAGAAACAGGCTCTCACCCGGATCAGTCAGCTCCAATATTAGAATGTAGCACGATTTCCCATCTCTAAGCACCCAAACAGTTTGATGTCATTTATTACCAAAGATACTTGTCACTACTTGAAGACTAAATAAGGAAGCTTCCGGAGTGGGTACTAAATAGGAAAAATTAAAATAAAATAGGGAATCCTATAGGAGTTTTACTCAGATAGCTCTAATTTTTGCAACACAGGTTCTGATGTGTTTGAAATAATTACCACTGAGTAATATTTCAGTTTCCTGTACCTATTAATAACTAGCTCCAAAAGTTATTAAGTCATATTTCACAAAAAGAAAATCTAACTTAATAAGAGCTGGAATTTTCAAAACAAGCTAAACCCCTTTCACCAGAAGAGAAGCAAAGGGCTAAAGCCACAAATAAGGCACGTTCCCCACCTAGCGGCACTTCCAGGAAACAGCAGGTACGTTACACTTGGTGTGTTCTGATTTAACTCATGGAACACATCAGAGGTGTTAAGAGATTACTTACATTTTCTGATAATTTCTCTTGTTTTAGCCCCTAGCAATTCAACAGAATAACCTCTCTTTTTATCCCTCCTCAAATCTCTACTGCAATGTCCACACTCAATTGCCCTTACCTCTCCTGGCATTGGGGTACTAGACAACCCTGACTGGACCGTCCAGTGCCTCTCAAACACTGCCATTTAGATCATTCCTCCACTTAGGAAACAGAAAATAATTTTTTTTTTTTTTTGCAACACATCCCGTCGAAGCACTTGGGGCTGTTAGGAAGTGCTTTTTTCCGAATTTGCTCGGCAAGCTGAACTCTAGCAGGAGGTTCAGCTGTGATCACTCTGGGCGTGTGTCACCCTTCCCAGTCTGTCCCCAGACTGAACTCCCCACTGGAACTCCCCTCGCCCCAACTCCACCTGGGGAACAGCTACCCACTCCCTAAGACACAGTTCAAAGCCCACTGCTTGTAAGAAGACTTCCCTGACAACTGCAGTTCATTTCTCTCTTTCTGTGATGTATCTTAAGAATAATGATGGTCTGCAGCCCGAGATTCACCCTTGACTTGTTTTTTTCTGCCCTTTCATCATTGTGTCTGTAGACTCATAGATGGTTTCTCTGCTAATGAGGGCAACACCCTACTGGCAGCAATTCTTCGTGTGTATTTTTAAATATTCCCTCTCCACTGGACCCAGCCAAGTGAAAAACTGAGACTCAATAAATACTGGAGGGCTCTTTGCTCCAATCCTTAATAGTATTTCATTAGTCTGATCTTTGAGCCTACAGGTGACTCCAAGGTGTGGCTTCTGACCACCCCCATCATCTTTCTCTAGTTAAAAACATAGATGATCTTTTCAGCAGCATCAGGAGCCTTCCTGTCAATACATTTGCATATTCACTCGGGAAGACAACTGGCATAATGCTTCCTGGTAATTCAAGCCAAGGGAAGAGTTCTTCTTGGATAACCTGGGCATTTAAGGTGGAAGTTAGGGTTAATATTGGCAAGGATCTGTCTCATCTATTCATTTCACTTTGTATTAGTAGGTCAGCTGTAAATGATTTATGAAAACCTTTCAAAGGTCACTATCCATCCTTAAAATACATCGATCTTTAGCAGCAACCTTCTGCTTTAAGGAAAGAAACTTACTGTTTCACAAACCTGTTAGACAAGAATGTGGTTGATCAACAGGAAAGAGGATTCAGGAAATCAACATTTATTCCCCTGATATCACCTGAGGCAAGTGAGCAGGCTTCTGGTTCTGATTAAAACTACTGCAACAACAACTGATGGCTCTACAGGAACACTTTGTCCTTAAATTAATCTAAATATATCCTGGAATAACAAAAGGTATTGAACTTTGCCACCTGTGCCTTCAAGGGTACCACATTCAAATAGGGAGATGAGTTGGTCTTAATAAAATGGATAATCCAGGGAGTAGATATCCAGCCCATGCAAACCTCCATTTTAACCCTGTGGTTATAAGCATATAACAAGATCTTAATGCTCTTTAATTTGGAATAAGGTTTAAGACAGTTTTAAATACATTTTTATAAGGCTCAAATCTCTTTATTACATGAAGTGCTACAGCCATTACTTGCCAGACACAATATTTTCTTGAATCATACACATATTGAATATATATATATATATACATTGCAAAAATAAAATTCATGTTGACTTATCATTCCTAAAATAACTTTCTCTACTCATATCCATTTATCTCTAGACAAACAGTCATTGCAAATACGATTTGCCAAGGATTTGAATTTGTGTATCTACAGCCTGCATATTCTGACAATAAAAAAGTAGAAAAATCGACTTACACGCCTTCAGTTATCTTTTTGAATTTGATTTTTTAGATATAAATAACCAAACTCTCTCAGTGAAAGCCTGACACTGATAATGAATATGTTTCAGATGGCAACAGGAAAACAGACTACTGCTGCAATTAAATGCAAATGTTTGGAGTGCATGCTGTATTAAAGTCGAGTTTAAGACACTGAATGAGAAAATTCAGAAGTTAAGTGACTCAAAAGAAATAACTTAAACCGGCTGAGTCAGGTTTTCCCAGTAAACTAGCTGCCCCTTGGGATTAAATCTGCTGCAGTTTTTAGTGGCAGAAAATCTGTCTGTAGGATTTCATAATTTTAATACAAATGGAGACATTACTCCTGATGCCTTAGCCATTCTTACGTAAAATACACAGGCTTCCGTGAGAGGCCCAGCCTTTGTTATCTTGTCAGTCAGTCCTTATTTCCTGAGCACCCACTGTGTGCAGGGTGTCCTGAATCAGGCATTTGAAGATACAGTGGACTTTTGTACCCTTGAGGAGCTAAAGAGTCCCTATAAGAAAATGCTTCCAAATACTAGAGAATCCTCAGTGTACCCATCCTGGGGGGAGTGATTATGAAGAAGGTTGGATGAATCTAAGAAGACTTCCTAGAGAAGGTGGGGACGCAGGATGCAGAAACACACAAGTTACTGTTTGAGGATAAAACAATGTGAAGGATTAAAGCCAAGACCTACATCAAGGAGAACTGAGGTTACTAGAAGCTGGTGGGAAGTTGCCCAGAGCTTCAGTGATCAAGGGCTCCTGTTCAGCCACCTTGGTACCATCTCTTTCCCCCTGAAGTATAACCCGTTAATTACCCATCTTCAGCCTACGCATTTAGTGGCAGAACTCTGAGAAGCAAATTAATTAGTCTTATACAACTCTGTTGCCAAAACTTATGATTTCAGGTATTCACAGAAAATACTTGGCTTCCATTATGTACTCCCAGGAGTGATTCTTGTAAATCAAAATCTTAAAAGATCCTTCACCATAGAAATATAAGGTGAAACCCTGGTTTATGCATTTCTAATTGTACTTTGCTTCCTAAACAAAAGTATGAGAGAAAACATAAAGAGACACACTGGTTTTAAACATTCAAATATTTGTATATGCTTTTGGTAAAAAAAAAAAAAAAAAAAAAAGAAAGAAAGAAAGAAAAGACTGTATTTCTGTGAGAGTTGGACTATAAAGAAAGTTGAGCGCCAAAGAATTGATGCTTTTGAACTGTGGTGTTGGAGAAGACTCTTGAGAGTCCCTTGGACTGCAAGGAGATCCAACCAGTCCATCCTAAAGGAGATCAGTCTTGGGTGTTCATTGGAAGGACTGATGCTAAAGCTGAAACTCCAATACTTTGGCTACCTGATGAGAAGAGCTGACTCATTGGAAAAGACCCTGATGCTGGGAGGGATTGGGGGCAGGAGGAGAAGGGGACGACAGAGGATGAGATGGCTGGATGGCATCACCGACTCGATGGACGTGGGTTTGGGTGAACTCCAGGAGTTGGTGATTGGACAGGGAGGCCTGGCGTGCTGTGATTCATGGGGTCGCAAAGAGTCGGACACGACTGAGCGAGAACCGGTTTTTAATTTCCTGGGTTTGGTGATACCAAGAAAGTGGAGCGCCCTGGTTTGTTTTGGTCAATGCAGTCAGAGTTGAGTCCTGAACTGTGGCTGCTTACAGATCAAATACGCAAGCCCCACACAGGGTCTCCTGGTGGCCCCCAGAGGCAGAGACACACAGACTAATGATCTCAATTGCTGCCTCTTAAAATCGCTTCTAAAGAAGAAAGAAGGAACTTCTGAAGCTTCTTGGTTCTGCCTCAAACGCAACAACAAGATATCCCCTTTGAAGAATTTTAATGTTAAATTTTTAACTGCAAGGAAATATCAAGAAAAATGCTGTATTAACCTATCAATACCATTGATTAACCTTGAGGAAGTAGTGTCTGTGTCCCTTCATGTCAGACTAAAGCTTCAATTTAGATCATCTTTGTAGCTACTATGTATGTGCTTCAGGCAAATAATTCTGAAACTGTATTGAACACGTATTATCCACCAGACTTTCTGCTGAGTGTGAGCTATACAAAGATGAATAATACCTAGTCCCTGCTCGCAAGAGAAGAGGCTAGTAAACAAATTCTCTGGATCCTATCTGGTCAATTCTACATTGGAGGAGTAGAGAGGTGGGGAGATGGCCAAGTAAAAGAAGCAGAGAAGACCTCATAGAGAAAGCAAAATGATTTATCATCTACTGATTGAAAACAATCAGCAACAAACACCTAATGAAAATCTAATGAAAACATCAGTGTAATCCAATGCTTTTTTAAAAAATCTGCTTTGTCACTTCAATTTTTTTTTTAACAAATAGAATTGACTATATTCAAATTAACTCCAAATCTCTAGTTGGGGAAATATTAAGTATTGGGCTTATTAGGAAACTTGCAAACTTACTTATATTCAATTCAATAAAAAGATAATTGAGGGCCTATGATATGCCACATACTGATTTCATGCTAGGAAGAGAGAGAGAAATAAAGGACAGAGCTTGCAGCCTCAGGAAGATGAAATGAGATAAGGGAGAATTTGAAAAATGCTTTATGACAGGTGCCAACGAGTTGCTCTCAGGGACACAAACTCAAATGCCTCACAGAGCAGGTGGGGTGAGAATACAGGCCTTATACAGAGCAGTGCCCAGGTCCCCGGGATCATGGCCACATGGGACCCTAACTCAGTATTGCCAGAACTTTCTATTTTTCAAGAAGAGCTCAGATTCACATTGTTCCTATGAGATCTCCAGATTTCTGAAGATTGCTTTTAAAATGCTTTCCACAGCCGAATTCAACCCTTTGGCTGCCAATTTGTAGCCTCTGTGCCTCCCAGCCACGCCGGGAACAATTATGGTGTATGATGAGATCAGAGAGGGTAGGGGCTTCAGCATTTGTATTCAAGGAAGCAAGGTGAGAGCTGTTTCCTAAGAAATACATAGGCTTTAGAATTTGGACCAGCAGAGATGGCCTGGAGGGCCCTCCAGCCATCCTAGGAAGAGAGAGCAAAGGTTTGCTTGCTGGAAGGAGGCAAAAAGGTAATGCTGTCTGTTTAGGTGGAGCAGAGTACATGCCGGAGGGAAGAGAGAATGAACTCCAGAATGGTAGATCGTGACCCAGGCTCTGGAACTCTTTGAATGTCACCCTAGGGAGGGCTAGACTTTACATCAGGGGAAATGAGGAGACAATAAGGTTTTGAGCAAGGGATCCAAATCAAATGAGAGTGGTCCTATACGATGTGTCCATCCAATTAGAATTTACTTTGAACTTGCTACATGCCAGGCACTCTATTCGGTTCTGAGGATGCAGTAATGAACGAAGCCATTCATTCATTCAAAACAAACAAAGTCACTGTTCCATGACCCTAAATGCTAGAGGCAACAGGAAGCAGACACAAGTGAACTGCGAGTTGCTCAGTTGTGTCGGACTCTTTGCGACCCCATGGACTATACAGTCCATGGAATTCTCCAGGCCAGAAAACTGGAGTGGGTATCCAATCCCTTCTCAGGGGATCTTCCTAACCCAGGGATCGAACTCAGGTCTTCCGCATTGCAGATGGATTCTTTACCAGCCAAGCCCCCAGGGAAGCAGACGTGGGTTACATTACAGAAGTCTGGGGTTCAGAGGACTAGCTGTTGGGCCACTGCTAGTTCCAATGATAGAAAATGAGGGCCTGATTTAAGGCATTGCTTGTGAGGTGACTGAGGAGCTAAATCAAGAGACGGTAAGGAGAGAGAAGCAATGGAAGCAGCAGGCGGGATGGCATTAGCAGAAACAAAGATGCTAAGAGCAGACACCAGTTTGTTGGCAAGAATGGTGAGTTGACTCCATCCTGGTAGTTTCGGTAATGGTGCACTGGTCTGTTAACAGCTCCATCCATTACTGGAGCATCTTGGCCAAGCAATCATTTCTGAAGCAGTTAGGGTTTCTGACCAAAAGGTAATTTTTAATTGGATTACATCCAGAGATTTGATACCAAGACTAAACCTATATTCAGCTCATTTCCCAAAACACAGTATCAAAGACAGAGACTGAACACAAAGCATTTCCTGTTAGATAACCAGTTGGCTATAAGATGATGGAAAATAAGAAAAGACTCCAGAGCAATTCCTATGATACATTCCCAGCCACGTAGAATAAAAGTGCTCTCCACGGCGTCTCATCCTTGTGGGTTTCTTTCTGCTGCAGCCTGGGTATAGCAAGGTCCAGGAGGGACTGGAGTCGTGGAGCCCTCATCTAGTACGTTATAACAGACCTATGTGGGAAAAAGGTTAGCTCCCTTATGGGTGAATTGCTCCTCAACAGGAAGGTGGTCAGTGGGTGAGGCCTTGTATTAATTTACATCACTTACTTCCCCCCTTCCCAGATTGAAGGCAGAACCCATATTCAACTCATTTTCCTATATCCTTTTCATGGTAAGCCCTCAATAAGTGTTGTTAAATTAATGGAAAATATTATAAATGTTCTTTTGGAGTGCATACAAAACCATGCTTTTTAAGTAGCTATAAAAAGAAAAAAGCGAACTCATTTCACATTTGTGCATTAGCTACTATTCCATTTTAAACACACTAAGTAAAGCAGGCTTAAGTGAAGTTCCAGAAAGAGATATAAGAACAAATATAAACAACAAATATAAAACATTCTTATAATTGTAACAACAATGCAGACAAAACTGAAATTCATCTCTATAAAATGAACTTAATTTTCTGTTTCTTTATCCTCTAATGCATTCTGTACCATAAAGATAGACAAATTATTCTAGAAAAACTCATTCTCTCAGGTTCAGAAATCTTCAGTGGATCACAAGGCACAGAAAAACTTTCCACATTCCTCACTCCAGGGCTTAACATGCTATATAACCTGGCCCTAACCAATCCTCCTAGCTCTGTCCCTCATAACTCTTGTATCAGAATATTTCGCTCCAGCCAAATTTTTCTACTCACTGCCTCTCCATAGCTCTTAGGCATTCTGTTCCCCTTGACCTTGAATACATTCAAATCCTCTCTTGGCTTGTCTGAATCAGACTTAGCCTAGGAAGGTTGGCTCAAGTATCGAGTTGCTGTTTAGATAACGTGAGTTTCCAGTATTATTTAGGTTAGAAATACAGTCTGTCTACAGAATATCCTCTGCCTGTGTTGGGTTCTGTTACTCCAGTTTTCCAAGAATCACTTGAATAACTGACTACCTTTCCTTCTATGCAATATCTTACTCAGCAGAGCACCGCAATAGCAATGATTCCTTCTGTAAGGAGAAACTGCTAGAATTCTGACAGTGATTAGACTGACCATGCAATTAACAATTTCAGTAGCTAACATTTCCTTAATAGGGACTGTATTAAGAACTATCATTTAATCCTTAACAATCTTATGAGGTACTATTTTTATGCCCATTTTGCTGATGAGGAAACAGAGGAAATAAATAGTTCCTAATCCAGGAGTCAATAAATTTTTTTTTTTTTTTTGTAAAAAGCTAAAGAGTAAAATATTTTTTATTTTAGAGGCCACCCAGTTTCTGCTGCAACTGCTCAACTCTCCCACTGTCATATGAAAGCAGTTGTTGACAATAAGTAAACAAATGGATGCAGCTATGTTCCAATAAAACTTTATTTATTAAAAAAAAAGAAGACAATGGGTTGGGTTTGGCCCTTCAACTTTTGTTGGGTAACTTCTGCTATAGTCCGAATAACCCATTTATATATTAGTCCAGGAGAGGTAAAGTCATTGTTTCAGACTGCACCGGAGGTGGACCTAGAATCCAGATCTTCTGATGAGTTCTTCAGTGGACTTTAATCCTAACTGAATTGGGATCATTATTCCATGATAAACTGAGCTTTACAAACTAAGGCGGATCTGAGACTATCGACAAATTAGATAATTTTGACCTAGATTATTAGACCCAAGGTGGATTTTATTCCATCTTCTGGATCTTCCAAAGGTAAATGGACTTTTAAATTTAGTTACTTGCTTATCATGCAGAGAAAAGCATTTTCGACACCATACACCACACCTGTATAGTTAAGACTTTTAGTGCTTATTAAAAAGCAGGATTTTGTGGTTTTGGAACTAGAGAAACATTGTCAGGACAGTAGCCCCTTGACAAGATTTTCTGGCATGGTTCTGAATACACATAGCTTCTTGCCAAGATTGAAACCTGGCCACCTATTTTACCAGGGGACATTCTGACATGGTTAGAAGGGGTCAGAATACCTTTTGTGGCTACAAGACAGAATCCATGATGGCTTGACCTCCTTAGCCCCATGCTGGCTCTAAAATATTTAGTTCTGCATTGTTGATTCAAATCTTTGACAGGAAATAAAATTTCGGTATGGATAGCTGTTATTCTGTGACCTTTGTTCCTTCTGTTAATAGCCTGGGAATGTCATGGAAAATACATTTAACATCCCCTTGCACATCTACTTCATGAGCACTATTTGCAGTGAAGTTTATCATTGTCTTAGGACACCTTGATGGTACAAATAGGAGAATCTTTCAAGGAGAATTTCCTGGAGCCAGAAGGATGGTAACATGATATTTTAAGCTCACTGCTGGGCCCACAAACTAATCAGAAAATGAGAGAAGTAAACTGTATCTAATATACTTTACTCTTCTGAGTAAAGACAAGATGCTCTTACCTTGACTGTTCCCAGTAGACTAACCACTGGAATACTGGCCAGTCTCTTTAGGAACACTCAACACAACCAGAGGCTGGAACAGGAGCTGACTCTAGAAGGTCAAGAAACACAGCTCTTTCATGCCTCTCCTCTAATTGTGGCTCCAGAGCACTCTTGTCCTTGAGTTATGCCACGACTTGGGGTTGTATTTTGATTCTGAGCATCCATGCCTTATTAGGTTATGCACACCATATTTAAATATTTAGATCAACTGTGGAAGAAGTTCAGAATCCTCACCAGCCTATATAACTTTTGCCTGCCCAATCTGTTAATGAGACTAAAGGAAAAAATTTTCTTTGAAATACATAGAAGTATTTGCTGGGGATGACTGAGCAGAAGATACCTGCAGTAGTGTCTTACTAGTTGGCACCACCTAGAACTTAAGATATATGCAGCCTTGTGCCCTGAAGCCAGCTTTTGAAGAATGGAAAACATTTTAAACACATTATCAAAGCGGTGGAAAAGAGTTTGTTTCCTCAAATTTCAGAATCTATAACTATTGCGTCAAAATAAATAAGAAAATGGTAAGTGATCTTCTGCCATGAATCCTGGGACCAAGAACTATAAATATATCTTATCAATGTTCCACAGTAAACACCATTATTATATCCATTATACAGAAGAGGAAACTGAGGCTACAGAGAAGTTAAACAATTTAGTCACGGTGGTGTAAATGAGGAAGATGGGATCTAAACTGAAGAGGTCTGACTCTACCCAGAACCTGAATGAACTTTTACTCTATATGTGTATAATCAGCTTGTAAAATCTATATCCTTCAGTAGAGAACTTGCTGAGTGAGACAGAGAGACTTGCTGAATGAGAGAGTATGTTTCAGTCCCACTGTTCCCAGATCGCTGCTTACATATCATAGAGCACAACCCACCTTGTGCTATTGTTCACAAATGTGCTCTGTGCAGTCACAAAGGGAGATACCAACAGGAACCCGTGATCAGATGTTGACATTACTATTTCCCAACAGTTAACAAAGTCTGCACCTTGCTTTTGGAATGTTACTGAAGTGCAGGGGGAAGCAATACGTTCTTAATGGCTCAAGGTACATATTTTGGGAATAGAAAAAAGCTTGATTTTTATGGTCATTCCCTCCCTTCATTATTTTAGACTCATGAACCTCCTAGAACTTTGTCGCAATCATTAAGGCTATGCATAAATATTCTGGCTCTTTTTCTTTTAGGACTGCCCTTCTCCAGCATCTGGAAGTGACTTGCTTTGTCCAGTGAAAGATATGCAGAAGTGATCTCTGTTGCCTCTATGAGGAAGCTTGAAGACCCAGGGCATGCTTTGCCATCTTTATCCTTCAGACTTGGTAACTGGCAATATTCCAAACAGTGGCTACCCACGGTGAGGACAACAGCGGAAATATGGAGCAGAGCTCTTCGGATGCATTTGATATGAAAGAAAGAAAGCATTATAAGCAAGAAATTATCCAGCAAGACTTGGAGTCATTATTGCAGCAAAACCTATCCTATCCTGACTGACCTACTCTTACAGAAAATTATGATGCCTAATCTGAAGCCGTGACACAGTGAATACAGCAGAAGAAGGAGACTGGACTTCTGACTATAGTGAAGGTCATCAAGGCTGCCAGCTAACAGGAAACATCCAGGCCCTTCCAAAAGGACTAAAGACAGCAGAACAGAAAGAAAAAGTCCTCATGCCCCAGGATTGAAACCTGGTCAAGATTTCTCTGGAAGCAGAAATGCGAAATTTCCAATTCCTACAATTGACCCAAGTGGTCAGTAGCACCACAGAAGCCTCATATATTCCCATATGCCCTTGGACCTCAGTGAGCACACCATAAAAGCACTGAGGAGTTTTTAAACTAAAAATCGGCCAGTTTTTGCGGTGGTTCCGAAGCAGCCACTTGGAAGCACACTACTATTTTAACTTTCCTGACAGACATGATCCGTCAGTAGACCAAACAGTGGCTTTTTTCTCTCCCTTTTCTCCTTTTCTGTAATCATTGAAAAGAGCTAGGGGTTAGGGGTTGTTGAGTTAGGGGTTTAAACAGAAAGAAATTGAAATCCATGACAGTGATGACTTAATAATATTGCAAATTATAGTTTTTAGTTCAGGTAATTTAGCATACCAAATCACAGCTTAATTTCCTTCTGCAGAGCCCAGGCGTGTGAGATAGTGTACCAGAGAAAGGGGCACAGTGGTGTGGAAGGAGGGGGTGAAGATGAGAGTGAGGGAAAAAAAATGTTTAAGACCGTCCAATGCAGGTGCCCTTGAAAGACTAATAAAAGCACCCTGGAGAATGTAGTCGACACTTCGTTAACATGTGTGAGAGGCCCATGGCCCTCATCTCTGGGAGGCCAGGGGGCATCCTGGCTTCCTTTTGTTCAGGTGCCAGCTTCTCCTGCCTGGTGGAACGTGGAGTGCCCAGAAGGAATGCACCAAGGGTGCAGAGCCCTGATGGCTGCGAAAGGAAAGAACGACTTTGAGCGTATCAGCCGAGCCAGCCGCCATTGACTGGCGTGTGTCCTTGAGCACACGCCACACACAGCCTCCTGAAGGAACCTGCGAGTTGGGGCTGAATCACTCAATGATTTGTCTTTTGCTCCAGGACCAACCTTCTAGAAATACACTGCTCTTCAGTCTGCACACACCACACAAAATATTCAAAATAGCTTCCTCAGGCATGTTGATTCATTCACCCGGCTGAAGCAGTGTCTGTGTGTTTGGCCAGAGAACTGGGGAAGAATTCTTCTGACTGAATTTCATCCCCAAATGACAACCTGAGTTCTGGTCTTGACAGGGTAGTGAGGGTAAGCCCTGGGAGCTAGCCTGGGAAATTTTAGTTGTTCAAGCTCGTCAGTGTCACCCAGCCAGACCGCAGCCCATCAGCTTGACTGAATGTTCACCGGAGGATCTTGGAGTCATTACGACCCTTTGCATGGAGCTGAGTTCAGAGTTCAGGGGTCAGATAACTAGGCTGGGTTTGCCTGTGTTGAAATGAAAGTTCACAAACTCTAGGATGCCAAAGAATCACCTCAGTAAAAAAATTCCCGTGTCCCACCATATCCTTTCTTAATTAAAACCTCTTGAAGTGGGGCAAAGCAATTGATTTTAACATGGTTCCTAGATTACTTCAAGAAAGACTAGAGTCTTTTTTTTTTAAATCTTCTCGCATTTATCTGAGTAGAAAAAAGAAAGTGTAACCTTTCGTAAACATAAACATCACAAACACAAACATACCTGAGAAAACAAAGCTCAATCCAAAGAACTCATGTAAGTGAGAAATCATATCCTATCATTCAAACCAAGACACTTCTGAAAGTGAAACTGGGGACTATCAATAATTACAGCAGGATAACAGGTGTAAACTGGGACTCTGCTAGGCAAACCAGGACTCACGCTTACCCGAGTTGTAAGACTAATCTAGGCAGAAAAAAATTGATTAAGATTTAGGCCACTAACCCAACAGAAGCCCTCATCCAAGCCTCAAAGCTTAGCAGTCTCTGCAAATATTTTAACTGGGCCCTAAAGCCAGAGAGTCCGGTTCAGAGGCTCACACTGGTTTAGGCAAAGCAGGATGAACTCTTAGATCCCGATACCCCGGCTGGAAAGAGACCAGCAGAAACCGTGACCTGCCAGTGGAAGGATGCATGCAGTAGTGACATGCATCCCCAGCAACTCCAGCAGTCTCATGACATGAAAAGGATTGGTTCTCAAAAGCAGAGAAGAGAAGAAACAAACCAGGCATTACTCTATACCAATAGCCATCTGACACTTTTAGGAAACACCTTTCCCCGGGTTTTTAGTTCTATTCTCATACAGTCTCTACAAACCACCTAACAATTACTGTCATGTGACTTTTCTACTGGTTTCTTCCTAGAGGAACTACTGCAATATACTTGTAAGATAAAGGAAGAGGGGGCTGTGCATTTTCATTAAACAATGTAGACAAAGCAATCAGTGTATAAAGGATGCTTTAGAAGTGCAAAATAGTGAAATGAGAAAGTACGTTTTCCTAGGAAATTTCATTTATTTCTCTGGCTTTAATAATGATCATGGCCTACAGCTGCCTTTTGCAAATAGTTACAACGAATCTGCAAATAAATACAATGAAAGTAAAAATTGCATATTTACTTCCAGATCTTACTTTCATCTAAAAAATAAACTCAAAATACTGTATTCATTCAACTATACATCTCTTCATGAACAAAACTCTACTCAAAGCTTAGCAATCACTGCAAATATTGTAATAGTGCCCTAAAAACTCTACTCTGGGCTCTGTGAGTAAACTCCCTACTATTGGAACTTCCTTCTTAAAATGTGAAGACCAAAGAAAACATATATGCAGAAGAATCTGAATCTTCGTAAAATAACTTTTCTTCTAGAAAGTACATGAAGGGTAACTCTGCCTCTTCTGTGTATAGTCGTCTGTACTGGGAATGGAAGGAAAGCATTAATTGGTGCGCTGACCCCAAGACAAGGGCAGTGTCTGAGGAAACACTGAAATAATCACTAAATATTTGTATTAAAGAGGTATGGTGATAGTTACAGGAGAAGGAAAAGGGGAGGGAAGGAAAAGAGAACTCTTTCTTAGATGATTATAAAATACATCTTATCTACCTGAGAGAGTTAAAGTGTATTGGCTATGATTTTCAAAAACTGGTCTTAATTACCCTTGAGACCAGAATTCCACATGAGGTAAATATGTTTTTAGATAGTTTTCTAAAATATGTATAATTTACTCAAGGAAAAAAGGACTGTGTCCTCTGGAGCCAATCTAGCCTCACAGGTAAATACAAATTTAAGTAGATTTCTAAGAAGTATATTATGTACAGTGGCTGACAGTGTGGAACGTCCATGAAGAAGCTGGGAAGGTCTGTCAGTTAAGTACATAATAAAAATGTATTGGAAAAATAGATCATTTTCTCAGTGGACTATAATTGGCTATGCATAGTAAAAAAGTCTTATTTTTAAAAATGTATTCTGCATCCACAGACTTTTAAATCTCAATACTGTGTTATTTTTAAAACTCAGAATGCTAAGCAATATTAGTCAGAGTGACAGAAGAACTGCCTGGTGGATGTCATTCTATAATTTACAAGTCTCTCTGACATCTTTTTCTTCTTCTTTTTCTTTTAAAACAGACTTCATCTGAAGCCACAGGTGAAGAGTTAAAGAAGATGGAGAACAAAATTCGCCTGTCCTTACTCAACTGATTGACGCTTTCAGGAGTGACAAAGTACATTTAACTTTAAATATATATCCTCTTTTATTATCTAGGAAGAGTCTTCTATTATAAACAGAGACAGAAACAGAGAAAGGGAGAAAGGAGAGAAAGAAAGGGAGGCAGGGAGAGAGGAAGGGTGGGAAGGAGGGAAGGAGAGAGTGGGGAGGGAGAGAATTTTTCAGGATCTAGAGTAGAAACATTTATCTTGTTTTGTAATTTATACCTTCGTTTGTGAGGGACGCCTTCTCTAGTCTACTCATTAACAGACTTCACCCTTCTAGCTCATTCACTCAGTTTTAGCTTCACTTGTCTCCTCTCCCTGCAACCTAGATGGACTTCAGTGCACTTGTCCTTGTGCCCTTTCTGTATTATCCTGTTTCTGTACAGATCATTCTGGGCTGTTGAGCTGCAAACTCTTTTGCTTTGGCTGCTGTAGACTCGCCTGTTCTGCACGTAGCCCTGGCTGAGCCTTCACAGTTCCTGGACGGTCTCTTCACCTTGTGTTGACCGGCCATCACATTCTTCCTAAGTGTTCTTTCAGTCTTCTTCCTTTTTCCAGAACCTTCCATCCCAACTCTCAACTTGTAACAGCTGACTATTTCTCCCACTTTCTTGAGAGAACTGAGATCACATGTGCTTCCCCAGTCCTCACCCTTTCACTCAGGAGCTCCCCTGTGGAACTTCATCCCTTCTTCCCTGCACCCATATCCATCACCTCTTGACCCTTTTCTCTTCTATCTCTAGAATTCCAGCTTTTCCAGTGTTTCCTTCTAAAATATGGAGGGTTTCCCTGGTGGCTCAGAGGTTAAAGCATCTGCCTGGAATGCAGGAGGCCCGGGTTCGATCCCTGGGTCGGGAAGATCCCCTGGAGAAGGCAATGGCAACCACTGGAGTTGGCTCCAGTACTCTTGCCTGGAGAATCCCATGGATGGAAGAGCCTGATGGGCTACAGTCCATGGGGTCACAAAGAGTCGGACACAACTGAGCGACTTCACTTTCTTTCTTTCTTTCTCCACTACTTAAGCAAACCCCAAGTTCTCACCAACTTTGTTAAGTTCCTGTCCTTCCTCCTGTTATCCTTTCAGAGTCAAACTATTCTGAAGGGCAGTTCATACAAGCTGCTGCCAATATGCCCTCAGCTTTCTGCTCCCACCACTCTAGGGAGACTATGAGCACCAAGGTCATGACTAACATAATCACCAATGTGCATGACTCTTTTTTCTCAGTTCTCGCCTTCCATGAGCATTTGCCGTATTTAATTCAAGTAGCATGTTTCTCACAACTCCTGGATTCCATGACAAGGATCCTCCGGCTCCCCTCCTAACACTCATTGTTTCCACACATGCACACAAAATGGAAGAGGGAAAAAGATGAGTGTCAGATGAGGAGAACAAGTGCAAAGTGCATCAGTATATTTTCCAAAGTGGAGCTCAATATTGGCTCATGAGTCAACTGGCTAGGGTGGGAATAGTAGATTCCAGCTGGGACTTAAATGACGGGCCGGTCCTAAACAAGCAAGAAGGGCGTTTCATGTAGATAACAAGGCAGAGCATGTCAAGAGAATCTAAGCAGAAGGTACAAAATCAAGAGTAGTACAACCACAGAATCTACAGAACTTTTATTACAGATTAGACACAGAGAGCCACCAAAGATAACTTGAGTTTTTGGGTCTTCAAGGGCAAAATAATTACGCTTCGGGTAGAAATCCACAGACTACAAAAGGAAGCTATTTTTAGAGGAAGAATACAAGTTCAGATTGACATACACTGAGTTTGGGGTCAAAATGGAACAACTTTCAATGTCTTAGAAAGAGGCAGCAGACTTGGGACAAAAGGCAAAACCAGAGATTTTTAGCTCCTTGAGGGAGTTAGGTCTCATTTCTCTTTGCATCCCTCAGAGCACCTAGCATGATGCTTTGAACACTCCAAGAACATAATACTTGTTACATGGACAAATGAGTAAATGAATGGAAGTAAAAATTTTGTCATTATCTTCTCTGTTGTTTAGTCAGTAAGGCGTGTCTGACTCCTTGTGACCCCGTGGCCTGCAGCCTGTGAGGCTCCTCCGTCCATGGGATTTTCCCGGCACGCATATGGGAGTGGGTTGCCATTTCCTTCTCCTATCTTCCCTGGGGTGATAGTTAACACTGTGGGCATAGATCAGTTCTCTAAGGAAGAACAAAATCAGGAGTATCCCAAACTGGAGATAGAAGACACAAACTGAAGAGTTTGAGTGAACAAAAAACCACATGTGCATGGGGAAATAGAAGGGGGATACTAAATGGTGGTTGAAAGGGCACTGGGATAAATGCACTCAAAAAGCGGAAGCCCAAATGAGGTTATCAATGTCTTCAGGGAACTAGTTTAGTCAAGTGTTACAGATGGAAGCCACAAAGGAAAGAAAGAACACTGAACTAAAGAGGGGAGTAAATGGAGGCCTGAGATGAAAGGTGAATGAAGGGGTGGATTTTTTTCTTAAAATGTGCACAGAGTGAACCTTTGTCAAAGATTTGCAAATAATGAAGTGCACTTATACATGAATATGTGAATGAATGAACTGAATGAATCATTCATATTAAATGTGAAAAGTACATCTGGATTGCTTTTTCTTTATCAGAAAGATTTCACCTTCATTTCTATGCTATGAGTGTGCAAACAGATACGAATGGACTCACAGGTGACAAAGTTGGTCAAACCCTGTAAGATAAAAGCTGATCTCTTTCTAACATCTTCCTCTTTTTCCTGTTGTTATGGGGAGAAGACTCGCACAGAAAGTTGGATCACTGTGCATGAGGCTGTGGGAAGGGGATTATTTATGAGTAAATATAAGGAATTTTGATTTTTGTATCAGTTGTTTTAGTATAAACTATAACCTCTCCAAGTGGCTCCCATCTGGATAGTTTCTTTTATTAAAACTAATTGTTTTGTATGTTTGGAAAATGCACAATTTTATCTTCATGGAGAAAGGTCTGTATAATGTCTTTATACCATAAAAAGCAAACATGACTTACAGAAACAGAAAAAAACACCTGAAATCAATAAGCATCTATTTACTTTTCCCCATCTAAATGAGAAACAGATATCAAGAAAATATTTTAGCTCTGGGTTTGCCTTTAATAATGCTATGAAATTCATGCTGAGTGGAGAAAACTCATGCCTGATACAACTTATAGTACATTTCAAGGTGAATTACTAAATCCTCAAAACCTGACCTTCTAATGAAGGCACTGATGCAAGCAGAGTTGGTGAAGAAAACTACAAAGATATAAAAATGCATAGATATATGACCAGCTAGGGACAAATTTTGATGGAATTATCACCAGATCTCTCCAGACAAGGCATATCTATCAAACATGCCTACCCTAAGCTTTGATTCCATTAATTCCCCGAGAAAAGACATCAGGTAGAGTTCTGGATACCAGGTGTGTAAACACTAAGAGATTCTGATATTACGATATCTTTCACATAGAAACCCGAACACAACCCAACCAGATGCAGAAGCGAGTTTCCGCTGGGAATGCTACCTACCCTTTTACTACTGGTATCATTATTTAAACGTTTAATGTAGGAGAAACTGAAGGCCAAAAAAGAACACGCCTGCACTTAATTTCAAGTGACAGCTAATACAGTGCATTAAAGGTGTAATACTATACACATGGTAGTTATATATAAATAGCAACGTTAAAAGGGGTTACAACATCCCTAAGACATCCTAAGTCTAAAACACTTAAAAAGCACATTCGCAGTACAACTTATCTTAAATTATTTTAATTGGTTTCAAGAAGACTTCAGATTAGTAATGGGCTTTGACTTTTCCTGATTATAAAAGAGAAATACAGATGAATGCTTTTTAGGCAGCCTGATATCATTCCCAGGTAGACTACCACATAACCTGTGTTACTTAAATGCCATTAACCAGCAACGAATGTAATTTTCACATAAGTGTTTTATGTACATTTTGTTTGCCTAAAGTTGTTAGTTCTCTTAATAAATATAGCTTATGCAAAATGTCTTTTTTTTTTTTTTTGGTTCTTTCCTTGCATTCATTATACAGGAACTTTTTCAAAGAGAAAGAGGGGAGAAAAAGGCAGATTGACAGAACTTAAATACTTAGGAACCATTTTACCATAGAGGGTCTTTTTTTTTTTTTAATAGTATGAAAAATAATCCAGTTACAGTCTTTAGCTCGATTACTTACAAATAAATTATCTGAAAAAAAAATCAAGTAAATCTGTCAGTTGTGAAAGTTTATTTTTCCATGTGTTATCTAGAGATAAGCCAGCCTGTACTATTAGATTTCCACTGGCGTAATTGTGCATGAATTCTGATCTGATTTGGTATTACATGGTGCAAAAGGTGACACATTTTCTCTAATATACCCCATTAGAAAGGAAAGAAATTGCCAAAGTATGAAATCTGAGGACCTTGATTCAGAAACTATGTGACTTTGAGGTCAACTCAGTGGAAGAAAAGAACTTGTTCAACTACCCCAGGCACTGAAGGTTGTGACAAGCAAATCTAATACCCAGCGTAGTTACTCTTGTTGGATAATCAATAAAATCTTACATTATCAGACTGCAACAGCTGTATATTCGTTTATCTTATTGCCTTGTATGTCTCCAACATATTCAAGTGTGGAATCACAGAGAATACAGATGCTGTTCCCATTTCTAAATCATTGCTGATCAGAAGACTCAGCTAAGATACCAGAACTGAGAAACAGCACGCATGTGTATAACATGCTGAATATATATTTTATGTAAGGCTACCTCACTACAACAGAGAAATATTAGCTCCAAGGATCTTGGAAAAGAGTTCTGACCGAATTACTCAGAGTTCTTACAACACAAGTTTTAGAGATATAAGTGATCTTTGAAATCCTATGAGAAATGACCTTGAACAAATTAGTAAAATACCAGATGTGATCTGTTGGCAATTTCAAATTACATTTTCTAAAAAGTAGAAACCCTTATGTTTTAAGAAGGAAATGTTGTGCAACCTCTTTTCCTCACTTGACTTTTTGTTTTTGGCAGCCAGTCAGAGTAAGTAAAGCCTGACTTCCAGAACACAGGACTGGCATTCTGTCTTCCTTTGGTAGAGGACAATGAATGTCCATTACAACTTAAATAGGAATTTTAAAAGGATTCTTTACAACTTCCTTCCTACTCAGCAACCCGCCCCCCCCCACCCCTGACCCCAATTAGTTTCAAAGGAAAGCTTAGGTAGAAGATGAAATTTTTGGACTGCATTCTTATCTCTGGACAAAGCAAAAGAAGAGATATTTAGGGAGCCCTTTGAGATTTCAGTGGAGAAGTCAAGAATGACAATTTAGTCAGTTCTTTGTTGCTTCTCATTTCATAAATCAAACACAAAAAGTGAAATAAAAAGAAATATTAATAGCATGATAAAATTTAGATATACCTGGAAAATTGAAAGTGCTAGTTTTTTTTTTTTTTTTTTTTTTGCTAGTTTAATTTTTGAGATAACCTAATCCAGCACTAATTGTAGATAAGCCTTAGACCGTCTCCTGGTAACAGGCTTCATATTCCTAAAGGCAACAGGACATCTATTTGAAGCTTGTGCTCTTGAAAATTGTGGCTGATTTATTTTGAAAGATGGCCACACAACACATCTTATCCCTTAGGTTCTTATGCAATATGACCTTGACACTCCTGTTGAAGAGGTAGAATCAAATTCACCTTCTCCTTGAATCTGGGCTGACTTTACAGACTAGCTTGATGCATACAACAGAAGTGACATTCTTGTACTTCCAACACCTGGATCTCTTGAAACAATCAATTTTGAATTTTCTCTCTCAAAACCAAGCTGCCACGTTAGGAGAAAGCTGCAACAACCTCTAGTCACCTGACTGAGCCATGAAGATGACCACAGACGTGGCTGGAACCACATGAGAAATTCAGCAAGAACAGCCCAGCTGAGCCCAGTTAGTCCATTGCATGGTGAAGACACGGAAAATTATTGATTTAGGATGCTTTTTTTTTTTTTTTTAAGGGGGAGGGTGTGAGGTAAGGCTGTTATGCAGAAAAGGGAGGCTTTGAGGCAACAGACTAGAGTTTGAAGTTTGGTTGTTTCACTTCTTTTGTGACCTTTAGTGAGTTACTTTATGTCTCAGAGGTTTTGGTTTTCATCGAAAAATACTGACGATAGTAGCTGCTTCTCAACTGACCCATATTCTTCCAGCATCGTACTCTCTTAGTGACTCTTAGAGTAAGGCCAGAATAAGCATGGTTGCTCTATACATTTTTGCTCAGAACCAACTTTTGAGGCATTAAAAATCTTTGGTTTCCCTTCACATTCATGTTCTTTGCTTCCACATTGGATCTGGGCTTCCCGATTGGAAGGACAATGAATGAGTAAAAGACATTGTTGCCATCATTTTTCCAAAGCTCGGTCTGCTTTCTCAAGACCTAGCATGCCGAAGAGGGCTGGACAGGCCCATAGGACACTTTCCCTGTGTATTCTGGAGCAAACAGGCTCTGGCTGTGCAGAATCGCAGTCTAAGTGGCCTGGTTGTCGTCTCTAGGTGGGTCAGCAGGCTGAGACAAAACATGACCAGGAAGGAAAACAAATGAGAGAATTTGTTTCCTCATCTCCATTTCTTCATCATCCGGCAAGCTACCTAATTCCTAGTCTTAGCTTCCTCTCTATTAGACAAGTAAACTGGTTTTTAGGCTCAACTACTTTTCTAATTTAGGCACATTATCTGGTTTCTAATCTTAGCTGTTTCCTCATCACGATAATGGTACTTGCTCAGCCAATACACAGTCATAGAGAAATTAACTAACAGAAGGAAGGGGAAGTACTCTGAAACGCTGAAGTGCTCCACAGATGTCAGTATGCCGCAGGTAGGCAGCTCCCAGTTATCTAAAACATTCCCTTACTCTGTTGTTGTTCCGTCACTAAGCTATGTCCACCTCTTTGCGACCCATGGACTGCAGCATGCCAGGCTTCCCTGTCCTTCACTGTCTCCCGGAGTTTGCTAAAACTCAGGTCCATTGAGTCGGTGATGCCATCCAACCATCTCATCCTTGGTCGCCCCCTTCTCCTCTCCTCCCGGCCTCAATCTTTCCCAAACCCAGGGTCTTTTCCAAAGAGCTGGTTCTTCGCATCAGGTCTTACTCTAGCCACATAAATTTTTTCAATAATCATATTACAGAGACAGATAAATATATTTCTCAAATTTCTGTCTATTGTCATTATTACCATGTAGGTACAAGATTGCCATTATTTTACTGCTGGGGCTACTGTGGAACCTTCCAGCTCCCCTCCCTTCAAGCCTCATCTCCTTCTTATGCCATCCTCTGCCCTCTTGCCAAAGTTTCCTTCATAAAGCACAAATTTCAAGATGACAGTTTCTTATTTTAGAACTGCCTTTGATTCTCCATTGCTTGGAGAATAGACTTCAAATTCCTTAGATGATGGCAAAAAACAGAGAGTGAAAAAGTTGGCATAAAACAACATTCATAAAACTAAGATCATGGCATCCAGGCTCATCACTTCATGGCAAGTAGAAAGGGAAAAAGTGGAACGAGTGACAGATTTTATTTTCTTGGGTTCCAAAATCACTGTGGATGGTGACTGCAGTCATGAAATTTAAAGACTTTTGCTCCTTGGAAGGAAATCCATGACAAATCTAGATAGCATATAAAAAAGCAGAGACATCACTTGGCTAACAAAAGTCCATATAGTCAAAGCTCTGGTTTTTCCAGTAGTCATGTACGGATGTGAGAGTTGGACCATAAAGAAGGCTGAGCACCAAAGAACTGATACTTTTGGACTGTGGTGTTAGAGAAGACTCTTGAGAGTTCCTTGGACTGCAAAGAGATCAACCCAGTCAACCCTAAAGGAAATTAACCCTGAAAATTCATTGGAAGGACTGATGCTGAAGCTCCAATACTTTGGTCACCTGATGCAAAGAGCTGACACATTGGAAAATACTCTGATACTGGGAAAGATTGAGAGCAGGAGGAGAAGGGGGTGACAGGGGATGAGATGATTGGATGGCATCACCGACTCAATGGACATGAGTTTGAGCAAACTCTGGTAGGCAGGGAAGGACAGGGAAGTCTGGAGTGCTGCAGTTCAGGGGGTTGCAAAGAGTCAGACACAATTCAAAACTGAATAACACAAGCTTTTGCAACCCTATATTTCCCTGACCAGCGTCACTTTCCTCCACTTTGGCTCCTATGGCTTCATACACTACTTGACTTTACACACCACACATCCTCTTATATCCTTCAAGACCCACACCCAATGCCATTTCTTCTGTGCAACATTTGCTGACAGTCCTATGAATATGGTCATCCTCCTGTTTTGCCCACCCAGATTCTGTTCACAACTTTGCTATGACATTTTTCTCACTGTATTACAACTATTAGCTTACATCACCAAGGGTCCCATCAGACGATGACTCCTGAAAGGCCTGAACTGTGTTATATTTATCTTTGTCTACCTAATGACTTGTCCTTCAATATATGTTTATGGTAAATAAAAAAGTATCAGTTTCCAATATGAGAGACACAAGAACAAATTAGTTCATCCTATATCTGAGATTGGGCTTCAAAGGGCAGGGCTAGGTTTCTGGATTTGGGAAGTAAATAACATTTTAACGCTTCCTTTCTGAGACTTTGCTTTTTAGATAAGATGAAGACACTGATTCACATAGAGGATATGGCATGGAATGCTGTACCTATCAGCCTGGACTAAATCATTTGTTTGCAGTGAAAAAAAGAACTCAAAATCAGATACCTATAAAAACAAAGGTTTATTTTTTGCTCAAAATCATGATCATATGGGCTGGCTCCATGTCATCTTTACTCCAGAATTCAGGCTGAAGGGGCTTCCCTGATGGCTCAGATGGTAAAGAATCTGCCCGTAAGGCCAGAGACCCTGGTTTGATCCCTGGGTCAGGAAGATCCTCTGCAGGAGGGCATGGCAACCCAATCTAGTATTCTTGCCTGGAGAATCCCATGGACAGAGGAGCCCGGTGGGCTACAGTCCATGGGGTCTCAAAGAGTCAGACATGACTGAGCAACCAATACACACACCCCATGTCATCTTTACTCCAGAATTCAGGCTGAAGGAAGCCCTTCTGCATGGAAAGTTCCAGTTGCAAAGAGAGAGGGCAGGGGCAAAAGACAGCTCCTGAGCCTTCTTGTTGGGAAGTGGCATGGGTCAGCCAAAGAGAGGTCCATGGCCCAGCCTAAGATCAGTCGGCAGGAAAGTGCAGAATAGAAGGCATTTTGCCATCGACGCTATAGGAGGTAAAGAGACAGCTGGCGTCGTCCCTACCATGTAAAGGCCTCTAGAACGGTTTCCTATTGACAGGAATCGAAGAAGACTCACCCTGCTAGCGTGATTATAGCCATAGGCATATACCTTTGTCTACTTTGAGTTTGGCTACAGCTGGAAAATTGCAAAGAAAAAAAGTACCATGTAACTTTTATATCTATTAATTGTATATTAATTATGGAGTGTGGGGTAACACAAAAGGGGCAGTATTTCTTGTGTGACAAGATTCCGGCCCACGGAAGCACTGAAGCGACAAAACTGAAGGAGTACCTAAAGCTGCCTGCTCTAAAAATCTATTCGACATTGTGGATCTTTTTCTTTATATAAAAATATCTTGATTTTTACAAACAGGAACTTTACCTGGCTTTGGATATTCCCCAAGACAAAAAGACTCGTGTTCAAACGTTTTTTTGAGTTCATCATAAGACCAAGAAAAATAACCCACTCCCTGGACACTGAAATATTTTGGTTAAGCAACATGTTTCTTGAGGTTGTGTTCTCATCAAATGCCGTTGCCACAGAAGAATTTCTGACCTCTCTTTAATATTTCCCTTTTTTGCATATATTAATAACTTAATGAAAATATATACCTGTATTTCCATAGCCAACTTCTGTTGGCAAGTTATTACAATCAAGGAAGAATTCCTACATTGTGAACTCCTTATAGAACCTGCAGAGTCAATGTCTTTAATATGGTGAAGGATTTCTTTGCCAAACAAACTTTCAGGCGGAATAAAGATCTTGGCACCCTGCGCTCAGATGGAGCATCTGTGACGCTTGGCAACACATCTGGTTCTGCTGCTTTGGTGAAGAAACACGCTCCTCATCTCAACATGCAGTGGTGTCAGCCCATGTCAACGGCTCTGCCAGCGATCACGAAAAAACTGTGTCTATTTCTATGAACGTTATCAACCTCCTGAGAGCCAGGGCTGACACACTGCTATTTTAAGAAGTTTTGTCAAGAAATGAGAGTAGAAGAGTCAGTTCAGTGCTGCAAAACAGAAGTTAACTAGCTTTCCAGAGGACCTGTCTTCAAATGTTTGGTTGACCTTCAAATGCAAGTTCCACTTTTTTTTTTTTTTTTGAGGCCAAGGAAATCCAACTATTAGAATAACACAACAGGAAAGAGTCCAGTCATAGTTCACTTTCAGTTCGGTTCAGTTGCTCAGTCGTGTCTGACTCTCTGCGACCCCATGGACTGCAGCATGCCAGGCTTCCCTGTCCATTACCAACTCCTAGAGTTTACTCAAACTCCACTGAGTCCAATGGACAAACTCCAAATGTCCATCGAGTCAGTGATGCCATCTAACTATCTCATCCTCTGTCGTACTTGATGGATATTCTTGCCAAGTTACCTAGGTCAATCTTTTCATTTAAATTTTTTTCAGCTCAGTTGCCACTCTGGAAGGGCATGTGGGAGGCAATATGTGTGTGTCTACTTGCTAGGTCGCTCAGGTGAGTCTGACTTGGCAACCTCACAGACTGTAGCCCTCCAAGGCTCCTCTGTCCATGGGATTTCCTAGGCAAGGATACTTGAGTGGGTTCCCACTTCCTTCTTCAGAGGATCTTCCCAACCCAGGGATCAAACCTGTGTCTCTTGCGTCTCCTGCATTGGCAGGTGGATTCTTTAAGACTGCAATGTGGGAGACAGCTACCTAAGGAGTTCAAGGCTGGAGAAGGGCTTCCGCAAGCTGGAATGAGTAACAAAGCTTTCCAATTTGTTTACAGGTAGAAACCGACAGGCAGCTGGAGTCCTTAGATAACCCTTTCAAAGCTAATCCTGCCTCGGATGAACTTAACATGCAACCATGAATATTTGATCCTTAAAAAAAAAATTACAAAGCATTAATGATGCAGACTTTTCAAAGCATGAACTCAAACAAGAATTTTGGAGAACTCTAGGAATTTCACTGTGTCTAACCCTCATCTAATAAAGCCACGGCAGCTCCCATTTTATTTGTTACTGTTTTCTTCTGCCAAGTGAGTATTTCAAGCACTTATTGCCATGAAACTGAAAAGTCATAGTCAAACAGATGTCAAAAATAACAAGCCTATTGCTGTGTCAAAAAAAACCACTCCATAATTTCAATATCAAAGCCAAACATCAGCATTCTCGTAGAATTTTACTTCTGAGCTGAATTAAACTTTATTTTTACTTGAAAAATTTACATATATCTCAGGTGTTTGAGGAAAATAGGCATTAATGTCAAGAGAAATGTGGTGAGAGCAACAGACATAAGACTTTAGAAAGATAATTTATAGTCTCTGGAAAATAATTCAATTTCCGTTGCAAAAAAAAATGGCACAAAAAGTTATTTATATATGTGTTTATGTGTTTTCTTCTGGGGAGAAAATCCACAGCTGTCTTCAGATTCTGAAAGGGTTTGTGACCTAAATAAGGCTAGTACCCTGTGTCTCCATGCTTTGTAGAATGAAACATTTTAAGAAATAGAATGAATGCTGTGAGGAAGTGGATTTCATCTGTTGAAAAATGAAGTTAACCATGCTTTGGTGCTCTACTCACCAATGAATAATAATAATAATACTTTCCTAAATAGGAAAGTAACCCACTGCACTAGAGATGGGTTCTAACTCACACTCGATTTGCACAAGCTTTCTGAAACAAAATTAAGGCAATTTGAATAAAAATATTTGTTTTGTTAGATTCTGCTTTTAGTTTCCACATTAAATGAAAAATCATATAGCCATATTTATATAGCACAGTAGGACTAAGATAATAAGGAAAAATTAGGAGCTCAGATTTAGGGCTTTGAAATGCAGTATTTTTTTTCTTTCTTTCTTTTTTTTTTTTTTTTTGGAGAAGTATAGAAAATGAAGTTTAAAGTGTTTAGTTGCTATTGCTGCTGTAACAAATTATCTTAAACCTAGTGGCTTAAACAATGTAAGCTTATTATCTTACAATTCTGCAGTTCACAAGTTGAAATGGGTCTCACTGGGCTAAAATCAGGATGTGGGCAAGGCCACATTTCTTTCTGGAGTGTCTTTCTAGTTTCTAAACGCTGCCCACATTCCTTGGGTTATGGCCCCTTCCTCCACCTTCACAGCCAGTACAGCTGCTTGCCTCCCTGCCCCGCCCCACCCCACCGCACTCCCACTCGCTGTATGCTTTATTCAAGCCAGTGCTCCGGCCTCGACTGTGTGTTCCCACGGTGGTGTGTCTTCTGTGGCTGCTGCTTCAGGTGCTTCTCCATGGTCTTCAGAACTCCCTGTGCTTGTTGAGCCTGGGGTTTAGGGCATGTACTTTCTTGGGCAGCAGATCCTGGGGCTGATGGAACTTCCTGAGGTTTTCTTCCTGAGTCTGGTTAATGATGGTGAGAATAAGGGCAATGTACTCATGGAGAGTGCAGATCTTGGAGAGCTCGGACCACGTGTCACCTGTCACTTTGGCGATGTACAGCTGGGAGAACTCCCGCTTCAGGTGGTCCGGATGATTCAGCAGCTCTTCCTTCTTGTTGGGAAGGTTCTGAGCATTGGTTTTGGCCATAGTTGCACAAGTGGCTGCCAGCTGCTACCCACTCTGAGGGTCTCTTCCACTTTTCAGGACACTTGTGTTGGGCCCACTCAGATAATCCAGGATTAGCTCCCTATTGCAAAGTGAGCTGATTAGCAACCTTCATTCCATTACCACTTAATGCCTCTTTACAATGTAGCATAACATATTCTCAGGTGCTAGGGATTAGCAGGGACTTCTTGGGGGGCTATTATTCTGCCTACCACACAGCCCCTCAGCTGGTACGATGGGAAAGAGTAAAGAGAATAGTGAGAAGAAAAGGAAACAGGTGTAAATAGCCCCTTGCTAGCCTGGATGGTATGTTTCCTGATTGTGCTACTAAAGACCATCCCTGAGATCATTTGCGTCTATACTCTGATTTTTTTTTTTCTCCTGGAAAACATTAAGGAAGGGTAAAGATGCCATATTGGAAACCTGAGTGTTTAGCCCTGGCTCTACCACTGACTGTCTACATCACCTTTGGCGATTCACTTAACTTTGCATTAGAAGCATATTTTCCTCTTTAAAACTAGGAGAGGCAGGGAGAGGATGCACTGGGATGTGCTGAGTGTCAGGGGCTCAAAGGAAGGGAGCTCTCATGAAATTCCAGGGGTTCCGGCGGCCTGCAAGGCAGTCCTGGGATGAGAAACGCCTGGGTGCTCCTGGTGCTAGAAGGCCCTCATCCCAGACTCCTGCTAAGGACTCTGGTCCATGCCCTCTATCAAACAAAGCTCAGGCATCATGAACACCTCCCCTGATGCCCTGGCCAGGGTCACCTTGGCATAAAGCCTGGCTCCAGGGGCCAGCCGGATGTGCTGGACGGACTCTGACCCAAGGGCTGTGCAAAGAGGCAGCCCCTGAGAAGGTCCACGGGGTGGGGGGTGTCAGTGAAACACACGTGCACAGGCAGAAAGCCTCCCACCTTCCAGGAGACAGACAGCTCCAGGGCAGCAAGGCAGCCTTCTTTCACCTGTCCTGGGTATCCTCCAGTTTCCATCTTGCTATGATTCTAGATGGAAGGAGAGCCTGTTCCTACTGACTCGAGGTCACGGGTCTATCTGCTCAGTGGGTCCAGGCACCAACAGGAAGAATGGGCTCTTTCTCACTTATTGCTGATTTTATTCTTATTGCTCTTCTCCTAGGAGGAAGCAACAAGGGTAAAGAGCTCATCGGGCTCTCTGCATTCCTAACCATCCCTCATAGCAGAGGTGAATCAGATAATAAGGAACTGGAGCATGTTTGTGTGTATGTGTGTGTGTGTGTGTGCATGCACACACGTGCATGTGTGCACTCAGTCGTGCTTGATTCTTTGCGACCCCATGGACTGTAGCCCGCCAGGCTCCTCTGTCCATGGAATTCTCCAGGCAAGAATACTGGAGTGGGTTGCCATTTCCTCCTTCAGGAGATCTTCCTGACCCAGGGATCAAACCTGAACATATTGTATTATGATTGTAAAATATATCTCAGTTTATACCTCTGGTCTAAGCTGTTTCCTATCATCTTTGAAAGGCTATGTCCAGGCAGGCAGGATTTCCTAATTTGTTTACTGCAAGATAGTTATGTCAGGTTGTAGCAAAGCAAGGAATGCAGAAACTGCTCAATTTTTGTTCTGGGGCATGGGTGGGACTCGATGGTTGTATTAGGCAGAATTCTAAGATGGCTGTCAAGATTCCTACCTCCTGATGTATATGTCCTACATAATCCCCTGCCTTTGTTTGTGAGGGGGATTTGGGAATATGATGGGATAGGCATTGTCATGATTAGGTTATGTTACAGTTGATGTTTAAAAGGGAGAGTATCTTTGGTGGGCCTGGCCTTATCAGGTGACCCCTTAAAGCAACGGGGCTCTTGAAGAAACATACTTGAAGTATGAAAGAGACTCGACACAGGGAGACTCTCCACTGACGGATATCAGGATGGGTGGGGCCATGGCAAGTAGACACTAGCAGCAGAGAGCCAGCAAGAAAACAAGGCTTCAGTCCCCTCACTACAAAGAACTGAATTCTACTAGCAAATTAAATGAGCTTGGAAGTGGATTTTTCTGCAGAGCCTCTAAACAAGAATTCAGCTTGACTGAAACTTTGACTGTGAGACTGGGCAGAGAACCCAGTTGAGCCACACCTGGACTTCTGATCTACTGAACTGAGAGCTAATAAATGTTTACGGTTGTAGCCAGAAATAAACTCACACACCTATGGTCAATTAACCTACAGGCAAGAACATATAATAGAGAAAAGATAATCTCTTCAATAAGTGCTGGGAAAACTGGACAGCTACTGCAAAAGAATGAAACGAGAACACCATGCTGCTACTGCTGCTAAGTCGCTTCAGTCATGTCTGACTCTGTTCCACCCCATAGATGGCAGCCCACCAGGCTTCCCCATCCCTGGGATTCTCCAGGCAAGAATACTGGAGTGGGTTGCCATTTCTTCTCTAACACCATATACAAAACTGAACTCGAAATAGATCAAAGACCTAAATGTAAGACACTATAAAACTATTAGAAGAAAACACAGGCAGAAAGCTCTTTGACATAAATTGCAACAATATCATTTTTGAGCCACCTCTTAGAATAATGAAAATAAAAACAAAATAAACAAGTAAGACCTAATTAAACCTAAAAGCTTCTGCACAGCAAAGGAAACCATTAGCAAAATGAAAAGACAACACAAAATGGGAGAAAGTATTTGCAAATGAAGCAACTGACAACGGATTAATCTCCAGAATATAGAAACAGCTCATGTAGCTCTATGTCAAAAAACCAAACAGTTCAATAAGACAAATAGGCAGAAGATCTAAATAGACATTCCTCCAAAGAAGACATACAGATGGCCAAAAAGCACATGAAAAGATACTCAGCATCACTAAGTAGCAGAGAAATGCAAATCAAAACTACAGTGAAGTATTACCTCACCCTGGTTAGAATGGTCATCATCAAAAAGTCTAAAAACAGTAAACGCTGGAGAGCGTGTGGAGCAAATGGAACCCTCCTACACTGTTGGTGGGAATGTAAATTGGCACAACCGCTATGGACAACAGTATGGACGTGTCTTAAAAAACTTAGAATAGAACCATTATATGATCCAGCAGTCTTACTCCTGGGCATACATCCAGAGAAAACCATAATCTGAAAGGATGTTCATTGCAGTACTATTTACAACAGCCAAGACATGGAAGCAACCTAAACATCCATTGACAAAGGAGTGGATAAGGGAGATGTGTACACGTATATAATATAATATTACTCATCCATTAAAAAAAATGAAAGAATGCCATTTGCAGCAACATTCATGGACCTAGAGATTATCATACAAAGTGAAGTAAATCAAAGACAAGTATCATATGAAAGCACTCATATGTGGAATCTAATTTAAAAAGATACAAATGAACATATTTATAAAACAGAAACAGACTTATAGATACCAAAAACAAACTTGCCAAAGGGGAAACAAGGAGGACAGGGGTAAATCAGGAGCTTGGGATGAACACACACACACACACACACACACACACAATCTATACATTAAGTAGATAACTCACACGTTATCTACCTCATACATATGTAATGTGATGAGCTGGACCATAAAGAAAGCTGAGCACTGAATAACTGACGCTTTTGAACTGTGGTGTTGGAGAAGACTCTTGAGTCCCTTGGACTGCAAGGAGATCCAACCAGTCCATCCTAAAGGAAATCAGTCCTGAATATTCATTGGAAGGACTGATGCTGAAGCTGAAGCTCCAATACTTTGGCCACCTGATGCAAACTGACTCATTGGAAAAGACTCTGATGCTGGGAGGGATTGGGGGCAGGAGGAGAAGGGGACGACAGAGGATGAGATGGCTGGATGGCATCACCGACTCGATGGACATGGGTTTGAACAAGTTCTGAGAGTTGGTGATGGACAGGGAGGCTTGGTGTGTTGCAGTCCGTGGGGAGCAAGAATTGGACACAACTGAGCAACTGAACTGAACTAATTCACAAGGACCTACTTATAGCACAGGGAACTCTACTCAATATTCTCTGATAACCTACATGAGAAAAGAATCTCAAAAGGAATGAATATATGTTTATGTATAACTGAACCATTCTGCTCTACACCTGAAACTAACACATTATAAATTAACTATACTCCAATACAAGGCTGTATATTGTCACCCTGCTTATTTAACTTATATGTAGAGTACGTCATGAGAAATGCTGGGCTGGAAGAAGCACTGGCTGGAATTAGGATTGCCAGGTGAAATATCAGTAACCTCAGATATGCAGATGACACCACCCTTATGGCAGAAAGTGAAGAAGAACTAAAGAGCCTTTTGATGAAAGTGAAAGAGGAGAGTGAAAAAGTTGGCTTAAAGCTCAACATTCAGAAAGCTAAGATCATGGCATCTGGTCCCATCACTTCATGGCAGATAGATGGGGAAACAGTGGCTGACTTTAATATTCTGGGCTCCAAAATCACTGCAGATGGTGACTGCAGCCATGAAATTAAAAGACACTTACTCCTTGGAAGGAAAGTTATGACCAACATAGATAGCGTATTAAAAAGCAGAGACATTACTTTGCCAACAAAGGTCCGTCTAGTCAAGGCTATGGTTTTTCCAGTGGTCATGTATGGATGTCAGAGTTGGTCTATAAAGAAAGCTGAGTGCCAAAGAATTGATGCTTTTGAACTGTGGTGTTGGAGAAGACTCTTGAGAGTCCCTTGGACTGCAAGGAGATCCAACCAGTTCATCCTAAAGGAGATCAGTCCTGGGTATTCATTGGAAGGACTGATGTTGAGGCTGAAGCTCCAATACTTTGGCCCCCTGATGCGAAGAGCTGACTTATTTGAAAAGACCCTGATGCTGGGAAAGATTGAGGGCAGGAGGAGAAGGGGACGACAGAGGATGAGATAGTTGGATGGCATCATTGACTCAATGGACATGGGTTTGGGTGGACTCCAGGAGTTGGTGATGGACAGGGAGGCTTGGCATGCTGTGGTTCATGGGGTCTCAAAGACATGACTGAGCAACTGAACTGATACTCCAATAAAATTAAAATATTAAAAAACCCAGAAATCTTATTTTAATATTTTACAATGGACTATTGCTAGCCTTAGTAAATAAATATTTTAAAATGTTTAAAAAGCCTCTAAGTTTGTGATAATTTGTTATGAAGCAATAATACTAACAATACTAATAATACCACTAATAAATTTTAAAAATAATAAAATTAATAATACATACACATAAAATGCTAATAATACCAATAAGCTACTACAATGGTATTTCAGTTAAATATAAGATAGGATTTTTTTTTTGTCTCCTGTTTTCCTGCCTTTCTCCAAAGCTTTGATCTGTTTTCCCACCATGAAGTTATTTCACTGACTATAACTAGAAAACGCCGTCTTGCCCGATTACAATCTTGTCTCATACCACTTATCAGAGTTATCTCTTCCCTTCCCCCTCACGGTTGATTTGAGATGCAGGGATGTACTCATCTTGGGTATGTTATATACATGTAGGGCTGGAGAATCAAGCCAGAAAATACAGATTTTGACAATTAAAGCAAACAATCTGTGTTTTGAAGTAACTCGGATATGTTTCCTTCATACATCTAGTTATCTTGAAACACAGTAACCTTGACATCATGGCTGAAGAAAAAAAGAGAAGCAATGTAAGCACACACGTCTGAACATTTAAATATCTTTTATCGATAAACATTACTAGAATGCCATGCATTTGGATCTGTGCTTTTCCTGAGGAAAACCTGCAGTCTATCTTCTGCTTCCTGATACTGCAGGTGGATCCCATTACAAGGGTAGGAGACACCATGGAAAGCATGCCTAAACTTTTAAAGCTACAAAACAGAAAGCTGGTCTTCATTAATTAGATGTCAGGATTATGCAAACTGACCACTGTATTATTACGCATAATATGGCGAAAAGCCTGATTATATAGTTTGTTGATAGTTCCATGTGGGTAATTTATCTAAGCCTTATGTGCTAAGATATTCTATTAACCACAAAGGCAGGATTTGGTATCAGGTAAGAAAATCACACTGTGACTTTGTGGTTGATGGCTGAAAGAACGCCTTACCACAAAGGGAACTGAGAATGCAATATGGTGTCTTTCTAACTTTTAATTTAGGAAAAATTCCACCCCCCAGTACCACTTAACCTGGTGCTACCACACAAGGCAGATATAAGTGGAAATATTAACAAGTCAGTGATTCATAAGTGAGACTCACCATTGCAAACCCATATTCTCTGCCTTTGTGAAAACCATGGAATTGGATTAAGAGAAAGGCCATGTACTTTTAGATTTAAGCAAATGTGGACAATGGATTCTAGAATGAAGGATAAATCTGAGCATCACAAACCCTCATCTGAATAATGATTAGCTGCTTTAATAAAAAGGAAGAGCTCACACACAAAAAACCTCAAAGTGCATAATGTGGAAAAATCTCAAGATCTGGGAATCTAGGTAAATCACGACTTTTTGCCTTTACCAATTTTACCCAGTCTTCCCAGGTGCTAAAGGCAGCACTAAAGAAAAGCTATCACGAAACTATTATGTTAGGCCATTATCATCTTTGCCTCAATCTCTTATACCTGTGTCTATGCCAGCTATCTAATTATGATGAGGGAAAACACTCCAAGCTCAAAAGAAGTGAACAACTTCGGTTTCTGCTCACACGGACCTTGTCAAGTAGCCAGCGACTTGTCCTTTCATTGTGAGTGACTAATATCAATGCTGGCTCTAAAGAAAGACACTTTTCATAATCGTCCAACAATCTGCTAAGTGAAAACATATGGATGGGCTTAGGCGAAGCCTGCCAGGGGTCTTTGTTCAATGGAAAACAGGTGCTTTCATTCTGTGGCACGTAATACCCCATTTACCCCCAAGTCCAAAGGTTACAGGACTAATAGCTGCCTTGTGGTAATCAACGAAAGCCAAGACACTAGCCCTGGTGAAACATCTGGGACATATTTTACATACTTGCAACATATGCTTCAGGTTCAATTAAAGTGAGGCTTTGGCACATTTATTAATCTTTTTTACTTTTATCCTATAAGAGGACCCACTGACCTGACCCTACTATTATACCATATGAAAAAACAGAGAAATAATGAGAGTTAGAGGTCAGTACCTGCTCGTATGGCAAAAAAACACATTTGTTTTCTCATGAAACTCCATTACGCATGACTCTATACACAAACTTTAAATAGAGGAACCAATGAATTT
This sequence comes from Bos mutus, assembly GCF_027580195.1. Lineage (NCBI taxonomy): Eukaryota > Metazoa > Chordata > Mammalia > Artiodactyla > Bovidae > Bos > Bos mutus. The sequence continues at coordinate 25,326,835 of NC_091623.1, forward strand.
TTCAAAGTAGGAAATTACCCTTCTCCCGCTCAGACACTCTGATAGCCAAGACTTACAACATTTACCACTGCGAGAGTCAGCTGAGATACAGAAGCTGGTAAATAGAAACTTGAAGTAGCCTTTCATATTTTCATAGTAAAAACTTTATATTTCCAGAATATAAGATTTCCACTCTAAGATTCTTCCCTCTATTATTCAAGTCCCTAAAAGTCTATTGTAAATTATTACATTTGAGATTTTCTTTTTGTTCAGATATGTTTTTATATTATCAATTGTGTTATGAGTAAATAAAAGCAAAACCCTCTAATATATCACTCAAATAAAGGGGTGGATTTATGAAAATCAGCTCACAATCCTTTCATATGGAAAACACCACTGTTTTTTGGCATCCTATGCAGAATAGAGGTGAATTCATAGAGTTATTTAAGCACTCACTTTAGTAAACTTTAGTAAACTTCAGTCAACTTTAGTAAACCAGATCTGAAAATGTGTTAGAACCAAGGTGTCAATTCCAGACAATCAAACACCACATAACAACAGATGCCACCCCTGAGTTTGGAATTGTCTTCCACATGGCACCTTCTACTTGATATCTATGTTTTGGTAATCTGGTTAACCAGGTATGCTACTGGTTTTCCACAAACATCTTCTCTATTAAAAAAATGACCCCAAAGGGAGATTAGTGTGTAGGATATCAAACAAAGTGACTAAAAAAATATAGGTTGACTTCAAGCAGGGGTGTTGAAGCATCAGACTTCACTAAGGGTTTCCATTTATGAACATTTCTTGGGAGACACTTGCTGCTAGAATGGATCTTTATGGTGGCTTTAATAATAAAGCAGCAACAAGCAAGGGAAAAATGGCCATAAATGGATGGCAGCTCAGTGTTTATCAGCAGAGGAATGATGATTCAGAGCTGGCGTGCTGAGTTAAAATACAAGCTCTCTACAGCTCCACAACTGACCTTAACAATAAATCATATCATTTATTGCCGGGAGTGTATGCTCATGTTATTCAACATTAGAAACAAGCACATATGTGTTTTTGCAGAAAGGAGATTTTTGTTAATGCTTGAGGATGTTGCTAATGACTAAATGATATCCAGAAGAAACATTTTACATAAAAGCGCTATCGATTTTAAAATGTTTGAAATAGCAGTAGAAGGGAGAAAGAATGTACTTGGAGAAAGAAGGTACATGTGTGTGCTTGTGTATGTGTATCTTTCTATTTTCCTTCTAGCATTGACTATTGGGAAAAAAATCATTCAGGAAGTTAACAAATCACTGTGAATTTTTTTTTTTTTTTTGACATTTCCAATGCTTGCTTCTAGCACACAAATTCTTACACTGGGATATAAGTGTACATCTCTACTGGAATCAAAGGTCAAGGGCATAAATTAAGATACACTGTTTTTCTCCTTCCTTCAAAAAATTTCAGTGCTTTACTAGAAAAGAAGTCAGACAGATTCAGTGTAGGTCAAAACTCAGGCTTTATATGCGGAACGATGTGGTCAAAATGAATGCTCATTCTCACCCCTGCTCCCAATCTCACCCTAAGACTTTTTAGGTTTTAGATGCAGAAATGCCCAAAGATGATGCCATAAACCATCATCAGTAGTCTCCGTGACATAGAAAGCTGTCCTCCTGACTCCAGGTACTGCTGCAGCGGAGCAAGGTCATTCTGGTTTCTCTCTCTACTTGTCCCCTCTCTCTAGGGGACAACCAATTCAAGCTGTCCCAGAAACCAGCTGTTATTTACTGTGGTCACCATCCACAAGCCAACCAGCAACTGACACACGAGCCTCTCTGCACAGACTTTCCAGACCAAGGAATCATAGGGCTGTTTCCAAGTCTAGACCAGGGGCAGTGAGCATTGGGATTATTTAAAGGCCCTCCAGAGCCCTCTGTACACATGTGTTCATTTGCTGAGCAATTCTTGGAAAATTACAGATGACGATATCCATGTTTAACGCACACAGGCTGCTATTTTTTCACTTCTCTCTTCCCCCAAAGTGTAGCCTGATTTGTAATACTCGAGATAGGACAAATTTTTGCCCTTCAAAAACAGTTGTCACTGCAGTTATCTTCGTGAGAGCTATCAAGTTCCAGACAAGCTGAATTATTATTATTATTATTTTTTTTTGTTCCTGGCAGAAAAATATTTGACCCAGCTCTGGACAAAAGCGAAGACGATTTATAGCCCTCTCTGCCTCTTTGCAACATGCAGTGGCATTGTTAGGATGATAAACAGCACTGTCCAATTTTCTGGACTCAAAACACTTCAACTCCTTTTTTAACTGTCTGTGAAAACAGCGTCATGTCTACATTTCCCCGTCCCCAGGTACCCGAGTGCCGGGAAAGATAATTACCTTGTCATCTTTGTCATCTTCTTCTTCCTCGTCCTCCAACATGTCCTCCACTACCTGCAGACAAGAAACAGAAGTCGTTTTCCTGCTTTTTAAGAGAGACAATTTTGTTCTGTCATTTTGAGCCTTTTGGAAATGAAAACTTTATTAACATTTGAAACAGAGGCACTGAGAAGGAATATTTGATCTAGAGGCAGGGATTAGGAAAATGCTATGCATTTAATTGATGAACGCCAGGGACCTGAGTCCCCAGTCAGGGGAACCCTATTTGTGTGAAATGTTCTGTGACGACTTAAAGAATCGGAACTACGCTTAAGGTAAACCAACGTTAATTTGAAGGATGCTTTAAATCAGGAGATTTCTTTTTTTTTTTTTTTTCACCTACTCCACTGTCTATATGAATTAGGCACTTTAAATTTGGAGCTAGATAACTAAGCAGAATACAGCTCTGCTATTTTCTAATTTACTTGTCACCAAACCCTAAGATAAAAAATTGTCAGCTCATTGATTCATGCTAGTGATCTATGGCATAAAGCTAACAATATCTTTCATGGCTCCAATTTGAATTCTGATGTAAAAATGTCAACTTTTGACTATCTCTGAATTACCTCTTCCTTTTCTGGATTACTTGAAACTCTAATGTTTATTCTCTGCGATTTTACACATGGATTATGTTATGAGAATGGACATTACTATTGAAAGAAAATGAGAAATTCATTCAATAATCAAGTGTGTATAACACGTGTATATAGCCCATGAGGACAGATATGCATACATATATTTTTTAATAGCTCCTGGTTTATCTACTTCAGCAGAATGAAATAGTCATTTTGGATTTGCTAAATAATTTCCCCTTTCCTGGATCAATATATAACTGCAGGCATTACAAACGAGACTTCACCCCATTTCAGGTGTTTTATTATGTTTTTATACACACACACTTCACGGAAACCAAAAATTTTACAACTTTGAAGGGAGTTATTGTTCAGCTATGTGCCAACTTATGATTGCATTTATGTCATTTAACATAACTTTTAATTCTTGTGGTGCTTTTATATTTTTATCCAGTATCTTTATCTCTGAATAAATTCAATAAAATCATGGTCATCAAATATTTTTAAACCTTTTTCCAAAGCTCATAACTTTAGAAGACAGAGGTAGCTAACTCTTCTTCCATGCAGCTCTTTGATAGACACAGGAATGTGCTATGAATGAAAATTTCAATAATGAAGACTTACTAAACAGAGAGTTACATAGACTGAAGTAACACATCAGGACCCTTAGTTATTCTAATAATTTTTCTCAAATATTTTAAAAGCATGCACTGATTTAAAAGAAGAGCCCAAACACAAACTTCTAGTTGTCATGAAGTAAAATATAACGAAAAGCACTTGGCAAACTGGGAAATTGTTCCTAATTTACTACCATACTTTAAATTTTCTATTAAATGGCCTTTCATTTGGACATTCAGCATTTCAAAAGAACCAGAGTGACACAGTGTGCTGTTTCCAGTATCGGGGGAGAGTTTACACTTATTTTGGGAACATCTAAAGCAATTCAACCTCAGCAAGAATGAAGGACTCTTGACATTCTAACTACACTCAGTCATTCCATAAGCATTTGTTACAAATGCCCTTGTCCAAGGCATATGGTACTAGTGATTGTGGAAATACTAAGATGGATAACACAGATACTTCATTTCAGCCCTCAAGAGGCTTATAATCCAATAGAATTCAAATGGGGGATATGAGATAGCCTTTCCTGTTTCCTTTTAATTTCCTGAAAATTTGAAGCATGAATCGTACACACATAGGCAACAACAGTGGCAATGTGTAACTGAGGTGCTATGCACCAGGTTATTCCAACCTGGGCCCTTTGTGAGGGAAGCTGATACAGGAAAAGCAGTCACGGATTTTCAGTACATTACATTGCATCAGAAGAACCCACCAAACACCAAGTAGCTAAACTAGAATTCAAACTCAGGTTGTGGGATAGCAGAGCCAGCTCTTAAACTCTGCCCAGTTCAAACACCAAAAAAATTAAAAAAAAAAGTGTGGGGAGGAAAAGGAAAACAAGAGAAGGACTGATCTAACCCTTACATGATCTTTTTAATGATTATAATTTTGTAACTCTAATAAAATGATGTTTCAAATGTTAGGTTTATATTAAATAATTTTTAAAGGTTGGTCACTACCTATTTTTAAAAAAAACTATATATATTGAGGTATACAATATGATCATTTGATATATATCAGATTAAGTAATTTTCCCCTAAAATTACCCATATAGTCATATATGAAATATGAAATTAATATACTTTTATTCTTGTACATAAAAAAAATCAAACAATATTTTAGATAGTTATTGTTAAGTCTGTATTATATGTCTCTCCTCTTCAGTAATTATCATATCACACTACAGATGCAAGGAAGGGAAAATGGTGTCAGATTGGGCCTGCTGCTGCTGCTGCTAAGTTGCTTCAGTCGTGTCCGACTCTGTGAGACCCCATAGACGGAAGCCCACCAGGCTCCCCCGTCCCTGGGATTCTCCAGGCAAGAATACTGGAGTGGGTTGCCATTTCCTTCTTCAATGCGTGAAAGTGAAAAGTGAAAGTGAAGTCGCTCAGTCGTGTCCGACTCTTAGCGACCCCATGGACTGCAGCCCACCAGGCTCCTCCATCCATAAGATTTTCCAGGCAAGAGTGCTGGAGTGGGGTGCCATTGCCTTCTCCGCAGATTGGGGCTAGCAGTTCATAATAAGTGTTCAAGAAATATTTGTTGATAGACTGAACAGAGAAATACATAATCTATGCTTCATATCTTTGTACAACTGGTAGAAGGCCTGTCATTAATTTGACAGAACTCAACTAGCTCACCTGCAAAGACATTGAATCAATGATGCAGATTAATAAAAGCAAATATTCAAAGTGTTTTCAAAGATTTGCCAGGCAAGAGAAAACATGGATATCTAACTATCATTTCAAGATTTGGAGTTCTCCAATATCTTCAAGTTAATTTTCCAAAATTAAAAATATTATTAAACCAGGAAACAAACCAAGAACTTAATTTACACATTTCACAAGTCAGCTGCAGACCTTATGTTCAAGAACACCTCAAAAGAGGTCTACAGAATCAGACCCTTCATTCGCAAAACCCAAACAGTTCCCACCCTGCACAAGTCGGTAATTGGCTACGCACAATTGCTCCACAAATGTGCGGCCAGAACCACCCAACACAACCATTTGCTTTACATTTGGCAGCAAAGTGCTGTGTTCAAGAGAGGCTGTTGTGTTGTATTGCAGCCCTCGAGTGACGGCTTTTCCCCTCCTCCAGTGATATTTTAATGTTACTACATAAACATCTACAAGTGAGGATGTATAATACAGATGGTTCCTAGGGATGCCTTTAAGCAGCTTCAGAATGTATACCACGGTTACATTTTGCTCAGATGATGCTTACTTAAGGTGCCTTGGAAAATGGAGACGATCATAGCACCTACCCCACAGCGTTGATTAGGTATCCAATGAGATAATGTATTAATATTTAAAGTGCTCAGCACAATACCTGTACCAAAGTACTTAAAAAATGTGTATGACTAATAAAATTAGAAAAGACATCCAGTTAATAATATTTAAACATTAATTTTTGGAACTTAAATGATGCATTTATTTTCCTGGACAAAAATATTCAGGGTTCTGAATGACACATACAATTCTGATTCATATTTCACTGAAACTAAGAATTACATAAAGGGGCACAGGTAGAGCTGCGGATAAAGATTCCCAATTAAAATGATAATGGTTTCACAACTCACTTTCAGGCTTTAACAGTCCAACGAAACGGATGACTTTGACAGCAAGTACCTCAGAAGCTAGAATGTGCTCTAAGACAAGAGCCTTGACCAAATGCAATGAATACAGAAACTGCAAACTGAGCTTTTAAAAACAAACCGTATATATCACTGAAGTGCATGTAATAATTGCACAAAATTGCAAACTTTCCCAGAGAACTCAAGTAACACCTACTATTTAGAAAGAGAGGGCTGGAGTTTAACACTTAACTAAGGAAAACAAATAAAATGAAAGTTCCAGTCTCAAATTCCAGTTCTTTCCTCTGCAAATAAAACCAAGTAAGGACTACATAGTTTTGTTTTCATGTATACAAAGTCCAGTTGCCCAAAGAGTTGTCAGCAATAATTTAATAGCAACACATCTGTAGGATTTCCTTGAGAAAAAAATGAAAAGTACCAAAAAATGCCTGTGTTAGAAAGGATACATTTTTGCAAAGTTGGGGTTTTTTCCTCTTTTCTTGAGGGAGGCTATCTGAGATTGGCTCTAGAATTCTTTTTTCCAAATTATACTTTCTGATACCTTGCTTGAAAGCAAGTAGTATTAATCAAACAAAGGAAGGGCACTAGGGAAATCAGAAAGATGTAATGCAAGCAGTTAAAAGTGACATGACCTTCTGTAATGTCGCTCGTCACAGACTTATATGCCACACAGTGGAGGAAGGTCTTGAAAGAAACTGATTCTTGGTACTATTCCTTGAACGTAATACTAATAAAGATGACATTTTAAAAAACACATGTAGACAGGCCCAAATGCAGCATTCTAGCTACCTGACAGCCAAAGGATAAGCAGATCACACTATTTTTAAAAGCATAATATTTCTTCTTTCATAGTCCATATTTGCTGAACATTTGTCATTAACATATAACACATAATATGTGGCTGTTTATTGTAAAAAAGCCATTTTCAAAATGGAGCAACATTGTATCTGTGGAACCTATATATTTTATACAGTTGTATAGATGCTCTATTAATATTATGACTTTTAATGATAATTTGACACAACTAAATGCTTTATGATTTGCAAGGAAATAAAATTTTATTTGGCTGAAGATGTTAAAAATGATGCTGGTAATCTGAATAAAGGTATGATAACTATGTTTAGAATTATTCCACTAGACAAAGATATATAAGGGGGGGACCAGCAAGAAAAAAAAAAGATAACAAAACAGTGGAAGGATGAGGGAAAGTAGATTCAGGTAAATTTCATTATTAAAATCATCATAAGACAGTGGACCCTAAGTACTGCTTTTTAATATTAATTAAGGGTGCATGGTATAAAGCTAAAATGATTTTAAAAAGAAGGGAATAAAATTTCCACCAATAATTCTTAAAACACGTTGTACTATAATTTTGTCTAGGCTAAAGTCTGCCACTGATTTATATCTCTTTAAACAACAACAACAAATCTTGGTTATATTACCTTCGTAAGAAAGTATTGAGTACCACAGAGCCAAAAACCCTGGAAAGCCAAAGCTGACACAAACCAGTTTCTTTTGTGTGTTTACTTTTTCCCTCAGAAATAATCCTTGAATTAAATGGATGTTTTGCTATGTTCAGAATGAAGAGTTGCACAATTCAAATTGCCTTACTCTAAATGGTCTATAAAAAAGCAACACATTTAAATTAAAGAAGAAATCACTGCTGTCCAGATGTGCAACTGCGATGTTAAAAAATTAAAGAAATTGTCACAAAAGAAAGACATTTCCTATTTGATTTCATAGTCATAGAACATTCAAATGTGTACAGATGCTTATATTTGGGTACATTACAAACTGAATGCTTATTTCCACCCTAGAGATACGGAGGAATTTGGGTAGAGCAGTTTGCTTCAACATGGTCTAGAGTTCATTTACATCATTTCACGGGTACATAAACCAAGCAGAACATGCATTTGTGTGCCAATGGATGTATTACATGTGCAAATATCACATGAATTTATTGAAAGTCTATGAATTGAGAAGATGCATATAACCGCTCAGATTATGTCAGATCACTTAAAAGCACCGGAGGTTGGGCTGAAGACGTTCTTGGTCAATACGATCATTACAGGTGGGCTTGCACTCCCATTTTTACCACAAGACACCTGTACCTCTCAAGATTTCTGAGAAGGAACTTTTGCAAAATGAATGGCACAATTAAACTGTACGTATAATTTACTCCACATCTGAAGGAATAATACAACCCATAAACAGGTCTGGAATATACTGTTTCATCCAGCCTATCTCAAAAGCAACTGCAAGTGTGATGGCTGCTTAGTTTGATTCACGCTATTAAGGATTTGACCTTGGAGTATTTCAGCTACAGTAGTCATCAAGATAACTGAACCACTAGATGTAATAATAATTAGTGTGATAGGCTTGCCAGTGAAGCTGAATATATTGCAATACAAAAGAAGGCAGACTAAAAAGAAAAGCATTATTACTTACTGCTAAAAGACTTCCTGATTTTTACAGAGACACTCAAATACAATTATTTCTTCTTGCAGAATGCATTTCCTTGGCTCATTCTGGGAAGTGCCATGCTGTAATTTAGTCTGATTCTTAATAGGAAATGTGGCTTTAATGTGACTATCAGATGACTTTTGATGCATGCCACTGATTACATACAGCCTGTATTCTGCATCATCAACAACAGCATTCTTATTTGCAGTATAATATGCTTTGCTGCAGGGTGCAAGGACAGTAAATTTACTTTACTGGCCAAGAGTATGTAACCTTTTAGTTTTTAAGTGTCAGCTTAATATGCAGAAAAACCCTTCCATTCAGAAATGCTAAATACAGTATAAATTCTATAATCAGTATAAGCATCTTAAATGAATTTCTTTTCATATTTCCTTCTTGGTATTCTTAAATGTTCATTCTTATGCTTACACAAAGCACTGTGAACAGATTTCTAGTGTTTATTTGAACTATGTCTCCATCTAAAGGCTTCACAATGTAATGTATTTTTGCTTGCAGGGAAAATTCTAATCTTAGCATCTTTAGGATATTGCATATTAATTTGACTGAGTAGGGAAAAATAGGTCAACTATTAACCTGCAATGTGCTTTTTAAAAACTAATGCTTTCCTGAAGCAAAATTTTTCAGGTTAAAAATTATACAAAAAAACCCCACAAAATTGAATTGTTTAACCTGTTTTTTCCAAAAGAAATGAAAAGCTAGCTAGTCTTATTACTAATCTATTTTATGAAAATTTAATATTTTCAAAGCTAAACATTTTTGTTTATTAATAATAGATGGATTGCAAATCAAAAAGAAAATTATGTGCTTTAGCCTCTCTCTATAAAACCAAATTTCCATTCCAGAAACACAGATTTATAACCAAAAAAGGCACAATTGTACATTTTTCAGATTTTAGAAACAACCTTAAGAATTTTTAAATATGCCTAATAAAGAGACCACATAATCTATTTAAAACATTTTCTGCAAAGCAGAAAGATGGAGCTGCTATGACGTCCAATCTTTTCAGGTATGTGCGGGAGCATTAGAGGTACAATAGGCAAGAAGTTCTTTACAGGTAAGTGTATAGTTTAGCAGATATAAGGGGAATGCTACACTTTGGGAAGATTAGGTTCCTTTAAAGAATAGAATTTGAAAACAAAACAAAAAATTTATCTTGGAGATTAATACAAGCAAACTTTTGAACCATACTGCTCTGTTAGGTTTGATTATCTTAAAAAAATTCACTGCTACTGCCTATTTTAAGCACTATAATTGGGAGTAGTAGAGGAGTGAGAATAGGTGGACATTTGAAGAGAAAAATATTCTGATGCTAATTTGATTTTTCTTTTTCTGTTTTTTTTTTTTTTTCCCCCTTTGTGCCTAGAATATTTTGAGGCCTGAGGACATTATATCAGAAAGTCTAACTTTAAAAATGGAGCATATTTTGAATGTCAAAAAAATCAGTCAGAAAACTTCAGTGTTTTCCTTGTATCTCTTTTCTATAAATAATAATGATAAAATATTTTTTATCTTTTTGTAAAGAATAATCACTTCACAAAAGACAGCCCATGTGGGTTTAGACCTGCATTGGGACTGGAAAGAATGTCTGTGGTGAATGGTGAATTGTAGCACAAAAGCCTGAATGAAAAGAATGTTCGTGAAACCTCACACAAAACCTCCGTAACCGTTTTATCATGAGCTTCCCACAATATAACACAAGAGCTCTATGTTCTAGGAAAACCTTGCCTGGTCCACTTATCATTTCGGCTTTATGTAGTGTACTGCGTGATTGCTAAATTAGTGCATAATGTATTTATAATATTTATAGTACCAACATTTAGTTAAATAACCTTTATGTAAGATTTATGTTGATTTTTTTTATTTCTCATTTAATGGCAAATTATGAAGAGCATGTTTCATAAAGATAATTCTCCATTTAAATTCATCAGTCCATTAAATATTAAAATTATGTTTCTGATGCAATCGAGAACAAATTTGTCCAGCTTCAGTGATTATTTGCACTCATAAAAATTAGGCTTGATTAATAAAATTTAAATGCTTGATTAAGTTGACATTTTCATGTTCTGTCCTGATTTATTAAAATTAGTCCCTGTGCCCAGGCCTGGTTTGCTAGTAGGTTTACCTTTCTCCTTCTCTTAGTCGACATCCAGAGCGAGGCTGTTAGGAAAGAATATTTTGCTTTTGCACCTAATGATGGTTTCAGGGACATGCCCTGTTCTTTGCTCACAGCGCAGCTGGCCTTTGTCTTTATGCACTGTGTGTGGTGGAGATTTGGATTACAATAATCAAGGAAAGTGTTCCTTTCAAAAATCTTTGGAATTGATCTATAAAATGGCATGCATTTTTGGTATTTTTCTAAAATGGTTTTTAAGAAATTTTTGTCTATAGAAGATCATTTCTTGTCCCTCATTAGCTTTTTTGGTTGATAAAAATATAGTTTTTATTTTTGTGGGACTTGCATATACATAGCAGGGGGATTACAAACAAATCTTCCTGCGGCAATGTCACTGTCTTTGTCCACAAGTTCAGAATCAGGAAGTACTAGTGGCCATGGAAAACCGTTCTCTTCAACAGGTCTCACTAGAGAACTCTTCAAGAAATGTGTTACCTCGACCATGTGTGTGTTCAGTCACTCAGTCGTGTCCAACTCTCTGCGACCCCATGGACTGCAGCCCGCCAGGCTCCTCTGTCCATGCGATTGTCCAGGCAAGAATACTGGAGTGGGGTGCCATTGCCTTCTCCAGGGGATCTTCCCGATGTAGAGACTGAATCTGCATCTCCTACATTGGCGAGTGGGTTCTTTAACATCGAGCCACCCAGGAAGCCCTCCTTTAGGTTACTCGCTTCTATACCCGCACCAGCTTGTGCTATTTTAAATATAGTCAGGTGTCTAATTCTCATTTATTGAGCACTCACTATATACTTAACACAGTGGACTGTCTCTTTAATCCTCACAAGATCTCAACAAAGGTAAGTATTAGTCCCATTTCACTGGTGAGGAAACTGAGGTATAGGGAAATGAAAAAATTCATACAGCTAACAGATGGAAGGTCTGAAATGTAATACCCTGTCTTCATAATTTCAAAGTTTGGACCCTTAACCTCTACCAGCTATAAAGGGGCAACATTCTGTTTTAAGATGTTTCTGCTGTTGCCCATGGAGTGTAACCTATCTGGAAACTATGTTTCGGTGAACTGTCTTTCATTTCAGCAGGCTGCCAGAATATCATTATTTTTAAAAAATAAGTGATACAGTATCATGGCTATTTTCTTTTTCTTGTATGATGAAATAAATTCAATAACAAAATGACAGAAAATGCCCTTGAAGGCATATTTTAGTTTGGTTACCTACAGGTGTTATTCCAGTTCTATGAACATAAAGGTTTTAAAATTGCATGCTCTTAATAAGCTTATCTCATGCAATACTAAAAAATAATGAAGACAAAACTCTCAGGGTTATTGGGCTCCTAATAATAGTTCTGACTTATAAACATTTTCCACAAGCAGATAAAAAGACATGTCATTGGTTTCTACTTTTAGTTTGATAATTTGACAAACTTCTTGTCACCTTTCTGAACTAGGGACAATTATTCTCTGCAAATATCACATGAAACCTTCTGCCAACACCACCCCACCCCACAGGGCATGATACAAACAGTCATGGGGTTATGAGTCAGCCAGAAGGTGCTTCTGTGAATCCTATATCCTATCTCCCTCACCGTACTGTGTCAAGGAGTTTTGGCTACTTACGAAGACGAGTGTATAGAATCATTTAGAAAGAACCCACAGGATATCACTAGAAGTAGGTGGGAAAAACACATCCATCCTGAGACGTGACACCCAAACTGTGGATATTCTTTCTTGTCCTCTCCTAAGTCCCATTCTTCAATTACAGAAATGACAAAATTGCAGGGGCAAACCTTTTGGAAAGGGAACAGAAATAATAAAACCATTTGGTTGACAAAGGGGTAGATGTTGGGCTGGACACTTTGGAAAACCATTTAGATGGTAATTCTTTGGATCCATAGGAGACTTTGGGGAGACTTTAGGAAGTTGATTTTCTCATGAGTTCCTGGGAATCCAGGAGTCAATTTAGCTTCAAATAACAGAAATCCAGCCATGTATAAGGGCGAGATCTTCAGGTTTTCTTTGGGGTCATTGAGACAATTCATTTGGTGGAAAAAGAGCTGGGTTTCAGGGCAGAAATCCTCGATAGGAATGAAGAGTAGTAAATCCTCTATAGGAATGAAGAGTAGTATCTTTTTATCTTGTTACATTCTTATATGCATCTTTGGGGAGTCCGAGCAAGGTGGGAGCGATTCAGGAAATGAGGGGGGCTACAGTATGAGAGTTGACTGCAAGCGCCCTCCAAGGCAGCTACCACTAACTGTAAATTCTAAGCATCTCTCTTGAGTCCTAACAGAACTAAAACAAAAGAAGTCTGCCTTCTAGAGAGGAGACTCTGTAGTAAATTGATTTTTAAGAATAGAACCGTTTTCCTTTACATCTCTCGCTGTGTGAACTGACACGTCATGGACAGGTAGCCCTCACCTTCTACCATTCTAGAGTTTTACCTTTCCAATTTGAAGGTGAGCTGCAGTTTGAGAATAGAGTAAAAAAGACCGATGACACACTGAAGAATTAAAAGCAAACCTGGAGCTACTGAGTAAAAGGGACAGACTAAAGGTAGAATAAGAGCTGTGGCCACAGATGGGTAGACCTTTTCTTTATCTACGCAGGACATACACACAGACCTGGGATAATGTAAATGTCTCTTGGCTGCTCGCGTCTGCATGTCACACACAGACCTCCATTACTGCACCTATCATAGCCACGTATTCCATTTAGTTGTTTCCCTCACTAGACCACAAACTGGGTAAGGACCAGGTCTTTTTTTTTCTTCTCTCTGTCTCCCTTCTTTTTATTTTTATTGAAGTATAATTGATTTACTGGAACTAGGTCTTAATCACCTTTGAGCAACCTGCTAGCACAGTGTCTGCAAAAGTTCAGTGCATTTTTGTTGAATGAAAACTAGACAATTTTTGATGTGGAAAAAAGACTGGACTAAAATACATAGTATCCATTCACTAAATCTTTTTCGAGCCACTATTGTGCTACTGTGACTTGCTCTGTGCTGGGATTAGATGCACAAATGGAGGATACTGTTAGAACAATCTGGAGCAGGTGAAGAAGACCCCCAGTGAGGTTTGTTTTTTATAATAGAGTGAGGGGAAAATAGGAAATCAGAGTGTTTGGTGGTAGGGATGGGTTGATGGGGGCCAGGGGTGGGCAAGAATGGGTGGGAAGGCAGAGATGGCTATCAGGGGGAAATGATGAAGATAATTGATGGTTATCTAGGCACATACAAATAAAAATATTAAAACCTTAGTGAGTGGCAAGTTAGTATTAACTCCCCAAATATTCAAAATACGTATACCCTGACCCAGAAATTCTCCTTCGAGGACTTTTCCAAAGGACATTACCAAGGACCTGCTCAGAGATCTGTTTAGGATTTTTGTTTACAGCATTCTTTGAGATGGTAGAAGCACTGGAAATGAACATTTCTAAAATGAGTGCTTAATTGAGAAAAAAATAAAGTATTCATATGGCAAAAACTATTTAGTTATTAAAAATCCTGTTATTTTCCAGCAATTTGAGGGAATCTCAAAGTAGGTGTGCTAACAGCGTCTTTAATGTGATCCAATTTTTTGTAAAAAACAAAATATATATGACAAGCAAGAAATACATCCTATATTCATAAACCTATTTTTTAAAGAAAAGAGTAGAAGCTATCAGATCAGATCAGATCAGTCGCACTATAGAGAGAGTATATCAACTATTTGGGAAACTATTGATACAAATATACTTGGTTCCGGATACTGCTGTTGTGGGCCATGGCCACCCCAGCCACACTGGGTCGTTCTCTCTCAAGACCATGGACCCCACTTCCATCCTTCAGTGCTGCCCTCCCCGCATGACCAAAGAGCCCTCTTTGAACCTGCTCCTCCGCTGTGCTCTGGGGCCTTGACTCGAACACACTTAGGCTGCCATCCGCTCATCAGCACCAACAGGATCCCCTCCAAGCTCATGGAGGAGCTGCAGGAGCAGCCCTGGAGTGAGTCGATCCCCAGAGATCCAGGCCTTTGTGAGGGAGTGCTCCCACCTCTCTGCAGGCCTTCTGAGCTCAACTTCTTCAATGTCTGGCTCCCGAAGCAAGGACTTCAAAGGTCCCAGCCACCTGTTCTGGCACGGTGCCCCAGGTCACACCAGGCTGGCCCACTGAACATCTGCTCTGGTGCCCGTGGGGCTCCTGGGCACAGCAGGAGCACCTCCACTAAGTCTGAGCGCACACGCCTCCCTGGGCCACGACGTCTGTCCCATCCACACACACTCACTGCCTGGGCAGGAGCCAGTGCCTTATCTTAGGCCCCAGGATCCCCATCTATACAAAGAGAGACTTCCTTTCTTCTTCAACTTCTTTTGTGTTGTCTGGACCAAGCCCTTGCCCTCCCCAGGCCTGAGGAAAGGGTGTGTTGCAGGAGAGACTGAGAACACAGGTCTGGGAGCCAGTTGGAATTGGGTTCCCCCCCTGCTGTGCTGTGTGAGCGTTTGCCCATGGCAGAAATTCTCTAAGCCTCGTTCTCCTGCTCTCCCAAGTGGTGAATGGTTCCTTTTTATTTATTTATTTATTTATTTATTTATTTATTTATTTTTTTTATTTTATTTTATTTTTAAACTTTACATAATTGTATTAGTTTTGCCAAATATCAAAATGAATCCGCCACAGGCATACATGTGTTCCCCATCCTGAACCCTCCTCCCTCCTCCCTCCCCACACCATCCCTCTGGGTCGTCCCAGTGCACCAGCCCCAAGCATCCAGTATCGCGCAGATCGAACCTGGACTGGCAACTCGTTTCTTACATGATATTCTACATGTTTCAATGTCACTCTCCCAAATCTTCCCACCCTCTCCCTCTCCCACAGAGTCCATAAGACTGTTCTATACATCAGTGTCTCTTTTGCTGTCTCGTACACCAGGTTATTGTTACCATCTTTCTAAATTCCATATATATGCGTTAGTATACTGTATTTCTGTTTTTCCTTCTGGCTTACTTCACTCTGTATAATAGGCTCCAGTTTCATCCACCTCATTAGAACTGATTCAAATGTATTCTTTTTAATGGCTGAGTAATACTCCATTGTGTATATGTACCACAGCTTTCAAATTCTTAGAAAAGTACAACTTTCCAAAACTAGACCAGGAAGAAATAGAAAAGCTTAACAGACCCATCACAAGCATGGAAATTGAAACTGTAATCAAAAATCTTCCAGCAAACAAAAGCACCGGTCCAGACGGCTTCACAGCTGAATTCTACCAAAAATTTAGAGAAGAGCTAACACCTATCCTGCTCAAACTCTTCCAGAAAATTGCAGAGGAAGGTAAACTTCCAAACTCATTCTATGAGGCCACCATCACCCTAATACCAAAACCTGACAAAGATGCCACAAAAAAAAGAAAACTACAGGCCAATATCACTGATGAACATAGATGCAAAAATCCTTAACAAAATTCTAGCAATCAGAATCCAACAACACATTAAAAAGATCATACACCATGATCAAGTGGGCTTTATCCCAGGGATGCAAGGATTCTTCAATATCCGCAAATCAATCAATGTAATACACCACATTAACAAATTGAAAAATAAAAACCATATGATTATCTCAATAGATGCAGAGAAAGCCTTTGACAAAATTCAACATCCATTTATGGTTCCTTTTTAGATGAAAGAGATGAGAAAAGAGCATTCCCCATTTGTGCTTGCTACCTCTGCCTTTTTGCTCATGAAGCACTCCATTCTCAAAAACAAACAAACAAACACAAGCACATACACACAAATGATCCTGATGGAATATAGGGGAGATAAAACTGAAGCTATGGTTTGGGTGCTACTCTGGTGTTGCCAGGGGACGACAGAAGATGAGATGGTTGGATGGCATCAACGACATAATGGACATGAGTTTGAGTAAACTCCGGGAGTTGGTGATGGACAGGGAGGCCTGGCGTGCTGCAGTCCATGGGGTCACAAAGAGTCGGACACAACTGAGCGACTGAACTGGTGGCTCAGCAGTAAAGAATCCGCCTGCAATGCAGGAGACACAGGTTTGATCGCTGGGTCAGGAAGATCCCCCTGCAGGAGGAAATGGCAATTCACTCCAGTATTCTTGCCTGAAAAATTTCACAGACAGAAGAGACTGGCAGACTATAGTCCACGGTGTTTCGAAAGAGTCGGACACAACTTAGCAACTAAATCGCCACAACAAATGGTTTGGGTGGGGTGTACACGTGAGGAATCTTTCTTTGACAGCCTTGAAGATATTATGGAAAGATAAAAGTAGCAGAAGGAGAAAAATCAGCATTTTGTTTTAGAATTATCACCTTCCTACAAGTCTTGAGGTAAGAAAACAAGCTGTGATTTTGGGGAAAGTTGCCAGAAAAATACAAGTCATCCAGTGAAATTGGAATTTCAGATAAATAATGAATATTATTTTTGTATAAATATCTCCTGTTGTTTATCTGCAATCCCGATTTAACTGGGCATCTGTATTTTTATTGGCTCAATCTGGCAACCCTAAATTGGGAACAATTTCAGAGGCCTTCAGAGGTTGGAGTTTTGAGGAAACTTTGCAAAGTAGAAGGGTGTGGTCATCTACTGAGAGGGAGGAGATCTAGAGTGGGGGTAGCGTTTGATAAGAGCGGAAAAAATGTGCAGATCCTGCTGGGGGTGTGTCCAGAGCCTCTGAGGTGATGGTCATCAGGGTACAGGGCACCAGCCCAGACAGTGAGTGATCATCTGGCACATCTACGTGGTTGAACAGCTTAAGAGAGGTCATAAGCGATGACATGTTTCACTGACATGCGATCGGTGGTTGGTTTCTTTCTGCTCGTGGTTGCGCTGGAAAACTAGAGGTCTGGTACTTTGCACAATCCTCCTCACGTTTTTTCAAGCTGGTGACCTTCTTCAAAATTTGAGAAAATTGTTGAAATAAGTAGGAAAAAGAAAAGAGTGATCATCTATTTTTAGATGTGTTTACAGGCTGTATGACTCAGTGCTGCTTCTGTTGAGAGCAAGTACATGGTCTTTTTGGTACTGAAATGCAAACTCAGGAGGCTCTGATCCACGCTACTTTCTGTAAATGATAAAGTCCTCATTTAAGTACCAAGGGTCTGACCACACACCCCAGTGCTTTTTCTATGGAGTGCTCAGCTCAGCTCTGGCCAGTCTGTTTAGATCCTGTTTGGAATAGTTCACATATTCAATGGTCTGCTTCTTCAAATATTCCACCCTGGACTTCTTTGGAGCTGAGAGTACTGGCTGAGAAAATAATAAACAAGTTTCACTTATAGGAAGTCAAGTCAAACAGTCAGACGTCGCTTTGGTAGTTTGTATCTGGTGGATGATTCCCAGTTGTCCAATCAACAGCATTTATGGTAGCAAAGAAACTGCTCTCCTTACAAGCTTTATTTCTAGACATCAATGTTCTGAGCCTAATTGGAATAGACCCAACAACAACAAATATATTCAGTGTTCTTCTAAAGGGGAGAAGACGCGTGGAGGGCTTTGCCATGTGGTGGAACTAACAAAACATTTCAGTATTTACTGAAGTATTTCAGTAGACAGGCTAGGGCTCAACTTGTATCACGCTGAGATCATCAGTTAGAGAATGATTTCATTGATCTAGCCTCCTCTTCAGTCTTTTAAAGTCTCCATTGATTAGGCAACTGAGGTTGTTCTGTGGGAGGCATATCTTGACAGTGAAAGTGAGTGCTCTCTTAAAATGCAATTAAAACATACTGCTTGAAGAATGTTTGAATGTCACAGATATTCAGAGACTTTCTTCACGAATGTGAAGGATTATTATCACTGATTTACTCTCCCCATACTCATCTGGGTGGAGGAAAGTACTCCTCCAGGTCATGAAGTTTTTTTTTTTTTTAAATGAGTGGGGTCACCTGGAGTCAAATGTGACCAGTACCCATTGTTGAGAGATCACCAGGTACCTCACAGGAAGGAATTTGGGGATGCCTAGGAGTCTCTGTAAGGCTCCAGACACTTGGAAAGTGATGGCTTGGTTAAAGGCACGCCCGAACGTGCACCACAGAGATAACCTGAGTTTTCAGGACAGGGCAGAGCTAGGCTTGAGTCCCACTTACTCTACGGAGATCCTCTTTGAGTTTGAATTTCCCCGTTCATAAAATGAGGATACAATCATTTAGAATCATCTACTTGACATTGTTATTATAAAGAATTCAAAGAGACCAGGCTTCTAAAAGGTTTAACAGGATATTTGATAAATCCAAGAGGCTGAATAGGTACCTGCTCCTCTCCTGAATGAGAGGTGAGGAGAAGACGGGGGGTAGAGTGGGGAAAATGAGGGTTTTCAAACAATCTGTCTGCTCAAAGGTAGAGTTCCTCCTACTGACTATTCTGAAGTGTAATGGAGAAATGTGCTTAAAAGGTACCCAGGAAGACCTGGAATAGACCAAACGATAGCTCTAAGAGGAAATTTAATGGACTGGAGGTAAGGAGTGCAAACTTCAGAAAGACTGGCAGATCCTAATTCCCTCTCAGCCACTTTTGGACTGACCGTGTGCCTTTGGAGCTTTTAGTCTCTCTACCCTGTTTCCCTGTATGTAAGGTAGTATAATGATATTTGTCTCTGAGCGAGTGTAACAGAGCTCTGGTTTGCTTGGCCAACCCATTTCTTATATCTTGAGACTTGATTTGCTCTCTCTCAAGGAAGCATTCTTGTAGCCATGCTTGAAGGACTGCCTAACACAGTGCCCAGGGCGTGATGAAGACTTGGTAATTTTTAACTCCAAAGTAAAGACCACTTCTTGGCATGTACTTCTACGAAATCTCAGTTTATAGTAACTGTATTGTGGACAGTTGGTACCAGCCTAATGGGCACTACAGGGGCGATTTCCCCCTGGTTCTGCAGTGATGGCTCAAACCAAGAGAAGTATGATAGTCCTATCTTTATATCCTGTTCATGCCAGAGACATCTCTGAATGAAGTTTATATTAAACAGTTTCCTCTGGAAAAGTCTAACAATTCTTATGCTAGAAAGTTTAATGTCATGGTCTGAGTATAGATAGATTTAGATCAAGAATTGCTTATTTTCAACAAGTCTGACTGAGAGATAATGGAGGCAAAATACCATTGCTAACCATACCTCTTTCTCGAGTGCAACTCTAAGTCTATATCATTGGAATGGCTGTTTCTTTATCCTTTCCTCAACGAGTTCTGCTCATTAAGTGCCACAAAACGTACTTGGCAAGGATTAGATCTCATTTTTTTCATCAAAGTAAAACAGACACCACGGTGAGGAAAAAGTAGGGGATTTAAGTTCCTGTGATCCTAAGTCTCCAAAATGGAAGTGGTCTCCCTAATAAACAATATACAAAGAAATCCTTTCCTATTTTAGTATTAATCTCAACTACCCATTAATATTTTGAAGACAGAATTTTTACCCATCTATATACTTTTTAATCTTTTACAGTATTCATTTCCTTTTCTCTCTTTTATGTCATGGAAATACTATCTCATTTTTGCTCTTTGCCACACAAACTTGAGGTTCATTTTGATTTGTTTTTCTTCTATGATTTTCATCCTAGTTGGATTTTCTCAGCTGAATAATGTACAGATGATTTTTTTTGTGCCTGACAGAATATTCCCCTCCACCCCTAAATCCCCTTCTCCTAAAACAGAAAGTTTCCTGGTTTAGAATCAGCCAACAGTATGATTTATGCACTTTAGAGATTCCCTCAAGTTTTCACACATGCTGAAAAATTCTGCATTGTTTTGGGGAAAGCAATAGGGATTTAGGACAAAGTACCATTCTTTCAGTGCTTTCCACTACGCAGTAGATAAGTAGTTTTTAGGCACAGCATGGCCACCCCTACGAACACTTTCCCTTAATTTACATACATATGAATGTGAATATAGACATATGTGTACATATATGTATATGAATATATATGTATATACACGTGTGTATGTAATCTATAACCAGCAAAGTATAATTCAGGTTTCTTTTCAAAAGGAGCAACCAGTTCAAATGCACAGCTGGGTATGGAAGAAAACACATAATTAGACAAATTGGATTGAAGAGTTACGTAAGGTCTCAACTGAGCCAGTGAATGAGAAGCTGAATGAAACGTTGTGATTGCTGCTCCGGTGCCTAGAAAGAACAGAATATGTGGATATGTGTGTTTTGGGCAAATAAAAGGCAATTACTGGGAGTTATGGAGTGCAGTTGGCATTCCATGCAAGTTAGACTAAAGAACATTTCACAGTGGGCTGTGCTGGGGAATAAAATGTTGTCCATGGCTAAAAGGGAGATTCTGTCAGAGATGTGCCAACAAGGAAAGATGCGTAATTACCATATTGGAGTTATATTTTGGGGGGAAAAGAGCAGCAGAAAAATTTGCATGATACATAACTTTTCAATAGGCTTATAAAAATTCTCCGAGAATTTGAAGTAAAAGGGGTTACCTTATATCATTACTTTCCCTCTAAAAGTAGACCTTTCCAGCCAAGACTGGTATATTTTGAAGAAAATAGCAAGCAAAGTCTATAGTTTCAGAATTTTTTTTTTTAACTGAGAATAGTCAAACCAATGACTAAATATTGAAGATAAGCCCCCTCGTAGGCTTAAGAAGCTGAAATGAAATTACCACTTTTTCTTATTTACAAACATTATTATTTGCAAATTTGTCTCAAGGCAACTGAATGAAAAGTAGATTTTCTTCTCTCTCAACAATTTCCCAGAAATAAATGGAACAAAAAAGCAATTGCCTAAAAAAGTACTATGTTCTTAAAGAAAACATCCTGGATTAATTGACAGAAGTACCTATTAGTCCCCATGACACCATGTGGGACTTGTCTCTCAGTGTGCAAGTTAAATATATATCCGCAAAATCCTTGCCAATAATAATAATAACTTCTCGTCTGTTGACGCTGTCTAACCATTAAAATCTCTCAGAGAAATCTCATGTTTGGTTTGATAAGCTTTACGAAAAAAGTTTGAACATTTCTAACTTATAAAACACGCTAGAGATGGTGGCAAGTACAAAGATGAATAGTCCGCCACTTCAAATTTATAACCTCATGAGAGAGACAGAAATATATACAAATAGTATAGGGAAATAAACGTGGTTGTTGTTGGCAACTCCGCCATCTATTTTGTAGTTGTGTATCTGGATTTTTCTTTTACTTTGATGTTAAAGAAAATTATCTCAAAAAGTATATATTTTTCTTTTGTAACCATTGAAAGTATATTGTGCTTGAGTTATTAAAAAGGAAAATTCTTTTATGTCATAGGTATGTCTGTGCAAACATTATGATGCTAACTATACTATGTACTACTTTATAATAAAGTAGTATATAATACTACTAAACTTATGATCAAATAGGTCTGTTTCTTGCATCATTATGGGCACAATAGTTGGCAAAAGTCTTGATTAGAAGTCAAATGGAGGCTTTTAATGGCAAATAAGAAAAGAATCAATGCAATCTGATGTGGACTAATAGCTAGCAAATAGATTTTCATGTTTGAAAAACCCTTACATTACTCTCAACAGCTGTATATTATTAAAACTTTGAATGTTCTAGATGGATAAGACATTTGTGTTTATTTAATTATGAGGAGGTTTTGGAAGCTGTTAAGTTTGGTTGGGGTGTAGTGACAGATAATCTAAGGAAATGAAAGCTGGTGGGAGAATTACAAACATGATTATAACATGGCTAGCTTCTATTTCTCAATCTAAAACTCTGTGAGAGATAAAAGGTCATCTCACACATTCTAAAAATTTTCAAAAATGTCAAAGAGCACAGGTAAGTTCAGTATAACTTTCCCTGGGTTAAACAAAAGGTCTTGATCCACAAGCCAGTATCCTAATATACCCCTGACACAGATAAGTATATTTGCTGTTGTTCAATGAATGAACATTGAATTAAGGTACTTTTTGCACTTATCTAGGCCAACAACCATCAAGTCTTCCTTCCCTCCAATGGCAGACCACAGAGAAATGTCTTAAATGAAATACATTCACTTGGTCTGACCAAACAGAAAATTTTGCAATATTATATCTTAACTCAGGATTCATTGAAACATAAACACAACTAAGGAGAATAAAAAGAAATAATCACTTGGACTCAACAATTTATACTTAAAAATCATAACTCATTCTTCAGTGTATTCTCAACTTTAGTTCCTACCAAAATGAGTAATGTTAAAAATAGGCAAATACATTGTGTTAGAACCAAAGAGTTGTTAGTTTAGAACTGGGAAAACTTTCTGTCAAACTTGAGTATTTATAGACAGAATTTCTGGTGTGCAAAACCAAATGCAATGTTGATCTTGCCAGGGAGACTAAGAATGAGAACAAAAACACATACAAATAAGAAAGTAAGAGACTTACTGTATCACGTTGCCTGTTATCTTTCCCTGATATTATCAAGAAGTAGTTCCATGTCAGTAGTAACAACAAAACCAGTGGTATCATGTAGAGCTCAAAGTTCCAGACGACAAAGAGAAAGAGCTGAGGAGAGAAAAGAGCAAAGAAAAAGATGAGTCAACTTTGAATTTCACTCAATGGACTCTCTTATCCATACTGCATTTCAAAACCAAAAACACACAACCAAATTTGCAGAACGGAAAGATTTATTTATCTTGAAAACAAAGCCTTGAGAACTTGTTAGGCACTTTTTCTAAAAGGACAACTGACCCCTGGAAAATCATGAAGATTTTCACTTTGTTGAATTTCTCTGAAGGAAAACTGATATTATCACATTGTCAATGGGGCAATTTTAATTTTTCTCCTCCAGTGAAATTATTGTTAGAAGGGACGAAATCAAGTTTGAAAAAAAAAGTCAGCAAAATGAGCTTCACTGCGTTGTCAGAAATAAACGGTATATCTGCCTTAATGATAAAGGATGAATCACCATTTAACATCAGGGCTTTTAAAAAAAATCTCACTTGGATAATACAACGTAACAAGCATAACAGGCAGATGAAAATACCACATCTACACCGAGAGAGTCCTCAAGATTTCA
This sequence comes from Bos mutus, assembly GCF_027580195.1. Taxonomy (NCBI): domain Eukaryota; kingdom Metazoa; phylum Chordata; class Mammalia; order Artiodactyla; family Bovidae; genus Bos; species Bos mutus. The sequence continues at coordinate 25,350,634 of NC_091623.1, forward strand.
CATGATGAATAAAAGCACTGCTCCCAACAAGTGTAAAAACATTCAGCCTTACCGTAGAAATCCAACAGCTATTTTAAAAACGGAGTAATTTTGTCAAAGGGAAATTTTAAATGTCTACTCTAATTATCTTTTAAAACTACCTACTTGTCTAAGTATGTAAATGGTTTTTTAAACTGTAAGAAGGATGTAAGATTAGAGACTCACCTGGGCTGGCAGAAGAAACCATTCTAAGAGCATCTGTGTAGTGAAATAACCAGCGATGTACATAAAGTGTGACTCACTCTCATTCCTCACCAGACTCTTATAACCCTGCACAGACCATCTAAATTCTCTGGGTCTGTGGCCCCTGCTGCCAAATTAAGGTAGTTTAAGTCAGAAGGTAGTTGAGAGCTGGATTCCACCCCTAAAGGTAACTAGTCCTCTAACCTCTGGCATGGTACCTCTCTTCCCTTTAGTTTCTTATGTAAAATGGGAATCCTAAGAGTGTCCCCCCTGAGAGGTTGTGAGAATTAACAGTTGAAATGTGTTTAAGGTTTAACACACTGGGTACTCAGTAAGTGCTCAAAAAAAATGACCGTGTAAACAATATCAATATTTTACAAAACTGATGAAATTAACTATTTATCAACCGAGGCCCTTAGGAAATACATATTCTAATAGTGAAAGCTAGAAAGTATCTGTCTGCTAAGATTTAGCTGAACCAGAGTACAACTGGGAATTTGAGCCGGCTGGTTGGGGTCACACTGGTATCTTGCATTTGACAGATCAGAAGAGCGAGGAGCAGTGCCCTAAGAACCCTCACACCAAGTACAGCAGCACGGGCTGTTTGCAGCTTTCTTAACAAACCTCAGAGAAGCCCACAGCCTATTCAAACTGCAGAGAAAAGAAACCTGTCCAGAGTGGCAGAGGGACCCCTGGCCCATGGGCCAGAAGACAGGTTCTGGGCCTTAGAAAGTCACTCTACTTCAGTGTGTTCAGTTATCAACAGAGCTCTGTAGACCTGATCACCACTAACAACCCTTCTTTAATATTTTAAATGACATCACTGTACCATCAGGGTTTTTTTTTTTAATGTGACATTAAATTTTGAAGACTGTATATTTTACTGGATTCTTTTATATTCATAACTCACATGGACACCAAAAAGCATAAATAATGGTTTAGTAACCCAAGAAATGAATTTTGGACAGAATTACATGGTAACTATAGATTCAAGTTCCTGAATAAGAAAAATCTCAAATATGTTAATGCATGAAACATGAGCCATATCTTCTCTTTCACCAGGGAAGTATAAAGATTTCCAGAAAAGGAAAATATTTCCATTTAATTTTTGAAATATATGTAATATATTTAAAGATGACACAAATTATAACTGATGGCTATGATTATTCTATTAAAATGCATCTTAAAAATGTACTTTATTCAGGAAGTGATTTAAGGCAAATTTGACAGACATCAACACATATAAAAGAGAGAATTATTTTTGGCTAGGATTCGTATTAATTCTTTGCATATTTATTAGTAAAATTTAGACAATCACTAAAATATAAGCTCTTTAAAGATAGGGACTTTTCCTTTTAGCTCACATTCTATCCCCAGAGCCTAGAATGGTGCTTTCCATTTATTTGTATCTTCAATTTCTTTCATCAGTGTCTTGTAGTTTTTAGTGATAGGTATTTCACCTTAATTAAATTTATTACTAAGTATCTTATTCTTTTTGATGCAGCTGTAATGGGATTGTTTTCTTAATTTCTGTCTCTGATAGTACATTGTTAGTGCACTGAACTGTAATATATTTTTATATGTTGACTTTGTGTCATGCAACTTTACTGAATTCATTTAACAATTTTTTTTTGAGGACTCTGTAGGGTTTTCTATATATAAAACCATGTCATCCACAAATAGTGACAGGTTTACTTATTTCTTCCAATATGGATGACTTTTCTTTTTCTTGCTTAATTACTCTTGGGAGGACTTGCAACACTTTGTAAAATAAACCCAGCAAAGTAGGCATCCTAGTTTTGTTCCTGATCTTAGAGGAAAAAGATTTCAGCTTTTCACTATTGAGTATGTTAGCTGTGGGCTTATCATATATGGCCTTTATTATGTTGAGGTATGTTGCATCTACACTCACTTTGTTGAGAGTTCTTTTTATCATATATGGATACTGAATTTTGTCAGATGCTTTTTTTGCATCTATTGAGATGATCATATGCATTTTAGCCTTTATTAACATTTTATATCCTATTGGTTGATGATTTATGGATACCAAAGCAGCCTTGCACCCCTGGAATAAATCCTACTCAATCATAGTACATGATCTTTTTAATGTATTGCTGGATTCAGTTTGCTAATGTTTTGTTGAGAATTTTTGCATCTGTGTTCATCAAGGAAACTGGCCTGTAATTTTCTCTTCTTTTGGGAAAGGAAAGTTCCTTCAGTAAATGTTGTTGGGAAAGCTGAACAGCCACAGGCAAAAGAATAAAATCAGACTATCTTACACCAGATGCAAAAATCAACTCAAAACAAATTAAAAACTTGGATGTTAAGCTCTATAACCGTAAAATGCCTAGAAGAAAACACAGGCAGTAAGCTCCTTGACACTGATCTTCAGTATGATTTTTTTGGGTCTGATTTCTAAAACAGAGGCAACAAAAGCAAAAATAAACATGTAGGACTATATCAAACTAAGAAGCTCAGCAAAGGAAACAACAAATCATCAACAAAATGAAAAGCCAATCGACTGACTGGGAGAAAATATTTGTAAATTATTAATATACATTTGATAAGGGGTTGATGTTCAAAAATTCATATAACTCAATAGCCAAAAACCAAGCAAACTGATTAAAAAATGGGCAGAGGATCTGAATGGACATTTTTCCAAAGGAGACATACAGAGGGTCAATAGGCACATGAAAAGATGCTAATCATCAGTGAAATGCACATCAAACCCATACTGAGATATCACCTCACATCTGTTAGAATGGCTATTATAAAAAACGCAAGAAATAGAAAGTGTTGGTAAGAATGCGAAGAAAAGGGATCCTTTATGCTCTATTAGTGGGAATGCAAACTGGTACAGCCACTGGGAAAACAGTATGGAAGTTCCTCAAAAAATTAAAACACATCTACCATATGATCTAGTAATTCACTTCTGGGTATTTATGTGAAGAAAATGAAAATACTAACTCAAGAAAATATATGTGCCCTCATGTTTATTGCAGCATTATTTACAACAGCCAAGATATAGAAATAGTCTAAGTGTTCATCAATGGATGAATGGATACAGATGTTATGTATACAATAGAATACTATTTGACCATCAAAAGAATGGAATCCTGCCATTTGCAACAACCAAGATGGACCCAGAGGGTGTTATGCTAAGTGAATCATGTTAGTGAAATGACTCAGATAAAGACAAACACCCTATGATCTCACATTTATGTGGCATCTAAAGACAAAACAAATAGATAAAACAACAGGGACTTTGCTGGCAGTTCAGTGGTTAAGATTCCATGCTTTTACTGCAGGAAGCACAGGTCCAATCTCTGGTTGAAATACTAGGATTCTACATGCCCTGTGGTGCAGCCAAAAAAAAAAAAAAAATCAGGGGGAAAACAAAGAAACCAGATGAACAAAAAAATAACAAAAAAACCCAGATCAGTAGTTGCCAAAAGTGAGGGAGCTGGGTGAAATGGGTTAAGGATGTCAGAAGCTACAAAATTCCAGTTATAAAATGACAAGCCATGGGAATATTGTGGATGGCATGGTGACTGTAGTCAATAATACTGTAGTACATATCTGAAAGTCACTAAAAGAATAAATCTTAAAAGTCCTCATCAAAAAAAATAAACAAACTTATAACTATGTATGGTGAGGGATGGTAATTAGATTTACTGTGGTGATCATTTCACAATATATACAAGCATTGAATCATTATGTAGAACCCTTGACAATAATATAACATTATAGGTCAATCAAACATCAATTTAAAAAAAGAGTATGAACACAGATTAACAATAAAACATATTTATTGAACATCTATGTGCTATATAATACTAGGTGTTCAAAATTAGGATAAGACACACTCTCTGGATTCACATTGCTAAGAATCAGTAAGAAAAAAGCAATTATTCTCTACAGTACTAGTGATGATACTAATTCTTGTTAATGGTGATGATCCTCTAAGAAAGAGAACCCTCAAAGCAAGAAGGGGCCTTTTAGCTTATTCTCTCCACACTGAAGCTATTTTATTTTTTCCTCCCTGGAGCCCACCTGCACTAAGATAGGATCCTTTCCTTTTTCCTATAAAAAACCCAAACACTCCTGGATGGGTCTTGAATGTCTCATGAGGGCAGCAGAAAAAGAAAGCAGCCCAGAGAAACTTGGAGGCCAAGACAATGCAGGATCTGTCCTTGGTCCTGACCACACTTTTTCATAGGTTTGGGTAAAAAAAGAGGGAGAGAGAGATAATGTACTAAAGTGAGACCAAAACAATTAAAAAAAAAATCACTGACACATCCACAGAACATAAATACAAACCATAAAATGCCCAGGATTTTCCCAACCCATATATCCAGAAACCTTTTATGCCTGCATGGGACATGGAAAGAGGATCTGGCGATTATAGAATTTCTCCAGGTTAAACTAGGGCTTCTGTGATAGCTCAGTTGGTAAAGAATCCATCTGCAATGCAGGGAATCCCGGCTCTATCCCTGGGTTGGGAAGAACCCGAGAAGGGAACGGCTACCCACTCAAGTATTCTGGCCTGGAGAATTCCACGGGCTGTATAGTCCATGGGGTCACAAAGAGTTGGACATGAGTGAGCAACTTTCACTTTCCAGGTTAAACTAGGCAATAAGGACTTCTACACATTTGTACAGTGTTTAATTTCCCTTGACTTCATCACCATGTATGACATCTTTTCCTTATTTTTCCTCTCTTTGTCACAGTCTCCTTGACTTTTCCTCTCTCTCCTCCCAACACTTTTAATAAGGAAACTTGGGCTATCTATATATAACTTTCATAAAATCCATGACTCCATTCAAAATAAAACATTTCAGTCCTACATTTGTTTGCCTTGCTCTTTAGAAACGCAAACTGTTACAAGAACTTGGTTTTCTTTCTCAAATCACTAGATGGCTGTGATTTACAATTAAAATTCTATATCACAAAATCTCCATGGGACATTAGTCAAATGGTACTAAGTACATACAACCTTTTTCATTAGAAAAAGGACATTGTGAGTTTTACACATTATTTTGGACAGTAGAAGCTCTTTGTTAATCTTCCCTGGACTGTTAGCCATGACTGTGGGAATCCCTCAAGAAACTTCTGCAGTGTGGTGCTCGAGAAAGAGCACGGGTGTGTGAACGAGGCCCACGCTTGTATCAATGTTCACTAGTCCTTAACTATGTGACTTTAGGTTAGTTACTAGAATATTCCTAGCTTTATCTTCTGAAAAATGGAAACTACACTATTTACAGATTTGAGATGGAATTAGCCTAGTGCTTAGACCTATAAGATGCCCAATAAGCACTAGTTATTATTACAAGCAGGAATATATTGGCTCACACTACAGGTAACATTTTTGATGCTCTTGTAGCTCATCACTGTTCCTATACCACTTTAGCATCCATAGAAGGGATTCAAGCAAAAGAGCTATGTTTAGAAAGCTAAGTCAACTACCATAGAAGAGATGATGAAGTGAGTGCCATTTTCAGTATTTTTATATTTAACTTATAGTGATTAGATGCAGTAGTAACCCCAATTTGTTGAAGTCTCCTTGTATTCAGGCCTTTTGAAATACTCTCCCACGATGACACTGAGCTTAGACATAGGACTTGTTTTGGCCAAGGGAAGAGTTGCAAAAATGCTGAACAGAGGCTTAAACAGTACTTGCTCACTGGGTTTTCCCCTCTGCTGTCTTCAAACCCTGAGCCACCATGTCAAGAAGCACAGGCTAGTCTGCTGAATGAGAGACATGTGACACAGTTGTCTCCGTTGCCCCAGGATCCAGACGTATCCAGAGGCAGAGCTGCCTAACTGATCAGAAGCTGAGCACAGATACATAACTGAGCCTGGAGGAGAACAAAATAAATATTCGGTTGAACCTGATCTGGCTTGTTCACCTACAGAATCATCACTAAACGAATGGCCGTTCCTTTGCACCACCAATGGAGTGGTTATACAGCAAATGTTAGCTGACATATATTCTCTCCATGGAGACAGTGCCCTATAATAAAACATGGTCTGAACCAGGAGCCTGAAGAAGTGGTTTTATCTCTAGTTCTGCTATTTGATCATCATAAGACCTTGGGCAGGTCAGTTTTTCTCTTCTCTTTTAGTCTATCATCTATAAAATGAAGATGGTAATACCTATTTCACAAGTTGCCTGTGGGCAACAAGTGATAATAATACATGTCAAAATGCTTATTACAAAATAGTGTATTAATGTATGTACTATCAATTTATGCTTTTCATATTTAAAATTATTTCTGAAAAATTACAGAGACTTTATAAAATAATACTCCAAGATAAGTCAACATGATAATTGTTCTCTGAGCAGTTACAGAAGATGGGTGGTGTTTCTAAGAGGGGTTTCTGTGTGGTCTGGAAAGAAAGTTTGCTGGAAGGAAGTCATAAGTATTAAACTTAAGAGGGGTTGCAGTGATTTTTTTTTTACTAGTAATCAGAGAAAGAAAGATCTAGATCTTTATGGAGACTCACTGGTGCTGGTAAATAACATTAGCACACATTATAGATTTTGTGAAGTCTTGAATTGAAAAAATTAAGTTTTTAAATGTTAACAATTTTTTTAACAACCTCATGCCCTTAGATATAAAAGTATCTTGTTCTGAACAATCAATTTCATGAATGTCAATTCCTGTCCACAACTTTTTAGCTTTTAAATCCAGATACCTTTTAGCTAAATCAGTGTTATCTTGCCTATGATTTTTATCACTAACATCACAAAACACAATCCTTCAATATCTATTTGGGCCAGGCTTTAAGAGCAACCTATATTTTAACCATAAGTATTCCGAACGGCTCTTTTGAAAATCTGAAAGGTAAATGACATAATTTGTCCTAACAAGTATCATATCACACTGCATAAAGTGAACTTTGGAGGGCAAGTCCCACATGACAGGCTTGGAAGGCTGAGACTATTTTCATTTTACAAAGGGGAAAACAGAACGAGAAGGTTGAGACTTGTCCAGGGACACCCTCCACTGAGCGGCAGAGTCGGCTGACTCCCAGTCCAGCGTGATTTCCCACAATGCTCCACTGCCTCTAAGGTAAAGGACCTCACAGTGAGTGTCGATGCTCTGAAGGCATCAATTATTTAGGGACTGATGATTCAATTTGTAGACTTTATTTCTCCTGCTTCCTCTTGCTCTGGGATAACCACTTTCGCAATAGTGCAAAGAAATGGAATACCACTTTCAGGTGCTCTGGTAACAGTTTGGCATGGCAAAGAGGTCAAACACTAATGATCAGAATGAGTTTTGTGGAGCCAATTTCATTATTCCTTATCGTCACTGTCTGCATAATCAAAGTCAGCTATTCAGAAGGTTCTTATTAAGTGGGGTTTTCTTCTGTCCAAAATGTTTACAAGAGGTTAGCAAGGTGTCTGTAAAGGCAAAGACTGGAAAATGAATGAGCCAATTACATTTTACAGACCAAAAAAAAAAAAGGCCTTACTTTTTCACGTGAAGATTAAACAAACAAAAAGACCCTTTCTACTCAGAAGCTGATGAAGGTGGACCAGGGCTTTTCACTTACATTTAAATAAGGCAAATTATATGAAGTAGAGTGTATAAATCGAAATATTCAGGTTTTACAGCAACACCATTTCTTAGGAGGCACAAGATGTCTGATTTCTCTTTCTTTGAGCCTGGGGTTTTAAGAGTCCCTGGCAAGACTGGGCCATCTACCTCATCCCATCCACTGATGCTCGCGTTGAAGTGCAGTGGAAGATGCCTGCACTCAAGGATCATTCACTGCGGCACAGGAGAGTATCTCTGGGGGAGCACGCTTCAAAAAAAAAATCATTTAAGTTGGAATATTGAATATCCTATTCTTCTGCAAACTACAGTATATTTTAAAAAAGAAATCTCATCCAAAATGATTAACACTTCCTACTATTCAGGAAAAAAAGCCTGCCCTTTCAGACTAACAGCTGTGAGTCATTAGTTCTCCAGTGATGAGATGTGTTTGATGAGTATTTTTCTTTCTAATTAAGAGATGAGATTCTCTATTTGACTGTCTCTTCAGAAAGAAGTGAAGAGAAAATGCTCTGCCTACATGGAAAGGCCATCTCCTACAAAACAATTAATTATTTCACAGCCCTTTTAGAAAATCCTTTCCTCCCTAATTTCAATTCATTTTTTTTCCCTTAAACTTAACACATTTGCGACCCTCACAGTATTAACCCATTTCCATCCAACCTGCACCGTCTCGTGTTTTCCTGTTTCATCATTCAAAAATGTCTGTTTCAGATGAAACAGAATAAGGAAATGTATCAAAAGTACACACATGCTTATGTTAACAGCATTTGGTGTGAGAATATTTGCTGATGTGAAAGGCCTCAGATTAGAAAAATAATGAATGTAGAAGGTTTGCCTTTTGAAGAATTAGGCAATGCTTAAAAAAAAAAAATTATAAGGGGCCTAGCCACATATAAAAACTGATTTTGATGATTAATCCTTACAAGGAAACTATTTTACCTCTACCATTAAGACTGTCTTTAAAGAGAAAAACCAGTGGATATAAAGTGGAACCAAAAACATGTCTTTTCTTTTTTGAAAAAGCCATCAGCAAGGTTATAAAATCCCTGAATTAAAAATATGATCTGTTTTTAAAAATTAAAAACTGTTTCTAAGAACAGTAGGGAGCAAGTGAAAGCACTATTTGCCAATCAGTCCCATGAATTGCCTCCTTTAAATCCTTTTTGGCACAAAGAAAGAAAGAAAGGGGAGGAAGGGGAGAGGTTGCCACCTCTCCCACCAAGGCACATCTAGAAAAATGTGGGGGTATTTTTATTTATCATATTGACTTGGGTGATAATAAAGGTAATACCAACATTTGTTGGGTGGGGCATGGGTGTGGAACATTGTGAGATATGTGGGACAGTTCCCCTCAATAAAAATTCCTGTCCCCAATGCTAACAATACTCCTCTTTGAGAAACACCGCCAGTTCTCACATAGACACCAGGCTATTCCACAACTAACTTAGAAAAGAAGAACCAGGTATGTACATACGCACTCAAAGGTGCATGTAAGAAGGCTAGGTGTATTTCCTAGATGATGGCATGAGGGTAGCAGAGAAAACGAAACGTGCTCATTCAGACGGATTTGCACTAGACTGTTTCTCTCCATCATTAATATTCACTGCTGCTGCTGCTAAGTCACTTCAGTCGTGTCCGACTCTGTTCGACCCCATAGATGGCAGCCCACCAGGCTCCCCCGTCCCTGGGATTCTCCAGGCAAGAACCCTGGAGTGAGTTGCCATTTCCTTCTCCAATGCATGAAAGTGAAAAGTGAAAGTGAAGTTGCTCAGTTGTGTCCGACTACTTCTTTAAAAAATCTGTCTAAAGAAGAACTGGGCGGGGACCCACTCTGCCCACTTTCTCTCCCCTGGATTAAATTAGGCTCTACATAGCATCAGGGGCTTTGGAACTTCATCTTCTGGGAAGGGGGTGGTCTTGATTTCAACAGCCAGCTGGTATCACCACTTGTTCTCAGGTCTTTATTTCTGGTTGATTCCACTAAAACTTTTGGTACCACCTCCATCAACAGAGGAGAGAAGATAGGCAATTGTGAACCTGATTCATTCCCAGACTCACAATAGCCTTCTGAAGGTAATTTCGAAGTAGGACACATTGCTCTCTTGAAGAGAAGCTCTGCTTTATTTGGACAATTTTTGAAAATAAGTTGGTGACAACCTTAAACCCAGTGGATTGTTCCACCTTGTTTCCTGTTTCCTAGGGTTCTTGCCACACTGACCCAGGGAACCTGATCAGCTCATATACATGCTTATATCCAGTGGTTTTTCTCCCCCCTCCAATCAGAATGAGAACCAAGATGATTGACTCTACTGCTTTCTTTTTGAACAGTTACAACCAGATACCAAACTGACAAGACCTGTTGCATATGCGCTGGGGTGGGGAGTGGTTATGTGTTTAAAGGAAAAAAAGTCAAAGTGTACTCTCTACCAAATGATCACTTATATTGATTAGGGAAAAAACGTCAAGAGAACCATCTGTCTCTGTTGTTCTGGTGACAGAATGAGATATATGGTCAGGAGTAGAAAAAAAATTATATATTGGTTGATTTATTGGCAAAGCTTTGAATTGAATCTACATACAATGTGCCTGCACGCATGCTCAGTTGTGTCCGACTCTTTGTGACCCCAAGGACTGTTGCCCGCCAGGCAAGAATACTAGAGTGGGTTGCCATTTCCTCCTCCAGGGGATCTTCCCTACCCAAGGATCAAACCTGCATCTCTTGCATCTCCTGCATTGGCAGCTGAATCCTTTACCACTGAGCCATTGGTGAAACCCACAACTTACTTCATTTGTTTACTGATGGTGTTAAAAAATCATTGTTTGTTCAGATTTACTTAGATCACTTATAAATACTTATCAGAAAGTTCCAGTTCTCCACTTTGTGAAACTGTACACGGGGTTTTGGAAGTTGCTGCATGAAACTTTAAAGTCTACCACCTTAGTATATCCAGGCCTTTTTGAAAATCTTAGCTTGGCTTCATCCATTAAAGAAACAAGCATGACAACAAGCCAGGACTCATCTGAAGCTGTCTTACTTATGACTCACAGAAATACCTACTGAAGAATCTCTGCAACAAAATGGACCCAAACAAGCTCAAAGATGGTGCTATCAACTAATCACAGCAGAATGCACCCTACTGTCCTTGATGGAGGTATTATATCAATAGAATCTGCCAGCCAAAAGGCTTGGCAAGTATTTATTTATTTAGATTTTTTTCTTTTTCAGTTTACAAGTTGTACCACTACTTCATGTCAATTTTTTTATCAAAGTCAGAGATGAAAGGCTCTGGCTTTGCTTTGAGAACACTGACAACTCCAAAATGTAAAGCCCAGAGTGTGTCCAACTAGAGCATCGCATCAACCACACATGAATAACTGATAAGCAATCCCAGCAATGTTGTGAGTTTCGTGTTGGTAAAAGTTTGGATGTAGAATGAAAGTGACAAATGCTTACACATGCCTGGAGAATGTTGATTCTCCGAGATGCCTTTCATTGGAAGTTAGTACTTTACCTAGTAGTTATAGCACTTACCACAGAACCAAGCACAGTTATGTTTTTGAGTTTAATAGCTTCATCATTCATAGAAGTTCTGCTAATTTAAAAACAGGTTGCATGTAAAGTTGTCCTTGCACATTATTTGTCAACACATATTTATCATTATAAATGACCAAATATGAACAATAAAGAAGAACTGATGAACTGGTATTATTTGGTCCATGAGGAGGTTGCTGGTCTCAAGTAACAATTGCTCTTAAAAAATACTTAAGGTACGTCAAAAAAACATAGACTAAATAAGCTCACTGAAGTTTGTCTTTTCCTAGAATCCCTTTTCTCCAGAATCCAACAGGTTTTGAAGGGACTCATGGAATTTTCCAGGCAAGAACACTGGAATGGGTTGCTATTTCCTTCTCCAGGGGATAATCCTGACCCAGGGATTGAAACCAAATCTCCAGCACTGCAGGTGGATTCTTTACCATCTGAGCCACCAGGGAAGCCCTATTAAGACTATCTTACTAGTGTAGGTAAAGAACATTTCATGCTTGAATTACTTTCTAATTAAAAAAAGGGGGTGATTTAAATGTTGTTTCTCAATTTGTTTCTGTTTTACTTGTTTCTAGTGCCAATGAAAAAGGCCTATTTTTCTATGATATGCAAGTCTTTATAGAATGTTCTAATAGCCCTTCCTGTCTTTTAACTTCTTACACTATTATTTAATAAAACTATTGGGTTAAATGTGATAGTTTGGGATATTGTCATACAAATGTGCCATTTAAATGTATTTTCTGGGGCTTTGAAGTGCTATAAATGTTAAAGCGTATTCAAGATAGTTATCTTTTCAAGTTTTAAAGAAGTTACTCTACTATCATTACTATTTTTGAAGCAGGTTCTTGATCAACTTCCCTCTTTGTGTGTGTAAATGCTGTATGTAGAGAGACAAAGCTGATACAATGTTTGCTGATGTACCAAACGTAAATTTTTCCCTAAGCTTGAAATCTGGCGTTCAAGCTCTCTCCATCATGAACAGGTACAATATTTAGGGCAACAGCTGGCACTTCAGTTGCTCATGGGGGGAAAACTCCCTCTGTTCCATAAGACATGCCAGAAAATAAGTATACCCAGCAGCTATCTAACAAGCCAAACACATGTTAGTGAAGTCTGCAATACCAGTTACTTTAAAAATTAGTCCTGTGGTCTTCATACTCCACCTATCTCACTGAAGAGAAACAGAAATGCCGTGAAAAAAAGCAGATGATCAATCATGGGTAACTGCTTTTTCATCTAGTAGCTGATATGCAGAGGGTTGTTCTCTGCCAAGTTTGGGGATGTTTGGTAGCATTCTGATTTTTTCCCACTCAAATCATCTCCCTCACACTTATCCAACTTGCCATGATTATCTGTCCTGGGCTACTGATTTCTGATCTTTTTAATCCCTCATGACATAACCTGGCTATAACTGCAGCTTATTTTTTATCCAGATTTAATATCTTCATTTCCATCTTAAAATCACAGAGCCAAAGTCAGAAAGCATGTTTTTAAATGTTCACCCTCATAAATAGATTTAAGACCTAATAATATCATATATTTCAACAATCTTACCAGTTTCTGAAACTTCCATCTCCCATTCTGTCTTATAATTTTCTAATTTTCTCCTTCACTGGTCTCTCCCCCCTCTCCAATCCCTCTGTTCTGGAAAAACTTCAAGAGTTATGTTTAGCAGCTCTAGCTATGTCTGAACATTTCTGTTTGCAATTCAAATAATCATCTCAGGCTGATTTTAACAGCCTCCTTTACTCCACTCCATCTTTTACCCTTGCTGTGTAATGTTTACTAATGAATGTCTTTCTCCCATTTCTTAACAGATCTAAGTGGTCTAGTTACCACACAGGAAGCCTAGAGGTTTGAACACTAAGTATACACTTCTCTTGGCTATTTTCCACACCCCTAAACATTCTCCTCAATTGCAATAGGGCTTGTGTTTCAATGGTAACAGAAGTTATCAGAGAACACTAGTTTAGACAGCAAGCAAGCCGCACTCCAACTGTTCAAACAGCCTGACTTTTACAGTAAAAGGAAAGGCCCCGGGCCAAGACCACTGAGATGAGCAGGTATTTTTAGTTCACTTGTAGGCCAGCTCTAATGTAATTCTGAAATGTTTTCTTCAAACCCAACCCAACTTTTTCAGGGCTGTCCAAATCTGTTTTCTTTTATAGCAAGTACAAATTCTTGGAGCAAGGGAAGCATGAGTATCATTTGCAATGCTGCTGCATGTCTATGGTGTTGATGCTCGATGGCTCAAATTAGTCCGCAAAACAGATGAGCGCATTGTAATTAGCTCTTGTCAAACTGTTAGAAATACAAAAACCATTTCCACTGTAATAAAAATTATGAAAAAGAAAAATCTCTCTTATCGTTTGCAGCCAAAATAGTTCCTGAAATGTCTGGTAGTTTAGGATTCCAGAGTTCTAAAAGAAGGCCATTTCATTTTCAGAAAAGCTTTCATTTCATTGACATGGGGAGACTCAGATGTATCATCTTTAGGCATTTCTGCTGTTCTATTAACCTCATTTCTAAAAATGACCTGTCATGCGTGGACACATTTCGTTGGGCCACAAAGCACTAACGCACGATTCTCAACAAGCAGAAACTTTTGTAATTTTTTAATCAAGATTTTTTGAACTTTTTTTTATCAGTGTGCTATCGTCAGTTTTATCAAATAACTAAACACTGCTTTTTGCTTAAACAAAGGAGGACATTCAGAGGTCACAACCATAGGTTCAGATGGGACAGCTTTGATGTTAAACTCTCACGTGATGATTATTAGTTTATTTTTTTATATGTTTCTTGCTGACAAATTACTGGAATATTCATTGATAGGACAGTAACATAAAAGACTATTTTACTTAACTTTTAAGTTATTTACAAGCTTCAGGAGGGTTCTGGAACTTAACGCCCTCTCAAAGAAAAATATGAGCTATTAACAGGTGGATGTTTCAGAAAGTAAACTTAAAAACTAAAGCAAAAGGTAGTATAGCTTGAGATTAGGTCAGACAAATCCAAAAAAAAAAACCAAACAAAAACTGTACCCTTCTACTCACCTTCAGAACTTTCCCAAAGATATCTTCAGGTATACTTGTGGGAATGAGTAGGGTGATAATTAATTAATTTCATCTATCTTTAAAAGTAATGAAATTACCACGTCCAAAAGTTAGCAAAAAATTGATCATAATGCTAAAACCATAAAACACCTAGAAGAGGGGCTTCCCTGGTGGCTCAGTGGTAAAGAATCTACCTGTCAGTGCAGGAGACACAGGTTCAATCCCTGGCCCAGGAAGATCCCACATGCTGTAGAGCAACTAAACCTGGGCGCCACGACTTCTGAGCCTGGGCTCTAGAGCTTGGGAAGTGCAGCTACTGAGCCCTTGTGCCACGACCACCGGAGCCAGTGTGCTTAGAGGCCCAGCTTCCTAGCAAGAGAAGCCACCACAACGGGAAGCCTGGGCAACGCAACTGGAGAACAGCCCCTGCCTGCAGAGCGACAAAGACCCAGCACAGCCCAAAATACAGACTAGACATAATTTTTTTTTAAAAAAAGGAAAGAGGAACCTTAAAAAAAAATCTAGAAGAAAACATAGGAGAAAAGAGTTGGGCTGGGCGAGGAACTCATATGTATAACACTAAAAAACAAGACCTAAATATATATTTAAAAATTAGACTTCATGAAGGTTGAAAACTTTGGTGCTTCAAAAGACACAGTGAAGAAACTGAAAAGACTAACCACATATTTGGAGAAAAAACTGCAAATAATTTATCTGATAAAAGACTTGTATCCAGAGTATATAAAGAACATTTAAGGCTAAATTTAAAAAAATGATTGAAAAATAGACAAAAGATTTGAATAGGCATTTCACCAGGCAAACACACGCATGTCTAATAAGCCTACGAAGCTCAACACTGTCAGTCACTAGGGAAATGTAACTTAAACCACAGTGAGATACTGCTTCACACCCACTAGAATGGCTGTAATCAAGGCAGAAAGTAGTAAATTGTGAAGATACAGAGGAACTGGAACACTCACACATTGCTGGTGAGGATGTAAAATGGTACAGTCACTTTGGAAAATAGTTTGGTAGTTTCTTAAAAGGGTAAATGCACATAAACTTAACATACAAACCAACAATTCCACTCCTAATTATTTACCTAACAGAAATGAAAGCATGTGCCCACATAAAGTTTTATATATGAGTGCTCATCTACAGGAGCATTATTCATGCTATCCCCAACTGCAAACAACCCAACTGTTTGTCAATGGGTGAACGGGTAGTCAAAATGTACTATCTCCACACAACGGTGTACTACGTCAATAAAAAGAAGGCACTCCTGACACACTCTGTCATGGACTCAGAATCACCTGCTAAATGAAAGAAGTCAGACATAAAGGACTACATTTAAGTGATTTCATTCATGTGTACTGTCTAGGCAAGTCACTAGAGACAGGAAACCGGCCAGTGGTTGCTAAGGGCTGATGGTGCGGCTGATTGTAGTTGACATGTGTATGTGTGTTAGTCGCTCAGTCGTGTCCGACTCTTGACCCCACGAATTGCAGCCCGCCAGGCTTCTCTGGCCATGGGATTCTCCAGACAAGAATACTGGAGTGAGTTGCCATTCTCTTCTCCAGGGTATCTTTCTGACCCAGGGATCGAACCCTGGTCTCCTGCATTGTAGGCAGATTCTTTATTGTTTGAGCTACAGTAGCGACTTAGCAGCAGCAGCAGCAGGGAAGTCCTTGTAGTTGACACAAGGGGTTGTACAACTGTAAATTTACTGATAATCAGGGAATTGTACACTTAAAATGGGTAAATTTTATGGTTTATAAACTATACTTCAGTAAAGTTGTTTAAAATAAAAAGAGATAATTTTGGTGGCGGTAATTCTAATCCAAAGAACAGAAAGAAACTAGGCCAAGGCAATGAATGATCATAGATTTTGGATGTAGTTTGACAATCCACTTAAAATATTTAAAATGCTAGCTGATGACACTATCTACATGATGGTTCTTCTAACAGTTGCTGCTCCTTTGAGTTCAGAGAAGTTCCACAAAGGCTATTAAGAAACAGCTAAAGGGACTATCAACATCAATCATGGCTAATTATAATCAGAAAAGCAACATCCTAGAGGTAGGTGATGAAATGCTTGCAATACTAATGTGAGACTTATTACAATGAGTTTTAAATTCCCAGGATAAAATATGATCCATTTTGAAAAGAACATGTTGAATTCCTTACCCTATGAATAAAGAATGGCACAAAGTATGAACAAAAAAATGCTAAGGAAAACTCAGTCCGAGAAGATAGGGAAAAAAGGAAGGAAGGAAGGACTGCTTAGAGCAACAGGTTGGAAGGAAAAAAGAAGAGTCAGAGCAAAACAGAATTAAACCTTTGTATTGGAAAATGAAGGAGAAGGCAATAGCACCTCACTCCAGTACTCTTGCCTGGAAAATCCCATGGATGGAGGAGCCTGGTAGGCTGCAGTCCATGAGGTCGCTAAGAGTCGGACATGACTAAGCGACTTCACTTTGACTTTTCACTTTCATGCATTGGAGAAGGAAATGGCAACACACTCCAGTATTCTTGCCTGGAGAATCCCAGGGACAGGGGAACCTGGTGGGCTGCCGTCTATGGGGTCGCACAGAGTTGGACACTACTGAAGTGACTTAGCAGCAGCATAGGAAAATGAGGACAGAGCTAAAAGGTCATCTTCCCATTTTGCCCACAGGAAAGCTCTCCGGTACTGCATAAATATGACAGTGTTTTCTTCCTTTGCAATCATGCTGAGGAGGCTTTCAATTTGGGCCCAGAGACTTCAGTGTTCATTTGAATTCTTCAGTGATGTCTATTACCAAGTTACCTACAGTACCAGCTATCAGGAAATAAAACTTTTCCATCCACCAAGGTAGCAGGACAATGTTAGGGATTTGTTTTATTTTTCTGGTCAGCAGCTCCCTTTGGTTGGTTGAGTTTGTTTTTCTCGGTATACTACATCAAGCAAATAGAAAGGAAAACTGCTGAACCCAGCAGGAAGAGTGAAATAAATCTGAAAACCACTTCCAACTGTTTTCATTCCCGTACTTTGAAAACTCTAGGCTAATCCTGTATCTTCCTAGACTGCTGCATACATGTCTCGGATTTTTTTTTTTTCCTGCAATAAAGCTTACTACGAGTGTTTGTAAGTTAACTAAATTAGAGCAGGCATGAAGAAGCAGGTGAGCCCTGGCAGATTTCCCATTGTTTTCACAGGCATTTTCTCTATCAACTGCGGCAATCTACACTGGCTCCCTGCTCTGCTGTCGGTGCCGCAGAGCTATTCTATCTCCGGGGGTGGCAGGTGTGGCTTTGTTCTCTAAGTGCACGACACGGGGCCAAATACAGCTCACCTTTCACCATTCATGTTGTGGCAACATCGCGCTTCTTTCATTGACGCTGTTGCCTTTCAGACATGTTTGACCACACTCGGTGCTGAAGTGTTCATCACCTTTCTTGCTGTAATAAAGAGACTGACTTAGTGGCAACTCTGGGTTCAGTGTTTACTGGTGTAATAAGTAAGAGTGACATGTTTCCTCTTCTCTAGCTCCTTTATGATCTAGAGCAGGCAGGGAAAGGTGCGTGGCTTCTAAACATTAACTCGAAAAGAGCACCTCTACTGCAAATCACAGCAAAAGTAAATGGATTGGGGTTGGTGTCAAAGACAGGGCAATGTACCCCCTAGAAACAAAACCCAGGGCATGGAATTTTATGGATTGTCTATATATTGCTTTGTTTCTTTTTCTTTTATGACTAACCTATGCAAAATAGAGTGTGACAGGGCAGAACCTAAGAGGGAACACTGTGAAAGGTAAAATAAAAAGGGATAAAAAAATCTTTTCTATGATTTCTGCCGCCAAACAATTAAGCCTTTTTCTATTGAGAAACTTATGGATAATGAGAGCCCCGAATCAGCTAAAAAATTTCAGTGTTAAGGATAAAATAGGTTATGCATAAATACATATACTAAGTTATAATATATCATAAAATGTTTGTGTATATGGATATAACAGAAGATGTGTGTATATAAATGTATATCTATACTGTATCTGTATCTATCTATACTTTTATTCATCCATCCCATGGAAAGTATGTAACTACAAATATTAAGTGATTATTTACGGGACCTTCCCCCTAACTCTAGAATGTAAGTATCAATTCAATTATAATGTGAAAGTTCATTCGGTTCACTTCAGTCGCTCAGTCGTGTCCGACTCTTTGCGGACACGACTGAGTTCATTAAATGCTGCTAATTACATAGTTTATCTCACTTCTAAGGAAATAATTTTACATGAGATATATATTAACACAGCACTGTTAATATATTAAGGAACTTTATTATTTTGAAAGCTCAGTTGGAATTGAAAATGAAACCTGCTTTAAATAATTTTAATTAAGTAAAATTATTACTATGGAGGAATAATTATATCTAACCATTTCTAGGCCCCAAGGAACCATTTAACTTTTCACCTTTATAATTTTTAATGAGTTTTCTTCCCATATTGCAGATAGAAAAATTGAGTTTAGGGTGGAAGAAGTATTTTCTAGCATGTGTATTGGGCATCACTTTTAACATCTACTTTACTATCTTATTTCCAGAAATAAAGTGGTAAAATTGGAAGGCTTTTAAACAATTTTTGTTGCCTCTCTTCAAGATCACATGAAAAGATCATAAATAAACATAAATATATTTTAAAGCTTGTTAAATGTAAAAGAATATTCTTATATAATTTAAAGTTATCATTTTATTAATCTGCTTTTAGAACTTCCTTCCCATTTTAAGATCCATTTAAAAGACTGTGTTAAAGATAAAGGTGTCAAAGATAAGAAAATGTTCTTGATAATCAGTACTGAAAAGCTGTAACAGAGAAATCCTATACCTTGCTGAAAACCTCTTATCTTCTTACATTCTCAAGACTCACCCAGTGCTTCAGCACAGCTAACATATGCCTGGCCTATCACACAGGAGCAGCTGAAATTTCCTACATCAGAACCTTTCAACTCCATCACCTTTTGGACAATTACACGAGTCCTAGTCCCCAGTGGCAACCCACTCCAGTACTCTTGCCTGGAAAATCTCATGGGCAGAGGAGCCTGATAGGCTGCCGTCTATGGGGTCACACAGAGTCGGACACGACTGAAGCGACTTAGCAGCAGCAGCAGCAGTAATCCCCAATGCACTTGTGACCAAAAAAGTAGTGTTGGGTTTCGTTTGTTTGCTTTTGTTTGGTTTGGTTTGGTTGTTGCTTTTGCTGTTGTTTCTTTGGTTTTACTTCAACCTCAATTATTGGTAAATTTTATTGCATGAGCCTGACTTGATCTGCAATATAAGAAAGTCAGTGTGCGGAGGGAGCATGGGAGAGCACCATGCCACATCCCAAATCAGCTTATCAGTTTACTACTGACATGTAAGTAGTTCCTAGTCTCGTAACTGGTAGTTCAACTCTATGCTGATGACTGTCTCTTTAAGGAATTACTGGGCCACCCTTCCTTGTGGACACCTCTTGTTTCTTTATTCAGTGCCCTGAACTTGTGCAAACCCTCTAACACTCTCAGTTGATGGTTTCTGACTCTGCCTCTGGCTGCAGAAGGAGGGACACTTGACTCAAACCTGGTCAGTGATTGGTTCAAGGATGGGCCAATCAGAACAAGTGAGACTCAACTCTGGGTCTTTGAGCCTATTGAAAAAAAGAGTCTTTTTTCCCTAAACAAAAACTAGAAACATGTAGACCTGGTGGAGGGTGGGAGGTGGGGTGTGTTTGTGAATTGCCCCTTAGGGGAAATCCTGCCCAAGATCAATGAAGATCAAGCCAAGAGACAGCAAGAAGCTGAGTTCTGATTGAATCATTTAAGCCCCCAAATCCAGATATGTCTAGAAGTATAATTTGGCCTCTCACACATACATATACAAAAGAAGATAGGAAGGGCAATTCAAACATTTCGATGAAATCCTTACTGCTTTTGAACAATGTACAATTCATCCACCACTCCTGGCTGCCACCAGACTGATCTAAGTAGAATCTCTGGCAGTAGGGCCCTAGAATCTAGAATTTTCATTATTCCCTCAATGTTTCTGGTGATCACCTAACTTAGGGAACTACTCTGGGCATTTATCAAAACGGCTCACGCCTTTTCCAACACCATCAACAGGCCAGATGAAGCTCACCTAATGCCTCAGAGGCTTCCCAGAGAACAGACTTCAAAATAGAGCAGGCTGAGGACCACGGTAATTCTCTTTCTGATAGCTGTAATGCCATTGTCACCCCTTTGCTCCTCCAGTCAAGAGAGAGACTGCAATTATGTGGAAGAGATTTTAATGAAGGGAGGTCTCCTTTCTTCCTTCTTCTCAACAGCTTCCTGATAATGTACTCTCCTGCGTGTGTGTTCTGGAAATTGTGGGATTTACTTTTTTGTTACCTGTTTGACTAGGACTGGTGAGAAAAGTAGGATGGCAAGATAGAATACACTTTGAAAGTGAACACCCAAATTCAATTTTTCTCATTGTTTTAGAAAATTCAGGTAATCTGCTTGGAAGGAACTGTAATAAGTTTGTCTGTTAGGTCTTAGAACTCAGGTAAGGACTGATTTGGGGGACCTAGCTTCCTGAGGTGTGAACGGAGTGAGATCTCAGTTGACTGGGTTTCTTTTCCCCCATTTTATAAAGAAGAGAAATTACTCCAAGCATACCCTCCTGGGTTCCTGATGCACTTCCAATAACACTCTTCTCACAGTACAGTCGTTTAGGGAGGCTGAGACTAACAAACACTTCAGAGTGGATTTCCTGCCTTCAGAGCTGCTTAATGGTGGTTTCAATTCCTGCAGACCTGTCCATCTGGTCAGCTCTAAGGGTGAGCAATAGGCCCAGGATGGCCATTCTACTAAAAAGAGTGTGTGCCTGCATAGTTGCATCAGTCATGTCCGACTCTTTGCGACCCTATGAACTATAGCCTGCCAGCCTCCTCTGTCCCTGGGATTCTCAAGGCAGGAAAACAGGAGTGGGTTGCCATGCCCTCCTCTAGAGGATCTTCCCGATGCAGGGGTCAAACCTGCGTCTCCTGCACTGCATGTGGATTCTTTACCACTGAGCCACCAGGGAAGCCCCACTAAAGAGAAGGACTTCTTAATATAATTATTATAAAAATTATCAATCTTTTTATATCACTGGACATTCTGGGCTAGTTTTCCCCATGAAAACTTGCAAGTCCACCTTCTCAGGCCGAAATTTTGTCTAAAAAGCAGACAGATTCTAGGCACAGCATTCTATCAACTGACAACTGAACCTTTTCGGAAACTGACTTTGAACCACGTGCTTTCAGATAGCTCACGCTGAGATTTTTCAAAATGGACAGGAATTCACTATGAACGAGCTGCATGAGGTCGTCTGGGTCTCCAACAATTAGTGGTCCTATGGAACCTGTCCCTTTGTGTCATTTTGAGTTGGGTTTTACAGGCAAGTTGTCCTAATGGAAAGGAATTTCCAATGAGATGAAACAGGATGTGTTCTACTCTCTTTCACACCAGCTCTCACTTTCGTCTTTTTAACTCGTACCTTAGCACCTTGTTATCGCCTGATTGAGCTAGATGCAGAGCGGGAAGACAGAGAAAAAAAGTGTTTCCTAAAGTATTGATGTCACAAAATAGGTGAGAGTTTAAAAAACAAATAGCCTAGTATTTATTTAGTATTGAAAAAGTGGTGCTAAGATGAATCATCCTAAAACCCAAATAATTACTCCTGGCAGAAGCTCTGTAACACTGAGCTCACTTACAGCTAACCCTCTAGCAGGAGTCCATCACCTAAGGGTAGAAAGTTCTGGCTGAAGACTCATGGGGAGTGAAGAGGTAAGCTCTTCCATGGGTGCGCTAATGGAACTTCCTTATCTCTATGGCACCGGGAGTTTCATAACACTCTAACATTTTTGCAGGCTAAAATAATCACAGTCATGCTCTTTGGCATAGAATTTTGAGGTTTGTGAGAAAAATCTTGTCCCATTCTCAGCCCATGTCCATGTGGAGGCGAGGTGGCATTTTACAGACGTATGTTTTGGTTAGGCTTCTCAACTTTTAAAAGAGTTGTCAACTATATTCCCATCTCAGCTGAGGCTTAAAGCATGGTCTGTCCCTAATTGGCAACAGAATATTTGCACTCCAAGTACTTGTCAAAAGAGGATAACACTGAATGCTTGCTGCCCAGTGCCTATCAAAAATCAGTCATGAGAAATCGTATTTATGGAAGGTTGCCTGAAGGACATATATTCCCTTTTAGATATTCTAAGTTTTAGTTTTGGATCTAGCCAAACCACTTGAGAGTAACATACTTAAATGCCATGGCTATGCCACTTCAAAATGATACTTATCATTTGTGGTCATGTGCCTAGCACTGAATTAGGTGCTTTCCAGACACTGGTAATAATCTTTAAAATAACTGTGCAAAGCAGGGGTTAATATCTGGAAAACAATCCTAGCACCATCAAATCACTTGCTCAAGACCACCCAGCAAGTAAAACGGTAGAAACACAATTCAAACCAAAGTCTGTCTGGCTCCAAATTTCATGCCCTATATACAGAGCTGGTGTTGTTTTACTGAATTGCATTTTGGTGTTACAGCAGCCCCTACTGAAGGAAAGTATAAGAAAGAATTCTATGAAGTATAGCATTGTATTTAACTCTGGAGATTTTGTTCACATTATACATTGTCAGCATGATAGAGGCTCTTGAATAAGAATTCCTGAGGTCTCAGTACTAGAAATAGTTGGGCTTATACTGAATAACTAAATAGGCTTCATATGAAATATTAAGAAGATTGTGAATCATATCACTGATAGTTTCCCCCTTAATCTACTTTCTGGGAAGCCCAGATTCCAAGTTTTGACCTTCTTCTGTCTAGAACTTGAGCTATGAATTTTATGTACCACCAGCATTATATTTACCCTCCCACCTTCTGACCATCAGTGTGATTCCTTTACGTACACATTAACTTGTTATGCTACGAGTAGCTTTATAATTCACTTCCATTATCTCCCCAGAATGAGACAGAATATAATCAAACCCAAATTAAAAAGTTGGTACCTATTGAACATTTATTCTCAGGAGCTGTGCTAACTGTCGTATTTTCTTTTTTAGTCCTTATAGCAATTGTGAAATAGATTATTGGCCTCATTTTGCAGATGAGGAAAATCAGGCTCAGAGAAGTTAAGTAAAATGCCCAAAGTCACACAGCAGAGCTAGATTTCTGCCTGACTCCAGAATCTGAACTACTAACTACTACGCTGTATCTCTTCAGCTCCAAATTATGGTCAGTTAAGAATAGATGGACACAGTAGAAGGGGAACAAAAGGATATGTGAGAGAAAAGAAAAAGAAATGATGGGGGGAAAGATCCCCTAAAGAGAAGAGAAGGAGCAAGCAAAAACAGATGAAAAGTCAGGGAGAGCAAAGGAATGAAAAGCAACAGAGAAGAGGAAGACCATGGGACAGAGATGCAATCACGACTGGGCCTCTGAAGTGGATCATCATGGGAACTCTCAGAAAGACTTTTTCTTGACATTTCAGCCACTATGTTATCAACACCCAAATGCCTACTCTTCACTATAAACTTCTGTTTCTCTTCTGAAGCACTCCTTTGCCCAAGTATATGCTCCCCTCTATTGTTATTTCGCTCATTTTGTGTTTCTGCTCTCAACCCAAGTGGACTCCATCACTTGGTGGAGAATTCGACCATACTCTTTACAACACTAACTTAGCAGAAGCAGCATTCATGATGCTTCACAATGCTGATTTCCAGTAAAGAGCCTGGTGTTTTTTTTTTTTTTTCAGTCCAAGTAAACTCTTGAACATTGCCACACACAGAAATAAACAAAAGATTTAAGCATACACACATACAAACAAAGCCCAAACCAAACTCCTTTGTTTTTCTGACCCCAGGCCAAGAAAACATCACTTTTTAGTGTCCTTCCACAGCCAAAGATATAAAAGGTGAATGTGGAAGGCAAATCACTCTTGAGAAGCACAGCTATTTACATGGGGTCGTATACATCAGAATAAGTTATCCCTGGAATATGAATTAATAATGAACTCTCCGAAACACTTTAAAAGTAGACCTTGCTGTATTAGGAAACAGCTTCCATGTTTTACTTTCAAATTTAAGATGTATTTTAAAAATGAAGGTTTCTTTTTCCCATGAAATTTTAATGGATCTGCTATAGATTAAGGAATGGTATGGGTTTTAAAAGTTCACACTGGAACCACCTAGGTGTCTGTGAATTTACCAGTCGGTAATACCTTCAAGATTTAATATATAGCATACTGACAGTCTCAGAGAATTAGGCTATGAAACCGCTGGTTTCTGTAGGCCCAACTTGGATCGACATTCTAAAAATGAGAATTTGGAATTAATTTTTTAGATCAAATCTAGGTTTTTGTTCAGCTGGTTCCTTGTGGAAGAAATATGCAAGGAGGGGCATATCATGCTTCTATACAGTCTCACTGTCACTCTCTTGGCATGTCTCCTTAGTATCTTCTCCATGAGAGAGATTTCTAAACACAGACAAGCTGGGTCATTTTAAAGTTGCATTGACTCTTATTAACAAACTGCAAGGAACTACAGGACAGTGAAGCTGATGCTGGAATCGTCCCGGGCTTAGCTCCAAATCCACCAGCCATGAAGTGGGCCACTCTGGGCAAACCACGGCCCGATGGGTTGTAAAAGATTGTTGTGAAGATAAGGCATGTGAACATGCTTTGTAGATGGTAAAACATGAACCAATTAAAGATAATGAGGTCCAGATTCTGGTCCATATCTAGATACAAATAAAGATTCTGGATTTTCATTCTGCTGCTGCCAATTAGCTAACATTTATTGAGTGCTGTAAGATTAGGCCAGGGCACATGGTGCCATAGACTTCTGATAAGAGTCAGCTACTGAAGGGCAGGGTTAGTAAGACAGTGAGCATGGCCAGCAGACTGCAGATGGAGAATTCAGTTGGTAAGTGGGAATGCCGAGAAAAACTCTTAACTACTATAGTATTACAGGTTAATATAGTTTAGAGTTGATGACACTAAGTCAAGGATAGTCCTGACAAGGCAAAATGGACCTTCATATTATATTCCAGTTCATTCCATTTTTTCCATTACTCGATATCCAGTAAGAGCCTCCAAACCACTGGTGTAAGCTCCCAACTTGCAACAAATTATAAAGCATTCATTTTGTTTTTTGTGAAAGTGAAATTTGCTCAGTGGTGTCCGAATCTTTGCGACCCTGTGGACCGTCGATGGAATTCTCCAGGCCAGAATACTGGAGTTGGTAGCCTTTCCCTTCTCCAGGGGATCTTCCCAACCCAGGGATCAAACTCAGGTCTCCCGCATTGTGGGCAGATTCTTTACCAGCTGAGCCACAAGGGAAGCCCAAGAATACTGGAGTGGGTAGCCGTTCCTTTCTCTAGGGGATCTTCCCAACCCAGGGATCGAACCCAGGTCTCCTGCATTGCAGGCGGATTCTTTAACAGCTGAGCCACAAGGGAAGTCCAGGAATACTGGAGTGGGTAACCTATTCCTTCTCCAGGGGATCTTCCCCACCCAGGAATTGAACCGAGGATTCCTGCATTGCAGGCAGATTCTTTACCAACTGAGCTATTAGGGAAGCTGATAGCTTCCTTGTTTTTTGGTTTTTTTTTTTTTTGATCATATGCAAACAAAAATATGTTAAAAAAGCTTTTATAACACTCCTGGTTAGTTTTTAAACACCCAAATTTAGTGCCAGAAATAACTTTGGAATGTCCTTTAAAGACACACTGAAAATTTTCTTCTCACAGCTGACAGACACCTGGCATTTTAGCCTCCAAGCATGGTACTCCATCTCAACTACAGGATCCATTTTTAGGAGTCAGAGGTGATTAAAGAAGGATCCTTTGTGTGATGTAATTCACCTAAGCTTTACTGAGTTTTCTTTTAAATGCTCTTTATAAATTAAACTCAGATTAAGATTTTTAAGAATGTAAAAGCCTGCAATGGTTTCATGGGAAGGATATACACATTTTCTGGTGGCAAAATTCAGGCATTCATTTCTTACAAATAATAAAAAAGATGAGAAGAAATGTGTTAGTGCCAATGATATTCAAACTAGAGAGAAGGGAAGAATGAAAAAGTCCTGGAACCCTGCTATGGAGTCTTTTACTGATCAAGTAGTGGCCTAGGACAATTTCTTTAATGAACTTGCTGATGTTTGATTAGGGTATTAAAATATTTCTTTAAAAACGGGGCATTCCCAATGGTCCTACTTTGAGTTCATTATTTAAGAACTGTTTCAGGGAAACAAAAGGCCTGCATCTCTTTACAAACATGTTTGGGAGTTATTTTATAAGGCTGTCCTCTTTTTGCATAAACTATTTCTTTTAAACTAGATTCAAAAAGGAGACGGCGTAAAGCCACTCATGTTGCCAGAGGAAAGAGCAAAGTTATCCAGTTCTGCCACAGCTTCCTTAGTGCAGGGAAGAAAGCCTGCAAGGAATCACCACAGCCTTGCCAAGAGTAAGGGAGCCATTCCTTCCCCAGCTTTCAGAGCTTCAGTTCTACCCAAGACTATTTCTACTTGGGAAAAGATGCCTCTGATTTCTTTGATGGACAACTTAAACGTTTAGATCTCCTTCTAGAGATGGCTTTGGAAAGAAAGTCCATTTGGCCTTTTTGACTCTCAGAACACACTTTATCCTTCAGCTTCTTCCCTCAGTCGTTTGTACATAGGTTCTTTTCTCTTGCTAAGTTATCTGAACACACACACACACACTCCCCTTCGAATGACTTCATGACAAGTGGTCTGAGTCTGAACGCTACCTTAAATTTCAGCTGCCCTGTTGGCTCCTGTATTTACAGCGTCTGAATTTATCGTGGGCCCTTGCAGTGCAATTTTTGACACATCATTAAGCTCCCTTTTCATTGGGAGCCTAAGGGCATATTCAGGCTGACTGCGAAGAGCGAGCCTAAATAACGGTTAAAACACGTGTCATGAGCTGCAAGGGGCTTGTTTGCCAGCAGGGCAAACAGTTCACTGCAGCTCTAGCAATGCCCTACAACAGGGTGGGTAGACATAATGAGATAACCACACACCACAAGTGAGTTGTTCATCTTTGTCTTCAAGCATCTAAGAACACAGTTATCTCAGTAGGATGGTGCACCCTGGAGAGTTATAAATATCTTTCAGAAGGTAAAGAAAGCTAGTCAAAGAAAACACCCAAAAATATAAGCAAAAGGAGAGCTTCGAGCAGTTTGTTTTAAAAGCAAAATTTCAGCTATACCAGAACTTACTGAATCAGGCTGATAAGTTCTGTGTGCCTTTTTTGGGCAATATGCTTTATTTTAATTGCATGCAGATTTATTCTAATGTTATGATGTTAATCAACCTGTGTAGCTATAATAAAATAAAGGCAATGTCAACACCTCATCAACTAATCACACTGCTTCTTTCATCCTAGATACTGTATCCTCCCTACCCAACAACAAAGTACTATAAAAATTATTTATACAAATAAACTATTATTTAAAGACTAAAAAGGTATAATAAATTATGCATAATATGGCCCAATTATGTGGTAATTTCTTTGTTTTAATTATTCGTACAGTTTTAATGAAGGGGTTGCTAGAAGGTGGAACCATTTTTATATTTAATGGAAAAAACAAATTTGTTTTTAAGAATGAAAACAAAGATAATTAGCTCTTAAATTAGAGGCATACTAATATATGCATGTTCCTAAATTATCACCAGGATTATTACTTTGTTTGTGCTATCAAAACTTTTCTTTTCTGGAGCTCTGCGGTTGGCTATTCCAGTTATTTTTCCCATTTCTGTTAAATGTATTAATATCTCGCTGTTCATCAAGTGCCAAAATAAAGGTTAAAAAAGTTCCCAAGATTATCTACAGAAGAAAAATTGGGGTGGGTGATGACAACTATGATCTTTCAAGATGCAGTGTACGAATGCATAATAACTTAAGAAAGTGAGAAAAAAAATAGATTTATCAAGAAAAGAGAGAACTATCCTAAATTCAACACGGCAAATCAGCAAATTTCTTCAGGGAAAGACATCACATTTGAAAGGCATCAATACTTTTCTGCTGTCACCAAACTGTTATTTATGCTCATGCGCCAGCTGGATTTGTATATGTGCGTGCATAATCTTTTTCTCACCACTGATGTCATCATTAAAGCTGTGCAAGATTTTTGATTTTCGCTTTGCACAATCTTCAGGGGAGACTTGGACATTATGGTGAAAAGTTTGTGACAAGTTCGTAAAAGTAAGAAATGCAGGCTTTTATGGCAGTGAAATTTCACCACTGCAAAACAGAGGAAGCTCTCCTGACTGTATATTATTTACTCTTTCCAATTGCCATTAAGGAAACCACTCAGAACAACGGCTGATAAAAAAGTAGGTAACTATCGTTGTTTTGTTTTTAGTCAGGGGAAAGAAAGACATTTGGTATTACCCATGTAACACGCCTCAGAACTAGCCATTTTGAATTTTAAGCATATTCTAGAATTTTTTCAAGACAGATTTTTTTGCAACATGCAGAAAGATACTGACCACTAGACATCTGTTTCTCTAGGCATAAACTAGTACTGCTTTTTATGGCTGTAAGCCTGATTTATGAGGTTTATAAAGGCTTCAAGACATGAAGACATTTAGGAACTTGTGTTCACAAAATCTCAAGGCTGCAATGCACTGATTATCAGACTAGGAGACAATAAGGGGAACAACAGACAGGGTCACTATGAGGAAGAGACATCCATGGCAAGCCAGAGGCAGCTGGTTTTGGAGTTGGAGATTTCAGGTTGACCAAGTGGTCGCCTGGATAGGCTGTGGAGGATGGAGCCAGTGGAAGGGAGTCCCTTCCCACAGCCTCAACATGGTTTCACTCAACCTTCGCTTCTGACTGGCCTGACAGTTCCTTCAGTCAGGAAACATATTCTTCTGTCTAACTCTTTTTCAGCAATGTTTTGGTTTCTCTGGAAACAATCTAACCCAAAATAACTTATCCCCAAACAGCGCTTCACTGGGACACCCAGTGACTGGATTAGGCAATAGTGTACCGTTACCACACGCTGTCTGTCTCAGTTTAGTCGGCAGTTGAGAATGCACAGATTTGAGGGTTTGTTTGAGTGCTGAGGAGGGGGTTTTTGACAGGGAAGTAAACTGATTTTTACTGAGTGTCTCTTAGAGGAGTAGCTCAGTCAACAGATCTTGTTCTTAGGTGTTCTTCCTTTATTTGCAGAGAACCCGCAAGGTAGGTATGAGTTTCCCCGTTCTGACCAAGGAGCTAACTGAAGACGTGAAAGGTTAGCTAACCTGTCCAATGCAGAAAATATAACACAAAGGAGTGAGTTATAATGGCCTTCATGTGAAGCCTGGCTCTGTCCTACAGTTCTGTGGCAATGGGCAAGAGACATCGCCTCTCCGGGTTTTGTCTTCACCTAAGGGGTTGTTGTGGAGAAGGCGATGGCGCCCCACTCCAGTACTCTTGCCTGGGAAACCCCATGGACAAAGGAGCCTAGCGGGCTGCTTTCACTTTTCACTTTCATGCATTGGAGAAGGCGATGGCGCCCCACTCCAGTACTCTTGCCTGGGAAACCCCATGGACAAAGGAGCCTAGCGGGCTGCTTTCACTTTTCACTTTCATGCATTGGAGAAGGCAATGGCACCCCACTCCAGTACTCTTGCCTGGAAAATCCCATGGACGGAGGAGCCTGGTAGGCTGCAGTCCATGGGGTCATGAAGAGTCAGACACGACTGAGCGACTTCACTTTGACTTTTCACTTTCATGCACTGGAGAAGGAAATGGCAACCCACTCCAGTGTTCTTGCCTGGAGAATCCCAGGGACGGCGGAGCCTGGTGGGCTGCCGTCTATGGGGTCGCGCAGAGTCAGACACGACTGAAGCGACTTAGCAGCAGCAGCAGCAGCAGCAAGGGGTTGTTGTCTGTCAAGAGCAGGGATTCTGTCTATGGATACCAATATGATGGTTGCCTGACCAAGGTCACTTCTATTAAGGCTGCCAACTCTTCAGGATTTTCTGTGACCATGACATCATCATTAACATTCTTAGCAGAGTCGGATTTGCATCCAGGCTGTCTTACTTTAAACCTCTTGCTCTTTCCTTACTATAGTTCTTCCATCTGGATTATAGGAAGAAAGAATGAAAGAATAAACCCATCGGTACGTCTGCTTTATGTCACTGAGAGGTGCCCAAGGTTCATAGAGTAGGACCTGGTCCTCAAAGGCTTACTATCCAGCTGGGGAGAGAAGATACACACACAGAACTGATTTAATAAAGAAAACATGATATCATGCCGTGAAGCAGCAGAATGAACAGTAAAGATAGAAAGCACTTGAGGAGTTGAGGGGTTTTCATTGCTGTTCATTCCTCCAGTCTCCTGTGATTTTCTGGTTACCATGGCCGTTGGAGTCAACTCAGATTCTTTATAAAGACACTCAGGGTTGAGACTTAATGCTGGAAGGTTTATACTATGAAATTCCTTTTTCCCTGATGATTTTATGATCTCGCCGTCTAAGCCTTTGTCTTTGGAGCAGATTTAAAAGACCTCCTGAATTGCTCACGGTTTGGTCCTAAGTGGCAAGCTTAGTTGCTTATGTAACATACACTGGAGCTGATAAAATCTAATTTCCCATTTATTATATCTTTGCGTCTCTTGAACAAAAGGACAAGGTATTATTGGATCCTGCTGTATGCTTTAAAAATCATGGACTTATAAATGAGGGTCATTTGCATCCCAGGAAGCAAAGAGGTTTTGAATGGAAATACGCTCTGCTGTATATCGGTCTCTCAGTAATGCTGATCGTAGACTGCTTTTTACCCTAAAAGCAAAGCTTCTTGTGGAAAACCTGACTTTTCAACTCTTTCCAGGAGGGTTCTATGGTTTTAACAGAAGTGAAAATGAGTCACACTGTCCACAGAGGGGTAAGCATAGCACCGTGCTTAAGAATAGAGCTAGTCCGTTTTGGGTAGGAGATCTTCTTTTTAGCAGTCATGGGTCTCTGGGTAAGTTATACTTCACTTCTCTGGCCCTCAGTCTCTTCATCTATATGCACAGTAAGGATAAGGAGTAATTACCTGAGGAGACTGTTATGATTATTAAACGAGTTACTATTTATCAAGTCCTTGGAACAAAGCCTGGCACGTAGTAAGCACAACTTAAGGATGGGTTAAGTAGTAAGAGCTGAGCTGGCTTGCACATTTCTAGAGCTAGTTTTCTCTCAGCAGCTCTCTGGTCAGAGGGATGCAAAAGCAAATATCTGCAGTCTGAAGTGCTTGGGTTTGAGTGTGCAGAAGTGCGCACTGGTTTATGGAGCAGCCACTGCTTAAAGTAGAATGAGTCTCGACAAGGCCCCCGAATCAGAGGGATCTTCATGCTCACATAAGGGAAAAGTATTCATCGGTATATTTAATATGAGTTTACGCTTGCAAGGAGTCAGAAAGGCAGACATCCTGAGGCAGAACTCTTGGACAGGACTTTTGGAAAATGATATTGAGACATTCCTTCACATAGCTCTATTTGATTTAAGGCCGTGATTTGTTAACTGGGTCATCTGTAACACATATCCCTTCCTTTTTTTGGAAATACACCTGTTTCTGGGATTTGATTTGGCTCCTAATTCAAACAGACCTCCAAGTGCTCTGAAACAAAATCAACCTAAAATTATACACTTATCTAGAGTTACATTTAGGCCATATGGTTTAAGTTGTCCAAATGTCACAGAAGTAACAGCAGCAGCCATCATCATGCTTTACACTTACCCAGCATCTTTCCTGCCAGAATATTATGTAAGTTATAAAAGTTTCATTAAGATGGAGGCGTTAACCCTAATTCCAAAAGGACAGTCACTGCTGTGTTTCAGATTAGCTCTGTCCCCTGGTGAATTGCTACATGAGAATTTCTCAAAGTCCATAAGAGTTTCAGGACAATGTTCTTATAACTGATAATGTCTCAACTGTGACCTCTTACGATATGGAAAACAGGCAGCAAGCATGTACGACCCAGACCTTTTTCTTGGGTCTCTGAGAGGACGCAACTACATTTTAGACTCACTGCATTAGAGTCAGAGAACAATGGCCCTGAAGCTGTTTCCAGAAACTTCTGTGAAATGCACAGGAAACTTCTAGGCAGTGAGGACATCTCAGTGCATCATCTTAAATCATCATCCGTCTGAACTCGAAATTCTCTAGAAGATGACCAGGTCTGTCTCTCAGCATCCAGTACCTTGCAGCTACATAGGAGGTACTCAATAAACAAATGTTGAATGGACAAATCAATGTATTAAACACACACTTGACCTGTCGCAACAACCAGAGGGTTTTACAGTATATATTTGGAGTAAATGTGATGGATGTAGGCAGAGGAGGGCAGTAAGACGATGCTGGACAAGGGAAATGATATAGCATTGACGGGGGCAGGATGGACTGGTGTGATCAAAAGGATCCTGAGAGTTGTTAGTGGTGAATTCTCTAAGTAGTCTGGTGTGACTCAAGACAAAATTCCATCCTGATTTTGCCTAGAATTAGTCCCATGGTGTTGAACGTCTTCGGAAACATCTAGGCTGGAATACTGTGAAGATCTATGCTCACCTACTCATCAACCAACTAACCAATCAACAAACTGACTAGCTGAGCCATGAGCCAGGTGCTAGGACACAGACATGAAGACTCCTCAGATGAGATCCTGCAGTCTGTAAGCTCACCATGAAATGCAAGAACTCAAAATTCAACTTCTTAAAAAATATTTTGCCCCCATACAGATACAATACTTGGCTATCATCCCCAAGTTGAAGTAACCACATCTGAATATCCAGGAAGTTTTCTAATCAACTGTAACCACACCTTTGGGTCAATATCTCATTAGCACCAGATCCTACTTTCCCCACTAACCTAGAATAGAAAGACATTAAGCTAATATGTATTATTTTCCCCCACAGTTGAGTTTTCACACTGGAATACTAAAAAGTACCGGAGTTTACATAGCAGTTTAATGATGGGAGGCAGAGGTGAGGCTAAATAAACAAGATAGGAAACTTTTATGTATGTGTGGAAGTAAGGTGTAAAATAATCTTGAAAATGTTTCATAATAGAATGGCTATCATCTTCATTCAAAAATAATGTGAAGATACAGAAAAATTTCTTGTCCCTTTCATGCTGGGTAGTCCAAGCCTTCTTGTGATGGATGTTCACTCTGCTCTACCGATGATGCGGTATCTGGAAAGCCATGAGACACAAACCCAACCAGGAGTTTGAAATCAGGGCTCTAGCACTTTCTTACTCTGTGATTATCAGACAAATCTCTTTCAGAGCTTTGATTTCCTTTTCCATGAAATGCTAAAATAACAGCACCTTCCTTAAAAGATAATTATAAAAATCACATGATGACATTTGCACACCGCCAGGCAGATAATATATGCTCAATAAATATTCATTCTCCTTAATTGAAAGAAACTAATTCACACATCACATTCTAGTACTTTCTATACCCTCGGTCCAGTATTTAATTATGTCCTCTGGTAATAATTAGAGATCTAGAGTAATGACCTCAGGCTAAGCACTAGAAATATGGCTGCATCTGAACCCCACAGGGGACACAGGATCAAGGCCTTTGAATCAACTTCGAATCACCATAAATGAATCGCATATGCTAAAACTGGGTTGGGTTCACAGTGATATCCATATTAAATGCAAATAATGTAGGTAGGGAAAAATCCCCCATTCCTTGACTTTCAAGGGGATTCTTTTTTTTTTAATTAATTTATTTATTTTAATTGGAGGCTAATTACTTTTACAATATTGTAGTGGTTTTGCCATACAGTCACATGAATCAGCCATGGGTGTACATGTGTTCCCCATCCTGAACCCCCCCTCCCACTTCCCTCCCCATCCCATCCCTCTGGGTCATCCCAGTGTACCAGCCCTGAGCACCCTGTCTCATGCATCGAACCTGGACTGGCGATCTGTTTCACATACGATAATATACATGTTTCAATGCTATTCTCTCAGATCATCCTACCCTCACATTCTCCCACAGAGTCCAAAAGACTGTTCTATACATCTGTGTCTCTTTTGCTGTCTCGCATACAGGGTTATCATTATCATCTATCTAAATTCCATATATATGCATTAGTATACTGTATTGGTGTTTTTCTTTCTGGCTTACTTCACCCTGTATAATAGGCTCCAGTTTCATCCACCTCATTAGTCAAGGGGAATTCTTGGAGCCATCTAAGTAAGTCTGATAGTGGAAGAAACAATGATGAGAGAACCTTTTTTAAGAATCCAAATGACATTCACAGGAAAATATAACAAAATTAGGAAGCCTGAGATATACAGAGGAAGACAGTGGTGAAAAATAGCATCATCATCTTCTCTTTCTCATTGTGCTGAGTCGCTTCAGTTGCGTCCAACTCTTTGCAACCCCATGGACTGTAGCCTGCCAGGTCCCTCTGTCCATGGGATTCTCCAGGCAAGAATACTGAGGTGAGTTGCCATTTCCTCCTCCAAGGGATCTTCCCAACCCAGGGATCAAGCCTTAGTTGTAACAACAGGGGCCTGGGAAAGTGAGTGTGAGAGAAAAGCTGTGCTTAGAGTTTCCAAAGGAAGAGCCTATAACGCAGGAAGAGAGTTTGACCCTCCTAGGACCATCTGATTGGAGCTTTTCATCTCTTGGGCTGCTCTTGATTTCTTAAGGCTCTCATCCTTTCCATGTAATTCCTGTGTTTTCCCTTTCTTTCTAATTTGGGTTGGGAGAGGGAAACACCTGAATAGATCAGGGCTTACCAGACATGAGCTATGAGCACATGATTTAAACTCACTGGACAAAGTTTCCATACCTGAACTAGGAGTACTATCAGAAGAATCAAGTACTCTTGTTAGAACAAAATAGTGTAATTGCAATATAATCTAGATAGCTGCTGCTGCTGCTGCTGCTAAGTGACTTCAGTCGTGTCCGACTCTGTGTGACCCCACAGAGAGCAGCTCACCAGGCTCCCCCGTCCCTGGGATTCTCCAGGCAAGAACACTGGAGTGCGTTGCCATTTACTTCTCCAACACATGAAAGTGAAAGTGAAATCGCTCAGTCGTGTCTGACTCTTAGTGACCCCATGGACTGCAGCCTACCAGGCTCCTCCGTCCATGGGATTTTCCAGGCAAGAGTACTGGAGTGGGGTGCCATTGCCTTCTCCAAATATAGATAGCAATACCTCCTAATTTCTAGAAAGGCAGTATTGCTTATCAAAAAGTTGCATTTGAATATTAAATAAGATATGTTGACAGAGCATCTGTGTTCCTTTGAGATGGATTTGTGGTGGGGGGGGTCAGTGCAAGGGTTGTTAATAAAGAGTTCTACCCTTAGGTTTGGCCATTTCAGATAAAACATCTAAGTACTTGGAACAGAGCAAATGTTTAGTACGGGAAGCATCTTTAAAATTAGAGTGCCACAGGAGACAGAAAAGGATAGAGCTGTCTACCTGGCATGCATCCTAGGCTAAAGGAGAGATCTAGATGGTTCTTCCTTTGTCCCTCTGAGGTTGCCAGCCCAGTTCACCAGGAAATGGAAGACAGGGGTTCAAGGACACATCCCTGGGGGCGGGGGAAAGGAGCCACTGAAAATAAAATAATTGCAAAGAAAGTACTTATGAGGTCGGCAACCTCAGACACAGTGCAACAGCGGCAGAAGGTAACAAGTCGTAAATCCAAGGTCAATCATGAAGACTGGCACTTAGATTGGAAATGCTCTTAGGATGTTAACTTTTCCCCATTAAAACAGCTGAAAAACAAAGCTGATTTCCTATGCTGTTGCTAGTCCTCATTTCATAGTGGCACAACTCCCACCCCAAATGTTGTGGAATTACATTCAGTATAGATCTGTTTATCAGTTCTCCTACCCCATCTATTTTTCAGCAGCTGATTAGTCTCCCTGGGAGGTAGGCGCCTCTCTGATCAAGAGCAGCTTCACTCTTTCCCATCCTCACACGTGCATCCCAATATCCACATCACTTATAATAAATGTGCTTATATGTACATACATAAGCACATTGGTATGCATATATGTTCCCAATACTGCATTCAAAGACACATTCCAAATGGAGGCCTATATGCATTCACATACATACAGGAATCCAACTGGATTCCCAGAGGGAAGCGTGGAACACATTGTTAAAATGTCTGTCATCCATGTAAGAGAAGGAGAAATGAGCTGGGCATTAAATTTGCATACAGCCCGGAGCACAGAGGTTCCTGTATGTGCACCATTCTCCTGTTCTTGATGATGGGCATATCTGACAGAAAGATTCTGTCAGGATTAGCTCAGGAAAAACACCCCCAAGGAGATAATTTGAAGACATACTGAGAATTTGCCTCAATACATGAAAATAAACATGAAATCCTCAGCACTCTCTGCGCATTGAGAAGTTTCTACCAACACCCCGCCGCACACCGGGGGATAATCTGCTGGAGCTAATTAACACACAGTCATACGCAGCGCTGTGAGAAGTGGTTGCCACTTAGGATTGATTTAGTTGCTGCAATGCTTAAAAGAGACTTGAGAAGGTTTTTGTGTAAATGTGGGAGGAAAGAAGAGGAAATAAAATGTATAAACAGCTAAAAAATTAAAAGGTGCTAAGGTCTTTTTTTTTTCTCCCCCCCTGAAGACATTAGGGAAACTTATCGAGAAACTATTAGTATTCCTGTAAAGAAAGACTTTTACTTGATTTGATGTTTGCTTCCACATCAAATTCACACACACACACACACACACACACACACACACTCACTGCAGAGTCTATAGAATGTAGCTATGAGAAAGGGCACGTTTTACTTCAAAAGCAAACAAGCTCTTTGTGAAATGCTAACATATGGATTGTGTCATTTAAAATACAGCAGTCTTTTATCTCCGTGTCTACTTCACAATTTATCCATCTGAAACACATAGATTTCCAGCAAAATTATTAATTAGTAGTCTGTCTTGGGAAAAGTCATCAAGGAATAAAAAGGAACAAACAATCCCTTCTTATCAAACTATCTTTGTGATAGAATAAGAATAGAACAAATCTACTTTAAAATCTTCTTCCTCAAAGCATGGTCATGGATGGTGTCTATGACTAAACAATCTCTCTGATAAACACAACACTGAAATATCACAACTCTGAGTTAACATAGGTTTCAGCAACCTGCTTTTTATTACTGAAATACCATGGAAGTAATATTAAAAAGACCATTAGTGTAAATCTCACCAAGTTAGGCTTTATGAAAATTTAGAGAGTTGCAATTGACTTTTTGCTCTGATCAAAAGGTTTACCAAAGAAAATTATAATGACAAAAAGGATTTCAAGGGAGAGAAACAGTACTTTCAATTTGAAAACCTGCTTTTTATTTTAGCTATATCATTTGCATCCAAAATAGCTAGAAATCCTTCTTGACTCGGGGTAGTTACATTTGGCTATATTTTACTTTCTGTTAGTTGAGATATGGCTTATTAAGAACAATCAAGCCTACATGAAAAACTGTAAAATATATTTTTTCCATAGATCTAGACTGACCTACAAAATAAAATTCAACAAAACACATTGACATTGAGTATCTGCTATGTACTAAGCCCTCTCAGTAGAATAAACATCACATCCTCAGTAGAATAAACAAACAGAATCTCGTCTCCCTCCTTTAGAGGTTCAACCCAGGAGGGAAGACAGACACATTCAAAAACAACTGGAGAATGGCAAGTCAGTTCATCTTGAGAATCAATTTGAAACAGTTGGTGCTCTTTAGTAACTTGGAATGTTTTGTTGAGATACAACAGGAATGCTTGTGCTGTGATCAACTTATATTGTCTGCCCAGAGAGGGCATAAGAAATATAGAACATAAGCAATATCTCTGACAACTCTGGCCTAAAAGATGGAATGTAAGGGAGGGATTAGATTATATGGAAGAAATCAGGTTTGGATGGTTACTGGGGTTTTATTTTCAGTATCTTTAAGAAAGCTGAGTGCCGAAGAATTGATGCTTTTGAACTGTGGTGTTGGAGAAGACTCTTGAGAGTCCCTTGGACTGCAAGGAGATCAAACAGGTCCATCCTAAAGGAAATCAGTCCTGAATATTCACTGGAAGGACTGATGCTGAAGCTGAAACTCCAATACTTCAGCCACCTGATGTGAAGAACAGACTGATTGGAAAAGACCCTGATGCTGGGAAAGATTGGAGGAGGGAGGAGAAGGGGATGTCAGGAGATGAGATGGTTGGATGGCATCACTGATTCAATGGACATGAGTTTGAACAAGCTCCAGGCGTTGGCGATGGACAGGGAGGCCTGGCATGCTGCAGTCCATGGGCTCACAAAGAGTCAGACACGACTGAGCAACTGAACTGAAAAAAAAAAAAAAAAAAAAAAGGGTTTTGGAGCCATTAATTGCATCTCCTTATATGAATTTCCGGAGAAGGCAATGGCACCCCACTCCAGTACTTTTGCCTGGAAAATCCCACAGACGGAGGAGCCTGGTGGGCTGCAGTCCATGGGGTCTCGAAGAGTTGGACACGACTGAGCGACTTCACTTTCACCTTTCACTTTCATGCATTGGAGAAGGAAATGGCAACGCACTCCAGTGTTCTTGCCTGGAGAATCCCAGGGACGGGGGAGCCTGGTGGGCTGCCGTCTATGGGGTCACACAGAGTCGGACACAACTGAAGCGACTTAGCAGCAGCAGCAGCAGCAGCATATGAATTTCAGAGTGGCTTATGCAGAAAATAAAAACATAAATAGAATATTCAAATGTAAAACTCGAGTTACAAAAGTTTACTAGTGCCATAAATACAAACTGAGACATTGCTTTGAACTGGACACAATACTAGAGTGGAAGTCATGGGTGCTGAGAATTTGTAAGGTGGGACCAGCATATCTGAATGAGGGAAACAGGCCAAAATTATTAGGTAAAGAAGAAGGTTGTATTCTTGGAAAAATAGGATTTTTTTTCCCTGAGTCTCCAAATGTTAACAAAAATATTAGCTGGAAGCAGCTTCTCATTCTACTCTCTAGATATAATAGATGCCATGTACCAAAGAGGACTAGGAAAGGTCACCCTCCTCCTATGTTTCCCCTCATTTTGCTTCTTGGATGTTTCCCCAGTAACACTGTCATCAGGTGACATCAAATACTGACAAGCCTTTCCTTCATCATTCTTTAACGGAAGGAGTAGGAGAGAGAAGGAAACTTTAAAAATATTTCAACAAACAAGTGAACTTATTTGTATTCATTTCATTAATTTACTTCTAATGCAACACTCATCTACTCCAAGAGCACTAAAACTTTAAGGATGCCACTTCAAGAGCTTGCCTTTCCTTCTGGGTCTAAGACGGCAGGAGGCATAGGAAGAGAAAGAGAGATTGAAGAATATCAGAATATCAGTCTCAATGATATCCTGCCAGCTCCCCAACTGGCAGTTGCAGAAACATTTTCTGAACCTCCTTCACTCACAGGTTTTACTTTATATTGATGATTTTCAAAAACAATATTTGCCATTATTTCTCCTCCTGCTGCAGCAGTTTCTGGTTTCTTTCCTTGGTCTTTTGAAATTATGTCTCTTTTCTTCTCTTGATTTAATTCTTCCTTTTCTAGTTTATTATATATCCTTCCATGGAAGGAACCCAGCTGGGTTTTCTATTCTGACTTAATGTTAGAGTAACCTGAGAATAGTTGGATTTTACTCATCATTTAAGGGCAGAAGGGGTGGGTGGCGGTGTGTGTGTGTGTGTGTGTGTGCGTGTGTGTGTGGCTGTGGGGGGTGTGGGGGTTGTGGGGGTGTGGGGGTGTGTGTGTGTAGACTGGATTACAGCAGACCAGTGGTTCTCAAGGTGTGGTCCCTGGACCAGTCTCATCATTTGCACACTTGTTAAAAATGCAAACTTTTGAACCTCAGCTCCACCCTTCTACATCAGAAACCTCAGGATCAGGTCCAGATTGCTGTGTTTTTAAGATCTTCCCAGATGATTCTGAAACATGCTAAAATTGGGAAGCCTATGAGCTAGATCACTGATAATTCTGGTATCTAAGTTCACACCTCATGTAAAACCGTGCTTCCTGATCAGGATCACTCAAGAACCCTATCCTTGGCCTGCTGAGGTTTGCAACCTGATTTTTAATCAGATCCCGAGTGATGTGTGTGTAGATCAGAGGCTGAGAAGCAACATTCTAAGAACTAATTCAAGCTTGTATTCATAGAGTTGACTCTTATGATTGTGTTAATAAATACAATAATTATTCCTTTCTCAACAATGGAAGCCATTCATTCTTTAACTGTTAAAAAGGAATCAAAGTTGTTTTCCTCTATGTGGTGCCAGCTTTGAGCCTTTTTCCTTTTTTTTTTTTTTTTTTTTTTCCTTTTTCCTTTTTTTAAATTGAAATATAGTTGATTTACAATGTTGTATTAGTTTCAGGTGTGTGGCAAAGTGATTCAGTTATAAATTAATACATATATATAATGGCATCCCATTCCAGTATTCTTGCCTGGAAATTTCCATGGACAAAGGAACCTAATAGGCTATAGTCCATGGGGTTTCAAAGAGTTCAACACAACTGAGTGAGCACACATGCATACATCCATATCTACATATATCTGCTCACACACACACAAAAACACTCATATACACATAAGATTCTTTCCCCATATGGGTTTTTAAAAAATATTGAGTATAGTTCCCTGTGGTCCTTATTGGTTATCTATTTTAAATATAGTATTGTGTACATGTTACTCTGACTCTTTTTCTATCTTCTGTTTCAATTCTAAGGGTATTTTCACATCTCCTGAGAAAATGAAGAACTAAAAGGTCAAAATTTCTTTGTATGTAATTTGTTGCTTTTTCCCTAAGGGAAAAAAAAAAAAAAGATCAAAATCCCTAATGTGTTCCCCTTAGTTCTGAGATGTGTATCCATTTAATTCCTCTGGAAACTGGATCTCAGGGGTTTGACAAAGAACAAAGATGGAATCTTTGCTTTGTGTCTTCTCCCACGCATGGGGAAGAAACTCTAGGTGTAAAAAAAAAAAAATCTTTATTGATGTATTAAGAGGAATGAATGTGTGTATTTGTATATATATTGAGGTGGGTAAATTAAAGAGAGGAAAATGTCCTTTCCACCAAGTCAAGTTCATCACCTCTCAGGGTCAAGCCCTGGTGTGAGGGTGCCCCAGATTCCTCTGTAACAGAGGGATTATTCTAAGACTATGAGAACCAGTGTAATGGCAAAAGATCACAAACCCACCTGTTCAAGCACCTGTTTTTTTTGACTCTTCTATTTTCATCTGAATCTTCAGCCTCATTTAGCTCAGATAAGAACTGGTCCCTTGAAACTGCAGGTCCTTTATCTATTTGGTATCCTAGCCTAAGCCTTGATTTGGGAGGGGTCGTCAGCAGGTGGAGAAAAGGGCTGTCAGATGATCTGCTTTTGTAGCTAACAGAACATGTTCAGAGTTAAAAAGCACATACCAGAAAATAATGATTTAATACTGTATTTGAATCTGATTAAAACCAACGTGCAAATCAACTACACTTAATAAAGGAATCCATCATTTTATCTTTTTTCAAATGTATTTTTTAATTGAAGTATAGTTGATCTACAAAGTTAGTTTCTGGTGTACAGCAAAGTAACTCAGTTGCACACATATATATATATTATCTTTAACACTCTTTTGCATTAGGCTGATTGCAGGATATTGAAGATAGCTACCTAAGCTGTACAGCAGGACCTTGAGGTTTATCTATCCTCTGTATAATAGTTTACATCTGCCAGCCCCATCTTGTAATCAGAAAGTCTTAGAAAAATAAAGGATTCAAAACACGATGTGTCGTGTTAAGAAACAAAGAAGCCTCCCTATCATATTAAAGTCAGTTTTCTTGCCCCAGTTTCACTGGTCTGTTCAAAACTTCTTAGTTACTCAAGTGACTTCTTTCTGAGCTTGTCTGCTGGCACCCAGCTGTGAGGTCACCCTGTGAGAAAAGCAACTTCTCTATTTAACCACTCAAGATGTGAATATCTGTTGTGAACCAGATGCAGCTCTAATAACCACAGATGCAGGAATCAAAGGCTACTCCTCACAAACAATATACTCTCCTTGTTCCTGAAACCACAATCAGTAACCTCTGCAAGTATTACAGAAAGGAGGTATGCCGGGTCCAAAAGGCAATGGCAGCCATAAGTTTCTTATAACTGGATTAATTTCAAACCTTAGTGGAAGTTTTATGAACCAAGGTGGTAACTGATGACATACAGTTTCTAGGACTACGGAGCAGTTTTTGCAAAATAAGATGCACTGTATTGCCAATTTGGTCAGCAGCTGAAACTTAAAATGCTCGGATTTTGAAATACGCTGATATATGTGAAACATGTGACAATCAAAGGTTGGTTTCTCTCTTACCTAAGCATAATTTTCCATATTAAGAAATATAATCAGTCAGAAATAATTTGTTCAAAAAACGTTAAAGTGTTAGTTGTTCAGTCGTGTCTGACTCTATGTGACGCCAGGGACTGTAGCCCACCAGCCTCCTCTGTCCAAGGGATTCTCCAGGTAAGAATACTGGAGTGGGTGGCCATGCCCTCTTCCAGATGATCTTCCCAACCCAGGGACTGAAGCCCTGTCTCCTGCATTGCAGGCAGATTCTTTACTGACTGAGCCACCATCCCTGAAATAAACCAAGTTCCATTCTCTAAAACCCAATGAGTTCCTTGATAGAAAAGGAATATACATAGAAATGAGGGTTTATAAATTTTTGTTAACTCCACAAAAAATCATGGAATTAAACACTCACAGGGGGAACATGTCAAAATTCCCTAAATTTAAACTATGTTAATAAGATCTTAGTGTAATTACAATCCGTTCTTCTCAAATATGACTTTAACAAAACATAAATGTTTTCACAGCCAGGTCCTAACCGATTTGGAAACCCAGTGTGGACTAGAACATGGACACTTAGCGGGTGCTCAGTCAATGTGAGGAAGGAAGAAACCAAGGAATGAAAGCAGTTCCAAACTGGGCACATATATTTATTAGCAGGAGAAAATTATTTTTCCTGAAATAAATAAAAAGTTATACTTCTAAAAGCATCATGTACTGTTTTCAACCCATGAATTAGAAGTAAAGGTACATTGTGGTATGGAACACATGCTCTGCAATTGTTTGAATTAATACACTTCTGTCAATTATTCCAAAACACAGCTGAGAATAAAGGAAGGAACTGATACTTCTTCACATTTAAAAAATACGCACATGGCGGCACTTTGTAGTATTTGTGTAAAAATAACAAGCCACAAGAATAATGCCAGTCCTTCTGGCTTTTAACTATTCTTAATTGAAATAAGATTAAACAGGTCTAAACTGACAAATGTTTCCAGAGGCTAACACCAATTGCCTCATTGCACGTGAGACTTCAGAACTTTTTTTGTGTGTCATCTTTGCTACATAGGTGATAAAATATCATTCGTTATTTTAGATGATGGGTGGATTTATTTTTTATCTGAAGGGCTGTATGAGAAACAAAGCATTACGTTTCAGACGAGAGGCCTCACACTTTGAGGTTATTCACCCAACCATCCGGCCGGCTCCCACCTACACGGGGTCACAATGCAAAGTAAAGTCACCTCTGAGCATTTTCATGAACTTCAAGGCCAAACAACTGCATAAATAATCTGCAGGCCACAGACCATCATCAGAGTCTGGAATTTATGCAAATAACTCTGCTTACATTGAACAGATCTGTAAGGCTGTAAGCTTCTCCAGCCTAAATAAACGGTAATGGAGAGCTTTAGTGGTACAAGATTGCTCTCTACAGGCCAAACTGCAGAATGACATACGAGACAATTGGAGTGGTGGGGGAACAGAGATAAACAATGTTTTATAAGGCGTTTACTGACGAGCAGATAACCCCAGAAGAATGCACAGATTTCATAACACACATTGGGATATGTATGGATAGTTTTTGATCTAAAACTACACTCCAGTTTTAGAGTTCC
Source organism: Bos mutus (assembly GCF_027580195.1). Classification (NCBI taxonomy): domain Eukaryota; kingdom Metazoa; phylum Chordata; class Mammalia; order Artiodactyla; family Bovidae; genus Bos; species Bos mutus. The sequence goes on from NC_091623.1 coordinate 25,395,032, forward strand.
CTATTATTTCCTACTTTTTTCCTTCTGGAGGTTTCTTTATCTTCTGAAAAACGTAAATTACTTTTCTGCTGGGAAAAAGTTCTGTTTCAATAATGTATTCTAATACCTCTGAATGTATATTGAAGCTCTACATTCTACAGAATTCCATAGGGAATCTATACTGATAAATTTAATTGTTTTGGGTAGAGTGATCAATCACAAAATTTGGAATTAGTTTCCATGATTTGAACAAATCTCATGAGGAGAAGGGACAGTTTATATTATTGATGTAAGATATTATGGAAAACCCAAACGTGAACAACCCAATACTTTCCCCCAGACTTTATATAGCTTTCAAAATCCACTGGTCAAAACTATCTACTTTAAATATTTAGAGTGATTTAAAGGTCATGTATATTTCAAACTGCGTTTCTTCTTTAAGAAAATATCAAATACTTTGGTTTATAATAAAGCTCAGATGGAATAACAATAACAATAAAATAATCTGATTTTTCACTGCTGCTGCACTGGAAAAATATCAAATTAATACTGAATTTCAGTAATTTATATAGCAAGTCACATTTTTTGAAATATGGAGAGTGATGTTTAAAATGCAGATCCAGTGGGATGGGTGAGGGAGGCTCAAGAGGGAGAGAATATATATATAGTTATGACTTCTTTGCATTGTTGTATGATAGAAACCAACATTGTAAAGCAATTATCATCCAATTAGAAAATATAAAAGGGATAGACAAAAAAAAATGCAGACTTCAAAACTGTAAGACAAGTTATTAGAAATGCATTTTCCCTGCAACCATAGAGAAATTCCAACTCTAAAGAGAGTAGGTTTCAAAACTGAATAATATATTATGGTTAAAACACATCAACAATCTGTCACACCATATGTACAAATAAACATACCCCACTATCACCGCGCACACCATAAACGAGGCCAGCGAAACATCTGAAAAGGTAGAGCAAATTCTTCCTCATACTGTTACAGACGCTAAATAACACTGTCAACATTTTCTAAGAGATGCATAGAGGAAAAGCTATCATTTTTAACACTGCTATTTATATAGTTCAAACATTCTGCTTGGCCATCTGATAAAGATGTTCCACACATCCTCAATTTTAAAAAAACACAATTTAGAGCATATTCAGGTTGAGAAAGGAAGACTATTCTTCATAATTGGATTTTGGTATTAAATAATAAAATTTTAATTATATCTTTGGCATATTTAGAAGTGATAATCTTAGTTGAAATTCTATTAATGAGAGTTCAGATATAACAAAATCATCTAAGAAAAGGTATGGTGATGAGTATGCTAGTTTATTCTGATTTATAGCCAACTGCATATTGGTCAGCATCTCCCCCCTACTAAAGTATGAATTTTAAGCAACTAGATGATGTAATAAATGTGTGTAATAGAACCTATAACTTTAAAGGTGGAAGTGATGAGGACATTAACCTACAGGTGTTTTTTTTTTCCCCCCACTATTAGTGTCTCCTGAAGAGTAAATGTTTTATATATGGTATTTAATTGTATATAATCATAATATAATTATGTAATGATGAAATGATCTCAATTTTATTTTAATTAAGTATATAATCTTTTTATTAGAAATAGTTTTCTATAATTAAATTGTTCAGGAGAAATTTTAGTAAAGATTGAAGATGAACCGTGTAATTTCTAAAAGCAGATTCATAACAAGTTTTCTGTGAAATTAAAATTTAATTCAGCTAACAATATTAGTCCTCAGTAAATTGGGTTGTTACTTTTCCAACTGATTTATATTTTGTCAGTCAGTATAATTGTGAACAGAATTAGTGAATATGTTCAGGTTGTGTGAGAGAATTATTAATTAAGGGTAAGAAAAAGTTTTTAATATTGCCCTGTTAGGCAAAATGGATTTCAAAGGCCGTATTATTATTTACCTGGGGCAAATAAATTCATATGTAGAACTCTAATTCTACCATAACATATTTATTAACCATAATACTGGATAAGAATTTTCCATTGCCCTTATGAAGGCTTTAGGAACAAAAATACAAGGCTGAATAATAAAAATTGTATTATGGTGGACACTTTTCCTAAGGCTATCTATCAAAATCAACTGAAATTATTGATCACAAGAAGAAGTATCATTATTCTGTTGCTATAATTGCAATGCATATAGCAAGGTGAGCTTTTTTTTTTTTTTGCAGTGTTTGTATATTGTTTTAATGTGGATTTTGTATTGGGAAAATTGCTTAAATATGCAACAAAATATTTCCTCTCAGCTTGCAGAAATTTATTTGACATTTTTTTCTTATTTATGTATATTCATTGTTCTCATGCTAAACATGAATAAATTCTAAAACTAAATTCACATTATCAATATGAATTCTAGACCTATCAGGCCTCCTTCTAGCAAGGAATGTTACTTTTATCTTTGTTACGTTCTCTGCAAAACTTATTGGTAACATACTTTCAGAAAATGCCAGCCAATAAACTACACTAAAATAATTTTCTTTATAAAAGCACAGTGATCTTTGGCATCGTTCACTATTTTCAAAGCCATAAAAGAACAGATAACAAATATATGACTCACAAATTATCAATTATGAAAAATAATCTGGTTCAGAAAGCTGCACTAATGCAAAAAGATGGATCACTTGTCACAAACCAATAAAGGCTATTGTTTGTGAATCCAATATTTGATTTTATCATTTATGTTGGGCAACTTAAAATGATTTTTAAACCACATTACTTTTTGAAAAAAAAATTGTTATAAAGGTGAACGTGGGGGTTGTAGGGAGAAGAAACCAGATGTGTAATCTGTCATCCTTGAAACAATTTACCATCTTACACTGAGTCCAGCATACAAGTCTAAATCGCAAAGACCTGGTCAGGAAGGATGGATGCATTAGAAAGAACCCTTCTGTATTCCAGAAAATGGACAGAAGCAGAAAGTCCAGTAGACTTTGAGTCTATCCTTTTCATGCGCCTTTCCTCTGGCTGAGCATCTGCAGTTATGATGTTTCATTAGGCAGGGACATGTAAACTCTATGTTTCTTAAGCGAAGTGTTGTTTGTTACATTTCTGCTTTCGCTTATTTTGAATTACACAGAGGAAAGCACAATGAGGCTCCCAAGCTTAGAAAACCTTTATGATTGATTCTTTTCCAGACTGTTACACATTCATAATTTTATAATGATGGAAGAGGTACAATTCTTTCCAACGAAGAGGAGCATCCGTGTGAGTTGCTGGGGCCAGAAATGTCCTGTGTGGTGTTATCCGAGGGCCACTCCAATTCCCTCCCTGCTCTCTGATAACCCAGTTACAACATTTTACACCTGCTTGTAAGTAAGGGCTTGGATGTCTAAGCACATCAGAAATACTTCCCGTAAGGCCAGTGATAAAATGCAGATATGTTATCTAGGGGTGACCCATTCCCTCTCCTAGACAATAGACTTGATCATCAGATGATACACGACACGGTGAGTTTCAGGGACATGATAATGGCAGACGCAGGCAGACGGTAGCAGGGACCATAATGCAGATAATGGGGAGTGATGTCAGGATAATGATGTGCCCGGATGGGTATGTGATGGGGAGAATGGAAAATGGTGAAAGAAGGGATGGATTTAAGGGTAAAAAGGTTGTCACATCCTAGAGACATTATCGTACAGTGGGCCTTTACAGTAGACTTCTCCTTTCCTTACTTAGTGAAAAACACTGGAAATTCTGAAATACACAGAAAAAGGGAGAACTCAAGGGCCTAGTTATATATGCCAGAACATAGAAACATAAAGTATTAAACCCCGCATACCCTTCTAATAGTTTGTTTGAGGTGGAGGTCATGAATGTTGCCTAAGGTGGGGAATCCTGAATGCTCTTGGATATATTCCTAGTTGGACACAAAAAAGAAGTGAAAATGAGGTTGGGGGATGGACATAATTGAGTAACTGTTCAATTATGGCAACTGCTAGCTAATGAAGACCTATTACAACTAAGTTTTTAATAGAAAATGTGCTAATTGACTAGGTTGGAGCTCAGAATGAGCATATGGCTAAGATGCTTGATTACCTAGTCTGGTTCCATGACAGTGATCAACTCTAACACTGTAAAAAGGACAGTTTCTATGACAACTACTGAGCTGCTGACTAAGGTGTGGGTGACCAACCTGAGGGCTGAGATACTCTAAATCACGCATCCTCCGTTAGTCTCCACACTTGTGTGACCTGGAGGTTCACCGGCCCAGGTGTGTTTTGTCTTGTCCCTTACTCAAAATATCCATCTTGTTCTCAGTGTTGACAAAGCTTAAATCAGCCTCTTACGTGAAGAATATTACATGCTATTTGTTTTTTAATTTTATTTTAAAATTTATTTATTTTTTATGCTATAAATCTAATCTGCTTATAAAAGCGAAAAGTCAACACACTCCACCTAAGTCTGAGTCTAGCGTTCAACCTCAGGAATGATTATAATGATTTTGGAAGTTTCTGGGGGGTGGTGGGCCAGTCTCAAAGTCAAAGTCAGCCTGTACAGCAACTTTCAGGAAAGGGCAACTTTATCATCCATAATTTTAGACAAAAACTGTCTTTGCCAGTGTCATTCTAAACTAAAATTCAAAACAGGTGCTTGATGCTAAGGCTGTAACCAAAATATTCCCCCTTTATAACCTGCAACTCCGATAAGACTTCCCTCGGAAATATAGTGGTTACATAGCCCTTGTATGGCTTTAACAAACCCCTACTTTCTTCCTTCTGCACCATACAATGTGCAGTCTATTTGCACCCATTCAGGACTAAATTACAGATAAAGTTACAGCAAATTTGTTTTCTCAAAAAAGCAGTCAGCCCTAATATCCCTTGAGTAATAAAAGCCTCGTCTTTCATTCAGAACTAGAACTGGCATAATTTTCTCCAAGAAACAAACTCTACTTCCTGTGACAATGGACCTGTTCTTAAAATCTGAATGGGATACAGCTCAATTTGCAGGTGTTCAGGTATAAAGGTAAAAGGGCATTTGACCCCCCAACTGGCAATTGTTGCTGTGGTAGGTAACTTCGGTTTCCTAGTTATATCATGCTACTAGATAAGCTGCCAGACTTTTCAGCCCTGAATTACAGAGGTAGGCTCAAGTGAATCAATAATTTACACAGATATATCTCACTCATTCTGATGGTATAAAGATACATACTAACAGTCTGCTGCAACCATGGAACAAAGCCAGAGAGACATTATTTAAAAAGAAAGAGAGAAAAAGAAACCCATTTATCTATGTGAGCAAAAACATTATGTAATAATGACCTCATGACTTATTAATTTTATTTTTTCAACTGTTTTAACAAATATTGTGATGAGGTAAATAAACTCTTTATGAATCTCAATAAGGTTGCTGTGGTGAATGTTAAGCTAACATTTCAAACTTTCAGATTGACTTTAAAATAGCATGATGTTAAACATAGCAATATAATGCAAATCACTTGAAAAGATTTGTGCACCTAAGAAGTTTAGGGTAACTAGCTTAACTAAATCCCTCCAATATTTTATTACTGAATTTCAGTATAAAATTACTTTTTAAAAGATGAGAATCAAACACATTTAGGGACTCTTCTCTAAGACTATTGTTAATATAGCCTTATGCTGTTAATTATTACCTGGGGAAAATTACATAGTGTTTTATTCACTAATACTATGACATTTTTATTAAGTCATAATCCCTCTGCTAACAGTGGTACATTAAACAAGTTATAATTAAGAGGGCCGCAAATATTAAAAATGCCTACTTTAAAATTCTTCAATCATGTTAAAGGGAATCCGAGTTCCTCTCAAGGAAAGCAGTACCCAAACCAGTGTGGTTATAATATAAATTAATAATCAATAGCCTAGATGGCTTGAATAATATTTTTGTAAGTTCCTGTTTTCTTGTCCTTAAGGATGAAGGGAACCCATGGTCTAAAAACATGATAAAAATCTCTCCTAGCAACTTTAATTATAAAAAGTGAATCTTTCTTGACAGATCTGAACATTTATTTGAGGACAAGATGCATTAGAAGTTGGTGCCTTGCCCATTCTTTTTTAGTTCAAGGCTGGACATACGTCTAGCTGGGACACACGAACCGATTATGTTCAGAGTCGCTTTAGGAAGACTGTGCAAAATTAATCAGGGCAATAGATTCAATGAGAAAGAGGGTCGCAAATAGAGATAACACTCAGGTACCCTATTTTCCTCCACATGGAGAAAGCATCTTTTTCCTTCTTTTCCAAGGGACCCCCTGGCCACTGTCACCCCCGCTCTGAGAAATAGGGTAGACGCTAAAAGTCTGAAAGCAAGGAAATGCATGTAGGAGAAAAAAAGAACAGAAACAAAAGCGAGAGATCAACTCTGTGGTCTCTACCTAGAGTCCTTCAGCCTTTCTGCGGGATACTCTGGGGCTGCCTGCTGTAACCAGTTAACATTTCTAGCCTTCCAAGAAAATATAACTAGTCCCTTAACAGTGGAGAGAGGAAGGAGGAAAAATGGAGTGCCCCATTTCTGACAGTCAAAAGGGAGAGGAAAGAAATGTTCCCACACTGATCTCATTAAGATGACGAGAATAATGAGTGTGAATCTTATGTATGAATCTCACAGTAGATAGAGGAGGGCATAAATGTATCCCACATTCACCCTTTTATGAAGCCTGATATACTACATTTATTCTTAGCTTCATCTGATACTACTGTTGGGGGTTTCTGTTACAATATTACAGCTTTAACTTCCAGTTTTGCTGCTAAAGTCATCTGAGTCAGTCATTCAACACAGCTTTATTGAGTGTGCATGAAAATGGGGAAGATCTGCTAATGGAACTGAAATGCATCTCAAGCAGAACAGCCTGAATTTATCTCCTGTCACTGGTTCTAGTGACGGATTAAAAATACTGAAAAAATGGCATTTTTCATTTTATGATCTAGTTTTTTCCTAGTTCCTTAAACTTAGGTTAAACATTCTAGTCTATTAGAAATTGAACCCGGGTATTATTACGCTTCCCACATACTTTTGGAGGAAGAGCTGTGCATTTTTAGCACACATCCATGAGAAATTTTTCCTTGTGGTTTGTCTTCCTTTCTTAGGTCCAGTATAGGATACATTCAAATAATGATTAATTTAAGTTAAATCATTTTTTAAAGACTGATACAAATTTTGAAGATTACATAGCTCTCAGGAACAAAACCCTGTATTGTTGGGGTCCTGTATGTTATTCAAGCCTAAATGATCCAAGGGCCCTCATACTTAAGAACTTCAAAGCATTTCATATAGATGATTTAATTTAGCTTTCTTCACTTGAGTAACTCCAATAGCAATAAATTGGTGCACCAAGTTTATAGCAAACTATACCTCACATAATTTATATAACAAGTGGGTAACACCCTACAAATTCTATTAATAATAGTATCTCAAAATATGCCCAGATTATTATTAATTCTATGCTTCCAACACTTTGTAAAGGAATATAATATTTAATTTCATTGCTTAATTATATGCTAGAAGAATTTTGATCTATATAATTTTAAAGGAAATTTAGGATTGGAGCAAACCAATGAAATTGAATCACCAGTTTTCCTAGGTAATTCACAATATGTACACTTTTTTTCCTGGCATTTATTTAGTCTAATGGAAATTCAGGCATGGACAGGTTGATCTCAGCTACCATTAAATCGATATGGATCAATATAGATGGTTTAAACTGTTTAAGCAACTCACGATATAGTATATGTTTAAAATCTGGGAAATATAGTCTCAAAGAGTCTACATTTACTTTTGGAAATGAGTAATTTATACTACTTAGAGGCCAAATGACATTTCTTTGCTTGTCTAAAATGTACCTCCCTCAAATGCACAGTGAACTTTTTGTGTTCTCTATTACTATACACACATCTCTGCAGTGTTTGGGGGAGCTGTGATGTGATGTGATCCCAACTAGTAGAGAAGTACATCAATAGACAAAATACGCACTTATTACATGAACTGCAGGGATACTACGAAGCAAAGCAAGCAAAGATTTACTATTTTGAGTAGGCAATTCCAGCCCTTTCAGGTCAACACATTCCTTAATAAGACATCCCAAGAATTTGGAGCCTAATTTTACACTCTTAGAACTCTACAGAACAACGTCACACACTTGGTTTTCCTTAATTAAGGACAACAACATATAAACTTCATGATAAAGATTCTCTCTTTCTCATTCTCTTCCTCTCTCTCTTCTCAATGCTTCTGTCTTTGAAACATTCATTACCAATAACTGGGGGAGAAGGAGAGTAAATGCCTCAGTAAGTTGCTTTCCCTTACAGCACTTTAATTTCCTCCACCATAAAATTATCTCTAAGCTCCCTTCTAACCATAACACTCCACGACTTCATTGGCACACTTAAAAGCCTATACAGTCTCCACTTCTGTGGGTCCGTTACCTGTGCCATGAGGAAGATGGTCTATTTGAAGCTAGGATTGGGGTGGGTGTGGCATTTTCAGCACCAAGCCGTGACTGCACTCTAATCTACCTCCTACATACGACATTTCCATTCTACAGCTAGTACTCTATGAAGGGATTGACAGGCTCTGTGAACGGTTCTATGTCATTACTTATGACATTAGACATCACAATGATTTGTGGCCCCCAAGTTGCCACTACAGGGCAATGTGTCCCAGGGTCAAAGCAACTGTCTTACAAAACAGATACATCTTGCCTGGAGGTTTTTGAGTCTATATGAAAAAATAAAAAGTTTTAATTACACATCAACCAAGATTTAGGACTTGGAAATAAAACTGTGGTAGGAGGCTCATATTCTGAGAATTGAAAAAATGAAGGATATAGTGCACACCCAGACCAACAGCACCTAGGTTAAAGGTCTTTCCTAAAGCACCAGCCTCCTGGTTGGGGCATGTAATAGTCTCATGCAATGGAAGAACCAAGATCTATATAAAATAATTTAAACAAATCCAGGTAAGTTTTCAACATTTCTGCCTAACTAGAGAAAGTGACCTCAGCTTTCTAAACTCCCACATTTACCTTTTATTTTTCTCCTTCACTCATATCATTTCAAAATATATAATAACACCTCTTTTATACAACCTCGGCATAATAATCTGTAGGTAACTCATGGGCTACTTGCAACTTTAGCAATCTCTTATTTTAAATTAAATCCAAAGAATTTCTCTGATTGACTAAGGAAAACAGTACTTAATTCACCAACATTTTGTAACAAAATTGGATGATATATTCTTGTTTCAAACACGTAAGCATTGCCTGAAGTCTGCTTGGCAGAAAATCTAGAGATTGCTAACTATGGAAAATGCAGTAGAATTATTTTTATATAGCTAAGTGGGATATAAAACATCATATGTTTACTTATTATTGACAAATTACAACAGTAAAAGTTGTTTGATTCCTATGAGGAACTGAGTAACCAGCCATGCAGAATAGCCAGTAGAACACGTATCCTGTTTTAAATGACTTTTCTATTCCACAACCCCTTTGCCTTCCCTTCCCATGAAGATCTAATAGGTAATCAAGTCTAATGAAGTATTCTTTTATATCTCTGACATAATGATATCCATTCAGGAATATGAAGATTATCTATTAGTCATAAATATTGTACAATGTGTGGACAAAACCCATCGAACGCTCATAATGATGGAGATATTACTTAGCCCAGAATTAATGTTCACCCCACTTCTTTTCAGTGAAGCACTACAAAGCACCCTTGGAACTGGTGTAGAGGAGAGAGCTCTCATATGGGTTTTCATAGGGAGAAAATTTAATTCTTCAGTCTCTATGAAGCCAGACAAAACCTCTCCTTTCACTGGACTCCAATATGGTCAATAATTTTGTATAAACATCAGAAATTCTCTTTCCTCAGACTGATTATCTATGGGAATCATTTGCATGGTATGCAAACTACAGAAAATCTGAACTAGACTTTACCACCAAGAGCATGAGAGTAAACACAGTCAAAGTCACAGTAAACCTCCTCTAGAGCATGCATTCTCAGCGGGGTTGAGATGGCACCCAAGGGGGCAAAAACTGGTTCTTAGGGGACAGCACAGAGAATCCTGCATATCACAGTGATTTGTGGCCCCCAAAGCTCCACACTCCCTGAGAAAACCTTATTCCTTAGTATTTCTTTTCTCTCATTAAATTAAATGAAAAGCTTCTCCTTAGGGGAGTGACTATGAAAAAACTGTTGAGAAATGCTGATTTAAAACAAAAGAAAAGCCAAGTTTTGTCTGTAAAATCCTTTTTCCCATCCTTAAAATCAGGGCTGCCTTTCATTTTTATCCAAATATCTGTTTACACTTTGATGTGATTTCCATTTTTCCTTGTGAGCTCTTCTCTGAATCTCTATTCATTACTTCCCTTTGAGCCAGTGGCTGATGACTGGTGCAAACACGAGACATGGTCACTCTTTCATCTTCAGTGTTACTGATCTCTAATGTTACCACTCGCTGAGTGTCAGATACCCGTCATCAGAGCAAAATAGAGGATGTGGTGCAGGGTCGTAACTCACAGTCCTACTATGGCAAGAGTGACTCCTACGTCTCTATTCATTCTACCTGCGATGTTAAAACATGGTAAAATGATGGCAAGGAGAGGGGCGATGAAAATTGTTTTTAACAGCATTTCAGGTTAGCTTCTCACTTGTTAAATTAACTGAAATACACCATAATTCTAAGGTATATCTTCATAATTGGTCAAAATAGAAAAATCAGACAATAGAAAGCATTCTACTCCTTTACCCCATACAAAAGGGCATGAAAACATTTGGAGAATTAAGTCACTGTCCAAAGTATGGTAATGACTGCATTTCTGTTGCAATGTACAATCTTTCAGAAGAGCTATTATTCTTAGTTTACAAAATTTTACTAAAATAAATTTCATAATTATTCATTTACACTTTCTCTTTTGCAGAACATTTGACAGAATATTATTTTGGAAAGGACTATGCCTTGCTATGTTGCTTAGAATGTGTGTCCCCAACAATTTAAATTGAAGCTGGAGGGTGGAAAATTTCTTCGGAGGACAAGAACATTGGTTTAGGAATCTGAGGAGAGACAATGAAACATCTCTGATTTCATTATTTTGTCATTTTTAATCCTTAGTAAACTTAATCATAAAATCTGGACCACGCGACATACTTTTTAAGGATCACATAAAGATTTTGAGGCTGCAACTACAAGATATGCAACGCAAGAAGGCTGCCTGAGGTGAAATCGGTCAGCAGCCCTATAGCCAGAGAGACCACAAACAGCCATTGGTGTCATCTCAACTTTCATTGCCCATATCACTAAGATTCACGAGGAGGCTAATTCCTAGATTCAATATGGTGTTATTGTTATGCTGGTGATACTTGAGCTTTATGTTTGATTATAATACAGTGCAACTGCCCTGTATGTGAAAAAAAAGTGAAATAATTTCATTTTCTTCAAGTCACCCACAGAACGTCCCCAGATTATAGCATTTGACAACTTCCTGCTTTAGAGAACAAAGGAAGGAGAGTAGAAATGATAGAAGAAGTTAGCAATGTGTTTTAAGAATTAAATTCTTCTTGTAAATATAAAATAAAATCTAAGAGGAATTAGCTTTTTGGACAGCAGCAGATTCTACAGCTTATGTGATAACCTAGCTCCAAAGAGCAGGAGGCCCTTTTACTGACATCTATTAAAATAAACAAAAAAGGGGCACTGGCACAGAAGACCAAATTTTTGAAGTGAGTTGAAGTTTAGAACCGATCACAATTAGCTAAAATCAAATATTAATAAGACAAAGCATTTTAACTAGATTTCTCTAATCCTTGAGGATGCTGCTCTAGTTCACTTTGTAGGTCTATTTAAATGTATAATTCTTTTGTTTTATTTTTGTGGCTGTTACATATACCAATGTAGCACTTCCTCAAATCAGCACTTGCTGCTGCCAAGTCACTTCAGTCGTGTCCGACTCTGTGTGACCCCATAGACAGCAGCCCACCAGGCATCCTCAAGGATTAGAGAAATCTAGTTAAAATGCTTTGTCCTATTAATATTTGATTTTAGCTAATTGTGATCAGTTCTAAAATTCAACTCACTTCAAAAATCTGGTCTTTGGTGGGGGGAGTTGTGAGAATTTATATGCAATGCTTTGTGAAAGGCATCACTTTAAAAAACCTATTTTTTTTCATTGGCTAATGCTTGAAAACAATTTCCTTCCATGGAATCTAGATAAATTTTGGAAAAATGTATACTTTGAACACCAACTTAAAGTGCCAGCATGTTCATATGAATTGGGCACACAATCTACTTACTGAAAAGTGTAGTACTAGAATTTTCTAAGTGTCAATGGTCTCTGATGTTGTAATAGGAATTTTAGGCAACTTTGGAGGTATACAGTCTTTGAAAGCAATGAAATTCTATATGCTTTCTCTTTCTCACACATTTATGAGGGGAGTGCTTAATGTGCCTTTAAAATTTGTATAAATTAAATCAGAAGTATTGTTTATAAACTTGGTAAGTACTTACATCAGAGGAAAGCATACATAAAGAAGGGTTGGCAAAAGGTCTTGGAAGTTTAGATTTACATAATTCCAGGAAAATTTAAGAATACATGGATAGGACCATCAGTTACAGATCATTTTACTTTAGTACTTATTTCTATGGTTTTCAGGGGTCCTTCTGTCTTGCTGTTTTGGGGAGAAAACAAAAATTATGTCTGGAACATTTCCAGTTTTTCTGCTGGCACTAAAAAAAAAAATAGTAGCAACAACAAAAGCATCTATAAAAATCATTTGAAAATTGCTACAGACCTGAAGCATAATTTTGCTGGTGTGGTATTATTGATGCCTCTTAAATTATTTAAACTAGAAATTTCTGTTGAAATTCAAAGTTACCTCCCATATGGCCAGTACAATCCCTCTCTATTGCTCAGTGAAGGCTAAGACTTGAATCCGAACTACGGGAGATCTAGACATGTCTTTGTTTTCACATTAATATTTCTTCTTAAGCGATGCTCCCTTTTCAGTCCCTGAACATGAAGGCCACTTCAAATGTCCTTATTGTTTGTAATAACTTTTAGAAAAATCCATATGTTGTTTAATAGCAGCAGGCTTTCTACACAGGAAGTGCTCGATATGGTTTCCTGGGGAGCCTATTGTCTTCCAATCCTTGTATACCAGCCACATCGCCCCTGCAAGTTCAGTTCCTCCTTTGCTTGTGCTTCCTCCATTTTATTTTATTTTTTATCATTTGGCTACAGAGAACTGCCTCATGTCATTCTTTGCATACATCATCTCTGGTTTTTCTCTTTTGCTGCATAATGGCCCCACTTTGCTCAGAGTCGCTGTTGTCCCAAGTGTGATCCTTTACTAAAACAGGGATTGAATGAAGGTGGAGCTCAAATTATCTGGGAGCAAAGGAAAACCAGGCATTTGAAAAGGGCCCAGAAAGGAACGAGTAATGAACCAGAGTGGCCTCAATGAATTGCTCTAGAGGGAATTCTCAGCTTTGACACAAAAGGAATGCCTGGATACCAAGGAAAACCTAAGGGGGGAAAATCTCAGTAGGAAGCCTGCCTCTTCGGCTGGTCAGCCTGGAGGGGTAAAGCCAGTAGCTCTTCAGATAGGAAGAGAAACACATGTATTTTATGAGTAATGGTTAAGCATTCAAACATGCCGTTCTGGAACACAAGGTACTTTGAGGAGTTGACATCCCTTCATAATTCATGTTCATTGTCCCTCTAAGTAAAATATGTGTCTCCCTTTAGTTATTCTGTTAGGAATCGTGCTTTAAAGGCAGGAGGACATTTTTGATAATGCACATCTTAAACTTTTCATTAAACTACCAAATTTAAATTCTACCTTTTTGTGCACTCTGACATTTTTGTCTGGCATTTTCATTAATTTTGCGACATACATAAATGTAGCTGAAATGTTAACTGATCAATACTTTGTCTCTCTCATGTAGCACTAGCGCTCCGTTCCCTAAGGACCACACAGCAGAACAGAAATTAAATGTGTAAAATATCAAATGTTAATGTTAAACACAGCGGCACTTACTGTATAACGACAGAAAAGGCTAAAACAATTCCAAATGGACAGATGGTACCACAAATTATCTACAATCCCATTTAAAGATTAAAGTTTGTCCTGTAAAATAATTCTTTGACGCACACTGAAGTGTGTCCTTTTACTGATAGCTCAGTTGTCCAATTATTTTTGTGCTCATTACAGTGAGAAATGACAGTACTGAAAAAGAGAATGTGCACTCCTTTTTTTTTTCCCCATGTTGCACCCACTGACATCCACAAGAACACACATGTCTGGTCAAGAGCCGGATGAAAATTAAACGCAATTGATGAGACATTTACACGTCTACAATGGATGATTCCCAAAGACAAGCGTCCCTGACTCCCACACCACATACGTATGTGTTTGCTCTTAAGCATACAATATTCATAGTAAAATTTAAAAACCTAATTCATGGCACACAACAACAAGGACATTCCCAGGCACATGCTTGCTTATATTTCATCCATCACCTTCCAGGCTGATTTCTGTGTCTCCTAGAGTCTGCCAGCTTTGAACCTTCCACAGAACACACAGGTAGCACGAAAAGAGAGCAGGGCAGCTCTTCACCTGCATTTCTCATGCTCTCCACTCTAAGTGACATCAGGACAAAAATGACTGTTTTTCCGTTTAAATTTCACTACTCTACATTTACTTTTGGATGCTAAATTAGAAAAGAAAAAGAAAACAGGATAGAAAAAAAGGCACTTAAACATGATAAAGTTTACTGATCTGGGCCTAAAACCAAGCAGCATAATGGTACAAACGCATGTGCTCCATGAGGCAGCTGCATTTATGAAAAAGTGGAACCAACATTATAATAATAGACCCGTGATCCATCAACAGGGAATGATGGGAACAATATGTTTGTATCAATGGGGTGCTGCTCATAGCCTCTCCTAATGGAAAGCAGTTCTTTTCAATAAACTGGCCTAAAAAGGCTCTGGTTATGCAATAAGATCTTTGAAACATTTCGTTTTTAAGTACATCATTTAATATGTAGAAGATGAATAAAAATCCTACCACGGCGTTTTCTTTTTTCTTGAATCGTTATGATGTTAAGATTACAAGGTACATATTTTAAAAGCTCTTTTGGAAAGGACATAATATCTGTGTGGCTTTGAGCAAGGTACTTAACTTTTTCGTGCCTCAGCTTCTTCCTCTGCAAACAGGAAAATAACAGTATCTACGTCAAATAAGGTTGCTGGGAATATTTAATTTACTAATGCACAAAAGACACTTTCATGCTGTAGTGATTGGAAAAGTGTTTGGGCACATAAATTTGTGATAGATATTTGTTATCATTATATAAGGGTTTTTTATATTAGAATTTAATCTGAGGTTAAAAGAGATGATGGATGGAGGATTATGAAATAATTTAGAATTTCAATATAAGGTCTAGGAAAAATTACTAAAAGGTATTAAGCTAAGCCTATCATCATTTAATCACTAGCTTTATTAGAGCAAACTCTTATCTATATGGCATCACTGAACAAAGTTTCTCCACATAAGAAAAATATTTCAGACTGACTGGATCACTGGTTGGTCTACTGATTTAGACAGGTGTTTACAACGGGAGCCTACTAAGGGGCTAGATGCTCTGCAGGTGATGCTGGAGTCCCAGGAGAAAAAAGCAGGGCCCCCATTCTCCTGGGACTCCTAGTTCAGGTCCGGATAAATGAAGCTGGGGTTGTTATCTGCTGTTTTAATGACATTCAACGGACTGAAATTCAATGCTTCTTTTTTTCAATGAAACCATTAATAATATTGCTTCTTCTCAAAATCACTGTTAACATGTATTCACATTGTAGTTTTCAGCCTGTTTTTTCACCATGGGTGTCAGGAGTCCCTTTTCCTACCTTTATTATAGCCTCCCCTGCCCCTCCTTCTTGAAAGCGTCTTGCATTCAGCTTGTTTCACAGGGTCGAGTCTGTTAGAAACTGACCACCAGCTAAAAGAGAGATCACCACCTTTATTCCCCAGTGAATTTTGACTCCCGTACAGTGAAATTACTCAAGGACTGTGTAGCTAAGCTTCTCAGAATTTCACTGGCTGATACATATATTTTTTCAATCAGTAGGAAATTGTGAGCAAAGTCCACCATCTTGGACTCACTGTACAGGAGAGATCTCTAGAAGCCAGATGAAGTTTGTGAAGACTTACATACACACCGCAATGCTGAAGTATCCAAAATGAAGGTTCCTAAACAAATGATATAATATACAGGTTTCTCTGTTTGCAAATGTCATAAATAGCTATGAAACAAAGAAGAGAAACAAAGATGGCAGCATGATGCTCTCGGCAGAATATTACTGTGTCTGCTATACGGCCCCCTAGAATCTGGGCGTCATGGCATAAAATACACACACAAACGCAACATCATTTTTTTTCCCCCGCATTAAGATTAAAGTGCCTCTATGATGCTGAAAAACAACCAAGTTTGCTTAACAGTACTCCAATGTATTTATCATGTGCAAGAGCTAAATAAAAGAATATTGAGAGAGGCAGATTTTCTTTTCTAAAACTTAATGATGATGCCAGTCGCTTTCTTCAAGGAGACAAGAACATGTCTATGGGAAGCAGGCTGCCTAACTTTCTGGTAACTCACAACACAAAGGGACGTGCACACTCTTTGTTCCAAGTGCTCAGACATTAATGAAAGTCCCGCACAAGGCCCAAGAGGAGGACAGGGCTCAAAGTATTGAACTGATGTGCCTACACTCATTTGAATGGTAATTCTAAAATGTTGACTTGTTACTATAATTAAAGCTCTTCTTGTAAGCCCCCCAAGATAAAGTCATAGTCCGCGAAACCCGCAAATATAAGGACACATAAGGGTACTCATATTCTAACAAGTATGACAATAAAATGAAAGATTTCAAAAGAACGACTCCACTTAAACTTCAGACTGAAATCCTGAATACGCAAAAATAATGTGAGAGCAGAAAAATCTCAGCTGAAGCTCAGAGGAAAGAATTCTCTCTGAATTTCTAGCTTTGCAAGTTGGTCTCATCAGCAATTTTTAAATAACCAAAGTAAAAGACCACCAGATGAATGTTGTCAGAGGACTCTGGAACTATCAAATTTCTCACTTGTACCTTTTTAAAAACTGGAAATCTCAGAAATAATAAAGCCTTCATCCACTTCCAACCGTGATTCACATTTTAAAGTATTACAACTAGCATTCTACTGCCAAAGATTTTCATATTTATCCTATACAATTAAAATGAGGATGGTCAAGATTCTTATTTTTTTTTTTTTTTTTTAACACTAAGGACTTTTCTTGGCCGGGCTATTGGGCTTTGGGATTATGCAACATGTAAAATTTTACTTTTTAACTGTCACAGAGAAAATTGCACATTGGCTGAGATGTCTTGTATTCCGGAAATCTGAGGCGGGGAGTGGGGATGTATTCTTGGACTCAGACCTTGAACATCCATCAGGTTCCTGCCCACGGCAAATCTGCCCAGTCAAATCTCAAAATAGAAGTTAAAAATGGCCACATCGACATAACTGTAACTAGAGCCACAGAAACATGCAGCTATGATTACCGAATTTAATGAATAACAATGTAAGGAATACAGTATGATCATACCACAAAAGCAGCGAGGCTCCTTGGGGGTGAATCCCAGTCAAAGCAACTATTAACATAGTATGCAGCATTTACGAGCACCATAACACAACGTTTCGTTCTGATAAAGTTCCTTAGCAGCAGCTGTAAAGGAAGATGAAAGCCATTATTAGAATTTGCAAGACTAAAACCCATCAGATATGCTAAAAAATTCTTCAAGTTTAATGTGACTTAATATGAATTCAGAAAGTTAATAAAGTTGTAAGAATATACCAAGCAATTTGGCTCACAACTTAGAGGGAGAGAGGTATATCTGGAGAAGGTGGAAAGAACTAAATTACAAGAGCAATTTCTAAGTTAAATATATTTGCATAAAGAGTACTATCATGCAAGCTGAGTTACCTCTGTTCAAAAGAAAAAAAAAATTCCAACGGATCAAAAACATTTTTTTTTTGACACTTAAAATGCTGAGAACTTTAAATATATTTAAAAATTCTGAAATCCTGTGCTTTTAAAATTCTTTAAATGCTTTCATTTCAAGATGTTTCAAAGTGAAATTGCTAACTTGGGATGTTTTTATTGAGGAGCTTAGAAAAAAACCTGTCAAGTATTGCTTTATTATAGAAAAAAGAATATTTTATCACCATTTCAGTAGGATCTCCCTTTCTTCCTATCATAGTCTCATTCCCCTTCTCTCTTTTCCCTCTTCCTCTCTCTTCCTCCCACAATAAATTTTACCCACATTTCTCATTACTTTTTCCTAATTTTGGATTTAGGGAAAAATGTATGGTAACCAAGTACTTTACAAAATATTTTCTTAGAAAAGGTATATGACAAGCTATTACATATAAAATATGCTACAAGAATATATTGTACAACACAAGAAATATAGCCCATATTTTATAGCAATGACAAATGGAACAAATCTTTAAAAATTGTGAATCACTATACTGTACACCTGTAACATAGAATATTGTGCATCAATTACACCACAATAAAAAAAAAAGAGACAAAAAATAAACGGTAGATATGGAACAAGATTAAGAGGTATATGGGAATTTATATAATTAAAAAATTTAAAACCAAGGTATGGCTAGAGCTGTAAGGCAAGCAGCCCATATACGAGATACAGATTCAAAAAATTACATACAGTTATGTTAATAATTAGAGTAATTATGTCTGCAGGTTAATATTTTGCTACTTACAAGTATATTTCAAGGCTAATCTGGTATTTTAAAGAAGTAGCTATGCAAAGTTAACTGGGCTTATATGGAAAACATCTGCATTTGTATGTACATATAGAAGCGTGTACATGCACAGCAGTTTAAACAAGTTAAAATTTCTTTCTGGCAAAGGAAAAAGTGCCCCTCTTTGTTTCCTTCTTGGCCCCTACTCACCTTTAAGAGTTTTACTATTTTTAAATATAACTGTGGAAAAATGTAATCTGTGTTTCCATTCAGATAGATATTACATTTGTACCTCCTGCACCGTCTTTAAACAACTAAAGTTTCCACTGTTTTGGGTGAAGTGATTGGAATGAAAACAAAGCAGTTTTGGTCTTCTAATAGCACAGAAAGTTATTAAAGATTCTAACACACAGATGGGTTCTGTAAACTGTAGAGTCTCAAATACATTTTATTTTAGCTGTGTTAATTGGAAGTAAACAACTTTTAAAAGGGGAAACCTAGTGTTCTTTTCTTAACTTGATATCAAATCAACTTTAAAGCTACAAGTCTAATTACAAGATATCAAGTCTAAAATTCCTTTCTGATAGGAAAATCAGGGTTCCTGATTTTCTACGTCCTCAGCTAAAAATGCCAATAAAAGTTCACTTCTAAAAGATCATAGTCAAAATCTAATTAACAGAAAGGTCTCCCTTAAAAGATAGAGCCCCCTCTCTTGTGGATTAGAGGGAAAAGCTAAATGCTGGGCTTGCTTTACACACACCTGCATCATACCTGTGGGTGGTCTGGATGTATATTTGAACCTCAGCTTTTGGTGTTCTCATTTACACACTCCATGGCAATCAAATTGTATTTTATGTTCAAAATGATCATTCTTTTGCTAACGCATGAATACATATCCATTCTATGCAGAGCCTACAGTATCCCCTTTCCTTTCTGACCACCCCCATCCAACTTATTAGTTTGGTATTGTCCTTGTTTGATCTTTCAAGGAAAAGAAGGGAAGAGAGAAAAAGAAAGAAGAAAAGAAAGAGCCATTTCACATCAGTAGATGATCAAACATTCCATAGTCTTTCCCCACCCGCCCCACACCTCCAAAGTTTATTTGAATTTCCATAGATGTTTTACAGATAAAATCAGGTCTTCCCAGAGGGATTCATCTTTCCTCGCTGTTTACCTGTTTAGAGAGTCTGTTTTCCTCTTCAATGTACTTCTGTTCTTTGGGTATTAATGTTCGTAAGCTGGCTTTCACCTATACATCAACATATGTGTCTGTTATGGATGAATATATTACAAACGTTTACAAGTTTTTCACGCAGTTCAATTTGCAATCATTGCTAAAGTTTCAAAGTCCTGGCTGCGGTTCCCAGAAAATATAAATGTATACAGTGGCACATGCATGCGCTTCCACTTCTGATGCCGGCAGGCAGTGGCCACAGCACAGCCGCAGCGGCAGCCGCCAACGATAACAGAAAGTGTGGGTGTGCCAGGCAGTGGCAGAAGCGTATTCTCCAGGATACATCAAGGTTTAGAGAAAATGAGGGATGACAGAAATTCTCTACAAATCAGGAACAAAAGCTTTCATGAAACTGAACTCTTTAGCAGTACAAAAAAGCCAAAGTTAAGACTTACAGCATTAAAAATCACATCTATTTCAAGATAGATGACCCCCTTTGTTGGCCCTGTCAGCTGCTTGTTTTTCAAGACGTAGGCTTTCTGTTCACCATTTTGAATCTGCGGGAAAAGGACATGACAGCCGTCTGTCTCGCGGTCTCCACTGAATACACTCCCTCAGTGACCTTTGACCCCCAGCTGCTGAAACTGACAGAGAACCCAAAACAACTGTGGCAATTCTGACAAGTACCTGTTCATTACCAGGATCAAGTCTGTCAGGAAAAATTAACTATCATGGGATTCAACATGGCCGTGAATTGAGTATGTTAAAATTTTTAGTGTTCTTATTACAGACCTTGGTTGAGAAATGACAGATATAGAGCTGAGGGTTTTTTTTTTTTTTTTTTCCTTGAGCAAAAGCAACACAGAGCTGTGTGTCAGGTGAATAAA
This sequence comes from Bos mutus, assembly GCF_027580195.1. Classification (NCBI taxonomy): domain Eukaryota; kingdom Metazoa; phylum Chordata; class Mammalia; order Artiodactyla; family Bovidae; genus Bos; species Bos mutus. The sequence continues at coordinate 25,415,889 of NC_091623.1, forward strand.
ACTTACGGACAGCAAGGGTATAGCAACTTTGCCCAGAAAGTCAGCACTTCGATCCCGATCTTCATCATAAACTGTCACTTCCAAAACTGAATGGATATCTTTAATGTTGCTGCAAAATAAATATATGTAAGGGGGGGGGAAGACTTCATCAGTGGGGAACAAGAACACAAATGCTTTTGAAAATTTAGATAGTTCCAGCTGATTTGGTGTATATGTGTTTTATGTATGCTATTTGCATAGACATGTACGTAGGGCAGCTTGGTATCTGACAGAATTTCCCACAATGCATCTTAGTAGACAGCAGTGATGGTTCTATTATCTGGAACTTTGAATACAATTTTAAGTTATAATTTTTCAATAAAATATAACTTCCATCTGGATGGCCACAGAATAAATCACTGTTTTAAAAAAAAAACCCATCAATAAGCGGCACTGATTTTTTTAGGCTTTTCCTTCTTCTCATTATTACAATAATTCCTATCTTCTTATAACTCCCACATAAAACATCACCAGGTTTGATTTCAGCAAGAGTCACAGTATATTTTGTATCATTTGTCTTTTTTTTAAATAATTTTTATCCACAGCTCTCATCAAAATGCTAACTTATTTCTGTTAAGTTTATAGTAAAAATTAACTACACAGAATACAGAATGGAGAAAATGTAACATTGATAGCTATTGTACCACCCTAGGATTTAGAAATTAAGTAGTGCTCCATTATGTTCCAAAGACAACACATGCTAATAAACAACTGTGCAAGCTCTTCATATTTTTGTTTCTAGAAAAATAAGCCCCAATTGTTGACAGCATTTATTCTTTGATCAAACTGTTTACCAAGAAAACATGAATTAAGAGAAAACAAAAAATGAATATATTCATTACTGAAAGACTGCAGCCACATGTGAGAAGAGGCTTTATCAGAACACAATCAATTAATGGCTTTGATAATAATCAAACCTATTCATTCAATTATGCATTCCAGAGAAAAACACTCTCCACAACCTTCTTAGGAGTGCAAGTCTCCTGACCAGGCTTTCATGTCTTATAAAAATGTGAAATTCTTTAAAGATAAATTGGTCAGATAATTAAATCTGATTAGTTACTGGATCTTAAGCAAGGACATTATAAGAAATTAATGAGGAATTTAGCAGTTTCTCATATACAAAAAAAAAAAACTATGTTAGAAAACTTTTAAGAAGTACTTCTATTTGGAGAGTTTTCCTTTGTTCAGAGTTCATTTCTAAAGCCCAGCTTAAAAAAAAACCCCACAAATTTAGGAGATACTACAGAGTAGCATTGGCAGCTTTTACAGTGAATGACTGGAAAGATTTACAAACTTTTTAAAACAAAAAGAAAATTAACTCAAAGGGTTTTTTTTTGGGGGGGGGTGGGTAAGTAGGACAGTACTTAATATTCTTATTGTGGCTAAAATGCAACAAACCAAAACTAAAACATCTGCTGAATCTGAGACTGGATTGTTTGCTGATTTGAGCAACGGAACAAATAGAGCTTTGTCCTCCTTGGTGTCAATGCAATTGGGGAGAATTTCAATAGAAAGTATAAAAGGAAGAAGCAGTATGGCAATTCAGTTAATGGGAGCAAAATCCTTAGTCAAAAAAATGCACAGCTTAAAAAAAATATCTGTATAAACACACACAAAAATTGTATACCCTTTCCCCAGTTTTACTCTCAGGAAGGCAATGCAATTATGCAATTCACTGTTGCTGGCAAAGGCAGGCCAGATGCACCGAGCTGTTAATCAGTTAAGAAAAAACACACAAAAATCTCGAAAATAAATATCGTTTAGCATCATTCTTGAAGCGAGCTCAAGGTAACGGCTACTTACAATGTGAAGACTTTGTTCCACTCAGGGTTCAGATTTTTGTAGACAGTATGTGTTAGCAGCCTATCGTTGTTCAGCTCAACCACACAAAATGGGTCACTTTTACCTACAAGAAATATGGGGGGGAACAGTTTTAGTGTAAATAGCACCCACAGCTATCAGTATCATGACCACGACCACATCTCTTTTCTAAAAAGTTTTACAGAAAACAGAAAGCAAAGTACAATTTTAAAAATTGAAAAAACGAACAAACATTAATATAGAGTTAGATGTAACAGGGTGAGGTTAACAGTTGTGATTCAGAGCAATTTAGAACTTGAAAAAAGTTTTAAAGCGCTAATTTATATGGCTATTTTAATTTGCATATTTTGTTTTTACAAAAATAATACTGTAACTGCCAATTATGAGGGCAAATGTGATATGTGCCCATCCCTAAATCAGCTTTTATTTAATTTAATGATCATTTGAAAGGTTCAGCCCCTTCACGTTACATGCATAAAGTTGCATGTATTTTCCAACTCATCTGAGTCACTAGGAACTTGTAATAGAAATTCCTAAACAAGTTTATTTTGGGAAAACCGCTATATTGCAGAACTACAATATTTTAATCCGACTTTAGATTCTCTTTTGAAATATCTATGGCATCACAAAAAGGTAAATTAGACCCTCTGAGGCAGAAAAAAATTCTGCCATTTGAAACTTAACCTCAACAAACCAATCTGCATGCTAAAGAGATGTATTTTTCCTGTCCACGGAGAGTAAAGGATTTGGAAGTTATCACATGTTTACAGCCACTCTGTGCAACCATAGTCAAACCTCATCTATTCAGTAATTATACCTTGTGATGTCCTCAATATTTTTGTAATGTCATGTCCTATATTATAAGAACCTGTAAAGTCAGAGGCTCTATGGGGGCAGTATTAATGATATTAGTGCAGCATGTAATTTGTTTGATACCTTATACAAATGACAATGAAATCAATATTTAGACAAAGCTGTCCAGAGGTCATCTCTTTTAAACGACAATATTGATTTAGACTACATAAGAGGTTAATGTGCATATTATTAACTTTAATGATAAAGAATAATTGTTTTAAATGCATTGTGAATTGTAGTCACAGTAGTTTACACTTCTGTGAAAGCTTAAATATCATTGAAGATTTTCCTATTAAAATTTAATAGGAAAGAATTCATTAGCTAGCAAGGACAGATAAGCTATGTATTCCCACACAGCAGTGTATTTACTTTCCATATTGTAATATTTAAAATGAGCTGTACAAACTTTGACTTACCTTTAATTTAACTTTGACTTACCTTTTAATCTACCTCTTTATTAATTTTACATTATAAAAGAGATTTAATATGTGTGTGTTAGTTTGGTGGCCTCATACAGCCCAGGATAACTGCATAATTTAACATTATGGTAGTCTTTTCAATTTTGGGCCTTGGGATTAATTTTCAATAAAGAATAAAGAACTGAAAGTCTTTCAGGTCTGGTGAAAATTTCACCCTTGACTTAGGATCTGTGTTTTCTTCCCCCACATTCTTCACTCCTCTTCCCCTACCTGCTACCAACCTCATTCGTAACTCATACGTGCCATGAAAGATAGTATTCAAAAGTATTTTGTTCATTAATTCATCTTATAGTAGGTTTTATTTGCCACATCAACTTTATTTTGTCCCAGAGAATTTAGATAAAAGCATGAAAAGTAGATTAGTTTTCAAAACCTTAGTTGCTCTTAAGACTCATATTAAACATTGTCTTTCCACCTAGCTATGCTGGAGCAAAAGAACACAGCACATAAGCTACAACCTCAACTAGTTTATAAAAGGTTTGGAGAGATAAAATATATCTATATATAACAAGCAGAGAGAATATTAAAGCCATATTTATGACAGAATCTACAACAAAACAAGAACTACTTCACTTTCACTTTAGATGAAATGATAAACTTCAAAAACACTTAAAAGACAAGTATAAGTCTCACATTTCCTTGGACTTCCTTGTAATTTTTCTTATGCACATGTACATCCATATTAATCTTAACCAGTAAAAATAAGTACAAAAAAATAGCACTTCTTGGTATTTTTGTTCCCTTATTTTCACTTGCTATACTCCAATTGTTAATACTATTCTATTTCAATTAACTTGGTTTTACTTGCCCTCAAATGATCAACAATGTGTGATAGATTCAGTCAAAACTGAACAACTTCTCCAATAACAAGACACAAGAACAAACTCTAGAGACTGAAATCTATGCTGGAAAACTTCTACGAACAGAGGATGAAAATGTTGACTTTTTCCCACGGGAAATTATATTCAGTTGTTTAAGCAAAGAGCTGGACTCTACTGGGCAACCGAGCAACAACAAGACTGAATATAATACTTTCAACCAACCCCATGGAAAGTCTCCCAAATCATCACCTTCTTTGTTACTATATCCTTATTTGCTGACAATAGAAGACCTAGGTCAGTGGTTGGCCAAAGGATTATAAAAAAACAAAATCTGTGCTTAATGTTTAATATTATTCATATTCTGCTAAGAAACTAATGTATTTATCAAACCCTATGTCTATGAGGTAGTTGCAATCCATATTTTGTTGCTATTTAGTTGATTATTTCTCCAAACCATTTTAGGGAAAACCAGTAATAGCCATCTATCACCACATTACTTAACCCCTCAGTTACTCTTTCCTATTAGAATAAAGTTGTTAAAGAACTAGAGACAACACCAAAAACACTGCAAGAGGTTTCTAAAGCCACTTCTCAGTCATTTTGCTATTCAAACTTCCAGTGGCATACCATCAATGGCAAAGACATTCTCCTATCAGCACCTATCTTAATAACTTGAAATGGGCAAGCAATGTAATTTTTAAGAGATCACGTTAGACAATATGCAGAATAGAATGGTGATTACATTAAAAAAGAAAGTCTTTTGCTTAAGAAAGACCAAACATGTTTTGATTTATACTGATTTTTTCCAATCTGAAATCTATTATTCTTACACTTCAGTTCAGTTCATTCAGTTCAGTCACTCAGTCATGTCCAACTCTTTGCGACCCCATGAATCGCAGCACGCCAGGCCTCCCTGTCCATCACCAACTCCCGGAGTTCACCCAGACACACATCCATTGAGTCAGTGATGCCATCCAGCCATCTCATCCTCTGTCGTCCCCTTCTCCTCCTGCCCCCAATCCCTCCCAGCATCAGAAGCTTTTCCAATGAGTCAACTCTTCGCATGAGGTGGCCAAAGTACTGGAGTTTCAGCTTTAGCATCATTCCTTCCAAAGAAATCCCAGGGCTGATCTCCTTCAGAATGGACTGGTTGGATCTCCTTGCAGTCCAAGGGACTCTCAAGAGTCTTCTCCAACACCACAGTTCAAAAGCATCAATTCTTCGGCACTCAGCCTTCTTCACAGTTCAACTCTCACATCCATACATGACCACAGGAAAAACCATAGCCTTGACTTACACTTCTTACACTTACGGTCATATTAAAGACTGTGATCAGTGACAGGAACTAATCCATGTCAAGGGTATTTTCATTTTTCCAAAAACTTCTTCCCAAATTTAACCCACTTTTGATGCCTTTTCAGTATCTATTAAAATCCATGTTATATGGTATGTACATGTGTGCTCAGTTGCTTCAGTCGTGTTTGACTCTTTGCAGCTCTATGGACTGTAGCCCACAAGGCTCCTCCATCCATGAGATTCTCCAGGCAAGAATATTGGAGTGGGTTACCATGCCCTCCTCCAGGGGATCTTCCCAACCCAGGGATCAAACCTGTGACTCTTACCTCTAACCTGCATTGCAGGCGGGTTCTTTACCACTGTGCCACCTGGGAAGCCCATCATATGGTAGGCCATATAGTTTTTCATCTCCAATCTCAAGGTCCTTAAAGTTCTTTACTTGAGCTATATCACACCTTTTGTGTCCTCAAATATTATAAGTACTTCCAGAGCTTGGGGCATGGCATTAAAGTCCAGTGTGAAAGGCCAGTGGTCTGGGAGGAAGAGCCTAAACTTTGGAGGCAGAGCAAGCTGAGACTGAATACTCACTCTGGGACTCTGGGCCAGTTCCCATACCCCTTCAACAGTGACAGTAATGGTCCCGTGCAGATAATAGCTAGAATATAAGTAATAAAATGTCTGGTATACTAGCAAGGGCCTCAATAAAATATAGCAATAATAAGGGCAATAATAATACCAATAAGGGGAATTACAATACTTACTGCAATCATTGCAGACATTTTCTGAGTTATTATATAAGCCCAACATAATGTTTTCATTCATTTGCTCAAAAAATTTTATGATTCCTCTATGAGAAAGATGCTTTTACTCTTTCTATTTTACAGAGAGGAAGCTGAGGCTGGGTGATTATATAACTCACCAGGTCACACAGGTTGTAGTAAAACCATCATTCAAACTCAAGTCTATCTGACATTTAGAGCCCTTGATCTATCCCCTTAGTTGCTCAGTCATATCTGACTCTTTGTGACTCCATGGACTGTAGCCTGCCAGGCTCTTCTGTGTATGGGATTCTCCAGGCAAGAATACTGGAGTGGGTTGCCATTTCCTTCTCCAGGGGAGCTTCCTGACATAGGGATCGAATCTAGGTCTCGTGAATTACAGGCAGATTCTTTACCATCTGAGCCACCAGGGAAGCCTCAACTGTGCCATGCCATATCTCAGTATTTAGTGAGTCACACCCATGGAAAGGCTGGGTGATGTCTTATCTGCAGATTCATTTATTCAACAAATGCTTATCGCTTACCATATACCAGGCATCTTCTATGTGCTGAGGACACAGACATGCATAAAACAACTTTAAAAACTGCTGAACTTGCAGAGTTTGCATTGAAGAAGAAAGACAATGGATAAGAACATGTTAGAGTATTTTAAGAAAGTGAGAGTATTTTAGAAAGGGCTAAGTACTATAGAGAAAAATTAATTTGAGAAGATCAATGAGGAGGTAAGGAGTGCTGCTATATATGCACACTTTTAAAAAGGACAGCCAGAGGGGGTCTCAGTGAGAAAGCAACAAGTGGGCAAAGAAATGAAAGAGGCAAGAGAGTGACCCTTGGCCAGAGAAAATGACTGTGCCTGGTGTTTCCAGGAATCTCCAGAAAGCTAGTGTGACTGGAGGAATGGATGGGGAGTAGGAAGGAGTAGTAGACGACATAGTCGGAGAGGTACGGGGAGGGTGGCCAGTCTCTGGAGGAGTTTGCTTTCATTCTAAGTGCTAGGGAAAGGTTTTGGAGGGATCTGGGTTGAGACGCAACAGGATCTGATGGCTGCCATTTGTAAAATAAGGTAGAGGGAGGGCAATGAAGGAGATAGGAAGAAGAGTTAGTTAGGAGGATATTACAATAAACTATGTGGTATAAAGCGATCAGATTCTGGATATATGTTGATGGTAGAACCAACAGAATTTGCAGATATCAATATTGAACAATCTATTATGCCTGATATTATTATTTGGAAACGGAAAACAATCTATTGAGCTTAGCCAAGTCAGTCTCTTTTGGCAAGGACAAGAAGTATTCAACAAAGTGCTCTGACTAGCTATTTCTAGACTTCAGAAGAGGAACATTTAGGCCAGGCCATTTTATCTTTAGCGTCCATTCATCTTTTCTTTCTAAAAAGTTATGTTTTTACAGTTATCAGTGTGGATGCCAACATTAGGTCTTTACACACTATGCTATTTTTGACTAATTTAGAAAGTATCCTTCTGCCATTGCATGATTCAAGGGCAATTAAAAATTAACAGCAATCGCAACCAAAATAAGAGTAAACATACGATATTAAATACCATGAGCTTACTACTAGAAAGCCCGCACGACAGTTTTGTTTTAAAGAAGTGGCTACACATAGTTGATGTGCTTATCTGGTTTGCTAAATGATGCTTTAAATGACTGGCTTTTCAGTTCCTAAATTTTGCCGTCTTGATTAGACGCCACTTAAACAAACAAAAACAATCACAGAAATACCAGTGATGGGCCTAACCATTCATTATCTGCTTAATTATTCCTTCTTTTCATGCTTTTATCATTCTGGTTAGGCCCTGTGGCCTGCTGCTTTGCTTGCTGAGGGTACTGGAGGACAGGCACTGACTACAGGAGGCAGCGTTGATGTCTGCAGAGTGCGCTGTACTTTGCAAAGCTCTAGAGAGTGAGACACCCACTCCAGTGTTCTTGCCTGGAGAATCCCAGGGACGGGGAAGCCTGGTGGGCTGCCGTCTCTGGGGTCGCACAGAGTCGGACACGACTGAAGCGACTTAGCAGCAGCAGCAGAGAGCGAGGCAGAACTGGCTCCTGTTATCGTTTTATTCGATACCGTCAGGCTAGGAGAGCAAGGAATGAAGGCAGCATCCAAGGTTGCAGTGTACTTTGTTTCCAGCCGTTTGGGGCTATTTGAAGAGCATGCGTGTCTGGGAACAAAGATTATATAATCTCTTTTTCCCCTCTTACTCATTCTTGTTGGAAGACTAAAGCAGACCTGTGGGTACCAACCGGCTCTCCCTTAACTTTCACTATTTTAGATAAAAAGTGCCCATCTCTCTCCTTTCCAGTGCAGGAAACTGGAGATTTTGGGTTGGATGCAAGACAGAAATCGCAGCAGTGCTGGATGAGGATGGGGCAGCGGGGTTGACTGTGTTACCCACCAGGACAGCTACAAGAGAATCTTCACCTTCTTTGACAGCATGGCCATTTCCCATGTCGACGATTTCTAGAGAGTTGCAGGAATATATTTTGAAGCTATTCATTACTTATTGAGTGTCTGCTTGTCTTTCCCCAGAATTCTAAGTATGATTAAGGCATAGTCCAAAAACCTAAGAGAGCTCTATATTTGGCAAAACTAATACAATTTTGTAAAGTTTAAAAATAAAATAAAATTGTAGTTGGAAAAAATAAATAAATAAAATAAAACAAATGGGATAAAGTACCCCTTAGCCCATTTTTTTTAAAAGACACAGTCCAGCTCTCAAAACACACACAATTTAGTAGGCACAAAAGACACATAAATAGACAATAATAATGCAGGGTTGTGAGTGCTGTAATAAAAGTGAGTAAAGAGTGCAGAGGAAGTGTATCATTCTCTAAGTTTAGAACAGGAAGGGGCAAAGAAAATGAAGACTTTTTCCCGATGGAGATGACTCTGGTGATCTATGGTAATTACACCTCTGTCACCAGCAATTTTAGAAGTGAAGGACTTTCAGATTTGTGCTAAGGAATATTTAGTTTAAATCTATTTGTATATCCCTTTAATAGGGTCTCTGTAACACAAAACCTAGATCTATATTATATAACAATTATAATATGGGAGTGGGTTGCCATTTCCTATTTCAGGGGTTCTTCCCCACTCAGGGATCAAACCCATATCTCTTGGGTCTCCTGCATTGGCAGGTGGCTTCTTTACCACTGGGCCACCTGGGAAGCCCATGAGATAGATACTTACAAATATTATGTTAGGACTGATGCATTTCTCCATAATCTGGTTTAATACTAAGGGCTATCTTTTTTTTTTTTTCTATGAAATTTTATAGGGAAGAAAATCTCCCAAGAGAATTAAAATTAGGAGGAGACTATTTCACCTTGACTTATAAAAATAAACCTGTAACAGATTTTGAAGCATCTACTGTATTACTTCAGCTCTTCTTATGGTGGAAAGACATTCCTATAACCATAAAAATAAACGTCAGAAAAGTCTCCAATGGGCATCTCTTCTGGCAATCTTCAAACTGGCAGTCAGGATTAAACAGGATGCACTGACGGGCTGCTGCTGCTGCTGCTAAGTCACTTCAGTCGTGTCCGACTCTATGCGACCCCATAGGCAGCAGCCCACCAGGCTCCCCCGTCCCTGGGATTCTCCAGGCAAGAACACTGGAGTGGGTTGCCATTTCCTTCTCCAATGCATGAAAGTGAAAAGTGAAAGTGAAGTCGCTTAGTCGTGTCCGACTCCTAGCGACCCCATGGACTGCACCCTACCAGGCTCCTCTGTCCATGGGATTTTCCAGGCAAGAGTACTGGAGTGGGGTGCCATTGCTAATTCTCTCTTACTCCTAGCCCTGGCTCTCTGAGGTCACCATACTGACATATTTACAAAGAACTGTGGGAAAGTCAGCACTACCCTTGTTTTGTGGGCAAGCAGATGATTCCAGCTCATGCAGACAACTGGTTTGAGCATTGAAGCCACTCAAGAGATACTGAATGATATTCCTGCTCCCAGAATAGAAAGTCAGTCCCAATCCATCAGTGGTGGGCTTTGTCCAAGGTCCTTTGGCTGCTGACAAGGAGCACCGTTTGCTGGGTGTGATGTGTTATAAAAACGTGTGCGTGTGGAGGCCCTGTGACCCCCTCTTTGTTGGCATGTCTCTGAAAACACAGAGGCTTTCAGTAGCACTGAAAGCAATTCATACCCACAAGGGCCTTTTATTTGGGGCTACTTGGCCCAAATCAAGCTCATTGGTTTAACTTCCTCAGTTGCCACAACTCGAAATGGTTATAATTAATCTTAAAAAATCACAATCAAGGTTGCCATCTTTCTATAAACTGGAATTAAATCCTAGCATATAACAAGGTTATAGTTGAGGAATCCCACAGGGTCCACCAAAATAAAGAGCAGCCTATATCAGAGACATCTTCCAATCCTCTCCTTATCACTGGAGGTGAGGCTTTGGCCTTAGCTTTTTTCATTGACTGCCCTCAATATACTTTAAACATCTGGTTGGTATAATTACATTAGCTGACACTCTTCACTAGGTTCCCACTGGGTCTGGCTCTGGACTAATAATAATAGGGCTTCTCTTTTTTTAGTTAAGGCATGAAACAGGTGTCATAGTGGCAGAAAAAATGCGCCCTCTAACTTTGTGGTTCTTGGTCCAGTAGGTCTTTCCTCACAGTGAAGATTTTGTAATGCCCTCCTCTCACTATTCTGAAATATATAAGAATAACCTGTAAGTTATCTCAACATTTAATATGATGCTTTAATGCTATTATTCAGAGGACTAAACAGAAAGTTGTATACAATTAAGTCATACATTTATTTATTTAACAAATTTTTATTGTTAAAAGATTTATTCAACAAATATTTATTGAGTATCTACTCTTTGCCAGGTCATGAAGGAACTGGCTGCCCACTCCAGTATTCTTGCCTGGAGAATCACATGGACAGAGAAGCCTGGCGGGCTAGAATCCATGGGGTCACAAAGTGTTGGACGTGACTGACCGATTCACAGACAGATGAAAAACAAAATAAGGTCTCTGCTCTCCTGGAGCTTGCTTGCAGTGGGGACGGAGAAGAAAGAGGATGGATATTGAACATAATTAATAAGTAGATTATATGGTATGCTAGAGTGATGTATGTTAACAGAAGATGGAAAAGTAGAGCAAGATAAGGGGTTTGAAGAGTGTGGGGAAGGTCACAGTTTATATATTAATTATGGTGTCTGGAGTAGACCTCACTGATAAGGGGAGCCTAAGCAAAGGACTGAAGGAAGTGAAGAAGCAGCTAAGGGGATATCAGGAGAAAAGTGCTCAGGCAGTGGGGGGAGCCACAGAGAAAGTCTGGTGTCCTCTGGGACTCTGATAGGGGGGCAAAGTGAGCAACGGGAAGAATAACAGGCCAGAGATATAACAGGGAACCAGGCCATGAAGTACCTTGGAGGTAATTCTAAGGTCTTTGGTGTTATGTAGCAGCCATCAACAAGACTTGAGTAAAGAATACGTATTTAAGGGTGCAATCTAGAGTCAGATGATCATGAAGCAGAGTTTAAAGCTATATTAGTGTCTATATTTAGTCATGTAGGACCTGGGACAATTTTCGCTATTTATGTCTAGTTGTCTAATAGTGTCACTATTTATTACTGCCTAATTTTTTAAAAGACAATTAGTATCCCCAACACCCAATACAAATAGTGCTCCCCAATCACTGTGGCAACTTAATTCCCCTACAGATGTCTAAAGTACTGAGGGGGCAATACTGCCATCTCCCAACTGAGAATCATTTCCCACAGCAACAGTTTTTAAACATTTTGGTTTTAGGAACTCAAAGGTTATTGAGGATCTCAAAGAGCTTTTTTTGGTGAGTGGGTTATATCTATCAAAATTTACCATTTTAGAAATTAAAATTGAGAACACGTTAAAACATACTGTGTTCTTGGGCTGAAAAAATCAAAATGACCATACTACCCAAGGCAAGCTACATATTCAATATCATCTCTGCCAAAATACTAAAGACATTTTTCACAGAACTAGAACAAATAATTTTAAAATAAGAATGGAAACACAAAAGAGCCTGAATAGCCAAGGCATTCTTGGGAAAGAAGAACAGACCTGAACAGAGTCATGCTCCCTGACTTCAGACTATATCACAAAGCCACAATAATCAAAATAGCATAGTGCTGGCCCAAAAACAGACACATAGATTAATGGAACAGAACACAGCACCCAGGAACAAACTCAGTTACCTATAGTCACTTAATCTATGACAGAGGAGGCAAAAATATACAATGGAGAAAAGACAGTCTTGAAGAGTGCTGGGAAAACTGGACAGCTACATGTACAATGAGATTAGAACATTTCCTCACACCGTACACAAAAATAAATGCAAAATGGACTACAGACCTAAATGTAAGACTGAAAACTCCTAGAGGAAAACATAGGCAGAAGAGTGTTTGACATAAATCATAGCAATATTGTTTTCTGGATCTGTCTTCTAAAGCCAGGAAGTAAAAAAAAAAAAAAAAAAAAAAACAAATTGGACATAATTAAACTTTATTCTTTGGCATTGCAAAGGAAACCACTGATAAAATGAAAAGTCAACCTGCTGAATGGAAGAAAATATTTGCAAATGATATGACTATTAAGAAGTTAATAGCTAAGATATATTATCATCTCATACAACTCAATATAAAAAAAACCTGATTACAAAATGAGCAGAATACCTGAATAGACATTTTTCCAAAGAGGAAAGGCAGATGGTCAATAGGCACATGAAAAGATGGCCAACATTGCCAGTCATCAAGGAAATACCAATCAAAACCACAATTACATACCACCTCACACCTGTCATCATTTCTGTAATCAAATTTAGAGGAACGTAATCAGGATGTAGAGGAAAAAGAACTCTCATATACTGTTGTTTGGAATTTAAACTGGTATAGTCAGGACTCTATTGGTGGCCCAGTGGCTAAATCTCTCTAAATCTCAATATAGGAGACCTGCATTCAATCCCTAGTCAGGGAGCTAGATCCAGCTTGCCACAACTCAGACCTGCTGCAGCCAAATGCATAAACAAACAAACTGGTACAGCCATTCTGGAAAATGATATGGAGGTTTCTCAAAAAAACTAAAAATACAATTTTTCCCTATGACCCAGCTATTCCACTCCAGGTAATATATATGAAAAAAATCAAACCACTAATTTGAAAGATACATGTAGCCCCATGTTCATGGTAGCATTAATTGAAAATTGCCAAGATAGAGAAGCAAACTTAGTGTCCATCAACAGATGAATGGATAAAGAAGATGTTTTACACAATGGAATGGGGTACACTCAGCTCAGTTCAGTCGTTCAGTCGTGTCCAACTCTTTGCGACTCCATGAATCTCAGCACGCCAGGCCTCCCTGTCCATCACCAACTCCCAGAGATCACTCAGACTCACGTCCATTGAGTCCGTGATGCCATCCAGCCATCTCATCCTCTGTCGTCCCCTTCTCCTCCTGCCCCCAATCCCTCCCAGCATCAGAGGCTTTTCCAATGAGTCAATACTTCACATGAGGTGACCAAAGTACTGGAGTTTCAGCTTTAGTATCATTCCTTCCAAAGAAATCCCAGGGCTGATCTCCTTTAGAATGGACTGGTTGGATCTCCTTGCAGTCCAAGGGACTCTCAAGAGTCTTCTCCAACACCACAGTTCAAAAGCATCAATTCTTCGGCGCTCAGCTTTCTTCACAGTCCAACTCTCACATCCATACATGACTACTGGAAACACCATAGCCTTGACTAGACGAACCTTTGTTGGCAAAGTAATGTCTCTGCTTTTCAATATGCTATCTAGGTTGGTCATAACTTTCCTTCCAAGGAGTAAGCGTCTTTTAATTTCATGGCTGCAGTCACCATCTGTAGTGATTTTGGAGCCCCCCAAAAATAAAGTCTGACACTGTTTCCACTGTTTCCCCATCTATTTCCCATGAAGTGGTGGGACCGGATGCCATGATCTTCGTTTTCTGAATGTTGAGCTTTAAAGCCAACTTTTTCACTCTCCTCTTTCACTTTCATCAAGAGGCTTTTTAGTTCCTCTTCACTTTCTGCTATAAGGGTGGTGTCATCTGCATATCTGAGGTGATTGATATTTCTCCCAGCAATCTTGATTCCAGCTTGTGTTTCTTCCAGTCCAGCGTTTCTCATGATGTACTCTGCATAGAAGTTAAAACAACAGGGTGACAATATACAGCCTAGACGTACTCCTTTTCCTATTGTGGAAGCAGTCTGTTTTTCCATGTCCAGTTCTAACTCTTGCTTCCTGACCTGCATACAGATTTCTCAACAGGCAGGTCAGGCTGTCTGGTATTCCCATCTCTTTCAGAATTTTCTACAGTTTATTGTGATCCACACAGTCAAAGGCTTTGGCATAGGCAATAAAGCAGAAATAGATGTTTTTCTGGAACTCTCTTGCTTTTTCCATGATCCAGCAGATGTTGGCAATTTGATTTCTGGTTCTTCTGCCTTTTCTAAAACCAGCTTGAACATCTGGAATTTCACGGTTCATGTATTGCTGAAGCCTGGCTTGGAGAATTTTGAACATTACTTTACTAGCATGTGAGATGAGTGCAATTGTGCAGTAGTTTGAGCATTCTTTGGCATTGCCTTTCTTTGGGATTGGGATGAAAACTGACCTTTTCAGTCCTGTGGCCACTGCTGAGTTTTCCAAATTTGCTGGCATATTGAGTGCAGCACTTTCACAGCATCATCTTTCAGGATTTGAAATAGCTCAACTGGAATTCCATCACCTCCACTAGCTTTGTTCATAGTGGTGCTTTCTAAGGCCCACTTGACTTCACATTCAAGGATGTCTGGCTCTAGCTCAGTGATCACACCATCGTGATTATCTGGGTCATGAAGATCTTTTTTGTACAGTTCTTCTGTGTATTCTTGCCATCTCTTCTTAATATCTTCTGCTTCTGTTAGGTCCCTACCATTTCTGTCCTTTATTGAGCCCATCTTTGCATGAAATGTTCCCTTGGTATCTCTAATTTTCTTGAAGAGATCTCTAGTCTTTCCCATTCTGTTGTTTTCCTCTATTTCTTTGCACTGATTGCTGAGGAAGGCTTTCTTATCTCTTCTTGCTATTCTTTGGAACTCTGCATTCAGATGCTTATATCTTTCCTTTTCTCCTTTGCTTTTCACTTCTCTTCTTTTCACAGCTATTTGTAAGGCCTCCCCAGACAGCCATTGTGCTTTTTTGCATTTCTTTTCCATGGGGATGGTCTTGATCCCTGTCTCCTGTACAATGTCAAGAACCTCAGTCCATAGTTCATCAGGCACTCTATCTAGCAGATCAAGGCCCTTAAATCTATTTCTCACTTCCACTTTATAATCATAAGGGATTTGATTTAGGTCATACCTGAATGGTCTAGTGGTTTTCCCTACTTTCTTCAATTTCAGTCTGAATTTGGTAATAAGGAGTTCATGATCTGAGCCACAGTAAGCTCCTGGTCTTGTTTTTGTTGACTGTATAGAGCTTCTCCGTCTTTGGCTGCAAAGAATATAATCAATCTGATTCCGGTGTTGACCGTCTGGCGATGTCCATGTGTAGAGTCTTTTCTTGTGTTGTTGGAAGAGGAACTCCCCAGGTCAATAGGTGCCCAATATGATACTGGAGATCAGTGGAGAAATAACTCCAGAAAGTATGAAGGGATGGAGCCAAAGCAAAGACAATACCCAGCTGTGGATGTGACTGGTGATAGAAGCAAGGTCCGATGATGTAAAGAGCAATATTGCATAGGAACCTGGAATGTCAGGTCCATGAATCAAGGCAAATTGGAAGTGGTCAAACAAGAGATGGCAAGAGTGAATGTTGACATTCTAGGAATCAGCGAACTCAAATGGACTGGAATGGGTGAATTTAACTCAGATGACTATTATATCTACTACTGCGGTCAGGAATCCCTCAGAAGAAATGGAGTAGCCATCATGGTCAACAAGAGTCCGAAATGCAGTACTTGGATGCAATCTCAAAAACGACAGAATGATCTCTGTTCGTTTCCAAGGCAAACCATTCAACATCACAGTAATCCAAGTCTATGCCCCAACCAGTAACGCTGAAGAAGCTGAAGGTTCTATGAAGACCTACAAGACCTTTTAGAATGAACACCCAAAAAAGATGTCTTTTTCATTATAGGGGACTGGAATGCAAAAGTAGGAAGTCAAGAAACACCTGGAGTAACAGGCAAATTTGGCCTTGGAATATGGAATGAAGCAGGGCAAAGACTAATAGAGTTTTGCCAAGAAAATGCACTGGTCATAGCAAACACCCTCTTCCAACAACACAAGAGAAGACTCTACACATGGACATCACCAGGTGGTACACTATTTGACCATAAAAAGAGGGAAATTTTGCTATTTGCAGCAATATGAATAAACGTGGAAGGTATTATGCTAAGTGAAATAAGTCAGAGAAAAACAAATACTGTATAATACCATGCATGAAATATAAAAAATTCAGCAAATTAGTGACCATAACAAAAAAGAAACAGATTCACGGATACAAAGAATAGATTAGTGTTTAGCAGCAATGAGAGGGAAGGGGGCAGGGGCAATATAGAGATAGAGGTATAAGGTATTATGTATAAGATAAGCTACAATGATGTATAACACAGGGGACACAGCCAATATTTTAGAATAATTATAAATGGATCATAACCTTTAAAAATTGTGAATCACTATACTGTAAACCCTTGGAATGCAAGGAGATCCAACCAGTCAATCCTAAAGGAAATCAGTCCTGAATATTCACTGGAAGGACTGATGCTGAAACTGAAACTCCAATACTTGGGCTACCTGATGCGAAGAGCTGACTCATTGGAAAAGACCCTGATGCTGGGAAAGATTGAAGGCGGGAAGAGAGGGGGACAACAGAGGATGAGAGGATGAGATGGTTGGATGGCATCACCAACTCAATGGACATGAATTTGAGTAAACTCTGGGAGTTGGTGATGGACAGGGAGGCCTGGTGTGCTGCAGTCCATGGGGTTGCAAAGAGCTGGACATGACTGAGCGACTGAACTGATATTGTACACCTATAAATTATATAATATTATATTACATCAACTATACTTGAATTAAACAATAAGAGATATTCATTTGGAAATAACAATAATAAATTCATGACGTTAACATTCAGTTTAGTACAGTTCAGTCGCTCAGTCGTGTCCGACTCTTTGCGACCCCATGAACCACAGCATGCCAGGCCTCCCTGTCCATCACCAACTCCTGGAGTCCACCCAAACCCATGTCTATTGAGTTGGTGATGCCATCCAACCATCTCATCCTCTGTCGTCCCCTTCTCCTCCTGCCCTCAATCTTTCCCAGCATCAGGGTCTTTTCAAATGAGTCAGCTCTTCACATCAGGTGGCCAAAGTATTGGAGTTTCAGCTTCAACATCAGTCCTACCAATGAACACCAGCACTGATCTCCTTTAGGATGGACTGGTTGGATCTCCTTGTAGTCCAAGGGACTAATGTTAACATTAGAGTGATCAAATATTATGCAGCCTTTGAAAAACTCCATTGTATACTCATGAGAGAATGACAGTAAGAAAAAGCAAATAATATCTCAGTATTATTTATAAAAGAGTTTTGACTTCACAAACCCCTAAATGGGTCTTGGGAATTCCTAGAGGTTCCTGAGCTACACTTTGAGAACCATGACTAAGAGCAACAGAAATAAAGTTTAATGTATATATGAATTTATTTCTCTTGGGATCTAGGGTTGTGCCAAGTCACTTCAGTCATGTCTGACTCTTTTTGACTCCAAGGACTGTAGCCCATCAGGCTCCTCTGTCCATGGGATTCTCCAGGCAAGAATAATGGAGTGGGTTGCCATTTCCTCCTCCAGGGGTTCTTCCCAATGCAGAGATCAAACCCGAGTCTCCTCATTGGGGGCAGATTCTTTACTATCTGAGTCACCAGGGAAGCTCAAATGAAAGTCATTCAGTTGTGCCTGACTCTTTGAGCCCCCATGGGCTATAGAGTTCATGGAATTCTCCAGGCCAAAATACTAGAGTGGGTAGCTGTTCCCTTCTACAGGGGATCTTCCCAACCCAGGGATCGGACCCAGGTTTCCCACATTGCAGGCAGATTCTTTACCAGCTGAGCCATCAGGGAAGCCCAGGGATCTAGAATCAGATGCAAAAGAACATTTATAGTATCCTGTATAACTAGGTGCATTCTTGAGTGCTAGAAGTGAACCATCTTGGTATATGCTGGGGAGCCCAAAATTTATGATAGAAGAATGAGAAACAAGACAGATAAGAAACTGGAAAATAAAGACAAAGGAGACTCTGGGCTTTATAAAATGAGGAGAGGCAGTAGAGAAGTTATGTCTAAACCTTTAAGAGTTTAAATAAATTATGGCAAAAACATTTAAAGACTTTATTTTCAATTAACATTTAACAAGAAACTGCACATATCTGACTTGCTATTAGATTAGAAACACAAAAGTTGTTTGGCCTAAAATAAATGTAAAAATATATCATGAATTCCTCTGTTTTTACAAGTCCTTATAGACAGTTTAGGGCCTTCAGTAAATATATATTTAATTAAATTCTGCACAGAAGAGTATGGGGTTTCAGATGATTATCTGAATAATTCACATAATTAACTAGCTGGAGAGGTCTTTTGCAATGGAATAAAATTCTTCAGATTTAAAAAATTAAAAATTATATTAGGTGATTAAATCTTTTATATTTTTAGGCAATAACACTGAAAATTGCCACCTGTCAGGCCTTTGTCTTTAGAATGATACCTTTCTTTTTATTTCTCATCTACATAATATCTACTCATTCAAGGGTCTGCTCCTCATCTTGGCACCTACTGCAGGATCTCAGATTCTGAAGGCCCAGGAGAGAAAACAGAGTCCAAGTTCAAAAGCTCATCTAAGACTTGAAGCCCCCCCTTCAACCAGGTGGTCATACCAACCTGGCATCAATGGCTCTAGTGACAGGGAATCACTATTTCGACAGGAATATTCTGATTCATTTTTTGGCAATTATAAATTAGGGGGGATTTTGCATTTTGTCTCTCTGGAGCTTTTGTCTAAGTTTAAATGAAATAAGGGGTGAAAAAGAGGGATAGCACGTGTCACCGAGATGATGTGATTCGTGTCTGTCACCTGCCCTCTTGCACTGCAGTGTGGATGGCTTGCTGAGCATCTATTCTATTCCTAGTGTGTCTCTTCCTGAAACCAGAGAAGCCACTAAGGCCCAAGGGGCATTTCCTGACTTCTTTGCAAGCTGGGGTTGCAGATGTGATTCGGGCCGCATGGATCAGAGGTATCTGCCTGAGATCTGACACTAGAGCTCAGTTCTCCGAGAGGGCGAACTGCTCACAGAGCGGGCGAGCGGGAGTGGCGTACGCTGCCATCACAGCGCCTTCCCCGCAGGCTCACGTGGCAGGACCTGCAACATCTTGGCTCTTTCATGTGGCTCTTGTAGTAACCCTTGGAAGTTGGGCTTAGAGCTTGTTTCTGTAGACCCTTCCGGCCTCCAAAGATTCTGTGATCCACTAAAAACTCTATAATAAATTCCTTTCTGATGAAACGTGCTAGAAGAAAGTTTGCTCTCTGGATTGAACCTTGGTCTTTACTATTTTTACCAACCCCTAACAACACCCTCCCCGTGACAGTCTTTTGGATAACTGACCAAAAAATCAATTCAACATCTTCCTTTCTCTAGTACAAGCTGGTGGCTTCAGTGACTAGATCTGGACTGGCATCCTTGCCCTGCCATTTATGAGCCGGAGTGTGTGTATGTGCGTATGTACATATGTGTGTGTGCGTGTGCGTGTGTGTGTTGATCTGGACAAGTTATTTAACCTTCCACACCTCTGTTTTCTATTTTGTAAAGGGAAGATAACAACAATACCTAATTAGGTTGTTGTGAGATTAATTGTGATAATCCTTATATGAGGCTTAGGGTACTGTCTGACACGTGATAAGGGCTCAATAAATGTTAGTTGCTATGATTACTGTCATTATCATTTTCATTGAGCTAGTTTCAATGGCCTTGATTTTAAAACACCAGATATACCAACCGAGGACTTATTCTGGTTAGCTTGTCAATGTCCTTCTTTAAAGAGTAGCTTCTAAAACTGAATTCCCACCCCAGGACGTCTGATGAACCCAGAAGGGAGTATCTTTTCAACATTCTCCTCTGATTGAATGTAACAAAACTGATGTATGTATAATTCACTCTCATGGAGATTAAGCTTGATTCAAACGCAAAGACTTTATTTTCTACTGTTAAATCAAGAAATCACTGCTTTTTACACAGGCAAGCCTTTTGATTTATAATTTTTAATGTTCATTGTGCAGAACTAAGTCTATTATTTAAGGTTGTTGATTATATGTATAAATTGTATATTATATAGTATATATGTATACAAATAGCATACATATTGGTCTGATATATAGTGAATTAATTATGCCTCTAGCAAGTTTGATAAAGAAGCAATTATCTCCTCAAAGTCAATAGTTACTATGTTGAACAGGTTAGACAAGGGATAGAGCGCTGCATTCCTCTGCGTGGCATTTCCCACTGCCATCAATCCTTTAATATAATCACCCTTTGGGGTGGATCATTTAGTCATTTCTGAGTCTAACTACACTATCATGTCATCCAAATATCCCTGCAGTAAGATTTTATTTCAAAAGCATAGTTAAATCCAGATCCTGTCTGCAGTATTTCCCTAATCCACTGTTCTAGAAAATTCATTTCTTATTTACACACCTATATCATAATGCAACAAAATATATAGAATAATTTAATTTTAAACAATGATTCTAACATCGAAAGCATTTCTTCAAGCACTGGGTAAAACCCTGGAGCCAGCCCTCCAAGTCAAATCAGCAATTCTCTATTTCTTTACTCAAAGGATCATTTTGTAATCTTACTTCCACAGAACTCAATTAATTATTTTATAGCATTTCTCTTCCCTCATTTCCCATTGATAGTGGGACCACCACTTTTTCAGCCCATAGTCCTTCACCTCTAGAGCATATCAAACCCAATTATTAATCTCTTTTGTCATCCCACCTATTCTTCCAGAGCAGTATCTTCTAGCCATGTGACCAGCATATGAATCACACATGATTTCTGCAATTCCCTGTAAAACACTAGTTCAGACTCAGGTCTCACCTGCCCTTATGCTAAATTATCATTTTAATTACTCTCCTCACAAATATTATCAACTGTTTGGTTTTAGAAGAACACTTTTGCATTTCTATAATTAGAATATGACTTAGCTTTTTTAAAAATAAAATTACTAAAGGAAGCAACATTTATTTCTATGTGCAATATGGTGTCAGAAAGTATACTATTTGCTTAAAAGTCTTCTACAATCTTCATTATTAAAAGGCAAATAGAAACATTAAGTTATAGAAAAGAAATAGAGAATTCTTGGGAACTTTATAATATATTTTGTGTAAAATTTTGATTTTATGTTTCAAGAAATATTTTAAAATGTTTCAAGAAATATCTTAAAATTTTAAGATTTTAAGATAGTGAGAGTTTGAAAATTAAGAATGATATCCACAAATAACTCCCACCCCCCCAATGGGTAAATTATTTTACCCTTGATAATTCACAAATATAAAGGAACTCTGTCGCATTTTGTATATAATACTTTCAATGGAACTATGTAGTTCAAAGGACATCTATTTTCTCTTCTTCAATGATAGGTTTTAAATAGCAATCATAAATTCTAAGACTGCATTTATCAGATATCACTAATGTTATTAAATGTGATGATGTCTATGAAAGGCCTATGCTATTAAAAATTTAAACTGCTACAATTCTATAAAAGAAACATCATGGCTCCTCCTATTCTAGTAGAGCTATCATATTTGGAGGGCCACTCAAGCAACAGTGGCTTCCATCTTGTGCACTTTGCTTGAGTAACCCAAAAAAGTTAATTTTTTAAAGGGATAATATCTTGGATACATATGTTCTTGGCATTTAGTATATAAAACTTCCAAAGACCAGACTTGCCTTTTTCTGTACAGCTAGCTTTTCATTTTCTTTCTCTGAATAGATCCATAATGTTCAGGGAAAATACCGAGAATAATAAATCCAAATCTCTGTATAAAATATACCTTCATGACACACTCAAGCTGGAAATCACAGGAACCAATAAAAATGCAGGCAGCCTACTGATAATGAGGTCAGAAATACAAATAAATTTACTTTTAATGAAGACTGGAGGCACAGTAATCAAAGTGTTAAAATTCATTTCATGCATATCTCATTTGCTTCTTAGCTGATATTTACCACGCAATCTGTGAGAAAGTAGAGGCCTAAGAAGCTCCAGATAAATGGCTCAATTAATTGTACAGAGGTAGACTTCTTTGAGCTGAGCTGGAGCTGTGAGCTCTTTATTAAAAGCACTATTCTGTAGCCCATAACCTTGTTCCTTGACTCCTCTCTGGTTTCCAATTTAAACAAGTCCCCATGCGGCCGGCTCTAAAGGGCTTTGTCTCCCTGTCATTGTTAAGAGAGCTGAGGCATCCTGGAAGTGTGAAATCAGACCTCATGAGTTGAACGGTTCCCCAGGGAACGCCGGACTGCGCAGAAGGTCAAAGTCATGGGCGGACCATCTAAAAGTGTCTGATCGCCGGTCTGTGACACAGCAAGTTGGGGGTGGTGGTGAGGCGGTGGGGGGGTAGGCTAGACTGAAGAGGACTGAAATTGAACACATCTTAATTAAAGCCCACAGACAGCAAAACAAAATGTTTTCTAGGCAGCCTGTCAAACGGGGCTTAAATTTAGCTCTGCTAATGAATCTGAGCTGCTAACTGTTATTTCTTAAGATAATAAGACTCTCACGGAAGCTGATAAAAAAACTGTAGCATGTCTTTTTCTGCTGTTTTGTTACTTAAATATTTTCCAACAATGAAGACAGTTTTCCTAAAGAAAAACATGGGAAAAGCCTATGCAAATAAAGGGGTAGTAAACATCTCTCTTAATAACTAGTAGGTTTCCAGACTCCGGGGGCTGGTGAGTCGCAAGTCTTGATGCACAGCCTTGTTCCGGAAAAAGCTATGCTCATTTAGTGGGACTGTTTCAATGACAGCTCTGTTAATTGTAAAATTCTCTCCCTCTCTTCCTTTTTTTTTCTTGCTCTCCCTCTATTGTTTCCTGAAAGAGATGTGCATTAATTTGAGAGATCAATTCACCTGGAGTGAAGAAGTTTTATATGAGTGTACCTTTTAATACAGTGAAAAGGCAGAGCATCTTTTGAAAGGGTTTCACAGTTCTCCCATATCAGTGTGTCTGAAACTGAGTGCCTGGTATCCCTGGGGAGGCTGTGACCTCTTCCTCAGGAGCTCAAAAAAACAACCCAAGGGAAAATGAAGGGGAGGGGCTGAGGAGAAGAACCCTTTTCTTTTTCTTCTTTAAGAACTTGAAAGAACCAAGAGGCCAGGTCTAAATACTCTGCAAAGAAAGCCTCACTCAATATAGAAATGTGCAGCTGAAAGCAAAAATTAGGCCCCATCCAAAGAAGAATAATTAGAAGCTAGGAAAGACAAATTCCAACATACAGTGAACTGTTTCCCACCACCAAATAAAAAAAAAAAATTTTTCCCCCCTCATTGGTCTTTCTCTCACACAATCTGTCCAGTTTCAAGGAATACTTGATTTAGCAGTAGGCTCTTCCCCAGTGAACACAGGCCCAGACAGTCGGAAGATTTTGCTCTGATGGTCCAGAGAGACATTAACCTTTTCACTGGTTACTTGAAAGGTAAGTAAGTTGTACCACGCAGTATTTTTCAGTGAATCGAACTTTTTCCCTCCTGAAGAATTTCACTGACCAACTTTGAAAACCAGAGTGCCACTTTCTCAGGCTGTGAAAGGCTGCCCACAATTTGACTGAAATTTCAATCCACTCTTGTGCCTCGTTCAATGCATGTGTATGTGTGGGAGTTGTAAATGGAGGCCTTAACCACCAGAGTTAATCTCTTTTTTAAATCTGTATTAACCTTAATGATTTGAAGTGCACTGTCCAACACTGAGCCATTGAGACCGAAGAAAAAACTACCCTCAACTATCAACAGTTTATTAGGGGCTTAACTGAAGTGACCCACTGTAGTAGCCTTCAGCTGAACAAGGCTATAGGCTTTTTGTGGAAAGCAGAAGAATTGAGGGTTTCATTAAAAAGTAATTTGTGCTTTATACTCACTCATTCAAAGAGAGTCTCAATTGCTCTTTATTCACACAGAGTTAATACAGTATCACAATGTTTCTCAATGAATGTGTTGTAACAAAAGAAAAATTTTACATTTTGAAAGGGAAAAACTCTTTGTAACTGCAGTAAGATTGATGGCTACTTAAAAGATTACAGAATCTCTTTTCTGGTGCTCATGCTAAATGATGAAATATTGTAATTTAAAATTTTTTGCTTAAACTGTGGATGCTTAACTTGATATTCTGGTCATTAAACATATTTTAAGAATTGAGTGAAGTTGGTCAAATATAAGTTTGTGTTGTTGGACTTGTCTGGGAAAGTGTTTGGAAACCAACCAAGTATCTTATGGCAACAGCCTGGTTTATATCAGCTCAAAAGTATTTTTTGCTTCACACAGAGAGCTATCAGTGATTTAAAATCTCCCCTCTCCATCCACAACAGTCCTAAACGGATGCTAATTTGAGCATTTGTAGACAGCACCACTGATTCTCTTCGCTTTCCTCAAACTGTTGCTAAGTATCTTGTAGAGCCTGACTATGATTATCCACTGAGATGCACGACATATTTTTAAAGTTCTACTTTGAAAAAGCAGGAGATAAAGTATACAAAGAGCTTATTTGTGCCCCAAATTTCATGCTAAAGACCAGGAAGGAGCAGTACATATTTATATGTATGTATTTATAGGGTAAGTATGCATTTATCCTTTG
Source organism: Bos mutus (assembly GCF_027580195.1). Lineage (NCBI taxonomy): Eukaryota > Metazoa > Chordata > Mammalia > Artiodactyla > Bovidae > Bos > Bos mutus. Next base: position 25,440,902 of record NC_091623.1, read on the forward strand.
CAGAAGTAAAGACTTTAAAAAAAAAATGGCAGAATATTCAGACATCTGACTTGAATATATGGTCCTCGGTTTTGGCCACCATCACAAATGTCAGAAAGACCACAAAAGGCCCAAGAGTGAGCGAGGTCAAAGACTGAATTATCCTCTTGCCCCTGAATAGTTCAACATCTCTCTTGTTCAATTCAGAGCACATTAGATTATAAGGTCAGTGTGGAATGAGGAATCATTAGATTTATATCCCTAAAACTGGAAGGAAAAAATGGAGAATCTGTTATTTAGTATTCTCCAAATTAAAGTCCATTTTATCAGATCAAAATTATGTCTCACTGAATCCCTAGGGAAAAGGCAATTGCTATTCACACTAATTTACATAGAACCATTATGAAAGAAATATACCTATTTTCTCCAGCTTCAAGAGAACATGTACTTTAACTTGCAGAGTGGCATATAGGCCATCTGGGTTAAAGTAATTGGCATATTCATGAAGTTTCAAAAGCAATGACAGCTTCTCTCCAAGAGACACAAACAGATAATTACATTTAACTTGTGTAATGGGCAGGTATCTAAACTTCTGAAGTAAATGGGATTTGAATTTTTGTTTAAGAAATTACTGTACCCACTATAAATATCCAGGGATAGTTCTTAACACTTTGATGCTAGTGTTAGGAGCCTGCCTGCCAGAGCAGGAGACACAAACAGACGTGAGTTTGATCCCTAGGTCAGGAAGATCCTCTGGAGAAGGAAATGGCAACCCACTCCAGTATTCTTGCCTGGAGAATCCCATGGACAGAGGAGCCTGGTGGGCTACAGTCCATGGAGCCGCAAAGAGTTGGACATGATTGAAGTGACTTGGCATGCACGCACGCACACATGATACCCTCTGACATACTTTTAATTTTAGTCTTTATCTTCAGATGCTTTTAGCCCAACACTGGGTGCTCTCCTTCACTGCAGAAAATACTCAAGAAAAGTGAAGATGCCTCCTGTGATGGTAAATGTCATTGCCATGAATTTCTGAATCTACCTGCTGCTGGGAATCAAAGGCTGGCCAGAACCTCTGTAGTGTAAAAGCAGCACTGAATTCCTCTTCTGGTCTTTAAGTCCATGTTCAAAGTGAACAAAAAAGAACAGACCAGTTAGTCAACCATTCATGTTGACTATTGGTTCTAATAATGAAAGCTCGTAATAAATAAAATCATTTTGTCCAGATTAATTTGGTTACAATCACACATGAAATAAAATAGAACGTGAATAAACTTGACATTCACTAACTGTTTAGTACAAGAAGCCAAGTCAGTATAGGTGCAAAAAAATTACAATCTTCTCTCCCACTATTTTCAGGTATGCCTATCTTGAAACAATATCTCACAGTTGTTATTATCTGCTTGGTTAAAAATGAGTTGATAATATCTTCCATAAAGAAACTGTAAAGTCCCACCATTTTTACTTTTATGATACAATAAATAGTCACTCAATACTATGCAAATATTAAAAAATTTTAAATGTTGTCATTTTGGAATAGACATTTTAGTTTTAAGGCATGTGATCTTTTAATTAGATTTTGATTCTGTTCCATTAATTAAGGGCAGCAGTGACCATATAATGAGCTCGCAAGCCCTCATTTGGTAGGAAAAGTATATTTCTCCCTTTCAAATAACTTAGCTACCCTTTGAGGGTCAACTTGCTGGCCATTCACAGTAAGCATATTTCTACAAATTATAAGTGGATACTTTCTTTCAGGAAAAGGGAAGTTTGCACAAAAATTGGTCAAGTCAATCCTATTTATTGTCCATCTTGAGATGGACAGTTTAAGGAATCGTATAAATACCTCCCAAATCCTATGAAATTAAACAGTAAGTAAATGCTCACATAGCTGTAAATTCAAAACAATAATTCTGGAAAGTAATGAAATAATTAGCATGTTATAGAAACAGCAGTATCCAAATCAGGAAGCTTTACGATATCATATTGATTTTGGCATTTTCACAGGCCTGTTTCTTGGTTTTCCAGGCCTGTCTCTTGAAAAACAGTTTAGAACAATGTAGATGTTTAGTTTAGATCCAGAATTATCTCTGGGACGGACTAGGGAATTTGGACGACTAAAGAATTGGATCGGCAACACAAATACCAGAAGTTCGTTCCAAGTAATTGAGTGTTAGGCATCTAAACTTTTCAGCAAACCACGCAAGAGATTTCACGCATGTCTGAATTATCAGTGTTGATGCTGCACAATCAGCTGAGGGAGGCTGATACTGTTTTAAGAGAAGATGCATCATTACTACCCAGAGACGCCAAAATGACAAAACCTGAAAGAAATACAACCACTATGTTGACTAAACCTGGGAGAAGGCAACAATTCAAAAGCTGTTTTCCTTTCCACTGTTCATTTTTTATTATGTTACCCTTCTTTTAAACAGCTGAGACAGTATAAAAATCAGGTGGATGGCAAATCTTTGTGAGATCAACACACTTTACAATTTCCTTGGATTATTCAGTCAGATGAAATGAAAAGTTCAGTCATCAGACTATAGACCCGGCATGCTGCTTGATACATAGGCAAAAGGAAAACTGCCGCGTTTCTTACCTGTGACGTCAGCAGCCATCAACCCTTCCGCTCGGATCACTTTCACCTGGAGGAAGCCCACATCTTTCAGGTTGTGAAATATCCGCAACGGGCTCTGAAACACCCCAAAGTCAGTATTAGAAAAGAAAGGTCCTAAAACACCTCTAGGAATGCTCTGAGAAAATACCAAGTGCTATGGTTGATCTCAGGATGCTGCTGAAATGAGCCAACGGATATTTGTGTTTCTTCAATAAGGATGCCCTTTTCCGCCATCATGGATATGTACACATACACACATATATTTGTGTAGATAGTTATTGCTATGTAAGTAGATTATTTTTTAAAGAGTAAAAAAAATACCACAACATTGCTTCTCTATAAGTAATTGGCAGTAGATAGTGAACAATCAATTATAAAATATGACATGTCTGCTTTCTTCCATCCATCTCCTTTACCAAAGCACTCCAGGAAATCTTTTATCTATAGGCATGATGATCTGGAGACTAGTAATTCTTAATAGGAATCTTAGATTGTTGGTTAAGTAACACACACACTTAAGGCTTTGGGAGTAAGACAACATTAAATTAATTATTTTTCTACTATATTTTCTCCTTGGTGAGCTTTGGAAACTGTAGGTGCTAGATGAGGGTTAAAGACTATGTTTTAATATTTAATTCAAAAGGTTTAAATATTAGAAAACACCACACACCTTTCAGGTAATATATAATCTTTTAAAATAAATCAAGATGATTACTAAAAATAAATTCAAAAGTGATGGATAATCTTTTCTTAAATTTGTAAATTTATGTCATTGTCGTAGGTATAAAAGTATAGAAATTTTGATCGAAGAATCAGACTCAAATGCTAAAACCAATTTAATTTCATGAATTAATAATGGTAGAGTATGAATAAGTGTAATACCTAAAGGAATTAAAAGAAGGGATACCAAGAAAAGAATTCACAACTCTCATGAACTTAAACAGAGAGTAAAATCAACCAATAGTTCATGATGCACATTTGTTCTGGAGAAGGAAATGGCAACCCGCTCCAGTATTCTTGCCTGGAAAAGTCCATGGATAAAGCAGCCTGGCGGGCTACAGTTCACAGGGTCACAGACAGCTGGACGTGATTGAATGACAGGACACACACACATTTGTTTATTTGCACTTCAGTGCAATTTTCTCATGACAAAATCAGTATTTTTATTCAGTAAATCAAAGGCACTGCTTTATCATAATCTTTAATATGCTTTAAAACTGGAAAGCATAACACAGTTTCTCATAATAAAGTTATCTATTAAAATGTTACTAAAGATCATTCCCATCTTTGTGTTGAGAATGTGAGAATACTGAGAAGCACAAGCTTACCACAATATTAACTTTATCAGCCCTGTATGACTAGTCATTGTTTAGACTGAAGCTCTGACCTTGGTACACTGAGAGGAGGAAACACAGATAGATGTGTAATCTCATAGCCTAACTCTGTTAAAAAAAACAGAGTGTTTAGCACAAGGATTAACTCCTAATCTTTTATTGTTTTTAAACAGCTGTTTATCACCCAAACTCTGTTTAAGCTACCCAGATGACAGGGTTTAATAAAAATGCACTTCTCCATTTAAATTCCTGTAAATTGAGGGTTTAAGAGTGGAAATGTTAGACCGAGTATTATAATTCAGAGATCTGTAGACTTGTTGTCTTCCTAAGGTGGTAATGGTCAGGTGTGGGAAGCTGCTTCTTAACTCAGAGCTTACTGACTGTTAAAGACCAGGTAAGTCTCCTAATCTAACCATGGAGAGGAGTTTTATCAAAAAGGTTTCTGTCCTTTAATTTTTAGGAACAATTTAGACCAAGTTTCACTGTGACTGAAGCAGGTATCTGCAGTCTGAGAATCATTTTTATACCGGTAAACTCACTGCAGAGTCACACTGCTACTGGTACTTTAGCTCCGAAGTACCATGCATGTCTTCCATGCAGAGGAGTAATTATTTGAAGGTTTCATATTCTCCTATCAGCTGACAGTCATTTATGGCAAATTTCAACCGTTTAGGCCAGCAACACATGGATTATAATAAGAACTCCAAGGGGGAGAAAAAAAAAAGAAGCAAAACACGTAAATGTATCAGTTAAAAAATATAACTTTAAGGAATACTTCATCAAGAGATATTCCAGCCCTGTTATTTACGGTTATTTTAGAAGGCCTCTAAACCGGGACGGATTCTGAAGCCAGAAATTTCCATAGCAGAGGAATCTATGATTTGCTGTGAATCCTTTCAGCCCTCAATAGATGGGAAAAGATTGAAATGCTCTGGAGAGGAGTCCTCTTTATTTTTTTAATGAAAGGCTGTATAATATATTTTCTCTATGGCTGCAGCAGCTGTCAGGAGAGCATCTCAGTTCAGCTCTATTACGGGAGAGGCAACACCCCATCCTATGGCATCGGGATGCTCTGAGGGGCCAGCGCTGATTGACAGCTTGTCACCGTGACGTCTTATTCCATCTCTGTTATGGAGAAAATTAATGTCACACCACCAGCCTTATGACTCGCTGTCATCTTAGAACCGCTCACCTTTTATCAATGCTCTAAATAACATTTCAAGCCCATCGTCTCACGGTGGACAATCCGGTCAAGGGACATTAAATCAGATGACTGTGAAATGTCATAATAAAAATGGAATGCTAACAACTTCTTCTCTAAACTAGCTCCTCTGGTTTTTAAACTGTGACAAGGGGGAGCAAGGGTTCAGCATCCCCGTTCTGAAAAGGTCATACAATCGCTCTTGGTCTACTACCCATTACTATCTGCCCCCTATTGACCTTCCCTGCTTTCCTCCCTCCAAAAAGGAGGGGAAAAAAAATAAAAATGGAATTAGCCATCTTTTCAGAACGTGGTGATCAAATAACGGCTCACACAGTAATGTCTTTAATTTGTGGGTCTTCAATGCTTCACAATGAACCACTGAATGACAGCAAGGGAGAGCCTTCTCAGGGTTGTTTCATGCAAGAGTGGGGGCCATCCACTTACTTGCCTACCACAACCAGTGCCAACTCAAATTCTTAGGTCTAACCTAACCTGAAAAAAATAAAAATACACAAAGTTCTCACCAGAAATCTTACGGATAATTCCCCAAATAAACTCTTTTATATGTTTCTCCAAAACACGTGATATTTCAGACATCATACAGTATTCATTCACTTTATAATCTATCTAATAAAAAGGTAACACTCTGAAACACTAAAATATAGGTGTTTGTCCCTGTATTGCTATGAGTAATCATAATAACATGTGCTGTATTATGTACACTAGCTTCTTAGCAAGTATGATTCTAAAGGGAGATTTAGGCTTATCTTGAAATTCAGGGCTAAAAAACGTATATTTAAAGTTGGCTCACTTTTTAGTATATTGAACATAATATAATTTGAGAATTAGCTGGGACATCCACATAATATTTTACATTTTATTGACATAATAGCTAATATTTGAAAGAAGGTATGGAAACAAATATTCAAATTCTCAGTAGAAATGGCTGATTTGAGGAATTTCATGTAGCAAAATAAGGGGAAAAAATCAATAGTAATTGGACCATTTCTAATTACCAAGCCCATTGTATGATACTAACATATGGGACTGTATCAAATATTAATCCATCAAATACAATATTATAATACCTAGAATCATTTTTACATTAATATGTGAATTAATTTCTTTACAATTGTTTTAATTCATGAGGCTCACTTTGGGGAATAGGAGAATATGTCTTGGTGGGTACCAAAATGCGAAATAATTTTCACAACTGCAATTATATATTCGAAGATGTCATACAATACCTTAGGCGCTTAGGTTTTTTAAAAATATATACTATTTAGCCTTGCTAAGTCACCTCTATTAAACTGTTTATGATAACACCATTGGTGGGTGAGTTGTACAAGCATTAGCAGACAGCTGATTCGGTGCAGATAGCCAGAATAAATTTGCTGAAGTGCACATCCTGCTAATCTGTTTGAAGAATATTGTAGAGCATTAGTACCAGCACTTCATGTTATCTGCACAGCCTGATAAGGTACATCTTTATTAAATTCAGTTATTGGAAGGATGTCAGTCAGCAAACAGGAATATTTTAAAATTAAAAAAAAAATTAGGCAGTTCTTTGTTAGTCAGAGCTTGGTTTCATGACTGGGAGTCTAGAGGAGCCTCCTAAACACCTGGCAGCTTGGTACAATACAAGCTTTGTAATTTTAAGTGGAAAAGCAATTTTTTTCTTCCAGCTCATGGGTACTGAGACATTGACTTCTTGAAAGCTTCACTGAGAGAGAACGATGGAGTAAGAGCTCCCCTCTCTGTTGATTCACGAAAACTACAGGGCGGGAAACGCATACTGTGAGGAAGCTGGGAAAGAGACTCAGTTGTCACGTTTGGGCTTGGTAAAATTTGAGAAGGGTACTTAGTGACTCATTCTGCCACCCTGTCACTTTAAATCTAATCCAAAGGTAAAGAAGCTTCCTTTTAATTACAGTTCACACTCCATAATTTCAAAATTAAAAGGATGAAGTGAGGCTTTTCTAAGCAGCTGAAAAAGAAAATGATTTCTGCAAATATCCTCTAGTTATCAAAAGTCTGTTAGGTGCTCAGTCATGTCTGATTCTTTGCAACCCCATGGACTGTAACCTGCCAGGCTCCTCTGTCCATGGGATTCTCCAGCAAGAATACTGGAGTGGGTTGCCATTTCCTTCTCTATGGGATCTTCTGGACCCAGGGATCAAACTCGGGTCTCCTGCATTGCAAGCAGATTCTTTAACATTTGAGCCACCAGTGAAGCTCCTAGTTATCAAGCTACGAGTTAAAAAGTTAAGTGCCATTAACTCCATTTCAAATGTATAAAGATGAGATTCTAATTCCAATGACAAATCATCAGTGAACTCCCTTTCCAGTAGTCTTGTGTGAACTTGACTTTCCGTCACAGGAGGTTGCCCTGTGTGATAAGAACACTGAGGAGACCCCGAGACTCTAGAACTGGCTCTGGAAGAGACTCGAGAAAACACCAGGGATCTAGATATCCTGGGGTAACCCAAGTGCTTCCGCAAAGATCTGCATGGTATTTGCACCTGCCCTGCCTTCTGCTGATCCGTCTGTCAGACAGCTTTTGCAGATGTATTCCTGCCACTCCACGTAAATTATTTACAACCTCATCTAGTCACCCCTGACCCCGAGGGAGGCGGGTTACATACGTACATATCGCTTCAATATTTCCTCGCGTTCTTTCCGGTCCTCCAGGGAGTTGACGGAGAGGTCAGAGATGCTGACAGTGGCGGAAGCTGTCAGGGTGACCAGCAATACCAGGTGCCCCTCCCCTTCTTCCAGCTGCAATTCCAGCTTGTGTGTCTGCTCCCTACTGAGAGCCGACAGGTCAATCTGGCACCTACAAACAAATGTTTTGGATTAGCAAGAGGCTTTTTAAAAAATTTTTTGGCCACATCAAACAGTGGAGGTGCAGGCTGCTCAGAGCTATGTGAAAAATAAATCAATGAAAATACCATTTGAACCACTGGAAGCATATGCCTTTCATGTCAGCTGACTCCACAAAATTCAGACTCTGATTATTTTAGTAACTAATTGCTTATTTCTTGTAAGAGGCAAGAAGTGTGCTTGTCTGATTTGATTACTACCCATTGTCACCACATTTATAAATCATAAGGGCTTTCAACCCCAAGATGGCCCAGATGAGTGAGGCCTTACTTGTAGAAAGACTAACGGGAGCTGTCTAAACTACCAAGAGTCTGAACTTGTGTTACACTCTAAAAAATATAGGTGTTTTGTGGTTGTTCATAAATGCTATTAATAAGCGAATAGATCATTACTATGATGATGTCAGATGTTTTACATTTTTAAAACCATGTCAGTTTATTCACAGAACACTTCATGAATCTGAATTAACAGATCCTCTGAAGACATTATAGCTCAACTGTTACATACAAGAGTTGTCCTAAGAGAGACTTTGTAATAATGTGGTAGCCCATGCTCAATATGCCACCCTCTCAGAGTTGAACAAATGCTTTTCATAAAAATGTCAGTTGATTTGGAAGAGAAAGATACTGTGGTGACCACAGGCCAATAAACAGAGAAAGGGGGCAGACGTGAGTAAAAGACATTTAAAACAGGAAATAGCCAATGATAAGAATAAATGTGGGAATGTCATAAACAGAGTGGTCGGCTATCAGGGAAGATTAAATTTTTGCCCCTTCTTATTCTTTACTCTATTTATTGTTTATTATTTTGCTTTTAAGTTAAACTTTTATGAATAGGGCATCAAACCTGATGGTTGAGCTCAAACACTTCTTTAGTGTGAGTGATTTTAGAAATAGAATCAAAGTTTCATATTTACACGTTTTATTTTTGCCTATTGGAAATGACACGAAAGACATCCAGACTAGAAACATTTGGGAAGAAGAGGAATATAGATGCAAGAAAGAAAATAGATGAAAAGGAATATATATGAAGAAGAAAAGAAACATCCTGGTCAGTGACAGAGAATCTGTATGCGCTAGATGCTGTCAAGAGAGCAGGATATTAGGGTCTGTATCAAGTCTGGAAAACATCTTCCTAAAGTTAGGATGTATATCAAGTAACCTCACTGTTTCTGCAAACACAACATCCATTTCAAAATACTCTCATGCTGTCTCCTTAAATTATAAATGACAAAAAACCACATCAAATACCTTATTTAATATTCAAATCTTAATTGGAATTAGTTCCTAATAATACTTGGAACAAATTGAGGGTTAAAAATGCAACAGTGAAAGACAGGTAATCAAATGTATTTTCTAATAAAAAGAAAAAACATAAATTTGATTTTCTACAGATCTTTCCAGCATCTGGCACAGTGCCTAACCTACAATTTATTGAATGTGAATGAATCTTTGGACAAGACTGAGAGTGTGACACTGGAGAATTAAACAGAAATTACAGTTCAGATAGTACTTTCTGTTGGATACAGTTGGGACAAAGAAGGGTATTTCACTCACTTTTATCTATTTCCAGTCCTGATCATGCCCTATTCCTTTGTATGATGCTGCATCTCTCTTAACTCTGAAGCTTTCTGAAGGATTTCCTTCTACGCCTAGTACCATTTTTTGTTATTGTTATTGTTTAGTCACTAAGTCATGTCTGACTCTTTTGTGACTCCATGGACTGTAGCCTGCCAGGCTCCTCTGTCCAGGGGATTTGCCAGGCAAGAATGTTGGATTGGGTTGCCTTTCCTTCTCCAGGGGATCTTCCTGACACAGGAATTGAAGCTGTGTCTCCTGCATTGGCAGGTGGATTTTTTTTTTAATCACTGAGGCACCTGGGAAGCTGGTCATTTAGATGTTGGCCTCCTCCTGATTTACATTAGAGTCATTGCATTTAATTCTTTAGAGTTAGGGAAGGTGTTCTAAAGATGATCTGGTCTAAGAATTGCAAATTGGCAACTTTCAGATCAAACCAGGTCGATGGATTTGCTGTTTTTATTGTGCTAAAAGAGTTTTGAATTTAAATAAGCTTAAATACAAATGCCCTCTGAGTTACTTTTCCTAATATTTTCATTACAGCTGGACTATTTCACTTAATTCTGTACCTGGTTCCAATTATACCAATATACCATTTATACCAATAGATATAATGATTTGTGATCCTCAAAGTCGCCTTAATTTACCAGGGAGGAAACCTAGGGCCAGAGAAGTGACCTCAATTAATGGAGATGCACAGTTACTAGCAGAGCCAGACCTGAACCTGGGACTCTGGAATCCAAGATCTAGGACTTTTCCTTAACCGATCTGCCATTACTGTAATTTTTCATCCTGGAGGAAGTTTGTGCTGTGTAAGGTGGTTCTTACTGGGTAATACCTGGATTTGTTTCAAAATGGAAAAATAATCTGTTTTCAAGTGCAGAAGTATGTTATTTTTATGCTTTAAAAATACGTATGAACAAGGGAAGAAGGCTGCAATTGTTCTTAGAAAATAATAAATGAAGAAAAGCTTACAAATTTAATTTTTAAAGTTATGGAACTAATAAAATTTAAATTATCATTATACATTTGTAGGGAGGATTATACCTTTCTGCTGCAACTAGATTTTCAATATTGGGTATATTTGTATAAATAGTCCCAGACCCTGTCCTATATTTAATGTTTCAGAATTTTGACTTTAATCATTTTAATATAGAAAATACCTATTTATACAAATATTTTGATAAAAGAGTAAGTGAATTCAAGACATATTTTGCTAGTTGAGGTTACTCAGATCTCCTATTCATTTAAAAACTCTGCTCAGGAGCACTCTTCAGATGCCATTTAAAACAAAATGTCATCCAATAACTAAGAAAAATTGTCCTGCTAACTTGAGATAATATCATCATTACAGCATCATTGATATCTGCATTAAATGAGTATCAAATCAAATTATTGCTAGAATTTAGTGGAGAAAAACCTTTTGCTATCATTTTGTAGTTTTTGAATACATGTGTACAAAGATGGAACTTCTGCAAAATAATATATTGTAAAGTGAATTCAGTACTAATTAACATTTATGGGCCAGTACTATGACTTAAATGTTTGTGTGCTGTCTAAAATGCATATGTTGAACCCTAGTGCCCAGTGTGATGATATTAAGAGGTGAGGAGCTTGGGAAGTGATTAGCTCATGAGGGTGGAGCCCTCATGAATAGGATTAGTGCCCTTATAAAAGAGGCACCAGAGAGATCTCTCAACCTTCATCATTTGAGGACACAGAGGAAAAGCAGTTTATAAACCAGGAAACCAGACGGGAAATTTGCTGCTGTCTTGATCTTGAATGTAGATCAACCCCTAGAACTGTGAGAAATGAACTTCCATTGAATATAAGATATCCAGTCTATGGCATTTGGTTATAGCAGTCCAAAAGACAGATTCACCTGTGTTTGGCTTGCTTGTACTATTATGTCCTCAACAAAGGAAGTATTTGCTGTATTTTGGTTACAGAAATACTAAATAGTCATTCAGATGTCTCAGAATAAGCAAAAGTTGTTGGCTTTATATTGTTAAGGACATGAAAATGCAAAATTTTAAAGTACTGAAGCAAATTCATGAAATCCCAAAATACATATACTGGGAAAAGAGCCCAAGATTGGGCATCAGATTTCCTTTGATCTAGCCCTCCATCTATTGCTAATTAGTTGTATGACCTTTTCTTAGACAACTTATCCTCTTGAATTCTAGTTTTCTTATCTGTGATATAAGGTAATTGAACTAGATGAACTTCAAGTTCTCAAAAACCTCAAATTCCACAATTTGTTACAACTCTATCCATATTTACAGTTGTTTACATCTTCCTTTGGGCTGGATGATTCACAACCTGGAATCAAGATTGCTGGGAGAAATATTAACAACCTCAGATATGCAGATACCACTCTAATTGCAGAAAAGTAAAGAGAAACTATGCCCCAACCAGTAATGCTGAAGAAGCTGAAGTTGAACGGTTCTATGAAGACCTACAAGACCGTTTAGAACTAACACCCAAAAAAGATGTCCTTTTCATTATAGGGGACTAGAATGCAAAAGTAGGAAGTCAAGAAACACCTGGAGTAACAGGCAAATTTGGCCTTGGAATACAGAATGAAGCAGGGCAAAGACTAATAGAGTTTTGCCAAGAAAATGCACTGGTCATAACAAACACCCTCTTCCAACAACACAAGAGAAGACTCTACACATGGACATCACCAGATGGTCAACACCGAAATCAGATTGATTGTATTCTTTGCAGCCAAAGATGGAGAAGCTCTATACAGTCAGCAAAAACAAGACCAGGAGCTGACTGTGGCTCAGACCATGAACTCCTTATTGCCAAATTCAGACTGAAATTGAAGAAAGTAGGGAAAACCACTAGACCATTCAGGTATGACCTAAATCAAATCCCTTATGATTATACAGTGGAAGTGAGAAATAGATTTAAGGGCCTAGATCTGATAGATAGAGTGCCTGATGAGCTATGGACGGAGGTTCGTGACATTGTACAGGAGACAGGGATCAAGACCATCCCCATGGAAAAGAAATGCAAAAAAGCACAATGGCTGTCTGGGGAGGCCTTACAAATAGCTGTGAAAAGAAGAGAAGAGAAAAGCAAAGGAGAAAAGGAAAGATATAAGCATCTGAATGCAGAGTTCCAAAGAATAGCAAGAAGAGATAAGAAAGCCTTCCTCAGCGGTCAGTGCAAACAAATAGAGGAAAACAACAGAATGGGAAAGACTAGAGATCTCTTCAAGAAAATCAAAGATACCAAGGGAACATTTCATGCAAAGATGGGCTCAATAAAGGACAGAAATGGTAGGGACCTAACAGAAGCAGAAGATATTAAGAAGAGGTGGCAAGAATACACAGAAGAACTGTACAAAAGATCTTCACAACCCAGATAATCATGATGGTGTGATCACTGAGCTAGAGCCAGACATCCTTGAATGTGAAGTCAAGTGGGCCTTAGAAAGCATCACTATGAACAAAGCTAGTGGAGGTGATGGAATTCCAGTTGAGCTATTCCAAATCCTGAAAGATGATGCTGTGAAAGTGCTGCACTCAATATGCCAGCAAGTTTGGAAAACTCAGCAGTGGCCACAGGACTGGAAAAGGTCAGTTTTCATCCCAATCCCAAAGAAAGGCAATGCCAAAGAATGCTCAAACTACCACACAATTGCATTCATCTCACACGCTAGTAAAGTAATGTTCAAAATTCTCCAAGTCAGGCTTCAGCAATATCTGAACCGTGAACTTCCAGATGTTCAAGCTGGTTTCAGAAAAGGCAGAGGAACCAGAGATCAAATTGCCAACATCCGCTGGATCATGGAAAAAGCAAGAGAGTTCCAGAAAAACAGTATTGACTATGCCAAAGCCTTTGACTGTGTGGATTACAATAAATTGTGGAAAATTCTGAAAGACATGGGAATACCAGACCACCTGACCTGCCTCCTGAGAAATTTGTATGCAGGTCAGGAAGCAACAGTTAGAACTGGACATGGAACAACAGACTGGTTCCAAATAGGAAAAGGAGTATGTCAAAGCTGTACTGTGTCACCCTGCTTATTTAACTTATATGCAGAGTACATCATGAGAAACGCTGGACTGGAAGAAACACAAGCTGGAATCAAGATTGCCGGGAGAAATATCAATCACCTCAGATATGCAGATGACACCACCCTTATGGCAGAAAGTGAAGAAGAACTCAAAAGCCTCTTGATGAAAGTGAAAGTGGAGAGTGAAAAAGTTTGGCTTAAAGCTCAACATTCAGAAAACAAAGATCATGGCATCTGGTCCCATCACTTCATGGGAAATATACGGGGAAACAGTGGAAACAGTGTCAGACTTTAGTTTTTTGGGCTCCAAAATCACTGCAGATGGTGACTGCAGCCATGAAATTAAAAGACCCTTACTCCTTGGAAGGAAAGTTATGTCCAACCTAGATAGCACATAGAAAAGCAGAGACATTACTTTGCCAACAAAGATTGGTCTAGTCAAGGCTATGGTTTTTTCAGTAGTAATGTATGGATGTGAGAGTTGGACTGTGAAGAAGGCTGAGTGCCAAAGAATTGATGCTTTTGAAGTGTGGTGTTGGAGAAGACTCCTGAGAGTCCCTTGGACTGCAAGGAGATCCAACCAGTCCATTCTGAAGGAGATCAGCCCTGGGATTTCCTTGGAAGGAATGATGCTAAAGCTGAAACTCCAGTGCTTTGGCCACCTCATGCGAAGAGTTGACTCATTGGAAAAGACTCTGATGCTGGGAGGGATTGGGGGCAGGAGGAGAAGGGGACGACAGAGGATGAGATGGCTGGATGGCATCACTGACTCGATGGACGTTGAGTCTGGGTGAATTCTGGGAGTTGGTGATGGACAGGGAGACCTGGCGTGCTGCGATTCATGGGGTCGCAAAGAGTCGGACACGACTGAGTGACTGAACTGAACTGAACTGAAAGAGAAACTAAAAAACCTCTTGATGGGGGTGAAAGAGGAGAGTGAAAAAACTGGCTTAAAACTCAACACTCAAAAAACTAAGATTATGGTATCCAGTTCCATCACTTTATGGCAAATAGAAGGGGAAAAATTGGAAGCAGTGACAAATTTTATTTTCTTGGGTTCCAGAATCACTGTAAATGGTGACTGCAGCCAAGAAATTAAAAGACACTTGCTCCTTGGAAGGAAAGCTATGACAAACTTAGCTATTAAAAAGCAGAGACATCCCTTTGCTGACAAAGGTTAGTATAGTCAAAGCTATGTTTTTTCTAGTATGCATGTGACAGTTGGACCATAAAGAAGGCTGATCACTGAAGAATTGATGCTTTTGAATTGTGGTGCTAGAGAAGACTCTTGAGAGTCCCTTGGACTGCAAGGAGATCAAACCAGTCAATCCTAAAGGAAATCAACCCTGATTTCCATTCCTTGGAAGGACTGATGCTGAAGCTGAAACTCCAATACTTTGGCCACCTGATACAGAGAGCCAACACATTGGAAAAGGCCCTGATACTGGGAAAGACTGAAGGCAGGAGGAGAAGGAGATGACAGAGCGTGAGATGGTTGGATAACATCACTGACTCAATGGGCATGTGTTTGAGCAAACTGTGGGGATACAGTGAAGGACAGGGAAGCCTAGCATGCTGAAGTTTATGGGGTCACAAAGAGTTGGACCTGAGTTAGCAACTAAAGAGCAGCAACAACAACACATCTTCCTTTTTTATAATTCCACATATCAAAAAAGGTATGAGAACAAATTCATCTTCCAGGTAATGAAATACTATTCCTCAGATGTATTATGCCTCCACCTCACCAAAGAAAAAAGTCTGAATGTAAGAATCTAATCTTCAAATTGTCTTCTAAGGAGCATGGGTCACGGGTTGCATCCTAGTCACCATGGATGGAGGAAGGGTGAAAAATGGGGTGTGGGTTCTCCCCTTTGGTTCAAAGAACAGCTCCTCTCACTTCTTGTTTTATATCTGGGTTCTACATGGACTCCTGGGTGGGTCCTCAGCTGCCGGCTTTGTCTTAGCTTTGCCTTTGACTGGGTCTTTCCAAGGGGCTGTTCCTCATCCTCCAACTGTGACCAGTCAACTGGGTGTGAGTCCTCAGAGGTCTTTCACCCAGGACTGGCCTCGGACGGTCAAAACTCTCACTTACCCGAATGGGCTGAGTGCTCCCCTCGGCTGCCACTGTGCATCTAGGCCCAAACGCCACATGCCCCAAATTTCTGGCCTCTAAGGCCACTTCTGCCCTTGGATGAAAAGCTGCACTAAGGAGTATGTATGGGATCTGGCTTCCTGGTCAACCACTAAAGAAACCAGATGAAACCACATAGATGTTTTCTCCTGATGGGGTGAACTTAGATCAATGGCATAGGAGACGGAAGGTAACTTTCTCTCTCTCACAAACCGTTCCAAAAGCAGGATTCTCCATCTTGCCTGCCTGTGCACACGTGGTCAAGTGTGCACAGCGGCTGAGCAGCCATGGGGTCTCTGAAACTCTGGGAACATGGCCAGCCCAGTAACATATCACCGTGTATGACTCTCTAGTCTTCTCTGCATCATGTTCTCTCTCTCTTTCACCCTCAGTGCCTGGGATTGTACCTCCCATTTAAGCACCAGCACCTCATCACTGCTTCAAGCCCTGTGTTCTAGGGAACCTGTGAGTGAAGTCGCTCAATCATGTCCACCTCTTTGCAACCCCGTGGACTGTAGCCTACCAGGCTTCTCCGTCCATGGAATTTTCCAAGCAAGAGTACTGGACTGGATTGCCATTTCCTTCTCCAGGGGATCTTCCAGACCCAGGAATCAAACTTGGGTCTCCTGCATTGCAGGCAGATGCTTTACCATTTGAGCCACAAGGGAAGCCGTAGGGAACCCGGCCTAATGCAAAAACCATTAACACGATTCAATCCTGACAGTTACAGATATCCAAGAAGCAAATCTGTCCATGTCCCATTCCTGGCTTCTCACCATTTATGAAAGGTCTTTAGTAAGGCAATGGGGTCCTCCACAATCTACCATCAGCTTGGGTGTTTACTTGTTGATTTATACTTGCTATTTCAGTAATTCCTGCTTGTCTGTAATTCTCCCACCATCCATGCTAAGGCTCACCTGCTTATTTGTGTTCTGTTGTGAAGGAAGCAACCCCATCTACCTGAGATGATGTATCTACCTATCTTTGCTTGGCTAATTTTTAACTAATTCTCAGGGCAATAAGCAGCAGTTGTCTTCTTCTGTCCATCTCTTGGTACACCTCAAGGGCAGGCACCTAGCCCAACACCGGGAATACAGTCAGAATACCGCAGTCCAAATATTTTATACCTGCATTCACACTGGTGGCTTGTGCATCGGGTATGTCACACGTGACCGCCAAGTACCTCGAGTGACGAGCAGCAGCCGCATGACACAGAGGAGCTGACAGTGACTCCTGAACTTGTTGACTGGCTTCCACTGAACCACAGTCCAAAATACTTACAGAGGAGGAGATAGAGGTTCAGAGAGGCCAAAATTCTACCCATTTTGATAGTGGCAGGGTCAGAATCAGCATGCAGTTTTGCTCATGCTACCATTTCTATTTTGTCTTCCTAGAAAGTGGATTGATTTCTTTCCAACACCCATTTATTAACTATTTATTTCTATTAATTGCATTATGCATCAGGCTTCTGTTAAATTTGAGGGATTCAACACTTTGCAAGCTGAATTATTCATTAGTATTGTGATATTAAGCAAGTCACTTAAACTTTTTATGCATCAGCTTTCCTCATTTATGCCTTCTTTTTGCATACAGAAACAATAGATGAAAAACGACTGTGAAAAGATGAAACACTATGTGAACACTATATAGTTTTATTATCTCATATGCCTTAGTTTGATATTGAACAGCTTTAGAATTTACTGTCAGAACTGAACTCATCAATGAATTATCAATAGAAGAATCAAAAGAGACTCAAACTGAAAGAGATTTGAGTGCGACTTTCTTTCATTCCACAAATGGGAAATTGAGGCTCAGAGAAATTAAGTGATGGTTTTTAAAGACCTCAAAATGGGAAATTGAGGCTCAGAGAAATTAAGTGATGGTTTTAAGACCTCAAACCCCATTTCCTCACTTCCATATCAAAGCTTGAAATTCTTTGCTCTTTTTAAAAACTATATGCACTTACTTGGCCATGTGAAAGGAACACATCACATTTATTTGGTGACATTTTCCCCTAAGTTCAAGGAGAAAATGTTCAGTATTCTTATCACTTTTTTCTCACCGCCTTTCCATCTGCCTAAGCCAGTCACCAACCCAGATAAAAGTTTTGTGATTAGCACCAGTGACGTACATGTGAGATACAGGAAGCAAATGTTAGGCCTATTTGAATGCATTTGTGTATTTTTTAATTTAAAAATAAGACAGAAAATTAAAAAAATAAAACTAGGATTCAAGCTTCATAAATATTTTATACCTGCATTCACACCGGTGGCTTGTGCATTGGGTATGTCACACACGACCGGCAAGTATCTTGAGTGACAAGCAGCAGCCGCATGACATAGAGGAGCTGACAGTGACCCCTGAACTTGGTGACTGGCTTCCACTGAACCACAGTCCATATGATACGTGCCCAGGGAGGTGGGTTTACAGATTATAGCATCTAGCTTTAACTGAACCAATTCTCACAAAATGGACAATGGCTTTAAAAGATACCAGTCAATTAGGAGGTTGGGATTAACATATACACACTACTATATATAAAATAGGTAACCCACAAGGATGTACTGCATAGCACAGGGAACTTACTCAGTACTCTGTAATAACCATTATGGGAAAAGAATATGAAAAAGAAAGATGTATGTATATGTATAACTGAATCATTTTGCTGTACACCTGAAACTAATGTGACATTGTAAATCAACTATACTCCAATATAAAACAAAAATGAAAACAATAAAAGATCTCTGTAAAGAAACTGTGGATTGAAGATTATGCTAACTGGACAAACATAAGTGAACAGAATGATGGACAAGAACACCCAGAGTTGACACATTTCCTCCTCGCCCAGCTCTGTGTCAGCTATATTCTGATTCTGATTTACAAACCGGGGGTGCGGCATAATCAGGTCTAACAAGAATTCCACCAAAATCAACTTTAAATTATCAGGAAGAATATCTGCAACAGAAATTTATATCTCCTCTAACAAGGAACTTCTAAGTGTGTGTTGTGCCCTGAAGTGCCTGCTCATGATATTATGAAGTCAACCAGATAAGAGAACATTTACAAACAAAGCCTCTATCCTTCAATAAAAAGTCAATTAATTAAAAAACAAAATAAAACAAAATCAAAGCCTTGGGACAGGAAGACAAGCCTCTACAGGATTTCTTTTGTGGGGGAGAATTTCTAAAAACACAGTTTACATAATTTGGACCAAATTTATCGATAAAATTAGAAAACTTTTTGAGGTTTACTGTTTGAGAACTACTTTACATTGGTAAAACAAATAACACATAAGATCTCATATTATAAATCAATATGATAGGTAACTCTTTAGAATCTTTGCATTTTAAAGAATTCAACAGGTAACCACTAAAGTTTTTCAAGTTTCATGATGATGCCGTGTACACGCCACCTGACATTACTAAATGCTAATGCAATTACTGGAGAAGGCAATGGCACCCCACTCCAGTACTCTTGCCTGGAAAATCCCATGGATGGAGGAGCCTGGCGGGCTGCAGTCCACGGGGTCGCTAAGAGTCGGACATGACTGAGCGACTTCCCTTTCACTTTTCACTTTCATGCACTGGAGAAGGAAATGGCAACCCACTCCAGTGTTCTTGCCTGGACAATCCCAGGGATGGGGGAGCCTGGTGGGCTGCCATCTATGGAGTCGCACAGAGTCGGACACGACTGAAGCAACTTAGCAGCAGCAGCAGCAATGCAATTACTGCATTGTCAGCAGTTGTCACTGTCCAACTGTCTTTGGGGAGATGGATTTATCAGAGCATACTTCTATTAATACAAACTTGGGAGGTTCCCCTTCATTGCCTAGAAGGTAAGCTACTTAACATACACACAGTGATGCATGGAAACTGTCTTTGGAAACTTTGTCTATCATATATAAAATACTGCAGTGAGTATAAACTTTCTGAGAAAGTCTTCAGAAGAAAAATAGTAAGTCATGAAAGAAAATGGATTGAAATCTCAATATATTTGACTTGAGTTAACGACAAACCAAGACAAGAATCAATGACACTCCATTCTTTATCGAAACATTACCTATCTCCCAAATGAAATATTTCACTCAGTCCCTAGTAAGGAAAATGGTGAAACACAATGATTCCATTAAAACTTCTCTTCAGTTTAGAGTTTTCTAAATAGTTATCTTGTGCTTTCAAATTAATAATGAAGCAGAGATTGCTTCTACTCTGATATAAGTAGGAAGTAGAATAATCACTGTAGTATTTATATCACAAATAAGAATCACTGCAAATCAGAACCTATAGAATGTCAAACGCTCACATGCAATGTCCTTCAATTAAGAAACATTAATTTGGTTAATATACAAAGTCAAAGGCTGTTTCCTCATTTTCCACACTGTACCTGGAGAGACATATGTGTATGCCTACTCATTCTGCATTCTCTTTCCTTTGGCATTAAATTACAGAGTCACAGATTTATTTTTATGGTCATAGCATTTGAAAGCATTTTTCTTCACCCAGAACTTGCCCATTTGGAATAACTTTTTTTCTTTTATATTACTAAGAAAAATTGTGTTAAAATAGAACTTTCTACTGAAGTTTGCATCTGTAGCACTCTGTTGTTGTGGGCAGTATCAATGTCTTGTCCCTGATAACAATGCAGCAAATAAAGTTAGGAGCAATCCACCAACCGAAAATATATGGGCACCAAATCAATGCCACTTTAAAGATAAACAAGCATTTTGCACACTAATAAATAATGCTATAAATCTTGCTATATTGGATTGCAAATAACTCCGACTGAATGAAATTGCTTGACATGGGATTTACTTATTCTGCACGTTCATAAAAACAACTTGTTCTCTGACAGCACTCATTCTTAGCAATTTACCACAGCTGTCAGCAGCCAATTTGTTCAGATTACTGCTCTGCATAAAAGTGTAACAATCATGAGGATTTATTAGCTGATTATTGTAAAGGTGGCAGTCCGTCTTGCCTGCCAAAATGCAGGTGATCAGAAAGTTAAATAATTACTCGCAGATTAACATTATTTCACCTTCACTTGAAATCTGTAGTTCAGCGACAGGTAAAATTTGCTGTTCAAACTTGCAGTATGGTACACACCATCCAAGTGGGTTTACTGCCCACCTGGCATTTTATCAAGCGCTTAATGGCTCCAGAACATACTGAATATGAGACCAAAGTGAAAGGGGCATGGATTCTAGAGTCAGGAATCCTGGATTTGAATCTCAGATAAGTTGCCTCAAATTCATACTAGCTGAGCAGTCGCTGAGCCATTTGGCTATACCTCAAAAACACCTCACTTTTTGCACCTGCAAAATTGGTATAATATGAACCTCCCTTGTTTTACCCTAATTTTGAGCTAAAGTACATAGTAGTTCCCCTTGCAGTGTAAAACATTATTATTGTTGTTGTTTCTTTCCATTCATAGTAAATTTAATTTTTTTGTAAAATTTAACAACCAGATAGCATTAACTCACTAGACATTATGATAAAAAATTATAAATATCTTTGTAAATGGATAGGCATTTTTTTTTTCAAATGCAAACACTCAGTATTTTTCAAGTACAAAGATCACTCAGACACTTTAACACTTTAACTCATTAATTCTCCCTTTTGAATTATATACAAATATCTTTCTTAACTGTACTGCAACTCTATACTTTCCACTAAGACATGTTGTTCTAACTACTGTTGCCTTAACATCTGCTGTCAAATTCTATATTTATTTAGAGAAGGAAGAGCCATAATTCCAGCAATCAATCAAGCTTCAGGTGTGTAAAGTTAAATCTAGCAGATACTTCTTAAGCACCTATTATTTGCCATTTGCTTTTCTAGGTATTGAGGATGCCACGATTAACAACACAACTCAAAAATTCCCACCCTCAAGAAGCTCACATTCTACTGATGGGAAGTAAATGATAAAATGAGCGAAATGCATAGTCTGTCCAATGATGATAGACCTCGATGCAGAGAACAAAGCAGGATAAAGGAAATGGGATGTCAAGGGAAAGAAGTTTCATTTTTACATAGAGTTGGGATGGCTGCATCGCTGGTGTGACATTTGTGCACAGACCTAAAGTAGGTAAAGAAGCTAGACAGGTGGACACGTGGAGATGGAGGGAAAGGTCCTGAGGTGGGAAGATGTCTGGTGTACTTGAGAAGGAGCAAAAAGGATCCTTAAAAACAGTTAATAGACATTAATGGGACAGCATTACCCTCCACAGCCAACTTCAAATTTATTTGCCAGCTACCAGCCAACTCCCAGAAGTCTCTAACTTTTAAGTGAATAGAGACACATCTTAATTATTTCCACTACACACACACACACACACACACAAACACACAAAGATAATATGTGACATGATAGAGGCACCAACTATAGCTACAATGGCAACTGTATTACAATATATAAATGTATTAAATCAACATGTTGTACAGCTTCAATTTACATGTTTCATGTAAAATAGATTTCAATAAATTAATTAAAAATAATTTAATATAGACATAGAATGTTGCAAGAGTACTTGCAAAAGAACACAGAAGACCATGAGGACACTTTTGCTCCTGTTACTTTAATCTTAGAACTTAAATTTAATTAGAAGGTAAGTCAATTCTTTTCTAAACTATTCTAGGATCAAGGAATTCTGTTATAATCTGCATTATTTCGACTGTTACCACACAGCCATCACATAAATACATGCAAATCTACTTGCCTTCTACTTTGATCTAGTAATGTATTTTTTTTCAGCGGCAGGATGTGTGTAAAGTACAATTTAGTAAGTATGAAGTGAGTGATCAAGAGCTTCAGCTGCTTTCTGGTCATCAACTAGATTGAAAATAATGGTATTTGCCATAGTCACTTCCTTTTTCTGCCACAGGTATCTTTGTGAAATTAGCAGAGTATACAATGATTTTCTACTGTCCACCTTTGATTACCCCAGATTCAACAATAATTCCCTTTACTATGCAAAAGGATTCAAACTGATACTCAAAAGTGGTCCTAAGAGTCTTCTTGTCTATCTGTGCTCTGTTTACTCTAAAAATTCTTGGCTCAAATTGCTTTCATAGGGAATTATATTTGATAGATGACCAAATGTGAATTTCTTTAGTGAAGCTGATGCCAAATAGTGTTAGTCGCTCAGTGGTGTCCAACTCTTTTGTGACCCCATGAACTGTAGCCCACCAGGTTCCTCTCTCCATGGAGTTCTCCGGGCAAGAATACTGGGGTGGGTTGCCATTCCCTTCTCCAGGGGATCTTCCCAACAAAAATGTAACTGGAAATAAGAGTAAGTCATTCAAAATAAATGAGAGTTTTAGGAATCCTTATAATTCTTTAAAGGTAGTATTTTGACTCTCCATCTAAGCCAGTTTTAATCTAACCAGGACACTGGGAAGCAGAGCACACAGTTGTGTCCATCAAAGCAGTAAGGGTGCTGGAGTAGGTCTCCTTGATCCTGCTTGTAAAGTTCCCCTGTGTAATAGCCATGGGCATAAAGAAGTCATCCAACAACCCACGCAGAGCCCAAGCCAGAAACTATATGCAAGAAGGTCCATCTAGTCAAGGCTATGTTTTTTCCAGTGGTCATGTATGGATGTGAGAGTTGGACTATAAAGAAAGCTGAGCGCAGGGGAATTGATGCTTTTGAACTGTGGTGTTGGAGAAGACTCTTGAGAGTCCCTTGGACTGCAAGGAGATCCAACCGGTCCATCTTAAAGGAGATCAGTTCTGTGTGTTCATTGAAAGGACTGATGTTGAAGCTAAAACTCCAATACTTTGGCTACCTCATGCAAAGAGCTGACTCATTTGAAAAGACCCTGATGCTGGGAAAGATTGAAGGCAGGAGGAGAAGGGGCGTCAGAGGATGAGATGGTTGGATAGCATCACGGACTCAATGGACGTGAGTTTGGGTGGACTCCGGGAGTTGGTGATGGACAGGGAGGCCCAGCGTGCTGAGGTCCATGGGGTCGCAAAGAGTGGGACACGACTGTGTGACTGAACTGAACTGAAGCACTTTCAACAACTTAAAAAATAAGGGTGGGATACACTTCCAACTAGATAACTAGTTTATTAGAAAAGGATATGGTCCCGGATGGAAGAGATGCACAGGAGGTATGTGGTAAGGGGTATGGAGCTTCCAAGCCCTCTCAGGGCACACCATTCCCCAGCACCTGTGAGGACTTGCACAGGTTCCCCAACCTAGAAACTCCAAAAATGGATTTCTTCTCTTTTTCCAAACTTCATGAGACCTTCTTAGCTCCCTAGTTGTCTAGAGCAATCACTATTATCTTCAGAGTGCCATTTATCACTGTTCTCTCAAAAACTGCCAAAACAGGGATACACCCACAGAAACAAGATGAAGTGGGATACACAGGTCTACCTCTCTGCCAAACATTTCTTCAAATAATTAGGCCTGCCGTTGAAGAATACGTAATATTATCTAATGAGGAAAAGGGAAAGGTCAGTGAAAAATGAGCTGAGAGGACTTCCTGGTGCTACAGTGGATAAGAATCTACCTGCCGATGCAGGGGACATGGTTTGATCCCTGATCTTGGGAGATTCCACATTCCACAGGGCAACTAAGCCCGCACACCTCAACTACTCAAGCCCGCGCACCTACAGCCTGTGCTCTGTCACAAAAGAATCCACTGCAATCAGAAGCCCATATACTGCAATTAAAAGGAGCTTCTGCTCACTGGAACTAGAGAAAGCCCGCACGCACCAATGAAGACCCAGCACAACCAAAAATTTTAAAAATGGGCTTAGAAATTTTCATCATTTCCAAACTTGGAGATTCCTTTCAAAGAAAGAAGAGTTGTTAAAAGGGTGCATGTTATCATGGAAAAAATGGAAAATAGGAAAAGAAGGACTTCATGGAGTGTGGACCCAGGAGTACAAGAAGCCAATACACTTTATGATTTATGTCATGATTTTACTGATATAAGAAAATCCGAATACAAAGCAATGAGATTGAGGTAGTGTGTTACACATGACAGTCATTCTGGTGGTCACTGAATAGAGCTAATGTTGCTAAAAATTATGAAAATGAATGAATTATTCAAGGAATAGCTAAAACAGTATCTACTCGAAATAGCTCATAGCATATTGAGGGGAAAAGAAACAGACATATTCATAATAAAATGTATTCCGTGTATGAACAGATCTTTACTGTTACTTAAGCTTTCCCTTTCCCTTTTCACTTTCCTGCATTGGAGAAGGAAATGGCAACCCACTCCAGTGTTCTTGCCTGGAGAATCTCAAGGACAGAGGAGCCTGGTGGACTGCCGTCTATGGGGTTGCACAGAGTCGGACACGACTGAAGCGACTTAGCAGCAGCAGCAGCAGCAAGCTGCTGGTACAGCCCAAAGAGAATAAGACAGAACATTAAGAAAACCCTGGAAACGGTATTTTACTAGAGGGAAAAAAACATGCAGTAAAGGCTTGTCATTTAAAAAGGATTGAAATGTAACACGGCATAAGATTAGTGGTGTTTTTCTCATTCCATTTTGTAAGTAAAATATTAAAGGTTAACTGAAGCTCATCTTTGACCTCTCATTCTGTAATCCGATGAAGAAAACTATTGTTTAAAACATCTTTCTTAGAATAGGAAAAAGACAAAAAGATACATATGTTGAGTTGGATTCCTGTGTTTTGTTCTCCTGGTGTAAACTCCCCTTTATTATTATTAGCATGTGTGCATTTCTTCAGGTTGTATGTTTAGAGACGTGGAAGTCACGTGAACTACAATGAAGAAAGAAGTTTTTAAACAAGTTCTTCTGTACACTGTTTTATCTCAGTATTGATATTTCAATATGTTTTGCTATAAAGACACATATGTAACTACTGAAAATACAAAAATAGGTGTAAAAGTAAGAAAACAATCATATAATTCAAACAGTTTTTCAAAATAAGCTTGTCAAGATGCCGAAGCTGAAGCTCCAATACTTTGGCCACCTGATGTGAAGAGCTGACTCCTTGGAAAAGACCCTGATGCTGGGAAAGATTGAAGGTGGGCGGAGAAGGGGACGACAGAGGATGAGATGCTTGGATGGCATCACTGACTCAACAGACATGAGTTTGAGTAAGCTCCGGGAGTTGGTGATGGACAGGGTGGCCTGGCGTGCTGCAGTCCATGGGGTCACAAAGAGTTGGACGTGACTGAGTGACTAAACTGAACTGAACTCTGCAGAGATATCATGCAAGCCTCAGAATATTCTTTTCTTCACTGCATTATCAGATTAACATGGATCTGCCTCACCTACACACTTCCTTCATTAACACTTGAACTCCTGGGAGATTTGTGAACTCCTAGGAGATTATCAAGATTCTCTACCTTGCAGGGAGCTGGATGAAACAACACATTTTACGGTCACAATATGCTTTATGGAAAGCAATATCATCTCCGATTACTCTGCACACTATGAATATGCTCCTTGTTCCTTTTAAGCATTGTACATCAAAGGAGATTCCTCTTTCTCAACTCCTGTAATGTTCATGCACTATGTCCCCAACATCGGGAGAAAATTTCTGGATATCAAATTCAAGTAGCCTGTCCATCAACTGGTCAAAACTGCCACCTACTGATCAGTCTTCAAAATCTATTTTTCAGGTCACCCAAGCCTTGCTTTCCCATGGTAAGATCCCTTGCTTCGAAACAGTGAAGACCAGTTATAATACCAGACTTAGACTAAATTTTCTTCTTAAAAACCTTACCCTCTCTAGGATGAATCAAAAATACCAAATTGCACAAACCTGCCAATAAAGTCGTCCCTTTTCCCGGCGTCTTTGTCCCAGGCAGTGATATCAATGATCCCGCCTCTTTCTTCATAGAGATGAAAATCAAATTGTTCCCTCCACTGAGGATTCAATGTTTTGGGCATAATCTGGAAAAACCAAAATGTCATTACTATCTCATTGGTATCAGTCTTAAAAAATGCAACTTGAGACATAAATCAAACTTTAGGTCCTACCTAGAAAAGCATGTGAGATTTGAATGAGAGCTTCCAGAAATGATGGACATTAGATGTCAGCATTTTTACTGCATATGGTCTGAAAGAACCCAAAAAGACGTATCCTAAAGACCAAGAGGCACCTTCTCCTCATCGTGAACAACAGATGAGAGACACAAATTATATAGAAAGGGCCAACAGTCTCCAAGTGAAGTAGCTCACTCAGATAACAGCGCTTGTTTTACATAACCAGTTAATGCATGAGGATATAGCTCAAAGTCTGTGATCTTATAGAAAAGGGAGATGAGGATTTCTAGAGTTTCTTTCTTCCCCCCTTACTTCCATCTTATAGAATTCAAATAGAATAGTGAAGAAAATAGAGAACGAAGTTCTGTAGGAGGGGGGAAAAGTAAGTTTTTGGTGGCCAGGCAAACTTTTATCTTAGAATGACAGCACTGATGTATCATCCCCATTTTATACATGGAGAAACCAAGACCTGAAGTTTAAGTGAGGCCACAGTCATTAACTTTTAATACCTAGATTATAACTCAAGTCTTTGAGTAGAGTTTCAGATCTCTTGCCCCACGGCGCTATGCCAAAAATGCTTGTGAATTAATATGAGCGTGTGTGTGTGTGTGTATAATCTCCATGTTGCATATACAAGAAGGATATCTGATGTGCAATTTTGTACCTTCAAGTATTTAGATTAGACACCTGGTGGAATCAATGAATAAAGTGACCCAATACTGATGTGTTTTAAAATTTCACTCCTCATTGAGCTGGACAACATTCGTTCATATTTGTTTCTCTATTCTTTCTTTTTAGCAGGAGGGCCTGTAGCGGCCTTTTCTCTTTTTAATGTATGAGAGACACATCTTCAGATGTAAAGACTTTGAAAGCAATGAAGTATGTTATGTGCAGAGGTAATGCAAATGAATCACAATTTTTAAAGTTCATAATCTGAAATTAATCTGCAATACATCATGGAAAGAAAGAGCAGAGAGAGACACGTGTCCATAGCTGGGTTTCATATTTCACATCTAAAGAGCAGAACTATAAAAATAAGTAATGTTTTAAGCCTATCAGAACATGGAAATAATGTTAATTGATAAAGGACAAGATGAAAGTGGTCATAGGTATCTATTTTGGGGAATCAGTACTTTCTTTACAGTGTTATTATTAAGCCCAATGCAGAAAAAAAAAAAAAAAAAGATGACACTGGATGGATACTATGATGATTCAAATGTCTCATAACTGGGTTCAGATGAACTCCTGCAGTGTTTGGGGGAGTGGGCTGTTTTGCTTGTTTGGCCCAAAAAAGACTAGGTTTTCAGTTTATTAGGATTGTCTTCTCCATATGATTTCCTATAGGTCAGAAGTGATGTCTTCTCCTCCAGTGGGGACACTCAACAAGGTGACCAATCAACCTGCTAACAAATCACTCTGCGGTATTTCTAACCATCTATGTTACTGATGAGAAGTCCCCGGGCCAAAATGAACCTGGGCAGGCTGTTGATAAAAAGTTCACAAAAATTGTGATGTAAAGGTGAAGATATTCCCAAAGGAGAAAGTGATTTTTAATACAAGATGGATGCAATCAATTATCCCAAGCTATCAATGCATACTAGCTGGAGAAGCTGATCATTCAAGAGGTTGTGTTTAGATATAACTCAGAGAAATGTAACTGTCACATATAGACAACTCTGACCTTTACTAATTATTACTACTTCTGTTAATAATATGATTATTTAATATGTTATTACTAATAATATGTGTTATTACACAATGTGTTTACTCTTCCCCTTCCTTCAGCTACTACAATTGATTATTTATGTGGGCAAAGCAATATTCTAAACCCTTTACATACATGACATATAGTATTCCATCTTCTCAATAACTTTATTAGGTAGGCATTATCTTCATTCTCATTCTCACAGATGAGGAAATGGGAGTATGGAGAGGCAAAGTAACTTTGCTGTAGTGGCAGCAGAAACTTGGCCCTTTGATTTCTGAATGAAATTTTAAAACCTTGCAATCTTCGTCAGTGTAAGTCACTTTGAATAACATGGTTCAGAGTACTGAGTACTGCGTGAAGATTTTTACTGCACGTCAAATGATGCTCTTTGTAGTTTGTGTGCTAGTATCAGGCACAGCCAACACTCTCTGAGCATTTTATGCTCCAGGCATTGACTTGGGCTTGCTCCAGCCTTTTTTTTTTTTTTTTTCAAAAGATAGTTTCTAGTATTATTCTGTGTGATAGATGAAGAAATTGAGACATAGAGGAACGGTTTACCAAAGGTCTCACAGCACAAAGAGAAATGCAATACAATTGTTGATCCTGTTTCCTGACATAATGTTCACAAGCAGTTCTGTAAAGCATTAAAAAGTGTCCAGTGTTTTCATGTCTCAAAGAGTGTGGCTATTAACCAGCCACTGCCTTCCAAGCACTGACGGGAACACAAAAGAGACAGGTCACCTTGCTCTTGTACTTCTGATGCCCAAGTCGGAACTTCACATAGGGGTCACTCAACCCGTTTGAATCCATCGCCTTGAGGTCTCGCCCTTCAATCAATGTGATGCTGACGATTCCTCTCCAAAGGTGTGATTTTCTGTGCACATCTGACAGACGTAAACTTTGAGTCTGAAACTTGTGGTGAAGGAAAACAGAATTAGCTTATTGTGCTTTAAACCAAAACACCACACTTGGCATGACCCTTTCCTCTGTTGCTACAGTTTTTCAAAAATAAAAAATTGGCAGTTATGGGTTTTTGAAATTAAAAATAATTAATAGGTTATAATCAATACTGATGAAATGATCATCTCATAAATTTAAGGTTGCTGTGTAAAAGAGGTGTGTACTCAAAATAAAGTCTAGTTTTTCAACTCAGAATTACATGCAGATGCTTGAAGACTATTGAAGGATATTTGCACATGTGTCAAATATGCTTGTGTTTAAATATGTATTAATATATAAATATAAAAGGCCTCACCCACACTGTGATATGTAATTTTTAATTGGTAGCAGTTTTTTTTCCTGTCTCAGCTGCTTCAAAGTTTTTATTATTACAAATCGTAATAAACACAGCTAGCAATTGTCAGTAATGATTTTTTTAAATCTCTTTTTTCATCTTACAAAAGGATTTTACAGGTGGTTTTTAGTTCCAAGATTAGTTTTAAGTTCTATTCAAGCAATTTAAAAGCTTTTTTATTTCTACAAGAGAAGATAACTGAGTTTCAGCTCACTAAAAAACTAAGGTATCATAGAACAGAATAAACTCAATATTCCTCCTAAGATGTCTTGCTTATGCCTGAAACTTTTATTACAAAATTTTAAAATTACTTATGTGATTTATATTGGCAGGTATATGTTTCTGGATTTATTTATCACTTTAGTATTTGAACATTTTCTTTAATAATTTTCAGTTGCTTGATTCTAAGACAATATTGAAATCAGTGGACAAATTCAAAAGTTTTAAAAATCAGCAAGTCTAAAAATGGCCACATAATCTCTTTGAACTAAACAGCATATAAAACAAACCAGAAAAAGTAGCTAAAATATTAAAGACCTTTTCAATCTGGATTCAAAACCAAGAAGTCTCATAAAAATTGCTATATTTTTCATGTTGTTAAGCACATTTTCTTCACTTATAGTTATTTCATGAAGAAATTCAATGTTTCTTCCAATCTCAAAGTACTATACTAAATTATGGATTATCTCTATTTCTGGCCTAATTCCTTCTACATTAAAGTTATAGTCTATTTTGTATAATTCCCCCTCCCACTCTGAATTCTTACTTTTTTCCTACACCATAGCAATGCCATAGCCATTTTTATCTATCATCAAAAGTCATGCATTTTAGGATGCTTATTAGGAAAATGAAAACTACATTCTTCAAAAGATAATACTTTTAATATTTGAACATTTCCATGGAAATCTTTCTAAATCACATTGTATATTTCCCCATCCTGGTGACCAGTAAAGTTTGAACAACTCTGCTTGGTGGTTCTGCCTTATTAATATCAATACAAGGCTTTGCCTACACATCCCTCACCTCCATGAGCCCAGGAGCAATGTCACCTGTGATCTGAAGAGAAATTGAGGTTACATGGGGCACCTGTACCTTCCACAGGACCCCATACCCCACCTCAGTGAAGCCCCCTGCTCCCATCTGATTTATCCACTGGGTTACCTCATCGATTTTGTTTGAACCAATGATATCTCAGATTAAAATCATTGTTCAGAATTCATTGCACCAAATAATCTTCAAGTTTTCCTTTATTCTAAGATTTCATGCTACTTATTTTATATAGTGCAGCAATCAATTTCAGTATGTGTCTGCCTGTCTGTCTGTCTACCTATCTATCTATCTATTTCTGCTGCTACTGAGACCACAGCAGACTCTAGAGAATCAAGTTGTCAACTGGGGGACTGAAATTTTTGTTAAAACATTAGTAGCAAAGATGGAGAAGGAAATGGCAACCCACTCCAGTATTCTTGCCTGGAGAATCCCAGGGATGGGGGAGCCTGGTGGGCTGCCATCCATGGGGTCGCACAGAGTCGGACAAGACTGAAGTGACTTAGCAGTAGCAGCAGCAGCAGCAGTAGCAAAGAAAGAAACAAACTTTTGGCAAGTAAGAAGAAACAGTTATCTTAGCAAAGACCAAGCAGTTAAAAACTATTTATTTATATAGAGCTTCAGAATTTGTAAGTGCGTATATATACATTATATAATTTGGTTTCCACTAAGAGTCTATGAAGTAGAAAGGCAAGTACTGCTATTTTCACTTTACTGATGAGGGATTTGAGGCTCAGAGTGGTTGGCCTAATAAATGACGGATATGTGACTAGAACCAGTATTTCTGACCTTTATTTCTGAGCTTCTTCCAATATTTGTCATTAGGGCAGAGACTCTCCCCAAGGTTTAAAAGTAATCATGATTTAAATATATTGTTACTAAATGGTGCTCTCCAGTAAAGGTGAGTTGATTACATTTGAAACAACATTCCGGTCTACACTTTCCTACATGGCTAATACATGACATCACCTTCTACTTCTCTGCCATATGAGCACATGTATTCATACTTACAATGTTCCAGCTTGCAGATGGATATTCTTAGGACATTTTCTACACACTCTAGCAGCACAAGTCATACACTGCGGTCGTCAAATAACAGTTGGGTACAATCCAGGTTACAAAGCGACTCTGGTTAGCAATGCTAAGTTAGGTTCTTAAATGGTACTATGTCTGAAACACTTGCTTGCATGCTCCTCTTGACATGAGAACACGAATCTTTTAAGATGAAAACGAATGCCTTCCATAGAATTCATCACGCTTTCACAAAAACAGAATGAACTTCATGGAGGCTTTACCTAGTGCCACTAGCTGTTAGCAAATGTGCTTTGGGACTGGAGGAACAGTCCCAAAATGACTTGAGAAGCTAAGGGGTAGAGGAGGGAGACAATTGCTTAACAAAAACAGGGCTAATGAATGTGCAAATTAAAGCGACCTGTATAAAAAGCTAAAAGAAAAACAAAGGGGGGAGGTCTCAAGACATACTAACCTAATATCATTTTTAAAGTGATTTTTTTCAATATTTATTTTGTTAAATGGTTATTTTCTAAATAGAGACTTTGTAATTCGGCTGTGATTTGACTAACTGCATAGTCATAAAGGGGCTTCCCTCATAGCTCAGTCAGTAAAGAGTCTGCCTGCAACGCAGGAGACCCGGGTTTGATTGCTGGGTGAAGAAGATTTCCTGGAGCAGGAAATGGCAACCCACTCCAGTACCCTTGCCTGGAGAATCCCATGGACAAAGGAGCCTGGCAGGCTAAAGTCCATGCGGTTGCAAGAGTTGGGCATGACTAAGCGACTATGCACACATAGTCATAAAACAGGTAAATATTTAGCCTATATTTGAATAATAGGAACTTGAAATAAAAATACAAGGTAAAGAGGGAAGATATAAACTTAGGTTTTGTTGTTGTTCAATCACTCAGTCATGTCTGACTCTGCGACCCCATAGACTGCAGCACACCATGCTTCCCTGTCCATCACCAGGTCCCGGAGCTTGCTCAAACTCATGTTCACTGAGTCGGTGATGCCATCCAACCATCTTGTCCTCTGTCATCCCCTTCTCCTCCTGCTTTCAATCCTTCCCAGCAATAGGGTCTTTTTCAATGAGTCATCTCTTTTCATCAGGTGGTCAAATTATTGGAGCTTTAGCATTAGTCCTTCCAAAAAATATTCAGTATTGATTTCTTTCAGGATTGACTGGTTTGATCTCCTTGCAGTCCAAGGGACTCTCACGAGTCTTCTCCAACACCACAGTTCAAAAGCATCAATTCTTTGGCGCTCAGTCTTCTTTATGGTCCAACTTTTCACATGCATACACGACTACTGGAAAAACCATGGCTTTGACTCTACAGAACTTTGTTGGCATGTATTAAAATGTCTCTGCTTTTTAATACGCTGTCTAGATTTGTCATTGATTTTCTTCCAAGGAACAAGTGTCTTTAAATTTCATGGCTTCAATCACCATCTGTAGTGATTTTGGAGCCCAAGAAAATAAAGTTTGTCACTATGTCCATTATTTCCACATCTATTTGCCATAAAGTGATGGGACTGGATGTCATGATCTTATTTTTTGAATGTTGAGCTTTAAGCCAGCTTTTTCACTCTACTCTTTGACCTTCATCAAGAGGCTCTTTAGTTCTTGTTCACCTTCTGCCTTAAGGGTGGTATCATCTGTGTATCTGAGGTTATTGATATTTCTCCCGGCAATCTTGATTCCAGCTTGTGCTTCATCCAGCATGGCATTTCTCATGATGTACTCTGTATATAAGTTAAATAAGCAGGGTGACAATATACAGCCTTGATGTACTCCTTTCCCAATACCAAACCAGTCCATTGTTCCATGTCCAGTTCTAACTGTTGCTTCTTGACCTGCATACAGGTTTCTCAGGAGGCAGGTGAGATGATCTGGTATTCCCACCTCTTTAAGAATTTAAACTTAGGCTACTAGTAGGAAAAGAGACAAGGGCTTAGCACAAATGTCTACTTGCATCTTCCTAGCAATTTCTGACTATGTGACTTGGGCATGGTCCTCCCTCTCTAGACCTCAGTTTTCTTACCTATGGATTCTAGACTGTACACCAGGCCCTGATGGACTAAGAGCACCACTCTCTGTGTGTCTGATGGGGATGGTCAGTGGGGTGTGTTGGGGGCCTGAATGTTAAAAAGTACGTTCCATAAACAAAGATTGTATCCACTTAAGATAGTTATTAGTTTTGTTGACTTTTTACATCAAAGTTTCAGGGGAACTTTGTTCATTGGGGAACAAGTGGAAAGCCACAACTAAAGCAAGCAAATTTTTAAAAGCAGTAGTTTTAATACTCCCCATGGTAACTTCTGAATCGTTTGCTTCTCTGTTTTAAGCTTCCTTCTTCCATACAGCAAAGTTCTCCAGGTGTGGTCCACAGACCAATGGCATCAGTGTCACCCAGGAACTTGTTAGAAACTCAGATTCCTTAGTTCTGTCCCAAAACAATGGAACCATCAGCTCTGGGGGTGAGGCCCATTGCTCTGGTGTAACCAGTCCTCACTGGAGGGGGTTCTGATGCACACTGAAGTGTGAGAACAGCCCCCTCCCATTTTAAAAGTTCTGAGGTACATGTGCACTGGGATTCTCCTATGTTCTAACAACTACTATTAATTGCTATAATTGCAGACATCCATTCTCTGGCATGGATGCTATAAATGCTAATTAAAGTCCTTCTTTAGTCCTGCTTCTAAATTTACCGATTAGGAAAGCACATTGGTCTGGATATTTGGAGCATTTAAAGAGAAAAGTAGGAGGTCCCTGAGAAATTATATGGTTCATTTATTATTTCCTTTGCTAATGGTTTTTCTAATAGGATATATCTAAATAATACATATTAACTGAATGATTGATAACCAATCAACCAAAAATTACTCACTGAGCACCTAAAGGACAAGGAATGTTAAATACATCTGAGAAACCTCTCAGTAAAATCAACATATTATAGTGGGTTCTCATCATCTAAGATGTTTTCAACTACATCCTTATTGAAATAGGACTCTATTAGAGGAGGGAAAGCAAAAAGGAAGGAAGAATAAAAAGGAAAACCAACCCAGCTTTGAAGCAAAGAACCAATTCCATAAAAGGAGGAAGTACTCTTTGAACCTTTAAAGCAGTAATTCCCAAGTTTTTGCGGGCCATTTGTTGAAATCACCAGGCCTGATCCTCCTGGATGTGATTCAGTTCTTTTGGGCAGCACTTCATGTGTTTCTACTACAAGTGCACATGTGATTCTCCTGTACGCTGAAGTTGGAGATCCATTCTTATAAGGAATATCCATCCAAGTTCATATTTAATAAACAATATTAAGATATCAGGTGACAATGTAAATTTCAAAGTCTGAAGTAATTAGTCAATGACATGTAAGATTTTAGAATTAGCGAGCTGGCATTTAAACAGAATATTAGTTTATGTACATTATGCCTTGAAAATGAATTCAAGATTTCAATCCCTTTTCATACACATAAAAGATGTTAGGATAGGGGATGGTTTTCAGAAGAGCAAGTCAGCCATGAGAGTTCACAGCTCATGCAAGCTCAGAAGAAAAAAAAATAAACAAACTTGTTGAACTTACTTGTGCATTTTGGTAATGAGTACTCTGAAGCTCTGCTCTGCAGAAGCCCAGGACAGGAAGAGCAGGCCTGCCGCATGTCTGGATGGAAATGAACGATCAGAGCCATAGGGGAAATCTTTGGGCAACTCTCAACACCTCATGTCAATCAGAGTTTACATCACTCCAGCAAAAAATCATTTGAAAGAAATATGTATTTGCATCTCAAGTCACTGTCAGAAAATGTCTCCTAGCACAAAGAAGACAAATGCCAGGGCAACGATAGTTTGCAGCCACCATTTTTTTAGTAACATTACGCTGTAATGGTCAAGGAAATAAAGGACAGATTATATGGTGATAGATCCCGCTTGAGTGGTTTCAGGGTTTTGTTAACAGGTATAGCAGAGAAAAGAAGTACAGCAGGAGAAGTCATAAGAAAAATAATTTCCCCAAGTCTGTTGCCCTCAAATTTTGGGAGACTTCTTCCAATGTCAAAATGGTGATAAAGTTCCAGGAGAATAAATGTTGCATGGACATGCAATAACTATGATCATAGTAACTGCATCCTGCATGTGAATCTCTTTTAATATTTAAAGAGATATTCCTAAAGTAACAGAAATTTTGCCCCACGTAACACTTATCTTTGCTGTCTTTGCTGCTAAAAAAACAAACCCAAAGTTCCCTTCACTACCAAGACCAATTCCAACAAGAGGTGGATAAAAAAGATAGAGCTGAAAAAGAAAAAATGGAAAGAAATTATCATAGTGGAGCTAAAAGTTTCTATTAATTGAATTCTAGAGCAGCTGGACAGTATTATGATGGGAGTCCTCAGCTTTACTAATATCAATGAGGAGGACTGAATTAGGTTAGTTCACACAAAGAAATCAAGATGTACTGAGCAGCTATTAAGTGCTGGAGTTTTCACAATCTCGTGTTTTTCATGACAAGTGTTTTTAAGATACAGAAACTGAGAAACAGAGAAGATAAATATCCTGCTGCTGCTGCTGCTGCTAAGTCGCTTCAGTCATGTCCGACTCTGTGCGACCCCACAGACGGCAGCCTACCAGGCAAGAATACTGGAGCGGGTTGCCATTTCCTTCTCCAATGCATGAAAGTGAAAAGTGAAAGTGAAGTCGCTCAGTCGTGTCCGACTCTTCGCGACCCCATGGACTGCAGCCCACCAGGCTCCTCCATCCATGGGACTTTCCAGGCAAGAATAGTGGAGTGGGGTGCCATTGCCTTCTCCGGATAAATACCCTACCTAATGCCAAATGACTAAAATTGGCAAAGCAGAGATTTTAATTTGGAATTGCTGATAATTAATTTTTTATTTTTCCCACTACATCTCAATTTTTGGACAGAGTCTAATAAGTTCAACTCAAAAAATGCATTTAATTTGTATAGGATTTGTTGAAACACTTTGACTTATATTTAGATGAAATACAACCTTGGGTATAGGTTATTAAGAAGGGCTAATCAAGGGCTTAAATAAAGAAAAAAATTTCAAGAGGTGATACCTCTAGCATATGTTGTTAAGCAAAAGCAGTTGAGAGTTAGCTGCACTCCATCATAAATTATAGTCTCATTAAAAAGGTGGTGAAGTTGTGGAGTTTTGCATATAAATTAAGACTATCTCTAAATTCCAATTTTCATGAATAAAGTTTACTAAATCTGTTCCTTAAAAAATTGGATCACTAATAATAAATTCCTATTATTCTAGATCCTGATTAAAACAGAAAACCAAACCAAAAAAGTCTATTTAGACTTAACATGTGGCTAAAGGGACACTCAGTCATACCAATCTGCTCCCTGTTGTGTGCAAATAATCCTTGGCTTTTGTTATCCTGGATTTTTTTTTTAACCTGTGTGAAACCTAATCCTTCTAAATGAGACCCAGACACTATGAAACTGGAGAGAAAGACATAGCCTGTGTCTTTACAATGGTTGTGTGTGGAGACAGCCCTTGCCTCTATTTTCAGCACAGAGGTGCACATGCCTTTATTTAATCAAATGATCCATAAGACACTACAAAGAAGAGATAATGACAGCTTGGAATGACTGTTTTGTGCTGCAAAGCTTGGAGCGTGGAGCAATTATGAGCTCACCCCAGCACAGGCATTTTCTATCTTTCCCTTTTCCTGCTGAGTTTATTCCAGTGAATTGCACCTGGATGATGAAGTCCAACAAGTAGATTTGTTCTACGGTCCATCCACCCTCTCAAAGCAGGATTGCCTTTACAGAAAACCCTCCCAGTGCTTTGTCCAGCCTGGTCTGAAGTGTCTCATCTAATAATAAAGCTTCGATCCCTTTTTTTCTTAGAAGATGATTCACTGGTGCTATAATCCTTAGAGAGATTCATAGGTTTTTATCTGTAAACTTTCTTTCCTATGTCTATTGCTTCTTGATTCAATTTATGTTGTCAGGAAGGTATTTCTGTGTACTTCAGATGTTTTAACTACCTTCTCTAAACTTAACTGTGCCCCCCAAAAATGATCTTAAGCTTTTACTGTATTTGCTCAAAATATATACAAATAGAAGCATCATGTAGGTTGTAACCTTGTAGGTTTGCTAAAGTAATCTGTAAATTTTTTTCAGTGGTATGGGAAAGAAATAATAAGTCTTATATTTGATTTAGAGAGACAGTTTTTTGAGGTTTTTAACTAAAAGTTCATTTTTTTCCTGAGGGCCTTATTAGTATCATACCTATTGACAGAAATAATACCTGAACTTTTCCTGGGTATGTCATATATTGAGTTGTTCAGGATGTAAGCACGTAAGCACTTTTGCACAGGATCACATTCTTGTTTTACAAAGCAAATACCTCAATACCTCTTCTCCTTGGTCTGCAGGGTCTTCCTTCAACCAAACTTCTGTTTGACCCTACCATAAAGTAGCGCTCTGACTAACTCTGAATTGTTCTGTATTCTATGCACTTTTTTTACTCATTTCATATTATGATCCATTTCTCCATTTTTTATATGAGGCATCTTGGCTTAGCCCAGCCTTCTCCATTTAAACAATATTAAAATCTCTCTTTAATTCACTGTAATACTCTCATAAGATGAATCGTTCAATTAGCTCTCAGTCATCAGAATCTAAATGTCTAGTCAGTGGAAATAACTGGGAAGAAACTTAAATGTACTAAATATTTGAAAGAACTTCACTGAATTACCATCCTTTAATGGGAACTTAAATGTCTTTAATGAAATCCTGACTTAGAGCAATTCAATTGGTTTCACATATTTTTATTCCTTTCATGAGAAACTTGGTAATTGCCATACCCATTGCTTAATGTTTTGTGTGCTCAGATACCACGTTTTGATAAATTATAAATGACATGCTTTTGGAAAAATTAGAATATCCCCACATCACTTCACTCTTTTCTCTCCATTATTCTGCTCTCAAGGAAATTAAGATAATAGCAAGTAGCTATGACATTGTTGAGCCAGTTCTCACCAGGATTCAGCTTCACTCAATGTAATTCAGGTACCATCTCCTGGACAAAGTGTTAATCCTTACATAATAAATAAGCTGACAATTTTTTTCATATCACTTTCTAACTCCCAAAGCACACATACACTCTTCATATAAGATTTTATCTGAGCTGTTTAGGATTCCTGTGTGTCTGAAAATATGGCAAACCTCTTTTTATACACATCTTTTCTAAAAGTTCATCAGAATACAAACATTGCTTCCACAAAGAGCAATGAGGTCAGTTATAAGAGTGACCTTTGAATGAGAATATGAAAGATCACACTCACTCAAAGCAGACTTGGTCACTGATTTTGTAAAATGGAACCTCAAACACACCAACATTATAGCCCTCAAACACATCCATCCCTTCGTGGATCAAGGATCTGCACAGAAGAAGGGTCATCACACAACGCAAGAAAAATTTGAAAGGCTGTCAATAGAGATTAACCAAGGGGCAGCTCTATTTATGTGCTGAATCTCTATTCATCAGCCCCAAAAGAACTCTGCTGCTTTATGTCTTCACCAAAACATTTATTTCTCTGACATTCAGAAGGAGAGAAATATTTGTCCTGATCATACCATTTAGGCACTTCAGGGCAATGGCACCATGTCTCTGGGCCTTAGTTTGCTCACTGGTAACATAAATGACCCCTGAAGTTTCTGCTTTTATGACTCCATTTGTTTGTAGCTCAGTATATGCTCAGAAAAAAAGACAGTAGATCACTGTACTGCAGATATAAAAAAGTTATCTTTTAAATTCTCATATTTGATATTCTAAAATAAGACAGATTAAGAGATGAGAAAGGTTAATGAAGAATACTTAAAGATGGATACAACCAAATGGAAAGTACTGATAAGTAGAAGGCTAATTTGGAAGCAGAAAGTGAAAACAAGATGTTGAGAAAGTCATTTGAAAGGGAAACCCAGAGAAAGCAGTGCTTACAAAGTTGGTCCTGGTGCAAGTCTTCCTAATGATCATTCTATACATCTGCTGCAGACAGAACAAATACTGAACACCCCTGAATTCTGTTTTCTTGGCAAAGGTGTATACTGTGTGAATTCACCGTAATTGTGGGTCTTAGGAAAATGGAGAAAAAAAAATCGCCGAAAGCTATTTTCCATTTAAGGTAATGGGGTAATTCTAAAAACAGTCACTCTGTGTCTTCATGGATAATGTATGAACATATAAGAGGAAACATTATTATTTTGCCAGCAATACAGAATAACATCAGTGAAGGCAGTCATCAGTAGACTGAAAGGAAATGAAGACGTTATAATAATTAAAATAAGCTCATGCAAATACAAGACTGAAAAAAGAAGTGTGTGGGGAGGAGGTAGAAGATAAGCAGGTATTGGTTTTACTTGCTCATTGGTCAAGTCACTGTATGACTTAATCTAGGACCTGCCCGTCTGCTTCATGAGACACCACAACAAATCTTAAAACTCTAAAAGGAGAAACACAGCTTTCAGTCATGAGCAGGTTTAAGAACCAAGAAAAGAAAATGGCAAAGTCCTGCAAGAGTAGCATTTTCACTGCAATGTCTATTGCTAGGTAATCACGTACCAAGTACGAATTTTCCAAGAAAAGAGGGAAACTCTTGAAGGCAAAGCCATAAGCGCGTTAGTAATAAGCCGCGCCTTGCACAATGCAGAATTATAACAGAGAAAAAGGATGACAGAGCTCATTATGTTTAAGTCATGAAAGCGTAAATAACGTTAAATGGCAACAGCATTTTAAAAAATTCTTTGTGGAAATTTTTTTGTTAATTTAAATCAAAAGCAGAGTTGCTGTTTTCTAATTCATAGGGTTTTCTTTCCAAAGAAAGAACACTCATTATCTAGTATGTATACAGTACAAGATCACTGTAATAGAATTATTTCCCCCAAATAGATGGAAGATTTTTTAAGAAGGGGAAAAGCATCTTTATCGACTCTCTAGACAATGCCGCATATTCCTGAAAGATCTGTGGGCCTCTAATTGTTAAGAATTTGGGATAAATCTGGGCCCCCATTGACTTCAAAGCAATATGTAAAATATACGAAGCTCTTAGTTTTTACAAGTGAAGAATAAAAGAGTCACTTAAATGACAGAATAAGAGTTAATAAAAAGGCAAATGAATACATCTCTCTTTAAAATAGTCTATTTTAAAAAGTGAATTTCTTAATTCACATTGAACTTCCAAATTACTATAATCAGAACCAAAAGTCAAGAATACTAATATAAAGGATTTAGACGTTACCCTCCAAAAGAAAGACTTCACAGAGAAATAAGATCCAAGCACTTCGTTTTCTGAGAGTTCCTAAAAATAAACAAATATTTAGCTAAATTTTGAGGTGTTTTGAGCATATTTGATTAACTCATCAAAATTCAGACAAGTAAAAACCTTAAAATGATATATCCTAAAGACACTTCAGATGTTTATGAACTGTAAGTTTTCCTCTTTTGAATAAATCACATTTTTGAAATTTTAATTGAACTGTCTTGCTCTTATCTAATCCAATGGTAGCAAAGCTTAGAAAGGACTATTTTTGTAATTTTAAAAGAATCTACTTACCTCTTTATTAGTAGTTTATTAATGTATCTGAGTCTAATATTTTATTTTAGAAAATAGAACTGTTTAAACATATTTTAAAATTCAGAAATAAATCCAATACTATCTATTCCTTTTAACAAGATAATTTAATGTCACAAACTGTCAGAGCATTTTAAAATAACAACAGCACAAATCTTATTTATAAACATGTACCTAGTCAAATTTGTCTTAATTCCTAACTAAAATTTTCATAGTTTTACGATATAACATTTAGTATATATAATATAAATTACTTAGTTAATTGGAACTTCCCTAAAATGATTTTAAAAATAAATGAATACTAAGAAAGATGGCTATTTAGCTGAAAACAAAGCAATGGATTCATATTGGACATTTTATTGCTGAATTATCAGACTTTTATAAAACCAAAAGTGAAACCAATTTTGACTTTAGGAAATCAAGAATACAATTCCTCACTTTTAAAGAGAACATCTGAATTGCATGCATCCTTCAAACTTTGATGTTTAGCATCCTGTCTCTGGGTGACAGTTACAGTAAAATTATGGGAAACTGATGACAGTTATGGAAACCATCAACCTTTGACACCGACGTAGAGAAAGCAGTTCTGTAATTTATTTGATTATTCCACAATTTTATGTTATTACCTAAGATGGTAGGGTCCAGGACCTCACATGATACCTGATTATACATAGAAGGTGCTCAATAAATATTTGATCGACTGTCAATCACTTGGAATTCCATTTGCTTAAGGATATATATTCCTTTCAAAGTGATCCTTCTAATAAATTATGTCAGAAAGCAATAATGAACTAACATACTTAAAGGTGTGCAGCAATCTGAATAATTTAAGTTTAACTAGAATTATATCAGAGATCCTCTATGCACTCTACCTGTGCTTTTTACATGAAATCTATTTCTTAATGAAACCAATTACATTTCCCTAAGTTACTTGCACCTGGTTTGGTCAGGTAGCATAGTAATTGAGAGGTCATCAGGAAGTAGTCATGAGTTTAAGACATGGTTTGACAATCACTACAGAGTTACACATTATTTACATTTATAGCACTGGTTCTCAACTGCCACATTTAGCACACTGTCATATCAGTTTCTAGAAAAGTCTTCACAAAATACACTTACAGTTGAACATTGGAGCACAAAACTTAGATGAAATGACTGCAGTCTTCTTTGATGCTATGCTATTGTTTAACTCAAAAAAATCCTTATTGTAGCTTCTGGAAAAGAAGCATATTTTCCTTTTCTACTGCCAGTTCTTTTTTTCCCTTGATTCCCAAATCTCTTTTAATTAAGCAGCATGCTAAACAAAATGTGGATAAATTTTAAAATATCATATTAAAGAAATTATTTCTCGAAGCTCCTGACAAAAATCACTTCTCCAGAGTCAATAACAAGTTATCCAGCTGACACTGAGTTTTTTCTTAATGCAAAATGTGTTAAGGTGACTTAAATCAATGTGAAAGTCTTGGCTCTAGACTCAACAGTCACAGCAACTAAGACAACCATTTAGCACTTAAAAATCTTGTTACTTCATTTAAAGTTTAGGTGGTCTAGTGTTAGTCACTCAGTCGTGTCCGACTCTTTGCGATCCCATGGACTGCGGCCCACCAGGCTCCTCTGTCCATGGGATTCTCCAGGCAAGACTACTGGAGTGAGTAACCATTCCCTTCTTCAGGGGATCTTCCCAACACAGAGATCAAACCTGAGTCTCCTGTATTGCAGGCAGATTCTTTACCATCTGAGCCACCAGGGAAGCACTTAGGCAGATTTTTACCAGCTGAACCACAAGAGAAGCCCAAGTATACTGGAGTGGGTAGCCTATCCCTTCTCCAGCGGATCTTCCCAACCCAGGAATCGAACTGGCGTCTCCTGCACTGCAGGCAGATTTTTTACCAACTGAGCTATGAGGGAAGCCTAAGTGGTCTAAGGTGACCTAATACTGAAACTGCACCAATTCCT
This sequence comes from Bos mutus, assembly GCF_027580195.1. NCBI lineage: Eukaryota > Metazoa > Chordata > Mammalia > Artiodactyla > Bovidae > Bos > Bos mutus. The sequence continues at coordinate 25,484,268 of NC_091623.1, forward strand.
ACTCTCTGTTCTTCCCCAGATGAACATCAGGGACAATGACCTAATTATGTGATTAGTATGCAAAGAACAAAATAAGATTGATGAGTTGGTGGGGGTAGGGAGGGATTTTTATGGTTGAGAACTTAGGTTTCTCTGTTAAAATTTGAGAAACAAAATACTCATCACATTTGGATCCACTGAAGTCCTCGGGCTGTGCTTTTTATGTCATATTTAATTACTTCTGTCATTATTAACCAACTAAAATTTATATTTGATTTTACAACCTACATTCTCATGTAAATTTAGGTCTTTATTTCAAATAAAACAAGTTAATTTTCCTGTGGACCCTTATGCCACTTGTAGCTCTGATGAATATAAAATTCACAGTAGATTAGCCAAGACTTTTTTTTCACTAGAATTTCTAATAATAAAAATAACAAAAAACAATAATAATGATACACCTGTTTTACGATAATAAACAGAAAGTGGTGATTTTATTGTGGAAGGCAAGAAAAGCGGAATAAACTCATTATGAATTCCAGAGAAGACTTGTCTTAAGTCTTAATTACAGATATTTAGTTACACTTCAGTCTCTGCCAAGACAAGACTTTGGTAAGTGAAGGAAAGTGCTACTTTAAAAATGCTAAAATTATAAAATAACAACAAAAGGAAACAGAATAAAAACCATAGGTGTCAAGCAAATAAAAGGAAAATTATTGAAGTTATTCTGAATGATGAACTGTTGAACTATTCCTGTTGAGTTTTTGAATTTATTAAGGAAGCAAGATCCATCTTTTTTAAATCTACTTTTTTTTGCCTCCAAAAAATTCAATGCATACTAAGAAAGTTTCTCCTCCAAGATAAAAAATTCTACTATTAATCTAAAAGTTAATGTGATTTTAATTTAAACAATCTAGAAGATGGATTCTTTTTCTCAGAGAAATAAAACTGGATGCTCAATTTTTCCCCAACAAATGAATATGATGATGTTTCTTTCATATTAAAGTATGAAACTATTTATATATATTAAATGTTTAATAGAAAATATTTATATGTATACAAGTATATATAAATATAATATTTCTATTTATTTCTATATAAAATAAATCATAGAAAGATTTAATGACTTTGCCATCAGACAAGCAAGAATAGCCATTGAACTCATTAAAAGTGATATCTTTTATTGGCCTTAAATTGTAGAGGCCTTTAAACACATTGCATGTTATTTTAGTACAGTAATTCTATGATACTCAAAACATTCACAGTAGATTGGAAGTTTTGAAGTATGAGATTCTGATGTAAAAGTCAAGTCAGGTAGTATTATTACTACACAGCATGTTTTTATAGGTGCATAATTTCCTCTTACCTCCTTGCCCACTTCCTTGGGCATTTAAGAGGTGAAAAATGAGTAAGTGCATAAGTAAATAATTTTCATAGACTTTCCTAGTCACACTGGAGTCTAGTTACCAAAGCTGCGATTCTCAGATGCCTCCATCAAGTTGACTAAGCCTATCGACATGTTAGTGAACACAGGAATGTGAAGGAAGTAGAAGCGAACACTGAAACACTATTTTTTTGTTTTCTTGGTTCCTCAAATAGATGTTCATATCATTTGTACTCATTAAACATAAATATAATCCCTCTGCAATGCCCATTGTCCTTTTAAATATTGTTGAAGGGAAAGAGGCAATGTCAGCTCCCCAGAGGACCTACTCTATAGCGGAAGCCCGGCCCTGCTTTGTCTTTTATTCTTTTTAGAAATTTTACCTGGAGTCTTTCTTGTACATGTGTGTGTGTGTGTGTGTGTGTGTATATCTAACATATACATATATATATATATATATATAAATACATGCATTGTCAACCAGGGCTTGTCAACCAGTCCTTAAAAAATTATGATTTACTTTCACTGTAGACATTTTGGGGGCTTTAAAACCAATAAATCTCCTCCCAGGCACACTCTATAAACACACACACATACACACATATATCTGTATCTAACATATACATATTAGATACATTATATGTACATACATATGAATCTTTGAATTAAAAGGCCATGTAATCTGTGAATGAACCTTCATCATCCTGGAGTCAAGCTATGTCAGTTCCCTCTCTTTGATCAGTCCAGAAAGGGTTCAGAGAGCTCACTTGGTAGCACACGTTAGCAATGTGAAAGCCAATCTATGTTCCCACAATCACACATCTTAGAGCTAGCACAAGGCGTCATGGAATCCACTTTCTCCTTAAGATTACATTTTGGCATTTCACTTTGTGCCAGCTCATCCAGATTCTCCCCAAAGGACTCCCAACATTTTAAAAATACAACATGAGGGGTCAAATAAATGTAATGCTCTTGTTATAGCAAATCCCTGTAGTTATGAATTACAATACATAAAAATGTATGATATATTATACCTCTGTGAAAACAATGTCAGAAACAGCAAGAAAAAAAAGTCATCTCAATATAAAATTTAATTACAGCTTCATGTATTTTGAGGCGATAATCCAATATTTACTGGCATTATGATATCTCTATTTTAAATAAACTTATTATGAATTTTAGGAGTATAATTAATTCAGATAAAAATACAGTCCTTTATAATACAAATGTTCATGCAATTCACCCTTTGTTTATTGTTGTATTGCAGACTCTTGGAAGTCTTAATTATAATGTTGACTTTATAGAACTTCCAAATAAGAAAAATTTGGAAGTACAGATAGTAGAAGAGTAAGAATTTTTAAAAGAATTTTATATTTCCTTCAAATACATGTCAGCATTTAATTTTTCAAAGACATATACATAATCATTAGAAATGAGACACCAAAGAAAAGCCATTTTGGTCATTCACAGTTGAGAAAGTAAAAAATCATTAAAATTTTCATTTTTGCAACTTTTTAAAGATCACCCTCTATTTATTATCAGGATATGAGGTCTTTATGAAAAGGACATGGTAATTGTTAAATAATGACTTTTTTCCCCACCATGTCTGACTGACTGTGTGAGATACTTAAAAATGTGTTAATCTGTTTCTCTACCATTTCTTAAATTAAAGCACTTAGAGGTTTTCACTGATGCATTTTTAATGTGTCATCCAAGGTGTCAGGTTTAACTACGCCCTGCAGACTTAGAGTTGAAAGTGTTCTCTAGTTTAAATTAACAATATCCTTGCCAAAAGTCTTATTATAAATTGCCTCATTCAACCAGTGAATAAAGTGTTTTATAGTTCATTAAAATTATGCTAAGTGATTAAAATAAAATCTTTATAAAAAAGATATTACTAAAAAATAAGCTATCAAGTAACAGAAGATATGCTAATGAGACGTCATCACATAGTCATATTATTCAAAGGATGAACTCTTCTTAAAACAATTTTAAACTGTTATTGTTGAGAACAGAAATTGCAATGTGTACATCTTTATATCACAATGGTTATTTCTCATAGAATTAAAGTGATTTATTGAAAGCATAAGTTCATTATTACTCTCACTGATAAACTCATTCTTCCATGTTAAAACACACGCAGACACACAATGTGGTATAAAATCATTTCTGCTTGCCATCTGACAGAGGCAATTATTTCATTATTGATTTTCTATTTTTTTGTTTGACCCCACAAAATGAATTCACAAAATTCATATACACCTTCTCTTCTGCGCTCATGAAGCTTTCTTGTTGAATAATTTAGCCTTAGAATAAATTATCAATGATAAGCTTCTTCTAAAGAATAAAACATTACAATAACTCAAAGCATCACCATTTCTCTGCCAAAATGCATCTTGCCACCTACATAGAAAACTTTGGCCAGGATAATTATCCAATTGTCCAAGTTTAGGGAGTTATCGATCCCTTTCTTCTTAAAATAATATTTTCCTACAAAAGCTTAGTGTGGGAAGAATTAGAAATGTGCACAGTGGAAAGTATGTCTTGTGGAAAAACCAGAAGGAGTGTATTACAGGATGCTACTATCCTCAGAAAAGGAAATACTATGGAATTCATAATTGTTTACTGGTTAACATACAGTTCAAATATAACACATATTTTAACACTCTTCCTTTCCAGAGGTAAGTTTAGGCATAGTTTTTCCCTATTCATTATTAGATGGTAACACAGATATTCCAAATAATATCTAAATCTGTCCTGAACTATAATTACAAATTCTCTATCAAGTCGGCTCTTCACCTCTCTTGCTTTCAATAGTAAATACAGCCCCACATTATGTGAGTTTCACAAATAATGAGATTTCTATTGAAAGAATCTGCCATTGGCAAGACAATGAAAATGAGCAGATATTTAAATAATGAGAAATTCCCTGAGCTGATGAACGTATACACTGAGGAGATGTGCATATTAAAAAAAAATAACAATGCCATTTTAGCTCTTCCTCACCCCGCTTCCATGCTTATATCATTTCTGAAAATAAAAAGAAAATAAGCAAAGGAGAACTCCATATTGGAGAAATTATCTAACAACATTATCTGACTATATGTAAGTCTTTGCCACAAAGTGTATAATTCTCAGATCTTATCTTCACCAGATCAGATCAGATCAGATCAGTCGCTCAGTCGTGTCCAACTCTTTGCGACCCCATGAATCGCAGCACGCCAGGCACCAAGGGGGCTTAAAAACAGACTGAAGCCTGTCTATAAAAAAGCAGATCTCAGTCCCATAAACCAAGATTCCAAAGAAGAAAATGACCTGTTTCTATGAAAAATTCACCTTTGACTTTGAGTACAGTTATATCATATGTAAAAATACCTGTATTCAAGAGTCATCCAAATAAATTACATCCTCTTTCCAAAAATAAGAGAGGAAAAATCTTTACTTACACAGGAATCTTTACAGGGAAAACACAGAAATCATTAGAAAAGGGATGCGTTTGCACAACACGGCAACTCATAACTACACAGCACAGTCATTTGTCCCTTCGTTTCTCAGGAAGGACTATTTACTTGAGCACCATCCTTGCTCCTTCAATCCCTGGAGGAAAGAACTGGGGGAAGCAGTCTCCTTGTGTGTTAAGGAGAGCGGACGAGGTGGTAACTGAAATTTCAAACTTTCCCTGGATTTTCAATTTAACACTCTGCTCTTGTAACACTAAGATGAATATGGCACATATTTTAAGGGACAGTGACAATTTGAATGAATTATCAGGTATTCAGTATGTTCTCATAGGAAAAAAAATGATTTTCTTCTACTTAGCATTCACTGTCCCCATGAAATTTTATAAAACTGAAAATCCCTCAGGCTAAAAACCCCAAAGCTATATTATTATATACACTAAAAATAATCTACCAAGTACCCCAATGAGTGCAGTTAGATACAGGGAGTTCTGTATCATCAGTGTCAAGCTAGAAAATATACCAGTTTGAATGTACAATTGGATTGTTAATGCTTAAAAACGCTAAGAAGTTTAGATATGAAAATAGTAAAGAATAGATGTTTATTATTTTTTGTGGATCAAAAAAATGGATTTATGTTGGCTTAATTTATCTTTAAAACTAAATTTAAATATTAATTAGATAAACTATTTAAAGAAGAATCTTTCTTCTTTTATATTACAATAAAATAGATTATTCCTTCTAGTTAATACTCAAAACTATATAATATCTTGCTCTAGCATTATATCTTAACTACAACTGGAAGAGAGATATTGCTATATATTAATGGATTATAATGTTTTTACACAGATATAGTATAATGAAGACACATAATGAAGAAAGTCAAGTTACATAAATTTTTAAACATATATATCTTTAATATAATACTAATTTTGAAGTATAATTACAAAGAAAAAAGTGTAATACAAATATGAACAGTGCAAATATTTCCTTAAGATTTTTGAAATTTTATTTTGGCCAGGAGAAAACCTAGTGAACACTAGGTGAGAAATATTTGGCAATGTTTTTAATGTTTTAAAATTAAATGTTTTTAATTTTATTAAAATGATAAAGGTGATTTTTAACATGGACCTGACCTTTTTATGATCCAAATTATCTTTTGGCTGCTAATTCTACAATAACCGGAAAGAAAGTTTTTACAGTAAGAAATTCTGGTTAAAGCAAATTAAGACATTACCATAAATAATCATGTTGCTATAAGTACTTTCTTAATTCACGATAATGAAAGTGACAAAATTAAAGAAAAATTTAAATAATAGCATGATTCAATCAGAATGGAAGAAAAAAGATTGTTATGTTCCAGGGTCTAAAAAAATAAGTCACTATTCAAAAGGAGTACCAATTTTGTAAAATAGAAATCTGAGCAAAAATGATCTTTACAAATAAAATCCTTTAGATTTATTCCAAGGAGTAGTCATACAAAAGTCGGTTTCATCTTGACATTTATTTGTGTACGTGGTACCACCACTGAACAGATTAGAAGCTTAGAATAGATCTTTTATATTTTACAAGTTATAGGAAGAGCCAGGGCTTGGTAACTTACAAGAACTATAAACTCCTCTCGTTCCCACCTGCCATTTATTTCTTGAAGTGAGAGGAGAAGCAATGACAGAAAACTGTTCTCATTATGCACTTCAAAGATGTAGCAATAAAGGGATTTTTGAGTTTAGAAAACCTCAGACTCGGTTTTCAGTGAAAGAAAACAGTAAATTACATGGATATTCCTCCTCTCTGGAGTTGTCCCTACCCTAGTGCCATTATTTTAAACCTGATCTAGAGCAAAGGCATTTTCTAGACCCTGTGGTGCCCAGAACAGAAACCAGATGCTGAGAATGATGCTCAAAAGTGACCCAAGATTAGCAAGAGGATGGTTTGGATGTGATTGATCAGAGTGATTTCTATTTACTGAAAAAGCATCACATGATTGGCTTAAAGTTCATGGGGAAAAAAATAAAAAAGTGAAGAGTGATGAAATTCTGAGGTGTAGTTTGAAGGGGTATGAGAGAGCCTGGGAAAGCAGCTGATAGTTCTTCTCAACGAGAAAAGCTGAAAGATCACATGCTAAGCATTACCTTACTTGATCTTTTCCAACTCTTCCTCATTAGCATTGTCTGTAAATGAAATAAAGCATTTTCATTATCTTATCACTCAAGCACAGGTCAGGGCAGCCAATTGTTTTTTGGAGGGAGCTTAACATTTAAACAGCAAACGGTTTCCAGCAACAATTACACAAGACAAAAATTGTTTTTTCTGGTACACACAGCTAGAAGAAGCACCTTTAACATTCAAGCAGTCTTTCTGGTAAGAGTTCATTTGCTTTATCCTTTTGTACAAAGAAATGGGACAGTAGATTTTAAATAGAATGGAAAATTTGAAATATCTTATCGACAGGAAAAAAATGCATTGCGTCTCCCAATTAGCAATTGTTCCTTTTGGTAGTGGAGGCTAAGGATGTATCATGACTTTACTGGGTATATAATAATTTTCCTCCTTAAACACATTCAAAGTCTGTTGCATTGATGGCGTCTTAGATTTGTGTCTGCTTCCAGTTAGTCTGTAATTACATCAGGGTTTTCAAATGCTTTCAACTGAGAAAAAGTGCTGCATATTGTGATGGTTATTAGTGGATCTTCCTAATAGCCATTTCAGATCCTGTAAAGTTTTTTCATGTCATAGTAAGAGGTGTTATGACTTCAAGTTTTCATTAAGTTTCATGAAAGTTCATGATGAGTGCCCAAGATCATTGGTCTCTCACATAAAGTAACTCATAAAAATACAATGACTTTTAATTTCCTCTCCATTTAAAAGGAAAAATTCTCAATGAACATGGAGGTATTAACTTCTGGGTAACCTCCTTACTCTCAGCTTTATTATTACCTTTAAGGCAGATGCAGTAGGGACTAGGGAATATTTGGAGCAAAGAATACAGTTAATAGAAATGCTAGCTGTATTTGTGTATCAAGGAAGAGCACTGGTGCCTTTTAAGAACTCTATCTCCTTCAGCAAAATTCACTGTAAAGCAAGACCATTTCAGAAACCACTCACAAATTACAAAAATACAAAAAGGGAAAGATCTTAATATAAGATTAAGTCATTTAGAAGTCAACCTTTGGCTTGAACCAAGACAAAGGAATTATGTAGAAGTTCTAGCATAGGAAATGAGAAAAAATCATAAAATTGTCAAAGATAAGGCTATATCCCGCTTTTACGTAGACAGTGGTTTTATGGATTATATTCTCTCTATATACACTCTGAGTTAAATATTAACCAAAATATGGAAGAGAAGTAGATTTCCCAAGTTTACACTGGTTCCCTATTTTTTTCAAATGGAGTCATGAACTGCAAAGTATTATATTTTTTTCTAATTATTAATGTCCAACTTATTCTGAAGCAGCAAAACCCACCATTGGGCTGTGGAGATGGGTGTTTAACAGATGTTTGTGGTTGATGACAAATGAGTATTGTCATTGTCATCACCACCATGATCATCGCCATCACCACCACCACATTCTTCTCACCATTAAAGTCAACTGAGTATGAAATACTTTCATGGTATGCCAAGTTTATCAAAACTGTCCCAGTTAGGAGTCATACTGCACATGTTCAACTTTCTCAGAAAGAGTTTCAATGAACAAAGAATGGTAATTCCTAGGGACAAGTTCTTGAGTCAAATCAGGTGAGAATAATTAAGACAAGTAAATCAAAAACTAAAATCTCTTATCTCGTGGCCATTTATCATCATCAACTAGTCTTTAAGAATCTTACAAAGTTCCATTTTGTAAGAAATGCTGTCCTATGAAAAAATGGCTAAGAACACGAGAAGAGTTGAACCTCAGGGCCACACTCGATGTTACACAGATTCACTGCTCCTGGCAAAGCCACACGCCCTGACTCATAACCGCTGTATGCAATTAACCTTTTATATGTAAAGCTAACTACAGGTTTGGTATTTTACTGTCTCTCAAAATCAGTTTTACCAATAAGCTGCATGGTATTATTTTTCAGATTGGGATTCTGATACAAACAAAAGGCCAGTAATTTCCCCAAGTGTAAATAGAAAGATTGGGCAGTTACAGGGACTAATTCCTTATTTTCTGATTCAATCTCTAGAGTTCAATTATAAATACAATGACTCTCAAAATGGCCCTGGATTTTATAACAAAATTTCTGCTTATTGAGCGAATCCAACCTGCTAACCAGTGGGTTTAGGTATCTCAGTCCCAATTCTCTTTTGTTTTTTAGATGGTTGGGTGAAGGTAGATTCAATAAAACTGAAAACAGTAAAAAAGGTTTTTAAAAAGTGAATTTAACAGACATACTATCAATATTAACATTGTTACCTTCGCTAACTGTGGGACATACTAGAGAAGAAAGATTGGGGAATGTTAAAGATAGGAGATGAAGCAAATTCTAGAAAAACAAGATTTAGTTTTTGCTCTTTGATCTTCAGCTGAGAAACATATGAATTTGTTTTTGAAAGTGTCATTATCTAATATCATAGTACAATTCAAACCCTTTATTAGCAACTCAACCTCTTTGAAGCCCAATAAAAGGCGTAAGTACATTAAAATATGACTCTCTGAGAGTTGCAGAATCTTTGGGTTTTTAGAAATTTCACATTCTCAATCCATGTTTTGTTTTTATCTTTTGTTGCAGTGATTTTTTTAAGGCAATTACATGGCTATTATAGATATAAAAAATCACAGAATGGCTAGATATTATGGTACCTACATATTATAAAACACATGTATTTTATGTTTATAGATGGATTTTCCCCAAATGTTAGGTTATGAAAGAATTAAAAAAATTTTCAAAAATAAACTACCAAGAAAAATAAATTCACTAAAGATCAACTAAGGTTAATTCATATGTTTCTTAAAATTTTCTACTTTTTAGCTTTAGCCAATCCATAGGTCTAGGTTATCTAAGAGAGTGTGTAATACAAATTAACTCACTTTTATTCCACAAATTCGCCAATGAAGAAAGTTGTGGATTGAACTCTGCTAGAAAAAGAGCCAGAAAGAACTCACACACACAATCAGACCAAAATACCACATATAGGACTCACATGTATGCACTGCACACTACAGGGCCTACACAGGACATGCATTCAAAGCAGAAATGACAGTTGCGTCATGCAAGTCATCAGCGTGCCCCCAGGAAGGTTTTGGTTTCTCACACACGCAGCACTGAAAATTAAAACACACACACACATATATATGTGTGTGTGTATATATACACATGAACATACACACATACATACATATATGTATCTGTTCACACACACATACATATATGTATCTGTACACAACTGAGATTTTTTACAAAAGAATCATGACTCAATGGAGAAGATTTTAACATAAGTAACCATGAAATACTTTTGTTATGACTCATGTATGTTTCTTAATTAGCTATAATTAGATCTTGTATGTTTGACAGGCTTTAGTAAATCCAGTAGGCTGATAAGGTTTTCAACTTGTTCTTCCTTTTTACTGAGTTCCAGAAGGAGAACTGTTCTCACAGGGAGAAATTTCTCCTGTTCATACAAGGAGAACTCATCGCAACCATGTGATCATGAAACGTAATGTCAGTATTAATAGTGTATTAAACACGGGCATGATAATTGATTTAGAACTCTGAGAACTTTGTGATGCTAAGTCCTCTGTTTCCAGTTACTCATTCCTTCCCACTTTTGATAGGATTTCTTAACATTAATGTTCTATTTCCTATCTGATGGTTAGGATTTATTTGTCAATGGCTCTTGAAACTCATACTATCCATTCTCCATGTGAATCCATATAAAATATTTAGTTAAGTTTTATAAACACAGGCGTAAGAATAAACATGTGCTTTTTGAACTAAGTCTTAAGTTCCAAAAGCTTAAAATAGATCATTTCTGAGCTAATAATCAAAGAGAACAGAACTCATAATTTTGCTGTGAGAAGGTCAAAGCAAAATCATCCTCTATTCCTTCCCTATGCATCATTCTGAATATTAAATGGAATTATGAAGCATTTAGTAAACTGATTCTGGTTTTCTGCATTATGCATTTGAATTTCTCTAAATAAGATTTATTCTTAGGTAATTTGTGAAAGTTCAGCATGTCATTTTCATTGCAGCAATACATTATATATTTCAGGCATATTAAAAGTTTAATTTGAAGGTACACTGGATAATTGAGTTGCTTTTAACCAAGAAATTTCTAATGTATTCCAGGTAAATATATTTAGCCAATAAATACTAGGCACGTTACCAAATGAAGAAAATACAGTGATGTGCTTCTAATTCATTGTCATGGTTAGAAATCTCGAGACGAGCAGTATAGACTGATTTTAATCAGATTATCATCAATATAAAATTTAAGAGTTCCAAAGGAACATTAAATCATTATTTCCAATATTGTTTGTGACAACCTCAGGGATTTGAATATTGAAGAAGGAAACTTAAAATACTTTCCCTTGAACCTTTGAGGCATTCCATCAAATCCTCCTTGAGATTTATCTACAGCCCACTGAAAATCAACCAGGTACAGAAAGCTGGACTAGGTTCTAAGAGGAGTCATCATAAGAAAGGTAAGCAGAAACAATAATTTTAAATATCTATAAATACTTATAAATTATTATTTCTTAAACCAGGAGGGACAGGGTATCGGATGGAGTCAAGGTGAAGTACAGTAAGTAGAAGTGTATTTTAGGTAGGAAAAGTCATGCTGGAGAAAGCTTGGACTTGAGAGGAGGTGAGCTGTGCAGGAGTCTATATTTTGCTGGGACAAAGGTTACAAGTGAGGGAATGTATGTTCCTTTGCTGGAGAAGATTAAAGCCTTCATCAGGAGTTTCCATTTCCATGTTAGAGAAATAGCCAGAGGTCACTGAACACTTAGAAGAAGAATAAAGAAGGAGTTATACAACTTAGCATAATGCATATAGGTGGCCAGTAAGTGGTTTTATTCAATAGATGCCTACAAATGACATTTATTCAGAGGTTCAAAAATCTCCCAACTAGGGTCGCTTACCAATTTTAGAGACAGTAATTAATAAACAGCTCTAGAACTGCTATATAGACCAAAATAAACAAAAGGTGGCTCCCCACCTAATTCATGTGTCTTGGTTAGAAATTTTCATCATGTAAAGCATATGCACAGAAGCCGCAAGCCCAGTCTAGGAATCAGACTAGCCAGGATATTGGAGATCCTGATAGGATTTCCTATAGGGGACCTTTCATGCTTCCTCCCCTGCCCCTAACCCAGCTGCTTCTCAATAACCAACTCCAAGCTCCCAGCTATCGGTCCAACCACAAGGAGGACCAGGTCCTCCAGGTCACCCTTCTTCCTGCTTCTCGGGTGTTGCTGAGGTCAAGACGGGCTTTACCAGCCAGAGGCCGTCTCCGGTACAGGCTGCACCCACTGTGCCTTTTCTGAGGCACTGGGTGCTGATAAGCCACTTGCTTCTCTGGTGCAGAGGACAGAGTATCCAAAATGGGAAGGGAAAGACATTGGTTTTCAGTTGCTGCAGCAGAAACAATCTAGTGCTATTTGGAGGTATAAAGTAAGGCAACAAAGGAAAACTACTTGGCAGTAAAAGATTTCTTCCATAAAACTAAGTTAGCCAAAAAGATCTGAATCAAGAAAATGGCATGAAGATTTCAAGAAGAATCTTGAAATGTTAAGGGAGAATGTGGCTGGACAGATACAATGAGGAGAAAGGAAAACGAAGAAAAGATAATTAACAATACCAGGTTTCTGATACGTTAACAGTTTCGTATACCCTGTTTCATTTCCTATTCATGTTTGATAAACCACTGATGATAAGTAACCAGGCACTGTCATATTCTAAAATGATTTTTCCTAGTTAGAAAGAAATGGTGCCTAAATATGTTTGAGCAGCAATGGAGATGGAAGGATTTTTGCAAGAATTGTTGAAGGAAAACTGATTTCTGGAATTACTGTACCTGTGCTATATTTCTGAGTAATTTAGAATTCAGCTACTTCATCATAAAGTCTCTTGATACCAATTTGATCCCTTAAACCCTCAGTCTGATGTTAAAATATTTAATAAATATTCTTTTAATGTAGAAAATCAGCAGACCTTTCATCATGAAGTCACCCGAATAACTAAAACAGTTGTATATATTTGGATCCTCAGTAATACTGCCAGTTCGGATATTCTGGGGACACCTAAGATCTCAGGCACTTGGTTATTTTCATTTATGAAGTGCTGTCTTTCATAAAGTAACAAAACATCACCAAACAAGAATATTCTGTCACCAAGTTTTGTTGATTTCACCTCCGATAGATAAACTTTTTCATTTCCTTCCATCTCTGCGTCGGACAACTCTAATCCAAATCTCCATCATTTCCCACCAGAATTTTTAAAACAGCTTCCTAGTTGGTCTCCAAACATCTATTCTTACTCTTTCATCTCTTTTCTACAGTGTAGCTACACAACAAAAGGCAAATACAATTATGCCGCTTCCCATTTACAGACTTTTCAATGGCTCCCCGTTGCTCTTTGGGGAAAGACCACGAACTTTAACATGGCCAACAGTCCTAACACAGTCTGGGTGCCTCCCTTTGACTGTCATCATGCACTAAGATCTCCCACAGTCTGCTTCCACCCTTCTCTAAGCTCCAATACTCTTTCAGTTCTTGGAGTGCAGCTTGGTTTCCCTAACTATAGAGCCTTTGCCTGTGCTATTTCTTCTGCTTCAAATACCTCCTCTGTTTTTGTTTTTTCTTTGTTTTTTGCTTTTATCAACTCCTATTCGCACTTCAGATCTCGTGTCTCATTTGACTTCTTTAGAGAATGCTGTTCCCATGACTAGAACAAATTCACCTCTGTTTTCTCTACAGCAGCACGTCACTGCTCTTTCATGGCACTTAAAACAGCTGTCATTTTACATCTCCTTCTGGGATCGTTTGATTTCTGAGCTCTCCACTGCATTTCAGCTCTACTGAATCCTAAAGGTCTAGCGTGTTGTTGCTGTTTTAGTTGCTAAGTTGTGCCTGATTCTTTAGCATCCCCACGGGCTATAGTCTGCCGGGCTTCTCTGTCTGGGATTTCCCAGGCAAGAACACTGGAGTGGGTTGCCATTTCCTTTTCCAGGAGATCTTTCCCAACCCAGGGATCGAACCTGCATCTCCTGCGTTGGCAGGCAGATTCTTTACCACTGAGCCAGCAGGGAAGATCAAGGGTCTAGCATAGGATTTAGCTCATAGCAGGTTCCTGATGAATACCAGATTAATTTGAATAAAAGAATAAATGAATATTTATACTTTATTCCTGTGTATGGACTAGCCAGATAGGATATACTCCTTGGTTTATACTGGGTGAAATATTATATTCTGAATTGGTGACTTTCAAAATTGTATTTATAAATGTTCTCTGTGAAAAAACATCACCTACCCTTTCATTTGCCCACAAAAGACTATGCCTATGAACGTACATACATTCTTTCACCCTGCTAAGTTCTCAATGTAGCTATTATCAGATAGCACTTGTTCAAAAAGAACATTTTCTTCCTCACTGAATAAAGTATAGAGACTTAAATCATACTTAACAAATATTATATATGAATAGGTATGCTCATTGTTTAATTTTAAAAAGGATAGAGAAAAGTCCATTGCAAAAGGTGAGTTTCTCAATGAGTTTAAAACGCTTCCCCATTTGAAACTGTAACTCGCTATATTTACTTACAATCTAGGGGAAAATGCCAATAATATTAATACCTTTCCAGTAGAAAACATATACCAACTTTAATCATGCACTATTTTAAGACAGCAATACACACATTGCTGAAAAAGAGTGTTTAAATTTGCCTAAAACTTATTAAATATGTCTACTCTTAAAATGTGTTGCAATCAGAATTAATGAGAATAGCCCTTAGTACATGAAAGTACCCTGAGTCTAATAAATAATCTTTGGTAAATTGAGGCAGAAAGTGTACTGGCAAGCATATCGATGCAGGTCAAACCTGCATGTATATTTTTTTTTACCGTCGCTTCAACAGTGCTGGAGTTCCTGTATCTCTTGTCAGTTTCTCCTAGTAGCATGGTGTGCAAGGAAGTACAGACAGCCAAGGCTAGAAAATTGGTACTGCCAATATTGGAAGCCCACCAAGAAGATGAAAAGTACTCACTTATCATTCATCAAACAAATACCAGAAAGCAGAAATTCTATTGTAATTTCACCTCATTTTCTTTGTTATGGTACATTTGACAGTACAATCAAAACAGTAGGCTCTGGGTATCTCTAGGTGGAATTCAAAATATTCAATTCACCAGTAAATATAATCCCTGAGTGAATATCACCGTTCGCTACAATATAACATATCTGAAATTGGAAAATAAAATTATGATAAAACATGCAAATATGTCTCTTATTTACAGGAAGAGGTCCTGACCTAGAGAACAGAATAAGAAATTTGAATTCAAAAGACGCGATACACCTAGACTGCTGATACACAAGATACTCATAGAAACAAAGAAAAGGCCAGACTTTCTTACGCTGCTTCTCTTTAATATTACCTCTGTGTTCAGAGAAGGCTAACAACATTCAAACAAGCAGGAGCAAGAAAGCTACAACCAGACTCTGCGGGAACTTACCACATGTTCTCCTTCTTTAGGGGTAAGGATGACTGAGAGCAAAATGATTCCAAGATCATGGTCAGGATAATGGGGATCTTTCAGTGTTAAGGTCACATCCGTGGGCCTATGATATAAAATGTTAAGATACTGAGCATGCAGGAAACCAGTAGCAAAAGGCAATCTACGGAACGTGAAAAGATAGTTGCAAATGGTAGCATCCAATAGTGTTTAATACCCAAAATGTGTAACGAACTCATATAATTCAATATCAAAAAACCCTAAGCAATTGGATTTAAAAATGGGCAGAGGACCTAAACAGACATGTTTGCAAGAAGGGACATGCATATGGCCAACAGACACACAAAACAATCCTCAAAAACCACTAATTATTAGGGAAATACAAAGCAAAGTACAATGAGATATCACCTCACACCTGTCAGAATGGCAATTACCAAAGAAGCAACAAATAAGGGTTGGTGAGATTGTAGAGAAAAAGAAACACTTGTACATTGTTAGTGGAAATTTAAATTGGCGAGGCCATTATGGAAAATGGTATGGGGGTTCCACAAATAATTAAAAATAGAACTACCAGATGATCAGGCAGTTCCACTCCTGCCTGGGTATCTATCCAAAGAAAACAAAAATACTAATTGGAAGAGATACAGGCACTCCTATGTTTATTGTAGCATTGTTTACAATAGCCAAGGTATGGAAGCAACCAAAGTCTCCACCAACAGATGAATGGATAAATAAGATGTGGTATGCATATGCAAAGGAATACTACTCAGCCATAAAAATAGCGAAACTGTGCCATTTGCAACAATATGGATGGACTTGGAGGGTATTATGCTAAGTGAATTAAGTCACACAAAGACAAATACTGTATGATTTCAGTTATGTGCTGAATCTAAAACAAAACAAAACAAATGAACAAACAAAACAAAACAGAAACAGACTCATAGATACACAGAACAAACGGTTGCTAGAAGGGAGGGAGCAGGGGAACAGATCAAATAGATGAAGGGGATTAAGATACATAAACTTACATTCATTAAATAAATACAGGGGATGTAATGTACAGCACAGAAAATATACTCAACAATGTTGTAATAACTTTGTATGATGAAAGATGGTTACTACATTTATTGGAATCATTTTGTAATGCCTATAAATGTCAAACCACAATGCTGTATACCTGAAACCTACATTGTATGTCAATTATGTTTCAATTAAAAATATATATATATAATATTAAAAAGGTTATAAACAGTCATTAAATGAATAAACCAAAGTATATCTTATATCAACAATTTATTATTTTTAAGAAGAAAAGTAATTTTGCCTTCCTTTAATTTCCTGGCATAGTTTTTATTATTAAAATACCATCAACCTATTAAGTTATCCAATAAAATCATGGGCCAAATGGATAACTGGGTTCACACATTCAGTCTTTCATGGGGCTCTAAAAGGTCATGGAGTTACTGGAAAGGCCAAGAAAGTACCAGAAGGAAGTACAGAGAAACCTGTAAGCAAGAGTAGCTATTTTCTACAAATTTGAGTCCAACAACTAAATGAGGGTCATTTATTGACCTCTACCTTCCTTTTAGGTCTTCAGAATTTTCTTTAAACCAGGAGTATGACCTTTTAAAATGTATTTTTAATTGAAGGATAACTGCTTTACGAGTTGTGTTGGTTTCTGCCATACAACAACGTGAATCAGCTCCAAGTATATGTATATTCCCTCCCTTTTGAGCCTTCGTCCAACCCCACCCATCCCACCCTTCTAGGTAGAGTATAATTAAAGTAAACAGATGAGCAGGAGAAGAGGAAAATATAACATATAATTTGCTTGATATACATTATAAACATACTTTAAAACAATGAACAGTGGTGGTTTAGTCACTAAGTTGTGTCTGGCCCTTGCGACCCCATGGAGTGTAGCCCAGGGACTGTCCATGGGATTCTCCAGGCAAGAGTACTGGAGTGGGTTTCCATTTCCTTCTCCAGGGGATCTTCCTGACCCAGGGATCAAACCCAGGTCTCCTGCACTGCAGGCAGATTGTTTACTGACTGAGCTACTAATATTTAAAATAATGCTTCTACTTTTGGCTATTTAAACCTATGCCTAAATACTGTTTTAGGTTCAGAAATTCAAGGAAACCAACACTTAAAAGAGGTGATCAATACTCAGAAGGCTTCAGAATTAGAAAAGTATCTCTGAGGAACAGATTATGAATTACTAAATATTACCCACAATAACTTTTGGAAAATAATGCAAAATATACCTTCAACTGACAATAATATCTTGTTTCCATATTTTAATTAATACTGAAAAAAAGGGTTCATGTCCTCCATTAACCTAAGTGACTGTAGAACATTTAGCATCAGACTTGAATCTTGAAATGCTAGCAAATTAGGAATGTTCCTTTGGTTGTTCAATCATTTATTCATTTAACTCACAAAACAGGAAATGAACACTGTACTAGGTTCTGGGTAAAAATCAGAGGTCAAGCCCAAATATAAGACACTTGTCTTCATGGAGCTTAAGTTTTACTGAATGATAAAGCCAGATTCTAGTCTTGGGGAAAGGGCTTGATGGGAAAGGTGGTCCAAAAAAAACCTTCCAATCCTGGCTGCACTTCAGAATCAACTAGGAAGCTTTTAAAAAGAGCATGATCCTGAACTCTACCCATGATGACTCTGGTGCTGTAGATCCAGCCTGGGGTCTGGAAATCTATATATTTACAAATGTGCCCAAGCAATTTGGGGGAACCACAGCTACTTTCCAATGCTAAGATTTTATAATCCTAGGCTACTCTTTCACATGATTCTTAATTCACCGATTCAAGGAATGATGCTGTGAGAAATCTGGATGGTTTTTTGATGTTAGAGGTTTTAACTGAAGCATAAGGAACCAAGCAAACTGATAATATACAAAAATTATAAGGGCTGTGATGCAAATGCTTTGAGAGTAACAACTTGATCCTTTTAACAAATGCACATTAGTCATTATACTATATATGTGTATAATACATACTGGTGCATACACACATATTATATACACATATGTATACACACATGTCTTTACATGGGGTTACAATTTTATTTGGATCATTTTCCTATAATAATGATTACATTAAAAATTAACAGCAAAACCTTGATACATTTCTATAATGATTACATGATAAAGATTTAAGAATATTTGCAATTGCTTTACGATGATTATTGTTTTCTTCAAACACAATACCTTAATGCATTATACAGCAGCCTAAGTATTTATATGGCTGCTATTGCTATCCATCTGTCTATACCCAAAAGCTGCTGATTTCTATACACAGAATGCAATGACATACATGAATCTGTGATTTTTTTAAAGTGGTAACAAAGTTTAATTTGTTGGGAGGGGAGGGAATAGTCCACTAAATTCATAAAATAATGAATGTGGCAAAGTAAACATCAAATGCTTACGTATAATCTTTGAACTTTTTTTAACCATCCCCATTTTTTTCTAGTTAAAATATTTTTCAGCAATAATTTATATTTAACAGCAAAAAAGAGAAAGTTTTGCTTTATGTTAGTAATTTGCAGATCCTTATGCAGGGTCTAGGGAGAAAATAATGGTAGCCTTTGGAGAGCAGCAGCACAGCCCATTCTAGCTGGAGGTGTTTCATGATAACTGACCACAAACAACACCTTCAAAGACAGGCATGGGGAGGCGGGGAGCCAGCCATCACCCTGAGTAAATCGAGTAATGGCCTGCACTAGATTCTGGGGTAGAATGCAGGATGTGTAGGAAGTAAGGAAAAGGCTGCTCTTTTGTCCCGCGTGAGGCACAAATGACATTGGAAGACAAATTAGATGCCATCATGCTCAGACTGTAACACATAAGGGTTCTACTATTTATTCCATTTACATGTAAAGTATAAAGTAGTGATCTGGCCCACTGCTCTGCTTTCCTGCTTTCCACTATTCCTGCTAGATGATATATAATACGATCATCTAAAAGATCTCTAAAACCACCAAAGTTGAGTTCACAGCTTCCTTTGCAACCCATTTCAACACTGCTTTGGAGCTTCGAAAATCTACTTTTTCTTCTGTGGTCATGTTTTAGTCTCTAAGTCATGTCTGATTCTTACGACCCCACGGACTGTAGCCCACCAGGGTCCTCTGTCCGTGGGATTCTCCAGGCAAGATACTGGAGTGGGTTGCCATTTCCTTCTCCAGGGGATCTTCCCAACCCAGGAATCAAATCCAGGTCTCCTGCACTGCAGGCAGATGTTTTACTGACGGAGCTAGGACCCGTGGTATATTAATCAATACCAATCAATATCAAATGGTAGCTTCATTCTTAAATTAATGATTATGATTAACATGTATAATCTTCTTCATGCCTCACTACAACCACACCAGCAATGTGAGAGCAAAGACTGTGTCAGTCTAGATTCCTGGTTTTTGGCACATTCTGGAAAAAAAAGTAGGTGTCTTAAGAATTTTTTTGCTGAATAGTTGTTGTCAATGAGATAGTGCGGGAAGCTACTATTATTCCCACTGAGTAAGTGAGAAAGATATACTTGACAAAGGCTGGCTAGTATGAAGACTCTCAACCATGATTGACAGAACAGCAACAAGAACCCAGATCTATTGACATCTTCTGCTGCAAAGGTCTAGCTTCACAACAAGGTATAGTGGTTACGACAGTGTAAAAGTTACCTGTTTAACTCCAATTGTGTGAGATCCAGAAAGGCTGAGCCCATAAAGTCATCCTGCAGTCCAAAGTCATAGTCAAACACCTACCGAGCCAAAGACAAAGACATTATTATGAACAATTCTAATATAAACCTTAAATGAAAACATCTTCATTATAAAATAGTTTTTCTGTGTCACCAGAGTCAATACAATTTCCTCAGATTTATTTTTAAAATTCTGTTTTTATGTTTTGAAATGCTAAGTTCTCACAAAATATTAAAAGGGAATTACATTTAATTTTGTAACTAAATTACTGATTTAAAACAAAATAGAATTTTACAGAAGATGAATAACAAAATCAAATAAAATATAGTGAATCATCAAAAATGTGGGAACCACAGGCTAAGGATATTTACCCCTCATTATAGAAGGTGTATTAGTATTACTGAAAGGTAAACTGAGTTGGTATGAAATTCAACAAATATGTCTTTCATAATGGGCTGTAGGTGATGAAGACAGGACTCCAATTTCTGTATGTTTTTCAGGTCATTGAAGACATATTCTCTGACATTCTAGGAAAATGTTGTTTTAAACATATATAGTAAGTAAACACTAAGATATTATGCCTATAGCACTTTATGCATTTATACTATGCTTAAATTAAGTTTTTATTGTCACAAGCAATTATTCAGGGATAATATTAATGTAACTAATAACAACAAATAGACAGAAAAAGAAAAGGTTGTATTTCTTCTGTCAAAATCATGTGTCTATTTTGTGCCTTTCATGGTTCACATTCATACTATGATGAACAAGATAGGCAATGTGCTGAGCCTTCTGGATCCTACGTTTCACAGCTGGGAGAGCCAATAACAACCTGAATAGATATGTAGAGTTCTGCGAGGAGCGCCATGGAGACAAAAGCGTAAGGGAATGTGTTGGGAGCTGCTATTTTATACTGGAGTCCAGGAAGGCCTCCTGGAGGAAGTGTGTTTGTGTAGAGCATGCAATGATGAGAAGGATTAAGCAACTAGAATGGGAAGAGCAGTTCAGGCGAAGGAAACAGTGAGCGATTAGCATGTTCAAGAATCGGCCAGTAGCCAGTGTGGCTGACGCAAATTGAGAAAGATGGAGACTGGAGGGAAGATGGGCAGAGAACGCAGAGCTAGATCAGACAGGGCCATTTTCAAAGAATTCTAAGTAAACAAGAGCTGGCTAATTTCCATCCATTTAAACATTTTCTTTGGCTTCCCTGGTAAAGCTCAGATGGAAAGAATCTGCCTGCAGTGCAGGAGACCCAGGTTTGATCCCTGGAGAAGGAAAGGCAACCCACTCCAGTATCCTTGCCTGGAGAATCCCATGGACAGAGGAGCCTGGCAGGCTACAGTCCCTGGGATTGCAAAGAGTCAGGCATGACCAAGCAACTAACACACACAAACATTTTCTTACTCATGAAATTCCTCAGCCAACATTGATTAAATACTTATTATGTGCCAGACAATGTGCTAGGCACTCAGTAAACTGTGGTGAATTGTCAGTGCTTATAGTTTAGTGAGAGAGACAGGTGATATTCAAGGAAGTGCCCAGGTGTTACAATCACAAATTTTAATAACTGTTGTAAAGACAAGAACAAGGTATGAAATAGAAAAAAAGTACATTGGAGATCAGGGAAAGCTTTGAAGACTGAAAAACTGCTGCTAGATGAAGTTTAGAGCGGTGTGCCTGACCTTTTCAAATGGAAATTCACTGTATTGCACACTGTAAATGAGCATGAACAGGTAAGTCTGATCTTAAAAGGATGAGCCAGACCGTTGCACTCTCCAGGCTATGAGAATCCACTGATCAGCGCTGTTCTGCCCAATTCCTGACACACTAGCTAGAAAGCTCTAAGCAGAGGGAATAGTATATACAGAAATCCTGCATCAGTTACTTTTTCTTTCCCTCTAGTAATATATGTGTACTGCAATTCAAAAAAAACTTAATGTGTAGAAAATTGATATTTAAACAAAAAATACATACTTTGCATTACAAAGGGATTCTTAAATCAGAAGAGTCACAAGGGATTTATTTAAGTTATAAGCTCCTCTAATGCCTTTTAAATTATTCAATTTATAGTCATTTGATTTACATACAACCTTTCAGGAGTACATTTGTTGTAGAAAGCACAGCACTCCTGCAATAAATATTCTCCTTGATCAATCACACTTCTGAGCTTCAGTCATCCGCTCAGCGGCATATCTTACGCACCTGACACCTTGGTATTTGCAAACGGCTGCAGTAGTGTATTTTACAACATAAAATCTACACCAAAATTAAAGAAATCTCTCTTGTGAAATCTCTTCTAGTTGTATCAACCTAAGGATTAAAATCTTGGGGAGACTACAGCAACCTATAACCCACGAGAACACCTGGGGTACATCTACACATATAATGTGGAAAGCTGAGAATCCAGTGACTTGATCAGTATAGACAGCTCAGATGGGTGATTCAACATTCAAACTCTGTTTAGTCTCATGGGGAGAGTCTTTTCTACCATCCTAATGCTAGATGTTTACATTAGTTCTCAATTCCTATTAATCAGCAAAGGCATTAACATGGGGAAGAATGCAAACACCAGAATCCATCCGTTAATGAAACTGTTAGCAATGAAATTTGCAGCCAAGCTCTATAAAGTATTTGTCAATTTATATGTCAATTTATTGCTCTAGGTGAAATGTCAGAAAATACAGAGCATAGAAGAGAGAAATAAGAAAAGTACTCCCACTGCAATAAGTACAGTTAATGATGATTAATGTTTATCCAACATTTACCATATATAAGGCACTGCCTTAAACACATCATATAGATTTTTCTTAATAAATTTCACTCTTTTACAACTCAGTGAAAAAAGCATTGCTTCCATTTGTCAGATAAGGAATCCAAAGCTTAAAATATTTATTTTACTTGCCCCCAAATGCCAGGACTAGGAAGAATTCGGAGTCATCTCTTGTAACGGATTTCAGACACAGAACATCTTTAAATTGAACAAATATAATCTGGGCACCCACTCTGGGTAAAGCACTGGGAATTCAAATGTGAACAATTTATAAGGGATCCCTACTTTCACAGACCCTCTGCTCCATGAGTTGGAAACATTAGGTAATATTAGGTAGAAGCTGATTGGGACTGAGTAACACCTCTCTTCATTCTCAAGCAAGTTTAGAACAAGAAATGCTTTATTCTGATCAATGAATTTATTTACCATCTTGATTCAATTGTTTTCTATGGAAACTGGATTAGGAAATGCATAAGTTAAAATGCTTTTGGGTACAAGTAACAGAAAACTCAACTCACACTGGCTTCAATAGAAATGGCAATTTATTAGCTTAAATGAAAGAAATGTTCATAGGTAATTATGACTTCAGGGGAGTTTATATTTGGGGTAGTTCAAATGATTTATATATTGATTCATTCATTTACTTGGAAAACATTTGATGGGCACCTGCAATGTGCCAAATACTGCTTAAGGCACTAGAAATACAGCAGTGAACAAAATAAAGGGAGGGATCCTTAATATATGATGGGCTGCAGACAATAAAAAAACATGTTAGGTGGTGGTGAGCACCATGGAGAAAACTATTGGAGGGAACAGGACTGATGGGAACTGCTATTTTATGTAAGATGCTTAGGAAGACAGTGAGAGAGAGCGGCATGTGAGTGAAGTGAGAAGACATAATGGGAATAGGAAATGGAAAGGTGCTCAGCTCACATAGGTACCCAGGTACCTTGGCCCAGGATATAAGATGCTACCCATACAAGTATGTCTATGACGCATTTCACACCTAGGCAGTTTCAAAACAACCATTTCACTATAAAAGAGTAATTAAACTTCAAGTCATAAAACTGACATTATAAAATAAATAAAACAAAACCTAACTGTGCCCATTGCAACTAGTTATCTCTAATGGAAAACAGAAGCTATGTTGTTTGATTGCTGGGAGGACTTAAGCAAACCCTTCATCTCTGGGAGCCTCATTCACCTGTAAAATGGAGGTGAGAAGAGTTACTTACAGGGTTATTGAGAGGATTACATGAGACAATGCAGGTCTGGCAATTAGCACAGTGCTCTGTAAATGGTAGTTAGTATTATGATGAAGCTGTGACTGCAGATTCCATCTTTCTAAGACTCAATAACTTCACATGGTCTTTATCCATAAGTTGAAAACAAGTACAAAATTCTGAAAGAGACGGGCATACTAGAACACCTGACCTGCCTCTTGAGAAACCTGTATGCAGGTCAGGAAGCAACAGTTAGAACTGGACATGGAACAACAGACTGGTTCCTAATAGGAAAAGGAGTATGTCAAGGCTGTATATTGTCCCCCGGCTTATTTAACTTATATGCAGAATACATCATGAGAAACGCTGGGCTGGAGGAAGCACAAGCTGGAATCAAGATTGCTGGGAGAAATATTAATAACCTCAGATATGCAGATGACACCACCCTGATGGCAGAAAGTGAAGAACAACTAAAGAGCCTCTTGATGAAAGTGAAAGAAGAGAGTGAAAAAGTTGGCTTAAAGCTCACCATTCAGAAAATTAAGATCATGGCATCTGGTCCCATCACTTCATGACAGATAGATGGGGAAACAGTGGAAACAGTGGCTGACTCTATTTTTCTGGGCTCCAAAATCACTGCAGATGGTGAGTGCAGCTATGAAATTAAAAGACACTCCTTGGAAGGAAAGTTATGACCAACCTAGATAGCATATTCAAAAGCAGAGACATTACTTTGGTAACAAAGGTCTGTCTAGTCAAGGCTATGGTTTTTCCAGTGGTCATGTATGGATGTGAGAGTTGGGACTATAAAGAAAGCTGAACACTGAAGAATTGATGCTTTTGAACTGTGGTATTGGAGAAGACTCTTGAGAGTCCCTTGGACTGCAAGGAGATCCAACCAGTCCATCCTAAGGGAGATCAGTCCTGGGTTTTCATTGGAAGGACTGATGTTGAAGCTGAAACTCCAATCCTTTGGCCACCTGACGTGAAGAGCTGACTCATTGGAAAAGACCCTGATGCTGGGAAAGATTGAGGGCAAGAGGAGAAGGGGACAACAGAGGATGAGATGGTTGGATGGCATCATTGACTCGATGGACATGGGTTTGGGTGGACTCCGGGAGTTGGTGATGGACAGGGAGGCCTGGCGTGCTGTGGTTCATGGGGTTGCAAAGAGTCAGACACGACTGAACTGAACTGAACTGAACAGCCATGTTTGCTTTACTATTTATTTTTTGTCTAAAACAATTGAGATTCTTGATTCATGCACTTAGAAATACTTTTGAACCATTCAAGACAAAGCATGTAAGATAATACAAATATCTAACTCTGAAATAATTTTGTTTGGGTGCTCTACTGTTTATGGTTGTGAAATATTTCCATCCCAACTATTCAGGTGTTTCCATTCAAATGTCTAGAAAAGTGTCTCCCTCCTCAAAAAATACATCATAGAAACAGAATACATTTTGTTTCTATACAAAGAAATACATTTTTAGACCCTCTGCTCCATGAGTTGGAAACATTAGGTAATATTAGGTAGAAGCTGATTGGGACTGAGTAATACCCTTCTTCATTCTCAAGTGAGTTCAGAACAAGAAATGCCTTATTCTGATCGAGTTTATTTATCTATACATTTAAAATTTTAAGTTCTATCTATACAGTTTAAATTTATTTATCTATACATTTAAATATTCTATACAAAGCAATACATTTTCAGAAACAGAGGCCTGGACTCCAACTCGGAGGTCCTGAATCAGAACCTTTGGGAAAGAGACTTGGATCCCTAGATTCTTTAAAATTTTAGGGATAATTCTGATGTACAGTCAGGATTGAGGGTCACTGGTTTATGACACGACATTCTTTTAGGGCCCTTTAACCAACGTCCACTTGAGACAGTTTCTTGTGCAAATACAGGTTTATTTCTTATGTAAATATAGGTCTGTTCACCCCAAAATGACTTCTAGAAACTTATTAACTCTATACTTGGAGATTCTCTTGTCATCGACTTTATACACTGTCCTGCTAAAATGCTAATAACATCTTGATTCTTTTTCCCTGTTTGTGGAAAGGGAAATGACTGGAATCAACACAAGCGAAGGTTTGAGGGGGAGAAGGAAGTGCAGGGATTGCTGAAGCAGGGCTCCTGTGAGATCTGAGGCTCGTGTGAGAAAAAGATGGGGCATGTGATGCGGTCAAAGTAGAGAAAAGTTTGGTCACTGGATGGATAGTCAGAACATAGGAGCCGAAAAGAAAATAAGTATCCAGAGACATGAATAAAGGGAAGTCAGTTATTTTTTTCCTTATTTGAAAGTAAAATGAGGAAATATGGTTAACTCTTTCCATAAATTCTTCTTTCTCTTTTTCCAAAACCACATCAAAGGAGAGGAAATACTCTTTTTTTCATCTTTGATAATGCAATAGAGACAGGCGTTTTTCTCCCTCTATTATCTTTAACCTCCTCACCTTCCAAGTAAAGCATTTTGTTTGCAGCCAGGAATGGTAAACCCCTGATGTTAAAATAATTCTTAAACACAAAGATTGTGTTCTGTGCAAGATCTTATTCTTGCTCTATTACATGGAGACTTGTTTTTATATGTTCCCAAAGTGTGTTAAATTCATTAACTGCAGCAAGCAGCAGGAGATGAACTTCATAGTCCTCCTAAAAATGCCTGGAAATAGAACTGTTTGGAAGAAAAATGCTCCTATGAGCTCCCCCTGGTGAATATAGCTCATTCTATCCTTTCACCAACAGATTAGAATTGAGTATAGCAGAATATATCTCTGGTGGAAAAACTTATCAGACAGAGAGACATGATTAAAAAACCATTAAATGAGAGTTTCTACATCAGATTACATTAGTGAAAAACAAATAAATGGCTCACCTTTATATATAATGGCTCCCTAAGATGATCAACAAGAAGACAAGCTTTCTCCTCCCACACAGGATTGAGGTTCTTGTGTATTATTTTACTTCTAAAAACTTCTTTTCTTCCAATTTTAAACTTCACGTATGGATCACTTGTCCCTGTTAAAGAGACACAGATCAATCCATGTTAATTGTGCTTTTCTGTAGTAGTAAGGCAATAGCTCATCTAAATACCACAAAGTAGTTAAAGGAATAAAATTTAAATAAAGCTTATCAATTGGGAAATAAAGATTAAGTGTCTTTTCCTAATATTTCCTTAAATATTGAAGTGACAGTAAAGATTAATAAATACTATTATTATTATCATATTTTCTGATCTTAATACTGTAACCCTGTCCTGGTATGTAAAAACTCCATTGCATGCTTCTTACGTAAACTTAATTTAAATCATAGAGATTAATCTGACGTTTCATCTGGTCAGCTATAAAAAAGATGGTCTATGATTTCAGCTGACTTAACTAGTTTTAGACTTATAAATGCTGCTAAAAATTTACACTAGACTAATGGGTTTCCCTGGTAGCTCAGATGGTAAAACGTCTGCATACAATGTGGGAGACCCGGGTTCAATCCCTGGGTCGGGAAGATCTCCTGGAGAAGGAAATGGCAACCCACTCCAGTACTCTTGCCTGGAAAATCGCATGGACTAAGGAGCCCGGTAGGCTACGTTCCAAGGGGTCACAAAGAGTCGAACATGACTGAGCGACTTCACTTCATTTCACTTCAATGGGTTTAGGGAAAGGTGAGTCTTATATTGGGCTTCAATTTATCCTTGGTCCCATATTCTCTCTTGTTCATAAGTTTCAATTTTAGAATATTAGGGAAGGATGGAAGTCTCAGAGGAAGCATCAGGATGTAGGAGACAAATGATTATTAAATCATCTTGAAACTTCATATTATCCCTTAACACTTCCCAAGCTCTCTCTAAAGATAAAGGAAGAGGCATCACATAAGCTGCCCATGGGTACCCAACAAGCAAGAGATGGAGTCAGGATTACAAGCAAGGCTGTCTGATTCTAATATCTGTGCTTTTTTTTTGCTTCATCTGTAAGAGGGAAGGGCCTATATATACTTTCATGTGTACTTATACCATTTCTCATTTTGACTGATGAATGAGACCGAGCTCATCTAATGAGTCTATGCTGTTATTAAGGATTCCTAGAAAAGGTAAATCAGGAACATCACCAAGGAAACCATTATAGTGACAGCCTTCATCCTCAGGAAATAATTCTTTGTACAAGATCTGTCTCCCTTAGAATAAAATCTTGTTTCATTCTTTCTGTTTTGTCCAACCTGAAACTACAGTTGATAACTATGGTCTACATGATTTAAAGAAAAATATATAAATTATAAACTACTATGCAAGTGTTAGGTATGACAGTTATGATATTGATATACTTAAATCACCTTGGATAAGGAAATGGCAACCCACTCTAGTATTCTTGCCTGAAAATCCCACAGAGGAGCCTGGTGGGTTAGTCCATGGGGTCACAAAGAGTCAGACATGACTTAAGCAACTAAATAACAACATACTTAAAACTGCCAGCCTATATTCCTCCTCAACACTTTACTCACCTCCATGACACATAAATATCCATGCTAAATATAAAGATTGCCTTATGGAATCTGGTTTTCTTTACATAATCATTTGGGGGCTCCCTCAAAACTCTCCACATCCCCCATACAAATATAAGGCCTTGTTTTTGTGTGCCTAGACCTGGGTTTAATAGACCAATGATTCTAATTTCCCATTGTGAAACTCCCATTTTGACCGCAAGACAGATAAAAAAAAAAAAGTTTTTAATGTAAATACAGGCCTAATAGTAACATGTCACAATGCATCCTTTAAGGGAGTCAGTGTGATCCAATGTTTAATATGGCTGACCCATGTTGATGTATGGCACAAATCCAACCCAATATTGCAATTATCCTTCAATTAAAAATAAGGGGGAAAATGGTTATGTTTTAACACAGCGATTCCCAGCCTAGAAAAGGTAAATCAGGAACATCACCAAGGAAACCATTACAGTGACAATCTTCATCCTCAGGAAATAAATCTTTATACAAGATCTGTCTCCCTTAGAATAAAATCTTGTTTCATTCTTTCTGTTTTGTCCAACCTGAAACTATAGTTGATAACTATGGTTTACATGATTTAAAGAAAAATATGAGTGGGGCTCCAGGCTGAGCACCCTGGGGACTGGAAGAGTTATAGCATATAATTTGAGGGATATTAACACCCCTGCATCCATCTGAATTTTCTCAGTCATGCTCTAGATCAACTTACTGCGTTTGACTTGGACAATCACCTATGCAACTACTACCAGTTACCAGAATATAATAAGCTCTGTAAGATCACAGCCATTTGTACCACCGTTTTTTAAACCTCCAGCACTTAAGTACAAACTCAGACATATTCTTGGTCCTCATCAATATGTGGTGAGCAGCTGGATGACTTGGTGTGGGTGGCAGACCCCTCCCCCTGCTGACTTTGCTCACCTCCACTTGGACACCTCACAGACACGCCGTGTTAGCACTTTAATGGGCCTTGACCCTCTCCTGCTCAGGGTGCCCCTCCCTTAGGCTTCGTCATGGGGGTTAAGGGCTCTACTATTTGACGTTTCCTCCAGCAAGACACTGAGAAATCATTCTCCATACCTCGTTCTCCATCCAGGATCACCACCAAGTCCAATTAATTCTCCTCCAAAATATACCACGCATCTGTCTTCTGTGTCTCCATCCTCGATGAGCTACCACAATTTCTTTGCTATGCAGCTGTCATAACTTCCCAACAGGACTCTCCATGCTTCTGGGTCCTCCATTAATTCTCTGTACTTTGGCCAGACTGACCTTTTAAAAATGCAGATTTAATCTCCTCCCTTCTTTGCTTAACACATCTCAGCACCTTTCAACCAAATCTCTAACCTGGCAGACAGAACTTACCATCCTTCCAACTTCATTTTTGGCCTCCACTCTGTTCCAGCTGTCCTGTTACTAGAAGTTCTTTTCTGCTTCCAGTCTTAGCATCTTCCAACCAGCTTCTCTGCTTAAAAAGCCCCTCCTTCCTTTTTTTTTCCCCCACCTTTTTTTGCCTGACAGATACTATCGTTCAGGTCTTAGATTAAAAATATAATTTGCTAAAGGATGTTTTGCTCAACATCCCAATCAAAAATAGGTTTCTTTGTTATTTTCTCCTGGTATTTGTTCTCTTGTGTAGTAGTACTAATCATTATGCTACTTACGGGTTAATAAATCTGTATGCAGGTCAGGAAGCAACAGTTAGAACTGGACATGGAACAACAGACTGGTTCCAAATAGGAAAAGGAGTACATCAAGGCTGTATATTGTCCCCCGGCTTATTTAACTTATATACAGAGTATATCATGAGAAACACTGGGCTGGAGGAAGCACAAGCTGGAATCAAGATTGCTGGGAGAAATATCAATAACCTTAGATATGCAGATGAAACCATCCTGATGGCAGAAAGTGAAGAAGAACCAAAGAGCCTCTTGATGAAGGTGAAAGAGGAGAGTGAAAAAGTTGACTTAAAGTTCAACATTCGGAAAACTAAGATCATGGCATCTGGTCCCATCACTTTATGGCAAATAGATGGGGAAACCATGGCTGACTTTATTTTTCTGGGCTCCAAAATCACTGCAGATGGTGATTGCAGCCATTAAATTAAAAAACGCTTACTCCTTGGAAAGAAAGTTATGACCAACCTAGACAGCATATTCAAAAGCAGAGACATTACTTTGGCAACAAAGGTCCATCTAGTCAAGGCTATGGTTTTTCCAGTAGTCATGTACGGATGTGAGAGTTGGACTGTGAAGAAAGCTGAGCGCTGAAGAATTGATGCTTTTGAACTGTGGTGTTGGAGAAGACTCTTGAGAGTCCCTTGGACTGCAAGGAGATCCAACCAGTCCATCCTAAAGGAGATCAGTCCTGGGTGTTCATTGGAAGGACTGATGTTGAAGCTGAAACTCCAATCCTTTGGCCACCTGATGTGAAAGAGCTGATTCATTGGAAAAGACCCTGATGCTGGGAAAGATTGAGGGCAGGAGGAGAACGGGATGACAGAGGATGAGATGGTTGCATGGCATCACTGACTCAATGGACATGGGTTTGGGTGGACTTTGGGAGTCGGTGATGGACAGGGAGGCCTGGCGTGCTGCGGTTCATAGGGTCACAAAGAGTCGGACACGACTGAGCCACTGAACTGAACTGATTGGATTATTATAGGAATTTTTCCATTGGCTATAACCCCCATGAGGGGAGGACTCTGTCCCAGCACAGGACGCAGTGTCCGGGACGGAGCAGGCACTCAGGAAGGATTTGTTCAATAATGAGTAAATGAATAACTATAGAGTTTCCTGTGTACAGAGTACTGTTCAATACTTCCTCATGATGACCCTGTGAAGTTGGTAAAAGCATGTTATCCACGAGATTGCAGGTGAGAAACAATTTGGGATTCAGTGTGACTTGCACCAAATCACATAAGAAGCTAGCAAGTAACAGGACGAAAGGCAAATTTAGACTTTAGACACTAAGTCCAGTGTTCTTCCTACTCAACTTTTTAGGAAACCTGAACATCCATATTTCCCTTCTTTAAAACACCATCATAGAATTAATATGTAATAGTGTTGAATAATCATTTAGAGTCTATGAATAATACTAACATTGACAAGTAACTTATTGATCTATAAAACTGGCATCTAAAACTCTCATACTTATTTGTTTTAATCCCTCTAAGGTCTCTGGAAGGACTTCCCTGGTGGCTCAGATGGTAAAGCATCTGCCTATAGTGTGGGAGACCCGGGTTCAATCCCTGGGTTGTGAAGATCTCCTGGAGAAGGAAATGGCACCCCACTCCAGTACTCTTGCCTGGAAAATCCCATGGACGAGGGGCCTGGTAGGCTACAGTCCATGGGGTCGCAAAGAGTCAGACATGACTGAGCGACTTCACTTTCACTTTTCACTTTAAGGTCTCTGGGAGTCTGCTGTCCCCATCCTAGACATAAGAAAACTAGGAAAGGTTGTACCAGGTCAGATTTGAAATTGGGAGCCTAGTTCAGTCAAAGCTTTTCCTGTAACTTGATCACAAACCATCCACTACCTTCAAGGCACAATAATCTTGTATTTCTTTGGTCCAAAAAAGTACAAATAAGCCTTTTACAAGAAAATCATTTCAAGGAAGTTGGCCTTGTGGTTCTTAACAGTTAATGACATTAGTATCTCACACTATTTAATTTAGCTATTATGTAAACAACTGACATAGCTGATGATTCTGCACAGAAGCCTATATACTCACAACTACATCTTTTTCAGAAGTCATCTGTTTCTTACTGCTTGCCGGAAACATTTTCCTCAACCACTGTTTATGCTGTCAGAATCCCCTTAGAGTTAGGGACAACCAGTTTCTAGAATCCTGCAGGTCTTGATGGCAGAACTTAAATTACAAAAGAGAATCTAGACAACTCCAGTTAACATTTATTGAACATTTACTATGTCAAAGATTACATACTACCTAACAAGTTTAAGGTGAGGCCTAGTGTTATCTGGTTGATAGTTGTAGGAACCAGAGCGTGGGACAAGTAGATTCCCCAAAAGTCACATAGCTAGGATGCTGGGGCTTGAATTTCATTGCTACATTAGGCCACTTCCTAACATTCTCATGCTTGGTATAATATCCGTGATGCCACTTGGGGCAGTAAATATCCAATGGCCTGAAGAAATAACAATTTAGATAGCAAGAGTCAGTCTAAGGGTGAAGGTTTAGGGACAGATTTTTGAGTCTGTGATAGGCACAAAGATCTCAGGGATTGACATAAGACAGACAGAAAGGCTGTTTTAAGGGACTCTGAAAAGATATTATGATGGTGAAATATTTCATAAATGTGTGGCTTTGGCCACAGGGTAACTTGGATATTAAAAAGCAGAGACATTACTTTGCCAACAAA
Source organism: Bos mutus (assembly GCF_027580195.1). Taxonomy (NCBI): domain Eukaryota; kingdom Metazoa; phylum Chordata; class Mammalia; order Artiodactyla; family Bovidae; genus Bos; species Bos mutus. Next base: position 25,517,336 of record NC_091623.1, read on the forward strand.
GGTCCATCTAGTCAAGGCTATGGTTTTCCCAGTGGTCATGTATGGATGTGAGAGTTGGACTATAAAGAAAGCTGAGTGCTGAAGAATTGATGCTTTTGAAGTGTGGTGTTGGAGAAGACACTTGAGAGTCCCTTGGACTGCAAGGAGATCCAACCAGTCCATCCTAAAGGAGATCAGTCCTGGGTGTTCATTGGAAGGACTGATGTTGAGGCTGAAACTCCAATACTTTGGCCACCTGATGCGAAGAGCTGACTCATTGGAAAAGACCCTGATGCTGGAAAAGATTGAGGGGAGAAGGGGACGACAGAGGATGAGATGGTTGGATGGCATCACCAACTCAATGGACATGGGTTTGGGTGGACTCCGGGAGTTGGTGATGGACAGGGAGGCCCGGTGTGCTGCGATTCATGGAGTTGCAGAGTCGGACATGACTGAGCGACTGAACTGAACTGAACTTAGATTGGAGACGGTAAGTATATTAGCAAAGCTTAGAATCATAAGTATAGAAAAACAGCTCTGGGTGCAGAACAAATGGTGAGTCAGTTACCTGGCTTTCCCCCCTGTATTTTGACCCCACAGAATAAAATCTGAGACACTGTTCCTTTTCCAGCCATCATTCAGAGTCTTTTGGGTGCTACTATTAAAATTCAATAATTTTTAATAGTCAAATTCCTTAAGAAATTTCTCATTGTTTAATTTGTCATTGTAACTGAGGGGACCTTCAGTAACATAAGAGTCCTTAATTTCAAGTGCAAGACCTTCAGCCTGTGATTCCAACACAGAACTGGGGACATCATTCTTTTAATTTAGCTTCAGTAAGGGATTTGCACCTAATGCTCTAATCTTTTATGCTGGAAGGTAATCAGTTTATTACCTGGTAGTATTAACAGATGTTATTTTTTAAGAAAGAATTCTGTGGTCAGGCATATTTGGAAAATGCTGGTTTGAAACAAAATTAAAGAGTAATTTTCTATAGCTTTTTAAAAAAGAATTATTATTATCATTTTTAACTGGTACGGTTTATAAGATCTAAGTTCTCTGACCAGGGATTGAACCCGGGTCCTCAGCAGTTAAAAGCATAGGGGATATGACAGGCGGCATTTACTAGGCTTCTTTGACCATAGTTGAGTGTATCTTTCAGGACTAATAATCCCTGATCTCTCCTTGGGAAATGCTACCTTATTATATTTCATATATGAGGAAGATTCACATGTTTTGAGGGTTCTTTATTGTAATAAACTTCCCAGTGAACTTAAGTCATTTTATTATAATAAAGCTCCCAGTAACCCCAAGCCATTAACTTGTGTTTAATCCTTAATAAATATATTAACACACATACACAAAAAGGGATTTAGTTTGTTGGTTCAAAAAACTCAGACATTAAATTCAAGCGCCAGTACTGTTTTGTTGCAATATTGTACTCAACCACAAGGTGGCACCAACAGTCGTCAAATTACTGGGAAGCCTGTGGTTCTGCTCTTCAAAGGCTTCACTACTGCACTCATGGTGGCTCTCAAGCATTTTCCAGCAACTTGTACTTTGTTGTTACAAGTTGGACTGTGATCCTCATTACAATCTTTTTTATGGTGATAATACAATGGAAACAGGGTAAACAAATACAGGAGAAGAATCTAGGAAGTGTTAACCCTAAAATAAAATTCAAATTTTATGATTATTAACATCATATTCAAGAATAACCTTTCACGCATTTATTTCATCACATAGCATTAACTTCAGAAATTTTATTTTAAAGTATTATTATTTTATCTTATAACCTTAAATTCTATGCTTTAAAAGGTCTAGAGTGTTTTAGACCTAGAGAATTTTAATTGTATATATCTGAACCATAGGATCAAATTGTTTGAAAAAGAGGAATTAGATGGTTTGTATAATGTTCCTTCATGTAGGAACTAAAAACATGTCCCTCAGCTACGGTTTTTATTTTGCTTTTGAATCAGGATGTCTATGTGGCATTCCAATACTTTGTGTGATTATTTAGCCTCTACTGTAGTTTAAGTCCAACATAGACCGGAACTTGATCTGAATGGGTCCCCTTTTGTGTAGCAAACACAGCAGACACAAGGTGGCAGGCTTCCTTCCCTTAAAACTGTGAAAGCTATTTAAATTGCAAACAGCCATCTAGGAATGAGTCTCTTGTTTTTCATTTTCAGAATAAATGAGCCTCCTGGTTCACAAGTTTAAATCAGTCTTACCCCAAACCTAGTGTGTAATGAAACAGAAACAGCGATTCCTGTTCGGGGGGCTATAGTTATTCAGTAACGCCTGCTGCTGCTGCTGCTAAGTCGCTTCAGTCGTGTCCGACTCTGTGCGACCCCAGAGACAGCAGCCCACCAGGCTCCCCGGTCCCTGGGATTCTCCAGGCAAGAACACTGGAGTGGGTTGCCATTTAAAAAACAATGTGAAATCAAAACTCAGTCTTTATAAGAAAGGAGAAAGGGAAGGAGGAGGAAGATGAAGAAAACGAAGAAAAAAGACAAAAGAAAAAAGAGAAGTGAATATAAATACTGAGTGTGAACAGTTAAAAAGAATTCAAATTTATGGTGGATCTTCCTGAAGGTATCCAATCTTTCAACAAACATATAAATCTAGCTACTTCTGTTGACCAAATACAACAGAGAAAAATATCTTTACTATAACAACATCCTTCACACTTGACCTACAAAAATAGAGACGTTCCAAGTGTACTCAGAGCTATAGATTATATTTTTATATAAATTTATTTTTACTAATGATTTAAAAATCTTCAAGACAGGTACCATTTATACATTAAAATTATTCCTTAAGCTCATTCCTTCTTCATTTTTTTTTTTTTATTTTTTAGAGATTTGCAATACTCTACCATGGAAACATTATATAGGGCTAAATAATTTTATTAAAATTAAATAGCAAAAAGTTTATAATCACATGTGGCTTAATATTATTAAAATAACATTTTTCCATAATGAGGAATGACTATTTCAGTGATTTTTAAATTGTTAGTTAATGAAGTTACCATGATACAGAATACAGGTGAATGAAAACTAATACAGTGAGAAAATGCAGTATAGAACTGAACTAAGTCAATTTATTTCTTTGACGGGGAGAAGGCACTTCCAGACACAGCATAAAGAGAAGGTGTAAGTGACAGAACAGACTGTGATTTTTATGAGTAATTTTGGGGCTTATTTATCTTTTATAAATGTAGAATTGTGAATATTAAGAAAAAAATGATATATGTTGGATTGGGGTAAATACAGCTCACTCCAGTTTCCCTTCACACATGGCATAAATTATAGGTGGAACCTACAATTTCCTGGGAACTTCTAAAAGTTTAGGTAAACTAAAGCAGAGAAGGGAAGTGGTTATTTACATTTTTTTCACAGTGATTTAGACAAGTACTGCTTTACTTTTGAATATGAATTATTTGCAAATTAATGTATGGCCCAAGAGCAGCTGCAATGAGAAGAGTGTTCTGGATCATAGTCATCCTTTGCAAAGGGCTCTACTCCTCCCACCCCGGGAGCGCCCTCTGTGATCAGTGATCAATGCACAGATTCTGGGGGCACAAACACATTTCTCATCATTTAAGCATGTTCTTTATTCTAAGAGAAACAATTTACTCTGGAATTCTTCTAGAATATGTTGATTATGTTTTTACAGCCATCCTAACCAAACAAGAACAAATACCATTTCAAAACATTTAAGCATTTAACTTTCCTATAAAAACTTTCCTTAAAAAGTGTAAGCATTTCCCTTTCTAACTAAATAGCTGTACTCTCCTCAATCCTTTTCCTCTGGCTATCAATACTTTGCTGAGACCATTGCCTAGAGTGTCACTAGTAACTTTTCCTGCTTGCATACATTTTGTATTGTCTCATTTTCTGTATCACAACAGGAATGTATTAGTCACTAGCAACTTAAAATTTTTTTTAAGTTGGGGGAGTATTGTTTACAATGTTGTGTTGGTTTCTGCCGTACAACGTGAATCAGCCGTGAGCATATTTATGTCCCCTCCCTAGTGAAACTTCCTCCCACCTCCCACACCATCCCGCTCCTCTCGGTTGTCAGAGCCAGGTTGAGCTCCATGCGTTATACTAGCAACTGTTAATCACCGGTTTCAACACATTTGGGGGTTTCCCTGATAGCTCAGTTGGTAAAGAATCTGTCTGCAATGCAGGAGACCCTGGTTTGATTCCTGGGTCAGGAAGACCCCCTGGAGAAGGGATAGGCTACCTGCTCCAGTATTCTGGCCTGGAGAATTCCATATCTCCTCTTTTTCATTTTAGCAATAGTCTCTGAGTTTAGCAGGACATGTGATTATTTTATTAGAGAATTCCATATTTCCCAAGCAATTGGTATGGCCATGTGACCAAGTCCTAAAGATATGTGAAGTAACATATGCAACTTCATGATTTTTTTTTTTTGGTAAATTCGCTGAGTATGTGCGTCCTATAGTTTTTTTTTTTTTTTTTTTTTTTTTAACCACTTTAAAAAACCGAAGTATAGTTAAGTTACAATGTTGCATTAGTGTCAGGTATGCAGCAAAGTGATTCAGTTATACATATACATACATACACACGCATACTTTTTCAGCTTCTTTTTCACTCTAGGTTATTATAAGATATTGAATACAGTACATTGTGTATACAGTAGGTCCTTGTTTACCTACTTTATACATAGTAGTGTGTACATACTAATCCCAAACTCCTAATTTCTCTCTCCCCACAACCTAATATCCCTTTTAGTAACAATACATTTGTTTTCTAAGTCTGTGAGTCTATTTCTGTTTCATACATATGTTCACTTGTATCATTTTTTAAGATTCTACATATAAGTGATATCATTTGCTATTTTTCTTTGTCTTACTTCACTTAGTATGATGATATCTGAGTCTTTCTATATTGCTGCAAATGGCATATTTCATTCTTCATGGCTGAGTAGTGGTCCGTTGGATACATGTATGACAGCTGTATGTCTTCTTTGGAGAGCTCTATTTAGGTCTTCTGCCTGTGTTTTGATTGGGTTGTTTATTTGACATTGAGCTGTGTGCAGAAGCTTTCAGCTTTTTACCACTGAGTATGATGTTAGCTGCGGGTTTGTCGTATACAGCCTTCATTGTGTTAAGGTATGTTCCCTCTAGGTTCATTCTCTGAAGAGTTTTTATCATAAATGGAAGCTGAATTTTATCAAAAGCTTTTTCTGCACCTATTGACATAATTATATGGCTTTTATTCTTCAATCTGTTAAGGTGATGTATCATACTGATTGATTTGCAGATACTGAAAAATCCTTGCATCCCTGGGATAAATCCCACCTGATCATGGTGTATGATCCTTTTAATGTATTGTTGGAGTCAGTTTGCTAGTCTTTTGTTTAGGAATTTTGCATTTATGTTTATCAGTGATTTTGGCCTGTAATTTTATTTTATTTTTTGGTCTGGTTTTGCTATCAGGGTAATGGTAGCCTCAAAGTATGAGTTCAAAAGTATTCCTTCCTCTGTAATTTTTTGGAATATTTTGAGAAGGATAGGGTGTTAGTGCTTCTCTAAATGTTTGGTAGAGTTCACCTGTGAAGCCGTCTGGTCCTGGACTTTCCAAATAGACTTTTCTTACAGAAAAGCATTTTTCTTATTAGAATGACTGGCTGACTTTGTACAGCCAATCTATCTTGGTTGAATTCCATTCAATTAAGTTTCATAAGACTAGGTGGTATGAACCAGATTTTCCTACAACCTGGCCATTCCTGGGCACTGGGATTTCTCACTTACCAAATGGAAGATAGTATCTAGTAAAGAAAAAAATGGGCTGAGGCAGGAGGGAACTAAATTTTTTGAATACTTACTATGTGCCTGGGGTTTTTCATATAATATTTTATTGAGTTACAACTGTAGCCCTGTGAGGTAGGTTAAACCAGCACAGCAGATGAATCCAGTAAATATTTGTTCAATCAATGAATGCATTAATATTCTTAGTACTTTACTATACAGATGAGTAAACTGGTTTAGAGAGATTAAGCTGCTTGCCCTAGTCATAAGGCTAGTAAGTGACACCCCCAGAATCCAGTCAAGATCTATTTGATTCTAGATTCCAAGTGTACTACTCCATGCGTGCTTGTGTGCTCAGTTGTGTCCAAGTTTTTGTGACCCCACGGGCTGTAGCCCGCCAGGCTCCTCTGTCCATGGGATTCTCCAGGCAAGAATACTAGAGTGGGTTGCCATTTCCTACTCCAGGGGATCGAACCAACCCAGGGATCGAACCCACGTCTCCTGCGTAATCCTAACCAATCAATTGAACTATCTCATGTACCTCAAACTGTCACTTCTGAGCTCAGCCCCAGGCAGAAACTGGATTCCACAGTAGGAAGCTGTGGATTTCAGTGAACTTGGCAATCATGAATTCTGAACCATTAGAGTAGCAGCATGAGGGAGTCTGACCTGGGAGATAATTTCTTTATAGTCTTTTATCTCCATGAGACAGAAATCTTATGAGGGGAGAGACTTCTTATGCATCCCAGAACCTACCACAGATCAGGTACTCAACTAATCAGTAAACATTCACTGACTGTATGAATACAAGCTTTAATATTACATATATGCATTGCTATTAACATATTTGCTAAGCTGGGCACTTATTCCAATGCCTGAACCTGGGGTTCTCTGTAAAAGAATTAAATTGTTGAATGGTGCTCCATGGAAAAATCTAATTAAATAGTATAAGATCGTTTAATATATTTTTGAAGGCGAGGAAGACACAGGATCACTCTATCCTTAACAGAGGGGGTTTGGTGAAGTATAGGGTAGTGGCTGAGAGCCCAAAGTCCAAGTTAGAAAGTCTGGGTTCTAATCTCAGCTCTAGCACTCAAGGAGTTTTATGAGCGTAGACAAGCTTTTTAACTTAGGCGGATTTTTTTTTTTTTTTTTTTTTAACCACTAGAGCCACCTGGGAAGCCCCTAGAGGAGAATGGAGAACCTCATTAAGGTCATTGTGAGAGTTTAATTACATAATACATATAAAGTACTTAGCATAGTTCCTGGCACAAAATAAACATTCAATAACTATTAGCAATTACTCTTGCTCTAAATCTTATTCAACATGAAGACAAACTAATATAATTACACCACAATTGAAATTTGAATCAACACAATTAAATTGAAATAAAGAACTACAATTCATCAAAATAGGTACCAAGCCCTTGATTTTCCATGTTGAATAATTCATTTCAGTTGAGAAAACAGTTACTATTTAGCTACCTTAACCATTTACGAATACATGGATATATAGCAGAAAATAATGTTTCAGGATACTTCTTCCTCCTAATTATGTAGAGATGGTAATTCTACTGGATTTGTTAAATCAAGAAAAAAACAGCCTATAAATAATAATAATAATCACATAAATAAACCTATGTATAAGGAAGGACCATAAAATCTGACATTAAAACGACTGGAGTCCACAGAACACATCCACTAAAAAATGTTATTACTATTGTAAAAAGAAAGTGAAATCTCTTCATCAATCAAAACTAAGTAATAACAATGAAAAGAGTTTTATGACTCCTGCTGATTGATTACTATCATTAACTGAACCAACTTCAAGACAATTACATTACAGTATGACTAAAATGTATCACAAATGCATGGCACTTGAATAACGCATCCCTGAGCATACCCACACATTCAATTCGAGAAAAAGAAAAGTTAATGGTCTCTTCTTTTTCTCCTTGCTCTAGTCTTCCCCACTCTAACTCTTTCTCCAAAATCTTATTCCTAGAGGTTTTTTTCTGAAAAAAAATCTTGATGTTACTCCCTTGCTTTAAGTTCTTCATTGCTCTCACTGATTTCAGAATAAAGTTCTACCAAGACAAACAAATAGATCTTTGCTAGTTGCTCCAGACTCATCTTTGACCCGATCTCTATTCTACAAGCACATCCTGGCAGTACCTCAAACTCACAGCTTCTCTCCGGAGTCTGTGCCCCTCTTCCTCTATTTCCCCCGCCCTGATCGACTTTTTCTGTCACCCCAGTTCTCTTTCAGTGCCAAGTTCAAGCCTCACTGCTGCTTAGACATCTTCTTTGATCCATCCCATGGACATCATTAGGCCCCTCCTACATGCTCCCTAACATGCTTTGCAAATAGCACTTGTCACATCAAGGCCAGATTTAATTTCTGATCCCTGATGTCTGGTACAACCTCCAAGTTATTCTGTGTGATCAGGAAATGTTGGTTGACTGAAAATACTCTTGTATAACTTAATGAATGAATTTGTATTATCTTTTCAAATTAAAATGAAGATTCATATTATCTCAAAAAAAACCCCCAAAAACTAACAAGAAAACCAGTATTTATATTATACATTTTTCCCCCCTTTTCCCCCCATTCTTATTCACTGTGGATGGTATCACTGATGCAATGGACACGAACTTGGGCAAACTCCAAGAGATGGTGAGGGACAGGGAGGCCTGGAGTGCGGCAGTCTGTGGGGTCACGCAGAGTCAGACATGACTGGGCGACTGAACAATTCACTGGGATTCTAATAATCTTATTTGAATTTCCTTCTCTGAATCTGAAATATAGAAAGTTTAATATCACAAAAGCACTGAGGTATCATTTCTGCAATAGTACGTATTTTGCCATTGCTGCTTTCCCAAATTATGGTATGCGACCTTCATTGTAATCCCTCAAAATGGCCATGTGTGTTTTATTTTCCAAAATGTTTTCAGAAAATCTCAAAAAAATGGGCAGAAGACCTAAATAGATGTTTCTCCAAAGAAAAAATACAGGTGGCCAACAAACACATGAAAAGATGTTCAACATCACTAATTATTAGAGAAACGCAAATTAAAACTATAGTGAGGTATCACCTTACACTGGTCAGAATGGCTGTCATCAAAAAAAAAAAAAAAACTATAAACAATAAATGCTGGGGAGGGTGTGGAGAAAAGGGAACGCTCTTACATTGTTGGTGGGAACATGGATTGGTGCAGCCACTGGAAAACGGTGTGACGGTTCCTTAAAAAGCTAAAATTAGAACTACCATATGACCCAGCAATCCCACTCCTGGGCATATACCTGAAGAAAACTATAATTCCAAAAGATGCACGCACTCCAGTGTTTATTGCAGTAGTGCTTACAATAGCTAGAACACGGAAGCAATCTAAACGTCCATTAACAGAGGAATGGATAAAGAAGATATGGCGTGCACACACACACACACACACACTGGAATATTACTCAGCCATTAAAAGGAATGGAATTGTGCTATTTGCAGAGACATGGGTGGACCTAGAGATTGCCATACAGAGTGAAGTAAGTCACAAACGGAAAAAAACCCAAATATCATGCATTTAATGCATATATGTGGAATCTGGACAAATAGTTCAGAGGAACTTATTTCCACAGCAGAAATACAGACACAAAAGTAGAAAACAAGCTTATGCACACCAAGGAGGGAAAGAGGAGGTCGGATGAATTGGGAGATGAATTGGGAGACTGGGACTGGCACGTACACACTGCTATGTGTAAAACAGATAACTAATGAGAACATACTGTGTACCACAGGGAACTCCACTCAATGCTCTGGGAGATCTATTTGGGAAGGAAATCCAAAAAGCAGGGGATATATGTATACGAATGGCTGATTCACATTGTTGTACGGCAGACTCTAACACAGCATTGTTAAGCAACTATACTCGAATAAAAAATTTTTTAAGATAAATCCAATTTGTAAACTATCTCAGCAAAGGATCAATGGTTTATTCAAATAATGATTTGAAGAGTTAATACTAAAAATAAAATTCGAAGGACTTATTAGTCATAGGGATTCTCAGGTGGCGCTAGTGGTAACGAGCCTACCTGCCAATGCAGGAGACATAAGAGACTTGGGTTCGATCCCTGGGTTGGAAAGATCCCCTGGAGGAGGACATGGTAACCCACTCCAGTGTTCTTGCCTAGAGAATCCCCACAAACAGAGGAGGCTGGTGGGCTATGGTCCAGAGGGTCGCAAAGAGTTGAACACGACTGAAGCGACTCAGCACACAGCAGTGCCATTTAAAACAGTCTTCACAGGTATGTTCTGGATAGATTATTTCTACTGTTTTAGTTGTTTTGCCTATTTTAGGTAATAATACTGACAAAATGAAAAAATTCATATTATGATGTTGTTCATCTTCCCATTCAGCAATGTTTTCCTTTCAAAACTAAGTGATGATTGAATACTGTTGCTGATAAGTCACTTCAGTCGTGTCTGACTCTGTGTGACCCCACAGAAGGCAGCCCGGCAGGCTCCCCCGTCCCTGGGATTCTCCAGGCAAGAATACTGGAGTGGGTTGCCATTTCCTTCTCCAACGCATGCATGCATGCATGCAAAGTCTCTTCGGTCGTGTCTGACTCTGTGCAACCCAATGGACAGCAGGCCACCAGGCTCCTCTGCCCACAGGATTCTCTAGGCAAGAATACTGGAGTGGGTTGCCATTTCCTTCTCCAGATGATTGAATAGTCTTGCAGAAACATAGTCTTAGAACTGGAAGAGACCTCATCCAATCCTTCGTTGAATAGAAGGATTCCAGCTACAAAAGTAACAGAGGACAGATGGCCATGTAGATGGACTAGAGACAGTTTGAATACTTCCAACTCAGCATTTCAAAATTAAATTCAGTATTTGTTGGACATATGCGTTATGTGATGTAATATTTTATTTTGGACCGGTCTGCTACAAAGTGTATGTTATAGAGCGAAAATGCCTCTTCAGGATCTTCAGAGCTATAAGAAAATAGCTAGTCCCTGTTTCACAAATGTCCCTTTCAAGTACTTGGAGTCCTTAATACATTTAGTCATTGGCACAGTGATATATCTGAGGTCATTAAAAGAAAGATGCAATACACTGACTTCTTGTCAAATGTTTCTCAATGAGAGAAATTTTAAAGTAAAAGATTTATTTCTGTTCAAAATGCAAGTTTCAAATTCATATCCTCGGATTATTAATTACAGGCTTTTCTTCAATTATCATATTATTTGATGTAGTCAATTGTTACATATGTTTTATCAGCAAGTATAAAAGATAAGCAAAGCCAAATGTTAACACCTACAATGTAACTAAAATACTTGAGGAACAATGAAAAAAAAACCTTCACCCCTTGTTCTAAAAACAGTTAATAAGTGTTTAATGTGACAAGTGACTTCAAAACTTGCAATTATCCTGCTAAAGCGTGTCGTCACCGATAGAAGCAGAGATGGCAGCTACGGGAGAGTAGTGGGTGTTGTGAGTTCTTGCTCCATCTTAAACACAGCATTGCCTTCAATGCTCTGGCAGGGACTGGAAAAAGTCCACGGTCTGCATTGGTAAGTTGAACAAAAACTGGAGAACCAACTCAGGCACTGATTCTCCCAATGACCCACTCTTTCTTGCCTTCTGTTTCCCTGCCAACATTGTTACTTTTTTCCATTTCTATTAACATTCTGTTCCTTTGTCAAGGAAGACAGGGCTCTTTCTTAATGCAAGACTTGTGTTAGTTTGCAGAGTAAAGGAATCATCCAGCTTACATACATTGCCTTTTCTGAAATACATTCGTGCATAAATTCAACCATATTTGCTATAGGTCTATAATGGGCTTCCCTGATAGCTCGGTTGGTAAAGAATCTGTCTGCAATGCAGGAGACCCCAGTTAGATTCCTGGGTTGGGAAGATCCACTGGAGAAGGGATAGGCTACCCACTCCAATATTCTTGGGCTTCCCTTGTGACTCAGCTGATAAAGAACCCGCCTGCAATGTGGGAGGCCTGGGTTCGATCCCTGGGTTGGGAAGATTCCCCGGAGAAGGGAAAGGCTACCCACTCCAGGATCCTAGCCTGGAGAATTCCCATAGTCCACGGGGTCACAAAGAGTCAGGCATGACTGAGTGACTTTCACTTTCACATGATGCCCTAGGCACTAAGGATTCAACCAGACCATAAAATGAAGTCCCTTACCCCCAAGCAGCTTTGGTTGCAATGGAGGGAGACAGGCAAGGAGCCAATAAAGAGATAACATAGCATGTAATAGCATAGATGCGGGAACCCACATGACAGTCGAAGGGAGATGCTCTTTCATAGAGGAGATGGAGGAGAAGCCTCACCAACACAATAGGGTAAAGCAATTATCTTCCAATTAAAAATAATGTAAAAAAAAGATGGAAAAAACAGACTTGAACCAAAAAGGGAGCGTATCAAGGAGAGGCCCTGAAGAAATCTAGTGTGGATAAAGTGAGTGACCTGGAAAGAGAGGAGTGGGAGAGGAAATGAGAACTTGGGGAAACATGGAGCATGTGGGACTACAGATCTTGGTAAGGACGGGGATTTTTTTTCAAGTGAGTTAAAGCTGAAGAACAAAGGAATCAATAGATAAAAATATTTTAAGACTGCCTTGTATCATGTCAAGTGGTCAGCCTTTTATTAGGGAATATACCAACATAAAAACAGAATATACTCCAAGGGCCAATGATAAAAGGGCAAGTATAGTGTTTTCTTAAACTACTCGAAGCAATTTCTAAATTTAAGACTAACTGGTCTGAAAACTGTTGACAAAGTCAACCTAAAGGTTAATACTGCATGCACAAAGAATATGAACTTTTAAATTCATCTTTATATCTACACTACATCCTCTGAAATTTAGATTTATGAACTATATATTACAATATAGTTGTTTTTAGAATCTTTTATGACTCCTGTTAATGTAAATATTGTCTTGAAAGTAGTATAGTAACATCAAATGCGATTTGGCAATGCACAATCATCACTAAAATATCATATTTAAGGCAATGAAAATTTATGAAATGTTTATGGCCTGCCCAACACATAATGAGATGGCTGTTGTTGGGAGCTGGTGGTAAATGTCTCCCCTACTGTGATAGGCAGAATTCTAAAATGCACCCCCAAGATTTCGTGTCTCAATCCCTGGGCTGTGAATATGATAACATATGTCTGTGATTACTACTGTTTATATGAAAAAGGGACTTTCAGATGTAATTAAGATTACTAATCCATTGATTCCAAATTCATCAAAAGGGAGATTATGAGGGCGGACTTAACCTAATCTTTCAAAGCAAGGAGTTTTGCTACCTAGTTTGCAAAAAGGAAAATTAGATTTGAAGTATGAGGGGGATTTTGCTCCCTGTTTAGGAACTTCCCTGGTGGCTCAGATGGTAAAAAGTCTGCCTGCGATGAGGGAGACCTGTGTACGATTCCTAGGTCAGGAAGATCCCCTGGAGGAGGGCATGGCAACCCACTCCAGGATTCTTGCCTGGGAAATCCTATGGACAGAGGAACCTGGCAGGCTATAGTCCATGGGATCACAAAGAGTTGCACACGACTGAACGACTGACATTTAACTTTTCCTTTTGGTAGCTTGAAGATGGAGGGAGTCACAAGGAAAGAGCCTAAGACTGGCCTCTAGGAGTTCAAAGAATCCCCTGGCTGGCAGACAGCAAGAAAACATGGACTTCAGACCTTTAGTTGTAAGGAACTGAATTTTGTCAATACCAAGAAAGAATTTGGAAGAGGACCCTGAGCTCCAGTTTTGAATGTTAATCCCAGCTGATACTTTAACTTTGACCTTGTGAGATTCTGAGCAGAGAACCCAGTTAGATCACACCCAGATTCCTGACCTACCCACAATCTATAATCCACCTGTTAAAAAGATGTTGTTTTAAGTTGCTAAACTCATGGAAATTAGTTAGAAAGCAACAGAAAAATAATAAGTCTACCTTGAAGAACATACTTATGAGGTAGTTTGAGAAATTTTTAAAAGCTAGAAGGAAATTAGTTGAACATAATAAAAGACTTTCTTATAAAGGGTGTCAATGTATTGCCTAGAGGGCTGTCTAAGCTACCATGACAAAGAGATTAAAAAAATACAATGGATTAAACTAAGGAAATTCATTTCATCCACAGAAAACCATGCAGGGAAAGGTAATCCTAAACTAATACAATTCCACCATTCTCAGTGTATGGCTTCTGACCCTTGGTCCGAGACAGCTACTCTTTTTTTTCCTCCAGCTTTACTGAGATATAATTGACATATAGTATTATGTAAGTTTAAGGTATACAACATGATTTGACATATGCACATATTGTGAAAATGATTGTCACAATAAGGTTAGTTAACACATCTGTCACCTCACATAGTTTGTGTGTGTGTGGTGAGAACAATTATATTCTCAAAGAAACTTTCAAGTATAACAAAACAATATTTTTAACCACAGTCACCATGCTGTACATTAGACGCCCAGTACTTAGTAATCTTATAACTGGAAGTTTGCATCCCTTGATCCTCATCACCCATTTCTTCAGTCTCCCAGCCTCTGGCAACTGCCAATCTATTCTCTAGTTTCTGAGTTATGATTTTTAGGTTCCACATACGAGTGAAACTATATAGTATTCAAGACAACTCTTGTTCTCCTCATCTCCCAATTGGAAGGAAGATAGAAGAGGGCTAGAGAAACATTTGTGTGTGAAATACCATGGACAGAGGAGCCTGGTGGGTTACAGTCCATGGGTCATAAAAGAGTCGGACAAGACTCATCAACTAACAAAAACAAGAAGTTGCAACCTCCAAGTAGCACATATTGCTTTTGCGTACATCTTACTGGCTAAAACTTAGAACTTAGCTGCCAGTGAGGTTGGTAAGTTGCCAAATCTAGCTGAGAAAACTTAGGCCTATCTAAAACATGGAGCTCTAGGATGAAAAACGTAGGGGCAGGACACCGCTGGACAACAAGCAGTCTCCGCCACAATCAAACGATGAGCTGTGGAAGTGAGTCAGATATCTACTTCATCCAGACGCTTCCCAGTTAGACCTAAATCTATTTTCTAGATTCCAGATATAAAGCAAAAGAAGAGTAATTCCTCTTTTAAGTAACAGTCTTCCAAATATTTAAGCCAGGTTGTCGGCATCCTCCATATGTTTGAAGACTTATTATTCTCGGATCCCTCTCTTACTCTTTTCTAGTTATCATTTCTTATGATCTTAAATTCTCTGGACTAATTTTTGCTTCTTAAGAAATCCTTTAAAATATAGCCTTCAGCAAAGAACACAGTCCTCAGTGAAAGAGTCGTGCCTAGCAACTTGAGTTTTCCAAGAGGACAAGTATGTATACATAAAATGGAATATTATTCAGACTTAAAATAGAAAGATATAATGCCATCCTTGTCCCTTTAAGTGTTTCAACCCACCAGTGAACCAATGGATGAAACTGAAAGTCATTAAACTAAATGAAATAAGATAGACACAGAATGACAAATCTTTCATGATATCACTTGAACAGTGCATCTAAAAATGTCAGACTCATAGTAACAGAGTAGAATGTTGGTTACCAGGTACTAGGGGTGGGGCAAATGGAGAGATGTTTGTCAAAGGATATAAACTGTCAGTTATAAGCTAAATAAGTTCTAGAGACCTAATGTATAGCATGATGATTATAACATACTAATAATATATTAGTACATTATACTATACATAATAAATAATATTGCAATATATTAAAAATTATGTATCATATACTTGAAATTTGCTAAGAGAGTAGATTTCAAAGACTCTCACCACAAAATAAAAGGATAACTATATGAGGTCATGGATATGCTAATTAGCTTGTTTGGGGTAATCTTTTCACAATATATACATATATCAAAAGATCACATTGTTTCAACTCTACTTCAGTTAAAAACACATTACATTGTATACTTTAAATACATAAAATTTTCATCAATTATACTTCAGTAAAGATGGGAAAAATAATATTTTATGGAAAACAAGCAAATCTTAGTGATTTAAAAGGCAGATCCAACAAACTAATTTGACCAAACAATCAAAAACTGGAGAAAAAAGTACATAAGTTATAAACATAATGAAGTACCGTCTCTAGTGACTGAACAGTACCTCCTCTCTCCTTAATAACACAGGCAAGTGAAACAGACTATGTCAATGTGTGATTGACATACATGGTCAATATAGGATATTGGCATTAAATTGATAATTGAATATGTTGTTGCTGTTCAGTCACTAAGTCGTATCTGACTTTTTGCAACATCATGGACTGTAGCATGGCAGGATTTCTCGTCCTTCACTCTCTCCTGGAGTTTACTCCAACTCATAGTAATTGATAATTGAGTATGTTGATAATTAAATATGAATGTCCACTTAAATGAGACAAATGATTTGAAGCCCCAGGAATTCATGTTTTCTATTTCTGTTTTATTAGAAATGAGGTCTAATTGTTATTTTTTCTCCTCTTTACATTTTCACATCTACCATCCCTATTTGGGGGTGTCATGTGGAGATGAAAGGCCTTGCCCTAAGGACTGGCCACAATGCTACCACCATCAACATATCATATATGTACAAATTCTCCTAGTTCTGGAGCTTCTTTTCATCTAAAAATGGAAATTCTAAACCCATGTACTACTCTAATTTTTCACTGATTTGTGATTGAGATAGTTACTTAAATTCTTCCTACTGAAATCTCAAAACATGTGCTGAGTGTTCTGGCTTTTTCTGGCCAGGATTAAGTTCTAGAAGTATGAAAAATTAAATTGTTAGAAATGCAGGATGTGACTATCATCATTTTTATTTTTTCCCTGGCACAGCTAGATAAATAGTCTTCTCTTATTTATTGTCTAAACCTTTACTTCCCCACTTCTCTCTTGTTTTCCATGTTTTGTGGCAAAGCACCCACTTTGGCATGTGTCATCACGGGCCTCTGTGAAACTTCAGTTCTTTGATCATCATCTCTTTTACTAATGATGGAGTAAAAGGTGGTGGTTACTTTTTCCCTGATGACCAGTAGTTCAAAGTTCAAAACACCACAGAACCTTCTCCAGGATAGATCACATCCTGGGCCATAAATCTAGCCTTGGTAAATTCAAAAAATTGAAATCATTCCAAGCATCTTTTCTGACCACAATGCAGTAAGATTAGATGTCAATTACAGGAGAAAAACTATTAAAAATTCCAACATATGGAGGCTGAACAACACACTGCTGAATAACCAACAAATCACAGAAGAAATCAAAATATGCATAGAAACGAATGAAAATGAAAACACAACCCCAAACCTGTGGGACACTGTAAAAGCAGTCCTAAGGGGAAAGTTCATAGCAATACAGGCATACCTCAAGAAACAAGAAAAAAGTCAAATAAATAACCTAACTCTACACCTAAAGCAACTAGAAAAGGAAGAAATTAAGAATCCCAGGGTTAGTAGAAGGAAAGAAATCTTAAAAATTAGGGCAGAAATAAATGCAAAAGAAACAAAAGAGACCATAGTAAAAAATCAACAAAGCCAAAAGCTGGTTCTTTGAAAGGATAAATAAAATTGACAAACCATTAGCCAGACTCATCAAGAAACAAAGGGAGAAAAATCAATTCTATAAAATTAGAAATGAAAATGAAGAGATCACAACAGACAACACAGAAATACAAAGGATCATAAGAGACTACTATCAGCAATTATATGCCAATAAAATGGACAACTTGGAAGAAATGGACAAATTCTTAGAAAAGTACAACTTTCCAAAACTGAACCAGGAAGAAATAGAAAATCTTAATAGACCTATCACAAGCATGGAAATTGAAACTGTAATCAGAAATCTTCCAGCAAACAAAAGCCCAGGTCCAAACAGCTTCACAGCTGAATTCTACCAAAAATTTAATCCTATTCAAACTCTTCCAGAAAATTGCAGAGGAAGGTAAACTTCCAAACTCATTTTATGAGGCCACCATCACCCTAATACCAAAACCTGGCAAAGATGCCACAAAAAAGAAAACTACAGGCCAATATCACTGATGAACATAGATGCAAAAATCCTTAACAAAATTCTAGCAATCAGAATCCAACAACACATTAAAAAGATCATACACCATGACCAAGTGGGCTTTATCCCAGGGATGCAAGGATTCTTCAATATTCACAAATCAATCAATGTAGTACACCACATTAACAAATTGAAAAATAAAAGCCATATGATTATCTCAATAGATGCACAGAAAGCCTCTGACAAAATTCAACATCCATTTATGATAAAAACTCTCCAGAAAGCAGGAATAGAAGGAACATACCTCAACATAATAAAAGCTATATATAACAAACCCACAGCAAACATTATCCTCAATGCTGAAAAATTGAAAAGCATTTCCCCTAAAGTCAGGAATAAGACAAGGGTGCCCACTTTCACCACTACTATTCAACATAGTTTTGGAAGTTTTGGCCACAGAAGTCAGGGCAGAAAAAGCAATAAAAGGAATCCAAACTGGAAAAGAAGAAGTAAAACTCTCACTATTTGCAGATGACATGATCCTCTACATAGAAAACCCTAACGACTCCACCAGAAAATTACTAGAGCTAATCAATGAATATAGTAAAGTTGCAGGATATAAAATCAACACACAGAAATCCCTTGCATTCCTATACACTAATAATGAGAAAATAGAAAGAGAAATTAAGGAAACAATTCCATTCACCATTGCAATGAAAAGAATAAAATACTTAGGAATATATCTACCTAAAAAAACAAAAGACCTATATATAGAGAAGTATAAAACACTGGTGAAAGAAATCAAAGAGGACCCTAATAGATGGAGAAATATACTGTGTTCATGGATCAGAAGAATCAATACAGTGAAAATGAGTATACTACTCAAAGGAATCTATAGATTCAATGCAATCCCTATCAAGCTACCAACGGTATTTTTCACAGAGCTAGAACAAATGATTTCACAATTTGTGTGGAAATACAAAAAACCTCGAATAGCCAAAGCAAACTTGAGAAAGAAGAATGGAACTGGAGGAATCAACCTGCCTGACTTCAGGCTCTACTACAAAGCCACAGTCATCAAGACAGTATGGTACTGGCACAAAGACAGAAATATAGATCAATGGAACAAAATAGAAAGCCCAGCGATAAATCCACGCACCTATGGATATCTTATCTTTAACAAAGGAGGCAAGAATATACAATGGAGAAAAGACAATCTCTTTAACAAGTGGTGCTTGGAAAATTGGTCAACCACTTGTAAAAAAATGAAACTAGAACACTTTCTAACACCATACACAAAAATTAACTCAAAATGGATTAAAGATCTAAATGTAAGACCAGAAACTATAAAACTCCTAGAGGAGAACATAGGCAAAACACTCTTTGACATAAATCACAGCAGGATCCTCTATGACCCACCTCCCAGAATATTGGAAATAAAAGCAAAAATAAACAAATGGGACCTAATTAAAATTAAAATCTTCTGCACAACAAAGGAAACCATAAGCAAGGTGAAAAGACACCCTTCAGAATGGGAGAAAATAATACCAAATGAAGCAACTGAGAAAGAATTAATCTCAAAAATATACAAGCAACTCCTGCAGCTCAATTTCAGAAAAATAAATGACCCAATCAAAAAATGGGCCAAAGAACTAAACAGACATTTCTCCAAAGAAGATGCTAACAAACACATGAAAAGATGCTCAACATCACTCATTATCAGAGAAATGCAAATCAAAACCACAATGAGGTACCATTTCATGCCAGTTAGAATGGCTGCGATCCAAAAGTCTACAAGCAATAAATGCTGGAAAGGGTGTGGAGAAAAGGGAACCCTCTTACACTGTTGGTGGGAATGCAAACTAGTTTAGCTACTATGGAGAACAGTGTGGAGATTCCTTAAAAAACTGGAAATAGAAATGTCATACAACCCAGCAACCCCACTGCTGGGCATACACACCGAGGAAACCAGAATTGAAAGAAACACATGTACTCCAGTGTTCAACGCAGCACTGTTTATAATAGCCAGGACATGGAAGCAACCTAGATGTCCATCAGCAGATGAATGGATAAGAAAGCTGTGGTACATATACACAATGGAGTATTACTCAGCCACTAAAAAGAATACATTTGAATCAGTTCTAATGAGGTGGATGAAACTGGAGCCGATTATACAGAGTGAAGTAAGCCAGAAAGAAAAACACTAATACAGTATACTAACGCATATATATGGAATTTAGAAAGATGGCAACGATAACCCTGTATGCGAGACAGCAAAAGAGACACAGATGTTTAGAACAGTCTTTTGGACTCTGTGGGAGAGGGTGGGGTGATTTGGGAGAATGGCATTGAAACATGTATAATATCATATAAGAAATGAATCACCAGTCCAGGTTCGATGCAGGATACAGGAAGCTTGGGGCTAGTGCACTGGGATGACCCAGAGGGATGGTATGGGGAGGGAGGTGGGAGGGGGGTTCAAGATGGGGAACATGTGTACACCTGTGGCAGATTCATGTTGATGTATGGCAAAACCAATACAATATTGTAAAGTAATTAGCCTCCGATTAAAATAAATCAATTTATATTTAAAAAAACCCCAAAGTTCAAAACACCTTAGCACAGTGCTTAGGTTCATTTGTGGTTGCTGCTGCTGCTGCTGCTGCTAAGTTGCTTCAGTCGTGTCCAACTCTATGCGACCCCATAGATGGCAGCCCATCAGGCTCCCCTGTCCCTGGGATTCTCCAGGCAAGAACACTGGACTGGGTTGCCATTTCCTTCTCCAATGCAGGAAAGTGAATAGTGAAAGTGAAGTCGCTCAGTCATGTCCGACTCTTAGTGACCCCATGGACTGCAGCCTACCAGGCTCCTCCGTCCATGGGATTTTCCAGGCAAGAGTACTGGAGTGGGGTGCCATTGCTACCTTTATTAATATAGTTAAGACCTATTACCTGCTTACTATGTGCCAGGAATGAGTCTTGTCCCTTTACATGTTTCAACCCACCAACACTTCAAAATGATTTCTCACTATAGTGTGTCATTATTTTATACTACTAGGTCAAATGGAAAGGAATCTGCCTGCAATGCAGGAGACCAGGGTTTGATCCCTGGGTTGGGAAGATCCTCTGGAGAAGGGAATGGCGATTCACTCCAGTATTTTTGCCTGGAGAATTCCACGGACAGAGAAACCTGGCTGGCTACAGTTCGTGGGGTTGCAAAGAGTTGGACACGACTGAGTGACTAACACATACACGCATTCTCTAAATGATAGTTATGACAGCATTGCCACTTGTACTCCCAACTCAGGAATTTGCAGGGCTGCTGTGTTGCAGAACTCCAGGTGTGAAGGGTGCTTCCTTGAACTGGCAACCTGCCCGGTACTGTACAGACCGCGTGTTCAGCCTAGCACTTCGGGATTTGATTTTCTGACATTTGTACACTTCATGCTTTTATGCATTCTTTTTCATATCCCTGGTTTTCTAGGCAGTTCCTCTGACCTGTGTTAAAGTCCAACTCTGGAAAAGGCAATATTTACAGTCTATTTTTTTTTTTTTCAGAGAATACAAATTGAAAGTAGAGTCTGTCTTAGGCTGGCACAGGGAATCATACTTCAGGGGCAAAACAACACAGTGGAGGTCTTTAAATGATGGCGTCATGTCGGCTACACCCTGGGACTCCTCCAGATAGCCACCAGCAGCGCCTGCATAGCCTGAACACGTGACAAGTATGAATACAAAGCAGCAGCACCCTCGGTCACTGTGTTTAGGAGGTAGTGCAGTATTTTTTGATAAGTCAAATGCATGATTCCAAGAAAAGCCCAAAGCTTTCAGTGTTACACAGAAGATCACCTAAGAGAGTTTCCGAATTTTATGGGCTGACTCTGTTTGTTTTAGACTTTCACCTTTAATTATATTCTCATTATGGAAGTATGCACAAATTATAAAGTCCAAACAATTCACTTCCTCTTTGCTCCTGTCTGACACATTAATCCTATACAGTGTAACAAGGCTCAGGATTATTTGACATCTGTAGACACTACAAAGTGATCACCGCAGGTCTAGCTACCATCCATCACCATATAGTTGATCCCCTTCTTGCATTTCACACACCTCTCCTCACCTGGTTCCCCTCCGGTAATCAGTACTCCTTCCTCTGCATCTTTTGTTTGTTTTGCTTTTTTAGATTTCACAGATGAGTGAAATCATTTTATGCTTCCATGCTGCATCTGACTTATGTAACTCAGCATAACACCAAACCTGTGTTGGAGCAGATGCTGCTGGTGCCCGGCCATCTCCTGCCTGCAGTCAGTTTTCCTAAACACCAAAGACATTCGACCTCCATCTCCTCCTCAAGCATTTATGGTTTTAGGAGCATGTTTGGCCTGTGTATGTGCCAGGCCACAGGTGCCGGAACCTTGGGAGCAGGCCTCAGCAAACGGCAAATTAAGATTGTCAAATAAATAGCCTGTCTTCTCGGCTTCTTACTGAAACTTGTTGGGGGCATCCATACCCTGTTCCAGAGGTCCCTAAAGGTAACCTGCTGCTTCGTCCAGCCTCTACTGGCCTCCTTCCTTCCCTGTTTCATCCTCACCCTTCCTGCTGTGTTCTCAGATTATTTCACAGAGAAGCACAAATCCCTGTCTCAGGCTATGCTTCCAGAGCCCCCAACCTAAAGCACAAGGTCTTTCTTCTATTACAGCCTGCTATTAAGATGTGCAAGTAAATTGACTGAAGTCTGAGAATTTTTAAATTTGAATGTACTTTTTTTAGAAAAGCAATTTCTTTCAGTTATTCTTATAATTCATACTCAGAGTCTTCTTTAGTCCAAAACAAAGCTTCGTTCATTCTTTTCTAAATGTAATGAGGAACTGTTCCTCGATAATTTTGTCAAGAGATAATATATTCTCAAAACTCGAGAAAATTTAGAAAAGCACAGTTATACAACTTTGTAGTCATTGGCTCTCAGTGCCTTTTGCTGCAAAACTGTACTCTTTCAAAATTTGAAACAACCCATTTTCCCACATCTGAAAGATGTTTGTGAATGACAAATTGGTCATTCTTTAACAGGGAAGAAAATTTCACTTGCGACTATAATTGTAAAACATCTACACACATTCACAGTGGACAGCATCCATCCATGCTTAATAGAAAGGTAAACCAAATAACCAGGGCATAATAAATGATGAACTATAGGCCATAGAGATGAGTATCTCTTTTTTCCCAGAACCATTCTCTTTCTTTTCTTTTCTGGTTGTGCCACATGGCTTGTGGGATCTTACTTCCCTGACCAGTGATTGAACCTATGCCCTAGCATTGGAATTGTCAAGCCTTAGCCACGGGACTGTCAAGCCCCACTCTTTTCATTCTAAGGTTGACGGGTGTCAGGCTGCACCCCAAAAGTGCCCTACATCTGCCCAGCTTTGAGACTGAAAAGGAGTCAGGAGTCAGTGAAAGAGACATTAGAGGGAAGGAGAGAGTGGGTTGAATTGAGAGAGTAGCACTGAAACACAGACATTACCACGTGTAAAACAGATACGGCAGTGGGAGTTTGCTGTGTGATGCTCTGTGATAACCTAGAGGGGTGGGATGGGGTAGGAAGGAAATTCAAGAAGGAGGGGACATATGTATACCTATGGCTGATTCATGTTGACATATGACAGACTAACACAACATTATAAAGCAATTATCCTCAAACATTTTTTAAAAAAGACACATTAGTGGTTTAATGGATAGGGTGTGTTGCAAGTCTGAAAGCAAAATCCTGGAGCAACACACCACCACATACAGGTTTTACAGTGAGATGGGAGGGAGAGGGAGGTTACCAGTTAAAGGGGGATTTGATGTTACATCAGCTCATCAATTCATTAGTCACCAGGGAAACCAGCAGAGGTGCACACCCTTCAGTGACCCTTTGATAAACTCTCATAGTGGAGCCCTTCAGATCTGAAGATTAGCACAATCACTAGCTGGGGCTGCGGGAGGGTGGGGATGTTGTGGGCAAGCAGGAAGGCGGTTATGACTGAGGTCTATGATTAAGGGAAGGGCAGTCAAAGCCTTTGACTGTGTGGATCACAACAAACTGCAGAAAATTCTGCAAGAGATGGGAATACCAGACCACCTGTCTTGCCTCTTGAGAAATCTGTCAGGAAGCAACAGTTAGAAGTGGACATGGAACAACAGACTGGTTCCAAATAGGAAAAGGATCACGTTAAGGCTGTATATTGTTACTCTGCTTATTTAACTTATATGTAGAGTACATCATGAGAAACACTGGGCTGGAAGAAGCACAAGCTGGAATCAAGATTGCCAGGAGAAATATCAATAACCTCAGATATGCAGATGACACCACCCTTATGGCAGAAAGCAAACAAGAACTAAAGAGCCTCTTGATGAAAGTGAAAGAGGAGAGTGAAAAAGTTGGCTTAAAGCTCAACATTCAGAAAACTAAGATCATGGCATCTGGTCCCATCATTTCATGGCAAAAAGATGGGGAAACAGTGGCAGACTTTATTTTTGGGGGCTCCAAAATCACTGAAGTTGGTGACTGTAGCCATGAAATTAAAAGATGCTTACTCCTTGGAAGGAAAGTTATGATCAACCTAGACAGCATATTAAAAAGCAGAGACATTACTTTGCCAACAAAGGTCCATCTAGTCGAGGCTATGGTTTTTTCCAGTAGTCATGTATGGATGTGAGAGTTGGACTATAAAGAAAGCTGAGCACCAAAGAATTCATGCTTTTGGACTGTGGTGTTGGAGAAGACTCTTGAGAGTCCCTTGGACTGCAAGGACATCCAACCAGTCCATCCTAAGGGAAATCAGTCCTGAATATTCATTGGAAGGACTGATGTTGAAGCTGAAACTCCAATCCTTTGGCCACCTGATGCAAAGAGCTGACTCATTTGAAAAGACCCTGATGCTGGGAAAGATTGAAGGCAGGAGGAGAAGGGGACAACAGAGGATGAGATGGTTGGATGGCATCACCGACTCAACGGGCATGAGTTTGAGTAAACTCTGGGAGATGGTGATTGACAGGGGGGCCTGGCGTGCTGCAGTCCATGGAGTCACGAAGAGTTGGACACGACTGAGTGACTGAACTGAACTGAAATTTACTCTAATCATACCTCAATAAAATTAGGGTGAAAAAACTACATAAAATCATTTTTTAAAAGAGGTTTAGGTATAATAGAGAACTTGTAGCTTAGAAAGAAAAATGGTAGTAAAAATTTAATGCTTTGTGCATAGAAGGAAGGTTTTGCCTCGTCCAAACTGAATGCATACTTTCAAAAGAGTCTGCTTTTCTGGTGATGTTGTGTATTTTATGACCACGGTCATTTATTTAAAAAAACAAGCAAACAGAAAGAATAATAAGGGTCTGTCATGTCTGTTGTGTTGCTGTTGTTTAGTTGCTCAGTCGTGTCCAATTCTTTTTGATCCCACGGACTCCCGCCAGGGTCCTCTGTCTATGGATTTTCCAAGGCAAGAATACTGTCATGTCTAGACAATCTAAAATCACTAAACTATTTATTGTTTTTTCTCTGTTATGGCTGCTATAAAGTGTTGTTACTTTGACTGGAAACATAAAAGGTTGTAGCTACTTCTCATCCATGAGCATTTGTGTGCTCTGGTTTTGGTTTTCTTCCAAGGTCAGGCCCTAAATTTGGATGAACAAATCTGACAGGGTATTTTATACCCAAAGCAACGTTTATGCTGCTTTAACAGCTGCTAGATAACACCAAAGGCTTGAAGTTATCTCACCTTGAAACCTTTCTTGTGGTACTAGAGCAAGGAGGGGCCAACTGATACAATTAGATACATGAATGCCCTCTATTTTGTTATGTTCTCAATGCTGGCCCCAGGGTGGGGAAAGCTTTTCCCCCTTCTTCCTGAGAATATGCTGCTGCTGCTGCTCCTAAGTCCCCTCAGTCATGTCCGACTCCGTGCGATCCCATAGACGGCAGCCCACCAGGCTCCCCCGTCCCTGGGATTCTCCAGGCAAGAACACTGGAGTGGGTTGCCATTTCCTTCTCCAATGCATGAAAGTGAAAAGTGAAAGTGAAATCACTCAGTCGTGTCCGACTCTTAGCGACCCCATGGACTGCAGCCCACCAGGCTCTGGAGTGGGGTGCCATTGCCTTCTCCCCCTGAGAATATGACCTTTGGTTAACTCTTTATGTCCTTATAAACCTCAGTAGATAGTATGTCAACTATGTTGCTAAGCAACACAAGGTAAAAAGGATGCCCTGGTTGGTAAATTTCATCTGGCCTGGGAGAAGTAGAAGCATCTGTTAGGAAGCCAAATCTTTGGGATTTCCAAATGTAATACTTGTAATTGGGCAGGTCCCTGGAAACTATGCTTATGAAGCAGTTATAAAAGATTCTAGCTCCTATGAGAAAGAAGCTTTGATATCATAGAGGCTCCCGCATTTGTTCAATGTCATCTTATCTTTTTCCATCTGCATAGTGTTGCTGCTGCTGCTGCTGCTAAGTCACTTCAGTCGTGTCTGACTCTGTGCAACCCCACAAACGGCAGCCCACCAGGCTCCCCCGTCCCTGGGATTCTCCAGACAAGAACACTGGAGTGGGTTGCCATTGCCTTCTCCAATGCATGAAAGTGAAAAGTGAAAGTGAAGTCGCTCAGTCATGTCAGACTCTTAGCGACCCCATGGACTGCAACCTACCAGGCTCCTCCATCCATGGGATTTTCCAGGCAAGAGTACCGGAGTGGGGTGCCATTGCCTTCTCCCTGCATTGTGTTACCTAGTAGCTAAGGTAAAGAACTCCTGGGTGACTGCAGGGCCTGCTGCAGGTACATCAGGAAGGGACAGCTGAGACTGTCCTGCTGCTGAGCCACGGTTCCTGCCCTGTATACTCCTGAAGCACTGTCATGTGTGGCCTGGATGGTCTTGTGGGTCTGATGTTCAGCTGAATGTAGGAGGTCAAAATAGGCATGCTGCTGCTGCTGCTGCTGCTGCTAAGTCGAGTCAGTCGTGTCCAACTCTGTGCAACCCCATAGACGGCAGCCCACCAGGCTCCCCCGACCCTGGGATTCTCCAGGCAAGAATACTGCTGTGGGTTGCCATTTCCTTCTCCAATGCATGAAAGTGAAAAGTGAAAGTGAAGTCGCTCAGTCCTATACGACTCTTTGTGACCCTGTGGACTGCAGCCTACAGGCTCCTCTGTCTCTGGGATTTTCCAGGCAAGAGTACTGGAGTAGGTTGCCATTGCCTTCTCCCAAAATGGGCATAGAATATTCTCTTTGGACAGAGGAGCCTGGTGGGCGACAGTCCATTGGTTGCAAACAGTTGGACATGACTTAGAAACTACACACAACATAATTCTTTGGGGGGATAGGAAAAATTCTTCAAAACAAAAAAGAAAATCTTGGCCTACCCAAGGTCAGTTTTGTACCAATAAAGTATTAGTTTTGACATGATATTATAGACCCCATTGGGGTGAGGGGAAGCAAGTTCACACTCATACACTCGGGATGACATAATGGCTGTCAATAAACTGACTTTGAGGAAGAATTTTATTCGCAGTTTTAAAATGCTTTTATCCATTGGACATGATTTTGGTGTACACTCTACAGTACTGACTGCACGACACTGGATATTTACCAAAGCCTTCACTGTCCATAACGTATTTTCCCTTCGGGTAATCGTCACCTGATTACCTGTTGCCCAAAGCTTATGTGATCATTTCCAATAGGAGATTTTACTCTCTTTCATTCTGGTATGATTGGTTTCTATAATAAATTAACCAGAAGCATTCTGTCTACCATCAACATATGGCCTCTGTTTTCCCCTCTTGCTTGCCTACAAATTCCTGCTTAAGCTAAAGATTAGACATGTCTTTTGCAAAAATTAGAAAAAAAGGAAAAGGAAAAGGCAGAGGAAACAGAGATCAAATTGCCAATATCTGTTGGGTCATCAAAAGAGCAAGAGAATATCAGTAAAACATCTACTTCTGATTTATTCATTATGCCAAAGTCTTTGACTGTGTAAATCACCACACACTGTAGAAAATTCTTAAAGAGATGGGAATGCCAGACCAACTTACCTGCATCCTGAGAAATCTGTATACAGGTCAAGAAGCAAGTTAGAACTGGACAATTTAGAACAGACTGATTCCAAATTGGGAAAGGAGTATGTCAAGGCTGTATATTGTCACCCTGCTTATTTAACTTACATGCAGAGTACATCATGAGAAATGTTGGGCTGGATTAAGCACAAGCTGTAATCAAGATTGCCAGGAGAAATATCAATAACCTCAGATACGCAGATGACACCACCCTTATGGTAGAAAGCAAAGAAGAACTAAAGAGCCTCTTGATGAAAGTGAAAGAGGAGACTGAAAAAGCTGGCTTAAAGGTCAAGATTCAAAAAACTAAGATCATGGCATATGGTCCCATGACTTCATGGCAAATAGATGGGGAAACAATGGAAACAGTGAGAGACTTTATTTTTTTGGACTTCAAAATCACTGCAGATGGTGACTGCAGTGTCTGTGAAATTAAATTAAATTTCATTCTTTTTGTGAAGTTAAAAGACACTTGCTCCTTGAAAGAAAAGCTATGACCAACCTAGACAGCATATTAAAAAGCAGAGACATTACTTTGCTGACAAGGTCCGTCTAGTCAAAGCTATGGTTTTTCCTGTAGTCATGTGTAGATGTGATAGTTGGACTATACAGAAAGCTAAGTGCTGAAGAATTGATGCTTTTGAACTGTGGTGTTGGAGAAGACTATTGAGAGTCCCTTGAACTGCAAGGAGATCCAACCAGTCCATCCTAAAGGAAATCAGTCCTGAATATTCATTGGAAGGACTGATGCTGAAGGTGAAATTCAAATACTTGGGCCATCTGATGTAAAGAACTGATTCCTTGGAAAAGACCCTGATGCTGGGAAAAATTTAAGGCAGGAGGAGAAAGGGATGACAGAGGATGAGATGGTTGGATGGCATCACCGACTTGATGGACACGAGTTTGAGCAAGCTCTGGGAGTTGGTGATGGACAGGGAGGCCTGGTGTGCTGCAGTCCATGGGGTCGCAAAGAGTTGGACATGACTGAGCAACTGAACTGAACTGAGAAAGTAAATCTCAGAAGTTGGTGGAGAAGACTGTTGATGCTCCTAAGAATAAACCCATGGCTGAGGTTTACAAATGCAAGCTGAGACTGCCATGAAAAGAAATACTTGACCAACTGATCCAGGGCACTTTCAAAGTTAAGATTTCCAAGACTATTTTGGTCCAAAACCAGATGTCTTCGTGAAAGTAGACTGCTAACCCAAGATCAACAGAAAAAGAAATAGTAGCTTGTAACGGAGAAGGCGATGGCACCCCACTCCAGTACTCTTGCCTAGAAAATCCCATGGATGGAGGAGCCTGGTGGGCTGCAGTCCATGGGGGTCGAGAAGAGTCGGACACGACTGAGCGACTTCACTTTCACTTTTCACTTTCATGCATTGGAGAAGGAAATGGCAACCCACTCCAGTGTTCCTGCCTGGAGAATCCCAGGGACGGGGCAGCCTGGTGGGCTGCCATCTGTGGGGTCGCACAGAGTCGGAAACGACTCAAGTGACTCAGCAGCAGCAGCAGCAGCTTATAAAAGCAAAAAGAAACACCCAATTGTAGTTATTTGCTTTAGAATGTCATTTTTAATGATTTATTTTATGATAAGCACTAATAAAGCCCAGTAGAACTTTTCACTGTCTCTCTAATTCCAAATTTAGAAGACTAACTAGAATGAATGCTGGCTCTTAAAATAATCTTAATTAATGAGCCTATAACCTTATATACTGCTGCTGCTGCTGCTAAGTTGCTTCAGTCGTGTCCGACTCTGTGCGACCCCATAGATGGCAGCCCACCAGGCTCCCCCGACCCTGGGATTCTCCAGGCAAGAACACTGGAGTGGGTTGCCATTTCCTTCTCCAATGCATGAGAGTGAAAAGTGAAAGCGAAGTCACCTTATATAGGTTTGACTATATCAAAATAGTTGTACCAAAAATGTATACCTATTCTTATTTGGTAAATGGTTCCAATGACATTTCAAAATTTATGAAAAAGGTAATTTTGCATACTTCATATGATCTAATTTCAGAGAACACATAATTAAGTTCCTGAACTTATACTCTCTCTATAGGCACAATACACTGAAATCCATGAACACATACAATCTCCTTTATACTTACGTCAAGGAGAATATCCTTTAAGAAATCTAAATATGGAAAACTATGTATACAAGTTAATTAACCTCAAGTGAATTTAAGGACACTATTTCTAATATTGGAACTCAGAGATGCACTTTTAAAATGAGTTAAGCTTAAAATCAGCCTTTGTTACAGATGCTGAATTAAACTATACTTATTATAAATTGAATTCATCTATAAATAATAAAATCATATTTCAAATAAAAACCCACCAGTGTCAAAGTCTATGCAGATTCTGAAGAACATATGATATGTATTGATTGGCCTTGTCTATCAACTCCTGAGAACAGTGTCAGGCATTGTACACTGTTCCTTTCATGGGCCTTTTTACTTTTCATGGCAATGTGGTTTTTTGTAAAGGTTAAATAAAAATGGGTTCTTCTTCCAATCTAGAAATAATTAGGCAAAGCAAATTTGTTATCATAATAGCAGGAGAGATAGCACCTTTAAAAGTGAACCTAACGTTGCCAGGTGTGATATGACAGCATTTCATATGTGGAAACATCTTTGGGGTTTCTTCAGGAAGTTGGTATAGGGTTTGCTCTATGGCTTAAGGAGTTCTGGATTTACATTCACTAAAAGATGGCATCTTTTGGCAAACCATGGGAATTTTGAAGAAAGGAATACCTCCACGTATGCAGTGCTGCAGAGAGCCTAGGGAACTGCCCGGGTTCTTTGCCTCTGGCTCAGAATAAAGGAAGTGCTAAGACTAATATAGGACTGCCCTGCTGATCCAGTAGTTAAGAATCCTTCTGCCAAGGCAGGGGACGTGGCTTCAGTCCCTAGTCCGGGAAGATTCCACACGCCTCAGGACAACTAAGCTTGTGTGCTACAGCTACTGAGCACAGGCCCCAGAGCCCATGTTCTGCAACAAGAGGAGCCATCACACGAGCAGCCTGCACAATCAGAGAAAGCCCCCGGCAGCAACGAAGACCCAGAACAGCCCGAAGTAAGATTTTTATTTTAAAAAAGACCAGTATAAAAAGCTTTCTAGCAAAAAGATATAGTCTAGGAGTCATTTACAAAATCTCAAGGTAGAAGTTCATTCTGAAGATTTAGTAATTATGTAGCTCTAGTTATACTAACATGAAATAAGGGAATCTTTATGTGTCAATGAGTGGTTTTTTTGCACCTATGAAAACAAGACAAACACAATAGAACATATGTGTTCTGCAGAAGCATATGCTATAAATGTATATATGCACACAGTGGATATATATTATAATATGTGTGTATATATATATATATTTGAGGCTTAAGATCATAGTGAAAAATCTATCAATAAAACTGAGTCACTAACATTAAAAAATATCCTCAATGGTAGGAAACTGGTGGAAGCTATAACTTTAACATCTTTGCTTATGCTTGTGCCTATATTGAGTAAAATAAACCTATAGTTGATTCCACCACTTGTAAGAACTGCAAAAATCGATTGACTAGCAACACATACAATTCACAACCTCAGCAGAGAAATGCAGCATGACAGACCTTTTCTTGATCAAAATAGCTTGTTTAAAGACTGTATAAACCTAAAGAAGGGGCTGCCAAGAAAAGTATCTCAGAGTCGCTCAGATACACACCTTTCTCTGATGATATAAATTGCAATTTCCTTCTGGGAAAAAACAGGAACACTCATGATGCTTAAATTTATGATCAACTTTAATGGGATTAAGATTTTTTTCTAAGACACATGAGTACATACTATGTCTGTAAAATCAGGACCCTTGTAACAGTGAAATGAGATAATATTATGCAAGTCAAAGGGGAAAAAACAGAACTGCCCCCAGGCAAGCCCGGATATATGGCAATCTGACCATAAAAGAAATTTGCAAGGGTCAAAACCAAAGAGGACCCTAAACACCAAGCGGTGAACAAATGTGTGGGGTGGAAGCCGCTCTAATGGTCAGTCCTATTCAGATTATACATGTATGGACACATTAAACATTACTCCTGATACACAATACATATTAGAAACATTACTATGCCTATCCACTCAATGAATAAACCTCTAAAAGTTTTCATAAGTCACACTCTAATAACAAAATTTCTGGCAGATTCTCCAACCTGAAAAGGGCTATTTTTACACTTAGAATATGTTTAATTTTGATCAAGACAATTTTTGAAACAGAAAAAAAAAAAGCTTTCTAATTTACTGTCTCAGATCTGGCTTTCTTAAAACTGGTATTAAGTTCTCAATTAGTGAGGCTTTCCCAAATAGTGAGAAAACTGAAGCTTGTCAGGGGATGAGCTTCTCAATCCTTTCCCATCTATCAGGTTCCTAAAGTTCTTACTCCAATCTGAAAACTGTTCTCAGAACACATGGAAACTTTCCTTTCACACTGACACATCAGAGTCACAGTGCAGACTGCAGGGGTTTCAGTGTGGAGTGAATGAAATTCTCTACCTCAATGCAGGGATTTCGAACACTGTTAAAAATAGAATTACAATAAACAAGTTCATGTGGATCACTTTTTTATTTTTTAAATTTGTTCCTGGTATTTGAAGAGAATTGTCCTCTGTTGTGAGCTGACCTGTGTGTATGTGTGTGCACGCTCAGTCACTTCAGTTGTGTCTGAAGCTTTGTGACCCCACGGACTGTAGCCCACCAGGCTTCTCTGTCTGTGGGATTCTCCAGGCAAGAATACTGGAGTGGGTTGCCATGCCCTCCTCCAGGGAATTGGCCTGGGTCCTCCCAAAGAATGTGTCCAAGTCCTAACTCCCAGTACCTATGAAACTTATTCAGAAATGGGCTTTTTCATCAAATGTCTCTAGAGTTCAGCCAGATCTTTTTAACCTTTGAACAATCAAAACTTCTCAAAGCCTCAGGGAACTGAAATGATTTATGAACATTCAAAGTTGCTAAACTTTTCACAGTTGTTCTCGCAAAAACTGTCTACATTATCTTGTATTACCATACTGATTTTGACCCCCAAATAATTTATTTCCAAAAAAAGAAATGAGGTTTCTGCAGATAAAATACTTAAGGACTTTGAGATGAGATTATCCTGGATTTAGGGTGTGCCCTAAAACTCAATGACTGCTATCATTATGAGAGAAAGAGGATGGAAGTTTGAGGCAGGAAAACAGAGGAGGATGCCATGTAGAGATGGAAGCAAAGATTGGAGTGATGCTGCCCCAAGTCAAGGAATGCCTGGGGCCACGGGAAGCTGGAAGAGGCGAGGAAGAATTCTTTGCAAAAGCCTTTGGAAGGACTATTTCCTACCACAACTTTGATTTCTTTGATTCTCAGACTCCAAAACTGAGAGAAGAAACTTCTGTTGTTTTAAGCTACCAAATTTTGGGTAATATGTTAAGGCAGCCCTGGGAAATGAATACAGCCTCCACAATACAAATTTCAAGGACTTAAACCGTAGAGAATTTGCTCTCACCAGGCATGTCTACACAGATTGCTCTTACTTTTCTAACAACATAAATAATCTTGTCAAGACATGACTTTCAAAATGTGATAGATGATAATGCAGTCCTGGAAAGCCAAACCTAATTAAAATATAAATGGCATTTTGAAAAGTAACTAGGCATGACAATTGCCAAAGGGCTGCTAGAGAAAACAAGGAACTCTGTTAAACTGGAACTTCAAATAAAGAATAAATAATTTTTTAGTATAAGAATACTCCAAGTAGTGTATTATTTCTTTTTCATTGAATAAATTTGACATGCAAAATAGTATACATTTAAGATGTACAGCATGTTACTTTGATATATTTACATATTGTATAATAATATGTTTATCATTATGATGTTTATCACATTACATAATTATAGTACAATGTTATTGTCTATATTCATTATACCATGGATTAGATTCATGAGATTTATTTTCATTAAAAGATAATGGATTATTTGAAATTCAAATTTAAGCATCATGTTGGGACTTCCCTGTGGTCCAGTGGCTAAGACTCCATGCTCTCAATGCAGGAGGCATGGGTTTGACTCCTGGTCTGTGGACTATCCTTGTGGCTCAGCTGGTAAAGAATCCACCTGCAATACAGCAGACCTGGGTTCGATTCCTGGGTTGGGAAGATCCCCTGGAGAAGGGAAAGGCTACCCACTCCAGTATTCTGGCCTGGAGAATTCCATGGACTATACAGTTCATGGGGTCGCAAAGAGTCGGACACGACTGAGTGACTTTCACATTCACCTTCTGGGAACTAAGGTCTCACATACCGCACTGTACAGCCAACCAAAAAAAAAAAAAAACGCAAGGCATCGTGTGTTTTTGTTTGTGAAATCTGGAACCCTGCAGTTGCAAAGAGAGACTGCACATCTCACTCAGTCACAAAGCTAATAAAATGTGGAGATTGGCTTTGAAATTATGTACAACAGACTCTCCAAGGTCATGTGCTTTCTGGTCCATGAGGCTGTTAAAGCAGGTATAATAAAATGTAGGAAAAAGTAGTAGCACTCCCCAGAGCTATCTGGTTGTTCTGTAAAACAGGTTATAAAAGTGGAAGAAGGAGGGCCAGTTACGACTGCTCAGTGCCCACGATGTAGAAAAATTCTGATACAAAGTTCAAACAACCTTCTAGTGACCATGCGGATGGTTGAAATGAGTTTTCCCTTCCATTATTTAGTGCAAGGATGACAGGGGATACAGGCATTTGGGCTTTGCTGGGCAGTAGGTGAGGGCATCCATGTAATAAATAACAAGAGAGTGCAATCTCTGCTAATTCTAAC
The DNA here is from genome assembly GCF_027580195.1 of Bos mutus. NCBI lineage: Eukaryota > Metazoa > Chordata > Mammalia > Artiodactyla > Bovidae > Bos > Bos mutus. The sequence continues at coordinate 25,552,017 of NC_091623.1, forward strand.
AGTTACACAAATATTTTTGCCTATAGTCACATTTCCCCAAAATCCACAAGGTGCCCAGCCATCATTTAGTCTGAAAATTGCAATACTTTTTGAACTCCGACATTCCCTCAACCAGCAGCTCTCCCATTTTCCTTTCCTTCTCCAGTTCCACATTCATAATCCCAAAACTATATTCCCACAAGACCCGCTTGTTTCCCCGCTTGTTTTCTCATTGTGACCATCTCCATCTAATTATCATATATACATGTCCCAGTGCTATCTATCCAATCATATGTTTAACATCATCTGTTATTTACAGGTGAATCTATGATGTTTTAATCAATCCCAAACTTAACTCAGGTTGTTTCCTCTGTTTATATATCTCCTCTCATATCTACCAAATAAAAACTTCATAAATGTCAGGCAAGTGAGTAAGACAGTGAAGCTGGGATAGAGTTTGCATTTTAAACACTTTGGGATAGTCTTCACTTCTGTAAAGTAGTATTTTCTCTCCGTTATTTCTTAGGAACATGGTCATCTCATTTTATCTCTCAAAAGTTCCTATTTTGGACAGAGATGTCTACAGAGAATAATTTGCTACTACAAAAAAGACAGTGGTACACACACGATGCCATCCAGACTCACAACTGTGAACACGTGAATGGAGGAACAAGATGGTGCGTGCCCTGCCCAAGGGACAGCTGCTAAGTAGCTCAGATTACTGGCATCATATGTTGCCGGAGTTTGCCTGATGTTTTCTCAGGACGACACTGACTTTATGCATTGCTGACAAGAATGCCACAGACAGGATGTATCTTTCCCAACGCATCAGATCAGGAGGTCCATTATGTCTGTTGGTCTCCTTACTGCTGATGTTAACTTTGCACTTGGTTAAAGGGATGTCTTCCAAGTTTTTCTACTGTAAAGTAACCTTTTCTCCCTTGTAATTCATACATATCTTGTGGGAGAAATACTCTGAAATGATGCAAATGGCCAGTTTCTCATCATAATCTTGCATATATAGTTGGTAGCTCAGCTGTAAAGCATCCACCTGTCAATGTAGGAGGCACGGGTTCAATCCCTGGGTTGCAAAGATCCCCTGGAGAAGGAAATGGCAACCCACTCCAGTATTCTTGCCTGGGAAATCCCATGGACAGAGGAACCTGGCAGACTACAGTCCATAGGGTCATGAAGAGTCAGATACGACTAAGATTCTAAATAACAATTTTAGCATCGGTGGATGATTATTGCCTATAATAATTATTACTTGTGATGCTTGTCAAAAGGTGATCTCCTATTCCTATTTTCACACCTACATTTGTTCATTAGAATTCCACCATGAGGAAAAGCTTTACCTTATCCCACATTTATTCAGTTATGTATTTATCATGATACACAGTTATCTATGAGCTCATAGACATCTATAGTATTCTATGTGTTATAATGTATGATTACCACTATTTATTTTGTTGCTGAAATGTACCAGCTTTGATCATCAGGAACGCCTTTAAGTTGGCTCCTATTTCGTTTTGACATTCTGCCATCCATTTTTGAGTACCTTATTTTTTGGCACTGCAAAATGTCCTAGGCTTGTCTTGTACTTTCCCTGCCCTAGATCTGCAATCAACCATTTTACCAGGAACCCTGCTTACTTTTATGGGGGAATTGTATTTAGAAACCAAGATCTGGGCCAAAAGTGTACAGATTTCCACTTTGTCATTACACCTTTGTGATGGCTTCTAGGTCCCCTCAGCAGATAGATTATACACACCCCTATCCATCTTAATTCCTATCTGTATATATAAGAAGCCATAAGTTCCTACTGCTACCTTTCTAACACAGCAAGGTACATCCTAGCTTTCTCCCATTCCATGTATGTAACTTCTTTCTCCAACAGTAAGAAATCTGGCTCTTTCATCTACAATATATCTACTTAGTTGTCCATTACTAGTATATTCAGTAAGTAGTTTCAGAATTGATAATCATGCTTTGAAGTACATTAGTTATATCTAGTTCTTTTTGTCTTGAGTTTCACAGTGTATAATCCAAACATGGTTTTACTTAATCACTTAGATTAGTTGTTTTATTTCCCATCCCCTTGAGGTGTGGTTATGGTTAAATATCAACCAGGATGTGGGAATCTATCATCAATCTATCCATCCATCCATCCATCTACTCATTCATTTCTTTCTGTAATACTGCTGTCATTAAAGAGTTAGAATCATATAAGAAAGTTCATTGAAGAAAATGTCAGTAAACTTCTTCCTTATCCTTTTTACCCCATTCCTATCCTATATTCTAAACACCTATTCTTACAGATATTGTACATTGTTATCAGTCTCATTCATTTCTGGATTTTACTTCTGATATTTCTTTTTGAAGAAATGAACAGCTAATGCATAATCCCTTATACTACATTCTTACCTAAATTTCATACTGTTGCTATTCTTAGCACTTTGACTTTTCACTTAATAATAAATCCAGTAACTCCATATCAGTTCCTAGAGATTTTTCTTATTTATTTTACAGTTGCATATTATTTCATCCTGCAAATGTACTAAGGCTTATTTAACCATCTCTTCTATTCATGGGGATTTTGTAATTACAAAAAATTTGCAATAAATAATTATGTGCTTATGTATTTAATATTATTGGGAGGACATATCAAGGTCTAAAATTTTGATCACCTGATGCCTATTTCAATTTCATTTTAGGTCAAATGATGTAATTAAGATTGTTCTGAAGACTAAAAATGATTTATATATATATAGTGAAATACTATGTTAATAGCATTATTTTTTTTCCTCCAAGCTAACTATAACTTCTTTTGAGACCATCATTTCAATTCCATAAATATTTGTCTTCAGCTACTAAAAGAGAAAAAACTAAAAGTGTTCATTGCTCAGTTGTGTCCAACTCTTTGCAACCCCATGGACCATAGCCTGCCAACCAGATGGTTAATTATGAAAATTCCCCCATGTTTATATTCTAACTTTTCTAATCATACCTTCATTCATTAATAATATTTTGATATTTACTAGTTTTTACTTAAATCTATTGTTTGTATCATTTCTAATCTTAAAAACCCCACTGCTACATTAATCATTTTCTCTATTTTATGTTTGTAGAGATAGGAAGGTCTTCCTTGGTGACTCAGATGGTAAAGAGCCTTCCTGCAAATGCAGGAGACCCGGGGTCAATCCCTTGGTTGGGAAGATCCCCTGGAGAAGGGCATGGCAACCCACTCCAGTATTCTTGCCTGGAGAATCCCCACGGACAGAGGAGCCTGGCGGGCTATAGTCCATGGGGTCGCAGGGAGTCAGACATGACTAATCAGCTGTGATCTTGTTTGCTTCCTTTCACTTCCTAAGTGCAGATATCAGTTAGGGTAGGAGAAGAAAAAATGCAATCCTGTGATGCCAGGAGCACTCAGGGTTATCTGACAAGGAGTTAAGAGGCTAAGGGACTCTCCTCCTTCTCAGTGGGAGGAGTTAAATTCAAACTCAGTTTCCTTTAGGAATGTGGGCCCTCGGGGCCTTCAGATCTCCACATCTGGAAGCTTGAAACATGCAAAAGATGTTAGAAAGTCTGTTTAAGGTATACCTTTTGTCCTACCCCTAATCAGGGTTCAAGGAATAATTAATGTATCCCAAGCTAGTTCATCAGGAGATGGCCTTGGGATATGCAATCCAGGAACTAAACAGTGTTTGCTTTGTCTTCCTTTTCATCATGACCTACAAAATCCTGTTAATCCACCATGGGATTATTGCCAGGTCCAGTCAAGTTTAAGGAAATCCCATGTTGGGAATCTCCAAAGTTTTGGTGAGATGCAGTTTTATGAGATTGTGCAGTTTTGTGAGATTCAATGGAGCAAATCTATGCAGCAAAAAGAATTTCTGGTCTGTGAAAAGGTGAATTCCAATATGGCTTCAAATGTGTGCCTCATCTACTCAACTGACTCTGTCACTAATTATATATAAAATGCAGGGTCTAACTTGTCAGCAATGTGACAGGGACCTCACTGTCTGGGTTGGGATGAGTCCAGAGTTTTCGAACTTGTATCATAACCTCTTTCTCCTTGGTCACAGGCGTCAGACAATTTGAGCAACATCACTGAACCCAGACTTCTAAAATTCATATTACAGTTGATCTTTTTTAACTTAAGAAACCACAAGGAAAACAAAGCTTGTCAAAAATACAGAGAATTAGCTTCCAGGTGACACTGTTCTTACCTCCTCGATCTCGGGCAGCTAAACTTTGACCCCGTCTTAATGTGATGTCCAATTGGTACATTCCGGGCTCAGCCAAAGGGACATCTGCATTACTGGTTCCAGCAGTATTTATTTTCTGAAAAGCAAGTAAGATATACAAAAATTAAATTTATTATGTCTATTTTCTCCTGTGAGGGACCATGTATAGCTAAATGCAAACTCTAAAAAACAGTCAATATAATAAATCATCTTGTGAATTCATCCAGTAGCATCATCACCCAGTTCTCTGAAGGTTTTGAAATTCATGAAATTCTTTAGACTCAAAATTAAGACACAGTAGTTACAGGAATTCTTGTTTTGACTCAGATTAGAACAACAAATATAATGTGAAAAACATTTCCCATGGAAAGCCCCACATAATTCAACCAAGGAAGACTAATGCAGAAATAGTGTCTGAAGTAAAGACACAGTCAGTGACGAATGGAGAATAAAGGTGTGTGAGAACAGTTGACTTCCACAAAACTGAGTTGAAAATTAAAATGATTTATTCAGGTGACTTTGTTGATTCATTTATCCACACAAAGGAACTCATACTGATGGATTACACATGTCTATTTTAGCCCCAACATAAAATATGATATAATTATATAGAAATAAATTCACCCAGCATGTTGACAGTACTTGCAAGAAATAAATTCTCAATAGGGCTAAGTTCCTAGTGCTGCTTTCTATGGAATAAAAGTGTACAAACTATTTTTAGAATAAAAAAAAATCTCTGCAAGGCTACCTCTATAGAATTTCTTTAGCAACAATATACTAGGCATTGAGTAATAAATGCACTTGCAAGAGGAATAACTGTATACTAAAACAACATAAGAGAAACATATAGTAAAAACTTTAGAGATCATATTTTATACTTCCTGACATGTTGAGCACAGTAGGAAAACTTCTTTACATGTTTGAGATGATTGAAAATTCTTATTTTTTTTCCAATTCAAAAATAAACATACTTTAAAAAAACTTTTGAAGCTGAATTTTATTATCACATTTATAAAAGTTGTTAAAATATTAAAATACCACCACCTGATTCAAATGCCCACTTCGCCCCACGCATGCATGCTCAGTCGCAGACATCTCTGATTAAATCTTTATTGGTTTCTAACTATCAAGAAATTAGGAAAGGGTTGATATCTGACTTGAGGAAATAATAGGCTCACGCAAATGAAATAAAATATTAATGAGCTTAAATTAAAAATGGGATAGAAATTTAAGTCTTAGAGTATTAATTCCGAATTCCACTGAGAACAACCAGTTAACTCACTTAAGGAAATTAAATGACCCATAATGTAAGAATATTTAAAAGTATTTTTTATACCCAATAGGAGTATTCCTCAAGGTTCAACAGTATTTTCATCTTCTAAATATTGCTTTTACAACCCAAAATAAAAAACTTAATATATATAAATATACTTCTATAAATATAAATGCTGCTGCTGCTGCTGCTAAGTCACTTCGGTCGTGTCCGACTCTGTGCGACCCCATAGGCGGCAGCCCACCAGGCTCCCCCGTCCCTGGGATTCTCCAGGCAAGAACACTGCAGTGGGTTGCTATTTCCTTCTCCAATGCGTGAAAGTGAAAAGTGAAAGTGAAGTCGCTCAGTCATGTCCAACTCTTCACAGCCCCATGGACTGCAGCCCACCAGGCTCCTCTGTCATGGGATTTTCCAGGCAAGAGTACTGGAGTGGGGTGCCATTGCCTTCTCTGATAAATATAAATATACAGAAGTATATATATATATATATGTATATATGTATATATATATATATACACACACTAAGTAAAAGTGACTAACACTTTGACTTCTGGAATGATGAAAGTGAAAGTGTTAATCAGTCAGTTGTGTCAGACTCTTTGAGACCCCATGGACTATATAAACCACCAGGCTCCTCTGTCCTTGGAATTCTCCAAGCAAGAATACTGGAGTGGGTTGCCATTCCCTTCTCCAGGGGATCTTCTCAACCCAGGGATTGAACCCGGGTCTTCTGCACTGCAGGAAGATTCTTTGACATCAGAACCATCAAATGATATGCATGGATAAGGCAAAATATTATATACCATTCTGGCTTTTAGATTTCAGTTTTCGTGTGAACAAAATATTATATTTTGTTCATTATTTCACAATTTATTGAACTTAGAAATATCATGGGCACTTTTTAAATCAGTACATAGAGATCTATCTAGTTTTTTTTTTTTTTTTTTGAGATACCTAATTTTCCACAGTGCACAAAAGCTATAATTTCAATTATTTTCCTAATGAACATATGAGTTGGCTTCAGTATTTGCCACTACAGAACCTGTGCTTTTATTTCTCTTATAGGATGCATTTCTCCAAAAAGGTTTAAATAGTTCACACTCCTACTGAAAGCGCACAAGTGCCTATTTTCTACACCCTAGTCAGCACTGAATGTTACCAACTTTCAAGTTTTGTGCATAAAAATATCATCTTTCTTCAAAACACATTTCCAGCACTATGGTGAAGTGCCTTGAATCTAGCATAAATGGCAAGAGTGATAGCTCTTCGCTGGACCACACAGAAGATGCCCACTTGGTAAGAGGAAGCCAACCAACGCCTTCTGACTGCCTTTTCAAAGAACAGTTTGTATGTGGGTTTAATTAATAAGCAAGATTTAAATTAAAATCCAGCAAACATGTAAAAGACTATGTTCTGAGCCTTTCTTGAGGCTCTATTATATATATATTGTTTCAAAATAAATGCACTAACAAATATTAAATGTAGTTACTTTCTAAAAAATGGAATAAAATCTATAGAAAAGTAGAAACTTTCTACCCACCCTGCATCCTCTTCTAGTATTACTTTAGAGGCAGAAAAGTTTGAATGCTCAGATATCTGTGTATTTTTGTAGATTTCATTGCTCTATTCAGTGTTTCTTGAAGTTTAGAGTGAATAATTTATAGAGTGTTTGGTTTAACATTTTAAAATGCTTATTACACTACATGGGCAAATTAAGGACCTTGTGCAGCCATGAAATAAAAAGACCCTTACTCCTTGGAAGAAAAGTTATGACCAACCTAGACAGCATATTAAAAAGCAGAGACATTACTTTGCCAACAAAGATCTGTCTAGTCAAGGCTATGGTTTTTCTAGTCATCATGTGTAGATGTGAGAGTTGGACTATAAAGAAAGCTGAGCGCTGAAGAATTGATGCTTTTGAACTGTGGTGTTGGAGAAGACTCTTGAGAGTCCCTTGGACTGCAAGGAGATCCAACCAGTCCATCCTAAAGGAAATCAGTCCTGAATATTCATTGGAAGGACTGATGCTGAAGCTGAAACTCCAAATACTTTGGCCACCTGATGAGAAGAGCTGATTCATTGGAAAAGACCCTGCTGCTGGGAAAGATTGAAGGTGAGAGGAGAAGGGGACGACAGAGCATAAGATGGTTGGATGGCATCGCCAACTCAGTGGAAATGAGTTTGAGTAAGCTCCGAGAGTTGGCGATGGACAGGGAGGCTTGGCATGCTGCAGTCCATGGGGTTGCAAAGAGTCGGACACAACTGAGCAACTGAACTGAACTGAAAGGTAATTATAATTACACTAGGTTTTCCAGTTTTGCTGTTTGAAAAGTTAACACCTAGTTAAGAGACAACTTTGCTGGATTTATATTTATTGGCTTTTAAAAGCCTGAATAATATTTAATTCTGTGTGTGTGTATTTACAGCTCATATTTTTTCTCTATCCCTTTCTCTTATGACAGACATTTAGGTTATTTCCATATTTTGGCTACTGTGAATAATGCTGTAATAAAGGTGGTACTGCAGATATCTCTCCAAGAAATTGATTTCATTTCCTTCAGATGTATACCAACTTCCCCATCTTGTTCTCCATGTACTCCTGCCCAGTCTTCAATTACCATTTCATTCAGTTCAGTTCAGTTGCTCAGTTGTGTCCGACTCTTTGCGACCCCATGAACCGCAGCACGCCAGGCCTCCCTGTCCATCACCAACTCCTGGAGTTCACCCAAACTCATGTCCATCGAGTTGGTGATGCCATCCAACTCTTTCCCAGCATCAGGGTCTTTTCAAATGAGTCAGCTCTCTGCATCAGGTGGCCAAAGTATTGGAGTTTCAGCTTCAACATCAGTCCCTCCAATGACCATTTCATTAACACTTTATATATCTCTTATCTCTTATCATATTATATCTAAAAATTTGCCATTTTAGATTATAAACACTCTGTTCTCTGTTGTTAAAAGTTTAAGGATCTGAGCACAAAGTGTGATGGAGACTATGAGGATAGAAGATGTGTTTAAGGTCGCGAGACCCAGCTGAGTGGACACATACATGGAGTTCCGTGACAAATCTGGCTACTCCATGGGTACTTTGGCCTCTCTCCTCTCCTGTGTCCATGGATGGCATCTAATCTGTTTCGGCACCTTTAGTCAAGAGAGTCCTTCTCAATACACTGCTCTAAGCCAAAATTAACAATTGATTACAATTACACTTAAACCATGTCCACTCAAGAGGTAGGATTAAAGACAGACTGTAATATAATGGAGTCATTAAGTCACTGGGAGAGCAGGCAAGAAAGACCAATTATTATGGGAAAAGAATCTGAGGCAGCTTCATAGCCATGACAATAAAGCAGTTTGAAAACAGAAGTAAGACTTGACAAAGAAAGATCTAGGAGAAGGGAGGATGGGAATAGCAACATAAGCCCAACACTGAGTAGTCATAAGAGGGTGCATCAATGCATTGTGTGAGAAATAAGGTAGAAAGGAAGATTGATGTTCAGTCACACCAGCCTTAGCAGAGTTTCCAACTGTGGGCAACAGGAAACTCTCACGGGCTCTTGAAGAGACATAGCCAGGACTCATTGAACAAACATTTACTGCCTGTCTTTCACATTTCCTGCCTGTCTTTCACATTTCCTGCTCTGAATAATGTTACTAGATTTCAGAGAGGAACAAAACTCGGCCTTTCCTCTATGTAGGTTGGATGAGAGCAGAGAAACCCTGTGGATACCGGAATTATTTTAAAGGTTTTACGACAGTTTAAGTTACAAGGGCTTGATCTAGTCGGTGGTAATGGGAATAAAAGATGACTTTGAGAGATATTGAAGAGAGTCAGTCAACTGAATTGTCAACTGACAAGATGGAGGAGATACGGGAAAAGGACAGATGAGTCACACGGAAGTTTGAGCTGAGCTGCCGGGAGACTGGTAGTATCAGGAAGAGAGAGCAGAAAAGAGAGGAGCAGCAGGTTCCAGGCCACCTCTGGTTCAACCTGTAAGGATACCCCCATTCCTGGAAAAAAGAAAGTCAAGAACTTAGACAGAGCTAGAGATACATCTCCCCTCAGGCTCATTGAAATAGTACCAAGAAGAAAACTGTGTTATGGAGGGATATTAGAAATACAGTTTTTATGGGTATAAAGCATCTTTTTCAAATTTATCAAATATAAGGACATATTAGGAAAGATGTATCTGAAGTACCAGGCACATACACAGCTCTAAAACAAACCTTTTTTTTTTTTTTTTTAAGATTTAACATTTATCTAGTGACTATTACAGGAAATTCAAATGTTCCCTCCCTCTCACTAAACTGCCATGTCCCACATTTAGACAGATGTTGCTATTTTTTAACCACTTAATCGAGGTGTGATATGTCAAAGCTGTACGTATGTAATTTATACAACTCCATGAGTTTGGGAATAGGTAGACACCTGTGAAAACATCACCACTGTCAAGACCGAAAAAACCACATCCATCCCCTTCCAAAGGTTCCTCCCACCTCTCTATTGTTCTGATTGTTATTTGTATGTATATGTGAGTGTGTACCTATGTATGTGGTAAGAACACCTAACATGAAGTCTACCATCTTAGAATATTTTAAGTATGCAATACAGTACTGTTACTTATGGATAATATGCTAGAGAGTAGAGCTCCAGACCTTATTCATCCTGCAGTGAAATTCTGTTCACTTTGGCCATTACCTCCCCATTCTCTCTTCCTCCCATAGTCCCTGCCAACCACCATTCTACTCGCTGCTTCCGTGAGTTTTACTATTTTAGATTTTATATGTAAGTGAAGTCATACAGTATTTGTCTCTCCGTAACTGACTTTTTTCACTGGGCATAATGCTTTCTGGGTTTCCCAGGTGGTAAACCCTAGTGGTAAAGAATCCACCAGCCAATGCAGGTGACGCACGAGATGTGAGTTCACTATCTGGGTTGGGAAGATTCTTTGCAGGAGCAAATGGCAACTCACTTCAGTATTCTTGCCTAGAAAAACCCACCGAGGAGGCTGGTGGGCTACAGTCCATGGGGTCGCAAAGAGCTGGACACGACTGAGCGCACACACAATGTTCTCCAGGTCCATTCACACTGTCGCAAATGGCAGATTTTCCTCCTTGCATAAGGTTGGATGATATTCCATTGTACATATATACCAAATTTTCTTTATCCAACAATGGACATTTTGGCTGTTTTCATGTCTTGGATATTGTGAATAATGCTGCAATAAACATGGGAGTACAGGTATCTCTTTAAGGTTCTGATTTAAATTCCTTTGTATAAGTACCAAGAAGTGGGGCTGTTGAAACATATGAAACCATAAAAGACCCCAAATAGCCAAAGCAACCTTAAGAAAGAAGAACAGAGCTGGAGGCATCACACTTTCTGATTTCAAACTATACTCCATAGCTGTAGTGACTGAAGCAGGATGACACCACCAAAATACCAGACAAATAGATCTATGGAACAGAACAAAAAACCCAGAAATAAACACACACATACAGTCAACTAACCCTCTATAAGGGCATCAAAAATATAAACTAGGGAAAGGACAGCATCTTAAATAAAAGATGTTGGTAAGTCTGTATATCCACATAGAGAAGAATGTAATAAAGCCCTTGCTGCTGCTGCTAAGTCGCTTCAGTCGTGTCCGACTCTGTGCGACCCTATAGACGGCAGCCCACCAGGCTCCCCCGTCCCTGGGAGTCTCCAGGCAAGAACACTGGAGTGGGTTGCCATTACTTTCTCCTTATCTTATACCAAATGCAAAAATCAACTGAAAATGAATTAATAACAGTGCAAGATCTGAAGTTATAAATTTTCAAGAAGAAAACATAGGGAAAAAGCTCCTTGACAATGGTCTTGGTAATAATTTTGGATATGACATGAAAAACTCAGGCAATAAAAGCAGGACTAGACAAGTGGGACAACATCAACTTGAAAAGCTTCTGCCTAGCAAAGGAAACAACAAAATGAAAAGACAACCTATGGAAGGAAAAAAAAGATCTGTAAACCATGTATCTGGTAAGAGGTTAATACATAAAATATAAGGAACTCATACAATTCAGTAGCAAAAAAAAAAAAAAAAAAAAACTGATTTAAAAATGAGCAAGGTCCATCTAGTCAAGGCTATGGTTTTTCCAGTGGTCATGTATGGATGTGAGAGTTGGACTATAAAGAAAACTGAGTGCCAAAGAACTGATGCTTTTGGACTGTGGTGTTGGAGAAGACTCTTGAGAGTCCCTTGGACTGCAAGGAGATCTGACAGTCCATCCTAAAGGAGATCAGTCCTGGCTGTTCATTGGAAGGACTGATATTGAAGCTGAAACTCCAATACTTTGGCCACCTGATGCGAAGAGCTGACTCATTGGAAAAGACCCTGATGCTGGGAAAGATTGAGGGCAGGAGGAGAAGGGGATGACACAGGATGAAATGGTTGGTTGGCATCACTGACTTAATGGGCAGTTTGGGTAAACTCCGGGAGTTGGTGATGGACAGGGAGGTCTGGCGTATTGCGGTTCATGGGGTCGCAAAGAGTCAGACATGACTGAGCGACTGAACTGAAGGATCTGAATAGATATTTCTCCAAAGAAGACATATGAATGCCCAACAGGAACATGAAAAGTTGTTCAACATTGCTAATTATCAGGGACCTGAAAAACAAAACTATGCCTGTTAGAAAGGCTACTATGAAAAAAAAAAAAAAAGATAAATGCTAGTGAAGACAGAAAGAAGAAATAACCCTTGTTACTTCGGTGGGAATGTAAAAGAAATAAGCTTAAATTTTTAAATCTGGAGTTCTAGGCACACTTGGAGGTTTAGGAGGTGTCTACAATAATCCTCAATTTAAGTTTTGGGACTGTTGAAGTCAAAAAGCAGATTCAATATCTGAAACTGAAAACTATAACATAAGTATAAATGTGTAGCCTTGTCAGGTCACTTGCAGGAAAGTCAAAACAAGACTGTGGAAGAGAGGGACCATGAGAACGTGAAAGGAAGCATCCACGTCTTCTACTCCATCAAGGCACCATTTTTAAAGAAACTCTCCCTCTAATGTTCCTGGCTTGCTTGAACTAGAACAGTTACCATGCACGTGATGTCAAATTTCCTCATACCAAACCGTTCTTTCCCTTATTTTATATGAACTGGTGTTTCTCAACCTCAAGGGCTTTGAGTAAGCACCCAGAAACTTTGAGGGGGTGGGACTCAGCTATCAATATTTTTCTTACAAATCCTCTGATGATTTCAATTTGCACCCTAGCTTGACCCACTATGCCATTGTGCCGGTTCTAAAAGAATATCTTTGAGGAAGTTTATATACAAAGAATTTCCAGACTTTTAACATTTGTATCATGAAACACTTGTGGAATATATGTAGGCATCCACAAAGGGTCGCTGTGACTTTGAGTTCTGCTGCTTAGAAGACCTTTTCCCTAACAGAAGAAAGCTTCTACCAGAAGATACAATGGTACTGATGAATTCAAAGTGGGGTTACTGTGTTAGCTGGGGGTGGTTGATCCTTATTATCAAGAGGAAATAGTTATTGCAGCACTGCACAGAAAAGGAGAAGTATGTCTGCATTTGGGGAGATTTTCTTGGGTGTTCCTAGTACCGCCATGCCCACTGGACTGTAGATTGGTTAAGCTGTTTCAGGCTTAGTGTAGCTGTTTGTCTATCCACAAAATCCACTTCATGAAAGTAGAAAAGTTCATGAAAGCTTTGCCATTTTTTGACTTCTAAAATTTAAGAACCTTATTAAGGATATCAAGAGGTATCCTCGAAGACGTCTACTTAGTTATTACCAGTTTCTACTGTGGAAAAAGGGACTTCAAAATGGAGTTGGTATTGCCAAGAGAGCTATTTAAAATGGAGCCAAGAAACCATTGAGGAAGCAGGGTTTAAGCCTGCCCTCTCTGGATGGAAGGATAAACTTTTGAACTGCTCCAAACCACAAATATTTCAAGGACATTGCGAGAAAAACTGCAACATGTCATAAAACCAGACTTCCACCTCCCTCTAGTGATAGCCTTTAGCAACCAAATATGTATAGATAAGAACAGCTTCAGCTTGCCAGCACCAATCATAATTCTTTCAAAACAACTTTTGCAACCTTTGCAACTTTCACACACCTAAAGTTGGCCTTTATAAAACTCTTCCTTTCCTCTCCTCCTTGGAACACATTTTTGACTCCTACTCGAATCTATGTCTCCCAAATTACAATTCTAAGAACCCCAATAAAGCCTTTATTTCTTTGCAGCTCTGCTGTGATGAATCTTGTTCAACACTACTTAGTCATCTCTCCTAGTTTCTATGACATTAGTAAAATTCGCACAGTGAAATCACCATTAAATGGAAATAAAAAGTTTTTAAAATTTAATTTGTCAAAAACAGAATTCAGAAGTCACTGGAATATTCAAAGTTCAGTGAAGCTCAAGGATTCACTTGTCAAGGGGACATTATAATCAGTTAGAGTTCAACTCAGCAACTTCAGAAAGCGAAACCAAATAGAATGAGGAAAATTTGTGCCAACCAATGGGCATCCTCCACTAAAGATGCTGGTCAGAGGGCCTGTCTATCCACAGCTCCACCTAATGGGACAGCTTATGCTTGAGTCTATGTACACTGAACTTCCCTGCCCCTTGTTCAGCTGATTAGATCTGGAGACCTAAACTAGAGGCAGACAATGAATAGGCTGGTCAGTGATAGGTGGTTAGTCAGCAAAATTGTTATTAGGCAAAGGTTGTTTGGACCAAGCTCAGCGAGAAGTTGAAAGTGCCTGCTAGTTACTTAGGAGATGATCGAGAGACTGGAGAGGTCATGAAGGCCTACAGATGACCCCAAACTAGAAAACAGGTGCTGTAACTATGATGAAGTACGGGGTGGAGAAAATAGAGGGTAGAATATATCTTCGTAGGAGGACGTTCAGACAGACCAACTAACCACAGCACAGGATGCCAACAGCTGGGCAGGAGAGTAAAAGATCCATGAACTCCCACTGCCGAAGGCCCAGAGCAGCTGGGAGGCCAGGGCAGGCTGCTCTGGACTCTTCTATCTCTCTCTGACCCCCAATCACCCTTCTCAACTCCCTTGGGGAGAGACAGCTGAAGTGAGCCCTTGGCTCTTACAATACAATAGAGTGGGAAAAGAAAAGAGCAACAAGAATGAGCAAAAGAAGCAGAGAAACAAGAAAGCAGCCAGGTTTCCCAAGAAACACGGGAAATCCACGCACTGCCAGAGAACAACGCTATGGGAGAGAGCGGACGGCAGAGAAGCTGGAGAGAGATGGAAACGCCCCGGCCTTCCAAATCTCCCTCCCCGGTACCCTAAAGTGATCATGGATATTCACATACAGATGCCCCTGTGATGCCAGCTCCCCATGCAGATGGAGCTCCAACAAGGGCATCACCCTGCAGTTACCAAGCAAGGAAAACTTAGTGTTTCCATGAACATTTTCAACAAGAACTGGGGCAAAGGCTTACGGTAAAGGTAAGCACATAATCTATCATTCCAACTGGGACACTTTAAAAGAGCAAAAGGAAGTGCCTCTACCAACCGTAAGGCATAAAGAGGCATAAACAAAACTGTCCCAGGTAAACTGCGATATGTACCAATACTGCTTAACAAGTTAGCGTTCAGGAAACCAGAAAGATAAACTAAGCAGAAAAGCCTGTTCCTCTGGTTTGTTTTTGTTTTGGCTTTTTTTTTTTAATTTAAATTTATTTATTTTAATTAGAGGCTAATTACTTTACAATATTGTATTGGTTCTGCCACACATCAACATGAATCCACCATGGGCATACACATGTTCCCCATCCTGAACCCCCCTCCCACCTCCCTCCCCATACCATCCCTCTGGGTCATCCCAGTGCACCAGCCCCGAGCATCCTGTATCATGCATCGAACCTGGACTGGCGATTCGTTTCATATATGATATTATACATGTTTCAGTGCCATTCTCCCAAATCATCCCACCCTCTCCCTCTCCCACAGAGTCCAAAAGACTGTTCTATACATCTGTGTCTCTTTTGCTGTCTCACATAAAGGGTTATCGTTACCATCATTCTAAATTCCATATATATGCGTTAGTATACTGTATTGGTGTTTTTCTTTCTGGCTTACTTCACTCTGTATAATAGGCTCCAGTTTCATTCACCTCCTTAGAACTGATTCAAATGTATTCTTTTTAATGGCTGAGTAATACTCCATTATGTATATGTACCACAGCTTTCTTATCCATTCATCTGCTAATGGACATCTAGGTTGCTTCCATGTCCTGGCTATTATAAACAGTGCTGCGATGAACATTGGGGTACACGTGTCTCTTTCAATTCTGGTTTCCTTGGTGTGTATGTCCAGCAGTGGGATTGCTGGATCATAAGGCAGTTCTATTTCCAGTTTTTTAAGGAATCTCCACACTGTTCTCCATCGTGGCTGTACTAGTTTGCATTCCCACCAACAGTGTAAGAGGGTTCCCCTTTCTCCACATCCTCTCCAGCATTTATTGCTTGTAGACTTTTGGATAGCAGCCATTCTGACTGGGATGAAATGGTACCTCTCTGGTTTGTTTTTGAACTGAACTACAACCCTGGGTTTAATTCTGGGATTTTGACTTTGTAATAGCCCAAATCAAACCCAATGAACTTACAAATTTTCAGGGCCCTCTAAATAGCAGTATTTCACTCTCCTGAAAAAGTATGAAATTCAGTCCTCCCCAAGCATCTTTGCTGGGACTCCTACAACACTGGTTACTCACCCTTGACTCGTCGCTAATTGTTTCTCTGCAGCATCGCTGCATTACCACGGATGGCCTTTCCACCTACACATACAGTATATAAAATAATCAGAACCATAGGAAAGAAAATAAAATTCCTTTTTCCAACCCTCTTGTACAGACCACTCCTTTTGTAATTCGACCCTGTAACCAAACTTTGTGTTACAAGAGGCAAATTCTTATGATGAAAGGGCAGGCTTGATATCAACTATTTAATTTCAGCCAAAGATACTTATTCTTTTGCATCTTTTTTTTTCTCCTCTAATCTTTAAAATGGGATAAAATTCCATGCAAAGGACTGTTTTGATTATGAGATAAAATATGTAAAAACACTTTGCAAATTAACAAATTATTTGAATATATGTAGCTATTGGGGGCAGGTGATGAAAAGAGCTATCATAAAACAGAGGAAAGATGACAGGAATCAGAACACAAAGTCCTGTATACAAGACTTAGTTATATTATTAAGGTGCTTGAGGCAGAGGGAAAATTTGTTGAGGTCTATGACCCTAATTTTCCTCTTCCTAAGAAAATAAAATAAAAAGCGACTCTGTGAAAATTTAAAAAAAAATCATGTAACTTAATGCAAAGAGGATTTTTCTTGATTTTTTAAAATAATAATATACATTATGTATGTGTGGGGCTTCCCAGGTGGCAGCAGTGGTAAAGAACCTGCCTGCCAAAGTAGGAGATGTAAGAGAGGAGGGTTCGACCCCTGGGTCGGGAAGATCCCCTGGAGGAGGGCATGGCAACCCACTCCAGTATTCTTGCCTGGCGAATCCCATGGACAGAGGAGCCTGTTGGGCTAGATAGAGTCCCTGGGGTCACAAAGAGTCAGATGTGACTGAAGTGGCTGATCACACACAGCACAGAGATTAGAAAGTAGATTCTGCTTGGTTTGCTTCTTCCACTTTCAGTATTATGATACTAATTAATGACTGCTATTGTTACTATTTCAGCAAAATATTTGTGAGACCCGAGAGCAAGACAGATTTTATTTGTATAAACTCTTCTGACCTTTTGTCTTTCAGTGAATTCCCAAGCATGCTCTTTCTTCCCCTCTAAAAAACCAAATTGCATTAAAAAGTGCAAGATTACCTGTTAATAAAAAAACAAACCTCAAAAAGAAAAGACTTGTCACAAAAAGGCATAACATACCAGCTTGCTATGAGTTCTTGTGCCAATAAGTATTAAAAATGATTAGGCCAGTTCTATTATTTCCAAAATTGGGGCATATGCAAAGGAAAACATTTCCTTTCAGAGGATTTGAACTTTTGAGATTCTAACAATCTCAGAGAGAGAAGCTAGTGTAACAGATGTCACATTGACGCTAAACATTTGGGATTTTGCTCAAAAATACTTTTGAGTGTTTACATGTATTCCCATCTTTAAATCTTGCAACACACAGATCCATAGCCTCACTGGCTTTTATGATTAAACAAAAATGCCTTCTTATCAGACTTAAATGCATATACCTCCTTCCTTTGGAATAATTCTACAACTTTTACTTTTTTCTGTGAATTACAAGTACTTTTGAGTTCCTTTATCAGAACTTATTAAACCAATGAATCAAAGTAAGATTTTAGTGTTTCTATCAGATATCACTTTGTCTGAATGTCTTATTGTTCCTTCTGGTAAAATTACATAGGTGTCTTGGAAAAGCTCTAGCTAGCATGACCTCTACTACTTCTTTTATTCTAACATTTGATTTTCTTGAAAGAAAACCACGGTGATAGTAACTTTTCTGAAAAAAAAATTAGCAAAGTTTAGTAATTAATCTCCACCTCCCCACAATACCCCAAATACCCAAAGTTCACCTCATTTTCATTCAGGATTTAATTTATTCACTCACTCACTTTTTTTATCCCCTTCTGGATCCCCAGCACCAAATGAATGTTATAGAGAACAAAGAAAGATGTTTGAACATACTCTTTTCCTTCAAAGACTCTCATGGAGACAGTGTTGCACTTAAAGTTTAAATGCTAACATAGGAAAACAAGGTAAGAGGTGTTTCATGGCAGAAGAATGAGAAGCCCTCTATTTCTTCGACCTGCTGCTCCTCCTTTCTGCTCTAGATGTGGGTTTGAGGTATAAATCTAGCACCAGTGATACTTGGACCCAAGCAGGCAATGGTTAAGTCCTAACAATTATATTTTGAACATGTTTCTTTGGTCAACTTTTTCTACTGCTCTAGTCTACACCATAATTATCTTCTGCCTACCAGACTGCAATCACCTCCCACCTGCTCTCAGACTCTGATCTCTTCTGCTCACTGATTCACTTAAGATGGTCCCTGTGGACCGTTTTTAAACATATGAGCAAATGCTTAGGAAAAAACAGTGAGGTTAAAAATATAATGCAAAACTACATACAGAATGAAATTAACTAGGCTAAATATACCTAGATAGTGGGAAAAAAGGAAGGAAATAACACATGAGCGGGCTAGTCTGTGGATGAGATTAAAGGTAATTTTAGTTTCCTCCTATTTTTCAGAAATTTTCAAACTTTCTACAAATGGATGGTATGTACTATTCTAATAATTAAGACTTTATTAAAAAGAAAAATAATACTATTCTCTGCTGCTTTTACTCTTTGAAAACAGTGTTAAGGATTCTATGGAATGGAGTTTTATAAATTTGCTTTGATAAACACCTTCACACTGGGCAAAGCACATCAATGTACCACTCTCATTTACATATGAGTTCAATATGAAACTCATGCGTAATTTTTCTGCTTAAACAACCTCATGGCCACAGGTGCACAGCTGTGGCTGAAACAGGATCTTGTGCACTCACTTGTGCAAATAGCATGTTATTCCTCACAGGTATAACCAAGGCACAAATATGGAACTGCCTCAGAATGTGGCACAACGTAGCCTTCCGTGAAAACTGTGATTTCCTTTAATTATTTACCATCTTTGAAAACCCTGCAGAAAAAGAGTTTTCAAGCTACAAAATAAATAACACCGTATTGGATTATAACTCAAGGTATACAATGAATATCCATGATTCCATACTGATATAAGTAAATGATTTGTATGAATAAATAGATAAATCAATGAGGAAGAACAGCTAAGTCCACAGTACAGAAGAATTCAAAATAATTCATGTAGGTACTGCTCCTTAAGGATGTCAATCACCACCTCTTAAGTGTGGGGCATTCACAGTGACCTCCTTCCAAATAGTACAGTTTGGAGAAACCTAGCCAGTACTATCTCAACCAGGGGATCGAGGTTAAAATCACTGCTGATTGTGATTTTGTATGCTTCTTTAATGGCTTGCAATGAGAATGCTACTTTACCTCTGTGGTCTTCCTTCAAAGCACGTAACCTCTGTCTGACCATGAGAAAAACATCAGAAAAACTCAAACTGAAGGGCATTCTATAAAATATCTGACCCACAGAACTCAAAACTGTCAAGGTCATCAACAACCAGAAAAGCCTGAAAAACCGACACAGTCATGAGACGGTTCAGTCGTGAAAGCTAAATAAAATGTGGCATCCTGGATGTGATCCAGGAACACAAAGGATTTTACGTGAAAATAAGGTCTGAATAAAGGATGGCCTTTAGCTCATATTAATGGGCCAATATTGGTTCATTAGTTGTGACAAATGTACCATAACAATGTCAGACAGTAACAACAGGGAAAGTTAGGCATGAGGTGTATGAAAATTCTTTCTACCTTCATAATTTTTTTGTAAACCTAAAATAGCTTCATAATTTTTTTGCATACCTAAAACTATTCTAAAACAATAAGCTTAATTTAAAAAAAGCTTTCATACAGCTAATTCTTTTGTGCAGATAACCTAGTGTTTGATGGGGGCAACCCTTCTAATTTGGTCTTTGCTTAGTAAGTATAATGATACACTTCAAAGAAGGCATGTCAGTGACTGATTCACCTAACCCACCTCAGCAGCAGCCCCTTGCTCTTCTCTCATTTCACAGGTAACTGGGGGTGATGTATTTAAGGGATACTGTTACACATTAATTATGTTCAATAAAAATAATTTCAGAGTAGAGCCACTGCAAATATTTTAACCACAGGTAACTGAGAAGGATGTTCCCAGTTACCACACATTAGGCTCTAAGTCACCAGACTTGAGTTTTTCTTCCTTCACCTCCATAAAACTAACTTTACTTCCAGCAAATAACCTATTCTCTTTGACCCTCAAGCCCTCATCTGTCGAAAGAGGAGATTGATCTATATTACTTCCAAATTTCCTTCTTGCTTTCAGAAGACAGCAGATTCCAGTCAATTAAAAAAAAAAAAAATGGCTCTGTCACTCAATAGCTAAGGTTCTCACCTTAAAAAGTAGGGATAAAAATGGTTCCTACCTGATAGAGTTGTTGTGGAGATTATTTAAATAAACAATAAATAATATGTGCAAAACACTTAGTTGAACATGTAATATTTCAATCCTGCCTTTGTGTGCTTAAAATGAGAGCCTGATTACAGATAAGGACATAAACTAGATAATGTGAAAAATAGATTCGTACCTAAAGTAGTTGAGGCTTTAAGACGAACTCACAAAGGAAGTGCTTTACAGGAGAAAAGTCTGAGCAGTTGTAGGAAGTCATGTGTCAGGGATAAATACTGAAGTTGCTCTGTTTTCACAGACCTTCCGAATCCGTTGCCCATGAATTGGAATGCTCTCCCTGGAGTACAGTTTGGTGAGGAAAGCATGTCATTCTCAGTTATTCTTACCAACAGTGGGTGAGAGGGCTGTGGGCCGAGGCCTGAATAATAAAGATGAGGAATCAAAAACACACTTCTGTTTCCTTTTAAATGTGCTTTTACATTTGCTTGTGAGATTTACAATTCTAAAATGTCACACCACAGGAGGACTGTTAATTTTATTTACTCAGTACACAAGACTGTCATAAAGAAAGATAACTTTATAAGGGTTTTCCATAAATTAATAAAATCTATTGGATTAATACATGTTAGAGCAGGATCTGCTATGGATAAATTGTAGATCCTAGAAATAATCCAGAGTTGAATATAATAGCTTAGAATATAATAGCTAAACATAATGAAAATTATAAGCTTAAATTATTCAATTAATTGATACTCTTCAAGCATTCCAATTGTTACAGCAACACGTACAACAGTTTGCTTTTTCAGTACTATTTGCAAAAAAGTGGTAAACTGCCAAAAACATGATCTCTATTATATGAGTGGATAATAATGATGTTAGGTATTATTTCTAATTAAAAAAAAAAAAAAAGCTTTCTTACAGCTTAGCATTAAGCCAATAATCTAAAATTGCCAAAAGTTTCTCAGTAGTATTCAGCATAGGGAATCTTTGACTTATTACAGAATTATATACTATTCACGTTGGCAGAAGACTTATGTGTTTTTGCTTTGTTTTGTTTTCCTGAAATTACACTGCTTCTCACAGCAATTTTAACAAACTTGGGGGCTATAAGTGTTCCCTGAGCCCACCCAGGGACACAGATAACTTCCTGCTGGGCAATGATAGCCCTCTCCGTGGGACCTGGGCTTCCCTGGTGGCTCAGTAGTAAAGAATCCACCTGCCAATGCAGGAGACACAGGAAATTTGGGTTTGATCCTTGGGTTGGGAATATCCCCCTGGAGAAGGAAATGGCAAACCCACTCCAGTATTCTTGCCTGGAAAATCCCATGGACAGAGGAGCCTAGGGCTACAGTCCATGGGGTTGCAAAGAGTTGGACACTACTGAGCACAAGCTTGTACATGAAGTGTTCTCTGAACCCACCCAGGGACACAGATAACTTCCTGTCTAGTCAGTGACAGCCATCTCCATGGTGCCTAGATAACCGTTATCACAATGGTGAAATATACTGATCACCTTTCAAGTAGGTGTTTATAGCTTTCCCCTTCCTAATAGCCCTCAATTTCCTGTTGATAACCAGCGGGTTGTGGGAAGCTGACTTGCTTCTCAGTTTGGGGTGAAGAATGTCCGGCCAGTCCAACCTCCAGACTACCGTGACTGGGTCAGCCACTGGTTGGGAATGTGACCTAAGCTCTTCCAATCAAGATAAATCTTTGGTTTAGTTGGAGAATACTGGAAAAGTTATTCCTCCTGGATGAGAATAAGGAACCATGTAGCCAGCTGTGGGAGCACTGGCAGCTGTCTTGGGATCATGAGGGGAATTAAACTGAGATAAAGCTAATAATGGGGAAGGCCAGATTGAGAAAGAAATACAACAGATTCTTATGACTTGATTTGACCACTGAGATGGCCTCCAGATTTTCCAGATATGTGAGTCAATAAATTCCCGTTAGTATTTTAGTCAGTTTGAGTTGTGTTTTTTATTAATTGCAAGAAAAGCATCACAATTGATGAAATAGCTAACATTGATGGATGGAGCACAAGCATTGTTTCATTTATTTTGCACAAAAACCTAAGAAATAATTAGTCTTTTAATCCTAGTAATACAAATGTGGAGACTGAGGATCAGAGTGGTTGAATGAGTTGCTTCAGCTACCAAAAAAGCAGTAGATTCAAACTGTCTTTCTAGTATAAAAAGTTCATACTCTCAACCACTATGCTAATGCTTTGCTCCAAGATTTAAAAATAAAAAAATCAGAAAGCAAACTAGACATCTGAAACTGCAAGTCAATTTTAACTTTTCAGGCTCTAATTACATAATTTTCCTTAGCTAAAAGTTCACATCAAAAGGAAAGGATTGGATGTGGCTAAGGAAAAAGTAAATTTCTAACAGCAAGGATTTCTAAAGCACGGATTCAGAATCTTTCTCGTGGTAAAGATATTTTTCTCTCCCTCCTATTACTTAAGCGTTTATAAGTCAATCTGAAGTGCTTCTGATTAAATCTCTTTGTGTCATTAATTAAGTAGGTGAATACTATTTGAGGACAAAGGGCTTACTCGATGTACATAAAAATCAGGAGTTTATAACTAGCAAATGGAATGCAACCACACATACTGCCTTGATATCACTTCAGGTAGCACAGAAATAATATATACCTATCTTCATCCAGAAGTACAGAAGGAAACTTTCCCAAGGAAGTCGAATATTTAAATTATAAAATTATTTATGCTAATGATTAAAATACACTCTTCATTTTACAGTGTACAGAAAACTGTTGTTTATAGTTTAAAGCTCTTTACATCTTCACACCTTTGGCTAAATGTGTCCCCTGCTTCTGGCTCTTTGTCGAAATAGAGCTCTCCACTTGTGAACTCACTGTCTCACTTTCCACAGGAGTTCTAGTTCAAGTTGCCAAAGTATGAAGACCAAAGCTCCTTTCTTGGGTTCTGAATCTCACTGCCTCATCAACTAAGATATCAGCCCAGCTAATTGTTGATTTGGTGCAATACTCTGAGCAGTCCCCAGTTATGAATAATTGGTATATCCACACATATCTTCACAGCCTGCAGCTTGTTGTTCCAATGCCATTCAGGAAGACTGTTGACACAACCAAATCAAAGAGGCATTAAGCCCATTTACTGGGCTAATTAATGAATGCATTAACTCACTGTGTCAGGTATGCCCCATACAAAGGGGATGCCTTCTTCCCTCCTTCAAAAACGCTGTGCACACCTCTGCACACCCTGGATCCACTCAAAAGTCAGCTTTTAAGCTCACTGCTCTCCTGGCCCAGCCCAGCCAGCAGGGTCTCTGCTTTCTTGAGACCCATATATTCCATTTCCCATCCCTACTTTGACTCGCAAACCCATGATTTGTTGCAACCAGAGGCTGCTCCCAACAAGCCCTCTTCCTTCTTTTTTCCTTTGCAGTTGTGGAGAAGAGGGGCAAATTAAGCACAGAAACACTGCAGATTTGGGGTGGGAATCACAAATACTTGTACCTTCCACATTGTTTGACTGTCATACATATTTTAAACCATTTGCCACTCAGATTAAAACACGCACCTCCTTGTTTTGTTTTCATGCCTTTAATTACTAGAGAGACTGTCTTTCACATCTACTAGCCATCTGTATTTTTTTGAGACCTGCCTGTGCATATCCTGGATTCATTTTAATTTTATTTTTTAATTGGTTAGTATGTGCTCTTTGTAAATTAAGGAGATAAGTAAGGGCTGCCTGTTAAAGGACACGGCTTGAGTGGATGGAACCAGGAACCGGGGAGCACCCCCTCAGAGGGACTCTCATTGATTCTAGCTCTGCCTGCTAAACACCGTATACTCATGGGCTTTAGTATTCTTAGGGAGAAAAATGCGGTGGAGAGGCATGGATTTCCTGTTTTTCTCTGCACATAAGTGGAATGAGTCATGGAGAGCTATTTCCATCCAAATATCAATTCTTTATTGTTATCAACGTGTGTGCTAAGTCACTTCAGTCATGTCTGACTCATCGCAACCCCACAGACTGTACCCCGCCAGGCTCCTCTGTCCATGGGATTCTCCAGGCAAGAAAACCGGAGTGGATCCCCATGCCCTCTTCCAGGGGATCTTCCTGATCCAGGGATCAAACCCGCATCTCCCATGTCTCCTGCACTGGCATGCAGGTTCTTTACCACTAGTGCCACCCAGTGCCACCTGGGAAGGCCCTGTTATCAATGGTATAAGACCAAATTACTGAGTGAGGTTCAGGCTCAGAACTGAAGTCCAGCTGATAGAGAAAGGGACTCTTGGGTGAGAAGAGTAAAAGCAATGAAATGAATTTCTTTCCACTCATAGAATCCAGCAGGCACGCTACTATGTGCCGCCCTGGGAGAAAAGTCAGGATTGATGGCCTGGCTACTTCTGCCTTTCCAGCAGGCAGCAGAGAAAAAGCAGTTCTCGCGAGAACAGAGAGCACTGTCTTTTCTCTCTATATGTTGGTGTGCCCCATCCAGGCATCTTCAGCCTTCTTCATGTTGACATCACTCTGTTCCCGGTTGAGTACGTCAATTCCGAAAGCTTTAGGGGTTTGGACTCTCCTGAGTTTCAGCCCACATAGCTGACCACTTACTCAGCATTTCTATTTGGATGCCTCATAGGCAACTCAAGCTTAACATCTCCAAAACTCACCTCTAGACTGTCCCATGTTGACCTGTTCCCATCACAACTCCACTATCTCTAAGGTGAAACAGTCCAGCAGCCTTCTAGTGACATTCCTCTTTCCACTCACGCCTCTCTACAATTTAGTTTCCCATTAAAGTGATCATCAAACATAGAAATGACCATGTCACTCTTCTGCCTTAGGCTTTTCAGTGGATTCCCATGCACTGAAGACTGACTCATCGTGGCTTACCAGGCCTTATAGTCCTCACCACCAACCTCTCCAATTTCATCTCTGGCCACCACGATCCACCCCCACCCCCTTTATTACATGCTAGCCATACTAGCCCCGCACGCATGCCTTTCTTGAAAGTGCTAAGCTTTTGTCCACAAGGAGTGTTACACAAGCTGCCACTTCTGCTTATAACATTCTTCCCCAGGTTGTTCATTTGCACGACATGCTCCTTCTCATCCTGGAGGTGTCAGCTCACGTCACCTCCTCAGAGAAGCCTTCCTTGACTACTCACTGAAAAAAATTTCCATCTGTTGTTCTTTACCACAGTAAACTGTTTTTTTTTTTTTTTTTTTTAATATAACATTGACATTTCTACTTGGATGCCTCTTGGGCAACTCAAACTTACCATCTCCAAAACTGATTTCTCAACTGTCCCACTTTGACCTGCCCCCATCCTTCAACTCAGGCTAAACATTTTCCATTCATTTGGTTGCTTGGAATTCAAATGTGACACATGCGGTGGTGTTGGAGAAGACTTTTGAGAGTCCCTTGGACTGCAAGGAGATAAAATCAGTCCATCCTAAAGGAAATCAGTCCTGAATATTCACTGGAAGGACTGATGCTGAAGCTGAAACTCCAATACTTTGGCCACCTGATGTGAAGAACTGACTCATTGGAAAATACCCTGACACTGGGAAAGATTGAAGGCAGGAGGAGAAGGGGACAACAGAGGATGAGATGGTTGGATGGCATCACCAACTCAATGGACTTGAGTTTAAGCAAGCTGTGGGAGTTGATGATGGACAGGGAAGCCTGGCATGCTGCAGTCTATGGAGTTGCAAAGAGTTGGACATGACTGAGTGACTGAATTGAACTTGGAAATACTTTGTGAATTGACCCAATTTTAGTGGATTTTATGTCTATGTGATATACCCTCATAACTCCTGCTTTTAGCACAGTATTTGGCACAAAGGCACTCTATAAATAGCTGCTGTTTGAATGAAGAATAGTTCCTAAAGTCAGTTACGTTAGAGGTTAGCCCTCAGTAAGAGGAGAGTACATAGGTTTAGGATGGCAACCCACTCCAGTGTTCTTGCCTGGAGAATCCCAGGGATGGCGGAGCCTCGTGGGCTGCTGTCTACGGGATCGCACAGAGTCGGACACGACTGAAGCAACTTAGCAGCAGCAGGCCTCAGCATTTGGTGGAATGTCTCAGGAGTCAATGAAGTGAAGCTTGTGTCATATGTCAGTCGGCATCATCAGTGGAAGGGGTCTGTGGACAGTGGTTGGTTGTGACACAAATGAGATTCAAAGGCTGTGGTGGCCTCATCATTGAATATGGAGTTTGTATTTGATATGCAAACACATATCTGACATCCGATACATGGTTACATGGCAATTTTAGATACTTAATGTTCTCAAAATATCCCAGGATAAGAGTGCTCATTCTGTATTTTAGAAACAGTATAATATAGTGGGTAATCATACAGCTCTGTGAGTGACCTGACTCTTTGAGTTTAAACACTGGCTCTGACATTCTCCAGCTGTGGGATCCTGGGCAAATGGCTTGACCTTTTCACATCTGTTTCCTTCCTGTGAAACGGAGATCATGCCTCAAGTGTAAGATTTTGATGAGTTAATAATTGTTCAGTGCTTATAATAGTGTCAGGGACATAGGAAATGCTATATAAATGTTAGACACTAGCGTTATAGTTCGATATTCCATGGATCCAACAACATGAGGCGAGGCGATTCATGAAAATGTGCACACACATAGAGGTGCTATAATTTCATGTGCTATTATTACTGTGAAAAGAATTTGTTTGAAAGGCTCATTAGTCATGCATGCAATTCTTTCAAAGATGCACAGACACCTTGAACAAAGCTGTGGTCAACTAAATCAATGTGAAATCTATATCAGCTCTGACAGCCAATTTCATGATTTGACGGCCCTTCAATTCCTCTAGAGACAGAACTCTTAGAAAGAAATGTTCCTATTACATTAACTTTTATCTTGGATGTTACTTCATTATGCTAATAGGCTCCCTATTGATCAACTCTATTCTTCATTCTTTCCAAGCCTCAGGAAGAAATGCTAAAATATGCAAGGACTAAAGATTAAATGAATCCGAGCAGCAGCTAAATACTATTTCACCACTTTCAAATTAAAAGTCAATTATGAGTGTTCTAAGGGATAATTAGGAGTTCACAGATAGGATCACATCCAGGAGATGCGATCTCCTAGGAGAAACCATCCCAACCATCCCGACTGTAACCACCTCTCTCCCACTGTCTCCTCTCCATGCAGTGAGTTACCTCCACCTGTGGAGGTATGTCACACTTATGTCACACTTCTGTTATCATCTCACTGTATTTTAACTCGTGACCACCACACATTCCTATTTACCCTTCTGGACCGTGAATTCCTAAGTACCAGACCCAGGACTGACTCATCTTTGCAGGTACCCTAATGAAGGTTTATCAAATTGATTTGAAGTTCCTGAAAGACCACATTCGCGTTTAAGTATTTGACACTAAGACAGTATTTCAAATAGCATTCCTGCTAGAAGATAAGTTCTTTGAGAGCCGTGATTTGGAGCTACGTGATTCACTCCAGTATGCATGGAGAACAGTGTCTGATGTGGTGGGCACTCAATAAACATTAAAGGAGGGAATAGGGGAGATGCCTAGAGCTTAAGTGCTCTTTATGGTTCCTGTATCAGAACAGGACTGAGAATTAGCCAGACGCTGCAACAACAATACAGAAAACGATGATGAATACATTTATTTTTCCTGTGTACTAGCCTCCACTCTACTTTGTAGATCACTCATAAAAAGTCTCACCCCGAGATGGGCAAAGGCTATGAGAATTCAAATTTACCAAGTGTTTCATTTAATACTCTTGTTGAGGGTTACTTAAAACAGTGTTTAGTTTTGTTTAAGCTCTAAGGACTGGATGGGGTTCCTAGGCCTTAAAAATCCCTAAGCATCAGCTTGGAACCAGGGCTCCATGGCATTGTCTTTGCAGCTGTAGAGGTGACTGACACAGGGGACATGAAGTTCTCCTTGCTGAAAACTTAGGATTTGCTTGTTGAAAGTAAACTGATTTGTGCACCATGTCCCTTCTGTTGGAGATCTCGTCGGCATTTTTACTTTTTTATTAATTGAAGTGAAGAGAACATTTAAAAGCAGTATCGATTGGCACCTACAAGAGAGATTTTCATTCTTCAGAAAAGATATCTCTGTGGCTGCAAAGTGACCCCTGAGCCTGTCCCACCATGGGCCTCTGTGACATCTGTCCCTTCAAGTGCCTCATGCAAGTGTGGTTAAATGATGCATAGGGCACCACATGGGCACCATGGGACAAACACATGGCTCCCTGGGAGCAGTGAATACTTCTCCTTGGCACGGCCAATTTATCCTGGGAAAGTCAAGGTTTGGGAGGAGGTGTTGGTTCTCCAGGCTCCTGACTGCTAGCATATGGTGTGTCATCACTGCTGGGCCACAACTGAAATTTTATGTCAACTGCATTAATAAAATGAAAAACTTTAGTAATATTGTCCTTTTAATAAAAAAAATAGTTGCTCTTTTTGACTCAATAATAATTTACTGTAGGTTTTAAAGAATAAAGAAAATAAAAGGCCATCACCATTGTGTTCTCCTCTCCTCGTATAAAAACACTGAACCTACGACATGAACAAGAGTGGCATTTTTGTAGTCTGACACCAAGTCAAGAAATCCATGGGTAATATTTCTGAGGAACTGAATTCTGATTACCAGAAATCCTGCTCACCCTCTCTCTACTCTTCTTTATCCCATCCCCTGCCTCTCTCTTCCATCCATCCATCCATCCATGCATCCATCCACCCACTAGGGAATGGATTCACAAACATGGATTAAGGCATGGCTCCCAGTTATTAGGAAACTCACAAATTTGGTGTCACGTGTAACATAATGAGATATTTAGCAGAAAAGTTATTAAATCAAAATATATTCGAAAGAAGCTTTTTGATAATGAATACATTTAAAATATGTTAAGTACAAAGAGCTTATCACATTTGTGCTTGAATAACGCAAACCAGCTAACATAACTGCAGCATAATTGCTTTTCCTCTCTTCCCAGTACATCAGACAAAGGAAGAGAATTTGTCGCTTTGAAAAAAATGGATTATTTAGAAGCCAGAATGTGAGCAATTTACTGATGTGCTTTAAATCTTTGTCAGCCATTAGTTTTAATTGCTGCCATAAACTAAAGATGGCAAAGAAAAAGCATAACATATGGCTTATATGAAATTTTTTAGAAGAAAAATATTATTTTGACTGGCTTAATATTTACTAGAATCTACATCCCATTGAAGAAAAGACACATCATTATAATAACAAATCCTTTGTCACTGGGATTACTTTCATAAAGAATTTATGTCCATGTTTGTTGTGATGAGAATACCAAATAATCATGATAGATGTTGTTGCAGACTGTAGTCAAAATGTCACTTACCTCCCCTGAGGGAAGATAAGAAGCTACTAAAATAGATAAATCATTGTCAGAAATTAGAGTTCTCCATTGCCCAACAACATATTAATTTCCCATTTACTAAGCAACTAAGGTTACACCAAAGAAATAGTTGGGAAGAAGATGCTTAAGTACTAGGCTTTCTGGTTTCAAGACGAAGCTCATGGGTGCTGCATGGCTGCTCACTGAATGCCTGAAGGGCCCGATTCAGAGTTTCCTCAGCTGAGGAGAGGAGTTGTTGTAACAGATTACAACTGCTAAGTTCCACAATGTTCTTCACTGTCAGCAAAGGGCAGGAGATCTGAGAGAGGAAGAGCAATAAAGGATGAATGCTGTCACCTTCCTCCTTGCAGAAAAGAGGGAGTCAAATTTTAGAGCAGAGAACTCTTAACGGGTGGTTGCTTGGGTCTACTTTCAAAGAACTTTATTCTAGACACTGGTAAAGAGATATGTATAACCATGAAGTCGCACTAATGGAAAATCTGTGTGTGTACAGGGACATACTGAGTTCTAAAAGGCACTGGTTAGCAACAAAAGTTTACTGTATAGCACAGTGAAATACAGCCAAAACCTTGTAAAGCCTATAAAATAATCTGAAAAATAATACATGTGTATATGTGTAACTGAATCATCTTGTTGTACACCTGAAACATTGTAAATCAACTATACGTCAATAACATATAAATATTAAGAAAAAAATAAATAAAAGGTAGTGGTGGCAAAGTTCAAGTTTGTGCATTAACCATTCTCTTCTCACACCTCTAATTTCTTTAATGGTGTCATCTTTAATAAAAGAATGATATATCTGAATCCTCAGAATCTTACTTTCCACGCCAAACTCAAGTGTGACGAGCTCACAGTGTTGAGTCTAAACATTAGCTCATTTCTTGGAAAAATAAATAAATGCCAACAAGGCACTTCTGGGGTTAGCATTTCCCATTAAGTTTCATAACACTTGTTTCCTAAGGAACAACACCCAAGGAAAATAACTTCATAGTTGGTGCCAAAACTCTTTTGAGGTTTGAATTACTGCCCACTAATAAGAGCAAAGTTTATTGAAGCAGATACCTCAGATGAACAAATAAAAATTTGGAATTATCATGAAAGCTAAAAACTTACTATAAAATCATTTAAATAAATGAAATAATGCCACATGAGGAAGAGAAAGAAGGATAAAACTGCAGCCAGAGGCACAAAAACTAAAAAGACTAAAATGCAGGTAATTTCTCTGCCAGCATTCCTTTAATCATCAGAAAGAGGCTACAGAGGGAATATATCCACAATAAAAGCCACATATGACCAACTCACAGATGACATCATACTCAGTGGTGAAAAGCTGAAAGCATTCCCTCTAACAACATAACAAGACAATGAAATGATGCCAACTCTCACCACTTTGATTCAACACAGTTTGGGAAGTCCTAGCCACAGCAATCAGAGAAGAAAAATATTAATAAATAAAAGGTATTCAAACTGGAGAGGATGAAGTAGAACCGTCACTGTTTTCAGATGACAAATACAATACATATAAAACCCTAAAGATGCTACCAGAAAACTAGAGCTCATGAATGAATTCAGCAAAGTTTCAGGGTACAAACTTAATATACAGAAACTGGCTGCATTTCTGTACATTAACAAGAAAACATAAAAAAAGAGAAATTAAGGAAACAATCCAATTTGCAATTATATCAAAAATAATAAAATATCTAGGACTAAACCTACCTGAGGAGGTAAAAGACCTATACTCTGAAGACTATGATCTCCCCTGGTGGCTCAGACAGTAAAGCGTCTGCCTACAATGCAGGAGACTGAGGTTCAATCCCTGGGTCGGGTAGATCTCCTGCAGAAGGAAATGGCAACCCACTCCAGTATTCTTGCCTGGAAAACCCCATAGACAGAGGAACCTGGTAGGCTACAGTCCATGGGGTCGCAGAGTTGGGCATGACTGAGAAACTTCACTCACTCACTCCCTGAAGACTATAAGTCACTGATGAAAGAAACTGAAGTCAACACAAACAGATGGAAAGATATACTCTATTCTTGATAGAAGTATAAGTATTGTTAAAATGACCATATTACCAAGGCAATCTACACATTCAGTGCAATTCCTATCAAATCATCAATGGCATTTTCCATAGAATTAGAACAAAAATATTTAAAATTTGTATGGACATACAAGAGACCCTTGTCTTGAGAGAGAAGATTGGAGCTGGAGGAATCAACTCCCAATGTCAGACTATACTACAAAGCTACAGTAATCAAAATAGTCTGGCAATGGCACAAAAGAGATACACAGATTAACGGAAGAGTGTAGAGAGCCCAGAAATAAACTAATGCATCTATAGTTAATTAATATATGACAAAGGAGGCAAGAATTTAATGGAGATAATATAGTCTCTTCAATAAGCAGTGCTGAGAAAACTGGACAGCACAGGTAAAAGAATGAAATTAGAACATTCTCTAATGCAATATACAAAAACAAACTCAAAATGGGTTAAAGATATAAATGTAAGGCTGGATCTCACAAAACTCTCAGAAGCATAGCCAGAACACTCTCTGACATAAATTGCAGCAATAGTTTTTGGATCTGTCTCCTAGAATAGTGAAAATAAAAGCTAAGGTAAGCAAATAGGATCTAATTAAACTTAAAAGCTTATGCACAGCAAAATAAACCATAAAACAGTCAACCTACAGAATGAAAGAAAATATTCACAAAGAACGCAGCCAGCAAGGATTAATTTCTAAAATATAATACAAGGGGCTTACACAGCTCAGTAAAAAAAATTAAAAATAAATAGGCAGAAGACCTAAACAGACTTTCTCCAAAGAACACATACAGACGTTCAATAGGCATAAGAAAAGATGCTTAACATCACTAACTGAGAGAGAAATATAAATCAAAACTAATCAAAACTATGATGAGGTATCACCTCACACTGGTCAGAATGGCTATCATCAAAAAGTCTACAAAAAATAAATGCTAGAGAAGGTATGGAGAAAATTTTGAAGGGAACATAAAGGCAGCACTATGGAGAACATAGTGGAGTATGGAGGTTTCTTAAAACTGAAAACAGCACTACCATATGATCTAGCAAAAGATCTGTACAGTCAAAGCTATGCTTTTTTCCAGTAGTCATGTACGGATGTGAGAGTTGAAGCATAAGGAAGGCTGAGTGCCAAAGAATGGATACTTTTGAACTGTGGTGTTGGAGAACACTCTTGAGAGTCCCTTGGACTGCAAGGAGATCAAACCAGTCAATCCTAAAGGAAATCAACCCTCAATATTCACTGGCAGGACTGATGCTGAAGCTGAAGCTCCAATACTTTGGCTATCTGATAACAAAGAGCAGACTCACTAGAAAAGACCCTGATGCTGGGAAAGACTAAGGGCAGGAGAAGGAGATGATAGAGGATGAGATGGTTGAATGGCATCATCAACTCAGTGGACATGAGTTTGAGCAAACTCCAGGAGATAGTGAAGGACAGGGAAGTCTGATGTGTTACAGTCCATGGGGTCACAAAGAATAGGATACAACTTAGCAACTGAACAAAACAACATGATCCTGTAAACCCACTCCTGGACACATATGCAGAGAAAATAATAATTTGAAAAGATACATGCACCCCCAATGTTCACTTTAGCACTGTTTATAATAGCCAAGACATAGAAGCAATCTCAATGTCTATAAACAGAGGAATGGATAAAGAAGATGTGGTACATATACACAATAGAATATTACTTAGCCATAAAAAGAATGAAATAATGACAATTACTGCAACATGAATGAATCTAGAGAATCACTGCAGATGGTGACTGCAGCCATGAAATTAAAAGACCCTTACTCCTTGGAAGGAAAGTTATGACCAACCTAGATAGCATATTGAAAAGCAAAGACATTACTTTGCCAACAAAGGTCCGTCTAGTCAAGGCTATGATTTTTCCAGTGGTCATGTATGGATGTGAAAGTTGGACTGTGAAGAAAGCTGAGTGCTGAACAATTGATGCTTTTGAACTGTGGTGTTGGAGAAGACTTTTGAGAGTCCCTTGGACTGCAAGGAGATCCAACCAGTCCATTCTAAAGGAGATCAGTCCTGGGTATTCTTTGGAAGGAATGATGCTAAAGCTGAAACTCCAGTACTTTGGCCACCTCACGCGAAGAGTTGACTCATTGGAAAAGACCCTGATGCTGGGAGGGATTGGGGGCAGGAGGAGAAGGGGACGACAGAGGATGAGATGGCTGGATGGCATCACCGACTCGATGGACGTGAGTTTGAGTGAACTCCAGGAGGTGGTGATGGACAGGGAGGCCTGGCGTGCTGCAATTCATGGGGTTGCAAAGAGTCAGACACGACTGAGCGACTGAACTGAACTGAAGGCAGAAAAAGACAAATATCATATGATATTACTTATATATGGAATCTAAAAAAAATGATACCAATGAACTTATTTACAGAACAGAAACAGACTCACAGACTTCAAAAACAAACTTACGATTACCAAAGGGGAAAGGTGGGGAAGGGATAAATTGGGAATTTGGCATTAACAGATATACACTACTATGTATAAAATAGGCAAATAACCAGAATCTAGTGTATAGCACAGGGAACTGTATTTAATATCCTGCAATAAGCTATACTGGAAAAGAACCTGAAAAAGAACATATATATATGTATATATACATATACACACACATATACATATATATAACTAAATAACTTAGCTATACGACTAAAACTAACACAACATTGTAAACCAACTATACTTTAATAAAAATTGTTTTGAAAAAAAAAAATCAACAGAACTTCCTCCTTAGTTGATCAGAGTCTTAAGGTCTCCAGGCTTAAGTCTGTCTATGAAGGTTCATGTGCAAGTCCCTGGTCTCAGCCATTTTCTATCCTTGACCTAGTGGCTTATCATACTTTAAGCAGAAATATGATAAAATATGCATATGAGAAATTTTATGTCTCTATGCATTATCAAAAAAGTACAAGTAAATTTTGTCTGAAGTTTTGGGAAAGTAGGTTGGTTAATCCTATCATTTTGAAATAAGATTCAGAATTTTTTGGGTAAGTCTTAATATTAAGAGTTCAATAAGATTTTAAACAGATATTTCTCAAAATGTGGTCCACTAAACCTTCCTCAGCTTGTTACCACAGCAAGGGTTCTACCTTAGATTTCCACCCAAGGGCAAGGGTTCCACCTTAGGGCTGCTGAGTCATTTGGACTCTTGGGAAATGGGACCTAAGAATTTGCCCAGAGAGATTGCTATACATACTAAAATTCTGAGATTTGAAATAGTTTTTACAGTGTTTTGGTGGTTAGCTAAAACCAGACATTCTCCTGCCACTCTTTTCTATATTTTTACAAACTGGATTCTTGTTTTCCAGTACCCAGGCAAAAAGGTACCGTCTTAAGACTGAAAGCTGCCATCCTACAGCGTTCCTAAGAACCCACTGCTTCCAGCTGCATCAGGGGGTGGGAGGGCCCCAGGAGAGAGGACTGTGGCTCTTACAAAAGCGGTGGCCAGGAATTAAATGAGCAATGGACAAAGGAAGCACTATGTGAAATTTGCTTAGTGCTCCAGGTTACACTTGTGATACTGAGCAATAAGTGTTTTAATGTGCAAGTCTAAACAGAAAATTTCAATAAGCTTGTTTTTCCAAAGAAGACAGAAGTGGCTGTCCAGCTAAACTCAATTTTTAATATTAGGAAAAGATCCTGGGATTTTAACTCAATCTTCCCATGCAACGTCTAAATGAAAATAAAGAAATATCTCAACTATGAAAACCATTTTACAATTTTCTTTACCTCAAAAATTTACTACAGCAAGTAAAACAGGACAAAGAATTCTGTACCATACTAAAATGATTCTACTCATTCTTCAAAAAGCAATGGGTCTATCTTTAGCACAAAACAATATTTTCATAAATGTTCCACATTTTTACATGTAAATCAGGGAAGTAACACAACACTTTAGAAAAGTGCAGAGCAAAGTTTGAAGCAATGGAATTACTTCCAGATATTAGAAACACATGAAGCATAAGCTCTTTTCATGAGTTTACATAAGAACATCTCCACCCTCCTTAAACGAAAATGACAAGCCACTCAGTCCCTATAAAAGCATACACACCGAGGAAACCACAATTGAAAGAGACACGTGTACCCCAATGTTCATCGCAGCACTGTTCATAATAGCCAGGACATGGAAGCAACCTAGATATCCATCAGCAGATGAATGGATATGAAAGCTGTGGTACATATACACAATGGAGTATTACTCAGCCATTAAAAAGAATACATTTGAATCAGTTCTAAGGAGATGGATGAAACTGGAGCCTATTACATAGAGTGAAGTAGCCAGAAAGAAAAACACCAATACAGTATACTAACGCATATATATATGGAATTTAGAAAGATGGTAACAACAACCCTATATGCGAGACAGCAAAAGAGACACAGATGTATAGAACAGTCTTACGGACTCTGTGGGAGAGGGAGGGGGTGGAATGATTTGGGAGAATGGCACTGAAACATGTATAATATCATATAAGAAATCGAATCGCCAGGTTCGATGCAGGATACAGGAAGCTTGGGGCTGGTGCACTGGGATGACCCAGAGGGATGGTATGGGGAAGGAGGTGAGAGGGGGGTTCAGGATGTGGAACATGTGTACACCTGTGGCGGATGCATGTTGATGTATGGCAAAACCAATACAATATTGTAAAGTAAAAAAAATAAAAAAAGACTCACACTTAAGGAAAAAAAAAATCGTACACTCCAGACATTAATTCAAGGATTTATTGTATTTATGATTGTGCTACTCACATACAAACATAAAGAAGAAAGAAAGAAAACCAAGATAGCACTAAGTCATGTCCAACTCTTGCGACCCCACCCCAGGCTCCTCTGTCCAGGGGATTCAAGAACATTGGAGTGGTTTGCCATTTCCTTGTCCAGGTTTCACACACAAATATAAAGCTGTAACTAAGCATGCATCATGAGCTTCTGGGCTCTTTTAGTGTAGGAGTGAGGAGTGCAATCACTACCATTCATAGTCTCTGTCCCCTGCTTCTCTGATCGACTTCTCTGGTGCTCAGGAATCACCCCATGACCCACTCAAATGCAGGCTGGGATTCATACTCTGGGCTGAGGTCTAGGTTCCCAGGTTGTTCACAGACCACACTGTGAGAAGCAAGATGCTAATTTATGCTCTGTGTGTCAGAAAGAAAAGGAGAAGTGGAGAAATTAAAGGAAACACAGAAGGAAGGGAAGAAATGTTTACTGAGTTACCTACTAAGTGTCGAGCAGAGGGAGATGGACTTGGATTCACAAATTCCAACACAATCCTTTCTGACTGATGTCATGCCTAAGTGCAGCCTCCACAAGTCAAAAGACAGAGAAAAATTTATGGAGACAGTCAACCATTCACAAAAAGTTTGAAGCTGAAAAGCAGAATCTTGAAGGAAAGATAAAGGGAATGTATTAAGAAAATTGAATTTAAGACTAAAATGATACTAGGCAGTGAATAAAAATCAGTTGTCTTTTTCCATGATTAAATGTTCTAAACTTGCCTCCCCACCACCAGTATGTATGTATATATATATATATATATAACTGAATCGCTGTGCTGTTCATCTGAAACTAACATGATATTGCAAGTTGACCATACTTCAGTTAAAGAAAAAAATCTTAAAAAAGAATCATCCAGTACATTTGGTAAAGTGAAGCCCTCAGTCTTCATACCGAACCGCTGAATCAGTCCAGGTTGATTCTGATCATTTTTCTAGTCTATGAGATCAGGAAATACTGGGTTTTTATTTTGTTTT
The DNA here is from genome assembly GCF_027580195.1 of Bos mutus. Lineage (NCBI taxonomy): Eukaryota > Metazoa > Chordata > Mammalia > Artiodactyla > Bovidae > Bos > Bos mutus. The sequence goes on from NC_091623.1 coordinate 25,589,812, forward strand.
GCTCTTAGGAATTCTGAATATTTAAACCTCAAAGTGGTCTTATTCTTCTGCAATGTGCCGGAGGAATAAGATAGGCTAGAATAGAATAGAGGAGAACAGTGAGGCTCCCACAGCTCCAGGGGCCTGTCCAAGACCACTCAATTCCTTTTAGAGGAACCAAGACTTGCTTGCTTGTCTCCAGAAGCCAAACTCAGCACATCATAACCATAAAATTAAATAAAATCATTTTAAAACAGAACAATAATCAGGAAGATTATCTTCTTGAAATTTTTTAAAAAGAACAAATGAATCAATTTAGCAGTCACTATTCTGTGCAGAACACAGTGTTAAATCCTGCAGAAAATCTAAAATTGGATAAAACAAAAATCTCTCCAGTTCTTAGATTTGTGAGAATGGAGTATCACCCACTTGACAGATGTAGTCAAGATTCTGGTACCCACAAAGCCCCTGGCCCCTGCCCAGTGTTCACTCCTTCCCACTTTAGAGGCTGATGCCTGTATCAGACTAATTTTTGACGTACCATGCTTTACCAAAGGGGAAGTTCCCCAATACCACCCTGGTTGCTGACTACCAAATTTCCATTGTATGGAAGATAATTATTAATGGGGACATAAACTCTCAGAAAATTGAAATATAAGAGGGAAAACATAAATTTGCAGTGTATTTTTATTGCCATGTACTTGATACACATTACGGATCCATATGTATTTCGTTTGGTGCATCTTAATGGGTTGTTCACTACAGAGAAAGCAATCCATGGGTACTCAGGGGGGTTTCTTTCCTGCTGATTTGGAAAATTAAGTCTTCTAATGAACTGTCTCCTATTTTGTGGATATTTTTATTTACTGGACCCTCCCTTTTTTATAATAGTTCCTCTTCTGGGCTAATCAAGATTATTAATACTTACTTTCTATAGCATGTGTACAGGCATTTATTTGTTCAATCCCACATTCAACAAAATAAAGTTTTCAACAACCCAGGAGGATTGAAGTTCAAGGGAAATGTTTGATAGTAATAATAATGCACACTTACTATGTACCATGCACTTTTATAATCATTTTGTAAATACTGACCAATTTAATCTTTATAAACTACCCTGTAAAGAAACAGATAAAAGGAGAGTTCAGACAACACACCCAAGCCATATAACTGCAAGTTGGTACTTGAGCTAGACAGCTTGATTCAAAGTGCATATCACAGGCAGTATTGGTCACGCCTTAGGAGCATGCCTTTTGCATATTTCTAAGAAGCAATGTGGTGTGATGCGAAAGGAACTGGCCTTGGCGTCTGACAGCTGTAGGTTTAAATCTTGTCTCTGCTGCATACTAGTTGTATCCCCTTAGGCAAGTTACTTAAAATCACTAGACCTCAGTTTCCTCACTTGTAAGGTAGGATCAATAGTATCTACTGGACAGGGTTTGGAATATAATTAGAAGCAATGTATGAAAAGAATCTAGGACAGTGCCTGGCGTATAAACAATGAATAAGCAGTAGCTATTATCACTGTCTATAAAGAAAATTAATATATTGATGACAAGGTTAATATGTTACATACTAATTTTTAATGCAATATAAATAATGTGAGATGGAAACAAAAATAAATGTCTTTGTGAGTATTTGTTCATATATTAACACACTACATATTTCATGGTGTATATTTGACCTCAATCAAAATATAAAAGTCAGTGTCATACAACAAAACAGTGGACGCAAACTGTGCCTGACTTGGAATATTATATGAAATTATGCATGAATTAATTCTTTGATAACTTGAGTTTTCACATGTTCAGTGTTCCAGCTGAAGGAAATTATTCTTAATGCATATACCTGAAGAATCAGATCAGATCAGATCAGTTGCTCAGTCGTGTCTGACTCTTTGCAACCCCATGAATCACAGCACGCCAGGCCTCCCTGTCCATCACCAACTCCCGGAGTTCACCCAGACTCACGTCCAAGAGTCAGTGATGCCATCCAGCCATCTCATCCTCTGTTGTCCCCTTCTCCTCCTGCCCCCAATCCCTCCCAGCATCAGAGTCTTTTCCAATGAGTCAACTCTTCGCATGAGGTGGCCAAAGTACTGGAGTTTCAGCTTTAGCATCATTTCCTCCAAAGAAATCCCAGGGCTGATCTCCTTCAGAATGGACTGGTTGGATCTCCTTGTAGTCCAAGGGACTCTCAAGAATCTTGTCCAACACCACAGTTCAAAAGCATCAATTCTTCGGCGCTCAGCTTTCTTCACAGTCCAACTCTCACATCCATACATGACTACAGGAAAAACCATAGCCTTGACTAGATGAACTTGTGTTGGCAAAGTAATGTCTCTGCTTTTGAATATGCTATCTAGGTTGGTCATGACTTTCCTTCCAAGGAGTAAGAGTCTTTTAATTTCATGGCTGCAGTCACCATCTGCAGTGATTTTGGAGCCCAGAAAAATAAAGTTTGACACTGTTTCCCCATCTATTTCCCATGAAGTGATGGGACCGGATGCCATGATCTTCGTTTTCTGAATGTTGAGCTTTAAGCCAACTTTTTCACTCTCCACTTTCACTTTCATCAAGAGGCTTCTGAGTTCCTCTTCACTTTCTGCCATAAGGGTGGTGTCATCTGCATATCTGAGGTTATTGATATTTCTCCCGGCAATCTTGATTCCAGCTTGTGCTTCCTCCAGTCCAGCGTTTCTCATGATGTACTCTGCACATAAGTTAAATAAACAGGGTGACAATATACAGCCTTGACGAACTCCTTTTCCTATTTGGAACCAGTCTGTTGTTCCATGTCTAGTTCTAACTGTTGCTTCCTGACCTGCATACAAATTTCTCAAGAGGCAGATCAGGTGGTCTGGTATTCCCATCTCTTTCAAAATTTTCTATAGTTGATTGTGATCCACACAGTCAAAGGCTTTGGCATAGGCAATAAAGCAGAAATAGATGTTTTTCTGGAACTCTCTTGCTTTTTCCATGATCCAGCGGATGTTGGCAATTTGATCTCTGGTTCCTCTGCCTTTTCTAAAACCAGCTTGAACATCAGGAAGTTCGCGGTTCACATATTGCTGAAGCCGGGCTTGGAGAATTTTGAGCATTACTTTACTAGCGTGTGAGATGAGTACAATTGTGCGGTAGTTTGAGCATTCTTTGGCATTGCCTTTCTTTGGGATTGGAATGAAAACTGACCTTTTCCAGTCCTGTGGCCACTGCTGAGTTTTCCAAATTTGCTGGCATATTGAGTGCAGCACTTTCACAGCATCATCTTTCAGGATTTGGAATAGCTCAACTGGAATTCCATCACCTCCACTAGCTTTGTTCGTAGTGATGCTTTCTAAGGCCCACTTGACTTCACATTCCAGGATGTCTGGCTCTAGGTCAGTGATCACACCATTGTGATTATCTGGGTCATGAAGATCTTTTTTGTATAGTTCTTCTGTGTATTCTTGCCATCTCTTCTTTATATCTTCTGCTTCCGAAGAATACTTATACTTAAAATCTCATTAATGCATTTTCACATTCTCTCATTGTAGGATGAAATTTTTACAGAGGTTCAGGTAGAAATATTTAAAGAAAAGGTACTGGGGAAAATCAGACCATAGTTGGTAAGTTAGCAGTGATTTGTAGTTATATTTAAGGGTTTCTTACTTAAGATTTTGAAGTATATAATCTAGCTAAAATGTGAGTTATCAAAATAACATTTCAAAATATCAAAATGGACATAATTTTCCTACTTAAGTGAATTATCAAGTATTAATTCATATTGTGGGTATAATCTTTTTTTCTTAGTATTTAGTCTATTTATTCCTTAATAGTAAGTGGGAGTAATTAAGTCCAGTCAGAATGGCCATCATCAAAAAGTCTATAAATAATAAGTGCTAGAGAGGGTATGGAGAAAAACAAACTCTCCTGCACTGTTGGTGGGAATGTAAATTGGTATAGCCACTATGGAGAACAGTATGGAGGTTCCTTAAAAAACAAAAAAATAGAGCTACCATATGATCCTGCAATCCCACTGCTAGGCATATATCTGGAGAAAACTCTAATTGAAAAAGATATATGAACCCCAATGCTCACTGAAAGGGTTCACTGAACCCCAACGTTTACAATAGAGGCAAGGAAGCAACCTAAGTGTCCATTAACAGATGAATGGATAAAAAATATGTGGGATATACGTACCATGGGATATTATTCAGCTGTTAAGAGTGAAATAATGCTATTTGCAGCAACATGGACCTAGATATTACCATACTAACTGAAGCAAAGAAAGAAAAATACTATATTATATCATAAATATCACATATGATATCATACATATCATATGATATCACATATTGCTTATATATGGAATCTAAAAAGATACAAACGAACTTATTTACAAAACAGAAATAAAACCACAGACAAAGAAATAATTTATGGTTACCCAAGAAGAAAGGAGAGGGAGGGATAAATTAGGAATTTGGGATTAACATATACACATTCCTATATATAAAAGAAATAATCAACAGGGACCTAAGCAAATTTTACAGCTTTTAGTTTGCTGTCTGTATTTTAATAGAATGAATTAGCTTTAGCTCTTTTCTCTTATTCTGTGAAATCTCTTCTGAATAATTCAAATACATAAATTATTTATGGTCAATTCTTAGAAAACAATAGAATTAAATATAATATTACAACGTTAAAGAAAAATTGCTGAAGGAAAATACATTCTTGCTACAGTCTAATCTGTTGCATTGTTCAGATTTTACTTTTAAAGATTTTCATGCAATACAAAACATTTAAACATTTCCTGTATTTTCACATTATTGAATTTTTGCTAATCCCATGAGTCAAGATCAGTACTTCAAGGAAGAATTCTAATGTGAAGGGAAAACAGTGAATGAATAATTGAATTCCAGGCCTAGATCTGTACTGTGCACTCTGTGCATGACATTTGCTAACTCAATCTTTCTGGATCTTTTTATTTTCCTCAATAGAATAGGACTCTCGAGACTTCCTTTGACCACCTTACAGCTGTTATGAAGTTCAAATGATATATAGTTTGTGAAACTACTTTGGAAATTATTAAGCCTTATGCAAACTTAAAATACAGCTTCCCCAATGGCTCAGTGGTAAAGAATCTGCCTGAAATGCAGGAGACTTGCAGAAGATGTCGGTTCCATCCCTGGGTTAGGAAGATCCTTTGCAGAAAGAAATGGCAACCAGCTCCAGTATTCTTGCCTGGGAAATCCAATGGACAGAGGAGCCTGGCAGACTACAGTCCACAGGGTCACAAAGAGTTGGTCACAACTGAGAGACCGAACGACAACAAACTTGCAACGTTGTTGTTGTTCAGTCACTTGTCACGTCCGACTCTTTGAGGCCCCATGGACTGCAGCACGCAAGGCTTCTCTGTCCTTCACTATCTTCCAGAGTTTGCTCAAATGCAGGTCCATTGAGTTAGTGATGCCATCCAACCATCTCGTCCTCTGCTGTCTCCTCCTCCTGCCTCAATCTTTCCTAGCATCAGGGGCTTTACCAATGAGTCGGCTCTTTGCATCAGGTGGCCAAAGTATAGGAGCTTCAGCATTAGTCCTTCCAATGAATATTCAGGACTCATTTCCTTTAGTTTTGATTGGTTTGATCTCTTTGCTGACCAAGGGACTCTCAAGAGTCTTCTCCAGCGCCACAGTTCTAAAGCATCAATTTTCAGCACTCAGCCTTCTTTATGATCCAGCTCTCGTATCCATACAAAACTACTGGAAAAACCATAGCTTTGATTATATGGACCTTTGTCAGCAAAGTGATATCTCTGCTTTTTAATTATACATAGATTTCAATAAAAATAAAAGGAAGTGTGGAGATAAAAGATTTCCATGTAGATAACACTGTGGGAATGTTCCCTTCTCTCCTCATGCCTGTTGTGGTTGCAGAGTTTTCTGCCACTAGGGACAAAGTAGTCCTCTTTTTACATCACACCAGGGATGAGATAAACACTAAAGAGTTTCTCTGACACTCTTTTCTTTCAAAATGTGTAGTTCTTTGACCCCAGTCTGGTCCAGTCAGCTCCCATCCCAGGCCCTGGGGTCCACCATCACTATTTTCACTGGGACCCAAGAGCTCAGAAACATGTCTTGCCACCATATGCATTTAAGAGCTGAGTTAAGATTATTCTCTGAAAAGTTGCAGATATCTCCATTGATCCCATTCTCTGTCTGAAGTTTTATTATTGGAACTTTGTCTGCAGCAGATCAAAGTGCAAAATAGAAGTGAGAAAGCGATGTGGAGGGTGGTGATTGTAGTCAAGGGATGGGGTGCGGGAGAGGTAAACATAAGAACACTATTTCTCATCGACTATCTTTTATCACTTGGAATAAGATCCCTCACCCTTTCTTAAAAGGCAAGGGGGAAGGAAATTTAGAGCTTTTTCTATTGTGTGAACCCAAGATACACAGAAATCCTAGTCAAAGGCAACAAATTGAGGATGGTGGAAAAGGAAGTATGTAGCTCAACTCTCAGATCTTTGTTGAGACAGAAAAGAGACGTCAGTTTGGAAATAAGAAGTGCACCTTGCAGGTCACAGTTGGCTATTCTCTGCTTACGCTTAACCAGCTCCTTAGCTCTTCTGTCTCTAGAGCATCAGCCACACTCTTCTCCCATCTCTCACGTCTGTCTCTTTGGAACATCTATTCCAGGTTTCTGAAGCTGGACAGGTGCCTAATCTGCCTGCTACCAAAGGGAAGTAAAGGAGGCAAGGACCTGTCCTGTGCAGCAGGGCAGCTCCGGAATCCTGGGTGACCAGCTTCTGCAGACCTGTGAGACCCTCACCAGCTTACTTTTAATAATCAGTGGGTTAAACAGATCTCTGGGTTTCCAGTTTCTAGGAAGTTGGTCTTTATTCATAAAATTATTTCTGTTGGAAAATGCACCCCAATTGCTAATAAACAGCCTTACAAAGCACAACTAACTGCTAAACTCAGAAAGATGAAAAAAGGAAACACAAACCACAACAAAACCAACTGTCACATCTGCAGGTGTATCAAAGCTTAGCAATAAAGAAAGAACTAATATGACTCTTTTTTCATTTTTGCAACAATTGAAAAGGTAATTGCCCTCTGTTGGTAGTTTATGGGTCTATCGAAAATGACTTTTTTTCTATACAGAATTCCAGATGATATATTTAAAGAAGAATCTACCCTTAACCTATTCTCATTTCTGTACTTTTAATTCCAGGAAAAGGTCACGAAGGACATTGATATCCCAGCAACTCCATTGGGAAATGACAGACCATGCCAGTCATACAAGACGGGTTGATATAAATACAGCCACACTGATTCTCTGACATCTTTCTTTTACCCTTTTATGTCAAATATAGAAAAAGAAAAGACTAAAAAAGTGTGCACTGATGAACCAAAGGGAGAATAACTACTGATGAAACACATAAATAAGGGGAAAAAATCAGACTCATAAGAATTCTTACAAATGGAAGTAGGTAAAAGATTCCCTTGGGTTGATTTTATGCATGGCCTTTCTGATCTCAATGCATTTCCAATGTATTTCCATATCAGTCTTCACAAATCCTCTTCAAGGTTGTTTTTAATAACTAATGTTTACTGAGCACTTTCTTTGTGGAAAGCACTGTGCTAGATTCTTGGCATTCACTGTCTTATTTGAACCTCATGACAGCACCAGGAGGCTGTCTTATGGCAACCATTGTTTGACACACACGGACACTGAATTATACAGAGGCAAACATGATTATTTGTACTAAGTAGCTTCAGTCATGTCCAACTCTTTGAGACTCTATGGACTGTAACCTACCAGCCTCCTCTGTCCATGGGATTTCCAGGCAGAAATACTGGAGTGGGTTGCCATACTCCTCTCCAGGGGACCTTTCCAACCCAGGGATCAAACCTGCATCTCTTGCTTCATCTCCGGCATCAGCAGGCAGGTTCTTTACAAATAGCGCTATCTGGACATGATTAAGCAGTTGCAGCTAAGGGGCTGTAAGTTGGGCTATAATTGCAGGTGAACTCCAGAGCCTGTGTACTTCCTCACTCTACTCACTTTTTGTTTTCTAATAAAGAACCTGAGGTTCAGAGAGGTTACGTTATTTTCCCAGCTAGTAGATAAGAACTTCATATGGGAAGCAAAGCAATCAACAGACAAGAGATTGTGATTCAAGAATGACCATTTCCACCAATTTGATCAGTGAGGTGGATCTGGTCACAGTATTTACAAAGTCTTACAATAACTCGTTTTTTTTCAGTCTCTGACATATTTATAGTATTGAAACCTTTACTCAAGCAAGATTTTAGATTATTCATGAGTGAACTTTATGTTTTTCATTGAAGAGTACATATGTTGGTGGCAAAAAAGCAGATGCTGGGAAAACCCATCACAGTTAATACCTTGATGTATTGTGACTTATTTGGGTCCATAATCTATCCTGACTTTCAGCTCTTGGTTGGTAGTATATCTTCAAGTTCAGAGCAGTGTGCACTCCAGTTGAAGCTACAAGAAAAGAGCTTCAGAGTTCCCTCTTCATACTAAAATCCAACTTCCTTTATAAATGAGGAATCAGATAAGCAGCAAGAACAAGACCAAGAGGCCGGTATTTTGAACCCATCCAAGAGTTCCCTCAGCATAAGATGGGTCAGAAAAAACCTGAACAGTCCCCACAGATTTTTCTTGCATTTGCATTATTTAATTTCAGTATCTATAAATTCTTTTTAAGCCAGAAAAATCTATCCAAATTCAAATAGACATGCACAAATATATTCTAATATGCACTGCAAATGATGGTGATTGTCAGGACAATGTATTTATTATTATTTCTGAGTCTAGGAATTAATCTTTGGGAAAAAATTTTCCTTGCATAATTTTCAAGACAATTTCCCCCCCAACATACATAGAGAAATGGGCTTCCCCGGTGGCTCAGGGGTAAAGAATCTGCCTGCCAAGCAGGAGATGTGAGTAGACGTGGGTTCAGTCACAGGATTGGGAAGATCCCCTGGAGAAGGAACTGGCAACCCACTCCAATATTCTTGCCAGGATAATCCCATGGATGGAGGAGCCTGGAAGGCTACAGTCCATGGGGTTGCAAAGACTTGGACATGACTGAGTGACTAGGCACACATGTACGCACACAGAGAAATGGATACCACATTTACAGATGAATAAAGAGGATGTATGTGTGGGTGACCCCGTGGAAGACCACTTCACTAGGACAGCCAAGCATTCAGCCTTCAAACATCAGAGCTCAGGGATCTTCCAATTTCCATTTCTGTTTTTATTTCTCTTTCCCTGTACCATCCCTCCTGTGAACTCTTTCTATTACAGCAAACATGTCAGTGGTGCTGATGTGGCTGTTCATTCTTTTAAAGAAGACTAAGCTGCAAGATTCTCACCTCTCTCCCAAAGTAAAAAGATTATACTAGCAGAGGAATAAATTCCAGAAGAAGCCTCACTTTTGAAAATAGGGCACAAGGAAATGTTCATTTAGTCTGTATTTCTTAAGAGACAATAAAAAAGAATTTTTGATGCAGGATGTCCACTCCTGACTGCTTCATGTTTGATCATAGAATGTTTACCCCTGGAATCCTCTAATGGATAATCCACAAAAGGTTGTTATCTAAGACTAATTATAACAAGGTAAATAACCACACAGCCAACCTACCCCACCAAGCTCCATTTTCCAATGGGAATTAGGGAGATGGAGGTGCCGGGAAGACTGATAGCAATGAAACATCACAACTAATCAAACTGTGTAAACATCAGCTTTAGGACCAAATGTACTTTGAATATGGACGATTCATACAACTCATGCCTTAAGGGCTGATCGTTGGAAATATAGACTCCTAGACAATTCTTTATTATATGCAATTATTTATATGTAATCTACATACTATGAGGTTAACCAAATTATTCACAACAAATGGAATCAATAGTGAACCAAAACTGATGATAGTTTTTATATAAAAATAATTGCAACTCAAATCAAAACTAAAATGAGATATCACCTCACACCAGTCAAAATAGCCTTCATCAAAAAGTCTACAAACAATAAATGCTGGAAAGGGTGTGGAGAAAAGGGAACACTCTTGCACTCTTGGTGGGAATGTAAGTTGATACGTCCCCACATGGAAGACGGTATGGAGATTGCTTAAGAAACTAGGAATAAAACCACCATATGACCCAGCAATCCCACTCCTAGGCAAATACCCCAAGGAAACCAAAATTGAAAGAGACATGTGTATCCCATTGTTCACTACAGCACTATTTACAATAGTTAGAACATGGAGACAACCTAGATGTCCACTGACAAATGAATGGATAAAGAAGTTGTAGTACATATACACAATGGAATATTACTCAGCCGTAGAAAGGAACACATTTGAGTCAGTTCTAATGAGGTGGATAAACCTATAACCTATTATACAGAGTGAAGTGAGTCAGAAAGAGAAAGATAAATACTGTATTCTAACACATACATACGGAATCCAGAAAAATGGTACTGAAGAATTTATTTACAGGGCAACAATGGAGAAACAGACATAGAGAATAGACTTATAGACAAGGGGAGAGGGGAGGAGAGGATGAGATGTATGGAGGGAGTAACATGGAAACTTACACAACCGTATATAAAATAGATAGCCAACGGGAATTTGCTGTATGGCTCATGAAACCCAAACAGGGACTCTGCATCAACCTAGAGGGGTGGGATGGGGAGGGAGAGGGGAGGGAGGTTCAAGAGGGAGAGAATATGTGTATACCTATGGCTGATTGACATTGAGGTTTGACAGAAAACAGCAAAATTCTGTAAAGCAATTATTCTTCAATAAAAAAAAATAAATTAAAAAAAACTGCCACTGACAGACACAATCAACCAAAAATGGCACTGATGCTGCACTGCTAAACAATCCTTAATCCAGGAATCTGAAGATTCTGACATTGTGTGTACACAACAGGAGCTACAAAGTGTTGCCAGCTGTGGTGTGACAACTGGACTTCCTAGGACTCTACTGATACAGCATCCTCAGAATCTTTACCATGTTACTTTTATTACTAATTTTTAGTAATTGATAAATCACTCAGCGGGTTACTAGTAAATACCCCATAGGGAACATAAAACCGAACATCACGTGACCCTAAGAACAAATACAATGACTCAGCATTTTAGACGAGCTCTCAGTCCACGAGGAGAATGTTTGAGGCCTGCCAGGGTCCAGCCCCGGTGGATCCAGGGAATTCGAAGCGGGGACGGCGTTGGTGAGGATCAGGAAACAATTGCTTCATTAAACGTTAATTAAGGATATAAAGAGTGGTGAAATAAGGATAGCTCAGTGAAGAAATTCAGTGGAGAAAAGAGGCTGAATAATTCAGCCAGAAGGTGAGAGAAAGAACGAAATGGGGAGACCAAGCTTCGGTGAACAAGGCCCGCACTTTATTTTCCAAAGTAGTTTTTATACCTTAAGTTATGCATAGAGGATAATGGGGGAAGGGGTAGAGTCATGCAGTAAGCCAGGCTTTCTTCCTGCAAACTTATCATATGCAAAAGTTTAGGTGATTTGCATCATCTTCTGGCCTGGAGGCCTGTTAACATTTTAAGACCCTTTCTTCAGAAAACTTATTTTTCTCTAAAGGTGATTAGTCAGGCGTCACCCTCCAAAAGCATTAGATAAAGTTGCATTCCTATAGGGCAAAGGTGTGGTGGGCTACAAGAAAAAGAATTAACTCAAAGGTCCAAGGTTACAAACATTAAAGCTACTACTTACACCAATTATATTAATCAATACACTGCCAGGGACACAGCAGGTAAGGGATATGGAAACTTAGCAGCACACATTGGCCCAACAAGTGAAAAACCCTTCACCAATACGATTTCTAATCAATCTTTTAACTGCTCAAAGGAATCTGTATTTAGACAGTTTAGAACATCTCATGCCTCTCACAGTTGGGAGGCTCTGAGCAATCACATGTGGCTGGAAAAACCTATTCAGGCAGGCTAGAGGACTTCCAAAGGAGTTTGTAGGTTGAAACATTTATCAACCAAGAACTTTATTAACTGGAGCTGTAAGTTAACTCTTTTTTTCAGAGAGAGGTAGTGGGGGACAGCCCCCCGTAAAGTCAGAGGTGTAGGTGAGAGGCACAAAGCAGAAAGTAGGCAGACTCTGCTTTTGGGGGTAGATGCTCGAGAATTTCCAGGGGGACTCCTGAGGCTCGATCCCGCCTTTGCGTATTCCGAGCCTCTTTCCTCATGACCTTTGCCACGGGCGGAGCTCCTGCTCCCGGCAGAGGCCCATCATGGATTCAGTGAATTCTACTCAGAGAAACTTTGAGTTAGAGACACGTACAAAGGCTCAGAAGAACACTAGTAAGATGTATAAGAATGCAATATGAAACCACCCACAGAATTTTTTTTTTAAAGAATGACTGGACATTTAATAAACCAACAACAATCTCATAAGAAATTTTACAGAGTTAAAAGAGTTGAGCAAAACATTCAATCACTTTGTTAATGGTTGAGATGTTTATGAAGTTGAGTATGACTATCTCAAAAAGGATTTTAATAGCTGCCAATTAAATTGCTGTCCAATAAAGAGTTAACAGTTTTTCAATCCTGATCCAACTCATCCAGCATACATCTATGAATACTGCGATATTTTTCTGCTCAAAAATTTTTAGTGCTTTTGCATTTCCCACAAAATAAGAAGATACATAAAATTGGCCAATTCAATTGAAGTTTATATAAGATGGACTTCTTATACCTGAAATATTTTAAAAATTCAAGAACTAGAAAACTTGAATGTAACTATTTAAGAAATATTGTCAATAATTAAAATCTTCCTCTATCTAAAAATAATTTTAGTGTTATACAGATTATACCAGCATGTAAAAAATGATCAACTTTTTGATGTCAATAATGTAATACATGACAAGGCAATTGCAAGAAAGAAAAAACAAAGCCAATTTCACTCACAAACATATATGTAAAAATTCCAAACAACATATTACCAAACTAAATCCAGCAATGTATATTAATGATAAAACATTATGACCAAAATGGGCTTTTTCTATGAATTCAAAAGTGGGGTACTATCAGAAAATCAATATGCATAATTCACCAATTAGCAAATTAAAGAAAAAATTCATATGATCATCTCAGAAGATATAAGAAAAACATTTGATATAATTTAATACCTATTAATTTCAAAAATCCTAGGAAGTCAGCAATGGAAATCTAATATGATAAAATGATAACACATATCATTGTTATTTACGGTAAAACATTAAATCTTTCCCTTTCAGATTGTGAAAGAAACACAGTGCCCACTTCCATCACTTCAGCTCAGTGTTTTTCCAGAAGTCCTGACCACAGCAGTAAAGATGAAAACAAAGCATGAAATAAATGATTTGGAAAGGAAGAAATAAAATTGATATTATTCATAGATTTTTCTCTATAAAAAATTCAAAAGGAACTACAAAAATATATAAAAATTAGTAACTTGCTGAAAACAAATTTTGTATATTTCACTATTAACCTATGAAATATATTCACATATATTTTTAAATATTTTAAATATTCATTATCATAATAAGCTAGACGATCTATTTCTTAACCTCAATTTAAAACATAAATCCTTAAACTAATTCAGTCTTTCAATAAGATCTTTCTTTTTGATATGGAAAAAGAAGTAATTATTCTATTCTATTAAATTTATTATCATATTCAAATCAAGTTAAAATGAATAATAAATTCAGAAAGACCAGAAAGCAAACTGAGCCACATATGACTTTAAGTTTCACAAAGACAGAGATAATGTCTTGGGTAGGTTCCTTCTAAAAAATACTCAAAAACAGATTTAATTCACAGCAAGGGTCTAGGTGAGGAGAGGGGAGAGAGAGACTGTTGACAGACAGGGACAATAAACATCTAATTCTAAGGGACAGTAAGCATAGGAATCTGGCCACAGTTACTTTTAGAAAGGAAAATAAAAGAAAACACAGAACCAGGAAGGTCTAATTTAATATGTCAACAGCCTCAGTGGCTGATATCAGGTGCAAAGGCTCTAGCAGCTCTATGGCTGAGTTTTCTGTGGTGTCTCATACTCTGAGGACATGTAGTGAATGGTAAATACATCAAGTCGTCAACTGCCTGGTGGGTCAGGGTCTTTATATTTCATTCACTTCCATTTCCTTTGCTGTTTCCAGCAGCTTTCTTGATGTCAGTTCACATTAGTATGGTTTTCACAACTGGGTAAAAAAATAAAGTTTCTATGCCTAATTACTGTATATTGTCATCCTGCTTATTTAACTTATAAGCAGAGTACATCATGAGAAACTCTGGGCTGGAAGAAGCACAAGCTGGAATCAAGATTGCCGGGAGAAACATCAATAACCTCAGATATGCAGATGACACCACCCTTATGACAGAAAGTGAAGAGGAACTAAAAAGCCTCTTGAGGAAAGTGAAAGAGGAGAGTAAAAAAGTTGGCTTAGAGCTCAACACATGGCATCTAGTCCCATCACTTCATGGGAAATAGATGGGGAAACAGTGGAAACAGTGTCAGACTTTATTGTTTTAGGCTCCAAAATCACTGCAGATGGTGACTGTAGCCATGAAATTAAAAGACGCTTTCTCTTTAGAAGGAAAGTTATGACCAACCTAGATAGCATATACAAAAGCAGAGACATTACTTTGCCAACAAAGGTCTGTCTACTCAAGACTATGGTTTTTCCAGTGGTCATGTATGGATGTGAGAGTTGGACTGTGAAGAAAGCTGAGCGCCGAAGAATTGATGCTTTTGAACTGTGGTGTTGGAGAAGACTCTTGAGAGTCCCTTGGACTGCAAGGAGATCCAACCAGTCCATCCTAAAGGAAATCAGTCCTGAATATTCCTTGGAAGGACTGATGCTGAAGCTGAAACTCCAATACTTTGGCCACCTCATGCAAAGAGTTGACTCATTGGAAAAGACCCTGATGCTGGGAAAGATTGGGGGCAGGAGGAGAAGGGGACGACAGAGGATGAGATGGCTGGATGGCATCACCGACTCGATGGACGTGAGTTTGGGTAAACTCTGAGAGTTGGTGATGGACAGGGAGGCCTGGCGTGCTGTGATTCATGGGGTCGTAAAGAGTTGGACACGACTGAGCGACTGAACTGAACTGATGCCTAATTAAACACCGAGCTAACAAACACTGGTAGTCATTTCCATGTTGAAATTTATGATGACTGTATTTAGATGACTTTTCCAATTTTATAATATATGGTCTGCAAATGGAACTGCAAGCATTTTAATATATAACTGCAAACATTATAATATTTGCAAATAAGAACATTATTTAATATCAATAATAACTTTTATAGCCAAAAGTGAATTAGACTTAGGTGTTCGTGAGAGACTAGCAGGTAATTTTCCTTTTTTTTTCCCCCCTCAGAAAGACTGTGAAACAACAGAACAGTCTGTGCTACATACATAATTAAGACAGATGTTCTCAATCTTAATTTTCATAGCTAATTTTGACAGCCAAAGAAATGCACTTGTCTTTTGTATAGTCACCCATTTTCTCTCAAATGTGTCTTATTTTTCTCATCGCCCACTCTGCTCAGAAAGAAAGGGGTGGTGGGATGGAACCTATGAACGCAATAGCGAGAGCTCTGCCATGTTCTTGGTAGGCCACTGAATAGAAACAGATATAACAGAAACTGACCATAAAAATCATTTAAAAGTCCACATAGCATAAGCATTTTTATAGATTCCTCACTCTGCAGATCAGTTTTCACTGACTTTGTGAGGTCTTCCATGACGGAAGCCAAGTTGATCACATTAAACAATAAAGGACTGGCTAACAGGGACCTTCCTTTAGTCAACTCAGGCTTGAAGGTATAGACTTATTTTTTTTATAAACAGAATAAAATACAAGGAAATATGCTACATTTTGATGACACAGCCAGGTGCTTTACCTGCTAGGGCAGAATCTGGTGTGCGTGTCTTTGTCTGCATCTGCAAATAGGAAGCCCAAGCAAGAACAGCAAAGGCAGCCTTTCTGCAAGGGTGCTCAGCTTGGCAGCCCCTGCCTCTGGGTTCCTCTCCTTCGGGGCTGCCTCTGACAGAAAAACAGAAGACTAACCCTTCCTGTAAGTGGTCCCAGGAGCCTTAAAACCTCAGACCTCAGACACCACAAAGTCAGGAGGAAACTGTCTTCCTGTTCTCTGCGGTGGAGTCTGTCCTTTTTCACACCCACACCCAAGCACACTCTGATCGCATCTAAGCTGTCTTCTCACACATCTGCCAACACCTCAGCCATGAAAGGCCCACTGGGGTCTGTAGTCACAGCCAGCTGCTCTCGTGATATTCTGAATCCCAGCCGTGTGGCTCTCCTGAGAAGAGAACAGGTGCTGGAAAGATGCTGCTGGAGACATGCCAGCTCTCTGCTGCTGTAGCGCCCAGCCATTGAGGACTCTGGGCAGCAAGGCCTGCTCCAGCCTCCTCTAGGTCCTTTCTCCTCCTACAGGGACTCCAATCCTGCAGTACACATCAGGGAATATCTTTAGGGAGCGCCAAACCTCCCAGCATCCTCAGTAACTCTAGTTCCTTCATTACTACCCTTGGATCCTTGGACATCTAATTCAAATCTAGTCCTTTTCAAGCCCACTCTAGAGGATGACGGTATCTTTCTCTTTGGGCGAATCCACTGTGGTCTGATCCCAGTCTAAGCACTGCTACTGTCCCTTCATACCACCAGGACCTCACCAATTACGTACAGGGTTTTGGCCATGTGTGGAGCTGAGTCATCAAGGGAAGGGTGGCTAAGAGAGAGAAGAAAGGCAGGTCTGGGTTGTGGCTTGGTGAACTCATGCCACAAGAGTCCCATTCCCCAAGGGGTGAATGTAGAAGTAGAATCACAAAGTCTAGGGAAGGACGACAGAGCTCATTCTCGTAGTAACCATGCAAATATGGACTTAATTGGAAGGGAATGACCTGGTGAGATGGTTTGGAGGATGGAGGGACAACAGGTTGACATTCCTCATTGGGAATGTCTTGGCTTCGGGGGAAGTCCTGTGGGGTGCCAGGGGCTCCAGGAAATTATTCTCAAGTAGAGGAGACAGAGAACTATCGGCAAACTGAATGGACAGGAATGCAGGGGAAGAGAGAGGGCAGGGTGCTCATGTGCAGAGAAATATTGAAAAAAGATTTGTGCAGAAATTCACACAGAGAACATGCTCAATGAAGGCTAGTTGAAAAGGTGGTGGGGACAAGCGGGGCCACAGATACCTCTGGGTTTACCTACAACTCTCCAAAGCCAGAACTGATGGTAGCACGTTGCAGCCCACCAACAAGGACCAAACCACCAAGGAGAGCGTGGTTTGATAGGAGATATCTCCTCACTGATGAGGAGATAGAGTAGACCTGAATCTCCTGGGCAGGTTTTGTAATGAATACTGTGCTGGGTACCTTACCTAGTTTTCGCTAAACCTAAACTTAAAAATCACACCAATCAGGATGCCCACATAAGAAAGTCTACAAACAATAAATGCTGGAGAGGGTGTGGAGAAAAAAAGGGAAACCTCCTCCACTGCTGGTGGTAATGTACATTGGTACATTGTAAAATGGAGAACAGTATGGGGTATGTAAGTTCCTTAAAAAACTAAAAATAGAACTACGATATGATCCATACCTGGGCATATATTCAGAGAAAACCATGGTTCAAAAGGATACATGCATTCCAATGTTCATTGCAGCACTGTTTACAAGAGCCAAGACCCAGAAGCAACCTAAATGTTCACTGACACATGAACGGATAAAGAAGGTGTGGCACATATATATAATGGAATATCACTCAGCCACTAAAAAGAATGAAATAATGCCATTTGCAACAACATGGTTGGATCTGGGGACTATCATACCAAATGAAGTAAGTCAGGCAAATATCACATGCTATTACTTTTATGTAGAATCTAAAGAACATTATACAAATGAAATTATTTATAAAATGGAAACAGACTCACAGACTGAGAAAAACTGATGGCCACCAGGGGAAAAAGGTGGAAGGCATAAATTTGGAGTTTGGGGTTAACAATATATACCCTTTTATATTTAAAATAGATAACCAACAAAGACCTACTTTTTAGCCCTGGGAACTCGGCTCAATATTCTGCAACAACCTAAATGGGAAAAGAATGTGAACAAGAATAGATATATGTATACATAGAACTGAGTCACTTTGCTGTACATCTGAAACTAACACAACACTGTAAGTCAACTGTACTCCAATATAAAATGAAAATTTTAAAAAGATCATGGGAAACCGAAATTAAATCTGCACATCTCTTGACTCAGTGTAAAAGTCATTTTCTCAGAGTCAACTTCCCCGAGCCCATAATCTAAATTAACTTCCATTACATTCTATCATTGTCTGCTTTATCTAATGTCGCTCAGTACTGCTGATAATTTGATACTCATGAGAGTGATTAAAACCTCTTGTTGGCATACACTGTGTTCATTTTTATCTGCTAAATGTGTCCCCGCAGTATCTGGCACAAAGGCTCTCAAAAAACAATTTCCCCCTCTTGAATGAATGGAGAGGAATGCACTGAAATAACCAGTGAACTGCACATGACAATTGAGGCCCCTCTCAGGTTGAAAGTTTCACCTTATGGGATTGTGGTCACTGAAGAGGTCAATGGCCTAAAAATCAGAATGACATCTATAGTCACATAACTGAGGCCGTCTTAAATAAAACACTTCCTAGATTTTTACTGAAATCTGGCAGTCCTATGAAAGGTGAACTTTATATTTTGCTTCTCTGCTGAACTTCTGAGAAAACAGGATGGGTAGAAGAAATATGTACTTGTGAAAGTTCATGTATTTGTACTCTCTCCTGGTATTTTTATACAGAAAACTGCTAGAGACATTTTAATAGGTTCATGAGAAAAACAAGTCTTTCTTTAGAGTAAAAAAGTTTAACGGGTATATGGGTTTCTTAATGATTGGATTTCTCAGGACTCTAATATGAGACTGACTTCCCTGGTGGCTCAGACGGTAAAGCGTCTGTCTACAATGTGGGAGACCTGGGTTTGATCTCTGGGTTGGGAAGTTCCCTGGAGAAGGAAATGGCAAGCCACTCCAGTACTCTTGCCTGGATCCCATGGACGGAGGAGTCTGGTGTCCATGGGGTTGCAAAGAGTCGTACACGACTGAGCGACTTCACTTTCACTTAATATGAGACTATTCGTTACAGTTCCCCTTCCCCTCTCCCTGTGTGTGTGTGTGTGTGTGTGTTGTGTTGTCTTTGGGGGTCAGCTGGTATATTGATGCTAAGCACATTCTGGCTTTGGCTCTGGAGGCACCATTGGTCCCATTCTCCTCACCCCATCTAGAAACAGTTGGACTAGTTCCTCTTCTCTTCCAGTAAAATCAGTACGAAGAAGCATCCCGTCAGTCCTGCAATACAGGACTATCCTCCTAACCCTAGTTTCATTAAATCCTGAACAAAACAAGTTCCATAAGGCTGAGAAAATATAAACAGGAGCTTGTAAACAAGATTCCAATCAATCACTCTCCTGCCAGATTCACCCTGCATAGTACAGGCTTTTTTCAATTTTTGCCTGAGACGGTCTCACTTGAATTGATTGCTTCACAGATGGCTAGACTGGTGAGTATGCTTGAATTATGATAATGTGAAAAGCCTTGGGCATTGTGGGAATACCAGCAGCACGAGGGGGCTCACCTTACACTCCATATCTGACCTACACTGCTGCTGCTGCTGCTAAGTCCCTTCAGTCGTGTCTGACTCTGTGCGACCCCACAGACAGCAGCCCACCAGTCTCCCCTTTCCCTGGGATTCTCCAGGCAAGAACATTGGAGTGGGTTGCCATTTCCTTCTCCAATGCATGAAAGTGAAAAGTGAAAGTGAAGTCGCTCAGTCATGTCAGACTCTTAGCGACCCCATGGACTGCAGCCTACCAGGCTCCTCTGTCCATGGGATTTTCCAGGCAACAGTACTGGAGTGGGGTGCCATTGCCTTCTCCTGACCTACAGTAGCTTGTTCCAAATAAGATATTTTCATTCTCATTTTTGGAGGAGGAAACTCAAACCCAGAGATGTCAAACAGTGTTCTCAAAGTCACCTACCACATGGGGAGGACTAGATTTGAACCCAGGTCTTTCAGCTCCAAGCCTGTCTACTTTCCACCTGTTTCCAGGGGATGTATTAGGAAGCCTCTCTCAAGCCTGGTGCCAGCTGCCCTTTCTGCTCCTTGTTATAGTTCATCATAATACCCTCAGGTCACATCACAGCTCACCGGCCCAGCTGTCCTATACAGCTGAGCTTCTCAGGAAGTCCACCATGCCCCACACCAGGGAGCCTCTTAATTCTCTCTTATCCTTGGACAGAGGAGGAGTCAAGCCCACACGGTGGCACTTGCCGAAGGTATTCTTTGACCAAGAGGCAACAGACTCTCAGTTTCCTCCCTGCCTTCGTTTTCTCTTCATCCAGCCTCCTGGTTCAACTGCTCTCCGCTGCTGAGACTTGGTTGCCAAGCTTCTCAGCTCAGCAGCGAAAGAATTCAAGGAGTGGACTTGGGTTGGCCTGCCTCGTCAGCCACACCCCTTTCCACCTCAGACTCCAAAGACACTTTTAAAACAACAACAACAGTTTCCTGAACTCTTATGTTGAGTGGTGCCTCTACACCTATGCTCTTATCCACCTGGAAAACACCAATACACCCTGCTCAATGTAGCCTAAAGGGGTATTTCTGTGAAATTTTCTCCATCTCCCACTTCAGTGGTTTATTACTCTCTGCCCTGAGCCTCTGTCCTTTCATCATCAGACCCGCTCAGAGAAACAGCACCTTGGGTATTATTGAACGAAGTTAAAAATTTCAAAGTCAAAATTATTCTTACGTTCCATCTTGAGCTCATGTTATGAGAGGCTGTCATCCAATTCCTTCACTTCATGGCAAATAGATGGGGAAAAAGTGGAAACAGTGACAGATTTTATTTTCCTGGGCTCTGAAATCACTGCAGATAGTGACTGCAGCCATAAAATTGGAAGAAACTTGTTCCCTGGAAGAAAAATTATGACAAATCTAGACAGCATATTAAAAAGCAGAGAAACTACTTGCTGACAAAGGTCTATATAGTCAAAGCTATGGCTTTTTCAATAATCATGTACAGATGTGAGAACTGGACCACAAAGAAGGCTGAGCACCAAACTGTGGTGCTAGAGCAGACTCTTGAGAGTCCCTCGGACAGAAAGGAGATCAAACCAGTCAATCCCAAGGGAAATCAACCCTGAGTATTCATTGGAAGGACTGATGCCACTTCATGCAAAGAACCGACTCATTGGAAAAGACCTTAATGCTGGGAAAGACTGAAGGCAGGAGGAGAAGGGGATGACAGAGGATGAGATGGTTGGATGGTACCACCGACTCAATGGACATGAGTTTGAGCAAGCTCTGGGAGTTGGTGATGGACAGGGAGGCCTGGCGTGCTGCAGTCCATGGGGTTGCAAAGAGTCAGACACGACTTAGCAACTGACAAACAAAAACAGGGACAGAGACCCCTGAGGGAACAGTAAATTGACATTTCCAAGACCACCCTTTCCAGGACATACAGTCAGTGAGGAAAATGTCTATTTTGTGTTTCCCAAGTGTGTTTCATAATGTTAATAGGTCATATTTTGAAAATGGATTTATTTGGGAAATATTGGGTTAAGGAATATTAAACAACCACCATCCCCAATTTTCAAGCTTTTGATGCTTTTTTTTTTTTTTTTTTGCCTCCAGTGTGAATATTCAGAGGCGGAAAACAATCTGCCGTTTTCCCAAAGTTACTTGATTACGGAATGCTGATTTCATAGAACTAGCGTTTTGAAGAATACGCTGGAAAAAATCGCTTCCTCACTCACCACTGCAGCTGCAAATAAGAATCCCAATCAAGCACAGACTTTGCTGGTTCATATCTAAAAGAAAGAGAGTGGACCAGATTATCTGGTGCCGCCTTTACCTGGGCCATCTCCTAAGAGAATCTTCCACCTGGAGAGGTAGAGCACCCTGTGCCTTGACCGCCTCTGCCTGGGTGTGGCCGCCCAGCTTCTGCAGGAGCCACGCAGAGAGGCAATGGGGCTGGGAACTTGCAGCTCATCATTACTTTGATGACAAAAGAACAGTTATTAGTACGGAGCATTGTTCAATAATTGTTCCCATTTATTTGGTTGAATGATTTGAAGTGATGTGTATGTTGTTTCCTAATACAATAATTCCCGTTTATGGAGTTTTCTGTCAGTTTGATGTAGGAGTTTGTGTTGAGGTTCTGGAAAGTTGGAGGGGGTGGAAAATCTAACCAGTTTTAGATCTGTAAGAGTGGTTAAATGTGGGCCCACTTCTGTAATTACAAGTGCATCTTCATGGCCAAGTGCATAGAACAAAAGTAAGCGTACAGGTGTTAGGAAAAGTTTCTGTGGAGAAACTGTGGGTTAAAAAAAATATGCCCTTCCAAAAATATGGTAAAAAATGTGTGTGGCTGAAAGGAAATTGGGGCAAACTTAAGTTGATTTATGCCATGCACAATTAAAATTTTAGTACGAAGTGAAAGGGCTTCCCTCGTAGCTCAGTTGGTAAAGAATCCACCTGCAATGCAGGAGACCTGGTTTGATTCCTGGGTCAGGAAGATCCACTGGAAAAGGGATAGGCTACCCACTCCAGTATTCTTGGGCTTCCCTTTGTGGCTCAGCTGGTAAAGAACCTGCCTGCAATGCGGGAGACCTGGGTTTGATCCCTGGGTTGGGGAAGATCCCCTGGAGAAGGGAAAGACTACCCACTTCAGTATTCCGGCCTGGAGAATTTCATGGACTGTATAGTCCATGGGGTTGCAAAGAGTCAGACGCGACTGAGCGATTTAAAGATGAAGTGAAAATCCCATGCAGCATTTGGATACTAAGTTCAGAAAATGATGCTCTCAGTGACTAAGAGAGTAAAAAGACTGCATTGTTGCATGTGAGAACCCCAGGTTCAGCTTGACTCTGTTGTGAGTTGGGTGTATATAATCTCGGAAAAGTCATTTAATTTACTCGTGCCAGAATATTCCTCATTTGAAAATATAAGGAGTTGAGCTAGTCTATCTTAAGGCACCTTCTAATTCCAGAAGCTGTCAATATGAATTACATGCTGCTCAGGTAAAGGAAGAAACCAGACATTTTACCGCTGGCACACTATGTTGAACTTATTTGACTTATTAAATAAAATAATATTGTATTTTTTAGATAAAACTGCTATTTAGCTTTTCATTAACTTTGACCTTAATTTTTGTTTAAAAAAAAAACCTTCAATTAAAATTGTAAAATGCAATAGCAGTCTTTCATGAAAACATACAAAAAATAACAGACATGATGAGGAAGATCTCAGAGTACAATTAGATATATATTTTAATGTAGCAAATAATAGTTTTAAGACATTGTACATGTACATGTGAAAGTCACTCAGTCGAGTCCTACTCTGTGATGGAATTCTCCAGGCCAGAATATTGAGTGGGTAGCCTTTCCCTTCTCCAGGGGATCTTCCCAACCCAGGGATGGAACCCAGGTCTCCCACATTGCAGGCAGACTCTTTACCAGCTGAACCACAAGGGAAGCCCTTTAAGACATTAGTTGATTTCTTAAAAAGTCATATTCGTGTCTGTTATATAAAAATCACCCATATGGGACCTCTACTCTCTGCATCACCATGTAGGACCCATGAACAAAACTATTTTTCTAAAACATTTGCTTCTCTCGTCTCAAATTTCCATATATTTTTTACCCTATTTAGTTTCACTTGTTCAAATATTTTTACAGGAAAATTTTCTATTTTTTACTCCCTTGGAAAGGTTGAAACAATAACCACCTTAATACTGTCTCTTGAAAGTCATATGACCTAAGAAGTCATATTCCCTGTTGATATTAGTGACTTCCTGGTAGTAATCTGGATATCTTTGGAACTGCAATATCCTTTTCAAAAACTCTTGAATGTCAATATTCTGTGCTATTTGTCAATGATTTAAAACAGATAATAAGGCTAGAGTCTTCTTATGTCTGGTGTATTAATGATTCCTTATAGCTATTAACAATTTAGAGTACACATTTACCATGAGATAGTCACTAATTAATTCATCATTCATTAATTAACTATCTAACTGATTAACCTCATTGTGTGTGTGTGTGTGTGTGTGTGTGTTGTCTCTCTATCAATAGCATAAACATTTCTCAAACTCCAGGCATGGGCTTAGCAAAAGCTTTTGAGACAGTGTGGCCAGATAAACTTGGAAGTAATTGTTTCAGAATTGATTTAAATATTCATAGCAACCACTGAATTGATAAGAAAAAAAACGAGTCAAGAGTTCTGTCTTAAAAAATGTTCCTAGTCTTTGGAAAATGTGAGCGAGGCTACAAGGTGAATCCTTCATTGGAAGAATGTTGAAACCGAGGGCCAGACTCTGTGATGTAAAAGGCAGTCCACTGTTGAGCAGGGTAACCCTTGCCACTGATTGCTGACACGGAACATACTATTTGTAAGCAAGATGGTTCTTGAGAAAACAGTGAGCCACAGGACTCAAATGAAATTCAAATAATACCAGACACCTGGACACAAAAAATTAGAACATCTTTGAATAGTGAACATGTGCTATGGTGTTTAGGACCAGGGAAAAGAATATTTATCCAATAATTTCTTGCTGATTGGGATTTTTTTTTTTTTTTTTTTAATGTTTTGTTTTTAATGACTGCTTTGGGTCAAGGATAAATGTGTAATTTTTGCAATAGAGTTGCTCCCATTGTCTAAAACTTGTATATATTTTATTTTTGAACAGATGCTTTTACAGGAATGTTTTCTCTGTGTTTTCCCCACTGGAAAACTTGAAACAAGAATGACCTTAATACCTTTTCTCAAACTCTGCAGCATTTCCTAACCCAAGCCCTTAGTCACCATTCTCATTTTGGAAACAATCCTTTAAAATTGACTGATTATGCCAAACAAACCTTGGTTACCAGACCTCTTATTTGAGCTCTCTAATGAAATTTTGTGGAAAAACCAAGTTTCAGTTCTAAGACTGAAAGAAGTCTATATTTTAAATTTATTTTAAAAAATACCTTTCTTTCCTTTGAAATGCTGCTTCAATTGTTTCTTCTGAATTTTTTATTGCCTTCCACAATAAATTTTAAAATAGTCAAATTTTGACAATTCCCATTAATTTGGCTGTTCACATTTATTTTGACCTTTTAATTTTATTATTTCTCTCTATGCACATGTATAACACTTGTCAATTATGTATGTATATATCTGTATCAATTTAGCTTTTGAATTAAGGAAGTAAACCAACTATGGTTCCATAGTGTAATTAAAGAATCTCTAACATGATGCAGTGGGAAAAGCTTGTGGCAAGAAATGATTTCTAGATATGTCAGTTTTATATTGAAAACCATCAGATGATGAAGTATGAGATGAACTGAACTAAATGCTTTTACTTTTAACATTTCATTCCCTTGCGCTCACAAGTTCAGTAATAGGCTGATCCCAATTCAGTCTAGGTACATGAGTCATGACTTGGAGCAGATCTGGATGTGCCCGTTCATTCCCATTGTCTATCCATTCATCCATCCATCCAGCTGGCCAGCCAACTTGCTAGGCATCCTTCCTGAAGGTTCATAGTGTGCTAAGCACTGTGTGAGCACTGAGGGTACAAAGCATCCTGAAGCAAGTTCTTGTCTTTGAGACTTAAGGAAACACGAGGGTTTGAACATTACCCAAGAGAATGTAAAGTGATAGAGCCATTACGGAAGACAGTATGGAGAGTCCTTTACAAACTAGGAATAAAACTACCATACAACCCAGAAATCCCACTACTAGGCATGTACCCTGAGGAAACCAAAATTGAAAAAGACACAGGTACCCTAATGTTCACTGCAGCACTATTTGCAATAGCTAGGACACGGAAGCAACCTGGATGCCCATTGACAGATGAATGGATAAAGAGGCTGCGGTACATACAGACAATGGACTATTACTCAGCCATAAAATGGAACACATATGAGTCAGTTCTCATGAGGTGGATGAACTAGAACCTATGGTACAGATGAAGAAAGTCAGAAAGAGAAACACAAATACCATATATTAAAGTATATATATGGAATCTAGAAATATGGTACTGACGAACCTATTTGCAGGGAAGCAATAGAGACACAGACAGAGAACAGTCTTATGGACACGGGGTTGGGGGAGGAAAGGGTGGGGTGGACGCAGAGAGTAGCATGGAAACATATACAGCACCATATGTAAAACAGATGCCAGTGGGAATTTGCTGCATGACTCAGGCAACCCAAACCAGGGCTCTGTTGCAACCTAGATGGGTGGGAAGGGCCCGGAGGGGCCACCTGTGTACCTATGACTGATTCACAGTGATGTACGGCAGAAACCAATGCAATATTGTAAAGTAATTATCCTTCAATTAAAAATAAATTTTTTAAAAAAGAAAATTACCCAAGAATTTCAAGCATAACTTGTGGAATCTTTGGAGAAGGCAGATCAAAATGGATGTAGTCACATAACGGACCTAAAATCCTTCCACTATTCACTCAATATGCTCCTTCCCACAAATGGCTTTTATCAGGAATTCTTAGAGTTGACAAAGAAAAGGGGACATGACATTAATTCTCCCTCAAAACACACAGATTTCCAGAAGCTTTCCTAGGACTGCTGACAATGTGTGCCTTGAAAGTTGTTTCTCTCTCAAAAATATGAAATCTTTTCACAGCACCCAAGACTAGATTCCCTAGAAGGACTGGTTATGTCTGTTCATTCCCAATGCATTTTGCATTATTACTAGCCTCATTCGCTATGAATTCCCAAATAACTTCAGTTTATTTCTGATTCATAAAGGCCTGGGTTTCACCACAAGTGAGAATGCTGGAGTCATCAAAATAATTAAATGTAGTAACATTTAAAAGATTTGTTTTCCTTTCTGTAGTAATTTATAGCAGTCACTTCATATTACTGGGATCAAGCTAATCTAACTGGAGGCAGCATAGAACATAAAGAATCTTGGCTCTGAAGCCTGACTACCTAGGTTCAACTCTGATCATTATAATACCATTTGGGTGATTGTTGGGATAAGTCACCTAATTTATATTTCAGTTTCTTCACCTGTGAAAGGGAACAATAATAATAGTGCCCAAATCCCATAAGGTACTTTTAAGAAATAAATTAAGACAATTCATTAAAATATATTATAGAGACTGACTTACTTGTTAGCCATTATTGCTATTTTCATCTTAGAAACACTTGTGGAGAGCAGAATTTGAAATTTGTTTTGTTACATTTGGGTATGCAGTAAATTGCCGTGAAGGAATATTACTAATCCATCCCACTAGTGAAATGACTCAAGTAAAGGGAGACAAAGTGACTAATTTGAGTACCTCAATGAATTAAGATGGAATTAAAACCCAATAAACCATCTCTGAAGCTTTTCTACTTGGGTATCTCTCAAGGGGGTATTCATTACCAACCTTGGCACAAACAGTCTTCCCTGGTAGCGCAGCTGGTAAAGAATCCACCTGCAATGCAGGAGACCCTGGTTCAATTCCTGGGTCAAGAAGATCCCCTGGAGAATGGATAGACTGCCCACTCAAGTAATCATGGGTTTCCCTGATAGCTCAGATGGTAAAGAATCTGCCTGCAATGTGGGAGACCTGGATTTGATCCCTGGGTTGGAAAGACCCCCTGAAAGAGGACATGGAAACCCACTCCAGAATTCTTACCTGGAGAATCCCCAAGGACAGAGGAGCCTGGCAATCTCCATTGGGTCACAAAGAATCAGACATGACCGAGCAACTAAGCCCAGCACTTGGTACTTAACGACACTGGTACCTCTATGGACTCTGTGATTGACCTGGAAGTGCTTCACCCACCTTGATGTTCATAGGGTGAGTAACCAGTATTTACAAAGTCCCTATAGGGTGTGTGGGACTGTCATCTAGCATGGACATGTGTTGTCAACTTTGTAGATAAGAAAACAAAATCAAAAGAAGACACAGGCTTCCCTGTCAGTTCCAAAACCACAGGAGGTATCAAGGGTACAAAAAAATACTGCTTCTCCCACTACCCACCCTACAGCCCAGAGCTCTGTCCCTCAGATCACACACAATCTCACCACACTAATGTTTAGTGAAGTTTTTAAACTATTCATTTCATCAGTTCAGTTCAGTTGCTCAGTCGTGTCCGACTCTTTGTGACCCCATGGATTGCAACACGCCAGGCCTCCCTGTCCATCACCAACTCCTGGAGTTCACTCAAACTCATGTCCATTGAGTCGGTGATGCCATGCAACCATCTCATCCTCTGTTGTCCCCTTCTCCTCCTGCCTTCAATCTTTCCCAGCATCAAGGTCTTTTCAAATCAGTTTTCCTTTATCTCCTACCAGTTATAGATTTATGCAGTTCTTGCAATCAAGGTACACTTGAATTTTATTACAAAGCAGAGCTAGGATCTGTTCGCAAGATTGCATGATGTTAAATTCCACTTATTTATTGAAGGTATAAATTAGAACACAGGAAATGAAGATTATAGTATATACTTTTCACGAGAGGCACATTTTTTATTAAAGGAAATGGTTACCCTATTTTGAATTCTTAGGAATTAGATATAAACCTTATTAATACCACCAACACAAGAAACCTTTTAATTAACCTGTCTTCTAATTTTAGTGTTAAGAGGCTTTAAAAATTTTTTTCTTTATGACTCTAATTTGTTCATTAGCATCATAGGATATATGTCATTAACTTTTATAATTATGAAAAGTCATTGTTCTCCCATCTCATCTCTCTGAAAAATAGTGTTCCATAAATGTAAAAGAGCCAGATCAATTCTAACAGAAATGAATGGAAGTTAATTTGTTCTTTTTAATTTTCCTAATCTCTTTTTAAGGGTAACCTTTGGAAGAATCTCTTTTTTACTAGCCACTTTCAACAAGCATCAGAACAATCTACCATACTATCTGCAGTTTTAAAAGCTACAAAACCAAGCCCCCATTCATTTCACATGTTTACTTTTATGATTCAACTCTCCAGAAAAGAGCCTGGACACTTCTACTGTGGCAATCGCTAAGAGATCGCAAGAGTCAGATGCTGTAGTTTGATTTTCACTCCACAAATTTGTGCTCCGTTAAACTAGAGCCAACAAGAATTCTCAGCCCACAAAACTTGTAGACAGGGCAATATGTCTTCTGTGAAACACTCTGCAAGGATAGTTTCCTATAAGGATGTGCACCAATGCTGCAAATAGTATTTATCTTTATAAAAACCCAGAAACACTCTTAACAGCAGGAAACAGCTAATCTTGTGATCAATTTCTAGCTAACTGAGGAGATAAAAAGATCCAGGTTTAGGCACTAGTTGAGTGAAGTTAGGCACTTTCCTTAAGCATTCTGGACCTAATTCCCTTCTTTCTGAAGTAAGAAGATAAACACATCTAAGTTCACCTCCAAATATCTATGTAACTCTGTATATCTTATTTGGTGATAGTGATATTTACAAGTTCTGTCGAGTTCACAAGTGCTTTCTCACAAAGTCTCATGTGATTTTCAGAAGTAGATGTGACCCTCATAACAGATTTTCAGAAGTAGGCAGGACAGCGATCACTATTTATTTTTCCCAGTGAATGTGCTGCTTTTGCTATCCAGTAGGATTCACTAGAGACTCTAAGATGTAAAGCATAACCCAGAAAGATTTAGTTTTCAGGAGTCAGAAAAAGTACTCTATAAAATAATTTCTTCCTACTCTGTAGTTTCTCACCCTGAACCCTTCAGACAAAGCTTTACTTATAAAGAAAAATATTTAAAATTTTATGTTATGTGCTTCTGCTAATGTAGCCCCTAACTGGGTGTTGATTTTAGATTAAAGACAAGATGTAATTGCCACTTGGTAAGTATCTTTTTCTTTATCTATTTGAAATTTTCCAACGGCACTGAGGCTTAGGTAAAATTAGGTTTTTATTTTTATTTTTGGAGCTTACCTTTGCATACTATTTTTATATAAGCTAGAAATTCACAAGTAAAATAGTTTACAAAGTAAGAGAAAAAGGAGACCCTCATTTCTGAAAATAAATGGTCTGAATCCAGAGTGGAATTCTGAGTATCTCTGATATCTTGTCAGTGCTTTTCCTTCAAGAAGACACAAAAACAATTCCACAGAAACATCTATAAAACATTATAGTTAAAATTATACAACAGATGTGATACTACCTCTTTGCAATAATTCTGTAAGGTATATAAATTTGTCCCAACCATGCTCCCAATTATTCTTTGTCTCAAAGGTCAAGGAATTTCCTAAATAATTGAAATCTAAAAGACTTATTTTTGCCATTAAATCTAACCTCTTTCTGACCTCGCTCCCCACCAGAACCATTATGAGAGGTGAGAAAGAGAGACGGGACCCTGTTTGGTCTGTTCACTTTCCTCCTCTCTCTCTGCCCATTACCCACACTCATCTTGGATGTGCAAAGGAGCAGGAAAACAGCCAAAGGATGAGGGCAACAGAGAGGAAGGAGGAGAAGCAATCTAATCAGGTAATTACCAGTTGGCTGTACAGTGTCATTAAAATTAAGTCTACATTTGTAACAGAGCATATTATCAAAACTTGAGTTTTACAGTATTTCATCAGCCTGAGTTTTCATTCACAATAACAGTTTGGATGGGCATTATAATCCAGATTTAAGAATCAGAAACAGTGTCAATTGTAATAAGATATGCTTTTGTCTTGATGTAGATTATTACACTCTATCGCTTTATTGACATTTCCTAATTCACATATAGCATAAGGAAACAGTCTCAAGGAGAATGCTTAACAGAACAGCTCCACCCTTGTCCAGGCATAAAAGCAGAGTTTTCTATATATCAAACATCAGGTTGCTCTATTTATAACCTCTTGCGTTCTCATATTTTGGGATATGTGCCTTTTCACTATGCAAGGTCTCCAAAGCTCACAGAGTGCTAAGTCATTTTCTTTGAAGTTTTCCTTTTCTAATTCAGAATACTGCCTTTAAATATTTGGAAGCTAAACTAATTTTAATTTCCTCTTCACAGAAGAGGAAAATTTCATGCCTTCACTTCAGCCTTTGCAAAACATGAGTTATTAAATGTATATATCTAATGGAAAATAACCTCCAAGTTGTAGTTAGAGTCTAGCAATTTTGTAGTGGGCATAATTTTGAATAGAAATGAAATAATCTCTAAGCATGACAGTGGGTCAATTAAGAAGAAAAAGTATTCTAATGCCAACTGTCACTAAAGATAGAAAATCCCTTCATCAACATCTCACAAATTCACAGCTGTAGCTCTCACAATCAAATTAACCTTTTCTACTTCAGAAGAATTCAAATGCCTTAAATATGACTATCCAGAGTGATATGATACCAGATACACCTTAGCTCTGATTTGATACCATTTCTTTAATCAATAAAAAACCAAGACAACATTCCTGTTTTCCATTCCCACTTTCCTCAGCAATCTTCAAGAATTTCAAAAGCAAACCTCTTGTCCACTTCTCTAATCCACAGATTTCTCCATCCATACAATATATATATGAGTGTCTCCAACAACAGCTCAGGAGACAGACTTATGATAATAAACTCATATACAATTTGAAACAAATGGATGAGAAGTTTAAAAATAATGGCCTTTCACTTAAATAAAAAGTCAAAGCAAGAGACACTACTTTTCAACTTTCTAAAAATCACTAAGACCACTTTTTTTGTAATGGAGAAATACAGTTATTGAGCTATCATTATTTTGAATAAAATCCAAATATAATCATAGGAATTTTATGCATTTACATTTTACCTTTAACCAAGATGACAGGGTAGCAAGAAGAAAAACAATGATTCTGGTACTACTTAATCCTTAAAAACAATACAAAGCTACTACAATGTTTTCACATCTCAGGCACTATATTGATCATTAAAAACTATCACGCAAGCAATATCAATCTATTAAGTATCTCACAAGTGGGCTGTATCATAAATTCAAAATTATTTGCACAAGAATCTCCAAGCCACCTTTAAGATCCTGCGAGAAGGCATTTTCTGAGGCATGATCACATTCTATAACAGCCACGTTAATTCAAGGCTGCCACAATACAGTGAGTAAATCAGAATATAACACTTACCTTATTACAAATAACTGGCAAATTACAGGCACCTTTCAGCTTGCAGCTATACAGCATAGTTGATTAGAAATAAACAAAACATCTTTCACTCCAGTGACAGAACTGCATCCTCAGACTTGGCTTTCGTTACTGAATCCCAGCAAGAGAGGCTGTACTCCTCTCAGGGCTAGTAGCAGCCTCTTTGCAGAGAACACTTGCTGCTCTGAACAGCAGCGACTTAGAATGAAAGTAAGAGGAACCCGTGATGTTTAAATACCGTTGCTTCACATTCACAGGATATGACTCAACTCTCTCTCAAACCAGTAGGGATAGAGTTTCCCCCCGCAAAACTGTTAGATTACATAACAAACATCACATTTGGGGGTCTCAAATGTTTACAAACTAAAATTGAAAATTTTCCCCTGCTAAATCAGACGTGCGTTTTCAAAATCATCAACTTCTTCCCTATGGCACAGACCACAAATGGAAATTTGAATAACAGCATGGCTCAGAGAAAAACGACCCTCCTTACTCTCGGCAATGAATTCATGTAATGTTATTAAATGTGTGTGAACTCGCCAACATCGCTCTGACAGAGATATAAAAAGAGTTTCACTAACATTTCATCGGTGCAAACAGTATAGAATCAAACTCTGACTTTAATATTCAAGAAGTGGCAATTCCACAGAACACAATAGAATCTTCTTCATCAAGTGGAGAATGGAAATAGAGCTTTGTGGCTTGCTGTCACTGATTCCCACAGAAATCCTGTCCTACGCTGTCGTTACCTTGCACTGCTAGCTCTGCCTACCTCTCCAACTCAGAGTCTTCCTTTATCTTTTTCTCAAACATTCCCACAGGAACATGACTAATGAGAGAACTGCTCTAGCAACTGTGGCAATGTTCTCTGCTTTCCCCACCATCCAAGACATCTTAACTCTGAGCTGTATTAAATTTGATCACACGTTGAATTATTATATTTGGACATTTCAGTCAATAATTATAGACTTAGATCCTTGGAGGAGAGTCTACCACATAAATTCAACTGCCATCAGCAAGAACAAAAAGATGAAAACATGCATATCAAATAGCAAGTAGACCAGGACTGTTCAACAGAAAGATAAAATGAGTCACATATGTAATTTTAAACATTTTAATATTATAAAAGGGAAAAGTACCATGTAAACTTAATTTTAATAATGTTTATCCTAATATATCTAAAATAATATCATTTTAATCTATAATCAATATAAAATTAGTTACAATGTCTGTACTAGCCTTGGGGAGCTAAAGTCTATTTTACATTTATAGTACATTTTAATCTGAGCTAGCTATATTTGCATACACAATGGCTAACACATGGCTAGTGGCTACCATATTGCATAACATAAGTCTAGAATTTGGGGTTCATTCTCAGTCCTCAGGTTGCAGTTCAAATGTTGTCTCTTCAGGGAAGGCTTCCTTTACCACCTTATCTGAAATGACCTTCCCCAGTTACTTTTCATCTCATGTTCTTTATATTTCCTTCATGGTAAATCACAACCTGGAATTGTCTTCTTTGTTTATTTACTTATTGATAGTCTGTGGCCCCTAACAAGAATGAAAGAAACCGAGAGCAGGGAACTTGTTGTAGTCAGTATTTTATTCCCAGCCCCTGGCATGGTGACCAGTCCATAGCAGAATTTAATAAACTTTGTCTAATAAATGAGTAAGTAAAATATAGAACCTGCACTGCTGCTGCTGCTACATTGCTTCAGTCGTGTCCGATTCTGTGCGACCCCATAGATGGCAGCCCACCAGGCTCCCCCGTCCCTGGGATTCTCCAGGCAAGAACACTGGAGTGGGTTGCCATTTCCTTCTCCAATGCATGAAAGTGAATAGTGAAAGTGAAGTCGCTCAGTCGTGTCCTAGGGTTGGCAATAGAGTATTGACAAATGTGTTTCAAGACTAGGGTACCTATTATGTCATTGATACAATCTATCATTATCACTGAATATTTAGCAAATACATTCAGTAACACTTTCCTGAACTGAAAAACAAGCTCTCTTTCATGGTATTAATGATCCTTAATCTATAATGTGTTTTCTTTTCACATATAATATTAAATATAAATAATAGACTTGTTTCTTCATTACTCTGGCAAAGATTTAGAATGATACTTATAAGAATCCTCTGGTCCTATGACATAAATCTGGATACCATTAGTAAGTCTATCTTCTACTCACAAAAATATAAAAAAAAAAACACTATCTATGAGACATTTGTAGTGACAATTATATATTTGCCTGAGCAGCACACATACCTTCTCCTTCTAGTATCATAATCCTGATTTTTATCTAGCAAACCACCCATTCCACCCTCCTTATCAATCCATGTGGTTTATACTATGCTGACCCAGCCCCACAAGTGGGCACGTGACGCAGGCTTGACTGATTGGTATAAATTATCCACAGAACTACAGTGACAGGGTCAAGAATGGACACAGGACCCAAGCCACTGAAGCAAGAGCCAACCCCTGCACTTCTGCTGATATTGACAGAGAGGCTATAAAGTCAATAGAAGGTAAGTGTGGAACTGCTGGTTGACATTATTTGCTACCACACAAAGTAAGGTTGTCTGAAAATGAGGCCAACCCAAGAAAAATAACAAAGATGAGAAAAGAAAATTCTGGACAATGTTACTGTAGTTCCTAGATCTTGCCATTCATTAAATCACATTTGCCCTTTGCGGTAATGATGGATGTACTGGAATATTCACTGCAGAATTTTTCGTAGTAGTAAAAAACCAGAAACTCGGCAATAGGCCGTGAGGAGTTGAAGTGTTAAATAATGAGTTAAGTATACTAAGGAACATTATGTAGCTAATTTTTTTTTTAATGTTATCTCAGTGCAGTGATGCTAAAGCTGAAACTCCAGTACTTTGGCCACCTCATGCGAAGAGTTGACTCATTGGAAAAGACTCTGATGCTGGGAGGGATTGGGGGCAGGAGGAGAAGGGGACGACAGAGGATGAGATGGCTGGATGGCATCACTGACTCGATGGACATGAGTTTGAGTGAACTCCGGGAGTTGGTGATGGACAGGGAGGCCTGGCGTGCTGCAATTCATGGTGGTCACACAGAGTCGGACACGACTGAA
Organism: Bos mutus; assembly: GCF_027580195.1. NCBI lineage: Eukaryota > Metazoa > Chordata > Mammalia > Artiodactyla > Bovidae > Bos > Bos mutus. Next base: position 25,625,081 of record NC_091623.1, read on the forward strand.
GCGACTTAGCAGCAGCAGCAGCAGAGCAACTGAACTGAACTGAACTGGGATGCACTGACATGCGAACTCCCTAAAAGACATTCAATGGAAATAACATGTTTCAGAAAAATACATTATCCCAGTTATGGGTACATAAATTTTTACATGCAAAGTAACAGAAAAGGACCAGGATGACTGCACACCAACTGTGGACAAATGGTTATGTCTAGGAAAAGAGATGTGAAATAAGAGAGTGACTGGGGAGAAAGCCAGTCATTTCACTTTGTTTATTACCTATTGCATGAAACTCATAAAATGAAAGTGAATTTATATACCCCTTAGGTAAACTGAAAAGAACATGCTACTCTTTAAAATGAAATAAGTTTGATATTTTATATTTCTCTACTACATTATTCTTACTCTAAATGGACTACTCTTACTTTTTTTTTTAAAGCAAAGTAACAGAAATGAGAGTGCTTTTCTCTACCACTCTCTCCATTCTTCATCAGTCCAAACTTATGCATTATCTAATTTTTCAGTGTGGCTAGGAGATATGTCAAGAGAGAGACAACGAGAGGGCAGAGAGAGACAGGAACCCACAGCAAGCTACAAGAGGCCCTCCAGTGCACCTTCTGAGATCAGCTAAGGTCTTTGATTTTTTTTTCTCGGCTTCCTGAAAGTTCTTTTATTGACTTCATAAAAATATAGCTTTGATTTATTCAACTGTCAACATATTGACAGCCAAATATTCATAATAATATGCCTTACATTAATTTAGTTAGTCTTGGATCACTGTAAATAAACTGGCCTATTATTTGCTCAGTGAAAGGTTCCTGGTCTCTGAATTGGGCAGAATTGCTTTCCTAACTGGGGCTTCTCCGGTGGCTGAAATGGTAAAGAATCTGGCTGCAATGTGGAAGACCTGGGTTTGATCCCTGGGTTGGGAAGATCCCCTGAGAAGGGAAATGACTACCCACTCCAGTACAAAATCTAAACCTTGGTTGGTTGGTTGTTTTTTTCTGGCTCGATCAAGTCCTCAAAAATCTTCACATTATCTTAGGTCCCACCCACGCTTTTGTATTCCCCTGGGTTTCCACAGTATTCCTTCCTTAAAAATCACACAGCTAATGGTACTCAGTCTGAGACAGGAGTCAGGCCCTTTTCGAGTTTAGTAAAACTAACCAGGATTGGAATTTACATAGTGCTGACACACTGATGCGTTTGCCAGGCAGTGAGTATACTGCTCTATTTTATTCTCAAAGCCTACTTATCCTGATACCTTAAACCTCCTACAGAGTCTGTTGACTCTCTTGAAAACCTTAACATAATGCAAAATTTGCTTCAGATTTCCTGGAAGAAATAAAACATTTCAGATACAATTAAAGCCACCATATGCTCCTGCCTCTGCCATTTCCTCCTTAGGTAAACACTCTATAGGATTATCTTTTATCATTCCCATGCATCTTTTCTATATTTCCATCAAACATGTGTTTATCCATAAATAAGATACTTGTTTGCATGTTTTAAGCTTCATAAAATTGTAGCATGACATGTAGATGCTTTAATTTTTAGTTTTGTTTTTTTGCTTAACATTATCTTAAAGTTTTATGTATTAATAGTTCTACATAATATAATCTTTTTAATTGCTCTATAGCATTCCAATTCATACAACCATTCCCCTATTGGTAGATTTAGGTTATCTCTAATGTATTTCTACTATTTTTCTTAATTTTAAAAATGATTTCATGTGGGATCTTAGTTCCTCAACCAGAGGTCATTACTTGCACCCCCTGCATTGGAGGCACAGAGTCCCAACCACTGGTCCCAACTATAGGGACCAAGGAAGTCCCTATTGCTACTATTAAGCTACTCTAATTCTTGTACATGTGCAAGAACTTCTCTAGAGGTGGACAGGATTGTAATAAGAGGGGACAGAATTGTAGAGTCATTGGATATGCACAGCTGCACCTTTACTGGAAACTGTCAAACTGGATCCCAACATACTTCGACAATTTACAACTCAGCCAGCAATGTACAAGAGTCTTTCTTACTCTAGATTCCTACTATCTCCTCAGTACTGATATTCCAGACTCTGACATTTTTGTCATTTGTTTGTGACGGGTATAGAATCTCAGGGTTTTAATTTTGGTTTCCCTAATTACTGCTGAAGTTGAGCATCTGATCTAATTATTATTGGCCTCTTCCCTAATAGGTTGTTTTTCTTTTACTTACTGGGCGGTCTTCATATACTACAGTTCAACTCTTTTGTCCATTATATAAACCACAGAAATCACTTTTCAGAGTGTAGCTTGTTTTATCATTGTTTATAATACTTTTAGTGGTGTATTATTTTTAAATTTTATGCTTTTTTAATTTAAAACTTTATTGTTTTTCAGTTACTTATCTATATTTCTTGAGTCAAAAGAATGGTGAAAATTCAGCCATTCTTCCTGAAGCATTCCCAACAATAATGTCAGAATGCACACCTAAAAGGGATCTGAGAAGAACTCCTATTCTGATGAGTTCAGTTCATCAATTGCTGAGTATCTGCTATGTGCCCACACTGTGTTAGAGAGAACACACTTGAAGCAATCTTTGAGAGAAAACACACTTGAAGTAATCCTTATAATCAAGAAATAGGAAGTCTAATTGAGGAAAGAAACTTACAAGTAGATGATGATGATGAAACGGAGAAATAACCATGTGCTAGAGATGGTGGTAATTCATTATTTAATTTAGGAGTTTAATTAAGATGGAGTAACTGTTATTATAAGAGATCTATACAAGATGCTATGAAGCAGAGAGAAGAGAATGTTATTACCTTGCACCCTAAGGATTATTCAAAATACCAAGTAGTTAAATTTGTAGTAGTACAGACCTGTGAGATATAGAAAGATCTGCAACTAACATTTCTCTTTTCTCAAGCAAATCTATTTTTCCAAATAGATCACTCATATATTAATCCTATTTAGAAGATTAGTAGGAATTAAGGGGCAGGTTATTCATTGGGAAAAGAAATATGCTTCCTTGGGAAAGCTAATTTCTTTTCACAATCAATAATCCAATTATATAATGACATTTTCCTGAATTCATCAGAGACAGTTACCAAAAAGCCTGCAATTCTTAAGAATCATAACAAATGGCAAAGCTTCCTATATCTGATTATTAATAGTTTATAATATTGAAGCTAAAAATAATCTTATTTCTTAAAGAAATTCCATCATAAATACATCTGTAAACCAAGCATCCATATTTATCACTTTTGTAAATACAATGTTGCTATTATTTTTCTTTCAATGCACATAATATCTAGAGCATTTTAAAAAGTATAGAATATAAGAGTAGTTAATTTCTTCACCCAGGAGGAAGAAAGGACTCTCGATCTAGAAACAGAGAAGGCAGGCAGGCAGCGTCACCTATTTCCTGGGGAGAGATTCAGGATATCCACTTTCTTGAAGCTATGAGCTTTACACTTGAGTCTTCTATCACTGTAACCTCTAGGACTTACAAACTCAAACGTGTTTGCAATTAGCTATTTGGGGGGCCGACATTAAAATGAATCTGGAAATGAGAAAATAAGACTACCATTTGAGAACAAACCTTTGAAATAAAAATACAGAAGGTCAGAGCACATAAATAAGAAAGGGAAGTTTAACTGTCAGAACGATACGAATTCAAATGCTTCGAGGCATGCACATTACCAGTGGGGAATGCGAGTCAATGTCATGGCCCTGGTAGGGACCTGGCAGACGGGACTGAAAGGCAGCACCAAAGCCTCACCTACAGGGGACAGTCTCTACTCGGCTCCAGAGAATAGACCTCACGTGGGAAGGGTCCAGGAAAGATGGAGGAAGTGTCCAGGAAGGATAGATCTCTGGACTTTTCAAATATTTTTTCCAATTTTTTAAGTTACGTGAATACTCCTGAATTTTAAATCTTCACCTTTATATAGTACGAGACAAACTAAAGCTTTCAAAGGCCATATGTGCCCATTGATGTGCCAGTCTCAGATTCTCAGATATGACCATGCTCTAAACTGATTCTGCCAATAGGAGGACAGTCTAGACCACGAAACAGGTACAAAGCAACTTCAGAAGCAAGCATAGTCCATGATCACTCAAATGCTGGGATAGGGTGCTCTGGGCTAGTGGCATGCCCCTTTTTATTATAAATCTGCCTTTAATTCCATTAAACCTATAAGTCTGAGAACCAGCTGTCTTCTGACTCCATGTGCTACTTTCCATTATGTTACTTTCTGATTAGAATTTGGTATCCTGTTTACATGACTTCAGGGAGAACTTGCTGGAAAGCTGAGGGACCTGAGGATCTACGCAGGAGCTATGTCTCCCAATATAAAAGTTAGTAAGTTGGCAGCCTGGTTAGAGAGGTGGCCTGTCTCCAGGCACAAAAAGCACTTGGGTGGGAACACGAGCCACCACACCCCAGCAGTTTCACTTCTCGTTGTAAAGGGAAACATTGGCGTTCTGATTCTGTACATCAATCATATGAGCTTTGTTAATAGAAGCCCAGCTCTAGGGGAGAGACGGGCTCCAGAACTGCTGACAGCTCTGGTTTCTGGGCCCATAAAGTCTTGGGCCAAACCACAGAGAGCGACAAATACCCTAACACAAGTCCACCCTGCAAGGCCTCATGGGAGCTTAAGTAATTTATCTTACAACCACCCTTATCCTCACTCTGCCCTCATCGCCACACCTTTCAGAGAATCCCTATCTGGTCCTATGAAGGTCCAGAAATGACCTAGGAGTGTAAAGTGGAGAATCAAAGAGAAAAAACCCAAGAACACAGACAGAGTATGCACAGAAATGATAACACTTATTTGTAACCATCGGTGCTGGGAAACAGATATTGCGCTACGTGCTTGCTAAAGACCATCCCGTTTAATCCTCAGAAACTCTGAGAAGCTAATACTATCTTCAGGAATTATTTTACAATGGAGGAAACAGAGGCTTAAGGAAGTTAAGCAACCTGACCACATTTACACAGGTAACAAGTAGAGGAGCTGGGATTAGAATCCACACCCTTAAACACTGCACTCTGTTGCCTGTATACTTTATTTCACTTCATCGTTTTTAACACCAAACATGCACTATGTACTTATATGCTGGGCACCGTTCTAAGCACTTTACCAATACTAACTAATTTCTTTCTGAAAATAACAGTGTGAAGTGGGCACGGAAATACTCCTGTTCTGATATGGACACCGAGGCAAAGAGAAGTTAAGTAACCTGCCCAAGATTATCCAGCTAGTAGGTGGCTGAACCAGGATTCAAACACAGGCAGTCTCGCTCCAGAGTCCATGCTTTCAGTCTTGTGGTACTTTTACAATGTTCCCTTGGAAGAAATGATGAAGATTTCAATTTCAAGTGTTAATTTCTATACTACTGTAAGTGCAATTTTTCAGAAGGATAGGTATAAAAACAAGGTCAAAAAAATTTATGCCATATCATTTCTCTTTATTATATACCAATTAGAAAAACTGTAATTCTTCTATATCTGAAAATTATGAAGCAAGTAACCACCATAAAATACTAGAGGCCTAGATACAATTATTCTTAGGAGACATATCCAAGGAAGGTGACAAATTTAATTCTACACTTTTCCCCCCCTCACTATGCAGAAGAAATTAAAGGAATACTTTTTATTTCTGCATTTATCAATCCTGGGAAGTAAAAATAGGAATACCTTTGAGAAATCTTAGATGAGCAAATATTCCAGAGTTTAATTTAAAGGTCATTTTTTCCTTAGATATTGAACAAGCTTAATTTCAGAATAAAAGTGCATTGAACATAAGGAAATTGATGTGGATACATCCTACTTGAAACCAAACTTTCTGTTAAACTTAAAATGGAACTTTCAAATTCATAAATTGCCGACTTTTATTAAAAATAATACTTTGGAATTGATTTGATAAAAATAACACCTTCTGACTCATGCAGTAAATGTGAAGGAAACTCTTTTATTTAAGTAGTGAGAAAAGGCCTTCATTGGTTCCTATACCACTAAAACAGTCCAATTTAGACCCTCTTAGACAGAGTCTAAAATGTTAATTCTGAATTCAGAAGATCCGCTTAAGTGTGAGATCTGTTTCATTCCCTTATGGTCTTTACTGTTTGACTAAGTTAATAAACTCGTTCCAGAACCTGTCATCTTGACAGACATAGCATTCTTCTGAACTGGCACTCAACAAAAAGAAACAGTACTACAAAGCTTTCTTTATTTTAGTTCTCTATTCTCTGCAACACTCCATCTTAACTTACACAATTCAGGTAGTCTGGTCATCAAAGCATAGCTTACTCCCCTAACATTACTGCTTGCCTAGGTTTATGCCTCAGAATTCTCAACACACCCCACACTCAGGCCCCTCACCTGGGCCCCTTGTATTTCTCTTTCATTCTGGTTCTACTGCCATTCTTCCTTGCACTGTCTCCATTTCATAAAACAATTTTAGGAATTTCAAGGTAATTTTTGAGGCAAGATTCCATGGTTGTTCAAAGAGCAGGTTTTAAAAATCTGAGTACTCTATCAGGGCAGCACCAGGGGATTCCCCAGCCTCCACAGCTAGCCACCCAAGGACCCAGCCCTTCCTACCAACAAGTCAGAACCAGCCCAGGATTTTCTACTCCAAGGCTGCAGAGCCGGATGCACTGGGATCTGGCCCCGCTTACCAGCAGGTAAGCAGCCACTGCATGCAGCAGCTGTCACAGCCAACCAGGCTGAGGGCCAGCCCTGCCTGCTTGCACACCAACAGCAGTCAGCCCTGACACAACAGAAGGGCCCAGGCAGCCCATACAGGCAGTACCCCGAACACATATAGATCTGGTGAGAGACAGGAATGTGCAACCAGACTACATCTCCTACGTAAGGCCACTTCTCCAGGATCAGGAAATATAAATGACCTACTTAATACATAGAGACAAGTCAGAGGATAAACCAGAGAAGCAATGAAAATGATGACAGAGGAATATGTTCCAAAGGAAGTACCAAGACAAAACCTCAGGGAAAAAAAAAACCAAGGTGGAGATAAGCCACTTATTTCATGAAGAGTTCCATGTAATAATAATAGAGATTCTCAATAAACTGGAAGATATGAGAAGTTTAACATAAAGTTAAAAAGTATAAAGAAGGTCTGAACAGATGAGGAATACAATAACAAATGAAAAATACACTATAAGGAATCAACAGTAGGTTAGATGATAGAAAGCAATGGATCAGTGAACTGGAAGACCAGGTAGAGAAAATGACCCAAGTTAAACACAAGCAAAAGGCAAAGGAGAAAAGGAAAGATACATCCATCTAAATAAAGAGTTCCAAAGAATAGTAAGGTGAGATAAGAAAGCCTTCCTCAGCGATCAATGCAAAGAAATAGAGGAAAACAACAGAATGGGAAAGACTAGAGATCTCTTCAAGAAAATTAGAGATACCAAAGGAATATTTCATGCAAAGATGGGCACAATTAAGGACAGAAATGGTATGGACCTAACAGAAGCATAAGATATTAAGAAGAGGTGACAAGAATACACAGAAAAACTTTACAGAAAAGATCTTCATGACCCAGATAACCATGATGGTGTGATCATTCACCTAGAGCCAGACATCCTGGCGTGCAAAGTTAAGTTAGCCTTAGGAAGCATCACTACGAACAAAGCTAGTGGAGGTGATGGAATTCCAGTTGAGCTATTTCAAATTCTAAAAGATGATGCTGTGAAAGTGCTGCACTCAATATGCCAGCAACTTTGGAAAACTCAGCAGTGGCCACAAAACTGGAAAAGGTCAGTTTCCATTCCAATCCCAAAGAAAGGCAATGGCAAAGAATGTTCAAACTATCATACAATTGCACTTGTTTCACACACTAGCAAAGTAATACTCAAAATTCTCCAAGCTAGGCTTCAACAGTACATGAACTGAGAACTTGCAGATGTTCAATCTAGATTTAGAAGAGGCAGAGGAACCAGAGATCAAATTGCCAACATCTGTTGGATCATAGAAAAAGCAAGAGAGTTCCAGAAAAATATCTATTTCTGATTTAGTGACTGTGGCAAAGCCTTTGATGGTGTGGATCACAACAAACTGTGCAAAATTCTTCAAGAGATGGGAATACCAGACCACCTTACCTGCCTCCTGAGAAACTTGTATGCAGGTCAAGAAGCAACAGTTAGAACCAGACATAGAACAACAGACTGGTTAAAAATTGGGAAAGGAGTACGTCAAGGCTGTATATTGTTACCCTGCTTTTTTAACTTAGATCCAGGGTACATCATGCGAAAAGCCTAGCTGGATGAAGCACAAGCCAGAATCAAGACTGCTGGGAGAAATATCAATAACCTCAGATGTGCAGATGACACCACCCTTATAGCAGAAAGTGAAGAGGAGCTAAAGAGCTTCTTGATGAAAGTGAAAGAGGAGAGTAAAAAAGCTGGCTTAAAACTCAACATTCAAAAAACAAAGATCATGGCATCTGGTCCCATCACTTCATGGCAAATAGATGGGGAAACAATGAAAACAGTGAGAGACTTTATTTTGGGGGGCTCCAAAATCACTGCAGATGGTGATAATCACTGCATGGGGTCCCAAATAAGATGAACCCAAGAAAACTTACAATATTAATTGCAAAAATTAAAGACAAGGAGAGAATCTTAAAAACTGGAAAAGGAAAGCAACTAGTTACATGCAAGAGAATTTCCGTAAGACATTCAGCTGACTTTTTAGCAGGAACTTTCCAGGCCACAGGAAGTGAGTGTATCAAAGTGATGAAAGGGAAAAAATCTACAACAAAGGATACTCTACCTGGCAAGGTTATCATTCAGACCTGGAGGAGATATAAACAGTTTCATAGACAAGCAAAAGCTAAAAGAGTTCAGCACCAGTAAATTAGATATGCAAGAAATGTTAAGGGGACTTCTCTAAGCAGAAAAGATCACAACTAGAAATATAAAAATCACAAAAGGTAAAATATCATTGGTAAAAGCAAATATGCAGTACAGGTAGTTGATTAACTGGTTAAAAAACAAAACTAAAATCATCTATATCCACAATTAGTAATTAAGGAATACACAAAACAAAGAGATGTAAAATATGATGTCAAAAACATTAAATATGGGGGTGATGAGTAAAAATACAGGTTGTTGGAATGAGTTTGAACTTAAGAGATCATCAACTTAAAGTAATCATTTATATATAGAGACTGCTATATATGAACGTAATGGTAACCACAGTCTAAAAATCTAGAATAGACACACACATACAAATAGAAAGGAATTAAAATATAACACTGAAGGTAGTTATTAAATCACAAGTGAAGAAAGCAAAAGAACAAAAGAATAAAAACAGAACTACAAAACACCCAGAAAATAATTAATAAATGGCAATAAGTATATACCCATCAATAAATACTTTAAATGTAAATAGACTAAATGCTCCATTCAAAAGACATAAAGTGGCTGAATGGGTAAAAATCCAAAACCCAAGTACATGCTGCTATACAAGACTCACTTCCAATCTAAAGACACACAGACTGAAAGTGAGGGAATGAAAAAGTGTCTCCCAAGCAAATGGAAATGAAAGGAAATGTGGGATATTAACACCAACATCAGACAAAACAGACTTTAAAACAAACACTGTGACAAAAGACAAAGAAGGACATTACATTATGATCAAGGGATCAATCCAAGAAGAAGATGTAACAACTATAAATGTATGTGCAGCCAACACAGAAGCACCTCAATACATAAAGCAAATATTAGCAGGTATAAAGGGAGAGACTGACAGTAACACAGTATTAGGGAACTATAATATCTCATATCAATGGACAGGAAGTCATACATCATCCAGACAGAAAGTCAACAAGGAAACGCTGACCTTAAATAACACATCAAATCATATGGACTTAATAGAAATATATTTACATTTCTTGCAAAGGCAGCAGAATAAACACTCTTTTCAAATGCACACGGAAAATTCTCTAGGATAGGTCACATGCTAGGACATGAAACAAGTCTCAATAAATTTAAGAAGACTGAAATCATATCAAGCATCCTTCACAATCACCAAATATGAGACTAGAACAAGAAAAAAACTGCAAATAACACAAACAATTGAAGGCTAAACAATATGCTACTAAACAAGCAAAGGGTCATTGAATAAATCAAAGAGAAAATAAAAAAATATCTAGAGACAAATGAAAATGAAAATACAATGGTCCAAAATCTTTGGAATGCAGCAAAAGCAGTTCTAACAGGGAAGTTTACAGTGATATAAACTTACCTCAGGAAAAAAGAAAAAAATATTAAATAAACAATCTAAACTTACACTTAAATAAACTAGAAAAAGAAGAACAAAAGCCAAAGTTAGTAGAAGAAAAGAAATCATAAAGATAAGAGCAGAAATAGAGTAAAAAAAAACAGAAAAGATCAATGAATCTAAGAACTGGTTCTTTGAAAAGATAAGCAAAATTGGTAAATCTTAGGCCAAATTCATCCAGATAAAGAGAAATAAAATCAGAAATGAAAGAAGAAAAGTTACAACTAACACCACAGAAACAGAGGAATCATAAGAGATTGCTGTGAATGATTACACACCAACAAAATGGAAACCTAGAAGAAATGGATAAATTCCTAGAAATGTACAGTCTCCCAAGACTGAAACAGAAAGAGGAAATATGAAGAGATTAATTATCAGTAACAAAATTGAATCAATTGAATCAGCAATAAAAAGAACTCCCAACAGAAAGAATCCAGGACAGATGGCTTCACAGGTGAGTTCTACCAAACATTTTTTTTGTGTGTGGGTGTGTGTGTTAACACTTAGCCTTCTCAAACTATTGCAAAAATTAAAGAAGAAAGAATACTTCTACAAAGCTAACATTACTCTGATTCCAAAAGCAGACAAACACACACACACACAAAGAGTTGGACAAGACAGCTGCCAGCAGTAGGAATATACTTTAATGAAGAACCTGGCAGCATAAGCCTAGCTAAGTTTCTTAATTGCTATGGGGTGGTTACTACTACATGCTTCTTGCTTTCTCCTCTTTAGATGTGTCTATAGCAGTTTATCGATGTCTGTCTTGCTATTGAAAATTGGCTATAGTGGGGAGTGGGAGTAATGGGGAAATGTTGGTTAAAGCACACAAAGTTTCACTTATACAAGATAAATAAGTTCTGGGAATCTAGTGTACAGCATGGTAACTATAGTTTCTAATACTATATTGTATATTTGAAATTTGCTTAAAAAGTAAATCTTAAATGTTCTTACCACATGCAAGACAAGTAACTATATGAGGTGATTGATGTGTTTAATTAGTTTGATTGTGATATCATTTTAAATGTATACATGCATCAAAATATCATATTGTACACCATTAAATACATATAATTTCTATTTGTCAATCACACATTGATAAAGCTTAAAGAAAGAGAAGAGAGTAGAAAATGGTGGAGCAGACAGCTTGCCTTTTATGTTCACAGTTCCTCAGATTTAACAGCTGTGCTAAAAGAACTACACTGAAACAGTCTGACCTTCACCAGGATCTTAAATGACAAATAACCAGTGGGTGTTTAGATTTGAGGGTCTTGGGGAAGAAAAGTATATTTGGCATGTGAAGACGATGTGAGTTGTAGGTGCATGGTAGATTACAGAAGACTGTATTTTCCAAAGAGGCACACAAAAAAATCTCCCTTCACACATGCTTTTCTCACAATGTGACTGACACGCCTCCCATCAGCAGGTGATGAGAGATTCCTTGACCTTCAGCAAGACTGTGACTATAGCAGATGTGATGCCATGTGACTTCTGAGAGCAGGTCATAAAAGCTGGTAAGGGACCATCTGGTTCTCTCCTGGGCTTGCTCTTAGAATCCAGTCACCATACCACAAGAAGGGCAAGTACCCCATTCAGACGCCCATATGGAGAAAAACTAGGGCTATCGCTGCAGCTGAGCTTCCCGACAATGGCCAACACCAACTTTCTAGATATTTGAATAAACCATCTTGAAAGAAGGTCCTCTAGTCCTCAGTTAAGTGATATGCATGGAGCAGAGACAATCTGATCTTACCACACCCTGCCCAATGTATGCATTGATGAACAAAATATATGGCTGATGCTGTCTTCAGTCTTTAAGCTTTGGGGTAGTGTTATACATAAAACTACAACTGGGGCAGCCTCTTACTGTTTTCCTTGCCTGCTGTCTTCTATTTCTGCTCATCCCACATGAATTTTCTATAAGATAAAGCTGATCAAGTTATACCCCAGAACTTTTATCTTTTTTTCCAATTTGATCTCTATGCCAGTAATCCCCTCAAGATCATGAATGGTTTATTTAACTTTATAAAAACATTAAATAATTCCCAAGTAAATCAATAAATGAAATGTTTTATTCCTGGAACTTTAATAGACTCTATAAAGGAGTCTTGACTCATAAGGTAAATTATGCAACACTGAATTACCAAATTAAAAATACCGATATCCCTTTAATAAACTGAAGGAAAAAATTTAAAGAATTCACTTTTGAATGTTAAAATAGTTTGTACATATAAACTGAGAAACATCCCTGACGCAAATAAATTGAGACTGAGAAGATATAGTGTGAAAAATCACTACACGTTTCTTCATAAGCAGATGATACATTATTTTGCCTAAACCTTAATAATCTGATTTTGATAAGTACTGAACTATAAATTCAAACACAGTTCTGCTTTATCATATAAAATATGGAATTATAAGCAATTCTCAACATCTCAAGTATAATATTTGCCTTACCATTTTTAAGAATTTCTAAATTTTTCATTAATACTATATACTATACATATTTTTTCTAAATATTCCTTTATTCTTTTTGTAATATAACCACACAACCACTCCCAAGTTATTTGTAAAAAAAATCTTGGTATTAGCTTTTTTTTTTTGCTTTCCCTCTTACTGATTAGTTCTTACCAAGCAGACTACTTTTTATTTTATTATTTATGTTAGATTTTTATAACGCATTTCCTCCAAGGAGTTCAAGATGTTTGGCATACAGAGGTGCTTCTGTTTCTCTTTATTTGGTTTGATGAACACCTTCCAGGCATTGCTGGAGCCAAGAACACCATCCAAGTCAGGAGGAAAAGACCACAGAGCAAGGGTCAGAATAGCAAGGTCAGAAGTGAAGCGCCCAGCTGGGTTATTTGTAGAGCAGTGAGAACTCAGGGAATTATGAAAATAACTGCATCCAAACCACTCTCTACTTTATAGTGCTACCATTGGGCAAAGAAGGTGCCCTGATCTCTCATATTTACTCTGTTCCTGCCAGTCACATACTTGTATCAAGATAACTGATCAGAAAGTAAGCAGTAGCCCCTGCTCTTTGTACATTATGCTGGATTGGGGCTGCCTGAAGCCAATGACCCTATTTGACTTTCCCTATATTTAAACTCAGTGACGAAATTAATTGATATATCACATTGGTGGAGTGGTCGGGGAGTGGTGACAGTGGATTTGCAATAAAGGGAGGCACAGAGTTCTATGGGTTCCTTGCCCTGAAAATTTGACAAGGTCCCCAAGGCAAAGACGGTCACACTTAAAGAAGGGGAACCTCAGACACTCTGAATGGGGACTAAGAGTGAGAACTAAGCTGACGTAAGGACAGTGAAGACATACACACAGACACATTTAAAAATGTGACCTCTTCTGGCAAAACAAAATTAGAAAAGCACATGCCAGTGTTCCATCTGTGCCACACAAGAGTCAATATTTCCACTGTGGATGTTGTGACTTCTTGAGAGAAACTGTTTACAGGAGGGAAAAAAGTAAAGTATGTCAACAACTTCTTGAAGAGGACGCTGATGACCCCATTAGAACTGGTGGACACCAACAAACTTTTTCATTCTCGAGTAGGCTAAAAAGAAATTCTCAACTGTTTGTTCAGTTAGGTATAGTTAAACATTTACAAAAGGAATAAACCTCTTACAACCAAGACAGCTTCAGTTGGTACCAACAGAGAAACTTCTAAGAGGAATCAATACAGGCTACATCGGCTTCTGCCCTGCTGACAGCCTTAGAAGTAGAGAAGGAAAAGGAAGACAGACGCAGAGTGCAGGTGAAGCAAGAAAGGAAAGTGAGAAGGAGAAAAGCAAAGAAGAGCTGGTTCAAAATTTACTTGAGAAAATGTGCCTGCTTTAAAAGAGTTTCCATAAAGGGAAGAAGCTCTTATTCTTGCAGCATGCTAAAGCACAGAAGCTTTTAGCATCTTTGGGAGCTACATGAAATAAATGGGAGCAGAACTTCGGGAACAAAAGTGAAACACCATACAAGGCCTGAAATATCTTTTCTTACAAAGGGTGGGATTTTAATTATTAAGTCTTTTCATAAATATTGAATAGGGCAGAGAATGAATCAGTTGAATTTTCAAGATAGCTTTCAACCCATCAATGACTATCACATTAAAAAAATATATTTATACAGTATTGTTCTAAATGGCTCTACCAGGAGCCCCTGCTACACAGCTGTGTGATTCCATCATGATTTTGCTTTTTCATAGTGTTTAGATGGAATGTGCATTATAATTGTTCAAACATACCTATGTAGTAGGAATGAGGGTTTATTATTTTTAATAATTTCCCCTGATTATAATGGTAATCAATGTTTATTTTTATATATTGGGAAATTTCTGAAAAATATAAAGATTGCCTATAATACCAACTCTTACAAATAACTAATGTTTAACACATTATGTCCTTAAATATTTATTGAGTACCTCCTTTTTGCCAGTCCTGTACTAGTGAGAAGAGACAGAAAATAAACCTTTAAGAGAAGAAATAATATTAACTACTAAAAATATGAAGAAAGTGAAATAGGCTAATGTGATAGTGAGTGACTAACAAGAGAGGGAAGAGTTTGAGTTGGCAGAGAAGGATCAGTCACTTCAACAAGGTAAGCCTTGAACAGAAAGCTAATTGGTGAGAAGGAAGCAGATATGTCAAGATCTAGGAGAAGACTGTTTGTAGAACACAGATCAGCAAAAACAAAAGCCTATTTCTGCCTATTTTTAAACATGAGGAGTGGAAAGGAGGCTCAGATATATCAGGGGTGTTGGAATTACCAGACCAGGAATTTAAAACAACTATGACTGATTTGCTTTGGGATCTAATGGGAAAAGTAGACAACATGCAAGAACAGATGGGTAATGTACGCAAAGAGAGAGAAATTCTTAAAAAAAAAAAAAAAAGAATCAAAAAGAAATGCCAGAGATCAAAAACAGTGTGACAGAAATGAAAGCCTTTGATGCGCTCATTAGTGGACTGGACATGGCTGAAGAAATCCTTTCTGAGCTTAAGGCTATATCAATAGAAACTTCCAAAACTGAAAAGGAAAGAGGAAAAAAAATTGAAAACAAGCAGAACAGAATATCCAAGAACTGTGGCACAACTGCAAAGTGTACCTACCCATAGTGTAATTGGAATACCAAAAGGAGAAGAGAAACAGGAACAGAAGAAATATCTGAAGCAATCATGACCGAGAATTTCCCCAAATTAATGTCAGACATCAAACCACAGATCCAGGGAATTAACAAGATGGATGGCCAAAAAAAAAAAAAAGAAGAAGGAATGATAGAATTCTTTAAAAGAATGGTAAACAAAAAGTCCATATCTGATATATTTGTTTTAAAAAGTTTTATATCCTGAAGCAAAATCCACTTATTTCAAAAGTGATAGTCTCTTTTTCTGTCAAAATGTAAAATTGCACAAACAAGGGAAAAAAGCATCTTACTTCTTTTTGGCTCAATCAGGGAAAGACATACAAAGTCCACTCTTAATCAAAGTAACAGTCTTCCTATATTTATATTTTGTGGTCAATACAAGAAACATAATGGGGACTCTGAACCAGAACCAGGGGTGTGAGTGATTCACTTGTTCCTACCAAGAATGCAGTGCATTGATCAGGCTGATGGTGACTATGGGTGGCAGGCAGCGAGTGTGCCCGAGGCAGGGCACAGAGGAGGCAGAGGTCCCCCAGGCAGTGAGAAAACCAGATTCAATCAGATTGAAGCTTCAGCAGGAGGTGAGCCCACTCTCTGGGAAATGCCTTCTGCCGTAGGGGCATCAAAGGAGAGGATGAAAGTGGAGAACCTGAGTTACACCTGAGCCGGCTAAAGAGTTGGCTAAACTAAGGCAACCCCATCAAAGACTAAGTACATGCCTCAGTGATTCCTAATTGCAGGTGACTGGTAAATTTTTAACAGTTTAACAACTTTAAATTGGATTTGAACATTAAAAAAATTAATTTTTAGGTAAGAATATAAATAAAGCAATATTATTCGGTTATAACTATATATTCCATCACAGTTAGTGAAAGCTTATTGGTATGCAAGTAATAATTGACAGGAAATTCTTTAAAGGTCAATTAATCTTTTCCAATACATTCAAAAACATTCATAATATGAAATAAGGATAGCATACTGATACGGTATTCAGCATAATGAACATCTCAGTATAATGAAAACAGGCTCCTGTGAATATTCACTGAAATTCTATTCTGCTAAAGCAAAACCTTACTTTCCAATCTTTTTAATTAGTACAATTTCTCCAGGCATTCAGGAAATGACAACACAAGCCAAAGTCAGCAGGAAGTACCATCTCAGGAGTAAGAGAGCCCCAGACAATGGGCAAGTCCATCTTGTATTTGTAAACCAAGAGGAGGAAGAGGAAGGTATGCTGTCAGGGTTCAGAGTTTTGGGTACAACTCTACTTCTCCTGGTGGCCGCCTACAATGCATCTGCCTACAATGCGGGAGTCCCAGGTTCGAACCCTGGGTTGGGAAGATTCTCTGGAAAAGGAAATGGCAACCCACTCCAGTACTCCTGCCTGGAAAATCCCATGGACGGAGGAGCGTGGTAGGCTACAGACCATGGGGTCGCAAAGACTCAGACACAACTGAGTGATTTCACTTTTCTACTTCTCCTGACCGCATGGACATAAGACATAATTTAACTCAGTGTGAACGCACTGTGTTAAATGAAGAATGGACTTTCTCATGGAACTTGGGGTTATTATTCAGTTCCCTTCAGTTCAGTCTCTCAGTCGTGTCCGATTCTTTGCGACCCCATGAATCGCAGCACGCAGGCCTCCCTGTCCATCACCAACTCCCGGAGTTCACTCAAACTCCATCTATCGAGTCGGTGATGCCATCCCGCCATCTCATCCAGGACTCGTTTGTCTTGTCTTGGATGCTTCCGCCGCCAGGTTGGAGGCCTGGAAGCACTGCTGAGGGAAAGTGTAGGCACTGTGTCTTAAGAGAGCTATCACCAGGAATGGCAGGAACGAATGTTAGGCTAAACAGAACTTGGTCTAAGAGGTCCATTCTAGCATGATTCATCTTTAAGAGGAAAATAATTCTGTCTCAATGGACATAACACCCAGGGCAAAAATGATGCTTAAGCTTTTAATATTCTCACATTGAGGAGAGGGAATATATTTTTTCCTCTACTATATCTTAAAAGATTAGAGGTCTAAAAACTCCATGCGAAGGCTAAAATCTTCTAATGAGGCCCTAAAATACCAGGACTACCAGGAGCATATAGCTCATTGGAAGGAGAGTCAGTTCCTTTCAGTCGCTCAGTCCTGTCCGACTCTTTGCGACTCCATGAACTGCAGCACGCCAGGCCTCCCTGTCCGTCACCAACTCCCAGAGTTACCTAGTAAAATTTACAGTGCATTTTGCATTTGCAGTCTGTCGCCAACTGCTACCATTCTTTTTTTTCAAACATTTCCCTGACATGGTGATCATCTGCAGGCATCTTTCTGAGGAGCCATCACCCCCCATTTTAAGGACATATGATCTGGGTGGAGTGGACTATAGCGGGGCTGTCCTTGAGCTATGCCCGGCCAGAATACACTGTCCCCCTGGGCAAAGAGACAGTTTCAGGGAGAAGTGGCCTTCTAAGCCAGACCACTGAGACCCAGAGGGTCAGACCTGGGACTTATGCTGAAGCTCTCTACAGAGACGCTTTCTCCCAGAGAAGGCCAGCTGTGAGGGCGCTGTAAGTCTGAAACTGGTGGAGGTCCCTTTTGCCTCTGCACGAAGTGAACCTGCCAATGGAGACAACGGCGGAGTCCAGGGCAGACAGACAGAGGGAGAAGCACAGCATTCTCACAACGCTTGGGGAGATCTCTGATCCCATCAATTCTGGAATCCTGAACATCTTAGATACTTGAGCCAATAAATCCCTATTTGGTTCATGCTTTTTAAGTCGCTCAAAAACCAGAGAATCCTGACTTATTTGCCTGCATTTCTATTCACTCCCAACACTGATTGAGGATCTTCTGATGGCCAGGTTCCTGTTCTAGGTGCTGCTGCTGCTGCTAAGTCACTTCAGTCGTGTCTGACTCTGTGAGAACCCATAGACAGCTGCCCACCAGGCTCCCCCATCCCTGGGATTCTCCAGGCAAGAACACTGGAGTGGGTTGCCATTTCCTTCTCCAATGCATGAAAGTGAAAAGTGAAAGTGAATTCGCTCAGTCGTGTCCAACTCTCAGTGACCCCATGGACTGCAGCCTACCAGGCTCCTCCGTCCATGGGATTTTCCAGGCAAGAGTACTGGAGTGTGGTGCCATTGCCTTCTCCAGTTCTAGGTGCTGGGGCTACAAAAATGAATTAAGCATAGTTGCTAATTTCATGGGAATTCTGTGTTTGGCAGTAAACCCAAGATTTAAAGGTTCTACATAGGTTGTTGCTGCTGTTCAGTTGCTAAGTTGTGTCTGACTTTTTGTGACCCCAGGACTGTAGCCTGCCAGGCTTTGCTTTGTCCATTGGATTTCCCAGGTGACAATACTGGAGTGGGTTGCTATTTCCTTCTAAAGGAGATCTTCCTGGATCAGGGATCGAACGTGTTTCTCCTATGTTGGCAAGCAGATTCTTTACTACTGAGCCACCAGGGAAGCCCTCATATAGGTTAGCAGGTCATATGCTATTTTGAAAGCACAGACCATGGATATTTGTACTGACCCTAACTCACTGGAAACAGTTATTTTGAAGGGCAAAGAACGGGAATAATATCCAATTGATAAGCATGCTTTAAAAAACATAAAATTGGCAGTACATTTTTACAGACTAATAATCAAAGAGTAAAATTATACTTGAGAAGCACTTTATGAGAAGCAGAATATTTATCATTTAAAAACAGTATTCTAGAACACAAAAGTAAATGCTTTATTCAAAGCTTATTGTACAAAATATAATAATGTAGAAAAAACTTACACTAAATTTAGTTGAGTGTTAACTATGATGGGGATGAAGCAAATGAACTCAGAGAGCATGAAACAGGCACACAATAACCTAGGAGTTCATTTACAGAGTTTTGTATTTAAAGCAGTTTACTTTGACACCATTAATCAATACTCATTTTCAATCTAAAAATACACAAAGAAAGAGATTATCTTTCCAAGTTAACATTTACTCAGTTCATCCTATGAATCAGGTACTCTGGAGGACACAGCACTGAAATGCTTCAGGGCATTTGCTTTTAATAAATGAAAAGAAGCACTTCCTCATAAGAATATAAAGCTAGATGAGAACTTTGTGTATGTGTTAGTTGCTCAGTCACGTCCGACTCTTTGCGATCCCATGGACTATAGCCCACCAGGCTCCTCTGTCCATGGGAAGAATACTGGAGTGGGTTGCCATTTCCTTCTCCAGGGGATCTTCCCAACGCAGGGATTGAATCCAGGTCTCCAGCACTGCAAGCAGATTCTTTACCATCTTCAGCTACCAGGGAAGCCCTGGTGAGAACTTTAAGCTGGGTCAAAAAAGAGACCTTTCCCAAAGTTCTCATATTGGTATCATTCCCCATTTATAAATAAAAGTAACACTTTATTTAAAAGTTTAAGTAGGTAGTAATAAAAAGAGGAAATAGAATTAATATATAACCTTTATAGAAATAAATCTGGTAGAATGCAAAGGTTGTCAGACACAGCAAACCCTAAGTAAAAGTAAGAAGAAACTATGAAGTTTGGCTTGGGCTTCCCAGGTAGCATTAGTGGTAAAGAACCTGCCTGCCAACACAGGAGAAGTAAAAGATACGAGTTTGATCCCTGGGTCGGGAAGGTCCACTGGAGGAGGGCATGACATCCCACTCCAGTATTCTTGCCTGGAGAATCCCCATGGACAGAGGAGCCTGGCGGACTATAGTCTATGGGGTTGCAAAGAGTTGGACACCATTGAAACAACAGCACACACACATGAAGTTTGGTTCTAGCCCTCACTTTTCCTAGCTCTTTGTTATTCCATTATTCAGGAGTCACATGCCCCGCATCTCCATAAATCTAGGAAGTTCTTTAAATTCTAAAGGTATTTCTCTTCTTTTGTCCAAGTACTGATCATTCACAGTTCTTAATCAGGTAAAAATGATATGCTGATGCTGCTACTGCTGCTGCTAAGTCGCTTCAGTCGTGTCCGACTCTGTGTGACCCCATAGACAGCATTCCACCAGGCCCCACCGTCCCTGGGATTCTCCAGGCAAGAACACTGGAGTGGGTTGCCATTTCCTTCTCCAATGCATGAAAGTGAAAAGTGAAAGTGAAGTTGCTCAGTCGTGTCCAACTCTTAGCGACCCCATGGACTGCAGCCCACCAGGCTCCTCCGTCCATGGGATTTTATAGCTTCAAAAACAATTTTCTTCAGGAGGGATAGGAAAATGTCAATGTTTATTTAGTTTCTCAGTTCAGAGGCCACAGGACATGGTTATATCAAAAGGGAATTTAGGGATCACTTCCCTGGAGAAGGAAATGGCAACCCACTCCAGTATTCTTGCCTGGAGAATACCATGGATAGAGGAGCCTGGCGGGCTACAGTTCACGGGGTCGCAAAGAGTCAGACACGACTGAGCGAGTTCACTTTTCGATAGATGGTCAAGTCAAGGTAAAGGCATCAGCCACACCAATCTGGGTATGCACTATAGTTAAGAAAGACACGACTTCTGTGTCTGCATTCCTCTATTTCCATACATCAGGGTTTATCTTTGTTTCTTTTATCTCCTAGTAACAATTTCTTTTAAAAGACGGAGTCTTACCTGAGCTGTCCTGAAGGAATGGGATTTTTCCACACTTCCTTAAAGTGCTCTTCATTCCAGGCACAGTTAAGGGAGCAGCCAGCCTGACTCTGAAGCCCACAAGGAGAACCAGATGGAAACTAAAAACCTTTGCTAAAAAGTCAGAGCAGCTACCTCCTGGCCAAGTCCCAGGCCTTGACACAGCTTATTAACTGCCCTAGAGCAACCTCACAAAAGAATTCATGGCAAGGTGTTAATGGTTAATAACAAGCTTAATGTGTTATGGCTCAAACACAAGCCAGCAATATATTTTAAAAGTGCAAAGCAAAGGGGATGGAATATTACACTGGACTCTCAAAAATATAGGCAGCTTACAAAGTTTCTAGGCCATCCCAGCAGCCCTCAAATCAATTCCATAACAGTGATCCCACTTACCATAAAGAAAAATTGGCCTTGCTAACAAATGGTAAATCACTCATACCAAGATACCTTTTCCTTTTGTAACATCTTATCCTGTTTCTTACGTATCAGAATATCCACCAATACATGTAATAAGGCTCCTCATGTCAGGAGGATGTTAATAAACATTTGACAGTGTGTCTGACATGGGTTAAACGAAATCCAGAAGAATCAACACAGTCTTGAAAGGAGGAAAATCCAAGGAAAATATTAATAGAATCAATAGACAGCTATCTATTGCTCAAGTATCTACTCTATGACAGATGCTATTTTTATTTTGGTAAAAATAATACTATGTCATTTTTAAAAAATCACAAAAGAAAAGTGCGGTTAAATAGAGGTAAAAAGTATTTTCACTGAAAAACTAGTTGATACCTGGCACATGAAGGTTATCTAATAGGGGCAACTTCTATATTCTATATATATATACACACACACACCTTTAGTCTGAACTAGTCAACAGGAAGTCTGAGGTCAATGACATTTTCTTTAGAAAGCACAGCTGCTCTCATAGACTATCCAGAATTCAGGGATGTTCATGTTCAACACAACTGATCTTGACCACTTAGGTTTTCCCCTAAGACCAAAACACCTCTGCATTTTCCAATATAGGAGGATGTACTCTTTAAGCAAAAGAAAGACAGAATATCAATGGAGGAACAAGACTAATGCAAACTAGAGTCAATTCAAAATGCTGAGAGGCACAGTGAGATTCTACAAGTCCCCAAAACTGGCAGACAACTACAAAATCGTCATTAAATTTCTTTAGATTTTAAATAGTTTTTTTCTCTGAATATAAATACTCAAAAGACGGCTAATTTTTTGCTCACCAACAAAGTGCTTGATATGCTAACAATATTCTCTTTACTGTTAACTTTTCAGGCTATTTCTTATTTAATGAACTCTTTAGAATGTGAATTCTGTTCCTTTAAACTCCAGTCTTCTAACTCTAGATTGCTAAAAAAAATTTTAGTGCCAGGAAGAGTCAGAGCTGGATTGACAGGTCCAAGTCTAATTTTACAGATGAAAATCGTGAGGACTTGCCTAGGGTCACACGGAGGCAGAAAATAAGATCAGAACACAAACATACTGAGTTTAGTAAGGGAGCTACTTCTCACACACTCACCTTAAGTCTCTGAATCCAACAGTTTCTAGTCACAACATTCTAGGGGAGGTTAGTATCTTCGTCAGAAGAAAATTTCCTTACAGCTATGCTCCATCTCAAATGTTTGCAGACAAGCAAAACAAGTCAAAAGTACTTTTGCATAAATTCCCATTTCCTTTTAGAAGGGATATGCAAAATTAAAAAAAAAAAAACAGTAAATAGGTTTGCTGGATTCATAGAATCATACAATAAAACAGTCATGAGTGAGTGAAGTCGCTCAGTCATGTCGGACTCTTTGCAACCCCATGGACTGTAGCCCACCAGGCTCCTCAGTCCATGGAATTTTCCAGGCAAGAGTACTGGAGTGGGTTGCCATTTCCTTTTCCAGGGGATCTTCCCAACCCAGAGATCGAACCCAGGTCTCCCACACTGAAGGCAGACGCTTTACCGTCTGAGCCACCAGGGAAGCCTCATAGATTGCTTAAGTAAACCACTAATCCATGTGTGGTTGACTGGTGAGTGCTTTTACCCTTACATCCTAGGTATCTCTTTCAAGAAATTCTTACAGTCAGCAGATGAGCATGAAATACTTTCGTCAAAGTAAACTCAGATTTTCAAAACAGATTACAACGGGGTATTTCACTGCCCATTCTCTAATCTGGTGTGATCAACTCTCAGTGTCCAGAATCAGCTTACTCTTTTAACAAAATTTGTGTACTCCTTGCCATAGGACAGACCTTGTGGATCCAGCAAACTTGCCCACTCTTTTTTGGTGTTTTCCTTGAAAGCAGCTGCCCACTGAGTGACATTTCCCAGCAATTGCTGCATCTCGATGAGTTCACAAGACTGGGTCTCACCAGAGCAATGTCATAAAGGCAAGAGACATGTGTTACTAGCCAAGGTGGATTAAAAAATACACTGTGTTTTTTCTTTTCCTTGATCTTTTTCTTTCTGCCTGAACACAGAGGACTCTAAGACCCCTAGTAAATAAAATAGTTCCAGTATGAAAGAACCCTGGATTCCAGGAAAGCTTCAGAAACACACACATTAAAAGTTATATGAGAAAAAAAGTTACTGTGTTAAGCCACTGAAATGCTTGAGTTTATTTTTTTTGTAGTCACTAGCAAAGCCCTAAGTGACACACTGAATTTACTAGATATAACCATAGGCATTACTGACTCAATGGACATAAGTTTGAGCAAACTCTGGAAGAGAGTGATGGACAGGGAAGCCTGGCATGCTGCAGTCCACGGGGTCACAGAGTTGGACATGACTTAGAGACTAAACAACAAACACCACCATAGGCAAAGTAGACATCCAGATAGTAGTAGCTGTATATTTCTATGCCATAAACATGAGGCATAGAGTATTATTAATTTTATTATTAAACTTCTCCTTTGTCTAGCCAGCTCCCAAGATCACAGTCACTGGCTAGGCTAAATTCAGCCAAAATCAGAATTTCTTATAATCAATAGCAAGGAGAGATAATAAAGCCTTCTTAAGTGAACAATGCAAAGAAATAGAGGAAAACAATAGAATGGGAAACACTACAGCAAGGAGATCAAACCAGTCAATCCTAAAGGAAATGAACCCTCAATATTCATTGGAAGGACTAATGGCTGAAGCTGAAGCTCCAATACTATGGCCACCTGAGGCAAGAGCTGACTCATTGGAAAAAGACTCTGATGCTGGGAAGGATTGAAGGCAGGAGGAGAAGGGATGACAGAGAATGAGATGGTTGGATGGCATCATCAATTCAATGGACATGAGTTTGAGCAAATTCTGGGAGATAGTGAAGGACAGGGAAGCCTGGAGTGCTGCAGTTCATGGGGTCACAAAGAGTCAGACACAACTTAGTGACTGAATGACAACATCAGCATTTAGAAGGACTCTTTATTATACTAAAACAATAGGTGAAAAGATTTATTGTAATAGCAGTTGCCTAGAGTCTTCTGTCCGTTGCATCTATCTAAATATTTGAAGGATATTTCCTTGAGACTCTATCTTAAGATCTCAACAAAACAACCTCTCTTTCCAGTAGTAGAAGCCATGTGAGAGGACTTATTATTTTTAAGAGGAGAAGGGAAGCATCACCTCTTGGTGCTGATGTAAAAGAGTCCTTTTCAGACACTTCACAATCTGCAATGAAAATGCTCAGATGTCTAATGTTCTGCCTAAAATTAAATTTGTGCTTTCTTTTTAATTAAAAAAATGCATAAAGTATAAGTCTCCAACTGCCAATCAATCTTTGTTCAAATAATGTCTTAAATTCTAATGGAAATGTTTGTCCCCTATTTTGCATCCATTTTTACAGGAACTAGAGAAAATGGTGCCTCCATAAAAGAAAAGTAGGTGAGTTACTTGATTCTGATCTAGATTAGGGAAACGGACCCTTGAAGGTCTGTCTCTTTTTGTGGCATCCTGAAGAACAAAGGATAAATGGGAAGTACTGAGTCCCACAATGTTTCTATCCCAGCTTGTGCCAGACAGCATGACCAAGTCTGTGATTTTCTCCTTTCACACCAAGTCAGCTGAGTTTATGGTTGGTTAATCTATGGTGTTTTGCTCACATAGCTCACATTCTCAAACCTTTAAGCAATTTCACCTCTTTTAATGTCAAGCTACACTCAAGTAGCAAAGTGAGATTATCCAGAAAGAATTTTGATGTATACAAACATTTTTACTGAAATCCATCCATACAAAAAAGACTCTTATCTTGGGAAAGGGTTTATTTCAACTGAGTTGCACATGAGAAGTCAGTTGAATTATGTTTCCAATAAATGAGTCAAATAACTAATGAACTACCTGGGTTGTTAATTTTCAATCAATTTTGTAGGAGTACTTTCTCTATGAAGTTCTTATCTTCCTCTAGTGGATGAAATGTTTCTCTATCTTTGATGGCACTGATATTACTCTCTAATTTGTTTTTCTAGCTATTTGCACCTGGCTTACATATTCTAATTGATTCCCTGGTGGCTCAGATGGTAAAGAGTCTGCCTGCAATGCAAGAGACCCAGGTTCAATCCCTGGGTTGGGAAAATCCCCTGGAGAAGGACATGGCAACCCACTCCAGTATTCTTGCCTGGAAAATCTCATGGATGGAGGAACCTGGCGGGCTACAATCCATGGGATCGCAAAGAGTCAGACATGACTGAAAGACTTCACCTTACATATTCTAATAGACCTAAGCTCTGAGGAATCATCCACTTCTGCTTTATCTTGATCTTTCCTGCACTTTGGTACCTAATATAGCTCCAGGCATGTAGAAAGAACACAAATATTTTAAAAGCAGCACACACACTCTATCCACTGGAGTTTTGTCTGTGAAGTGAAGTGAAGTCGCTCAGTCATGTCCGACTCTGCGACCCTGTGGACTGTGTCCATGCGATTTTCCAGGCAAGAGGTACTGCAGTGGGTTGTCATTTCCTTCTCCAGGGGATCTTCCTGACCCAGGGATCAAACCCGGGTCTCCTGCATTGTAGGCAGATGCTTTACCATCTAAGCCACCAGGGAAGTCTCATGTCCACATGTCAGTAGAGGTAAGAATACCTTTTCTGTACCTGGTATTCAAAGCAGCCATAATGAAGATGCTGCTGGACATTTTCTCAATAACTAAACACTTCTCTCTCTGAATAATGCCAGAAAGTTAAATGTGTTAGTTGCCCAGTCATGCCTGGCACTTTGGGATACCATGGACTGTAGCCCACCAGGCTCCTCTGTTCATGGAATTCTCCAGCCAAGAATACTGGAGTGGGTAGCCATTCCCTTCTCCAGGGGATCTTCTTGACCCACGGATCAAACCTGGGTCTCCTTCATTGCAGGCAGATTCTTTACTGTCTGAGCCACCAGGGAAGCCCAGAATAATGCCAGAGGTAAGTTCTCTAGTTAACTTCAGTGGGGCTGCACCTAGAATAAATGCCCAAACACTAGCATTTTAAAACTATATAGATTTCATCATCTTATTAAACAGTGTGCTTAAAATATCCCACAGTACTTCATGTACAACATCAAGTGACATTTGAAAGTTAGCATATTATATTTTTTAAATGCTAGTTATAGTCATCATGCCATAGTCTAAAAGCAACTATGATTGGGAATAAGCTTTATAATGTTTTAAAATTTGTATTTGGAGGTCCAAAAAAAAAAAAAAAAACTAGCAACCATCACTTCATGGCAAATAGATGGGGAAACAGTAGCTGACTTTATTTTTGGGGGCTCCAAAATCACCGCAGATGGTGACTGCAGCCATGAAATTAAAAGACACTTACTCCTTGGAAGGAAAGTTATGACCAACCTAGATAGCATATTAAAAAGCAGAGACATTACTTTGTCAACAAAAGTCCGTCTAGTCAAGGCTATGGTTTTTCCAGTATCCATCATGTATGGATGTGAGAGTTGGACTATAAAGAACGTTGAGTGCCAAAGAATTGATGCTTTTGAACTGTGGTGTTGGAGAAGACTCTAGAGAGTCCCTTGGACTGCAAGGAGATCCAACTAGTCCATTCTAAAGGAGATCAGTCCTGAGTGTTCATTGGAAGGTCTGAGGCTGAAGCTGAAACTCCAATACTTTGGCCACCTGATGTGAAGAACTGACTCATTGGAAAAGACTCTGATGCTGGGAAAGATTGAAGGCAGGAGGAGAAGGGGACAACAGAGAATGAGATGGTTGGATGGCATCACTGACTCATTGGGCATGAGTTTGGGTAAACTCCCGGAGTTGGTGATGGACAGGGAGGCCTGGCATGCTGCAGTCCATGGGGTCACAAAGAGTCAGACATGACTGAGCGAATGAACTGAACTGAACCTCATTTATTCACTATAATTCCAGCTTGTCACTTGTTTCAAGAAAAATCAGAGAAGAATCATCTAATCTAATAGAAGACAGTTATTTTGTGTCATACCATTATTTATTGTGCAATTAATAAAAAATGTCAGTCATCAGATGCCAATAAGAAACATTTTAGCCTCTGAAATCCTAAAATGTGAAGTAAAAGCTCATCTCAGAGTCAATGAAATGAGATACTTATCTGAGAACATGTAAGATGCAATAAGTATATTACAGAAATACAAGAAGAATGAAATACTTGTTAGAACTGAAAATTTTCTTATGAGTCCATTTACTGCCCTAATATCATTTACTTATGTAATTATGGTATAAAATTTTAAAAGTATACTCAAAACTTAAGTGATTTACATTGATTTTCATGTTAATGTAAACTCAATGATCAAAAGACT
Organism: Bos mutus; assembly: GCF_027580195.1. NCBI lineage: Eukaryota > Metazoa > Chordata > Mammalia > Artiodactyla > Bovidae > Bos > Bos mutus. Next base: position 25,652,893 of record NC_091623.1, read on the forward strand.
ATGGTATTATATGTCCACAGAAATTAGTAGCCCTGGTTCCCTCCAGGAAGAGCTAGGTAATAGATCACAGTATGAGAAGGAGAATTTTCACTGGATCATTTAGTAGCTTTTAAACAGAGGGCCATGTGGATATGTCAACTACGCAAATTTTTTTAAAATATTAAAATAATAATAAAAATTGGGAGAATATAATGTATGAGGAGTTTGGTTTTTCTAATTCACTGGTTTAGGGAAAAAACAACTGCAAATAAGATTCACAAAGTTTAGGCTCATTGCAGGCTTCACCAAAGCATACTTGTCACTGAGGAGCCATGATATTTCAGAAGAGGGCATACTTCTTTAAGAGATGACATCCATCCTGAGGTATGCAAGAAAAACACCTGTCTGTTTGCACGAGCAATATGTTTCTCCCTCTCACTGAAGACTTCATTGGGCTTTTTCAATGGAAGCAGAATTCACCATTCAGAAGTAGAGTATACTTTTGGTTTCCAAGAAAGCATTTGGATTATAATAAGATCAGATTTTTTAGATAAAGTCACATAGCAATTTACTGAACTTTCTGGAAAGTTCTTGGATGTCTAAATCCCTAAGGAAGAAAAGGTTTCTAAGGGTCATGTATATGAATTTAAGAGTAACATCCTATTTGTGTACCCAACCTGGGGTTTCAGGGATGCCACAAAAGCCCCAGACTTTATCCATCCATCAGTTACCCACTGTAGTGGAGCTGAGAATCCCATTTCAATGATGCTTTAAGATGATTTTTTTAATTTTGAGTTTTTGTCAAATTGCCTCCAGCTGACTGGCATTCTCTGCTTTAGAAAGTTTTCAGATTTGAACCACAGGTGGAGGTGGAGGATAAAGATGAGCAAATTGACAGATATGTGTGGGAAAGCACATGCCATCTGTCAGACTGTCTTTATAAAATGGGGAAAAGCACTTTTCAAAATGGGAAGGTCTGATTCAACAACATATGGATTAAACAAAGGACTCAAAACGATGCTTTAAAAGATTCTTAGCATCTTAAAAGCTACTTTCAGCTTGTGCTTCCCAACCATCTTCTAACATTTTGCTGTGATGCTATTGTGGCTAAGTATCTATTTTTCACAGTGTCTGCAGCATGTAACGGAGAAGGCAATGGCACCCCATTCCAGTACTCTTGCCTGGAAAATCCCATGGACGGAGGAGCCTGGTGGGCTGCAGTCCGTGGGGTCGCAAAGAGTCAGACATGACTGAGCAACTTCACTTTCACTTTTCACTTTCATGCATTGGAGAAGGAAATGGCAACCCACTCCAGTGTTCTTGCCTGGAAAATCCCGGGGATGGGGGAGCCTGGTGGGCTGCCGTCTATGGGCTCTCACAGAGTCAGACACGACTGAAGCGACTTAGCAGCAGCAGCAGCAGCAGCAGCAGCAGCATGTAACTGGCTAGAACATGTACAACAGAAAGCCAGGTCTGTGCCACAGATGTTAGGTCTCTTTCCAGAACACATCCATATCCTTTCAGCACCTATCCAAAAATTGACCACAGGAATCCCATATAGCACCCCAAAGAGAATCTGGTTCCATCTGCACAGAGTATAGTTATGCACTTTCCATGGAATTAATTGAAACATAAAAGACTTTTAGGGAGGGGATTTTTGCAGGGCTGGGTAGAGGGAGGAACCAAGAGTTTTGTCTTGGCCAATGTTAACTTTGAGATCCGGTCAGAAATCAAAGTAGAGGTGCCACGTAGGCCACTGACTCTGTGAGTCTGGAGCTCATGGGAGATGACCAGTCTAGAGATGTACATTTCAGTCAGCAGAATAGAGATGGTATTTTAAGCTATGAACCCAGGGCATGAGTGAAGAAATCGGATAGGACAGAGCTCTAGGCATCTGTACCCTTGAAGGGCTGATGGAGGAAGAGAAGCCAGCAAGTGAGATGAAAAAAAAAAAAAAAAAGGCCAGGAAAGCAAGAAGTTAAAATTAATTAAAACAAACAAACAAACAAAAAAGCCACTTTAGAGTACACAGAGGTCTATAGATGAAGTGGTTCATGTAGAAGGATGCTGTCAACCATGCTAAGTGCTGGTAAGATGGGAAACAAGGGCACTGATAGAGAATATTTTCGAGTTTAGAGAAGAAATTCTGAACCACACTGCCCAGGTTCAAATCCTGGCTCTATCACTTACCAAACTTCATAAAGTTAGTTAACTTTCCAGTGTCCTTCTTTGCAAACTGGGTCTTATGGTAGTAACCACCTTATCCAGGTAGTTGTGAGAATTATGTGAGTTAATATTGGGTTGACCAAAAAGTTCATTTGGGTTTTCCCATTACATTTAACAGAAAAACCTGAATGAACTCTTTGGCTAACCCAGGATATATTAAGCACTTAGAATAGTGCCTGATGCATAGTAAGCTTTATAGACGTGCTAGTATTATCATCATTTTATTTAGCATTCGTAAGATGTTGACCTGATAAAAGCCATTTTAGAAGAGTAATGAAAGAAGTAAGGAAAGAATGAAAATCTACTTGAACTGGGTTGATAAGATATGAGATGAAGAAAAAAATAAAGCAAAAAGGAACACTTTTAAGTATCAAGGGAATGGAGGAGTGGCTGAAGGATAACTTCAGTCAAAAAAGGGGGGATTTTTTTGCTCCTTTAATTATAAATGAGCAGTATTAATACATATTTTGTTGCCCAATGGGAATTACCCACTAAAAAAGAAAATTCCAGAAACAGGTCAGAAAAGAAATTGCAAGAGTTGAGACTCTGAGCAGTGAATCCAAGGTTGAAATGTATTTATTTCCTCTGTGTGTGAAGAAATGATCAAATGGAAGAGACTGCTGGATATTTGATAAGAACAGAAACTTTTGTCTCAGAGGAGGCAACTTAATTAGAGAAAAGAAGGAAGATGGCTTGGCTGTGTTGAATGTCTTTTTCAAATTTGTAATAAATAAATTTATATCAAGTCCAGTCAGCATTATTCCAAACTATCCTTTTCACGAGCACTTCTGGTGCTTCATAAAAGGAAAATACATAATATATTTCTCCTGTGTTTGCTCCATATTAGATAGCTCTATTTAATATAACTGGTTAAAAATTTACTGTTAAGAATCTGATTATCTCTTTACCACATAAGGAGTTACACAACAAATATAAATATTTTATTATTGAATTGGAACTTTTCATATGAGTACATGGAATTTCCCAAAGAGGATAATTATTTTTTGAAGAAAATTCACATTAGAGCCATATACATTCTGAGAATGTATTTCAGTACCCCAGCAGTGAATGTCTTTGAAACAATGGGTTCTGGAATGCAGTACTTGCTGAGGAAGATTCCAGAACTATACTCTGATATATTTTCTCCTAAAAATGACCCTAAAGTATCAATATCTGCAATCTTTTCTCCTTCCATAACTATCATTTATGACTCATAGGCCAAAAATAGAGCTTTACCCTCCTAGTCTTTATAGGAAAGCAAGCACATAATTTCTATTTGTGGAACTTACCCATTATATTATTAACATTTCCCACAAATACACAATCCTGCAAGCCTGGATTCTGTAATGACTAAACCACTTAGTCAAACTATTCAATAAAACCTAAAGAGCTGTTAAAGACCTCAAAGATATGTATCCCAATATTTCTGTCTCTTCTTACATTACTTCATGACTTTCATCTTCTGCATGTCTTTTGATTTTGTTTTCTTAGAATTTAAAAGTGCTTTTACTACAAAGATACCACTTCATCTGTATGAGTGTACTCAGCCGCTCAGTCATGTCCAACTCTTTGCAACCCTATGGACTGTAGCCTGCCAGGCTCCTCTGTCCACGGGATTTTGGGGGCAAGAATACTGGAGTGGGTTGTCATTTTCTCCTTCAGGGGATCTTCCCAGTCCAGGGATTGAATCCATGTCCCTATGTCTCCTGCATTGGCAAGTGGATTCTTTACCACTGAGCCAACTGGAAAGCTCCACCACCTCACCGAGAACAGGTTAAAGTTAAACCATAAGATCTTTCTTTGAATATCCTACAGCAACCAAGAATCAGAATGCACTGAAATTTTCTCCTTAAAAAGCAAAATATTTTAAAAGGTCAAGAATTTTCTTTAACAATGAAATCAGACACACATTAAACACTAGAATGTGCATGCTCTGCATGGAAGGGAGGGGAATAATGTCCATTAATTATTAGAAAATTAGTCCACAACTCCTTGTAACTCCCAATCTGATCACTTACTTAATTGGTAGTTATCTCTTTAGGGTGTTCAAAAGGCTCAAGGATTGTTATGGACCGACTTGTGTCCTCCCAAAATTAACATGTTTAAGCCCTAACCTCCAATGTGATGGCATTTGAAAATGGGGTCTTCAGGTAGGCAATTAGGGTTAAACGGAATAGTAGGGGTGGTGCTCTAGTTAGAGGGGCTGGTGTCCTTAGGTAAGGCAGTAAAGACACCAGAGAGCTCTCTCTTTCTCTGCATGCGCAGAAGAAAAACAACCTTGTGAAAACATAGCAAGAAAGCAACTATCCGCAACCCAGGAAGCAAGCTCACACCAGAAATCAACTGTGATGGCAACTTGACCTTGAATTACTAGCCTCCATAGATATGAGAAAATAAATGTATGTTATTCAAGCCATTCAGTCTGTGGTATTTTGTTATGGCAGCCCAAACAGACGAATACAAGTATATATTTGTTTACTTCCAGATATGTCAATAACCTACTTTGCTTTGATAGAACAATTTTAAATATATATTGTTGCATAGAGAATAGAACAATAATATGATCACAGTCTATCTGTCTGCTATTAGACAATTAACCTCAGTTGTCACCTGAGTCTCATCACTTTTGCCCCTGATGACCCCCACGTTTGGAATTTATGGCCCCAGATCTTTACCTGGCTGTCTCCTTGTTTGGGTATCAGTTCAAACATCACCAATTCAGTGAGGCTTTCTCTGGCCATCTAAGTTTCTTCCCACACCACCACAAAAGGACATCATAAAATCAGACTGTCTTGTCTTATTCCTAACACTCATTACAACCTAAATGTTTTTTCAATTGTGTGTGTTTTTCTTAACAAAATATTATGAGCCCCACAAGGACAGGGATTCTGTGCTACTGGTTGGTGTATTTCTAGGGTTAAAAGTGACACATAGTAGGTATTCAATAAATATTCAGTGAATAAATAAATAAACTTAACCATACACATAAGCTATACTTGCCTTAAAAATTAGTGTTCACAACTTATCAGGTCTGGAAAATCTGTTTCAATTCACCCCTTTTGCATTGACCTAATCCATGCATACCAAATGTCTAACCATCCAACAAGATCTCCAACTCCAGACTACTCCAAACAATAAATCTCCTTCAGTTCTGTATCTGTAAGTTCACTGAACATCCCAAACCCCAGGAAAAAAACAACCCAGACTGGACCTCAAAGCAGTAGATGTATATGACATAAGCACAAAGATCAGGCATGATGTTTGGGAGGAAAAGAGCTACAAGATGCCACTGGAACCTAAAACAGGAGGCAGGACATGAAACAGATGAGGCTGCAGAGAAGGGCTGCACACAGGTGGTGGGGGCTCTCGCACCCCTTGTTACCAAGGGCTTGGACTCATCCAGGAGATGAAGGACAAACAGGGGACAGTTTTAAGCAGGAAAATGATGCGATTAGATATGCCCTTGCAACAGTTCACTCTGGTCTCTATGCAGGGGTTGGTCTAAAGCGGAAAAGGCTGAAGGGTGGGAGGCCAGATAAGAAGTGTGGTTGACCGTGGGCACCCTGCAGCTGTCTGAAGCTCCAGGAGCTCATCAAAACAGCTAGTGACACCGTTCAAACCAAGAGTAGAGGAGAACTCTGAAAAATATTCTGGCAGTTCTTCAAACTATTCTTAACGGTTAAAGGCTGAGAGCTGCTGTATGACCAGCAATTTCCTTCTTAGGAAATCCACTCAAAAGAAAGGAAAACATGTATCCAGCTGCAAACTGATACATAAAGTTTCTCAGCCACATTAATCAACTGGTGAATGGATGACATGTGTTATACCCATACAATGAAATATCACTGAGCAAATAAAGTACTAATAGATGTTACAACATGGACGAACCTTGAAAACATTATGCTAAATGAAAACAAGCCAGTTATAAAGGACCACATATTACAGAGTTCCATTTATATGAAATACCCAGAGGAGGAAAAGCTATAGAGGCAGAGAATGGATGAGTGGTTGCCTAGGACTGGGCAGGGTGGGGTAGGAGAGAAAGGATGGATAGATTGGGAGGGGGTAGTGATAGTTAGGTGGCACAGGATTGCTGGGGGGTTAATGAAAATGTTCTAACATTGATTGTGTGATGAATGTACAACTCTGAATATATTTAAAGCCACTGAATTGTATACTTTAAATGGGTGACTTATACAGTATGGGAATTATATCTCAATAAAGGTATTTGAAAAGAAAGACAGTAAGAGTCCCTCCAACAACAGTAAAAGCACCGTAAAGTGGTTCAACAGTGACCACTAGAGGAACGCCAACATGTAAGTACCAGGTGGAGGAATGAGGAAAACTCCCCAGATAGACAGAAAAAAAGCTCAGAAACATTTAAAAATTGACAGCGTAAGGAGTAAAATCTGCTTTTAAAAAGAGACGTGTTTATTCTACTGGGGTATGAGATTACACCTACACTTATGAAGTACTACCAGGAAAACAAAAGTGTCCAATTTTCTCAAAAGATCAAAGACAGACTCTCTACTAAACCATGAAGAATTAAATAAATGCTGATACCAGCTCAGGAATCTCTCACAAGAGAGGAACAGCCCTGGGAAAGAAAGCAGAAGTTATTTGCCTGGTATTTTTCAGCTCCTGGCTTGCAGCATGTCTTTATCTGATGCAAGCTTCCAAGTTTTCATCAAGTGCATCCGATCAATGTAACTCAACAAACTATCTGTTTAAAGAGTGTTGTCCTGGAAGCTGCACCACAATTGGTCTTCACTTAACCTCTCTCAGGACCAGTGGGCTCACCTATCAAATAAGGGGCACAAGGCATACAAGGGTCCTCAATCTTTTTGTGAGGAAACTTTTTTTTTTCCCCTCCCAAAACTATGAAGCAAGTGAGGAGAGATGGGATGCTCATAGCAAAGCCGTATGCCAAGCACGGGTGTTTCACTGACACTGGGAAGAGATTTTATGGTCAAGAACAAGGAGGTAGAATTTGAGCGAACAAAGTAGTCACTCAATAAATTGTTCAGTTCAGTGGCTCAGTTGGGTGTGACTCTTTGTGACCCTATGGACTGCAGCACGCCAGGCCTCGCTGTCCATCACCAACTCCTGGAGTTTACTCAAACTCATGCCCATTGAGTTGGTGATGCCATCCAACCATCTCATCCTGTCATTCCCTTCTCCTCCCACCTTCAATCTTTCCCAGCATCAAGGTCTTTTCCAATGAGTCAGTTCTTTGCATCAAGTGGCCAAAGTATTGGAGCTTCAGCTTGAGCATCAGTCCTTCCAATGAATATTCAGGACTGATCTCCTTTAGGATGGACTGGTTGGATCTCCTTGCTGTCCAAGGGACTCTCAGCTCTTCTCCAACACCATAGTTCAAAAGCATCAATTCTTAGGCACTCGGCTATCTTTATAGTCCAACTCTCTTATCCATACATGACCACCGGAAAAACCATAGCCTTGACTAGATGCACCTTTGTTGGCAAAGTAATGTCTCTGCTTTTGAATATGTTGTCTAGGTTGGTTATAACTTTTCTTCCAAGGAGTAAGTGTCTTGTAATTTTAATGTAATAAATTATTACATTCTCTTTAAATTTATTTGAGGAAAATCCCAGGCTCATTGCTCTGTTCTGTTTAGTTTTAACTGAAATTATTCTTTCAAAGCTCAGAAACTGGAGACTTAACTCTATAGTCAACATAGTCTGGCAGAAGGTGGGTGGTCAAAGTCAGTATCAATTATTTCCCTTTGCGTTACTGAAATGCTCTCCTGCTCTTCAGGGATGAGAGAGCTACAAGCAGAGCTGCTTTTCCAGATCCTGATGTTGTCAGAGTTGCCTCTGGAAACAAGGAAGGAAACCCTGCCTTTCTCACCTACCTCTGTGGAACACTCAGACCTGAGATGCTGTAAACAGAAGCAAGTGAGAAAGGGCAAGGCCCAGCACGTGAGAAGACAGGATTATTAGCGCAGCCAGGCTGAGCTCCAGGACACGTGACTCAAGGGGCTGGGGTTTGAGTCAGCAGGCCTGGTTCTGTTCACCAGGCCTGGTTTTGATGCCAAGGACTTTTCCTTTACTTACTAGCTCATGAAATGTTGAGAGCTGCTAGTATATTCCCGGAGTTAGACGAACTAGTGGCCAAGGTTGCAGCCATGATATGGAATTTAGGGTAAGGACTTCACACAGGATTGAGCTTTTTAATAATAAAGAGAAATGTAAAGAGTAAACCTCATTATTTATAATGATTTAGGTCACACTTTTTGTTTTCTAATGTTAGGTACATTGATCTGGGTAGATAACCAACCCCCTTATTCTGCTCTACTTTTTATTTTTTGCCATACTAGTTATCACATTTGACACATTACAATTTACTTATTTAATTTCATTTACTTTTAGCTTTCTGCTACACTATACTAAAGTGTAAATTCTTTGAGGGCAGAAGTATCTGCCTATTTAATTCATTGATGTTCTGAGACACCTGGAATTAAGCTAAAGCAGATGTTCAATAAACAGAGTGAAGAAATGAATGAGGACATGAGTTTTAATAAATGGCATAAACTGATATTTATAAACATGCATTCCAGAATGCATAGTTACATAAGTGCATTGTTTCTTAAAATAACCACTCTAAGGAGTTCTAACCTTATTCTGGTTATACCGTTACTCAAAAGTGAGAGTTTCTTAAGCTTTAGTTATGAACCACACAAATATTAGTCTGTTGCCATATATTTTATTTTTCAATATAATTATTATTTTTCACTGTGACCATCTATTTTCTTTATCAAACTTTGTTCCAAATGACTTTTAGTTCTTTTCCCAAGTCAAATAATTTCCTAGAGGATTAGCAAAAATCTCTCCTGCACAATCACCAGAATTGAACAAATAGCACCCCAGGAACATCCTATAATATTATTAATATCAGTACAGACTGCATATAACACTTTGGACTGGACATATAACTCTTGCTTCTCCAAGAAATTTAGATAATTGCCTTTGACAGTGTTTGTTCTTTTATACCTACGTTTTTCACCATCTCTTGCTCATTTAATTAAATTGGGAAAATTAAATACTCTGAGCTGGGTAGGACATCAGGTACCACAAGAAGCCGCCATGAAAAATTAGCAAACTGACACTTCTTTATAAGGTTTTTGAAGGGACTACCTTTTGCAAACAACATTTTTCCCCCCATACAAAAGTATTCTGTGCTTGACAGAGAAAACTTAGAAGACGCATAACAGAACAGAAAAGTATACAGGAAATGAGCATGAGGTTGGCCTAATGGCCACAGCTTTATCTCAGACTCCACTCTTTTGCTCTCTGCACACCAGGCATGCCAGCCTTGCTGCAGATCACTCTGCTCACTCTGGTTCCTGCCACCTGGACACTTTGCCAACGCCTCCTCCTCTGCCAGGTTTGGTGTCCTCCATGGCCCCTAGCTTTATCTGGCGGCACCATCTCCCCCAGCAGACCCCAGCTGTGACACTGCTTTCTCGGGGGAGGCTCTTGTCACTTCCAGGTCCCTTGCATTCTGGCTCTTACCACTGATTGCCTCAGATGGTCATATCTGAGATGTCTGATGCGTGCTCGTCTCCAGTCACCTAAACAACACGAAGGCAGAGGGCTGCAGCTGTTTCACTCACCACGGTGCTTCCTGCTGAGCCCAGAACCAACAGGTGCTCAATAAATGAGTTCATCCATCGTGCATGCAGTTCTTGGGTGATGAACTCCGGAGAGAAACCAGATGAGGTGCTGGGAAAACTGGAGATGACTATGGATACTGACCAAGTCCTTGCACTCAAATGAAAACCATCACATCTAACTATCTAGATTCTCTCTGGAAGTCCAGAGCAGACTTGATCATATGTACTAAGTTTTTGTTTTTGTTTTTTAGCAGGAGACAATATAAGAAATGTTCATTAGGATAGTATTTTTGTAACTTTTGCAAAACCAATAGTCAAAAATTGATTGTCTGCAACTGAGGCCCATGCAGCACATTTCCTCTATAGAAAATAAAAAGCTTTGTTCTTTGTGTGCTCCTTACTAGAAGAAGAACTGTTTAAACACAAAATGTTTCCGTTTTTTGGGCCACCAAGAAAGTCATCCTGAGGTTGAGCTCCTGATTAGTACACTCTGCTTCTACTTTCACCTGTTTCTCTCATCCTTCTAATTGATTATTCTACTCTTGTGCTTAATTATCTTGAGTCTGCATGTTATAATACTATAAAACTCTTCAAACCTATTCTGTAAATAAGTGAGATTATAAAGCATAATTAAATACTAGAAAATTATTTTTCCAAAGTCAGGCATTTAAATTATTTCAAGTTTATGCTTTTTGAAACTATATTTGTCATATTATCTTGAGTCATTAAATATTCCACTAAAAGTAGTCAAATATTTACGTTAGCCTCAATTCTAATGTCTGTATAGTCTCATATGTTACAGGCGAGATTGCTTATAAAAGAGTATCATACAGTACATATCAGCATTGTTGTGTAACAAGCCTTTCCAACTGAGTAGTTTAAAACAATCACATTACTAGCTCAAAATTCAGTGGGCTGGTAATTGGGTTGGGTTCAACTAGACAGTTATTTTGCTGGACTCACTCAAGCAGCTACAATCAGACAGCTCTGGACTGGATAGTCCAAGGTGGTCTCACATATATATCGGAGCTTACTAATGGCTGGGCCACAGGACTGCCTGCTGGCTTGCCAGGACTTCTTCAAATAGCCATGGGTTCCAAAGGAAGCAAGAGCTCAACTGCTTTAGAAGCCTCTGCTTGTAACACTTTGCTAATATCCTTATGGTCAAAGCAAATCACATGGTCAAGTTCAATATCAGAGGGCACACTGATATAGGGAGCTATGATTAACTGGAGGCTATCATAGTAACAACTTACTACAGAATATAATAGATTAATTAAAATTATCTTTCTTTTCAGTTTTCAAAATACCAGTGCAGCTACTATTCTTGACTAAATAGTATGCAAACTCTGGAAAGCAATTGTGGTTTATCATAACCTCTATGCTACACTGCTTTTCTAGAGTCTGATTCACTTCTGTCTTGTGGCAAAGAAATATCCTTTTTCTTTCAAGTTAGAAAAAAAGTCAGACTCGGACAATGAGGCATGTGAAAATCAATAATTCATTAGATCATCATAGTTCCAATACCAGTGCAGAGAAACAAAATCGAAGAAGATATTCATGTTTTCAGAACAAATATGGAAGCAGTTTTTATAACTTTGGAGAAATAGAATAATTAATAATATATATTCTCAACTTATCAGTCAGGGAGCAGAAGTACCAAGAGATCACAAAAAAGAAAGAAAGAAAATATATATATTACGGTGGTAAACTAAGGATATTAATGACAACTATGACTGAATTTTAAAAGTCCTGTGAAATAAACAAGTTTCCAAGTCAAATGAAACCTTATTAGGCTAAGGTTATTGAATCGTATTAAATCTTATTTTCTTCTTCTATATCACACAAACCTCCAACCCTCCAAGCACACTAAAACATTTGATTCTCTCACATATACAGGCCCTAATTCCGATTAAGATTCTATGCCTTGACATCCATTCCCTCTCTTTTCGATCTCATCTTTTCCTTTCTGAAGAGCCAGAGAAATGTCACGTCCTGTGTGACTGTCCCCAGGCTGAGACACTGGGCAGAAGCTGCCCACTCACTTCTATGTTCCCACAGGGCTGGAGGTCCTTTGTCTTCCTGGACATTTCGTGTTTCCCCGTGAGCTGTTTCCTGGGGATTGACTCTGCCCACTGAGAACGAGCCTGGGTCAGAGAACTCAGATTCATGACAAGATATCAACTCACGTAGCAACTCAACCGAAGACAGGAGGATGAACTGAGATGAGGCGGGGAAGCCCAGAGAAGCAAGAAAATGAGCCCTCTCCTTTGGGGTCGGCCCGCCCTCCCGCCTCGAGGGTGCGCTATCCACTGTAAAAAAAAAAAAAAGAAAGAAAGAAAGAAAAGGAAACGAGAAGCTGATGAGAGAGGAAGAAAGTTAGGGAGGAAGAAAATCAAGGAGGGGAAAGCAGAGAAGGAAGTTGGGCAAGAAGGCAGGGAGGAGAAGAGGGAGACGTGAAGAAAAGTAGCAGTATTAGCTCATGAAGAGCTTACAATGCACCCAGCTCAAGGTTTCACATATATTATGTATTTTAATGTTTACAATAGTCTCTAAGGTAAGTACTATTATTATCCCCATTTTATGGATGAAGAAATAGATGCATACTGATGTTGAGTACCTCATCCAGAATCTCATAGTTAAAGGCAGAGCAAAAGATTTAATAAAGCTCTGCTGCTGCTGCTAAATCGCTTCAGTCGTGTCTGACTCTGTGCAATCCCATAGATGGCAGCCCACCAGGCTCCCCCATCCCCGGGATTCTCCAGGTAGGAACACTGGAGTGGGGTGCCGTTTCCTTCTCCATTGCATGAAAGTGAAAAGTCAAAGTGAAAGTGAAGTCGCTCAGTCTTGTCCGACTTTTCACAACCCCATGGACTGCAGCCCACCAGGCTCCTCCATCCATGGGATTTTCCAGGCAAGAGTACTGGAGTGGGGTGCCATCACCTTCTCTGAATAAAGCTCTAGACAACCTCACGTCAGAGCAACAGCTGCTAAGCCTTCCTGATTCATGCTGAGGCACCCTTAAATCAACAGAGTAACTTGTGCCTGGAACTGTCCCCTGATCAATTTCATCAAGACCACATGGGGAAAAATTATATTCTGCAGACTGTTTGTGAAGCATGTTCCTCCTACTCATCCAAATTGTCTAGATTTTAAGATTCAATCTACAAAGCAATTATTAAGCCAAGGATTTGACTTACTCATTCTTAAAGGGTAGCAGAAATTCTTCCTTGAATTTCTTCAGTACCATGCCCCAGCATACCTTCCGTGATATTAGAAGAACACAGCTCTATGAAATCTAATACTGTATTTCTTGCTGGCTAGTTGTTGAAGACCTTGCTCCCTGCAAGAGAAGGCAAGGAGCACTGCACAGGGGAGGGATAACTAGCGATGAAGAGGACAGACTTTGCAATTGCTCAAGCCTTACCTCGACTATTACTATGTGACATATAAAGTGTATTAGATTGTTTAAGCCTAGTTTTGTCATCAACAACATGATAGTCCCAAGTGAGAGGAGAGATGAAGATGGTGAAATAAGAGGACGTAAGGCTCACCTGCCCCCACAAACACATCAAAAATATACCTACATGCCAGGCACCCTAGCTCAAGCCAAGCAAATGCCCTGACTCCACCCACCCACATCACAGTGAAGCACTGGATATGGAGCAGTCACAACTGGGGAAAGGACTCAACCTGGGAAGACGGAAGCAAGTCATTCCTCTAGGGGAGCCTGGGTGGGGTAGCAGTAGCAGCAGTGGCCATTGCTGATGCCTGTTTAAACAGTGACCCCAAAAGCAGCCCAGATCTCTGACCACAGCCACTCTACCACAGGTCACCTCTAAACACATACCAAGAGTCCACATGGATCCTGTGGAGCAGTTCCAACACAGGGCAAGGATGGAAAAACTTGAGGTTGAGACTGGCTGAGAGGGACAAAACGAACTTGCAACTGAAGTGACATCAGAGTGGAGCAGCAGGAACTTGCAGAGGCAACACATCAGACCTCTGTCTGTGCCTGGGTCCCACCTGCTTCAGCAACCCCCTACTCTGCTGCAAGGGTCCCCGTGCAGGGAAAGGGAGAAAAGTAGACTGAAAACAGAGCCAGCTTGGCCTGATCCTCAAGTTTCTGCTCTAGCAACGTGGGATCAGACTCCACTGCCAAAAAGGTGGTGACCATCACAGGGCAGAGAGGAGGCTCTGTCTCACACCAGCTCTAACCCCTCCACCTCCAGCCTCACCCTCTGCTAAGATGACAGCTGCCAGCATATCCTGATGTGAGCCTACATGAAGTCCAGCTCTCCTACCAAAGGCACTGGGAGCATGCAGTCTGTAGAGGGATGATCAAACCTAAGAACATGCCTTCAAGAGCCAATAGGTAACTGTTTTACCTAAATTCACAAAGGCAGAAAAATTTAAACAGAATGAAAAGAGAGAGGAACTCTCAACTGAAAGAACAAGAGAAAACCCCCGAAAACAAAACAACTGATGGGATAAATAATTCAAAACATTGGTAATAAAAATATTAACTGAATTAAGGAAGAGAACTGATGGAGACAGTAAACACTTTAAAAAGGAACTGGAAAATTAAAAAAAAATCTGAAATGAAGAATTCAATACCTTAAATGAAAAATATACTAGAGCCATAAATAGCAGACTAAGTGATACAGAAGAACATAAAGTGATCTGGAACAAATAATGGAAATCACCCAATCAGAACAGCAAAAGGGAAATCAAAGTTAAAAATCTGAAAGCAATTTAAGATATCTCTGGGATAACATTAACTGTACCAACACTCATGTTATAGGGATCACAGAAAGAGAAGACAGAGTAAAGGGGATCAATAATATGTTTGAGGTAATTATGGCTGAAAACTTCCCAAATTTTAAGAAGGAAATAGATTTCCAGGTACAGGAAGCACAGAAGGTCCTAAACAGACCCACACCAAGAAATATCATAATTAAAATGGCAAAAGTTAAGGAGAGAACTCTAAAGGCAGCAAATAAAAAGCAGAGTCATATACAAGGGAATCTCCATAAGGTTATTAGCTTATTCCTCTGCAGAAATTTTGTAAGCCAGAAGGGAGAGCCACGACATATTCAAAGTAATGAAAGGGAAAACCCTGCATCTAGGATACTCTACCCAGCAAGATTATCATAGAATAGAAGAGATAAAGAACTTCCCAGATATGCAGAAACTAAAAGAGCTTATCTATACTAAAAAGGTCTTCTCCCTTCTTACACTAAAAGGGTCTTCTCCAAGAGAAAGAATAAGAATCGATAGGAATGGGGAAATCCCCCTAGGAAAGACAAGTATAGGGTAGGGAATGAGCATCAACTCATTAAAGATTAAAAGACAAAGAACTATAAAAGCGATTATAACCACAATAAACAATTATAGGATAAACATGAAGATATAACATATGACAAAAAAAAAAAAATAACTGTTGGAGAGGGGAGTAAAAGTGTACATTTTTAGAATCTGTTTGAACTGAAATGACAACCAGTTTAAAACAAGTATTAATAGATAAACAGCTCAGCATATAGGAACCCAAAGATAATCACACACACACACACACAAAACCTAAAATAGCTACACAAATATAAAAAGAAAGGATCACAAGGATATTACTAAAGAAAACAAACAGGGGAAAGAAAAAAAAAAGAAATGAACATAGAAAAACTATAAAAATGACCAGAAAACAAGGAATGGCAATAAGTACACACCAGTCAATAATTATGTCAAAGGACTAAATGCTTCCAATCAAAAGACACAGGGTATCTGTTCAGATAAAACGAGTAAGATCCTTCTTTTTGAAAGCGAAAGTCACTCAGTCGTGTCCAACTCTTTGAGACCCCATGGACTGTAGCCTGCCAGGACTGTCATGGATTGTCCATGGAATTCTCCAGGCAAGAATACTGGATTGGCTAGCTGTTCCCTTCTCCAGAGGATCTTCCCAACCCAGGGACTGAACCCAGGCCTCCCACATTGCAGGCAGATTCTTTACGATCTGAGCCATCAGGGAAGCCCAAGAATACTGGAGTGCATAGCCTATCCATTCTCCAGGGGATCTTCCTGACCCAGAAATCAAACTGGGGTCTCCTGCATTGCAGCCGGATTCTTTACCAGCTAAGCTTGTCTACAGAAGGCTGACTTCAGAACTAAAGGCACAAACAGATTGTAAATGAGGAGAGAAAGGTATTTTATGCAAACAGAAACAAGAAAGTGAGCTAGCAATACTCATATTATACAAAACAGACTTTAAAACAAAACTTATAACAAAAGACAAAGAAAGGCATTTTTAATGACAAAGCGGACCAATACAAAAAGAAGATATTACACTCATTAATATATATGCACCCAATACAGGAGCATCTAAATATATAAAGCAAATACTAACAGACAAAGAAAAACAAACATGGAGAATAAACAACATGGTAAAAAAAAAAAAAAAAAACGAGTCCATGAAGAAATTAAACAAGAAATCAGAAAATATCTTGAGACAAAAGAAAATGGAAACACAGAACTCCAAAATCTATGGAATGCAGCAAAAGCAATCCTAAGTGAGAAGGTTATAGTGATACAGGCCTTGCTAAGAAACTAAAAATCTCAAACAACCTAACCTAAAAGAATTAGGAAAAAAATGGGACAAACAAAGCTCAAAGTCATCAGAAGGAAGGATATAAATAAAGATGAGAGAGGATATAAAATAGATATAAAAAAACCAAAGGAATAGATCAATGAAACCAAGACTTTGTTTTGTTTTTTTTTTAACATAACAAAACTGATAAATTTTTAGCCAGGCTCACTAAGAAGAAAAGAGAGGACTCAAACAAAATAAGAAATGAAAAATAACAACCAATACCACAGAGAACCAATAACTCTTAAGGGAAAGGTCCGTCTAGTCAAGGCTATGGTTTTTCCTGTGTCATGTATGGATGTGAGAGTTGGACTGTGAAGAAGGCTGAGTGCCAAACAATTGATGCTTTTGAACTGTAGTGTTGGCGAAGACTCTTGAGAGTCCCTTGGACTGCAAGGAGATCCAACCAGTCCATTCTGAAGGAGATCAGCCCTGGGATTTCTTTGGAAGGAATGATGCTAAAGCTGAAACTCCAATACTTTGGCCACCTCATGCGAAGAGTTGACTCACTGGAAAAGACTCTGATGCTGGGAGGGATTGGGGGCAGGAGGAGAAGGGGACGACAGAGGATGAGATGGCTGGATGGCATCACTGACTCGATGGACGTGAGTCTGGGTGAACTCCGGGAGTTGGTGATGGACAGGGAGGCCTGGCATGCTGCGATTCATGGGGTCGCAAAGAGTCAGATACGACTGAGCAACTGAACTGAACTGATGAACAGTTATGCACCAATAAAAGGGAACCCTCTCACACTGTTGGTGGGAATCTAAATAGGTAGAGCCACAACAAAAAACAGTATGGAAACTCCTCAAAATCTAAACACAGAACTACCATACCATCCAGCAATTCTACTCCTGGGTATATATCTGGAAAAAATTACAAATTCATTTGAAAAGATGCATGCAGCCCAATATTCCCAGCAGCACTTGTTTACGACGGCCAAGATACGGAAGCAACCTGAGTGTCCATCAACAGACAAATGGGTGAAGAAATTGTGATATATAAAAATGTGATATTAGTCATAAAAAAACAATAAAATTCTGCCATCTGCAACACTGTGCATGGACCTACAGAATATTATGCTTAGTAAAGTAGGTCAGAGAAAGACAAATACTATATGATATCACTTAATGTGTAATATAAAAAGTATAAAAACAAATGTATATAGAAAAACAGAAACAGACTCACAGAAAACAAATCAGTGGTTGCAGTGAGGAGAAGAAGAGAAAAGGGGCAAATTAGGCATATGGGATTAGCAATACAAACTATTCCAAATAGATACGCAATAAAGATATACTATAAAGCACAGGGATTACAGCATTATCCTGAAATAACTTTTAACAGAGCTGCTGCATAATCTACAAAAAAAAACAAACACTGAATCACTATGCTGTACACTTGAAACTAATATTACAAATCAAATAAATTTAAAAATAACATATTCCCTAACTCCTAGAGCTGTTGTGAAGATTATATGAGAAAATGCTTATAAAACACATCTAATACATAGAAAGTGCTTAATAAATGTCTTCATCATATAGTATCAGTTCAGTTCAGTTGCTCAGCTGTGTCCGACTCTTTGTGACCCCATGGACTGCAGGCAGCACGCCAGGCTTCCCTGTCCATCACCAACTCCCAGGGCTTGCTCAAACTCTGAATCCATCGAATCAGTGATACCATCCAACCATCTCACCAAACAGTATATCCCCATACAAAAGTTCCACGCAATTTCTTTAAGATGTTCATTCAAGGAAAGGCTTTGCCTCTCCTGAAGAGTTGACACAGTTTTGTTTTTATTGACACTGAACTTTGTTTTTGGCCATTACTAAGATCGTGACCAAAATTTCAGCTCAACTTTAGCAGCCTGTGGAATTCTGCTGTTTGCTGATCTTTTGTCTAACATTGCTTTCCACTCCATCTATGTTTTCCTTCTTCCTGATTGTTTGCATTGACATATTCATTATTGTAAGCTGCTTCAAAAATTTGTGGAATAAAGAAAAATAACAAATGAATAAATAATTTTGTTTATGTCTGCTAACCCCCAGGAAAGAGTATTCCCTTCAAGTCAGGAAAGCATAGGTTCCCTCTAAATTGAATTTGATGACTGGCAAGCAACATGTTTTTTGAAAGATGTTCACTGAATTAATACATGAATATTGAATTATAGGGAATACGATACTTAATGAAAGCCCTACAAAAACATTAAAATTCTAGTTCTAGATAACAATCATGCTAGTTCAAGTATTATTTCAAGTTTATTTTTAAATTAGAAGTGTTCTTTCCCATTTTTGGCTGTCTTTCATAATAATTTCAATTAATATCTCTATCTCATTCTCTCAGGAAAAGAGCTGTGTTAGTCTGCTAGTAAACAGGCCATGATTATGTACCCAAATGCATTCATAGACTTTCCAGTTATAGTCCTATTAGAAGGACAATGCTCTGGGAACTGGTTAGAAATGCAGTGGTGTCATTTTTCAGAAGAGAAAATAAGGCCCAGAAGGATTATATGCTATGAAGATAGTGGCAGCAGAGCTGACCAAGAACACAGGTTTCTCAAGCCTCATCCAGGTTCTTAATATACTCACCTATAACTCCCTAGAAGAGCAAGGATCATAATGACAAAACTCTAAATTAGTACATATAAGAGAAAGAATCATCCGTTCTTTCATTTTGCTTCCTTTCTAATGCATCTTATTACATATAAGCAACAAACTATTTAAATAGAAATTCCATGTGTTGGTCTGGCTGAGCCTCTGAAAAATTTAGGAAAAGGAACAGTCAGCCTTCTCACTTCTCTGCTCACAATACAAGTGTCCCCTCCTCACAGAGACCTGCTCTGACAATCCATGTAAGCAGCTGTCCCTTTGGCTGCCAATCCCTTACCAGCTGTTGCTCATCCTATCACCCTTTGGGGTTCTTATCACAATGGACAATTATGTGTATTTTCACTTCTGTTTCTGGACTGGCACTGCCTCTAGAATATAAAAAGTAGGCCTAGCTCATTAGCTGGACTGGTCATTTTTCATTAGTTATCTGTAACATATCTAGACAAAGTGATGTATATTATGCTTTACATACAAAATAATATAATGTATCTACAATCTCACCAGTTATTGCCATTGGATTCTTTTCTGAAGTGTTGATCAGAGTTTTCATTCATATCTACTCTTACGTTTATATGTATATGTATTTTAAGAGTTGTTTGCAGTGTAATATATAAATTATAGTTTAAATTTTCAAAAAACTTGGAACTTGTTCAGAAGCTTTAGAATTGTTCTTTCAATACTCATATTAGTCTAACATCAATTAAGAAATATAAATGATTTAATACACCCACCAAAAAAGTTAGATCTTCCTGTCAAAGCCTGAAATATGAATGCCAAGAATAGAAGAATTAATGCGTTCATGCTAATAGCCAGAAACATTTGCTGCTCAAAACAAAGAAGATTGAACTAAATTATATTATTCTAAATGTCTTTGTAATCTAGGAAGCTTTATGAGACTATACGCAACAAGAGGAAACAGGGTTAGAGATTTACAGATATTTGCATGATGTGCTTTTTGGCAAATGCAAATTTCTTAAGGAAATAAAAAGATCTAAAAATTGCATCATGTCAAATGAAAATGAGTGCAGGTTGAGAGCAGGATTTGCCTATTGCAGTATCTTTGCCTCTCACTCTTGGAACAAGGGAGCTTTTTTCTCTTTTTTCCCCCTAGAACTATTTTAGTCAAAGGAATCTTAAAAGGAGTCTTAAAATCAACCTTATTAAAATATTAAAAAGTTAATTTAAAATGGTATTTTGAGCTTGATACTAGATAAGAAAAATTCATGCCACTCATAGAAAACTCAGTTTCTAGACCAAATGTTACTACTTGCAGTTACTTATGTAGATACAAGGGTCTAAAGCGAGATGACTACTGATCCACAGAGGCTGTCTCTCTACGGGAAACAGAAAGTGATATTAATCCCGCTCCCCAACAAACTGTGAGCTCCTTAAAGGTGAAAATCATCTTTAATTTCTGTCTTAATATCTAGCACATAACCTGACACCTAGCAAGCTTAACAAATCATTACACTGTACACCTGATCCTAATATCGTGTAAAGAATGGTTGAATAATAAGTGCATAAAGGAATAGTAGACAACTTTCAAAGTTTAAGCTCTGATTAAAAATGAGATGATCCAGAGAAGAACAGGCACATTTTTAAAATGATAGTTAAATGTTTAAAGGAATTTAACTGTCATCTTACCCACCTCCTCTTCAATACAATCCCTTCATCAAGAGCTAAGTCAGTTTTCTCTTCTGCCTGACCTCCTGCCTTCTTCTGCCCTCCTTGCTCCCAGATGCAGTTCTGACTTAGAGAAAATGTCTCATTTCTAGAGAAGATAGATAGCTTTCTGACTTTGGGAGAGCAATTATACACTCCTTCAAAAACTGATCTTTGCAAAAATTGTGCTTTGGGTAACCTGTTCCATTGACTCCAGTCCCAAAGCGCCATCTGCAAACTGGAACTTTGCCACACGAAAGACAAGGTGTTTTAGGCCCATTAGTAACAGGAAAAAAAATAAATGAATACAATTGATTCTTCTATTACTTCTCCATACTCCAAAGGAAACCTTAAGAAGACAAAAGGAATCTTTCATCAAACACAAAATTATACTATGCAGAAACTTTCAAAACAGACTAGTATTTTGAAGATGTAAAATCTTCAAAGGGTAAAAATGTTTTTTTTTTTTTTTTTTTCATTACTCTGATAAACAGTTGTCACAATAAACATTTGGACTATTATTTTGCTTTAAGAACAATTTAATGAGAGTGTACCAGAAAAGACTATGGATACTACGGATCCCTTTGTCCAGAATGGAGATTTTTTTCAACAGAGGAAGCACAAAACAAACCCCAGAGACTTGTGTCTATCCTCATCAAGAGCAACATCCAATGCCCTTCACACCAGGCAGAGTGGTTTACCCATGCTTTCTCTTTCCTAAAAATCTTAAAAAGGGGATTGCAGTCAGTTGAAACTTGTTATGCTGCAATTTACTCAGGCTTGCTAACTGAGATATATACATGCTGCCGCTGCTGCTAAGTCACTTCAGTCATGTCCGACTCTGTGTGACCCCATAAACGGCAGCCCACCAGGTTCCCCTGTCCCTGGGATTCTCCAGGCAAGAACACTGGAGTGGGTTGCCATTTCCTTCTCCAATGCATGAAAGGAAAAAGTGAAAGTGAAGTCGCTCAGTCGTGTCCGACTCTTCGTGACCCCATGGACTGCAGCCTACCTGCCTCCTCCGTCCATGGGATTTTCCAGGCAAGAGTACTGGAGCGGGCATGGTAGCATCTTAATAAAATCTTGGTTTCTTTCCTATAAAGGTAGAATTTATTGGAAAGTTAACTTGTGCCTTTGTTATGGACATTTAAGAGGATTTGAGCAAACAAATATAAATTATCTAAAGACTGCAATGGTGATAGGCTGGTTACTCAAGAAAGCAATCTTTTTTAAAAGAAGTTTCGATACCCACCAATTACTTGGTCACTATGCAAATTGAATCAAGAGTATCTGCCTTAGTTGGCAACGCCCCTCCAGTCTAGCACTAATTCACTTTTCTGGGGGACCCTCAGATCCCAGCTTGGTTTAGATCACTGCTGTTAGTGTGCAAGGACCTGAGAGTTTGGCCATTTTTTGGAAACCAAAGACCCATAATGTCTTGATTGGTATCAGATGACAAAAAGGAGTAAAACCTAATTTGTCAAAAGAGAGTGGCTTCATATACCAGCATCAGATAATCCTTGTTTCTGCCCATCCATGTTGTCATATCGATTTCTTTCCTTTCCTTTCTCAAACTCTCTCTCCTTCCCTTCCTTCCTTCTTATTTTTGGTGTACTAATGCTAGCTTTCATATAAAAATATAACTTTTACCTTCGCTTAAATAAGAGCATTGATTAGAGCAAGTCAGACACTATGTTAGGCGGTAAGATGCCTGCCAAAATGTATTCCTTTAGAGAAGTTATTGGTGAAGACATCTTAAGCAAAACTACCTAAATAAGCACAATAAGATTTTAATTAATGCTAGTTTACTTTTTCAACAAAGCACCATAGACATTTTTTTAATGACACACTTTAAAAAGACCTCAGTAGATGAGCTACTATGAAATAAAGGATAAAACTTCATTCCTTTTGAAATATATTAAAAATTATTTTTTTTTCATTATTGGCTCAGAATGACTTGCCATTAGAATTCTTCTCATTTTCTTAAATTATGTAATTGTCTAAAATTTCTAATGCAGGTCTTGAGAAGTCCATACACATGGTTACTTTCAGTTATTAGGGGGTTTAACACACATACTTTTAGCTTGGTCACTGTCTCCAGAAAGACACTGTGTTCTTCTAATTGGCAAGTCTCCAGTTAGCAGGAATCATAGCTTATCTCTATTGTTAGGACTAATTTGAACTGCCTGCCAAGAAATAAAGCTAACAGGAAAAATAATAACTTTCAAAAATAGAACCTCTGCTTATAATTAGGCATCTTACTTGAGGTTTCTACACAAGGAGCAACTCCTCAGCATGGGTGGATGTTTCATTCCTGTTTAGGCCCTATGTCACATTTCCTTGCAGACATGTGTTCAAAGTCTTCAGTTCCCAGAAAATCAAAAATTATACTAGCTTTTCCCATTATTGTAGTCACTGTGGGTAAAGAAAAAAATAATAACATAAGCAGGGATTGTGAAACAAGGGCACAGCTATGGAAAGTTATACATTTAACTTCTGTTTAATAAAAAAAATGAACAAAAGCCTGTTTCCAAGTCAAAATTCAGCATCCACTGGCACAGAACCAAGAGGAATGAAAAGAGCTCATTGGGCTCTAACCAGTGATTGCTCTGGACCTCTCACCTTGGGTCCAGTGTGTGGACACCTCGATCATCCATTTACGTAAAATGGCCTTTACAAGGGAGAAGAGCCAAGGGCACGGTAAGAAAAAAGAACCATGATGCTTAAAGTCATGCAGTGACTCAAGCCAGTGAAGAAAAGGCTACAAGCGATGATAGACATGAAAGAGAAATATAAACACTACAGGGGAAATAAAAGGTATTATGTTTCCTAGTGACAAGCAAACTAAAACTCTAAAAGGAGAGAACAGAAACTCCAAAAAGTAACAAAAACCATGGGTTACTGAGAAACACCCTGTTCACCCTGACTCCTGTTCCATAGGATACCCACTCACCACGATGCTGGCACACGCTTGGCAGACACATAGGAGCACGATGCAGCTCCAGGCTCTTTATCAAATTATTCGTGGAAAATCTCACAGGCACCTCCTCAACAACAGGCTCATAGGTTTTAACAAAAACGTTTCCCTATTTTACAGGCCCCAAACTGGCCCAATTCAGCTGTAAAGCTGTAGAATGAACTGTTCTAGATAAATAACTTTCTAGAAAACAGAACCACAATACCCTAGGTAATAAAAGGAATGATTTTCACATGGTAAAGAATCTACTTGCAATGCAGGAGGCCCAAGTTCAATTCCTGGATGGGAAAGATCCCTGGCGAAGGGAATGACTACCCGCTCCAGTATTCTTGCCTGGAGAATTGGAGGAGCCTGGAGGGCTAACAGTCCATAGGGTCCTGAAGAGTTGAACACGACTGAGTGACTAACACTTCCATTTTCACTTTTTAATATTTTAACCATTTTTGATAAAAGCTTTCTAAAATATAGTATCCTTTCTCCATAATTTATATAATCTAATAATGACAATCAAGCTTTTGTTGATGGCCAGAATGTTATAGGCATTTTAATTTTATGAGTTGATGAATCAATTATGTAATTTCTTTCCCTTTCTTCTTGACAATGGACTAAAGTTTATGCTGTCATGGAGCTACCCTCTCACAGAACAACTGTCCTTAACTGCTGTTCTGATCACCTTTGGAGAAAGAGAAATAAATTTTGTACTATGGAATCCTAAATTGAGAATCAATGAGCTCTGTGTGAGGCCTAGTACTGCAGACTTAGACTTCAGAAGAGAGATTTCCTCATTAGCAGTCTCATCCAACTAATTTTGGATTAAAATAGAGCCAACGTTAATAACAATAACAAAATACAATTTATGAATAAATTGAATATCTTCCTACTATGAAATAGGGTTATCATATCATTTTCTAATACCACCAAAATATTAGAATTAGACTTAGCACTCCCCAGAGAGTAAAAAGAGTCATCAAGTTCCACTGACTTTCTGTTTCATGTGTCTAAAGGCTGTAATGTCTAAAAATTATACCGTGGGGAGAATACCTTTTTTAAATATAATATTATTGCATTAAGCTTATTATTATCAGGCCTAAAATAGTAAGGGCCATTATTTTGCAGCTCCACGAAAGAGAAGGACCTAATAGTTAAACATAGCCCATTACCGGCACTATCCTGGCCTCTCACTATTGTTATAGCTCCATGTCATCCCATCTCCTCACTCGCCCACCAACCCCTCTGACTCGGCTATTAGGATTCAAAGATCCTATCATTTGCCACGTATTTTAACTTTCAGACAAAATCTTTCTTTCCCCACACCAGCAGTGGTTTCTCGCCTGGCATTTCCTCTGTGCTTCATCCTTTGACTCAGTGCCTCAAACCAGGGAGGCCAGCACTCCTGGGATATCCCCTGACTACTATTTTTTTTTTTTTCCTCGCTCACACACACAAACAGGTGTGCAACATCATAGGGCTTCCTCCCTAGACAATCAGCAGCTTCAAATATCAACACTTGTTTAGGTCTTTACTGATGAATATTCTAGGCTATAGCCAAAGATAAAACTTTGCCATTTATCTTTCCTTTAAACAGTATGAGGGGAAAAAGCTTTAGATTATGAATGCAATTAACACCAGTTTGTAAAATCTAAAAGTCATTTAATATAGTCGAAACAGTAACTAAAGAAGAACTGAACTAAAGCCTAAAAATAATGTCACTTGCTCTCCACCACTTAAGTAAGATGCAATGGGAATTTTAAAATGAGAGATAATTTGGATTTATTCCTAATTTAAACCCAATCGAAATACCAGGATCATTCCAAATTCTATTCCACTATTTTTGCATCCTCAAATTAGGCATGCAACGAAAATGAGGTTGGGCAAGAAGCCTCAGGCACATCAGACTGAAAACCAAAAGCCAAAGAAATGCATTCTATGTGTAGGGCACAAGATTTCTCTTATATGCTAGGCCTTAACTGTGAACTCTTTTTTTTGGAGTTTCATCAGAAAGTATATGGATAATATCTATAATAATTCCCTATTTAAAAACTAAGAAATGTTACTGGATATGGAGAAAAATATTAGCTCTACGAAGTAGATATATTTGAATCCAGGAAGTGAATCCGTTATTTGTATAGCTTCATTAATGAGGATGTGATTCAAATTTCATTCCTTTGTTTTATTCTTTTGGTAAATATTCCTTGCAGGGCAGGGTAGCAGGGGAAGTATAACATTTGGCTTCATGTTTTATTTATGGTCCTATGTTTGTGTGAAGTTTGCCAAAGGGAAAACAAAATTTCATATTAACTGATTCAATACATTAGGAACACATGTCCACATAGGTTTTGTGCGGGTTGGCTCAGCTGCCTAACAATACCTGCTGTTGCTGCTGCTGCTAAGTCTCTTCAGTCGTGTCCGACTCTGTGCGACCCCATAGATGGCAGCCTACCAGGCTCCCCCGTCCCTGGGATTCTCCAGGCAAGAACACTGGAGTGGGTTGCCATTTCCTTCTCCAATACATGAAAGTGAAAAGGGAAAGTGAAGTTGCTCAGTCGTACTTGGTTCCAAATAATCTTTCTTTTACAGCAGAATACATACCTCCCTATTCCCATCTGATAAAGGGAAGATGGACACACAGCCCTAGGGATGTGGGCATGTGGTATTGTAAATCCATCCTGTCCACTGAGGGGAAACAAAACCACACCACGTAACCAACAACAAACATGCCATTATGGTATGGGGCTTCCTTAAGCCTTCATTAAGGGCTTCCCTGGTGGCTCAGCGGTAAAGAATCTGCCAGCAATGCAGGAGACATGGGTTCGATCCCTGGGTCAGGAAGATTCCCTGGAGAGGGAATGGCAACTCACTCCAGTATTCCTTCCTGGTAAATCCCATGGGCAGAAGAGCCTGGCAGGTTACAGGCCATGGGGTCACAAAGAGTGAGACATGACTTAGCGACTAAAAACAACACCACTGGTAACCATCGTATGCATACAAAAAGGTTGATGACTCTAAACTGAATCCTGGCCAGTTACACCAGCTCAGCCGTCTACACACAACCACGCCCCAGACAGCAGGTTCAAGCTCTGCGGTACCGGTATTTGTCCATCTGACCCTCAGAGATCTGCGTGCAGTGACAAAGGTGGAGAGTGAAATCAGAGAAAATGCTGGCAAGCATTAAAGTCTCCATAGAAGTCTGAAATTTCAGTGTAATGGCAACAGACAGATGAAGTTTGAAAGTAATGAAAAATACATCCCTGAATCTGCCCTGTGGTTCTCTCTCTGAGGAGTGATCAAGAGGTAGTGAGCCTAAATGTTTTCCCATAAAGAGGAAACGGAGTGCTCTCCATTGCCAGGAAAGGCTGCAGGATTTTGAAGAAGTCTCATTAGGAACAGTCTTTGTTTTTTAGTTTAGCTTTTCTTTTTTTTTTCTTCTCCAAAGACAATGAGTAATTAAAGGCCTTTGAATTACTCATGCTCGTTTTTCTGAAACCAAAGATTTTTTTTTTATTGTTCTTCTAAATAAATTAAGGAACTATATTTTTATCTCTCAAATCTGAAAATCATGCTTGAAACAAATGCTGAGTACTTCTTAATGCTGAAAGCAGCATTCCCTTCTGATAAAATACATTTTAATCCTCAGAATCTGATATAACATGATAATGCCCGCAGAAACCTCTGAATTGTTGGTGATTGTGGGGCTGTTGTTTTGCTGTGTTGGTCATGTATCACTGCTGACCTTGTCATCCTGGGTCACTCACCCACCAACAGATACTTAACACACTGCGTATTCCCTCCAGGGTGAATTAGCTGCATGCCCAGGGCTGCTGTTTCTTGCTAATAGCTATTAAGTGAGCTTCTTTCTACAAAAGAATTAGAGCAGCTAATAAAAATTAGAGCTCACAAAATAGAGCACCCAGAATACTGGAGAAAATTTTAACTATGATGTACCTTTCACAACAGAACGAAACTTGCAAGGTTTAGCGTAATGCAATCAAAGAGCACAGCACACTCACACAACAAAATGAAGCTTTGATGCCAACAGAAATCTGAGGCCAGGGAACCATTCCCAAATTTTGAACACATTTCTACTAGATATTAACTCCCTTGGTATTCGTGTCCTATTTGTGAAATAAAGGAATAGAATTAGATGAACTGTAAGTCCCATTTCAGCTATAAAATTTTAACATCCAATATAATGAATGAGACAGCTGCCACCCCATTCACAGATTAATTAAGAATTTTTTAGCTTCCATAAATTAACCTCCTTAAAATGAAATGATACAGGATCTTAACTACAAACCAGGACTGGGATTCTGTAATTATGGCAAACAAAAACAACTTATTCAATCCTGCAGCTAAGATTTTGTAATACTGCCCCAAATTCCTACACAGAGCAAAGTTTTTCAATGTGTGAAACAATAAAGAAAGCTAATGGAAATTAGGTCACCTAAAACATTGGAAAATTAACTTTTAGTATGATGTACCCTGCATAATATTAAATAGCAGACTTGATTTTGTAAAAGTGAAAAGTGTAACCATGGTAAATAAATTTAGTGATAATTTTGTTCATTCTATGGTTTATCAGGGTTGGTTAAAGTGGAAAATACGATGAGTTGTATGTCTTATAGAGAACATGGGGGTTGTCACAATTTAGCTATTTCTCTGGGTATTAATTTTTTTTGTAAACTGAAACTACAAGTTTGCATAATTTTATGGTTAATACACCCAATGAATATGAACAGAAAAAAAAACAGATGGCATTAGGAATATAAACACAGCAATGATTACTAGTGAAATCAAAATTTCCTTCTAATCCTTTGCTTTAAAGAAAAATATTAGCTAATGAGTGGTACTCATGCAAGGTACATAGAAGAATGATTAGAAAAGTAAGAAATAATTGCCTTCTTAGAATATAAAGATACAGGTGAGAAGATGTTAAGCTGACAATAAAGGCATACTGTAGAGAGACAAGTTACAAGAAGGAAAAAGTAGGCAAGAGTGAACATATATTTTGTGGAAAATGGGGCTTAGCACATTCCTATATTCTAAAAAAGGTTTTTGGCAAAACTGTTGAATTCTCATTTACTTAATCCCTTTGGTACAAAATTCCTTCAAGTATGCATTAAACTTTTGAAACTAAACAGTATGTATATAATTATATTGCTTTATCACATTTAATAAAAGAGGGACACCAAGGTGGAAACAGTAAGATTTTTTTGCATGCTGACACCCTGATCTTTAAAAATGTTTAAGCCTGAGCCACCCAAATGGAGCCTGTAACAAAGACAAGAAGGCACTTGACTGGCACTCAAGTTTAGGATTTAGATCATATTCCAAGATCGCAACCTACAAACACGATGGCTGGAACCCATTGAACTGCACAGCCCTCAAAGCCGTGGAAGGAGACAGACTGCACACTGTCAAAGTGTTAGTTGCTCAGTCACATACGACTTTGTGACTCCATGGACTGTAGCCAGCCAGTTCCTCTGTCCATGGGATTTTCCAGGCAGGAATACTGGCGTGGGTTGCCATTCCCTTCTCCGAGGAATCTTCCTGAGCCAGGGATCAAACCCTGGGTCTCCTGCATTGCAGGCAAATTTTTTACCATCTGAGCCACAGAGGAAGCCCAGAATTATGAGATGACCCCCAAATTCCCACCCCCTGGTGTTCACAGCCTGGAAAATGCCTCTCCCTTCAGTGTGGGGAGACCTGTGAAGATGACAGCATAGTCTCTCCTTTGCTTAGGTTCTACTGTCGGACAAATAGGTAATGGCATAGTCACTCCATTCTCACATTACACTACGTAGGTCTCCTCATAGCAGACTGGAGAGTGTTTTCTTTAGCTTACTTTGAAGACCTAAACCTCACCATATTGCCAACTGGTGAGGCCTAGAAGTGTCCTTTGGGAGCTGAGAGCAACCCCTGGCTGACAGCCAGCAAAACAATAGGGTCCTCACTCTTGCAGCCATGAGGAACTGGATTCTGCCAGTAACCTCACTGGACCTGGCAGAGCACTCCAAGCTTCAAGGAGAAGCACAGTGCAGCCAACATCTTGATACAGGTGGTGAGATTCTGAGCAGAGGACCCAGAGAAAAGGCAGCCTGATTCCAGACCCACAGAAACTGTGAGATAATAAATTAGTGTCATTTTAAGATGCTAAATCGATGATAATTGAGTACACACAGAGAAAACTAATGACCAGTTTGGCTGTCCATGATACATTTCAGGGTCAACAAAGACATCTCAGAAGTGATGATCTGGACTGCAAATTGAATTAGAGTTATTCTGAAACAAACACCCAAACCACTTTGGAAATGTCTTCTATACAATTAAGTTTTAATTTATGCAGTAACCCCCATCTCCATCTGTGCTGTGCTGAGTCACTCAGTCATGTCTTACTCTTTGCAACTCGGTGGACTATAGCCTGCCAGGCTCCTCTGTCCACGGGGATTCTCCAGGCAAGAATTCTGGGATAGGTTGACATGCCTTCCTCCAGGGGATCTTCCCAACCCAGGGATCGAATCCAGGTCTCCTGCATTACAGGTGGATTCTTTACCATCTGAGCCACCAGAGAAGCCCAAGAACACTGGAGTGGGTCGCCGATCCCTTCTCCAGGGGAACTTCCTGACCCAGGAATTGAACTGGGATCTCCTGCATGCAGGCAGATTCTTTACCAGCTGAGCTACCAGGAAGCCCCTTTCTCCATCTATGGTAATGCAAACCAGTCTTGTTCACAAACACTATTTCCTTAGCATGCAATATTCTATGTTTTGTTTTTTTTTTTTAACTCTCATGTGCTTTCTTTGCAGACACTCTGATAATGATTCTAAAGATAATGAACAAAGAGAAACAGACTAAATGACTCCCTAAAGAACATTCCTATTGAGATTCCAACGTAAGCAATCTAGGCTTGTGCCAATATCTGTGTATTTACTGTAAATATCTTTGCCTCTTTCTGTGCTGTATGTAGTTGTGTCCGACTCTTGCGACCCCATGGTCTGAAGCCCACCAGGCTCCTCTGTCCGTGGGATTCTCCAGGCAAGAATACTGAAGTGGGTTGCCATGCCCTTCTCCAGGGGATCTTCCCAACCCAGGGATCAAATCCAGGTCTCCTACATTGCAGACAGATTCTTAACTGTCTGAGCCACCAGGGAAGACTGACTCTTTCTGTAATTAACTGGAAATATTTGTATAAAAATATGTAGGTTTTTATATTCCTGTCAACTAAAGCTACAGACCAATTTTAAAATTAAATATTTCAGCACACTGATTTGTCAATAAAACATAATTTCCCCAATATCTGATATACAAGTGAAACTTATTTACATTTTATCCTACATTAATGTCTAGCCCTTTGAATAGAGCAGTCAAGGTCACTGTGAAGTATGATTTGAGGAGTAACAAAAAATTTCATCCCAAAGCTTTCATATTACCTTAATAAGGTACCCAATATTGTTATCATTAAGATTTACTTTGTACCTCAAATATTTTTTTCAAAGAATGTATGAGAAAATTCTAAATAAGTAAGTAGAAATACACACACACACACATATATATACATATGAGAGTTTCACCTTGGGGGCTTAAAATTAACTCAAGAAAGCCTAAGTGCATTAGTCACTCAGTTGTGTCTGACTCTTTGTTATCATGAACTGTATGTAGCCTTCCAGGCTCCTGTGTCCATGGAATTCTCCAGGCAAGATTATTGGAGTGGGTTACCATTCCCTTCTCCAAAGGATCTTCCTGTCCCAGGGATCGAACCCTAGTCTCCTGCATTGGAAGCAGATTCTTTACAAACTGAACCACGAGGGAAGGGTTAAGAAAGCCTATGGAAATCCAAATACATTTTAAAGTGCTGCGTTTTAGAATATACTATTAGGTTGGTGCAAACGTAATTGCAGTTTCAGATCATGACTATTAAATCATTAAAACTAGGCTCAAACATATCTTTAATAATCACAATAGAAACCATTACAATCAACACATTTTTGCCCACAAAAGATAAGTTTGTTTATTCCTATAGCATAAAAATCCATATTTTGGGATTCAGTGAACTCTTGGAAGAATTTTATGCCTCCTATCGGTTGTGGACGCATTTTTCCTTCAAAAAGTTGTTGAGATGCTTGAAGAAATGGCGGTTGGTTGAAAAGTGGTCAGGTGAACATGGTGAAGTTCATGAGGTCTAGAGTCGTCAGGGAGAAGAATTGGCCCCTTCCGTTGACCAATGTCAGCTGTAGGCTTTGCAGTTTTGGGTGTATCTCATCAATTTGCTGAGCATACTTCTCAGATGTAACGGTTTCACTGGGATTCAGAAAGCTACAGTGGATCAGACAGGCAGCAGACCACCAAACCGTGACCATGACGTTTTTAGGGGGCAAGTTTGGCCTTGGGAAGTGCTTTGGAGCATCTTCTTGGTCCAACCACTGAGTTGGTCATCATCACCAGTTGTCATATAAAATCCACTTTCTATCACATGTCACAGTCTGATCAAGAAATGGTTTGTCTTGTTGCACAGAATAGGAAATGACAACACTTCAAAATGAATGATTTTTTAAATTTTTCATTCAGCTCATGAGGCACCCACTTATTGAGCTTTTTCACCTTTCCAATTTGCCTCAAATCCCAAATGACCATAGAATGGCAAACACTGAGTTCTTGGGCAACTTCTCATGTAGTTGTAAGAGGATCAGCTTTTTTTTTTTTTTTTTTTTTGGAATCTTTTATTTTTTATTTTTTTAATATAAATTTATTTATTTTAACTGGAGGCTAATTACTTTACAATATTGTATTGGTTTTGCCATACATTGACATGAATCTGCCACAGAGGTACATGTGTTCCCCATCCTGAACCCCCCTCCCACCTCCCTCCCCATACCATCCCTCTGGGTCATCCCAGTGCACCAGCCCCAAGAATTCTGTATCATGCATCGAACCTGGACTGGCGATTTGTTTCACATATGATAATATACATGTTTCAATGCCATTCTCCCAAATCATCTCACCCTCTCCCTCTCCCACAGAGTCCAAAAGTCTGTTCTATACATCTGTGTCTCTTTTGCTGTCTCGCATACAGGGTTATCATTACCATCTTTCTAAATTCCATATATATGCGTTATTATACTGTATTGGTGTTTTTCTTTCTGGCTTACTTCACTCTGTATAATAGGCTCCAGTTTCATCCACCTCATTAGAACTGATTCAAATGTATTCATTTTAATGGCTGAGTAATATTCCATTGTGTATATGTACCACAGCTTTCTTATCCATTCGTCTGCTGATGGACATCTAGGTTGCTTCCATGTCCTGGCTATTATAAACAGTGCTGCGATGAACATTGGGGTACACATGTCTCTTTCAATTCTGGTTTTTTCGGTGTGTATGCCCAGCAGTGGGATTGCTGGGTCGTATGGCAGTTCTATTTCCAGTTTTTTAAGGAATCTCCACACTGTTCTGCATAGTGGCTGTACTAGTTTGGATCAGCTTCTAAAAGTACTCTCAGTTGTTCATTGTCAACTTCCGATGACCGGCCATTGTACCATATCTTCACAGCTTTCGTCTCCTTTGCAAAACATCTTCAACCACCACTGCACTATACGTTCATTAGAGGTTCCTGGACAAAATACGCTATTGATATTATGAGTTGTCAACACAGCTTTAGGACCCATTTTGAATTCAAGTAAGAAAATTACTCAAATTTGCTTTTTGTCTAACATCATTTTCCTAAGTTTAGAATAAATACAAAATAAACAGCAAGCAATAAGTCATTAGCAAAACATATAAAGTGAGAAATGTGCATTAAAATGATGCATAACATAACCATAACATAAACATAACATTAAATAAACATAACATTTATCTAAGGATGTATTCCAATATCAAATGGCAAAGTTCAACAAGGCAAAACCCCAACTACTTTTTCACCAATCTAATAATTGCCTATCTTTTCTCTTTTGACAGAAGATTCTGCCATACAAGGCCCTGGAGACATGATAAAGGCAGTGAGCATTAGGATGCCGTATAGAGAAGCTGAATACTTCATGAATTTACTTGCACTGATTCTAGATATACATGTGATATTGAAATTTAATTTTCTAGGTGACATTATTTTGGTAGAGAAATTCAACTGTCCATATAGGAACCTGGAGAATAAAAAACTTAAGCCATTTGCCCACAGTCAGTGGTAGAGATGAGGCTAGAGCAGGCAAGAGATTTGCACTTACCTTATTTTTCAAATCAAGTAATAACAACTAAACATATCATTGAAAATACTAGAGAAAAGGTTTAAGATTCCTAGTTATAAACAAGTAGATAATGCACAAAGTCACATGCAATCATGGCCTATTCTAGCTTCTCAGTTTTTGAATCAAAAATATGATTATGTAGATCAAACATCAGCCAACTACTGCTCATGGCCTATGCTAGCTTCTCAGTTTTTGAATCAAAAACATGATTATGTAGATCAAAGATCAGCCAACTACTGCTCATGACCAATTTAGCCAGCTTCAGCTTTTGTGAATACAATTTTATTGAAACACGACTACACCCTTTTCTTATATGTATTGTTTAAGGCTCCTTCCTGCTACAGTGACAACACTATACAGTCACGACAGCTGCATGGCTGGTAAAGTCTATTTCTTTAGAAAAATGATTTGCCAACCCTTGTTTCTAGTCTATTAAAAATCAATATTTAGTCTGAATTTATATTAGTATATCTGCTGCTACTGCTGCTGCTAAGTCGCTTCAGTTGTGTCCGACTCTGTGCGACCCCATGGACTGCAGCCTACCAGGTTCCTCTGTCCATGGGATTTTCCAGGCAAGAGTACTGGAGTCGGCAGTCCAGGTTCGATGCACGATACTGCATGCTTGGGGCTGGTGCACTGGGATGACCCAGAGGGATGGTATGGGGAGGGAGGAGGGAGGAGGGTTCAGGATGGGGAACACATGTATACCTGTGGCGGATTCATTTTGATATATGGCAAAACCAATACAATATTGTAAAGTTAAAAAATAAAATTAAATTAAAAAAAAAATACTGGAGTCAGGTGCCATTGCCTTCTCCATTATTATAATACCATAAAGAAATTATACATAACCCTATCTAAAGTCCTTGGTTAAGTAAATAAATGGCATTGGCAGGAAGTGTGTATGACCAAAATACTACATATTAATATATATTTAGACTGGCCAGTGATTAACAGACCCATATAACATGAAGGGTGACATCTTACTTTTTTGTAAGCATTTAGCATTCATAAAATGGGCAAATAAATTCTCTTGCTATTTTTGGCCATTAGAGATCATTCATTTATTTCAAACCTCATCTTATACTCTAGTTACAAAACATTTTTTCATGAATTTAAGTTCTTTGCAGACCTTTGTGTAATACAATACTGTATAAAAATTTTATAACCCTCTGTATACAAACTAACTGTAGAACCTGGCTGAGATGGAAAATTGAGTAGAAATGAAAATAAAAAATTCTATGATAGCTTTTGTAATTATAGGATATGTTCTTACAATAAATATTAAGCCTAACATTAATGACACAATTTTAAGAGATATAGGAAAAAAAATAGCCAAGTTAAAGCATGTCTATTCCTAGAATTTTTCTTAAGGCATATCATTTAAATGGCATATGCAATATCAGATAAACTCAAAAGCAACTGGTTAACACTTAAATATTTCTTTATGGTTCAGAATTTGAGCTATTTAGTATTTATATATACTCCTGAGGTGATTATTTTTTTAAAACATGTTTGATATAAGCAGCCATCCCAGTCTATGACAATGTGGAAATAGAATGACATCATGTCTAGAGAAAAATTCAAGAAAAGGTATCTGATTTTTATGAAAAGTTGTCAACTTTACAAAAGAACATGTCTGTTCATCTGGTATAAAAAATCTAAACCATAATATCATGTCTCCAAATATGTCTCAGAGAGCTCATCCATTAACTTTAAAATTCAAATACTCAAATTTCACATAACCTATCTGAACATTGTAATATTTGAGAGCTTCAAGGGGCCATGATAATAGTTTCCCTAGCTTCTTTGAGCTCTTTTCATTTGTTTATTCATTCATTCATTCATTCATATGTCTAAATCATATAAACTTTCTGATGACCTACTACATACCAGGTACATTAGCTGGACAATCACCAGCTAATGCTCACCAAATTGCACGATAGCTCACCAAAAACAGAAAGCCATATTTTATTTCCAACAAGCATTTGCCAAGGGCCCATGTCCATTGGACTGCAAGGAGTTCCAACCAGTCCATCCTAAAGGAGACCAGTCCTTGGTGTTCAATGGAAGGACTGATGTTGAAGCTGAAACTCCAATACTTTGGCCACCTGATGGAAAGAACTGACTCATTGCAAAAGACCCTGATGCTGGGAAAGATTGAGGGCAGGAGGAGAAGGGGATGACAGAGATGGTTGGATGGCATCACTGACTCAATGGACATGAGTTTGGGTAGACTCTGGGAGTTGGTGATGGACAGGGAGGCCTGACATGCTGCAGTTCATGGGATTGCAGAGTCGGAGACGACTGAGTGAGTGAATTGAAGTGAATATAATATACACTTTATGCACTGTGCTAAGATCTAAGAATAAAGAGATAACTAAATGGAACAATGGTGTAAAATACCAGTATGCACCAGATATTCCTGGGGATTTCAAAATATACAGAGGCTTAGGTTCCATCTTGATCCAGTGGATCAGGATTTCTGGTAGTAGGACCCATAACTGAATTTTTGCAAATTCAACTGTTGATCACTAGGCACACTGAAGTCTGAGAGTCATTTGTCTGGAAGATGTACTATACAGCACATAGATAAGGAAAGTCCCATGATTGAAATGGAAATACCAGGAAAGAAACATCAAGTTCTACCTGAAGAGATCAGAAAGAACTCTTTGAAGAAATAGAATCTTCAAGATGTCTTAACAAATGAGAAATTCACCAAGAAGATAAACAGAGATAATTCATGTGCAAGAGGTAATCCGTTTAGAAATGAATGAAGTCATGAGAACAGCATGGCATGTTTTGGGAACTGCAAATTGCTAAACAGATGTTAAATAGTTGGACGGTGTACATGGGAAATACAGAAATCAGATTGAATATATTCTTTGCAGCCAAAGATGGAGAAGCTCTATACAGTCAGCAAAAACAAGACTGGGAGCTGACTGTGGCTCAGATCATGAACTCCTTATTGCCAAATTCAGACTTAAATTGAAGAAAGTAGGGAAAACCACTAGACCATTCAGGTATGACCTAAATCAAATCCCTTATGATTATACACTGGAAATGACAAATAGATTCAAGGGATTAGATCTGATAGACAGAGAGCCTAAAGAACTATGGAAGGAGGTTTGTGACATTGTACAGGAGGCAGTGATCAAGACCATCGCCAAGAAAAAGAAATGCAAAAAGGCAAAATGGTTGTCTGAGGAGGCCTTACAAATAGCTGTGAAAAGAAGAAAAATGAGAGGCAAAGGAGAAAAGGAAAGATATATCCATTTGAATGGAGAGTTTCAAAGAATAGCAAGGAGAGATAAGAAAGCCTTCTTCAGTGATCAGTGCAAAGAAATAGAGGAAAACAATAGAATGGGTAAGACTAGATATCCCTTCAAGAAAATTAGACATGCCAAGGGAACATTTCATGCAAAGGTGGGCACAATAAAGGACAGAAATGGTATGGACCTAATAGAAATAGAAGATATTAAGAAGAGGTGGCAAGAATACACAGAAGAACTATACAAAAAAGATCTTCATGACCCAGATAACCACAATGGTGTTATCACTCACTTAGAACCAGATAAAATAGAATGCAAAGTCAAGTGGGCCTTAGGGAAACATCACTACAAACAAAACTAGTGGAGGTGACAGAATTCCAATTGAGCTATTTCAATTCCTGAAAGATGATGCTATGAAAGTGCTGCACTCAATATGCCAGCAAATTTGGAAAACTCAGCAATGGCCACAAGACTGGAAAAGGTCAGTTTTCATTCCATTCCCCAAAATGGAAATGCCAAAGAATGCTCAAACTACCATACAATTGCACTCATCTCACATGCTAGGAAAGTAATACTCAAAATTCTCCAATCCAGGCTTCAACAGTATGTGAACCATGAACTTTCAGATGTTCAAGCTGGATTTAGAAAAGGCAGAGGAACCAGAGATCACATTGATGGGGAACATGCGTATACCTGTGGCGGATTCATTTTGATATATGGCAAAACCAATACAATACTGTAAAGTTAAAATATAAAATTAAATTAAAAAAAAAAAAAAAAGCAAGAGAGTTCCAAAAAAACATCTGACTAGCCCAAAGACTTTGACTGTGTGGATCACAATAAACTGTGGAAAATTCTGAAAGAGATGGGAATACCAGATCACCTAACCTACCTCCTGAGAAATCTGTATGCAGGTCAAGAACCAACAGTTAGAACTGGACATGGAACAACAGACTGGTTCCAAATAGGAAAAGGAGTACATCAAGGCTATATATTGTCACCCTGCTTATTTAATTTATACACAGAGTACATCATGAGAAATGCTGGACTGGATGTGGCACAAGCTGGAATCAAGATTGCTGGGAGAAATATCAATCACCTCAGATATGCAGATGACAGCACCCTTATGGCAGAAAGCGAAGAAGAACTAAAGAGCTTCTTGATGAAAGTAAAAGAGCAGAGTGAAAAAGTTGGCTTAAAGCTCAACATTCAAAAAACTAAGATCATGGCATCTGGTCCCACCACTTCATGGGAAATAGATGGGGAAACAGTGGAAACAGTGTCAGGCTTTATTGTTTGGGGCTCCAAAATCACTGCAGATGGTGACTGCAGCCATAAAATTAAAAGGCGCTTGCTCCTTGGAAGGAAAGCTATGACCAACCTAGACAGCATATTAAAAAGCAGAGACATTACTTTGCCAACAAAGGTATGTCTAGTCAAAGCTATGATTTTTCCAGTAGCCATGTATGAATATGAGAGTTGGACTATGAGAAAGCTGAGCCCTGCAGTGATGTTTTTAAACTGTCATGTTGGAGAAGGCTCTTGAGAGTCCCTTGGACAGCAAGGAGATCCAACCAGTTCACACTAAGAGAAATCAGTCCTGAATATTCACTGGAAGGACTGATGTTGAAGCTGAAAGTTCAATATTTTGGACACCTGATGTGAAGAACTGACTCACTGGAAAAGACCCTGATGCTGGGAAAGACTGAAGACAGGAGAAGGGGATGACAGAGGCTGAGATGGCTGGATGGCATCACCGATTCAAAGGACATGAGTGTGGTAAGCTCTGGGAGTTACCTATGGACAGGGAAGCCTAGCGTGCTGCAGTCCATGGGGTCGCCAAAAGTTGGACATGACTGAGCGACTGAATGGAACTGTTATGGGAAAATTCCAGGAGAAGAATTTGGAAAGGTAAGCAGAAGAATTCAGGCCATAAAGGACTCTGCGTGTTTTATTAAAAGTTTTGATACTATCTTGTGGGCCATAATGAGTTATCCGAGTTTTATAATCAAGTAAGTGATATTATTAGACATATTACAACTAGTAAGGTAGAATTAGATGAAGACAGCAGGGAGAAATACTACCCTGGCTAAGAAATGATGAGAACCTGAACTAAAATAGTGGTGTCATGGGGAAAATAAAGGAAAAATAAAATAGACTTTTAGAAAGTAGTAATGATATGTCTAAGATATAAAATAAATCGTGAAGAGAGAATTAGTGGTTTCTAATTTGAAAGACTGACTAGATTATGCACATATTGGAAACAGTAATACAAGTTAAGATTTATACAACATGAGCCATGTTCTAGGACTGTCCTGAGAACTTTGTCTATTCAATTTCCATTCACCACTGTGAGATGGGTATTATGCCAATTTTAAAGATTAAGAAACTGAAGCACATGAAGGTTGACTTCCTTGCCCAAGATCATCAAGTAGAAAGTGACAAAGTCAGGAGTTGAACCCAGGCAGCCTGGTCTCATGGCCAATGCTCTTTATTGCTCTGCTGTCTCCTAAATATAGATAATGAGGAGAAGCATAGGGGAATGTAGAAATTAGAGTGGATTTATATGAAAGACACTGGTCTGTGTGAGCTTCTTGTTGAAATACCATGTGGGCGGTTGAGAGTGTGGATCTGGAAGTCAATAGAGCAGCAGTCTCCAGGCATTTAGAACTGGAAGTCATTTAGTAAGTAGATAGTTTGACACTATTAGTGTAAAGGAGATCCTAGAAAAACATGTGAAGTGAGAAGAGAAGCAGCCTAAGAATACCATTAACAATATTTTAGAGGCAGACAATGTTTTCAATGTAATGTTATAGTTAGTCATCTGTAGATTTTGGTCTACTTATCTATTTATTCCATTACAAACAGAATTTCTTTTCTTTGAGAGAAGTCTCCTTCTTCATTTATCAGAACTTACAAAAAATTATATTTTTGAAAAAGAAATGAAATAATTATTTGATACAGTTTTCTTTTTAACACTTCTCTGTTAACCAAAAATTACAGGACAGCAAAGTTATGCGGGTGGGGGATGCTATTAAATGAAAACAAAGCAATATGACTTCCTCTTTCAGATTATTTATGGTATATGAAGACATTTGGACCATAAAGAAAGCTGAGCACTGAAGAATTGATGCTTTTGAACTGTGGTGTTGGAGAAGACTCTTGAGAACCCCTTGGTCTGCAAGGAGATTCAACCAGTCCATCCTAAAGGAAATCAGTCCTGAATATTCATTGGAAGGACTGATGCTGAAGCTGAAACTCCAATACTTTGGCCACCTGATGCAAAGAACTGACTCATTGGAAAAGACCCTGATGCTGGGAAAGATTGAAGGAGGGAGGAGAAGAGGATGGCAGAGGATGAGATGGTTGGATGTCATCACCGACTCGATGGACATGGGTTTGAGTAAACTCTGGGAGATGGTAATGGACAGGGAAGCCTGGCATGCTGCAGTCCATGGGGTTGCAAAGAGTTGGACATGACTAAGTGACTGAACTGAACTGAACTTATGAAGAAACAGTCAAATTACCACACATGCAGCTAAACTGTATCAGACTATATTGTATCAGAAAAATTTTATCAAACTATTCTTAAAGGGTTATTCCAATAAGACTCACTGTATAGCTCTGAGACATTTCAGCCAAAATATTAAAGGAATGCCATGATCTAACGTACAACTGTGAAAGCTGCACACACATCATTTCAGTGGCAAGGAAAATTCTCGATTACTTTCATTTCTCCCAGCTTCAATAATAGCCTACTTCATTCTGTAACAATGAGATTCCGTGTCACAATCACCATTAATCTGTCCAGTATGAGCATCACTTAACTTCATACTTTTCCCTGAAGATTTACATACAAACCTGCCAGCATCATTTAGCACCATTTTCTGGCTCTTCTCAGCCAAGGCACAATATTGGCAGGAATGAGGATTAAATACTAAGTCACACCTTAAAGAAGGTCTAAATCAGAAAGCGGTATTAGAAATATTCTTACTCTTTGAACAAGCCCATGTGATCTAGACCTTCAAATCTTAATTTTATTGACCATTAAAATATATGTAAGAATTCTTTTAAATTTCTACATCAAAATTTGTTCTTTGCATATGAATCTCTCCAAAGTAGACTCCTACAATTAATTTTTTATCCAAAATATCTTAACTTTGTCTTTATTTTGAGAGCGTTAATGATTTACTATAGTGAAGTAGAAAGAATCAGAAAAGCCCAAGTTTGTCCCAGTGCTGGCATGGTTCTGTCACCCAGCCAAGGATCAATAACTATTGATTGAACATGGCCTCAGTTGCCAAGAAGTTAGATAAACTGTGACCTTTGGGTTAGACAGACAATGTTTGTTAAGTGGCCTGTAATCCCAATATACATATATATATATATAGAGAGAGAGAGAGAGAGAGAGCGAGAGAGAGAGAGAGAGAGACGCTTCCTGGTTAGCATTAATAATAAAAATCCGGGAGAGGAGCCAAGATGGCGGAGGAGTAGGACAGGGAGAACACTTTCTCCCCCACAAATTCATCAAAAGTGCATTTAAACGTCGAGTAAATTCCACAAAACAACTTCTGAATGCTGGCAGAGGACATCAGGCACCCAGAAAAGCAACCCAACTCTTGAAAGGAGGTATATATTAAAAACAAAAAAAAAGACAAAAAAGAGGGACGGAGTTCCGTCCGGGAAGGGAATCTTAAAAGAGAGAAGTTTCCAAACATCAGGAAACCTTCTCACTGCGAATCTGTGCCGAGCTTTGGAAGCACAGAGGGCAACATAACAGGGAGAAAAAATAAATAAACAATTTAAAACTCGCAGATTGCGAGCCCTACAGTAACTCCCCCAGCAGAGAAGTAGCGCAGACGCCTGCATCCGCCATTAGCAAGCCGGGGCTGGGCAGGGAGGCGCGGCGTGGGCTGCATCGCTGAGAGTAAGAATTTGGCCTGAATACCCTGAGCGCTATCTGAGCGAAATAATTTGGGCTAGCAAACCAGTCTGTGGGATACCTACCACGCGAAAAACCAGCCCTAACCTAAGACCGCCAGGCCCGCGCACGAAACAAAGGACTGAACAGAGATAGCCGGCTGCAGACCTTCCCCCTCCGGTGACAGGCAGCCAGAGCCGGAAGGGGGCAATCGCAGCCCCAGAGAGACATTATCTATAAAATTGTAAGCAGGCTTCTTTGCTAACTAAAACTTCTTGGGGGTCTGGACGGTCAACATCTGCCTGAGAAGGTGCGCCGGTTTTACATCCAGATAACCGAGTGGCGGGGAGGCGATAAGTCGCAGCATTGGCGCTCGCCTGGGAAGAGCAAATTGGCGCTGGGACCTGGGAAGAGCACAAAACGCAGGCCCAACTGAGTCTGCGCCTCTGAGGACTACCCGAGTGCCTGAACCTGAGCGGCTTGGACCTGGGAGGTGCATGCAGCCCAGGGCCAGCCTCGGATTGTTCCCGGCGGAACAACCTAGAGTCCGAGCAGTGTGGACAGGGAGGCTACACGCGCCGTGAGCAGGGGCAGACCCAGGGTGGCTGAGGCACTGCGAGCCCACGCCAGTGTTATTTGTTTGCAGCATCCCTCCCTCCCTCCCCACAGCGCGACTGAACAAGTAAGCCTAAAAAAAAAAAAAAAGTGTCCTCCACCGTGCCCTTTGAGTCAGGGCGGAAACCAGATACTGAAGAGACTAGCAAACAGAAGAAGATATAACAGAGGGAAACCCTTGGAAGCTACAGGCAATAGATCAAAACCCTGTGGTTACTACGGACTACATAGGAAGGGGCCTATAGATCTTGAGAAATATAAATCTGACCAAGGAACTAGCCAAAAATGAACTGAACCCACAACACCCACAAAAAAAAAAAAAAGTCCTAGATATATTTTTATTATTTTTACGATCATTTTTTTTTTTTTTTTTTAAAAAAAAAAAATTTTTTAAGTCCTCTATTGTTCCTTTAATTTTCACTTTTATAACCTATTACTTTGCAAAAAAAAAAAAAAAAAAAAAAATACCTATTTTTTTTTCTTCAGCAAACTTCATATATATATATTTTATAATTTTTTGACCTTGTTTTTTTTTGTTGTTGTTGTTTTTTTTTTTTTTTTTTTCTTTTCTTTAACATTGTAT
The DNA here is from genome assembly GCF_027580195.1 of Bos mutus. Lineage (NCBI taxonomy): Eukaryota > Metazoa > Chordata > Mammalia > Artiodactyla > Bovidae > Bos > Bos mutus. Next base: position 25,696,242 of record NC_091623.1, read on the forward strand.
TTTTGAAATTCCAAACTCTACTCTAGATTTTTAATTTTCGCTTTTTGGTATATATGTTATCAATTTTGTACCTATAGTTTTTTTTTTATATAATTTCTGTGACTTTTTTTTTTCTTCTTCTTCTCTTTCTTTTTCTTCTTCTTTTATATAACATTGTATATATGAAATTCCAAACTTTACTCTAGATTTTTAATTTATGCTTTTTGGTATTTGATATCAATTTTGTACCTGTATTTTCTTTATAATTTTTGTGACATTGTTCGTATTTGTTTGTTTGTTTTTTTCTCTTATTTTTTTTTTTTTTTTTTTTTTTTTTTTTAACATTGTGTTTTTGAAATTCCAAACTCTACTCTAGATTTTTAATTTTTGCTTTCTGGTATTAGTTATCAATTTTGTACCTGTACTTTCTTTATAATTTTCGTGACCTTGTTTGTTTTTGTTTGTTCGTTTTTTCTCTCTTTCTTTTCCTTCTTCTTTTCTTTAACATTGTATTTTTGAAATTCCAAACTCTACTCTAGATTTTTAATTTTCGCTTTCTGGTATTAGTTATCAATTTTGTACCTGTACTTTCTTTATAATTTTCGCGACCTTGTTTGTTTTTGTTTGTTCGTTCTTTCTCTCTTTCTTTTCCTTCTTCTTTTCTTTAACGTCGTATTTTTGAAATTCCAAACTCTACTCTAGATTTTTAATTTTTGCTTTTATGTATTTGTTACCAATTTTGTACCTTTAAGGACCCAATCTTCAGGACCCATTTTTCACTAGGAGTGAGATTACTGGCTTGACTGCTCTCTCCCTTTGACCCTCCTTTTTCTCCACCAGGTCGCCTGTGTCTCCTCCCTAACCCCTCTCTACTCTACCCAACTCTGTGAATTTCTGTGTGTTCCAGACGGTGGAGAACACTTAGGGAACTGATTACTGGCTGGATCTGTCTCCCTCCTTTTCATTCCCCCCTTTTATCCTTCTGGCCACCTCTGTTACCTTCCTCCTTCTTCTCTTCTCTGTATAACCCCGTGAACATCTCTGAGTGGTCCAGTTGTGGAGTGCACATAAGGAAGTGACAACTGGCTAGCCCACTCTCTCCACTATTGATTCACCTCATCTCATCTGGGTCACCTCTAACTCCCTCCTCCCTCTTCTCTTCTCCATGTAACCCTGTGAACCTCTCTGAGTGACCTCACTGTAGAGAAACTTATCATCTTTAATGTAGATGTTTTATCAATGGTGTTGTATAGAAGGAGAAGTTTTGAAACTACTGTAAAAATAAGACCGATAATCGGAAGCAGGAGACTTAAGTCCAAACCCTGACTCCAGGAACTCCTGACTCCAAGGAACATTCATTGACAGGAGCTCATCAAATGCCTCCATACCGACACTGAAACCAAGCACCACACAAGGGCCAATAAGTTCCAGGGCAAGACATACCAAGCAAATTCTCCAGCAACAAAGGAACACAGCCCTGAGCTTTCAAGATACAGGCTGCCCAAAGTCACCCCAAAACTATAGACATCTCATAACTCATTACTGGACATTTCATTGCACTCCAGAGAGAAGAAATACAGCTCCACCCACCAGAACACTGACACAAGCTTCCCTAACCAGGAAACCTTGACAAGCCACCTGTACAAACCCACACACAGTGAGGAAACGCCACAATAAAGAGAACTCCACAAACTGCCAGAATACAGAAAGGACACCCCAAACTCAGCAATTTAAACAAGATGAAGAGACACAGAGGAATACTCAGCAGATAAAGGAACAGGATAAATGCCCACCAAACCAAACAAAAGAGGAAGAGATAGGGAATCTACCTGATAAAGAATTCGAATAATGATAGTGAAATTGATCCAAAATCTTGAAACTAAAATGGAATCACAGATAAATAGCCTGGAGACCAGGATTGAGAAGATGCAAGAAAGGTTTAACAAGGACCTAGAAGAAATAAAAAGAGTCAATATATAATGAATAATGCAATAAGTGAAATTAAAAACACTTTGGAGGCAAATAAATAGTAGAATAACAGAGGCAGAAGACAGGATTAGTGAATTAGAAGATAGAATGGTAGAAATAAATGAATCAGAGAGGATAAAAGAAAAACGAATTAAAAGAAATGAGGACAATCTCAGAGACCTCCAGGACAATATTAAACGCTACAACATTGAATCATAGGGGTTCCAGAAGAAGAAGACAAAAAGAAAGACCATGAGAAAATACTTGAGGAGATAATAGTGGAAAACTTCCCTAAAATGGGGAAGGAAATAATCACCCAAGTCCAAGAAACCCAGAGAGTACCAAACAGGATAAACCCAAGGAGAAACACCCCAAGACACATATTAATCAAATTAACAAAGATCAAACACAAAGAACAAATATTAAAAGCAGCAAGGGAAAAACAACAAATAACACACAAGGGAATTCCCTATAAGGATAACAGCTGATCTTTCAATAGAAACTCTTCAAGCCAGGAGGGAATGGCAAGACATACTTAAAATGATGAAAGAAAATAACCTACAGCCCAGATTATTGTACCCAGCAAGGATCTCATTCAAGTATGAAGGAGAAATCAAAAGCTTTTCAGACAAGCAAAAGCTGAGAGAATTCTGCACCACCAAACCAGCTCTCCAACAAATACTAAAGGATATTCTCTAGACAGGAAACACAAAAACGGTGTATAAACTCGAACCCAAAACAATAAAGTAAATGGCAACGGGAACATACTTATCAGTAATTACCTTAAATGTAAATGGGTTGAATGCCCCAACCAAAAGACAAAGACTGGCTGAATGGATACAAAAACAAGACCCCTACATATGTTGTCTACAAGAGACCCACCTCAAAACAGGGGACACATACAGACTGAAAGTGAAGGGCTGGAAAAAGATTTTCCATGCAAATAGGGACCAAAAGAAAGCAGGAGTAGCAATACTCATATCAGATAAAATAGACTTTAAAACAAAGGCTGTGAAAAGAGACAAAGAAGGTCACTACATAATGATCAAAGGATCAATCCAAGAAGAAGATATAACAATTATAAATATATATGCACCCAACACGGGAGCACCACAGTACGTAAGACAAATGCTAACAAGTATGAAAGGAGAAATTAACAATAACACAATAATAGTGGGAGACTTTAATACCCCACTTACACCTATGGATAGATCAACTAAACAGAAAATTAACAAGGAAACACAAACTTTAAACGATACAATAGACCAGTTAGACCTGATTGATATCTATAGGTCATTTCATCCCAAAACAATGAATTTCACCTTTTTCTCAAGCGCACATGGAACCTTCTCCAGGATAGATCACATGCTGGGCCATAAAGCTAGCCTTGGTAAATTCAAAAAATAGAAATCATTCCAAGCATTTTTTCTGACCACAATGCAGTAAGATTAGATCTCAATTACAGGAGAAAAACTATTAAAAATTCCAACATATGGAGGCTGAACAACACGCTGCTGAATAACCAACAAATCACAGAAGAAATCAAAAAGAAATCAAAATTTGCATAGAAACGAATGAAAATGAAAACACAACAACCCAAAACCTGTGGGACACGGTAAAAGCAGTCCTAAGGGGAAAGTTCATAGCAATACAGGCACACCTCAAGAAACAAGAAAAAAGTCAAATAAATAACCTAACTCTACACCTAAAGCAACTAGAAAAGGAAGAAATGAAGAACCCCAGGGTTAGTAGAAGGAAAGAAATCTTAAAAATTAGAGCAGAAATAAATGCAAAAGAAACAAAAGAGACCATAGCAAAAATCAACAAAACCAAAAGCTGGTTCTTTGAAAGGATAAATAAAATTGACAAACCATTAGCCAGACTCATCAAGAAACAAAGGGAGAAAAATCAAATCAACAAAATTAGAAACGAAAATGGAGAGATCACAACAGACAACACAGAAATACAAAGGATCATAAGAGACTACTATCAACAATTATATGCCAATAAAATGGACAACGTGGAAGAAATGGACAAATTCTTAGAAAAGTACAACTTTCCAAAACTGGACCAGGAAGAAATAGAAAATCTTAACAGACCCATCACAAGCATGGAAATTGAAACTGTAATCAAAAATCTTCCAGCAAACAAAAGCCCCGGTCCAGACGGCTTCACAGCTGAATTCTACAAAAATTTAGAGAAGAGCTGACACCTATCCTGCTCAAACTCTTCCAGAAAATTGCAGAGGAAGGTAAACTTCCAAACTCATTCTATGAGGCCACCATCACCCTAATACCAAAACCTGACAAAGATCCCACAAAAAAAAAGAAAACTACAGGCCAATATCACTGATGAACATAGATGCAAAAATCCTTAACAAAATTCTAGCAATCAGAATCCAACAACACATTAAAAAGATCATACACTATGATCAAGTGGGCTTTATCCCAGGGATGCAAGGATTCTTCAATATCCGCAAATCAATCAATGTAATACACCACATTAACAAATTGAAAATAAAACTATATGATTATCTCAATAGATGCAGAGAAAGCCTTTGACAAAATTCAACATCCATTTATGATAAAAACTCTCCAGAAAGCAGGAATAGAAGGAACATACCTCAACATAATAAAAGCTATATATGACAAACCCACAGCAAACATTATCCTCAATGGTGAAAATTGAAAGCATTTCCTCTAAAGTCAGGAACAAGACAAGGGTGCCCACTTTCACCATTACTATTCAACATAGTTTTGGAAGTTTTGGCCACAGCAATCAGAGCAGAAAAGAAATAAAAGGAATCCAAATTGAAAAGAAGAAGTAAACTCTCACTATTTGCAGATGACATGATCCTCTACATAGAAAACCCTAAAGAATCCACCAGAAAATTACTAGAAATAATCAATGACTACAGTAAAGTTGCAGGATATAAAATCAACACACAGAAATCCCTTGCATTCCTATACACTAATAATGAGAAAACAGAAAGAGAAATTAAGGAAACAATTCCATTCACCATTGCAACGGAAAGAATAAAATACTTAGGAATATATCTACCTAAAGAAACTAAAGACCTATATATAGAAAAAACTATAAAACACTGGTGAAAGAAATCAAAGAGGACACTAATAGATGGAAAATATACCATGTTCATGGATTGGAAGAATCAATATAGTGAAAATGAGTATACTACCCAAAGCAATTTATAGATTCAACGCAATCCCTATCAAGCTACCAACAGTATTCTTCACAGAGCTAGAACAAATAATTTCACAATTTGTATGGAAATACAAAAACCTCGAATAGCCAAAGCGATCTTGAGAAAGAAGAATGGAACTGGAGGAATCAACCTACCTGACTTCAGGCTCTACTACAAAGCCACAGTTATCAAGACAGTATGGTACTGGCACAAAGACAGAAATATTGATCAATGGAATAAAATAGAAAGCCCAGAGATAAATCCACACATATGGACACCTTATCTTCGACAAAGGAGGCAAGAATATACAATGGATTAAAGACAATCTTTAACAAGTGGTGCTGGGAAATCTGGTCAACCACTTGTAAAAGAATGAAACTGGACCACTTTCTAACACCATACACAAAAATAAACTCAAAATGGATTAAAGATCTAAACGTAAGACCAGAAACTATAAAACTCCTAGAGGAGAACATAGGCAAAACACTCTCCGACATACATCACAGCAGGATCCTCTATGACCCACCTCCCAGAATATTGGAAATAAAAGCAAAAATAAACAAATGGGACTTAATTAACCTTAAAAGCTTCTGCACATCAAAGGAAACTATTAGCAAGGTGAAAAGACAGCCTTCAGAATGGGAGAAAATAATAGCAAATGAAGCAACCGACAAACAACTAATCTCAAAATATACAAGCAACTCCTACAGCTCAACTCCAGAAAAATAAACGACCCAATCAAAAAATGGGCCAAAGAACTAAATAGACATTTCTCCAAAAAAGACATACAGATGGCTAACAAACACATGAAAAGATGCTCAACATCACTCATTATCAGAGAAATGCAAATCAAAACCACTATGAGGTACCATTTCACACCAGTCAGAATGGCTGCGATCCAAAAGTCTACAAATAATAAATGCTGGAGAGGGTGTGGAGAAAAGGGAACCCTCTTACACTGTTGGTGGGAATGCAAACTAGTACAGCCACTATGGAGAACAGTGTGAGATTCCTTAAAAACTGGAAATAGAACTGCCTTACGATCCAGCAACCCCACTGCTGGGCGTACACACTGAGGAAACCAGAAGGGAAAGAGACACGTGTACCCCAATGTTCATTGCAGCACTGTTTATAATAGCCAAGACATGGAAGCAACCTAGATGTCCATCAGCAGATGAATGGATAAGAAAGCTGTGGTACATATACACAATGGAGTATTACTCAGCCATTAAAAAGAATACATTTGAATCAGTTCTAATGAGGTGGATGAAACTGGAGCCTATTATACAGAGTGAAGTAAGCCAGAAGGAAAAACATAAATACAGTATACTAACGCATATATATGGAATTTAGAAAGATGGTAACAATAACCCTGTGTATGAGACAGCAAAAGAGACACTGATGTATAGAACAGTCTTTTGGACTCTGTGGGAGAGGGAGAGGGTGGGAAGATTTGGGAGAATGGCAATGAAACATGTAAAATATCATGTAGGAAACGAGTTGCCAGTCCAGGTTCGATGCATGATGCTGGACGCTTGGGGCTGGTGCACTGGGACGGCCCAGAGGGATGGTATGGGGAGGGAGGAGGGAGGAGGGTTCGGGATGGGGAACACATGTATACCTGTGGCGGATTCATTTTGATATTTGGCAAAACTAATACAATTATGTAAAGTTTAAAATAAAATAAAATTAGAGAAAAAAAAATAAAATAAAATAAAAATCCACCCTTTATTATAAAAGCATTTTAAATATTCTTTTGGTTCATTTCTGCTGAGAAAAATCCTTTCACTGGGGATTTTTGTTTCAAACGAAAGAGAAAAAAAAATAAAACATTGACCAATAAGACATTATCATTACATTATCATTATATAGAGAGTGAGAGAGTCAATTCCTAGGTAGGTTGATAAGAAGTCCTGGGTCCCCAAAGAGGAGAGAGAGGTCTGGAATTGTCAAGGAGGAGGAAAGGACAAACATATTTTTTTTTCCTCTACATTCCTTAGTCTTAGTCACAAAAAACAGGTGTTTTTTTTTTTTTTTCCTTTAAAACCAGAACTGATGATTACACAGCAAACAACTCAGTTTAAACTCTGTACTAGGAATTATAACAACAATGTATCCTGCTTGAGAACAGTTTCTCCTTCCTGAAAATCTTCTGACTAATCCTGATATCTTAAAATGAGTATCATGGGAGTGGGTCTGGTAGGATCTTTCTATTGTTAAGTTCTAACCCTGTTATCCAGTCCATTCTAAAGGAGATCAGTTCTTGGTGTTCATTGGAAGGACTGATGTTGAAGCTGAAACTCCAATTCTTTGGCCACCTGATGCAAAGGGCTGACTAATTTGAAAAGACTCTGATGCTGGGAAAAATTGAAGGTGGGAGGAGAAGGGGACGACAAAGGATGAGATGGTTGGATGGCATCACCAACTCAATGGACATGAGTTTGAGTGAACTCCAGGAGTTGGTGATGGACAGGGAAGCCTGGTGTGCTGTGGTCCATGGGATTGCAAAGAGTCTGACACAACTGAGCGACTGGACTGAACTGAATCCTGTTTTCCTAAAATGTAAATTGTGGGAGTGGGTCTGGTAAAATTTTCAAAAACTTGAGACATTCTTTTGATTTATTATAATAACTAATTTTAAAAGTATATAATTCCCTTGCTCACGCTAGCGAGGGGGCACTGTCCCCCTTCTGATGTCTATGTCAGAACCTTTCTCTGTCCCTTTTTCACTTTGCTACACAAAAGCTCTTGAGTGATCAAGCCTGGTCCCTGGTCCCGAAGCTAAATCTTTAGAGATTACAAATCCGACATGGTTCACCGTAAACTATCAAGAGGATGAGTATTGCCCTCTATAGTAAAGGTTTTGGACAATGCTATATATATCCATTAGGGTATAAGCCACAAAAATGTCTTCAAATAGTCTTACTTGCTACTCTCATTGAGAGATGTGTCATATCATAGAAGTTCTACTTTTATATTCTTCAAGCAATTAAACTGAAGTATCCTCCTCTTAAAGATGAAACAGAATTTTGTCTTTTTATTCTCCAAATTTGCTTCCATTATAGGAACTTCTCTGTAGGAGAAAGTGATAACATAGAAAAGGCATATGGCTGGAATTTGTAGAACTAATTAGCTGTGCTGTCTTGAGGCATATTCATAACTTTTCTGGACCCCAGTTCTCTGTTAAGAAGTGGGGGGGTATTTAATTAAGTGGTAGTAGAGAATCACTACTTCTCTTAACTTAAAATCTGTCACATTAATTATCTCATGCTTTTATTTTGGAAAGGCATTTTTCTTATAGCTTTTCTAGTTTATGTTAAAGGGTTTTAAATTAAAACACTATAATGTCAATCAGCTATATTTCCTCTGCTGCTGCTGTTGCTAAGTCGCTTCAGTCATGTTCGACTCTGTGCGACCCCATAGACGGCAGCCCACCAGGCTCCTCTGTCCCTGGGATTCTCCAGGTAAGAATACTAGAGTGGGTTGCCATTTCCTTCTCCAATGCAGGAAAGTGAAAAGTGAAAGTGAAGTCACTCAGTCTTGTCCAACTTAGCGACCCCATGGACTGGAGCCTACCAGGCTCCTCCATTTGCCTTCTCCGATATTTCCTCTAATTGGGAGCTATTTGAAATTCTTGGTACCTATGAAGTATCACTCCTGCATCTGAGTTCATATATTCTATGACTTCACAGGCAGGCAAAAAAGATCCAGCCTGAAAGAGTCATTTTCTAGGCAGGTTGATAGGGAGTCTAGGGGTCCCCAAGGAGAGAGGGGTCTGGAATTCTCAAGGAGGAAGAAAGGACAAACTTTTTTTCTTTCTCCACATTCCTTAGGATTATATAACAATAATGTATCCTGCCTAAGGACAGTCTTTGGATTCAACCTTCTGTTATCTTAAAATGTTAATTATGGGAGTAGACCTGGTCTTTATAAGGATGTATCTTGCCTGAAGACAGTGTTATCTTAAAATGTAAATTATGGGAGTAGGTCTGATGAGGTCTTTACAACCTCCAGACATTCTTTGGATTATATAACCTCATTGTTAATACTAGCAAGCGGGTACTCTTTCTGCCCCCTTCTGATGCCTATGTCAGAAGCTTTTTCTATCTCCTTTATACTTTAATAAAACTTCATTACACAAAAGCTCTGAGCGATCAAGCCTCGTCTCTGGCCCCGGATTGAATTCTTCTCCTCCAGGGGCCAAGAATCCCGATGTATTCGCGTGATTCAACAACAACGTTTCAAGCCCTTGTATACAGTGATGGTGTTCCTGAGCTCTGCATGATTTTCTTTGAAAATACACCGAGCTTTTCCCCATTCTCTCCATGAAAAGACTATGAAATTAAAGTGTTAGAATTACCTGTTTCCATTAAAAAAAACAGCACCTTAGAACTGATACTTTCAAACTGAGGTGTTGGAGAAGACTCTTGAGAGTCCCTTGGACTGCAAGGAGACCCAACCAGTCTATCCTAAAGGAATTCAACCCTGAATATTCATTGGAAGGACTGATGCTGAAGCTGAAGCTCCAATACTTTGGCCACCTGACATGAAGAGCTGACTCATTTGAAAAGACCCTGATGCTGGGAAAGATGGAGGGCAAGAGGAGAAGAGGGCAACAAAGGATGAAATGGTTGGATGGCATCACTGACTCAATGGATGTGAGTTTGAGCAAACTCAGGGAGATAATGAAGGACAGAGAAGCCTGGCATGCTGCAGTCCATGGGGCTGCAAAAAGTCAGACACAACTTAGTGACTGAACAATAGCTCTTTACATAAAATATTTAAACCACCCTTCCTTCCTTCCACCACTTTTCAGTCTTATTCATCTTTAGGACAGGTTTAACAAGCAGCCCCTTAGCAAATTCTCACTTTAGACTGTCTGTAACAATAAATATCTTGGGATTTTAAACTCTGCAATTCATCATGGAAAGATAAATTAAAGAAAACATTTGCTCAGAAACAAATCCCTTCCAAAATAAAATGCTTCATACAACAAATTAATTATCTAAACATATTTATGTCACCTACTCTGTAATTTGCTTACTCATAATTCTAGGGTTATCAGATAAAATACAAGATGCCTAGTTAAATTTGATTTCAGATGAACAGTGAATAAGTTTTAGTATAATTATGTGTGCAATGTTTGGAACATATTTACGCTAAAATACATTCTTATACTAAATGATTAATATTTTAAGAATTATTTGCTATTTATCTAAAGTACAAATTTAACTGATATTCTATCTTTTTATTTGGTAAATCCGGCAACTCTTCTTAACTCTTCTTTGTAAAAGGAATTACTGAGGGTGATTACAGCTTCTGAACATAAACTCCAAGTGGCCTAACTCAACAGAAATCTGTGTCTTGCTCTCTAGTGTGAATGGTCCCAGTTGGCAGGTAGCTTTTCTCTAAATGGTCTTTTAGGGACCCAAGTTCCTCTCATAGTGTGGTTCAGCTATTCCAAGGCCTACATCCACTAACAGAAGGAGCAAGAAGGATGTACAAGGTAGACTCACTTCTCAACTGCCTTGACCCAGAAGTGACATAATTTCCACCCACAAATTATTGGTGAGAAGCAGTCATATGGCCCCATTTAGATTAATCACAGGCTGAGAAATTTAATCCCTCACTGGGTAATGACTTGCCAGAGTCACCTCCCGCATAATGAGGGAGAGAGATGACATTTTGGTGAAAAGTTAGTTATTTGTGCCTCAGCTTAGAACAAGTCACCTAATGCCATTTTACTTTGTACTTCAGAAAGAAAAAACACTGAAGATACTTGGGACCTCCCTCGTTGTATTAGTGGTATACATCCTGTGATGTTTAGTAAGCAGTAGAGATGAAGTTGATCTAATTGATGGTTTTGTGCAGAACTGTTTTCCCTGACACTGAAAAAAATATGCTATTATATCTATGTCAGTCTATATCAAGGATCTGTCATAAGAATCCACAAGATAATGGATATGAACTGCTTTGAGGAATTCAAATACCAGTCACAGATCAAATCATAACACGTGTTACAGCTGGAGACCTCTCGGGGGATCTAGCTGTCTGGGGCAAAGGTCACCAGCAAGGTCTCCTTTCGTCTGGCATGTTACCCTTACCTATTAGTCCTGAAAACTGTTTGAAACTCAACCACAAAAATTAACCAAGACTCATGGGTCCTGATTTGTGAGTCCCCATTTTTTCAGGTCTGAGAATGATTCAGTTCCTTCCTTGCTTGCTCTTGTCTGCTCTGAAAGGAAGCAAAGACTTACAGTTTTGTACTTTTTGATCCTGTCTGGTTGTTTCCTGTGTCTCTGTCCATCTTTAATCCTGATCCATTCTCTCTGGCATCCCCAGTAGGTCCAGAATTTTGCAGATGACCTGCTGTTATGTCTGCCTCATTTTAAGAACTTGTAATGACCATAGTAACACCCTTTTTCTTGTAACTGGGCCACTGGCCCAAGTTTCTGTGACCCTACTGTTACCATTTCACTCACCGGCTTCAGTTCCCGTGGGTATTGATATTAAATCTGTGGCCACTATTGTCAGGCTGCATCCTCTAAATTAAATCTTTATGAAAGAATTTCCTGACATATCTGAAGTGACAAAAGGCTACTTGCTTTTCCTGTACTAACAATGAGCTTCAGTCCTATATGGAAGTGAAAATTGCTCAGACTCCTTGAGACCTGGCTTTCCACACCCTTTTCCCCAAGGAGAAAATGGAATCAGGGTGTTTATCTTTCTCTATGCCACTCAAAGGAATTTCTCATTTTTCTTCCTTCCTAAGAGCTTTCAATGCTCCAAATAGATGAGCCTTCTCTATAAGCATTTAGTTTTTCACATTACAACATTCCTCCCCAGTAGCAATATAATCAAAATTCAAGTTAAGTGCATTTTTCATGAAAACTCTTAAGAGCTAGATCTTTAAACAATCCACTGTCCCTTAGCTAGAGTCTTACCTCTTTTCTAAAAAGCAGCTCATAATTCATGCTCCTTGGAAGACTTCTTCCTACATAGGAAGCTTCACTGAGGATTCTATTCTATCTAACCACCATAACAGTAGGAAGGCCTCCCTGACCTTCTTCACAGGCATAGATGAATTGCCACGTTCCTCATCATCAAACATTTATTTGGTGCCTGTATGGTATCTGCTACTATGAGGCGCTGCACAGAGTTACCAAGATGGAAAATTTGCCTTTAGTTAGTGGTGCCTCATTCATCACATACAGATAATATTTATGTATGCACATATTTGCTGAATGAATAAGGAAAAGTATGGGATCTCTTGTGCTGTTGTGTGCTATTTCCATGTTTTAAGGCCAGCGACCTTTTGCTCATGGGTAGGGGTAGTATTAGGGCTTCCCACGTGCCACAGTGGTGAATAATCTGCCTGTCAATGCAGGAGATGGAAGAGACATGAGTTTGACCCTTTGGTCAGGGGCAGTATTATTACTGTAGGGCAAATCTCCAAGAGCTCATGGGTACAAAGGCCTCTGAGAGACCACAGTAGAACAGTCTCAGAGTCTAACAATAAAAAGCATATATATTCATTGAACATGTTCCCATTTTATGCACTCACAATAATTTGTAAAAATTATAAACCACATAATACAAAATAATTCAGCTATTTTTTTAGGAAAGGAAATTGGTTTGGAGGGTATTTTGATTACATAATTTGTTCAACATTGCAGCTTATTTACTTAGAATTGCTGACAACAAATAAAAGCTATTATGTAATATGGAAAACAAAGACAATGTTATTACTTTAGTAGTAACTATATCAGTTCAGTTCAGTTGCTCAGTCGTGTCCCACGCTTTGCAATCCCATGAGCTGCAGCACGCCAGGCCTCCCTGTCCAACACCAATTCCCAGAACCTACCCAAACTCATGTCCATTGAGTCGGTGATGCCATCCAACCATCTCATCCTCTGTCGTCCCCTTCTTGTTCTGCCCTCAATATTTCCCAGCATCAGGGTCTTTTCAAATGAGTCAGCTCTTCGCATCAGGTGGCCAAAGTATTGGAGTTTCAGCTTCAACATCAGACCTTCCAATGAACACCCAGGAATAATCTCCTTTAGGGTGAACTGGCTGGATCTCCTTGCAGTCCAAGGGACTCTCAAGAGTCTTCTCCAACACCACAGTTCAAAAGCATCAATTCTTTGGTGCTCAGCTTTCTTTGTAATCCAACTCTCACATCCATACATGACCACTGGAAAAACCATAGCCTTGACTAGACAGACATTTGTTGGCAAGTAACTATATCATGCAGTTTTTTACAGTTTTAAAATACAGTTTTTTACTGTCTGGTCTGAGGTTGGGATCAATGAGGCCACAAGGAATTTCAATTGATTTGATCTCAGCTATTCCCTGGACAGCAAGAGAATAACTGAGTAATTAACCAATATCTGTATTGAAAATGCAAGAATTATATTACATTACAACAGATGTGGCCATTTTAAGCAATGCATTACTGTTTAATCACTAAGATTAAAATATTGTAGCCAGGAGGAAATGTTTATGACAAAATGGAACAAAGACAGGAAGCTGGCATCCTAGGACTAAAGGGAGTGACTCCAAAAAACCTGCCTCAAGTATGACCATCATCCAGATACTCAATGTTTACAGCAGAAAACTCAAATTGTTTATCTAGGTACTCAACACACACTACACTCTGACCCCAGCAATCATATCTAGTCTAAGTTTCACTTTCTCCTCTTTTGCAACATGACCACCTAATTGACCTACAGAAAAGTTTAACAGAGCGTAATCTCACACACACCTAAGCCAGAGCCATCTAATCAGCATTTTAGGGCTTAGCTCTTAAATACGAACACAGTAACAAGGATCATCACATATTTAGAGCAAGCCACCAACATGAACAGACCCAAATCAACAAGCCATGAAAGGAGTTCAGAGTCAATAGAGATCATGTAGAGAACAGAATACTACCAAAAAAAAAAAAACATTCATTGAGTTAATTTCCTCAGAGAAAGATAAGAAACAAAAAACAGGATACTGTTATAAAGAAACAATCAGAGAATAAGAAGGAACAACTGGAAATGAAAAATAAAACAACCAAAATTAAAGATAAACTAGTGAAAGATCCGTAGGATAAAGCCGTGGAAGTTTCTCATTCTCAGTAAGTAGAACCAAGTAGATGACTAGATAGACTATAGAAAAAATAAATTAAGAAAATTAAAGGCTGAATCAAGAAGGCCCAATATCTGACTCATCAGCTCAATGAGGGCAATGTTTCTTTGCTATAATCTCTCTCACAAAATGACAATATGTGGCACAGAGTGGGTACTTAATAACTATATTTGTTGAATGAGTAAATGAAGGTCCCAAAAAAACAGAGAGCTAGCGATGAAAACAAAAGAAGGAAGCAGAATATCCCTAAAGCTGAAGAACATTCATCATATGAAACAGTCATGCACCACGCGAAATAGCACAACTATTTAAAAAACTCACATCAACGCTCGATATCATGAAATTTCAGAATCAAGGATATAGATTCTAAATCCAAGAGCAAAACCAGGCCAATTATAAAGAATATTAAAATATTAGAATTTCTTCTCAAAGAAATACTAGAAGCCAGAAGACAAAAGTATAATGCCTTCAAATTTTAAGAGAAAACCATTTCTCAGCCCAGAACTTTCAATCAAATGGTAGAGCAGAGACATTCTTGTATGTAAAATGTAACCGAAAATTTCTGTCTCCAATATTTTTTCTCAGAAAGCTATTGGAGGATATATTCCACCAAAGAAAAAAGAGTAAATCAAAAAAGAGATTCACATAGACTCTATGAAATGGGATTCAATACAAGAGAGATGCAATTGGAATTCAAGGATGACAGCAAAGAACAGTCCCTAGATGAGAGTTGTTCAGCAAACCCAAAGAACCATTAGACAGATGGAAGCCAGGGGATAGAGTTCCAGCAGGAAAGTCTCTAAGGGAAGAAAAAATGGGAGCAGTAGACAAGTTCGGCCATGTGGAAAATTACAGTTATTGCAGAATATGGAAATAGCTAGTAGAGCACAGATTCAAAGAAAACCAATATATTTTTTTTTATTTTCAAGAAAACAAGTTATACATGAAGGGAAATTAATCATGGATCAGTTGTGAAATATATTTACATAGTCATAAAATGAAAAACACTGATGATGCAATTAAGGAAATTTAAGCAAAGTATATTGGGAGAATACATAGAAGCAGCAAGAGCTAAAACCCTCACTTTAGCTCTAGAGAAAGGAGGGAAGCTATGGAGTACACTAAGAAAGATAGATCTACTATTTTTCATTCTGAGCTATCTGTCACTCACCTTTTAATCTACAAAAATAGATCACTTTCATCAGAATGTTTAAGCTAACATATCTTTCTTTTATAAGTGCTATAATGCAATTAACTGACTGGCAACTCACATTTTAAAATAATATTTAATCACTGAATTTGCTATCCATTGGATTAGAAAGTTCATTAAATTTAGTCAGAAATGGCTCAACAGAGCAATTTCAAAAGAGTGGTTTGTTCCTATATATAGCCATCTGAAAAAGTACCAGTGTGATAAGCAATAGCAGCTCAAACCATGTCAAATTTGGCATGGTAACCTGCTTAACAATCTTCTGTCTGGAGCCCTGGTTTCGTCTGGTGGTTTGAATTCTGGTTTCATTACTTACAGCAATGTGGATGTGGCCTTAGGCAAGTGACTTACCTCACTCAATTCATATGTAAAATGAGGACAGTTTTGGTTCCTGCTTAACAAACTTGGAAAACTCAGCAGTGGCCACAGGACTGGTAAAGGTTAGTTTTCCTTCAGTCGTGTCTGACTCTTTGCAACCCTGTGGACTGTAACCTGCCAGGCAGGCTTCTCTGTCCATGGGATTCTCCAGGCAAGAGTACTGGAGTGGGTTGCCATTTCCTTCTCCAGAGGATCTACCTGACCCAGGGATTGAATCCGGGTCTCCCGCATTGCAGGAAGATGTTTTACCATCTGAGCCACCAGGGAAGACCAATCCCAAAGAAAGGCAATGCCAAAAAATGCTCAAAAAACTGCACAATTGCACTCACCTCACAGACTAGTAAAGTAATGTTCAAAATTCTCAAAGCCAGGCTTCAACAGTACATGAACTGTGAACTTCCAGATGTTCAAGCTGGATTTAGAAAGTGCAGAGGAACCAGAGATCACATTGCCAACATCTGCTGGATCATCAAAAAAGCAAGAGAGTTCCAGAAAAACATCTATTTCTGCTTTATTGACTATGCCAAAGCCTTTCACTGTGTGGATCACAACAAACTGTGGAAAATTCTTAAAAAGATGGGAATACCAGACCACCTGGCCTGCCTCCTGAGAATCTGTATTCAGGTCAAGAAGCAACAGTTAGAACTGGACATGGAACAATAGACTGGTTTCAAATCAGGAAAGGAGTATGTCAAGGCTGTATATTGTCATGATGCTTATCTAACTTATATGCAGAGTACACCATGAGAAATTCTGGGCTGGATGAAACACAAGCTGGAACCAAGGTTGCCGGGAGAAATATCAATAACCTCAGATATGCAGATGACACCACCCTTAAGGCAGAAAGTGAAGAGGAACTAAAAAGCCTGTTGATGAAAGTGAAAGAGGACAGTGAAAAAGTGGCTTAAAACTCAATATTCAGAAAACTAAGATCATGGCATCTGGTCCCATCACTTCATAGAAGGGGAAACAGTGGAAACAGTGACGGACTTTGTATTCTTCGGCTCCAGAATCACTGCAGATGTTGACTGCAGCCACAAAATTAAAAGACGCTTGCTCCTTGGAAGGAAAGTTATGACCAACCTAGACAGCACATTAAAAAGCAGAGACATTACTTTGCCAACAAAGGTCCGTCTAGTCAAGGCTATGGTTTTTCCAGTAGTCATGTATGGATGTGAGAGTTGGAATATAAAGAAAGCTGAGCCCTGAAGAACTGATGCTTTTGAACTGTGGTGCTGGAGAAGACTCATGAGAGTCCCTTGCACTGCAAGGAGATCAAACAAGTCAATCCTAAAGGAAATCAGTCCTGAATATTCATGGGAAAGACTGATGTTGATGCTGAAATTCCAGTACTCTGGCTACCTGATGCAAAAAACTGACTCATTTGAAAAGACCCTGATGCTGGGAAAGATTGAAGAGGGTGGAGAAGGGGATGACAGAGGATAAGATGGTTGGATGGCATCACTGACTCAATGGACATGAGTTTGAGCAGGCTCCAGGAGTTGGTGATGGACAAGGAGGCCTGGCGTGCTGCGGTTCATGGGATTGCAAAGAATCAGACACCACTGAGCGACTGAACTGTACTGAACCAACAAAGTTGTTGTGTAGAATCTGTGAATTATTTCATGGGAAGCACAAGAATAGAGTTAGCATCAAGTAAGCACTCAATAAATTGCTACCATTTTTTAATCATTCTAAAATACTTTAGATACAAAAAAGAAGAAGCTACAAACCAACAGGATATTTACTAAGTTCATGCACACAATTTCTTTGCTTACTAGAAAGCTATCTGTATTTATCTACTCCCATAGCATTAGCCATATCTTGCCTTTTCCTTTTTTCCCCTTATGTTGTCTCCCTGTCTTCTTTATTCCAATATTTATTATCATGTTGTGATAACTAGTAAATTTAGCTAAATGAGGAGAAAAGGACATAAGACCCATGCTTATGAAAATTTTCAAACATTTAATACCACCGAAGAAAATGATACAGGAAAACACTTGCTAATCAAACACAGTGGGGAAAATAGAATTAAATTCACGTTGTGTTTTTAAATCAGTTTCCTTTAAAATTATGAGTGAGAATGTTCCTGTGAGGCTGTAAATCATTCATCAGTGTTGAATACAAGCACTTGGTCCCTCTCCAGCTCTTAATGCCTTCCTGAACTGATGTGATTCATTATTGCCAGGTGAGTTTTAAACTAAGAGGGATAACTCTGAACACTCGCTGCCCTTCAGCAGAGAAAACATGCAGGAAACAGCACAAAAAGCTTTAAACCAGTCTCCTGTCCTGTTCTTACACTCTGTTTCTTTTTCATCCAGTGTGGCCGCCTAGTGTCTGTTCAACAAACACTGGTTTATTTCTCCACGAAACTATAGCTCTGGTTGAGGAGAAAACGGAAGATTTCAAACTGGGGGTACATGGAAGAAACTAGAAGAATCTCCAAAAGAATACTTTCTTTTTCACCATACAAAAAATCCCCTAACTCCTGTATCACAGAAAAATCTACCTTCAAAACAAATTCCAAAGAATTCTAACGGATGCTTTTTGTTAACACTACTTGAAATAGCTTCTGGGTAAGTCCACACTTTCAGTACAACTGCATTTTAAGTGCAAGGGGAAATGCCTTCTTGTGACCACATTTCCTCCACATAAATAAGGTGTCCTCAGGACAGCCTTAGAGGCCATGCTCTTGCCTACCTGGAGGAATGATGTTGGTCTATATTTCCTCTCTGTACAGGAGAGATGAATCTTATTTACACACCTTACTATGTCCTTGAAAAATCAAATGAGCTAACTGATGAGAAAGGACTTAGAAACTGTCTTTTTTTATGCCAACTGACAAATTTTATATATTTTTTTTTTTTTTTTTTTTTATTTTTTTAACTTTACAATATTGTATTGGTTTTGCCATACATCAACATGCATCCGCAATAGGTGTACACATGTTCCCCATTCTGAACCCTCCTCCCACCTCCCTCCCCATACCATCCCTCTGGGTCATCCCAGTGCACCAGCCCCAAGCTTCCTGTATCCTACATCAAATCTGGACTGGCGATTCGTTTCTTATATGATATTATACATGTTTTAATGCCATTCTCCCAAATCATCCCCCCCCCCACAGAATCCAAAAGACTGTTCTATACATCTTTATAACAAATATTTGTTAAGCATGCCCAGCGCTATACTAGGTCTGGGGCATATAACAATGAGCAATGAAAAGCCCTTGTCTCCACTGAGCTTTCATTAAAATAGAAGATGTGTGCGCACATGCTCAGTCACTCAGTCATGTCTGACTCTTTGTGACCCTATGGACTGTAGCCCACTAGGCTCCTCTGTCCATGGGATTCTCCAGACAAGAATACTGAGGTGGGTTGCCATTTCCTCTTCCTCCAGGGCAACTTCCAAACCAAGATATTGAAGCCATGTCTCCAGCACCTCCTGCAGTGGCAGGTAGATTATTTACCACTGAGCCAGCTGGGAAGTCACAATACATATAATACTTGTACATGATATACATGCAGTACATATATTAGCCAGAAAAACAGAACCAAAAAGATGTGTGTGTGTCGGGGGCGGGGGGTGGTCTGTGTGTGTATACAGTGTGTGTATATGGTGTGCATATGTGTGTAAGGAAATGGCTCATGAAATTGTGGAGATTAAATTATGGCAAGTTCAAAACCTGATTCAGTAAGCTAGCACACTGAAGACTCAAGAGAAGAGCTGCAAAAGTCGCCATGATCTGTAGACTGGAAAGGCAGCCATGGAGTCAGTATTTTAATCACAGGTACTACACTGAAGCAATGGAAATATGAACCATGCTGTTGAGCGGCTGGTGTTAGTTCGCTAACCTGTGGTAACTAAATTTGTGCACACGAACATAATATTCTGAAATGAAAAACACATTCATAAACTCTCCTCAGACCCCATTTTTCTTTTTTCCCTTTGTTAGGTAATTAGAATAGGAAAAATGAGTCCAAAATGGCAGTGGCTAAAAGACAAAGAAGGGAAAAGCCCACAAAAATACAACAAAGGAAGGTCCAAGGACCGGAGTAAGGACCTCAGGTAAAACAAACTGCCCTCCTGGCTAGCCCACTTTACATAGGGCAGGCTCAGGGGATGGAGAAAAAACATATAAAAAGAGGAGCCAAATTGAACTGGGGGCTTCTCTTTGAGTCTTTTGGGTCGGCCTGCCCTCACGCCTCAAGGATGTATTTTCCTTTGCTTGCCAAATTAAAATGAGCTGTAACACTGGTCCGACCATTGCTTCAAATTTTTGCTGCAGCGAGACAGAACCAAGGAAATTACAAATTCCCTTGACACCTTTT
This sequence comes from Bos mutus, assembly GCF_027580195.1. Lineage (NCBI taxonomy): Eukaryota > Metazoa > Chordata > Mammalia > Artiodactyla > Bovidae > Bos > Bos mutus. The sequence continues at coordinate 25,716,442 of NC_091623.1, forward strand.
ATAAAAAAATCTCACTGAAGAGGTGGTTAATATTTGCTGTCTCCATCTCCTCACCACCCTGCCCATCCTCAGACTTACCAGGTGGGCTTTAGGTTCTGTTACTCTGCCAAGACATGCCTGGTTAATACTATACATTCAGTGGTTAATTGGCCCACGTCACCTGACCATGTAGGAGCACTTTGACAAAACTGGCAAATTCCTCTTTCTTGAAGCACTATGAAAATTTGGTCTCTGAGCACTAAGTCTTTTTGGTTTTCCAAATGCCTCAGTGGCTACCCTTCTGTAATCTGTTTTGCTGGATTTCTTCCATTTCACAAGGTATAGTCTGTAACCATCTCTTCTACTCCAGTTACTACCTATATGATCTCATTCAGTTTGGGGTTTTAAGTAACACTTGTATATCAGTGATTTCCAAGTTTGTATCTCTGACCCCCATCTCTTCCTTGATTTCTAAACAGGTGGTAATAGGCATGTCAAACCTCAGTCTAAAAGAGAACTTTATATCCTCCATCCCTATGTGTTTCCTCCTCATCTTGCCCATCTGAGCATGTGATGCCCTCAATGCTCTAGCCAAAAACTTAGGAATAACCTTTAATCCCTGTCTTTTCTTCAAGCTGCCACCCAATCCAGTAACAAGTCTGCTCCATTCTGTCTTCAGAACATTAATATATCTGGGAGCTACCTCTTCTCCCATATCCACTGCTGAGACCCTCATCAAAACCATAATTTTCTCCCACCTGAACTGCTGTAAGAGCTTCTCAGTGGGTCTTCTTGCTTCACCATAGCTGTCCTGTGATCAATTTTTACTTCAGCTGCCAGAATGATCTAAGAATGCAGTAAAACTGTATCAGACCTCTGCATAAAACCTTCTGGTGACTATCATACAAAGTGTAAAGTCCAAACTCCTTACCACGGTCTACATAAGGCCTTATATGATCTCTTCTCTGACCTACACTCTGCTCTTTTAACACTCAGCTGCATTCCTGCCTCAGGGACAATGCATTTACTATTCTTTCCACATATTTTCCTCCTGCTGACCTTATCAATACACTATCCATGCACTTCACTCAGACCTCTTTGCTCAAAAGTTAGCTTCTCAAGAGGACTTCCATAGTTATGTAGAATAGCACCTCTTACTCACACTCAGTATCTCCATCCCCTCTTCATTTTATTTCACAGCAATTATCAGACATCGTGACACTGTACTATAGACACACACACACACACACACACACACACACACAAAGGCAGTTCTCATTTTGCACAGTTCTCGTGTGCGTGGGGTTCAGTGACCATGGTTTATTAAAAACACGTTTCTCAATGACATAGTTCACACTTCAGTTACCATGATAGATTAACTACAGTAATTGTATAAAATACAATTTTGCTGCAGCTCTTCAGTTCCCAAATCACCGTGTAAGACACATAGGCATCATGATCAGTAACGAATCACATCACTTTTTATGTCTGTTAGTGACTGCTCACTGTGTATCTGCTAATCGATTCATTCACAGGAGCAAAGAACGCACTTCTGATGCCTCCTTGTCTGCCGTTGATAAACCCATATGACATCTTACAGAAATGTACAAGTGAGAGAATTGGCCATGAAAACGAAAAGGTATTTAAAAGAACGGTATCACTGGAAGTGAAATTTGAATCAAATATAAATGAGATTATAGAAGAAATATCTGTCTGTGGAAATGCTGACTCTGCCACCATTAGAGAAACTCTAGGTAGGCAGCTGCTGCTGCTGCAGCTAAGTCACTTCAGTCGTGTCCGACTCTGTGTGACCCCATAGACAGCATCCCACCAGGCTCCCCCATCCCTGTGATTCTCCAGGCAAGAACACTGGAGTGGGTTGCCATTTCCTTCTCCAAGGCATGAAAGTGAAAAGTGAAAGTAAAGTCGCTCAGTAGTGCCCGACTCCTAGCGACCCCATGGACTGCAGCCTACCAGGCTCCTCCGCCCATGGGATTTTCCAGGCAAGAGTACTGGAGTGGGGTGCCATCGCCTTCCCCGAGGTAGGCAGCTAGAAGAACTCAGTGAAGTACACCTAGTGATCAGCTGTGATGGAAAGGGTGAAAATGTCCCAGAAGTCACACTTGCCAAAAACTTTTCCTTGAAATCACTCTCAGATGGCATTGAAGGCATTAAGAATAAAGCATTGGAAGCTGATCCAAACTTAGAAAAGAGTATGACAATTTGTCAAGATAAAAGAAGCTGCTCCCTCTGTATCATAGGTTATACAATGAAAAGAAAGTGGCAAGCACTGCTCAATACTCCTGACATATTTTTAAAAAAAAAAAAAACCACTTTAATTCTGAACATTTCTAAAGCTTGCAAGTTTGCAAGGGTATAAGATTACCTCCCAGAAATCCATCACATTTCTGACACTGAATCTGCAGAAACGCAAATGAAACCATAATACTAATTGGAATCACTTCAAAAAATGAAATACTTAAGCATAAAAATAACAAATCATTTATGGTACCCTATGCTAAAAATTGCAAAATGCTGAGAAACCAAAACAAAGACAAATGGAGAGATACACTTTGTTCATGGATTGGAAAACTAAATTTACTAAAAATGTTAATTTCCCCCAAATTCATATATAGGTTTATTCCTATCAAAATTCCCATCAAAATCCTACCTCTGTAGACACAGATAAGCTTACTCTAACATATATATTGGAAGGCACAGGCCCTAGGATAGCTAAAACAATTGTAATAAGAATAAAGTGGAGAGAAAAATAACCGATACTAAGGCTTACTATGTAGGTACAGTAATCTAGTTAGCATGCTATTGGTGGAATAGACAACAAAGCAATGGCAGAGAACCCAGAAACAGACCCACGAAACACACTAACAGATTTTTAACAAAGATGCAAATGAAATTCAATGGAAGAAGGATACTCACTTGAAAAGTAAAACCAGTGCTAGGTCAATGGGACATTTTTAGGCAAAAGAAAAAGAAAAAAGAACCATGAAATAAGTCTTAAACACCATATACAAAAAAAATTCCTGAAAGTGGACCACAGATCAAACAAAATGCAAAAACATAAAGACTTTAGGAAAAATGACACAGAAACAAACCATGGAAAAAAATCTTTGATATGGAAGACTAAGCAAGTAGTTCTCAAATGACACCAAAAACATGATCTGTAAAAGGAAAAACTGAAAAAATGAACTTATTCAAAATTAAAACCTTTTGCTCTGTTCAAGACCTGTATAAGAGGATGAAAGACAAGCTGAGAATAGGAAAAAATATTTGCAAACTTCCTATCTAATAAATTAAAGACTAGTATGTGGAAAATATGCAGAATTCTTAAAACTGAATAGGAAAGAAACAGATAATTCAAACAGAAAATGAACAAAAGATGTGAAGAGATATTTTATCAAAACATGTATGCAAATAGCAAATAAGCACATGAAAAGATGTGCAGCTTCATTAGCCATTAAAGAAACAAATTAAAACCAGAATGAGATACCACTACAAACTTCTAAGAATGGCTAAAAACAGTGACAACATCAGATGCTGAGGAAGATGTAGAGAAACTGGGTCATTCATACACTGCTGCTGGAAATGTAAAACGGTAGACACTCTGGAAAATAGTTGCCTTAGTTTCTTTAAACTAAACATACTATTATCGTGCGTGCATGTGTGTGTGTGTGTGTCACTCAGTTGTGTCTCTTTTCGATCCCATGGACTGTAGCCTGCCAGGCTCCTCTGTCCATGGAATTTTCCAGGCTAGAACTCTAGAGTGGGTTGCCATTTCCTTCTGCGAGGAATCCTCCCATTCCAGGGACTGAATCTCTGTCTCTCGTGTCTCCTGCATTGGCGGGTGGATTCCTCACCTCTGCACCGCCTGGAAGGCTCACACTATTACCACATGACCAGCAACCGCGCTCCTGGGCAGTTTATGCTGGATACGTGACAATGCATGCTCACCCAGTACCTGTACGCTGATGTTCATGACAGCTTTGTATACAATATCCAAAACCTGAAACAATCTTCAATGCTTAGAAACCACTGGTAGATGTAAATTTTAGGCAAATTTCAAGGGAATTATATTGAGTAAAAAATTCTAATCTCTAAAGTTACACATTGCATGACTCCATTTTTATTCAGTTCAGTTCAATTCAGTCATTCAGACATGTCCAACTCTTTGCAAGCCCATAGACGACAGCACACCAGGCTTCCCTGTCCATCACCAACTCCCAGAGCTCGCTCAAACTCATGTCCATTGAGTCAGTGATGGGATCTAACCATCTCATCCTCTGTTGTTCCCTTCTTTATTACATTCTTGAAATTATAAAACTATACAGATGGAGATTATACTAATGACTTCCATGGATAAGGAATGGGAGAGATGCCTGTGGTTATAAAAGGACAACATGATAGACCTTTGTGGTAAAAGAACTGTTCTAAATCTAACTACAGTGATGGATATACAAAACTACACATAGGATAAAAATGCCTAAAATTAAACACACACACACACAGAGATGAGTAAAACTGAAAAATCTGAGTAAGATCAGTGGACTGTATCAATGTCAGTTTCCTGGTAATGATAATATACCATAATTTTGCAAAATGTTACCACTGGAGAAAACTGAATACAAGGTACATGCAATCTCTCCACATTACTTCTTAAAACTGCATGGGAAATCTATAATTATCTCAAAATAAAAAGTTTTACTAAAACAAAAGTCTCATATACACAGTCTCATATGGCATTATTTATGTAAGTCTCAGACTAGGAATAACCCAATGTTATTGGAAAAACAATTTGTATGTATTAGTATGTACATATGTATTAGTTGCTCAGTCAAATCCAACTCTTTGTGATTTCACGGACTGTAGCCCACGAGGCTCCTCTGTCCATAGGAATCTCAAGGTAAGAATACTGGAGTGGGTTACCATTTCCCTCTCCAGGGGATCTTCCCAACCCAGGGATCGAACCTGGGTCTCCTGTATTGCAGGAGGATTCTTTACCATCTGAGCCACCAGGGAAGCCAGTTACTGTAGTATAGTGGCACAGTGTATACAGGCTTCCCAGATGGCACAGTGGTAAAGAATCTGCCTGCCAGATTCTTAAGGGATGTAGTTTCAGTCTCTGGGCTGGGAAGATCCCCCGGAGTAGGAAATGGCAACTCGCTCCAGTATTCTTGCTTGGAAAATTCCATGGACAGAGGAGCCTGGTGGGCCATAGTCCATGGGGTCACAAAGAGTCAGACACGACTGAGCACAACACAAGGAAATCCTACTCAGAAATAAGAATGGACAAACTCACTATACATGTAGCACCACAGATAATCTCATAGACATTCTGAATGAAAGAATTCAGTGTTTCATTTATAGAAAATTCTATAACAAACAAAACTAACCTGTGATGACAAAAATTAGATCAGTGACTCCCTGGGTGAAAGAGAGAAGTGGAGTGACTACAAAGGGACATGAGGGGACTTTCTAGGATGATGGAAATAGCTTATATCTCAGTTAGGATGAGGGGTTCATGGTGCACACATCTGTCAAAACCCAGACTGTACCCTTAAAATCTGTGCTTTTTACTGTATGTAAGTCATACCTCAATAACCTATTTTTCTTAAAGGTCTGCATGGTTGTAGGCTTAAAGGCCAGGGTAACACCACCCAAGGAAATAGATAGAGAATGTGCGCTGTTACAGTAGCCAAGACATGGAAACCATCTGAGCATCCACCAATGGACAAAGAGATCAAGAAAACACGTGTACACACATACACATACACATCCCCACAGAGAGAGGATTATTATTTAGGCATAAAAAAAAGGAATCCTGCCTTTTGCAGCAACATGGATGGATCCTGGGGGCACTTTGGTAAGTGAAAGAGGTCAGACAAAGACAGACATGATCTCACTTGTATATGGATCTAACCTTGGAACTCATAGAAACAGAGAATCGACGAGTGGTTACTGGGGGTCAAGGGAGGGGAGAAATGAAAGATGTTGGTCAAAAGGTACAAACTCCGTATAAGACGTGTTGTGGGCATCCAATCACAGTGGGTGACTACACTTAACAACACTGTCTGCTATACCTGAAAAATTCTGTAAGGGTAGAGCTTTAATGTTCTCATAGTAACAACAGGAACATGGTAATTATGGGAGGTAAAGACTGTGTTAACTGACCTTATCACGGTTTACATTTTGCAATGTATATGTTTATCAAATCAGGACACTGTACACCTTAAAATTACATGGTACATGTTAATAATCTCAGTGAAGCTAGGGCAAAAAAGAAAGCCTTGAAATCAGTGAAAGATAAAACCTCTCTCTTTTCTGTTACAAGACCTCTCCACACCATAGGGTGTGTGGAGAATAAGGAATCCAGAAACTCACACTTCGGTGAAATACAGTTGATGATAATGTAATGTGCACAGGCTATAATTTTCATTTTCCTACGTAGGTGTAAGATTTTAATAAACAAATAAACCTGTCAGTTCAGGAAATAACTAACTTATCATGCCTGCCCTGACTGTGCACTTTTGATTACAAAGCGCTTCCACAGAATCAAATAGACTGGGAGATTAAATGACATGGAAATTATTGATTGGTGGCCGTAATATTCACGCTTGGCAAGAGAGATATAGACATATATTCCAGAGAAAAGTAAGCTTCTAAGCTCTCACCCTGTTATTAACAGGCTTCAAGTGCCTCAGTTTTGCTGTGTTCTAAGGTGGAATGTGATTCTCATGCAAGAAGCCAGCAGCACCTACAGCCTGGAAGGAAAATCTGGAAAGGATACAATCAGCTTTCCACCATTTTTGTCTTCCAGAACCGCCACTCAGTTTTGATGCCCAGACATTTAGAATCTCTGATTAGCCTACGGAGAAGTCAATTCTAAGCAATCACATCTTTATCTTAATTAAAACAAAAAGAAATCAAGACATGAGAAAAAGACGTCTGAGGTACTAAATATAAAGACAGAATTCAATTATTCTGGAGTCAGTTATCTAATCCAGAGAACCAGTTCTGCACTGTCAAAAACATTATATCAAAATTGGTAAAGTCACTCTGGAGAACAGTATGGAGGTTCTTTAAGAAACTAAAAATAGAGCTACCATCAGATTAGATCAGATCAGATCAGTCGCTCAGTCATGTCCGACTCTTTGCAACCCCATGAATCGCAGCACGCCAGGCCTCCCTGTCCATCACCAACTCCCGGAGTTCGCTTAGACTCACGTCCATCGAGTCAGTGATGCCATCCAGCCATCTCATCCTCTGTCATCCCCTTCTCCTCCTGCCCCCAATCCCTCCCAGCATCAGAGTCTTTTCCAATGAGTCAACTCTTCGCATGAGGTAGCCAAAGTACTGGAGTTGCAGCTTTAGCATCATTCCTTCCAAAGAAATCCCAGGGCTGATCTCCCTCAGAATGGACTGGTTGGATCTCCTTGCAGCCCAAGGGACTCTCAAGAGTCAGCCATTAAAAAGAATGAGAAAGCCATTTGCAACAACATGGATGCAACCAGAGATTATCACACTAAGTAAAATAAGTCAGAGCAGCACAGACATGATATCATTTATATGCTTAATCTTTTTAAAAGTGATACAAATGAACTTATTTACAAAACAGAAATAGACTCACAGAGTTAAAGAAATTTACTGTTTACTGTAGGGGAAAGCTAGGTGTGGAGGGACAGACTGAGAACTTAGGATTGACATGTACATACTGCTATATATAAAATAGTTAACCAACAAGGAACTACTGTATAGCACAAGGAATGCTGTTCAATATTCTGTAATAACCTAAATGGGAAAAGGATTTGAAAAAGAATACCTGAACCACTTTGCTATACATCTGAAACATAACACTGCTAATCAACTATGCTTCAATATAAAACAAAAATTTTTTAAAATACACCAATCTATTTATGTGTCTTTTTTTTTTTTTTCCTGCTAAAACCTTTAGGGGCTTTCCTGGTGGCTCAGTGGTAAAGTGTCCTCTTGCCAATGCAGGAGACACCATTTCAATTCCCAGGTTGGGAACATCCCCTGGAGGAGGAAATGGCAACCTACTCCAGTATTCTTGTCTAGGAAATCCCACGGGCAGAGAAGCCTGGTGGGCTGCAGCCCATGGGCTTGCAAAAGAGTTGGACACGACTAAACAACAAACCTCTTTAGACACATATACCCCACACACTGATTTTTTAATTTTCTCCTGTGCAAAACTGGGAGCAAATCAACTAACCGTTAAATTTGGATATTGAACCCAGGAAAAAGTTGAGTTGTTCAAACCTGAAATACATGTCACTTACTAGCTTCCTGCTTCCCAGTTCCCTTACTGGAAAAACAGAGATAAAAATAATTCCTTCTCTATTGAGACTATTTGGAGAATAGTTTTTTAAAAAAAAAAACTTTTAAATACCTTTAGATTTCAAACAGAAAGTTTAATAACAATAATGAAATACAAGCGTATAAGCCAATCTATATTTACATTACCTTCTATCACATATAAATCTGTAAAGAAGACAATTAATCTAGGAAGCCATCTGCTAGAGTCTTCATCATTTCACCAAAAGAAGAAATTTGTTTTTCTTTTCTACCACTACACCTTCTTATTCATCCCATGCCTCTCAGTTATGAGTCCCTATAAATTGCTTTCCTTTGCTTCATTTTTTCAAACATGTTGTTACAAGTGCATTATTATAGTGAGTAATCCATTTGTATTCCCCTCCTATTGAATAAAAATATTTTCCTAGTCTAAAATTTTTGAGAGACCCATGCTTTGGGAATCAAATTCCAAATAGTTTCAGTGAAGGTATAGATCTTCATTCTTTACACAAATTATAAACATTAAAATCAATTTCTTTTTGTTCAAACTTACTCCCCAATTGTTGAGTAAACTATTTACTAAGCAACAAGTCAGAATACTGTCTAAACAGCCAATATTTGAAAAATTAGATACACTCAAAATTTTCTCTTTTTTCCTTATGGCAAAATTTTCCCTATCCCCAACACCCTGTTGCTGCCCAAAACTGCGTGCACAGAGAGAATATGTCCAGGGGATGAAAAAGCTCTTCACATTAGCCTAAGCAAAGCAATTAAAAATATAAATTTAGTATCACAGACATATGTTTTGTGTTAGTAAGTCTTTTCCAATGTGTGATAAATCATGTTTGTAAATTCTCATTCAAATATAATACATTAAGAATTTGACTTCCCCCCCTTTATAATACTGAGAATATATAACTCAAACTATTTCCATTTGTTCCTGGTTTCCAAGAAGCTAAGGATCAAACAAATCAGCTACTCATGACATAACTATATTGGCATCTTTTTGAGAAAATATGCTCCTTTTTCTTTCCCAAGTTTTAGAAGATTGTCTAGTGTGTGCATGCAAAGTCGCTTCAGTCGTGTCCAATTCTGTGCAACCCTATGGACTGAAGCCCACCAGGTTCCTCTGTCCTTGGGATTCTCCAGGCAAGAATACTGGAGTGGGTTTCCATGCCCTCCTCCCCGGGATCTTCCCAAGCCAGGGAATCAAGCCCATGTCTCTTACGTTTAACCTGCATTGGCAGGCAGGTTCTTTACCATTAGAGTCACCTGGGAAATCCAGAGTATTGTCTAGTAGAAATCACTGGTCTTATCATGCATATGTTATTTATTGCAATCTCTTTCAAACCTCTTTTAGAGAACTGGTAGGATACAATTTAAGTGTAAATACATATACATTTGTATATGTACATTAAAAGATGTTAAGATGGAGGGCTAAGTTCTGATTTTAGTAAATATTAACAGAAGTTGACAAATGCTTTAAAATACATCTTTAAAAAGCATTTAAAACCATATCCCATAAGTAGATTTTACTTTAGCTTCTAGGTTTGCCATTATCAAGTCTCCTAGGAGGGCTTGGATAGCCTTGACTTAAAGAGTATCAGAGGAATTTAAGGGCACAGGGACTGTTTGTGTCAACAGAGAAGCCAAGACTTACAAAGGCTTATATGGTTCTGGAGATATTTCCTTCCTATTTTTCCATATCAGCAGAAACACCTTGAGGGAATGGACTGCTATTTGCTAGTGAGATCTGACAGCACAGGTATGTTAGGTGAGAAACTAGAAACAAGAAAGTAGAGTATTCTAGAATGTCAAGCATGTAACATTTCACCTCCCGTGTGAGTAGATTTACTGTGTGTCTTCGAAGGAGAGTCATTATTTTTCCTCAAAACTTTCCAATAATTTCTATTCCAATAAATGTTAAAGGGCAGCAAAATTATGCTCTACTAAACTCAATATATTTAAAAATTCATGTTATAAGCATAGTCAAAGTTTAATATCTGAAGATATTTACTAGAAAAATATATGGCTAAGTCAAAATACATGACTAAGTAATCATAGTCATTGATCAACAAATTAGAGGTAAATTTCATGAACTTTTTATCATCTTCAAGTCTTTTCTGATGACATGAATCTAACCATATCTGCCTTATTTTCACCTGAAGATAACTATTTTAGAGTGCATAAGTCTATTATTAATGTATTTTATATATTATATAATATACGGATAGCATGTTTCTGTTTGCAAAGGATTTTCACTCATAGATGACTTCACTGAAGTCTCACCATTCTGGGAAGAATGGACTACTTTTACAATAAAAGCACTAGATGAAGTTAACAATAGACCAAATATACAGAGTTAAACCAGGCTGATTAAGACTACAGGATTTAAACATTTTGAAAGCCTTACAAACCAAGACATTGTGCACCTCATCACCAAGCATATTGAAAACCCTTTATGAAGTAATATTTGTCTGAAGCATGTTCTCCAATTCATGTTCTCTAAGATAAACTAGGAGCTGTTAACCCACATTGTTTGTGTTAATCCACAAACAGGCACGGAGCATACAGGCAGAGAATAAAAGACATGATAAATGGACATAACTGAAGAAAAAAAATTAGTCTTTTTATCATCTATAGCCCAGATGCTTAGGAGTGCATTTTCTTATTTTAGTTCAAGATGATAATAAGGTAGATTTTAACTGTTTTCACCCCTACGAGAACCCTCTAAGGTAGGTTGCCCATTTTATACACGAGGACACCATGACACACAGACTAAGAAATGTCACTCGAGATCACACATCTAACAAGGGGCCAAGGTAAGATTCAAACCCAGGCAGTCCGGCTCCCTATAACTCACCCTGCCCCGTCTCCACTGCCTTAGAAGGTATCTGTTACTCTAAACAGAAAGTTGAAACTATATGGAGGAAAGGGGACAGCAGGGCTTATCTTATGATCGGGCAGGACCCACAGGTATGATATGAGGGGAAAAAACAAGTAAGACACCCTTTAAAATACCTCACTAGACTGAAGCGACTTAGCAGCAGCAGCAGCAGCAACAGCTTTCCATCAGGATTAGGAGTTTCCTTCTTAGGATCTGCTTTCAAAAATCTCCTATTTGATGCAAGTATTCAGGAATATGTACAGTCACTGTCCGATATCTTAGTTTTTAACTAACATCATGGAAATAAGAATGACCCTTAAAGTGAAGTGACTTAGTCGTGTCTGACTCCTTGTGACCCCATGGAATGTAGCCTGCCAGGCTCCTCCATCCATGGGATTTTCCAGGCAAGAATACTGGAGTGGGTTGCCATTTCCTTCTCCAGGGGATCTTCCTGACCCAGGGATTGAACCTGGGTCTCCTTTATTGCAGGCAGACTCTATATCATCTGAGATACCGGGGAATCTAACATCACAGAAATAACAATGACTCTTAGAACAACCACAAAAAAGAAAAAAAAAAAAAATTCTACATTCAGGGTCATGCTTAGACCCAAATCCTCCAAGAGAAAAAAGCAACCAAAATATTAATAGCCTGCTCCACATCTGGGCCTAGGACCAGAGAAGGAGGTGAATGAGCTGAAAAGGAACTTTTCAAACACTTAAAATAGCGCTCAGAGAAACTGAGACCTAGCCACCAGGGCGGCCATTGGTCAAATGAGGCTAGATAGATGGAAGGGGAAAGGCCAGCTTTTGAAGGCTTTAAAATTGGGAGCAGAGACCTTGGCAATAAGAAACTGCTGGAAAACTTTCAGAGAAGGTTCAGAACAGAAAGGCAGGTAGGTTAGTCTGGTGGCAGCAGCAGCAGATGTATGGGGGTAGAGTCTTGCCAGGTCTATGGGACGTTGAATCTCAGGACTGAGAGATGGCCAGCAACTGAAGTGCAGGGGATGGCACCAATGGTGTCCTTATTCACAGCTCACCCTAGAACACACTCCAGGCGTTCAGGATGATCAACAGGACAGGAGAAGCTCCTGATTATGATGTTTCCAGGAAAGCTTTGGGACACAGTGGCTTCACAGAACCTCCAGATCTATCACAGAAGCAACTTGCCAGCAGGTGACAATTTCGCTATACAATATCTGCTTTCCTGGGACCAGTACCCACAGGAGCTCAGAGGGGAAGTGAAAATAAAAATTCACTCCTCAGAAAGAGATACTACTTCATTCACTCTTCAAAAAGAGAGAGAGTGAGAGAGAAGCTCTTGTGACAGAAGACAAGAGAAAGCAAAAAGCAGGAGATATTTGGCAATGGTGGGGGGCACAGGAAACGCAGGTCCTGGGCAGTATGCTTGTAGAAAGGGGTTTGGCTGGTGACCTGCGTTTTTCTAGAAGGAAAGAGAGAATTAAAGGATGCCCATAAAAATCAGAGGAGGAAAGGAGGGAGGAAAAAGAGTCTCAATAACAGACAATACTTTGAGTACCAATTTGATAGGCAGACACTATAAAAATTATAGATTTGGACTCATATGCCCAGCAAAAAGAGCCCTGGAGCTGTCTGAAATGAACAACACGCAAAAGAAGAGGCATAAAATGACTAAGCCAAGAGGTAAGTAATAATTCCTAAACCCAGATTTCAATGGTAGCAATACAGCTCTTAGTGTGAAGAATACTTTATACATGTAGAAATAGAATGATAAATGAGTTAATACCCAAAAGAGAATTAACGATCTGGGAAGCTGAGTATGCTAGCCATGAGATCACATTCTGAAACGTTCATTTATTTCCTTTAGACATGACCCTTTGCCTTTTTGGAATTGCTGCATTGGGCCAAGTAGGAGACCACTGAGCTCAGGATGCTGACTCATCACTGAATATTTGCACCACTATTAAGAGTAAGCATCAAATTTTGATATGCCTGATAAAACATATATCTTGGAAACCTGAATATATTTTGCATGGAGATTCTTAAGTCTGTGTTAAATAAATGCAGAGAGATACAGCTTATTCTAGATGAAAACAAAAGTACCTTATATTTATTCCTTACATTAGAAAATAAAAAGAATGGAAAATTTGGGTTACATTTTTATAATAAATTAACCCTCTCTTACATAGTCTCAAGAGTTTTTCTTACACACTATCTCTTCTCAAAATATATTTAAACAACAAAAGGAGGTACCATTTCACTGTTTATACTGTGCCAAGAATGCAGGCATCAAAATTAATCCTTGCCAAGCAATCTTTTAACATGGACAACCCCAATTTACAGATAAGGAAACTGAAACATAACTGTCTTAATAACCAACTTCTCCAAGACTACACAGAGCTGGAAAGGGCAGAGCTGAAGTTTGAACACAGATATTTGAACCACTAGGTTCCTAAGCTCAGTGCTGCCAGCTAGGACTGAACTAATGGGCAAATTATGGTTCAGTCTTAAAGGAGTCCAATGGCTTGAGAAGAGAGTTAGGAAATAGATATAATCTATGGCTATGAAAAATCCTATAAGAATACATAGACTTGGCAATGCTAGCCTGTGTCTGAACAGTGAGGGTGGGTATGTCTGCGCTGGACCATTGAAAAAGGAGCCGGGGGAGAAGGGCTGCGGGCAGCTAGAGGTGGAAAGTACTTAGTCAGAAGGGGAGTCAAAACCGGCTGGTTAAATTCAACCTATACATAATCAAAATGAATCATTGGATGGACTCACCAATGAGGAAACTTCTACTTTTAACTATCACATTTTCAAAACAGCCCAAGGCCCCCATTATTCTTAAGCTATGTTCCATTTTACTAAGCCTGCTTTTTATTCTATTCAATCTTTTTTATTAAGAGTATACAACCAGAAGAACTTCAGTAAAGACCCTTAAATTGATGTTAAGTTATTTATTACTGGCTTTGGGTTTTGGCAATCCAGTTAACTGGATATCTGACCATTGTATATTTCAAAGCAGTTTTCTAAATTTCACTAGTAAGAAAATTACTAATTCAAATCCAAAGCTTCACTTCAAATATATTGGTTTTCTTTCTCTCTCCCATCCTTATCTCCAGGGCTATGGTTTGTTAGTGAGGAAATTAAACTGAGAAGGAACAGTTTTTTTTCACAAAGCCCCTTTTAAAGATTTAATACTTTGTACTAGCAATAAGATTAGATCTACACAAATTTAGCAATTTAGAAGTATCTAACAAAACATAAAAGGTGTATAGCTTATACTAGGGCAATCTAACCACTCAGTGGTGACCCTGTAGAAATGCTTACACAGGTGGGCACATGCAGGGAGGTTTGTGTCCAAGCAGCAGAGTACACAGTAATAAGAGAAAACCTGGAAGCAACATAAATGACCATCTGTCAGACAATAGATAAATAGAGATCTGTGTAGCAGTTAGAAACAAGGTAAATCTTTATGGATTAACACATTAAGACTTCCAAGACATGTTAGTGAGAAAACTCAAGCTGTGGAATATGAGTAGTAAGATACTAATTATGTAGAAACATCACACATTCACACCCAGTGATGTATGTATTTATGTGGGGGTCTGTCTCCTTCTCAACCTGTGTATACACACACACACACACACTCACTCACGGGCTTCCTGGTGGCTCACATGGTAAAGAATCTGCCTGCAGTGAGGGAGACCTGGGTTCAATCCCTGAGTTGGGAAGATCCCCTGGAGGAGGGAAAGGCTACCCATTCCAGTATTCTGGCCTGGAGAATCCCATGGACAGAGGAGTCTGGTGGACTATGGTCCATGCGGTCGCAAAGAGTCAGGCACAACTGAGCCACTTTCATTTTCACACACACACATATATTTAATGCCTAGCAACAAGGGTTGAGGGAAGCATTCAAAAGATACCTTATCTGTCCCCCTTTATTTACTTTATTGCTGTAAAAATAATTTCTGTATTACTTACAGAATTAAAACAGTTTTTGAAAATATTTTCAATAAAGAAAAAAAATATACTTTCAATTTGTCATAAAAATCTACTATATTCCATTTTTAACCAACTTGTTAAAGTTGCTGCTGCTGCTGCTAAGTCGCTTCAGTTGTGTCCGACTCTGTGCAACCCCATAGATGGCAGCCCACCAAGCTCTGCCATCCCTGGGATTCTCCAGGCAAGAACACTGCAGTGGGTAAAGTTACTAGCCTGTAATTTTTAGAGATTTCCCCTGTCTTAAAACTTTTTTGTTCTTTCAAACTTGTATGTCTCAGGCTTATATCTTGACAGACATTCAGATTTATAGGTCTCCAAGCATGGTTGGGAACTCAGTGGGAGCAAGACACACTCTCTTCCTTTACTTAGCTCCACAAAATGGGTGTCTAATAAATATTAAAGAACAAAGGAATGAACTAACCAATGAATAAATGACAACAGTAAATGTTATACTTGTGTTATCCAGCACTGGTCAAGATCGAAAATATCACAATTTTCAGAGAGGAATTAAGAGAATATTCAAGAAAAAAACTAAAATCTTTTATTCCAGGCAATATTGCTATATCAATCTTATTAATGATACTAAGTATTGATCTCCAGAAGCAAATTAAGACTCATATCAGAACTTCCATCCTTCTCCAGCCCTGGATATTAAGTCATTACTTTTTCTGTCAATTTTTTTTTTTTTAACACAAGTTGTATTAATTAACATAAAATGACTGTTCAGGGATATATTCTAAACCCTCACTAGCCACTAAGTATATTAAGTATAATTTTTTTTAATTCAGTCACTGTTTCAAATTTATTTTGTTTAAATAAAGCTATTGAATCCTTCACTGAACTTACTATACACCTTTTGCTACTCAAAGTATGGTTCTAAGACCAGCAAGATCAGCATATCATGGAAGTTCATTAGAAACAGAATCTCAGGTATCACCCGAGACCTACTGAATCAAAATCCTTTTTAATAAGATTCTTCAGTGATTCATATACACATTAAAGCTGGTGAAACACTGCCATATACTACCCTTTTGCTACTAAGTCAACTTTTTAAATTATAGAGATAAGACATGTATATGTTTTTTAAAATATTAAAGGACCCTATAAACAAAACCACATTACAAAAAAACTACAGGCCAACAGGTCTCATGAACATAACTACAAAAGTCCTCAACAAAGTATTAGAAATAGAAGAACATGTTTTAAAAAAATTATATACCATGATGCTATGGTCTAAATGTATATACCCTCTCAAAATATACATGTTAGAATCCTAATGCCCAGTGTGACACTATTAGTAGGCGGGGCCTTTGGGTGCTTACGTCATGAGGGTGAAGCCCTAGTGAATGGGATTATTTTGTTCTTGTAAAAGAAATCCCATAGAGCTCCCTAGCTCACTCAGACATCTGCAACTTAAAAGAGGGCCCTCACCTGACCATGGCAAAGTCAAAGTCGCTCAGTCATGTCCAACTCTTTGAGACCTCATGGATATACCCCAGATATCAACTGTCTAGTCCTCAGAACTGTGAGAAATAAATTTCAGCTATGTATAAGTTTCTGAGCGTGTGATATTTCATATGGCAGCCTCAACAAACTAAGACAACAACCAATGTATACAAAGTTGGTTGAACATTCAAAAATCAATTAATGTAATCTATAATATCAACAGAATTTTTTATATCACATGATCATACCAATAGACACAGTAAAAGCATTTGACAAAATCCAACAATATCTATGATAAAAACCCTCAGTAAACTTTTCCAATTGATTATTAAAAAACTACAAAAACTTACACTAATATCCTACTTAATGGTGAGAAACTCAAAGCTTCCTGACTAAGATCAGGTACAAGACAAAGACGCCCCCTCTTACCACTCCTTTTCAACAACATGTTGGAAGACCTTGCTAATAGAACGAGGCAAGTAAAAGGCATGCAGGTTGAAAAGGAAGAAATAAAACTATATTTATTTGCAAACATGGTTACCTATTTATAATAGAAAAAGCCAAAAGAATCAATTTTAAAAATTAAGTGATTGCACCATGGTTTCAGGATATATGATTAACATACAAATGTCAATTGTTTTCCTCTATAAGAACGAGGAATAAGTGGAATTTGCAATGAAAAGCACAATGCCATTTACATTAACACCCTCTAAAATAAAATACTAAGGTACAAATATGTGTAAGATCTATATGAGAAAAAATACAAGACTCTGATGAATAAAATCAAAAAATAACTAAATAAATGGAGAAATATTCTATGCTCATGGATAGGAAGACTCAATATTGTTAAAATGCCAGTTCTTCCCAAATTCATCTATAAATTTAATGCAGTCCCAATCACAATCCCAGAAAATTATTTTGTGGATATTGACAAATTGATTCTGAAGTATATATGGAGAAGCAAAAGATTCAGACTAACCAACACAATATTGAAAGAAAAGAACAAAATTGGAAAATTGATGCTACTCAACTTCAAGACTTATAAAGCTACAGTAATCAAGGTAATGTGATATTGGTGAAAGAATATACAAATAGATTTTTAGAACATAATAGAGAACCCAAAATAGAACCACATATATTTAGTCAACTGATCTTTGACAAAGGAGAAAAGGCGATACAATGGACAGAGATAATCTTTTCAACAAATGGTGCTGGAACGTGGACATCCACATGCAAAAAAAAAAAAAGAATCTTGACACAGACTTTATACCATTCATGAAAATAACTCAAAATGGATTATAGACTAAATGTAAAATGCAAAACCTTAAAACTCCCAGAAGATAACAATGGAAAAATCCAAGCAATTTTAGGTAGGGTGATACCTTTTTAGATAAAACACCAAAGGCACAATCCATGAAAGAAATAATTGATAAGCTGGGTTCCATTAAAGTTTCAAACTTCTGTCCTTCAAAAGACAATGTCAAGACAGTAAGAAGACAAGCTACAGACTGGGAGAAAATATTTTCAAAAACCACATCTGATAAAGAGTATTATCCAAAAAAAGCAAACAACATTTAAAAATATGCCAAAGACCTTAACAGACTCACCAAAGAAGATATACAGATGGAAAACAAGCAGACAAGGGAAATTCAAATTTAAACAACAATCAGATACCAGACACATCTATTAAGATGGCCAAAATCTGGAACACTGACGCCACCATATTCTGGCAAGGACGCAGAACAAGAGGAATTTCCATACACTGCTGGTAGGAATGTAAAACAGTACAGCCACTTGAGAAGGTAGTTTGGCAGTTTCTTACAAAACTAAACCCTCCTCCCATACAATCCAGCAATCATGATTCTTGGTATTTACCCAAAAGAGCTGAAAACTTAACTTCACACAAAAACCTGTACACAGATGTTTACAGCAGCTTTGTTCATAACTGACAGATCATTGACATGACTAAGATGCCCTTCAGTAGATGAACTGATAAACTGTGGCACATCCAGAGAGTGGATGGAAGCTGGAAGGTAATAGAATATTACTTCATTAAAATATTATTTTATGCTAAAATTATATTAGCTATCGAGCCATGAAAAGACACGGAGGAACTTTAAATGCCTGTTACTAAGGAAAAAAGCCAATCTGAAAAGGGTACATACTCTATAATTCCAACTATTTGATAATTGTAAGATAGTAACTGTGGTGTTGGAGAAGACTCTTGAGAGTCCCTTGGACTGCAAGGAGATCCAACCAGTCCATTCTGAAGAAGATCAGCCCTGGGATTTCTTTGGAGGGAATGATGCTGAAGCTGAAACTCCAGTACTTAGGCCACCTTATGCGAAGAGTTGACTCACTGGAAAAGACTCTGATGCTGGGAGGGATTGGGGGCAGGAGGAGAAGGGGACGACAGAGGATGAGATGGCTGGATGGCATCACTGACTCGATGGACGTGAGTCTGAGTGAACTCCAGGAGTTGGTGATGGACAGGGAGGCCTGGCGTGCTGCGATTCATGGGGTTGCAAAGAGTCGGACACAACTGAGCGACTGAACTGAACTGAACTGAACTGAACAGCTCTGGAGAGAGTAAGTGGTTGCCAGGGGTTGGAAGGGATGAATATGCGGAGCACACAGGATTTTTAGGGCAGTGAAAATACTTTGTATATTGTAATGATGGATACATGTCATCACGCATATGTCCAAATTCACAGATCTTACACCACCAAGCGTGAACCCTCCATATGGACTACCAACTATGGACTTTGAGAGACTGTGATATGTCAACATGGGTTTGCCAAGCTTACCATGCAACCACTCCGGTGGGGGATGTTAATGGAGGAATCTCGGCATAGGTCGGGTAGGGAATACAAGTATTCTCTGTTTTTCCAAAGCTCACTTTATGCCACTTGGCTTTTATGAGAGATCTACATTAGTAGTTGTTTTCATTAACTGAAAGAAACTCCAAAGAGGATTTTTGCTTTTACCAAAAAAAGCTAAAAAGCAAAATTAGCACCTAGCCTTTATATTGTAGCGAGATGTTACAAAGGCAGCTGGTACCCTGAGCAACAGAAGTGACACCTCCAAGCTCCTTCCCTGGGAACTACGTCGCATCTCAACATCAAGCCATCACAGCTCTGAACAATGTCTGTGAAGATCTGCATTTTATCTTGATTTACTTTGTGTATCCATCAGGAACATGTGTCCTAAGGTAACAGTTTCTTTGCTTTAGACCGTTTCAGATTAGAAAGGGTTTCATGGGAACACTCTACTTCCAGATAGTGGGGGAAACTTGTATACAGAAAATCTCTGCACCTTCCACTCAAATTTCACCTTTCACTCAAATTCACTAAAATCAGTCTTTTTAAAAAGGTGCAAAAGGGAAGTAAATGAAAATAAAGAGTGTTCTCCCTACCATCTACTCCAGTTTCAATTCCCAGAAACTGTGAATATGAAGTTTCTTTATTGCTGTTATTTTTTCCCTATTTTTTTCTGATATTTAGTTGAAGATATTGCTATTTTGTGATCTAGCATCTAGAATTAGGATAAAAAATCTGATTTGTATTTCTAACATTGCTATGTAAGTAAAACATTTACTTTCACTGGCAACTTTTCAGATTTTCTCTTATCCTTGGAGGGATGGGATTTCCCATGGAAAGTATCCAAATTATATTCGCCTAGAATGTTTTTCATTTATTTTACTTGATGTACGTACCAGACTTTTTCAAAATTAAGAATTAACCTTTCTTAAACCGGAATAAGTTTTGTTCTACTTTGTCTTTGATTATTTCCTGTTTCACTGCCCCTTTTCTCTGCTTTGGAATCCTGAGCTAATGTTCAGTTAGCACCAATTCTAACTGAATAGCTTTCATTTGATCAGTCTATGCCTATGCCATATTAGTGGTTAAATATCTTGAATGGTACCTCCAACTAGATTTATTCCATGTGTCCTTAAAGACTTTCACTCTCTATTTTCCATTTCTGTGGTATGTTTCTATGATGAACAGAACAGTGGCCCTCAAAGGATATGGCCATATCGAATTCCAGAATATAACCTTATTTGGCAAAAAGGCCTTTGAAGATGTAATTAAAGAGCACTGGATAGGACCACCTTGGATTACGATGAGCCCTAAATAGTTGGAAGAGGAGAGAAATACATGCACGGCCACCCAGTGTGTCCTGACCCATGGATTGTAACGATAGATCGACAAGCCAGGGAATGCCACGGACCACCAGCAGGCGCCACGCTGAGAGAGAAGCATGGGGCAGATCTTCCCTCAAAGTCTTCAGTCCTGCTGATACCTTGACTTTGTACTTCTAGCCTCCAGAACTGCAAGAACATAAATTCAGTTGTTTTAGCACCAAGAAATTAACACAGTTTCCTTCACTGTACCTTTCAGATTCTCACTTTATTTTTAGCTACAAGCATCTTGTGATTTAGTCAACTCAAACTTTATTAAAATTTATCACTATATACTTAATTTCCAATATTATATTCTTAATTTTTATTGTTCATTTTACCATGTTTGCCTTAATTTAGGGACCCAAAAAAGAATCTCCCTAAAGATATCAACTTAAAAATTTTAATTTCTACTTTGTTCTTTTTGGGTCTGGAATCATCTCTTTTTGCCTTTTCATACTGTTTAATAGTACATGAACTGTGAACGTCCAGATGTTCAAGCTGGATTTACAAAAAGCAGCGTTTCCAGAGACCAAATTGCCAACATCTGTTGTATCATCAAAAAAGCAAGAGAGTTCCAAAGAAACATCTACTTCTGCTTTATTGACTATGCTAAAGCCTTTGATTGTGTGGATCACAACAAACTGCAAAATTCTTCAGGAGACAGGAACACCAGACCACCTTACCTGCCTCCTGAGAAATCTGTATGCAGGTCAAGAAGCAACAGTTAGTACTGGACATGGAACAACAGACTGGTTCCAAATCAGGAAAGGAGTATGTCAAGGCTATATATTGTCACCCTGCTTATTTAACTTATACACAGAGTACATCATGAGAAATTCTGGGCTGGATGAAGCACAAACTGGAATCAAGATTGCTTGGAGAAATATCAATAACCTCAGATACACAGATGATGCTACCCTTGTGGCAGAAAGTGAAGAGGAACTAAAGAGCCTCTTGATGAAAGTGAAAGCAGAGTGAAAAAGCTGGCATAAAACTCAACATTCAAAAAACTAAGATCATGGCATCCAGTCCCATCACTTCATGGCAAATAGATGGAGAAACAATGGAAACAGTGACAGACTTTATTTTGGGGGGCTCCAAAATCACTGCAGATGGTGACTGCAGCCATGAAATTAAAAGACGCTTGCTCCTTGGAAGAAAAGCTATGACCAACCTAGACGGCATATTAGAAAGCAGAGACATTACTTTGCCGACAAAGGTCCATCTAGTCAAGCTATGCTTTTTCCAGTAGTCCTGTATGGATGTTAGAGTTGGACTATAAAGAAAGCTGACCACTGAAGAACTGATGCTCTTGTGGTACTGGAGAAGACTCTTCAGAGTCCCTTGGACTGCAAGGGGATCCAACCAGTCCATCCTAAAGGAGATGGGGCCTGGGTGTTCATTGGAAAGACTGATGCTGAAGCTGAAACTCCAATATTTTGATCACCTGATGCGAAGAGCTGACTCATTAGAAAAGACCCTGATGCTGGGAAAGATTGACGGCAGGAAGAGAAGGGGACAACCGAGAATGAGATGGTTAGATAGCATCACCGACTCGATGGACATGAGTTTGAGTAAACTCCAGGAGTTGCTGATGGACAGGGAAGCCTGGCATGCTGCAGTCCATGGAGTTGCAAAGAATCGGACACAACTGAGCAACTGAACTGAACTGAATCATTTTTATTGGTTCATCTTTCATTTTGCTGGTTTTTCTTAAGTGTCTGGTAATATCTTGCATCTATTTATCTTTATGAATCACAGACTACACTTGTTGGTTTATGTAACAGGCTTAGACTTCTTCTATGACTGCATAAGTCCGTTTTCCCAGTTTGTCTCCCCTTTGTATGTGTGTGTATGTCTGACACGTGTGTACATGTGTTGGGACAAAAGGAAGCTGACACATGTACTGAGGCTGCAATCTTGAACAAAAACTCTGTATCAACTACTTCATATTATATTATTTTAATTTCTCTGATACAATGAATTCCTGCAGAACAGGGATTGCTTTATTCACACCTCCGATAGAAATTACTATAAATGAACATTTAATTAATTGTATAAACTAATTGGCTAGTTAGTAAGTAAATAAGTGAAAGCCAGCAAAACAAGTTAAAACCTAACTTGCTCAAGTGAAGGAAAAACTCAATGCTTTCACTATTTCAAAAGAAAAGTGAATTGTGGCTTAATGTATATATAAGTAAAAGTCATTAATCTTGAGCTCTCAATTAATGTGCCATTTTAATGAAAAATTCATTTCACTTGATCAGATAGCTCACAACCTCTTTTCTATTACAGGATATTCAATACTTATCATTTTGGATCTTTCATATTCAGGACACATTTTTATTAGATTTCTGTAAATGCATGGATTATTAACTATGCAGACAGATGTGCATCAATTTGTACCTTGAAAATGTATTCCTGTTTATGTAAATTCACTGTGCAAGCTTTCTGCCTGAATAACAATCCCATGGCAGGTTAAGTGGAATGATCTGTGGGGGCTCTGTTCTTAATGCCTTGAATTAATAATTGGATATTTTCCATTAAAAAAGGCTTTTTAAAAGTGACTCAAAGTCATTTGTTTCCATTCTTGTAGGACTTACAACCCTAAAGCCAGAAGAGGAAAAAGGGAAAGGATCAGCTTTGTTGAGTGGAGACATTTAAGCTGGTCTTAGAAAATATAAGGGTATTCACCAGGTAGGAGAGAAAAGAAAGGGTATTCCAAGCAGAGAAAGCAAAGAAACCCTCAACAAACTAAGATGAAAAGGGAACATCTTTGCCACGGTGAAAGGCATCTATGGAAAACCCACAGCCAGCATCATACTTAATGGTGAAAGACTGAATACTTTCCCCTGAGATTAGGAACAAGTAAGAATGTCTTCTTCACTTCTATTCAACATTCCATTGGAGCTTCTTTCCAGAACAACTAACAAGAAAATAAAATCATCCAGATTGGAAAGGAAGAAGCAAAACAATCAGAATTTCCAGATGACATAATCTTGAATACACAAAACCCTAATGAACTCACTACCAAACTATTTGAATTAATAAGTTTAGCAAGGTTTCAGGATACAAAATTAATACCAAAAAATCAATTGTATATAAAGTAGCAATGAGCAAAATAAAAATGAAATAAAACAATTCCATTTACAATAGCATCAATTTTTTAAATTTAGGAATAAAATTACAAATTAAGAAGATTTCAATAAATGGAAAAATATCCACATTCATGGATCAGAAGCTTTAATATTGTTAAAAGATAATTCTCCCCAACTTATTTATAGATTCAACACTATTTGTATCAGAGTCCCAGTCAGCATCTTTGCAAAAATTGATAAGCTAATCCTAAAATTAATGTGGAATTTCAAAGAAATCAGAATATCCAAAACAATTTTGAAAAAAAGAAACAAAGTACTCGCACTTCCTAATTTCAAAACTTTACTGCAAGACACAGTAATCAAGATAGTGTGATACTATTATGACAACAGAAATAAAGATGAATGGAATAGTCTAGAGATAAACCTGGCAATTATGAGAGGGCCAAGAAAATTTAAAAAGGGGGGGAAATAGTCTATTCAGTTAATGGTGCTGAGACAACTAGATATCCATTTACAAAAGAATGAAATTTTACCCCTACCTCATGAAATTATAATTTTTTGATAGGTAAGAAGTGGATTTATTCAGAGAGAAACACACTCAACAGATAGAGTGTGGGCCATCGCAGAGGGCGAAGGCAGCAGCTTCAAATTCTTAAATATAAAAGCTAGAACCATGAAACTCCTAGAAGAAAACACAGGTGTAAATATTCATGACCTAATATTAGGAATAGTTTTTTAGATAGAACATTAAAAGCATAAGCAATAAAAGAAAAAAATAATTGTACTTTAAATTTAAATAATTTGTCTTTTCAAAGATACCATCATCAAAGTAATAAGATATTCCCACAGAATAGGAAAAATATTCACAAATTGTATGTTTGATACAGGACTTGTGTCTAGAATACATGAAAAACTCTTACAGTTCAATAATAAAAACTAATAAAAAGACAAAGGGGCCAATGAGAAACAAGTAAAGGATCTAACAGACATTTCTCTAAAGATGATACACAAATGGCCAATAAGGACATGAAAAAATGCTCAACATTATATCTACCAGGAAAATGCAAATCAAAACCGCTAGCAATTTCCCACCACCAAAATGACTATAATCAAGAAGACAGATAATAACAAGTGTTGGCAATGATGTGGAGAAACTGGAATCCATAAACTACCTGTGGGAATGCAAAAGAGTGTATCAACTTTGGGTAATAATTCAGGAATTCCTTGAAAGTTTAAACAGAGAGTTTACCATATGACCCAGCAATTCCACTCCTAGTTATATACCCAAGAGAAATGAGAACATGAGTATAAATGAACACACGTGTTCACAAAATCATTATTCATAATGGCCAAAAGTGAGAATCCTATTAATTAATAAATCAGTAAATGTGGTAAATTCATATACAGTAATGTTATCTGGCAATAAAAATAAATGAAGCACTGATATGTGCTAAAACATGGATGAACCTTGAAAATGTCATGCTCCGTGGAAGAAGTCAGACACAAAAGACCACATATCGTATAATTACATTTGTATGAAATGACCTGTTATCAACAGGAAAATCTACACTGACAGAAAGTACATTAGTGGTTGCCTAGGACTCAGAGGACTGGAAAGAAACTGATAGTGAGTGGTAATGGATATGAAATTTATTTGGGGTGGGGTGATGAAAATGTTCCCAAATTGTGATGACAGCTGGACAATTCTATGAGTATACTGAAATCATTGAACTGTACATTTAAAATGAGTGAATTTTATGGCATGTGAATTATATCTCAATAAAGCAGTCTTATAACAGTTCATACCTGTTATAAGCTGTATTATAATTTTTTTCTTTAAAAAAAAATTTACAGCCTGGATAGGAGAGGAGTTTGGGGGAGAATGGATACATGTATATGTATGGCTGAGTCCCTTTGCTATTCGCCTGAAACTAGCACATCATTGTTAATTGGCTATGCTGCTGCTGCTAAGTCGCTTCAGTAGTGTCTGACTCTGTGCGACCCCATAGATGGCAGCCTACCAGGCTCCCCCGTCCCTGGGATTCTCCAGGCAAGAACACTGGAGTGGGTTGCCATTTCCTTCTCCAATGCATGAAAGTGAAAGTGAAAGTGAAGTCGCTCAGTCGTGTCCAACTCTTCACAGCCCCATGGACTGCAGCCTACCAGGCTCCTCCGTCATGGGATTTTCCAGGCAAGAGTACTGGAGTGGGGTGCCTTCGCCTACCCCAATACAAAATGGGTTTCACTGGTGGCTTGGATGATAAAGAATCTGCTTGCAATGTAGGATACCCAGGTTCAATTCCTGGGTCAGGAAGATCCTCTGGAAAAAGAAATAGCTACCCATTCCAGTAGTGATTGCAGTAGTGATTGTGGCAATGAAATTAAAAGACGCTGACTCCTTGGAAGGAAAGTTATGACCAACCTAGACAGCATATTCAAAAGCAGAGACATTATTTTGCCAACAAAGGTCCGTCTAGTCAAGGCTATGGTTTTTCCAGTGGTCGTGTATGGATGTGAGAGTTGGACTATAAAGAAAGCTGAACACTGAAGAATTGATGCTTTTGAACTGTGGTGTTGGAGAAGACTCTTGAGAGTCCCTTGGACTGCAAGGAGATCCATCCAGTCCATCTTAAAGGAGATCAGTCCTGGGTGTTCATTGGAAGGACAGATGCTAAACCTGAAACTCCAATATTTTGGCCACCTCGTGCGAAGAGCTGACTCATTGGAAAAGACCGTGATGTTGGGAAAGATTGAAGGCAGGAGGAGAAGGGGACAACAGAGAATGAGATGGTTGGATGGCATCACTGACTTGATGGACATGGGTTTGGGTAGACTCCAGGAGTTGATGATGGACAGGGAGTGCTGCGTGCTGCAGTTCATGGGGTCGCAAAGAGTCGGATACGACTGAGCAACTGAACTGAACTGAACTCATTTCAGTATTCTCACCCAGAGAATTCCATGGACAGAGGAGCCTTGAGGGATATAGTCCATGGGGTCACAAATAGTTGGACATGACTGAGCTTTCACTTTCCAATACAAAATAAGTTTAAAAATTTTTTTTTCAAAGAACCCTTAACCACTCAAGAGTCATAGAATTTTAGAGA
The DNA here is from genome assembly GCF_027580195.1 of Bos mutus. Taxonomy (NCBI): domain Eukaryota; kingdom Metazoa; phylum Chordata; class Mammalia; order Artiodactyla; family Bovidae; genus Bos; species Bos mutus. The sequence goes on from NC_091623.1 coordinate 25,743,450, forward strand.
TAAAAGGACATTTATCGCCTTTGTTCCATAGATTTTTAAAAAGACAACTGGAGAGTTTTGCATTAGGTCATAGAACTTTAAGAGTAGCCACACTTACAATTTAATTATTTCTTTTATTAAATGTTGATATATATGTGATTTGAGAAATCTGTTCATCACTATTCCTTTTACTATCACTCATGAGGGTCTTGATTGTCCCACAAGGACATCCCACTAATTCTCATGGTAAATATGACCAAAGTGGAATTTTTTATTTTCCCCATTGTCTCCCAATGAAACTAACTTTAGCTAACAACATCACCATATCTCTTGTTACTATGTAAAATTTTGAGAACACTTTTTACTCCTTCCTTTCCCCTTTTCCCCTCCCCAGGTCAATCAGCCATCAAAGCCCAGCCATATTGCTTAGAAATCCATTCTCACCATGATCTTCTCAGTGTAGCCCATGGTCTCTGAACTACCCATAGCCTGCCAAGAAATATCTGCATGTGCCAGGCCCCCTCCTTCCCTCCCTCTTTCTCTTTCTCCCCTATATCCTTCCTACTGTCATCAGTTACTGTCCTTAAAGATTACTCCTCTATTCAAAAGCCTTCAGAGAATCCCTGTAATTCACAGAATGAAGTCCAGATTCCTCAGGACAGCCTTTAACCCCTTCCATGGTCTGGTCTCAATCTACCCTTTTAGGCTTCCCTAAAAATGAATTATTTGATGTCCCCCAAAATACCTAAGACTCATCAATGCCTACACCTTAACTCATGTTAGGCCACCTCACCACCAACCTTGGAATGTTCCCAACCCAGTCCTAATTATCTTTCAAGGTCTTGTTTAGACATTATTGCCTCTAGGAACCTTCTATTAATATCAGCTCTACTCCAAAGTCTCAATCAAAATTAATGCTATAATTCTTAACAGTTCTATTTTGTTTTGCCTCTTTTATCCATTTTATACATACTTACTCATACTACAATCAACAAAAATAGGCATTTTCCCTGCTAAATCACTATCTCCCATTTTTTTAATTATCCACAGCTCTTAGCATATAAATGCCTCACAAGTGTTTATGGAATTGTGGCATCATCAAGTGAAAAGCATTTAAAATAAAAAAATAAATAAAGTATATTACACTAACAGTATATAATATTATACAGCATAAAATTAACTTTTAGCCCCCCCCCCAAATTGTACTTTTTACTTTTCTTGCCAGATACAATGCCTATTATAGAAGAAGTTATAAAGAAGTAAGCATATTTAATAAAAATTCTTAAGATTATAGGAATCTTAATTCTTAAGATTAAGATTATAGTTAATAAACAATAAAATTGCTTCATCTCTTTCATTTTTTAAAATTACAGCACACACATACACAAAAAGACTTAGCCATCTTTGTTCTAGTTTTAGATCCTCAAATAATCACAATGAACTCTATAAGGAATACATGAGGTTGAGGGAGTAGCTTGAGGGGGTAAAAGAAAATCAGTAGGATGCTGTTTCTATTTCAAGTTCCTAACCATGGCCCTCAGCTCTGATCAGTAGAAACTAGAAGTGTGACTCCCTTTGCTCAATTTCCCTCAATGACTTGCAACTTCTGTGTGCTGAGGGCTATTTTCCAGACCTACTATTTTCACAGACCCTATATACGTGAATTTAAATTTTTCCATTTTTGCCACTTTGATGCTGCAAAATACTAAGGATTTTTTCAAAGAATAAAATGAGGTTAAAAAAAACAGTCCTGCTAAGCTGGCTTCTCCCTTTGCCAAAAGAGCACAAGAAAATATCTTAGCAGTGGCTGAAAATGAGAGAGCATAAAATATCAAACAAGAACACCCTGTCCTTTAAATGCTTGACTTTCAAATGTAGATAAATTTAATTTATGCCAGTTTGATGGGAGGAAGGACTAACTGCCATTAGTTTGTGGCCATTGGAGAATCAAAACCCTCTGTTTTATCAAATTATAAAGTATTACCATACAAAAAGTGAAAAAAAATTCATGCTAATTCTCTTATTAAGAAATCAAATTTATGAATTTCTGAGATATCACTGGCATTAATTCCATAAATTTCCTTTGAGTCAATGACCACCTCAGTTATCTCTACTAATAACTCACCAGAGAAAAACTGTCCAATTAAGTAATTTACATTCAATTATCTATTGTAATTTCACAGCAGAGTTTTCTATGAATTGCACAGAGTTCATAGGTTTGGGATTATCTTCACTTTTAAAATTTTGTCAGAGAAATAATATGTTACTCATCTACTTGCCCACTTTCCAAATAACATATGACATAAACATAAAATAACATGAAATAACAAAGTGTTATATAATGATTTTCTCACATATAATAATTTAAGTCTTTGCATGGGAAACCAACCTCATTTTCCTATTAAAAAGAAATCTAAATGTACTTAGCCTTATCATTCATAAATTTCTCTCAATGCAAATAACTAGAATATCTGCTCTATAATATAAAAGTAGATTTTCTTGGGTGCATAATTAATTCTCTCAACAAAACAGATTAAGTTTTTCAGAATTATTTCAGAACACTTAATGAAACTAAAGACAATAAAAATGATAAAACAGTGAAAACGAGTAAAACAATATGTTACTTCATATATTACTTCTAAGGGAATTATCACACAATAATTTACGTCTAATAAATTACAATAAATCCTAATAAAATAGCTGAGACTCTCCAATAAAGTTCTTATAAGTTTTAAGAGCATACTACTTAATACAAATGAGTAATGTGATTTACCTGTTACTGATTAAAAAAAAAAAAGATTTATAATAATACAGACTAGAGGAGAAATTTGATCTCTCCCAAGAGAAGATAAGTGTCCCCTCTTCTCGAAGCAAACAGACGAAACTAACTACTAATTCCTATAACTAAATAACTCATTCACATTACACACAAAGGGATATTACATATATCCATCCTTTGATACAAAGTTAGAACTCCTATGACATACAACTAATTATCAACAGTTAAGCCCTCTAGGATGCAGGCAATACACTGGATTCACAAATAAAATGCTGGAACTACAACCTGAGAACCACTTGTAATATATGGTTGATGATTCTTATAAAGCCACCATGCTTGCTAGTGTTCTCTAACAATAATTTTCAAGTGTTCAGCTTTTCAGAAATTCACTCTCTCCCTCTCTGCCTCTCTTTGAAAAAAGATATACTTGGAAAACAAAAAATAAATTAAGTATAATTAAAAACGTACGTACCCAGACATAGGAAATGACAACTTCTCTACATGTTATTTCTAAGTCCTCCTGATGGATATTCCTTTTCTGATTCCACAGTTGCCTGAGTGAATTTTCACTGGGAAGTTTAGAGTTCACACTAATTAAACCACCAAGGACCACTTCACTATGCTTTTATCTAAGGTTTCCTAGGACACTTGTGGGATTGGTCGGAGGTTGGGCATGAAGTGCCTAAAACAAAGCCTGGTTTTTTGAAGACACTCAGTGCACGGGATTCGGCATCTCTCATTAGCAAAACAAGCAAAGCATAAGGGAGGAGGGGAAAATCAAAGGGTTTTGTCACTAATTTCCCATCTCCCTGCACTGCCCCTCGAGGCCCTCTCCGCCCTAGGCCCTTTACTCACCCTGCCTCTTTTCTTTTTCTTCTCCCCCAAAATAAAAATTTTCCAGTGTGTTAAAAGGTAAAACGCTGGAGGTTTGCATCCACTCGCCCTTCTCTTTATAACCCCACCTTTCCAAGGCCTCAGATTCAGACACAGGACTAGGTTAGCATAGACAATAATCAGACCCTGCAAAGAAACATCTTCAAAATTATCCAGAATTCAAAATAAGTCCTTTCCTTCTAAATACCTTTACTTCTATAAGGACTTCCACAAGGTCAAACTACACCAGGTAAAATTACATGACTCTGAGGCTGGCATTTCTTTGACATATGCTGTGGTCTCCCGACCTTCCTTCTTCATCTCAGGCAGCTGCTGAAACAGCTGTGGTGGCTACACATTCTCTTGTCATCAGTACTTGCTCTGTAGCATCCCTGGATTCTCTGTGATGAACCACTTAAGGTCAAGTTGGACTCATTAGGTAATTCTCATCCAACAAATCAAGGAGGTGAGTGTAGTATCTGTGGCAAGACCAAAAGTGTCACAACAGGGAAACAGGAAGTGAAAGTGAGTCACTCAGTCCTGTCTGACTCTTGGCGACCCCATGGACTGCAGAGTCCATGGAATTCTCCAGGCCAGAATACAGGAGTGGGTAGCCTATCCTTTCTCCAGTGGATACTCTGGACCCAGGAATCAAACTGGGGTCTCCTGCATTGCAGGCAGATTCTTTACCAACTGAGCTAACAGGGTAGCTCCTAACTATGGATTTGTGGTCTTTTACTAAACAGACTTCTGAATGGCCCTTGTAGAACCTTCTGATCTTCCCATTGAAATTGTGGAAAATCCACTTATATCCTTCCTATCTTATGTTATTAGAATTTCTACAATTGGATGAATTGTGATAATTAATTGGACTAGTACCTAATAGATTAAGACAATCTGCATTAACTCAGAGATAACACAGACTTTCATTTTTAAAAAATATTTCACCATCAACTTTACAATTTTCAAAAATGAGTAATGGTGTTTACCATGCAAGAATAAAATGGATGGAATGTGGTTGCACCAATTTTTATACTGTCATATAAAAGATATAATGTGTTAATAGTGCCTTCCTTTTCAATGCAATATCATCCCTCCAATTGGTATATAAATGACTATTATCTAAGTATATTTCTGTCCTTATTTGGCATAACTGATTACAAGAAGGAGAAACCCATACATACCAGTCTAAGGGACACTGTAGATATTCATGGAAAGAAAACTGATATCAAGCCAAACCTGACAACTGGAAACTTTGATGTCTTTGGAATGATGATCTCTTACCATTTGCTTCTCCTTATACTTTGTCACCATGCAAAACAGCTTCCTCTGCTTATTCTTAGGTTTATGGTCTCTCCTCCCTTTGATCACTTGGACCTGGTTGTCAATGACTCCATTTCCACGTGACCTGGTAATTTTATCCCTGAGAGCTAAATTATTAAGACTCTCAAAAACCTTTAGTTTAAATTCTCAAGAACGAATACATTTGGCCCAACTCATCTGCTTTGAAAGAGTTTCCTCTATGAAAAAAGACACGTCATGAGGAACCAACATGGCAGCTTTGGCCCGACCCTCAATAGGAGCCATGGGCCATTCCCAGTAGTCCCGGTGAGTAGCGCATAATTCAGCGTAATTTGATTCTGCAAATGTATGAGTACTTCCTATGGTTCTTGGAAGGAAATGATACGTAAATTTACCCTAAAACCAGAAAATTCAAGATAGCCTCAAAATTGGTAGCCAATAGAATTTAAGAATGCATATTAAATAGATATTGACAGAGGCTACATTTAGATAGGAATTGTTTTTTCGTTTTCAGAGTTTAAGGATTAGAACTTCACCTGGACTATAATTCTGATTGCTTCATGCTTCTCCATAACCCTATGTACAACAAATCAGATCTGAATATCTGACTTAATTCTCTCCATCCATTCTTTTTAGAGAAACAGCTACAAGAATTTCCAAACATCTCAGCTCAAGCATGTCTAATTTCCTAATAGACTCTTTGCCCATAATCATAACCATACTCATGTGTATTATAATCATTTCCCATCTTGGGGCTTCTATCCCTTCTTTCCTTCTGCTAGGAGTTTTTTCTCAAAATTATTAAACTTCAAGATTTTAAATCTCACCGTCTCCCTTATATCCTCCTTGATTAATCCAATTAATTGATATCATATTTCTCAATTGTTAAACATCATGCAAATGGAAATACCGAAAAATGAATAGATCTGAGAATTACGTGGTGATATTAATGATGAATATTTGTAGCAAGCTAATTTCCTATCTTTTCCATCTTCCTTCCTAAGAGAGTATCAATTTGGAGAGTGAAGCATAGTGATGTTCTCATAGAGAAAACAATAACCAGCTTCTCTGGTAGAGAAAACATACTGTGAAATATAATTCTGGCCAATGAGATAGACTGAACAGTTGAAAAGGGTTGAGTAAACTCATGCTGACTTAGCTTTTGTCCTCCCTTTTCTTCTGCCTAGAATATGGATGTGATGTTGGAGATGGAGCATCTGTCTTGTAACCACAAGAAGACCACAAAGAAAAGGGCAAAAGATTCAGATTATAGATACTGAAATCCTTGAGCCAGCGACCATCTATCTCCTCATTAAATTTTTAAATGTCTAAGGCACTGTTTTATTGGGTTGGCCAAAGCATTCATTTGGATTTTCCGTAAGATGGTTTGAAAAACCCAAACAAACTTTTTTGGACAACCAAATATTGGGGGCGTGGGGAGGGATGAGACTGTTTCTGTTTTATGGAGAAAGCCCTTCTTACTTAAACATCTGTTGGAATAGAGTAGGCAAAGAACTGACTCATTGGAAAAGACCCTGATGCTGGGAAAGATTGAAGGCAGGAGGAGAAGGGGACGACAGAGGATGAGATGGTTGGATGGCATCACTAACTCAATGGACCAATGGGCATGAGTTTCAGTAAACTCCAGGAGTTGGTGAAGGATAGGGAGGCCTGGCGTGCTGCAGTCCATGGGGTCTCAAAGAGTTGGATACCACTGAGCGACTGAATTGAATTGAAGTCAGCAAAAACTACCTGCATCTTCCCCTAAGTTAGTGAACCTATTTTGAATGTTCTGTTTATTTTCAGTGTGATTTTCTTAGAGAGTTGAGGAAGGGCAACTCGGATGCTAATCAACTAGTTTCTCCATCGTCACATTTGCACTCAAATAGGGTTTCTACCTTGGAATTCAAAGTCAAAGCTCAGGAATGCTCTTACATAGCCTTCCAGGAATATCAGATATCATTTGATAAAAAAAAAAGAAAGCAAGAAGTTCAAGGCAATGGAACAGAGTCTTTGGTAATAATTAAAATTGCCTCAGATTTAATTTAGTTCTCTTATTCTTCAACCAACCCCCACACTGGTGCTGATTTTTCAAGGATAATTGAAGGATCCTTTGAAAAATGTTTGAGGCAAATGGCAGGGATAATCCACCGTTAGCTTGTTGCCAAGGTCTCTATTCAGGTCTGATTCAACAGCAGTTTGGGGGCATATTAGTCCCAACTTAATCCAATCAACAGTGACCATCCTCAACACCCCAAATTTTAACTGTTATATGCTTAATATTTATTCATAAATAAAGGAGGTCATACACTGAGAGTTCCTCAATACCTTGAATACTTGACTAATATTAGCCTGTGTGCACTTCTAATATCTAAGGAATCAAAAAACAAAACAAAATAAAAACACAAACAAAATGCTTTATACAACTGAAGAGAAAAAATTTGGGAATGATTCAGTATTTTCTTGATTTCTTTGAAATTCAATATTTAAAATAATTAAATTACTATATTTAATTTGATAGATTAATATAGTAATATAATTTAATATAATTAATACAGTTCTCAATTTGATAAAATAAGAGTTTACCTTATTTGATTTAAATGGAAACAAATTATTGATAAATTACCTCTTTGATCTTTGTTTGGCATTTATTATAAACATTTTTTTTCATAGTACTCTAAGAGAGCCTATGATGGCGATACCTTTTCCAGTGAAAATTATATATACTAACTGTTATCTAAAAAAAGAGCTGTGACTTTGTCAATGCCCTTGTGTCAATGTCCTTCCTATTCATAGATGTCTCTGTAAGGTTGTTCCGGCATAACTGGAGACACCGCTAGGTTGCCAGGAATTCTCACTATGACTTGTCCATAGGAAGTCTGGGCTTGGCTCCAAGGAACTAGAGCTGGGAAAGTCATTCCCCTACTTCCCAGAGATTTACTAAGAAACTACGCCATCCTGTAGGCTGTCCTTTTTCCATAATAATATTTTCTTGGCATTATTCCTTGGATACTGCCAAGAAATACTGCGTTCTACTGGCATTTGTCCAGCTCAGAGGAGAGTGAGACTCCCAATCCTAACAGGAACCTGCTAGGATGGTCCTACAGAGACATCTACATGAGTTTCTCCCAAGGCATTTAGAGAAAAATCCACCAGATGTCAAAACACCCTCCATCATCAGAGCACTCCCCAAAGCAGCCATTTACAAAAGACACAGGTTACACACACTGGGAAGTGAGATGGCAAATTGTAATTTCTTGTTATAAATATGCTGTCATACCAAAGTAAGAAACTGCAGAGTTGTTTTAAGCTGATGGATAATCTGGCAGCAAAAAAACATATACTTATTGTCTTTTCAGTCTAAACTGTGTAACTGTTCCCTCCTGTCTTATATGCCAAGCTTTTCAAAGGCTTCATCCCTAAATTACTATCATTAGTAAGTACAGGAGGGCAGCCAGTATCACTTCTCCTCAAGCTATCTCTGGAAGAAAAAGACAGCATAAAAAGAGAGGAATTCAACTCTTTGTAGTCAGCATTTTTATTGACTACCGGAAGGGTACATGACTAGCAGATGCATAGCTTATATACAGCCCTAGTGAAACCCACGATTGAAGGCACGCACAGTAAAACTTCCAAAAGATAAATTCACTTTCACATAAGGCTGTTGCCATCTCAAACCTTAAAGGACACTTACTATTCATACATTCTAGCACATTCATATTTCCTAGTATTGTTTCCAAATATACCTAGCACACTCTGTAAATAGCTTTTCTTTCCTGGAATTTACCATTGACATTACTTTTTCAATTTGCTCTCAGAGTTTAAGATTTTTTTCCCCTAGAGGATGTCAAAATTTATCATGGCTAAATTTAAAAGGATAATGGAACAGGTATACCCCTTCTCAAAGCACTTTACATAATCACATTGAGCTTCAGTCAGAATAACAAATGGAATTTGGGGGTTCTACGCTAATGACAGACAACTCTATATTTGCTCTGATAAGACAAAGGGGAGCCTTATTAGCACAGCTGGTCTTGGCCACAACTGCTCTGCTCCAACAAATGGAACATGAAACCATAATCTTTGTTATTAAAGTCTCATGACATCATATAATCTGCACTGTGATTCATTTCTATGGGGATAATGGAGAGTTAACAGAGGAGTTCATAAATACTGACCCTGAAGAAGTTCTGAGGTTTGGTATATAACACCAGAGGTAAGCTTTTACATAGAAACCTAGAAAAGTACTTATACTATACTAAATAACATTAGTAAAATAAAATATCTTTTGAATTAACCACCTTTACTGAAGTGGTTTTAACCAAGCAATATTTAGATAATTGACATGACCTGATTATATAGTGGAGGCCTCAGAGCACATTTTGGGACTGAAACCAAACTCACTACCAAGCAGGAACACAAACACAAAGAATATCCAGGACCTTGGACCGCCTAATGTTAGATGTGTCTCCTGGCTTGCTTTCTCCTGGGATCCTGCAAGAATTGTAGCAACTACACAAGACACTGAGGCCTGGAGAAGTTCTGCCTGTGGACAAGGTCAAGATGAATTCCAAGGCTGGATTTTAGACAAAGGGACCCAACTGATATCAGAAGAAATCAAGGACCCTAAGGAGTTTCTAGTCCTCACGCTAAGTTACACTGGACAGGGGTAGCAATGAGTGAAGAGCTGAGAGAGAATAAAAAGCAGCAGAGATTGCATGCATGGCAGAACAGGTTGGAAGGAATGAGCCATACTTGACGATAAGTCCACAGGGTCAGGAATTTGTGTGTTTTGTTCAGTGTTGCATACCCAGTTTGGGGCCACATGATAAGCTGAATGAATAAATGAGTGACTGGGTTGATTAGATTATTGGATCCATTTTCTTTGTTGGTTCTATAATCCATGACTTCACAAAGCATGGTTCAGGATATCATTTTAAGTGATAACGGTACTTTATAAACCCTAATTCAGAGACTAAAAAAGTTTCCCCTTTTCAATTTTCTCATAACACAGAGAAAAACATCAGTGTGATATTAGTAGATCTTTAATCTCTCTCTATTGCTGTTTTAACAGGACATAGATGTTCTCAGGCACTGAGCTCCAGACAGCATCATTAGCTAGAAGTATAGACGTCTTTCATTTTTTATCCTATTAATTATTATAGTAACCATCTGTTTTATGAGAGTTTTTTTATGATTTGTGGTATTAATATAATATTTTCTTTAGAAATAATTAAGTCCTCAAATTGCATTGATGTAAAACATTAGGTAAATAATGAAGGTCACAAGTATACAAGGCAAAAATGAGAGGATGATACTCAAATCAACTAAATTTGGGAAGCTCTATTCTAATTGCCTTGTGTCTTTCAGGCCTTAGGTCTTATTGCTGTTCTAATATATGGAGACTTAATATGAACTTCAGATGACCCTCACAGGTGAGCTATAGGTCTAGATCACTGCCTTGCCCAGCACACATAGCAACCTGAGAAAATAGCCCATCAACAAATCCACACATATTCTTCAGTCTCGTAGAGAGCAGCTTAGATGCAAATACCAAACTCCACTTTCCAAAATCTGCCATAAAGATCTTGTTTTTATTGAGAGAGATATCTGTAACTGTCCTTTCATATTTATTCATTTGACTTTCTACTATTATACTAAACTAATTTACAAATAAATACTCAGTTAATAAATGAGTTTAAGAAATGAGAGAAAACATCTCTTTAGAAGACAGATATCAGCTAGAAATCCTGGTGAACAGCAGAAACTCGTTTGGATGATTATAACTTTAATCCTGCACTGGCAGACATATTCTTTACCACTGAGCTGCCAGGGAAGCTGCATAACTTTAATTACATATTAAATAACTGATAGATCTCACACTTGTTTCAGCAACAGCCTGCATTATCTGAATTGGGAGACCAAAGTTTTTGACCTAACTTGCAAAGGTGGTATGAGTTGCTAACCAATGACATTTATTTTTGCCATTCAAAACTATGGATAAAAAGGGGCTTAACTAGAGTTGAAGTTCCTTATGCATTTGCTAATGGTTATACCACTAGAGAGTTAATAAAAACACTGATTAACTACAGAAGAGACATTGTTTCCTATGCCTAACCAAGTAAAACCTGACTGCCACAGAACACTACTCAAAAACAAAATAATAAAATCCACACATTCAGTAAAGAAAACAGATCCTCATTTTCTCCATTTTAACAAAGGATTCCTTGGTCAGCAGGCCTTTAGAAACATGCATAAACACTGATGCTACTATAATTTAAAAGGAAGAGAGACAATATGGAGAATTTTTTATCATCCTTAATAATTCATTTTACCTGATTGTTTTGTGTCTCTGTCTTCCTCTAGTTTTATTGGCTTTCTGCTACTTCACAGTAATTAAGACTTAGACGTTGGGACCAAGAGGGAACTGGAAGAAAAGTAAAACTCACTCATCAATCTAACCCAATCACTCCCACCTCTCAGCTCATCATACAACCATCAGAAGCTACTGCAACAATTTCCTTAATGGCTCAGAGCAACAAGAACACCTAATAACAGACACTCGTAAACTGTACTAATAGAATCACTGAAATGTTCCCTTCTATCTAAAATAAGGCATACTAATGTTGAAATGCTTTCTGTGAAATTCTTTACCTCACAGGGGTGTTATTGTTGGATACAATAACTTTATAAATATACTTTGAATTTCCTGGAAAAGTGCCATGTAAATAAAGCATTATTGCCATAACATCTCCCTTAATGATCTAGAAGAGGCAGTAAATAGCAAGTTGATGGATTCACAGATGGTACTAAATTGAGAAGTGTTACAAACATCAGTAAATGTAGGAAAAATTATGCAAAAGAGACCTAACATGATTTAAATACAAGCAAAACATTTTCAACTTTATGGGGAAGGAAAATGACATTTTTAGCATGCTCAAAATACAATGTCCAGTAGAGCTGCTACAGTCATGGACAAACACTCCAGCCAGAACCACGCTCAAGTCTTCGAAATCGACTAACACGCCCCCTTGCCTTGAGGAGGGGCTGGCAGTCACGTAAAGTTTGTAACAGACAGGGTGAGGGGACCTATGATTTCACTAGAAACTGCCAATGAGAAGTTCAGGTTTGCATACGTCTCTTCTGTATGTTTATAACTTTGAAAAAATACAAAGTTCCATTTAGGAAGCTTATCCCAAGTATATATGTTTCAGTCTAAGCATTTTTATAAGCCTAAATTTGTCTCCCATTTAGGCAGAGCCATCTGTGTGGGCAGATTTTGCATATGGACCAAAACAGAAATAATGTGCCTTAGGAGGGCAGTGCTTGGGGTTGCAGGTGGCTTTGATTTGGTCCCCTACTTCCCACTGTGGCTAATAGGGTACATCTGAGACATGTGGTTAGAAATGCCATCTGCAGTTGTGGTGAGAGAATAAAGTAGACACTGATGACACCACCACCAAGCTTCCACCAGCTATGCTCCAACCTGTGCCTTTTGGAGAATTCAGACCCACTTTTAGGAGACCCTGGTTCAATTCCTGGGTTGGGAAGATCTGCTGGAGAAGGGATAGGCTACCCACTCTGGTATTCTTGGGCTTCCCTGGTGGCTCAGCTGGTAAAGAATCTGCCTGCAATGCAGGAGACCTGGGTTTGATCCCTGGGTAGGGAAGATGACCTGGAGAAGCAAAAGGCTACCCAATCCTGTATTCTGACCTGGAGAATTTCATGGACTGTAGAATCCATTGGGTCACAAAGAGTGGGACATGACTGAGTGACTTTCACTTTTCACTTTAATATCAAAACATTTTAATGTCAGAATCCATTTATTCCCCATTGGCTTCTAGGACACTTGGTGGTGGTTTCATTTGTTCAGGTGTTAGACAACAGTTGCTGGATATAAAGCCTTCATGAACTTGACACAGGCACTCTGTGGTTTTTCAGGAGCCAGGGCCAGCCACCTGTTCTACCAGACTGAATTCTCTGATCACTGAGGTCTGACACATGAGGTCTTATGGTAAGACCAGTGTTCAATGCTGTTGTGGATCTGAGTACGTGACACTGAACTTTATTATCCTGAGGTATTTATTTTACACAGAAAATCATCTCACAAATGATCAAAAAGAAAAATAATTTGGTGTATCTGTCAAGGTATTTGGACTCTCAAAAGGGAATCTAAATCCTGTCACTGAAAATATGGTGATGAGACCCAATAGGTTATTCCTCTCCATCAAAAAATAAAGAGATTAGAGGTGATCAAGCCAGGTCTCCTAGGACATCTCATGCCGTCAGACACCCAGCTTCCATCCACTTTGCGGCTCTGCCATCTTTAGCAGGCAGCTTCTGTCTCACAGTCCAAGGCGGGTCCTTGATTCTAACTCTCCAACTTGCAGCCCACTGACTGAGAACTAGTTGTATGGCCAGGTCTTCATCTTGCTGCACATTGACTGGAAAATAAGGTCTTTACTCCAGACATCCATGCGGCAAGTCAAAATGAGAAGTTCTAGTATGTCTATTACTGAATAAGAAAGAGAACAGATTCTGAGGGACTAGTTTAAATTAGGAACTGTATTTTATAACCTAACTTACCAGAAATGTCTTTGGCTGAAGGTGTATTTCTACACAGCTGGCTGCCAGAGTGACGTCATTTCTTTAAGGGTGCAGGTGGTATCATCTTAAAGCAACAGTTTCCCTTTTTGTGGGTCAATGAACAAAGGAAAAAAGTTTTTTGAAAAGGCTTCAGTAATGTTCAGGAAGACTGGAGGTGCTATAGAACCAAAGAGCCCTCTTGAAATAATCGAGCCTGGAGGGTTATGATGATATTGATGATGATACAACAGTAAAGCTGACAGTGACATCAATGATGAGTCAAACTGGAAAATATCAGCGGGGAAGAGTTTGTCTCTGGACACCTAGCCTGTAGCAGCCACTAGGGCCCTCTAGGTGGTTGTAGGTTCCTTCAAATCCTGCATTAATCTACTTTGAAGCTCACTCTTGTGATGAGAGAAGGAAAGCATTATAATATGAAGGTCACTTTATAGAACTGTGGACTCCATTTGCAAAAAAAAAAAAACAGAAAAAATAATCATATTTTAACATTCAAACCTTAGTCATTTTAAAGATTCTTTTAACATTCAGTTCAGTCGCTCAGTACTATCCGACTCTTCGCGATCCCATGGACTGCAGCATGCCAGGCCCCCCTGTTCATCACCAACTCCCGGAGCCTACTCAAACTCATGTCCATTGAGTCGCTGATGCCATCCAACCATCTCATCCTCTGTCGTCCCCTTCTCCTCCCACCTTCAATCTTTCCCAGCATCAGGGTCTATTCCAATGAGTCGGTTCTTCACATCAGGAGGCCAAAGACTTAATTTTAGTCTTTGGTTAACAAAATAAACATGGATTCTTGACTATTTAATGCAGTTTCTTTGTGCTTGGTATCTGAATAAAATTTCCTAGTTTTTCTCAACCTTTAAAATGATTCTGCTTCATGGTTTTGCAGTGTGTTGAATCACAGGGATTTCTTTGTTTACATCATTATACAATGCAAAGAGAAATAAAAAATGTTTATGAGATGATAAAAGGTAAATTGAAGCTTTCCTTTTTTTCTACTAAGGTCTATTACTTTTAAAGGCAGAATTTTAGGACTAGTTTAAAAATCATCACTTTAGTAAGGGTCATTTTAAATATTTTTGTCACAGCAAACAGTTTTATGTATTCCTCTTCACACTTTAAAAGTGTGCAATTAATACACATTCATTGTGTTTTTTAATATATCCCATTACATGACCAACTATTATTTATTTAACTCTTCTTTGAGTGAACCAGGTATTTTTGCTTATCAAGTGGCTCATTATTGGGTATAATTGTTAACCAAGGACATTAATAACTGTATTCAGTTCAGTCGCTCAGTCATGTCTGACTCTTTGTGACCCCATGAATCATAGCCCGCCTGGCCTCCCTGTCCATCACCAACTCCCAGAGTTCACTCAAACTCATGTCCATCGAGTCGGTGATGCCATCCAGCCATCTCATCCTCTGTTGTCCCCTTCTCCTCCTGCCCCCAATCCCTCCCAGCATTAGAGTCTTTTCCAATGAGTCAACTCTTCACATGAGGTGGCCAAAGTACTGGAGTTTCAGCTTTAGCATCAGTCCTTCCAAAAACACCCAGGACTGATCTCCTTAAGGATGGACTGGTTGGATCTCCTTGAAGTCCAAGGGACTCTCAAGAGTCTTCTCCAACACCACAGGTCAAAAGCATCAATTCTTTGGCACTCAGCCTTCTTCACAGTCCAACTCTCACATCCATACATGACCACTGGAAAAACCATAGCCTTGAGTAGACGGACCTTTGTTGGCAAAGTAATGTCTCTGCTTTTCAATATGCTATCTAGGTTGGTCATAACTTTCCTTCCAAGGAAAAAGCGTCTTTTAATGTCATGGCTGCAGTCACCATCTGCAGTGATTTTGGAGCCCAAAAAAATAAAGTCTGACACTGTTTCCTTAACTGTATTAGTTACTACTTAATTGGTGATAATCCCACAAGTCTCTCTTGCATATTTCTGAAAAAATATTGCAATAATAAGAAGTCTAAATTCAGAAAAAAGTAACTAACTAACAGGCTTATGTGAAAGGAATGCCAAACACTGCAACACTCAGAAGAAACGTTCTTTAAGTGCAACAGAAATCACAATTCCTCTCCAAAATTAACTTGAGCCTACCTCCAAAGTTCACATCTGAAGTCTCTAAACCATTTCCTTTACTAAAACCCATGTGTTTGTAAATCTTTAAAGATCCTATCAAATATTTATGACTTGAATAGAAACATTTTTCTGTTTCTCTAAGTTTTTTCATAGCAAACAATGAGGCTAATTGAAAATATTTCTAAGAAATATATCTAAATTGCAGGAAATCATGTGCAAACTTCAGGAAATACAATACAAATAGAGGAACCTCTGGGCTTTAACAACATGAGAAATGCAACAACTCTGGTGAATTAAGTTAGCATCAGCTACCAGAAAGAGCATGTCATGGAATTTCCCTCTCCAATCACAGTGGACCCCAGAATAACCACGTACCTTCTGGGCTGTAGGAGGCGAGCTGCCCCTACCTGTGGTAAGGTAGACACAGCAGCTCCTACCTCTGAGAGATGGGGAGTTAGTCTTACAGACATCTTCCTGATAAAACCAAAAGAACTTTCGAGATCCATTCTTGACTTGTCAAGTTCTATGGAACTATTTAGATCCAACTATTAGCAAATAAGGCGTAATGCTCGGAAGCATCCAAAGACTTCATCTACACTCCATTTTCTCTGCATCTGAACAGCTGTTTAAAATCAATACCAACAAAGGAGTCAAGGATGTCAAAGCAACTCAACTTTAGAAACACAATGAGCACACAGATTGACCTAAATGAAGGCATGAACCTTTACTCTTCTTCTCAGAATTTGGAGGAATTAAATGCATTTTTCTTACTTCTTTATCCAGAGTTACTGTTTCTCACATCCAAAGAGGATGCCTCCTTCACACTGAAAAGCAATGATTGCATTTAAATAGGTGGGCAACTTCCAAACAATGGTCTATAACTTATCATTGTGCTTTTCAGTGCTCAAAGAAATCAACTTTATTAACAACTATCACTTATGCTAATTCTCTTACAGACATGTGTACATTGTGTGCATGTGCACACTCACACGCACACACGCACGCACACACAACTCCCTCCTCCTGCACAGTTCAGGGACAGTAAAAAGTCAGTGGTTCAAAGACTGAAAATTCTGTGTCTCCAGATGCCCACCTAAATACAGGATATAAGGTTTTTCCCTTCTTCCTACGTAACAGGAGCCAGCAAAGAGTACAACATTTGAGTTCAGTTTTAATTCTCTTTCTGTGCAACTTTGGGCAGAAGGCTTAACCTCTCTGATCTTCCATCTCCCCAGCCTTAAAATCAGATTAACATCTAACTCACATGCATGTGATAAGGACTAAATGCAGTACTTTCAGAAGCCTATCACACCATGCCAAGCAAATAACATGACTTCATTGACACACTTCACGTGTGACGATTCTCTGCACCACTGTAAACTCTGGGGTGAACAGTCTTCTGAACATTTAGGAGGAAACTAAGCAACCAAATTAAACAGAGAGTTGAAGTTAAGCTGCTAAATCGTATCATCTGTTCTTTTTTCCCAGAATCTATTTGAAAAACAAACCACACAGGCATTTCAAAAGCGACAAATGAAGCAAAAGCAAAGTTGTCAACTCACTCACCATGGATAGAGAAACTGAGTACTTGGTAGAGCTTTGAACAACAGGGTCTTTAGCAATCCAGACAAAAATTCTTCCTGTTCAAGCCCCATATCAGAGAAAAAAGTAGCTGGAAATTTCTCTCTCCGTAGGAGTGGCCCTTAACCCAGTACCCAAGGGGCTGGGGAGGATGGTCATACCTATCAGGCAGCTCCGCTGCCCTGATCTGAACACCTCCAGGGTGTGGCCTGTGCTGTCTCCAGGGCCCACGTGCAAGACTGAGCCAGCTGCCCTCTGCGATTTCATTTGGTATCACATCCTTGCTGGGCTTGCTTCCTTTCTGGCCCTGCACTCCCAACCTTCTATTTGCTTTCCTGAGCAAATTTCCTAATAAGTCACATTCATAAGAATGAGTCCTCTCAAGGTCAGCTTCAAGAGAACCCAATCTAAGATACACATCCATCCTGGGATACTTCTGGGCTAAAACAGAGTTGGGGAGGACTGTGCCCATTCACTCAGAAAGTGAAAGTCACTCAATTGTGTCTGATTCTTTGCGACCCCATGGACCATACAGTCCATGGAATTCTCCAGGCCAGAATTCTGGAGTGGTAATCAGTGATTTTCCTTCAGTTCAATTAGGCAGTTCTCCTGTCTTCCTTTCTGTAGTATATAGCTGGCAGCTGGCAATACATTTGACTCTTTGTGACCCCATGGACTATACAGTTCATGGAATTCTCCAGGCTGGAATATTGGAATGGGTAGCCTTTTCCTTCTCCAGGGGATCGCAGATTCTTTACCAGCTGAGCCACAAGGGAAGCCCATTCATTCAAGGGTATGGTGATAACTAGAGAGAGAGAGATGAAGGATCCATAGAGAGACAACTGAGAGGCCGCTGTCCTCGCTGACATGTGTAAGACCCAGGAATGACCCATGCCTGCATTTACTCTGTGCCAGGCACAGCTATTAGTGTTTTATCCACATTAATCCATTTAATCTCATAACAAGTTCATGAGCGGTGGATACTGTTATTATATCTACTTTAAGACCAAAAGAGATTAGATGACTTGCCCAACTATCCAGCTAATAAGTAGCAGATCTGGAATTCAAACTGTGGAGAGTATACACTTCTACCCTCTGTGTCATTCAGCCTCTTGGAGAAGTTACATCAACTTGGCCATAGGATGGAAAATAGATACTATTCAGCAAATTTCAGGATTAGTAGTATTTTAAAGGTGAAAAACTCATAAATAGGAATAGTTAAGCTACAGTTTTAATTTTGTTTTAATACATCTTAACAAATTTGTATCCTGAAATTAATTACAAGCCCATGAGTATGACTTCCCTTTTAACTGTATGTCCACAATTTTCCAAATCGATTTTTAATTTTTGTTTTTGAGATACATACCTGTTTCTTAATTTTTTACTATGTTAAATGACCAAAGCCACTTAATCTTGATTTTAATTTATTAAAATTTTAAATAAATATTAATTTATTAAAATTTTAAATACACATCCTGAATTAATTAAAAGCATTAATACATAATTTAAGTTCCCAATAAAATTTTGTAACATATTATGTACTATAATAGGCAATACTTGACATTCTGGGTCAGAAGTTTTCAGTTCAGTAAATATCATAATGTACTCCCTTGTCTCAAAGGTATCTTTGAGATTTTTTTTTTATTTTGTTAATCAGTGACCTTTTAGCAGAAAGAAAATAACTTTTTTTCTGAAAATGCTTTGGTAATAAAATGTGATGAAGTGAAGAGTCTAGATACACCACAAATATCCTGTCATCATTATAAACGTCTAGGCAGATACCATCTTATATTGCCTCAGAAGAAACTCACAGTGTTATGACACAGGACAGCATGACTTTTAGGTGTAAACAGCATACCCCGTGCATATGTCAGGCCTCTGGCTAGAATCACCCTGAAGAAGTAGATGGCATAAATCCAATCCTTCCTATTCCTATACTCATTTGTCAGGAATCACAAAGAAATACATTGATTAAAAAGAGAAGAAAAAATATAAAAAATATATATTTTTTTACAGCAAACCTATAAGGTATAGTTGTGTGCAACGCTAAACTTTATTACGATGGTTCCAAATTCAAGGAGGGTAGCATGCCCCTTTGGGTGCATCTGGAGGTCATATAGGAGAGTTGTGATTTTGTGAGTGTGTGTGTATAACTTTGCTACAGATTACTTTTTTCTTTATTTCTCCTTTATAATACAGTGTACATAATATTAATATTTTGAAACTATAAAATTTAACAGTAAATGTCATTAAAAACTGTTTGCTGTTAAAAAAAAAAAGCAAGCATTTTCTAACAGAAATGAGAACCACCACTTCATAACAACAGAAAAGACTCCATAAAAATGGCTAATTTCTACAGACCCTCAGAATATTGGATGGAATCTTAGTGGCATCATCCAAGGACATCTATCTGGTATATCATTTCTCTTTATAACACCCCCAGTCACGTGCCCTCTTCCTCATGACCTCTTCAGTTCAAATATTTAAAGAGAAAAGCACAAGTCTTTAACGTCTCAATGGAAAAGACGTGAAATTACTTCTTTCAGCTTCCTCCTTGCCATGTATGAATAAGAACACACATCAGAACATGCTCCTGAATTGGTGGTGAACATATTAAAAGGTTTTTGCTGGAAACAGAATATACATCAAAATATGAATATCAAACCAGTCAACTACAGAGGGTTTTTTTAGCTTAAGAGAAGAATTTTTTTCCTTGTTTCTCAGATAAATGTACAGAAATAGCTTGGAGGCATCTCATACCAGTTGACGCACATAGCTTTTACATGGCAAAGTTGCCTCCACATCCTATGTTAATAATAACTGACAACCTGTTTGCTACTGGACAGCAAGGAGATCAAACCAGTCCATCCTAAAGGAAATCAGTCCTGAATATTCATTGGAAAGACTGATGCTGAAGCTGAAACTCCAATACTTTGGCCACCTGATGCGAAGAAACGACTCATTTGAAAAGACCCTGATGCTGGGAAAGATTGAAGGCGGGAGGAGAAGAGGGTGACAGAGGATGTGGGATGGTTGGATGGCATCACCAACTCGATGGACATGAGTTTGAGAACTTTCAGGAGATAGGGAAGGACAGGGAAGCTTGGCAACTGCATCCCATGGGGTCGCAAAGAGTCAGTCACGACTGAGCAAATGAACAACAACAATTTTAAAAGATCCTTATTGGATATACGTATATGTGTAACTGATTCACTGTGCTGTATGACAGAAACTAACAGAACATTGTAAATCCACTGTACTCCAATAAAAAGTAATTTAAAGATAAAAGATCCTTATATTATAAAAACATGGCAGTTAAAAGATTATTTACTACTTGACACAGGCACACCTTCGCACACACACACACACGTGCACACACACACACACACACATACACACATATATACCAATTGTCCAATACTATTATTTAGGTCCAAGTTCAAGTGAGGCCAATGCTTCATCCTTTCACTTCACTTTAGATTCCACTGAGAGTCCACAGCACTTGATGCTGCATTCCATTCTGTTCTCTAAATATGTGCCTTTATTCTGTCCTGGGGTTTTGTTGCATTTTTCTTTTGTCTATGGGAACCCCCCTCTCCATTCTCCCCCAGTCTGGCACCCTCAACTCCTTTCTCCCGCTTCCTTCCACCCTCTCTCTTTTTGCCCCCCTTTTTCCTTGACCAACATTGGACCCGAGGCATTGTTAACCTGTTTGCTCTTATTTCTGTCTTTAGGAAAGTATGTATATTCAAGTGGACTATCAGAGCTATGCCGTTATTTAAGTTAAACTAAAAGAAAACCTCCTCTCTTGAACAAATATTCCCATCCACCAACGCCACACCACAGAATATCTTGTGGGCTATCACAGTAGCACCTACAGCATGGAGACTCTCTGTGTAACATACATGGGACTTTACTTTCTTGAAGTGACTTTCAGCCAGTAACCTCTAAATGTTTTCTGTAGTTACTCTTCCTGTTAGCTAATCTCTCCCTCACCATGTACCACACCCTCAAAAACGTTTCTTTTAACTCAACCATGAGGCCTCCTTACTCTGCTTTCCATGAGGATTTTGCTAAGTTTTAAGGATTTGGGATTTTTTTAACTGACGAATTATTAAATAATCATTGTGAAGAAAAACTTAATGGCCCCCTTAAATCCCACATATTCAAAATCATTGTAATAAGTTGCTTTTAAAGGGCAATTTCATTTTAAACTATGTTGATCTAAAGATGAATTTGAAGCAAAGAAAGAAATTAATTAGAGGAAATTTTTCATATGAGGTCATCAAGAAAGAACACTTCATTTTCTGAGGCACTTGACAAAATGACTAAGCTGCTGCTGCTGCTAAGTCGCTTCAGTCATGTCTGACTCTGTGCGACCCCAGAGATGACAGCCCACCAGGCTCCTCCGTCCCTGGGATTCTCCAGGCAAGAACACTGGAGTGGGTTACCATTTCCTTCTTCAATGCATGAAAGTGAAAAGTGAAAGTGAAGTCGTTCAGTCGTGTCCAACTCCTAGCGACCCCATGGACTGAAGCCTACCAGGTTCTTCTGTCCATGGGATCTTCCAGGCAAGAGTACTGGAGTGGGGTGCCATTGCCTTCTCCAATGACTAAGCAAGTCTGGACAAAAGCTGGACTACAAAATACAATGGAACTGTAGACCACTCAAAAAATTATAAGTTAAATAACTGTAAAGAAAGACGTTCTGGATTAAAGGTCTCTAAGATCCCTTCTAGTCTTTTTCTGCCTCTTGAACAAAGAGACTCAGTCAAGCCCTCCAAGCCTGAGACCACAGGACAGGACTTGATGAATTTCTTTAGTCTTAGAAGAAAACAAAGAAACTAGTTGCTCAAATTCTGGTGAAACTGGTGAATTCAAGCTCAGATTTGAGTCTGCCCATGTTTCATACGGCTAGCCTGCTATTTCATTGTGACACCACTAAATTTACCCAAGCTCTAATAGTAACGCAGGGTAGAGACAATGGCTTTATTTTTACACAACAAACTCTTAAAGATAGGCTCTTAATAATGGTTATATTAGTAAAGGAAAAGTGTGTTATGTGATAGATGTTCTACTTAGGTATCTACAGATGGCTTAAAGCATTTTTCTATGAGCATTCAGAGATTCACTCTCCTCTTCCTAGATGGAGCCCAGGACAAGCTCAGAACTTTAACAGCTTTCAGAATTTGGAAATGAAAAAGCAAAAAGGAAAAAATGAGACACTAACTACTAAAGCCTTCAGGAAGAAATGGATAACCAGAATAGCTCTATAGCTAGTAAGTAAATTGAATCTGCCAAAACCCTTCCCACAAAGAAAACTCAAGGCCCAGATGATTTCACTGGCAAGTTCTATCAAACATTAAAGAAGACATAATATGAATTCTACATAATTCTTCCAAAAAAATTGAGGAGGAGCTACTTCCCAACTAATTCTAAGCCAGCATTTTCCTGATATTAAACCAGATTAAGACATTCCAAAAAAAAAAAAAAAAAGGGAAAGAAACTACAGACCAATATGTCTCATGAGCATAGATGCAAATTTGAAAACAAAATTTTAGCATATCAAATCCAACAACATATATCAAATGTGGTTCTCCCAGGAATGCAAAGTTGGTTTAACACTTTTTAAAAGCAAACAAGGTAATTCACTATAATAGCAACTACCCTCGTGGTTCAGTGGCTAAGGTTCCATGCTCCCAATGCAGGGGGCCTGGGTTCAATCCCTGGTCAGGGAACTAAGAATCCATCAAACCG
Organism: Bos mutus; assembly: GCF_027580195.1. Lineage (NCBI taxonomy): Eukaryota > Metazoa > Chordata > Mammalia > Artiodactyla > Bovidae > Bos > Bos mutus. Next base: position 25,766,420 of record NC_091623.1, read on the forward strand.
AAACTAAAACCTGGCACAGATAGATATATTTTTTAATAACAATAATAATAATAAAGATGCTGAGCATTTAAAAAAAAAAGGAAAGCTCATATGAAAATTTTGATGGCTGCCCTAAAAAGCATTTGAGAAAAATCCAACATTCATTCCCAATAAGAAAATAAAAAGAAATTCTCTCAACTTAATAAAGGGCATGGAAGGAAGGCAAGAAGCATGGGTATTACAGCTAACACCATAATGATGAAAGACTAAATGCTTTCCCCTAAGATCAGGAATAAGACAAAGATGTTCACTTACCACTTTTATGTAGTACTTTGCTAGAAGTTCAGGTCAGCACAATAAGGAAAGAAAAGACATCTAAAGTGGAAAGGAGGAATTAAAACTGTCTTTATTCACCCATAACATAATTGTCTACAGAGAAAATCCAACGAATTTACCAAAAAAGGTATAGATTAATTATATGAATTTAGCAAGCTTTTAGGACACAGCATCAGTGTGCAAAAATCTATTGTGATCTTCACATATCTTCAACAAACAATAGGAAACTGAATTTTAGAGAAAAACACTATAAATCGTGGCCATATAAATACGATAAAAGATGAGCAAAATTTCAATACTGAAAGTTGCAAAACAATGCTGAAAGAAATTACAACTCTGAACTAACAGACACTCTGAGTTCATGTGTTGGAAGACTCACTGTTGTTAAGAAGTCAATTCTCCCCAAATTGGTCTATAGGCTATACAACCCAATCAAAATTTCAGCAGAACCTTTTTGTAGAAACTGACAAAATAAATCTAAAATTCACATAAAAATACAAAGGACCGAGAATAGCCCATATAATTTGGAAAAAGAAGAAAAAAGTTAAAGACTAATTCATGCTTTTGAACTGTGGTGTTGGAGAAGACTCTTGAGAGTCCCTTGGACTGCAAGGAGATCCAACCAGTCCATTCTGAAGGAGATCAGCCCTGGGATTTCTTTGGAGTGAATGATGCTGAAGCTGAAATTCCAGTACTTTGGCCACTTCATGTGAAGAGTTGACTCATTGGAAAAGACTCTGATGCTGGGAGGGATTGGGGGCAGGAGGAGAAGGGGACGACAGAGGATGAGATGGCTGGATGGCATCACTGACTCGATGGACGTGAGTTTGCGTGAACTCCGGGAGTTGGTGTGGGCAGGGAGGCCTGGCGTGCTGCGATTCATGGGGTTGCAAAGAGTCGGACATGACTGAGCGACTGAACCAAACCTGACTGACACACCTGTACATTCTCCAGACCCTGGAAATGTGCAGGTGATCATTTACCACTTATACTGCAATAGAAATTTGACTCACATTTGGATCAACACGTTAACTTTTTCTTTAGAAGTCTTAGGGAGCAAAAATGCATATAATTTCAAGAGTTTTGATTTTATCCACAAGGACAGCTGTGGTCATGTCAGCAAGTTCTGTACTCAATTTGTGAGCTGCATCGGAATTTTACGTGGAGCTTGTTTAACATGCAGTTACCAGGATCTTGTGCAGATGTACTGCAGTAGGTTGAATTTTAAGGTGCCCCCCATGGCATCAATCTGACTTTACTCCCATGATTATGTCATGCTACATGACAAAAGGGTTTTGCACATGTAATTAAGGTTACTACTCAGTTAACCTGAATATGAAGAGATTATCCAGGAGAGTTTAAGCTAATCCCAGAAGCCCTTTAAAAACAGAGTTTCTTTGGCTAGTTGCAGAAGGGAAGTCATGGAGATTTGGGTATGAGAGAGGTTCTCTGCCACTGAGATGAAGGGGGCCATGTGACAAGGACTTGTGAGCAGGCTTTAGGGACTGAGAACAGTCACTGGTCAACAGCTGGACATGGGGTCCTCAGTCCAATAGCCACGAAGAAGTCAATTCTACCAACAGCTGGAAGGAGTTTGGAAACAGACTGTTCCCCTTGAGCCTTCAGCTAACAGCCCAGTCTAGCTGACACCTTGATTTCAACCTTGTCAGATCCTAAGTTGAAAACCCAGTTGAACCTACCAAAATTACTTTTGACTACAGAATTGTGAAATAATAAAATGGTATTGTTTTATACTGCTAAGTTTGATAATTTTTTCCACAGCAATAGAAAATGAACACACCTTCTGACTCACATCTCTGGAAGGTGGTGCACAAAAATTTATATTTAACAAGCTCCCAATTCTTTTTTATGCAGAGTAACGTTTAAGTCCGATTGAACTAGAAGAACGTGATCACAGAAATGAAACAGATGTTTCTGAACTTGTCTTTCAAAGCTTGAGAGGGCAAACCCATTTAAAATTTGAATACCGTTTTTAGTTAATTCCTAGATGATGACATTTCTCCCCATCACCATGATGAAGGAAACACTTAAGATCATTTAATCCATCTTCCAGCCCCTTATCAAGGCTGCAGTATATTCTGGTCAAAACCTTTTATTTTTATTTTCAGAAGATCTTTAATAAATAGACTCACTGTCAACAATATGATCCAGGACACAACATCACTTTCTTATCTGCACATTCTACCTTTAGAGGAACTCGAAATTCTCTTTAATGTCATTTAAGTCAATCTTGTCTTGCAAGATCTTGGAAAAGATAGTTAACAGCTGGTCATGTTCCTTTTATAAATATGTTAGGTCCTTTATTTCCTATGGGGACTCTTGAGTAGTGATGTGCCCATTCTGAAGTCAACTGTGATTGGTCCAGATTGAGGCTATATATAGTCTCCACTGATAATCATATAAAAGGTGGGCATGCAATCCAGTTCTGAGCAAAAAGACCTAGAATAAGGCCTCTGGAATGATTGCTGGGAGGATTTTTCTCCTTGGTGAAAAGGGAAATGTGTGAAAACATTTACCACCTGTTCCCTACTAAAAATCACAAACAAAATTATACAGCTGCCAAATCCGTGTGGTACTCATATCAGAACTCCTTTCCCCAATCTTTGCTGCACATCCTCCTCAGAAAGGTTGGACCACAGGTAATATAACAGAAGTAATTCTGCATGTAACACATCCAGAGACACAAGATAACTGAAACTGCTAGAGTCATCTGATGTCATGATGATCTAGATGGGAAACATGATGAGCGCCTTAGTCCTTAATGACTGATGAGCTGCCAAATTGACCCTGGAATCTCAAAGTGCCCCATTAAATGAGATTTAAAACCTCCTTCCTATTGAAGCCATTTTTAGTTGGAGTTTTGATACTTCCTTATAACCTGTGTAGTCTAACCCACTTTCACATCACTTAACGTCCCCAGAAAACTGATGGACATACTTGATGTACAGGAGTTATCTTCATTCCCTCTTTTTGACCTGTTCCTCAAACCCAAAATCCCCAAGATCCTGTAAGGATCAGCAAGGTGGACCCTCTGCCAGGTTAAGACATCAGACATGGGTAGTCTAGAGGAAGTAGTGACTGCCACCTCTCTCATAAAATTTCCCCAGAACCAGCAGGCACCAGTGCTGAGTTCAGACTCAAACTCCCCAGAAACACTTTCTGAATGTGACTTCAAAGTAGACCATTAAGGACACAGCAAGTTGGATCAAACCTGAACTCCATCCAGAAGAGATTAAGTTGGATAGGATGAATCGCAACCCAGTGAGTAAAGGAGTTGCTTCACTTCCTCTAGGCTAGGCATGACCAAGGTGAGAACTGAAAACCAAGGCCCTTGTTGACTGTTACCTGCCAACCCAAGAAGATGTTCCCAGAGCTGTTTTACAGCAGGAAAACCAGATTTCCAAGGAAGAGAAAGGTTCCACTTTATTTATTTATTTTTTTTTTTGGCAAACAAACCGGTGAAAACGAGAGGAGAATACACAACATCAGCATGCAGTAAATGTGAATTCTTTTATTCATGAATAAAATGTGATGAGAAAATTTTGTACCTAAAGTACTTTTCACAATTTACATTTTTCCTGGCCTCAGCCTCTCTTTACTCTGTGAAGCATTTAGAGGGATTTGCAGAGACTGGAAGGAAGGTGGACGTGAGAGGCACTAATATGACAGGCTCAATGGCAAACTGCAAATAGCCTAAGAAAATGGCATTTACTTTGGGGAACTTGCCATGATCGGGAGGCTTGTTCTCAACTCTGCCTGCTCAGAATCAGATTATTTTGGCACATCACACCTACAAATGCTGAGCTGATGTGAAGAGCTCATAGTTTCATTGAGTTAGACAAGAAAATCTAATTTTCTCTTCAAGAAAATTAGAGATACCAAGGGAACATTTCATGCAAAGATGGGCAAAATAAAGGACAAAAATGGTATAGACCTAACGGAAGCAGAAGATATCAACAAGAGGTGGCAAGAATACACAGAAGAACTACACAAAAGAGATTTTCATGACCCAGATAATCATGATGGTGTGATCACCCACCTAGAGCCAGACATCCTGGAATACGAAGTCAAGTGGGCCTTAGGAAGCATCACTACAAACAAAGCTAGTGGAGGTGATGGAATTCCAGCTAAGCTATTTCCAGTCCTAAAAGATGATGCTGTCAAAGTGTTGCACTCAATACGCCAGCAAACTTGGAAAACTCAGAGTGGCCACAGGACTGGAAAAGGTCAGTTCTCATTCCAATCCCAAAGAAAGGCAACGCCAAAGAATGTTCAAACTACTGCACAATTGCACTCATCTCACACACTAGCAAAGTAATACTCAAAATTCTCCAAGCCAGGCTTCAACAATACATGAACCCTGAACTTCCAGATGTTCAAGCTGGTTTTAGGAAAGGCAAGGAACCAGAGATCAAATTGCCAACATCCGCTGGATCATGGAAAAAGCAAGAGAGTTCCAGAAAAACATCTATTTCTGTTTTATTGACTATGCCAAAGCCTTTGACTGTGTGGATCACTAGAAACTGTGGAAAATTCTGAAAGAGATGGGAATACCAGACCACCTGATGTGCCTCTTGAGAAATCTGTATACAGGTCAGGAAGCAACAGTTAGAACTGGACATGGAACAACAGACTGGTTCCAAATAGGAAAAGGAGTACGTCAAGGCTGTATATTGTCACCTTGCTTATTTAACTTATATGCAGAGTACATCATGAGAAATGCTGGGCTGGATGAAGCACAAGCTAGAATCAAGATTGCCATGAGAAATATCAACAACCTCAGATAAGGAAATGACACCACCCTTATGGCAGAAAGTGAAGAAGAACTAAAGAGCCTCTTGATGAAAGTCAAAGAGGACAGTGAAAAAGTTGGCTTAAAACTCAACATCCAGAAAACTAAGATCATGGCATTTGGTCCCATCACTTCATGGGAAATAGATGGGGAAACAGTGGAAACAGTGGCTGACTATTTTTTTGGGCTCCAAAATCACTGCAGATGCTGACTGCAGCCATGAAACTAAAAGACACTTACTCCTTTAAAGGAAAGTTATGACCAAGTTAGACAGAATATTAAAAAAGGAGACATATAACTTTTCCAACAAAGGTCTGTCTAGTCAAGGCTATGATTTTTCTACTAGTCATGTATGGATGTGAGAGTTGGACTATAAGGAAAGCTGAGCACCGAAGAATTGATGCTTTTGGACTGTGGTGCTGGAGAAGACTCTTGAGAGTCCTTTGGATAGCAAGGAGATCCAACCAGTCCATCCTAAAGGAAATCAGTCCTGAATATTCATTGGAAGGACTGATACTGAAGCTGAAACTCCAATACTTTGGCCACCTCATGCGAAGAGTTGACTCCTTGGAAATGACCCTGATGCTGGGAAAGACTGAAGGTGGGAGGAGAAGGGGACAACAGAGGATGAGATGGTTGGATGCCATCACCGACTCACTGGGCATGAGTCTGAGTGAACTCCGGGAGTTGGTGATGGACAGGGAGGCCTGGCGTGCTGCAGTCCATGGGGTTGCAAAGAGTTGGACACGACTGAGTGACTGAACTGAACTGAACTGATGTGAAGAGCACAACTGACACATGGATATCAATATCCACCTAGATACAATCAATACATTTCCTATTACAGGCGCATCTATGAAAGACCAAATAATAAACCAAATGTGGTTGCACAGGCATGAAATCCCAACAAAGAGAATTCACTGATGACTCAGAATTTTAGAGGAACAAACATCCATCACATGGATGAGAAAGTCACAAGAGTGGAAGTTTCCATGCCAGCCTTCTTGAGCAGTTCTTGGGCAGCCCCTCCAAAATTTCTTCTCAGATTCTCCCCTATACCCTATGTAGGTTTCAGTCTGATCAACCATCTCCCGTCTGACTGGCAAATTATTAACCTTTAAATATATTACTTCTTCAGTTAGTTTATAGTTAAGTCTCACCAAATCTGGAAGAACCATTCTGATATTTCCATCTCTGTTCTATGTTGATTTTATACTTTCCCTTGGGAGCCAAGCTTGTCTCCAAGTTCTCTGCATAATATTTGGTTACCTCCTGGGCACCTCCTAAATATCATCCCCCAAAAAACCAAAACACTACACGTACCAGTGGCAGAGGAGAAGGGGACAACAGAGGATGAGATGGTTGGATGACATCACTGATTCAATGAGCATGAGTTTGAACAAACTCCGGTAGATAGGAAAGGACAGGGAAGCCTGGCATGCTGCAGTCCATGGGGTCACGAAGAGTCAGACACAATTGAGTGAGTAAACAGTTAACAGCCAAATGGATGGGGTACTCACAGTGGAATTCCTCTGTTTAACCCATGCTCCAGCATCAGCCTCAGAGAAGCTGGATCACACATGCAGATGAACAGAAGAAAACAACTCAAACCCAATCTTTTCAACAGAACATGCAACAAGGAACCCTGGAACCGTCTACGGCCACCATTCCCCTGACCTCACCCCTATGTCCTTTCAGTTAGTCCTTGGAAACATTCCCACCCCCATCCAGCTACGTTAGTCGTGTCATCCTCCCTGACTCCACCTGCCCTCCCTGCTGACACCAGCGCGCACAGGTGAGAACACCACAGATGCTGTGCTCAAAGTCTTGCTCAGTATAACCTCAACGCCCTTGTCTTCTCTGGGAGAGAAATTCATACAATCCTATTTGATTTCAGCTTACATGCAGCAATGACAAGGCTTTCCATCTTTGGGCACATCACGAAAGCTCTTTGGCTATAACGACATATGTACCTGGATACCTAAATGTACCTCCCTTGCCCTCAAAACAATAGGCTTTCTCAACAAAGGGAAAAAAAAATGTGTCTCAGTTTCACTGTTACACAGACCTAAGATGTGATCTCCTGAAAGGAATATTAAAAAAGCCATTGAGCCCTCCAGTGGCAAAATTATGAAAATGTTGTGACGCACCCCGGAGGACTCTCCTAAAGACCGCTGGAAACAGAACAAAGAGAAGTCATTTCACAGGCTTGAGGTTTTCAAGTTCCAATAGTAACCATTGTCCAAGCATTCCACTTGCAGGAAAAATCTCTTCCAGGTTATGTCCATAATAGAAAAATCCTCACAAACATATTTACTGTGCCCTAAGACAATTATTTTCACAGCTGTAGGTTTCAATAAAAGCTTAGTTAAAGCTGTTGTCCCAAACATATCTGATGAGTTTATGTCTGGATTTGAATTATAAGACGGGAAAATCAATCATAAAATACCAATGGTAGTCACTCCTAGAGGTCTGTAGTCAAAAACCAAATGTTTCGATTCAGAGAAACTATCTGGCTTGGGCTAAAAATCTTCAGTGAATTTCCTAATAGTAATTATTATCTCTCGCCATTGGCACTTCCCTGCATTGAGGGACATAGATGACTGGTTACATGTTGTCTTTTGATGATTTTTGGTGGTTGGTCAAGACAGATGACCTCTTCTCCTGTGAGGCTCCCACCATTTGATTGTACCACCCCTATCTCCCTCTTCATTGTAGTCACTAAGCCAGGAACCCAAAGAACTGAATATTTTGATCACAGGCTTAGAGTCTTATCTCCATCTGATTACTTCATCCATTCAATTACACACTAATTCACAACCCATCCAGTAAATATTTATTGGGTGCTGTAAGTTTCTATCCTCCTGAAGTATAGACTCTTCATGGAGTGAAGACTCCAAGAGTATAGACTCATTTAATCAAATATTTACAAACAAGTTACAAGAAGGAAAATCACCAAGAGCCTTGAGAATACATATCAGTGAGAACCCAACATAGTCTGAGAAACAGGAAAGATCTTTTTTTGAGAAACTAGTATTGAAAAGAGATATGAAAGAGCAGGAAGAGTTAATTAGGCAAAGATGAGTAACAAGGAGAAGGGCATTTCATAAAAGATGAGCACATGCAAGGGCCCTGAGGTACAAATGCCATGAGTCCAGGGTTCAGTGGAAGACAATGCTGGTGAGTCCCTGGATGGCTGCATCGGCCTCCTCATCTCTCTGTTTACACTACTGTCTCTATTTCTAGCCTGTTCTCAACCCAGCAGACATGATGATTCCTTTAAAGCTAGGTCAGATCCTGTCACTGCTTCACCCCAAGCCCTCGAATGCTTCACATTTGATACCGTGGAAAAGCCAGAAGTGCTCACAAAGAACTACAAGACCCTCCATGACTTAGCCCTGTGCTATCTCTGTGCCCACTCCACCACCCACTCCCCTCCCATACTCACCCCTCCAGCCACCCTGGCTCCTCCATGTCCCCAGCACACCCAGAAAGAAAGGTTAGTCATTCAGTCATGTCTGACTCTTTGAGACCCCATGGACAGTAGCCTACCAGGCTCCTCTGTCCATGGGATTTTCCAGGCAAGAATACTGGAGTGGGTTGCCATTTCCTTCTCCAGAGGATCTTCCCAACCCCCAGGGATGGAACCCGGGTCTCCCACTGCAGGCAGATGCTTTACATTTTAGCCACCAGGGAAGTCCACACGCACGCATGTCAGGGGCTTTGCTCCAGCCATTCCCTCTGGCCTGCCCTACTCTCCCCCTGGATATCTGCATGGCTGAAGCCCTCACACCCTTCACGTCGTTGTTCCAATCTCATTTCTTCAATGACGCCCACCCTGTCCACCCAATTTAAATATGAAAACCCTTTCCCTAAACTCCGGCACTCTGCATGCCCCTGTTGTTGTTGAATCACCAAGTTCTGTCTGACTCTTCTGCAACCCCATGAACTATGCAGCCCACCAGGCTCCTCTGTCCATGGAATTCTCCCTGCAAGAACGCTGGAGTGTGTTACCATTTCCTCCTCCGGGGATCTTCTTGACCCAGTGATCGAACCACATCTCCTGAACTGGCAGGGGGAGTCTTTACCATCTGAGCCACCAGGGAAGCCCCTGGCATGCCCTCAACACGCTCTGCTTTTCTTTTCACTGTGGCACTCATCAGCTCCTAACATCTGCTGCTCACCTCATATGATCCCATCTACTCCCTTCATTTCATCCACCAGCCACTTGTGGGTGGATCTCAAAACCACAGCTCCTTCAGAGTATACCTGATCACCTTAGAAAGACTTAGACATGGGTACCCAGATCCACGCTAGCTCAGCCTCTTTAATAGCTCATTGGCACCAAAGCCTGAAGTCAGGCTTCCCGCACCACAGGCTTCACCACCCCAGCATTCATGTCTCTAACCACACCAGAGTTCATGTGGTTCCTCCACTACGAAGCACTGGCAGCTCCTTAGAAGCCCCTCTGGAATCTCAGATCCAATGAGCGTCAGATTTACTGACTCTCCCTCTTAACATTTCTTACCTGCACCAGTGCCTCAATCTGGTTCCCCTTATTTGTCCCTTCACTATCCCAGGAGCATCTGAAATTCTACGAAGTCCAACATCTACATTGCTGCCACTCAAATCACCACAGAATGATACAGTTTTCAGCTAGCTCAGTTCAGTTCAGTTGCTCAGTTGTGTCCGACTCTTTGTGATCCCATGAATCACAGCATGCCAGGCCTCCCTGTCCATCACCAACTCCCGCAGTTCACTCAAACTCATGTCCATCAAGTCGGTGATGCCATCCAGTCATCTCATCCTCTGTCGTCCCCCTTCTCCCGCCTTCAATCTTTCCCAGCATCAGAGTCTTTTCCAATGAGTCAGCTCTTCGCATCAGGTGCCCAAAGTATCGGAGTTTCGGCTTCAGCGTCAGTCCTTCCAATGAATGTTCAGGACTGATTTCCTTTAGGATGGACTGGTTCAGCTAGTTACTCCTTTCCTTAAAAATCTTCAGAAAAAGCTTGAACTGTTAAAGCCTCCATGACCTAGTTTCTCCCCAGTCTCACCAACCTCAATCCCTATAATTAAAAGTCAACATTCAGACCTGAGCCTTCAGGGAGTTAGCCTTAGACGTCATACCTTGTGTACATAGAGACGCTGCAGAGAGCAGACATGATGCTACTCTGTGTCCACACACGTGGACACAGGAATGACAGAACCAACGCTAAGGCAGGCTCTCCAAAGGCCAGAGCTGACAGCAGGTTTGGGCTGAGTGTCAAGATCAAGGCTGAATTTCAATGCATCCCTATACTTGAGACTATAATTTTCAGTCTATTTCTCTATCTCTGCTACCACACTATGGACCCTTTGAGGGTGGATGCTGTAGAGTAGCTACCTAGGATAGTGTTTGACAAATAGTGAATATTCCAAAAAAAGTGTTTTAATATTCAATAAACTGGCCTATCAAATCAGTGCAGGCTCAGTTTGGGGAGATATCTGTTGGCTGCATGTACCTAGGCAGACTCAAATTCAGTCATGCATCCTGAATTCTTAGAAACATACTATTTTACACTTAATAAAAACAACCCTCTACCTTTAGACTCTCTCATCATTGTTTTATTATCTACATTTGTTTTCATACTTATAGCTTATATTCTAACCAGTTAAATCCTAGTATTTCCTTCTTTGTTGTGTATACACACACACACACACACACACACACACACTTGCTCTTTTCTTCCTGTTAAGGAGCACGTGTTAGAAAACTAATAGGATGTTTCATTCTATAAATATTATTTATTGTATTTTATTTGAAACCAACCAGATACTTCATTTTTTTCCCTTTTTTGGGGGGTGGGGACATTTTGTTTTATTTACAGATTCTTGAGTGGGATTCACAAAACCAAGGAAGTGCTATAATATTATACATTTTCTAACTGTCAAATGATACAAATGTTAACAGTTTGAAAAATCAAAATGGTTATACTCCCATGAACTGCAAAATGTAAAACACAGTCTCACAGTCACACCTCAGGAAAGAATTTTAAATTTTACTGTACCATCTTTGAGCTGTAATTAACCATTTTTTATGAAACTTTATATAAGGTGCTACTCTCGGCGCTGCCATCAATTAAGAAAAATGAACTAGCCAGATATCAACGACATATTATCCTCCTTCCTATTTAATAAACCCTCTCCATGTAAGAGCTGTGCCAAAAACATGAACATCAGCTTCTTTGCACTGGTAAAGATCTTTCTCAGCTCTCAGGATGATACATAACCCAGGACAAGGTGGTATTTACAATGCAGTTTCTCATGGTCTCCAAAATAAGGATAGCATCACTATTTTTAGAATATTTATTGACAGAAGTCTGCAGAGGAAGGTAACCATAGAACTCACTCCCTCATTACTTTATCACACAGCAGTCTAAGAACACCTAGACTTTGGGACGTCTGTGAATTCACAATAGTCAGAAGTCTTAAAAAGAGGCCCGGTGACCTGACCCATCAGGCCTACGCTACATCCGGGCATATCCCTGCTCCAGCTTGCACAGACACAAGCCAGGGTTCTAGGGAGAAATAAAAGCATCTCAGAGGACACGCCAGTCTTGTGTTAGGTCATCATCAATTTCATAACATTCATGCCACTTTAGTAGGCCCAGGTTCTCCCTCAGAACACAGAGCCTTGGCAACTGCTGAAGTTATTTTCCCCCAGTTTAAATTCCTAAGAAAATTTAAATCCTTCCGATTTTAGCAGCTGTAAAACCCCACGTACACTGGCATGACAGCCTATTTCTACCTGGCAGCAACAGTCATCAAACACCTACATGCTACTGTATAGAAATGAGTCATTTCCTCCTCTGGGGGAGATTTAAAGCCCAACTCTGCAAGGCAGAATAGTTTGAAGAGCTAGAAAGTTACATGCTTACCAAAAAAGGAAACGCTGAGCCATAGTCTCTCACTGACTGAAAATAGGCAGAGAAAATAAAAATACAAATGGAGTGTAGGGTTTAATGAACATCAACACCTTTATGAATCAAAACGCCTATGCAAAAAGGCTTAGTGAGGAAAAAGTCCTCAAAAAAATGCCTATAACAGTGCATTAAATTTAGCAGCCCTTATCATCAAAATGCAACTCAGTGGCAATTTTCAATTAAGAAATGAATAGATTCATCTCTAACCAACAAAACCTAGATTTATTTTCTAATTTATTACCTCATGCTTTATTTTCTCTCCCTCTTGTGTTTTCCACTTACTTCTTGTGAGGCATTAATGAATAAAAGGAAAAGCAAACGAGAAGTATGATGCAGACTCAGTCACTTAGAGATTTAATTGGGATCCTGAAAATTTTCTAATGGCTGGCATCTTTTAAAAGTCGGTTTGTTTTTTTTAAAAACAAAGAATTCTTAAATTATTGAACTGTGAGAAGCAGTAAGAGAGTGTTCTACTGAGGCAGTAATAAATTTTCCAATTCTGGCCTTACATGTAATAGTGCAAAACTGGAAATAACAGAAGTGTCACTAACAGATATATGGATGAACAAATTGAAGCATAACTACAAGGGAATGCTGTTTGGCATTAAAAAGTAGTAAAACATTAATACCTGAAACATGGATAAATCTCAGAATAATTGCACTGAGTGAAAAAATACAGCTCCCCAGAAAAAATACATCCTGTATGATCTTGGGCTTCTCTGGTGGCTCAGAGGTTAAAGCGTCTGCCTGCAATGTGGGAGACCTGGGTTCAATCCTTGGGTCAGGAAGATCCCCTGGAGAAGGAAATGGCAACACACTCCAGTATTCTTGCCTGGAGAATCCCATGGACAGAGGAGCCTGGTGGGCTATAGTTCACGGGGTCGCAGAGAGTCGGACACGACTGAGCAACATCACTTTTGCAAACAATCTACAGTTACATAAGTCAGACCAGTGGTAGCCTAGTGAAGGGGAGAGAGGAAAGGAAAGAGGGGTTAAAAAATGGCACAGGAAACTTTCTGGATCCAAAAGATATTTTTTATTTGTTATCATGAAGATTTTTATATATTTAAAACTCCAACTATACACTTTTGACAAGTGAAATTTATGACAACGCTACAATAAAGCTGTTTTTAACAAAAACTATCTGTTCATAAGATGTCAGTCCCCCAAAGAAGTCACTGAAGTTCCTGTCAAAATTAGAATTTCTAGGGATTTCGGTTCAAGATGGCAACAGGACCCTGGACTGAGCTTCCACAACACACTGAATCTATAGCTGTGTATCGAACAACTTTCTCAGGGTAAAAATAATTAAAGACTAGCTGAGCAAGTCCCATACATAGGATGAAGGAGAGAAGGCCCACGTCAAAGTGGGTAGGAGAGAATGGGGCACAATGTGGCCATAAAATATGAGAACGAGGGAAATACAGCTTTATTAGACATTGACCTCTTGATGCTATGTGAAAGTAATTAATAAAGAAAAGTCACAGAAAATCCTCAATAATAAGAAAAGATGCGAGTAGCTTAAAACAGAAAAAGAAAGGAACTGTGAAAGAGGAAAAATATAAGAGGCTACCATTTTCAAACCCTGAACAATAGATGGCACACATCTCTGGTCCTGGTAAGACGGGAAACAAGAAGTGGTTTTTGTTTGTTTGTTTTTACTTTTGTGTGCTTTTCCACATATATGTCTTATTTTACACACTTGCACATATAAGGTTACAAACTTGGGAAGTGTGGCTTACAATCACCAGGGAGGTGGGCCGTGAAGGGAGAAGTTGTAGAAAGAGCACAGGACCTCTAACGCTACTCACAATGGAAAACGGAAGTGCATGTTGGAGGTCCCAGAAGGAAAACGCAACTGAAGTGCAGAGAATGTTGGGTGGTGGTTGTTAGTTACTGAGTCGTGTCCAAGTCTTTTGCAACCCCATGGGCTATAGGCTGCCAGGTTGCTCTGTCCACGGGATTTCTCAGGCAAGAATACAGGACTGGGTTGCCATTGTCTTCCCCAGGGGATCTTCCTGACCCAGGGATCAAAGTCGCATCTCTTGCTTGGCAAGAAGATTGTTTACCACTGACCCACATGGAAAGTCCCAAAGAATATAGGGAGGAGCCCAAAAATTGGGCCTCCTCTCTGCTGAAAATTACCACCTTTTTTAAAAACAAAATTTTTGTTTGTAAAATATTTTGTATCATACATATACGCTACTAAAAGTTTTATCTGTCTGTTGTATCAGAATATTATCAGGAGATAGGATAACTGCTTGCCTGGTATAATTTGAAGAGCTCCCTCTAACCACAAGAATTTAATAACGCATTCAAAAAAATAAAAAGGGACAATGTATGGCATGTTCTAGTTTAAATTTAATTGAAATTTAACCAAGATACAATTGAACAATGTACTGTAAACATAGATGGTATATTAAGTATCCCTCTTATATTAACCTTCCACAGTGATTCTTTGTCTTCGCTCTTTCTCAATGAAAAATGCTTGATAAAAGTTACTAAAGAAATGACCAAATTGACATATATCCTTTTATAATTAGAGGACACATCATTAGAATAAAGGTTTAAGTAATATGAAGAGAAATATCTAAGTCAAACTAAAGTACAAAGACAAGACAAATACAAATATAAAGGTTCTGGAAAGAAAACAGCTCATTTCACTGCATATGAAACACTAGTGCTGGAGACACAGGGAATTGTAAATTTGCTATTTGAAAGCACAATCCAGCATCTTAGTAGCAGTCAGCCTATTGTTCAGTCTGTAATTTTCATGGTTGATAAATATAGTCTAAGCCACAAAATACCTATTATTATATTAACTTTTTCTTGAACCAGCAATAAATTCCTAGTTTTTATTAACTCAAGTCAGACAATTTTACTACTCTTGATACACAACCAGTCAATAAAAATGTCAATAACTTAGTCTTCTAAAACATAAACTACTGAAGCATTTCATTCATAATAAACCAACAGAGCTTCAAATAACTCTCTTCCCTGTTGAATTTCTAGAAAATCAATCTGATATTCAAGATCCCAAATTTCCCACACATCATATTTCTCTATGATCACCTGTAAAGTCAACCAGAAATGATACTACTGACAATGATAATTAGAGCCGCAAACATGTATTGAGGGCGTACTCTGTGCCAAGCTCTGTCCTAAGGGCTTTACATGCTTCTAACCCTCAAAGCAACTCTATGAGATAATTAGTATAATTATCCAATTTCTAGATGAGACTATGAAGAACAGGGTGATTAAATTACTTGTCTAAGGTCACACAGCTAGTAAGTGAGGGAGCCAGAATATGAAGCCATAAAGACAGGCTTCAGATGATGCAACTTAATTACAAGTTTAACTGTTAATTAAGTATTTTGTCCTTTCTAATCATCTACAAATGACATCTTTCAGTATTCTCTAATAACTTAACACTGACTCTTCTATATAAATTGTGTTGAGTCTTATGGGGCCGTAATAAAACGTAGACATGAATACAATATCAAGATGCTTAAAATAAAATGAGAAAAGACAAAGAAATACTAAAATACTTAGAGTTTAAGACAGTAAAAAATACCTTTCAAAAACCACTGCATATATTAATTTCCAAGTTAATTATCAAAAATATGCCATAGAAATTTAAAGGCAGGAGAGAGAATTTCAAGATATGGGCTCTAGTTCTGACACCTCACTCACCAGCCCTGTGATTTAATCAAGTCTGTTAGTTTCTGAGAGAATTGTTATAATAATTTGTATAACAATTTCAAATCATATTGATATGAACTTTTTTCAAATCATGGATTACAATCTATTAGTGAGTCATGAAATCAATTAAAGGGGTCAAAATCATCAACTTCATAAAAAATGAAATGTAATGAAAAAATATCAGAAGTTGTCTTGGTAAGTTTCTTAGGTTTTAAACCATACATGTGTATTTGGCTGTGTATATGGAATTTTACAGATGTAAAATATATTTCTTAACATGGACATGGTGATGAAAGTTTGAAAGCCATAGTTATATTCTAAACTAATAGGGGTTTCAGGAGATTGTAGACATTAGAAGTTCTTCTTCCTATAAAGATCTTAAAGGTCAAGAAATAGCTTCCTCTACACTGTGAACTCCAGGAATGGTTACCTTGTCTTCCTAAATAATATCTGTACTCTCAGCACTTATACAGTCCTGACAACAAAGCTGGTTTTCAATACATGACGGAGAGTTCTGTGGATAAATGGAAACCGCCAGAGAAATTTAAGGAACGTAAAATTTACCTAAACTTTAAAGAATTGATAATACTTGGATATTTTTTTAAAAGAACATGGGCATCCTTAGAATTCATTCTTTCACTTTTTGACCATGTAGTAGGGATGGAGGGACACAGAACAAAGAGCTTTCTATTCAGAGGAGGGAGAGAATAAATTGAACGGCACTACTAAGCCATGATGGTCCTCCCAGTTTAGTGATTCCACCTCCAGCCCTGTGATAATGGGAAGATGACAGGTACTGAAGTTTGAGTCTAGAAAAATACACTAAGGACACTGACAAGAGCTGAAGTTAACCCTTTTCTTAGAAAAGATAAAATCAGAGAGTTCATGCTTCCTATTTTAAACAGGAGTTGAGAGAACAAGGGGCTTCCCTGGTGGCTCAGATGGTAGGTTAGACATTGCCTAAAAAGCAGAAGGTTAGAGAACCAGAAATTTACAACTGAGGTTAATTCCCTTAGCATCTAACTGCAACCTACCTTTAAGGACTGGGTGCTGGAACTACTTAACAGTTCTTCCAGAGAGATCAGTGAATCATTGCCTTCCCTAAGTAGTCTGTGCAACCCAGTACTGAAGCAGGAAAAAGTTCAGTCATAAACCAGTACAAGGGAAGGTGGTTTATCTGTGGCTCAAGGCACTGATGGCTAATCAGAAGCACTGGGTGTTAAGGTGGATCAAGATGATAGAGTAGGAAGACCCTGCACTCATCTCTTCCCACAACAAAACCAAAACTACAACTACATACAGAACAACTCTCTCTGAAAACAAGCTGAAGACTAGAAGAACAGCTCTTCCACAATTAAGGATATAAAGAAAAAAAAAAACCACATCAAGACACATAGGAGGAAAAAAGACGGAATCTAGTCATGACCCACACTCCCAGTGGGTGATCCAAAAGAGGAAAGGGATATCACAAACTCAGAGGTCTTCCCTAAGGAGCAAGAGGTATGGGCCCCACACTGGGCACCTCTCCACTCACCCGCTGCAAGGCAGCAGCTTCTGAAGGGAGAAGCTCTAACTCCAGCAGCCTGCCAAGGTGGCAGCTTTTGACTCATCTCAGGAGAAGCCCTCAGCCATGCTTGCTTCTGTTCCAGTCCTTTCTCTGAAGTCACTGGGCACAGTCTGCATAGGGACATTCCTACGTATGGATACAACTTTAAGACCAGGAGAGGTAACTGTTCTAAGTCATAGAGACAAACACAGAAAGTTAAGCAAGATTAGAAGACAGGAACATGTCCTACATGAAAGAATAAGATGAAGCCCCAGAAAAAGAAAAACAACAAAAAACAAAACAAACCTAATTTAACGGAGATGAGTATTTTACCTGAAAAAGAGTTCAAAGCAACAGTCACAAAAATACTAACTCAGGCAAACAGAAACACAGTGATAACTTAAAAAAAAAAAAATAGAAAACATAATGAATCAGAGGTAAAGAAAACAATGCACGCGTGCTCAGTCATGTCTGACTCTTTGTAACCCCATGGAGCTGTAGCCTGCCAGACTCCTATGTCCATGGAAGTTTCCAGGCAAAGAAGGTTAGTGTGGGTTGCCATTTCCTACTGCAGGGGATCTTCCCAACACAGGGATCGAAACTGTGTCTCCTGCATTGGCAGGATGATTCTTTATCACTGCACCACCTAGGATAATAACTGAAATGAAAAATACACTAGAGGGAATCAATAGCTGATCTGGCAATAGAGAAGACTGTATAAACAACCAGGAAGACAGAACAGTGAAAATGACCCAATCAGAACTGCAAAAAGAAAAAAGAATTTAAAAAAAAAAAAAAAGGATATTTTAAGGGACTATTGGAACAACATCAAGCATACTAAGACTAATGTTATAGTGGTCCCAGAAAGAGAAGATAAATAGAAAAGGATAGAAAAGATATTTGATAAAATAATGGATGAAAACTTCCCTAACTCAAGAAAGAAATATTCAGGTCCAGGAAACAGAGAGTCCCAAACAATAGAACCCAAAGGGATTCACACAAGACATACCATAATTCAAATGGCCAAAGTTAAAATTCTAAAGGCAACAAAATAAAAACAAAGATATACAAAGGAACCCCCACAAGGCTATAAACTGAATTTTCAGCAAAAACAATGCAGACCAGAAGGCAGTGGCTTCATATACTTAAAATGCTGAAAGAGAAAATCTACAACTAAAGATACTCTACCTGGCAAGGCTACCATTCAGAACTGAAGGAGATGTAGCTTCACTATAAGCACAAACTGAAAGAGTTCATCACCATTAAACCAGCCTTACAAGAAATGTTAAAGGATCATCTTCAAGAGAAAATAAAAGATCATAAAAAGAAGAAAATGTATAGAGGAAAAAATCTCACTGGTAAAGGCAAATATACAGTTAAACCTACTTAATTTTTAAGATCAACCACTTAAAAAGCTAGCAAAAAGATTAAAGGACAAAAGTTGTAAAATCAACAAAAGCTACAATATGTAGTTAAGAGATGAACAAAAGATATAAAACACAAAATACAACCATAAAATGTAGCTAGGAATTTTAAAATGTACAGCTGTTATACTGTGTTTGAATTAACTAATAGTTAAAGAGAAACATATATAGATATATCTATATAAAGAGGGAGATACTTATAGATGAATCTACCTCACGGTAACCACAAACCAAAAACCTACAATAGAAATACAAAAACACAAAGAAAAAGAAACCCAAATATAACACTACAGGAAATCATCAAACCACAAAGGAAGGGACTAAAAGAAGAAAAGAGAACTACAAAAACAATTGGAAACAAGTAACAAAATGGCATTAAGTATATACCTATCAATAATCAGAATTCAGAAAATGAAGATTATGGCATCCAGTCCCATCACTTCATGGGAAATAGATGGGGAAAGAGTGGAAACAGTGTCAGACTTTATTTTTTTGGGCTCCAAAATCACTACAGATGGTGACTGCAGCCATGAAATTAAAAGACGCTTACTCCTTGGAAGGAAAGTTATGACCAACGTAGATAGCATATTCAAAAGCAGAGACATTACTTTGCCAACAAAGGTCCGTCTAGTCAAGGCTATGGTTTTTCCAGTGGTCATGTATGGATGTGAGAGTTGGACTGTGAAGAAAGCTGAGTGCTGAACAATTGATGCTTTTGAACTGTGGTGTTGGAGAAGACTCTTGAGAGTCCCTTGGACTGCAAGGAGATCCAACCAGTCCATTCTGAAGGAGATCAGCCCTGGGATTTCTTTGGAAGGAATGATGCTAAAGCTGAAACTCCAGTACTTTGGCCACCTCATGTGAAGAGTTGACTCATTGGAAAAGACTCTGATGCTGGGAGGGATTGGGGGCAAGAGGAGAAGGGGACGCCAGAGGATGAGATAGCTGGATGGCATCACCGACTCGATGGACGTGAGTCTCAGTAAACTCCGGGAATTGGTGATGGACAGGGAGGCCTGGCGTGCTGCAATTCATGGGGTCGCAAAGAGTCAGACACTACTGAGCGACTGATCTGATCTGATTAATAATCAACATTAAATGTAAATGGACAGAAAGCCTTAATCAGAAAGCATAGAGTGGCTGAATGGATAAAATAACAAAGACCCATTTATAGGCTGCCTGCAAGAGACTCACTTCAGCTATAAACACAAAAACTGAAAGTGAAGGGATGGAAAAAAGATTCCATGCAAATTAAAACAAAAAGGCAGGATAGAAATACTTAAATAAGACAAATATACTTCAAGACAAAAACTATAACAAAGACAAGTGAGTGAAGAGAAGTCTTTCAGTCGTGTCCGACTCTTTGTGACCCCGTGGACTGTAGCCTACCAGGCTTCTCTGTCCATGGGATTCTCCACGCAAGAATACTGGAGTGGGTTACCATTTCCTTCTCCAGCGGATCTTCCCGACCCAGGGATCGCACCCAGGTCTCCCGCATTGGAAGCAGACACTTTAACCTCTGAGACACCAGGGAAGCCCCATAACAAAGACAAAGCAGAACATAAAAATAGAAGGGTCAATCCAACAAGAGGACGTAAGATTTGTAAACTACATGCATCTAACAAAGGGGCATCTAAACATACAAGAGCAAATATTAACAGACACAAAGGGAGAAGTTGACAGTAATTCAGTAATAGTAGGGGACTTTAATACCCCACTTACAACAACGGATAGATCATCCAGACAGAAACACAGTAAGGAAACACTGGACTTAAATAACACATTACACTGCATGGGCTTAAGATAGCTATAAAACATTTCATTAAAAACAGTAGACTACACATCTTTTTCAAGTGCATACGGAACATTCACCAGGATAGATCACACGTTAGAGCACAAGTCTCAATTAATTTAAGAAGACTGAAATCATACTGATACACTTGTAACTGTGAAATTAGAAACTAATCATGGAAAGAAAACTGGAAAAGACAAATACGTGGGGACTAAAAAAAAACACTACTAAAAAACAATGGATCATTAAATAAATAAAAAGAGGAAGTAAAAAATACCTTGAATGCAATGAAAATAGGAACATAGCTTTCCAAAATTTATGGGAAGAAGCAGCAGCAGTTCTAAGAGGGAATTTTATACAAATACAGGCCTACCTCAAGAAACAAGAAAAATCTCAAATGAACAACCTAACTTTATTCAGAAAGGAATTAGAAAGAGAACAAAGCCCAAGTTAATAGAAGGAAGGAATAATAAAGATAAGAGCAGAAATAAATAAAACAGAAGGGAAAAAAGACAGATGAAATGAAGGTCTGCTTTTCTGAAAAAAATAAAAGAAAAATGGCAAACCTTCAGCCAGACTCATCAAGAAAAATAGAGAAAGGGACCAAATAAATAAAATTAGAAGTGAAAGAGAAGTTACAACTGACATCACAGAAATACAATCATAAAAGAGTATCATGAACAACTGCATGTTAACAAATCGGACAACTTACAAGAAGTAAAGTCTTATAAACAATCTTCTAAGACTGAATCATAAAGAAACAGAAAATCTGAATAAACCCATTACTAGAAATGAAACTGAATCATTAATCAAAAACTCTCAAGAAAAAAAGAGTCCAGGACCAGATGGTATCTAGTTATTTCTTTAATGATACCAGATGGTATCACAGGGGAATTCTACCAAACATTTTAAAATTTTTATTGGAGTCTACTAAACATTTAAAGAAGAGTTAATACCAAAACTTCTCAAGTGAGTCCAAAAAATGAGGAGGAGGATGTACTTCTAAACTCATTCTGTGAAGTTGCCATTACTCCGATTCAAAACCAGGCAAAAATATCACCATAAAAGAAATTTACAGGCCAATCTCTCCAAGAAACATAGATGCAAAAGTCCTCAACAAAATATTACCAAAATAAATTCAAAAATGTATTAAAAAGATCATACATCAAGATCATATGGGATTTATTCCAGGGAGGCAAGGATAATTGAACATCCACAAATAAATTGATGTGATACACCACATTAACAAAATGAAGGATAAAAATTACATGATCATATCAATATATGTTCAAAAAGATTTTGAAAAAAATCAACATTCATTCATAATAAAAATTCTTAACAAAATGGGTATGGGGGAGCAAACCTCAATATAATAAGGGCCATTTATGAGACACCCAGAACTAACACTATACTCAATAGTGAAAAGCTGAAAGCTTTTGCTCTAAGATCAGCAACAAGACGAAAAGGCCCCCTCTCACTTTTATTCAACCCAGTACTGAAAGTCCTTGCTATAGTAATCAGACAAGAGAGTTAAAAGGCATCCAAATTTGGAAGGGAATAAGTAAAACTATCACTGTTTGTAAATGACATGATATTACATAGAGAAAACCTTAAAGACTCCAGCACAAAACTATTAGGACTAATAAATCTTTATCATAAATATTTATCATTCTTTATCATAAAGAATGAAATACCTAGGAATAAACTTCACTAAAAAGGTGAGAAATAGATGGGGAAACAGTGGAAACTGTGTCAGGCTTTATTTTGGGGGCTCCAAAATCACTGCAGATGGTGACTGCAGCCATGAAATTAAAAGACGCTTACTCCTTGGAAGGAAAGTTATGACCAACCTAGATAGCATATTCAAAAGCAGAGACATTACTTTGCCAACAAAGGTCCGTCTACTCAAGGCTCTGGTTTTTCCAGTGGTCATGTACGGATGTGAGAGTTGGACTGTGAAGAAGGCTGAGCGCCGAAGAATTGATGCTTTTGAACTGTGGTGTTGGAGAAGACTCTTGAGAGTCCCTTGGACTGCAAGGAGATCCAACCAGTCCATTCTGAAGGAGATCAGCCCTGGGATTTCTTCAGAAGGAATGATGCTGAGGCTGAAACTCCAGTACTTTGGCCACCTCATGTGAAGAGTTGACTCATTGGAAAAGACTCTGATGCTGGGAGGGATTGGGAGCAGGAGGAGAAGGGGATGACAGAGGATGAGATGGCTGGATGGCATCACTGACTCGATGGACGTTGAGTCTGGGTGAACTCTGGGAGTTGGTGATGGACAGGGAGGCCTGGCGTGCTGCGATTCATGGGGTCGCAAAGAGTCGGACACGACTGAGTGACTGAACTGAACTGAACTGAAAAAGGTGAGAGACCTGTATTCTAAAAACTGTAAGATCCTGATGAAAAACATTAAAGATAACACAAATAATGGAAAGATATTCTGTGTACACAGATCAGAAGAATTATTACTAAAATGTCCATACTACCCAAACCAATTATAGATTCAATGTAATCCCTGTCAAAACTCTAAAGACGTTTTCCACTGAACTAGAATAATCCTAAACCTGTATGGAAACACAAAAGATACCAAGTAGTCAAAGTAATCTTGAGAAAAAAGAACAAACCTGGAAACACCATGCTCCCTGACATCAGACTATAGTACAAAGCAATAGTAATCAAAACACTATGGTATTGGCACCAAAAAAAATAGACACAAAGATCAGTGAAACAGAATAGGGAGCCCAGAAATAAACCCATGCATGTATTAATTAATCTATGGCAAAGGAGGTAAGAATATGTATTGGGGAATAACAATTTCTTTAATCATAAATGACGTTGGGAAAACTGGATAACTACAGGTAAAAGAATGAAAATCTTTTTTTCTAACCATACTTTAAAAACTCAAAATGGATTAAAGATTTAAATATAAGACCTGAAACCATAAAACTTGTAGAAAAATACAAGAAGTACACTCTTTGAAATCAGTCTTAGCAATTTTTTTGAAGATTTGTCTTCTCAGGCAAAGTCAACAGAAGCAAAAACAAATAAATGGGTCCACACCAAACTAAAAAGGTTTTTCACAGCAAAGGAAGCCATCAACAAAACAAAAAGGCAACCTACTGAATGGGAGAAGATATTTGCAAACGATACATCTGATAAAGGGTTACTATCCAAACTATATAAAGAATTTATTCAACTCAATACCCAAAAAACAATCTGATTTAAAAATGGGCAGAAGAACTGAAGGCACTTTTCTAAAGAAAGCATGCAGATAGCCAGCAGTTTACACAAAAAGATACTCAACATTACTAATCAGGGAAATACAAATCAAAATCACGATGAGATATTATCTCACATCTGTCAGAATGACTATCACCAAAAAGACAAGAAATGACAAGTTTTGGTGCTGATGCGGAGAAAAGGAAACTTTCATACAATCCAGCAATTCCATTCTTTGGTATTTATCCAAAGAAAATGAAATGCTAATTCAAAAAGTTATAGGTACCCAGATGTTTATTTCAGCATTATTTACAATAGCCAAGGAAAGGAAGCAACCCAAGTATCCATCAACAGATGATAAGGTAAGGTGGTGTGTGTGTGTGTGTGTGTGTGTGTGTGTGTGTGTGTGTGTGCACACCACGGAATATTACTCGGTCATAAAAAAGAATGCAGTCTTGCCATTGTGACAACATGGATGGACTTGGAGGGTATTGAGCTAGTGAAAAAAAGTCAGACAGAGAAGACAAATGCTGTGTTTTCACTTATATATGGAATCCACAAAACAAAACCAAATGTAACAAAACCAAAACAGACTCACAGATTTGCAGAACAAGTTTGTGGTTACCAGAGGGGAGGAGATGGGGAATGCACAAAATAGGAAAAGAAAAGAGGTTACAAACTACCAGCTATAAAATAGTTGGGTCACAGGGATATAATAGTAGGGCACGGCACTATACAGGGCTGGTCCCGGGCCTTCTGCCGGCAGGTTCATTCCTTACCCTCCCCTTACTCAGCTCAGGCTTCTGCTGGTTTTGTCAGCTTATGTCCTACTGGGTTCAACCAATCGAGGGGAAGTGGAGGGAGAAGCTAGAATAGCTCTCCTCTGACTTCTCTGCCTCTCGAGGAGGCTCTAGCAAGAGTTACATGTCTCCCATGGCTTCACCATAGCGCCTGCCTCCCTGGGAGACCCCAACCACAGGGCTCAAGCACCTCCTCCCTTTGTCCTGACTGCTTACTCCTGCCAAACTCTGGCTTGCCTTGTGGTCCCCTGTTGAGCTTCTCAGCTTTGCCATCACCTGTGAAGCCAGTTCCCCATATTATGTTCCCTCTGCTTCAAAGACGCAAAGAGTGGTTTGTGCTTTCCTTATTAGACCTTGACTAATATTACTCATCAGAAACAGGACTAAAAAAAGGGAGGTAAAAAAAAAAAACTGTATTACTGTGATTGTAATAAGTTAATTTCTGGACCTAGAGTTTATCATACAAATTGAAGCTTAGTCAGATAGAGAAAGATAAATATCATATCACTTATATGTGGACTGTAAGCAAATAGTACAAATGAACTTATTTACAGACATAAACAGTCACAGACATAGAAAACAATTGGGAGCATGATTACCAGGTGCATACCACCATATATAAAATAGATAAACAACCAGGATTTGCTATATAGCACAGGGAACTAATTTCAATTCCTTATAACTTACTATAATGGAAAATAATAAAAAAGCATATAGAAATATACATATATATTCATAATTCAATCACTTTGCTGTATACCTGAAACTAACAATACTGTAAATCAACTATACTTCAATTAAAAATAATGTGATTTCTTAATCAAATTAATAACTAAATAACTTCTTTAAAAATAACTTAATAGCTTCACCCTTCTTTCATTATGCAAATCACTAAAGCCAGGGTGACTCATAGTCTGATATGCATACTACTGTGGGTATGCAAAATGATTTTAGGAGATACATAGACAATCTCCTTTTCCCAAATTTAATAATTATGAATATATTTTATATGTTTTATAAATATATTTTATGTGTTGAAGCTTCAGCTTTGTCATATTACAGCTACTTTATGTGAAAGTTAGGCCATTGATTTGGGAAACAGCTTGAACGCATTAGCTAAGGAGGAGTCAAAGATCCTTCAGACAAATACAAAAAACTAATTGGCCCTCATTCCCTATCCTTCACCACTGCTTAGTCAAAGTCAACTTTACCTGGGAGAGAAAGAAGCTGGGAGAGAAAAAAATCACACTCACAGGAATGTGTGGAATTCACTAATTTAAAAGTCAAAACCCTGGAACTGTTACATTCACTTATTCATTCAATATTTAGTGAATTTCAATTGCAGGCCAGACCCTACCTGACACTCTGGGAAAATACTGAGTACAGATCCACACCCTCGTGAAAGAAAAAGAGAGAGATGGGTAATCAAATCATCTTGCTATGACGACACTGCAGTTGTGAACAAGCAACAAAGCAGAGCGTGTACAGGAGAAGGCTGGGGATTTGAGCAAGTCAAGAAGACCAGGCCTGGCTTCTCTGAGGATGAGCTGATAGCAGGCCAATGAGCAGGCTTTATCTAAATGTCCCCACACAAGAGACAACACGGCAGGGAGGGGCATAAGGAAAAACTAAAGTAGGAGCAACATGGCTCCACAGGAGGCAGCAGAAAAACCACAGTCAAGGCTGTCAAGCAGGGTCCACAACCATGCGGGACACTTTGGCCATATGTACGTGTAGACTTTACAACCATCATTTTTTTTTAACTTTAATAACATTGTTCTATTGTTTCATTGGATTTGGTCTGATGTTTACATTCCATTCATAAGATTTTTTTACTTTGGTTTGTGAAAAAGTTTCTTGGATGTATCTAAAGTTTAAAATATCAGTGTAGAGACAATTAAATATTGTTCATTGCATCGCCGATGCAACGAACACGAACTTGGGCAAACTCTGGGAGATAGGGAGGGACAGGGAGGCCAGGGGTGCTGCAGTCTGTGGGGTCACAAAGAGTCAGACACAACTGGGCAACTGAACAACAGCATTAAATATTGTACAGCAGGTATGTAGATATGACAGTAACTATGAGTTATTGAAGTTTAAGAAACCCTAACATCAGAAGTAATAACCCTCTTGAATCATTTCAATACTGCTCAGGATGTTTCACAATCTTGCTGTTTGCTGGGAAATTTCCATCATTACATTAACTGTCCTCAAATTCTCCTCAAAACAGATGTTGATAACAGCTTCTGGTTCAATTCCTAGTATATATAATGAGAATTTGTAGGACATAAGAGCTTAATGATTACTACAAGTACAGTCCAGATCTGTCTCATTTTATTTTTAAAAAATAATTTAATGTTAGGAAAGCACTAGCTCCATTTCCCCCTAATAGCAAGGTATATGATTCATGACCCAGAACTTAGGGGCAAAAAAGAAAAGTATAAAAAAACAAAAACCTTACAACACTTTGATAAATGAATGCTGACATTCAGTATCTTTCCTTTTTCTATGAACTTATATTTACAGCTTGTAAACACAATTCATCTCACATATCCAAGATGACACTGTTTTTTAAATTTCAGTTCAGTCACTCAGTCTTGACCAACTCTTTGAGACCCCATAGACTGCAGCACGCCAGGCCTCCCTGTCCATCACCAACTCCCAGAGTTTACTCAAACTCATGTCCATTGAGTCGGTGATGCCATCCAACCATCTCATCCTCTGTCATCCCCTTTTCCTCCTGCCTTCAATTTTTCCTAGCATCCAGGTCTCTTCAAATAAGTCAGTTCTTCGCATCAGGTGGCCAAAGTATTGGAGTTTCAACTTCAACATCAGTCCTTCCAGTGAATATTCAGGTCTGCTTCCCTTCAGGATGGACTGGTTGGATCTCCTTGCTGTCCAAGAGATTCTCAAGAGTCTTCTCCAACACCACAGTTTTAAATTTCAGATTATATTAAACACTGTTCTATGCCATTAAAAAGTGCTTCCCAGTAACAATGAACACACTTAAATGCCCAAATCTTGGTTTCTAATACCATTCTCCATTAAAAGGAACAAGGGGTTCTTGGAGAAATAGCAATTCCTAGCACTATTCCTAGCACTAGGGCAGGAAACATACAAGATAAGCCTAGAGATTCCTATAGTAAAGAAATAAAGAAGTGCTCAAGAAAAACAGACCCAATGACCAGAGCCTGTCAAAGGGTCATGGGGCCAACTGGAAAGAGTTCTCAGCTGCCAAAGCTGAAATGATCTGAGTGAAAAGAAAGCAGTATTGAGTTATCATGCAAAGTATAATATGAAGATCCATAAATCCATATTGATATGGATTTATGACTGAATAAATAAATAATGGGGAGACTAGACAAATCTGCACTGAATTTCTGATAGTTTATATAAGTATTCCACCCTCAAAGAAATGGAGCATAACTTTCCATTCCTTCAGTATAACTGGTACATAGTTAGCTTCTGCTAAAGAGCCCAGCATGAAAAGGCGCAGGGAGGCTGGGGAGTGTGGAGAACTTGACAGAGGAGAAAGAAGCCTGCCAAACACCACCTAAGCCCAGTGACTGAGGTCCACAGAAACTGACCAGTCACGCCGACAGAATATACCCTTGCCAAGATGAGGAGAGTATTAGACAAATCCCAACAGAGCAACATTTTGTAAAATACTGACCAGTGCACCTCAAGTTTGTCAAGGTCATCAAAAATGGGGAAAATCTGCAAAGCTGTCACAGCCAATAGCAGCTTAACAAGACAGGACTAAGTAGTGTGATGTCCTAGATGAGATCCTGTAACCAAAAAAATGACCTTAGGTAAAAACTAAGGAGATCAGAATGAAGCACCGACTTTAAACAAAAACATACTTGTGTCAGTTCATGAACTGTAACAAATCTACCACAGTAATGTCAGATGTTAATAACAGGGGAAAGTGGATGCTGAGTATATGGGAACTCTCTGTACTACTTTTGCAACTTTTCTATAAATCTCTAACTGTTCTAAAAATAAAGTTGATTTTTAATGCATACCAAAAAAATGTTTTGAAAACCCTTTAAATGACTCCATAATGCTCCAATGAGTTTACTGTTCAAGCATTTCCCTATTGTTGAAAATGTGAACCACTGCTAATTGTTCCCTGTTAAAAGGAACAGAGTGATGGACAATTCTATGTACGTATTTGATTAATTCTTTTTATTAGGTCCTAACAGTAGATTCCTGGAAGTTCAATCTACTTTTTTAAAAGTCAACACAGTGGCTTTAACCACAACAATCATTAAAAGCATCAGAAGTCACATTAAACTGCAACTTTTCTGAAGCTCCATTCCTCTAAACAGTAAGGAAAACATCCAGAATTTGCATTCAACTCTCAGCCTTATTCACTGATTCATATACTCATTCAATAAACATCTGAATACGTGGTTCAGTGGTAAAGAATTCACCTGCAATACAGGAGACAAGGGTTTGATCCCTGGGTCAGGAAGATCCCCTGGTCAGAGAAGCCTGTCCATGGCGTTGCAAAAGAGTCAGACACAACTTCACACCTAAAAAGCAGTAAGATGCTATGCACCAGGAAAATGTGTAATACTATTAGGGAGGCATTCAACCACCTTAAGACCTTATACTCTGATACATAATAAAGGAAAAGCTAATTCACAGAATTCTTACATTTGACAGCTAAAAACAATGTCCTGATCTTTATAACCAGATGGTATATGAACAGTAAGTTTATACTAATATGTACTTTACACTAATTTTTCGCGGCACTTGAACCTCCAGGACACAATGTGACTATAAAAAAGATTCCTCCCATATTTTTATATGGTGAATTTTTTTAGAAAAAAATACTTATTTAAAAACTTAAAAATTTTAATCTATAATAAATGATTTGGGGTAGTATTTTCAATCTCCATTTAACTTCACTGCCCTCTAGTGCCATCTTCTGTGTTTCTTTATCCTTCCATAGATGTTATCTTAAGCTTCAGTGTTATCTCTCCAGCAAAACTTCTCTTGATTGTCCCCAAAATTTACCACTGCTTCCATGACATCTACTTATTTGTTCCTAAAACTTAAAAGATCACTAGAAAAGTCGACAGTGATGTCTGTTTGATTGACTTCCCTGGAAATACTCTCTGCAATACAGAGATGCCTGCAGACGGTTTATGAGGGTCAGGGGAGTGCCTAGGGAGATACACGTGTAAGGAAGCAAGGGGGCAGGACTGAGCAGAGGGAGAAGGTGACCCACGATGTGGCTTAAATGGAGGCTGCCACAAACTGCAGGGACTCCTGGAGCTGGAACTGCAGAGATGTCCTGGGTCGGGCCTCTAAATCCCCTCATCACGCAGTCACTGGTTCCAAGCAGCCCACTGAAGGGGGAAGTCCCCTGTAGGTAGAGGGCAATGCCGGGTGAGGGACACAGTGAAGAGGCCATCACAGTCTACTGCCTTCGCTGCCCAGGGATGGACACATCACTAAACGAAGCGATTAGGGAGGACCAAAGTTTCCACCATGGATCTGTCCTCATTAAGTCCTGTCCGCTCCCACCAGTTGATCTTAGGAGGATTTAGCTCTTAAAAATGGACTCCACAATCCTTAGAAACACTTTTCAATCAAGGAGACTTCTGAAAGAACACAGTTCATCTCAGATGTGAAAGGGCTGAGGAATTTAGGCACTTGGAGGAGGAAATGGCAACCCACTCCAGTGTTCTTGCCTGGAGAATCCCAGGGACGGGGGAGCCTGGTGGGCTGCCGTCTATGGGGTCGCACAGAGTCAGACACGACTGAAGTGATGTAGCAGCAGCAGCACATGCCTAGGGAGGCACTCTGTAAGATACCTTTAAATGGTACCAAAAGCGTCACTAGTTTTAAACATCACACTAACTTTTAGGAAGTGAAAGGAAATTACACAAAAATTTCAAAATAAAGATGCCTAAATCAGTTCCTAGGACAAAAATCTAAGAATGGTCTATGTGGATAGCTATGTGCTTAGAAAGATTAGAAATCACTTTAGAATATCTGTTTGTGAAACTGATTATTTCAGTGTAACCTTGAAAAAAGAAATCCCCATAAACCTGCAAACATGGTTGTGTGAAAAACCATGTTTTTATTCTTCTCAGGAGAATTAAAAAGTAGCTTAATAGAAAAACTGATGATTTTACTAACGGAAGTCCACATCAGTTTTCCTAGGAAGGGTTCATTTGCTTGTTACAGGTTTTATATAATTGTTCTGAATTGGAAAACTTAAAACATGTTGACTAAGTCCTTTCTTTCAAAACAGAGTTTTAGATTTATGAAATCTATTTGAAAAAGTTCAGTTCAGTACCATACTGATTAAAGTGAAGTCGCTCAGTTGTGTCCGACTCTTTGCAACCCCATGGACAGTAGCCTGCCATGCTCCTCTGTCCAGGGGATTTTCCAGGCAAGAATCCTGGAGTGGGTTGTCATTTCCTTCTCCAGCGTATCTTCCTGACCCAGGGATCGAACCTGGGTCTCCTGCACTGCAGGCAGACTCTTTACCATCTGAACCACCAGGTAAGCCCACCATACAGATATTAGGAAATTAATAGAGATACGCTGAGTTTTTTACAAGCTGACAGCTAATATGCTATTTCAGATATTATTTTTATAAAATGAATGAGCAAGCCAATCAGTAAATGTCAGAAAATTTACAAATAAAGCTCACTTATGTCATACCATGAAATCTATCCCTGATTACTCTCCTAGTACTCTAAAAATTAAAGGTTCTTCTTCACTTAATATAAAAACGATGTTAATTATTCAATTTGATTTCGCATTTGTGGAATATCTACTATGTGTAAGGCAGATAGTATGTGATGTTAGGCAGAGACCCAAAGTGACCTTATCTGAGACATTCTACTTAAGACATGGTGAAGGGAAATTTACAAGTACAAGAAGGCTGACCATTTTGAAAATACTATCAGTGAAGTGCAAGCAACCTCTGGCTTCCTAAACTGGTGAGGTTCCAAAAGTTCATTAGAAAGCAGTTTACCGCCTTTATTTGCCCAGGAAAGCAATGTCATAAATGGAGGCTGGTTGCCAAACGGGTCCTCCTACCACAGCAATAGAATATCCACCCCAAGTTCTAGGAGCATGAAGTTATGATGGACGGAGAACGCTGTAGTTTCCCAGGCCCTTGTAACGGCAGTAATGACAGGGGGTGGGGGAGTATGAGAGATAATGAGTATATATGGAGCATCCATGATGCCAGGAACTGACACTGGTTCACTGGACCCTCTAAACAGCACCAGTGGGTAGGTATATTATTCCCCTAGTTTTACAGAAGAAAAATGTGGGGTTTGAAGAGCTGAGTATCTTCCACAGCTCAGTGGAAGTCCTGGTCCTCTCTCTGCCTTGGCAAAGTCAACCAGTGTGGTCTCTGGGGCAGGGGCAGGCAGCTCACCTAAACCATTCTTTTTTATACCATTTTCTTCCTCTTCCTTTGTACTCAAACCACAGATCCCCTAAAAGCAAAGGTTTTTTTTTTTTTTTTCTATTAGTATGATAGCAGGGACAATAGGAGAAACTAAGGCAGCACTGGCTGAATACCACTAAAGCATATTTTTATAAATGAAACTGCTTCATAGAGAGGTGTGGATCAGGAACTGTTAACATTCTAGGTTCTGATAAATGGAGGAGAGGATATTATCTTAACTTCTTCAGTGTATTCATCACCCAAGTATCAGTATGTATCTATGTAATGCATGTGTTATAGGTCCTTTTCCAAAATTCTACAACTCAATGAATAAGACACCCTTTAGGTTAATTCGGGTGCTATCGTTTATAGCATGGTTGACTTTAAAACTAGTCACCTTGTTACTATAGTTTTACATAGTACAACTCATTCAAGAAAGCTGACATAAAAAAAAAAAGAACCTACTTACTATACACTTTCATTCTGTACTCTATGCTCCTTTTATCTTAAAAATACAGGAAAAAAAAAAGTCTCCCCCTGCAGAAATGGAGGGGACCCTGCGTACCAAACCAGGAACCGGATCCAGCCGCTCACAGATTTTCTGGATGGCTGATCACCTATCTTCCCAACTACTGATTATTGACTGCATCCATGTGGACATGGGAACTTTTTGCCTGAGCATACCAACCTGATTGCCTTTAAGGACCCACCTCCCTCCCCCTCCCAGTCCACATTATTTAGGCTGGATGTCCTCAAGTCCTGGGCTCCAAGGATACACACACGAGCTTGCTAAGCCCCCTCACCTCCTGGCCACAGTAGGCAGAGTGAGGATCCAAATCATTCCCGTGAGACTCACCCCCAAGAACTGTGAAGAGGGCGGATCCAAGAGCTGCTGGGGCCACCAGGTAGAGAGGACCTACCTGAGGGAGAAGCTGCCCAGGGTCAAGCACTTCTGAGGGAAGAGAAGAAAGAAGGACAGAAGGGCAGAGACAGAGCTCTGATGGCATTGCTTCTGAGGCTCTGGATCCAGGCTGCCCTGGGGTTCTCCCAGGTATGAGAGCAAAGACACTCTCCCCTGAAGCCACATCCAGGAGGAGGTGAGCTCCGTCACAAGGCAGGAGTCCCTGATGCCCGTGCTTCATCTGCCCCACTAGACACCTCCATTCCTACCCAGCTCTCCTCAAACTACAGTGAGGGGAACCACAGTGCCCGAGCCTGGCCCGCCCAGCAGGACCCACGGAGCCAGCAGCAGCCACATCTCCTGGCTCCCGGTCCACCAGCTACCAGTTCTCCAAGTCTTCACATTTCACCCCCTGCCCCGCCCGCCTTCCTTCCCAAAGGCTGCTTGCCCCAAGTGGACAGTCTTCCAGACAAGGAGCTCTGAGTCCAACCTGTGGGTGGCTGGTTAACTTTAAAGGGAGTAAAAAGAGAAAGAAAGAAAGTGAAGTCACTCAGTTGTATCCAACTCTTTGTGACCCCATGGACTGTAGCCCGCCAGGCTCCCCTGTCCATGGGATTTTCCAGGCCAGAATACTAGAGTGGGTTGCTGTTTCCTTCTCCAGGGGACCTTCTTGACCCAGGGATTGAACCCAGGTCTCTCACACTGCAGGCAGACTCTTTACCATCTGAGCCACCAGGGAAGGAAGGGAAGGGAAGGGAAGCCCTTAAAGGGAGTTACTGTGCTTCAGTTTGTCAAGTCTAGAGTGCAAGCAGATCCACATCCCTTGGAATCATCCAATTCACAGGTTCAAGAATCACCCTCCCACTTGAACAAAGCTCTTTCTTCAAAATGACTCTACATAGCACTCTCTACCTTTTTTTTTTTTAGCACATTAGACAGCCATGGAATCACTGAGAGAAAAAAAGCAGAGAGAGCTGACAGGACAAGTCTACTGATGCTTCAGTTCAGTTCAGTTGCTCAGTCGTGTCTGACTCTTTGAGACCCCATGGACTGCAGCACGCCAGGCCTCCATGTCCATCACCAACTCCCAGAGTTTATTCAAACTTCTGTCCATCGAATTGGTGATGCCACTGACGCTACTGCTGGTGCAAATCACAAAGACTGTCCCAACAGCTGCTGCTGCTGCTAAGTCGCTTCAGTCGTGTCCGACTCTGTGCGACCCCATAGGCAGCAGCCCACCAAGTTCCCCCGTCCCTGGGATTCTCCAGGCAAGAACACTGGAGTGGGTTGCCATTTCCTTCTCCAAAGCATGAAACTGAAAAGTGAAAGGGAATTTGCTCAGTCGCGTCTGACTCTTCGAGACCCCATGGACTGCAGCCCACCAGCCTCCTCCGTCCATGGGATTTTCCAGGCAAGAGTACTGGAGTGGGGTGCCATCGCCTTCTCTGCAACAGCTGCTACAAGGAGGCAATTAAGCCTCTGTATTTATCTCCTGAGTAAAGGAATTCCCATGGTTTTATTTCCTTAAACAATGATAATGCTAGCTGGTAGTGACATTTATCTTCTGTATACATTTACTCTCTCCCCAACTAAGAGGGAAAGTCTCTGGAGGGTGGGGGCCTGCGTCCCCAGAATCTAGAACAGAGCCCTGTGATGTAGCAAATAATCAGCAACCACCGTCCACTGAAGAGGAGAATCAGAGGAAGCTTCTATTTCATATCACACTCTCTGGTAACAGAATCTTACTTCTCAGTGGTTCAGTCCCAAAGGAGAGTCTCCATGCAAGGGAGACTTCCAGAAAACAGCACCCAATATTAACCCCGGTCATGACCCAGTTAGAGCTCTAACTGTACACCTGCCTCTTCAAGAAATGCTGCAGGGCACGACTGACTTCTTATTTCTGGGCACATCTGTACTTCTCCCCCAGGAGAGCTGTTTCCTTTTAAAAATCAACCTATGTCCCCTGCAAGGTTCTGAAATAAATAAATAAACAAGGTCATGGCTGAAAATTCAGAGACGTGAGTTTTTACTTTTAGTAGCGCTATTCGGCCATCTTATTTCCTGAGCCTTATCACTGAGTCTTCCCTTTATCCCAAGGGCAATAACTGAGGGCTCTGGAGACCATGGACTGGAAATTATGGACCTCCTTGCTCGAAGGTGAAGCATGTATACCATTGTGTTTCTCTACAAAGAGAAGCCACAACTTGCAGTAGCTTTTTGGAAAGGTTTTATGATCCCCAAACACAATGAGAATTAATGTTAAATTCCTTTGTTGTTTAATAGTGCTGACTTGGTTATGACTCCAGTAAAATGCTACATAAAGAACAACAACAAAAAAAGAAGCCATATTACATTTTTCCATTATGACAGGTAAAGAATATGCAAGGTCTTGACACTCCTGAGTTGGGTATGGCTCATATAATTGAAAGTTTTTACTAGATGCCATTTCTTATGCCAGACGGCAGTAATGCTTGGGTCCTCGGGGAAGCCCATGTTGCCTGAGGGGGGGTCATGACAGTGGTTGGCTGGCGACGTCAAAGAACAGACTGGCAGGCCTGCCTTGGGTGGGGCTTAGTCCAATTTCTGAGCACTCACACCTGTGGACATGCTAGACCCATACCCTAAGTTTTCAGAGTGGCAGGCTGGCTGCCTTATGCTGCCGTGTCAGCTTTGATTCAACTTTGAAAGACAACAGTCTTGCTAAGGAATTCTTAGATTTCCTTTCTTTTCCTACGCTAACATTCTCTATATAATAAGTGGTGAGTTTTTACATACTTTAAACCTTCCTTCCTGCTTAGGCACGACGGCAAATCTGTTTCACAAATGTGGATATTGGCTATATGTGACAATATTGATCTTAAAAAGTATATAGGAAACCAAAACTTAAATCTCCTTCACCATGTTCAATAAGCAATCTTCCTAATCGCCCCATGATTATGTTAACAAATACAGACTTTGAAATGAACACCTCCTCACAGAACTCCTTTCCAAAGCCCATGCTTTCCCCGCTCGGACATCAGGGGAGAAACTGGAAGCTCATAAAAACGATGTTCTCCATAAATTAGAGCTGGAACACCTGCGTCACCAGGTTTCCTCTCATCTTCATCCCTGCGTCGGCTCTGAGATGCGCCATCAAAACAGAATCTCTCCCCTGAGTACTGACAGGAGCAGGTCAGACTGCATTTCCTACTTCTGTTTACCTTTCAGTAGCGCTCAAGTAAAATAAGGAAAAGCGAAATATTGTCTTTTGCCAGAGGGGAAAATATTTTCATCCACTTGCTGTTTCCATTTATTACAGACATTTAAAAAATACCATTATCTAATAGTAGAGAAAGGTAGTCCCAACGCACTTCTCTGCTGCTGCTGCTGCTAAGTCGCTTCAGTCGTGTCTGACTCTTAGTGACCCTGTGGACTGCAGCCTACCAGGCTCCTCTGTCCATGGGATTTTCCAGGCAAGAGTACTGGAGTGGGGTGCCATTGCTTTCAACGCACTTCTCTGCTGCTACTGCTAAGTCGCTTCAGTCGTGTCTGACTCTGTGCCACCCCATAGATGGCAGCCCACCAGGCTCTCCCGTCCCTGGGATTCTCCAGGCAAGAACAATGGAGTGGGTTGCCATTTCCTTCTCCATTGCGTGAAAGTGAAAAGTGAAAGTGAAGTCGCTCAGTCGTGTCCAACTCCTAGCAACCCCATGGACTGCAGCCTACCAGGCTCCTCCATCGGTCTTACAAATAGCTGTGAAAAGAAGAGAAGTGAAAAGCAATGGAGAAAAGGAAAGATAAAAGCATCTGAATGCAGAGTTCAAAGAATAGCAAGGAGAGATAAGAAAGCCTTCCTCAGTGATCAATGCAAAGAAATAGAGGAAAACAACAGAATGGGAAAGACTAGAGATCTCTTTAAGAAAATTAGAGATACCAAAGGAACATTTCATGCAAAGATGGGCTCAATAAAGGACAGAAATGATATGGATCTAAAAGAAGCAGAAGATATCAAGAAGTGGCAAGAATACACAGAAGAACTGTACAAAAAGGAGCTTCACAACCAAGACAATCACAATGGTGTGATCATTCACCTAGAGCCAGACATCCTGAGGAAAAAAAAAAAAAAAAGAGTACTGGAGTGGCTTGCCATTGCCTTCTCTGAACGCACTTCTCTACCACATTACAAAACAACTCTGAGAGCCACGTGGTCTTACACACAGCAGCAAAGCAAAGACCCTCGTCAAGAACTTTCCCAAAGGTGGTTCTTCTCTTCATGGCCAAGCATCCGGGCTCTTAATACTGCTTCAGAACTTAAAGTCCACAATCTCCACATGGGCAAAAGACCATGTATAACCTGGCCCCTGCCAACCACTCCAGACCCATCCTCCCTTGCTTTCCCTCTTACTAACCAAATTCTAACTGCCCACACAATCTTCCTCTAAGCTCCTTCTGCTGTGGTTTCCTCCGCCCAGAACTATCCACCACCTCCCTTATTTCCTCTCCTCAGGAACCTGGCCAACTTCTGTTCGTTCTTTGCATTTCATACTACTCTGTGTCACTTCTTCAGGAAAGTCTTCCTGCCTCTCTCCTTCCTGCATGATTAGGTTGGGACCTCTTGCAATTCATTCTTGTAGTTCAGTGTATCTCTCTACTCCTCTGAATGTGTTAACTGCAATTGATAATTATGTATGTATTTTTTAACTTAATGAAAGTTTCTCCTACTAGATCATAAGGTCTATAAGAATTGATCTTTCATCAAGGTTTTAAAAGATACTATGTCTACCACAGTGTAACAATTTCATAAATATGTGAGGAAGGGAGAGAGAAAAAGAGGACGGATGAGTTACCAAATTCACGGGTTACTGGATTGGAAGGAGACCTTTCAGCAACACTTGTATATTTGGGGCTGGTTCATTACCTAGAACATTCTAACCAAATCTTTCCCCTACTCCAAGACACCTGGAAAGAACTGCATGACAAGCAGATGGAGCAGCTCTTCAGGGTTGAGGAAAACCAGGGAACACAGCAATTAGAGATCTGGAGCCAGTCACTTAGGGACAAAATCCCAGCTCTGCCACTCACCAGCTGCGCGACCTCAAGCAACTCTCCACCCTTTCTGGGCCTCCATTGATCCATCTATAAAACATGAGACTAAGAATCTGTGTTCCTTCCTGTCAAGAAGATTATGAAGTAACGTCTGTGAAACAGTAACAGGCACAAGACTAAGATTTTACTGCTGTTATTGTCATTAATCAAGAAACATTAAAAGTTTTATCAATTCCACTGGATGTACCATAAGGCAAGAACCATCTTGCCTTTTCCTTATTTAAGGCATACATCCCACTAGGTAGATTTACAAAGGACTATATGCTCTGAGAACAATTTGTTTTCCTGTCCAGAGATCCTAACACCTAGACTAACTGCAGGATGCACAGCTTTATTTTCACAGGAGTTTAACAACATGATTGAAGTCAAGAGACACGTACAGAACACACAAGTTCTGAAATATATTCATTTATGAGCTCTTGGAACTAAGCCCGCAAATAAACTAACCCACGCCTACTCCTTGTATCTTTTTAGATTCTTTTCTCTGACTAATAACTGGCACATCCCTCCAGCTGTCCCTCCAAAGCAATACTGAGACCTGGACTCACTGACTGGACTTGACTGGACTGTTGCTGAAGGAATGGCAGACTCAACCATGAACCACTGGTCTGGGCATGTCTTGTACCTGGCACTGGAGCTCTGATGTGGCCTGACCACTGGTAGAGCAGTGGGTACCCTGGAAACTACAACCCTGGCAGAAATCAGCTGCCTGTTCACCAGCTCTGCCATTTAATAAGTGTGCACAGAATCAGGACTGCAGGCAAATGACTTAAACATCCTCTAAGAATTTCCCATACATAAAACACAACTATACCATATGCCTACTTCACAAACGATGCAGCGATAAAGAATCTGCCTCCCAACACAGGAGACACAAGAGACTCAGTTTTGATTCGAGATGGGAAGATCCCCTGGAGAAGGAAATGGCAACCCACTCCAGTATTCTTGCCTGGAACAGAGAAGCCTGGCAGGCTACAGTCCATGGGGTCACAAAGAGCTGGACATGACTAAGCAGCTGAGAGCGAGCACACGCATAGCATATACCTTTATATAGTTTTATAAATAATATAAATAAGTGCATACGTAACAATATATTCTGTCAAAATTGCTGTGAGATTTAAAGTGAAATAATGCACATAGTCTGTAACGTTCAGTTGACATTATGTAAAGAATGTCCAGCAGATAGATCCACTTTGTCTCCTGCTACTACCATGCTGTTCATGAAATAATAGCAGTAATGATAGAAATGAAATGAAGCTGTAGAATATAGAAAATACATAATTATAAGGGTCTTGTAAATTATGTTCCTTGAGATAATATCAATAACAGAAGTAACAATGATTTAGAGTGGGGACCCTGCTTAGGAAGAATTTTTTTAAGTAGGACCAACATTTAAAAGTTGCTAGAAATACCTTTCTCTAGCAATCAAAGAGGTCTTAGAGGGCTTCCCACCAGTAAGAAGGAAGTGATAGATCAGGATTATGCCTGACACTAACATAATCTGTCACACTAAATTTGTCTTCTTCATTTGTTATGAGAAATTAGAAAAATGGGTAGGAAATGGCAGAGGCAAAGAAGAGCTGTGATGTCAGTAGTGAGATGAGGAGAAAGATGAGGCTTTAACACTTCTTTCCCAACTTCCACCTGGAGCTGTTTTCCTAAACTAGACTTCTCAGGCATGTGTGCGTGCTACATCACTTCAGTCATTTCCGTCTCTTTGCGATCCCATGGACTGTGGCCCACCAGGCTCCTCCGTCCATGGGCTTCTCCAGGCACAGATACTGGAGTGGGTTGCCATGCCCTCCTCCAGGGGATCTTCCAGACCCAAGGATCAAACCTGCCTCTCTTACATCTCCTGGATTCCCAGGTAGGTTCTTTACCACTAGCACCACACAAACAGCCTTCCTTTGCAGGGCTTAAGGGCCAGGTGACCTGAATCCAAATTATACTGATGTGTGATGGTGGACAAGTCACTTAATCTCTCGTGGTGCAGTTTATTCATCCAAAAAACGCAAATGGTAATAAACTTACTTTGCTAAGTATTGTAGTAAACAAATAAGTTAATACATAAAGAGCACTTAGAACAGTGCCCAAACATAACAAATGCTCTGTATGTTGTTATTAATACGAGTTATAAAGAGTCAAACAAACCCAAAGAAAAACAGATCAGATCTGTGGTTACCAGAGAGTGCAGGGAGGAGGGGATATGGATGAAGGCAGTCAAAAGGTACAAACTTCCAGTTTAAGATAAATAAGTACTAAGGATAGAATAGACAACATGGTAAATACAATTAACGCTGCAGCACAGTATATCTGAAAGTTGGGAAAACGTTAAACCCTAGGAGTTCTCTTCATAAAAAATTTTTTAAATTTCTTTTCTAAAATTAATTATTTTAATTGGAGGTTAATGACTTTACAATATTGTAGTGGTTTTTGCCATACACTGACATGAGTCAGCCACGGGTGTACATGTGTCCCCCATCCCAAAACCCCCTTCCCCCCTCCCTCCCCAGCCCATCCCTCAGGGTTGTCCCAGCCACCGGCTTTGAGTGCCCTGTTTCATGCCTGTTTCAGGCACTTGGACTGGTGATCTATTTCACATATGGTGATATTCATGTTTCAATGCTATTCTCTCAA
Organism: Bos mutus; assembly: GCF_027580195.1. Classification (NCBI taxonomy): domain Eukaryota; kingdom Metazoa; phylum Chordata; class Mammalia; order Artiodactyla; family Bovidae; genus Bos; species Bos mutus. Next base: position 25,807,045 of record NC_091623.1, read on the forward strand.
ATCATCCCACCCTCACCCTCTCCCACAGGGTCCAAAACTCTGTTCTCTATATCTGTGTCTCTTTTGCTGTCTCACATATAGGGTCATCGTTACCGTCTTTCTAAATTCCACATATATGTGTTAATATACTGTACCGGTGTTTTTTCTTTCTAATTTACTTCACTCTGTATAATGAGATGATGGATGTTCATTAAACTTACGATGATTACTTCATGACATACCTAAACCATTATGCTGTACAACTTAAACTTATACAGTGCTATATGTCAATTATACCTCAATTAAACTGGAAGAAAAATAAAACAATAAAACAAAATAAAATAATAAAATAGGGGTAAGAGGACCCAGGAACTGGTTGGCCTCAGGTCAAAGGTGAGATGGTACAATTTAGCCAAGAGAGCCCAGCTCAGGGTGGCCATAGGAGGACCACCATCAGCATGCTCAGCCTCACATAGCCCAACTTCAGAAGGCAGAACGTGCACTGTGATTTAACAAAAATTTAATTCAAAGGCGGGGGTAAAGGTCAAGCCCTGTCACAATAGATACAACCACGAAAAAGGTCAGAGGCTTATTCAAAACAAGTTCACACGAATCTAGTGCAAAGTTCTAGCATCAAATACAAACCCAATTTCTGTAGTTGCTTGAAACTCAAGTTAGACTTCGACTCCTAGAAAGAAAAAACAACTAGATTTTAAAATATGGACCAGGCACTTACAAAATACAGCACTCAAAATGCCATCCAGATATAACTAAGAGGATTATGTTATAAAAAGAGCCGTTGAGAATCATTAACAAAAAGCATTAACAAAAAATAAAATATCCTTTAACACAAACAAAAGCTCTGCTGTCCCAGATCCATTTGTTCCTAATTTAATTACTCTCCAACTCTCTTTTTCAGGTGATTTCAAAAAATGAGCTTTCTGTGATTATGAGAATACATCTTTACGACCCTAAAGGTTATCATTCTTCTCTAATTAAAAGATGAACTGTATCAATAAAGTAGCTCCTTTTTTTTTTTTTTTTTAAATCTGTGAGGATCACTTTATGAGAATAAAGCCAAGCTAAGCTTGAAAATACTAATGATAAATCTTAGGTATTTGTGAGATCTAGGTTTCAAAAGATGAAGGAAATAATTCAGTGACCTCTCTTCCATGGTGGCTGTAAATAAGATGGATATTTACAGAAGAAAGATTACTCTATTGAAGAAAAGGCATTCCTTATACAATTAAGTTCAACAGAAGATTACTCATCCCCTTTGTAGAACACCAGGCGTGTGTCTGACTCTTAAAACCCCAAGGACTGTAGCCTGCCAGGCTCCTCTGTCCATGGGATTTTCCAAACAGGAATACTGAAGTGTGTTGCCATTCCCTTCTAGGGAATCTTCCCAACCCGGGGATCAAACCAGAGTCTCCTGTTTGGCAGGTGGATTCTTTACCACTGAACCACCTGAGAAGCCCAGGAAACCACAAGTGTCTGCTCGATGTCTTTTTTTTTCCCTTTGGTTGAGCTGGTTATTGTACACCTACTCATACTAAATGAACTTAGACCATTTATAAAGACTATGTTATCACTGAACCTTAGTATCATCAGATTAACTTCAGTGGAAGAATTTCAGAGTTCCTCTGCTTATCTTTGACTCCAGGGGGAAAAACAATGTATGTGAAAGAATAGACATGTGTACAAACCATACTAGGTGAAGGCATATGTATGTATGTATGTGTGTGTGTGTGTATACAACATATGTCGAAGTAACACAAAATATCAAAAAACTATAGGAACCAATCATTTAAACTTCACTGTGAAAAAAAAATATTATTAAAAAAAATGCTCGACTTTATTTTCTCTGCTCAGTTCCCAGAAGGACAAGTGAAATAGCTGAAAGGCAAATTGCAGGAGGGCAGTGAATGAAGAGCCAAGACCCAAAAAATATACCACCTGGTTATTTCTGTAACAGAGACACACAGATGCAAGATATACAAAGACCCATGCATGGCGAAGTCCATACAGATCTTCCTCGTATTCTAGCATCTAGCCAAGGAGAAAACTGCTGGAGCTGGAGGAAATGAAAATGTCAGGTAGAAAGGAATAGATTAAGAAAATTTTACAAACCCCAATCTCCTTGAAAAGAGGCAGAGGGAGTGGGGCATCTCGGAAACTGACAATGTGGTTCTCATCCCATCTTTGCCTATTCCCCTCATTCTCACTTAGCTGACTCCCTATGAGCAGGGCAGGAAGTCAAAAAAGCAGCAGCCTGAGGCGATCCAACCAGTCCATCCTAAAGCAAATCAGTCCTGAATATTCATGGGAAGGACTGATGCTGAAACTCCAAAACTTTGGCCACCTGATGTGAAGAGCTGACTTACTGGAAAAGACCCTGATGCTGGGAAAGATTGAAGGCAAAAGGAGAAGGGGACGAGAGAGGATGAGATGGTTGGATGGCATCACCAACTCAATGGACATCAGTTTGAGTAAGCTCCAGGAGTTGGTGATTGACAGGGAGGCCTGGCGTGCTGCAGCCCATGGGATCGCAAAGAGTCTGACACAACTGAGCGACTGACCTGAACTGAGCTGAGGCTAATGTAAATGCAGGCTACCTAGGGGCCAAAGGGAGCAGAGAGGTGCTGGGGTGATGGCCGAAGTGCTGAAGTCAGTGTTGGTTTGCTTGAAACCACTGAGTTGAAACAGCACATACGCGAGGCACTGCCCCTCACCTCGGAGACGTTTTGAAAGTTGAGGGAGGCATAGAAAGGAGAGGGAGCCACAGTTCATGACTGCCCTCAGAGACAGCAGGGCACAGAGATCTAGAGTGTCCCCACCTCCAGGGAGCTTTGGCAACAGCTTTGTAACGACACAGAACTCGTCTCCAAAATCTATTTCAATTGCAAAAGAGATTTTGGAAAACACTCAGACTTCTAGTTTGGTGTGGAAAATATCATTCAAAAACAACTATAGAAATGTTAAAATTTTCTTTTATCAAAAGCTATTTTACATTTCAATAAAAGAACAGGAGTCAAATATGGCTTAAAGGTCCAGATAGAATATTGTTTCTATTCTGAGAGAAGATCAAGTTGCAATTTTCAGAAACTGACCACGTATTCACGCGTGGGTCAATTTTGTGTCTGACAGGGAATGCACATCCCAACATTTGAGGCATGGCGCCTTAAGACAGAAAAATGCCAACAAAGCCCTTCAATTCCAAACCCTTGCATTATATATGTCCCCAAATATTTAATCACTTTTACATCCGGCACCATAAAAATCTGTGTAACAAAAATATGTAGGGGGTTTTTGTTTTATCTGTTTTTTTTTTAAAACACAAACATATGTCTTGTCCTTTGTTTCATTAACACTCACTGCTTTCAGTACCTAATACTGCAGAGAAAATAACTATTTTACCCAAGAAGAATCCAAAATAACTATCAAGAATATGAGCTTTTACATTAAAAAGAATGAAATAATGCCATTTGCACCAACATGGATGGACCTAGAGTTTATAACAGTAAGTGAAGTTAAGCCAGAAAGACAAATAACGTATCACTTATATGTGGAATCTAAAATATGACACAAATAAACTTATCTATGAAACAGAAAAAGACTCACAGACATAGAGAACAGGCTTGCAGTTGCCAAGGAAGAGGGGGGGATGGACTGAAAGTCTGATGTTAGCAGAAGCAATCTGGTATATATAGAATGGATAAACAGCAAGGTCCTACTGTATACCACAGGAAATAATATTCAGTATCTTGTGATAAATCATAATGGAAAATATGAAAAAGAACATACACATAACTGAATCAGTTTTACAGCAGAAATTAACAAAACACTATAAATCAGTTCAATTCAGTTGCTCAGTCATGTCCGACTCTGTGACCCCATGGACTACAGCATGCTAGGCCTCCCTGTCCATTTTTTTAAACTACAATTAAAAAAAATTTTTTTTAAGACCGAGTTATTACAGTAAATAAGTGACAACTGGGCACCCAGGGGCCCAGCACCCTCAACCATTTGCATACATGCAAATTCAGAACCCAACCTTCCCTCTCCCTCCCAAAGGAAAATACCTTTTAGTAAAAGCATTTCGAACCAGAACCAGGAAAAATCAAAAACATAAGGAAGGGATGTGCTGTGATTTATTCCTTTCACTCTACCTTTTCCCGAAGGTCCAGATGCATCACTGATCTTAAAAATCTGTCCATGTCCTCCTCCCCAGGGTCAGTCACCCGCCAACTTCAAGCTTTAATGGACTGTTCTGGCCTCCGACTTCATCCTTCCAAGACTCAAGTCTCCCTGTTCAAATGCCTCTGGGGCCCTAGATACACTCTCTCCTCAACCCTCAGAGTTCCCACACCTTCATTTGCACCTTCATTTCCCAATACCCCCTCCTCCAAACATCCTAGGCTGCAGTCCCATTACTGACGTCCCGTTTCCTGAATTCACAGTGCACGTGTTCGCCTGGGAGCACCCTCAAATTACTGCCACCCAGCCCACTCCTTACTTGCCTCCACACCCGCACCATCTCTTCTGCAGACGCTACCATTTCCCTGCTCTCTGGGCCCAGCCCCACCACCCGTGTCTTTAAGGACTGCATCCATCAGTTAACCCATCTTCTCCTTTAATGTCAACCTCTCCCTCTCTATCTCCATTGGAAGCAAAACCAACAGCCTGCCCACGATCCCCTCCCAGCACAGTCCTTGTGCTCTCAGCATCACTTTCTTTTACTCCTGGGAAGAGCCAAACTGCTTGACCTGCCTCCCTGTCCCCCTCCTCTTTCCACGCACCCCTCCACCTGTTGCATTCCATCTTCCATCCCACCACTCCTGATGCTGCTATTCTGTGAAACATTATCAATACCCACTGTATCCAGGTAACATTCTCCTGGCACTAGGAAGGGAGAGGCAAAGTCAAACATGAGCTCTCTGAGTCAGAAGTTCAAGCTGATAGCTAAATTCAGCCCAGAGATATATTTTATTTGATCTGTGTTGCAGTTTAAAAAAAATGAACTATTTGCCAAAAATGCGAGGTTCTGGAGACGACACACAAAAATCCGGATTATTTTGGCTTCTGTTAAAGAACCGAGAAACTCTGGCTGCACTGCTTCTTTCACTGAATGATAATCATCAGCCGGAGGGAGAAGTAGCTGCCCCTGGAATGGAGCCCTTGGCGCCTTCCTTCACTCACTGCCCGCCCCAGCAAACCTCCTGTGCTCATTTACTTTGATGGCCCCTGTGGGTAATGGAGTTTGAACACATGCTCTAGATCACTGCTGTCCGATAAAATAAAAATGTGTCACACACACACAACTGAAAATTTTCCAGCAGCCACACTTTTTAAATGAAAAGAAATGGGTAAAACTAACTTTAATAATATATTTTATTTAATCCAATATATCCACGTTACTATTTTCAACACGCAAGTGATAAAAGAAATTAGTAGTAAGATATTGTACCTCCTTTTCTTTGAGCTGAGGCTTCAAAAATCTGGTGTGCGCGTTAACTTTCCACACATCTCAACATGAACTAGCCACTTCTCCAGTGCTCAGTAGCCAAGTGTCTCTGCCATATGGGATGGCGCAGCCCCAGATGCTTAGTCTCTGTGGTTGGTATTGTTTAGTTGCTAAGTTGTGTCTGACTCTTTTGCGGACCCATGGACTGTAGCCCACCAGGCTCCTCCGTCCATAGGATTTTCCCAGGCAAGAATACTGGACTCAGTTGCCATTTCCTTCTCCAGGGGATCTTCCCAAACCAGGGACTGAACCCACGTCTCCTGCGTTGCAGGCAGATTCTTTACCACTGAGCCACTGGGAAAGCCCCAGATGGTTAGTGGTTAGTTACAAAAATCGCCTTGCAATCAGAAATAGAGAAAATGTTAAGGAGAAAGAGAAAACAAGCAGGGCCAAGGATAAGGGAGGACAGGACGATGTCAAGGAGCAGGCAGGGTGAGAATTAGAAAATAGAAGAGTAAGCAGGGACAGAGAGACAATGAATGAACAGCCCTGGTTCAGTCCTCCAAGGGAAGAAACACCCTTGATAGGCAGAAGCCGTTGACAGGCAATGCTGATGTTCTGAAGGAGGCTTTGGTGTTCTAAAAATATGCTGAACATTAGACAGGTGGTCACTATGAAAAGCAACTGGCAGACCGTCTGAACCCCAGTTCACACACTTGGCACCTCAAGAGGCAGCAGAATGAGTCAGGCTAATAAGGGGAGGATTCTTGATCAAGACGGGATTATACTGGATGCTTGGGGCTGGTGCACTGGGACGACCCAGAGGGAGGGTATGGGGGAGGGAGGAGGGAGGAGGGTTCAGGATGGGGAACACAGGTATTCCTGTGGCGGATTTATTTCGATATTTGGCAAAACTAATACAATATTGTAAAGTTTAAAAATAAAATAAAATTAAAAAATAAAAAATAAAGTAAATGGAGCTGAGGAGAAGTGCAATGAAGCAGGCAGCAAAGCGATCTTAAGCTAACATCCAAGGGGAGGTCAAGACTCAGAGATCATGAGGCAGGACAGGTCAACAGGCGTCAGTGATCCAGTCGTGGGGGTGTAATTTTAGAGGCCAGACAAGGAGACTGGGGTGCAAAACAGATAGCTGGGGTCAGAGACCAGCAACAAGAAACGCATCCCGAGCCAGACACCTCAGGAGGAGACATCACTCCCCCATCCCCCACGTGAGCACACAATGGTGGTCATATGCTCCCTTGTGCCCTCAGACATGAACCAGAATTAAAGCACAGGCTGAGAAAAGCCAATCCAGCAGCTGAGAGAAGAGGAGAGTGTCAAATACGTTTGCCAGCCATAAAAGGACTTGGAAACAAGAAGGCAAGAAGAACATCTTTCTACAACACAAAAGTGATTTTGAAACTTCTCCAAGAGAACTTATCTCTGAACAGCTCCAGCCCATCCATTCATCCCTTCATTCATTCAGCAACGGTTTAAAATGGTAATAAATGGTAATGGTATAAATAACAGTATAAAACGGTAATCCATTTTACAATGTTGATTCCATAGGTCCACTGTCCTAAGGCTTGCCAAATTCTATTCCAGCAGTGCAAAATAAGGTGCGATTGCTAATACAGAAGGGGCCTCTCTAAATAAAATCTGTAGGATTAGGAGGCTTGCCTTGATCCTAAAATGTCCAGAGTCCCATCTATCATGTGCCATAATTTTCCAGATTGGCTAGGGCCAAAAAGAATGGGAAATAAGGCTGATGTAAAACATCTCAAAAGAGATTTCATAGGAAAATTGTTCTCTCAAGAACATAATATGTGAGACTTTTAAATCTCATTATAATGAAAATGAAGTTTTCATGCTGCTTGCATTCAGACTAATATTGAATATGAATATTTGGAGACACTGGGGAAATTGTGGCCTGCTATTTTGCTAAAAAAAAAAATTCTAAGAAACTGGTATACATTGGAGGGAGAAATATATTTGCATACAATCTTGAATTGTTAAGGTTTAGTAATTACTTTTCACACCTGACTTATAAAAAACAATGTAAACTAGAAGAAAAAGTTGATAATGACAAAGACATCAAGATAGCGCATAAACCTCACCATGCAGGCAAAAATATAATAGTTTAAATGGTAGCAATAAAATCCACAAATAAAGACAGTAAAGTTTATTTGACAAGTGAAAAAAAATTACTTGAGGAACTTTATAGGAAGATAAGCTTATCATAAATAGGTATGCTTTGCACTGGATTTTCATGGAAATAAGCAAGATTACCTAAAGCAAGTTAAAACAGTATCTATTTCATTCACAAAAACAACCCCCTCCCCCCAAAAAGCCAGTATTCAAACAATGGCCCTCAGATATCAAGAAAAAGTTTTATTTAGGATATTTGGTTTATTGAGGCAGGGAAATATATAGTTTTTAGTAAGTTTTCCAGGAAAATTAATAAGTCAAAGCAAAAAATTTTACATTTCAAAAAATTAATTTCTGCTACTCTAAAACTGATGTCTGCTATAAAGCTGTAAATAACTATGATTTAACTTAAAAATCCATTATCCTAACTTCTGAATCTGCAGATTTTATCAACGCTTCCAATGTTATCTACACATACTCTTTACTCATCATCAGTCTAGAGTTGGCAAACATTTTGATAATCGATATAAGTGAAAAAAATCATACTACATGTTTCCTTGTGCCAAATATATATTATTAACCTTTAATTTTGTGAAATCATCCCCTATTTCCAAACGATGGAGCAACAGAAAACAAGAGGGAATATTTGTCCTATTTTCTTTACGAACCTGTTACTCCTACTTTATCCCTCAAAGTATTTATTCACTTTTTCATGATAGTGTGCACATATTTGCCAAAAGTTATATAAGATTTTTTCATTACTATTTAAAGAAGCTGTGATGTCACCAGTACTGCCTGGGTTAATTTTAGGCTACTTTTGCCACCACTGCAGGGAAAATAATTTACATCAAAGGACCAGCAACGCCCCTGTTGATTTTTTTCAGCCCCATTTACTTGCAATGGTGGCAGCGGCCAAACTTTAATAAACCATTCAAAAATAATTACAGCACTCAACTGCTAGTCTTTATTGAGACAGGTTTCAAGCCCATCTCAATTAACATATACCTGATAACACTTGCATTTATAAATACAAGATCCTTGTATATGTATGTGTGTGTGTTAGTCACTCAGACATTTCAGACTCTTGGCAACCCCCATGCACCAGCCTGTCCATGGGATTCTCTAAGCAAGAATACTGGAGTGGATAGGATTCCTTTCTCCCAGGGATCTTTCCAACCCAGGGATCAAACCCTGGTCTTCTGCATTGTAGGCAAATTCTTCACCTTCTGAGGCATCAGGGAAGCCCACAAGATCCATAGCTCTACACAAATTCACCAGATACACCTGATATTGAAGGTTATAGGAAACAATTCCGCTCCAGAGCAAAGCTATCCTTCCATCTAGCCCTTTCTCTGGAATAACCTGATGATGCCAATATTTTTTAAGAATGCAATCACACATTGAACTGTACATCCTGCTCCCAAATGTCCTGAGATCTCACCCTCACTCTTTCACTTTGAAAAAGCTTTGGAAAAGTTTCTAACACTCCTTCTAGGAGCTTATTTTTTAGATTATTAGGGGGATTTTAGTAGTTTTAATTATTTACATTACTTTTTAAAATTTGTGCCTTCCCCAAGTCTGCTGCTGCTAAGTCACTTCAGTCGTGTCCGACTCTGTGTGACCCCATAGACGGCAGCCCACCAGGCTCCCCTGTCCCTGGGATTCTCCAGGCAAGAACACTGGAGAGGGTTGCCATTTCCTTCTAAGTCATGCTATTTTAAGTAAGATTAAAGACACCTGAAAAATAGATAGCAAAAATTACACAAACCACATTTTTTAAACTTTTTGATACAGACTTTCTTTAAAAGATCAAATAATTAATAAAGCCAGATTTACTTCATGTCTAGACTTAATCTTAGAAAGTACCTTCCACTTTTTATTGGAGCTTTCCTATGTAATTTAGAAACTTTATCACAAGGAACGGATATTCTTCCTACTGTGTTTTGAAACATTCCTATCCTGAAACATTTCATACCCTGAATATTTTACTCACTTTTTTCAAAATAATTTTTACTCCTCTATGAAAGCAATTTTAACAAAATGAATTTGAAAAAAATAAAGGATTAGCATTCATAAACACTGCAAACTTTTGTTAAAACACTTAAAAAATGCAACATATTCATGCCTCACTCTTTAACGGACTTTCTGATTCCAGCAAAGTATAATTTTAGTAACTCATCAAGACAGAATACATAAAATTGGCACATTTTTGATATGCACACAAATTGAGAAAGCATCTTTCCCAACTGTGTTGCAGAAAATGAAATGCATCTGGTATGACAATATGGCCCAGCACGTGAACTAGAATCAGTGGGAAAAAAGGGGTTTCTTTTTTCTTTTTTTTCAAAGCAGAACCTTTTAAATAATGCACATGCCCCAACAGCAAGGCATTATTAAGTCTGCTAAACTGTTTCAAAGGTATATTTGACTGAAAAAAAACACACACACAATAGCAAGTAGGCTGGCAGGGGCAAGGGAGGTAGACTGGTTTATTCAGTTGTAATAATTATACAGCAGAGACTTCCAAATCTCTTTCCCAAGCAGTCCAAAATGATTTTTTTGCTTTTGCACCGTATCTCCACCCAGTCTCAGTGTATGCGCACATATGTTGTTGGGGCCTCGTGCTGGGCTAAGGGGTGGAGAGGTGGGGAGAGTGTTGCAGAACATGGCTAATGCCAGGAGCAAGCAGAGGACAAGAGAAAATTTGAGTAACCTGCTTTCTTTTGCAATGAATTTCCTTTTTTTGAGAGAAAGGGCTTTTTCTCTAGGCAATCTGAAGATGGATTTAAGGCTTTTAGCATCTTGTCTTTTATGTGTTCCCATCTGTGCTTATGAACTGTGAATAAAACTGAAATCTACATGTGCGACAAGCTCCCTCCCCATGCCCAAGTGTCTTCAGTGAGGAGGTGCAGGGAGAGAAAGGAAAGATCCCTGAGTCGGGCTGGAGGCCCCGGAGGGTGCTGCAGAGTTACACCTACTCCTGGACACCTTAAGGAGTCCTCGTCCAGCCCCAGGTTCCAGCTCCATTACTTCCTTCTCTCCAGAGGGGTGAGCCAGGTTCCTAGAGTTGGGCAAAGAGGCATTTAGGAGACTGAGGAATCCTCTCTGTGCATTAGTGAAAGAATGCTGCTAAAAACTGGATGTGGGACTCGTAACAGAAAACTGTCCACTTCTCAGGGCACAAGGTTTCATAAGCAGCAGATGCAGCGAATCAACAATTAAGCCTCAGGGCCTATTTTCCTGTCTACACTCCATCTATCACCTACTCTTTGAAAGATGGTTTAGCCTTTGTATTCCTCCTATGACTTCACTGACATTCTGGTTCTTTATAATGAAAAGCTTCTTTAGAACTATAAATGGTATGATCAATAATGTCATTTGTAAATGTGATATAAAAGATACGCAACGATGCATTACCGAGAACAAAGAACAAATTAATTCAGCTAATCAATCACAGAACAGATTCTAGGAAACTGGAATGTATTAATAGGCTAACTTACAAGTATTAATCAATAGGACTGAAGTTATCTCAGAGACATACAAAGTTCTAAAAGTGGTCAAGCGTAGCTGTCATGATGGAAAAACATTTTAGAGAATGACAAAACTTCTTTCTGTCATATGTTAACAATGTGACCTTGGAAAGATTCTTTAATTTCTTTGAGCATTGATTTCCTAACATATAAAATAGCAAGAACTTCTATCATGTAGGGCAGTTGTGAGGATTATATCATGCAAGTGCCCAGAATATTAATGAAGACACAGGTAATAATGTTTGCTTCATATTCTCTCAAATAGGTTTTTTGGTCTTTTGTATAGAATGTTCATATTTAAATAGCAGTATTTTTCAAATAAAGGTTGATAGCATCTGAAAACGTTTTGATAAAAATGAATATAGAGATTAATTCTTTCTATTGTTATGAAAATATCTTGCAATTCACTGAACTGCAAAATTATTTAGTAAGTTAACACTTGCAGAAATATGGTGTCTTTTAAAATGTTTTGATCATAAAAGTTAATAAAAACAAATGTAAACAAGTATACCAGCTCTAAAATTCTTATACATTACGATTACGTACATACTCAAAAATAAATAATTTTAAAATATATAGTATTCATCAACACTGAATTTAAAGCATCTTTGTAAAACCACCTCATTTTGGAGCCAGAATTAGGAGTTCTATTCAATTCTCTTTCAAGACAAAAAGGAAAGGTAGGTTCATTCAGGCTTTTTGTCAATACAATCTGTGCCTCCTCCTCTGAGAGTAACTGGAACCTTGTTCTAAACCATCAGGTATTTTCTAGAGCGTCAGTAACATCAGATTATTGAAGCAGTTGTGTTTATGAAACAAAGCGTACTAGCATTCTGGTTTACTTCCTGATTACACTAATACACTAGCCAATAAACTGTAAAAACTTCAACTGAAAGTCCATCTATTCCCATATCTTACCCTTCAACGCATGGCCTTATGTTTTTTGTGATGCAACTTCTCATCTAATTAAAGTTTTACTGTATATATCCCTAACCTAACTCATCAGAGTCAAGATAATGAGAATCAATATAAAATGTATTGGAATAAAAAAGTTCTTTAGGTCCCTGACAGAATGCAACTTTCAAAATACTTGCTAGCATGACCACGATTTGATAAACATTTACAAAAGTACACCGCCTCTAGGAAACCCTACAAAACCGAGGGAGTAAAAGCCGCAGCTCAGTGGAACGTTTTACAGATTTTTACTTGACTATTGCCTGACCCAAGAGTCAACATGGTGTACAAAGCAGCGTAAATTGAACGCAACTACTTTAGATGACTATAAAACAGAAAAAGCCATAGGAACATCCGTGTGACTAACTCGGAAGAGACACGCTGTCCACTTGTTAGACAGCGATCCACTCGCAGCAGGAAGTTTTGAGAAGGGAGGGCGGGAAGATGAAGACTTTTGCGCTTAAAGAGTTTCCCCAAGACATGACCTCACGTTTGCCTATTCGCATTTCTAATTTTCCCTGCAAGTGTGTTGGGAGTGCTTGCTTTTCCTTGGACAAGATGAGACTTAGCTAGACAGTCCTTTTAGGGGCTCTCCAAAAAAGTACGCATTTTATGTCTAACTTTATTCCTCTCCTATTGTGATGTGCTTAGTCGCTCAGTCGTGTCCAACTCTTTGCGACCCCGTGGACTGTGGCCCGCCAGGCTCCTCTGTCCATGTTATTTCCCAGGCAACAATGCTGGAGTGGGTTGCCATTTCCTTCCCCAGGGTCCTCTCCTATTGGGCTACCTTTAATACGTCCACTTTCATAGGCAGCTGAGAAAGCGACCCAAACAAGCTTCTAGCAGTAGCTGTTCTTTCTGTCCAAAGTCAAGTCAGAGGGCAAGTCAGAACTTTTCCCTCGCACTGTTTGATCCGCAGCACCCCTACCCGGCCCCTCCCGGGGTCCCGATTGCCCACCGCTGGAGGCGTGGCCCCGCGCGCCCGGCTCGGGCCGCGCCCACCTGTCACTCACCCCGCTGCTGCCGCGCTCCGGGCCCTTCTCCGGGGTCCGCGGCTCTGCCGGGCTCGGGGCTGGCTCAGTGCGAGGCGGCAGCGGCGGCGGCGGCTCCAGCAGCTGCTCCAAGCAGGCGGTGCCCGGGAGCGAGGAACTCTTCTGATGGCACAAGTGCGCCGCGGTGCCCCGACGCCGCGCGCCCTCATCCCGGGCGCGGTCCCCCCTCGGGGGCGGCTGGGGCGAGGAGGACAGCGAGGATGAGGCGGAGGACGAAGAGGGAGCCGAGTCTGGGGAGCGTCCGCCGGGAGGCGTTGCGCTGGCTGCGGCTGCAGCAGTGGCGGCCCCCGGCCCCTTTCCCACGGGAAGCAGATGCCCGCGGATCCGGCGGCGCAGCGTGGACCCTGGCTCGGCCCGGCCGGTGCCGCCGGGCTCCAGAGGCTCCGGCGACGAGCAGCACAGATTGGGCTGCGAGGAGGAGAAGACGCGGTCCAGCACTTGCTTCCGTTTCTTGAAGCCGCTCCACCGGCTGCCCGCGCCACCCAAGCCAGCCGGGGCATCCCGCCGGCCCCCGGGGGGCGGCGGGGAGGGCGACGGGGTGTCCGCAGTGCGGCGCTCAGGGCCCCCCGCGCGCGCGGCCCCGCCGCCCTTGCTCTTGCCCACCCCCAGCTGCAGGTTCTTCCACAGCCGGGCCTGAAACGAGGACGCCGCCGCCGCCGCCGGCTCGGGCGAGCCCGCCGCGGCCGCCCGGGGCTCCATCCTCCACCCCGCGCTCCTCCTCTCCTCTCCTCCTCCTCCTTCTTCTCCGCCCTCTCGGGCTGCGCCTCCTCCCGGAGCCCCGCGGCGGCGGCGGCCGACGCAGCAGCACCAGCCGGGAGTGACCGGCGGCTTCGGGCCAGCGCGGGGGCAAGCCGCCCTCGCCGCCGAGGTTCTCCCACCGCGGGACTCCGGCGGCGCCGGCGCCGCCTCCTCGCGCACCGACGGGGATGGGCTGTCGCTGCGGCCAGATCGCGGCCGCTGCAAAGTTTGTGGTTCCGAGCGCCGGGGCTCCAGGCCACTGGAGTCCCCCCTCCGCCCGCCCCCAGGCCGCGCCCTGGCCCCCTCTCCTCGCTGGCTCCGGACTTGGGGAGCAAAGCGCGCTCGGTCGTGCGCTCCCAGCCGCCGCGCCAGGGGACCCCGCAGCCGACGCCCTCAGGGCAGCACCTGTCAGCGGCGGGGGCGGCTGCTTCGGAACGGGGCGCGCGGGCGACTCATGCGACAGGGAGTCCTCGGCACGCCCGGGACCGTCCTCCAGCTCCCGGGTGGGAGGGCGAGCGAGGCGAGAGCCGGTTGGAGTTGGTTAGGGACCCGAGCCAGCTTGCTCCCCGGGAGCCGGCCACGGTTAGCTACCCACGCAGCTAGCTCTGGGCCGGCAGCGAGACGCGCCCTCCGACCATCTCGGTCCGTTCGATGAAGAGAGCCAGGATGGAAATCATGCGCCTTCCCTGGTTCCTGCGGAGCAGCCAGTGTCCACACCGAGAGGTGAACCCGCCCGAGTCCTGAGGCTGAACGCCGCTGCCTCCGCCCCGCTGCGCGCCCTGGGTCCAGGACCAGAGTTTGATTTCTTCTGCCTTGACTTCATCCCCATCCTCCCCTCCCCGCTCTTTGCTTGTGCCCTTAGTTTCTCCTGCAATCAGGGTCTAGAGGTTTCCGGGAGTCTGACAATAAAGCAAGTCCTGAAGTTGCAGGGAGTTTACCCGTGTCCCAAGACGTGGAGGATGCGCACTGCTTCTCATCCCATTCCAAACGCAGAGTATCTTGTTCTTTTCACCCAAGTGCGTTTTCCTTTCGTTACTTACAAAGCAAATGAGAAAGGCTCCTGCAGCCTTGGTTTCTCCCCAAATCTACTGCTCCAAGGGTCTTCTGAATCTCCTGAGAGAGTAGTAGGATCCCTTCCGCACGGCAAAATCTAGGAAACTCACAAGAGCCCTGGCACCATAATGCCTAATTCCAATCTCCGCTAGCTAGCAGTATGCCCTGGATGTATCACTCAATGCTTTAAGGTTTTTCTTTTTCTATTTGCTTACCTTTATAACAAATATTTATTGAGCACCTACTATATGTCAAGCAATATGATAGGCTCTGAGGATGCAGCTGTGAACAAGGCCAACAGGGCTCCACCCTCATGCAGCCTATCTTCCAGTGGGAGAATCAAACAATTTCTAATAGTGAAAAGTCCCATGGAGAAAATAAAACAGGGTACTATAACAAAGTGGCTGTGGAGGTGGGCTTGCCAGATCAATTGCAGGACACCCAATGAAATTTGAATTTCAAATAAATGATGTACAAATAATGTTTGAGTATGCATATGTCCCAAACATTGCATGCGACTTACTAAAAGACTATTTGTTGTTTATCTGAAATTCCCTGTTTCGTATTTTTATTTTCTACATCTGACAACCCCATACAGAAGGTGTTTTTGTTGTTGTTTTGAGGTTATGTGTACATCTGAGAAGCTAAATTTTGAGTTGAGGTTTAATGAGGACAAAGAGCAGTCATTGAAAGATCTGATTACAGAGCATTCCAGGCTGAAGGAACAGCAGGTGCAAAGGCCCCAAGGCAGGAAGCAGCTTGGCTTGGCATGGCATGTTCAAGGACAGATGGAACTGCTGCAAATAATGTGGAATAAGGTGGGTAAGAGATGAAAGGAATAAGTGAGCAGAGGCCTGCTGGGGTGGCTCCTACAGCCATAGTAAGAGAATGAGTCTCCTGTAAGTGAAATGGGAAGCCATTTGAGGGTTTTAAGCATGAGTGATGAGATAGTACTAATGCCTGCCTTGCAGGGCTGTTCTAAGGATAAAGTGAAAAAGGACTTCACTCAATGCCTGAGGCTTTTCCACACGAGAGAGTTACACCGAAAATACCATAACCATAAAAAATTACCTCAATATAGAGCTACTGTGATAGCTCAGAAGAGAAACTATTTTATCCAGAAGTCTTCCCTGCAACATAGGAAAAAATATTCTAATACTAGTTTTTCTAGGAAGTTGTTAATGAAAGCACAGAGAAAATAAGTAAAGAAATAAAGGATTCTCCATGTCTGTGTCTCTATTCCTGCTCTGCAAATAGATTCATCTCTACCATTTTTAATAAGCTATACAGATGAATCTATTTGCAGGGCAGGAATAGAGACACATTTTATATATATATATATATATATATATATATATATATATATATATGCATTAAAACCGATATTTGTATTTTTCCTTCTGACTTCACTCTGTATGACAGACTCTAGGTCCATCCATATCATGACGAATGATCCAACTTCTTTCCTTTTACGGCTAATATTCCATTGTGCAACAGGGATGTAGATGTAGAGAACGAATGTATGGACACAAGCAGAGAAGGGGAGCGTGGGACGAACTGGGAGAGTGGCACTGACACATATACACTGCCACGTGTACGGTAGATGGCTAGAGGGAGGCTGCTGTACAGCACAGGGAGCTCAGCTCGGTGCTCTGTGATGACCTACGGGTGGAATGGGGAGGGGGAGGCTCTAGAGGCCGGGGATATATGTATACATATGGCTGATTCGCTTTGATGTACAGCAGAAACTAACATGACATTGTAAAGTAATTACACTCCAATAATAAAATAAAGAATTACCATAGAAAATTTAGAAGAAGTGATAATCACTTCCTACCAAAGCTCTATAAATAAGTCAAGCTTGTCATATTTACTGACATGGGGCCACAGACCCATAGTGATAACTACATGATTCAATCTTATATTCATGTAGTCTTTTAATGATGTGTTTGACTTTTGTAGCTTTATGTTTCCATTTTTCTGTTCTACCTAGTTTTTGCCTTGAACTCATTAACTCTGAGACTTCAGGTTCTGAAATCTACAATCCCAAATAACACTCATCCATCAAGGAGAGTTCATTTCTAGAACTTGAAAGAAGACAAGTAACTTTTCCTATATATCTAAAGTGGATTAGAAATTGAGAGGCTGCCCTACAAACTGTGCATTACATAAAATTGCACTGGATATGGCCTTTGCCATCAAAGGCCTTATTATATTTAAGATACTTATTTAAAAAAAAAAAAAGCTCTACAACACAGGGGTTCAGTGAATCCCTTGATCACTGAGGGAATACAGAGGAGTGAAGAATCACTTGTGGCTTGACTGAAGGAAGATTTGTTGGAGTCATGATCTGAGCTAAGATCCACAGCAGATGACAGAGTACACTAAGAAGACAGACTGCCACCAGCAAAAAGAAAGCAAAACTAACGGCACATAGCAAGGCTTCAGTAAATGTTAGCTTTTCTTTCGTTACAGTTTATGAACCATCTAGATATTTATAGAGCATCTACTGCGTGAATGAATATGAAATTAATATATGCATCATACATCGATATATAAGAGGTTGGGAAGGTGATGGATAAGGTAATATTTGAGTAGAAGCTCAAAGGAAGTGAGGGAGGAAATCTAAGGGCAAATTTTTCCAGGAAGAGGGAGGATTAAGTGCAAAGAGACTGAGGCAGGGACATGCTCTGCTTGAGGAACAGCAAGAAAGACAAAATAGCTGGAACAGAGAGCGGGAGAGAAGTGGAAGGAGAAACTAAGGCAGAGATGGCTAAAACCCACACGGCAGAGGACTCTGGTCAACAGTGAGGACTTTGGGTTTGGGAGGAAGGGAAGTCACTGGGAGCTTGGGTAGAGTTATCTGTGCTCCAACTTGCATTTTAAAAGACTCACTCTGGCCCCTATGTTAACAATAAAGTGCAGAAGGGAGGGGGTAGAACAGACTTTAGACAGGTCCTATTACCATAAATACATATGGGACAGTGGCGTCTTTGACAGAGGTGGCAGGTGAGAAGTGGGGCAGGTGGGGAAATTCTAGTTACAGGATGTTTTGAAGACAGAACTGAGACGACTAACCATAGTTTGAATGTGGGATACTCATGCATAATGCTAAGTGTTGTGTCCCTTACCCTATGCAATCATCACAGCAACCCCATATTATAGACAAAGGAACTAAGTATGAGGCATATTAAGTGATCTTACAAGGTCACACATTGAGTAATTAGCAGATCCCTGGTCTACAAGGTTTCAAAGCCACAGAACTTGTTTAATTTTAAGTGCATGCATAAATAAATAGAATGAAATAATTGAAGGAGGCCTCAGGAGACACACGGATCCATGTCCTTACCTTGGGCGAGCAGCAACCACAGCTTCCACTTGATGAGATCAAGGACATAAATGCAAGCCTCCAAACAACATGTCTGGAACTAATTGAGTTAAAGGGCAACTAAATGGCACTTACGGAGCCCTCTTGTCAGTGGGGCCCTGGCTCCTCTCCCAGCTCCTGGCACTGGCCCAGATGCCTGCAAGCCCTCATTTCCTCTCTCAGTCCCTGAAATGGGGACAGTGATATCTATTGGCTGGACCGGTTAAAAGCCAAAAGGAGGCAGCGGTTTTAATGAGGAACGCCTGTCCGCAATAGTGAAGTTATCACCACTTTGGAACTAAAACCAAGAAAAGGTACCAGACTGACGTTCCTCCTCACATGGAAAAATGCTGCCATGTGGAAAGAAGCTCTTTGAACCCTTCCAAACCAAGGACCCAGTTGTCACAATTCACAAGTTGAGATGAGTGCTGACTGCACAGTCAACTCAACAAAATTCTGGTTCATGTGTAAACAAGTTTCTGCTTTTTTCTTCCTTGAAAGTTTTCTCAAAGTTCTCAAAGGTGGTTTAATATTAAGTAACTTCAGAAGAGCTGTTTCTTTTTTATACTATTTAACCTAAGCCACTTTTTATTTTCTTCTTAACCAGTGTGGGTTAAAAAGATTCTAGAATCCTAGGCCAAAAGTCCTGAATACTCATTGGAAGGACTGATGCTGAAGCTGAAACTCCAATACTTTGGCCACCTGATATGAATAATTGACTCATTTGAAAAGACCCCGATGCTGGGAAAGATTGAAGGCAGGAGGAGAAGGGGATGACAGAGGATGAGATGGTTGGATGGCATCATTGACTCAATGGACATGAATCTGAGTAAACTCTGGGAGGTGGTGATGGACAGAGAGGCCTGGCGTGCTGCAGTCCATGGGGTTGCAAAGAGTTGGACAGGACTGAGAGACTGAACTGAACTGAGGCCAAAAGATACTCTGAATTTTCTTTGTGGGAAGGACATAGGATTGTCTATGAGGCTTGAATTAGAGTGGGGGGACTTGAAGCTGTATTTGCATAATTTTTAAAAACTTAACCGTCCATATAAAAGAAGGGAAAAAGGGGTTAACTGGAGATCTGGAGGAACCCAAAGTCTCCGCTGCCTGTCCCTTGATGCTAGTTCTATTCTGCACAAAGTTAGAAGACATTGGCATTGGCCTGGCACTGCATGTGAGGGCTCTGTCACCACAGGTGGCACGTGGACCTCAATTTTTCACTAGTAAAGTGAACAGAAAAGGGCTAGTTCCCCTCTCAGGTCTCTTCCAGCTTAAAAATTATATACGCTTCTGAAGCAATCTCCAACGTAAGATTAAAATCCATCTATTCATTTCTGGTCTGATTTCCTACTTTCAGTAGTGATACAAAGGCAGGTGCTACTGGGTGGGTATGAAAATAACTTCCTTTGACAGATGCAAAGTATTATATAGGGACTGGATCAACAGCAAGTTCATATTGTGCAGCAGGGGGAATCAGGTTCAATATCCTGTAATAAACCGTAATGGGAAAGAATGTGAAAAAGTATATATGTATACTCAGATATATATATCTGAATCATTTTGCTGTAAACCAGAAACTAACACAACATTGTAAATCAACTATCAATTCAGTTCAGTCACTTAGTCATGTCCAACTGACCCCATGGACTGCAGCACGCCAGGCCTCCCTGTCAATCACCAACTCCTACAGTTTACCCAAACTCATGTCCATTGAGTCGGTGATGCCACCCAACCACCTCATCCTCTATTGTCCTCTTCTCCTCTGGCCTTCAATCTTTCCCAGCATCAGGGTCTTTTCCAATGAGTCAGCTCTTTGCATCAGGTGGCCAAAGTATTGGAGTTTCAGCTTCATCATCAGTCCTTTCAATGAACATTCAGGACTATTTTCCTTTAGGATGGACTGGTTGGATCTCCTTGCTATCCAAGGGACTCTCAAGAGACTTCTCCAACACCACAGTTCAAAAGCATAAATTCTTCAGTGCTCAGCTTTCTTTATAGTCCAATTCTCACATCCATACATGACGCCTAGAAAAACCACAGCCTTGACTAAATAGACCTTTGCTGGCAAAGTAATGTCTCTGCTTTTTAATATGCTGTCTAGGTTGGTCATAACCTTCCTTCCAAGGAGTGTCTTGTAATTTCATGGCTACAGTCACCATCTGCAGTGATTTTGGAGCCCCCAAAATAAAGTCAGCCACTGTTTCCCCTGTTCCCCATCTATTCATCAAATCAGCTATACTTCAGTCACACCCTGTTGCAGAAGCTGTTAGGGCCCTTGTCCTCTCTCAGGCCTCAGCACACAGGCGGAATATCTGATCTCTCCATCTGAAGGCTGTTTTCCAATTCACATCCCTCCTCCAACCAAGTGCCTGGAACACCCCTCAACCAATGAGCGCTGGCATTGATGTGCGGGTATTTCAATAACTCAGAGGCAGGGACTCTCTACTTCTCCCAGTGCCCTTGATGCTGGCTGGCTTCATGACATGCCCCATCTCAGCTTTGTTTCATTCCTGCATCACATGCCCCCCCACCCCAGCTGCTGGTCCCTGAGCCTCTTCAACAAAAGGCTTGCATCTGAATCCTTGTGGCTGAATCTGAAAGGACCGAAACTAAGGCACCTTATGGAGACATTTCAAACTCTGGCTCAGTTTCCCAGGTCGGGCACCCTATGAGAATAAAAGTAACTTCCTCCAGCAAGATTCCTTAGGGTCATACAATCTTTTATACAGGACTATAAAGACAAAATTTATCCCAGAGCCTGTGGTCTACCCACTGAAAGTGAAACTCCTTGAGAACCAGACTATTCATCTACAATTTACCTCCTTGATATTGTCCAATGACCTCCTAGAGTAGACAATAGGGTAGACTTCTCAGCATTCATTACACCCTGGAAAATTATTCTCAGCTGATCATAGTCATTCTATCCTTTTTTTTCCAGACCTGTAACCAATCCTGGAAACTGTAAGAGTATATTATATGAGATTGAATTCAACTGTGAGTAACACATAGACTTTTAACCATGTTCAAGAAGTCTGAAGGTCATCATCCGCACCTAGTATGCCATTCCTTCTCTTTGATTTCTTCTCTCTTCTTGCTCCACCACACATGCCTACCATTCCCACAATCACTGCATGCTCCAAGATTGTCAAGGGAGCTTCAGTCATGAGACGCAGGTTCAATCCCTGGGTCAGCAAGATCCCCTGGAGGAGGGCATGGCAACCCACTCCAGTGTTTTTGCCTGGAGAATCCCATGGACAGTGGAGCCTGGTGGGCTACAGTCCCTGGGGTCGCAAACAGTCGGACACAACTGAAGCGACTAAGCACACATGCCTGTGATCACACTGAGCCCACCTGGTTAACCCAGGATAATGCCCCTATATCATGGTCAGTCTCCTAGAATACTTAATTATGTCTACAAAGTCCTCCACACCTGTACCTATACTAACATTTAGCTGAATAACGAGGGACAGGATTCTTGAGGAGATATGTTTGAAATCCTGCTTACCACTGGTTTCCTAGAGCCCAAAGCATCCTAATTGACATATCCTCATTGTAGACCAGAAAAAGAGGTTACAAGATTGCCTCATTCACCATAGGGTATGAAACCCAGAAGAACTGGCTCAATTATAACAAAGTGACAGTATTAAGGAACCTCCTGGCGGTCCAGTGGCTGAGACTTTGCCTTCCAGTGCAGTGGATGTACGTTTGATCCCTGGTGGGGGACCTAAGATCGCATTGCCCCTTGGCCAAAAAACCAAAACAACAAACAAAAACCCAGAAAAAAATATTGTAACAAATTCGATAGATTTTAAAAATGGTCCACATCAAAAAAAATATCAAACTAACAGAATTAAGATGAACATTCATTAATGATAAGAACACTAAGACACTGGCTAAACAACACAGACCTTTTCTCTTTGCTATGCTATTTTGAATCTGGCCCTTTTGCTATAGACAGATACTCCTCCCCATTTTCTCCCAACATAATGCCTTCCAGGTTGCAATCATTTTTTAGTTTATTTAAAATCCAATTCTCTAAATCACATTTTTTCCCAAGTGAGATAAAATGGTTATTTAAGAAATATACATTATTGATTTCAAACCGATGCCTGAAAATTTAACTGTCTTCCTGGCAAGCCCTGTTTTAAAATTTCCTGCCTAGAAAATGCACAGGCAAGAATTACACAGACGAAATTCTTGTGTGGTTTTATTCTGAGATGACCTTCTCTCTGAATCCCATAAGGGGAAGTAGGAAAATGGAAAGAAAGATAGAATAACTAAATGTCGATAAACATCCTTAGAAAAATTAAATCAAATACAATCTCTTTTATGAAGAAATTACCTTAAATGAAACTATCTGCTAAAATAGGCTTCTAAGACCCTGATTTGTAGCCTGTTAGTCCATCCAACATGTCTTCTCCTAATGTTGACTTCTGCAATCATCTACAGATAAATTCTGGTCATGTATTGATAATTATATGAGATTACCTGGTGGCTCAGCAGTAAAGAATCCACTTGCAGTGCAGGAGACACAGGTTCGATCCCTGAGTTGGGAAGATCCCCTGGAGGAGGGCATGGGAACCCATTCCAGTATTCTTGTCTGAAGAATCCCATGGACAGATGAGCCTGGTCGGCTACAGTCCATGGGGTTGCAAAGAGTCAGACATGACTGAAGTGAATTAGCATGCAGCACGGTATATGTTCCCTTTCAATTGAACACCTAAGAAATCAACATAGGAGAGGAGTTGGCCCAGGTCTCATACAAAGTCAGTGGCGGGACCAGTGAGGTCTTTGCAGGTAGCAACAAGTTTTTAGGGGAACTTAGGGATAAGCCATCATTACTCCACACCACCCCAGTATTTGTGGACCTATTTCTCAGTCAGTTCTACAATTCAGCAGATTGGATCACTCCACAAGGTAACCACTCCAAGACCAGGAACTGTCCATCTCCATCAGGATGTAACAGACGACAGCCTGAACTCCAAACATCAAGTATGACTTTTCACTGACTTGGCTCCGGATGAACAGCAGTGCCCGAGTACTTTGTGCTTTCCCACCAGCCTTGGGTTAAGAAACCAAATTGATGTAGAATAATTGCTGCCAAAAATAAACAAAATGGTATTCACCATTTACAGGGGCTGCCGTCTATAAATAGGACCTCTGAGCCATAATGAGGTTGGCTATATGGCAAGAGGTCTAGGGACCTGTATGGACAGTTTCTCATTGCAAACAGCCATGAGCTGGGATCAAAAATCAGTCCTGCTAACTTTTGTGCAAATAGGAAGAAAATACAGTTCCTTTATGTTTTCTGTCATATGTCTGGTTTTCCTTTAGAGTGATGCCACTCAATCAGAGGTTAATGAAGAAAAAGTACCAAAATATTCAACCCAATTTTAACAATCATTAAGATTCAATCCTTTAGACAATTTCTTTAGAAAATGCCATATGTAAAATAGAAGGCCAGTGCATGAAGCAGGGCATCCAAAGTCGGTGCTCTGGGACAACCCAGAGGGTAGGAAGGGCAATGAGAGGGGGGTTCAGAATCGGGGGGACACATGTATACCTGTGGCCGATTCATGTTGATGTATGGCAAAAACCATCACAATATTGTAAAGGAATTATCCTCCAATCATAATTAATTATTTGTTTTTTTTTTTTTTTTTAAAGAAAATGGCCACAGTCTTCTTGGGACAAAATGACTGTCTCTCAGGGAGCCTTCTCTTCCAACTCTTCCTAAGAAGGGATCTTGGGTGAATGTAGAAAAAAATGTGGTTTTCCACATCTTCATGAAAGCAGGAGAGAGTAAGGGTCTGAGGGTGGTGTCATCTGCCTCTTCTTTTCTGGGGGAGATGCCCCTTTTCTACTGGGTCTGCCTGCTAACAATTGTAATAAAGTCTGTACTTACACAATCTGTCTTCTCCCACCCTAGTCAGAGCCCAGAGAAGCTCCCAGATGACTCAACCTGCTCTTGGCTCTCACTGGCCAGGGCCCTTGACATCTATCTGTCACTTCCCTTACCAGCCTGGGCCCAGCTATCCATACTAAGCCTTTGCTGGGAGTACATCTAGGTCCACTGGCTTTCAACTCAGTATCCTGACATAAAAAATAAGATGTGCTCAAAAAAACCAGTAGATGCTTTTGAACTGTGGTGCTGGAGAAGACTCTTGAGAGTCCCTTGGAATGCAAAGAGATCAAACCAGTCCATCCTAAAGGAAATCAACCTTGAATATTCATTGGAAGAACTGATGCTGAAGCTGAAGCTCCAATACTCTGGCCACCTGATGCAAAGAACCGACTCATTTGAAAAGACCCTGATGCTGGGAATGATTGAAGGCAGGAGGAAAAGGGGATGACAGAGGATGAGATGGTTGGATGGCATCACTGACTCAATGGACATGAGTTTGAGCAAGCTCTGGGAGATGGTGAAGGACAGGGAGGCCTGGTGTGCTGCAGTCCATGGGGTCACAAGGAGTCGGACACAACTGAGCAACTGAACAACAGAAAAACTGAGCATCGGGTCCTTCTCCTGCCAGCTGCAGAGGGCCACCTAGTTTTTGTTACTGTGGCTGCTCCCTGAACTGGTTTGTAACAGCTCTGTTCTCTGACAGTAAATAGCTGGAACTCATTCTTCTCTCTCTCTCTCCCTCTTTATCAATCCATCTCCCCTGCCTTTCCTTCATCCCCTTGGACTGGCCTTTGGTCCCCACACAGGATAGGCCTACCAGTCAGGGTTACAGCAGGAAGTAGATGGTACCTTCAGTTTAGTTCAGTCACTCAGTCGTGTCTTTGAGACCCCATGGACTGCACTGTGCCAGGCCTCCCTGTCCATCACCAACTCCCAGAGTCTACTCAAACTCATGTCCACTGAATCAGTGATTCCATCCAACCATCTCATCCTCTGTCGTCCCTTTCTCCTCCTGCCCTCAATCTTTCCCAGCATCAGGGTCTTTTCCAATGAGTCAGCTCTTCGCATCAGGTGGCCAATGTATTGGAGTTTCAGCTTCAGCATCAGTCCTTCCAACGAATTTCCAGGACTGATTTCCTTTAGGATGGACTGGTTGGATCTCCTTGCTATCCAAGGGACTCTCAAGAGTCTTCCCCAACACCACAGTTCAAAAGCATCAATTCTTTGGCACTCAGCTTTCTTTATAGTCCAACTCTCACATCCATACATGACTACTGGAAAAACCACAGCGTTGACTATATGGACCTTTGTTGGCAAAGTAATGTCTCTGCTTTTTAATATGCTGTCTAGGTAGGTCATAACCTTCCTTCCAAGGAGTAAGCATCTTTTAATTTCATGGCTTCAATCACCATCTACAGTGATTTTGGAGCCCAAAAAAATAAACTCAGCCACTGTTTCCACTGTTTCCCCATCTATTTGCCATGAAGTGATGGGACCAGATGCCATGATCTTAGTTTTCTGAATGTTGAGTTTTAAGCAAATTTTAAATTGAATAAATGCAATTATTTTCAAACACATGGCAAGACAGTGCAGTAGCTCTCAGATTGTGGTCAGGAGACCTGAGATCCTTTCAGGCCAAAGCTATTTCCCCAGTAATTAGTTCTAAGATATCTTGTGCCTTTTCCGCTCTCAGCCTCTCACAAGTGTCCAGTGGGGGTTCTCAGAGGCTATGTAATACATGACATTTGCAACAAAGAACATCATAAACAAAGTAAACAGCAAAAAAGAACAAACATGTGCAGACATTTGTAAAATATATGACAGGAAGGAGGTTAAAAGGCAGAAAGTATAAAGAACTCCTTAAATTGGTAAGAAAAAGACTAACAACTCAACAGAAAAATAGGCTAAAGATATGAACAGGAAATTCACAGAAGAAAAATATTTACAGCAAAAAGAAAAAGTGCAAACTTAGATCCTACTAAGATGCAGTTTTTAAAATGTTATTACAGAGATGAGTAAAATATAAAACTGCTTGAGTGTGTCAGATTTGGTATGTGTGCAGGAAATGAATATCATGGTCATTACTAACAGCAGTGTGAACTGTTACAGCCATTTCAGAGGTCAATTTGTATGCATTATTTAAACTCACATAAGTGATGAGTCCAGAATTCTATTTCTTAGTATCTCCACTCCCCAAACTCTGCACATAGACCAAGAGATATGTAAATAGTATTGCAGCATTGTTAGAAATAGCAATAATGATTAGAAATTACCAGAAGAAGGGGCTGCAGATTTGAAAGCCCTTCAACACAGGAAGGATTCTATAAATTGTGATTTATCCACACTATGAAGTTCTATGCAGCAGACAAAAGACAAAAAGAAAGGGATAGATCAATATGTTTACATGAGAAAGATCACCAAATCATTGCTGAGTTGAAAACAGCAAGTTGTAAATTGATATTTATGCCATGATAGCATATTTATGTTTATAAATAAACTCACAAGTAGAAATCAGCAGTACAGTATATTTAACAAATCATAAATCACAACATGCTTAGATTCGTCTTGACAGTGGAAAAATAGTTTGATAATAGGAAATTTATTAAAATAGCGCATGCATGCTCAGTTATGTTTGACAATTTCTGACCCCACGGACTATGACCCACCAGATTCCTCTGTCCATGGAATTTTCCAGGCAAGAATACTAGAATGGGTTGTCATCTCCTCCTCCAGGGAATCTTCCTGACCCAGGGATTGAACCCGTGTCTCCTGTGTCCCCTGCCTTGGCAGCTGGATTCTTTATCACTGTGCCACCTGGGAACCCATTAAAATATACCCTATTAATTTGGTCAAATGAGATTGAATAATACTTAGAAAGTATGTGATAAAATTCAACATTATTTTCTAATTTAAAAATCTTAGTGAAAGCGATAGGTGATTTTTAAAAATTTATTTATTTTTAATTGAAGGATAATCACTTTACAGTATTGTGTTGGTTTCTGCCAAACATCAACATGAATCAGCCACAGGCACACCTATGTCCCTTCCCTCTTGAATCTCCCTCCCGCCTTCCATTCCATCCCCCTCCAGGCTGTTACAGAGCCCGGGTTGAGTTTCCTGAGTCATACATCAAATTCCCACTGGCATCTATTTTACATATGGTAATGTACCTTTCCATGTTACTCTCTCCGTACTTCCCACCCTCTCCTTCCTCACCCTCCTTCCATGTCCATAAGTCTGTTCTCTATGTCAGCATCTCCGTTACTGCCCTACAAAGAATTTCAACAGTACTGAGATGAGTAATTTTTAATGTGATATAATGATGTAGACAGAAGCCCCAAAGCTAGCAAAAATCTTTCAAACCAAAGCAATAATAGAGGCAATTTTGTGTAAGCCAAGAATAAGGCAAGGATTCTAAACAAGGGCACAGCTACTTAAAAGTGTTTTGCAAGAGTGAGCCAATGCATTTAAATAAGAAAATGAAATAAGATGTGTAAGTATTGGAAAGTATGAGGCAAATTTTCCATTACTTATAGATGATATCATTGTGGGTTTAAAAAACTGAAGGGAAAAACCATAAAAACACCAAGAAAAGACAGTAAAGGAATAAGTACAAAATTAATCTTTTTAAAAATAATAATGAAAAAATAAAAACCAAGTGAACAAAATAAGATAAACCCAAGAGTTATATGAAGAAAGCTTTACAACTTTATTGCAGGACATGAAAGAAGATGTGAATACATGGAAAACACCTGGGTGTGGAGAGTCACTATTGATTAGTAGTGATTTCTGCTTGATGAATCCATGAAAACCAATGTGATCTCAGTCACAAAACTGAGAATTTTAAAAACATGACTAAATAGTTGTAAAGTTCATTTGGAAGACTAAACATGTTATAAGAATAAAGAAAAATAAATCTGTAAAAGAAGAGTTTTGCATGGAAATGAGTCACTTTGGAAATCAGAAGTCATTATAAAGTTACAGCAATTTTAAATTTAAAACACTGGTTCAGGAATAACCACAACTGATCAGTGTTCAGAATGGGGTCTAGAAATAAATGCCAGAACCTGCAGGTATTTAGATTTTCATAGGGTGCTGCTCCAAAATCAATAGCAAAAGATTAAACATGAATATTCAGTTGAGATAAATAGCTAAGCCTATGGAGACAAAGATGGATTCCTACCCCATTTCTTTCACCAAAGTAAATTTCCTATAACTCAACTATTAATTAAATATTAAAATAATTGACAATATCAAAGCATATCAAGTTGAATAAATGAAAAGAAAAACCCCAGTGGATCAATCATTCCATGGACACAGACATTTTTGTCTGTTTTGTTCACTAATATATGGCGCCTAACACACAGTAAATGTACAGTAAATATGTTTGATAAATGCATGGACCAGAAAAATTACTAAAGATATATAACTACAGAAGAAACATGCTTTTTGAAAAATCTCTGAATTAGGAATATCTTTCTCATTATAATAGGAAATCAACAAACACTTGGGGGTTAAAAAAGATTGATAAGCCTGGTCAAATGAAAAATAAACTTGTCCACTCAATAAGAATGCTCATATAGAAAGATTTGTCTTTGAGAGGCAAAGCATAAACTTTTTCAATTTTCAAAATGAATTTACTGATTAATCCTAAAACACCAACTCAATTGCAAAAAATGAGAGAAATTCGGCTTAAGTAGAAATTCGGCTTAACTGTTACTTGATATCAATAATCTATCAACCCCATAATACTGAGCTATTAGTGGCTCTGTGCTAACAATCAGAATTCTAGCAATTAATGAAACAGAACAGACATTTCCCTTATGGAGCCAATAACTTCATTTTCTAGTTACATCATTTAATCTATCTGATCTTTGGTTTTCTCTCTTTAAAATGAGAAGAGCAATGCCCACCTCGTAGATTATTCTGAATATTAAAAGAGCTAATGAACATGAAAGTATTTAGTGTCTGGAAAATAATAAGCACCCAGGAAATATTTGCTGACTATAAAGTGTGTGCATTCATGTCTGACTTCACTAGCCTGAGTTTTTAGTGGAAATAGTACAGCTGTTTGGAAAATAAATAATAGATGCTGCGTTACTCACCTCAGACTGCTATAACAAAATACCATAGATTGGGTGAGTTAAACAGACATTTTTTTTTGTCATAGTCTTAGAGGCTGGGAAGTCCAGGATCAAATGCTGATAGACTGTGTTCCTTAAAAGAGCTCACTTCCTGGTTTTCAGATGGCTGCCTTCTTGCTACCTTCCGGAACTGACTGGTTCCAGATTAGGAAAGGAGTGAAAGTGCTGCACTCAATATGCCAGCAAATCTGGAAAACTCAGCAGTGGCCACAAGACCGGAAAAGGTCAGTTTTCATTCCAATCCCAAAGAAAGGCAATGCCAAAGAATGCTCAAACTACCACACAATTGCACTCATCTCACACGCTAGGAAAGTAATGCTCAAAATTCTCCAAGCCAGGCTTCAGCAATATGTGAACCATGAACTTCCTGATGTTCAAGCTGGTTTTAGAAAAGGCAGAGGAGCCAGAGATCAAATTGCCAACATCCGCTGGATCATCGAAAAAGCAAGAGAGTTCCAGAAAAACATCTACTTTGGCTTTATTGACTATGGTCACTACAAACTGTGGAAAATTCTTAAAGAGATGGGAATATAAGACAACCTTACCTGCTTCCTGAGAAATCTGTATGCAGGTCAAGAAGCAACAGTTAGAACTGGACATGGAACAACAGACTGGTTCAAAATTGGGAAAGGAGTACGTCAAGGCTGTATATTGTCACCCTGATTATGTAACTTATATGCGGAGTACATCATGCGAAATGCCAGGCTGGATGAAGCACAAGTTGGAATCAAGATTGCTGGGAGAAATATCAATAAACTCAGATATGCAGATGACACCACCCTCATGGCAGAAAGCAAAGAAGAACTAAAGAGCCTCTTGATGAAAGTGAAAGAGGAGAGTGAAAAAGTTGGTTTAAAACTCAACATTCAGAAAACGAAGATCATGGCATCTGGTCCCACCGCTTCATGGCAAATAGATGGGGAAACAGTGGAAACAGTGAGGGACTTTATATTTCTGGGCTCTAAAATCACTGCAGATGGTGACTGCAGCCATGAAATTAAAAGACGCTGCTCCTTGGAAGGAAAGTTATGACCAACCTAGATAGCATATTAAAAAGCAGAGACATTACTTTGCCAACAAAGGTCCATCTAGTCAAAGCTATGGTTTTTCCAGTAGTCAGGTATGGATGTGAACGTTGGACTGTAAAGAAAGCTGAGCACCGAAGAATTGATGCTTTTGAACTGTGGTGTTGGTGAAGATTCTTAAGAGTCCCTTGGACTCCAAGCATATCCAGCCAGTCAACCTTAAAGGAAATCAGTCCTGAATATTCACTGGAAAGACTGATGCTGAAGCTGAAACTCTAGTATTTTGGCCACCTGATGCAAAGAACCGACTCCTTGGAAAAGACCCTGATGCCAGGAAAGGTTGAAGGTGGGAGGAGAAGGGGACAGAGGATAAGAGGTTGGGTGGCATCACTGACTCTATGAACATGAATTTGAGTAGGCTCCAGGAGTTGGTGATGGACAGGGAAGCCTGGCGTGCTGCAGTCCATGGGGTCGCAAAGAGTCGGACATAACTGAGCGACTGAACTGAACTGACATCATGGCTATATATTATCACCCTGCTTATTTCATTCATATGCAGAATACACCATGCAAAATGCCGGGCTGGATAAATCACAACTGGAATCAAAATTGCCATGAGAAATATCAACATCTTCAGATATGCAGATGATACTACTCTATCAGCAGAAAGCGAAGAGAAACTAAAGTATCTTGATGAGCATGAAACAGGAGAGTGAAAAAGCTGGCTTGAAACTCAACGTTCAAAAAACTAAGATCATGGCATCTGGTCTCATCACTTCATGGCAAATAAAAGGGGAAAAAGTAGAAGCAGTGACAGATTTTATTTTCTTGGTCTCCAAAATCACTGCAAACATGAAATTAAAAGATACTTACTCCTTGGAAGAAACCCTACAAACCTAGACAGGGTTTTAAGAAGCAGAGACATCACTTAGCTCACAAAGGTCAGTATAGTCAAGGGTATGAGTTTTCCAATGTACGGATGTGAGAATGGACCATAAAGAAGGCTGAGCACCAAAGAATTCATGCTTTCAAATTGTAGTGCTGGAGAAGACTCCTGAGAATCCCTTGAGCTACAAGGAGATCAAACCAATTAATCCTAAAGGAAATCAACCCTGAATATTCATTGGAAGGACTGATGCTGAAGCTCCAATACTTTGGCCACCAGATGCAAAGAGCCAACTCATTGGAAAAGACCCTGATGCTGGGAAAGATTGAGGGCAGGAGGAGAAGAGGGTGACAGAAAATGAGGCGGTTAGATAGCATCACCAACTCAATGGACATGAATTTGAGCAAACTCTAGGAGATAGTACAGGACAGAGGAGTCTGGTGTGC
The DNA here is from genome assembly GCF_027580195.1 of Bos mutus. Lineage (NCBI taxonomy): Eukaryota > Metazoa > Chordata > Mammalia > Artiodactyla > Bovidae > Bos > Bos mutus. The sequence continues at coordinate 25,838,736 of NC_091623.1, forward strand.
TGCAGTCCATTGATTCACAAATAATCGGACACAACTGAGTGATTTAACAATAACAACCTTCTTGCTGGGGTCTTCACAAGGCAGAGAGACAGTTCTGGTCTCTCCTTCTCTTCTTTTAAAGATGCTAATCTCATTATGATGACCTCACCCTCAAGACCTCATCTGAAACTAACTACTTCCCAAAGACCCACCCCCAAACACCATCACGTGGGGAGCAAGGATTTCAACATATAAATTTGGGAAAGGGTGAATTCAATCCATTACAGATAACAATATATACATATTCACTACATGAGAGGATATTACTCCCTCCTAAGCATCAATCAAGATAGTAATATTATTTTATTTGAGTAAATTTGTTAGCAATCCCATGAACAGGATTAGTTTTGATATGTCAAATTGGCATATGTCATCACAAAAACAAAAAGCTCTTGGGATGTGTTTGGATTTGCTAGTTATTGCTAGGCTCCTATCTTGGGATTTCCAGCTTGAATATCTAAATGAAAGATGACAGAATTGATATTACAGTTCACTCAAATATTGACTAACCTTTGGCTTTAAAATATTTATTTTACACGTATTTTAACAATCTTTGGTTATGATACTGTGCAAATAATTTGGAAGCAACTATTTTTCATTGGTTTGCTATGCTACGCTATGCTAAGTCACTTCAGTCATGTCCGACTCTGTGTGACCCCATAAATGGCAGCCCACCAGGCTCCCCCGTCCCTGGGATTCTCCAGGCAAGAACACCGTAGTAGGGTGCCATTTCCTTCTCCAATGCATGAAAGTGAAAAGTGAAAGTGAAGTCGCTCAGTCGTGTCCAACTCTTAGCGACCCCATGGACTGCAGCCTACCAGGCTCCTCCGTCCATGGGATTTTCCAGGCAAGAGTACTGGAGTGGGGTGCCATTGCCTTCTTCGTTCATTGGTTTACTCAAGTAAATTAAGTTGAAGTACAAACAGATGAAATCAGTAAGAAGGAAGAAATAGGGAAGAATTGATCACACTTACACTGAACTCATTTGAGGACAGTAATTATTTTTCTACCCATATTATTCATATATAAAGGTTGTAAAAGCATCCAGTTTGGAAATCACTTGGTCAGCTTGAACTAGAGATGACTCTGCTATTTTACTGTAGTTGACATGGTGAAGAGGGATCATACTTTATCTCAGGCAAGGCATTTTTTTTGGGGGGTGTTTTTAGATTACTCTGTGATTTATTCTGATAGTAAACTGGAAAATTAAGAAAATCAAGTGAAAAGAGTAAGTTTTAAAACAATAACCTCAATTTTAAAGTCAAAAATGTAATCAGATCACATCAGATCAGTCGCTCAGTCGTGTCCAACTCTTTGCAACCCCATGAATCGCAGCACGCCAGGCCTCCCTGTCCATCACCAACTCCCAGAGTTCACTCAGACTCACGTCCATCGAGTCAGTGATACCATCCAGCCATCTCATCCTCCGTTGTCCCCTTCTCCTCCTGCCCCCAATCCCTCCCAGCATCAGAGTCTTTTCCAATGAGTCAACTCTTTGCATAAGGTAGCCAAATGTAATAAAAGGACCTAATTTTTCAATTCAGCACATACATCAGGAGCACTTCCACAGTAAAGAGAACTGTCCTAGGTGCTAAGTGTATACAAAGATGAATCATGCCTGATCTATGCCATGGCAGAGCATATATTCAAAGAGGGAGCCGTGACATGTGCACAAATAATTATTAAATAATAAAGAATGATTTGTGTCCTTTAAAAGATGCTTTCAGAATAGAGGAGGGAGAAAATTTGGGTTGGCAGATGGGGGAGGTGACATGGGTCAGGAGTTTCTGTGACCAAGTGGCATTTGAGCTAAGCCTTGAAAAATAAATAAGACTTTGTCTGACAGGGGGAGATAGGGAGCAGGAATGCCAAAGGGAGGGAAGAGCATAAGTGCAACGGTAGAAAGTCAGATTGTGTACAAGAATCACCAAATGGTCTAGTTTGCCCGGCTTAACTCTGCCAAATATGGTGGGGTGGTGGTCTATATTAGGTAGGCGCAGTATATTACCATATTCTATTTATGTAGCATGTCAAACTTTATACTAGTAATGGACAGTCATGAAAAATTATATTTTTAGCTTCTAGAGAGGTTCCTCTAAGAGTGTATGGGACAAGAACAAAACTGGAACCTGGGAGGAGAGTTTTGGATTATATTGGCAAGAGGGTAACTCACAATGACCTTGGAGCCTCGGGTTAAAAAGAATCTTGAAACCCGGGGCAAGCGGCACATAGGAGGGAAAATAACACATATTGAGATGTTATGTTCTCCATGCTTTATATATGAGCATTTGTAATCCTCACAAGAATCCTAGGACGTAAGGAATATTATCCTCCTTAACCAAGGCTACTGCTGCTGCTGCTAAGTCGCTTCAGTCGTGTCCAACTCTGTGCAACCCCATAGACGGCAGCCCACCAGGCTCCTCTGTCCCTGGGACTCTCCAGGCAAGAACACTGGAGTGGGTTGCCATTTCATTCTCCAACGCATGAAAGTGAAAAGTGAAAGTGAAGTCACTCAGTCATGTCCCACTCAGCTAAGAGAGATTAAATAACTTGCTAACTAGATGTGTCCAATTTGAAAGTGTGTATTCTTTCTAAAGTATATCTCAGGAGAGGGAAATGGCAACCCACTCCAGTGTTCTTGCCTGGAGAATCCCAGGGATGGGGGAGCCTGGTGGGCTACCATCTGGGGTCGCACAGAGTCGGACACAATTGAAACGACTTAGCAATGCTGCAAGCAATGTATATAATTTTTTCATATACTTTAAGGAGAAATCCTGAATGCTTTTCAAAACTGCACTTAAAATTGCCTTGAAATCAATAGTATTAAATAGAATGTGTAAGTGAAAGCATGTATGTATTTTTTATGAGAAGTTACCATGAGGGATATTTTTTAATAAAGTAACTTTAAAATTCAAACAACAACAAAAAAAATAAAGTATATCTCTCAGTCAGTTCAGTTCAGTCGCTCAGTCGTGTCTGACTTTTTGCGACCCCATGAATTGCAGCACGCCAGGCCTCCCTGTCCATCACCAACTTCCAGAGTTCACTCAGACTCATGTCCATCGAGTCAGTGATGCCATCCAGCCATCTCATCCTCTGTCGTCCCCTTCTCCTCCTGCCCCCAATCCCTCCCAGCATCAGAGTCTTTTTCTGCCTTCTTGTAAAATTGACAGGACTTACTAATAGATTGATGTGAGGAAACAAGAAAAAGAGAGGAGTGAAAAATGACTCTGTGGCTTTGATCATGAGCTATCGAGAGGATGATGTTGTCACCAACAAAAACAAAACACCCTAGAGAAAGAATTAATTTAGGTGGAAGATGATAGTCAAGGTGTGAAACACTTTGAATTTGAATTAATTCAAAATTTTAGTCAATACATATTGTATCTAATTTCTTCCACTCTAATTTTTGTTCACTCACTCTAATCAGGCTTTCATCCTGCTACTCTGCCAAAACTGTTCATGTGAAGGTCACCAATGACTGCCTCGTTATTAAATCCAGTGATCAATTCTCTGATCTCATCCTACATTATCAGCAGCATTGACCCAGCTGTGCTGTCTCTCCACCCTGTTAATTTTTTCCCACTTACTTTCTAAGCCCTCATGATCTCTTGCTTCCCCACCTCTGCCTCACAGATAACCTTCTCAGTCTCCTTCACTGGTCTGCCCTCCTCTCCCCAAATTTGTAAGGTTCTCATGCCCTAGGGCTCAGTCCTTGGAACTTTTGTTTTCTCCATCCAAGCTCATCCTCTTGGTGACCTCATCCAGAGTCATGGCTTTAAATACTCATTTACATTTCCAGCCCAGAGTCACTGCCAAATCCCAGACAACTCCTGTAATCCAACATCCTACCCAACATCTCCACCTGAACATCAGGTAGATGCCTCAAATAACATATGTGCCTCTGATCTCCTGACCTTCCTCCATCAAACCTGCTTTAGCTGCATCCTTTACAATCTCAACTCATGGCAGCTCCAGCCTTCTAGGGGCTTATGCTAAACATATCTACCACATCAGAGAATTCTAAGGGCTCCATCTTCAAAATATATACACAACCTGCCCACCTTCACCACTCCACTCCTGTCATTCTGGCCTAAGCTTTGCTCTGATTACTACAGTAGCTTCACAACCGACTTCCCAACACTACCCTTACCACCATGCAACCTAATCTCAGCGCAGTAGCCAGAATGATCCTTTAAACACATAAACTTCATCTTGTCATTCTCCACGCAAAATCTACAGTAGCTCCCCATTTCACAAAGTGTAAAAGCCAAAGCCCTGATAAGGGCTGGCAAGACCCCACACAATCTGACTTCTCATTTCCTCTCTGACCTTCTCTCCTACCACTATTTCTTGACTATACCAGGCTCACTTAAGCATTAAGGTCTTTGTAGCGGCTATTCCTCTGCCCAAAATGTTTTTCCCCCAGAAATGCAGAGCTCACACCTTCACATCCTTTAAGATTTTCCTAAATGTTCCTCCTCCTCAAGGCTAACTGTTACCACCCTATAAAAAGTGCAACCAGCACATCCGTCACCACCTCTGTTAATAACACTCTTGATTCCCTTTATCCTGTTCTCTACTATTCTCTTCTTTTTCATGGTGCCTCTCACGTAAAATCTTCATTTTTTCATATATTTGAAAGTAGCATAACCACATTTACTTAAGAATGTGTTTCAATAGTTCAACAACACAAAAGTGAAATTATTGGTTTCTTGTCTGTATTCTGCTACTGAAAAGTAAGGTCCGTGAGGGTGAGTAACTTTGTTTTCTTCACTGATGTATCCCAAGCACCTAGAACATTGCCTGACACCTAATAAGTACTCAATAAATATCTACTGAATAAATGAGATGCTTAGCAAACAGAGAGAAATTTAATTCAAGACATATGGAGTATTAGACTATTCAAGATTCTGAGTAGATCTGGAGCTCAGGGGAAAAAAAAAATTAGAGACGTTTTGGGTTGGCCAAGAAGTACATTCAGGATTTTCCCTAACATCTTACAGAAAACCCCAAATGAGCTTGTTGGCCAACCCAATATTTGAGAATCTTCAGAATAATTCTAATGCCTGAAATTGTGGAAACGTATGTATTCCCATGGAAACCAATGAAAGCAAAAGGAAGGCACCTACAGACACATCTTGGGTGGAGAGGGGGAAAAGGAGCTGGAAAATAACAGATGAGGCGATCAGAATCACAAGCACCCCACTTCACAGACAGGATTTCCCAGGAAGAAAGGCAGGGATCAACAAGGTAAAGTGCTGCAAAGAAGAGAGGAAGACAAAAACCAAGCAATGGTGATGGGGTTTGGTGACTACACTTCAAAAGTTACTCTGAACTTAAAAACAACAGTTATTAAAGCAATTATCTCATTAAAATGTTTCCTGATGCTGTTATAAAAACAGTCAGTGGAATCAAGAAAAGATTTTATTTGCTATGCTAGTAATAAAGCCAAACATACAAAAGAAACATTTTATGACATAAACAATATTAATTAAATATTAAGCAATCAAAAATATTTTTAAAAATTTCACTTCAGCTCAACTTCTTCCCACTGAAAGGTAGACAGGAGGGTCGCACTTGGACTTGAAAAACCTGAGTTTGAGTCCAGGTTCTGCCACTTAGGGGCACTTCAACTCTCTAGTCTGCTTTCTCCTCGGTCAAATATATTTAATAATATTTGCCTTATGTGCCTCACAGGATTACTGGGGAAAACAGATGAGACAACATAAGACAAGAAGCACACTACACATCTTTTCATTCCAGGGCCAATATAATCTCCAGGCAGCATGCTGTGTTAAGAGATTCTGGTTCACTCAGCCCAGCGCTCCATAACCACCTAGAGATGTAGGTTGGAGGGTGGGGTGGGAGGGAGGTTCAAGAGGGAGGGATAAATGTATACTTATGGCTGATTCACGCTGCTGGACAGCAGAACCAACACAACCTTGTAAAGCAGTTATCACCCAATGAAAAATAAATTAAAAAAAAGAAAAGAAATACTAGTTCTTCAGCTCAGCTGTGGCTTGACCATGACATTGGATATTATAGATACCCACTGATGCACTTATAAAAATGTAAATACCTGTCTTGTTTATCTCATTTGATTCTCCTAGGGATCTAATGAAATGGTGTATAAAAGTGCTTTGCCAACTTAAAAATACTTTATATCTGTGAAAAAATATCTGGAGATTCTCTGTATTTAAGACTCTGGGAAGAGTGGTTCTCAAACTTCTGTGTGCACAGGAATTACCTGAGGTGAGTGGTAACACTTCAGATTCCAGAGACCTCTCCCCAGAAACTCCCAGTCAGTGATGCTGAGGGAGACCTAGGACTCTGCATCAGGAACAAGCCCCGAGGGGACTCTGTTACCCACCATCCACATGTCATAAGGCAAAGCAGGGCAAGACCGGGAGTGCTCAGGAGGCCTAAGAAACATGGGCAGGAAGAAGGTGGGCACCTCGGTCATTCCTACTAATGGAGGTCTGGAGGCGTGGGAAGTTCAGTTCAATTCAGTTCAGTCACTTAGTCGTGTCCGACTATTTGTGACCCCATAGACTGCAGCACACCAGGCTTCCCTGTCCATCACCAACTCCTGGAGTTTACTCAAACTCATGTCCATTGAGTCGGTGATGCCATCCAACCATCTCATCCTCTGTCATCCCCTTCTCCTCCCACCTTCAATCTTTCCCAGCATCAGGCTCTTTTCAAATGAGTCAGCCCTTCGCATCAGGTGGCCAAGGTATTGGAGTTTCAGCTTTAGCATCAGTCCTTCCAGTGAATATTCAGGACTGATTTCCTCTAGGATGGACTGGTTGGATCTCCTTGCAGTCCAAGGGACTCTCCAGAGTCTTCTCCAACACCACAGTTCAAAAGCATCAATTCTTCGGCACTCAGCTATCTTTATAGCCCAACTCTCACGGTATGAAGAGGAGGCTTGTAAAAGGGTGGGTTTACTCTGAATCCCTGGGCCTTACTCTTGACCCTCCTGGAGAAGAATGGTGTTTCCGCCTAAGTGTTAGTTACTCTGTCGAGTCCGACTCTTTGTGACCCCATGGATTGTAGCCCACCAGGCTCCTCTGTCTATGGCATTTCTCCAGGCAAGAATACTGGAATGGGTTGCCATGCCCTTCTCCAAGGGATCTTCCCAACCCAGGGATTGAACCCCATCTCCAGCATTGCAAGCAACCTCTTTACCATCTGGGGCCACCAGGGAAGCCCCTTTCCACCTAACCAGCCAAGAAAGCTTTGGAGGCTCTTTTTTTTTTTAACTGTAAGAGTGTGCTCAGAACACAGACAACTAATACCACTGATCATTTTATAACAGATACTTGAACATTAATGAACAGATCAGTATAATGAGATATGGAATAGCTTTAAACCAAAATAGCCTCTTCCAGTCTTTGATGCCAAAATTACCAGGTATGAAAACAGAAGATCAGTGTAGAAACAAGCACGTAATTCTTCCCTGCAGGGCACAAGGGTAATCTCTCTGGCTACAGCTAAGCCTCTTGCTTCATGGGATGACTGACACCTCAGTTCAAAAGGAGCTAACTACCTTGTCCTTCATTGACTGGTTTCACAGAGCTGAGACCTGACCTGGCAATAATTGCCATTGTCACCTGCAAAAATCCCCTTTCTGCCATTGAGCTATAACATGCTTTTATGGACAGTACCCTTTCCATAATTTATCTGGAACCACATTATAGTTGTACATAGCAACAGAAAGACATTGATAGTTGCTAAAATAAAAACAATTAATGAAATAAACCCATGTGGAGTTAAAAAAATATATATGTCCATAGTCCCTTGCACTGAAGAATTTCTCAATGTTAAAATTTATCAAATAGTTTTCACCTCCTTTGAAATATTTCCTGCATTTTATTTACCATAAATCATCAAGAAATTTAAAATGCACTTCAGGGGAGATAAATAAGCCTTTCTGTCATAAGCATATGCATTCCACAAACTCGCTCTAAGACCTTCAAGTTCAATTTTGTAAGTGTGTGATAGCTTCCCCTTGAGAAATAGGCCCCTAAAATGAAACTACTTTTATCCTTCACATTTTTTTTCTGCAATACTATTTTACCAGTTCATGTCCATGTTTTATCATTTGAAACAGGATCTCTTCTTTCTAAAGGAGCACATGGAAGCTTTTGATTTTCCCTTGCTGAAGATCTATACACGGTGGTTCTACTTTTTTGAACATCATGAAAAAATGTTCAAGTACATAATTCAAGATTAAATGACAGATATTTTTAATACTGATGATCATTATTCTTTTCACCAAATCTGTGCAACACAGCTGTGCTTTACCATGAGATGAAGATGCCTAAACAAATAATGATATATCAAGCAGTGAAATACAGCATTTTCATTGAAATTATAAGCATGTAAAATATGCTGATAGGTTAAATGGAAATAGTATACAAAATGCTGCTCATTTTCGAAGTAGCTACAAATATAAGGTACAGGCTATTTTAAATTATTACAGTTTATTTATTAAAACTCTGCTTTCATCAGAAAAAAAAATTTGTCACTTTGAAGAATATATAGCACATAAAAGATAATATAACATGCTTTTACAGACAGTACCCTTTCCATAATTTATCTGGAACTGTGTTGTAGTTATAGTCTTTTATAACTGAAAGTTAATGAGAGAATTAAGTACTAGGGCTGTAATGTATAACATGATGACTGTAGTTAATCCTGCTGTATAATACATGCGAAAGTTGCTAAAAGAGTAAATCCTAAGAGTTCTCATCACAAGGAAAAAAGGTTTTCTTTTTGCTTTTTCTTTCTATTGTATCAATATGAGGTAATGGATGCTGATTAAACTTATTATGGTAATCATTGCACAATATATGTGAGTCAAAACATTATGCTGTACATCTTAAATCTATACAGTGATATATGTCAATTATATCTCAATAAAACTGGAAAAGTAAAAATTAGAAGAGATTTTAAAAGTAAACTAAACTACAACTGTGTGAAACATACAGCTCTAAGCTGATGAAGTTAAAAAGTTAATTTAGTGAAATATGAAATTTTATATTCCATGAGTTGTTTTTTTCTGTGAAGTCAAGTGTATGATAATATTTCCAGCTCTAGTTCATGGAAAATACCCTAAATAGCTATATGAAAGAAGTTGTCTCTCTGAGAGAGAAGATGTGTTCTGCACTCGTAAGACTAGTTTCTGGAGTATATTATTTGAGTATCAGAAGACTAAGTGTACCGGTGTAAGTGTAATTCTCTGGACTGTGGTGTCTTCTTTTTGAGTGTAAATTCTATTAATGGAGATCAACAAACATGGCAACCTAGTCTACATAAGACACTGTTTCCATCTCCCTTCTGCCAAAAACCAAAAAACACCCTTAATAATGATTAGTGTCTGTTTCACACTTCAGGGATAATTGTTCCCCCTTTGCTGAAACAAGCTTTTCCTGATTCCAACAAAGCACAGCACATTTAGAGGTAAATTACAATTGCCTGAGCAAATCACATTAAGGGCTAAATTTATCTGAATAATACCAGACAGCTAACAGAAAATAAATGTTTCCAGCTCTTAAGAACTAGCCTTCTCAATACTTCAGCAAAGTATTTTAACCCAATGAAGGGGTTCCAGAGAATAAGACTGAAATATATATCATCACAATCTTAGCATTTATTCCATACTAATCGCATTTCAGTCAATTTAAGTGCGAGAAGAAAATGACTCAAAGTTTCTAATGTATTTACCCGTCAAAGTCGCCTTTGGTCTGTTTCTTGCCTTTAATAAATTAGCTTCATTTTCCCTTAAAGAAGTCAGCTCAGCCTATGAGAGGCCTGAGGAGAGATTGGAGGCCGTGAATAAGTTCAGCATCTTCCAGAGAAGTCCTTCTGATGCCAGGGAAGCAACAAAGAAAGGAGAGCAGCAGGGGTGAGGTCCAAACAAGGACGTCAGAGAGACAGCGGGCACGGTCAAGGATGCCCCTGCTCAGCCGGCGGTCCACTGGCCTCACACAAAGGGGCCCAGTCTGCCTGGTGATCAGCCCCAACCAGGGTCCCTGCAGTTCTCTATCGGATCATACAAACACGAGAGGAGAATTACTCCACTGATACCAGTCTCAGGCATCTTCTTGAATACCAGCTTGTAGACCGTTTTTATCTGTTTGAGTCCCCTTGTTTTTCAGCAAAAAAGTAGACTATCTTCTTCTTTTTTTCCTTATCCTTTGGGTATTTTGGTTTTTCCTCCAATGGGATTAATACCCATTCTTTCCACAAAATTCAAAATACATGGTCTTTCAGTTCAGTTCAGTTCAGTCACTCAGTCGTGTCCGACTCTTTGCAACCCCATGAACCCAGCACACCAGGCCTCCCTGTCCATCACCAGCTCCCGGAGCCTACCCAAACTTGTGTCCACTGAATCGGTGATGTCATCCAACCATCTCATCCTCTGTTGTCCCCTTCTCTTCCTTCCCTCAATCTTTTACTATACTTAATATGGACAATGCTTGTGAGAGATCCATCGTTTAATTTCTGGCCTTTGTCTTAAAGGGCAGGTCTAATTCACTATTATTGCTCTAAATTTTACAATTTAAAAAATTCTCTTAGACTTTAAGCTCCAGGAAACTCAGGGCCATGCCCACTTTGTTCATCACAGCATAGGCATCACTTAGCAGAGTATTGATAGAACAGTGGCTCAACACTTAGATTCTTGAGTCAGGCTACCTGCTTCAAACACTATGTTTACCACTCTGAGCTTATGATCTTCAGACAAGTTAGAGAAGTTCTCTGGGGATCAGTTTCCTCATTAACAAAATTGGGATAATGATGATTTAGTGTCTAACTCAAAGAACTGCTGAAAAGACAAAGAGATAATCCATGCAAAGCATTTTTCATAGTGCCTGTGAGAAATATGTAACAAATAGTAACTATAATAAAAATCCATGATATGCTGGATATTAATAAAATATTTTAAAGGGCTGGAATGGGGCTGTTTGGTCTTCTTTGTTGCAAATAAACTAGGCTGCTGCTGCTGCCGCTGCTAAGTCACTTCAGTCGTGTCCGACTCTGTCGACCCCATAGACAGCAGCCCACCAGACTCCCCTGTCCCTGGGATTGTCTAGGCAAGAACACTGGAGTGGGGTGCCATTGCCTTCTCCGAAACTAGACTGATACTGCAAATATACTTCGGAGCATACTAATTGACATGCTACATTTCTAACACAGCATCATATTGGGTTTTGGTACATGGACTATGATCCTCTTTTCCTTGATCTTCATTAAAGTGAAGAATATGAAACACTGACATAAGCCACTTTTTCTGATACCTGTTTTGCCAACTTTTTATGGCTTTATAATGCATGATGTGCCAGGAAGATAAAGTTTACACTCATCACACTGATTTATGGGTTCTCTGAGTAGTTTTCTAATTCTTTGGGACTATTTTAAGTATTTCTTCTATGAAAACTACATTTATCCTCTTAAGTAAAATTGAATTTACATTTTAGAGTATTTTTTAGTCATAAATATTATATCTTAGGGGTTTCTTTTCTTTTCCTTTTAACTTTTAAGTTGACTTCTGTGAGGAACTATCCTGTAGGAACTGGATGCCTCAGAGAGAGAGCTCCTCACGCCTTGGCTCTTTCCTCACTCAAGTGGCCATGGTGGCTCGTTTCCTTGTTGTAGTGCTCACATCATCCTGGTCTCCTTTTAACTATTTGCTGATTTTTTTTTCTTAGTTGCTTCAATGTTTGTAGCAACCAGAACTAATCTTCACTATGTTTCTCTACATTTGATAAACTTAAAGGATTTTCATGAGGGAAGTAACACATCTGTTTATATCATTGCCAATAATTAGATGCTGAGGCATTTTTGGCTCTCTTTTCTTTTCACTGTATTTTCTGTTATTGCTTTCTTGTTTTTATATTCCATTATGGCGTCATTAGCACAAGTAACAAACCACCCCATTCTCTAGTATTGACTATGAAATTGACAGTCTCCATTTCCACTTGAAACAGGAGGAAGTTGCTCATAAGTATGAAAAAAGCATTTGACTAAAATAGGATTCCAGTCACTATAAAAGGAGATGTAAAATATGCATAGCTAAACTTTTCCTATTATTTCAGCTGAACATTAAAATCTACTGGACTACAGAGTGTGTTCTCTTTAAGCAACAACAGGATTTTTTTTTTTTAATACGATTATACTTAATGGTGTTTCCACTTTTATCATTTCCAAACAGCTTCAGAAAATATTCTCATATCTTCACCCATAAATCAGTCCCACGGTCTCTACTTTGAACATTTCACTTCTGATTTTAAGGTCTAAACCAGAATTGAGGTAGCTATGAAATTTCCCCCACCCTCAAACATGCGTATCCAAAGAAAAACAACAAGTAAGGAAACCGGTGTCAGGAGACCTGGGTCTTCACCTCAGTTCTTGAAATGACCATCTATATGCTCATTAACCTCTCTGGGTCTCAGTTTTCACAACTGCATAATGAGAGAATTGGACTCAATCCTCTCTGAGCACCACCCCTCTAGCTATAAAAATCCATAGAACTAAAATAATTTTTAACAGCAAACTGACTGAAGCAACTTCATTACAGACTCAGTCCCAAGTCAGTCTCTGCCTAGACATTAGGAAGACTTTGTCCGATCAGGTGGTGGGGAGGGAGTAGAAGATTGGAGACTTAAGAAAAAAGAAGATTGCGGTGACTACATTTACTTGCAAGCAAGTACATTTACATTTAGTATCTGAAACAAATTGAGATGGGCAGGATACACTGATTATCGGTCCAACTCTACTTCTCTACCTTGACAGTAGACTTGAGTGCTAGGACAGTCTCTGAGGTCAGATCCCTCCCATGGGTCATGATACCTCAACTAAGGGCTTTCTCAGCAGCAAGTTGGTAAAGAACCCACCTGCCAATGCAGGACACATAAAAGACACAGGTTTGATCCCTAGGTTGGGAAGATGCCCTGGAGGAGGGCATGGCAACCCACTCCAGTATTCTTGCCAGAAAAATCCCATGGACAGAGGAGCTTGGTGGGCTCAAGTCTATGGGGTTGCAAAGAGTCGGACACAACTGGAGCAACTTACCACACACACACCCCTTAAGTAAAGTCATGAAATTAAGCTTCAGTCTTATGCCCCCTGCTACTGCACCTCACTTTCTGAGACTCACAACTATTCCACTCACTGAGCATTGAAAGTGTTAGCTGTGTCTGACTCTTTGCAACCCCATGGACTATAGCCCACTTGGCTCCTTTGTCCATGGTATTCTCCAGGCATGAATACTGGAGTAGGTTACCAGTCCATTCCCCAAGGGATCTTCCCAACTCAGGGATAAAATTCAGGTCTCCTGCTTCTTCTGCATTACAGGCAGATTCTTTACCATCTGAGCCACCAGGGAAGCCCCACTGAGCAATACCTACAGTTTATTTTGGTAACTCAATGCAATCTCTCTTGTTCAAATGCAAACATCCGAAGGTGAGAGTATATTCAGTTTTTCCTCAGGGCACATGAATTTACAGACCCTTTCCTCAGACAACATTTTGATGAGAAAAGAGAAGAGAGTATTTTACTATAAAGGTTTAAAAAGTAGGTAACCAAGAGGGTGGAAGGCAAAAGAAACCGGCACTAAACCCAGATGTTCAGTTCACAGCAGATCTGCATAGGCACCATGGTGGTACGAGGTACTGTTCTGCCAAGGATAAGAACAGCCTAAAACCTGCCTTAGAGAAGGGTGAGAATCCATGTTTAACCAAAGAAAGATGGTAATAAGACTGGGCAAGAAAAGTACTGAGGAGCTAAAATCTTATTATCTATCATTATGACATGCTTTTTTAACTTTTATGCAGAGTACATCATCAGAAATGCTTGGTGGGAAGAAGCACAAGCTGGAATCAAGATTGCCAGGAGAAATATCAATAACCTCAGACATGCAGACGACACCACCCTTATGGCAGAAAGTGAAGAGGAACTCAAAAGCCTCTTGATGAAAGTGAAAGAGAAGAGTGAAAAGGTTGGGTTAAAGCTCAACATTCAGAAAACTGAGATCATGGCATCCGGTCCCATCACTTCATGGCAAATAGATGGAGAAACAGTGGAAACAGTGGCTGACTTTATTTTGGGGGGCTCCAAAATCACTGCAGATGGTGACTGCAGCCATGAAATTGAAAGACGCTTGCTCCTTGGAAGAAAAGTTATGATCAACCTAGACAGCATATTCAAAAGCAGAGACATTACTTTGCCAACAAAGGTCCGTCTAATCAAAGCTATGGTTTTTCCGGTAGTCATGTATGGATGTGAGAGTTGGACTGTAAAGAAAGCTGAGCGCGGAAGAATTGATGCTTTTGAACTGCGGTGTTGGAGAAGACTCTTGAGAGTCCCTTGGACTGCAAGGAAATTCAACCAGTCAAAGGAAATCAGTCCTGGGTGTTCATTGGAAGGACTGATGTTGAAGCTGAAACTCCAACACTTTGGCCACCTGATGCAAAGAGCCGACTCATTTGAAAAGACCCTGATTCTGGGAAAGATTGAGGACAGGAAGAGAAGGGGACGACAGAGGATGAAATGGTTGGATGGCATCACTGACTCAATGGATATGAGTCTGGGTAAACTCTGGGAGTTTGTGATGGACAGGGAGGACTGGTGTACTGTGGTTCATGGGGTTACAAAGAGTCAGACACGACTGAGTGACTGAACTGAACTGATGACAGGGTGAGGGGTGGAAATTTACCAAATAATTCTAAATTCCAGTGCATTTCTTGATTTTAACTACTTTAGACTTTCAACTATTTTAAAGGCTATAATCTTTCTAAGCCTATTAGTAGGGTGATCATAAAATTTATTAACCCAGTGGGGACACTTTCAAGAATGAAAGGGAATGCTATCTTTAACAGCACCAGGACATGTGTTAACCGCAACTGTCTCAGGAAAATCAGATGTATGGTCACTCACAGTAATTTCCCTATGTTCTTGGGTGGGGTATTCCATATAAAGTAACTTTTCCACTATTATCCAAATCATTAACATTTGCTTCACCCTGTTGAAATGCAGTGACACCCAGGGATTTAAAGTGTACCACTACATGAATGAACCCCACACTCTAGTCGGCAACAGAATTACCAGAGGGCTTATTAGATTCCTAAGCTCCACCCTCAGAGTTTCTGATTTAGTAATTCTGGAGCTGGACCTGAGTATTTTTATTTCTAAATTTCCAAGTGATCCTGATGCTGCTGGCCCAAGGACCACACTTTGAGAAACACACACTATTCCCTGTGATCTCAGATAGCTCTGCCTTTCTTAGTTCTTGTGCCTGCATTCTGCAGTCCTCTAGCATCTGGTCCCAGCTGTCCCTCCCCCAACTTGTTTGTCTGTGGATATAACCTGTCTCTAATGAGCTGTCTTCTAATTCCTTTTATTTATTTGAAGGGTGCTTTTTCTAATTTCCCATTGATTAAGAAAATAAATATGCAAGTTTTTCAGCATGCTCAGTTGCTCAGTTTTGTCTGATTCCTTGTGACCCTTTGGACTTTAGCCTGCCAGTCTCATCTATCCTTGGAATATTTTTCAGGCAAGAATACTGGAGTGAGTTGCCAATTCCTCCTCCAAGGGGAACTTCCCGACCCAGGGATTGAATCTTCATCTCCTGCATTGTAGGCGGATTCTTTACCACTAAGCCATTGGGAAAGCCTACATTTATTAGAACCCTCTTAAAAATAAGTGCACAAAAATAGGTTCATTTTCAACCATTTCTTCATTCAACCAACACATATTTGAGTTTTCTCCAGGTTATCACTCAGAGTAAAGGCCTGAGCTACATCTATTTTGGCTATTCACATACCTTGCTTGGTTTATTTTGTCTCCCAGCAGAGCTCCAAAGAAGTTATTTTTTCCACACAAATGCAGAATAAGTGAGGGATAACTGTAATAGTCACTTAAAGGACATGTAACTTAAAACATATCTATTAAATTTTTAAAAATGGTTAGATGATGTTGCTACAGAGATATTACTACATAACCTCGCTTTAGAGAGAGACTGTCATTGATTTTTCACAAAGATTTGTTTGGCAAAGTCTTTACAAAAATATGACAATAACTCATAATGTCCAAGCCATATGTGTCATCAACTCTACTCTTATGAAATTATCATTATCCACATAACAGTGCCATCAAGTCACCCCAATCTTCCCAGTCCTCCCATGGCATATTGCAGTGTCAGTTCATATTTAACTGAGACATAGGGATGCTGCTAGAAATAGAAAAGAGCAAACTCAGCTTTTAAGTAGTCCTTTGTCAAAGACAGCAAATCTACCTTTAGCTAATAAATCCACTTTTAGCTAATTTGAGAACTTTGTGGCAGGGAAGCTGTAATTATTTCTTTAGTTTTTCATTGCCCTCCAACAGAAATTCCTTGACACCAGGAAGTCGTTCTAATGAAAACTCATGTGGGAGTGATGTATAAAAGAGCAAGAACTCTCACCAGCTGTGGGGAGAAGAGAGTCCTCAGTGCTGGGTCCTTTCCAGTCTAGGATATCAAGACAGAGTATGAGGCTGTCCAGTTGAACCTCCTGCCCTTCATCCTATGCTAAAGCTGTCAGCACCATGCAGAGCAATGAGCAAGTAGGAGGGAACTGGACTCCAGGGTCAGGCAGAGCTGGACTTAAGATTCTTCTCTGTCACTCACTAATGTGATAAAATCCCCAAGATTCCCACTTTCTAGAATCGTCCTTTATTTGATCTAAACAAAATGAATCACAGCCTGAGAGAGGCCCAGGACCTTCCCCAATATTTCTGAGGATTTTAGGAGGAAAGACATTCACATTCCCACTCTTTCTTGCTCTAAATCCTTACTCCAAATTCAATTCTCCATCCCTACTTCTATTTTCTCTTCTGTAACACTCCCCTTGGAGAAGGAAATGGCAACCCACTCCAGTATTCTTGCCTGGAGAATCCTGTGGACAGAGGAGCCTGGTGGGCTGCTGTCCATGGGGTCGCATAGAGTCGGACACGACTGAATCGACCTAGCATGCATGCATGCATGCATTGGAAAAGGAAATGGCAACCCACTCCAGTATTCTTGCCTGGAGAATTCCAGGAACGGAGGAGCCTGGTTGGCTGCCTTCTATGGGGTCACACAGAGTCGGACACGACTGAAGTGACTTAGCAGCAACAGCAACACTCCCCTTTCTCTTCCTCACTCCACCCTAAACATGGTCACACAACCAAAGCACTTCCAACACAAGACTCTTTAGTGAAACAAGGTTTGACTAAGTTCTGACTGCAACCAAGAATGATCCAACACAGCACAAAAAAGGAGGGGAGTGCTTTGAATTCTATGCTTCTGGGGCTTCCCTGGTGGTTCAGATCACAAAGAATCTGCCTGCATAGCAGAAGACCTGGGTTCAATCCCTGGGTTGGGAAGATCCCCTAGAGAATCTAATGGCTACTCACTTCAGTATTCTTGCCTTGGTGAATCCCATGGACAGAGGAGCCTGGTGGGACACAGTCCATGGGGTCACAAAGAGTTGGACATGACTGAGCAACTAACACTGAATTCAATGCAGATCTCACTGTTCCTAAAAACGCCTTGACCATTTACAATCAGACAGTCTTTCTTCTCCAGGTTCTGACTTTCTACCGGATGTCTGGCCACACTCAGCCTCCAAGCCCTCTTTCCATTCTCTCCATCCCTCTGTCCTCCTCTCAAGTCACTAGTGTGCAATCTAAACATTTCAGCTTCTTGCTTATGCAGAGCCGTTTGGTTTCTCAAACTCCATCTTTGACTGGTTGTTGGGTCTTTTAAATATTTAAGAACAAGCTCTCTACCACTGAAATTAATTAAACTCCTATCCTAGAATGTTAATGCAATAACCACAGTCATCCTTCCAATTGCAAGTTTTCCCTTTATGTGATGGTAGCCACAGGAGTGTGTACAAGCCAATCAATTCACGAGTCTTAGCTTACTCATCTGCTTCATTTGGTTGTTATAAAGATGAAATGTAAAAGCCCAGCATAACACTTGCCAAATGGCAGCTGCTGATATTATGAAGCATCATAAATTTCCATTGGAAAGGGTGATTAATAACAGTACCACATAAGTAGTATTTGCCAACACTCACGGCTGGTAGCTGACATGCCAGACTAAAGCTGAGACCACAATCTGACACAAGGGACACCATTTCCTGATCCCCTGGACACCATGGTTTTTTTGAGAAAATACATAGTTAGGAATATTAGGCAAATCATCGAATCCAAGAAATAAAAATATCACTACCACATCCCAACAGCAAGGGATGGTATTCTCTCTTGCTTCTGTTGTTTATGTCTTTCTCTCGAAAAGGAGAGTAGAGCTGGACAGAGGCCCAGCTATGTGCTACATGAATCGGCAATCCACTGCCTGCTATGTATCTGCTCTGAGAATAGACTGCAATGCAACGTTACAAGGATTTTAATCTTCCAATGAAACGAGAGTTGGTCTATAGATAATCTGCAAATTATTTCAGTCAGCATATGAGTTAATGTCAATGTCAATGAATTGAGTTAACGTCAACAGAAAAGTCAAATTTAAGGCCAATATTGGACTATAAAAAAAGATGAGCACCAAAGAATTGATGCTTTTGAACTGTGGTGTTGGAGAAGACTCTCGAGAGTCCCCTGGACTGCAAGGAGATCCAACCAGTCCATCCTAAAGGAGATCAGTCCTGAATATTCATTGGAAGGACTGATGCTGAAGCTGAAACTCCAATACTTTGGCCACCTGATACGAAGAACTGACTCATTTGAAAAGACCCTGCTGCTGGGAAAGATTGAAGGTAAGAGGAGAAGGGGATGACAGAGGATGAGATGGTTGGATGGCATCACCGACTCAATGGACATGAGTTTGAGTAAACTCTGGGAGTTGGTGATGGACAGGGAGGCCTGGCGTGCTGCAGTCCATGGGGTCACAAAGAGTCATACATGACTGAGCAACTGAATGGAACTGAACTGAAACTTCAATCAGGTCCCATCAGTCTAATCCTTGTTCCCAGGTTATTCTCACATCAAAATGATGCAAGGCTTTCCCTGGGCAAAAATCCATCTCTCTCTCTCTCTTTCCTATCACCTTTTCCAAGTTCCAAGATGATTCCTACTCTCACAGACCTTCCCTTGTACCATAACCAAAGCTCTCACTTACAAAGCAAGTGGCCTCAGTACTTTTGACTTCATAGTACATGTATCGAGCACCAGCAATGTGCCAGGTTCCCTGCTACATGCTTTATATGCATAATTTAAATTACTTTCACAGCAACACAATGAGATAGATATTATAACCACTTTATATACAGAAAACTGATACTCATGGAACATAAGGTACTTGAACATGACCACACAATCACTAAGTGAATAACCAGGATTCAAATCCAGGTCTGTCAGATGTCAAGACTCATGCTTTTCACCACAAAATTCTCTGTGTGTGAGACCATCAACCATCAACTCAGAAAAGATTTCTAATTAGACTCAAAGAAGTCCAGAATTTTTAGTGTAGAAATGCTCACTGTCTAAAATACTTTAAAATGTATTTATCTTTACCAAACTGGGCATAGTGTGACATTCTTATGGAAGAGAGAAATAGTCCACAATTTTTGGCTAATTTGATAAATTGTATGGTGCAATTTGGTAATACATGAGCAATTCATATGTTTAGAGCCCTAGGAACTGCCTCAGCAATGGAGTAATTCCCAGCCCTTGTTCCTTCCAGTTCAGCCTACATCATGGCACCCTTTATTGTTCAAATGGTCAATTCTCATTATGGCATCTCTTTTCCTAAAAACTATCCTTTACCCTCCGAAGTACCTCTACTTAGCTTTCAAGTCCTCGTACACTCAGGCCCCAGTGTAATGTTTCTGCTTCATCTTCCACCCACCCTCACACCTAGTGGTCCCCCCCCCCGTCCCATCAAGCAGAAGTACTCAAGGCATCCCTCACATGCCCCAAGCCTCTGCTCGACAATTTAAAAAGTCCCAGTTCAGAGTGGAAGTGAGCGACAGAAATTTACTGCAGTGAGATACCACTTCACATCTACTATGACTGCTATACTCAAAAGCGTGGGAAAAACAAGTGATGATAAGATATAGAGAAACTGGAAACTGCATGCATTGCTTATGGTACAGACACTATGGCTTCTCAAACAGTTAAACATACAACTACCATATGACTCAGCAATTCCACTGTTGAGCATATATATAAATACAAAAGTGTTGAAAGGAGGGACTTGAACAGACATCTGCATGCCAATGCTCATAGCAACATTATTCACAACAGCCAAAAGGTGGAAGCAAACCAAATGCCCATTAGTAGATGAACAGAGAAGCCAAATGTGGTATAGATACACAATGCAATATTGTTCAGCCATGAGAAGGGATGAAAATTTGATTTTTGCTATACCATGAATGGACTTCAAAAAGTTCACGCTTATAGAAGAAAGCCAGACACAAAAAGCCACCTATTTTATAATTTCACTTACATGAAATATCCGAAATAGGCAGATCAATAGAACAAGATTAGTGATTGCCAAAGACTAGGATGAGGGGTTATCAAGCATGATTGCTTAATGAGGACGGAGTTTCCTTTTGGGGTGATGGGAATGTTCTAGAACTTGATAGTGCTGATGGTCACACAACAGTGTAAGTGTACTAAATAGCAGTGAATTGTACACTTTAAAATGGTTTAAATGATAAATTTTGTTACTTTTATCACAATAAAACATTTAAAAGTTTATAGAAATGACTTGCAAAAACTGCTCCATTTATTCAGTAACTCATTTATTCAGAATGTTTGCCTTGAGGAGAAAGGGATCTCAAGTCTAATGTAGTAATTGTTATATTAAATTGATAAAAAAAAAAAAAAGCCAGTGTCAAAGAACTAGGTCCCTTTGTTTTGTTATTAAAGCTCCGGGCATAACGAATGACATGGTACACAGCTGTGAAATGGCAGTATTAATATTTCAAGACAATTTATCAAAGTGGTCAAGGTGAACTAGATTCAAATCAATTCAATAAACAATCATCCATGAGAAATATCCAAAGGGTTTTCAAAGTTTTACATCTATATTCTTGAGAAGCTCCATGAAGTGAATCTGGAACCCAACCCCACCATTTCAGACATTCATCCATTGCCACCAATTATCTATTAATCAGGAGTAAAGAATAAAAGACACTTTGCAGTCAATGCAAATTCAAAGAGGAGGAC
This sequence comes from Bos mutus, assembly GCF_027580195.1. Classification (NCBI taxonomy): domain Eukaryota; kingdom Metazoa; phylum Chordata; class Mammalia; order Artiodactyla; family Bovidae; genus Bos; species Bos mutus. The sequence goes on from NC_091623.1 coordinate 25,859,994, forward strand.
AGTCTTGATAAAGTCTCACTTTTTTTTTTGGCACCCAACCAGAAAAATTGTTCAGCAAAGCAAATCCAGTACCCCAGTTTCTGTAAAAATGAATTTCCCTTTCAGACAGCTTAAATGAGCAAACATAATCAAATGAGAAAATGTGCATTTCTCCAACCATTCAGGGCGATGCTCTGCATAAAATCTGCAGTAATTTCAGTTTCAGCCATTTATTAGGAAATAAGGTATTATTCCTGGAGTCATTACAGACCATCAGTTGGAACAGAGCTGCCAGGAAAAACACTGTACAATTTAATGTTTGGCACTCTTTCACTTTTTTTTTCTGATGGTTATTGCTTTTTGAACACCAGTTCTGACTCTAGGGCCTTTCAAATTTATTCACTCAGATATTATTATCTGAAGCTCTGGTGCAAGGTGGGACAGAGCATATATATATTGCATGGTAGAAATAGCAGTGGATTTTGAAGATGGAAGATTCAGATTAAAATCCTTCCTCTGCTTCTTCCTAACTGGGGAAAAAAGTCCCTTAAACTTTGTCCTTCGTCATGCCCATTTACAAAACAGGAACAATAAAATAATCTGTCACATCTGCTTCATAAGATTGCTCTGAAGATTTAAGTGGGATGGTGGCCGTGAAAGTAAATTGTAAGGGGTGATGTTGATAACAGTGGTGATGTTAAGGCAGTGATGCTGAAGAAGGCAGAGCACCATGGCCCCTGACTCACAGAAATGACAATCTGCTAAGACATTTGCATTCCACTATGCTGGGAGGGATTGGGGGCAGGAGGAGAAGGGGACGACAGAGGATGAGATGGCTGGATGGCATCACTGACTCGATGGACGTGAGTCTCAGTGAACTCCGGGAGTTGGTGATGGACAGGGAGGCCTGGCGTGCTGCGATTCATGGGGTCGCAAATAGTCGGACACGACTGAGCTACTGAACTGATCTGAAGGGTACAGATTCCACTCATCTTGTCCTCATTCTAGGCTGAGACTTTCTCCTCCTCAAATAAACAAAAGGTAACTTACGAGGGGAAAAGTGGGCTGAAGTTTACCTTGTGGCTAGTAGTTAACAAAGAATTAAAACACAAAGTTGAAGTATTCATCTATGTTCCTATTTAATTCTAACTGCTTCTACTAAAAAATGGATCTTCCCTTCAGTTAATAAGAATCATTTGAAATTTCTTCTCATTAGGAATAGTTTTTAATATGCCACCCATGTAAAAAATTTTACGAAAAGTGAAGTTCAAAAATAAAGACCGACCCATCTTACATATTGTTTGGCATTGCTCCCTCATCCACTATAAGTCTGAAACTTCTACCATTAGAAATTCATGGAGGGTAGAGTCTTTCTCAAAGACAAGAAAGTTATGCAGTCTCTTTGCCCATGATGTTCTTTTATAGAAATGGATTCTAAAGAAATATTTATAAATGTCCATCAAAGTTTAGATGTAAAGAGTTTCAACACATGTTGTCTACAGTATCATAAAATTGGAAATAACCAAAATGTTCAACAGGTATATGGTCATAAACTCCAAGATTTCTAGGTTTCAAAGGGGTTGTTTTCTTTTTCTTCATAAACTTCAGCATTACATACAGTAAGTTATCCATTGATTTCATCACAATAAAATACATGAAAAGTTTTATTTTATGAAAGCAAATTGATGGTCATTTTGATTGCTATAATGAATTTAGTAAATGCATGTATTTACTTCCCTCCTAAAACCCCATTAAAATGACAGTAAAGGGAATGTTTTAAGGCATAAACCTACTATAACAAAGGACATAACAGGGATGCAGCAATAGCCACAAACTTTTGGAAGCTGGAAAGCATACGGATCATTGACAACAGACTTCACTGACTTGAGGAAGCTGAGCTCTAAATAGTCAGGGGGAAAACCAAAAAGGAACCAGATTTGCATCACGGATTCTCCCAAAGGCTCAGGAATTAACAGCAAGAGGCACCTCTGGAATAGAAGAAAGGGATCTGCAAGAGAAGGCAGCCTGCAAGTCTGCTTAGTAAGCTAGGAAGGAGGTTTAAGAGGAAAGGAACATATGTATACCTATGGCTGATTCACGTTGATATATGGCAGAAATGAATACAACATTGTAAAGCAATTATTCTCCATTTTAAAATAAATCAGAGGGTTTCCCTGGTAGCTCATACAGTAAAGAATCTCCCTGCCATGCAAGAGACTGGGGTTCAGTCCCTGGGCTGGGAAGATTCTCCTGGAGAAGGGAATGGTTACCCACTCCAGTATTCTTGCCCAGAGAATCCCATGGACAGAGAAGCCTGGTAGGCTACAGGCCATGGGGTCACAGAGTTGGACATAACTGAGCAACTAACACTTTCTTTCCTAAATAAAGTTTTTTTTAAAATGAAGAAGCTAGGGCTCCTGGTCTTCCTTTTCCCCATTCTGCACAGGCCAGCTTCTCCTCCTCTCACAAACCAGCAGAAGGCAACACAGAACCCACCCAGCAAATGGAGAATCACAAGATCCTGACAACGGGGAGAGAGACAAAGTCCTGATGACATAACACTAGCCTCTAAGTTCCAGGAGGGTACAAATGTCACCTGCTTTATTGACAACAATTTCTTTTTTTTTATGGTTTCTTTTTTAAAATTTTATTTATTTATTTTAATTGGAGGCAATTACTTTACAATAGTGTAGTGGTTTTTGTCATACATCGACATGAATCAGCCATGGGTGTACATGTGTACTGACAACAATTTCTATCGCATGCACCTGTAACTTTGGCATATAGGAGGTAAATATTTTTGTCCGGTACCGTCTGAGTCCCAGACACACATTATCTCCTGGCTCCTCAATTATATGGACCGATAAACTTCCTTTCATGGGTAAGCCATTGGAGTCAGGTTTCTGTCATTTCCAACCAAGGTTGTGATATATCTGAGATATCATTCTTCTAAATAAATCTACCCTTCTCAAAAATCCAACCCCCAAAAAATATGTATTCCTTAGCTACTCCTTCCCTAGCAAAGCCCATACTCATTAAGTCATATAATATTCCAGTTGCCCTTGTGATTGGCAAAGTAAATCAAAGTGCAGTGGTCTGTGACTTGAAATTAGAAATCATAGCTCTTTGTTACCTGGGTGTTACTTACAGCTAAATCCAAACACTCACTCTTTTCATAGTTTCTTCCCTTTTGGTTGCTGAATTGATACTCTTGGAAGCTTAAGGAAAAAAATCTTACCCAGAGTTGATTTTGACACTATTGCCAATAACGAGAGAGTAGAGACTGTGTCTGAATGCCTGGCTCTGTAGAGACAAAGGGCTGGAGAGTTCTTCAGAAGCCACCTGTGTTTATTAACTGCCCTCACCCAAGGGAAAAGTAAACTTCCTCTGACCCTCATGACAAGAAATAGTTTCACAACCTGGACCAAGGAATCTGAGGAAGTTAGGCCCCTACCTTCCCATTCCTTCAATGATTACACTGCAAAGTCTTCACTCCCAGGTCCTTGAGAAAGACATTCCTGGGTTGTAAAAACTGGCAAGAGGCTTTTCAAAAGATGTACTTCTCAAAGAGGCAGAGAAATGATTTACAATGACCAATTTTCTGAGGTAAATGCTCTCGGAAATGTGAGGTTGGGGCCCTGAGTCAGGAAGAAGTCTGTCCAAAGTTCTGTGAAGCTAAAGGGAACTGTGAAGCCGTCTTAATCAAGACCTGGATGAAGCAAACTGCCATTTTTGATGATTCACAAAACATCTGTCAGAGTGTTGTCATTTCACTGAATTTCAATAACAACCTTTCATTTTATTTATTCAGGAAAAATTTGTAAGAAGAGTTAGCCTCGCAACCAGCAAATGAACTTATGTTCCCCTCTCTGCTGCCCATTGGTCTTCTTGGGACACAGTGAAATCCACACTGAATAGACTATATACTTTCGTTCTATGTGATCTCCCACAGAAATCACCCATGAGTTCAAACACTGGTGTTACAACCCAAGTAGAGTCATTGGAGGGTGTTATGAAAACAGAGGAAAGATTCAGTAATGGGAATCAGCCATTTAGAACCCCATCAAGGGGGAAAGTGTTTTTTAAAGTAAAAGTGTTAGTCTTGAAATCATGTCTGAGTCTTTGCGACCCCATATACTGTGGCCCACCAGGCTCCTCTGTCCATGGAATTCTCCAGGCAAGAATACTGGAGTGGGTTGCCATTTCCTTCAAGGGGGAGGCTAATGAAATACAAAAGCCATATCACAGAGGAAGTAGAGTTAAGAAGTTGAAGGAAAAAAAAATTTTACTCTTCTCTCAATCTATCCAAGCCCCCCTTAGTTTCCTTTCCTTTTTAGCAGGCCCTTGATCAACTAAATCCCATTACAGCTTCCTTAATTCACTTGCCTCAGTGTCCCGATACCTTAATCCTGCCTTGTTGTTGTTCAGTCACTCAGTCATGTCCAACTCTCGGAGACCCCACGGACTACAGCATGTCAGGCTTCCCAGTCCTTCACTATCTCCCAGACGTTGCTCAGATTCCTGTTCATTGAGTTGGTGAAACTATCTAACCATCCTACCCTATCAAGGCCTAAATTTGGATCAATTCAACCATTTACTTTATCAATACTGCTACAAAGTTAAGTACTGTTGGAGAAATCTCACAACTTCATCTACTGGCAGAATTACATATGTAAAATTTCTGTAGACAGAAAAATGCCCCCCACAAAGATACTCATGTCCCAAGAACCTGTGAATATGCTTATGAACCTGGGAATATGTGATCTCATATGGCAAAAGGGACTTTGCAGGTGTAATTAAGTTTGTGTTAGTTGCTTAGTCGTGTCTGACTCTTTGCTGCCCCATGAGCTGTAGCCCACCAGGCTCCTCTGTCCATGGAGTTCTCCAGGCAGGAATGCTGGAGTGGGTAGTCATTCCCTTCTCCAGGGGATCTTCCTGACCCAGGTATTGAACCCAGGTCTCCTGCATTGCAGATGGATTCTTTACCATCTGAGCCACCAGGGAAGCCTGTGTGTTTAAGGGTAGAAATTTGGAGATTATCCAAGAGGGCCCAAGGGACAATCAAAAGAAAAGATGTGACAATGGAAGTAGAGAGATGGACTGATGTACTTTGAAGATGGAGTAAAGGGCCGTGAGCCAAATGATATAGGTGTCCTCTAGAAGCTGGAAAGAGCAAGGATACAAATTCTTCCCTGGATGCTCCAGAAGAAGCACAGCCCTGTGGACACCTCAATTCTAGTCCCATAAGACTCACTGCAGGTTTCTGATGCCCTGAACTGTAAGATAATAAATAGATGGCTTTCCCAGGTAGTTGCCAGAGACAGCAGAAGGGCAGATAGATCTCAATGGTTGATGCCATTTCCTGCTCACCCAGTGGCATCGTGATCAAGGAGATACTGCTAAGCCACAAGCTGGCATTTGTGTGCTGTGAGGGCATCAGCATTTCTGGCAATTTCTACAGAAATAAGGGCAGAGCATTCAAGGTATGCTGTCCCACAAGACCAAGAGAGACTAGGCTCCCTGGACCACCTGGAGGAGTTTGATGGGATCCTGCTGCCCTGGGAGAAGAAAAAGTGGATGATAATTCCTGCTGCCCTCAAGGTTATGCATCTGAAGTCTATATGAAAATCTGCCCACCTGGGGTACCATGAGGTTGGCTGTAAGTAGACTCAGTGACAGCCGCCCTGAAGGAGAAGAGAAAGGAGAAGGCCAAGGTCCATTACGGAAGAAAAAATGGAAGCAAGATGAAAAGAACATGGAAAGAAAATCAACAAATATGCCGAGGTCCTCAAGAACCATGGACTCCTGGCCTGAGCTCAATAAACTGGTCAAGCTTCATGGTTGGCCTGACCTCCCCTTCCTCCATCAGTGCCCTGGATGTGGGGATCCAGGGGCAGCCATCCAGGCCACAAGGCAGGCTGGGACTTAGGAAGCTGGGGGTCCAGAAGGGACCTCAATCACTGTTTCTGCTTAAGAAAGGCCTTTCTTTTTAAAATTTACTTTAAACAGCTCTAACAGTTGTGCAGACAAAACTTGTCTACGATCCACAAGTTCATGACGGAGTATTAAAAAATCAACAGCAGGAACAACTTGAGTTCCAATTTTTGCACAGCGAGCTGGAAAAACTAACTGGAAGAGAACCCTGCCTTGTGAATGAGGCATCTGTTTCAACTTCCCACGTGGTCAGATACCATCCTCTGTAGCTGTTAGAGTGTGAGAGACGCTGGTGGGGCAGTACGAGCCTGGGGTCGCATAGAGGTATTTATGGATGGAGATAGGGAAGACGTGCAACCCAGGGGCTCCAGGCATTGCCCTTGATTCTTACCAGTATTTTGAGACCCAGAAATGAATCAGTTATGAGCGAATGAATCTGTGTCATTTTAAGGCCACCAAGTGTGTAGTCATGTGTTACAGCGACAGGAGGCAACTAACGCAGTTTCCAACTTCAGGGGAGTCTCCAAACTCAGAAACAGCCACAGGAAACTTTCTCAGAATTTTTCAGATTTACCTTTAGTGATCTCATCTCTTCCTCCCTCTTTCAAAAGGTAATCTTTCTGCAGGCTCAGTTCCTGTCACTCTTCACTGACTCCTTCCTTTAGTCTACAGACAACCCCAGGTTAAGCCCAATCTCTTTTCTTAAAGTAACTCTTCAAGTTTTGACCTTGTCTCTTTGCTTTTTTAGTTCGAAGTTTTTGAGAACAGTCTACACATGGCATGCCCACATTTAAGGCTTTAGCTAAACTGGCTAAAGGATGCAATAAGGGTGACTCAGAGGCAAGAATGTATGTGAGAGTGGGACAGGGAGTACTGGGGAGGGAGGTCCATTTTTTAAACAAGATCCAGTTGCCAGGACAAGTAAGTGAAGATGGATACATGCCAAGAAGTTGGAGAAGCTGCAGGGAGAGGACAAATCTGTATGGAGAAATACACTGTACAGGTTGGCTCAAAGTCCGGAGAAGCCAGAGAGAGGGGATTCTGTCCAGCTAAGTCAGCAGGGGATGCAAAATTGTCTCCTCTGTAATTCAGTTGTACAGGACTGCCATTGTTCCATGGACAGACAGGCCACTCTCTCATAGCAGAACCTGGTTTCCCCAGCCTTACTGCTCAGGAGTGAGAGTTGCATGCCTCTATTGAATGGACTACACTCCTACTTACATAGTTAATGCTTAGATGCCCACAACAAATCAACGTTTCTAGAAAAAATAACATTGAGGTAACATTGCCAAGTTAATTCCTGAAATAGGAAATGGCAACGCCACTCCAGTATTCTTCCCTGGAAAACTCCATGGACAAAGGAGCCTGGTGGGCTGCAGTCTGCAGTCCATGGGATTGCAAAGAGTCAGACAGGACTGAGTGGCTGAGCACACACACACCCAGTTAATTACAATGATTTGTCTTTTAAGGCATGTTCACTCTGTGCAATATATAACCAAAAATGTGCAAATCAGGTTTCCCAAAATAGTAAATTCTGACATTTGTGCATTCCACTAATAGGATGAAATTGTTAACAGCATTCCCTTCGGAATAAGATTATGTGGTTTGCAGTCAAGTCCCCCAAGCCAGAAACAAAAATCCATGTCTTAATGCTGGAAATCATGAAGATGTTATCTTACAGAGCAAAGGGAAATTAAAGTTGCAGATGGAATTAAGATTGCTAATGCGCTGACCTTAAAATAGGGATATTTTCCTGGGTATGCAAGAAGGCAATGTTATCACAAGGGCCTTTAAAAGTATACAAAGGAGGCGAGTGGGGAGGTGAGAGGGATGCAATGTGAGAAGGACTCAAATTGCCTTTGCTGATCTTGAAGTTGCAGGAAAGGGACCAGGAGCCAAGGAAGGCAGGCAGCCTCTTGCAGCTGGAAAAGGCAAGGAAACAGATTCTTCCCTGGAGGCTCCAGACAGGAGTGCAGCCCTGCTGACACCTTGATTTTAGTCCAGTAAGACCCTTGTCAGACTTGTAATCTATAGGGATATAACGAATTTGTGCTAAATTTGTGGCCATTCGTTATGGCAGCCAGAGAAAACTAATACTGACTATACAGTTCAAATCCTGACAATCATTTATCCCTGGTGGGAGTTAGGGAGTGTTAATTAATTTTTCTCTCCCTATTTATCTGTAAAATGAGACTAACAATACTATCTACTTAAGGATTAAATGAGATGAGATAATACATATACATTCTAAAATAACCCCAGACACATAGTAAATGCTCAAAAGATGTCAAATATTGCTATTGTTGTTCTGTATTTACCTTCCTGTTTGCTTTTTATCATAAGATTTCACCTGAAAACCATGCTTCAAATAATGTTTTTCCTACTTCCATTTAAATAGCACAAGAAAAATGCCCACTAAACGTCTAACAGCCTTAAGATTCTGAATTGTGTGGAGTAACCGCCTTAGGATGTTGTTTTCAGCTGTGAATATAGAACTCATCTTGCTTGTTTCTAACCTGCTAGAACAAGCTGTGCTAACACCGTATTTTAAAAGTGCTTTCTTACTTCTTGAAGACTTAATTACAATGCTGCTGGTTGACAAGTTTGCATTTTAAGCCAAGACCTTGAAATAAACACAGTCATTTCAGTTCTTGATACAGCTGAGTGAAAGTACATTCTCTGATTAGCTTGTCAGCTTAGGGGTGCACCATCAAAATCGGATAAATTTAGCCATACTCACCAATGACCTGAGACTCATTACAGATTTTGGAAGCTTCTGAACTTTTCATTCTTTTTAAAGTATATCGTGTTTGATATATTTGGTGTGTTTACAGTACATCTAGCCATTTTATTTGAGAAATGTAACAAGCGTTTTCAGTATTTGATTAACTTAATTTATACTTTCATAGGGGAAAATCTTTGTTAGAATCATAAAACATAAAATCCTTCTATTTTTAATAAATTCTGGGGTCCCCTAAGAGATAGCAACCCTAAACAAAATCCATCTTCATGCATCAAAGCATAAAAAAGAGCTGGTCTTGCATTAGTCTAAACAGTCCCACCAGAGAAGGCAATGGCAACCCACTCCAGTACTCTTGCCTGGAAAATCCCAAGGATGGAGGAGCCTGGTAGGCTGCAGTCCATGGGGTCGCTAAGAGTCAGACATGACTGAGCGACTTCACTTTCATTTTTCACTTTCATGCATTAGAGAAGGACATGGCAACCCACTCCAGTGTTCTTGCCTGGAGAATCCCAGGGATGGGGGAGCCTGGTGGGCTGCCGTCCATGGGGTCACAGAGAGTCGGACACGACTGAAGTGACTTAGCAGCAGCAAACAGTCCCACCCTTATATTCTCAATTGTGATTAATAACAGAAAGCTCTTTTATTATGACTGACAAAAATATACATAGAAAATACTTCAGAGCATTGTTTAGAAAAGAAGTATTAGTCTTGCACCACATCTTTGTTAATTTCAATGGTAGCTAAAAGAATGGATTGAGCTTCCTGAGTTGCCGTTCAGTCATTGACCTATTCATTCTCTCAATAAATATTTACCAAGCTCATGCAAGGTCCCAAGAATTATGAAATTCTCTCAAAAGCTAAATCACATATTGTTTTAGGCATATTTGTGGTTATATTACTAAGTTGATTTTAAAACCCACAGAGTTCAGAATAGAGCTGCCTCTAAAAGAGACAGAGATGGAATGGGCAAGGAATATTCAGGTAGTCCCAAAAATATGGGGATGCTGTTGGATGTCCAGAATGAATGGTAGGTCCTCAGGCATTTGTTCTATTATTTTTATAATGTACATATACTCTACTTATGTTCTTTTCATGTATCAAATATTTATTTTGAAAAGAAACAACCAATTTCTGCCTTGTGTGGTCACTTAACTATGTCTTATATCTTGCACTGTAAACATAGCTTCTCACTTCTCCATATTTTGAGTCTGTCACCTCATTTTAGGAAAAAAATCAAACTATATGCACTTAAATTTTTTAAAATTCTTAATTAAAGAGCATTATGAACTCACATGTGATTGCCTATCTTGAATTCAAAAGCTCAAGAATGATCACCTTTTTAGGAGAAGAGCAATGGCTACACCTCATGTCTAATGCAGGGCTGAATAGCTGAAAAGTGTTTCTAGACCCAGCTCATTGTGACATCTTACGCAAGTAACCAGATATTCTGTGGGATTTTTTTTAATTTATCAGTGTCAAAATGTTTGCACATATAACCTGTCTCACACATATAACCTAGGTTTTTAAAATATATTTACAAGTATGAAAGCATTTTGAAAAGTTAAGAGCTACGTTAAAGAACACTATGATGAGCAACTGTTATTACAAGTATGTGAATTTAATAAACATTTGTAAAAGAGTTTGTGCCTGTGTGAAAGTCACCCAGTTGTGTCCGACTCTTTGCAATCTCATGGACCGTAGCCCACCAGGCCCCTCTGTCCATGGAATTCTCCAGGCAAGAACATTGGAGTGGGTAACCATTCCCTTCTCCAGGAGATCTTCCCAATCCAGGGATCAAACCCAGGTCTCCTGCATTGCAGGTGGATGCTGTTCCATCTGAATGATCAGGGAAGCCCTATGATCCAATACAAGTAATAAGATGCAAGAGCACAGTGTGGCAGAATGAAGGTAGATTCGTAGCCAGATGAGCTTGGGTTCAAACTTTGGCTCTGTTCATTATTGGCTGTGTCTTCTCTGTCAAGTAAGTTCATTCTTTTGAACTCTTGTTTATTCACCTGTAAACTGGGATATTAATACTAGCCTCATAGGATAATCCTACTACTCTGCTGGGGGGAGGAGAAGCTGGTACGGTTTCTGAGGAGAGATACACAGCAACATCTATCACGTGAAGTGACATATTCTTTGAACAAGCAGTTCCAATTAATGAAATTTATCACAGTTTCACACAATTCTGAAATGACATTACATGCATGGTTGTTCAATATGGGATAGTACAGAGGTTTAGAAATAAACAAAGCACACAAAAGTCATGCACGGGCTCAAAAATGCACATCCATACAAAACAAAATCATAGAGCTATAAACCTAAATGGGAAGGAAATCTAAGAAAGAGAAGATATATGTGTACATATAACTGGTTCACTTTGCAGCAGAAACACACTGTAAAGCAACTATACACCAATAAAAATTAATTTTGAAAATAATAATGAGGAACTTTCTATGTACTTATATGGAATGATCCCACAACAACTTGTTCAGTTAGAAACCAAGATACAAAAAGTTTGTAACATACCACGATTTGTATGTGTGTGTTTAAAGTAAAATATAGTTTTAATGTGCCAAAAATATTTCTATAAGGACACACAAGGATCACATCACTTTGGCAATCTCTAAAGAGAGAAATTAGGAGACTGGAGGATGGAGGTGGGAGGGAGACTCTCTGCATACCCTTCTCTACTTTTCACATTTTGAACCATCAAACATACTGCCTATTTGATAAAGAATGGATGGATAGGTGGATGGATGGATAACAATATCTCGCGTAAATTAAGTTTTGAAAAACTCTTAGCTTTCTTTCTTCACTCTTCCTTATCCAATCCCTACCTACCTAAACCATTTTTAAAACTAAATGTATACATTTTAACTCTTTAATGCTTTCTTCAATAATTTCATATATTTAGTTCCCTAGTTTCATTTCGATATTTGGCAAAACTAATACAATTTTGTAAAGTTTAAAAATAAAATAAAATTGTAGTTGGAAAAAAAAAAAAAATAAATGTATACATTTTAACTCTTTAATGCTTTCTTCAATAATTTCATATATTCAGTTCCCTAGTTTCAAAAAAATAAAGAGTAAATCTTCCAGTCAAAAATTATATATGTTTCTCTGTGGCATCAATTCCAGAAAATGAAATATAGAATACTGTATCTTTCAGCAGATTCTGATTCTTGAAAAAAACATTTTAAACCCAAAGTGAACTCAAGTACATTAGAAATGAGAGAACAGGCTCAGGACACCTCTGTCCCTCCCAAAAGGGAACAAGGTGAACTCTTACTGTGGAACCCGAGCCATGTCATTGTGGGAATTCAGCCGCCTCTCCCACCTGACCTTTACAGCCACTTTTAAGTTGCGAAAAGAAATTCCCTAATGGAAGTGCCAACAAGCAAGGAAATGTTCCAGGAAAGGGATGAGGCCAACAAAGCTACAAATCCAATACCCCAAGAGGTTAGGAGGACAGACAGAGTAATTTGATTTTATTATATTTCCAATTTTTATTCCAATTTTTCTTTATGAGTAAAGCCATCTCCCTTCACGTACAATTCACCATCCTTCAACTCTCTATTGCCCAGACCACTTTTAGAATTCTTTTTTTGCAGTCTTAAGATACTGGAATAGGTTTGAACCCAGCTGGTATTTTCTATTTCAGTTCTCAGGTTACCTGCCTCCTGAGTATCTTTCCATCTTTATAAGTATTGGTTCTTTAAAAAAAAAAAAATAGATTGAGATATCACTGCTACTCTTGACTTCATTTACCACATCTCTCATGCCCTTGCAGATGAAGAAAATTTTAACCATAAAGATATAGAGATGTACACGACATGGGGACATGAAAAAAGTAAATAACAACCCAAGACAAGGATGCTGAAGGGAAAGCAGTGGAGTCCCTGCCCTCAGAGTCAATGAATGGAGAGAAGAGTGGGTGCTGTGGGCCCAGAAGAGGGGTCCTCCGGGCCTGGGCAGGCTTCCTGTCGGGCACTGAAAGGACAATGGATATGCCACAGCAGGATAATGGGCATGTCAGGTAATGTGGTGAAGAGGTTAGGACATCGCTGTTGGGAACAACAGTGTAAGTAAAGGTATAGAGAATGGAAAACCGAAACCACGTTTGACCAGGAGCTGTCGGCTTGAAGCAATATTTCCAAAGTGTGGACCATGGCGCCTGGGAAGTATTAAATGATTCTAGTTGACACCAGGAAACTAATTTTTTATTTAAGTGTGTGGTTAAAAAACCACACACTTAAGGAGATGCCAGGCTTGCTGAAACAAGCAAGGGTAAGGCATGCCCTGCACTGTGCCTGCCTTCTGCACTCAGCACTACATCACACCCCAGTCCCCTGGAGACCCCAAGTGAAAATGAAAGTCACTCAGTCTTGTCCGACTCTTTGCAACCCCATGGACTATACAGTCCATGGAATTCTCCAGGCCAGAATGCTGGAGTGGGTAGCCTTTCCCTTCTCCAGGGGATTTTCCCAACCCAGGGACTGAACCCAGGTCTCCTGCATTGCAGGCAGAGTCTTTACCAGCTGAGCCACAAGGGAAGCCCAAGCACATGTGTAAATCCAGGGAGCAAGGCCACTGCGGTGGAGTGCAGCCATAAAGGAATCTTAGGGCCAGAGCAGCCACTTCACTTAATTCCCCCCATTCCTGAGGCTCGCCCACATGTCCCTCCCCTGCTCTGCGGAGGAGGAGGCCAGGTGGGGACTGTCACCCACACTGAAGACACGGGCCCGTGAAGGTGCAGCTGGGCCCCAGCGACACCCCAAGCAACTCAGGGTAGTAAATTGATTTCAATTTTAAAAGTGAGTCCTTGTGGGGGAAAATATTAACTGTAACGAATCATTTATAATTGCAAGTCCACATGGCAAAAATCCCGAAGATGATATTAGCAGTCTAGAGCAGGCCTAACAAAGTATCACACACTGAGTGACTTCATGACAGAAATGCCTGGTCTCTCAGTTCTGGAAACTAGAATCTCAACAAGCAGGTTGCCGGCAAGGTTGATTCCTTCTGAGGGCTGGGAAGGGGATAGTAAAGGACAAGGAAGCCTGGCGTGCTGCAGTCCACAGGGTGGCAAGGAGCTGAACAAACTGAGCGACAACAAGTACAACAACAGCTTGTTTTCTTATTTACAACATGAAGAAACTGAACTATATTAGTGGCTACCAAGTTTTTTGGATTTAATGCAGTACGAAAGTTTCAAACAACTAAAGGAGACATGACAAGTCTTGAAACTGAATTTTGCCAAACGGGGCAGGGATTGGCTGATTTGTCGCTAATCCTGCTTCATCTTCCTCCTGAGCACACAGCTAACCTGTATTTATTTTCCAGCTACATTTGCTGTTATGTTCGGCCACACGGTGAGTTCTAACCAATGAAACAGGAATGGAAGGGATGTGTTTCCATTGCAGGCATGGTCAGTAAAAACCTGCCTCCTGAGATCTTCCTTCTCTGTCTACATTTGCCAGCTGGATGGAGAACATTCTGGGGATCTAGATGAGAGCAGAGCCACAAGAAGAGGCTGGATCCCTGAGTGAATACAAGTAGTTAGTAGTTCTTCCCATAGTCAGATTTTACTTGTGGAAGACATGAAATATATTGGGTTAATCCATTGATATTTGGAAATTACAGCAGCCTATATACCAAGTAAGGATGTTTTTAAAAATCATCTACTATCACAAAGAAAGGATATCTTAACACCAAAATTGTAGGAAGCATTCAATCTTAGGATCAGTTCTTTAGATTGAAAAGGTAGCTCTCTGGAAAATTCATTGCCTTAAGCCTGATTTTTCTCATTTCACCATGAATGAGTGAAAACTTCATTATTGGCAGTCACTAATCCAAGAACTAATGCTGAAGTTCTAGGCCAGATGACTCTCCACTCAGTCAGAACTCAAGTAACAGGCTGAATTCCCTTGCCCGTATAAAGTTGTCAAGAAGTAGCCTGTTTCCATCTGTGTTGCTTTGTTTCTCACAGGCTCAGTTCTCACGTGGGCTATCGTGAGCATCGGCCCAGGGAGAAGAAAAACCTGTTGCTTCCTGAAAAGTCTCAGGATCAGTCCTGATCGGACCAGCTTGCGTCACGTGCATGTGAGCTGTCAACCCCACAGAATGCAGGCTGCCGGGCTCCTCCATCCATGGGAGTTCCCAGGCAATAATCCTGGAGTGGGCTGCCATTTCCTCCCCTGGGGATCTTCCCAACCCACGGATCGAACCTGCATCTCCTGTGTCTGCTGCATTGTCAGGCAGGTTCTTTACCACTGTGCTGCCAGTGCCCACCCCAACCAAACACTGCAGCCAGGAGAACAGGATGCGTGTGTGTGTGGCCACCAGGCCTGGGTCACACTGAGAGCTGGTTCCTCAAGGAAGATGTGTGTGTTCTGCTACCCAAAGATAGGAGAGTCAACACAGCAGATACCTACTACAACTTCCAATGCCTCTCCAGCTCTGAAATCCTGTTTGCAATTGGGGCAATCTGCCGTGAAGAAGCTTAGAGATTATCATTGTAGCCTAGGGTATTGCATTCCTCACAGCTGGACATCAACATGCTGCAGAAGACCTTAAACAAGAATTCTGCCCAGCTTTTCAGTGGATGTAAAGTAAAACATGGGAGAAGCATTGGTCTTTCAATGAAGCACTTTGAAGATCAAGGGGAAATAAAAACTACTCAAGCAGGCAACATATTTCAAATACAATGTATTCTCATCCTTACCAAGGCAGATGCAGATGCCAAATTCTTGGGCGATGGCAGGCTTTTTAATTTAAAATGTGAACTCTGTTTTTTATTGAGTGTAAGAACAAAGGAGGTGAATTTGGGATAATTAAAAACTCAGTTGCCCCATCTATCATCATGTTTTTATATGCTGTTGGTGTCATTCCATATGAGAGAAGATTCAAAATAAAGACACCCAGTCCCTAGTATTATCAAGGTCACATAATTTGTTCTTCTCCTGAAATGTACTGCCCTCCTTCCTTTTGAACCTGGGGATTCTGTGTGTAATTAAATGTGCTTTTACTTTACCTAGATCAGTACAAATTTTCAGGCTTTCAGTTGCACCATTATTTTGGTTCCTTTCATTCTAATTACACAGGAGGCTGGATTTATTTTTCTATTTCCAATAATCTAGCGTAGTCTCATAAAACGCAACCCAGCATATATCTTTCAGAAATAACTGGACTCTGAAGAACCTTCAAACCTAGTGCACATAAAAACTACAATATTATTCTCTGTTCCCCAGTGTTTTTCAGACTATTTTTCTTTTCATCTCTGCTCTCATTAATCCAGTCAAGAACCCTTCAATATGAAGTCTCTAGTACAGGGAACTCTACTCAGTCCTCTGTAATGGCCTATCTGGGAAAAGAATCTAAAAACAGAATGGCTATATGTGTTTGTATTACTAATTCACTTTGCTGGACAACTGAAACTAACACAACATTGTAAATCAGCTTTATTCCAAAATAAACCTTTAAAAAAAACAGGAATTCTCAACACAGTAATGGATTTGTTTCTTTTCTTTCTGCCCTTATTTTTCTCCCTCAGGAAAGTGTGAAGGCTAACTCCTACCTTTGTTGTGACAAGGCCATTTCCGCTCTGAATCGCTGTGTAACACTGTACTTTCATTTCTTTTTTTTTCCTTTCAAAAAGGGAAAGAAAAAATCTATAGTCCCACACATCCACTTGCTATCTCTAATGTATCCTAATGCAGGAATCAAGTTCTGTTTTGGAAATAAAGCATTCACAATTATTAAGATGAAGATCAAATGTAAAGATAAAATTGAGCTTTTTCTCCCATCCAAGCACTAACCAGGCCCAACCCTGCTCAGCTTCTGAGACCAGAGGAGATCAGGCACATTCAGGGTGGTACAAAACTGAGTTTTTTCTAAAGAGATGCGACAACTTTAAAGTATTGTCAACCATGAAGACATAGTCAACCATTCATTATTTTTTTTTAAATTTTATTTTATTTTTAAACTTTACAATATTGTATTAGTTTTGCCAAATATCGAAATGAATCCGCCACAGGTATACCTGTGTTCCCCATCCTGAACCCTCCTCCCTCCTCCCTCCCCATACCCTCCCTCTGGGTCGTCCCAGTGCACCAGCCCCAAGCATCCAGTATCGTGCTTCGAACCTGGACTGGTGACTGGTTTCATACATGATATTATACATGTTTCAATGCCATTCTCCCAAATCTCCCCACCCTCTCCCTCTCCCACCGAGTCCATAAGACTGTTCTATACATCAGTATCTCTTTTGCTGTCTCGTACACAGGGTTGTTACCATCTTTCTAAATTCCATACATATGCATTAGTATACTGTATTGGTGTTTTTCTTTCTGGCTTACTTCACTCCATTCATTCTTTTACCAAACATTTACTGATTCCCTGAATGTGTTGGTCATTATGGTCTAGGAGTCAAGGACACAGGACCAAATCACATACTAGATCCTGCCCTCTTCCTCACCAACATTACATTCCAGAGGAGGAGGCAGGAAATAAGCACTCAACAACAAAACGTCATGTTCTGAGAGACAAAGCGGGTAAAGACGTACACAGCGACCAGAGCACCTACAGAAGTCGTCTCTGAGAACACAGCAAGCGCAGTGAGCCCTAGGCAAGGAGTAAAAGGCAACCACGCTGCTGAAGGGTATGTGGACACCTTCCAGGCAGCGGGAATACACGTGCACAAGTCTAGAGCCCGGGAAGGTTCACCAAGGTCAGGGGATAGAAGGAGGCCAGTGCAGCTGGATCATATCTTCACTCACCTTACTGATCACCAGTAAATCCAATTTAGAGACATTATTGCTTGAGTCTAAAGCACCATTTTAATTTCCTGGGATGTTAACTTATGCCTTCACTTTGGTAATGACTTGTTTTTTCTTATGCAGTTAGGTAGCTTTGAATTTTCTGAATGAGTCTGTCTTCAACACTAGAGAAGTCTATTGAGAGTCAAGGTATTGAAAGCTTCAGTTACCACTCTGATGGTCAGAAAGAGTTAATACACCTTCCAAAACATCCAGTTTACTGCCAAGAAATCCTGTCTACCCTGCGAGAATCTGGCCGGGTATTTGTAGCCATCTGGTATTTAAAATAAACCTGATCGTGCAGAACCCATCAGTATTTTTAAAACATAATGCAACCAACACAGGTTTTAAACGCACACATCCGTTGAACTAAGCTGTTCTCATCTTTGCCTTTTAGTGTCCAGGCTTTAAAAACATTTCAAACCACCTAACAAAATGTCATGTGAAAAGGACGGAAGGAGCAGGGTTTGATTGTCTCTTTTGAGGTCAGCAGGATCCCAGCGTCTGTTCCATCTGTTTCCTGTAAGTACTCAGGGCCAATTAAGACTCAGCAGATCTGAAGAGGACAAAATGCCAAGTGCTGCCCTGGCTCCGTGGCAACTGAGAGAGGAGGCTGCCTCAACAAGGAATGGGGTAACCAAACAGACGATGGACAATGACATCAGGACGTCTTGAGCACAAATTCTAGGCTGCCACCGACTGGCATTAAGACTTTAGTCCCTACGTAACTTACCTAACGTCTCCAATCTTCATTTTTAGCAACTGTAGAAAACAATAATAACTACTCATTCGACTTGTTGTGAGAATTAAGTACAAGAGTGTGTATAAAGTGCTTGGCATGCAGTAGTTGTTCAGCAATAGCAGGTGTCACGTTCATTAGTCTTAATAATAAACTTCATTTTTCAGGTGAGCAGAGGAACACTCACTAAGCCATTCCCCATTCCCATAGAGAGATGGCAGGAGTTGAGGATATATAGGTCATAGCCTACCCGGACCACCTAGTACCAGCTCAGTTCCTATCCTGTCCCTCTTATTTAAGGCTAGAGATCTCAGAAGGGCCATGGGGCTGGGGCTCCCACTGCTGCGGGGGTCTCAGATTTAGACATGTTAGGTAATTGCCTTGCAGGATGATTCCAGAACAACCTGCTCACTGCCTTGTGCCTTCTCTCCAAGGATCTCCTGGATTCCCAAGGGGAAGAAAAAGTAGTTGATAGCTATTTCCCTTCCCCCATCAATTCCAAGATAGCTCTGTTAAAACCCTCCTTGTGGCTCAGCTGGTAAAGAATCCGCCTGCAATGTGGGAGACCTGGGTTCCATCCCTGGGTTGGGAAGATCCCCTGGAGAAGGGAAAGGCTACCCACTCCAGTATTCTGACCTGGAGAATGGGGTCATAAAGAGTCAGACACAACTGAGCGACTTTCACTTTCCAGTGTATCCAGCAATCTCACACTTTTAAAGAATAAAAAATACAGTAGCTGCAATTGCACCCCACTCTAGTCCTCTTGCCTGGAAGATCCCATGGGCCGAGGAGCCTGGTAGGCTGCAGTCCATGGGGTCGCTAAGAGTTGGACACGACTGAGCGACTTCACTTTCACTTTTCACTTTCATGCATTGGAGAAGGAAACGGCAACCCACTCCAGTGTTCTTGCCTGGAGAATCCTAGGGACGAGGGAGCCTGGTAGGCTGCCGTCTATAGGGTCGCACAGAGTCGGACACGACTGAAGCAACTTAGCAGCAGCAGCTCCTCACACACTATAAAGGCCTGGGATGTCCTGTCCTAGATACAGTGATAAACACTTGAAATGTACAAATGATTTCAGATACTCATCACTTGATGGTGCTATCTGCTGTTCAAAATGTAGTAGTAACAGCCAACCAACTTTATTTAAAACAAAAAAAATGTTTCTTTAAATCAAAACAAACGCTATTAAAATGCCAAATTTCTTTCGAAGAAAGAACCCAGGACTTGAAGCATTACTTTAAGACAAGAACACAGAGAAAAATAATCCTGAGCTTTCTGAAGCTCCTCCTACTTGGTGCTCATACCTTCTTGGATAAGGCCTTGGATAAGGCCTGAAGATGGGCCTCTAGAGGCTGGATCCCAGCACTATCCCAATGGGCTCTGCCTTCAGATCTAGCTGCCTCTGCTTGGAGATGGGAACACCAACAGGAAGCCTCAAGTCCCTGGCTGTTTTCCAACCACTATCTCCTGTTGGCCTGCATCTCAAGCCTTTAGCCCCAGTTAAAGGCTTTTCCAAGCCTCTCTGGAAAGGCATCCCCAGCAGAACCTCTCAAGAGAGTGTCCCTGAGCCATGGAAACTGCAGATAGTCCAGGCCCAACGGCTGCCAGAGCTTCTTTCTCCCTCTGACCTCACCTCTTGCTAGCCTGTTCCTTCCTCCTTTCCTTCAGCCCTCCTGTCTTTTCCACAACCTGCTCGTGGCTGCCTCGAGTCTGAGCATCTGCTGTTCTTTCTGAATCAGAGGTCTTTTCCCCAGAACCAGTTCCATACTTTGCAGGGCCCAGGGGAAAATGTAAAGGGAGGCAGAGGTTCTCGTTCAAAACTTACTGAGCATTTAAAGATAGCGACAGCAGCGCTTACTGAGCATTTAAAGATGGCGACAGCAGCGCTTTCCACCGAGCTCGGGACCCTTCTAAGCTTGGAGACACGGAGCAAATCCACAAAGGCTGGCCCTACGTTTTCTTCCACACTTCATCATCATCGTCATTAAGGTCAGCATTTCTAGTCTTTCTCTTTCAGTTCCTTGCTTATTTTCTTTGTAGCACACATATCGTCAGTGTAGACGTTCATTCATTAGCTTACATCTTTGGATCTATCCCCCTACCCAACAACAAACCCCTTTTTAAACCATAAGCTGAGGTCTAACTTTGGCCACAGTTGGATGCTCAGTGTCTAGAACTGTGTCTGGCTTATGTATACACCAGTTCCCTGGTGGCTCAAACGGTAAAAGCGTCTGCCTACAATGAGGGAGACCCGGGTTCATCCCTGAGTCGAAAAGACCCCCTGGAAAAGGAAATGGCAACCCACTTCAGTCTTCTTGCCTGGAAAATCCCATGGATGGAGGAGCCTGGTAGGCTAGAGTCCATGGGGTTGCAAAGAGTTGGACACAACTGAGTGACTTCACTTATGTTCAGTTCAGTTGCTCAGTCTTGTACGACTCTTTGCGACCCCATGGACTGCAGCATGCCAGGCCTCCCTGTCCATCACCAACTCGTGGAGTTTACTCAAACTCATGTCCATCACATTAGTGATGCCACCCAACCATCTCATCCTCTGTCATCCCCTTCTCCTCCCACCTTCAATCTTTCCCAGAATCAGGGTCTTTTCAAATGAGTCAGTTCTTTGCATCGGGTGGCCGAAGTATTGGAGTTACAGCCTCAACATCAGTCCTTCCAATGAACGCTCAAGACTGATCTCCTTTAGGATAGACTGGTTGGATCTCCTTGCAGTCCAAGGGACTCGCAAGAGTGTTCTCCCACACCACAGTTCAAAGGCATCAATTCATGAGCGCTCAGCTTTCTTTATAGTTCAACTCTCACATCCATACATGACTATTGGAAAAACCATAGCCTTGACTAGACGGACCTTTGTTGGCAAAGTAATGTCTCTGCTTTTTAATATGTAGACACCCAATAAAACATTCTACCTGTATGGATTGCTTATACTCTGTTTTCTGTTTGAAGTTACTTTTAACGTTGAAATTGTCAGCATATTAAAAAAAAGAATTAACTTCAGATGTGTCAGAGAGAAAGTAGGAACCTGGGAGAATATGCCAGAGTTGAGTCAACCGTAGCAGTGTTCTCTCATTTCCTCTTCTTTCCCCAGATATGACTTGCTTTCTAGACTCAATAATTCCTGTTATGATTTCTGATCTACCCAAACTTTTTTTTTTTTTTTGGTATAAAGGAAACAACCTAGTCGCTCTGCAAAGCATATTTAGAAAAGAAGAAGATGGATGTCATGACGTCCCTGTGGGAGAAGTGAGTGAGGAGTTATTCTGACACCACCTGCTGTGCACAACAGCACAAGGCTGACACTACCCACACTGAGTCAGCGCACACCTCCCCCTACCTGGGGTGCAAGGGTATCTCCAGTAAGACAGCCTACACCTCAGACACCAGAGGCAAGTGGAGTTTCCGTGCAGTTCCCAGTTCTGACAAAGTGGCTACAGATTTGGGCTAGCTGGAAAAAAAAGAAGTCAGGTCTCTAGCAGGTTTGAAGTGGCTTGAGAGCAGAAAAAAGGGAGACTAGCCTGGGTTCTTATTGTGGTTGGGGGTTGGGGACAGGGCAAGGGCGTCTGTGGTTTGAGTCTTCCACAAAGGAGGGAACCGCAGGCTTTCTTACCTGCTTGTCCGGGTCTGGAGTACAACGGGAAGAGGGACGGTGAGGTTTAAAAGCTATCAGTAGTCCAACATGGAAAAATGGAGTCAAGATTCCTCCTGACCCATACAAAAATAGTCAAGACTGCACCACAATCCCCCATGGACACATCACAGAACTTCAAAACTTATCACATAATTTTCTGCTTCTTCTAAACTGCCCCCTCCTTTCAAACCCCCATCAGATGATTTTGAGATAAACCCTAAGCATCAAACCATTTTGTTTGTAAATAATTTACTACATAGCTCCAAAATACTGACTTTCCTTTTCAAATATAACTACAAGTCCATCACAAGACCTAAAAAATTAATAGAAATCCCCTAATACCATCAAATATTCATTCTGTGTTCATATTTCCACAAATGGCATACAAATATCATTTTTAAGATTCTTTTGTTAGTATCTGGATACAAAGAACAGCATTACAATTAGTTAACATGACTTTTACACCTGTAATAATTTACAGCTCCCAACTATATCTAATTATTTTTTTCTTGAAATTTTATTGCTGAAGAAACCGGGTTGTTTATCTTATAGAGTTTCTCTGGCTTCAGCCGTTTGTATCCTCAAAGTGTCTTTCTAACATGTTCTTGTCTCTTTTTTTTCCTACAAATTGATAGAAGCCTAATCTCATTCAGATGGATTTTTTTTTTTTTTTTTGAGCAAAACAACTTCATCAGAGTTGCTATGTGCTTCCATTAGGAGGAATATGATATCTGGTTGCTTTTTTTCTTGTGATGTTATGAACTATTGATAGTCAGCTCACAGGTCCATTAATTCTCTGATTGTGAAATCATAGTTTGCTAATTCTATCATTCCTTCTTGATTAGTTGATTAAGTTTTATAAGGAGTGACTTCTCTTTATCAACCACTTGGTTACTCTGAGATTTGGTTCATGTAGAAAAAATACAATAAATGCTTGATTCGTTCCCTGTGTTTATCATTATTTAGAATGCCCTTGTGTCCTGGAAAGGCAATCTCCAACTTTATTGGAAACTTTTTAAAAATACTGTTTTGAACTGATGGATTTTAATGTATTTGATTTTATTATTCTTATTCGTTATCAGATTTTCCAACTTAAACCAGTAAAGATCAGTTCAGGGTTGCTCTTAAGTTAATTTGACACAACTTCAATAGTCTTTGAGAGCTTTCTTGTTTGCTGTGTCAAAGCTAATTTTGACTTTTTCCTTGAACCAGATGATTTCTCTAAGATATTCCTGTTGCTTCAAAGGGAATTGGTACCTCAATATCGCTGTCTAAAAGTATTCATTGCTGTTGGGTTCATTGTAGAACTGTTTTATGTTCCTTTTTTTTTGCATTCCCATTCTTATTTCAGATTGAGGGTTTTTTTTTAATTTTTAGCTCCCATCTTTATTAATTTCAAATACATGGGGAAACAGTGGCTGACTTTATTTTAGGGGACTCCAAAATCACTGCAGATGGTGATTGCAGCCATGAAATTAAAAGACGCTTACTCCTTGGAAGGAAAGGTATGACCAACCTAGACAGCATATTAAAAAGCAGAGACATTACTTTGTCAACAGAAGTCCGTCTAGTCAAGGCTATGGTTTTTCCTGTAGTCATGTATGGATGTGAGAGTTGGACCTTAAAGAATGCTGAGCGCTGAAGAATTGATGCTTTTGAACTGTGGTGTTGGAGAAGACTGTTGAGAGTCCCTTGAACTGCAAGGAGATCCAACCAGTCCATCCTAAAGGAAATCAGTCCCGAATATTCATTGGAAGGATTGATGTTGAAGCTGAAACTCCAATACTTTGGCCACCTGATGCGAAGGGCTGACTCACTGGAAAAGACCTTGATGCTGGGAAAGGTTGAGTGCAGGAGGAGAAGGGGATGACAGAGGATGAGATGGTTGGATGGCATCACCGACTCAATGGACATGAGTTTGGATAAACTCCGGGAGCTTGTGATGGACAGGGAGGCCTGGTGTGCTGTGTTTCATGGGGTCACAAAGTGTCGGACGTGACTGAGTGAATGAACTGAACTGAACTTATTAATTTCATAGCTTTAACCATATTTAAATGTCCTTTCAGTGGTTACTAGAGGTCATAACAACAATCTTTGACTTAGCAAAGCCTAACATAAAAGAGTATTTTATCTCCTTGCAGATGATGCAAGGACCTTACAACAATTTGATTTCATTCACCCCTTCTCTTACTTAAATCATCTTATATAATTTAATACTTTATGGATTTTATTTATATGTTTATATATTTTATTTTTTCATAGTCAATATTCACTGAGATTTACCTTTTTCAGCGCTCATCATTTCTTTCTGCATCTCTAAGCTTTTGGGGGATCTTGATCTTTTTCTACTTGAATAACCCTATTTCTTTTAGCGCAGATCTTTTGGTGATGAATTCTGTCAGTATTTTCTTTCAGTAATTTGGAAAATACTATTCAGCCTTCTGAAATTCATTGTTTTCTAATTTTTACCTTTTTACTCTGGCTACTTTAAAAAACATTTTTATCTTCCTGATTTCTTTTTATCAGTTTTACCATGATGTCTCTAGGTGTGATTTTCTTTGTATTTACCTCACTTGAGGTTTGTTTGTAATGCCTCTCACACAAATGCTTGATGTCTTTCATCAGCTTTAGAAAAATCTTTAGCTATCATCTCTTCAAATATTTCTTCTGCCCTTTTTCTCCTGCCTCTGTTATTTCAATAAAATACATATTAGTTTTTTCTGTATTTTTTGTACCTTTCATTTTTTTCAGTATTTCCAACCTTTTGTTCCTCTGTGCTTCATTCTAGATATCTTCTTCTGACTAATTACTCTGCTTATTAATTCTCCCTTCAGTGGTACCTGATCTGTTAAGTGTGAACTTTGAAACATTAATTTTAGATATTATTAACACATTTCTCATTTCTTTTCATTTCCAATTCTTTGCAGAAGTTTCAGATCCTGTCTTTTATTTCCTTAATCAAATTATGCATATAGTTTTGAATTCTATTATGTAGCTTACCTGTGGATCTGTTTCTGTTTATAGGTAACAGTTAAACTCTCTACTTTCTCATATGCCTTTTCTTGTTGAGTGCTAGATACTGTGGTTGAAAATAATAGATGTAACTTGCCCCCCATGATGATGTTGCTGCTGCTGCTGCTGCTAAGTCGCTTCAGTCGTGTCCGACTCTGTGCAACCCCATAGACGGCAGCCCACCAGGTTCTGCCGTCCCTGGGATTCTCCAGGCAAGAACACTGGAGTGGGTTGCCATTGCCTTCTCCATTATCTTCCGCCAAAGAGGATTTACCATTACCTCTGGTAGGGACCACGAACACTACAATTCTGGATTTGCTTAACAAAATAAGGGATTGAAATTATTTGAAGCTGGGCTTCAGTACCTGAGAAGACTAATTTCTATACACCTTTACTTGGGTGGTAGTGAATGCCAACTTAACATCTAGAAGTTTATCAGAGACCCCCTTCCTTATTTCCATTCCCCCCATCCCCCAGCCTGTTGAAATATCTGCTCAGCTTTATAGGTTCTCAACCAACATTTCTGGATTTGACAAGTACCGCCATGGGAAAAGCAACCCCAAATTCTGAGCTGACTTTTCTGGGATTACCCATCCTAAATCTTCACCCTACAATGCTTTGCAGATTTGCTGGCTCTATGATGCCTTCAAAATGATTATTTTCTCCCCAAATTTTCACTGTTGTTCATGAGAATGTTGGTCCAGATTACCTGCTCTGCCTGTATTAGAAGCCAAAGGCTGTTTATGCTTTTAGATTACGAGCATAGTTAAGGGAAAAGTTAACCAAAGACATTCTTTCTGTGGAAAAAGAGACTATTCAAAAGCTTTATATCTGAAAAACTAGTGGTATATGAAATGCTTTTAAGTGACAAAGGAACTTCTTAATTTTAATAGTTATGTATTAATTTTTCTGATTAACTTTTCTTTGTGGAAAGTTTAAAAATGAGTTGATTTAAAGAAAAATATTAATGAAACAATGAACTATCAGAAAAAGAAATTAAAGAAACAATGTCATTTATAATCACATCAAAAAGAAAAATTACCTGGGAATAAATCTAAGGACAAAAAAGACCTCTACTCAGAAAACTATAAGATACTGGTGAAAGAAATTGAAGATAACACAAACAGATGAAAAAATACACCACGTTCATGGACTGGAAGAATTACTATTGTCAAAATAACCATACTACCCAAGGCAATCTACAGATTCAAGGCAATCCTTTATAAAACACCAAGGGCATTTTTCACAGAACTAGAACAAATAATTTTAAGTTTTATAGAGAAACACAAAAGACCTCAAATGGCCAAGACAGTCTCAAGAATGCAAAACAGAGTTAGAAATATCAAGCTCTCTGACTTCAGGCTACAGTATAAAGTTACAGTAGCCAAAACTATATGGTACTGGCCACAAAACAGACACATAGATTGATGGAATCTATGAATAGAGAGACCAGAAATAAACCTATGCACTTCTGGGCAATTGATCTATGACAAAGAAGGCAAGAATATACAATAAAGAAAAGATAGTGTTTTTAATAGTGGTGCTGGAAAACTGACAGTTGTGTATTTAAAAAAAAAAAATGAAATTAGAACGTTCTCTGACACTGTATAAAAAAAAAAAAAAAAAAAACTCAAAATGGAAGACCAGAACCATAAAATTAAAAGAAAATAAAGGCAAAACACTTTTTGATGTAAGAATAAACAAATGGGACCTACTTAAAAGCTTTTGCACAACAAAGGAAACCACCAATAAAATGAAAAGTTCAGTTCAGTTCAGTCACTCAGTCGTGTCTGACTCTTTGCGACCCCATGAACCGCAGCACGCCAGGCCTCCCTGTCCATCACAAACTCCCGGAGTCCACCCAAACCCATGTCCATTGAGTTGGTGATGTCATCCAACCATCTCATCCTCTGTTGTCCCCTTCTCCTCCTGCCCCCAATCCCTCCCAGCATCAGGGTCTTTTCCAAAGAGTCAACTCTTCGCATGAGGTGGCCAAAGTACTGGAGCTTCAGCTTCAACATACTATTTGGAAAGATACATGCAACACAATCTTAACAGCAGCACTATTTATGAAAACCAAGATATGGAAGCAACCTGCCGTAAATAGATGAATGGACAAAGAAGTGATATATGTACCTATGAAAGTGAAAGCGAAAGTCGCTCAGTCATGTCCGACTTTTTGTGACCCCATGGACTATACAGTCCATGGAATTCTCCAGGTCAGAATACTGGTGTGGGTAGCTGTTCCCTTCTTCAGAGGATCTTCCCAACCCAGGGATTGAACCCAGGTCTTTTGCATTGCAGGCAGATTCTTTACCAGCTGAGCTACCAGGGAAGCCATATATATATATAAAAACGTGTGTATATATATATATAAAACACATGTTTTATATATATATAAAAATAAACATATCTGCCTATCATGATTCATTTCTCCAAGTCATATAGCTAAACACTTTGCATCGGAAATGAATATTTTAGGAATTGTTATTTATTTAAATATGCTAGTTCACAGAGATGTGCCTTATAAAGACAAGTGTGACTGAGTATTCCTTACAAGGATCAGTATCTCTGATTCATCCTAAGATGTCCACCAAAATAACGCTCAGCATTCTGTAAGGTCCTGCCTCCCAGGGGACAACACAAGAGATGGGCAACGTTCTGCCAGGCCTTTAGAAATGGCTTCCACCGTTTCATTTGGAAGGGTCCCAGTTCCTTTCTTCCTATTGTACTTCTAGAGTTTTTCCCCCAACTTCCAGACTGCTCCGCATCAAATTTTGCTTGACTATATGATAGATAGTGTTTTGTCTTCCAAGGTTTGCCTGCAAAAATCACCCCTTTCCCATCCTCCATGGATTCCTCATTGGGTTACCAGTCACTATGGCCTGGGGTCCCGAGGTGCGTTAGTTTCCCACTGCTGCTGCAACAATTACTACCAACTTAGTGGCCCAAGCAATACAAATTATCCTCTTACAGTGCTAGATGTCAGAAATATTCAAATCAAGATGTCACAAGACTGCATTCCTTCTGGAGACTGCAGGGGAGAATTCATTTCCTTGCTTGTTCTAGCTTCTAGAGTCTGAACTTATTAGCCCACGGCCATAGCCTCCATTTTCAAAGAAACATAATTTCTTCCAAACTCTCTTTCGCTCTGACCTTGATTTACATCATCACACTGAGCTTCTCTTTGACTCTGATCCTTTTGTCTTCCTCTTTATAAGGAATCTTGTGACTACACTGAGCCCACCAAAATAACCCAGGATACTTTCCTCATCTCCAAATCCTTGATTCCAAATCCAAATCACATCTGCATAGTCCCTTTAGGATTTTATGGTAACATATTCACAGAGCCCAGGGATTCAGTCTATTACACTGGACCAGTCCAAGTACCAACAGCCCTGGCCACAAAGCTTTTTCAAAAATGAGCATATAGCTCAATAAGAGAATTAAAGAATTGCCTAAGGTTGATATGTGGATGTTGAGAAATTTAATCTCTTTCTACCAGTACTGTTTTATCTAAGACACTATCAATGTACAGCTTTCCTGACACATGGAAAGAGACTGAAACACATTCAAATCAGTCTGGAAATTCCAGAAGCAAGGAGTGAATGGGTGTGTGAGAGAGGATCCCTCAACATTCCTTATCAAGTAGATTCTGAAATAGTTTTTCCACCCACAGATAGCTCAGTACCATGGTTCATTCCTTCTCTTTTTTTTTATTAAGATAATTTGAATTTTTTTTCCTACTAATAAAATTGTTTATCTGTCAACTGATCTCTAATCTCTAGAGTGGATGCCAAGTCAGTATATTTCCCTGGCCTAACTAATTCAAACTAATCATAGGGAAAACATTGGATGAGACAGAAGACGAGATGGTTGGATGACATCAACACAATGGACATGAGTTAAGAGCAAACTCTGGGAGATAGGGAATGACAGGGAAGCCTGGTGTGCTGCAGTCCATGGGGTCACAAAGAGTCAGACACGACTTAGCAACTGAACAGCAACAACAAGGGAAAACATTTTGTACTTGAGGCTTTTGTAGTCAGAGTTTCTGCTGCTTTTCTCCACATAGAAAAAAAAGGAAAAGAAAAGCTACATGTCGTATTTTTCCAATGAGAATATAACTTCACTTTCCCTCCTTACGCCAGAGTTCTCTTCAGTTGCACACTTCTTTACCAAGTAATAGCCTTTGTGTTTTTAGCCTTCATTTCTTCCCAGAAGGATGCATTTATTGAATCATCCAGAAAGACTCATTTCTGCAAACTGAGTTGAGATATTGGCTACAAGGATCTTAACTGATTTCCTAAAAGAATTGTATTCTTTGCAGAAAACAGAATTCTGAACAACAAAATTTGAACATGGATTTTTTTTTTAAGACATCTAAGTTGCTATCATAAGATGCAATTTTTTTTCTCCATTTGGGAATTTTCTTCACAGAATAGCTGACCCAGTGGAGAAATAAATATGTTTGGGTCAGTTAATTATGGAATTTCCCAGGTGATGCAGCGGTAAAGAATTCACCTCCCAAAGCAGGAGATGCAGGAGTCGTGGGTTTGACCCTGGGTTGGGAAGATCCCCTAGAGGAGGAAATGGCAACCTGCTCCAGTATTCCTGCCAGGAAAAATCCCATGGACAGAGGAGCCTGCTGGGCTATAGTCCACAGGGTCACAAAAGGTCAGCCATGACTGAGCAAATGGGCACATCTATGCACACACATATTAACTACATAGGTTGTGAGCCATGCCCCACCCCAACACACACACACACACACACACACACACACAAACACATTTTAAATTGTTAGCGTTCTATATTCTCAGTCACATTTCTAATTTAGGATTACATTTTACTTGTGATTTCTCAGGGCATTATGTAATCAGCTCAATACGTCTACTTCAAACTTTTAAGCAACTCAAGACTGCCAGGAGGTCCAATCTGGCTTTCTGTGGTGGCTTGGGTACTGCCCAGCCCAAACAACAAGTCACTGGCACCAGTGATGTGGGCTCTGTTGCCAGCATGTTTCTGTTAGTCAACAACATTTTTATCTGACTTCTGCTAAAATTAACTTCACTTGGAATACAGTCTTTCTGTTTCATCAGTATAATTACTGGCCCTAGAATGCTTCCCTAAAGCTGTTGTTTATAATGATTCATGTAGCAGAAAATATACAACTTGGTTCTTGAGAGTCAAGCAATGACAATTCAATCCTGGAGCTGAAAAATGTAAAAAGGATCCATATGTAAACCCAGTGGTACAGAAAATTTCTTTAAGAGAATAATTTTGGGGGAAAGATAAACACGCACACACACGCATGCATGCACACACACCCCTGCACTTTAAAGCATCTTTTACTCTAAAAACCTATAAACGGTATCTATTTGGTAGCTCATCTCAGTCAGGTTAATTATAAACTAGGTAAATAATGTGCAAGGGAAAACTGAGGGATCCTTCTCGCATTATTTCGGGAGTAACGATGCTTCTCCAATTGCTTTCTCTGTCTTGGTGATTGATGTTTCATTACCACTGCATTCCTTTAGCGGCAGGGCTGGGTATGGCTAAATGCAATACCCGGGAGGGTTAGCACTCAAACCTCATCTTGCTCTGTTTAGAGGATGGGCAGGTGTTTAAGCACCGAGTTCAACTGGCAGCAATAGTTCTGAAGTCTGCCTGCACGCTGAAATCCCACCTATGAAGCTGAAGTCACAGCAGAGAGTGCTGCACCTTAGACCAGTTGAACCAGAATCTCATGGATGGGGCCTGGACACCAGGAACTTTTGAGGTTCAAGTGTCCCATGTAACTTCTAAAGTGGGACTATGATTATGAAGCTAGAGGGTTTAGGTGTGAGGAAGAGATGGAGAAGGTAGGAGGCCAGGTATAGAGTGTGAAGAGGGTACCCTGAAAAACTCCACCCAGGAGGAAAGGAATGAAAGAGGGCTGGACAGACACGTGCTGTGCTGTGTGCTTAGTCACTCAGTCGTGTCCGACTCTTTGTGACCCCATGGACTGTAGCCCGCCAGGCTCCTCTGTCCACGGGGATTCTCCAGGCAAGAATACTGGAGTGGGTTGCCATGCCCTCCTCCAGGGGATCTCCCCAACCCAGGGGTCGAACCCAGGCCTCCCACATTGCAGGCTGATTCTTTGCCATCTGAACCACCAGGGAACCCCGGACAGAAATGAGGGAGATATTTTCCTTACTCAAAACATCCCTGCTGCCCATGCCCCTGCATGCACACGCTCCAGGTCTGACGCCCTCTTGTTGCTGGGGATGGGACATGTAACCCGGGTGTTGCCACTTGGAGCCTGCATCACTCCAAAGTAGTAACTGGTTTGAAAACGAGTCACTCAGTTGTGTCCTACTCTTTGCAACCCCATGGACTATAAAGTCCATGGAATTCTCCAGGCCACAATACTGGAGTGGGTAGCCTTTGCTCTCTCCAGGGGATCTTCCCAACCTAGAGATCGAACCCAGGTCTCCTGCATTGCAGGCAGATTCTTTACCAGCTGAGCCACCAGGGAAGTCCCTTTGGTTTGGGGTGGATCAAACTGGGCCAATCAGAACCCATATTCTTCAGATTCAGAACTGGTACTGGAATTGTTGAGAAAGAAGCTCTTTCCACCAAGACTGCTAAACTGATGAAATAAAAGTACAGACCTGCTAGTAGTCATGTGACCAAACAAGGGGAGAAGCTGCCAACCTAGAGGAAGCAGAACCAGGATCGAATGAGCCCCTCCTAATGACATCCCATGACCACTGGGTCTTGCCTGGATATAATCTAGAATGTAGAGTTGTGGGAGCTAATAAGTTCTTTTGCTTGAGTCACTGTGAGTTGAATTTTCTGTAAATTACAACAAAGAGAATAGATACATGTAAATATATAACTGAATCACTTTGCTGTACATCTGAAACTAACGCAACATTGTTAATCATCCCTGCCTCACTGTAAAATAAAAATAAAAAATAAAATTTTTTATTGTTGGAAAAAATTTACAGCCAAGAGAATTCCAAGTTATAGACAAATGATGAAGCCCATATGAGGCAAGGGAATCCTCTGGGTCTCAGGGTCAGATCTGATACCGTCCCTACCCTTCAGGTAAATTTGGTTGAATGAATAGGGCTAAAGGTTACTATAAGCTACGGAAAAGAAATTGAGATGTTCACTGTGTTTCAAGGGCTATTTTAGTTGTAAATAAATATCACAAAGAAGAATATGCCTTTAATTATTTTCCTAATTTTAAGAAAATCTACAGTCCTTTTTTTTTTCTTATTGAGTTAATTTGAGCTAGAGCAATGATACTACCCATTGTCTATCACTTAATGTCCTATGGTAAATGAACCTCCCAAGAAAAACTTGTTTCAACTTTAGGGAAGAACAGTTTTCTGCAACAGACATTCTAATAAACTGGTTTCTATGTATATCATAGTCTAGTCTGGAACTTACAACAATTCTTGAAACTACTCAAGTCAGTATCTCAATATTCCAGGGAAACTGAAGGTCCTTCATAGTAAACAGATACAAATATTCAGTTTTATGAGACACAGAATATATCTCTTTACATAGATGAGATATAGAATAAGTTTATATTTAAGTTTTGAACTAACTGTTCTGAAAATAGTTGTCACTTTCACTTTAGCCAAGATTCAATAGTTGATTCAAAACTTATATTTTCATATCTCATGTATCAACCGACTCTCATTCTTTCCTGGTTCTTTATAAAAAATTTCTAATTGCAACTGTAATTCCATCAAATTTGCTTATACTTTTCAACCAAAATTGACTGAAATAAAATAGGGCTTACAATTTTCCAAGTCTGTACCAATCTTGTGTTTCCTGTGTGAGGCAAGTAACATGTAGGATAGGTTTTAGGGATAAGACCTCACAGAGTGGAGGGGTGACCTTAGGACCAAGGTCAACAAAGTCCTAGGCACAAGTCCAAACTATGACATGCAGGTGTCCCAAGTCAGACTCATCATCTGGCCTCCCCCTTCCTTCTAATCAATATTCCTTCAGTTTGTTCAAAATTTCAGTTCAGTTCAGTCACTTAGTCATGTCTGACTCTTTGCAACCCCATGAACCACAGTACGCCAGGCCTCCCTGTCCATCACCAACTCCCAGAGTTTACCCAAATTCATGTCCGTTGAGTCAGTGATGCCATCCAACCTTCTCATCCTCTGTCGTCCCCTTCTCCTCCTGCCCTCAATCTTTCCCAGCATCAGGGTCTTTTCCAATGAGTCAGCTCTTCACATCAAGTGGCCAAAGTATTGGAGTTGCAGCTTCAACATCAGTCCTTCCAATGAACGCCCATGACTGATCTCCTTTAGGATGGACTGGTTGGATCTCCTTGCAATCCAAGGGACTGTCAAGAGTCTTCTCCAACACCACAGTTCAAAAGCATCAATTCTTCAGCACTCAGCTTTCTTTATAGTCCAACTCTCACATCCATACATTACTATTGGAAAAGTAAATTTGTTCAAAATTTACTGATGTGTGAACTGCCAGCAAGCAGTGTTTGCTTGTTGCTTGGTCCACTGTTGAGGGTGTTGTTTTAATTTCCACTTGAGGGCAGTGCTTTCTTCAGCGGGGGTGGGACCAACTCATGTTTCAGTCATTATGTAAGAGGTCACGTGTGGACACTTGATGTAACTGGTGCCATACTCCTGACTTATCCGAACTATATCTCAATATGCCTTAAACCTCCTGACTTGACTGACCTGCCTTTGGCTTTTCATCCCTGGTTTGGAGCAGGCCCTTGCTTACATTGGATCATAGTATAGAAGTGGCTGTTTTCCTTGAAGGACTCCACTGCCTGAGATAGGATGTTCTGCCATTAACCCAAAGGAGCCCACAGGCCATCTTCATTCCTTCTCATCCTGACATGTGCCTTTTATTCCATCCCATAGACTCAATAAGATCACAGCAAGCAGTCAGCCCATCTCTCAGCCTGAACCTTCCCTAGGCACAGTCAGACACCAGTCTGTCATGTCCTCTGCATGAAAGGGGATGTATAATCATATTTTCCATGTGATCCCAGGAAGCCTTAAAAACCCTCCTGACTGCCCTGCAGGAGAAGTACCCTCACACACGCACACACACACAAACCTTGTCCCCTTGAAGCATCCGTTTCCAAGGAAATCCTTCTCACAAATTCTTCTTGATCCCCAACAAATGGACCCATTTTTACCCTTGAGGTGGATGAGATGTGTTAGAATCAGGTAACTGAATTTAGGATTTTAACTTGGAAATTCCTATAGGATGCTCTGCTTCACAGATCATAGCGTTATCTGAAATCTATCCCCAGAGGGTTCAGCCAAAAATTCCATTTTAATTTCCTGTTCCCACCAAGGACGTATGGCTAGCTTTACATAGCAACACCAAAGCCTCATAAAGTCATCGGGACAAAAAAATTAGAAGGTTCTTTACCAAGCACATTTAGAACAACAACCCTTCTTCTTGTCTCCCAAGGAGAACAGTCAGGTCACGACCACCCTGTGCTCTATTTCTCATCTCTAAGGTTACATGCCTTTTTTGGGAAAGCTTGCCAAACAGCATTACCTTGACTCATTCTAACACAGAACCACCTTGGCTGCCTGAAATAACTCCCTCTTTGATCTACCTTAATAGAGTTAGATTCCATCTCCCAAAGAATGCTCCATGTGCTGCAGACTGAACAGTCATGAAAGCTCAGTCCAACAGAATTTATTTATGCATAAAGATAAGTTACCTTTCTGCTCTAGGGTTTGGTAACCTGAACTATGAATCTTGGCATTTGTGTCTTCTAAGAAACAGAAACAGAACAGATAAATCCGTTGTCTGACATTATTTGAGGCATGGATTTTCTAAATACTGATAGAGGCAATAATTTTGAATTGTAAAAATATTGTAAAAATTGTAAACATATTGTAAAAACCTAGCAATTGTAAAAATAATGAATGCTTATCTCTTTAAGAATCAGTACTGAGCAGGATATAGAACAGTGCTTTAAAAGGCACTTGAGTCCCACTATATAAATTGTCCATAATTAACATCAGGGAAACATCAGTTCAAACATTTTTCTGTACAAAAAAAAAAACCACACAAATATAAAGATAGCTAGTTTAAGTAGCTAGATAGAAAAATGAAGAGCACTATCCCATTATTTTTTTAAAAACAAGCATAAAATCTAATGTAACATCAAATACTCCCATGCTTCTTTCTAAGAACCGGGTATTTTACCCTCCATTTCATTTACTTGTGGAAACATCAGGGCTCTGATTTGTCTCTAAGGAGAAAAAGCACACAAACCACAATCTCCTTCAGAGAGTGCAGGGAAGGAGCCAGATGAGAAATCCAAGGTGGATTTCTGAAATTTTCAGAAGAGCCCTGGCATATCCTGGAGCAGATGGAGACCAGGGGAGACTGAGAGCCGAGAATGGTTGGACACAGGAGGAAGTTCGTTGGTTTGTTAGCTTGAACATGGAGAAAGTACAAAGAGATTTGACCTCTCACTCTCCATTTGCCAACTTTTGAGTTGTGGTCTTGTTTTACTGATTGCATTACTTATATGAAAGATAAGATTTTGTCGGTGACTATCCATGGCCCTATTTTCAACAGGAAACATTTGCCCGATGCTCCATCAGGCTCTGGATACACAGAGATGAATCCAAGACCAGCTGTGTACTCAAGATATTTCCAGTTCCATGGAAGCAGCAGCTCATCACTGAACAACGACAGTGAGAGGTTGGCAAGTCCAAAGGTTAATCATTCACAGAGGGTTAACAGGACAGCAATAGCAACAGGGAAGTGTCTTGGGCGGAGTCCCTCTAGGCAGATGGAGTGGCGTGTGCAAAACATATGGGAAATGATAATACGTGATTTACTTCTGGAATGGGAACTGGTTCCACAGGCAGAGAAGGCTGCTTGGTCAACATCCCTGCTTGAGTTTGCCGACTCTCATGTACATGCCTATGCTGCTGCTGCTAAGTCACTTCAGTCATGTCCGACTCTGTGCGACCCCATAGACGGCAGCCCACCAGGCTCCCCTGTCCCTAGGATTCTCCAGGCAGAAACACTGGAGAGCTGAGTGACAAGATGGGAAATGTCTGTGAGGGCTTACCCAGGTACCCATCAAGTAACTGTGACATCCTGAGCCCATCTTGGTATTTAGGTTAAATGTGCTCCACAGAGAAAACCATCTCACTTTCTTGTCTAATTCCTCAAAGAAATTGCATGCTTTCTGTGTGCAGGATTCTCTAGTCAACCGAAAACAATCCACTCTCTTCCTCGGCCACTGTTAGACCTATGCCATTAATCTCTTCATTGGCTCCTACTTGGAGCATCCAAAGGAGCAATGCTTTCATTGTTTTTATGGGAAATTTTCAAATCAAATGGGCCTTGAAGATATCCTTGCATAATCTTTGGAACACTTTTCTAAGAATTCTGGAAAGGGAGCAAAAAAAAAAAAAAAATACAAAATCCTTACAAGAAATGCCTTCCCCTAGCCAGGTTATTTTCTCCAGGCTGGTTCTTCTAGACCATCAGCAACTCCTGGAACTTGTTCGAAACGTAATTTCTCCAGTCCCACGCCTCCCCCCAACTGACTGAATCAGGACCTCCCACAGGGGCTGGGGGGAGTGTCACTGTTCTAAAAGGCTCAGGTGATTCTGATTCCGGCTCAAATTGTACAACCATCATTCTAGAGACATTAAGTAAAGCCTGGAAAAACCCACAAACCTACACATGTTCTCATATAAGACTTCCAGTTTTGTTACAAAAATGTTTATCGTTTAAATGTACTTCTTGGGATCATTGCACAAACCCCTTATACTGACAATATCTTACTTCAGGCAGTCACAGTCACAGAGTCACCAGAGAGGTGCCTCAAGGGTCTTCTGTCTCCTCCAAACCTCTTCTTTAAAAAAAATAATAATAAAAGGCAATTTTCAGGCTTTTTTTTTTTTTACACTGTCTGACTAACAGAACAAAACCAGGCAGAGAAGTCCCCCTGGAAATGATGGTCATGCTTCATTGCTTTTAGTCCTTCATTCCTAAGGACTTCTTGTATTTCCTTTTATTAACACTTTAAACATTTATTTTGATCACAAACGCAATCCAAGTGAGAATAAATGAATTTATTGTCTTTTAAGGCCTCCCCCTGTGCATGCGTGCTAAGTCACTTCAGTGGTGTCTGACTCTGTGCGACCCCTTAGCCCACCAGGCTCCTCTGTCCACGGGATTCTCCAGGCAAGAATACCGGAGTGAGTTACCATTTCCTCCTCCAGGGGATGTTCCCAACCCAGAGGCCAAGCCCGGGTCTCTTGTGTCTCCTGCATTGGCAGGCAGGGTCTTTACCACTAGTGCCACCTGGGAGTACCCGTGTTCCTTTAAATAGAAAAAGGTGCTCAATGTCTTCTGAGAAAGTTCTGTTGGAATTGTTTATAGTCTCCAAAAGATGAGGATGGTAACTGGGCTGAAGGCACCTGGGAGGGATCTGCAGCAAACAGGACCATTTGGAAATCGTGCTGAAGCAAATCTTATCAACAAGATACCAGCTGATTCAGTTAGAGCTCGGAGAACGCTACCCATCAACATGGACTCAACCACAGTCGTTGGGCCGTTGCCTGCTGCCAGAACAGCTCCTTGGGATGGAGTTCCAGGGACCTTCTTTCCCTCTGACTTGAACCATATTGCAGTCAGTCACAGAAAACAGACCTCCCCAAACTGCAAAGCTGGCTCCCAACTGAGGAGCTCTGGTTTTAAGAGCGGTCAAACTTCCTCATAGTCTGTGGTTAACTCCCACCAGAAAACTGCAAAAACCTTTGAACGCTTGAAAGGTTACCACCCCCCATGGCGCCTACTGTAAAGGCCCCACCACAGTCATCCTCAAAGTGCCAGGGTCAGGGCTCATGCCCATGCTCTTCCATCTCGACTCTGTGGCACCGAGATGCCAGGCCCAAGCCTCTCCTTTATTGATGGGAAGACTGCACTCCAGGGAGGCCAGGGAACTTGTCCAAGGATAGTCCCAGAGCTGATCAGCAGAAGACAAGTCCAGTCTCCAGTCTGAACACAAAATGCAAGGTCTGTGCACATATATTAACATACCTGCACGAATACATCCAGTTCCTCTAGCAAAAACCAGGGAGTCAAAGAATGGAATGGATTATAGTGAAAACAGTTCTATGGCATTTGTTTACTATGACTTCATCTTTATTCTGCTCATCTACTGCCTGGACATAAACACACACAGTCTCACTTTTCCTTAACTTGTCAGGATCTTCAGTTCTTTCTTTTAACTAAAAATTATCAAAGATTATAACTGTACAATACTGAGAGGTATAGAACAAAATACAATTATTGGAGGACAATTGCTCTACAATACTCTGCCACAATATTTTTCTTAATGGCAAAGTAATACACATCTATTAAAATTGGGTAAAGAAGACAAAAATCAACTGTAATTATATGATAAGTGCCATTAACATTTCAGTGCTGCATGTATGTATAAATGTGTGTGTACAGACAATATTTATATAGAATAGTGTGTGTTGTGCTGTGCTGTGCTTAGTCACTCAGTTGTGCCCAACTCTTTGTGACCCCATGGTTGTGACGCCCCTGTAACCCACCAGGCTCCTCTGTCCATGGGCTTCTCCAGGCAAGAATACTGGAGTGGGTTGCCATGCTCTCCTCCAGGGGATCTTCCCAACCCAGAGATTGAACCCAGGTCTCCCATATTGCAGGTGGATTCTTTACCATCTGAGCTACCAGGGCAGCCCATAGAACAGTATACATACATGTAAAGAGAAAGAATATACATATGGAATGTATTTATGTGGATTGTATAATACATAGAATTTATATCTTGGGTTTTTTTTTTTTTTTCACTTAACATTTCTTTACTGAACAAAATCACTACTTTAGGGATTCATTTGTATTTCATCAGAACCCATTTTTTAAATTTTCTTACATTTTTACATTTGTTTCCAGTG
The DNA here is from genome assembly GCF_027580195.1 of Bos mutus. Taxonomy (NCBI): domain Eukaryota; kingdom Metazoa; phylum Chordata; class Mammalia; order Artiodactyla; family Bovidae; genus Bos; species Bos mutus. Next base: position 25,898,833 of record NC_091623.1, read on the forward strand.
TTCTGCTCTTGTAAATAGGAAGGAGGATAATATGACGTTTCAATAAAATGCAGGAAAACAGCACTGTGTAAGCAGCTCAATGTGGAGTGCCAAAGAAGGACTCTTGGCAGCTAGAGACCTGAACACTGGACCCCTATCGAGATACCAAGATGGGGAGGAGGAATATTCTTGGGCATGTGGAAATCTCTAAGGAAAACTGACCACCCACAAGTGTTCCTGAGCATAGTCCTGCATACAGATATGGCAACTCAGGAAAGAATACATAGGCTCATCCAAGACCAACACGTCGCTCACCTCCCTGTGTTGCATAACTCAGAGAGACAAACTGCTCTTGCAGAAGACTTCAGTCAAGAGCTCATTTATTTGGAAAGGACAATCAACAATCAATTCAATTAAGACATCTTCAGAGAATTCTTGAAAGATAATATACCCTTTTTCTTTTTACAATACTGTTTCAAGTATACAGCAAAGTGATTTGTTTTCGTTCTTTTTTTTCCAGACTATTTTCCATTATAGGTTGTTACAGATACTGAATATAGTTCCCTGTGCTGTACAGAAAATCCTTGCTCCTTGTCTATTTTATATATAATGGTGAGTATCTGTTAACCCCATATTCCTAATTTATCCCTCTCCCCTTATACACCTTTTTTCTAAATATTCTTAATAAACACCTATTGTTTACTCTCATCTGATTAAAGCCCCCTCTTTTTTTTTTTTTGACTCAGTGCAAAAACTTGTTCTCAGATAGTGATAGATGACCTATTTATACCATATTAAAATGAAAAATATATTGCTTCTAGCCTAAAAGGCTATGTTTAGGTTGCTCAGCTGAAACGTCTACTAGTTATAAAATATTTATAAAGTAATTTTCCCATGTGTTGCCCTTTCAACAAGTTTTCCATCATAGTGTTATGATAGTGTTTGGGTAGGAACTACTTTTATATTTTACTAGTTCAATCATTTTCCCAAGTAAACAGTAAGCTTTTCTTAATTGTTCCTTTCTCAACCTGATAATAATTTCATCCAAATTTTAGCAAATCTTTCAACACTTCTGTTTTGAGTGATCTTTTTCTAATTCAAATATCATTCTGATCTTCAAAGTACTACTTTAATTTTCATATTTGCCTTTTTAACTCTTTTCTTGTTTATAGCATTTCTAAGACTGGTCTCATTTTAGACTTTGGATTTTAAAGTAAAGTGAAAGTGTTAGTTGCTCAGTCATGTCTGACTCTTTGCGACCCCATGGACTGTAGTCCACCAGGCTCCTCCATCCATGGAATTTTCCAGGCAAGAATATTGGAGTGGGTTGCCATTCCCTTCTCCAAGGGATCTTCCCAACCCAGGGATCGAACTCCAGTTTCCTGCATGGCAGGGACATTCTTTACCATCTGAGCCACCAGGAATTTTAAATGTCTTTTCAAAGAGAAGATTCACAAAGATGCAACCTTGCAGAGCTCCAACGAATTGAGAAAATGGTTCTTTTCTGAAAGGCCATATATTCCAACCATAGACACCACTGACCTCTAAAAGAAATGTCAGGGAAATTCCTTTCTGAGCTTTTCACTGGGATTTTTCTCAGAAGGAAATTTTCTGAAGCAGTAGTTCTGAAAGTATGTTCTCTCATTTCCTTAGGATGATAATAATTGCTTCCCAATTGAAAATAAAATGAGATTACCTGGTTACATGACTTTTGGAAATACTAAAGTTAAACAAAGTTAAGCAGTTCCAGCTGCTAAGGTATAAACTGAAGAAGGAGCAAAGGGAAACTGTTTTTTAAACTTACTTGACCATTAACTCTCTTCTCAAGGAAAAATGATTAAATGTCTCAGTGGAGAATTTGAAGCCACTGATGCTTCCAGAGTAAATCGTCTCTGTCTCCATGTCCTGCCCCAGTTACCTACACAGCTTCTTACTGACTGTTGTCCAGATTCTGCTACCTATTCACGTCTGTATCCTCCATGGATTTCCATCAACAGGTATTCACCCTATGTATTGGAAAGCCTTTTCTATAGTGAAAGAAGGTAAATGTTTTATTTTCTAATTCCTGCAAAAGGACAGGTAGCTGCCCCTTGCATGTTCCATGATACTATTTATCTCCTCGTACATTTCCTCCAGGTGTCTTTCCCACGTGTACAGAAGATCCAACCAGTCCATCCTAAATGAGATCAATCCTGAGTGTTCATTGGAAGGACTGATATTGAAGCTGACACTCCAATACACTGGCCACCTGATGCAAAGAACTGACTCATTTGAAAAGACCCTGATGCTCAGTCGAGGGCAGGTGGAGAAGGGGATGACAGAGGATGAGATGGTTGGATGGCATCACCGACTCAATGAACATGAGTTTGGGTGGACTCCAGGAGTTGGTGATGGACAGGGAGGCCTGGTGTGCCACGACTGAGCGACTGAACTGAACTGACACTTATTTTGAGTTAACATCAGTGGAGTTTTTTTCCTACAGAATTTCATTGCCTCACACATCATTATTTTCAAATAATGACTTCTTCTAATAGGAACTATGGAAAAGTTAAATGAACAGCCAGCATCCTCCCACGGCAGAGGAGAAATCTATTCCACAGCAAGGCCTCTACTACCTCATATTTCTAATCCCTGCACCTCATATTTCTAATCCCTTTATCTCTGTCTCCTGAACCAGAATGCAGGTTTGCTGGCTTCCTGATTAGTGTGATCTAGAACCTCAACAGTAACAGCTGTCCTCCTTTCTCTGAATCAAGGGACCCTGGAATCTAAAATGAGAGGAAAGTACATCTCCTACGCAAACCATGCTTTTCTGATTTGCTTCCATTGTTCCTCCCTTGCCTTGCCCTGGATAGAAATACTGTGTCCAAGACAGCTTCACTTCCTGCAAGGTCCTAACCACCAGCCAGCATCAGATTCCACAGGACTCCAGGGTAACCGAGATTCCCCAAGACTAGAGACCTTCCCTGCAAAAGTCAGGAAAATCCTGGACAAACTGAGGTTGGTCACTCTGTTCTCAGATTAACCATGTCAACAGCAGTCTTTCCTGGTAAGGGCAGGGAGTCATGGTAGCAGAACCTCCTTTCGTAAGATTCTCACTTCAAAGTGCTTGCCTCTAGGGAACTGGTAACCAGCTGGAGCCAGGCCAAGACAATGACCCATAGAGAGTCTGGCTCCTCACTCCCTCTCTCCTCCCCTTCAACATCCCTAACTTCCCAATGAAGCCTCCTCTTACCATCACTACATCCTTCAATCCTTGATCACAGAATGCCCTGTCTTCATTTTTATTTCCTGTATCATACCTTATTGACATTGCATCCTAGTTAAGAGAGTCACCTAGAGACTTCATCCCCCTTGAGTCTGAACAGAACCGGCAGAATCAGATGCCCCCTGAGGACAACTGGCACATCCATCTCCTTGCAATGATGCCAATGCTCTTTCTACCTGGTTGATATCTGTAACCAGTTGGGTTCATAAACCTTCCTGGTCTGGTGCAGTCCTTCCAGAATTATCTGGTTGACTCAGAGCTTCCTTAATCCACCTTTCCGCATTTACACAAATAACTGCCCATATTCTTTCTTTCAAGAGTGCATACAGAATAGAGAAAACTGAAGGCACACATATGTCAGCTTCGCCCTCTTCATTTCTTTCTCCCTTACAATAGGCCTCTCGGGCTAGAAGCAGTCATAGGTTCACACTGCAAGAGCATGATTCCAAGAGGACAAGTCACGGTTCTTCAGTCAACGAGACAAAGAGTCTTAAAGGTCAATGAAAGTTGCCACATGGAAAATGGATCTGGGTTCACATTCCGAGGGCTGCTTCTCCTGTTCCCCATGGCGTGTGGGATCTTAGTTCCCCGACTGGAGATCAAACCTGCATTGGAAGGCAGATTCTTAGCCATTGGACCACCACGGAAGTCCTGAGGCAAGAAAGATGGGTTTATATGAAAAGAAGTGATATGCGGAAGCTCTTTCATGAAGACTTCAATCTACATTTTCACTCATTTATTAACACTTCAAGCCATGTTCAAATGGTCTGTAATTAAATTGCTCTGTGTTCTCACTTTAAGAGCTCTTTGGTTACTTGGAACACTTTCATTCCACAAAACTTGAAAGTCTAAAGTAGGAATTTTTTCCAAAGATGTTTGACTTAGCATTCTAAGGAGTCACCCGGGATCTCATTGTTTTTGTTGTCTGCTTTGCCTTTCACGGTTTTGTTTCATCCTAAGACCGGAGTCATTACCCCTGACAAAATGTGGTATTTGTCCCAAAGTAAATCGTGTGAAACCCTCAGGGCTTGCTTCTTGATCCTCCCTAGTGTCCAGCTCCTACATCTGCGCTCCGATCTGTTTCACAAGCATAGCTCAGTCACAAAACCCTGACTGCTCACTGTTTTCCAAAGACAGACAAGCAAAAATACTATTCTTTCCAAGCATTTAGTGAATCTAGTAACAGTTGAAGATTTGCAGTCAAAAGAGGGACCGCCTAAAGCCCTAAACGGTTCACTCCCTTTAAGCGATGTTGCCTCCTCCCTCTCCTACACACATCTCACAATTCTCTTCCCTCCGGGAGTAAACGTCTTCACTGGCTTCCTTCCCAGTGGCTCTTCCCTGCCTCTCTGAAGCCAGGGCACTAGTAGACAGGCCCCCCAGTGGAGAATAGAGGCATTTTTCTTTAATAAGTGCTTGGCTCTATCTTAAGACATACTCACCACACTCAGTCTGGGAGGGGACCTCTGCAGAGACCGAGGCCTGGGGAGAGGCAACGCCATCCCCAGCCCTCCCACCAGCTGTGGAAGCACTCCTGGCCCTTCCACTGTGGTGGTGTCCTGCCCAGATGGTAAAGAGCACTTTGCTGACAAAGATCCATCTAGTCAAAGCTATGGTTTTTCCAGTAGTCATGTACAGATGTGAGAGCTGGACCATAACAAAGGCTGGGCACCAAAGAACTGATGCTTTCGTACTGTGCTGCTAGACAAGACTCTTGAGAGTTCCTTGGATAGCGAGGAGATCCAACCTGTCCATCCTAAAGGAAATCAGTCCTGAATATTCATTGGAAGGAGTGATGCTGAAGCTGAAGCTCCAATACTTTGGCCTCCGGATGTGAAGAGCCGACTCATTTGAAAAGACCCTGATGCTGGGAAAGATTGAGGTCAGGAAGAGAAGGGGGCGTCAGAGTATGAGATGGTTGGATGGCATCACTGACTCAATGGACATGAGTTTGAGCAAACTCTGGGGGATGGTGAAGGACCAGGAAGCCTGGCATGTTGCAGTCCACAGGGTCGCAGTGTCGGACACAACTTAGTGACTGAACAACAATGACAACAAACTCCAAATTCACTATTTGGATGACTTTCTGCAGTCTCCATCACTTGGTCAGTGCCGTGGCTATACATTTTCAGTGCTATCAGGTAAATATCTTGTTCTCTTTCAATTTGCACACATTGAGAAACTGCATTATTAAACAGTTTTATTACTTAAATGTACAGTTGTATTTATTTCTAGAACACAGTAGGCAAGGAATTACCCACTGAAATTCCCAAAGATTTTGCTGAAGAAAATGTAAAACAAATAAGTAAATACATACTCTGTGTGTGTGTGTTCAGTTGTGGACTGTAACCCGCCAGGCTCCTCTGTCCATGGGATTGCCCAGGCAAGAATACTGGAGTGGGTTGCCATTTCCTTTCTCCAGAGGCTATTTCAGACCCAGGGATCAAACCAAATACATACTAGACCTTCATAAATAAATCCATTCCTCCAACTTTCTTCAAAGTAGTTGAAGACTTTCCTTATAACTATCTTCAATCTCCTTCTTCAATTTTATTTACACCATAAATCTTAGTATTGAGACTTGAGGTTTTTAAAGAGAGTTTACACGGACTTCCCTGGTGGTCCAGTGGTTAAGATGCTGTGCTCCTAATGCAGGGGCACAGGTTCAACCCCTGGTCAGGGAACTAAGATCTCCATGAGTCACAGCAAAACCAAAACAAAGAAACAAAAAAAAAGGAATTTACCAAAAAAAGGTTACCAAAAACTTCAATCCCATCCACCCCCCATAAGAGAGTCCATGCAACAAATTTGAATTGCATTTCTGAGTCCATGTGATTGGCCCACAGCAGTGAATGCTACTCTGCTCCTCAGCGTTGGCTAAAACCAAAGTGACTGGACCCTCTAAGGGACTTAGTGACAGCGAATGAAGAGTGCATGTGAACACCAGCTCTGTGGCTTTCAGCATGAACCAAGATGGAAAGAAGGGTCTCAATGACAACATAAAGCTGTCCAAATGTTGGGGAATGAGGATAAGAAATTACCCACTTGGGCCATTTCATAGCCTAAATTTCACTGTTTCTAACCAAGAGCAATTTACAGTTAGATGCATGATGAAGCCACTTCTTTAAAAAATAATTTAGTCATCAGCATAATTAAAATAAATGACAGAATAAAGCCATAATGAAATTTAGCCCAAAATTGCCTTTAGAGAGACTATAACAAGCAACTGGAGAGTCGCCTGATTCAGAAATAATGGTGTTTGTTTTATTAACTGGTACGTATTGTTCTGCCTGACCTATGTTTGACACAGTAATGAGAAAGGGAGTGGAGAGAGATAAATATGGACAGAGCACGGAACTCTGTCTCCATGACATCAAGTCAAGAACTGCCTCCTTCTCCATCTTTCGCCACCATCTGGAAGAGGCTTATGGAAGAACTAAGCCGATCTCAACTTCTGTACACAGCTCTGATGACTCTGATGACATTTCCTTGAGTGACATCTTGTCCCCTGCAGAGCCAATTTTGCCTCTCCATTACTTTCCAGTCCATAAGTGGCCCCATAGAATAAATCATCTGAAATCTACAAGTCATCACAGACAGGAGAGAGGTGAAGTCTACAGTGATAAGCACCAATGTCTCCGTGGAAAATTTTTAAAACTCACTGAAATAAATAAAAGTGCTTTTGTCTTACAAATATTATTTGTATGTAGTTTACCATTATAAACTGCATCCATTTTAGTATATAGTCAATAATATTATGACAACTTGATATGATGGCAGATGGAACTGGACTTACTGTGGTGCTTATCCCATAATGTATAAAAATATTAAATCAGTATATTGTATACCTAAAACTAATATAATAATGTCTGTCAAGTATAACTTGGTAAAAAAAAAATGCAACCATTTTAAGCATACAGTTCAATATAGTTTGATAGATGCTACCCACCAAGGAAATCAGCACAATCAAGACAGAAAATTTCTACCATTCCAGAAAGCTCCCTTGTGCCCTTCCCTGTAAATGCCCACTGGAAGTATTTTTTATTTTTTAAGTCAAAGAACATCTATTTGAACATTTTAAAGTTGAGGTAGTATAAAAAAGAATCTGTTCACTTGCCAGAAACAACATTCAGATCTTCAATTCTAACATAAAATCAGATAACACTTCTCTGAGTATAGTGGTAACACCAACTAGCTACTAATGAGAAGACATTGCCACAGAGCTCTCAAACCTGGCTAACATGAAGTTTAACATTCCAAAAAAATCTGAGTAGGAAAGAGGCGTTTTAATCTACTTGACATTTTCTGAAGATACATAGATCTCCTACCAAGGCTCCATGGTAGGTAGTTCACATGAGTGAGAGGGCTGAGGGAAGGAAGAAGCAAAAAGGAAAAGGAAAAAAAAGACTTCATTTGAAAAATATATCATTTATGCACTTTTGTTGTAGAAGTATATATGCATAAATATGGAAATTGAATTTAAAATATAAGAAATAACTACAGAGACTCCTCAATTCTTAAAAAAAATGTTAGACATCTCCTAGTGAATCCTCTTCAAGACATTTATTTTTGCTGTCAGATCAAATAATGCTGTCCTCCACCTTAAAAAATAAACATGGACTAAAGTCTGAAACAAATTATTGACTGATGGAAATTGAGTCTGAGACCTAGAGTGAAAAGTGCTTCCTCATCCTGAAGCTGAATATTCTGCTCTGAAAGTGCCTCCCTGTCGGCTTCTCTAGGGATCAATCGCGGATCAGACAGGAACCTTCTCTGCTGCTTTCTAAGAGACGTGGGAATTGAACAAGTCAGGAACTCAACCACAATTCCTCATCTCAAATCCCATACCCAGATCTGGCCGGTGGAAGCTGTGAAGGCATTCTGGAATTAGCAGGCATTTTTCAGCCTGCTCACTTCAAAGAAGCCTGCAGCCAGGAAATTTGTGATTTCTAGCATGATTTCTTAACAAAATGCAAAAGCTGGTGCACACCATTAGAAAAGGAAAGTAGGACTGAAATTTTATCTCCAAACTGACATCAGTAAGGAAATCGGGGGAGAAAACAATTTTACAACACAGGAACAGTTGTCTCAGTCTTTTTTCAAATATAAAAGCAATTCATATTAATACGAATACAGTAAACCAGAAAGAAGGGAAAAAATTATGCATAATCCTCCAAAAAGCTGTTAAAACTTGGATAAAATTCTTTTTGGAATTTGTCTTAACATAGTTGAAATCAAACTATATGTAACATTCTGTCTCAATTTTCCACTGAACATTGTAAATATACATTTTACGTATCATCAGTAATCATTTATAAACACTATTTTTAATGGTAGTCCTAATTCAGTTCTATAGAATAATACTCTTAGCATTTCTCTCATATTGGACAATTAAAACAAATACCAATTTTTAGTTATTTTAGCACCATGACGAACGTGTTTATAAGTTTTTTTCTATATTTTTGGATAGTTCCCCAGAATATATTTTAAGATGTACAAATTCTACATTTGGGTATAGAAATTTTATGTCTCCTGTTACACATTTTCAATTTGCCTTGCAAAAATATAATTTTTTTCAGGGCAGTTTAGCAATGTGTATCAAGATTCTCACAAATATTCCCACCCTTTGATCCATTATTTTCTTAGAGAACAGAGGTATATGAAATGATTTTATATAAAATTTTATCACTGTATTATCATTACTAAAAAGTTGGCCACAACCTAAATATGCAAAAATGAAGAAGCAGTTAAATAGAATTATGGTTAGCCAATTATTAAAATCCTATTTTTTAAAAAATATGTAATAACAGGTAAAATATCAAATATAACATACCATGAAGACTAAATGGAGAAGTCAGCATATAAAATTATACATATAATATGATCTTCAGTACACACACACACATACATGTATATGTTCATAGAAAAAAGGCTAAAAGCCCATCAAAGTGTACAATGATTATTTCAGATGATGAATAATAAGGATTATTATAATAACAATTTCAGAGAAGGTAACTGTATAAGAGTTCTGCTTGGCTACACCTCTGCTTTCCTCTACAATTGCACTCAGCATGCTTCATCTTTAATGCGTATGCCTGTGGACTTGCTGTACCTTGCCTTTTAGAATATCAGAGGACTTTTTTATGTTTTACTCATTGCTATATATCTAGAAAAGAACTTAGAAATCACCCAAGAAATGTTTGAACGCTTATGTGACTGACAGAGTAAATGAGGAATTGAACGATTGAATGAATTCAGCAGAAAGCTTGAAATGTCTAAAACACAAGGTGACTGGCAAGGGGCAGAAGAGACGCCATAAAGAAGGGCAGGGTGCAGGAAAGGATGAAGATCTATAGAGACTTCAAAGATAAGCAGCTTGGCAAGATAGAAAGAGCACAGACTTCAGTCAGCCACATTGCTGTATGACTTTCAGAAGGTTCCTCAACTTGTACCTATATAATGGGATACTACGCTCATTTAGTTGTTATGAGAATTAACTGAACTATAAACAGAGAAATTCACATAAACCATACCCTGCACGTGGTAGGCATTCAGTAAATGTTTTCTCATTCCCTAAGGTTCCAGTTTGGACTATTTATTTTTATGCCTATGAAAAGCTGACCACAAATTTCTAGGGGGAAAAAAGTACACTGGACAAAACTATTTTCACTTTAACTTTTAAAAAGATAGCCAAACTATTTGCCCAAGAAGAAGGGCAAAGGGAAGATGCCCAAATGCACACAAGGTTAGGCATCCTAGCCATAAGAGGATGTGACTGTGCAGGACACGCTCAGGGAATGGGCCCCAGAGGTAAGCTTTGCACACAACAGAACCTCATATATCTTAATGGTGAGACATAAAGGTATTCCCAGAACAAGGAAAAACTTCCCTCGTGAATTTCATTACCCTCTCTACTGACGAAACCAACACATACAATATTAAATTCTGTCCTAGAGCCATTTGGCTAAATATGTAGACATCTAGGGCCAAAAATACATTCATTGATTTGGGGATTAGAATCTATTTATACGCTTTTCAAACAGATATTTCTGTTCACCTTGAAGCTCTGATGCTGGCGTGAGGCTGGAAGGTTGGGGACACTGGTCTCACCACACGACAAAAACAGGCTCCTGGAGGTCATTGGAGCAGCAGGCCCTGAGCCTGGAGAGCCAACGCCCTCGGGATGTGGAACTCAGGTTTTTGAAAACAGGCTGCTGAATGCAGGAGGCGCACGCACCTGGCAGAGCAAGAAGCGTCCTTTCAGCAAAAGAGATTTTTACAGAGAAATGAGGGAAATAAGTCATGCGACTAGAGCAGCGAGAATAAATATTCTGTGTCCAATCTCCCAGAGATTCTGTACACCGATTTAACAATGAGAACGAGGCTTTGCTTGCCTCCACAGAAACTCACGGTCCCTGGATCTGGTAGCAACACAGTAAGTTGCCACTCCGGTTGTTATTGTTTTTGAATGATAAGTTTACCTACCCTTTGTCATTAACAGCCACAGTAGTTTTTTTTAAGTCAATGTGTTTTGTTTGTCCTGGACCCTGTTTGCACATGTGAAAACATGTGGCAGACTCTATACAAAGATGAATTCACATCTCCAGAGTGTATTTTTCCCTTGGCATTTTATTCCACTGCAAATTACCAAAGTTGATATATTTTAAAGCACTGCAGTTCTTAATTTGGTGAGTCAATTGACTTGGCTGGCATTAGCCAAAGACAGGTAAAGGTTGTGGGGGTTGGAGGCAGGAAACACAGCGGAGGGAGGTGGGAATTCACCTTAGAGCTGGACTGCAATTAGGTATCTGGGGAGAAGCTGTTTGTTCAGAGGTGGAGGAGACAGAAGTGGTAACAGGGAACCAGAGAAGGGACAAAGAGAGCCTCGCTAAGAGGTGGGAGGATATTTATCAAGGTATAAACACCAGATAAGCTTGACTGGAAATTGCCTGTTGGCACCTGAGGGGAGACTTCTGGTAAGGTGTGGTTCAGGCTTGGAGGAGGTGCAGATGGTAATTAGGACTCCGGGAAGTTGTTTTGAAAGGAGAAAGCTCCTCCAGCATCACTGCAGAGGAGGAAAATCCACATAGACACAGAATCTAAGATGCTGATGGATGGATAGCAGACTGGCAGGCAGGTAGACAGTTGATAGTTTACAGGAATATAGTAGCAATTTTAGAAATATCGAGGAGACTCCCCAGCCACAAGTAGGCTCCTTGTAGGTTTCACAGGAATGGACGCCACCTTTAGAAATTACATTCTTTGAGTTGTTCAGTGTGTGGTCCTTGGGCTTCTAATCAAAACAAGCTTCTTTGAAACCTGTGAGGGTGCAAACTCCTCCCAGGAGTCTACAATTTAAGAGGCTCTCCAGGCAACCTTTATACATACTGATGTGTGCAATACCTGGACTTAGGCATTGTCCCTTGTTGGATGTAAAGGCCATGCTGAATTGATTAGACACTTTCTAAGAGAGAAACTGGCTGAAAGTCAGGCAGGAAGAGGGCAGGACAAGAAATGTTCAGTGATGGAGAGAGAGAGACCTTTCCTCTCTCCAAGTGTCAATAGGGACCTAGACAGTAAGAGCCCCTGGAGGTGTCTGTGGGGCTATGGAGGGGCAGGGGGTGGTGGGGGGAGGCAAGAGAGGAGTCAGACTCTGTAGTTGCCACTCAGACCTTAGGGACCTCCAGTCTGTGCATTTTGCAAAGTTCAGGTGAGATGCCAGCTCCTCTACAACTCACACCACATTCATCCGCTGTCACCTGTATTTCTGAACTCCTTGGCAGAATTTTGTCCACATGTGTTCATGGACTTCGTTTATTCATTTATTTAACATACATTTATTGAGCACTTCGGAGAAGGCAATGGCACCCCACTCTAGTACTCTTGCCTGGAAAAATCCCATGGACGGAGGAACCTGGTAGGCTGCAGTCCATGAGGTCGCTAAGAGTCGGACACGACTGAGCGACTTCACTTTCACTATTGAGCACTTACCATGGGCTAGATACTATTCTAGACACCGTGGCAGAGGAGCAAACAAAGAGATAAAATTTTCTGCCCCCAAGAGCTAAGAATCTAGCATAGGAAACAATTAGTAAGCAAAGAAAGTGCAAATTAGATAGATACATGCTAAAGAGGAAAATATAGCAGAAAACGGGAAGTGTGTATATGAGGAAACAATAAGTTTTAGAGAGTCAGGGAAGGTCTCTTTGGAAAAGTGATATTTGAATTAAGACCAGCAAAGAATCAAGGGAGTGAGCAGAGGTCCTCAGGTCCACAGAGATCTCTCCAGAAAGGAGGGCCTGAGGGCAGTTAGGACAACAGGCGAGAGGTGACCTAAAAGGAAAAGGAAATCAGGAGGACATTTCCAATGACTACCGGCTGCTGTGGCCCCGTGCTGGTTGAGTCCAGTTCAGCAGAGGACACAGCACTCTGCAGACACTCTGAGTTGGGACGGCCAGTGGCCCACAGTCACTTGTGGGTGAGTCAGAAATAGGCATATTTTTCTCAAGACCTTTCCTTGATTTTCACTTGTGAGACAGTTGGACGTTTCTTGACATCTGCCTGAAAATTCGTAAGGCAAGAGATTGAAAATTTTGCTATGCCTAACAAACATGAAAATCTACATCGGTATTCTGTGAATTTTGGGGGACTCCAAAATCACTGCAGACGGTGATTGCAGCCATGAAATTAAAAGACACTTACTCCTTGGAAGGAAAGTTATGACCAACCTAGATAGCATATTAAAAAGTAGAGACATTACTTTGTCAACAAAGGTCCGTCTAGTCAAGGCTATAGTTTTTCCAGTAGTCATGGATGGATGTGAGAGTTGGACTATAAAGAAAGCTGAGCACCGAAGAATTGATGCTTTTGAACTGTGGTGTTGGAGAAGACTCTTGAGAGTCCCTTGAACTGCAAGTAGATCCAACCAGTCCATCCTAAAGGAGATCAGTCCTGAGTGTTCACTGGAAGGACTGATGTTGAAGCTGAAACTCCAATACTTTGGCCATTTGATGCGAAGAGCTGACTCATTGGAAAAGACCCTGATGTTGGTAAAGATTGAAGGCAGGAGGAGAAGGGGACGACAGAGGATGAGATGGTTGGATGGCAACACCGACTCAATAGACATGAGTTTCAGTAAGCTCTGGGAGTTGGTGATGGACAGGGAGGCCTGGCATGCTGCAGTTCATGGGGCTGCAAAGAGTCAGACACGACTGAGCGACTGAACTGAACTGAATTGCATGAATGGCGCCTCCTAGGGTTGTGAAGTACACAATAGCACACAGCAGTTCTGTCTTCACTGACCACATCTCAAGATTATTCCTTTATGCCTACATTTAAAGTAATAATCAGAGCTTCCCTGGTGGCTCAAGTGGTAAAGAGGCCACCTGCCAATGCAGGGGACATGGGTTCAATCACTGATCCGGGAAGATGCCACATGCCCTGGAGCCACTAAGCCCATGGGTCACAATTACTGAGTCCACGTGCTGCGATGACTGAAGGCCATGCCCCCAGAGCCCATGATCTGCAAGGGAAGCCACTGCAATGAGAAGCCCATGAACCTCAATGAGAGAGTAGCCCCAGCTCGCTGCAGCTAGAGAAAAGCCCACACAGCAATGAAGGCCCAGGATAGCCAAAAATAAATGAGTAAATAAAATTATATTTAAAAATTTGTCTTCTATCTGCTTCCCTGATAGCTCAGTTGCTAAAGAATCCGCCTGCAATACAGGAGACCCCAGTTTGATTCCTGGGTTGGGAAGATTCCCTGGAGAAGTGATAGGCTACCCACTACAGTATTCTTGAGCTTCCCTGGTGGCTCAGACAGTAATGACTCTGCCTGCAATGTGGGAGACTTGGGTTCAATCCCTGGGTTGGGAAGATCCCCTGGAGAAGGGAAAGGCTACCCACTCCAGTATTCTGGCCTGGAGAATTCCATGGACTGTATATTCCATGGGGTTGCAAAGAGTCGGAAACGAATGAAAGACTTTCACTTATGCATATTAAAAAATAATACCAGAACATAATGTCATTTTTAAGTTTTTAAGGTGGAAATTGAACATCATTGGTTTCTTTACTTTAGGCTATATTCTTGGTAGCCCTAGATAAGGAGGCATTTTTGAAGATCATTGACTTCTGAGAAGGATTTTCCTACACATTTGCGCAGGCAGGAATTCAATGGTACATGTATTTTACTTGCACTTTTCTATTAAAAGACAAGCAGCCATTTACAGAACAGACAAGTTAGACTCTCATTTCATTTGGGGCCCATTTTTCTAGCAAATCCTATGGATTTGCTGAATTTAAAGAGAGAAAGAGTTGTAAGAAGTTGTTTAACAAGGTCAAATCCAGTCTTCCTCTCACACAGTCTCTCATTTCTTGGATAATTGGCACCTTGAGAAATAATCACTAATAATAGCTGCCTTTTAGTGGAGCCCCAGCCTGGCACTCAGCTGAGTACTTGAAGTGTATCATTGCACTGAATCCTCTCAACCACCTTATGAAAGCAATATTACTAGCTCCCCTTACAGATGAGAAAACTAAGGCCTGAAGAGGGGAGGTAATTTTGCCCAAAGTAAATTGCCAGTAGACTGAGAAGTCAGGGCTCTAACCTTTAACACGATACCACCTGCTGTCACTGGTGTGTCAGTCTCACTTGGCACCCTCTAAAAATGATGATGAGCGGCGTCGCCAGCACTTTAGATTGCTTGCAGACCATGAAATGGTATCTCTAAGCTTTAAGGACTTAGTGAGGGTACACCAGTGAAGCCAAAATCACGCGTGTTTTTCTCTATGGGATCAAAATTTGTCACTTCGTATTCTGAACGTCATGCACGCCCACAGAGCAAGGCAAACCAGCACCATCGAGTGAAAAGTGACTCAGCCAGTAACATCACTTCTGCTTATGAGGGCCAAGTGGTGTTAGCAAAATATGCAAATTCTAATTTTAAAAGTCAGGAAAGTATCTCAGAGCTAAAACAATCCACATCTTTTTGAAACAAGCCAAACAACCAAACAAAGCCTGTCTACCCCACCCACCTGTCACTGAAGCATTCTTTGTAATGCTCTACCTAGCATCCTGGAGGAGTTCTGTTCAGTTCAGTTCAGTCACTCAGTCATGACCGACTCTTTGCAACCCCATGGACTGCAGCATGCCGGGCTTCCCTGTCCATCACCAACTCCCAGAGCTTACCCAAACTCATGTCCATCAAGTCCGTGACACAATCCAACCATCTCATCCTCTACTGACCCCTTCTCCTCCTGCCCTCAATCTTTCCCAGCATCAGGGTCTTTTCCAATGAGTCAGTTCTTTCCATTAGGTGGCCAAAGTATTGGAGTTTCAGCTTCAGCATCAGTCCTTCCAAAGACTATTCAGGACTGATGTCCTTTAGGATGGACTGGTTGGATCCCCTTGCAGTCCAAGGGACTCTCAAGGGTCTTCTCCAACACCACAGTTCAAAAGCATCAATTCTTTGGTGCTCAGCTTCCATTAGAGTCCAACTTTCACATCTATACATGGCTAGTGGAAAACCCATAGCTTTGACTAGATGGACCTTTGTTGGCAAAGTAATGTCTCTGCTTTTTAATATGCTGTCTTGTGTGGTCATAGCTTTTCTTCCAAGGAGCAAGCGTCTTTTAATTTCATGGTTGCAGTCACCATCTGCAATGATTTTGGAGCCCAAGAAGAGTTAACTGCCTTAACATACTTGGGGAAGAAGATTTGGGAGTACGGCAGCATCTCATTTCTTTGTTTAATCTGATGGAAACTGGTCTCTTCTCAAACTTTGAAGGGGAAATAAGCAGAAGGGTGTGAAATATTGGTCTAAAATAAACCACTTCCCACCCATTGAGACAAAGAGGTGGGAAGGACCTAGAGATTTTTACTACAATGAGCATTAAGGAAAACACTTGAAGCCCCTAAACCTAGGACCTAAAGTGTGAGGACCCCCAACCCCATCGACATCACAGTTCCTTCCTGCAGTCACAATGCCGCTGGGCCACCCCAGGAAGATGCCCCAGAAACATGAAGACTTTGGTCAGGATGCAATCAAGTTTCCTTAGTACTTTGGCTTTCAGAGAGAGAAAATAAAAACCTCTGTTCCCTTTCCAAAAAAATAAAGTCAGGAAATCAAGCGTCATGAGTTCAGGTATTTATCTCGTGGATTACTCAAGGACTCTACATGTCTCATTCTTGACTGCTGCTGCTAAGCTGCTAAGTCGCTTCAGTTGTGTCCGACTCTATGCGACCCCATAGATGGCAGCCCACCAGGCTCCCCTGTCCCTGGGATTTTCCAGGCAAGAACACTGGAGTGGGTTGCCATTTCCTTCTCCACTCATTCTTGACTAGCTTACTTATATTTCTGTTTACATACAAACAAGGTAATAAATCCCGAAGTAGGTATTCAGAAGGCTTCAGCACAATGGGGTGAGGAATCATTGCCTATTATCAGTCTGACCTAGATGAGCGCCTCTTAGGAGTTTCCTGACTGTCCAATGGCAGTATCCGAGGTGATAAGCTGTTCTGTAGGTGTGATACGGACCTGGGGGAGAACTGGGGAGGAGAGGAAGGAGGGAAAGACGTGTGAAACAAATGAGAAGCCTCCCCTTAAATTTCACTGTATGTTCAGAAACTGCCCTCAATTAAAAAATAAACAATTGCCACCACTGCAAAAACTTCATTTGCGGTAGTTCCTGATCTGATTCAGCATTCTGGTTGCCTAGAGACAGATATAAACAAAAGTGCCTCCCCGACTGCCGCTGCCAAGGAACAGCCAGAAGAACCTGATGGCCCCCTTCCTGGCTCAGCCAGTGAGCAAGAAAAGAAAGCAAGTACTCTTAGATATTCATATTAAAAATAAGATATTTTGTTCAGCTTCTTTAAAGCTTAATGTTGCTTAGAGAGATCTCAGGAGTCCAGGAAGAGTTGCTTTCCTTTTCACTCTCTCACCTTTCCTGTTTGTTCTGCTTTGAAAAAATGACTGAGGCCAGCACAAGCTGCAAAAAAAATGATCTCGATTTCTCGGTTCATTCATTGGACTGACTTTTAATATGGGGAGCTAGAAATTTGATCATTATTTATTTTTGTGAAGATTTAAAAGGAACACAAAGTGTGGATGTTCTAACAAAAAAGAAAATAACTAAATAAAATTTTTATTGTTACATACTTGTCATATCTTCCCCATTAATTTTTTAAAAAACACTCAAATAAGCAGTGTTTTCAGACTTTGCTTTATAATTCTGACTAGCGGATACAGCCTCTTGTGATGGGAAGAGGACTGGAAAGCTAGCACAATGTCAAGCAATGACTTTTGGTATCTATATATCTGGCGTACCACATATTGGCTGCATGACTCAGACAATTACTTAAAAACTCTCTGCCTCCTCTTATGTGAAATGGGCTGATTAGGCCTATCCTAAGATGTGGAGCTTGAATGAGCCTCTAAGGCAAAGGCAGGTAGGAAGGACTCAGCTTGACCATTATCATCACCTACATGATGTTGAGTAAGTTCCTTGCTTCTCTGATCCTCAGATTTCTCACCTATAAAAATAATCATCTTAAATTCTTTCTCTAATAAAGAAGGATTTCAGTTACTTAAGGTAACTATTGTTATCCATAAGTTAATGATTCTCACTTTACAGAGCTGTTTCAAGAATGAAATTACATCATATCTGTGAACATATTTTATAGTCCATTCAGTTGTAAAGCATTATTACTAAACAAATGAAAACTAATACTTCTAAATATCCTGTGATAATCACAGTTGTTTATGAGGCAATTTTGATATAATTATGCTTAGTTTGTAGGAATAGCTGACTCCTATATTCAATTCAATCCAGTGGGATAGCTGACTCCTATATTCAACTAGCAAAAATATAAAAACTTAAATACCTAAAAAAGTGCACAAAGAGTAAATAGGTTATGCCCCAATGTTAACAGCTTTTGCTCTAGGATTGTTTTTCCTGTATCTTTTACTTTTTCTATATTTTTCCAAATTTCCCTAAATTGTGAGGTTTAACATTTATTACTCTAAAAGTATGTGACTTGTAGGTATGCTTTTAAGAGAATGCTGTTTACTGTCTTCCAAAGCAAAACTTAAAAATGAGCAAAATAAAACTGATTAAAAAAATAAATAGATAAAACAGATATATATCCAATTGCTTTACTTCAAAAGAAGAAAGGAAGACAATAGTCCAATTCGTCATCGTCCTTGGACACAATATACATCGCGCTCTTTCTTTCCACAAGTACTCACAAAAGACTAGGAGGTGCCGAACATACGAGGCCAGGGACCAGCCCACAGACAAGCTCCCCCAGGCTGGGTTGCAGCCGTGGAGAGGTGAGAAGGAAAGAGCTGGCGGTAAGTAGGTGAGGAGCCCATGGCACAGCACTGTTCCAGCCAGAATCCAGAGTGAAAACACAAACCAGGGCAGAAGACCAGTCCCATTCTCTAAGGAGCTGGGATGGTTCCCATACCACAGACATCTGTGTGCTCAGGGTATTAGTATAATAAGTCCATTCTCTGGCGAAGACCTGGCTTTGGAGCACCAGACTCATGGCAAACTCCACTCAACATTGGGCAGAGAGGGCCTGAAGCACAGTTAAATGGCTCACTGGCTCCATCCGCACAGCCTCAAGCTTTTTCTGGTTCCTTCCACTGAGTGGGCTGGCCAGGAGAGCCTGTTGTCAGGCGTTCTGTATTAGCCTCCTTGAAAACAAATATACCTTTCTTTTTTTTTTTAAGTTTTGTTGGAGGAGAGAGGTTTTCAAATACGTTTCTTTAGCCCTAAATTAAGAAGTAAGATGTGGTCATTCTTAAGGCATTTGCAAAAGGAATGATTTCTGTCATGGGTTTTAACATACTCTACTCACCATTCCAGTCATTAATAACATAAACCAAGAAAAAATACCCTAGGAACATATTTTATTTAAGTTTTTAACTGGAATACAACTCATACTCTCCAGATTGAATCCAGCTCAGTGACAGGCTATTAAAATGACGGTAAATTTTTTCTTTTAATTTTAAAAAATAAAAGAACATTAATATTTAAAACATTTTCAATATAAGCAAAATAGTAAGTACATTTGGTAACCTCTTTCCTCCTAGAAATGCTACAAAATTAAATGAATTTTCATGCAAGTAGAAGTTTCTAGTATCATTTTATTGAATTAGTGGTGTCCATACAGCCAATTATGTTTAACATTAGAAATTATGTACAAATCTGTGCTCTATACTTTTATTTCTCATTGACTATAAGACTCTGACAGATTTCTTAGAAAACAAAATTATCTGAATAGGCAAGTTTTCTAGATTTTGGCTTTGTCTTTTAAAATTAGCTGATTCCCATTGGAATTTACCAGGTCAGGAATAATTCACTCTGTGAAGACATCTTTAGTAACCCAGCCAATAATCGTTTGCTATTTCATTAAAATACCATCTAAGAACAATCTATGGTTTTGACTTTTCCAGAAAGTTTTTCTTGACTATGGTACCAAATATATGAAATGCAACTGTCCAGAATTTTTCCCAGAACTTGATTTGGGTTTTAGCCTCTAGCGGTACAAATGGGGCATGTGCAAGATTAACTGAGCTAATGATCTGTGGCCTATAGCATTGATTTTGTTTTAAATTAAGACATCATAAGATGGATAAGATTTCCCTGTAAAGTAGCTAACAATACATTTTAAACCCATGACCTTTGTTTCAGGTAAGATTTTCTCCGGCCATAATGTCAACCAAGAATTCTACAGATCTAGTTGAATATGTTGACAAGTAAGTCTGAATTACAACAGTTTTAACTATGGGTGATGATTACATTAGAAATTAAAGGGCCTGAATGAGATCTTTGAGTTTATCTAAACTAGTTCTCTTCTTTCAGAAGGACCACATTAAACCATGTCAGGAAAGCAAACATCCCTTATTCCTCTCTGATTGCCAAAACGTGCCAATTTTACTGCTTCCTCTTTAAATAGCCCCTACAGTTTCATATAGATTTATAAATAAAATAACACAACATAGGCAATGAAAGACATATGACAAGATAAGATATACTTAACCGTGACTTTCAAAATAAATCAAATGAATATGTTAACATTTCAAGATAAAAACTCAGGAAATGTTGAAATATATTAAATCAATCATCAGAACGTTTTGTTTCTGCTGTGTACAGTACCACACCTGAATCTTATCCAGGGAAGGTCTACAGAGAGCAGCAACTCCGGGGACTTGGAAATATGCAATTAATACATGCACATTGTCCAAACAATCTTAGTTTGGACAAGTCAGGATCACAGGACAATGCATATTAGTTTGAGTTTCCATTTGAGTGTGTCACAGAGGCATGTGATCTGATGTCCCCATTAAAGTTCTCAGGACACTTGGGATTTAGCATCAGGCCTTCCAATAATTTTCTGCATGACCTCATGCTTAGTCCCCTGTGTCTCTGGGCTTGTTCTCTCATTTGCCAAATAAAGAGGTTGAACTAGAAACTCTAAGACCCACTCACTGTACCCTTAAGATAATTCTGATCCTAAAATATACATCATGACCACAGGGGGGAAGAAATGATCAAACAAATTAAATGATTCCAAACGAAAAGTAAAAATACTGGATTTTCTTTTTAAAACTACTTTTAACCATGAAGCCAATAAAACCTTAAAAATCACTAATATTACAGTGGCTTCCCAGGTGCCACAGTAGTAAAGAACCCACCTGCCAATGCAGGAGATGCAAGAGACATGGGTTCGATCCTTGGATAGGGAAGATCCCCTGGAGGAGGAAATGGCAACCCACTCCAGTATCCTTGCCTGGAAAATTCCATGGACAGAGGAGCCTGGTAGGCTACAGTCCATGGGGCTGCAAAGAGTTGGACGTGACTGAGCATGCATGCATGCCACAAATATTCCAGAATGTTCACCATTAAGAATTTCCCTGTTTCTTAGTCAATTTAACGTATTCCAAGTAGATTAAGCACAGTTTTTAGCCCTTCTTTTCATGCTACCCCTAATTCATATTTGTTTATGGGATGATGAGGATATAATTTAGAGAAAATTAAACCAAACAAGAGGAAAGGGTGTTTTTTTTTTAATGTTTAAAAATAAGACACATGGATAGATGGCATTTTTTCTTCGTTAAGGACAATGAAGGTGGCATGCACAAAATAATGATCATATTGGCTGTATTAGCTAACCTTGCCAAGGAGAACACAGAGACCTATTCCCATCTGACTCTCCACATGACAAATAGAGAATAGAAATCATTCTTCTGTCAAATTCCAATGTGAAGCCAAGTGCATTTCGTTAGCTCGGGCTGGTGACTTACATCATAGAAGATGAGAGAAAATCCCTGGAAGATGGCAACAAACTTAAAAAGAAATCCAAAGAAATTTTTGCCATTTCCTGGATTCCAGAGAAAGCAAAATTGAAACAAAGGGGAAGATGGATTCAATGATTCAAAGCCAAAGCATGATGACCTCAGGATTCATTTCTACCTTGATCTCCCCCACATCCCTTCTCTTGCTGTCTAAGTCATATATGAAGAGCCTTCTATCTACCACCTGAGATGGCTGGTCTTCTTTCAGTCTCTCTCCTCTAACCTCCCAGAGAAGACTGCAAACTCCCTAAAGGCAGGGACCCTCAACAGCCTATCATGATGCATTGAATTTCAATTCCTACAGAGCTATAGTTGACAAAAGTAATGGAGAATGATGATGGAGCAATTGAATCTTTAGGGCTCTGCTTAGAGCAGCAGATTTCTGATTAACTGGAAAAGCAAAATGGCATTTGGGCATTTCAATCATCAGTTGGATGTTTTAAATAGACATAACGAATCCAACAAAATAAACATAAACACAACTTTTAAAATAACTTCCTCCTTCAAGTGATAGTATGCATTGAGTGGTAACAAATGTATTGATATGGAAGCAGAGTATTCACACAAGTACAAAACTCATTAAACAGTCTGAATATATATTACATATTCTCAGAGGCTCTGCCTTATAAATCTATGTGGGCATATTTATAGGTAATACTAAAAACAAATAATAAAAACAACTGAAAAGAGTAAAAAAAAAAAATCCAGCAGCAAGAGGGATAAATACCTATTCTATGAACAGAGTTTGGCTACAGATAAGCACATTAAAAAGGCAGACAGCCCTAGCGTGTACACGGCTCTTCTCAGCCTCAGGCAGTTGGAGCAACACCCACACACTATTAGTGCTTGCTAAATGTTAGGTCGTATTAATAATCCATGTAGCAGGGGGAGGCGGAATGCTTGCAATCATTTCTAGGACAAGTATGGTGACATTCTATTAAAGGCAGTAAATAATTCTGATTTCCCCATGTGTTTATAGATTTGCAACGAACAGACATCCACTGATTTCATGATAGTGCAGTCAGCGCTCATTTAAGTTTAATTAAGCAGAGAAGCACCAACACCTTTTTCCTTTTTCTTCTGCTGGTAGAAGGAGCACTGCATGGTGGCTAGGCACCAACTCTTGAATCTGCCAGTAATCAGCTATGTGACCTTAAGAAAATGAAAATGTCTTTTCTCCAGGCAGTCTCTGCCTCCTCCATAAAATGGGGTGGGGTTTTAAGTGCCTGAGTCCCAAGGGCTGTCTCAGTTCTAGGTAAGATTCAGAATTCATTTCTAGAATGCAGATTAGAGTTACCACTATTTGCTGTTTCTCAACTCTGCCCACAAGTTACACTCCTAAGCACTCTTTTATGTAATGAAGTAAGTGGTTAAGATTTAAGAGCATACATTATTCCCCCACAGGATTTCATTTGGAGTGGAAAACAAATTCTGCTCATAAATTACTTTTTCATTTTCTTCAATTGAATCTCCTGAAAAAAACAAATGGGTATCTCGCCACAAAATCAAATTACTCTTAAGGTCTCTTCTATCCCTTAGGTTCCTGGTCTTCAAAAACTGGTTATAGCCATTTATTCACCTAGCAAATATTTACTGATTATATATATTTACTGACTATATACTACATGCCAGGCCCTTGAACAGTCTTCAGTGAACAGAACAGAACAAAGACCCTGCCCTCACGGAACATTTGTTCTAGGAAGAGGAACAGATTCACACTGTTAGATCATCTGCCCAGGGGAGGCCTTGTGAGAAGTTAGCATTTGAGCAAAAACCAGGAGATGAGGGAGTGGGCCACATGCACATACAGGGGAAGCAAATTTGCTAAGGTGGAACTCTCCTGTGGTGTGTCAGAACAGCACAGGGGCAGAGAGGACTGGAGTAAAAAGGAGGGGCTATAAACCTGAACTGTGATGCTCTCTGGCCCAAAGAAATGAAGTTGTTTTGTACTGAGGAGTTGTCCAGGCTGAGCTATAGCCAATATGTATCTCAGAGATGCTCTCAGGAGTACATTTGGGGATGATGGAGATCTGGGTGACAGCCAAAGAATGGTATTTAAAATTTGGATACATAAAACTCTAAGTGAGCCAAATGGGCAAAATAATAAATGATTAATGAGCTCTACTTGTAAGTCGAATAGGACATTCAGGGCCTGGAATATAGTCGTGTTCAACGCTTCTTCCTAGGACTGTGGCAGACATTTTATTATACCATGATGCATCACTCTCATTGCCACGCAAAGGCAGATATTTCACATTAGGATACACAAGAAAGGAAGACAAAAAACACTGTTGACTGAGTGTTTCATGGGATAGGTCATGTTAGGTTGCAGATCTCTTGGGTTTTATTTGGCAGTATCATATCCATCTTTGAGGGCAACTAGCTCTCAGGTGGGAGAAGGCAATGGTACCCCACTCCAGTACTTTTGCCTGGAAAATCCCATGGACTAAGGAGCCTGGTGCACTGCAGTCCATGGGGTCGCGAAGAGTCGGACACGACTGAGCGACTTCACTTTCACTTTTCACTTTCATGCATTGGAGAAGGAAATGGCAACCCACTCCAGTGTTCTTGCCTGGAGGATCCCAGGGACAGGGGAGCCTGGTGGGCTGCCATCTATGGGGTCGCACAGAGTCGGACACGACTTAGCAGTAGCAGCAGCAGCTCTCAGGTGAGAAAGCTCAAAATAGTCTGCATAGCTTACGAAAAAAAGATATACAGGGCACTCTGGGTTGTGAGCAAGTTGTTTATTACCTGGCAGAACCCTCCCACCCTGCACAGGTCTTTGGCCCCACTGACCATATGCAGTGTTAACGTTTCCGGCTCTTAAGTGAAGTCACTCAGTCATGTCCGACCCTTTGTGACCCCATGGACTGTAGCCTGCCACGCTCCTCCATCCATGGAATTTTCCAGGCAAGAATACTGGAGTGGGTTGCCATTTCCTTCTCCAGGGTATCTTCCTGACCTAGGGATCGAAACTGGGTCTTCCTCATTGTGGGCAGACAGACGCTTTACCGTCTGAGCCACCAGAGTAAGCTTCTGGGTCTCATTCTGTGTTAATTATCTCATTCAATCTTCACAGTAACTCCAAGATGTGGAGAGTGTTGCTTTTTTAAAGATGAAGTCACTGGGGTTCAGAGGAGTCAAGTACTTGCCCACGGTCACACAATGCAACAACAGACCAAGATTCAAACACAGAAATCTGTGTCTCCATGATCTCAAAGCCTATTTCCCTAACCACTTGGCTATCCACACCCTCTGCTGGCTATCTTTTCAACACACACACACCCTGGGACATCCTAGAATCCTGGGATATCTTTGTCTCCAGTCCATCCCTTGCAGTGTGGAAGATGTGTATGAAGCTATATCTGATCTTCCTCCACGGTGTCCACCCATGGGGTTTCAGCAGCCTGGATTCACATCTTAGCTGAGCCTGGGAGGCACTGCTGTCAGCCACAGTGCAGTATTTTATTCTCTCTCTGGCATCATCTCCATGAGCACCCTCAACCCCCATAATGGGCAAGACTCTGGCTACAGGTGGAAGCAGCCACAGGAAATAGGCATTACCCACAACACTCCCATGTCAATCAAGGCAGAACTGCCCACACGAAGCTCACTCCCTCCCATCCCAGGAGGCTCCCTGAATTCTCCCTACACCCAAAAGCTAGTGTGAGAACTGAGCTGAAGTCAGACAAAGGCCAGCCTCGGTTCTCTAGAGCAGAGAGCATGCTCCTCCAACCCCTGGACCACAGAGAGGATCCTTAGGACTCCAAGGAGAGATGTGAGCCAAGCACAGGAAATATAACTGGGGTGAAAAATTACATAATGTTGGAAGCAAGCTAAATATATATATATATATATACATATATATATGCAGAGAATATAATTATACATATGCAAGCTATATATAACATATAGAAACATATATATCTTGACTGTATACTTATACATGAAGAATATACATGTGTAAATATGTATGCCAGTTAAATATATATATAGCTTTATATCTACAAATACATATATTTATCTTGAGTATATATATACATGTATATTTATATTTCAGAGGAATAAATATATCTTATCTCTGAGAATAACTCAGGGATTTATATAAATATATAATTTATATATATAAATTATATATATATATAAATATAACAGGGAGAAGTACTAATTGGTCTAAATAAAGCTGCTGTGATGTAGGTAAGAGAGTCAAAGGGGCAGGCTGATATTTCTTGGCTGGATTACTGATAATCTTCAAGCTTTATTTTCCACCTAAACTAAGAAAAATTTTACTTATACCAAGGACTTGTTACAGGGATGAGATGAATGGATGTTTGTGAAAGTGCTCTGTTGACTATAAGCATTATGGAGACATCAAACCATGTGATAATGAATTCCTTACATTTCTCTTGGGCTAGAAACTCCCCTCAAATAATTTAGCATTTGTATCAGATTCCTAGGGCTGCAACAACACCGTACCACAAACAGCAGACGTTTAGCCTCACAATTCCAGGAGTTAGAAGTATGAAATCAAGGCATGGCAGGTTGATTCCTTCTAAGGGCTCTGGGGAGACTGTTCTGAGAGAAATTCATCTCTCTCAGCTTCTGGTGACAGCCAGCAATCCCTGGTGCCCCTTGATGCGCGGCTCCAGTCTCTGCCTCCGTCTTCACACGGTCTCCTCCTGGTGTCTCTGCCTTCACACGGCTGTCTTCTTATAAAGACATCAGTCAAACTGCCTTAGGCACCCACCAACCCCCGTGAGTGTGACTAGTCACATGTGCCATGACCTTCAAGGTCATGTTCTGTGGTGCTAGGGGTTAGAACATCAACATATCTTTTCCCATAACACCATCTAATCATTAATAATTATCAAAATAAGAACACACATGTGTGACCCTTGTTGACATTACAAAGCACTTTAGATACATTAGGGCTTCCCTCATAGCTCAGTTGGTAAAAAATCCACCTGCAATGCAGGAGACTCTGGTTCGATTCCTGAAGATCAAACCAGGAAGATCTGCTGGAGAAGGGATAGGCTACCCCCTCCAGTATTCTTGGGCTCCCCTGTGGCTTAGCTGGTAAAGAATTCGCCTGCAGTGTGGGAGACCTGGGTTCAATCCCTGGGCTGGGTTGATCCCCTGGAGAAGGGAAAGGCTTACCCACTCCAGTATTCTGGCCTGGAGAATTCCACGGACTATACAGTCCATGGGGTCGCAAAGAGTCGGACACAACTAAGTGACTTTCACTTTAGATACATTAGGTAAATTGATCAACTTCAGCCAACTCAGGAGGGCAGGAGTTATCTCCATAGGACAAATAAAGGGCTTCTCTTCTGGACTGCTTATTAGGGGTGAAGGATATTAAGTGGCAGAAGCAGAACTTGAACCCCCAGTCTTCCCTCTTCACATAGAGTCTTATTTCCCCTGGGGACTCCCATAAATAACACACAAATCCCAACAGTAGCAAGGTAATGTGGGTCAGGGTTTCAAGAGCACTACAAAACGCTGTAAGAACTCCAGGTACCATCAAAACAACTCACTGCTGCAGTCCATGTATTTCCCTGGGTCACTCAGATGTCCACCAAGCCCCCATCCACACAGAGACTCAGGGACACCTGACCGCCTGAATGTCTCCACCAGAAAGCCAATCACAACAAGTACATTACGAAGTCTGTAATTTTACTGAAAATGTTATTGAACACAGGGAGTTTGCCTCATACTAGTAACTTGAATCTGGGAAAAGTCCACAGCCAGTCTCTTTCTCCAGCCTTTTCTCAGAGGCATCACTGTTTAGAGTCCCTTCCTTTCCTGGTTCCTCCATACAGGCCAGGGTTGACCCAACCCCACTGGGCCACTTCTTCCTGTTATGGATGATTTAAAATTGAAATTGCCTCCCTCACACACCTCCAGCTTTCAGCCCTGTGTGTAAAACTCAGCAAAGGAGACTTCTAGAGCCTCCAAAATCATCTGACAGGGCAAAGGTTAGGAACAAGCAACCGGGAAATGATAGAAAATACATTCTCAATCCCATCACTCCACGCACATACTCATGGATTATTTTTGTGACGCAGCAAAGTATTCTCTGAAATGTCCCTTTATTTCACTATTGTTTGCCAGACTATATGCACTGAGAATGTAACCAGTCATAGAATAAATCTCACAGAAATGAAAATTCTCTTCAGCTATGCCCCTTTGTGTTCTAGAAAGGAGTTTCAATTTTCCAATTTTTGTCTCTTGAATGTTACAGGTTGCTGAAATGGTTTTCCAAGTCTCCTAAGTAAATTTAGTGCTCTAGTCACAAGAACAGAACAGGCAGAGACATGAAAGTCACTCTGTACCGATGCATCTGCCAGCAACAGCACAGCTGGTGTAAGTCACACTGAACCGTAGAGAAACAGAACTCAGAGTTTGCGGAAAATCTGTTCAGACTCAGTTGTCAGCTACATAATCAATGATTTATGTAAAGTCCAAGTATCCCTCTGAAAAGGCCCCCTAGGAATACTTCCTCCTGTGGTTAGTAACTCCATCTGTGCTAGTATGGAATATTCAGTTCTATCTTTCCTTTCACAGTTAAATTTAGATACACAAGTCTCACTGATATGATATACTAATAAAGCAGTGAATTTTTCAAATTCAGGGTAACCACATCTTGTTACTAGTGAAAAGCCTCAGTTTTTAAACTTTCGGATGATCTGATGTTCTGAACAACAGTGTTACCAGGAATCTCTCTCAGAAGACAGAATGTTCATGTGTTGGATGTTACTCCAGTCATTGGTTTATGAAAGTCATTTGGAAAGCAATATTCTCTTTCCTTATGGCAGAAAAATAGGAAATATATATATTTAAGCTCTCTTTATCTGATAGGGATCACACAAGTAGAGCTAAACAGAGCATCATTTGGTGTTTCAGGTTGCCATTTCCTTCTCCAGGGGATCTTCCCAACCCAGGGATCAAACCCAGGTCTCCCACATTGCAAGTAGATGCTTTACCCTCTGAGCCACCAGGGAAGCCCATTAAACATCATTAACAAATGATTATCTGCCAGGGTCCAGCCCCGGCTGATCCAGGGTATTCGAAGGAGAGACGGCGTAGGCGAGGATAAGGAAACAATTGCTTAATTAAACGTTAATTAAGGATATAAAGAGTAATAGAATGCAGATAGCTCAGTAGGAAAATTCAGTGGAGAAAAGAGGCTGAGTAGCTTGGTTTACGCGGGAGACCAATAAAACTTCAACACAAGAAGTTTGCACCACTTACGTAGGCCTCAGGCGTCCTTCCGTTCTCCCGAAGGAGAGGAGACACTGAGGCCTCCCCGGTTGGATCTTAGAAGCCCAGGCATAATTAGCAAGCATGGCGGGTTCCGCGCTCCAGATGGAGACTCAGCCAGAATTTGAGAGAGAGAGACTTGGGGAGACTAAGTTTCGGTGAACAAGGCCCGCACTTTATTTTCCAAAGTAGTTTTTATACCTTAAGTTGTGCATAGAGGATAATGGGGGAAGGGGTGGAGTCATGCAAGGACAGCAATTCCTGGTCCTAATCGAAGGCAGGCTTTCAAACTTATCATATGCAAAAGTTCAGGTGATTTACATCATCTTCTGGCCAGGAGGCCTGTTAAAATTTTAAGAAACTTATTTTTCTCTAAAGGTGATTATTCCAAAGTCAGGCACCAGCCTCCAAAAAAGCATTGGACAAAGCTGCATTCCTATAGGGCAAAGGTGAGGTGGGCTCAATCAAGAAAAGAATTAACTCAAGGGTCCAAGGTTACAAACATTGAGGCTACTACTTACATTTCTATACACCCATTATATCAATCAATACACTGCCAAGGACACCGTAGGTAAGGAGTATGGAGACTTAGCAGCAAACATTGGCCCAATAAGTGAAAAACCCTTCACCAATACAATTTCTAATCAATCTTTTAACTACTCAAAGGAATCTGTGTTTAGACAGTTTAGAACATCTCCTGCCTCTCACAGTTGGGAGGCTCTGAACAATCACATGTGGCCGGAAAAACCTATTCAGGCAGGCTAGAGGATTTCCAAAGGAGTTTGTAGGTTGAAACACTGTCACACCCAGGAATTATTAACTGGACCTGTAAGCTAACTCTTTTTTCAGAGAGAGGTAGTGGGGGACAGCCCCTGGTAAAGTCAGAGGTGTAGGTGAAAGCACAAAGCAGAAAGTAGGCAGACTCTGGTTTTGGGGGTAGATGCCCGAGAATTTCCAGGGGGACTCCTGAGGCTCGATCCCGCCTTTGCGTATGCCGAGCCTCCTTCCTCATGACCTTTGCCACGGGCGGAGTGCCTCATGCTGGCTCCCAGCAGTGATAGAATTCTAGTTGAGCTATTCCAAACCCTGAAAGATGATGCTGTGGAAAGTGCTGCACTGAATACGCAATATGCACTCAATATGCAATATGCTGGCTCCCGGCAATTATCTCATAGTATGAGATTTACTATATCTCAGGCATGAAAAGAAATTTCAAAAAGGAACATTCTCCACTAAACCATAAAATAAGCTTTAAAAATAAATATTAAGAATCAAAAGAAAACAAGTAACTACAGTTCATCATTTATATGCCACTTAACAGTTCCATGGCTGCAGGCAAGCACTTTCACATAGCGCCGGTGCTGCCCTGCAAGGCTTCCCTCCAGGCACCAAAGAGCAACAATATTGAGGCCAATCCTGAAGGCAGGACCGCAGACTGGCATCTGAGCAGAGGTGGCAGCCCTGTTCCGCTGGTGCCTCTCCTGTCTTAGGTCTGTTTCCTCAGATATAATCCTGTGGATAGAATGCCCTTTCTGGAGACACCCCTGACACCAGCTGCCAGTACATCCAAAGAGTGAGGGCACGCAGGCCCCTGGTGAGCCTGGACTGTAGCGCAGTTAGAAGCACTGGTCTCACTGCCCACCGGACGAGTCTTAAATAAATCAGCGATGCTCAGTCATTAGAATATATTCATCTAAGTGTTTATTTAAAATACAAATTCTTTTTAAAGTTTTTAAGCTATAGTGGCTTCATTCTTTATTTCTATTTTTTTGTCTGTGCCTTGACGCATGTGGGATGTTAGTTCCCTGACCAGGGATCAAACCTAAATCCCCTGTGACGGAAGCATGGAGTCTTAACCACTGGACCACCAGGGAAGTCCCTAAAATCCATATTCTTGTTCTTCCCCTCACCATCAAAATTATGAATGAATAGGTCTATAGTGGTGCCAAGGAATCTTCATTTTAGCACCTTCCTTTCCTTCCCAACCCCTGTAAAAAGTTTCTTTGTAAGAAATACTGAATCGGACTAAGTTCCTTGAGGAACAGAACCTTTATTTATTATACATGGACCAGAGTAGACATTTAGTAATATTGACTGACATATTTCTATTTCAATTGACATTTTTACTGGTAAGTTACTAGATATAGAGATAGTGCTTTCAGCTACACATTAAAACTCCAACCAAAATGGCTTATATGTAAGGACATTGATTAGTTCACATTAAAAATCTAGAATTCTGTTAATTTGGAGGCCTAATATCATCATCAAGTACTCAAGTGTTTTCAGTCCTTCTTCCCAGCTATCCTTTTTCCCCTCATGATCACAAGATGGCTTTAGCAGTTCCAGGCATCACACACAGACATGACAACATCCAGGAAAGAAAAGGGAAGTTTCTTTCTGGGAATCTCTTCTTAAGGGCTTCCCTAGTAGCTCAGTTGGTAAAGAATCTGCCTGCAGTGCAAGAGACCCGGGTTTGATCCTAGGGTTGGGAAAATTCCTTGGAGAAGGAAATGGCAACCACTCCAGTACTCTTGCCTGGAGAATTCCAAGGACAGAGGAACCTGGTGGGCTGCAGTCCATGGGATTGCAAAGAACTGGACATGATCTTTTAGGATAATCTCTTCTTAAAGGCAAGCAACCTTACTCAGAAACCCTACAGTAGGCTTCCCCTTGCATTTCACTGGCCAGTAGTGCTTCATGTGGTCCTCCCTAAACCAATGGCATCTCAGCCCAGAATAATGGGACCACCAAGATTAGCTTGTGCCCTGCCCCGACCCGCCCTGAAGGACCTAGGGGACAGGAGGATGAACCAAATCAGGCAGAAGCAGGGATGGCTATTAGGAAGGTAACCAACAGTGTCTGCCATACTGAGAATATCTAAGAGAAAACAAAATCTAAACGTTGATGGGAATGCAGCATGATTTACAAAAGTCTATATAGAAGCCCCATGGACTATACAGTCCAGGGAATTCTCCAGGCCAGAATACAGGAGTGGGTAGCCTTTCCCTTCTCCAGAGGATCTTCCCAACCCAGGGATCAAACCCAGGTCTCCCGCATTGCAGGTGGATTCTTTACCAGCTGAGCCACCAGGGAAGCCCAGAACAGAAGAACGGGGATGAAATACTCTTTCACTGGCAAATCCAGGCTGCAGGTTGTCAGGAGAACAGAAAGAAGCCCCAGCTCAAGGAAAACAAGGACTAGAGCTGCAGTCCACCGCTAGGCTGTGTGTCACTGTCCACAGGGCCTGACATCCCCTTCTCCTCTGCCTGTGACTCATCAGTCCCAGCCAGGGCAGCACTGTCAGCTCGGCGGGGGTTTAAAGGAATGGGCTTTCTATGTACGAGGTCCCATCTGGTAATTTTCCAGAAAAACATTTTTTGAGCCAAATGAGTGCTGGATGGAATCTGACTGATGAAACCCTTAGCTAAATCGTCTCTGCTCTTCAGATGTGCAGGTGATAGGAGAGATGAATCTCAGCCAGACCAACGTTAAATATTTCATACTGCTCGGGAAAGCAAACTGTACACCTTGAGGCTCTGACAGCTTGCAGCTTTGTGGAACCATTTTTTTTCCTCCAATTTTCTAACAACGGGGCCTTAAGGAAACAGTCCAGCTAGAGCGACCAGTCAGTCAACGAATAGTTTATTGGCCACCTGCTATGTGTCAGGCACTCTTCTCAGCATTGGGGACACTGTGGAGAACAAGTCAGACAAAGTGCCTACCTTGAGGGAACTTCCAGTCTTGTGATGTAGGGCAGAAAATACACACAAACAAGTGAATTAGATGATGTCAAGGTAATAATGACAGATGTTATGAAGAAGACGAAATGGGCTACTACAATCGAAAGTGACTGAGTGGGAGGTTTTTCTGAGGAGGGGGTGCTGAAGCTGATGCCTAAAGAATGGGGAGCAGGCAGCCATGAAGATACTGTAGGGAAGAGCTTTCCCAGCGGAAGGAATAGCAAGTGCCAAGGCTCTTAGCTGGGAACTGCCTGGCATGCCTGAGGAACAGAAAGAAGGCCTGCGTCGTTGAGTGAGGGTGAGCAGAGGGAAGAGCAGGAGGAGATGAGGCTGGGAAGGAGAAAAAAGATTTTATTTCCAGAGAACGGATGAGCCTTCAGAGGGTTTTCAGGAGGCAAGCTCTATCTTCACATTTTACAATGACTACTCTTAGCCGTTGTGTGGAAGACAAGGAGGCAAAAGTAGAGGATAATAGCGGCCGTGACAGAGAGAAGAAGAAAGAACTATAGAGAGAGAGGACATGAAGCCTGAGGACCCTCCTGTGTGTCGGTTCTGTTGTCACTCTGTCAGGCCACATCAGGAGCATTAATTAAGGTGTGTCCTCTGCTTCTGTTTTTTCTCTCTTAGAATGACAGGAATGTATGGGAGTAGAGGTTAACATTTGATTTTGGAGACAGACAAGAGATTTTCATTCTGACTCTTCACACTTCTGAGTTGTATGACTACTCCTATGCCTGTCTGGTAGATGTTCTCAGTCTTCTCTCCCAAAGCACTAATTCATTCTTCAGCTATCTCCTGTCTGTCATAGTTATCCCACCTTTTTTGTTTCTTTAACTATTTTCATGTCTAATATTTCTACTTGTTTTTCTTTTCTTTTTTTTTCATTTTGCCAATATCTTCCCATATCTTCACTTCTAATATTTTTATTCACTTTTTAAAAACAATTTCTTATTGTGTGAAAGTGAAAGTCACTCAGTTGTGTCTGACTCTGTGACCCCATGGACTGTAGCCCGCCAGGCTCCTCTATCCATGGAATTCTCCAGGCCAGAATACTGGAGTGGGTAGCCATTCCCTTCTCCAGGGGATCTTCCCAGCCTAGGAATCAAACCTGGGTCTCCTGCATTGCAGGCAGATTCTTTACCAGCTGAGCTACCAGGGAAGCCCTCTTATTGCATATAACTTAGTAATTCTCTTCTATAGGAATCTATAATCCAGTAGTCCTGGAGGAGGGCATGGCAACCCACTCCAATATTCTTGCCTGGAGAATTCCCATGGACAGAGGAGCCTGGCAGGTTGCAGTCCCTGGGATCACAAAGATTTGGACATGACTGAGACTAAGCACTGCACATAATCTAGTAGATTGTTTATTTGTTGGCTAATTGGTTTTTTGAGCCTGTGCTCCTCAAAGTTGTGATATTTTGGCTTGTGGGTTCATTTTTCCCTGAAGATTTCAGCCAAATCCTGTTCACCAATGAAGTCTTGTTAGCTCCAATGAGCTTGGGAGGCGGGGTGTGCGTGAGTGCCAGACTAGAACCATCATCAGCCACCCCCTATCCTACAGAATAACTTTTCCCATCAGGTCTTCTCCTCTTGCTCCTAGAAAAGAAGCAACATTGGAAGGAGCAGTTGCTTCCCCATCCCTGGAACATGCAGATGCAGTGAGATCTTACATTACTTGAAAAATGTTTTGGCTTTGCCTTCTTTTCAGAGCTAATCGAGGACAAACTAATGTATAGAAGAAGAAGCTCTTAGCAAGATTTCTAGGGATCTGGAAACTTTCCCCCCTTAATATTAAGAGTATTTTATTGGGGTATAATTAATACGCATTAAAAATATGCAAAGTCTATATCTCAGTGGACTTTGACAAATACAGTTAACCATATAACAGCCACTCAAATCAAAATATAGGACATTCTGGAAGCATTCTATTTCCAAGAAGCCAGCTGGATGACTGTGACAGGGTGGTGGTCTTTGAATGACCTAAAGTTTCCTGGTGCTCCATTTGTCAAGAGGTGGATCTTCACTCACTTTGAATATAGGTATAACTTAGTGACTTGCTTCTAGAGAATGAGCTCAAGCAAAAGATACAAGGTACGACTACAGAGACTAGGTCACAAAAATAAGCAAAGAAAATTAAATAAAGAAAAATGCACAACAAAAGTTACTTGTTCTCCAAAATGTTTATCTGTGAAGGGAAGGAGTAATTTGCTCATGCCAGTAGGAGTTATTGGGATTTTATGTGTTTCTTTATCCTAATAACTAAATAGCCCTAGTCTTTGTATTTTTCTTTTTTTTTTTTTTATTTTATTTTATTTTTAAACTTTACATAATTGTATTAGTTTTGCCAAATATCAAAATGAATCCATCACAGGTATATATTTTTCTTTTCTAATTCATTGTTTTCTTTTACTTTTTGTTGAACTTCTAACTCTTTTATTAATCTTTGCCTTTGACCTATCATTTCTCCCAGCAGTTAGAAAGCAGCTCACTTCTCAATATAGGATCATCAGGCATTAAATTTATGTGGATCCAATTTGGCTTATTAGAATAGCGGGTCAAATGTAGAACAATCCCTGCTTGAGAAACATGAAAAATGGATGACACAAGATCAAGGCTTAAGTCAGATCCAGTTCTCAGATGAGGCATAAACCAAGATTCTCAGCATGCAGGGTTTAAAGTCCTACCAAACTCCTCCTCTCGGGGGAGAACATACAGGCGTACAAGGGCAGCTGCGAGTTCTGGTTCTGGCTCCTCTAGCTCACCCTTGTAAAGTCCCCGTGTTGTTTCCTTTTCTGGACCAGGGGTCATTCTTTTCTTCCTGCCATTCCAAACACCCAGAGAAGTCAGCTAGAAGACAGACTGAACAACCAGGACCGCACCATAGCTTTCCTCCTTGAGCAAGCCTTCCGCATCAAGGAGGACATCTCTGCCTGTCTTCAGGGGACCCACGGCTTTCGCAAGGAGGAGTCGCTTGCCAGGAAGCTCCTGGAAAACCACATCCAGACCATCACCAGCATCGTCAAAAAACTCAGCCAGAACATCGAGGTAGTTCTTTATTTCCCATGTCTTGGCACCACTGCTTGACAAAGATTCTCAGCCGTCAGGGGCAGTCTTCAACTAGAGAAATGAGTCCCTATTATTTAACTTAAATGATTACCATTTAGTTACCCCAGAGGGAAACAGTCAATATTTTAACTCCTCATGTCATTCAACCTCTACTTTCTGTAGAAGGAAATTCTGTTCAAAAATTGTTGAATGTCTCTTTGTGACAGCAAAGACAATTGTTTAACATTAAATGTCAGACATTGTGCTAAGGTGCTTATTTTAGTCTAACTCTCTAAGATTCTATGAATGTGATCGTTTCAAATAGAGGTTTTCATAAGGTAGTTGCGATGCTCGTTCATAGACACATCACATATGACCCCCCAAATCTCTGTGACCCCCATCTCCTGCTCCTCTCTCCTTCACTCTGGCTACACTGTGCTCCCAGCACTTCCTAGAACACCCCAAACATGCTCCAGCCTCAGGGCCTTTGCACTTGCTATGAACTCTGGGTGGATCATCTTCTCCTAGACAATTCTGTGAAGTATTCTTCATTCCCATCAGGTCCCTTGTCAGAGAGCATTTCCTTGACGTGCCAACAGTCACAATCTCCCTTAAACCCCACCCTATTTTTATCCATAGTGCTTATCACAAACCACCATGCTCTAAACTTACTTATTGTGTTTCTGCTCCTAAGATATAATCTCTGCGAGGGCAGAGACTTCATTTTGTTCACTGCCAAATCCCACATCAAACTGATGACAGTGTATGAGAGGTCATCAGTGATCTGTCAATATTTCCTGAACAGATGGATGAATGAATGATGTTTAAGGTATTAAAGGAAAAATAGTATTTCTGATCAAAAGAGAAAATGATTGTGTTAAACCAAGATGAGCAGATTCTTACCACAGATCTTTCAGAGTTTTTAAGGTACCAGTGAGAATGATGAATCTCAGATAGCAACTTTCAGGCACAAGTTTCAGAGAAAAAACTTAAAAACTCTGGCCTTATATGTGTGGAATTTTGAGAACTGACAACAATGCCCTCGCACAATATATGCCCTTTTCTCCTATTAGATAGTGGATTAGACAAAAACCATGAGATTGACCCAGAAATGACTTACTCATGACTTTGTATTTAATCCTAAGGATATCTGTTAACATATTTTCTATCTGTAGACCCCATGATGCATTTGAGGGAGTGTGAAAAGTTAAAAAATCTTGGTGAGCCATTAAAAGGCACTTTATTGATATTTAGTACATCCTGAATTGCCAGCAGTGCCTAAAGAGGCAATGTTACTTCTCAAGGTGGGCAGAGGTGTTTCCAGGCACGATGAACTGTCATGAAAGTAAGGAGAGATACATGATTCAGTGCCATTGAGATGATGGGAAAATCAAGCGTAGCACAGGCACTAAAAGAAGATCCTAATTTAGGCGTCAAAGTGAAAGTGAAGTCTCTGTCATGTCTGACTCTTTGCGACTCCATGGACTGTAGCCCACCAGGCTCCTCTGTCCATGGAATTTTCCAGGCAAGAATACTGGAGTGGGTTGCCATTTCCTTCTCCAGGGGGATCTTCTTGACCCAGGGATCAAACCCAAGTATCCTGCATTGCAGGCAGGCGCTTTACCATCTGAGCCATGAGGACTGTCAATTTAGGAGACAAAACTTCTAGGTAATTGAAAAGATAACAGCATTCTCAGAAATATCAAAAGGCTTCTAGAATGTTCTATATTATTATTTCAGTGGTTGTTACATAGCCAATTATATTTTTCAAAATCTATCCAGAAATATGCTTTGATTTATATATTTTAATACATATTAATTATATCCCAATAAAATACTCTTAGCATTAAGGGGAAAAACATTTCCAGATACTAGAAATCTTGCTAAAAGTTTATTTTCCTATCTTTGACTATCTCTGAAAAAAGACAAAGCCAATACTTTTTTCCCAAATACTATAAAATCTCAAAATATTTGCAGTCCTGTTAAGGGTTTGGCATATAGAAGAAAAATGATAAGGACTGGTCTGATTGTGCAGAAAACTGAATTAGGAAATATTTAAAGGTTGTAAATGGGCTTGCTCTTGGAAGAAAAGCTATGACAAACCTAGACAGTGTGTTAAAAAGTACAGACATTACTTTGCCGACAAAGGTCTGTATAGTCAAAGTTATAGTTTTTCCAGTAGTCACGTATGGCTGTAAGAACTGGACCATAAAGAAAGCTGAGAGCCAAAGAATTGATGCTCTTGAACTGTGGTGTTGGAAAATACTCTTGAGATTCCCTTGGACTGCAAGGAGATGAAACCAGTCAATTCTAAAGGAAATCAGTCCTGAATATTCACTGGAAGAACTGATGCTGAAGCTCCAAATACTTTGACCATCTGATGCAAAGAGTAGACTCATTGGAAAAGACCCTGATGCTGGGTAAGAATGAAGGCAGGAGGAGAAGGGGATGACAGAGGATGAAATGGTTGGATGGCATCATTGACTCAATAAACATGAGTTTGAGCAAGCTCCAGGAGATAGCGAAGGACAGGGAAGCCTGGCATGCTGCAGTCCACGGGGTGGCAAAGAGTCAGATACAACTGTAGCAATTTAGCACAGCACACAGCACAAATGTTGTAGATATGAAGTTAAAAGATTATGAAGAAGAAACTACTAAACTACCTTTAGTAAATAACTAAGACTATAAAGTAATAAGTATTTAGATAAATGGTTGCTATTCAAATATTTTTTAAAAACCTAGTAAGTCAGCCCATTTTTAAATCAGCCAGCAAGATAGAATCAAGTGTGATCAGAAGTTTGTCTTGGGTTTTCAAAAGAAATGAAAAAAAATTTGTTTAATCAACCATAATTGTAGCAGTTCAGTTGCTTATTCCCTTTTAAAGTCAAAATATTTCTTTCTTAAGCTGGCAGCTCATTAAAGATTGAAAATCAATTTATTTTTAATTTAGGAAAAGACAGTTTCATGAACAACATGGCTTTATTGTGTTTTTTCCCCCAAGTTACATTAATAAAAGCAATACTTATTCATTGTAATTATTTGCAAGTTTAGGAAATAAATTTAAAACCTAGGAAAAATTTCTCATAATTTCACCACTAAATGACAATTGCTACAAGCACCCAGATGCATCTGCCTCTGGTCTTTCCAGGCATTCCCTTTAGGAAGCTCAGACTATTGTTTGTAAGCATACCTTTAATATAAAATTATATCATAAACTCTTTCATAGGTCATTAAAAGTTCTTTGTATGGTGCATAAATCATGGTTAGATTATTCATTCTCTTAATATTTAAATGTCTTTGCACATAAATGTATCTACATTTGTATTATTTCTATTGTATATGTTTTTAGAAGTGGAATTACTGGGGTAAGAACACTGTAAAAACTCTTGACATTTATTGCCAAATTGGTTTCCAGAATGTTTGTATCTATGTATACTTCCATCAGCCTTATACAAGACTTCCATTAGCTTCCATTACCTTTTTTCACTACACCTCTGCCAGCATTGAGATTTACTGTTTTTAATCACTGCTGATTTGATGGGATAGAAATAACATCTTTCTCTTTTTTTCACCTTTTAAAAACAACTATAACAGTTTCCATTTTCTCTGCTGATATTCTGTTAATATCGTTTGCAGATTTAGTGCTTTTCAGTTATTTATGGGTTTTTTTATTAAAAATAATAAGCAGGGATGCTTTGGTAAATGTTTAAAAATCAGCAGTTTTTTTCTGGGGGATAAAATGCCTGGTTTATAGTGTTTGCCTATTTCCATGGTGTAAATACATTCACTGTGATTGATTTCAAAAACCAACTGATGGGAGCTTTCCTAGTGGCTCAGTGGTAAAGAATATGCCAGCCAATTCAGGAGACATGTGTTTGACTCCTGACTGGGAAGATCCCACATGCCGTGGAGCAACCGAGCCCATGCACCACAACAATTGAGCCTGTGCTCTAAAGCCCAGGATCCACTAGTGAGCCCACGTGCTGCACCTATGAAGCTCACGAGCCCTAGAGCCGTGCTGCAAAACAAGAAAGGCACTGCAATGAGAAGCCAGAGAGAAGCACCCCGCTTGCCACAAGTAGAGAAAGCCTGTCTATAGCCAAAAATGAAATAAAAATAAATAAAATTATTTTAAAAACCAGTTGATGTTACTAAACAAATAGATGGGAAGAGACATACATACGCAATTGGCTTTCAAGAATAGGTGTATACTGATTGCAACACACAATGGAAACCCCGGCGGTAACACTTGTTACAAATGTTCTCTCAGTTTGTTGTTTATATCTTAATTTTATTTATCAGATCAGATCAGTCGCTCAGTCGTGTCTGACTCTTTGCGACCCCATGAATCGCAGCATGCCAGGCCTCCCTGTCCATCACCAACTCCCAGAGTTCAATCAGACTCACGTCCATGGAGTCAGTGATGCCATCCAGCCATCTCATCCTCTGTCGTCCCCTTCTCCTCTTGCCCCCAATCCCTCCCAGCATCAGAGTCTTTTCCAATGAATCAACTCTTCGCATGAGGTGGCCAAAGTACTGGAGTTTCAGCTTTAGCATCATTCCTTCCAAAGAAATCCCAGGGCTGATCTCCTTCAGAATGGACGGGTTGGATCTCCTTGCAGTCCAAGGGACTCTCAAGAGTCTTCTCCAACACCACAGTTCAAAAGCATCAATTCTTCGGCGCTCAGCCTTCTTCACAGTTCAACTCCTCACATCCATGCATGACCACAGGAAAAACCATAGCCTTGACTAGATGAACCTTTGTTGGCAAAGTAATGTCTCTGCTTTTGAATATGCTATCTAGGTTGGTCATAACTTTCCTTCCAAGGAGTAAGTGTCTTTTAATTTCATGGCTGCAGTCACCATCTGTAGTGATTTTGGAGCCCAGAAAAATAAAGTCTGACACTATTTCCACATCTATTTCCCATGAAGTGATGGGACCGGATGCCATGATCTTCGTTTTCTGAATGTTGAGCTTTAAGCCAACTTTTTCACTCTCCACTTTCACTTTCATCAAGAGGCTTTTTAGTTCCTCTTTACTTTCTGCCATAAGGGTGGTGTCATCTGCATATCTGAGGTTATTGATATTTCTCCTGGCAATCTTGATTCCAGCTTGTGTTTCTTCCAGTCCAGCGTTTCTCATGATGTATTCTGCATAGAAGTTAAATAAATAGGGTGACAATATACAGCCTTGACGAACTCCTTTTCCTATTTGGAACCAGTCTGTTGTTCCATGTCCAGTTCTAACTGTTGCTTCCTGACCTGCATACAAATTTCTCAAGAGGCAGGTCAGGTGGTCTGGTATTCCCATCTCTTTCAGAATTTTCCACAGTTTATTGTGATCCACACAGTCAAAGGCTTTGGCATAGTCAATAAAGCAAAAATAGATACTTTTCTGGAACTCTCTTGCTTTTTCCATGATCCAGCGGATGTTGGCAATTTGATCTCTGGTTCCTCTGCCTTTTCTAAAACCAGCTTGAACATCAGGAAGTTCACGGTTCACATATTGCTAAAGCCTGGCTTGGAGAATTTTGAGCATTACTTTACTAGCGTGTGAGATGAGTGCAATTGTGCAGTAGTTTGAGCATTCTTTGGCATTGCCTTTCTTTGGGATTGGAATGAAAACTGACCTTTTCCAATCCTGTGGCCACTGCTGAGTTTTCCAAATTTGCTGGCATATTGAGTGCAGCACTTTCACAGCATCATCTTTCAGGATTTGAAATAGCTCAACTGGAATTCCATCACCTCCACTAGCTTTGTTCATAGTGATGTTTTCTAAGGCCCACTTGACTTCACATTCCAGGATGTCTGGCTCTAGGTCAGTGATCACACCATCGTGATTATCTGGGTCGTGAAGATCTTTTTTGTACAGTTCTTCTGTGTATTCTTGCCATCTCTTCTTAATATCTTCTGCTTCTGTTAGGTCCATACCATTTCTGTCCTTTATCGAGCCCATCTTTGCATGAAATGTTCCTTTGGTATCTCTGATTTTCTTGAAGAGATCCCTAGTCTTCCCATTCTGTTGTTTTCCTCTATTTCTTTGCATTGACCGCTGAAGAAGGCTTTCTTATCTCTTCTTGCTATTCTTTGGAACTCTGCATTCAGATGTTTATATCTTTCCTTTTCTCCTTTGTTTTTCACTTCTCTTCTTTTCACAGCTATTTGTAAGGCCTCCCCAGACAGCCATTTTGCTTTTTTGCATTTCTTTTCCATGGGAATGAATGGTCTTGATCCCTGTCTCCTGTACAATGTCACAAACCTCATTCCATAGCTCATCAGGCACTCTATCTATCAGATCTAGGCCCTTAAATCTATTTCTCACTTCCACTGTATAATCATAAGGGATTTGATTTAGGTCATACCTGAATGGTATAGTGGTTTTCCCTACTTTCTTCAATCTAAGTCTGAATTTGGCAATAAGGAGTTCATGGTCTGAGCCACAGTCAGCTCCTGGTCTTGTTTTTGCTGACTGTATAGAGCATCTCCATCTTTGGCTGCAAAGAATATAATCAATCTGATTTTGGTGTTGACCATCTGGTGATGTCCATGTATAGAAGTCTTCTCTTGTGTTGTTGGAAGAGGGTGTTTGTTATGACCAGTGCATTTTCTTGGCAAAACTCTATTAGTCTTTGCCCTGCTTCATTCCATATTCCAAGGCCAAATTTGCCTGTTACTCCAAGTGTTTATAATGAACTTTAATAAAAATTATTTTTACTTCCAAGATCTCTTATTTTTTTCATTTTTATTTATTTATTTTTACTTTACAATAAGGTTTAATATTCCAAGATTGTGCTGTTTGATGTCCCACATTACTTTTAAGAACAGAAATTTCAGAGATAAAATAATCTCCTCCATTATCTGTCAGTTTTATGGCTTAACTTTTTAAATATTTTAAATCTACTTTTTTCTAAAATCTCTATATATTCATGTATGATGTGAGGTATAGATCTAAAACTGATTGTTTGCTGAGTGCATGCATGCTTGCTGAGTCACTTCAGTTGTGTCCGACTCTTAGCCATCCTACGGACTATAACCTGCCAGGCTCCTCTGTCCATGGAATTCTCCAGGCAAGAATACTGGGGTGGGTTGCCATGCCCTCCTCCAGGGGATCTTCCTGACCCAGGGATCAAACCCGAGTCTCTTATGACTTCTGCACTGGCAGGCATCTTTACGACTAGTACCACCTGGGAAGCCCTGCTTTCTGAATAAGTAACCAGAAATCTTAACAGCGTGTGTGAAATTCCTTCCTCAGTGACTTTGAGTCTGATATATGGCATATTTCTTTCTTACATTTACCAAAATCTTCACTAAATTACAATGATCAATTTAGCGAGGCACAGTTATTTAGCTGCACTCATTTCAAAATGTTTTACTATTTAATAGGGCAAGTTCTCTTTTATCACTATTCTTTACCAAAACAAAGTAAAACTACACCTACTGTTAGAATCTGAATGTTTGTATCCCCACCAAAATTCACATGTGAAATCCTAATGTCCAACGTGACGGTATTAGGAGGAACTTGGGTCATGAAAGTGGAGTCCTCAAAAAGCATATTAGTGCCCTCATAAGAGAGACCTCACAGCACTTCCTGGCCCCTTTCCACTATGTGAAGATGAAGCAAGAAGTCAGCAGTCTGCAGCCCAGAAGAGGGCTCTCCCCAGAACCCAACCATGCAGGCACTTCCAGCTTCCAGAACTGTGAGAAATAGATCCCTGTTGTCATATAAGCTTCTTAGTCTGTAGTTTTTTGTCATGGTGGCCTGAATGAACTAAACACCTACAGGTATGCAAAAATAAACAAGCCAAAACACAAAAACAAAAAATAACCTCTAGCTAGTATTCTTGACACTTGTATGTCTTCAGCTAAAGCTATATTTGCTCTTGGCTTGTCTCA
Source organism: Bos mutus (assembly GCF_027580195.1). Lineage (NCBI taxonomy): Eukaryota > Metazoa > Chordata > Mammalia > Artiodactyla > Bovidae > Bos > Bos mutus. Next base: position 25,942,386 of record NC_091623.1, read on the forward strand.
ATCTGCCAGTTTGCAAACGGGCAAGATTCTGTACTTAGTCTTTGAAATGTTCATAATTCATTTCCTATAAAAATCCTTCTTTTCCCCCAAACATTCATAATCATAAATTTAACATGGTTCAGACCTTGGTAACATCTAGTAACTAACCTTTTTTGTTCCCCCAAACCAAAAAGTTGTCTGTGCTTCAAAAAGTCTATTCTCTCAACACTTTTCTGAATAAATATATATTACATTTTATATGTCTTAACTTTACACTGGTATTTGTTTGAATATTAACCGAGATATAATTTTCTTCTATGGACAAGCAAAAAACTTATTTTTTACGTATGAGTGCCAAAAATTAAAACCCACTGTTTGGGGGACCACCTAGCTGGTGGAATAGGGTAGTCAGATTCATTTCAGAACACTAAAACATAATGAAGACATGACGATGGATACTCAAGGCAAAATCTGAATACATTCAAGCCATAAATTCCTCATGTTCTCTTAAAAAATCTAAAACAATAAACCTTTTCCACTCCATGTAAGTGAAACAGTTTTATTCAGATTTGCTCATTAGTTGTATTAGCTTCGTTATGGTTCCAATTCAATCTATAAAGGGCCTTGCCTAATCCCATATGAAAGGTCCCTTTTTCTAAACTTGACTACCAATTCTGAAAAAGGTTTTTGTGAAAAGTTTTTAAGTCAAGGATGGTCACGTCCACACAGCACAGTAAATAAGTTTGGCTTGACCCATATGGTATTTATAAAGAATTTGAATAAAATGTCAATATTTTAAAATTCAGCAATTTAACATAAAATCTGGATTTCCAGCTTCTGTTGAGACACTGTTGAACCATTGTGCCACCTGGCAACTGTCAGCAGCACTCAAGCCATCACTGCCTCCCTCGGATATAGTGGGGATGGCTTCCAACACAAGACTCTCACTCATTTGCACTATCAGCCTAAGAAGGGAAATGCACTCAGTTTGTAACCTCTACTTTAAATGATATTTTCTTATCATGTGTGATGGGAAATTAATTGGAACTTTAACTCAAATATTGCAGATGATAGAAGAACAAATAAAAGCTCGGGATCTGGTGGCCACAGGAACTAATTTCGCAGTACAGGACCTAAGCAACAAACACCTTCAAGGAGTTGGAGATCTCCGAGGAAGAGTAGCCAGGTGAGAAGGTGAGACTGCTAACTAATACTTAGCAGTCAGTTTTGGCCACTGAATTCTCATCCCTAAATAAGTTCTATATTGTAGAAAACAGAATATTGTCTTAAAGCTAAATGATAAGATAGCAACTGAGAAAGTGTATCATGAAATTTGAAAGTCTCATGCTACCTGTGAGATCCAAGGGTTCTATAAAGAACCTCTTATACAGGATGCCTAGTTTGGTTTCATCTATGACAAGTCTTGTCTTTACAGCCCCTCAGCTGTCCAAAGGCCAACATCTATATACAAAGACATGCCCTTAAAACTGCATACAGAATCCCCAGATGTCTCAAATTCTAATGATTGAAATATTTAAGATATATAAGAATTGCATATAAAAGCCTAGCAAAAGGGATTTAATGGTTAAGGGAATAACATTTTGAATGATTTTTTTATATGAGGCTGAAAAAATTCATGGTGCACAGCTCAGCAAAAATTTGTAGGTATTGACCATGGCAGGACCATTCTGGTTGACACATCAAAGATGAGCCATGAGTGGCTGACCATGGACACCTTTCCATCTCTCTGTCTCCTTCCAGCACCTCACTCCTCTCTCCAGAAACACCCCCACTTTCATCTCATTAATCTACTCTGAATAATCAGGTGATTAATGCCTAAGACAAACCTCTCCTAGGGTATCTGTCCATTCAATTCAGTAAAAAATGTACCAAACACTCACCAATGCCAGGCAGTGGTCTACAATGCAAGGGTTCAGCAACATGATTGTCTTCCTATAAATTTAGTCTACCTGGGAAAACATAAGCAATAAGGTGAGTGCTGTAATGAAAGCCTTGGGTGCCATGGAAACATGCAAATCAGATTGGAACATAAAAATGGCTTCCTGGAGGAGGTGACACTTGAGATGAGTTTTGAAAGACTGTAGCAGTTTACCAGACAGGGATAGGAAATGTACTTCACATAGGAGGAATGATGTGTGCAAAGGAACTGTGGGATAAATTACTGTGACGTGTTCAGGGCTTCCCTGTGAGGGTGCTATTTTAGTTGTGGTATTTAGGGAGAGATGTGAGATTGGGCGGAGAAGGCAATGGCACCCCACTCCAGCACTCTTGCCTGGAAAATCCCATGGACGGAAAATCCCAAAGAGACAGACAAGACTGGTAGGCTGCAGTCCATGGGGTCGCTAAGAGTAGGACACGACTGAGCAACTTCCCTTTCACTTTTCATTTTCCTGCACTGGAGAAGGAAATGGCAACCCACTCCAGTGTTCTTGCCTGGAGAATCCCAGGGACGGGGGAGCCTGGTGGGCTGCCGTCTATGGGGTCACACAGAGTCGGACACGACTGAAGCGACGCAGCAGCAGCAGCAGCAGCAGGGAGATTGGGAGATGAAGCTAGAGAAATGATCCAAAGTTGGATGATGAGGGATCTTTGGTCAAAGTAAAAAGTTTTTGAACTTTATGTAAAAGGTTATAAATAGCCATGGGATGATTTTAAGTAAGGGGATGACATTCACTAACCTTTTGGTAGTAGCTGAATTGGTAGAGTACAGAAATAATATATGAAGATGAAAGGAAGCCTATTGAAGCAATCAAGGTGAGAAGTTTTACTTTAGGGGTCTAAATTAAAACTCTGCCATGCAAGTCCAGAGCAGGTAACAGACATGAGGAAAACAGGGTCTACAGGATTAGTACGTGTGTGTGTTTGTGTGAGTGTGTGTACACACATAGGTACTATATACATACAAATATACACACATATACAAGGTTATGTGTATATATACTTTATACTTCTAAAATACATAAGATTATATATACTTTTATATAACATTTGATAAATAGAATTTTCACAATATTTGGGTAAATGATGAAGCAAGATAATAAAACCACCCACCACTCTCCCTAGAAGTGCCATGATTTTACAAAGAAGATAAGAATCAAAATCTCTTTTGAATCAAACTTGGAATCTGGTTCAATTTGGTGGTGCACTGGTAACACTATTCCAGGCAAGAATATGGGAGTGGGTTGCCATGCCCTCCTCCAGGGCATCTTCCCTACACAGGGATCAAACCCCCGTGTCTTACATCTCCTGCATTGGGAGGCAGATTCTTTACCACTAGCGCCACCTGGGAAGCCCCTGGTTTTTTAGATTCCACATATAAATAAGATCATGCAACTTTTTTCTTCCTGTGTCTAGCATATTTCACTTGACATAATGTCCTGCAGATTGTATACATGTTGTCATAAATGGCAAAGTCTCCTCCTTCTTTGAGGCTAAAAATTTTGTGACTCCATGTATATCACGATTTATTTATTCATCCCTAAATGGCAACCCACTCCAGTATTCTTGCCTGGACAATCCCATGGACAGAGGAACCTGGTGGATACATAGGGTCGCAAAGAGACAGACAAGACTGAGAGACTCACACTCACTCACACACACACACACACACACACACACTCTTAGGTTGTTTCCGTATCTTGTTTATTGTGAATATTGCTGCAGTTAACATGAGAGGATATATTTCTTCCATGTATTCATTTCCTTTGGATACATATCCAGTAGGGGGATTTCCAGATGACAGTTCTATCTTTAACTTTTCAAAGAGTCTCCATACTATGTTATATAACGGCTATACCAATTGACACTCCTGCTAACAGTGTGGAAGGATTCCCTTCTCTCCACATCTGCACCAATACTTTATATAATACTCATCTTAACAGGGATGAGGTGACATCGCATGGCTTTGATTGGCATTTCCCCGATGATTCGTAACATAGAGCTCCCTTTCATGTACCTGTTGGCCATCTGTCTCTTATCTTTGGACAAATATCTAGTCAGGGTTTTGCCCATTTCTAAAACCATGTGCCCATTTAAAACCACTTGCTTTTCTGTGGACCCAAGGGACTCACAGATGCACTCCCCCGGCTCTCAGAGTTAGGCGATTTGGGAGCCAGTTTCTTGGATAGTGGCTAGACACACTTCATTCCCCAGGGAGAATCTGGGATTTGGTGGTTCCCTCCCAGCTGTAAGGTGCTGAACCAGGGATGGGGTATGTGGTGTGTGTGTATCTCAACTTTTTTGACTCTTTTTGATGTGGGTATTTTCTTAGTTGCCTGATGTGTAAGAGCCTCTAAACTAGCTTCTGGATTTTCCCCAGAGGGACTGGATCAGAATTCTGCTGTTTATTTGGTGCATCTGAGGGAGGAGGGAAAAAGCAAGAGCCTCCTAGTCCTTTGTCTTGCTCTCTGATCGCTGACTTACTTCCCCTTTAATGTGAAGCAGTGATTTTAGGAAAAGGTATTATTTTTCCTTAAAATGTCTTCCTTTTATGATTATTTCTTGAATCTAGTGATTTGAAACAGAATCTGGCTAAAAGCCAGGAGATTCAAATTCACTATTCCTCTTTTTCTTTTCCATATTTTTGCAGGCAAGTGACCCACGGACCAGCTGAGGCAGAATAATTACTTTCCTTCTACATATGTTGATCTTAATTCCAATTAGCATCTTGGCATGAGTGAACTAAGTTGATTATTTTAACATAAGTCCTAGCAAACCTTTTACTGCTTCATGAATCAAACTCAATATTTGATAACAACTATGTGCTTTTGAATTTTATACCTTATTTCCCTCTCCAATATAGTGGCAGTTTAAAAGCAAGTACTTCCAATGAGATGAGGTTCTCAAAGTTGTCTGCCTGATTTTGACACCTTGCAATGGCACCCCACTCCAGGACTCTTGCCTGGAAAATCCCATGGACTGCGAAGCCTGGTAGGCTGCAGTCCATGGGGTTGCTAGGAGTCAGATACGAATGAGCAACTTCACTTTCACTTTTCACTTTCATGCATTGGAGAAGGAAATGGCAACCCACTCCAGTGTTCTTGCCTGGAGAATCCCAGGGATGGGGAAGCCTGGTGAGCTGCCATCTATGGGGTCGCACAGAGTCAGACACTACTGAAGCGACTTAGCAGCAGCAGCAGCAGCAGCACTCTATTTGATAGATTAGCCTCATATGCAAAAAAGAAAAAGGCCAGCATGTGAAGGGCAGCCATACAGCCATGTATGATGGCTCTAGAAGCAGCCAGAGCAGACCAACCCTCTATCCATATTTGACTATTTGGGACCCCAAGGCAAATCTGCCTATCAGTTCAGTTCAGTTGCTCAGTCGTGTCCGACTCTTTGCAACCCCATGGACTGCAGCACACCAGGCTTCCCTGCCCATCCAGCTCCCAGAGTTTGCTCAAACTCATGTCCATCGAGTCCATGATGTCATCCAACCATCTCATCCTCTGTCATCCCCTTCTCCTCCTGCTGCCTCCAAAATCCAGCATCAGGGTCTTTTCCAATGAATCAGTTCTTCACATCAGCTGGCCAAAGTATTGGAGTTTCAGCTTCAGCATCAGCCCTTCCAATGAATATTCAGGACAAATTTCCTTTAAGATTGACTGGTTGGATCTCTTTGCAGTCCAAGGGACTCTCAAGAGTCTTCTCCAACACTTCATTCAAAAGCATCAATTCTTTGGCGCTCAGCTTTCACATTTCAAATCTGCATACAAAATAACTAAATTGTGTTGATGTACAATTACAAGCATAAGACATGTCCTTTGAAGAGGCACTAATGATATTATTTGGATACTGTCAACCTTTGAAAAAGAGTGAGGACTTCTTGTTAAAGATATTTTTACTCCACTCTCCTCACCTGAGACATCTCCATGCCAGTAAAAATAAAAAAAGGAAAACAAAAATGTCACCTTTAACACAACATGGAAGTTGCTGCAACCACTAACAACAAACAGAGCACGCGTACCAGACAGAGATGTGTGGACCGAGTATCCTCCTCAGACCCAAAATATCATGATTTCCTCCAAATCAAGAGGCGTCACCCCCAAAGGCACAGATCAAATCTGTTGAATAGAGGAGTATTAACCTAGGGGATGGAGTGAGTCACAGGAGAAATAGGAAATATCCTTGAGAATTCAAGGCAGCAGCACAGAATAGCAGAGACGGTGGAGCCGAAGAGGCACTCATGACATTTATCATCTGGGATCCACCCCCCACTTCTTATCAGTTTACGCCTAAGAGAAACTGACTGAGGTGCAACCGGCTGAAGAGGGAGAAGAGTTGATAGTATCACGTTGAAGAATCCATGATGATGATGTGCTGTGAGATACACTGATCTGGTTTTCGAGGACAGAATGGGGAGATGCACCCCTTCCCTGGGCCTAAAGAAGCAACAGACTTGATATCGACGAGGCAGAGTAGAGGAGCTGGGCTACTTCCCCACGAAACACACCATCACTGATCGGTGGGTGGCCAGGACCACAGAAGATGGGAGAGTGGGAGTTACGAAGAATCTGTGTGTGAAAGCCACCACCACCACCATCCAGGGAGAGATGGATGGATAGACAGATGGATAAAAGCACAAGGCTGATGAATTCACCTCAAGACAGGAATTATCCCAAAAAAATACAGGAACAGTTCAAATCCAAGTTTGAAACTTGGATTCTTGAATTCTTGGAAACTCCTGGTTTCCAAGAATTCATGAAAAGCAAAAGAAAAAGATTGCTGATTGAACTGTCACACATAATTTTGCTCCTTCCAAAAGCCTAAATAAAAAAATATTTTTCTCTTTAAAACATAAGCCCACAAAGACAGGGAACATCAGCCTAGAAATGCTGGAACCTGGAAGGTACACATTCGGAAGCTGATTTAGCAGAAGTGAGACTGATTTTCAAGCCCTGGAATAAGCCGAGGATGACCTGGTTTCGTCCCCACGGAATGCTCACAGGCCTAGGGTGGACTGCACCGGGCACCTCTGAGAGTGGGTGAAGGCAGGCACTTGCCTCCAGGGAGAGGAACTAAGAGACACAGGGAGAGACGGAGCCAGGAATCACTGCGGTGTGTTCTTAGCCTTCTCATTATTATTGACTTTCAAACTACAAACATGTTTTACTTTGATTAAAAATAAGCAATAAAAAGGTTTTCCCCAAAAAAGAGATTGCTGCTGCTAAGTCACTTCAGTCGTGTCCGACTCTGTGCGACCCCATAAACGGCAGCCCACCAGGCTCCCCCGTCCCTGGGATTCTCCAGACAAGAATACTGGAGTGGGCTGCCATTTCCTTCTCCAGTGCATGAAAATGAGAAGTGAAAGTGAAGTCGTTCAGTCGTGTCCAACTCTTCGAGATCCCATGGACTGCAGCCATAGCAAAAGGAAACAGATAAACCAGAATTGCTCAGGGATAGGAGAAAGAAAAAAATTAAATATTACAGAGATTCAATCTACTTTAGAAGCCCCTCCCCAAGAGAATACATACAACTGAAAACAACCTGTGGCGGATTCATTTTGATATTTGGCAAAACTAATACAATTATGTAAAGTTTAAAAAAAAAAAAACCTGAGCAAGTCAAAAAGAAAATGCTTTTTCATATAAAAATGGTTATGGAGAAAAGATATATAGGGCAGAAAACAGAGACTCCACTCAGCAGAGAACTAAGAGGAGGTCCAAAGAAGAAGAACAAATTCTTCAGAAGAAAACAAAATATGGATATAAGAGAAGAAAGATTTCTTGAAACAGAGATTAGAATCTGTAGATCAAAGGGGAAATCTGCAACACCAGAAAAATTTATATGAGACCAATTAAGCCAAGATATCCTGGTTTGAAGTCATTGATTATCAAAAAGAAAGAATCACTAGAAGAAAGGAAAGCAAAAAAGAATCGTTAGACATCTAGGTAGACTAAACAGATCACATTAAGGAAAAAACTTGGTCATCTCAGACTTGTCCATGTCAAACACTGTCAGGTAAGAAGGGAGAAATGTCTATCCTGTTCTGAACAAAAGAAAAGTGACTCAATAATGTTTTCTTAACCAAATTACCTTTCAAGTAGAACAGACAGGCATTCTCAAGCGTTCGAGAATGTAAACAGTCCAATGCTAACGGTCCCTCCGTTTGAACTCTGGATGACAAAATCTGGCCAACCAAGGAATAAATCAAAATAAGGATCTCAGATAAGGAATTATAGCTTTAAAACACTGGGACTGCCCTGGTGGTCCAGTGGCTAAGATTCCACACTCCCAGTGCAGAGAGCCCGGCTTCAATCCCTGGCCAGAGAACGAGATCCCACACGCCACAAGTCCGGGTTTGTGTGCCTCACGGAGAATCAAGGATCCCGCGTCCTGTGCCTGGGACTCGGCGCAGCCAAATAAACGCATACATTTTAGAATGACTGTCTAATAGAGTCTAAATATAGAATGAAGGTTAAAGAGTGGGAACTCTAGGGGCAGAACACACTGTAAATGTTTAATCTGATATTTTTAAAATAGGAAAACATTAACAAAAACTGTTGGAAGAGCAAGTATATAAACATTTGTTCTCTCATTTCTTTTCCTTTGGCATAGGGTCAACGGAGAATAAAGTTTTGAAATGGTAGTTGTAAAAAGTACAATGATTCCAATCTATGATAGCTTTTTATAACTTCATTTTTAGAAATATCTCTTGTAGTAGGGGGTGTGTGTATATGTATACACGCACATACACATACACACCTGAAGTTGAGCAACTGCTTCATTTTTCACTACAGTTACATTTCCTTAGGTTAAATTAAATTAAAATTCAATGTAATGTTTTTAACTAAAACTCATACATATAATTTGAATATTCTAAAATTATTTTATTTCTTCCTATCTCCACGTGTTTATATATGATGTGTGTACATATTATAATGGTGAATGAAATACTAACCAAATGTTAACAATGATTATTTCTTAAAAGTGGGATTTGGGATGATGTTAACACTCGTTCGTTCTTTTTTTGTATTGTGTGTAATTTTTTTATAACAGGAATTTGTTATTTTAATAGAAACAATAAAATCACTTCAAAGGAGAGAAAGAGAAATTTCTTTTGAAATATGGAGTACAGCCTTGAAAAACCATTAATCCTTGACCTCAGGGTGGAGTTAGGCTCGTTGGGTAGGAATGGGATGGGGTGAAAATAATTAGATGATAACTCTTAAGCTGAGGAAATAAATAATAACTGCTGATCTTGTGTGGGTGCTTCCTCCATTCCAGGTACTGGCTAAACGCTCTGCATTCATAATCTCCTTTTATCCTTAAATAACCCTATGCAGGACCACTCTTCAGGACAATCACGTACGGTTTGGAAGGCTGAGCATACAGCATTCCAGGAGACACTGTTCACATCACCCCCATGTGTCTGGCACACCCTGGCATTTTGCAGGGGGCAAACTCTGCAGCTGCATGCAGGGAGCGCAGCACTGGTACCCCTTTTCTCAGACAGGACTTCCCTGGTGGCTCATATGGTAAACATCTGCCTACAATTCAGGAGACCCGGGTTTAATCCCTGGGTTGGGAAGATCTCCTGGAGAAGGAAATGGCAACCCACTCCAGTATTCTTGCCTGGAAAATCCCACGGACAGAGGAACCTGGTAGGCTATAGTCCATGGGGTTGCAAAGAGTGGGACACGACTGAGCGACTTCACTTTCACTTTTCTCAGATAAGGAAAACTGAAACTTACAGACATTAAGAGAATTGTCCCAGATCACAAACCTGGGAAGCAGTAGAAGCCATACTCAAAGGCTGATCTACCTGACTAAATCCTGAACCACGAACCTACAACAGACAAACCAGTGGCCCCTGAGCAGGCAGCAGGTGGGCTGGGTGAGAGGTGGCTGGCAGCGGTGATAGCAACAGCTATTTCCCTGTGTGCTAAGTCGCTTCAGTCATGTCTGACTCTGTGTGACCCCATGGACTGTAGCCCGCCAGGCTCCTCTGTCCATGGGATTCTCCAGACAAGAACCCTGGAGTGGGTTACCATGCCCTCCTCCAAAGGGTCTTCCTGACCCAGGGATCGAACCCCCCTCTCTTATGTCTCCTGCATTGGCAGGCAGGTTCGCGCCACCTGGGAAGCCCATTCCCACATTGCCTTTGATTCCCGTGTAGCCTTTGGGTATCTCAATGTGGATCAACATAAGAATATTCTAACCAACAGTGAGGCTGTTCTGACAATAACAGTTTGTATACACAAATGTGTAAAATGACTTTTGCCCTTGACTTAGGTACTTCCATGCTGAATCAGATTAATCCCTGATTTTTCCTCCTGGCAGTCTGCCCACCCCTCACCAGTGATCTGGTATCCTTTCAAAAAGTTTCTCAAGAGGTTAGCTCACCTTTAGCTCAAATTTGACACCAAAATTAAGAAAAAGAAATTCATTTTTGGATCCTAAAGAAAATGTTGACAGCCACAGAACAATGTTTATAGCACTTATCGTGACAATATGAAAATATAGTTCCTAATAGATGTTATTTGATGACAGTCAAAATGGTTACTTGATAAAAGGACAAACTTCAAAGTGATGTCTGGTAACTCATTTATTAATACACCAAACACAACCCTACAGGGCTTTCTGTCCTACCCTTCACACAGATATGAGTGCATTGAAAGTGATAATACAGTAAGTAACCTGTTCTCTCCTGAAGGAGGCCTCGAGTGGAGTAGTGGGTGGGATTCCCTGACATTCTGGGAAGATGGCTAATCTGAATTTCAATGCCATTTCACTAGGGTTCCTCCCTGAAAATGCCAAATGCCACCTTACGTGCCAAAGCCTCATACACGTCTTAGTGTGGATTCTTTTTGTCCTAACCTAAGACAACACTTAACTGAGGCCACTTAAGGAGCAGGAGCTTTTACTGGGGCTAAGAGAAAAGATTCTGTCTTTTGAAGATGAGTTGGAAACCTCTGGTAGGCTGGGACACTTTATCTAGCCAAAAGGGAATTGGTGATCTGGGAGCCAAGAAAAGAAGGCTAAAGGGAAGAAAGAGAATTCAGAACACAATATAGAAGAGGAAAAAGCTTCAATTTTGCCTAACCATAGGCACCAGGGAGTATGCCCCAAACATCAAAATCTATTGGAACTCCTATAACTGAGTTAATATATCTTATGGCTGAAAATCTATATCTACCGAGTTTCCCCCAATGTCTTCATCTACTCCAACTCAGTGCTTTAATTTGGGCCAGTGTTTCATTCAGGAAAAAAAGAGGAAGATGAGGGAGATTTCTGTATATGCCCCCACGTCTGCCAAGTCACTATTCAAACAACTTTAGAATTCTTGCCATCAAATGAATGCATAGATTCTACTATAGTGTTAAAAATGTTATCAATCTCACATCTAACTTCATCTTGCCACTAGATGTGATTCCAGCATCATGAAGCTTTCTGGAGATATTCACTTCATCAGAAATGAGCACCAGCAACTTGAAAAAACAATTCAGGAGATGATATCTTCCCTACAAACTGTTTCTAAGAACTTGGATACGAAGGTAACTGAAAAATTTTGAAACTCTTGTGTACTACTGCTAGAAGTAAGGGCTTCTCAGATGGTGCTAGTGGTAAAGAACTGGCCTATCAACTCAGGAGATGTAAGAGATGTGGGTTCCATCCCTGGGATGGGAAGATCCCCTAGGGAAGGAAATAGCAACCCACTCCAGTGTTCTTGCCTGGAGAATCCCACAGACAGAGGAGCCTGGCAGGCTATGGTCCATATGGTCACAACTGAAGTGACTTAGCATGCATGCATGCCAGAAGTAAGATCATTATGACTTTCCAAAATGCTCAAGCAGCAATTATTCAAAAGAACCCTTTTCCAAAGGGTTTAAGAATGACAGCTCATACATATACACCATGCATGTGGCCAGGTTAATCAACAAATACTTAATGAGTGCCTTGAGGAGCCTGGTGGGCCATAGTCCATGGGGTCACAAAGAGTTGGACAGGACTGAGAGTCTAACACTTTCATATTTTCTTATGTTCCAAAACAGCCACTAATTGGAAGCATATGCTACCTGAGTCTACGGTTGCCATCATTTCCTTCCTTTCTAGGTTCTTCTCTCTTTTTTTTTTTTCTTTTTTTTTTTTTTGGCCTTGCCATGTGGTATGTGGGATCTTAGTTCCCTGACCAGGGATTGAATCCTATTCTTGGACTGCCAGGGAATGCCCTCTGGGTACAACTGGAGAGAACAAGCAAAGGAATTTTCCATAGAAGATATTCCTATTAAAGATTCAGCATAAACCTGAGTTCATCACATTACATCCTAGCAATGGGTTATGTTTCTTACAAAATAATACACAAGTCCTTTGGCCTGGAATTTAAAGACTGTCTCTACACTGGCCCCTGAGTATCTCTACAGCTCACCCTCTGGCTTCCCGGCTCACCCTTTATACCAGTGGCGCTGAACTACCTGTAGTTCACTCACTCCAGAACACTGCACTGCCTCCGTGTTCTCTGTGCTCTTTTTGCCTGAAATGTTTACAGAATCCACCTGCAATGCGGGGACCTGGGTTTGATCCCCGGGTTGGGAAGATCCTCTGGAGGAGGGAATGGCAACCCACTCCAGTATTCTTGCCTGGAGAATCCCATGGACAGAGGAGCCTGGCGGGCTACAGTCCATGGGGTCACAAAGATTCAGACACGACTGAACAGCACAGCACAGCATTTTCACCTTCAAAGGCACTGGTGTAATGAAAAGAGCCAACGCAAACTCTCTGATGCCCTACTTTGTCATGTACTTTGTGTGAGACAAGCACATCTCCTCTGAAGGCATTTGGGCAGAACAAAGTGGAAACCCTTTGGAAATGGGGGGAGATGAAAGCCTGGTGCTTGATTATTTGTTCATGGGAGTCCGTTTATAGAAAGCAGAAAATACAGAGGAGGCACAAAGCTTACAGCGGTCCCATTGGGCTGGTCCATCTCCCTACAAACCCACCTAAACAGTCCTAATGGTTAGGGGGTTGATTATCTTAGTTTTTCAAGGTGATCATGCCAACAACAAATCATAACAGCTTTATCTCTAGTTTTCTGATTACTTGAGGCTTTGACCGGAACTTCCAGAACATTGTTACATAAAAGTGGTCAAAGAAGGCAGCTTATCTAGTTCCTGATTACACTGGAAATGTCTTTGCTGTTGGCTATTGGTTTGATTTATTCTTAATTATATTAAGAAAGTGCCCATCAATTCCTACTTTACTTAAATTTTATTAGAACTGAACATTTAACTTTATAAAATGCCTTTTGGACATTAACAAATGCCTGATTCAGTGGGATTGGTTTTTTGGTTTTGGTTTTTTGTTGTTAGCTTGTTTATTTTTTTGGCTTTCTAATGTGCTATGTAAAAGCATTTCCCAATATGAAACATTCTGGCATTTCTGTAATGAAAACTGTACAGTCTTTGTAATAACTCAGTATTTAATTTTGCATCTAAATTCAAAGGTGATATTAGATTCTAGTTTCTCTCTCCTTAGTTTTTTTAAGGTAATACATACATGATTCAAAATCAGATCTACATGAGAAAATACACCCTGAGAATTTCCACTTCTATATCTGTCACCAGTAATCACATCCATTCATGCTACTCACAAGGAACCATTTTTATTAGCCTATTATGAATCCTTTCCATATGCCTTTACAGGTAGTTCAGTTCAGTCCAGTCGCTCAGTCGTGTCTGACTCTTTGCGACCCCATGAACCGCAGCACGCCAGGCCTCCCTGTCCATCACCAACTTCCGGAGTCCACCCAAACCCATGTCCATTGAGACGGTGATGCCATCCAACTATCTCATCCTTTGTTGTCCCCTTCTCCTCCTGCCCTCAATCTTTCCCAGCATCAGGGTCTTTTCCAATGAGTCAGCTCTTCGCATCAGGTGGCCAAAGTATTGAGTTTCAGCTTCAACATCAGTCCTTCCAATGAAAACTCAGGACTTCACAGGTAGAAACAAATACAAATTCATATTCTTATTTCCCCCTTTTTACACAAAAGATAACATATTATAAATGTACTACTATGCACCTGTTTTTTTCTAAACAAACATATCCTAGAGACCCATCCTATCAGTACATGGAGGGCTTCCTCATTCTTTTCACAACCATGTACTCTTCCTCTGTATATAATAGCGCATTTAATCAGTCTCTCATGGATCAACATTTGGATTCTTTTCACTAATTTGCTCTTTGAAACACTACTACCGTGTGTAACCTTGCAGTTATGTCATTCTGTATGTCTGTAGAATAAACACCCAGAAGTGGGATTGCAGGGTCAAAGATACTGTGCTTGCTCTCTTGAAAGATCTTGCTCTCTGCAGAGTTTTCACCACACTGCATACCCACCAGCAATATATAAAATGTCCTATATCCCCATTGCCGCACAACTGAGTGTTGTTTGACTTTTGAATTTTACCTTTCTTAAAGGAAAGGACATCTCTGTTTCAATTAGCCTTTCTTATTACATGTTTTCATTTATTTAAGAGCTAGTTGTATTTCTTTTCCAGTGAGCTACCTGTTCATATCTTTCATCCACTTCTCTATTGGGCTATTGTTCTCTTTCTTTTCAATTTCCAGGAGCTCGTTATACGTTAGCAAGGTGAGTTGATTCCCTACACTGTGAGCTGCAAATGCATTTTCCCAGTTTTTCTCTCAACTTTTGGTTTGTACATGGTCTATATTTATAGCTGAATTTATCAGTTTCTTTTTATGTGTGTATGTGGCTTCTGAGATTTGAGCTTCCTCACACAAAGGCTTGAAAGAATTGCTTATATTTTCTTCTAACACTGTCAGGGCTTTATTGTTTATATTCAAATCCTGGATACATTTTTGAATTTTTTTCTAAAATAGGATTGCCTTCATTATCATTTTAATTATTGAGACCTTGTAGTGTTTTTAATATCTGATGGGGCTAGTCTCTCCACTGTTTCTTTTTCCCCTTTTCCTAGTGATAATTGCTTTTGCAAATGATTTTAAGATTAGCCTGTCTAGGTCCAGCAAGTAAACTGACAGATAACTCTGCTTCAATTTTAATTGAAATCATGTAAAATTTATAAATTAACTTTCAAACTGACATAGTCATAATGCTGAGTATTTTATCCAAGAACATAGGGTACTTTCCATTTCTTCAGGTTTGCTTTTGTATCCTTCAGAAAATCCTTCAAATTTTCCTCATGTAGATTTGTCATTATCTTAAATATAATTTTGAGACTTCATCCTTTTTTTGTTAATTGTAATGGGGGTTTTATATCTTCTAACTACTTGTTAGTTGTGTATTATAAAGGCTGTATTAATTTTATACCTCATGAATTGTCTTCTTGATTAGTTATTTTTCAGTTGGTCTTTAGTTTTCCCAGATACAATCATATGATTTGTAAGTAAAAATCATTTGGCCTCACCTTTTTCCATTTTCATATACATAATTTCTTTTCTCTAAGTGTTTTGAATAATAACTCTGGTACAATATTAAGTAATAATGCAGAGACAGAGGGCATCCTCAACAGAAATATCCCAAGTGTTTCTCCTCTGATGGAAGAAATAAACTTTCTCAATAAATCTGTTTCCTGATGACTCAGACTGCAAAGAATCTGCCTGCAGTTCAGGAGACCCAGGTTCAATCCCTGGGTCAGGAAGATCCCCTGGAGAAGGAAATGGCTACCCACTCCAGTATTCTTGCCTGGAGAATCCCATGGAGAGAGGAGCCTGGCAGGCTACAGTTCATGGGGTTGCAAAGAGTTGGACACAACTGAGCAACTAACACGGCAGCATTCCTATTTTACTAAGGTTTTGCAAATCAAGAAAGTTTATAAAATAAATGCCTTGTGATATAATAGACAGCATAATGACTATAGTTAACAGAACTGAGTTGCATATTTGAAAGTTGCTAAGTGAGCAGATCCTATGTTTAAAATGTCCTAAGTTATTTCACTTGGAATTTATTTGTGCTCACGTCAGAATTCTACCAAGAAATTCCTGAGGCCCGATCTTAGGCCACTCAGGTGTTTTCTTCGCAGACCCAGTCGTGCATTGCAGCATGTATTCAATAGCATTTGGTGAGCCTGTACCATCGGTCATCTCATGTGTCCTGAGGATGCAGTGGTGATAGAAGACAGAGCGGCTTACACTGTAACTGGGGAGACAAAGCAAAGCAACAATCCAACCAGCAAACTGATAAGCCAATGTCAATAGTGTGCTTTTGTTATATCATTAGATGGTTTCTTATCAAAAAGATCATTATAGACAGCAGAATGGAACATGCCCCCATTGTTCTTTCCCTGAAGGTATTGCTATAACTGTTGAATCATTCCTTTGACAAAAATCATTTTCAAATGCAAACATGCTTTAGGCTCAAGTCTTTATTCCAGGCTCCTTTAGGAATAAAGTATAATGAATGTAAGTGCTAGTGGTTTTGTTCACAGAAAAAAGCTCCCTTTGTACTTTCATTAGGTAATGCAGCTCTTAGAAAAGATAGAGGCTTCCAGTTCCGAGCAAATCTCAAATTTAAAGATGGTCCAGGGGGATTATCGCCACGAAATGAACCTTTTGGAGTTCAAGTAAGTGAATGGAAGATTTTTAATTCTGTTTAATGCATTCCAAAGGGTTTTGCCTAACGAAAGCATTAGCACTAAATAAAATCCTATTCCAGGAATTTGAACCTGGCCAAGAAATAAAGCAACACACTGATGTGCAGAGAATATTTTATACTAAAGGGATTCATACCATATTTTAATAGAAGAAATATGCATATTAATTTGCCATCCTCATTTGCATAATATCTCAACTGAAATGACACTTTCTGATAAGAGTACAATTTTAACTTATCAATTGTACACTAAAATGCCTCGATGTAAAGCACAATTGAACATATACAGATTCCATGAAGTTATCAAATAATTTTTTTAAGTTTGATTCATTAGCTTTTCCTTTAAGATTTTTTCTAAGACCCTCTGCTTGCTTCTTTTCAGTATCCCTATTTGAATACTATTTGTAATCCCACATTACACTGAGTTTTCCCCTGTACAATGGAGAAAGCAATAAAGGAGATAAGACTCTACATTCAAACTATTGGCCTCCTTATCCTCAACTCCTCCTATTTAAATAACCACCATCTCCTGGCATCATAGTACCAGCAAAGGAAATTCTAGATACTTAGATGATACCACCTTGGGGTTGAGTCACTCAGTCCGGTCTGACTCTGCTAGCCCATTGACTACAGCACGCCAGGCTGCCCTGTCCTTCTGTATCTCCCAGAGTTTGCTCAAGCTCATGTCCATTGAGTCAGTGATGTCATCCAACCATCTTGTCTTCTGTCTTCTCTTTCTCTTCCTGCCCTCAGTCTTTGCCAGTGAGTCTTTTCCAGTGAGTCTTTTCCAGTGAGTCAGCTCTTCACATTAGGTGACCAAAGTATTGAAGCTTTAGCATCAGTCCTTCCAATGAATATTGTGAGTTAATTTCTTCTAAGATTGACTGGTTTGATATTCTAGCCATCCAAGGGACTCTCAAGAGTCTTTTCTAGCACCTTCATTATGGTCCAACTCTCATATCCATACATGACTACTGGAAAAACCATAGCTTTGATTATATGGACCTTTGTCGGCAAAGTGATATCTCTGCTTTTTAATATGCTATCTAGATTTGTCACAGCTTTTCTTCCAAGAAGCAAGTGTCTTAATTTCATAGCTGCAGTCACTGTATGCAATGCTTTTGGAGCTCAAGAAAATAAAGTCTGTCACTGTTTCCATTGTTTCCCCATCTATTTGCCATGGAGTGATGGGACTGAATGCCATAATCTTCATTTTTTGAATGCTGAGTTTTAAGCCAGCTTTTTCACTCTCCTCTTTCACCTTTATCAAGAGGCTCTGCCCCTTCTATTCTTGTTCTTTCTCCACTCTGTCCCACATCAACTTCAGTTTAATGTCTTGGTCAAATCATAATCATGAATATACTCTCTCTCCATTCTCCTCCATCTCTACCATATTTCATTAAATCTAAGTGCCACCAACTATAAAATGTACCAGTGTATTCTTGTACCTCTAAGACTTGAAGCTAACGACTAAACAGTGTATGCTAAGTCACTTCAGTCATGTCCGACTCTATAACTCTATAGACTGTAGCCTGCCAGCCTCCTCTGTCCATGGGATTCTCCAGGCAAGAATATTGGATTGCCATTCCTTTCTCCACAACATCTTCCCAAACTGATGGCTCAAAATTGGGTATCCCACATTGCAGGCAGATTCTTTACCATCTGAACCACCAGTGGTCATCACTAAAACTCAAAGAGAAATAGGTGTCTTGGGTAAACAGAAAATACCTACTTTCTTCATTCTCTAAAAACGCTTGTCTAGGTTCTTAAATTCTAGCACAATGAGGGTGCTCAGTAAATATCTATGTCATGTCTGATCTAATTCCTTTAGTTTAGAATTAAGATAAAGTGTCCATAGGAGAAATAGAAAAGTAAACTTTCTAGAAGTACAGTTTAAGAATGGATTTTATTGGGGGAGAAAAGGAACTTATTATCTGGAGTGGAAGACTGGCTTAAAGCAGTCAAGAATACTAACAAACCGAAAAGAGGGGAAAGTAAATGTTTGAGATCTAGGGATGACTGCTTTACTGAAGTTGTTGCCTACTTTTTGCACCTTCAGTCCTGTGGGAAATCGGCTTATAGATGAATCATATAAATAGTTAAATCTGAATCTGGACACTTTTGTAGTAGTATAAACCGGAATCCTTTCTCACTTGAAATAATGAAGTCTTAAAATTTCATTAGTATTACAGTTGCTGCTGCTGCTAAGTGGCTTCAATCGTGTCCAACTCTGTGCGACCCCAGAGACGGCAGCCCAACAGGCTCCCCCGTCCCTGGGATTCTCCAGGCAAGAACATTGGAGTGGGTTGCCATTTCCTTCTCCAATGCATGAAAGTGAAAAGTGAAAGTGAAGTCGCTCAGTCATGTCCAACTCTTAGCAACCCCATGGACTGCAGCCTACAAGGCTCCTCCATCCATGGGATTTTCCAGGCAAGAGTACTGGAGTGGGGTGCCATTGCCTTCTCCGAGTATTACAGTACTTAATAGTTAATAAGCCAGATTTTTCCCCAGGAAAATACTTATTAGTCTATAATTCAATTACACAATAGACTTTTATTTAAAATTTCTCCACTTATTTTTTAAATTAAAAAGTAGTATGTGTCATTGTAACAAATAAAATAAAGATAAAAATAGAGGTCACCATTCAGGCTTCCTAATGTAACTAGTGTGAACACCAGGAATGTATTTTTCCTCACTTTCACCCTTGTTGATATAAATATGTAACAGAAAAGGGAGATTTTATGTATATACTATATAATATGTATTTAGCATAGATTATATATGAGAGAACATAGGTTTTTAAAATAAATCCTATACACATTACTCAATACCTTTTTTTTTTCAGTATATGTTGGTATCTCTCTAAATCAGTGAATATTATTCTAGCATTATTTTTCACAGCTGCATAATATTTTAACTTACAGATATGCCATAATTAATTCAACTATCTTAACTGATGAATAGATCTTTTCCAGTTTATAGCTACAAGTTTATACAAACAAAAATTTCCAGTTTATACAAACAAAAATTATTGTAAGTATATCCTTAAATTTCCTTATAGGTACTTTTATTTCTATAGGCAAAATTCCTAGGTCAAAGTTTATGTTTGTATTAATTTTTATAAATTTATTTCTAAAAATGTTGTAGCAATTTACTCATACCAGCAATGCCTGAGGACTTCCTGTGCATTCTTATTCACACTGAGTATTCTTTTTAATATTTGCCAATTAAAGGGTGAAAAATAGCATCTCTTTCATTTGCATTCCCTTCACCCTTTGAATTTCTGTGAATTGCCCATTTTTTACCATTATTTTCAACACTTTCTTATCTACTGGTAGGATTCCTTCACATTAGGGATATTAACCCTTTGAGCTATATATTACAAAGTATTCTGTTCAAAGAGAAAGTGAGGCGGGTAGGGCTTTCCCCCTCCCAGTC
This sequence comes from Bos mutus, assembly GCF_027580195.1. Lineage (NCBI taxonomy): Eukaryota > Metazoa > Chordata > Mammalia > Artiodactyla > Bovidae > Bos > Bos mutus. The sequence goes on from NC_091623.1 coordinate 25,962,394, forward strand.
AGAGCACTTCCCAAAGCAAAGAGGGTGGAGTATAGTACTTGCTTTAAGAAAAAAGAAAACTGTTTCTGAACAAAGAGACTAAAAGCTTTTAATAACATTAAAGGAGAAGTTTAATTGGCAATTTTTCCCATTTAGAAATTTTAACAAATTCAAATTTGATGGTAGACGGAACATGTTTTATTAATATATTGAACTTAAAAGCCAGAATATTGTCTGGGAGTTTTCTAGTGAGTTCCGTGCTTTGGCACAGAAGTGATCATTTGATCTGACAAAGGAGACACACAGGCTGTGTCCTCTGGACCTCTGCACTGAGCCTCCTCTTTCCAGAAGGGCCCTAGTCAGATGGTCAGCTAAGTAATGCCCTCAGCCAACAACCGAGTGCTTACAGAGCAAGTCTCAGGCAGCGTGAACTATGGCTGCCTTTCAGCAGGGGGCTAGCAGAGGCAGCACCCCTCGATAGTCTTGCTGCTGCTGCTGCTGCTCAGCTGATAGTGAATTATAAGAAAAAGCATTTGGCCAAGGAAGCAAATGCCTAGAGTCAAGTCTTACTACACAGCTTTGAAGGTGCTGCCACGGTAGAAAACAAATCAGAGCAAGGATCTGTCTCATTCGTCTTCGTATCCTCAGCACCCAGCACATTTAGATACAAATAGAAACCAATGAACAAAGGAATGTGTTGAGTATCTATAATACTTAAGTTGTGTTTTGGAAAATCCAAAGATATAATCATGACCATAGACAGTAGGGGAGAAAACACATAAATAAGTGAAAAGCTCATTAACAGGTAAAGTGAAAGTTGAGATATTAAATGAAATATATCAGTAGGGAAATGATAAATAGTTATTGTCATTTATAAACGCCTACCAATCACTAAGGGCTTCCCAGGTGGTTCACATGGTGAAGAATCTGCCTGGCAGGAAGGAGAAGTCGCTTCAATCCCCAAGTTGGGAAGATCCCCTGGAGAAGGAAATGGCAACCCACTCCAGTATTCTTGCCTGGAAAATCCCATGGACAGAGCAGCCTGGTGGGCTATAGTCTATGGGGTCATAAAGAGTTGGACACAACTTAGTGACTAAACCACCACCACCACCACCCTCCACCAATCGCTAAATGCTCATGCAGCTCATGTGCACTCAGCTCTGCCAGCTGGGTCTTATCTTCATTTCAAACACAAGGTAACTCATAATCATGGAAATTAAATACTTTGCCCAAAGTCACACAGTAAGAAAGTGTCTGACTCCAAATCTCAGGCTATTTGTGTCAGTCTGTGATGCTTCCATCTCATAATTTCACATATTATAGTAAACTAACTGTGCTATGACCAACCTAGACAGCATATTAAAAAGCAGAGACATTACTCTGCCAACAAAGGACCGTCTAGTCAAAGCTATGGTTTTCCTAGTAGTCACGTATAGATGTGAGTTAGACTATAAAGAAAGCTGAGCACAGAAGAATTGATGCTTTTGAACTGTGGTGTTGGAGAAGACTCTTGGGAGTCCCTTGGACTGCAAGGAGATACAACCATTCAATCTTAAGGGAAATCAGTCCTAAATATTCATTGGAAGGACTGATGTTGAAGCTGAAACTCCAATACTTTGGTCACCTGATTCAAAGAACCAACTAATTAGAAAAGACCCTGATGCTGGCAAAGATTGAAGGCAGGAGGAGAAGGGGATGACAGAGGATGAGATGGTTGGATGGCATCACTGACTCAATGGACATGAGTTTGAGCAAGCTCCAGGAGCTGGTGATGGACAGGGAGGCCTGACATGTTGCAGTCCATGGGGTCTCAGAGAGTCATATGTGACTGAGCAACTGAATTGAACTCAACTGTGCTACTGAAATTTAGGAAAGGGAATGATCAGGTGCTCAAAACTGATGGTCTGAGGCTATGAAGATACTGGAATTTAAACTCAAGTATAATTTGTAACAAACAATAAACAAAAGTCTTTCTATCAGAGTGAAGTTGAAATTTCTTTTTAACTATTGTCACTCATTAAAAACCATAGAACACTGAGAAGAAATTAATTTGAGGTTATTTCTATAAAGGGCTTCCCCTGTGGCTCAGCTGGTAAAGAATCTGCCTGCTATGCAGAAGACCTGGGTTCAGTTCCTGGGTTGGGAAGATCCCCTGGAGAAGGGGAAGGCTACACCTCTAGTGTTCTGGCCCGGAGAATTCCATGGACTGTATAGTCCATGGGGTCACAAAGAGTTGGACATAACTAAGCGACTTTCACTCACTCACTATTGGTATAAATTTAGTTCAGAAAAATGTTTCTTGAAATTAACTTCTTGTTTGTGACATGAAACTTAGACTCAATCTCTAAAGAAACAATAGTACCTAATCTAAAGGACTTATTCAGATACAAAAAATGAAAACATCTTCTGTGTTTATAACCCACAAAATGGCACTAAATCTTCCTATATTCTTGTGCAGTTAGTTAAAGCCACCATCTGAATTCTCAAAAGCCTGGTAATAAAGCTTTCAAGAATTCAAAATATTTATGTCTTCTAAAAAAGTTCATTCAACAGATTGTTGGATGCAAGACCACTGGGTTTGAGACATGAGTCTCACTGGTAAAACTAGCCCAGGATGGGGCTATGTCCTCAGGTAGGTACGTCATCTGCAGGGAGGTCACTGGGATACTTGTTCCAAGCCCCACTCTCTGCCCTCACCATTCACTCTCACCACAGCCATGGGTTTCCCGGGTGGTTCAGTGGTTAAGAATCCGCCTGCCAACACTGGAGACACAGGAGATGAAGTTTCGATCCCTGGGTTGGGAAATCCCTTGGAGGAGGAAATGGCAGCCTACTCTAGTATTGTTGTCAGGATAATCCCATGGACAGAGGAGCCTAGCAGGCTACACTTCATGGGGTCACCAAGACTCAGATGTGAGGGAGCACGCCTGTGCGCATGCACGCACACACACCCACCCCTCTCTACACTGGGCTCTTGTGGTGTCTACAGAACCCCATTAAATTTTCTTTTCCTCTTCTGTGACTTTCTCCCCTATAATTGCCTTTGGTGTGCATTTTAACCTGATTCTATCAGTGTGAAAAAATGTTCAAAATCAGCCTTTATCTCATGTTTGTGCTAGTGAGGTCTCTGGCCATAATTTAAAAGTCTGATTTATGATTTAAGGAAAAGGAAAGAAAAAGTTACCTATCACTCCATCTGTCTATCTACCTACTCACGGATGTAACTACATCTGATCAAAATACTCCCATAACCGGTGATGTAGAGAATTTGAGAACTAAAATGTGTCATCTAAGATAAATTCATCCTATTGAGATTATACCTGTATGTTCTATAATTAACAGAACAATAATTCTTATATGGAAAATCATGTCCATTATGTTACAGAAAAGTCAAAAGAAAGGAAAACATTTATATAAACCACTATTTTTATCCTTTTTACCTTTCAAGGAGAATGCTTTTAAATAATGCCTTTCTATTTTAATAAGCTAACAATAGACAGGATCTGACCTCTGACTGTTACCAGGAAAGTGAGTTTCCAGTTACAGGCAAAACCTTGTGATAAGAAGATCATAAAAAGTAATTCATTCTTTATGGTTTATTTTAATTTCAGAATTTCAATTACTGCCATGTCCTTCCAGAGATATTACCTGGGTACATTTAATGATTCCTTGATTTTCAGAGGGATTTTAATATTTTATTACTGATGAGAGTAAATGTTCTATTTACACACTGAAGGTGAGAACTGAAGGGCGGATTCTTGATGGTAAAGCTATCTTAGTTATCTGGGGATTTACTCTCCCACTTAACCATCACAATTAATCCTTTCATGAGAGAGAAGGGAAGATGAAAATCAAAGATTAGGTCTCTAAATAGCTTGACATGTCTATGATTTGCTATTTGTTAACAGCCCTAATAAAAGGTATTCAATGAGAAAGAATAAATCATTTATTCAGCCTCTGCTTAACTGAGCATTTCTATATTCCAGGCATGGTTCACAGCCATGAACAAAGCAAAATCCTTGCTTTCACTTTCTAGTGGAGAAGACCTACATATTATATATCATGTGATAATGAGCATTTTGAAGAAAAATAAAGAAGGGTAAAGGAATAGGGAATGTCAAGAAAATTTTCTGTGATAAGGTTGTTCTTGAATATAAATATAAATGAAATTAGGGCAGGAGCCATTGTACATTCTCAGGAAGAGTGTTCTAGACAGAGGCAGCAGTTGGCTAAACAGAGATTGTCCACCTATCCATTGAGGGGGCTAATTTATCTGAGATCCAACATCTGTCATTAGCCAGCAGCACAAGTGTTTAAAAAGCAAGCTTAAACTAAGAACAGGACGAATAATCAACTTCATCTTCTTCACTATTGAGAAACTTACCCACATCAAGGATAAGTTTCTATGCTGACACTTTCTTTGTGAAAAATATTCCTCTCTGTATCAAAAAGTATTAATTCAGAAAGATGGAGATCAGAATTTAGCTATTACACTACAACAAATACAAGTACTGAAAAAGTAACTCCCTTTTCCATTTCTGGATTTCATCATCCAAATCTGTTTCCCAACCTTGGCACTATTAGCATTTTGGCAGGATAATTCTTTGTTACGAGGCTGCCCTGTTCACGGTAGGATGTTTACCCACCATGGCTCAGTAGCACCTCCCATTTGTGACAACCCAAAACGTCTCCAGACATTGCTAACTGACCCCAAGTCTACATAAAAATGGAAATGACCTCACTATCATCTTTTCCAACTGACAGTCCAAACACTTTTTCAGGAGAGCTAAAGCAGCATGCAATTTGGTACATGTCTAGCGTGCCTTAGGCAATTTCCAGTGATAAATGTCACACACCAAATTAGCTGCATGTAACTTTTCCTGAAACCATTAGAGTAACTATTATTTCAAGCAACCCCACAGTTTGCTACTGCTGCTGCTAAGTCACGTCAGTCGTGTCCAACTCTGTGCGACCCCATAGACGGCAGCCCACCAGGCTCCTCTGTCCGTGGAATTTTCCAGGCAAGAGTACTGGAGTGGGGTGCCATTGCCTTCTCCAACCCCACAGTTTAAGGTAGTCTGAATATTTTCAGTAACAAATGACATACCCTTTTCCTGCGATCTAATATTTAGCCTAAACAGAATTCGAACATGACATCTTATCATGAGCAAATCACAAGCAGAAAACATCTTCAGGAACCACTCCCCAGGCCCCACCACCCCTCTTATCAATCATTTCAGATGAGGACTCCCCTCTCACACTCTCAGCTACTCTGCAGTGAATTCTCAAACTGAAGCTACATGATTCCAGTCCTTTTAATTTTAGCAAATTTTGGGAGATAGTGAAGGACAATGAATCCTGGTGTGCTGCAGTCCATGGGGTTGCAAAGAGTCGGACATGGCTTAGGGACTGAACAACAGCATCAGTGACATCTGCTTCTGTTTAAATCCTTCATTCTGTTATTTAACAGTCCTACTGTGCATTTACTTGATGTGAGCAGTTCTTTCCTGCACACTTCTTGATTTTTCTGATTTTGCCCCACTTGAGTAACTCAGTATCTCTCTAAATCCACCCCGTACCCCCACAAAGAATAAAGAATCCACTCAGAGATCCATTGGTGACACGTGGGGACTTCACTGAAGGTTTGCCGGAGCAGAGATGATCACCGAGGAGCATCTCCCTTGGACACTCTGCTTCCCAAAGTCCTTTCGGTTTCTCTCCTTTCTCCCTTCCCCATTTTTCCCTCTGACTGTCCTCTCTCGCCCAGCACCTCCTCAGCTTCACAGTTACCCTAGCAGAGAAAAGATTTGGCCAACCACTGCCCTTCGCCAGTCTGCCCATAGCTAAGAATGGCTTTTACACTTTCTAATCATTTTTTAAAGGAAAAGGTATACTTCATGACATCACATGAAAGTTAAATTTCAGTGTACATAAAGTGTCATTAGATGATAGCCACCTCATTTCCTCATCATTTATTCTAAAAAATAAAAGCCTATAATTTGTATCATGTGGGGCTGCTTTCCCACTGGGCGGGCAAATGGTTGCAAGGGAGACTACAGGGCCTGAAAAGCCTGAAATATTTCCTATGTAACTTTTAGAGAAAAGGTGGTTTGCTAACCTCTACCATAGACTAATACCATGCCAAGTGACTTGTTGAAGTAATTCTTCTGCACACACACACACTACGGCCTGGGCACTGACAGGAGATGGCATACACAGATGGCACAGGCCTTTGTGTGTGTGTGTGTGTGTGTGTGTGTGTGGATGTGTGTTTCAGGCTGTGCAAATGGGTGCTGTTGGCAGGGACCCAGTGTGTGCTCCCTTACCCACCCCCATCACCCCTAAGTGTTCGCTGGGCACATGGACCCTCATCATCAAAAAAAAAAAAAAAAAAGGCAGAGTTTTCAATAAATGTCTGTTTTATGCATAAATTTACTTATTAAAATAGAACAAACTGCTTTCCCCCCTAGATTTAATTCCCTTTCATTGAATCTATATGAGGAAATGGAGAACCATCAAAAACGGACAGAAAACCAGCTCATCAAATACGAACAGGAGCAGCTCAGCCGTGCAAACCAGTGTCTGGCCCTCCTGCAGGAGAAGCTGGTAAGGGCTCTGTTATACCCTGTCTAGATGTGAGCAGTGAGTCTGGGTCTCGAGAGCCACGCTGGAAACCTCACAGTAACCTTCAGTGCCTCAGTAACTGACTTTTTAGCGCTGGAATAGGAATCCAGAGGCCTGCCTTCTGGTCCTGTCTGCTACTCCTCAATTCTGTGCACTCCCACGCCTCCTGGTATCTCTCCCTGTACCAGAATAACACAAAGAGAGCTTTTTAAACTACAGACTCCTGGTCCCAACCCAGAGCTGAAGCATCAGACAGACCCTCCAGAGCCTCCCTTGGGCATCTGCTCCGGGATACGTTCCTTGGGTGATGCTCAGATACGATAAAACCTGAAAACTGCCTTAAACAAGTCGTTTTTACCTCTCTGGAGATCCACTGGTAGATCAGAGGAGGTTTTCAAAACTCCTTCTCCAGGGCAGACCTTGTAGAGACACCCCCAGGCTTCGGGGTGGGGCGACAGGCACATACAGGAAATCTATCGCCGGCTCGCTTCTCCAACCAGCGATGCCGGCCACGCTGCTGAGCCCTGACGGGAGAGCAGCTCGGCCAACCTTGCAGGTGACTCAAGTAAGATGATTCTGGAACTTCAGGAGACCGGCTTTCGGCAGCCCGGGAAAGGACGCTCCCATTACTCAACCTGAGCTTGTTGGCATGGATGGAGGCAGGAGTCCCAGAGAGGGAGGTCAACGTTACAGCTTTATCACTGATACGGCTGTTGAAGGACGTGTGGTCCGACCTGCAGCCAACCAGGCCCGCTGGTTCGGCTCTGGATTTAGGCAAGACTCCTCCACCAGTTCTAGGCGGAGCTAAGTGAGAACGCGGTCATCTGCGGGCAAAAGGCGCCTATCACAAGGAACAGAGGCTGGAACCCACCCGCGTTTCTCCCTTCCCTGCAGGGGAGTGAGGAGGAGCAAAGCAGCTCAGGCTGCCTCTGCAGCCCCACCCTGCTGCATGTTAGAATCACCTGGGGAGCTTATAAATGCCATCAACTCCTGGGTTCAACACAGCCCCATTAAATTAGAATTGTGTGTAGGGGTAGGGTGGGGTTGGGCGGGGCGTGGATAATGGGCCAGGTGATTCTAATAGAAAGCAGAGATGGAGAATCTCTATCCTGCCTGAAGCCTGTCCACATAGAGATAGGAAGCTCAGGGAATAAGAACCTCTAATACTTAGGAGAATGTCTCAGGAGCTCAAGTCAAGCAGGATATAAAATGCCTTTCTTGGCAACACTTCTTTAAATGCTAAAATTCCAAATCCTCCAGGCATTTCATAAGGACCACAGCCCTTTCTCTTCTCCCATAGCATGTAGAATTTCAGAAACTACAAATGAACAAGGTCAAATAAAGGAATTAACTTACACTTGTGAATAGCTTCCCTGGTGGCTCAGACGGTAAAGCGTCTGTCTACAATGTGGGAGACCCGGGTTTGAGCCCTGGGTTGGGAGGATCCCCTGGAGAAGGGAATGGCAATCCACTTCAGGACTATTGCCTGGAAAATCCCATGGACGGAGGAACCTGGTGGGCTACAGGCCATGGGGTTGCAAAGAGTCGGACACGACTGAGCGACTTCACTTCACTGTGAATAGCTTTAGAACCAAGGGAACCTGGTTTAGAAACTCATGTTTATCACAGGAAAGCAAACTTGTTAAAACGCATTTTCTAAGATGAAATTCAAATCCACAAAGGTTTTCAGAAGTTTTATCACATGACCTCTTTTGTAGGATATGTCTGAAAAAAACATGGAAGAAAAATTACTGAAGCTTTCAAGCAAGTTAGAGAATTTCATTAACACAGAGAAGTATGAAGCAGATCTAAACAAAATAAAGCATACAGAAAATAAACTGTCCAAGAAGATGAGCCAACTGGAAAAGCAGATCTGGGATGAATTAGAGAAAATGCAGGATGAATACCAATCAGGTGAGCAGGTACTTTAACTGAGTCAGGAACATCAGTCCTTTCTTATCCAGTCTTTCAGGGTTTTCTACTTTCAGCTAATGGCCAGGGAGCAATCTTGTCATTAGTCAAGTGACATCCTTTGTATTTCATCCGACTTTCCTAAATAACCCATAGAATGTCAGCATATCACCAGAGGGAAGGTAAATATGCAAATTTAGTTTCTCATTCACAGGTTGCAGGGTCACAAGTTGCCATTGCTGTGAGATTTATTGTTTAGTCTCTAAGATCATAGAATCATAAAATTGTCAGACCTGGAAAATCCTCAGAGATCATCAAGACCTGACTTGTGGTTATATCATGAAATTAAGAGTCTAGGTCAGATGTCCCTCATTGAACTGCAGCTAATGAGCCTGGACGGTTGTCAAACTGGAGACCTGACCTTTAGAAGTCAAGAGAGAGAGAATTGAGTGAGCAGAGTCCAGTATAATGACTGCTTTTCTTCTTAAGGAGGCTAATGGCAGCAGTGTCAAGCCGAGCTAACATCAAAGAGGATTAATTTGAAAGGCTCATCTAATTTGTCAAAAGGAAGGATGGGGGGATAGGTGTAGCAGAGCAGTCATCTGCCTGGAGCCACAATTTTGAGATACCAGGAATCAGAAGGTTCTGGTATGAGAGACAACCCCAATTTAACTGACCCAACTTTTAGGGCTGTGCTTGCTATTTACCCATTAAAGATGGAATTTACTCATTCTGTTAGTACAATCCCAGTATGAACTGAAGAGTAACTTGTAATCTATATGTTTCTGTGTTCTACTAAGCGAGAGCTTAACAAATGGGGACTCCCAATTAATGGTTTGCTTTTATGCCTTTAACAAAAATGTGTTGAGAAATGACTATGCGAAAGCCTCCAGTGAATAAGCAATGGGCTGTACCCTAAGAAGCTTGAGGTCTGGTAGGCTGTGGCCCTGAGTGGCTGGACTGTGGTATAACGGAGACACAAAGTGCTGGGGCAGGCGTGAGGAGCAGCTGGCAAGGGACCATTCCTTAAGTCCTTCAAACAGGCTGCTTTCAGAGGCTTAAAATCTCATCTGTGGCCTTTACCTTCAATTTTGTAACAAGAATAAAAAAAGAGATCATCCAAATTTCTTGTCCAAGTGAACAGAAAGAAAATATTTTCAATTTCTCTCTTGAAATACAGAATTATTTCATTATGCAGTCTATGGGGATGGAGGGGAAGGACTAGAATTGAAATTTCGCAATGAAGCCAGATACTAGTTGAAACACAGTTGTGAATGCATTCTGATGACATTATAAGAAAAAGATTATTATACATTTTTAGACTGGTCTTAATGGAATTTAATATGCTTTGAATTAAACAATGATCGATTGTGGCAGGACTGCTGACTAGTAACTTTTGTTAAAAAATTTTTTAAAGATCTAATGCTTGTTTAGCTTCAATATACCTATTTTCATATCCTCTTCCAGGATTTAAATCAATTCATGACTCTCTCAACTCCCTCCAACGAATACAGAAAACAAAGATGGATTTAGAAAACTATAAAGTACAGAAAGACCTAAAGAAATTGCAGCGTAAGATAGCGGAACTCCAGGAATCATAAACTTTCCCGTCATCTTCTTTTTCACCAGTCCGTGGAGTGGTTTCCTGGGAGAAGTTGAGGAAAAAAATCTCTTTGAGATGTTTATTGCTTCTATCTCTTAACACCTTTCTAAGGTGATGAATGTACCAGAAAACCCAATAAAGCAGGGAATTTTATGATGTCTTGATTAATTTATTAGTGAAAAAGGGAATTTCTTTCCATACATACCTTTATATTTTTATTTGTCCACAAATCTGCATGTTATTCCTATATGGTGAAATAGGTCTGGTGTAATATATTAAAGAATGGTGGAAACTGTGGAAAATTGGAGACAACTTACTTGTCTAAAAAGAATAGCAACTATGCAGTTCCAGTCCATTATTTACATGCATATAATCCATTATTGTCCAAAGTTTTATTTTCCAAAAAAACCAGAAATCTGGTTTTACATGAAACCATTTATAAGCATTAGCAACTAGTTCTTAAACTATGAGGGAAATGTCTCTAGGGCAGAGACAGCCAAGTGAACTGTCAGACTGCGACTTCTAATGCAGAGGTTTTAATTTTCTAACAGTCCCAATATTTATACCAAGTCTAACTTCTGTGTATTTAAAATACTGATTCATCGTACTCAATATGTATCAGAATTATAAGCAAGGAAGAGTTAACCATCTAAAAGAATATAACAGTTTCCATGAAAAACATCCAACATAATTTTATCCTGGTGCTAAATTTAAAAGCACTGCAAAAATATGAATTAGTTTCCCATAAAATTAAACTATCTCTAACTTTTGTAGATATAAATGTTAAATAGAGAACCTGATATTGGGCAGGAAAATCAGGAAAAATAAAAACAAACTATTCATGTTTTGTACTATGTACAGAACTGCATACTCTTACATTATTGGGGAGTCTACAAATTGGTACAATAATTTAAAGGGTAATTTGGAAACATCTATTAACATTTTAAAGTGTATATAGCCTTTGATCCTGGAATTCTACTGCTGCTGCTACTGCTAAGTCACTTCAGTCACGTCTGACTCTGTGCGACCCCATAGACGGCAGCCCACAAGGCTTCCCCGTCCCTGGGATTCTCCAGGCAAGAACACTGGAGTGGGTTGCCATTTCCTTCTCCAATGCATGAAAGTGAAAAGTGAAAGTGAAGTCACTCAGTCGTGTCAGACTCTTAGCGACCCCATGGACTGCAGCCTACCAGGCTCCTCCGCCCATGGGATTTTTCCAGGCAAGAGTACTGGAGTGGGGTGCCATTGCCTTCTCCAATTCTACTGCTAGATACTCATATTACAGGAGGAAAAAAACTTCCAAAATATGGAATGATATATGAATAAGGATGCTCATTATAGCACTGTTTCTTATAGAAAAAATGAAAACTACCCAATCAAAAGGAACTGATTGACTAAATTAATATCACCACCAACAAAAAAAGTGCTATCTAGCCCTTAAAAAGAACACAGAAAGAAATCCAAGATACTTTGTTAGGTAAATAAAGCAAATTGCAAAGCTATATGAATGTGTCAAAAAAGTCTTAAAATAAGTTAATATACACATACAGTACACAAAAAAAGTAAGAATTTACAGCAGTCTAGCAGAATTATGAAAAATTTTGTCTTTTGCACTGTGGTTATTAATGCTTTTATGGTATTACAATAGCTGTTACCAGTAAAAATGTTTTTAAAAAATAACCACAACAACAAACACACGAGGAGGCTCACAGAGTCACTCTTTGTAATGAACCAAATAAGTGGTTGTAGGAAAAGTTAAGTTAGAACTTCACACAGATTAAGAGCCAAGCCAGATCCACATTTTACTTTACACATTTAGCAGCAAAAACAATGACGACATACAGCAAATAAAAAAAAAAAAGTTGACACATTTTTTTCCTTGTAAGCAAAAATGCTCTAACTTGTAATTCAAATAACAGGGCAAGATCAAGCCAAAAGCTTTCCTAGAATGTGTCTTCTGTATTGGCGTTGACAGGGTAGAACCACATAGAACAGAATGTAATGCAATCAAGTAGGGATTCAAAGGATCCTCTGCTAGGATTCTTCACTGGGCACCCCAAGTTGGGGTGTTCAGAGATTTGCAGACACTAGATGGCCTGAAAACTATGCCTTATGAGAAGGTGAATCACATTTAGTAGGGCCCTGATACTGGGAAAGATTGAAGACAGGAGGAGAAGGGGACGACAGAGAACGAGATGGTTGGATGGCATCATCGACTTGATGGACATGAGTTTGAGCAAGCTCTGGGAGTTGGTGATGAACACAGAAGCCTGGCGTGCTGCAGTCCATGGGGTTACAAAGAGTTGGACACGACTGAGCGACTGAACTGAACTGAAAGCCTATACAGCTTTAATTTGTTGTTGATGCCCTGTCCTGATGAGTAGGCTCAGTATTGGAGGAATATTCCTGAAAGCCATTGCTACCTCGGGATAGCAGCAACTTAACTCCAAACAGAAGTGACTGTGAACAACATACACATCACCCTCTGACCCCAACATATCCCCCCGTTCAGCTCTGTTCAGTTCAGTCACTCAGTTGTGTCTGACTCTTTGTGACCCCATGGACTGCAGCACACCAGGCCTCCCTGTCCATCACCAACTCCCAGAGCTTGCTCAAACTCATGTCCATTGAGTCAGTAATGCCATCCAACCATCTCATCCTCTGTTGTCCCCTTCTCCTCCCACCTTCAATCTTTCCCAGCATCAGGGTCTTTTCCAATGAGTCAGTTCTTCACGTCAGGTGACCAAAGTATTGGAGTTTCCGCTTCAGCATCAGTCCTTCCAATGAATATTCAGGACTGGTTCCTTTAGGATGTACTGGTTGGATCTCCTTGCAGTCCAAGGGACTTTCAAGAGTCTTCTCCAACCCCACACTTCAAAAGCATCCATTCTTCAGTGCTCAGCTTTCTTCGTAGTTGAACTCTCACATCCATACATGACTACTGGAAAAACCATAGCTTTGACTAGATGGACCTTTGTTGGCAAAGTAATGTCTCTGCTTTTTAATATGCTGTCTAGGTTGATCATAACTTTTCTTCCAAGGAGCAAGTGCCTTTTAATTTCATGGCTGCAGTCACCATCTGCAGTGATTTTGGAGCCCCCAAAAATAGTCTCTCACTGTTTCCATTGTTTCCCCATCTATTTGCCATAAACTAATGGGACCAGATGCCATGATCTTAGTTTTCTGAATGTTGAGTTTTAATATATCCCCCACTCAAACTTTATTTTAGCTGGTTCCGAAGATGTCCATGGCCACTCCAGGGGCATGTGGCATCAGCAGAAGTGGGAGTGGAAAGAGTGGTCTGAATCAATGGACTTATTGTAGTTAAAATGTGAATTTTACAAGAACGTAGTAAACACATTGGTAAAGCTCAGGTAAATGAGGGGCCTTGGAGCTCAAGAGTCAGCATTTCACAGTAGCTTCAACTCTGCTCTGGGAGCCAATGGAGCCCCGGGTTTCCCTCCTTCTGCATTATTTTGCCACAGGCCCCAAAAGATAATGGAAATGAATAATCCCCTTAAGAAGCACAATATAGGGCACTTTATTCTTTACCAAACACCAACTCTTAATCCTCTGGAAAATGTCAGACTTCTCTCCACAAATACAGGAGAATGTCTGAGTATGTTCAAAGCATTTTGCTTCCCTATAGAAAATGAAGGACAAATCCCACACCTTATGTTACTCAAGTAACTTCCTTCTCAGCCCCACTATAAGGTGGATATACTCACACCTGAGTGCCAGGACAACAGTAAAGCTCAAGGTCAAAGAAACAGCATCCCCAGAGTGCTGTGGACACCATCAACTCTCTCCTCTTCTGCAGAAACTTACCAAACATCAGCTCACTTCTATGGTGTCACCAATAATACCAGCAAGAAGCATCCAAAACTAAGAAGGAGAACCTTGATCCATAATATATACGTATTTACCTTATAAATGGAGTCTCCAAACTTTTGTGAGGGAGTACTTGTGTGCTAGTCACTGGGGATACAACACAGAACAAAATAAAAATGGACTCTGCCCTTAGGGAACTTAGAGTCTAGTGGAAAAGACCAACAGTCAAACCTGCAAATACTCGAGCAAAGAAGGGGTATGGTGGAAGCACACGGGAGAGGCATTGAGCATAAACATAGGGAACCAGACACAGGGGCCTACCAGAAGAAGGGAGATCTAAACGGAGACTCTAAAGTATAAACAGATGTTAGCCAAGGAAAACGGGCTTCATTGGTAGAGGTGGGGGTAAGGCAGAGTGAAAGCGAAAGTCGCTCAGGCGTGTCCGACTCTTTGCAAGCCCATTGACTATACAGTCCATGGGATTCTCCAGGCCAGAATACTGGAGTGGGTAACCATTCCCTTCTCCAGGGGATCTTCCCAACCCAGGGATCGAACCCAGGTCTCCCGCATTGCAGGAGGATTCTTTAGCGGTTAAGCCACCAGGGAAGTGCAAGAATACTGGAGTGGGTAGCCTATCCCTTCTCCAGGGGATCTTCCTGGCCCAGGAATCAAACTGGGGTCTCCTGCATTGCAGATGATTTTTTACCAGCTGGGCTACCAGGGAAGACTTAGGCAGAAGGTGCAGCCTAAGCAAAGGCCTGGAGGCCAAAAAATGCAACCCAGGCCAGGAACTGAAGAAGTTCAACACAGTCAGAACCTAAAGTGTGGGTGGAGGTGGGGGAGGGCTGGGGAAGGCGAGCAGGAAAGAGAAAGTTGGAGAAGTTAGGGGAGTCGGGTGTCTGATCACAAAGGGCCATATAACTCATGTTGAGGAACTTGGGCCTTATCTTTCAAAAAAAGTCCTTTGAAGGATTTTGCATAGCAGAGTGACATGATAAGATTTGCATTTTAGTGAAACCCCTCTGGCTGTAGAGTACAGACTATAGACATAGTGGGAGAAACAAATTTGGGTAAAAAGTAGGGAGATAGGGCAGGAGAGTGACGATGCTGAGCTCAGCTTTAAATTGACTGATTTCTTGAAGATATGATGAGCTGCCCCAAGGGCTTCCCTGATAGCTCAGTTGGTAAAGAATCTACCTGCAAAGCAGGAGACCCCAGTTCAATTCCTGGGTCGGGAAGATCTGCTGGAGAAGGGATAGGCTACCCACTCCAGTATTCTTGGGCTTCCCTTGTGGCTCAACTGGTAAGGCATCCACCTGCAATGCAGAAGACCTGAGTTTGATCCTTGGGTTGGGAAGATCCCCTGAAGACAGGAAAGCCTACCCACTCCAGGATTCTGGCCTGGAGAATTCCATGGACTGTACAGTCCATGGGGTCACAAAGAGTCGGACATGACTTTCACTTTCACTTGAGATATCCCAAAGGAGACGTCCAGTGGTCAGTGAAACGTAAGGACCTGGAGCTTGAGACAAAGAGCAGAACTGAGGAATTAGCACAGAAATGGTTAGTGAAGATATGAGTGAGGAAGGAAGAGATTGCCTAGTCTTGGGAGGGCGGGGTGGGCGTGGGAGACATGAAGATTATGTGAGAAATACAGACCAGGGAAGAACCCGAGAGCACCTAACACTTAAGGAAGAGGCAGAAGAGGAAGCTTGGTGAGTGTAGGGAGCCAGCAGTGAGGTAGGAGAGGAAGCATAATGGTCTGAGGGTTTCGATCTTCCCTGGGAGTTCCTGCTAGCAGATGGCGCCAACCATCAACTTGGGAGTTCTACCAGCAATGCTTCAGATCAGATCTCTCCTTGTCAATGACGTCCCTGTCCTTCGATGTAAATAGAAAGTTGGATGTATCACACAACTCAGTAGAGAAAGGTTATAAATGCTTTCCCGACTGCCCTTCCATATAAAATAAATGTGCTGCATCTTATCAGACGCAGGGTAGGGGGGTGGTGGTGGTGAATCCTCCCAGGTAGAGGAAGGATTATTGTCAGGAAAAAAAACAAGAGGTTGTTTCGGCCCCTAAGCAGCTCGGCATTTCCCTCTACAGGAGAGTCACACACATTTGTGGTAAAGTTCTGCTGTTTAAGATCTTCCCTTTAGCATACAGTCGTGAAATTTTCTAACTCCATAGACTAAATTTCTGTAACCCCAGGTTCCTCAGTAGAGCTTTCTTATCTCGTTTTCAGATGATATTTATGAGATGTGAGGAAAAAATGATTGGTGTGCTCAGCAGGATGTCATAAACCAGGCCCTCCTTTACAATCCCCAGAGATGGAAACAGAAAACAAAACAAAATTCCAAACTCCTAATGCTGGGAAGTCTTGAGGGATCCTGGGCTCTGACACACCTGAGTTTAAAAGCAGGGCCACACGCACTGAATGTGCAACTTTGGCTATGTTCTCTAACCTGGAGTCAGTTCACCCATCTTAACATGGGAACAATGCCACTAAGACTAAAAACAAGAAACTGAGCCATTACCAGGTATCAGAGACGGTTCCAAGCACTTTACCTGGATGGACTCATTTAATCCTCCAAACAGATATGTGTTACTGAGGCACAGAGAGATAAAGCAATTTACGTTAAGTATGAAGTGCTAAGTATCAAGTGCTGCCAGTATGAAGTCGAGCCAGAATTTGAACTCATCAGTGCAGAGAATTTGCTCTTAAACATTCTGCTATATTGTTTCTCTAAATATGTGTCTGATCCATTGTAGATATTACACCTGATAAAGGTACTGATTAATAATGATAAACAGAGTTTTAGATCTTTATGGAAAAAAACAAGTTCCATAGTACTCTTTTATGCAACTCTGAATCGAACCGGTGTTGTTCAAAAAGGTCCCTGTACTGTGTATATTGCTTGTGTTCCATCACATGTCAGACTCTTCTGTGGCCCCATGGGCAGTGGCCTGCTTGGCTCCTCTGTCCATGGGGTTTCCCAGGCAGGAATACTGGGGTGGGTTGCCATGCCCTCCTCCAGGAGATCTTCCTGACCCAGGGATCAAACTCGCATCTCCTGCATCACCGGTGGATTCTTTACCACTGAGCCACTGGTGAAACCCAGAGCCATACTCTTTGTATATTGGTTTGCAATAAACCAAGCAGTGGACCAAAGCAGTAATAAGTGCAAACTACAGATTTCTCCTGGAACAAAACTATACTGAGAAAGTTCCTCTACTTTAAAAGCACTTCTTGTTTCTGGGGACAGAGGCTAACAGCTACAGAAACATTTCGGACTCTGACTAGAGGCGGGTAAGGTGCTGGTACCAGTGAGCTGTGAAGCATATTTCCTCCAGAAGTTCTGGCCATCAAAAGCAAATCCAAGAGCTATAAATGCCAGGTCAAAGTCATTAGTATCCAACTAACAGATGCTTCTCCAAAAAATGCTATGTACTACATTCACAAGAGGGACGTTCAGGGTTGGGCTTCAAGTGCACAAGGCCTACAAGGAAGCATGGGAATGACCTACTGCTTCAGTCCAAAACCACGGAACCTACCTAGTCTTTATTCTTAAGT
Source organism: Bos mutus (assembly GCF_027580195.1). Lineage (NCBI taxonomy): Eukaryota > Metazoa > Chordata > Mammalia > Artiodactyla > Bovidae > Bos > Bos mutus. The sequence continues at coordinate 25,979,914 of NC_091623.1, forward strand.
TCCATTGCTTAGCACTTAAAGGCTTTTACATATTCACAACAGCACAGTCTTCACAACATAAAAGTCCTCAGAAAGAACAAACACACACCCATGAGCCTTCATGGATACTTCTCTGTAAGGACTGGTTAACTAAGTCCTAAGGAGAGCAAGGCTTTTCAAAGCCAAGGAGGTGCTAGGCACCTAAGACATAGGAGGGTCAAAAGAAAGTTGATGGGAGAGAGGTTAGAAAAGCCAAAGGGAAAGCCAAGGGCTGGCACCTGGGATGTTATCAAAGATAAACTGAAATAATTAGCTGACCATTGGCCTCAGTTTCTATCAAGTTCAAAATCTGGCAAGAGTGGAGTATCCCTTATCATTGCATAAGTTTGTTTGCCTGTGAAGCTTGAGAGAAAACAAATTTGCCAAGTTATTCCTTTGGAAGAGGTCCCCTTCATCCTAAGGTTCTTCCTAGAATTCAGACAGTGGTAGCAGGTAAATGATAGCATCAAAATAGACTCTGGAAGGATAACTCAGTCAGTCACAAAGACACACACCTCCGCTTATTTACATATCTTGTGATGACAGCAAATTATTTTAAAAATGTGACGATAATATTGGAAATGATCTTGGAAGCCAGATTCTGTTTGCTTAAGATTACAGACAACTTCAGAAGAGTGAATCACTTGTGCCCTCTCTGTAAAACAAGGTTAACATTTACTGTAAAAAAATTATGTGAGAATAAAATGAGGTGACTGTATAAAGTGCTTGGTACATAGTAGGCATTCTTTCCACCCCTGAAAGTAAGTCCCTGACAGCTTAGGCCCTTGTGGTAGAGACTACTACCCTATCGACATAAGAAGTTCCTCTGCTGAAGTCAGTGGTACAGGACCAGGTCCTCTGCAGACCTAGATCTTACTTGGGCTTTCTTAGACGCTACTTGACATGTATAAAACCTTATTGCTGCCGACATGTTTCTCAGTGTTCATAGCTATCCACCACTGCCTGAATTCGGGTTAAGTGAGTTAATAGGTTATTCTGAATAATAGTTCTTTGACAGAAAAGCCATCCAACCACATACAGAGCACTAGCTCTGAGGCAATATAGGGCTGACCTCAGGCAGTTTTGAAATATATGTGTTTCCACCTTATTGAAGCTGCTTTATGACAATATACATTTGATTTCTCAGCAGTGATTTTCTCTTTAATCTTCTTTCTACACAAACTTCTGCTCCATCTGGCTTTTCTCATATGCCTAGAGACCCTTGTGTGTCAAACATAAGGGAAATCAACACTGCCAGGAAAGTACAAAAAGAAAAAAAAAAAAAAAAAAAGAAATCCCACATAACTCACTCTGCCAACATATAACCTGCAATTGCCTTTTTTCCATACCACCTGACTTCTTTACAGGCTTATTTCCAAACTTTTTTTTTTTTCAGTGTTACAGCTCCATTTTATTTAGAAGATAGCAGGAGAATCCAAGACTCCGAGAGAGAGAGAGAGAGAGAGAGAGCGCACACGCGCGTGCGTGAGCACGCGGGATAATTTCCAAACTTCTACGAGCAGGAAATATTTTTAAAACTATTTAGGGCCTCCCTAGTGGTCTAGTGGTTAAGAGTCCACCTGCCAATGCAGGCTGCATGGGTTTGCCCCCTGGTGGGGAAGACCCCACGTGCTGCAGAGCAAACAAGCCCAGGTGCCACAACTACTGAGCCCACACGCAGCAACTACTGACGTCCTCACGCCTAGAGCCTCTGCTCCACAAGAGAAGACGCCACAAGGAGAAGGCCATGCACAGCAGCAAAGAGGAGCTGCCACTCCCGCAAATGCAGGAGCAAAGGCCCAGCACAGCCAAGTACAGATCAATAAAGAAAAAATAAACTATTTGTACACTATTTCCCCTTCTTTTGAGCTATTAAATTGGACAAGACAATTAAGATTAAAACTTTTAAACCAGGTGTGGTGGTTTTCCAAAATAACTTCCACTCTCCTGATACTATGCGGTATTTTTTTTCCCCACAGAGATTAAGCAATGACCATATTTTATATGATCAAAGGGAAGGAAAGAGCATTAAACAGGCACAGTTGTAGGCACTCAAGTTATTTAAGCCATCTGGGAGTCAGATGGACAACATGCATATTCTACTTAATGGGGGTCCACTGGAGTACAGAATGAAGCAGGGAAAAGGCTAACAGAGTTTTGGCAAGAGAACACACTGGCCATAGCAAATACCCCATTCCAACAACAGAAGAGACAACTCTACACATGTACATCACGAGATGGTCAATACCAAAATAAGACTGATTATATTTTTTGCAGCCAAAGATGGAGAAGCTCTATACGGTCAGCAAAAACAGCACCAGGAGCTGACTGTGGTTCAGATCATGACCTTCTTATTGCAAAATTGAGACTTCAATTGAAGAAAGTAGGGAAAACCACTAGACCATTCAGGTATGGCCTAAATCAAATCCCTTATGATTATACAGTGGAAGTGACAAATAGATTCAAGGGATTAGATGTGATAGACAGAGTGCCTGAAGAACTAAGGCTGGGGGTTCATGACATTGTACAGGAGGCAGTGGTCAAGACCATCCTCAAGAAAAAAAAATGCAAAAAGGCAAAATGACTGTCTGAGGAGGCCTTACAAATAGCTGAGAAAAAGAGAGAAGCAAAAGGCAAAGGGGAAAAGGAAAGATAATCCATCTGAATGCAGAGTTGCAAAGAACAGCAAGGGTAGATAGGAAAGCCTTCCTCAGTGATCAATGCAAAAAATAGAGGAAAACAATAGAATGGGAAAGACTAGGGATCTCTTCAAGAAAATTACAGATAGCAAGTGAACATTTCATACAAAGATGGGCACAATAAAGGACAGAAATGGTATGGACTTAATAGAAGCAGAAGATGTTAAGAACAGGTGGCAAGAATACACAGAACTATACGAAAAAAGATCTTAATGACCCAGATAACTTGATGGCTTAAAACTCAACATTCAAGAAACAAAGATCATGGCATCTGGTCCCATTACTTCATGGCAAATAGCTGGGGAAACAATGGAAACAGTGACAGACTTCATTTTCTTGGACTCCAAATTCACTGCACATAGTAACTGTGGCCATGAAATTAAAAGAAGCTTGCTCCTTGGAAGAAAAGCTATGACCAACCTATATAGCATATTAAAAAGCAGAGATATTTCTTTGCTGACAAAGGTCTTTCTAGTCAAAGCTATGGTTTTTCCAGTAGTCATGTATGGATGTTGAGAGCTGAGCACCAAAAAATTGATGCTTTTGAACTGTGGTGTTGTAAAAGACTCTTGAGAGTCCCCTGGACTGCAAGGATATCCAACCAGTCCATTTCCTAAAGGAAATCAGTCCTGAATATTCATTGGAAGGACTGATGCTGAAGCTGAAACTCCAATATTTTGGCCACCTGATGCGAAGAGTTGACTCATTGGAAAAGACTCTGATGCTGGGAAGGATTGAAGGCAGGAAGAGAAAGGGACGAGAGAGGATGAGATGGTTGGATGGCATCACCGACTTGATGGACATGAGTTTGAGCAAGCTCTGGGGGTTGGTGATGGACAGGGAAGCCTGGTGTGCTGCAGTCCATGGGGTCACTAACAGTCGGACATAACTGACTGAGCGACTTAACTGAACTGAACCACGATGGTGTGATCACTCACCTAGAGCCAGACATCCTAGAATGTGAAGTCAAGTGGGCCTTAGGAAGCATTACTGTGAACAAAGCTAGTAAAGGTGATGGAATTCCAGCTGAGTTACTCCAAATCCTCAAAGATGATGCTGTTGATGTGCTGCACTCAATATGACAGCAAATTTGGAAAACTCAGCAGTGGCTACAGGACTAGAAAGGTCAGTTTTCATTCCAATCCCAAAGAAAGGCAATGCCAAAGAATGTTCAAACTACTGCACAATTGCACTCATTTCACATGCTAGTAAAGTAATGCTGAAAATTCTCCAAGAGAGGCTTCGACAGTATGTGAACCATGAACTTCCAGATGTTCAAGCTGGATTTAGAAAAGGCAGAGGAACCAGAGATCAAATTGCCAACATCTGCTGGATCATGGAAAAAGCAAGAGAGTTCCAGAAAAGTATCTATTTTTGCTTTGTTGACTACACTAAAGCCTTTGACAGTGTGGATCACAACAAACTGTGGAAAATTCTTCAACAGATGGGAATACCAGATTACCTTACTTGCCTCCTGAGAAATCTTTATGCAGGTCAAGAAGCAACATTAGAACCAAACATGGAACAATGGACTGGTTCCAAATTGGGAAAGGAATACATCAAGGCTGTATATTGTCACCCTACTTATTTAACTTATATGTAGAGTACATCATGTGAAATGTCAAGCTGGATGAAGCACAATCTGGAATCAAGATTGCGGGGAGAAATATCAATAACCTCAGATATGCAGATGACACCACCCTTATGGCCAAAAGCAAAGAGGAACTAAAGAGCCTCTTGATGAAAGTGAGAGAGTGAAAAAGCTGGCTTAAAACTCAACATTCAAAAATTGAAGATCATGGCATCTGGTCTCATCAATTCATGGCAAATAGATGGGGAGACAATGGAAATAGTGATAGACTATTTTCTTGGGCTCCAAAACCACTGCAGATGGTGACTACAGCCATGAAATTAAAAGATGCTTGCTCCTTCAAAGAAAAGTTATGACCAACCTAGAAGGCATATTAAAAAGCAGAGACATTACATTGTCAATAAAGGTCCATCTAGTCAAGGCTACGGTTTTTCCAATAGTCATGTATGGATGTGAGAGCTGGACTATAAAGAAAGCTGAGCACCGAAGAATTGATGCTTTTGAACTGTGGTGTTGGAGAAGACTCTTGAGAGTCCCTTGGACTGCAAAGATATCCAACCAGTCCATCCTAAAGGAAATCAGTCCTGAATTTTCATTGGAAGGACTGATTCTGAAGCTGAAACTCCAATACTTTGGCCACCTGACATGAAGAACCAACCCATTAGAAAAGACCCTGATGCTGGGGAAGACTGAAGGCAGGAAGAGAACAGGATGACAGAGCACGAGATGGTTGGATGGCATCGACTCAATGGACATGAGTTTGAGCAGGCTCCAGGAGTTGGTGATAAGACAGGGAAACCTGGCCCATGGGGTGGCAAAGAGTTGGACATGACTGAGGGACTGAACAACAGAGAGGAATAAAGTATAGCCTTTTTCGCCTGCACACACAATTCCATTCAAGTATTTATAGAGACTGGCTTCTATTAAGTCACTTTCAAAGTAAAGGTCTACTCGTGTACCTAGAACTGATGAGCCACGTTCCTACAGTGAGGATCTTTGAAAAGGGCTTCTACCCTAAGAAGGTTTGTAAGCACTGGTGAAGAGGGTTGGGGGGAGGGGCAGCAGGGCTGCTCGCTGAAAACCAGAGTTGCTGCTTTGCTTGTGCTGCATTAGTCAGTTTACATCAGTGTTTTGCTTTAGGTCACTTTGGACTTGGAAAACTTGGGTAGCCTTAGAATAATGGAATGCTTCCATTAGAAATCTAGCTCAAGGCCCTGATTTCACACATTCACATTAAAAATTACAAGGTCAGGGACTTCCTTGGTGGTCCAGTGGTTAAGGCTCCACAGTTCCAGTGCAGGGGGTGTGGGGTCGATCCTTGGATCAGGGAACTAAGATCCCACATGCCAAATGATGTGGCCAAAAATAGAAATAAAATATCACTTATTGCTTAAAAAAAAAAAAAAAAACTAAAAGGTACAACTCAAGTTTTTACAACACATGATCAGCCAAAAGTATTTCACTCCTCAAGGTCTGAAAGTAGAATATATAAAGCATTTTCTCAGACTTTCACCTTAAAAATAACAACAACAAAAACTATCACATGAAATGAATAAGACTGGGTTAGGAAGTTCTGTAGATCTTTTTGGTGGTGAACTATGACATAAGCCTTATAGGTTGTAAAACAGTTGGAACTAATGTACAGAACACCACAGTTCAAAAGCATCAATTCTTCAGTGCTCAGCCTTCTTCACAGTCCAACTCTCACATCCATACATGACCACAGGAAAAACCATAGCCTTGACTAGACGGACCTTTGTTGGCAGTGATGTCTCTGCTTTTGAATATGCTTGAGAGTCCCTTGGACTGCAAGGAGATCCAACCAGTCCATTCTGAAGATCAGTCCTGGGATTTCTTTGGAAGGAATGATGCTAAAGCTGAAACTCCAGTACTTTGGCCACCTCATGCGAAGAGTTGACTCATTGGAAAAGACTTTGATGCTGGGAGGGATTGGGGGCAGGAGGAGAAGGGGACAACAGAGGATGAGATGGCTGGATGGCATCACTGACTCGATGGACGTGAGTCTGAGTGAACTCCGGGAATTAGTGATGGACAGGGAGGCCTGGCGTGCTGCGATTCATGGGGTCTCAAAGAGTTGGACACGACTGAGCGACTGAACTGAACTGAATGTACAGAACTATTTTTTTTATACTTTATTTGCTGCTGAATTCTGTGAAGTTTCAATTATCGAAAATAAACACACAAATATGAGATGTAATGATTCAGATTGCAAGGTAATATGTAATGTAGTGTTTGTAAAATACTCATATCAACTGGTGGTGTTTTGATTTACATAATTTGTTAAAATGACTTCATTTTAACCACCACTGATATAGATTAATAATCTAGTTTCAGATTTAAAGACTGATGGGAAAACGGCACATGCATACTTTTGCAGGTTTTAGGAGTTTGCTGTTTTAAAAAGAGTAACTTAACTTTCGGGGTTTTTAGGAAATGGGTTTTCTCATAGTCCATTGCTGGCAATTGGCAGTTCTAGTAACACCACACAGAGCATTAACTGCACACCTTAGTAACAGTGAGGTGAGTAACTCTGGATAAGGTTTTAGAGAAATTAAAAAAAGATATACTTATCCAGGCACATAAGAAATTGAGTGAAAATACACAAAATACATCATTATGCTCTGGAACTGTAAGATGCTTTCCTCATGCTATTGTACAGATAGCAATAGTAAAAACAGCAGCCCAAAGGTAAGGATTCTAATTACCATTATTTAGTATATAGTCCATGAGGTCGCTAAGAGTCGGACAGGACTGAGCGACTTCACTTTGACTTTTCACTTTCATGCATTGGAGAAGGCAATGGCAACCCACTGCAGTGTTCTTGCCTGGAGAATCCCAGGGACGGGGAGCCTGGTGGGCTGCTGTCTATGGGGTCGCACAGAGTCGACACGACTGAAGCGACCTAGCAGCAGCAGCAGCAGGCACATCCCCATTCAACACTGAAACTGAGTTTGAAATATATCACTTAGGTTTTGTGAGTATAATCCAGTGCAGTTTCTTTTAAAGAGAATTGAGAAGTATAATATGTAATCAGCTAAGTCGGTGATACTGTGTTGTAAGTAGACTGTTGAGAATAGTCCAGACATTTATTACAGAAATAAACAGCCACATATTCCTAAGAGCCAGGTACTTTTCACAGTAACCATTTTTAATAACTCATTATCTTGTATCTGATGACCACCCCCCCCTCCCCCACCCCTTTTGGCAACAATTTAGAGGATGATCCTCAACTGTAGTGATCTGGTGAAATTCAGATTCAAAGGTACGAGTATTCATTTTAACAGCTATCACAGTGAGCAATGTACTGATTTTCTATTGCTGCCCTAACAAACTACCACAAACTTGGTGGCTGAAAAATATAAATTTATTATCTTACAGTTCTGTAAGTCAGAAGTCCATCATGGGTCTCACCAGGCTACGATCAAAGTATTAGCCGGGCCGCATCCCTTTCGGGAACTCGGCAGGACAGCGTGTCCTGCCTTCTCCAGTTCCTGGAGGCTGCCCTTATAGGGGCCCCTTCTTCCATCTTCACAGCCGCCAACACTGAATCTCTCTGACCTCCCGCTGGCACGTCCCTCTGACAGGCTCTCTACTTTTAAGAACTCTTATGAGTAAACTGGATTCACCCAGATAATCTAGGATACTCCCCCCATCTCAAGGTCCAAAACCTTAAGTCACATCTGCAACGTATTCACAAATTTCAGGGGTTGGGACACAGACATCTTAGGGGGCCATTATTCTGCTACCACAAACAGAAATAATAATAAGATAAGCTTTTTTTTCATTACCTCTCTTCTCTCCAGAATAAATATAACTTAAGTATTTTTGTCATAGAGATTATATATAAGGAAAGTATGTGGTAAATCATGAAGCCCAAATGAACCTGTGTACTGATTCAAACTCATGCAAGATCATGACATACAAATTATTTCAACAGTCCGGTGATGCTGTATGTAATCCAACACCTTTTTTTCAGTGGACACTCCAGTTTCAATGATCCCTCTCCTGGCATCATTTCCCTTCACTAAACAGGTATTTCAATTCTAAGCTTAAAATACAAGAAAAAATTTTTAACTATTTCATAACACTGTTAAGAGATTCTAAATTTCTTCACAACACTGTGAAATTTAAAAATAGCATTTATAAAAAAAAAACTAAGAGTTGTATAAGGGTATTTGTTCAGGTAATCAGAATTTTAAATAAATACTGTTATTCAAAAAGTTCCTAATCCTCCAAAGAGAGGAAAAACCCATTATTATATAGTATGTGGACAGCTAGACACTGTAAGTGGTCTTTAGGTCCAACAGACCTAAGTGATTACATTTTCTAAACCAGAAGTTCTGTGTATAGCATAAATAAAGGTATTTTCTGATTTTTTACTTTCGTTGCTGTTGTCCAGTCACTCAGTTGTGTCCGACTCTTTGCGACCCCATGGACTGCAGCACACCAGGCCTCCCTGTCCTTCACCATCTCCCAGTTAGCTCAAACTCATGTCCACCGAGTCAGTGATGCCATCCAACTGTCTCATTCTGTCATCCCCTTCTCCTCCTGCCTTCAATCTTTCCCAGCATCAGGGTCTTTTCTAATGAAACAGCTCTTTACACCAGGTGGCTAAGATACTGGAGCTTCAGCTTCAGCATCAGTCCTTCCAACAAATATTTAGGACTGATTTCCTTTAGGATAGACTGGTTGGACTCTTCAACACAACAGTTTGAAAGCATCAATTCTTTGGTGCTCAGCCTTCCTTATGGACTTTCTAGTTTATCTGTATAAAAAGTACCAGGTGGCTTGGTAGTAAAGAACCCACTTGCCAATGCAGGGGACACAGGAGACACGGGTTTGATCCCTGGGTCGGGAAGATCCAGTCGAGAAGAGAATGGCTATCCACTTAGTATTCTTGCCTGGAAAACTCCATAGACAGAGGAGCCTGGCAGGCTACAGTCCGTGGGGTCACAAAGAGTTGGACACGACTGAGCAGACTGAGCACACATGCAAAATAAACACATATCACTTAAACATGAAATGACCACTCTACCTGTATCTGATACATTATCTTTCTAAAGTAAAAAAAAACAAAAAACAAAAAACAAAACAAAGGCAAAACAAAAAACCTCTCCTGCAAATTGAAGGTCAGTTTATAATCAACGGCTGAATGCTGTATCTTATAACAAACAGTTTGGGAGTCTGAGAAGTTTTCTATCCAATAAAACTAAAGTGGGAAAAAGGAAGACCTGTCCAGAGACAAGGGTCAACTTTGTCAAAACAAAGTTTCCACATTTTTTAATGCACAAAAATTAAAATGAATCTGCAAGACACACTGATTCATAAATAAAATATACTTCATTTTTGTGTTCCTATAAAATTTCCCTGAAGCAGGTAACTAATTTTCTGTGGAGAAATCAAATATGTGTTATCTTTTCATATTTGTATATGACTTAATACTAAATATTTATTTACCTAAAGTTTCATACCAGTTTAAATAACCACATTAATTCCTGTAATATACAACATGAGTATTTTTGACCAATCCTGATTTGTGTCGAGTGTCAGGTTAAATGAAGCTTGTCAACTCATTTTGTAAAGTGAAAAAGGAGCAGAGTAATTTAAAACTAAGGTTGTTTTTTTAATCAACTAAGGTTGTGTGTTTTTAACACAAGGGGCACTTTAAGAACTATGACAAGTGATTCCAAACAGACTGTGCTCCAAAAGTTTACTCATAAGCTAAAGTGACTTTCCAACCAGAAATGACTATTAGATGCCAAGCTAGCCTATGTGCATCTAATCATTAATTAATTATTATTAATCAAGTTGACTAACAATTGTTAATAATAGCAAATGGTAGTAAGAATTCACAGAAAATGCACTCTACTTCTCAGAGATAAAAATAATGAAACAATATGAATGCTAAATATTGATATGTCAGGAAATAATTTTAATGTACTCTAATTAAACTTACATATAAACTCTGAAAATTCAGCCACTTCTTAGAATCAGGTAACACTGATTCAACTCATAGTTTCTCTGCTTTAAGTATGCTGTTTAGTATCACTCTTCTTTACCAACTTGGATTAAATAATTATGTTTAAAACACTTCACACAGGTCTGGCATAAAGTCAGTTCTATATATGGTTAGGAATGATTTGAGGCTCACAGTAACTGAGGAGCAATTTGAAGAGAAGGCAACAAATAGGATGAATATACAGCTATGCAAAGAGAGAGAGAGAATTACCTGAGATAGTATTAACTAGAGTACTTTCTTATTTTCTAAAAAATCTGAGCTTGAAGTTCCTGGAGGCCAGAACTAGGTAATGGAGTCAAAAGGTTACTCCCTGATTACAGGCTTGGAACAAAAGTCAGCCAAGTCCACAGTGTCGGTGAAAGTGACCTTGTGAAGCAGTACCAGCCCAGAAATCAAGTGGAGAACAAGAACTGACTCGTAAACAGTGTTGCGATGAACACTGGGGTACACGTGTCTCTTTCAATTCTGGTTTCCTCAGTGTGTATGCCCAGCAGTGGGATTGCTGAGTTGTATGGCAGTTCTATTTCAAGCATTTTAAGGAATCTCCACACTGTTCTCCATAGTGGCTGTACTAGTTTGCATTCCCACCAACAGTGTAAGAGGGTTCCCTTTTCTCTGTACCCTCTCCAGCATTTATTGTTTGTAGATTTTTTAATAGCAGCCATTCTGACCGGCATGAGATGGTACCTCATTGTGGTTTTGATTTGCATTTCTCTGATAATGAGTAATGTTGAGCATCTTTTCATGTGTTAGCCATCTGCATGTATGTACGTGTCTGCATGTCACACTGTTTACAATAGCCAAGACATGGAAGCCACCTAGATGTCCATCAGCAGACGAATGGATAAGAAAGCTGTGATACATATACACAATGGAATATTACTCAGCTATTCAAAGAACGCATTTGAATCAGTTCTAATGAGGTGGATCAAACTGGAGCCTATTTTACAGAGTGAAGTAAGTCAGAAAAAAAAAAAAAAAAACCAATACAGTATATTAACGCATATATATGGAATTTAGAAAGATGGTAACAATGATCCTATATGCAAGACAGCACAAGAGACAAAGATTTAAAGAACAGACTTTTGGACTCTGTGGGAGAAGACAAGGGTGGAATGATTTGGGAGAATAGCATTGAATCATGTATATTATCATATGTGAAACAGATTGCCAGTCCAGGTTCGATGCATGAGACAGGGTGCTCAGGGCTGGTGCACTGGCATGACTCTGAGGGATGGGATGGGGAGGGAGATGGGAGGGGAGTTCGGGATGAGGGACACATGTACACCCATGGCTGACTCATGTCAACGTATGGCAAAAACCACTACAATACTGTAAAATAATTAGCCTCCAAAAAAAAAAAAAAAAAAAGAACTGACTCATAAACGTGTAAGCAGACGGATGAGTCCACTGTGGGGGTGAAGGCTAACATGCCCTCGAGGAAGCAGGAGGGTGTGGGCATGGGGCTGTGTGGGCAGCCTCTTTAGCACAGCCTTGCCAGGTCTAAGGACCACGCTGTTAAAAGCACAAATCGGTTTGACAGCTGTGAGGACAGGAAGACATGGGCAGAGAATGGCAAGTGCTTGGTCTTATGAAAGAAAGAAGTAAAGGGCAGGGTCATCATTGCATTAATCCAGTGGTTCACGAGGGTCAATGGCCCAAGATTAGAATTTCTTAGGCATGCCTTTAAAATGCAGAGTCCTAGCCCCCATCGTTAAAGATTCAGATTGAATAGGTCTCAATGATGATAATATTCAGCCAAATATAGGCATTCAAAAGATTAACCTGTGGAGTAAAATTTAATTACAGGATATTATCAATTTGTACTATCTCACAAAGTAACACTGTGAAGCTGATGGTTCAGAAAAGCTACATATATAAATTATACCACCCATTTTCACACAATAATTTATGTAAATAGATCAAACACTTTAAAACCAAAGATCCAAAGCAAGTGACATACAGCTTCTTCAAACTAATATAAATGGCTTTTTGAAAAAATAAAATAGGAAACTATACTTTCAAATCTTCAAATTTGAAATTCTGAAATTATATCTAAATTGATACTATAAAGAAAACAAGACACCATTTTTGTTTTTATTTAAGAAAAGTTCGTCTTTTTAGCATAAATGAAGGAATTGCATGATCAGTTAAATATTGTCAGCATTATTTTTGAAAAATGTTCACGCACTTTTTCAATGCAGCCTTACATTTGAGTGTTTTGAATTCTATAAACATATCCAGTAGCAGTCTGTGTTGTGCTTGGTCGCTCAGGCATGTCCGACTCTTTGCAGCCCCATGGAGGGCGGCCCACCAGGCTCCTCTGTCTATGGGGATTCTCCAGGCAAGAATACTGGAGTGGGCTGCCATGCCCTCCTCTAGGGGATCTTGCCAACCCAGGGATCAAACCCAGGTCTCCCACATTGCAGGCGGATTCTTTACTGTCTGAACAACCAAGGAAGCCCAATTAGCAGTCTAGGACTCACCTAACATTTACATTATACTTCTTCAACAGAACCCAAGATGAACCACTAATAAAACAGATTATAAGATTATTTGGATATTGGATGAATTGGTCTGCTGAACTCTAGAATTCACAGAAGGAATTTAAACTTTTAATTTGTTTTTTAACAAATAAAATTCTGCACTGTGCTAATCTCATTTTGCATATAATTTAGCAAATGGCTATTAAGGCTTTATTGTAAGGGATTAGAAAAAAAAAGCCCTATTGTGCACCATGCAAGATACAGAAAATAATGATTCGCAAATAACTAACGAACAACTAAGGGAATCATGGTTTTTCCTTTCATTATAGACTTCTCAAAATCAAAAAATGTTTTCAAACTAAAGTTATATTAAGAGTTTATGGAAAATCACATCCCTAGCTTAAGAACTTAAAGGTCTTTCCATTTTAAAAAGGAATGGATGATTATAACTATAGCTTTTTAAAATGTTGCTTTGGGGAAAAGTCTTGATTCTTTGTTTCATTCTTTCTAATAGCTTTTTCTTTGCCTGCTTACTATAAAATAAAGCACTGTTATTCTGAGGACAACTTCTGATTCAGTTCCAATGCTCTTGTATCTCCATGAGTTTTGGCATTGTTTACCAGCACCTGTGGGAAATCACAGACAGGAACATCAGTATTCTCTTTATTAACAATACCTATATCTAGATTCTTAGAAATGAAGTAAGCCATAGGGCAGTTGGCAACATCAAACTACACAACAAGAACTGACTCTGTGCAACCTTTCAGTCATTTTTGCTGAAATGAATTTCAAAGCTAACATCACATAAGCACTATTTATTCAAATACTCAATAGTAGAGATGTCAACATTCTGATTGTTACCACTGACAGTGGCGCATGAAGTTAAAGGTTTTGATTGGAGGCCTTTTTTACAACACTGTCACCTCTAAACCCATACCCCAAAGACCATTTTATGCACAGGGCTGTCCAAATGACACTGCTCTCCTTTAAAACCACAGCTTAAGATCAAGCCTTGAGGGTCTAAGTTCCATTAAGAACCTTTCCATAATTTTCACCAATTCCACAAACTAGAAGCTTTGATTTCTGTTGCTCATTCGATTACTAACACATTTTTTGGTTGTTCATTTTCAAACGCTGAGAAGGTCTCTGAGCTGTTGCTCTATTAGCAAGCTAACAAGTTAGCCTGCCACAGTTTCACAAATATTGCCAGAAGATATGGGACATGTGGGTCAGAGGCAAATATCTTCATCATTCAGGGTGCAGCAAACAACATGAGTATCATTATATCTGCATCCATTCCCCTCACCCTGTAAGTCTCACAGGGTGATGTGGATGGGTGCACATGGCTTCCCCACACACAGTGAGCTGCATGACAAGAGGGGAACCCTGAGCCTAGGAGACTTGACTCTTATAATTGGCAGTAAACATGCCTACTCTGTGCTCTAGGGAGACATTTATCTCTTCTCCCAAGGCTGTGGGTGTTAAAAAAAAAAAGCTTCTCATTAGTTTTCATTGTTTTTAAAACTGTTGGCTGAAGTTGTAAGAATTTTGACCCAATACATGTCTTACATACTCTTTTTAAAAAGAATCCACACACACCTTAAACAGCTGCCCCTTAAACAGCATGTGGATTGGGGATGAAGACCCTCTATATGCTCAAAAATTCACATACAACTTATAGTCAGCCACCTGTGTAGGCCCTTGGTATCCGTAAATTCAACTAATCAAGGATCATGGAGCACTGTAGTAATTACTACTGAAAAAAATTTGAGTGTAAGGGAACCACACCGTTTAAATATGCATTCAAGAGTCAACTGTATACGTTTACATATTTAGAAACCAGAGCCATCCCATGACACCCGGAGCAGAAACTGTCATGTGCATTTTATAGCAAGGACAACAAGAAGCAAACTGTTCCAAAGATAATATGAATATCCCATTAACTTCTGCTACTTCCAAACCTCTCTATTGCCTCCTCTGCACTGGTTATAAGAAATACTACAACCAGAACCCAGAAACTTCGTCTATCTTTTCTTATGCTACACGTTAAATCAGGGGTTCTCAACTAGCGGTGATGACACCTGAGGTATTATTTGGCAATGTCTAGGACATTTTCAGCTGCTGTAAGCTGGGTGGAGGACACTGCTATCAGCATCCAGTGGTCAGGGATGCTGGTTAGGCAACCTAGCCTCTGGATGCAAAGCCCAGGACAAAGCAACACTCAGCCCTCATACAACAAAGGTCCACAGTGAAATACTTTTAATAAAATCAGGGTCTTACATCAATGAGCTCGTAGTCATTTTTGGCATGTAAGTGTCTCAGAAGGTACCAACGTGCTGTTGAAACAATAGATTTGGGATATCCAGGCTGATACACAACTCTCTCCAAAAGTCGTCGTGTCTCTCTGGGAAAAAGATACTCACTTTTAGTCCAAAGCATATAAACTAAGATGCGTCATCTACTAGTCTCACACACACATATTATCTTTCTCATTCTTCTGCAGATGATGTGCTGATTACTTCATAAATTTTTTATACATGTAACAAAAAGGGTAATAATAATGGCTAACATTTATGAAGTATTTATTATGTGCTATGCAGTAGTATACCAAATGTTTTACACATATGGTCACACTTAACATTTACAACCTTGTAAGGTTGGTTGCTGCTATTACTCTCATTTTGCAGACAAATAAGGCCCTTTCCAAAAAAATTGGGAAAATGACTCGTTTTATGAGCACTTCTGACTGCTCTATTTCTAATCCTTCTTGAAAGCAGGCAGAAAATAAATGATACAAAGATAATATACACTGGAACAATTAGAAATATTTAACATCTACAATAGAGGCTAAGTGTAGAATATCAGACTTTTAGCATATGCTTTTATGTATTAAACCTGTATAGTATGTGAACTTATGTAGTAACAGGCTGATTTAGAGTTGTGTTCTAATTTCTTCTTCCAATTTTACTAATATTTATGACTCCAAAGACTTCTATATGGGTAGAAATAACACAAATTGTGTTAACTTCAGAACTGCTGAATAAGAAGATTTTGTAAGTAGCAACTGGTTAGAAGGAGGAGCTAAAGAACTTGTTTTTAAGATGTGTTTACATAGGAATCAATAGTAAAGCAGTATGTTTATTTGAGCTGAATTTGGCTGCTGCTCACAGAGATTACAGGGGGTTGGGGGTTAAGGCTCTCTAAGTCAGGAGATCCAACCAGTCCATCCTAAAGGAAATCAGTCCTGAATATTCATTTGTAGGACTGATGCTGAAGCTGAAATTCCAATACTCTGGCCACCTGTGTGAACAACTGACTCATTTGAAAAGACCCTGATTCTGGGAAAGATTGAAGGCAGGAGAAAAAGGGGATGACAGAGGACAAGATGGTTGGGTGGCATCACCAATTCAATGGACGTGAGTCTGAGTGAACTCCAGGAGATGGCAATGGACAAGGAGGCCTGGCGTGCTACAGTCCATCGAGTCGCAAAGAGTTGGACATGACTAAGCGACTGAACTGAACTGAACTGAAGTGATGTGTACTGAGCTTCAGGAGAAAGAGTTCATTAGGAACTTCAAATTATAGCCTAAAACATTTCTTGGTAAAATTAGTCATATAAAAAAATGGCAAAATAAATATATAACAGAAATGAAGATGGGACTGCTAATCAGTCATAGGTCTTTAACTCTTCCTTCACTCCTATTTCGTGGTGTTGATGTGACCTTTGCCACATATTTGTGTGTTAAGCTCTATGTCTACAATACCTAATTCTGTTCCAGTAATATATGCTCCTAAACTACTGTTTTACTTATGCTTTGTATTATGCGTGATATCCATTAGACTAGATATTATTCTCAGAATTTCAAAATATTCTTGCCTGTTTTTTCATCCATATAACGCTTAAGTGATTTTCTTCAAATTTATTTCTGACCTCATCCCCGCCTTCCAAAGATAAGATTTTGGAAGCTAAAATTTCTACATTTAATTCTGTGAAGCTTCTGGATTTTCTAGGTATTAAAAACCACATTGTTTATAATGTCTCTGCCTTTTCAATATTTATTACTTTTTCATAGCTTATTGTGCTCTGCAAGAACTTATGTCAATCTAGCTTTGAACTTGAGCCTTTTGGATTTTGCCTGTTACTAGAATCCACTAGTTTGCCTGTTACTAGAATTCACACTGTTATCTCATCCTAAAACACTTAAGACCAAAAATACCAAGGCCTTCTTCACTTGAAAGGCTATCATGCAAATCTCTCATATTCTATATCTGTGTACCAAATTACTTTTTTAAAAAAATTGTAAGACTTTATTTTCTTCCTTATTGGGTTACTAGAATCAGCCTTTCCAACGTAGAAATATATATATGAATAACATCAAAGTTTGTTAAATTCATTCTAAACTTTTGTTTCCCAGAAGGAATAAAAGTGAAGAAACATTTTAAGAAAAAAATGAACAAAGACTCTTTATACCTTGCTCCCATTTTGCGTTTGAATTGTAACAAAGCTTGTAAAAGGACAGCCAGTGGACAAAAGCAAAGTTTCAGGGCCTCAGCTGTAGCCTCTTGAACCAAGGATGGCCAGTGATCATTGGAAACATTAGCCTATAAAAATAAACACAAATATTAAATCATTGCACTCATTTAACACATTAGGAAGGTAATGCTCCAAATCCTTCAAGCTAGGCTTCAGCAGTACATCCAGAACTTCCAGATGTAAAAGCTTGGTTTAGAAAAGGCCAGCGATCAAACAGCCACCATCCGCTGGATCACAGAGAAAGCAAGGGAATTCCAGAAAAACATCAACTTCTGCTTCATTGACTACAGTTTTTGACTGTGTGGATCACAACAAACTATGGGAAATTCTTAAAGAGATGGGAATACTAGACCACCTTACCTGCCTCCTGAGAAACCTGTATGCAGGTCAAGAAGCATCAGTTACAACTGGACATGCAGCAATGGACTGGTTCAAAATTGGGAAAGGAGTACATCAAGGCTTGTATATTGTCACCCTGCTTATTAACTTATATGCAGAGTACAATCCCAGGCTGGATGAGTCACAAACTAGAATCAAAATTGACAGGAGAAATATCAATAACCTCAGATATGCAGACGACACAACCCTTATGGTAGAAAGCAAAGAGGAACTAAACAGCCTCTTTATGAAGGTGAAAGAGGAGAGTGAAAAAGCTGGCTTAAAACTCAACATTCAAAAAACTAAGATCATAGCATCCAGTCCCATCATCTCAAGGCAAACAGATGGGGTAAAAGAGGATATAGGGACAGATTTTATTTTCTTGGGCTCCAAAATCCCTGTGGATGGTGACTGCAGTTATGAAATTCAAAGACACTTGCTCCTTGAAAAGAAAGCTATCACAAACCTAGACAGCATATTAAAAAGCAGAGACATTACTTTGCCAACAAAGGTCCGTATATTCACAATTATAGTTTTCCCAGTAGTCATGTATGGATGTGAGGGCCAGACCATAAAGAAGACTAGGTTCCAAAGAATGGATGCTTTCAAATTGTGGGGCTGGAGAAGACTCTTGAGAGACCCTTGGACAGCAAGGAGATCAAATCAGTCAATCCTAAAGGAAATCAACCCTGGATATTCATTGGAAGGCCTGATGCTGAAGCTCCAATATTTTGGCCACCTGATGCGAAGAGCTGACTTACTGGAAAAGACCCTGATGCTGGGAAAGACTGAGGACAAGAGAATGGGGCAACAGAGGATGATAAGGTTGGATGGCATCACCAGCTCAATGGACATGAGTTTGAGCAAACTCCGGGAGGTAATGAAGGATAGGGATGCGTGGCGTCTCAAAGAGTTACACGTGACTTAGAGACTAAACATTAAATCATTAGACATTTGACATGTTTACTTTAAAAATACAATCAGCTCTTACTTGTTGAGTGTCCAAGTTGCCATTTAATGCTATAGGGGGTGAAATTCTACAAAATTACTAAGAACTGATTCCTGACCTTAGGGAACTACAAAACAAGGCTGACAGGGATTAAGGAAAGATTCAAAAAGGAGATACCATTTTTAAAACACTAAAATATTTGCTAAAAGAAGAAACACTATTCTATGGGTGAATGAAATCTATCCATTACTAAGCTCCTGGTCTACCAAATACATACAACTTAATTCTTTAACTGGTAATGATAAAGTTCCACATTTCAAAAATTACCTAAGGAGAGAAGAAAGCCAAAAGAGAAATATGTTAACAAAATCCCAATATAGGAAAAAAGTGCAAAGCCAGTTAGAGATAAATAAGTCTGAAAGAGATGGGAATACCAGACCACCTGACCTGCCTCTTGAGAAACCTGTATGCAGGTCAGGAAGCAACAGTTAGAACTGGACATGGAACAACAGACTGGTTCCAAATAGGAAAAAGAGTACGTCAAGGCTATATATTGTCACCCTGCATATAACTTATATACAGAGCACATCATGAGAAATGCTGGGCTGGTGGAAGCATAAGCTGGAATCAAGATTGCCAGGAGAAATATCAATAACCTCAGATATGCAGATGATACCACCCTTATGGCAGAAAGTGAAGAAGAACTAAAGAGCCTCTTGATGAAAGTGAAAGAGGAGAGTGAAAAAGTTGGCTTAAAGCTCTACATTCAGAAAACTAAGATCATGGCATCTGGTCCCATCACTTTATGGCAAATATATGGGGAAACAGTGGAAACAGTGGCTGACTTTATTTTTCTGGGGTCCAAAATCACTGCAGATGGTGATTTCAGCCTTGAAATTAAAAGATGCTTACTCCTTGGAAGGAAAATTATGACCAATCTAGACAGCATATTAAAAAGCAGAGAATGGGGAACACATGTACACCCGTGGTGGATTCATGATATCTATGGCAAAACCAATACAATATTGTAAAGTAATTAACCTCCAATTAAAATAAATAAATTTATATTTAAAAATAAATAAATAAAAATAAAATAAAAAGAAGAGACATCACTTTGCCAACAAAGGTCCATCTAGTCAAGGCTATGGTTTTTCCAGTGGTCATGTATGGATGTGAGAGTTGGACTATAAAGAAAACTGAGCACCGAAGAATTGATGCTTTTGAACTGTGGTGTTGGAGAAGACTCTTGAGAGTCCCTTGGATTGCAAGGAGATCCAACCAGTCCATCCTAAAGGAGATCAGTCCTGGGTGTTCATTGGTAAGACTGATGTTGAAGCTGAAACTCCAATACTTTGGCCACCTGATGCGAAGAACTGACTCATTTGAAAAGACCTTGATGCTGGGAAAGATTGAGGGTGGGAGGAGAAGGGGACGACAGAGGATGAGATGGTTGGATGGCATCACCGACTCAATGGACATGGGTTTAGGTGGACTCCGGGAGTTTGTGATGGACAGGGAGGCCTGGCGTGCTGCGGTTCATGGGGTCGCAAAGAGTCGGACATGACTGAGTGATTGAACTGAACTGAACTGAAATCAAAGTCAACAATTTTGAAAATTTTATTCAGAACTTCATTATATGGGGAAAAATGTAAGATTACTCAGTTGCAAAGTTTAGTTTCTTATAGTATGTACTGAGTACAAAAATAACATAGATTAAGTATTTCCTAAGAAACAGTAACTGAAAATAAAATGGTGAACACTCTACTGAATTATACAAGAAGAAAAATATGCATTTAAAATCTTTTGTTAAAAACCTCAAATTGTAACCAAGATTTCCTAATAACAGGTGTCTAGAATACACATTTTAATAAAGTCAATATAATAAGTGAATACATTGTTGTAGTTCAGTCGCCCAATTGTATCCGACTTTTTGCAACCCCATGCTCTGTAGTTCCTTTCAAATAATAAAATTATTCTTTTCAAATGTTAGAGCAATGAACTCTGAGTTCAGCACAGCCAACAGTAATTTGTATAATCAAGGAAGAGGAAGTCATAGGGATAATGAATTTGAAAATAGAGACCAGAGGTTGTGAGACATCTTCCATAAAGATGGGAGCAATGAGAACTTGCTCCCACCCGGCAAAGAATGTAAGGCAAAGCCCATACTAATAAAATTATTCCTAGTACATTTTTTAAAAAGCCAATAGTACAAAACTCTCACTGGGTGGTTTTACAATGCACTGTCTAAATTCCAAGAATTCATATAAAGTATTTTGTAAAGTTAGTGCACGTATAGGTTGGCCAAAAAATTCGTTTGAGTTTTTTTATGTTATGAAAAAATCCAAATGAACGTTTGGGTCAACCCAATATTATTATATAATATTTTCTATATGTGCATACTGTGCATGCTTAGTTGCTGTTGTGTCCGACTCTTTTTGAGACCCTATGGATTGGAGCCCACCAGGCTCCTCTGTCCGTGGGTTTTCCCAGCAAGGATACTGGAGTGGGTTGCCATTTCCTTCTCCAGGGGATCTTCCTGACTCAGGGATCGAACCTGCATCTCCTGCACTGGCAGGCAGATTCTCTACTGCTAAATAACTAGGGAAGCCCTTCTATATGTAACCAGTATATTAAACAATGTGATTGGAATAAACTTCTAACAGCCACTATGGAGAACAGTGTGGAGATTCCTTAAAAAACTGGAAATAGAACTGCCTTATGATCCAGCAATCCCACTGCTGGGCATACACACTGAGGAAACCAGAAGGGAAAGAGACACGTGTACCCCAATGTTCATCGCAGCACTGTTTATAATAGCCAGGACATGGAAGCAACCTAGATGTCCATCAGCAGATGAATGGATAAGAAAGCTATGGTACATATACACAATGGAGTATTACTCAGCCATTAAAAAGAATACATTTGAATCAGTTCTAATGAGGTGGATGAAACTGGAACCTATTATACAGAGTGAAGTAAGCCAGAAGGAAAAACACCAATACAGTATACTAATGCATATATATGGAATTTAGAAAGATGGTAACGATAACCCTGTATACGAGACAGCAAAAGAGACACTGACGTATAGAACAGTCTTATGGACTCTGTGGGAGAGGGAGAGGGTGGGAAGATTTGGGAGAATGGCATTGAAACATGTAAAATATCATGTATGAAATGAGATGCCAGTCCAGGTTCAATGCACGATACTGGATGCTTGGGGCTGGTGCACTGGGACGACCCAGAGGGATGGTGTGGGGAGGGAGGAGGGAGGGGGGTTCAGGATGGGGAACACATGTATACCCGTGGTGGATTCATTTTGATGTTTGGCAGAACTAATACAATTATGTAAAGTTTGAGAATAGAATAAAATTAATAAAAAAAATATATATATATACGTAGATTTATTTCCCTGCACCAGGTCTTAATTGCCGCATGCAGGATCTCCGATCTTGAGTTCTGGCATGTGAACCCTTAGTTGCAGTGTGTGGGATCTAGTTCTCTGACCAGAGATGCAACCCAGATCCCCTGCTGTGGGGGCATGGAGTCTTTGCCACCGGACCACCAGGGAAGTCCCTAGGATGCACTTACTTATGTTTCCCCTTATGGTTTTAAACTTATTGTATGAGGGAGACTTTTCCTTATACAATAAGGATGTAAATTACAGTAGGTCCCATGACTCTGAAGAACTATACACAGAAAAAGTGAAAGTGAGCGTGAAGTCACTCAATTGTGTCCAACTCTTTTCGACCCCATGGACTGGCTCCTCTGTCTGTGAGGTACACAGAAGAACTATACAAAAAAGGTCTTAATGACCCAGATAACCACGATGGTTTGATCATTCACCTAGAGCCAGACAGTGTGGAGTGTGAAGTCAAGTGGGCCTTAGGAAGCATCACAAGGAACAAAGCTAGTGGAGTTGATGGAATTCCAGCTGAGCTATTCCAAATCCTCAAAGATGATGCTGTGAAAGTGCCACATGCAATATGCCAGCAAATTTGGAAAATCAGCAGTGGCTACAGGACTGGAAATGGTCAGTTTTCATTCCAATCCCAAAGATAGGCAATGCCAAAGAATGTTCAAACTACCACACAACTGCACTTGTTTCACACGCAACAAAGTAATGTTGAAAATTCTCCAGAGAGGCTTCAACAGTATGTGAACCAAGAACTTGCAGATGTTCAAGCTGGATTTAGAAAAGGGAGAGGAACCAGAGATCAAATTGCCAACATCCACTGGGTCATATAAAAAGCAAGAGAATTACAGAAAAATATCCACTCTTGCTTCATTGACTACACTAAAGCCTTTGACTATGTGGATCACAACAAACTGTGGAAAATTCTTAAAGAGATGAGAATATCAGATCACCCTACCTGTCTCCTGAGAAATCTGTATGCAGGTCGAGAAGCAACCAGACATGGAACAATGGACTGGGGTTCCAATTTGGGAAAAGAGTACATCAAGGCTGTATATTGTCACCCTGATTATTTAACTTATATGCAGAGCACATCATGAGAAATGCCAGACTGGACGAAGTGCAAGCTAGAATCAAGATTTCGGGGAGAAATATCAATAACTTCAGATATGCAGACACCACCACCCTTACGGCAGAAAGCAAAGAGGAACTAAAGAGCCTCTTGATGAAAGTGAAAGAGGAAAGTGAAAAAGCTGGCTTAAAACTCAACATTCAAAAAATGAAGATCATGGCACCCAGTCCCATCACTTCATGGCAAATAGATGGGGAAATAATGGAAACAGTGACAGACTTCACTGACTTGGGCTCCAAAATCACTGCAGATGGTGACTGCAGCTATGAAATTAAAAGACACTTTCTCCTTGAAAGAAATGCTATGACAAACCTAGACAGTACGTTAAAAAGCAGAGACATTACTTTGCCAACAAAAGTCTGTCTGGTCAAAGCTATGGTTTTTCCAGAAGTCATTTTCAACTCCATATAGAGTTGGACCATAAAGAAGACTGGGCACCGAAGAATTGATGCTTTTGAACTGTGGTGTTGGAGAAGACTCCTTGAGAGTCCCTTGGACTGCAAGGAGATCCAACCAGTCCACCCTAAAGGAAATCAGTCCTGAATATTCATTGGAAGGACTGATACTGAAACTGAAGCTCTAATACTGTGGCTACCTGATGTGAAGAACTGACTCATTGGAAAAGACCCTGATGCTGCGAACAGCTGAAGGCAGAAGAAGGGGACCACAGAGGATGAGATGGTTGGATGGCAACACCAACTTGATGGACATGAGTTTAAGCAAGCTCTGGGAGATGGTACAGGACAGGGATGCCTGACGTGCTGCAGTTCATGTTGTCGCAAAGAGTTGGACACGACTGAGTGACTGAACAAGAAACATGACTCTGACATCCATTCAGAGTCTTAATTAGAAAGTTCTCTTCTTTTCAAAACTTCAACCTTCATACACAGGTATTTACACCCTACTCCCATCTCCTCAGCTCCTAGCTAGGGTGTGCTTACAGGCAGCAGCACATGGCTTGTTCCTCTGCCCAGTACTCCCACCTTTTCTTGCTAATTGTAGTTTCCAGCCTCAACTGAAACATCAGAAGTTTGGTGGGTGTCATTGTAAGGTGATGGCTTCCCTGGTGGCTCAGATGGTGAAGAATCTGCCTGCAATACAGGAGAGCAGGGTTCAATCCCTGGGTTGGGAAGATCCCTTGGAGAAGCAAACAGCAACCCACTCTAGTATTCTTGCCTGGAGAATTCCATGGACAGAGTAGACTGGAAGGCTAAAATGCATGGGATCACAAGAGTTGACACGACTGAGCAACTTTAAGAGTTCCTTCTCAATTGTAAGGTGATGTCTGATTCCTTAGGCCTGATAGACACTTAAAGATCTTTGTCTCTTCATGTGGATTTTCTTGGTTTTATCAGAGACTCCCAGCTTTGTGGGTAGTCTCTTACTGAAGAACTGGCTTTGAAATCTGTGGGGCTCAATGCAAAATATAAAACGTGCAGGGCCCTTTGTTAAAAAATGATTAAACATGTCAACATGGTGACTACAGAGCACTAAACCCAGTGGGAGGTCTGTGCACAGGGCAGGACGCACAATTGCACTAAGCTGGGTGGATGGACTCTGTTCCACTTCCTCTCTTCACATGCTCTGGCAATCTGGAGACCT
The DNA here is from genome assembly GCF_027580195.1 of Bos mutus. Lineage (NCBI taxonomy): Eukaryota > Metazoa > Chordata > Mammalia > Artiodactyla > Bovidae > Bos > Bos mutus. The sequence goes on from NC_091623.1 coordinate 26,004,755, forward strand.
CCAGCTTCCTTTCTGCTGAGATTCCATCACTCCTCTAGGTGGCTCTGCATGTCAGGACCTAAGATAATTCCAATGCCAGTCCACCAGCTCAGGTGGCATCATCCATTCCTGGATCGAATGAACTCCAGGCGTGCTGGAGCAACTCACACTGCAGCAACTCTTTAGTAAGATGGAGGGCATCTTGTAGCCAAACGTGCATTCCTAACTATCTGGGATTCACCACTGCTGACCACTCTCCCAGAAGCAGGCAGTCACTTTCCAAACCATGACCAACTCTCTTCCCAGCAGGTGGAGAGCTGCAGTTTTCAAGGCACGCATCAGACACCTGTCCATATGCTTCTGGACACGCGCCTGCAGGACCTCTGAGGCCACACGTCACAGCCTCCCTCTCTCTGGCGGCACTGCCTTTCTTGCCTGGGGGGCACCTGTGTGTGTGGAAATGTGCCAGGGAGATGATGAGGAGGCAACAGCTTTCTCCAGAAAGATTTCTTCACAGTCCTCCAACTCTACTCTCCTAATCTTTGTATAGCTTCCTTATGGGTTAAGTCTTCCAGCTGCTTCAGAAATCTGTATCTTGATTTGCTATCTCTCTTTGGAATCTAAGATATTTAATATCTTAGCAGAACCTTTCAGTTTAACAATCTATTCATATATTATCACATATAAAACACCCTAATTTTCATATACACGTCCTCCATACACTGCCAGCTATTTACCAGAGAAATACGACATCTCCTTACAAAAACTGCTGGGTATCAAATCTTATAACAAGCAAATCAAATGTGAACAGCGCTTTGAAGTTTACAAATGCATTTGTGTTACTTCATTTGACATTCCTAACAACCCTAGGCAAAGTAGTTATTACCATATCCACTATTATCAAACAAGTTAGGAGGGGAGTTCTAGACAGCTTAATTGGCTGAAGTTTTCATAGGCAGAACCAAAGCTCCTAGAGAAAACACTTTTTGTGGTGACAGCAGTGGTGGGGGGATGGAGGCAGGTATACACGGGTACACAGAAGCAGAAGATACTAAGAAGAGATGGCAAGAATACACAGAAGAACTGTACAAAAAAGATCTTCATGATCCAGATAATCACGATGGTGTGATCACTGACCTAGAGCCAGACATCCTGGAATGTGAAGTCAAGTGGGCCTTAGAAAGCATCACTACGAACAAGGCTAGTGGAGGTGATGGAATTCCAGTTGAGCTATTCCAAATCCTCAAAGATGATGCTGTGAAAGTGCTGCACTCAATATGCCAGCAAATTTGGAAAACTCAGCAGTGGCCACAGGACTGGAAAAGGTCAGTTTTCATTCCAATCCCAAAGGAAGGCAATGCCAAAGAATGCTCAAACTACTGCACAATTGCACTCATCTCACACGCTAGTAAAGTAATGCTCAAAATTCTCCAAGCCAGGCTTCAGCAATATGTGAACCGTGAACTTCCTGATGTTCAAGCTGGTTTTAGAAAAGGCAGAGGAACCAGAGATCAAATTGCCAACATCCGCTGGATCATAGAAAAAGCAAGAGAGTTCCAGAAAAACATCTATTTCTGCTTTATTGACTATGCCAAAGCCTTTGACTGTGTGGATCACAATAAACTGTGGAAAATTCTGAAAGAGATGGGAATACCAGACCACCTGATCTGCCTCTTGAGAAATTTGTATGCAGGTCAAGAAGCAACAGTTAGAACTGGACATGGAACAATAGACCGGTTCCAAATAGGAAAAGGAGTACGTCAAGGCTGTATATTGTCACCCTGCTTATTTAACTTATATGCAGAGTACATCATGAGAAATGCTGGACTGGAAGAAACACAAGCTGGAATCAAGATTGCCAGGAGAAATATAAATAACCTCAGATATCAGATGACACCACCCTTATGGCAGAAAGTGAAGAGGAACTAAAAAGCCTCTTGATGAAAGTGAAAGTGGAGAGTGAAAAAGTTGGCTTAAAGCTCAACATTCAGAAAACGAAGATCATGGCATCCGGTCCCACCACTTCATGGGAAATAGATGGGGAAACAGTGGAAAGTGTCAGACTTTAGTTTTCTGGGCTCCAAAATCACTGCAGATGGTGACTGCAGCCATGAAATTAAAAGACGCTTACTCCTTGGAAGGAAAGTTATGACCAACCTAGATAGCATATTCAAAAGCAGAGACATTACTTTGCCAACAAAGGTCCATCTAGTCAAGGCTATAGTTTTTCCTGTGGTCATGTATGGATGTGAGAGTTGGACTGTGAAGAAGGTTGAGTGCCGAAGAATTGATGCTTTTGAACTGTGGTGTTGGAGAAGACTCTTGAGAGTCCCTTGGACTGCAAGGAGATCCAACCAGTCCATTCTGAAGGAGATCAGCCCTGGGACTTCTTTGGAAGGAATGATGCTAAAGCTGAAACTCCAGTACTTTGGCCACCTCATGCGAAGAGTTGACTCATTGGAAAAGACTCTGATGCTGGGAGGGACTGGGGGCAAGAGGAGAAGGGGACGACAGAGGATGAGATGGCTGGATGGCATCACTGACTCGATGGACGTGAGTCTGAGTGAACTCCGGGAGTTGGTGTTGGACAGGGAGGCCTGGCATGCTGCGATTCATGGGGTTGCAAAGAGTCGGACATGACTGAGCAACTGATCTGATCTGATCTGAATCCAATCTCGTCATCTGAAAAATAGGATTCTTATGAATATTAATAAAGTTAATACATATAAAGCACTAGAACAGAACCTAGCACAGGCTAAATGTTCTGTATGTTTGCTATTATTATTGCTGTTTTTATTTTATTCCAGGTCAGATTTAATTTCCCAGCATGAAGAACAAACAAACAAAAAACACATCACAAAATAATTCTTATTAACGAACATATTAATAAATTAGACTAAAAGGGCTAAATAATAAGTTAGACTAAAAGGCCTAAAAAAGAGTAAAAGGGCTAAAACAAAAATTAAGTTAGACTTCTCCACACATTCAGGAACAGTTATAGATGCCACATGTTGCTTCCACAGCCCACCAGCTACCAGCATCACAGAGACTTTTGTTAAACATAAATATGGGACAAACAAAATAACATCTTCAGTGGCCCACAGTTACCATTAACCACCATTTCTTTCCAGCCAAATTATCTCAAATTTGACTACCACTATTACCCGCCCGTTCATTCAAAACTACTGGCGGAGGAGCCCTTAGGTCTTAGGCAGAGCGTAAAGCAAAACACAACCAAGAGCAAAACACGGCCCCAACCTAAGAAGCTCTGAAATGTGCCCCAGAGTAAAGCACCAAAGCTAAACACACTTCCTAAATCTTGTATTTGTTTGCTAAAATGCCCAGTGAAAGCAAGTAAATAAAGTCGGCAATGGAGTACCATGGCATAAGCAACAGTTCATTCAGTCCTGTCTAGGAAAATTTTTAAAAAATTACATTTTATCTTTTAATTACAGAAGTAATTTGCTTATGATAAAAAATTAAAACACTAGCCAAGGATAGAAAACGAAAAGTTCTCCTCCACCATTCCTTAAAGACCCCTAATACCATTCTCCAAAGTAACTGCCATTGTTTCTTTTGTGTCTTTCCATATCTTCTGTGTGTCTTTTAACATGCACATGTACACAGTGTCTTTACAGATAAACCTTCTCGAAACTACATACTACACATATATACACTCAAATAGGGCACCATATACGCTCTTCTGGGGTTTCCTCCTCCAGACACCCACTTAAATATTTATCTAGAAGAGTTTATAAGACCTCTAGATTAACACACCTAACTTGGTATCAGAAAATATATCAAGTCAGAAATTACTAGGAATCCCTCTTACAGAACATCAAATTGAACTGAGAAATGACGAAATGCATCTTTGTCACTAACAGGTAGCTGGGTTAATTCTAACAAGTCACCAAGAAACAAAAATATATATTCTGTCATAATTCAGCTTTTTAAGTTGCGATCTTTGTTTTTTTCCTCCTAAATGATGGCAATGTCCTGCTAGAGACTATGAGTTTATGTTATGTTACTTTATTCCCATCAACGTCTACGAGGAGCCCCAGTAGAAGGTGATGAAACGATACGAACTGAATGGAATATCACTATGTAAAAAGCTTTTATCTTAAAGAAAAATAAAAGAAGCAGTTTCCCACATCATAACTATAACAAGGTCTTACCATGCAGACTTCCAGTGCAAGCAGTGCTAGCCTCAGCAGGCTTGAGAGCTTCCCACTCCAGCTGCCCTGCTGGGATGCTACTTGCAGGCTCTTCCTGTAACACATCTCTGCAGCACCCATCATTCCTTGGGACTGATATATATGTGCCAGCCACTGAGGAGTAGAAAGAGAAAAGGACCCAAACAATTTTAGTTTACTGCACAGTCTACTTCCAACAAATTCAATAAACTTTGGAGTTAAAAATTTTAATTTAATTATTGATGAATTTTGTGCCCCCAAAACAAAAATCACAGGTTAAGAAAGGGGACAGCTCCATATAACCCAGCAATCCTACTACTGGGCATATACCCTGAGAAAATTGTCATTCAAAACAACACGTGTACTCCAATGTTCACTGCAGAACAATTTACAGTACCCAGGACATGGAAGCAACCTAGATGTCTATCAGCAGGTGAATGGATAAAGAAGTTGTGGTACATACATACAATGGAATATTACTCAGCCATAAAAGGGAAGGAATTGACTATAGGAAGGAACCTATAGTCTGTTAGAGTAAAATAAGTCAGAAAGAGAAAAATAAATATTGTGGAATTGAGAAAAATGGTACTGTTGCACCAATTTGCAGGGCAGGAATAGAGAAGAGACTTATGAACATGGTGGGCAGAGGGAAGGAGAGAGTGGGATGAACCGAGAAAGCAGCACTGCAGCACATATATTACCATATGTAAGCCAGACAGCTAGTGCGCAGTTGCTGTGTAACACAGGAAGCTCAGCCCGGTGCTCTGTGACAGCCTAGAAGGCTGGGATGACTTGGGAAGCGGGAGGGAGGTTAAGAGAGAGAGGACATATGTACCGCCATCTTGCACATTCCATTAGCAACAGCATACTGGCCACATCTAGTCTGAAGTCTTAAAAAGTCTCTCAAGATAGCAAGTCAGGAACAAAATCAAAACACACAATGATTGTTCATATGTGACAGATATATCATGTAAACACTAACCAAAAGTTAGCATAACTGTATTAATTCCCAATAAAGTAGACTTCAAGACAACAGATGTTAAGAGAGAAACTGGGCTGTTTCATAATGATGAAAGAGTCAGTCAAAGGAAGATATAACATTTCTACATTTTTATATCCCAATCACATAGAATTTATGAAGCAAAAATAGAAATTTAAGAAGAAATAGACAAATCCAGAATCTGAATTGGAGATTTCAACACACCTATCACAGCAATGATAACAGAAACAGACAAATAAATAAATAAGGATATAGAAGATTTAAACATAATTAACCAGCTTGACTTAAACGACATGTTTAAGAAATTGAGATACTCTGTACAAATTTCTTGCAACTCACAAATGCTAAGGAAACAAGAAATCTTAAAAGTCCTATATGTATTAAAGAAATTTAACACAGAATTTAAAAAGATACAAACTTTCCCATAAAGGAAATTCTTGGTCTGAATAGCTTCAATAGTGAATTCTTCCAAACATTAAGGAAATAAATGTCCTTACATTTATTTTTATAATTATACATAATTTCTATAATAATTTATATGTAATAATAAATATATTACTGTATAATAATTACTACATTTATTTATTATTATAACACAAACTCTTTCAGAAAAATAAAGAAAAATGGAATAATAACAGAGATAGCAAAACCTACCAATGACCTTATGAGACTGAAAAATTACAGGCCAATCTCTCTCATGAATATAGGTATTCACATTGTAAACAAACATTTAACAAGCTGACTCTAGCAACATATAAAAGGAACAATACATATGACCAAGCAGGGCTTCTTCTAAGAACGAAAGGTTGGTTTAATATTTGAAAATCCATGCAATCTACCATATTAACAGAATAAAGAAAAAGAACCATTCTCACAGATGGCCCCCCAAAATCTACTCATTCATGATAAAAAACAAATCTCTCGACAAACTCAGAAAAGCATTTCCTTAATGTGAAAGATAAACTGGACAGCCATTTTAGAATCTGTTGCATGCATGAATGCTGAGTTGCTTCCGTGGTGTCCAACTCTTTGCAATCCTATGGACTGTAGCCTACCAGGCTCCTCAGTGCACGGGATTCTCCAGGCAAGAACACTGGAGTGGGTTGCCATGCCCCTCTCCAGGGGATCTTTCCAACCCCAGGATCGAACCTGCACCTCTTAGAACTTGTGCATTGGCAAGCAGGTTCTTTACTGCTAGCACCACCTGGGAAGCCCTTAGAATCTGTTAAATGCCTATAAAAACCTAAAGCAAATATTGTAGCTGAAATGATAAATGCTTTCTATCTGAGGCAGAGAATAAGACCAGTATGTTCCCTTATCACCACTTCTGTTTAACACTGTATTTGAGACTCTAAATAGTGCAATGAGTCAAGAAAAATTTTAACTTAAAATTATTAGAAAGAAAAAGTAAAAATTATTCACAAAGGAAATATTGGTGTATACAGAAAACCCAAAACTATTTCAAAAGAATAAGTTAGCAAGGCTGCTAGAAGGTTAAAATATAAAAATCAACTGTATTTCTATGATCTTTTTAAAATTTTAAAACACTGCTGAGACAAATTTAGAACTTAAATAATAAGGACTATAACAGCTCAGTTGGTAAAGAATCCACCTGCAATACAGGAGACCTGGCTTCGATCCCTGGGTTGGGAAGATCCCCTGGAGAAGGAAATGGCAACCCACTCCAGTATTCTTGCCTGGAGAATCCCAGGGACAGAAGAGCCTGGCAGGCTACACGAATTAGCGACTAAACCACCACCCCCATAACACATTTATGAATAGAGAAACTCAACAGTAATACTTTGTTAATTTTCCCAAATTAAACTATAGATTAATTTAAACTAAAAATTTATTATTTATTTATTTAAACTATAGATTGTAATTCCGATCTAGACCTCAGTTGGACTTTTGTTTGGCGGGGAGAGTAAGGGTAACTGACAATTCACAGGTAAATGCAAAAGACCTAAAATGGTTGAGATAAACTTGAAGGAAAACAAAAATGGAGGTCTTAATATTTGGAGGTCCTAATATTTCCTCCACACATTAAAACAAACTATAAAGCTATAAGCAATAATAAACAAATAGATCAATGAAAAAGGAGAAAAAGAATAAAGAGCCCTAAAAACCACACATACCCAGTCACCTGATTTATAACAAAAGCATCATGACAATTCAGTGGAGGACATAATGGTCTTTTTGAAGGATGGTATTAGAACAATTAACATCCATACAGGAAAAAAATGAACCTTGACCCTACAACACTCACAAAAATTAATCCAGGATGGATCATAGACCTGTATATGAAAGACAGAACAACAGTTTGTAAAGAAAAACAGAAAAAAATCTTCATGAACTAAAGTAGAACACTCCGGTAAAACATTAACCATTAAAAAATAATAAATTGGACTTCACTGAGATTAAGAACTACTCATCAAAAAATAACATTACGAAAATATTTGCAATAGAGATATCCAAAAATGTGCTTGTAGCCAGAAAATATAATGAATTTCAACAATTCAGCAAGATAACAGCCCATTAAAAACTACAGTAAAGAAACGCTACTTTAAAAATAAGATATTCAAGATCCAATAAACATATGAAAAGTGGCTCAACAGCATTTTTCATTAGGTAAATTCCACTTAGCTGCCAGGGCTTCCCTGGTAACTCAGCTGGGAAGAATCCACTTGCAATGCAGGAGACCCTGGTTCAATTTCTGGGTCAGGAAGAACCACTGGAGAAGGGATAGGCTACCCACTCCAGTATTCTTGGGCTTCCCTAGTGGCTCAGATGGTAAAGAATCCACCTGGAATGCAGGAGATCTGGGTTTGATCCCTGGGTTTGGAAGATGCCCTGGAGGAGGGCATGGCAACCCACTCCAGGATTCTTGCCTGGAGAATCCCCATGGACAGAGGAGCCTGGCAGACTATCATCCCCAGGGTTACAAAGAGTCGGACACAACCGAGCAACTAACCACACAAATTCCACTTAGAACCACTATATGATACTATCCAATCCCAAAGAAAGGCAATGCCAAAGAATGCTCAAACTACCGCACAATTGCACTCATCTCACACGCTAGTAAAGTAATGCTCAAAATTCTCCAAGCCAGGCTTCAGCAATATGTGAACCATGAACTTCCAGATGTTCAAGCTGGTTTTAGAAAAGGCAGAGGAACCAGAGATCAAATTGCCAACATCTGCTGGATCATGGAAAAAGCAAGAGAGTTCCAGAAAAACATCTATTTCTGCTTTATTGCCTATGCCAAAGCCTTTGACTGTGTGGATCACAATAAACTGTGGAAAATTCCGAAAGAGATGGGAATACCAGACCACCTGATCTGCCTCTTGAGAAATTTGTATGCAGGTCAGGAAGCAACAGTTAGAACTGGACATGGAACAACAGACTGGTTCCAAATAGGAAAAGGAGTTCGTCAAGGCTGTATATTGTTACCCTGTTTATTTAACTTATATGCAGAGTACATCGTGAGAAACGCTGGACTGGAAGAAACACAAGCTGGAATCAAGATTGCTGGGAGAAATATCAATAACCTCAGATATGCAGATGACACCACCCTTATGGCAGAAAGTGAAGAGGAACTAAAAAGCCTCTTGATGAAAGTGAAAGTGGAGAGTGAAAAAGTTGGCTTAAAGCTCAACATTCAGAAAACGAAGATCATGGCATCTGGTCCCACCACTTTATGGGAAATAGATGGGGAAACAGTGTCAGACTTTATTTTTCTGGGCTCCAAAATCACTACAGATGGTGACTGCAGCCATGAAATTAAAAGATGCTTACTCCTTGGAAGGCAAGTTATGACCAACCTAACATTACTTTGCCAACAAAGGTCCGTCTAGTCAAGGCTATGGTTTTTCCTGTGGTCATGTATGGATGTGAGAGTTGGACTGTGAAGAAGGCTGAGTGCCGAAGAATTGATGCTTTTGAACTGTGGTGTTGGAGAAGACTCTTGAGAGTCCCTTGGACTGCAAGGAGATCCAACCAGTCCATTCTGAAGGAGATCAGCCCTGGGACTTCTTTGGAAGGAATGATGCTAAAGCTGAAACTCCAGTCCTTTGGCCACCTCATGCGAAGAGTTGATTCATTGGAAAAGACTCTGATGCTGGGAGGGATTAGGGGCAGGAGGAGAAGGGGACGACAGAGGATGAATTGGCTGGATGGCATCACTGACTCGATGGACGTGAGTCTCAGTGAACTCCGGGAATTGGTGATGGACAGGGAGGCCTGGCGTGCTGCGATTCATGGGGTCGCAAAGAGTCAGACACGACTGAGCAACTGATCTGATCTGATCTGATTACCTACATATCCACTGAAAAGGGAAAATAATAATCACCATCTAGCAATATCAGCAATTGGAAGGCTTATAATCTGCAGGTGGAAACATAAATTGACAACCCATTTTAAAGAAACACTGGACAGGATCTACTAAAGTGAATACATTTTCACTACGAAAAGAAAAAGCAGAAGTGCTAGCAGCTCAGTCGTCTGACTCTCTGCAGTCCCGTGGACTATAGCCTGCCAGGCTTCTCTGTTCACGAAATTATCACCCAACAAAGGGCATATCCCAGCAGTGTTATAACAGCCAAAACCTGGAAACCCAGTTGACCTTTGAACAACATGGATGTAGCTTACAGTCAGCCTCTGTACTCATGGTTGCAAGCACTGAACCAACCACGGACTACTGAAAAATAGCCATGTATAACAGGACTCATGCAGTTCAGACCCATGCTGTTCAAGGGTCAACTGTAATCCAAATGTCTATCAACAGTAAAAGGGATATCTTACAGTATATTATTCATAAAAATAAGTGAAAAAAAAACTATGGCTACATGAAACAACTAAATGAACTTCATGGACATGATGTTGAATGAAAGTAACCACATACAAAAAGATATTCCATATATATCAAGTTTAAAAACAGGCAAAATTAGACAGAAGTGATATAAGGCATAATAGTGGTTCTGCCGCCTTCTTTTTTTGACACAGGGGGAGTCACAAAGGGAGAGGCATGGGGGAAGCCGCTAGGTTGCAGGAAGTCACAGAAATTATGATGCCCGAAGATGACAGAGGGCCAAACAGGATAGCAGGTCAGATCTTAAATGGTTTGCAGTTATGGAGAAGTGGTAGCTAGGAGACCATGAACTGGAACTACTTCAATATGGAACAGAAACCTCATCTGAGGTTTCAGTTCTGTTTGGATCTAGCACAGGAGATAGTGGAGGACAGATAAGCCTGGCGTGCTACACTCCATGGGGTTGCAAGGAGTCGGACACAACTTAGTGACTGAACAACAAAGCACAGATTCTGAAGGCAGCAGTTCATGAGCCATTAGATGTAATAGTTATAGGGAGAGTTTGGCCATGGCATGTGGCATATTCTGTAAAGCAGACACAGAAGTCTAATAGTGTAGAGGTGAACAGTATGTAAAGTAAGGACTGTACTTAAAACCAATTAGTGATCTTCAGCATGATCTTATTTCAACAATGTACCACTGCTTATATGGTACTTCCATTAAACTGCTGAACAGTGAATACTTACTGATAATTTTTAAAAGACTTCTACAGTAATTATATTATCTAAAATTCCTCTCTCATGTTTCAGATGAAGACTCTGGAGCTGAAGTGGGTGTACCTGGACTAAAATCACATAACCAGTTAGTAGTATATTCAAGTTGAAAACTTTTTGTTAGCAATTTGTGTTAATACCAGCAACCACGTCCAATCTTTCGGCAGTAGAATACACTTAAATGAAGACTCTGCAGATGCAGTTACACACCTGGCCTTCATGCAAGGTACACCAATTCCAAAATGGTAGTATGACTGAGGTGCCTATTCAGTAGGGATGTGGGCAGAATTTTTTTTCTAGAATCCTATTAATTCTTATTGCCTTTTATGGTTTCCTGCAGGGGCTTTATATGTACAGGATTTAATGGCCAGTTAGAAATACCCAACCTTAATTCCAAGGTGTCTTCAGTCCTGTACTGCTAGAGAAAAAGACTAACACCACATTTATCAAAGTGAAAGTGAAGTCACTCAGTCCTGTCCGACTCTTTGTGACCCCATGGACTGTAGCCTACCAGGCTCCTCTGTCCATGGGATTTTTCCAGGCAAGAGTACTGGAGTAGGGTGCCATTTCCCTCTCCAGGGGACTTTCCCAACCCAGGGATTGAACCTGGGTCTCCCACATTGTAGGCAGATGCTTTACCGTCTGAGCCACCAGTATCACGTATTGCAATATTCCTTTTTTCCCTAAAATCATACACAATTGTGAAACTAACACATTTCAGTGCCAGATTAATTCAGAAACCAAGACAATTTGCCTTCAATTGTCAACAGAAGAAAACATCAGAGCATCTTAAGATATAACCTGACACTTGCTTAATATTCCACTATATCTAAAGCTAAGTTCTTTCAAACCTTGTTGAGGTAAAATATTTTAAAAGTATAAAGGTAAGGTATAAAGTAGTGGCAGTGAATTCTAACAATTAATCATATGGTTCTCTGTCCTTATCTTTAGTTTATCCTGACAATCATTCTTTCTAGCATTAATTTATTTGGGCTTCCCTGGTGGCTCAGCAGTAAAGAAGCTACATGCCAGTGCAGGAGATGTTGGTTTGATCCCTGGGTAGGGAAGATCCCACAGAGAAGGAAATGGCAACCTACTGCAGTATTCTTGCCTGGGAAATCCCACGTACAGAGGAGACTGGCAGGATACAGTTCATGGGGTCACAAAAAGGTTGGGTACGCTTAGCAACTAAACAACGGAGGAGGAGGCCACTAGGCTGCAGGAACTGCTCTATACCTTGACGTGTGTGTTCAGTCGCTAAGCCGTGTCAACTCTTTGTGACCCTACTGACCGTAGCCTGCCTGGCTCCTCTGTCCATGGGATTTCCCAGGCAAGAATACTAGACTGAGTTGTCATTTCCTTCTCCAGGGATATTCCCAACCCAGGAATCAAACCTGAGTCTCCTGTGTCTCCTGCATTGGCAGATTCTTTAGCACTGAGCCACCTGGGAAATCCCTACATCTTGATGTAAGTAATGGTTAAAATTACTTACATATATAGTAAGATTTTTACATTCTATTCTTTGTGAATTATATCATGGTATAAAAGAAAACACATATGCTATCTCTTAAGACTTTATTTACTGCATAATTTATCCCTTAATTTTTCCCTTTTAGTTTGACAAAGTGCTTTTCCCCTTGATAAAGAACATGAGATCATCAATATCCAGTTGACCTTAGAATTAAAGTATGTTAAGTCTCATATGGCATATTTACTCTGAGAGGGGGATAAAAGCACCATCCTTCTTCAAGGATTAGAGTAAAAAGGAAGCTTAATGTGCATAATCCAACTATTTTACACCATTAGATAATCTTTTTAAGCAGGACATCAAAACATTCATAGAACAAAAGATCAAATGAAGAACTGTAGTAAAACAAACTTCTGTAAAACCTGTGTCAAAAAGTCCCTTTGATACTGTCTCAGGGCATGAAAGAACTGTAACAAGTTGAGCAATATATATGCTTTTGTATTTTAGTAACAATAAGAATAAAGTAGGTAGTGATCATTATGTACTTGTCATTGTGGTAAGCAGAGCCAGCTAAAAGGGCTGACAGCTTAGGGATTCAGGCATCAATCCTGAAAATAACTATTTCTGAAGGCACTGAAAACCCATTAGAATCTTAGATACAGGTTACCTGTAAAGAAGCTAAGGAAAAGCTACACACATCGCCTCTAAAGGGAGAGTTAAGCACCACTATGGCAAGCTTATTATGTTTGTAACACTTAGCTCTCTTACATCAACTCCTTATAAAAGACATTATTTTCAATACTGTTTTAAATGGAAAGGTTTATAACCAGCGATTTTAAATGCTTTAAAGCCATGCAGCAGCAGATCCTTAATGAATAATCAACTTCTTTAGTTTCTCTAACTATTGTGGTTAATGAGAGATATTAACCACATATTAACTACTATGTGAAAACGAGAGACACAGTGGGTTTAAAGGCAAGACAAAAGTGGGGCATACCCTTGACCTCACTGAACATCACAGAGCATTTTTTTTTATAATAGTTTAACAAAATTTTTTAAATTATTATTATTATTTTTTTACTTTACAATATTGTATTGGTTTTGCCATACATCAACATGAATCCGCCATGGGTGTACACGTGTTCCCAATCCTGAACCACCCCCCCACCTCCCCTCCCCATAGCATCCCTCTGGGTCATCCCAGTGCACCAGCCCCAGGACTCACATAACAAAAGAGAAAATTTACCTGCCAAGCGGGAACAGAGGTTGAGTTGGACATGACTGTTTTTTGCAGCTCTTCAAGTACAGTGTCTGGGAGAGGTTTTCGTGACTCCAGGAGTGGTTTACATTGAACTTGTCTCAAGAGTAAGATAATAGCTGGTTGATCAGGGTTACTTTTTAAATTCTAAAAATCAAACCCCAAACAGAAATTCGTGAAACAGGTTCTGAAATGTTAAATGTAAAAGGCAATTAAGCTATTCTCCATACTGAAAAAAAAAACAAACCTGAATTTAACCTTTTCTTATTAAAAAATAACAGCAAAAGTAAAAAAAGAACACTGATCATCTTGGGAATATCAAACTCTATACTTAAGTAAACTCTAAAATCAGTAATACTACTACTGTAGTTTATAAATTGTCACTCTTAGATTTAGTACGTTCCTTTGATGGTTTATTCTTAGGTGATAGCCTGAAAAATTTAGAGTCTGCATATAAATAGCTGAACTAAGAAAATATAAAATTAACAGTGAAGGCTAGTATTATCGCTTATTTGGAAGAAACTGTGTTATGTAAGAGGGGCTTCCCTGGTGACTCAGAAGTAGAGTCCGCCTGCAATGCCAGAGATTCAGGAGACACGTGTTTGATCCCTGGGTCAGAAAGGTCCCCTGGAGGAGGGCATGGCAACCTACTCCAGTATTCTTGCCTGGAGAATCCCATGGACAGAGAAGCCTGGAGGGCTATAGTCCATAGGGTTGCAAAGAGTTGGACATGACTGAAGCAACTGAGCATATGCATACTATGTAAGAAGGAAAGAGCTATAATTTTTTCCCTTTCTCAACATCTTAATAAAGATACACATTGTCCTTCCTCCAGGCACAGACTTCTTATACATATTTCCCTAAGCCATTTATTTATACCTTAAAACACATACATAGACATAAAAGTATTGTATGTATGTGTGTGTGTGTGTGTATATGTGTATATATATATATATTTATAAATGTATATGTTGTTTATATGTATATATGTATTATAATTATATATACAATATATATATGTATATGTAATATATGTAATATATATCCATAATATACACATACAAGAAGTTAAGGCTAGTTCTCCAAGCAAATCCTTCCACTATTGTTTTAGACATATCTTTCTTTATTGTCTGTCTCTCAATAACCTAATTCTTTATCTTCTATTAGGTCATAGTTCTAAATGTCCTTATTTCTGAAAGGTATGTGATTGCTTTCTTCTAAGTAAGAGATTAGAACCTTAAAATGATGAGGAAAGGTTCATAAAAGTATCCCTTACTCTGTCAGAGAGAGTAAGAAGCAACTGCCAATTTACGCTCACTAAACAGTCACTGTATTATACTGAACTGTCCTGAACCTAGATGGAATTTCTTAAATAAAAGAGATAATGTATGATTCTGCTTTTCAGAGAATTCAAGGACCAAAGGGATCTTCAAAGATCCATTCCTCTCTCTCTGTAAAATTCATAGTGATCTTTCAAAAACATTTCTAGAAAAACAACACAATCTCCCGGGTAAGTATTTATGGGAAAAAAAAAAAAGGTGTTTTCAGGAAAAGTGATGTCTAAATCTCTCCTTATTCATTAAGTTATTTCTGAGTAGGTTTATAAAACTGATTTGTTCATTCAATAAATATTTATTGAGCCTCTACTATGGGTCAGGCAAAGTCTAAGAATTTACTCACAGAGACTACAATCCAGGTAGGTAAAAACTGATTACTCAGTAATTTCAGTCACCCACTTAATAGTCCCCACGGTCATTCTATATGGTTCAGAACTTTGGGAAAATGCAGGGATGCTGGAAAACATAGCATTCTAAAGAGAGTAATTAGAAATCAAAGGAAAATACTACTTCCATAAGAAACACCCCAAATAAATTCAACTTTGAGTCTCAAGAGTCAGACACATGTGACCTTAAACAGCAAGTCTGTCAATTTCTACCTGTGAACTCTTATACAAATTAGTTACACTCTTTAAGCCTTAGTTTTCTCTTTTGTATAAATGGGGATAATAATAAATACCTAAATCACAGGATTGTTGTGAAGGTCAAATACAAACTGCTAAATGTATTAACTAGCCTATAGTAAGTACTCAGTTAATACTGGGTATTATCTTCATTATCATCACCACCACCATCACAACCAAATGCTCTCTAAATAATGTGCACTCTATTTTTGAAGTTATTTTCCAAGTAGGATAAGAATTCACGAGTCTCAATTCCATAAAAATACCTTTGTGCAGAGGGCTTCAGCTTTGGATATTCTTCCTGTGTCTATTAGACCAGTGACAGCTTGAGAGAGAGACCACCTTTCAAGAGACTGGTTGTAATTTTCAAAGAATTCTCTGTCTTTAACTACAATAAAACAAGTTAATGTTAAAACTTTTTTCTGCAGTTTATAATGTGTTCTCTGAGAAGTAATTAGTTATTAAGTATGACAATTAAACTTACCACGCAATACAACTTTTACACATACCACTGGAATATCACAGACTATCTCAACATGAGACAGATTTCCGAAAAGTTTCATAGTAGGAATATTTGTGGCTGAATAACTTAAGACTTTTTATATTTGTGACTTTCATTAAAAAAAAAATCAGTCTCCAGTAAAACTGAAAATAATTCAATGAAAAAAGTAAAGATTTATTGCAATATAATTGACATATGATAAACTGTACATATTCAAACTATAAATCTGATAACTTTTGACATAAGCATCTATCTATGAACTATCACGACTATCAAGATAATAAATGCATCCACCATCATGAATAGCTTGTTCTTACTCCTTGGTAATCCTTCCTGTCCCCAACCCACCTCTCCTCTTTCCCTCTGTCCCCAGACACTCACTCATTATTTTCTCTCACAATAGATCAGTTTGTATTACTTGAATTTCATATAAATGAAACCATAAAGGATAAACTCTTTGGCATGTTTTATAGCATTTAATATGGTAAATTTTACATTCATTTTCAAATATTAAAGCAACCTTGCATTCCTAGAATAAATCCCACTTGATCATGATGTAGTACTATCTTTTTTGTGTGTTACTGGATTTGAATTGTGAAAGTTTTGTTATAAATGTCCGCACCTGTAGTTTTCGTAGTTTGCTTGTAATGCCTTTCTCTAGTTTCGGTATTTATGTAATGGTGACCTCAGAGCAGAAGTTAGGAAATGTCACTACCTTTTCAATTTCCTGGAAGAGTTGTATAGAGCTGGTATTATTTTTTACTTCAGTGTTTGGTAGAATTCTATCTGGCCCTGGAGGTTTCTATATAAGATTTTTAACTGTAAATTCCGTCTCTTTAATAGATACAAAGCTATTCAGTTTATTTCTTCTTAAGTAAGCTCTCTGTCTTTTAAGGAATTTATCCATTTCATCAGCATTGCCAAATTTAGGGGCATAAAACTGTTCTTAAGATTCTCTTATGAGCCTTTTTGGGCTTCCCTTGTGGCTCAGTTGGTAAAAGAATCCACCTGCAATGTGGGAGACCTGGGTTCAATCCCTGGGTTGGTAAGAACCCCTGGAGAAGGGAAAGGCTATCCACTCCAGTATTCTGGCCTGGAGAATTCCATGGACTACAGTCCATGGGGTTGCAAAGAGTCAGACACAACTGAGCCACTTTCACTTTCACTATGAGCCTTTTAATAGCTATAGAGATGTATCTTCTCTCATTCCTGACAATTTTTTCCTGATGCCTAGCTAGAGATTTATCAATTTCATTGATCTCAAAGAACTAGGTTTTGCTTTTGTTGATTTTCTGTTTTCTATTTCACAGATCTCTACTCTATTTTCTTTTATTCTGCTTACTTTGGTTTAATTTCCCTCTCTATTTTCTACTTTCTCAAGGGAGAAGTTGAGATCATCAATTTGAAGCCCTTCTTATTTCCTGATGTAGACATTTAGTGCTAAAATTTTCTTATAAGCAGTACTTGAGTAGCATCACAGGATTTTATATATTGATTTTTCACTTTCATTCAGTTCAAAATACTTTCTAATTTCCCTCCTGCTTCATTCTTTGACCTGGATTATTTGAAAGTCTATTAAATTTTTGAATATTTGAGAATTTTCCAGATTTATTGTTATTGATTCTTAAATTCAACTGTATTAAGATAACATACTCTGTATGATTTTAAAATTTATTTAGATTTGCTTAATGGCTCATAATACGATGTAGTGGTGAAAGTTGCTCAGTCATGTCTGACTCTTTGCAAACCCATGGACTGCTATACAGTCCCTGGAATTCTCAGGCCAGAATACTGGAGTGGGTAACCACTGCCTTCTCCAGGGGATCTTCCCAACCCAGGGATCGAACCTAGGTCTCCAGCATTGCAGACGGATTCTTTACTGGCTGAGCCACCAAGGAAGCCTCCATAATATGATACTGCTACTGCTAAGTCACTTCAGTCGTGTCCGACTCTGTGTGACCCCATAGACGGCAGCCCACCAGGCTTCCCCATCCCTGGGATTCTCCAGGCAAGAACAATGGAGTGGGTTGCCATTTCCTTCTCCAATGCATGAAAGTGAAAAGTGAAAGTGAAGTCGCTCAGTCATGTCCAGCTCTGCGACCCCATGAACTGCACCACTCCAGGCCTCCCTGTCCATCACCAACTCCCGGAGTTCACCCAAACTCATGTCCATCGAGTCAGTGATGCCATCCAGCCATCTCATGCTCTGTCGTCCCCTTCTCCTCCTGCCCCGAATCCCTCCCAGCATCAGAGTCTTTTCCAATGAGTCAACTCTTCACATGAGGTGGCCAAAGTATTGGAGTTTCAGCCTCAGCATCAGTCCTTCCAATGAACACCTAGGACTGGTCTCCTTTAGGATGGACTGGTTGGATCTCCTTGCAGTCCAAAGGACTTGCAAGAGTCTTTTACCATTCTCTAATTTGTTAGATCATTTTTGTCTTTTTTAAAATCTTTTTTTAAATAGATATATAGCTGATTTACAATGTTTCAGGTATACAAAGAAGTGATTCAGTTATACCTATCTACATATGTGTGTGTATATACACACACACACGTATATATATATAAAACATATATATTCTTTTTCAGATTCTTTTCCATTATAGGTTATTACAAGTTATTAAAGGGCTTCCCTGGTGGCTCAGTGGTAAAGAATCCGCCTGCGATGCAGAAGATGCAGGAGACCCACGTTCAATCCCTGGGTGGGAAAGATCCCCCAGAGGAGGGCATGGCAACCTACTTCAGTATTCTTGCCTGGAGAATCCCATGGACAGAGGAGCTTGGTGAGCTACAGTCCATAGGGTCGCAAAAGGTCAGACACGACTGAAGTGACTAAGCACACATGCCCAAGACATAAATATAGCTCACCTGTGTTATAAGGCAGGTCCTTTTTTACCTATTTTATATATGGCAGGTGCTTGTTGCTTATCTATTTTATAGATAGCATGAGATTACTTTTGTCTTAAAATATAGGTCTATATTTTGCTATGTTTCCTTTAAGCAGTAAAAGCTCTTGCTTTTTTATCCAACCTGTCAATCTGCCTTTTAACTGGGGTACTTAGAGCATTTATACTTAACTTGATTATCGATTTGGTTGGGTTTAAATAGAGAAAAACAACAGAATGGAAAGACTAGAGATGTCTTCAAGAAAATTAGAGATACCAAGGGAACGTTTCATGCAAAGATGGGCTCGATAAGGACAGAAATGGTATGGACCTAACAGAAGCAGAAGATATTAAGAAGAGGTGGCAAGAATACACAGAAGAACTGTACAAAAAAGATCTTCACGACCCAGATAATCACGATGGTGTGATCACTGACCTAGAGCCAGACATCCTGGAATGTGAAGTCAAGTGGGCCTTAGAAAACATCACTATGAACAAAGCTAGTGGAGGTGATGGAATTCCAGTTGAGCTATTTCAAATCCTGAAAGATGATGCTGTGAAAGTGCTGCACTCAATATGCCAGCAAATTTGGAAAACTCAGCAGTGGCCACAGGACTGGAAAAGGTCAGTTTTCATTCCAATCCCTAAGAAAGGCAATGCCGAAGAATGCTCAAACTACCACACAATTGCACTCATCTCACATGCTAGTAAAGTAATGCTTAAAATTCTCCAAGCCAGGCTTCAGCAATACGTGAACCATGAACTCCCTGATGTTCAAGCTGGTTTTAGAAAAGGCAGAGGAACCAGAGATCAAATTGCCAACATCCGCTGGATCATAGAAAAAGCAATAGAGTTCCAGAAAAACATCTATTTCTGCTTTATTGACTATGCCAAAGCCTTTGACTGTGTGGATCACAATAAACTGTGGAAAATTCTGAAAGAGATGGAAATTCCAGACCACCTGACATGCCTCTTGAGAAATCTGTATGCAGGTCAGGAAGCAACAGTTAGAACTGGACATGGAACAACAGACGGTTCCAAATAGGAAAAGGAGTACGTCAAGGCTGTACATTGTCACCCTGCTTATTTAACTTATATGCAGAGTACATCATGAGAAACGCTGGGCTGGAGGGAGCACAAACTGGGATCAAGATTGCCGGGAGAAATATCAATAACCTCAGATATGCAGATGACACCACCCTTATGGCAGAAAGTGAAGAGGAACTAAAAAACCTCTTGATGAAAGTGAAAGTGGAGAGTGAAAAAGTTGGCTTAAAGCTCAACATTCAGAAAACGAAGATCATAGCATCCGGTCCTATCACTTCATGGGAAATAGATGGGGAAACAGTGGAAACAGTGTCAGACTTTAGTTTTCTGGGCTCCAAAATCACTGCAGATGGTGACTGCAGCCATGAAATTAAAAGACGCTTACTCCTTGGAAGGAAAGTTACGACCAACCTAGATAGCATATTGAAAAGCAGAGACATTACTTTGCCAACAAAGGTTCGTCTAGTCAAGGCTATGGTTTTTCCTGTGGTCATGTAGGGATGTGAGAGTTGGACTGTGAAGAAGGCTGAGTGCCGAAGAATTGATGCTTTTGAGCTGTGGTGTTGGAGAAGACTCTTGAGAGTCCCTTGGACTGCAAGGAGATCCAACCAGTCCGTTCTGAAGGAGATCAGCCCTGGGATTTCTTTGGAAGGAATGATGCTAAAGCTGAAACTCCAGTCCTTTGGTCACCTCATGCGAAGAGTTGACTCATTGGAAAAGACTCTGATGCTGGGAGGGATTGGGGGCAGAAGGAGAAGGGGACGACAGAGGATGAGATGGCTGGATGGCATCACTGACTCGATGGACTTGAGTCTGAGTAAACTCCGGGAGCTGGTGATGGACAGGGAGGCGTGGCGTGCTGCCATTCATGGGGTCGCAAAGAGTCGGACATGACTGAGCGACTGAACTGAACTAGACTCTATTGTGCTGTTGTTCTGTCTTTATTCAATGTTCTCTTTTCTTCCTTTCTTGGATTATTTTTTATACCCCATTTTTTTCTACTTCAGTGGCTTATTGCAAACTTATAACTATTTTTTTTTAGTATCTACTTTAAAGTTTAGCGTATTTATCATCAACCTGTCACCATCTAACTTTAAGTACACTTGGCCGTCTGTATCTGTAGATATGGAACCCACGGACAAGCAGAGTCAACTATTATACATCATTTTATATAAGAGTTGTGCATCAGTGGATTTTGATATCTGAGGGAGGTCACAGAACAAATCCCCCTGAATACTTACAGATGACTGTAATATTTTACCACTTACAGTATAAAACCTTTACAAAAAATACTTCCATTTTCTCCTCCTGGCCTCTGTGCTATTGTCGTATGTGCTTTAAACAGCTAATTACATGTTAAAGAGATTTCTACCTTATGTCTTTTGTTGATCTGTTTCTATTGATTGATTTTCCTCCTCATCATGGGTGGTATTTTTCCACTTGTTTGCATGCTTATCAAGTCTTATCTGGATACCAGACATTGTGAATTTTACCTTGCTGAATGCTGGATAGTTCTGTTCCTATAATGTTCTTAAGGTTTGTTCTGAATGCAGATGAACTCCTTAAAAATGATTTGACCATTTTGTCTTGTTCTTAAGCTTTGTTAGATGAGAATATAATAGCCTTTCATGCACGGCTAATTCTGCCTATTAGCTTTTGGCAATATCCTTCTGAATACTTTATCTTGAATATATCATGTATTAAATGCTTTTTTCAAACTTACTTGAAGCAGAAACAGCAGACAACAGTGCCAAGTATAAATCCATCCTCTTTGGCTGAGTGCTGCTCACTAGAGCCAGTATATCATCAGCATGACAAGCTGCCATCAGCCCAGCCCAGACAGCAGGATCACCTAGACATAAGAAATACAATTAGGAGGCTTGTCGATATCAACATGCTGCTGAAAAACTACCAAAACTGAAAGTAAGAGTTTATAAACACCAGAAAATAAAATAAAAAAATGTTATCTACAGAAAAGTTCTATTTTCTTAAAGAAAAACTAACTCATAAGACACAATACTATATCCATCCTTCAAGATTTGCCGTTTTTTCCAAACACATCAGAGGATAAGAAATATCCTATTAAACTCTTCTTCCACTGCTGGTTACACGAGCAGTGCCTAGAGTGCTACGCTGTTGTGGAAGGTTAATTACAGTCACATTCGCTGAATTCCAAGGACAAGTCTCAGTTGCGTTCATCACTCTGTCCCTATACTAAAGGCTCAGTCACAGGAAAAGCGAGGTAACACAATTTCTCAGTTCTTAAAAAAAGTTTGAAGCAAAGGAAAACCTCAAGACAACTCCATTTTACCTATGTTCTAACAGCCAAACATGAAAGTCACTTTATCATTCCAAGTGAAGCAATTTTGATTATATATCCCTTCATTTATTTGATCTTTTTTTCCTTCCTTCACACCTTGATAGTGGTGAGTTGAGAGGTAATAAAAGAGATTATGAGTACAGACTCTTTTCAAGAGTTAATTGTGAAAACAGAAAGCTACACTCGGACTTGGAATTTAGGTTTTTTTATTTGCTTGGTCTTGTATTTCACAAATCATATTTTACAGGTTAATATTTTCAGTCCGTTTACCCTTAAAGAAAAAATGGATAATTTTAAAATTCTACAAGAGGTTCCAGTTAACAATACAGTCATTTAAACATACTCCTTAGCTCTAGATTTTAATTTTTTCTTATCTAACTGCCCCATCCAACATATACTGTCTATCAAATGTCTGAAGTAGATCTATTTCATTTACAGATTATACAGGAATCATTAGAAATGTTATGCAGACCAAAAATTTTTACAAAAAATTAAGTAGTTACCTTGATATTACAAAATAGTTTCTGCCCAGATAATGACTACTACTACTAAGTCACTTCAGTCGTGTCCGACTCTGTGCAACCCCATAGACGGCAGCCCACCAGGCTCCCCACCCATGGGATTCTCCAGGCAAGAACACTGGAGTGGGTTGCCATTTCCTTCCCCAATGCATGAAAGTGAAGATAATGACTAGCTTATTTTAAATATCATAGAACATCAAATCCAGAATAAGAAAATGGGGACCATTTCCAAGAATTTATGATGCGATCTGAACACTATATAATGAAAGGCACATGACTGAGTCTTAGGCCTGGGGTTTTAGGTCTAACAATGCCACTGATGAACTGTGCAGCCACCTTCCCTTTGGAACACACACTTTTATAAAACAAGGCATCTAAATTAAATGACAGTTCAGGTGCCCTGAGGTGTAATATTCTGTAATTTCAACTGAAGTGGACTCAATTTCTATATTTCTAAGATTAAATGAACAACTCATTTAAGGCTCTTAGGGTACTGTATAGTTTAGATTTTGGGGGGAGGGATAGACATTAGCTGGAAGCAACTTCTCTTGCCATAAATAGTTCAGAAGAATTGTTGTTTTCTCTTCTAGAAATAACCAGCAACTCAAATTCCTTATGAAACAAAGTGATAATTAGTATACATATCTACAAATATGTATACATATACACACATATATACATATATTATACTAGAAATCTAATGTTTTTCATATACTTGGCTAAACATATCTTTTAATATCACAGAATCATTAATCTAACAGACATTGGATTTCTTTCTATTCGACTCTAAATTCTTGGGATTACATTTAAATTTCTGAAAAGATTCCTTGGAGTACCATCTATCAAAACTTTGTTTAACTCAAGATCAATAAAGCCTAGGTATACAGCCACTACACATAACTACAATTACATTCACTTTCCTGGGCAATCTTACCTTTCTTAAGTGTATCTCACTTACATAATCAAAGACTTACATCAATCATTCTAGATCCACAGTAAGAATTCTTGAGAGCAATTCTATACCTAATAACTTGCTTGAGAACACTTTTAAAAATCAGACACTTACCTAACATGTAACACAGACAAAACCAAATATTTACGTTCCTTTTTATTCTATTTCAAAAATGAAAGAAAAAATAAACAAGGACAGGTCTGTCTACTTGTTTTATAAAATAATCTCTGAAGTTTAGTTACAAGCTTTATAATTTATTGTGAGGATGACATCAAATCTGTTCTTTGTACAATGTTTCCCCACAGTCCCTGGCCAAAAGCAATAGCATTCTGATCAAACAAATGTTTGAAGTGCTCTGGTGGAATATATTGTTTAAAGCTTATGTTTTATATTAAAAACAATATTTTGTAAAAATATACCCCATAACCCTACTTTGCCAGACTTTCCAGTTCTCTAAAGCATTTTTCCAGTAGTAGTAATGGAAGAAAGCTGATGCCATTTATAGCAATTCCTCGGGCCTTTGGTGATCAATGGTACACATAATTCTGGTTAGAACTGAGAAGAGGTTAGTTCAGGTGAGGTCAGCACCCTGTCAGTTCTAACAGTTACAACAGAATACATATATCCACTCTTCAAGAAACTAACTATACATAAACGTAACTAAATATGTTTATTAAATAATTTAGTAGCTATAGATAAACCTCGTTAAACCTGACTGATAGGAAAACAGACATAAAACTACTCCTTGAAAGTATATAATTCAGATTTTCAATAATGGTTAATGACCTATCTTTAAAGAGATATTCCTCTGAGCCTACTCCAGTAACTAATTATCTCTCAAGTATCAGTAGCTGAATGCAGATAATCAAATAATATGCAAGATCTTAAAATATTTTAAAATTCTCTCATTTCATAAAAGTACAAACTTTGCTTCACAAATGTAAGATGAACAGAATCCTATGTATGAAATGGATTATATTATATTCACCTGGAGAAAGGAGAGCTGCCTTCTGAATGGTCTTTAGTGCAGTATTTTTCTCATCTTCTGCTGAATTGCTTCCCATAGCCAACTGATTTACTGCAGTGTACAGTAATGCCTTCTACATAAGAGAAAAGAGAGTGTTAACCAATTCTCTTTACAGCTCCTTGACTTTCAAAGTGATGAAAAATAGTACTATACTGAATATGATGTGACTCCTGAGCTTAAGAAAAAAAATTACTCATTCATCAATAATATTATTTAACAAGTAAAACATTGCCCTGAAGTGGGGCAAACTAACCTTTCCATGATTTGAGTCCAGAATATGAGCCACGTTTCCTGCCACTGCACCTCCCTATAATAGTAAACAAATGATTACTTAGATAAATGCATAAACTTCCATGAAAAAGTAAAAATTAAGACTGATAGAATCTTTACATTAAATCATTTGAAAGGTTCAGTTTTATCACATTTATATTAACTTTTAAACTTCCTGAGAAAGTGAAAGTGTTAGTCACTCAGTCATATCCAACTCTTTGTGACCCCATGGACTGTAGCCCGCCAGGCTCCTCTGTTCATGGGATTCTCCAGTCAAGAATACTGGAGTGGGTTGCCATTTCCTTTTCTAGAGGATCTTTCCGACCCAGGGATCGAACCAAGGTCTCCCTCATTGCAGGCAGACTCTTTTACCCGCTGAGCCACCAGGGAAGCCTTTAAGCTCTCTAAGCACCAACTTAATACCACTGTTTCAAAAAACTAGTTTAATATTTTTATAAAAGAAAATCTTTTCTACTATGAGAATTTCAACTCTGCTCTTTTACAATTTTCATTAAAGGTCCAAGAATTACATGATTTCACAGTGGTAACAAACAAACATACAATTTTCTAACAATATACAAGATTGTGAAACAAAGACTCAGTGGAGATTCCACAAAACTTATTTTAAGATAAACTAATATAACTTCACTCCAAGAAAACATAGTATTTTTAAAACATCTATAGACCCTAGCAAAATAGGTAATTAAAGTTCAGAGCATCGTGAAACTCATCACTGCCTCAATAATCTACTCAATACTAAAAATAAGGAAAATCTATGCAGCATCCTAGGTTTCATAAAGTTGGCTTGAAATTCTTAATTTTTAAAAATTCAATTAGATGTTTCACCTGATAAAGTAAGTTGTAAGAATGATCTCATTTTAAATTAGAAGTATACTTCTAATGTATATTTCATTTTACATCATTAAGTGTATCACAAATATTTTTTTAAATATTTAAAAATTTATTTTTAAACTTAATAAATTTACACTTAATTTAAATTTAAACTTAAAAATTTTACACTTATTTAAAATAAGTGTATCACAAATATTTTAAAAAACATGTCAATATAAAACAAATAGAAGATGAATTTAAAAAAAAGAAGGTTCAAGTAAAGTCTGAAATGATTCATCACCACAACTACTAACTGTGATTTTGCTCAAGTTATTGAATCTTTATGTCTCAAGGACCCTCCTCTACAAAATGAACTTAATTCCAGCTACTTCATAATGCTTTTGAGATTAAATGACAAGACAGATAAAAATGCCAAGCACAGTAGTTGGCATATAAATGCTTCATTCCAGAGTCTAATAATGATGGTCTTTCAGGTTCTTGGAACAAAACATTCACTGAAAATAACAAACTGTAGGATAAAACTTTGCTACTCAAAGTGTGACCTGTATACCACCGGCAGAACTGACATTGTCTGGGAGGCTGTCAGAAATGCAGAATATCAGGCCCCACCCCGCATCTACTGAATTAGGTTTAAACAAAATTATGGGGTAATTTCATTCCATATTAAAGTTTAATAAGCACTGGGATAAAATATAAGAAGCATGTATTCTTAAAAGCACTGGCTAGCTGACAAGATATTTAGGACTTTTCAAGCCAAAACTAAAAGGGAAAACTGAAATCCACAGAGGTATAAGTGAAGGAAGTCAGTTTGCAGTTCCTAAACAATTTTAATTTTCAGTTTGAAGGACTTGTAGGTGAGAAATTAGAGCCCAGGATTCACACAAGGAGCAAGTATATAGGAAACCTGCATCAAAATAAGCTGAGATTCCCCCACTCCTGGCCAAGGGGCTATGCACTCAGATTTAAGGTGAATCAGAACTAGACCAGGATTCAAATGACTCTGAAAACCCAGGCACACAGTAGCCTGTATGGTCCAGAAAGCTCAAGCTATAAACCTTCTTTAAGGTGGTTCCAGATTGGTGCAGCTCCCAAGTACTGGCATTAAAAAGTACAACTTCTTTCTACAGAAGCGTACCTTAATACTAGGTAGGCCTTAAATTATTTCCACAAATAATCTTCAAGTTTACACAGTCAATCAACAAACAAGGCCAGTATGAAACCAACAGAAATAACAAACAAAAACAGATGTACTAGACTTCAGATATTGGCATTACTAGATGTAGTAAGTGTTCAAAACATAGTAGTTACTAGTATTATGTTTACTAACTAGTGTAAAGTATAAAAGGCCATATTAACTATAGAAATTAACAAAATACTTTACTGACTCCTGAAAATACCTTGCTCTTAAGAACTAACAACAGTGAAAATCCATTTTATGGAACATCAATGACTTCATATTTAGCCTTATATTTTTAGACATAAGCACTGTTCTAGTTGTTATTTTCTTATCTTTAAGAAACTTAAATAAAATTATTTGGGGGTATTCTGAAACACAATAGCAATGCTTCTGAACTATGAGCTGTGCTTAGTCGATAAGTCGTGTCCAACGCTTCAAGACACCATGGACTGTAGCCCATCAGGCTCCTCAGTCCATTGGGATTCTCCAGGCAAGAATACTGGAGTGGGTTGCCATGCCCTCCTCCAGGGCATCTTCTCAACCTAGGTCTCCTGCATTACAGGCGGATTCTTTACTGTCTGAACCACCAGGAAAGCCCAACTTAATCTATGTATGTTCAAAAAAGCCCACCTCCTTCTTTGTATATTCCATAACACCCCAGCAGCACAACAGTACATGGAAGAAACTCAGTGTACTACTTGCTGAATAACTAATAAACAACTTCATTAAATAACAGAACTCCCTCGCTATATTAATTATTTTCCAGAATGATAACAGCAATACTTTAAAATTACATATTACAAACTAAGCTACTTTACCTTTGGTCAGAAGTTAGAACGTTACTCACCTTTGCATTTCGTTGAGTATACTGGGCAACCACTCGGGACAACAGGGACCAAAGAGCAGGATCAGCTGGGTTACTGCAACAATCATCAAAAGCAGAGAGCTTAGAGATGGGAGTTACTTTAACCACAAAAAGTACAAAAAAAAAAAAAAAAAATCAACAATTTATTTAGTACCTAAGTTAAAAATCTTTTTTTAAAATTTATTTTAATTAGAGGCTAATTAGTTTACAATATTGTATTGGTTTTGCCATACATCAACATGAATCTGCCACGGGTGTACACGTGTTCCCAATCCTGAACTCCCCTCCCACCTCCTTCCCCATACCATCCCTCTGGGTCATCCCAATGCACCAGCCCCAAGCATCCTGTATCCTGCATCAAACCTGGACTGGCGATTCGTTTCTTATATGATATTATACATGTTTCAATGCCATTCTCCCAAATCATCCCCCACCCAACAGAGTCCAAAAGACTGTTCTATACATCTGTGTCTCTTTTGCTGTCTCACATACAGGGCTATCGTTACCATCTTTCTAAATTCCATATATATGTGTTAGCATACTGTATTGGTGTTTTTCTTTCTGGCTTACTTCACTGTGTATAATTGGCTTCAGTTTCATCCACCCCATTAGAACTGATTTAAATGTATTCTTTTTAATGGCTGATTAATACTCCATTGTGTATATGTACCACAGCTTTCTTATCCATTCATCTGATGGACATCTAGGTTGCTTCCATATCCTGGCTATTATAAACAGTGCTGCGATGAACATTGGGGTACACATGTCTCTTTCAATTCTGGTTTCCTCAGTGTGTATGCCCAGCAGTGGGATTGCTGGGTCGTATGGCAGTTCTATTTCCAGTTTTTTAAGGAATCTCCACACTGTTCTCCATAGTGGCTGTACTAGCTTGCATTTCCACCAACAGTGTAAGAGCGTTCCCTTTTCTCGACATCTTCTCCAGCATTTATTGCTTGTAGACTTTTGGATCGCAGCCATTCTGACTGGCGTGAAATGGTACCTCATTGTGGTTTTGATTTGCATTTCTCTGATAATGAGTGATTTTGAGCATCTTTTCATGTGTTTGTTAGCCATCTGTATGTCTTCTTTGGAAAAATGTCTATTTAGTTCTTTGGCCCATTTTTTGATTGGATCGTTTATTACAAAATAGAAAGCCCAGAGATAAACCCATGCACCTGTGGACACCTTATCTTTGACAAAGGAGGCAAGAATATACAATGGAGAAAAGAGAATCTCTTTAACAAGTGGTGCTGGGAAAACTGGTCAGCCACTTGTAAAAGAATGAAACTGGAACACTTTCTAACACCATACACAAAAATAAACTCAATGGATTAAAGATCTAAACATAAGACCAGAAACTATAAAACTCTTAGAGGAGAACACAGGCAAAACACTCTCCGACATAAATCACAGCAGGATCCTCTATGACGCACCTCCCAGAATATTGGAAATAAAAGCAAAAATAAAAAATGGGATCTAATTAAAATCAAAAGCTTCTGCACAACAAAAGGAACTATAAGCAAGGTGAAAAGACAGCCTTCAGAATGGGAGAAAATAACAGCAAATGAAACAACTGACAAACAACTAATCTCAAAAATATACAAGCAACTCCTGCAGCTCAATTCCAGAAAAATAAATATCTTTTAAACATCTAAAACAAGTTCAAATTAATTGTTCACATGTGGTTGGAAGTGTGTGAATTTTTAGAAAGAATATTTTATCTCTTTATTAAAATAAGAAAGAAAAATCAGCAATGTGATGAATACAGAGCCATGAGATCTAATCAGGAAAGGTTAAAGAAATTTAATATGTCACATTCAAAGAAAACAGAGATCAGAATTATGGAAGGAAAATAAACTACAGATATAACACTTTTCTGTTGAAAATAAAACAAATAACCACTATGACTAATGATAAAAGCTTTCTATTTTCCAAATTTTCAATATATTAATGAATGCTGAGTGGCCAAAAAATTCCTAAAACCATTAAACTGAACAGTATCAAATAACAAACGGACAATATCACCAACTTGAGAGTTTGTAAGGATTTTCATACAAAAAAAGATTTGGGCCTTAATCTGAATAAAGGAAAATTTTCTGTTCTTTATCAACCGAATTTTGTATTTAAATCACTACACATGAAAAAACTGTCAATTACCTGGTCCAATATACAGTTTCATAAAACCACAACCTGGTTTCCAAATATACTCAATTACCTTGTTGTATAATCTTAATTGGGAAGATCCCCCAGAGGAGGGCATGGCAACCCACTCCAGTATTCTTGCCCAGAGAATCCCATGGACAGAGGAGCCTGGTGGGCTACAGTCCATGGGGTCGCAAAGAGTCAGACACGACTGAAGTGACTTAGCACGCACGCAAATAATCTTAGTAAGGTCTAAACAGCAAAGACAATCTCATCAAGCACAACGGGACAGCAAGTTCACAAGTGCAGACTTTACCTGTGAACAGCTTTGGACGCTTGTCTCTGCACTGCCACGCTGCGGCCTTGCAGGGCACAGATGGCTGATGTAAGAAGGCTCCTCTGATAGTCACTGTTCGGTTTGCTGTGCTTCAGTAACTCATTAAGGGCAGCCTTTGACAGTGTAGCATCCTGCATTGCCAATCCGAGAGCACACAGGGCTTGAAGGCTTTCCGTTGTTGGTTCCTTTAAGATAGAGCTGTAAATATATTTTTAATTGCCTATTAGCCATGAGTACAATACTCTGTAGCTATTAGAACACACTGAACAGCTGAAAAAAACAGTGTACTTATAGATTCACCAAACTACGGGCCAGCTCTATGATAAATATAAAACTAAGTTCCATGGTTTCTAGGAACCATAACTTCCCTGAATTTCTAAAGCAGTTAGAAGGTACCAAGGGCCTTTATAGAGCATCAGTAGCCAAATTTCTTTTCTGGTCATTTTATCTACATTTAGAAACAAATACACAGCACAGTCTCTTTGGGTCTCACAGTTCTAGGTAAATAATTAAAATAATTTGCTAAAATCTTTTGATTTCAGTAAAATCCTAAAAGGTATGAATAATAAAGAAAAATCCTTAATCTAAGATCTGATTTTTATCATTTGCAAAAACAGTCTGTCTTGCTGCTCTGTGGTATTTGAAACCAGAGCTAGTATATGTAAGTACAAATACAACCTATATCCACCATATTCTAAGCGAGCATATTTATAATTGAAGGAGAATTTAAATTTTGTATGTAAGCATCCAATTTTTCTTTTCCTTCTTCAACTGTGAAATTTTATGGAGGTAAAAGTCACTAATGTTAGGAATCCTTATTAATTTAAATGAAGAAAACAAGCTCTTTACAAACTTAATAGAACTTCTAATAATAATTATGAATGTGTACTGTAACAAAACAAAGGAATTTTTAAAAATCTGTTAAAATTCATTAAAATATAATAGAAATACTTACAACATTACAAAATATCACACACCTACCACTATGCCTTTCTATTGGGGTGGGAGGATAAATTGTTTAGAATCTGACTTTGAAAAATAGGTACAAAATCATGAATTTTCACGGGCAGCTCTGGATTAAACTTAAAAGAATCCACAGGAACTCTTTTTACCATAAAGGTTAATGGAAGCATCCGAATATGGAATGGTATCATTTAGTAAGTCATTTCCATCAATACAAATAACCCAAACTGTAAGTTGGACAACAAGGAGATCAAACCAGTCAATCTTAAAGGAAATCAGTCCTGAATATTCATTGGAAGGACTGATGCTGAAGCTGAAGCTCCAATACTTTGGCCACCTGATGCAAAGAGCTGACTCATTGGAAAAGACCCTGATGCTGGGAAAGATTGAAGGTGGGAGGAGAAGGGGGCAACAGAGGATGAGATGGTTGGATGGCATCACTGATGCAATGGGCATGAACGTGGGCAAACTCCGGAAGATGGTGAGGGACAGACAGGACTGGTATGCTGCAGTCCATGGGATTGCAAAGAGCCAGACTCAACCAGGCGACTGAACAACAACTAACAACAAAAGAAGACATTCTAATCTGTGTCTTGGTTCAAAAGGGAAAACCCCTTACTACTCTAATATTTCTTAATATACAAAATCTACATTATTACTGGAATGACCACATCCCATTAGGCTCACATGTGCTGAATGCACAGACCTGCAAGCTGTCCTGTACCACGTGCTATGGATTTTACATGTAATTATTTATATCATAAATTCTATGATGCTGGTAATCGGATTTTTTCCCCTTATATATTGAATTTATGCCTATTCCCCTTAAGCACCTAGGACACTGCTTAGTTCCCAAGATATGAATGCCAAACAAGATCAATAAAGAACTGGAATCTTAATTTTTCACAGAATGTCAGTCAGAGAACAGAATCCAAGGGGCAGGAAAGGGAGCAGTTTGAAAGATGACACACAGAGAACCAAAAAGAAAGAAACACAGATCATATAAACTACTTAGTCGGGGATTCAGTAACACACGAAAAAGGAGGTAAAGGCCTTCCCTCACAAGAGAATGAGAAAAGAATAATATTCTATTATTTTTCTCTACTTCCTTCAATGTTCAAAATTGTTTTTGTTACTGTTTTAAATAGTAACCCAATATTAATCTGAGTGAAAGTCAGTAAGTCATGTCCAGCTCTTTGTGACCCCATGGACTATAAAGTCCATGGAATTCACCAGGCCAAAATACTGGAATGGGTAGCCATTCCCTTCTCCAGGGGATCTTCTTAATCCAGGGTTTGAACCCAGGTCTTTCGCATTGCAGGTGGATTCTTTACCAACTGAGCCACCAGGGAAGCCCAAGATTAATGTAATCATATCTAATTTGGGGTTACTTTTGCTCTTGATAATTTACAGCAATATATTAGCATCTATGATTCTTTTGGGGGCTTCCCAGGTGGCATCAGTGGTAAAGAACACGTTTCCTAACACAGGAGACATAAGAGATGCAGATTTAATCCCTGGGTCATGAAGATCCCCTGGAGGAAGGCATGGCAACCCACTACAGTATTCTTGCCTGGAGAATCCCACGGACAGAGGAGCCTGCAAAGCTACAATCCATGGGGTCTGAAGAGCTGGGCATGACTGAAGCAACTTAGTACACACACAATTCTTTTTCCCAAGCTATTTAAAAATTTGGGTCTTCTGAACATGAGTGTATCCATGTAAAGTGACAAGATTTTTTAAATTCTGACTGGTTTTCTCAAAATAGCTAAGAGAAGGAGAATGAATTGCTTACTTATTATACAAGAAAATTACTTTAATCAGGATGAGACAAAAGTATCACAATGAATAAACAAAAACAAACCTTATCCTATAAGAAGTCATCTTGACCTAGTTACCATCTAATAATCATTTCCCCCTATCTTTGTAGGGGAGCATAATTTGGAGACTCATGAAGGCACTTTTTTGGTTTTCACAATGAACGAAGAAAGCAATTAGTGTGATGGGAAACAGAGATGTGATCTTCCTACAAGGGGTGGAAAATTTCTGTATTATGAAGATCTGTACTAAGAATCTGTACTAAAAATGTCAATAGAGCACTCACTGATAACCACTGGCCAATAGCATACATTAATTATCTACTGCTTTTTAAAGATTAAGGTCAACTTTCTCAAAAAAATTTTCAAAAAGTCAAAAAGTACCTTATAAACCACGTATATCAGAGACTACTATTTTATTAAATTATCTCCAAAATACAGAAATAGTTACAAGTTATACTGGTATATATACTTTCTTTAGATACAACTTTAAATTAACTTTATCAGGTTAACCTGAAAAGGGAAGAGGAAACACAATCTCTTTGGAAACCCACTGGGCTGAAAACAAGCCAGTTATGACTGCCTTCATTAAAATTTTATAATCCTAAGAGAACAGCTCGGAGAAGGTAATGGCATCCCACTCCAGTACTCTTGCCTGGAAAATCCCATGGACGGAGGAGCCTGGTAGGCTGCAGTCCATGGGGTCGCTAAGAGTCGGCATGACTGCGCGACTTCACTTTCACTTTTCAGTTTCATGCACTGGAGAAGGAAATGGCAACCCCCTCCAGTGTTCTTGCCTGGACAATCCCAGGGACGGGGGAGCCTGGCGGGCTGCCGTCTCTGGGGTCGCACAGCGTCAGACACGACTGAAGCGACTTAGCAGCAGCAGCAAGAGAACAGCTGATCAATTACTGTTTTAAAAAAATAAATAATACACACAGACTACAGGATGGTTTTGAAGAACTGAATGAAGCCATGATCTCTAGCTAACCAGGTGGGTCTGATCCCTTCTGTTCACCAAAAAGTTCCTAAAACATTAAGAAATTCATTTTACGTTGCTTCCAATTTTAACCCAATATTTTTAAGTATCTGGTCATTTGAGTGTTGATGTCGACTATACATACCATTTGAATAGCAATGTCTTGGCTACGTCCGTTTTTCCTTGTTTATACTCTGCTATTGCCAGAGCTGTCAAGATATGAGCTTTGTCTTGCTCCGATTCAACAATAGTCAAGGCTCTCTCATACGCTGTTACACAGAATTGGAAACAAAAACAAAACAATATAAAAGCAATCCTGAATGACAAATAATGGGATTTTTCCTTGCCTAATCCTATTTTTTAAAACGGTCTAACTAAAATTATATCTTATTATGTCCTTGATCTCAAGTGAACGGAATAAAATTTTGTAATAATCTAACTTGGTTTAACTGTTCCAAGGTGATTCTGGAATATCATTAAGATTATCATGTGATATTCCTCAATTCTCATCTTGGGAATCTATAGGCAAGTCTGAGTCACTATCTTCAAAAGAAGTGGAGGCCTACAGTCATTGAGCTTTCACCCAAATTTCCATGAAGAAACAAGCAACTCCATTAAGCAGTTCTTACAATGAGCTGCACACACACATAGGCTGGGCCCATACACGGGGAAATGCACTCAAAAGCATTTTCGGAGAAACCAAAATATTAATATATTATCACAAACAATGTCTGAGGTCTTTGTTTACCAGAAAAGTACCCGGAAACACTGTGGAGTAGTAAATACTTGCTTTCAGTGAAAGTGAAAGTCGTGTGTATAGTGTAGTGTATAGCTGTGTCCGACTCTTTGCAACCCCATGGACTGTATAGTCCACGGAATTCTCCAGGCCAGAATACTGGAGTGGGGAGCCTTTCCCTTCTCCAGGGGATCTTCCCAACCCAGGAATCGAACCCAGGTCTCCTGTATTGTAGGCGGATTCTTTACTAGTTGAGCCACCAGTGAAGCCCAAGAAAACTGGAGTGGGTAGCCTATCCCTACTTCAGGGGATCTTCCTGACCCAGGAATTGAATCAGGGTCTCCTGCATTGCAGGTGGATTCTTTACCAACTGAGCTATCAGGGAAGGCCATTTGTGATCTTGGGTCTCAGTTTCCTCATTTAAATAATAAAGGTAACATTCAGTTCATAACACTGCTAAAAGAACTATTCATCATCATGTACTAAATGAAGGAACAGATAAAAAGTACCTATTATCATATCTCTTGTCAGATTTTTAATAAACACTACAATCCCGACCAACATCTTAGAATTATACCTTTCTATGTATAAGCTCATTATGATTGAAATTCTCAGCTCTGGAAAAGTAGGATGTATCCTTAAGCTTTACACAACATACTTACCTTTGCTGCTCTCCTTATACAGACCCTTCATAAATAAAGCTAATGCGAAACCTATGATGTCTTCTAACTCCTCAAGGGGTGTTGACTTAAAAGCCTGGATAGCTTTATCATATTCACCAATGGAACTAAGAAGCAAAACATAACTTACTTTTAATATCAAAAATCATTTTGGCTTATATCATCAAAATACAGAAATATAATTATACTAAGGTTCTTTTAACAACTTAATGTACTTCATCTCTCAGTGTTAAAGCTGCAGAAAAGACTTATATTAAAATAGAAGGCATATCACTTATTTCAAATAGGATATACCAGAGGGATTTAACTTCACACTTTGCTTCTTTTAAATTATATGTGAAAATGAACAGCTCTGCTGAACTGTTTTTTTTTTTTAATAAACTGCAAAACTAATACAATTATGTAAAGTTTAAAAATAAAATAAAATTTAAAAAAAAAGAAAAATAAATAAATAAACTGGTCTTTTTTTTTTTAAATAAACTTGAATTAAACTCTTAAGTTATAAAAATAATTTCCAGTTGACCTTCACAATAATTTTTAAGCTTAATACATTAGCTAAAAATTACCCTGTGACCATGGGTTTAGCATCTTTGAGAAGCTTAGTAAGTCATAATCAAGCCCAGCCTTTGTGTAAACTGCACATCCATTTTTTTTGAAGGGCATATAGATATACTAAAATTCCACAGACAAAATCAAACATTATCTTCTCTGTATTTAATATGAATTAAAGTAAAAACTGCAACATATAATACTAAAGTAGAATGCCTTTTAATAACAACAACAAAAAAACCTTTTGTTTCTTTAAAAATAAAGAGATGTTGCCACCACCTGGAATAGACACACTGTACCTTTGAGACTCTTATTTCTGGTACGTGTCACTATATTCAGGAGCTTGCTTCTATTTTTAATGTGTTTTTGGAAATCTTTTTAATCTTGGAAGAGTGGCTGGGAGCTAAAAATATGGGCAATATTTGCTTCTAAAATTAATTTTATGAGGGTAAAAGAATTTAAAAATCAAACGCAAATTTTGACAAATATTTAATGAAGGGAAGCGAACTACCTTAGGTGTTTATGGATACACACATGTATTTTAAAAATATTTTTTTAATGAACACCATCTTCAAACATTTGATTACTTTTATAGAGAAAAGACTGGAGGACACAAGGGCTTCAACTTTATTTGTAACTTTTTTTCTTTTTAAGGAAACCTGAAGCCTATCAACAGAATTTTAAGATCTGTGCTATCTGAAGCGTAACTATTCACCGAATCATGCTCCATATACTGTATTTTGCATGTTTAATATATTTCATAATAAAAACAAGTTAAAAAGAAATCAGAGGACCTATTTTTGATGGGAGGTATAAATTTTCCTCTAAAATAGTTACATTATATGAACCATCTAAGTAAAGCAAACAGATACTTTGTTCCATACAGCTTCTAACAACAAAATCTTGGAAGTGACAGTTCTATCAACTCCTAAACACACAGTTGAAAGGAATTAAAAGGAAAAACAATCAAAACGGGGAAAATTTTCTATCTACAGGTACCAGGTATGATTCAGTTAGATGGTTATAAGAGAACTGGCTACCTCTGATTTTTACTGTGTAGCTCCTTAAAAAGATGTAGGTACTAATACCAAAATACCAAACTATAGGTCTAATAAATAAGGTGTTTCAAACAGGAACATTCAGTTTTGGGGGCAGCTCTCAATTTGAGGTGAGTCTCCTTAACTTGAGCCCCAAACCATCCTCCCCTTAACAGTCCTATTGTCCAGACCTAGTTCTAACCTCTGAAACAACTGGTTTCCCACCTTTTTTAAAAGTCTTTTTCGAAGTCAGAAGTCACTGAGAATCTAAAGAAAATTATATTGCTCCCTCGCCATCCTCAAAATGCACAGACAAAAATTTTTGTGTACTATCTCAAAAGGGTTTCTGGACCCTTAATCCCACTCCCAGTTTAAGAACAGACATCAAATCAGAATAAATCTAATCCACTTTCAATTAACTAGGCTTCTGCTATCAGAAAGAGGAACTGCCTCTTCTGTCTAGTTCACATCCCTCAGTTCTGAACCTGCTCCTCCCAAAGGACACTGAGGCTGGGACTGGAAACTGTTAACACAGCTTGGGACGGTGGGAATGATGTGCCCTGGGCGGATGTCATCACTGTGCTCATTCACACTCGCCCCACTCTTTTAGAGACTGGGCATCACTCAATAGCTCCACAGCCTTCACCAGAAAAACCTAACAGATCCACAAAATCAATGGGGAAAAATATGCTTACCATAACAATCTGCCATAATTTCTTACTGTAACATAATAAGCATCTCGGTCTTCTGCAGTCTGTAACAACAAAATTGCCCTTTAAAAAAAAAAGGACAAAGCATTTAAAATTATCTACGTGCAATAGCATTCTTTCACTCTTCCTCCTTAACAATCTACAGATTTTTGTTTTCATTTAATTATTTAACTAGTTCCATAATAGCTTATTTATATTTTATTAAATTGGTACCACAAAAGCACTTAATAGATTTTAGACTGTTAATAATGAAATGGCCTCTTGATATGTGAAATCACTTATCATACTTGAGTTTTAAATATTCCGGAAAATTTAATTCAAATGTGGGAAACAATTGTGTCAATGTTTTAAAGTTTTGACACGTTTGAAGTACACAGAATTTGATGTACATAGTACACTCTTAAAATTATTTATATACTAGTAGTTCAAGGTAGGGACTTAGGAAATTGAGTGCTTTCATGTGCCTTTACCTGTTACGTACAGAAAGACATTCAGGCAATCCTGAATTCAGAGAAGGGAATGAGTCATCAGGAGTCCTGAGAGGTTTAGAATAATGTAACAACATGCTGACAGCCCATTTACCTTCTCATGCTCAGTCTCCTTTGGGCAAGCAGGAAAGTGTCTCAACAATTAAAGGAGTTGGATATTTAATAATACTTTTTTTTTTTCTGTTTTTCTGTTTAAAGATTAGCCAGGAAGAAATACCCAAGAAAAGCTTTTAATGCCTTTGACATTACATGAAAAACAAGGCAGTATTATAGACATAGTAATAGTAAACTACCTGTCATAGTAAAAACTATACCTGCAGTTATATTATTACCTAATTTGTAATTTCAAGTCACAAACACTTGTTTAAGGCAGAAAACAAGAGTGGTATAAGTTAAGAATGAGTGGTGTATATCCAGGTGACTGTGAAGTGAAGTGAAAGTTGCTCAGTCATGTCCGACTCTTTGTGATCCAATGGACTATACAGTCCATGGGATTCTCCAGGCCAGAATACAGGAGTGGGTAGCCTTTCCCTTCTCCAGAGGATCTTCCCAACCCAGGGGTTGAACCCAGGCCTCCCACATTGCAGACGGATTCTTTACCAACTGAGCCACAAGGGAAGCCCATGAATACTGGAATGGGTAGCTTATCCCTTCTCTAGTGGATCTTCCTGACCCAGGAATCTAACTGGGGTCTCCTGCATTGCAGGCGGATTCTTTACCAACTGAGCTATCAGGGAAGCCTAGGTGACTGTGGAGTTGCCATTTTAGCCAAATGTATAACCAATGTTAGACTTGCAATATTTGTGATTAAAACGTATACCAGAAAAAGGAGCAAGCATTCTAAAGCTGTCTAGTTTCTCTGTTTTGGTTTCCCTGGTGGCTCTGACGGTAAAGAATCCACCTGCAATGCAGGAGACCCAGGTTCGATCCCTGGGTCGAGAAGATGCCCTGGAGAAGGGAATGGTTACCCCTCCATTTACAAGGGGCTTCCCAGGCGGCTGAGCGCCAAAGAATTGATGCTTTTGAACTGTGGTGTTGGAGAAGACTCTTGAGAGTCCCTTGGACTGCAAGGAGATCCAACCAGTCCATTCTGAAGGAGATCAGCCCTGGGATTTCTTTGGAAGGAATGATGCTAAAGCTGAAACTCCAGTACTTTGGCCACCTCATGCGAAGAGTTGACTCATTGGAAAAGACTCTGATGCTGGGAGGGATTGGGGCAGGAGGAGAAGGGGACGACAGAGGATGAGACGGCTGGATGGCATCACTGACTCAATGGACGTGAGTCTCAGTGAACTCTGGGAGTTGGTGATGGACAGGGAGGCCTGGTGTGCTGCGATTCATGGGGTCGCAAAGAGTGGGACACGACTGAGCAACTAATCTGATCCCAAGCGGCACTGGTGGTAAAGAACTGGGCTGCCAATGCAGGAGACCTAATGAGACCAGAGTTCCATCCCTGGGTCAGGAAAATCCCCTCGAGAAGGGCATGGCAACCCCTTCCAGTATTCTTGCCAGGACAATCCCATGGACAGAGGAGCCTGGTGGGCTTCGGTCCATAGGATGGCAAAGCGTTGGACACGACTGAAGTGACATAGCACTGCATATTTCTCTGTTTAAAAATCCTGTTCCTTGTATTCTATCAAATTTCTACAGTTACTTTATTGGTAACTTTACTGCAGTGGTGAAAGAAATAGTATTGTGGGTTTTCATACACCTCTCCCCCACACACACGCCTCCCCTCCACACACACATGCCTCCCCCTACACACACACACACACACACACCTCCCCCCACACACACGCCTCCCCCTCACACACACGCCTCCCCCCAACACTCACCTCCCGCCCACACACACACCTCCCCCTCACACACACACCTCCCCCCAACACTCACCTCCCGCCACACACACACTCCCCCACACACACACACCTCCCCCACACACACCTCCCCCACACACACCTCCCCCACACACAAACCTCCCCCCACACACACACCTCTCCGCACACACACTTCCCCACACACACCTGTAAGCACACACACCTCTAAGCACACACACCTCCCCCGCACACACACCTCCCCTCCCCTGCACACACCTCCCCACACACCTCCCCCCAACACACACCTCCCCCCAACACACACCTCCCCCCCATACACACACCTCCCCTGCACACACACCTCCCCCACACACCTCCCCACATACATCTTCCCTCAACGCATACCTCCCCCTAACACACACCTCCCCACACACACACCTCCCCCACACACACCTTCCCCGCACACACCTCCTCCGCACACACCTCCCCCGCACACACCCCTCAACACACACCTCCCCACACACACACCTCCCCCGCACACACCTCCCCCACACACACCTCCCCACACACACCTCCCCTCAACACACACCTCCTCACACACACACCTCCCCCGCACACACACCTTCCTGCACACACACCTTCCTGCACACACCTGGCAAAATAACCACAGCCTTCAGTACCATCTAGTGACCACTTCTGTGAACTA
This sequence comes from Bos mutus, assembly GCF_027580195.1. Classification (NCBI taxonomy): domain Eukaryota; kingdom Metazoa; phylum Chordata; class Mammalia; order Artiodactyla; family Bovidae; genus Bos; species Bos mutus. The sequence continues at coordinate 26,045,566 of NC_091623.1, forward strand.
CAGAGAGAGCCACACAAGGACGGCAAAGCATCTGGGATACCATGATTATTTTTTATCTGACAGGCTTCTATTGATTTAGGGCAATGATGTACCTCAGAAGTTAGGCATTCAGGGTTTTTTTTAACTTTTCATCTAGTACCCATGAGATCAGTGTGATTTTCTCATTCACAGATGAGTGAATTTGCAGCGAAGAAAAACCTCACGTTAATTTCACTTCCCATCACTCTCCGGGCTGGTCGTCTCCCTCGCACACACTGTCCTGGTTTCCCCAACGTCCAGGCCGCTCCTGCTTCAGAACACTTGCGCCTGCTGTTCCCTCTGCCTGGAATACTCTCTCCCTGAGGACCAAATGACTTATGGCCACCCTCAACGAGGCCAGACCTCAACTGCCTGCTCAGGAAACTTACCTCTTACACCCACCTCAAATCCACTGCCCCTCCACTGTCTAGCCTTTTACTCTTCTCTGATTTCCTTTCTTAGCAACTGTTACCATCACAGATGTCTATTAGCTTACCATGTACCTCACCCCCACCAGAAATGAGCTCCATGAGAACTGAGCCTACGTTTGTTTTAATTCACTGCTAAATTGCCACAGCCAAGGACACTGCATGACACACAGCAGGAGTTCAACAAATATTTACTGAATGAATTAACACTATGTAGTCAACATTAAAATGATTTAAACAAACACATAATTTCTTTCCATTTCTGAAATCTCACTTCTTATCTGAATAAATCCATGTATTTAATAAAGCAAGACAAACTATAAATGGACAGATTTTTCTAAAACAAATCTGAGAGGGTTTTTTGTTTGGTTTTATTTTTTTTCTTCTCTCTCTCTCAGATTGAGCAACAGAAACCAAAACACAGTTGAAAATTTAGAACTGTATTTTTTCATCTTCAAAATGTAGTAATAATAAATAATGAAAGGTCAGGAAAGGAATCAGAACATTTTATTTGTACCTTCTTCAAGAAAATGAGGCTCCATTGGCCAACTGACCAAGAAGGACCACGTTTAAATTCAAGGGGCCTTTACCTGTGGTACGCATTTGCTGCTTCCTTCTTCAGCTGTAGATGTTCATTTAAGTAACCCAACATTGTGAAAGCGGGAGCATAATTCTGAATTCTCTCTGGAAATCCAAAAACATCTTTTCTCAATATGTGCGTAATGGTTGTATTTGTAAAAACATTACTTTTGTTTTCAAGTTTTTCGATACTTTAAACAGTAGATTATTTCCTGAGGTCATGTGCATTGCTAAGAATAGAAGTTGAGTTTATCTTGACTATAAAATACCAGTAATCATTCTATAACTCTTTTAAATTATTGAATAATATCTATAGTTACATGTGGCTTCTATTCATGTTTCAAAGTTTAAATACATTTTTATTCCCAAAGGTATAACAATTTAAAATCAGAGTTCATGTTAAAACTAGTCATCTAAATTATAAGGAAATTCAGTTCTTTGGCTAATCACATAAACCTTACTTGATTAGATTTAGCAACAATTTATCTTGGTGATTCTGTTCCAATTTCTATGCACTTTTTTTCAAAAAAAAAAAAACAATCAGTGTTGTGCACTAGAAAGAGAAGATGATTTGGGCACTTCCAATGCAGTATTTTAAATTCTAATGTCAAAAAACATCATAAAACTATAAAGGAAATATACAAAGGAAAAAGAAATGCACCTGAATTATGAACTACTTAACTTAATTTGTGCTGGGAAGCAAGCCTTCAAATCTCTTATTGAGCTGTTTAACAAAGTGGAGCACAATCCCATCTTATGTGATAGTTAGGTTCACAGTATAAGATGAAAATCACACAAAGTGATTCTTGAAAAATTTTTAAGTCATCTCACAAGGAGAAGGTAACCAAACTGAGTCAAAGTGAATGAGGAGATTCAGGCCCTGGACTCACGCTGAAGCCAACAGTCAGTGACAGATGTTATCTCCATTTTTCTTATCCTCGCTTTCTCACCTTTCTGCTTCTAAATTAATATAGTTTTTGGCCAAGCACATATAGTTGAATTTGCGAAATGAGTATATGACACAGCTCCCTCAGAGACTCAAAAACCTAGCTATGTACAACTGTCAGAAAAAGTTCGCTGTTCTAGGCATTTCAATTTTGCAGAAAGCTAAATGTTTCAGTTCAGTTCAGTCACTCAGTCGTGTCCAACTCTGCGACCCCATGGACTGCAGCACACCAGGCCTCCCTGTCCATCACCAACTTCCGGAGTTTACTCAAACTCATGTCCATTGAATCGGTGATGCCATCCAACCATCTCGTCCTCTGTCCATCCCCTTCTCCACCCGCCTTCAATCTTTCCCAGCATCAGGGTCTTTTCAAATGAGTCAGTTCTTTGCATCAGGTGGCCAAAGTTTTGGAGTTTCAGCTTCAGCATCAGTTTACCTCTATGTAAAATCCTTCACAAATGTTTCCCATTCTGTAAGGAAACCTATCAGTAAAATCTCTGATCCTACATTTTCTCAGCAAGGCTCTAGGAGGTATTCATTCAAGTCACTCATTTGGGCACACTGCATAACACGTTAATGTCTCAAAGTGCTGACGTTTACAAAGGACCGCCTTATCCTCAAGTGTCCCAGGCTCAGTGCAGGCAGAGTATTACCAGCCTGCAGATTACAATGATGCTGCATTTCTCTTCTGGTTTTCAGTTTACCTGATTTCTTCATACTTGTTCATGGGAGAAAAGGGCAAATTCATGTCTTAAGAACTAATATTTAATTTGGAATTAACTTTAAATTCTTTAAATTATCTCAACAATTATTCATATATCTTGCTATATAACAGGTGCCGTACCCACGTATTTACTCAAGACCACTTGTGCTGCTGGAATTGCATTCATCTGGAGGATGTTATACCGGTACAGCTCTGTGTCTCTGTTGCTCTTATCTTGCAATGTTGTACAGACCCAATACGCATAACCTATTGCTCCCTCAGTCTGTAAGAAAAGCCAAATAAGCAGACACAGAGTAATAAATCTGCCAAGAAAAATTAAGAAACAAAACAATGTATTTCAATACAATAAATATCAGATCTTCGTCTTCTAAGTCAGCTATTACGTGCCTTTAAATAAAAGGTCACTATGATACAACACAACTAAGAATATATTTAAATCACTTGCCTCAAACCTAAGTAGAGGAATAAGTGGGATAAATAAAGAGGAGAAAACAGAGACTGTCCTGATGGTTTGGTATGATTCTCAACATCATTCCCCTAGGTCAAACAAATAATGACCAATCAAAAGATTTCCAAACGCTTTCATAAATAATCTAAAAATGTCAACTAAGTCTAGTGTTTGTCTCAGTTTACTTTTTTTTTAATCTGTTTCTATTCTGCATGACTACTGCATCTATTAGATTCCAAAGTCATTTCTTCATCAGCTCTTGAAGTTCTTTAATGAGAGTTTATCTATTTTTCAAGAAAGAACAAAGAGTAGAGACAACTGCTGTCATCAGCATCTGACATCACCATGTATTTGTTTTCTCAACAAGGGTAATTAAAATTTTATTCATTAACGAATTCTGAAGAAAGCTCAAATTCTTACGTGCATACTGAGTTCTGTAGTGTGCCTGAACAGATCCATGGTGTCGTAACTTCCAACTGTCTCTGCAATTAGAGCCTATAAAAGGAAAAAAGAGGATCTTAATATGTTCAAAAGGAATACTACTACTACTACTAACAATAAGCAAGTTTTTGGAGGAACCAAAGGTTTTTCTAACTGTGCTTAAAAGCAAAGTTAATTTCTTTTTCAATCTTGACTACCATATTCCATGGCTCAGAGGACCAGAATGACTTGCTAAATGAGCCTTTAAGCTGATAGACACCTGAAGAACTCCATTGCAATCAGACAGTGGTGGAATAATCCACATGAAATTCTTCAGAATCCTGATAAAGCTATGCTACCTTCTCCCTTCACTACCCAGCGTGCCCCCGCACCGGCCCATCAATTCATACAGGTACTTGGTTAATCACAGGGTCACCTAAGATTCAACTGGAAAACTTTTTAAAAAGGAGATCTCACCCCTAGAAATCTAGCTTCCATAGATCTGGGTAGAGTCTCAACATGTTTATTTTTAAAACTGCCTCAGGATTTCAAATAGTAAGACTTTATGATAGTTAAAATTAATTTCAAGCTCATCTATCTTTTATAAGAAAGCAGGGTTTTTTAAATTATCATGCACTACTAATTAAGAAATTAATATTAAGCTTCACTCTATCATTATCATTTTAATTAAATCTACTAGTTACCTCCTGAAACAAATTATTTGTAAGGCCAAAAATAATTTAAAGATAAAAAAAAAAATACTTAAGTGACTCTGAGGAGCACCTAAGATCTACTGACCTCCATCAGTGCTACTCAGAGTGAAGTCCCTGGACCAGCAGCATTGTCCTCACTTGGGAGTAGTTAGAAATGCAAATTCTCGGGCCCCCAGGGCCCAAAACCTTACACAGAGATTACTGTGGTAACGCCACTGTTCTCAAAAGCTACCACAGCTAATGGGAACAGGAGTTTGCCTTTTCCAACTCTGGGAGCTTCACCCATTCAATTAACTAGAATCAGACCCAAAAGCCAAAATACAACAGAAGATACCTAATCACTGACTACGAATCACTGATATGAATGAATATAAAATTAAAGACATACATGCGTTAAAGTACTCAGAATGTTCACCTCACGCTCTTCCTTGGGTTTTGAGTTTTAGTAAAATGAGGCACAATAAAGGGCAGAAATGGTATGGACCTAACAGAAGCAGACAAAATGTGGTCCACTGGAGAAGGGAATGGAAAATCACTTCAGTATTCTTGCCTTGAGAATCCCATGAACAGTATGAAAAGGCAAAAAGATAGGACACTGAAAGATGAACTCCCCAGTTCAGTAGGTGCCCTATATGCTACTGGAGATCAGTGGAGAAATCAGAAAGAATGAAGAGACAGAGCCAAAACAAAAACAACACCCAGTTGTGGGTGTGACTAGTGATAGAAGCAAAGTCAGACGCTGTAAAGAGCAATATTTCATAGGAACCTGGAATATTAGGTTCATGAATCAAGGCAAATTGGAAGTGGTCAAACAGGAGATGGCAAGAGTGAACGTCGACATTCTAGGAATCAGCGAACTAAAATGGATGGGAATGGGTGAATTTAACTGAGATGACCATTATATCTACTACTGTAGGCAGGAATCCCTCAGAAGAAATGAAGTAGCCATCATGGTCAACAGAAGAGTCTGAAATGCAGTACTTGGATGCAATCTCAAAAATGACAGAATGATCTCTGTTCGTTTCCAAGGCAAACCATTCAATATCATGATAATTCAAGTCTATGTCCCAACCAGTAATGCTGAAGAAGCTGAAGTTGAACAGTTCTATGAAGACCTACAAGACCTTTTAGAATTAACACCCAAAAAAGATGTCCTTCTCATTATAGGGGACTGGAATGCAAAAGTAGGAAGTCAAGAAACACCTGCAGTGACAGGCAAATTTGGCCGTGGAGTAGAGAATGAAGTAGGGCAAAGGCTAATAGATTTGCCAAGAGAATGCACTGGTCATAGCAAACACCCTCTTCCAACAAAACAAGAGAAGACTCTACACATGGACATCACCAGATGGTCGACACCAAAATCAGATTTATTATATCCTTTGCAGCCAAAGATAGAGAGGCTCTATACAGTCAGCAAAAATAAGACCGGGAGCTGACTGTGGCTAAGATCATGAATTCCTAATTGCCAAATTTAGGCTTAAATTGAAGAAAATAGGGAAAACCACTAGACCACGCAGGTATGACCTAAATCAAATCCCTTACGATTATACACTGGAAGTGAGAAATAGATTTAAGGGACTAGATCTGATAGACAGAGTGCCTGATGAACTATGGACGGAGGTTCATGACATTATACAGGAAACAGGGAGCAAGACCATCCCCAACAAAAAGAAATGCAGAAAAGCAAAATGGCTGCCTGACGAGGCCTGACAAATATCTGTGAAAAAAAGAGAAGCGAAAAGCAAAGGAGAAAAGGAAAGATATACCCATATGAATGCAAAGTTCCAAAGACTAGCAAGGAGAGATAAGAAAGCCTTCCTCAGTGATCAGTGCAAAGAAATAGAGGAAAACAATAGAATGGGAAAGACTAGAGATCTCTTCAAGAAAATTAGAGATACCAAGGGAACATTTTATGCAAAGATGGGCTCAATAAAGGACAGAAATGGACCTAACAGAGTAGACGATATTAAGAAGAGGTGGCAAGAATACACAGAAGAACTGTACAAAAAAGATCTTCATGACCAAGATAATCACGATGGTGTGATCACTCACCTAGAGCCAGACATCCTGGAATGTGAAGTCAAGTGGGCCTTAGAAAACATCACTACGAACAAAGCTAGTGGAGGTGATAGAATTCCAGTTGAACTATTCTAAATCCTGAAAGATGATGCTGTGAAAGTGCTGCAATCAATATGCTAGCAAATTTGGAAAACTCAGCAGTGGCCACAGGACTGGAAAAGGTCAGTTTTCATTCCAAGACCCTAAGAAAGGCAATGCCAAAGAATGCTCAAACTACTCTACAATGGCACTCATCGCACATGGTAGTAAAGTAATGCTCAAAATTCTCCAAGCCAGGCTTCAAAAGTACATGAAACATGAACTTCCAGATGTTCAAGCTGGTCTTAGAAAAGGCAGAGGAACCAGAGATCAAATTGCCAACATCCGCTGGATCATAGAAAAAGCAAGACAGTTCCAGAAAAACATCTACTTCTGCTTTACTGACTAGCCAAAGCCTTTGACTGTGTGGATCACAATAAACTGTGAAAAATTCTGATAGAGATGGGAATACCAGACCACCTGACCTGCCTCTTGAGAAACCTATATGCAGGTCAGGAAGCAACAGTTAGAACTGGACACGGAACAACAGACTGGTTCCAAACAGGAAAAGGAGTACGTCAAGGCTGTATATTGTCACCCTGCTTATTTAGCTTATATGCAGAGTACATCACAAGAAACGCTGGGCAGGAAGAAGCACAAGCCGGAATCAAGATTGCTGGAAGAAATATCAATAACCTCAAATATGCAGATGACACCACCCTTATGGCAGAAAGTGAAGAGGAACTCAAAAGCCTCTTGATGAAAGTGAAAGAGGAGAGTGAAAAAGCTGGCTTAAAGCTCAACATTCAGAAAACGAAGCTCATGGCATCTGGTCCCATCACTTCATGGCAAATAGATGGGGAAACAGTGGAAACAGTGGCTGACTATTTTGGGGGGCTCCAAAATCACTGTAGATGGTGACTGCGGCCGTGAAATTAAAAGACGCTTACTCCTTGAAAGAAAGTTATGACCAACCTAGACAGCATATTAAAAAGCAGAGACATTACTTTGCCAACAAAGGTCCGTCTAGCCAAGGTAATGGTTTTCCCAGTAGTCATGTATGGATGTCAGAGTTGGACTGTGAAGAAAGCTGAGCGCCAAAGAATTGATGCTTTTGAAGTGTGGTGTTGGAGAAGACTCTTGAGAGTCCCTTGGACTGCAAGAAGATCCAACCAGTCAATCCTAAAGGAGATCAGTCAGTCCTGATTGTTCACTGGAAGGACTGATGCTGAAACTCCAATACTTTGGTCACCTGACGCGAAGAGCTGACTCATGTGAAAAGACCCTGATGCTGGAAAAGACTGAAGGCGGGAGGAAAAGGGGACAACAGAGGATTTGATGGTTGGATGGCATCACTGACTCAATGGACATGAGGTTGAGTGAACTCCGGGAGTTGGTGATGGACTGGGAGGCCTGGCATGCTGTGGTCCACTGGGTCACAGAGAGTCAGACATGACTGAGCGACTGAACTGTACTGAACTGAATCACTGATTACTGATTTTCTAATATGGGTGATGCTCCCACTATTCTCTGAACTGAAAGACTCGAAACCCAGGAGGCCACTCAGACCAATCCCCTTCTTCTCCAGGTGTGCAAAGTGAAATCCAGCAGTTGATAAGTTAAAACAATTAGTCTATGACAGACTCAGACTAGTAACTTGATTCCTACTTGGCAGTACAAAATCTAAACTTTTTGGGTCTATGGGGTCACAAAGAGTCGGACATGACTGAGTGACTGAACTGAACTGATACCACTTTCTATTAATAGGTTATTTGTATCACAGGTTATTAATAACCATATGCTATGTATCTTACTTGTCCAATCCAGCATATTAAATAAGATGGATCAAGGGACTGAGCCATTTTGAAAGCTTCATGAGCTTGCTAGGAAAAAAAGACAAAAAATAGTCAGTTTATAAATCTAATATTAAATCGCTTATATTAAAAAAGCATAAGAGATTAAGAAAAATCAGACTTGTAAACATGAATAGAAATGAAACAGAGAACTAATACTCCACTGTTTAAGCACAATTCGTACGTGCACGTGTAGCAACACTAAAACAAGTCTTAAATGCCTACTCCTAAAAAGAGTTCTGCAGGCTTCCCAGGAGGCTCAGTGGTAAAGAATCTGGCTGATAATGCAAGATACATGGGTTTGATCCCTGGGTCAGGAAGATCCCCTGGAGGAGGAAATGGCAACACACTCCAGTGTTCTTGTCTGGAGAATTACATGGACAGCAGTCTGGCACTCTGCAGTCTATGGGGTTGTAAAGACTTGGACACGATTCAGCGACTGAGCATGTGCAAAAGAGTTCTGGATACAACGGATTTCTCTACAGGCTTGGGAGTTCCGCAGGTGTCTACCTCTTGTCTGCAAAATTTTCAGTCAATCACCCGGATATTTGCTAATCCACAGGTTTAATGGAGGGCCTCCTAGATGGCTTAGACGGTAAAGCGTCTGCCTGCAGTGCAGGAGACCTGGATTCAGTCCCTGGGTTGGGAAGATCCCCTGGAGAAGGAAATGGCAACCCACTGCAGTATTCTTAGTTAGAGAATCCCATGGACAGAGGAGCCTGGAGGGCTACAGTCCATGGGTCACAAAGACTCAGACATGACTGAGCGACTACCACAACACAGGTTTAGTGGAAATCCTTAGAGAAGACTGTATCTATTCCCCTTGCCTTGACTTAACTGGGAACATAAAACTATTAATAACAACCAGCGCGGTCTGAGAACTGCTAGTGGGTGTAAAGGAATGGCCAACATAAATCTGCACTAAGCATTTAGGAAACTTTCAAGACACCTCACTTAGACACTTAAAATCACATGTTTTTTTCCTTTTTTCTGCTACGAAGAATAGCTTATTATATGTTGCTTTACACTGTTTTCCCAATAATCTCTGCATGGCTGATATTGTCTTTTCTTCCTTACGAGAACGTAGGCTCACAGGCAACACTAACCATAAAACCATAGTCATAGCTTATTAATAAGACTTGGCTTTGCTTAAATTTTTAAAAAATATTTTCACATATTTTAAGATCCAAATTAGTATTTTTCTTCACTTTATTTATAGTCTTCCAAAGCAGTCTTTGCAGAGACTTCATGTATCCCTGAGAATATCACTGAGCTATTTTTAAAGGATGGTATTCAATATACTGGCTGAAACACAAAACAGTATAGATTGCTATTATCTACAGATCCATGGAAACTTCTGAAAGTGAAAGTCGCTCAGTTGTGTCCCACTCTTTGCGACCCCATGGACTGTACAGCCCATGGAATTCTCCAGGCCAGAACACTGGAGTGGGTAGCCTTTCCCTTCTCCAGGGGATCTTCTCAATGTGGGGATCAAACCCAGGCCTCCCACACTGCAGGCAGATTCTTTACCAGTTGAGCCACCAGGAAAGCCCAAGAACACTGGAGTGAATAGCCTATCCCTTCTCAAGCGATCTTCCTGACCCAGGAATCAAACCAAGCTCTCCTGCATTGCAAGTGGATTCTCTACCAACTGAGCCATCAGAGAAGCAAACAAGACCCACAAACAGGCTCCCCATTAATGTACTCCAATTCTCTAACATACACCTGTTCGAGTATGACAAAGTACACCGTACATATAAAGGGATTAATATCTGTTAAAGGTGAATCTAAATCACCAAAGCAAGGGTTAAATTTAAGTTTCTAAAGCGTACTAATCATTGCCCTTACTTCATCATCCCGCCCAAGACATGTATGAAAGATAAAAAGAAAAACACCCAAATAATTCATAATAAAATTGTTTTAACCTCTAAATGAAAATACAATGTAATTATAAAACCAGAAATTTCTCGGGACATGGAAAGGAAAACAAATCTTACACATTCAATGTTCAATATAGTAAAGTAAATGCTATCCAACATCTAGCATATCAGCGAGAACACTAGATAAATTAACAATGTGCAAAGTATTTCTCCACAAGAAGCTTAATTATTATGAAGAGATCATACACAGAAAATGTTATTTACTTAGACTACAACAAAGCAGACAATATAGTATTTACCTCAATTTTTTCATTTGCAAGGTATAACACTCCCAAGTTGGTCCATGCAACAGCATTCTAAAAAATCAAATAAAATTAGGCCCCTTGTCTACATGGCAGTCTCAGAAAATTATTAACACGACATTTCGATGTTCTTTTTCATAGACAGAGACACAGAACACTCACAATTTGTTCTGACTGGATTGATTTGATGAAACAGTGCTGAGCAAGGGCATAATTTCCAATACCTGAAAAATACAGACTTTCATAAAACTCAACTATTGTTTAAAACAATCTAAAAATATTGAAGTGTTAACTCAATTCTTACCACTATAACAGGAAACTACACCAAGAGCATTCCAGTATAAGTGATTATTACTGTCAAGTCTCACAGCTTTTTTCAGACACTGAAAAGTAAAATTAGATACATTTTTATTTCTCGGAATATCAGCATTTATATACAGATAACTGTGAGTTTATGTGAAAACACTCTAGTATTTACTTTATCAAAAGCATCTTTTAGAAAATAACTTAGTTTTTTTTTTAAAGTTTATAAAAAATTTCTCAAAATCATACATGCATAGATTTCTCCAGTAACTCTTGAAGGTCATCTGAGTTGCTGCCTGTGTCTGCTAGATGTTGCGCTTGGCGATAATAATTAATTCCAAGGTCACACCACGTATTAGATGTAGACATCAGTTTTAATGCACGACCGTAACATCTATGGAAATATAAAAGTGAATGTTATATTTTTTTATGACGTTCTAATTTAATTTGAATGTCATCAAATGACCATCTTTGTAAATTACCTTCCTCCAAGATGGAGGAGCTCATTTTTCTTTAATACTTGTTTTCCTTCTTTCTGACCTAGAAGAACTCCTAAGACACTGACATTCACTTTAGATGGTGAGACAGCAGACAGAGAGGTACAAGCATCCCCAACTAGCTTCCAAAGGCAAGACACATCAGCTCGATGCTGCAGAGCCCTAAAAAAAGAAATTGCGATGCTTAAAAATTATTTCCAAAAAGCATGGCATTTATCTCCCTCACTACTACATACAATTAAAACAGGAAAGTGTACATATATACAGTCTTTAGTTCCTTAATTAAATGCAGCAAATGCTTTACTGAATTTACTAACCATCTTAAATCTTATTACCTCCTTTTTAAGAAGAAAGGAAGAGGGGAAGGAGAAGGAATTGTTTTAAGTGACAGAAACTGTGCAAACATTTCTTTGGTACTCTTTATCATTTTTCTTAGAAGCAGCAGAAATCCCATAAATAAATCAATAAATTATCCAGGACCATTAAAATTTACCTTTAATACTGGATCTTTTAAATTATGCTTTTTGTGTTTGTCTATTTAAACAAAAACCAAACCATTAAAGTCAGTAAATCTCTCTTAGTTGATTACCATAAATTAGGGTTTTGCTTGATCTCCCTCAAATTTAAAAAAAAGAACTAGCAAATGTATAACATAGCAAATATATCTGGTAATCCAAAGGAGTTTTACTTTCTGAGTTCAAGGATACCAAAAATCTAAATATGAAAGCGTGAAAAATCCCTATTTATTGAAGGAAGTAAGACTCAGTGGACAAGCTCAAAAAATAAATAAAAATATTAACTATGGTGGCAAAGGGCACTTTTTTTTAGAATGAGAAAATCTCAGCTATTCATTTCTCTTCACTTTTCTCAAAATCTTATAAATAAAACACAGCAATTGCACAATTAAGCCAAGTATTGGTAATCAGCCATCACAAACAGCTATGTTACTGGCAGATGGACAAGCAGATGGAACATTGTTCATAGCCTTTTCTACTCATGGAGTCCAGCCAAAAATCATTTTCCAATGTCTTTCTGAGAAACAAGATTAATTATTGAAGTCATCACTGAAAGCCCAATGTGAGGATCAGGAGGAAGGGCAACACTATTTGTTGCTCCTTTGCCTAAGTATCTCAGTGCAGTTTCCAAAATTGACAGCATGAAAGATGAAAACAGAGAGGAAAAAAAGAAGAGAATCACTGGCAGTTTTAACAACCCAAACTCTTATCTCCTTTTAAGTTCAGTAAAAACTAAAATATCTGTAAAGTGAAATAACTTCGATTGCCCTCACACAAGAATTGAAGTTATGTGAACATTCAAGTATAGAATTAAATACAAACTTGGGGCTATCACGTTAAAAGTTCTATATAACTGCTTGTAATTAGTTGTGAGTGCTACATGGTATCCAGAACAAAATTCTCCACTCAGAAAGGCAGTATTTGGAGCTGAAGCATCATCAATCAGAGGCTCACATTTACCTTTAAACGCTAGTTCAAACAAATTACACCCTCTTCACAATACCATCCTCTATGGAAAGAGTTCTAAGTGTTATGAAAGACTTGAAAAGAAACTACACAAATCAGAGGGAGAAAAAAAAATGAAGCTTTCACTTCAAATTTGGTTCATATTCAAAGCAAATCAATTCGAGAGCAAGGAAATCAATCAGACACAGAGGAGAAGGCAAGTAGGAAAAGAAAGGAAGTAAAGCACAATAAAGATGTTTAAGAGCAAAAAAATTAATTCTGCACCTAACTTGTGTACCTTTTATAGCCATCTATCACAAATAACATTCCACTTAAATAATGAATATAGTTCCATAAAATAACCAGAGTTGCTGAAACGTTTCTGTCTTCTTTCTTGGTATTAGATACCACATTTTTTCCTACACAAATTCTCTCCAGGAACAATCAGACTGCTACTTCACCTTTAGTCCTACCCTTAAGTCTAACACAGGCTCTAATTACTGAATGTAAAGCCAGTTGTACACCTAAAGTGCCATTTACCAACCAGTTCCAACTAGGTGCTCGTACCTCTAGGTCTCCTAAAAGAGAACACGGAAACAGTGGTACCCAAGCTGCTGCTACACTAGCTACTTCTTCCTTCCCACTCTTCTCTATGCATCCAGCATTTCAGCTGCTAAAAGCAAGAAACTATATTTGTTCCCCAGTGTAAAATCAATACAAATGTATGTTGCAGAATTAATTGGTTAGTCTGTCATTGTTTACGTTTGCAAGTCTGAATAATGACTGCTGTAGCTAATAGGATAAACAGAGAATGATTTTCTAAATTTGACTTTATTATAATACTAAGAAAATAAACACAATAAATAATAATACTAACCGAGTAAAATATTCCAGTGCTTTCTCTATGTAGTCTACAGCTTTCCCATCAAGATAATCGACTAGAGCTGCTTTTGCCAACAGGAGGTGGCATTCACCCAAACCTAAAAACAGGTAAGTTTGAAGATGTTAAAATATGTAAAAGAAACACTGAAAATGAACATCAAATAAATTTATTGGTGTACTATTACAGACAAAATTTAATGGTATTTTATAAAAAGTATCTTTAAGCATGGTCTTGCATACATTTATTGAAGAATTCAAATGGCAGAGTTCTGTTGGAGTAAACATGTATTGAAAGATAATATCTATGGAACCTACGAATTTTCATGATTTTCAACAAATTACTTACCTCTTAAAATCTTCTTTGAAAATGGGGATATTACTTAATAAATACCTAATATGATGCTACCTGCTATCACAGTATTATCATCTGGTGTCGTGAAACAAGATTTGATCTCTCTACATTCAAAACATTCATTGGACTTCCCTTGTGGCTCGACTGGTAAAGAATCCACCTGCAATGCGGGAGACCTGGGTTCAATCCCTGGGTTGGGAAGATCCCATGGAGAAGGGAAAGGCTACTCACTCCAGTATTCTGGCCTGGAGAACTCCATGGACTGTACAGTCCGTGGGGTTGCAAAGAGTCAGACATGACTGAGCGACTTTCACGTTCATAATATAAAAATTAAAAGAAATAGCAATTTCCTAAATTGCCTAGTAAACGTTTAATAAATGTGAATTCTTCTTCTGTTAAGGAATTTCATAAAATATTTTTTTAAAGGGTTTCATGGTCTAAGTTACATGTCACTTATGACATACAACACTTCTGAATTAAACTCCCCACTGATTCTTTAAAAAGGAAAAGGAAATGGAGGAAAGCAAATACAATGAACTCCAGTGTTTTTTTTAATGGTTAGAAATAATCATTTAAAAAGTAATAAAATATGGGTGGTGGTGTTTTACTTTAAATTACAAAAATAAGAAGGAATAGATACCTATAAAGGAACTAAAATTAGATGATTACAAACAATGAAAGTTGCCTCTAAAGTTCAAAAATGGAAAAAAATGAGGTTTTATAACTTACAAAGTAACTAAAACCTATTAAGATATTCTGAGGATATAGTGAATTAATTATCAAAATACAAGAGTAGGAAAATTCCTGTTTTAGAGATCTAATTTTTAGATCCAGTACCTATCATGCTATTTATCTAAAAGCTGTATCTCTATCACATTATTATTTATTAACTGTCACAAAACAAAATCTGACCTTTCTAGATTCAGACCTATGTAACAAGCTATACTATAAAAGGTTCTTACTGGACACATGTGATTAACTAAAGAAGTTCTTTTCAAGTTACTCAATACATTTAGAAATTTATTCAAGGATTTTATACTTTGGCATCACAAAAAGTCAAAGGAGCTATTAAAAAGCAATTACCTTTCAGAGCAGGCACATAATCTTCTTTCTTTTTAATGATCAGCTGGTACTGAGCTACCGCCTCTTTGTATTTGCCGAGGGTTTGCTGTATTGCCGCCACCTTAAACACACTGTATGTGGATTCTGGGTTCAGCTCGCTGGCTTTTGTGAAGGATTTCAAGGCTGTTGTATAGCCACCTCTGCTTAAATATGCCTCTCCTAATGACTCCCAACAATTGAAGTCCTTCGGGTCTGCCCTTAATGCTGCCTGTAAACTAAGAATTTCAAGAAAGAGAAAGAAAAGTAAAAGTGATAAAACTATTTCCACACCTTAAAGGAAAATACAAAGTAATGTAACTGAATCACACATATCCATGGTTTCCCTTATGGATAAAAGGGAAAACCCATATTTATTTAAAGCAGGTATACCTGTCCCTCTTATGATGTGAATTTTTTAATAGTAAGAAATGTCATTGTAGTTTTGGAATGAATAATAATAAGATCTTTTTTGAAGCAATGCCCACCAAAATTTCTTTTCCTTGACTGTGTGGGAGAACTCCAATTTCCTATCCTACCAGAACAGGTATACATCTGAACATCAGTCTATAAGCCCTCACCAAGAAATATGAGAGTTGAAAAATGGGAATAACAGGCATACTTTTAATTTCAGATAAAATTCCATGTCCATGAAAATTTTAAATGCCTGTATTCTATGTATTAACATAAATAAGAAACAACTTTGAATCAAATACATTTTCTTTACACGGTTCAAGCCAAACTACTAAAAATGAGCTGCCCCAAATGCCCTTCAAGCTACTAATATCTCTCCTGCCCCAAAACAATGCTTGTCGGTGCAAGAAAAACAAAGATACTGACCTTGGCTTATTATCACTCCTTAAATATATTCTAAGAACCAACTATATACATGATATTATTAAGACTTTACTTGACTGGACGTCTCTCTCTCTCCTTAACACAAGGACATCAGTTAATCCAGTTTTGTAATTCTAGTGCATGCAGATAATAACAGCCAATAAACCATAAATAAATTTTGCTACTTCTTCGATTAAAATACAATCTGGTGGGCGGCAACTTGTCAGTTCATTTTGGATATAAATGGTGTTTAATTTAAGGAAGCATTAGGCTAACAGAAGTTAAATACAGAAAGGCGCCTTACTCAGCCACTGCTTGGGAATGCTGACCAGCTTTCAGATAGTATAGGCCTCGCCTCAGCCAGGCCCACTTTGCCGTCCCAGCACTTGCCTTTTGAGTGACTGTTGTCAGGATAGCTAAGGCAGTTTCCTAATAAAAAGAAAAGACTAATATTAGAGATATTAAATATTATAAAAAATACTGAACATTTATGTAAACAGATATATTTTCATTTACCACTTCTGATTTTTTAAACTGGTATATACTGAACCACACTTTCAACATTAAGCAACTCAGTATCTGCCAATAAAAATTTACTCAATTTATAAGCAGTGGCACAAATACTTCTATAGCATCTAAAAATAAGGGGAACACGTGTATACCTGTATGGATTCATGTTGATATATGGCAAAACCAATACAATATTGTAAAGTTAAAAAATTAAATTAAATTAAAAAAAAAAAAGAATAACAAAAAAATATATCTCTACTTCCATACTCAGAATAAAATAAAAGACAAAAGTGTTTAAATTATTAGACATACCATCTCTTCAAGCTCGACACTTAAGTCAACTGCTGCAGCTCCAGATTCAGCATCGGTGTCATCCAATTCAAAAGCTTTCCTATAACATCCACGGGCCCTGTTTTTATCACCTACTACATCTTTGTAATAATGACCTAAATAGCAGAAAACTTTGCCCATGTATGTATCCAGTTTGGCAGCCTTTGAAAAAAAAAATTTATAATTACAGAATATTAAAGTTTGTTAGGATGGGTCCCTTTAAAAACATACACACAAATACACAGATTAGAGAAAAAAATTAAATATACAATATACCAAAACATCCTTTAACATAAGATTAAAAGCAGACATGAAAGCTGGCCATCACTACTTACATAAAAGTAAGCATAAAAATACTATTTCTTTGCTTTAAAAAATGTGAAATTGACTTATTATTTCATCAGTTTGACTATATGAATCAAGATAGGGATGCAAAACTTGTAGATGTTACACACCTAAAATGTATGTTAAACATGGAGAAGTATATAAGACTCATACACTGATAAAAGCAGAGTAGAATTACCTAAAAGCAATATTGTTTTCCAAAGGTAATTATGTTTCATTTTCTATAACATATGTTTCTTAAATCAGTAACTTTTACAATTTTATGGTTTAATTTTCTCCTAGAAAACCCATACAACATTCTCACAAAACCTTAGGCGTGAGAGATGAAACACAAAACAAACAATTCAGTAAAGAGTAATCTGAAGTACCTAACTTATTTGGTTATCAATATTTATTATTTTATAACAAATCCATTCCAACTAAGAACTAAATGATAGAATGTGTCACCTTTAAAAAGTGGGTCAGAGCCTTTGTTTTATCTTTTCTTGTTTCTTCACCCATGGACCAATATGTTAACCCAAGTTGGTAATGATATTCAGCAACTTCAGGATCTTTTTCAAGAGCTTGCTGAAAACTAAGTCACAAAAGGGAAGGATGGCATATTTAGATAGGGAGGTAGGCAGGTAGACAGATTAAAAAAATTAGAAGACCCCTAACTGGAACACTAAAAGTTTGAGTAATTCAAAGACGCCAAATTAGAAACAAGCTGTGGCTTCCTTGGTGGCTCAGTCGGTAAAGAATCTGCTGCAGTACCAGAAACCCAGGTTTGATCCCTGGGTCCAAAAGATCCTCTGGAGAAGAGAATGGCTACCCACTCCAGTATTCTTGCCTGGAAAATTCAATGGACAGAGGAGCCTGGTGGGCTACAGTCCATGGGGTTGCAATGAGTCAGACATGACTAAGCAATTAATACTGGGACTTAGGATTTAGGTCATGAAGGGAAAAAAAAAAAAAAGAAGAAGAACTTAAAACCAAACAGTTACACATACTTATTGACCATATGATTAGCTAATGAGATTTCAAAAATCCACCATGAAATTTTCCATATTTACTGTGCTATATAAAAAAAATATATTTTTAAAAAATAGTAAAGCTTACAAAGAGCAAACTTATGCAAAACTAGATCTTTATCTGGACATGAATTTGAGCAAACTCCAGAAGAGAGTGGAGAAAAGAGGAGCCAACAATCCATGGGGTGACAGAGTTGGACACAGCTTAGCAACAACAAAAACAATGAAAATCTTTATCAGATTCCTTCAGTTCGAATTTTCAAGAAATAATAAATTAAGACATGTCTAGATTTATGAGCAATCTAAATATATCCTCACCATTTTTCTGCTTGTAGATAGTCCTTTTTGGTAAAATGAATCAAAGCCTCCAGGGCATGCACTTCAGTTAGGTCAGGGTAAGAAGAGAGAAGGTCTTCCATAATCTATAAAGTATACATCTATCAATTCCATATCCAGACAAATATAATTTTTAACTTAAAAACCCAGCTTAAATGAAAACACCAACCTTTGAAGCTTCATCTAATGAGCCCTTGTTTAGATAGGCCAAGCCTTTGAGAACCAAAAGTCCTGGGATATTATTTGCATCAGAAACCTAGAAAATAATTTAAAGAATTGCTATAAATCTCCCACAACACAGTGCAGCAGAGTTTACTTTAACTAAATAATAACCAAAGTATAAAGACTCAGATAGAGGTCCTGATTTCTATCACTATTAACACTTTCATTCTTTGTAATCTTTTCATTAAAGAAAATTTCAAATATATCAGAAAGTTAGAGAATAGCATAATAAACCCACATCTACTTATCATTCAGTTTCAAAATTATTAACTCAAAGCCAATCTTTTACCATCTGTATTTCTACCCATTTCATCAAATTCCTGCTTAGATTATCCCCAAATTATAAATTTTCACTTGACAGTTCAGTATCTATATTTAATAAATTTGTTTTTAATAACATAATACACTACCATCATAAACACGTATGCAAAAGCAATAATACATCCTTAACATCATCAAATAATTAGCCAGTATTCAAATTTATCATTTGTCTCATAAAATATTTAAACAATTTGTTTTAATCAAATCTAAATAAGGGGCATAATTTCCACTGGTTGATATGTCTCTTAAGTTTCTTTTAATTTATAGACTTCTCTTCCATCTCTTTTTTTTTTTTGATCCCTTACTATCGAAAATACAGGCTACTGTCATCATTTCTCAGAGTCTGGCATTTGATAAATGTGTTCTCATGGTACTGACATGTTACCTGATCCCCTGTATCTTCTATAAATCAGTAGGTCTAGAAGTTTGGTCTGTTAGGTTTGATGCTCTGGCAAGAATACCTCGTGTGTACCTGCTCCAGGTTTCGTCTACTTGTTTCTTTTCTCTTGATGTTTTAATCCATTTCAGACTGGAAAATAGTGATTTTCCGATTCTATCATTCCTTCTTTCCTTACTCAGTGGCATAATTCAACAAAGAGAAGATTCTTCTCTCAGTATCTATTTGATTATTCTGAGGAACAGTTCATAAAAGACACAAAAGGTACTTTTTTCTTTCTAACTGGTCCCTTAGCATCCTTCAAAGATTCACTTTATTAAGCATGTTTCATTGATTTTTTTGGTATCAACATTAACATGAGGATTTAAGTATAAATGATGTATTTTAATCTAATGCAGTTACTAGTTCCCAAAGCATCCCCTTTTTAGTCTGCAAAAATCAATTCATGCTAGCTCCTGAACCCTTCTGAGATAATTCTATAGCCATTTATAATTTTTTTGATTTCTTGCATTATAAGATGTTCTGGACTCTTCTTGTACATTTTCTGTCTCAGACTTGGATTCCACCAGTTCTTCCAGAAACTCATCTTTTTTTGTAAAAAAGAAAACTATGGAAAGACCTCTCCAAAGCATCTACACAAAACACACTGTTGATGAAGACAAGAAGACAAGTAGAAACAAGAAAATAAGATACTAGGTTTTGAAGGATTCTGACAGCTGTTCTAATTTTAAAGAAATACTATGAAATGCAAAGCCCTTTGAAATATATAAAACAAGGACTTTTTTTCTAAAAATTAAAAACTCTGCAATATACTGAGTGATATAATTTCAGTTTTACCAAAAAATAGCCTTTATCTGAAAAATATCTCTAAAGGCACCATGAAACTACTAGTGTCTTCAATAATAAGACAATAATAAGTGACAATTCTTGTCAATAATCTATGAAATATTATCTGAAGGGCAAAATTTAGAATTTCAAATTAATAATAATCAAGTAGTTATAACCCCAGAGGGCAAACAGTGAAAAGGAGGATAAGAGCAAGAATAAGAAAGAAACTGCATCATATGAAAAACATTGTAAGCACTTAACCAAGAAGCAAACAAATAACTTGAGGAGTTTCCAAGTGTGTAAATAACTTACAGAAGTGCAGATTTAGTGAATTCATACCTCTAACACAAAGTTTTCCTAAGTAACTATTTGTGGCAAGGAGAGAATGGTTGATGCCCGGTTGACCAGAAACTAAATATTAATAACGAAGGGAAAATTCAATGATAAGACTA
Source organism: Bos mutus (assembly GCF_027580195.1). Taxonomy (NCBI): domain Eukaryota; kingdom Metazoa; phylum Chordata; class Mammalia; order Artiodactyla; family Bovidae; genus Bos; species Bos mutus. The sequence goes on from NC_091623.1 coordinate 26,066,154, forward strand.
CCTGATCAAGAGTACGAATTGCTTCCTCTGAAGATTCATAATCTGAGAGTTTAATCAAAGCCTCTGCTTTCAAACGAAGACAAAGATTCTTCTGATGCAGACTGCCACCAGACACACCAAGATTATCTATATTCTTCAGAGCTGACAAAAGGAAGGACAGCCAAATGAAGACAACCAAAACACTTCACTTTCATTTCTTAAGGGTAACATAACAAATTACAGATATATAAACTGTTGAAACAATATACATGAAGAACAATTCAAAGCTAAATATAAATTTTTCCCTGAACTCTTTATGAAAATACCTGAATTTAAAACAGATCAAAATTTAAAATTGCTATCTTCACATAACATATAATAAAACTGAACATCCTGAAACACAACAATGGCTGTCTATATCTGCTATATAGCAGAGGTTAACCCTTAGCCAAAGCATCTATCACAGAAATAGCCCATTAAAGATAAGGGAAGGGTAAAGAAGCTGAATTAGGATGAACCACGGTAAATTATTTCTCAGCTGCAGAAGTAAGGTCACCAACTAGGTCAAGAGCAGTGAATCGCTTTCCTGATTTCTGACACCCACACCTGACCCATGTGAACATATTCAAATAAGCTCTAAGATACCTTTCTTTGTCTATTATCTACATTAGAGGAATCAAGAATCTACACTGGAGTGAAGGTTGTAGAACACACCAGAAACTTCCCGATTACACACAGCATCACCACGTAAGCCTAAAGTGGCTTTATCAAAATTCCAACTATAAGTAACCTTGGAAAAATACTCACTGTTGGTTTAAAAATAAATATAGTAGTAGACATGCATACAGACTTGATGGGCTTTTTTTTCACTTCTACTTTTATTTCTTTTTTAATTTTTTAAATTAAATTTATTTATTTTAATTAGAAGCTAATTACTTTACAATATTGTATTGGTTTTGCCATACATCAACATGAATCTGCCACTGGTGTACACGTGTTCCCAATCCTGAACCCCTCTCCTGATGGGTTTTTAATCTCCCCAGTAAAATTTAAATTAGCTGTCAACTTAGAATACAAAATAAAGCACCACCATCGTTCTTCCTTAAGACGAGAAGCAGCAGGGTTGACCACCCTTAAAGATGTCAAGAATACCTTGGTTGCATGAAAGAACAGCTTCCTTAGGTTTATGCATTCTTACTTGGGCTTCTGCTAGATGATACCATCCAGCTGTGCAGAGGGGGCTTTCCTTTATCCCTAAGAAGATAACAGCAATCACAAAGTCCAAGGTTTCCATCACTACTGAGGTGAACAGCCCTGCCACCCACTCCCCAAATGAGTCTCCTCCCCTCTCCCTTGTCACCCATCTGACCAGTCACAAAGTCACACTGATTCCATGCCCATCACTTCAGTTGGGATCTCCATCACCCATCCCAGATCAGTGCAAGTGCTTGCCCTCTACTCAAATTCATTCTCTACACTGTAGTCAGAATATTTCTAAAAATACATATGGGATTATGAAATCCCTATACTTAAGACGTCCAATGGTTCCCAATTGGATAACACACAAACTCCTTAATGAGGTTTGCAAGGCCCCTCTCCAGCCTCAATCGTTCTCATACTTCCTTTTCCAATCTCCCTGAATGGCCAGGAGTGCCACGAATGCCAGCTTTTCTCTCGCCTCAGGCCATCTCAACTCTCAGCCCACAGCACCCTCCCCACCACCAGGCTTTCTATCTGTCACTCAGATCTCAATCTGAATCAAAGTTCATCCAGAAACATCATACTGGGCAAGACTAAACTAAAGCCTCCTAAGGATGGAGACATTATCTTTATTTTATAGATAAAAACAATAAGACATAAAGAGTTTAATGAACTTTCCTAAGGTCTTGAAATTTGTGAATGGCAGAGTTGGAATTCAAACTTAAGCAGACTCCAGAATATGTATGTACATTTTTTTTTTGCTTCTATCCTAAATATATACATTCCTTAAAGAAAGGCCCAAAGATAAATAACTGCTGACTGACACCTATACCTCATGTTATACTCTGCACCCCACACACTTACCTTCTGTTAAGTTCCTAACAGCATCTTCGTACTTTTTGTCTTGTAATGCTTTAATGCCTAAACCTATGAGACCTGTACCACTTTGGGGATCCATTTCCACTAGTCTACAACAATACTGTTCTCCCTCATCAGTAAGACTTCCTGGAATTAAAAGAAAAAGTTATTAGCATACGTATACCAATATGTGCCAAAACCTACGCACCATAAATCTTTTTAAGATGTAAGTTTTTGAAAAATTAAATCTCAAAAGCTGGCTTCTTACAAACACCTCCACATTCTGATTCCAGGAATTCAAAACTTAAATAGATCAACAAATCTAGAAAATATTAACATTTCATTTAAAAAAAAATCATGTTCCTTCTTGTTCTTAAATACCAGAAGTAGAAACCACTTTATTCACAGCAGTATCAGTAAACCAAACCTGCTGTCATACTCAAGGGTTTCACACAAGAAACCTATGGCTACTTGTCATAATGCTAAGACTCAGCCACCGCTTGCCACCAGGTCTCCCTTTTCTATTCAGCAGTACAATTTTGGTTGTTATATGAAGGAATTCTTGTCAAAGGACAGAATCTTCGCTAATTTCTCCCTGGACAACAATGTACTGCCAGAGATGAGACACCCAAGGTGCCAGATGCAGTGGACTCGTCCAGCACACGGCACCCTATACAAAGACTGAGTCACGTTCTTCTCAGGCTTACAAGTTCAGCACTACATTTTTGCATTCTTTCAAAACTTCCTTTTCCTATGTAAGTTAACAGTTAAGCTTACGTAGTAATCATTCAGTGTCTGCATTTTGAATTTATTTTGGTAAAAATAATTAGCTTAGAAAACATTGTAGGTTCTGTTGTATTTCCATTTTCTCAAACCACAATCAATCCCAAGATTCCTGTTCCCAGAAAAGCAGAAAAACAGGTGGAAAAGAAGGCTTCTGTTTTGAGAATAAACTGTGAATACCATTCACCACTTTAATAAATTGTTTAATCACATAAGAAAATTCTTAAAAAGTAATTTAGACAGTAATTTACAACTTGAAGCAATAAACAAGGGAATAAATAAAAACAGGTTAACTGAAAAAAGACCTGATGCTTATGTATTTATGTAAAACAGTCACAAACCACATATGGAACCACTGTTTCAGCAACAGATATTAAAGGTGAATTCTTTGCATGATACCATTTAGCTTACATATTTACACAAAATTTTCAAAACCAAACATACAACAATGCATAATCCCTAAATAATATTTTACATATTAACTTAGAAGTCCAAGTTGGCGCCAAAGATTCACAGAATTCATAATGGCTAAAGAATTAAAATTTCAATACTATTTGGTGAAATGTGAGAATCAATTGGAAGAAATATTACTTTGGTTACTAAGCCAGAAAGAAGAAGCCTGATTCTACACAAGAATTCTCCTTCTGTCAACATGTTCTATCGCTTCTATAAATATGAATTCCAAGAATAGACATGCCTAGTTTCATACACCCTGCATCCTCCAAAAGCAAACCAATGGGGTCCCCCCCTCTATTTTATCCAGTGGTATTGTCTAAACTATCAGATATCAGAATAACCTGGAAGACTTTTTAAAACCAAAAATGCTGAGCTCCACTCTCAAAGTTTCTGATTCAGGATTCAGCAGGTCTGCTATTAGCCCTGAGAATCTGCATTTCTAACAAGTTCTCAGGTGATACTCCTGGTCCAGAGATCATACTTTAAGAACCACCAGTCTACAGTATTTGCCAATACCATATGCCCACTGTATTACTAGCTTTATGACAGGTATACCCTGCCTTTGCTGTCTCTGTAACTAAACAGTCATTTCTGAAAGATAGGGGCTAGTATAGTATCTTACACATGGCAGACATTCATTAAATATTGTAATGATCTTTTAAAAATACCATTACGAGGCTTTACTATTGGCTCAGCGGTGAGGAATCCCCGCCAGTGCAAGAGACATGAGTTCAGTCCTTGGGCTGGGAAGATCCCATGTGCTGTGGAGCAGAGGGCCTATGAGTCACAACAACTGAGCCTCTGCTCCAGAGCCTGGGAGATGTGACCACTAAGCCCACATGCCATAACTGCTGAAGCCCAGGTGTCCTGGGGCCCATACTCCACAAGAGACACCACCACCAAGAGAGGCCCTCACACCGCGGCTGGGAAGTGGCCCCCACTCGCTGCAACCAGGGAAAAGCCCACACAGCAGCGAAAACCCAGCACAGCTAAAGGGAAAAACTTAAAAAAAATTAATACCGTAATAACAGATGTCCCAAAAGGCTGAGTCTATGAATAGGCAAATGGCTGAGAATTACTATGGAGAATTAAAAACAGTCACCATTCTAAAAAAGAAAATAAAATGGCTACTAAAATTTTATCTTCAATTTCTACTCAACTGAGTCAAAACTCTCTTACTCCATAAAAACACAATTCATGACAGGCTATCCTGGCTATCACAACTGCCCTGATTACAGAAAACACACCTAAGATGAAAAGAAGACAAGCCAGTCAGGCATCTTTCCAATGAACATCCACACTGAGTGTAAGCAAAGTGTGACTAAGAGATGAAAAGGGTTTCCAAAAGGTCCAGGAACATGAAAACCTTTTAAAAGAAGGTAAATTTTTCTAACATACTCCCTTTGTTAACATCTGGGAGCACAATTATAGAAACAAAATGAGATTTGAGGAAACTATATTCACGTCAAGCCCTTAAGAACATACTCTCTACATATGATCAAGTGGCACTTAGAGGATTTCTCTACAGTGTTCACAAAAACCATCAACAGTAATAACGACACAAGGAATATTCCAGCTTCAACTCTCAATCCACTTCTCCATACTAATTCTTATTGAAAATACTACCTATACAAATGTTGGAGACAAAACCAGAGAGGAAACAGACTTCATTAATCTGAATAGAAAATCATTTACTTATCTGCTCTTTTTAACATTTAAAAGATTCCAAGATTCCAGATTCAGTGACTTTAAAACAGTTTGGCCATATTACCTTTATTTATCAATAAGGCAAGTAAGAGGCACTGCCCTGGTGGTCCAGTGGTTAAGGCTCTGTGCTCCCAGTGCAGGAGACCCGGGTTTGATCCCTGGTCAGGGATCTAGATCCCACATGCCACAACTAAAGATCCCAAACATTGCAACAAAGACCCCACACAGCCAAATAAAAAAATAAACAGGGCAAGCTAGACATGGAGCTGATAAAAGATGTTCTGAAAAGGTTCAGAGCAGGTGCTAAGTAATAGCTGTAAGAATTCTGTTTTCTAAAGTTTATCACAAAAAAAGGCAAGAGGTGTTTTTTTTTTAATAACTATATTATTTCTGACATCCCAAAGGAATCCATCAGTGCCATAGAACTTTATTTTTTTTTAAATAGCCTAGCTTGGGAGGGAGAAAAACAGCATGTACTCATTTCTTTATTTCCACCTGGATTTTCTAATATTTCTAGAACACAAAACCTTACACTCTTTTCTGTTTGAAGAACCAAGTCCTTTTTTATCTTCCCCCATTTCAGCAATAAAGCAAAACAAAATAAATCAAAAAAGGTCATTTAGCATGAAATAACATTTCATCAGGCGAAAGCTATTCACTACTTGTTATGTGAAGCTTTATAAACAGAGTCATTTCGAAAACACATCTTCAAGCCTCAACATGCAAAGGAGGACAAAGGAGAACGGATCTATTTGTCCTCAGTGGAAAAGAACTCAGTGATTAACTGCTGTTGAAGTAGCAAATTCTGCAGGCACTGAAGTACTCTGGGGGAGGATAGATCAGCCTTTAGGAGGCCTTCCAGATTTTCAAAAGTTCTTAATATACAGAAACTTCAGCTTCAAGGAGCAACGAAAATATGAAAAAGAAAGAAACCATTAAGCACAGCTTCCTACTGTCCTGCCTTAACAATTAAGCTCTCACCCCAGAATAATGCTGCTGCTGCTGCTGCTGCTGCTGCTAAGTCACTTCAGTCGTGTCCAACTCTGTGCAACCCCATAGACCGCAGCCCACCAGGCTCCCCCGTCCCTGGGATTCTCCAGGCAAGAACACTGGAGTGGGTTGCCAGCTACACCTCCTGTATTTAACGTGTCCAAGTCTGCACTGCTCCATTCCGAAAACCCTCACAACGAACATTCCAGCAGGGAAAGAAGCTGTCCCACATGGATAAATATCCACCAACCCACTCCCCTTTGCCAGGATATAGAGCTCTCTTTCAACTCTGCAAATTACCCATCCTCAAAACCTCTTTGAGAATGATTTTTTTTTTTTTCACATAAACCAACACCCTCTCTAATCAAACGGCATAACCCCTTTGCTATCTCTTTACTAAAATATTTTGTCAAGTATTGAATTTACAGGCAAAAGTCTGCAGACTACTTTTTTTTCTTTGGTTTTGTTTTTTAGTTCATTTTTAATTAAAGGATAAGTATTTTACATGCAAACTATTTGTTGATCCCACTTCTACAATTTTGTAGGCTTTTGGGGATATGAAGGCATATTTACTCGACAAATTCACATTACAGGGTTATATGTGCCTCTTAAGAAAACGTTTAATTAGTTTTCAAAAAGAAATGTCAGAGTATCTTCATGTGAGCAGGTCAAGAATGAATAGCTGAACAGGAACAGAAACAAAAGGGTAAACTCCAGCCATTAATTTATCAATCACAATTGTAAACACAGAAAAATGGCTGGAAGATGGATACCAGGGGCTACACGATAAAGAAAACCAGTCCGCTTATCTTGGGAACACACTGGCCTCAAGTTAAAGTTTGAAGAAACTGAGTGATTTAGAACTAAGCTTCCTATTAGAGCAAAACAAAATAAAAACCATACATACAAGCTCTAAGCATGCTTCTGGTACTGAAAGTCTCTCAGTAGGCATCCTCCTCCTTGACCGCAAGGCAACGCCCATAATGTTAACTAGCTCTTTCTTCTTGAAAGTCTCCTTCCAGGTGACACCACTGCAATTCCCCTTCTCCTCTAAAAGTCTATTATCCCCTTTCACACTTCCTCCTCCCGTCCCTTAAATGAAGTCAGTCTGTCCCTGGATTGCTTCCCTTTATACCTGCTCTCCACTTCTTCCTCCTCTTTTCTCATCATGTATTCTAAATTTCAATTCACTCACTTTGATTAAAAAAGACAGCCCTACTAAAGGCCTCTTAATCATAAAACTAGTTGCTCAATCTCTCACGACAGCTCACCCTTGTGAAATGCTTTCCTTGCCTTCTGTCTTGCTTTTTATCGAGGTCCCCCTCTTTCCTCTCTGACCTCTTCACTTCTCTGTCCTCCATTTCCTTCTTCCCCCTCTTCCTCCCTTTCCACACAAGGCACATTATACATGTTTCTGCTCTTCAGGCATCCTCTGAAGTCGTCCACTCCATTCCCTTTCACCTACACGCAAATGGTGTCCAAGCCTTAAAACTAGCCTTTGTACTGCTCTCTCGAGAGTAAACCCTGATGAGCATTCCCCTCTGAACACCCGTTAACACCTCCTCTCAACAACTTACCTTTGTACAAACCATCATTCCATATTAGTACAACTTTTCAGGAAAGCCCAAAATTAAAATTGATTTCTCCCTCCTTTCACCTCTAAAAAAATCTCTATTGTCTTCATTTACCTGTTACTTTCAGTTGCTATCATATTCCCAGTTCATTCGTTCCTACAGTTCATTTGTTCTTAGTATCACTTATTCTATCCAATCTAGTCTATTTTCTGTACAATATATCCTGCAAACCAAGTTAGAGACTTTATACTTCATAAGCTACTCACTACGACACTTCTGCGCTTCCCGAGTGGCATTAGCGGCAAAGAATCCACCTACCAATGCAGGAGACGCGAGAGATGTAGGTTCGATCCCTAGGTCAGGAAGATCCCCTGGAGGAAATGGCAACCCACTCCAGTATTCTTGCCTGAAAAATTCCCTGGACAGAGGAGTCTAGCAGGCTACAGTCCAAGGGGTCACAAAATATCGGCCACAACTGAGCGTGCACAACACTTACAACGTTTGCTTTTCTCACGTTAGAGCAAAGTGCTCTTCCACGTCTATCTTGGACTCAGTTAAAGTAAGGAGAAGGGGATCCATTTACTGCTCACCATAAAAAAATCACAGACTGAAGGTAAGAGTTCAGGACTTCAACTCAGGCACGAGAGGGGAAAAAATACAAGTTGGACTTAGAAGGGGAAGTCAGAGTAGGCAGAGTCAAGATTGGTATAATGAGATTTCTGTAATAGGAATTTTCCCTCAATTATCTTTAGCGGTAATTTTCGACCATTTTTCAATTATGGAATATGTGACGGTCAGTAACAAACAAAGCATTCCCAAGTGTATACTCATTTAGCAACAAAGTGAAAAAACTTAGCTTAGGAAAGCTCTGCACCAACTCACAATCACTACCACACTGGTACTGGTACTGTTAATTCCATCCCAATGACTGACTTCAATGAACTTTATTTGTATCAGGTGAATACACACATGGACAGGAGTGATATTCAAGTTATTTTTAAAGCACCTGTTCAGCACAGACCCTGGCAAAAAAGGACAGCAGCTGCTATGAAAACCAATATAGTCAACATTCTGTAAACTGATAGGCACAAGACATCTACAGCTGCAAGTTGTGGCAACTCCCAGCAGGCTAGCTGTCATCACCTCTCTCTCTTCCCCCAGAGAAAGCACACAACGAAGCAAGAGCACTGAGCACACACTAAGACACACTATCTGACTTGAATTCTGCTCTGTTTTATTGAAAAAGCAGATCATTCACAAACTTCATTACTTTATCATATTTAACAATGTACTTGTGTGACAATGACATACGACATAACATCAACACTGAGAATGCTTATCATTAACAAAATCTTCTCCAGGACATTTATATCCCTATGTAATACAGTCTAAACTACTTAACTGAAACAGATCTTAGTCTTTCTACTACAGCAAATAAAACTATTCTACTATTCCCCCAAACTGCACCTAGCTCCATACCTCTGCTCATGCCATGGGGAGTATCTTTCACCTCCTCCTGTTCATCTAATTTCTATGGAAAATTCAAGACCTTCTCCAATTCCCACCTTCCAAAAGACCTTACTAATCAACAATGAATTCAGTTCAGTTCTGTTCAGTCGCTCAGTCGTGTCCTACTCTTTGCGACCCCATGAATCGCAGCAAGCCAGGCCTCCCTGTCCATCACCATCTCCTGGAGTTTACTCAAACTCACGTCCATCGAGTTGGTGATGCCATCCAGCCATCTCATCCTCCATCTGCCCCTTTTCCTCCTGCCCCCAACCCCTCCCAGCATCAGAGTCTTTTCCAATGAGTCAACTCTTCACATGAGGTGGCCAAAGTACTGGAGTTTCAGCTTTAGCATCATTCCTTCCAAAGAACACCCAGGGCTGATCTCCTTCAGAATGAACTTGTTGGATCTCCTTGCAGTCCAAGGGACTCTCGAGAGTCTTCTCCAACACCACACTTCAAAAGCATCGATTCTTCAGCACTCAGCTTTCTTCACAGTCCAACTCTCACATCCATACATGACCACTGGAAAAACCATAGCCTTGACTAGACAGACCTTTGTTGGCAAAGTAATGTCTCTGCTTTTGAATATGCTATCTAGGTTGGTCATAACTTTTCTTCCAAGGATTGAGCGTCTTTTAATTTCATGGCTGCAGTCATCATCTGCAGTGATTTTGGAGCCCAAAAAGATTAAGTCTGACACTGTTTCCAGTTTCCCCATCTATTTCCCATGAAGTGATGGGACCAGATGTCATGATCTTCGTTTTCTGAATATTAAGCTTTAAGCCAACTTTTTCACTCTCCTCTTGCACTTTCATCAAGAGGCTTTTTAGTTCCTCTTCACTTTCTGCCATAAGGGTGGTGTCATCTGCATAGCTGAGGTTATTGATATTTCTCCCGGCAATCTTGATTCCAGCTTGTGCTTCTTCCAGCCCAGAGTTTCTCATGATGTACTCTGCACAGAAGTTAAATAAGCAGGGTGACAATATACAGTCTTGACGTACTCCTTTTCCTATTTGGAACCAGTCTGTTGTTCCATGTCCAGTTCTAACTGTTGCTTCCTGACCTGCATACAGGTTTCTCAAGAGGCAGGTCAGGTGGTCTGGTATTTCCATCTCTTTCAGAATTTTCCACAGTTTATTGTGATCCACACAGTCAAAGGCTTTGGCATAGTCAATAAAGCAGAAGTAGATGTTTTTCTGGAACTCTCTTGCTTTTTCAACGATCCAGTGGATGTTGGCAATTTGATCTCTGGTTCCTCTGCCTTTTCTAAAACCAGCTTGAACATCTGGAAGTTCACGATTCACGTATTGCTGAAGCTTGGCTTGGAGAATTTTGAGCATTACTTTACTAGCATGTGAGACGAGTGCAATTGTACAATGAACTCGGTGGCTCACAATTCCCTGTGTCACTATACTTTCCTGTATTTCTTAGCCTTTTCATGTGCATAAAGACTAACTATCATACCTCCTCTCATGTCCAGAAATACTGAAATAATACTTTACAAGCAATAGGCAATAAAGCAATTTTTGATTGACATCAACATTACTCTCAGATCTCTAGGACACACAATATAATAAAGAAGAAATTACCTGATTCAATTAAATGTAAACAAAGCACTTCTAATGGATATTGTACAGTGGGATAGATGTTTATCATTCCTTCACAGGCCTTCTTCAACCTAGCAGTCTCATGAGGAAACTTGAAAAAAAAAAAGTAAAATAAACTGAGTAGCAGTAAAATATATTTATGAATACGTTCCTCATTAGAATAGAAAAGTCATATTAGAAATTTTAAAAATCAACTTACTTTGGATAAACACTGAATGAAATGTTTATAAAGCACTTGGTGATCTTCGCTAGGAATCTTATCTGATAAGCCCAATGCATTCTCAAAAGCAGTTAAAAGCTGAAACAAAGAAACAAAAAAACTATCATCTGTAGTTTACTTAAGTGACAAATGTAACAAACAGTTGAACACAGAAGACTCACTTATACAAAGGACACCCTCAACTAGTAACTGCAAATATGTTTATTGTCTGGCCCTGACAATTTCAATGAGGGGAAAAAATGTATAAGCTTGGAATACATCCCAACTCCAACTGGCCAGCAGACTGCACTGAACTGAGGGACAACTATAAACTGCTTAACAACAGTAATGAAATGTTCCCTTAAGTGCTTGCTGCTCTCTACTAAGGAGTTAAGAGGTGTAGTCTCATATGTCAGTGTAGCTTCTATTGCCCAGATCACTTTTAAAACATCCCTTCTGAAATCACCAGTACAGTCTTTGGAACATCTTCATAATAGCAAATCTTCAATCTCAAAAACAAAATGTTTCTGAAGTCATACTTTTGATAAAAGAAAATCAGAGATATGACTGAACTGTAATGAGATCATTTCCTTTATACAGTACTATTAACTGACTTTGAGGAAAATTCCAAAAGAAGCCTTCTAAATGTTTCCTCAGCAAAAACAGCAATACCTGAATCCAAGGCAAGCACTTTTAAAGAGTACCATTCATTTGGTTACATAAGTTTCCATTTTTCACAATGAATTTCCATGACTGTATAATGAAAATTCATAATACAGTTCACCATCTCAAATTCTTTTTGTAAAGGATGACGTGAAGTCTGTATAAGTAAGTAAAATTTTACTGCTCTGATAAAGTTAATGATCTTGAAGAAAATAAAAAAAGAAGCCTAACAAAGTCAAGCATGCACAATAGGTTCAAAAACATAATAAAGAAATTAATCCATATGTAAAATATATGACAAATTTTTTTCTCTGAACACAAATGAAGCAGAGTATCACTAGCATTCAGCTTGAAAATAACTGCCCCCCAATACTTTTATCCTATTTTTAACAGCTAGAAATTAATTATTAAAATGACAAGTATAATTAATTCTCTTCCCTGAAGTAGTACAGTATGGATTTTTTTAAATTTTACTTATTTCAGCATGTCTCTGATACTCCGGTAACCTATACTATTTTAAAGAAATAATGAAGTCAAATATGAAGATGTGATTTAAGAGAAATCAATAAATCACCTAATTTTGTCACCATTCAATTTCTTTCTACAAGTGAATCTATATACCAGTAAATCAATATATACAATGGAGATAAGATAGTCCCTTCAACAAGTGGTGCTGGGAAAACTGGACAGCTATGTGCAAAATAATGAAATTAGAGTACTTCCTACAAACATATAGAGTACATATACAAAAATAAACTCAAAAGGGATTAAAGACCTTAATGTAAGACCAGAAACTATAAAACTCTTAGAGGAAAACAAAGGCAGAAGACTCTCTGACATAAACCACAGCAAAATCCTTTATGACCCAACTCCTAGAGTAATGGAAATAAAAATAAACAAATTGGATGTAATTAAACTTAAAAGCTTTTGCACAGCAAAGGGAATTATAAACAAGGTGAAAAGACAACCCTCAGAATGGGAGAAAATAATAGCAAATGAAACAACTGACAAAGGATTAATTCTCCAATATACAAATGAATGAAAATCTTATTCTCATATTTTCATTCCTAGCACTTAGGACATTGCCTGACATACAGTAATAGTTTCCCCATACTTTCTGATTAAAGGAACAAATGAGTGAGTGAACAAATGAAGAAAGAGCTTCCAATCTTACGCAGAATCTATAATTGTTAACATTTTAAAATTCTATTCAATTTAACAAGTGTACATTGAGTGCTTATTTACTATAATAAGAAATTAAGTTTACCTTTAAACTTACAAAAAATATAATGATGAAAATATTTTTCATTTACAGTTCAAAACCAGTGGTTTTTTAATAGTCTTTTAAAAATTCTTTTCAATTACTTGAAAAGCTGCAGTTTAAAAAGGAATACTGCTAGGAATAAGCAATCCAGATACTAAATATAAACACTCTAAATATAATAGTCTACTACTGACAAGGGATTAATCTCCAAAATACATTTAATACAAATACTTTATGCAGCTCAACAACAACAAAAAGAAAAACCAAATAACCCCAGCAAAAACCGAGTGCAAGATCTAAACAGACATTCCTCCAAAGAAGACATACAAAGAAGATGGCCGAGAGGCACATGGAAAGATGTTCAACATCACTAATTATTAGAAAAATGTAAGCCAAAACCACAATGAGGTATCACCTCACACCGGTCAGAACAGTCATCATCTAAAAGACTACAAACAACAAACGCTGGAGGTGGTGTGGAGGAAAAGAAACCCTCGTACACTGTTGGTGGGAATGTAAAATGGTGCAACCATATGGAAAACAGCATGGAAGGTCCTTCAAAAAACTAAATACAGAACTATCATGTGATCCAGCAATCCCACTCCTGGGCATATATCTGGAGAAAACCATAATTCAAAAAGACACACGCACCCCAATGCTCAATGCAGCACTGTTTACAATAGCCAAGACACAGAAGCAACCTAAATGTCTATCGACAGAGGCGTGGACAAAGACGATGCAGGCATACATGCAATGGACTATCACGCAGCCATAAAAAGAATGACATAACCCATCTGCGACAACACGGACGGACCCAGAGATCGTCGTACTGAGCAAAGTCAGACGCAGAAAGACAAACATCATATGATATCACTTACATGCTGAATCTATTAAAAAATGGTACAGAAAAAGAGACATGTAGAAAACAACCTTACAGTTACCAGGGGGGCAAGTAGCAGGGGAGGGATAAACTGGGAAACTGGGATTGACATATACACAGTACTACATGTAAAATACATAACTAATAAGGACCTACTGGGTCTCGCACAGGGAACTCTACTGAATACTCTTTAATGACCAACATGGGGAAAGAATCTAAAGAGTAGATGTATGTACATGAATAACTGATTCACTTTGCTGTACACCTGAAATGAACACAACACTGTAAACCAATAATACTTTAATAAAAATTAAATACATAAAAAAATAAAATACTCTAATTGTTAAACCTGAAAGCAATTTAATACTCTTAGTTCAGAAATATGAAGACACATACCTTTAAGGTACAATTTTTTAGAAACAGCAGTTTTGTAAAAGTCAATTTCATAGTTTCTTTTTCACAGTTATTAAGTAACTGATATAGTGTGAATTCTTGTGAATATAGGGATGTAAAATTTTGATACCCTGAATACCATTTCCACTCTGTCCAGACTTAGTTTGAAACTGCAGGCCTGTAACTCTGACTTTATCAGGAAGAGCATCTATGAATTTAAAATATCTAGTCTGACATACAGTGTTTTTCTATATTATATCATGTTTCCATTTTCTAAACTCAACTGAATGATCAACTTTCATGATACAAACTGTGGGCAGTACACGACTCAGTACCAATTGCTGGGTCTCATTATTCTGGTCCTCAGTGCACTCAGCCAGCAACTGAGTCAATTTCCTCCACAGCTGATGAAGCTCCTGGTTGTCTGCACCTTCTTCCTGTCGTGTCTTTATCAATTTGTGCCATGTTCGGGCCACCTATCAAGGAGATTTAAAATGGTTACTATATGTAAAATACTGAAATGCTATTAAAAACATTTAAATCTATAAATAAAAACATCTTTATTTACTAATACATAAAAACTGCAAAAGCAGAGAGCTCCATCTATTATGAATTCCATAAAAAACATAGGATGACTGGGCAAACCCACATAGTCCTTATATGAGAAGTATGACTGAGATACCAGAGTGCATACAGGAATGACTATATGCCCCAGTCTTCATAACTTACAGCATCAGCAGTGGGACACCACAAATGAGTCACTGAATTCTACAGATGATACACTTTTACTTATTTTATTTATCCCTGCCCAGTTTCAAAAAAGTTTGGAAGTTATGATAGCTGAATTCCAAGTTACAGTTTTCAAAGCACTGCAATTTGTTTTGATGCTGTATCATATGTTCATTTTTAAATGTGTCCTTAAGCTAAATGAAAGCTTCCTTTTACTAATGGTTTTATTAAAAGAAATTTACTACCCAAGCAAATCATTAACCGACCTCTACGTGTTTCTTTTCTTGGTAATACAGATCCACCAGTTTCTTACAGACATCACACCACTTCTGTTTGTCAACACTTAGAATAGAAAAAGAGGATTTTGAATTTGATTAATGAAAAAAACTGAGGACTTAAGACACAAAAATTAAAATATCACCAAAATAATACTACTGGAACATATCCTCTATCACACTACAGAAAAATTTCATAAAATGAGCCTCTCATAAAAAATAAAGGTTTAAGAAACATTATCTTCTATTACATTGACTAAAAATAATATCAAAGTTCTCAAATTAGTCAACCTGCCTACTATTACTGTTTCAATCACAATTAAGAGATTCTGTAACAATAGTTTGAAAGGAAAATGATTTCCAATTCCCAGTAAATGTTTGAAGTACTTGTATATAATTTTAACCAGTTTCTTCTACTTCAAGCCTTTACAGAAACGAGCCTTTCGCCACGTACTGATTACCTTTCATACAGATCCAGGAGCTTTTGGTAAACACCAGGTAAGTCATCCTTAGCATTTATGTGATTACATTTCTCATACAAACTTGCTAACCCCTAGAAGAGGAAACAGCAATGATTACTCTTCCAAAGACATCCAGTGTGCTCACATTTGTTTTGCTAAGTAAAGTGACAATCTGTAAAGATTATTTATGACAGAGATTATTATAGTTTACAGATGAAATAAAACACCTGGGATTTGCCTCCAAATAATTGGGGGTAGGAGGGAGTGGGTGAAAGTACAGATGAAAAAACACTGGCCGTGAGTAGGTTTTTATTGAAACTGGATGATGGGCACAGAGTGGTTCATTTCATCATTCTCTTTACTTTTGAAAATGTATTTCACAATAATAAATACTTCTTAAATAATTCTTGTGCAATTTTAACTCTTAAGATGTTACCATACAACACTATTTTCACATGGTCAAAAGAAAGAAATCCAAGTACTCTGTGGAAATTATCATTTTTGCTTCAAATAAAGATAGATATCCTAAACCAATCAGTACACAATAAAAGCTGGCATCAGAGAGATGTTACCAGACAACCTACTCATGTTCTTGTTCATGTGAACCTGAGACAAACAGGTTCACGTTCTCCAGAGTCTTCTACCTCCTATTAATCACAGTTTCTAAGATGTGATTGAGATACGAAACAAAGTCATTAAACATGAAAAAGCTGGAGAAGCCAAGTAAAAAACAGAGACCATTAAATAAGAAAAAAGAATGTAACTCATACTCAGATAGGAATTTCAAATTTTTTCATATTATTTTTTAAAAAACACATTAATATACCATCTTTTCCCTCAGATAAGCATAAAGAATATTATTCATAAGTCTCTCATATGCATACATAATTAAGTTGGAGATTTATATAATCATGTTTCAATTTCTGTCCTAACATTTGGAAATAATCCTTTGGATTAGATGTTAAATAGTAGCAAACAGCATCCTTGGCACCAACTAACTTTCAAGTTTACGAGATCAATAAATTTAATTTCTTCTCTCTCATACTGGGGAAATGGAGGTCTAAATGCTTATTGTAAAGCTGTCACCTGTATTTTGAAAAACGTTCTTTCCTATAACATAGTCAAAAAAAAAAAAAGAATGTATACATACCTGCCAAGCTAGTAGCTGGTCTGGCTCTAATTCAGCAGCTTTCTTGTAGGCACCCTGGGCCTGATCAGGCTGTTCTAGCTCAGCTGCAGCAACGCCAATAAAAACCCAGGCATTATAGTTATTCTTCTCTTGTTTTAACACTGTCTGGTTAAAAAAATTAAAAGAGACGTTCGTTACGTTTTAGAAACTTGTGGACAAACAACAATCAAAGACAGTCTACCTAACAGTCAGGAAATCTGGATCTACCACTAACTTGGTGATCTTAGAATACCACTCAACCTCTCTGGTCCCCGGTTTCCTCAAGGACAGGGGGAGCTGGACTGGACCAGTGACTGCGGGGGGCCTGAAATATGAGGCATATTTTACAGAGATGCCCAAGTAATCCTCGTGCCTCAGCCAAATGCTTCCCTCTGCCCCTTGAGAATAACACTAAGTATAAAGAGCACAATTAAGACTATTCTTACCACCCTCCACGGCACACTGCTACTAGTCACTTACAAAACTATTTTCCATATTGTATCCAACTCCCTTATCCAACTCCAGTATTTTCTTTCCCCTATGATAGCATCTCCCCATATTAAACAGATAGATATTTTTTTTTTTAGTTTTTTTCTTTTCTTTTTTTTTTTCTAATTTTATTTTATTTTTAAACTTTACATAATTGTATTAGTTTTGCCAAATATCAAAATGAATCCGCCACAGGTATACATGTGTTCCCCATCCCGAACCCTCCTCCCTCCTCCCTCCCCATACCATCCCTCTGGGTCGTCCCAGTGCACCAGCCCCAAGCATCCAGCATCGCATCGAACCTGGACTGGCAACTCGTTTCCTACATGATATTTTACATGTTTCATTGCCATTCTCCCAAATCTTCCCACCCTCTCCCTCTCCCACAGAGTCCATAAGACTGTTCTATACATCACTGTCTCTTTTGCTGTCTTGTACACCGGGTTATTGTTACCATCTTTCTAAATTCCATATATATGCGTTAGTATACTGTATTTATGTTTTTCCTTCTGGCTTACTTCACTCTGTATAATAGGCTCCAGTTTCATCCACCTCATTAGAACTGATTCAAATGTATTCTTTTTAATGGCTGAGTAATACTCCATTGTGTATATGTACCACAGCTTTCTTATCCATTCATCTGCTGATGGACATCTAGGTTGCTTCCATGTCTTGGCTATTATAAACAGTGCTGCGATGAACATTGGGGTACACGTGTCTCTTTCCCTTCTGGTTTCCTCCGTGTGTATGCCCAGCAGTGGGGTTGCTGGATCATAAGGCAGTTCTATTTCCAGTTTTTTAAGGAATCTCCACACTGTTCTCCACACTTACACTTACAGTGTAAGAGGGTTCCCTTTTCTCTACACCCTCTCCAGCATTTATTATTTGTAGACTTTTGGATCGCAGCCATTCTGACTGGTGTGAAATGGTACCTCACAGTGGTTTTGATTTGCATTTCTCTGATAATGAGTGATGTTGAGCATCTTTTCATGTGTTTGTTAGCCATCTGTATGTCTTCTTTGGAGAAATGTCTATTTAGTTCTTTGGCCCATTTTTTGATTGGGTCGTTTATTTTTCTGGAGTTGAGCTGTAGGAGTTGCTTGTATATTTTTGAGATTAGTTGTTTGTCGGTTGCTTCATTTGCTATTATTTTCTCCCATTCTGAAGGCTGTCTTTTCACCTTGCTAATAGTTTCCTTTGATGTACAGAAGCTTTTAAGGTTAATTAGGTCCCATTTGTTTATTTTTGCTTTTATTTCCAATATTCTGGGAGGTGGGTCATAGAGGATCCTGCTGTGATGTATGTCAGAGAGTGTTTTGCCTATGTTCTCCTCTAGGAGTTTTATAGTTTCTGGTCTTACGTTTAGATCTTTAATCCATTTTGAGTTTATTTTTGTGTATGGTGTTAGAAAGTGGTCCAGTTTCATTCTTTTACAAGTGGTTGACCAGATTTCCCAGCACCACTTGTTAAAGAGATTGTCTTTAATCCATTAAACAGATAGATATTTTCATTGAAATTATATGCTAGGAAAGTATTTTGACTTCACTGTGACTGTACCAAATATGTTCAAAAGAAATAGTGGCAATGAATGTTTAAACAACACCTGTCAACTAGAACAAAAATTATACAGAGAGCTACTGCTTACAGAAGTAACAGCTACTTGCTAAGGTAAAACAGTTTGAAATGGAAAGCAAAGATGTTCCAGTGAAAGGAACACAAAACTACTAGCTAAAATGAAATTAGCTCTTAAGGTTTTACATATTCTAGAGAAAAGGAAGAACACTTCCGAGTTGAAGCAGGCAGATTATTAGTCTTACGTGCGGCCACATGACACTTCTAGCAATGTCACCAATATTCTATCCCATAACGTTACCTCCCAAAAAACCGGCACCCATGAGGTAAGCACCAAAGCTAAGCTCCAAACACTGAAGTCTTATTAACGTTTGTGTTCCCAACACCAAGGGCAATGACTGGCATACGACTGCAGAGCAAACGATAAATGCCACAATCAACCCACAGTCAGTAAGGACCTGTTGTCTGCCTAATCACCGGTTTTCAAGATTGGAAACAGACTTTTAAGAAATACTTATAACAGTGCAGTGAAAGCAGGTATGGCATTCTGAGATAAGGAAAAAAGTACCTGACTCCCAACTCCATCCGAACAAGTCAGACGAGGCTGCCTAAAGGCATGCTTATACTGAGTTACAGATGCACCAGCAGAGGAGGTGATAAATCAGACCAGACACAGCAAATACACTAAGGAGCAACTTCTCTTAAAATGTCAACATTCTAGGTTACTACACGTTAAGTCGTCACACATTTGCCACTGACTAGTTCCCCATCTTTGGCTTTCCAGCTGAGTCTCTCAGGTATAAATTATAAACTGCTTGGTGGCATTCATATGTGAATCAGAAAGAAGACGGCTGCAGTACTTCTGTATATATTAACAGAAACAGATTCACACGTGTATTAGTCTAGTGCTGAAGGAAACAACCCCTCCCAGCACCCCTGCCACCTCCTCCTTCTTACTGTGAGTCTAAAGAGCCCATCCACCTTCTTCTGTATGAGGGTTAGTTCTGCCATGGCCTCCACCCCTGCTGGGCTCGCTAGAAACCTAACCTCTCAAGGGCATCCTTCACCCCTTTAGACTCTCATTCTATACTGCTATCTATTTCCCCCAGGCTTACTCCGTTCTCTCCCTCCCACTGTCCTGAACTCTTTAGTGCAACTGCTGACACTCCTGATGTGAACAGCCAAGGTCCCTAGGTTCAATCTTTCTTTGAACTGCACCAAGTTCTGTTGCAATGAAACTGGGCTGTGGCCCTACAGATCTTACATGCTGCAGCTGATTTCTTTTCACGTTCATCCCACATATCACAGGCCAGGAGCTAAGACAAGGGTTTCCGTTGCTCACACTTGTCACTTGTAATATATTCTTCTTCTGCTCCCCCTCCTCCTTTAAAAACCCCAGCACCTTTGAAGATCAAACCACCAGCTATACTCTAGAAAATATCCTTCTTGTTGCTACCATCTACCAACCTCCTAGGAATCCCCTTTCCTTCAGTGAAAATAGGGTATCCCTCCTCTCCACTTCAATTCCAGTAATCATTCTATCAATCATGCAGACGACCCAATGAATGTCAAGGCCTCTCAGTTACTTACCCTCAGTACTCAGCCATCCAAAACCTGGGTTTCCAGCATGCACCTCTCCTAGCCTCCCAGTTCAATTACTGCAATGGTAACAGTTCTTTAACCTCTATTATGACCAACTTTTTTCTAATCTCACCTCCCTCCAACCATCACCCTACTTCTCAATTCTCATCTCTCATGTCCCAGCTTATACCAGCTTACATCACTGTCGTCATTCCCTTGCAAACATCCTCAACTCCTTTGCCTCTCTTTCCCCTCAGCTTTCTTACTACCTATATATTGAATTCATCTTGTCCATCTCCAAGCCTGAGAAGGGTGACATGAAGGAAGACACTACACAGCTGAATACACCAATCTCACTTTAGTAACATGAAATTTTCAAAAGGACATTGACTACAGTCGAGTAATCCTGCTAATCCTTACTAATAAATTTCTTCTCTCATGGCGAATGACAACCATATCATACCTTCTCAGCTTATCCCTAAGAGACAGGAGCCATCAGAGGGGGACATTTATCTTCCCACCACCACCACCCAATCTACAAACCTGATGGCTGTGGATCTGTATCTATCTTCCCTGCTGTTTAGACAGAAAAAGTGTCAAAGGCCCTCCTCTCAAGCTCTGGACCCCATCCTCACTCACCCTCCCAGGGAGTGCTCTCCTACTGCCAGCCTGCATCTCTCCTGCACCTTCAGTTCCTCCTTCTGGACACAAACATTTCCCTCAGCACAGAAAGGACCTTTAGAATCCTAATACTCACAACCACACACCAAGCGGATTCTCCCGACGACATACCATTAAAGAAGGAAAACTTAAGTGTTCCATAGTACAATCCATCAAAAGACAGCTAAGACACATTCGGGTTTTGGGAACTTGGCTTTGACAAGTTACCAATAGAGAGAAAGACAAAAGTAAGTGGTAGAAGTAACTTATCCTGGCACAACCACGCTAATGGTTCTACTAACAGGCCTGACCACTTTTGTTGTATTTAGACACAAATGATTCACATGTTACAAATCAGTGGTGCTTACAGCTGTGACCTTTTCTGTCCTGGAAGGAAAAAAAAAATATTAGTTACCTTACAATGTTTCAAAGCTTCTTTGTATTCTTTGTTTCTGATTGCATCTCTAGCACTTTTCAGAGCAGTCTTTACTTCCTTGCTGGACATTCTGTCAAAACAAAAAGCCTGTTTATACTTAAATAAAGGCAAAGGACTATTCAAGAGGACTATATACTAATTTCAGCCTGAATGAAACTACAATGATACCTGCCTAACTATAACAGTTCCAACAAATTGAACAAACTTAACCTCTGAAAAAGGCACACATAATTCCTTCCACATGGAGCATTCTTTCCCCTTAAAATAAACATATTTTATTATGTTTAAAAAACAGAAAGTCAGATCATCCCTTCAGATTTTTACTCCAACGTCACTTCCTCAATGAAACCTTCCCTGGCCATGCTATTTAAAATTTTAACACTTTCTTCTTCCAATTCCCAACCACTCAATATTCCCTAACTATCTCTTTAACACTGCATTTATTTCTCTTCAGAGCACTTAACACCATCTAATATATTATATACTTATTTATTATTATCTGTTTCCCAACCCCACCAGAATATAAGCTCCATGTAGGCAGGGATTTTTATTCTGTTGTTGGGTTGTTGCTGTTGCTTAACTGCTGTATCCTCAATCCTTAGTATCTGACAAACTGTATATATTAATAAATATTTGCTGAAATTGCATTGTATTTGAATTATATGCATTCTCCGTATAGTAGGCTAAAACACAGATGATCTTATGGGCCAGGACCCAAAGCACACACCAATCTCAATAGAATTCTATACAAAGCAAGTACTAAAATAAATCCAAGTCACAGAGTAAAAACATTAACACAAATAAATTTCGGTAACTATGATGTAAGTTTAAGAAAGCATTCTGTTTTGATGTTAGTTTCTATAAAATATAAATCAGGATTTTAACTTTTTTCACAGTAAGGATTTCTTTAGGATGACAGTAGTCTAGTATTCCTTGTAATATAATATTCTTTGAAGAGAAGTAAACGTAATGTTTATACTTAAATAAAGGAAAGGAATATTCAAGAAGACTGTATACTAATTTTAGCCATAGATATTTCAATTTGTACACAAAATATTCACTGAAGATATATTAGTATAATATTAAATAAACTAACATATTTTAAGATGTCACAACTTATTCCATTTACCAGTAAACCAGCCAAATTCAATCACAACTTGATCTTGAAAAAAGAAACATTTGTTTTTTTTTTGCCAATTCCATTGAACTCTAACCTCAAGAATGTAAAACAAAGCTATGTACATATTAGGTAATTATAGATCACTGATGCTCAAGGTAGCAAAATGAACAAAGAAGATGGCTCACTAGGTAATTATAGATCACTGATGCTCAAGGTAGCAAAATGAACAAAGAAGATGGCTCACAGACATGGTAGCTGACAGTTCTTTACATCCAAACAGGCTGAGGCACAAGCGTAAGATGAAAGAAATTTAAGAAGCCAGAGAATTAAAAAAAATCCTTTTGACTTAAAGAATTTTAGATTCAAATAATACAAAAATTAAAATATTAAAATATCAATTTATCTATAGCCAAAACGAGACTTCCTAAATAGAAAAGGATTTTTTTGCTTAGTTACAATAATTAGACAATTAAAGCAACATATCTCATGTGCTCTTATTTTGGACACTGCTCTGTTAGCTGAAATGATATTGGCATAAATTTACAGATGTAAAACATCAGAAGGATTTTTATACAATCTGCAAATCTTGCTTGAAGCAACCAAGTCTGTATGCTGATGCAACATTATATTTCTCACACCTAAGTTATCTTTGGTAGATAAACCTGCAGACTGAAAGAAGAGAATGACAGGGATGATGACAACTAATCTGGACCAACAGAAAGGGATAAAAAGAGACATCCAAGAAGAAAAAAAAAAAATCAAGAGATACCCAAGTTAAAAAAGAACAAAAAAGTTTCAAGATAAGACCAAGCAAAAGCAATCAGAAGAATGCAACTTTTCCAGGACAAAGATCACCATCTTTTCTATCACCCAACATACAAGTAAAAGCACTTCTGAACAAAGCAGAACCAAGCAGCACTAACACAGCACGCAGCTCCCAAGCCATATGTTGCCTTTGACAGAAGACACAGAAAGGAAGGCCTCTGCTCTGAAGAATATAATCTCAATCCAGAGAAAGACCTCAGGCACATGAGTCACTGAAGAATCAAACTCTAAACTAAGGCTAATGAGTGCAAGTGCGAAAGGAGTGTAGAAGACAGAAGTGTGATGTGAAATAATCAACCGCTACGAGGTAGAGAAAGGATCTGAGAATGGAGGAAGAAGGACAATTACTACAGCCAGAGGCACTGCATTAGCAAAGTCGCAGAGAGAAGAATGACTGTGGATTGTGTAGGAAACAATAAGGAAGCCAGACTGAATGGAAGAGGAAGGACTTGTTGAAGAACAGAAGAAAATTAGGCTGGGTAGGTAGAGCACCAGTTTACATAAGACTTTGAAAATGAGACAGACAAATCTGGACTTAAATGGAGCAGCCAACATAGATCTGTCAAATGCCTCGAAGTGGGTTATTTTTAAAGACCATACGAGACAAAGTCTATTCTTCTCTTGGGGGCCAATTCGAATGTTCAATATCCTTCTATAGCCTGACATGTCTTCACAGGTAATTACATCTACTCTTGCTAAACAAAAAAGGTCTTAATGACCCAGATAACCATGACAGTGTGATAACTCACCTAGAGCCAGACATCCTAGAGTATGAAGTCAAGTGGGGCTTAGGAAGAAGCAGTACCACAAACAAAGCTAGTGGAGGTGATGGAATTCTAGTTGAGCTATTTCAAATCCTAAAAGATGATGTTGTGAAAGTGCTGCACTCAATATGCCAGCAAATTTGGAAAATTCAGCAGTGGCCACAGGACTGGAAAAGGTCAGTTTTCATTCCAATCCCAAAGAAGGGCAATGCCAAAGAATGTTCAAACTACCGCACAATTGCACTCATTTCACACGCTAGCAAAGTAATGCTCAAAATTCTCCGAGCCAGGCTTCAACAGTACGTGAGCCGTGAGCTTCCAGATGTTCAAGCTGGATTTAGAAAAGGGAGAAAACAGAGATCAAGTTGCCAAAATCTGTTGGATCACAGAAAAAACAAGGAAATTCCAGAAAAACACCTACTTCAGTTTCACTAACTATGCTAAATCCTTTGACTGTGTGGATCACAACAAACAATGGAAAATTCCTAGAGATGAGAATACCAGACCACCTTACCTGCCTCCTGAGAAACCTGTAGGCAGGTCAAGAAGCATCAGTTACAACTGGACATGCAACAATAAACTGGTTCCAAACTGGGAAAGGAGTACATCAAGGCTGTATATTGTCACCCTGCTTATTGAACTTACATGCAAAGTACATCATGCGAAATGCCAGGCTGGATGAAGCTCAAGCTGGAATCAAGATTGCCGGGAGAAATATCAATAACCTCAGATATGCAGATAACACCACCCTTATGGCAGAAAGTGAAGACAAACTGAAGAGCCTATTGATGAAGGTAAAAGAGGAGAGTGAAAAAGCTGGCTTAAAACTCAACATTCAAAAAATGAAGATCATGGCATCTGGTCCCATCACTTCATGGCAAATGATGGGGCAACAATGGAGACAGTGACAGACTTTATTTTCTTGAGCTCCAAAATCACTATGGGCAGTAACTGCAGCCATGAAATTAAAAGACTCCTGGTCCTTGGAAGAAAAGCTATGATGAATCTAGACAGTGTTTTCAAAAGCACAGACATCACTTTGCCGACAAAGGTCCATATAGTCAAAGCTATGGTTTTTCCAGTAGTCATGTACGATGTGAGAGTTGGACGACAAAGAAGGCTGAGCAGCGAAGAATTGATGCTTTCAAACTGTGGTGTTGGAGAAGA
Organism: Bos mutus; assembly: GCF_027580195.1. Classification (NCBI taxonomy): domain Eukaryota; kingdom Metazoa; phylum Chordata; class Mammalia; order Artiodactyla; family Bovidae; genus Bos; species Bos mutus. The sequence continues at coordinate 26,091,463 of NC_091623.1, forward strand.
CTCTTGGACAGCAAGGAGATCAAACTAGTCAATCCTAAAGGAAATCAATCCTGAATACTCACTGGAAGGACTGATGCTGAAGTTGAAGCTCCAATACTTTGGCCACCTGATGTGAAGACCTGACTCACTGGAAAATACCCTGATGCTGGGAAAGACTGAAGGCAGGAGGAGAAGGGGATGACAGAGGATGAGATGGTTGGATGCCATCATCGACTCAAAGGACGTGAGTCTGCGCAAACTCTGGGAGACAGTCAAAGACCGGGAAGCCTGGTGTGCTGCAGTCCATGGGGTCACAAAGTGCTGGACACAACTGAGCGACTGAACAACCAACTTGCTGCAGTGGAATCCTCTGTTCTCCTCCTATCTCTTGTTCATTTGATTTGGCATTTAGCATAACAAGATAGCACTAACACCTTCTCTCTTCACCAAAATATAATGCATATATATAAACAAATATTAGTTTCAGGGGATTATATTTTTCTGAAAAACAAAATAATCTGCCTTTCTAGCCCTCTTTCTAGCCCTGAAAATGTTTTCCTCTTTTTTAGGAAGTGTTATGGAGAACGAGGAGGCTCATTCACTCATTTTCTTCACAAAGCTTTATAGAGCACTAATCATCTACCCATTTTGCAGAGTAAAAACCTACTACTCACAAGGATTCCACATAACCTCATATTCCTCTGTTTGGGATACTTCCCTCTATTCCAAGCATTTTCAACACTTCAAAGAAAACCCCAGCCCTTTTACAAGTGTCTTTAGTATTCTTCCATAGCCCCACAGACTTTATCCTTATACCTCTCCTCCCATTTTTTATCCTCAATCTCAAGAAAAGTGTATATTTAGCACATTCTCACTCAATGAAGGGGGTTTTTTTTTTTACTACCACTAAAAGGGTTTTGATTCAACATATCAAGCATAAAAATCAACAACTGCACCTAATAAAAAGTTACAAAGTGACAACCATGCCAAAAGACAATGATATACCTCAAAACTAACATTTAGATGACAGGTAGATGAACTGATATGTCCTACACACCCCAGCTAAAGCTATGAAAATTGAAGCCACATTCAGCAGTGCCAGAAACAAACATTCCTCAAAGCAAAAATAAGAAGAAGAAAAAAAAATAGTAACGATAACAACAATGGAAGTTAATTACAGAAAAGCAAAAAAATGACACCTTTAAATCTAATTACAAAAGTGTAAAGGTGCTTTGTGATGACCTATAGTCTGGGATAATAACCCACACCATTTAACCATCCTTCTCAAAAGAATCGGTAATATCAGTCATTGAGTAAAAGCAGAGTCTAACTGCCTAAGATTTAGCACTCTAGACACTTACCTTTTACCTATTATCACAAACTATCTTCTTTGTCAACTGAGTTTCAGATTGTTCCTTAAATGTTTATCCATCTAGATTAAGTAAAACACAGGATAGTTAGGCACATGAAAAAGGTAACATACACCACCCAAAACATGTTGAATTTTTAACACATCAGATTCAGGTTCAATTTTCATAATTTATAATTTAAAACATGAGAAATAATTATGTACAATTTTCCAATTTCTTTCTTTCCCAAAAAGATATTAATTATAATTTCCAAATTTCTGAGTTGGTCTAAACTGTGTCCCCATAGCCTCAAGGTGACAAAAGAAACTTCCATAAGCAATCACATTTGGAAAAAATTACAGAAACTCAAAATACACTGACTTCAATGTAAAAAACTGAGCCAGAAGAGAATATTATCTACTTCTACATTTTGTTTTAAATCTAGAACAATTAAGGGCACTTGTGTGTGGGTTAGTCGCTCAGTCGTGCCCGACTCTTTGCAACCCCATGGACAGCAGCCCACCAGGCTCCCCTGTCCCTGGGATTCTCCAGGCAAGAACACTGGAGTGGGTTGCCATTTCCTTCTCCAATGCATGAAAGAGAAAAGTGAAAGTGAAGTCGCTCAGTCGTGTTCGACTCCTAGCGACCCCATGGACTGCAGCCTTCCAGGCTCCTCCGTCCATGGGATTTTCCAGGCAAGAGTACTGGAGTGGGGTGCCACTGCCTTCTCCGGAAACTTGTCTTAGTAGGCCGCAACCCTCACCCCTCCGGAGCACATCACTGCACGGGAAAAGCGGGGAACAGGACAAGGCAGGCTAGAAATACTTTTCGGGAGAAGGTGTTAGAGGCGCCTCACGGGACCCGCATCCCGCGTGAGGCGGTCCAGACAGACAGACAGACGCCCAAGGAACCGCCCGGTTTAGCTTCAGTGACAGACAGGCTGCCACCTCACCGTCTCCCAGTCTCGCCTGACACTCTGCCAGGCTCGCCCGGCGCCAAACCGGCAGCCCCCGGCACCCTATCCTTTCTCGCTCTAGGTAACAATTCCACAGGCCGACCGGCTTCAACTTCTGCAAAAGGCGACAGCCACCAAAGGAAAAAAAAAAAAAAAAAACCCCACCTGAGAAAGATGCTCCTCTACTACAAAACGCCCAAGCTCAAAGCACAGCGCATGCGCATTTCACCCCCAGCCATCGATCACATGACTGGAAGTGGCCGGGGGAAGTTTAGTTCTCTCGGTATTTGATTAAAAGGTCTTAACGAGAGTTGAGAGACGGGCGCTACTCCTGTTCGCATGCGCTCCCCTCGAGCCTCATGGGAGTTGTAGTTCTGTGGGTAAAAGCAATCCCCGCCCTCCTCTTCTCCCGAGGAACTTCCTAGAGGGAGGGGGAGGGGGTTCAGCGCCCGGAGGCCCAGTAAGCGGAGATGCTGCCGCTGTGGGTGTCGGTGGTTGCAGCCTCGGCGCTGGCAGCACCAGCTCCCGGGGCAGGTGGGCAGAGGCGGGGAGCAATTCAGGCTTGGCCCGATGCTCCTAACGTGTTGCTAGTCGTGAGCGACTCCTTCGTAAGTATGGAAAGGCAGGGGAGGGGGCGCCCTGCTGCACAGCCGCGATTGGCCCAGCCCTTGCCCTGCTTGCAGGCTTCGGGGAGCAGAATCTGAGACTTTCAAACACGTTTTATCCTGATGCAAAGCAAGAAATGCATTTTACCTTGACGCCCCGTACAGACCTACGTGCACTACATAGATATGCATGTAACACACATAAAAACATGCTTTAGTAAGACGCAGTCCGATTCGCATCTTAGCAAAAAAATTTTTTTCTTTGCTGGCCCATTAAATTACTAATAAATTTTCAGTCCATATCCCCGCTTGATTCACTTGTGGGGAAAAATAACATTCTGCATCAACGTAAAAGCCTGTTAGCTTTCCAGCGATCAATGTACTTTTATTACCCAGTTGTCTGATAATCTGTTAGTGTTGATTTATGTTCGTTAGTTGACATAATTTGACCCATTCTCCTATATTCCGGATAAACTGTATGCGTGTATGTGTTGTTGTTGTTTAATCCCAAACTTAAACATTTTTTGTAACTTTCCCAAACCATCAACTAAAAAGGATACAAATATTAACATTACCTGATATTTTTAGTATTATCCATGATATTAAAACTACTGCTTGGACAAATGTTTGGTTACTAAATATAATGTTAGTTTATTATGACAGGGTGTCACTGTGGTCAGGTAGATAGTTGGTGTTAAGTATGTCTGGCAGCAAAGAGCACTTTTAATCATTACGTTGTATTGCCTTCCTCATAAAATAACCCAGGATGATTAAAGTTACGTAATCTGGATATACCCCTAGAATTTATTGAGAATATTACTTAAAGTAATCTTTATGATTATCTAAACTTAGGATCCTAACAGGCAATCTTGGAGAGTAACAAGAATGAGTTTATTATCAGTGCTCTTGAGATTAAAGGGAAAGGAAGGAAGCAGGATCCTGCAAAAAGAGAACTGACTGTTGCCTCAGCTGATCTTGTGCGTAGTTCTCAAACTAGCATGATGCTTCAGAGCTGTTTCCAGTTTGGGGGAGGAGACCAGGCCTTTCATGTTGGATGGCCATTATTTGTGGAATGCACCCAGAATGGGGCACCATTTGGAGCAAGACAAACTACCGTCAGCAGAGGCAATCTTTCACTCTAAAGGGAATCTGCGTGGTGTGTCACAACATCCTGGAAACTTCCGAAGATGACTGAAATATTTGGAGTTTGTTTGTTTTTAGTATAGTATAAGCACATAGATTTTTCTATATGTGTGTATGTAAATTTTGATGCAGATTAATATCTCTTATGAATATAGAAGAAAAAGTCCTGAAAATTCTAGCAAGTCAAATTCAAATATATATAGAAAGGGTTATACACCATGGCTAAATGTGATTTATCCCTGAAATGTAAGGTGGGTTTAATGTCTGAAAACTAGTCAATGTGATAGACCATGTTAATTGAATAAAGGACAGATAACAGGTGATCATTTCAATAGATGCAGAAAGAGCATCTGACAGAATTCAATAACCCTTCATGATAAAAGCACTCAACCAAGTAGAAATAGAATTTTTTCAACCTGATTAAGAACACCTGCAGAAAATCCACAGTTAATGTTATTGTTAACTATAAAAGACTGAATGTTTTCTCCCAAAGACCAAGAACAAGACAAGGCTGTCCATTCTTACTGTGTTTATTCAGCAGTTAAGCTGGCAGTTTTCTAGGAAGGGAATTAGACAAGAAAATGAAATAGAAGTCATCTAGATTAGAAAGGAAAAATGTCTCTATTTGCAGATAACATAACCTTGTATAAAGAAAATCCTAGGGAATCTACTGCAAAACTTTTAGAACTAATAAGTTAGTCTACACGGCTGTAGGATGTAAGATCAATACATAAAAATCAATTGTATTTTTATACCTTTGATTGATGAACAAACGAAAAATAAAATTAAGAAAATAATTCTATTTAAAATAGTATCCAAAATATAAAATACTTAGGATTAAATATAACCAAAGAAGTTCAATTCTTATACTCTGAATCAAACTATAAAACATTGTTGAAAGAAATTAATGAACACCTAGATAAGCATGTTTATGAAATTGATTTAATATTGTTAATATAGTAATAATCATCAAATTGATCTACAAATTCTATGCAGTCTCTTCAGAAATCACTATGACATTTTTGCAGAAACAGAAAAAAACCATCCTGAAATTCATATGGAAATTCAAGGGACCCAGAATACCCAAGGCAGTCTTGTAAAAGAACTACAAAATTGGAGGACTTAAAGTTTCTAACTTCAAAACTTACCTTCACTTCAAAACTGTAGTAATCAAGATAGTGTGTCACTGGTATAAAGATAGACATATAAATCGATGGAATAGAATTGAAAGTAGAGAAATAAACTCTCAAACTCTCATTTGATTTTTCAATAAAGATGCAAAGACCATTTAATGGGGGAAAGAATAGTGTTTTCAACAGATAATGCTGGGAATACTGATTATCCACATGCAAAATGTCTCACTCCATTTTTAAAAAGTAGCTCAAAGTGAACTGATGAATTAAACATAAAAGCTAAAACTATTAAACCCTTAGAAAAAAACATGGGTGCAAATCTGTGACTTTGGATTAGGTAGTTTGCATGCATGCAAAGTCGCTTCAGTCATGTCTGACTCTTTGCAACCCTGCCAGGCTTCTCTGTCTATGGGATTCTCAAGGCAGTGGTTTGCCATTTCCTGCTCCAGGGGATCTTCCCGACCCAGGAATGGAATCCGAGTCTCTTATGTCTCCTGCATTGGCAGGCCAGTTCTTTACCACAAGCACCACCTGGCAAGCCCTTGCTGCTAAGTCACTTCAGTCGTGTCCGACTCTGTGCGACCCCATAGACAGCAGCCCACCAGGCTTCCCCATCCCTGGGATTCTCCAGGCAAGAACACTGGAGTGGGTTGCCATTTCCTTCTCCAATGCATGAAAGTGAAAAGTGAAAGTGAGTCGCTCAGTCGTGTCCGACTCTGTGCGACCCCATGGACTGCCGCCTACCAGGCTCCTCCGTCCATGGAATTTTCCAGGCAAGAGTACTGGAGTGGGGTGCCATTGCCTTCTCCTGGCAAGCTCTTAGGCAATTTAAAAATGGGCAAAAGATCTGAACAGACAGTCCTCCAAAGAAGATATGCAAATAGTCAATAAACATATGAAAAGATACTCAATATTGTTAATCATACGGAAATGCAAATCAAAACCACAATGAGACACCAGTTCACATCCACAAAGATGACTATAATCAGAGACACACTAGAGCCATGAGAATATGAGAGAAATGCAACCTTCATATGCTGCTGGTGGGAGTGTAAAATGGCGTAGCTACTTTTGAAAACAATCTAGCAATTCCAAAAATGTTTAACATGAGTTTCACATTGATCCAGCAATTCTACTTCAAGGTATATATCCAAAAGAAATAAAAAACATATGTCCACTACATATGTCCACACAAAAACTTTTACATAAATATTAATACTTCCAAAAAGTGAAAACAACTCAAATATATATCAGGTGATAAATGGGCAAATAAAATTTAGTAATATTTTTCAACAATAAAAAAAAAATGCAGTATTGATACATGCTGCAACGTGGATGAACTTAAAGTCATTATGCTAAGTGAGAGAAGCTACTCAGAAGGGACAACATACTGTATGATTCCATTTGTCCAAAGAAAGCAAATCTACAGAGACAAAAATTAGAGACAGACCAACAGTTACCTAGATTCGGGAGAACAGGAGGATTAACGGGTGACAGTTAAGGAATACTAGATTTCTTTTGGACATGATGAGAATGTTCTAAAATCGATTGTGATGATGCTTACACAATTCTCTAAATATACTAAAAAAAAAAACACTGAATTGTATAAATTAAATGGGTTAGTTGCATGATGTGTGAATTATATCTTAATAAACCCATTTTTTAAAAGAGAAAATAAACACCTCAGCCTGAGTCTTAAGGGCATAAGGGCATAAGCATCCTCTCTGCCTCCCTCCTTCACCCCTGCACCTGTGCTGTTTGTAGTTTTCATGAGGTTTCGGGAGTGCTATACACAGGACTGTGTAGTAGTGTCTAGTGAGGCTCTCATTCAGTCTGATGAACAGATCTGAAAAGAATGCTCTAAACAGTCTTGCTTGATAATAAATCAGACAGTTAAGATTACTATTATATTCTTCATTAGATTGATGTCTTGAAATCTAAACATCACTGGTTTTCCCTGGCCCAGAATAAGGAGTTGCATACCAAGTCATGAATATTCTTTGGAAGGACTGATGCTGAAGCTGAAGCTCCAATACTTTGGCCACCTGATGCAAAGAACTGACTCAATGGAAAAGACCCTAATGCTGGGAAAGATTGAAGGTGGGAGAAGGGGATGACAGAGGATGAGATGGTTGGATGGCGTCACTGACTAGATGGACATGAGTTTGAGCAAACTCCAGAACTTGGTGATGGGTAGGGAAGCCTGGTGAGCTGCAGTCCATGAGGTTGCAAAGAGTCAGACACGACTGAGCAACTGAACTGAACTGAACCAAGTCATGGCTCTAGAAGGAGCAATCCAGATCACAGAATTATATCTACCAAAAAGCTTATCCATCCCAAGGCGGGAAATGCCTGCCTCCCAGGAGAGTCAAGAATAATAGCAGAATTCAAAAACTAAGGCAAAAGGCAATTGGTATCATTTCTGACACTTTTATGCAGAAAGCCAATTCAGTTCAGTTCATCCTCTGTCATCCCCTTCTCCTCCTGCCTTCAGTCTTTCCAAGCATCAGGGTCAGTTCTTCTCATCAGGTGGCCAAAGTACTGAAGTTTCAGCTTCAGCATCAATCAGTCTTTCCAATGAAAACTCAGGACTGATTTCCTTTAGGATGGACTGGTTGGATCTCCTTGCAGTCCAACGGACTCTCAAGAATCTTCTCCCAACACCACAGTTCAAAAGTATCAATTCTTTGGTGCTCAGAAAGCCAATTAGTGGGTCTCTTTTTCTTTTTTAAATGCCCAGTTTTAGGGTACTCTATTTGTTTAAACAGTAGGAATGGCCTTAAGATAATGAAAGTTATTCTGAAAACCATTCTGGAAGATTTTCTCTCCCAACTAAAATGTGCTAGAACTGTACTTAGACCTGACTATTCATTGTGAACTACAGTACCACACGATGGAAAACTTACTTTCTCTGTGGTTTTCATCAGCTAACCATGTTAAGATCCATTTCAGTTCAGATTGAATTACTATGTGAACCACCTCCCATCGATACCATGAGCAGTGGTACCACTTTAGCCTCTTTTTAAAAGTATTTGCTAGTGTGTAAAAACTACATGAAGTTAAAAAGCCAAAACTTCTAGAAATGTTCAATATCTTCTCTAATAAAATAGTTTTGATCTTCATTTAAAGTATTAGTATGCTTTTGACCTTGAGAATATGTGTAGCATAATTTAAATATTTTCTCAGAACCTAGTCAAATATAAATCATTCCATTGATGCACATAATCCAGGTTTATTAAGTTTTACAAAAATGCAGTGTTGAATTTTGAACATATTGAATTTGTCTTTTGTAAATTATACAGCTCTGAATTAAAGACTTGTTTCATTTCACTCACTGAATATTTATTGAGTGCCTTTATATCGCAGGCAGTAATCTTTACATGGACCACCTTTTACATATTCTGTGCTAGAAACTTCCCGAAGTGAGGTAGTTATCCCCTCCCCCATTTGCCATCCTTGCTATTCTGCTATTTAAAGATACCTGCTTTCTCGTCTGCTTTCCATGGAAATGAGTCAAGAAATTGCTAACATGAATTACAGACACACTGCCGTATCCATTCAGTGGTCATTACACCCGTCTGAATCTAGCCTGCAGGTCTTGGAGTCCAAGCCTCACTGTCTGAATTGTATGGCATCCCAGTGCTTCTGCTACAAGACCTCCTGCTCCATCCCTCCAAAAGGATGAACCTGGGTGGCTGGGTTGTCTAGAATCCATCCAGTGGCCACAAATGGTTATCATCCCCCATGTCCAAAAGATTGAAGGAATAAGACCTGTAGGCATTTGGGTTTTATCAAGATAAGTTTCCGAGAGTTTGAATTTATGGATTTAGTGAAATTCTTACAAGGGTAGAGTGTGCACTTTTGTCCTGGGCTCCCTTGCTCATCATTCAGGAAATCAGGAGTTACTTGCTTAGTATTCAGTGATTACTTCTGCTAGAAGTGGTATTTATTTCAACATATAAGCATGCTCTAACTTTCCCCATCTTTTAAAAAATCCTGACCTTAATCCCACATTTCTCCTGTATCTAACCCTCTATTAGCTAACATCCATCCCATTTTTTTTGTTTTGTTTTGTTTTCCTTTGCAAAAAAAATACTTAGAAGTGGTTTCTCCACCTGCCATCTCACCTCCCATTCTCTCTTCCCTTTCTGTTTTAGGTGTCCATTCTTACGACTCCATTGGAAGTGCTCCTGTCAACGTCACCAGCCACCAATTCCAATGTGCATTTTCTGACCTTATTTACATACCCTCTCAACACAGCTATTCCATCTCTCTTGACACAGTGTCTTCCCTCAGCTTTCATGAGACTCAGTCTCCTGATATCTTCCTCCCTCACTAGTCATTCTTTCTCAGTTTCCCACTCTGCCTTCTCTTCTTACCTGGGACTCCTCAGGGCTTCTTTCTTTCTTTTCTCTCTCTCCCTAAAAGATTTCACTGTCTCACAGTTTTCAATGCCATGGATATATTAAAGCCTTGTTTCACTAGGATAGACTTCTCTGAGCTCCAGATTCCTATCTGTACCCTAATTTATATCTCCATTTGGAAATCTCAGACATCTCAAAGATGTATGTATGTCCTGTATTTTGGATTAGCTCACTTTTAAACTGTATTTTATTTACAAAACTACACTGAAAACATACAATAGATATAACTCCAGGACTGGAACATTCTTTTTTCTCTTTTTTGCTCTTTACCAAGAAGAGTTCTTCAATTCTCAATTCAATTCCAAAATAGGTATCTCCAACCTAAACATCTCTTCCAGTCTTCCAGCTCATCTCTCCAGCTGCCTAGTTGGTATCTCCACTTAAGTCCTGCAGACGTCTCTAATTTATTTGAATGGGTGACCCTCCTCATTCTTCAGCTCTCACTTCCCAGAGAAGCCTTCCCTGTTCACTCTTACCAAGAAGGTTTCCTTTGTTATTCTGTATCTTTAGATTTTTTTTTAAGGCCATATAACAGTAATGGTATTGTAATTATTCTTGGTTTATTCTTGGTTTCCCTGATGCTGGGAAAGATTGAAGGCAGGAAGAAAAGGGGAAGACAGAGGATGAGATGGCTGGATGGCATCACTGACTCAATGGACATTTGGGTAAACTCCGGGAGTTGGTGATAGACAGGGAAGCCTGACATGCTGCAGTCCATGGGGTCACAAAAAGTCGGACCCAACTGAGTGACTGAACTGATGTTTTTTGCCTCTCCCACTAGTCTATAAGCTTCATGAGGCCAGGGACTCTATTTTTATTCACCATTGTATCTCCAGATCTTTCATAGTGCCTGGCACATACCAAATACTCAACAAACATTGGTTCAGTCAGTCCATCCAACTTTCCATTAATTTCTTTCATTTATTTTCTGTATTCAAATGGATCTAAGTCTCACACAACATGAATTTGCACTATTATGAGCCAGAGAATGATAACACTTTCTCTACTTGTTTTCATTATTTGAAGGTTCTTAGGATCATATTGAAGTTTTTTGCTACTTGTGAATTTTTTTAAATATTTATTTATTTGGCTATACCGGGTCTTAGTTGCAGCAAGCAAACTCTTAGTTGTGGCATGTGAGGTCTAGTTCCCAGCACAGGGATCAAACCTTGGCCCTCTGCATTGGGAGTATGGAGTCTTAGCCTCTGGACCACCAGGGAAGTCCCATCTACTTGGGAATTTTATGGTTAAAATTAAAGGAACAGTAATGGTGATAGTGGGCACCCTTGTCTTGTTCCTGACTTTAGAGGAAATGCTTTCAATTTTTCACCATTGAGGATAATGTTTGCTGTGGGTTTGTCATATATAGCTTTTATTATGTTGAGGTATGTTCCTTCTATTCCTGCTTTCTGGAGAGTTTTTATCATAAATGGGTGTTGAATTTTGTCAAAGGCTTTCTCTGCATCTATTGAGATAATCATATGATTTTTATTTTTCAATTTGTTAATGTGGTGTATTACATGGATTGATTTGCGGATATTGAAGAATCCTTGCCTCCTGGGATAAAGCCCACTTGGTCATGGTGTATGATCTTTTAATGTGTTGTTGATTCTGATTTCTAGAATTTTGTTAAGGATTTTTGCATCTATGTTCATCAGTGATATTGGCCTGTAGTTTTCTTTTTTTGTGGCATCTTTGTCAGGTTTTGGTATTAGGGTGATGGTGGCCTCATAGCATGAGTTTGGAAGTTTACCTTCCTCTGCAATTTTCTGGAAGAGTTTGAGCAGGATAGGTGTTAGCTCTTCTCTAAATTTTTGGTAGAATTCAGCTGTGAAGCCGTCTGGACCTGGGCTTTTGTTTGCTGGAAGATTTTTGATTACAGTTTCAATTTCCGTGCTTGTGATGGAAGTTTTGGCCACAGCAATCAGCAGAAAAAGAAATAAAAGGAATCCAGATTGGAAAAGAAGAAGTAAAACTCTCACTGTTTGCAGATGACATGATCCTCTACATAGAAAACCCTAAAGACTCCACCAGAAAATTACTAGAACTAATCAATGACTATAGTAAAGTTGCAGGATATAAAATCAACACACAGAAATCCCTTGCACTCCTATACACTAATAATGAGAAAACAGAAAGAGAAATTAAGGAAACAATTCCATTCACCATTGCAACGGAAAGAATAAAATACTTAGGAATATATCTACCTAAAGAAACTAAAGACCTGTATATAGAAAACTATAAAACACTGGTGAAAGAAATCAAAGAGGACACTAATAGATGGAGAAATATACCATGTTCATGGATTGGAAGAATCAATATAGTGAAAATGAGTATACTACCCAAAGCAATTTATAGATTCAATGCAATCCCTATCAAGCTACCAACAGTATTCTTCACAGAGCTAGAACAAATAATTTCACAATTTGTATGGAAATACAAAAAACCTCAAATAGCCAAAGTGATCCTGAGAAAGAAGAATGGAACTGGAGGAATCAACCTACCTGACTTCAGGCTCTACTACAAAGCCACAGTTATCAAGACAGTATGGTACTGGCACAAAGACAGAAATATAGATCAATGGAACAAAATAGAAAGCCCAGAGATAAATCCACGCTCATATGGACACCTTATCTTTGACAAAGGAGGCAAGAATATACAATGGATTAAAGACAATGTCTTTAACAAGTGGTGCTGGGAAATCTGGTCAACCACTTGTAAAAGAATGAAACTAGAACATTTTCTAACACCATACACAAAAATAAACTCAAAATGGATTAAAGATCTCAACGTAAGACCAGAAACTATAAAACTCCTAGAGGAGAACATAGGCAAAACACTGTCTGACATACATCACAGCAGGATCCTCTATGACCCACCTCACAGAATATTGGAAATAAAAGCAAAAATAAACAAATGTGACCTAATTAACCTTAAAAGCTTCTGCACATCAAAGGAAACTATTAGCAAGGTGAAAAGACAGCCTTCAGAATGGGAGAAAATAATAGCAAATGAAGCAACCGACAAACAACTAATCTCAAAAATATACAAGCAACTCCTACAGCTCAACTCCAGAAAAATAAACGACCCAATCAAAAAATGGGCCAAAGAACTAAATAGACATTTCTCCAAAGAAGACATACAGATGGCTAACAAACACATGAAAAGATGCTCAACATCACTCATTATCAGAGAAATGCAAATCAAAACCACTATGAGGTACCATCTCACACCAATCAGAATGGCTGCGATCCAAAAGTCTACAAATAATAAATGCTGGAGAGGGTGTGGAGAAAAGGGAACCCTCTTACACTGTTGGTGGGAATGCAAACTAGTACAGCCACTATGGAGAACAGTGTGGAGATTCCTTAAAAAACTGGAAATAGAACTGCCTTATGATCCAGCAACCCCACTGCTGGGCATACACACTGAGGAAACCAGAAGGGAAAGAGACACATGTACCCCAATGTTCATCGCAGCACTGTTTATAATAGCCAGGACATGGAAGCAACCTAGATGTCCATCAGTAGATGAATGGATAAGAAAGCTGTGGTACATATACACAATGGAGTATTACTCAGCCATTAAAAAGAATACATTTGAATCAGTTCTAATGAGGTGGATGAAACTGGAGCCTATTATACAGAGTGAAGTAAGCCAGAAGGAAAAACACCAATACAGTATACTAACACATATATATGGAATTTAGAAAGATGGTAACAATAACCCTGTGTACGAGACAGCAAAAGAGACACTGATGTATAGAACAGTCTTATGGACTCTGAGGGAGAGGGAGAGGGTGGGAAGATTTGGGAGAATAGCATTGAAACATGTAAAATATCATGTATGAAACAAGATGCCAGTCCAGGTTCGATGCACGATACTGGATGCTTGGGGCTAGTGCACTGGGATGACCCAGAGGGATGGTATGGGGAGGGAGGAGGGAGGAGGGTTCAGGATGGGGAACACATGTATACCTGTGGTGGATTCATTTTGATATTTGGCAAAACTAATACAATTATGTAAAGTTTAAAAATAAAATAAAATTTTAAAAAATTAAATTAAATTAAAGGAAATTATTTTCTTCTTTTGCGATGTAATCAATGCTTCATAAACAATTAAATTTCTTTATTCCAGGATGGAAGGCTAACATTTTATCCAGGAAGTCAGGTAGTGAAACTTCCTTTTATCAACTTCATGAAGGCACATGGCACTTCCTTTCTAAATGCCTACACAAACTCTCCAGTCTGCTGTCCATCGCGTGCAGGTACGAACATGCTTAATTTTACTGGAAGTAGCCCCACCCTGAAAATGTTTTCACACTTTAAAAGATTATACTCCAAAATAGGATAGTAAATCGTATTTGGCATCTAATAAAAATTTTTGAATATATGTGAGATGTGTTTTAGGGTATGTAATGGGTATTGGGGTTTCCCTTGTGGCTCAGCAGTAAAGAATCAGCCTCCTAATGCAGAAAATGTGAGTTTGATCCCTGGCTTGGGAAGATTTCCTGGTGAAGGAAAAGGCAGCCCCTCCAGTATTCTTGCCTGGGAAATCACATGGACAGAGGAGCATGCAACTCCATGGGGTTGCAAAATGTGAGGCGTGAGTTAGTGACTAAACAACAACATTGGGTATTGGGCTTTTTTAAGAGTAGAAATTTTATCACCTAAAATGGTGTTTAGTTCAAATCTGTTGTTTCATTTCCTTATGACTTGTGACTAAGAATCTCAGCTCTCCAGGCAAATTCGGAAATGCTTATATTTCCCAGAGGAGTTCCATTTCAATTTTTCAGTAAGAGATAAGTGGTTGGGAGGGGATTGTAAAGTATACTAAGGAACTGAACTGAAGGAGTGTTAGTCACTCACTTGTGTCTGACTCTTTGCGACCGCACGGACTGTAGCCCACCAGGCTCCTCTGTCCTTGGGATTCTCCAGACAAGAGTACTGGAGTAGGTTGCCATTCCATTTTCCAGAGGATCTTCCCAACCTGGGGATCGAAGCCAAGTCTCCTGTATTGCAGGCAGATTCTTTAGCATCTGAGCTACAAAGTAGTAAAACTTCTCAGGTATACCTGGAATTTTCCGTATTATTGCAGATTAGATATTTTTTCCTTCGGTCTCAATTCACTTCTACCCCAAATCTAACTGTTTACTTTTATTATAGTAATTTAAGAAATAGGCAGTTAAGTCATGACTAACTGAAAAAAAGAAGAAATTGACATTTTTATAAATTCTGTTCTCTGATAGAGTTGTCTTTCTCTTCCACTTTATGATGGTTTGCACTGGAACTCATAAATAGCACCCAATGATTTTCTTTTGTCCGTTAAGTTCCTGACATCATATTCTCCATGATTTGAGCCACATGTTTTTATTTTGTGACTACGTTTTCAGCACTACCAACTATATAATCACTGATGATTAAAAGAAACCTAAAGTGTATTATAAATGATGTTTCCATGATGAAGGACCAGGTGTATTACAAACACTTTTGTTCACTTTTTGTTCTTTATTGAGCAAGTGGAATGAGAGCTGTACTGGGGTGAGGTGAGGACTGGGTTCCGGTCCTCAATGGACTATGTCAGGCGCGCCCCTCCGTTTCCTAATCGCAGAATGCTGTATGCGCTGTGTCCCTCACAGAGCTGTTCTAGCGTCAAGTGAGATAATGGATTTTAAAAGTGCTGAAGGAACGCTAAAGATTTCAGAAATGTTAGGTGATCCTTTTCCTGGAAGAAGTCTATTTTGAACAGTTAGAACAAAGAGAAGGGAATAATCGTAATAAAAACTCACATGTATTGCATTCTTACTGCGTGCCTGGCCATATTCTAACTGCCTTTGTGGGTCTTAATTTATATAATTATCCACATTGTCACAAAGAGGAAATTGTGTTATAAACATTTTGCAGATGAAAACTAAAGTACTGGAAGGTTATATAACTTATCAAAGGGCTAGCAGTGTTGGGATTCAATGCCAGGTGATACCCTATTCCACTTCTCATGAAGAAAGCATTTTGTTAGATGAGAAAAGGATTCAACACTACTACATGTGTACACAGAAAAGGGAAAAGGCTTTTTTTCCCTGCTTTACTGAGATACAATTGACATAAAACACTGTGTTAGTTTAAGGTATACACCATATTCTAGAGAGAATAAGAACATTTTCATGAGCTGAATCAGTCAGATCAGGTTTATGTGCATCACACAGCACTTATAGCAACATATAGCCATAGTGCTACCTCCCACAAAAGCAGCAACAATGAGGTAACTACCAAAGCTAAGCCCCACACACTGGGGCCTTACTAACATTGTGTCCCCAGGACCAAGGTCAATGACTGGAACATAGCTGCAGAGCAAGTGATTTTTTAAAAAGTACAAACTAAGCCCAAAGTTAGTAGAAGAAAGAAAACAAACAAAGATCAAAGTGGAAATAAATGAAGTAGAGACTAAAAGCTCAACAGAAAAGATAATAAAACTAAGGTGTTTTTTTTTAATGGACAAATCCTTTGCTATACTTTCCAAAAAAAAGAAAGGACTCAGAAATTAAAGAGGAAACATTACTACTGATACCACAGAAAGGTATTTATAGCTATGACCTTCCCTCTTAGAAATGCTTTTTGCTGCATGCCATTTGTGTTGCTGTGCTGTATTTTCATTTTCATTTGTCTCGAAATTGTTTTTTCTCTTTTCTTCTTTGACCCATTGGTTGTTTAGGAGTATGTTGCTTAATCTCCACATATTTGTGAGTTTTCCATTTTTCTTCTTGTAATTGGTTCTAGTTTCATATCATTGTGGTCAGAAAAGATGCTTGATTGATTTTTAAATTTCTTAAATTCTTAAGAATTTAAGTCTTAGTAAATTTAATTATTCAGTCTTGTTGTATGACCTAACATGATATTCCTGGCGAATATTTCATTTGCACTTGAAAAGAATGTACTTTCTGTGTGTTTGGATGGAATGTTCTGAAAATGTTAAGTCCATCTGTTCTAACAGGTAGTCTAGTGTTTCCTTTTTGATTTTCTGTCTGAAAGATCTATTTGCTGTTGAAAGTGGGGGTATTGAAGTCCCCTAGTATTTGTGTCTATTTCTCCGTTTAGTCCTGTTAATATTTGGGAAAAGATTTATTGACTAAACAATCATAGCTGTAGAAAATAAGAGAGAAGACATAACTAAAAAGTACACTTAACTTTTTTGTGGCAAGCCGGTAACAAGACAAGAAACAAGGAAAATCCTTGGGAATTTTGGGAAAATGAGATCTGTACTTCATTTGACCAACGTGGAAAGTTGACCAATAAATACATAGTGATTATTTTTATGATTGAAAGAAACTCAAGTAAGATAGGCTTTATATTTAATTCCATCTATTTACCTTAAACAACCTGACCTGTAAGCCTTAGAGATTCACCTGTAAAGCGGAAATAGGAACTCATTTCAGTTTTCCCCTGAATAAAACGAGGTAACAATCAAAAATGTTAGGTAAAACACCTAATGCAGGTATATCTTATTGCAGAGCCTGAGCTCTGAACTAGTCATCTCTTTTCTCTCTTGGTATAACTGTCTCAGTCATCAAAATAAATTGTTAAGCTTTGTTTACACTGATCCCATTTTTTTTTCCACCAGCAATGTGGAGTGGGCTCTTCACTCACTTAACAGAATCTTGGAATAACTTTAAGGGCTTAGATCCAAATTATACAACATGGATGGATGTCATGGAGAAGCATGGCTACAGAACACAAAAATTTGGAAAACTGGACTATACTTCAGGACATCACTCCATCAGGTAAAAAATAAAATAAAAGTGATTCTCTGGCGGAGAATGAATATGTATACATATGACTGATAGCCTTTGCCGTCCACCTTAAACTATCTTTACATTGCTGATCAGCTATACGTTAATCTAAAATTAAAAGTTTTAAAAAATGATTTTCATAGACAGCCCACTACTGTAATACATACATGTACCCTTTTTGACTTCTGTTATTTCTCCGCAAAGCTGAAAGTAAATCTCTTAACCTCTAGATTGTGTTAATTTGGCTAAATCTTTAGCTTTCTTTAACCTTCTTAAAATATTGAAATTACTTATACGCTAGTAATTTTGTTTTCTTTAAACATTAAAGGTCTATAAAATTGTGTAGTCCATGAGTTATTTTGATTTATATATACAATGGCTGCTTTATTTACTTTAAAATTTGTTTCATAGACTATAATCTTCTTGTTACTTGCTTTTGTCAGTTCTCTCCAAGTTTAGTTTTCTGTTGTAATTTTTTTCTTTCATTTTACTCAGTCCTCAAAATTAGGCAACCAAGCATAGGCGGTAAGAGTAGAAATCTAGAATCAGATTGCCTACTTATGAATCCTAGTTTCTTGGTTTACTACTAACCAGCAGTATAATTTTAGGGCTATTATTTAAGCTAACTTCCTTAAATTTAAGTAATTTTTAAATAAAATTTAAATATTAAATAATGTTATTTAAATTTCTTTGTGGTGAATTCTAAATGAAATAGTATGTGCTCATTTCATGGAGTTTTACCAGTTTCTCTTTAAAATCCTTCTACTTTTTAGAAAGTAAGGTTAATCCAAAGTCAGATACACCCATTCATATTATCATATTTGAAATTTTTTTTTGTTTTTGTTGTTTCCTCAGTCAGTCCAATAATGAAAAAGAATCTAAGATTGAACGCAATGTACTCCGTATCACTGTCGCACTCTGTGTGAGATGGTTAAACTTTGATCTAAGTGTTATTCCTCAGTGGGATAATCTTTCTTGGCGTGCACAGATCCTGTTTCTCCTTTGTACTACTTTATTCCCACTGCCATCATAGTGCCTGTACATTGTAGACACACAGTTAAATGTTTTGGTTAATGAATAAATGAATGGAATAAAAAGTTATAGCTTATTATTTGATAAACAATGATATTCTATTTTACCTAGGGTTAAAATCAATAAAAGGAAAAGAGCTACTTAAACATTGATATTTGGGAAATCAAAGATGGTTTTCAGTGTAATAATTGCTTATAGCATATTTTCATTTACTGATCCTCTCACCAGAGCTTCAGTTCAGTTCAGTTCAGTTGCTCAGTCATGTCCGACTCTTTGCAACCCCATGAATCGCAGCACGCCAGGCCTCCCTGTCCATCACCAACTCCTGGAACTTGCTCAAACTCATGTCCATCAAGTCGGTGATGCCATCCAGCCATCTCATCCTCTGTCATCCCCTTCTCGTGCCCCCAATCCCTTCCAGCATCAGAGTCCTCTCCAATGAGTCAACTCTTCCCATGAGGTGGCCAAAGTACTGGAGTTTCAACTTTAGCATCAGTCCTTCTAAAGAACACCCAGGACTGATCTCCTTTAGAATGGACTGGTTGGATCTCCTTGCAGTCCAAGGGACTCTCAAGAGTCTTCTCCAACACCACAGTTCAAAAGCATCAATTGTTCCGTGCTCAGCTTTCTTCATAGTCCAACTCTCACATCCATACATGACCACTGGAAAAACCATAGCCTTGACTAGACGGACCTTTGTTGGCAAAGTAATGTCTCTGCTTTTTAACATGCTATCTAGGTTCAGTTCAGTTCAGTTCAGTCGTTCAGTCGTGTCCGACTCTTTGTGACCCTTAGGAAACTTAAATAAACTGTCAAGACTGTATTCCTGCTGTATGTGCCCACATATGGCACTTGACTGACACATAGGTTAAGGCTGCTGTGAATGGCATGTCTGCATGAGTTACAGCACAGTATCTTTCAGATTTTTCTGTACAAGTTTAAAGACGAGTTTCAGGGGGGGAAAACATATCTCATGTTGATGTTTGGTAGAAAGCAACACAGTACTGTGAAGCAATTATGCTTCAATTAAAAATAAATTTTAAAAAAAGGTCTCTCACTATAAAACATCATAAATAGGTGCATTCAGTGTTTTTTGATAGACTGACTCTCAAAACTAGTTTTTATAACATTGTGCTACCTTTACCACTGAAAGTGGTAAAGCAATTTTTGAACCTGTTTGTATTTTCAGCCAGGATTACAAGTCCCTTTAGTTTATTGCTCCAATTCTCTTTCTTTTCTCGACATCATGTGATGCTTTCTTCTTGTACCAGTTTAGGGACACTAATCCAGCTATGTGTCCCTTCCTGTATATACTACACTACATCAGACTGGGAACTTTAAAGGCTACATGCTTGTTTCTTCCAGATAACTGTTAAACACGTGTTGGTGGTACCATTCGTTAAGATGACACTAACTATAAGACCAGGGCAAGTTATTTATCTACTCAGGATGCCAGTTTCACTGAATGAGTGTACACTGCTGCTAAGCTGCTGCTAAGTCACTCTGTGTGACCCCATAGACAGCAGCCCACCAGGCTCCCCCATCCCTGCGATTCTCCAGGCAAGAACACTGGAGTGGGTTGCCATTTCCTTCTCCAATGCATGAAAGTGAAAAGTGAAAGGGAAGTCGCTCAGTCGTGTCCGACTCTTCACGACCCCATGGACTGCAACCTACCAGGCTCCTTCGTCCATGGGATTTTCCAGGCAAGAGTACTGGAGTGGGGTGCCATCGAGTGTATACTAGATGACTCTAAAAATTCTTTCTTTCTGAAGTTCTATGACCTCACTGGAGTACGGTTACATGGTTTATAAAATCCTGATATTAATCTGCCCTCTCACATTATAGGTGTTGTGCTCATAATAAGTCTAATTAGGTTCAAATTTTCTGTATCTTCTTAGCAATTGAAAGGAAACGTGTACTTAATTCTTAAGGTGTTTTGATCACTTTCTCTATGGGGTAAAGCTTTTGTCATTGAAAGGTTGTTGTTGAATCACGCGAATACACCGGGATTCTTGGCCCCCCGGAGGAGAAGAATTCAATCCGGGGCCAGAGACGAGGCTTGATCGCTCAGAGCTTTTGTGTAGTAAAGTTTTATTAAAGTATAAAGGAGATAGAGAAAGCTTCTGACATAGGCATCAGAAGGGGGCAGAAAGAATACCCCCCTGCTAGTCTTCAGCTGGATGTTATATAGTCACTAGCAGTCTGTCAATGAAAGAAAGCAATGTCTTAAAATTCAGAATGGCACCAGGCCCCTCACCCATAAGATGCATTTTGGGATAAATGGTTTATCCTGGGCCATAAAATGATTAACTTGAATCTTGAAGAAGGGCAGACCACCATACAAATAGTTTCATTTACATAGATTAGGGGAACAATATCCATACTGGTTTGTCAAGTAGGTTCTGGGCCAAGAGGCGGAACCGACTTGGAGACAGAGTTTGGGGTAAAGGCATAGTACATTAGCATAGCTTAAGACAAACATTTCCATAAGAAAAAGGCATTGGTTATCTCTAGACTCGAGAATAGCTAACTTCAGGCGAAACCGGGTGTCATTATGGCAACACAATATTTTAAGAGAAACCTCTCTTTAAATTTGTATAGAGAAGGAAAAAATATTGCTAGTTTGTTTCCTCCTGCCGCTTAAGAGAGATAAAAATGTCTGACACTTGCAGGCTATTTCCTCTATTTGGAGACCCCTGGCCTTCCTGCCTGTTACCCTCTCATCATCACATCCCCAAAGTCTCAAACAGTGGTCTCAATCAAGGGCAATTTTTGACACCCCCACAAGACTTTTGACAGTGTCTGCAGACACTTTTGGTTGACAGCACAGGGGGAATGCTGCTGCCATCTAGATGGTAGAGGCCAAGGCTGCTGCCAAACAACCCACAATGCACTGGACAGCACCCACTTCTCCAAACAAAAAACGAACAAGCTGAAAACGTCAATAGTGCAAAGGGCGAGGAACCATGATCTCAAGCTAAATACTTTATACTCATCATCATGGCCTTAGGAATGTCACACTGCAAGGCATCACTGGCATTTTCAGTTCAGTTTAGTCGCTCAGTCATGTCCAACTCTTTGCCCGCCCTTGGACTGCAGCATGCCGGGCCTCCCTGTCCATCACCAGCTCCCAGAGCTTGCTCAGGCTCATGTCTGTCAAGTCGGTGATGCCATCCAACCATCTCATTCTCTGTCATTCCCTTCCCCTCCCGCCTTCGATCTTTCCCAGCATCAGGGTCTTTTCCAATGAGTCCGTTCTTTGTATCAAGTGACCAAAGTATTGGAGCTTCTGCTTCAGCATCAGTCCTTCTGATGAATATTCAGGACTGATTTCCTTTAGGATGGACTGGTTGGATCTCCTTGAGTTCAAGGGACTCTCAAGAGTCTTCAACACCACAGTTCAAAAGCATCAATTCTTCAACATTCAGCTTTCTTTATAGTCCAACTCTCACATCCGTGTATGACTACTGGAAAAATCATAGCTTTGACTAGATGGACCTCAGTAAAGTAATGTCTCTGCTTTTTAATATGCTGTCTAGATTGAGCATAACTTTTTCTACAAGAAGCAAGCATCTTTTAAGTTCATGGTTGCAGTCACCAGCTTGCATTTTGAATTTTATTTATTGTCCCATATTCTAAGGGTTCAGATCCACTTAAACAGTAGTATTTCAGTTTTTTTTAGAATCAACAAAATCAAAGAAAATGTTAATTTGGAAGTGTATAGAATTAGAAGGTCTTGAGTAATTGATTTTTATAGATATATTAAAAACTAGATTTCTAAGATCAGTACATTAAAGAAGGTAAACATTAAGTAACATTCCTTAAAATACTAAGACTAAGATGATCCTTACTAAAGTTACAAGGGTAAAATCATGTATGGAACACCCGTTCAGAAAATACTTATTAACCCACCTACAGAGTCCCAGATGCTATTTTTAAGTGATGGGAATACTGTAGTGATCAAAACACAAAAGTCTCTAGCCTCATGGAACTTATACTCTAGTGGCAAATTTAAGCAAATCAGGAGCAAATATAAGCAAACTGCTGTCCTATCTTTCCTAGCTAAAAGTTTAAAAGCTAAAATCAGATGCCCTGGCACTTCATCTTACTCCTGTTGTTCTCATCTTACTGCATAAATGTTCTCAATTCATGTGTCTTAATGTGTTTCTGAAACCTGTCACAATAGGCCGTACTTAATCCCATGAGACAAATGAAAAATTAGAAGCCTACTTCCCAAGTGAGACAATTGCTATGGCAAACTTTTTAGCTTGAGCTTGACAACCGGCAAAAGGCAGCAAACCATGGGCTGCTCTCACATCTTCTTGTTCCCTTGGCCTCCAGACCAGAAGCACAGGCTTTCTAACTAGAACCTAAGTGGCCAAGAGGGAAGCAGCAGAACTCGAACAGCAACCATAGGGTCCCTTTCAATTCTGCAGCCCAATGAATAAGTCTGTGTTTATCTCATCCATTTCTACTTTTATTTTAACTGTATAATCTAAGATCGTACGTGGGGCTTCCCAGGTGGCTCCGTGGTAAAGAATCTCCCTGCCAATGTAGGAGACCTGGATTTGATCCCAGGTCAGGAAGATCTCCTGGAGAAGGAAATGGCAACCCACTCCCATATTCTTGCCTGAAAAATCCCATGGACAGAGGAGCCTGGTAGGCTACAGTCCATGGGGTCATAGAGTCGGACACAACTTAGGAACTGAACAATAACAACAGGATCCTACCTGACTTAGATCAGATTTATCCATACTAAAGAGGAGTGTATTTTATTCTTTTCCTTATAATGGAAAAAGATATCCATTCCTCTGGTCATTTTAGAAGCATTTTTAGAACCCCACAGCTACATACCTTGTCATTTTTAATGAAATTCAGTATCTAAAACAGCTTGCATTAGTCTGAGTACATTGCCAGAATGACTGCTGATAGTGAAAAAGCCTGCTATTATTTTATTTTATTGCTCCAGAACCCTTGCTTCTGATATCTAGCAAATTCTGGTTGAAGCAGCTACTGGGGCTATCTTCAGAATGCTCTCTACCATAACTCCTATGCCAGTTTCTTGGAATACCAGTGATAGTTCTAAGTCTACAATTTCATTACGATTCTTAGATTTTTTTCCCATTTAATTACTCAAGTTTAAGGTCCTGTGTATAGCTGCTCTCAGTGAAGTGTAAAAGGGGGGGCCCTTTTGCCAGTGCTGACCATTCGTGGAATTTATTCCAATCTACTTTTCAAAGAACCTGAAGATATCTAATAAGGTGGAGATTTCACTTTTTAATTTAACATTAGCATTAGCCAGATATGACCTGGCTAAAGTGACTTACGGTTTAAAACATGAGATTTTTTTTTTAAAAGTCTAAAAAAATTACAGTATAGGACAAAATACGGTGAGTTATGTTTAAAGGAAGAAGCAAACACATCCAGATTTTTTTTCAAGGGGTGGGAGAAAAAGCTGTAAAGTACTACATTTTGTCTATTCTACGGTGCACACTTTTTTCCCCACAATTTAACATATCTGAAGTTGCAATGCATCTTACAATTGATGACTACAAAATTCTGTTATAGTCTTCTTGGGAGTGTTTTCTCTTAATAGTATATATTTTTCAAAAGAGTACATTTCATATTACTAGCCTTTTAGATTTGATAAACTTGCAAAAGTAGAACATCAATAGGCTTAGGTGGAGGACAGGAAGAAGACTTCTGAACAAATGCAACCAAGTAGGAAACCGAAAACCCTTTGGAAGACACTGGATAAGCCCGAATTTCTGTAAGGAAGCCATGAAAGGTAAAACTTTAATATGTGAGAAGGACTTGAACAAGCTGAGGCACTGGCAGAAAACAGCCTGCCTGTTTCAGCAGAGAAGCTGAATATGAGAATCTCCATAAAAGTTTTGTTCTGTAAAAAAAAAAAAAAGTTAACCTTGGAGTAGTTCTGTTCTATTCTTTTCATCCTTGAACATATTTCTTGCCCTCCAATCAAGTCCCGTGGTGATTTTAGATCAGATTTTGGAGTTCGTGTAATTACTTGATTGATCCAACTTGTCTCCTTTCACGTTTCACTTGTTTTCTAAGCAGTCTTTCCATCCTGCCATTTGGCTCTTTCACTGACTACATCCTATTCCAGTTAGCCAGGAAGCATCTGGCTCTTTTTCTAATATGATGCCAGAATGCAGAATTTCAAAAGTAAGGTATAAAAAAAAAAATAGAAAAAGCAAGATACTTACTCTCTAAGGAATATATTAAAAATTTAACTCATCCTACAGTTTCTAAAGAAGAATATTAAAATGTCTGGAAGTACATAGGTAAATCAGCACTCTTAATATTAAAAATAAAGCAACAACCACAGTATCTACTGTATTCTTTAGACTCAAGCAAGACAAGAATGTGCTTTAAAAAAATTATGTGCAAGAATATTGCTTAAGCAGATGAGGAATTAAAAGTTGGTATCTGTCAACACAGGAAGAACAAAACTCATTAATGGCAGACAAAAGAACTACAAAAAAATTGAGATCTAATTTAGTCTAAGGGCAAATATTATAAACCAGAATAATAGCTTGTTTTCATCATGACAATCCTTAGTTATTAAAGTAGTTAGGAAGCAAAGTACAGTGGTAACCCAAATTATTAACTATGTGAGGGAGTTTGTGTGTTTTTTAAAGAAACTAAGCTGCAGGAAAATTCAGCTTTCTAAAAATGACTGGCCCCACATGACCTCCATAGAACTAATTTTATAATCAGTGGCAAAGGATATTTATTTCTGTCATATGCTTTTATAAAACATTTTGAAGAAATGTATTTATTTTCAAAAATTACTTTATTATTTTCATTATTTCATTAAAAGTACCCAAATCTTAAGTGTCAAATACTTAACACATGTTTAAAAAATTGAGCAGGGAATTCATTAAATAAACTGAGGTAGATATATACACAGTAAAATATTAGAAAGCAATTAAAAACTGATAGAGAATACCTAATGGCATTTGACACAAAGGTATTCCAAAAACATATAATTTAATTTAAAAATTATGAAACAGTATGTTGCATGTCCTTTTTTGAAATATATATTGTACATACACACACTAGATAAAACTGGGAAGGTACATGCCAAAATATTACAGTGGTTGTCCATCTGTAGTAGAATTAGTGATTTTTATTTGCTTTTTGTTAATCAGTTTTTTTTCCTAAATTTCCTAATGAACTTTTACAAAAAATTATTGCAGAAAGAGATCTGGGAGAAGATTATGGGAATTTAATAAATTCTCTCAAATCTGATTGAGAAATATCCTACCATGACCTTATAGATAGATCTGGCTTGGAAAGTTGGAAGAATTAGAGGATGCACTTAGACTTATAGAACTGGACTGAAAATAAACCAAAAAGTAACTGTTTCAAGGACAAATTTTTGTAATCAAACCTTGGAGATATTTGAATTTCGAGAGAATCACAACAGATATTATTTACCATCTTTGTAAAATTCACAAAGTAATAAAGAGTTGTGGTTAATAAATGCCAAAGTGAGAAAGCTGAATATTGAGAAACTGAATATTTAGCATATGAAATATCCATGTTTGAATTACTAAAAATTAAAATTTCTTTACTTGCAAAAAAAAAAAACGCCTTCAAGCAGCAATTCCTGTAATGTGTTTCAGTCTGAGATCACTTGTAGCTTTTTTCTATAAGAATTCTCAGAATTCTCATTGTTATATGCAGTACTTTTTCTTTTCTTTTTTTTTGCATACAAAAGCTCCAATTAGAATCTAGTCTTTTCAAGCTCTGAAAGTATGCCTTTAAGAGGACAGTATGTCCAGTCCTTCCCCTGACATTTCTTACAGACTCTTAAAAGTACCTTTTGCACTAGAGAAAATGTCAATCCTATTTTGTAATAGTTTTGTAAAGTTATTTATGGGTATCAAGCCTCAAAAGAAGTGGAGGATTACGACAGCAAAACTGTCTCAGAATATCTACACAAAGTTGCTGGATCCTCCGAAGTTTAGCGCCTATTTCTATATTGAGCTTGACTGTTGTTTCTATAAATTGATTTTTTAAGCAGTTTTGGGTGTGTGTGTGTGTGTGTATATATATATATATATATAGGTAGATGCAAAGATAAAAATACTGATCCACTTTATAAAACTATGAACTTTTGAGACTTCCCTGGTGGTCCAGTGGCTGGCACTCTGCACTCCTAATGCAAGGGGCCCAGGTTCCATCCCTGGTCAGGGAACCAGATCTTACATGCCAGAGCTAAGACCTGGAAGACCCAAATAAACAAAGTAATTTAAAGAAAAAAAAAACAACTACTTTTTTGGATGAGTTTTGTGCTGACACTTAACCCAAATGACAAGATTTCTAAGGTAGTATTCATGTTAGAAACTGCCCACTAAAATCTTAGGTTACCCTCTACTGAGTCTTGAGCAAGAAATAAAAAAAAACAAAAACAAAAAATCCTTAGGTCACTCAACTCGATCCTTAGAATCAACCAAGCTGGAGACCTAGACTCAGAAAACAGGAATCAGAAAAGGCTCCAAGTCTGAGAGCACCCCAAAGTCACGCCCAGAAACAGGCTGGTCAGATCACTGCAACTATGGCACTGCTGCTATCACGCATCTCTAGCTGATCCTATGTCTTTGTCACTCTCAAGATTCAGAATCCCAGGACCTGGGTGTCAAATGGGCAACCCAGGTCACTAGCCTACTCCCCAGGTGCCTGGGGTCATAGCCAGAGGGCTTATCACCCACACTTCAGCTTCTGTAATGGACAAGGGCATTTCCCCTTTCATTAGAACCCACATAATAGGAAATTCTGTCCACACAAGGGCAGGTGGTCTGGAAAACATCACAGCAACAACTTGGCTGTCTTAGTATACCATGTCCAGCAACTCACTGAGCTAATCTGCCAAGTTTTAGTTACCCAGGAGATTTTAAATAATTCCCACAGTGATGTCATTCATACCCCCATTACCATGAAAGTTACCCAGTTTAAATGAATTTATTTGATCAGAGTGACCTAGAGGATAATGATATCAATCATGATTAAGCTCTTCCTACCTTCTAGGCCCTGCGTTAGGTTTAAGATAAAATATTTCCAAAAAAGTCACTGTGTATCTTCATAGGCTTGGTAAATCATATATTCAGAAACATAGATTGAAGGTTTGCAAATGGATCAAAAGATTAATTATGCAGTGAAAAGGAATTTGGATTATCAGCCTAAGAACAGGGACTGTTGTTAACACTGATCTCAAGAGATGGAATAAATGAATGTGTTAGTCACTCAGTCATGTCCGACTCTTTGGGAACCCATGGACTGTAGCCCACCAGGCTCCTCTGTCCATGGAATTCTCCAGGAAAGAATACTGGAGTGGGTTGCCATTTCCTTTTCCAGGGAATCTTCCTGACCCAGGGATCGAACCCAGGCGTTCTGCATTGCAGGCGGACTCTTTACTATCTGAGCTACCAGGGAAGCTTCAAAAGATGGAACTGGGAATAATTCTGATTCTAATACAGCTTTAAGGACCTCAATAAGCAGGAGTCAGGAGAACTTTATCCTGGTTCTCTGTTGTTAACTTATGACTTGTTTGTCTCCTCAGCTCTGGGTCTTTTCTCAGCTACATTACTTCCAGCTAGAACTCTGACTTGCACGATGCTTTTTGACTCAAGATCCATCTCCTTTTACTGACTTTCTCAACCTCATAGCTGCATTCTAGAGAATCACCAGTTACCTGTTTTTCTTTCCTAATTCAAATTCTATAAACAAGGATGATGGGCTCAACACATGTTTCATCCCAGACTCCATCATAATCACTGACCAGATTAAGGACCCAAGGGTCTGGTCCTCAGGTCAGGTGCCCACCCCTGGCCAGTTGACAAGATAGGAGAAACCTTAAATCCTACACAGTGTAGTCATCTGGGTCACCTCTTCAGTAAGGGTTGTGGACATGGTAACATGTTCAATGCAGAGACTACTTAGTTAATTATTAATGAAAGATTTACTGGGGGATAATCCACCCACTTTATCTTTCGTATATGATGACATTTTGTCCAGGTTGTATTTTCTGTATAATACTGAAAGGCAACAGCTTACAAAAAATTTTAAATGTTAGTCACTTAAGTTGAGATGTTAAATTACTCTAAAAGTGTAATGAAAATCTCCTCCTTATCTGATGTAAGTAGTCAATGTGATCTAAACCATTAGAGGTATAATCAAAACTAAACTATTTTATCCCAGTTGCTTTTTCCGCAAGGTAGCAAATCGTCTTTTAATTTTGTGAAGTATAGTAGTAGAAGGAGTTTATGCTTGAGGAGATGTGAGGTGGTAGTATTATTTTGATTGCTAAGGGAGTTACCTCAAGTTCCAGCCTAGCACAATGCCTTGCACATGGTAGACATTCAGTAACTATTTCTTGAATTAAATCAAAAAGCCTGTCTTTATTTGAAACCAAACTGCAGCAAATATTCTGTTAAGGGCTACAGTCACTGTCACCTAGGTATTCAAAGTTCTAAAAATTGATGCTTCCACAGTGATGAATTCACTAACAGACTAGAAAATGGTTACAAAAAAGTTCACAACCTCAAGTCCATGAAACCCCTGAGTGCCCCCCAACATCAAGAGAAACAAACCTTTTGTTTGAAATTTATTTACTATTATACAATTGTATAATAATGTATAATTGCATAAATGTATTTACAATAAATATATAATAAAATAACACAGAATTAATAACTATTATTATTCACTCAACTAAAACAGACTGTTTTGTGAGTGATGATGAATATATGCAAAGATAGATGACAGCCTTGTGAGTCCCTTTAAAAAAAATGGTGTGTTTCTCAACTTTGAGAGAAGAACATTTAATGGGTATGAATATGAATCCCATTTTCTCTCATTGAATTTATTAGGTTGATAGTGAAATTTGCAAGGACATGATTCAGAATTGTAATTTTTCCATGCAAGAGACTTATTCAAGACACATTAGCTGTTAATGCCCTGTCAAGAACAATGATTCTTTGTGTGAGAGAAAGAGATCCATTTCCATATAATTCTTAAAGTCTGAGACACTTTAATTATTTAGTAATCTTAGGAAGCTGAAGGTTTATGCCTAGCCTCCTAATTCATTTTGAAAGAAAACTGTTATTTTCTCATCAATTTTAATGTGTGATATTTTTTCAAAGGTTATTGTTGCTATGTAAATTCACCCAGTGCTACCTGTGGGCTGACTGTATCCAATACTGCAGTGGCAGAATTTGGCACATTGGCACAGAAAACCCACACAACAATGGCATAGATACAGAGTTATGCAATAATTAATTGCTAATATGTTAGTTTTATTTTCCATCCATATTAGGAGATTTTGCTGTTAAAAAAGAATTAATAAAATTGCTGATCATTGGACAGTGCATTTAGCCATCACCTTGTTTTTTGGAATAGATCCAGTTCTTATTCATGGGCTACTATGGAAACTATTTTAATTATCTCATCTAAAAATTGAGGCTCTTAAGCATAAAAATTGGTACACTGTTATGTGGAGCAGTGCATCTCAAAATGTGACATACATGCAGATCTGCTGGGCACCTCATTAAATGCCCTTTCCAGTTCAGTGGGTCTGGGACGGGGCTCGAAATTCTGCTTATTTAACAAGGTGATGCTGATGCTGCTTGAAGTAGCAAAGATATAAGGAACTGGACCTCAGAGGGAGGTAAGCCAAGGTATAGTCAATTGTGAATGCCTTTATCAGAAACACGTGGTTACTTTTGTATCCCTTTGAGAAGCCTCACTTGCATTTCCTCAAAGAGGTAAAATAAACTTTGGACCACTTAGGAGAGGCACTTGGTATACATGCGCAAAATGACTCATTGAAGCCTAAGTTTATAGAGAACAGTTTCCTTTGAGATAGATGTATTCCACATCCAAGCTCCCACGTGAGGCTTCATTACAGTTGTCTCTACTACTGTACACCCAGGAGAGTGAAAAAAAGCAACCAAAAAAAAGTCTTACTATCATTATGACAATAGTTTTGACCTCGTGGACCTCTTGAAAGCTTCTTGGGGACCTCCCAGAGATGGCTGGGCCACACTCTAAGAAATGCTGGCATGTAGGAAACTGTACATTGTATGTTCGTGCCTATTTTCAAGTTCAGTTCAGTTCAGTCACTCAGTCGTGTCCAACTCTTTGCGACCTCATGACCTGCAGCACCCAGGCCTCCCTGTCCATCACCAACTCCCGGAGTCCACCCAAACCCATGTCCATTGAGTCAGTGATGCCATCCAAACATCTCATCCTCTGTCGTCCCCTTCTCCTCCCACCCTCAATCTTTCCCAGCATCAGGGTCTTTGCAAATAAGTCAGCTCATCAGGTGGCCAAAGTAAGAGTGTAAATTTATAATGAGAGGAGTCAATGAATCAAAGTCTCTAAACCAGGGATCCCCAAGCTCCCCTAGTACCTCCTGTCAGATCAGCGGCAGCATGAGATCAGAAATAAAGTGCAAACTGTAATGTGCTTGAATCATCCTGAAACCATCCCCCCGCCCCCACCCCTGGTCTGTATAAAAACTGTCTTCTGTGAAATCAGTCCCTGGTGCCAAAAAAAGTTTAGGGACTGCTGATCTAAAGCACAGGTAGTTTTCATTCCTCACCATAAATACAAGCCTTTTTATTATTATTATTATTGTCCTGATTGAAAGCACACTCTTAATATTCCAGACAAAGTACACAGAAATGGAATGAAAAGAAATTTGTCCCAAATACCCCCAGTGAGCAACTAATGAGAAAGTTTTCTATTTCGAGGAGGTTATAGCAAGTCACGGAGAGTAGGAGGTCAGGGGAGGCATGCTGAGCAGTAAGACAAAGCAGGTCTAAGCACATGGTCAAAACATAATGTTTCCTGGTGCAACAGTTTGACCCGGTTAAAGAGGAATGAAAACATTGGTTGTTTAGTAGAGAAAATTATAACTTTAAGAGTTATCTTTCTGTCACAGTGAAAAAGTGAAAGTCGCATCTGACTCTTTGCAACACCATAGACTCTACAGTCCATGGAATTCTCCAGGCCAGAATACTGGAGTGGTAGCCTTTCCCTTCTCCAGGGGATCTTCCCAACCCAGGGATCGAACCCAGGTCTCTCGCATCGCAGGTGGATTATTCACCAGCCGAGCCACCAGGGAAGCCCGAGAATACTGGAGTGGGTAGCCTATCCCTTCTCCAGTGGATCTTCCTGACCCAGGAATCAACCCGGGGTCTCCTGCATTGCAGGCAGATTCTTTCCCTACTGAGCTCTCAGGTGCTGATGGCAGTTCTGTCACAGTCATTGCCGTCAATGGATGCAGTTGTATATTCATATTGTCTTTCCCTATTTTCCTCATTAGTGTTACTTGCCAAGGGAACTTTGGGCTGGGAAAAGGGACTCTGAACTGAGAGGTGCAGCTCCTGGACCACCTACTGCTTATACCGCATCCGCGTAACAAGGGCCCAGGCTGGCCCAGGGAGCAGTGAGAGTGAATGGTGAATCAATGCTGATTATAACTGTTAGTATGTACTGGGCTTCCCTGGTGGCTCAGCGGTGAAGAATCCGCCTGCAGGAGGCAACGGGTTCGAACCCTGGGCCGAGAAGATTCCCCTGAAGAAGGAAATGGCAACCCACTCCAGTATTCTTGCCTAGGAAATCCCATGGATAGAGGAGACTAGTGGGCTACAGTCCATAGGGTCGCAAAGAGTTGGACGCAACTGAAGTGACTTATCATGTACACATGCATTAATATGTATTGAATATATAAAAAGTGCTAAATGTTTTTTAAGTTATAAAAAAGTTGTTATTTTATACTTAGGCACAATGCTTGAACATGGGTCAACTAATCAATCAAAGTATTACCCTCTTGATCAGCTAGGTTACTCAGGAGTCTTGGGATAGCCAGAAAGAGGCAAAAGGGAAAATTAGGACAGAGGAACCTTTACCTTCAACCATAATCCTGTCTCTGCTGCCCTAGTAATGATGAAAGCATTGTTATACTCCACTTCCAGCAGTCACAGGAATCATGCCCAAAGCCCACACATTCAGAAACAGACAAAAGAAGATGCCACTAAGATAGGAGGGTAAATCACATGTTATTTAGAAAAAATGGCAAAAATGGAGCTAAGTTTGAAATTAGTTGTAATAGTATGACTGGGCCAAAATTAAGTTGATTTAAGCCTTTTTATCTGTAAGGGGACCAACCTGGGCCAAAAATAACCTTAGAAACAAAGAACTATTAAAAGGGAAAAAAAAAGAAAGGGGCATAACTTTGCCAGAAGGATTAAATGAAATCACACTTACTCATTGCTGTGGCAAAAGATGGCAATCTGAGTTCAATATAGCCATCTTTCAAGCACGATCTTTCCTTGAGATGTAATAGGCTCACTCATGACTGAGGAGGCTGGTTAGCCCGACCAGAG
Organism: Bos mutus; assembly: GCF_027580195.1. NCBI lineage: Eukaryota > Metazoa > Chordata > Mammalia > Artiodactyla > Bovidae > Bos > Bos mutus. The sequence goes on from NC_091623.1 coordinate 26,124,286, forward strand.
CAACAGTCTACACCTGTGTCAATCCAGAGCCTAGTGGAAGCTCTGATCACCATTCAGGGCTCTGCCCCCAACTCCAGAGTGTCCTAAAATTTAGCTCAGTTCCACAAGTTGAGGGTTCAGTATACAAGACGGCCCCCACTACCCCACTTCAGACACAAATCACGTGTCCAGGTCTGCCACCTATGCTTGTGACTGGACCAACTGTAAAATCAGAGGGTCCCATGACCTCTTCCTTGGGTTAATTTGCTACAGTGGCTCACAGAACTCAGAGAAACATTTTACTTACTAGATTACCAGTTTATTATGAACCAGTGAACCAGTGAAGTTGTTCAGTCATGTCTGACTCTTTGCAATTTCATGGACCGTAGCCTACCAGGCTCCTCCATCCATGGAATTTTCTGGGCAAGAGTACTGGAGTGGGTTGCCATTTTGTTCTCCAGGGGATCTTTCCAACCCAGAGATCGAACCCAGGTCTCCTGCATTGCAGGCAGATGCTTTACCGTCTGAGCCACCAGGGAAGCCCAGTTTATTATAAAAGGATATAATTCAGAAACAGCCAAATGTAAAAGATGCCTGGGGAAAGGGCATGATGCTTTCATGCCTTCTTCTAAGCCCACCCCTCTTCCACCCCTCCCTCCACCCTCTCATTTTTTGGATTTTATAGGGAGGTGTGTGTGCATGCTAAGTCACTTCGGTCACGTCCAACTCTTTGCGATGCTATGGACTGTGGCCTGCCAGGCTCCTCTGTCCATGGGATTCTCTAACCAAAATGGAGGTTGCCATACCCTCCTCCCAGGGGATCTTCCCAGCCCAGGGACTAAACTAGTGTCTCTTACATCTCCTGCATTGCCAAGCAGGCTCTTTACCCCAGCGCCACCTGGCAAGCCCTTATAGGGAGACGTGATTGATGAGATCACTGACCACTGGTGATTGAAATCAATTTCGATTCCCTCTCCAATCTCCTCCCTCCCTGGAGGTCAGAGGCAGGCAATAGGACTAAAAATGTCAACCCTCTAATCTCTTTGTTGTTTAGGGCAAACAGGCCCCAACTCAGGTAAGGTGCAAAAGTAACCCCATTAACATAACAGAAGACACTTTGGTTGGTTTCATCTCTTAGAAAATTCTGAGGAATTTAGGAAATTGTATCAGAATCAGTGATGGAAACCAAATATATACTTTTCATTATAAATCACAATATCACACTGGACAACTAATTAGGTTGCATTAGAAGGTTTCCTGTAATTTCCTTGTTCCCTGTAATCATTTCTCAGCCATTTGTTCCCATATAATACTCCTTGGTTGAAAAGAAAGCACTTTGGTTCCTAAACAGCTTGTATGAATCTCAGTGAGCTATTTCTGCTTACCACAAAATCGTAGAGCTCTACCACAAGTATTGCTGGTGTGATAAACCCCTAGCATCCCACTCTTCTGCAATAATAATGATCACACAGGGTTTTCTCATTCAGCAATGATATGAACGAAAGATTGAGAAACTGTTACATTGTTTGGTAGTGTGATAACTTTTACCATACTTACTGTTTTAGGGATTTCCATTTGCTATACAGAATTAACTAGAATCTCTTAAATGTAATTCTGCTGAGATTCTGGTTTTCATTACTTTTCTCAAACTATATTGAATATCTGCTTCCCTGGTGGCTCAGTAATAAAGAATCCACCTGCCAGGGCAAGAGACATGAGTTCAGTCCCTGGGTAGGGAAGATCCCCTGGAGAAGGAAATGGCAACCCACTAGCATATTCTTGCCTGGAGAATTTCATAGCCTGGTGAGCTACAGTCCATGGGGTCACAAAGAGTTGGACACGACTGAGTGACTAAGCATGATACTGAGTATCTACTGTGAAAAATTGTTTTTATTACAGTTGCTTAAACTTATTTATCTGTCTTCAAGAGGCAGATAAAAGTTCTATTTAGTTCACCTATGAACCATTAGCTACTTTGTGTGGTTTGAAGTTTCCATTATGTGGAGTGTTATGTTTTAATATTAAAAAGTCTTTATTTCTATGTTGGTGTTTGAATTTTTTAAGCTCTTTTCTTAATTGATAATGTATTTCAGAGGTGTTTGCCTTAACAAAACTCATAAAAAACAGGCTTCTTAGAAATTGCTTCCTGAACAGTTATGCCACTGAATATCACAGTAATCCAGGTCTATGCCCCAACAAGTAATGCTGAAGAAGCTGAAGTCGAACTGTTCTATGATGACCTACAAGACCTTCTAGAAATAACACCCAAAACAGATGTCCTTTTCATCATAGGGGACTGGAATGCAAAAGCAGGAAGTCAAGAGATACCTGGAGTAACAGGCAAATCTGGCCTTGGAGTACAGAATGAAGCAAGACAAAGGCCAACAGAATTTTTCCAGAACAACTGGTCATAGCAAACACCCTCTTCCAACAACACAAGAGAAGACTCTACACATGGACATCACCAGATGGTCAACACCAAAATCAGATTGATTATAGTCTTTGCATCCAAAGATGAAGAAGCTCTATACAGTCAGCAAAAACAAGACCAGGAGCTGACTGTGGCCTAGATCATGAACTCCTTATTGCCAAATTCAGACTTAAATTGAAGAAAGCAGGGAAAACCATTAGACCATTCAGGAATGACCTAAATCAAATCCCTTATGATTATACAATGGAAGTGAGAAATAGATTCAAGGGATTAGATCTGATAGACAGACTGCCTGAAGAACTATGAATGGAGGTTTGTGACATTGTATAGGAGGCAGTGACCAAGACCATCCTCAAGAAAAAGAAATGCAGAAAAGCAGGATGGTTGTCTGAGGAGGCCTTACAAATAACTGAGGAAAGAAGAGAAGCTAAAGGCAAAGGAGAAAAGGAAAGATATATCCATTTGAATGCAGAGTTCCGAAGAATAGCAAGGAGAGATAAGAAAGTCTTCCTCAGTAATCAGTGCAAAGAAATAGAGGAAAACAATAGAATGGGAAAGACTAGAGATCTCTTCAAGAAAATCAGAGATACCAAGGGAACATTTCATGCAAAGATGGACACAATAAAGGACAGAAATGGTATGGACCTAACAGAAGCAGAAGATGTTAAGAAGAGGTGGCAAGAATACACAGAAGAACTGTACAAAAAAAGATCTTACCAGATAACCACGATGGTGTGATCACTCACCTAGAGCCAGATATCCTGGAATGTAAAGTCAAGTGGGCCTTAGGAAGAATCACTACTAACAAAGCTAGTGGAGGTGATGGAATTCCAGTTGAGCTATTTCCAATCCTAAATGATGATGCTGTGAAGAGCTGCACTCTATATGCCAGCAAATCTGGAAAACTCCGCAGTGGCCACAGGACTGGAAAAGATCAGTTTTCATTCCAATCCCAAAGAAAGGCAATGCCAAAGAATGCTCAAACTACTGCACAATTGCACTCAGTTCACACGCTAGTAAAGTAATGCTCAAAATTCTCCAAATGATGCTTCAACAGTACGTGAACCATGAAATTCCAGATGTTCAAGCTGGATTTAGAAAAGGCAGAGGAACCAGAGATCAAATTACCTACATCTGCTGGATCATCAAAACAGCAAGAAAATTCCAGAGAAATATCTACATCTGTTTTATTGACTATACCAAAGCCTTTGACTGTGTGGATCACAATTAACTGTGGAAAATCCTGAAAGAGATGGGAATACCAGACCACCTGACTTGCCTCCTGAGAAATCTGTATGCAGGTCAAGAAGCAACAGTTAGAACTGGACATGGAACAACAGACTAGTTCCAAATAGGAAAAGGAGTATGTCAAGGCTGTATATTGTCACCCTGCTTATTTAACTTATATGCAGAGTACATCATGCGAAACGCGAGGCTGGATGAAGCTCAAGCTGGAATCAAGATTGTTGGTATAAATATCAATTACCTCAGATATGCAGATGACACCACCCTAAGCAGAAAGTGAAGAAGAACTAAAGAGCCTCTTTATTAAAGTGAAACAGGAGAGTGAAAAACTTGACTTAAAACTCAACATTCAAAAAACTAAGATCATGGCATCTGGTCCCATCACTTCATGGCAAATTGATGGGAAAACAAACAATGGAAACAGTGAGAGACTTTATTTTTTGGGCTCCAAAATCACTGCAGATGGTGACAGCAGCCATGAAATAAAATGATGTTTGCTCCTTGGAAGAAAAGCTTTGAAAAAAAGCAGAGACATTACTTTGCCAACAAAGGTCCATGTAGTCAAAGCTATAGTTTTTCCAGTGGTCATGTATGGATCTGAGAGTTGGACCATAAAGAAAGTTGAGCACCGAAGAATTGATGGTTTTGAACTGTGGTGTTGGAGAAGACTCTTGAGAGTCACTTGGATTGCAAAGAAATCCAACCAGTCAATCCTAAAGGAAATCAGTCCTAAATATTCATTGGAAGGACTGATGCTGAAGCTGAAGCTCCAATACTTTGACCAACTGATTCAAAGAACTGACTCATTGGAAAAGACTCTGATGCTGGGAAAGATAGAGGGCAGGAGGAGAAGGGGATGACAGAAGATGAGATGGTTGGATGGCATCACTGACTTGATGGACATGAGTTTGCACAAGCTCCAGGAGCTGGTGATGGACAGGGAAGCCAAGCGTGATGCAGTCCATGGGGTCGCAAAGAGTTGGACACGACTGAGTGACTGAACTGAGGTAAGTGCTCTTTGGAAGAAAAGCTATGACCAACCTAGATAGCATATTAAAAAATAGAAACATTACTTTGCCAACAAAGGTCCATCTAGTCAAGCTATGGTTTTTCTAGTAGTCATGTATGGAATTGAGAGTTGGACTATAAAGAAAGCTGAGTGCTAAAGAATTGATGCTTTTGAACTGTGGTGTTGGAGAAGACTCTTGAGAGTCCCTTGGACTGCAAGGAGATCCAACCAGTCCATTCTAAAAGAGATCAGTCCTGCGTGTTCATTGGAAGAACTGATTCTGAAGTTGAAACTTTAATGCTTTGGCCACATGATGTGAAGAACCGACTCATTGGAAAAGACCCTGATGCTGGGAAGGATTGAAAGCAGGAGGAGAAGGGGATGACAGAGGATGAGATGATTGGATGGTATCACCGACTGGATGGACAAGAGTTTAAGTAAACTCCAGGAATTGGTGACAGACAGGGAAGCCTGGCGTGCTGCAATCCATGGGGTCCCAAAGAGTCAGACACGACTGAGTGACTGAACTGAACTCAAACAGTTATGCCAACTAAAAATCTATATTGATTGAGAAAAAGTAGTAGTACTACTACTTACTTATCAAGTGATAAGATAAAATGTTTGAAGAAATTTAATTGATCGTATCATTTAGCTTTTGAACTACCAGGTAAAGAAAACATATCTAGTTGATCATGGACAGGAAATCTGCATGACATTTTGGCTTAGTTAGCTTTGTTGTTGTTTAGTCACTAAGTCATGTCCGACACTTTGCGACCCCATGGACTGTAGCCCCCCAGCTCCTCTGTCCATGGGATTCTCCAGGCAAGAATACTGGAGTGGGCTGCCATTAGTCATATTCAAAATTGTTCTCATAGTAAGAAAAGGTAGGGCTGGAAACAATGTAGAACATGAGAGTTGAGAAACACATAAGGTACCCGTGGGAGGTAAGAATTTTATAAATATAAGGATTTGGTGATAGGAGGAAATTATAGTAGCTTTGGTCAGAAATACTACTTTTCTTATTCTAACAAGAAAAAAATGTTAAAATTCAGAAGCAATACTAGGAGTTTGAAGTATTTTGTTATTTTACTAAATATTATGTTAAGAGAAAAAGTAACTTTCATAAATAATCTCTCTTAATTTTGAAGAACATATAAGGTAATATTTGATTCTTGTTATTTTTTTCTTGGTTTTTGAATTTGCAGTGCTCAGCATCTTTCTTAATGAGACCTCATACAATCAGTCCAAACATTTACATGACCAAGTCTAAAAATTCTTTTCCATATTGCTCTCTTATATTTATGCTTGCTGCTGCTGCTGCTAAGTCGCTTCAGTCGTGTCCGACTCTGTGCGACCCCAGAGACGGCAGCCCACCAGGCTCCCCCGTCCCTGGGATTCTCCAGGCAAGAACACTGGAGTGGGTTGCCATTTCCTTCTCCAGTGCATGAGAGTGAAAAGTGAAAGTGAAGTCACTCAGTCGTGTCTGACTCTTCACAACCCCATGGACTGCAGCCTACCAGGCTCCTCCGTCCATGGGATTTTCCAGGCAAGAGTACTTAGTTTTAAAAACTTTTCAAACACCTTACAATGTATCTGTCCTCTTTTGGCCCCTCAGCAATCGTGTGGAAGCCTGGACAAGAGATGTTGCTTTCTTACTCAGACAGGAAGGCAGGCCTATGGCTAATCTTGCCCCTAAAAAGACTAAAGTAAGAGTGATGGAAGTGGACTGGAAGAATACAGACAGAGCGGTAAAGTGGTTACGAAAGGAGGCAAGTAATTCCACTCAACCATTTGTTCTGTACTTGGGATTAAATTTACCACACCCGTATCCTTCACCATCTTCAGGAGAAAATTTTGGATCTTCAACTTTTCACACATCTCGTTATTGGCTTAAAAAGGTAGGTGTATACTGCGTGTCCTCAAAAGTATAAGCTAACGTTTTATCTATATGTTATTGTTACTTGCCCACTGTTTCTTTTATTATCATTTTACAGAAAATTTTGAAAACTGTATAATCACCTTAAATCTAACTTGACAAAAACTAAAGGGACCATTTTACAAAAATGTGATGTGTTAAAACTCAGAAACTGCTTCTGAGTTGAACACATTGAATATAATACGTCTGTTATATGCATTGCACGTATATGTTTAAAAGACCTTCTCTAGGAAGTCCAGGCAGTCTTCGCTTTGCACAGCTAAGGAGAGTAATAATGACTGTGCAAGCTGAAACTGTACAAAGAGCTCTTAATAGTCATTTGGGAAAACGACCATTTTTCTAGGACACTAAAAAACATTTAGTCAAAACATTTAAAACTCTTCTTTTGGATTATAAATGTATAGGGAAATGACAACATAGTAAAACTGATGTTTATTTAATGCACTGCAATTGAAAACACTGGAAACATTAAGAATTAAAATGTTTTTGTTTTTGTAAAAAAATCCAAATCAAGAGTAGTTTGAACAGTGCTTGCCTTCGCATTGTGTAACTTAATATATAGAGCAAGATCTTCTCTGTGTCTCGGGAATTTGTCATATTTCTTTCTAAATCTGGGTCACCCTCCAACATTTGACCCTTGTACTTTCATATTTCGGAGAGCTCCTTTAATGTGAAGATTTCTGCTAGTGTCACTTCCTCAAGGTCATGTTCATCCTTTTCTCCATAAACACCTTCCTCATTGATGTCAATGTTTTCACTGAATTCCTCTGGCTGTGTATCTTGAGTGCACTGAATGGTGGCAAGGCCAGCATTTCCAGCTATTTTGTCTATAACTCCAGTTAATGTTTGATTAGAATTTCACTTCCAGTGTTATTGCTTATCTCTTTACTATATATTCATCTTTGTTGACCAATTTCCTCTTTTGATTATCCATTTTAATGTCACATGGATGTATCAGTGGGAGATGAGGAAGCAGACCACCTACATACTTTGCAGTCTGTTTATGTACGGAATAAAAGATGTGCAGTAACCAGTCACTGACAAATGCAGAAAGAAATGACATGATTAATCACTGATACACAGATGTAATCTACATCGTGATTTGTAGACTAAAGAACTAGCAGGATATGAATGTGAAAGTTTCTTCTTTATGAGGCAACTCACAGTCAATACACCTTGGTAATGATGCTGCTGCTGCTGCTGCTGCAGTTGTGTCCAACTCTTAGCAACCCCATGGACTGCAGCCTACCAGGCTCCTCTGTCCATGGGATTTGCCAGGCAAGAGCACTGGAGTGGGGTGCCATTGCCTTCTCCATGGTAATGATGACAAATTGATATTATAATAGAGTAGTCAAATCAGAGTCAGGCATACAAACTGGAGTCAAGCAGCCACTGAGGATCTGGTCTCAGACATGTCTCTGCACCACTGAAAACTTGAACTGTCTTTGAACTGTGGAGAAGGAAATGGCAACCCACTCCAGTGTTCTTGTCTGGAGAATCCCAGGGACGGGGGAGCCTGATGGGCTGCCGTTTATGGGGTCACACAGAGTCGGACACGACTGAAGCGATTTAGCAGCAGCAGCAGCAGCAGCAGCAGACCAGCTGTATTCAGAACAACACGGGCCAGCTGCAGCCTTCTGCTCCCAAGGTCTCCGCTTGTAACTATGCAGTCATTTCAAACCCCAAACAACCTAAGCATCCTTACTGCTCACCAAATCCAATTACAATTCTTGATAAACAACTCATGGAACTGACCGTGGCCTTGCAGCTTTTTGCCTTTATAAGCCTCTCCCATTTTGTAATCCTGTGAAACTCTGGAAAGTGCAAACCCCAAATAAACACATTTTTATTTCAATCAGGTCTCCATTTCTGAAATTTTGGTTCACAGTAGCTGAAATTTGAACCTTGCTATAGGGGAACTGATATTATTAATATTTAAACTGTGGTAACTAATATATGTGCATACCTGAGTTATGCAAAGTGAGGACTGCCTGTGTTTTGAAATGTGTCACCTTAAATCAAATTTAAGTTACTTTAAAACCTCTATCCAGAAACTATGTTTTAAAGGAAATAATGTCAAAGTTTGTGTCTTAAAAAGTTCCAGCTGGCTCTATGTTGAAAAACTTGTCAGGAGTCAGTACTAGCCTAATGAAATGAGTCAAATAGTTTTTAAGTAAACAGTTAAGTATATATTTGAATTTTTTAAAGCTATCTGACTGGAAGATATATATGACTTAAGTCTGGTCTTAATGATTTTTCACCCAAACTGTAAGCATTTACATATATTAAAAAGTTGTATTTGTTCTTAACCAATATTTGGCTATCTCACTGGATATTGGCATTTTTACTAGTGAACTACTGGAAAAAAGAGTTTGGATTCTTAGGTTATTGATTCTGAAGTTTTGAATTGATCACACAACTATAGCAAAGTGATTGACGCTTATTATGGATTAGAATACTGTCTAATATAGCTCATGTTTTTCACTGATACATATAATTTTTTTTAACTGCTACAAAATTACTTTAAACAGGTCAGAGGTAGGGGTATGGCTTCATTCTGCTGTATCTCAATCACATCTGGCAGTTTTGCTTACCTAATTCTGTTTCTGAAATAAGCAACGTCAAAACAGACAAGAGTCAGGAATGTGCCGATGTCTCCAACGTTTCCAGGCGCTCCCTGATACCAGCCCTTCTTCCTGGCATCACTGAGTTTTCTCTCCCTGATTTTCCCACCATTAGGTGGGCCAGTTCCTTTCTCTGAATTGATACAGGGGTCATCAATCATATGTACCCAAAGTCTTCAGTCTTAAGAATGATTTTAGAAGAGGGTACAGGGCTGTTCACCCTGACACCACCTCCATGGGGGGCAGGAGTGAGAAAGTCACCCCTCCTCAGGAAGCAAGCAAGGCTGACATAGAGGGCATGATGCTCTGTAAGTTCTGATCAGAATCAGACTACAAAAATTATCCTTCTGGTCTCAGAAAACCAGTCTGAAGTCAAGGTGATCAGCTTAAGTCAGGTTTAAATCCCTTATGAGTTTACCAATGGCTTTTTGTTGATGCTGATAAACACAATTCTTCCACTGAACTGCCATACTACAATGCCCTGTAATTTAAAAAATAGAAGAGGGATATTTAAAAATGGACTAATTTGTTTTTTTAAGATAATTCCACATAATGCTACCAGTGAGCTAATGATGGAATTCAGCTTGCCACCCCACAGGCCACACTCCAAAGCAAGCTGCCTTATAGAACTTTCCAACTGTGCAAAACTTTTGGAGTTAACTAGCAACAAGCCTGAAAATTTGATTACGTATATAAGTACAAAGCTGGTTCATCAAATCCCTGTTCTGGCCCTGGACCCAATGCATTTCAACTAAGGCATCATCTACCTCCTCCTTAACGTTTGTCAGACACTTGAATAGGTAATGTCCAGCCATTCCTTGGAGATGGTTCTCCTTTTCAGACCCTGGGTTGCTGAACTGCTCAGAAGCCTTGTGGTTCTGGGCTCCATTGCTAGAGCCTTTACGCCTTTCCAGAACCTCGGTCTCTCCCTTTTCCTCACTCCTTTCACCCTCCATGGGTTCTGGGTTTTCCTCCAGGGAGAGTCTGCCGCGGCCCTCCACAGTGGTAGTCTCACCTCCCGTGGAACAAGCTCTCCCAGCGCACTCTCCTGGGGGCCCCGAGTCACATGTTGGCTACTGCTGGACTTTTTGAAGGGGGACTTTTTCTCTTCCAAGGCTTCAGTGATGTTCTTGGGAGCAGGGGGAACCTCTCAGTCGTCTTACTCAGTCTCTTTTCTTCCTCCTTTAGTGAATCCAGAAGTTATCTCTATGGCTGTTAGAAGAAAAGGGCTAACTTCCTCCTTTTCACGGGGAACTCATTTATTCTAGACCTTCAGATCGGTGAGAAGTTTTTTTTCAATCCATGTCATCACACCACTATGCCTTCCACTGTCTCAGAGCCCAGAGATGATGCTTGAGGGCTAGTTCTTTCATCACAGACTCCAGTACAACGAACGTAATGGGCTTCCTTGGCTTCTCTTATGTTCTTTGCTTACTTGGTGGTGATGGTACTGTTACATCATCATAAAAACTCCAAGCCAAAGCCCATCTCATTGTCTGACCTTGGCAGACAATGACCTTGGCAGAGTAAGTGACTTTAGGAACCCCTTATATGCAAAATTCTTCCTTCAGAGGAGCCAGGCAGCATTTCTTTCTCAGCATACAGTTATACCACCTTAATCTTTCTTTAAGTTGTAAACTGTCATGGATGATCCTTCTAACAAACTCTAATTCACCTCCTTCTGCCACGATCTCTGTGATACCTCCTGTATTTACAGAACTTGGTAGGGGTCTTCAAGGATTCCAGGCGTTTACTCCCTGAGAATAGACACAACCAAGGGCCAGGTCAGAGCCAAGGGGAACCTGGAAAAAACAGTCTCAGCCTTGATACTATGATGAACTCCTTGATCAAACTGTTCCTGAAGTCCATGCTATTGCTGGATTTCTCAAATACATAAACCAGTAAACTTTCTTGTGAAGTCAATCTGGAATTGGATTTTCAGGTGCTTGATACCAGAAGCACACTAACTGATACAACTTCCAAAATAAAAGCTGCTCTTATTTTTGCAAACAAGGAAAACTTAAATATTCAACTACTTTAAAGGAGAAGATATTTTACCTTGGCTTCCAACTGACTGGCAAAAAAGAGAGGGTTGCACATGCAAAAGTCACAGATTATCTCAGATTCTTCCTTAAGAGCATCCATCAGGAGTGTCTTCTGTGGTACTTTTACCACCTTTATAAAATCAGATAAGTTATTCCATTCCACATTCTTCTTTGCATACTTGATATCGCATATCATCTACTTCTGTTGCATGAAATACCAGCCATTTAAAGTTGTTCCAAGTAAAGGATAGATGCAGGATGTCCCAGTACAGATGTCAGTTCCTCTTCAGAGAGTACTTTTGTAGAGTTCTGATGACCGACCAGATCCTCTACCCAGTGAATATACTTGAGTCTCAAGGAAACTGAAGGAATTATTCTCTCCAGCAGAATATCAGTAGAAAGTCCAAAATCTTCCCTTAGGAGAGTACAAGTCAGAGCTCTCACTGCTTTAGGGTCTTTAAAGTTAAGACTCACTCTTCCATAAAGATTTATCTGAATGTACTGCTTAAAATCCGGATATTTGGTGCCCGATATGCAAAGTCAGGAGGTTTGTCTTTGTATCTATTTCTTGCATACATGGATTTACTCAGAGCTACCTCTGAGGTCAAAGTTCCTGCCAGACGACTAGTCTATGGGGTTCTACAACTGCCGGGTCTTAAGCCACCTGCACTGGGAAGACTCTAGAAACGCAGATGTTGCGCTCCCAGCGTGCCGCCATCTTGGGCCTCCATTCAGCCTCCACACGTATAATCCTTAAAATAATTTCACAGCTGTCTTACCATGTATACAAATTGATGTACTGATATTTGTTGTTAGTGGGAATATTAAAAATCTGTTCCTAATTTAGGCATTTGATTTGCTGTTTTCTTTACATAATTCATAACCATTCTTTTCTGCTAACCTAATTAAAGAAACGTCTGGTGTAGCTTACATTCTAGTTGGAAGGAAGGATTATTACAACTTGTTTTCTCCCCCTTTAGGTGTCGTATGATGCCATCAAAATCCCAAAGTGGTCACCTCTGTCAGAAATGCACCCGGTAGATTATTACTCTTCATATACCAAAAACTGCACCGGGAAGTTTACAGAAAAGGAAATTAAGAATATTAGAGCATTTTATTATGCTATGTGTGCTGAGACAGATGCTATGCTTGGTAAGTAGTACAATTAAAATGCAATTAGATGAGGAAAAAGTATAATATTTTCCCAACAAACTGTGATCATGCTGGTTAGTGACCTGTATGAATATCCTCAGATAATTTCTTACAACAGTTGCTGAGATACTTCAGACTTAGAAAGATTCCTGATACCTATAAAAATTGGGTAATTTGTATTATTAATAGAATAAAAGTCTTTTCTATTTTAATTATTCATAAATTCACAGATGCTTAGATTTGTTCATATATTTTTAAAAGATCATAAAAAATTATAATCTGCTGGAAACAAGACATATTCCTGAATTAAGGCAACTTCAGTTCTAGGAGATGAAACAGATTAGACATAGAATCTGGTGAGTTCTCCCAGGCTTGTAATAATTGCAAATCTTGTGAGTTCTCCCAGACTTGTAATAATTGCAAAATACATCCATTCTTCCTTGGCCAGTGAGAGCAAGACTTAAACTGAAATCCGTTTCCCCGTGTACATTATGGTCCAGAATTATATTCAATTTCCTTCCCTAACTCAGCTCAAAACCAAACCTGCCTCCATGAGATAACCATCAAGATAATGTTTTACTTGTCCACTTATAGACTTATGGCAATTTCCCATTCAGATGTGGAAAAACCCTGGTTTAAAATATCTCCATTTTAGGACAAATTATTTTTATAAAACCATATCATTTATTTTGCTGCACTTTGGAGTGGAGAATTATAATTAGTGAAGTGTGGGTAGCACTTCTTCTGAACAAAGTAAACCTTGGGAATGAACAAATAAATGGCTATTTCTTAAAAAGCAAAAATAGAAAGTATAAAAAAGAAAGCCAAAAAGCCCTATAGATAAACTATAATAAAGCAAGTATAATATGTTTTAAAAGTCCTAAGAACTTTCCAAGTACTCAATCTTAAATACAAATAAGATTTTAAATGAATTTCTTCAATCATAAATCCATACAGTTACTGAAATGTACTTTAATATTTTCTATTATTAATGAATATTCACTCATTTGCACACTGGAAATCACTTTTGAAAGTTTGCAGCTATCCATTCATCCAGATCAACAAAAATGAAATATTATATGTACATAAAATATTGCTGCAGGCAGTGTGGGAATACCTCTTTAAGTCTCTTAAGAGAAAAAAGATGCAACAGTTCACTTCATGTTACAAAATTCATGGACTATATTGTGTCTCTTTGTTACACCTATACTAGTCTGGTCCCTGAATAGTATTCATTACCATTCACATTGCGCTTCCCAGGTGGCACTAGTGGCAAAGAACACGCCTGCCAATGCAGGAGACACAAGAGACATGGGTTCAGTCCCTGGGTTGGGAGGATCTCCTGGAGGAGGGCATGGCAACCCATTCCAGTACTCTTGCCTGGAGAATTCCATGGACAGAGGCGCCTGGCGGGCTGCAGTCCATGGGGTTGCAAAGAGTTGGACACAACTGAAGTGACTTAGCATGTACTGTTCACATTACTTTGGGCACTGGTAGTACTAAGCTGAATATTATTAAGAAATTAAAAGCACTCTAACCTCTTACCCCACCTCAGGCTTTTATATTTGCTGCTCCTTCTGCCTGGGATTGGAGAAGGAAATGGCAACCTACTTTAGTATTCTTGCCTGGAAAATTCCATGGACAGAGGAGCCTGGTGGGCTATAATCCATGAGGTTGCAGAGTCGGCCATGACTGAGCATCTGAGCACTGCCTGGGATGCCCTTCCCTTTGCTTTTTTACATGGCTGGCTTTTTTTTTTTTTTTTTTTGGCCCCACAAAACTGTTGGCAGGATCTTAGTTTCCTGACCAGAGACTGAACCCAGGCCCCTGGCAGTGGAAGTGTGGAGTCCTAAGGACTGGATCACCAGGGAGTTCCTTAAGTATTCTCAATTTTTAGCTGTCAGCCCAGATATTACCTTCTCTGGGCTATCCTATCTTCCCAGCCACTCTAAATTAGTATAACAGCTCCATCATCTTACTTACTCTATCCCATATCATCTTGTTTGTTTACATCATAATCTTTAATGATTTTGTCTACTCACTTCTTTACTGTCCATTTCCCTTGAAGAATGTGGACTTCATGAGGGGAGAGACATTCCTTCTCATTCATCATTGCATCCGAGGTGCCCAGTTTTGCATCCATGGTGCCTGGCACATAGGTAAAAAGGCAGTAAACATTTATGGAATGAGTATAAACATCAGCAGTTATAACATGGTGGTGTAACTACAGCAGTATACAAGTTATAGGGTCCTGGGGACAGAGGACTTCATTCTACCTGGAGGAACAGGGAATGCTTCACCAGGGAGGTGATGCTTGAGCTGAGTCATAAAGGAAGAATGGGGATTTGCCATGTAGCGTGGACGAAAGGGCATCCAACACGGAAGGCAGAGAGTGTATACAAAGGCAAGGAAGTACAAGCTGATTATTATTCATTCAGGGAGTTGTCAGTCATTCAGGATTGTGAAAAGTAAAGGCTTAAGGGGCAGCTAGCTGAAGGTGCTAAACTTATACAAGAGTGAGACAGTGGGAAGCTACGGAAAAGTTTTAAGCTGGCATGACATGATCAGATATTTTAGAAAGATTATTATGAAGGGGAAAAAGGAGTGGAGGCAAGCAAACCAATTAGGAAGCAAGTACAGTTGTCCAGTTGAAAGATTCTGATGGTCTGCACCCCATAAATAACTCCTCAGAGACTGGGTCTCAGATCCAACTGGACCTCAGAATTGCCTATGGTTTTTTTTTTTTTTTTTTGTTTTTAAATAATACAGACCCCTGCAGGCCAGATTCAGGAGCTGCCAAAATAGAAATGATGCTTCTCTCTAGACTTGTGTCTTACTGTGTTCTCTTAATTAAAATGAGGAAGTTTCATGTCCCTTAGAGACAGGACTGGTCAGAGGAATTTTAGTGTCCAAGAGTTGCCAAATCACATTCATATATCGTCTGTACTTCTTCCAGCCTTTTTTTTAAAGGTGGGATTTCTGTAAGACTCAGCCGGCTTCATGGGCATGATCTAGTAATGGGGAATTTGAGAGAAAGGGTATCAGGAGGAGGAGTTCTGACCCCTTTTATCTCCTCCCATTGGGCAGCAGTTGTGGGTGGATGGTGACACCAATCCTTTCCTGAGACATGCACAGTGCAGATACCCACTCATGCCTTTCTTTTCTCATTCAAGTCCCTGGAGGTAATGTTTTCCCCTACTCCCTGACAGAAACACAGAAAGCAAGCCAGGATGACCTCCAAATAAAGGAACTTATCCTTAGGTACTGCATTTTCTCCTTGCTCTCTCTAGTCCATTCACTGAGAAGCAGATACATGAAATCTGGCATAAGTTATTTATTGAAAAACAGTAGATAACATTCAGATGTTAAAAAACATCCTGACAAATTCTTAGAGGGTAGAATCATTATGAGCTTATTATGATAGAAAAAAAGTGAGCTAAAAGCTAATTAAGATTTACTTCTATATATATTGCAGGTGAAATCATTTTGGCTCTGCGCCAGTTAGGTCTTCTCCAGAAGACTATCGTCATATACACCTCAGACCATGGGGAGCTGGCCATGGAACACCGACAGTTTTATAAGATGAGTATGTACGAAGCTAGCTCCCATGTCCCACTCTTGATCATGGGGCCGGGAATTCAGGCCAACCTACAAGTATCAAGTGTGGTTTCTCTTGTGGATATTTACCCTACTATGCTCGGTAAGTAATGCCATTCTGTGAATATTTATTTGTAATAATGCTGGGAAATGAATAAACAAGATAGGTTAGGGGCCCCTGCTGACTTGTTCATAACTTTGAGCAACTGATTTAACTGTGAGTCAAATCTGTATCTGAAAAATGAGGATAATATTCCTCAGGTTCCTTTGGCCTTCACTTCCTCTAGTCCTTCTTCCTCCAAAAGATTCACAACCAGGATATGACAATAAAGTAAGCCAATAAGATTTCATTTCTATAACTTTATAGATATGATTTGTGTATCATTTGATTCTCTACCATCCCCTACCTAAAATGTAAGCATTTCCCTTCTGGATTATTCCATCCACTTTGAAACTACTAATTTTCACAATGTTACATGTCCCTTAATGTTGATGCTCTGTGCATATTTCTCCTCAGAACCTTTAGATTGTTCTGTATGACTTATTTTACTAGCTTCTCAATGTCTATAAGCGTAACCATAGGTCTCGAACAGCAACATTTGGATGTGGGTATTGAGCAATTTTTGTTAAACATACTAGAATAAAGCCATCATAAATTTAGAAGAAGTTATATAGAACTGTTAGCTTCTAATTTAGCTGCTAAGTTGCTTCAGTCATGTCCAACTCTGTGTGACCCCATAGACGGCAGCCCACCAGGCTCCCCTGTCCCTAGGATTCTCCAGGCAGGAATATTAGAGTGGGTTGCCATTTCCTTCTCCAATGCATGAAAGCGAAAAGTGAAAGTGAAGTCGTTCAGTCGTGTCCAACTCGTAGCGACTCCATGGACTGCAGCCTACCAGGCTTCTCTGTCCATGGGATTTTCCAGGCAAGAGTACTGGAGTGGGGTGCCATTGCCTTCTCCGATTAGGGGCCCTTAAATTCAGTAACATCAAAAACCCTGGTCTAAGGCACCATCGATTGCAAAAAGTACCATCAATTTATAAATAGATTTTGGTGAAAGAAAAATGTGCATAGCATAAGATATATGTGTTTAATATGTATAAATTAAAATGTGAAACAAACATCTGGAAATTAAATAAGAAAAATCTTATTATCTCCTTTTTTTTTCTGCTACAAAATCTTCATCTTTATTTAATTAAAGACTGTTACGGGGTCTTAAATTTCTTTACTGTGCATTTAAATCAGTGCCGGGAATTCCCTGGTGGTCCAGTGGTTAGGATTCTGCACTCCCTGTCACTGCCAAGGTCCCAGGTTGAATCCTCAGCTGGGGAACTAAAATCCCACAAGCCTCACGATCAAATTAAAAAAAAAAAAAATCAGTGCCCTTCTTTTCTCTTTCACATCACTTGCGTATTTGACCACACTTCTTTGTTGTTCTTTTGCCTGGTGTGTATTTTTAATCTCTTCAGTTTCTTACTCATCATTTTCTGGTTCCCTTTTGTCCCAAAGCAATTATCACACAGTCATATCTTTGCCACTTGCTGGCTCCATCAATTTCCGGGCAATACCTATTACTTTTCCTCACTTCTGTTTTTCATCCAAAAATGTGTGTGTGTGATTATGTATATTTGAAGTGTCTCCCTTATTATCGTCTTTGTAGCTGTATGAAGATGTAGCTATGTGAATGATTCTTTACAGTGGCATTTCCTTAGTTTCCTCCCCTAGTTTTTTCTCATATGGAACTTTCCCCACCCAAATTTGCTGAACTTTTACCCTTGTTCTGCTTTCTTGAGGTACAGTGATCAGAACTGCAAAAGACTGTTAAAGGCTGGGATGATTCTTTCTGTTTTCCCTCAATGTATTTCATAGTGATATTTGGCATTTTGTCTTTTTTGACTTAGCAGCTAAATAGTCCAGTATCTGTAGGAAGCCGTCTGTGATGAGTTCTCATCTCTTTCTAGTCATTCTATCACTTTATGTGTTAGTTAATTAATAGGCACTGTTTAAATCATTTTTATTTGAATATTGTTTTATATTTGCCTATAATGCAAATTTTCTCTACAAGTCTGATACACCATTATCACTACTTGCCAGCCTCATAAAAGTTAAAAATCATCTGCAAACTGGAAGATTTCACAATGTATGTATCTTAACAGTTTATTTAAGAAAATACTAAATAAAGTTGTTTGGAATGAGGGAATTGTCTTTTATCCACCTACGGGGACACCTTCCTATCCCTGCCTATTTTATGTTACATGACAATGAGCATTTCTTTAGCCAAACAAAACATTCCCAGAAACCCCTTTGCATTTCTTCCATACCCTTCTGGAAATTATGATAAGTTCCCTGAAATTGTAGATTTTTTTCTATAATTGGTCAGTTATTACAGTTTTAAAAAAACTCATAGGTCTGCATAGGTTTTTGTTGTTTTTAACTTTGGAGTTTGTTAATAGACTCCTTCTGAGTCACATTCCCAGCAGAATATATTGTATTAACAGCATTTACATCGTGTGTTGATCAGACCTGCCCAACTCAAGTAAGTAAAGCCAAAGATCAGTGTCTCTCCAGTTTTAAACAGAAAATTAACATCTTCAAGGCTTAATGTGTTTCATAACGAATATTTTTATTATGAAAAGGGAAAAAATTACAGTTATAAGGTTGGCGGAGGAGAATGAAGAGAATATCTAGGCATGGAACTTTATATAAAACACTGAAGCATCCTATTAACCAGATGTTAATCAGAGATAAGGTAGAAACAGAAAGATGCAAGGGGGAGCCTTAGGGGACTTCCTAGAGGTCCACTGGTTAAGACTCTGTGCTTCCACTGCAGGGGGTGAAGGTTTGATCCCTGGTCCGGGAATTAAGATCCCACACGTGCCACACATCAAGGCCAAAAAATAAAAAACCAAGAACCTTTGCTGGAGCTGGGAAACAACATGTAACATTATTTATCTAAAATTAACCTTTTTATAAGTGATAAAAGGTTAATATTAATAGAACTCTCACAAGTCTATGAAAAAGAGACATACCCTATAAGCAAATTGACCAGAATATATAAATAAGCAATTCACAATAGAAGACATATAAATGGCCAATATATTTTTAGAGCTTCAAACTCAGTAGTCAGAAAAATATTAAAACAAGAAGACACCATTTTTCTTTCACACATAGAGTTTGCAAAGATTCTTTTAAAAAGCAGAAAAGCTCATATTGGAAATATGCCTTCTCATGTTCTGCTGCTGGGAGTATAAACTGGCACAGATTTCCTGGAGGCAAATGTGGCATTATGTTCCAAATTACTTAGAAATATGCATATATTTTGACCTAGAAGATTCCAATTTTAGGAATTAACCTATTCAGTTCGGCTCAGTTGCTCAGTAGTATCTGACTCTTTGAGACCCCATGAACCACAGCACGCCAGGCCTCCCTGTCCATCACCAACTCCCGGAGTTTACCCAAACTCATGTCCATTGAGTCAGTGATGCCATCCAATTATCTCATCCTCTGTCATCCCCTTCTCCTCCTGCCTTCGATCTTTCCCACCATCAGGGTCTTTTCCAATGAGTCAGTTCTTCACATCAGGTGGCCAATGTATTGGAATTTCAGCTTCAGCATCAGTCCTTCCAATGAATATTCAGGACTGATTTCCTTTAGGATGGACTGGTTGGATCCCCTTGCAGTCCAAGAGACTCTCAAGAGTCTTCTCCAACACCACAGTTCAAAAACATCAATTCTTTGGTGCTCAGCTTTCTTTGTGGTCCAACTCTCACATCCAAACATGACTACTGGAAAAACCATGGCTTTGACTAGACAGACCTTTGTTGGCAAAGTAATGTTTCTGCTTTTTAATATGCTGTCTAGGTTGGTCATAACTTTTCTTCCAAGGAGCAAATGTCTTTTAATTTCATGGCTGCAGTCACCACCTGCAGTGATTTTGGAGCCCAAAAATATAAAGTCTCTTACTGTTTCCACTGTTTCCCCATCCATGTGCCATGAAGTGATGGGACCAGATGCCATGATCTTAGTTTTCTGAATGTTGATTTTTAAGCCAACTTTTTCACTTTCCTCTTTCATTTTCATCAAGAGTCTTTTTAGTTCTTCTTTGCTTTCTGCCGTAAGGGTGGTGTCACCTACGTATCTGAGGTTATTGATATTTCTCCTGGAAACCTTGACTCGAGCTTGTGCTTCATCCAGTCCAGCATTTCTCATGATGTACTCTGCATATAAGTTAAATAAGCAGGGTGACAATATACAGCCTTGACGTACTCCTTTCCTGATTTGGAACCAGACTATTGTTCCATGTCCAAATTAACTTATAGATGCACACAAAGATTTATCTCCATGGATAATATTACATTATATTAAAGAATTAGAAACAGTATGAATATCTAGTAGTGATGAACTGGGTAAAAAATAGTCAATTTTATTTTAAAAAGTGAAATGATAAATGACAATGGCCCCCTTGTATTATTGAAAAGAAAACTGTAGGCTTTTAAAGTATATAAATAATTTTTTGTTTTGGTGTGGTTTGTTGGTTATTGAGATAAAGTATCAACCTAATTTATTGTCCAAATCAGCACATTTTTTTAGAGTAAAAGAATACTATTAACAATTAAACCAGGATTAGCATAAACTGAATCTGTTGCCTTGTTTAAACAGCCTTTCCAGTCAACAAGGCAAAGATAATTCTGATGGTCTGGGTTTAATCTGATGTTTAATTCAGCCTTTTAAAATGAAAGTACTTAGAGTTTAAAGCTACTTTTAGTAGTGATTAATAACTCTAAATTTAGACCTATGAGACAGTGTATTCTATCTAAGCTTAATAAACATACAGATTTTGATAAAGTGTCTATAAAGAGTTTTTAAAGATATTTTGGAAGAGTGATTATTTTCTATGAAATGATGTTTGATGATAAAGTAGGAAGAGTTCTTTTAGTCTAAGTATCGTTGTAGGCCCTATCCCATTGTCATTTTCTAGGACTGGCAGAAAAGTGCCATCTCTCTGAACAGGAATTCTTTATACTGTAATAAAGTTAATATCATTAATTCAGAGATTATGCTTTAAAAAGTACTCCCCAACCTGTGATAAACCATAATGGAAAGGAATATGAAAAAGAATGTGTATATATAGTATTAGAGAATCACTTTGCTATACAGCAGAAATTAACACAACATTGTAAGTCAGCTATACTTCAATAAAATAGTTTTTTAAAATAATTACTCCCCAAAATATTTTCTTCTCAAATAATCTAATATCAGCATCCTTTAGCTCAGTTAGAAATAATATTTTTAAATGAAAATTGTCTTGACATTCTCTTTTAAACTTATTTTCATGTGAATTTTTTTCATTTAATAGTTGGCCTTTTTTTAAATACCTGCCTTCTTTTCACATAAAGGATAAATTCGGGATATGTTTAAACTGTGAAAATGTAATTGTATAGAAATGCAGTTGTGTTTAAAAGAATGCTTCAATACTAATGATTTAAATTGCAAAATCTTCCTTGTTACAGGATCTTAGTGGAGGTTTGGGAGGGTCATTTTACATAGATTATTTTGTTTTTAATTGGCTGAAAAATACTGTAAAGTTGAATAACTACAGTAGATCCAGGCTTGTGGAGCAGTATTGAAGACTCCAGAGATCCTAGAGTCAGACTGCCTAAATTCAAATACCTCCTTCAGCATTTACCAACTGTATACCCTTGAGAAAGAAACTTAACATGTCTGGTCTTCAGTTTTCTTATCAATAAAATGGAAATAACAGTGACTGTTCCATGGCCTAGAACAATGACTGGAAAATGGTAAATGGTTAAATGTGAGATATTATTAACATTAATATTTTTATATTATTTAATATTTTATGTTTTTTAATATTTTTATATTAATGTCACCAAGCTGTGTCTGACTCTTTGTGACCCCATGGGCTGCAGCCCACCAGGCTCCTCTGTCTATGGGATTCTCCAGGTGAGAATACTGGAGTGAGTTTGCCATTTCCTCCTCCAGGGGATCTTCCTGACCCAGGGATCGAACCCACATCTCCTGCATCACCATGCAGTAGTTACCATCTAAACCATGACATGATTCTGTTCAAAATCATTTAGAGTAAAATCCAGAATCTTTGATTAGACCTGTGAGTCCAGCGTGATTTCTTCCTCCCCCAACTCATCTCAAACAACTCTACCGTCACGTCCCCTGCTCCAGCCATGCTGGACGCCTTAGTGTTTGGGGAGCAGATGGGATGAAGCAGCTTCCTGCCTCGGTGTTTACAAGTGCTGTTCCCTGGGTGAATGCCCTTCCTCTCCACTTCCAGAGATCTGCTGGGCTCTCCGCAGCCCTTTCTCCTCATCAGAGAGGCCTCCCCTGACCATCCTGTATAACACGGCGCGCACACACATTCCTGCCATCACTCTCTAGCCCTTGTACCCTGCTTTATTTTTCTTCGTTGCACTGATTACCACCTAGCAGATTTATCTGTCTCCCCACATTAGAATGTAAGCTCTTAGAGTCTGAGAGCTTACCTGTCTTGTCCACTGTTGTTTCCCTACATCTGGAATAGCAACTAGCCTGTTAGATGAATGGGAAAAAAAAAAAAAAATTATATATATATATATATACTTAAATGGATTCTTATCCCAGCTTAACACAAATAAACACAAGAGCATTATTTAAATTTTCTTTAGTCTAACAAGTTTCTTTAGTAAATTAGGCTAAGATTAGACCTGAAATAAGGCATTTCTAAGTATAAAGTTGACTAAGATGCTAAATACAGGAAACTCCCCAGTCATGGGTGTATACCAGTTGGCCCCTGCTTTCCAGCCGTCTCCAAAGCCCTCCTCTCCCTTCCTCTGCCTCCCAGTGGTGCCCGCTGACGGCTGGCACACTGACCAGCCTGACCCAGCCTGTTCCCGGGCCACTTTCTTCTTACAGTGAAAGTGAGGTCACTCAGTCGTGTCCGACTCTTTGTGACCCCATGGACAGTAGCCCCCCAGGCTCCTCCGTCCATGGGATTTTCCAGGCAAGAATCCTGGAGTGGGGTGCCGTTTCCTTCTCCCCTTCTTACAGTAACCCTTACAGGAAGTGGCCTACTGTCTTGCAGCTCAGTTAGTTTCATCTTGGGCCATCCTGTTAGTTTTTAAATTATTATTATTTTTTTAATGATTTAATTAAGTTTGGCCTCACTGGGTCTCCGTTGCTGTGCAGGGCCTTCTCTGGTTGCGGCGAGCAGGGGCTACTCTCTAGTTGCAGTGAGCACATGGGTTTCTCATTGCCTTGGCTTCTCTTGTTGCGGGGAACAGACTCTAGAATGCGGGCTTAGTAGTTGTGGCACAGGGGCTCAGTTGCCACGTGGCACATGGAATCTTCCCCTACCTGGGAAGCAATGCAGATCCCCTGGTTGGCAGACAGATTTTTAACCGTGGGACCTCCGGGGAAGTCCTGGGCTATCTTTTCTCTTGTGCATCTTGTGCATTTTCTCTCTTTAACATCTTTGCTCTTTCTACTTCTTTTGTTATTAACCAGTTATCTCAAATATTTCTCTTCCTTTCTTTACTTGTCATTCTTTCTCAAAAAAGTCCCTGATGATGGATGATTGGCAGAAGATTAGGACTTGTAATATGCCCCTTCCAAGGAAATGGAAGATACAGTTTTTTTAATTAAGTTATAGTGGCTCAGACGGTAAAGCGTCTATCTACAATGCGGGAGACCCGGGTTCAAGCCCTGGGTTGGGAAGATCCCCTGGGAGAAGGAAATGGCAGCCCACTACAGTATTCTTGCCTGGAAAATCCCATGGACTGCAGAGCTTGGTAGGCTACCGTCCATGGGGTCGCAAAGAGTCAGACACAACTGAGCGACTTCACTTTCATATGTAAAACAAGTCCCTTTAGAAGATTTATATTAGAGGCCTTTGTCTACTTCCTTATTCTTTTTTAATTAATCTGTTTCCTCACATACCTTTATGTGTGGGCTCAGTTGTGGCCAACTCTTTGCAACCCCATGGACTGTGGCCCACCAGGCTCCTCTGTCCATGGAATTTTCCACCCAAGAATACTGGATTGGCTTGCCATTTCCCTCTCCAGGAGATTTTCCCAACCCAGGGATCAAACCTGGGTCTCCTGCATTGACAGGTGAATTCCTTACCACTGAGCCATCTGGGAAGCTCGCTTAAATATGTACAGTCAAGCTAAAATAATTTTATTATTCAATTTTGTTTAATTTCTAGCATTGCAGATATATTACTTTCTATTTTTCATTGGAAATTATTTCTAAATTAATGTTTCTAAAAACATGGAACATTGAAACCAGAGAAACTGTGGGGGAGGCAACTGCAGATTCCTTTTGGAACCACCCCAAGTCCCCAGCCATAATTAACAGTATTTTTTTTTTTTTCTCATGGCTTGCAAGATCTTAGTTTTCCTTCCAGGGATTGAACCTGGGTACATGGCAGTGAAATCACAAGAGTCCTAACCACTGGACTGCCAGTGAATTCCCTATTTTTCTATAGGAAAAAGATAGCTTGAATTCCAAGCAAATGGAAAATCCCATGGATGGAGGAGCCTGCAAGGCTGCAGTCCGTGGTGTCACTGAGGGTTGGACACAACTGAGCGACTTCACTTTCACTTTTCACTTTCATGCATTGGAGAAGGAAATGGCAACCCACTCCAGTGTTCTTGCCTGGAGAATCCCAGGGACAGTGGAGCCTGGTGGGCTGTCGTCTATATTTGATACGGAAAAAATAGATTATTTTTCTCTAAATCAGTATGATCCAGGATTTCCCAACATATGTTCTGCAAAATATTAGTCCCTCAAGATGCTACTTAGGAATAAACAGAAATTCTGTCATCAGATAACTTTGGGATACATGGCACAATATATACCTTGAAGATTTATGATACATATCAGCAATAAATTTACATCTACAAAAAAATTATATATTTAATTTTAACCATTGTTGGCAAACATATGTAACTACTAGACTCCTTTCTCATATACATTTTGTTAATATTCTGTGGAACAAATCTGAGAGATACCTGTGATCTCTTAATCATTCAGAAATGAAGGACTTATGATATTAACTAATATTTATTGAGGGTTTCCTATGTGTCAGGCACTATTCTCAGAATTTTACGTAAGTTATCAGATTTAAACCTAAAATAGATCTGTGAAATACAGGCACTATTATTATTTCCCTTTTACAGATGAAGAAACTGAGGTTCAAATGGTTAACAACATGCCCAAAGTCACAAGGCTGGGAAGTAAGCATTTGAATCTAGGCAATTTACAAAATCTATATATAATCTCTAGTCTCTGTGACCTTTAATGATGTCATTTATCAACGTTCAACGAATGAAAGAATGACTTATTTTAAAATCCTGTATTATTTTGTGATTTCCCTGGCAGCCCAGTGGTTAAGACTCCATGACTCCAATGCAGGGGGCACAGGTTCCACCCCCTGGTCAGGGATCATCCCGCATGCTACGGGATGCAATTAAAAAAAAAAAAAGTCTTATTTTTGTCATGTAGATATTGCTGGAATTCCTCTGCCTCAGAACCTGAGCGGATACTCTCTGCTGCCATCATCGTCAGAAATGTTTAAGAATGAACAAAAATTTAAAAACCTACACCCACCATGGATTCTGAGTGAATTCCATGGATGCAATGTAAATGCTTCCACCTACATGCTTCGAACTAACCAATGGAAGTATATAGCCTACTCTGATGGTGCTTCAGTATTGCCTCAACTCTTCGGTAAGTTTGCTGATATTATTTTTTAGGTAGAGATTATTTTTAATGAGTTGACCTATACAGTATTTGCTCAAGGGAGCCAATAATCTTTGTTCAGATGGTTGGATGGCATCACCGACTTGATGGACATGAATTTGAGTAAGCTCCAGGAGTTGGTGATGGGCAGGGAAGTCTGGCGTGCTGCAGTCCATGGGGTCTCAAAGAGTCTGACTTGACTGAGCAACTGAACCAAATCTTTGTTAAAGTAAATAAATGCCTGCAGTTTCTCACACTGGGTCGATTTACAAAATGTTGCCCTGGAGAGAAGCCGCTTCTTTGAAAATCAGCATCTGAATTCCAAAGCAAGTGCCCTAAGGCTTTTGATCTGGGTCTCAAGACTGACACGGCTGTATTCTCTGATCAAGGTGTCTTCTGATATTCATGGTTATCTTCCCCAATCAGTAGTCAGCGCCCTCTCATTGTACCTCAGATTTAGTTGTTCTGGAAGATTAACTCCTATCTTATGGAGGCTGACATCCTACATTTATTATTTAACGTTCCCCTCAGCCCTGCAAGATGATGTGCTGTGTGCTCAGTCGCTTCAATTGTGTCTGACTCTTTGCAACCCATGCACCGTAGCCCGCCAGGCTCATCTGTCCAGGGGATTTTCCCGACAAGAATACTGCAGTGGGTTACCATGACCTCTTCTGGGGGATCTTCCCGACCCAGGAATTGAACCTGCATCTCCTGCATCGCAGATGGATTCTTTACCTGCTGAGCCATTGGGGAATCCCCTCCAAGATGATATTATCATCCTTATTTTATAGAGAAGACTAGGGTTCAGATACCTATGCAAAGTCTCATAGCTAAGAAGTGGAAAAGCTTGGGATTTCAACCCACGTCTGACTCCAAAATTTATGCTCCTTCTCCCCTACAAAAACGTGGTAGAATCACTATTCTGAATGTGTTTTCAAGCAGCATTATTAGATTTATGGTTTTACTTATTCTTTGACACCTTTTTGCACATAAAATGTGCTAAAGCTATTTTTAATATTCCTTTCTCCCTAAGTTTTTTCCCAGTTATAAATGCCAAAATTATTAATTCAAAATAATTCTTTATAGGCTGAATTGATCGACCCATCCTTAACTCTAAAAGGAGGAGATTCTTGGCTTCAAAAATGTACTTAGGTTTTCATTCTGTTGAGTAATGGACATCTCTTGTTCATTCATTGTTTATGTTCTGCAAAAAGCAGATGTGACTGAAAAGAATCAGTGGGGGAGCCTGCCTTTCCTATATTCTCTAGGGTTTATTCACTGGCTTCCCTTTCTCAGAGAGGTGCCATCTGAAATCACCCAGCAAAATCATGCGTGTCATCAGCAATCTTCTGGCTAATGCACTCAAATAAGCCTGCAGGGATTTTTCCCTCACTGTGCACTCATTGTTCATTTACTGTCTCAGGCAAATTGTCATAAGAGCTTCAATTTGCTATTTTTCCAACTAGGTTGGCATTCTAGTTATATCCTCTGTCTTCCTACATTGTAGGTCAAAGGAGTGTTTATGTTATCTGAAATGTTTATCATTATTTTCTCGATGGTAGTGATTGAGAGTTCTTATTTCCATGCCTATTTGCTCAAATAGTATCACTGAATGTAATTTTCAAAAATCCAAGCACGGGTTGCAAATGTATTTAAAAGCAAACAGAAAACCTAGGAGTAAGGGAAGTTGCAAGAAAATGACTTGGCTACATAAAGAATTCTACAGCTGGAACATTTGGGCCTGTTGAAATGTAACAATATAAGCATTAATATATATATTTTTTGCACGTCAAAGTAAGCAAAGTATCAAAAACAGAAAGCACTGAGGCTAAGCCAGCCTACTAGTTTGACTGTTTCTGCCATCTAAGAATAAAGGGGAAAATGTGATAGAAGGATAATGATAAGAAGGAAGAGACCTACATTTAGAAAGGTGTTTAACTCTTGGTATATTAAGTTTCCATTTATACCACCCTTCAGCTTACTACACTAAGAAGAACTGAAGATCAGTGCATGCTCAGTCACGTGATCTGTGCTTGATCAGCCACGTGGTCAGTGCCTGCAGAGTCACGTGATCAGGGCCTGCTGAGCTGCGTGATTCCTGCCGGCTCATCTGCAAAAAAAAAAAAAAAGAAGAACTGAAAAGAAAAATAAACTATACTGCATTATCCGTTACAGAGTAATGACATTTAAAATATGTTTTTTAAGCAGGTAACTGTTTTGACAGTTATTCAATTTTTTTTTCTTTCAGATCTTTCTTCAGATCCAGATGAATTAACAAATATTGCTGCAAAGTTTCCAGAAGTTACTTCTTCGTTGGATCAGAAGCTTCGTTCCATTATTAACTACCCTAAGGTTTCTGCTTCTGTCCACCAGTACAATAAAGAGCAGTTTATCAAGTGGAAACAAAGTATAGGGCAAAACTATTCAAATGTCATAGCAAACCTTAGGTGGCACCAGGACTGGCTGAAAAAACCAAAGAAGTATGAAAATGCCATCGATCAGTGGCTTAAATCCCACTCTGATGCAAAAACAATTTGAAAAAAAAAAAGAATGTTTTAGAGCTATATAGAAATATGTTATAAAATCATGATTCATTATGCATTTTAAATGTCAGTTTTAATAATTACTGATTTTAAATTAAAGAATGTACTCTTTTAAAATAAGATACCAATCATTATAAAATAATATATTTTCAAAATGATTACTTCTACTGCTGCTGCTAACTCGCTTCAGTCGTGTCCAACTCTGTGCGACCCCATAGATGGCAGCCCACCAGGCTCCCCCGTCCCTGGGATTCTCCAGGCAAGAACACTGGAGTGGGTTGCCATTTCCTTCTCCAAGGCATGAAAGTGAAAAGTGAAAGTGAAGTCGCTCAGTTGCGTCCGACTCTTAGCGACCCCATGGACTGCAG
Organism: Bos mutus; assembly: GCF_027580195.1. Taxonomy (NCBI): domain Eukaryota; kingdom Metazoa; phylum Chordata; class Mammalia; order Artiodactyla; family Bovidae; genus Bos; species Bos mutus. Next base: position 26,152,968 of record NC_091623.1, read on the forward strand.
CCCACCAGGCTCCTCCATCCATGGAATTTTCCAGGCAAGAGTACTGGAGTGGGGTGCCAAGTGATTACTATCAAGACCTTATTCTTAGCAACTTCTAACAACTTAATGGGAGTATTAAAAGGATGGAAACAAATATTAGAACATAAAGTTGTGTTCCTCTGAATATTATGGAATATAGAATATTGTAACAATTATTAAAATTATTACTTATGAACCATAAAATAGTTACTTTTGAGTATCTGATGGTGTCTGATGAGTTATTTTTATCTGATTGGACATAGGTCATTTGAATGTATTTGATGGGAGAATTTGGAGTATTTTATGGGACACAGACCATGGATATGGCTGATTTTATTTTTTTAAATAGGCAAAATATATGCACAAGGTATAAATTTCAAAAAGGTACTAAAGGGTTAACAATGAGTGTGAAGCCTCTTTTCTTTTCCAATCCCTCAACCATCCAGTTCCCCTTTTTGGAGACAACTGCTGTAACAACCTTCCTATATATCCTTTGAGAGACAGCACTCCTCCACCCCCAACAAATGGCAGCATACCATGCAAAATGTTCCACAGCTTGCTCTCTTTTTCTTCACTTTAACAAAGACACCTAGAAGTGAAATCGCTGGGGCAAGACTGTATCTAGCAAAATCACTCTAGACACTACTATATTATCCCTACAAACATTATATCAATTTATACTCCTACTAGAAACATGTGTCCTCACATTTATTGCCAATTGGGCAGATAGAAGATATCTTATTGTTATTTTCCTCACTATGTGTAAAGTAGATCATATTTTCATATGTTTAATAGCCATTGGAATTTTCTTTACTATGACCTTTTCTATTTCTATACTTTGCCTAGTTTCTGTTGGGTATTTGTCTTTTTTATTACATACTTTAGATATTAGCCCTCTGTCTGTTAGAGAAGCTGCAAATATCTTTTTCCTTTTCATAATTTGTATTTTGACTAGTGCCCTAGTGTTTGTTGACATGTAGAAATTGGTATTTTCATGCAGTCCGATTTATGAATCCTTGCTTTTATGGCTTTGGGATTTTGTGTCATATTTAGACTGGCTTTTCCTACCTATCTTCATTTAGAGTTTTATTTTTCACTCTTAGGTTTTTAACCCATAGGAATGTATTACATATTAGAGATCTAACTTTAGCTTGTGTTTTTTAAGATGACCACCCAATTGACCTCTTACTGAGAAAAGTAATATTTATTCCATCAGTTAGAAAATGCCACTTTGCTATATAACAACTTTTATTGAATAAATGATCTTTTCGTCTATTGATCTGAAATGACATTTTTATTATATACAAGTCACACTGACATTTGGGTCCTTTCAAAACATTTCTTACTTTGCAGTGGACCGTTCTATTTTGTTTATAAGTGGGGTAGGCAATATCTGGTAGGACGGTTTCCTGTGAATCAGTTTTCTTTTTCAGAATTGTCCGGGCTATTCTTACTTATTTATTTTTCTCATATAAATCTAGAATCAACCTGTCTAGTTCCAAAAATGAAAAATCTTGGTAGTCTTTTTATGATATCATATTAAGTGTATAGCCTAAATTAGAACTGAATTTTTTATGATATTCAGTTATTCTAAAGAATATAGTATACTTTCCCCTTTAAGATTTCTTTATATCACTCAATAGTATTCTAAGTTTTCTTCATGTAATCAGTTTCTTCATAGACATTTTTAGAAAGTAAGGACCTTTAAAAAATGCCACCTAGGCCTCATCCCTGTGCTTCCCAGGTAGCACTAGCAGTAGAGAACCTGCCTGCCAACGCAGGAGACATAAGAGACATGGGTTCAATCCCTGGGTTGGGAAGTTCCCCTGGAGAAGGACGTGGCAACCCACTCCAGTATTCTTGCATGGAGAATCCCATGGACAGAGGAACTTGGCTGGCTATAGTCCATGGGGCCGCAAAGAGTCAGACATGACTGAAACGGCTTCACTCAGACCCCATCCCACAGCAGTGGGATTAGAATTCCAGGATGGCACCTGGGTGGTTTTGTTCTTGCTGCTGTTTTGTCTGTTAAGCCACCCAGCAGATGACCCTAATGTGTAGCCAGAGGTGACTTTATTCCTAGCTATTTTATCATTTGATGGTATTTTATCATCTGTGATATTTTAAATAGATGCTTCTAACCAGTTAGTTATATATGCAAACTCTATGTCTATATATTTACTTTATGCCAACAATACAATATATTTTTGTACCAGTAGTTTTCCAGTTGGTATCTTATATTCTTCAGGTAAAAAGTCTATCTGCAAATAACAATTTTACCTAATTTCTTTTTATTTTTAACCTAACTTTCCTTTTCAAACTGTCTTAGAAGTTTTCTTCATGAGCCAGTTCATCTCCTTTGTTTATTGTTCTTCAGTGAATTTATATGAGCTTATCTTTGCATTTATGTATGAATTTCTCAGAAATAAATTTCACTTCAGATGTATTCTGAAGTAAAACTATTAAGAGAAAGATTTCAGTACTAGATTATTGAGGTTAAAATTAAAATATACAAATCTACCTCCTATCTCCTAATGGAACCTAAGGGATATAAAAATATCTAACGTGTAGTATATATGTTATTATAGGGAAAAATAAAGCAATAATAGTAGAAATGTGATTCTGAAAACATGGGCATATAAAGATAAATATAATCCACCTCATTCTATTCAAACCCTTTAAGATGCATTCACTGTTAGAATTTACCAAGCATCTACAATGTTATAATCATATTCAACACAGCTTCTCTGGTGGCTCAGTTGGTAAAGAATCTGCTTTCAATGCAGGAAACTGCCTGCAATGTAGGAGACCCAAGTTTGACCCCTGGGTTGGGAAGATCCCAGAGAAGAAAATGGCAACCACTCCAGTATTCTTGCCTGAGAAATCCCACGCAGAGAGGGACCTGATGAACTACATGGGGTCACAAGGGTCAGACACGACTTAGCGACTAAACCACCACCACCAACATAGGATCATAATTAGGTAAAATTATGTTTTAGGACTGTATCTAATCCAAAATGGTATCTTACCAACCAAGAAAGCAAAAAAAGAAAAAGAAAAACTTGCAAAACCAAGACAAATCATCTAGTGCCAGAGTCTGAGAGGACCTGACACTCATCAATAGCTGGATTGAGGACAATCTTCGGGCTTCATCTTTTACTGCTACCACCCTCTTCCGGTTCACCACCATCTGTTGTTTTGGAGTTTTGCAATAGCCTCCTAGGAGGTCACCCTGAGCCTGCCCTTGGCTTTCCTCAGTCTCTTCTCAACATAGCAGTCAGAGTGATTCTGTTAAGATAGAGCAGATCACACTGATGGATACTCAAACCTTCCACTGGTTTCTCACTTTGTAAAGACCTGTTTACTGGGAAAAAAAAAAAGCACAGCCTAGAAGTTGAGAATTATATTTTATTGGCAGACTTGTGGAGGACCTAAGCCCAGCAAGCAGCCTCTCAGATAGCTCTGAAGGAGAGACTGCCCCAAAGAGATAAGGGAAGAGCCAGGTTATATAGGAGTTTTTGCAACAAAAAAGCAGGCAGTAGGAACATGTTAATTAGAGAAAAACAACATTCTAAGTTAATAAATTTAGCACTTGTCTATGTACTGTTGTTGTTGTTCAGTTGCTCAGTCATGTCCAACTCTGCAACCCCACTGATTACAGCACACCAGGCTTCCCTGTCTGTCACTATCTCCCAGAGGTTGCTCAAACTCATGTCCATTGAATCGGTGATGCCATCCAACCATATCATCCTCTGTCACCCCCTTCTCCTCCTGCCCTCAGTCTTTCCCAGCATCAAGGACTTTTCAAATGAGTCAGTTATTCATATCAAGTGGCCAAAGTATGGGAGCTTCAGTTTCAGCATCAGTCCTTCCAACGAATATTCAGAGTGGATGTCCTTTAGGATGGACTGGTTTGATCTCCTTGCAGTCCCAGGGACTCTCAAGAGTCTTCTCCAGCATCACAATTCGAAAGCATCACTTCTTTGGCACTCAGCCTTCTTTATGGTCCAACTCTCACAACTGTACATGACTACTGGAAAAACCATAGCTTTGACTATTTGGACCTTTGTCTACTTTTTAATATGCTATCTAGGTTTGTCATAACTTTTCTTCTAAGGAGCAAGCATCTTTTAATTTCATGGGTGCAGTCACTATCCCCAATGATTTTGGAGCCCAAGAAAATAAAGTCTGTCACTGTTTCTTTTTCCTCATCCATTGGCCTTGAAGTGATGGAACCAGATACCATGATCTTCATTTTTTGAATGCTGAGTTTTAAACCAGCTTTTTCACTCTCCTCTTTCACATTCATCAAGAGGCTCTTTTAATTTCTCTTTGTTTTCTGCCACTAGAGTGGTATCATCTGCATATCTGAGGTTGTTAATATTTCTCCTGGCAACCTTGATTGTAGCTTGTGCATCAACCAGCCCAGCATTTCACATGGTATACTCTGCATATACGTAAATAAGGAGGGTGACAATATACAGCCTTGACACACTCCTTTCCCAATTTTGAACCAGTTTGTTGTTTCATGTTTGATTCTAACCATTGCTTCTTGACCTGCATACAGGTTTCTCAGGAGACAGGTGAGGTGGCCTATGTATGGGGAGATGCAAGAACCTGGGCTTAATGACATCATTCCTTTGATACGTACTTGAACTATCTAGGGCCCGTATCCTATTTTTCTAGATCCTGAATACCTTCAGGATGCACAGGGAGTGGGGGCAACTATGGTGGCTGATGGCTTGATGGTCATAACATCCTTTGTTTATTGATACATCAGGTGACATTCTGGGTCACAAGCTCAAGTCATTACAGTGGCCTCAGTTCAGTTCAGTCGCTCAGTCACATCCGACTCTTTGCAACCCCATGGACTGCAGCACGCCAGGCCTCCCTGTCCATCACCAACTCCCGGAGTTTACTCAAACTCTTGTCCATTGAGTCAGTGATGCCATCCAACCATCTCATCCTCTGTTGTCCCCTTCTCCTCCCACCCTCAATCTTTCCCAGCATCAGGGTCTTTTCAAATGAGTCAGCTCTTCGCATCAGGTGGCCAAAGTATTGGAGTTTCAGCTTCAGCATCAGTCCTTCCAGTGAATATTCAGGACTGATCTCCTTTAGGATGGACTGGTTGGCTACAGAGCCCTAAGTGATCTGGCCTCTCGCTGTACCTGTGCTCCCGCACTCCACTTTGCTCACTCTGCTCCAGCCCCACTGGCCTCCCTGTCCTTTCCCAGGCATGTCAGACAAGCATGATCTCAAGCCCTTTGTGCCTGTCAACTCTCTTGGCCTAGAATGCAGTTCTTCTCTCAGATGTCAAAAGGGCTCACTTTGTTATCTCCTCCAGGTCATTGCTAAAATGTTAACCTCATCACGAGGGCTTACCTGCTTTATTGTTCTGCAATATAAACCATTACCCTCCAGCTTAGTGTATGTTTTGCAGACCATTTGTTGACTCTGTCTCCCACCCCTCCTACCCCACTAGAATGGAGGCTCTGCACAGGAATGGCCTTTGGTCCTTTTTTGTTTCCTAAAGTACCCCAAGGACCTTACATGTAGTAGAAATTCAGTAAATATTTGTTCAATTGATATGCTAGGAATTTGAGTTTTTCAGATATTACACTGTATTAGAAAACCAACCCATTTGTCCATGGCCGGGCAAGGGGTGAAAAGGAGTAGACGGCTCAAAAAAGCTGAGCCTTCTAGAAAGAGTAAATTCTGGCAAAAGCCTGCAGAGGAGAGTTTGACGAAGGAACTCTACCCCTCTTTATTTTTCCTTTTTCTATGAAAAAGGCAGATACTAAGTATTTTACGCTTTGTGAGCCATATGGATCTCTTTCACAACTGCTCAATCCTGCCGTAGCAGCATGAAAGCAGACAATACGTGAACAAATGAGCCTGGCTATATTCCAGTGAAGCCTTGTTTACAAAAACACAGGATCTGACCTGTGGGCTACAGATTGCTAACTGCTAGTCTAGAACAAGGATTCACAGCTTGCTGCAATTTGCATGTTTAAAAACTATTAATGCCTGGCTCCCACCTCCAATTGTTGAGATTTTTTAAAGCTCTCCAGGTGATTCTAATGTGCAGCAAAATGCAAGAACCATGGGTCTGGAACCTTGTTATCCGAACTATGGTCTTGGACCAGAAGCATCCACATCAATTGGAAGCTTTATATGTTTTTATTTCTCTTTGTAAAAAGGAAAAAAAAAAAAAAAAGTAGATCTGTATTCTTTCTACTGTTTGTGGTTTTCCATTTCATAAAACCCAGGGGATCTTACTAAAAACTACTATAATTGATGAGATCTGTTAAATAGCTGAGGTGAGATTTGTTAAACAAATACAAAAATCAATACCTATCTGTAAGAATGTCATCTGTAAGAACAATCACTAGATAAAAATGGAAATTAGGAAAAATATTCCACTCACAATATGACATTCTACAAAACAGTTTAAAGTTTAACAGGAGGCATGAACCTAGATGAAAAAAGTTATAAAGTTCTATTAAGTTTACAAACAAGATATAGATACGGAATGACAGCATGTTCTGGGATGCTGCTGCTGCTGCTGCTAAGTCGCTTCAGGATAGTAGGATCTAATACTAAAATGCTCTTTTCCAGAATTAATGCATACATTTCACACAATACAGCTTTTAATCCCAATAAGGTTTTTCTTTCATTGGACTAAATGATCTTAAGGTTTTCAAGGAACATTGAATGTCTGAAGTATCTAATAAATTATTGAGAGAGAATATTGAGATCGGACAATCCTTGCTGCTGCTGCTGCTGCTAAGTCGCTTCAGTCGTGTCCAACTCTGTGCGATCCCATAGATGGCAGCCCACCAGGCTCCCCCGTCCCTGGGATTCTCCAGGCAAGAACACTGGAGTGGGTTGCCATTTCCTTCTCCAAGGCATGAAAGCGAAAAGTGAAAGTGAAGTCGCTCAGTCGTGTCCGATTCTTAGCGACCCCATGGACTGCAGCCCACCAGGCTCCTCTGTCCATGGGATTTTCCAGGCAAGAGTACTGGAGTGGGGTGCCATTGCCTTCTCCACGGACAATCCTTACTGGCTATTAAAGCATACTGTAAATCACTGAATCAAACTAGAATTTGGTGATGAGGGGCCATGAGCAAAAAAGAGAGATAATTACAAAGTAGGTGAAAGAAGCTCAATGTGGAAAACAGATTGATCCCTTCTACACTGGTTAGATTGTCTGCGTTTGTGTGTGTGATGCTTACAATTATATGCATTAAACTCTCAGTAAAGAGACTCTCAAGATTCTTCTCCAACACCACAGTTCAAAAGCATCAATTCTTTGGTGCTCAGCTTTCTTTATGGTCCAACTCTCACATCCATACATGACTACAGGAAAAACCATAGCTTTGACTAGATGGACCTTTGTTGGCAAAGTAATGTCCCTGCTTTTTACTATGCTGTCTAGGTGTCACTACTTCTGAGAGAAGGGTAAGAAACATGGAGAGAGAAACCCCCCATCCCGCCCCGCATGGCCATGGTGTGCTGAAAGGTAGGGGTGAAGCAGGAACACTGAGAAAAAACTTCGAGCGTTCCAGACCTCTCACTAAAGCAGAACAGCCCCAGGATGGAGGGGTCTGAGGTCTGTAGTAGAATAACGATAACTTCAGCAACATCAAAACCCAAACTTAGCTCAGCTACTGCCTACATTTAGTCAACCCCCACCCTAAGCCTGACGGCTGAAGAGGCATGCCCATTGGAGTAAATACTATTTACCTCCGTAACTTATGTCTGGCATGTGTTCAAACTGACATGGCAAAGAAGCAACAAAAAACCCATTCTGAAGACATAGTCAGAACCAGACTTAGAGATGGCCCAGAAATTGGATCTATGAGAAAAGTCACTTGAAAATACTATGATTAATCTATTGAAGGATCTGGAGCAAAATGTGGGTAACATGCATGAACAGATAGGGAATTTCAGCAGCGAAGTGGAAACTATTTTTTTTTTTTTTAAGGAATAAAATTGATTTACCAGGAATGAAAAACATGCTATCATGGATGAAGAAGTCCTTCAAATAACTTAGCAACCACCCAAACACAAAACAAAAAATTAGTAAACTTGAAAAAAAGAATTAGTAAACTTAAATACAGGCCAAAAGAAATTGTTCAGAATAAATTTCTGAATTTCATAGGGTAACAAACTCCTCTGAGGAGACATGGGATAGGAAAAAAAGAAAAGAATGGAAAAAAAAAGAAAGAAAAAATGAGGGAAAATAGAGCAGAGCATCCAAGAACTGTGGGACAATATGAAAAGATATGAGTGCAACTGAAATAACAGAAGGTGAGTAGAGGGAAAATGTCACAAGAAATAGAAAAGATAATTTCTGAGGATTTTCTGAAACTAATAAAAGATAACAAATCAACCTAAATGTTTACAGAAGCCCAAAAAGAATATAGACAAAAATACACATAAGCACATCCTACTCAAACTGCTGAAAAACAGACAAGGAGAAAAATCTTGGAGGCAACCAGAGGGGGAGAAAAAAACATTCTGTACGAGGGAACAAAGATAAGAAAGCAGATTTCTCACCAAAACCTGAAAACTGTAGACAATGGTGCAGCTTCTTCAAAGACAAACTGTCATCCTAGAATTTTGTATATGTAGTAAAAATTTTTCAAAAATGAAGAAAAAGCTGAGAGAATTTGTTGCCAGCAGATCTGAACTATTTAGAAACATTAAAGGACCTTGTTTAAGCAGAAGGAATATGGCATCATTTGGAAATCTGTATCTACACAAGCAAGAAATAGAAACACTCATATATTACTGGTGGGAATATAAAGTGGTATGCTCTGGAAAATGGTTTGGAATTTCCTCAAAAAGTTAAACACAGAATTACCATATTACCCAGCAATTCCACCCCTAGGTGTTTATCCTGGAAAATGGAAGCGAGATGTTCACAGAAAAAGCTGTACACAAATATTCACACTAGCATTGTGCACAATATTCAACAAGTGGAAACAATCCAACAGCTGCTAAGAGATAAATGGTTTTGTGTAGTTCAAAATGTATCATCTGTACAATGGGATAGTACTTAGTCATCAAGAGGAATGAAGTACTGTTACATTCTACAATATGGATGAACCTTAAAAACATGTTGGTAAGTGAAAAAAGCCAAAGACCACATACTATTATTACTAAATTTATATGAAATGTCCAGAATAAACAACTCCATAGAGACAGAAAGTAGATTAGTGATTGCCAGGAGATCTGGGATGAAGGCAATGTGTGAAGGGTTTCTTTTGGGAATGGTGAAAATGTTCTAGAATTAGATAGTACTTCGGACTGCAAGGAGCTCCAACCAGTCCATTCTAAAGGAGATCAGTCCTGGGTGTTCTTTGGAAGGAATGATGTTAAAGCTGAAACTCCAGTACTTTGGCCACCTCATGAGAAGAGTTGACTCATTGGAAAAGACTCTGATGCTGGGGAGGGATTGGGGGCAGTAGGAGAAGGGGATGACAGAGGATGAGATGGCTGGATGGCATCACTGACTCGATGGACGTGAGTCTGAGTGAACTCCAGGAGTTGGTGATGGACAGGGAGGCCTGGCGTGCTGCGATTCATGGGGTCGCAAAGAGTTGGACACGACTGAGCGACTGAACTGAACTGATAGTTGCACAAACTTCTGACTATGTAATACTAAAAAGCACCAAACTGTACACTTTTAAAAGCTGAATTTTACGGTTTGTGAATTGTATCTGAAGTTTAAAATGATGAACTAACTGTGAAACATTTTTTCATCCAGGAGAATGACAAAAATTTAAAACAATAACTAGGCTTATTTTTGCAAAGACTATGGGGAAGAAGTTTAGGCATTAAAAGACTATCCATTGCTTGTGCCCTCTGTCAAGGGCATTTCAGCACCATGTATTAAAATGCTTCAAAAATGCACATGCTTTGCCTTAGCAATTCCAATCCTAGGATTTTACCTTAAGGCAATAATTGAATATGTGTGCAAGGATGTACGTGAAGAGATGTTCTTCACAGAATTATTTATAAAGTGAAAACTGGAAAACCTTTGTCCCAAAATAAGGGTTTATTTAAATAATTGCAATTCACTTCATGTTAAACAGATAGTTATATCACATTTTTAATGACGGCCATGGAAAACTGTCCAAATACAATGTTAACTGGAAAAAGAAGCATGATATAAAATACTGTATATAGTATGACATATTTCTGTAAATAAACAGACCTGGTCACTATAGTCTGAAGGATTTATATCTAAGTATTATATGTGGATGATATTTAGTGATTGTTATTGTCTAATTTTTATGCAATATGTGCTATTTATATAATAAAAATATTTTATTTTAAAAAGATTATGTCAAGTTTAACATCACCACTATTAAGACAAACTAAAACCGCGTGCCCCACAAACAATGCACTGATGACACAGTACTACACATGTCTTATTTCAGCCCCAGAAGTCTAATCAAGATTTAATTTTATGGAAACAAATACAACTTTACAGACATTCTGCAAAACATCTGTCATGGGCCCTTCAGACCCCTGTGTGTCATAAAATGAAAAAGAAAGTCTGGGAAAAACTGTTCTGGATAAACGACCACTAGAGCAATATTACAATCAAATATAATTCATGATTTTTGGCTGTGTCAAGCACAGAGAATGAAAATAAACTCATTGCAAACCACATCTTTGTGAAATTCATCAGCGACAAAGAGAAGAATCAAGAAGCTTCTAGAATGGAAAAACATCCAAACCAAGAGTCAGAATGACTTTAGGCTTTTACACACAAACACTTAGAAGAGAGAAGGCAATTGAGAAATGCCATCAAAATTTAGAAAGAAAATATTTCCAGTATAAAATTGCAAACACATCCAAGTCATCAGCGAAGCATGAAGGTTAAAGGCAGAAATTTTCAGACATGCGAGGTCCCAAAAAGTTACCCTTTTTCAGGAAGCCACTGAGGGATGCTTTCTACCCAAGAAAAGAAATAAACCAATAAAGAAGAAAACACATGAAGTTAGAAAGCAGGAGAAGTAACCAAAGCTAAGTGAGTCTCTAGGGTGATGGTGAAGGAGGTGCCCAGACGCATCTGGACCAGAAGGCAACCTGTCCAGATTGAATCCATGTGACTCAAGTAACAGGTACATTGAGGGCTCTCTCTGCTCTCTCCTCAGCCTCTGTCCAGTCTTTTAACTTTATGACATATTGGATGCTGTGTTCTACCAAAGGGGAAGAAATCAAGGAAAAAGAAAGGAGATCCAAGAAACAGGAACTCCAACTGAAGAGAAAGGCAGAGAGTTTCTCTGATGACAATGAAGGGACATTTCTGGGATTATCATTAGGCGGCAGGCCTAGAGAGAAACCAGCCCATGCTGGGAGGAATGGAGGTCTTTGGTAAGAAGGTTTCCAAGAAAAAACGGGGAGGTGCTATATCATGTTATGAAACTCACCTTGTGGAAATTATACACAAGGGACTAGCTTCTGAGGGAATCCTTAAGGTACAGGAAGACCTACCTATTGTAATAAAGAAATTTAAGAAAAAGTAATTATTAATGTAAAGGGAAAATGATGATACTCATAGTACATTACAACATTCATTATTTTCATTTCAAAATAATGTGAAAACTGAATATAGATCTAACCTAAAATTACAATACTACTGTATTAACAGTATGGAAAAAGAGAAACCATGGGGAAAGGGTGTGAGAGCTAAATCTGTGTCCTTACCTAATGAGAAACCAACAGATAATGTCTAAAATCAATGAAGCAATAAATAGTACTGTACATTTACTATTTAGAATCATGAAATTAAGTAAATGCCAGAACAGAAATAGAACTAAATTGGCTCCTCTCTAGAAGAAGGGAAGGAGACGTGAGGATGTGTGGATGGGAAACTTCACATTGTTACCAGCCATCTAGTTCTAGCTGATTTTCCAATTATGTGCAGGTATTACTTTGAGAAGAATCTATGTTTTTAATTTTTCTTTAAAAGCTTTTGGCCATGCCACATGGCTTGCAGGATCTTAGTTCCCTGACCAGGGATTGAACCCAGGCCCTCAGCAGTGAAAGCGTAAAGTCCTAACCACTGGACCACCAGGGAATTCCCTGAAGAATTTCCTGAAGAACTGGGTTTTTTTATATCAATATTTTATCAGGTCTTAGCAAAGTTCTGTAAAATGTAATTTTTCTGGTAGAATCTTCTTTTGCTGTATGAAAGCATTTCAACAAATTTGAGACAAACTATAGAATTATCTTGAGAAATATTAAGGTGATATTGGCTAGAAGAATCACTGAGTTATGAGTATTGCTCAGAGACAGCTCCCTGGAAGAAGTGGTTCATAAGCTAATATGATGTATGTGATACAGACAGAGGTCATGGGCAAACTCCTCTGAGGGGAGAATGTGAAATTAAACCAGGAGTTTCGTTTCCCAAGCCTATCACCCTACCTCCTAAATGTTCCAACAATAATGGCTATTCCTATACCTCCCCAGAGCTTCCCTGAGCTCTTCTGGATCATACTGGCATAGGAATAACAGGCAATTTTCCCCTTAGGTTGACAGATTTATAATCAAGGTAGAAACATTGCTCAAATTTTTCTGAAATGCATCACATGTCCATTAATTCATCAACTCAAAAAAAAATTACTGACACCTACCATATGTCAGGTCCAGTGATAGGCACTGGGGATATAATAAAAATGGCAAAGTTCTCTGGTCAAAGGACAACGGCTTGGGAAATGAGATTCCCATTGCAACTGGCAGAGACATCCGCAGCACCCACCAAATCCACCTATCCTGCACATCTCAGCCTGGAAACATGAACCCCAACAGACACCCAGACCAGGAAGCACAGGAAGTCTACTGTCACCCTAATTAGTGTGGAGGGTGCATAAAAGACAAATTGATGCTTCCAACAGGAAAACTAAAATTTGTGAGGAGGTAGGGCTGAAATAAAAAGAGATAGCATTTAATCTAAACCATTTCCTGTGAGTTGGATGTCTTTTTAAAAAATTGGCCGCCTTATCATTTTCTTAGTCACCTTTTCTCTAGTCTTATTGGAGGCGTACTCATTCCTAGCAACCTCCCATCTGCTGAAAAACAGAATCAAGAGAATGAAGAGCCATGATGAGATATCCAGCACTGAGTGAAAATATTAGGAGAAAAGCAATAAATGTACTACTCTATTTGCATAAAACCTATTAATGCCCTGTTCAGACTAATGACATGAATTTTACATCAAGGAGAACAGCTGTGATCTGCTGTTTCTAGTAATGGGGAGTATTTGAAACAATCTGCAAACCACTGCTACTCCTAATTGCCAGCCAATACCCTTGTCTTGAGCTCTCTCCAAATAAAACACTCTGGCTGTTGGCCAGAGGAAGATTTATCTGTTGGACTCCTCAGCTCAAAACGCTGTTCGGTTTCTTGTGTTCCTGTTTTTCCCACGCTAGTGCAGATCCCATTGCATTTCAAATCTTTCTCTTTTTATTTTAATCAAAACCAGTGCCTTTTCTACTTTTTTTCCTGCTGCCAATCTAATACCATTTTGTGGGGTATAGCCTCAATTAGGACCTTCCTCCCCAGGGTGCTGGTCCAGGTCAACGATGGCCGGGCAAAGCGACCTTCTGTCTGGCTGTTCGTTGTTCGGTCTCTAAGTCGTGTCTGGCTGAGTTCTATGTAAACAGCCAACAGGAGAGGTTCCTAGAGCCCAGGGTTTTGCGACTCCCGCGAGGGCAGCGCGGGGCTGCGGCAGAGACTGGAAGGAGATCTACCCGGATTGGGAGGGGAGACGCGCAGAGGAAGGTGGAGAAGAGGGATCATGTGTGTTCCTCCAGTGTACAACCCCCATTTGAGTGACAAATGACGAGGACAACCTATAAAAACAACTAAGCGCAAAGCTGCCCGCATCCATCTCCCTCTTCGCGCGTGTGCGTTTTCAACTAACTTTGGGAACTCCGCGCAGCCTCTCCTCCACCTCGGTTTCCCGCGCCCTGCCTGCCCTTTTTGGTACCTCCTCTTCCTCCAGGCAAAGGATGGAGGCTCCCTTCAGCCCCTCAACTCCGTCGCCGGCGCCCAACCTCTCCGTACCCATCTCGCTGGGCTGGGGTCTCAACCTGACTTCCGGACAGGGAGCCCCCGGACAAGAAGCCCCCATCCCAGGACCCCCACCTCCATCACCTCCGCCGCCGTCCGGGCTGCCCAGCCGCCGCGTCCGCCTGGTCTTCCTGGGGGTTATCCTGGTGGTGACTGTGGCCGGCAACGCCACGGTGCTGTGTCGCCTGTGCGGCGGCGGCGGGCCCTGGGCGGGTCCCAAGCGTCGCAAGATGGACTTCCTGCTGGTGCAGCTGGCCCTGGCCGACCTGTACGCGGGCGGGGGCACCGCGCTGTCGCAGCTGGCTTGGGAACTCCTGGGCGAGCCGCGCCGGGCCGCGGGAGACCTGGCGTGCCGCTGCGTGCACCTCCTGCGGGCGTCCGGCCGCGCCGCCTCGGCCCACCTAGTGGCGCTCATAGCCCTCGAGCGCCAGCGCGCCGTGCGCCGTCCGCAGGGCCCGCCGCTGCCCGCGCGCGCCCTTGCCGCCCTGGGCTGGCTGCTGGCGCTGCTGCTGGCGCTGCCCGCCGCCTTCGTGGTGCGCGGGGGCGCCCCCTCGCCGCCGCCGCCCGCCCGCGCCTGGCCCGGGGAGCGCCGCTGCCACGACATCTTCACGCTACTGCCGCGCTGGCACCTGATGCTCTACGCGCTCTACGAGGCCTTGGCGGGCTTCGCGGCGCCAGCCGCGGTCATGAGCGTCGCGGGTGGCCGCCTGCTCCGCACCTGGTGGCCGCGCCAGCCCCGAGCCCCATCCGCGGCGGCGGCGGCGGCACCCAGGTCGGCCAGTCCGGTCCAGGCCTCCGCGCCCAACGTGCTGCCGCGCGCCAAGGTGCAGAGCCTCAAGATGAGCCTGGTGCTGGCGCTGCTGTTCGTGGGGTGCCAGCTGCCCTACTTCGCGGCCCGGCTGGCGGCCACGTGGTCGTCTGGACCGGTGGGGGACTGGGAGACCGACGACCTGGCGGTGGCGCTGCGCCTCATGGGGGTGGCCAACAGCGCCCTCGATCCCTTCGTCTACTTGTTCTTCCAGGCGGGCGGCTGTCGGCTCCGGCGGCGCCTGCGGAGGCGCCTGGGCGCGCTGTGCTGCCCGCCGGAGGGAGTCGCGGAGGACGAGGAGGGGACCCGGGGCCACCAGGCGCTCCACCGCCACCGCTGGCCCCACCCGCATTACCACCACGCCCGGCGGGAGCAGCCCGAACAGGGTTACCTGCGCCCACCGCCGCCGCGCCCCCGGCCGCCGCCCTGCTCCTGCGAAAGCGTCTTCTAGGCTGTTCGATGGCCTGGGACGGGTCATCTGTCGCTGCGCCGCCGCCTCCGCGCAACAGGAGGCCGGCCCGGGTCTTTCTAGCTCACAGCCAGCAGGAGGGTCTCTGAGAGCCTCACCCTGAAGCTGCCCCTGCCCTCCACTCCCCTATTGTAATTTCTTTATGTATTGTTTACATTTTACACTTTTCCAGGTTTTCTCCTTTCCTTGTCACATGTCCCCCATTTGGAGACGAGAGAGTGACCCGTTGGGAATTTGAAAAATTGAAGTTAAGAGTTATTTTTGCAGTTCTTTTTTGCTCCCATAGTCTTCTGGCTAAGATCACTGGTTTTAGCTCAAGTGCCGAGCTCTCATTCTTTTATGTGCCACCCCCTGTTTTCACTTATTTGGGATAGTGTTTAACTGTACCGTCGGGACCAGAGAAGGCGCCTCTAGTTCCGGGAGGAATAGCCTCACATTGTTCTCCCTGGGGAGCCTGGAAACTGTACCGGTGATTCTATCAGAAATGTAATCTTGCTGTCACTTCAGAGCCACAGAGTATTTGTGAAATAAAAACATTTCCCACCAAGCAATTAGGACTTAAAAAAAAAAAAAAAAACCATGGTACTGTGTTTTCTCAGGAGAAAAAAAAAAATCAGCGTGGTCTTTGTTTTTAGTCTAGCTTCCACTAAGGAGAAGCTGGGATTGTAGGAGGGAGACATAAAAGCTTCCCTTGGAATCTTTCAAAGACGCCCAGTTTCTGTAGGAAATGGTTCCTGTGTCCAGACCAGCCTCTACAGCTGCGATGCTGTGAACAGGTGGAGACTCTCAGCACAAAAACCCTAGCAGACTAGAGAAGGGAAGTACCTGGGTGCTGCATAGGGGAGAGGCTCAGTCCCAGGTGGAGCTTTAGGGAGACTGGCAGCTAGAAAGAAAGCTGCAACCTCCCAATGCTGCACGGATATATAAAACTCTCTCTCTCTCTTTTTTTTTTTTAACAAAGGCAGTGTCTACTAATGTGGACTGCTGAGGACAAAGTCAAGGAGCAGATTTAGTCAGTGACCTCCTTCTCCTCCTAACTGTCCTTGGTTCTAGAGAGAAGTAGCAGCGCTGATGAACAAATATCCATGTGTTTACCAGTGTCTTTCATCTGAGAATCTGCAAGCTTTCCATTACAGTGTTTCGGGTTCCTGCACAAAGGCAGGACTAAGATTCAGAAAGAGGAAATGACTGGTAAAGTTCACTGGCGGAGCTAATGCTCTTTGAGGTCCTTCTTTGTTTTGATCATTGATGAATCTCACACTCTTAGACAATGTTTGATATATAGTACGCACCCAAAACACATTTGTTGATTAATCATCATATGAGTCAGGCATAGATAGACTGGAATAAAAGATTTACAAAAAGATATGTTCATTAAACTTGGCTTACCTCCCTCCAAAATCATGTCCAAAAATGTTACAGAGTTACAGATTTTCCTTCCCCTCTTTAATCCTTCTTATCCTGCTGAGGCATGCAATATACCAAGAATAAGACACCTAAAGAGAAAAGAACACAATTGTCTTCATGAACCTAAATCTAGGTTATAGCATTACTTTTATTCATTAATAAACACTTACTACTTATTTGTGCCAAGCAACCTGCTAGGCATTGGAGACGCTAAGGTGAATAAGACACATCTTTCCCTCAAAGACTTTGTAATCATATGTAGAAGACAATCTGACAAGTTCAGCACAAATACAGTCAGATGGAATTTAACAGGGGTTCCAGGAAGGGTGCCAGGGCACTGAGGAACATCTAACAACTTTGAGAGCCTGGAGAATAGGGGGGTGGCCCATCAGATGTGCATGCTAAGTTGCTTCAGTCCTGTCTGACTCTTTGTGACCCTATGGACTGCAGCCCAGCAGGATCCTCTGAACATGGGATCCTCCAGGCAAGAATACCGGAGTGGGTCACCATGCCCTCCTCCAGGGATCTTCCCAACCCAGGGATCATTTCCTGCAGCCCCTGCATTGCAGGCAGACTCTTTATCATAGAGCCACTGGGGAATACTGAAAAGTATTCTATGCAGTTAAAAAGAGCTAGCCACACAGTAACATACAGCTAAAATAAGTAAACAAGACCGGTTACATAATTTGAAGCAGAAAGTATGTAGCAAACAGCCAGGAGTATAACTAAAACCACTGCTGCTGCTAAGTCGCTTCAGTCGTGCCCAACTCTGTGCGACCCCATAGACGGCAGCCCACTAGGCTCCTCCATCCATGGGATTTTCCAGGCAAGAGTACTGGAGTGGGGTGCCAGTGCCTTCTCCAAACAACTGGCTATAAATCATTTACTAAAAATACAACAGTCTAGCTCATTTGTGAAAGAGAAGATAGATTTAAAACATGTTTTTATCTAAGCCACTTCCTAGGAAACACTAAAGGAAGTAGAAAATTTGAGGAGTTTCTCTCTCATTCCTAAAATGTTCTGACTCAATTAAAGGGAAGATATTAATAAAATACAAATACAAATGAATAGTTTAATTAAGTGAAACATGTTTTGCAAAGTTGAGAGGCAATGTAACATGATGAAAAGGGCAGAGTCTTTGGAGTCTAAAGATGTGGACTTGTTTCATCTCTACAACATAGCAGCTTGTGACTTTGGTCTGTTTGATGAATATTTTTGAGTCTTAGTTTTCTCATCAATACAATGATATTTTCATTACCTTACTTCTTAGGACTCATGTATGTAAAATACTTGATTGATGGGTAGGGGGATTGTCCTGCCAGCTTGTCTCTTTGGATTCACCCTAGTATTCAATATACCATAGCTATTGTTATTCTCCAGCTCTGGGCTGTGAGGAATAAAAGCCAGTTGAGTAATATTACCTGGAAGGAAGCAAGAGATCTTGGAGAATCTATGTAAGATGAATGCACTCAATGGTGCTACATGGTAATAGAGAAATCAGGCCTTTCAGCTGGTAGTATGCCCACAGTTATTGTCAGTTGCCTTCCTTGAATCCATTTTTTTCTTTTCTAGCTGTGCTCAGGTTCTTATTATCTATGCCTCTTATGAACAGTCATGTTTTTAGGGAAGCTGATTCCTCTCCCACTCCAAGACTGGGCCTTAATGAATCTAAGCACATCAAAATAAGTCCACCCCCGCTTACCACCATGTCCTGCTCAGAAATGGTCATGTGATCCAGTTAAGATCAACGAGACTTGGGGGAAGGGTTGTTGAGGGACATCTAGGAAGGGGGTCCTTAACTCTTCTGAGAGAGCCATGGGAGCCAGCAAGCTCTCTCCATCTCTCTCCCACTGACATTAAATGAGGGAGCATGATGTGTGGCTGGCAGCTGGCAGTCCACCTCTCACCATGAGGGGCACCAGCTGTAAGATGAAGCCAATACAGGATACAGCAGGGTGACGAGATGAAAAGAACTTAAGATTCTTAATGACTTCACTGAGTTGTCATGTTAAACACCACTGAGGCACACCTTCTGCAGGTCCTGTTAAATAAACCTGTACATTTTCTTATTGCTCAAGGCAGTTAAACTAAATTTTCTGTTATTTGTAGCAGCAGGCAGCCTCTAAGTGAAGAAGTCTGGCAAGAAGAAGTATCTCATTTGATTCTCTTACTGTGTGTTATCAAAGAAATAGGAACATTCCAAGTGTAATTTTATATAGTTCATTAGCCAATAGGTATTGAGGGACTCATATTGGGCATAGTGGGACAGATGGAAGAAAATCAAAGATGTAACTCTTGTATTTTAAGAATTCATATTCTATGAAGAAATATAATTTTTATGTTAAGAACTTTATTGAGACATCTCAACCTGTAACTATTAATGTTAGAAAATTTGCAAATTCTTGCCATTGGTAATTTTACTGATTTATTCGTTCATTCATTCATCTTGGTATTTACTAATTAAAGATCTATCTTGTGCAAGATACTGTATCACTTATCACAGACATATATGTCATTTAAAGTTTAGGTTTTGGGTGGGAAATTAGGCCAACTATTACTATATTTTCTTTGACCAGATCTGGAAGTGACGACCCTAAATGTGCTGAGGTAGGGCTTCCCAGGTGGCTCAAGTGGTAAAGAATCCACCTGCCAATGCAGGAGATATGACTTTGATTCCTGGGTCCAGAAGATCCCCTGAAGTAAGAACCTGCTCCAGTATTCTTGCCTGAAAAATTACATGGACAGAGGGGTCTCAAAGAGTCAGACATGACTGAGTGACTGAGCGTGCACACATACGCACACACAGAGACACATATTACTGTACATTGGCCCCTAGAGAGTCACTGTTCTTGATATCCATCCCTTGTGTAATCTTTTCCCAGAGTCTGGGTTTGGCCATGTATCCTTGTTTGGCAATGGACATCAGCAGATGTTTCACAGACAAGCTCTTGATAAGCATTTATGCACAGGGCTTGCCTTCTCAGAAAAGCTGCATTGAGACAACCATGCCATGAAACAGCCAAGAATGAAAGATTACAGGGAGAGTAAAAGCCAGCTACTCAGCCATTCTAACGGGGCCCAGTTCCAGCTAACTGCACTCACATTAGTAAGCCCAGGGGAGAGCAAAGGGAGAGCTGCCATGCTAACCCACAGACTTGTGAGAAATAACAAATCATAGTGTTAGGGTGGTGTGCTTCACAGCAATTGATAACTAAAACCTGGGTGGAGTAGTAAAGTAGTGTTGAATGCATTAAAAATGAAAGTCAAAAGGCCCAGATATCATAAGACCTGGGTTCTAGTCTCCTACCACGTGTCAAATTGGGATATTCAACTGCTTACCATATAATCTGATGAGGCTTCACACAAGCTTGAAGTGAGAGAACTCCAAGCTCAGGGAACAGAATTAGAGCCCCAGCTCTAATCCTTTTTCCAAAAGGTGAAATCTTCTATGGCCAAACCCTGGCAGTTCTGGGTATGGTTTTACTATCAAGGGACTATTGTCTGCCTTCAAAATGCTCATAGATAAACAATGGGGACTGCAACAATAATAACAGCTAAAATTTATTAAATAATTTCCATGAAGCTTGGCACTTTACAAGCACCAATTCATTTAACCCTCATAACAACTAAAAGGAAAGTATCATAACCACCTTCAATTTACAGATAAGGAAATGGGGGCTAAAAATGATAACATGCCCAAGATCAAAAAGCTAGTAAGTGGCAGAGCTGTAGGGGTTTGTTTGTTTGGTTGGTTTTTTTTTCCTCATCATCCGCAAGCGGGGGACAGGGGTGATGGATGTGGGGTAAAAAAAATGGCTACCAGAAGAGTGAAATGTGTTTTAGAAAAACCAGTATATGATTATTTCAGAGAGTTTCATCATTTCAGCCTCTGAACTATCCAAGTGAAGAACTCACTTGCTAGGCATGGAGGAGACTGTCAGCTTTTCACTAAAATCTATTCTCCCCTTCTTAAGTGGCTATCCTGCCAGAGACTCCATTTCCCAGTCTCCCTTGCAGCTAGGTACATCTATGTAACATGTTGTTGGGAATGAAACGTGAGCAAAAGTGGCATGTGTGGCTTCCAGACTTGGGCCTTGAGACATAGGGCTTGTGCTCCTGCATGCTCTCTTCCCTCTTCCTATTGGTTGGAAGACGAGGTGACAGTCACATGAAGCGACAATGATCAGGTTCATCCATTTGGATGAGAACAACATCCTAGAGATTCCTTCAGGATCTTGTGGGGCACAGACAACCTAAACTGGCCAGGGAGTTATGTGAGAGAAATATGTTTCTGTCTTCTTTAAGCCACTGAAATGTTTATTACAGCAACTAATATTTTGAGCTAAATTAGACAGAAATTAATATATTGATCTTGTACTAAATGAGACTAGGTTGGTTTTGCTCATTAGTTTTCTGTTCCCTAGGCCCCGTGTTTCCAGGGGAGTTTGGTGTGAATTTAAGCAGAACCAAGTCTAGAATGTGAAATCCTCAGAGATCTAAGATGTCTGAGCCAAATCATGCCTGTGGGATACATCTTATATTTTCTCCAAAAGAAGTCCCTAACCTCAGGAAACACTTCTTTTTTTCTAATCTAAAAGTTGAAAGTGTCAGAGAAACCTCATGTCTCTGGACATCAGTCCAGAAGCAGGGGTCCACAATGCGGCAGGCCTTCTGGGTGCCCACATTAACATTTCTTATTCTCTTTCCTACTAGAAGAATCTTGATTGTGTTCACAGGGCTGGAAATCATCTGAGTGCTTCCTCTTTACTTATATGTCTGATGCCTTGGCTGGGATATTCAAAACTGGACTCATCAGGAACATCAGCCAAAGTGCCTGCATATTGCTATCCATGTGGCTTTGGCTTTCCCATTGCATGATGGCCATAGAGTAGTCAAACTTCTCCATAGGCAGCTCAAGTCTCCAAGAGCAAGTGTTCTAGTGAATAAGTGCCGGGGACCAGCCCCGGCTGATCCAGGGTATTCGAAGGAGAGACAGCGTAGGCGAGGATCAGGATACGATAGCTTCAATTAGATATTAATTAAAGATATAAAGAGTAATAGAATAAGGATAGCTCAGTAGGAAAATTCAGTGGAGAAAAGAGGCTGAGTAGCTTGGTTTACGCGGGGGACCAATAAAACTTCAAGACAAGAAGCTTGCACCACTTACGTAGGCCACAGGCGTCCTTCCGTTCTCCCGAAGGAGAGGAGACACTGAGGCCTCCCCGGTCGGATCTTAGAAGCCCAGGCATAATAAGTAAGCATGGCGGGTTCCGCGCTCCAGATGGAGACTCAGCCAGAGTGAGAGAGAGAGCGACATGGGGAGACCAGTATTTCGAGAAACTGATCCCAATTCTTTATTTTCCATGGTCTACTTTTATACACTGAGATGTTATGCAAAAGTCACGCGGGGTCAGCAGTCCTGACTTTTATCAAAGTCAGGTGCTTCATACAAATGTATACAGAGGTCTTAGGGGTGTTACATCATCTTCTGGCCAGGGGGGCCTGCTGACAATTTACGACCCTCTGCTTGTGACAGCGGTCAGTCAATCAGGACACTTATTTCTCCAGGGCTGATTATTCTCAAAACAGACGCCACCCAAATAAAGTTACATTCCTACAGGGTGAGGGTGTAGTGGGTTTTAGTTAAGGAAAGAATTTACTTAGCCTAAGGTCTAACGTGATTAATATCAAAGGTTAATTCTATATATTCATTAATGTGTGTAAGGGCAGGGGATATGGAGACTTAGCAACAAACATTGGCTCAACAAATGAAAAACCCTTCACCAACACAATTTCTAATTAGCCCATTATACTTATACTAATAGTTTTCTACTTCTCTAAAGAACCTGTTTTTAGAGGGTTTAAAGCATCTTGTGCCTCTCAAGTTGGGAGGCTGTGAGCAATCACATGTGGCTGGACGAGCCTGTTAGGCAGGCTAGAGAACCTTCAGAGGAGTCTGTAGGTTAAAACACTCTTATCACGCCCAGGAATTATTATTAACTGGAGCTCTAGGTTAACTCCTTCTCCGAAAGAGGTGGTGGGGGACAGCCCCCCGTAAAGTCAGAGGTGTAGGTAAGAGCACAAAGTAGTAAAGTAGGCAGGCTCTGGTTATGGGGGTAGATGCTCGAGGAGTTCCAGGGGAACTCCTGAGGCTCGATCCCGCCTTTGCGTATGTCGAGCCTCCTTCCTCATGACCTTTGTCACAGGCGGAGTACCTCACTCTGGCCCCCAACAAATAAGCCCCATGGCTCTGTGCAGTCTTGTCTCAAAAGTCTCACAGAAGCATATCATCTGTGAAGCAGCCCCAAATCTGCCCAGATTCAAAGGCAGAGAACAGAAACCCTACCTTCTAAGGAATGAGGTGTCAAAGAATTTTTAGTTACATTTTAAAATTGCCACGCCATCCACCAGGATAATGTTATCCCTAGCTCTGGGATATATATCCAAGAGAACCAAGGTAATTCCAGTCTTCCTACTAGTTGATTGGTTTTGGACAATGAAACTAGAGGTAAGAGCTTCTGGGGGCCACTGGACAATCTGCTGTACTCTACCAATTCAAATGCTAATCTCATCCAGAAATATCCTCACAGGCACACAAAGAAATATTTAACCAAATATCTAGGCAGTCACAAGAAACTATGGGGTCTCCTTATAACTTAATCCCTACTAAGAATCATCAATTATGATGCGATTTGTTTATCTTCCTTAAGGTGCTCTAATGGATCTATCACTTCATCTAATTCTTTAAGCACAGAAGGATACAGACGATTGACAATTTAGCCTGTGCTATCATCATTAAGGTTACCCTAAGACAAAGGATTTGAGTAACACATACTGGATATTAAAGAATCACTGTGCAAGTTGTAACCTTCATTTCTCTGGCCAGTGAAGTCATACCATTGCTGAGAGCATTGGAATGGCCCCATTGTAAGTGATATAGCAAGCATTTCATCAGCTAGCTGGATGGAGCTTTTAACACATATTTTGAAATTTTTACTCTTTACTGAGCATTTATCAGAGTATATTTTTAAAATGAGAGCCTGCTCGAGGCCAACATGTCCAAGTGTACTTTGTGAAGCACCAGATGCTTCCATATTAATCTATTTTAAAGGAAAAAAGAGTTTCCTAGTTAAACGTTTGGAACACTAGGTTAAATAGGTTTCCCTCTTCTTCTTTTTTTAAAAATTTTTATTATAAAGTAGATAGAAAACTTGAAAAATAACACAAAAGAACACCCACATATGCACCACTGAGATTCAGTAGTTGTTAACATTTTGCCTTCTTTGCTTTGATACATATTTTTTGTTGTTGATTTTGTTGCAGAGACTTTTTGAGACTTTGTTGAGACTTAGTTGCAGACATTATGACACCATTACACCTCACCTTTGAATACTTGAGTGTGCACCTCCTAAGACATTCTTGTATAACCATAAAGGTATCACCAAAAAATTAACCATAATTCCCTAGTATCACCTAATACCCAGTCCAGATTCAAAACTTCCCTTTTGCCCTCAATATACTTGAACAGATTTTTTTCTTTTGAAGCAAAATAGAATTACATTTGATCATTGTTTCTTTAGTCTCTTTTATTCTAAAATATTCTCACTGACCTGTAAAAAAAAAAAAAGATACTGTGCTTTTGAAGAGACCAAGCCAGTTGACTCACGAGATATCACGCATTCTTAATTTTTCTGAGTATTTCCTCACAATACCTTCTAATTTGTTCCTCTCTTCCCAACCAGGTTTCTTTACTGTGGTACCTTTCAGAGTCCTCAACATGTTAATGGGCACCTTTTCTGAGCCTCTGTCATCACAATATCTCTTTGTCTGGGAAATGGCCCCACCTCCAACACACACATACACACACACACACACACTCAGTCCTCCAGCAGTCACATCTGGACTTCATAACTCCATCTTCAGGGCTACTACATCAAAATCACCTCCTAAAAGACTAGGGCAGGTATGACAAGAAGTTACAGAAATTTTGACAGATTTAAGAGGGGAAACTAGGAAAATTAGGGTGTATTAATGGTGAGTTTGAAAGAATTATAGTTGTTGTAGCGGTTCAGTCCAGTCACTCAGTCGTGCCCGACTCTTCACAATCCCATAGACTGCAGCATGCCAGGCCTCCCTGTCCATCACCAACTCCCAGAGCTTACTCAAACTCATGTCCATTGAGTTGGTAAGGGCATCCAACTATCTCATCCTCTGTCTTCCCCTTCTCCTCTGACCTTCAATCTTTCCCAGCATCAGAGTCTTTTCAAATGAGTCAGTTCTTCACATCAGGTGGCCAAATATTGGAGTTTCAGCTTCAGCATCAGTCCTTCCAATGAATATTCAGGATTGATTTCCTTTAGGATGGACTGGTTGGATCTCCTTGCAGTCCAAGGGACTCTCAAGAGTCTTCTCCAACACCACAGTTCAAAAGCACCAATTCTTCGAGGCTCAGCTTTCTTTTTAGTCCAACTCTCACATCCATACATGACTATTGGAAAATCCATAGCCTTGACTAGATGGACTTTTGTTGGCAATGTAATGTCTCTGCATTTTAATATGCTATCTAGGTTGGTCATAACTTTTCTTCCAATCAGTTACCATCTGCAGTGATTTTGGAGCCCCCCAAAAATAAAATCTGTCACTGTTTCCACAGTTTCCCCATCTATTTGCCATGAAGTGATGGGACCAGATGCCATGATCTTAAGTTTTCTGAATGTTGAGCTTTAAGCCAACTTTTCATTATCCTCCTTCATTCTCCTCAAGAGACTCTTTAGTTCTTCTTTGCTTTCTGCCATCAGGGTGGTGTCATCTGCATATCTGAGGTTATTGATATTTCTCCTGGCAATCTTGATTCCAGCTTGTGCTTCTTCCAGGCCAGGGTTTCTCATGATGTACTCTGCATATAAGTTAAATAAGCAGGGTGATGATATACAGCCTTGACGAACTCCTTTCCCTATTTGGAACCAGTCTGTTGTTCCATGTCCAGTTCTAACCGTTGCTTCCTGACCTGCATACAGATTTCTCAAGAGGCGGGTCAGGTGGTCTGGTATTCCCATCTCTTTCAGAATTTTCCACAGTTTATTGTGATCCACACAGTCAAAGGCTTTTGTGTAGTCAATAAAGCAGATATAGATATTTCTCTGGAATTCTCTTGCTGTTTTGATGATCCAGCAGATGTAGGCAATTTAATTTCTGGTTCCTCTGCCTTTTCTAAATCCAGCTTGAACATCTGGAAGTTCGCAGTTCATGTACTGCTGAAGCCTGGCTTGGAGAATTTTAAGCATTAGTTTCCTAGCATGTGAGATGAGTGTAATTGTGCGGTAGTTTGAGCATTCTTTGGCATTGCCTTTCTTTGGGATTGGGATGAAAACTGACCTTTTCCAGTCCTGTGGCCACTGCTGAGTTTTCCAAATTTGCTGGCATATTGAGTGCACCACTTTCACAGCATCATCATTTAGGATTTGAAATAGCTCAGCTGGAATTTCATCACCTCTGCTAGCTTTGTTCGTAGTGATTCTTCCTAAGGCCCACTTGACTTTGCATTCCAGGATGTCTGGCTCTAGGTGAGTGATCATACCATCGTGATTATCTGGGTTGTGAAGCTCTTTTTTGTACAGTTGTTCTGTGTATTCTTGCCACCTTGCCGGGAGCCAGCATGAGGAACTCCGCCCGTAGCAAAGGTCATGAGGAAAGAGGCTCGGCATATGCAAAGGCGGGATCAAGCCTCAGGAGTCCCCCTGGAAATTCTCGAGCATCTACCCCCAAACCAGAGTCTGCCTACTTTACTGCTTTGTGCTCTCGCCTACACCTCTGACTTTACGGGGGGCTGTCCCCCACCACCTCTTTCTGAACAAGAGTTAACTTACAGCTCCAGTTAATAAAGTTCCTGGGCATGACAAGAGTGTTTCAACCTACAAACTCCTTTGGAAGTCCTCTAGCCTGCCTGAATAGGTTCTTCTGGCCACATGTGATTGTTCAGAGCCTCCCAACTGTGAGAGGCAGGAGATGTTCTAAACTGTCTAAACACAGATTCCTTTGAGCAGTTAAAAGATTGATTATAAATTGTATTGGTGAAGGGTTTTTCACTTTTTGGGCCAATGTTTGCTGCTAAGTTTCCATATCCCTTACCTACTGTGTCCCTGGGAGTGTATTGATTAATATAATTGGTGTATAGGAATGTAAGTAGTAGCTTTAATGTTTGTAACCTTGGACCCTTGAGTTAATTCTTTTCTTGTTATAGCCCACCACACCTTTGCCCTATAGGAATGCAACTTTATCTAATGCTTTCGGAGGGTGGCGCCTGACTTTAGAATAATCACCTTTAGAGAAAAATAAGTTTTCTGAAGAAAGGATCTTAAAATGTTGACAAGCCCCCTGGCCAGAAGATGATGTAAATCATCTAAACTTTTGCATATGATAAGTTTGAACTCCTGGCTTTGATAGGGATCAAGGACTGCTGTCCTTGCATGACTCTACCCCTTCCCCCATTATCCTCTATGCACAACTCAAGGTATAAAAACTACTTTGGAAAATAAAGTGTGGGCCTTGTTCACCGAAACTTGGTCTCCTCATGTCATTCTTTCTCTCACCTTCTGGCTGAATTCTCATCTGGGATGTGGAGGCTCATCAAGCCTACTAATTATGCCTGGGCTTCTAAGATCTGACCAGGGAGGCCTTAGTGTCTCCTCTTCTTCAGGAGAATGGGAGGACGCCTGCGGCCTATGTAGGTGATGCAAATTCCTTATTTTGGAATTTTATTAGCTTTCCATGTAAACCAAGTTATTCAGCCTCTTTCTTCACTGAATTTTCTCACTGAGCTATCCTTATTTAACCACTCTTTATATCTTTAATTCTATCGTATCCTGATCGCCAAAGCCGTCTCCCCTTCGAATTCCCTGGATCTACCGGGGCTGGATCTCGGTACCACCTCTTCTTAATATCTTCTGCTTCTGTTAGGTCCATGCCATTTCTGTTCTTTATTGAGTCCATCTTTGCATGATATGTTCCCTTGGTATCTCTAATTTTCTTGAAGAGATTTCTAGTCTTTCCCATTCTATTGTTTTCCTCTATTACTTTGCACTGATTGGTGAGGAAGTCTTTCTTATCTCTCCTTGCTATTCTTTGGAACTCTGCATTCAAATGGGTGTATATCAAATGGGTATATATTTCCTATTCTCCTTTGCTTTTTGTTTCTCTTCTTTTCACAGCTATTTGTAAGGCCTCCTCAGGCAGCCAGTTTGCTGTTTTTCATTTCTTTTTGTTGGGGATGATCTTGATCCCTGTCTCCCTGTCTCTTGATCCCTGATTCATGTACAATGACATGAACCTCCATCTATAGTTCTTCAGTCATTCTGTCTATCAGATCTAATCCCTTGAATCTATTTCTCACTTCCACTGTGATAGTAAGGGATTTGATTTAGGTCATCCCTGAACGGTCTAGTGGTTTTCCCTACTTTCTTCAATTTAAGTCTGAATTTGGCAATAAGGAGTTGATGATCTGAGCCACAGTCAGCTTCCGGTCTTGTTTTTGCTGACTGTATAGAGCTTCTCCATTTTTGTCTGCAAAGAATATAATCAATCTGATTTCAGTGTTGACCATCTGGTGATGTTCATGTGTAGAATCTTCTCTTGTGTTGTTGGAAGAGGCTGTTTGATATGACCAGTGCATTCTCTTGGCAAAACTCTATTAGCCTTTGCCCTGCTTCGTTCTGTACTCCAAGGCCAGATTTGCCTGTTATTCCAGTGTTTCTTGACTTCCTACTTTTGCATTCCAGTCCCCTATAATGAAAAGGACATCCTTTTTTGGGTGTTCTAGAAGGTCTTGTAGGTCTTCATAGAACCATTCAACTTCAGCTTATTCAGCATTACTGATCGGGGCATAGACTTGGATTAGTATGACACTGAATGGTTTGCCTTGGAAATGAACAGAGCTCATTCTGTCATTTTTTGAGACTGCACCCAAGTACTTCATTTCAGACTCTTTTGCTAACTGTGTTAGCTACTCCATTTCTTCTAAGGGATTCTTGCCCACAGTAGTAGATATAATGGTCATCTGAGTTAAATTCACCCATTCCAATCCATTTCAGCTTGCTGATTCCTAAAATGTTGACATTCACTCTTGCCATCTCATGTTTCACCACTTCTAATTTGCCTCGATTCATGGACCTAACTTTCCAGGTTCCTATGCAATATTGCTCTTTACAGCATTGGACTTTATTTCTATCACCAGTCATATCCACAATGGGTGTTTTGTTTTGTTTTTGTTTATTTTGCTTTGGCTCCATCTTTTCATTCTTTCTGGAGTTATTTCTCCACTGATCTCCAGTAGCATATTGGGCACCTGCCAACCTGGGGAGTTCATCTTTCAGTGTCCTATCTTTTTGCCTTTTCATACTGTTGATGGGTTCTCAAGGCCAAAATACTGAAGTGGTTTGCCCTTCCCTTCTCCAGTGGACCACATTTTGTCAGAACTCTTCACCATGACCCGTCCATCTTGGGTGGCCCTACACAGCATGGTTCATAGTTTCATTGAGTTAGACAAGGCTGTGGTCCAGTTGTAGCTGTAGATATTGGTAATGGCCACACCTTAAGGAAACAGGTAAGAAAAATGTGCTGAGTTAGAGCCCTAGAGAAGACACGACCAAGATGCCACAAACAAAGATAAAGCCAGGCTGAACACAGCAGGACAAGGTCAGGTCTGGCTTATATGTTGATTTGATGGAAAGTTATTTCCTGTGGGGATCAGTCGGCTAAAGAAAAGTTTGTTTTTGCACAGAGGATCATTATTTGTATGGACTCAGAAAAAAAAGTCTGGGCTAGAAAACAGAAGAAAGTAAAAGGGAGCAAGGAAGGCACTCAGTTTGGCAGACACATGGCAAAGAGAAAGAAAGAGGTTAATGTAAGAAGGAAGCTAAACTGTCAGAAAGTCAACCAAGCCTTCCTAGAAGGAATAGGACACAGCAGAGGGGACCAAAGTACTGAAGACATATCCTGCCATGCAAAGCCCAGGACCCTGCATACCTGAGGATGGCAGTGTCTTAAAAAGCAGATGGCAGAGGCAGTCTGGCTCCCAAAGACCTGGGGAAGCCAGATTCAGAAGCAACAGCAAAGTCAGAAACGTGGACACGTGATATTCCAGGTGGAAAGAAGGAGAGAAATACTGGGTTATCCTGGAAGCAAGTTGCATAAACCTAACCAATTCCCTAACAAGAAAGGGTGAAGTCAGCCACTGTGTTCAAGATTTAAAATGTTGTTCACAAGTGATGTGGAGACCTTGACACTATACAGAGCCCCCCACCACCACTACCACGCAGCATATGCATGACAGGAACTGTGGGCTTGACAGGGTGTTAGTAGGGAACACACAGCCCCTAAGCTATGGGTCTCATGTGAAGGGATTTCAATTAGACTAACACTATTGGACTTTCTCCCCTGTTGGAGTTGTGTGAGCGTGTGTATGTGTGTGTGTGCATGCGCACACATACAGTCACGTCTAGCTCTTTGCAACCCCATGTACTGTAGCCCACCAGGCTCCTGTGTCCATGGAATTTTCCAGGCAAGAATATTGGAGTGGGTTGCCATTTCCTTCTCCAGGGAATCTTCCTGACCCAGGGGTAGAGCCCACGTTTCTTGCATCTCCTACACTGGCAGGCGGATTCTTTAGCACTAGTGCCATGTGGGGAGCCTGCTGGGGTTAGAGGGACCCAACTGACAACAAACAAACAAAAAGCCTTTTCCATATGTGTGTTCTAAACCAATATTTTGGGAGAAAATGAAATTCAGGGATGAAACCCTCTGATAAAGCCCAAAGATAACAAAATCCAAAAAATTAAAGTGCACATGCCTTGCCCTTGTTTGAAAAAAATTAAAAGACATCCTTGAATGTCAACTCCGTGTAGTCTCTTCTGGGGGTGTTCCCAAGCCAGGGAGAGCTGTATGTCCCTCAGCAGAGTCAGCTG
The DNA here is from genome assembly GCF_027580195.1 of Bos mutus. NCBI lineage: Eukaryota > Metazoa > Chordata > Mammalia > Artiodactyla > Bovidae > Bos > Bos mutus. The sequence goes on from NC_091623.1 coordinate 26,183,722, forward strand.
CAGCTCCTCTCTTCCTGGAATAAGTCAGTTCTTTAGGATCTCTTTGGTTCCATCTGTTCAGTTCCCATATTTTGATGAGTCTCATTCTTTTAAAGAGTTTGAAGTGTTAAGAGGAAGCAGAATATTATTGTAGCATGGCCCCTCATATACTTATCAAAATTAGGAAACAAAGCACTTCCCACCCATAGAATAATAGCTAAACAAAATGGTTTTCCCAGAATCAAGTACTTGGTGTCCTCAGAGATTTCCAGCAGAGACTTAGGATCTGAGAGAAGGAAAGATCTTGGTCTCAGCTTCCCAGACTGGCTGTCAGTTTGTCAATGCAGATGGTCCAACTGTGAAGGTAAACTCAATTAGGAGAAATCTTTTCATTAGAGGTTTACTTGGCATCATGTTTAAAAAACCTCAGATGAGAGGAAGATCCATCTATGCATTTATGCGGTTATCTGAGACAAACGGAACTGAATCACTCCTGCCTTCTTGCAAGTTTAGAAATGTACAAAAGTACTGTAGAGGCCTCAGTCTCCCTCTTAGTGATTAAAGATCTCTTCAAGGCGATTTCCACTCTGAGCCCTCCTACTGGATTGAGCAGGGCCTCCATCATGTCATGGGGCTCTCTTAGAACATATGTTTCCAGTCCTTTGCCTCAGCAGCTGTTTTCAGTGACTTTGGCGAAGCAATCTGCTTCTAGGCAGGCTTTCTCCAGAGGCATCTTGACTCTGCATGTTGCAGAGTGACTGAGCATGTGACATCCTACAGAAATCCAAGAAATCCCTTCATGCTTCCCTCTCTGGGCCAGAATGCAAAATGGAATTTGGAGCAGCCCATGTAGTGCCACCTTACGCATGCCTGTCATGGCCAATTTCCTGTTAAAAGGCCCTTTGGTGGTCTTTAACAGGTGAAGGGCCAGATGCCTTCTAGATTAAATGCAGTTAAAGAAAGATCCACATCATAACTGGGTACACAAAATAATTAAAAATCAGGTATGAAAGTGAATATTTATTTAGAGTTGGCAGATAATCATAAAAATATAAAATTAAAACATGAAAATAGCAAACATTCATTAATCAATTGCCAGAAATACCTCTAAAATACTTTTATCCTACATTTTCTGTCTACCTATTCTTTAGCCATTGCTTCACATTTTATGACAATATTTTCTATAAAAAAGAATAGATAACTAAATTTTTCTTATAGTGCAGTTAGTCTTTAAAAACTATTTTAGTTGAAATATAGTTGACTTACAATATTATATTAGTTTCAGGTGTTCAGTTCAGTTCAGTTCAGTCGCTCAGTCGTGTCCAACTCTTTGCGACCCCTTGAATCGCAGCACGCCAGGTCTTCCTGTCCATCACCAACTCCTGGAGTTCACTCAAACTCACGTCCATCAAGTCAGTGATGCCATCCAGCCATCTCATCCTCTGTCGTCCCCTTTTCTTCCTGCCCCCAATCCCTCCCAGCATCAGGGTCTTTTCCAATGAGTCAATTCTTCCCATGAGATGGCCAAAGTACTGGAGTTTCAGCTTCAGCATCAGTCCTTCCAATGTACACCCAGGACTGATCTCCTTTAGAATGTACTGGTTGGATATCCTTGCAGTCCAAGGGACTCTCAAGAGTCTTCTCCAACACCACAGTTCAAAAGCATCAATTCTTCGGCGCTCAGCTTTCTTCACAGTCCAACTCTCACATCCATTCATGACCACTGGAAAAACCATAGCCTTGACTAGACGGACCTTTGTTGGCAAAGTAATGTCTCTGCTTTTCAATATGCTATCTAGGTTGGTCATAACTTTCCTCCCAAGGAGTAAGCGTCTTTTAATTTCATGGCTGTAATCACCATCTGCAGTGATTTTGGAGCCCCAAAAAATAAAAGTCTGACACCGTTTCCACTGTTTCCCCATCTATTCCCATGAAGTGATGGGACCAGATGCCATGATCTTCGTTTTCTGAATGTTGAGCTTTAGGCCAACTTTTTCACTCTCCTCTTTCACTTTCATCAAGAGGCTTTTTAGTTCCTCTTCACTTTCTGCCATAAGGGTGGTGTCATCTGCATAGCTGAGGTTATTGATATTGCTCCCGGCAATCTTGATTCCAGCTTGTGCTTCTTCCAGCCCAGCATTTCTCATGATGTACTCTGCATATAAGTTAAATAAACAGGGTGACAATATATAGCCTTGACGTACTCCTTTTCCTATTCGGAACCAGTCTGTTGTTCCATGTCCAGTTCTAACTGTTGCTTCCTGACCTGCATATAGGTTTCTCAAAAGGCAGGTCAGGTGGTCTGGTATGCCCATCTATTTCAGAATTTTCCACAGTTTATTGTGATCCACACAGTCAAAGGCTTGGCATAGTCAATAAAGCAGAAATAGATGTTTTTCTGGAACTCTCTTGCTTTTTCCATGATCCAGCGGATGTTGGCAATTTGATCTCTGGTTCCTCTGCCTTTTCTAAAACTAGCTTGAACATCAGGAAGTTCATGGTTCATGTATTGCTGAAGTATGTACAACATAGTAATTCAAAATTTTTATAGATTATACTCCATTTAAAATCATTACAAAACATTGGCTGTATTTCCTGTGCTGTACAACTTATCCTTGTAGCTTATTTATTTTATACGTAGTTATTTGTGCTTCCTAATCCCCTACCACCAACTTGGCTCTCTTCCCTTCCCTCTCTTCACTAGTAACCATTAGTTTGTTCTCTGTATCTGTGAACCTGTTTCTGTTCTCTTATATTCATTCATTGTTTCTTCCACATATAAGAGATAACATACAGTATTTGTCTTCCTCTGTCATTTCACTAAGCATAATACCCTCTAGATTCATCCATGTTGTTGCAAGACAATTTCATTCTTTTTTATGACCGAGTAGTATACCACTGTGTGTGGGGTATACCATTCTTTATCCATTCATCTGTCAATGGGACCCTGGTTGCTTCCATGTTTTGGCTATTGTAAATAACACAATTATGAACACTGGGATCCATGTATCTATTCAAATTAGTGTTTTCATTTTTCTTCAGATATATACCCAGGAGTGGAACTGCTAGATCATATGGTAATTCTATTTTTGAGCTTTTTGAGGAACCTCCATGTTGTTTTACATAATGGCTGCACCAGTTTGTATTTCTACCAACGGTGCACAAGGGTTCCCTTTTCTCCACATCTTCGCCAACACTTGTTACTTGTAGACTTTCTGATGATAGCCATTCTGACAGGTATAAGGTGACAGTACACTGTGGTCCTGATTCGCATTAAGCATTTTTCAATTGACAGGAAGCATAAAACAGTTTGTAGTGCTAATGCAGGTTTGTATATTCATAGGAGTTCTGATAAATTCTGTTTCCTATGATTCCCATCAAGAGAGGTGTATGGTGAAAATTCACAATTTAAATGCTGTATTATTGAGCATATCCCATGTGTACTCTGTCTATGAGAAAAGAACACTGTGCTGATGACAGAATTTTCCTTAGAGTAGTTTCTGGCTCTATCATTTCAAGTCAACTTTTTTCCTCCAGGATTCCCATGCTTTCTGAGCCAGACAGTACAGCACATACTCACATTTTGATAGAACCTTACCCCTGACCTCCATGTCAGCAAAGATGACCGAAGAGTCATCACAGTGGACTGTGAGAGCCACTTTTGGAGTCATTTCTACACTAGGACAACCAGCAAAAACATAGCTATACACAGAATTGGATGCAAATCATATAAATAGATCCAAGACAAATCCCTGAAATGCCTGAGTGATTGAAGGGAAAGAGACAATGGCCTCAATCCACTGAGATCACCTTACTTTTGTACATTTTTACAGAAGCATATGACCACTATTCCTTTCCCTCTTCTCTTTCCTTCTTGAACAGCTTTTTCCTAAAGCCAGCAAGTAGGGCAGTGCAGAGACATGCTAGTTGGCTGGAGGAGTGGGGTGATGCTTCGTGGCTCAGAGTGCTGTAGATAGTGACATGGTGGTGGAGTGAGTCTCGCTTGTGCTGAGAGAGAAGGGGGTGGATGGGAGGCCCTACAGTGGCTTAGAGCTCGGTCTCTCTGACGTTCCTGCCTCAAATGCATGATCTGAATCTAATCACGAGGAAACACCAGACAAACCTCAACTGAGAGACATTCCATAGAATAAATGTCAACGTCATGAACATTAAGGGAAGCCTGGGGAACTACCCCAGACAAAGAAGCGAAAGAGACAGGACAACTAAACATAACATTGTAAAGCGACTACACTCCAATAAAAATTAAAAAAACAGAGATAAGACAACTAAGGCCAACTTGATTCTGAACTAGATTTGAGGAGATTTGAGGCTTAGTAGTTGAAATTAGATAGTGTTTACTTCCTGATTTTGAGGGCTGTGTTGTGGTTCTGTAGAAAAGTATCCTCTTATGGAAGAAACACACACTAAAGCACTAGGAGCTGATGGAGCATCAGATTGGCAGCATAACCTCAGTGGTTGTTGGGGAACAGAATTCCCTGTATTACTTTCCTGTAACTTTGTATGTTTCCAAATTACATTAAAATGATACAGAGGATGACCATGTGAACTCATTACCAGGGTCCCTTAGGACCTTGGCAATGGCCCACAAATGTGAGGGGATCTGAAAGTTAAGTTTCATTAACTTTACTGCCTCCAACTGCAGGCAATATTCTATCTAGTGTTGTCTGAAAAGCTAATGAAGCAAGATAGTTTTCCTATAATTTAGTCCTTAAGTAAGGATTTCTGAGGTCTCTGCAGCCTCCCTACCTCTGCTGAGACCCAGTGCAGTGGAATGAATGTGTTCTGAACAAGGTTCAAAGTCAAGGAGCAACAGTCTGCATTCTAAGGCCCTCTGGGTTGTGCCTTTGCTGGGCCCACATAGCTCTACATATATTTGCTAAGCCCAACATGTGTGTGTTAGTCACTCAGTCATGCCTGACTCATTAGACAACATGGACTGTAGCCCACCAGGCTCTTCTATCCATGAAATTGTCTAGGCAAGAATACTGGAGCGGGTTACCATCCCCTTCTCCAGGGGATCTTCCTGACTCAGGGATAGAACCCAGATCTCCTGCATTGCAGGCAGTCTCTTTAACATCTGAGTCACCAGGGAAGCCTCTTAAAAAAATATGGGACGCTTCACAAATTTGCCAAGTCTGGCTTGGTACTTACGGCCAGTGTTTTGCTTGAGGCTCAGGGCAGACTATCTGATATTCAGTGACCAAACTCCTTTCTCTACCCACCACTTACAGCTGGCTTACATATCATTTGCTTCATGCCCAGGACTTGGCATTCTACCTGGAAGACAGAAGTCAAAAGTGAACAAGAAACCTTCTAATTTTTTCTTAATCACCACCCTTCACTCCCTTTTTGGTATGCTCAGCTCAGCCCCCTCCTCCTTTCTACAGATCTGTATGTCTGCAGAGTACAATCTCATCTTTCCTCTCAAGGCAGCACCTTGAAGGCAGAAGGCAGTGGTTTGGGTATGTAAATTAAATCCAGAAGACTGTGAGCAAGTCCATTTGGCTGCACATTTAAGCCACTCAAATCTGCATGGTAAGTCACATGTCTGACTCTTTGCAACCTCATGGATGGTAGCCCTCCAGGCTTCTCTGTCCCTGGGATTTCCCAGGCAAGAATACTGGAGTGGGTTGCCATTCCCTTCTCCCAACCCAGGGATCAAACTCAGGTCTCCTGCATTTCAGGCAGATTCTTAACTGACTGACCTACCACAGAAGCCCAAGAAGACTGGAGTAGATAGCTTATCTCTTCCCCAGGGGATCTTCCCAAGCCAGGGATTGAACCAGGGTCTCCAGCATTGCAGGCAGATTCTTAACCAGCTGAGCTACCAGGGAAGCCCAGGTCATGGTTAGCATAAAGCATATTGTCTGTACAATTTAGGTACGGTGAGTCACCTTTATTTCTTAGGGAAATTTTTACATAAGTGTAGGAGATGTTTACCAGCCAAGTTACCAGACACCAGCCAAGGATCAATCTTGCAAGCAGAGCTTTTTAAGGATAGTAGTCTCAGGTCAGATATGTTAACTGTTCTGCACAGGAGAAGTGAGGAGAAGGGAGATCTCAAGTATGGTATTTAAGTTTTTACCTTAAGCATGTCAACATACAGTGTTGTCACAGAGATGGAGGAGACAAAGGAAGCACAGATTTATGGGAGAATTTTAATATTTCAATTTTGAACATATAAAATTGGAGACAACTGATTATGGGATATCAGGTTAAACTATGCTGTTGCAGTTATAAACAACCTTAAAATGTCAGTGCCTTAACATAAAAAAAGTTCACCTCTCACATAAGTTACATGTCTTTTATGGCTTGATGAGAGTGTGTTGGGGTGGTGACTGATGGAGACTCCACCATCTAGAAATTCAGTTGTTATATAAAAAGACACACCTGCTTTCCTATGCTTCGGTCTGGGAGCGACACTCTGCATTTTCACCCACAGCACACTGGTCGAAACTAGTCACACAGCCTCAACTGACTGTAAGGGGGCTGGGCAGTGCGGGCTAGGAGATGGGATATCTGAGAGACACCACTGTTTCTGGCACAATATCCAGGTGGGGAAAGTATGCAGACATCCGCAGAAATGAATGTTGTGTAAACTTTCATTTTGGAGTTGTAAGCAGATAGGTGGTATATAAAGTCATCGTCACTATCTCATGATCATAATCCCAATGGCCAAATACAGGCTGTGTTATCACCCTTTTCTGGTTTGAAGAAAGTAGCAAATTCAATTGGTGGGTACTCTTCAAATTTTCCTGTAGTGATACTGCTGCTGCTGTTGCTAGCAACATACAAAGTTCTCACTAGCTTGCAAGACGAACTTTGGATTATTACTGAAGGCAGTTTTTGAACCTCTCAGAAAGAAAGGTTTGGTCTCAGAAAAACTTGCCTACAAACAGCTTGATCCTAAGAGCAAGAGTAGGGGATGAGTTCCCTGGTGGTCCAGTGGTTAAGACCCTGTGTTTCCAATGCAAGGGGTGGGGATAGGGTGGGGGGCACCAGGTTCGATCCCTGGTCAGGGAACTGGATCCCATGTGTCACAACCAAGAGCCTGCATGGCCCAACTGAGGAAAAAAAGATCCTACACGCCACAATGCTGGGAAAGATTGAAGGCAGGAGGAGAAGGGGACGACAGAGGATGAGATGGCTGGATGGCGTCACTGACTCAATGGACGTGAGTCTGAGTGAACTCCGGGAGTTGGTGATGGACAGGGAGGCCTGGCGTGCTCCAATTCATGGGGTCGCAAAGAGTCGGACACGACTGAGCTACTGAACTGAACTGACATGCCACAATGAAGATGGAAGACCCAATGTGCCGCAAATAAGACCCAGCAGCGCCAAATAAATTAATTAATTTTTTTTAAAAAAAGCAAGGCGTTCACAAAGGTGGGAAGGGACATTTGAAAGTATTTATAGACAAAGATATTGAGGGGCAAGATGACAGAGAAATAGGTGTTTGTGGTGATTGGGAACAAAACTCCTTGCCAGGGCTACCACTAGGTGTCACTAGTAGGAAAGGGAAAGCTGAAAGAACAAATGGAGGAAGGCACAGACACCAAAATTAGTTCCAAGGAGAGAAGTAGAAACTACCCTCAAATGTTCTCAGGTAGAACTTTGTGGAAGTGTTGCCCACACTGACTGGAACTGTTCTATTGCAACAAAAGGAAGGCAGGGGGAAGGAAGGGGAGAGGGAGGGAGAGAAAGAGAGAGGAAGGAAAGGAGGGAGTGAGGAAAGGAAAAGTCGGAAAGGACAGAAGGAATCATGAATTTTATTCTGAATGTAATGACTCTGGGGCTTCCCTGGTGGCTCAGATGGTAAAGAATCTGCCTGCAATGCAGGAGACCCAGGTTTGATCCCTGGGTTGGGAAGATCCCCTGGACAAGTGAATGGCTACCGACTCCAGTACCTTGTCTGGAGAATTCCATGGACAGAGATGCCTGGTGGGGTACAGTTCGTGGAGTCACAAAGAGACACAACTCAGAGGCTAGCACATTTTCATAATGACTTTCAAATGGGCTTTATGGGCTCCTGCTGTTAGCTCATGCCCTGTGCCAGGTAGGCTGGGCACATAGCTTTGTGCGTGTCTCACAAGTTGAGAGAGGTAGTTTATTCTGCCACCCACTACAGTTTTCTAAGCATTTCATATCTTCACATGACCAACCATATTAATACTTTAGGTAAAGGTATAAGAAACTTTTTCACGTCTTTCACTTTTCTTGTGTACCCATGAGTACATATCTGCTGTGATCCCAACCTGACCACATATCTGCTGAGGTCTTCAATTAATTCAAAATCAGATTTAAGATCAGTGGATCTAAGATGTGTCTTATTTTAATGCCCCTGTGTGCACGCAGGCATGCTAAGTTGCTTCAGTCATGTGCAACTCTTTTTGACTCCATGGATGGTAGTCCTCCAGGCTCCTCTGAGGTCCATGGGATTCTCCAGGCAAGAATACTGGAGTGGGTTGCCATTCCCTTCACCAGAGGATCTTCCAAACTCAGGAATCAAACCTGTGGTTCTTACGTCTCCTGCATTGGCAGGAGGGTTCTTTACCACTAGAGCCACCTGGGAAGCTCCTTAATGCCCAAATAGTAACAAAGCAAAAAAGAATTTTTAATTAAAAGTTCTTATATAGTTCTTCAATGATACAAGTTGAGTACTGCTAACACACTCCATGTGCTGGTAAAGTAATTTGAGACAGTTAACAGATAATTTAAATGATAATAAACCCAAATATATTTTATTATCACTTTGGTAAAGCAATTCATCAAAATTAGATGGTTAGGAAGTTCCCTAGTGGTCCAGTGGCTAAGACTTTGCATTCCCAAAGCAGGGGGACCTCATTTGATCCCTGGTCAGGGAGCTAGCTCCCCAGTGCTTCAGGGTGTGGCCCCCTAAAAAAAATAGCTAGGTACACAAATTCATTATTCTGAGCTTCTCAACCTTTTACACATTTTAGCTTATAGAGGGGGAAAAGGGCATTTATATGGCATACTGGGGTCATTGGACGAGGTCCCGGGGTTTCAGCTGCCCCTGACCCATTGGGCCTCTCTAGGATCTGTGATCAGTATGTCAGCATGTGAAATGCAGACTGTGGCTTCCAACCTTAAAGTTGCACTGGAATCACTGAGGAACTTAGAAAAAAATATGTTGATTCCCTCTCCTCCCATGACCCCTCGAGATTTATTTCATTGGTCTAGAATCATGACTCCCAGGTGACTAAAGTGTGACCCAAGAACCACTGCATTAGAAGATAGTCAAGGAAACTTTAAAATCCTATCAGACTCACACATGTACCCCAATATACACAGCAGTATTAATGTGAGAGTTGGACTATAAAGAAAATTGAGCACTGAAGAATTGATACTTTTGAGCTGTGGTGTTAGAGAAGACTCGAGAGTCCCTTGGACTGTAAGGAGATCCAACCAGTCCATTCTCAAGGAAATCAGTCCTGAATGTTCATTGGAAGGACTGATGTTGAAGCTGAAACTCCAATACTTTGGCCACCTGATGGGAAGAGCTGACTCATTTGAAAAGACACTGATGCTAGGAAAGACTGAAGGCAGGAGAAGAAGGGGACAACAGAAGATGAAATGGCTGGATGGCATCACCGACTCAATGGACATGAGTTTGAGCAAGCTCCATGAGTTGGTCATGGACAGGGAAGCCTGGTGTGCTGTAGTCCACGGGGCCACAGAGTCAGACACAACTGAGCGACTGACCTGAGGACATGGAAGCAACCTAGATGTCCATCAACAGATGAATGGATAAAGAAGATGTGGTACACATATACAATGGAATATTAGCGATAAAAAAGAACAAATTTGAGTCAGTTCTAGTGAGGGTGATGAACCTAGAGCCTGTCATACTGAGTGAGGTAATTCAGAAAGAGAAAAACAAATATAGTATATTAACGCATACACATGGAATTTAGAAAAATAATACTGATGAACCTATTCACAGGGAAGGAATGGAGACACAGGTATACAGAAGGGACTTAAGGACACAGTGAAAGGAAAGACTGGGACAAAAGGAGAAAGTTACACCCACGTGTAAAAGAGATAACTGGTGAAAAATTGCTATATACCACGAGCCCAGCTTGACGCCCTGTGAAGACCTAGAGGGGTGGGAAGCGGGGATGGATGGGATGCTCAAGAAGGCCGGGATATACATATAATATGGCTGATTCTTATAAAGCAATTTTCCTCCAGTTAAAAAAATAAAAACCTATCAGACTCATCTAGCTTCCAACTTTGAACACATGCATGTGTGGGGGTTTTTGTTTTGTTTTGTTTTGTTTTCCTCACAGAAATATAAATAGAAAAAAACAAAGTTGCAAAGTTCAAAAGATGAGAGTGAAACCCATCTCCCAACCCACCCCCGCCAAGTTTAAAGACCCAATTGTTTAAGCTTATGTGCATATATCTACATTATTTGTATCTAGAAAATAACTTTTATTTACCACAAAGAAAGCATACTACACAGTATTCCACACTTTGTAACAAATTCATTCATTACATCATGAATCGTGCCGGTGAGTATGTGGTTAGAAAGTAATTCACATGTCTACATTGTATTTAACCACTTCTCAGCTGATGCTCATTTGAGTTATTGTCACTTTTCTGGCAATAAACACCATTATACATTATATGCTGGAGAAGGCAATGGCAACCCACTCCAGTACTATTGCCTGGAAAATCCCACGGACGCAGGAGCCTGGTGGGCTGCAGTCCATGGGGACGCTAAGAGTCGGACACGACTGAGCGACTTCACTTTCACTTTCAAGCATTGGAGAAGGAAACGGCAACCCACTGTAGTGTTCTTGCCTGGAGAATCCCAGGGACGGGGGAGCCTGGTGGGCTGCCGTCTATGGGGTCGCACAGAGTAGAACACGACTGAAGCGACGTAGCAGCAGCAGTATACATTATATGCATTGTGACGAACTCTAGTAAATATTTTTATGAGGTAAATTTCTGGAAGACACACTCCGGGTGAGTTCAATAAACACCACTGTACATTGATTATATGCATCATGACAAACTCTAAATATTTTTATGAGGTACATTTCTAGAAGACAGACCCCTGAGTGAGTTCAACAAACACCATTATACATAGATCATACGAATAGTGACGAACTCTAGTAAATATTTTATAAAGTAAATTTCTAGAAGGAAGACCCCTGGGTGAGTTCAAAATCTAGATAAATGTGGTGAGCTCAACAAACGTTTTAAAATGAAGTGGGGGAGCCCACATCTGTAAAACACACGACCGAAACGGTCATTTCGGAGATCCCGGCGGAGCGCGGCGAGCCGGCGGCCGCGGTCAGCAGCCCTAGACGCCTCAGAGGCCGCCCCGGGGGCGGGCGCGCTCCGGTCACGTGGGCGGTGGCTCCCCGCCCCGCCCCATCACGCGGAGAGCCACGCGGCCGCCGGCGTCCCGGCCGGCTCAGTATCCTCACGCGGGGGCGCTGCGGCCGGGTCTCGCGGAGGTGGGGCAGGGACTCCGGGGAAGGTAAGTTCTGTTCCTGGCGCGGGGTTGGGCGGCCGCGCGCGGGGCGGGGCTCGCGAGACTCGCCGCTTCCGGCCGGGCGGAGGGCCCGGGGCTCGGGCTTCCGGCGGCGGCGGAGACCGAGAGTGGGTTCGCGGTTGCAGTGCTGAGTTTCCTCCTGGCTCTTTTGAGCTCTGCGGCTTCGCCGCCCTAGACGCTGTTCTCTTTAACCATGAACCCCCAGCGCAGGCTTCCGCCCGGGCACTGCGGGCCCATCGAGCTTGTTCATCGTCAAGGCTGGTCCTCACCCCGGACCTGCGGCTTCCGTTCAGTTCAGTTCAGTTGCTCAGTCGTGTCTGACTCTTTGCGACCCCATGGACTGCAGCACGCCAGGCTTCTCTGTCCATCACCAACTCCTGGAGTTTACTGAAACTCATATCCACTGAGTAGGTGATGCCATCCAACCATCTCATCCTCTGTCATCCCCTTCTCCCGCCTTCAATCTTTCCAGCATCAGGGTCTTTTCAAATGAGTTAGTTCTTTGCATCAGGTGGCCAAAGTATTGGAGTTTCAGCTTCAGCATCACTCCTTCCAATGAATATTCAGGTCTACTTTCCTTTAGGATGGACTGGTTGGATCTCCTTGCAGTCCAAGGGACTCTCAAGAGTCTTTAATACCATAGTTAAAAAGCATCAATTCTGTGCTCAGCTTTCTATATAGTCCAGCGCTCACATCCATACATGATTACCTGAAAAACCATAGCCTTGACTAGACGGACCTTTGTTGGCAAAGTAATGTCTCTGCTTTTAACAGCTGCTTCGCTGGGTCTTTTTTTTTTTTTTTTTTTAATTTAAGTTTATTTATTTTAATTAGAGGCTAATTACTTTACAATATGGTATTGGTTTTGCCATACATCAACATGAATCCGCCACGGGTGTACACCTGTTCCCAATCCTGAACCCCTCTCCCTCCTCGCTGCCCATACCATCCCTCTGGGTCATCCCAGTGCACCAGCCCCAAGCTTCCTGTATCCTGCATCGAACCTGGACTGGCGATTCAGACACTTGCTCCTTGGAAGAAAAGCTATGACCAACCTAGACTGCATATTCAAAAGCAGAGACATTACTTTGCCAGCCAAGGTCCATGTAGTCAAGGCTATTGGTTTTTCCAGTAGTCATGTATGGATGGGAGAGTTGGACTATAAAGAAAGCTGAGCACTGAAGAATTGACGCTTTTGAGCTGTGGTGTTGGAGAAGACTCTGGAGAGTCCCTTGAACTGCAAGGAGATCCAACTAGTCCATCCTAAAGGAAATCAGTCCTGGGAATATTCATTGGAAGGACTGATGTTGAAGCTGAAACTCAAATACTCTGGCCACCTGATGCGAAGAACCTACTTATTGGAAAAGACCCTGATGCTGGGAAAGATTGAAGGCAGGAGGAGAAGGGGAGGACAGAGGATGAGATGGTTGAATGGCATCACCAAAGTGATGGACATGAGTTTGAGTAGGCTCTGGGAGTTGGTGATGGACAGGGAGGCCTGGAGTGCTGCAGTCCATGGGGTCGCAGGTACGGACACCAAAATGATGGACATGAGTTTGAGTAGGCTCTGGGAGTTGGTGATGGACAGGGAGGCCTGGAGTGCTGCAGTCCATGGGGTCGCAGGTACGGACACGACTGAGCGACTGAACTGAACAGATTTTGTTTTAAACATTTGTTGACACAAGTCTTGCACATTGGCTTTCCTAAATTAAAAAAAATTCAGGATCATCATCTAAGGATATGTATATGTGGAGTATACACACAAACATCTTTGCTAAAAGGTTTTGTACCTTCAAGATAGTTTATATGCATGCCACCTATTTTTATAAATCCGTGGATGCTACTTAGATAAAATGGTAAGATTTTTATATCAGTGTTCACAAAGTTTAGACATAAGATCTCGGTTTGAATCTTCACTGCGATTTTATGAGTTTGGGCAAGCTTTTGTTAAAGTCCTTTACCCTTAGTTTCCTCATCTGGAAAATAGGCATTTTTTCTTGGGATTAATGAATTCATATATGCAGAGTCCAAGCAGTTGGCAATCACTAAAGGGTAGCTAGTTTTATCTATTATTCTGCCAGACAAAGAAGTCTAAAGCTATGGCATTTCTTGTCTCTGAACCTAAAGTAAAGGTGTCACCTTGGAGTTTTGCATTCTGATAAGTATAGGTCAAGTCCCCAGACTCAGTAAAAGCAACTTTATGCTTTTGTGCTCAAGAATAAGAAGAAATTCCTTTAATTTCATGTTTCTTTTGTCCCCACTGTCTTATAGAAACTTAAGTTATGCTGAAAAGATTCCTTATGCCAGAAAGGTATCTAATAGAGACAGAGGATTCATTTAGCTAATCAGTAATTTTATGTGATGTTAGCACCTTTAGAAACCTAATTTTAGGTACAGTCCAAAAAATATCTCTTGAAGAGAACCGTGGAACAAAATGCTCAACATTTCTTTAAGCAGTTTTCTTCTAGCTCCCATACTGAGTAATGCAGTTTAATTTTTCATTTTCTTACTTTAAGAGTCTACTATCTTAAAGCTGACTCAACACAGAGAAAATGTGTAGGAGTATATGAATAGTGCATCAAAGTAACAGTAATTAAAGTGAATAAAAGTGACTTGTATTGCTGTCTGAATGGACTGTGATATTCACATTATTTAATTAAGAATAATATGGGTGTTAATTATAGTCACCAGATATCATAAATAGTACCACCTATGATGCTTAGAGGGAACAATTATTTGAAGGATGAGATAATACTTTTCTAAGCAAAATGCAAAACTGATCATATTTCTCTGAAACCTTTATCATTTAGCCCCAGCTTTCTCTGCTCATTTCTTATCAGCCCATGCAAAGTTCCCTACAATTTGCCTTGGTTGGGGGGGAAACCCTGCAAAGTCTCCAAGAGACTGAAACGAGAAAGGATAGTGTTTGGTTCTCATTTATTTGGGAGTTCAATAGAATTTAATTAACTTCTGGTGCTAATCCATATCTCATGTATTTTGGTACTTGCTTCAGTCTTGTATTTCTTTTCTATTTGTTGCCTGGAAAAAGAAAAGTAAGAGAACTATAGATTTATTTCTTCCTCTATGGCAAGTCTTGAAATAAGCTGTACAAAAATTTCAAATAGTCTATTCATGATCTGTTTACATATACATTCTCTGAGGACAGAAAGTACCATTTTATCCCTTTTCTTGGATTTTGGATCATTTATTACATAAAGTAGGATACCACTTAAATTTGGGGGGAAAAAAGTAATTTTAAATATGAGTAAATGTAATACATTGATAAACACTTAAAATTTGTGTTTATTATTCCCTTGCTTTTCTTTGTACATTTTCCCTATATAAATTTATCCACGAATAATACATTGTTTTGTTTTGCCTCTTTTGGCACTTTATAAAAATAGAAGCATACTCTGAATTCTTAAAATTTTTTTTGTTTAAAGTTACAGTTTTGACTAATCCAACTTGACACAGCCATACAGTTTTCACTGCTGCACAATATTCCATTGAATGAGCATAAAAATCATCCATTCTACTGTTGATAGATTTGACTTGTTTCCTATCTTTTGCTGTTATAACCATTCTTGTGCATTTTTCCTGGTGCACCTGTGCACATGTCTATGGAATATATCTGAAGTGGGATTATTGGGTCATGAATATGTTCAGCTTTGCTAGGTAATTGTTGTACCTCTAATTGATGTCATCACTAACAGTTGCTCCATATCCTTGCCAATCCTTGTTATTTTTTGCCAGTCTGGTGGATGGAAAACAGTATCCTATTTTGACTTTGCTTTATATTTCTTTTACATTTTCCTACCAATTAGGTTGAGCATCTTTACATGTGATTTCTGGCTATTCAGATTTCCTCATCTGTGAAATGTTTAAATGTTTGTGTCTTTTGCCCATTTTTATAATGGTTGCCTTTTCTTGTTTATAGGAATACTTCATGTTTTCTGAATCAATCCTTTGTTAGTTATATGTGTTGCATATTCCATATTTTTCTTTTTCTTCAGCCTATTCCCCCTTCCTCTTTTCAATTCATCTGTCTGTCCCCATTTTTATCATTATTGCCCTTCTGTTCTGTCTCAAAATGTGATAAGGACGGCACATGCAGCAGTGTGGAGGTAAATGTTACCATCTGAGTAGTTTGTATACTTTGGGCACCTGCCAAAATCAAGTAAAACCAGATAATTGTTTAGAAATGTTGCAATCCAGCCTCTGGTCAAGCATGGCTAATCCACAAAGTCTAAATATTGGATGTTCTTCAGAAATTGTTAGACCTCATTCCCTATTGACACTCCCACTCCAAGTGATTGTGTTGAATTCTGTAGTTTGAAAACTTCCAAATTTATTTCTCTAGTGAGGCTCAACTCTAGTCTCATATATCTGACTTTTGACTTGATATGTCTTGAGTACCTCAGACTCACTTTGTACAAAATGTAACTAGTTCCTTAATTTTCCTTTCTTTCAAAATATCATTCCTTTCTCAGTCTGCCCAATCACAATCACAAACCACATAGTTGCACAAACCTAAAACCTGGGAGTTAAATGGCAGCCCACTCCAGTGTTTTTGTCCTGAGAATCCCACGGACAGAGGAGCCTGGCGGCCTGTGGTCTATGGGGTCGCAGAGTCGGAAACAACTGAAGCAACTTAGCACATCCTTCTTTATTTCTTTTCTGTAGGCTCCTTCATTCCAGTTCATCAGCCCAAATTGAGTTTGTGCCTCACTCAATTTTCTTACTGAGGAGAGGCAGGAACTTTGAATTCAATGAATAAAGGAAAGCACTACACTAATCAAGTTTAGGAAATTACAGAGATGTCATATTTGTTCCCTGAAGTTTGCACTGTTAACCATTGCTCTAATTATTAGGAGATAAAGGAAACAAATATAGAAATTCTTGGCAAAACAGGATATACACTTTTACTTAGAAACTATCATAGAAAAAATAAAAATACCAACATAAGGGAGGCCCTCAGGGAAATCCTCTACATGGGGCCTGAAACCCCTGACAATGATATATCTTTGATGTTTCTTTCTCATATGAAATTAATAGACCATGGCTATGTTCTTGAAGTATATAGAAGATCCCTTTGAAAGGGTTGTTCTCAAATAGGCTGAATATCTGTGCTAAGAAAAAAAAAATTTAGAATACCTTACAGATTTCTCTAAAATTTATATACTTCTTTCTATAAATTGAAGAGAAAGTCACTGTTTTGAATGCCCAAGTAAGACAGAAGAAAGTAATGCCATTTTCTATGTGAATTAAGAAAATTAAAGGCATCCATTCACACTTCTGCGTCCTACTAGAATATGGTTATCTGGTTGATCTGTATGAGCTGGCTGTCTACACCAGGCAAAACCAACTTAGCCACCTTTTAACCAAGAGGTTCAAGATTATTCAGACTGTCGAAGAATCCTGTTGTTCATTCGTTAAGTCGTGTCCGACTCTGTGACCAGGCACGCCAGGCTTCTCTGTCCACCACTATCTCCTGGAGTTTGTGCAAACTCATGTCCACTGAGTCAGTGATAACATCCAACCATTTCATCCTCTGTCACCCCCTTCTCCTTTTGCCCTCAATTTTCCCCAGTATCAGGGTCTTTACCAGTGAGTCAGCTCTTCACATCAGGTGGCCAAAGTATTGGAGTTTCAGCTTCAGCATCAGTCCTTCCAATGAATATTCAGGACTGATTTCCTTTAGGATGGATTGGTTGGATCTCCTTGCAGTCCAAAGGACTCTCAAGAGTCTTCTCCAGCACCACAGTTCAAAAGCATCAATTCTTTGGTGCTCAGCCTTCTTTATGGTCCAACTCTCACATCCATACAAGACTTCTGGAAAAACCATAGCTTTGACTATATGGACCTTTGTTAGCAAAGTGATGTCTCTGCTTTAAAACACTGTCTAGGCTTGACATAGTTTTTCTTCCAAGGAGCAAGTGTCTCTTCATTTCGTGGTTGCAGTCACCATCCACATTGATTTTGGAGCCCAAGAAAATGAAATCTGACACTGTTTCCACATTTTCCCTGTCTATTTGCCATGAAGTGATGCGACCAGATACCACAATCTTAGTTTTTTGAATGTTGAGTTTTAAGCCAGCTTTTAGACTCTCCTCTTTCACCTTCATCAAGAAGCTCTTTAGTTCCTCTTCACTTTCTGCCATTAAAGTGGTATCATCTGCATATCTGAGGTTATTGATATTTCTCCCTGTAATCTTGATTCCAGCTTGTGCTTCATCTAGCCCAGCATTTCACATGATGTACTCTGCATATAAGTTAAATACGAGGGTGACAGTATACAGCCTTGACGTACTCCTTTCTCAATTTGTAACCAGTCCATTGTTCCATGTCTGGTTCTAGCTGCTGCTTCTTGTCTTGCATACAGGTTCCTTAGGCAGCAGGTCAGGTGGTCTGGTATTCCCATCTCTTTAAGAATATTCCACAGTTTGTTGTGATCCACACAGTCAAAGGCTTTAGCATAGTCAGTGAAACAGAAGTAGATGTTTTTTTGGAATTCCCTAGCTTTTGATGTCTGGTTCCTCTGCCTTTTCTAAATCCAGCTTATACGTCTGGAAGTTCTCAGTTCATATACTGCTAAAGCCTAGCTTGAAGGATTCTGACCAAAATCTTCCTGGTGTGGAAATGAGTGTCATTGTATGGTAATTTGAACATTCTTTGGCACTGCTTTTCTTTGGGATTAGAATGAAAACTGACCTTTTTCAGTTTTGTGGCCACTGCTGAGTTTTCCAAATTTGCTGGCATAATGAGTGCGGCACTTTAACAGCATTTTGGTTTAAGATTTGAAGTAGCTTAGCTAGAATTTTGTCACCTCCACTAGCTTTGTTCGTAGTAATGCTTCCTAAGTCCCACTTGACTTCACTCTTCAGGATGTCTGGCTCTAGGGGAGTGACCACATCATCGTGGTTATCTGGGTCATTAAGAATTTTCTTGTACGGTTCTTTTGTATTCTTGCCACCTCTTCTTAATCTCTTCTGCTTCTGTTAGGCCCTTGCCGAAAAATCCTAACTTCAACAAAAGCTAAAAACAACACTGATAATATGCAGATGTTGTTTAGCATTGAATTTGAGAGGGAATAAAAGGATAGTGAGACTTCAGTATCTATCAGGAGTTCTGAAATATCTACCTTAGGCAATGAAGTGCATCAAGTACAAGTCCAGCCTAAAAGTGGTCAGTCCTCCCTAATTTTGGCAGGCTTTAAGAGTTCTAACTTACAATCATGACTGACTATAATCCAGTATTTTTAAAAGTACCTCCATCAGTCTCAGGGAAATCAAACTTCTCTTATGATTATCTCTGTGAGTTAAGTGTAATGAAACTAGTGAAGACCACTTGCAATTTTTTTTTTCCTTTTTTTTTTTTTTTTTGTGTGTGTGTGTGGTTTTGTTGTTGTTCCACTAGCATGGATCCTGGTGGCTCTGAACAAGATCCTGAAATGAAGGAGCAATATGCTTCTGTCTATGTGGGTAGAGAAGAAGACATTAAAAGATCTGAAAGAATAACAGCTGTTGTCCATGACAGAGAAGTGGTGATTTTCTACCACAAAGGAGAATTTCATGCTATGGATATTCGCTGTTACCGTAAGATTTTGTTTTTCATTTGTAAACCTTGTATTTATTTACTGTCCAGAAAGCTATTAAAATTTCAGTTCTTAGTGACCAGATGTATGTTCAATTTCTTTGCAGACTCAGGAGGACCTTTACATTTGGGAGAAATAGAGGTATGTAAAAGTAAATCTGTTTTCAACAAATTCAGATGTTTCCTATTTATATTCCTATTATATTTACTGTCTCTATTCACAAACAATTTATATTTGGGTTTGAACTATATTTTCATGCTTTGAGTATAATTACCAATATTCTAGAAATTCACAACACTAACAATGTAAAGAAAACCATTTTATAGGTAAAGATGAGAAATATACATGTCTTCTGACCTAGTAAATATACTTTGAAAGATGTACTGTGCATATTATTGTACAAAAGTATATATATATGCTTACATATGTGCATATACTTCTTAAGTATATGCACATATAGAAGTATATATACACTTAAACATTTGTTAAGTACATATTTAAGAAGTTCATTGTGGTATTATTCATTGTAATGAAAAATGGAAGGAAATTTAACTGCTTTAACAAGAGGAAACAGTTTAAACTAGGACTCGCCATGCTGTGGAATCGTATGCTGTGCTGTGCTTAGTTGCTCAGTCGTGTCCAACTGTTTGTAAGCCCATGGACTGTAGCCAACCAGGCTCCTCGGTCCATGGGGATTCTCCAGGCAAGAATTACTGGAGTGGGTTTTTATGCCCTCCTCCAGGGATCTTCCCAACCCAAGGATTGAACCAGGGTTTCCCACGCTGTAGGCAGATTCTTTACCATCTGAGCCACCAGGGAGGCCTGTGGAATAGCATACAGCCAGTAAGTTAATGCGGCATGAATGTCAACAGTATATTTTTGAGTGAAGAAAAGCAAGTCAAAGAATAATAGGTCTAAAGAGGTCTCATTAAAAAAAAAATTACTTTCTATAATTCTACATAGTTTGAATTTTTCCAATGTGTATATATTACTTTTATGATATAATAAAAATATCAATATATATATTTTAAGAAAGAAAGAACACTTTGAAGGCTTAACTCAGGGAAGATGGGGGCACTGTTTTACTTACTTGCATTCCCAAACTAGCTGCCTGATTTCTTCTTTTCTACCTCATGAAACTGATCTCTCTCTCCCTTCTCTGTCTCTATGTCTCTGGCACAAAGTACATGCTTAAATTTAGTGTTCCACTCGCTATACAACTCATATCTACTTACTTCCAGACCTGTCCTCATGTTAAAAGATGTGTGCTTAAATTATGAACATGAACTTATGAGTTATGAAAATGTTTGCTGACAGAAGAGGAGAGGTGGTACGAAACAGCATTTCTGCACTTCTCGTGTGGAGATAAAAATGTCAGCATCTGGATGATAGTGTGGAAGAATTTCCCTCAGTTTCAGACCATCATGAGAGCTATAAAACCTTGCTGCTCAAAGTGTGGTTCACAGACCAACAGCATTGGTGACACCTGGGAGTGTCTTGGAAATGCAAATATTGCAGCTTGTTCTAGGACTACTGAGCTTAAACAAGGGCTTGATTTAAACAAGATCTTGGTGATTCCCATGTCCTTTAAAATTTTAGAAGCACTGCTTTAGGACAGCTAAAAGTTTGAAATGAACTACTTTGGATCATAAATTGCTCTTTAGTTAATATATGCACTTATGCCTTTAGTAACCTCTCTTGAAATTATATCTGAGGCTTACCATTCTTCCACCAGCTAGTGAAGACTCATTTAGAAGCACTCGAAGCCCTTGCCCCATTTCCGTCACAGAAGTGACATAATATCTAACAGATAACAGCATACTGGGGTCACATGGGGTAGTTGCCTGGGATGGTTATCTTCTGATAGAGCTCTAACACACTGGGTTTCTTATCAACTGCAGAAGAACTTGATGACTGCTAAGATTAGGTTCTGCCTTATGCTGAATAGTTGGTAAATGGGAGGTAAAAAGAGAAGCCTGTTTTGCAGCCTGGTTCTTCTGCAGTAAATTCTGTTCTGAGTCTGAGATTTATTGTCAACACTGGAAATGTCATATTATAAAGTCAATTATTTCTTTCCCCAGGAATTTGATGGACGAGCATGTATAGTTTGCCCCTGGCATAAGTACAAAATTACTTTGGAAACAGGAGAAGGACTGTATCAGTCTATAGATCCTAAAGACCCATCAGCAAAACCCATGTGGTGCTCCAAAGGAATAAAGCAAAGGATTCACACAGTGACAGTGGACAATGGGAATATTTATGTGACTCTTTCTAATGAGCCTTTTAAGTGTGACTCTGACTATTATGCTACTGGAATCTTCAAAGTAATTCCGAGTTCCTTCTGATAAAACTTAATGGCAATGAAAAATGTTGTGTATGTTTCGAAAGTAGTTTTAGAATAACCTTGCTGAGTACCAAAGATGACTAACTTTTTCCAACACAAGCACGTTTTTCATCTTTAACAGTCATATTTGTGAAAGGTTCCAAAGCACATGTACTTAGTGTGATGTAAGGATCATCATCGGGATCTATAGAATACTTTTCAGCCAATCCTCTGGATTGATTGGAACCTCAAGGTTATAGGTTTGAAATGTGCATTTGAAGAAGGATAAAAATAATTTGGAGTAACCAGAGTGAAGAAAAGGTTAAAAAAAATTAGATCTACAAAGAAAAATTTAGGGGAAAAATCCCTACTTGAGATAGTAGACTTTATCATGGAAAAATTTAATGTATACAAAGTGAAGAGAATAATAAACTCCCAGCACCACCTTCAACAGTCATCAGCATTCTTCTAGTCTTGTTTCATTTTTGCATGCGTTCACCACCCCACCTATTGATGGTTATTAGAATTTTTTAAGGTAAAATTTAAACACATTGAAATACTTAAGTTTTAACTATTCAGTTTTTCCAAATATATAGCAGGCCTTTTACACTTGAAAAATACTTCCCAAAATGGGATCAGTGTACATGCTGAATTTAGAAATAGGAAACAACTTGCTTGACAGCGAAACCAAGTAAACTTCAGCTCAGTTTCTCTCAGGTCATGGTAGACAGTTTCAAAGTAATGAGGAGACAGTTGCTGCTAGCCATAAGAGATGTGAAATGTGTTCAGAGAGCCAAATGAAATTTCTAAATAACATTAAAAAATTTTTTATTTGTATAGAATTTTGCACATGTATGTACAACCAAATATCACAGAGAGCAGAGATATAGGGTGTTGTTCCTCAGTCTTTTCTTCTGAGCTCGCAGGCCTGTGTAGGTTAGTTCACCCTGCTTCTTCTATGCCAGCTATTTATGGCCATCACTCCTCTGGTTGCCTCGTGCCCACGCTGTATTATAAAACCCTGGGTACTGATCATCTAAAACTCAGCAGCGCATGGTGGAATATGAGAATAAGTGGGACCAGAAAGAACTATGAGGAACAGATTATGAATTCAGAATGAGAAAAGCTTTTTGTCAATATTGGAACTTAGTCTCAAACCACAGTAATCTTCTTAATGACACAGGGCTGAATTAAGGCTTAGTATTCTAAGGGGTCCACTTGGATCCTTTCTCTTGGCTATTGTAAAAATAATAAGGGAATAAAATAGGTATCATTAAGGCTGTGCTTATAGAGCCTTTTGCTATATATTATATTTTTTCCGATATATTGCTACATGCTACCCATATGCCAACACTTGCTTTCAATAGACTATTTATGAGCCAGGCCTGGGTTTTTTATAAATACTATTTACAGCAGCAGTTACCCACCAGGTACAAAAAATGTACCATCTCTAGAATGGGTACATCCCAGTCTATTATATCAGGCACTGATCCTCCCATGACTTAACACATGTCCAGAATTGAAAATGCATGGAAGAAACCAAAGTACCTCCAGCAGGCAAAAACCATGACCCTGGTTTGTGGGACCAATCACAGAAGCAGTTTTTCCTGAGGATCCAGTGGCAACAATGAGTAACATGGACTTGGTTTCTGGTTTTTAATTTGTTCCTCTAGATGCGGAAATAAAGATGTCATGTCACATCCCATTCTCAAATACAGACATCTTCTCACCAGATTTGTAAACAATATAAATTTACATCTATGAATGTCAAGTCCTTCATAACGTTATAGATGAGTTTTAAAACAACTGATAATAGGGAAACTCAAACTATGCAGCCTGTAGATAGAAAATATATATCCTTTTATTATCTCTGAAAAAGATATGTAGCATTTTAATAGGGAGGGTTTTTTTCCCTCCCAGATAAATAATTGGAAAGATACTCTAAACAAGTCTTTACTATAAACATAAATGTATTATAAACATGTGCATATTATAAACCACTGCATAGAGTCTAATTCACCAAAGGGTACATTTTCTTGTTCATTAAAACATATCACATAGTCAACATTGATTCATTTTATTTTCTCTACCATATAAATACTTGAGAATGACATTTTAGCAATAGTCCCTCCCCCGCCCCCATTTTTTTTCAAAGCAGAGCAGTCAGAACATAAAAACTAGTTTCCGAGTTATGTCATTAGATAATGCTTAAGCTCTGTTCAGTGATATTTAAGTTCAGATTTGTTCATTCATTCATTTCAGCTGATTGATCAAACACAGAATGTAAAACCTGAATCTTATTACTCAACTTATTAGCAGGAAGTTTGGGGCGATCGGAAATACTGTCTGGCTTCTCCGGTAGTGACCTGTAAGGTTTCGCTTTGATTTCACCTTCGGGAAACAGAGGCTCAGAAAGCACAGGCTCCGAAAAGGCATTTCTAAAATTTTCACTCTCCTCTCTGTTTTGCCTTATGGATTCTTCTTCTTGGAAAATCTTCATTATCTTCTCCAGCACAGTATTAACACAGACGGTCTAATAATTTTTAAAAAGTTAATGTTTCTTTTTTTATTATTGGAGTATGATTGTGTTATACTACTAAACTTAACAGATAAAAATCCAATAATGCAATAAAACATTTAACATAAAATCATTGATCTGTATATTCTACAAAGAGGTGCTTTTTTTCAGCTTCCTCTGGCACATGATAAACGTGAGGAGGCTGATTCCTAATTATAAATATGCCATAATCTAGAAGGAAAATTAAAACATAGTATGCTTTAATAAAAATATGCTTCACATTTCTAATTCATGTTTTACATCTTTATTCTCTAATTAAATGAAACATTCCTTTATTCTCCTGACTTAATTAAACATTTTCTGAGAGATGGAATTTATCGTCAAACATGTTAATATCTCAAAGTAGGTTTTCTGTTTTTACTTTTTTCCCATATAGACTTTGGTTATACCAATTACGTTCCATTGGAAGGGCATAAACATTTTGGTAAGAATTTAGTAAATTAATGATTTAGAATCAATGATTTCTAAACAAACTTGTGATCCACTTTTCCTCAAAAATGCCATTCAGTACTTTAAGGGTGTCAAAACAAAACATAGATTAAAAAAAACTTCAAAAACTGAGAATCACTAAGAGCTGTATCTGTTAAACCTATAACTTTACTGATGGAGATGATGATGCCAAGCATTTAAGGCAAGCAACAAGAATAATAAAATCTATAAAATACGAGAACACCTAAACTAGCTTCTTTTACCAAAGCGATGATGCCTCCAAGGTGACATAATAGGCAACCAATGCTCAGATGTTCCTAAAGAGAGGGACAGAAAGGAGGGTGGGCCTCGGCTTGAACAGCCCTTTCCTCCTGACCTCCTGCCTCCTCTTTACTTGCCTGTCTCCCACCTCAGAATGGGGACACCAGATGCTTCCCTTCACTTCCCGGCATTACTGTTACCATCTGGCAATGTGACCCCTCTGGCCAACATAATAAAATTTGTCTGCTGGGGAGGAAGATCGGAAGGATTTGGGGGAAAGTTTCCTCCTTTTTATATAGAAGAAAGACTGTCTTTGCCTCTACTCTCTCCTCCTTGCTTTGGAGGCTGATACGGATGTAAGGTATGAGCGTAAGGCAGCAAACCTAAGAACCAAAACCAACCAACAGGATAGTTGGGGAGAGAGATGGAGAGGCCCTGGGCTCGTGATGATGCTGTAGATCCACTGTACAAACCCAGGAACTGCCGGACTCCGGACTTCTAATTAAGTGAGGTATTTAAATAGCTGTATTGATTAAGGTACTATCAGTACTATCAATTGATAGTATTAAGGTACTATCAATGTTACTTATATCTGAGTACACCCAAATCTAGAGTTATAAAATCTTGAGGTCCATCACTTCCAGCTACAGACAGCTTTAACCATTTATCACAACTAGGATGGTTTTCTATGTATGCCATGCTATGAAAAGAAGGTTGGGGAGCCGTGTCCTCTTTGATACATTTCTTCTTCCCTCACTTACAACATTTTATCTGTGCCCACCATAACCAATTCTGTCCAAGTCTCAGAAAATGAAAGATCTTGATTAAGGTCAGTATTTCTCCATCTTTGCTTAAAACCTATACCCTACTTATCAACTTGTCTATTAATTATTGCTTGCCTCTTCAACCTCTCATTCTTGACTAGCTCCTTCCCTGTAACCTGTAACATACTAAAGTATATTCTATTCTGAAATTTAAAACTTTAAAATCCCTGTGGCCCTGTTTCCCTCTTGACTACGACAAACTCTTTTCTTGATCAAACCAGGACATACATTCATGGTTTCCATTTTATCATCTTTTCACTCTTTCTGCTAAAGTAGTTCTCAAGATGATTAATTCCAACTTTACTACTAGATCTAATGGACACTTTTCAGATCTTCATTTTACTTAACTTTTTCTGCTTGTATGTTACTCTTAACTACTCACAACTTCCTGAGTCTAATTCCTTGACAGCGTTTCCTCCTGATTCTCTTCCTGCTTTTCTTATTATTGGTCTTCTGTCTCCATCATGGATTTCTTCTTAGCTTATCTTAAACAGAAAGTGTTCTTCACATTTCTGTCAACTTTATACTCTTTTCACTTGGCATGGTTCCACTCTCAGGGCATTAACTTCCAACATAGATGTTATTTGCTTTCAAAACCATAATTCTAGCCCTGACCTCTCCTAGGACTTGGATGAATATATCACAAATTATCAGAGGTCACCAAAAAAATTGTTTCTATTCTTAGTTTATAGCATAAGTCATGTAGGATGATTTCAGGAGTCTTTGAAAAATTCAAGTAATTTTAGTTTTAATCTAGTTTTGTTTTAGTTTCACCATAGCCATTTCATCCAACTCATTTTCTGCAGTATATTTGCATCAATCTTGTATGAGAGTCACATTTAAGATACTGAACATTTCTCAAAATTTTAAAACATTTGCAAAACATTTGATAAATTCAGAGTTTTTAAAAATTGTAAATATGTTTAAAATGAGTTCTTTTACACTTTTTTTTTCTAAGTTGTTTTAGCTATTCTTTGGCATTTTCTTGTAAATTTTAGAATAAACTAGTCGATGTACACATACACACCTGCTCAAATTTTAATTGGGATTGCACTGAATCTGTGGATTATTAGGAAAATTTAACCTTTATTCTTGTCTGTTTCAATATGATCAAAAAAATAAATAGGTAAAAGACCTCTAACAAAAAAGCCATAAGTTTATTAACAAAAGAAGATCTAAATAAATAGAGAAATATACCATGCTCATAGATTGGAAGGAGAACCTATTGTACCAGTATGAAGACTTAATGTAAAGCGCCAGTAAATAATACAGCATTGAATTGGTATGAGAATAGACAGATCAGTTGGCTAGAACAAAGAGAATATAAGCAGACCTACATATATAAGGACATTGAATTCATCTTAAAAAAGAGGTGTTCTGGGGCAACAGGAAAGGGGTTTACTTTTTTCCCTGATAAATTGAGTTGGATCAGTTTATCAAGTGGGCATCCCTGGTGGCTCAGCTGGTAAAGAATCCACCTGCAATGAAGGAGACCTGGGTTCAATCCCTGGGTTGGGAAGATACCCTGGGGGAGGGCATGGCAACCCACTCCAGTAATTCTTGCCTGGAGAATCCCCATGGACCGAGGAGCCTAACGGGCTGCAGTCCATGAGGTTGCAAAGAGTCAGACACAACTGAGCGACTAAGCACAGCACAGCACAGTGGAGGAAAAACTTGACCCTTGCGTCATACCAACTCCAGATGTATTATAAATCTACAAGTGAAAGGCAAAATAACAAAGCTCCTAGGATATATCAGAGGGAGTAGTTTCATGACTAGGATGTAAGTCAAGATTCCCTAATTAAGACATAAAAAGCACTTAATATAAAGAGGATTAATAAATGAGACTTCATTAAAATTAAGAACTTTTAAAAGACATTCCTAAAAATGAAAGGCTAGTCACAGAGTAAAATAAATCTGCCCAAATTCAACTAAAAAAAGGGCTTGTTCCAATAATAGTTAAAAGAACAAATTGATAATAAACCAATGGACAACTCCAAGTAGGAAAATGAGAAGAGACTAACAGAAATTAACAAAAGAGGATATCCAGTTAATGTATAAAAAAGGTATTCAGTCTTAATAATCAATAAAATGCAAATTAAAAACATAATATGATAGTACTACATACCCACAAAAATGGCTATACCAGAAAAGATTGATAATGCCAAATGTTAGTGATGATACAGAGCAACTGGGATTCATAATCTGCTAGAATGAACTGTTAAAACTGTTTTGGAAAACTTTGGCAATATATGCTAGAGACGAACATATGCAAAATCTACAGTCCAGACATTTCACCCAAACATATGTACAAGAACATTCACAGCAACCTATTCACAATAGCCAAAGTTCTAAATAATCTAAATGTTCAACGATAGAATAGATAGTTGTATATTTAATCAGTGGAATACTGTACAGCACTGACAGGCAACAAGCTGCTGCTATAGGCAACAAATGAATCTCACCATGATAATGTTGAGCAATACAAGACCCACAAAAGAACATGGTATACAACTTCATTTATATATGAGTCAAAACAGACCATGCCATTAGAAGTCAAAATAGAGCTTGCCTTTACAGAAGAGGCTAGTGATCATTACAAGTCAAAATAGTGTTTGCCTTTACAGAAGAGGCTAGTGATCATAAAGAGGCAAGAAAGAGGCTTCTAGAATGACAGTATACTGTTTTGTTTCTTGATCCATAAGATACATCAATTTATAGATTTTCTGATAATTCATCAAGCTGTGTACTTTTCTTTTTGTATGTTGTATTTTTTTTTCAATTAAAGGTAAATACAAATGGCAATGAATTATAAGAAAATAACTTTTTAATTTATAAAAGTCTGTATATTTTTGCCATACTTTTTAATGAACACTTTTGTAATTCAAAAAACAAAAGCTGAACTTTAACCAACCCCGGCACAATGGCAGAAACAAAACACCTGTAACCTAATGAAAGCAAAACCCAAAATGTTTTGACCAAATAGTAATAAATTTTTTAAAGAGTAAAATAAGTTTTATTACTTAAGCAACTTAGTTTTTGGTGGATTGACCTGGCTCCTTAGAAATATAATTTTTAATGTAAAATTATTTTGTGTAATAAGAGAATAATATCTTGGTTTAAGAATAGACTATACAGTATTTCTTTACATAAAATAATTATATTTCCAGATTCTAATTATTTTCTTAACTTACCAAATAAATGAGTGCTGCATATGAAGCGCACATTATGCTAGTTAAAGCAGTCTTTGCTGGGAAAGAAATTATTTCAAACAAAGATCCCTTTCTGACCTGAAAAAACAAATGAGTTTTCTTATTAAAACAAAAGATTTTCAATGTTACAATGTTAAATCTTATAATGTTATTGTAAAATGAGAATTCAAATATTGATAGTCATCTACTTTAGATCTGAGTTTTCCCACACCTTGAAAATATAATGTCTTCCTCCTTTACAAAAAGATACTTTCTTTTGCTAATTAAAACCTATGATAAATCTTTAAAAAAAATTTTCCCATTTCCAAAATCTCATTTTTGGTTTTTTACATTTACCAAGTGTGCTCACTAGGGGGTGCTGCTGTGCTTATTAGAAAAACAGTCTGTTGAAATTCATGTAGTCATCCTTTACTAAATTATTCACCTCTTCAATTAAGCAAACAGCAATGAAAATACCGGGCATTTCCTGGAGATTAATGACCTGCCTGGAAATGTTAATCATGAGACTGCTGAAGGCCAGTATTAATCTTAGATGATCATTAAGCTTCAGCAAATACTCTGCGCTCATATCCAGCATGCTTTTTGAAATGTAGAGGTTTACACTAATAAAGAATTTGTGTCTCAGATTTTTCTAGCTTCTAGAATGTGTCCCTGCCTCACCACAATATATTCAGTTTAAGGGAACTGTAACTCTTAGAGGCCACCTCTGTGGCTTTGAGCTATAAGGATATGAAATGATGTCGGTAGGAAGAACATTCCCTTCCCCTTTAGCAATGAAGGGGCAGTTAGTCATACTTCTCTGAAGAGCCAAGTCACTCAGAGGCTTCAAAAACTCCGAGAAGGTATAGGCTGTAAATATAAAATCATGTAAACGCACGATGAAGTGAAGTGGCTCTGTCATGTTCAACTCTTTGCAACCCCATGAACTGTATGTAGCCTGCCAGGCTCCTCCGCCCATGGCATTTTCCAGGCAAGAATACTGTAAAATTGCACACAAATGAGAACGGTATATATATATATATATATATATATATATATATATACACACATATATGATCATTAAAAGGTTCAGTTCAGTTCAGTCGCTCAGTTGTGTCCGACGCTTTGCAACCCCATGGACTGCAGCACACCAGGCCTCCCTGTCCATCACCAACTCCCGGAGTTTACTCCAACCCATGTCCATCGAGTTGGTGATGCCATCTAACCATCTCATCCTCTGTGGTCCCCTTCTCCTCCTGCCTTCAATCTTTCCAGCATCAGGGTCTTTTCCAACGAATTGGTTCTTCACATCAGGTGGCCAAAGTATTGGAGTTTCAGCTTCAACATCAGTCCTTCCTGTGAACATTCAGGACTGATCTCCTTTAGGATGGACTGGTTGGATTAAAAGATGATAACACTGAAAAACTGAAACAATGGTAGCAGAATGGCTAGGTGAATTACACTGTATCCACCCAATAGTAACATTACAGCCTTTTAAATGGTGCTTCTGATGAGGTAGCATTTTATGGAGCAGACATTTGCATGGTCCTGTATACCAGGTCCTGCTCTAAGTGCTTGTTGTACTATTTTTGCTTACTGCTGTCCCTGCTGAAGAACAAAGGTGTCCAGCACAATCTCCCTTCTCTGCTCAAGTGATGTATGGAATGCTGAAGCCAAGAATACTATCTAGCCTAGTAGCTGAGAGATGGTGGGGTGAGGAGGGAGGGGGAGGGGGGTTTTCCTTCTTACCCCCACCCTTCAGGCCTTACCAGCTCCTACACACAGGAATAGGCAGGGGCAGTTTTAGCCCACTCTCTCCACAAGTCAGTCTGGAAAACTTCCCAGACTTCCTGGCTTCTGGAGAGCGCTTCCAGGAAATGAAGCTGCTGCTACTCTTTCACTCTTGCTGAAAGACTCAGACTGATAGCATGCCTTTGAATCCCACTATTAGGCTAAAGGAGACAAACTGCTAGTAGGGAGCCGACGTTAGGAAGGAAATCAGATTCATGCCAACAGAATGCCTCCTAGTAGAGTAAAATATTCATGAGTTTGTGAATATATGGGTGTAATGGAAGGTCCAATAATTGGTAGGTCGTATACAATAAAAATAAAAATGGGGTCTGCATGCAAGGAAAATTACTCTCTGTTTTGCTGCATCTTTCTTTTTCAGATTTTTGTCCTTCACCTAAAAGTAATTAAAATGGATTAGTTTAGAAATAAATATGTATTTGATATATGTTATGCTTCTGAATGACGAATCTGTATATTGCCTGGGGGTAACTTTTTCACCATTTTAATGCTTTTAATAAATATTTGCTGTTACTATAATAAATCACCCCTGTAAAAATACATATCCTCCAAAATTTATGTGGCTACTGGCTAAGTAGCCATTTTTCCATTTTATGACTCACTTGCAATACATGTTTTTCATATTATAAACCACAATGTTTCATTTTTGGTTTGCTATAAGCAGGAATAGTATATGGCAAAAACTGAGATAAACAAACTGGAGAAATTTGGAAAAAGGAGGCTTTGTCTAGACTGTCTTGGCTGGTTTCAAAAATTTTATCTTAACCTCGTTGTTACATGTTTTTATTTTATTTGCATTTAAAAGTATTGTGATATCAATATTATATCCATATATTTCCTTTTTGAATTTGGTAATATTAACATATAAGATACATGGATATTTCAACAGTAAAAACATTTCAGCTTTAAATTTTTCCCACATAATTTTATGTTCTACTTCTCCCATATAATTTTGACTGCCTTGTCTCATAGAAGAAATATCTATTTTCATCTTATTTTCACCAACAATGAGATAAATCACACACAAAAAAAGCAGACTATAAGCTGCTTAGAAAATAGAGATCCACTTACAGGTAACCTGAAGGTTGGAGAATTTATGTTGTCCAAAACCATCTTGATGAAATAAGAAGGAAGTTATAGGGGAAACTCTAATTCAGTGATTCACAAATAAGTGTTGGAAGAAATACTGCTTTTACAGGTCCAGTAAAAAGTGTTTCCTGTAAGTTTGAAAAAGCTACTTGATCATGAATTTGCTTAGCAACCCACAATACTCATGAATGCAGGGAAGACTCCTAGCAATCCACAGGAAAGAAAGCTTTCTGACTTTGTTTATCCCAGTATTGGGGCTTCCCAGACCCATGGACAGAGGAGACTGGCAGGCTACAGTCCATGGGGTCGTGAAAGAGTGGAACATGACTTAATGATTAAACAACAACAGCATGCCAGTATTAACAGCCTGTGGAGCATTACCCTTGAATGAGCTCTTAATCAGGTGGTCCTATAAAAGCTCGAATATCTCACCCTCGTGGCCAGCCTGCCAAAGTATGTCTTCAAGATTCCAATACTTCTGCTTTCTAGGAATTGTCCTTTCTCCCCCCAACCCTGAGTCTTGAATGACACCACCCAAGATAGCCTCATGGCAAGCCCTTCAAGGAGCTAAAGAAGTTCCCACTATTTGTGAGGTTTACAGTTTAAACCCCAAACTGGAGTCTACCTTGGAGGGTTGGGGGTGAGGAAGAAACTTTACTTGGGTAAGCCTCTGATTCTTCATCCTGAAAAAGGAAGCAACACTTCCCTGTCCACTATGGCACAGGCACTCCTGAGGCTAAGAGTTTGGTTTGCTCATCTCTTGACCACACCACTCCAGAGAACGTGTACAAAGTAGAAGCAAATGCCTCTAATGTCACTATACAGAGGATTCTATCATAGACAGAGCTTCTGGTCCTGTGGCCCTGCTCTGGGGTGCCAAAGTCAGCAACTATGTCTGGGAGCTGACGTGTCTTGGCTGAAGTCAGCCTCCAAGCTGCTTATGTAGGTCACTGCAGCCTAGAGCAGCTGCAGGCCTCACTCGGGCAGGCAGCTTCCGAGGCTAGCAGATGCAGCATTCTGTAAGTACTGCTGCTGGGGATACTGAAAATCACCAAGAAATGCTCAGTTTTCCATTCCTAAGGCCCCCTGCAGAAGAAGCAGGCATACACCACTAACCTCAGCCCTGCACAACAGGGAAAGGTTTGGGGAGCAGCCTGACAGCACCCATAGAGCCAGGGGCCAGGGAAGTCTCGTAGCAAGATGGCCAGTTGGGCAGGCCTGACCCCAACTCTCCACATTTCACGCCTTTCATTTTCACACACCACAGAGCTCCATCTTGACACAGGCAGCCTGACCATTCTTGAAGGAATTCAGGCTGGAGTCCACTGTGGGTAAGCTGGATACATTCCATTCACAGACCAACCCACTGACCTCCACGGCACCTCACACGTTACTCTGTTGTTCCTCGGATTCTCCATGTCACTAAACTTCACTACTCACACTTCTATGTCTGTCCTCACTGAGACTTTCAGATTGATATATGCTTTCTTCCTTGCTACCACTTTGGTTCCTTTCAGTGGCAATTCCGAATCTCTGCCCTAGCTAATACACATTACCCAAGAAAACCTTCCTCCTCACTCCTAACCCTCAAGGACCCCAGAAGCTCTGATCTGGGACTGTTCCCACTTGTCTCACTTTAGCCTTGTGGAACTACTTACATTTCCTACGTAAGTCATGCTCTTGCCTCAGCTTCTTAATATACATTGTCTACTTTCTCAAATGATTCTCCTACTTCCTCACTGGGATAATTTCCCTTCCTCCCAGCCTCAGATCCAGTATCATCTTCTGGGAAGCCTACACTGACTACTTTTAGGAATTATATCCCCCTTGTTGTTGCTTCCATAGTCCACTTCGCACACTTTGATCATGCACTCAGTACACCCAGTGGTCACAACTTACTTGCCCATCATCCCTATAGTCCACAGGACATATATGAATCCATATTAAAAAGCAGAGACATTACTTTTCCAACAAAGGTCCGTCTAGTCAAGGCTATGGTTTTTCCAGTAGTCATGTATGGATGTGAGAGCTGGACTATAAAGAAAGCTGAGTGCTGAAGAATTGATGCTTTTGAACTGTGGTGTTGGAGAAGACTCTTGAGAGTCCCTTGGACTGCAAGGAGATCCAACCAGTCCATCCTAAAGGAGATCAGTCCTGGGTGTTCATTGGAAGGACTGATGCTGAGGCTGAAACTCCAATACTTTGGTCACCTAATGCGAAGAGTTGACTCATTTGAAAAGACCCTGATGCTGGGAAAGATTGAAGGTGGGAGGAGAAGGGGACAACAGAGAATGAGATGGCTAGATGGCATCACCATCTCAATGGTGATGACTCAATGGACAAGAGTTTGGGCGAACTCTAGGAGTTGGTGAGGGACAGGGAGGCCTGGCATGCTGTGGTTCATGGGGTCACAAAGAGTCGGACACGACTGAGTGACTGAACTGAACTGATTTTACACGTGATTTTACATGTCATGTTTTCAGTAAATCTTCATCAAGTAAGTGAAAAAGGGTAGAATTACATTTCACTTCCAAAAAGAAAGTTAACCATCTTATAATCTGTAAAAGATATTAAGAAGTAAACCTGAAGGACACCTGGTTACAGCAATGTGGCAGACAGAGCGAGTGGGAAACCTCTCACCAAAAAAAAAAAAAAAACCCAAAATTCTCTAGAGAAACTGTTGTAACCCCAAGGCCAGAAGGTATTTCTATTTTTGATTCTATATATATCAAAATCCAAAAATGTAATACCAGACTAAGTTTACAGAACATGAAAGAGGAGGAGGAAGGAAGGGATAAATCTTCCCATGTCAGGAACTAAAAGCCAAGCAGTAAGTGTGTGATTTCATGTCTCAGGAATGGCGATGTTACTGGATCCTGAAATAAGGACTGAGGGCTTGAGTTCTAATAAACAGAATGAAGATGAGACTTGGATGCCCATGAGGTGAGGTCAGGCCTTTGTAGAGCTGTAATGGGGACTAGAAAAACTGTACCCGCCAGACCAAAAAGGTGAGAAAGCAGGTCTCCACCCGGGACTGACCCCTCCTGAGCACAAGCAAAAGTCTCTAGAGAAACTGTTGTAACCCCAAGGCCAGAAGGTATTTCTATTTTTAAAAAATCCCTACTGAAGAAAAATTTTCAATTGAAACAAAATGCTGAGTAGACACAACACAGATCACAATAGACAGAAAGATTAGCAATCCCCCTAAATCTCAAAGAATAATCTTTAAAAAGATCATAAATAATATGTTTAAAATAAAAGTGGTTATTAAAAAGAAATAATTCTATAAAAGGATGTTTTTTAAAAAGTAGAAATTTGGAGGGAAACACCAAATATTATAGAACTTCTAGAAAAGATAAATATAATGTTTGAAACTTAAAATACATTTAATAAGTAAAAGAGCATATTAGAGCTGGAGAGAGTTGGTTAACTGGACAACACATCAGAGGAAATTATTCAGATGTATCAAAAAGAGATAAAGGATAATACAAGAAAGGTAAATGGACATAAAGACTAAAATGAGAAGATTCAAAAGTGTGTTTAGTAGGCATTCTGGAATGAGATTAGAGAAAATGAGGAGGCAATATTTGAAGACATAATGGCCGAAAGTTTTCCAGAATTGAAGAAATTATCCTCGGATTCAAGAATCACAAAGGCCTCCAAGACTGTGTGTGCGCATGCTAAGCTGCTTCAGTTGTGTCCAGCTCTTTGTGACCCTGTGGACTGTAACCCATCAGGCTCCTCTGTCCATGGGATTCTTCAGGCAAGAATAATGGAGTGGGTTGCCATTTCCTGCTCCAAGGGATCTTCCCGACCCAGCCAAGGGACAAGAACCTCTGCATGTCTCCTACACTGGCAGGTGGGTTCTTTACCACTAGTGCCACCTGGGAAGCATTTTGATAACAGCTAATAAAATTGAAGCTGTTCATCCCTCATGACGCAGCAGTCCTGCAGAAACGTCTCAACATATGGACATGGACTCAGTTACAAGAGTGTTCACTGAAGCACTGTTCGCAATGTAAAAAATTTGGAAACTAAATTGTCCATCTGTCCAGTAATAGATAAACTGCGGATTCTTTTTTCTTATAATGGAATACCACAAAGAAGTTAAAATAATAAACCATAGGACCATAGCTGTGGACTTCCTAGGGGGTGCTAGTGATAAAGAATCCACCTGTCGATGCAGGAGATGCAAGAGACGCAAGTTAAATTCCTAGGTGGGGAAGAATAGGAAATGGCAATCCTCTCCAATATTCTTGCCTGTAAAATTCCATAGACAGAGGAGCCTGGCAGGCTACATAAAGTCCACGGGGCTGTACAGAGTCAGACATGACTGAGCATCCAAGTGCACACACACACAGTTCTTCAGGCTCCCCAGGTGGCTCAGTGGTAAAGAATCCATTCAGTATCATTCTCATTACTGGATAGAAGGAAACCCCAATTCCACTGGAAACAGAAATTATTTTTCTGCCATTGAATTTTCATGAGTATTGGGAGACAATTCTCCATGAATGTCTCTCATTCCTGTACAGATTGGGTCTTCTGGGCAAAGGATATGGTTGAATAGCAAACAACTTTGCCAGCTAGAGAAGGTATGTTCCTTTGGAAAGATCTAGAGACGTACTTCTCAAGACATGACACAGGGCACTGAAGAGAAAGCCTTTTCCTTCCGCTCCAGAGACATATGCTTCTCTCTCTCTCTCTCTCTCTCTGGGCAGATGAGCCAGCATTCCTATAAAAAGATCAGTCTCTTGATTTCAAGGTTCCTCTCCACAATGGAGATATGGCAGACAAAATCATTACCTAGTAAATAAAGTAAAATCTCAGCTCCTTCATAGTTTAACTTAGCAAAGAGGAGGAGAAAAGGCTCTGAATAACAATAATGGACAGTGTCTTTAAACATTATTTCATAATAAATACAGAAATAGTCTACAAAGAACAGTTCTTATATCAACTCTGTAGAAACTGTGGGTCTAACAATGCAAAGAAAGAGCAAGGCAAAACATTAGATTCAGAAAGATATTTCAGTGGGAATTTAATACAGTTCAGCTATGTTTCTTTTTGATGATCTAAAGATACAGGTATAAGCCTTATAGTGCTTAGAAATCTGATGGTTAACAGAACATAAACCATTTTTTACTTTCACAAACATCAAGTATTATAAAGGAGCCTTTTATAAATGCTGTTTCAGGCAAGTCACAGTTGAAATAGCCGATGCTTTCTGAAAATGTCAAAATCTCTGATTAAAGAGAGATTCCTATATAATATTTTATTTTAACCACTCATCATACATTTTCTCATCTTCTCAAAACAATGCATTTTTGTTTGAGGGTTCATCCTTTCCCCACCCTTAAGTGGCATTGTCTGAATGGGGCTGCAACCTCTACTCTAGGAATGAAGCAGTAGTCAATTCCTAGGCCAATCAATGTACCCCTTTCCTTGGTTTAGAGGAAAGTCAATCCCTAAAAGTTCACCTCAGGACTTAGCCAGGAATGTTGGATCAAGGACTCATTCTTTTCTGTTGTAATTGAACCTGGAAGGATGTAGCCCCTGAGAACAACTGCAAATCATCTTGTGACCATGAGGAGAAAGTCAGTCTAAGAATGGAGTCAACACAGAGAAATCTGAACCAAGAGATGAGTCAGAGAAAGAAGGAGGATCCTGAAGGTATTGTGTACTATATCCAGCTATGCCTGAAAGCTTCTCAACTCTGGGTTGTTTGACGACAAGAACTAATACATATCCTTTCTGGCTTAACTCTCATTTTAACAAAGGAATGTTCTGAATAATGCCCAGATTGAAAAACTCAGAGTGCCATAAAGTTTAGAAAAAAAGAAACTGGTCTAGAAAAACTTAGAGCTTTTTTGTCCTTAATATAATAGAGCCTCAATAAAACAACACTTGTGGAACTTGACAGAACATGGAATTTGAAACAGACCTGAACATTGACATGTCTATCAAAATGAGATTACCGCTAAAGATACTCATTATATCAAACAAAGATTATATTGGAGACATAACGAGGTTATAGGGAGGACACAAAGCACAATCATTTTTAAGGCTTGTTGTAGAATTTCTTTTAGGTTTGACATAACTGGTAATTTGCATGCTTATAAGGGACGACAGAGGATGAGATGGTTGGATGGCATCACTGACTCAATGGGCATGCTGCTGCTGCTGCTGCTAAGTCGCTTCAGTCATGTCTGACTCGGTGCAACCCCATTGATGGCAGCCCACAATGGACATGAGTTTGAGTAGACTCCAGGAGTTGGTGATGGACAGGGAGGCCTGGCGTGCTGTGGTCCATGGGGTCACAAAGAGTCGGACATGACTGAGCGACTGAAATGAACTGAACTGATTTAGGTTGAACCATTTGAAATCAAAAGTTTCATTTAGTTCAATCAAATAACAAGGGAGAAAAAAGTCTGATTACTTCCTATTTCAGATTTATTTAAACCAGAGAACATACTGTATTGAAAAAAAAGGCCCATTCATTCATTTTTCTTAGCCAACGGTTCTTGTTTTACATCTAGGACAGTCAAATGTGCTACATTTTCATTTTTCATACTGTGCAGTTTCAGAATAGTTCCTACAAAAAGACCCACATCCTGAGCAAATGCAATGTTCACTTACCTGTATGTTGTACAGGGGTTGCCTTGGTGCATTAACTTCCTTGAGCAAACGATGAGATATGGCCCTTAACTCTAAAAGTCTGCAAGCAAGCTGAGGCTGCAGAAGTTTGGCAACTGATTTGGAGGATCTGGAAATGCTGTTTAATCCTTGAATTAATGTTCCTCGGTTGATCTTGGCTAAAGCGATAGCCATTCTGATTTTGGATGGTTTTTGCATGGGTTCTCTTTTCTGAAAAAGAAGTCTTTGAAAAGTGACTGATGTGTGATTCTCCAGTGCATTATTTATTTATTAAAATTTTTTAAAAAATTTGAAATATAGTTGATGGACAATAGTATGGTAGTCCTGGGTGTGCTCCATAATTTGACATTTGCAAACAGTATGAAACAACACCACAATAAGTCTAGTAACCATCTGTTCCCATACAAAGTTATTACAATATTGTTGATCATGTTCCTCGTGCTGCATATTGCATCCTCATTACTTATTATATACCTGGAGATTTGTGCCTCTTAATCCCCTTCATTTATCTCACTCACACTGCTCCCTTCCTCCATTCTGCCTGAAACCCCCGCAACCACCCATTTGTTTCCAGGACATTTAAAAAATCTCTAGGCAGAGACAAGTGCCACCTAACTGTACATTGCGCCTGATACTAGGTGTCCAGTAATTATCTCCTACCCTCTATACAGCTCACGGATCCCATTCTTGTATTTAAATAACTATATGAGTATATGATTTTTTTCCTTACAATGTGAAAGTGAAAGTCACTCAGTCGTGTCCGATATTGGGACCCCATGGACTGTAGCCCGCCAGACTCTCTGTCCACTGAATTTTCCAGGCAAAAATAGTGGAGTGGGTTGCCATTTCCAGAATTAACTTATGAGCCTAAAGACAAAAACTTTTCATTTTGTCTCTGGATTTATTTGGTTTTGCATTTTTTAAAAAGAGCTCTTTCAAAAGTGAACAATTCTTATTCAAATATCATTCAATATTTGAATTTTTCAAACAACCCTTATTCAAAACTCTTATAAATATTTTTCCAGCTTACTTTAAAATTTCAAATGATAATATACAGCACATACACATAATGTACAATTTACTTGAAAACATTTTTTTACTAGTTAAGGTGCAGACAGAGCAAAGGAAGGATGTTAATGAGCCCAGGTTCTTCCATCTTCCCATACACAGTAAAGCGCCAAATTTGTTAACTTGAGATGTCT
Organism: Bos mutus; assembly: GCF_027580195.1. Lineage (NCBI taxonomy): Eukaryota > Metazoa > Chordata > Mammalia > Artiodactyla > Bovidae > Bos > Bos mutus. The sequence goes on from NC_091623.1 coordinate 26,223,200, forward strand.
GGTTTTCCTTTTTTTTTAATTAAATGAAAAGATCTTTAAATTCTACAGTGCTTTACAATTTATGGTATCATATAATCCCATAGTAACTCCTTTTCTATCTGTTAACCTTGTGCTGCCCCTCCCCTTTCCTTCTCCCCACTGGTAGCCACTAGTTGCTCCCTATATCTCTGAATCTGGTTCTTTCTTGTTTTACTCACTAGTTTGTTATCTTTTTTAAGATTTCACATATAAGTGATAAGAACAGTATTTGTCTTTCTCTGTCTGACTTATTTCACTTAGCCAAATGCCCTCCAAGTCCATCTCTGTTACTGCAAATGGCAAAATTTCATTTTTATGGCCAAATAGTATTCCATTGTGTAACACATCTTCTTTATCCATTCATCAGTTGATGGATACTTAGGTTGCTTCCATATCTTGGCAATTGTAAATAATGCTGCTACGAACACTGAGGTGCAGGCATCTTTCTGAACTAGTGCTTTTAACTTTTTGGGTGTATACTCAGGAGTTTAATTGCTGGGTCATATGGTAGTTCTATTTTTAGTTTTTGAGAAATTGCCATACTGTTTTCCACAGTGGCTATACCAGTTTACATTCCCAACACCAGCGCAGGAGGGTTCCTATTTCTCCACACCCTCAGTGACAGTATTTACGTTCTTTTTGATGACAGCCATCCTGACAGGTGTGAGGTGATATCTCATGTTGTTTTCATGTGTATTTCCCTGATGACTAGCAACGATGAACATCTTTTCATGTGCCTGATAGCAATCTGCATTTCCTCTTTAGAAAAATGTCTGTTCAGTTCTTCTGCCAATTTTTAAAGTCAGATTGTTGACTTTTTAAATGTTAAATTTCACAAAATATTTATATATGTTGGATATTACCCTTATCAGTCACGTCATTTGCAGGAATTTTATAGTATCCACTCTTGCATTTGGGTATCTAATCCATTTTGAGTTTATTTTTATACATGGTGTTAGAGAACACTAATTTCATTCTTATGTAAGTAGCCGTCCAGTTTTCCTAGCATTGCTTATTGAAGAGACTATCTTTTCTCCACCGTATATTCTTGCCTCCTTTGTCATAGATTAGTTAACCATAAGTGTGTGGGTTTATTTCTGGGCTCTCTATGCTTTTCCATTGACCTATGTGTCTATTTTTGTGCCAGGACCATACAGTTTTGGTTATTATAGCTTTGTAATATAGTCTGAAGTCAGAGAGCATGATTCCTCCCATGTGTTCTTCTTTCTCAGGAGTGTTTTGGCTATTTGGGGTCTTTTGTGTTTCCATATAAGTTTTAAAATTATTTGTTCTAGTTCTGTGAAAAAAAATTCCATTGGTATTTTGATAGGGATTATGTTGAATCTGTATGTTGCCTTGAGTGGTATGATCATTTTAATAATATTAATTCTTCCAATCCAAGAATATGGTATATCTCTCCATTTGTCTGCGTGTCTTCAATTTCTTTCATTAGTGTCTTATAGTTTTCCAAGTACAAGTCTTTTACCTCCATGCTGCTGCTACTGCTACTGCTGCTAAGTTGCTTCAGTCGTGTCTGACTCTGTGCGACTCAATGGATGGCAGCCCACCAGGCTCCCCCATCCCTGGGATTCTCTAGGAAAGAGCACTGGAGTGGGTTGCCATTTCCTTCTCCAATGCATGAAAGTGAAAAGTGAAAGCAACCCCATGGACTGCAGCCTACCAGGCTCCTCTGTCCATGGGATTTTCCAGGCAAGAGTACTGGAGTGGGGTGCCATTGCCTTCTCTGATAGGTAGGTTTATTCCTAGGTATTTTATCCTTTTTGATGCAATGGTGAATGGGATTGTTTCTTTAACTTCTCTTTCTGATCGTCTATTGTTAGTGTATGGAAATGCAGCAGATTTTTAAATATTAATTTTGTATCCTGCAGCTTTACTGAACCCACTGATGAGCTCAAGTAGTTTTCTGGTAGCATCTTTAGGATTCTCTATGTATAATATCATGTCAACTGCAAACAGTGACAGCTTTACTTCTTCCTTTCCAATTTGGATTCCTTTAATTTTTTTCTTCTCTGATACCTGTGGCTAGGACTTCCAAAACTATGTTGAATCAAAGTTGTGAGAGTCGATGGACATCCTTGTATATAATGTACAGCATACATACATAATACAAAAAGTATGATTTAAATTTTTAATGTTAAAATATAGTACACATACACTATGCATTGTACAGTTTAAAAGAAAAATAAAACAAAAGCCCTATATACTAAACCCCACTCCAGTACTCTTGCCTGGAAAATCCCATGGGTGGAGGAGCCTGGTGGGCTGCAGTCCACGGGATCGCTAAGAGTCAGACACAACTGAGTGACTTCACTTTCACTTTTCACTTTCATGCATTGGAGAGGGAAATGGCAAGCCACTCCAGTGTTCTTGCCTGGAGAATCCCAGGGACGGGGGAGCCTGGTGGGCTGCTGTCTATGGGGTCACACAGAGTTGGACACGACTGAGGCAACTTAGGAGCAGCAGCAGCTATATACTAAACAAACTCACAATACTTTCAGTTCTGAAAACCTCAAATCTTCTGTGAACATTCTGACAGAAAACACTTCTGGCATTTCTAAAACACATGACATGTAGCTCTCTGTTCTAGCAGAAAGTGAACCACAGGGAAATTACTTACAATGTGGTTAGACTGCATTCCAGGCAACAGACAAGTATAATTTCCATTATTCATTTAAGTAATTTTATGAGCTATTCTAGCTTTTGACTCATTGGAAAAGACTCTGATGCTGGGAGGGACTGGGGGAAGGAGGAGAAGGGGACAACAGAGGATGACATGGTTGGATGGCATCACTGACTTGATGGACGTGAGTCTGAGTGAACTCCGGGAGTTGGTGATGGACAGGGAGGCCTGACGTGCTGCGATTCATGGGGTCACAAAGAGTCGGACACGACTGAGTGACTGAACTGAACTGAACTGAACTGATTCTGGCTTTTCAATATATAACTTGGAGGAAAGAGTTAATAACAAAAAGAAGCAACTTTGAATCTCATTTATTTGTTGAGTCCAAATATCTAAGTTCAAAACATCTTTTGGATTTTTTGATCTACAATAAACATCATATTTAAGGGCTAACATGATGTATCTTTATTTTAAATGCCTCAGCTTTTATCCTGCAGTGATAATTTTATTAGTGCTGTTTTTGTCATCAAATTTCAGTACTTCTCTTACTCGTCAGCATTTGCCACTGGAGATAATCAAAAGCTGTTCTAGCCTGTCAATGACGATGTATTTCTGCAACATCTGGTGTCCTACTGTGGCTTAGTCTATTAACTTTGCTGAGAAGTCCCATTAGCCCACCTGTGGTCTCAATCCTCATAGTCAACAGAACAGTAGAGGATGGGCTAAGCTGTGGGCTGCTACAGTTGCTATAATTCCAAGCCTCTTTAGAGCACAGCAGTCCTTACAAGCTGTTATATGGTAGGTAGAACAAGCACAAAAAATACACAGGTGCCATCAGTTGATATTATCTAAGCTGGCCGCAAACACACCTTGAGGAGAAACCACATGGTCTGCAGTATCCAAAGTTCCTGCACAAACAGATTCAATCTCTTGTGACCTTACGCTCTGCTGCACTGCCTCTTCCTCCCAACTCCTCCTCAAGGCAGAGCAACTGGAAAAAGTTTGGTTTTACTTCCAATCACAATTTCCAGTTGTCCCTTGGTATCCCATGTGGATTAGTCAGTTCTGAGACCCCCAAGCATCTCAAAATCCGTGGATGCTTAAGTCCTTTATATAAAACAGTATTTGCATATAACTAGGCATATCCTCCTTTACACTTTAAATCATCTCTACATTACTTATAAAACCTCATACAATGTGTTATATAAATAGTTGTCTGCAATCAGCAAACTTAAGTTTTGCTTCTTGGAACTTACTGGAATTTTGTTTCCTGAATATTTTCAATCAGAGGTTTGTTGAATCCCGGGTACTGAGAACTGACTGTACTGCGTTTTCTCTCATTATAATTTATAATCAGACGGTGAGGGCCACATTGCCAGGTCAAACAGAAACGGGAAATGTGCAGTCCCACCATTACTGAAACCTTGTCTATGTGGTCATTAGTGTTTTAGGGACCTTCATTTTTTCAGCTGCAAAATATTAACATTCTGTAGTTTCCCTGTCCTGATTTTGTCAGTTCCTTTACAAAATCTTGGTGATCTGTATTGGCCTGGATTCACTGACTTTGCATGTGTATTTCAATTAACCAATCTTGATGCATTCTTCCAAACATTACACTAGATTGATCCATTCAACTTTCTCCTCTTTTACAAAATTGTCTAAGTTTTTATCTCTGTAGAAAAATAAGCCTATTTGTAATTGATAATCTACTAATCAAAAGTCTCCTGTAAGGTTCATAAAATTTGTGTTGACCAAAAATACAGCATTTATTACAAACAATATTTTAAAAAATTCAAGTGTGCATTATAGTAAAGCTTTATTGCACTTTTGGTTATCTTTCTCATTTTAGTTTCCTCCTGAGTTTAGGGCATTTTCCAACAGACTCAGTCTCTTCCTAATTAATATCATCTTTGTTTCCTTTAATGCTTAAATGGTTACAATTTGATGACTCTGCTTCCATTTTAAAATGCCTAAGGAAGGCATTTTGATACTTTCCTAGATAACTGAAAGAATTATTACTTTTTAACAACAAGATGTTTCTGATTCCTTTTATTTTCCCTACCACAAAACATGGAATCAATTTGTTCCCAAGAAGACCATCATTGCTTTTAAGAAGAACAGTGTTAGAAACCAAATCTGGGCACAGGAGTGCATGTTGAGTGGTTCTTCATGGCTCTGAGAATACAAAGTTGACAGCAGAGAAAAGGTTACTTATATTTTTTAAAATGCAGAAAGAGACATTCTTTAAAAAAAAAAAAAAAAGTCACCAGTTTATGCTGATGGTTCCAATTCACTCTTACTTTCAGTGCGTTACTTTTTAAATTAGCTCTAACAGAAAATTTTAAATAAAAGGTTCTTCCTCATTGAAGTACCAGCTTTTCCTTTTTGTCTGCTATCAAGGAAATGGCACCCCACTCCAGTACTTTTGCCTAGAAAATCCCATGGACGGAGGAGCCTGGTGGGCTGCAGTCCATGGGGTCGCAGAGTCGGACACGACTGAACAACTTCACTTTCTTTTCACTTTATGCTATGTAGTTTCTTACCAAACCACATGTGTAAATTTAAATGTTGAACCCAAATTAAGAAGTCCTCATTTCTTTCTTTTCTTTCTAAAATTTTTTGACCCTCGGCCTAACCATCCTGGAATCTGTTGCAAAGTATACACATTCAGATGATTCTTTTTGTCATCATCGTCTGAGCATACCACCAAATGTCAGAAAAGAAAGTCTAACTCCCAACCACCACCACCTCAGGGATAAACAAGGGACTTAAAGACCATTTACCAAAGAAACTTAGCATCAATCAGAGTGACTCAAGGATCCTGCTCCAGATTCCACTATTTGAGCTCCAATCTTTGAATACACATCCTGCTTTTCTCTTTTATTTTTTCCAGAGTGGTGCCCATTTTTCTGTCATCAGCAGTTTTAATGCTGAACTCCAATTTCTAGTAACACTGGCTTTTTACTACCCTACATCTCTGAAACCAGTCTGTCAGCAAATCTCATTCAATTCTTTCTCTGAATAGCCCCAGAATTTGACCACTTCTCACCAGCCCCAGTACCAACAACTCATTCCATTAATGTTCACATGCCACTATCATCTTTTCTCCAGACTTGAAAATTAGCCTCCTCAGTGGACTCCCTGCTTCCACCCTCACCTACTTTCTTTCTGTTCCTCAACACATCAGCCAGAGAGATATAATTAAAACTTACGTCAGACCCGATCTTGCTTTTGTCCTCAAGCAGTGGCCTCCTGATGCACTCAGTGAGCACCTGAGTCCCTACAATGGTCTGAGAAGACTGCCTTTCCTTCACCTCCCTGGTCTCATCGTCTTTTTCTCTCCCTTGTCCTCTTTTATTACTTGTCGAGCTTGTTAAGTAGACCCCCATCGCAGGGACTCTGGACTAACGGTGCCAATCTAGTCCTCAAGCACACCAAGGTTTGCTCCCTCACTTCCTTCAAGTCTCAATTCAAGAATGACCTTTTCACTAAGACCCCCTTGGTCACCCTACCTTACCCATCAACTGTTCCCCCATCCCGCCCTTACACTTCACAGCCCTTCTCGGCTATGTTTTCTTCTGCTTAAGATCTACTATTAACATAATATGTAGTTTATTTTCCTTGTTTATTGTTCTTATACTTGACTAGGATATAAGTTTGGGGGCGTATTATTTTAGGATGTAAGTTTTATGGCAGCAGTGTTTTATATCCGTTTGGCTCACTGATCCTTCGCCAGTGCCTGGAATAGTGACTATCAAGCAGTAGATGCTCTGTAAATATATTTATTCAAATGAACGAATGAAAAATATAACAAGTTAATGTTGAGAAACATTGGGAAAATATAGCAAATATTAAGTAAGAAACCATCTAGGAAGTTTTCAGCACACAATGTGCTCTGCAACTTTCCCAATAATGATAGTACCCCACAAAAACAAAAAACTCAGCAAGGACAAAAACACAACTGAATTACAGAACACTCGAGCTACAGTTCTACTCTCATTATACTTAGAAACCCCTATATATACCAATACAAGCAATTTCCAGACATCACTGGTACATGCCAGTGAAACTGTGCCCCATGGGGTTAAAAAGCCCACTCTGAAGATGTACCCCATAGCGTTAACAGAAACTGGTGACTAACAATTCCTGAGCTAGTCTTACAGAAGAGCAGGGAAGTACTTGTTTTTTTAAAAAAAGACAAGACAAAACAAAACAAAACACTCTCTGCTTCATTGATCTGCCTTCACTGGTCAAGCTTGCCTTAACTGTTCCTGCAAATTGTGTACCTTCCAAGTGTCACGTGGCTTAGACAAATATATCACAAGACTTCTCTAACTATCTCCTATAGGTAACACCTCTGACATATGGCTTGCTAGTAATGGCTGCTTCAGGAACATGGAGCTAATCTTTCCCAGTTCAAACTAGTCAAGATCACATGACCATTCAACTGGGCCTGCTTGGGTGTGCAATGGGTAACTTTTTGACATCAGGGGGCCAAAAGCTGCACCCTCAGTTCATGCTAACATCAACATTTTCTCAACAGGCATCCCATGAAGAAGCGTATAACTCTGATATGCCTACAGACAGCAGATCTTAGCTCACCTTTTTCCTGCCTCCAAACACCTTCACTTGCACCTCTGACTACCCTACACTCTTCACCATATACATCCCAAGCCCCTTGCCTTTGGGGAGATGGATCTGAGATGTGTTCTGTCTCCTCACTTGGCTGTCTTATGAATAAATCCTTTCTCTGCTGCAAATTTCAGCATCTCAGCATTAGGTTTGCTGCACATTGGGCAAAGAAAATTGGTTTGGTCATACCAGCACTTTTCATACCACGTTTAAAGAAAAAAAAAAGAAGCATAGAGTTCAGAAAAACGTATCTACAGCTGTAAAAATCCAGTTTTTGCATGGATTCTAATGTGCTCTGTCTACAATCCTCAGTTTTGTAGTACATAGTTAAATGCAAGATAGTGACCAAAAAAGGGGGTTATGTAACTACTTTTCATAAGTAAATTTGATCTTACATACCATAAAAAATTTCTCTCATTCAAGTAAAGATTATTTGAACTAAAAAATTTTAATTCCTAATTATAGCTGCATTTTTTATTTGTTCAAACTTAAAAGTTTAGTATTTTAAAGTCCTCTTATAGAAATCACTTGCAATTTGCAAGTGTAAATCTTAAAAACTTACTTTTTACAAAAGATGTGGATACTGAAGGTTTTGGGTTCTGGGCTAGTTGGAAGGGAAGGAGTGGACAATACAAGACCTCAGAGGCCAGAACCTCAAGCCAGAATTCTAAAATTAACTTTCCCCGGCCCTGGTGGTGGTGGGGTGGAAACAATGTCCTTAAAAATCTTTAGCCATGAAGAATTATTTAATAACCATTATTCTGGGTATATTCTTCTATAAAAATTCTACCATCACTACCATCAAATTTTTTTTTTTTTTTTTTACCCCAGGCCAGGAACATGACTTTTTCCTAAATAGGTGCCTGAAGTTTTTTTAAAAAAAAGATTTAAATACTAATCACAAAATTTAGAGATTTAAAAAACAGTCCAATTACTAAAGCCCTCTAAGTAGTCTTAAAATCAGGATCATCCTTTCAGGATGTTTGGGAACTACAGACAATACTAGAAATAAAATCTGCAATATTTACAATCTGCCTTTTAACAATAACCTAGTTAGGGACAAAATATTAGCCTTGTTTTCTGGATAATTTATTTTTGGAGAGCAAATAACTTCAGTGTGCTACAATGTCCCCTAACTACTCAGGTTTCCTGCCAATCTCAGCAATATGTTCTTCAGAGTAAATGGTAGAAAAAGAACAATGTGCTTTGAAAATCAGAAATAAAATAATTTTAACTATGTTCATATTCTTCGTTGCAAAGATGGGGTGTGGTTCTTATAAGGAAATGGCTTCAGTGAGTTGGAAATAGGAACTTAAGAGTTCTTTGGGGATCAGAATATCAATCTATTTCACCATAAAGCGTATTTATGGCTCCAGTGATAATGAGGCTATGTAGAGGGTAGGAAGAGATGAAGGAAACTGTAAAGAAAGTTGCCGCTTTAATTAAATGAAACCCGGTTTCTCTAATGTTGGCAATGGTGGAGAAGCACAGCTTGGAAGGACAACAGGGCTTTCCAGGCTTAGGCTTCCTTGACTTTACCTTGACGTTTTCTCAATAATTACTGCCACTACTGTGCTGGCCATAACCATTTTAACTCCTAGACCAAGAAGCTCTTTCCTTAATGATCCAGAGCATGGCCAAGTCTCTCATGTTTCAAAATAATTTATACCAAGACTATGGGAATACAAATAAAAGGAAGCAATTCGTTACTAGGACTAAAATATAGAATTACAAAGTCTGATTTGCCCACTAGAGCCTTAAGACTTATTCGACCCTACTTAGCCAACCACCATCTAGATGCCATCTTACCACTGTGCAGCCAGATACTTATACTTCAGTATCACTCCTTCCCAAAGTTAAGACCTAAGGGTGATGCCATTTATTCAAATTTACTTGACATTCTGGAAATATGGTATAACATTTCATACTTTTTTGGCATGACAGTACTTCCATTGGAATATTTTCCCCTGTTCCTACCCACTTACCTTATCCCTTTCTTCAACTTGAAAACTCCTATTCATCCTTTGAGACCCAGTGTAAGCATCTTTCCTCTATGAAGTCTTCTCTGACTGCTGTATGCAGAGTCACTCCTTCCTCTAAATTGTATATTCCTCGTACCATATTTCATCACAATTACTTGTTTATAACTCTGTATCCATTAGGTTAAGCTCACTGACTGAAGGAATGCTGTCCTGTGTATCTCTGTCTTCCTTCTTCCAGATCCAGGCAAAGGATTTATTAAATGTCTAATGCCAGCTGTCCTAATGAATGGTTAAAGGTAGCTCTAACGCCTCTCCTTTGGAACGAAATATACAGACTTTGTGATTACCGTGTTACTCAAGAGTACTCTTTGGCTTCCTTCCTTCCTTTAGTGTTATGTCCCTCATGTTGATATTGCCAAAAGCCTGATTTCTGGATAAGCAGGTTGTTACTGCACCATATAACTTTACAACATATTCTATTCTGACTGTGGCCAAAATGACTGAAACCATTCTTCCAGTAAGAGTTGTGTACTTTTGAGTAAATTAGGTTACATGTGTCCCCTAAACAAATGTTACCTTTTCCTGACCAAATGTCTTTATGATTCTCTACCTAGCTCCTTCCATTCCCGTATCTTATCTTAAACCTTTTTTGGAACAGGTGTTTAAAACATATGCATATATACTTTGTTGAAATCGATATCACTATTTTCTTGCCACATTAAAACACACACTCGTGCCATAGTTACCTCTCCCGTGATATCATTTTTATCAGTTATATTTCTTCACTTACTTAATTACCACAGATTTTAGTCAAAGTATATCTAGATATTTTTCTGATTTTTACATTAAGCAAATCTTAAATAAACTATGTTGCAACTATAGCTATGAGAATGTTCTAGATTTCCAATCTAAAGGTACAGTGATTGTCCTTAAACTTAATCCCTCTATCTGCCTCACTTCCTTGCCCCACAATCTTTCTGCTTTACATAGACTCCTTCCAATGAGTCAGAGTTGAAGTGGTGTTTTCTGAGGTGAAAGGAATGTTTTCCTAAGTTTCAAATACTGATCTCATAATCACAAATTCAGTAATTGGTATGACACTAAAAATACAATATATGTTTTACAATCCTTTTCAAAGTTATAAAATCACATTACCTGATTAGACTGTGATAATCTGAGGATGGTAGGGAATTCATCTTTAAACTCATCTATAAGGTCCATGATTACTTTCTGGATCCCCTCAACTAAGACAAAAAGAAATTAGGGGGTAAAAATATGCTTAACTAAAAATCTCCTAGACATGATTCAAAAGAACATGGAACGCTGCGTCCACCTTGGGGATTTAACTCCCGGTTTCCATACCCCGATCCCCTTCACAAGAATAGTGTGCATACTTCTTCCAGAAAAGTTCTTCAACACCTGCCCACATATCCACCCAACAGGTTTGATTGGCATGTTGAGTTCCTACTTCACAGCAAGCTTGCAGGCCTGGGCACTGCCCATCCTCCTCTACCATTAGTGAGGGGTGAGGGTAGCCTTCCCACTCAGGGAAGCAAGCGAGGACAGAACCCGCAGTTCCGAATTGTTACTGCACAATGGGCCTCTAAGAACTTGCTACAGAATCCTCTGAAATCACTCTGGGCCTAAGAGGAGGAAGAGTGTGTTTGGAGCCACAAGGGGAGGAGAAATGAGATTTAAAAATGAAGCACACCAAGGAGTTCTGCAATAGGGATTGAATTTTGTCTCAATTTCTGCAGTGATACTTCAATTATTGGATCATCTGAGAACAAAGCTCCCTTTGGAAAGAGTTGGCATACACTTTAAAAGAAATGCTTCACCTTTGATGCCAAGCGAGAAAGAAACACCAGCAGTTAACTCAGAAAGAGACTTCTGCACAGGCTGTTTTTCCTTCACCCAAATGAGGATCACTAGGTCAGACCAAGGCAAAATCATGAAGTCTTTGGTTTGCCTTCTTCAAAATCTCACCTTTCTGTTTTCTTCATCCTTGTCCTTTCGAGTACTTTCCCACTCAGACAACCATTATTTTCTCCTTGTCAAAGCTGGAAAGAACTGCATGTCACGCAGACTTGATTATATTCTGGGCCTCCCAAGTGGAACCAGTGGTAAAGAACCACCTGCCAATGAAGGTCGACTTAGAGAGACCTGGGTTCAATCCCTGGGTTGGGGAGATCCCCTGGAGGAGGGCATGGCAACCCACTCCTGTATTCTTGCCTGGAGAATCCCATGGACAGAGGAACCTGGCAGGCTACAGTCCACAGGGTTGCAAAGGTTATATTTTAGTGTGGATGAGCTAGTTGGTCAACTCAAATCCATTTTAATTTGAAGCCTTTATATTTAACTGTAGCTAGATGGGTTTCTTCAGCAAGCATAAAACTGGCAGCTGGAGGTCTGTGTAAGGGAACTACCAGGAAAAGAGAAACGATCATCTTAGGATCCTTCTAGCTTGTGGGGCCTGCCACCTGGTTTCACCCAGTCCTCAGTCCTCACCTCTCTGAGAACACTCTCCATCACAGCATCACCACCTCTCTGCCTCTGAACAGCACCTGCTTCCCTCCATCAGAAAGCTGATGCTAAAGAGAACTAACCCTTACCATTTGGAATGTGAAATCTACTGCCAGAAAGAAAATATTATTAGACAGTGATGAACACATGAACTGGGAGTCTACATGAAAATGAAACCCTTTATTTGCACTATTAAGACACGTGGCTATCACAGTCTACCAGAGTAACACCCGTTAGGACCTCTCTCTCTCTCGGTCGTCTGTGTTCTCCACTCCCATCAACTCCCGAATTCTTTTTTCCATCTCCCATCCTCAATGTCTGAGCTCCCAATTGTTTCACCTGGTTTTCTTTTCATCCATCTCATCCTCCTAGGCATCCTGTAAAATTTTTAAAAATCTATAGGAAAACATATCATGTTAATATTTCCCATACTCCAAGCTTACCTGACTCTGTTGTTAGTTATGCTAATGAAATTCTTTTTGTCTTTTCTTAATGGCCTTCTCCCTGCAAAGGAAGCCATGGAAAAAGACAGGGTGATAAGTAAAAAAAAAAAAAAAAAAAATCCCATCTTTCCCTACTTACATTTGTGACCATATCTGATAATATTTAATATTGGGGCTTTATTTAATCATATTTTATGCCTATATCCTTACATATATTACATTATTATAGACTAAGATGAAATAATGTCAGTGGCTATCTTTAGTTATTTGTTGTTATTTACAACTCATGATTGAGTATTCCATACTTAAAAAATTTGAATTAAAAATTTGAGGTAGCTTGCATGTAAATAGGATGTTTGTAAACTGAATTATTTGAAATGTACTAAGGGAACTTTAGTCTTTAAAAGTACAATAACTAACCCTAGATAAATCCTCCTGGAAGGTAAAGAATCATCTTTCTTTAGAGTGACTGCAAATGTTTAGCTTTTAGTCTAACAGTATCCTCTTTTTTATTGGAATATAGTTGCTTTACACTGCTGTGTCAGTTTCCACTATACAACAAAGTGAATCAGCCATATGTGTGTATATATATCCCTTTTTTTGGATTTCCCTTCCATTTAGGTCACCACAGAACACCGAGTAGATTTCTCTGTGCTATACTGTGGGCTCTAATTATCTATTTTATACATAGTAGTATATATATGTCAATCTTGATCTCCCAAACCATCCCATCACCACCCCCTTCCCTCATACAATGTGTCTTTATCTCTGTGTGTCTATTTCTGCTTTGCAAATAAGATTATTTATACCATTTTCCTCGATTCCACATGTATGTGTTAATATTATGATATCTGTATGATATCTGTTTTTATCTCTCTGACTTACTTCAGTCTGTAGGACAGTCTCTCGGTCCATCCACATCTCTGTGAATGAGTGTTTCATTCCTTTTTTGGCTGAGTAATATGCCATTGTATATCTGTACCACATGTTCCTTATGGATTCATCTGTCAATGGACATTTAGGTTGCTTCCATGTCCTGGCTATTATAAACAGTGCTTCAGTAAACACTGGAATCAGGTATAGTTTTGAATTATGGTTTTCTCTGGGTATATGCAGTAGTGGGGTTTCTGGATCATATGGTAGTCCTATTTTTACTTTTTAAAGGAACTTCCATACTGTTCTCCATATTGGCTATGTCACTATCAGTTTACATCCCCACCAGTAATCATCTTTTTAACATGAAAAATAAATACCTGCTAATATCTTGTAAATACAGATTTTCAAAGATATATATACACACACACACAAAAACACACATTTTGCTTCTCCTTTAAAATGACTTAATAACTATATTCTACAATTCCAGTTGAGTACCATTAATATGAAGTAGACCTGGAAAGCCTGATGGAAGTCTTCAGATAGTTACAGTAAAATGATAGACCACACCGAGGACAGAATTAGCAACAGTGGTATTGCCATGCAGTTTAGGAACTTCTGAGGTTGGTTAGATGATAGGAAACTGGGAAGGTCAGATTTCCTGTTGTCTGTTTCCTACATCACAATATAAACTTCATGAGCTCAGGGTCTTTGGTTGGCTCAAGTTTATATTCCCAATACGTGATAATGCTTTTACAGTTTTACAAAAATATGTCCTTAATGGGGCTCCCCTGATGGCTCAGCAGGTAAAGAATCCTCCTGCAATTTGTTACTTATGTCTTGGGCAGGATGAAAATTTTAATCATTAACAAAGTCCATGTTAATGATTGAATGCATTAGGGGGAGGTGGAATCTTCCAGAGGGACTGAGGGGCAGCGGCTTACTGTGAAGGACACAGGCCATGGAGTTTGAGCCTTTTGGAAGACTGAAATCATGGGGGTCCAGAAACTGATGCCTAGTTCCGTTTCACTGGTATCAAAAAATATTGTAACTCTTACACCCTCACAGGGAGAATGAATTGTGTGCTGGCCACATACAGAGGTATTGCTTTGACATTCTTAGACTTCAAGTGAAGGTCTTAAAAAACTCTAGCTGTAAAAGCAACATAAACAGATTGTGAACTGTACATTATGTGTTAAGTTCCCACGCTTGAAGAAGCTAATGTGAACTCATCGTGTGATACTCAATTTATATAATAAATTATGAAACTGGGAAAAAAAAGTCTGTGTGTGTCTGTGTGAGTCACTCAGTTGTGTCTGACTCTTTGCAACCCCATGGACTATAATAGTCTGCAAGGCTCCTCTGCCCGTGGAATTCTCCAGGCAAGTATACTGGGGTGGGTTGCCTTTCCCTTCTCCAGGGGATCTTCCCAATCCAGGGATCAATCTTTCCAATCCAGGTCTCCTGCACTGCAGGTGGATTTCTTACCCTCTGAGCCACCAGGGAAGCCCTACCAAAGTCTTCGTAGAGTCAATTAACTGAAATGTAAATGCAAAACACTTAAGATACATCACATACAAACAATAATGTTTATTAAACACCGTGGGAAGAAAATGTGTGTTCTCCATGTACAAAGTACTACATTTTAACTGAGTTTCCCTTATAGTGGCAGAACCTAAATAATTAACTGAATTAATTCAAGATGAGCTCTATAGGGAAATAGATACACTGAGAACGCTTGTCTTTGATTTTCCTTTACACTTTTGTTGCTAAATAGTACTGAGTAGATTAACTGCAGCCTATTATTCTATATATATGAGAATAGAAAATTAAAAGTGTACAAGTTCTTGGATTTAGTACTGATGCGTAAGTGAAAACATACAATGCAGTAAAGATCGAAAGACTATATACGTAAATTTTTTCAAATATTTACTTCTAAAAAGTAATCCCCAACTAAAAATCGAAAACAAATTGGAAAAAAATTACTTTCATATCAAATTGGTTACAAGACCTACAAATGATTTGAGTGGGTTTACATTTTTAATTGAAGTATAGTTGATTTTCAATGTTTCAGTTATACTGTAAAGTGATTCATCTGTATGTGTGTGTGTATGCAAGTTATTTTTTCAGATTATTTTCCATTATAGGCTATTACAAGATATTGAATATAGCTCCTTGTACTATATAGTAAGACCCTTGTTTTTATTTATTGGGTTCACCAAAAAGTTCATACCAGTACAGAAAAACCTGAATGAAATTTCTGACAAGCCCAATGTTTTATATATAGTAGTGTGTATTTGTTAATCCTAAATTCCTAATTTATCCCTTCCCTTCCTTTCCCCTTTGGTAACCATAAATTTGCTTTTTATGTCTGTGAGTTTATTCCTGTTTTAAAATAAGTTCATTTGTATTCATATCATATTTTAAGATTCCACATATGTGTTATCACATGATATGTGTCTTATTCTGTCTGATTTACTCCACTGAGTATGATGGTCTCTAGGTCCCTCCATGTTATCTCAAATGGCATCATTTCATTCTTTTTGAGGGCTGAGTAATATCCCCCCCACCTTTTTTTTTTGCTTGTGGAAAGACTTTTCATATTGGAGTAGGCTGCCATTCCCTTCTCCAAGGGATCTTTCCAACCCAGGGATTGAACCTGAATCTCTTGCATCTCTTGCACTGCAGGTAGATTCTTTATCATCTGAGCCACCAGGGAAGCCCTTTTCATATATTATACTCTGATAAAGAACTTAAATGGAATTATGTGTAAATTAATATAAAATGATACCTCTATACCTCTGGTATTGACAGGTTTGAACTTGTACTCAAAGTGAAAGAAAGTGAAAGTGAAGTTACTCAGTCATGTCTGACTCTTTGTGACCCGATGGACTGTAGCCCACCAGGCTCCTCCATCCATGGGATTTTCCAGGCAAGAATACTGGAGTGGGTTGCCATTTTCTTCTCCAGAGGATCTTCTCAACCCAGGGATTGAACCCAGGTCTCCCTCATTGTAGGCAGACGCTTTACCGTCTGAGCCACCAGGGAAGTACCTTAAGGAACAACCATAATCCTTGGAATGATTGCATTAATGATTTCTTGTCCTTAGTCCATTGGAAGCTTTTTGATTATAGGAACTCATAGGGCTCATTTTTGTTTTATTGAAATCCCATTTAGTTATAAATTAGTTGTAGATAATCAGTTGCTTCAAATAAACTGAAAATATATATCTGACTTTTGGGAAACTTCATAGGTTTCTTTATCTATCATGTAGGTGATTATATATGGATACATTAAAAAAATAAGAGATTTTTTTCACTTCAACTTGAAATATTATCCCTGTATATTGCATGAATGAGAGATTTCCCCATATTTCCATCAGAGTAATATACTTGCTTTAATTCTTAAGCATGAGTGAACATGATACAAAAATTTGTGCTGACTTACTTGTGAAGAATGCATTTAAAGCTATTTTAAATGTGTTTCAATTTGTGAGACTTTACTTATTAAGAAATTGGTTATTATACTTAACATTCTAATCTGGTGGTAAAGGTATTCTTAAGAATTTGCAAGTAGTTTAGATTTTTAAAACTGAATGAGCGAGAACACTGTATAACCATCCTGCTGCTCCTTTAGTGCAATACAGTAAAACTCTGAAATTAAAAAAAAATCAAAGAACAAAGTAAAACACCATAATGTTAAACAGAATGGACAAGATCATCATAAACTCATGATTTTTTTTTTAAACTCATGATTTTTAAAAATACCTTTTTTCTAGCAATACAGTTAGAAACACTGCCCCCCACCCCCCACCCCAGTAGAAAACGGCACATCTAAGAGCCAGATTCTGGGGCTTCCCTGGTGTCTCAGGGGTTAAAGCGTCTGCCTCCAACTCGGGAGACCCGGGTTCGATCCCTGGGTCGGGAAGATCCTCTGGCGAAGGAAATGGTAACCCACTCCAGTATTCTTGCCTGGAGAATCCCATGGACGGAGAAGCCTGGTAGGCTACAGTCCATAGGGTCCCAAAGAGTCGGACACGACTGAGTGACTTCATCTTCATCTTCACCACTGGGATTCTAGGCTTTAAAGTACCCCACCCTCCTACTAGGAACCAGGACTCTTTGAAGAAATAGCTGATAGAAGTCTGCATCAGCAGAAATACAAGATGAAGCAGGGAGGTCTCAGGCCAGAAAGGAAGAAAGCTTTTTGAAGATTAATGGGGCCCTATCGCAAAGAGTGGGGCACGACTGAGTGACTGAACTGAACTGAACTGATGAGGAGGATAACAATAAACTGTGGAAAATTCTTCAAGAGATGGGAATACCAGACCACCTGACCTGCCTCTTGAGAAATCTGTGTGCAAGTCAGAAAGCAACAGTTAGAACTGGACATGGAACAACAGACTGGTTCCAAATAGGAAAAGGAGTACCTCAAAGCTGTATATTGTCACCCTGCTTATTTAACTTATATGCAGAGTACATCATGAGAAACGCTGGACTGGAAGAAGCACAAGCTGGAATCAAGATTGCTGGGAGAAATCTCAATAACCTCAGATATGAAGATGACACCACCCTTATGGCAGAAAGTGAAGAGGAACACAAAAGCCTCTTGATGAAAGTGAAAGAGGAGAGTGAAAAAGTTGGCTTAAAGCTCAACATTCAGAAAACAAAGATCATGGCATCTGGTCCCATCACTTCATGGCAAATAGACGGGGAAACAGTGGAAATAGTGGCTGACTTTATTTTTCTGGGCTCCAAAATCACTGCAGATGGTGATTGCAGCCATGAAATTAAAAGACACTTACTCCTTGGAAGGAAAGTTATGACCAACCTAGATAGCATATTGAAAAGCAGAGACATTACTTTGCCAACAAAGGTCCATATAGTCAAGGCTATGGTTTTTCCAGTAGTTATGTATCAATGTGAGAGCTGGACTCTAAAGAAAGCTGAGCGCCAAAGAATTGATGCTTTTGAACTGTGGTGTTGGAGAAGACTCTTGAGAGTCCCTTGGACTGCAAGGAGATCCAACCAGTCCATCCTAAAGGAAATAAGTCCTGAATCTTCATTGGAAGGACCGATGTTGAAGCTGAAACTCCAATACTTTGGCCACGCGATGAGAAGAGCTAACTCATTTGAAAAGACCCTGATGCTGGGAAAGATTGAGGGCTGGAGGAGAAGGGGATGACAGAGGATGAGATGGTTGGATGGCATCACCGACTCAATGGACATGAGTTTGGGTAAACTCCGGGAGTTGGTGGTAGACAGGGAGGCCTGGCATGCTGCAGTCCATGGGGTCGCAAAGAGTTGGACACACAAGAGTCAGTTCAGTCGGACTGAACTGAACTGAACTGATGAGGAGGACACAGAAGCCAGCTTGAAGGAACAACAAAGGCCGCTGTCATCATTATTTGGGCTTTACAAGGGAGGACTCAGGCCATGTGAATGCTCAGTGCTGCACTAATTGTAATATCAAGAAATCGTGAACCACCCAAACATCCATTCTTCAACTACAAAATTAATAAACAAATCATAACAGCTCCATTATGGTTACTCTACAGCAGTAAACCTGAATGAATTATAGCTACATGCAACATCATGAATGAATGAATTGCAGTAATGCAGTAATTTTGAATGGGAAAAGCAAGATACAGAAAAAAAAGTCAAGCATGATTCCACTTATATGAAGTTCAAAACCACTCAAAACTAAGCAATGTACTAGGCATACACATACGTGTGGTAAAACTATAGAGAAAAAACCAAGGGAAGCATAAACGTAAAATTCAGGATGGTGCTTACAACCTCTGAGGAAGGAAGAGATGGGATTGGACAAAGGCATACAAGGATTCCGAAGGTAATGGCAGTGTATATTTTCTAAAACTTATGTGTCAGGTGTCAAAGTATTACAATCTTTATCTCTTGCAGCAATTTATAAATGTATCTTCTCAATATTTAATAAAAACAATGAAAGGAAATAACCCGATGAACAAACTGCTGTAACAACTTTGGTAAAAAATTATCACTAAGGTTATTCCAGTAATAATGGTAAGGGTATGTCCTTCAGTCATTAAACAACTATTATGTGATAGCGTAGTGAATAAAATAGATGAAAACAGTTGCTCGACTGGAACTCACACCCCATGGAACAGAATCAAACAATTTGCTATCTTCTATGGACCAAAAAAGGCATTTCTTTCATTAGCAACTTGCTCAGATTTTGAAGTGAATGTTTCACAACTGTATTCTATATAACACTTGAAAAAAGTAACTACATATAAGATAAAATATTCTTCTGATTGAAAAGATCTTATTTTAGCCTGAGAAAAGTTATGATATAAATTTATGTTTTAGACTTAAATCTTTTCTTACAGCTCCCTCATCAAATCTGTAGACATAATTGCAAATAAGAGTTTTTGAGCAGCTACGTATCTTCTGATAGACATCTTCACCTTGGAAATAGGCAACCTAAAATTGCAACCTTTCAGGAAAAGCAATATTAAACACATTTAAGTGTCCATAGTCCACATATTTTTACGGCCTTTGGTTAGATTCTCAGATTCATCTACTTCATGTTGTAGTGTCTGCCAGGCATGACTAAAAACAGATTTTGTATTTTGGTCCCTTCCCCTGTAGTCACAGAATGTACAGCTTAATTGCCTAGATGCTTAAGTAGATCTCCCTGGTCAAAATAATATTCAAACAAGATAAAAAATTAAAAATTGGTCATTCCATGTAATTCTACATAGGTATAAAAAAGAAAACTGTCCTGAGCTAAAAATTAAAACACTAAAGAATGCATTCCACTCTTTCTTTGGCACAACACATCTACAGCAAGTTGATGACATTTCTTTAGAGCTGAGCCCAGACAAGATATAATTCACCATGTGCAAATTTATCTAAATTTGCCACAAGACAACATTGGTGTTCAGTCAGCACCAACAAATCCTCATAAGTATATCTAAGGTAACGTATAAAAATAATTCTTACAAATTAAAATATAATAAATTGCCTATAGTCCTGAACAATGAAGACTATAGATAATACTTATAATAACAATGCCCTTTATTTTAAAATGAAGTCCCCTCGACCAATGACTTCAACTGCATCTGCCCAGTTTGTAGTTGGTGGCTTCCCTCATAGCTCAGTTGGTAAAGAATCTGCCTGCAATGCAGGAGACCTGGGTTTGATTCCTGGATCAGGAGGATCTGCTGGAGAAAGGATAGGCTACCCACTCCTATATTCTTGGCCTTTCCTTGTGGCTCAGCTGGGAAAAAAATCTGCCTGCAATGCGGGAGACCTGGGTTCGATCCCTGGGTCAGGAAGATCCCCTGGAGAAGGAAATGGCAACCCACTCCAGTATTCTTGCCTGGAGAATCCCATGGACAGAGGAGCCTGGTGGGCTACAGCCCATGGGGTCACAAGAGACAGACACGACTTAGTGACTAAACCATCACCATCAGTTTGCAGTTAGTACTCAATTTTCACACAAACAAGTTGATAAAACCCCAAATTAAACATATCTAAAATGCATTATCTAGGCAGTTAAAAGATTGGAAAAGCAAGCTTTGTTTTTCTTTTAAAGGATGTAGTAAAGCCAGATTATTTCTTCAGATTCTATTTAAAGATAGAAAACAGAGGGATTTTGTGGGCCATACATAAGTTCTACTATGTCTACCTGTGCATGTGTACTCAACTGCTCAGCTGTGTCAGACTCTTTGCAACCCCATATAATATAGCCTGCCAGGTTTCTCTGTCCATGGAATTTTTCAGGCAAGAACACTGGAGTGGGTGGCCATTTCCTACTCCAGGGAATCTTGCCAAGCCAAAATTGAACCTGCATCTCTTACATCTCCTGCATTAGCAGGCGGATTCTTTATCTCTGTACCAGCTTGATGAATCAAGCTCTGAGGAATTTATAAAGTATCCCCACCGAGGAAGTGGCAGGGCAAAGACTCTTGTCTAGATTCTGTTTTCAAAATTTTGAATTCTCTTCAACATACTGCCTCTCTTAGTTGGAGTGAGTGACTTTCAAGAGCAGAAAGAAAAAGAAGACAATAACAATATGAGGAATACTCTAAGATGGTCTAAGAAATTTAGAAAAAGATTCATATATCGGAAATTCTATTATGGACAGCTTTCACCTTTTCAATCAAAATCTGAGTGCCCACTGTATACCAGGGACCTGGGACACAAACATGAACAAGAAAAGTCCCTGTCGTGGGGGATATAAAACAGTTTCAAAGACAATTACAATTAAATATTATAAAAGCAGTAACACAAAGCCTCTATGCAAGCATGAGAAAGGGTGTCACCTCTGGGAGGCCAAAGTCTGAAAAGCTTTTGTTTGGTAAACACGTCAGACACTGTGCAAGAAACTGGGGGCAGTGGTAAGTAAACAGGTGGGATTGCTGCTCTCATAGAGCTTGTATTACAGTAGGAGAAGGCACAGCAAATGAACGGGGTCATCCCGTGCAGTGATAATTATACTATGCTGTACTATAACAAGGAGACTGGGCCACCACTTTATGGAATGTCAAGGAAGCACACATGTGAGAAGAAAAAAACAACTAAGTCAAGGGCATACGCCCCTTCATATAGTTATTGCTTCATCTCTGAGGCAAAATCAGTAAGTTTTTTTTTTTTTTTTTAACTCAGCACCTTTATTCTGTAGGGCTTCCCTGATAGCTCAGTTGGTAAAGAGTCTGCCTGTAATGCAGGAGACCCCAGTTCGATCCCTGGGTTGGGAAGATCCCCTGCAGAAGGGAAGGCTGCCCACTCCAGTGTTCTGGCCTGGAGAATTCCATGGACCGTACAGTCCATTGGGTCGCAAAGAGTCGGACACAACTGAGCCACTTTTTCACGTTCACCTTTATTCTGCTTAGAGCTACCTTCAGGGTCATGGTGTAATTCTCCATAACTCACACTGTCTTGGTTCAATTTTCATCCTTGCCCAGTATGAAGAGGAAAGATCCCTTTCTCTCTCCATCATCAACAGGACTGCTCTCGGGGATTTGTGGCTCCTGTGCCCACTGCGCTGAGTGCTGGCCTCACCTGGACCAGCTCTCCTGGAAGGGCAGGCTACACATGGGGCTGCGGGGCTCTGGGTGGCCCTCGACCACCTGCAGGTCAGGTGCCTGGTGGAGGCCGCCCACCTGCCCGGCATGCAGACACTACTGCAGCAGCCCTTTGGAGCCCTCACTGTCCTCCTGGCTGCAGCCGTCATTTCCACCACAGCCTGGCTGCAAAGGGGCACCCCAATACCTGCCTGCGCCCCCTTCCACGTCTGTGATGGGAGACCTGTGGGCTGGTTTCTGCAGCACATGCTGCGACATGTGATGTCCACGTGTCGGAGCGAAGCCAGGCCTGGGATGAGGAAACCTGGGACAGAGTACAGTCGCCAGCTTCCAGGAGGTTCGAGAACCCCTGGAGTTGGGAGGTGCAGTCCTCAGGGCCTGCGCAAAGGTAGCCTGCCCAGAGCCGGATATGGCACAGGCAGCTAGCAGAGGTTGTCTTGGCCTCTCCTCCAAGACCTTGCTTCTGCTGCTAAGTTGCTTCAGTCGTGTCCGACTCTGTGCGACCCCATAGACAGCAGCCCACCAGGCTCCCCTATCCCTGGGATTCTCTAGGCAAGAACAATGGAGTGGGTTGCCATTTCCTTCTCCAATGCATGAAAGTGAAAAGTGAAAGCAACCCCATGGACTGCAGCCTACCAGGCTCCTCCGTCCATGGGATTTTCCAGGCAAGAGTACTGGAGTGGGTTGCCATTGCCTTCTCCAAGACCTTATTCCTCCCCAACTTTGCATGCCCTTGGGGGCTGAGTGCCATCCCAGAGGACTGCTCTTCTGCCTAAAATCCCAGACACTCAGGCCCAGGTGTTTGGACCTGACGGTGGAGAAGAGCAAATGGAGGTGAATGTGCCTGACTTCATTTGTGATGAAAACTGCAGGCCCAAGGGATAGGGGTCCTGCCAGACATCATTTTGAAGAAAAGGGACGACGGTTTTTAGGGAGAAAGCCTAGCAACAGTATCAGAAGAAAGATTTAATCCCCAAAGCTAACACCTTTTCAAATTTTGTCAACTCAGTAACCTTTAGTTTTCAGACGTTTCTTCACCCTCAATCCATTCCCCCACCTAAAGTATCGAGTTTTTTTGTTAAATCACACCAATAATAATTTTGGAAAAATCATAAAAAATAATGTGGTAACGTGATGTGATGTGAATATGGGAATCCTAAGATTAAAAGTCAAGGGACCCTGGGATATTAGTGTCAGGCCTGATCTGACCACCTGTAGGAACTACCATCACTTAATCCCTCAGCTTAAATTTATTAGTCAGTAAAGTGAAGGAGTTGAAATAGAGATTTTCAAAACTTTATGTTTGACCTTAGCAACTGTCCTACATTATCACTGATAGTCATTACATATTTTGGTAACTGTAATTGTCCCAGGATCAAAGCCAAAAATTAGGGCACTTAGCACAGGGAGATCAGGTGTGCTGCAGTCTATGGGTCATAAAGAGTAGGACATGACTGAGCAACTGAACTGACTGAGGCTTCCCTGTCCTTCACTATCTCCCAGAGTTTGCTCGAACTCATGTACATTGAGTCGGTGATGCCACCCAACCATCTCATCCTCTGTTGTCCCCTTCTCCTGCCTTCAATCTTTCCCAGCATCAGGGTCTTTTCTAGTGAGTCAGTTCTTGGTGTCAAGTGGCCAAAGTATTGGAGCTTCAGCTTCAGCATCAGTCCTTCCAACAAATAATCAGGACTGATTTCCTTTAGGATGGACTGGTTGGATCCCCTTGCAGTCCAAGAGACTCTCAAGAGTCTTCTCCAACACCACACTTCAAAAGTATCAGTTCTCTGGCGCTCAGCCTTCTTTATAGTCCAGCTCTCACATCCATACATGACTACTGGAAAAACCAAAGCTTTGACTAGATGGACCTTTGTCGGTAAAGTAATGTCTCTACTTTTTAATATGCTGTCTAGGTTTGTCATAACTTTTCTTCCAAGGAGCAAGTATCTTTTAATTTCATGGCTTTAGTCACCATCTGCAGTGATTCTGGAGCCCAAGAAAATAAAGTCTGTCACTGTTTCTATTGTTTCCCCATCTATTTGCCATGAAGTGATGGGACCAGATGCCACGATCTTAGGTTTTTGAATGTTGAGTTTTAAGCCAGCTTTTTCAATCTCCTCTTTTACCTTCATCAAGAGGCTCTTTAGTTCTTCTTTGCTTTCTGCATAAGGGTGGTGTTATCTGATTACCCTCCATAATATTGGTGAGCCTCATCCAATGAATCGAAGGTCTTAAGAGAACAAAGACTGATTTCCCCTAAGAAGGAAGTCTGCCAGCAAACGGCCTTTAGACTTGATATCCGCTCTCCCCTAGGTCTGTAGTCTACTGGCCTAACCTGAAGGTTTTGTTTTTATCAAGCCTCCACAACTATGTGGTCCAATTCCTTAAAATAAATCTCTCTCTTTTATATACATATAGTATTTTTTATATGCATACACACACACTTACATATCCTGTTGTTTCTATTTCTCTGGCTAACCCCAGGGACTGAAACGAGCCCAGTGAGCCCTTGGAGAGATGCTGTAGGAGAAGCCAGGGAAGGGATTATATCCTTTCTCATTCTGCTCCCTTTGATCTTCCCATTGACTAAATGCAACTAAAAGGCAGAAAGGAAAAGGAGCCTATGAATATAGTTTACACAAGCTAGGTTTCCAGCATACAGAGCAAGGTGGAGGTAAGAGATGAGCAGGCCTCGGGCAAAGAGTTAAACTCATTAAAAACAAAAAAAGCTTAGAAATCATTACCATAAAAGTCAGAAAAGTGGTCACCTTCTGAAGGGTGAGAAGGTAAAAGGATCCAGAAGGGATACATGGGTTGGGGGTATTTCCTTATTAGAATGTTGACTAAATGATTGTTTGTCTTATAGTTATCCATTAACTATATACATCTATGTTTTGTACTTTTTATAGATTTCATAATTTAAAAGTTTAAGGAAGAAAACAATATTTAACCATAAGAACTTTTATAATACATGAATTCTAACAGTCACAATCATTTTCCAGGTAAGCAAGTTTGTAGCACCTAAAATGAGTCTCTTTAAAACACTAGAAAGTTTATTATAGACAGTATACAAGTCCTGACAAGTTAGAGAACTAAGTATCTCAGAACTCAAAACTTTTTTTTTAAAAAGTTGCTTCCAGCCAGAGGGGGAAGAAAGAATAGTACCTGGAGATTTGGACATGTTTATTAACAAATGCTGAGAGTAAAGAAGAGTAGAGAGGTAAACGGTGAAGACAGAAGAAAAGGGACACAGACAGAGCAGTCCCTCCACTGTCAAAAGGGGAAGCCCATACACCACCACCAAAGCAACGAGCCTTGAGTAAGATAAAGGATATTTACTGTACTGGGACTAAAGGAAAAAGAAAAGGATGTATGTGGCTGCATGTAAAATTGTCAGTTTAGCAGTGGGAAGCTGAGACAGTTCCCCACCTGACGCTTCCTTTTTCTCCCTGATGAAGAGGTGGTGGACAGTGAGAAGGCTTGGACCACTTTGGAAAACAACAGCATCAACTACGTTTGCCAGGCAGTACCAAATGCCTGATTGAAGAATGGAGACCATGAATTTGTAGCACCATTAATCTGCAGAGTTTTGTGGTTTTCTACAGTAAAATTTAGCCACCCAGGGACAGCAACAGGAGAAAGAGAGAGAAGTGGGAGTTTGGTTTCTCTTGGAGAAATTCTTTAAGAGGATGGAGAAGTAATGGTCTGGTTCTCCTCCTCCACTCAGACTGGAATTCCACAAGGTAAACTGAAAACTTTCTGTACAAAGCAAAGTATGGGCTAACCTAGATGATCAGGATAAGGTACAGCTGGGCCCGCAACAAGGATATCAGGGAACAGGGCATGGTGGGTTAAACTGGCTATAAAGTTTTTAAGAAGAATTTGCCAGAGAAATGCCCTTCTATTGAGTAGTGGGTGGTGATGGGGTCCAGACTGGCTCTGGAAGACTCCAAATTTTTAGGTCACTCCTTGATATGAGAATCTAGAAGTACAAAATACAGGTGCATTATACACAGTTGTTTGCATACCTGTTCAGCAGGTTATCAAGTTCCTTTTAAGTACTGGTTAAGAAGCATACTTAGAAGGTGGCTGTGAATATGGTGCCTTTGAGAATTCCATGATTCTCAAGAGCTGACTCATTGGAAAAGACCTTGATGCTGGGAAAGATTGAAAGTAGGAGGAAAGGAGGGGGACAGAGGATGAGATGGTTAGATGGCATCACGGACTCAGTGGACATGAAGTTGGGCAAACTCTGAGATGGTGAGGGACAGGGCAGCCTGGTGCGCTGCACCCATGGAGGCACAGAGTCGGACACGACTGAACAACAAAATTGTGAATGGCTACTGGATAATCTTCACAGCTAATCCCATCATGCAGACAGCTATCAGCCCTTTGGGCTTCCCTGGTGGCTCAAAAAGTAAAGAATCTGCCTATAATGCAGGAGACCTGAAATCAACCCCTGGGTCGGGAAGATACCCTGGAGGAGGGCATGGCAACCCACTCCAGAATTCTTGCCTGGAGAATCCTATGGACAGAGGAGCCTGGCAGGCCTACAGTCTATGGGGTCGCAAAGAGTCAGACATGACTGAGCGACTAACAGTTTTACTTTCAAAGGGCTGAAACCTGTCAAAATCAGAAGATAGAACTTTAGAAAACCGATCAAGGCATACATTCACTTACTGCAGTTTGCTCTGGAAAATAATGTCTCCATACACAATTTAATGCTGCCATAATTCTAATTAAATTGTAAACACCTTGGTATCAAAAGGTCCTGCACCTTAGGTGCTTTATAGATGTCTGTTGAGCTGAGAAGGTAATGAAGGGCTTCCCATGTAGACTTACCTAAAGGGAAAAGAAAATGCTGGCCACATATCCTAGATTTCCAGGCCCATTGATAGTTAACCTTGTGACTATAAATGAATAAATAGTTTACACACTGGCCTCTTGTGCATTGGGTTAGCACAACCTTCAACCCTTACGTATGATCAACTCTGGACACCCTAACAAAATAAAGCTTCAGGGCTTGCAAAAACCAAGGAATGAGCCCTGGAAAATGTGACTCAACTGAGGCAATGTCATCCTGAGGCCAGCTTGAGCAACTCAGCTGGCCTCTCCCTGTGACATTTCTAGCATGGTGGTTTAGAACAGTGACTCTATTTAAATCAATCTGTCCTCCTACAATAAAAAAAATCTTTGAGATCATGGTGGGGTCGTTAGCAAAACATTGTTGTAATCATCATTAATGCAAGAGGACTGGGTAATTTATTAGAAATCACAGTGAATTAATAAAAAGCACTGGCAGAAAATGCCTCCTAATTCTAGAGTCCAGCCTGGGGAGTTACAAATTGTGTACAGTTTGTGACTGTTCCTGTGTAGCAACCTACTAACAGACTGTTCCATTTCAAGGCTACAGCTAGTGAGTACTAAAACATGTGTAACGAAACAAAACAAACTCTGCTTTTGTGTCTGTTTTGTATTTTTTATATTATGCTATACTTCACTGCTTCTTGCATTATGCCAGGGTTGCACATTTCTGAGTGTCTCATTCTTTTTGTTCATAGAGCCATCGACCTTTCTCACAATTCTGAAGAGTTCGACATAATGACCCATAAAAACAAGATCTTTCCCCATGTGGGAAACATTCCAGTTACAAATACTGATTATTCTTCTGTTTCTGTTGACCCACAAAAATATAGTTTCTTAACTAATCAGTTCAAAAAAAATGTTGCTTTCTAGATTTCACTAGAGTTTTCTTGCCCCTCAGAATTTCATAAATTCTCTTTAAGATTTCATAAATTCTCTTTAAGTCATAATGTAAACAAGGCTTATCCTTTCATTTTAGCTGGTGCCAAGTAATTTAACTATTACCTTTATATTAAATCAACAACGATATACTATGGTTTAAGGAGAACGTTTGAGAAGACAAAAAAAAAAAAATCCTGGGCTTATGGTGGGCAACTTATGCCATTACCTGGGTGGCAGGTTAGGCATTGGGAATATTAGGGCTTTACTCTACCTCTCATTCGGAGAAGGCAATGGCACCCCACTCCAGTACTCTTGCCTGGAAAATCCATGGACGGAGGAGCCTGGTAGGCTGCAGTCCATGGGGTCGCTAGGAGTCGGACATGACTGAGCAACTTCACTTTCACTTTTCACTTTCATGCATTGGAGA
The DNA here is from genome assembly GCF_027580195.1 of Bos mutus. Lineage (NCBI taxonomy): Eukaryota > Metazoa > Chordata > Mammalia > Artiodactyla > Bovidae > Bos > Bos mutus. The sequence goes on from NC_091623.1 coordinate 26,251,557, forward strand.
AGGAAATGGCAACCCACTCTAGTGTTCTTGCCTGGAGAATCCCAGGGACGGGGGAGCCTGGTGGGCTGCCATCTCTGGGGTGGCACAGAGTTGGACACGACTGAAGCGACTTAGCAGCAGCAGCAGCAGCAGCAGCAGCTACCTCTCATTTCCGGGATAGTCAGTGTAAAATTTGAGAGGCTCTGCTTGCCACTGGGATTAATCCAGAACTGACTTTGCTTTTGCTTCCCCTGTTTATCACTTCACGGAGGAAGGTTTGAATGCCATTTAATGTAGATTGAATTGCCTGGTCTCACTCTAGCCTTGACTGGTAAGGAGCTTGTAACACTAGGACATCTTGACGAAGCACATGAGACAAGCCCCTGCATTAGCAGAAACTGTGTTTGCCCTGTAGGAGTAGGAACCTATTGGTTGAAAAGGGGGTTGGATCTGGCTACAGCGGGGATGGGGTGGGGGAGAAACTGGAAGCACAGCTGGAGAGATGATAATACTCACACAAGTCCAGATGTTTTAATTTAAAGGTGAGAGGAGACAATATCCATCAATAATAATTCTCCAGTCCCAGATTTAGACTTTTTAAATTGAAGGGGCTCTAAAAAAGGAGTGTGGAGAGCAATGCTAGTAAAAATGTGTCCACAGGGATCTCTGGAAAAAGTGACAGAAGCAGGAATCAAAGGAAGAGAATATAACATCCTTCAGATAAGTTGAATGATCTGTTATAATGCCAAAAGGACTATTCCCCAAGAATACAAGTTGCTGACTTAATGGTATCAGTAGGGCTTGCCTCAGGAAAAATATCACTAAGAAAATTTCAATTGTTGTTTACTGTAAAAAGTGTCTAATTGCAGACAGGGTCACAGACACAAAAGTGGAAAGTATAAAGCAAGTTTCTAAAAAAAATAAGGATCAGCAGTACTGCATGAGGGCAGAAGTCATGTTAAGCAACTTGTGATAGCTGTTGAATGAAATAGGAGAATGTGCATGTGAAAGCATGCTTGTGAAATGTTCCCATTAGGACGATGCCTACTGGATGGCCTAGGCAGGGATGCATGCACTTGAACAGATCAAATAAAAGGAGTACAAGAGACGAGGAAGACTTAGGGATTTACCACTGGAAACTGCATAACTTCTATTACAGTTAAAACTGGAGACAGATGATAGGAATATTGAAAACAATCTATTTTTTAATATATTTCAGTTCTGCAAAAAGGGCTAGCAACAAAATATTACACCATTCAAATTTAATATCCTATATTTCTGTAGGTCTACACATGGAAAACTTCACAAGATATTATGCATAAATAAATCACACAATCAATATGCTTGATTATGATATTTACATATATTTTTTTCCCCAAGGCCAAATAGCAGAGCAGGCATCAGTTCAGTTCAGCTGCTCAGTCGTTTCCGACTCTTTGCGACCCCATGAATTGCAGCACGCCAGGCCTCCCTGTCCATCACCAACTCCGGAGTTCACTCAGACTCACGTCCATGGAGTCAGTGACACCATCCAGCCATCTCATCCTCTGTCGTCCCCTTCTCCTCCTGCCCCCAATCCCTCCCAGCATCAGGGTCTTTTCCAATGAGTCAACTCTTCGCATGAGGTGGCCAAAGTACTGGAGTATCAGCTTTAGCATCATTCCTTCCAAAGAAATCCCAGGGCTGATCTCCTTCAGAATGGACTGGTTGGATCTCCTTGCAGTCCAAGGGACCCTCAAGAGTCTTCTCCAACACCACAGTTCAAAAGCATCAATTCTTCAGCGCTCAGCCTTCTTCACAGTCCAACTCTCACATCCATACACGACCACAGGAAAAACCATAGCCTTGACTAGACGGACCTTTGTTGGCCAAGTAATGTCTCTGCTTTTCAATATGCTATCTAGGTTGGTCATAACTTTCCTTCCAAGGAGTAAGCGTCTTTTAATTTCATGGCTGCAGTCACCATCTGCAGTGATTTTGGAGCCCCAAAAAATAAAGTCTGACGCTGTTTCCACATCTATTTCCCATGAAGTGATGGGACCAGATGCCATGATCTTTGTTTTCTGAATGTTGAGCTTTAAGCCAACTTTTTTGCTCTCCACTTTCACTTTCATCAAGAGGCTTTTTAGTTCCTCTTCACTTTCTGCCATAAGGGTGGTGTCATCTGCATAGCTGAGGTTATTGATATTTCTCCCGGCAATCTTGATTCCAGCTTGTGCTTCCTCCAGCCCAGTGTTTCTCATGATATACTCTGCATATAAGTTAAATAAGCAGGGTGACAATATACAGCCTTGACGTACTCCTTTTCCTATTTGGAACCAGTCTGTTGTTCCATGTCCAGTTCTAACTGTTGCTTCCTGACCTGCATACAGATTTCTCAAGAGGCAGGTCAGGTGGTCTGGTATTCCCATGTCTTTCAGAATTTTCCACAGTTTATTGTGATCCACACAGTCAAAGACTTTGGCATAGTCAATAAAGCCCCGAGGCCAGGGGCGGCAACCTGGGAGGAGCAACCCCACGCCCGAGGCCAGGGGCGGTGGCTGGGAGGAGCAACCCCACATCCAAGGAGTGGTGGCTGCGGGGGCACAGGAGGGCCTAGAGGAGCTATCCCATGTTGAAGGTCAGGAAAGGGCGGTGGTGAGGAGATACCCCTCGTCCAAGGTAAGGAGCAGCGGCTGCGCTTTGCTGGAGCATCCGTGAAGAGATACCCCACGCCCAAGGTAAGAGAAACCCAAGTAAGACAGTAGGTGTTGCAAGAGGGCATCAGAGGGCAGACACACTGAAACCATACTCACAGAAAACTAGTCAATCCAATCACACTAGGACCACAGCCTTGTCTAACTCAATGACTCTAAAGAAAGCTGAGCACCAAAGAATTGATGTTTTTGAACTGTGGTGTTGGAGAAGGCTCTTGAGAGTCCCTTGGACTGCAAAGAGATCAAACCAGTCAAACCTAAAAGAAATCAGTCCTGAATGTTCCTTGGAAGGACTGATGTTGAAGCTGAAACTCCAATACTTTGGCCACCTGATGCGAAGAACTGACTCACTAGAAAACACCCTGATGCTGGGAAAGACTGAAGGCAGGATGAGAAGGGGACGACAGATGATGAGATGGTTGGACAGCATGATCAACTCAATGGACATGAGTCTGAGCAAGCTCCAGCAGTTGGTGATGGACAGTGAAGCCTGGCGTGCTGCAGTCCCTGGGGTCGCAAAGAGTTGGACATGACTGAGCGACTAGTCAATCTAGTCACACTAGGACCACAGCCTTGTCTAACTCAATGAAACTAAGCCATGCCCGTGGGGCAACCCAAGACGGGCGGGTCATGGTGGAGAAATATGACAGAATGTGGTCCACTGGAGAAGGGAATGGCAAACCACTTCAGTATTCTTGCCTTGAGAACCCCATGAACAGTATGAAAAGGCAAAACGATAGGATACTGAAAGAGGAACTCCCGAGGTCAGTAGGTGCCCAATATGCTACTGGAGATGAGTGGAGAAATAACTCCAGAAAGAATGAAGGGATGGAGTCAAAGCAAAAACAATACCCAGCTGTGGATGTGACTGGTGATAGAAGCAAGGTCCGATGCTGTAAAGAGCAATATTGCATAGGAACCTGGAATGTCAGGTCCATGAATCAAGGCAAATTGGAAGTGGTCAAACAAGAGATGGCAAGAGTGAATGTCGACGTTCTAGGAATCAGCAAACTGAAATGGACTGGAATGGGTGAATTTAACTCAGATGACCATTATATCTACTACCAGGGACACGAATCCCTCAGAAGAAATGGAGTAGCCATCATGGTCAACAAAAGAGTCCGTAATGCAGTACTTGGATGCAATCTCAAAAACGACAGAATGATCTCTGTTCGTTTCCAAGGCAAATCATTCAATATCACAGTAATCCAAGTCTATGCCCCAACCAGTAATGCTGAAGAAGCTGAAGAGCAGGCATAGTAAAAGCCAAAAACCCAGGTTTCTTTGAAGTTCAAACCTTTGAAAAGGGCTGGTAAGAGAGAGGCTATCCTGATTCCAAGAAATATACGTTCTGGCATTTTTAAAGCAACATTTTAACTGAAAACAGAACAATTGTTTGAAAAACATGATTGGGGACAATAACACAGATGAACAGATATGTTCAAACAAACACAAAAATGAACATCTTAGACCTTTTCTGAAAGAGCTTACAGTAGTTGGCTTTTGTATATACATGGTACGGATTCTCACTTCAGCTTCTCCAAACAGAATGAATGATATTGCAGCCTTGTAGTTTACAAGAGATCCAAAAATTTAGAAGAAAACTGCTGACTGTTTCTCTGAGAAGAGTTATCCAGATAATAAAAAGAGGAACATCAACTTTTCTCAAGACTGAGGGTATGGTTACTGACTCTGCTACCTGACTTTGCTTGCATTACTTATGTGGAGTACTGCAAGCTCTGGTGGTTTAAAAAAAAAGAAAAAGCTAATCTTGAATTCTGTGATTTTTGTGTAAATTTGCAAACGTTTATCTTTCATTAGATTAGTTAGTACAATACAAATACATTTTTTACTGGGCTGATTTCTAGGCAAGTAGGTCTGCGGTTTATCTATGTTACCTTCTCCTATCTCGCCCTTACTTCCTCTCTCACAGCCGCCCTTGCAGCACCAGCTAGCCCAGCATCCTGTCCTGCTTCCTGGCAGACCAGGACTCCACTGTGATATCCTAAGCTTCCTCTGTAAGACACAGACTCAGACGCCAGACCAGTAGTCTCTAAACTTTTTGACTGAGCATCCTATTGTAAGAATTTTGAGTATACCCCCAATATCTTTATAAATGACAAGCATCAGTTCAGTTCAGTTCAGTCACTCAGTCGTGTCCAACTCTTTGCGACCCCATGAATCGCAGCAAGCTAGGCCTCCCTGTCCATCACCAACTCCTGGAGTTCACTCAAACTCATGTGCATCGACTCGGTGATGCCATCCAGCCATCTCATCCTCTGTCGTCCCCTTCTCCTCCTGCCCCAATCCCTCCCAGCATCAGAGTCTTTTCCAATGAGTCAACTCTTTGCATGAGGTGGCCAAAGTACTAGAGTTTCAGTTTTAGCATGTATTACTGTTAATATATTGTGACCACAGTAAAACACATTGAAATGGAAAATTTTCAATAGATGAGATAAGGATAAAGTAAATCACATTAAAAAAAACTTTTTAAAATGTATTACTAATAATTCAAAATATATTTTTCTCTAGAATGTTATTGCCAACAAATCTTTTATGGAGAATAACAATTGAATATGCTTAATGAAAAAACTAAGATCATGGCATCCGGTCCCATCACTTGATGGCAGGTCGAAGGGGAAAAAGTGACATCACTTTGCCAACAAAGGGCAAGGCAATCAAAGCTCTTCGCATGAGGTGGCCAAAGTACTGGAGTTTCAGCTTTAGCATCATTCCTTCCAAAGAAATCCCAGGGCTGGTTGGATCTCCTTGCAGTCCAAGGGACTCTCAAGAGTCTTCTCCAACACCACAGTTCAAAAGCATCAATTCTTCGGTGCTCAGCCTTTTTCACAGTCCAACTCTCACATCCATACATGACCACTGGAAAAACCATAGCCTTGACTAGACGGACCTTTGTTGGCAAAGTAATGTCTCTGCTTTTCAATATGCCCTCTAGGTTGGTCATAACTTTTCTTCCAAGGAGTAAGCGTCTTTTAATTTTATGGCTGCAGTCACCATCTGCAGTGATTTTGGAGCCCCAAAAAACAAAGTCTGACACTGTTTCCACTGTTTCCCCATCTATTTCCCATGAAGTGATGGGACCAGATGCCATGATCTTCGTTTTCTGAATGTTGAGCTTTAAGCCAACTTTTTTGCTCTCCATTTTCACTTTCATCAAGAGACTTTTTAGTTCCTCTTCACTTTCTGCCATAAGGGTGGTGTCATCTGCATAGCTGAGGTTATTGATATCTCTCCTGGCAATCTTGATTCCAGCTTGTGTTTCTTCCAGTCCAGCGTTTCTCATGATGTACTCTGCATATAGGTTAAATAAACAGGGTGACAATATACAGCCTTGACGTACTCCTTTTCCTATTTAGAACCAGTCTGTTGTTCCATGTCCAGTTCTAACTGTTGCTTCCTGACCTGCATACAGATTTCTCAAGAGGCAGGTCAGGTGGTCTGGTATTCCCATGTCTTTCAGAATTTTCCACAGTTTATTGTGATCCACACAGTCAAAGGCTTTGGCATAGTCAATAAAGCAGAAATAGATGTTTTTCTGGAACTCTCTTGCTTTTTCCATGATCCAGCAGATGCTGGCAATTTGATCTCTGGTTCCTCTGCCTTTTCTAAAACCAGCTTGAACATCAGGAAGTTCACAGTTCACATATTGCTGAAGCCTGGCTTGGAGAATTTTGAGCATTACTTTACTTGCATGTGAGATGACCATCTTACCTAATGTTATTCAAATGGTTTAAAAAAACCTATAAGATAACCAGAGTTTTTATAGGTTACATGTATTTTCAATCACAAAACACAGAGTGGGTGAGGGGTTGCTAACTGGAGCTAGTTATTTGAGTTTGAATCACAGCTCCCGGAGTCTCACTATTTGTATAGCTGTGGGCAAGTAAATTAGCCTCTCTATGCTATAATTTTCTCTCCTGTAAATTAGGATTAGAACCTACTTGATAGGGTTATTTAAAAGTCAATATTTATAAAGCACTTAATATATCTGGCATATGATGTGACATGTATGTGTGCTTAGTCGTGTCCGACTCTTTGCAACCCAATGGACTGCAGCCCACCAGGCTCCTCAGTACATAGAATTTGGACCAGGCAAGAATACTGGAGTGGATTGCCATTTCCTCCTCCAGGGAATCTTGCCGACCCAGGAATCGAACCCGCATCCCCTTGTCTTCTGCATTGGCAGGCAAATTCGTTGCTATTGAGCCACCTGGGAAGCCCCCTGTCTGGCATATATTAACTGTTATTTAAGTGTATTAAGAAATATAGAGAGAATTCTCATGCCCTGCTACTGGGAGTGTAATACTTAAAACCACTTTTAAAATCAGTTGGGTACTATCTACCAAAATTAGAGGTAGACTTACCCTGTGATCTAGCATATGCACCAAGATACTATATTTTAAAACAAGAGTAGTCTTTGGTGGCTTTGCTTGACAGTTCAGTTCAGTTGCTCAGTCGTGTCTGACTCTTTGCAGCCCCAAGGACTGCAGCATGCCAGGCTTCCCTGTCCATCACAAACTTCCGGAGTTTGCTCAAACTCATGTCCATAAGTCGGTGATGCCATCCAACCATCTCATCCTCTGTCATCCCTGTCTCCTCCTGCTTTCAATCTTTCCCAGCACTAGAGTCTTTTCCAAGGAGTCAGCTCTTCGCATCAGGCTTTGCTTGGAATAGGCTAAAACTAGAAATAACCCACACGGGCATCTAAAATGGAATGGATAGGTAAATAGTAATTTATATATCCACCGGATGCTATTTAGCAATAAAAAGGAATAATAGGGACAAACCACAGCTACAACAACATAAATAAATCTTACAAATGAAGATGAGCACAAGAACCAAGACACAAAAGAGTATATAGAGTGTATAGAGTATATATATAAGACTCAACTTATATACCCACTCCAGTGTTCTTGCCTGGAGAATCCCAGGGATGGGGGAGCCTGGTGGGCTGCTGTCTATGGGGTCACACAGAGTCGGACACGACTGAAGCGACTTAGCAGCAGCAGCAGCAACTTACATAAAGTTGAGCAACAAGAAAAACCAGAATATCAGCTTAGGAATGCACGTATAGATAGTAAAACTGTAAGGAAAAATAAACAAATAGTCATCACAAAAATCAGGCTCATGATTCTAAGAAAAAGAATGGAACTGTAACTGAGAAGGGGCAGCTGTGAGTTGGGGGCAGTGTGTGTGTGTGCACCCTTGCACGAGTGCTGATAACGCTCCACTTTCTGCACCGGGAGATTGCTTAGGAATGCTTACTTTATAATTATTTATTAACTACATGCATTGGTATTATGCACTTTTCTGTATGTGCTATATTTTACAGTGAAGAAGCATTTTTAAAAACTGCTATACAAGTTTTGTTTTCACAAAATTAACCTTAGTTTCTGGCTCCAGCTTCTTTGCTGGGAAAACTGCTTATGAGAAATACCTCAAATGAATTCCATGTGGTTGCTCTCACTGTAAGCTTGGAATCTTTCCTTTCTTAAACAGTTTTTTTTTTGTTGTTTTTTTTTTTAAGTCTAAGTAACTCACTCACAGAAGTTTTGCATAAAATAAAGTTTGTTTTTTTTAAGTCAATTGTTGAAAATACCATCATAAGTTGTATTAGAGAAAGAATATCTCTCTACTATAGCTTTCCTTTAGTGGCTCACAGAACTGTCATTTTTAAAATGTATTTCATTACTGAAACACAATCTAGTAAATACCACACTGAAACAGAATCTACTCAACACCATAACATGAGACATATTGAAAACATCTGTGCTTTTTGTTTAACATTATAGTAAACTTCCCACATTGTGTAACATGTTCCAATACTGGTGTCTTTAGGTCTTTAGCAATGTTTTATATTCACTCAAGGTATTTGCTATCAAAGGAATGCAGTATTTCCCCCTCATTTGTGTTCCATGTGTTGCTGGGAATAACACTTATCTTCACAATAAGAAAACTATTTTCCCAGTGATATGTTGCTTTTTGACTTTTTAAGGAAGCTCCGAAAAGACTTCATAGCACTTATAATTGGTGAATTTTCTTTAAAGTATTGCTTGAATCGTTCATTCCTTAAACATTTTAGAAATATCATTGAGCTTTATCTTCAAGTTTGGATGTCCAGTTTTTAGTTCATTTCAGTCGCTCAGGCGTGTCCTACTCTTTTCGACTCCATGGACTGCAGCACGCCAGGCCTCCCTGTCCATCACCAACTCCCAGAGGTTTCTCAAACTCATGTCCATTAAGTTGGTGATGCCATCCAGCCATCTTGTCCTCTGTCCTCCCCTTCTCCTCCTGCCTTCAATCTTTCCCAGCGTCTTTTCAAATGAGTCAGTTCTTCGAATCAGGTGGCCAAAGTATTGGTTTCAGCTTCTGCATCAGTCCTTCCAATGAACACCCAGGACTGATCTCCTTCAGGATGGACTGGTTGGATCTCCTTGCAGTCTGAGGGACTCTCAAGAGTCTTCTCCAACACTACAGTTCAAAAACTGGACTTTAAAAGTCCAGTTTTTAAGTGATTAGCTAATTGTGATAGGGCTTCCCTCGTAGCTCAGCTGGTAAAGAATCTACCTCCAATGCAGGAGACTCCAGTTGGATTCCTAGGTCAGAAAGATCCTCTGGAGAAGGAATAGGCTACCCATTCCAGTATTCTTGGGCTTTTCTGGTGGTTCAGACAGTAAAGAATCTGCCTGCAATGCAGGAGACCTGGGTTTGATCCCTGGGTTGGGAAGATCCCCTGGAGAAGGGAACAGCTACCCACTCCAGTATTCTGGCCTGGAGAATTCCATGGACAGAGGAGCCTGATGGGCTACAGTCCATGGGGATCACAAAGAGTCAGACATGACTGAGTGACTTTCACTTTCACTCAGAACATTATCTATTAACTGTAATACATCCTTCAGATGAAGATGTTAGCAAAAGTAACTATAAATCCATGCCTAAAACAGTTTTTAAAAATTTACTTTTAATTGGAGAATAATTCCTTCACAATGCTGTGTTGGTTTCTGCTGTAACAATGTGAATGAGCCATCAGTAAACATACACCCCCTCCCTCCCACCCACCCCGCTAGGTTGTCAGAGCACCGGGCAGAACTCCCTGTGGTACACAGCAACTTCCCACTACCTGTCTATTTTACACAGGATGGTGTATCTACGTCAAGGCTACTCTCTCAGTTCGTCTCACCCTCTCCTTCCTCTGCTGTGTCCACGGTCCATTCTCTAAGTCTGTTAAAGCAGTTTTTAATGATTATTGCCAACTGATTGTCAATCTGATTAGTCATTAGTTTTTCACCTTACCATGTGACTCCCAGAGAGTGCCCGATATGTCAGCTCAGTCCATTGTGTTTGCCCGTTCTTGCATTATTAACATTGTCTCCATTGATCCATGCTGCAATAGTTTACTTAAATGTCATCTATAAATCCATTTAGTCAGATACAGAAACTGCAACATGTGGCAATATGTTACAGATACATATGTATATCTATGGGTGATTCATATTGATGTTTGGCAGAAACCAATACAATTCTGTAAAGCATTTATCCTTCAGTTAAAAAACCATATAAAAAAGTGAACAAAGGAGAGAGTCTTCCCCTCTCCCACTGTGTGCTGAGGTGCTCCCACCCTCTCCCTGGAACACCCTGAATGCCTGCCCACTTTGGGATCAAATGGGGGTGCCACCACCAACCCTCACATTAAATATCAGCAGAGCTTAATTTCTTTCCTTTTTTTGGGGGGGGGGTAAAAAATAAATGTTTGAAGATAAAAATTCAAATACCTTTTCTGGAATCTCAGGGGTCGATGCTGGCTCCCCACTTTGGAGATGCATCTTACACTCATATGTGGTTATATTTTATCTCAGGATAAGATCATCTATCTGAATGAATATGAAATGATGGCATGCCAGCCAGGAAAACAAAAACATACTGTTAAGGCTGTAGGTCCTTCCTTATCTGTGTGTTCTGCAGTGACCTTGAGGTTGGAGGACATAGATAATCCAATTTGTTACACACTGGCAAAAGTGAAAACAAACAAACCCTTAATGCTACTAATGAGGGAAACTACAAATATATAAACCCAATAAAAATTGTACATAAAAGAGAAATGATTATTTAAAAGGTAGTCTTTAAGATAATTATGAAAAAAAGTCTTTAAGATATTGGGAAATGGACCATCAGTGATACTGTGTGACTAGCTCCTATAATAACTGACCCCAAAATATCTGGTTTAATTCAATAAAGATCTATTTTCTCACTCAGAGTACAGTGCATGCCATGAGGAGGCTCTGCTGTAACTAATAATTCAGAGACTCAGATTGCTTCCAAGCTGCAGATCAGACACAGTCAAGCACATGGCTTCAAGGTTGACCTGCCTTCATCCAGTTGGGAGATAGCCAAATGAAAAAACATGGAGATGGTACACCCCTTAACTGCTCAGGAGGGATCATATTCCACTAGTGAGAATTAATCTCATGGCCCTGCTGCTGCTGCTGCTAAGTCGCTTCAGTCATGTCCATCTGTGTGTGACCCCAGAGACGGCAGCCCACCAGGCTCCCTCATCCCTGCGATTCTCCAGGCAAGAACACCGGAGTGGGTTGCCATTTCCTTCTCCAATACATCAAAGTGAAAAGTGAAAGTGAAGTCGCTCAGTCGTGAAGTTGCTCAGTCGTGTCCAACTCTGTGCGACCCCAGAGACGGCAGCCCACCGGGCTCCCCCGTCCCTGCGATTCTCCAGGCAAGAACACTGGAGTGGGTTGCCATGCATTCTCCAATGCATGAAAGTGAAAAGTGTGAAGTCGCTCAGTCGTGTCAGACTCCTAGCGACCCCATGGACTGCAGCTCACCAGGCTCCTCCATCCATGGGATTTTCCAGGCAAGAGTACTGGAGTGGGGTGCCATTGCCTTCTCCGAATCTCATGGCCCTATCTACATGCAAAAACTCTGGGACATGTCCTTTTTCTATGGCGCCTGGAAGAGAAAATGGGTTTGGTGAGCATCCAGCTAGTCTTTGTCAAATAAACAGAGTTGGTCTAGGGATTCCAAGGTTGTAACTTGGGTATCACCAAGTCTGACTTTGGAAATCTCTTGGGTAGCCTCTACCACTCTCATTTCTGCCTGCTGTAATGAAGGCATCAGAACACCAGCACTAATTTTAGCTCTTGCTGTTCCCTGAATAAGCCATGATCATCCGCATCTCTACATCTTTGCATGTGATTTGCATATAAGGTCTGTCCGTTCTTTCTAGTATTTCTAACCTCCCCTTCTTCCCAAGCTAGCAGGCTTCTCCTCCTCTTCTAAGACCTAAGACAGTGCTTACTTCCTCCATGCACTTCTCTCTGATGACATAGAAGGCACAGATCTCTTCTTAACATTTACTGAACTTTATCTTTGTACTTTGTTCCTACCTGTATTACTGAATGCATAAACCTGCATGATAATTTTTAAGGAACAAGTACATTTTCAAAAGGATCAGACGCACCAATATTCATAACACAGTGACCATTAATAATAGATTTAGCTTCTCAAGAATAAGGACTGGGTCTTATGTATCTTAATATCTCTCATGTGTACCAGCACTGGCCTGGCTTACATACTCAATAACTGAGGAAAAACTGAATGCTGTCTGCCAGGTTCCAGCAACTTCCCAGCTTCCCAACCCTTCCTGCCCCTTTCCAGCAACTCTAACTCTCTCTGCCTTGTGGTAAAATGCATTAAACACAACATTTACCTTTGCCACCATTTAAAAATGCACATTTTCATATGCACCTTGTTTGCAATAGTTCTTTTCACATTTTCATCTTACAAAACAGAAAATCTACACTCATTGAACTCCGAATTTTCCTCTTCCAGAAGCCCCCTTAAAACCAGCATTCTGCTTTCTAAGAGTCTAACTACCTGAGATATCTCTTGTAAGTAGAATGATGCAGTCTTTGTCTTTCTATGACTAGCTTATTGCCCTCAAGATTCATTCATGTTGCAACATGTGACAGGATTTCCCTATTTTCTTAGACAGAATAATATTTCTTTCTATGTATATACCACATTTTCTATATCCATTCAACCATTCCGATGTCTTTGCTTTTGACTTGGGGTTACTGGCGGCGATTGATGACCCATGAGAAAAGATGATCTTGTATTATTTTGGGGTGCTTCTAGAGACTAAAAGAGAAACTATACTGGGTGCAAAGGAAAATATGATTTTTAAACATCAGTGACTTACATAAAGAATGCCCCCTCATTATACCCTATCTGAGCATGAGAAACTATTAAACCCCTTTCAACTGAGCAGCCGGGGCCCACAATAAAAAGCTGCTTACATTCCAAACGCCTCTCACCCTGGGGTTTTCACTGCCCTACTCAGCACCTCCTGTTTCATAGCCTCAAAATAGCTCTGTTGAGAAAAGAAACAGCAACATTTTAAAGTAGGGCAAAATAAATAAAGGGATAAACAAGAACTCTTTCAACACGGAGCACTTGCGAGAATTTTCCTGTTTATGGAGAGGCAGAGCCCCAGAGTAAACTCTGGCTCCTCTTCGAATCCAGTGGATTCCAGTGTTCACTTGCATCGAGGAATTTGAGGCCCTTTGGGGACACTGACAGCCTTTAGTTCAAGGCGTTATCATGAAAGAATCTAAAGTATCCTTGCATTAGCACGATCGTTATTTTTTCAGCTGGCCTGAGGAGCTATTATTAAACATGTAGCCATAATGCGTACCGAAAAATCCCCCACGTAAGCTCGCATTTGGTCTGTAAACACGTTAAACAACCTCACGCGTAACGACTTCCTACAGCTATCACAATCAGAACCTCAACACTTAAACAAAACAAAACAAAATCCTCCGGCTTTTGGTCAAAAAAGATGCCAAATATAGCTTGAAGTAGTAAATAATCCTCCCGGCAAGCGACGATCGCGAATTAATCGGTGCGTGAACAAAGAACCCTTTCTGCACTACGATGAATGTTGCCTTTCTTTTTTTTCTCCAAGTATGATTGTAGAAAACAGCTGTACTACATGTTGACAAATGACCAAGCGGCAGACTTGGTAAAAACACTTTTGGTCAAGGCCAAGAAGGGGGGAGGGAAAAAAAGGGGGGGGCTGCTGGAGCGGCCACGGGGCTGGATTCCCTGGCTTCCCTTACCTTTTTTTTTTTCCCCTAGTCTTTAGGGAGCAGGGGCCGCAACCGCCCATCACCACACCCCGCCTCCCCCCCACCCCTTTCCCCGGCTCGGCTCCGGTTACAGCCTTTCGAGTTGAACAAACTTGCTGCAGGCGGATTGGTGACCGGGAGCTCTCGGGCCGGGACGTCGTATTTATTAATTTATATTCCGCGGCGCCCCGCGCGGGCCGTTCCTTTGTATCCGGCCCGCCGCCGCCGCCGCTGCCCCGGCTCGGGGGGGAGCCTCAGCGGGGAGCGAAGCCCCCGCGTCCGCCCGAAGACCCCCCCCTCCCCAGCTCCAAGGCCGGCACGTGCGGCTGCCGCCCGGCCCGCAGAGAGGGGCGGAGGCCCGGCTTCTCCCCCACCCGCCGCTGAGCCAGAAGCAAGAGGCGCGGCTGCGGGCCGCCCGGCCGGGAAAGCGCGGCGCCCGGCGAGTCTCCGCGGCGGCGGCGGGGGCCCGGCAGCGGGAACGGCGGGTCCCCCCGCCCCGGGATGCGCCCCGGCACTTCCTGACTGGCTGGCGGCGCGCACGCGGCCCCCGGAGCTCGCTCGCCCGCCCGCTCTGCGTCGGCCGCGCCGCGCTGGAGGCGCGCGAGGAGGGGGAGACGCGGCCCGGGATGAGCTGATTGCTGGGGGGGCGCGCGCGGTGGTGGTGGGGGGCGGAAACCACGCCGCCGCCTGGCCCCTGCAGGCCGCGAGGAGCCGACCTTTCTCCGCGTCGCCGCCCGGCCCCGGGGGACTGGAGATCATGTACGTACGCGTCGGGGGCCCGCTCTGGTCTCCAGCCCCGGCGCGTGCCGTGCGCCCCACCCCGGGCCCGGGGGGCTCTCGCGCGCCCGTCCTCGCCGCGCGCTGTCCCCCGCGCTCACCACGCGCCTCTTCTCCCCCCCGGTCTCGGCCGCCTTAGGTCCATTCACATCGTGGCGCTGGGGAACGAGGGGGACGCGTTCCACCAGGACAGCCGGCCGTCGGGGCTCATCCGCGCCTACCTGGGGAGAAGCCCGCTGGTCTCCGGGGACGAGAGCAGCTTGTTGCTGAGCGCGAGCGGCGCGGCCGCGCGGCCCGTGTTCACCGAGTATCAGGCCAGCGCGTTTGGGAACGTCAAGCTGGTGGTCCACGACTGTCCCGTCTGGGTAAGGGGGCTGACGGAGCTTTCCTTTTCTTTCTTTTCTCCCCCCGCCTCCCCTTTCATGAATGTCAACGTCCGGGTCACCGGGGGAGAGTTTTTTTTTTTTTTTTTTTTTTTTAACATTTTGGGGAAAGTCTTTGGTCCTTCGTTTCAGGGGCAGGGGCCAGCCTAATCAAAGAACACTCTTAGAAGGAAAAAAAAAAAAAGCCCCAGTGAGAATGTGAAGCACTTAGGCGTACGTTTCACGATTGTGGGTTGTCTCTTGGTTAAGACAGCTGATCCTTAAATGTCCCAACCCCAAGGGACGCGGGTCACTAAGTTTCACCAGCAGAGAGCAGTGTTTTTTTTTGTTTGTTTGTTTGTTTGTTTGTTTTTCATGCCTATCCTGTGTGGATGATATAGTAATATGAGTGTTCTAAAAATAAAGATCTCTGAAAGCTCAACAGAGCCAAAATACATTTCACTGGGGGCCAGCTCAGAAATAGGACCCCTGGAAGGGATGGGGAAAGTCAGGGACTGAGAATTAAATTTAAACGACTCGTTTATAGCACTTTGAAAAAATTTTTAATTAGTTTTTAATTTTAATAGTGCAGATGTTACTGATATATTTAGCCATTTCTTTTTCCTGACCCGTAAATCAGAAATATTACTGATAATATTTTGGGACTTGAAAAAAGCTTTAAAATTTGCGATGATTAGAAGAAATTGTAATGAAGTTGATAAATGCTAGTCTAATTCTTGAGTGATAAAAGAAGAAAGAAATCCACACCCTGATGGTATAAATGCTTTTCAGTACACAGTAGCATCCAGAATGTGTTCATGGAATCTTATTTCAAAGTTTCTGAGTCTTTACTCGTATAGAGTCTACATTGCAGCTAAGTGTTCTATTTTATAACAGAAGAAGGTTTAAGGTTTGAAAAAAATACAGGTTATCCTTATGTGAGATTTACATTTAAACCACAGTTTAAAAAAAGTGAAATAGGGACTATAGGCTATACCTATACAAAGATAGGATACACCTTTCCAAAGAAATGTATAAAATGTCCGTAAAAGCATTTCTTATGTGGATTTCCATATTTACAGAAAGGAAAGATCACTTGTCCAAATAAATTTTCAGCTAAAAAGTAAATTTATGTTAGTAGACTAAAATAAATGAAAAACAGGCCTTTTCAGTCTAACAGGGAGGCTGTTAAACTCCTAATTATGACATTGATGATGCTGATCATAAGAAGCATGGGTAGAGAACTTACTGGCTGGAGTCCATGCAAGCAAATGAAACCCTTCTTCCCCTTTGATCATTTCATTGTGAAAAATCTTACAATCTAAAAACTTACTGTGTCTATACTCAGTTGGAACAAATATTGAGTGAAGAGAGTAACTAAATGTAGGGGAAATAAAATAAGCTGAATTAGGATGTTAGGATGACCTTTTCTGGTTTTTTTGTTGTTGTTATTGTTGTTTTGAGCAGTTAACTCCTGTTGATGTTATTATTAATAATTTAACAAAAAGCAGTACTTGTGATCCCATGGATTGTAGTAAATGAAACCTTCCAAATCAGTTAAAATTAACCTTTGTTGTCTAGATTTTTGATTGTTACGTTTTATTATTCTAATCACCTTTGTTTGGTTAGACTCTGGCCCTTTTAAAGGCATTGAGTTTGTATGTAACCAGGCACAGTTTTCTGGGTTATAATGGTCTTCAGGCATAGTAGAATGTGTTTGTAGAGCTACTCTTTATAAGATGCTTTTCTTCTCTAGGTGGTAAGTAAAAGCCCATTGGAGGTATGAACGTTGATTGTATTCATCAGCTGGTATTTGACATGTACTGAATTAGAATATTAAACACAGCAAAGCAGATAGAGCACAAGTTTTGCTATCAAAAGGACCTGATTTCAGATCCTCACCTTGGTACTTAGTGGCTGTGTTCCTGGGTAAAGTCACTCATCCTCTTTTGGCCTTATTTTCCCTGTGTGTAAAATAAACATAATAGTCACCCCTCCACCCCCTGCTAGAGCTATGCCAAAGAGTAAATGAGAGAATAGTGTAAAGTTCTTAGCATCCAGACTGGAATGTAGTAAATACTTAAAAGTGGTAGTATTTATCACAACTTTAACATAGCCATGTATTGCTTACACTAAGCAAAGGTAAAGTTTTCCTACATATCATTCAAGATTTACACACAAGTACACAGAGGCAGCTTGTTAGTACTTAGCATTAATAGATGCTGTATTGCAGCCCCACAACCAAGTAGAATGGAATTGTTGTTTCACTGTAAAAATTCAGATTCTTTTTAAAAGATCAGTTCCATTCCCCAACTGTGGC
Source organism: Bos mutus (assembly GCF_027580195.1). NCBI lineage: Eukaryota > Metazoa > Chordata > Mammalia > Artiodactyla > Bovidae > Bos > Bos mutus. The sequence continues at coordinate 26,268,853 of NC_091623.1, forward strand.
TCCAAGCCTCGTGTTGCATAACTAGCCTGAGGAAATCCTGGAACTGATTTATGAGGGTTGGGAGAATTTGATTTCCTTCGTATTTCTAGAAATCAGTGGAACATTTTCTCTTTGAGATGGTTTGAAGAAATGTGGCGTTGTTTCCTTGGAGTTAGAATGAGATAGTTGTGCTCCTCTTTCCTGGGTTTCTTCTGTAGGTCTGCTGCCCTGCTCTGGATCTTTGCCATTTATACTTGGCACTTTAAATAAATGAGTTTCAAATTCATTTTATGTAGCTTATTATTTATTAATAGTATGTCTCTCAAATCCACATTTAAAAAAAAATTTATTTCATTTCTAGATCTTTTCCTGTTTACCAGAAATATTCCATAAAAAGCCATGAGGTAATATATGCACACATTTCTTCTGCAGGGTTTGAAGCTCTGATTTGCATTTAAAAATAAAATTAGTTATAGTCTTTATATCCTCAATACCACAGAGTTAATGAAGCCAAAACCCATTTCCTCATAATATTTTCCCTTAAATGTCTCCTTTTTCCTTCTTCACCTCTCCAGTATTCTGGAATTTTGAACCATTTGGAATGCAAAGAGCAGCTCCTTTTGATTTGTTCTCTCAGAGTTAGATGGCTGCTTGATATTGCTCCCACTTCTTTCGTTTGTTCGTCCCACTCATCTGACTTTGTCCTCTTTCTTTACTGTACTCCCATACCCTGTTGTACTTACACACTTTGAGCTTGAATACTATAACAGATACAGTTGGAACTGAATGGGTTTTGTGGTTTGGGATTGGAAATTAGCATAGAGCTCTGCTGGGAAGCTTTCACATTTTCTTGATCTGTGTCCCATTCCACTTTTCCCTCTTCTTACATCCTCCACGATATTCAAGGTTTTGCCTTTGCTGTTTGTAGCCCCATGGTTGGCCTCTTTTTTTTCTGTTTTCGTTTTTAAGTCTTCCTCTAAAAACGCTGTGTCCGTCCCACTTTGAGTAAGGTATTCATATCTAAAAATTCTGTCGTTCGTGTCACTGAGTATACTTTTGGAAACGGGCAGGTTGCGAGGGTGCAGGGAACTGGGAGAGGCTTGGCCAGGGCATGGGGGTGTGCTGGTTAGAAGAAACTCTGCCAAAGGGCATTGCCGTGACCCTTCTCCAGAATTTTCTAGCAGAATAAAAGCTCTGTCACAGTTGATTGAAACCCTGTTTTGAACTCATTCTTCAAAGTGCAAACTTTCATAGGCCAACAGTTTTTTGGACTTGTGAGCCACATCTAGCTATTTTCTTACTCTAGCTTTATTATGTCCTAAGAATACACACCAAAGGCCACATGAAAGGACAAATAATGATTAATAGTTAACCAGAACGGAAGAAGGAGGCTGTTTATGCATATTTAGCAATGGTTTTAAGGTACATACAGATACTTTTCTTACACCGCTATTCATGCAATAACTTTAAAAAATTATTTTTAAAATATCAGAGTGCAAAGTTTTATCCTTAAAAACTTTATAGGGTCCATAATAAGTTACTTTTGGCCTTAATTCTAAATATAAATATTATTAATGTGTGTGCTCTGTCACTCAGTCTTTGGGACCCCATGAACTGTAGCTCACCAGGCTCTGTCCATAGGATTTCCCAGACAAGAATATTGGAGCAAGTTGCCATTTCCTCCCCAAGGGGATCTTTCCAACCCAAGAATCAAACTGATGTCTCCTGCGTTGGCTGGTGGGTTTTTTACCGCTGTGCCACCTGGGAAGCCTGAATATTATTAACTGTGGTCCAGAATAAAGATTTCAAAACTGGAAAGGTTTAACCTGGATTTTTAATTGATAGGAGGAAAATACATGAATTGCAAGTATATTCCTTACCATGTTAACATCTTAAAATACACACCATCTTTTCATGAAAGCATAAAAAGCACCTCTCCCTGCCCCATTCTCCTCCCTTAAACCACTATATATATGTAGTACTGTCCAAAGAATGGATAAAGTCGAAAGATATATATGAAATTTGTGTGTGTGTGTATATATATATATATATAAAATACATGGAGCTCCATGGCATTCACAGTAATTATAATCCAGAACACTGAACAATCCTGCACTAACTGGGTCACAGAAAATCCTCTGAAGCTTCCTTACTCACACTGATGCTCTTGTATCTAAAATGCAAGTGTTACGTTTTTGAAACTATAGGTGATAAAACTGTGGCATAATTTTAAAACAAAGTGCTTATTTTTAAGTACAGGTGTTGAAAGAGGTTGCTTATTTCATCAGAGTCTCAGGGATCCTCTAGGTCCTGTTTTACCACTACATAGCTCTCCAGGCTAAATGAATATAAAAAAATTGAAGAGTTGATTGACTTCAAACATTTTAAATTTCATGTAGTTACTTTTTAAAAACTAAATTTTTATTTATTTTTCATTTTTGTTCTTTTTATTGTTGGTAATTTTTTAATTAAAATGTAGCAAAAAATGAAACTAATATGTTACAGTTTATTTCATGATGAATTTGAAGATAGGCAGACTGAAGATTGCTCTTTACATTTTGGTTTAGGACATTTTTGACAGTGATTGGTATACCTCTCGAAATCTAATTGGAGGTGCGGACATCATTGTGATCAAATACAATGTAAACGACAAGTTTTCATTCCATGAAGTGAAGGATAATTATATTCCAGTGATAAAACGAGCATTAAATTCAGTTCCAGTAATCATTGCTGCTGTTGGTACAAGACAAAATGGTAAGTAGTTTTCTTTTATATGAGAGTGCAGGTGCCATGATAATTTTGAAAAGCATTATTTATTGATGATTAGTAATGTGTTTTTTTTTTTTTTAAAGCAAAATGATTGGGTTCAAATTACCAGCTGTCATCTCTTTATCATTGGCTATGATAATGAGAGGTCAAACATAAGTATCACAAACTACTGTGATTCTCATGGGTACAAGGTTTTCTTTTAAACTGTTCTTCTACAGAAGTGAAGTATCAGTATCAGTTCTGTGACCCCATGGACTGCAGCACGCTAGGCCTCCCTGTCCATCACCAACTCCTGGAGTTTACTCAAACTCATGTCCATTGAGTCGATGATGCTATCCCACCCTCTCACCCTCTGTCATTCCCTTCTCCTCCCACCTTCAATCTTTCCCAGCATCAGGGTCTTTTCCAATGAGTTAGCTCTTCGCATCAGGTGGCCAAAGTATTGGAGTTTCAGCTTCAACATCGGTCCTTCCAATGAATATTCAGGACTGATCTCCTTTAGGATGGACTGGTTGGATCTCCTTGCAGTCCAAGGGACCCTCAAGAGTCTTCTCCAACACCACAATTCAAAAGAATCATTTCTTCGACACTCAGCTTTCTTCATGGTCCAACTCTCACATCCATACGTGACTACTGGAAAAACCATAGCTTTGACTAGATGGACCTTTGTTGGCAAAGTAATGTCTCTGCTTTTTAATATGCTGTCTAGGTTGGTCATAGCTTTTCTTCCAAGGAGCGAGTGTCTTTTAATTTCATGGCTGCAGTCACCATCTGCAGTGACTTTGGAGCCCCAAAAAATAAAGTCTGTCACTGTTTTCACTGTTTCCCCATCTATTTGCCATAAAGTGATGGGACCGGATGCCATGATCTTAGTTTTCTGAAGTAAAGGAAGTCAGTCATTGTGTTCTTTTTGATATGGGAGAGTTATTGGCTTGACACTAAGCCCTGGAAAACTGTTTTTGATAATCTAAGGGACTATTCAGTTGGGAAAGATAAATTGTCCCCATAAGGATGTGGGGGTTGAGAGCTGAGTTTTAGGCAGGTATGCAGTGAATGAGCTGAATATTGACACCACCACCTTGAGAGTATTGGTGACTCCGTAGCTGGAGGATTGGTGTGCTTCAGTCTGCTTCAGTAGTTGCTGCTGTGCATACCGTTGTCAAATTATCTCGGGGTCAACTCAAAATTCTCTTTGAATTGATGGTGTTTTCTAGTTCTTAAGGATTATTTCCTCAGTAAAACTGTCTTTAAAATTCTGTTTTTATTCATTTTTTCTTCTTTTTTATTGAAGTATAGCAAAATAAAGGACATTAGACTTCACTAATTTTAGAGCACAGTTTATTGCATTTTTACATATGTGTGCACCTATACAGCCATCTCATACAGATCAAGATACATAGAACTTTTGCCTCATTCCAGAAGCCTCTCTTGCCCCTACCCAGAGATAACTGCTGTTCTGACTTCTAACATCATAAGTTAGTTTTACCTATTCCTGACCCTCATACAAATGGAATTATACAATATGCAGTGTCTTGTGTTTGACTAATTTCAGTTAGTGGGATACTTTTGAGATTCATGCATGAAGAACTTATCTGTAATTTATTCTTTTTATTGCTGTGTATTGTCCCATTGTATGAGTACACCAGGGTTTTTCTCTGCATTCTTTTAATGATGCTTAGGTAGATTTCTGGGAGGATTTTTGGGTCACATGGTAGATATGTGTTTAGCATTAGTAGATATGAATAAAGCAGGCTTGACCCTTCTTGGACCCCACATCCCCTCTACTTCCCTAACCTTCTTTTTATTGCTGTCACGGTTCTTGAACCAGTCATCCACACTTCCTGAGTCCACTTCCTGACTTCCCATTCATTCTTGAGTCCACTACAGTCTGACTTGACTTTCGCAATGACGCTGGGTTTGTTTTCACTCAGGGCTGCCAATTATATGCCTGTCACCCAATTTAATTGACGTTTTAATAACAATCTTCCCTTTGAAGTTATTCAAACACACCTCTCTCTCCACTCAGCAAAAGCTACTTTTTCTCTTCCTGGTTGTTGTAATTCTCTGTCATATTTCCTGGCTCCCTGAGCCTCCCTCACACATCTGCACCAAGTCAGTCCATCCTGTGGCTGTTGCCCAGGGTCCCATCCTTTTCTTCACCTCTTCTTGCCGTTTCCTCTGACCTGAACCTGCTAATCTGGTGTCCTCACTTCCCCTGCAGTGACACGGTGATTACCCAGTCTCTTTCTCTGGCTCCAGTCTCTCTCCTGACCCATGTTTCCACAGATACCTTCCTCTTTCCACTGAGTTCCCCAATCTTTTTTTTTTTTAATGTATTTTTTTCATTGAAGTATAATTGCTTTACAGAATTTTGCTGTTTTCTGTCAAACCTCAACATGAATCACCCACAGGTATACATGTGGCCCCACCCTCTTGAACCTCCCTCCCATCTCCCTCCCATCCCACGCCTCTAGGTTGATGCAGAGCCCCTGTTTGAGTTTCCTGAGCCATGCAGCAAATTCCCGTTGGCTGTCTATTTTACATATGGTAAAGTAAGTTTCCATGTTACTCTTGGCCGTACATCACCCTCTCCTCCCCTCTCCCCATGTCCATAAGTCTGTTCTCTATGTCTGTTTCTCCACTGCTGCCCTGTAAATAAGTTCTTCAGTACCATTTTTCTAGATTCCGTATATATGTGTTAGAATTCGATGTCTATCTTTCTCTTTCTGAATAACTTCACTCTGTGTAATAGGTTCCAGGTTCATCCACCTCATCAGAACTGACTCAAATGTGTTCCATTTTATGGCTGAGTAGTATTTCATTGTGTATATGTACCACAACCTCTTTATCCATTCATCTGTTGATGGACATGCAGGTTGCTTCCATGTTCTAGCTGTTGTAAATAGTGCTGCAGTGAACGATGGAATACATGTGTCTTTTTCAATTTTGGTTTCCTCAGGGTATATGCCTAGGAGTGCTGGGTCATATGGTGGTTTTATTCCTAGTTTTTTAAGGAATCTCCATACCATCTTCCATAGTGGCTGTATCAATTTATATTCCCACCAACAGTGCAAGATCTTTCCGTTTTCACCACACCCCTCCAGCATTAATTGTCTGTAGACTTTTTGATGAGGGCCATTCTGACAGGTATGAGGTGATACCTCATTGTAGTTTTGATTTGCATTTCTCTAATAATGAGCGATGTTGAGCATCTTTTCATGTGTTTGTTAGCCATCTGTATGTCTTCTTTGGAGAAATGTCTGTTTAGGTCTTTTTCCCACTTTTTGATTGGATTGTTTGTTTTTCTGGCATTGATTTGTATGAGCTGCTTGTATATTTTGGAAATTAATCCTTTGTCAGTTGTTTAATTTGCTATTATTTTCCCCCATTCTGAGGGTTGTCTTTTCACCTTGCTTATAGTTCCATTTGCTGTGCAAAAGCTTTTAAGTTAAATCAGGTCCCACTAGTTTACTTTTGTTTTTATTTCCGTTACTCTAGGGGGCGAGTCATAGAGGATCTTGCTTTGATTTATGTGATCGAGTGTTCTGCCTTTGTTTTCCTCTGAGAGTTTTATAGTTTCTGATCTTACATTTAGGTCTTTGATCCATTTTGAGTTTATCTTTGTGTATGGTGTTAAGAAGTGTTCTGATTTCATTCTGAGTTCCCCAATCTTGATAAATGATGCCAAACCTGTCTGTTCACCACACTAGAATCACCTAAGCAGTCTTTCTTTCCTGTTCCGCATATCCAATTGACTCAGAAGCTGTTTTGATTTATATTTTAAGTAAACCTCAAACTCATCATCTTTACTGAATTTCAGATCCTGGTGATTTAATTATCTGTCAGAAGGACTTTCTTTTTGGTCTAAATGGGCAATTCCAAATTTTGTAGGATTTGAGATCTGTACAATTGTAGAGGTTCTTTGTAAGGAAAAAAAAACTACAAAGTAACAGACATACATGTATACAAATGAATGTTTATTCAGAATGTGAAAAGACAGCCAAAGAAATTACAACTCCAAAAAAGCTGTCAAATACCACAGACATTAAAAAAAAGTTTCTTTTATTTAAAAACCTGACACTTCTCTAACTTTTCTTATATTTTTTTGGCTGCAGATTCTTTGATCAAGTCTTCACATGATAACCACTTTCTGAGATTTTCTGTAGAGCAAAAAGAATGATAATTGTTTTTTTTTTTTTTGGTGCTGGCACCACGGTTTGTGTTGTGTTTGCTTGCCTCTCAGCTCCACCTCTTTGTGTCCTGATGCTGGACTAGTCTGCACTGTGGGTGGAAGAAGCATTCCTGAAGGCCGTGCATGTACCGAGACAGCTCGCAAGCACTTACAAGGAAGTGACTACAGACCACAAATAGTATCTCACTAAACCTAAATTTAAATTCCTCTTTAGCAGCATCCTAAAAATGTCCACAGCTACTCCACAGCTGCCTGATGCAAGGTGAAGTGAGGTGGACTGGAAGGAGGCCTGTGTCTTCACCAGACATGGACAGACCATCTCATTTTGCATATTTTACAAAAGCACATGTCATGTGAAAGAACCCAAAGGCCAGGTTTCTCCCAGGACTTTGGAAACAGGCCATAAGGAAGGGCTTTGAAGCTTAGGCTTGCTGGTAAATCAGCCTCTGGTCAATTTTTCCTGCTTGGCTTCTTTCTGAAATAAATTCTCTCAGAATAACCATCCTAGAATATGTCAGATCATAATACTCAATCCTTTCAATTGTCTAGAAACTTTCATCTTTTTTTTTCCATTTGCAAAATTTCAAACCTAAGAACTTGACAAGAATGGGACAGTAAGCTCCAGAAATTAAAAACACACACCTTTTTTGTTTGAACCATTTGATGGTAAATTGTAAACATTATGGAATTTCTTCAATCCTGATTAATTAAGCATGTCTCTTCTAAGAACAGAACCATCTTCCTATTAACCACAAGGCAACCATCACACAAGAAATATACTATTACCTGTTACATTATTATTTAAAATATAACCCATATTCACATTTTCCCATGTATTCTAATTTTTTCTTTTTTTAAAAAATTCAGTATGAAATTAAGGACTGTGTTTGCATTTAGTTCTCATGACTCCCTGGTCTCTTAATTCAGAACAGTTCCCAGTTTCCTAGCCGGTTTTTTTTTGGAGGGGGGCGGGAGGAATATCTTTCATGACACTGACATTATTAATAAGAATCCAAACCCGTTATTTTGCATGATCCCTTCAGTTGTGATCACTGGGGTTGCAAAATAGTGATTTCCTATCATTCCTTCTTCATTTATTAGTTGGCACGCTACTGTAAGTAGAGTGGGGCTTCCCTTGTGGCTCAGCTGGCAAAAAGTCCGCCCACAATGTGGGAGACCTGGGTTTGATCCCTGGGTTGGGAAGATCCCCTGGAGAAGGGAAAGGCTACCCACTCCAGTATTCTGGCCTGGAGAATCCCATGGACTGTAGAGTCCATGGGGTCGCAAAGTGCTGGACACGACTGAGTGGCGTTCACTATCACTATCGCTACTCTAAGTGCGATAAAAGTCCCTTTTCTCTGCTCCTGCGTCTTTCTTTGAAATCATTATGAAAAATTCATGGGTTGGTTATTTAAATTCAATGTTTCAGAATCTATTCTTCTCATTATGCTTTCTGATACTCCAGGTACCCCCCATTTGCGTCTTCACACTTGCTCCGGTTAATTCTTGGGTCCTTCCTCCTCCTGGTATAGAAGGATGTGCAGGCTCACCTTAGACCTGCCCTGCCCTAGGCCACTTGGGTGCCCTTGGACTGATCCTCGCCCCGCTTCGTGAAGCAGTGAGCAGTTCCATGTTGCTGCAGGGCACGAGGTACCCCCTGTCCTCTGAGCCTCCAGGTTCCTCTTTGGTCCTGTGCTCGCCACCTGCATCCTCTCAGGGACCCCGAGTTTATGGTCCTATAAGAGTCTCTCCCCTAATTTTTCAGTGTTGCCATAGGTTCACCTCCCTTTTTCTCTTCTCTCTCCACCCCTCCCCCCCATCTCTCTCCTTCCCTTCCATCCCACCCCCCATTTCATGATTTCTGTGGTTTGGCAGGAAGAGGAGATTGCAGTGTGGGATTAGCTTGTCCTCTTGAAAGTGGAAGTGACGTGTTCCTTTTCTCACATTCAGGCCTCCGCATGCACCGTGTTGTACCGTATAGAGTACCCCTCTGCACAGCCCATCTTGTCCGCATACTGAATTTGTCCTTAGCCTGGAAATTGTTCCCTCTTCTGCGAGGCCCTCCCCCGTCCCCCAGGCAGAGTTAATTTCTCCTCTGTTCCTATGGTGATTTCATACACCTTTATTTCAGTACTTATTATAATGGTCCGCAATCGTTGTCTGCCTGGGCTCGGTTGACAATGAGTTTCAGTTATCTGTGTATCTTTATTACCCTGCTATCTGAGGTGCGGTGGCTGCTCAAAAAACGTTTGTTCAACGCATGAATGAATGGCTTTATGAATGATGTATACAGACGTGAAAAATCATTTTCACTAACAGGGTGAAATTAATTTCCCATGTGAAATGTGATCGCAAGGTAATTACAAAGCTAAAGCTGGCTCTTTGGTTCAAGGACATGGATTGTTCCTCCTTCCTGGAATATTCCTCCCTCCTGGAATCCCTTGCAGTCCAGTGAAACAGTGCTGAGTGTTCTGTAACTCCTTTCTCCAGCTGCTTTAAGAACAAGTTCAGCAAGTACAGTCAGTCTCATCTCTTTGCTTTGTTATACGTGTTTTGACAAGCTTGACTGTGTGTGTGGGTCTTCATCGTACTTGGCTCTGAATAAATCTTTGGCTTTTATTAAATATTGAATTTGTCTTTAAAGTAGAAATTTTTTTTCCAAACTTGGCAAAGGTGTATTCATAGCCTTAAGCTCCTAAAAGCAGGCATCCTGTCTTGTCTTTTTGAAGCTCTGACAGAACCTAGTACATTGCTAGGCTGGAATTCCTAAAAAGATTTCTAATACTCTCAAGCACTGGCAACATTGTAAGCATCATCCTGAAAGAAAGTGAAAGTGAAGTTGCTCAGTGGTGTCCGACTCTTTGCGACCCCATGGACTGTAGCCTACCAGGCTCCTCCGTCCATGGAATTTTCCAGGCAAGGGTCCTGGAGTGGGTTGCCATATCAGTTCTCAAAGCCACTCTTTTGAAAGAGATGCCATTCATCTTAATTCCAGAGTTACATTGTGTTTGCTTTGAAAAAAAATTAGACCTTTTGTGATAGTACCTTGAAAGATAATATATAAGGGGAGAGAAAAGACTACAGTGTTTACTGGAAATGTAACACTGATTCCCAGAGTTCCAGGACTCTTGAGCAAGGCTCAGTAGGAGTGAGTCCTGAAGAAAGCACTGCAGTTTAAAATGGTTTGGGGTCTCCTGATTGTTGCTGATGAAATGCTAAATGTTGGTTTATTTAATTCATAAACATTTTGCTGATTCTCCTACCTAATATGTAATGGCTAGACATTTTTTCCTCTTGGGTGCAAGTGAACAAAAAGCAATGTCTTCTGTGACATAGAGGAGATGTACGATTGGACATTAGGAGATACTTTCTAGGTTGGTAAGATGCTTGTGACTACACATGAAGGAAAACCCCGCTCAGCTGGCTTAGGCCTGACACTAACTGGATTTTTCCCTCAAACCAAGATTGTTTCCTCACAATTATTTTACATTATGCTCGCTATTTTTTCACTCAAAATGGTACTGATTTTATTTTTGTCCCAAAATAATGTTTAATAAGATGATCTGCCTACCCACCCCATTCCATCAATATAAGGAGAGCTTTGTAGACATGAGAAGATCTCTGTCTTCAGAGAGTCAAAGGCCCTGTTTATGATGGGTTTGTGAAGAATGTGAAATGCCAGTGTGTTCTTTTTCAAGATAGGCTAACTTGTGTATGATAACTTTATTTGCTCTGAACCTGATATGATCTTAGAAAAAAAAAGTGCAAAAACTCAGACTAGACTTATTATTTATTGCATACTTTAGCGATGCATACTTTTATTTTTAAATCATGGCATTTTTATGCAAACTAAATTTTTATCTTATCTTTTGATGGCTCTTTATCAGGTGTAGCAAATAACAGCTTTATTATTGTTTCTCTAAGACACAAGGAGACTTAGACATGTCACAACCTCTCTGAGCTTCAGTTTCCTCCTCTGCAAAACGAGGATGTGAATGCATGGTTTCCGAGCTCAGAATGCTTTCAGTGAATCGAAATTATCTAATTCTTAGGTGTACATGTGCACATGGGTATTACGTGTGCACATGGCACAGAATATCCTTGGTATGCATGCCATGTGTTCATGTAGATGCTCCATCTCTGCACTGTTCATTGGTAGGACGTTTTTTGTGTGTGCTGTGGGGATGGGGGAGCCGCCTAAATGCCCTGTCAGGGCCACTGTACTTTCAGTTATCAGGTCTTTTGGCCCCTGGGGGTCACAGCTGAGTCCCTTTCCAGGCACAGGCGTTACCCTCTGCTGATACAAGCTGCTTGCCCGAGGTTTTGCTCCCTCCACAAGGCAGCCCTCCTCCACTTACTGGCTGATTTAGGGATACAGAAACCCAGCTTTGTGTGGGGAACCCCTCTCAAGGGCCGTCTAAGCTCCAGAGTCTCCTGTCTGGTAACTGAAGTATCTGTTGCAACAACATTGCAGTTCGAGTTCTTTCTCTGTGGAGTGCAGCTTCCTGCACCCTTGAGATCTGTTTCCAAGATCACCCCCCAGAAAGCCTCCTTCACACAGTGTCTCCATGTCGGAGTCTGTTTTCTCGGGGAAGCCAACCTACAACAATGTGATTTCTTGGAAATGGACTTGGCTGCTTTTTGAACAATGACATATCTGAAGTGTAGCATGAAACAGAACAAAGCTGGCAGGCAAATATGGAGTTGAACATACACGATTAGCCTTATTAAGGCAGAGTCTTACAGACAGATTGGTTTACCACCTTCCCAGCCATAGGTCTGTACGTGATTCTTGGGGAAGTTCACATCTTGAGTAATTTATGCTCTCAGTTTTTAGTGTTATGATCTTGGAGCAAAAGATGAAAAGTGATTGACTTTGGTCACTGCAGTTGAATGCTTTTGAGTTCAGCCATCAAAATGTCTAGATTAATAGGAATGTACTTCATATGAAATTTGGAATGACTGACAGTTTTGCAGCCTTCAGGATTGAGGTCAAATTGAGGATTCTGTTAAAGTAAAAGATGTATTCAAACTTAGTGAATGTATTTAAAGATTATTACAACAACAACAAAAAATGCCAGCCCATTGTTTTCATGGTTGAAGTTGTATAAAAGGAAGCAGGCCTGGCATTTTAGTTACTGTAATAGCCTTGGTAGTATTCATTCACTTATTTAAAAATTCATCTATTTTATAAGATCTTGTTCGTTGTTCTTCCATTTAAAGCTTATTTATTTTAGGGACCTTGCAGTTATCACTGACACTTCTCATTCAGAGTCTAGTGGATAGTAGCTATATGAAGTGGCCTTGAACTGTGATTCTGGTGTGAGCTCTTTGTTGTTTAATGTCCAGGTTGTCTGTGCACATTTGTGTGTGTGTGTGTTTAATTTCAAAACGCTTTGTTGGTCATGTTCGTTTTCTCAGAAGAATTACCCTGCACATGCCCGCTGTGCACCTCAGACAGAGGGAGCTGCGTCAGTACGACGGAAGGGATCCAGCTTGCTAAAGAACTAGGAGCCACCTATCTGGAGCTGCACAGCCTCGATGACTTCTACATAGGAAAGTATTTTGGAGGAGTGGTAAGTGGAAATCCCAGTCGCATAAATTCATCATTTGTCAGGTTGGCTCTTTAGCCGTTTCTTAGAACCACAGTTAGAACTTTAATTTTAAAATCAAGAATAGTTTTAATCTTGTGAAATGGTTATTATGGTCACTGCTTCCACTTTTCCCCCCTTCTGTTTGCTGTGAAGTGGAAACAGTGACAGACTTTATTTTCTTGGGCTCCAAAATCGCTGTGGACAGTGACTGCAGCCATGAAATTCAAAGACGCTTGGTTCTTGGGTGGACTTCCTTGATAGCTCAGTTGGTAAAGCATCCACTTGCAATGCAGGAGACTTGGGTTTGATCCCTGGGTCGGGAAGATCCCCTGGAGAAGAGAAAGGCTACCCACTGCAGTATTCTGGCCTGGAGAATTCCATGGATTATAGTCCATGGGGCCGCAAAGAGTCAGACATGACTGAACAATTTTCACTTCACTTGGTTCTTGTAGGAAAAGCTATGACAAACCTAGACAGTGTATTAAAAAATGGAGACATCACTTTGTCAACAAAGGTCTGTATAGTCAAAGCTATGGCTTTTCCAATAGTCATGTATGGATGTGAGAGTTGGACCAAAAGAAGGCAGAGCATCAAAGAATTGGTGCTTTCAAACTGTGGTGCTGGAGAAAACTCTTGAGCGTCCCTTGAACTGCAAGGTGATCAAATGAATCAATCCTGAAGGAAATCAACTCTGAATATTCATTGGAAGGACTGATGCTGAAGCTCCACCCCTTTGGCCACCTGATGCAAAGAGCCAACTCATTGGAGAAGACCCTAATGCTGGAAAAGATTGAAGGCAAAAGGACAAGGGGGGTTGGCAGAGGATGAGATGGTTGGATAGTATCACTGACTCAATGGACATGAGTTTGATCGAACTCTGGGGGATAGTGGAGGACAGGGGAGCCTGGTGTGCTGTAGTCCATGGGGTTGTGAAGAGTCGGACATGACTGAGCGCCTGAACTGAACTGAAAGGGAAAAGGACAACTTGGTTTCATTTGTTGGAGAAGATGGACACTAGGCAGACGCTTTACCATCTGAGCCACCAGGGAAGTCAGGGCTGGGTTGCCTCAGACCAAAAAACTACCAGGGAGGGAGCACAACCCCACCTGTCAGCAGATAATTGGATTAAAGCTTTACTGAGCAAGGTCCTGCCCACCAGAGCAAGACCCAGTTTTTCCCACCACCAGTCCCTGCCATCAGAAAGCTTACACAAGCCTCATAGCCTCCTCCACCAAAAAGGGCAGACAGAAGAAGAAGAACCACAGTCTCCCATCGACTAATACAAAACCACATCACAGAAAGTTAATCAGCATGAAAAAGCATAAAGTTATGTCCCAGATGAAGGAACAAGGTAAAACCCCAGAAAAACAACTAAATGAGGTAGAGATAGGCAACCTTCCAGAAAAAGAATTCAGAATAAAGACAGTGAATTTGATTCAGGATCTTGGAAAAGGAATGGAGGCAAAGATTGAGAAGATGCAAGAAATGTTTACCAAAGACCTATGAGAACTAAAGAACCAACAGAGATGAATAATACTCTAGAAGGAATCCATAGCAGAGTAACAGGCAGAAGCACAGATAAATTACCTGGAGGGCGGAATGGTGGAAATCAGTGCCACAGAATATAGAAAAAAGAATGAAAGGAAATGAAGACAGTCTCAGAGACCTCTGGGACAACATTAAATGCACCAGTATTCACATTGTAGGGGTCCCAGAAGGAGAAGAAAGAAAGGACCTGAGAAAATATTTGAAGAGATAATAACTGAAAACTTCCCTAACATGGGAAAGAAAATAGTCAGCCAAGTCCAGGAAGCACAGAGTGTCCCAAACAGGATAAATCCAAGGAAGCACACACTGAGACATAGTAATCAAACTGACAAAACTTAAAGATAAGCTATTAAAAGCAACCAAGGAAGAATGACAAATAACATGCCATGGAACTCCCATCAGGCCATCAGCTGATTTCTCAACAGAAACTACAAGCCAGAAGGGAATGGCATGACATTTAAAGTGATGAAAGGGAAGAACCTACAACCAGAAATACTCTACCCAGCAAGACTCTCCTTCAGATGTGATGGAGAAATCAGAAGCTTTCCAGACAAGCAAAAATTAAAAGAATTCACCACCACCAAACCAGCTTTACAACAACTGCTAAGGGAACTTCTCTAAGCAGAAAACAAGAGAAGGAAAAGCTCTGTACTGTGCTGTGCTGAGTCACTCAGTTGTGTCCGACTCTTTGCAACCCCATGGACTGTAGCCCTCCAGGCTTCTCTGTCCGTGGGGATTCTCAGGGCCAGAATACTGGAGTGGGTTGCCATGCGCTCATCCAGGGAATCTTCCCAACCCAGGGATCAACCCCAGGTCTCCTGAGTTGCAGGTAGATTCTTAACCGTCTGAGCCACCAGGGAAGCCCAAGAAAATCCCTACCTACAGAAAATAAATCCAGAACAATTAAGAAAGCAGTAATAGAATCATAAATATTGATAATTAGCTTAAATGTAAATGGATTAAATGCATCAACCAAAGGACATAGACCAGCTGAGCAGATGAGAACATGTGCATGTACGCACTTCCACTTAGCACATCATTCTCCTTGACCCCCAGGTGGTATGTAATTATTTGATATTGATGGTTTAATCGTGTTCCCATTATGGCATGCAATTGTAATTATCTTTTATTCTTTGTCTTGTTATTGATTGTGAAAACTGATAAACATATTTTACTATTGTGATTGTGTAACTGTTACTCACTTAATACCACTGCATCATGATTGGCCAACAGAAAAATTATAGAATTCTATATCTCCAAAACTACCATTTAATAGAAAAACCTGTAATCACTTTTTAAAATCCAGATGTATATCAGAATTATCTTGGAATTTTTTTGAAAAATACAAATTCTCGGGTAGTGCTTTTTTTTTCTTTTAAACCAGAGCTCCAAATATGTTTCTAATGAGCAGCCATGTTTATTTTTAAACAACTGGACTATGTGAGGGTCTTTTACTTTTATCTAGCTTGTTTCACTTTTTCTATCTCATATTCAGTGCTCCTCTGTCCATGGGATTTTCCAGGCAAGGATACTGCAGTGGGTTGCCATTTCCTTCTCCAGGGATACCTTCCAAACCCAGGGATCGAATGCACGTCTCTTGTATTGCAGACAGATTCTTTATTGCTTAGCCACCCGGGAAGCCCATACATACATAAATAATTTTTGCTGTTCAGTCGTGTCCCAACTCTTTGTGACTCCACGGACTGCAGCACACCAGGCCTTCTGTCCTTCACTATCTCCTGGAGCTTGCTCAAACTCAAGTCCATTGAGGTGGTGATGCCATCCGACCATCTCATCCTCTGTCGTCCCCTTCTCCTCCTGCCTTCAATCTTTCCCAGCATTAGGATCTTTTCCAATGAGTCAGCTCTTCACATTGGGTGGCCAAAGTACTGGAGCTTCAGCTTCAGCATCAGTCCTTCCAATAAATATTCAGGACTGATTTCCTTTCAGATTGACTGGTTGGATCTCCTTGCAGTCCAGGGGACTCTCAAGAGACTTACATGTACATACATAAATAATAATAATAAATTCCGTTCCTCAAGTGCACTATCCACATTTTAGGTCCTGCATAGCTACATTTAGCTAGTGGCTACTGTTCCATGATTAGCACAGATGTTGTAGGACATTTCCATCAACATAGAGCATTGCATGCTGTGCTGTGACCCAGCATCCCGAGTCCTATGACCAGCTGGTGCTGAGTCTGTTTTGCCCAGACTATTCCAGTCTCTTCCCTGGGTCCATCTACCTGAAGGTGGCCCACATGTCTGATAATGTACACCCCGAGGCCTGAGAGGTGACCGAGGGGTGACCAGGTGTGAGGAATAGGGAAGGGGAGAGTGGCTGGACCTCAGTTGTGTAGGTGTGGATATCTGCCTGCATGTACCAGTGCCCTCAGGTAGGGGCGTGTGGGTGGGCAGGCGGAGAGAGGAAGGGTGGTCTTGGGCACCAGGAGTTAGGGGCTAGCTTTCTCTGCTGCAGGAAACTCTGAGGAGTCTCAGAATTTAAATCTGAACCAACCCTTCCAGTTTAAATGATGACATACTTGGCAAAGCAGAAGGATAGAATATATTTTATGTAACAGTTTATTTTCTTGATTTGCAACATTTAAATATTTAGGTAGGTGGTATGCGGACCTCCTTTTGTACTTTTGCCCCAGGCGTCACATGCCCGGAGCTATGTAAGTGCATGTGGTTAAGATTTTTAATTTATGAAATGACGGATGCGTTTCAAAGTAATTTGTTGAGGAAAAAAAGTAGAGCACATATGAACGTTCCGAATTGTTGTGAGCAGATGTGACCCAAAGCTAGAGATCTGCTCTTGCTTTGACTTTTTCTAGTGTTGGTTGTTATAGTTGCCTGTGAGATGGTTATTGGTAGTCACATGGATGTACTGCTTGGCATTCTTGATTATTCAAGAGAAAGTACAGTTTTTTCCTTGAATGATAGTTTATGTTTAGACAAGGCACAGACTGTTCTACTCGATAGATTTTTTTTAAAATAAAAAAAAATTGAAAAGCATTGGCTAAGGCATACGTGTCGATGGTACTGGCAGCTGTGATTTGGAGTCCAAATAGTCATATCTACATAATTTTGTCAGAGCTCTAATTAACATTTGATTCTTGTTTTAGTTGGAATATTTCATGATCCAAGCCTTAAATCAGAAGACAAGTGAAAAAATGAAGAGAAGGAAGATGAGCAACTCGTTTCATGGAATTAGACCACCTCAGCTTGAACAGCCAGGTGCATTTATTAGCCTGTGTCTAAACATTCCGTTGATATTTATTGTAGATCGTTTCAAAAGCGTGGGGGCAATTGTTCTCAAATTTGAGTGTGTTCAGGACTCACCTGACATTCCGATTTAGTGAAGCTGGGATGGAGTCTGAATCTGATTTTTAAATAAGCCTCCCAGATGATTCTGAAGCAGGTGGCACCTGGATCACATTTTGAGGACTATTGTCTTGAAAACTTGAACCTATAGATTCTTTTAAGAATGGTGTGTGTGGTAGAGAGCTGCTCTAAATTACAGTCCAGTGAGAAATAACCAGATGTGATGCATGAACTTTGAGTGGATACAGGTTCCATAAAAACATCTAAAAGATGTTCTTGGGACAGTTGGGTAAAATTTCATTATGGATGGGAAATTAGATGATACTATGGGATTACTGTTGATTTTCTTATATATGATAGTAGTATTGTGTTTAGTAGAAGAATGTTCTTATTCTTAGGAGATAAATATGAGTTATGAGTAAATATGAAAGTATTTAGAACTAAAGTATCCTAATGATTACAAATTACTTTTAAATGGTTTGTGAGTGAAGGAGAGATGCACACACACAGAAGGAGAGAGAAAATTTAGAGATAAGGCCAAAAAGTAAAGTGTTAATAATTACACAATTTAAGGGCAAGATATATGTGTGCTCATTGTATCATTCTTTGAGGTTTTTGACTGTTTGAAAATGTTCATGATATAGGGTTAGAGGAAAATAAAATTAAAAATAAACTATATCAACTTGCCAGAACTTATTGCATAATCTTGTAATAGCAGCGGTAAAATAATACTCTATTCAGATCAAGTAATTATGGATATTGTTTGTACTTGATAAGTATTTGGTGAATGAATGAATGTACATGAACAAGCCAAGAGACTGTAATTTTGTATGGGAAGTCAGTTCCAAAAATGTGGACATACACACCGTAGAATTGGCTTTGAACTTTGTGATGTGCAGGGTGAAAGGGGTGATGTGGTTGTTACGTAGCAAACCCTGGGCCCTTAATTACTTCCTGGATGCGAAGATGAGTGGGGAATGGCCAAGTCAATGATGCTGATGCATAATTTCTTAGTTCTTATTAATCAAGAAGAGAAAACATACCAATTGCTCAGACAAGGCAAAATTCTTCAGGTCATTTAGCACTACAACCTGTGGGTCTTCCTCTGGGGCCAGCAGGTGAGATAGTGGGCAGGTGTGCCCTTCCCATGGGAGCGCTGTGGCATCACACTGACCATAACTCAGGGTCCGGGGTGCACGTTTGTTCTGGTGCTGACTTCTTCTAAGGACTGATCCCTGGCTTTGAGGCATGTGATTTTTATAAACTGTTCTCAGACAGTCAGGATCTGTAGGGTGCCTCTGGTGATAGAGAGAAGAGGATGGATAGGGTACAGGGCAGAAAGAGCCTGGCCCCCAGCTTACCTTGTCCAGTTAGTAGACTGGAGTTCTGCTTTAGAATAAAGAATTGTTTTTATTCCTGAAGAAGGCTGAATTGTACTGGTTTAAATGATTGTATATCCTTCAGGCAACCCTTCCCAGGTCACGTTTTCCTTGGCACAGCTTTAGATGAAAGTTAGCAGACTATTCACAATTTGGGTCTATGATGAGGACCTGGGCTGTGGTTCTCCAGGCCGATGTTCTGAATTGATGGAGGCTAATCTAATTTAGTTAGTGATCAAACTAGGGAATGGAAGGTTACCTGCCCTTGTGGAAATCATGGAGCCTGACCAGCAATCTCCCTGACGTGTGCCGAGAGGAAGAAGCTGGTTGTGGGGCAGCATAATGTTTTACTAGGAGGGAAAGACAAACTTTAGCATCGGAATAAAATGGTCAAGGTGGTTTTAAACCATCGAGTCCAAGACTCTGAACCCTGGCTTTTAAGGGGCTGCAGTTTTAACAATTCATTCCTCTGCCTTCAGTTATTCTGGAAGGAAAACGACTTCAGATGTGAGGTTGGGCTCTTCAGAACTTTCAGAAATTTCTTTGCATGTTTTTATCAGGTGAAGAATGATGACAGCCAACATAACTGAAATCTAGCATTGGGAGAAATATTTTATGTGGGGCCACACATAGTGAGAAATGCTCTTTGTGGCATTGGTACATTTTTCATTTGTACTAGAAAAAGTAAATACAGTATTTCTGTGTATCTGTGTCATTCCTGGATAGTTAGTTTATAATTAGATGAAGCTATAGAAAAGGTGCTGTTTTTCTGGATCCAAAATGGCCAAATATTGGCAACTTCCTATGGTTCAACCTAATAATATTAAAAAAAATATTGTTTTGTTGTGTTTAAACCTGAAGTGACGGGGGTCTGTGGACCTAAAGAGCAGTTTGTTATTCTTATTTTCTTTTTTGAAACAGAGAAAATGCCGGTCTTGAAGGCTGAAGCATCGCATTATAATGCCGACTTAAACAACTTGCTGTTCTGCTGCCAGTGTGTGGATGTGGTGTTTTACAGCCCAGATTTAAAGGAGGTGGCCGAGGCCCACAAGATCGTTCTCTGCGCCGTCAGCCATGTGTTCATGTTGCTCTTCAGCGTAAAGAGTCCTGCTGACATTCAGGATTCCAGTATCATCCAGACCACCCAGGATCTCTTTACTATCAACAGAGACCCCGCGTTTCCAGGTGCTAGCCAGGAGTCTCCGGGCAACCCGCCCTTACGAGTCATCGTTAAAGACGCCTTCTTCTGTTCTTGTTTATCGGACATCCTGCGCTTCATTTACTCAGGTACCTTGTCACATGGTTCTGGTACAGCCTCGTGAGCTTTTGAAATGAAGTGTGCCCGTGGTCTTCATGTGTTACCGGTTGGTTTTATCTTTCTCTTCTTCATAGTATCTGAGGTGAAGATTGTAAATGCACTAGTGTCTGCTTTATCCACAGGAACTGGGCCAAGCTTTCTCTCCTTACAAGTTTCCTTGCCTTGGTTTTACATCTACCTGTAGAAACAGTAACCTCTTTTCCTATTGAGCGAGTATGTTAGTATTTTAAGTGTTAGTCACTTAGTTGTGTCCGACTCTGTGATCTCATGGACTGTAGCCCTCCAGGCTCCTCTGTCCATGGAATTCTCCAGGCAAGAATACTATAGGGGGTAGCCATTCCCTTCTCCAGGGATTTTCCTGACCTAGGGATCAAACCCAGATCTCCCACATTGCAGGCAAATTCCTTACTATCTGAGCCACCAGGGAAGCCATTATATTTAAAAGAATATTCAGAATTCATTTTAAATATTTAATATTTAAGAATTCATTGTCTGATTTAACTTTAAAGAAATAAAATTCTTCAAATACATATGAAAATAAGTGTCTTTACTTATTCTTGTTTGACTCAGATTTTGGAGGGAATTGAAGGGAGAAATTACCATGATCATTGCATTCAGTTTAACAACTAGAAACAGTATCTAAAATTAGTTCAGACTGAAATCTAATTAACTTTGACTATGACTATTTCAAACTACTGTTACTTCTGTGCCCTTATCTTTGTAGGATTCAGCTTATCAATTGTTTTTCGTCTTATCCTTTT
This sequence comes from Bos mutus, assembly GCF_027580195.1. Classification (NCBI taxonomy): domain Eukaryota; kingdom Metazoa; phylum Chordata; class Mammalia; order Artiodactyla; family Bovidae; genus Bos; species Bos mutus. Next base: position 26,289,719 of record NC_091623.1, read on the forward strand.
AAAAGCTCAGTATAGCACATATATTCTAAAGATTAGACTTTTTAATTTGAGTTATTTTAACAGGGTGGCTTCCTGGGTAACTCAACTGGTAAAGAATCCACCTGCAATGCAGAAGACCTGGGTTCAGTCCCTGGGTTGGGAGGAGTCCCTGGAGGAGGGCATGGCCACTCACTCCAGTATTCTTGCCTAGAGAATCCCTATGGATTCAATCAAATGATTGATGATAAGATTTTTCTCTTTTTCATTGGGGTTGTGTTTAGTTTTGCAAGTTAAGAAGTTAATGGTTGTGAAAAATAACAGTTGTAGCATGCAGATTAAGTGGATTAAAAATATACATATTGGAGTTGAATGTGGTGATATAAATCTTAAATCCATTAAGTGAATATTTGCTTAGAATATTCCACCCCTGCAGAGCATACCAGCAGTCAATGCCTTCGGCATGGCAGCCTCTCTGTAAATGTAGGCTGAACTAATGAGTAGACTCTAGTAGCTGTGAATCATTATGTGAATAAACCAGATAAGCTAGAGTCTTCATTTAGCACAATGGATTTTTATGTTTAAACTTAGAATCTCACAGTTCAGAATTAGGACTAATTTTGAAAAGCCAAAATGTTTACACATTAGAAGAAAAAAAATGTCTTTAATGATATGTCAGAGAACCATGATGGAAGTGTTTGGCTTTTCTTTTCAATGAGTCTGCTGTTGAAGTCATGAATTATTCAGCATGTTTCCCACAGTATCCATTAAATACTTTCAAAGGCGCATGAGCACTTTGAGGTCAGTTCTAATAACTAAATGTATGTCCAGTGACAGAACCTGCTTATCTTTCTCCTAGGGAGTAATTTTTTTTTTAATTGTAAAATTCATACATACAGATGGAAAAAAGGGGGAGAGAAAAAAAGAAAGTTCTCACGCCCTAGTACCTTTCCCCAGAGTTGATTGCCTGTTAGAAGTCATTCATGTATTCACTCTCTGATGCTTTTTGAGAGAAATGAATATGTTGAGAAACTTGCTCTAATGAAAATGTAACCTTTGGGAACCACAGGTAGTTTCCATGGGTGGAGCATGGAGTGGGAGGGGATGGCTGGAAGGAGATGAGGCTGGCAGGGCCCTTGGGAGCTGCTCCTGCTGTTCGAAGAAGCTTTTCTAGAACTTTATGCATGATTAGGCTGGGCTTTGGGAAGATCCTCTCTAGTGATGGTGGGAAGGTGGAAGAGCAGGCAAGATGAGTGCAGTTAGGAAGCACTGTTATTCTGGAGCTCAGCCTAAGGAAGGCCAACATTGTGAAAACAGGTGGTTGGTCTTGCAGCCTCTCTATCACCAGTACCAGTGGTCTTCAAACCTTAAAGTACCTGCCAGTCACCTGGTGATCTTGTTAATGTGCAGACTCCGATTCGGTGGGCCCTGGTGGGGCATCAGTTCAGTTCAGTCACTCAGTCATGTCCAACTCTTTGCGACCCCAGGGACTGCATCACACCAGGCTTCACTGTCCATCACCAACTCCTGGAGCTTGCTCAGACTCATGTCCATTGAGTCGATCATGCTGTCCAACCATCTCATCCTCTGTTGTCCCCTTCTCATCCTGCCTTCAGTCTTTCCCAGCATCAGGGTGTTTTCCAGTGAGTCAGTTCTTTGCATCAGGTAGCCAAAGTATTGGAGTTTCAGCTTCAACATCAGTCCTTCCAAGGAACATTCAGGACTGATTTCTTTTAGGTTTGACTGGTTTGATCTCTTTGCAGTTCAAGGGACTCTCAAGAGCCTTCTCCAACACCACAGTTCAAAAGCATCAACTCTTTGGTGCTCACCTTTCTTTATGGTCCAGCTCTCACATCTGTACAGGACTACTGGGAAAACCATAGCTTTGACTAAATGGACTTTTGTCGGTAAAGTAATGTCTCTGCTTTTTAATATGCTGTCTAGGTTGGTCATAGCTTTTCTTCCAGGGAGCAAGCTGAATTTCATGGCTGCAGTCACCATCCACGGTAATTTTGGAGCCCAAGAAAATAAAGTCTGTCACTGTTTCCACTTTTTCCCCATCTATTTGTCATGAAGTGATGGGACCAGATGTCATGGTCTTAGTTTTTTGAATGTTGAGTTTAAAGCCAACTTTTTCTCTCTTCTTTCACTTTCATCAAGAGGCTGTTTAATTCTTTGCTTTCTGCCATAAGGGTGGTGCCATCTGCATATGTGAGGTTACTGATATTTCTCCCAACAATCTTGATTGCAGTTGTGCTTCATACAGCCCAACATGGAACCAGTTCATTGTTCCATGTCCAGTTCTAGCTGTTGCTTCCTGACCTGTGTACAGATTTCTCAGGCAGGTCAGGTGGTCTGGTATTCCCATCTCTTTCAGAATTTTCCACAGTTTGTTGTAATCCACACAGTCAAAGACTTTAGTGTAGTCAATGAAGCAGAAGTAGATATTTTTCTAGAACTCTCTTGCTTTTTCAATGATCCAGCGGATGTTGGCAATTTGATCTCTGGTACCTCTGCCTTTTCTAAATCCAGCTTGAACATCTGGAAGTTCTCGGTTCATGTACTGTTGAAGCCTGGCTTGGAGAATTTTGAGCATTACTTTGCTAGTGTGTGAGATGAATGCAATTGTGCAGTAGTTTGAATATTCTTTGGCATTGCCTTTCTTTGGGATTGGAATGAAAACTTATCTTTTCCAGTCCTGTGGCCACTGCTGAGTTTTCCAAATTTGCTGGCATATTGAGTGCAGCACTTTCACAGCATCATTTTTTAGGATTTGAAATAGCTCACCTAGAATTCCATCATCCCCACTAACTTTGTTCGTAGTGATGCTTCCTAAGGCCCACTTGACTTCATATTCTGGGATATCTGGCTCTAGGTGAGTGATCACACCATCATGGTTATCTGGGTCATGAAGATCTTTTTTGTACAGTTCTGTGTATTCTTGCCACCCCTTCTTAATATCTTCTGCTTCTGTTAGGTCCATATCATTTCTGTCCTTTATTGTGCCCATCTTTGCATGAAATGTTCCCTTGGTATCTCTAGTTCTCTTAAAGAGGTCTCTAGTCTTTCTCATTCTACTATTTTCCTCTATTTCTATTGATCACTGAGGAAGGCTTTCTTATCTCTCTTTGCTGTTCTTTGGAACTCTGCATTCAGGTGGATATATCTTTCCTTTTCTCCTTTGCCTTTCGCTTCTCTTCTTTTCTCAGCTATTTGTAAGGCCTCCTCAGACAACCGTTTTGCCTTTTTGCATTTTTTCTTGGGGATGATTTTGATCAGTGCCTCCTATACAGTGTAACAAATCTCCATCCATAGTTCTTGGCAGGCACTCTATCTATCAGATCTGATCCCTTGAATGCATGAGGGTCTGCATTTCCAGTAGTCTCCAGGCAGTGCTGATGTTTTGTACCACAAGTTGCTGCAGCACCTGCTCTTGGTAGAACTGGGACCACCAGCCACAGCCAGGGGATGAGGGCCTGGAATTCAGCCCAGAGGCCCTGAAGAGGAACCCAGTGATTAGTCTCAGGGAACAGGGTCAAAGTGGAATCGCCTGCCAGGCTGACTGACACAGAGATCTCTGGAGCTGGGGCTGTCCATGCATTCTTGTACCCCCTGCCTGAAGTTGAGGCAAGTGAATGCTTAGTGGTGGGTGGAAACCCAGTGAGCCTGGCAGTAGTGACTAGAAGGCAGAGGTGCATGATGACATGGACAGCTTGCTGAGCTGAAAACCCCCAACCAGTTCAGGGCATGGACTTCTCAGTCTGACGCTTAGCTGTTGCCTCTCTGCTCTGAGCTTTGTTTGCATGTGACCCAGACAGGACATAGTGCCAGGTACACACTGGCCACAGGCCACTGACCTGGGGCTACAGGGAGACCTGGATGTGGGCTGAGGTAAAAGGAAAGTGAATGCTTCAGCAGGTGCCTAACAATTCTTCTATAACTATTTACTCAGTATAACCTCAGACTCAAGCAAAAGTGCTACTGTTCGTTGTGTTTAAAAAGACGACAATCTCAGCAAAATACAATTTATTGAGAAGAAAAACCGACCAGATTCCCGATCTCAAATGTCTAAACATTTTCTGATGTTTTCTTTTTGCCCTTTGATTTTTTCTTGGTGCATAGGTTGCTTATTTAAAAAAATATTTTTTTTAATTAAAGCAAACTAAAATTTGAAACCTAATTTTTTTTTTTTTCTTAGAGACTTAAGAGGCTGGGCTTATGTATTTTCTGTTTGTTTATCTTATTGTTGTCCAACATCTGAAAACTTTTGAACAGAGCACAAGTCTTAAGACCCAGTTTCACACTGGTTTCCTCCTCGCAGCCCCGGCCTAGCCGCAGGTCCTTTTGGGAACTGTGGAAGACAGGAGCGGGTTGTGCTCTCGTCAGTTGGACCGGGAAGCAGAGGCAGAACCCATGAGAGGGCGTGCTCCGGAATGTTTGCCCTGAGCAAACACGGGCTGAAAAACCCTATTAAACTTGTCTCTTCCTTTTTTTAGAAAAATGAACCAAATGACAGAGAATGTCTCCATTCTTTTTAAAAATTTTAAATTTTTAAAAATAATTTTCTTTTAACCTTTAGGAATTTGAAATGTTGCAGATATTGTGCCTACCATGGATATTTGAGTCCTATATTTAGGAAGGGCCTTTTAATACTCTGGTTAACACTTTACCCCTGTAATGAAGGCCTCTGTTCATTTTCATATTCAAATTTCTGAGCAAACAGGCACAGTGAAAGTGCGTATGTTAATTTCCTCTTGGATAGCTGCTAACATTGCATAACGTCTGATACTTTATGACTACCACTGACATTGCATGTGCATGCTCAGTGGTGCCCGACTCTTTGCAACCCCATAAACTGGAGCCCACCAGGCTGCTCTGTCCTTGGGATTTTCCAGGCAGGAATACTGGAGTGGATTGCCATTTCTTTCCCCAGGGGATCTCCCTACCCAGGGATCAAACCCACGTCTCTTGGGTTTTCTGCATTGTCAGGCAGATTCTTTACCACTGAAGGAGGAATAATCTGAAAAGTGAGGCCCGCAGTTTCCTGGTCTTGAGGAGTAATCCTTAAATGGCATACAATTGTAACATTCTTATGATACTGTGTACAGCCTTTATGCTGGCAAATTCCTGAGTCACAGGATCTCAGATGGATAGCAATTGAAATCTTTGTAAGAGCATCAAGAATTTAGCTTTGAGCTCTTCCTGCCACAGATGGCCCTTAGAATTTCACATCACTTATTGAAATGCTGCCAGGGTAAATGAATTTGTGGAAATGAGCGTAGTATTCTCCAGCTCTTGAAATTATTCTGTGATATGCTCTTTTCTGCACTGCATAAAAGAACAGCTGAATGCACATGGGTAGATCATGCTCTGTAAGACTAAGTAAATTAGTGTTCTAAGAAGTTAAAATCACAATCAGTTACATAGGATGACATCTAGAGCTCTGCTGTAACATATAGTACTATGCCTATTGTTAGCAGTAGTGGACAGGGCAATGGCACCCCACTCCAGTACTCTTGCCTGGAAAATCCCATGGACTGAGGAGCCTGGTAGGCTGAAGTCCATGGGGTCTCTAAGAGTCAGGCATGACAGAGTGACTTCCCTTTTCACTTTCATGCATTGGAGAAGGAAATGGCAACCCACTCCAGTGTTCTTGCCTGGAGAATCCCAGGGATGGGGGAACCTGGTGGGCTGCCGTCTCTGGGGTCGCACAGAGTCGGACACGACTGAAGCGACTTAGCCGCAGCAGTGTATTAAAACTATGTTAAGAAAATGGAACACATGTTAAATGTTATTGGGGCTTCCCTGGTTGCTCAGACTGTAAAGAATCTGCGTGAATGTGGAAGACCTGGGTTTGATCTCTGGATTGGAAAGGTCCTCTGGAGAAGTGAATGGCTACCCACTCCACTATTCTTGACTGGAGAATTCCATGGCCAGAGGAGCCAGGGGGGCTACACTCATGGGGTCACAAAAGAGTCAGCCATAGCTTAGCGCATAACACTTAATGTTATTACCACAAGAAAAGAAAAGAAATCTCAGTCTTATTATTGCTGTATTTGACACCTAAGTGTCAAAGATGATTTGATTAGCATTTCTAATTATGGCAAGAACCCGGTCATTAGAGTGCCCTTATAACCTAGGCTTACTTTTCTTTTCAGTTGTTGGATCTTTCTGTGTCTGTTCTCAAACAGATTAATATCCTGTAGGAATTTACCTATTGCTAATCTTAATACACTTAGATTTGATGCTTGTTTTCTTTCTGATACTCTTCTGAATGGAGATACTGTGTAGGTGTTCTTTAGTTAACATAATTTTACTTTTAAGAAACAATATCTGTGCTCTCCTTTAACTTGTGTGAGTATCAGTCAGAACTACTTCCATGTACTGTTTGCTGCATGCCACTGACCCTGGGTTTTGAAAGTGGATAAAATGTCTAAAGGATGAGCAATAGTCATCAGCAGTCAATGCATGCTCGAATTTCCTGGAGGCTTTTAAAATTGATGTCTGGGCCCCATCCCCAGAAATGCTAATGTAATCCATCTGGGGATGGCACCTTCTCCAATGGTATTTTATAAAAGATCATCCAGGTAAATGTAATATATAGCTAGGGGTGAGAATCACTGGCATAGAGTGAATTTTCTTGAACTGAGTCCCTTGGCTTCTAAGGGATCCTTCTCTTTTATGTAGACTTTACTGGCTGTGTGTGCATGGGAAATTTTCTAGAGCAGTGATCCAGAGAATTCATCAGATTGTGAAAAGAGTATGTGACTTGAAGTTAAAAATCATTCTTTGAGGAAGAGGAAAACAAAAAGCATAGGCTTGTTCTAGACTGTACGCCTTGTGGAATTTGAGGAGGGAGAAGAGCTAACAGTGAAGTCAGAAAAAGAGTGCCCAAAGTTAAGAAGAGGCAGGGGTGCCCTGGAGCTAGCTAGTGCCAACGTGTGAGAGGCAGTGGTATTTACCTGTTCCTAAGGGTGTGTTCGGAGAAGGCAATGGCACCCCACTCCAGTACTCTTGCCTGGAAAATCCCATGGGCAGAGGAGCCTAGTAGGCTACAGTCCATGGGGTCGCTAAGAGTCAGACACGACTGAGCGACTTCACTTTCACTTTTCACTTCCATGCATTAGAGAAGGAAATGGCAACCCACTCCAGTGTCCTTGCCTGGAGAATCCCAGGGACGGAGGAGCCTGGTGGGCTATGGGGTCGCACAGAGTCAGACATGACTGAAGCGACTTAGCAGTAAGGGTGTGTTCTGTGTTGTTGTATTGAACTTGGCCATGGTGGGAGCATTTACCCCGCAGAACAGCAAATGCCCCAAATGAGGACTCTCCTTCCCCCAACCCTCTCCCAGGATACACTGTAGTAGTCATGAAGGACAGGTAAGGAGAAGTTTAAGATAGGCAAGGATGCCAAGCGCTGCAGGGCTCAGCTCTAATGAGGCCTGAGAGCAACTGGACTGCCAATCTGATTCTAAAAGATTAGTTTTGGATCTCCTTGCTACAGCCTGGCGGCAACTGCCTAATCTCACTGGTTCAGTAAATGTTCATTCCGTGCCCTCTCCACTCCCCAGTATTCATGAAGGCACCTGGCAAAGTTCTGGATACCTGAAGGGAAATACCAGAAGAGAAAGACCAAGAGCAAATAGAAAAGGATCTCAAGTTACCCAGAGACATAAATCAGCTAAATTTATACCAGTTGTTAACTGCGTAGATAGAACTAGAACCTGGGTCTCCCAACTGTGCCCACCCACTCTGTATCTTTTTGAGTTGTATTTTTAGGATTTAGGACTGTCTATAATGGATGGGCTGGATGGGGGTAATCTCTACAGAAATGCACTTTTGGAAACTTAGCTGCATTGATAATAAGATTCACTTGATGTGGAAAAGGCCAATTGGGAGTAGGGAGGCTAGGTAGGAGACTGCTGTGGGCCAAAGAGAGACGTGTTTGGGGGAAGGGGAGACATTTTGCTGATCCTGGACGAGGAGACTGTAAGGCACAGAGGAAGAGAGGCTGACAGGAGTGAAGTGAACCTAAGAAGAGACGGCTTAAAAGTGGGTTGGTGTGAAAAGGGCGAGAGGGACCGGGTGGGGTGAGTTTTCTTTTTTTAATGTCCCAGTTGTGTGGTTCTACAGAAAATTATCCAGCTCTCTTCTTCTGGTTGGTTCTGTAAGAACTGGCTATGGAACATCCTCATCGGACCCTGACAGTGCATGAAACCTTCTGAATGCATTCTGTTCCTTTGCCTGATTGTAGTCACTGCCCTTCATGATTGGTATCACTGAATCCAGCCTTAGAAAGGACGGAATCCGCCTCATACTCAGAGCAAGTAAATCAGTTGAGTGTTGGCCCTCTTGTGATGGGAACTCATATTCTAGCCATTGCTGTTATCATTAGCTCATCGCCTGTTCTATAAAGAGGTGGCAGCTGTTCAGGAAGAAGACTCCAGCTTTTGAGAAATAGTTTAGATGAAGGGAAACTTTTTTTTTTTAATGTGAGAGCTGTTTAAATGTTTTAGTGTAATTGTAAGAATATATGTTTGGTAAATAAAAATTAAAAGAAAATACGAAACAAAAAGAAAGAGGAACATTGATACTCAGTAAAATATTTATCTTTCTTCCTGCTTTAACAAAAAATTCAATATATATTGATTTTTTTACAGGTGCCTTCCAGTGGGAAGAGTTAGAAGATGATATCAGGAAAAAATTGAAAGATTCTGGAGATGTTTCAAATGTAATTGAGAAAGTTAAATGCATTTTAAAAACACCAGGAAAGGTAAATTAGTTTATTGTAAGTTACTTTCTCTGAATTATAACTGGTATACTAAGGTGAATATACTATGGAGTCATGAGGAAAGTTGATAATGTATTTTTTTCCTTAAGTCTATTTTTTGCTGTTTAAATGTTTTAAATATAAACACGTGATTTCTTGCTATGTCTGATTTTAATTCATGTTAGAATTCAAATATGTATGAGTCATGTCTTTAAAATGTTGGTTTGTGAATTCTGTTCCCTGAGACATTCCCCTGGGACTCTGGGAATATGCAGTCTATGTTAAGAATGAAGGCTGTTGGATTTGCCTAGTTATAGTCAGGCTTATGGGAGACGATGCTTCCTCACTGCTCACAGTTTCATTCCAAACAGTTTTCAGGGGCATGGCAGTCTCATTGTGTGTCTTTTTCAAGAGTTCCGAGAAATTTCCTTGACTAGGTGGGCAGCTGAGGGTTTGTTTCTCATCCAGTATAGAGTTCAAATCATATGTTAGGTTCAAAGATTATAGAAATACAGACTTTGTATATGGTCATAAACTACTGCCCATGAAAACCCTAGTAACTGAGATTTTACAGAGTCTGTAAGAGCCTTAAGAGTAAATCTGTTCACTTTTAAGATGACTACATTAAACAATTTAGCCAAAATCTTATTTCAGATTCTGTGATAAGCAAATCGGCTACAGTAGATAAAAAGGCAAGTTGTGTGCACTGCTTAGCAGAATAGAGGTTTATGTTAAGTGTAAGAAAAATGATTATTTCTTTAATTTTTTATACAGATGACTGCCAATGCTACAACCTAAGTTTATTAACATTTTAAGTTAATGTTTCAAAACTGCACTAAGTTTTTATAAAGATTCCTGACTATTCTTTAAAAAAAAAAAAATGATCTCTTTTTAAACAAAATATGGAATTAAAGGATAAGACCATTCTTTGCTTGTTTTCATAGCACATTGAAGCAGGTATACAGAAGCTGGCCACTTGTGCAGGTGTATGGCAGGGTAGTAGCTCTTATAGCCTAATTCAGCTAAATAATGCTTTTGTAGAAATGTGCATTATAGACTTGCACTCTGCTTTTCAAAAGTTCTCTACATGAACTTGCTCACAGACCAGTGAAAATACATATATTCTCTCCAAACTTCTGCCCTTGCTTTTTTTTTTTTTCCTTCAAATTCAAGGCATAATTGGAAGTTCTTGGTGGCCTAATAGTTAGAATTCTGGGCTTTCGTTGCTGTGGCCTGAGTTCAGTCCCTGGTCAGGAAATAAGATCCTGCAAGCCATGTGGTGTGGCCCAAAAAAAAAAAAAAAAAAATCAAGGCTTGGAAACAAGGAAATCTGTTATACAGATGCAGAATCTTTATATATTGATACCTAAAATACATCTACATGCATTCATGATGTACAAATTCGTAACCTTACCTAAATGGTTAGGACAGAAGTGTTGCCTGTTGTTCTAAACCTGAGCTTTTCCTTGGGTTGGATTCTGAACAGTCATTCCTTTCAGTAGCAAGAATAAAACAACTTCTTCTTGGGGAAGGGAAAGCTGGGGCCTGTATTAGTCCATGGAACTGAATTAAATCCTTCCTTTGCACAGGAGGACACGGGTTCTTGTGTGCTTTCCTCCTGTGCTTTCCCGGGGGTCTCTCTTCTTTGAGTATTGGGAATCAGGAAATACTCCATTTAAATTGTGTCTGCCACAAATTACCTGTGGCTTTGAGTAAGTCTTCTCAGGGCTTTCTCTAGAATGAGGGGTAAACTAGGCATAGTTTATCAGGCATAGTTTATAGGATTTACTGAATCCTAACCATTCTAACCAATCCTAACCACGAAGAACTTCCATCTATGCCTGCTAAGTCGCTTCAGTCGCGTCTGACTCTGTGCGACCCCATAGACGGCAGCCCACCAGGCTCCCCCGTCCCTGGGATTCTCCAGGCAAGAACACTGGAGTGGGTTGCCATTTCCTTCTCCAATGCATGAAAGTGAAAAGTGAAAGTGAAGTCGCTCAGTCGTGTCTGACCCTCAGTGACCCCGTGGACTGCAGCCTTCCTTCCAGGCTCCTCCATCCATGGGGTACAGTTTATCTCTAGACTGATTTCTGAAGCCCCTGCTAGCCCTCAGGTTCTGATGATGCTTTTTGACTGTTCCTGTGCTTTATGTGTAGGAGTCCCCCAAGTCCTCACCCCCAGTTCCTTCAGTGTGTATTAAAGAATACTGTGTATAAGAACTTAGATTACAGGAGCAGGGTTTGTATAATCCTGTTTTGGTTGTCTGTTTTGCTCATGGATATCATCCTGGAGTGTATGTTCTTCTTTGAGAGGCAGGATAAGGTTTTTTTCCTTCTCGCCAAATGTTTTAACTTCCCACCCTAGTAGATTAACTCAGAGTGGGGAGTAGGTGCCTGTTATTCTTATTGCTAATGTTGTATGTACACTTGGTTATTTCTTAGAGATAAAGCTTTCTGAATTTCCTGTCTAGCTGAGCAGAGGGTCAAAAGTTCTGACCTGGCCTGAGGTTCTGAGAGTCAGCCAGGGAAATGGGTGATGGAGGAAGGGAGAGGGGCTGGCTCTCATTCCCTGGGGCTCTTTCCTTCAGAAGGGATTGTCTGAAGGATCACAGAAAGGGTACACAGAGCACCAGATCCTAAGTGGGGAGCAGAGGAAGGCTGGAGATGCCCAGCCTTCTTCACTGTTAACTGGAGGCTCCAGCTAGGAGTTGGGAGAGGACAGATCTGTGTGGTCATGGGACAGGGTTTCTAGAGCTCCAGATGAGAGATGCAGGCAGCCTCTGATAGATTCCAGCCATCGGGACTGTGGGCAGGAGAGATATTTGGGATTATAAGGTTGTAGATCAAGATGCCTTAGTTCCTCACTCCCAGGTGTATTAACGTTGAATCTAGTGAGCAGTAGAACTTGATGTGATCGGTGAAAAATATGTGTGTTTTCTTAATTGCAAATTAAATTCTGTGTATATATTTTCGTAACTAGTGAATAGACAAGCAGGTTGTATATGCGAACACGTTTTACTAGGCGTTCATATGGGGCCGGGCTACTGCTGTCTGTTTCCCAGGCGACAGAGGTCCGTGGGCTTCAGCGCCCCTCATCGTCAGTTGCAGACTCTTCACTTAGCCAGCTCCTTCGCTGCTGTGAGTGCTGCGTAGTGCACTGGTGCTCTCGACAGGTAGCAGATGTAGTTCTCGAGGGCAGGTTTCCATGAAAGCTGTGACCAGAGATGCCATAGAGGGGGTAATCATTACTCCTTTAGACAGCAGAGATTTCCACGTTCTCTAAGCAGATTATCAACGCATATTGTATAATATTTCCTCTCGTATTTTTATTTCTCCTTATAGTTTAATTGCCTAAGAAACTGCAAAACCTATCAAGCCAGAAAACCTCTGTGGTTTTATAACACTTCCCTCAAGTTTTTCCTTAATAAACCAATGCTTGCTGATGTTGTCTTCGAAATACAAGGTACGGTTCAGTTTTTACAAAGTTCATCATTTGTTTTAATTTCTTGTTTTAACTTTCTGTTTCAATTTCGAGTATTTTGGGTGAAGGAATGACTATTCTCTATTGTAGGATGTAGGTTAATAGTACTTGAATTTCTACAAATTTCTACAGTTTCTAGAAAATTTCATTTTCTAGGGAAATGAAATATTTTATTAAAATAAGAAAATGAATTTATATTTTCCTTAGTTTGTTGTTACTGTTACCCAGTGCTTCGTTAACTTTTAGGGACTAGCAGGGGATAGACCGATGTTACAGATCACCCACTTGTGTATTTTGTTTGTGTATTTCTTTAAGGTCGTAGTTTTTAAATCATTTGAAACTAGCCCCCTCAACATTTAACATTACGTCTAGTTTATGTTTTCAGCTCTTTTCCTTTTTAATTGAGCAAAAGGAACTACTCTTGCTTAGGGTCAAGCCTGGCTTACATCAGGCGTCTGTAGTTATCACTACATTTACTTCTTAATGACACTCAGAGCAATTGCTGCTTTTTAGCTCTGTTGGAAAGTAATGCTCCCTAATTTTAATAAAGATGAGCCCTTTTAATGCCCATTATTGTTATTCGCTTGGATACTTTGTCACTTTAGTAGATTGAAAGCATAGTCTTAAAAATGAATTGTGAAATACCTTTAATTAGGAAAGTTGTTTCCAATGAATTAAGTACACTTTCAGGTGGGCTGTTACTAAAAGGAAGATTTAATTTAATTTTATGGTAGAAATGTACGGCAGCTAATAGTACCTTACTTTTAAAAAATGTTCACCAGAAGGATTTGTTTTGCTTTTAACTCTGGTCACTTGCCAAGACAAACTGAATTGGAAACTTTCCAAGGTGCCTTTGGGTAAGCGGCTGCTAGTAGCTGCAGTGTGAGTATGGGCTACTGAGAATGGGACAGTCAGTGACCTTGAAATTATGTAAAAAGGGATTCGGAGAAAAGTAGGCTCACAGTTGACCAAATTTCCTTATAATTTGCATAGGAGGCACTGACACCAATTATTATACACTATTATTTTGCAGTATTATTTTAATAATATTGTATATTATTTTGCAATGTTATTTTAAAATAATATTTTTAAATATTATTAAATAATAGTGTAAGATATTATTTTACAATAATATAGTAAAATATTATTTTAATATTTTACACTATTATTTTAGTGTAACCTGTTGAAAAGAGTTTCATGGGGAGTGTGCAATGCATGAAAATATATGTTACACTGAGAGGAGAGAGGGCAGTGATACAGAGAACATTCTCATAGCCTGCTTTTCTTCGGTGATCCCACCCACCGACCCTTCGCAGGCACTTGCTTGTACCCCACCGTGGGAGCAGCCGGACCTGAAGAGCCCCCGTAATGCCTTCGGATACCACGTGGCAGCTGCTCTAATGCCCTTTGTAGCCTCCTCAGCTCAACACCTGAGGCCCCCAAGGGAGCCAGGAGTGGACAGGAGCAGGAATGGGTGAAAGCAGGGGCCAGCGGGACCTCTGCCATCCACTGGGAGAGAGGCCGCCTAGCTCTGAGGCGTGTGGGGAGGGCAGCTCCTAGAGCCGTGGTCACTGCCCTGGGGAGGGTCTGCAGCCCTAGCTCCAGCCTTGGCTTTGCTTTCCAGACAGTGTGTATGTATCCTTGGGCCGGTCCTCCGTATGTCCTCCTGGAGTCTTTTCATTTGCAAAGTGAAGACCGTCAATCATGTTGATTCTAAAAGGTCCTTTCTAGTGTTAAGCTTGATGAGACGGTAGTGACAGAGCAGGTCAGGGTTTTGCTTGGAAGCATTTTTACTATTTAATAGGTTTGGCTGTGTTACTTTGCTTTTCAGATCCTCTGTTTCCTCACTTGTGAAACGGGGATGCTAGTTTCTACCTGGGAGAGGGTGACTGGTCGTGAGGATGGAGGTGATGGTGCGTGGAAAGGCACATTTAGAGGCCTCATAGGCAGACCACACTGTGGTTTTCTGTGCTGAATCCAGGGCTGCAGCAAATCCTTTTTAAAAACTGTTCAGACATCACTGACAACTGACTGGAGTTGACATGAGATATAAAACTATGACTGAAATAGTCATCAAATGTACACATATACAAATATATAAATGTATACAGTGTGTATGTAAGTTTGTGTCTTTTTCCATTAAATAAAACTAGTCACAGTAAACTTTTGGATATGATGTAGAAAGATATGTTTCCTTTTGACATTTGAATCTGTGCCTTATGAAAAATACTATTACAGAGCTACATTCTGTCTTGTTTACTTAGTACATATTCTGAACCTCTCTTGAGCTAGACAAGTTTCCTGTTTTCAGGATAAAACAAAAGAATGATTCTAAAAATTTCATTTTTGAAACTTGGCAAGTAGTGTGAAGAAGGTATGAAAAATGTAGTATTTTAGTATGTAATAAAAATAAGGATCCTTGATAATCTGTGCAAAGTTACTAGAAACTGGGCTTTAACTGTTGTTTCACTCTTAAAACTTTCCTGAAAAAAAAAAAAAAGTAACAATTTAATACTACAAAGGAAAGTTACTTTAGGTCTTGATGTTTTCAAAGGACATATTTATCTGTTAACTAGAAAACTAATGTCTTTTTCCCCCTGTAATTCTTCAGCTCTAGCCTATTGCTGTTGTGTAAATAATCACTACATTATTTTCATTTAGCATGTTTTATACTTTGCTTTTATATATATATATATATATATACACACACACAGTGTTTAAAAATGTGGCTGTACTGAGGTATTGTATTACAGTCTCACAGTAGAACAATTTATAACACCAAAACAGTAGTTTGAAAGAGTGAGAAACAGAAATGGATATTTTCTTGATTGGAGGTGTAGTGATTTTTCAAACTCAATTCCAAGCTTGAAGTGGGCCTTGAAAATGCCTGAAGGCCCTGCGTGTTCTGTTCTTGGTTTTGTAACTCCATTGTAACCACAGTTATCAACAGGAAGTTTCTGTTCAAGTTTCAAGGTTACCTAAGTTTCTTTCCCATCTACTTCTGTCTACTAGGTGTTTTTTTTTTTTTTTTTTTTGCCAATCTTAAATTCCTCTGCTTACCCCAAATTGTTTATTTAAGCCATACTCCTATTTTTTTTCTTTTTTCATGGCTCCTTATTTAAGATTTTAGAATCTTCAAGTTGGAAGTCAAATTGCATTGCCTATTTGAATTCTTTGTTAATTGCTGTGTACACATACATCCAGCACACTTTCATTGTGGAAACTGGTCACCCCCCGACCGATGGACACTGTAACACTGAGGGCGGGTGACTGAAAGTCAGAGAGGGGGTCAGGAAGGGAGGCTGCCTGCTGGTAGGTGTGGGGACCTGGCAGGAGAACTCCTAAGACTTCTCCCTGCACGCACGGGAGATGGGTCTGCGCGGGTGCCGGGCAGTGAGCACAGAACTGGCGCTGTCGTGCATCGCATGTGGATCCTGAGGGGCTATTGGCTTTGGAGAAAGCACTAGGCTTACGTGGAACTTTTTTCCTCTTTTTTTCTGAGCCAGAAGATGTTGTGCTTGGATATTAAAGAGCATGAAGAACCCAGTAACTAAATATTTTGGAGAAGAATATATGCCCCTGAGAAGTATGAGATTTGGGGGCTGCCGGATGCAGACTTGTGGGCAGGGCAGAGTAGTCTGGCTCATAGAGCTACTTTCTGGAGGGGGAGAGTTTTGTCACTCACACTGGCTGTGGTGTCTTCCACCAAACTAAAAGTTTGGCGTCTCCACACAGATATAAAGAACAGACTTCTGTACTCTATGGGAGAAGGCGAGGGTCGGAATGATTTGGGAGAATAGCACTGAAATGTGTGTATTACCATATGTGAATCAGATCACCAGTCCAAGTTCGATGCATGAAACGGGCACTCAGCACTGGGACAGCCCAGAGGGATGGGCTGGGGATGGATCGGGAGGGGGTTCAGGATGGCGGACACATGTACACCCGTGGCTGATTCATGTCACTGTATGGCAGAGCCACCACAATATTGTAAAGTCATTAGCCTCCAATTAAAATAAATTAATTTAAACAAACAACAGAAAGGTAATAAAAGTTTGGCGCCTCCAAAGCGAGGTAGCTCCATATTTCTCACCTTTGTACATTCATTCCAAACGTGGTGGTTGTCACGTGGCAGATGCTTGATGGCGATCTGTTGATCTGATCTAGACTGAGCTGAAGGCTGGCTGTAGGTTCGTGGTTTCCTCAGGAGGTGGGAATGGTGAGCCCCAGGCTAGCTGAGTCCCGTCTGCAACAGCCGTGGTCCCTTGGCATGGTAGTTGGAGGGCTTAGCAAGTTTCTCTGGAGAGTCAGTTCAGTTTCATGTGCTTCAGTGAGGCATATAGGCTGAAAAGTGAAAAGTGAAGTCACTCAGTTGTGTCCAGCTCTTTGCGACCCCATGGACTGTAGCCTGCACCAGGCTTCTCCATCCATGGGATTCTCCAGGCAAGAGTACTGGAGTGGGTTGCCATTTCCTTCTCCAGGGGATGTTCCCGATCCAGGGATCAAACCCAGGTCTCCCGCCTTGCAGGCAGATGCTTTACCCTCTGAGCCACCAGGGAAGATATATGCTGAGGGGCCTTTAAACTTTAAAGCAGCCCTGGCCCTCCCACATGCAGGCCTTATTCATCTAGGAAGGGGAGGTTCCCTGTGGAGGTACTGTGACAGGGAGGAAGCGGGGGACTAGATCATCCATCCTCTTCTGAATTTTCCATGAAGTCTGAAATGTTGCCTTTGGCCCCACAAGAGTTTCCCTTGCCATTCTTGCTGTGATCTATGAACTGCTTAGTCTAAGCATGATTTATTTTCCTGTTTCTGATACATGGAAGCCCAGCCAAGACTGTACTGTGAGTAATGGCTGTGTTTCCTTGGGAGGGCACTTGGGCAGGGGTGGGTAGTGGTATTTCAAGCCAATTGTAGAGGAATAGATGTTTTGTTATAAAAACATGTAGCAAAATATTTCATTTCAGTGTTTCTAGCTTCAGGAAATAAAAACTAAGTAACAAATAATTGCCTGACTTGCAAATTGTTCCTTTCAAAGCCAACTTTTGAACTCTCTTAATTTTTCAATTTATTTAAAAAACTAAAAAGTCTCTGACTTTTAATCACCCTCACATCTGGTTTCTGAATATCAGCTTAGCTATGCCTAATGCAGTACCATTCTGATTAGAAGGAAAATTGCTAGAACAGGAACTCAGCAAGCTTATGGCCCTTAGCTTTGTTTCCCTGTTGAACTTTACAGGTACGACGGTGCCGGCCCACAGGGCCATCCTGGTGGCCCGGTGTGAAGTGATGGCAGCCATGTTTAATGGGAATTACATGGAAGCAAAGAGTGTTCTGATTCCAGTTTATGGTGTTTCCAAAGAGACTTTCTTGTCATTCTTGGAATATCTATATACAGACTCCTGTTGCCCAGGTGAGCCATTATACACGTTAGATGATGATGATGTTCAGTCTCTAAGTCATGTCCAACTCTTTGAGACTTCATGGACTGTAGCACGCCAGGCTCCTCTGTCCTCCACTGTCTCCCAGCCTTCTCTTTGCTCAGATTCATGTCCATTGAGTGGACGTGATACTACCTAACCATCTCATCCTCTACTGCCCTTTTCTCCTTTGTTGGGCTTGCCTCGTGGCTCAGTGGTGAGGAATCTGCCTGACAATGCAGGAGACATGGGTTCAATCCCTGGGTCGGGAAGATCCCCTGGAGAAGGAAATTGGCAACCCACTCCAGTATTCTTGCCTGGAGAATCCCATGGACAGAGGAGCCAGAGGCGGGGGCTACACTCCATGGGGTCGCAAAAGAGTTGGACACAAGACCTAAGCAACAAGCACATGTTAAATAGAATCTCATAATTCTTTCTTTCCTGATAATCCATTTTGAGACATTGCTTTCTATGAAACCTCTTTTCATTTAAGGTTTGTGGGAGCTGACATCATGGAATGTGCCAAGCAGGTGGAGGTGATGTTGGGACAACAGAGAATTTTCATAGTCAGTTCAAGTGCAGGAGTGGTGATTGGGTGCCTCTTGTGGGCTCTCAGACCCTGGGATAAGTTCACGTGTCTCCGCAGCGCCGACAGCACGCTGATCATGGCAGGCCCTCTGAGGTGGAGGGGTCTCATGGTACTCAGCGGCTACTCCACTGCCGCAGGTTAGGGCGGAGAGCTCCCCAGAACACTGTGCTTTCATGAGGAGAATAGGGTTGGGCAGCCACTTTTATGGCTCTGACTTCTGATTGAGGCACTTTCAAGAAATTTCAATATTCTGAGATTCCTGTGGTTGTCACTCTAGCCCAGAGGATGGCCTTTTTCCAACTTTTAATACTAAAAATGCTGCCTTTTTTTTACCAGCTGAGCCACAAGGGAAGCCAAAATATCAGTTTAATTAGAAAAGTCCAGTAGGCAAGATCTATTGCAGTATGGAAGAGTAACATCATACTCTCCTAAAGCAGACTTATCCAAAAACTTTTCTTCAGTGGTTTAGAATGCCCAGTGGACTGTAGGATTTATTTCCCTGTTCACCGACTGTTGACTGGGAACTGTCTGTGGCAGCTGCAGAGTGGACCAGGTTTTGCAGGTTCCCTGGACCTGGAGGCATTTTACATAAACTGCAGAATCCTTGCCACAGACCCGGAGCCTTGGGATGCAGGCATGGAAGCCCCCTTTAACTAGTTTTTTTTTATCCTTTGACCACCAGATGGCTCCCGCTGCAGATACAACCAGAATAAGCCCCAGTGGTGGAGTCCAGGAGCCTGAGGCCTTGGTTACCAGGACCAGGCCAGGCACCCTGCCAATATAAAAAGGAAATACACCTTTCAGACCATACCTCTCTTCAGGCTGACTGCTTTAGTTTTACATTCAGAAATGTTTGTTATTGAAATCTCCTGAGTTTTAAATAAGTCATGAGCCCTCTAGTGAAAAGTTTTAGAAATTCCAGGACAGAAAATTCTTTTAATTGAATCAGTTCTGGTCTTGCAGCCATCTATAGAATGTTCTGGAGTCAGTTACAGTCGTTAGTGTTAGAGACTGGCTTATCATTGCTGTTTAGTAAAAATGAAAGCGTTGATTCTCATCAGAATGTCTGTTACTGGGTATTTTATTATTTTGGTATTGGAAAAATTTGTATATTAAAATATTTGAGTGGATTTGGAATAATAAGGAAATTTGTTTTCTCAGTCGCCCTCTCACTAGAGTAATCGAAGCTTTGGATTTTAAGTTTTATCTTACTAATTAGGAAAAAATGCTCATAAAAGCAGCAAAACTGTAAGACAAAATACTTTAAAAATGGTAAAAGGTGAAGTGTGAGGGGGAAATGAGTCAAAATGAATAAACAGAAAGTTAACCTGCATACTGGAATATTTGCACTGGGAGATTGCAGAAAGGAAAATAATCTGTTCATTTTGATAAATATTTATTATATACACTATTCTTGGTTCCTTGCTACATTTAAAGAGGGACAAGAAAGAATTACATGAAAAAAATCATTCAACATACAGAGAAGTGTTTTAAAAAAAAAAAAAAAAAAAAACCTGGGTGACTGCAGGGGTTTAAGGAAGGGGGATATTTTAGTGCTTAATGGGTACAGAGTGTCAGTTGAGGAAGAAGAAAGTTTTGGAGAAGGGAGTGGCGGTGATTACTCACCAATGTGAATATACTTCATGCCACTAAACTAAGCACTTAAAACGTAATGTTCTGTTTAACTTAAAACTTTGTGTTACGTTTATTTTACCACAATAAAAGCCAAACAAACCCAAGCCAGAAGAAAAAATCGCAAGGATTTAGTATAGCTAACAGACAGAATTGCCCATTAGCCCTGGAGTTGGTTATTAAGGGCAACGGTAGAATCTCTTTCTCTGGAGAATTAAAAACAACAACAACAACAGGTTCACTTCTGAGTCCAAAAGCGTGAATGAATTCCACTTAAAACGGAGTCATCGTTTAGACTGCAGACTCAACTCCTTCAAGGCCTTTTCTAGGCATTCTCTTTGACACTGCTTGGTACAGTCAGCACTTCTTCGTTTTTGCTGTTGTTCTGTGGCTAGGTCAGAAAGGAGACTGTGTTATTATTGCCCATTCTCTCTTCTTTGCCTTCCTTGCGTCAGCTGGCATTTTCCAGGCCATGTGCCTCCTGATCTGTGCGGAGATGTACCAGGTGTCCAGACTGCAGCACATCTGTGAGCTCTTCATCATCACCCAGCTGCAGAGCATGCCAAGCCGGGAGCTGGCGTCCATGAACCTCGACATAGTCGACCTGCTCAAAAAAGCCAAGGTAATTGGCCCCTACATTTCTGGTTGGTTGATTTTTCCAAAAAAAAAAAAAAAAAAATTATATTACTTCAAACATTTTTTTGTTTGTTTCTCAAGAGTTCCATTACCCTTACGAACTAATGAAAATTAATGGAAAAAAAAAAATTGAAGAAGGAAATGGCAATCCACTCCAGTACCCTTGCCTGGAAAATCCCATGGACAGAGGCACCTGGTATGCTACAGTCCATGGGGTCGCAAAGAGCTGGACACGACTGAGTGACTTCAGTTTCACTTTTTCACTGATGAAAATTAGTTTGGAAATTTGGCTACATGAGTAAATGTGCCCTGACAACACATCTGCAGATAATTCGGAGCATGGTGTTTTTGAGCAATGCTTTTCGAAGGAGATAGTTGCCAATATGGAATTTTCCCAACTGAATGGTGGTCCTTGTTCGCGTCAGTCGTGTGTGATGCTGTATAGCTCTGTACAGGCAGTAGAGAAAATAGAACTTCCCTTGAATTTCCCTCAAATGATCCCATCATAGGATTCCTGAGAGAAAAATGGAGTCATCGTTTAGATTGCTGACTCACTCCTTCAGGGCTTTTTTCTAGGCGTTCTCTTCGACACTGGATGATTCATACATACTGATAAGAGATGGTTAGTCTGAACTCGTTTATTTGTTCATTCCTTCATTCTTCCGTATGCCTGTTCACTTCATGAGCATGTTTTACAGTTCCGCTTGTTTGCCGGAGGTGTTGACGGACTTGTCAGTTCCTTCAAGCATCTTTCACTGAAGTGTCTCAAAGTGTGAGGAGTTACTCTAGTATTCCATGGCCTGCCCTGAGACAGCCGTCAGGGCACAGTGATCGACTCTGGACTTACATTAAGCTGAACCTTCTGTTTTTCACAAGAATGTATTTGGTCCATCATAACAGATGATCAGGACTTTGTGAAATGTTATCTGGCATACAACATATTGGTTGTCCCTATCAACTTTGACATCCAGAATTAGGAAAATATGACAAGTTTGTCGTCATCCAAGTTACTAAGACAGAGCCACATAAGGGGGCAAAGGACTGACTCTCTGACAACTCAAAGCTTACCTCCGTGCTCTGGGTGTCACTCACTCGGTCATGAGTGACTCTGCGACCCCATGGACTACAGCCTGCCAGGCTCCTCTGTCCCTGGATGTCTCCAGGCAAGGACACTGGAGTGGGTTGCCATTCCTTCTCCAGCCTCCGTGCTGAGATGAATTCATTAATCCCTGTGTCCATTTCTGGGAATGGAAGGGAATTCATTTAAAGCATCTAGGTCTTCTCTTATTATCTCCATAGCTATTTTTCATTTCTCTCATAATCAAGTCCTCAGATCAGATGTATTTAATATTACAGGAAAAACAAATTTTAAAGAAGAGATTAACCTTTATCTGTCTTTGAAATATAATTACATTGAGCTTGGGATTGATAGCTATTCTCTAGATTTAGGTTAAAATTTCTTTTTTATCCTTTCTAGCATTTTCACATTCATTTTTGATGTATCATTTTCATACATTCTAACAAGTCTTTCATACTTTAAAAAAAAATGTGCACAAGCTTTGTTTTCCTTATCTTGTAGTACCTTTTATATAGTTCACGCATAAGAGAACTCTCTGCTTGGTTGCATTGATTTCTTTAAGTGCCCCTCCCCAACACACACACACACACACACACACACACACACCACACGGTTCCTCGTGAGAATTATGATTGTATTGTCAGAAATTCTTCCTGACCTATTTTCCCTGAATGTGCAGTTTCTGACTGTGTGAGTAGTATCCTTATTTTTCCCCTTGAATTTTTAAAGTCTAAGACACCAACTCTGCTTGAATTTTACCGTTTCTGAAGACTTTTCTGTTTGCTAGCATTAAGCCTGCTTTCGCTCGTTTTCCTTTAGTCTGTTCCTGGCAGTCCCTAATTTGCCAACATGAATCAGAAAAAGGATCAGTTTTCTTCCCAGTTCTCTTTGAAGTTCCTAGGTTGAGGTTGAGCTTTGCCAGCCAGTTCATCTGTTGGTCAGACTTTGGTTGACCTTTCCCTCGTTGCGTCTCTGACTTCTGTCTTTTGGCACAATTAGCCTTCTAGTGGCTCTCTGAATAATTGAAATTTGCAATCCCTCTATCATCTCTGCCGGTTTTGTATTGTATATCAGGAAAACATCATTCATACTTTTAAAAAAATTTTAATAGAGAAAGGAGTCACAAAGAGTTTTAGGCAGGAGATGATTACTTATTTTTTAAAACATATTTCTTTATTCTGGCTGTGTCGGGTCTTAGTTGCAGCTTGTCGGGTCTCGTTCTCTGACCAGGGATTGAATCCGGGCCCCATGTATTGGGAACGTGGAGTCTTAGCCGCTGGACCGCCAGGGAAGTCCCACATCATCCGCAGTTTTGGTACAGACAAGAAGATTTGGTATTCTCTGTCTCACTTCTGCTGGAACTTTCCTCTAACCTCTCTCAGTTCTTTACCATGATTGTACCTTCAGATTCATATATTTCCGTCAGGTTGGAATCTTAACGTGCAACAAAGGCTCCCCTCCCCGGCCCCTAATCAGATCAGTTCCTTTGGATCGAGGTAGAGATGCCCTATTCCTCCTCTCCTTTAAACCTTATCTTGGCAGACTTTGGTGACTCCTATGAAGTCCTATTTACTCTCATATTAAAGTGTTACGTTCAACTTCTTGTAATCTGTGCATTGATATTTGGTTTCTTCAAGCCACCATTTTTGTTTTTGACAGTTTCCTTGTGAGTTTGCTGGGGGTGAGGGGTACTTTCTCCATCATTACTATTCTTCACAGGGCTGTTAAATGCTGTAGCATTTGCTTTATGGTATTTTTTTAAATGTCTTTACAAATTCCATTATTTATTTCAGTTTGAACTGTCCTCTCGAGTCAGTGTATATTCTTCCCAAAATGTAGTTTTTCCAGTGGGATGCATTTCATTTCTTGCCAAGAGCCCATAATTATAAAATCTTAAATCTTGTTCAAAAATAAAATTCTGCCCTTGAACCATGCTTTTAATAGCCAGCTATTCATTTCTGTGATCTCCCTCTCTCTTGAAGTCACAGCCTGTAGGCAGTGTTCTAATCAGTGAAAACATAAAGTGAAAAAAGATTGTTAAAATGTGATATAGTATTAAATGAACTATAAAATCTCTTATAATTCAAAAATTCCGATTTTGTATAATTAAAATCAGGGCTTCCCTGGTGTCTCCGAGGTAAAGATTCCACCTGTCAATGCAGGAGACATGGATTCAATCTCTGGGTCAGGAAGATCTCCTAGAGGAGAAAATGGCAACCCATTCCGGTATTCTTGCCTGGAAAATCCCATAGGTAGAGGAGCCTAGCAGGATATAGTCCATGGGGTCTCAAAGAGTTGGACTCAACTTAGCAAATGAACAACGCCAACATAATTAAAATCAGAGGGACATTTGAATTTACATGTTAAAATATACCCACATTATAACTTAAAAAGAGTGGTACTTGAGTTTCTTCAAGATTTGAGATTACAAATCTGTTTTCAATGTAGTATTAGTTACTGCTTACATGCGCTTTCCTGACAGCTCAGATGGTAAAGAGTCTGCCTGCAATTCAGGAGACCCAAGTTTGATCCCTGGGTTGGGAAGATCTCCTAGAGAAGAGAATGGCTACCCACTCCAGTATTCTTGCTTATATACTATTTTTGAGTATAACAAGAATACTGGAGTGGGTAGTCATTCTCTTATCTCAAAGAGAGCTAGGGCTTCCCTGATAGCTCAGTTGGTAAAGAATCCACCTGCAATGCAGAATACCCCAGTTTGATTCCTGGGTGGGGAAGATCCACTGGAGAAGGGATAGGCTACCCATTCCAGTATTCTTGGGCTTCCCTGGTAAAGAATCTGCCTGCAATGTGGGAAACCTGGGTTTGATCCCTGGGTTGAGACCATCCCCTGGATTGAGACCGTCCCCTGGAGAAGGGAATGGCTACCCACTCCAGTATTCTGGCCTGGAGAATTCAATGGATTACAGTCCATAGGGTGGCAAAGAGTTGGATATGACAGCGACTTTCACTTAAGAGATCTATTAATATATTTAGCCTAAAGGTAGAAACAACCTAAATTTTTATCAACAGATGAATGGATTAAACAGATGCGATACATGCAGTGAGATATTACTCAGCCTTAAAAAGGAACGAAGTTTGCGTACATTATGACATGTGTGTGTGTGTGTGTGTGCCCAGTCGCTCAGTCATGTTTGACTCTTTGCGACCGCATGGACTGTACCCCACCAGGCTCCTCTGTCAATGGAATTTTCCAGGCAAGAACACTGGAGTGGGTTGCCATTTCCTCCTCCAGGGGATCTTCCCAACCCAGGGATCAAACCTGGGTCTCCTGCATCTCCTGCATTGGCAGGCCAGTGGTGCCTCCTGGGAAACCCGTGTGTGTGTGTGTTTTAATTGGAGTATAGTCACTTTACAATGTCATGTTAGTTTCTGCTGCGCAACAGTATGAATCAGCTATATGGATATATATATCCCTTTCCCTCTTGAGCTCCATCCCCCACACCCCATCCCAGAGCACCTAGGTCATCACAGAGCACCGAGCTGAGCTTCCCGTGGTATATAGCAGCTTCCCACCAGCTATCTGTTTCACACATGGTGGTGTGTATATGTCAGTCCTAATCTCCCTATTCATCTCAACCTTCTCTTCCCCCATGTGTCCACGTCTGTTCTCTACATTTTATTCCTACCCTGCAAATAGCTTCATCAGTACCATTTTTCTAGATTCCATATATATGCATTCATATATGATCTTTGATTTTTTTTCTCTAACTTACTTCACTCTGTATGACAGACTAGATTCATCCATATCACTGCCAATGACCCAGTTTTGTTCCTTAAAAAGTAATGAAGTTTTAATGCATGCTGCCACATGGATGAACCTCAGGGACCTTATAGAATAAAGTAGAATAAATCAGTCAGAAAAAAGACAAACAGTACATAATTTTGTATAACCTATATGAACTACCTGGAATAGCCAAACTCAGGGAAAATAGAGCAGTGGTTGCCAGAGACGGGGGTTAGGACAAAGGGGGAGTTATTGTTTAATGAGTACAGAGTTTCCGTTTGGGATGATAAAAAATTTCTGAAAGTGGACAGTGGTGATGGTTGCACAATGATGTGAATATACTTAATGCCAACAAATTGTACAAACTTAAAGGTGGTTAAAATGGTAAGTTTCATGTGACGCATATTTTACCACAGTAACATTGAAAGCCTCGCATTCCAAAGTTGCCTGCAGCAAATTACTGTAATCCGAATTGCGAGGTTGGATGGATTAGTCATGGGTTGGAGGTGTCACTGGGTTGGCACCAAGGTGATGATGTCATGGCCAAGTTTCTGAGTTTCCCTGTTATTAACTTTTGGAACTCAGGATGATAAATGTGCTGGAAATCCTGCTCAGTGCAACGTACATGCCAGTTATAAGCAGCCATTCATCCATAACCTCACAGAAATACTTACATGTTAAAACCAATACCCTTAGATTGATGACATTCCCTCCTCAGAATATTCTTTGGTTTTCTCTGCAGGTGAATTTGTTGAGATATGGCCAAGTGTATACCTTTATTAACTCTGATCACCTCTCTGCCACACAGATAGAAGTGTAGTTCGTGAAGGCCATGACCTTAGATGAAAAGCTGAAATGAAAATCCTCAAGAATCTCCAGTAGACTTTGTTACACACAGATGTAGTCATGCATCTGCTTAAAAGCCTTTAAGCTCCTGTGGCCACCATAACTGTTTCTTCATTCGATTTGGTTTCTTTATTGATGTGATTTTATTATGATTTGTTAGTAAGGCTCCCTTTTCCTGCCTGCTGTCAGAGTGGGCTGAAGGTTGCATCGTGTCCAGACACATTAAACATGGAATTGGGCCCTCTGTGAGTTCTCCTGGACCATTCCCTCGATCGAATCATCATGTTGATGGTCATTATGTACAATATTATTTCCCTTTACATTTTTCTTGCAGTTTCACCACTCTGATTGCCTCTCAACCTGGCTGCTTCATTTCATCGCCACTAACTACCTCATCTTCAGTCAAAAGCCTGAATTTCAGGATCTTTCAGGTAGATTGCTAATTAATGTTTTTTGGGGACAATGATACTCTTTTTCTTAGATTTGAGACATAATTTGTAGGAATAGTAGTTTTTAAAAAGTAAGTCAGTGTGAGACATTCCCTTTAAGTATACAGTGTGGTAATGAGGATTCTTATAATACCTGTGTTTCATAAGAAGCTTGACCTGTGTTGCACAAGACACGTTCTAATGCTGGTTTCGTAGCTCCCATCCATTTTTAAATGCGTTTTTTTGTGAATTAGGTAAAGTGGCCTCACATGGTATTTGGTTGTGATAAATGAGATTTGGTTTTAACCATCTAAGTCAGAAACGACATTTAAATAGTTCAGCTTTTTAAATTCTCTTCTTATAAAGAAAAATTTACCCCGACTTGTACTGGTTATCTCCTGTCCCTGTATACATCCATCATATTACTTGGCAATAATAATTTTTTTATTGATCAAAGAGCGTTGCAAAGTTTACTGAGCAAAGGGTATACTTAATGTGATCTTTTAAGGTAAATTATAGAGATTAAAACCAGTCAAACGGTGAGCTTCTGAGTGCTGCGTAAGATGAAAGAAAATGAAAATAGAAGAGTCATCAAGGTAGTCAGTTTAGATACAGTGGTTCGCTCATGTTATTGCCTAGAAAAGAGTCAAGGAGCAATCAAGTTATTGATAAAAAGGAGAAGGTAAAGGTCTCCCAATCAAGTAGTTTGAGATGCTAAGCAGAGAAATCTCCCTGGCAATGGCCAAAGGTCTTGCGAGGTGGGCGGGAGTGGGGTGGGTAGCAGAGAGGAGGGAGGGGTAGGGGCCAGAGCTTGTTGTTGAACTCCTGCCAGCCACCTTCATCCAGAGTACTTCCCTTTTTACCTGTGGAAATCTTAGAATTCTATGTAAAAATTGGCTTGTAAAAGAGAATCTGATGCTAGATGTCCACCTCTCTTGTTTTCATTCACCTATTCATCGCATAGTTAGGGAAACCAAGAAACACACAGTCAGTTTTGGGCAGATGTGTTCAGCCAGTCAGCACACACTGGATGCCTGTTGGGAGCCTCTTTCATAGAATCTTAACAGTGCAGGAGAGGAACATAACACATCATAGCAGGAACAGTAGATATTTGCTGTTTACTTTGTGTAAGAACCAGAGTTCATTCTTAAACATAAGGCATACATCCCCTTGCTGTTAGTAGGGGGCATTCTTACACAGTTATTCTTTAATCAGGCAATTAAAAATGAAATAAATGGACATTTTGATTTTTGGGCCACCTATAAGTCACCTTAAGTCAACTTCATTCGTGAAAGACAAGATGATTTTCCGATTACTGTTCTGCATAGAGGTATGATACAGCTTCCTAGGTGGCGCTGGCAGTAAAGAACATGCCTGCCAAAGCAGGAGGCTTAATAAGAGATGTGGGTTCAATCCCTGGGTCGGGAAGATCCCTGGGAGGAGGGCATGGCAACCCACTCCGGTATTCTTGCCTGGAGAATCCCATGGCCAGAGGAGCCTGGCAGGCTACAGTCCATGGGTCACAAAGAGTTGGGCATGACTGAGCGACTGAGCATGCACGAACAGGATACCCATGGAGTACCATTGCAACTTAGGGAGAAAGATGTTCTCTGAGTCCTTTGAGTTATTCATTTTTATTTTATTTTATTATTTATACAACTGCCTATTAAGCATGTTATGACCACCTGGCATAGTGAGAAGCAGGATTCCAGGGTGTAATTTGAGAAGGCAGGGTAAGAACACAAGACTATGTCAGTGACTGTCTAATGTTCCTTTGATGGAAATAAAAATAGTATCCTGAGTGCTCTGATTCAGTGGTGCCTGTTCACATCTAGGACCTGTTGTGATATGTCCTCTTGGGCAGAGAAAAAAAAAAAAAAGCCCCTGTGTATAAGGGAGAATTTGATGGCCTGTATCAGCAGTCACAAACTGACAAGTCTGTGGGTTGAATATAACTTGCCCAAGGATCTTATTTCTACCAGATGGTATTATAACTTCTTTTAGTGTCAATATTTAAACACTGTAACGTGTCACATTTTAAGAATTGAAATTTCTGGCTTCTTTTGAAAAGTTGGAAGATTTGGTGCTTCTGGGCCCGTCTTCCGAGCTGGCCACACCCTGGAATGGAGCATGACTGCACGTGTATCTGACACGGTGCCCCAGTCTCCTCTCTTCCCAGATGCCTAACTCTTGGCCTACTTCACATGGTCCCTTGAACTTGAAAGGCTTCATGTCACAGTCCCTTTACAGCTTACGTAAAGAATGGCTCATTTTCAGCCTCAAAAATTACCAGATTATTATTGGAATTATAAGAAATGTTTTCTCTTACCTGCGAATTTTTCTTCATTAGAGGTGTTTAGAAATTGAAAAGTGAGACTGGAAAAGATCTTACGTTAATGCTGCCGCCGATACATCATAACTCAGTGAAAGAGCTCGTTAAATACTAGGTGTATTTTACATACCAGATTCGTAGGAAAGCAAACAGCAGTGCACAGGAATATGTTACCCTTGGCACTTATGAATTCATTATTCTGTTTAATTTATCTCAGTATTATGTTATATATTATAACAGGTTTTTTGATCTTGTTTTGATTTTTGCTGGCTACCAGAGCTCATCTACGATAAATTTCTTCTCTCTCTCTTCTTTAATGTTAACTGAGGCAGCAGTCTTATATCACCTTTGCTTCCTATTGAAATGTACAATTAATTTCCCTGAGCAGCTAGGCCCCACAGCCTGGATCAGGACCTTGCTAATCCAAATTATAATAGATGGAGACAAACAGTAGATGGAGAAGTGGAAACTGGCTTAGCAGAAGGAAACCTAAATGCCCACAGAAGGGAATACTGACGAGAAACAAGCTGATCCAGCCAGCAGAATACTGTAAAGCCTTAAAAATTTGCGAGACCTGGTATTTCAGAAAGCAAAATGAGACTTGGGGCTGAAAGCCGCAGAGCTAGCTGAATGCTTCTGCTATGCTCTGTCCCACCCAGGCAGGGAACTGCTCCCTCGTCATCACAAGAATCGGGGGTTTATTCCTGGAAAAGTTAAAACCAAAAAAGCTAGAGGATCATAAACTCAGAGTGTAGCTGAGATTGGGGCAAGGAGCTGGACTGAAAACATAGGGATCGCGTGCAAGTGCGCACATTAGGCAGTAAGCCTCCAGCCTCCTCCCGTCTCAGGTTCTAGAGTTTGGGCAGCCAGGTATTGACTGCCACTTTGACTCTTCACCAGTCAGCAAGTCCTGCCCATGCCCCACAGACTTCCAAACAGTTTTCTAGCATTTCACTTTTAAATATGAAGAGGTTAACTGAGGATCAACTGATATTTGAGGCACTCTTCAGTTCAGTTCAGTTGCTCAGTCATGTCCGACTGTTTGCGACCCCGTGGATCGCAGCACGCCAGGCCTCCCTGTCCATCACCAACTCCCGGAGTTCACTCAGACTCATGTCCATCGAGTCAGTGATGCCATCCAGCCATCTCATCCTCTGTCGTCCAATGGGAAAGATGAATACCAAAACAAAATGAAGAAAAATAGAAGAAAGGGAATTTATAGGAACAAAGAGTAGAGGAAATCTTAAAAAAAAAACACCCAACCATTAATATCTGCAAAGAATAAGAGATACATGTTTGTAAAACAAAGATAGAATGTTATAAAAGAGAAACAGCATTCATAGAGACTGAGTGTAGAATAATGGTTGCTGGGATGTGGGGAGGGGGACAAGGAGTTGATGTTTGATGGGTGTAGAGTTTTAGTTTTGCAGGATGAAAAGAGTTCTGGAGATTGGTTGACAACAATGTGAATGTACATAACATGACTGATCTGTACACTTTAAAATAGTTAAGGTGGTAAATTTTATGTTACATGTATCTTAGCATAATTAAAGAAAACGATAAAAGAACAAGAAGTTGCTCTTGAAAATTAGAATAGGATAGCAAAAAAAAAAAAAACCATAACAGAACAACCAAACAACTAAATAAATAAACGAGTAGAGAAGTCAAGGTAAGGAAATCTCCTAGAAAGTAGGACAAAAAGAGACAGGAGAAAAAGGGTTTAAAAAAAAAGTCAGAGGCTCAATGCAGGAGTGAAGTATCTGGGTGATAGAAGTTAATACAGGAAGAAAGGAAAAAACACTGAGGAGGAAATTATCAAAGACATAATAGAAGTTACCCCAGTACTGAAGAAACGAAGTCAGCATATTAAAAGGCTCCGCTAAGTGCTCAGCTTAATGAATGAACAAGGTCCATGATTGGGCTGTGCAGGAACACCGACTTATAAATAGGAAAATCTAAATGTTCATAGAATAAAAAAACCCACAGATGACTTATCAGCGACTGTGAATCTGCATGGTAGTAGAGTTCTTAACAACCCTGAAAACTAGGAAGCAATGGAGTACTGTCTTCAACATACTGAGGGAAGATTCCATACCAGACCAGATGATCTGTTGAGTGTAAGATGCTTCATCACAAACAAGGTCTCAAAAATACTTTTTATGCTTGCCCCCCTTTCAGGAAGCTAATAAAAGTTGTGCTTCATCAAAACTAGAGAAAGCAGAGTGAAAGACGAAGTCTAGGAGCAGAGGGAAAAAGAATTGAGAGGACTTCAGAGTTTGGAAGGTTGAGTTAGTGACAGAGAAAACTAAATGAAAAACACAAAGTCCTTTATCTCCGGGAAAAAGAAGTCTTACTTGGGGGAGAGAAAAAAAAAGGACATAATCAAATACTACTTGATGAAGCAGTGACATGATGTATGTAATTGTAAATCACAGAGTAGCGTGAATCCTGATGACTGATTGAGAGGAGGGGAGGAAGTGTACAGCAGAGCGTGGATCTCATCTGTTGCATGCAAAACCAATACTTAATATTGAAAGTTGATCCCAAATAAAATATATTCAATTAATACTCTCTTTCTAAAACTTTTAGTGGAAGAACGCAGTTTTGTTGAAAAGCACAGATGGCCATCGACTATGTACTTGAAGCAGCTTGCGGAATACAGGAAATATATTCACTCCCGGAAGTGTCGTTGCTTAGTAATGTGACCTGGAATTTTTATATACATGCATTTTTTTCTTGTTATTATGAAGAATGGGGTACTTCTGGGTTCCAGGAGAATTCTTGCAACCGAAACCAATATGGGAGTTTAAAAAAATCACCATTCAGCTTACCGTGCTTATTAGATCTTGTTGGAAAAAACTACTATTGTGATCTTAAAAGGGAACAAAGTATACTGTAGGTTAAAATGAAGACTTCACCCTAGCATATAAAGCTGTGTACAGCTACTTTTCCCTTCAAGATTCCTTACTGGTTTAGTGATATGAATACCCCTTCCATTTAAGAAATGTTCAAATTTTTAAAAAATCATGTAGTATTAATGCAGAAATTTCATAATCTGATTAATTGTGCTATTAAAATAAGGGCCATTTAAAGACCCAGTATGACTGTTTCTATAATGAGAAATCTAGAAGACTGATCAGACTGAGATCTTAGAAATTTTCCTGGGATTTTAAACGTGAAATGCCACCTCATTCCAAATCAAGTGACAATGTTCAAACCATAATGAAAAAAAAAATGTGTTTTTTGTCTGAACAATCCACCTGACCCACCTTGCCTCTCTTCCATGATTCTTATTAGCCAGGAAATCTGTATAGGGCTGGCTTTGTGGCTGTGTAGCCTTTGTGCTCACACGGGCCCCCTGCTTAGACGGGCACCATGCTTGGTCCACTACCCTGCGATTGCCACCTTAAAATTCATGTGTGAAGGAGGGCCCTGCATTTTCACTCTGTACTGGCAGATCATGCATATCTCCACGCAGGGTATGTTGTCTTGCTCAGAACATTATCTTCTCTGAAAGCAGAAAAGAGGCACTGACATCAAGCAAAGAGAAGGAAGCTTACTGAGGAAAGAGATCACATGGGGTTTCCCCCACCGGGAAGTCTGTACCACCCAGGGCCTCTCTCCTCTGCCACCTCAACTGGCAAGTGAGAAATGCGTCACGTCGGCTTCACTTTGAGACATTCAGAGTCCTGGCTCCACACAGATAAATACTTTGCTGATCATTCTCTAAGACCAGGATGTTGGTAAAAGTGACTGGCCGGTGTGACTTTAATATGCATTTATGAAAATGCTCGTAGGAAAAGATGCTTTCTAGAGAATTTGCAATCAAAGGCCCAAGAGTTTTCTTTCTTTCAGTGTATTTACTAACATTAAGACATCAGTGGCTTGAACTATGTGAATTCTCTCTGAACTATGTGAATCCTCTCTGTGGACCGAAAGGGTATTTAATGAAGAATAACATGAATCTTGTCCTTCAGGATTTTATCTTGTAAGTTCAAAGAAAGGATATAAATCAAGACTTGTTACATGGAAAGAAAAAGGTACTAAGATAGAGGACAGAATTATAGTTTCTTTTAAATCACATGTCAGCAGAAACAATTACATCAGAAGCTTGCAAGCTGAGAGATGGAAAACCAGATTACTATTTATTGTTAGCATCCTTTTCATCTGTAATAAAGTATTGGAATATATTTTTATTTTAATTTCCAGTAACTTTAGAATACACATACTTTTTGCCCACCTATTCTAAGGTTTGTTTAAACAGTCTTATGCCATAGATTAGACACAATGCTATATAGTTAGTTCTTGAATGTTTGCCAACACCGTCAGAATAAAACAGTAAAAAATCCCCTACAAATATCTTACAAGAAACCTGTTTTTAATTGGATTGTGTTGATAAAGATTACTGGAATGCATTTTTAGTTTTTGCATTTAATTCATTTGAATTAATCAACTCCCACACTTGACAAGGATTAACATTGTAAAGAATAAATACTGAAGTAGATTTTTAGTAATTCATTCACATTTAAGGCCTTTTAAAATGTAATGATAGCCTTTTGCTTTTCATAAGCATATCTTTACCCCTACATTAATTACAGCATTATGTCTAAGTAACTTTTAATCTAGGAAACTGAAAAATGTAAGTGCTAAAGTAAAATATTTCCTTGAAAATACTATTTAACACATCAGTAGACTATAGATAGTTTCTAGGTTGTTGGACCTACGTGAAAGTTGGGTTTGGGAGCTGCTGCTCTGGTGGCATTGAGCACGTAGTTCTGATTATGAAAGTTCTTGGCCACCTGCGAGTGACTCACAAGTGTCACAGGTCTCCTGTGCTAGTCAGAACAGTAATCAAGTTAGTCTTTAAACCTAGACTCTTCAATACCTTTGGATTAACTCGATTTAAAATAACAAGAGGTTTAAAAAAAAAAACAAAAAAACTTACAAACTATCTTGGAAAATGAGTTCTCTTTTAGAGTTTTTCTAATTGAAAGATTATTTCTAGATGAATGTATGCTTTGTGCTGATCTCTGCTTCAATATATTTATCAGTCATTTTATTTAGAGAAGATACTGTATAGTATCAATAGAACTAAGGCCTTTTCTTTCTGGGCCAGATTTTCACCTTATATAACCCTTTATATACTTCTGACTACTCTGTGTTCATTATTGTAGCAGAGTAGGCGTATACTGTAGAAGGTTTTGGAAACCTAACAGAAATTGACCCTGTCTAATCCAGCATGGTGGTTTCCTGTTGGGTCAAAGCAGAAAACTGAAGAATTAGGTCAATTTGACTTTCTGGACAGCTGAACTTCTCAACTGTAATTTTAAAAACTACACTACACTGATACAGCTAATCAGACAAAACGTCCTCGCGTATTTTATTTAATTTAAATCATCTGTTTAATTCTGTCTTTAATAATTTTGCAAAGAAGGGTATGTGTGTATTTTAATATAGCCTGACCTGAATTTATATGTTTTTAGTTTTAGTATTTAACACTTTTGTAACAAATAAACCTTTTTTTAAAACAAGCTTCACACAGTGTCATGTAGTTATTTTCACTTTGGATGTGAATTGCTGAAGTAAACTTGGGAATCCTGCCTTGTATTTCTCAAGCATAATTGTGAAAACCATTATGTGCAAAATATTTAGAACGTTGATGTGTTAGCTGTGATGAGATACAGAAATTTATATTATCTTTAACAACTGGTAGAATTTCTCTTAACAAAAATATCTCTTTTTTCTTTGAAAAAAAAAAATGCTTTGATAATTATGTAGCATAGAAACGAGCACATATGTGTTATTTTGGGGGCAAGACTTTTGAGAAACAGAGGCAACTCCACACAATAGTGGGTTAAGAATTTGGGTCTTTCCAGCAAAATGAAAAGGCACCCTACTGACTGGGAGAAAATATTTGCAAGCTCTATATCTGATAAAGGGTTAGTGTCCAAAATATGTGAAGAACTCATGTAACTCAATAGCCAAAAAAAAAAAAAACGAAACCAAATAAGCCAGTTAAAAACTGTTCAGAGGATCTGAATAGACCTTTTTTCAAAGAACACATGCAGAAAGCAAGCAGGCACATGAAGAGATGCTCAGGATCATTAATTTTCAAAGAAATGCCAATCAGCATCACAATGAGGTATCACCTCACGCCTGTCAGAATGGCTGTCATCAAACAGACAGGAAGTAAGTGTTGGCGAGGATGTGGAGAAACACTGTGCACTGTTGGGAGAGATGTAACTGGTACAGCCACCACGGGAGCAGTGTGGAGGTTTCACAAAAACCAGAAATGAACTACCGTATGATCCGCATTTCCCCTTCTGGGTGTTTATCTGAAGAAAATGAAAATACTAACACAAAAAGATAGCCGCACTCCCGTGTTCATCGCAGCATTGCAATATTCAGGATTTGGGAATAACCTCAGTGTCCATCCATGGATGAATGGATAAAGAAAACATGCCATATATATGTATATGCACATACAATGGAATATGATTTGGCCATAAAATATAAAATCTTACTATTTGTGACAACATGAATGGACCTTGAGGACATTGTGCTGGGTGAAATAAATCAGAGAAAGAC
This sequence comes from Bos mutus, assembly GCF_027580195.1. Classification (NCBI taxonomy): domain Eukaryota; kingdom Metazoa; phylum Chordata; class Mammalia; order Artiodactyla; family Bovidae; genus Bos; species Bos mutus. Next base: position 26,325,238 of record NC_091623.1, read on the forward strand.
GAATACCATATGATCTCACATATGTATTGCTGTTGTTCAGTTGCTAAGTCGTGTCCTACTCTTTGTGACCCATGAACTACAGCACACCAGGCTTCCCTGTCCTTCACTATCCCCTAGAGTTTGCTTAAACTCATGCCCATTGAGTCGGTGATGCCATCCAACCATCTCATCCTCTGTCGTCCCCTTCTCCCCCCGCCTTCGATCTTTGCCAGCATCAGGGTCTTTCCAATGAGTCAGCTCTTCGCATCAGGTGGCCAAAGTATTGGAGTTTCAGCTTCAACATCAGTCCTTCCAATGAATATTCATGGTTGATTTCCTTTAGAATTGACTGGTTTGACCTCCTTGCTGTCCAAGGGACTCTCAGAGCCTTCTCCAGCACCACCGTTTGAAAGCATCAGTGCTCAGTGCTTTTTCTGTTGTCCAGCTCTCACATCCATACATGACTACTGGAAAAACCATAGCTTCGACTGACCTTTGATGGCAAAGTGATGTCTGTGCTTTTGAATATGCTAAGTTTGTCATAGCTTTTCTTCCAAGAAGCAAGTGTTTTAATGGCTGTAGTCACTATCTGCAGGGATTTCAGAGCCCAAGAAAGGAAAATCTGTCAGAGTTTCCACTTTTTCTCCACCTATTTGACCAGATGCCATGATCTTAGTTTTTTGAATGTTGAGTTTTAAGCCAGGCTTTTCACTCTCCTCTTTCACTTTCAGCAAGAAGCTCTTTAGTTCCTCTTCACTTTCTGCCATAAGGGTGGTGTCATCTGCATATCTGAGGTTATTGATATTTGTCTTTTCAGTCTCGATTCTAGCTTGTGATTCATCCAGCCTGGCATTTCACAAGATGTACTCTGTATAAAATTTAACTAAGCAGGGTGACCATATGTAGCCTTGACGTACTCCTTTCCCAATTTTGAACCAGTCCCTTGTTCCATGTCTAGTTCTAACTATTGCTTCTTGTCCTACACACAGGTTTCTCAGAAGACAGGTAAGGTAGTTTGGTATTCCGATCTCTTTAAGAATTTTCCATAATTTGTTGTGATCCACACAGTCAAAGGCTTTGGTGTAGTCAGTGAAGCAGAAGTAGATTTTTTTTGAATTCTCTAGCTTTTTCTATGATCCATCAGATGTTGGCAATTTGATCTCTCATTTTTTCTGCTTTTTCTAAATCCAGCTTGTACATCTGGCAGTTCTGAGTTCACATGCTGGTGAAGTCTAGCCTGAAGGATTTTGAGTATTACCTTGCTTGCATGGGCAATGAGCACAGTTGTATATGTATATGAAATATTAAACTAAAAAGCCCTCAAAAACTGAGCTTACAGATCTAGAGAACATATTGGTGGTTGCCAGAGGCAGGGGGTAAGGGGAGTGTGAAATGGGTGAGGGAAATCCAGAGTTATAAACTTCCAGTTACAAAATAGGTCATGAGACTATAATGCAGTGCATGGCGTCTATAGTTAATAGTACCATATTGTGTGTTTGAAAGTTGCTAAGAGAATAGATACTAAAAGTTTTCATCACAGGGAAGAAAATTTGTAACTAAGTGGTGATGGATGTTAATTACTCACTGTGGTGATCAGTTTGCAATATATGCAAATATCAAATCATGATGTTGTATACCTAAAATGAATATAACGTTGTATGTCAATTATATTTCAGCTTTTAAAAACTGGGACTTTCCAGGGTTGAGCACAGGTAGGAGGAGGTGAGAGACCAGGCGGCCATAATGTGAGATGGAATGTGCACTGTATATTACAGCCCCTCCCTAGAAGGTTCCCAGATTGCCAGTTAAGACTCCTGAACCCATAAAGACCTCCTCAGTTCCATTAGAATTATATTCCTAACTCAAATCTGACCTGGGAACAAAGCCTTCAAGAAGACTCCCAGTGCCTATTGAAGAACCTCCACAGTCCTCTGCCAGCAAGATCCTTCATAACCTAGCCTCAACTTTTCTGCCTTGACAAGTAGAACTACCATCCACACTGTGTTCTTGCTCATACTCCCTGCTGGCTTGGATTGGGTTACCATTTCCTATCTACTTTGCAAGCTCCAGCATATCCTGTAGTGGAGGTCATCATGCTTAGTCATGTCTGACTCTGCAACCCCATGGACTGTAGCCCACCAGGCTCCTATGTCCATGGAACTTTGCAGCAAGAATACTGCAGTGGGTTGCCTTTTCTTACACCCGGGGATCTTCCTGACCCAGGGATTGAACCCGGATCTCTTGCATCTCCTGAATCAGAAGCCCCCATATCCTGTAGAGTCCCAAGTAAATAATGTATCTCTTTTCTTTTCCATGCCTCTTCCAGGAAGAAGTAATTCCATCTGCATGTATCTTTTCTTAGTTCTTTATTTATGCCTTTCTTATGACAGTTGAGCTTCCCTGATAGCTCAGTTGGTAAAGAATTCACCTGCAATGCAGGAGACCCTAGTTTGATTCCTGGGTCAAGAAGATCTGCTAGAGAAGGGATAGGCTACCCACTCCAGTATTCTTGGGCTTCCCTTGTGGCTCAACTGGTAAAGAATCCACTTGCAATGCAGGAGACCTGGGTTTGATCCCTGGGTGAGGAAGATCCCCTGGAGAAGAGAAAGGCTACCCACTCCAGTATTCTGGCCTGGAGAATTCCACGGACTGTACAGTCCATGGGGCCGCAAAGAGTCAGACACAACTGAGTGACTTTCACTTCACTTCACTTCACTGAGGCAGTTACTGCATTTTAGGTATTAACGTGTTAGTGGTCTGCATTTGGCTACAACTTGAAAGCTGGGACCATGTCTTGGTTTGTGGGGAGGCGATGAACAGATAAAATAGAAGAGTGGTATGTGATAGATCATTGAGGGGATACAGAACATGTGCAAAGTGATCCTTGGGAACATCTCTGCCTGGGAGTCCCCACTGGAGGTTAGCAGTGAGTTGGGCTGTTGGGGCAGAAAGGTTCCTATTGTGCATACTGAAGGAGAAACAGCTCCAATGTTACACATAATGTTTGTCTGCAAATGCTCCTTTAACCGCATGCAAATAATTTCCTGGCACGTCCTGACCATGTTCTAAAAGTCTTTGTTGTCCCGCTCTACTGTCGCAGCTTAATGATGAGTTATCAGATTAGTATGAGAGTGTTCATACTCTTACACGTTCTTACACGTTCAGAGCAAGGAGCTCTCTGGTTGACTCCTTTTTAGGAAAACAGGATGCAATTTAGTGGACATGATATATTCTCTACTTTATTTTTTTTTTTTTAATTTATTTATTTTAATTAGAGGCTGATTACTTTACAATATTGTATTGGTTTTGCCATACATCAACATGAATCCGCCCTACTTTAAAAGATTAAGTGAAAAGGAGATGGGAACTCAGCCCCTCTTCCTATGTTGGAAATTTGGACTGAAAGATCAGCAGGAGAACTCTTTTTTTTTTCTTTTTTTAAGGAACAAAATTAATTTGTCTTTCAGTATAGGAGGCTAGAAATCCAAAATTAAGGTGTCCACAAGGCCGTGTTCTCTCTGAAGACTCTAGGGAGGCTCTTCCCTGCTTCTTCCTAATTTCGGGCAGCTGCTGTTAGTCGCGGGTGTTCCTTGGCTCATTGACAGAATAGCATCAGACTGTTCTCCAGCTTCACACGTCCGTCTCCCTCTGTGTGTGTCTTTTGTCCAAGTGTCTCTCATAGAAGAACACCAAAGTCACTGGGTCAGAGCCCATCCTAACAGGAGGACCTCATCTTAACTTGATTACATCCGCAAGACCCCATTTCCAAGTAAGATCACATTCTCAGGGAGAGGATTAAGACTTGCATATTGCTTCTTGGTGGGCACAACTCACCTTCAACAACTCTAGCACAGTCAATGCTTTTTGCCCTGATTTATCCTCGTCTGTATTGAGGGTGTAAACTTTCGCATATATGTGAGCCAGTATGGTGTTACAGTCGTTTTACTTTTAATCTGATTTAGATTTATCATGTATATTCAGCCCTGCTTGGCTTTTGCTTTGTAATAGAAACTGAGATTCTTCTCTTTCAATAAGTGTATGCCATTTATATTAAAAATATGTGATTCTAGGATCACATTATGCTTTCTCTTACTGCTTTATTTTTTCTCTAAAGTTTTGTATACATTTTTGTTTTATGTGGGTTGGGTAGCTGACTATGCCTTGGAAGCTTTCTATCCTGTTTTGGGACATATTAGTGTTTTATTTTTAATGCTTAATATTTTATTTTGGAAACACTAGGGACAATGATGATTTAATAGCTCCAATTCCTTCTCTCCAGCACCAGCTCAGTAGGTACTGGTGTTAAGTATTATTTCTTCTAATGCTTACTTTACACCTTAAACTATACTCAGTCCCAACTGTTTGAATTATCAGAATATAAATAAGACTTTTAGAGTTCTGATCATAAAAGATGAAATAACCAATATTCTTACACAACCATCTAGTTCTCCCAACTTTGATTAGTTTTATTGTTTCTTTGTCATTGATTCATGTTATAGACCAGAAATGTGATTCCAAGAGATGTTTCTCCCTTAGTTTTCAAGTTAAACCAATTTTAGGCTCACTTCTCTCCTGTTACAGTGTCTCTGTTCAGCTTGTGTGCAACTGAGGTTTATCTTTTAACAGTTTCTTCAAGGTGCATATATAGGAAATACATTTTTGTAATTCTTGTATGGTCAAAAGTACCCACTATTGCCTTTCTGGGCTTCCCTGGTGGCTCAGCTGGTAAAGAATCCACCTGCAATGCGGGAGACCTGGGTTCAATCCCTGGGTTGGGAAGATCCCCTGGAGAAGGGAAAGACTACCCACTCCAGTATTCAGGCCTGGAGAATTCCATGGACTGTATAGTCCATGGGGTCACAAAGAGTCAGACGCTAATGAGCAACTTTCACTTCATTGCCTTTCTAGTTCAACAGTCTGTCTGGGTATAACGTTTTGCTCACACTTCTATTTCCTGGAGGGTTGTGAATTTATCCCTCCACTGCTTTCTAATGATACATATATATTGTTGTGAACTTTAAAGCCAGCCTGATATTTCTCCCTTATAAGTTATTTGACCTTTTTGCTGGAATTCCCAAAGAATTTTATTCTGTTTTTTTCAAGGTCCATGCTGTTCTTACTTTGCATGATATAAGCAGATAACTTTTCTGCGTATTTTCTGGCACGGATAGTATGGAAGGTAAATAGGAAACTTCAGCTGTAGCTCAGCTCCGTTCCTTAAGCTAAAACGACCTCTTTGATTTGAAAAGTTCCTTAATGAATTTTAGATCTGGAATCTTCTTTTAAAATTCTTTTTTGAATTTATTTTTAATTGGAGGATAATTGCTTTACAATGTTGTGTTGGTTTCTGCCATGCATGCGTGCTAAGTCACTTCCGTCATGTCCGACTCTGCACCCCTACGGACTGTGGGTCACCAGGCTCCTCTGTCCACGTCTCCTGCTTTGCAGGCGGATTCTTTACTGCTGAGCCACCAGGGAAGCCCCAGGTTTCTGCCATACAACAGTGCAAGTCAGCCATGAGTGTACATATGTCCTCTCCCTCTTGAAGCTTCCTCCCACCCCTGTAGGTTGTCACAGAGCACTGGGTTGAGCTCCCTGTGTTACACAGCAGCTTCCTACTGGCTTTCTGGTTTACATTTGATAATATGTATGTTTCAGCGCTCTCAATTCGTCCTCCCTGCTCCTTCCCCCATTGTATCCACAAGTCCACTCTCTATGGCAGAATCTCTGTTCCTCCCTGCAAATAGGCTCATCAGTACCATTTTTCTAGACTGCGTATGTATGTGTTCATATATGGATTTGTTTTTCTCTTTCTGACTTCACTCTGTTTAACAGGCTCTAGGTTCATCCACCTCTCTGGAACTGACTCAAATTTGTTCCTTTTTGTGGCTGAGTAATATTCCATTGTATATATGCACCACAACTTCTTTATCCATCTGTCTGTCGACAGACATCTAGGTTGCTTCTGAGTCCTAGCTGTTATAAATAGTGCTGAAATGCACATTGGGTTTATTTATGTGAGTACAGTGAGTGAAGTTGCTCAGTCGTGTCCGACTCTTAGCGACCCCATGGACTGCAGCCTACCAGGCTCCTCCATCCATGGGATTTTCCAGGCAAGAGTACTGGAGTGGGGTGCCATTGCCTTCTCCATTTACTGCGTACTAGGTTAATAAAAATTTGGTCATTTCTACTGGCAATATGTGAAACCATTTCTCTGCTGTATTTTAAGGCTGTATTAATACATTTAAAATATTTTATCAATATATTATTTTCAAAAAGTACTCCATGGTTAAACTTGTTTTAAAAACTGTTCTACTGTATAAAAACAATGACTGCTGTGCCCAATTTTGTTTCACTCGTTGTCATGTTTCTCTAGTTTTTCTTTAAAATTGGAGGAAGTTACAGTTCAGTACACACAGGCAAAGTCATATCCAACTCTTTGTGACCCCATGGACTGTAGCCCACCAGGCTCCTCTGTCCATGGAATTCTCTAGGCAAGAATACTGGATTAGGTTGCCATTCCCTTCTCCAAGGGAAATACAAGCAAATGTGAGTACAAGCAAATGAAAATGCATATTCTCATCTTTCTCCCTATGGTCAACAAAAGAATGCCTTCCCACCAACATCCACATCCTGGTCCCCAAAACTTATGAATGTTACCTTTCATGGCAAAAGGGATTTTGCAGGTGTGGTTAAGGTAAGGCTGTGGATCGGGAAAGATTATCCTGAGGTCCATTGTGATCCAAGACCCTTATAAGAGGGAGGCAATACAGTAAGAGGAGGCAATGTGGGGATGCTCTCATCCCTGTCTTCAGAGGGTAGCATTTTGGAGGAATTAGCACCTGGAGGAGGGCATGGCAACCCAGAGGATCTTCCTGACCCAGGAATTGAACCAGGGTTTCCTCCATTGCAGGTGGATCTTTATCAACCAAGTCTTATAATCAAGGGCAGGGTTTCTGATAAGGATAAGGTGCTGGCCTGCATTCCTTCAGTCCAGAGATCATCTGGCATCAGATGCTCTCTTGGTCTATGAGTCTGGAGGTTATTGAACTGGGATCTTCCTGGAATGAAAAATGCTTTATCTGCTGCTGCTACTAAGTCGCTTCAGTCATGTCTGACTCTGTGCGACCCCATAGACAGCAGCCCACCAGGTTCCACCATCCCTGGGATTCTCTAGGCAAGAACAGTGGAGTGGGTTACCATTTCCTTCTCCAATGCATGAAAGTGAAAAGTGAAAGTGAAGTCACTCAGTCGTGTCCGACCCCTAGCAACCCCATGGACTGCAGCCCACCAGGCTCCTCCGTCCATGGGATTTCCCAGGCAAGAGTACTGGAGTGGGTTGGCATCTCCCATTTGGTGGGGGTTTTAGATCTGCAGAGGAGCTCAGATTTGTGCCTGTCCCTTGAGGGGGAACCAGGACCCTGCCCTGAGGCTGCACTATTGTTTCCTGTCTGTTCCTCGCTCTCTCTTCATCCCCTCCCTTTCCTGATTAGCTACTGTTTGAACTTGCCCTTTAGAACTCAGGTAAGGTCTTGGAAGGGCTTCCCTGGTGGTTCAGTGGTAAAGAATCTGCCTGCCAATGTAGGAGACTGGGGTTTGATCCCTAGGTAGGGAAGATCCCTTAGAGGAGGAAATGGCAACCCACTTCAGTATTCTTGCCTGGGAAATGTCACACCACTTAGTGACTGAGCCCGCACGAAGATCATGGAGGCTGAATGAAACCTGTTTCCTGCAAACAAGAAATGGGGGACATAGACTTTTGTGCCCTGGAGCCCCATATGGTTCCTGCTTGGTTTCAGAACCAGATTCTCCCTTCGGAGCCTATAGACGGAACCATCCCTGCTGACATCCTAACTGTACCCTAGTCAGACTGATTTTAGACTTCTTACCCCAAACTTTAAGATAATAAATGTGTATTGTTTTAAAGCCATTACGTTTATGATCATTTGTTAAAGCAGTAAAAGGAAACAAATACACCCTTTACTCATATAAAGATGACATGAATTATTATATATTCCTTGTTCTCAATCCATTTAAGGAGGATTGAGTGGGTCTTAATACCTTCAACATTGCTTGCTCGCTCAGTCGCTTAGTCGTGTCCAACACTTTGTGACCCCGTGGACTGTAGCCTATCAGGCTCCTCTATCCATGGGATTCTCCAGGCAAGAATACTGGAGTGGGTTGCCATTTCCTTCTCCATAGTAATTTCTTCAACTTAGTAAATCATTAAACCAGTTGTTGTCAAGCTGTAGCTATCATCGAGTCATCTGAAAAGCTTTTCTTTTTTCAACTTTTTAAGAGTTAAAAAAACCGGCCACACTCTGAAGCACATGGGACCTTAGTTCGCTGACCAGGGATCAAACCTACACCTCTTATGTTTGAAGGTGGGGTTTTAAGCACTGGACTGCCAGGGAAATTCTGTTAAAGACTTTTAAAAACAGAACCCTGGGCCCCAGTTCCAGAGTTCTGATCTTGTAGATCTTGTTCGGGCCTTGACAGTTTACATTTAAAACAAGTGCCTGGGTGATTCTGATGCTGCTAATCTATAGAATGGGCTTTGAGAACCCACTGTACAGCTCTGTATCTCTTGGGTCTGAAGCACCCAGTTTCTCAAGGGCTCCCCTGTCCTCCTCCATTAGTTTAACTTGACTTCTCAGTTCAGTTCAGTCGCTCAGTCGTGTCCGACTCTTTGCGACCCCATGAATCGCAGCACGCCAGGCCTCCCTGTCCATCACCAACTCCTGGAGTTCACTCAGACTCATGTCCATCAAGTCAGTGATGCCATCCAGCCATCTCATCTTCTGTTGTCCCCTTCTCCTCCTGCCCCCAATCCCTCCCAGCATCAGAGTCTTTTCCAATGGGTCAACTCTTCGCATGAGGTGGCCAAAGTACTAGAGTTTCAGCTTTAGCATTATTCCTTCCAAAGAAATCCCAGGGCTGATCTCCTTCAGAATGGACTGGTTGGATCTCCTTGCAGTCCAGGGACTCTCAAGAGTCTTCTCCAACACCACAGTTCAAAAGCATCGATTCTTCAGTGCTCAGCCTTCTTCACAGTCCAACTCTCACATCCATACATGACCACTGGAAAAACCATAGCCTTGACTAGATGGACCTTTGTTGGCAAAGTAATATCTCTGCTTTTCAATATGCTGTCTAAGTTGGTCATAACTTTCCTTCCAAGGAGTAAGTGTCTTTTAATTTCATGGCTACAGTCACCATCTGCAGTGATATTGGAGCCCCCCAAAAATAAAGTCTGACACTGTTTCCACTATTTCCCCATCTATTTCCCATGAAGTGATGGGACCAGATGCCATGATCTTCGTTTTCTGAATGCTGAGTTTTAAGCCAACTTTTTCACTCTCCTCTTTCATTTTCATCAAGAGGCTCTTCAGTTCCTTTTCGTTTTCTGCCATAAGGGTGGTGTCATCTGCATATCTGAGATTATTGATATTTCTCCCTGCAATCTTGATTCCAGCTTGTGCTGCATCCAGCCCAGCATTTTGCATGATGTACTCTGCATATAAGTTAAATAAGCAGGGTGACAGTATACAGTCTGGATGTACTCCTTTCCCAATTTGGAAACAGTCTATTGTTCCATGTCCAGTTCTAACTGTTGCTTCTTGACCTGTATATAGATTTCTCAGAAGGCAGGTCAGGTGGTCTGGTATTCCCATCCCTTTAAGAATTTTCCATAATTTGCTGTGAACCACACAGGCAAAGGCTTTGGCACAGTCAATAAAGCAGAAGTAGATGTTTTTCTGGAACTTTCGTGCTTTTTCGATGATCCAGTGGATGTTGGCAATTTGATCTCTGGCTTCACAAGAGTTTGACCAAAAGAGCAGAGTCCCCCCTGAGGCTTGGACCTGTCTTTCCCAGGATGATTTCTGCTTGGGGGAGTGTTGATGAGGGGAGAGGGTTCAGGAGGTGTGGGCTGGACTCAGACACTAAGCCTGCAATCCTCACCTCGCACTGCCATTGACCTTCCAATCTCCTGTCATGTTCAGGGTTTCTTTAGGCTTATCCTGCGTTCGTGCTGAGTTGCTCTATTGTGTCTGACTCTTTGTGACCCCATGGACTATAGCCCTCCAGGCTCCTCTGTCCATGGAATTTCCCAGGCAAGAATATTAGAGTGGGTTGCCATGCCCTCCTCCAGGGAATCTTCCTGACCAGTGATGGAACCAAAGTCTCTGGCGGCTCCTGCATTGACATGTGGATTCTTTACCACTGAGCCACCTGGGAAGCTTGCCTGCCCAGACGCCCAGTCATGTCTGACCCTTTGCAACCCCACGGACTATAGCCTGCCAGACTCCTCTGTCTATGGAATTTCCCAGGCAAGAATGTTGGAGCGGTTTCCTCTTCCAGGGGATCTTCCCAACCCAGGAATCAAATCTGCGTTTCTTGTGTCTCCTGCATTGGCAGGCGTATTCTTTACCATTAGTGCCACCTGGAAAGCCCCACACTTATCCTGAGTGCTGGTCATTTACCCTGTTGTGCAACAGATGACACAAGGCTGTGAATCCTCAATGAGTTAATGTAAAATTAAATTCTGAAAGACTTAGAAAACAGCATTATATGCACTTTTAAACAGAAAATCTGAGTTTTCATCAATATTTTCTGTTAATAATGACAGATTTTACTACTATGTCAGAATATACTTTTTTTCCTGAAAATCTCCTACCTTTTTGTTTTCTTCTAATTAAAAAAAAAATATTCAGGTTCCCTATAAAAACTGGAAACAATATTGGAACAGATCATAAATAATCGTTTTTAAACTGGAGACACTTGTAGGACAAAGTTTGGTTAAACCAGTTTTGTGAGTCTGGAGCATTCCTTTTGTAGGTAGCAGATAACCACTGTCTCCTTGCACAGGCTTGCTTCCAACTTCTGAGTGCTTTTCAGTCCTTTCCCCTGAAAGCAAGTATCTTGTTTTTGCCTGTAATTTTAGTAAGTCTCAGGCTATCAAAAAATAACTATGAATTCCTCAGTTGCGGTTTTCAAAAAATTAGAGTTTACATAGACTTTTATTTTCCTAGAAATCTCCTGTCTGATTCTCTCCCCAGGGTCACCTGGGTACCCTAATGTGTCATTTTTCTTGGGTCTTATGTCCCCTGGATTGGAAGAGGAGTAGGGTTGTTTTTCTGAATTGATAGTGACTTTCTCTGAGGAATGAATCGCCTCATATTAAATTAGGACATTTTGGTCTGTAATAACTACGTACCCAAATCCTCGAGTGGCCATGGATAAAACCCTTGGTAATGGGGTAGCTGGCAGAGTCCACTGCTGCAATGCCCAGGTGAAGTTTAAATGCTTTCCTTGACTAGATGGAAAGAAAATGCTGGGATAATTTCCTTGGCAAGACTCAGATATAAAGAGATCACTGAAAGTAGGTACTATCAAGCATCATCTGGGCATTTTCCAAAGCTGCGCACTCATCACCACCACTTTCTCTTATATTCCTCACTGTTTTTAATGGATATGGTCAGAAAGGCTGACCTGGTGTAGGACATTAGTAGGCATCTGACTTCTTGAATCTTACTTCATATTTATGTGTCTTTTAGCACCATTTCCAAAGTTTCAGAAGTGTGTGTTGAATGTAATGGGACACAGTTGATGGAGAGCCCAGCAGCTGCTGGTCTCCAGGTTGACAGCATTGACTTTCATGGCCCATTTCTGCTTAGGGACCAGAGGTTTGACCCCAGTGGGGGACACAGAGGTCACTCAAGCAGAATGAGGCTCCACCCTCAAGGGACCTGAGGACAGGACCTGCAGGGAGGGGCAAGGTAGAAGGACAGGAGACACCCCAGAAGTCACTTTGGGAGACTCTGGGGCTCGTGTTCTTCAGGCAGAGGTATAATCGAGTGAAATTTCTGTTACCACTATTTATGTGAACTCTGTAAGCTGGTGAGGCCCAGGGAAACTGAAGTGTTGTTATTTCGTCATTACTGTTTACTGCCCTTTTGCTAAGTGCCAGGCATTTTGCATATGTCATTTCCTTTTAGAGGAGAAAATAATGTAGCTCGGAAAAGTCGTCTGGTGAGGTGACTACACATGAGGGACAGAGCCAGAGTGCCCAAGCTGGCCCGGATCTCGGCTCCACCTCTTGCTCTATGACCTTGGACAAGTGACCTGGGGGCTTTCTTTGGATTTCATCCGCTCATGTATAAAATGGAGCTCATGGATGTGGCGACCTCGTGGTTTCACTGGGAGGAGCAAATGAGGTGACGCGTATATGGTGCTGAAACCGGGGTCTTGCGCGGGCTAGCACCCTCTAATGATTAGTATTATCAAGTTGACCCAGCCCAATCCTGGGAGCCCAGTGCTGTCAGTATCTCCAACTCTAACTGGAGCTCAGCGAGGGATGGCCTAAGGCCACGTAGTTAATAAGTGACAGAACTGGCTGAACTCACACCTGACGGCGAAGCCTACAAGCTCTACCAAGTAGCAGACAGCCTCCATAAGCATTCTAAGAAAAATGTCAAATCATCCAGCTAAGGCAGGAACTGGTGCTCCCTTTAAATAACACTGCTGGCTCTGTGTGATATGGGAAGACAAATGGAGGCTGCACATGTCCCTGGCTCCAAGGTCAAGGAGCCATCAAGGTCATCCCTCCGCCCCCACCTTCATCTCCACCCTCGTCCTGGGAAACTTTTCCAAGGTCTAATCTGATCGTGATTCTTCAAAGGTATGATGAATTAATACACCACACTTGTCATTAATGTTTGAAGCAAGGGAAAATCTGCCTGCAATACGGTAGACCTGGGTTTGATCTCTGGGTCAGGAAGATCCCCTGGAGAAAGGCATGGTGACCCACTCCAGTATTCTTGCCTGGAGAATCCCATGGACAGAGGAACTTGGCGGGCTACAGTCCATGGGGTTGCAGAGAGTCAGACATGACTGAGTGACTAACACACACCCTCTGAGACAGATGACTGGAAAGCAAGCAACATATCCTGATAGAGGTGTCAGAAAGGAAGGTGGCTGGTTGCAGGGTTCAGCCAGCCCCAATAACCAGGGAATGAGGTTTCTTTGATAGTTCTCTCTTTTTTTTTTAATCGATTTTAATCAGTTAATTATTTTTAATTCTCATAGGAAGAACCCAAGCTGAAGAGCTTTGCTTAGCCACAGGCACACAGCTAGGAAATGGCCTAACCAGGATTTTAATTCTATCCTTGTGGCTTCTACACCAGGAAAATCTATACTTAGTGCAGCAAGTACACAACTGGTCTTGGGCCAGTTCCTGTAGGAACTGAGCAGCTTGCATGAACAGTCTCTTGTTAAATAGTACAACTGAAATGGGTGAATTACATAAGCTATAAAGTATGCCTAAGTTTTTTTGGGGAAAACAGTGGAGACAGTGATAGACTTTATTTTTTTAGACTCCAAGATCGCTGCAGATGGTGACTGCAGCCATGAAATTAAAAGCCCTTGCTCCTTGGAAGAAAAGTTATGACCAACCTAGACAGCATATTAAAAAGCAGAGACATTACTTTGCCAACAGAGGCCCATCTAGTCAAAACTATGGTTTTTCCAGTAGTCATGTATGGATGTGAGAGTTGGACTCTAAAGAAAGCTGAGCGCCGAAGAATGGATGCTTTTGAACTGTGGTGTTGGAGAAGACTCTTGAGAGTCCCTTGGACTGCAGGGAGATCCAACCAGTCCATCCTAAAGGAAATCGGTCCTGAATATTCATTGGAAGGACTGATGCTGAAGCTGAAGCTCCAGTACTTTGGCCACCTGATGGGAAGAGCTGACTCACTTGGACAGATCCTGATGCTGGGAAAGATTGAGGGCAGGAGGAGAAGGTGATGACAGAGGATGAGATGGTTGGATGGCATCACCGACTCAATGTACATGAGTTTGGGTAAACTCCGGGAGTTGGTGATGGACAGGGAGGCCTGGCGTGCTGCAGTCCATGGGGTCACAAAGAGTCGAACACGACTGAGCAACTGAACTGGACTGAAGTTATTTTTCACAGAAAGGAGGAACAAGAGACTGGAAAAAGGAATAAACGAAGGAAGGGATGGAGGAGGAAGGAGAAAACATGAGTAGCTGGAAAAATGTTTTCTAACTGATTCAATAACCACTGTAATCCTGTGACATGGGTTCAGTGAAAGCCAGCAGAACTGGATGAAAACGGGAAAAGTTTGTTTCTGGGTAAATGTTTGGGCCTCATGAATGTCTTGTGACCCATCTCCTCTGCCTGCTCCCTACGCCCCCTCCCTGCCTCTGCCGCCACTTATACCCACAGCACAGCCTTGTGACGACATGTGATGAGCAAATAGAAACAGTTTTTTGTGTGTGTTTGCTTTTGGTAAAGGCATACTTGCTGCAACCTACAGAGTTCTACAGTCAGAGGACTGTCTGAACGAGTGCTCTGTTAAGGGTGCCATTCGCAGGTGCTGATGCCCAGGGCTGTGCAGTTTGCTAGCACAACACAGATGCTGCTCTAGCACCTCTGGAAGGGCTGCAGAGTTAGACTGGGCCGAGGGCCTGGTCACGCTCACCTTGCCACCAGATGTAATGCATTTCCCCGTCACCCCGTCAAGCTGGAGGCGCCCTCCGGGAGGCTGTTTCACGGCTATCCATCCTTTATTGTCGTCTCCTTGTATGTCAGCAAAGGGAGAGAGACGAACGCTTGTGTGTGTGTGTGTGTGTGTGTGTGTGTGACGTTCGGTGGGTTTAAGAGCAGAATTGTTGTTCTGATAGACTTTTCTTTAGAGTCGTGTTAGCTTCACAACAAAATTGAGAGGAAGATACAGAGATTTCTCATATACCTCCTGCCTCCACATGCATGTAACCTCCCGAGATATTAACACCCGCCGCCCTACAAAGTGATACACTGTTCGTCACCAGCTGCTGAACCTACACGGATGCATCGGTCTCCCAGAGCTGGCAGTTTACTTTAGGGGTCGCCCTTGGTGTTGTGCTCTCTAGGGGTTTGGATAAATGTATAATGACATGTATCCCACACAATAGTTTCACTTTTCTAGAATCCTCTGTGCTCCGCGTGTTCCTCCGACCTACTCCTACCCCCTGGCGACCGCTGGTGTTTCCACTGTCTTCATAGATTTCCCTTTTCTGGAATGGCAGAGCTGGAATCACACAGCGTGTAGCCTTGTCAGGTTGGCTTCTTTTACTGAGTATTATGCTTTGAAGGTGCCTCCATGTCTTCCAGGGCTTAACAGCTCATTTATTGTTTTTCTTCCCTCTGAAGAACTTTTAACATTTCTTGCAAGTAGGTATGCTGACAACAGATTCTTTGGGTTTTTGTTTGCCTGAGAAGGTCTTTATTTCTCCCTCACTTTTGAAGGGTCATTTCCCAGTGTACAGAATTCTAGCTTGGTGCAGATTTTCTCTCAACACTGTAACTATTTCAGTCTACTCATCTCTTACCTGCGTGGTTTCTGAGGAGAAGTCAGATGTGATTTTTATTTTTTCTCTTCTATAAGTAAGATTTTTTTTTTTTCCTGTAGCTCCATCAAGATTCTTTGTTTATCTTTTATTTTCTGTAATTTGAAAATGACTAGTCTAGGTGTGGGGACTTTCCACGTGACACTAGTGATGAAGAAACCCCTGCTAATGCAGGAGACGTGAGGCCTGGGTTCCATCCCTGGGTCGGGAAGATCCCCTGGAGGAGGGCGCGGCAACCCACTCCAGTATTCTTGTCTGGAGAATCCCATGGACAGAGGAGCCTGGTAGGCTAGAGGCCACAGGCTCACACAGAATCAGATGCTACTGAAGTGACTTAGCACTTAAGCAGTCTAAGTGTAATGGGATTTTTTTGGCTTTTTTTTTTTTTCCTTCTTGGTTTTCTCTGCGCTTCCTAGATCTGTAGTTTGGTGTCTGGAGAAATGCTTAGTCATTGTTGCTTTAAATGTTTCTCCTGTTCCTTTCTGTCTTTCTTCCCCTTCTGGTGTTCCTATCCTGCATGACTTTTGTTGCTGTCCTGTATGTAGTTCTTGGATATTCTATTCTGGGTTTTTCAGTAATTTTTCTTTCTCTTTGCTTTTAAGTTTTGGAGGTTTCTTTTGAGACATCCTCACGCTTAGAGATTCTTTCCTCAGTCTTAATCGGTTTTGGCTGCTGTAACAAAATGCCACAGAGTAGATAGCTTATCAGGGCTTCCAGGTGGGGTAGTGGTGAAGAATTCACGGGCCAGTGCAGGAGACTTGAGTTTGATCCCTGGGTCGAAAGATCCCCTGGAGGAGGAACATGAATTTGTGGGGGACACGCTCAAACAATACATAGCCCATGTCTCATAAACTAATGAGCCTGTCAGAGGCATTCTTCATTTCTGTCGCAGTGTTTTTGGTCTCTAGCACTTCTTTTTTGGTTCTCTTTAGAATTTCCATCTCTCTGCTTACGTTGCCCATTTCTTCTTTCATGCAGTTTACTTTATCCATTGGAGTCTTTAGCATGTTCATCATAGCTGTTTTGTTTGTTTTTTAATTTATTTATTTTAATTGGAGGCTAATTACTTTACAATATTGTAGTGGTTTTTGCCATACATTGACATGAGTCAGCCATGGGTGTACATGTGTTCCCCATCCTGAACCCCCCTCCCACCTCCCTCCCCATCCCATCCCTCAGGGTCATCCCAGTGCACCAGCCCCGAGCATCCTGTTTCATGCATCAAACATGGACTGGTGATCTGTTTCACATGTGATAATATACATGTTTCAATGTTATTCTCTCAAATCATCCCACTCGCGCCTTCTCCCACAAAATCCAAAAGTCTGTTCTTTATATCTGTGTCTCTTTTGCTATCTCGCATATAGGGTCATTGTTACCATCTTTCTAAATTCCATATATATGCGTTAATATACTGTATTGGTGTTTTTCTTTCTGGCTTACTTCACTCTGTATAATAGGCTCCAGTTTCATCCACCTCATTAGAGCTGATTCAAATGCATTCTTTTTAATAGCTGAGTAATATTCCATTGTGTACAGGTACCACAGTTTTCTTATCTATTCGTCTGCCAATGGATAGCTGTTTTAAACTCCCAGTCTGATCCTTGCAACAGCCCTGCCTATTGCCTCTCTGTCTCATCCAGCTGTGTGGTTTGCCTTTTAATATACCTATAATTTTTCTTTGTTACGGAAAGACTGATTTGTTTATTTTTGGCCGCACTGGGTCTTCATGGCTGTGTGCAGGCTTGCTCTGGTTGAGGTTTCTCACTGTGGGGGCTTCTCTTGTTGCGCAGCACAGGCTGGAGGCATGGGGACTGCAGTAGTTGTGACATATGGCTCAGTTGCTGCTGTGCCCAGGCTCTCAAGAGGTGTTGTGGCCCAGGGGCTTCGTTGCTCCACGGCACGTGGGATCTTTCCTCAACCAGGGATTAAACTGGTGTCCCTGGCACCGCAAGGCAGATTCTTAACCCCCGGACCACCCGGGAAGCCCTAGTGTTTTCCTCCCCTTTGGCCATGTTGCCTGGCGTATGGGATCTTGGTTTCCCTGACCAGGGATTGGACCTGCCCCCCTTGCATTGGAAACTCAGTCCTAACCACTGTACCCCCAGATAAATCCCACTTGTCATTTTTTTCCCTGATAGCCAGAGACGTCGTACAGGATAACTGCTCTAAACAGGCAGTTTACTCTCCTGGTGGTCAGATGTGTGGAGGGCGAGGAGCCTCTTGTATTCCTGTGATCAGGCCTCTTGTTAGCTAGCCTGTGGGTGTCACGTGTGCTTCTCGAGCCCACACCCTCCGTGGGGGCCTGTCTAAGCCAAGTAGAGTGACGTCAATGGAGTTGGGAATTTCCCTTTTCCTTCTGGAAGGCTAGAGGGGTTTGGAGTTGGGGTTTTTCTCTTCCCCCGGGTCAGTTAGGCTCTGATAAAACTCCAGCCTGCTAGGCCCTAGCTAGATAGTTAACTCTTGAGAACAGATCTTGTTAAGAAAAACAGAATGCTCTGGTGTATTTCCAAATAATTCCCTCTTCTCTACCCCCATGTAAAGCATGGGGTTTTTTCCCTCCAGCATTCACTGTGAGAACCTGGTTAGAACTCCAGGTGTTAAAACTCACAACAGTGTGGGCCCCCGATGACTGGGTCCCCCTGGAGTTTTTAGCTGTGAGCTGTTGAGCACGGCTCAGGCTCCCCTCCTGCAGCACTGATTCTCATGTCAGTTGAGATTCTCTGTTTGCCTGTCAGTCTCTCCAATGTGAGGGCAGCTTGCTTCTCTTACAGATCTAAGAAGAGTTATCGATTTCTCAGTTATTCAATTTGTCACTTTTTGACAGGATGGAGGAGCAACTTCCAAGCTTCTTCGATGCCAGATCAGAAACTGGCAGTCCTCAGGAGCATACATTTTAAAAGTCGATCAGATAAAGGGCTGCGACTCTCAAAATGAGTGCATGACCTGCGGGCCAGAACACTGTGCAACCCAGCATTTGCCAAACGCTTTCGACCATAAAGCCCCTTTCTTCATGTACTATTTATCAACATGCCCTGGAACCGGTGTTCTGAGGAACCTGCTTGGAGGAACACCGAGCCCAGATGCAGCCCTTGCTGGAGAAATAGCAAGTTGTTTCTCGAAGGTGTGGCTCAGTGCCCAGGCCCCAGGGAGGCCCTCTGTCGGTCATCCCATGAAACCAGGAAACACAGTCCCCTTTGCAGCAAAAGGCAGAGCAGTGGGAGTGTGTGCCCCCAGTGCCTGCTGGGCTCAAGTCCGGGCTCAGCTGAGGGTCCCTGGGCAGCTCAGCTTCTCTGTGCTTTAGTTTTCCCGTCTGTAGGATGGAAGTGACGATGGTAATAGTTGGCTTACTGGGCTGCTCTGAGGCCCACGTGAATGAAAACACGCTCAAACCTTAGAAAGTGCTTGGCATCCTATGTGTGTGCAGCTGGGTCTTTCCAAGCTCCTTCCATCAGTGTACCCTGCAGACTCTCACATTAACATGTTTCAACCAATGGGGACACTAAATAGCCTCTTTAAAAATGTCTAGGAAACGTGGGATAAAACCCATGCCTTGGTTTTAACTATTATGAGATACTACCTGTATGCTGTTTTCTACGTTTTGATCTGTACAAGTAGGAAGACAGAGGAGGACCACTGTCAGCCCTCTCTTTGGTACAAGGAAGTAGTCTCCAACATTGCCAAACTTGTACCCCCTCTTTTTTTTGATATTAAAAAAAGTGGGATGGGCCACAGCCTCTCCAGATGTAGTCAGATGTAGTCATTGTGCTTTAACCATCGGCTGAGACAACAGTAACAATCAAAAGCTGTTATGAATGTAAGGATGCTTTTTAAAAAATGTTTTAAATAGATAATTGTATGTACATGCACTGATTCTTCAAATGAATTTACATTTTATCCCTGCTGCTGGCATCTGAGGAAATAGACCAAGAAAACCTTTGAACTGGGTAAAAACATTGTTCATCTTTGTTAAAATATTAGAAAATATATATGCAGTGGAACACACCATGGCACCTCTTTATGTATCTCCATGGTAAATCAGAACACCTGTGTGTCTTCTCTGACCTCAGTAACACAAGCTCCTTCCCCAGGTTCTGCAGTGTCCACTCTCCTGTAGTCAAAACATTATCAGTGGAGAAAAGGGTCCTTTTACTAAAGACCGTCCTGTTAGTGAGAAACGCTTATGCCCCAGTCCACAGATTCTTATAAAGGAGGGATGCTCTGTCTCTTGCCAGCTCCAGATGTGTAAGGCAGCACTTCGCATCTGTTGACCTATCCCTCATTTGGATGATGGGAATTTCTCAGGTTATGAACAGTTTTCAGCCATGGGGCTGCACCTGAATGCAAGGGGTTTGGGGTAAATTGGCCTCAAAAGTGGACCAAGAAAAGGGGTGAGAGAGGGACGGATTGGGAGCTTAGGCGTAACAGATGCACCCTGTATGTATATATTGGGTGGATAAATAGCAAGGTCCATTGTGTAATAGCACAGGGAACTATATTCAATATCCTGTAAAAAACCAGAACGGAAAAGAATATGAAAAAAAATGTATACATACATATAAAAAAGGAATAGAATCAGACTATTAAAAAAAAAAAACTGTGGCCTGAAACCACGTTGCACATTGCTGCCTGCCTCAGGCTTCCTGGGTGAAGAGGAGAGGCAGGGCTCCTCGCTGCTAACCTGGGGGTTATCCGTCTGGGACCATCCACGTTCTCCTCTTTCTGGAGGCAGCCTGAGACCCATCCTTTCCTCCCCTGCCCCTCTGGTGCTCTCCAGTCATTCAGCGACTGTGTTTGTGACTGGGCTCTTCCAGGCAGTGAGCTAAGGGCGCTCAGAGTCAGCGTTACACCCACTCTTGCCACACTCGGAGATTTGTTCTAGGTGTTGAGGGCAGCCTCCAGTCTGGCCAGCTGAGCTCTCGAGTTTGGTCTTCCCTGGAGTTGTCGGTCCTCCATTCCTAGAGTGGGTCCTTGGGTCCCCGTGGTCTAACCAGGGTTAGAACCCAGGGCAGATTGGAGTCAAGATCGTCCCGCGATGCCTTGGAAGAATCATCAGAAAAGTCAGTGCAGAATCCACACCATCCCACCTTAAAGACAACTTGTAGTTTTCGCACCGACTATTCCAAGTTTCACAGGCACACGAGAGAAAAGTCAGAAGCAGCTACTCCGCTGTCTCCTGAGATAGCTCAGCTGCAGGGTGCAGAGGCTCCAGCCCAGCGGGTGGGAAGGAAGACCCCAAAGGAGCAGGAAGGGCCACAAGGAATAAGACCCCAGCTGCACCAGGTGAGGTCTCAGAGGGATCACAC
Organism: Bos mutus; assembly: GCF_027580195.1. Taxonomy (NCBI): domain Eukaryota; kingdom Metazoa; phylum Chordata; class Mammalia; order Artiodactyla; family Bovidae; genus Bos; species Bos mutus. The sequence continues at coordinate 26,345,934 of NC_091623.1, forward strand.
AAAGTTCTGCTTTCACTGGCTCTCCTTTACCCCTTCAGCCCGCTGCCCCTCGTCAGTGCTGCACAGCTGGCCAGACAAGTCACCTGGGGACAGGAACTACAAATAGATCCATGTTTAAATATCACTTATGCTTAAAGGGACCAGGCCAGAATTCTCTTCCACAAATTAGTAATATTAAATTCTGCCCCTTCAAATGTCCAATGTACTTAATAAGAAAAAAAATCTTTATTAATGTAACAAAAAGATTTGAATTAAAATATCTCAGGAGTGCCAAGTCTTTAAAATATTTCCCAGGACCCAGGTAAAATTGTTCCGGTACAGTGAATTAGGGAGTGTGGCTTTCTCTTACAACCAAATGCCATGATGATGGCCTAGTCATACCCACTGGGGATATAAATAGTGTGAGCTGGGCCACACTGATTCCCCCTGGCTGTGGTTTCTCCATCAGGACCATCTTTGGACAACCCTGAATTGGGAAGAATGGCTGTTGGGCGTCCCAGTCCAGGAGCCAGGCTGGAAGGGGCAGACTGAAGGCAGTTATTAAAGTGAGACAGGTGTAGGAGATTGAATCACTTGATTTTCAAAGGAAACCAAAGTTATAGAGCCTTGGCTGTGGATTTTTTGGCTGGATACTCTTGTTTTCCTCTGCCAACCCCTTCTGCCAACTTCTTGATGCTTTTTGGGCCATAGTTCTTTCTTTTCCTGCATATCACTCAGAATTACTCAGCAAGGAACAGACAGAAAATAGACAATTACGTGAGAGTCTGCACACTGATTGGGGGCTGCCAAATCCCTTTTCCCTGCTTGGCAGTGGGAACCTGTTGGCAAGGCCCACCCCCCAGCTGAGAAACTGGAGAGACTGAACAGCTGAAAAGAGAAACACGCAGGAGCTGACAGCTGGGTGACCTACATCTCATCATTCATTCACTCATTCATTCATTCAACCACCTAACAGATACTTATCAAGTGCCTGCCACATGCACTCAGTCTTTAAGTGCTGTAGATACGGCAGCGAATAATTAGACACAAGTAAGGCTTGCAGGTTAGCAGTAAAGACAGACAGTAAATAAAATAACCAAATTATATGACATGTTAGGTAATAAATGCCATAGAGAAAAAACAAGTGGGATAGAGAATGCCAAGTGAAATTTTAAATTGGGTGATGGGGAGGTCTTGCTGAGAAGGTGACATTTAAAAGGCTCTGTGGTGGAGCTTACCAGTTGACAAGGCCAATTCCTGCAACAAACCTGCCAACCTGGTTTTGGCCTCATACTTAAGTGTTTACACACAGCTCAGTCACAAATGTTCAGTGCAGAACATTGGATGGTCTTCCAGTTTCAGCAGAAACAGAACATAGGAACTCATAGAAAATGCTGGAATTGGAGGACCACTTTTTAAAAGGCCCTAACTAGAATTAATATTCTATGCGAGAGAAAAGACTGCATCCAGAGAACAAGAATAAGAAAAACAGTTAAAAAGGAAACAGCTGAGAACAAGGAAAAATTCTAGTTTTATGAAATAAGGAAAAAAATCACAGTTGGAAAAAAAATTCAGTGAAAGTATTTTTAGAACTCTCAATAAACTCAGCAAGTACTGGGCATTCACAAAGCAAAAATAATTCTAGAAGGAAAAAAGGAACACTCAGGCAGTATTGAAGAGCTATTGAAAGTTAAAAACATTATCAGAAATGAAAAATTTGATAGGGAAATGAGATAAAAATGAGTAAGTCCTTCAAAACAAAAGTAGAAAATAGGAGAGAAAATATAGCGGAAATTAGAGGACAAGTCTAGGAAAGCCAGTATCCGATTGCTAGGAGTTCCAGAAAGTTCCTTTCCAGAAAGAAAATGGAGGGAAGGAAAGCACCCATAAAATAGCTCAATAATAGTTCCAAAGGCCCTTCAAACCTCCAAGTAGCCCCTAAAATGTACAAAAAGAGACCCTCCCAAGACACATCACCGTGATATTTCAAAGGGAAGATTTTGCAAGTTTCCAGAATGTTAAACAAGGAAACCAAACAGGTTAACCACAAAAGATCAAGAATCAGGATGGCTTCAGACTTCTTAACAGCAGCACTGAAGTAAAAGACCATAAGCAGTGTCTGTAGACTCCCAGAAGGAGACGACTTCCAACTAGACACTCCGTCCAGGTGAACCGTGAGTGAAAGTGTTAGCTGCCGTTGTCTCCGACTCTTTGCGACCCCCTGGACTGTAGCCCACCAGACTCCTCTGTCCGTGGATTCTCCAGGCAAGAACACTGGAGTGAGTTGCCTTTTCCTTCTCCAGTGGATCTTCCCGATCCAGGGATTGAACCCGGGTCATACTGGAGCTTCCCTGGTAGCTCAGACGGTAAAGCATCTGCCTGCAATGTGGGAGACCTGGGTTTGATCCCTGGGTCAGGAAGATCCCCTGGAGAAGGAAATGGCAACGCACTCCAGAACTCTTTCCTGGAAAATCCCACGGACGGAGGAGCCTGGTGGGCTGCAGTCCATGGGGTCGCAGAGTCTGGACACGACTGAGCGACTTCACTTGCCTTTTTTCTTCCTACGTTGTAGGCAGATTCTTTATCATGGGAGCCACCAGGGAATTTCAATCAAGAACACTTTCAGACAAGCAAGGCTTCAAAAAGTTTACTTCCCATCTCTTTCTTAAGGCCAAAGAAGGATATGTGGTCCTCCAAAATGAAAAAGATAGCTTATGGTGAACGATGTCAAATTCGTGATCTCCAAAGAAGCTTTAGCTTCAGGACCAGAAACCAGGCTTGATCACTCAAGAGCTTTTGTGTAGCAGAGTTTTATTAAAGTGAAAAAGGGACAGAGAAAGCTTCTGACATAGACATCAGAAGGGGGATGGAGAGTGCCCCCCACTGCTTAGTCTTAGAAAGGGAGTTATATACTTTTTCGGTTGGTTATTACAGTAAATCGAAAAAAAGTCTTAAGGTTGTAAGGGTCTTACCAGACCCACTCCCATAATATATATTTGAAGATGACAGGATTAGTCAGAAGCTTCTCAAGAAGGAGAAACTTGTCCTCAAGCAGAATACATTGTTGTCCTGTAATCATTGGTACAGACTTTAAGAGAAAACATATCCTTGAACAAGATGAGTTGTTACGTTGTGCAGTCATCACCTCTGGGCTTAAAGGAAAAAGGTTTGTCCTTTCCTCCTGCTTGAGAATTCCAGACCCCCATCTCCTCCTCAAGAGCCCCAGACCCCTTTCTCCTCCTTGGAGACCCTGGACTTATCAAACTACATAGGAATTGTCTCTCTCACTATGAAAAATAGAAAGATACAATTCAGTAATTTCCCTTCATATTCATTCTCCCTTCTTTAATTTTTTTTTAGCATTTATTTATTCAGAACAACTTTTTCATTGAAGTTTAGTCGATTTACAGCATTGTGTGAGTTTCAAGTGTACGGCAAAGTGATTCGTTTATATACATACATATGTGTATTCTTTTTCAGATTCTTTTCTGTTCTAGGTTATTCTAAGATGTAGCATTCAGTTTCTTCTGCTATACAGTAGTTCCTTGTTGTTTTTTATGCATAGTAGAGTGTATCTGTTAATCTTAAACTCCTAACTTTGTTGGAGTGTAGACGTCCTTGAGTTTTAGCTGGGTGAGGGGCTTCCCAGCAGGGACACCATTGCCTCGTGTCACCCACAGCTAAGTGGGGCCGGAGACTAAGTTCTGGGTAATGGGATGTGAGAAAAGTGCTGCGTGCATCCCGGGTTGATCCTGACTTCACAGGGCAAGGTCACCTGCCTGCCTCTGAACTGTTAGGAGGGAAAATAAGCTTCTGTCGGAACGTGATATTTTGTTACAGCAGTTTAGCTGTGACAGATATCTGTGGGGTACAGGGAACAGGAGATCCAGCTCTGGGTGGAGAGCAGTGGAATCCCAGGATGACAGTGAAGGGAGATCCCAGGAGGAGAGCGGTGTTCGGACTTGGATGGCAACCGGTCTGGACTGGAGCACCAAAAGTCCACGTGTTGAGAGCTTCTGCTGTTGTCTTTTTTTTTTTAACTTGAGGACAGAGTGCTTAAATGAGCCTGAGTACATGCTTATCTGAAATTTGTCTTGTGCTGACATTTCTGTTCTCCAGGCCACACCCTTGGCTGGTGGAGGAGGTGTGGGCTTGGGCCTGCTCCTGGAAGCTGGAGGTGACCCGTGGATGCAGAAGATGCAGAACCGCCCATTTCCATGACAGATTTCTGGGAGATGCCTGGTACCTGTACATAATCCCCGACCACGGGGTGCCTGGGGTTTCCAAGGACTCGTTTGGGACCACCCCTCTGGCAAGCTCCCAGGAAACAGAAGCCAGTTTATGACTCAGAGCCTCTGTTCAGCTTATCTTCTCCTGGGGCCCTTCACCTGATATCCCTTTCCTTACCCAGCTACGTTGGTGTTTCTTAACTTTTCAACACTTAAATGTGTTGCTGAGAGATATTCTGCAAAGTACAACCATAACACATCAGAATCGCTCTCAGAGAAGCAGCAGTGAGCAGTAGCTTGAAGTGAGATCTTAGTTCCCTGCCCAGGAATTGAACCTAGGTAACCTAGATGACATGATCTGCCTCTTGAGAAACCTATATGCAGGTCAGGATGCAACAGTTAGAACTGGACATGGAACAACAGACTGGTTCCAAATAGGAAAAGGAGTACGTCAAGGCTGTATATTGTCACCCTGCTTATTTAACTTAAATGCAGAGTACATCATGAGAAATGCTGGGCTGGAAGAAGCACAAGCTGGAATCAAGATTGCTGGGAGAAATATCAACCTCAGATATACAGATGACACCACCCTTATGGCAGAAAGTGAAGAGGAACTAAAAAGCCTCTTGATGAAGGTGAAAAAGGAGAGTGAAAAAGTTGGCTTAAAACTCAACATTCAGAAAACGAAGATCATGGCATCTGGTCCCATCACTTCATGGGAAATAGATGGGGAAACAGTGGAAACAGTGTCAGACTTTATTTTTCTGGGCTCCAAAATCACTACAGATGGTGACTGCAGCCATGAAATTAAAAGACGCTTACTCCTTGGAAGGAAAGTTATGACCAACCTAGATAGCATATTCAAAAGCAGAGATATTACTTTGCCAACAAAGGTCCATCTAGTCAAGGCTATGGTTTTTCCAGTGGTCATGTATGGATGTGAGATTTGGACTGTGAAGAAAGCTGAGCACTGAAGAATTGATGCTTTTGAACTGTGGTGTTGGAGAAGACTCTTGAGAGTCCCTTGGACTGCAAGGAGATCCAACCAGTCCATTCTGAAGGAGATCAGCCCTGGGATTTCTTTGGAAGGAATGGTGCTAAAGTTGAAACTCCAGTACTTTGGCCACCTCATGTGAAGAGTTGACCCATTGGAAAAGACTCTGATGGTGGGAGGGATTGGGGGCAGGAGGAGAAGGGGACGACAGAGGATGAGATGGCTGGATGGCATCACTGACTTGATGGACTTGAGTCTGAGTGAACTCCAGGAGTTGGTGATGGACAGGGAGGCCTGGCGTGCTGGGATTCATGGGGTCACAAAGAGTTGGACACAACTGAGCGACTGAACTGACTGAACATATACAAATTATGAAATTTACAAAATCAAACCAACAGTGTATACTCAGTGAAAGACAATAGCATGTGCCTTTATTTATAATGGCAGGGGGGGATGGATGTGAAAAAAAAACACCTGAAATTGGTTTATTTTGCATTGATGACACTCCTTAAAGTCTTGAGAATGATGAATTGGGCAAAAATCAGTGTATGATCCATGAGTACTTCTTTAATAGAGAAGAAATTAACCATTCATACTTGCATCTACAGAAAGAAATTAACATTCTTGCAATTCTAGAATCCTTCACAATAAGGAATTCTTAAGTTCTCATAGAGTGAGGGGGGAGAAGGGGAGAGAGAAAATCATCCAGAACAGTGTTTCCCAAATTTGGCTGTTTTCACAGACATTTTTTGCGGGAGGGGGATGCAGGTTTTCTGCGTAACATTTAAATGTTTGTGTGTTCCTTCTGTGTGTCATCTAAACAATATATGCTTGTCCAGGATTCCCTGGACACCGTCTGACCTAACAGCGTTGCCGTATGATCACCGCACCTACATTTAGACCTCTGATCCCTGTAGCACAAAGTGAAGACCAACTGTGCTTAACTTTTCATGTGGTTTCTCTCGGATTGAGAGACAGAACAGACAGAACAGTCGAACATTTCCTGTGAGATCTGTGAGTTGTCAGGGTTCAGGGCAGTGGTTCACAGCAGTGACTTTCAAAGCAGAAAGGGATGGGGTGGGGTGGAGATGGTGGCTGGGAAGACACCTTTTGAAAAAGCACATTCAAAATGCCTGTTGATTTCATAATACAAATTCTAGGAAGTCAAACTCAACAAAATAATTTCCAAGCAGTAGCAGAAAACCAACTCTAGCTTCGTGCTTGGGGGCCTGAGATACACTTGGTTGAGAAATACAGGCGTTAGAGGTAGAGGCAGCCCAGCTCAGAAGAGACCCTTGGTAAGAACATGTGCCAAAGAGAAGGATCATCTTTTGGGTCAGTGAGTGAATCCTAAGCATATCTTGTCATGGTCCCTGGGAACCCAAAGGGCCAATCCACAAGAAACCCGAGACATCCGTCAGACCTGTTATTTTGGGCAAGTTGGTCCATTTTTAATACTGAGTCAAAAGAAGCCGTTGACTTCCCTTCCCCATTTATTGCAGTTAAAATATTTCAGAATTTTAAGTAAACGGTTGCTGTAACTGGGTACAGTCACCCCAGGTCCATCCTCCAGGAACTGCTGTCATTATCTGCAATGCCATCCTATCCCCAAGGGGGAATATCAGCCTGGGTCTGCTCTGCTAGGGAAAAAAAAATAATAATAATAATACAAAGAATTGGATCTTCTTAGAGCAGGTCCCGTCATTTCTCTTTCATTATCAGAACAGACTCTTGCCAATTGGTTACAGATGGTCTTGAAATGCAAGTTGCCAGTGGAATACTAAGAGCATAATATGCTGAAGGACAATGCAGCTAAAGAGATCTGGCGAATATGGGGGACTCTAACACCCACCCCAACCTAGAGGTCATCAGGGGGATGGCATTTCCCACTTCCCCCGGAAAGGCACAAGTTTTCTTTCATTCTTAATCTAAGCCTGAATTGTTAAAAAAATGTACCGAATAGGAAACATCTGGCACCATGTCGGGTGAGGCCAGAAAGCTAACCCAGACAGACACGGTCTGTTAACTTGCTGGGATAAAGTTGTAGAACTGTAATTCAAGATTTGTAAAACTGTTTGCTTTGAAAGGGATCGCCTGGGCTTTTCAGGCCCTGTGCTTTCACTCCTGTGGCTTTTCTGAGTGATCCCTGCAAACTCTGTGTACTCATTGCTCAGGGGTTAATTATTAATTAGTGGGCAATAAATACCCTTCAAAGAACATTTTAATTGGAACACCCTAAGTTTCTCCTTTAACTTAAAAAAACAGTCTTTCCACGGATGAGTCAGTGGAATTGACCTGGTTCGAAGCCGTCTTGCTCCAACAAGAGCTGCAGGGAGGGGAACCCATCCTTTCTGAAGGATCTGTGACCCTGTGGTTTTCCATTCAAAGATCTCCTTTAGGTTACAACTTTAGAAAACTTTGGCTTGTTATTTGGGAAGCCAATTGAATTGAATTGGCTTCTCAGGGTGAACATAGGTACAGCAAAAATTACCTTGGTTTCACGTTGCATTTTAGGAGATTTCAGGCTGCTTCCCATGGGCTGTGAGCTCTGGCCGCTCGCTGCCCACATTTGCTACTATTAATACCTTCCCTTCTCACTGCCCTTCACTCAGTCTGCTCTTGCTTGCTTTCGGTTCCGTGAATATTCCATACTTGTTGTCACCTCAGGACCTTTCTACTTTCTATTCCTTCTGCCTGAAAAGCTCTTCTGCTTCATCATTAGATGGTTGTCTCCTTGTCAATCAGGTCTTGGCTCAGCCAGCCCATCTGAAAAAGGCCTTTCCTCACCACGTTAGCTCCGTTTGCTCCCTCCCCCTCTGCCATGCTCTATCAGATTACTCACTTGTTTCAGGCATTATTTAACTTGTGTTGGATCAGTCTGTCTCTCTAGAATATAAGTTCCATATTTAATCTTTTTGTTCATATCTATATTTCCAATGTCTCATACAGTGTCTGGCCCATAGTAAGTGCTAAATTAATATTTGTTAAATGAAGGTTGAGTGAAAAGCTTTCCTCCCATTGATGCACTTAATCCGTTTGTAAAAGGGAAATTCATACACGACATCACAGTTCCCCAGATCACCGTTTGCCTATCTTGGGTGCCTTGCTCGACTGTAATAAAACACGGCAGTAGAGTCCCACCATCTGTCCGTGTTCCTGGCCCAGAGTCCCACCTGTCACTCACCTGTAATTATTGCAGAGCTCCCATTTGCTTTAGCCGTGTCAACAGTTCCCCTCTCTCGTGCATATTTACTAGATCTGTGCATCCACCTATGCACTCTTGACCGATGAAGACCCGAGGCACCTACAAAAGCAAACGAGCCAGGACATTGAGGGAGCGTCATTAGGTTAGACGCTTTTATCGTTCTCTGAACGTTCCGCATGGTCTGAAGCTTTTCAAATCACTTTACAACGTCCTCATGTATACTCTTTCAAGTCAGAACTTTATGAGATGCATAACATAATTCACTCAAGAGTGCTTTTAAACCAAGATGCTTTTCAAATGGAATGTTCTGTGTGTGTGAGATTGTCTAACTTGTCAAAATGATTTAAAAATTTCACTCTGCAGGAACACCTTTCCAGGAACGGGTTTTGGTTGGCTGCAGCCAGACCACCCTGATTGAATTCTGGTTTCTCTGCAGCTGGGACCACACGTGAGCCCTTAAACTGAACCACAGCAACCAGGAAGGAGTTTGTTTTTCAGTGCAGCTGGACAAGTATTTCCATCAGTTCTGTCCCTGATTTTTAGACTCAGTTTATGAGAGTTGTCTCTTTCTCGTGAGCCCTGCCCTCAGCTAGGGAAGAGATGATGGTGTCAGAATCGCCTTCTTTGAAATGCCTGGCCCATCATGGGATGAAGTGCCACAGCTCTGGGAGCAAAGCCATGCCTCTGCTTTGGTTTCACAGCTGGCATGGGTGGGTCTTCCAGGGCCAGTCAGACTGACAGTCAGCTCTTTGCACTGAGCACATTCATCTCGAGTCAAGCTCAGGCTCCGTTCCTGCTGCTAGGTAAGGTGCATTCCAGGATTCCAGAGGGCTCTTGGAGGAGAAAGTCCTTTCACTGTGGCTCAGACAAGTTCCAGGCCAAGGGTGTTGCAGAAAGGCTGACTGGCAGTGAAGAAGCCAGCCCAGAACAGGCTCCCTGAGGGGTCAGGAACTAGCAGGTCCTCTCCCAGAACACTAGGAACATACTAGAAGGGGCAGGAGAGGTTAAGAATATTTTCAGAGCTTTTGCTTTTTTCCTCTGAAGCCACAGTTAGTCAGATGCATTTCTTTATTGAGGTATAGTTGACATCCAATATAAGTTTCAGGTGTACAATATGGTTAGTCACAATTTTTATAGATTATATTCCACTTAAAGTTATTATAAAATATACTATATTTTATATAGTAGGCTATACTTGTAGCCTATACTATATAGAAATAGGCTATACTCTCCACGGAGAAGGCAATGGCACCCCACTCCAGTACTCTTGCCTGGAAAATCCCATGGATGGGGTCACTAAGAGTCGGACACAACTGAGCGACTTCACTTCCACTTTTCACTTTCATGCACTGGAGAAGGAAACGGCAACCCACTCCAGTGTTCTTGCCTGGAGAATCCCAGGGATGGTGGAGCCTGATGGGCTGCCATCATGGGGTCACACAGAGTCGGACACAACTGAAGCGACTTAGCAGCATACTCTCCATATTGTAGACTATATCCCTGTAGTTTACTTTTACATAATAGTTTCGACCTCTTAATCTCCTACCCATGCATTGCCTCTCCTCTCTCCTCACTAGTAACCACTGGTTTGTTCTCTGTAAGTTTGTTTCTTTTTTGTTATATTCTCTGTAAGTTTGTTTCTTTTTTGTTATATTCACTAGTTTGTGGTGGTTTTATCAGATTCCACGTATAAGTGATATCATGCAGTGCTTGTCTTTCTCTGACTTGTTTCACTCAGCAGAAGGCCAAGTCCATCCATATTGTTACAAATGGCAAACTTTCATTCTTTGTCCTGACTGAGAAGTATTCCACTGTGTATACACACACCCTGCCCTCTTTATCCATTCATCTGTTCATGGACACACTTAGGTGACTTCTGTATCTTGGAAATTGTAAATAATGCTGCTATGAACACTGGGGTGCATGTTCAGATGAATTTTTTTTTTAAGGGAGAGAGTTGAGAAAAAGGGCTGAAGTATTTCAGATAAGTCCTACCATATTTCCATTAAGAAGGGGATCTGGGCAGAAGTAGGCTTTACAAATTAAGGCCCCCAGTTGAAAGAAGCCTGCACTACATTGCCTTGGCTACGTCCTGTGTCCCGAGTGGGAGGAGCACACAGGATGGTGTTCCAGTGAGGAAGCCTGGTGGTGCCCTCCTCAGCCACACATGGGGCCACCCACCCCCTGCCCTGCACGCCGTGTGGGAGCTTTGCACGTGGAAGTGACGTCAAGGCCACCTTTTTTTTTTTTTTTTTAATCTTAACCAGCTGAAAGAATTTGCAGAAAGATGAGCTCAGAAACCTAAAGTTTCCCCCCTGGATCCTGGCCATTATTTTAGAGAAAATAAAGCACCTCTCAGATTGTTGGGGGCCATTTGGCTTCTGTCTCTCCAGGAACAGTTGGCTGTGGTCAGTTGCAGTGGTAAAGAATCCTAATGGAATTCTAAATAATTATAACACAGGGCTCCTTCTGTGGAAAGCATTGCCTAAAGGAGTAAAACTCATCTGAGCTTCAAATAAGGAAGCTTTCATTCTTTTAGGTTTTTTTTTCTTTTTGATGTGAACCATCTTTAAAGTCTTTTTTGAATTTGTCACAATATCGCTTCTGTTTTATGTTTTGGTTTTCTGGACAGGGGGCACGTGGGATCTTAGGTGCCCCACCAGGCATCAAACCCACACCCCCTGCATGAAAGGAAAGTCCCAACCACTGGACTGCCAGGGAAGCCCCATGGAAGGGATGTGTTCATTCTCGAACTTGTTACTTTCAGAAAGAACTGATTGTCACTCCTCCTGTTGCTTGCCCCATCTCCACCTTAGACCACGGGGTCTGGTTAGTTGGCGAGAAGCCCCTGAGGAGAAAGGAGTCCTCCCCTTTGACAGCAGTTCTTAGATCTGAACCACGCGATCCGAACCGTGGTGGGCTTGTTAAAACACAGATTTCTTACTCCTCCCCACCCAACATTTATGATACAGAAGATCTGGGCAGGGGCTCAAGAATGTGCATTCTGACAAGTTCCCAGGTGACTCTCACGGAGCATATTTGCAAACCACGGGTTGGCGCTGAGAGCAGTCCCTTCCTCCCGGGATAACTAACTGAGGGTTTGGAAACCCACAGCTCTACGGCAGCCCCCAGCCCCCGAAAGGCAGGCCCTGAAACACAATCAGATCAGATCATCTGGGCTGTCCCCAGGGCGGAGTTCTGTGCATGCCTTCTGGCACACAAGCTGCTTCTGAGAGCTGAGAGCTGGAAGACCCCATTGCCCTAACACCCCCTCCTCTGAGCTAGGGAACAGTGAAGACCATGGTAAAGCCCATCAAAGATCCAACAAAGGTCCGTCTAGTCAAGGCTATGGTTTTTCCAGTGGTCATGTACGGATGTGAGAGTTGGACTATAAAGAAAGCTGAGTGCCAAAGAATTGATGCTTTTGAACTGTGGTGTTGGAGAAGACTCTTGAGAGTCCCTTGGACTGCAAGGAGATCCAACCACTCCATCCTAAAGGAGATCAGTCCTGAATATTCATTGGAAGGACTGATGTTGAAGCTGAAACTCCAATACTCTGGCCACCTGATACGAAGAACTGATTCATTTGAAAAGACCCTGATGCTGGGAAAGATTGAAGGCGGGAGGAGAAGGGCACAGCAGAGGATGGGATGGTTGGATGGCATCACCAACTCAATGGACATGAGTCTGGGTAAACTCTGGGAGTTGGTGATGGACAGGAAGGCCTGGCGTGCTGCAGTTCATAGGGTCACAAAGAGTCCGACACGACAGAGCGACTGAACTGAACTGAAAGCCCATCAGTTTTCAGCTCTCAGAGGAAGCTGAACTTGCAGGCCCCACCGGACGGTGTGGGAGGCTGTGGTGGCTGAACAGGAAGCTGCTGATGCAGCTGAGAAGGAAGAGAAGGCTGGGGCTCTGTGCCTCCCCTCCCGGCCCACCTCCTTCTTCGGAGGAACTTGAGTCTGTTACATTAAAGAAGTAGGGAACTGCCACCAGAAAACCCAGCTTGGGAGTTCTGCAGCCCTCCTCCAGGAGCTTTCTCCAGCCCAAACCTCAGCTGGGGTGGCATCTTCTATTTTCTGTACTAAGTCGCTTCAGTCGTTTCCAACTCTGTGCAACCCCGTGGACTGTAGCCTTCCAGGCTCCTCTGTGCATGGGATTCTCCAGGCAAGAATACTGGAGTAGATTGCCATTTCCTTCTCTAGGAGACCTTCCTGACCCAGGGCTCGAACCCACGTCTCTTATGTCTCCTGCATTGGCAGGCGCGTTCTTGACCAGCAGTGCCACCTGTGTTGCTCAGAGGCTGCTACTCAGCTGATTGCCAGTCCTCTGCAGCACTTCCTTGGCTGCTCCCTGGTACGGTTCCTTTCTCACCAGAACTGCTGCCATAACCTCCAGAGGTCCCCAGCTTCGGTCCTCATCCTGGCCTTCCTGCAGCCTTTCCCCACAGCCACTGGAGTGACCCTTTCAAAATCAAGCGGCATCTCATCTCCCATCACATGCCCGGTCCGTGTGCATGTGATGGCATGAACGGCCGACCTGTTCCTCATGATCTCAGACCACACCTGCTCCTAACTCATAATGCTCCACCCACACAGGCCTTCTCGCCAGGCAGGCTTCTACCCCAGGACCTTAGCACTTGCTGTTCCCACTGCCTGGAATGTCCTACGCCTACACTCCTGCATGCCTTGCTCCCTCAGTCCCTTTAGATATCTGCAAAACCTGCCAGCTCCATTTAAAACTGTACCTTGCTGCCTACTGCTTACCTCCCTTTCCTACCTGGCTTCTCCATATCACACATCACTTACCACCTTCTAACACACTACTTTATTTATGGCATTTACTAGAATGTAAGTTCCACAAAGGCAGGAATTTTCATTTGCTCTGTTCATGGCAGTATTTCCAGTGTTCAGAAAAGTGCCTAGGACAGCAAGTGCTCAAAAATATTTGTTGTATTCAGCAAAATTATCCTTCAAAAGCAAAGGGGAAAAAGACATCTGTACACAAACAAAAATGAAGCAAATTTGTTGCCCAAAGTTCCGCCTTGTGAGGAATGTTCAAAGGCATCCTTCAGAGAGAAGGAGAATGACAGAGGTCAGGAAATGTGGATTTACATAAAGAACTTTCAGGAAGCATAAGTGAAAGCACTGATCTAGGAGCTGTGGCTAAAGCAAAACCAAAACCAGTGTCTCCAGTTTGGTGGCCTGATTGAAGTCCTATGTTTCCGCAATCAATCAAGTCCCACTGGGCTGCTGCTGTTTGCACAGCACCACAGGCGTAGCAAGATAGTGACAGCTCTCAAGGTTTCCAGTCTCTTTGAATAGAAAACCTTCAGTGCTAGGGATGATGAAGTTATATATCCTTAAAGGATTTGTTCTCCCCTTGGAGGAATGCATTCAGGACTCAAGAACCTGTGAAAAGTATCTTGAAAAATTCAAAAACAAACTTTGAAAGATCACTAGAAGAAAGTGTTAGCTTTACAGTGAATGGGGGGGGGGGTGTTGTTGAATGGTTGTGTGAAGAGGTTTGTTTTTTCTGCTAGAGTGATAGGTGCTGTAGTTGAAAGATGTGGGTCCCAAACTTTGTTGCAAATTGGAATTACTTTTTTGGTTTTTTGATGGGAGATACATTCTATTTTGACTTCCACATTTTTTGAGGTGTAACTGACAAATCTGTGTGTGTTTAAGGTGTACAATGTCAGGGTTTGATATACAGATACCCTGTGAAATGATTACTGCAGTCAAGTGAATTTACATATCCATTACCTCACAGCTACTATTTGCATGTGTGTGTGGTGAGAACACTTAAGATGTAATCATAGCAAATTGCAAGCCTACATTTCACCCCCAGCACTTACTCCTCTTACAGCTCCATGTTTGTATTCGTGTCCTGGGGATCTTTAAAACTACTGATGCCTGTCTGCCCCCTCTCCTTGGGATTTAATTGGCATGGGGTCTGACTGAGGCATTGGGAGGTTTTTTTTTTTTTAAGTTCCCCAGGTGATTCTGGCTTCCCTTGTAGCACACATGGTTGGTAAAGAATCAGCCTGAAATGCAGGAGGCCTGGGTTTGAGTCCTGAGTTGGGAAGATCCCCTGGAGAAGGGAATGGCAACCCACTCCAGTCTTCTGGCCTAGAGAATCCCATGGACAGAGGAGCCTGGCAGGCTACAGTCCATAGAGGTTGCAAGGGTCAGACGCGACTTAAAGACTAAACCACCACCACAGGTGATTCTAATGTACACCACCACCTGTAAACTGCCCTCCCCGAGGGATCCCTCACATCAGGGGCCACAGCTGTGCCCACACTGCGCTTTGCTGCTTAGGCCCCAAGCAGCCTGAATAGCTGGTGGTCCAGCCAAGCAACAAGAGGCCCTCTCGCCATTGTGTTCTCTACTCCAGGACCTTCCTAAGACCAAGGGTCCTCAGCTCCCAGTGGGGGTCCCTGGAAGCAGTAGGGTTTTGCCTCGCTCTGCACCAGAATGCTGACTTCTGGTTGGAGCAGTGGGGAGAAATGGCCTCCCATGCTTCCCCTTGAGAAGCCAGGAAAAAACACCATCAAATCCAAACTAAACCTCAACTAGGACATGTGCGTCTGCAAACTCTGTACCCTAGAATGTGTGTCCTGAAAGGGAGCTGGTGGGACCTGACTCGGCACCACGCTCCGACCCCGGCACCTGCGCTGATCTGGCAGCCTGGCTGGTTAGCCATCGCACCGGAAGCCCTGGGCGCTAAGGAAGAGGAAGTCCTTTCATACAGAGGAGAGAGGGTGACAGGGGCCCCCGCTGTCTACTCAAAGCAAAAGGGACCATAGAGGTCTCCTCCAGCCTGGTGTTGCAGCCAAGGGGTACCCTGAGGGTCACAGGTGGGGTGACTTGCCAGGATCACACAGCAAGCCACTGTGAGAGCCCGTCCAGAACGCTGGCCTCTGAACTCCCTAACTCGACAGGCCTGAAACTATCCCCTCATTTAGGTCAAGGAGCCACAATAAGTCATTACTTTTTTTTTCCAGTGGGAGGAATGAGATAAGATACGGAAGGAGAAAATGTAAGGTTAAGGAGAACCCAGAGGAAAAGACTGAAGGAGAGCAAATGCCACTGGGCCCTGTGAACCCAGAGGAAAGAGTACTCTGGCTTCTTGCTCAACGGCAGACACAGAGGGCTCACCCGTGGCCCCTCCACCCCTCCTTCCACCGCCCAGCCCTGCAAGATCAGGCTGTCAGTGCTGAAAACAAAGACTGCAGAGCGCTTCTCGGCGGCGGCGATTCCGGGACACAGCTGCCCGCCGGCCCGCCCGCCTTGACGCCCAGCGCGGGTCAGCTGCGCACCCCGTCCGGTGGGCCGAGGTCCGCTGCCTATTCAAGGAAGCAGCTCTTGTCTCGGGCGCCCTTCCCCGCACCCTCTCAGAGCGACGAAGCCCTAGCGGTGTCCCCGAGGAAGGCACGGGCCACCTCAGTCACAGACAAAGGCATCCGGGAGCCTTCCCTCCCCCCTCCCCCCTCCCCCCCAGCCTTTGGGCAGGAGACCCCAGGCTCACCGTTCTGGCTCCGGTGAGCTGCTGCAAGTAATCTTGAATCTCACTGATGTTACCGGCGGCTGTAATATCGACAAATTCCAAAAGCCCTTGTTTGAAGGGCAGTTGGCTGAGAAGCTCCTGAGTCTTTCTGCAGAAGGGGCAGGTGGGCTTGATGAACACGACCACCTTCCCAGGCTGGATCTTGCTGTTGACGAACGCTTGAGCCATGCTGCCTCCCTCCGGGGGGTACACCTCCACTGTAGGCAGAGCTTGAGAGTAAAAGCTGCGGCTGACCGACCAGCTGGCTCTCATTTAAAGGAACCTCCCTGGAGGAGGAGTTTGCCCCCGCGGCGTGCTCCATTTTTAAAGGGCCAGCCCTGAAAGTCATTTCAGTTTGGAGCGATGCACTGGCTAGAGCTTTGGAGCATGAACAGCTACATCCTGGGGTGTCATTGTCCAGCCCTTTCAGGGGCACCCGCTCTGGAGAAGAAAACAGAGCCAGCTCACTCTCTGGAGAAGCTTGAAAGGTGCAGACCAGCTCCAGGGAGGGAGCCCCAGCAGGCAGGCAGGCACCTCTTAGAGTCAGTTCTTATTGTCTCTCAGGCCTTCCCCTGTGGCTCAGCCGGTAAAGAATCTGCTTGCAATGTAGGTAGACCTGGGTTCGATCCCTGGGTTGGGAAGATCCCTTGGAGAAGAGAACAGCGAAGGGAAAGGCTACCCACTCTAGTATTCTGGCCTGGAGAATTCCATGGACTGCATACTCCTTGGGGTCACAAAGAGTCAGGACTGAGCCACTTTCACTTCACTTATTGTCCCTCAGAGACACGGTTTCTAAAAACACACACAGAATCATTCAAGACGCAGAATAGACTGAAATCTATTTAGAAGTGAAATTCAGATTGTGACTTTGCATCTCATCTTGCCTGCCCTGCTTGTTGTCACTGTTTAATGGAATTGCTCCCCCACCTTCAAACATCTGGAGACTGCACAGAAGAATCTGGCCCTGCGGCCTCTCCCTGAAAAGTCAGGTCACCTTCATGAGAGGCAGCAGCTGGGGCTGAGGTGTGGTGGTCCTTTGGAGGGAGCAGAAGCTGGCTCCCGGCTGGCTCACGTCTTCCAGATACCCGCTCTTCATCCATAAGCTTTTGAGTTTGTGACCCTTGAACAGCAGTTTAGCATGGAGGCAAATTCCAGCACAAACCCTAATTTCAAACTGCAGATCCAGTGAGGGTCTTTTTCTCTGTTTGATCCCTTTGTTGTCACTGTTTGTGAGTCTGAATGGTGTTCAGTTCAGTCGCTCAGTTGTGTCCGACTCTTTGTGACCCCATGGACTGCAGCATGCCAGGCCTCCCTGTCCATCAGCAACTTTACTCAAACTCATGTCCGTTGAGTCGGTGATGCCATCCAACCATCTCATCCTCTGTCGACCCCTTTCCTCCTGCCTTCAATCTTTCCTAGCATCAGGGTCTTTTCCAATGAGTTGGCTCTTCACATCAAGTGGCCAAAGTATTGGAGTTTCAGCTTCAACATCAGTCCTTCCAATGAATATTCAGGACCGATTTCCTTCAGGATGGACTGGTTGGATCTCCTTGCAGTCCAAGGGACTCTCAAGAGTCTTCTCCAACACCACAGTTCAAAGCATCAATTCTTTGGCGCTTAGCCTTTTTCACAGTCCAACTCTCACATCCATACGTGACCACTGGAAAAACCATAGCCTTGACTAGATGGACCTTTGTTGGCAAAGTAACGTCTCTGCTTTTTAATATGCTCTCTAGGTTGGTTATAGCTTTTCTTCCAAGGAGCAAGCGTCTTTTAATTTCATGGCTGCAGTCACCACCATCTGCAGTGATTTTGGAGCCCCCCAAAATAAAGTCTCTCACTGTTTCCATTGTTTCCCCATCAGTTTGCCATGAAGTGATGGGACTAGATGCCAGCTGTTGTCACTGTTTGCGAGTCTGAGTGGTGTAATATCTCACTTACTTCACATTCACCTGAGTGTTATGACACATTGTAGACCTGCTGCTGTGTCCTGTGGGCCCACGCTCCCTTTGTTCTAGGGCCAGTTCTGACCTCTCTGTGTGGTAAGTTAAATAAACAAAACAGGGACAAGCACCTCCTCTAAAAGTGGACTCTCCTTTTCCCCCAGGAAGTTTTACACTGAAACTCGGGCCACAGGCCGGAGCTGTACACTCAGTGATTGTCACGTCAGAGTCCCAAGCATAGCGTGACTATGAGAGAAGGAAAGAAAACGGACTCTTGGAAGCAGCTTTCATTATTCCTAAAATTAAGTGGCCAAACAGAAACCCGGACTCTGAGTCACAGAGAGGGGCTCTAAGTGATGTCTCTGTCCCTGGAAAGAATGTGCTACGGGCATGAGGGCTGAGGCAACTGGTTCTTGTCAGGCTTGGGACTTCCCAGCCCACAGCTTCGTTTTCTCTGGAATAAGCTCCCAGCAGAGTCCTTGTCGTCTGTCTCCATCCCCTTCTTTGTGCTTGGACTCCTGCAGCCAGGCGCCTCCCTGAAGCCCAGGGTCTCCTCAGGGCTCACCCGCCTGAGGGTCCTCCGCTCGCCTTGCACCCGGTGTGTTTCCCTCAGGCCCACCCTCCTCTCAGCGTCTGGGGTCACCTCTCCCTGCTCTGCTGGCTCCTCCTCAGCGTGTGACTCAGGGCAAGTCTCTCCCTTGTTTCAAACCACCACCTTCTTTCTCCTTAAATCTTCCTGCCCTTTTCCTTACTTGCTTTTATGTTTGCCATCTGACTTCAGCCACGCCCCACCTTCTCCTCTCCTTGATGCAATCTGACCTCCTTATCAACCGTTCTGCTGAAACGCCTTTGGCCAACCTCGATCATAACCGCCAGGTTGATAAATCACCTTGTAGCCAGGTGTCTTGCCTGGGACCATCACAGAAGTGTGGGTGTGGAGGTTTTTGGTAAACTGGTGGAGTGAAACTCCCAAAGGATCTGTTTGCATAGGGTCCCTGGGGGGATTTGGTCCCTGGGGCAGAGATCAGGGTGCAGGGTGGTGGCGGGGGAGGTGGGGGGGCTCTGTTGTCTGCCCTAGAGCTCAGGCCCAGGACAGATGGCCAGAGGACACAGCTCAGGAAGGCCTTTTCATGAGACGTGGAACACAAACAGATGGTAAAGAAGGGGCTTCTCCACTTTGCAGACAGTGCTGTGGCTTCACCTCAGGGAGGAATTCAGAGCATAGGCTACTCTCTTGCCTTGGCATCATGAAAGTTTGTAGCTTTGGCACTTCAGGAGATGGAACCCATTGATCTTGGGAACAGTTCAGGGCACGGAGCCACCACGGGAGCTGCCATCCTCAAGTGCGGTGGACATCAAGGTGGGGTGTGTGTGGAAGAGACACGAGAACTCTTGGTGGGCTTGTGCTCAACATAGCTAGGCACTTCCAGAAATGCTGAGAAGCACGGACTTTTTTCAAGGGAGTGGAGATGCTGCTCTGCAGATAGTTGGCAGTGAGCTAGTGGTATATGTTAAATATGAAATATGGGCTGCTACTATTAATGTGATCTCATTTGTACCACAAGCTGATGAGGGTGGGGACAGTTTGGCCCACAAATGAGCGTTTCTCAGGCTCTTTTGCTTACTTGCCACTTTGCAAGATTTGACTCAGTAGATCACTCCCCGTCACGCCTTTCCCCCTCCCCTGCCAGCTCCCTTCTTCTTAATATCATATGCAACTTGATCTCTTTTTTCTCCACGTATCCCTGGGTATTCTGTGTCATATTCTGCCTTAGGAATTTTGCCTACACGTGTGGTATGTCCCGGGGCTTGCACTTCTTTTCACTCTGTGTACACCCTCTGTGGAAGATTTCATCTGTACGCATGGCTCCAGCGTACATCACCTTTTTGTTGATGAATTCCACGTTTACTTTTCTCATCGAGAACACTTTCCTGAGCCTCAGGAATGGATCGTCCATTGCCTACCGAGAAGACCCACCTGGGGTTCCTCAGCATCAGCCTCAGTGTGACCAGAATGGAAGCCACCCTTCCCTCTTCCAAAAACCTGCCCACCCTCCCAGGGTCTGTCATCTGCCTGCAGGGCACAAGCCTGGGCGGCACCTTGACCGTGGCTTCCTCCGCTGCCCTCTGCTTTGTATTTATGCAGAGTCACCAGACTTTAACAGCTAAGCTGAATCTGAGCCATTGCCAGGCTTCCATTACTCACACTTTCTTTGCCTTGAACCTGCTCCTCTCGGTCCAGAGTGGCTCTGACCCGTCTTTCTTTCTGTGCGGCTGACTTCTCTGGTCCAGCACTATCCAGATCACGTGTAGAGAGTCCTCTGGGAAGACCCCTGAATACAGCTCTCTTTGCCCCTCAGCTGACTTCACACATCATGCCATACCCTGACTCATCCCATTTCATTGTTCTTTTTTTACTCCTTTTCTGTCATCTACAGTGAGCTTCCTTCGAGCAGGGAAAGGGCTTTCACCCCCATGTTGCCAGAGCCCAGACGCACGCTGGTCCTTATCCACCCACCCGTGCACCCACCCCTTTGTTGTTGTTCAGTCGCTCCGTCGTGTCTCTGCGACCCCATGGATGCAGCACGCCAGGCCTCCCTGTCCTTCACTATCTCTCAGAGTTTGCTCAAACTCATGTCCATTGAGTTGGTGATGCCATCCAGCCATCTCATCCTCTGTCATCCCCTTCTCCTCCTGCCTTCTATCTTTCCCAGCATCATGGTCTCTTCCAAGGAGTCAGCTGTCCGTATCAGGTGGCCAAAGTATTGGAGCTTCAGCTTCAGCATCCATCCTTCCAATGAACACCCAGGACTGATCTCCTTTAGGATGGACTGGTTGGATGTCCTTACAATCCAAGGGACTCTCAAGAGTCTCCAACACCACAGTTCAAAAGCATCAATTCTTCTGTGCTCAGGTTTCTTTATGGTTCACCTCTCACATCTGTACATGACTACTGGAAAAGCCATAACTTTGACTATCCCAACCTTTGTCAGCAAAATGATGTCTCCACTTTTTAGTATGCTATCTAGGTTTGTCATAGCTTTGCTTCCAAGCAGCAAGCATGTTTTTATTTCATGGCTGCAATCACTGTCTTTAGTTATTTTGGAGCCTAGAAAAATAAAATCTGTCACTGTTTCCCTTGTTTCCTCATCTATTTGCCATGAAATGATGGGACTGGATGCCGTGATCTTAGTTTTTTGAATGTTGAGTTTTAAACCAGCCTTTTCACTCTCCTACAACATTTATTAATTAGCTACTCTGGGTCAGACACAAAGATCCCATGCAGCCCCAGCCCTTAGGACTTTTTAGCCTTGTGGTGGATGGGAGGGCAGGGGATACAGACATAGCAAGTAAACCCGGTGTTAAGAGCATTCTACATGGCATAATGGAAGTCTGTATGGGCATTACGGTAACCAAAAGAAGAGTGATTATTCTTGCCTGGAGGGGGTGCTTAGGGAAAGGTTGATGAAGATGAGCTAGGCTAAATCTTGAGCAAGATGCTTTCGAGTCTTCAGGCCAGGGAAGTGCACTTCAGGCAGAGGGAACAGGAAACACCAGGACGATACAAGGGCTCTTGATGTTGAGTGTAGTCACGTGTGGATGGAGCATTAGGGGTTGAGGTGAGGAGTGGGGGGAGAGACAGCTGGTGAGCGTGTGGGTCGTGAGTATCTTTTACCAAGCTGAAGAGTAAGGACTTTACATAGAGGAGTGAGGAGCCTAACAGGTGTATTTCAAGCATAAGTAGATTTGCAGTTCAGTGTTCAATGAGATCAGCGCACTGTGATGTCTCTCTCATAACATACTGAGTGGCAAAACACAGTTTGACCACAGAAGGAGTGGTAGGGCTGCTTTGAAGCAGACAAACCTTTAGAATCCTTCAAGGCTCACCCTGGGACCCGTCCTGGCTTCCACAAGGCTTGGAGTTTGCAGAGGGGCAGCTCAGCAGGTGATGAGCCACCAGGGTTCTGAACTGCTGTCAAGACTTCTGTACTCATTGCGGCTGCACTTGGCCCTGTCTGTCTGAATGCAGCTCTAAGGGTTCGGCTGAATGAGCCACGTTGCCAGCAGCCCCTTCCAACCTCAGATGTGTGAGGATCCTGGTTGGTGGCTGTGCCTGTTTGCAGAGTCTGATCTTGTCTGATGCTCTTTCTCTCTTTGGATCTCTCTAGATCTGACCACAGAGGACCAGTGTGACTCTCATTATAGACTCTTACTCCCATTTGACCACAGAGGATTCTCGCTGACTCTAACTGTGGCCCTTTTCATACTGTTCATGGGGTTCTCAAAGCAAGAATACAGAAGTGGTTGGCCATTCCCTTCTCCAGTGGACCACGTTTTGTCACATCTCCCCACCATGACCCGTCCATCTTGGGTGGCCCTACATGGTATGGCTCATAGTTTCATTGAGTTAGACAGGCTGTGGTCCATGTGGGCTTCCCTGGTGGCTCAGAGGTTAAAGCGTCTGCCTGCAATGTGGGAGACCTGGGTTTGATCCCTGGGTCGGGAAGATCCCCTGGAGAAGGAAATGGCAACCCACTCCAGTATTCTTGCCTGGAGAATCCCATGGACAGAGGAGCTTGGTGGGCTACAGTCCACAGGGTCGCAAAGAGTCAGAGATGTGATCAGTTTGATTAGTTTTCTGTGATTGTGGTTTTCAGTCTGTCTGCCCTCTGATGGAGAAGGAAAAGAGGCTTATGGAAGCTTCCTGATGGGAGAGACTGACTGAGGGGAAAACTAGGTCTCGTTCTGATGGGCGGGGCCATGCTCAGTAAATCTTTAATCCGATTTTCTGTTGATGGGCGAGACTGTGTTCCCTCCCTGTTGTTTGACCTGAGGCCAAACTATGGTGGAGGTAAGAAAGATAATGGTCAGATCAGATCAGTCGCTCAGTCATGTCCGACTCTTTGTGACCTCATGAATCGCAGCACTCCAGGCCTCCCTGTCCATCCCCAACTCCCGGAGTTCACTCAGACTCACGTCCATCGAGTCAGTGATGCCATCCAGCCATCTCATCCTCTGTCGTCCCCTTCTCCTCCTGCCCCCAATCCCTCCCAGCATCAGAGTCTTTTCCAATGAGTCAACTCTTCACATGAGGTGGCCAAAGGACTGGAGTTTCAGCTTTAGCATCATTCCTTCCAAAGAAATCCCAGGGCTGATCTCCTTCAGAATGGACTGGTTGGATCTCCTTGCAGTCCAAGGGACTCTCAAGAGTCTTCTCCAACACCACAGTTCAAAAGCATCAATTCTTTGGCGCTCAGCCTTCTTCACAGTCCAACTCTCACATCCATACATGACCACAGGAAAAACCATAGCCTTGACTAGATGAACCTTTGTTGGCAAAGTAATGTCTCTGCTTTTCAATATGCTATCTAGGTTGGTCATAACTTTCCTTCCAAGGAGTAAGCATCTTTTAATTTCATGGCTGCAGTCACCATCTGTAGTGATTTTGGAGCCCAGAAAAATAAAGTCTGACACTGTTTCCACTGTTTCCCCATCTATTTCCCATGGAGTGATGGGGCCAGATGCCATGATCTTCGTTTTCTGAATATTGAGCTTTAAGCCAACTTTTTTACTCTCCTCTTTCACTTTCATCAAGAGGCTTTTGAGTTCCTCTTCACTTTCTGCCATAAGGGTGGTGTCATCTGCATATCTGAGGTTATTGATGTTTCTCCCGGCAATCTTGATTCCAGCTTGTGCTTCTTCCAGTCCAGCGTTTCTCATGATGTACTCTGCATACAAGTTAAATAAACAGGGTGACAATATACAGCCTTGATGTACTCCTTTTCCTATTTGGAACCAGTCTGTTGTTCCATGTCCAGTTCTAACTGTTGCTTCCTGACCTGCATACAGATTTATCAAGAGGCAGGTCAGGTGGTCTGGTATTCCCATCTCTTTCAGAATTTTCCACAGTTTATTGTGATCCACACAGTCAAAGGCTTTGGCATAGGCAATAAAGCAGAAATAGATGTTTTTCTGGAACTCTCTTGCTTTTTCCATGATCCAGTGGATGTTGGCAATTTGATCTCTGGTTCCTCTGCCTTTTCTAAAACCAGCTTGAACATCAGGAAGTTCACGGTTCACATATTGCTGAAGCCTGGCTTGGAGAATTTTAAGCATTACTTTACTAGCGTGTGAGATGAGTGCAATTGTGCGGTAGTTTGAGGATTCTTTGGCATTGCCTTTCTTGGGATTGGAATGAAAACTGACCTTTTCCAGTCCTGTGGCCACTGCTGAGTTTTCCAAATTTGCTGGTATATTGAGTGCAGCACTTTCACAGCATCATCTTTCAGGATTTGAAATAGCTCAATTGGAATTCTATCACCTCCACTAGCTTTGTTCGTAGTGATGCTTTCTAAGGCCCACTTGACTTCACATTCCAGGATGTCTGGCTCTAGGTCAGTGATCACACCATCGTGATTATCTGGGTCGTGAAGATCTTTTTTGTACAGTTCTTCTGTGTATTCTTGACATCTCTTCTTAATATCTTCTGCTTCTGTTAGGTCCATACCATTTCTGTCCTTTATCGAGCCCATCTTTGCATGAAATGTTCCTTTGGTATCTCTGATTTTCTTGAAGAGATCCCTAGTCTTTCCCATTCTGTTGTTTTCCTCTATTTCTTTGCATTGATCGCTGAAGAAGGCTTTCTTATCTCTTCTTGCTATTCTTTGGAACTCTGCATTCAGATGTTTATATCTTTCCTTTTCTCCTTTGCTTTTCACTTCTCTTCTTTTCACAGCTATTTATAAGGCCTCCCCAGACAGCCATTGTGCTTTTTTGCATTTCTTTTCCATGGGGATGGTCTTGATCCCTGTCTCCTGTACAATGTCACGAACCTCATTCCATAGTTCGTCAGGCACTCTATCTATCAGATCTAGGCCCTTAAATCTATTTCTCACTTCCACTGTATAATCATAAGGGATTTGATTTAGGTCATACCTGAATGGTCTAGTGGTTTTCCCTACTTTCTTCAATTTAAGTCTGAATTTGGCAATAAGGAGTTCATGGTCTGAGCCACAGTCAGCTCCTGGTCTTGTTTTTGCTGACTGTATAGAGCTTCTCCATCTTTGGCTGCAAAGAATGTAATCAATCTGATTTTGGTGTTGACCATCTGATGATGTCCATGTATAGAGTCTTCTCTTGTGTTGTTGGAAGAGGGTGTTTGTTATGACCAGTGCATTTTCTTGGCAAAACTCTATTAGTCTTTGCCCTGCTTCATTCCGTATTCCAAGGCCAAATTTTCCTGTTACTCCAGGTGTTTCTTGACTTCCTACTTTTGCATTCTAGTCCCCTGTAATGAAAAGGACATCTTTTGGGTGTTAGTTCTAAAAGGTCTTGTAGGTCTTCACAGAACCGTTCAACTTCAGCTTCTTTAGCATTACTGGTTGGGGCATAGACTTGGATTACTGTGATATTGAATGGTTTGGAAATGAACAGAGATCATTCTGTCGTTTTTGAGATTGCATCCAAGTACTGTATTTGGGACTCTTTTGTTGACCATGATGGCCACTCCATTTCTTCTGAGGGATTCCTGCCCACAGTAGTAGATATAATGGTCATCTGAGTTAACTTCACCCATTCCAGTCCATTTCAGTTCACTGAATCCTAGAATGTCGAAATTCACTCTTGCCATCTCTTGTTTGACCACTTCCAATTTGCCTTGATTCATGGACCTGACATTCCAGGTTCCTATGCAATATTGCTCTTTATAGCATCGGACCTTGCTGCTATCACCAGTCACATCTACAGCTGGGTATTCTTTTTGCTTCGACTCCATCCCTTCATTCTGGCTGCGTGGGCGTAGAAGGGCCTAGAGGAGCTATCCCACTTTCAAGGTCAAGAAGGGCGGCGGTGAGGAGATACCCCTCGTCCAAGGTAAGGAGCAATGGCTGCGCTTTGCTGGAGGAGCTGTGAAGAGATACCCCATGCCCAAGGTAAGAGAAACCCAAGTAAGACGGTAGGTGTTGCAAGAGGGCATCAGAGGGCAAACACACTGAAACCATACTCACAGGAAACTAGTCAGTCTAATCACACTAGGACCACAACCTTGTCTAACTCAGTGAAACTAAGCCATGCCCGTGGGGCAACCCAAGACGGGCGGGTCATGGTGGAGAGATCTGACAGAATGTGGTCCACTGGAGAAGGGAATGGCAAACCACTTCAGTATTCTTGCCTTGAGAACCCCATGAACAGTATGAAAAGGCAAAATGATAGGATACTGAAAGAGGAACCCCCCACGTCAGTAGGTGCGCAATATACTACTGGGGATCAGTGGAGAAATAACTCCAGAAAGAATGAAGGGATGGAGCCAAAGCAAAAAAGAAAATAACGGTGACCTCCTTCAAAAGGTTCCATGTAGTCTCTGCTACACTCAGAGCCCCTGACCCTGCAGCAGGCCACTATGGAAACGCCAATACTTTGCAGCTGAAAATCCAATACTTTGGCCACCTGATGCGAAGAATCGACTCATTGGAAAAGACCCTGATGCTGGGAAAGATTCAGGGCAGGAGAAGAAGGGGACGACAGAGGATGAGATGGTTAGATGGCAACACCGACTCAGTGGATATGAGTTTGAGTAAACTCAGGGAGTTGGTGATGGGCAGGGAGGCCTGGCGTGCTATGGTCCATGGGGTCGCAGAGTCAGACACAGCTGAGTGACTGAACTGAACTGTGGTCCCTCACCTTCCACCTCTAGGGGGCGCTGCTTGGTACTGAACTCAGAAACACGGCAGCTCCCATTAACTATAGACCTACTGTGTGCTAGGCTCAGTGCTAGGTGCTTTATATACATTACCTCTCAACCTCACAGCGACTTTGAAAGGTAGACACTTGGAACCCCAAACCGACTAGAGTAATAGGGAGAGGGTCTCTGACTTGGAGGACTTGAAGTTCAACCATGGTCAGGAGCAGTGGCTGCTCTCTCCAACAGGCTGCACCACATACTTGAAAAGTCTCTCCAAAAAGTTGCCACCTTTTCTAAGACTGTTTGGTATAATATCACATCACCCAGTAATACTGGTGCCCTCAGGGTTCCTAGTCCCACTGAACTTTCTTGCTGTCATTTGAGCTCAAGATTGTATCCTTCCACTTTTCCAGGTGTTTCACCATAGGCAGTTCTTACTTTTTCTATTGGATTCATGGGAGGGCTTTTTCTCCTCTCATGCGGATCACATCAGGCAAATCTAACTGAGCTATTTATTAGATATTTCTTTATCAGGGGCAGCGGGAAGGAAGTGGCATGTTTCTCTCTCATCCCAGCTCCTGGTGCTAAGGTCGCATATCTCACAGAGCATCTGACCTGTCTCCTGAGGAATGGACGTGCTGGGGGAAAGATGGAGGGTTAAGGGCTCCCCTTGAGCTGTGAATCCAAGGGAACCCCTTGGATTCCCTCTAAGGGGTTCCAGGATACTTGGAGAGAAAGCACATAGATTTAGACTTCAGAGCATCATATAAACAAGCGGAACATAATGCCCTAGTTTTTTACAGCCCCAGCCTCTAATTAGGTTTAGCTGTTTGGATGTTTTAGGTACAAAGTAAGACAATGGCACCCCACTCCAGTACTCTTGCCTGGAAAATCCCATGGCCGGAGGAGCCTGGAAGGCTGCAGTCCATGGGGTCGCTGAGGGTCAGACACGACTGAGCGACTTCACTTTCACTTTTCACTTTCATGCACTGGAGAAGGAAATGGCAACCCACTCCAGTGTTCTTGCTTGGAGAATCCCAGGGACGGGGGAGCCTGGTGGGCTGCCGTCTCTGGGGTCGCACAGAGTTGGACATGACTGAAGCAACTTAGCAGCAGCAGCAGCAAGGAAATACCCAGTTTAAACTGGTTTTCTTCTCTCTTTTTTCAAAATATTTATTTATTTATTGCCGGGTCTTCATTACAGCTCGCGAGATCTTCAGCCTTGGTTGCGGAATCCTTAGTTTGGAATCCTTTGTGTGGAATCCTTAGCTGTGGCATGTGAACTCTTAGTTGCTTCCTGTGAGATCTAGTTCCCTGACCAGGGATGGAACCTGGGCCCCCTGTGTTGGGAGCGCCGAGTCTTTGCCACTGGGCTACCAGGGAAGTCCCTGAACTGGTTTTCATTAGAGGGCTTTGGTTTTCTTGGCTATCAGTTAGTTGGAGGTAGGAAGCTGGCTCAGAGGCTCAGGGATCCAGGGCTGTGGGCGAGTGTTTCTGAGATTCTCCTGGTGCTCCCCTCATGACTGCAGGTTGCCTGTAGCTGGTGCAAGCATCCCTCCTCACATAACTGTTCAAAGGTAGGAGGAAGAGGGTGGCCCAGGCAGGGGTGGGCCAGGCAGGGGTGACACCAGCAGGGCATCCCTCCTCCACCCACCCCTGCCCCCAGCACCCTTCCCTTCTGTCTGCAGTGCTGGAGGTGGTTCACCTGCCCACCCCAAGGTCAGGGCTCTCTTCCCTAAGTGCACCGATGTGTGCTTGATACCTGGGCTCTCTGGGCCAGCACAAGGAGACGGCACACTGATGGATCATCGATCCGCCTTTCTCTGTCACAGGTGGCACTCTGACTTTATTGTCTTCCACTCCCTTTCACCATCAAGAGCAGGGCTCCTCTTTGACTGGTGCCTCTTTCCCAAGGTAGCTACACCAGAGGCGAAGGGATTTTCTGGACTGATCCATCACTCCTGTATGGGATGCCTTTGGCCATAAGAAACAGACACCCCAACTCAAACTGGCTTAAATAATAATATATTTTTTAAAAAATCAGACTTCCTTGGTGGTCCAGTGGTTAAGAGTATGCCTGCCAATGCAGGGGACACAGGTTCGGTTCCTGGTCTGGGAAGATTTCCACGTGCCACGGAGCAACTAAGCCTGTGTGCCACAACTGCTGAAGCTGGCACCCCCTAAAGCCTGTGCTCCACAGCAAGAGAAGCCACTGCAGTGAGAAGCCTGTGCATCGCAACTAGAGCGGCTCGTGGCAACTAGAAAAAGCCTGTGCACAGTAGTAAGATGCCCCCCAAAATTAATTAATTAATTAAAAAATTTTAATTAATATTCAAAAAAATCAAAAGTCTGCAAGTGGCACAGCTTTGGAGCTGGCACGGGTGAGTGGCTTCAGCTCCATTCACCTGCCCTTGTCCACGTGGTGGCTTTACCCTCAGCCTGGCAGTGGAGTCCCTCATCTCTGTGAACAAGTGTCCAGAGGAAGTGAGAAAACTTCTCATGTCTGAAGTTTTCCCACAGTTCACTGGATGTGGGTCCAGATTGCCCCCCAGGCTCGTTCCTGACCCATGGATAGGCACAAGGAATGGAATGATCTCTGTGCCTCTCCAAAGACCTCCACCTTGAAGACTCAGGCCCTTACCTGGAGTGGAGATGGTTTAGCCTCTCCTGAGGGAAGGGGCTGTGTTGGGGAGGACTGGACTCCTGGGAAAAGCTGGGAGGAGGAAGGGGAACACATGTGTCAGGGAGGCAACCACAGTGTTCACCACCAGCTCCCAGCTCTGCTCTCTTGGGAGCAGAGAACCGCCAACAGGGACTTCATCTTGTTTCAGCAAATGAAGCTGAAAACCCTGAAATAAAGGATGACAGCTTGTGCTGTTGAATAGATGGTTTTAACCACTTCTTTCCAGTAGTCATGTATGGATGTGAGAGTTGGACTATAAAGAAAGCTGAGCACCAAAGAACTGATGCTCTTGAACTGTGGTGTTGGAGAAGACTCTTGAGAGTCCCTTGGACTATAAGGAGATCCAACCAGTCCATCCTAAAGGAGATCAATCCCGAGTGTTCATTGGAAGGACTAATGTTGAAGCTGAAACTCCAATACTTTGGCCACCTGAAGAGCTGACTCATTGGAAAAGCCCCTGATGCTGGGAAAGATTGAAGGCAGGAGAAGGGGATGACAGAGGATGAGATGGCTGGATGGCATTACCGACTCGATGGACATGGGTTTGGGTGTCCGGGAGTTGGTGATGGACAGGGAGGCCTGGCGTGGTGCGGTTCATGGGGTCACAAAGAGTCGGACAGGACTGAGCGACTGAACTGAACTGAATTGAACTGAACTGAACCACTTCTTTGATACATGCCTCTGAGCCTAAATGTTCTCAACAGTTTCAGATCTGCCGTTTCCTCCTTTCTGAAGTCAGATTGTCAGGATATTTATCTGATAAATATCCCCTCCACAGTAGATGTACTACCTGCCACTTGCAGATAGGAAAGCAGCCCCAGGCAGGTTTGGAGGCCATCCAAGGCTTTCCAGCTGGGAAGGGAGAGGCTTGGGAGTCAAGCCCAGGTGTGTCTGAGTCCAAAACAGATGCTCTGTGCTCCACCCAGCCAAGCCCACGGTCTGAGAGGGAGGCCAGCAATGGTCTGGAGTAGGCCTCAGAGGCACCTCCCTGAGCCATGTCGTGTGCTGGCATCCCCGCCAGGACATTTTTCTGCTGTATTTTTGCAGCCTGCCCTTGAGCCCCTCCGCAGAACAGGCAGGCATTGGAGTCAATGAAAGGAGTGCCCAGTATCTCCCTTGGAGGGTGGAACCTCTCCTGCCAGTGAGTGCCCGCCTCCACCCCAGACACAACTTTCAAGTAAGACAGAACATTTTATACTTTCGTGCGGATTATAGAGCCAGGACAAGGAGGAAAATGGCATGTGTGTTCGAGGACATCGTGGGAGAGACAGTCACAGCCTTGCTGGTGAGAGAGAAAAGAGTGGTTCCAAGTGGGAGTGAAAATAAAATCACAATGCCGGGCTTTTCTGAAAGCACACCTGAGCACAGTCTGCTCTCACACAGGACTTTGTGATGCGTCTCCCCGCTAACAGCGTCATCCGAGCGCCAACTCCCTCCTTGAAGCTCGGCTTGACTCTGCAAAGCTGATAAAAGCCCAGAAAGCTTAGCTGAACTCACTTTAGGACGAAGATTTGACTTTCATTCCTGTTATTATCTAAGTTCTAGTCTAACTTTTATCTGGATACCTTTTTTTGTTGATACATATCCACTCTTGTGAATGGTCTACAAGCTGGTTGTTTTTCTTGCTAATTCCCCTGATGTCAGTACAAAAGAAAGCATTGGTGAGTGCTCAACTTGAATATCCATCCAGAGGCACTAGTTTAGTAATAATATATGGCAATATGATGGGAGACTTAGGAAATGTTTTTTTTTTAAAGAGGCAGACCGTGTGAACTGGTATGGGACAGTCTCTTGTTAAGATGTAACAAGGTGACTGCAGTTTGCTACCTTTTATCTAAAAAAACAAAAAACAAAAAAAAACTTTGTTTTTGCACTGGAATTGGGAGGCCAGAGCTAGGGGTGAAGAAGGGCAAATACTGCATGTTCTGTAGAAAACTTTCGACAGCTGGCAAGCCTTCCTTTTCAGGGCTTGCAGAAAGATGATGGAACTGACCCTGTGATCATCAGCCCGCTGTCCCCACCACCTTTCCCGACCCTGGTTGGCCCAGAAAAGCACATTGGTGTTTTTCCTTTTCTCCCCCAAGCCAAGTGAGAAGGGCTCCAAGAGAAACATTCTGAAAGATTGGCATGCCCCTGCAAAAGGCAGACGGGTAGCTCACTTGCCAGCTGGACAGGCACTCAGATTGTCAGTACCTGGGTCTGTCCTGTGCTACTACCCAGGAGGGTGAAGAGCCTCAGGAGAGATAGAAGATGCGTGAGTTTCCATGGGACCAATGGGCATCAGGGAAGGTGACAGCGTTGATCTGGTCATAGCAGCAGGAGCAGCAGGAGCAGCAAGAGCCTGCTGGTAGAAGTCAGCCTGGAGCTGGCTCTGCCACACTGGGGAGACTGTGTTTCTGTTCTTCAGAAACCCTCTCTGAAGAACTTACCTGGGCACCCCAAGTAAAAGTGAAGTCGCTCACTCGTGTCCAACTCTTTGCAACCCCATGGACTGTAGCCCACCAGGCTTCTCTGTCCATGGGATTTCCCAGGCCAGAATACTGGAGTGGGTTGCCATTTCCTTCTCCAGGGGATCTTCCCCACCCAGGGATCGAACCCACATTGCAGGCAGATGCTTTACCCTCTGAGCCATCAGGGAAGCCCTGGGAGCCCCAAAGAGCCAGCCATTCAGAGGGCATGTCTGAGGGCCAGTGTTGGCCGGGATGCTGTGACCATTCACAGGGAGAGGACCACAGTGTAAGCAGCTAAGAGACATTTGCCTTTCTTCCCTGTTGCCCCTCTCAGTGCCCAGCCTTGAAAAAGGAGGGGGAGAGAGATACCATTGAGCCGATCATGTGCCCACTCCAAGGGGCGGAGCGAAGGAGCAGGTATGGAGGTCCCTCCCAGCCAGCAGTAGGGGTAGGCTTGGAGCTGATATGAGATTGGAATTTTAAACTAGAGTAACTAAAGGTGAACAGAAAGCTATGGGTCTGTTCATCTTATGCCCACCCTGTAGAGAAGGGAGACTGGACAGAGCACAGCAGTAAGTCATAATCAGTGAAAAATAAAACGCTCCAGGTTAGCTTCCTGCAGTGTCATATATTTAAATATATATAGGCTGTCTCTGAGTCGTGTCTGACTCTTTGTGACCACATGGACTGTAGCCCACCAGGCTCCTCCATTCATGGGGATTTCCAGGCCAGAATACTGGAGTGGCTTACCACTTCCTCCTCCAGACTATCTCTGGGCTTCTCAGCACGATAGTAAAGAATCAGCCTGCTAATGCAGCAGATGCAGGAGATGTGGGTTTGATCCCTGGGACAGGAAGATCCCCTAGAGAAAGAAATGGCAACCCACTCCAGTATTCCCACCTGGAGAATCCCATGTACAGAGGAGCCTGGTGGGCTACAGTCCACAGGGTCACAAAGAGTCAGACACGACTGAGTGTGCCCACACAGAGTGTCTCTAGAGGGACACACAAGAAATGGTGAGCAGAGACTGACTTTGGGGGCAAGTGGACAGAAAAGTTAGTCTGTTTCTCCTCTTTAAGGGATCAGGTTCGCACTGAGGTGCAAAAGCCAAATTCCTTTCTGCCTGAGCAGGGACAGGGTGCAGGGATGGTGGAGGCTACTCTGCACCCAGCTTGTTCCTGGGAAGCAGAAGAGGTGAGGATGAGCCTGCATGCTCACACACAAGTCACGTGCTGGAAGCCAGGGACAGAGAGTGTCTACAGGGCACAAGCCCTCCATCTGCGCGTCCTGCACCTGGAGGAACCTCTCACCCACACCCTGGATCATGAGAACATTCCAGAAGGCTTGGAACCTCACCTCAGTCTTCTCCTTAAATGGATCTCCTGCAAATGCTTGTCCAGAAAACCTCACCACGTGCAAGGATGAGTCATTGAAAAGGAGCCATCATGAGATCTGTGTACAGACAATGCAAGAGGAAAAGTCTGGAAGCCGGGAGAGAGGAAATGTCCTCAGTACCTTAGAAAGAGTACGTATGAGGATTTCCCTTGTGGTACTGTTGGTAAAAACAACTGCCACCCTAAATCCTGGGAACAACCTGAACCTGAACTCATGAGTGGTTGTTTAGTGGTTAAGTCATCTCCGACTCTTTGCAACCCCAGGGACTGTATGTAGCCAAGCTCCTCTGTCCATGGGATTCTCCAGGCAAGAATACTGGAGTGGGTTGCCGAGCCCTCCTCCAGGGGATCTTCCCAACCCAGGGATCAAACCTGTGTCTCCTGCATTGCGGGTGCATTCTTTACTACTGAGCCACCGGAAGACCCTTAGAAAGACCCAAACACTCATAAATAAGGAAGTAACTACACAAATCATGATAATCTATATAACTGACTTGAAAGCCTTAAAAATAGCAAGTTATATATGTATTCCTAAAAAAAGGTCTTTAAGATATATAATTTTAAGTGATTTAAATAGGCAATATGAGGACATATAGCAAAATTCTAATATAATGGTGTGGCTGCTGCTGCTGCTGCTAAGTCGCTTCAGTCATGTCCGACTCTTTGCGACCCCATAGACAGCAGCCTACCAGGCTCCTCTGTCCTTGAGATTCTCCAGGCAAGGATACTGGAGTGGGTTGCCATTTCTATGGTGTTAGTATACAGTAAAAGGAAAGTTGCTCCTTCACCCTGAAGTCCCAGCTGCTAAGATCCTCTTACCAGGAACACAGCCACTGTTCCCAGACACTTGTGCCTGGATATATTAATGAACTTTTAAAAAAACTAAGGTCAGAACAGCATGTGATTCTATTTGCATAAAAATATAAAAGAAATGCAAAAAAGCAAAATGGCTGTCTGGGGAAGCCTTACAAATAGCTGTGAAAAGAAGAGAAGTGAAAAGCAAAGGAGAAAAGGAAAGATATAAACATCTGAATGCAGAATTCCAAAGAATAGCAAGAAGAGATAAGAAAGCCTTCTTCAGTGATCAATGCAAAAAAATAGAGGAAAACAACAGAATGGGAAAGACTAGAGATCTCTTCAAGAAAATTAGAGATACCAAGGGAATATTTCATGGAAAGATGGGCTGGATCAAGGACAGAAATGGTATGGATCTAACAGAAGCAGAAGATATTAAGAAGAGGTGGCAAGAATGCACAGAAGAACTGTACAAAAAAGATCTTCACGACCCAGATAATCACCATGGTGTGATCACTGACCTAGAGCCAGACATCCTGGAATGTGAAGTTAAGTGGGCCTTAGAAAGCATCACTACGAACAAAGCTAGTGGAGGTGATGGAATTCCAGTTGAGCTATTTCAAATCCTGACAGATGATGCTGTGAAAGTGCTACATTCAATATGCCAGCAAATTTGGAAAACTCAGCAGTGGCCACAGGACTGGAAAAGGTCAGTTTTCATTCCAATCCCAAAGAAAGGCAATGCCAAAGAATGCTCAGACTACTGCACAATTGCACTCATCTCACACGCTAGTAAAGTAATGCTCAAAATTCTCCAAGCCAGGCTTCAGCAATATGTGAACCGTGAACTCCCTGATGTTCAAGCTGGTTTTAGAAAAGGCAGAGGAACCAGAGATCAAATTGCCAACATCCACTGGATCATGGAAAAAGCAAGAGAGTTCCAGAAAAACATCTATTTCTGCTTTATTGCCTATGCCAAAGCCTTTGACTGTGTGGATCACAATAAACTGTGGAAAATTCTGAAAGAGATGGGAATACCAGACCACCTGACCTGTCTCTTGAGAAATCTGTATGCAGGTCAGGAAGCAACAGTTAGAACTGGACATGGAACAACAGACTGGTTCCAAATAGGAAAAGGAGTACGTCAAGACTGTATATTGTCACCCTGCTTATTTAACTTCTATGCAGAGTACATCATGAGAAACGCTGGACTGGAAGAAGCACAAGCTGGAATCAAGATTGCCGGGAGAAACATCAATAACCTCAGATATGCAGATGACACCACCCTTATGGCAGAAAGTGAAGAGGAACTAAAAAGCCTCTTGATGAAGGTAAAAGAGGAGAGTGAAAAAGTTGGCTTAAAGCTCAACATTCAGAAAACGAAGACCATGGCATCTGGTCCCATCACTTCATGGGAAATAGATGGGGAAACAGTGGAAACAGTGTCAGACTTTAGTTTTCTGGGCTCCAAAATCACTACAGATGGTGACTGCAGCCATGAAATTAAAAGACGCTTACTCCTTGGAAGAAAAGTTATGACCAACCTAGATAGCATATTGAAAAGCAGAGACATTACTTTGCCAACAAAGGTTCATCTAGTCAAGGCTATGGTTTTTCCTGTGGTCATGTATGGATGTGAGAGTTGGACTGTGAAGAAGGCTGACTGCCAAAGAATTGATGCTTTTGAACTGTGGTGTTGGAGAAGATTCTTGTGAGTCCCTTGGACTGCAAGGAGATCCAACCAGTCCATTCTGAAGGAGATCAGCCCTGGGATTTCTTTGGAAGGGATGATGCTAAAGCTGAAATTCCAGTCCTTTGGCCACCTCATGTGAAGAGTTGACTCATTGGAAAAGACTCTGATGTTGGGAGGGATAGGGGGCAAGAGGAGAAGGGGACGACAGAGGATGAGATGGCTGGATGGCATCACTGACTCAATGGACATGAGTCTGAGTGAACTCCGGGAGTTGGTGATGGACAGGGAGGCCTGGCATGCTGTGATTCATGGGGTCGCAAAGAGTTGGACATGACTGAGCGACTGAACTGAACTGAGCTTAAAGTGTATATATATATATATGCATATGTATGTATATAAAATGTATCATATATGTAATGCATAATATGTATATATATACATACATACTGGAGAAGGAAATGGTAACCCACTCCAGTATTCTTGCCTGGAGAATCCCATGGACAGAGGAGCCTGGTGGGCTACAGTCCATGGGGTCACAAAGAGTCAGACACGACGAAGTGACTAACACACACACACACACATACACACAATACAGTATAAAAGCAACATATATTGTTTTTTTGAAAAGCAACTCAGGACCCTATTAATCAATCAATCAATTAATTTCTACAGTCATCTTTAGGGATATGACCAGCAGTTAGATGAGGGTAGGGTAACTTGATCAAGTTGGTAGTATTTTACTTTGAAAATGTTTTCAATTATCCCTGTAAGAGTTTCAGACAATATAAAATTATCTGAAGTCACAGTGATCACTATTCAGGTGGCCATTTGAGGCCAACCAGACAGAAAAATAGGATGTTGGCCAAGAACCAGCAAGGGCTGGTGGCACTCAGGCCCCGGCAGAATGCCGTAGTGAAGCTGCGGGAGGGGGTGTCTAAGCTGGTCCCAGCGACACGGGCCTCCTGGAGTGCAGTTCGGCCTCATGCTGCACGGGGCTGACCTCTGTAAACAGGCTAGAGTGGGGATGATGGGCATGACTTCGGAGTTAGGACTTCCAGGACACTGCGGTTCTGCCTTGCTCTCTCCTGGATCCGTCGCTGTGCCTACAGCCATGCTGTGAGCCCCCCTCAGGCCGTTCCACGTACAAGTCCGGGAGGCACAGACCTGGTGGTCCAGTCCGCAGTCGTGGAGTGAGCCGTCTGGGGGGCGCATCTTGCAGCTATGCTTCAGAGAGCCGCGGCCTCAGCCAGCACCTCGACTGCAGCCTCGTGAAGGCCCAGGGCAGCCAACTGTCCGTGGACTCCTCACCCTCACATGGTGCGTGGAAATAATAAATGCCTGCGGTCGCATACGTTTGGGGTCAATTTGCTGTGCTGCGATGGAAATCCAGTAAGCAGGCCTAGGCATCCGGGGCTCACTACGCAGGTAGCGGGACAGCCGGAGGCGAGGCGGAGGCGGGAGGCGGGCTTGGGGCGGGGAGGGGGAGAGAGGGTGGTACTTGATGGCTTCTCCGGCATGTTTGAAGGCGGGGGTAGGGCTTCTGTTCAAGGGCTCCCTCCCGGTCAACGTAGGGTGTGATCAGCTTTCAGCCTAAAGGTCTTCAGAGCTGACCTGTGTGTGTGTGTGTGTGTGTGTATGTGTACAATATGCAGGTATGTTAATAGCATTGATCCCTTTTTACTTCCCTGGTGGCTCAGATGGTAAAGCGTCTGTCTGCAATGCGGGAGACCAGGGTTCGATCCCTGGGTCGGGAAGATTCTCTGGAGAAGGAAATGGCAACCCACTCCAGTACTCCACTCTAGAAAATCCCATGGACGGAGGAGCCTGGTGTCCATGGGGTCACAAAGAGTCAGACACGACTGAGCGACTTCACTTCACTTCAC
The DNA here is from genome assembly GCF_027580195.1 of Bos mutus. Taxonomy (NCBI): domain Eukaryota; kingdom Metazoa; phylum Chordata; class Mammalia; order Artiodactyla; family Bovidae; genus Bos; species Bos mutus. The sequence goes on from NC_091623.1 coordinate 26,383,413, forward strand.
TTTTGCCTTCCACAAAGCAAAACAAGAGCCTGTTGGCTATGCCTTTGCCCCAGTGTGACTATGAATCCTACTTTAGTTATGAGATCTTTTCAGTTTTTTTTTCTTCATAGATTTTTTTAAGAGTACTTTTAAGTTTACCAAAAAAAATTAAGAGGAAAGTGCAGAGATTTACCATATACCCTCTGCCCCCACACATACAGAGCCTCCTCCATTATCACCATCCCCCCACCCCACCCAGAGTTTGCTATGTTTGTTACAACCGATGAACCTACACGGACACATCGTCACTCCAAAGCTCGTAGTTAACATTAGAGTTCTCTCTTGGTGTTATGGGCTTCCCTGGGTAGCCAGCTGGTAAAGAATCTGCCTGCAATGCGGGAGACCCCAGTTCAATTCCTGGATCGGGAAGATCCGCTAGAGAAGAGATAGGCTACCCAGTCCAGTATTCTTGGGTTATACCTTCTACAAGGTTGAACAAATGTAGAATGACATGTATCTATCCTTCAGAGTCGTTTCACTGCCCTCAGAATCCTAAATGCTCTGCTTCTTCATTTCTCTCTCCTAAGTAGGAGCTTTTTATTCCATGTTATACCTTCTTCATTGAATCCTTACCATCTGCACGTATCACTTCAATGTTTCAGTTCAGTTCAATTCAGTTGCTCAGTTGTGTCCAACTCTTTGTCACCCCCATGGACTGCAGCAGGCCAGGCCTCCCTGCATCACCAACTCCCGGAGTTTACTCAAACTCATGTCCATTGAGTCGGTGATGCCATCCAACCACCTCATCCTCTGTCCTCCCCTTCTCCTCCTGCCTTCAATCTTTCCCAGCATCAGGGTCTTTTCCAATGAGTTAGCTCTTTGCATCAGGTGGCCAAAGAACACCCAGGATTGATCTCCTTTAGAATGGACTGCTTGGATCTCCTTGCAGCCAAGGGACTCTCAAGAGTCTTCTCCAACACCACAGTTCAAAAGCATCAATTCTTCAGTGCTCAGCTTTCTTTATAGTCCAACTCTCACATCCAAAAATGACCACTGGAAAAACCATAGCCTTGACTAGATGGACCGTTGTTGGCAAAGTAATGTCTCTGCTTTTAATATGCTGTCTGGGTTGGTCATGAGTTTTCTTCCAAAGATTAAGCATCTTTTAATTTCATGGCTGCAGTCACCATCTGCACAAAAGTATCATTTTTATGTTTAATTTTTTACTTATTTAAAGTAGTATTGGGCATTAGGAAGTGGAGAAAAGTAGTATAGAATAGGCTTAAAGAGCTTTGGCAGGACAGAGGGAAGTGAGGAAGACAGGGCAATAGCTTAAGGAAACAGCAGGGGAGAGAAAAAGTATCTTTAATGAGAAAAAGTATCTTTAATGATGGAGCATTAAGTCCTTTTTTTTTTTTTTTTTTGCACAGGAAGTCATCAATTGAAGGAGGAAAATATAGTGAGAGAGTAGACAGAGCTGAGGGTAGGGGACAGAGCACCAGTAGGAGGGACACGTCTTTAGGGGAATGCTGGTGTTGGGGGCCAGGTTGGGGTGGCGGTGGTTCTGAGGCTGGGAGAGGGGCAAGGCAGGGGGCAGCTGTGAGAAGCCCAAGGGAGACCGCAGACTCCAGCCAACACGGGGCTGAGACAGCAGACTGTGGGCTCCAGGCTGGAGAGGAGGCAAGTGAAGCCAGGAAAAGAAGGTGAAAACAGAGTGGGGAGGGGTTGATGTCAAAATGAAGATGAAAAACTGGTTCAGTGGTAGGGATTGAAAAACAGTAATTTTTTTTTTAAGTTATGCTCAGTAACAGGAAAGTCAGGCTTGTCAGCAAGTATTATGGATGTTTGACTGCATGACTAAATGTGAGCAGCAATGTCAGAAATACTGAAATGAGCTATAAAAGCTTTTAAAAAAGCAGTTTCAAGCCTTTCTTGGGAAACACAGCTTTCCTCCGGTTAGCATCACACTACAGGTAACCTTGGTCTGCTTGACCAGGGAGGCAGGCCTAGAGGAAAACCATCAGGAGCCAGTTAGCTACCGATGCATCAACACGTTCATCGCTTCAGATTACCAGGTGTCCACCACCTGCCTATCACAGGGGTGGGAGCTCTATTCCTGCACAGCTGGCTGTAAGGAAAACTTACATGTTAGCTGAGATGCTAAAGGAAATGAATCACTCAGGGACGCGGCACCTTGAAAGGGAATAGGCAGCTTGTCCTACCTGGAGGTAGGCGCTGGGCACATGTATATGGAGCTGTCATTTGAAATGACTTGTCCAAAGTGCTTAAGGTAAGATTAAAAGAAGCTGAAACTGGAAGATAAAAGACGTGAGCTGACAGAAACTGCTGGACAGCGTTCCCAGAGTGTTAGGAGATGTATCGAGAGACGCCAGCATCTTAGCCATTCCTCGTTCTGGAAGCTTCCTTTCCGTTTCTTTCCATGCAGCCTCCTTTCATGATTCCTCCATAGGTATGGAGTTCTGTTCAAGATAGAAAAATGTTCTCCAGTGGACTTCTGATTAATAGATTTCCATCCAAATGCTGGAAGAGGATGCAGTTGTTCATAATGAAAGTATGTCTGTCTATCTCTCTGTGCTAAGGTTTCTAGGGTCTAAAAATTGAGGTGCAAGAACTTCCCTAGTGCCCCAGTGGCTAAGACTCTGCCTTCCAATGCATGGGGTATGAGTTCAGTCCTTGGTTGGAGAACAGAGGTCCCACATTCCACACGATGTGGCCAAAAATTAAAACAAATGAGTAAAACTTGTTAAAAATCAAAGTGCACAACCATGTCTAACAGGACTATCTCCTTTGTTGTTGTTGTTGTTTTTCCCTGCCCTGTGGTGCTGTGCTGTACTAAGTCACCTCAGTTGTGTCCGACTCTTTGTGACCCCATGGACTGTAGCCCACCAGGCTCCTCTGTCCATGGGATTCTCCAGGCAAGAATACTGGAGTGGGTTTCTCCAGGGCATCTTCCTGACCCAGGGATCAAACCCGGGTCTCCTGCATTGCAGGCAGATTCTTTACCATCTGAGCCACCAGGGAAACCCTTTTCCTGTGGTGTTTTTTATTTATTATTATGTTCAAGCTATTGATAACATAGCATGGCAGAAAGATTACATCAGGAATGTGATATAACACAACTGTTTTTCACTGAAGCCTTAGACCTTACTATTCTCCAAGCAGATGGGAGTGTCCCCCCACCCCCACCCCGAAGTATAACTATGGTGCCTCTACTGCCTCTTACAGTAAATAGGAACATATTGCACTGCATTGAAGGTATATTTTATGATTATCGTTAGCATTACTGAGCTTTCCCTAATGGTGGCTCTACAGATTTAAATACTTTAAAAACATGAGTAGATTTTTCTATGAAACTAAACACTAACACTAGCACTAACAAACTGACACCAACTTTTGATTGATCTTTCCTGCCCCAAGACATGAATGAAATGTTTCCAGTGGTATACATATGCTGACCAAGAGAGATGTTTGCAGACAGCTCCAATAACCTCTGCGGCAGCAATGGTTATATTTTCATGCATGTGCAGGCACTGTTCTTAGGCACTGTGTCAGTTGCTCAGTCGTGTCCGACTCTTTGCGACCCCATGGACTGTACCCTGCCAGGCTCCTCTGTCTATGGGATTCTCCAGGCAAGAATATTGGAGTGGGTTGCCATTTCCTTCTCCAGCGTATGAAACCAAAGTTCTGCATCATTTCTACAGCTCTCAAAGGCATCAGTTTCAGCAGCATGCTTGGATGTCACTCAGACTTCCATGGTGTTAACCGAAACCACGAGCCACTTACTCTGCCTTCCCAGGTTGTCAGGGGTGAGTCTCTTTTGTATGAAAATAAAAATGTAGGGTATGCGATTGTGCTCTATATGTGTATTTATATAATGAAGTGAAGTGAAGTCGCTCAGTCGTGCCCGACTCTTTGCGACCCCATGGATAGTAGCCTGCACCAAGCTCCTCCGTCCATGGGATTTTCAAGGCAAGAAGTACTGGAGTGGGTTGCCATTTCCTTCTCCGGGGAATCTTCCCAACCTGGGGATCGAACCCAGGTCTCTCACATTGTAGACAGACACTTTACCGTCTGAGCCACCAGGGAAGTCCATTTATATATTTGCATATGAATGAGAGACCTTTTTATCCCAACACGAGCAATTTTCCAATGAAAAACACTTATTTTAAAAATTACAAAATAATACCTAAATCTTAAATCTTAATATCTAAATCTAAATCCACGTGTGCATGGATCCATATACTGTTTGTGGTGTAACTGTCCAGAAAGAAGGCTGGAAAGCCATACAGCAAGCTGTGGGCGGTGTGGCCTCTGAGCGGAAGAGTTGGGGGAACTGTGTTGGTTTTCAGCTCCGCTCTATAGACTTCTGTATTGCTGGAAACCGGTACCATAAGGATGTATTTGTGTAAGAAGAAAAAAAAAGAGGGACTTCCCTGGTGGCCCAGGGCTAAGACTCTGTGCTCCCAACGCAGGGGGCCTGGCTAGATTCCATTCCTGGTCAGGGAACTAGATCCCATACGCCACAACTAAGAGAGCTGGCACGACCAAATAAATAAACAAAAATAAATATATTAAAAAAACAACAACAAAAAGACCAAAAATGAAAATGGTGTGTTCAACTCTTGATGCTTTGCTGGGAAATGAGAGAATCAGAGGGTGGCGACCCAGACATGAGGTGACACATCCCAGTGACTAAGCAGAGCTTCGCTGGGAGCTGCCCGACAGAGGGACATGAGAGACAGAGGGAACAGAGCTTAGTGGGCCCAGGCCCCTCACTTCTGCAGGTTTGGGAGCCACCAGAGAGCTGAGAGCAGACTGAGCTTGAAAGTTCATCTCAAAACAGCATGACCTGTCAGAAGCTCCAGGGCGGCGGCAAGGGGAGAGGCCTTTTAAAGGTCTCTGGGGAGTAATATCTCAACACTCCTCAGAAGATGCAATTGTAGGGCTTCCCCTTTGGCCTCCGAGTTACTAAGACAGAAGTGTCTGTGGAGAAGACGGACCGTCACCCTGCGATTGGCCATGCTTGGGTGCTCCGGCCGGAGGCGGCCCTGTGACTCGGACATGGGCCAGACAGGGACACGCGTAGGGACAGGCGGTCTCCTTATGATGGAAACGGGGTGATCAGAAACCACAGGGATCTTCTGAGAACGAAGCTGTCACCCTGAAGGAAGGTGCATGGGAATCTCAGCTCAGAGACGCAGCTTTCGAGGTCCTCCTTTTGCTCATGGGGAGCATGGTAACGGGGGTTCCTGAGACCCTCAGGCGCCCAGCACACTGAGAACGGGTGGGGCTCACGAGTCAGTCATCTGAACCCCTGCCCTCCTACCAGATTTCAGGGAAAAGGTGTTTTCCCCAGTATGAAAGTTAGAAATCACTGATGCAGAAGATGCCCATGAAGGAGGCCAGAGGGTCACCTAACTACAGGACCAGGCCTGTCCACTTACGATAGGAGTGACAGGGCCACCGTGAGTGGTATCTCTGTTCTCAACTGACCGGACTCGCCTGGAGCCCTTGCTAGGGCTTCAGGGGTCCCGGAGTCACCTGCCCTTTGTCTCGGGGTCAGGAAAGTGTCCTTGAACTCCCAGCTAGTGAGACGGGTGATGGAAGGGAAAAGAGATGAGGGGCTTGTCTCCCTCGATGGATGAAGGATGTGCATCCAGACCCTGCCTTCTAGGGAGAAGGGCTTACAGCGAGTCCACGAAAACCCTGGACCCCTAATCTGCAGTTTCCCCAGGGCCTGCTGTGGCCTTGTTCTCCCGCATTGCCTCTGGTTACGGGGACAAAGGGCCTCAGCTGTTACTGGTAGTGCCAGCCACCCCCCTCTCTAATGCCCAATGAAGGGTTACTGGGAGCCCCACCTCCAACATCCAGGATACCACAAGGGAGACTCAGGAGGAGGAAGGCTCCCAACCCAAGAAGGGGGCCTCTGGCATCGCTGTGTGTTGGTCTAGAGACTGTGTGACTCTGAGAACACACAGAATGGTTTTCCTGAAGACCCATGATGGAGAGATGGAGATTGGGGCTGGCAAACCATCTCACGGCCCTGGGGGGATGTAAAGCCCGGGTTTGTACGTGATGAGTTTTCAACCTGTCTGCACAGGAGATGTACCCAGCAGCTTTAAAAACATAGGTCTGAATTCCACCCCCTAGACCTGCTGAATCAGAACCTCTGGGGTTCATGCTCCCACCAAAGACATTCCTTCCTTTGTCCTTTTCCTTGTGGAAGGCTAGAGGGGTTTAGAGTTGGGTTTTTCTTTCCCCCAGGTAAGGTAGGCTCTGATAAAACCCCAGCATGTTAGGCCATAGTTAGATAGTTAACTCTTGAGAACAGACCTTGTTCAGACACTTTGGTGTCTTTCTGGGGAAGCTTACCTATCCTGTGAGGGGCTATTTTACCGAAAAGTTACTCTCCTGTGACATGAAATCCATGCAACTGGGACTCCATTATGCTGGCTAAGAAGTGCCCTTGCCTCCCTTTGGAAATATTCCCATGTACACACGGGAACTATTTTCCCTTAAAAAGCACAAAGATTGTGCTTACTTCAGCAACGCAAATTTACAAAAATTGGAACAAGACAGGGAAGATTAGCATGGCCCCTGCTCAAGGATGACAGGCAAATTCATGAAGCATTGGGTATTTTTTTTAGCTTCTTTTGTAACCCACTTTTCCTTAATGTTTTGCTTCAGAGAAGCCTAACCAAATAAAATATAATATCAAGGTCCTTTTTTTAAAAAAGCTCAGAGATTTGTTGAGAGGAGGATGTGGCACACTTGCAGGTTGAGGATTCCTGTATGGAGTTTTCCCCTGGCTCCCCTCAGGGGAACAACGCTCAGGCCGTCGTCTTCTGAGTTCCCAGATCCTTGCCTCGCGAGGAGAAGTGGCCAGTGTCCAACTCTTTTCTGCTTTAGAATGCAGACATGAGTTTTGAAATATAAGGAGACACTGGAGAGTGAGGGGGCCGGACTGGGCTTTGAGGGCAGGAAGTGGGCGTGGTCTGGCTCCCTGTTGGGGTGGGGGTGGGTCCTCCGTAGTAGGGACCCCTGTTGCCTCTTGCCATCAGCATCTCGAGCTGTGATACACCCTGGCTGAATCGGGTGAAGGAGGCTGTGGACACCTGGGGGTGAGGACTTGGGGGCCCGGTTCCTGGCTTTTAAACTTTTTCTTTTGTATTGGGATTTAGCCGATCAACAGTGCGGTGATCATTTCACGTGAGCAGTGAAGGAACTCAGCCCATCCACGTAAATGTATCCATGGACTCTTGAGAGTCCCTTGGACTGCAAGGAGATCCAACCAGTCCATCCTCAAGGAAATCAGTCCTGAATATTCACTGGAAGGACTGATGCTGAAACTCCAATACTTTGGCCACCTGATGCAAATCACTCATTGGAAAAGACCCTGATGCTGGGAAAGATTGAAGGCAGGAGGAGAAGGGGAGGACAGAGGATGAGATGGTTGGATGGCATCACTGACTCAATGGACATGAGTTTGAGTAAGCTCCGGGAGTTGGTGATGGACAGGGAGGCCTGGTGTGTTGCAGTCCATGGGGTCCCAAAGAGTTGGACACGACTGAGCGACTAAACTGAACTGAATTCTCGCCCAAACTCCCCTCCCATCCAGGCTGCCACATAACATTGAGCAGAGTCCCCTGGGCTGTACAGTAGGCCCTGTTGGTTATCCATTTTAGATATGGTGGTGTGTAGATTTGTGGGATCCTTGTGCTATAGGGTGATGGAGTGATTCCCATCATACACAGCTTTGTTGGTAGATCATTGAGGAAGGGCGTTTCACCCAATGGCTTTAAAGGAGCGGGTAGGATTGAGTTTGGTGCCTGGATAAAGAAGAACGGTGCCTGAGCTGGAGGTGTGATGGGGAGGCCGGCAGAGCTGGAGGTGTGATGGGGAGGCTGGCAGAGGAGCACCCCGCAGCAGGTTAAAGAGGGACATGCGGACCGGAAACCTCTGCGGTTTGCTGTGGGGTGTGGATTCGGAGTCCGCCGCCGCTGCCTCCAGGACGCCTTGAGTGAAGCCGCAACTGGTTCCTGATGCTTCTGGGAGGCTGCCTTCTCCTCCCCCTCCTTCCTCTTAGATATGTTATTTATTTCTTTTGGCCCTGCTGGGTTTTCATTGCTGCGTGGGCTGTTCTCTAGTTTCGCAAAGCAGGGACTGCTCTGTCCTTGCGGTGCGTGGGCTTGTCCTCATTGTGGCTTCTCTTGCTGCAGCCCGTGGGCCCTAGGTTCTCCTGGGCATCAGTGGTTGGGGTTCCCGGACTCTCGAGAGCACAGGCTCAACAGTTGTGGCTCGTGGGCTTAGTTGCCCTGGAGCTTGTGGGATTCTTCCCTTACCAGGGATCGAACCCATGTCTCCTGCGTTGGCAGGCGGATTCTTTACCACTGAGCCACTAGGGAAGCCCTTAGAAATGTTTGAAGGTAACTCTGGGTCAATGTTCCTGAAGGTCATACAAAGAGACACTTCCTCTTGTTCTGGCCTGAAGTTCCTCTCTCTGAATGCAGCTACAATTCCCTGGTTCCCTGGTTCTTGCTGGCAGAGATGGCTGTGTACTATTTTTTCTGAAACAGTGGCGTATCTTCTGGCAGTTCTGCTGTTGTTGTGGTCATAGAACCATTTATCCAGAGTGTATGGAGCTCCAAGGCATCTTTATAATGCTACTTTGTATTCCATTTTATGAGTGGACTATGATACATTTAACCATTTTCCTGGGTTTGAGGTTGGTTCAGTCTAGCAGGACGGCTACAATGACTCTCTTTGTCCTTTGAGTGTATTCTTTCAAAGAACTCAGGGCACTGAGTGATCCAGAGTCCACAGTGTTGCAGAGACAGCCACAGGGGACTCAGAGGCGTGAAGTCAGAGGGCCAAGAGAGATTAAGTGGTAGGGAATGTTAATATTGGAGAACCTTGGGGTTTCTCCCAGCTGAGAATTGAAGATTTAAGGGATTCTGAAGAGATCTCCGGGGAATTCCCTGGTGCCGCAGTGGTAAATAATGCACCCGCCAATACAGAAGACGTAAGAGATGTGGGTTTGATTCCTGGGTCAGGAAGATTCCCTGGAGGAGGGCACAGCAACCCACTCCAGTAATCTTGTCTGGAGAATTTCATGGACAGAGGAGCTTGGTGGGCTACAGTCCCTAGGATCACAAAGAGCCACACGACTGAGAGACTTAGCACACACGCCTACAAAGATCTTGAGGGCTGATCATTCAGTTTCTCTGACTCCCAGGAATCCCTTGACTACCCTGATCCATAATGTGCCTGCAGTGGAGTCTTGAGAAGGAAAGCTCACCTTTACAGTCCCTGCACCACTTATTCATAGGCCCTCCAGAAAATCTGATTTCATTGAATGTATCTTATTATTATTGGGGAACAAAACTATAGCATCTGCTTCACTACTGCTGTTTTTCTTCCCCCGAATCTTCCAGTGGAGAGCTGCAGTCCTGGCAGACACCTTCCATTTACTTCTGGGGATCAGCAGAGGGTGTTTCACATGAAGTTAGTAATAAGCCCTTTGAGCCGCTGCTCGATGTCCCTGGTACTTTTCACCTTCTTCCCGGCGCTGGCTCCATCTCTTTGGGGTCCTGCTGCTGTTTGCCTGGACTGAGCAGGGTTCCATACTTTGGACATTGCTTCTGACATCACTTCCGACAGCTCTGTGCTGTGAGCCTTGCTCATATCCTGTAAGTCCCTGCCATGTCTCGCTCCTAAGCAGGCAAGTGCAGGAACTATTCAAGTTTGGGTGTGGCTTCATCTTCTGCACTGGCTCCACGTTCAAGGATTATGAAACCTGGTACCTCACCCCTTCATGACCTAAAAAAGCAAATGGAAATTCCCCTGGGAGGAAGAAGTAGGGGTGGCTGTTGTGTAGACACCTGCCAAGTCTCTTAATAGTTGAACATTAAGGTGAGCAGTCAGCTGATGCCACCTTAATGGACTTAATGGATGATGCAACTCACTGGACTGGAAGGGCCTCAATGTGACACAGTAATGCACCTAGCTATTGTTACTCATCCTTGATAATTCCACCCATTGTGCAGGAAAAACAATTAGGAAGAAGGGTTTACCTCAAAGAAAGGAGAAAGAGAATTATGCAATCTTTCCTTCTCATCTAGTGGAGTTCTGTGGCAAACTAGCAGAAACACCAGGACCTGCTTCGGTTATGCTGGAGTTTTCCAGGGTGCCATATGGACCAGCAGTCACTCTGATTGGTCGGAGCCCATGCCATCTGAGATGTTAAATATTTTAAATAGGTCTGGGCATGTGTTGTTAAGATCCTATTCAATATTACACAATAATTTTATATATGGAAAATGAAAAATGATTTCTTTTGTGAGTCAAACTACAGGAACTGAGTTTTGGCAAAATCCTTTGGTGGGAGACATGGGAAAGTGAAAAATATGGAATGGAGGGAAGGGACCAGTGGGGACTAAACCAGAATTTGGGGCAGTGGTCGTGAGAATTTTTCACTTGCCTGAGGGGCATATGGATGAGGAAAAGTTTGAGAAACATTCAACTACATAAAATAGAGGTGAGGGAGGTGATTCGGTTACGTACCAGTTGGGGTAATGCATGAAGAAAACCTGTGATAACCTTCCCTGTGTGTGTTGGCTGTGAGCACGCATCGTCAGGCATCAAGCCTGAAGGCACGCAGGCCTGTGGTCATTGGAAGTGCCCGTGGCTGCCTGTGTCCCCGTGGGGCCTGAGTATTCTTCCTGGACACCTCTGTTTATTCTCATCATTCTGTGCCTTTGGGCCTCCGTGCTGGGAAAGGACCTCCTGAAGCAGAGGTCCACGGAGAACCAGTGTGTAGAGGTTGAGAGCAGGACTTCAGGGTCAAGATGACCAACTTCCAAATCCCCTCAGCAGCTGCCCAGACTAGGTGGGTTCAGGCAAGTGACTTCCTGTCTTTAGCTCCAAGTTTCCTCTTTGCTGGACTTATTAGATGGGATAGTGTTGGAACAACCCTCAGAGAGGAGATGAGGATCACATGAGATGTTATCCTGCAGTATTTTCCATGGTTCCTGGCCCAGATAAGTGTTCTCATGGTAAGTGGTAGCTGCTACTGCTAATACACAGGAGTGGGAGAGATACTACAAGTCTGACTTCATGCCGGAAATGTCAGGAAGGCTCAGGAAAAGGTGATGACCTTTTGGAACCGGGAAAAGGTGATGACCAGAAATAAAGACCATAAGAAAACTGTATGACTTCTGAATTTTGAAGTTTTCCCAGTCCTCAATTCTAACGAAGAATAGAATCTGTTTCATGGTTTTCAGGAACGTCAGAGGTAGCTAGAAATACAACTCTGCCCTCTGTCCTAGGCCAGGCCAAACTTGGGAGCAGAGAAACTTCCAGGAAAAAGACAGAAAAATGAAAAGCCTGGTATCCTGGGGCCTGCAGGAATGCAGAAAAAGTAGCTGATAACCAAACAAGACTCAAAATATGGCTCTAGGGGCTTGGCCGGCCTGTGGTGCTTCCTGATACAGTGGCTCCTGGAAGCCAGTTTATCCAGGAACACTCCCTGCCTGTGCTGGGTCCGAGTTTGTGGCTTACTTGAAGTAAACATTTACTTAGTGAACATATCATTGAACAGGCAAGCTAGCTTCGCGAGCAGTCTCTGTTATTTACTGCTCTCCAGCCCACCAGAGTCATCTTGTGTGCACTATCTGATCAACACAGACAGCAGCAGAGAACAGCTGAGCCGATGAAGAGGGTACACAGCTGTGGTTTCTGCCAGGGCAACATCCCTTCTTCCAGCAAAGATTCTGTCTTTTCCTTTTGGGGAACCACCCCTCTCCCTTCTCTTGATTTGGGTTTCATCCTTTAAGACTCAGTTCTAGCAGGAGGTGACCTCTGCTAAATTCTTCATCCTAGCGTGGGATGGTCACGTGACACCGCTAACCGAACAGAACCAAGTCATCATGTTTGCTGCTGCAGCTAAGTTGCTTCAGTCGTGTCCGACTCTGTGCAACCCCATAGACGGCAGCCCACCAGGCTTCCCCGCCCCTGGGACTCTCCAGGCAAGAACACTGGAGTGGGTTGCCATTTCCTTCTCCAATGCATGAAAGTGAAAAGTGAAAGTGAAGTCTCTCAGCCGTGTCTGACCCTTAGCGACCCCATGGACTGCAGCCTACCAGGCTCCTCCGTCCATGGGATTTTCCAGGCAAGAATACTGGAGTGGGGTGCCATTGCCTTCTCTGGTCATTATGTTTAAGGAGGGACAAATGATCCAATCCAAGACGAAGAGATGCAACTCCTGGTACTTGGCGTATTGGGACACAGATTCTCTTTTCCTAGAAGACTTTAAGTCTGTATGCCTGCAACTGTTGGCATTTTGCCTTCCCTCTGGGAGAGCACAAGTGAAGATGGAGTTGGTCAGAATAAAGTGGGCCCTTTGCTGTCCTGAGACTATTGTGTGTGCATGCTCAGTTGTTCAGTTGTGTCTGACTCTTTGGGATTCTGTGAACTGTAACCTGCCAGGCTCCTCTGTTCATGGGATTTTCCAGGGGGTTGCCTTTCCTTTAACTGATGATTCAGTTACTTTGCTGGTTCTAGGGATGTGCTTTGGGGTTTAGTTAGTTTTGTGCATTGCACCTGAGGTTCCAATGTCTTTGTTTCTGGAAAGAGAAAAAAATGTATCTCCTAATTGAACCTGAGAGGCAAAATACGAACTGTCTTTAGTTTTATATGGTTTGACAAACGTGCTTCTCTAACCTGTAGGTCAGACGAGTTGCCGTCCTTTCTGGTTCCCGCACGGACACTCTGTCCTCACTTCTGCAATGTGTCTGGAGTGTCCCCCACCGCTTGTGTCTCCGGGAAGATCCCCAGTGAGCTTCAGTGCCCTCATCTGTAAAACGAGCAGCTTGGACTAGATCAGCGGTTCCAAGTTGGAGGAAAAAGCAGGGGGTTGCTTTGTTCAAAGCTTGTACAGAACCCTACCAGCTGGAGCTGCTGGGGCTGGGGTGGGAGTGGGGTGCTGGGGCTCCTCCTTTCCTGGCCTCCGGGGTGCTCCCAGGGTACCTCCCGCAGCCCCAAGGACTCTGAAAGAAAGTGAAAGTGAAGTCGCTCAGTTGTGTCTGAATCGTTGCGACCCCGTGGAGTGTAGCCCACCAGGCTTCTCTGTCCATGGGATTTTCCAGGCAAGAGTACTGGAGTGGGTTGCCATTTTCTTCTCCAGGGGATCTTCCCGACCCAGGGATTGAACCCCGGTCTCCCGCACTGCAGGCGGACACTTTACGCTCTGAGCCACCAGGGAAGCCTAGGACTCTAAGGGGCCAATAAAATGCCCACATGTTCACCAAGGCCCTGTACTGCACTGCGCTCAGCCGCTCAGTTGTGTCCAACTCTGTGCGACCCCACGGACTGCAGCCCGCCAGGCTCCTCTCCTCTGTCCATGGGAATTTTCCAGGCAAGAATACTGGAGTGGGTTACCATGCCCTCCTCCTCTCCAAGGCCCGATCCCCCTCCAGACATTTCAGCTCTCTTCATTCCAAGTGCCACCTCTGTCATGAAACCTTTTCAGTACCCTGGCCCACACAGATTGCTTCTTTTTTTGCTCCTGTCACATTTGTGAGTATATCACACACTCTGGTCTGTGTTTTTAAACTGGCCTAGGTATGGAGATCAGAGAAGGCGATGGCACCCCACTCCAGTACTCTTGCCTGGAAAATCCCATGGATGGAGGAACCTGGTAGGCTGAAGTCCGTGGGGTCACAAAGAGTCAGACACAACTGAGTGACTTCACTTTCACTTTTCACTTTCATGCATTGGAGAAGGAAATGGCAACCCACTCCAGTGTTCTTGCCTGGAGAATCCCAGGGACGGGGGAGCCTGGTGGGCTGTTGTCTATGGGGTTGCACAGAGTCGGACACGACTGAAGCGACTTAGCAGCAGCAGCAGCAGCAGCAGCAGCTGGTATGGAGATCTGACTCAGCACTTACTTGGGAAGCTGAATGTCCTGAAAGAACTCCAGGACATGGGGACAGAAGCTTTGTTCACAGACTGTGGCAGGCTGCCTCACCACAGGGCACATACCTGGGCAGAGCAGAGCTACAGCAGACCTCAGGTCCCCATATAAGGGTTTCCCTCATAGCTCAGTCGGTAAAAGCTCTGCCTGCAATGCAGGAGACCCGGGTTTGATCTCTTGATCGGGAAGATCCCCTGGAGAAGGAAATGGCAACCCACTCCAGTATTCTTGCCTGGAAAATCCCATGGATGGAGGAGCCTGGCGGGCTATGGCCCATAGGGCTGCAAAGAGTTGGTCACGGCTGAGGGACTAAGCGCGCGCGCGCGCGCACACACACACACACACACACACACACACACACACACACACACACGGCCCACATATGGGTCCTCCGTCTCTAGACCTCGCCCTAGCTCATACATCGGCCTGGCTGTGGTGGCTGGAAGGTCTGGAGGAGATCTGTGTGAGCTGGGTCGTGGCCTCACCTTTCAGCATCACTGGGCCAGCCCCTGAAATATGGGAATAAGTCACTTCCCATCCCCCACCCCACCCCATGTTGGCTTGGTCATTTCCTTACCACTGCTTTCCCGAATAGAGCGGTTTACGGTTGTCAGCCTCACTCTGGGGTCCTGTGTAAACTGAGAAACATTTCATGCAAGGCGATTTCATTTCCTAAAGTCTCGTCCAGTATCTTGCCTAACCTAGGGCTGGGGAACGGAAACCGGTTTCCGAGGCTCACAGAGACATTGTGGTTGGAGCACCACCTAGTGGCAGCACAGAATAGTGCTTGTGAGGAATCTTGCGGAAGGGTGGGTGGTGAGATTAAAGAGCACTCTCTATTTGATCTCCACAATTTCATTGAAAATATGCTTTAAGGCAAAGTTATCCCGAACGTAATTTTTAGCCTTTTAAAAATGATTCCAAAGGCATGTCTGGATCACCATAATGAATACTTATTATTACGGGAAAGTCGCTCAGTCGTGTCCGACCCTTTGCCACCTCATGGATTATACAGTCCATGGAATTCTCCAGGCCAGAATACTGGAGTGGGTAGCCGTTCCCTTCTCCAGTGTAATCTTCCCACCCAGGGATTGAACCCAGGTCTCCCGCATTGCAGGGGGATTCTTTACCAGCTGAGCCACCAGGGACTAGTGGCACTTATTATTATCACATCAGATCAGATCAGTCGCTCAGTCGTGTCCGACTCTTTGCGACCCCATGAATGGCAGCACGCCAGGCCTCCCTGTCCATCACCAACTCCTGGAGTTCACTCAGACTCATGTCCATCGAGTCAGTGATGCCATCCAGCCATCTCATCCTCTGTCATCCCCTTCTCTTCTTGCCCCCAATCCCTCCCAGCATCAGAGTCTTTTCCAATGAATCAACTCTTCACATGAGGTGGCCAAAGTACTGGAGTTTCAGCTTTAGCATCATTCCCTCCAAAGAAATCCCAGGGCTGATCTCCTTCAGAATGGACTGGTTGGATCTCCTTGCAGTCCAAGGGACTCTCAAGAGTCTTCTCCAACACCACAGTTCAAAAGCATCAATTCTTTGGCACTCAGCCTTCTTCACAGTCCAACCCTCACATCCATACATGACCACAGGAAAAACCATAGCCTTGACTAGATGGACCTTTGTTGGCAAAGTAATGTCTGTGCTTTTTGATATGCTATCTAGGTTGGTCACAGCTTTCCTTCCAAGGAGTAAGTGTCTTTTAATTTCATGGCTGAAATCACCATCTGTAGTGATTTTGGAGCCCAGAAAAATAAAATCTGACACTATTTCCACTGTTTCCCCATCTATTTCCCATGGAGTGATGGGACCGGATGCCATGATCTTTGTTTTCTGAATGTTGAGCTTTAAGCCAACTTTTTCACTCTCCACTTTCACCTTCATCAAGAGGCTTTTTAGTTCCTCTTCACTTTCTGCCATAAGGGTGGTGTCATCTGCATATCTGAGGTTATTGATATTTCTCCCGGCAATCTTGATTCCAGCTTGTGTTTCTTCCAGTCCAGCGTTTCTCATGACGTACTCTGCATATAGGTTAAATAAACAGGGTGACAATATACAGCCTTGACAAACTCCTTTTCCTATTTGGAACCAGTCTGTTGATCCATGTCCAGTTCTAACTGTTGCTTCCTGACCTGCATACAGATTTCTCAAAAGGCAGATCAGGTGATCTGGTATTCCCATCTCTTTCAGAATTTTCCAGTTTATTGTGATCCACACAGTCAAAGGCTTTGGCATAAGCAATAAAGCAGAAATAAATGTTTTTCTGGAAGTTTCTTGCTTTTTTGATGATCCAGCAGATGTTGGCAATTTGATCTCTGGTTCCTCTGCCTTTTCTAAAACCAGCTTGAACATCAGGAAGTTCACGGTTCACATATTGCTGAAGCCTGGCTTGGAGAATTTTAAGCATTACTTTACTAGCGTGTGAGATAAGTGCAATTGTGCAGTAGTTTGAGCATTCTTTGGCATTGCCTTTCTTGGGATTGGAATGAAAACTGACCTTTTCCAGTCCTGTGGCCACAGCTGAGTTTTCCAAATTTGCTGGCATATTGAGTGCAGCACTTTCACAGCATCATCTTTCAGGATTTGGAATAGCTCAACTAGAATTCCATCACCTCCACTAGCTTTGTTCATAGTGATGCTTTCTAAGGCCCACTTGACTTCACATTCCAGGATGTCTGGCTCTAGGTCAGTGATCACACCATGGTGATTATCTGGGTCGTGAAGATCTTTTTTGTACAGTTCTTCTGTGTATTCTTGACATCTCTTCTTAATATCTTCTGCTTCTGTTAGGTCCATACCATTTCTGTCCTTTATCAAGCCCATCTTTGCATGAAATGTTCCTTTGGTATCTCTAATTTTCTTGAAGAGATCTCTAGTCTTTCCCATTCTGTTGTTTTCCTCTATTTCTTTGCATTGCTCGCTGAAGAAGGCTTTCTTATCTCTTCTTGCTATTCTTTGGAACTCTGCATTCAGATGTTTATATCTTTCCTTTTCTCCTTTGCTTTTCACTTCTCTTCTTTTCACAGCTATTTGTAAGGCCTCCCCAGACAGCCATT
Organism: Bos mutus; assembly: GCF_027580195.1. Classification (NCBI taxonomy): domain Eukaryota; kingdom Metazoa; phylum Chordata; class Mammalia; order Artiodactyla; family Bovidae; genus Bos; species Bos mutus. The sequence goes on from NC_091623.1 coordinate 26,400,453, forward strand.
GTGCTTTTTTGCATTTCTTTTCCATGGGGATGGTCTTGATCCCTGTCTCCTGTACAATGTCACGAACCTCATTCCATAGCTCATCAGGCACTCTATCTATCAGATCTAGGCCCTTAAATCTATTTCTCACTTCCACTGTATAATCATAAGGGATTTGATTTAGTTCATACCTGAATGGTTTAGTGGTTTTCCCTACTTTCTTCAATTTAAGTCTGAATTTGGCAATAAGGAGTTCATGGTCTGAGCCATAGTCAGCTCCTGGTCTTGTTTTTGCTGACTGTATAAAGCTTCTCCATCTTTGGCTGCAAAGAATATAATCGATCTGATTTCGGTGTTCACAATCTGGTGATGTCCATGTATAGAGTCTTCTCTTGTGTTGTTGGAAGAGGGTGTTTGTTATGACCAGTGCAGAGTACTGTAAATATATGAGACTGGGAAAAATCTGTATGAAGTTTAACATCCCATTTAAGTTTCTATTTAAAAATATTTGGTACATCCAGAAATAATATACCATGTAACGATTAAAAAAGAAGTAGATTGTTGTATAGAACTGGCTAAGAGATATTAAAAGAAAGAGGTACGTTATAGAACAGTATCAAAAGGATGCTGCAGTTTATGTGAGAAACACATAAGAAAATAAGCATATAAACTTGGTCTACACAGAACTTTTACTAGTAAAGGGAGAGACTGAATCATTCAGCTCCAAAGAGCAAGGGACACTTGCTTCTTCCGGCCACAAGATGTTCTCAGGTTACTTAGAACCTAGCAAAGCGTCTGAGGATCCATCCTCCTGCCGTGCAGCTGTCCTTTCGGGGACCCCACTGAAACCAGTAAGTAAATGCTGCCCTTCCAGGGACCCCCAGGGGAAGGCCCGATCTTAGTGCTGTGAGAACCCACAGTTTTTTTTTTTTTTTTTTTTTACACTTTCATAGCTTACTGCTTTTTTTTTTTATTTTTTATTTTTTTATAATTTTATTTTTAAAAAAAAATCACATGCTCCCCCATCCTGAACCCTCCTCCCTCCCAACCTCCCCATACCATCCCCCTGGGCCTTCCCAACGCACCAGCCCCAAGCATCCAGCATCGTGCACTGAACCTGGACTGGCATCTCGTTTCATACATGACATTTCACATGTTTCAATGACATTCTCCCAAATCTTCCCACCCTCTCCCACAGAGTCCATAAGACTGTTCTATACATCAGTGTCTCTTTTGCTGTCTCGTACACAGGGTTATCGTTACCATCTTTCTAAATTCCATAAACCTGCGTTAGTATACTGTATTTATGTTTTTCCTTCTGGCTTACTTCACTCTGTATAATAGTCTCCAGTTTCATCCACCTCATTAGAACTGATTCAAATGTATTCTTTTTAATGGCTGAGTAATACTCCATTGTGTATATGTACCACAGCTTTCTTATCCATTCATCTGCTGATGGACATCTAGGTTGCTTCCATGTCCTGGCTATTATAAACAGTGCTGCGATGAACATTGGGGTACACGTGTCTCTTTCCCTTCTGGTTTCCTCAGTGTGTATGCCCAGCAGTGGGATTGCTGGATCATAAGGCAGTTCTATTTCCAGTTTTTTAAGGAATCTCCACACTGTTCTCCATAGTGGCTGTACTAATTTGCATTCCCACCAACAGTGTAAGAGGGTTCCCTTTTCTCCACACCCTCTCCAGCATTTATTATTTGTAGACTTTTGGATCGCAGCCATTCTGACTGGTGTGAAATGGTACCTCATAGTGGTTTTGATTTGCATTTCTCTGATAAAGAGTGATGTTGAACATCTTTTCAAGTGTTTGTTAGCCATCTGTATGTCTTCTTTGGAGAAATGTCTATTTAGATCTTTGGCCCATTTTTTGATTGGGTCATTTATTTTTCTGGAGTTGAGCTGTAGGAGTTGCTTGTATATTTTTGAGATTAGTTGTTTGTCGGTTGCTTCATTTGCTATTATTTTCTCCCATTCTGAAGGCTGTCTTTTCACCTTGCTAATAGTTTCCTTTGATGTGCAGAAGCTTTTAAGTCTAATTAGGTCCCATTTGTTTATTTTTGCTTTTATTTCCAATATTCTGGGAGGTGGGTCATAGAGGATCCTGCTGTGATGTATGTCAGAGAGTGTTTTGCCTATGTTCTCCTCTAGGAGTTTTATAGTTTCTGGTCTTATGTTGAGATCTTTAATCCATTTTGAGTTTATTTTTGTATATGGTGTTAGAAAGTGTTCTAGTTTCATTCTTTTACAAGTGGTTGACCAGATTTCCCAGCACCACTTGTTAAAGAGACTGTCTTTAATCCACTGTATATTCTTGCCTCCTTTGTCAAAGACAAGGTGTCCATATGTGCGTGGATTTATCTCTGGGCTTTCTATTTTGTTCCATTGATCTATATTTCTGTCTTTGTGCCAGTACCATACTGTCTTGATAACTGTGGCTTTGTAGTAGAGCCTGAAGTCAGGTAGGTTGATTCCTCCAGTTCCATTTTTCTTTCTCAAGATCACTTTGGCTATTCGAGGTTTTTTGTATTTCCATACGAATTGTGAAATTATTTGTTCTAGCTCTGTGAAGAATACTGTTGGTAGCTTGATAGGGATTGCATTGAATCTATAAATTGCTTTGGGTAGTATACTCATTTTCACTATATTGATTCTTCCAATCCATGAGCATGGTATATTTCTCCATCTATTAGTGTCCTCTTTGATTTCTTTCACCAGTGTTTTATAGTTTTTTCTATATATAGGTCTTTAGTTTCTTTAGGTAGATATATTCCTAAGTATTTTATTCTCTTCGTTGCAATGGTGAATGGAATTGTTTCCTTAATTTCTCTTTCTGTTTTCTCATTATTAGTGTATAGGAATGCAAGGGATTTCTGTGTGTTGATTTTATATCCTGCAACTTTACTATAATCATTGATTAGTTCTAGTAATTTTCTGGTGGAGTCTTTAGGGTTTTCTATGTAGAGGATCATGTCATCTGCAAATAGTGAGAGTTTTACTTCTTCTTTTCCAATTTGGATTCCTTTTATTTCTTTTTCTGCTCTGATTGCTGTAGCCAAAACTTCCAAAACTATGTTGAATAGTAATGGTGAAAGTGGGCACCCTTGTTTTGTTCCTGACTTTAGAGGAAATGCTTTCAATTTTTCACCATTGAGGATAATGTTTGCTGTGGGTTTGTCATATATAGCTTTTATTATGTTGAGGTATGTTCCTTCTATTCCTGCTTTCTGGAGAGTTTTTATCATAAATGGGTGTTGAATTTTGTCAAAGGCTTTCTCTGCATCTATTGAGATAATCATATGGTTTTGTTTTCAATTTGTTAATGTGGTGTATTACATTGATTGATTTGCGGATATTGAAGAATCCTTGCATCCCTGGGATAAAGCCCACTTGGTCATGGTGTATGATCTTTTAATGTGTTGTTGGATTCTGATTGCTAGAATTTTGTTTAGGATTTTTGCATCTATGTTCATCAGTGATATTGGCCTATAGTTTTCTTTTTTGTGGCATCTTTGTCAGGTTTTGGTATTAGGGTGATGGTGGCCTCATAGAATGAGTTTGGAAGTTTACCTTCCTCTGCAATTTTCTGGAAGAGTTTGAGCAGGATAGGTGTTAGCTCTTCTCTAAATTTTTGGTAGAATTCAGCTGTGAAGCCGTCTGGACCTGGGCTTTTGTTTGCTGGAAGATTTTTGATTACAGTTTCAATTTCCATGCTTGTGATGGGTCTGTTAAGGTTTTCTATTTCTTCCTGGTCGAGTTTTGGAAAGTTGTACTTTTCTAAGAATTTGTCCATTTCTTCCTCGTTGTCCATTTTATTGGCATATAATTGTTGATAATAGTCTCTTATGATCCTTTGTATTTCTATGTTGTCTGTTGTGATCTCTCCACTGTCATTTCTAATTTTATTGATTTGATTTTTTTCCCTTTGTTTCTTGATGAGTCTGGCTAATGGTTTGTCAATTTTATTTATCCTTTCAAAGAACCAGCTTTTGGCTTTGTTGATTTTTGCTATGGTCTCTTTTGTTTCTTTTGCATTTATTTCTGCTCTAATTTTTAAGATTTCTTTCCTTCTACTAACCCTGGGGTTCTTCATTTCTTCCTTTTCTAGTTGTTTGAGGTGTAGAGTTAGGTTATTTATTTGACTTTTTTTCTTGTTTCTTGAGGTGTGCCTGTATTGCTATGAACTTTCCCCTTAGGACTGCTTTTACTGTGTCCCACAGGTTTTGGGTTGTTGTGTTTTCATTTTCATTCGTTTCTATGCAAATTTTGATTTCTTTTTGATTTCTTCTGTGATTTGTTTGTTATTCAGCAGCGTGTTGTTCAGCCTCCATATGTTGGAATTTTTAATAGTTTTTTTCTCCTGTAATTGAGATCTAATCTTACTGCATTGTGGTCAGAAAAGATGCTTGGAATGATTTCTATTTTTGAATTTACCAAGGCTAGCTTTATGGCCCAGGATGTGATCTATCCTGGAGAAGGTTCCATGTGCGCTTGAGAAAAAGGTGAAATTCATTGTTTTGGGATGAAATGTCCTATAGATATCAATTAGGTCTAACTGGTCTATTGTATCGTTTAAAGTTTGTGTTTCCTTATTAATTTTCTGTTTAGTTGATCTATCCATAGGTGTGAGTGGGGTATTAAAGTCTCCCACTATTATTGTGTTATTGTTAATTTCTCCTTTCATGCTTGTTAGCATTTGTCTTACATACTGCGGTGCTCCCGTGTTGGGTGCATATATATTTATAATTGTTATATCTTCTTCTTGGATTGATCCTTTGATCATTATGTAGTGACCTTCTTTGTCTCTTTTCACAGCCTTTGTTTTAAAGTCTATTTTATCTGATATGAGTATTGCTACTCCTGCTTTCTTTTGGTCCCTATTTGCATGGAAAATCTTTTTCCAGCCCTTCACTTTCAGTCTGTATGTGTCCCCTGTTTTGAGGTGGGTCTGCTGTAGACAACATATGTAGGGGTCTTGTTTTTGTATCCATTCAGCCAGTCTTTGTCTTTTGGTTGGGGCATTCAACCCATTTACGTTTAAGGTAATTACTGATAAGTATGATCCCGTTGCCATTTACTTTATTGTTTGGGGTTCAAATTTATACACCATTTTTGTGTTTCCTGTCTAGAGAATATCCTTTAGTATTTGTTGTAGAGCTGGTTTGGTGGTGCAGAATTCTCTCAGCTTTTGCTTATCTGAGAAGCTTTTGATTTCTCCTTCATACTTGAATGAAATCCTTGCTGGGTACAATAATCTGGGCTGTAGGTTATTTTCTTTCATCATTTTAAGTATGTCTTGCCATTCCTCCTGGCTTGAAGAGTTTCTATTGAAAGATCAGCTGTTATCCTTATGGGAATTCCTTGTGTGTTATTTGTTGTTTTTCCCTTGCTGCTTTTAATATTTGTTCTTTGTGTTTGATCTTTGTTAATTTGAGTAATATGTGTCTTGGGGTGTTTCGCCTTGGGTTTATCCTGTTTGGGATTCTCTGGGTTTCTTGGACTTGGGTGATTATTTCCTTCCCCAGTTTAGGGAAGTTTTCAACTATTATCTCCTCAAGTATTTTCTCATGGTCTTTCTTTTTGTCTTCTTCTTCTGGAACCCCTATGATTGAATGTTGTAGCGTTTAATATTGTCCTGGAGGTCTCTGAGATTGTCCTCATTTCTTTTAATTCGTTTTTCTTTTATTCTCTCTGATTCATTTATTTCTACCATTCTATCTTCTAATTCACTAATCCTATCTTCTGCCTCTGTTATTCTACTATTTGTTGCCTCCAGAGTGTTTTTAATTTCATTTATTGCATTATTCATTGTATATTGACTCTTTTTTATTTCTTCTAGGTCCTTGTTAAACCTTTCTTGCATCTTCTCAATCCTTGTCTCCAAGCTATTTATCTGTGATTCCATTTTAATTTCTAGATTTTGGATCAATTTCACTATCATTATTCGAATTCTTTATCAGGTAGATTCCCTATCTCTTCCTCTTTTGTTTGGTTTGGTGGGCATTTATCCTGTTCCTTTATCTGCTGGCTATTCCTCTGTCTCTTCATCTTGTTTAAATTGCTGAGTATGGGGTGTCCTTTCTGTATTCTGGCAGTTTGTGGAGTTCTCTTTATTGTGGCTATTCCTCACTGTGTGTGGGTTTGTACAGGTGGCTTGTCAAGGTTTCCTGGTTAGGGAAGCTTGTGTCAGTGTTCTGATGGGTGGAACTGTATTTCTTCTCTTTGTTCAGTCGCGCTGTGGGGAGGGAGGGAGGGAGGGATGCTGCAAGCAAATAACACTGGCGTGCGCTCGCAGTGCCTCAGCCACACTGGGTCTGCCCCCGCTCACTGCGCGTGTAGCCTCCCTGCCCACACTGCTCGGGCTCTAGGTTGTTCCGCTGGGAACAATCCAAGGCTGGCCCTGGGTTGCATGTACCTCCCAGGTCCAAGCCGCTCAGGTTCAGGCACTCGGATAGTCCTCAGAGGCGCAGACTCAGTTGGGCCTGAGTATTGTGCTCTTCCCAGGTCCGAGCAGCTCAAGTGATGAGGTGTTTGGCGAGCGCCAATGCTGCGACTTATCGCCTCCCCGCCACTCGGTTATCTGGGCGCAAAACCGGCGCACCTTCTTAGGCAGATGTTAACCGTCCAGACCCCCAAGAAGTTTTAGTTAGCAAAGAAGCCTGCTTACAGTTTTATAGATAATGTCTCTCTGGGGCTGCGATTGCCCCCTTCCGGCTCTGGCTGCCTATCACCGGAGGGGAAGGTCTGCAGCCGGCTATCTCTGTTCAATTCTTTGTTCCGCACGGGCCTGGCGGTCTTAGGTTGGGGCTGGCTTTTGCGTAGTAGATATCCCACAGTCTGGTTTGTTAGCCCAAATTATTTCGCTCAGATAGTGCTCAGGGTATTCAGGCCAGATTCTTACTCTAAGCGATGCAGCCCGCGCTGCGCCTCCCTGCCCAGCCCCCGCTTGTTAATGGCGCCTGCAGGCGTCTGCGCTGCTTCTCCACTGGGGAGTTACCGTAGGACTCATAATCTTGAGTTTTAATTGTTTATTTATTTTTCTTCCTGTTACGTTGCCCTCTGTGCTTCCAAAGCTCGGCACAGATTCGCAGTGAGAAGGTTTCCTGGTGTTTGGAAACTTCTCTCTTTTAAGACTCCCTTCCCGGACGGAGCTCCGTCCCTCCCTCTTTGTCTCTTTTTTTGTCTTTTATATTTTTTCCTACCTCCTTTCGAAGAGTTGGATTGCTTTTCTGGGTGCCTGATGTCCTCTGCCGGCATTCAGAAGTTGTTTTGTGGAATTTACTCGACGTTTAAATGCTCTTTTGATGAATTTGTGGGGGAGAAAGTGTTCTCCCTGTCCTACTCCTCCGCCATCTTGGCTCCCCCACAGTGCTTTTAACTGTCGCAGAGAGACACCAAGGCATGAGAAGAGTCTAACTGACCCAACGGCGCAGAAGCAGCTCACGTTCGCTCCATCACACTATCTTCAGAAAGCTGTTGAGATCAAATCTCATATCTGAGTTCGACCGCTGCACTGATAATGGGAAGCTTATGCCCCAAAGGCCAAACAGCTCCTGGACGGACAGCCACCTGTGGGGATAGCAGCTGGTTTCATTATGTATGGCTTCAAGTACTTAATTGGGAATTAAAGGAAATCCTGCCCTGAAATGGCCACGATGGGGTTCTTTTGACCCCGCAAAGCTGACTTTTGTGTGCACAGAGAAAGCCAGCAGAGAGCAATTTCTTATCGAGTCTGTCAGTCAGCCTCCTGGATCCCTGCCTGCAGGGTCTGCTGGAAGCAAGAGTGGTAAGAATTTTTCTCTTTTCTAAAATTAGATGAGCCAGAGAAAGTATTTGTAGGGCTTAGTTCCTTGGATCCTTTGGCTTGAAAAGTCTTCTGTGCTCAGTCACTCAGCCGTATCCTGACTCTTTCTGACCTCTTTGCCACCAGGCTCCTCTGCCCATGGGGTTCTCCAGGCAAGAATACTGGAGTAGGGTGCCATTCCCTTCTCCATGGGATCTTCTCAACACAGGGATCAAACCTGAGCCTCTTGCTGTCTCTTGCATTCTGCAGGTGGATAAAACTCTCATCTTAAAATGCTGTACCTATTTTAACTGGAATGCAGAAGACTCTGAAGTCTTCAAAATTCCAAATTAGCCTTATCGAAAGATCTGTTCTAGAAGGCTAATGAAAAATTAATGATATGAAAAGTACCTAAAACAAACAAAAGCTAAAGACTGATGTACTGATCTCGGATGGCCTGCAACGGCTTGAAGCAGGCTTTCAGTTCCCGGCCAGAAACTGACATCGGGTCATAGCAAAGAGAGCATCAGATCCCAGCCACTAGACTGGGGGGTCAGGAACAAGGCCCTGGTCCTTTGGCTTTGCAGAAAAAGAATTCCCACAAAGACAAAGGTAGTGAAACAAGCGAAATGATTATTGGGAGGAAAAACTACAGTATGTGTGGATAGAACACAAGCCGACTCAGAGAAAGACAGCTGCACCCTCGTGGTAGTTTAAATCACTTTTATGTTTATAAGTTTAAATCACTTCTACGGGGCATTTCTTCCAGGTCTCCTTTGGCCTGTCATTTTGATTTGCCTGGTTCAGAGTCCATATCTGGTATGTCTCAAGAGTCTCCCATGTGTGCATGCATCTCTTAGTCAAGATGGGTTCTCCTGAAGAGCCTGTAGGTAGTTAGGATCGCTGAGCATCACTCCCCTTTTGACCTCCAAGAAGCACGTGTAGTCAGGGAGGTTTCCTGACTTTGAGAATGAGAACTATGGACTGGCTTATCTTCAGTCTGTGCAGGGCCCAGCTGCTCGCCCTGCCGTTTGCCTGGGGGCCCCATCTATCTCCTGCCTCCGAACTATCTATCTATTCCTCTCTATCCTTCATTTGAGTGCTCATTCTAGCAATCCTCTGAGTTGCCTGTCCACCCTGGACAGACTATTAAATGATTGCTTTAGAAATGGGACCGCTTGAGGCTATAGGCAGAACCCTTCAGCTCAAAGGCCAAGCTGAGGGCCATAATTAAAGAATTTTTTAAACCCAGGGAGGATCTTCAAAAGTTTTTGTAAATGGATTACCCAGATGTGAGGCTAACTGAACTCATAAATTTAGCTGATATTCTGAGTCTGATAGGTTTTTTTTGGCCTTCTTCTCCTGAGCTAAATGAGGAAAAGAAAAATATTCCAACATAGTTGAATTAGTATGTCAGTCCTTTGATATCATTAAGGTGGCCACCCAGTTTTTTGAGGAACTAAAAACAGCTGTCCTTGTTTTACAAATCTTGTCTTTTCAGAACTAGATTAGATCAGATCAGATCAGATCAGTCGCTCAGTCGTGTCCGACTCTTTGTGACCCCATGAATCCCAGCACGCCAGGCCTCCCTGTCCATCACCAACTCCTGGAGTTCACTCAGACTCACGTCCATCGAGTCAGTGATGCCATCCAGCCATCTCATCCTCTGTCGTCCCCTTCTCCTCCTGCCCCCAATCCCTCCCAGCATCAGAGTCTTTTCCAATGAGTCAACTCTTCGCATGAGGTGGCCAAAGTACTGGAGTTTCAACTTTAGTATCATTCCTTCCAAAGAAATCCCAGGGCTAATCTCCTTCAGAATGGACTGGTTGGATCTCCTTGCAGTCCAAGGGACTCTCAAGAGTCTTCTCCAACACCACAGTTCAAAAGCATCAATTCTTTGGCACTCAGCCTTCTTCACAGTCCAACTCTCACATCCATACATGACCACAGGAGAAACCATAGCCTTGACTAGACGAACCTTTGTTGGCAAAGTAATGTCTCTGCTTTTCAATATGCTATCTAGGTTGGTCATAACTTTCCTTCCAAGGAGTAAGTGTCTTTTAATTTCATGGCTGCAGTCACCATCTGTAGTGATTTTGGAGCCCAGAAAAATAAAGTCTGACACTGTTTCCACTGTTTCCCCATCTATTTCCCATGAAGTGGTGGGACCGGATGCCATGATCTTCGTTTTCTGAATATTGAGCTTTAAGCCAACTTTTTCACCCTCCACTTTCACTTTCATCAAGAGGCTCTTCAGTTCCTCTTCACTTTCTGCCATAAGGGTGGTGTCATCTGCATATCTGAGGTTATTGATATTTCTCCCGGCAATCTTGATTCCAGCTTGTGTTTCTTCCAGTCCAGCATTTCTCATGATGTACTCTGCATATAGGTTAAATAAACAGGGTGACAATATACAGCCTTGACAAACTCCTTTTCCTACTTGGAACCAGTCTGTTGTTCCATGTCCAGTTCTAACTGTTGCTTCCTGACCTGCATACAGATTTCTCAAGAGGCAGGTCAGGTGGTCTGGTATTCCCATCTCTTTCAGGATTTTCCACAGTTTATTGTGATCCACACAGTCAAAGGCTTTGGCATAGGCAATAAAGCAGAAATAAATGTTTTTTCTGGAACTCTCTTGCTTTTTCCATGATCCAGCAGATGTTGGCAATTTGATCTCTGGTTCCTCTGCCTTTTCTAAAACCAGCTTGAACATCAGGAAGTTCATGGTTCACATATTGCTGAAGCCTGGCTTGGAGAATTTTGAGCATTACTTTACTAGCATGTGAGATGAGTGCAATTGTGCAGTAGTTTGAGGATTCTTTGGCATTGCCTTTCTTTGGGATTGGAATGAAAACTGACCTTTTCCAGTCCTGTGGTCACTGCTGAGTTTTCCAAATTTGCTGGCATATTGAACTAGAAGTGTGACTCTGAAAACTGGAAGCCTACCAATCCTTTTACCACGCCCCAAACCTTCCCTGTTTATCTTAAAAGGCCTTTAAGTATTGAGAAAGGTCAATAGAGTCATCAGCATTAAGTGTAATACTTGTTGTTATTTTGTTGTTTTGTAGTTGCTAAGCTGTGTCTGACTCTTCACAACCCTACAGACTGTAGCCCATCAGGCTCCTCTGTGGGATTCTTCAGGCAAGAATACTGGAGTGGGTTGCCATGCCCTCCTCCAGGGGATCTTCCCGACCCAGGGATCAAACCTGTATCTCTTACATCTCTGCAATGACAGGCAGGTTTTTTACCACTAGCACCAACTTTGGGTTTTGTCTGCAATATTACTGGTTTTAATCTGTGTTTTACAGGTATAAGGAAGCCTTTCTCCTCAAGCTAACTATGACTGACGGCAGTTTGGTAAATTATAACTTTGTAAGTAAAATTGAAACTCTTTTCTCTCTACTGAATCCCTCCAGAAATTGGAAACTCTTAGGTTTCCAGCAGTCTCATCAGGAAGGTGAATAAGAAAGGCTGCCTCTTAGCAGATGGAACTCAGTGAGACCTTGAGAAGGGAGGAATCCACCGAAATCTAAGAGATACTGCAAGCGACTCTGATGGCAAGTCCTTCTTGTGGCTTTCTTGGCTTAAGAGGCATTTTACAAGTTCAGTTTGAGATTCTTTATAAAAAGTTCTAGCACAGCCAACTTCAAAGAGCCTGTATGATCAATTACACTTATGTAAATGATCAGGCTAAGTTTATTGAAACCAGACTTATTTTGCAAATAAACTGGTCCTAACTAGGCTATATTTGGTAGAAATTAGCTTTATTCTAGAGGGGGAAATTATATTCAGTGGGCATTAAGTAGCAGTGTTATTGTTTTTTGAGAGGTTTTTTTTTTTTTTTTTTGGTATGTGTGTTTACTGCCTAAGATTCATTTCTCAGACTGCTCCTTGTTGCCCTGTTACCTTATGAAGTTTGTTTCTGAAGCTTAACACAATAATCTTTGGGGAACGATCAGATGCCCCATGACCTGCAACCAGAAGATTATGCATGGTCACAGCTATGCCACTCTTCCTCCTTAACTGCAGGACACAGTTCACTTTCGAAGGGGTTAAGGTGACCGCCTCCAAAGGGTCTGAAGATACAGGGAAAGGGCTCAATGGCAAACACACGCATTTAATTTCCATTTAGAAAATATTCCTTGTGTGAAATTTTAAAGTGAGGAAGTAAGGCAAGGCTGAGGGGAGAAATGTAAAGGAAAGTTTTCTGGAACAGAGCCCTTGCCTAGGAGAGATAACAACCAAGCACGTGTTTCTCACAGTTGGCCCTGACCAGTTGAAGATGATCAAGGACCATGAACTCGGGGAGACCCTGGCCCACCAGACTCTCACTGGTCCTAACTGAAGTCTTCCTTAGCAGCAAGGAATGAGGTTTGTTCTAGCCAACTGTGTTTATTTTTGTTTCCTTTTTTATTGCAGTATAGTTGATTTACAATGTTGTATTAATCACTTCTGTTCAGCAAAGTGATTCAGTTATACGTACATGTGGTGATTTCGTTCACTAAGTCGTGTCTGACTCTTTGCGACCCCACGGACTGTACCCAGCCAGGCTGCTCAGTCCATGGGATTCTCCAGGCAGGAATACTGCAGTGGGTTGCCATTTCCTTCTCCAAGGGATCTTCCTGACCTAGGAATCAAACCCGGGTCTCTTGAATCGCAGGCAGATTCTTTACCGACTGAGCTCCCGGGGAAGCCTCTATACATACATATACATTCTTCTTATAATGTATTCTTCTGTATTATCATTTACTGTAGGATATTGAATGTAGTCCTCTGTGTTTATAGTAGGACTTTATTGTTGATCCGTCTGTTTATAATGGTTTACATCTGCTAACTCCAACCTCCCCCTCCAGCCCTCCCCCACTTCCCTCCCCCTTGGCAACTACAGTCTGTTCTCTTTGTCTCATTCTGTTTGTTTCATAGATACATTTATGCCATGTTTTAGATTCCACAGATATGGGATATCATATGATATTTATCTTTCTCCGTCTGACTTACCTCACTTAGTATAATCTCTAGTTGTATCCATGTTGCTGCAAATGGAATTATTTCTTTTTTGTGGCTGAGTAGTATTCCATTCGGAGAAGGCAATGGCACCCCACTCCAGTACTCTTGCCTGGAAAATCCCATGGACGGAGCAGCCTGGTGGGCTGCAGTCCATGGGGTCGCTAAGAGTCGGACACGACTGAGCGACTTCACTTTCACTTTTCACTTTCATGCATCGGAGAAGGAAATGGCAACCCGCTCCAGTGTTCTTGTCTGGAGAATCCCAGGGACAGTGGAGCCTGATGGGCTGCCGTCTATGGGGTCGCACAGAGTCGGACACGACTGAAGCGACTTAGCGGCAGCAGTATTCCATTGTATATATGCACCGTATCTTCTTTATGCATTCCTCTGTCGATGGGCATTGAGACTGTTTCTGTGTCTTTAGCCAACTGTGTTTAGGCCTGTGGATTCATTCTGTCCTCTCCAGAGAGACCCAGGGTACTGGGTCTCTATCCTTAGTTACCAGTAACTGCAAGAAACCTGCTCCTGGCCAGCACTTTTTCCCTCTCAGTGAATTTCTACTTCCTCACCAGCTTGTGTTCCTTTGTTTGATAAGTCAGTAGACTTAGCTTTTTATTTCATCTATTCATCTATCCACTCCTTCATCCATTTTCCATCCATCTCTTTGCTTATTATTTCTTTTTTAGCTCTGGTGGTCTTCATTTTGTTTGTTGACAGGCATAAATAAATTAGTATATGTAAAGCACTGATAAGCGATAGCTATTATTATCTTTTTCACTCACTAGTATCTGGTGTATATAAGAACAGCATGTCACTGAAACATTTTAGTTCTGTGTCTTTGGAAGAATACATGAATGAGAATCCTTGACTTCAGCTGACAGGAGGTTTCTAACCCAAGTTTGTAAATGACCATGTGGTATTCAGGAGTGCCTCATCTGGTGTCTAGAAAGAAGCCTGGGAGTGTTCTGGGCTTTTCAGTGGGAGAGAGGCTGATAGATTCAGATCTAAGTTCCAGGTCGAACACTGATGTTTGAAAGACTACTCATTGTGATGCTAACTTAATGGACTTTTGAAAATCATAACTCTGAACTCTTTAAGAAAACGGGTTAAAAAGTAGCTTGTTGGTGTATGCTTATCTGGAAGGCCTGTTTCTACAGCTAAGCCTGTGTCCGCACCTGCCCGTGTGCACACAGCCTTGATCTCACACTGTAGACTCCAGAACAGCACACAAGGCTGGGCCCTTGGTACTAAGGGAGTGACTCTGTCTGAGAGCAAAGAGAGACTGAGGACACTTCTCAGTAAGTTGCACAGAATAAGGCCTGTTTTTTCTTGGACCTGCCGTTCTGTGTCCCCAGAAGCTCTTTGTCCTGCCTCTGATGGCCTGGTCAGTCACCGCTGCAGCGGTAGTGGGCAGTCCAGGCCCTCCTGGTGAAGGCCAGCCCATCTTCCATCCTGCCGGCCCGGGCTGTCGTGGCCTATGTTTGAACCAGCCAGTGAAGGAAGGTCATGGGCAATTTTGAACCAGCTGCCAAGTGCTACAGAAACTTTAACCACAGAAAAAAGGCGGGGTGGGGGGACTCTGAGCTCAGGACCCTAGATGCCACTTCCCTGCTTCTGCAGGTGGGGGGCCGGGGGAAAGACCACTGGGGACTGCCTGACAAAGATGACGGCAAGGGCACTTGGACAGAGGCCGCAGTCCAAGCATCACAAGCTGGGAGCCAGCTCCGCTTCATGTGCGGGCTCCTCCTCTTCTGGTCGTCCTTTTAGCTGGAATGAATTATTCACTTGCAGTCTCTGCTTGCGCCAGTTGTCCAGCTGGCGTGGCCGCAGCTCCTTTCCCCAGACCAACGCTGAAGAGCCTACAGAAGCAGGAAAGAAGCGTGGGTTCCAGACCACTCCCGATGTGCTGCTTCCTGAGACCGGTGCCTCGAGCTCTCATGTTACTGTCAAGAGGATGCTCGAGTGTCCTTTCCTTCCCGCCTGTGATGCATCCAAGGGACCCCAAAGGCCACCTGGTCCAGTTGCTTTCCGGTGAGCCCCATCCGTGCTGCTCTGGGGCCTTGTGGGTCATGCCAGGAGGTGCACACAGGCCCTGCCCTGTGTTGTGGTGGTGGAGGCACGGGGTGCAAACTCTCCTGAGAGTGGCCCGTGACTGGTCCACCAGTAGCTGCTAGTGTTATGTGAGTGGGAGGAAGGGCCCTTCACCCCAGCCTCTTCCTGGTGTCACAGCTTTTTGTTAACATCTCTTTGGTGCATGCACACATGCACACACACAGCCATTGCTCCCAAGACATCCCCCTAGTTCAGGAAGGACTGGCTCTTCCTGGTTACAAAACCAGGTTGTAACAAACTTCTCTAATACTCTCAGATGTCAGAAGCCATTTATGGCCTAGTTTGCCAAGAATTAGGAACTCAGCTAAGGAGTTCTCCTGGCATAACTATCTCCAATTCTCAAACCAACTCTACTGCTGCAACCTCTACACGGTAGAGTCAGTGCTTCTTGCTAATTACACAGCATCCTGGGATCTTGCTTTATATCAGCACCCATCCCTCTCTGCTCATTGAAGGTATTTAATAGATGCTTCTCAAGATACCCACACAGGCTACTTAAGAAGAGATTTTCAGTTTACAGTCACCCACCCGGTTATTCCTTGAGGGCTTGGATTCCTTTCTCTCATAGTTACTGTTTTAATCTACTGCCTTCCACTGAACCATGAGACCAGATTTTCAGCCTAAGAGGCTTCGGAAAGCATTAAAAGCAGTATCTAAAGGTGCAAAACGGATTAAGTTCCTCCTGGGAAGAGAGCTACACAACAGACTGTTTTGTGCAAATACAGTTTCTGCCTCAGAGAACAGTCACTCAGGCAAGACTTTTAAACTGTGCCTTTGTCTCACCTGATGGATAAAATGACATATAAATTCAGACAAAATGAGAATGTGGGGAATTTGAAAAGTGAGAACACAAAAGCAGTTAGACACAATCTCATCACCCAAAGATAGTACTAGTAACATTTTATTTCCTTCTGAGTATTTTCACTTAACAAAAGCAACAGGTGTCATTTCTTAAAGGATAGTTTTAGGTTTACAGCAAAATTGAGCAGGAAGTCCCTGCTGGTCCAGTGGTTAAGACACCACCTTCCAATGCAGGGGGTGAGGATCGATCCCTGGTGGGGAATCCAAGATCCCACATGCCTCTTGCTCCACCCCACCCCCCCAAAAAAACCCACACCCGAAACATTAAAAAAAAAAAAGGAACATTGTAACAAATTCAATAAAGACTTAAAAAATGGGCCACATCCAAAAAAAATCTTAAAAAATAAATTGAGCTGATAGTAAAAATATTTCCCATGTGTCCTTTCCTGCCCTCAACTTCCCCTGTTACTAATGTCTGCATTAGTTGGCAGAGTTGTTGAAACAACTCTGATGAAACAATATTATTATTAAGTACAGTCCAGCAGGTGCACTGAGTTTCACTCTCGGTGTGGTGCGGTTCCTGGTTTTGACACGTGCCTGGATCATGCATCTGCCCAGACAGCCTACACCCATCAGGTTCCCCACTTCCTTTCTATCTTGTCAGATCCAAGCAAGCAGCTACTGCTCTCTGCTTTTAATGTCAGAGCCTAACAAGACTCCTTTACCTTATTTGCCCTCTGACTCTCCTTGTCGATAAACTCAGACACCACAGGACGCATCAGCCTATACTTAGCCAGTCCCCTGAGTTCATATTGTGGATGGTTTTCCCCCTTATATGGATTATTTAAAAATCAGTTCATGGAAACAGCTTTCCGTGATCTCGATAACATTCCAGAACAGTTGAGGAAAACGCAGTGCCGTGTGGCGTCCCCCAGCATGTCCCAGAAAAAGGTGGGTTTTTTTTTTTTTGGTCTGAGGGCTTGAGGCCTGTGCTGAGTGCCAGTTTTCACCTGGCTACCTGCGCCGCGGCAGGGGGTGGGCCTCCCTGGAGTCTGGGGGGAGGTGGGGGATCGCCCCCGCCCCTCCCGAGTCCCAGCTTCCTTGCTCCTGCAGGGAGGACCTCGCTTCAGCATCCTGCCCTCTCACTCCCATCCATCCGCGCCCTTCGGAGCCTTTGGATGGAAACCCGGCACTGTTTTCTTTTGCTTTGGGGACTGGTTGGCCTCCTGGGGCAGTGGGCACTGGCTGTGGCGGAAGTGGACTAGGGCCGTGTGGTGGCTTTAAGGCCTGTGTCACCTGGCTCACCGGGCCAGGACAGACTGCTTCTGGGAATGGCAAACTGCAGAAGGCTTTGGATGCTTTTGGACTGTGGTGTTGGAGAAGACTCTTGAGAGTCCCTTGGACTGCAAGGAGATCCAACCAGCCCATCCTCAAGGAAATCAGTGCTGAATATTCACTGGAAGGACTGATGCTGAAGCTGAAACTCCAATACTTTGGCTACCTGATGTGAAGAACTGACTCATTGGAAAAGACCCTGATGCTGGGAAAGATTGAAGGTGGAAGAGAAGGGGACGACAGAGGGTGAGATGGCTGGATGCCATCACCGACTCAATGGACATGAGTGTGAGTAAACTCTGGGAGTTGATGATGGACCGGGAGGCCTGGCGTGCTGTGGTCCATGGGGTTGCTAAAGAGTCGGACACAACTGAGCAGCTGAACTAAACTGAACTGATGGAACGCTGTCCAGAAAGTTTTCACCCGAGGGTGAAAGACTGGCAACATCTCTTTGCCCATTTGCATGTAAGTGCACGTCAGAATGAACGGAAAGAAGAGCACTTTGTGGTGGTGGCGGCGGTGGTGGAGCTGTTAGAACCATAAAACTCTGTATCTGCAGAGCCTGGCCTCCTGCACGGGTCGTGTTAGCCTGGAGCTCAGCGCGGCTAGGATGCTGTGGCCACAACGCAGGGCCAAGGGGGAATCTCTGAAGTCTTCAGAGCTGGCGCTGCCAGAGGTGGTTCCTTGCTTCTGTTCCAGGTGCCACAGCTGGTTTGTGGCAGAAGTGAACGCTGTGTCCAGGACAGCAGTGTCCACATCTCCCATGCAGGCGTGCTAAAGCCTCTTTAAGAACAGGCCAGGCAGCCCTTCAGCCGGGGTAGACCCCTTTCAGAGATGCCTCTACAAGCCTGACCCCCTGTGTGCGGGTCACCTCATGGGACCAAGAGCCCAACTGAGAGGCCTTGTTTGATTTTCCGTCCAGAGTCCAGTCTGTCCCCTGACCCCTGGCCCAGAACTATTTATTCCAACCATTCCTAGCCTGTTGCCCTGGCTCAAAGCAAAGTAAACAAAAGGTTACCTCCAGCCCTCGAGCCCTGCTCAGAGGGGTCAGAGAGAATGAGTGCTGTGGTCATGTGGTTGGTGAGTCATTTTTGCCCCTGAAACAAACACTAAAATAGAGTCCAGTGCAGGGCCTGGGAGGGCTTTGAGAGCCGAGAGGCAGCAAACGTTGGAAATGTAGTCTTTGGGCCAGAGACACTAGGTTTGAATCTGGTTTTGACTCCTCTGAGCTGTGTCACCTTAGGCAGACCTCTTAACCTCTTTGGGCCTTAGTTTGCTGTTGTTTAGTCACTGCGTCGTGTCTGACTCTTTTGTGACCCCATGGACTGTAGCCTGCCACGCTCCTCTTCCATGGGATTTTTCAGGCAAGGATACTGGAGTGGGTTGCCATTTCCTCCTCCAGAGGATCTTCCTGACCCAAGGATCAAACCCGCGTCTCCTGCACTGCAGGCGGATTCTTCACCATGGAGCCACCTGGGAAGTCCCAAACAGGGCTGATGATAGTTCATATCTTATACGGCAGTTGTGAGGATTACATGAAAATAAACAAACAACAAACCCCACAAAGGTAAAGTTCTTAGCCTGCTGCCTGGCCTAAGTAAGCTCTTGCATGCATGCTAAGTCATCTCAGACACAGCCAGTTCTTTGCAACCCTATGGACTATACTGCCGGCCAGGCTCCTCTGTCCATGGGATTCTCCAGGCAAGAATACTGGAGTGGGTTGCTTTGCCCTGCTCCAGGGCATCTTCCCAATGCAGGGATTGAACCCACATCTCTCTGCATCTCCTGCATTGGCAGGCAGGTTCTTTACCACTAGCACCACCTGGGAAGCCCAAGTAAGCTCTTCGGTTCAGTTCAGTTCAGTCGCTCAGTCGTGTCTGACTCTTTGCGACCCCATGGACTGCAGCACGCCAGGCCTCACCTCACTGTCCATCACCAACTCCCGGAATTTACTCAAACTCATGCCCATTGAGTCGGTGATGCCATCCAACCATCTCATCCTCTGTCGTCCCCTTCTCCTCTTGCCCTCAATCTTTCCCAGAATCAGGGTCTTTTCAAATGAGTCAGCTCTCTGCATCAGGTGGCCAAATAATTGGCATTTCAGCTTCAACATCAGTCCTTCCAATAAACACTCAGGACTGATCTCCTTTAGGATGGACTGGTTGGATCTCTTTGCAGTCCAAGGAACTCTCAAGAGTCTTCTCCAACCCCGCAGTTCAAAAGCATCTATTCTTTGGTGCTCAGCTTTCTTTATAGTCCAATTCTCACATCCATACATGACTACTGGAAAAACCATAGCCTTGACTAGACGGATCTTTGTTGGCAAAATAATGTCTCTGCTTTTGAATATGCCCTCTAGGTTGGTCATAACTTTTCTTCCAAGGAGTAAACGTCTTTTTATTTCATGGCTGCAGTCACCATCTGCAGTGACTTTGGAGCCCCCCAAAATAAAGTCTGTCACTGTTTCCACTGTTTCCCCATCTATTTGCCATGAAGTGATGGGACTGGATGCCATAATCTTAGTTTTCTGAATGTTGAGCTTTAAGCCAACTTTTTAACTCTCCTCTTTCACTTTCATCAAGAGGCTCTTTAGTTCTTCTTCACTTTCTGCCATAAGGGTGGTGTCATCTGCATATCTGAGGTTATTGATGTTTCTCCCGGCAATCTTGATTCCAGCTTGTGCTTCATCCAGCCCAGCATTTCTCATGATGTACTCTGCATATAAGTTAAATAAGCAAGGTGACAGTATACAGCCTTGACGTACTCCTTTCCCTATTTGGAACCAGTCTGTTGTTCCATGTCCAGTTTAACTGTTGCTTCCTGACCTGCATACAGATTTCTCAAGAGGTAGGTCAAGTGGTCTGCTATTCCCATCTCTTTCAAGAATTTTCCACAGTTTATTGTGATCCACACAGTCAAAGGCTTTGGCATAGTCAATAAAGCAGAAATAGACATTTTTCTGGAAGTTTCTTGCTTTTTCCATGATCCAGCAGATGTTGGCAATTTGATCTCTGGTTCCTCTGCCTTTTCTAAAACCAGCTTGAACATCAGGAAGTTCACGGTTCACGTATTTTTGAAGCCTGGCTTGGAGAATTTTGAGCATTACTTTACTAGCATGTGAGATGAGTGCAATTGTGCAGTAGTGTGGGCATTCTTTGGCATTGCCTCTCTTAGGGATTGGAATGAAAACTGACCTTATCCAGTCCTGTGGCCACTGCTGAGTTTTCCAAATTTGCTGGCATATTGAGTGCAGCACTTTCACAGCATCATCTTTCAGGATTTGAAATAGCTCAGCTGGAATTCCATCACCTCTACTAGCTTTGTTCATATTGATGCTTCCTAAGGCCCACTTGACTTCAGACTCCAGGATATCTGGCTCTAGGTGAGTGATCACACCATCATGATTATCTGGATCATGAAGATTTTTTTTGTACAGTTTTCTGTGTATTCTTGCCACCTCTTCTTAATGTCTTATGCTTCTGTTAGGTCCGAACCATTTATGT
Organism: Bos mutus; assembly: GCF_027580195.1. NCBI lineage: Eukaryota > Metazoa > Chordata > Mammalia > Artiodactyla > Bovidae > Bos > Bos mutus. The sequence goes on from NC_091623.1 coordinate 26,420,986, forward strand.
CCTTTATTGAGCCCATCTTTGCGTGGAATGTTCTCTTGGTATCTCTAATCTTCTTGAAGAGATCTCTAGTCTTTCCCACTCTATTGTTCTAAAGTAAGCTCGTAAGATACTGTGATTTTTATTATTCACTCATGAGGCATATCCCGAAGCATCAGTATGTTGGGTCACGGGTGTCCCTCACGCAGTCTGTGAACACTGTTGCCAAAGCAGCAGCACCCTTCATCTGACATCTTTGCCTTGTTTTTCCGGCTTCCTGCTTTCACAAACCCTCCTGGATTTAGGTCCGTAACCTCTTAGGCAAGAAAAGTTTCCTATGAGTGTGACATATATGAGCACAACCCTCAAGAGCCAGGGAGGTTCTGGCAAAACCGCTCACAGTCTGTAAGTTTCATGTGAATTTCCCAGTACCCGCCACCTGGAAGCCGCTGAGCTGTGCCTGCAGACTGCTCCCTCCCGCAGCCAGCGGCGGTTGACTTCATCTCGCAGTCAGCCCTTGATCTGCTCCATGCTGACAGCCCGTCCTGACCGGCTAGAGGATTGTGACAAGCTTTTGTTTCCATGTGGGCGAAATCTTTGGAAAAGGGGAAAGCTCCTCAGTGAGCCATCATCCTCAGACGTGGTTAGGTTATGAGTAATTCTACTAGCAGAGCCAGGGAGCTGGCAGTCCTTAGGTTGAGACTGTGTTACCAATTGTACAGAGCAGTGGGAGAGGAACGGGGATACTTGATGCAAAAGCCTCTGTCAGCTGGGAAGCTGCTTACCAACCCAGAAAGGCATATGATGATGTCCACTCTGGGAGGTCACTGCAGACACTCCTGAATATGCAGCCTCTCTGTGTTCCTGCACACACGTGCGCGCGCGCACACACACACACACACACACACCAGCCGCATGCTATGGTGAGGAAAGGAGGGTGCGTGGCCTGGAGGATTGGTTTGGATAAAGGGTGCACATTCCTGCTAGTGTTTTTGTTCTCTTTCCAGAATGGACTGTAGCCCGCCAGGCTCCTCTGTCCCTGGAACTCTCCAGGCAAGAATAACGAGTTGGTGAGGAAAGCGGGTCGTGTGGCCTTGAGGATTGGTTTGGATAAAGGGTGCATATTTCTGCTAGTGGTTTTTTTTTTCTCTCTCTCTCTCTCTTTGCAGAATAGACCGTAGCCCGCCAGCCTCTTCCGTCCCTGGGACTCTCCAGGCAAGAACACTGGAGCCGGCTGCTGGGCCACCTCGGCGGTCCCCGGCAGGAGGCTCTGGGGTCCGCGATCAACTCGAGCCCGCCGCGCCGTCGCCGGCGTCCAGCAGGGGGCGCTGCACCCCGGCTCGCCGGCCCTCTCTTCCCCGCCGAGGCCGCCGAGACGCCGGCCAGTCGGGGAGCGGGTCTGCGCGCGCACGTTCTCGGGCGGCCGCCGTGGCCAACGCGCACGGTGACACGCTGGCTGGACGAGGGCCTTTGTCAGAAGCCACGGGGACCTGGCGTTTCCGCACGACGGGAAAAACAAAGGCCTTCTGCCTGCCTGGCCGGGGTTGACATTGGCTCACCCACTGATCCCCGGGCTTTTGCAGGCAGAATGAGTTCGTGCGAGATCGCAGGACCTTGCCATGAGTCACACTCACTTTCTGTAAATCCGAGTCAACAGCACACTTCCCCTTACTTTAGGCCATTGCTTGAAGTTTTAGGTCGCCCGGTGGTGTTTGCGTTAACAAGAGACTCGAATATTTCACAAGTCCTTTTTTTTTTTTTTTTAAAGGCAAAACCAACTTGGGGGGCAGATTTAGAGTTGGAGAGTTTTGATCGCTTCTAGCTCCCAAAATAGGTTGGCCTTATATATTATTTACATGTTTCAGAAGTATGCCGTGTAAAAATTCAAGGGAAACTTGCGAAATATTTTCTGGCAGGAGGCCCAGGAGGGGTTATTCAGGGAGATAACGATGACTGGACCAGGCGTGGGAGCAAGACACGTAGGTGAGGAAACTAGCCCAGAGCTTCTTTTTTTTTTTTTTTACACCTAGAAAAAAAAAGTAAACACCTGCAGTTGATCTGTACTGAGGATTATGGGCAAATTTTGATATTCTGGGAAACAGACAAGATGGGATTAAAAGTAAAGAGACTTTTAAGAATGTCATTCATTCCTTTTTTTAAGTAACCATGTAATTTATCATTTTTTGCCAAACTTGTATTGCTTTTAACAATAAAGTTTAACAGTAAAAAAAAAGACTAAAGGGACACCAGAAAAAAAAAAAAAAAGTAAAGAGACAAACAAGAGACCTAGGAGGGTTTGGAAGGGTTTGAGCCAGTGAACAAGGAGCCTGAATAATACCATCAGGTGGAGCACCTGAAGAGAAGTAACTTGGCAGGCGTTGGAGGCTCGGGGAAAACTTTTCATTGGCCACCGGCCTGGAATCCACTGTACATGGGGTAGCATCCCTGGGCCTTGCAAAAGTGTTTCCCTTGCCAGCCTTTCCAGCAGGCTGCTCTGGATCCTTCTTCACCACATTTAGGGGGAAATACATCCCCAAGAGAGTATGAGGTGGCACTAGCTAAGAATCTGCTTGCCAGTGCAGGAGACGCAGGTTCGATCCTTGGGTCCGGAAGATCCCCTGGAGGAGAAAATGGCAACCCACTCTGGTATTCTTGCCTGGTGAATTCCACGGACGAGGAGCCTGGCGGGCTACAGTCCACAGGGCTGCAGAGAGCTGGACGTGACTAAGTACACACACATCCCCCAAAAGTTCCCTGCACCCTCATTCCTAACTTTTAGCTAATTGTCCCCTGCCAGGACTTTTTTCTATTGATATCCAATCCCCTTTCTCATCTCATGAAATCTCAAATCTGATTGTCTCCTGAAAGTTCTCCTACAGAAATTTCTATGCCTGGTGAAATTTTTGTGCTTTTTTTTTTTTGTATGTACTATTATTATTATATTTTTAAATCCTTTTATGGTTTTATTGCAGAGAAGGCAATGGCACCCCACTCCAGTACTCTTGCCTGGAAAATCTCATGGATGGAGGAGCCTGGTAGGCTGCAGTCCATGGGGTCGCTAAGAGTCGGACACGACTGTGCGACTTCGCTTTCACTTTTCACTTTCATGCATTGGAGAAGGAAATGGTAACCCACTCCAGTGTTCTTGCCTGGAGAATCCCAGGGACGGGAGAGCCTGGTGGCTGCCGTCTATGGGGTCACACAGAGTCGGACATGACTGAAGTGACTTAGCATAGCATAGCATAGCATGGTTTTATTGAAAAAAAGGATCTTTGGGGACCAGAGAAGGTAGGAAACAGTTTGTGGTCTCTCTTAAGCTCCCTTTTCCTTCCAGACCTCATGAGGGTGGGGTCTCCAGCTGCCCTGCTAACCTCTTGCTTTGGTGGGATTAGGGTCGGGGGATGATAGGAGGGATGTAAGGACACACACGGAGCACCTTTAGACACAAAGATCTGGACGTGTCAGGTTAGTGAGCAAACAAATAACCCCAGATAGTTAGAAAACCAAGTCCAGCAGAGTTTAGCCTCACCCAACTAAACTCACCCCCGAACCTCCGCCTTGAGGCGCACGGGAAGCGTGATGCTCCTGTGTGTAATACCTTCTCATGAATGTATGCAACCTTATGAGCAATTCTTGGCTTGTAATATGAATTCTACCCTTTCCTTCTTCGCTCGGAAGAACATACTGGGGTTGAAGAAAATGAAAGGATTCGCATTCTTTCTAAGTGTGTGTGTGTGAATTTTTTATATGTATTTTATGTGAGAGGGGGGGAAAATGCCCACTGACACTTGGCTAAGTAATAGGTTATAATTGATCCCAGTACATCAGGGCAGTAGAGAGCAGGAAGGCCACACACACAGACGTACATGCACACACAGGTTGTCTATTCTGCGTAATTTTGGAAATGGGGAAATGGAAATTCCTAGAGAACTTAAGTGAATCTCTCGAGACTGTAGTATGTCAGAGGTCCAGTTCATGCCTTTAAACTTGTGTCTTTCGTCCTTTGTGAGGTGCCTGGGGATGACCAGGTGCCTGTCTGATACGTGCCACATTCCATTTTCAGAGGAGCTGAGATCAGGTACCCCCTACCAGTCCATCCTAAAGGAAATCAGTCATGAATATTCATTGAAAGGACTGATGCTGAAGCTGAAGCTCCAATACTTTGGCGACCTGATTCGAAGAACTGACTCATTTGAAAAGACCCTGATTGGGAATGATTGGAGACGGGAGGAGAAGGGGACGACAGGGGCTGAGATGGTTGGATGGCATCACCGACTCAATGAACATGAATTTGGGTAAACTCCAGGAGTTGGTGAAGGACAGGGAGGCCTGGCGTGCTGCAGTCCATGGGGTCGCAAAGAGTCGGACACGACTGAGCAACTGAACTGAACTGAACTGACAATTCGAGAAGGCTTGCGAGGACCACCATTCCCCAGAGTGCTGGTGAGTATCCTTCTCAGGAAGATGGCGCCTGAGGAGCCTGGTGTTCGTAAAGTGTGTGGGCTGGTGTATTGCTCAATCTTCTCAGCTTGACAGCATTGGTTTTCTGTAATTTGAGAGGAGTGTGGCATGTCAGCTTGGCTTTTATCATGCACCCCTCTTCTCTTCCTGAGGGCTGTTGGCCTTATGGAGAGTTCCTGGCGGCATTTTTAGTGTCTGAGCCTCTGTGTTTGCTCAGGTATCTGAGGCCATGGTTCAGCGACTTGCACAGATGCCCCTGATAGAACTGGTGACTGGTGGCTGGAAAGCCCAGAAATTGTCTGACAGCTTTCAGCTGAGTTACCACAAGTTTCCTGACAACTGACCTTCCAGAATTACAGGGTTTCATTAGCTACCCATCTTCATGCTAAATCAGGGAAAAAAAAAAAAAAAAAAAGGATATATTTTGGGGTAAAGCAAACGAGATGGATTCAGCGAACGTTCACGTACCACTTTTTGCCGTGGTCCCCTCTCCCTGTCTCTTTTTTTTTCATGCCGGCTGGCCTTCCCCAAGCCTTGCGTCTGTGGGCAAGGCTGCCTGGGGAAACAGCTGAGTCACAGCTTTGCTGCTTCTCTATAATTACAATTTTATCACCTCATCTGACATAGAAAGGGTGTTGGTTGGAAATGAAATACACATTAGGAATAAGCTCTTTAGAAACAGCAAAAAAAAAAAAAGCCTTTCATAATATGAAAGGCTATTTTTTTAAGAGTCTGGAGCTAAGGTTATGACGAGACAGAGGAGTCATCTCCCCTTCCTACCCCTACAATCATGGAGCCCAGAACATTCAAATCAACAACACTGTACTTTTTCCATTCTATCAACTCATCTCCTGGTTATTTTGCTTCATGTCCATAGCACACGGGTCCGGCTAACACACCATACCAGCCACCACCCCCCACATCTCTTCTCCCATCTTCTTTGCTGTTGAAGACTCTTCAAGATCACCTTCATTCTGAAATCTTCTTGTCCCCCCCAGTAGATACTCCTTCCCGCTGTATTATTTTGCTCTAGGAACTTAAAAAACAATGGTCTTGGGTTATTCTCAGTGTCCGTCACATCTCCAAAAGGGTTGTTGTTGTTCAGTCGCTCAGTCATGTCTGACTCTTTGTGACCCCATGGACTGTAGCCCCCAGGCCCCTCTGTCCATGGGGATTGTCTAGGCAAGAATACTAGAGTGGGTTGCCATGTCCTCCTCCAGGGGACCTTCCCAATCCAGGGACTGAACCACACCTGCACTGGCAGGCAGAGTCTTTACCACCAGCGGCACCAGCGAAGTACCTTTTTATTCTCCTTGTGGTTCTTCCTTCCACGGGGCAGTCGTCAGTATGATCTGATCTCAGATCTCCCTTGTTTCCAATTGAGATCAACCAGGTGCCCTCCCAGTCAAGCTAAGAACAAGGTCCCCCTTCCCACATGTACATGTGAACCATCCCCCAGTATAGCCAGGGACTGCCAACGAGTGACGTTCCCTCTTCCTCCTCTGCCCAAATGTGACCTTGGCGATACCATCTCCTGTTAGATGACCGACCCGGATGTTTCTGTTGCCTGGTTGCTATTTTGCCACATGCTTCCTGGACAGGTTTCCAGGTAACCTTAATGGCTGTGCTTCTGGGGAAGGAGGAGTAGAAAATAACTCACCTCTCCAGTAAGTGGCTTTCAAAATATAACAGCATTTAAAAGCTTTTAAAGAGCAGCTGTCTCCTTCCGGCCACCCGGGCCCTGTTTGCTTTGTGATAGGAGCCCCCGTAAGGCTCCGTGCTTGGCAACCTCCGACTTGGACAGAAGGCAGATTCAAAGGCTGGGGGATTGATTTTTCTCTGGAGGGCTTTTCCATGAGGGCCATGGGAGGGGAGTCTTTAGGGAAGCGGTGATCAGTGAGATTTGCCTCTCCCGTCTGCTGTGTGAGGCTCAACACACTCTTTGTCTCCACAAGCCAACCCCAAACCACAGAGCGGGGCAGTTTGTCCTGGAGAGGCTGAGACGATCAAGACCCGGAGGGTAAGAGGTCGGGGCCGTCACAGCCTCTCCTCCTACTCGCATTTCCATCTGAAACTTGCAGGGGAGACGTCCCTGAAATTGCTTGGTGTTTTGCTTTGATGTGGCCACAGTGTGGCCATCCAGGCTTACTGTGGTGCGGCTGGGTCCCGGGGCTCAAACATGGCCTGACTGTCCACTTTTGGAAACTGGGAGGCATTTTGGCCTCTGCCAGGGCTTGAGTTTCCCGTCCCTAGAGCCTTGAGCAAGACTCTCAGGTTTACCAAATCCTAGCCTCATGGTTTCTCCTGTCAGGGCCGGAGGAGGAGAAGCAGGCACATCATATCAACTCGACTTGCACCTTCCGTCCCTTCGTCTCTGCCCAGCATGGAGTAGCCAGGCGGAGACTAGCTAGAGGTGGGGTGTCAGGGGTGAGGGGAGGGATTGGTCGTGTGAGCTCTGAAAATACCATCTGGAAATTCTCACTGCGAATCACATCATTAGATCTTCTGTATATAGTTTTTATATTTTTTTCAAAAATGAAAGAAAGGGAGAAGTGAAAGTGAAGTCGCTCAGTCGTGTCCGACTCTTTGCGACTCCATGGACTATAGCCCACCAGGCTCCTCCAGCCATGGAATTTTCCAGGCAAGAGTACTGGAGTGGGTTTCCATTTCCTTCTCCAGGGGATCTTCCTGACCCAGGGATGGAACCCGGGTCTCCCGCATTGTGAGGCAGATGCTTTACTGTCTGAGCCACAGGGAAGCCCAAACTATTTTTTAATTCAAATTAAAAACCTACACTAGCTTTTAAATGTTCCGGACAATGTAGCAGATTTTTTGTTGTTTAAGAAATGCTGTTTTGAGTCTTCTGAAAGAGGTGCGGTCTCCACCTGGTTTTATTTTCTGTGCAAATTTATGTATCGACATACCATATCCAAGTGTTCTAAAATCAAATGCTCACAAGTATTTGACAATATCTAATAGCTACTAAATCAAGCCCAAATTTTCTCCAGATTTATTTCATCCTTTGGTGTTGCCTTGAGCAGAGAACTACTTAAGAACAGCAGCTGCTGCCCATCCAAGTTCACACTCATGGACACAGAGATGGTGGGCTTTTCCACTTTAGTGTGCGAACTGCTTTTCAAGGTTTAGGGAGAGCTGGGTTACATAGCACCTCCTAGGTCTCAACATTAAAAAAAAAAATTAATGTCTATTTTATGTATTGGGTCTTGGGGAATCTAATTAAAATATGCACATAAGTCTTTCAGGAGACAGGAGAGAGGAGTCATGCACCATTTTACATGTGTGAAGAGATAGTCTGGTTTATTTTGATGTTCATCAACTCCTTGAAAATAGATTGTAGACCACCATCGCTAAAAGTATCATTTGGCTTTAAAAACTGAATGTACTGCAGTTTCCTTGGGTTGTTAGCGTGGAATGGGTGGAACCAGAGGAGCTAAATAGTTCATCTTAAGGCAGATTGAGGTTCAACAAGTCCCTGTTTCTGGCAGGATTAACTCCCTGGGTCACATCAGTTTTGGATGGAAGATTCACTGGGCGGGTAGAAAACCAGTCTGTCAGACATCAGAGAGCAGGGCATGATGATGACTGGAGTTCCCACAAATCAAAAATATGAAGATTCATTCTCCCTTAGCATATATAATTCAAAACAAAGGCTGTGCAAAGCTACAACATAAATATAAAACATTCTCTTATGGTAACTTCCCAGTTGGTGAAAATACTTTGAGTTCTTACTTGCTCTTTGGAGCGCTGCTGTCCCAAGCACATGCTCAGTCTTCCTGTTAAGCTACCTTGGCATACCTGGCAAGGTGGGAAGGGGCAGCTATGAAGATGGTCATCTGAGAGAGTGTAGGTGCGTGGAGAGAGCGGGCTCCCAGTCCAGTCACAGGGCAAACAGAGGAAAGCGAAGACCCAGCGTGGGTCTGGAGTGGGTGGGTTTCAAAATGTATAGAACAGGTCCTTGTAGGTCCCAAGCCCCAGGGACTCAGTGTATGATCTGCACACATTCATTTTCTGGCTGGGAGGCTGGAGGCAAACAGACAGCTCATTAGGAAAATAACCGAAGAGCTAAATATAATGGAGGAAGTAGGCAACAGGTCCCAGGCAGATGAGTGTGGCTCACCGTCCTTCATGGGAGAGCAGAGACCAACGTGTCCGCCCCTCAAAGGTCAGTCACCGAGGGCTTTGTCAGATTGGGAAGGGAAAGGAGTTTTTTCTAAGGGCCTTTTGTGGAACACACACAGCTCTGGCCCCTGAGAATCAAATCAAGGTCTGGAAACCTGTGTAGCAACAGCTTGTATGCACGATGCTTAGAAACCAGCCCGGGGCCTGCCATCCTTTTTCATTTTTTTCCCGCCTCTTCTTTTTCTGAGAGCTAAGATCTCCCTGTGGTTGGGAAAGAGATCATGAAAAAAAAAAAAAAAAAGGACAGATCAAAAATCACCCAAAGCTGAAGTTATTCCCTTAGTTCTGAATAAAATCAAAGACTGTCACAATATTTTTGTTAGAAGAGATTATTCAGAAAACTCTATAGGAAGTATATTTTACAAATTCGAGTATTATTATTTGTATCATGGATCAGACTGTTTAGTGGGTAATGCGATATAATGTTTCAGCCTATATATTGAAATAAACCAAACCTAGGAGAAGGCAATGACACCCCACTCCAGTACTTTGCCTGGAAAATCCCATGGATGGAGGAGCCTGGTAGGCTGCAGTCCATGGGGTCGCTAAGAGTCAGACATGACTGAGCGACTTCACTTTCACTTTTCACTTTTATGCATTGGAGAAGGAAATGGCAATCCACTCCAGTGTTCTTGCCTGGAGAATCCCAGGGATGGGGGATCCTGGTGGCTGCCGTCTATGGGGTCACACAGAGTCGGACACGACTGAAGTGACTTAGCAGCAGCAGCAGATCAGCAATAAACTTGTCAAAAAATTGAAATATGACTTAAAGTAGAGCCTCGACTGTTTTTGACCTCTAGTTTGTTTTGTTAGATCCTATCTTCCATGTATATTACTGTTTCTTTCTTTTGCTTAGAGTGGTCAAGAATTCTTCTCTGTCCTTTTCTGTCTTCAAGGAGTGTTATAAACATGAGGAAGCGTCTCTCAAGAAAATGTGATATTTGTGCCTGTATTTACAGGTTTCCCCTCCTCCCCCACAGTATCGTTTAGTTTTCAACCAGCATACAGTTCTTGTTTTGTTTGCTTAGTTTTCCTAGATCTGCACCCTCAAGGGCTCTGGGCCCTTCAGATTTTGTGTTGTGAGAAGAAGCCCATGCCCCAAAGGCAGAAAGCTTAGGTCCCTGCACCAGCTGGGGTCCTGCTTTCTAGTCTAGGGCCGATGGCTGATCCTTCAGATTTTCTGAGATTCAGCTTTTGTAACTGTTTACAGAGTTATTTTGGACATCGAACAAAATAATGACTGTAAAAGCTCTACTCAGATGCAAATTATGCATTGTTATTAGTAAAGTTTCTATTTTATTCCGAGACAGAGGAGTGGTAGTAGTCATCCATTTGGTATTTCTTTTCTTCCTGCCCCTCGTTTTACACGTTTTCCTCCTCTATTCCTGTTCCTGGTTCTCTTCAAATTTCATGAGCTGAAAATGATGTCATCATTATTGAGTCATGACGCTGAGTCAGGCGTTGAGAATATGAATCAGCTGAAATTAAGGGAAGAGTCGTCTCAAGTCCAGAAGGACCTAACACTACGGAGTCAACTTCTGTTGAAGACAGAGAACTGTCTTGCATTGTAAAGTTCTAAGTGAAACCGTAAGTCAGAGTAATAAGCCAGAACTTCTAGGGCAAAGAACTGGGAACTCAATAGGCAATGAATCAAGAGTCAGAGGAATTGACAAATAGCTGCAGAGGGCAGTTTTGAACCTGTAGGCCTAGTAACATATAATCATCCTTGAAGACAGGAATATCATAATCTCAGCAAGCTGAATAAAGGCGTCCAACCAGTGAATCAAGGCAGTAGTTATGCAATGGCTTGCCTTGCAGTTCCAAAGCTTGCTGACAAGAGATTCTCTTTCTCTCCACCCTTTCATTGAAGTTTCTTGACCCAAGAGGGCTGAACACCTGGTAGGAGCCCATGCCTAAATCAGATTCCTTAAGCACTGGTTATTATCGTCCACCATGTTTCAGTTGTGCTTGATGTATTTATAAGTCAGCAATTCAAGCTTGTCTGCGAAACTCTAGTGCACAGAGTCTCAATCTTTGATTTTAAGCCATGGCCCCTTTGGAAGTCTGGTAAGGCCTCTGGATCACTTCTCAGAATGATTCTGAAAAGTATAAAACAGAATACATAGGATGCTAAGGAAACCAATTGTATTGAAGAAGTGATAAAGCAACATAGATGCTTCTTAGTACATTAAGTAAGATGTATTGGTGGGTTTAGTAAGTGTTGTACTTTCAAAGTAGTGATGAATGTTAATGATATTTCAAGATATTGACAACAATGGTTGGTGACTGTAACTCTTATGGTTTGTTCCCTATTTCATAATTGAAAGAAATACTAAATTTCAGTAACAGATTAGTGAAAATAAATGAGTCTTTCCCCGATCCAAATATATAGATCCCTGGAATACCATATAGACACCCCATTGGATGTCTGTGGACCCAAGGGAAACACTCCTGCTGGAGTGGCCTCTTTACCTCTGGCCCAGAGGACAGGCCCATGGACTGAGATGAATAGCATTACTTGTATCTTCTTGATGTATCTGTGTAGAAACCCAACTTTCACAGCTCCTCTCTAAATGGCATTCATCTGTTGAATTGCAAGAAGGAAATGTAAAATGCATTTGGGAACTAGAGGCAACATGTGCCTGCTTTGTGCTTTTGCTCAGGTGAGCAGGTATCCTTACAACAGGTAGTCAGGGTTTTAGCGTACTTGTCGAAATAAACTTCTGGAATCATCTTGACTTTAGGTGAGGGTTTCCAGGGCCTTCAGGGAATCCAAGAAGGCTCGTACAAACGTGGGCTAACATCAGGATCAAGAAAAGCTAAGGCCCACACTAGCATGACGTGTGGAAGAGGCAAGGAGTGTTTGGGCTCGGACATTTGAATAAGTCCAGGCTGGGCAGAGTTTAGTACAGCTTCAGGCCTGGGAGCTGGGGTAGCTGCAGAGTGTGGACCAAACAAGCTGTTTTTTACCAGTTTCACAGTGAACACATTTTTTAGTCACTCCCCAATGTCAGTAGAAACAGAAACAATACCCACTATTTTAGTTTGGGGGAGCTAGTTTTGTTTTAGAGGCTTAAAGAAGCAAAGAATGTACTAATGTCCACAGTTAGGCAATCTTGATATAGAATGTGTGCTCCAGGAAGCAAGAGGATTAACAGAGCTTAGAAGTAATATGCTTTAACCTTTCAGTGACATAGATTTTTATTTTGGCATCTTTTTTTTTTTTTAAGGGGAGGATGTTGCTACAGTGTTTTTCTTTTAACATGTACAACTTTTGCTGTAAGTTGTATGGGCATGAGCCAGATTTTATACACTTACATGTGTTAGATGTGTATGTGTGTTTGTATGTAGAAACTCCAATACTTTGGCCACCTCATGTGAAGAGTTGACTCATTGGAAAAGACCCTGATGCTGGGAGGGATTGAGGGCAGGAGGAGAAGGGGATGACAGAGGATGAGGTGGCTGGATGGCATCACCGACTCGATGGACATGGGTTTGGGTAGACTCCGGGAGTTGGTGATGGACAGGGAGGCCTGGCGTGCTGTGATCCATGGGGTCACAAAGAGTCGGACATGACTGAGCAACTGAACTGAACTGAAGTCTAGTTTTATTTTTGTACATATTGTTGTCTGTTACCTGGATAAAGAAGCATTTGGAAAATAGAGGGAGAGTAAATCAAAGGGCTGATACCTGCATGCTCATTTATGTACTTCTTTGTTTCTGAGTCACAAGGACAGTATTTCCAAACAAATGTCAGAGGGAGCGATGCCTGCCCTGATAAAGGTTGTGTCAAAACTGGATGAGGGAACTGCTATGAATAGAAAAATGGACTTCAGGTAGTGTGGTCGGTTAAGAAATGAAGACATGAGGCCATACTCAGAGAATGACAGATTTACTTATGACAATACCTGCGTTTCTGAAGTGCGTGCCGTCTAACCGGTGGACGGTCCTCAGGCTCATGGAGGAACTGCCAATGTGTCTGGCAGATGGACCGGGTTGGCTGAAGATGGAGATCTGGGGGCAGCTGCTGCTCCTTGTAAGCAGTGGGAACGCCAAGGGGGCAAGGGGCAGCTCTCCGGCTTAGCCTCACGGGTATCTGTGCCCTTTGCTCTGGGGCGCATCCTTCACAGCAGCCTGAAGCTGCCCCAGCGCATCTGCAGACTTCCTTTTGGTTTCTGTGTTTTCTGAGCAGCAGTGTCATATCCCGTCAGCCCCAGCTCAGAAACTCTCAGGCCACGCTACTGCTGTTCTCTGTGCTTGTGTGTGGTGACCCTGGCCCTGGAGTCCTCTCCATTTTCCATCCCCTTTCTCAGAACAATGATGGTGAAAGTCCCAGCCAAGGTTCTATCCAGGGATGTGGTCTCAGAATTTAACTATAGGAAAAATACCATCTTGAATTTTCCCCAGAACTCAACTTTGCAGGGTTTTAAATGGAATTGTGAACCACTTGGGGGTCCTTTGCACTCAAGAGAAAAAAATGTGTTCCCTGGTTTTCTTTAAGGAAGCCATTTCCTTCCTGGAATATTAAAACAAAACAAAACATTGCACACTGCATTCTGGGAGCTGCAGGAGGATTAAGAGTGACCTTTAGCTGACGAGCCAGGCAGCACAACTACAGAGGATTCTGACCTATTTTCTTTTTATGTGTATAATATTGCGCCTCTGTGGAAAACACTGGCAAGGTTCTAAGCCAGCCTCAAGCAGATGCTAAATATTCTCAGAGAGATGACCTTGAATCAGTAGAGAAATTGTCTAAGTATGCACCAGGGTAAAGCCAGTTCAAATCTGTTACAGGCATCTCCCTCTCAAAGAAGGGGTTAGAATTTCTGTTTAAAAGACAAGATATAAGATAAAGTGTACATCATGGTAATACCATTTCCTTATACCAGCTTTATATTAGTTGACAGCTGGTGGCCCAGACCAGGTAAAGAATCTGCCTGAAATGCAGGAACTCTGGGTTGTATCCCTGGAGCGGGAAGATCCCCTGGAAAAGGGAATGGCTACCCACTCCAATATTCTTGCCTGGAGAATTCCATAGACAGAGGAGCCTGGTGGGCTATAGTCCATTGGGTTGCAAAGAGTCAGACTAATACTTTTAGAGATAAGGTTCGTAGAGCAGTGATATCGTTGAGTTATACAATTACATAATAGCTGTAATAAACACAGGTTGATAAGCACATTCATCTTTAAAACAAAATCTTCCTTTGTATTAACTAGTTAATACGGCAGCATAAATATGGCAATCAAAGGATGAAGCGTAATAAACAAGTGGAGTTAATTCAGAAAGAAAATAAGCATTTATGAAACAGCTACTATGAGCTGGGCACTGTGTAGGGACTTTGGCCTGCATTATTCCACTTGATTCTGAAAACAGACTGGAGATATTGAGCATTTGAACGAACAGAAAACTGACGGTCAGAGAGGAGTGATTTCATTGAGGGCATAAAGTAATTGTACCACCCGAGAGGTGAGCCCATATCTGTATTGAAAAGCCCGCTGTCTTGTCATCCTAACCCCCTACCTCAGGTTACTTAGGATAAATGTGGTTCATCATTTCTTCTCTTTCCTTTTAACTTTTATCATGCCTTCAAAGGGCATGGTCACACTCTCCATAGTGCCTTTAAAAAAAAATTCACTTATTTGGCTGTGCAGGGTCTTAGTTGTAGCATGCAGGATCTTTTTAGTTGTGGGGTGCGACCTCTTAGTTGCGGCATGTGGGACCTGGTTCCCTGACCAGGGATCAAACCCAGGCCCCCTGCATTGGGAGTGTGGAGTCTTAACCACTGGACCATCAGGGAAGTCCCTCCATAGTGGCTTTGATCATCATTATCACCGTCATAATAATGGTGACCATTCACCGACCCCATTTAATGCCTTTAATTAATACTGTTGTTGCTTAGAGATATCTCATCTTACCCATGTTATATATTCTTTACCCCCTTCCATGAAACCTACAAAAGGGATGAAATGTAAAAGGATGAAATTTTGATAGAAAAAGTCCATTTGCAACGAAACTTGGAAACAGCCAAAATCTCAAACTCACATTATCTGCCAAGATTAGTGAATCAGGACTGAGTCAAGGGAGGCTGTAGAGAGCTGAGACGCACCTTCTGGGTTCCAGTTAGGATTCAGATTCCTCTCAAAGCTGGAAGGGGCCCAGGTGATGCTCCTTTCCTCAGACCAAGGACTGAAGGTGGGGTTGGGACACAAGAAAAATGCACTGTGTGTGGGGGTTGTTCTTCATAGTAGAGAAGAGAGGATGGTGAGTCAGATGGAAGGACACTATTGGGCAAGACATATTTATTTCCCCCTCAATAGAATTCCTATTGAGGAGGCGAAGTGGAGAGGATGACTCAGTGGTAATGGCAGCCAGTTTTGCAGTGGCTGATGAGAGTCAAACAAGGAACTACAAATAGATGTAAACAACTAAACAAAAGCCACAGTCTTCAAGGGCCACAGTCTCTCACCATCCTTCCTGACGTCGGGCTTAGGGGACTCCCTTACGAGGGAGGTCACAGAATACGATGACTGTGGCCAAACTACTCTTGAGTCTGTTGAATCAGACCCAGTGTGAAACCTGCAGCTGCCCTAGCTTACCCACGACTCCTCTCCATATTCACCCTCCTCTCCAGCCCTGACAGAACAGCATTCTCTTCAGAGCAAAGTCCGTGTTTCCATGCAGACTGAGGCATACTAGTAAGACCAAGAGCAAATTTAAAAAGAAGTGAAAAGGAGGAAAGAAACTCAATGATCATAATGCAGATGAAGACTGCTGTTCAAAAGAATTATCCCAGCGAACCACAGAATCTCAGATGCACATTTACCTCTTCTCCCAAAGAAATAAAAGAAAAACACGTCTTTTAAAAATGATTCGAGAATAAAAAAGAGATCAAAGAAGAATAAGGAAAAGTAAGTTCAGAAAACTAAGATCGTGGCATCTGATCCCATCATTTCATGGCAAATAGATGGGGAAACAGTGGAAACAGTGACAGACTTTATTATTTTGGGCTCCAAAGTTACTGCAGATAGTGACTGCAAACATGAAATTAAAAAATGCTTGCTCCTTGGAAGAAAAGCTATGACCAACCTAGACAGCATATTAAAAAGCAGAGACATTACTTTGCCGACAAAGGTCTATCTAGTCAAAGCTATGGTTTTTCCAGCGGTCATGTATGGATGTGAGAGTTGGACTGTAAAGAAAGCTGAGTGCCGAAGATTTGATGCTTTTGAGCTGTGGTGTTGGAGAAGACTCTGGAGAGTCCCTTGGACAGCAAGGAGATCCAACCAGTCCATCCTAAAGAAAATCAGTCCTGAATCTTCACTGGAAGGACTGATGTTGAAGCTGAAACTCCAATACTTTGGCCACCTGATGAGAAGAACTGACTCATTTGAAAAGACCCCAATGCTGGGAAAGATTGAAGGCGGGAGGAGAAGGGGATGACAGAGGATAAGATGGTTGGATGGCATCACCGACTCAATGGACATGAGTTTGAGGAAACTCCGGAAGTTGGTGATGGACAGGGAGGCCTGGCATGCTGCAGTCCATGGGGTTGCAAAGAGTCGGACACGACTGAGCTACTGAACTGAATTTAAAGTGAGTTAAGAGTTATGAAAGAAATTGAAGATAATAAAAACATACTAGAAATGAGAACCACATTAGAACAGATGTTGAAAACATATTCAGCAGTGCAGAGGTCAGATTAGAGAGAATAAAATAGCATTTACAGGATTAAAAAAAAAAACAAATAAATGAAATTAAATAGAAGGAAGATAGCAGTTATTAAAGACAGCTAACAGCCAGTCAGTATCTGAGGGTAGTGGTATCCCTGAAGTAGAGACCAGAACAAATGCAGCAGGAAATACAAATGTCAAAAATAAAACTCCACTGATACAAAGTATGATCTGATTTTGCCGATGAAGAGATTTCAGAGGAAAAAAGCTGACAACAGAGTAATCAACACAATGACAGAGTGAGTCAAGCTACTGAAATCTAAGGACAATGTAAGAATTCCTAGGCATCTAGACAGAAAAATCAAATTTCCTATAAGGAGGGAAAGAGTAGGCTGACTTCAGATTTCTCGACAGAGATACTCAATTATAGAGAAAAGTGGACAATGCAATCTGGTTAGCCACAGGATGAATCAAAATTAAGTCTCAGGAAGGTGTAGTGTCAGAAGACTGAGATGGAGTCTTAAATCCATTTAGTAGAGCTAAACCAGATGCATGCAAAATTATGGTTCAAGAACAGAATGTAATAACTATTTTAAATGCTAAACATATAAAATAAACATACAATGCAGCATATTATATGATGTAATAGCCCAGAATTGTCAGTAGGGAAATTTGCATTTTTCTTCTCTCCTTATTCACATAATCCAAGGTTGCTGAAATCGAGAAACAAAATATCCTTGATCATTTTTTAGAAATTGATGCACAATATTTAAAAGTTTTACATTTGTAAATTATTTCTGAACATCCTGTAAACAGTCTTTGTATTTTATGGCTTTCTCATGCTTTAAGAGGATTTAGTTGAGTGGGGGCAAGGTTGAGTTTTGTCAGGAGGGATACTGACCAGTTGAAAAGAGAATTTATCTGGCTATTGTTGGTAATGATTTTAGTTTTTCACTACCAGGAATAATCTGAATCTCAACCAGGAGTGATTAAACTATAAAATTATGATAAAACAGTGGAATACCATGCAACTCTTAAAAAGAATGAAAGACTTCAACAGGGACTAAAATGGAATGATGTGCAAGTCATGTTGTTAAGTAAAAAAAATTAAGCTGCAGGCCTACAGTTCGATATCCTATTTGAACAGAAGGAAAAACTGTGTATGAATATGTACCCTTTGCAGCGCCTTTTGGGGCTTAGAGCAGGGGAATGAGAATAGGGGTCTTCTACTTTGTACGTTATTTACTAGGTGCTGTTTGAAATTTTTGTAAAGGTATAAATGACTCTTTTTTTTTTCCTCAACAAAAGAAAAGATAAAGGACAAAGTGATTTTTTGTTGAATGACCAGTTATGGTCAGTGAGTTAGAAAGCTATCTGGTGAAACTGATTTGCTTGGAAGTGTCTCTTAAGATTCTGTTTCCACTTAGGTGGGCACTTGGTCTGACTGTGATGGAGCGCACCCCACCTCTGGGCAGAATACAGGTGGAGGGGATGGTTGAGATAGTGGAGAATGCCGGGGGGCACCATCAGTGATCTGTGGAATGGCCCAAACTCAAGGGTGGGGTTAACAGAGCAGAAGGCTGGGTTTCAAAGAGCAGACTGAGGCGTTTGCCTGGTTGAAGGAGCCCAGGCAATGGAAAATAGCTGGCCCAGAGCTCAGCTAGGGAAATGGATATCTTACGTCCTGTAAAAAGAGGTTTACTCCAGGACTCTTAGAGGAAAAATAGTTCCAAGGAGACCTGGGGCACCCATGTCACCAGGTAAATTTGGGGGATCAGCACCAAGTCTGGGAGACAAGGAGCACTGGCAGGACGTGGGGGGCACTCAGGGTGTCAGCTGGGAAAGGCAAGAGTTCCGTTCCTGTCCTAGACATGATGCCACCTGACCCTCTGGCCTGTTCTTGCAGGGATGTCCCACTTCATGCTTTAAAGGGTTTAAGGGGAGGACTCATCGAGGACACCTGCTGAAGAGCCTGGACAAGGCACAAAGCGTTGTCCATTGTAAAGTGGGCTTTAAGCAAATAGCCCCCTCGCCTCCCTGCTTTACCTCATTTTATTGTCTGAAGCGCCTTTTTCAGCTTCCCCGACCTTTTGGGATCTCTCTCTCTCTCCACTCTTGTTTCATATCCTGCTTGCCCACCAATTGCTTTGTTAGAGTCACACCACAGATGCTTTCCCTGACTGCTGACAACAGAGAGAATGGGCTGGCAGTTTCAGTAGTATGGATGTTATTTCTTTTTTTCCACAGAGAAACTGCCTCTGGCTGATAGGGCTCTGTCATCATGGCCAAGACTTCTTGCCGTCACCCCAGATGCCTCCCCTCGGCAGCAGGTACCTGCTGGCCTTGGCTCCCTGTGCTTGTTCTGCACCAGCCTCCAGCCTCAGGGGAGACGGTAGGCTCCCCAGTTCCTGGGAAAGGCAGTCACTGTTTCTCCCCAGCCCACACCTTCCCCTGTGAAAGCTCATGGACCGGTTGGGGAGCCATTGGCCACTCAATCGGTGTCTCTCAATTTTGGAAACTTTCCTCAGAATGTAGTAGCAGCAGGAGGAGGCCCCCAGGAAGGAACATCAAGTACTCAGATGCCTCTGAGAGGCAGTAACCTCCAGTGACTGCACCTCAGGAGGGAACCATGTCTGGGCCTTTCTGGGTGTTATCTCCCCAGAATTGCTTAGCATGGGCAAAGCTGCAATGGAAAGAACCAAGTTCAGCAACAGATAGTTCAGTTCAGTTCAGTCACTCAGTCATGTCCAACTCTTTGTGACCCCATGGACTGCAGTACGCCAGGCCTCCCTGTCCATCACCAACTCCCAGAGCTTGCTCAAATTCATGTCCATTGAGTCAGCGATGCCATCCAACCATCTCATCCTCTGTCATCCCCTTCTCCTCACGCTTTCAATCTTTCCCAGCATCAGGGTCTTTTCCAGTGAGTCAGCTCTTTGCATCTGGTGGCCAAAATATTGGAGTTTCAGCTTCAACATCAGTCCTTCCAATGAAGATTCAGGACTTATTTCCTTTAGGATGGACTGGTTGGATCTCCTTGCAGACCAAGGGACTCTCAAAAGTCTTCTCCAATACCACAGTTCAAAAGCATCTGTTCTTCGGTGCTCAGTTTTCTTTATAGTCCAACTCTCACATCCATACATGACCACTGGAAAAACCATAGCTTTGACTAGACAGACTTTTGTTGGCAAAATAATGTCTCTGCTTTTTAATATGCTGTCTAGGTTGGTCATAACTTTTCTTCCAAGGAGCAAGCATCTTTTAATTTCATGGCTGCAGTCACCATCTGCAGTGACTTTGGAGCCCCCCAAAGTAAAGTCTCCCACTGTTTCCATTATTTCCCCATCTATTTGCCATGAAGTGATGGGACTAGATGTGATGACCTTAGTTTTCTGAATGTTGAGCTTTAAGCCAACATTCAGAATATCGTGGCTTAAAACAATAACTTTCAAAAGTTATTGAAATATCACTAACCTCAGATATGCAGATGACACCATCCTTATGGCAGAAAGTGAAGAATTAAGAGCCTCTTGATGAAAGTGAAAGAGGAGAGTGAAAAAGTTGGCTTAAAGCTCAACATTCAGCAGCAGAAAAGCAAGACCCTAAATGGTGGTGCTTGTTAATGAGAAGCAATTTGCATGAGCATGCAATCAGTGAGCGATGCTTAAGGCCTTCTTCTCGGGGCCTTTCGGATGTGTTCTCTCTTCCTGGTACCTTCTCTTCCTCATCCTTAATGCCAGTTCTCCAGAAGGCCTTGCCCCTTTCCCTCACTGCCCCATGTCCCCTTATTCCTCACTCTCAGAGATACCCTTTTATTTTGCAGCCTTTACCACACTGGAATGAAATAATTTGTGCAGTTCGCATTTGTCCTGTTCAGTGGTACCTTCCCACCACCTAGCCCAGTGCCCAGGTGCACATAACTTTGTTGGATGAAAGCGTGAGTTCTGTGGTGGAGGAGCTCCTGTGTGTATATGACAGGGTTCTGACAGCAAGATGATAGATGGCATCTACCCCTATGGCATAAAGCAAGATGCTGGGCTTGTAGAGGAGGTTATCAGAAAACCCAGTCTTGTTCCCTATAGCTCCTGGCCCCTCAATGGCAGAAGGGGTTGATGCTGAGAAGTCAGCCGACATGGGAAATCAGAGGCCTTCTGTGAAGAGTTGAGAGTGTGCCTCCTCTCCCCATGGATTGAGAGTGGCTTAGTGGAGATCACTTAGATGTTGGCAAAGATACAGAGAAAAGGGAACCTGGTACACTGTTGGTGGGAATGCAAATTAGTGTCGCCACTATGGAAAACAGTATGGAAGTTCCTTAAAAAATTATAAATAGAACTATCATATGACCCAGCAATCCCACTTCTGGATGTTTGCCCAAAGGGATGGAAATTATTAAAAAGTTCACAGAGATACCTGCACACCCATGTTCATTGCAACACTTTTGTGATAGCTGAGATAGGGAAATGACCGGGATGCTCACAGACGAATGAATGGGCAAAGAAAATGCGGTGTGTACACGCAGGGGAGGATTCGTCGGCCTTAAACAAGAAGTCTTTCCATTTGTGAGAACATGAATGGACCTGGAGGACATTATGCGGAATGAAATCAGTCGGAGCAAGACAGATTCTTTGTTTTCTCACTTGTATGTGGAATCTACAATAGTCAGACTCATAGAGGCAGAGTACAGTGGCGGTTACCAGGGCCTGGGATGGGGGTGGAGGTGGAGAGGTGATGGCCAGAGGCAACATGGCTTCGGCAATGCAAGAGAAGTTCTGAGATCCACTACACAGCAGAGTGCCTACAGCTAATGGTACGTATTACATAAAATTTGCTAAGAGGGCAGATACCATATTAGGTATTCTTATTCCATGCATGTACACACACAAATGACTATAATAAAGGGGGCAAGAGGAGACTTTGGGAGGTGATGGACGTGTTTGTGGCCTTGATGGCTTCAGCAGTGTACACACTTATCCTCAAACTCACTGAGTTGTACGCATTAAATATATACAGCTTTTTACATGTAATCGCACTCCAGGAAAGTTAAAAAGAAAACTTGATTTGTGACTCTGCAAGCCAAGAGGACACAGAGGGGGTTGGAAACTGATTTATGTCTGAAAACTCCCCCGGACCTACAGCAGAGGGGAGCTATGCGTTTGGAAGTCTCTGCGCTTGTGAAGGCTGCAGGGCCCAAAGTGCTGATCTGTGTGTGTGGCTGGGCTGCCAGGGTGATGAAAGACCAAACACAGCACCTCTAGCTGGCATGTCGGTGTGGGTCTTCTGAAAGGGCTCTAAGCTGCTGGCTTCCTGCCTGAAGGAGTGGGCAGGGGCTGTGCTCCTGGAGGGCCGGCAGAGATGCTCTGAGAGCTCCAGAGGAGAGGCTGGAGGGCCCAGTGGGGCGCTGTCCCAGGCCCCTGGGCCTGGCTCTGACAGTGCCTAGAGCAAGCCAAGGACAAATAGGTTCCCCCTTACACCTCTTCCCTGCCCTCTGCTTCTTTAACCCTGGGGATGTGGTGGTGGGGGAACTGAGAGGTGGGAGGAGGGGGCCAGGTGGCGAGAAGCATTTGGCTTCCCCCCTAAAGCAGGCATAAGCTAGCAGAGCAGAGAAGCGTTCATGTTAAATGCATTGCAGAATTTTGGCTGTGATAGCAGACTGGACTTCCTGGTTACCAACATGAAACCTACGCTGAAGGTGACCCCAGGGCTTCTCGTCTAAGATGCACTGTCCTAGAGGAATTAGACCTGCCAGAGCTTTCATCTCTGGGGACAGAGAAACAGCCATGAAAGTAGGTACGTGGGACCGGCCCACCAGTCCCTCTAGTTGGAGGCAACAATCTCTTATGTCATTCTGAATACACCATGGTACATAACCTTATATAACCATCCTTATGTAACCATTTCAGCCTTACATAACCGGGGTATCTAACCAAGTTAGATAGTGTCCTAACTCACCGGGGATGACGGAAGGAAGATTCAGGACTGTAGGCGAGTTGCCCTGGGCGAGATGGGTAAATGTCAGAACCAGGGCTCGGCCCTGGCAGGTAGGGACTCCATGTGCTATGCTGCTGTCTATACTGCAAGGAACTTTAACTTCCAGAGTCTGCGTGTCTTGCTTGTTGGTTTGGAACTTCTATCGGTAAGCGGAGACGTCTTTCATCAAAGAGATAGGACATGCAAGTTAGCAGAAGGGAGGAGCCATGACAGATCACTGGGATGAGAACAGTGAGTTAAGGGAAGAGCAGGTGGGTGGTGATAATTGGCTATGGCGGCATAAAGCCTCGTCAACAGGGGCAGGAGGGGAAGGGAAAATGGGGAGAGACGGGAGGCACTTTGCCAGCAGTCCCCAGTGCCCCCTTACAGCTGTTCTCAGCTGCAGAGTTTGTAGCTCAGGTGGCAGCGAGAGCCCTGGAGACCCTCTTGGCAACCCCTTTGACAAGGCTGCCTTAAATTGAACTCTATTCCTTGAGAGGGGACGGGCAAGTCTGCAGGCCTGAGAGAGTCATTTTCTCAAGAGCCTTTTCCCCAAAGCCTCGTAGCCAAAATGAACCGCGTCAACCCCCTCTGGTAACTAGTTGATGAGAAGCATTTAGACTTGTACACAAGGCTCTTTTTAAAAACGCTCCCCGGTGAAAACATGTGGAAAAGAAAATTAATAGAGGATGTTAAAAGTGAAGCTTTAGTTTGGAATACACACATCTGCACCGCATCTGAGAGACTGGTAGTCGGATGTGAAGAGATGCTAACTTGGTGCTTGAAAAGGTTCACTGAGAAAGCTTGTTTTGCAGGGCACTCAGGAGCAGAGACTTTGAAATGCTCTAGGTTGTGTTTCTCTACCACAGGGGCTCAGTTACTGTTATGCAAAAATCTCAGAGGGTTTTCAGTTCTGGCTGGCTGCTGCTTTGTCAGGTACGTGGCCATAAGACCTGCGCTCCACCCCCACCCCCGCCACAGGTCGAAATAAAGGATGGAAAGAAATAATTAGAAAATAAGAGTTAGTTGCTTCAGTCGTGTCCGACTCTTTGAGACCGCATGGACTGTAGCCCGCCAGGCTCCTCTGCCCATGTCATTTTCCCGCAAGAATACTGGAGTGGGTTGCCATTCCCTTCTCCAGGGGATCTTCCTGACCCAGGGCTCGAACCCGCATCTCTTGCGTCTCCTGCATTGCCAGACAGGTTCTTTACCGGCTGAGTCACTGGGGAGGCAATTAGAAAATAAACAGCAAAAAAACAAAAAACAACAACAGAAAACTTACTAGCTGCCGAGCACAGCTCTAGATATATACTATCACAACCCTCTGAGGCAGTACTGTTCCACTCAGTGGGAAGCTGAGGCTGGATGGCTTTGCAGACTGGCCGGTGCTCTGCAGCTGGACTTCGTGCTCTGCACTGCTGCTTCTGTGGTTTCTTGTTCAGCACTTTCCTCTCCTCCCCGTCTTCCTGTCACTTCCCAGCAGTGGATGCTGGGCTGTTCTCGGCCTCCTCAGGAAGAATGTGAGCTCCCAGGGTCTCCTGCTCTGGTGGCTGCCAGTTAAAATTTTCATCATTTACAAAATGAAGATGGTTGTTTGTTCTAGGTGCCCTAGACAGGCCCAGCTAGCTCTGTCCTTACAGGAATCCCAAAGTCCTTTGATTATCCTCAAAATGTCTACTGCTTGGAAAGTTATGTTAGTGCCAGGCACTAAAAAGGCCAGTAAAAAGCACATGTCAAATTTCAAGAAACATTAGTCTAGAGATGCTCAGACTGCCACCCTCTCCCTGAGAAGTGGGAGAAAAGCTACTGAAATTTGGAAGTGAAGCCAGAACCTGCCAGTTATGATAAACAATTAAGGTAACTTTCTAAACCATCTCATTTTATGTTCCAAGCCAATATAGGCAATTGAGATGTTCAAATTCCAGAGGTGACTAGAGGTATGAATGCCAGTGTTGGAAAGAGCTGTACCCTTTGAAGATGTCCCGTTCGTTAATCATGGCAAAGGGATTCCCAAAGTAAAATCAGTGTGCTATCAGCAACTCATTCCTAAATGATGACTTTGGGATGATATAGTGGCAACGCACACAAACCTGAATGATACAGCAGGCTTTTGCAGTAATCCAAGTCCTCTGGCCACATGAATTTTAAGTGACATATATGAATAGCCTGCCTCGTTCATTCTTTCAGTTAATTTCTATTGAGCCCCTTCTATATGCCAGGCACCAGGCTGGGAGCTGGAGACTCAGCTGGAGACCCTTGTTCGCACCCATGAACAAGGCAGTCTCTACTCTCATGGAACTTGTTTAATTAATAACATAGTTCAGTTGCTCAGTCGTGTCTGACTCTTTGCAACTCCATGGACTGCAGCATGCCAGTGTCCATCACCAACTCCTGGAGCTTACTCAAACTCATGTCCATCGAGTTGGTGATGTCATCCAACCATCTCATCCTCTGTCGTCCCCTTCTCCTCCCACCTTCAATCTTTCCCAGCATCAGTCTTTTCCAGTGAGTCAGTTCTTCGCATCAGGTGGCCGAAGTATTGGAGTTTCAGCTTTAGCATCAGTCCTTCCAATGAATATTCAGGACCCATCTCTTTTAGGATGGACTGGTTGGATCTCCTTGCATTCCAAGGGACTCTCAAGAGTCTTCTCCAACACCACAGCTCAAAAGCATCAATTCTTCAGTGCTCAGCTTTCTTTATAGTCCAATTCTCACATCCATATATGACTACTGGGAAAATCATAGCTTTGACTAGATGGACCTTTGTTGGTAAAGTAATGTCTCTGCTTTTTAATATGCTGTCTAGGTTGATCATAGCTTTTCTTCCAAGGAGCAAGCATCTTTTAATTACTGCAGTCACCATCTGCAGTGATTTCAGAGCCCCCCAAAATCAAGTCTCTCACTGTTTCATAATTGTGATAAATGCCACAAAGAATAAGATGAAAGAGAACATACACCAAGATGACGCAAGTTAGTCTGAGAAGTCAGAGAATGCATCCTGGAGGAAGTGATGTTTAAGGGGCGATCCATGGACAGAGGAGCCTGGCAGGCTGCAGTCCATGGGGTCTCAAAGAGTCGGACACGATGCAGTAACTGTGCACACGCACACATATGCACTTTAAAGGTGAGGAGGATGTAGCTAAGTGAGGGAACGGGGGTGGAGGTGGGAGTGCAGAATGGACTCCAAGTACTAAGTAAAGGCTCAGATGGGAGGGGCAGGGGCTCCTGGAGAACTGAAGGCAGGCCAGTGTGCCTAGCATGGAGCAGATGAGACTGCTAGATCACATGGCCTATTTATACCACAGTGGATTCTGTCAGCCCCCTGGAGTCCATGAAGTATAGTAAAGTGGTCAGCCTTTTTTTTTTAGAAGCCCCAACTTTCGAGTTCAAACCTGGTGACCAATTATATGGGCTCAATCTTTAGCAAGAACTCTATTTCACAGAACAGATAAGGAATTCTTACCACTCATCTCCAGATGCCCAAATTGTCCCAAGTATCTAATTACAGTAAGGCAAACCAGCCCGGCCCCCACAGAATAAACCAGGCAGGAGGTGTCAATAATATCATCTCCCCCATCGCACCGTAGATTCATCTGACCCCAACTGGAGGATTAGGCAATCACAAAATATCAGAACCACCTACTGCCACGGCCCGCCTCCTGCCCCAGTCTCAGGAAGGTAAAACCAGTGGGGCAGGTCCATGTAGGTCGCCATTTAATAAAACCTCAAACGCTCCACCTTGAAACCTTAAGCTTCTCTCAACTTTTGTCCCCTTTGCAATCAGAACAGACTCACCCTGGTCTAGGAAAATACTCAAACTCTACCCTGTTGCATTCAGCAGATTGCTGGTTTTCAGAATTCCCAAGTGCTTTGCAAATAACTGAGCCTCTTCCATACCCTGGTAAGAAGGCATATTTTCACTCTGCTGCTGAGTCACTTCAGTCTATAGCTGGGGAAAAAAGTTGAACTCAAAAGACAAGTACAATGTCCAGTGTCCAGTGGGGGAGGGAGGGCTGTTGAAATAATTATACCATTGGGAAGCTCATTCTTCCCTGAGGCGCCTCGTAAACCAACCAGAATCATGGCTGGCAGGGACCATTCTGGGTGTTTAATACTAGTGCTCAATGGACGCTTGCTTCCCTTCCTCCTCCATTTCCTTCAGAAAACCTGGAGAAACTGCATGTTAAGGCTCCAACCAGAAGGGTCTTATGTCTGATTCACACTGGATTCCCCTTAGAGCTGGAGCCTGTTATGTCTCTGAGACAGCCTTTCAATATGAAGAAAAGATGATGTGATTCTAAGACGGTAGCCCTGTTCTTCCTTCTGCCTGCACTGCCTCCAGTCTCTTTCCAATAGCCCACTGTGAAGATGGTACACATCCGCAAATAAAGAAAACATGTTTCCTCAAAAAGTATCCTGGCCTTCTTTCAAATTTATCATTTCTGACAGAATTGACTCTCTGAGAATCACCAGTGAGCTATCAACCCAACACACACATTCTAGTCTCCTTTGAATTAAGAGTCTAGCCTGCGGGGTGTTGCTGGAATTGTCACTCTGTGACAGTGACCCCACCCTAAATAGGTATTGACATACAGGGTAGGGGGGGCAGTATGGAAATATGGTTAAGAACACAGATTCTGGAGTCAGGCGCCATCGTTTACTAGCTGTTCGTCTTACAGGCAAGCGTCTTACCTTCTCTAGGCCTCAGTTTGTTGTTGTTGCTTAGTTGCTAAGTCCTGTCTGACTCTTTTGCCACCGCATGGACTGTAGCCCGCCAGGCTCCTCTGTCCATGGGATTTCCCAAACAAGAATACTGGAGCCAGCTGCCATTTCCTCCTCTAGGGGATCTTCCCGGCCCAGGGATCGAAGCCGTTGTCTCCTGCCTTGCAGGCAGATTCTTTTACTGCTGAGCCACCTGGGAAACCCAAAGCCTCAGTTTCCTTGCCTATAAAATAGGGATAGCAGGGTTGTGGTGAGGAGAAATGGGACAGTACATACAAAGTGGATAACCAACGGAAGATCCTCCATAAAAGTACCTGTTAGTATCGTTCCCCTAGGAGATGCTGCCTTTGGAGGGCATGTCCTCCACTCGTAAAACAAGCAGCAGGGGCTCGTGAACCAAATACTCTGTGTTCCCACTTCCTAGAGTCATCAGCAAGTAACGTCTCTGTCCCAGGAAGATCAGTTACCTTAGGGCATCAGAGAGAACTGTTGTGGGATTTCTTTTTTAAAAACAAAACAAAACAGAATTAAGAGATTTGAAATGAGACAACGGAAAAACGAGCACCAGAATTGCAAAGTTAACATTTTTATTGAACTGAAATTGGTGTAGAACAACAGGGGCCACCATCGCTGCTGAGCTCAGTTAACAACTGAAGAGCCCCTGCGACATCTTACCTTCCTAAAACGGTTTGGGTGGAACGACCGAAAACAGCGTAGATATATATGTGTAGGTTTTTTAACACTTCAAAATATTTTAAAATGAGCCTCATAGCCTTGTTCAGTTTTCAGGTTACAGAGGACACTGATAACATCTTCTGTTGCCTTCATTTAGTTGTGTCAGTTAATAACTGTTCCCAAGAGGTTCCTCTCAAAGCTGGCTGTTGATTTTTCCCCATCGGGTACACAAGAGAAGGATTTGGAACACTTAGGCAAGTGATACACTGTAAGAACCTTAAAAGTAGCAACGGCAAAACCACACATACGTGACTCAGGACTCACGGGGCCAGCAAGACAAGGCAACTGGCTGGAGAGTTTCAGTCAAGTTCCAGAAGCAAAGAACACACTAGCGGAAGGGCAAGGCAACCATGTGGAGGTCGGAACTGACGCACCACTTGTGTCTAAACCGCATTTCAACGCCTTGCTTCAAACATGAAAATATGC
The DNA here is from genome assembly GCF_027580195.1 of Bos mutus. Taxonomy (NCBI): domain Eukaryota; kingdom Metazoa; phylum Chordata; class Mammalia; order Artiodactyla; family Bovidae; genus Bos; species Bos mutus. Next base: position 26,449,144 of record NC_091623.1, read on the forward strand.
ATTTGTTTGACAGAATAAGGTGAAATATTTTAAGGGGAAAGAAAACTCCTATAAAGGTTAAAAGATCAGTCAGAGATGAAGGAAGGTTAATACTGGATTTTTATAATCAATGCACGCAGCAATGATATCAAGTGACAACACCAATTACTTCTGTGAGAGCAAGTTCTGAACATTCATCTCTACGAGGGTATTAACCCCTCTCAAGTATTCCAAGGGAGATACATAAGCAACAAGGCAGGAAGTGAAACCTCACATAAAACAAAAAAACCACATCTACTTGATGCTATTTTTGGTTTGTATTAAATCAGCTGCTCATTCACTCTGGAGTTAATTTATGGGTGTTGGTACAAATCTTCAAGAGTGCTTCAAATTATTTTAGGTGAAATGTGATGAACAAATAATAAGTCATTGTCTCATCTTGACAATGCTATTTTACACTTAACTATTTCTCTCAAAAAACAAAACTGAACTGAAACAAAACCTAAATAAATTCTACCAGAGTAGTAACTACGTGGCCACCCATTCCTGCAGCAATTATTTGAGAGAATCTAAAAATCTTGCAGTAGGAGATGAAAGATGATTATAAATATAAATATTTTAATAGGCCTATGCCTATCTTTAAAAGAGATGTAGTCTCAGGTAACAGCAGATTCAGAGATTTACACCTCTCAAATTTGCAAGACAGACAGATACACGTTTTGCAAGGATCTGCCCAATGTATACAACAAACATCTAAATTAAGGCTTTTATAGGTAGGTGGTCAAGTCTGTGGGCGTGCAATCCCGGATTTTCAGAAAGCATCTCCAGCTTCCATTGTTACCCAATTTGTAAACCAGAAGACGTGCTGATGGAGGTGGGTAGGAGCTCCAAGGGCCAACAATTAACCAACTGGAAGGCTTGCCTTATTTGTAAACAAGTTTTAAAGTAAGAGCTGGCAGTGAAACAATTGAGGGTGCCTCAAATGATGTTGAGAGGAAAAGTGATTTGCACCTGCTGAGAGATGGGCTTAAAAAAAAAAAACAAAAACCAGCTGAATTTCGGTTCAAGACCTTGAGATTTAGAGACCTAAATGTTTAGAGTTGCTTCCAAGCCAAAGGTTCTCACACTTTAGCTTGCAGAAGTCTCTTGGAGGATACTTAGGAAAATGTGGCTATGTGGGCCCCATCTCCAGAGATTCTAATTTGGGGGATGCAAGTGGCCCGAGCACCTTGCTTTTGAGAAACACCACTCCCAGCAAGTAGCAGCACACGGTCTTTGATTAAAAGGCCACGATGTCTAAGAAATGACCTCTATGAGGTCATCACCTATGGAAGAATCCCTCAGGAGACTCCACCATAATGAAGTGAGGACCAACTTTATCCCCAGTTAAGTTTCTTTTCCTATTTTTTTTTCCCAACTGAAAGTTTGATATCAATGAACACAATGATTGTACCAATTCTGAGGTAAAAGGAAGAGCACCAGGGATCTCAATGCTTAAAAAAAAATCAAATTCCCTAAGAGGTCCATGCTATGTAGCAATCAAATTTCTGCGGTAATGTATTAGAGTTAGAGTGCACAGGGCCTTGTTGTAGTCTTTGTATAGTGTACTTTTACCATATTATTTACTCTTTCCTGTTAATGTTTTGGAACTCCATAGACAAAATTCCATCTACATGTTCTCTCAGGTTTTTTTTGGATACCAGCATTTTCTGGTTTACAACGATACACAACGAAGTTATATATTTTTTTGGATGCTGGAGACAAACATCTTTATTAAAGATACCACCAAAATTTTGGCAAACATTTCAAAACATATTTGTAAACATAATGCTTCCCTTTTAAACTGGCAGCACTTTGAAAAACAATACGATAAGACAACACAACTTGTATCAACATTAGTTCAAAACCCTTATATTTTTGACCACATAACTTATGTTCCCACACGATAAAACAAATGATAGTTTAAATCAACGTCAACAGATAAACTCCATGAAATGAAAGTTTGTGCTGTTTGATGAATCACAGTATGTTATGGTTAAATATATCCGCTCTGTTTTATATTCCTGGCACCCAGGATGAAAAAAAAATTCTTTAAATATACATTTCATGTAGGTAATAGCTTCTTTGCATATCTCTCTTCAAAAAATACTTTATAGCAGTATATAAATAGGTTACCTACACATTTCATGTTATAATTTTGCCCCAAAACTATAGATCTGTTTCATTTTCATAACATCTCAATTTTGCCCAACATTAATAAAGCTGACAAACGGTTGAAATGGAAATGCTTTTTGTCTTCCATGATAGAAGTAGCAATTTGACAGGAAAAAAAAAAAAAACACCTACAGTAACACTCGTCAGTTGTTTCACCTGAGCGTTTGGCCTACTGAGAGTAGCAGCTTTTCTCCTCCATGCACGCTCACATCCACACCACCTCCGCACACACACAGGTCGAGCACACGCGTTCAGACGCTGGTAGGCCACAGTGTACTTCCCACTGCTCTAATCAAATGGGAAGCAGTGCAGCTAATGAGCAACCACACTAGGTACAACTAGCAAACACCTTAAGGCAACCATTGCAATGGGGGGTTAACTTGCAGGGCGATTCCTGTTCTAGATCAAGTCAGCCTATATATACACGTGTGTGTATAGATCTATACGCGTACTCACACACCTTTCTATTTCTTAACCCTCCAAAACAATGTTTTAACTTTTTTTTTGTATTTTGTGCAAATTTCTAAATGTTCTACCATTTAAGGCAAAGAGTTCGCATTAAGAAAGGTCAGAAAATAGGCTTATGTTTATCCAAAAGCATTTCACCTTGCATGTTACTTTTTTTTTTTAAATATACGTAACTTTGAAGGGTGGACACTGGATCCCTAATATCTAAAAAAAAAAAAGAAAAGAAAATAATTTCTAATGACAAACACAGTTTTTAAGGAAAGAAGTTGATTTGAAGTACAGACACTGGATCCCCAATATCTAAAAAAAAATTATTTCTATTGAAAAACACAAGTCTTAAAGGTGAAGAAAGGACCAGAAAAAGCAGCTTCAAAAATGCAAGGAAGCAAAGTAAAATGGGAAAACAAGGAAAAGAAAAAACAGGTAACTCAAGTTTACTAATACTGAAACTTTCAACAGGCAAAGTTTCATTTTTTAGAATTTTGAGAGCAATTCATTTGGAATTTTAAATAAATAAGCTTAAGTTTATTCACATCTTCTGGTCCAAGCAGAGCTCTAGTGCCATGACTCTGCTTGCTGTTGGTCAAATTCACCTATTAGTCTTTTGATGTGAGCTAGCTTGTTATGAAGATACTCGCATCGGTATTTTTCTTCGTGGTAATTGGGACTAGACTGTGGATGAAAAAAACAAAACAGGAGTAAGACTATGGAATTCGTAATACTTTCTCAATGAGGTCAGAAAACTAATAGTGATGATACCTACCTGCTTTATCTTCTGATATTCTTGTAAGACTTCTTCATGAACATTCTAGAAAAGTAATAATTAGAAGTCAGAAGAGAACTTTTTTTCTTTGTGGTATAAACAGATAACTCACAATTGGCAAGGGTGTGGGAAATATTAATGATGGAATTAATTTGGTACAGTCTTAAAGGAAGGCAGTTTAGCAATTGCCATTAAGATTGCAAATGCAAAACTGACTCAGCATTTATACTTCTTTCAGATTATTTGTACCTGAATGAAATGACACATGTTCAGGGCTATTTGCTACAGTGCTGTGTGTAAAGCAGAAGAAAGTAAACACGGTCTAAACATCCACTGGAGAAGGCAATGGCACCCCACTCCAGTACTCTTGCCTGGAAAATCCCATGGATGGAGGAGCCTGGTAGGCTACAGTCCATGGGGTCGCTAAGAGTCGGACACAACTGAGCGACTTTGCTTTCACTTTTTACTTTCATGCATTGGAGAAGGAAATGGCAACCCACTCCAGTGTTCTTGCCTGGAGAATCCCAGGGACGGGGGAGCCTGGTGGCTGCGACCCCATGGACTGCAGCCTACCAGGCTCCTCCATCCATGGGATTTTCCAGGCAAGAGTACTGGAGTGGGGTGCCATTGCCTTCTCAGAAGGAATCCTAAGAGGCCATTAAAGATGAGGGGAGTGCTGTACGTGCTTACGTAAAAAAGTTCTCTAAGATACATGTTGGTCAATGAAAAAAGCAAAGTACAAACAGTTTTATATAGTTTGGTATCATTTGTTTATAAGGGAGAAACAAAATATTATGTTCTGAGAATTTTTAATGAAATCAGATAATGTAATAAAGTATCTCAACTTACTGGAACATAAGACAAGGGTGCATCTTATCGATGATGACATCTTAGGTTCAATTAAATATGGTATATTTGTGAATTTACTTGTGTATATCTTATAATCACACAGCCTTCTGAAAGAAAATATTGATTTCCTCGAGGGAGGAGAATTGAGTTGCAAGGCAAGAGCTAACCTTTAAGTACCATATGACCTGGTATACTATGCATCTAAGCAGTTTCCAAATGCTTACATTTGTTCTGCACAGCTCTAATAATCTCACTCTATGGATGGGATTTTGAGTATTTTCAGGCAAGTAACCTTCCCAAGGTCATACAAGTAGAGCAGAGGTAGGAACCAAATGCAAGCCGCCTGGCTTCAGAGCTTGCTCCTAACCACTAAGCAATTCTTAGAATTACATTTTAGTTTAAATATAATTGTGGTACCCTAGTAAATAACTATATAGAAGGAAAAAAAAAAAAACCTCCTAACCACTGTATCACTCACTAACTTCTTGCACTCCCAACCACCCACTCCTCTGCAAAGTCTTCTATAACTTTAGGCAGCTTGTTTAAAAGATGGCCCACTAATAGAAGATATAGTGAATCTCTAGGGCTTCCTTGATGGCTCAGCTGGTAAAGAATCTGCCTGCAATGCAGGAAACCTGGGTTCGATCCCTGGGTTGGGAAGATCCCCTGGAAAAGGGAAAAGTATTCAACTCCAGTATTCTGGCCTGGAGAATTTCATGAACTGAAGAGTTCATGGGGTTGCAAAGAGTTGGACACAACTGAGTGACTTTCACTTTCAGGGCATAGGTGCTTTTTCTTGTGTAGGTTCCTGCTGGAACAACAGTGGACTATGATGGAGACACCATTTGTGGCTGTGAAGTGCGACAAACTTATCTGTCCTACACAAGGAGGGGAACTCCCATTTATACCAGTCCTTTGGCTGAGGGCTCTAAGAACACTGTGGAGGCGGGTCAGGCTTCTCCTGCTCTGTGTCAGCTGTAGTAATATTACCACTTAAGGTAGGCAAGTGAGAATGGATTAATACCTGCTAACAAATGTCAGTAGTTGGACTAGCTGGAAGCACCCAGCTTTTCTTCACTTAAACCCCAAACCTGAGTGGTCTTAGGCTTCTTTTAATATTCTATGCCAGACTGAGGTTTAAAATAAATAAATTTACTCAAAATAGTAATTTTGGGAAATAGTATCAGATATAAGAACTATAGTCTGAGTAGGTAACGCAATCAAATATTTTGATGAATCCCAAATCCAGCTTTTTTTCCCCCTATTTAGTCATCTGTATTTTTTTTAGTACACTACATGTTATGTCACGGGAAGTACATGAGTATATATTATATATTTTATACATATTATATAAAAATAGTGATTTTTTTTTTTACATTGGAGGAAATAGAGGCTCATCGTGTTACTTATTTTTAAGAACTGTTTCAAATATTTATTTTCCTAGCTAATTCTAAGTCAAAGCCAAAAGCTGCAGAGAGGCTGGTCTGTGAAAGGACCTGCTCTGAAGGCTAGCAGGACGTCTGGGGATGGGCAGGGCAGAGAAAGGAAGAAGGCAAAATATGAAGTCAGTCCACTGAGGAAAACATGTGTTTACCTGATACTCTTTTGAGCCTGGAGAAAGGCGTTTTCGCTGTGCATCCAGTTTGATAAATCTTCTAGCCACAGTCTCCATCCTGGCATGCAAGGCCCTATATTCATCATACTCAGCGTTGAAGTCATCCTTGTAATTCTGGCGTTGCTCATAGGAGACGATGGCAATATATTTTCTAATAAGACAAAAGGTAAATGGAGAGGAGCTGTAGAACAAACATGACGCACAATATTTAAGCCAAATATTTGGAAACCGCATCTGTGCGTTGTTCCCTAGGCTGAGTCCCATTCTACCACTGCTTGAAGCCTGCCACTCCTTCAAAGACCTTCCAGGTGAAACTATCCCATAGCAGAGTTTAAAAACCTCGGTGAAGGAGAGTAAATGTGGGAAAACAAAACAAAACCAAACCATGGTGGCAATGGAATCACAGCGCAACTAGGAGACAGCACTCACAGAGGCAGCTTCCTACAGCCTTCTGCACTCGAGATAACTGACTGCTGTGTGAGCGGCAGAGGCCAGCCCTCTGCTAGTCACGTGGAGAGCAGAGGGCTGGTGGGGGACCGCGAGCCAGAGAATGTCACACAGTCACCAAGGGCTGAAGGTAGAGCGCTCTCTAGACCCGCTGCTTTATGAGAGGCAGTCTCTGTCTTTGGCCTTGCACACCTGCTGCCAGCAAGGTGCCTCAGGCCGTTCCCTCTGCCTTTCCTCCCATTTCTGGCGAGGCAAACATAAAATACAAAAGGGGGATTGTTTTACCATTAAAAAAAAAATAAGAGAGCAGGAAAAATAAAAAGGGGGAAAAAGGAATAATTCTCTAGTTCTTTTCAAACTTTTACTGCCATACTATGTGTAACAGAAAGCCAGTTTTATACTATCAGTTTATTTTCTTAATAGAAAGGCTACAAATATTTTACTTCAGGGTGTGAGTATCTCTAGGGACCTAGAGAATGAAAGTCATCTTCCCAGTGTCAGTCTGTTCAGTGGTGGTAAGTAAATCAATAATATTAAAGTTTATATCATTTGTGGATATGGGTCTTTGCAGTCTGTGCTCCTGTCATAGGATGCAAAATTCCCTTGATTTTTTGAGATAAAAACTGAGATTTTGAAGCAATTTCAGGCAGGAGCTTCAGGGTGCCCTGGGGGTACACATCTATTCTTTACTGAAGAAGATTTTGGGAGTTCAGTCCTCTCAAGAATGGTTTTAGACAATCTTATCAGTTTTGTTTAAAATGCAAAATAGCACAGATGTCTATTTGCAAATGTGAGAAAAGTGATGCAGTGAGCAACCTTAATGTCCTCATTAATATTTTTATTCCTGCTGAGTTAGACCATGTGGAGGTTTAATTTTATAAGTGTAATTGAGACAGTGGTAGTATGCTGATTTAAAGCTGCCCTGCTAGTATACGTGCTATAAAAGGAACCTCACCAGCCAAGCAGGGAAGCTGTCCTCTCTAGAAAGGTTCCTGGGGATAAACATTCATAAGCAAAACGGCTTAGCTGAAACTCAGGTTCCATTTGTTATATAAAACATTTATCCCCCTTTCTTCAAGGAGGCCATACCCCCCTTTTAATTTAATTACCCCCTTAGGGAAAAAAGTACCAAAGTGGCCAGCAGTTGTGTTGCTATTTTATAGAAGATTATTTGGTTATACTGACATTTTAATGAAAAGTATTTCATTATTTTTAATAAAAATTATTATGGTTCTGCAGTTGGTTCTTAATGTAGTGATGGAATAAAATGTTAAATACTTTGGATAAGTCACAACCACAGTCTTATTAAGAAGTGTTCATATTATAAAAAAATTAGGACTGTTGTGGTTCAGTATGAATTATTCAGAGGCTGGTCATTAAAGGTTTTATAGGATGTCCTTTTGGTTTTCTTAAGAAACAGGTTTAAGTTCTATATTTTTAGTGATTTTTCTGAAATTTCATGCTTTATCACCATTTTAAGAAAATATGCAATATTTATATAAGATAGTTTTGGTTAAAATAAACTGCTTAAGTAAATTAAGCAATCATGGAGGTTATATATTTTCATGATTTTTAAAAGAACTAGAAAATGACAAACATACAGAAATGCACCGAGGCAGATATCTGCAGCAACCATCTGTAGATCAGTAAATTAGAAACAACTTATTAAGTACAGAATTAATTGCTTAAGTTGACAAAACACAGCCAACACTCTGAATACATGAGGGAACGGTTAGAATTACTTTTGAGTCTCCCCACATGATTTTGTCCTATGTAACAAATATACAGCAGTATTACCATTGTATAAGAGGAATTCAAAATCCGTCGAAAGAGAATGAGAGCACAGCACTGCAGCTGTTATTTGAGGGCACCACCTTTCACAAGATTTGAAAGGGAACGCATTTGGAGAGGTGACCCCCCACATCAGTGGAGCCAGGCACTGTCCCCCATCCATCCCTGACCGGGCCAACGCAGTGGCAGCAGCTTTTCCAACCGCCCCCCACCCTCCCCACCCCCCGGCCCCAAACACAGACTTTTAAGATGAAAGAGTATTCAGCATGGTTTCCGGGATTCCTTTTAGTTAAGAGATGATAACCGGCATTATCATTCCATGCTGTATCATTCCCAAATAAGTATAGCTTTCACCACTACTGTTATGCAAAGTAACACATTTTTAGTGTAAAATGTTTTCTACTCTGGAAATGAACGTTTCATTAGACACGGAGCACTAAACCGCATAGTTTAACTTTGCACACAATGAGATGCTACTGATAAAGAAAAAATGTTCATACAGCCCAGGTTCCATTTTCCAGTCTACATGTAAGCTATCTGTTAATTTTCTAAGCTACTAGTGAGTAAATCTGTGTGTTCTTTCACTCTCCATTTTTCTAGACTCTTGCAACTTAATTATTTTCTTCTTACAAAAGCCTTTGAGTCTGAAAAAAAAAAGTCTAGAATTATGTGTCCAAGTTATAATTTCTGTGATAACCAGTTATAAGAAAGTCCCCAGCTTAGCATTTAGCAACTTGTTGTCACAACAAGAAAAACATTATAACTAGTATTAGAGCGAAATGAGCAAATTTTACTGCTCTCTCCTTTTAATTTTATGGCACAGCTTTATTTAAATCAAAAGCCATCTATCTCTGCTGCTGCTGCTAAGTCACTTCAGTCGTGTCCAACTCTGTGTGACCCCATAGACAGCAGCCCATCAGGCTCCGCCGTCCCTGGGATTCTCCAGGCAAGAAGACTGGAGTTGGTTGCCATTTCCTTCTCCAATGCATGAAAGTGAAAAGTGAAAGTGAAGTCACTCAGTTGTGTCCGACTCTTAGCGACCCCATGGACTGCAGCCTTCCAGGCTCCTCCGTCCATGGGATTTTCCAGGCAAGAGTACTGGAGTGGGGTGCCATTGCCTTCTTTGTATTAACTGCAGAGGTTTAAGCACTTTATCAGTAATAAACTGTCCCTTTGGGGGCCCAAATGAATGACTGTGCACTGACAGACTGTCAGCTTTGAAGCGTAAGATCCCTGAAATCTTCCATAATCAAATGCTTGGCCTGGCCTCAGAACAAAGGACAGGCTTCTCTATACTTAAAGGCCACCGAGCAGAGCTCAGGGCAGGGGCAGGCACAACCTGCTGAAGCCGACAAGAGTGGACTGGGGACGAGCAGGCTTAATGGCAGCCTTTTTAATTGCAGGGGTGGCTCCAGGACTCTATTTCTGAACTTCTTACTGTTCTGATTTGCAAATTATGGGAAAAGAGTTTGCAAAGTTTCTAAAATTGAACAGTTCTCCCCCATTGGCAGACATTTAAACTTACATCAAATAATCTGGAAGTTCAATTGTTGAAGAAGGCTCCGTGGAGGCAGTGCAATCCTCTTTAACTCCTGCAAAGAAAAAAAAAAATTTTTTTTTCAAGCGTTCACCAAACAGTATGGTTACAAAATGCCTATAATTCTAAAATAGATCAGAAACATCTGGAACACTTTTCCTCAAATTCTATTCTTCCATCTCAATAAGCAACAGTGAGCAAGGAATACAATTGAGCACGAACAATAGAGGCCCTATGACCAGCGCCAGCAGAACCGACGCCAGGCATTGAAAGCACCCTGGCTACTGCAGTGTCTGCACAATAAAGGAATTCCATCTTAACCCAAGGTCAATCTTCTATTCTTTCCACAACAGTTGTGGCATCTGCCCAGCAATTCAAAGACTGTGGTGGCAGATGCAGCCAGACAATGGGAGATACAAACTTTATATCAACATCTACTTTTTGTAGGATTCAAATAAGGCAGATGAGATAATGAAGTCAGGTAGCAGACTGCTTCAATCACTGTATTTTTGCTGCTATTCTTTTTGTATGCAGACAGTGCAACTGGGCAGGAAGTCTTCCCATCATTTTAAAGTAATTTAAAATGTTATTAGTGAACAATTTACACTCCTCTAATCTCTAACCCTCATAGTACTAGATGGGTTTTTTCTTACAAGGCCAAAATAAATAGATAAATCAAGTCAGTCACTCAGAATTACGCTGTGAATCCCTCAGTATTCCATTTGTTTGAATGTACCATTTCCAGAGGGTATGTTTAGATTTTTTATTAGGGTAATTTTTTTTATCATTCAAAGTAGAATTAAACTAGTAACTCAAACCCAAGCCCTGCCTGCTGGCAAAACATACATGTTCAATATAAAACAAGAGTGAGTATTTAATAATTTCTTGGTTTAATATTTTAAAGGACAAACCACACTAAACAAATTATGCAGACCTTGTGGACTTACTGTGTGTGCGTATCTGATTCAGGCTTAGGTAAAAGCTTGTTTTTACAACAGCCTGAGTCTTAAAGGAAAAGGCATTGAGTGCTTGTCACCTGGCTTTTCCTTTGCCGCAGACATCAGATAAATTTCAATGGGTGCAGAGCATGTGGGTCTGAATCGGTCCTCAGTTTATGATAATCTCGACTGGCTGGTCCATCCTTAGTGAAGGATTTAGAGACTAGGTCTGCTTCTCTCGGCTTCCAAGTGGGAAAATAGTCAAACTCTGCTGTAGGACTCAACGTTCTAGGATCCAGTCCTCCCAGCAGATGCCTTTGACTCAGGATTACCTTCTGATGGTGGGAAGTGTGCAGTGGAGCATACCCAGGAATCTGGCTCACTGAGCACAAAGTTTCATTATTCTCTTTTCTTTTCTTGATTTGGCAACTTCAAGTATGATAGTGTTTGAGGGAAAAAGCTTACAGCTGACTCTTGGGCTACTATACACTACCACGCTGATCTAAATATTTCAACAGCTATGCTTTGATGGGCAATATACTCAATCCACGTCAGTAAAGGCACTGAATCATACTATCCCCATAATCCAAGCTTCTCTCCTATGGTTAAAACAGTCAGTTAAATCTAAGTACCACAGGCTTTCAGTATTATGGGTGAATCACATAAAGATTAAACTCCTTAAAGTCTAGTCACTGAAGTACATTTTCTAAAGTTGTATTTTTCTGGGCAATTTTACCTTAGTTATGCTGGGTTTAAAACTGGTAGCAGTCCTAAATGATGAGCATGGATCTTCTCTATGCTGGTGTGTAAGACATTACGTTTTAAATATATGGACTAAGAGAAATCTAATTATGTCATTAGGTTTTAAAGATCGCTACACCTTAGGTAAGCAGTGTTTCTACCGACTAACTGTTCTTCAGAGGTAAAGCATGATTTTAGGCTTCTTTGGGTCTCTAGATATTTGACTTTTAAAGCTTCCAGAAATTTGAAATGGTTAAATTTATTAATAACAACTGATGTTAGTTTACTCAAACAATGTTCTCAAAATTGGGTGAGGGGGTGGAGAAAAAAACCCCAAATCTGTCAAGCTAGTCACAAATAGCCTTGCACAAGACAAATTGCTTTCACTCTGAATGAAGATGATGCTATGGATCTCCACATGTAATTTTACCTCGCTTGTTTTATAAAGAATTTGACATTTCCCCTGTGCTATTATTAATTAAAGCAGGGTTGACCCTGTTTCTTTGGCAAAGAAGGAAATGAGTATTTTTATTGCTAATTGTGTGTCTGGTTAAATCAGTTCAAGAATGGCATATAATAGGTCACGTTGAGGTTGCACAATACTGTGACAGCTCTGGAGAAGAGCAACAAAGTCCACCTTCTCAAAGGGGGTCCCTGGAGGACCAAAGGTCATTTTCAGATGTCACCATCTTATTAATAAATACAGAAAACAATGGTTAATAGTTGGCTAAGAAGAGACAGAAAATGAATACTGTAAAATGGAAGAGAAAGAAACTTGCTCCAAAGGACAATACTAAAATTAATAACTAAACAGCAGGTCATTTGATAAAAAAGCATTACTAATTCTAAACAGCACACTCACATTCAGCACAGTCCCCTCTTCCTGTTCATTTAACCCACAGAGTTGGGTTTTTACAAATGCAAAATACCTTCATTGGAATCCGGATTGGAGTCACTCAGCTTGGCAATTTCCTCTTCTCTTTTAAGGTCCTCTTCCTTTTCCTCAATCATCTCAACGTCTTGCTTTTTTATTTGGTCCTTTTCCTTGTGTTTTTTAGATTTCTTCTTGGACTTTTTGTGAGACGAATGGTTTTCTTCCATAGGCTCTGGACACTTTAGTAGAACTGAACCAGGGGGTAAGGTTTCCAGAGAAGTCCTAGAGGTATATTTGTCTTGCTGGTCCTCATAGATACTACCATCTTGACTAAAACTGTCAACAGGTAGGTCTTGAGTCCCCCGGCCTTCTGGAGTGCTAGGGGAATTGGAGTTAGAATTTACAGTCTGAGGCGGGTTGGAGACAGGCAGGTGGGTTGAAGGCAGCGGTGGAGGCGAGGGGATGGCAGCGGCTGCAGGGGGCGGCGGGAGGCCTGCAGCGGATTTTTCACTGGTGGGATTCAAATGGCCGTTTAATGTTGGCGGCACTCTATTTGTCAGGTGAGATATTCGAGCCTTTTTATTCATTAAAGGATCAATGAAATCTGAATCCAAAAGCCGTTTCTAGGGATGGTGGTGAGGGGGAAACAGAGAAGAAAAAAAAAAATAAATGAGCCGGTTTGCACTAAAATGTAATACATGTGTCACTCGTTACCATATGAACTGAGTAATTTTATTCATACTTAAATTTATAACCAATTTAAATTCATCACCAGCATCGTGTTAACTATTCTCTGAGCTTAAGGCACAACCTACAATAAGTTTTCATGTCTGGTGTAAAAAAACCAGAATCTGGAAAATATGTTTTTTGTTTTTTTTTTTTAATTTATTTATTTTTTTGACTGCACTGGATCTTAGTTAGGGTATGTGGGATCTAGTTGCCTGACCAGGGATCAAACCTGGACCCCCTGCATTGGGAGCATGGAGACTTAGCCACTGGAACACCAGGGAAGGCCCCCCTAACATGTTTCTTGAAGAGATACATCAGATTATACTTTCTGATCATGCAACCCCACCGTCAATTCCTTGAGAGACTGCTGCTGCTGCTGCTAAGTCGATTCAGTCATGTCCAACTCTGTGTGACCCCATAGACGGCAGCCCACCAGGCTCCACTGTCCCTGGGATTCTCCAGGCAAGAACACTGGAGTGGGTTGCCATTTCCTTCTCTAATGCATGAGAATGAAAAGTTAAAGTGAAGTCGCTCAGTCATGTCCGACTCTTTTTGACCCCATGGATTGTAGCCTACCAGGCTCCTCCATCCATGGGATTTTCCAGGCAAAAGTACTGGAGTGGGTTGCCATTTCCTTCTCCACTTGAGAAACTAGGCCAATTTATGTGGATTATATCACTCAGGAAGTGTATTAAATAGAGGTGGCCTCCTCCTTCTGCTGGCCACAGCTGACCTACTTATATTCAGTGAGAACCTCCTCTGAATATAACCAACCATTATTGGTTGTCAGAATCAACAGGGGAAGGAACAGGGCAACAAGCCTACATTTATTTGATCTCTTTGAATGTGCTAAGATGCTGCAGTTACAAGTATTTTGGCTGTTACTTATTATTTCCCCTGTCTTAAGATGGGAACAACCAGCACCTTCAAAATAGTTTCTCAATAAATCTCTATCATTGCTGAAATACTATCCACTTCCTCCCTGGCCCCCCTTAAATATATCTCTTCACTGGATTAAAAGATAAGTCTTAACAACTGGTACATAAAAATAATATAAAATCATGTTAATATCATCCTAATCCAGCAACAAAAATAACAGTATTTAAAATAAAAAGGCAAGTCAGAGAGTTGATCCCCACTTCTGTCCCGTCTCCCTAAGCCTCAGGAGAGGGGTTCAGGGACAGGAGCACTCTGTCTACAGCACTGGGGGAGACAGGTCGGTCTCACCACTAGTCCCAGAGACCTGAGAGCGTTCGAGGTGGTCTGAGAACCAGGTGGGCTTGAACTCTTACGCTGCTCAGGATCTCCACATCTTCTTCCAACTGAATCTTTTGGGGGAAACTCTAAGCTGGAATGGAGTCTAACTGGAATAGTCTGATTGGGATCTAGTCAAAAAGTGCTTTGAGAAAACATATATGGAAATGGCAGAACTTTTTATTTGCTTATATATTCAATTTTCTCTATAATCTAAGACTTGATATGAAGCTGAATAAATATTGTCTTCTAGTTAGTGATTAAATGGAAAAGTAGATAATCTCAGCAAAATGAAAACTTAAAGAACCGAATAACAAGGTAGACATTAAGTACCTTAATGACAAATAGTGCTATGTAGTGGCAAAGAGTTCTGGGTTGGGAGCTGGGATCTGAATTCTAGAGTGAGAGCTCTGTCTGAGCTAGTCACAACTTGCTATGTGACTTTGGGTAGGGAGGCTATATAGCTTTTTCTGGGTCTAATTTCTCTTACGTGTAAATCAGACAACCTGAAAAAAATGGTACCTAAAGTCCATTTCAGGGCTATGATTATATAAGTTTATGCAATACCTGAGGAGAAGATGCAGTGTCTCTACTAGAACATACAGGAGATTCTGAACGGCTGGTGCTGGCAGCATTCTGAGATGGGTTTAATTTTCTGTAAAGCATACACATGTCCCAGTTAGGGAGACAGTTTTCAAATGTTCATGATAGAAAGCCTACCCTTGCTTCTTTTTTTGCATCTCAACCCTAAACTAACAATGACTAAAATAATTACTTATTTGCATCATTTTTAAAGGCAGGGGAAAAAAAAAAAAAAAAAGAACTTACCTTGAGAGCACTGACTCTAATGACCGTCTGTCTATTTCATTGTATCCAGGCCAGTCTCTTTGAAGTTCTTTAAAAACATAATCCTTTAAGGTGTATGAGAGGTCCTTAGGATTCAGATTGGCTACCTGGAACATGGTGTGAAAACAGAACATTAGATCTTTTTGCGATTTCCTAGCCTAAAACAGGCAATCTTTTGGATTTATACTGAAAATAACTATACCAAATGGCTCCAAAGGGACTTCTAGCTTTGCATATGCCAGATCTCAATAAATACTATTTGACTTCACTTGGGGAATTAAATAAAACTTTATATGCATATTTATTTTTTTTTCCTGGATGGCTGCTGTATGTTAAATAGTAATTATACCATTATGCAAAAAGTGGAGGAAGGTTTTTTTTTTAATAATTTTTTTTTCCTAGTCAAAGGAATCTAAGACAGTTTCCTTAACAACTTTGTTATTTATTTCTGGCTATAACTCCATTGGGGCTTTCCAGGTGGCTCAGTGGTAAAGAATCCACCTGCCAATGCAGGAGATGCTGTTCCATCCCTAGGTTGGAAAAATTCCCTGGAGAAGGAAATGGCAACCCACTCCAGAATCCTTGCCTGGAAATCCCATAGTCAGAGGAGCCTGGCAGGCTAGTCTGTGGGGTTGCAAAAGATTTAGGACTTAGCAACTATACAACATTAACTCCATTACTTTTGAGTCACCATACAAGTCCCTGACCACTTGTGTTAAGTAGAAATCAAACAGTGACTATATGCTGGTTTACAAAACTTTCCCTTCAGTAATCAACAGAAATTATCTTCATAAATAGTATCAGTTCTGATGATCTTTTTTAAAATTTAAATTTATTTAATTGAAGGCTAATTACTTTATAATATTGTATTGGTTTTGCCATACATCAACATGAATCCTCCACGGGTGTACACGTGTTCCCTATCCTGAACCAGTTCTGATGATCTTGTGTGTCATCTTCTTAGCTTGCTAAGCTTGCTCCTTATAGCTGCCAGTTCTCCTGAAGAACCACTTTTTCAAAATCCTTGAAATTCCCCCAAACCAATAAATGGAAACAGAAACCAAAACAACCCCCAAATTACTGTTTTTAGTCAGCCAGTTTATTTGCAAGTGTAATCTTTTCCTACAATTCCTTGTGTGCCCAAGCCCAGGCTCCATTAACAACATAAATGTATGGATTCAGGGGCTGAACCAAGAGTCATTTCCAAGGCTGGCAGAGAGGTATTCTTTTATTTTCCTACTGGAATGGTCTTTTTAAATAACTTTACTTCTTTCCATGTCTTTTAAAAGTACTATAAATTATAATAGATATTTTATGCTTTTCTCACAGCTCAGCTGAATACTAACAATGTTGATATACAGTAGAAAACAATAGGCTTCTCTTAAAATTTAAAAATAAATTAAAATGAGATACAACCAGATTTCTCAAAGTGAAATAAATACAATGATTTTACAATCTACATTCTGCTAGCTCCTAATTTATAACTCCAGCTTCAGTTGCCCTCTGGCCCAGACCCTTACATGTAACTACCTACTGAATATCCGTCTCCATTTGGGTATGTCTAACAGACATCTTCCAAAGACAGGGCGTGTAGACAGGACTCCTGACCCCCCTGCACACAGGCGTTCCTTTTCCTTCACTCCCTATCTCAGTCAGTGGCTCAGGATCCATTCAGTTGCTCCATTTTGTTGTTCTGGGGCAAAGTCCAAGAACTGGCATTTTTGAAAAAGCTCCCTAAGGGATTCTAATCTGCAGCTAGGACTATGCTGCGGATCTAGACTATGCTCAAGATTCTATCAGACAGTCAGCAGTAACGGCACTCATGTCTCACTTGCTCAGGAAGTAAGTACACCTACATTTAAAAATTATATACACATACACGATCACATGACCACTGACGCACATCAGTAGCAGCCTCTCTGTGAACTGCCTCTGCTATCATTTTGATCGCTCATCCTCTAACCTAGGAGGTAATTTACAACCTTTCTGAAAGTTCAGCCACAAATTATTTGGTGACTTATAACCTGAACCTCCCTCCTTCTCTAAACAAAAAACTGAACACACATAACTATACCTTTATCCTCATTCATTCTTTCATCCTGTCTCTTGAGCTCTTAAAACTGCTATGTGACAGATGGATTTAAATTAAGTGTTTTCAAAAAGTACTCAAATGACTTAATAAGATTGTTGAGATTGCTCAAGATATCTTGGGGACTGGTTAACCCAGAACTGAAGATTATGATTTTACTCTTTCATGACATTTAGTATCATGATATGAATACAAGAGAAAACAGATAAAAAAATAGACTTAAAAAATGTTATTCCTTGAATAATAGATGGAAACCTGAAGGTGTATTTTATTTTTTAAAGATGAAATTTAAGAACTTTGAAAATGTTACTGCTTTAGAAAAAAAGAAAGCAGACTGTGATTTATAGTGGATTTGAATGCTAACCAACATTTATGACCCAAAATCATTTTGAAAAATACAGGAAGTTAGAGCCTGAAGAACTGTTGACTTTAACAAAAGTAATGACCTACATTTATACATAAGCTTGTTATTTTATGGTAACTGATCAGAGCTAATACTTAACACATTCATATCCTTTAATGAAGACAGGTGACTGATGTCAGCATATCCAATGGTAGAAAAAGGCCGAGTATTACAGACAGAAAGAGCATGCAGGGTAAGACATTCACAATTATTTAGTAAGTAAAAATATTCTAGTTTATACCAACCAAAGACCAATAAAATACACTGTATAACTTCACCTACATAAACCAGGAAAAAGTATGGCAACAGTTTAGTACATTCAGTACTAAGAGCAGACAGCAAAAACTTATTTTTTTTTTTAATGGACTTTCAAGCAAAATTTGTTTAATCCAAATGAAGATAAGGACTTGAAACTTTTTTCCAATCATTCAGAAGCCTCTAACTTATAAAACCTAGTGTAACTGTTCAGTTAGTTTTTCATTAAATGTTTAAACCAAGATGAATTTAAGCTAATGTTCATATACCATTGATCAAAACGATCCTGAAATTTCTCTAACTCGATAATAATAACAAGCCTTCTTAAATGAACTCCCCAACAAGACGGTGGGCAGACGGAACTCTCTCCAGCTCTCCTCACCTGCTGCAGAACTGCTCCAAGGGAGTTCTTGTCTTTCTGATTGACACCGTCTTTCTGCAGTCGGGCCAGCAGCTCAGGTTTCTTATAGGCCTTCAGTGCCAGCAAGTGAATCACCCTGTCCCGATACGGCCGCTGAGAGACACTGTTGCTGCCGTGTGTCTTGCGAATTGTATTTGCAGGGTTCATGGGGGTTGACCTTTTCCTTTCAGGCACTGCATCTGAAACAGCTTGAGGAGCTTTCCGAATTTGCACTCTTTTCCCTAAAGTCCAGCAGAAATGACATTGTTAACACACTTGCAGGCAGTAACATCATGAGCATCTCAACTTCCATGACTGATTTAGGCATCTTTTCATTTCTGAAAGGAATAAAGACCTCATATTTCAGCTTTTGTTTTATAGAAAGATATGCAAACTGAAAGCATTCTGAATAAATGGCCTAAAATATAGATTTGGAATTTTCTGATAGAATCATTTATTGGAAAAAATAAAACTTATAGAAGCATTTTGGCCACTTAGCTACACATGGATAATAACTAGTGACACACACCATAGCAACACACTGGACATTTTAAGGCTGTAGGCATTTGATGTTAGGTGGAAATAATTTCCATATTCACCTGTGCTACTTACAGAACTTAAACCTACATATTGTATGTCGTTTCTTTCAGACATGAATACAACGAACATGCTAAATG
Source organism: Bos mutus (assembly GCF_027580195.1). Lineage (NCBI taxonomy): Eukaryota > Metazoa > Chordata > Mammalia > Artiodactyla > Bovidae > Bos > Bos mutus. The sequence continues at coordinate 26,468,013 of NC_091623.1, forward strand.
TGGAAAATATCTGTTTGTCTCACTAACGACGTACTCTCAGCTAAGCTCAGTCATTAGCTTAATTTCAGATTCAGAAGCCATGAAGAGAAGAGGCAGTCATAATTTGGGGTCAACCTTCACCAGGGTATTCACAAGTGATACTGCTTTTCAACAGAGCACAACAAACTCTGAGTCAAAAAACAAACAAAACCAACTAACCAACAACACAGTCTCAGCAGGCCAGACAATCAGATCCCTTCTCTGTGGTGCTGAGACTACCCAGGTGAGTTAGAGGAGTGGAGTGGTAAGAGGAGGCCCTCACCCCAGTTCTGCACAGGCCAGTGCCATGCACACAATCAACTCACTGTTTGCTTAAACTTGACAGTGACAAGTGTTTGGCAAGCGGCTGCTTCTAGAAAATACTGTGGGCTATGTGGATTCTACATGTGGGTGAAGCCATCAGGACATGGCTGGTCACTGATAACACCTGGTGACCATTCCTTGCAGAAGAAACAGAAATGAGAATGAAACTGGACTGACCCTCACTTTATGATTTCTGAGGTGAAATCTGAGTTCATTACAAAAGCCTCCAACTCTATGCCCTTGGGTTAAAGAGAAGGAAGAACTGGTAATGACAGCCAACGTGGAGCCACTGCACTAGGGATAATACTAGCAACTAGAAACAATGGAGAAGCAAGAGCAGTCTCTCCTGTGCTGTGACCGTGGGTGAGAGCTGCGTGGGGCAGGAACTGTACTGAAGAGCAGTCCTGTCCATGCTGGGTCTTCATGGCCTGGCCAGAGGGGCTGTTTATTTGCTGTAATCCTAACTAAAGGAAAAAGAATGATCTCACTGGCTCTTACATTTCTTTACAATCTGGACATCACCAATTGTAAATATCAGATCAAAATACTGACCAACAAAGGAACCAACATTAAAGGGTCACTGCCCAGGGATAAGAGAAGCTATTAAATTAAGGTACAATTAGTTTTGGAGGTGGATTTAGATCTGGTTTCTGTATTTTTCTTCAGAGATAGTTAGATCAGTGTCAGATGTGCAGGGAACTAATATTTATCTTGCACCAAATACGGGATGAGAGTGGGGCATTGTGCTAAGAACTTTACACATATAATATAGTCTCACAGTTAACTTGATGAGGTAGGCCTTGGTCCCATTTCACAGATGAGAAAAGTAGAGTTTCAATGGGATAAGCTCAAAGAGTAAAGTGCTCATTTAGTATTTGGAAGTTTCTGTGATTAATACCCAAGGTTTCCTACTTGTACTTCTTTTATTGGAAAGGTTTTACGAACAAATGCCCAATGTCTGTTCTTGATTCATGTTGGGCTGCCAGCTTCCTGTAGACGAAGCTCTGGCTGCTTTGTCAATCAGATTTTGATGGCTCACAAAATGAACTGACCAGCAGAGTATCAAAGAGAATGATAGCAAGAGAACAAGCAGATGGCAGAGAAGCAGAATCTAGGTGGCCTGTCCTGTGTTTTCCCACATTACCAGGCTGCCCGAGTTTGAAGACACGTTGAAATTTCTAATATGGCAACTACAAACCTTCCAACCCACCATTTCTCAGTTCCAACAGTGTTAGCAAATAGCACTATTCCTTGAAATTTTAATAGGAATTTGTGGAAAGAAAGAATAAAGGTCAGGCAAGTTTAGGAAATGATATAAATTCCACACTCCCCTCCCCCTTGAAACCTGCTTAACTTCCACTTCCCCAAACCAAGCTGACTGTGGATCCCTTTCCCACACTCTCTGGGGAGGGGGAGGGGTGAAGGATGGTTTTTAGCTAACTCATACTACCATGACTGGTGATTTAGAATGAATTCAGGCTAGCAAGGAAGGTAAATAGAAATGAAAACAAAAACAGGACTATCACTGTGTCGCAGGCTGCCCGACCTCTTCTGTAGGTCTGACCAACCTCTGGTCCCCGGTCTCAGGAGAGCCCCCAAGGTCTCCTGAGTTTACCCCACCCTCCCTGACGTGGACAGAGGGCAGCCAAATAAGGCAGGCTCATTGTGACCTTAAGAGGGGTCTAAGTACGATGTCTGGCAAGAAATTAGGATCTGGTTAGGGATACGACTGCCTTGGAGTCTCAGCTGGGATGGAATGCTAGACTATCATCAGTCCATGAGTCTCCTACCTGCAGAACACTCACTTCACCTTTACCTCATTTTAAATAGCCAGTCACAGGGTAACCTATTTCTTTCAAATGATTAAAGAAGAATGGAGCCACACTGGGCCACGGGGTTTTACACAAAAGTCACTGGCTCCCCACCTCCCCATCAGTTTGTGCCAATTTAACCAGGAAGGAGTCCTCTGATTTAAGGGAAGACAGGCTACAGACGAAGAAAACATCGGTATTGTATGTATGCAATTAGAGAATTGAGATGCTAAAGTTAAAAAAGAAAAAAAAAAAAATAGAGCAGGAAAATGTCAGGTTCAAAGTGGGCAGAAGAAAGGCTTTATTTTTATTTTCTTACATTTGCCTCAGAAAAGTCCTTTTAATAAAGCCCATGGGAGAACCTAATTCTCTTCCCAGACCCAACTGCTAATCAATTCCCTGGGCTCCTTATATAAACAGCAGCAGCAGGTCCGACAGAGTTGGGTAATCTGGGACTAAATCTGAAATGTTTTGTTTCCTAACAAGGAGTCCACTTCCAGCTTCTCCATTTAATACGCTGGTGATAGGACTTATCCCTTTAATGACTCTGAGTAAACAATCTGAAAGGAAGGTGTTAAAGCAGGCCCTCAGAAGGACAGCAGGGACAGCAGCTGTCTTCTGCAGTTGTTTTTCTTTTCTGTGGAACCTAACCAGAAACCCTGGCAACACCAACCTGAGGCTTTAATAAAAACACTGGCAGGACCTTGACAGTGGTGTGACACTGTCATGGTTAAATACATGATCTACTGCAGGGGAAACCATTTCCACTACTTAGCATTTGGGATCACTTCTTCAAAAGGTTTACTATTAAAACATATGTAAACCTCAGTCACAGAATGCTGGAACGACAAAGGACCTTAGATGCTAACCTAAGTTCAAAACCCTTTATTTAGTATTTGAGAAAATTAAGGTCTCCATGTTAAATGATTTTGTCCAAAGTCACTCAAATAGGTACTAACATCAAAAACAAGGAGGATGGGAGCAGAAGTTGAAAAGACTGGAAAAAGGATCTTAGAAATTACATTGGTTGGGTTATTTAATATACCTAAATAACTAGCATACTTACAAATTTATGATTCAATACATTTCCAGAATTTAGACAGGAGTCAGTGAGCAGACATAAGATCCTGGTAAACTAGGGGTGATAAGTGTTTCGTTTTAAACAAAGGGGAAGGATCATAACAAAACAACAGTGCTCATCAATGATATAAATGGCATGACTACAACTGGACATAGTACTGACAAAAGGATAACCATATTTTCTAGGTTAACGCTTCTGTTCCTTTCCAGGCAAACAGGCTTTGCTTTTTTCTCTGCAGCCCACTGGAGGGTCATAGAAGCTCACGTTCCTGGTTGCCTAGGCTAGCTGAGCCCTAGGAGCTCAGCCTTCCTTCCCTGAAGCTGGGCTTGTGCCCTAATTCAACTGTCAGAGGCCTGGCACGATGCCATCACAACCCACAGTGACGCCAGCGTTATTTCTATTTGTCTTCTACCCAGCTGACACTATTAAAAGAAACCTTGTTCTACAGGGGCTTCTAAGCTGCCAGAGGTCAACTTCTGTTATCATCTCATAAGATAAATTCAATTATGAACTAAAGAGGTACCTCCTATTGTCTTATGAAAAAAGCCACAACTTGTTAATGAGGCCAAGCTCCTGGTTTTCCTATTTGCTGATACCAACAGCTTCATGTGTGAAATAGAGAGGCAATGATTACCCACCTCCGAGGGTGACTGTGAGCTTAGATGACTGACTATGTGGACAGTGCTAACCAGTCCCTTGTGCATCAGAAGCGCCCGTTAAGTGCTGAGTAATGTTAGTACTGAAGGGTGACAGACAAGCATTTTACAGAGCAGAGTGAGTCAGTTTTGAGATACTGGAAAAAGCAGGAGGATACAAACTGAGCTGCCTGGAAGGAAAGACACATGGTAAGGGCCTGGTCCTGACAGAATTAAAAGAAAAAGACGAAAACATGCCATAATACAGAGGAGTAAAAAAATAAAAAACAAATACAGTAGAGCCAAGCTGGAGTCTTTTGCTCTACTGTACACAGAACTGGTCAGTCCCTTTTTTTTCTTTTCTTAAGGGTAGCGTGTGCAGTTTTGAGTTCTGAGGTGAAGAACTGGAGGCAGTCCAGAGGAGAGCAATAAGAATAATTAAAGGGTTGGGATGCGGGCCATATTAAGAAAAGTTAAAAGGAGCTGGGGTTATTTGACTTAGAGAATAAAGGGCTGAGGAGGTTAATGACAAGACTGAAGACCAGAGAACACTGTGCTGTGATGGTGTAGCCCAGGGCGCTGAGGAGAAGGCTAACAGAGCACTGGGTTGGCAGAGATCGCCACCGGGGGGAACGTATGTGTCCTCGTCTCCACAGGACAGAGATGTGATCTGGTTCAGAAGTTTAGATAACCTCAAATTCTATGTGGTCACTCTAAAAAATGTATATAAATTATTGGAAGTGCCAATAAGAAACCCTGCAAGTTTCAAAAGTCCCACACCATTAGGGCAACTAGGTCTGTGTGACTCGGGGTGTTGAAAAGTCTGTTGTGTAAGCTGTGAATGAACTGTACCAACCCTACAAAACAAACAAAAACACACGGACACAGGGTACACCCAAGATCTTTCCCTGGAAAAGTACAGTGATCACTGCCAATTTTCAAAAGTAAATCAAGGTGGAGGTTTTCTACTGGTTATACTGGGAAGAAAAAATAACCATTTTGATGGCTTGAGTCTTCTATTCCTTTGTCAAACATACCAGTTTACCTCATGTTTTATAAATTGGTAGTGTTGGACAGAGTTAAAAAACACTCTCAAAGCAATAGGGACAGTAAATTCATACCTTGCACTTTGCAGATCTTGTACATTTTAGAAACAATTTGAGATTTAGCTTACTAAAGTTAATTAGGTTACTTGTAAGAAGAAAGAGAGGAGGTTGGAAGTTGTTACCTTATCAGGTAGGAAAGAGAAGATGAAAAATCTCATTGCTTGTAACTTACTGGGCAAGGAACTGGGCCCCATGGGTACAGATAGCTGGGGAAGCCATGAATTGTTGTTAAACCAAACTAAATGTATCTAAGCTAAGCACCAAGTCCCAGGAGCACTGGCTCTGTTCCAAAGAAATACTTACTAAGGATACTAGTGGAGCTTCTCAAAGCTGAATGCATTGTAACTCGTGCAGCAATGGGCAAATAGAGAAGTAAAATCATACAAAACCGTAGAAAGATGTTGATTAAGGATTTGGTTATTCAAGAGACTTTTTGTGAGCATTTATGTTTTCAAACTAATATCCTTTCATCATTTACTATCCAGTGACTTGTGTTATTAAACTAGCCATGGCCTCGTAGAGCTTATCCTCACTCTGGGTAATTCTATTACTACTGTTAATAGGCTCGTAAAGGAGAGACTCATCTGGCTGGTCTGGTCTTCCCTTTGATCTGAGGGATACTTGAGTGAGCTGATAAAAATGAAGGGAGTGGGGCAGTCTCTTAATTAATGAAGAGATGAGGATTCATAATTGAGATGATATCACAATAGAATCATTATACTAACTAATGCTTGGCTATAAACACATTTTATACTTTTGTAATAAAAATTCCTTGTGCAAAGATCCTTTGACTCTAATAGAAAACTGGAAAGTTCTACTAATAGAATTTACTATAAAAAAATAACTCCACACAAGTGCAAAATAAGAACCATACTGTCCACCACTGAAATTACATCATCCAGTGACAAACACAGCAGTACCACTATCACAGTCTTACATAATAAAGTAACTTGACCAGATCCCCAATACTGTAAAGTAATAATAAATAGCCAATAGAAGATTTGGGATTTATAAAAGAAGTAAAATTTCCATCTATTCCATCAGCAGTATGAAGAGGACAAATGACTTTTGACCATGTTTTTAAAAATATTCTCAGTACTAATTTCTGTGTTTTCATTAAGTTAATATTACCAATATTTACCTATAGTGATCTTGAATTATTCCAATCAATCAGCAAGAAGGAGAAATATATCTATACCAACCTACATATGGTCCACCAGGTTTGATAACTTTTGTGCTTCGGTTGCGGGATTCCTCCTCTGCCTGGGTCATTCTTTCTCGTGTCATCTGATACGAGTCATTTGTTGCACACACTGTAATTTTATCTTGTATAAATCCCAGGCAATTGAGCTGGGAGGCTCCAGAGCTGTCAGGTAAGATGGTGGCTTGTTAGAGATGTCCCACATTTTGCACAATAAAGGCAAGCAGGAATTGTGTAATTCTACAATCAGCAGCTTTAATAATAACTTTAAAATTCAAAATAACTAATATTAATCATTTTAAAATGTAAAGCTTATTTTAAAACTTTTAAGTTTCTTTTCTTCATTTCCTATCACGTATTTTTTTCCCCCCCTCTGGATAGAATGGGTGAAATGAACTCTCAGAGACTAAATCTATGAAATTTCGGGGAAAAAAATGAAACAAAACAGTATTTGGAGTGAAGACCAGGGTCCTGATGGGCACTGAAGTTCTACTTTCATTTTTAAAAGAATTATCTACTACTGATGTGAGAAATGTTAAAAGCTTACTTTTAATGGAACCATAATGTGTATGCTTTAGCACTGACTAGCTGAAACAGATCCACCATAATAATTCCTTTTATTTTTAATAAGATTAGATTAATTTTGAGGCAAAAATACTGCCAAATATCATAGTTTGTTACTATTTATCAAAATACCCTAAACATTTGTAACTTTATATTTACATTTTTTTACATTGTTAAATGTCTATAAGATAATCTGTTGATATAGCATATATGAAAAAAACACTAGACAAGAGATTTTTGCAGAAATATTTTAAAAAAAAGAAACCTTTTGGTTAAACAATCACAAATACTAATGCTGGCCAGGAAGACAGTTCTGTATTCAAAGTATCATGCTGTATTAGGGGATCATGGTAACAGTTATGCTAGCATTTTACGAAGAAATTACTATTGCCTTAGACTAGAAATAGAAGTAATGAAAATGTCACTATAGCCCTGATATTCTATTTCTAAACTTAACTGGAAGTAGCTTTGTTATGATTGTACGAAGTAAGGGTTGACAAAATTTTTGTAAATTGCTAACAACTGTATAAATTCTATTTTTAAAAAGTCAGTTCATTCATCTCATGAATATTTATTGGGCAGAGACTGCAGGCTAGGCAGTGTGAGGTGCACAGGCTGTGACAAAGACTGACAGAAGTGGTCCCTCCTTCGAGGAGCTCTCTAATGAGTGACAAAGATGAACACACTGGAAATTATGATGCAGAGTGACAAATGACAGGGGGCAGGGACCCGCAGGAAGGTACTTCACATGGACTAGTGCACAAGGCAAAGGCTTCTAGAGGAAGTGGTGCCCAAGGTGATCTAGAGGGGTGACTAGAGAGAGGTGGAGGACAGAAGCGTTCCAGCGGGATAACCAACGTGTGCCACTTCTCCTAGGGGGAGCTAGGAGCAGGTTTTCAGTTTGACCAAAGAGAGGTGGCAAGGATAATTAATGAGACGAGACTGAACAAGGTGCAAGAAGTACATGACACAGGGCTTTGGAGGTCACAGTATGGATTTTGGACTTTATCCCAAGAATAACAGAGACTGAAAATAAGAGAGAGAAAACATCTCATTTATACTGTAGAAAAGTTGATCAGGATGAGGAACAGATTGAAAGGAAGGGGGCACTCTTGTGAAAGCTGGAGACCAGTCAGGAGGCTGCTGAAGGATTACAGACAAGAAGTGATGGCTTGAGCCAGAGTAAGAGCAGTGTGAATGCAGAACAGTAAATAGATTTCAGAGACCGGGAGGAGGCAGCATTGACAGGATTTGGTCAGTGATTAGCCATGGGGGGTGGGGTGGAGTGGGGGTGTTCAAGAGTGTGCCCAGGCTACTGGGGGTTACTGGAATACTACGGCCGGTAGAAAGAAAATGAGTTCAGTGCTGGACATGGTGATTTTGAAGAAGGAGCAATCTCAGGAGGGAATGGACTGTGAATAACGCTAATATTTAAAATAATCAATAGGAAGATGAAAATAAGACTACAAGAGGCTGCAAAAGTACAGCCAGAGAGGTGGAGGGGCATCAGAAGAACAGTGTGTCAAGTCATGGGAATAAAATGCTTCAAGAATCAGGGTGGTCCACAGGGTGAAATGCAGGCGACAAGTCCAGAATAGTCAGTAAGCAGCCGCTGGGTTTATGGGCAAGGAGGTAAAGGCTAGCTTTGGGGAGCATAATCCAGTGGAATGGTGGGGACTGAACTAGACTTTGGGCCCAGAGGTGAGTGCAAGGAAGGTGGGTTTTTGTTTTTATTTTCTTTTTTAATGAGGCCGACTTGAGCTGAAAAATCAGTGAAAGGAGGGGAAGGAAGTGGGGAGAAGGGGAAGGAAGAAAAGACTGCAGTATGACATGCTGGTGGCAGGAAGCTTGAATTTCAGCATCTCCCCTTATTAATCACTAACTAATTTCTATAGTGAGAATAAGCTCAACCTATTGCCAGTCATGATGAAACGACAGTTTACACCATCCAAGGTCAAGAAACAGATGTTTACATGAAACCAGAATAGGCTGTCAACACTGTGGGCGAGAAGACATTCCCCACATTCTCTACTCATCCCTTTTGAACTCAGTTGCCTTAAAAGTTGAAATACTGTGTCACATGTGTATAGATGTTCCTATAGTCTTTCTCTAGCTGTTTTCTACACTTGAATATGCGTTATTTATAGAGCTGTATTATATATTTTCACTAGGACTCTGAATGGGCAGAGTTAAGAAATTTTTAAAAGGTAATTTTTGACTGTGAGAGTTCTTGCATCTTACGTATAAGAAAAGTGAGGCCCAAGGAGATTTTAAACGAAAGATAAGAAAGAGACTAGTTAATATGTATTCTTGGAACATCTATTTGTGGAGTCAGCCAACCCTTTCAAGACTGGAAAATGGGTGTAAGAGAACCCTTGCCCTTGAAGAACTTGCACAGCTGTAGTAGAGACAAGATCCACGGAAAACCAAAACCAAATTGAATAGAAAAGATGCAACCAGCTTATACAAAGGTATTCTTGCCAGGTTGTGAACTGAGAGTTTGAGTGCTTCTGTTTTTATAAGGGCAAATTTCAATGTATATTCTTACCACACTTGGATCATACTAATGGAGCTGTGACAATTTCTCACGGTAATGGTTTCTTTTCTGTTTGGCCCATCATGGATACTTTTGTAAAATGACCTTAAATCCTTCTCCAAACAAGCAAGGTAGAAATAAACACACAGGGTATTTATGAAGTTAGGGAGAAACCATATTACCTATGATGACAGGCCTGGTTTTGAGGAGGGAATTAAGTTCCTTAGTAAAATTCTAATTTTGGACAGAGTTCAATTTGATGTTGAAATGTTCTCTAGAAAAAAATAATTTGCTGAAGACAAGTATTATAGGTGATGGCACAATTAGAAATTGGTGTGCCCTGTGGTCTGTAAAGAATGCCGGGGTGGGAGTTAGAACTCAGTTCTCATTCAGTCCACCACTAACTAAACAGCTAAGTAACACGCATAAATCACCTGTGAAGTGGCAGGGTGGCAGCACACAGTTGCCAAGGGCTCTTTCACTTGGGGATGCTATAATCTAATGCAGCGCTGCCCCGCAGACCTTTCTGCAATTTCAAACGTTCTGTATATGTGCTGTCCACCACGAGAGCCATTAGCCATGTGGTTATTTAGCCTGTAATATGTGGTTAGTATGAGTGAAGGACTAACTTTTATTTCACTTTTGTCATCTGAAATGTAAATAGCCACACGTAGCCGGTGGCTACCACAGTAAACAGTGTAGAAAAGTCTATATAACCTGGTACACATGCAACTTATACCAAAAAGCGTAAGTTTGGGGGAAGGCAATTTTTAGAAAGCAAAATTAACATATACTCAGGGAAAACAGCAGGTTAAGATAAAGCAACATTTATTTAGTCGCCTTAAATGGGAGGAGAAACTCAGAGCGCTTTCAGTGCGGTGTCTTTTTTATATCTCTGCCTCCTGAGCTCACTGGGAATACAGCTCTCTCTCTCCCCCACACAGCAAGCACTCATGGCTTCGAGTCCTACAGGGGAGATACAGGGATGGACAGCCCTGGGGAACTTTGGGCCAATGTTAGTGTTTCTCGGGGGGCTGGGGGCTCTAAGGCCTTGTCTTTATCCACTCAAGGGGCCCATTCTTTAATCAGAAACAACCACAGCAAAGAAGAGTGAAACAAGCAGCTTATTGTTTACAGAGGACCTAAGCAGATAAGAGTTCCACAGGCACCCTGGGCTATGGGTGTGTGTTCTTGTCTTCCTCCCTCCATTTTCCCCTTAAAATCAGAAGGGACTGCTCTCCTGGGGTTAATTTCTAGTTTCCATTCTGCTGCAGAATAAAGATTTCTAAAAATCTATCTTACAACATGCCTTGCACAGGGAAAGAGGAAGGGCATATATAAGACACATGTATTTTCCTCCTTTATACATGAGTGTGAGTCTTGAGGTTACTACCACAGTGGTCTCTAACCTTTTTGGCACCAGGGACCAGTTCTGTGAAAGACAGTTTTCCCACAGATGGCGGTGGGGGTTGGGAGTTGGGATGGGGATGGCTCTGGGACGATTCAAGCACGTTACATTTACTGCGCATTTTATTTCTAGTCTAATGCCGCCGGCTGATCTGACCAGAGGTACCCGGTTGTGGCCTGGAGGTTGGGGACTCCTGTAACTATAAAGTACTCTTACTTATATTCAGTGATTAAGACCTTAAAAACCCCTGAAACTTGTATTTAATTAAAATAAAATAAACCATGTTCTATAGGTAAAAAATCTATACTTTAAAAATTCCTCGAGGGCAAGAATCTTAAATTTTTTGTGATTGCATTCCACAGTGACAAATATAATTTCTGGCACATAGTATGTGCTCAACGATTTCTCAAATAAATAAGTGAGGTCTGCAATTCAAGTCAATAAATATTTAAGGAATGACTACTATGTGTTTTATTCTTTATTAATTTAAGAAAAAAAAAACCCTCAAAGAAAAATTACTTACCCTTCAGCATACCTTGAAACACACTTACCTGGAGAAAGTTTGCTGGATGCAGTCAAAGCTGCCCTGAGGGTTGTCTTTACCCACATTTGACAAATAGAAGTTAAAGGTATGCACTTCGTTGAGGGGATCATTTTTAGGGATTTTGACAAGCTAAAAGGGGGACAAAGAGAGAAACACCTCAAATTATAAATGTGCTATAGAATGATCTGATGACTGACTTTACTGTTTTTCAAATGACATTCATTTTTTACCCAAACCCTCTTGAGCACTTACATTTATACCGTTTAAATTACTGAATCATTCAAGGAATCTGACAAGCATGCCTATAACTTACCACACTCTGATTTCAATTTTCTGCTCTAAAGTGTCAGTAATTATGTCAGCTCAGTAATTAGTCTATAAGAGGAACCCTCTTCTTTTCAAAGTAGAAATTGCTTACATCTCACATAGAAGAGTTATCAGTGAACTTGCTGAAAAGCTCTTCCTCTTCTGAGACACACAGGTTCTGCCTGTGGCTTCATGACCCCCTGCTAAATAGCATCTAGATATTTAGATGGTCTCTGAGACAGTCTATATCCCAATCCTTTCCTGTTTTATTACATACACATTTCATTTTAATTCTTACTTCTTGGAGTACTACTTTTGAAGAGTAAGTAACTAGCAGCATAAGGTGAATACCGTAATTACATTCACAGCACAACACACGTGGGTGTTTCTCCCTCCTCCTCCTCCTTCTGTTTTACAGAACAAGGTCAGCAGCCCACAGAGGTGATTCTGCAGGCCCCCAAGGCCGAGTCCTAGGCAACACTATGGAACAGGCGGATGTCTTCTATGCTCTTGGCTCAAGGCCTGGCTCCTTTCCTAGATGAGTGGCCCCAGAAGCAAAGGGACAGGATTGCTCTCAATTACTGAGGCCCTGTACCAGGCATGTTTTCCTGGCACATAGTGGGGGATTAATAAATACCTGTGAATACACGGACTGGAGATTTCTGTCTTTCAACTGTACCACTCTTCCCAGCTCCCAAGACCTTTCTTCCCTTGGGTATACAGGGGCCACCACATGGTGTTAGGTGGTGATAATGAATGGGTTTTATTGGAAAGAATGTAAAATCCTGCTCTCTAGCCTCCAAATATGTACTCTAGGCAATTTAATAGACAAGCGAGGAGGGAGAAAGTGTTTTCTAATTCTCTTTCTTCTCCCCCAAATCTTCCCTTTCCATCAAGGGAAGAGTAAGACTCAGAGCTAACCGGCTGCTAGGTGTATGTCCTCCTTAAGGTCTAGGACAGCAGCAGGTGGACAGGGAATGGAGGTATGAACGCTTGAATGACTTCCCTTCCTCAGCCATGACTCACTTAACCTCCACTCACCTTCCCCCTCAACCCTCCCTGCAGATCTGGAGAACCTGCTTGGGGAGATTTTCCACAGCAGTGGTGAACTGATTTCCAGGCCAGGTTCTGGCTTCCGTTTAGGCCTGAGGTCTTCTTTCTTACAGGGTTCAGGTCTGGGACTGCATAAGTACTTTACCCATCAGAGTATGGAAGACTGCTCCTTTTGGGAGATTCTAAACTGCATTTTTAAAAAGTAGAATCATACACCTTTTTTCTATTTTGGAGGAGTGATTAGAGTTTGTACTCAAATTCTATAAATGTTCAGTATTCTTTCACTGAAAACTTTTAATTACTGGAGTCCTTAAGTTCAGACATCTACTAAACACAACATGGCTTTTCCTTTCTTATCATCTTAACTGTGATTCTTCTTAAGTAACATTTATACTTCTTAAGGTGAAAAATTATCTTCCTATACATTTTTTTTTCATTTTTAAGCACATACATACACAGAAAGTCTTTGTGTAAACTTGTAGGGTTTAATAACAGAAATACCTTGCATGAATTAATTGCTGTGTACACCACTCAAAGCATTAAGGTCTGGCCTGATGGTGGGCATAGAAAGCTTTCTTATTCTTTAAAAGAATATCAAATAGAAAAAAAAATGCTATAGTCATTTAAAAAATATGACACTGAACAGAATAGTAAAGAATCAGGTTAAAAAGAAACAAAGTTAAAAAAATACACAACCTGCGCTATGAACCCATTAAAGTGTTTGGAAGCTTGTCCGCCACAGGAGAGCAGTTTTCGTCAAGGGGCAGTTTCACCCCCCCCAGGGGACACTGGGTGTGGCAGGTTGCTCCTGGCATCTCTTGGATGCCAGGGATGTCGCCCAACACGTTACAGTACGTACGCAGGACGGCCCCACAACAACGAATCACGCAGCCTCTAACACGTTAGTAAGGCTGACACTGAGAAGTTATGGATCAGAGACAGAGGCAGGTTAGTCTCCTAGTAAAGAAGAGAATTCTGACTTCATTGACTTTTGATAATTAATGAAGAATTAGAGGGGAAAATGGTATCTTTAAAGAAATCAAAGTACCCATTAAAGAAAAAAAAGGAGGTACGGAGAATGGAGAATGACAGCAGGGCTTCTCAAAGCTCCCTCCTGCCTGCTGCCCCACCCTCTGGCGTGTACGGGAGCAGTGTGCACACAGGAGCAGGGGCAGGTGTCAGGGCAGATCATGTTTCTGAGGGGCATCCTGGGTGCATATCATGGTATTTTTCTCCAGCTGAGGAGCTGGGGTGGAGTTGGAGGTTAAGGAATGATGAGTTGCCACAGAGTTTCCACAAGTGAGTTTCTATATCACTTTTCCTAGGTGGTTTTCAGAGCAGGAGCAATGCAGATGGTATGTGCGTGTTTAGTTGTTCAGTCATGTCCTGCTCTGTGTGACCGCACGAACTGTAGTCCGCCAGGCTCCTCTGTCCATGGGATTCTCCAGGCAATCTGGAGAACCCACTGGAGTGGTTTGCTATGCTCTTCTCAGGCTTTTCTTATAAAATATCTGAGAGCAAGATGTCAACCATGCAATTTTCTTATCTTTAAAATTTCAGAAGTCTACACTGTACAGTCTGTAGATTTAGTATATCTTATTTCCTGAAGGAGATGGTACAAATCAGATATAAATTTTATGTGCATCAATATCTGAATATATTAGGAATGAAATGTATGTACAAAGAGTACTTATTTTTATACTGGTAAATGTACTTATTTTATACTGGTAAATGTACTTATTTATTTAATGATAAGAGTACTTATTTTATACTGGTAAATGTGCCCAACAGTTTGGCTTCTTGGGCAAAGGCTTAATGGAAAGAGCAGGTTGTGTATGGCAACTAGAGCAGGCAGGAGAGCGACAGAGTGGGGCGCGTCAGAACTCAACTATGGGGGCCTCAGAGTGGACCAGAACCCGTGGGACTGCTGAGGGCCACAGCTAAAGTGGGATCGGAGTCCTTGTCTGATCCAGGGCCATTTCAGAGACTAGACTCCAGAGGAACTTGGGGATACTCATTACTTCTCCCTCTAATATACAGGAACCTACTCCATAGCTTATTTAGATAGTGAAGTAGGAGTCAGTCTTTTCTTCCAGAATGATTATGAAGCATTTTCTTATAAACTGGGCTTTGGGTTATGGACTATGACTAGGGGGAGATGAAAATGACTGTTATTGTTGGGCCTAGGATCGGCTTTTGAAGACAGGGCTAATCACCATGGGAAAAGAAATTCCAAGGTCTGATTTAGAAACAATTTTGGAAGAGCATCCCTATGTATGATAGGAACTTCTCAGTTTTAATTATATCGAGCTTTTCCTACAAGTCAGTGGGAATACTTTTAGAACTTTAGGGACCCATGGTCTACTTGAAATTTTTAGCTAATGCCTTAAGAGTGAAATGTTATTTTAAAAGTATCAAAGACCCTGATTCCAAACAGTTTCTTATTCACAATGAATATAAAAATATACTACCGTGATCTGGGTAAGTTGAAAAGTAGATTTTAATTTTCATTCCAAATATGAGAGGCTGAAAATCAAAAGGCTTAGGACCACAATCCACAACCCTCCTCCCAAACGCCAGGCTGTCTTTGATAAAAAGCTATGAAGACAAAGTTTCAGGAAACTTTCAGACATTTATAATTAACATAAACACTGTATACCAAGATGTGTAAGTCAAAGCTTCTAATTACTCTGAGACACAAGTTCAGGCATGTGGCACTGGAATACTGTCTGAAAGGTCATTTCAACATCGAGTCACAGACCTCTGTTTTACAAAAGGATATAAGGGCAGAAGCGCAGTATGTGTACTGCTGCAAGTTTCTCATACGGGCATGCTAGCATCTGCTTAAAAGCCACTGGTACTTTTACTGCAGAGGTTTCTTCACTGGACTGGACTGAGGTACATACTAGATTAAAAATAGAACCAACAAGGTGTTTTTTCCCATGTATTTAACACAAATGCTTTATTCTGTTGTGGGTATTACAAATTATTTAGGTTTACATAAGCTTTTATTTGGCAGCAATTCTATAATTTTTATCAGCCTTTTCTACTAAGGTAACTGAAAATGCTCAGTGAGATGTTCATGACCCAGCAATACCACAGTTTGATTATGACAACTCTTGGTCCTTAAAGCAGACCTGCTGGCAGGGCCTTGGAGATGATTTAGTTGAGTGGCTGCATCCTACAGATTTGGAGCAGAGAGAAGCTAAGTGATTTGCTCAAGGTTACATCTCTATTTAAAATTGTAACCCTTGTACTCCTGACCTCCTGACTGGCCCCATGTTTGTCTAAAGTACTTAGTACCTATACTACTTAATTTTGCTTATTGTCTTTCTCCCCTGGCTAGGCCTTCTAATCCTTAGACGGCCACGGGCTTTTGTCTGGTTTGTTCCAGGTATTGTCAGCATCTTGAATAGTATGTAGCAAAAAGCAGTCCCTCCATATGTATTTGCTAGATAAATAAAAATGGTGAATAAAGCCTCAGCCACAGCGAGAACTGAAGTGTCTGCTTTCTTTCCACCAATATTATAAAGCATGTTGAAATTTCCTTATATGAAAAAGGTTCTATCCTCAAATAAATTTGGGAAATGCCAGCTTAAACAAAATCATTTACTGTAAACTAGGTCCTTTCACTCTGAATAGCAATTTCCCAGTTTTTATGGCCTCAGAACCCACTTCCCTCCATTCCTATAGTATCTTAGGAGGTCAGCTTGTCTCTTAATATTATTGGACTAAAATAGCTATTCTTTTACTATATATAAACTATATATCTTAGTTTGGATACAAAAAATGCTACAAACATTTAAACATTAGAATTCTCTGTTGTTCTCAAATCCTTTCCTGACTCTTAATGATTCTGTAATTGCCTAATAATCTGGAAAATTCAGTTTAGCTAGAGAAATGTATTTGCATGGTATTGGTAAGGTTCCAGAGTTTAGGGGCAGAATAAACCTAGAATCAGAACAGAAAATAGAAACCTCAACCTGAAAGCCACAAAGTCCTATTTTTCAAACTAGAGCGCAGTTTTAACTTTTAGGCCTAACATTATGGGTTTAGGGAAGAAAAAAAGCTTCTCAGATCAGTCCAGATGTAGAAACCAATGCTGGGGTGGGGGTGGGGGAGTAGGGAGGGGATCTTTCACTGGCAGTAGAAAAAGTTTAGGTATTAGAGAAATCAGTAAGAGATGAATGTTCCCACTGACAAGGAATGACAGGGAGGGGAGTGGATCCCACACATATTACAAACATCTGAAACTTCCACATGATAGAGGCTTTACTGAGAGTAGTGCAAAATGCTAAATTTATCTGCACAATCGGAAATGTTGGCAGTTATTTTAAAAAAAACTCAGGCCATATACCAATTAATATGAATAATTCAGGACAAAGTAAGTCCATTTATTTCCTTGCATTCTTCCTCTGTAGCAAGATGTACAGTATTAAAGTAAACGTAGACTAGCCTTTTCTATTCTTCTTCATATAGTTCCTTAAATCCCGTATTAGGACTTAAACAAATCACATTGGAAGGGTACAGTAGTCAGTACTACTGTAGTTTCCTTTGAAACCACATTCTCACCCCTAATATATTCTTTTAAATTTATGGCTGTTTTGGGGGAAAACATCATTGATGACAACATATCAAAAATTAATTTCAATTGGTTACAAGTAAGCAATACCATCTACAAAAGTAAAGTGTTAATTTTTGACAGTCAAATACACCCAAGTTGCTGTATCACTAAAACTGAAAAAAAACTTCCTTGAGTAATTTTTGGCTCTCTTAATAAGGTTTCTCTTTAATATGAAACCAGCCTTCTAAATGTTGGTCTATCCAGTAAGATGACACTGACTGATTTGTTCATTTATTCCACAAATATTAACTGCCAGCCTACTGTGTTAGGCACTACTCTAGGTTTCTGTGACATATTAATGAATAAAACATTACAATGATCCCTGCCATTGGGCACTTATATACAGAAATTCAGAAGAGATAATGATTACTTCAACCAGGAGATGGGGAGAAGTAGAGGGATTCAAGATATAATTTGTAGGTAGAGATGGCAGGATTCCTAGACATACTGTGAGGAATGAAAGAAAATGCCAAGGCATTTTCCCCAGGAAGAATGGAGTTGTTTGGGAGAGTGTGTGTGTGTACACACATATACATATATGTGCATATATATACTCATATGTACATGTATATATTTATGTTTGTATATTTATTCTTGGATATGATGATGAGTACCTTAATGTAAATCTGCTAAGCACATGAAAATACAGTTGACCAATGCTGGTTTCACCAGCTAAAAAGGGGCTTCAAAATGGGTTTTGTTATGACTCATTTTGTAGCTCCATGGCCAAAAATTATTGAGAAGGGCCCAGGTGGTTGGGGGTAGTTGGTTGGTAGCTGGGTATTTCCAGGAAAAGGGGGGAAGGTCAGTTAGTGGCAGGGGTAAGATGCAAATAGCAGATACTAGAGAACCAGGGAAAAGTATACAGACTATGGAGTGTGAGGGAACAGAAAATCTGTATTTAAAAATGACTGCAAAATTGAGCTAAATGCCAGAATAGCTTTTAGAAGAAAAATGACAGAGCCACCAAGAGAATCTGATAAGTTTGTTCAAATTTCATAGCTGGGCTAATCCATATTGCCTCTGTGGTGGCAAAAACTAAAACTTCGTGTTCAGTTTCATAATCCTTATCCTAAAATTGCTTTTCATTTTATTAACCATTCCCTTCTGAAATTTAAATATATTCCACAGCATCAATGCTTCTATAGGAAAGAATTCTCATCCTACTCCTAAATCTGCCCACCCTGTCACATAATCTGTCTCCTAGTTAATAAACTACTAGTCATCTATTTTACTGAGGTTACTGGCATCCTGGGGAGTCAACTTTGGCTCTTCGTTCCCCCCATACCACCACACACCCCTCGGCATCCAGACGCAAGGCCTACTGCCTTTACTCCCCAAATTCTCTCTCAATGTATGTTCTTGTGCCCTTCCTCTGTTTGGGCTCAATATCACCTGCTTGGACATCTTGTGATCTGGCCTCCACTTTTTGTCTTCTCTTGATCCCATCCTCTAATCATTCAGCTGCCAAAATCAGTTTCATAAAATGCCAGTGTGACCATGTCAATCCCAAGCATCATAATTTCTGTATGGTTCCTTCTACTGATCTGTTGTGGAAGTAAGCTCCTGAACTGGAAGGACACTTGCAGCTCCTTCCCAACAGACCTGGGCCTCACTCTCCACCTTGTACTTGACGTACCCATTTCTGTCTTGACCTGTGCTAACTTACCCTTTATCTACCCTCAGTTCAGGAGCCTTTCCTTCCCCAGGGAAACAGGTTCCCTTTTTTGGCCCCACAGCCCCCTGGGCTCGCCTCTCCTGCTGCCCTCACTGTACTGTGTGCTGAGCACTTCTTCATGTCTTCCTTCCTATTAGACCAAGAGTTTTTTGGGGGGGCAAGGACCATGGTCTTACTTTCACACATATTGGAGCATAATAGATACATAATAAATATTTGTTGGATCCATCTGAAGAAACTTAGAACTAGATTAAATGCACTCTGAAGAAGACTTTCGCCCGGAATACTAAAAAATTAGATCTATATCTGAAATAGATCGCTTAAAAGAGTCAGTGGAAAGCCAGAGCAGGCAAAAATAAATAGCAAAATGAAAGGAAGAAACAAACAAACGAACAGCAAACAGCAGGCACTGTGTGGTACAAACGTCAAGATGAAAAAGTTTCTTACCTCCTTGTGCTATGTTTAGTCCCAAGCCTAGGTCAAGTGGTTGCCTGAGTTTGTAGAACTTAAATTTATAATATACATTTTTCTTTTTTAAAAAAATTATCTTCATCTTTATTAAAATATTCACATGATACTCTGGCCTTATGAAATTCCATTTGAAAATATGATCTAGCATCTTTAAGACCACTTTGCATTTTAAAGGACTTAGGGAAACCACACTAAATAATTCTAAACTTAGCAATTCTCCTGGTCAAATAGGAAGCAGAATTTTGTTTTTTTTAAAAATGGCTTGTTTCTCAGAAACAAAGACCAAACCTGATTTCTACAAGGAAAAACAATCTTTGATATGAATGTCAGTTTCCAAATTCATTGCTAATCTTCTCTCCTTGTTCTCCTGAAGTCTTGAAGAAAGCTTTCTGTAATATGCCAGGAGGCACTGCTGGTAAAACGTGGGTGGAACAGAAGTCATGTATGGCAGTCAGCAATGGTTGTGTAAACGTGGGGGGAGACGGGGACTTGGCAGATGTGAACACTCAAGATTAAAACAAGTTGCTAAAAGTGGCCCAGGCTCTAGATTTTGCAAAACACATGGTTTTTCCAGCTCACTCAATGTTGCCGTGAAAACTTATCAGTTCAATAACATAAATGGTATTTAAGTCTAAAAAATATTTCCATAGATTTAAAAAGAAATTCAATTCTTAATTTTCTATTTTTCAACATCAACATATTTAAAACCAAATTAAAGCTACAGAATGCTTTCTTCAAAATAAATCTTGTGGGGAACCCACCATGTACTACAAATAGAGCCACTCTGGTTGAGGAAAGGGTGACTGCTGAGGCAGCCACGTTGGTAACATCACAGAAGCCAGGCAGGCTCTGGGGATCAAGGACACAAATCCAGGCTCTGTGCTAAGGGAAGAGAAACAGCAGCAAGATGTGCAATAGTCAGGGGATATTTTATTAATTACACTTTAGTCACATCTTAAATGACAGTTACAAAAGACTGTATACAAGTATGATCTCTTATGTGCCATTTCTTGATGGGAATTAGAGGCAAATATTTGAAGGTACCAAAGGTAGAAATAGTGTCCTTCTGCCTTATTCACTTTCCTTTTTAAAATGCTTTCTTTACTACTGGGTCTCTTTGCATTTCCAGTTCTAAGGTGGATAAAATTCAATGGTTTGAGAAGAGGCAACCTGAGCACTTCTCCTTTACACACAGATGACAAGGAAACAGGGCAAGCAGACCACATCTAGTATGTTAGATTACATATGCTAGAATCTGGAGCAACCATGCCCAGTTTCCAATGTGGCTCTGGAATCTACCATCTGCGTTACCTTGGGCAAGCAACTTAACCTCACTAATTCTGTTTCCCTTTGGGTAATGATACTATTCACCTCGTAAGATTGCTGGAGTTTAAAGAGATAGCTCATCTAAAGGGCTTGGTACAATGTCCAACACACAGCATATGCCCCAGAGTGTTTGCTCTGATGACGTAAAGACAGTAATGGAGAGCTCCCACTCTGATTTTGGCCTGTTAGATTCATGTGCACACACATCTCCCTCAGCAACAGTGATGTGTTTGATTTTTAAAGTAATTATAAAATGGTAATGGACTGATAACAGGCACCCTGTGGATAATCAAAAGTTGATAATACTTATTCTGAATTCTTGGTATTTGCAAAAGTAAGGGGCTAGAAACCTTCAAGGTCAAAATTTAAGTGCTAGCTTAAATAAAAGCCAAAGAAGCTATCTGGGAAAACAAACAACCCAAAAGACTATCAATATTTCTAGTTGTTCCAAACTCAACATACACAGAGATAAGGTACAAGAATGAATCAGCCACAACAGGTGTCCATGAAAGGCTGAAAAATTACAAACACCTGCAATTACTCTAGAAGGGTATTATTTTAGAACGGTAGCAAACACTGCTTCCCAAGTGCCCTATCCATTAAAAAATAAAATAAAATGCTGCCTTCAGCACCCCAGATACTAGCTACAGTGCACTGAAAAAACAAAACAGAATTAAAAGTTCTCATGAGAATCACAACTTCATGATTGTAAAGCATTCAGTCTTCATAAATGCAACCAGTATTTTAAAGTTTGTGGGTTTTTTTTTTTGGTGTATCAAAACTATATAGGTAGTCTTGAAAAATGAATAAAATTTATTTTAATTTTTAAAGGTCTCTTGCTAAACATCTACCTTGAAAATATATTCCTAAGGTAGAGTCCATTTCATAAAATTTATTTCTATTGTTTTCATAAATCAAACTCACTTGCTAAAATTTCCTTCAAGCCTTCAAGAAATAAAACTCTTTCTGATTTTACATGTATAAAGCTGCTGATATGCACAGTGCACCAAGAACTAAATTAGAGACTGCAATTCTGATTTCTAAGAGACTTGGCAGGTCATGTAAATAAGAGGGCCTGTCAAGGCTCTTAGATCAATTGATTTATTATTATAAGAAACACAGGACTAAAATGATTCATTTCTAAGGATGGTATGCCTGGGCCATTGGTAAAGCCATCAAAACTATCCCTTCAAATAGAGAAAGATATGTTGGCAAAGAAAGAGCTAAGATATTTTACATATGGACAACTAAGGTAATTACTGTATTTTAGTAATTCATATCATAAAACTGTTGATTATATTCTAGATAGTTATTTGATTCTGCTAGGAGGCAGACAACACAGGTCCCTCTAGAATAAAGAAATTATATGAGGTAGTAAAACATTTTATCCTCTTGACAATAATTCCTTGCATTGCCCCTTAAAAAAGATAACCATATCAGTAGGCTTCAGGAGACATTTGGCTTCTTATGACTCAATTGCCTTATACATTTTTTGGAAAAAAAAAATATATATATATATATATATTTTTTACAGAATCTGAAATTGTAAAGTTTAAGACTTTATCCAAAATTAATCATGGATTCACAATTATCTTTTTTATTTTTCAAATTCTCAAAGGAAGGAACAGAACACTATCTTCCTGAAAAAGTAAAACAAAACACCAAGCATCTCTGGTAGGAACTTTTCTTTACAGCCAAATACAAAACATTTAAACAGCTGTGGAAATATGTCAGCATCATCCTATTGTTTGGTGGAAATGGAACGCCTCAAGTTCTGTTCCTCCTTCCAAATCTGTGAAAACTGATTTTAATGAATTACCAATACAAACAGATTAAGAGAAAACTAAAAAAGCATTCTGGTTATTATTATTAAGGAAGAATTTCTTAGTGTTGATTAGTAGAGTACTACTACATTCATAAATATGGCTATACCTTATATTCTCACTCTTAACTTACTGAGTGATTATTAGACACTGTAAACTTTTTAAGTTCTATAAAAGATTGCCCTTTTCCTATGGCTGCTTAATTAAGTACTAACCTTTCAATACTGTGGGCCCAATTTAGTTATCTTTAATAGGTTCTCTATTGCATTCTGAGTTTTAGTGCCAGAAGTTCCCTAAAAATCTTATCTTTTGAAATTCAGCTGACTACTGCTTTTCATCCCCATAATCTATTCTTTCTAGACTGGAGCCACTGCCAGGACTCTTCACAACACCACTGTTCCAAAATGCTTGCTGTTAATTCAGTAAGGAGAGTGGCCTCTGTCCCATGTTCTTGATAACACCAGCCACTCCGCCTTTACCTTCGTTTCCCTGGGGAGAAAGATCACAGAAGGGAGAAAACTTTCTCAACTGATAGATGACAAAGCAACTCATTAAGTAGTTGACTAGAAAGATATTCAGCTGGTGTCTAGGTACAGATAACTTCGAAACATGCTTTCTCTTTTCCTTGTCAACTTTTTTTTTAAACCTTGACTATTCAGGCTTTCTCCTAGATTCCTGACACATTTAAGGTCAGCATCTCTAAATATTTATTTTATGCTTATATAAAAATTAGGAAACATAGATAAACACATCTATCTCATTAGAAAAGCAATTAGTAAAGCAATGACATTTTGGTGTACAGCATTTCAAATTTTTTGTAGGTTTCTATTTGCATTTGTGTACTTATTTTTAAACCTTCCCAGGTGGCTGAGCAGTAAAGAATCTGCCTGCCAATGCAGGAGAGGCAGGAGATGCGGGTTCGATCCCTGGGTCAGGAAGATCCCCTGGAGAAGGGAATGGCAACCCACTCCAGTATTCTTGCCTGGAGAATCCCATGGACAGAGGAGCCTGGTGGGCTATAGTCCAGGGGGGTTACAAAGAGTTGGATACAACTGAGCACACACATAGCACATTTATTTTTAAAATTAGTATCATGATATATATGACATCTTATTATTAATTAGGAAGAAGAAACGACAACTTCAAAAGCTTCTAACCTACATCTATGGACAGACAGTCTTGCCATTTATCAGTTATATATTCTCTTATTATACCCATCAGGAAAGTATTACAGCTCTTTAGATAGAATAACATGACTACATTTAACCTTTAACCTTTGCTACTTTATAATTTTTTCTTGCTACCGTTAACAAGAGCATTTTTATACTGAAATTCCTAATTGTTACTGCTTAGAGAGGCTAGTGATTTTCAAAAATTGTATTTATCACTTAGTAGGCATTTTCCATTTGCCAAAACTTTGCTAAGTGTGAAGATTATAAGACTTTGACCTATGTGTTTTGACTTTAGTTTGGAGACATGACTAAAGAAATGGTTTAACAAACAATAAGAATTTCAAAATCACTAGCTATCATACAAGAGCTTTCTTTGCTCCTATCTAAAACCAATCTCTCCTCTAGCAACTAGACACTATCTCTCCAACTACTTACGGGCATTGCTCCAGCAAGTCTTCCTCTTTTGTGTATCAACTTTTGCTTTCTATTGGGTGAGGGCCATCAGTTTACAAATGTTTCGCTATTTCTCCCATTTTAAAAGAAACTTCTCTTCAT
This sequence comes from Bos mutus, assembly GCF_027580195.1. NCBI lineage: Eukaryota > Metazoa > Chordata > Mammalia > Artiodactyla > Bovidae > Bos > Bos mutus. The sequence continues at coordinate 26,492,249 of NC_091623.1, forward strand.
TCCACTCTACTATGTTTAAGCCAGTGGCTTTTAAAGTTATTTCGGAACTGACCGTGTTACTAAAGGAAATCCTGTATGAGTTTTTATAGTTATTTACTTGGTTTATCTGCAGATGCAAATTTGTTTCCTCTTATCTATTATCCATAGGTTTTAATTAAAAATGGTTAATTTTCTTTCTCATTATATTAATGAGCATTCTCCAAAATATATTAAATTTTAGAGATGAGAGTGGCCATGTGTATTTTATTGTTGTTCAGTAACTGGCTATTAGCTTGATAGTTTTCATCATGTTAAGAAAGACTTCTTCTATTCCCACTTAAAGTTTTAATCTATATTTAATATTGAATTCTTATCAAATGCCACCTTGGCATCTACTGAAACATGTTCTGGTTTTTCTCTTTTAATCCATGCAGATGACAGATTATAAATATACAAAGATATGTATTTACATTACTATATTTAAAGTTAATGATAATGAGAACTTTATGTAACATTTGCTTGATAGTTATGAAGCCTGACAACACAGTAAACTCTGTGGATTCCCTGCCCAACATAAGAGAACATTAGCAATAACATATCTACCCATGTGCTCACCTCCTATCCCTTCTGCCTGCCTTTCTATAACAGAGGTAACAACTATTCTAACTTTTGTGATTACCATTCCTTTATTGCTTTTAATAATTTAATCACATGTGTACCTACACAATACAGTTTGATTTTGCCTGTTATTAAACTTTATACAAATGGTGTCATACCATATGTAGACTTCTGCCCACTTAAGAGTTTTCACTGCCATACTGCACAGAGCTCTAAGTCACTGCTTTTTACTTGTGTACTCTTTGATAATCAATATGCCATGGTTTATCTCTATTAGCCTGTCATTGTTCTTAACGAGTGCGAACAAAATTTGGCAAAAGGAGCTTCAAATTTCATAAATATTAAGAATTAAAAGTATCAACACTCGTGTGTTCATAACTAAACCAGTTTGCCTAACAATTGAAAAAAAGTAACTTTTAATAGACCTTAACAGAATTCCACCTATTAATACATCTTTTTTTCTTCTCACTACTGGACTGTCAAGTATACTTAAGCCCTATAAAATGTCTTTTCGAACTGTTTCTTGAAAAACCCGTTTCTTCCAAATCCCCCCATTACCAATGTCTCCTGGACAGATCCATCTTGACAGAACGAGGTACAGAGTTATTATCTGAACACCTCATGGACAGCATGTCCTGAACCAAACACTCCATGACTCCTGCCTCAGTGTGTTCTTTCATCTATTTTAGATCTTGAATAATAGCCTCACCATTCAAAGAAATGCTCATCATAAATATGACGCCATCCTTGACGCCTCCCTTTCCTTCCTTGCCATATATAAGCAATATAAGTTAAGACAGCTACTGGATAAACAAACTAAAATGCATATCTGGTCACATGACTCCCTGGCTAAAATTTCTAAAATTAAAAAAAAAAGGAAATGATAATTTCGTGTATTGTTTTTTAAACTATAGATTGTGACCCATTGGAAAGTTATGACATAATTTTAGTAAGCTGCGACCAGGATTCTTTTAAATTGAAATAGAATGGAACATGTCAGAATATGCAGAGGGCATGTAGCTAAGACGGTAAAGTGTCTGCCTACAATGCGGGAGACCAGGGTTCGATCCCTGGGTCAGGAAGATCCCCTGGAGAAGGAAATGGCAACCCACTCCAGTACTCTTGCCTGGAAAATCCTATGGACGGAGAATTCTGGTAGGCTACAGTCCACTGGGTCGCAAACAGTCGGACACGACTGAGTGACATCACGATAATTTCTTGTACTGTTTTTTAAACTATAGACTGTGACCCATTGGCAAGTTATGACATAATTTTAGTAAGCTGCGACCAGGATTCTTTTAAACTGAAATAGAATAGAACATGTCAGAATATATTGGTAAAGGATAAATAACGTGCTGTGAAACTTTTTGTAGCTGTTTGAATGTGTACACCTGTATCTGTAAAGGGTCACAAAGCAAAATGTTTTTCCTTACTGTGACTGGTTACTAAATGTGCTGGAAGCATCTACTATAGTAGTTTTCTATTGGGGAGACTGGTGGTCCCCTTCAGAAAATGATGAAAGTTATGAACCTTGTCCAAAAAAGAGAATGTATGCATACCTGCGTTTGTGCATATTCTTTTCATGTTCTTAATCACAGTGAACCTAGCTATTATAAGGAAATCTAGGGGGAAAATTTTTAAAAGCCAAATTTCCAGACCTCCTCATTGACCCTTAGAGAGATTTTATAGATAAGAAGCACTGATCTCCAAGGTGAAATTCAAGTTCCTTAAGATGGTGGGAATATTTGCCACACGTCCCTACCTCTCTGAGCCCTCCCTGACTCTCCCTCTTCCTGGTTGGGGAGATACTCAACAAATGTTTCTCTGAATGTGAGAATAAAATGCTCACTGAACATTTATTATAGGCCGGCAAGGCAAGTGCAGTGATGAAAACAGGCTCTGGAATTAGATGCTTAGACTGTGTGCAGGTTCATTCACTCACTAATGGTGTGAGCTTTACCAAGTGGTTTAAATTTAAAGCCAGAGTTAACACACCTGCAGGATACGAGTATGTGCTTCACGGCATCCTAGCGAGGACTAAATGAAAATAACATGTGTAAATGTGCTTAGAATAGGGGTCTTAGCACATAATAAATATTCAATAAATTTTAGTTATAAAAATACTGAAAAAAAAAAAACTGGAGTCCATAAACAAAATAATGGATGACTATGCACTTATGCTAAATATACTACAAATTATAAGACTAGTTAAGAGAGATTTTGAAAATTCCTAGCCTGGTAAGGGCAAATTCATTAGCCTCAAAGCATTTATATGTGCTTTTTAAGTCTTTAAGTCAGTAAAATTCTTTTCTTCTAAACTTGTTTTCAAAGAAAATTACTTTTATAAGTTAAAAATTTTAGCCTAAAAATAAGTTTGAGAACATTTTAATTTCATACTCTTGTTCCTTCCAGTTTAAATCACAATTCAAGAATGGTTATAAATATTTACCTTCCCTATAAATTCTTCAGATTATCTAACATATGGAGCTAATAAGCAAACTTGTCAAGGGTAAGGTCAGGAAAGAAAACTTTGGAAAAGATTCTAGTTAGATAAAATCTTACTGCAGAATACACCAACTCTCTAAATATTTCTACTGTACTGCTACCGTTAATTGAATCTAAGATGCCAGCCCAGCTGTATGGCTGTCCATGATTTTATGTACCACTGCATAGTATAAAATGCTGACAAACTATGACACACCACTAAGATGCTGCTGCTAATGAGATACGTTTCTATCCAAAGATGTTAAAGGTTAAGAAATGTCTTGCAATCAGTGATATATAGTAATTTTGTTGCTGTGTTAAATATTGTTTGAAATAAGATCTAAGGCTTCCACATATTCTGCTAAACTGTTTTTCCTGCTTTAAATTTTGGCTTTTCTTTTTAATAGATCATGTTCTTATAAGGATAAGGCCTTGCACATAGTAAGAGGTCAAAAGAGATTTAAATACTGCTTGTGGTTCAAATTTAGGGATGGATTAGCTATAAGAACCGTAGATATTATAGGATGGTTAAAGATGATTACTTTTCAAGCTTAAATAAGTGAGTGCTGTTAAAGTGACTATGTCTGTAACACAGGCAACTGAGCTTCACAAGTTTCAGTTTTTGGTGGGAAATGAAACAAAAAGGCAAAGCCATCAGTGGCAGGTTTTATTGACAAACAGGTGGTGTCAGGAACAAGAGCTGGCATTTCAAGGTCCACACCCTGTCTACCGTGGTGCCTGGTACACAGCAAATAGTCACAAAAGCTTGCTGAATGAAGATTGGAAGCTTAACTAACTGCTAAGAATGCCATTTATGGTATTGGTTGCAAGTTCAGATTTCAATCATAGTTCCAATAGCTGCTTTCTAAAGTGACTTCAATTTGATGAAGGACAGAGCTGGATGACTTAGTCTTCAGCTCCTTTGTGATCTCTGATATATACCAAAGTGAAATATTTCTTTCAAATTGGGTAATTTATTATTGTATTAACACCTTAGTAAATTAACATATGGTTGCAGTGCGTGTGCTCAGTCATGTCTGACTCTGCAACCCCAGGCTCCTCTGTCCATGGAATTTTTCAGGCAAGAATACTGGAGTGGGTTGCCATTTCCTACTCCAGTGGATCTTCCAGATCCAGAGATAGAACTCGCATCTCCTGCCTCTCCTGCATTAGGATTCTTTACCACTGAGCCACCCGGGGAAGCCCAATGTGTGGTTAATGAGGTAAAATTCAATACAGACATCAAAATGTTAACCACTGTAATATTAAAAAAAAAAAATTAAACCAGAACTGCCATTACAAAAGAATTTAATTTTAATGTTAAAATTAAATCTTTGTAGTATTAATTACATTCAGAGCTGAATGTGTAAGGGTAAGCTGTTAGTCAGCAACCTTTGAGCAGACTGACTAAATACAACTGTTGGCAAAACCAGTTGACTAGCCAAACCAAAAACAGCAAGGGAAAGCAGACTGCAGGCGTATCATCGAAGAGGGAATGGCAGTGCTGGGGATTTATTTTTATCTTTGCTGCTGTTTCAAGCAGATAGTTATCTTTGCTTCCCGGGTATCAAGTAGATTAGAGAAGGGTAGTCTGTGGGAAGTATTTGCAGGTGGGTTGAAACTGCCTACTAATTTCAAATACTGTATAATTTAGTTTTTCAAAACCAATCTTCTCTCCAGCCCCCCAAAAGGAAAACAAGTAATTAACAAAATATTTCTGAATGCTTTGCTAAGTTTGGAAGGAAAAAAAAAAAATCCAATTCTGTTCTTTAGAGTTAATGGCTCTACTGCAAAAATTCTAACACCATTCAAGCCTTCAAAGTTAGCAGTTCAATGCTGATTTCATCCACAGAAGGTCACTGTGCCTTTTTGGAAAGCATACATTTAAAACCTGTTTGGCTGGCTCTTAATTGCTCCTTCTTGGTAAAGTGTGTGTGACTCAGTATTTTATAGGAAACATGACATGGTGGTACGTACAGAGAATATTTTTTTAATTTTCAGTCATCTTAAGGTTAATTTCTGAATTACACATGCAGCTTCTACTTTCTAAAGCCTCTGGGATTGCTGAGTCTGAAGCAAGCAATTAAATTAGAATTTTGGAACAACATTCTCATAACAAATACTGAGTTAATACTGAAGTCTGGAATCCTATTTACTGTGACAAAGTTAACATTTTTCTCACCGCCCTGGGACAATCATTCCCTGCACAGGAGTCCCTGGTGCCACAGGCAGGCAAGTCCACTCTGCAAGGCTGCCTCAGGCCAGCAGACGTGGCCATTATTTGCTGTGGAAAACCTTACCATCTCAGATTCTATCTGAATTATAAACATACCTTTTTGTGTATGAGGGTGTACACAGATTTTAATAGACCTTCTGGAATGTTATAAACCTATTTCCAGGATACAGTATTTTGTTTTTTCTGAAACCTTTGCTTTAAGATGCTGATTCATACCAATCAGAAATACATAAGCATTGTTCCTGAGAGTCCCTTGTTTCTACAGAGGAAGGTCTGGATTAAGTCCTACATTATTAATTCTTTCCTGAGTATTAGTCTGTATGTGTTTATCACAAGTTCCCTGAGGGCAAAGCCTATGTCTTACCCATCCCTGTATCTCTGCACACTAAGCACTTAAGCAAAGCACTTGGCATCACTAAGGACTAAAAGAATGTGTGTGCAATAAGTAAGAGACAAATGGAACAATAAAGTTATTAGTGCACCCACTGATTAGGCACCTGTTTATAGTTTATTGAAGAATTATGTTAGTAGATAATTGCATCAGCAACAACTGCCATTACTTGAAAATACTGAGTTAACTTGCTTCCAGCACCTCTCCTTTGAGAGCTGTCCAGTGTAGGGAGAATTCTCCCTGGCAGTGTAAAGACCTAGGCAGTACAGCTGTCTCCTTCAGCTGTGGGTCTTTAGATAAGAAATTTTCAACAAACATAAAAATACACAGTAATTAGTTTTTAAAACTTTACTGGAACACACATTTTTGGAAAATTTTCATCTACCACGTTTTCTAGTTAAAATATGATACAGAACTAACCTGATTTAGATAAAGCTTGCTCAACAATAAGGATGCAGCTTTTGGAAACTGTGTTCGTTATGCCAATACACCCCTGTGAATGTGGCAACTTGAATACTTCAGGACTGTAGTGAATCTTACCAGCTTCTTTTTCTATCAATTAGAAAAGCTACCTTTTCTATCTTTTCTACAAAAATGCATAATTCTATGCATTTACTAGGCAATAGTAAACCTTTAGTTATGAGTATCCTAGGTATAGATTAGAACCACGAGGATAATCGGTTGAGCCATACTCTTAAAAATCAACAAGGTATTTCAGGCTGATTTATTCAGCTCCTGATATTCATGAGTTTTAAAAACATAGTCAACTGCTCCTAACAGTTATTTCGTCTCTTCAGAATTCATAAAATGCCTTCAACGACCATTCAATTTCCTGAGTACTCTCTTCCACAGAGGGTAAAGGGTGAGATGAAGTGTGAAAGACACAATTTACATTTTTTATGCTGCCCAACTGTGATGATAAAAATCCAGGTAATCAATGATTCTCAGAATTTTCCTCTTTAAGACCATACTTTGTTTAATGGTCCAGTCTGCATTTTCTTTTGCTTTTAGAAGAAAACTTTAAGAGAACATGTTCAGGCACAAAAGTAAATGTGCTTAAAAGCTAACCTGCCAAGACCCAAATTCTGACTTTCTAACAGAAGGGGGAAAATCCTATAATTAGTAACAAGAAACAGTATAACCATGCAGTGCTTAGTATCAGGGAAAGAAGAAGTAATCTTGACACTAAATGTTCACTTTTAAAATGATGCACTGACATTTCATTTCTATTTCAAATATATCTACACAGGACACTGTCATGATAGTTAATTTACATTTTCAATCACATTTGATGTAAAGACTATACATTTGTTAGATTTGCCACATTCTTTCTAGGAAAACTTTCAAAGCACCTGGAACCCTATATTAGAAGACAACTAAAATTTCTCATTAAGAAAAACCCTTTTATGGGCAATCTAAGTTAAAACCTTCCAATTTTGAGTCCTAAACATTTTCCACATAGGAAAACTCTCTAAGGATACTTCTTTAGAGAGTTTTTAAAGCAATCAGCACCGGCAATGTTAAATTACCATGGCTCTCAAGAAAAACAGAGGAACACTGTACAGAAGACCCTCACATTTGTGGCTCTGTGTCCTCCTGTGGGCTGTGCCAACCCACTCCCTCCCCTGCAATGACTCTTTGTTTTTACCAAGTCCCAAAGGGACGGGGAGGGCTCTGCAAAGAGAAGGGGGGAGGGCAGGCTGGAATGCAGCTGCAGGCTCTGAAACAATGCTGAGTCCATATATTTTGTTCCCAGTTAGAATAATAAAAAGGGGACTGCGGTGGGGGGTGGGGGACGGAGAAGACAGAGCCCAGAATGCGCAAGGTAGGACCCAGTGTCCTCCAGCTCTGAGTACCTTCTCCCTTCCCCCACACTCCCAGCCTTCCAACTCCAACAACCATTCATTTGGTTAAAAGCTTATCTGTTAAAATTCAAATGCCCATTAAGATTTAAACCCATCAGTTATTTATATCTAAATTACTTTTATCAGTGAACTCTACTCAGACAATAGAGTAGGAAGAGAGAATGGAGCTGGCAGAGATAAACTGAGGAAGCCTGGAAAACTAGGAAAGTTTGGGGGAGGTGGGTAGCAGATTTCAGAAAAGGAGGGCTGAAGTTTCAAATAGAAACTGCCTGCTCAGTAATGGTGCCTAGGGCCTGGGGTTAACAGGTATGCCATACAAGCCATATTTCTTCTGAGACTGCTAAAACCTACATTTCTGAATCAAGAGCTTGGAAGCCTGCACATATTGGTTCCTTGTTATTCAGTCTAACCTAGTCCCTCCTAAGAAAATATCCTTCACTTGCATTTCCCTGGCCTCCACTTCCCAACTGGAAGAATTATGGGAAGAGGGAAGAAGCAGACATCAAACAAGTTGTCAGCTGCTAGGGAGGGAAAAGGAGTTCAAACCCTTCTCTCCTCCCCTGAGTATTGTCCTCTCTTCCCAGATAACCCTTCACTGAAATGGGCAGCCTGGCTGAGCTCAGGAATTCCTGCCTCTGGAACATCCCTTCAGATGTTACTGATGCCACTGAAATTTGTAAAAAAGTTCAAGAAGCCTTAAGTGAACAACCAAAACTAGTATCTCAAGATAGAATCAGCATGCAGTAAAGACCATCTAAAAAGCCATAAAACAAAATTCAGAAGAACAATTGTTCCCATTAGGATCCCATTCATGAACACTCAGTTTCTGGGGGAGAAAAAAAGAGGACTTCATTATAAAGCTATCATGGAGAAGCAAACCTCTGACATCCACACACAAACATCTCCTTCATCTTAGCATTTCACAAGATTTAGAAGTACTCTTAGTTGGTGCTGAATGATACAATTAATCTCTTGGCTCCTGAAATGTTTTCAAGTTATGAAGTTTAAAAAGATTGTATTTATTCACATTGAATTTTTGCATTTTGTGACATAAAAATTCTCAAGCATATAGATTTATAATAAGCAGGAACAGGATCTTTCCCCCTCAGGTTGCCTTTTCACTACAGCTCTAAAGTCCATTTACAGATAGTCCAAATCTCCAAAATAGATAGTATTAGAGACAAATTTAGAAATGCATATTAATTTAAGTGATGGAATGATTGAGTCTACCATTTTATTAATATTAAACAGTAATAATAATAATTATGAAATAATACTGACACTACTCCTGTGAAGTTTATCATCTACTACAAATACAAAATTCATCAGTCCATTTTATTAGGGGTTATCACTTATTATACTTTTAAGTGCAGCAATAAAACAGACAATACTTTGTTTATTCCCTGTACTGGAAAAACTCAATTTTCTATATATACATTTTATTTCTTAGTATGTACAATCAAAGAAAGAAAGGCCATAGACAACAAAAGTTTGTTCATATTAACAACAATCACATAGTCATAACTTGCCTAAAATTAATGATTCTTTTCAGTTGCTTAATTGTGGTAAATAAAATACAATCTCTTAACACTATGACGTATGTTACACTTCAAAAAAAAAGTTAAAAGATCAAGTAGCTATGACTTGGAAATAACTACTCTCAATATCTGTATCTGAATTACTTTTTAAATAAATCAAGAAGATAACTCAAGTCTTAAAAGTACCATAAATTTACATTTAGTCACAAAGTTCACAAAATATGATTGACGTTATTAATATATTAAGAGGCACAGGTGAAAACAAATTTTAAGAGTTAAATGTAATACTGTGTAAGATTAGATTTTTTGCTAAATAAGAATACTCACCCCTTGGAGCCCTTGGAATTGAATTGAAGGTCGAAAAGGAATTAAATTCTATTAAAAGAAACATAAGAAACAAACAGATCAAACTTGGTTACTGGACACAGAACTAAACGTTTAACCTTTAAATCTATGCATTTGATCAGTGCTATAGTCTGTGAAAACCTTTCCATTACATACCTAGGTTTATATGTCATTATATTAAGCTGCCTTGATAAATGACACTGCACTATTATTGACAGTACAACCGAGGTATCTTTTGGCAGTGTAGCTAATCAGGTTTTTGAAAATGACTAACATGATTTGGAAAAAAATGATTAGTGTACTAATTCAATTTTACATGAAAAAATATTCTTGCTTAGTTTCTTGATATATTTTTCAAAGAGGTGGAGGAAAGCTAGAGATAATTAAAGGAATCTTGCAAAACCTTAACAGGATGCTAGTATAAAATTAAAATGTTTGAGGATGAACTGTGGTTTCCATTTTCTCACATTTTTAAAAATTAAATTTATTTAAAATTGAAGGATAATTGCTTTACAGTATTTTGTTGGTTTTTGCCAGACATCAACATGAATCAGCCATAGGAATACCTATGTCCCCTCCCTCTTGAACCTCCCTCCCACCTTCCTCCCCACCCCACCCCTCTAGGTTGTTACAGAGCTCTGGTTTGAGTTGTGAGTCATACAGCAAACTCCCATTGTCCATCTATTTTCCACATGGTAACATAGGTTTCCAGGTTACTCTGTCTGTATATCCCACCCTCTCCTTCCTTCATTTTCTCACATTTTACCAAAGATGAGTTTTTAGTTGAGGGTCAAACAAGTAACCAGTTCTATCACAAGCTTTTCATCAGAAGAATATAATTTCTAGAACAATGTTTTATTATGACTTTGTCCTCTTCCTAACTTTTAATATTTTCTCATAGAGCTATGTATTTAAAAGAAAAGCTGTAACTGTAAATATCTACCATAGTCTCAGGCATAATTTCCTGTACCCAAAATCACCAGTATGGGACTGGTTCACTACTATGGGAATGCTCTGCCAAACTGGTAACAGAAATTCACGGGGAAATCAGATTTGGATAACATTTTAATAGTAACACATCAGCTAGTCTTCATACCCTCATATCCAAATTCAATGGACAAAAACAGAAGCAGGGGTTTCTGTCTCAACTCTACCTTAAAGAAAAATACAGAAGCACCCATGTGCCCCTCCCTAGCCCCTCACATTAACTACTACTATCAGTTACTTCCCAAAACTCTGCAGATTTAAAAGTTTACTAATCAGTATCACAATAAACTAGAGAGAAATAAGGAAAGGATAAGTACTTTACAAGATAGATGATCTGAATATAAAACAACTGGTAGCATTAACCATCCTATTATTATTTATAAAAATAGATAAACATCTTCTTGGAGAAAACATAATAGATACTATTACCATTGTTCTACAACCATAAAGATAATTTAACTTTAGACTTATCAGCAGAATCAAAGTACTACTGGTTGACAAAATTTCTTGGTGTGGGAGACAATTTTTTGCAGTGATTCATTCTAATTCATGGTCTTTTATGAAAATATAAAATACAGATTAATGCTAATTTGAATTTCCTTACAGGGAGAAAGCCTCACCCAAACATACATTCCACAGATAACCCTCTACCAGAAGTAATGGCAGTTTGCCTGCAGAAGCCCTGGAGAGGCTCCCTTCATGTGGGGAAGTAGGCGGTCCTCCAGTTTAGGTAACAGAGGTCCTAGCTTCCAGAATACTTAGATCAGCCCCACCTCCTGCTCTCTCTTCAAATCATAAACCCTAAACATCTCTGACACTTTCCTTCCTGACTCCTTGAAGGGAGGTTATCTTCAGCTCATCACTGGAATTTGAACTTCTCTATCAAGTTCATCAATTCTTCTTGGTCAAACAAATGCTAACTTTCCTCAGCTTTCAAACTGCTCATTCTCCACTGGACATCACAGCTTCCTCACACTTGCAGACACCTGTCCTCCTAGCCCTTTGATCACGCCTTTCATTTCAAAAGCTAGTGCCCTCACTTTCCTCTGCTGTATCCACTCTCTTCTGGAGGCTCACCCTGTTTGGTGATGACTCTGAATCTCTTCAGGATTCCTCAACTTGGCATCTCTCCAAAAATCACAACTTATCACTGCCTAGGATATTTGTGTTAGAAACTCTCAGAGACAGTAAAATTGGCAAACACTAAACTACCCTGAGAAGGCAATGGCACCCCACTCCAGTACTCTTGCCTGGAAAATCCCATGGATGGAGGAGCCTGGTGGGCTACAGTCCATGGGGTTGCTAAGAGTCGGACATGACTGAGCAACTTCACTTTCACTGTTCACTTTCATGCACTGGAGAAGGAAATGGCAACCCACTCCAGTGTTCTTGCCTTGAAAACCCCAGGGATGGGGGAGCCTGGTGAGCTGCCATCCATGGGGTCGCACAAAGTCGGACATGACTGAAACGACTTAGCAGCAAACTACCCCTAGGGCTTCCCTGGTGGCTCAGTGGTAAAGAATCTGCCTGCCAAACTCTCCAGGAGACGCTGATCGGGTCCCTGGGTCGGGAAAATCCCCTGGAGGAGAAAATGGCAACCCATTCCAGTATTCTTGCCTGGGAAATCCCATGGACATAAGAGCCTGGTGGGCTACCGTCTGCAGGGTCGCAAAAGAGTTGGACAGGACTGAGTGACTCAACTACAACAAACTACCGCTGCCCCTCACCAAACTGGCACCTCTTTCCTACTGTCTGGTCAGGGTGCTTCTTTTTGGTTCTCCAGACTCACAACCGTAAATTTAACTTAAGAGTCTCTTCTTCTCCTCTCACCATATTCAGTTAGGCAGTCACACACTACTAGAATCCCAGAATTCCGAATCCGGAGATAATCCAGTTGCTGCCCACCTGAAAGTGAAAGTGAAGTCGCTCAGTCGTGTCCAACTCTTTGCGACCCCATGGACTGCAGCCCACCAGGCTCCTCTGTCCATGGGATTCTCCAGGCAAGAATACTGGAGTGGGTTGCCATTTCCTTCTCCAGGGGATCGTCCCAACCCAGGGATCGAACCCAGGTCTCCAGCATTGCAGGCAGACACTTTAACCTCTGAGCTACCAGGGCTGCCCACCTACCTCCCGCTATATAACCACAATGGGCCATGTGTCCCATTAATAACTGAGCTGGGACCGTAATCTAGGACTTAATCTTCCTGTTTTGCCATACTATTTCTTCCTGCTATCTTGGGCTCCACACAAATCTGCTATGGCAGATCCAGAAGTTTGGGGGCTTGCTCCTTTATCCACAGAGTTCACTTTTTAGTTGGAGAACATTTGAAAATAATTAAATATTAGGTTAAGTACTGCTGGGAGGTGCAGTAAGGATTCTCAAAAAGGAGAAAAGTACAGGTTAGAAGAGATACTAGAAAAGGGAAAAAGGCTCATGGAAAAGATGGATCTTTTTTTTTTAGCAATTCTGAAAAGACAAACTCCAAGGAAAAGGAGTGCCCTAAGCAAAAAGCAAGGAGACAGGAATGGGTGATGTGTGGATGGAGGGCAGATCTCTGGATGTGTGCAGCTTCCTTTCACATGTGAAACAGGACATAAAGGACGAGAATTGGACCTGGTGATCCCTGGCTAATCTCTTCTTGACCTCCAAATGTGTCTTCAGTTTTAACTTCTATCCACTACTGCATAAATAGGACAGTAATTTAAGTTTCCGACCTCAGAATTTCATAGGTTTATCACTCTGTGAACTAGTCCTGCCTTAACCCCCTCCGTTACTCCTTTAGGGGTGGCTTTTAAGTCTTGCTTTTGACAGGATAAATGATTGGAGGCTCTTCTGATTTTTGGAATAAGAAAGTGAGTTCCTAAAAGAAATTGCTTCAGGGAAGCAGCTCTTTCAGTCATATGTAAGAAAGATAGACAGAGATGAATCTGGGCTAGGGAAAAGGATTAGATATAGGCTCCAGGGAATGTTTCATTTAGGAACACTCTGGTGATAAAGGCTTAAATTAGTATGACTTCATTTGGAGCAAACAGGAGATGGTGGAATAAGCAGACATTCCCAAGAAAAAATAAAATATGCTGAAGATCTGAATATCACACACACACACACACACACACACACACACACATGAAACAAAGGTGGCTCAGGGCTCTCAATCATCATTTGGGGCCAACATGCCCCAGAGGAGGAAATGACAACCCACTCCAGTATTCTTGCCTGAAGAATCCCACAGACAGAGGAGCCTGGAAGGCAGCAGTTCATGGGGTGGCAAAGAGTCAGACATGACTGAATGACGGAGCATACGTACACACACATGCCCCAGACACCCTCAAATTAAGCTCAGTTTCTACTTTGAAAGTTCCTAGCCTGCTTCCAGGCCCCTATTCAGTTCAGTTCAGTCGCTCAATTGTGTCTGACTTTTCGAGACCCCATGAATCGCAGCACGCCAGGCCTCTCAGTCCATCACCGACTCCCGGGGTTCACTCAGACTCACGTCCATCGAGTCACTGATGCCATCTCATCCTCTGTCATCCCCTTCTCCTCCTGCCCCCAATCCCTCCCAGCATCAGAGTCTTTTCCAATGAGTCAACCCTTCACATGAGGTGGCCAAAGTACTGGAGTTTCAGCTTTAGCATCATTCCTTCCAAAGAAATCCCAGGGCTGATCTCCTTAAGAATGGACTGGCTGGATCTCCTTGCAGTCCAAGGGACTCTCAAGAGTCTTCTCCAACACCACAGTTCAAAAGCATGAACTCTTCGGCGCTCAGCTTTCTTCACAGTCCAACTCTCACATCCATACATGACCACTGGAAAAATCATAGCCTTGACCAGACGGACTTTTGTTTGCAAAGTAATGTCTCTGCTTTTGAATATGCTGTCTAGGTTGGTCATAACTTTTCTTCCAAGGAGTAAGCGTCTTTTAATTTCTTGGCTGCAGTCACCATCTGCAGTGATTTTGGAGCCCCAAAAAATAAAGTCTGACACTGTTTCCACTGTTACCAAGCACCTAAACAAAGGCCTTCCTCCCTTCCTTCAGTTCAGTTCAGTCGCTCAGTCGTGTCTGACTCTTTGCGACCCCATGGACTGCACCACGCCAGGCCTCCCTGTCCTTCACTAACTCCTGGAGTTTACTCAAACTCATGTCCATTGAGTCGGTGATGCCATCCAACCATCTCATCCTCTGTCATCCCCTTCTCCTCCTGCCTTCAATCTTTCCCAGCATCAGGGTCTTTTCAAATGAGTCAGTTCTTCTAATCAGGTGGCCAAAGTATTAGTTTCAGCTTTAGCATCAGTCCTTCCAATGAACATTCAGGATTGATTTCCTTTAGGATGGACTGGTTGGATCTCCTTGCAGTCCAAGGGACCCTCAAGAGTCTTCTCCAACACCACAGTTCAAAAGCATCAATTCTTCCCTTCCTTCAATTCCTTCCAAATGCTCCTCATTCAAACAGCTAGCAGAAGCTCTCTCAGATACCACTTTGCAGTGCTTCTATCAAAGCAAAACAACTCCTCACATAGAAAGCAGGAGCTCCAACTATAGGACCAACCAGTCTCATCTTTTACTTACCAACTGTGGCTCAGCACTGTTAACCTTTTTCAGTCTGTTTTGTAAACGCTTTCCTCTCTATTTCTACTTCCTACCTGTTCCTTCAACCTGGCATAACTTCCCTAACACTATTTTGCCAATCCACACTAATCACTTAACATTCAAGTTTAAGATTAATTTCCTCAGCTAGGCCTTCCTTTGGATGAATCAGGAATCAAAGACTCAGGAAAGAGACTGGGTATAAAGCAACAAGGAGTGGCGAGTACTTGGGGGATGAATGCCCAACTGAGAAAGGACTCACATTTTAAAACATTACACATTTCCTCACCAAACAAGATACGAATGCCACCATTTTGCTCATGCTGAACTGTGCCCACTTTAACTACCATTAGCTATTGTTTTTCCAGATGCTTGTGTCTATGGTACCACTACATTAGGGTGTGTTTTTGCATAAGTTGTCTTACTCCTGGTTGTTATGTTACAAAAGAGTCTAATACAAGTTTAACTTACAAGTACTTATATACATCACGCTAAAAAATGTATTATAAAATCATGTTGGCTATGGTCTCTTTATATATGTGGTATCCAACTATACACATTATATACTTCACTATTTGGAGTTGTATAGAAAAAACAGTACCACTATGCTGTACATCAACTTTGGAACGTTCAAGAGTAATTTTGACATTATCCAACTTTTTGCCTCACGACTTGCATTTAGAAGCTTACCTCCTGACATGCTTAGAGTTCTAGCTGTATTACTTGATTCCTCAACAAAAATGATAACTTGTTCTTGTTTAGACAGTTTTGTAATGTACAGAGCATTTTTATACCCATAGCCTCACGGGAGGCCTTCTAAAACCAGCTGTGGGTGGGAGGAAGACATCATCACCTCCTATTTCAGAGGGAGATAAATGAGTCTCCGACAGGCAGAGTTCATTGGTTGAGATCACCCAGCTAGTGGTTAGCAGAGCTGGACCTCAAATCCTGCTTTCCGAATCTCAAATACAGAACCCTTTCCTTCTCTTGCCTCTGTAATAGGTTATCTCCCTGTGCTGAACATGTAAAAGCACTTAAATGCTCATTCAGTTCTTCTGGTGCTTTGTTTCCAAGGAAAATGAATTTCATAAAATCATTGCAATTTTCAAGGTTTAGTTTCTGACTAAATAAAAACTTAAAAAAAAAAAGTTGTTTCTTTTTTTTCCCCCCTGTAAGGACCATGTATATATAGTAAAGGAACATATATAAATATTGTGTTAACATTTTTTATTAAAAAAATAAAACCCTCATCCATGGAGTAGTTGTGGGTGTTTATCTAAACACAACAAACTGGGATTACTGTTACTGATAAACTACTTTAAGATATCTAACAAGCTAGAAGAGAAAAACATATGAGACCCTTAAATCCATTATCAATTTTAATCCCAATTTTAGACAAGATGTTAGGTACTATAGTTCTTGAATTTTTTATTTTTTTTAAAGCAACAAGAGAGACAGCTAGAATGCTATACCACTTTTTATGCATCTGACTACTGTGTTAATAGGAAAGGGACCAGGAATAAGTTCTAAAAGTCAATACCATTATATGTCTCAAGTTCCTTTTTCATCTAAATCTTTTTAGCCTAATTTTAACTGCACAAACATAACCTCAACTCATTGTATATTTTAAAATGCAATGCAGTTTTAAAAGATAAAGTAATTACAGGTGGCCAAATATGATATGGCATGTTTTACAGTAATGTTTAACTTACTAAGTACATTTCCATTACAAATGGAATTTCAGCAGGACTTCAACTTTTGATTTTTAGCTTTAATTAAATATTTGCAGAGGTAGCTCTTTTGAAAATCAAGTAACTCTAGGGTTTAACTGAATAGTAGTTGAGTTGTAAATAAGATAGTGATCTGGTCTCTTCGTCCAGCCAAGAAACACAATGCAGACTGGTACCGACTGGGTACCAGTCTGCGCAGGTAACTCCTTGGGTAACAAAAACCCCCTTTTGATAAATGCTTCAACAACCTGATAAAGGTGATGCTTTACAGTCAAAGGGCTTCCCCTGTGGCTCAGCTGGTAAAGAATCCACCTGCATGCGGGAGTCCTGGGTTTGATCTCTGGGTTGGGAAGATCCCCTGGAGAAGGAAAAGGCTACCCACTCCAGTATTCTGGCCTGGAGAATTCCATAGACTATACAGTCCATTGGGTTGCAAGGAGTCGGACACCATTGAGCGTCTTTCACTTTCACCTTACAGTCAGAAGATTCTGTTCAACTCTTATTTGGTTCACTGCTTTGAGAGTTCCTTGAATTAACCCTCTTATTTATGTCTCAGGGAATGTAGGGCATTCTTACGCTTAGAATAAAAGTGCAGACAATACTAAAATCCTCAAAAGTTTAGTTATATTCTTGAAAACTGCCATTATAATAAGCCAACTACTGCAACAAAAACTGCTCTATGACCAAAGAAATCTATGTCCACTTATTCCCAGGGACTATTCCTCGCAATATATCAGGACTGTAAAAGTAATATGTAATTTACTAAGTAATTTTACTATGCAATCTTAATTGTGATTGCAGCCATGAAATTAAAAGACGCTTACTCCTTGGAAGGAAAGTTATGACCAACCTAGACAGCATATTCAAAAGCAGAGATATTACTTGCCAACAAAGGTCCGTCTAGTCAAGGCTATGGTTTTTCCTGTGGTCATGTATGGATGTGAGAGTTGGACTGTTAAGAAAGTTGAGCGCCGAAGAATTGATGCTTTTGAGCTGTGGTGTTGGAGAAGACTTTTGAGAGTCCCTTGGACTGCAAGGAGATCCAACCAGTCCATCCTAAAGGAGACCAGTCCTGGGTGTTCATTGGAAGGACTGATGCTAAGGCTGAAACTCCAATACTTTGGCCACCTCATGCGAAGAGTGGACTCATTGGAAAAGACTCTGATGCTGGGAGGGATTTGGGGCAGGAGGAGAAGGGGACGACAGAGGATGAGATGGCTGGATGGCATCACTGACTCAATGGACTGAGTCTGAGTGAACTCCAGGAGTTGGTGATGGACAGAGAGCCTGGCGTGCTGCGATTCATGGGGTTGCAAAGAGTCGGACATGACTGAGCGACTGAACTGAACTGAATTTTAATTTCTTCTTTAAAATTTTAATTTATTTTTGGCTGTGCTGGGTCTTCGTTGTCACACGCAGGTTGTGGTGAGTGGGGGCTCTTCTCTAGTTGCAGTGTGAGGCCCTAGTTCCTCTGGACCTGTAGGATCTTCCCAGACCAGGGATTGAACCCATGTCCCCTGTTATTGACAGGTGGATCTTAATCACTGGACCACCAGGCCAGTCCCAGTAATTTAAGTTTCTGATAGGATTCTTTTAGGAGAGGAGAGAAGGGGCAAGGCTCTGGTTTCTTTGGGGATTAAATAAAAAGAGAGTAGGGAATCCCTGGTGGCTCAGCGGTAAAGAATCCACCTGAGATGCAGGAGACATGGGTTTGATCCCTGGATCCGGAAGATCCCCTGGAGAAGAAAATGGCAACCTATTCCAGTATTTTTGCCTGGGAAATCCCAGGGACAGAGGAGCCAGGTGGGCTACAGTCCATGGGGTCACAAGAGTCAAGACCAACTTAGTGACTAAACCACCACCACAAGAAAAGAGTTATCCTATAAAAATTGTTATAAACATCTCTTGATTATTTACATATTGCTCATCCCTCAGGAAAAATTAAATCTATGGTTACTTTTACTTTATCAACCACTATTGGTTTTGTCAACATACAACCAGAAGAAATAGACTTCTGGCCTAGAAAAGAGTGATTTCTCTAAGAAACACATTACAGAGGTCTAACTCTAAGGTTAGAGATATACTTGAAATACCTTCAGTTTCCCTTTTGCATCCATCATAGAGCTTTGACTCAAGTTACTTCTTGAATTATTTAAAATTAACCAATAGGTATTTATTAAATACTTCGCTTTTTATCTGAGTACCTAAGCTGCATTATAAGTCATGATAGAGACAGTGCAAAAAGAAAAAATTCCCAAGTCAAATATAATTTTGGAACTTTGTCAAAACCAGAAAACTTTTTATAAATGGTCATGTACCAGTTGACTGCTTTAAGTGAGATTGTTTTAGGAAATGATTATAGCTACCTAGTTACTATTTATTGAGTGCTTAAAATGTGTCAGGCCAGTGTAATCATTTTTACTATCACCTCTGGGAGTTCTCAGAATACCCTTATTGGGTAGATACTATTATTTGCACTTCTCAATAAAATCCTGTGAAATCACATAAGGTTGCACAACTTTAAAAAGTGACTTGGAGCTCAAACTCTGGCCTGGGTCACTTTAAGAACTGTGCTCTTGCCCACCACTCTAGATAAGTTAGGTCCTCCTTAACAACAGTTATATAAAATGTAAAATATCTGAAAGTTAGAGAATTAAGAACTGATAGGAATAAATAGCTTTTGGGGGGATCACTGTTTTGGTTTTGCACTACAGTTTAAGGAAAATATCATGTGGCAGCTGAATTGTTTTCACTTACGCAAGTAAATAGTAAAAAGTATTTATGACTTATCCTGGGATATGATTTAAGATACATCTTTCTTTCTTTCCTAAAGAGGTACTATACTATTTTAAGAACTTGTGGTTATAACCCTTTAAGAAGTCATTTAATTCTGCTCTTCAAAATGTCACCTGATAGAATAACCAAAGACTATCCAATAATTATATCTTTAACCACGGTAATGTAAGAGAAAACAATCTAGGCAGGGAAAGAAGAGGAAGGAAAAAAAAAAGATGGAGCTAAAGCTCCATCTAAAAAAAATCCCTGGAGAGGAAAATGGCAACCCACTCCAGTCTTCTTGCCTGGAAAATTCTATGGACAGAGGAGGCTGGTAGGCTGCAGTACATGGGGTTGCAAAGAGTCAGACACGACTGAGTGACTAAACAAAAGCAGAATATAGCACAGGAAATCAGACAGTTAATCCTGAAATCAAATATACTCAGCTCTTGTCAAAGGTGGTAATATGGTTAGAATGATAGTATGAATGTGAAATTTCAGGGTAAACCAAAGCTATCTTTTACTAAACGCCCCCACCACCACCCTGCACCCAAAGAAAAAGAGAGAATCAAAGTTTCACAAAATCTGGTATTTTGCTTTGTCAGTCAATCCAACTTTACACACAGGAGAAACTCGTTCTCTGCAGTTTTAGAAGAACCATATTAAAGTGCGTATGGAATAAAGAATAATGTTTTTCTAGCCATTACAGCATAGAGAAGAATGAGATATAAAGGAGCGAATCAAAAGGGCAGTGAGAAGTAAAAAAAAATCTGATCTATTTAACACAATCCTTGTTTTTAGAGAGTTTCTGGAAAACTGTAGCTATCTGATGTAGACCAAAGTGAAAAAAAAAGTCTAAAATGATAGTATTTCATCCAACTATTTAAAGGAACACGGAAGGCAAAATCCAAACTGTACCACGGCCTGAAAGTCAGTTACTGTGAACCAGACCATATAACAATATTCGAAGCATAGTTACTGTGAACCAGACCTTACAACAATATTCGAAGCATAACATCCCATCTTTTTTTCAAAGAGAGAACTTAATGTAGACTTTATAACGGTGTAAATAAACTTACACATCGAATCTGACTATAAATACAAATGAAGATTTGTTCCTTGTGATCCTGATCTCTAGTAAGGTATAAGGAGAAGCAGTAAAATAAGCTTGGATTGGAAGATGGGTATTATTTTTAAAATACTAAAAATTTATAAAATGAAGCATCTAGAACAAAGGAAGCTATTAGAAACCTTGAAACTTGGAGAGGACATGATCACACTTAAGTGTTTTAAAAAGGTCACTCTGGATGGTGAATGGACTCCTGAAGGAAGAGTGGAAGCTTGGAGGCCAGCTGGAAGTCCATGGGACTGGTCCTCAAGAGAGATGAGGTTGGCTGGGTGTGGAGTGGTGGTGATGGATGAAGTTAGATTTCATACATTCGAAGAATGACAGAACTTACTGTAAGGATCAATTAAGTCAAGAAAAGAGGAGATAAATCAAGGTAAACCAGTCAATTACTAGGCAACTGGGAACAAGTGCTGCCATGTACTGAAATGGGGAACACTCACGAAGAGGTAGGTCTGAGGAGTGAAATCAAGAACAGTGTTTGGGACTGTTCCGTTTGAGATAACCTCTTACACTTTGATAAAGAGATGAGATGTTGAAAATTGGTGCCTGGAAACAGGACGATTGGAGCTGGAGATAAACATTTGGAGGTCATTAACATACAGATGACATTTAAATCCTCAGGACTAGATGAGCTCCCCTAGGGAAGTGAATAGAGAGGAAGGAACTGGGATCTCCAACTTCCACAGGCCAGTCAAGCAGAGGATAATCAGCAGAGGAGACTGAGAATGGGCAGGGCAGTGGGAGGAAAACCAGGAAAGTGTTTCTAACAGAAAGAGTAATCAATGGGATGGCGCGATACTGAGGTAAGACAGGAACTGAGAGATTTGACACTGGATTTGACAACAAAGGACCTAGTCAGGCGCAATCTCAGGGATGTGATGGACACAACCCAATTGGAGTGGGCCGGGCAGGGGACAGGAGATTAAAAAGCCCACACTACTTCTCAGATGCATTCACAGCTAATCCTTCTCTCTTTAAGTGTCCCCTTGCACACAGACTTTATTGCACTTATTCATTTAATTTTAATGTCTGCTTGTGACTACTAAGACATGAGTACTTTCTTAAGGCAGGGACCATCACTGACTTATCCAGTGCCTAGTTCTATGCCTGCACATGTCAGAGATAAACATTGGCCAAATGAATATTTGATAGTTCTAGAAATAATTCCTACTCCTACCTTAGTCTTTTATTAAAAACATGTTTCAACTGAGTTTTAACCACATGGATGTGTTTTCTGGTTATCTAAGGCATCACAGTTTCAACAATGAAAACCAAAAGCCATGATACTAAATAAATGTCTTTTTAAAAAATATGCTAACACTTAAGTTTACAGGTAAGCACATTTAGATCCTAAAGTATCTCAGAGAATCTTATTAGAAAGTTCAAGCTTAGTTCCTTCCTTGTACCAGCTCACTGTTCATGAGAAAAGTCTTCTAGCCAAGGTTATCTCGATGGACCACAAACCAAGTGATCATAACTAGTCTATAGAGACAATGTATATGTATAACAAAAGCTTCATGTACTCATGATTATTTTTTGGTTTGTTTTTCACAAACTGTCAAACAAACAAAGAGAATCAAAACACTGAAACAGAAATGAAAGTAATCTGGAAGTGAAAACACTGACCCTTTCAAGGCCTTTAGGAATCATTTAAAAATGATGCTTGAAATGTAAATCCAGGAACATTATAGACAGTAACTTAATGTTTCAATAATTACTTGCAACAGAAACCATGGAAGGTCTGATCTTCATGTAAAAATCAAATTCAATTTTCATATTATCTGTACTCTATGACAGTCTTAAGTGAAATTTATAGAGAAAGTTATTGAATAAAGGGAGCCTACAAAAATACAAACAAAATTTTAAAATACCTGTTCAAAACCAAAATTTCTTCTACCTAGTAATTTCAACTTCCCCCAAAACATCACCAATCCCCAAAATTTCCACCCAAATGGAAACGTTTGAAACATGTAAATAGTATGGCATTGTTCTAATCTAGACTTAGACCCAAATATACCTCTCAGATATAGAACAGCTAATCAAACCTAAGTCTCCTCATCACCAAACAAAGGACTGAGTGAAGAATATGGTACTTTCTCTCCCCCACCCTATACTATCCTCCCAACTGCTTCCAATTTCTCTCTCTACTAAGGGTATCCTCCTAGTGCTGATGGCTAGAAATTTCAATTCAACCCTGTTCTTATAAAACCTGGTGTTACATTCCATAGGTTCTATTCATCTATAGTATCTTGTCTCCCACTGTATTCCTAGTTCACATTCTACATTCTCTGATCCTGACCATGTACTTCTTCCTAACTTGTCTACTTCCTTCCGGATGCATCTTACATTCATCATGTGCACAGAGTCCAGAATAATCCTAAAGCATTAGCTCAATCACCTCAACTTTTTAATCAGTGTCTCCCCAGTTTTGACAGAATAAACTCTAATCTGCTCCAGTCTCCCTTTCCTCTCTTTAATCCAATTATATTTTCTCCCGAACTCGAAGATAAGAGGAACAGGGTCTTCTTGCAATTCTAAACCTGATTTAGCTTTTCTACTTTTGCCTTTCCTTGCCTGTGCCACTCCTTCTCATGAAGATGTGATTCCCCTACCTAGTCTCTGCCTGTTAAAACCCTATAAGATCCAAAGCTGTTGTTTAGACCAATAACATGTAGGAACCCCAACAAGAAAGAAACTTATGTTATCTAACAACCTAGTTATTAAACTAGTAGCCAAATGCTCTGACTACTGAGTTCCAATCAAGGTGCTAATTTAATTCATGAATCTTTAAGGAGCATATGCGTGTGTGTCGTGTCCAACTCTGTGCGACCCTATGGACTGTAGCCCACCAGGCTCCTCTGTCCATGGGATTCTCCAGGCAACAATACTGGAGTGGATTGCCATGCCCTCCTCCAGGGGATCTTCCTGACCCAGGGATGGAACGCGCATCTATTATGTCTCCTGCATTGGCAGTCGGGTTCTTTACCACTAGCACCACCAGAGAAGCCCTTAAGGGGCATACAGTCTAATTAATAAGATTCCCTCTTCTTATATCCTATATTAAACTGCTAGCTGTGAAATTCCAGGTTTGGCCTTTGCAGGCCAAGTATTAGTGGAGGCCCTTAAACCAGTTTTTCCTAAAGATTTAACATGGCTATCAAGAGCCATAATGCCACAACCAAAATTGTAGATAGGTAGATAAAATGAAACAGGGGAAGGGAGAGAGGTAAAGAAAAGAAAGCAATTTTCATGGTAAATCTGACCTGATTCATGCCATGTTTTTCCAGCTTAAATGTGGCTGTATAGACAGTCATTAATTTACTGTATCCTGCTCCAGGCCTGCCTTTCTAGACTTCTGTATTAAGTCACGGGAGATGTCCTATGGAGCTGAGGTATGCAGGCAAGTCAAATGTGCTGCGGTCATACACATGCTGTCTTCTCTCAAACTCTACTCATCTTACACAAAGAAATGCCCATTTCATCACATTTTAGGGACATCTTTTTAAATACTCCAAATACATTTGACCCAAATTGGCAAACACTTGGGTTGAACACTGATGCTAGGCTCCTGATGCTCTCTGTAGTCACTGCAAATTGTTAAAAATGACCCAGCACAGCTTCCATAGTTTTTTGTTTAAAAAAAAAAAAAAAAAAAACAAGTGCAAATAGAAAGGTTCGATCTGGTGTTGTCCTTGATAAGCTTTCCTGTAAATCATTCCAAGGATTTTACACCCCTTTCTTTTTAAATTCTCTTCCTGAACACGGTCCAATCCTTCACATATGTTCTTTCTTTCTCCTCTCAATTCTGGTGCCAAGGTTCCCTGCCTATCCCTTCAGGCAATCTGGCCACTGCTTTTCACTAGGAGGAGCACCCTTTTGCACTGAACACCTGATCATCTGAATACACTTTTCACTTATTGCAAAATGGGGCACAGATTTGACTTTACTTGATATAAAGCTTTTTCAGATCAAGTTCAGCCTCAAGATGGGTTTAAGTTAAAGTCAGTAAATTAATCTATTTAAATTAAAACTGGCTATATGAAAAAACTGCAACAGAAGGAATCTGCTAAGGCAAACCTCATTGTTTCACTTAGTAAGCACGTCAGCAGCAGTGGCAGCTGTGCTGGCAGGTCTGGATGCTTGAGTGGTGCCCTTAAGAACAGGTCCTTCTGTATTTATAACAGCAGATTATTGAACACACACATACACATTCAAAATTGTTTGAGGGCAGGCACAAAAAAGGAAGAGACAGGAAAAAGTAAGGCATGTCTTTTTGTGCCTTAAACCACGATGACTCAAACGCTGATACCTTTACTTGGTAAAAAGAAAGGAGAGGAGAGGATATTTCCTACCCCATTACCTGTGGGATGAGTGATTTCATAAGATCATGGAACACATTAAAGGGAGCTATGATGAAGGACAGTAACTTCAGAGGTTTAAAGAAGACTTTATGCTTTGACTAGAAATAACAGAATCTGGTAATATTGAACAAGACTGAATTCCTCATACAAAATTAAATGTAAGTGTATTTGCACACATTTTCAAAACACTGTCATTTTCCTAGAAGACACTCATACAAGGAGGAAAATTTATTTAAAGCCAATAACTGGAGTTGACAAAAGAATGCGTTAACAGAACCCTTAAAGCATCTTCTTTCTCATGCTCAGGCATAGAGAATGAATGTCTCCTGCCTTGAGATGCATCTATGCAAGACTTTTACGTAATAGTTGGACAAACATGATAGTATTATTTGAGCCACCACCTTTGAAACTTTAAGTAAACATTAAAAAAAAAAAAAATCAACAGGCTCAGCAATGGCAGATTCTGAAAACAATATTTTGATAAGGTTTTTGTTACTGCAAAATGACTTACTCAAATGTCAAAATAAAGCCAGCTACACATTACTGAAGGAATTGGCTAAGGTAAGTTTTAGAATTTTGAGATTTGATTTAAAACACTTTTAGGATATATCTGGGAGACATATGTAATTATAGTAACATATAAAATGTATTTAAATGTATAGGGATTTAAAGTAAAATTAAATCATTTAAAATGTATAGGGATTATATAGACCATAAATTCAGACATGAATTTAGAATGACTATAAAGTTGTAATATGTGATTTTATTTAGTAACTTTATCTTCATTCAAAATAAACTATGGGGGAAAAAAGTAGCTTTGCAATATATACTAAATATCTATATCAGTATTCTGAATTCATTCTGCAAACCATGAAAATAACTTTCTAATTAATATATTTTTGTATATAATCAACTGGAAACTGTTTCTGTATTCAAACTGAGTGAAAAACAACTTTTAGGAAATATTTACTCCAGCTATAACTCCCATTCCTGAACTCACAATGTCTCTATCCCCCCACCTCAATCTCTGTTTAAAAGGTTCCCAAATAGCATTCTTCATTTCTTCTCTAAAAATAGACAACTTGAGTAATGAAGGTCAATTAGGTTTGTTTGTCTTGAAACAGTGAGGAATTGTTTCCAATTAAAGATTCTGTTTCCATGGACTCTAATAATTTCGGATACTTGCCTAATTACATCTAGAGAACTTCTGTATTTAGCCTAAGTCATAGTTTCCTAAAATTCCTAAATGTACCTCCCTGAAGTCTTGGGTCAAGTACGTTAATTTAGGAAAATCCAATACAAAATAATCTGGATAAAAATAACTCTGATGCTTAATTTAGGAAATTAACCTCTTGAAGTTTCTGGGTCTTAGAAAGTCATCACAAGTGGAGGAATAACAGTCATAACCTTGCATAGGCCAACACTTGGGAGGCCACTTGTCAAGCATCAAGCATCTTCCTATCAAGTACAGGAATGGTAAAGTTTCATATGAGAGGTTAAAGCTATCCTGCCCCTCCTCCCCAGGAGAAAACAGAATTCCAAATGCAGCTACAATTTAAAGTTAGGAGCCCTACTTTGATAAGGGTGGAAAGTGTAACAGACCAAGTATGTATCGTTCTCCTGGAGGATAAAAGCTGGGCCATCTGCCCACTGCTGGCAACTTTACTGTGATGGGGGAGCCCCCATCCTGCCTGAGTCAGGAGGAGAGGCCCTGAGGATACCTCTGTGGGAAGTTTGGCTGAACACACCATTTTTCAGCTGTCAGAAGCTCCCAGTCTCACCCCGATTCCTGCTTTTCCAAGTCCCTTAAAGTGTTTCTGTGGCTAAAGTGACAGTCAATCCTGGGGACGGAACTGGTTAAGTCAGAAACAAGGCTGGGACCAATTGCAACCGTCAAATCACGTATTTCTTCCTCCTCTCCCTGCATACTACCACTTTTACTACCAGCCTTCCGGAAGAAAAGGCACCCAAGGACTACACTCAGAAAGGGAGAGGGGCTTGGAAAAGTCTTCTGAGGTTCCCTTCTCGGCCTCTGTAGACTGACCAGGCCTCTTAATTTGCATACACAGAGATGGAAACAGACAGTAATGATACTAATAGGCAATAGCAGTCAGGAGTAAGGAAAGCCGTTGACTTTAGTACCTTTGCCTATAAAGTGAAAATAAATAATCAAGAACTAAGCAGTGGGATGGAAGAATTTTTGATCTATTTCTTAAGACAATGGCATATAAATGTGGGGGCTTTTAGGCTCAAAGCATTCTAAACTTTAATCCCAAGCACCAAGCGCTAAGGTGTAGGAGGCAGAAACCAAGGGAGGAAAACAAATAGCATTCTCTTCTTGGGCCCCAGCAGCCATGCAGGTCAGGGAGCACTGGGGGCTCCTCTGTCACCTCACTCTCCCTGGGGAGCACCCCTTCCCTGTGTGGCCTCCTCACCCACCTTTTTCTTCCCTCTGATCCGGCGTCTGTCAATCTTACTGTAATCAGCTGTACAGTTTGTCAGTTGTCCCCCAAGATGGCTGGCTGAATTACTGCCCCCGGAGATGCCTCTCCCAACCCCTGTGTGTCAGTCTTTATCTGCTCCCTGGGTCTGTTTCTGACTGCAGGTTGGCCTCCCCTGGCTGACTCCTTGCTCTCTGGTTTCTGAGCGTTTTTTCCTCTTTACATACCCTGACCTACCTTCTTCCCTCTGTCATTGCTTCCACGCCCTCCCCTAGGAACACAGACCAGCTTATCTCTCCATCTTGCAGGGCTGAGTTTCTCTCCACTGTCTGCCCCTGTCCCTCTGCCTGCCTATCTGGCTTCCAAAACACAGGGCCCGGCACTCCATGCTGGTGCTGCTCTCTCCCCTGCAGATGCACCTGTCTGGGAGTAGCTACTGACACAAGCAGTTTTTCTGTCTTTATTTCCTCGCCTTCCTACTGCTGAGTGTACACTGACTTCCCAGTCATACTTGAGACCTTTTTCCCCCTGAGATTTCACAGGTATGTGCAAGGCTTCTCCTTGTGCATGCCTTCCTCCCTCCACTCCTGGATCTGCGGGGTTTTCACCTGTACAGTCTCTGGTGGGTAACACATATGCCCTGGAATGTACATCCATGCGTCCACTCTGTGAGTGCCATCTGCGGGCATGTCCCTGAGTCACTGCTGCTGTTTACAGGGAAGGTGAGTTCAGGCACTTCTCAAGCTGTGCACAGCCGCGTGCCTCCCGCTGTGTGCATCCTTAGGTATGGGGGCCTCTCTGAAGGTTAAGTTACAGCTCCTAGGTTCACACTTCTGCCGTTTTTGCCTACTGCTCTGGGCCTTCCTTCGAAGCATTTAAAGTGCCTGGCACTAGTGGGAGCTCAACAGATGTTAATTCCTTTCTCCACTTTTATCTGAACAACTGTGTGTGTCCGGGTGTCCTCCTGGCCTCTGCGCCTGCTTTATGAGATCAGTTAATCGGTGCATGTCTCCTTGGCATGGGCTCGGCTCTTTGTCGGGATGCCCTGCGGGTTCTCTCCTCCACGGATGTCTCTCTTTTCGAAGCGACTGTTAACCGGTCTCTCAGATGATCTATGCCTTCCCTTTCGCGATGCGTCCACTCTGCCTCCCTCACCCACACACGGTACTGCATGGCCATAAACGGCGTCCCCAGACACTCCGCTTGCTGCGTCCCTTCGCAGTGCCTTCCGCCCTCTCTCTCACTTTTTTTTCCCCCTAAAACCTGCAAACGCGTTCCTTGGTGTGTCCTCTCCAATCGCTGAGTCTGTGAGCCTTCGCTATGCTCGAGTTGTGTGTGTCTGTGTCCACGCTCTCTCCGGAAGGCGGAGCGGGGTGCGACACCCGAGTCTGCCCAGAATGCAGTGTAACCATCTCCCCTCCAAGCCCTGCACCCCGACACCCCGATCCCGGTCTCTCTCTAGGTCAGTGAGTCCGCCCCAGCCGCGAGCGACGCGTCTTTGGGAGATGAGGAGCCACAGAGAATCCTTCTCTCTAGGGGACCGAGGTCCTCGCTCCCGGGTGAGCGCTGGGTGTGTGTGTGTGTGTGTGTGTGTGTGTGTGTGTGACTCCCCGGTTCTCTGGGAACCCGAAGCGCCCGTGTGCCCGAGTCCCTCGAAGTGTAAGGTGTGCCCCCCTCCGCCCGCGTACGCGGAGCGCCCCTGTCAGCCTCTGCGAGTACACGGTGGGCACCCACCTCACCCACCCCTCCACGCCCCGTACGCGACCGCCCGTGTGTCCCCAAGTCCCTGCGGGTAACTGTGTGTCCCACCTTCACACGCGGAGCGCCAGGGTCCCGGTCTCTCCGCGGCTCTACGGTTGGGACCCTCCGCCCCCCCAAAGCGGACGGCTAGTGCCAGCCGGTCCTCTCGGTTCGGTATCTGGACGCTGCCCTCCCCCCATCCACCCCCAAACGTCGTGGGGGCAGAGAAGCCATTTCACTCGTCTCTTCCCTGGTTGCCTCTCTCCCTCCGCGGGACCGAAAAGGCTAGAAAAGCCCCGCGGGCGCCGTCGGAAAGTCCCCGCAGCGCAGGGGCTGCAGCGGCCTCGGCCCCGCCGCCAGGGGCCGCCCGCCCGCCCGCTCGCCTGCCCGGGCCACACGCCCCGGCGCCCGGCCGGCCCCGGACGGCGGCGGCCGTCAGCCACCCTCGCCCGGCCCTGCCCGGCCCCGCCGCGGCGCGCGCGGACGGCAGCCGAAGCGAGTCACCGCTCCGCCGGCCCCGAGCCAGGTGCAGCCGGGTCGGACAGGGGGCGGCGCGGCGGGGCGGCCGGGGACGCCCTCTCCCCCCTGCCCGAGCCCCGGGCCGGCTCAGCCGCCCGGCCTCACCTTGTGGCTCTGGTAGGTCTCGAGCGCGCGGATCGCCGTCTCGGTGAGCTTCACATGCAGTACGGTGATATGGTCCTGTCCCAGCCGCCCGCACGACAGCCCGTAGCGCTGCTCCTCCCGCAGACCCGCCGCCGCCGCCCCCCCCGCCGCCATCTTAAACTCCCCGGGGTGCCGCCGCCGACGCCGCTCGGGCTCCAGCCTCCACTGCGGCCGCGGCTGCTCGGGCGTCTGCAGCCGCCGCCACAGCTACGGCCATCCCGCTGCTGACGTACTGTCATATACTGCGCGCAGGCCAGACCTCCGGCGGCCACCGCCGCCGCCCGCCCCGCCCTCCGGCCTCGCGCCCCGCCCCGGGCTCGTCTCATTGGCCCCCGGGGCTCCTCAGGACCGCCCTTATTGGCCACCTCCCACTCTCATGGGGGCGGGGCCCAAAGTCGCTAGAGTTTTGCTCCCGGGACGGGACGTCCGAGAGATGAGAGGTTTACGTCGAGGTGACGCGCCAACTTAATCACACCTGACGTCACGCCTGGTCGGCTTGCCTCACTGGCCGCTGTTGGCCAGGCTGGTTTGGGGGTGTGTGGGGAGGAATCTCCTGCTAATTTAGGTTGCCCAGGTTGCCTGGTCTGATTCCCTGGAGGCCGAGCCCCGCCCCTTGGGGGCTACTTGGAGCTGGGAGTGCAGGGCGGGAGACTCTCTTCCTGCGCTGGTGGTCCATGGAGAGGGAAATTCCCTACCCCAAATTGGTGGTCAAGTAAGGACTTCGTTCCCGACGGCTGCTTTAGCCTTGGAGTAGGGTGTACCTGTGAGGGAAGATCGCAGTCACTTGTGGAGAGTCGCTCCTCAGAACTCATCGCTTTGATGAGCGGCTGGAACTGGGGAGGAGGATGCTCTTCTTCGCCATCATTTCGCCCGAAATTTGAAATTAGCGAGTTGGCCCCCGGCTTTGAAGAATTCTGCTAGATTGTGTGAAGCCTCTTAACGAACGTGAACCGGTGCCTGACGCTTTGGTGCGGTGGGCACAGCAGAAAACGGAAATTGAAGGGTTTTCCCACGCCGTGCCCAGTTGCCATCCCGGAAAAATGTATTCCGTTCCTTTGGAGTTCTCAAAAGTAGGAGCCGGGTTATGTATAAATTATGCATGCAAGTGTGGGACTTGGGGCGGCACTTAGGGTTTTTCTTTTGAAGGGCAGTAGGAGAGTTTAAGTGGCCTTTACTTATATTAAGAGACACAGCGACATCATGCCCCGGTTTCGTCTGGGTTCTGTCCGTTTCATGTGACAGGGAGGTGTTTGAGCTGTTGCTGTTAAGTGGAGGAGACGGGCGTGTGAGGGGGTGAGGAGGCTGGGCGCACTTTCCGTTCCTCGCGACGCTCCGTGTGTGGGCGTGGCTAAAGGAAGACGCCTAATCCCGAGCGCTCTTCAGCGCGGCGTGTGGATCGACTGGACAGGCTTCCGGTCAGACGATGAGTTAACCGGGGATCAGCGACACCAGATATTAAAAAAGCAAACTATTCAAAGGCATGAAACTACTGCAAGGTCGTTTTTTTTGTTTTATCACAAAATTTTTTTTGAGACGCTTTTTTGTTTCCCTCAGATTATAAAACAAATGTATAGGCATTTAATCAGTGTTTCCCATATTTTTAAATTGTATAGTGCCATTATTTTTTTCCGGACAGGTCCAAGTGGGAGTTTTCCATGATTCACCTCCCGCTTTTAATCAATCCTCTACCATTCATGTACACTACCTCTTGATTCAGACCCTTGAGCCTTACAGATGACAGAACAGATTACAGATTCGTTCTGTAAACAAATTACTGAACGAATCCTCCTTCCATAGAATATGGGTTAAGTGGAAACGCCTGTATTAAGTGTTGTTACACCACAGGAAAGCATTTTTGAAATGGACTTAATTTCAATCCACTAGATTCTGCTAGCTGTTAAAACATGATTAACACTTGTTAATCTAGTTTACTAGAGTGTTTAATTATCTTAAATTCATTAAATAAGTCAGGCAATCACAAAATAATTTAAAAAGTAATTTTATTCTTGAATTATTCTTTTTTTCTGTTGGCTTTACTTTAATAGGGAAGGACTGACCACATATCCAAAGCTTTAATTATTTGGGGGTGGGGGGTGGGGGAGACTGACCAGAACAAGTAAAACCTGTATACCATTCCTTTTTTGGTGAAGGTGGGTAAATCCCCGCCCACATGGCATCTTAACTTGGCCTCCTCTTACTCAGAACTTCTGATGACATCCACAGGGTGGGGAAGGAGCTAGGGTGGTTTTCACTATAGTTTTTAAATGTCTGACCTGCAGGCACTTAAAAGAAATTGATTTTTTTTTTCCTTAGTTGTGATAAGAAAAAGTTTTTCATGTTGTATTTTAGTGAGTAACCTAATCTTTCAGCCAGTACTACAGTATATTATTGTAGTGAGTTAATGTTTGTATTTTCTCCCTTTGGAGCATTTCAACTATGGAAGGAAGCAATGACCATGTGTTAATACAAAGTAATAGGGTAATCTAGTTGTGTGTTTTCTTCACTGCAAAGTACACATTATGCCTGCCTGAATTAATTGGGCAAGTTGTGATGCTAATAAGTGTAACTCATTCTCAGGGGGCTGATGAAAGTTGCTCTTTGGGAAGTTTGCCATTTTATAATTATTTTCAGTTTTTAGTTATTATTCAGTTTCATTAACAATTATTGAATGCTAAATAAATGTAAAATGCTGTGGAAGATTTAAAAATTAAACACCATAGTCTCTTATTTAAAGCGATTTTCTGTTTGAATATGGGGAAGGAACCAACAAACTCAAAGCAAGGAGATTAGAGAATTAGTAAGTGCTAAATTTGGGTGGTAGAGTTTATGAGCTTAAAGCTTCAAAGAAAGAGTCTGGAGAAGTTTTGTGGAGGTGTAGACCTTGAACATTTTTTGAGGTTTTAGTAGATTCTAGATAAGTAGAGCTGGTAAAGATGGGGAGGGGCCAGCTAAAAGTGATCTTAATAATGATTTTAGCTAAACACAATCATTTTATGAATGAGGAGGCTGAGACACCTTTAATTTAAAAGCAAGCTGCCTAATCTATTACAGCTAGGAGAGGCAGAGTCTGCATCAACTCTAGTCACTATTTACACTGAGGTAGCTATTGTTTAGACTTAATAACTGAGAAAAAATCTCTTATAATTCAGTGCAGAAAAAAGGCTAAAAGGAAGTAAGCTGGTTCAGGACCTGCTTCTCTCTCATGTCTAGTGTGCAGTGCAGACAGGTTGTATGAACATCAAGGCCATCACTGACCTTCAAGTGCTGGGTCACCACTCTTTCTGAGTTGCCGTGTATTTAATGACAGTTTCTCACTTCTCCTTTGAAACTGATGTCACCAATTCAGGTGCCTTCAGGGACCATTAGGTACCCAAATAAGCCAGACAGTATGCCATAGGTACTGAAGGTGCTGGACTGAGGTGACTTATGGGGGATTAAAAGGCTCAGTGACTTTGTGGTCCAGCTGTTTGCTGCTAGGGGCCTGCAGGGGCCCAGTGTTGTCTGATGTTGTAATTTTTCAAGAAAAGCTGTAAATCAAACATTTTTACATGAGCTTTCTAAGTTTATTTATTGGCACCTAACTGAAAATCTCAATAAACATTTTGTGGACATTAAAGAAGTCTCTTGGCCTGAGTTAGCTCACAACTTTCTAGTTTTCAATCTCTGCTGTAATGCTTTTCAGTGTGGAAGGCTTTTCTGTCTTATATTGATACATGTCTTAGTACTTCTGTGAGTTATTTCTTAAAGTCACTTATAGAATAGTTCCTACTAATGTGTTAATCCAATTTTAAGACATTAGTAGGAGCAATTCTATAAGTGGCTTTAAGAAATGGAAACAGTAACAGACCATTTTCTTGGGCTCCTAAATCACTGCAGATGGTGACTGCAGCCATGAAATTAAGATGCTTGCTCCTTAGAAGAAAAGCTGTGACTAGCCTAAATAGCATATTAAAAAGCAGAGACATTGCTGACAAAGGTCGTCTAATCAAAGCTATGGTTTTTCCAGTAGTCCAGTATGGTTTTGAGAGTTGGACCATAAAGAAGGCTGAGGGCTGAAGAATTGATGCTTTTGAGCTGTGATGTTGGAGAAGACTCTTGAGAGTCCCTTGGATGCAAGATCAAACCAGTCAATCTTAAAGGAAATCAATCCTGAATATTCATTGGAAGGACTGATGCTGAAACTGAAGCTTCAATACTTTGGTCACCTGATGCAAAGAGCCAGCTCATTAGAAACCCTGATGTTGGGAAAAATTGAAGGCAGGGGGAGAAGGGGATGACAGAGGATTAGATGGTTGGATGACATCACCAACTCAATGGACACAAGTTTGAGCAAGCTCCAGGAGTTGGTGAAGGACAGGGAAGCCTGGCGTGCTGCAATTCATGGGGTTGAAAAGAGTTGGACACGACTGAGTGACTGAACAACAACAACATCTTAATACAAGGCAGTAATTTCTGTTACGAAAAGAGAACACAGAACTTTAGAGTTATAGCTGAGCTCTGAAAGAATATCCAGGTGGGAATTCTTTCCCCTTGGAATTCTCTGTTCCTTATGCCTCTTTCCCTCCCATTGTGTTTGATCCCACAACATTGCACTGCTCTTCCTTCAAGACTTTACCCAGTCCTGTGCAAAAATCTCCTGCTTTCCTTGGACACAACCGAAGTAGTAGTTTTATGGTTTTACAGGAACTTCACCAAATGTTCGTAGAGAATAAGGCTGCAGGACCTACAGGAGGCACATAAATATTTGTTGCCTAAACATAGATTTTAAGCTGAATAGATGTTTGGTCGTGTGTGATTATTTTTTACTCCATTCCATTCAAGTGTACCTGGAGAAGGCAATGGCAACCCACGCCAGTACTGTTGCCTGGAGAATTCCATGGACAGACGCTATAGCACAGGGGGTCGCAAAGAGTCAGACATGACTGAGCGACTAACACTATTCAAGTATAAGAAATATCACAAGGCATTATTTATCATCATCATCATTATTATAAGCTAAATCTGGCTCTGAGCAAACCGCCCCCCCCCGCCCCCCGATCTCACCATGTGATAGAACAATAAATCTACAGGTCTTTCAATGGTCCCAGAGTATATGAGGAGGGCTCTTTGGTCTCTGTCCATTGATGCTGGTATAATCCATTAGAAGCTCAAGAATTTCCCTTTAGGATGAATTTGAGTTCGGGTACAATCGGGATGGGAGAAACCTGGGGACACAAATTAAAACTGGGTTAACATGGCAAGCGTACTGGTTTTACTTTAGATTGTGTGTTTATATGGCTGTTTGTATTGAGGGTAGCATTGATGGGAAGCTGTCCCAGATCTGGGGCTTCCCTAGCGGTTAAGCAGTAAAGAATCCACCTGCTAATGCAGGAGACTTGGGATCCATACCTGGGTCAGAAAGAACCCTGGAGAAGGAAATGGCAATTCACTTCAGTATTCTTGCGTGGAAAATTCCACAGACAGAGGAGCCTGGCAGGCTACAGTCCACGGGGTCGCAAAAGACTCGCCAGGACTTAGGGACTAAACAACAAAATAAATCCCAGTTCTCGACTACTCTCAGTACAGTCTCTTAGTCTCCAAGATTCTTTGCTCCCCTCTGGTTCTTTTCAAAAATTGTAATCTGGGAGTAAGAAAAGTATACCCCTCTCCCCAACCCCTTCCAACCTTCTTCCCTTCACTTAAGATACTTTCTTCCTCTCAGTGGTGCTGCGTAGAAGGTGAGGTGGGTGGGTGCTCTCTTTCATTCTCTCAGGTACAAGGGAAACAGTACTCTAGCTTCCTAAGATAGGGATACCAGTCCTCATGGAC
Source organism: Bos mutus (assembly GCF_027580195.1). Lineage (NCBI taxonomy): Eukaryota > Metazoa > Chordata > Mammalia > Artiodactyla > Bovidae > Bos > Bos mutus. The sequence goes on from NC_091623.1 coordinate 26,527,924, forward strand.
ACCTTTCTGGGCTTCTCTCCCTCTTTGTCCCTTGCCATTCTTCACTTGAAGAGCGGTCTCTAGGAAGTTGTATGTACTTTGAAAGTAAAATGGTTTAATTCTCTTGCACACAAAGAAGACCTTTTCCTTTTTTGACTGAAAGAAATGTCCTGTCCACAGAATTGCACAATATAGTGACCAAAATTTCCCTTTCTCCCACATGATAGTTGGTTCTGTGGCTTTTCAGCATAGTGCAAAGTGCCCTGAAAGGTGTCAGATGAGCTTGAGAATGAGAAAGGTGGTAAAGATTGACCTCACAACTCTGTTTCCTTGTTATTTTGTACTGAAAAGGAACACATGTATTTCTGAAGAAACAGGAAGACTAGAGAGGGCAAAATGCCAGTTCAGCTTTTCACTTTAAAACATGGTAATAGCGGACCAAATGCCATCAACGTCAAGAACAGTATTGATGGTTAATAATAGCTGAATTCCTGATGTGACTTTGCATTTTAAAAACAGTTAAGTTCTGTTATCTCTTTGAGTTTTCTCTCTGTACTCTTTGAGGTAGTCATTGTTTTACATTCTTTTTACCTTTAAGTGATACACAGAGAGGCTGTGTGTCACCCAATTGGTAAGTGATAGAGCTTGGCCAGAACCTAAATTTCCTTTTACAAATCTAGCACTTCTTTGATCATGGCTCTAAAGTCTGTGGAATTATACTGAATGTGTCAGGTTATCACAGTAAATTCATAAAAATGAAATGGTTCTACTTTGGGGGGCAGCTTGGGAGTTGGTTTGGTTTTTGGTCTTGAAAGAAAGAGTTAAGTCATTTGAGTCACCTCTTCCACACAAACACCAAATAGTCTATTGAATAGTTAGAAGATAAGTAAAATAGAAGATAAAAATATATGATAAATAAAATGTCACCTCTTCCACACAAATACCAAATAGTCTATTGAATAGTTAAAAGATAAAACCATCCACTCAGCTTTGGTTTATTATAGCTAGCATATTGACTTTAGTGAGATTTATGAAAGCTAGTAATAATTGTATTTTTTATGTATGGCATAATTCGTGATATATTAGAACTATTGGTATAACAAATATGTGCCCAGGTGCCCATATGAAGGTGCTCGTCTTGGAAGTTCCTTGGTGGTCCAGTTGTTAGGACTCTGGGCTTTCACTGCAGAGGGTGTAGGTTCAGTCCCTGGTCAGGGAACTAATAAGATCCTGCAAGCTGTACAACAAGGTCAAAAAGAAAAAAAAGGAAAGAAAAAAATGCTCATCTCATACTTGTAATTTATAAGGATTTACAGTTGTTATATCTTTGCTTTTATTGAATGTTGTTCATATCCAACATGTAATAAATGATTTATTTGATAACGAGTCTCTAGTCAAAAGCACGATCCCCAAAGGCAAAATACGACTCCCTTTATAATATGGTTTCCAGAACGTATTATGGCAAAAAGTAGAAAAAATATGTATCACACATATGAACATAGAAGCTTTTCTGTTTCTATTTAGAGAATTAGAATTGTAATTGCCCTGATTCCATTTTGTTTTCAGTCATCAATTTATTCAAGTATCATGTTTATTATGTTTTGATCTGTTATGGCCTACTATTTGGGAGCTTTTTATTTGGGAGATTTTGATGTTGTTTTGGATTTTGGAAATTTAAGAACCAACATGATCCTTACAGGGTAGAATATTTATAGAATTAGAAACAGGGCAATATAGTTTAATAAGATTTAAGATATGAGAATAAGGGATCTTAGATGAGAAGCACCATTCAGGCACTAATTCAGTGGTGTAGGAGTTGTAGATTGTTGGAACATATTCAGCTCAGGGTGTTGGGAAAAGCTTCATGGAAAACTTAGTATTGAAACGTCAAAGGCTTGGAGCTGTGATAATGGGAATATTGACATATTCTAAATTTGGGGATCTTCTAAGCAGTGGTTTGTTATCATGGTGTGTTTGGGGGAAAAGACAGTAATCTGGTTTGCCTGCTCTATGGGACACATGAAGGTGGTTGTGACAGAGCCAGAAAGATGAGCTGGGGACAGATTATTAAGAGAGCTTTCAATAATGGGTTAAGGAGTTTGGACTTTTATCTGTGAGCAATAGGGAACCTTTGGAAGCTTCTGATCAGGAAGTGGCATAGTCAAATCATATGTTGGGACTCTTCAGGTGATAGCAGTATGAATAATGAGTTGGAGTGGAGGGATACTGGAGAAAGGAAGTTGAATTAAGAGACAAAAATAATAAGCCTGGGGCAGTGGGGTGAATTGGGAGATTGAGATTGACATATATACACTATTCTATATAAAATAGATAACTAATGAGAACCTACCATACAGCTCAGAGAACCCTACTCAATGCTCTGTGGTGACCTAAATGGGAAGGAAGTCTAAGAAACGGGGGATATATGAGTATGCATAACTGATTCACTTTTGCGGTACAGTGGAAACCAACACAACCTTGTAAAGGAACTGTACCCTAATAAACATTAATTAAAAATAAATAAAAATTAAAGCCTGTGTTAGGGTATTGACAATGTGAATAGAGAAAAGGAGGTGGCTATGAAAGGCTCTGCCAGGTAGAGTTGACTGATTTAACAGTTTTATTTGGCTAAGAGGTGAGTGAGCATGCGGAGCCACAAACAACTACTAGCTTCAAGTTTGGCTTACTATATGATAGTATTGATATGAAAATAAATAAAATCAGAAGCTGGTTTAGGTTAAAAATAGTGGTAGGATGGATGTGTGTGTGTGAATGTTTGGCAGTAATTTGCAGATGTGGGTCTTAGGCCTCAGAGTCAATTCCATTGAAATAATAGTAATAGTCATGGGATTGGGTAAGTTTTGTGATAGAGGTTATGAGGAAAGAGGAGGAGAAAGGAAAGATCAGGAAATATTCCCAAACCACGCCCCACTGTAAGGGCTGCAAACCTTCTACATTTAGAAGCATGGCAATGGTGGGTCACACTATTGACACGGGTATCTTACGTCTGAGGTGTGTGTGTGTGTCCTTCTGTATGTTTCCAAGATTTTCCAAAGAGTAACATCATGCTCAGTCACTTGCATACAAATATCTGTTTTGAAATGGAGAAAAAAAGGGTAGAATTAACAGCTGCCTCTTGGGCATTGCACTTATTCAGTGTACACCTTATCCATGGGGCATGTTATGACAGAAAGTAGGTATTAAAGGAGGAGAAGGCAATGGCAACCCACTCCAGGGTTCTTGCCTGGAGAATCCCAGGGACAGTGGAGCCTGGTGGGCTGCTGTCTATGGGGTCGCACAGAGTCAGACATGACTGAAGTGACTTAGCAGCAGCAGCAGCAGCAGCAGCAGGTATTAAAGGCCATAATGGGGGAGCCTATAGGCACTTTGATCAGAAGTGAAGAGGGAACAAGAGATTACTGGGGAGAGAGTAAGCAGGAAGACCAAGGATCAGAGGAGGCTCTATATAATATGCGAGTTTAGAATAGGGCACTATCAGTGTCAGTGGCAGGCCTCCCTGGTGGCTCCGCGGTAAAGAATCTGCCTGCTAATGCAGGAGACACAGGTTTGATCCCTGGGATTCTTGCCTGGGAAATCCCATGGACAGAGCAGCCTGGTGGGCTACAGTCCATGGGGTCTCAAAAGGGTCGAACACAACTTAGTGACTAAACAACAATCTGTGGCAATAATAAATACTGTGAAGCTTAAGTGATTATTTGTAAAAAAAAAAAAAAAAAAGCATTTAAGAAGAGAGATTGTCATACTACTAGTAGTCACATATTTGCCGAATAAAGTTTCCCAGCTGTGCATTGATTATTGTCCATCCTGAATGGATCAAAATTTCAGTTCAGTTGTAGGAAATATGTATACAAGGAAAAAGAAAGGAATCCATTTGTCTCCAAGGACTGATATTGTTGCACAGTACTTAAAGTGGTAATGCCCTCCTTAAATTGTTATGGCAAATTAATTTTAACAATGACTGATTAACAGAAATGTGTTTATAATCTGTAATCTAATCTTGGAGGCAGGGCCATTCACTGAGAATAAGGAGACTTGCTGTCTGTTTCTGATTCTGTACCTCTTGATTCTTTTATCTTTGCCTTGAATAAATTACTTCTCACGTGTAAAATTATTTTAGGTAATTTAAATCCTCCAGTTATTTCAATTGTGATAGTTCTCTTCAATATTTCTCGACTGAGCCAACATAAAAAATATTAAAAACATAAAATATGATTTGACTTACTTGCAAAAGAGTATTAGCCTCATATTGCAATATAAATATATCAAAATCAATATGTTGTACACTTGAAGCTCACACAATTTTGTATATCATTTATATCTCAGTTTTAAAAATTATTAGTCTCTAATAGGGATATTCACATTTCTCAACAACAACAATAATCCAGAATGTTAATGATCAATTGTAATTCTGACCCGTGGTGAAAAATTTGTACCGGAGTCAGCAAATTGTATTAAAACTTCAGTAGTATAGAAAGCCAAGATGTATGATTTAGCTTTGAAAATGTTGGCATTTCTTGTATTCTGCATGGAGCAAGAGGTCTGTCCTATGTAGATTTTAATTGATGAGTATCTTTGTTTCATTTTTAGTTTCTGGAATCTTAAAAAAAAAATGTTTCTGTCTTGTGGTTTTAAAATTAACCTATGTTTTACATACTAACTCTAAGCATATCAGTTTGAATAGATTAATTGAATGTTATTTTTGATTGTTTTCCAAGACAGAACATAGCATTGGAAATTTACTTTAAAAACAGAAAATTTGAAGGCATTTTTTTGGTTTGCAACCATGATTACAGAAGATTTACTGTAAACTATTCGTGTCAGCTCAAAACAAGCTCTTTAAAAGTGGTTTTTAATTTACATACAGTAATATTTACTTCTAGTTTTATACATTTGACAAGCAGAATCATTCTATGACTTCCAACAAACTCACTCACGCTGGTCCTTTGTAGTCAGACTCTTTTCCCTTCCCTCTTAACCCCTGGCAACCGCTGGTTAGTTCTCTGACCCTACAGTTTTGCTTTTTCAGAATGTCACATAAATGGAATCATACAGTATGTTGGCTCTTTGGCCAGGCTTCTTTCACTTAGCATAATGCATTTGAGATTCACCCATGTTGTTGAATGTATCTATAGTTAGATCTTTTTTGTTGCTGAATAGTATTTCATTATGGATGCATCACAGTTTGGTTATCAGTTGAAGGATATTTGCATTTTAATTTTTGGTGATTCTGAAGAAAACTGCTATAAATATTCACAAGTGGTTTTTTTGTGAACATGAGTTTTATCTCTCTTTGACAAGTACCTAAGAGTGGGATTAACTGCATATGGTAAGTATATATTTATTAATAACTTTAAACTGTTAAACTACTTTCCAAAGTAGCTATCTCATTTCCATTTCTCTTTTTTGAGAGTTTGGGTTTCTCTGTGTACTTACCAACACTTTGTATTGTCAACTTTGTTTTTTGTTTTTAATTTTAGTCATTCTAGAGGATGAATAGTAGTGTCTTTTTATGGTTTTAATTTGTATTTCCTGAATGACTAATGACATAGGGTGCCTTTTCATATTTGCCATTCTCATATCTCCTTCTTTGAAGGATCTTTTCAGATCTTTTGTCAGTTTTTAAAATTGGATTGTTTGTCTTCATATTGTTGAGATTTGAAAATTCTTTGTGTAATCTGGATACAAGTTCTTTGTCAGGTATGTGATTTGCAAATATTTTTCCCTAGTCGCTAGCTTGTTTTTTAATTCTCTTAAAGTATCTTTTGCAGAGCAAAAAGTATCATTTTGTAGAGCAAAAAATGTTTTTAATTTTGATGAAGTCCAATTTATCAATTTTTAAAAAAGATATAGTGTTTTTGGTGTTAAATCTAAGAACTCTGCCTATCTCAAAGTCACAAAAATTCTCCATATGTTTCCCCTACATTAAAGTCTGTGGCCCATTTTGACTTAATTTTTATAAAAGATATAAGATAAATGTCTCGATTCATTTTTTTTTCCACGTAATACACCATTTGTTAAAAAGATGGTCTTTTCTGCACTGCATTGCCTTTGCACCTATGTCAGAAATCAGTGAGCCACAGTATTTATGAGTCTATTTCTGGACTCTCTTCTTTACTGATCAATGTGTCTATCCTTTCCCCAGTACCATACATTGTCATGATTATTGTAGGTTTATAGAATTAACTTTAGACATCTCTGCTAGGAAGAAACAAATTATAGCATTCTGGTCAATTTCCTTTAAACTCTTATTATTAAGCAAATGGATTATTTCTCAACAATTTCGTCTTCTGTCTTTATTCAGTTTATATATTGATATAAATTCAGAACAGGCTGTAGCCATACTTCTTATATCCCTTACCTGGATTGAAAAAGGTCCCCATGGACTATGATATTTAACTCAAGTTTTCTTTGCATCACAATTGTTAGTCACTCAGTCATGTCTGACTCTTTGCGACCCCATGGCCTGTATCCTGCCAGGGTCCTCTGTCCATGGGATTCTCCAGGCAAGAATACTGGAGTGGGTTGCTGTGCCCTCCTCCAGGGGATCTTCCTGACCCAGGGAATCAAACCCCTTTCTCCCATAATGCAGGCAGATTCTTTACCATCTGAGCCAAAAGGGAAGACCTCTGCATCACAGTCCAAATGCAAAAATTTGCAAAACAAGCAAACAAAAAAACCCATTACTAAGTTACTACCTGCAAAAGTTCCCTAGATGGGCTTCCCCTCCTCTCACAGGCCCCCCCACCACCCAGGCTGAGTTGCCTGGGCAGTGACACCCTACCACCCGTTGACAACCAGCTTCCTGTCTGGTGGAGTGGAAGCCAGCTGTTATGATTCATACCATTTAAGATTTCTGCCTTTTGCAAAGTGACGCTGATAGAGCCATGCTGAATGGTGTCTGATTGGGAAAATTTTCTTTATGAAGGGGGCTTGATTTCCAGTGCCTTAGCAGTAGAGTTTTTTTTTTTTTTTTTTTGGACAGGTACATTTCAATTTCTAGTTTCTGTGTGAGCTCAGATAGATAAATTTTCATCAAGTGTTTGTACTTGCTGTTATTTCTCCCTGAAAAACAAACGAGCATGGAAACTTCTGTAAAAAAGGTTCTTTCCTGTTACCGAGTCTTTAATAGTTTTATTTTTCAGGTTTCTGATATTTTCCAAAAGCCAAAAAATTCTCTGCCTATGATAGGATTATATTTTGGATTTGGTGAAATAATTCTCTTATGCCTGAGGGGATAGTGTCATGTATCTTGAAGGCACAGTCTTTCTCTTAGGCTCATGAAGCCAATTTCTTCCTGAGTTTATTGGTTCCTTTGTTCAAATTTTTCTCATTTTGTTAACTCAGTCAGTTCAGTCGCTCAGTCGTGTCTGACTCTTCGCTACCCCATGAATCGCAGCACGCCAGGCCTCCCTGTCCATCACCATTTCCTGGAGTTCACTCAACCTCACGTCCATCGAGTTGGTGATGCCAACCAGCCATCTCATCCTCTGTCGTCCCCTTCTCCTTCTGCCCCCAATCCCTCCCAGCATCAGAGTCTTTTTTGTTAGCTCAGTTAGACTTATTAATGGGGCTTCCCAGGTGGCGCTAGTGGTAAAGAACCCACCTGTCAATGCAGGTAAGATTTAATACACTCCAGTTCAATCCCTGGGTCAGGAAGATCCCCTGGAAAAGGGAATGGCTATCCACTCCAGTATCCTTGCCTGGAGAAATCCCATGGACCAAGGAGCCTGGTGGGCTACAGTTCATAGGGTTGCACAGAGTCGGACATGACTTAGCAACTTAGCACGCAGCAGACATATTTCAGTTCAGTTCAGTCGCTCAGTCATGTCCAAATCTTTGTGACCCCATGGACTGCAGCATGCCAGGCCTCCTTGTCCATCACCAATTCCTGGCGTTTTCTCAAACTCATATCCATTGAGTCGGTGATGCCGTCCAACCATCTCATCCTCTGTTGTCCCCTTCTCCTCCTGCCTTCAATCTTTCCCAGAATCCGGGTCTTTTCCAGTGAGTCAGTGCCTTGCATCAGGTGGCCAAAGTATTGGAGCATCAGCTTCAGCATCAGTCCTTCCAATGAATATTCAGGAGTTATTAATATTACTTAAAAGCAAAATATTTGTTGGGAGGTTGAAGAGTTTTGCCACCACAGGGACAAATTTTTGTGTCATTCAATCAGTAAATAAGCTGAAAAGAACAATACAATAAACAAATTAAAAATATCATCAAGGGACAATTGCACAGGTTTTTATATGACAGCTCAAATTAACACGTCCTTGCTTTAGAGAAACAGAGTACAATGATGAAGGAGAAAGACTGATGCAGTTTCCAGTTCCAGTTCAGTCGCTCAGTTGTGTCTGACTCTGCGACCCCATGAACCGCAGCACACCAGGCCTCCCTGTCCATCACCAACTCCCGGAGTCCACCCAAACCTATGTCCATTGTGTCAGTGATGCCATGCAACCATCTCATCCTCTGTCGTCCCCTTCTCCTGCCCTCAATCTTTCCCAGCATCAGGGTCTTTTCAAATGAGTCAGCTCTCCTAATCAGGTGGCCAAAGTATTGGAGTTTCAGCTTCAGCATCAGTCCCTCCAGTGAATACCCAGGACTGATCTCCTTTAGGATGGACTGGTTGGATCTCCTTGCAGTCCAAGGGACTCTCAAGAGTCTTCTCCAACACCACAGTTCAAAAGCATCAATTCTTTGGCGCTCAGCTTTCTTTATAATCCAACTCTCACATCTGTACATGACTACTGGAAAAACCATAGCCTTGACTAGACGGACCTTTGCTGGCAAAGTAATGTCTCTGCTTTTTAATAGGCTGTCTAGATTGGTCATAACTTTCCTTCCAAGGAGTAAGCGTGTTTTAATTTCATGGCTGCAATCACCATCTACAGTGATTTTGGAGCCCAGAAAAATAAAGTCAGCCACTGTTTCCACTGTTTCCCCATCTATTTGCCATGAAGTGATGGGACAAGATGCCATGATCTTAGTTTTCTGAATGTTGAGCTTTAAGCCAACTTTTTCACTCTCCTCTTTCACTTTCATCAAGAGGCTCTTTAGTTCTTCTTCACTTTCTGCCGATGCAGTTTGAGTCATACCAATCATGGTACCAGTCTAGAGGTGGGGAGGGAGCCTGTTTGCAGCAGCCTTTCACAGATGGACCAGATTCCTATAGTGATGTTGGTGGCATCTCAGCCATATGCTTAATCATGCCTCTAAATATGAGAAAGTCAAATTGTGACTGGAATTTTTCTAACACTAGGAATACTGATTTCCTGTAGCTTATTAAAGCTGTGCTATATGTTCAACATTTTATAACATTCAGTAGTAACAAGTGATACCCTAAGGCAGAAGTTCTCAAACTTTGAGGTATATAAGGATCCCCTGGAGAACTTGTTAAAATATAGGTCCCTAGACTCCAGCCCTGAAGGGTTGAATTTACTAGGCATGAGGAGTGGCCAAGAATCTGCATTTTAACCACAGCCTTACTTTGTTTGGCACTCTGAGTCATCTCTCAAGAAGTTACAAAATTCTCCTAACAAAAACTACTGTCCCTCAACTGAATTTTTAAAATACTATTTCACTTAGAACAGATAGGTGTTATGAAACCTAATGATTGAGCTTTAGAGTTCCAAAGCTGTTAGCAATAACTAGTTTAGATTCCCTACGTGTGAACTAAGATATAACATGCCATAAGCAGCATACAGAAGCTTAAGTTAGATTTCTTTCAATTAGAAGTTATTAGTTACACAATTTCCATTTCCAGGTCATCTGTGCATCCATAAAAGGTATTAGATAAGAGAGATAGACCGGCATAGATACCTAGGGAATTTCACTAGGTTCTTTATAATCATTTATTGCCTACTGTGCCCTTAATGATGCTATTCAGGATCCCATTAAGTTAGCTGTGAATGTAGTAATTGGTCCCTGGACAATAGCCAGAGGGTGTTAAATCCACCCCGTTCTGGTCATGTCGGAGACAAGATAGAAATTTTTGCCTATAATCCTTTCTGGGGACAAGGCTGCCTGTGCTCCACAGAAGATTTCTTAAAACACACCAGGAATCCCTAGAGAGTCTGCCTTTAAATTCAGGCTGATGACCTACTTTTAAAAGTAATTTGAAAATCCCATTAAACACAAGCAACCAAAATCTAGATTCTCCACCAGGTATTCTGTAGACCCAGCACTGCCTCCTTGATCCGTTTGCTTACACCAACAGCCTGAGTATATTTTGTTTAGAGTTTCCCCCTCTCTTTATTGACATTTAGGTAATGTGGAGAATTTCTAGTTTATGGATTCAAAGCAACTGCACAAATGGATATGATGTGATGGAAATTGATTCTTCCCATATGTAACAAAGGGAAAGCAATCAGATCGGCTGACTCAGTGTTCAAATTCAGACAAAGCTCTGAATTAGAACACCCAAGCCAGAGGTTCTTTCTCCCTCCTTGGAAACTTTGTGCTTGTGGTTTATGTAGTACCTTGTGAAATTTTTCTAACTTTGGCAAACAAAACTTTGATAAAGCTAAGAGATGCTTAGAATCTTCCAGATTTGAAAGATATTTTAAAGAACATCCAATCCCATCTCTAATCTTTGAATCTCATTTTGCTTCTACTTTGACTCTCCCACTTAACTGGCAGTTTCTTAAGGGAGAAATTCCTATTTTGTTGTTGTTCAGTTGCTCAGTCGTGTCCGACTGTTTGCGACCCCATGGACTGCAGCACACCAGGCCTTCCTGTCCTTTACCATCTCCCAGAGCTTGCTGAAACTCATGTCCATTGAGCTGGTGATGCCATCCAACCATCTCATCCTCTGTCATCCCCTTCTCCTCCTGCCTTCAATCTTTCCCATCATCAGGGTCTTTACCAATGAGTCAGCTCTTTGCATGAGGTGGCCAAAGGATTGGAGCTTCAGCCTCAGAATCAGTCCTTCCAAAGAATATTCAGGACTGATTTCCTTTAGGATGGACTGGTTGGATCTCCTTGCAGTCCAAGGGACTCTCAAGAGTCTTCTCCAACATTACAGTTCAAAAGCATCAATTCTTCGGCCCTCAGTCTTCTTTATGGTCCAACTCTCACATTCATACATGACTACTGGAAAAACCATAGTTTGGACTAGACAGCCCTTTGTTGACAAAGTGACCTCTCTGCTTTTTATTTTGCTGTCTAGGTTGATCAGCTTTTCTTCCAAAGAGCAAGCGTCTTTTAATTTCATGGCTGCAGTCATGATCGGCAGTGATTTTGGAGCCCACGAAAAAGTCTGTCACTGTTTCCATTGTTTCCTCATCTATTTGTCATGAAGTGATGGGACTGGGTGCCATGATCTTAGTTTTTTATTCACCATGAGATTGTATGAATAATCAAATTTAGCTTCTTAAAGAAGGCTTCATTTTGCACAGTTGGCCTAAATAAATATTTGTGAGTTTGATCACTAAGTTGGCTTGTTTTTCTCATTCCCTGTTTTCCAGTTGCATGGATTTGACTGCTACATTTCTTCAGTTCAGATCCCTGCCCTGTCGCTTAATAGTTGTTTGATCCTGGGCAAGTTACTTAACCTCTCTCTGCCTTAGTTTTCTTTTCTCTAAAATTGCATTCAATAAATGACAGCATTATCCTGGTCACTACCAGCCAGACTAGCTCCCGTAGTTTTTATTGTTTTAGGGTGTCTTTTACGAGATTTCTGTCATCACCTTTATTTTACTGTTTCTTTTAGCTCTCCTGCAAATCAGTCTGCATTTTCTACACTTATTCATTTCTGAGTGTATCTTGTGGGTATATATATTCTGGGCAAGAATGACATGGCAGTCCTCCAGTCTCTGGGAAGAGAGCTTGAGGGTTGTGAAACTGCATAGCATAAGGCAGGCTGTGTGCAGTCTGCCAAGGTCCTGGATGCTTACTTCAGTTTACCTCATTAGACCTCAATTCCTCAGAAGTAAGATGGAGATGATGAGAAATAGCACCTATGTTATGAGGTATAGTGTGAAATGATTATGTAAAAGCACTCAGAATGGTGATTAGTGTATAGATCACCATGCCTAAGCACTACTCCAAGAGTTGGATTTAATAGATCTGAGTTTGGACTCAGGCGTCTGTATATTTAAAAAAACCCTAGGTGACTCTAAGTGAGTACTGAGAACCACCCAACTGGATTTTTCTCAAAGTCTAGCTTCATTAGCCTTGTTACCACCTTAAATGCTTATGCTTCTCATCCTTCCATCTTATTAAATTCTATCTAGAAAATACTGTGGGAAGATAGAAGTTATTTGAAAGCTGTTGAAAGTAGGACATTCATAGTTACAATGATTTCGTATGTACGTACTGAATATACTTTATTGTGGTAGGTTCCCCATAATTCTAAGACAAACAGTTTTTCAGTTGAAAGTATAATAAGGAGTTTTCAGGCTGCCTCAACTCACTGTCCTCCAATATAATATGGAAATCACTGGTTTAAAAAAACAAGCTTGATGATTCAGTTAACAAAGTCAGGATGTGTATGCTCATGTAGAGGAGTTAATTAATTGAGTGTTTGGAGTCTGATAAGTTGTAATGAATTGGGTTATCAGATGGTGACTTAATTGGGCTGTTGAATGAATTAGCACCCCTTAAATGTGAGAAGTTCACACTTAGCTTTATCACTCCTGTTAGCAAACTGGTGGCTGTATCCAAAAGACCAAAGTACCTCTCTGAAAAAAAAAAAATCCAAGTTGTTCCTATCAAAAAATAATGAGTGTCAGAGGCATTGGGGCCCTACCTACCATGTAATGTTGCCAATGTCCTCTATAATATTCATTGCAGACAAACTGGGAAAATACGGAGGTAACAGTAAGAAGAAAACTAAACTCACCTGTTTTCCATACCCTAAGACAACCATTTCTAAGAACTTGCTACAAGACAATGAAGAATAAATGTGTGTTATTTCTGAATATCACTTTTTTTATTCATAAATATTAATAGAGTATGGGTAATAGTTGAAAAAGGCAAGCACTTAAGTTTATTTTTAGTGAAAGCTCTGCTGGTCTGGGACAGGCATGCCTGCCACACGCCTCGCCCTGAGATGTCTCAGGAGCTATGCAAGCCTTCCATCTGTGTTTGGACCCCTGCTGGGTTTGGAGGCCAGTAGCAATAGCTGGGTGAGTCCTGGGGGGTTGGGGTGAGGGCTTCTGAAGTGCCCGGGCAGCTGAGAGCCCGTCCCAGTGAGGCAGGGCAGTGGGCTCATTGGTGAGCTGAGGCTCCAAGCTCCGAGTGCATGTGCTGTGGTCTCACAGGACTTCACTAACAAAAGACAAAGGCAAAGGTCAAATTATTAAGAATTTCAAAACAAAGTACTAAATCTCATGTAGTAGGAGGGTCTTCTGAGCCAGTACCCTGTGTGACTATACTGGCTGCACACCAGTGAAGCAGACCCAGGCCTCTGAAATAGCCTATCTGAAGCTGAAAGGAAGAAACTTTTTTGAAAGAGTGAGGAATACTTGAATATTACTTTTGTCTCTTGTACACCAAACTTTAGTGTCCAAAGAAATCACCTGAGGTTCTTGTTAAAATGCAGATTCTAATTTAGTAGGTCTAGGGTAGGGCCTGAGATTCTGTATTTCTACCACGATCACAGCTGATGCCAAAGCTGGTCTGGGAACCACTCTTTCACCCTCCCCACCCCCACCATTAAAGCATTTTATCTTGAAAAAACTCGACTCACAAGAAATTGCAAAAATCGTTCATAGGCTCCTATGTAACCTTCATTCAACTTCCAATGATGACATCTTGTATGTGATACGATAGGTAATAAGATTGTAATATAATGTCAAAACCAGGTAATTAATATTGTATAATAGTGTTCACTGTACTACAGACTTGATTCCATTTTCATTATATTTTACTTGCATACGTTTGAGAGTATGTGTGCATGTGTGTATGGGATGCAGTTTCATTCCATGCATATGTTTGTGTACCTGCCATTGTAATCAAGGTATGGAACTGTTCTCGCAAGAGAGAGAAACTTCTTCATGCTACCCCTTTAATTCATGCCCCCAAAGATGTGTACAGTACATTGGAGATTCTCAATAATTCATAGAATAATGATGCCTATTCTTTTCTTATGGTGAGCATTGTCTCTAGAATGCAGCAGATCATGAGGTGGCAGTTCCAAGTGCACTGAAGCAATGAGGTAAGATGAAACTAAGAGTGAAAATACAGCACTGGCCATTGGAGAGAAATACAACATTCCTTGTGCTAGTGTTAATACCATCCACTCAATCTGGACCAATTTCAAATGCAGATTTGGGAGAATTGTTTTACTTAAAGGAGCCGTGATGAAAATAAGAACCAGAGACACCCTGTAGAGCTCCAGGGCTTAGTATAGAAGTTGAAGTATAGAAATTGACAAATATTAATTGATAAGGATGAAGTAAGATGCTTGTTATCATAATGTTCAGAGGACTTGCTAATTGCCTTATCTGTGCATCAGACAGCTTCCAACTTCACACAAGAGATAAAGCTTGTCACCCAAGAAATACCCTGTAAAAAGGCAATATATGCCAGAACTTCAATAAATATGACTCATAATTATCAGCTGTCCCAAGAGACTATGCTTGCTTCTGTTTGTATGTTGGTGGTATAGGCTAGTGGTTAAGCATATTACTCTTACCAGCTGTGTGACCTTGGCTAATTGACTTAACATTCTGTGCCCCAGTTTCCTTATCTGTAAACTGAAGATGATTGATTCTAATCATTCATGGCTCAGCAACCCTGGGCCTAACTCAGGGTTGCTGCAAGGGTGAAGCCCTTAGAACAGTGCCTTACAGAGTGTAAATGCTTAGTGTCAATTGATATTTTATCATTCTTACTAGGACTGGGCTAACCTTGAGTGTCATCTCCCAGTAATTGCCCCTAAATTTTGCTCCTTTATATCAAAACTCTTAATATCAGTCATTTTTATATTGAACATACATAGATTTTTAAGGACAGATGTTCTTTTAAATGTAACCCTTCACTGTGCAGACTAAGGTTAAGCACCTAGGCTTTGGGTTCAAGACTCAACCCTTACTAATTACAGACTAATTGTACAGCTTGGGCAAGGAAATTCCGTAAGTCATAGTTTTCTTATCTGTAGTCAAGGGGTGAGTAAATAGTACCTTAAATTTGTTGTAATGATTAAATGAAATAATTCATGTAAGATCCTTGGCACATAATTAGCACTTTGTTGATATTAGCTGATTTTGTTGTTCAGTCACTCAGTCATGTCCAACTCTTTGTGACCTCATGGACTGCAGCATGCCAGGCTTCCCTGTCCTTCACCATCTCCTGGAGCTTGCTCAAACTCATGTCCATTGAGTTGGTGATGCCATCCAACCATTTTGTCCTCTGTCGTCCCCTTCTCCTCCTGTCTTCAATCTTTCCCAGCATCAGGGTCTTTTCCAATGAGCTGGCTGTTCAAATCAGGTGGCCAAAGTATTGGAGCTTCAGCTTCAGCATCAGTCAGTAAGTGTAGGTAGCTCATGAGTTCTAGGGGTACTTGGGAGAAGGGACATTGAACCAAGTATAAAAGAGCACTTCTCCAGCCCAGTGACCAGACAGACACACCTGAGGACAGAGGACTTGGAGCAAGCACCTAACGATGTAGATGCCCAGGTGCTGCAGAAACTACTAATTGCCACCCCCACATCTCCATCCTCTTCTTCCTCTTAGTAATTGAACCCTGCCACTTGCCAGTGAAGAGGACACATGACCAGCAGAACCAAAGCCACACATTCCCAGCATGCCTTGTAACTAGCTGTGGCCATATTTCTTCTGGCAATGGAATCTGCAGAACTTGTGCACTTCCTGACAAATGGCTTTCCCTCTACTTGTTTTTCCCTTCCCTGTGCTGAAAATGTGATAGTCCATGGACATGGTCGGGGACCAGCTTCTCCCATGCCTCATAGATTAGCAGAGCAACAAGACAGCACTGATTTGTTGTGGAGTAGAGCTGCCTTCTCTATGTTGGCCAGCCCATGCTGTTCTGAACTGTTAAATGAGAAGGAAGTAAATGCCTATCTTGTTGGTGCCACTGTATTTTGTATTCTTGATTACAGTAGTTTAGACTGTATCCTAATTAATTTATCAAGACCATCTCCAAAGATGCTGAATGCTAGGAAATGTGCATTTTAATAAGATCCTCCAGTAACTGTGATGCTACCAATTTAGGACTATACTTTGAAAAACACTTCGACAATGTGCTCAAAAGATGTCTCTTTGCCTCTAAGCAAAGTTTAAGTTTTGGGAGGCAGTCTAGGATTTAGAAGATAGGATCATCCCTTGTTAAAATTTTATTGTATTGCAACTGAATTTGTTCAAGAATTCTGAAATAATTAACATGGCACTTCATTTCATTTTACATTAACAGTATGATTACTTTTTGAGTGAAAGTAATTGATTTATGAAAATGAATGCCCAAGATGTTCTTTATAATGTTATTCATAATGGCCAAAAAGAATGAAAATAACTTGATATTAGGTCATTTGTCCAATTCTATATCATGGAATTAAAAGGATGAGGTAATTCTCTATATATTGACTAAGATTCCCAAAATACAGTAAGCTAAAAATAAATAAATATTGCAAATAAAAGAGGCAAGACAAAAAAGAATACATATGGTATGACTTCATTTGCTTAAAAATCTAAAAATAGGAAAAGTTATATTTCCTTAATGATGTGTACTTAGGTGGTAAAATGAAAAAGAAAAACAAGGAATTGATTACTCTAAGTCTGGATAGCAGAAAGCTTTGAAACAGATGGTGGGAGAGGGCAGGGATTAGGATTGTAAAGAGGGCTTCTGAGAGGCTGTCAATGTTTTACTGTTCAGTCTGGGTGGTAATCTCAAGGGGATTCACTCTGTCATTTTGGATACTTATCTACATATATATTGATTTCCCAAATAAGTACCATATTATATATGTTTTAATACATTAAACATATATATATGTTCTATATATATTCATATGAATGTTGGGTATATGTATGTATGTATGTGTGTGTATATGTGTGTGTATTCTTGTGTAGTCATAGATAATTTCACAAAGAGAGCACACACACAAAAAGAACCGAGGGAACATTTTATTACCTTTGGGTAGAGGGAATGTGGGATAGGGAAAATTTTCACTTTGCATTTTACAGTTTGCTTTTTACCATAATTTGCATTTTCTTCAGAATCATGTGTTACTTTGTTTTAAGATCCTCCCTCAAATATTCTATGTGAATATGATTATTCCATTTTTATATGCTTCTGTGTTATTTGAATTTTCCTCATAATCTTGTTAATTTAAAATACTTTCTCAAAATTTGCGAATGTTTATACATCTGTGTATATGTATTTGTATATGCTTGGACAATTCTGGCATAAAATTCTGTAAGTGGTCACCTCTGAATGATCCACCTGGGAATAATGCATTAAGAGAGAGGAGAACTTTATATATTACTTTCTATACTTCTGAGTTGTTTGAATATCTTCTTTTACAATGAATTTGTACTATTTTTAAATTTGTAGCACACACTCAAAGTTGTAATATAGTGTATTTCAGCATATTTTGTTTTATAGGCAGAATAGACTTGGAGAGATAAGAAGGATTCTGTTTAAAAATGTGTCTGATTTGGGGATTTGTGGGGAAAGGCTTGTCTGTAGGAAAAGATACCCAGGGATGCAAAATTATACCCTTACTCCAATACATAAATTCCAGAGCCTCTAATAATGGGTTACTCTGATGGAATCTTTGAAATTAAACCACCAAGATAGGAATCCTCAAAACCAAGCACAGGTCCTGGCCTATGAAAGGTAATCAAGAGTTATTTGTTGAGTTTATTAAAAAACAGTACAATGATTAAGTAATATTTCACTTACTAAACTTTCATTGCTTGGTAATGCTATATGCTTTGTAATATGTTAGAGTTTTTTTTTAGTGAGAGGATTGAGAGGTGGAGAACATTATTGGTAGGATACAAGTGAGTGATTTAATCTGCTTTTAAAAGCTTGGAATACTTTTCAAATGGTTAATTAACAATGATACCTATCCTAATCATTCTGGATAGCTTGGGATAAATGATCTACAATTCAATAGGAATGACTCAGCCAGACAAGAAAAACTCACTTGAAGACTAAATGTATTATAGGAAAACAGCACTGATATTAATCAAAACTCTGATACTGAAACTCTATGAGTAGTCTAAATAGATTCAGCACTTAGTTGTTGATGATTAGATATTACTAACAAATGATAATCAACAATAATGTTTTGTTGACAACAGAGTCAATCAAGTATAGAGATGCAGAAGTGGGTTACACAGTGAAATAGAGCTTTTCTTCAGATAATGTCCGGCACTGATATAAAACTTTGCTGCTTAGATCAGATCAGTTGCTCAGTCGTGTCTGACTCTTTGCGACCCCATGAATTGCAGCACGCCAGGCCTCCCTGTCCATCACCAACTCCCAGAGTTCACTCAGACTCACGTCCATCGAGTCAGTGATGCCATCCAGCCATCTCATCCTCTGTCGTCCCCTTCTCCTCCTGCCCCCAATCCCTCCCAGCATCAGAGTCTTTTCCAATGAGTCAACTCTTCGCATGAGGTGGCCAAAGGACTGGAATTTCAGCTTTCGCATCATTCCTTCCAAAGAAATCCCAGGGCTGATCTCCTTCAGAATGGACTGGTTGGATCTCCTTGCAGTCCAAGGGACTCTCAAGTGTCTTCTCCAACACCACAGTTCAAAAGCATCAATTCTTCAGCGCTCAGCCTTCTTTACAGTCCAACTCTCACGTCCATACATGACCACAGGAAAAACCATAGCCTTGACTAGACAAACCTTTGTTGGCAAAGTAATGTCTTTGCTTTTGAATATGCTATCTAGGTTGGTCATAACTTTCCTTCCAAGGAGTAAGCGTCTTTTAATTTCATGGCTGCAGTCACCATCTGTAGTGATTTTGGAGCCCAGAAAAATAAAGTCTGACACTGTTTCCCCATCTATTTCCCATGAAGTGGTGGGACCGGATGCCATGATATTCGTTTTCTGAATGTTGAGCTTTAAGCCAACTTTTTTGCTCTCCACTTTCACTTTCATCAAGAGGCTTTTTAGTTCCTCTTCACTTTCTGCCATAGGGGTGGTGTCATCTGCATATCTGAGGTTATTGAGATTTCTCTCGGCAATCTTGATTCCAGCTTGTGTTTCTTCCAGTCCAGTGTTTCTCATGATGTACTCTGCATAGAAGTTAAATAAACAGGGTGACAATATACAGCCTTGACGAACTCCTTTTCCTATTTGGAACCAGTCTGTTGTTCCATGTCCAGTTCTAACTGTTGCTTCCTGACCTGCATACAAATTTCTCAAGAGGCAGATCAGGTGGTCTGGTATTCCCATATCTTTCAGAATTTTCCACAGTTTATTGTGATCCACACAGTCAAAGGCTTTGGCATAGTTTTGCTGCTCAAAACACTAGCAATTATTCACATGTGGCTCCTGAACACTTGAAATGTAGCTAATCTGAATGAAGATTTTTTTTTTGTCAAATACACACTAGATTTTGAAGACTTAGTTTGAAAAATAGAATATAAACTATTAATGTCAAATTTTAATGTTTTAATGTTGATTACAGGAAGCGTGGTGGCTCAGTAGTAAAGAATCCTCCTGCCAGTGCAAGAGACCTGGGTTCGGTCCCTGGGTCTGGAAGATCACCTGGAGAAGGAAATGGCAACCCACTCCAGTTTTCTTGCCTGGAAGATCCCATGCACATTGGAACCTGGCGAGCTAAAGTCCATGGGGTCTCAAAAGAGTGGGACATGACTTAGTGACCAAACAACAAACAACAACAAAACAAATGTTGATTGCATGTTGAGATGATAATATCTTGACTGTGTTGGGATGAAAATACTATAATTGCCTTCACCTTCTTTTTTATTTTTTAAATATGGTTATTAAAAAGTTTAAAATTATCAATGTGGCTCACATTTGTAGCTCAGTTGTGTTTCTGTTAGACAGTGCTAGTGCAGGAAGATTTGAATTCAGAGTGAACCAAGAACCAGCATTCTCATCTTCCTTACTTTTCAGACAAGGAAAAACTTTGCTGAAAGGCGCAAAAATGGTTGGGAAGAAGTGAGCAGCAGAGCCTCCAGCTTTTGATTTTCTGTCTCCTGTTTTCTAGCTTATACAACCAGCCCTAATAGAAATTATGAGTCCAGGGAAGCAAAGTTATGCACACTAGACACAATGTTTCTTTAATGTTTTAAGAGCTGTTGCTGCTGCCACTAAGTCGCTTCAGTCTTGTCCAACTCTGTGTGACCCCATATACGGCAGCCCACCAGGCTCCCCTGTCCCTGGGATTCTCCAGGCAAGAACATTGGAGTGGGTTGCCATTTCCTTCTCCAATGCATGAAATGAGAAGTGAAAGTAAAGTCGCTCAGTTGTGTCCGACTCTCAGCGACCCCATGGTCTGCAGCCTTCCAGGCTCCTCCATCCGTGGGATTTTCCAGGCAAGAGTACTGGAATGGGTTGCCATTGCCTTCTCCATTTTAAGAGCTAGACAATGATTTTTTTAAAAATTTTAGGAATTTTTAATGCTTCCCAGGTAGCTCAGCTGGTAAAGAATTTGCCTGCAATGTGGGAGACCTGGGCTCCACGCTGGGTTGGGAAGATCCACTGGAGGGAATGGCAACTCACTCCAGTATTCTGGCCTGGAGAATTCCATGGACTGTATATCCATGGGGTTGCAAAGAGTCATGACTTTGACTTTCAGGAATTTTTAATAGGATTAAGAGTAGAAAAAGGTTAGAAGGTTTTAACATTTTATTTTACATACCTCTGTGTTCTTTTTAAGCCTTGGGCATATATTACTATTACAAGAAAGGTGGGGGAAGGCCTGGGGTGAGGACAGGGAGTGAAGTAGACAGATAAGATTCAAAAGAAACCTTGGCTTGTAATTACAATCTGGAGATGTTTGAAATGACTTTTTCCTATCATTATCTTCTTTCACATCTCTAACATCCTTAGCTAATTCTTTCTGCTCTCTTTGGGGAGTTTTGCTTTTTACATTACTAAAGCAAAATCTAATGGTCCTAATTTTTGAATCTGCAGCTGTAGCTCAAAAAACCCTGTTTTCTTTACTTTTGTAAGCAGCAGGCCACAAGAATGATTGGTAATTTTGCTTCAAGAGAATTCAAGTCCTGCCTTCTAAAAAGCACTTGCCAACAGTCTAGATGTTTCTATTTGAAGCCATTTGCTACAATAATCCTTGAGATTTTTTTGCTCCTGGCTTTCAGAGCTGTTACTTCTAAAGGCAGATTCTTAGAACACAAGTTCATTTAGCTGCAGAATATACCCAGCCTCCTTATTGGCGCAGCTGTGCTGAGTTCCTAAATAGAGAGATGATTTCCATAGTGCATTTTATAGCACATACCATTGCTGAGGATAATCTAAATCACAAATTATTTTTATTGGTATTTATTGTAAGAGAGAGGGGCATACTTGGCTAGTCTGAAAGGTAATGTTGACAGCAGCAATTTTGTGGCAATTTCCTTCTCATCGTTGACTTTCTTTCCAACCCCTAGAGCTTGATTTAGTGGTCTCCTAACCTAGGATAAGGATAAATACAGGTTTCCAGTGCTTATCTGGACTCTTGAAATACATGAGTATGGTATAAATTCCTCTGCTTAACTTTTGGTCAGTATTCTCATTTTTTCTTCTTATTTTATCATATTCAAGCCTTTACAACCCCTGAAACAAAAAATACAGGCATACCAAAGAGATAACACAGGTTTGTTTCCAGGTGACCACGATGAAAGGCTTCCCAGTGGCACCAGTGGTGAAGAACTGGCCTGCCAGTGCAGGAAAGATAAGGCATGGGTTCCATCCCTGGGTGGGGATGATCCCCTGGAGAAGGGCATGGCCACCCACTCCAGTATTCTTGCCTGGAGAATCCCACAGATAGAGGAGCCTGGCAGACTACAGTACATAGGGCTGCAAAGAGTTGGACATGACTAAAGTGACTTAGCATGCATGTACGACCACAATGCAATAGATGGAGTCACATGAATTTTTTGGTTTTCCAGAGCATATAAACACTATGTTTATACTATATTGTAGGTTAAGTATATAATAGCATTATATCTAAAAAAAAAAAGCAAGATAGATACTTTAATTTAAAAATTCCATATCACTGAAAAAAAAAAAATACTAGCTATCATCTGAGCCTTCAGCAAGTTGTAATTTTTTTTGCTGGTGGAGGGTCTGGCCTTGACATTGATTGTTGTTCACTCGCTCAATCATGTCCTGACTCTTTGCAATCCTATGGACTGTAGCCCGCCAGGCTCCTCTGTCCATGGGATTCTCCAGGCAAGAATACTGGAGTGGGTTGCCATTTCCTTCTCCAGGGGATCTTCCCAACCCAGGGATCAAACCCAGGTCTCCAGTGTCTCCTTCATTGGCAGGCAGATTCTTTACCACTGAGCCACCTGGGAATATGATGCCGGTCTTAAAATAAGACAGTGATGAAGTCTGCCACATCAACTGACTCTTCCTTTCACTAATGAGTTCTCTATAGCATGCAATGCTGTTTGATAGCTTTTTACTTTTTTGAAAAGTAGAACTTTTTCAAAATTGGAGTTACTCCTGTCAAACCATGCCTGTTTGTTTATGAACTAAGTTTAGGTAATATTCTAAATTCTTTGCTGTCCTTTCAGCAGTTTTCCCAACAACTTTTTCTACCAGGACTTCCTTCTACCACAGAATCTACCTCTATCAGAGTAGAATTCATCTCAAGAAGCCACTTTCTTGGGGAAGTTCCCTGGTGGCCTAGTGGTTAGGATTCAGCACTTTTAAGTACAGAAGCCTCATTCGATGATCCCACGTCGGGGAACCATTCCTCAGGCTGCACAGTGTGGCCAAAGTACAAAAAGAAGAAAGAGAGAAAGTAACCACTTTCCTTGCTCATCCAGAAAAAGGAACTCCTCATTTGTTCAAGTTTTTTTCCTGAGATTTCAACAATATATATTCCGTCTCCAATTGTAATCTTAGTTTCTTACTATTTTCGCCACCTCTACAGTTACTTTCTACACTGAAGTCTTGAACCCCTCAAAATAATTTATGGAGGTTGGAATCAACTTCTTCCAAACTCCTGTTAAGTTGATATTTTGACTTAACCTATGAGTTACAAATGTTCTTAATGGCATCTAGAATGGTGAATCCATTAATGTTTTTCTGGATAATTTGCTACAGTGTCTGTGTTAGCACTTGCTGTTTCACCTTGCACTTTGATGTCATGGAGGTGGCTTCTCTTCTTTTAAACCTCATGAGCCAACCTCTGCTAGCTTGAAACTTTTCTTCAACAGTTTCCTTACCTCTCACAGCTTTCACAGAATTGAAGAGAGTTGGGGCTTTGCTGTGGATTAGAGTTTGACTTAAGGGAATGCTGTGTCTGGTTCGATCTTCTATCCAGACCACTAAAGCTGTCTCCATATCAGCAATAAGTCTGTTTTGCTCTCTTATCACTTGGTGTTCATTGGAGTAGCATTTTTAATTTCCTTCAAGAACTTTTCCTTTTCATTTACAACTTGGCCGACTGTTTTATGCAAGAGGCCTAACTTTCAGCCTATAACAGCTTTCAACATGCCTTCCTCACTGAGCTTAATCATTTCTAGCTTTTGATTTAAAGTGAGAAATATTCATCTCTTTCTTTCCTTTGAACACTTAGAGGCCATTGTATGGTTATTAATTGGTCTCATTTCAATGTTGTTGTGTCTCAGGAAGTTGAGAGGTTTGAGGAGAAGGAGAGAGAGTGGGGAACTTCGGGTCAGTGGAGAAGTCAGGACACACACAGCATTATCAGTTAGGCTTGCCTTTTTGAATAGGCATGGTTTATGATGTCCCCAAATAATTACAGTAGTTACATCAAAGATCACTGATCACAGGTCACCAAAACAATTGCAATAATAGTGAAAAGGTTTGAAATATTGTGAGAATTACCACAATGTGACAGAGACCTGGAGTGAGCACATGCTGTCGGGAAAATGTTTGCCAATAGATTTGTGTGATACAGAGTTACCACAAACCTCTGATTTCTATAAAATACAGTTATCTGCATAGTACAGTAAGAGGAGATATGCCTGTAACCCTGCCCTGGAAACTGACATCATCTTCTCCACCTACTTTTGTGAATAATGTGTAAAGGTTCTGAAGGGACTTTTTACTTTCCTTTTTTAAAAAGTTATTTACCAAACACATATTCGGATATCTGAACCCATCCAGAAGCTGAGTAATCTGTCTCTTGAATTGCAAAACCTGCTTAATTCATTTCATAGTCATAATTTTAAGCACATACTATGGGCCAAAGGTAAAATTATGTCTGTTAAGTATAACGTTGACAATTCATCACATGGCAAGGAAAAAATTTTTGTAGCTATTAATATGTTTGGTGGTCATTTTGTAATATATGCAAATAGTGAATCATGTTATAACGTTCTTTGTCAATTTTATCTCAATACAACAACAACAAAAGTATCTGAGAGAGTGAAAAATACTACAAAGAAGCCCTTGGATCACTCCTGAGTTCTTTGGAGCAGTGGAAAGAGGGGATAAGAGAAGGTGATGCTGACGAATCTGGAAGAGCCAGATATTCCCACCACTAGAAATAGTCAAATGTCACACACTCCTAGCCTTTGCTGCCTTGGGCTTCTCAGTTGCTGCTTAGGATTTTAAAGCCCTTAGTTGAGCTTTCCTGTCCTTTGCTTATTTGCTGTCCCCAGGGAACCAAAAACAGCAGCATTACATATAAACTTATACTTGGGTCCTTGTCTCAGCTCCATCAAAACACCAGCTATGTGACCTCATCCTAGCTCAGAGCAACTGCTCTTAGTCATTTACTTTGACCTGCAAAAGGAAGGAGTAGGACTCTGTTTAGCATTAAACTGTTGACCATGTTTAAGAGAAGAAATAGATGTAGAATTTCATTGCAGCTTCCTTTTGGAAACGGTTGTCTCCTACTAGAAGGTCTTGGTCACACTGGTGGTGTTGCATAGTGGAAATTTCAGAGGTATGCACATGCCTGAGCCCTGCCTCTAATTAAATAACAATTACTGGGTTATGGAACTTCAGTCAGTTCAGTTGCTCACTCATGTCCAACTCTTTGCAACCCCATGGACTGTAGCACGCCAGGCTTCCCTGTCCATTACCAACTCCCGGAGCCTGCTCAAACTCATGTCTATCAAGTCAGTGATGCCATCCAACCATCTCATCCTTTGTCCTCCCCTTCTCCTCCTGCCTTCAATCTTTCCCAACATCAGGGTCTTTTTCAGTGAGCCGGCTCTTCGCATGAGGTGGCCAAAGTATTGGAGCTTCAGCTTCAGCATCAGTCCTTTCAATGAATATTCAGGACTGATTTCCTTTAGGATTGACTGGTTTGATCTCCTTGCAGTCCAGGGGACTCTCAAGAGTCTCCTCCAATACCACAATTCAAAAGCATCAATTCTTTAGTGCTCAGCTTTCTTTATGGTTCAACTCTCACATCCATACATGACTACTGGAAAAACCATAGCTTAGACTACACGGACCTTTGTTGACAAAGTAATGTCTCTGGTTTTTAATATGCTGTCTAAGTTGGTCATAGATTTTCTTTCAAGGAGCAAGTGTATTTTAATTTCATGGCTGCAGTCACCATCTGCAGTGATTTTGGAACCCAAGAAAAGAAAGTCTCTCACTGTTTCCATTGTTTCCCCATCTATTTGCCATGAAGTGATGGGACCGCCAAAGTACTGGAGTTTCAGCTTTAGCATCATTCCTTCCAAAGAGATCCCGGGGCTGATCTCCTTCAGAATGGATTGGTTGGATCTCCTTGCAGTCCAAGGGACTCTCAAGAGTCTTCTCCAACACCACAGTTCAAAAGCATCAATTCTTTGGTGCTCAGCCTTCTTCACAGTCCAACTCTCACATCCATACATGACCACAGGAAAAACCATAGCCTTGACTAGACGGACCTTTGTTGGCAAAGTAATGTCTCTGCTTTTGAATATGCTATCTAGGTTGGACATAACTTTCCAAACTCCAGTACTTTGACCACCTCATGCGAAGAGTTGACTCATTGGAAAAGACTCTGATGCTGGGGAGGGATTGGGGGCAGGAGGAAAAGGGGACGACAGAGGATGAGATGGCTGGATGGCATCACTGACTCGATGGACGTGAGTCTGAGTGAACTCTGGGAGTTGGTGATGGACAGGGAGGCCTGGCATGCTGCGATTCATGGGGTCGCAAAGAGTTGGACATTACTGAGCGACTGAACTGAACTGAACTGAACTGATGGGACCGGATGCCATGATCCTAGTTTTTTTTGAATGTTGAGTTTTAAGCCAGCTTTTTCCCCGTCCTCTTTCACCTTCATCAAGAGGCTCCTCAGTTCCTGTTCGCTTTCTACCATAAGGGTGCTGTCATGGAACTTGGGGGTGAGTATTTCTGAAAAGCACACCAGCTGATAGCTAACCAGTGTTGGGAACCATTGGTAGTGAAAGCATCAGGCATTGAGAGGGACAGACATGGGTATAAAATCCAGAATTTACCACTTACTAGTTGTAAAGCCATAAGCAAGTCATTTTTTCTCTCTTAGCTTCAGTTTCCTTTCTGAAAAATGGGGGCAAAATTGGACCTTCCTCAAATGTAGTTTTGAAGCACATAGTAGATACTCAGTGAATGGTGGTTACTGAGATGAGTCTAGAGCTATTCTGTCCAAATGATAATCATTAGCTGTATGTGATGGTTTAAAATGAGAAAGTTAAAAAGTTTGTTCCCAAGTCACACTAGCCACCTTTCAAGTGCTCAGCAGACACCTGTGGCTAGTGGTTGCTGTATGAGACTAGGATGTTTAACGTCATATCCTTCATCCCTGAAAGTCCCTGAGACTGGAAAATGATAGCCTACAGGGTCTGCTTCACTAAGAGCTAAGTTTACTTGAGAGAATTCGTTTTTAATTCTGGTCTGGAAAGCCCACGACATTTGTTTCTCTTGGGTAAGCAGCAGGCCTTTTGGCTTGAGTAGAGATGGGAGGGAAATCCATGAACCAGCTCTTCTGTGGAGACTTTTTCTCTTATTCCTATATACTTGTAAATAAGTTTACCTAGAAGTAAACAAACAAGTGGGAGAAGATCTAATCGATTGTCAAATAAGAATCTCTCTTGCCCTCCCTACCCCCAAGGCTCTGAGGCCACACTTAGCATTTAGTCCATTTTTTGAATTAGAATATTACTTTTTCCTCCCCTATTTTTAAGTACCACCGATACTATTAGTGAAGCTGTGTGTGTATATGTGTGTCTGTGCATGCATACAAGTATGTTATGGAAGAGAAAGGGGCCAAGGGGGAAGAGTTAGCACTGGTAAGAGACGTCACTAAATATCTGTCAGTGGGAAAAGAAAGGCCACAGATGGGATGTGTTTTATGATTTTATTATCAGTCATGTTTATTTCGGGCTTCCCTTGTGGCTCAGTGGTGAAGAATCTGCCTGCCCATTCGGGAGACACAGGTTGGATCCCTGGGTAGGGAAGATCCCCTGAAGAAGGATATGGCAACCCACTCCAGTATTGTTGCCTGGAAAATCCCATAGACAGAAGAAACCGGGAGGGCTACAGTCCATGGTGCTGCAAGAATCTGACTTAGCAACTAAATAATAAGAACAATATTTATTTCAGGTATTTTTGTTATCGCTTCCATTCTAGAAATTCTTTGGTGTCATTTTGATTTGCCCACAATGGGTAAGAGCCACAGACTCTGAAGGCAGACCTCATGAGTCCGAACCATGCTCCAGTATTTAATCGTTGAATGACCTCAAGTCTCAGTTTCTCCATTTACAAAATGAATATAAATTCAGTCCTTCATAGGATTATTCCAAGGATTAAAGGAAAGAATACATGTAAAATTCTTAGTGCAATGTCTAACATTGGATAGATGCTAAGTGAATTAAAAAAAATATTTAGAGAAAAGAAAGATATTTTATTGTCAGTAAACAAATGACGTGATGCTTTTAACTTCAACAAGTTTAAGATGTATCTTCCTCAACAGGAGTTTTAAAAGGTAATGCTCTCAGCCCTTAGTCTTATCTTCTAGAATGAGTAGGCCCCTTTGTTTCTCAAAAAGATCATTTATAGTTTCTGTGTTACATAAATGTTCTACTTGTTCTACTGTACTTGTTTAGTTAAGCACAGGCCTAGCAGCTTGGGAAGTGTCAAAAGTCTGAAGAGCAAATGAGTTGTTGATTTGAGCTACTGTGTGTTAAAAATTGCTAATAAAACCAAGCAGTCTTACAAACAAGGGAAGTAGTGGTTCTTGAAGGAAAAGGGACCACAATCTACCTCTTAAATTCACTTTGTATTTGTTTTGTCTTCCTGCAATGATGTTTTTGTTGGCAAAGTTACTTTATTATTTTTTTAAATCTGAAAACATGGCATGTCTTTTGGGTTTTTTATTACTTAGATATTTCACACTCTTTGGTTTTATTATGCAGTGTGACATACTTTAAAAACTAACTCCCCAGGGAGTGGAAAGTGTTATCATTTATTTTTAGTAGGGAAGCTGTATTGGTTCATATAGCTGCTTTCCCAGCTGAAATAATATTGCAGATTGGTGCTGTTTGAATACCGTTAATTGCTTAAAGTTCTTAAACTAAGCCTGATTAGCTAGAATCCAAACAGTAACCCAAAGAGACCCGACTTTTGATAAGATAAACACTTTACTAACCTTATACATTCCCTTTGGATTATCTTCCAACGGTACCAAATGTTACACTAAAAATGTTTTTTATATTGAGAAAGACTTTAGGAAAAATTATTTGGGGTATTTGAAACCAAGTTAAAGGTTGTTATGTCCAATATATGATTAATAGATAATTATCAGTAATTTTGGCCTTATATCATTTAGTTCATGAGAGTTTAACAGTAAAAGTGAACCAGTTCATAACAGAAAGTCCTCATTTGTAAAATCACATTGTACCCTGTCGTTTCTGTTTGAGCAACTACGGACAAACAGGAGTAACTCGAACAAGGGAATAATGAGCTTTTAATAAATAAAATGTAGTGCACGCTCTTTAAATTTAAATCATGCATATTAAATCTCAAAACTAAAAAGCTTTCTAGGGTAAAACTCCTCTTTTACTCAGCATTTGATATAATCATTGGAAAAAACAACACTAAAATTTCTTCCATTTCCCAGATTCTAGGGCATCTATATAAAAATAACCTTGCTTGAGGTGTTTTATATAATAAATTTTAAATTGTTTTAAGTAAATATTGTTCATGTGAATTATGCCATCCCCTTAACCATAGAAATGGAGTCTGGGACACAACAGAAATGATCAGTATGTAGTATCATATCTAATGAGTCAGAATACAATCCGACTATACAATAGAGTACAAACAACATACTTTGTGTACTTAGACAAATATTTTAACTCTCTGTGATGTCTACTGATAAGGAAATTTTCTTATCATTGAAGTACAGGGGGTCAGCTAGTTTTATAAAGTTTTTTCCAGCTCAGAAATTTAATAATAAGGTAAATTTTTATAAAATTAAAACGTTTTATTGTTTTCTTGGCTCACTATTAAAAAACAGCAAGTAGGAAAATGAAGAAGTGAACAACTCCAGTCTCACTAGCCACCAATAAGATTATGGCATATTAACTTCTAGTCTTCTGTACTTAAAAAATAAAGCAGAACTCATACAGCATATACAAATATTTAATATTATAATAGGGCTTCCCAGGTGGCTCACTGGTAAAGAATCCGCCTGCCAATGTAGGAGACACAGGAGACATCAGGTTCGATTCGTGGGTGGGGAAGATCCCCTGGATAAGAAAATGGCAACTCACTCCAGTATTCATGCCTGGAAAACCCCATGGACAAAAGAACTTGGCGGACTACAGTCCATGGTGTTGAGAAGAATCGGACACAACTTAGCAACTAAACAACCCCACCACCAACAGCAATATTATAATACTAAATGCTTTTCATAAAATAATTTTTATTTATTTAATACATTTATTTTTGAAGTATAGTTGATTTGTTGTTGCTGTTTAGTTGCTAAGTCCTACTCTTCTGTGACCCCATGGACTGTAGCCTGCCAGAGTCCTCTCTCTATGGGATTTCCCAGTCAAGGACACTGGAATGGGTTACCATTTCCTTCTCCAGGGGATATTCTGGACCCAGGAATCGAACCCATGTCTTCTGCATAGCAGGTGGATTCTTGACCGCCGAACCACCAGGGAAACCTGATAGTTGATTTACGATATTGTATTAATATCATGTGTACAGCATAGTGATTCAGTATTTTTTACAGATTATACTCCATTAAACGTTATTACAAGATAATGGTTATAATTCCCTGTGCTATATAATATATCCTGTTTTTAAATATGTTTTATACATATTAATTTTTATATTTTAATTCCATACCCCTAATTTGCACCAGCCCCTTTCTCTCTCTACTGTAGCTACTTATTTGTTCTGCATATACATCCATTATAATTTAGATTCCACATGTAAGTGATATTATATACTATCTATCTGTCTCTGTCTGACTTATTTCATTAAGCATAGTATTTTCTAGGTCCATCCACACTGAGACAAATGGCAAAATTTCATTCTTTTTTGTGACCAATATTCCATTGTTTGTTTATGTACCACATCTTTTCTCTATTGTGTATTTTTGCCTCCTTTGTTGTAGAATAATTGCATAAACATCCTTTTTAAATGGCTGTGTGAATAGAATTATTTCTTTTCCTATTGGGCATTTAAGTATTATTTTCTTTACCTTATAAAAAAGTGCCATAGTAAAAATATTTGATTAAAGGGTAATTCTTCCCTCTGACTCTATTTAGTGTTGTTTTCATTGGATAGAGTATCTAAAGTGGAATTAATAGGTCAAGACAATAATTTTAATGCTCTTGTGTATTTGTGTTCCAAAAGTGTTAACAGAATGTATTCCCATTTAAAATTTATTACTCTACAGAGTTATGCCCATTTTACCCCAATGTGGACAACACTGAACAATTTTGTTAATATTTGAGTATAATTCTCATATGTTTGATCTTTTAGGATATGAAATTTTAACCATATATAAAGTCATCAATTTCATGTATTCAAACTCACTGACTCACAGAAAAAGTCTGTTTCTATTCAAACTGTGTATTCATTGTTGATGAATTTTAAGATTGCAGGTTGG
Organism: Bos mutus; assembly: GCF_027580195.1. Taxonomy (NCBI): domain Eukaryota; kingdom Metazoa; phylum Chordata; class Mammalia; order Artiodactyla; family Bovidae; genus Bos; species Bos mutus. The sequence goes on from NC_091623.1 coordinate 26,559,123, forward strand.
CTCAGCACAGATAGTAGTTGCGATTCTATTTTAAGGGTATTTTAAGGATAATAATATAAATATGTCTGTCTACATTTCCCTGTCCACCTTTAAAAGTATTGAGGCAGTTTTAGGTTCTGTTTTCAGTAATGGCTGAGTTAGATCTTACTGAAGTGACCTTACCCAGATAACAACTGTACACTCTGGAACATATGAATAATAACCATAATAATAATGTCACTCCTTGAAGGTACAGGGCAGTGAACTGAAATACATGCTTAGAGGAGGTGAGAGAAATTAAAGAAGACCTAAATAAGTAAAAAGATAAACAATGTTTATGGGTTGAAAAACTCCATGTTATTAAGATCACAGTTTTCCCCATATTGACATGTGGAATCATTGCAATCCCAATCAGTGTCAAACAGGCTTTTGAAAAGAAACTTGACTTAAAGGTTAACATCATTAATGATGCCATTCTTAAAGAGATGGGAATACCAGACCACCTGATCTGTCTCTTGAGAAATCTGTATGCAGGTCAGGAAGCAGCAACTAGAACTGGACATGGAACAACAGACTGGTTCCAAATTGGGAAAGGAGTATGTCAAGGCTGTATATTTTCACCATACTTATTTAATTTCTATACAGAGTACATCATGAGAAACACTGGGCTGGAAGAAGCACAAGCTGGAATCAAGATTGCCAGGAAAAATATCAATAACCTCAGATAGGCAGATGATACCACTTTAATGGCAGAAAGTGAAGAAGAACTAAAGAGCCTTTTGATGAAAGTGAAAGAGGAGAATGAAAAAGTTGGCTTAAAGCTCAACATTCAGAAAACTAAGATCATGGCATCCAGTCCCATCACTTCATGGCAAATAGATGGGGAAACAGTGGAAACAGTGGCTGACTTTATTTATCTGGGCTCCAAAATCACTTTGGAAGGTGACTGCAGCCATGAAATTAAGATGCTTGCTCCTTGGAAGGAAAGTTATGGCCAACTTAGATAGCATATTAAAAAGCAGAGACATTACTTTGCCAACAAAGGTCTGTCTAGTCAAGGCTATGGTTTTTCCAGTAGTCATGTATGGATGTGAGAGTTGGACTGTGAAGAAAGCTGAGTGTCGAAGAATTGATGCTTTTGAACTGTGGTGTTGGAGAAGACTCTTGAGAGTCCTTTGGACTGCAAGGAGTTCCAACCAGTCCATCCTAAAGGAAATCAGTCCTGGGTGTTCATTGGAGGGACTGATGCTGAAGCTGAAACTCCAATACTTTGGTCATCTGATGCGAAAAGCTGACTCATTGGAAAAGACGCCGATGGTGGGAAAGATTGAGGGCAGGAGGAGAAGGGGATGACAAAGGATGAGATGGTTGGATGGCATCACCGACTCAATGGACATGGCTTTGGGTGGACTCTGGGAGTTGGTGATGGACAGGGAGGCCTGGCGTGCTGTGGTTCATGGGGTCACAAAGAGTCAGACATGACTGAGCAACTGAACCGAACTGAACTGAACTGTAGATAGTAGGTCTCCTCTGATACTATATGATGAGAAGTGTCATGCCAGGCATTAGTCTGGCATGATCCCAGTCTAATTATGAGAAAAATAATTTGAGGGACATTTTACAGAATACCTGACCAGTACTCCTCAAGACTGTTAATATCATATGTGAAAAACAAAGAAAGTTTGGGAAGAGAGAGGGGAAACATGACGATTAAAAGCAATGTGGTATTCTAGATTGGATCCTGAGACAGAAAGAGGATATTCATTAAAAAACCCAATGAAATTAAAATAAAGTCTTTAGTTAATAGCAATGTACCACTGTGGGTTTTTTAGCTTTACCAGGCGTACCACAATCAACCCTGAATGTTCATTGGAAGGACTGATGCTGAAGCTAAAGCTCCAATACTTTGGTCACCTGATGTGAAGAGCCAACTCACTGGAAAAGACCATGATGCTGGGAAAGATTGAGGGCAGGAGGACAAGTGGGCAACAGAGGATGAGATAGTTGGATGGCATCATCGACTCAATGGACATAAGTTTGAGAAAGGTCTGGGAGGTGTTGAAGGACAAGGAAGCCTGGCATGCTGCAGTTCATGGGGTGGCCAAGAGTCAGACATGACTGACTGAACAACAACATCTGGAAACAGAAACTGGGTGAAGGATAAATGGAAGCACTCCATAATATCTTTGCAACTTTTTGCAAATCTGAAATTTTTCAAAAACAGAAAGTTTATTAAAGAAAAAAAGAAATGGACAAGCTTGTTTAAAGATGTGTGGAAATGCAAAGGACCTGGATTAGCTGAAACAATTTTGAAAAAGAAGAATGAGGTGATTAGACTACCTAATTTCATGATTTATTTTAAAACTACAGTACTCAAGACTGTTTTATTGGCATAAGGCTAGAAATATGGAAATGGAATGTAATAGAGAGCTCAGTAATAGATCTCCATTTATAAGATCAAGTGATTTTTGAATAATGTCCCAAAGTAGTGCAATGAGGGTAAGGATAGTCTTTTTAACAAATGGTGCTAAAACAATGGGGCTTCCCAGGTGGCACCAGTGGTAAAGAATCTGCCTGCCAGTGCAGGAGATGAGAGACAAAGGTTTAATCCCTGGGTTAGGAAGATCCCCTGGAGGAGGAAATGGCAACCCAATGGCTAGAACAATTGAATATGTGTCTGGAAAAAATGCATTTTAATTCTTACATCAGCCTTACAGAGGAATTGACATGAACTATAAACCTAAATGTAGGAGCTAGAGCTATAAGACTTCTGAAAAAAAAAAAAGTTGTGACATTGGGTTCAGCCTGTGATTCTCAACCAGGGGCAACTTGTCCTTCAAGGGACATTTGGCAAACTCTAGAGACATTTTTGATCGTCACAATTGGTGGGGGGGATCCTGCTATTGGTATTTAATGAGTAGAGGTCAGACCTGTTAATAGATGTCCTACAATGTATAAGACCACCTATGTAACAAACAAGTATCTGGTCCAAACTGTCAGTAGTACAGAGGTTGAAAAGGCTTGGATTAATCAAAGAGTTCTCAAATAAATCACAAAAAATCTGAATTATGAGAGGAAGCATTTTACAAAGTTGACTTTGTGAAAATTGAAGGCTTTTGTTCCATGAATGACACAGTGAAGAAAATGAAAAGGCATCACAGACTGGTTGGAGGTATTTGCAAAACATATATCTGACAAAATGCTTGAGTTTAGAAGATATAAATAACTCATAATCAATAATAAGAAAACAAGCAACTTAATAAAAATAGGCAAAGAATTTGAATAGATACTTCAAAAAAGAATTTAAGAGCATGACCAATAAGCACCTGTAAAGATACTCAGCATCACTGGTCAGCAGGGAAATGCAAATTACTACAAACTTGGTAGACTGGCTAAAATTTAAAAGCCTGCCAACATCAAGTGTTGAAAAAGAACTCTTTCATCTATTGCTGGTGGGATTGCAAAATGGCTCAGCTATTTTGGAAAAGAACTTGACATTGTCTTATATGTGTAAACTTACCATAGGACTCCTACTTCCTAAGTATTTACCCATGAGAAATGAAAACATATGTCCATACAAAACTTGTATGTGAATGTTTCTAACCATGGTATTCATAATAGTCTCAAATGAAACAATCCACTTGTCCATCAACTGATTAATGGATAAACAAGTTGGTATATGGTATAACCATGGTATAACCATACCATGAAATTCTATTTGGTAACTAAAAATGTAATTAAATATTGATACACAACAACATGAATGTATTTCAAAAATCTTATGCTAAGTAAAAGAAGTCACATAATTACGTTCTGTGTGACCCCAACTCATTTAAAATTCTAGAAGGGATAAAACTATAATGACAGAAAGTAGATCAGTAGTTGCCTGAGGGTTGGTGTCAAGGGAAGCAATCAGCTGCAGAGAGGAAATTTTTTAGGGTGCTGGAAATGAGACAGTCTGGGCCTGGGACCTAGGACTCCTTGCTGCAGTGCTTGCAGCTGGACGGATGCCTGCTGGAGCAACAAAATACAAAGAAAGTATAAGAAACTAAAAAAGAAAACAAACAAAAAGAAAACAACAAAAAACAAAACAAAATGAAAACTGTGCATGCGCAGTTGGGGCAAATTATGGACAACAGGACACAAAAGACCAAAACAATCCAAATGACACTTCTGAAGAGTCAGGAGCAAATACAGACTGTCAAAAGCAAAACACATGCCATCTGCGCTCAACACCAGCAAAGGGGTGGGTAAACCAGCCAAGCCACCATAGTAAACACCCGGACACACCACACAGAAGGCATCAGCTTGCACGCACCTCAGGAAGCAGACAAGGGAAACTATTACTTGTTTTCACTCCCCACTGAAACAGGAGGGGCCCCAATAAAGCCTTTCCTGAATTTCTTGTCTGGGCTCTTATTAATTTCTATTGATTGGGGAAGGCCAAGGACCCTGATCAGTATCAGAAATATTCTATAATTTGATTGTGGTGACAATCCGTAACTGATTATATACAATTGTGAAAACTCATCAAACTGTACATTTAAAGGGACTGACTTTTATATTAAATTTAACCTATGGAAATATAAATTGAAAAAAATGAGACTTTAGAGTTAATAACTCTATTAAGAGAATATCAACCAAATAATAAAGGAAAAATTATATCAAAAAAAACAGCTAAAGGTAATTATTGCAGTTGAGCAGTAAATTTAGCTTCAAGGTTCCTGGTAGATAATAAAAAAAAAAAAAAACTGCATGTGCTATATACTTTTCATTATATGTCATAAATGGAAGGGTACTTGCCTGTCAGAAGACAACACATTTTTACAAGTAGGAGAGTAATTTTCTGTGAGAATCTTCACTTAAGAAGGTTAAGTATCACAATGGGTAATATTTTCTAAAGGACTTAAAAAAGTTAGAAATATTCTTCATGTGGTTGACTTTTATAATGACCATGAAAAAACGTTTTGTTTTTCTTTCTTTTTCTGGAAACAGAAGGAAAGTACACAGCTCCCCATTGTTCTACCCTCAGACCAGCTTTTTGGTTGTCAGTAACCTGACCAAGACAATTGAGATGAGCTCGAGAACAAAGGGCGTGTGGTTTAAGCGCATGGAGGAGGAGTGAGGTAGGAGCTAAAAATGAAGCCTTGTAGGTGTTCATGATTTTTTAAGAATAGAACACCCACCCCGGTGGAACTCATCCCATCCCACATAGGGTTTTACATGCTTAAATGTTTGGACAAGCATTGTGTTGAATTTCTTAAATTTTATATCACAAGCAGAAAAAAACAAGTTCCATTGATAAATATCAGTGGTTACCAGCTGCTTCTAGAGAACTGTAACATGAATCATGTACAATGTTTTAATTTGAGCTGATCTGCAGCCTGATCAGCCTACCAAGTTATCTTTAAGATATAACCTCAGATAATTACATTAGTTGCCTTGTTGAATGATTTAGTATTTGCCATCTGACTGCTGCTAAAATCTGTAAGTAGAAAATGAATATTTGGGTCTTGGCATGCATATTGGATTATTCATTTCTGAAGCAACTGATCAACAGACTCAGTTATTTCTTGTGATCTTAGGCCATTAACAGAGGGGAGGATTTTTGCATTACTTTTTACTGTGCCAGTTCAGTTGCCTTAGGTATGATTAAAGGAGAAGGGACTTTGGCAATAGCTATATTAAGTCCATTTGGGGGTTAGAATATCTGCTGTGAAGTGCTCATCCCTTCCTACTGCAAACATGTCTGCAGTGGACTGAATGTTTATGTCTCTCCAAAATTAATATGTTGAAATGCTAATCCTCAAGGTGATAGTATTGCCAGGTGAGGCCTCTGGCAGATGATGAGGGTGGAGTCTACTTGAATGGGATTGGTGCCCTTATGACAGGGACCACAGAGAGATCCCTCAGCTGTGTGAGGACACAGGGCAAAGACAATCTAGGAACCAAGAAGTGGGCCCTCAGTTCAGTTCAGTTCAGTCACTCAGTCGTGTCCAACTCTTTGCGACCCCATAAATTGCAGCACGCCAGGCCTCCCTGTCTATCACCAACTCCTGGAGTTCACCCAAACTCATGTCCATCGAGTCGCTGATGCCATCCAGCCATCTCATCCTCTTGTCGTCCCCTTCTCCTCTTGCCCCCAATCCCTCCCAGCATCAGAGTCTTTTCCAATGAGTCAACTCTTCGCATGAGGTGGCCAAAGTATTGGAGTTTCAGCTTTAGCATCAGCCCTTCCAATGAACACCCAGGACTGATCTCCTTTAGGATGGACTGGTTGGATCTCCTTGCAGTCCAAGGGACTCTAAAGAGTCTTCTCCAACACCACAGTTCAAAAGCATCAATTCTTCGACACTCAAGCTTTCTTCACAGTCCAACTCTTGCATCCATACATGACCACAGGAAAAACCATAGCCTTGACTAGATGAACCTTTGTTGGCAAAGTAATGTCTCTGCTTTTGAATATGCTATCTAGGTTGGTCATAACTTTCCTTTCAAGGAGTAAACGTCTTTTAATTTCATGGCTGCAATCACCATCTGCAGTGATTTTGGAGCCCCCAAAAATAAAGTCTGACGTTGTTTCCACTCTTTCCCCATCTATTTCCCATGAAGTGATGGGACCAGATGCCATGATCTTAGTTTTCTGAATGTTGAGTTTTAAGCCAACTTTTTCACTCTCCTCTTTCACTTTCACCAAGAGGCTTTTGAGTTCCTCTTCACTTTCTGCCATAAGGGTGGTGTCATCTGCATATCTGAGGTTATTGATATAAGTGGGCCCTCACTAGATACCAAATCTGCTGGGGCCTTCCTGTTGGACACACATCCAGAGCTGTGAAAAATATAGTGTATCTGTTGTTAGTAAATCATCCAGTTTATATTTTCATTATAGCAATCAGAACAGATGAAGACAACCTCTTACATTCTATGCAAGACTCAGAACTGGACAATAAGAGTACTGCACAGCCCTGGTGACAGTAGGAACAGTACAGCAGAGTGGCTGAAGCCTCAGGTTCTGGAGCTAGGCCTATGACATCCACAGCAGCCTAAAAACCTCTTCACCAGCCATCCACTCCATGTTTTGATAGTTCCCTTCATTATGAATTTCCCTTTCCCAGAGTAGCATAGAAACAAAAGCATGAAGCTACATTTCCTGTTCTCCCCTGTAGCTGCTGCTACTGCTGCTAAGTCACTTCAGTCGTGTCCGACTCTGTGTGACCCCATAGATGGCAGCCCACCTGGCTCCCCCATCCCTGGGATTCTCCAGGCAAGAACATTGGAGTGGGTTGCCATTTCCTTCTCCAATGCAGGAAAGTGAAAAGTGAAAGGGAAGTCGCTCAGTCATGTCCGACTCTTCGCAACCCCATGGACTGCAGCCTACCAGGCTCCTCCGTCCATGGGATTTTCCAGGCGAGAGTACTGGAGTGGGGTGCCATCGCCTTCTTCACTCCCCTGTAGCTAGTGTCTAGATATGTGGCTGAACGATACCAGTTTGCTGCATCCAGGAAGGCCTTGACTCAGAAATGAGCTAAAGGAAGATACAGGCTGGTTCCAAAGTATCTTTCTACTGGTTCCAGAGTGAATGGCAGAAGCCAACTCTTTTTAGGATCAGCAGTGGCAACAACAGCTTGATTTATCCAGTTCTTGAGTGTGATGCTTAGAAAATCATGACTCAGACAAAGCTGCAAAAGTGGCTGACCCAGCTTAAAGGTCTGGCTATAAGATCTAACTCAGGTGTTTCCTCTATGATACTTTTCCTGACTCTGGTGGATCCGTTTCATCCTGTTTTGTGTCCTCCTTTAACAGTGATCATTATTTTCATGGTATTGATAATTTTATACTGGCTAGAAGCTTATATGTAAACATTATCAGCACTGAGAATATTATACACAAGGGGACTCTGACACATAATTGGCAATAAATCTAATGGAGACATCTTGTATTCTGCTATGTTTGCTTATGATACAGATCATAAACATGTATGTAAAATTCCCTGTAGAACTTGTTATAGTGTATATTCCAGAGCTCTGCTCAGAGATTCTATTTCATTTTGGTTGAAGGGGTGCCCAGGAATCTGCATTTAAATGGCCCTTCAGGTTATTCTGAGTGCAGGTGGTCCACTGGCCATACTTTAATAAACACTGAACTATACTTGAATTTCTCACACATCTTTCATCCTTATTTATTTCATTCATCATGTTAGCCCAGCACTTGGTATATGGTATGTGCTACGTTTTCATTGTTCAGTTGCTAAGTCGTATCCAACTCTTTGTAACCCCACGGACTACAGCACGTCAGGTTTCCCTGACCTTCACTGTCTCCCGGAGTTTGCTCAGATTCATGTGCCTTGAGTCGATGATGCTACCTAACCACCTCATCCTCTGCCACCCTCTTCTCCTTTTGTCTTCAATCTTTCCCATGATCATGGTCTTTTCCTATGAGTTGGCTCTTTGCATCAGGTGGCCAGAGTATTGGAGCTTCAGCTTCAGCATCAGTCCTTCCAATGAATATTCAGTGTTGACTTCCTTTAGGATTAACTGGTTTGATCTCCTTCCTGTCCTAGGGACTGTCAAGAGTCTTCTTCAGCATCGCAATTCAAAGGCATCAATTCTTTGGTGCTCAGCCTTCTTTATGGTCTAACTCTCACATTTGTACATGACTACTGGAAAAACCGTAGCTTTGTCTATATGGACCTTTGTTGGCAAAGCAATGTCATTGCTTTTGAAGATGCTGTCTAGGTTTGTTATAGTTTTCCTTCTAAGAAGCAAGCATCTTTAAATTTCATGGCTGCAGTCAACATCCACAGTGATTCTGGAGCCCAAGAAAATAAAGTCTGTCACTGTTCCTATTTTTTCCCCCTTTTGCCATGAAGTGATGGAACCAGATGCCATGTTCTTAGTTTCTTGAATGTTGAGTTTTAAGCCAGCTCTTCACTCTCTTCTTTCACCTTCATCAATAGACTCTTTAGTTCCTCTTCACTTTCTGCCATTAAAGTGGAATTATCTGCATATCTGTGGTTGTTGATGTTTCTCCTGGCAATCTTTATTCCAGTTTGTGATTCATCCAGCCTGGCATTTCACATGATGTACTCTGTATATAAGTTAAATAAACAGGTTGACAATATACAGCTTTGATGTACTCCTTTCCCAATTTTGAACTGGTCCGTTGTTCCATGTAACTTGCTTCTTGACCTCAGGAGACAGGTAAGATGGTCTAGTATTCCCATCTCTTTAAGAATTTTCCACAGTTTGTTGTAATTCACAGTCGAAGGCTTTTGTGTAGTCAATGGAGCAAAAGTAGATGTTTTTCTAGAATTCTTTTGCTTTCTTTATGACCCAACAAATGTTGGCAATTTGATCTCTGGTTCCTATGCCTTTTCTTGTACATCTTGTTCCTCTGCCAGCTTGTACATCTGGAAACTCTACGTTCACATACTGCTGAAGCATAGCTTGAAGGATTTTGAATATAACTTTACTAGTATGCAAAATGAGTTCAATTATGCAATAGTTTGAGCATTCTTTGGCATTGCCTTTCTTTGGGGTTGGAATGAAAACTGACCTTTTCCAGTCCTGTGGCCACTGCCGATTTTTCCGAATTTGCTGCCATATTGAGTGCAGCACTTTAACAGCATCGTCTTTTAGGATTTGAAATAGATCAGCTGGAATTCCATCACCTCCACTAACTTTGTTTGTAATAATGCTTCCTAAACTCCACTTTACTTTACATGCCAGGATGTCTGCTATAAGTGAGTGACCACACCATCATGGTTATCTGGGTCATTAAGACCTTATTTGTATAGTTCTGTGTATTTTTGCCACCTCTTCTTAATCTTTTCTGCCTGTGTTAGAGCCATACCATTTCTGTCCTTTTTTGTGCCTATCTTTGCATGAAATGTTCCCTTGATATCTCCAATATCAAGGTACATAATTACGTACTGTAAGTATTTGCTTAATGCCTGAATTTGTTCATTGCATGATAAATGGTAAAGGACAGAAATGTTGAAAACAGTGACACTATCTATTTTCTTCAAAAAGCTGAGAATTCTTTGGAACCAAAGAAGCAAATAATATCCTTCCATACAGTGATTCAGCAGCTTCTCTAAGGGTCAAACTTCTGTTTTGGTGGGTTTCCTACCAAAGCTAGGGTTCATTTTCCATGCATGGTCAAACATAAGATACTACATCCTGACTTTTGATTCACATTTATTGGGGGAAAGTATACCCTTCTGGCATGTTTATCACTAATGAGGGTGTCTTTTTTCCAGAGCATTAGTGCATGTCTTCCGGCAGGACTTCCCCTTCTAGCCCCCTCTCTTTGACACCATCTCTTGGTGACAGGAGCTGAAGTTTGCGAAAAATATTATTTTTGAAATAGTACCTTCTAAGACACAATTATGTATTGACGATGTGGAGATAACCACAGGGCTGAAATGAAAGCTCAGTTATTTGCTTTTTGCCTGAGTTTGAGTAGTTAGCATGATAACAGAGCCAACAGCAAGTGAACATGGTTTGGCAAGAAAAGAGAAGGATCAGGAACAAAGATCTGTTGCTCACAGCACTCAGAGTAGAGGTACTGAGCCACTGGGCTGGCCAAGGAGGTCTTGTACTGTCCACTCCCAGGTGTGGGCATTCTGACTTTCATGCAGTGTCTTGTTTTGATGACGTCTCTTGCAGAAAGATTTCTCAAATTTCTCCCATCTGCATCCAGAAGGATCTTGCCATCCTCAGAACCTCTATCTCATGGTTGTTTGTGTGAATCCTAGTTTTTTTTTTTTTTTTCTGTAGAACTGTTAGCATTCTGAGGGCCAGGGACCCCTACAAAAATGTGAATGAGCCATTGTCAAAGGGTACATGTTTCTCTGTGAATTGAAGGACTGGGACAAGTGTGTTAAAATATAAGTGTGTTAAAATGTATTTTGAGAGAGTTTTGGTGGGGCTTGGGGAAAGGTGAGAATCTTAAAGATCAGGAGAATAGAGAGCTTCTAGTAATTGGTGCTGTATCCATTTAAGGGAATACTAAATGACAATGAAGAGAAGAATCTTTTCAATGGCTATAAATGGACCGGTGATCCAGTCAGTTGTCTTTTTCAAAAACAACATAGTGAAATACATTGTATGTATCATGAAACTCATCCATTTCAAGTGTACAATTCAATGATTATTAATAACTTTACCAAATGGTGTAACCATTGCTACAAATCCATTTTAAAACAGTTTCATCTTCCCAGCAAGATCCTGTATGCTCATTTACGATTATCTCCATCCCTAGGCCCAGGCAACTATTCATCTGTTTTATGTCTTCCAGTTTGTTTTTTCTGGACATTTCCTATCAATAGAATCATACAACAATATACAGTTTCTTTTCTTTTTTTAAATTTTATTTTATTTTTAAACTTTACAATATTGTATTGGTTTTGCCATATATCAAAATGAATCCGCCACAGGTATACACGTGTTCCCCATCCTGAACCCTCCTCCCTCCTCCCTCCCCATACCATCCTTCTGGGTCGTCCCAGTGCACCAGCCCCAAGCATCCAGTATCATGCATCGAACCTGGACTGGCAACTCGTTTCATACATGATAGTATACATGTTTCAATGCCATTCTCCCAAATCTTCCCACCCTCTCCCTCTCCCACAGAGTCCATAAGACTGTTCTATACATCAGTGTCTCTTTTGCTGTCTTATACGGTTTCTTGTATCTGGCTTCTTTCTCTCTGCCTAATGTTTTGAGTTTCTCTGTAGGTATCTTGTGTTGGTATTCCTTCCTTTGTCATGTTGAATAGGATTCCATCATATAGAAATACACATTCAATGTATCTGTTTGCCTGTTGACTGACCTTCAGGTTGTTTCCAGTTTAGGGCTCCTGTGAATAATGCTCCTGTGAGCTTTTCTCTGCTAGGCTTGGTATAGATGTATTTTGTTGTTGTTGTGTAGATATCTAGGAGTAGAATTGCTGGTTCTTCTGCTTAGCTTTAACAGACTGCTAAACTGTTTTTTTACAGTAGCTACCTGATTGTATATTCCCAGTAACAATGTATGAGGGGGTCTCATTTCTCCACACCTCATCAACATTTGTTATTGTCTGCCTTATTTATTATAACTATTCTAGTGGGTGTGAAATGATATCTCATACTTGTTTTAATTTGCATTTCCCCAATGACTAAAGATGTTGAACTTCTTTTCATATCTTTATTAACCATTATCTATTTTCATATCTTCTTTCATGAACTATCAGCTCATACATTTTGCACATTTTTAAGGGGATCATTTGCCCATTTATTATTGAGTTGTAGGAATACTTTATATATTTTGGGTGTAAATCCTTCATCATATATGTTTTTACAAGGATTTTCTCATAGTCTGTAGCTATTCTTTTTATTTTCTTAATGTCTTTTGTAATGCAAAACTTTTAAAGTTTGATGAGGTCCAATTTATCAATTTTTTTATGGAATGTGTTTTTGGTGTCTATCTGAAGAAAATCTTTGCATAATTTAATACCTCAGAGATTTTCTCCTATATATACTTTTCTATTTAGCTCTTATATTTAAGTCTCTGATCCATTTGAGTTAATTTTTCATTTATGGTGTGAGGTGAAGATCTAAGTCCATCACCTTGCATGTGATGGTCAATTGTCCTCACTTGTCTTAGAAACTGATATGTACTGAATGCGTGACTTTGGGGTAGGCACTGGTGATACAAAGATGAATGATACAATTTCCAGCTTCAGGTACAGTCTTGAGAGGTATATCTCCATAACTAAAGGACATAAAACAGAGGGGCACACCAACTCAAGATTTGGTGACTTCAAGAATAATGACTCTGAGGTAAAGTCAAGTGGGTGGTTTTGGTATCCTCAGGAAAAAGACCTATATACATTGGTCTAGTCTAGTGTAATGGTTCGGAGAAGGCAATGGCAACCCACTCCAGTACTCTTGCCTGGAAAATCGCATGGATGGAGGAGCCTGGTGGGCTGCAGTCCATGGGGTCACACAGAGTCAGACACGACTGAAGCAACTTAGCAGCAGCAGCAGCAGCAGCAGCAGTGTAATGGTTTCAGCTTATTTGGTGTCTTACATACTCATTTGTCACCAGGTGTTTTAAGGTATATCTCTAAAACCTTATAATTAATAAAAATTCACATACTAATGTTTGCTAATGATCATTAAAAAAACAAAACAAAACACTTGACATGCTAGAGTGGGGGCTACAGTGATATCTTAGAATTGACCACACATCAGTCTATGCCCTGAGAACATCTCTCCTAGGCACACAAAAATAGCTGAAAACTCTCATTTAGTGGATGAACATTATGGATCAAGAAACTTATTCCTGGGGTTCCCATTATTGGCTTTGTGTTCTTGGAACATTGCTTGACATCCCAGACCCTCAATTCTTCTTCCACTGTAAGACAGCAGCTCATTTCTAGCATCTTTTCCTTGGAATGCTCTACTTGTTCATTCAGCCAGCACTTATTGAAGACTCACCCTGTGCTAGACTCTGTGAGGCCATATCCCAGAAAGGTAAGACAAAGATGTCCGATGGACAGGGATGTGAGAACAAGTCATTAAATGATTATGTTGCACATTTATTGCTAGTTCTGTGATTCCCTGGGTCTAGAACTGCATACCTCTTTTGATTGAGGGATTAACTGAGGAGAATGAAGCAAGAGGGAAAATGATCCAAGGATCAGCTCACAGAATGTGCTCTGCAGAAGAGAATTCACACATCAGAAGAGTGACAGGAATTCCTGCCTATATAGCTGCAACCAAACTTTGGACAATGACATTTTTTTTTCACATTGCAAGAAAAAGATAGTTTTTCAGATTCTGAGTCACATACTCTAATTCATTTTATGGACTTTCTTTTTTAATGTAGTGCTTTCAGACTTGAACCAAAATAACCTAACAGTCTTTCATGTAGCATACGGACACTGAGCCTATGACTTCTGAAACTTTTCAGATTGGGGGAGCCTGTGCTTCTTTGAGTTCTCCATCTGATTTCCTCCTCTTTGTCTCTACATACTTTATTTTCTCTTCTTGAAAACAGACAGTGTGGGGCTGCTTATATGTGAGTAGTAGAAGTCTTTCCAAGGTTATAAGAAAAATAAGCTAACATTACATTCTTGTAACTTTATCATCTTTATTTGGCGGATGTACCATTTAGGAGCAAGTGTTGTTCAAGTGTACTTATATATACTTTAGTTATATGCTGCATTTGGAAAAGGCCTTGCCTTGGTCTGTTAGTCAGGTTGCTTTGTTATGAGTGACAGAAATCCAACTCAAATGAACTCAAGCAAAAAGAGAATTCATTGCCTCTTTTAACCAGAAGGGGCTTTGCAGGCGGCACTAATGATAAAGAACTTGCCTGCCAATGAAGGAGACACAAGAGATGTGGGTTCAGTCCTTGGGTGGGGAAGATCCTGTGGAGGAGGAAATGGCAACCCACTCCAATATCCTTGCCTGGAAGATTCTGTGGACAGAGGAGCCTGGTGGGCTGCTCCATGGGGCTGCAAAGAGTTGGACATGACTGAGAGACTCGCGCACTCTAACCAGTAAGACCAGGTGTAGAACTGACCGCAGCACAGCTCTATGTAAGGACGCAGCAGAATTCCTGGCTCTCTTGCCTCTGTCACTCAGTTCAGCATTCCTCTGGGTACCGGTATTAGTCTCAGACAGATTCTGTGTGTGCGGTTGTTAAAAACGGCCATTGGCACTGCCAGACTTACTTGGTCTGTATAAGTTGAGATCAGAGGGAGAGCCATCCTGTGTGCTGGGATTTCATCAGGGGACTCTGACTGCTCCTGTTTGAGTCCTACGTTCACCCTTTGCACCAATCTTTGCGAACAGCAGAAGATGGTTTAAAGATTTCCTGGCCCAGAAACTGTCCCAGCTCATGAAGCCAGAGCTGAGTAAGACCCTCTGATTGACAAACTCTCCAGATCCACATGGGGTAAAAGAGGAGGAGCAAGTGCCTAATGGATGCCAGGCAGACACAAACAACAGATGTCCACAGCATTTGGTAAGGTGTTATTAAACACTTTTAAGTGAAAGGAGCACTGGGTTTTATTTGCCACAAAAATGCAAAGCTGCTATTAATAATATTGCTGCATTTATTTATCTTTGAAAGCATCTCAGATATTCTAGGGATCTATTTAACTTATGCTTTCTTTATCTTTCTTATGGTAATGTAATACCTTTTCCGTGAATTAACATTCAGTGTCAATTTTCAATATCACTTTTTGAATTTTATCAAGTTTTTATAAATATTCTCATTATGATTGCTTGCACAGTCTGTTTATTTCACAATAAAAATCACAAGTGTCCTAGTTAAGAGAGATCATTTAAAAAGTAGTTCCTCTTTGATAACCTAAAGTGTGTTGATGATGTCTATTTACGTAGAGTTATACTTTTTTTTTTTTTTTTGAAATTTGTCTCAAATTCTTACTGAAGACTAGAAGACAGTTTCTAAGTGGCCACAATTTTAAGCTTCAGGTAAGCCATATTTTCCTTGTATAGAACATTCTCAGTTCTATAGACTTTCCGATAGGGGAAAATTCCAAAACACATATGAAGAAGAGAATTACATTCAGGAGTTTTAAATAGCAAGTCCAAATACAGTAATTTTTTTTTCATACTCGTAAATTAGGACAGCTCCAGCTTTTAAAATAGAGTAAGAAGAAAGGGTGGCACACGCACAGAACAAACCAGCATTTAAATATAGCACATTTAAAATTCTTTGCATATCAAAGACAAGTAATGAAATGTAAGTTGGTTTTGGCTTTAAAAAACATGATGGATGTTGGCTGGTTATGCCAAGTTGCTGTCTTCTAGAGCTTGGCGTGGGGTCTGTGTCACAGGAAGAAAGAAGAGGTGAGATCATTACAAAAAGGCCCTGCTATATTGTTATCATTAAATCTCGTTGGACTATTTCCAGTGTAGATACATTATATACAGGATTCCTATGCATGTGGTTAATTTTAGCAAGAACATATCTTGTTCCCTTAATCTACTGGTCATAAAATTAGAAGCATTATGTGATAGAGGGACTTGTTCTTAGGAAATACATGCTAAAATATTTAGTGGTGAAGGGCATGATGTCCCCAACTTGCTCTCAAATGGTTCACAACAATAATAACATGATGTTCTACTAGCTAAATGTTTAATAATTTATTTAATCAGTCCTTGTTGTTGTTCAGTCTCTAAGTCATGTCCGACTCTTTGCAACCCCATGGACTGCAGCATGCCAGGCTTCCCTATTCTTCACTATCTCCCAGCGTTTGCTCAAACTCATGTCCATTGAGTCGGTGATGCCACCCAACCATCTTATCCTCTGTCTTCCCCTTCTCTTCCTGCCCTCTATCTTTCCCAGCATCAGGGTCTTTTTCAATGAGTCAGTTCTTTGCATCAGGTGGCTGAAGTATTGGTGCTTCAGCTTTAGTATCAGTCCTTCCAATGAATATTCAGGACTGATTTCCTTTAGAATTGACTGGTTTGATCTCCTTGCTGTCCAAGGGACTCTCAAGAGTCTTATCCAGCACCACAGTTTGAAAGCATCAATTTTTTGTTGCTCAGCCTTCTTTATGGACCAACTCTCACTTCTGTACATGATTACTGGAAAAACCATAACTTTCTCTATACAGACCTTTGTCAGCAAAGTGATGTGTATACTTTTTACTATGCTGTCTTGGTTTGTCATAGCTTTTCTTTCAAGGAGCAAGCATCTTTTAATTTTGTGGCTACAGTCACCTTCCTCAGTGATTTTGGAGCCCAAGAAAGTAAAATCTGTCATTGTTTTCAGTTTTTCCCCATTTATTTGCCCTGAAGTGATGGGATCAGATGCCATGATCTTAGTTTCTTGAATGTTGAGTTGTAAGCCAGCTTTTTCACTCTCCTCTTTCATCCTCATCAAGAGGCTCTTTAGTTCCTCTTCACTTTCTGCCATTAGAGTGGTATCATCTGCATATCTGAGGTTATTGATATTTCTCTGGCAATCTTGACTCCAGCTTGTGATTCTTCCAGTCCAGCATTTTTCATGATGTACTCTGCATAAAAGTTAAATAAGCACGGTGGCAATATACAGCCTTGATATACTTCTTTCCCAATTTTGAACCAGTCCATTGTTCCATGTCCAGTTGTAACTGTTGCTTCTTAACCTGCATACAGGTTTTTCCAGAGACAGGTAACGTGGTCTGGTATTCCCATCTCTTTCAGAATTTTCCACAATTTGTTGTGATTCACGTAGTCAAAGGCTTTAGTGTAGTCAAGGAAGCAGAATTAGATGTTTTTCTGGAATTCCCTTGCTTTCTCTATGATGTTGGCAATTTGATCTCTGGTTCCTCTGCCTTTTTTTAATTCAGCTTGTACATCTGGAAGTTCTCAGTTCACACACTGCTGAAGCCTAGCTTGAAGAATTTTGAGCATTACCTTGCTAGCATGTGAAACGAGTGCAATTGTGCTGTACTTTGAACATTCTTTGGTATAACTGACCTTTTCCAGTTCTGTGACCACTGCTGAGTTTTCCAAATTTGCTGGCATATTGAGTGCAGCACTTTAACGGCATTGTCTTTTTTTTGGTAGTTTTTTGTTTTTATTTTATTTTTTATTTAAATTAAAATTATTTATTTATTTTAGTTAGAGGCTAATTACTTTACAATATTGTATTGGTTTTGGTATTTGAAATAGATCGGCCAGAATTCCATCACCTCCACTAACTTTGTTTATGGTAATGCTTCCTAAGGCCCACTTGACTTCACAGTCCTGAATGTTTGGCTCTAGGTGAATGACCACATCATTGTGGTTATCATGATCATTAATACCTTATTTATATAGTTCTTCTGTGTATTCTTGCCACTGCTTCTTAATCTCTTCTGCTTCTGTTATGTCCTTGCTGTTTCTGTCCTTATTTTACCCATTCTTGCATGCAATGTTCCCTTGCTTTCTCCAATTTTCTTGAAGAGATCTCTAGTCTTTCCCATTCTGTGGCTAATTACATGTGAAGGTGAATGAGAAAGCTGGATAACTTCAACTCCGGTGACTGGGTTTTCTTCAAAATAGCTTTATTATTTGGCTTGAAATACTATACATTTTGAAATTTTAGACCATATTCGAAAGACAATATACCTGCTTTTAGAATGAATAATTGATTTGACTAATGCATTTAAAATACTACCTCAAATGACTGCTGATAAAATATGGGGATGGTGTCATTAACAGAAAAGAGATTTCAACACAATTTTATAAGATAGAAAGCAGAGATCAAGATTCTGGAATATGAATCTTCCATTTGAAAAGGTCCTCTGGGTGCCTAGTACAGTGAATGAAAGTAGACCCTTATAAAGAAAGTCCTCATAACATTTTAGCACCCTAGGATTAAAGAGAAAATGCTGGAAGACCACGGCATGTATTATAGGAAATAAATTGGCACAGTACATCTTAGCAAAAGTTTTGAAAGATAGAAAACATGTCACTAGAAGTCTGAGAAAAATTAGTTTTCACCTTAGAATTCTATGCTCAGCTAAGCAATCAGTTGTGAGAGTAAAGACAATTTTAGATAAGTTAAAAAAAAAAAAGCTCCCTTGAGCCTTTTCTTAGGAAGATCTATTCCAGCAAAAATAAGAGCACAACCCAAGAAAGATAAAGTCTCAAGGTCCAAGGAGCAGGGAATTCCTATACAGGAGATTGGTGAAGGAAGTCTCAGCTTTGGCATCAGACCTAGAGTCACCAATTGCAGACTCGAGCAAGAAGGTAGGAGTTCCTTAATAGAAATGGGGAAGAAATGAAATGGATGGATTATCTTGTAACCCTAGACTGCTCATAAAATAATGTTGATAGGTCTATGATAAATCTGATGAAGCATTTGGAAAAAAAATCAGAATTTCTAATATTGATGAACTAAGGAATTTTAATATTAATAGGTTACTTAGAAGCTCAAAGGTTAAAAAACTAGAAGAAATAGCTAGAGATGGAAGTATTATGCATAGGGAAGAATAAAGTAAGTGCTGATAAATTTGATTATCAGTTTTTTAGTACCATTTGATTATATTATCATGTATATCAGTTATATTGATTAAGAATCAAGTGGAAATAAAAGTAGTTCAAACTAAAATAAACCATTGAAAGATGTTAATAGTGGAAACTGGGTATGGGGTAACTCTGTCATCACATTTTTCCTATCTCAATCTATTTTGAAAAATAAAATCTCAATAAATTTAATTGGAGAAACAAGAAAGATGAAACAAAGAAAAGAGTACAATATAATATGTACTATGTCACATATTATATATAATATAATAAAATTAATGAGCACCCAGGTATACAGAAAATAAAAATTAATTTTATGATTGATTTTTCAGAATAAACAGTTGAGATAAATATTGCATTATTTTTTAATAAATATTGCTTGTACATGAATGTTGTATATTTTGAATTATCCAGTATTACCAGTCTATTCTTCTGCATGGAAGCATATATTTTAAATAATGAATGAATATGTGTGTTTAGATTAAGTGACTAGCATTTTTACATCAGTGGATTGCTTTAGATTTGGATTACAATTATTTAAGTTCACTTCTGTCCTATTTAATCATCCTAAATCACTAAGAGCAGAGCACTTTGGAAGTTGTGTAGGACTCGCTGGGGGTGGAGTGGTCAGTGAGCGTATGTGGCTAGACCACATCTTCAAAACATTGTGCTTTTGTTGAGCATTTTGCTCCCCTGTTCATTTCTTTTTGGCTAAATGGTAAACTTATTCTATAGAAATTAAGCCATTTATTTGCTCATCTACCAGTAGAATGGGGTTTAGAAACCAAGCCTTCTGATGCCAGGAGCAGGAGTGTCCCGGGGCACCAAAGATACGTGGAGTTCACTGTTGCTGTCATCAAGACAGGCACTAAAGTTGGAGGCCTGAACGTTAGGACAGTGAGACTGAAGTGAAACCATGGTGAGCATACCGTGTTGGATTGAGCCTTCTAGCAAGTTTTAAGGCCAGTTTACTTTTTCTTTATTATAATTTTCTATCCTTTTAAAATCCCTTTTTATATGTTGAGAACTCGACATTGCAGGAAACTCCTCTCATTCTTTGTTTTCTCTCTGTAGATCTAGCAAATGAAAATGACAGCCCTGCAATAGCTAAATATCTAAGCTTTAAAAAACATTTTAAAAGCCCTAATTGGCACAATAACCTGTAATTTTCTTCTCTATTTTGGCATTACCCATTTTATATCTTGTACTTCCAGTTTCCCTCAATCACATAATTATCAGATATTCTTGTGGATTGTAAAAGGTGGTTTTGGTGTCATATTCTTCAATTAATTGACCAGTTTGCTTCCATTTTCTGTAATATGTTGTGACTTCAGCTTCCTGCCTGTGGGACATAGTTTATTTAGTTAGTTCCCTTTCAGGCTTTTTTCCTTGATTTGTTTACTTGTATACTAGTTCCTAGTCCAAGTGAGAAATCTTAGAGGTGCTACAGAGAATGTTTTTCTCATTGTATACGCACATTAAGCTTCCTTAAGAATAATGCTATTTCTGGGTGCAAGACTGAATGGAACGTTTGTTCTGTTGATTTTTATTGTGTGAATAGTAACTATATTTCATCCTGTTGGTCATTCCTTGACTTTTGAACTTGGTTACAGTTCTTTTCCTGCTTGGTATACACTGAATGTGCGTGTTCCCTCAAAATTTTTGTGTTGAAGCCATACCCCACAATGTGATAGTATTTGGAGGTAGGGCTTGAGGAAATATTTAGGTTTAGATTAAGTCATAATGGCAATGCCCCCATGGTGGAACTAATACCCTTACCAGAAAAGACACAAGAGCTCTCCAGTAGCCCATACTGAGGAAAGACCATCAGGGCACACAAGGAACAGGCTGCTGTCTGCAAGCCAGGATTGCCCTTACCAAGAACCAAGTCTGCCAGCACCT
Source organism: Bos mutus (assembly GCF_027580195.1). NCBI lineage: Eukaryota > Metazoa > Chordata > Mammalia > Artiodactyla > Bovidae > Bos > Bos mutus. The sequence continues at coordinate 26,580,022 of NC_091623.1, forward strand.
TAATCCTGAACTTCCTAGCTTCCAGAGCTGTGAAGTAAATGTTTGCTGTTTAAGCCACAGATCAGTCTATGGTATTTTGTTATAGCAGTCCAGATGTCTAACACACAGGCTTCTCCAACTTCTCCAGTTTGGGAGTTCATGAAGAGAATAAAGCAATTAAACCTTAGCCAGTATTGACCATGTGGAGGTGATATTCTCCTGCTTCCTTTAGACATAATACTAGTTCATTCACTTTTCCTAGGATCATGCTCTAAAAATATGAAAATATAAAAATACATATAAAATATACATACATATAAAAGTAAATTATCTTTAGAGACAATATCTTTATGTTTCTAAGTGCCTTTCATTTGACCATGCTGAGTATATTTTGTCAACAACCTAAATGACTGCTACAGTGCAAGTATCTCATTTTAACTTTCTCTGGTGTCCATTCTCTTACAACCTGGTTACAATGCTTTGTTTTCTTTGGGAAATTGTTTCCCTCGTCTTACTTCCTAGTCCACGTGGTTAGATGGAGGCCTATCTCATTCATGGCTCCAGACATGAGTATGTTATTCAGACAGGGACATTCAGAGAAATATATTCTCCTAACTCCACTGATTGGTTCTGAAAAGAACATGTGACTTATTTCAGGCAGAGAGCAATAAAAGATAGGTCCAAGTCTTTCTCTAAAATCACTGGGTCAGAGGTTCAAGCCCATACAGAGGAAAACAATGCTCAGAGGTAGGCAGAGGGAGAGCCCTCAGATGGTAATTGTTTGTTTACTTGGAGCCACATGTATCTGAATCTATGCTGGACTTTTTGATCATGTGAGCCAGTACATTTCCTCTCTTGTCTTAGGTCTGTTTTAACTGGATCTTTATTAATTATAACTGAAAGAGTGCTAAGTAGCATGATTACTAAGTTCACAAACAGTAAGAAGCATGAAGAAATAGAGAAATAGAGACAGAGATAGAGAATAGAGATAGATGATAGAATCAAAATCCAGAAAGATCTTAGCTAAAAGGAAGAGTAACAACTAATAAAACTAAAGTGTAATAGTGATAAATGTAAAGTCCCATGCTTACTTCAACACATCAACTGGGCAAAACAAGGATGATGCTGAACATGGATATAGTTACCTTTGTAAAAAAAATTATTGATTTTAGTGAACTCTCAGGTCAATCCCAATTATTAATGTGATGAGTCTGCCAAGAACACATTGCCTTCTGTTCCATTAACCTATTTGTCTATCCTTGTGCCATGCTGCGCCGTACCATACTGTCTTGATTACTGTAGCTATATGGTGAGTCCCAAAAATCAGGTGTGTCTCTCCCAACTTTGTTCTTCTAAACTGTTGGCTCTTCTATGTCCTTTGCATGCGTGTGTGCGTGCTCAGTTGCTTCAGTTGTGTCTGACTCTTTGCGACCCTATGGACTGTAGCCCACTAGGCTTCTCTTTCCATGGGATTCTTCAGGCAAAAATACTGGAGTGGGTTGCCTTGCCCTCCTATAGGGGATCCTCCCGACTTGGAGACTGAACCCACATCTCCTGCATTGCGGGGGATTCTTTACCCTCTGAGCCACTTGGGAAGCACATGTCTTTTGCATTTTGATATAAATGAAATATTGTCAGTTTCCTTAATTTAAAATGAATTATGTAAGAGTTGCATAAGTTTTCAAACCGATGGGTCTTGAAATTATGAATTGTTTTTTAAATGCCATTTGACACTTTAGTTGGTTAAAAAAAAAAATCTGTTATTTTTTAACAGCCCTATGTGAAAATAAGTATTGAAATTGTCCAGGTCTTTATCTCCATAAACCTAGAATGCATGTTATATTTATGGAGTAAAATAAGATATTGCTAACAGTGTTTTGCTTTGGTGCAGGGGGAGGGTAGAATTGGTGTCTGGTCAAAAAAAGGCATCTTTTGTATACCCTTGAAATCATTTAAATTAAAAAAAATCTAATAACAAATTTCAAAATAAATATATAATACACATTATTACTCATGTATGTTTGAAATTTATCTCTAAGTCAGAATTCCTTTGTCTGCATGAAATCTGTCCATATTTGTGACTGCGGGTACTGTTTGTAGTTAATGTCATTGGTGTTTGCCCTCTTTATTCCCTCAGGCAGCCAGTCATCTCGACTTTCAGGAAACTTGACCCGATCAATCTCTTATGCATCTTTGATGTACCTCCTAAGCTTATTATGACTGTTCTTTATTCCAGATAAACAGTTATGCTTTAGGGCTTACGGGTCTTTTTAGGTACTTCCTGTTGCTGTTCAGCTTATCTTATAGTTTATTGTGTATTCTAACTTTTATTTATCCTGGCGTCAGTTGCCTCATCCATGAAAAGTGTTGGGTGAAGTGTGGTCCAAAGTTCCTTCTCTTCCTGTGAGTTCCTAAGCCTGCCTTCCATTTCAGTCCATTCCATTTACGATCCAGATAGACAGCCATGACAGAATCTTGAAGACAAAATGTCACTAAATTTCATAGAGCTCAAACTTGAGAGAAGTTAGGACACTCTTTGCTACTCCTTAGGCCGGTGTTTCACAGTTCTAGCTTTAGAATGGTCAGGATGTTTGTAGTTACCAGCAGGTGTGATACATTGAACCATGGGCCCCTCCCTGCAGCCACACTCCTGTCATGACTTTGTTGTTTGGAGTGCACTTCCTCAACACTTGGCTTGCTTGTTTAATGGCATGTGATCAGCAGTTGTGCCATTTTTCAGTGATGGACTTAAGAGGTTTTAAACACTTCCAGCAGTCATATTATGCTTCTATTTCTGCTGGTTCAAGGAAAATGAGAGTCATGGGGGAGCAGACTTATAGGTCCGAGTGAGAAGCAGGGCTACCCTAGGCACTGAAGCCTGAAGAAGGATCTCTCAGTTGAGCCTAGGTGGAATCAGCTGAGTCCCAGCTGACCTATAAATCTTCAAGAGTAAATAACTATTATATCTTGGCATGGTCTGTGACAGCATTTTTGTGACAACTGATCCAACAGGCAACATTGAATTACTTCTATAAAAATGTATTTTTATTTTATTTCTTTTGAAGATTTGATTAATTTATCCATTTTTAGCTGTGCTGGATCTTCTGTGCCGGCTTCCTCTATTTGCAGGAAGCGGGACTACTCTGTAGTTGTGGAGTGCAGGCTTCTCATTGCAGGCACTTCTCTTGTGGAGGCCGAGCCCTAGGGCTCAAATGCTTCAGTAGTTGCAGCACACAGGCTTAGCTTCCCCATAGTATTTGGAATCTTCCCGGACCAGGGATCACATTTGTGTTTCCTTCTTTGGCAGGTGGATTCCCAACCACTGGATCATGAAGGGAAGTTCCAAAATGTATTTTTAAAATAGGAAACATCCACACAATTCATAAGTAAAAATATAAAAAGGTATACAGTAAAATGTTTGCTCCAAGCCCTGTTCTCCATTCCCCTGGGTCCCATCAATGTGCTGTCACCACAAATTGCCCATTTTATTTGTTTTTTTTTTTTTTGTATCCTTCTAAAGTTTCTTTATCTAAATACAGATAGACATGAATTTATAATCTTGGCCTCCATCCTCATCTTTTTTACATTGTTTTATGCTTTTCTTTTTTCATTTAATATACTTTCAATATATTTACATATCAATATACAGCTTCCGTATTCCTTTTTATAGCTACATTGTACATACCTTGAACATACTGTTTAGTTCCAGACCACTACAATAAACCAGATATTGCAATAAAGTGAATCACATGAACTTTTTGGTCCCAGAGCATATAAAATTTCTGTTTACACTGTGTTGTAGTCTATTAACTGTTCCATGTCTAACAAAACAAGGCCTATACCTTAATTTAAAAACACTACATTTCTAAAAAAAAATGCTAACCAGCATCTGAGCCTTTAGTGAGTTATAATATTTTTGCTGGTGGAGTCTTCCCTGGATATTGATGATTGCTGACTGATCAGGGTGATAAATGCAGAAGGCTGGAGTGTCTGTGACAATTTCTTAAAATAAGATTACAGAGAAGTTTACCATGTTGATTGATGCTGTTTCATGAGCAAATTATCTGTAGTATCCATTGCTGTTTGATAGCATTTTACCCACAGTAGAACTTTTTCCAAATTAGAGTCAGTCCTCTCAAACTCTGCTGCTCCTTTATCAACAAAGTTCATGTAATATTCTAAAACCTTTGTTGTCATTACAACAATTGTCACAACATCTTCTCCTACCAGGAGTAGAGTCCATCTCAAGAAACCACTTTCTTTGCTCATTAATAAGAATCAACTCTTCATTGTTTGTTTTTTTCATGAGATTGTCAGTCACATCCTTAGGATCTACTCCTAATCCTAGTTTTTGTATTATTTTCACCACATCTGTAGTTACTTCCTCCACTGAAGACTTGAGCACCTCAAAATCATTCATGGAATCAGTCAATCAATCCACTCTTCCAAACTCCTATTAGTGTTGATGTTTTGACTTTTCATATGAATTACGAGTGTTCTTAATGGCATTTAGAATGGTAAATGCTTTCCATGAGGGTTTCAGTTTACTTTGCCCAGATTCATTAGAGGAATCACTATCTATGCTAACTGAAGCTTTATAAAATGCTCTCAAAAATAAGACTTGAAGGTCAAAATGACTTCTTGACCTATGGGCTACAGAATGGAATGTAATGGGCTACAGAATGTTGTATTAGTAGGCATGAAGTCAACATGAATTTCATTGTACATCTCCATTAGGGTTCTTGAATGACCAGATGCCAATGAGCAGTGATATTTTGATTTTTTTTTTTCCTGAGTAGTAGTTCTCAGCAGTAGGCATAAAATATTCAGTAAAACATGTTTTCAACAGATGTACTTTTATCCAGGCTTTATTGTTCCATTTATAGAAAGCAGATTTAACGTAATTCCTAAAGGCCCTAGAGTTTTTGGAAAGGTCAGTGAATACTGGCTTCAACTTCAAGTCACCAGCTGCCTTAGCCCCTAACAAGAGAGTCCTTGGAAACCTTAAAGGCAGGCTTTGACTTTTCCTCTCGATGAAAGTCCCATCGGACATCTTTTTCCAATAGAAGTGTGTTTCGTCTACACTGAAAATCTGTTGTACAGTGTAGCCACCATCCTTAATGTTCTTAGCTAAATATTCTGGATAACTTGCTGAAACATCTACATCAGCACTTGCTGCTTCACCTTACACTTTGATGTTATGGAGAGAGCTTCTTTTTTTAAACCTTCTGAGCCAGCCTCTGCTAGCTTGCAACTTTTCTTCAGCAGCTTCCTCACCTCTTGCAGCCTTCATAGAATTGAAGCAAGTAAAGGCCTCATTTTGAATTATGGCTTGGCTTAAGTGAATTTTGTGGCCAGTTTGACCTTCTATCCTGACCACTAAAGCTGTCTCCATATCAGTAATAAGTCTGTTTTGCTCTCTTATCATTTGTGTGTTCACTGAAGAAGCACTTGTCATTTCCTTCAAGACCTTTTCCTTTGCATTCACAGCTTAGTCCTTTGGTACAACAGGCCTAGATTTCAGCTTATCTCAGCTTTCAACATGCTTTCCTTACTAAGCTTAATCATTTCTAGCTTTTGATTTAAAGTGAGACTCTAGTGTGGCTCTTCCTTTCCCTTGAACACTTGGAGGCTGTTGTATGGTTATTAATTGGCCTAATTTCAATATCATTGTGTCTCGGGGAATAAGGAGGCCAGAGGAGAGTGAGACCTGCCTGTTGGTGGAGCAATCAGAGCACAGACATTTGTCCATTAAGTTTGCTGTCTTATGTGGGTGTGGTTTGTGGCACCCCTTCCTCTCCCCCCAGTTTACAGAAGTAACATCAAAGATCACTGATCACAAATCACCATAAGTAATAAAACAGTAATATAGAAGTTTGGAATACTGAAAAAATTACTAAAATGTGACACTGAAACATGAATGAGCAAATGCTTGTTGGAAAAATGGTGCCAATAGATTTGCCTTACGCAAGGTTGCCACAAACCTTCAATTTTTAAAAAATGCAGTACCTATGAAGCTCAGTACGAAGAGGTGTGCCTTATATATAGGATGGATAAACAAGAAGGTCCTACTGTATAACACAGGGAACTATATTCTGTATCCCGTGATAAACTATAATGGAAAGGAATATATATATATATATATATGTAAGTAAGTCACTGTGCTGCGCTTAGAAATTAAATACAACATTGTAAATCAACTATATGCCAATAAAATAAAACAAGGGAGAGGTGTGCCTGTATACTATAGTAAAGAGAATCCTCTTGTTGGTCACTTGGTTTGTTTTCTGTCTTTTACTGCAGTGCAAGTATATGTATATTATAAATTCTCAGGAAAAAAGATATATGCAAATGGAATTTTGACAGTTACTACCAATTGTCCTTCACAGTGGAACAAATAAAATTTAATTTGTAAGAGATATTGTAAATAGATATCTATTTATGTAAACATATATCTATTTAGATATCTATTTGTAAATAGATATCTAAAAAATAGCCTTTCTTTAACCTGGAGGAAGTAATATTTCATACAGGAAACCATCCCACTGACCTTCCAGGAGGACATGAAATGATCTTTTCAGAGAGCTGACACCAAATAACAGAAAGTTCTCAGCACTTTACAGGTATCAGCTTTTTAAATCCTCAAAATATCCTCTGAAAGAGGTACTATTACTACCCTCATCTTAAAGATGAGGAGATTTCTGTGGAAGGAAGCTGAGTGACCTGCTTGAGTTCACTCGGCTAGAAAGTAATAAAACTGGGATTCTAACTTAAGCAGACTTACTCTAGGGTAAGACAGCTAAGCCATAAATTCTCTAAAATTGCTTTTAAGATAAAAGCATAATTAAACTAATATTACTATAATATCCTAAAATATTTTTTCTCACGTCGTGTTTTAATAATAGCTTTCAAAAAGTGATCCATAAATTGTGTGTGTGTGTGTGTGAATTTGGATGTTATTTGACTGTGTCTATAGGACTCTGGGGGAAATTCCATTTGTAAAACTGAAGATATATTAAGATATACTAGAAGCTGTTACGAGCTGGCCTCATTTTTAAAAGTCTGTGATTGTAATTATTGGTACTAAAATGTTTTGGAAAATGAATATAAGTTTCTATAATTTGCTAAGTAGCTAACTTGCCTTTGGCACAGTTTAAAAAAAAATCACCTCCTATATATTTACGGAGAAGGCAATGGCACCCCACTCCAGTACTCTTGCCTGGAAAATCCCATGGATGGAGGAGCCTGGTGGGCTGCGGTCCATGGGGTCGTTGAGGGTTGGACACAACTGAGTGACTTCACTTTCACTTTTCACTTTCATGCATTGGAGAAGGAGATGGCAACCCACTCCAGTGTTCTTGCCTGGAGAATCCCAGGGACGGGGAGCCTGGTGGGCTGCCATCTATGGGGTCGCACAGAGTCGGACACGACTGAAGTGACTTAGTAGTAGTAACTTGCCTTGGGCACGGTTTAAAAAAAATCACCTCCTATATATTTAATATTCATATCACTTCTGTGAATTGTAGGTATTAATATTCTGATTGTACAGGTGAGAAAATTGAAGCTCAGAGACAAGGGTTGATTTGCCCAGTTTGTGAGATGCTACTGATGCTGGGTAATGTTTACTGAGTATTTATTCTGCACTAGTCATGTTGCTAGGTCCAGTTTACAGGAGCTATTTAATCTTCACAACAATTTCAAGAGTAGTTATTCTTACTCCTTTCATTTTACAGATGATAAGGTAAGGATTTAAAGAAATTTAGAAGCTTTCTCGAGGCCACGTAGCTAGGACGTGGTAGTTAGGCACTTAATCTAGGTTTGTTTTGATGGTCCATTTAACGTATCTGTTTAGCTGGGCTCTGGTCCCCACAATAATACTCAGTTAAACACTGGTCTAGGTGTTGCTATGAAGAGTAGAGGTGATTAAAGTCCATCAGCATGTGACTTTAGGTAAGGGAGATCCTAGATAATCTGTGTGGGTCTGACTCAACCAGTTGAAAGGTCTAACGAGCAGAGCTGAAGCTTTCCCAAACAAGACATTCTGCCTGTGGACTGCAGCTTCAGCTGTCTGTGAGTCCAGACTGCCCCTCCTAATGGTTTGCCCTATGGACCTCAGACTTGCCTAGCCAGTCCCCAGTTCTTTGCAATAAATCTCTTAATATAAATCTCCTCCTGGATCTGTTTCTCTGGTTGAACCTGACTGATCCATTTGTCCAAATCTAAAGCTCAAGCACTAACCAGAATGCTAGTGAACCCAGGTCCTGAGCTTGTGCTGCTGTGCATCTGAACCACACATTACACTTATCACACCCTACTTCATACTGTTAGCATTTATATTTTGTATCCTCAGTCACGGGGTCTATGGGGTCTCAAAGAGGTGGACACTACTGAGTGACTGAACAACACCAACACCCACAATCATGATAAGCATATTGAATAAAGGCGGACACTAGATTTTACTTATCTCCTTGCACACCAGACCCACAGCTCTGCTGTCAAAATGATTTCTGTCATGTCTGCACACAGCCATTTGTCATTTGCCTTCTTGCTTTTGTCCGCTCTCATATTTGGAGGCCAGTGTTATTTTCCCTTTTCTATCTTTTCTCTCACTTTTCTATTTTAATTCTTAGCCTATAAGCTTTTAGTCAATATTGCTGTGCCCTGTCTTATCAATTATTAGATAATTTAAAACTTTAAGGGAGCAGGAGGTGATATTCTCTGAGTTGGGTGATGACTTGATTTAGCTGTTTAAACCTGTGCTACACTTTCTTCTGGGCCAGGCTTCTGACAAATATTGATATGTCAAATTCAAAACTTTTAATTCCTTAATGAGTTTAGTTGAATGGGAGGAATATGTTCCTTACTACAGATAAGCACTAATTCCATGATCAAAATATTGTAAGAGCAGATCCTAAGGGCTGGTTAAGTGATAGATCCCAAAAGACAACACTTTTCTGTTTTTCTTCTTCTCTATTTGTATTTTATTTAAGTAACATGGAACTCTCATCAATGTTATGTGGCAGCCTGGATGGGAGGGGAGTTTAGGGGGAGAACGGATACATGTAGATATATGACTGAGCCCCTCAGCTGTTCAGCTGAAACTATCACAGTATTGTGAATTGGCTATACCCCAGTACAAAATAAAAAGTTAAAAAAAATCCTTCTTTAACATTTTCTTATCTCCTGTCAATTAGGCTCAAAGTAAATGCTTTGCTAAGAGTATTAAGAGCTTATAACTTAGCTAGACAGTTTTCAGTGGTAATAAGTTCCTTAACTTTTATGTTTTATGGTCACATTTTCCATAGTTCTTAAAGATATTTCTGATATTAAAATTGATAATTTGCAGTTACATACACCTGGTGTTATTATCACGAATCAATAAAGCTTTTCTTCAGGACTTCAGAAAAAAAGATCTGTATGTTACTATTGTAAAGATTAAGAAAACAAGATATAAAGATAGTATGTCCCCTCTTAGCATTTACTTCAATCATAATAGAATTAAGACTAGAACTTAAAATTTTGATTCTGATTAGAGACTGTCATTCATTTTATTCATTTAGATGGATAATAGGCTGAGCCACAAAATGTGGAATGTGTCTCACTTTCCTAGGTTTATAGAAATTATATTAAATTTTACTTAGGATACATTTCTATTTTAGATAGAAAGTAAAACCATATACATGTTGTTTTGGAAAATCCTGGAGTCAGTATAAAAACCAAGGTAATTATTTAAGTTTACTCCAGGTAAGTTAGTTGCTGGTATTGTGTGGCATTCCTTACTTTGCCCTATGGAAAAAGTAGGTATCTATGCACTTAGACCTGTTGCTAATCTTGCTTTTCTTCTGCAAGAATTTTGTAAGGAACATTACCCTGCATTGGAGTCATGCAGAAGATATGTAAACATCCAACACACTTCTACAAATCTGTGAAGTATAAAGTTGGGAATGTTCTGCTCCTCCCAGTAGAAGCTACCAAGGAAAACTTGCAGAAAAAAAAGTGTTTTGAAATCTAAACCAATAAGATCCAATGCAAACTATCAAAAGAACCAAGAAAGAATAAAACCTCATTTGCTTATTTTCAAGTAATTTAGGGCTTCCCAGGTGGTGCAGTGGTAAAGAATCTGCCTGCTGATTCAGGAGACTCAGGAGATGAGGGTTCAGTCCCTGAGTTGGGAAGATCCCCTGGAGAAGGAAAAGGCAACCTATTCCAGTATTCTTGCTTGGAAAGTTCCATGGACAGAGGAGCCTGGTGGGCTACAGTCCACGGGGTCACAAATAGTTGCACACAACTGAGTGATAGAACATGCACAAATTGCTTAATAAGGAATTATTCAAATTAAATAAGCACAGACATGTGCTAGGGATGTCAGTGATTATTATTGTTGAACATACAAGGTTATAGAACACTTCATTAATACTAAAGCCAATTTCTTTTCTTAAAGAGATTCCACTTGTGTTATTCCAAGACAATGCAAAAGGCCATAGAAAATAAATTAAAATGATTATACTGTGTTGTTTCCATTGGTATTAAATGTAACTGCTAACCCCACGACTTGTACAAAGGGCAAGACTGCCTTCAAAGTTCATAATTTCTCTAGCATGATAGTATTTAAGCAAGACCTGGTAAAGAAAACTTTTGCAAGCAGCAAATGAAACTTTCTAAAGGATGTGGCTCACTTCTGTCTTTTCTTACTCACTCTCCTTGGTAGGCATACAAAACTTAAGAGATTTCTCTAGTCCTTACTCTAAACTCATATTTTTAGAATGCCTGAGTTTGAATCCTGTTCCCAAATTTCTAGTTGTGTGTTTGTGGCAAACAGTCATTAGGGCAATTCACTAATATTCTGGTCTCCTCCTTTGGACACATGGTAGGTTTGTACTTCTGCTCATTGAAATAGGTCATGGCCACATGACTGGATGGAAGGAGTCAGGGCATAAGTCACCACCCTTTTCTTCTCCCGGCATGGCAACCAGCTTTATTCCAGACAGTAGACACTCCGTCATTCTACAAAGAGCAGGGCCCTTGCCACGTCATATGGATAGGTATCATCAGTGAAAAATAAAGCTGTTGTCTTAAACCACTGAGATGTTAGAGCTGTTTGTTGTTGTAATCTCATTTACCTATCCTTACTAGGAAAGTGGCTTCACACAGCTACCTAACCTCTGTTAGTTTTCTTGTCTGTAAGGAAATGACAGTTGTACCTACCCTGGGTTTTGGCATGAGGATTACATGAAATTATCTAGGTAAAACACTTAACATGGTGTCTGGCAAGTGATAAATCCCCTATCAGTGTTGGCTGCTATTGTTGCAATCATTATCATTATCCAGAATCTTTGGGGCAAGATTATTATTGTTGTTGTTGTTCAGTCACTCAGTCGTGTCCAACTCTTTGTGACCCCATGGACTGTGGCACTCCAGGCTTCCCTGTCCTTCACTGTCTCCCAGAATTTGCTCAGACTCATGTCCATTGAGTCGGTGATGCCATCCAACCATCTCATCCTCTGTTCCCTTCTCCTCCTGCCCTCAATCTTTTCCAGCATCAGGGTCTTTTCCAATGAGTCAGCTCTTTGCATCAGGTGGCCAAAGTACTGGAGCTTCAACTTCAGCATCAGTCCTTCCAATGAACATTCAGGGTTGATTTCCTGTAGGATTGACTGGTTTGATCTCCTTACAGTCTAAGGGACTGTTAAGAGTCTTCTCTAGCACCACAGTTTGAAAGCATCAGTTCTTTGGTGTTTGGCCTTCTTTATGGTGAAAGTCTCACATCTGTACATGACTACTGGAAAGATCATTGCTTTGACTATATGGACCTTTGTCAGCAAAATGATGTCTCTGTTTTTTAAAACACTGTCTAGGTTTGTCATAGCTTTTCTCCAAGGAGCAAGTGTCTTTTAATTTCATGGCTGCAATCACTGCCCACAGTGATTTTGGACCCCAAGAAAATAAAGTCTGTCACTATTTCCATTTTTTCCCCATCTATTTTCCATAAAGTGATGGGACTGGATGTCATGATCTTAGATATTATTATTATATACTTATAAGTTAAATATACTTATTTAATTATATATAATATATATTATATATTTATTCCCAAAGTTTACCTTCTTTAAATGCAGCCTCTTTTTAAGAATTACTCTATTTGCATACATTTCTAAAAAATATTAGTCTTTTCTGCCTTAAATAGAGTTCTTAAGGACTTAGGTTCCTCATTGTTGTTGTTTAGTTGCTAAGCTGTGTCTGACTCTTTTGCAACCCTGTGAACTATAGCCTCCTAGGCTCCTCTGTCTATGGGATTTTCTAGCCAAGTTTACTGGAATGGGTTGGATTTCCTTTTCCCGGGGATCTTCCTGACCCAGGGATTGAACCCCCATTTCCTGCATTGGTGAGTTCTTTACCAGTGAGCCACCAAGGAAGCCCAGGTTGATTGTTATGAATGCCAGTTATTGTACTACAGTGTGATTTAAATAGACCTCCCAAGGACTTAGGGTCACCATCATAAATGTCAGCTATTATGCTGTAATACGATATAGTTCAGGACACTTTGAGGTGTGTAGGGCATCTGCTATGGTGTTTTGGGTTTTTTGTGTATTTTCATAGCATTTTTTTCTTCTCTGTCACCTATTGGCTATTCTCAGAAGATCCTCAAAATCTTCTTTCTAGTCCTATTGACCTCTTAATGTACAGCTTTCAATCTGCTGCAGTTTGGAAGGAATTAATCAGTTTTGTTAGGATTATACGTAACTTAAAGGAAATTAGCCTGAGGGAAGTGACCACTTGTTGAGTATGTGTTACTGTAATTCCTTGCAGTGGCTCACTGATACTTTTTTTTTTCTTTTAAGAAAGAATCCTATCTAATTCTCTGCTACTCTTGCGAAGGTTTCCACTTTACTGTAATTGGGAAACTAAACAGAATCTAAATTGGATAGTGTTCACATTATATCAGGGGCTTCCCTGGGAGCTCAGCGGTAAAGAATCCACCTGCAATGCAGGAGCCACAGGAGACACAGATTGGATCCCTGCGTGGGGAAGATCCCCTGGAGGAGGGCATGGCAACCCACTCAAGTATTCTTGCCTGGAGAATCCCATGGACAGAGGAGCCTGAGGGGCTACAGTCCATAGGGTCGCAAAGAGTGGTTCTTAACTGAAGCAACTTAGCATGCAGCATGCATATATTATACCAGTTTTTCCATCTATCAGAAATATGAGATGAGCATCACTAGAAGACCTCCAGTGTAAACAAATAAGCTTGAGTGTTTGTGGAGGTTCAAGGAACTGCCATTAATTGCTACCTCTCAAGCCCATCCAAACTGAAAGTTATAACTGGAAGATAGTGCCACCATTCCTGCCACTTTTGGAAGCCAGGGTGGCAAAGACCAGTAAAGAGGAGAAAAGAGGGTAGCTACCACCCTTATGGCAGAAAAAGAAGAGGAACTAAAGAGCCTCTTGATGAAGGTGAAAGAGGAGAGTGAAAATGCTGGCTTAAGACCCAACATTCAAAAAACTAAGATCATGGCATCCAGTCCCATCACTTCATGGCAAATAGATGGGGAAAAAATGGAAATAGTGATGGGCTTTATTTTCTTAGGCCCCAAAATGCTGTGGACGGTGACTGCAGCTATGAAATTAAAAGATTCTTGCTCCATGGAAGAAAAGTTATGACCAAATTAGACAGAGTATTAAAAAGCAGAGATATCACTTTGCTGACAAAGGTCTGTCTAGTAAAAGCTATGGTTTTTCCAGTAGTCGTGTATGGATTTGAGAGTTGGACCATAAAAAAAGCTGAGCACCGAAGAATTGATGCTTTTGAACTGTGGTGTTGGGGAAGACTCTGGAGAGTCCCTTGGAGTGCAAGGAGATCCAACCAGTCCATCCTAAAGGAGATCAGTCCTGAATATTCATTGGAAGGGCTGATGCTGAAGCTCTAACTCCAATACTTTGGCCATCTGATGCGAAGAACCGACTCATTGGAGAAGACCCTGATGCTGGAAAAGATTGAAGGCAGAAAGAGAAGGGAGTGACAGAGGATGAGATGGTTGGATGGCATCACCGACTTGATGAACATGAATTTAAGCAAGCTACGGGAGTTGGTGATGGACAGGGAGGCCTGGCGTGCTGCAGTCCACAGGGTCACAAAGAGTCAGACATGACTGAGTGACTGAACTGAACTAAACTGATGGTGAGCAGATTTTCCCAGCGCACTCTTAATGAACAAGTGGAAATGGAAATCTGTCATTACCCCTTCTGGGTGATAACAGCTTATTTGGGACTATTGCAGTCACCCAGAACCCTAGGTTCTCTATTATCATTGTTAGTGTATTGTGTATATTGAACATTAAACTACATAGTTTCTGACACTTATTTTCTATCGAATACATGTGATTATTGTAAATTGGCAGGGCATATGGTTTCTGAAAAACAGTAAAAGGCAGTACTTTTATACATATAGGGCATTTGTTTTCTCATTTTCACCGCTTTCTCCTGTGTAACAGCCCTTGGCCTTTGTTTGTGGGGGGACAAAGCAAACATGACTGGAAGTTCCACTTTCCTTCAGCCAGTCTAGACTGCTTAGATGTTATCTCTTGGAATTTGAAACACGAATGACAAAATGACTGAAGCAATTGGAATGGAATCAGCAAAATCCTGAAGAAGAAAAGGCAAGTCTGTTTAGACCTCTAGAACTGCCTTTCTTGATCTTTCCTGTGGCTTCTGGGGGTATTACAGCTTTCCAGAAGTTTATTTTCCATTTTAGTCTATTTCTGTTGCTTATAACAAGTTTTGTATTTTATGTTTCACAGTGGTGATAAGCCTAAACAGACATTTTATATGTTATTTGCTTTTAAAATATATTGAACAAGAAGATCTATTTTCTTAGAATAGAAGTTTAGTGACTTGGGGTAAAGACAATTTCTTAATTAGGAAGATATCTACCATTTATTGAGAATACAATATTTGCCAAAACTGTGCTCAACGCTTTATGTATTTAATGGGTATATGTGTATAGTTGCTTGTTGTTAAATATATGTATAAAGCTTTATTTTCCATTATAATGACTCACTGAGTAGGATATTACTGTCCCCAGTTTACGTATGAAGGAGCTGAAGCCTGGAGAGGTTAATTTGGCAAAGTCACACAGCTGGAAAGTGATGGAGCTAGATCTGGTTGCCTTAACCACCATGATATATTGCCTCTGATATCAGAAATAGTGTGATTTTTTGGGTTCAATTATAAGCCAATAACTGGTCAGAAATTAGATATATTTTCACTCTCTTTTAAAAACAGGGCTCTGAGAGCAAAGAAGACTAATAAAAAACAAGCAACAGATTTATAACACATCTTAAAAGTTAAAATGCTTGTAAATAGATCAGTCCTCTAGTCTTGTATGTTACTACATTTGCTTCACATTTTGTTTTCAAAAGAGAGATGCTTAATTCAATGACCCTAGATGATTCTAAGATTAGTCAGAACTTTGTTTAAAATTTTGTTCACATTTTAGTTGAATTAGAATTTCACTTCCTATTTTGTTAGGATCTGATATTTTTTCCTGTTTCTTTATAAACTATTGCAAATCTAGAATGTGCATAATGCAATATAGGGCAGGGAAGCAAGTGAGATTGTTCAACTAAGAATCATTAATAACTTCAGTATCATGGAATCAATGGAGAGAATTCTGTCAGTAAAACTGAGTGTTTTCTGAAGTTCCTAAACATTTTATGATGGAAAATTGGCTGACATGACATTTTTCACTAAAAGAATAATTAACGATTATAGCTGCCTCCGTGTATTTAGGATTCTAGAAGCATGCCACAGAAAACCAGCTTTATGCATAAAAGTCCAATTTTTCAGCTGTTAAATCTAGTATTACTTAAAAGATCCCTGATGATTATTAGTATTTTCTACTTTTACAATTCAGTCAGTTTTTGAAGCTTGTGTAAAATTTTCTAGGAAATGGGTTTGCATATTAAAAGAATGGCTGATTTTCAGTTAACTAATTAATGATCTAATTCAGTATAATTATATGAAATACACCTATACCCCAACACTATTAAAATGAAATACTTACATGCTAAAATATATGTCATACTGTCAATAATTATGGGTTTATATAACAAAAATATCTCGGAGAAGGCAAAGGCACCCCACTCCAGTACTCTTGCCTGGAAAATCCCATGGACGGAGGAGCCTGGTGGGCTGCAGTCCGTGGGGTCGCTAAGAGTCGGACACGACTGAGCGACTTCACTTTCACTTTTCACTTTCATGCATTGGAGAAGGAAATGGCAACCCACTCCAGTGTTCTTGCCTAGAGAATCCTAGGGACGGGGGAGCCTGGTGGGCTGCCATCTATGGGATCGCACAGAGTTAGATACGACTGAGGTGACTTAGCAGCAGCAGCATAACAAAAATATCTAATTTGTATTATAAATATTTGTCCAAAAATTAAGGCATATTTATGAGACCTTGCCAGTAGTGCAAATACAATTACATATTTAAAACAAGGTGGAAAAAAAAAAGCATAGGAAAGTCATCTATCTAATGCAGTAGTGCTCCACATATACATAGTCAAATATGGGATAAATCTGTGTTCTGGTTTCTTCCAGGAATCCTCCCAAGTATTAAACATAGTTCTTAGAACTGTAGTTATCCAACCTGAATATGCTTTTCTGTTCATGACTCCTTTTAACTCACAATATACAGCCCAATAAGGAAGAAGCAGGAATGAAATAAGGTTCTGTACCAGTCGTGGTTCTTCAGAGAAACAGAACCAATAGGTCTGTTTTACATGTGGGTGGTGGGCGAAAGGGCCTTCCCTGGTTGCTCAGTGATAAAGAATCCACCTGCAATGCAGGAGACTAGGGTTTGATCCCTGGATCAGGCAGATCCCCTGGAGAAAGAAACAGCAACCCCCTCTAATATTCTTGCTTGGGAAATCCACAGAAAAACCTGTGGGCTATAGTCCTTGAAATGTCAAAGAGTCAGACATGACTTAGTGACTGAGCATGAACACAGTGTGTGTGTGTGTGTGTGTGTGTGTGTGTGTATTTATAGGCCAGTTGGAAACTTAGTCAGAAGTTGATAGTTCAGTCTTCTTTCTTCTGGAAACTTCAATTTTTGCTCTTAGGCTTTCCAACTGACTGACTAGACCCACTCACATTATTGAGGATAATCTCCTTTACTTAAAGTCAACTGATTGTAGATGTTAACCGGATTTACAAAAATACTTTTACAGCAACACCTAGATTAGCATTTGATTAGATAACTTTGAACTAACTATAGCATAGCGAGTTGACAGGTAGATCTTCCATCACCAAGTCTCTGTGTGGCAATCATGATGGTGGAAGGAAGTCTCTGGAAGTTTTCCAGATGTAGCCCCACCTGTTCAAGGGTATCTGGGGAAGAGGGGGAGAACAGGTGTCATCTCTTGCCCATGCTTCCCTCAGGCATCCCTCACACTGCTTCCCTAGTGACTGTGTGGTCATGACGGTAAGCAAAGGGGAGGATGTGCTCTAGATATACTAGGAAACGACGTTTCAGTCACTTATGTGAAACCTAGGTGTACCGGGTCAGTATCTAGATTATTTTATGATGGCTTTCGAAAAATAGCTCTTGTCGGGTCAGGATGAAGGGCATTCTTTTTTTGCTGAAAATGATGTCCTTGGTTTCATTTTACTAATGAGAGTCTAAATAAGTTTTTACCTTGAAATGCCACTTGTGGAAGCTGTTTGGGCCTCCCTTCTCACCCTGGCCCAGTAATAAATTAATTTGCTGTTTAGTCGCTAAGTTGGAGAAGGCAATGGCCACCCACTCCAGTACTCTTGCCTGGAGAATCCCATGGACAGAGGAGCCTGGTGGGCTGCAGTCCATGGGGTCGCAGAGTCGGACACAACTGAGTGACTTCACTTTCACTTTTCCCTTTCATGCATTGGAGAAGGTTTTATTTATTTATTTTTATTTTATTTTTAAACTTTACAATATTGTATTGGTTTTGCCAAATATCGAAACGAATCCACCACAGGTATACATGTGTTCCCCATCCTGAACCCTCCTCCCTCCTCCCTCCCCATACCATCCCTCTGGGGCGTCCCAGCGCACCAGCCCCAAGCATCCAGTATAGTGCATCGAACTGGACTGGTGACACGTTTCATATATGCATTGGAGAAGGAAATGGCAACTCACTCCAGTGTTCTTGCCTGGAGAATCCCAGGGAGCCTGGTGGGCTGCCATCTATGGGGTCGCACAGAGTCGGATACGACTGAAGGGACTTAGCAGCAGCAGTCGATAAGTGATGTCTGACTCTTTGCGACCCCATAAACTGCAGCACTACCATCTCCTTTGTCCTCCACTATCTCCTGGAGTTTGCTTAAATTCATGTCCATTGAGTCGGTGATGTTATCTAACCATCTCATCCTCTGTCTCCCCCTTCTCCTTTTGCTTTCAATCTTTGTTAGTATCAGGGTCTTTTCCAGTGAGTCGGCTCTGCATCAGGTGGCCAAAATATTGGAGCTTCAGCTTCAACATCAGTCCTTCCAATGAATAGTCAGGGTTTATTTTCTTTAGGATTGACTGGTTTGATCTCCTTTCAGTCCAAGGGACTCTCAAAAGTCTTCTCCAGCACCACAATTTGAAAGCATTAATTTTTTGGCATTCAGCTTTTTTTATGGTCCAACTCTCACATACGTACATGACTACTGGAAAAATCATAGCTTTAACTATACAGACCTTTGTCAACAAAGTGATGTCTCTCCTTTTTAATATGCTGTCTAGGTTTGTCATAGCTTTCCTTCCTAGGAGCAAGCGTCTTTTAATTTTGTGGCTGCAGTCAGATACCTTCCGTGGTGATTTTGGAGCCCAAGAAAATAAAGTCTGTCACTGCTTCCACTTTTCCCTTCTATTTGCCATGAAATGATGGGACTGGATGCTATGATCTAAATTTTTATAATGTTGAATTTCAAGCCAGCTTTTTCACTCTCCTCTTTCACCCTCTTCAAGAGACTCTTTAGTTCCTCTTCACTTTCTGCCATTAGAGTGATATCATCCGCATATCGAGACTAGTGGGGCAATTTGAAGTTTCCAAATCTCTCTTGCTTTCAGAACCTCTGAATGTGTTTTTTTCTTTGGGCTGATTTACGCTAAAAACCTGTGAACTGGGACACAGAAAATAGGAACAGTAATGGAAATACTGGGTCCTGAATAAGCATAAAATTATTCTCTATTTAAAAGTCTTGAAGGTATAATCCAAAATATGGGTCATGGAAATTTTTAAGGACATAGCAATGTTATGAGACAATCTTACAACCCTATTATGTATAAAAGGCCAGTTAAATAATGAAAGGTAGGAAGAAAAAATAAGACTTAAGCAACATAATAAGGAGAAGAAATTTTTCTTCCACCTTTATCTTCAGAAACATGGATATTTAATAAAATCCCTTGGAAGTTACTTTCCTGGCTCCTCCAAATAAAACTGACCAATGAGAAAATGCAATGTATAACCCGTTAATGAAATAGTTACAAAATAAACACAGACTTTCCTTTATTTCAGGGTAATTTCAGCCAAGAAATGAAACAGCTAACAAAAACCACAGAATTATTATCACCCACGGAGGCAAAGTATATACTAAAACCGTAATCCCTAAAGTTAACGCTAACTTAAAACACTGCAGAATGATTGTCCAGTATTTGCCCCAAGTGACTTTTTAGCAGTCTATACCTCTAGAATACAATCAAAGTTTATTTTATTATTTTAAAGGAAAGGATTTCAATTTGCTACTCATATCAGAACCAGCACTTAACAAGTTCAGTCATTTCTTTGTTTATCCATGGTTAAAAAGTAACTGAAAAAACAATCCAAAGTGTGGCGGGGCGGGGGAGTGCAGAAAGGAAGAAAAGCATACTTACATGATGCTTTTGAAAAGGCAAAAAGTTAAGACATTCCTAAACTTGAAAATGATGAAAACATTTTAGTAATCTTTCATTGCCCAGTTGAAGCCAGGTGGGAAACAATATGGCAGTCCTATTTGGAATTCCTGGGAATTGGACAAGGCTTCAGTAGGATGTCTTCCTTGGCTCATCTCAACCACAGAGAAGAGTGCTTTGTTTGGTCTAAAGAGAACTTAGAAGCTCAAGAGAAACATCTGCTGTTTTATAGCAGATGAAACTGCTGAGGTGTGTCTCTTACAGCTAGAGGCAAGGTAATAGTCAGTTACTGCTGCTGCTGCTGCTAAGTCTCTTCAGTGTCCAACTCTGTGCGACCCCATAGACGGCAGCCCACCAGGCTCCCCTGTCCCTGGGATTCTCCAGGCAAGAACACTGGAGTGGGTTGCCATTTCCTTCTCCAAGTCAGTTACTAGTACCTCTGTTTCCATTGTACTACCTGATGAAAACAGATGAACTACACTTTCTACTTCTAACATATTACTTGATTTAAAAAATGTTAATGCTTTTTCTCATGAAGTAAAGACCTCAAAGCAATTTTGATCTTGTTTTTGTATGAGTTAAAAAAAAAAAAAGTGTAGATTTTTTTCCCCTTCTGTTTCTAAAGCCACACAGGGTGTGCAATGCATGTTTTCTCAGAACTCGATGGTACACTATTTTTGCCAGAATAAGTTCATTGATTACAAATGGAGGTCAGGCCTTCTGGCATGAGATATTTTTGCTAATTTATTTCTTAACACATTAACACGTTTCTTTGCTCCTGAGTCTTATTTAGTAAAGCTTCTGATTGGGCCGATGAACCAGAGCTTGCTCATTTGAGTTTGAGCAGAGTCTGATGCTTTCCCATATTTCCATCAACTAAGTTTAATAAAATCCTTCTTTGCCCTTCAGCGCCTTTGGGTAGAAAGTTCAGTTGTTTGAGACAAACTGGTCTGTCCCCCCAGGCCACATGGACACTCAGTAACTCATGAGAATGAGGTACCCCATTGACTGGATCCATCTTGACATTTCCATTATGCCATTGCTTAAAATAGATGAAGACTTAAAGTGAGAAAAAAAAATCTATCTACTAAAAAACTTTCACTGCTGATTCAACTCAACAACGGTTATTTTGTGGATTGTGATGTCAGTGTCCAATTATTATAGTCCAATTTTGCTGTCTTTCATTTTTTTTATTGCAAGGAAAATTGTGTAAAGAGACAGGGACCAAACATCCTATAGACGTGTATCAGAAAGCAGAAGAGGTAGGAATCTATATTAAAGTTTGGTCTGTAGTCACTAAATATTGGGAGCAGTGAGAAAATGGAGAGAGACCCTTTACCATCATTCTTGGTTCCTCTAGTTTTTCAAGTTCTCAGCAGAACCAGGATGAAAGTCATTCTATAATAAACAAATGATTTCATGGTAATGAAGTTAAATTGCAAAAAAAACAAAGAGTCAAGAAACTTTCTGGAAATATTTGTTTGTGTTTCCCTGGCTGCTTGGTGTCCAGGTAAAAATGGAATGCTGAGGATAAATCCTAAGCTATCTAAAGAAATGTGATCATATTAGAAAATGTATTTTCTAGTTCCCATGTCAGTCAGTGTTCGAAATACTTGATTTAGGGAAAATATACCTATTGCTAAAATTAGTCATGCTCTGTGTCCATCAGAGAAGGCGATGGTACCCCACTCCAGTACTCTTGCCTGGAAAATCCCATGGACGGAGGAGCCTGGTAGGCTGCAGTCCATGGGGTCGCGAAGTCAGACACGACTGAGCGACTTCACTGTCACTCTTCACTTTGATGCATTGGAGAAGGAAATGGCAACCCACTCCAGTGTTCTTGCCTGGAGAATCCCAGGGACAGTGGAGCCTGGTGGGCTGCTGTCTATGGGGTCACACAGAGTCGGACACGACTGAGGCGACTTAGCAGCAGCAGCAGTGCCCAAACTTAAGATGTGCTAAACCAGTGAAGTTTAGCAAAGTTTACTAAGTTTGTTGTAATGCAGTCTGCCCACCACAAAGCCAGTCTTCTTAGTGCAGTATTTTTTCACAGCTTTGGGGAGAGTTCACTGGAGCACAGGTGCTTAGGTGTAAACACATGATGTGAAATTATGTCGGGAGGCCAACTGGAGTTTACACTTTTTTCCAACATAAAAAAAAGGGGGGGGTGGTGGTATTTGAAGTAGTTAGTGTGGGAAAACTTTCCTGACATGATATTATTAAGCTGAG
Organism: Bos mutus; assembly: GCF_027580195.1. Lineage (NCBI taxonomy): Eukaryota > Metazoa > Chordata > Mammalia > Artiodactyla > Bovidae > Bos > Bos mutus. The sequence continues at coordinate 26,602,138 of NC_091623.1, forward strand.
ATCTAAAAGGCAAATAGATTTTTTTTTTAGCTGCATAATCGACCAACATCTAAAGGCAAGAAAGAAAACAGAATGTAAGATACAGCTGAGTGGCTCCCAGTTAATTAAATCTTGAGTGTCTTCTATGTGTGCAACGTGGGCTAAGCTCTGGGCATGTGATAGTGTGCTAAAACACACTCAGACACAGTCCTTGTGTCAGTTCTTCTCTATGGAGGAGACAAATGCTCGCCAAATTATGAGATGAATATAAAATCCTCGCTCTGTTAAGTAGAACTAGATGCTAAGGGGGCATATCCAAAGGGGATTGGAACTAATTGGGGCTGCCAAGGAAGGCTTTTCCATGGAAGTTACAACTGGGCTGAGATCTAAGTAAGTCTGAGAAGAGGAGAGCACAGTGTTTCAGATACGAGAACAGCACGTACAAAAGTGTGATGGCCTGTTCTCACTAGAGGGACTTGTGATCTTCTCACAAAGAATGTTGTAGAACTTGTGACAGTCTGAAGAACTTGTTCAGCTCAAATTCTCAATACATCATGGAGTAGCCAAAAGACTAAATCAATAAGTCAAGGCCTTAGCTGAGCTGAGGGGTGGGAGCCCTGATTCTGAGGTGCACTAAGTCAGTGGACTGGGAGAAGGCAATGGCACCCCACTCCAGTACTGTTGCCCGGAAAATCCCATGGATGGAGGAGCCTGGTAGGCTGCAGTCCATGGGGTCGCTAAGAGTCGGACACGACTGAGCAACTTCACTTTCACTTTCCACTTTCATGCATTGGAGAAGGAAATGGCAACCCACTCCAGTGTTCTTGCCTGGAGAATCCCATGGACGGAGAAGCCTGGTAGGCTGCAGTCCATGGGGTCGCACAGAGTCAGACACGACTGAAGCGACTTAGCAGCAGCAGCGGCAAGGCAGTGGACTAAGAAAGGGGGAGAGGAAAGATGGAAGCATGAGCTCAGTTTCCTACTTAGATCTGGGAAAATGAGGCTCTGGGCTCGGTGTGGCAAAGGACCCTCAAATCACAAACATATACAATACTTAGTAAGTTTTTAAGTGCCAGCAGGCCCTTCTGGCACTAAACATTCATGCTTGCGACCACCACTCATTAGCAATTGCATCCACATGCTCTGAAGTATCATTGGTTATGCTACCCTCAATATAAGAAAAGGAGAAAGCTTCAGCCGTCCAGAGAGAGTTTGAACAGCAGAACACTTAAAAAAGAGAAAAGATAAATTAATTAACTTGTCAAATCCTTTTCATAGCTTGAATACAATGGGTACTTGCATTATGAAGTTTCATTTCCCACTACTGCTGAGCATCTGTTTTCTTCCTTCTCTCCATATAAAAGCAATTCATGGTTCTGGACTTACTCCATATTTGTTTAGTATTTGCAGTTATTGCACATGATGGCTGAGGAATGTTTCACAGTATTAAACAATTCATATTACTCTTAAATTTGTATGCACCTGTGTCTAAACATAATATAAAGAATGATACTAGTTGTTAACATCGGCAACTAGATGGACGTTGAATGTGAGAGATGCAAATAGTTTTATTTTTGTAAAAATGTTTAATAAGATTAATTAAAATTTCAAATATTAAAATAAAAATTCCAGGATTATTTAATTTCATTTCATAATTTGATATTCATTACAGTTTGCATTGTATATACAAGTTTAATACTTGTATATATTTTAAAAGAGAAATAACTGTTAACACATGAAAAGTTTTTACTTTTCTGCATTTGAAATTTACTTTAAAAAATTTTTTGTTTTTTAAAAATATTTATTTATTTTTGGCTGTACTGGATCTTTGTTGCTGTGCGTGGGCCTTCTCTATTTGTGGCATTCAGGGATTACTCTCTGGGTGTGGTGTGAGGGCTTCTCATTGCGGTGGCCTCTCTTGCTGCAGAACACAGGCTCTTGAGGGCTTGGATTTCAGTAGATCTGGCATGTGGGCTTGGTAGTTGTGGCTCTCAGGATCCAGAACATGGGCTCGTTAGTTGTGGTACATGGGCTCAGCTGCCCCACAGCGTGTGGGGTCTTCCTGGGCCAGGGATAGAACCAGTGTCCTTGTATTGCAAGGCAGGTTCTTAACCTGGACCACCAGGGAAGTCCTACATTTTTGATTAATATAATCAAAATTTTATACCATTTAAATGTTAACATTTACTTTTAAATCTTTTAAATCATTGAGAATGAGGGCAGGGAAAGAATAATTATGATATAAATAAAGCTGGGGAGAAAAAAGAAATAGAAAAATTTCAAAGAAGAGTCCTGGGAAGTGAAAGGGTTAGTCGCTCAGTCATGTCCAACTCTTTGTGACCCTCTGGACTATAACCCACTAGGCTCCTCTGTTCATGGAATTCTCCAGGCAAGAATACTGGAGTGGGTTGTCATTCCCTTCGCCAGGGGATCTTCCTGACCCAGGAATTGAACCCCGGTTTTCTGCACTGCAGGCAGATTCTTTACTGTCTGAGCCAACAGGGAAGTCCAAGAAGATTCTACTTGATTTAAAATAAAAATATTGGAACAGTGGAAGTGAGCAGACTTCTGTTGAGTATGACCCTAACAGAATTTGCAAATAAGAGATTACAAGTTCTTATTTAATGAGGATTTAACCACTATTCAAAACAATGCAAATTAACATGAACATTATTCTCATCAAATCTACAACTTAAGTGGGTCAGATAAAAAACCTTGAAATTTTATATACTCTATTAAATGAAGATTTAATGACTAATTAAAACAATGAGAATGAAAAAGAATCAACTTTATATCACTTTCATAACTCAGAAACAACAAACATAACTCTGGCCTATCCTTTAGAAGATGGAGAAACAAATCATCTTAAAATCAGCAAATACATGAAGAAATCCAATTTGACTGGATGTTCTTGGAAATGGTGACACCATGTCCTTTTGACAGTTTGAATGTTGCTAATAAAACGCATTTAGTTTCAAATTAATGATTATGATTTTCCATTGCATGAACATGGCAGAATTTTTGTGTTTCATTTTATTCTGAATTTCTTTCAAATAGAATGTGATTTTATATTCTCTCTTTAGAAACTGTTTTGTTATCACTGTTAACATATTTCACAGTCAATCTTTATGATAGATTTCAGCCAATGAACGTATTTATAATAAGAAGCACTTAAATTCTCAATTAAAATGCCATGAAATGTCCTTTGCACACAAAAAATACAGATGTAATTACTAGAATTGAAAAAAGAGACAAGCAAATAGCAGACTAATAATATTTCACAAATAAATGTCAACTAGTATATGGTCATAATCTTTTTTACAGAATAATTGTGTGTCTAACATTCAACCAAGTTTAGTGATGCCTTTCATGGCAGAACAGCAAAATATTGATAGAATGTAATGGTAAGTGTTTAGGATTTGTATAAGTGGTTTTGAAATTTGAGGAAAGAATGACCAAAGACTTAGGATGAGTAAAAAATAATGAAACAAATGGTAATTCTCTAGTAAGGAGAAATAAAAATGAAATTATTAATTTAGGAGATATTAAAATGAGATAAAAAATCATCTCCCAAATTTTAAAAAGGGAAGAGTATTCAGTTCAACTTTGTTGTACCAGTATCCAAAGTCTAAGTGCCATGTGCTCAGTTACTAACTCATATCCAGCTCTTTGTGACTCCATGGACTGTAGCCCCCCAGGCTCCTCTGTCGTTGAGATTATCCTGGCAAGAATACTGCAGTGGGTTGCCATTTCCTACTTCAGGGGATCTTTCCAACCCAGGGACTGAACCCATGTCTCCTGTGTTGCCTGCATTGCAGGCATCTTCTTTACCTGCTGAGCCACCGGGAAGTCCCAGAATCCAAAGTATTGCTACATATATAACATTTATTTATTTATACACTGGTGACCAGGAGAATAAAGGAAGGAAGTTTAAATTAAGGAATCTCTCATTGGTTTCTAAACTGTTGTAAAAGTACAACTTTTTGACTGAAGGAAGAGTCAAAAAAAACCAATTTCAATTTTAGACTCTAATTTAAGAGATTGTTGAGAGCAAATCTGTGTTACTGATAATAACATGGTTGATAACAACAAAGGTGATTTTGGTGAAAAGTCCAGAAGGACTCTTCATGCCATTTACACTGCTGCTGCTAAGTCGCTTCATTCGTGTCCGACTCTGTTCGACCCCATAGACGGCAGCCTACCAGGCTTCTCCGTCCCTGGGATTCTCCAGGCAAGAACACTGGAGTGGGTTGCCATTTCCTTCTCCAATGCAGGAAAGTGAAAAGTGAAAGTGAAGTCACTCAGTCATGTCTGACTCTTAGCGACCCCATGGACTGCAGCCCACCAGGCTCCTCCGTCCATGGGATTTTCCAGGCAAGAGTACTGGAGTTGGGTGCCATCGCCTTCTCCAGCCATTTACACTGCATGGTTTGAATTTTCTACGAAGAGACATAGTCCCGATACCTCTGATATTGTTGACATTCTTTGGAACAGTTTAAACATTATATATAGTATTTTCAGGGTCCGTCCAAAGGTGGAACATCTTGAGAAAAACATAGAATTTGACCTAATAAATACTCACAGATAAACAATGGGAGTGCTGATCAAATGCTGCTAAAGTGGTTAGATTTAAACAAGGTTCAAAATGTCTTAGGACAGTCAAGTAAAATAACAGAAAGTTTCTCAAATAGTAAATTGTGGTTTTTGGCAGAAAATGAAATTAATTTTGAGTATGTCTAGTCACATATTTATTTTCTATTAATAATATTAGCAAAAGCTTAGGGAAAAAATCTAAATTTGGCTACTTTTAAAAGGATTGAAAAACTCTTAGAATTTAAAGAAGTGGTTTTTATAAATAGAAAGAAACTACATGTGCAATAAGTAGCAAAAATGACAATCCAAAAAAGTTAGAAAATTTAAATGAAGAAATAAAAATGCTCATATGACCCCAAAGGAGAAAATTCACATACAGAAAAACAAACACCCAAACTCACTTCTATAAAGGCTATTTTCTGACCATTAGAAACCAAAGAAAGATTTGAACAAACGAAGAGCACTACAATTTTAAATTTTTTATGATATTCTGAAGTTGAAAAATGTGAAAGCAGAAGAATTGAGAATTATTGTATGAATCTGAATATTGTCTTAAGAGATCCCGAAGAATCACATTGTGATAGCAACCTATGTGATGAAATTAAAATACTTTATAATATTTTTTGAGATGATAATTTATCACATGCAAACCCTTTACAGTGTTTGAGTCTGAAATGTGACATGAATGTTCACTTCTGAACTGAATGTTGCTTTGGAAATTTTATTGACAGTTCCATTTGCTACTATCTCAGCAGAGCTAAGGTTTTCCAAAGGAAATTAATAAAAAAACTCTGCAATAATTTCAATCTAAGAAAGGTCATCTATTTGGCATTTGCTGTCAGAATTCAAATTATGTGAAAGTTTTTTTTTTTTTTTTGCTGTGCCACACAGCTAGCCGAATCTTAGTTCCCAGACCAGGGATTGACCCTGGTCCCTCAGCAATGAAAGTGTGAGGTCCTAACCACTGGACCGTCAGGGAATTCCCTGAAAATCTTGATTTAACAACATAATTAATAACTTTGCTGAGCCAGAGGCAAGAAAAATGTATTTTATAGAATAAATGTATACTTTATAAATTATAGATGTCCTTATTACTCATCCAAATATCACTCAGACAGGTGCAATTATTCCCTTTAGTAGTCTTTGTTATTTTGCTGATTTTCAGTCACTTAAAACCCAAAGCTTCTGCACATATTTGGAAAAATTTTTGTTGGTATGAGAATTTCAAGGTAGGATGCTAAGACATTTTAGCTAACAGTTTTGTTAGCCTGATTTGTAGCTTTTAAATATGGCTCTCCATTTGTGTTCCTGCTCCAGTCCTGCAGATGTTAGAGGGGGGACCTGAGTAAACTGCTTCTCTCATGGGCCTGAGGTTGACTCGATAGAGGGCAATGGACCTGCCTGTTAAGGGTAACCTGGAGGCCCGTGCTGGGTCAGCCTCATTTAGGTTAATGATTGGTGGGATGGCATTGTGGACAGATTGGATTTAGGTCATAGGATGTACAGCAAGCAGCAGTATTTGCAGTCCCCTGACAGATTTAGAGCAGGATGGAAAGATCTTAGGAATACCAGAGTCCTGGGGATGAGGGTACGGAGGAAGAGGTTACTTTTAAGTAGTTTGCTTCACCACCTCTCCTCCCTTTCATCTCCCACCCCCATTCTGGGACTTGCCATATGAAAGACAAGTGCCCACGAGCTAGATACCATTACCCAGGTTTAGTTCTCAATGTTTATAGAAACCACTTTTGTACTTATCCAGCCCATCTGAGTTCCCTCATTTAGAAATTGTGAGTTGGACTATTAACCTATTATACCATATTGCTTTGATGGGTAGTAGGTACAAATAATGAAAAATATACTTGGCAAAAATAAAGCCCAAATGAACGTGCTGTGGTAATATTGGTATTCCTATGATATCATGTCGTTATGACCTGTTAGCTATATTTCCCTTAGGTATTCATTCCTTTCTTGGAAATATTTTTATATGGATGATTAAGAAATTATCACAGATTTAAATGAACTTTCTTTAGACCTAATTATAGGTTTCTTTTCCTAGAACATGACAAAAAAAAAAAAAAAAAGGAAAAGAAAAACAAAAAACATCTCCACCTTGGACGGAGGAAAATTCAGTTCCACTTATTTTTCTCTCTCTGGGTCTTCTGGTGGTAATTAACAGAATTACTTTGTTTTCTAGCTGATAAACCAATGAGCAAACATGTGCTTCAGCTTTAGCCTGAAGACATAGTTTGTCATTGGAGGCCATATGTCAGTTTGGCACAGCACTGAGCTGGGTTTACAAAACCACTTCTCCTGCCCACTTGGTAGGTTATTTTATTTTTCAGTCATACTGGTTCAAATATCAAATGTCGATATTTGCCCTCACTATTTAGTTGAAATGACCTTGCTCCGCTGCTTTTGTTCTGTTTTCCATACCAGTCCTTGATGAAGCAAAACAAAAAGTTAACAGTGTTTGGAAAGTGTAACAAAAGTCTTTTTAAAATACTTCATTTATTTATTTATTTTCAGGAAAAAAAAAATCTTACTTTTTTTTTTCTTATTTCAAGTGACTGTGGAATATATCAATGTAATAGAGGCAAATGCCTACTGTGTTTTGTTCTTCAATCCATGTATTAGAAACCTGTACTAGTTACATGTTGTTGTATAACAAATTACTACTACAATTAGAGGCATAAAACAATACGTTTGTTATTATCTTACAGTTTCTGTGAGTCAGGAATCTGGGAGCAGATTTGCTGGGGGGCTCTGACTCGGGGTGGCTTAGGAAGCTACAATTAAGAGATCAGCTGGGACTGCAGTCATCTGAAGACCTGACTGGTGCGGAAGGAGCTGCTTCCAAGGTGGTGCATTCCCAAGCCTGTTGGCACGCCCGACCTATGTGGGCCTCTCCATGAGACTGCTCAAGTCTCCTCACCTCATGGGAGCTAGAGTCTCCCTAACCTATCTTGGAAGTTACTTATCAGTGTGTCTTCTGTATTTTATTGTTTATACAAACCAATCCTGATATAATTTTGGAGGAGGAATATCAGAGCAGGAATGCCAAGAGGCAAGGTCACTGGGGTCAGCTTGGAGACTAGTGACTACAAAGAGAATTGTGTTCTGGCGTCAGCAACTAGAGTTGAAGACAAAATACATCCAGGAGAGTTGTGTCATTTGAGTTTTTCTTGAACATTCCTAATCTTTGAGCTATGTATTGGTTACCATTTGAGGCGATGCTAAAAAAATTTTGGACATAGGAGCCAGAAATGTCAGTTCAAATTCTAGTCTTTGACTCAATCTTTGGAAGAGGTTTGATCTAAAACCGACTGTCTTAGCTTTTCTTTAAAATGGAGGAAGTAATACACATTTGTCTATTCTAAGTAGATTGTAAGCAAGATAAAGCCTTAAAATATAGCACCACATATACAAGAGCTAAACAAATGCCACTTTCTTTTCTCCTTCCTCCCAAGGTACTTTCTTTTCTGCTTCCCCCCAAAGCAAAATTTCCCAACCATTGTACTATGAAATGCCACTTTTCATCTTGCCATGCTTCTAAAACCCCTGGATCTGTTGCTTCTGGCTGACAGTAGCCTCCTCCAGTGTGCCAAACAAGTATTAACTCTTAATATATTTATCATCATGAAAAACTTTGGGATGTTCTTCTCTAAAAGATGCCTTTAAAATAGCCATTAGAAAAAACACCTAATAAGATATTCAGAATCTAATTATAAGGACTAGTCCCTTAGAGAATTGTTTCAACATAGGCATGAAAATGTATTTAGCATCTTAAAACATTTTTCCCTAAAAGCATAGATTCAAATCTAGATAAGAATATCCAAGGGATGGGGGTGGGAATCCGAAGTTTTCACAAAACTCCTAACATTCTTGAGTCTAGGAAATTGCTTCTGTTTAGTTGCTAAGTCATGTCTGACTCATTTGTGACCCCTTGGAGTGTAGGCCATCAGGCTTCTCTGTCCATTGGATTTTCCAGACAAGAATACTGGAATGGGTTGCCATCTAGGAAACACTACATCTGGTAAATTCACCTCTGGAAAGTATAATGTGGAGAGTGGGCATAGAGGGGTTGGGCACTTAAAGAGAAGTGTTGAAATTTTCTTATTTAGGAATTCTAGCATGGTCACTGATTTAGTGTTTCCATGTCTGTGTGTGTGTGTGTGTGGGCAGCTAACAATCTGTGGCTGCTGTATTTGCAATTTGTTAATTGCAACTCATGTGTAGGATGATGACTTCTGATGTTTAAGACATCTTATTATGTAATGACCTCCCCACCCCTGCTTAGCTACTCTGATGTGATAAGTTGGGCAAAATAAGTCTCCTCTCCCACTCTGCCTTTGATAGTATTATCTCACTGCAGCTCAAATGGGATTCTCAGGTGGCAGTAGTGGTAAAGAACCTGCCTGCTAATGCAGGAGAAGAACAGATATGGGTTCAGTCCCTGGGACTGGAAGATCCCCTGGAGGATGGTTTGGCAACCGACTCTAGAATCCTTGTCTGTAGAATCCCATGGACAGAGGAGCCTGGGAGGCCACGGTCCATAGGGTCACAAAGAGTTAGACACAACTGAAGCGACTTAGCAAGTACACTTAACTCACACCTACCATGGCTGGGAATGAAATGTAGTGAATGAAATTGCCTAGTTTAGCATGACAGATAAAAAGATCTCTAAGTCTAAATTCAGTGAAAAAGCAAGATAAAAAGCAGCATGTATAAAAGTCTGTTGTTGTTCAGTTGCCAAGTCATGTCTGACTCTTTGTGACCTCATGGACTGCAGTATGCTAGGCCTCCCTGTCCCTCACCATTTCCTGGAGGTTTCCCAAGTTCATGTCCATTGAATCAGTGATGTTATCCAACTATCTCATCCTCTGTCGCCCTCTTCTCCTCCTGCCTTCAATCTTTCCCAGCATCAGGATCTTTTCCAAGTAGTCCGCTCTTTGTATCAGGTGGCCAAAGTATTGGAGCTTCAGCTTCAGCATCAGTCCTTCCAATGAATATTCAGGACTGATTTTCTTTAGGATTGATTGGTTTGATCTCCTTGCTGTCCAAGGGACTCTCAAGAGTCTTCTCTAACACCACAGTTCAAAAGCATCAATTCTTTGGTGCCCAGCTTTCTTTATGGTCTAACTCTCACATCCATACATGACTACTAGAAAGACCGTAGCCTTGACTAGATGGACCTTTGTTGGCAAAATGATGTCCTTGCTTTTTAATACACTGTCTAGGAACCTTCTTTCTCTAGACTCTAGTGGCCCTTCTTGGTGACTATTTAAAAAGAAGTATCCTTTTATTGTTTTGGCAACTTTAATTACTGTGTGTTTTTGTTGCTGTTGTTTTGTCACTCAGTTGTGTCTGACTCTTTCGTGACCCCATGGACTGCAGCCCGCCAGGCTCCTCTGTCCATGGAATTCTCCAGGCAAGAATACTGGAGCAGGTTGCCATTTTCTTCTCCAGGGCATCTTCCCATCCTAGAAATTGAATCCGTGTCTCCTACATTGGCAGGAGGATTCTTTACCACTGAGCCACCAGGGAAGCTTGCAGGTTAGCAGCGTGTATTTATAGACACAGTTAATATTTAGGACCCAAAATATTCTGACCTTAACTATTTGAAATAAACTCTTCTTAGCCTTGTTTATTCTATTAATTTGTTAGACAATACTTTGTTCATTATCTCAAGATAAACTTAAACCCAAGCCAAGTCAAATTATTTCAGATTTAGATAAAATGAGTACATAGTAGTGAAACTTAAGTATATTTGTAAATAAAATGAGAGCAAACTGTTTTCAATGAGAGATAGGAAATAAGAGTAAAGAGAGGAGGGGAACCGGGAGTAAAATAGAAATCCAAATTATCTTCTCTTGAAGGAAAAAAAAAATAGATGTCACAGCTTTCTTGAATCTGGTAATATAATCTGGACACTTATCTCTTCTGAAAGTGATTTTGGCTTCTTTCCTCACTGTGTCCTCGTCTCCCTCAGCCCCACCCCCTGTAACTCCCAGAAATGTACAGTTCAAGTAGAAAGGCAACAGTTTCCACCCCCTGTAAGAATGGAGACCTGCGTTCCCCACATCTCCGTGAAAGTGCCAATAGAAGTTTAGATTGTCTCAAATGTAGAAATATATTTCCCACCATGACACTAGGAAACACTTCTGGTTTCTGAATTCTTAAACATTCTGCCACCTGAAAATTCTACTCCAAAGTCTACTTTGCTGTGACTCATTGTTAGGCAGGCAACAGAGTTATTCAAGACAAATACTGCTGGTTTTGAACTGAGACTATTATTTTGAGAAAGCTCACTGTCCCTATGGAGCAATGTTTCTGATCAAAATGTTACCTCAAGAGCCCCAGAAGTTAAATAACTGTATTGGAGAAGAAAAAGATTCATTAACAGTTTTGTCACATATGTCTAGATAAATGATTTCTTCTGAGTGATAAAACAAGAAAATCATTACCATATGCTGTTTACTAAAACTTGTTCTAATTTGAGAGTTAATACTGCAGCTGATAGATTTTTGCATCTGTTTCAGTTATCTTTTACTGCATCACACCCCCTGTCCCCAAATTTAGTGCCTTAAAAGAGCAGTTCATTGTTGTCATAGATGGTTATGTAGATTGCCTGGACTCTGCTGAACTTGGAATTCTTGCTTGGAGCCTCTCATATAGTTGCATTCGGATGGTGGCAGAGCTAGAGTAATCTGAAGTCTTGAGTGGGTTAGATATCTAAGATGGCTTCTTGATTCACATATATGGGTCCTTAGCTAGAATGGCTAGATGGCTAGAAGAGTTAGAAGGTGGTATCTCTCTTTCTGTTAACACATGACCTCTTCATATGGCTAGTTTGGGATTCCTCACAGTACTACAGTCTCATTGCAGTTAGAATTTTAACAGGGTGGCTGTTTCTCCCAGAGTAAAGGTTTAAGATACTCTTGCAGAAGCTACAAAGCTTTTGATAACAAAGCTTTGGAAGACATATGGCATCATTTGTTTTATTCAATCAGTAGAAAGCTAAGGGCTTCCCCAGTGGTGCAATGGTAAAGAATCTGACTGCCAATGCAGGAGATGTGGGTTAGATTGTTGGGTTGGAATGGTCCCCTGGTGGAGGAAATGGCAACCCACTCCAGTATTCTTGCCTAAATTTCCGTGGACAGAGGAGCTTGGCGGGCTATAGTCCATGGGGTTGCAAAGAGTCAAATACAACTGAGTGACTGAGCATGCAAGTCACACACAGGTGCCAACCAATAGAACTCCCAACAGCCAAAGCAAAAATGATTTGAGCAATAAAACAAATACATAATATTGGATTATCACCGAAGTATAAGACAGGGATCCAGTGGATCCATACTAATAGAAATAAATGATTAAATTAATAAATAAATGTGAGAGAAGAGACAAACCTCCCTTGAAGAAGAACTCCAGATAATGTATGTGTGTAGATATTTCACTGCAAGAAGGGAAAGCATGAATCCCTAATTTGTTCATTTTGACTTCCTTCCAAATAGCACAGAATAGAACAGGGTAAATAAAGAGTATCTCAGCTGTATGATCAAGGTCAGTATCAACAGTGATAAGTCATGTTAACAGTATTTATCCTTGATATGTTGTGATAAAAATGGCACTTCTGTGCTGGTCCTTCCAAAACCCATGAAAATAGTAGTCAGTTATGTAGTCAGTCAATAATAGTAGTCAGTCATGTCCGACTCTGTGCGACCCCATGGACTGTAGCCCACCAGGCTCCTCTGTCCATGGGATTCTCCAGGCAATAATACAGGAGTGGGTTGCCATTCCTTTCTCCAGGAGATCTTCTTGATCCAGGGATCGAACCTGCATCTCTTAGGTTTGCTGCATTGGCAGGCGGGTTCTTTACCTCTAGCGTCACCAAAAACCCATAACCCCGGTCTAATTATGAGAAACACATCAAATAAGTTTCAGTAGAAGGAAATCCCACAAAATACTTGATACATATTCCCCAAAACTGTTAAGGTCATCAAAAGCAAATTTTGAAAAACTGTTACAACCAAGATGAACTGAAGGAGACAATGACATGTAAATGTAATGTGGTATTCTGATGTTAGGTGGAAACTAAGGAACTCTGACCTGCCTCTTGAGAAACCTGTATGCAGGTCAGGAAGCAATAGTTAGAACTGGACATGGAACAACAGACTGGTTCCAAATAGGAAAAGGAGTACGTCAAGGCTGTATATTGTCACCCTACTTATTTAACTTATATGCAGAGTACATCATGAGAAATGCTGGGCTGGATGAAGCACAAGCTGGAATCAAGATGGCTGGGAGAAATATCAACAACCTCAGATATGCAGAAGACACCACCCTTATGGCAGAAAGTGAAGAGGAACTAAAAAGCCTCTTGATGAAAGTGAAAGAGGAGAGTGAAAAAGTTGGCTTAAAGCTCAACATTCAGAAAACTAAGATCATGGCATCCAGTCCCATCACTTCATGGGAAATAGATGGGGAAACAGTGGAAACAGTGGCTGACTTTATTTTTCTGGGCTCCAAAATCACTGCAGATGGTGATTGCAGCCATGAAATTAAAAGATGCTTACTCCTTGGAAGGAAAGTTATGACCAACCTAGACAGCATATTAAAAAGCAGAAACATTACTTTGTCAACAAAGGTCTGTCTAGTCAAGGCTATGGTTTTTCCAGTACTCATGTACAGATTTGAGAGTTGGACTATAAAGAAAGCTGAGTGCCAAAGAATTGATGCTTTTGAACTGTGGTGTTGGAGAAGACTCTTGAGAGTCCCTTGGACTGCAAGGAGATCTAACCAGTCCATCCTAAAGGAAATCAGTCCTGGATGTTCATTGGAAGGACTGATGTTGAAGCTGAAACTCTGGTATTTTGGCCATCTTATGTGAAGAGCTGACTCATTTGAAAAGACCCTGATGTTGGGAAAGATTGAAGGCAGGAGGAGAAGGGGATGACAGAGGATGAGATGGTTGGATGGCATCACTGACTCAATGGACATGAGTTTGGGTAAACTCTGGGAGTTGGTGATGGACAGGGAGGCCTGGCATGCTGCAGTCCATGGGGTCACAAAGAGTCGGACATGACTGAGCGACTGAACTGAACTGAACTGAAGGAACTCTGGATAAACTACTATGGACTTTAGTTAATAATAATGCGTTAATAAGTTTTTATTTATTATAACAAATACACCATGCAAATATAAGATGTTATTATTAGTAGGAGAAATTCAGGGAGGGGGCATGTGAGAATTGTGTGTACTATGGCCTTATTTTTCTGACAGATCTAAAACCTTTCTTAAAAATTTTTGTTTTTGTTATTCAGTCACTAAGTCGTGTCCAATTCTTTGTAACTGCATGGACTGCAGCACACCAGGCCCCTCTGTCCTCCACTATCTCCCAGAGTTTGTTCAAATTCCTGTCCTTTGAGTCGGTGATGCTATCCAACTATCTCACTCTCTTTTGCCCCTTTCTCCTTCTTCCCTTAATCTTTCCCAGCATCAGGATCTTTTCCAATGAGTCGGCTCTTCGCATCAGGTGGCCAAAGTATTGGAGCTTCAGCTTCAGTATCAGCCCTTCTAGTAATTATTAGGGTTGATTTCCTTTAGGATTGACTGGTTTGATCTCCATGCAATCCAAGGGACTCTCAAGAGTCTTCTCCAGCGCCACAATTTGAAAACATCAGTTCTTTGGCTCTCAGTCTTCTTTATGGTCTAAGTTTCATATCTGTACGTGACTACTGGAAAAATCATAGCTTTGACTATACAGACCTTTGTCGGCAAAGTGATGTTAGTGCTGTTTAATATGCTATCTAGGTTTGTCATAGCTTTTCTTCCAAGGAGAAAATGTCTTTTAATTTCATGACGGCAGTCACCACCAGCAATGATTTTGGAGCCCAAGAAAATAAACTATGTTGCTTCTTCTACTTTTCCCCTTTTTATTTGCCTTGAAGTGATGGGACTGGATGCTGTGAACTTAGTTTTTTGAATGTTGAGTTTTAAGCCGGCTTTTCTACTCTCCTCTCTCACCCTCATCAAGAAGCTCTCCAATCCCTCTTCATGTTCTGCCGTTAGAGTGGTATCACCTGCCTGTCTCAGGTTGTTGATATTTCTCATGGCAGTTGACTTCTGCTTGTGATTCATCCAGCCCAGCATTTCACATGACACGCTCTGCATATAAATTAAATAAGCAGGGTGACAATATACAAAGGTCTGTTTTTTAAAAAGCTAGCTGGAGGCCCCCAAATTGAAGGGACAGAACTACAAAAGGTGTGCAAAACCGGAGGCGTGGTTCATTGGCACTGACATTTGCTTCACTGATTTTCTTCTGACGATCCACCTCTCTACATCTAATTTCAGATCATGTGGCTGAAGCCTCACTCTGGTGCTAAAGGTTGAGCCAGCGACTGTGGCCTAAGGCAACAAGTGAGTTTTATCTTCCTCACCAGAATCTCCTTGCTATGCTGTGCTGTGCTTAATTGCTGTTGTATCTGACTCTTTTCGACCCCATGGACTGTAGCCCACCAGGCTTCTCTGTCCATGGGATTCTCCAGACAACAGTACTGGAGTGGGTTTCTAGTTCCTCCTCCAAGGAATATTCCCAACCTAGGGATTGAGCCTGGGTCTCCCACATTGCAGGCAGATTCTTTACTGACTGAGTCATGGGGAAGCCCAGTGTTCTATGAATCCACTTTAATATAAAATAGCTTTTAAAGAACAAGCTGATGCTAATGTTTTAATTGTAATAGGACCATTTTGCTTGCAAGTAAGAAAATCTAATTAAAATAGTTTTCTCATCCGACAGGTCTGGAGGTAGGGTGGCTCCTGGCTTAGTGCTATAATGATTGACTCAGTTTTTTTTCAACTTTCATCCAGCTCCCTCCATGGTCAGGAGATGGTTGCAGCAGTTCTGGCTAACACAGTCTCACACAACTGTCCAGGTAAGAAAAGAGGGCCTCTTCTTTGTGTGTCTTGGAAACGTTTAGTAAGAAACCTTGTCAGAAGAAGGACCTTTCCACTGTTCCAGCCTGCACAGACTTCTCTTCAAGTCTCATTGGCTAGAACAGGGTCACAAGGGAAATAAAAGTACCAGATTAGTTTGGGTGACCTAAGAGTCACCTCTGGGGACTGGGGTTGGAGCACTTGTCCATGTAGATGAGCACAGTTAGTTGTCAGGATGGAAGAAGAGTGGAATGGGTGCTGAGCAAGCAAACAAAAACCTTCTACACTGACAAGTACAATTTCAAATAATCAGAAAAAATGATTCATTTATGAAGATATAATATTAAAATGTTATGCAGTAGTTAGAGGGAATAAGTCAGAGAAGGCAATGGCACCCCACTCCAGTACTCTTGCCTGGAAAATCCCATGGACGAAGGAGCCTGGTAGGCTGCAGTCTCTGGGGTTGCAAAGAGTTGGACACGACTGAGCAACTTCACTTTCACTTTTCCTTTCATGCACTGGAGAAGGAAATGGCAACCCACTCCAGTGTTCTTGCCTGGAGAATCCCAGGGACGGGGGAGCCTGGTGGGCTGCCGTCTATGGGGTTGCACAGAGTCAGACACGATTGAAGTGACTTAGCAGCAGCAGAGGGAATAAGTGAATAGCAACATACGTAGGTCTTAAAAGCACAGTATTCATGGCAACAGTGGGAAAGAGAACACAATCTATTGAATAATACAGTTATTTATGTTGCTTAAAAATACATGAACACTGGAGCTTTGACCTGCTGCTATAAGAAGTGTAAGGTGGTATAACCATTTGGGAAAACTTTTGGACAAAAGCATGCCTTACTTCCGAATAAATTCATCTTCTAGGTATATATACATGCATGCCTATGTGCTCCAGACATATCTGAGAGTTTTTATAGCAACACCATTTATACTAGTCCCAAACTAGAAACCAGTCACCCAAGTGTCCATCAGCTAGAAGAATGGGTAAATGAATGACGGTGTAGTTCCATGCTAGAAGACTAACTGAATATAGTATTCACTGGAATACTGTACGGCCATGAGAATGAATAAATGACTGCTCCATGCTGCAACTAGTGAAAGAAGTCTGTTACAATAGGGTACTAACTATATGATTCTATTTACATAGATTTTAAAAATAGACAAAATTAACCTATAATGATTGGAGTCAAGATAGTGACTACCTTTTGGGGAAGGTCAGAGTTATTGGGATGGACTTCTGGTGAACTGCTCATATTTCATTTCTTAATAGGGATGGTAGTTTCATGGATTTTATTGTGAAAATTCACTGAACTGTATATTTATGATGCTCATTTTCTGTTAATATATGCATGTTATACTTAAAACTTTTTCTGTAAAAAACTACATGCATGCAAAATAGCATTTATTTAATGAGTAAATGGGGATACAAAGAAAACTCAGTCCCTGCCTTCGTGAAGCTTAATTCTAATAATAAAAATAAATGTAGTAGTAGCAGCAGCAAGTAATACCTAAATAGTGTAGATTATGTTCCAGGTCAGACTGTAAGCATATGAAATAGATACTATTATCATCCCCATTTTAGAGCTTAGGAAATTGAGACACAGGGCTGCCTACTGAAGATCACACTGTAAGTGGTAGAGTGAGAAGGCAAGCCTTGTAACCCTGTCTCTACAGTCTAGCTTTTAACCAGGATGCCCTACTGCCACTCATGCTAGTGAAGGAGAAAGACAACAACAGATAGAGATAGGTACAAAAATATCTCAGTTCAGTTCAGTTCAGTTCAGTCGCTCAGTCATGTCTGACTCTTTGTGACCCCATGGACTGCAGCACACCAGGCCTCCCTGTCCATCACCAACTCCTGGAGCCTACTCAAACTCATCCAGTCAGTGATGCCATCCAACCATCTCATCCTCTGTCGTTCCCTTCTCCTGCCTTCAATCTTCCCCAGCATCAAGTGAGGTCTTTTCAGATGAGTCAGCTCTTCTCGGGTGGCAATAACTGCAACTGAGTAAAAGCAGAACACAGAGGCGGAAGGCGATAAGAAGGAATCGCTATTTAAAATAGGAAATTTTTCTCCCTCATGCTTGTCAAAAACAAAGCGATGTTTGGACGAAGACATGAAGGAAATGAGTGCGTCAAATGGACATGTGAGCAACTAGAGTGTTGGGCAGAAAAAAACAGCAAGAACGGATGCCCTGAGGTGCGCATAGTAAGTTCAAGAACTGGCTAGGAGGCCAGAGTGGCTAAAGCAGAATGAGATAGGGAGAGGAAGAGATAAAGTCAGAGCCAGCAGACACCAGATCGTGGGTTCCCTTTGGGCCAATGTTTGTATTTATAAAGAGACATATAGCCAATCATTTACATAGTAAACAGAGTGTACCTTTGGGAGAGGAGTGGCTGAAGGAACCTTGACCAAAAGAAATAGATACAAGGGAGGGACATAGCACCAGTCTATTAGACCAGAGTATCATGAGTATTATTAACTCAATTCTACACCTGAGTTGTGGGGCAGAGGTGTAGCTTGTTGTAGCTTTTAACCAGAAAGAACTCTATATTCCATCTCCACATCACCATAAATTATCCAAAAATTAAAATGCTGGCACCAAACCTCTTCTTCAGAGAAGAGAGATATACCCTCAGTGTGTTAAGACTTTTCCAATTCTGATGATTCATTCCCATACAGGCGGCAGTATTTATAATGGACGATACTGCCTTTGGCCTGCAATGTGCAAAATACCTCTTTTTCCTTATGACAAAGCATCTTACCAAAAAAGTAATAAGACATAGTTTCTACAAACATATTAACATTAACCTTTTCAAAACTATGTGATTTAATGGCTTAATTTTTTCCTGGAAATGTCAGGTATATTGAAAAACTACATGAATTGATGCCTAAAACATTGTGATTTCTTCAAAACAAATATTCTGCATGCACACCAGTAAACCCCAAGAAGGATCAAGCGTCATTATTTGTATTTAAACTTAAATAGGTTATTTTTTGCCCAGAAAAAAAGTTTACATTTTTACTGGTAATATGAAAGATCTTGCTTTAGGTTAGAGAGATTTTTAATCAGGAAAATTATTGCAAATTCTGCCTCCCTCTTTATTTTGGGGATCTCAAAACCCAGAAGAGTATCTTTTAAAAAGGAAAATTGTCCTGTAACTATTCAGATGAAGTTATATTTTAAAACATTGCCTCCTGGGAGTTCAGAAATTGAAGTTTTGACTTTTTCAAGGACTTTCAAAGAAAAAAGGGTAGGAAGAGACCCATCTTCTGTGATTTGACTCTCAGGCGAGCTTCTAGACTTCATAGCTATATTAAAATCTAATTGTAATAAGGGTGGGGACCCTGCATGTTAATTTATGATACATTTATTAATCTGTTCACTATTTATTAATCTGTTCACTGTCTTCTGAATATCAAACACTGTGCTAAGTACCTGGGGTATATTGACAGACACAGGGCTGCCGTCACAGCGCTACAGGCTAGGAGGACAGCAGACGTTAGTCATACAAGCACATATAAAACTGCAAGTGTGACGCGCACCGTGGAGGGGAAGCTCATGGTGCAATGAAAGCCTGTGCAGACGACTCTGGGCTAGTCAGGTCAGTTAGGGAAGGCTGCTCTGGAGACACGATGGTTACCTTCTGATCTGAAGGGAGAGGGTAGGAATTTTAACCTGGAGACGGAAGAAAGGAAGAGAGTGAAAAATAGAGGGAAAACCCTAGTGATTAGAGGGAATAGAACTGAAAGTCAGTTCTGGAATTCTTAATTAGAGAAAGGGAGAGTATAGATGAAGGTTATATTCATTCATTCATTTAATTAAAATGTATTGAGTAACTGCTCTGTGCCAAATCTTGTTCTACAGGTTGGAAATATTAAAGAGCTTTTAGTTTGTCATATGAGGAAAGATAAGACATTAAAAAGTTTTAATCATGCAGGGATGGAGGTGGAGTGGTGATGTGATCATATTTGTGTATGGCAAAGTTAACTAGCTCCAAAATGGAGAATGCATGAGAACAGGCCAGAGAGTATTCTAAGAGGCTCTCCCAGAACTCCAGGGTAGCTTGCATGAGGAAAGTGATGCTGGAGATGACCGGCATCATTGGGTGTAGACAGTTTCGAAACAGTTTAGGAAGCAAAATAGCACATTGTGATAGACTGAGGCGGGCAGAAAGGGAAATGTCAAGGATATGTCTGCGGGTTCTACTTGCATAGCTAGATGGGTTGTATAAGATAGTGGCAATAACAATAATTAGCATTACTAACCTCTTTGATCTGAGTTTTGGGATGGTGAGGGGCTGTGGGTGAAAATTACTGAGGTGCAGTCTGTAGTCAAAGTGGAGTCCTTTCTCCAACTCACCATCAGTGACCAACAGCAATTGCCTCAAATTTCCACTTTCTTTTTTTCTGGACGGAGTAGACATGTTCTAAGTATGTTAGGACTTCACTGGTGATCCATGTGAACAGCAGTCTCTCTCATGAGCTGTGCTGCTTTGGTCATGCAGTGTTGCCAAGAGTCCTTTTCTCTTTAGACACAGTTATCTTCTGAAAAGAGCAGTAAGACATGATTTCCCCAAAGCAAAGAAAGTATCCAATGGAGAGGTAAAGCAAGGAGTGGAGAAGAACCCACCCCAGATTCTCAGTTGGGAGCCAGGTCAGCTCAAAGTCCAGAGCGTGGAGATACGGTCTGTACTGCGGGAGCCTAGGGTGGGGCATGTGGCAGGAGATGAGCCAGAGTGCAGGCTGAGGTGGCATCCCAGAAGACCCTCTGCACTTTACTGAGGTTCGACTTTACCCGAAGGGCAGTGGGGAGACTTTGAAAAGGTTAGGAAAATGTCAGGAGTAAGATTAGATTTGCATTTTAGAAAGATGACTTTATAATAATTTAAGCTGTCATTTTATGAACTTTTTCTGATTAGGTGTTATTTTCACAATAAAAATGATTCTTAAAAAAGGAGAGCTGATTTTTGTCTGTTATATAGACTGGATTAGACTTGCAATGTGAGACAAGATAGAAGGAAGCTCGTTAGAAAGCTATCGCAACAGGAGGTTGCTAAAGTGGAGCAGAGGCTGTGGACTCTGGAGCCAAGAAGACTTGCATTTAGATAGACCCTGCCTTTGCCACTTCTCCACTGTGTGAGCCTGGGCGGCTGGTTCTCTTCTCTGGGTCTCAGTTTTTCTCATCTGTAAAAATATCGGCAACAGTACATCTGTACCTTCTTTTCCATTTTGCATATTATGTATATTAAGTTCTCAGTATCTAGTATTCCCTGTAAACATAGTTCTTATTTTAATGATGAAAAGAGTCTGAATTAAGGCAGAAGCAATGGGAATGGAGAAGGGAGGAGAGATGACAATGGTGTTAGGTAGGTTGATTGTATAAGCCTCAGGGACTGATGAATGGATGATGGGGAACTGCCACCATACTTCCCAGGGATCCCACTTGGGTAGAATTAGGCAAATAGCGATTCCAGTGTCTTTGAAAGAGAAATCAGGAGGGCCAGGTTACTGGTTTTGGTGGGGGAGGTTGGGAATGAGGGGGATGACGAGCGCAGTGTGAGCCTTGGTTCACACTTGAGATGCCCTGAAGACAGTTGGCTATGTGGGTCTATTTCTCTATGAGGAGGTGGGGCTTCGGAATGGATATTAGGGAGGAACTTGCTAAGGAAAATATGCTGAGCGTGATTAGTAGAAGGCCAGGCTTAGGGTCATGGGGAGCGTGAGCATTTTAAGAGGACAGAAGCAGAATAGGAGACAGGAAATAGGGGGATGGGGAAAGGCAAAATGCCAGAGAGATGAAGAGGAGGAGCAAGAATTATGAGTCAAGAGAGAAGAGAATTTCAGGAGGAAGGCAGTGGTTAATACTGCCAACTGACACAAATAGGTCAGCTAAGGTTTTCATGCAAAGGAAAAAAAAAAGCATTTGATTTAGCAACTTGGGGGTGGAGTGTGAGGGTGGTGTTCCAGTTTTGCCAGAGCCCCTTGAGTAGAGTTGTTAGGGTTGGAATCCAGATTGCAGTCTGTGGAAGAGTAGACAGGAGGTAAGACATGGATATGGGCTGAAATTGTCCTCTGTTCTTTTTATGAGGGGAAAGAGAAATAGAGGGATGGTAGGGTTTTGTTTGTTGGTTTTAAGAATGAACACTGGGGTGTGCGGGGAAGTAGCCAAACTAGGGAGAGAAAGAAAAGGGCTGATTATGCACCGTGTGGGAGGGGGGGACTTCGCCGGCACAGGTGAAGGAATTAGCCAGAAACCAGAAAAGGGAGCTCACTTCCTCTGGAAAGAGAGGAGAGCTGGCATGGCCGGATGCAGATAAAAATAAATAAAAGCGTGGGATGGAGAGGTGTGAGATGTTGAGGAAGTTCATGCTGATGATCTCAGTAGTCTCTGTGAAGAGAATGGCATTGGCCACAGGGCAAAAAAGGGTAGGATCTTGGTTCTACTGAGCTGTTTGTGGGGTCATGAGCAGTTGGTTGCTCAGTGGTAAAGAATTTGCCTGCAATACAGGAGATGCAGGAGATTTGGTTCAATCCCTGGGTTGGAAAGATCCCTTGGAATAGGAAATGGCAACCCAGTCCATTATTTTTGCCAGGAGAATCCCATAGACCGAGGAGCCTGGCAGGCTACAGTTCCTTGGGGTCTCAAAAATAGTCAGATGGGACTGAGCAACTGAGGCTGAACACTGCTTCTGTCCGGCTCTGGCTCTATAGGGCTCCAGAAGGCACCGTTGAGTAGCACTGCAGATCCTGCGGGCTGGGTGTCCTCTGCTGAAGGTCCTCATCGCAGCCTTGAGGAAAGGGGTTTCCGAAACAAAGGAGCTGAGCGGGATGGGAGGGCAAGGCTGAGTGCATGCGAGAGCTGACTGGGAGGCAAGGTGGACGGATGCGCTTGGATCCAGAGAATGTGGACCATGGTGGAGTGTGGTGAGGACCGGGGACTGTGTGTTTAGGAATTTGAGGCTGTGGTTTTAGCAAAACGCAAACCCTGAGCAGTTAACACCTGTAAACTGAACAGAAGGGTATAGGATGGGGGGTGGGGGGTGGGGCTGTGGTTATCTACATGGCTGGTTTTAGTTAGATGGTCCCTAGCTGGTGGTCCCGTTTTTCTCTTTCCTGAGTGGAGGCAGCAACTTTAAAAAACCGAATTAAAAAAAATGATTTCTGTAATTTGAGGTCTTTGGACAATGGTAACACCAGAAAAGATGATAAAATATTGATGAGACCAAAGCAGTATTTATACAGGCATTACAAAAAGCTTGGGCCATATTCTAAATTAAATTTAAAAAAAATCATTACAAGACAATGCATAGGTTATTCTTTCTTCTTTTCCTAAATTGCTTTAAATCTTTTATGTCATATCTTAGTGAGAGAAAATAAAATGGGCTACATGTAGCTACTGAAACTGGATTTTTTACTAAGGCTACTGTGTGTGTATGTGTGTGTTTACCCATCAAGGAGTCCATCTGTGCATTTTTGGAGCACTCGATGTCAAATATTAGTGATAAACAAGATTATGTATTGGAGTTAATATCAGTAGCTAAAACTCTCTTTGCAGTTGACTTTTTAAAATAGTAAGAATAAAGTATTGAAATCAAACTGTTCAGAAATTTGTCTTTCAAATAAAAATATCTTTAAAATTCTGGCAGGTGGGCAAAGTAAGCAGCCAGCCTGAGGTTGGAGGTAACAGAATAGTTCTGGAAGGGGCCAGTTATAGCAATAAATGTTTGCTGCCAAGAGCTGTCTTTTAAAAGGAGTGCTTTCCCTTTTCATAAGTTTCCTCCCTTGAACTGGTCTGGTTGCAGGAGGGACTGGGGAGAGAAATTAAACCTTTTAGGGGAGCCCATCAGTGATTCTTGTGGGTGATGGGGTTAGTGTGATGGAAGTCAGATTTCCTGCCAGAAGTTGACTTGGTGCTATAAAATAAGAGGAAGAGTGTGTATAGTACCACTGTTCTTGGCAGCCCAAAATGGAAACACGAAAATGCCGACTATAGGAGAATAGATAAATACACTATGATTAATCCTCACAGTGGAATATTTACTTGCCATCAAATAAAGTGCAGATAGACATGACACTCGGATGAATCTATCACAAAATGTTGGTGAAAAAAGAAAATCCCCCAAAACTATTTATAGTACAATGCTACTTTTGTAACATTTAAAAACAAGCAAAGGAATAAATAAACACAAAGCTCAGGACAGTGTTTACCCGTGAAGTGGTGAGGCTAGAGGACACACAGGGGATGGCGTGGGGAGAGCACATAAATAGATGTTAGCTGTTAGTATCACTGCGTTAGATGGTGTGTGCGTGTTTATACGTTATCTAAAATAAATAAAAGAAAGAAACATGAACGGATTGGTGGAGAAAGTGCATCAGAAACCAAAGAATTGTATGTATTCAGCAGAATGACATCACGGGCAACAAGTATGACCATAACTTGGGCCCTGTTGACAAGCCCAGCCCTTCTCACTGGCGAACAAGACTGAAGAGCCCCTTCCCACAGGGCTTTACCTTCTAGTATGAAGATAGTCTGCAAACAAAGAATTTGAGAAAGTAATAAGTTCTTTGAGAGAAAAATAAAACCAAAACCATAATAATATCTCTTTATGTAGGTATGTGTGGGTATGTCTCTAGGCTAGGTGCCCGGAAATGGATTAGTTGGATGGAAGAGTATGTGCATTTAAATTTTTGATAAATACTGCCAAATTGCTCTCCAAAAGAGGTTGTCCTAATTTATATTTCTACAACCTTCTTTTCCCACATTTTTGCCAACACTGGTGATTATCGATGATTATCAGTCTTTTGGTTTAGCCAACTGGCAAAATATGGCATCTTATTTTTGCTTCAAACAACCAATTTTTAGATGAGCGTTTGGCAGGAGAGTCATTAGTGAAATGAAGACTCTGCATATTTCTTTTCCATTATTGGTGAAAGAATGGCTGTAGTTGTCAGTCAGTTCAGTTCAGTCGCTCAGTTGTGTCCGACTCTGCGACCCCATGGAATGCAGCACGCCAGGTTTTCTTGTCCATCACCAATTCCCAAAGCCCACTCAAACTCATGTCCATTGAGTCGGTGATGCCATCCGACCATCTCACCTTTCTCAGCATCAGGCTCTTTTCAAATGGGTCAGCTCTTCGCATCAGGTGGCCAAAGTATTAGAATTTCAGCTTCAGCGTCAGTTCTTCCATAAATATTCAGGGCTGATTTCCTTTAGGATGGACTGGTTGGACCTTCTTGCTGTCCAAGGGCTGCAGTTGTATTTGCCTAAAATTTTGGGGGGAACAGTTGTGCTCTGTGTTTAGAGCTATTACTCTCTAATCCATTTGGTCAGAAGTAGTGTTTCCCTAAAACACTTGGAGGGATGGAAGCGGGGAGAAGGGAGATTTATTCAATGCTTTTATATGGTATTTTTATGTGGCATTAATGCTTTTAGGTGCTTTCACATGTTCTTTCTTTTAGTTTCTGCTTCATGGCAGCCCTTTGAGGAAGTTGGGAGACTCAGAATTGAAGACTTGCCTTAGTCATGGAGTTAGGAAGTGTTTCAGCTAGCTCTCACTTCATTGCACATACTCCCCACTCCATCCACCCCCCTTAAACCTTACAGAAGATGGCATTAATTTAAGGATTTAGTCCTTTAATGGTTCTATTCCAGTTGTTTCCAACCTTGGCTATATATTGAAATCTCCTGGAGAACCTGAAAAAATACTCACACCTGTGTTCTACTCCCAAAGATTCTGAGGTAATTCATCTGAGGTGTACCCTGGACATTACAATTAAAAAAATTACTGTTCAGCCAAGGTTGAAAGCCACTGGTCTAATTCTATGATCTCTTTTTAGACTTGTGTTCGTTACCTATAATGCAGTTTTGTGATACTCTTTTGCTATCTTATCTCCTAAAAGTTTTTCAAGTTTTTTTTTTTTTTTGGCTTGAGACTGTTGGAAAAATTCCATAATAGGCTTTGGAATAACTGCAGATATCCTGTTGTGAGATGGGTAGAAAGACTGCATTACTAAATTGGGGTTGGGAATTGCTGAACAAATTATTTCTCAGGTCTTTATTTTGCAGTTTTAAAAAATCAGCAAACCAACTGCAGCATGACATAAGCAGTCTCATCTTGAAGAAGAGTATCAGCAAAATATTAGTATCACAACTTTTTCATGAATATATTTTCATCTGTTACTGAAGATAAAATAGCACAGAACAGAGCTCAAGAAAGGAAATATGTCAGCTACAATAAATGAAATCTCATTCAAATATTATTCAGTTTTTCTGGGGATATTTACCCACTGCCCTATGAAAGTAATGGCTGCTGCTGCTGCTGCTAAGTCGCTTCAGTCGTGTCCGATTCTGTGCGACCCCATAGACAGCAGCCCACCAGGCTCCTCTGTCCCTGGGATTCTCCAGGCAAGAATACTGAAGTGGGTTGCCATTTCCTTCTCTAATGCATGCATGCATGCTAAGTAGCTTCAATCGTGTCTGACTCTATGTGACCTCATGGACAGCAGCCCACCAGGCTCCCCTGTCCATGGGATTCTCTAGGCAAGAATACAGGACTGGGTTGCCATTTCCTTCTCCATATGAAAGTAAAATACCTACTGATGGTCTACCCCATATATGATGAGCTTAGAAGTAAAATCATTTCTCCCATCTGTGATATCAAGATGCTCCCCCCACCTGTAGGACATCTTTAGAAAAGCTAGACATAATTATTTTGGCAACTTAAATGGGAATAATCATGCTTCTTACCTATTCAGTTGTTGTGGTTTATCCTCAATATATGTTGATCTTTGATGCTGATTTTCTTGGTGATGTGGGCTACAGTTATAGGAGGACTGTGTGGAGACTTTAGCAGAGACCTTGTTTTTTTCCTTTCCAAAGCACTTATTGTGGTTGTTGCTATTAATATATTCACTTGTAGGTTTTTTCATGTAATTCTGAATATGGAATCCTATTTGATCTCCGCATGTGCTGTGCATGGTAGCATAGGCCAAGCCAGACTTGGTGGACTTTGCTTTTAGTTCCACATCAGTGATTTCCTATAGAACTTTAAGTTATGCTATGTCATAATTTCCTAAATCTATAAAATGGAAATCACAGTTCCCGAAAAGTAAATAATAGACTATATGTGAAAGCGCTTTATGAGATAGTTCAGTACTATTTATTTTTAAGTAGTCCGTTTTCCTTCTAATATCTGTAAAATAAGCTGTTCTTGAATTTGCTCTCTTGTGTGTGATGAGTGTGTAAAATTGGAGTTAAAAGACCTGGTGTGAATCAGGGCAAGTCATTTAGTCTCAGCCTTACTTTCTGTCTTTAAGATGAGAACAGTAGATAGATGCTGCCTCAGGTGGTAGATGGATTAAATACTATCATCAGGATGAAAGTACTTTGTCAAGGGCAAAGCACTTCACAAGCATCAGCTAATTCCTCATTTAAATTTGGGTGCATGACCCATCCTTCAAGTCATGTATCTTTTTTCTCTGCACCACGGCCCAGAATCTCAGTGCTACCTCCAGAATTCCCATCTCTCTCCCACCTTACTGCTGCTTCACTAGGTCCTTCCATCAGGGCACCTCCACCTTTTGACCTTTTCTTCTTTCACCTTCATTAGTCCCATCCCTCTCCCACATTATATTGGCATTTTCTTTCCCTAGATTTCACTTTCTTCATTATAAAATTACACTTCTATTAATATAGATTAGGATTACACTTACTTTTTGACAGCTGATTTACTGCTGCTTGTGGCTAGCATTTTAGATGACTAATCTGTTGATTATCCCAAAATAAGCGTTACTCAATTGTGTTGTCCTTTCAGAGCGTATACTGTATTTTAGCAGTGACCAGAGTACCAGAACCCACAGTAATGACAAATATAAATATTTCGGATCTGTGTTAGATCTGACTACATGTTTAGGAATGTGCCTTTTGTTACCATCCAAGATACTCCTTATAGTCAGCACTCTAACTGGAGTGCTGCTCCGAGATGGAAAAAAAATCCATCCCCCAGCACCCCCCCTTTATTTTTGGCCTCACCGAGCCGCTTGTGGAATCTTAGTTCCCCAACTAGGGATCAAACCCAGACCTTAGGCAGTGAAAGCGCAGAGTCCTAACCACTGGATCTCCAGGGAATTGCCTTTTCTGGATTCAGATGAAAAGTTATTTAATAATATCTTGATTATATTTAAATAATTTTAACAACATCATATAATAATATATATTTTAATTCTTTTGTTGAACTTTGATTCAAATGGATGATAAACTTTTAAAATATTATACAAATCTCCTGAAACACATGTGTAACATAACATACCTGTCCTTAAAAAAAAGTTCCAGTCAGTTCTGTTCCTGTCATAATAGTATTTGTAGTCTACGATGTTTCCACCACCCCCAGAGTTTCCTGCTGCTGCTGCTGCTAAGTCGCTTCAGTCTTGTCAGACTCCTAGCAACCCCATGGACTGCAGCCTACCAGGCTCCTCCGTCCATGGGATTTGCCAGACAAGAGTACTGGAGTGGGTTGCCATTGCCTTCTCCTCAGAGTTTCCTAATGTCTCCTTTTTTTAAAAAAAAGTCATCATTTTTAGGTGGTTTTTTTTTTTTTTTTTTTAGCACAGAGTTCCTAAAGTCAGCTGACTTCCCCTAGTCATGTATACCTAACGCAGAGCAATTGATTTTTGAAACTTTTCTGTGAACTCACAGGAAAAGGTAAAAATGAGTAAAAACCAAGCCAAACACTCTGATTACTCTAGAGATTTTTCTTCTTGGGAGTTCTTTATCTTTTGCTTTCTTCTGGGTGTTTTACTAAGTCATAAATTTTAACAACAAATCTTCTACAACTGCTTTGTATAGCTACATCAACACACATACAAATTTGCTTCTAGATAACTAATAAATTTTAAGTTGTTCTTGATAAAAACAACGCCTCCTTCCTTTGGGCTGTGAGACTGCTTGGGCTGAAAGAGATCAAGCGATTATTTAGCCCTGACTCCTGTATTTATTACCAGAAGGGGAACTGGGCTCTAAGGAGGTGACAGTTTAATTG
Source organism: Bos mutus (assembly GCF_027580195.1). Lineage (NCBI taxonomy): Eukaryota > Metazoa > Chordata > Mammalia > Artiodactyla > Bovidae > Bos > Bos mutus. The sequence goes on from NC_091623.1 coordinate 26,630,697, forward strand.
AGTTCACATGATGACTCACTTTATTGGGGAGTTCTTAAGAAAGAGTATTGTTAGGCATATCTATATAAGAGATAAAAAACATCTGAGTTGCATTGGTTTACTCATGAGCTGTTGGCCATTTCATCTTTCAGATGTTATTTAGCCATTCTTCTGTTCCCTTGGTAAGGGGAATAACAGAGGCAGAGTTCCTGCCCTGAGCTTGGAAGTTATAGGTAGGTAGGTAGATAGATAAATAGCTGGTTAGATAGATGTTCAAGGAGGAGTGAAGGAAAGTTAGCCTCTCTTTTTGAAATTTACTTTTCCGGCCTTGTATGGTCTTTGTCAATTCTCAACCTTAGAAAAATGAGATTTTAAAGGGTATGTCTGGGGAGGAGGACCCCAGCATCCCTGAAAGAAGCCTTGGTTGAGGCACTTTCAGGGCAGGGCTGTTCTGGCTCTGTTGTCGAACAGCTCTAATTGTTTGAAAATTTTTCATTATATTGTGTTGAAATAGTCCCTGTAATTTCTACCCACAAATCCTAGTTCTTTCTGGAAAAACTCAGACCCAGTATATTCAGTTGACTTCCTTCCTCCTCATGGAGGCCTCTTGTCTCTGGAGTAACCACTCCCACACCCTTCAGCTTTTCTCCATAGGGCATTATTTTCAGACCTCTGATTGCTATTCTTAGGGCTCAGTCTGGTTTTGAATTGTGTCTTTTAAAATGTGAGGTTGAGAACTGAGTATCTCTCCAGATGTGGTTGTCTCTCCATTATGGAATGTATGGCAGAACCATAACATCTGCTAGCAACTACATTTCTATTAATAGAGACTAAATGCATTTGCTGTCTTGGTAGCTGCCTTTGTACTCTTGACACATATTAAGCTTGAAAACAACTAACTCCCCTGGATATTTTCTGCATGAAATGTTATCATATCAGTTCTCTTCCAGTCGATGTTTGTGCAGTTAAATATTTTGAACTGACGTTTATCTATGTTAGAGGTTATATTATGGTTTCATTGGAGCAAGAGCATCTCAATTCTTGACCTTGTCCTTGATTTAAATTATTTGTGTACTTTCCTTGTAGTAAAAGAATAGTTTTCAGCATTTTGAAGGGAGGGTGTGCTTATTTTTGTTAGAAATACCTAGCAAAAGAAGCACTGTTACTTGACCTTAACATTAAAAAAAAAAAAAAGCTGTGTATGTATAGTATAGGGTTTATACTACATAGTGAATAGTATGGTGTATTACCCAGACTTCTCCTTCAGAACCAAGTCACTAGTAACCGGGAAAGGGTCCTCTCTGGACGTTGCCCTCAGGCAAAGGTTTATCTCACATAAATCATGCCACCTTCCCAGGGACCGCCTACATACAGTGACTGATCAGGCAGGAGAATGAAGACTCAGTTTCTTTGTTTTGAAGACGAGCCATCCTAGCTCCAGAGATCCCAGGGTGACAGCTGAATCCTTTATTGTGAAGGCACTGAAGTTCAACCTTCTCTCTGTTCACACCTGCTTCTTTGACTCCCTCAAAGGTGTGGATCCCAAATATACTGCAATAGACAGCCCTGTTGTGTGGTCTTACTTAGCTGTGGGCTGTAGCAGGCACTCATATGCCTTATTTTATTTAATCCTTTTATTTAATTTAACCCTGAGAGGTAGCTACATGTCATTCCCAAGTTACATAGGACAAACTGACGCAAGAGAAAGTGAGGTGTGTTGTTGAATGCGTATAAGTGTTAGCACTGACATCGGGATTGGAGGTCCATCATTCTGCCTCTTATTCTACTATGCTTTCAGAGGCTTTCAGAACACAACGTGTGCATGTTTTGCTGGAGGCTTCTAATCTACCCTTAGTTTGAACTGATTATGTGAGACTGTCGATAAGGTCCCCCAAGCAGTACATGGTCCATCCATAAGTTTACCTATAGGAAAGCTAGTCTAGTGGTCATTGTGGTTTGTTCTCTGATGGAGAGAAGGGAGTAATTTTACTTGGTAACTTCTTCAGGGTGGATACCTAGATTTGTGTCTCCTATAGGCCATGAGAATAAAAAAGAAAATGGCAGCCAAGGAACAATAGTTTTTTCTGCTTTGACCCCAGTGTTTCTTGACACTATCGACCAGGTAGTAATTGGAAGCCAGGCTTGGTGTTTCGTTGCCATGAACAATAGTGAATGTTGAATAGAAATTATGTCAGAGAGTGCAGAAAGTTACAGACCCTCATAAACCCAGGGAAGATTCAAAGCTAATTTTGGTTCTATTATGTAGCAGATAAATTTGGCGTTAGAGTACTGCAGACACCTGTTGAGTGGTGGGCTGATGAATGTAATTGCAGCTCTTATAAAGTTTTCAGTCTTGTACTTTCAGTAAGTTGATAATGATTAAATCGAAAAACTGCTCCTTGGAAGAAAAGCTATGACCAACCTATACAGCATATTAAAAAGCAGAGACATTACTTTGCCAACAAAGGTCCATCTAGTCAAAGCTATGGTTTTTCCAGCAGTCACATATGGATGTGAGGGTGGGACTATAAAGAAAGCTAAGTGCTGAAGAATTGATGCTTTTGAACTGTGGTGTTGGTAAAGACTCTTGAGAGACCCTTGGACTGCAAGGAGATCCAACCAGTCCATTTTAAAGGAAATCAGTCCTGAATATTCATTGGAAGGACTGATGCTGAAGCTGAAACTCCAATACTTTGGCCACTTGATGCGAAAAACTGACTCATTGGAGAAGACCCTGATGCTGGGAAAGATTGAAGGTGGGAGGAGAAGGGGACAACAGAGGATGAGATGGTTGGATGGCATCACCGTCTCAATGGACATGAGTTTGGATAAGTTCTGGGAGTTGGTGATGGACAGGGAGGTCTGGTGTACTGCTGCTGTCCATGGGGTCGCAAAGAGTCAGACACGACTGGGTAACTGAACTGGACTGAACCTTTACTAATTGCAGAATGTGCTTCAAACACTAACCTTGGGGGGCTATCTGCCTATAGCTTATTGCGTTTGTGAAACTTCTCTTCATTTTGCCTGATTTTCACCAGTGATATTTCTCGACTGTGGTTGGTATTATGTGGCCTAGGGGAAAAAAGCCACCTGCTTAACTATTTAAATAGTCATAAGTCTATAGTTTCCTGAAATAACCCAGTCTTACTTTCTTAGAAAGGTGTGAAATTCCCTTTTCTGGGAATTGTTTTTGCTTCTGATTCTTGTCCTCAGTGACATCTATGCTGGTATTTTATTTCCATGCTAAGTAAGGTAAAGTTAAAGCATAACAATTAACAAAAGATTCCACAAAAATATAGCCAGGGGACTTCCCTGGAGGTCCAGTGGATGACTCTGTGTGCTTCCACTGCAGGGGGCACGGGTTTGATCCCTGGTCAGGGAACTAAGATCCCTCATGCTGGTCAAAAAAAAAAAAAAAATTATATATATATATATATATATATATACATACATATATATAGCCAGACCAGATGACCCCTTTGTTCAACCCCCTTTGTCCTCTTTGCACTGACCGTACATGTTGGTAATGGCTGTATATTGGGGTATGTTTCTGACTTAAATTTTTTAAAGGCTAATAATTGTCTCCTGGTACTTGTTATTCCTATTGTCAATATTTCTTAGATATGATATTTTTCTAAAAATATATTTTTTAATCCCTAATGAGTGCATTCAAAAAGCTGGGGTTTGATGTGAGGGATAGGACAGTTTTTTCCTGGTGTAAACCAGGAACACAATAATATTTTTGCTCTTTTCCATCACTGTTTCTTGGAACTTTGAAAGCACATCAGTGAATCAGCTTTCCCAAATGTCAGTGGATTGAGCATAGCTGGGTGTTATTGTTTCTAACTTTAATTTTTATTAAAAAAGTCAGTGGAATGAAGAAAAAAAATTATTGAGAGGAGGCGCAGGAGAGTCTTTTGGGCTTGAAATGCTATATATCCTGACCTTGAGTGGTGGGTACATTCACTGAGCCTTGTGCATAAGAGCTGGGCTCTACCTTGTATATATATTATTCTTAAATAAAGGAAACTGATATTTCCTATTTTTGAAGAGTCTTTTATTTGAAAGCATTTAAGACATGAAATAAAGCAAGGGAAAGAAGATTTTAAAGTATAATGCACTGTGGAACTAAAAAATACCATGTTCTAGAAATATAACTAGCAATATTTGTTATGCAGAGTGGGTAGCCCTCCACCTTCCAGCCCTAGATCTTTGTGTTTTTTTTTGTTGTTGTTGTTGAACTATAGTTGATTTACAGTGTTGTGTAGTTTCAGGTGTACAGCAAAGCGATACACATACATACGTGCTGCCCTGATATCTCAGTGGCAAAGAATCCTCCTGCCAAAGCAGGAGACACGGGTTTAATCCCTGGGTCAGGAAGATCCCCTGTAGAAGGAAGCAACCCACCTCAGTATTCTTGCCTGGAGAATCCCATGACCAGAGGAGCCTGGTGGACTGAATCCCATGACCAGAGGAGCCTGGTGGGCTACAGTTCGTGGGGTCGCAAAAGAGTTGGATATGACCCCGTGACTAAACAACAACAAATATGTATTTAGGTATACACACACATACCCTTGCCCTGAAGCTTTTAGACTCTGTTTCAGCCCCTTGGCCTGGTGCCAGAGAGGAAGTGCTCTTTGTGCCAGATTGTTCTTACGTCTGCCCCTCCTGTGGGATTTAAAGCGTTAATTCTAGGGCAGTTAACCTGCAGCTCTTTCTCCATGTCTGTGATCTTACTACGAAGATGTACTACGTTACTACTATGTAACGAAAGAGCAAATATTGTCCCTGGGATGGTCATGCACAAAGTTTCCAACAGTCAGAGGGGAATTCAGTGAAGTCAGGGGTGGCATTAAGAATATCTGTTATAGAAACAGGAAGCGTCATGAGTATCTGTTATAGAGACAGGAAGCGTCATGAGTGTAATGAGGATGAGAACAGGCTGGAATACTTCCATTCCTGTTAAGACTTTATTAAGCATTTGTGGCAGAAAACTGCTAGTGCCGGCAGAATCAGGAAGAGAGAAGGAGGAACAGGGTTCTGTGAGTTCCAGGCTAGGTCCACCATTAAAAGAGGTTTGAATGTCACTGGGACACTGTGGAGTTTGCGCACCCTCTGACCGTGAATCCTGTGGAGAGAAGGAACCTCAGCAGCAGGGCCTGAGAGCCAGCCTGGTTGTGTTTGGCTGTTCTGGACCTTTTCTTAGGATTTGGGACTCTGTTTTCCCCTCTGACTCTACAGTGTTCTGTTCCTCCCCATAGCTTACTATGTGATCATAGTTTCTCTCCTGACATCTGTTTCTCTTTTTAAACTTCACTTTTTACCTTTTCTCTTCTATTTTTGAGTCCCATCCTGGACATTTTTTAAAGTAGCTTGGGTACAAATTCTTGGTTCAGCAGCCAGCTCAAGTTTCATTTCTCTCGCCACTTCAGCTGTTATTGGTTTCCCTTTTCTTGTTTTGCTTACTATCTGTTCTTTTTTTTTTTTTTCCACGTGGCACACTATAATTTCTGACCTTATTTCACAAGTGGTTCATATGACTTATGAAGAAGAATGATTTACTTCTTCAACTTCTTTGGAGGGAAAAACATAACCTTTATTTTGTATCCACTTCAGGGGATAGCACATTACTTTAGAAGTATTAAGTAACCAAGATTTATCTGTTGTTGTTCAGTTGTTAAGTCATGTCTGAGTTTTTGCAATCCCATGGACTGCAGCACACCAGGCTTCCTTGTCCTTTACTATCTATTGGAGTTTGCTAAAACTCATGTCCATTGAATCGGTGATGCCATCCAGACATCTCATCTTCTGTCACCCCCTTCTCCTCCTGCACTCAATGTTTCCCAGCATTAGGGTATTGTCCAATGAGGTGGCTCTTGCATCAGGTGGCCAGAGTACTGGAGCTTCAGCTTCAGCATCAGTCCTTCCAATGAATATTCAGGGTTGATTACCTTTAGGATTGACTGGTTTGATATCCTTTCAGTCCAAGGGACTCTCAGGGGTCTTATCCAGTACCACAGTTTGAAAGTACCAATTCTTTCGAACTCAGCCTTCTTTATGGTCCAACTCTCACACCCTTAACATGACTACTGGAAAAACCATACCTTTGACTATACAGACCTTTGTTGGCAAAGTGATGTCTCTGCTTTTAAATATGCTGTCTAGGTTTGTCATGGCTTTTCTTCCAAGAAGCAAGCGTCTTTTAATTTCATGGTTGCAGTCACCATCTGCAATGATTTTGGAGCTCAAGAAAATAAGATCTGTCAATGCTTCTACTTTTCCCCCATCTGTTTCAGTTCATTTCATTCACTCAGTCGTGTCTGACTCTTTGTGACCCCATGGACTGCAGCATGCCAGGCTTCCCTGTCCATCAGCAACTGCTGGAGCTTCCTCAAACTTATGTCCATCGAGTCGGTGATGCCATCCAACCATCTCTTCCCCTGTCGTCCCCTTCTCCTGCCTTCAATATTTCCCAGCATCAAGGTCTTTTCCAATGAGTCAGTTCTTCGCATCAGGTGGCCCAAGTATTGGAGCTTCAGCTTTAGCACCAGTTCTTCCAATGAATATTCAGGACTGATTTCCTTTAGGATGGACTGGTTGGATCTCCTCGCTGTCCAAGGGACTCTCAAGAGTCTTCTCCAACACCACAGTTCAAAAGCATAAATTCTTCAGTGCTCAGCTTTCTTCACAGTCCAACTCTCACATCCATGCATGACAGCTGGAAAAACCATAGTTTTGACTACACAGACATTTGTCAGCCAAGTAATGTCTCTGCTTTTTAATATGCTGTCTAGGTTTTTCATAGCTTTTCTTCCAAGGAGCATGTGTCTTTTGATTTCATGGCTGTCGTCACCATATGCAGTGATTTTGGAGCCCACTGTTTCCATTGTTTCCCCATCTACCCCATCTGTTTACCTTGAAATGATGGAACCATATGCCATGAACTTTGTATTTTTAGAGTTGAGTTTTAAGCCAGCTTTTTCATTTTTCTCTTTCACCCTTATCAAGAGGCTCTTATTTCCTCTTTGCTTTCTACTGTTAGAGTGGTGTCATCTGCATATCTGAGGTTATTGATGTTTCTCCCAGAAATCTTGATTCTAGCTTGTGATCTACCCAGATCAACGTTTCACATGATGTACTCTACACAGAAGTGAAATAAGCAGGATCACAGTATGTACTTTTGATGTACTCCTTTCCCAATTTTGAAGCAGTCCGTTGTTCCATGTCTGTTTCTAACTGTTGCTTCTTGATCTGCATATAGGTTTCTCAGGAGACAGGTAAGGTGGTCAGGTATTCCAATCTCTTTATTTCCCAGTTTCTTGTGATCCACACAGTCACAGGCTTTAGTATAGTCAATAAAGCAAAAGTTGATGTTTTTCTGGAATTTTCTTCCTTTTTCTGTGATTGGACGAATGTTGGCAATTTGATCTCTGGTTCTTCTGCCTTTTTTCAATTCAGTTTCTACATCTGTAAGTTCTCAGTTCACATGCTGTTGAAGTCTAGCTTGGAGAATTTTGAGCATTACCTTCCTAGCATGTGAAATGAGTGCAACCGTATGCTAGTTTGAACATTCTTTGGCATTGTCCTTCTTTGGGATTGGAATGAAAACTGATCTTCCAGTCCTGTGGCCACTGCTGAGTTTTCCAAATTTTCTGGCCTATAGAGTACAGCAGTTTAATAGCATCATCTTTTAGGATGTCAAATAGCTCAGCTGGAATTCCATCACCTCCACTACTTTTGTTTGTAGTAACACTTCCTAAGGCCCACTTGACTTCACACTCCAGGATGTCTGGCTCTAGATGAGTGAGCACACCATCGTGGTTATCTGGGTCATTAAGACCTTTTTTTTATAGTTCTTCTGTGTATTCTTATCATTTCTTCTTAACCTCTTCTGCTTCTGTTAAATCCTTGCTATTTGTGTATACTTCATTGTGCCCATCTTTGGTTGAAATGTTCCCTTGGTATTTCTAATTTTCTTGAAGACATCTCTAGTCTTTCCCATTCTATTGTATTCCTCTATTTCTTTGCATTATTCACTTTCTTATCCCTCCTTACTATTCCCTGGAACCCTGCATTCAGTTGGGTATATCTTTCCCTTTCTCCCATGCCTTTCATGTCTCTTCTCAGAAAAGAAGACCTTCTCAGACAACCATGTTGCCTTCTTGCATTTCTTTTTCTTAGGGATGATTTTGGTCACCGCCTCCTGTACAATGTCATGAACCTCCCTCCATCCATAGTTATTTAGGCACTCTGTCTACCAGATCTAATCCCTTGAATCTATTTGTCACTTCTGCTGTATAATCATAGGGGGTTTGATTTAGGTCATAGCCGAATGGTCTAGTGTTTTTCCCTACTGTCTTCAAGTTAAGCTGAATTTTGCAATAAGGAACTGATGATCTGAGCCACAGTCAGCTCCAGGTCTTGTTTTTGCTGAAGATGGAGAAGAGCTTCTCTATCTTTGGCTGCAAAGAATATAATCTATCTCATTTCTCTATTGACCATCTGGTGATGTCCATGTGTAGAGTCTTCTCTTGTGTTCTTGGAAGAGGGTGTTTGCTATGCTCAGTGTGTTCTCTTTGCAAAACTCTGTTAGCCTTTGCCCTGCTTCATTTTGTACTCCAAGGCCAAACACTACTCCAGGTATCTCTTGACTTCCTACTTTTGCATTTTAATCCCCTATGATGAAAAGAATATCTCTTTTTGGTTTTAGTTCTAGAAGGTAGGTCTTCATGGAACCATTTGATTTCAGCTTCTTTGGCATTAGTGGTTGGTGCATAAACATGGATTACTGTGATGTTGAATGGTTTGCCTTGAAAACAGACCGAGATCATGCTGTTGTTTTTGAGATTGCATCCAAGTACTGTATTTCGGACTCTTGTGTTGACTATGAGGGCTACTCCATTTCTTCTAAGGGATTCTTGCCCACAGTAGTAGATATTAGTGGTCATTTGAATTAAATTCACCTATTTCCGTTCATTTTAGTTTCCCGATTCCTAAAATGTCAATGTTCATTCTTGCCATCTTCTGCTTGACCATGTCCAATTTATATATGTGGAATGAGCAAATAATGTATTCATGGTTTCTGTAATATTAGGTACTCAATCTTTTGTTGAAAGTTAATGCCCTGTAAAAATGAGTCCATAAGGATATTATTTTGAATCTCAAATAATCTCATTCTTAAGGTTGCATTCTTTATTTTCTTTTAATTTTCCTTTTGCAAATCAATCTGACAAGAGAGACTATTTGTGTGTGTAGGAAATCCTTTGCCCAATTTAGGCTTCCAGTAAACACAAGTTTTAAATAATGCAACATGGATATGGCTCATTTTAATCTCTAAGTAATTACCTGGACCCTTCAATAGGGAAATAACTTTTCAGACAGATCATTAGAAGCACATTTGTGGTAGACTTTTAAGGCATTAATAATCATAGAGATTGTCTTAATTGCTTTTGGAGTGAAGAATTCTTTTATAAAATGAAGAAATACTTTCTCATTCATCTGTTTTGCTAGGCTGGGCTTTCTTAAATTGGCTTGCTTTAAAATGGGCATACTTAAGATTAAAAAAGCTCCAGAGACCTTCCATCCATTTACAAATACAAAAATAGCAATAATGACTGACAGAGACACCCCTTTTCGCCTGTCAGTTATGGGGACTATTTAAGGTTCTTTCTTTTTCATGCTCTAGAAGTAATGTGAGGTTTAAATTCAACTCCCTTTAATCTGAAACACTGACTGAGCTCCAAACCACTTAGCAGCCTGCCATTTTTCAATGGGAGGGGAAAACAGCGATATAATTTACTGTCCACATTTTATAGTTTTCCCTTTAAAAAACCTGCTTACACAGTTCCTGTATTTGCAGAAACTAGAGAGTTAGATGGCTTTTAAATGCAGCCCTGGCTGGGCAGTGCTGGCAAACTCAAAGCAGCTGAAGGGCCACCCTAGCTGGTGCAAGGTGCTGAGAGATAAGGGGCTCTGGTAATAAAGTCAGGGGAAGTATGAAGGAAGATGGAGGCATCATCAGGTTGATGAGCCGAAAGGGGAAGCAGTGTTCAGGAAGGACAGAGGGTCATGGCTGGGCTCCACTGCTGAACTGAAGTGCACACCAAGATAAAAGTCGTGTCATTGTTTTAGTCAGGCAGCAGCATTTACTGGGCACTGACTCACTGCTGGGGAGTTTGTTCTCCATTACCCTATCTGAACCCTGGTCTCTTAGAGATTCAGCCAAAAGAATCTCTGGCCTCATGATGCTTTTATTATTGAGCAGGCGGTGTCTGCCCTGGGCCTTGTCTAGGAAAACTGGAGAAGAGGTGGGATTCGTGAGGCCTCACCAGCAAGATGGTGTTCTACCCACCTGGACTTTTCCCACTGTCCTTGTCCCCAGGCTACCTTGCCTCACGTTCTTCAGCAGTTTTCATCTTCTCCTGTTCACTTCCAGCTCACCTCTTCATGAAGCAATTACTGAGTACATACCATGAGAAGGCAAACACTGGAGAAATACTGTATTCACCAGGGTTCTCAGAGAAACAGAATTAATAGGATATCCTATGTATGATATAGCATTTAGATATAGATATAGGTAGATACATATGTGTGTGTGTGTGTGTGTGTGTATGTGTGTGTATGTGTGTGTGTATCCCTGTCAATCTATCTATCCATCTGTCTCTACAGTTGACTCTTGAACAACATGATGGGAGGAACGTTAGGAGCACAGACCCCTGCACAGTTGAAAATCCGTGTATAACTTTGCACTTGGCTCTTTGTATCCAGGGTTCTACACTCAACCAACTGCAGATAGTGTAGTAGTGTAGTCTGGATTTATTGAAAAAAACTCCATGTATAAATGGACCTGCACAGTTCACACTGTGTTCACACAGTTCACACTGCTGTTCAAGATCTCTCTCTCTCTCACACACACACTAATAGGATTGATCAATCTGTTTTTCCATCTGTCTGTCTATCTGAACATCATCTATTTAGATTTATTTTAAGAAACTGGACTGTGGAGAATGGCAGGATCAAAGTTTTCAGGGTAAGCTGACAGGCTGGAGACCCAAAGAAGAGCTGATGTTGTATCTCAAGTCTGAAAGCAGTCCAGAGACTGCCTTTCCTCTTCACTGGGGGAAGTCAGTCTTTTTTTTTTTTTTTTTCTGTCAACATTTCCAACTGATTAGATGAGATCCATCTAAATTATGGAAAGTAATTTGCTTTTTGCAAAATTTGCTCATTTAAAAAAATATTTCACAGCAACATCTAGATTAGTGTTTGACCAAATATGTGTGTACCATAGCCCAGACAAGTTGACACATAAAATTAACCATCATGAGTCCTATGTATCTTACAAAGGAAAGTAATATAGGCCCTTGTCTGGAATGAAAATGTGTTTAATAAGAGAGATGGTCACATAAGTAAATGAAGTGAAGTGAAGTCACTCAGTCGTGTCTGACTCTTTGCGACCTCTTAGACTATAGCCCACCAGGCTCCTCCACCCATGACATTTTCCAGCAAGAATACTGGAGTGGGTTGCCATTTCCTTCTCCAGGATCTTCCCGACCCAGGGATTGAACCCGGGTCTCCCACATTGTAGGCAGACGCTTTACTGTCTGAGCCACCAGGGAAGTCACATAAGTAAGTAAATAACTATAAATCAAGCCATGATCTTTGTGATGAGTTCTCTGTTGGCTCTCAACAAAGAACTTTGGGAATCTAGAGCAAAGGATAATCAATTCTGACTGGGGGTCATCAGAAAGGCTTAATAAAAGGAGTGTGATTTGCGGTGGATGTTGAAAGCTAGATAGGAGTTTGCTAAATGAAAAAAGGTAAGGACAAGTGAGGGGAAAGCAGTCTAAGTCCAATAAAAACAGAATTTGTCCATGAATTCATATATTCTCTAAAAATTCATGAAGCACAATTTCCATGTCTCTTGTTTAGGTACTTATGATATATAGCAGAGAAGCATCTCTGCTCAGAATGAATAATGATAATGGTCACTATTTGTGGAATGCTTTGTTTATATGTATTATCTCAATTACTGTCCCACCATCGGTGGGAATGGTTCTCGTGGTGAAGCTCAACAGTAGAGTACAGTATCTGTGGAATGCGGAGGGTCTACTGAGCACACTCCTGGGACTAGGAGGACAGGGAGTTGCTGGCCTCGGAGGCTTGGGCTGAAAGGCATAGCCTTTCCATTGGCAGGCAGATCCTGAAACAGGCGAGTCTTAAGCCCAGCTTTTCTTCACACCCCAGGTGACTCTACAGGTGTTCTAGAATAGCTGGAAGCTTGTGTGACAGTATCCAGGGGAATGGAACCTATAATAATCTTGTCTTTGGTTCTCTTCCTCTAAGGCTAGTTTTCACTCCAACTCCAAAGAAGGGCAATGCCAAAGGATGTTCAAACTACTGTATAATTGCACTCATTTCACATGCTAGCAAGGTTATGCTCAAAAAAACTTCAAACTAGGCTTCAACAGTATGTGAACCGAGAACTTCCAAGATATACAAGCTGGGTTTAGAAAAGGCAGAGGAACCAGAGATCAAATTGCCAACATTCATTGGATCATAGAGAAAGCAAGATAATTACAGAAAAAATATCTACATCTGCTTCCTTGACTACATTAAACCCTTTGACTATTGAATCACAGCAAACTGTGGAAAATTCTTAAATAGATGTGAATACAAGACCACCTTACTTGCCTCCTGCAAAACCTGTATGCAGGTCAATAAGCAGCAGTTAGAACTGGACATATGGAATAATGAACTGATTCCAAATTGGGGAAGGAGTACAACAGACTGTATATTGTTACCCTGCTTATTTAACTTATACATAGAGTACATCATATGAAATGCCAGGCTGGATGAATCACAAGTTGGAGTCAAGATTTCCAGGAGAAATACCATCACCTCAGATATGCAGGAGATATCACTCTAATTGCAGAAAGTGAAGAGGAACTAAAGAGCTTCTTGATGAATATGAAAGAGGAGAGTGAAAAAGCTGGCTTAAAACTCAACATTCAAAGAACTAAGATCATGGCAACTGGTCCTATCACTTCATGGCAAATAGAAGGGGAAAAAGTGGAAACAGTGGCACATTTTCTTTCCTTGGGCTCCAAAATCACTGGGGACAGTAGCTGGAGCCACAAAATTAAAAGACACTTATTCCTAGAAAGGAAAGCTATGACAAATGTAGGCAGTGTATTAAAAAGCAGAGACATCACTTTGCTATCAGAGGTTCATATAGTCAAAGCTATGATTTTTCCAGTAGTCATGTAGAGATGTGAGAGCTGGACGACAGAAAAGGCTAAGCACGGAAGAATTGATGCCTTCCAAACTGTGGTGCTGGAGAAGACGCTTGAGACTCCCTTGGACAGCAAGGACATCAAATCAGTCAATCTTAAAGTAAATCAATCCTGTATTCATTGGAAGGACTGATGCTGAAGCTCCAATACTTTGGCCACCTGATGAGAAGAGCCAACTCATTGGAAAAGATCCTGATGCTGGGAAAGATTGAGGACAGGAAGAAAAGGGGGCGAGAGAGGATAAGATGGTTGGATGGCATCACTGACTCAATGGACATGAATTTGAGCAAACTCTGGGAGATAGTGGAGGACAGAAGAGCCTGGTATGCTGCAGTCCATGGGGGTTGCAAAGAATCACACATGTTTTAGTGACAATGGAAATGGAACATTAGAGAGATTAAATGAATTTCTCAGAATTCCACAGCGAGTAAGTTGAGGTTCAGCCACTGACTGCCTAACATCAAAACTTGTGCTGTCTTCACTAAGCCATAACGCCTTAACACCCAGGCTAATGGGAAAAACAGTAATTGTTATAGTCTGAATTTTTGGATTTCCCTACATCTAAATTCATATAATGAAGTTCCAGCGCTCAATGTGATAGTATTAGGAGGTGGGGCCTGTAGGAGGTGATCAGGTTATGACAGTTGAACCTCTAAATGGGGTTAGTGCTTTTATAAAAGAGATCCATAGATCATGTGGGGATACAATGAAAAGCCTGCAGCTCAGAAGAAGGCCCTCACCCAACTATGCTGGCACCTTGATCTCAGACTAGAAGTCTCCAGAACTAGGAGAAATAAATGTCTGTTGTTTGTAAGCTGTCCAATCTGTGGTATGTTTTTTAATAGCAGCCTGACAGACTAGGAGAAATGATTGAACAAATGGCTCCAAAGGAGTGGGGTCAGTGCTATCATGGAGGTATCTTTAAGGCTCAGATGATGGAGATGTGAACAAAGGTGTATGCATTGCAAAGTGTGCTGAAGCGAGGGGGCCAGGAGTCTATGCAGCTGATAAAGCCAGAACCAAGGTAGAGGCTCTGGGAAGAGGAAGGAGGGACTTGGCATTAGATGAGCATTCAGTAAGTCTAGGAGACAAAGTTTAGTAACTGATTTTGGGAAAGTAGAGCAACTTAGGTATTCAGATCAGATCAGATCAGATCAGTTACTCAGTCGTGTCCGACTCTTTGCAAAGGTATATCCTCAGCTAATTGAAGTAGAAGAATTATGAAAATATGTTTCCTAGGTTGTGGGATTTCCAAGAGGTCCAGAGAGTCAGGACTGGGAGCCATGCAGCCAGGAACTGTGCTCGTACCACACCGTGGGGTTGCTACAGTGAAGAGTCCACTATGTGTCACACCACAGATGACCACTGATGCTGGGCATGGGATTCCAGAACCTCCACCACTGCCTGCTCCAAACTGCATACGTCTACCTTCGACCTCATGAAAGTAGGTACTGTGCAGCTCTGGCTTCCTTCCTCACTGGGTCAGAAGCTTGCATCCTGGTTACAAGGGAGACAGGGAAAGGGGCATTCAGCCTTTTCTACTTTTGAGGATTTGAGGAATTTCTCAAATTTGGAATGGATGATCAAAAGATGCTGGTGGTCAGCAACATTCCTACTCAGGTGGAGAAGGAGAGGGAGGGCTCAGAACTGACCCCAAGGTTTCCCGCTTAGTGATTAGAGATACTGTGACTAAGATCAGGGGACTGGAAAGAGGAATATGTTTGTTGAGCTAAAAAATTTAGTTTGTCTTCAAATAGATTGAATTTAAGATATCTGAGCATATCAGTGTGGTGACAGTTATGCAAAAAGCAGCTAGAAATTTGGGTCCCAGGCTCAAAATCATCAGTATGGCTAGAGATGTATATCTGGGAACCAGTATACAGATGTGGGGGCTTCACAGGTGATGAGTCTGCCATTGCAGGAGATTCAAGAGATGGGGTTCAGTCCCTGGGTCAGGAAGATCCCCTGGAGTAGGAAATGGCAACCCACTCCAGCATTCTTGCTTGGAAAATTCCACATACAGGGAAACCAGGGGGGGCTATAGCCCATGGGGTCAAAAATTCATACACAACTCAGCACGCACATGAGCAGATAGATGTGGGAATGGACAAGGTTGATTGGGAGGTACATAACCCTGGTGAATGTTGCCTCTGAAGGGCAGATAGGAGAGAAGGAAGACCCACTCAAAGATTTTAAGAGGTAGAATGAGAATCTAAAGACCGAAAATTAGAGGGTCATAGAGCTCAAAGGTACACAGGAAGAAGATGGTGCTCAAGAGAGTGAAATGCTTGATCAGAGAAATGAATATAGTGAGGGTTAAGAGTCACTGTGTCTCTCAGTTAGGATTTCATTGGTGGTATGTAGAAGTTCTTTTACTTCGGGCCAAGACCATAACGAGTTTAAAGGCAAACACTCATATACCCTATACTTTTCTTTAGTTATCCTATATACAGCTTTCCTCCCTTTGTCTCCATCTGGTCCTCAAATTTCCTCCTCTTAATCCTTCCAGTGTCCCCTTTCAAGACCAGCTTACCATACTTTTCCTACTAACAAAACCTCTCCTCAAGCAGGATCCCATTTTAATGTCAGTCCCCAGCTATGCCTCTCCCACCCTCGCTGCTCCTGTCAGCTTCCACTTTCTTCTTCTGTGTCTCCAGTCCGTCTCTGTTTCCCTTTGGTGTTTCTTCAGTTGCAGCGTCCCTCATCTAGCACCCCACGTTGGTGCCTAGGCCCGACCTGGTTCCCCAACTCCTCGTTCTGAGTGTATTTCCCATCCACCAGTGGGACTCCCATTTGCCCCAGATTCTGCTCGTACTCCACGTACTGGAGCCTTCACCTGCACCCACCATCTACTCCCGTACTCCACGTACTGGAGCCTTCACCTGCACCCACCATCTGCTTGGCACTGGAGTTGGTCTCATTCTTTGGAGACTTTCCTGGCCAGCCATTGCCCTACTTTTCTCTGCCTCTCTCTCTCTCATTTCTAGTCCCTTCTCTCACTTTGCATTTTTTTTTTTTTTCTCTCCAGACTATGTACTTTTATACTTTGTACCTGTCCTTTTCCTTGATCTGCTAATTTTAGAAAGAAGTATACCTAAAGAAGTTCCTTACCTTTCAGAGGCCAACACTGATGTATTTATTGGTGCAATGATATGATGACTGGGATTTGATTAAAAATGTTCAGGATGGGGTTTGGTATAATTGGAGAAATGACTGGTTATGGATTGATAATTGTTGAAGCTGAAGAGTACCTAGGGGCTCCTTATGGGCTTCCTACTCCATATACTCTCTATTTTTGTATATGTTTAAAATTTTCCATTAAGATGCCTTAATGAAAATAGCTTAAATGTTTATACGTAAATGTATGTGAGTAAATAAAATGAATTGACATAAAAAACACTGTTAAGTAATACTAGCATAAATATGATTTGGCAAAAATTATGAAGGTGATATTTGATTGCTTGAAGTGGGGAAAACACTAAGATATAGACAATGAGCTTGGAATGAGTGGGGATATAGAGAACTTGAGGAAAGAAATCTCAGCAATTGCATCATTGGGGCTTGACCCTCTTGGTGAAGGGGTCCATATGCTCTCCAGGGAATGCGGGGGTGGGGAAGTCTGTAAGACTTGAGAAATTCTCAGACAGCTTTTGTGGGGAAGTGGAAGGAGCCAGCTAGAGATACACTGCAGCTGAGTTTAGAGAATGTGCTTCTGCAAAGGGCCACTCACCAGTATCTTAGCAATCTAAATAGTCTTCTTAGTGACTCCAGGGATCCTCATGGGTGCTTCATGAAGAGGAACTGAAGAGCTTCTTGATGAGGGTGAAGAGGAGAGCAAAAAAGCTGACTTAACAGTTAAAAAACTAAGATCATGACATCTGGTCCCATCACTTCATTGCAAATAGAAAGGGAAAAAGTGGAAAGAGTAACAGATTTTATTTTCTTGGGCTCCAAAATCACTGTGGAAGGTGTCTGCAGCTATGAAATTAAGACTCTTGCTTCTTGAAAGAAAAGCTATGGTAAACCTAGACAACATATTAAAAAGCAGAGACATTACTTTGCAAACAAAGGTCTATATAGTCAAAGCTATGGTTTTTCCAGTAGTCATGTATGAATGTGAGAGTTGGACTATGAAGAAGGCTGAGTGCTGAAGAATAGATGCTTTCAGATTGTGGTGCTGGAGAAGACTCTTGAGAGTCCCTTGGACTACAAGGAGATCAAACCAATTAATCCTAAAGGAAATCAACCCTAAGTATTTACTGGAAGGACTGATGCTGAAGCTGAAGCTCTAATACTTTGGCCACCTGATGTGAAGATTGAAAAAGACCCTGATGCTGGGAAAGACTGAGGGCAGGAGGAGAAGGGGATGACAGAGGATGAGATGGTTGAATGGTATTGCTGACTCAATGGACACAAGTTTGAGCAAACTCCAGGAGATAGTGAAGGACAAGGAAGCCTGGTGTGCTGCATTCCATGGGGTCGCATAGAGTCAGACACCACTTAGCAACTGAACAATGACAACAATGGATGCTTCATGTTTTCCGCAAAACAAGAAAAGTCTTTTCTGTGAAGACGTAAACTGCCTGTAGAACCTATTTGTTTAGAAAATCTGTTTTACATACTGAGTTTCAGGGAAGACATTTATTGCAACAAGTTCCATGGCTAAAATGAAGTTAATAAGCGTTGTCTCTGGCATAACTGTACTTTCTGGTGTATTAGGCACTTGTTGCTTCTTTTCTTGTAGATATTAGTGGGATACACTGTAGGATCGTGAATATTTGAGTCCACCTGAAAGGGAAGAAACATTATTTTTTACAATTTTTAATTAATTAATTAATTTGGGGGGTTTAAAATTTAAATTTCCAATTTTAAATGAAATCGTGTCTGACTCTGTGCGACCCCATGGACTGCAGCCTACCAGGCTCCTCTGTCCATGGATTTTCCAGGCAAGAATACTGGAGTGGGGTGCCATTGCCTTCTCCGAAAATTTAAATTTCCAATTTTAAATGAATTTTTATTAGAGTATAGTTGCTTTACAATGTTGTGTTCATTTCTTGCTATACCGCAAAATGAATCAGTCATACGTTTACATATATCCACTCTTTTAAGGGAAGAGAATTTGAAAGTGGCTGTTGCTCTTTGGAGTGGCTCATAGAGGTTTATTTGCTCTCTCTTTGGTTAAAGCAGTGGTTTTCGACCTACATGTATGCATGAACACACACAAATACACAATCAATTTCACATATAATTTCAAGAGTTCAAAGATCAGAAATCCCAGTTAAATTCCTAGATCTGAGCCGCTTGGCTGGAAGCTTTAATAGGGAACATGTCCATTGTGTTTAACAAACAGAAGGCTCATTTTTGACTCAGAAATGATGAGCAATATTGTCACTGAGACTGTTTATTCTCCATGCCTCAGAGGTCAAAGCTTGACCTTCTTACCTTAACCCGAGATTTACCAAAAGTTATTCATTTAAGTCTGACTCAGCCTGTTATCCCTTTGATTTCACATAATTGGCTAATATGCAAAACACTTGTAACAGTATAACATGTCCACATAGTACAAGTTGTATTTTATTTTGTAATTTAAAAAATAACCTGGCTTCTGAGGTGGCTCAGTGGTGAAGAATCCACCTGCCAAGCAGGAGACACAAGTTTGATCCCTGGGTTGGGAAGATCCCCTGGAGAAGGAAATGGCAACCCACTCCAGTGTCCTTGCCTGAAAAATCCCATGGACAGAGGAGCCTGGAGGGCTATAGTCCATGGGGTCACAAAGAGTCAGACACGACTGAGTGACTAAGCAGCATCAGCAGCATGTGTGTACAGACTAAAACAGTGAATCAGCAGCTCTCCTGCCATATTTAAGAATGAGAAGGAAGGGATCTAACCTTTATTGAGGATTTAGGACACATTAGTTGCTCTGTGAATAACTTACTTAGTCAACACAGTGTTGCCATTAGACAGATATTACTTTTTCCCTTTGCATGATGCAAAACCTGAGGTTTGGTAAGTCTAATAAATTTGCCTAAAATGACCAGTTAATGAGCCAGCATTGAAACCCAGGTTTCTTGTAAGTCTCTACTGAACAGAGAACACTGGATATTTGTTGCTCTTCGGCTACTTGTATTCATCTCTCTCTTTTCTGGAGAATTAGTTCTCCTGTTCCTATCTGCTGCCCCAGTCTAGTCTATGATGTGTCCTTATAAGTATTAACCAAGTTACCCTGCCTCAGGACTAAAGCTAGGATAATCACATTCTCTCTGATTTTTTTGTATCTTGCATGGAGAGACTCGAAGACTGAAAACTTAGTTAAAACTAATTCTTTCTAGTATTAACGTCATGAATGAACTAACTGTTGACTCCTGTTGCCTACCCACCCTCAGCTACCCTATTTGTTCTTTAGAATTCTTTTTGTTTCTGTGAGCTACTCAGTATTTTTTAATAAACTTATTTCTTCTGTAGGTTGTGTAGTTCTGTGGGCTGAATTGTGCTCCCCAAATTCGTATATTGATGCCCTGACCTCTGGTGTGATTGTGTTGGGAGATGGGGCCTTTGGGAGATAATTAAGTTTCAATCAAGTCATAAAAGGCTTCCTTGACAGCTCAGTGGTGAAGAATCCGCCTGCAATGCAGGAAACATGGGTTCAATCCCTGGGTCGAGAAGATCCCCTGGAGGAGGAAATGGCAACTCACTCCAGTATTTTTTTTTTTTTTTAATTGGAGGCTAATTACTTTACAATATTGTGGTGGTTTTTCCCATACATCAACGTGAATCAGCCATGAGTGTACATGTGTCCCCCCATCCTGAAGCCCCCTCCCATCTCCTTCCCCACCCCATCCCTCTGGGTTGTCCCAGTGTACCAGCTTTGAGTGCCTGTTTCATGCATCAAAGTTGTACTGGTCATCTGTTTCACATATGGCAATATACATATTTCAATGCTATTCTCCCCAATCATCCCACTCTCACCTTCTCCCACAGAGTCCAAAAGTCTGTTCTTTACATCTGTGTCTCTTTTGCTGCCTTGCATATAGGGTCGTCGTTACCGTCTTTCTAAATTCCGTATATGTGCGTTAATGTACTGTATTGTTGTTTTTCTTTCTGACTTACTTCACTCTGTATAATAAGCTTCAGTTTCATCCACCTCATTAAATCTGACTCAAATGCGTTCTTTTTTATAGCTGAGTAATATTCTACTGTATATGTATATGTACCACAACTTCCTTATCCATTCGTCTGCCGATGGACATCTAGGTTGCTTCCATGTCCTGGCTATTATAAACAGTGCTTCGATGAACATTGGGATACACGTGTCTCTTTCAATTCTGGTTTCCTCGGTGTGTATGCCCAGAAGTGGGACTGCTGGGTCATATGGCAGTTCTATTTCCAGTTTTTTAAGGAAACTCCACACTGTTCTCTGTAGTGGCTGTACTAGTTTGCATTCCCACCAACAGTGTAAGAGGGTTCCCTTTTCTCCACACCCTTTCCAGCATTTATTGTTTGTAGACTTCGATGGCAGCCATTCTGACTGGCATGAGATGGTACTTCATTGTAGTTTTGATTTGCATTTCCCTGATAAAGCCACTCTGGTATTCTTGCTGGGACAATCCCATGGACAGAGGAGCTGGGTGGGCTACAGCTGTGGGGTTGCAGAGAGTCAGACAGGACTGAGCACGCACACACGTATGCAAGATCATGCATGAAAACATCTCAAACCACTCCTGGCACACTCTAGGAAAACACACGTCATACAGGTGAGACTTTCATGGTGAGATTAGTGTCTTCATAAGAAGAAACACCAGAGAGCTTGCTTTCTTCTCTCTCTGCCATGTGAGGACATAGTGAGATGGTGACTGTCTGCAGGCCAGGAAGAGAGCCCTCACCTAGGAAATGAATTGGCCAGTGCTTCGATCTTGGACTTCTCAGACTCCTGACTCTGAAAAGTAAATTCCTATTGTTTAAGCCACCTGGTCTTGGTGCAGGAGACTTGGGTTCGATCCCTGAGTTGGGAAGATCCCCAGGAGAAGGAAGAGGCAATCTACTCTAGTATTCTTGCCTGGGCAATCCCATGGACAGAGGAGACTGGCAGGCTATGATCCCTGGGGTTATATATGGATATTTTCTGTTACTTGCTACCAACGAATTGACTACTATATAAAATGGCCAGTGAAAAGACATAGGTTTAACTCTTAGTACCGTGGTTTTGAGATGAAAGAGAAAAAAGGACAGAGGTCACAGCAGCAAATTTAATGACTTACTATCATTTCTAGGAGGAAAAGTTTTGTGAATAAGATGGGAGTTGAAACTGTTTAATAGTGTAGGATTTGGAAGTTATTTCTGGATTATGGCATGCTTGCTCTCGCTTTATCTCGGTTGCATGTTCCTCAATTCCAGCTTGACTGTGATTTAACCCTCCATGGTGTGCAGCGTTAGAAAATAAATTGGCTCAGGTTAGCTTTTCCTTTAGGCTGCAGAGGCGGGGAAATGAAAACTAATCCCTAAAAAGTGATCTGCCAGGGGGAAAAGCTGCACTGAAACGGGCACCTGAACTTTTTCTTTCTACTTGTTTGCTTTGGTCTTAAAGAATGAAAGAAATTCTTACTGCAGGAATTTCTTCACTGGCTCCTAGTCACTCTTCCTAATATAGGCTCATCTTTTATTTTTAGAGCTTTGTTTGGATCTATATGTCTTTTAGGTCTGAGTAGTACCTTCCATGAGATAATTCAATTCTGAGAAATCAAGTCAAGAGAAGATGAAATGTAAGGTTTGCCTCACCTCTGCTATACTTTCTGTCTGCTTTTAAGGTTGACAAAATTTAAAGTTTTAAATTTCCTCCAGGATTTCTTGGCATCATCTATATTTTTTCCTCTTAGTTACAGAACATTTTAAGTTTGATGGTATCCTAGCAATCATGCAGTCCACCCTTCTTATCTTACAGAAGAGGAAATAAAGGCCTAAAAAAGTATTTGGCTTGTCAATAATTATATACTTAGTGACTGAATGGGGACTTGAACACAGTTTTTTCAGATTTCCAGTTCTGCGTGCATTTTGCTTCCACAACCAGCCAACTAATTGACCAAGCCAAGAGAATAAAAGCAATTACCATTCAACCTAAACTAAAGAAAAAAATATGGAAAAGAAGAAGAAATAAAATTTTCAAAGTATTGAGTTTTACTAGGCAAAGGGGAAGATTTTGAGCCATGTGGAAGAAAGAGGCAGAGAGCTATCGGTTTTGGAAGGATTGCTTTTAAGCCCACTACCAGATTGCTTTATCCTCTGGGCAAGTGCCTGAATGTGTATTTCATGGGTTAAAGGATCCCTTCAAGGTGAACGAATGAAACACTGTCTCATTTCTATGTGAACAAAACTTTAAAAGGAATTTTTTCCTCTTGGGAGTTTGTCACATTAAATCTGCTTGGTTTGAACATCTATGTTGAAAACAGGCTAAGAGAACTTCATCTTATTTCTCTCCTTGGCTTTTTGCCTTCCTGTCTTGCAAGAAGTGACGCTGTCTGGGCGCCCTGTTCCTTCCACAGCTCGAGACTGAACGTCCCCTGTCCGCTGGGTAGCTCGTCTCTTTCTGGGGAACCACACCCTAGGTCAGGATGGTTTGTTTTCACTATAGGGCCAGCTGTTCCAGGATTACTTTTTCAGAGTTGGAAACCACAAATTTGAACCCTGAGGCAAAAGGCTGAGAATAAAAATGTAAAGAAAAATGTCAAAGAACTTTTTGTCAGACTGTCACCTTTCTGTTCAGAACTGAGTCTGTCTTTAGTGTTATTCAGTATCCCTGCTATAAACATATTGCTCTAAAGAACGTATGATGAAAAGTCCTAAGTATAAAGGGAAAACACACGTCCCTCTCCTTTCCTCTAGGCAACAAAAGCAAATATTAAGAAGGAGTAGAATAGTTGGAATTTATACTCTTCCTTTTGAATAAAGAGGCATTTCTTGATAACATGAAGGGTTTGGGCTCTGGGGTTGGACTCTCAAGTCCTTCGTTGTGTAATTAAAAGACAGTGATCAAAGCCAACATTTTGGTGAGGAAAACAACTTTGGAGCCATCCTTACCATAATGGGTTGCTGAAGTTGAGTAATTAGTAGCTACAGAATTTAGAGCAGGGTTTTAGGAAGTCAGTTTCTGTGGTTGAAAGCATATGCCATGTCATGAGAATTTACTGCACCATAAAAATATTCAATGAATTCTTTAAGACAAAGGAAAAAGAAAGAGATAAATATCAAGTTCAGTAATTGAAGCTTGTTGTGTTTTGGAAAGTAGGTTATTTTTTCCTTTGTATTTCGATTACACTTAGAAACTTTTGAATCATAAATCCCTGTGATTTTTAATAAAGGTCACCAACAATATAAACACACATTTAAAGACAATTCATAATCACATTTTCCCATTTAATGATACATATTTTTGCATAATAGTTTCTATAGTTCTTTTCATAAGCCTGTGTGTTTTATATTTTCAACCCCACTATTTTATGTTATGCTTTTTAAATATAACATTCTGTCTCTCACTATTAAAATTTCCAGTTTTTATTTATTTATTTTAAATTTTATTTTGTAATTTTACAATATTGTATTGGTTTTGCCATATATCAACATGAATCCACCACAGGTATACACGTGTTCCCCATCCTGAACCCTCCTCCCTCCTCCTTCCCCGTACCATCCTTCTGGGTCGTCCCAGTGCACCAGCCCCAGGCATCCAGTATCGTGCATCGAACCTGGACTAACAGTTACTATTTTAAATGATTGCATAATATTTCATATTATCTATCTTAATTTGCTAACTTCTACTGTTGAACCTTTAGATAGCTTTATTTTGGCAATTAGATGTGTGTTATAGATAACATTGCATTGAGCATCTTCTTGTTTGTAGGTATTTATTTTATTAGTGTTCAGTTTTGTCTCATAATTAAATTCCCACAAATGATTGTGATTATAAACATCTTTATGGTTCTTGCTGTATAACATGACATGTTGTTTTCTGAACTGTTTATGTAACATGACCGTATGACATCCTCGACAGTGCTACATATGTTGGATGTTGTTATCATTTCTTTGTTTTAATTTGCATTTCTTTGATTATTACTGGAATGAACATTTTTCCTTTGTGGATTTCCTTTTATTGTTTTTGCCAGTTGTATTTATTTGAATGTGCACTGTCTATGACAGTTCAACAGCTTATTTTTTCCTGTTTAATAGCTTCTCTGAGGAATAGTACACTTTGATCTCTGGACACTTGACTGTCTATTCTGAAGTCATCTTCAGGCCAGGAACACTTTTTTCTTAGGTGAGATTTATCTGAAAGCATCACACTACATTTTAATTGCAGTAACTCTTTGTACCATGAGGAAACTATTCCACGTCCTCACTGTGTCCTCTGAGAGAGAGAGACACCTCTGGAGACTCTTATACAGGCATTAACCCCATCATAGAGCTCCACCCTTATGACCTCATCCCACCCTAATTACCTCCCACAGGCTCCATGTCCACATATTACCACATCAAAGGTTACGGCTTCAACACATGAATTTTGAGGGGGATGCAAACATTCAGTCCCTACACTCTCTTTCTCCCTCAGGTCACTCCAACCTCTACCCAAATACACATCTTCTTAACTAAGGGGAACTTGATATGTGTTAAAGACAGAAGTACTAATAAAATTTCAGGAACACTTGATTGAGCTTATAAAAATTTAATCAATAGATATAGAACAAAATGAAATAAACAAGCGAAAGAACAGTGTGGGAGGAGATGGGGCATTTTATAGCAGGGCCAGTCTCGAAGCATGATTTGCCTTGTGGGTATGATGGCAGCATGTGGTTTTAAGAGTCCATTTAGAAGAATATTTTCATGTCTTGTAACTCATGCATTCTGAAGTTTGAGTCTCAGTCATGAATGGTAGGAATGGAGCTTCACAATACAGGGATCTCAACAGCACTAGGAATTACCCCTTGGGTGCCTCCACCCCTCCCCTCCCCTTCTCTCCCTTCCCTTCCCTGCATTCCCTACCCACGTCCCTTGCCCTAAGCTCCCACATTCCAACTGGCATCAGGCTAGTTACACATCTGGCTATTTCTTTATTTTCTTTTGTGAGTCAGAAATGAATCAATACCCTGGCAAGGAGTTAAAAAGGCTAGTCTTTACGAAGTGCTATTTTGTGGGTAAATACAAACACGATAATTTGAGTGTTTAAAAACTTAAGCTTGAATAGTTATTTTATGATTTAAAGAATCCTATTACTGATCATTAAAAAAAGTCAATTAGCTTGTAGGATCTGAATAAATCTTATTTGTACATGGTAAAAATGCAAGCATTAGAAAAAGGTGTACAGTCAAAAACAAATTTCCTTCCCATTCTACAACCCCAGTGCCTTTGTCTCTCTTTTTCTCAGAGGCAACCATTACTAATTTCTTGCTTGTGCCCTATGGAAACACTCTCTATATAGTCAAACTTAAATATTATTTATATAGTCCCCCTTAAAAACCCAAATAGGAAATACTGTATATACCTTGTGTTTATTCTTGTTTTTTCACTTTTAATTTAACTATGTTTTGCTTCTTGGAAACTGGTCTATATCTGCACACATAGTTTTATCCCATTCTTTTTACTGGCTGTATGATGAGAATGTGTTGTAATTTATTAAATTAGCCCCCTGCTAATAGGTACTTAGGTTATTTCTAGTCTTTTAAAAAACAAGCCCTAATGCATTGTAAAGACTTGTGTGTTTGTGCAAGTATGTTTGTAAATATATTTGCATGCTGAATAATCACATGAAGATAAATGTGGTATTGCGGTGATTAAAGCATGAATACTGGAGTTTTACTATCCACGACTACCTGCCTACCACTTATTAACCTAGGGGCAAGTTACTTAACTATCTGTACCTTATTTTCCTCATCTGTAAAATTGGTATAAATACAGATATAAATAAAGAGATATTGGAGATATACATATTACTGGTGCTAATACAAGTACAGCATTCTGACATCAGCATAAAAAATGGCCTCTATAATTTTCTTGTTGGGATTATTTCTTGGAAGCCAGAACCTTATCTTTTAGAAGTATCAATGCTATTACTGGAGAATACCTTTATTCCCCTCAACTTTGATAAAGAAGAACTCACTTCTAAACTTGTCCTAAGTATTGACATAATTGATGCTTAATTTTGGCTCAGAGAAGATGGTTGGGAAGGTAAACTGAGAGTAAGAGTTCCTGCTTACTCTCAGGTAGAAGCAGGAGGTTGAATTTAGCCTCACTTGTTTTTGAACGTTGGGTTGAAAGTCATCATTTTGGGCCTCAGTGTCCTTACCAGTTATACGCAGGGATTAGATAGATGATTCCTAAAGTAACTTCCAGCCCAAACAATTTTGTCTGTGCTTATTCCAGTCTCAAAATGAGGTATGATTTATATGACTTAGGCAATTCTGAGAGAGAAGTCTAAAACCTGACTCATAAACAGTGTCATTTTGCACATGTTGTTCCCTCTGTGTGGAATGACCTTCCCCCATCTGACTGTGTAGCTGAGCTCTGACTCATCCTCATAGACTTAGCTCCAGCTGGCTTTTCACCGTGAAGCCCTCCCTGGGTGCCCCAGCTCAGTTAGGCTCTCTATCCCTTTGAACTATCTTGGCCTCTGCATTACGTGGTGGGGTAAGGAGATCCAACCAGTCCATCCTAAAGGAGATCAGTCCTGAATATTCATTGGAAGGACTGATGCCAAAGCTGAAAATCCAATACCTTGGCCACCTGATATGAAGAGCTGACTCATTGGAAAAGACCCTGATGCTGGGAAAGATTGAGGGTAGGAGGAGAAGGGGACGACAGAGGATGAATGGTTGGAAGGCATCACTGACTCAATGGACATGAGTTTGAGTAAACTCCGGGAGTTGGTGATGGACAGGGAGGCCTGGCGTGCTGCGGTTCATGGGGTTGCAAAGAGTTGGACACGACTGAACTGAACTGAAGGGTTTTTAATTATTACCTGATAGCTTTTATTTGTCACCCCAGCCTCAGCCTTGATTTTGCATCTTTGATGCATCAAGGATGAGATGACACAGTCATTTCTTGGATTTTAAGTGTCAATCGAAAGTCTGGGCCCTTCAGAGAGGAGAAGGTATGTGTACGCAGATAAACACACTACCAGGAGAACACATGCTGAGCAACTAAAGCTCTGATGTGCCAGAAGGGAGAAAGCACTCTGGACAGGAGGGTGCCAGGGCTGAGGAGACGCTGTGGCCTCCGACAGAGGAGTGAAGCCCTCTGCCTGGTCCTCTCACCTGGTCCTTTCCTCGAACTCAGCACAGGACTAAGGAGAGTGACAGAAATACCCCAGGGGCATGAAGAATCTGAGCCCAGAGGGAAACCACGTTTCTTTTCCTCGAGAGTGCCCAGTGAGATGGGAAGAACCCAGAGTGGACATGGCCATGCACAGTACCCAGGTGCCCAGGCCTGAGGGGGCTCACAGAGGCTCAACAGTGTGGCAAGGTGTGGGAGCAGAGGGTGACTCCTGTGCTCCATCAGAGAGGGGCATGGGTGGAGAAGGGCTGAGCCTGGCTTTGCTGTATGTCCTGGGGCCCTGTGTGATGTGGGAGCCACCAAATGGTCCTGTGCATTGTAAAGGGGCAAGGAGATTAAACAGGGTTGGGCCCCAAGGTACTTTAGACCAGGAACATGGACAGAATCAACAGTTTGACCTACATGGCCCAACTCCTGAAGACCAGATGGAGAACAGTTCAGTAAATACCTGGACTTGTTGTTTACCCGCTCCCAACCTGCCCTTGACAAATGGCAGAATCCCAATTCAATTGAGATTCAGTTTCCATAACTTGGAGAAATAGGAACTCCGTGAAGTTTGGTAGAAATGGATGCTTTTGAACTGTAGTACTGAGAGTCCCTTGGACAGCAAGGAGATTAAACCAGTCAGCCCTAAAAGAAATAACCCTGCATATTCATTGGGAGGACTGATGATGAAGCTGAAGCTCCAATACTTTGGCCACTTGATGCAAACAACTGACTCATTAGAAAAAAAACCCTGATGCTGGAAAATATTGATGGCAGGAGGAGAAGGGGATGACAGAGGATGACATGGTTGGATGGCATCACCGACTTGATGGACATGAGTTTGAGCAAGCTCTGGAGTTGGTGATGGGCAGGGAAGCCTGGCGTGCTGCAGCCCATGGGGTCCCAAAGAGTCAGACACGACTGAGTGACTGCAATAAACTGAGAAATTAAAAATGTTTGATAAAGATTCCAAGGACTTCTAATTCTTCCATACTGTCTCAAATGTTTGACTCCTTATCTGCATTTCTGGATCATGAACTCTTTGAGGGCACTAAGTCTTCGGGCTTCCCAGGTGGTAAAGAATCGGCCTGCCAGTGCAGGAGATGCAAGAGACGTGGGTCCAGTCTCTGGGTCAGGAAGATCCCCTGGAGTAGGAAATGGCAACCCACTCCAGTATTCCTGCCTGGAAAATTCCACGGACAGGAGAGCCTGGGGGGCTAGAGTCCATGGGGTCTCAAAGAGTCCAACAGGACTAAGCTCAAACACACTGTATCCTCTATTTTATTTTTCCCTATGCTTTGCAAGTGCTGACACAGAGAAGGCCTGTAGTAAGCTTTTGTTGAATAAGTAAATGGACCTGTACTGGATAGCTCTTCTGTGCCACAACCTGTCCTAGGTGCCTTCAGAGCCCTGTGAACAAGACACTATTATCTCCATGTCGCAATCGAGAGCACTAAGTGAAGCACAGGAAGTGATGTAACCATCCCTGGGCAGATGGCAGGCAGATCTCATTCACATTCTAGGCCCTCTGACACTCAACTGCTTTCCTAGGCAAAAAGGATTCTCTTAGAGTCTGAATCGGAGAAGGCAATGGCACCCCACTCCAGTACTCTTGCCTGGAAAATCCCATGGATGGAGGAGCCTGGTAGGCTGCAGTCCATGGGGTCGCTAAGAGTCAGACATGACTGAGCGACTTCACTTTCACTTTTCACTTTCATGCATTGGAGAAGGAAATGGCGACCCACTCCAGTGTTCTTGCCTGGAGAATCCCAGGGACAGGGGAGCCTGGTGGGCTGCCGTCTCTGGGGTCGCACAGTCAGACATGACTGAAGCGACTTAGCAGCAGAGTCTGAATATACCTATGGAATTAGGATGAACATTAGTTTTTCACTTACTGTAGTAGATTTTTTTTTACCTATTTCTCGATTACTTTGAAAATAAACAGCAGGGTGTTCTCATTTTACTTTTCTTATTGATTACAAATTAGAAAAAAGTACCTATCACAATATAACTGTGATACTATATGATACTATAAGCATAATAAAGGTATGTGTGTGCTTAGTCGCTCAGTTGTGTCTGACTCTTTGTGACCATATGGACTGTAGCCTGTAGATTGAATCCATGGGATTCCCTAGGCAAGGATACTGGAGTGGGTGGCCATTCCCTTTTCCAGGGGATCTTCCTGACCCAGGGATCAAACCTGGGTCTTCTGCATTGCGGGCTGATTCTTTACCGGCTAAGCCACTAAAGCTTAATATTCTTGCTAATACTGCTTTGTTTGTTTATAAAAGAAATATAGGTTTTTATAGATGATATATAAAATTAGAAAAATACAAGAAGTTAGAATTCACTTATGATTTTACTTCATATAGATACCCACTACTAACCTTTAGTTATATTTCACTCTGATTGAAGAAAAATTAAAAAAATTGATGCTGACACTTTATATGTCATTATATCAAGAATGTTCTGCATAGTGTGGAGTGTTTAATATTCATTGAACCAAATCTATTTGGACTCTAGTGATCAGTGGGAGAAGTTATTAGAGTTACGGCTTCACAAGTAAATTGAAATATTCAATATGCAAATTCTTGCTTTAGATACTCTTCTGGAAAACTTCTAAAATTTCAAGGAAAAAAAAAAAAAAAAAAAAAAAAATATATATATATATAAAATTCAATAAGACTATCATGACTATACTAAGCTTTAATTGCAATTTGAAAACCAAGAAGATGATAAAAATCACCTACCTACCTGGTTTAGAAGTGGTTTAACAGTTCTGTGGGAGAGAGGAGGGGCCTCATGTCCCGGAGGACACAAGAGTGATTGAACAAGTGCAGTAACATCTCCCTCCACTCCAGAGGTGGTAAAACACTGGATTACAATAGGGAGTAAAAGTTTAGGACTAGATTTACATTTCAAGCTTTCTAAAAAATTAACATGTCTGTTTCAGGCCAGTTAAAGAAGCAAGGTACCTTCTACTTAAGGCATCAGAATTTTCTCAGTATGAATGGAAACTGCTATAGGATTGTTTTGGCTTGTGTCCATGGAGTTTAAGAAAGAAGGAGGCCTGGAGGGCAAGCTAAATTGACTTGATGTTTTTAGGTTTTTTGACATGTGGGGACTAATCTTATTTCCATGTCAATGGACCCTGTCAGCTGCTGCAGGTTAAAATATGATTAGCCCTTCCCTTTAATTGGCCATGTAATAAACTCATCATCCCCAAAGCCTGGCTTGGTGGTTCAGAGCACAGACTGAGAACCGGATTCCAATCCTAATTTTGCTCTTTATGGGTGTTGACACTTGGGGCTGATAAAGACCTTTATGCCTCATCCTGTTTGTCCTTATCTCACGGGGGGGTGGTTTATAAGGATTAAATGAGTAAAAGCACTTTGAATAATGCCTGGAACAGAGTAAGAACTCTAAACTTGTTAAATAAGAAGTAATATAATTAGGCTCCCCATTTGTGACTGCTGGTGAACCAAGAAACTGGGAGTGTGCTAATGACATATGGCTGACTTGGGAATCTCATAATAATGAAAAAGTGCCCATGTTTTTGTGGCAAAGTAGGTGGATATTTAAGCAACAAACTGGCAGGTTCGGGTTGAGTACTGCAGGGATCTTCAAGTCAACTGGGTTGTTTCACTAAACATGGTGTTGGGGCTGCCCTGGGGAGTATGTGGGACAGCTGCTTTACTTTAGGAACAGGATGCATATTTGAAAGGAGGATTTGTATTTCTCAGGTTATTTACCTGGACTGGGTGAGGTAAATTGAATCTGGGGATAGATTGGAGATATCCAGGGTTATTCTTTCTTGCTAGATTTTCAAATAAATCAGATAGAATTTTAATCTTCAATTCACTGTTTCTGTCAGTTACCATTTGTTGGCTGCTATCACATAAGCAGAATTGAAGTAGAAAAGTAGCTTATTGCAAGCAGAGAAGCTCAAACAAGCAAGAGGAAAGTCAAGGCAAGAGGCTTCGAAGGACCAGAAACTGTGGCTACGGGAGGTCTGGAAAGCAGGGGCTGCTGCTCTTGTCCCTTGTTCATATTCCAGAGATGAGAATCTGATCAGCTTTGCTCCAGCCAGGTACCCACCCTTGGCTAGAGGGCAGGGCGTCTAAACTGGCAGTCACACTTGCCTGTATCTGATGGAACAGTTCCTCCAAAGAAAAATCAGGATGCTATTTCCAGAAGAAGGAAAAAGGCAGCAGAGTGGAGAAAAACAGCAGATGTCTACCACGTTACTCTGTATTGCTTCAAGCAACTGATAAGGAAGACAAAAATCATAAGGAAGTAAAGAGGCACTGATTTTCAGTCTTTCTCACCTATTCCAGCTGCCTCTTCTCTGACCTTGAAGCTTGTCTCCAAAGCCTGGACTTACACCAGAAGATATCCTCTGATTCTGATGGAATTATCTCGTGATCCTACTGCAATCTGATTGAAAGAAAACAGCTTAAAACATCATATGGATTTTTATCAAAATGGTGATAGTTGTTTTTCCGTTAAGCACTTATTAGGTGTCTACTATCCATCAAAAAAGGCAAAGAGCCCTGTCTCCTGCATTTTAGAAATTTATAGTCAGGGAAACAAGACAGGCAAATTACATGATTACAATGTGGTGTGGAGAATAGCATAACAGAAACAAAAACCACACAGCCTAATCTGCTTAGGGGCTTCAGTGGAGGAGGTATTAGAACTAGGTCTTGAAAACTGAATGAGCATTTACAATTTCAAATTGAAGCATTTAGTATAAAGACAAAATTGTGACCCCAAATTATAAACATTATTTACATTGCTGTCAGTGGCACCAATTTCATCTACTGGCAGCAAAAATATTGTTCTCTGGTCTTCTAAGGTTAAGAAGTGAGCTCATCAAAAGAAAGTCAAAAACAGGAAAAAATACGCTGTTGCATTCTAGTAACAATTTTTAAACAAAGCCCTACTCCTAATCACCCTAGTTTCATGAACTTAACTAGAAGTAAAACGTGCCAGGTCCCTCCAGGGCTTCTGGAAGCCCTCAGCAGCTGTCACTCATTGACTGCGCAGCTTGAAGGTCAGAGCCCATCCTGGATGAAGCAGGAGCCTTGGGTCAGCTACTGACTTTTTAGTAGAGGCGCTACTTATGCATTTAACATTCATATCTTGGCTGGAACTCATTTCCAGTATGCTTTTGGGTTAGCGATGTGTCTGTATTTCAAGCTTCTGTGGAGACTGAAATGAGATTCAGGATATAATGGTTAAAAAAAACTGAAAATGCACATGGATAAGAAGAATCTCATCACAAAATGGAGTTCTAAAGCCTCACAAACTAAGTTTATTATTATTATTTTTTGCTTTTATATTCCCTTCTGTTATGGTTTATCACAGGACACTGAATGTAGTTCTCTGTGCTGTACAGTAGGACCTTGTTGTTTATCCATTCTGTTTATAAAAGTTGACATCTGCTAACCCCAACCTCCCACTCCATCCCTCTCCCAACCCCAGAACAGTTACAAGTCTGTTCTCTATGTCTGTGTGGCTGTTTCTGTTTCACAGGTAGATTCATTTGTGTCATATTTTAGGTTCCACATATAAGTGATATCATATGGTATTTGTCTTTGTCTTTCTGACTTACTTCACTTAATATACTCTTCAGATCCATTCGTGTTGCTGCAAATGGCATTATTTAGTTCTTTTCCATGATTAAGTAGCACTCCATTGTATATATGTAACACATCTTTATCCATTTGTCTGTAGATGGACATTTAGGTTGTCTCTATGTCTTGGCTCGGAGAAGGCAATGGCACCCCACTCCAGTACTTTTGCCTGGAAAATCCTATGGACGGAGAAGCCTGGTAGGCTGCAGTCCATGGGGTCGCTAAGAGTCGGATAAGACTGAGCGACTTGACTTTCACTTTTCACTTCCATGCATTGGAGAAGGAAATGGCAACCCACTCCAGTGTTCTTGCCTGGAGAATCCCAGGGACAGGGGAGCTTTGTGGGCTGCCGCCTATGGGGTCGCACAGAGTCGGACACAACTGAAGTGACTTAGCAGTAGCAGCAGTATGTCTTGGCTATTGTGAACAGCGCTAGCAAATTATTCTTAATTAGTGAAACTATTGTCAGAATTTCTTATAATGGAAGTGTGTTTTCCTGTGCCAAACGAATATTCCTAAAGTGTTGGAAAAAATTTTTTCTCTTATACTGATGCGTATGCTTTGCCTTGTTGCATCACATGTGTCTCTGTCTCAGATCACTTTTCAGACCAAGGTGGGAGAATAAAGAGGAAATAAATGAATGTAGGAATAAATAAGCTCCCAAAACAATTATCTAATGTGAGTTAATGAAACTGTTCTGAGTCCTATAAAATGAAAACTGTTCAGAGTCCTGTAAAATGGTTCCTTTAGTCTCATTCATTTGCAACAGGTTTACAAGAAGTTAGAATACCTGAATTTTGTCTTGGCTGTGCACCTACCTACCTGTGTGAGTTTAGGTGAAATACTAGGAGGACCCTGATGGATGAACTGACCTGTGAGGAAGTTTCTACATGAGATGGTTAGCCCTACCTTTTGTAATCTCTTTAAGTTACTTATCAATTTACCTCAAGTCTCACCACTACTTAAATCAACTGAATTCACATAATTTGTGTGGTTTAGTCTGAACATATTTGATTGAGGTCTGCTTTCATTTTAGTAAACATTCCTACCATCCGTTTTGCTTAAAACCTCTCTGAAATAAAATTTAATTTAAAGGCCATGCAGGCAAAAATAGCATCTTTAAAGGCTGTTGGTGGGCAGGGAAAGCTTTGAGGTGACCTGTGGATTTCCCATTTGTAGGAACACAGAACAACGTGCTCAGCAGTTACATGCTTACCTCTCATATAACTACTGTAATTGATAGTTTCCTCTGAGTTTAGTGGGCAGAAATCCTTAAGCATTACATATTGATAGATTCAATTTAGGTATTGAATCGCTTTATTATCAGAGGCTGTACTTACATTTTCCCAGAGTCATCTCAAGGTATATCACAGAAGAGAACTAAGAGTATATGCGCATTTTTTAAAAAGATGTATTCCACCTAAAACTTTGAAGACCAGTCTTCTTAGGTGAAATTTGATCTTCAACTTAGTTATTTCCTTCTGTCAGGATTCTAAATTTTCTTCATCTTTCTATTTTTTCTTAGATTCTTGCTCATTCTTGCTCATGGAAACTTTCTCTATCAGAGGTACCTAACAGAGAAAAGGCTCAGCAGAATGGAGGAAGAGAGATAATCATAGAAACCCACATTGAGCTAAATGATCCCTGGAATGCAATTTGAAGATGAATGTTCCAAATTATTTTTTCTCTGTCTAGTTGACAGACTAATAAAGAAATCCATCAATCAGTCAATCAGGCTAAATCAATGAGAACTGGAGTGAAGTTCATCTGAATAGTGATGGATGATACTTGAAAGTGAATTAGTGACTGATTTGGAGAGATTTCAGAGGAGTACAGCTAACAGTGGCAAATCAGGTTAACTCATATGTACTGCTGACAGGATGTGATCTGGGCAACAGAAAATTCTATCCAGCAGCCTCCAATTGCCTGTGAAGCTGACCTGGAGACTACTCCACATCCGATGAATTGAAACAGGTCCATCTGAAATAGTTTTTTTTCAGCCTTGTAATGTTTATAATAATATGTATCTAGCCTAGAAACCTACATTTAAGTATCTAAATACATCTGCAGGAGGCAAACAACTCCCACCAATGCCTCCATGACAATGTGCTGTTAGTTGCTAATTGGGAAAAAGCACAAATAATAATTAGAAGGCATTCTGTTGCTTGCTGGGGGAGGGGGGTGGTGGTGGGGGGCGGCTCCTTCCCTCAGTGATTAACATATTCAGCTCTATTGGGCAACCACCTGGTTTAAAAATCTTCGACAGGTGGTGTTAGCAATGCATATTTACTTGTTCACGTCATATCTGTGCAAAAGCTCAAAAATCAAGACCAGCTTCGAACAATCATTAATATGACCACTCTTGGGACCTCATCACGTCCTCTAGAGATAAAGTTCCTTCCATGTCAGTTCACCCTCAAAGATCTTCTAAGCCGCTGCCCTTCCTCTCTGTCCTCTGCAGGCCATGGTGCCATCAGGATATTTTTCCCAGGTGTTGATAATCAACTCTTAAGCAAGGTGATTGCCAAGTAGCAGAGGAACATTTTGTAATGCATCCTGAAAGGATGTCAAACCCAGGCTTTTAGCAGGTTCAAATAAGTAGAATGAAGACAAAGTATGTGGCTCATATCCTCTTAGCCTTTGAAGCCCAGGGTTCTGGCCCAGATCCTATAGTTTTGATTGGATTGCCCCACTGGATGGAGATATTAGTGTTGCAAATCCACTAGGGGTTTATTCACTCTAGAAGATTTTTATAAAAGTAAACTATAGGCTGTTCCATTTTCTACTATATCCATTTCCCCCTCATTTCAATAGTCAGGAAGTTGTTCAGTACTTGGCAGTATCTCTTTAGTTTTAAGTTTCTGGTGTATTGTCCCTCGCTCATGCTCTTTTCCCCCAAGAAACAGGGACTGAAAGTAGGTTGTGAGTGCTCCTGCTTGTGGCGGGCCTTCTCTTCCTGGCTCCCAGTTCACCTGACCATTTTAGACAGCAGGCTGGTGGGGTTACCTGGATACCCAGGGGTCACTTGTGTGGCTCTGATGGTCCCTTGGTGGATCGAGCTGATTAGTCATAGCCAATTGCTTATTTTCAGGGATTTTCCTACTTTGCCAACATCATCTAGCTGAGGACCAGATGCTTTTAGTCAGCATCTTCTACAGTTTAAGAATCTCCAAAAAATCTCCCATTACTCTGGGAATCTAATGCCCAGGTCTGAACAAATAGGTTTCTCCTCTTCTCTCTGAAGGAAGTATGTGATTTTTAAAGGGAGCAGATGAGCATATGGGTGCTTTTCTTTTCAACACAGGATGGAACAGTGTTTTAGAGACAGTGGGGGAGCAGGTATAAGTATACACTTTAAAGACTGTAAATTGGTGCACACTTTTTCTGGAGGCTATAATTTGATTCTATATCTACCAAGATTTAAAATGCAGATACTCTTGACTGAGGAATTTTACTTCTTACTGTGTATCCCCAAAGTATACTAGTGTGTGTTTAAGGGCAAATATATATTTATACAGTATTGTTTACAATAGCAAAAGATTTGAAGCTATCTACATGTCCACTTAATTGGGAACTAGTTAAATGATCGCACATTCATATAGCAGATTCTTTTACCAATTGTTAAAAAAAGTGAGGCAAGTCTATATATACCATTGTGGAAAATTTCCAAGATATACTTAGATACTGAGTATCTAAGAAGGGACAGACCATGATGCCATTTATTAAAAAAAAAAAAGCCATATATACACATGTGTATATTTGTGTACATGCAACCTATTTGGATTATCAGCAGTTGACTCTGTTGAAGGAACTGGGGAGCTGAGAGCCTTTTTATAAAGCTTTAAGTGTTTTCCTCGTACATGTAATTGCTATTCCAATAAATAGGTAATTAAACAAACAAACAATAAAGATGTCCATTTTTAAAAATCTCATCTTTACGATTTCTTCTCACTGCTCGCTTTCCACAGAAAGGATCCTCTTGCTGGTCATTGAGATCAGAGAGATCTTTAGCTCTGGCCCCCACTGACTAGTTGTGTGATACTCAGCAGATTATTTGGTATTGTCCAGAGCCTGACCACTTTTTTTCTCCTCCAAAAAGGATGAATAATATCTCAAGACTTGTGAGGCTTACATAAGTTCTCTTGCATCATACCTAGGACTCCATCCTTGATGGGGCCTTGAGTAAAGGAGGCAATGCTGGTGGGTCAGGTATTTCTAGCACCTTACTGCAGGCAAAAATCTTTCCTTTGCGTTTGTGTGAAGCAAGTCTTCTCCTCACAGGACACTGAACATTTTATGGCGTACTAGATTAAAACCAACAACAACAACAAAAATGAGGATACCATAAGGTAAACAAGCAAAGCCCCTTCTCCACTGGTGTTATGATTCAAAACAGGTCTCCCATGAGGGCCTTAGGCTGGCGTTAAAGCAGGTGGGGCCATGGTCCCACTAAGCCTGAAGCATCCTCTCCAGGGCCCCCGGAGCTTTACGGTTCTTTGCGGCCATGACCCTTAGAGGCTCCTCTTGGGTCCTCTTAGTTTGGCAGCTGCTCTGTCAGCCTAGGAGGACCAAACAGCCACTGAGCTATTCAGAGTCTTTTTTCCCTAGTCTCCTGGGGTCTTAACTTTCAGGAAGAGGTTTTGTGTTTTTGTTTTCTTTTTTTTTTTGCGTTCTATTTATTTTTAGTTTTCAAACATGTTTAAAATATTGTTTCTGTTTTGGTAGGAAGAAGGTACTTTTTCAATAACCTACTCTCTGGGGGAACTGTGTGGCAATGGAGTGTGTGTGTGTGTGTGTGTGTGTGTGTGTGTGTGTCTTTCAGAGTTCAGCAGAGACTCTGAAGCAAGGAAAGTGTTTTGTGTTCGTCCCGCTGTGGCCTTGGTCTAGTTGTAGATTACCACATCCTGGGTAGTTTTACACACACCAACTTCATGTGCTGCTGAAGCCAGAGGCTGTGAATCCGCAGAAAAAGACCTAGTTCTTTTGAGCTCTGGTGAGAGACCTGATACCCAACCATTTATTCCAGCTTTTCTAATTTGTGCTGGTTGCAGGTTCACAGGTACGTCTTGGTGAGGACGGATATGTCTGTGAGTAGCAGAGACCAGAGTATTTGCACCTGTCTCTGTTCCCACACATCACGTCAGTGTGTTGTGTGGGGCTGGGGTGGAGAGTGCTGGCTTTGGAGGTAGACTGACCTGGGTTTGAAAGCCCAACTTGTTACTTCCTAGCTGGGTAGCTTTTGCTGTCTTAGTTTGTTTCAGCTGTTCTAATAGAATACCATAAACTGTGTGGCTTATATACAACAGGCATTTTTCTTACACTTCTGAAGGTTGAGAAGTCCAAGATCCAGGCATTGGCAGATTTGCTGTGAGGGTCCATTTCCTCCTAGATTGTTCCTTCCTGCACGTAACCTCATAGGGCAGAGGAAGAAATGAGGAGTTTCTCTGTGATCTTTTGTAAGGGGACTAATCGGATTCTAATCACAGGCCCTGCCTCCTAATACCATTGTAATGGAGGTTACTATTTCAACATGACAATTTGTGGGGAGGACAGAAACGTTCAGATCGTAGCACTGGGGTAAGTTATGGAAACTCCCCAACTTAGTCTCTTCACCGTGGCACAGGGATAGTAAGGGTAGCTGCCTCCTGGGGCTGGTGAGCTCAGCACAGTGCCCAGCATACGATGAGTCCTCAGTCAGATGCAGTGCTAATGTAGACCCTGGTTGTCTTTCCACTCCATAATGAGTTCTCGCGGGGCAGACACTGTGTCTTTCCCTTTATTATATTCCAAGTGCCCAGCATATTACCTCAGCCCTTGATGAGTGAATGAATGAAAAATGAATCCATGCACTTGATCTCCAAAGCTGAATCATACTATGACTGATTTTGTGACACATTTGCCAATCTTACTTAACTAGCATCCATGGAAGAACTCCTTTTAACTTCATTTCCTTCTTGACTAGTCCTCTCCCCTTGGAAAACTCTCCTGCTTCTATGTATTTTTCTATAAATTATTTTTCACAGGTACCTTATGATAGTTTGTTTCTCTTTATTTTGTCTTTAAAAAAAAAAACTCTCATTTTCAAGATGAAAAGGAAAGAAAAAAGATCTCAAAGATTTATAGCAGATTTTGTTAGTATTTCTTAAAATACTGGCTAGAATATAGGAGAAATATTTGTTTTTCGGGATTTTATGTAGGTCTATTTTGTGGCATTCAACATGTATCCTTAGAGTCTTTCCTCTCCAAACTTGAACTGGGTATCTGTTAAATTTTCATGTAACTTCCTGAGGTAGCCTCATCATACCCAAATTCAAGAGTCACCATTACTGAGTTGATTCAAACTATACATTATAACTTCCGAATAGTGGAAACCAACCAGTTACCTGTTTTGTATTTGACCTGAAAATTCTTATCCTACCTAATGGTGGTGGTGGTTTAGTCACTAAGTCATGTCTGACTCTTGTGACCCCATGGACTGTAGCACACCAGGCTCCTCTGTCCATGGGATTTCCCAGGCAAGAATACTGCAGTGGTATGTCATTTCCTTCTCCAGGGAATCTTCCCAACCCAGGGATGGAACCTGCGTCTCCTGTATTGCAGGCACTTTCCTACGCTGCAGGCGGATTCTTTACCATTGAGTCACCAGGGAAGCCCTATACTACCTGCTGCTGCCGCTGCTGCTGCTGCTGCTGAGTCGCTTCAGTGATGTCCAACTCTGTGCGACCCCATAAATGGAAATAATTTGATATGAACTTTCCCCAAAATGTTAATATTTTGGTTACAAAGAGAAGGCACTGGAGTTTTTCTATTTCCTGGAGAGAAACCTCTTTACTTCTGCCTTTCAGACATGGCCAAATAGGGCTCTGATACCTTGTTGGCAGCTTTATAATCATAGAAAGAAAAAGCTGGAAGAGATCATAGAGGTCACCCAGTCCAACCCCTTCATTTTACAGAAACGCTGTGGCTTAACCAGGATCACAGAGCTGGTGACAGGGTGGTGCCTAGAAGCCGGATCTCTTAAACCACTGTTCAGTGATTTTTTTCCTAATTCATGCAATGCCTGTTCTCTTACACTCAAGATTTAGAAGCTCTAATGATTCACAATCTCATATTGTTATTCTTAAGTTTGATAATTTGGGGATTGATGGCAGAAGATTGATTTCACTGAGGAAATTCCACAGATAGTGATGAGGGTGTGCCAAAATATTAAAATGGGAAAAAGCAAAGATGAGGGATTGAACAAAATGTGCTTGGGGTTATATTAGATATGAAGACCAGCAATTTATGACCTAATTTATTATCTAATTATTGAGATGAGTCTAGTGCTCATGTAATAAGTGGTGAACAATAAGCAGATGGTTTGTGAAATGATAGATTATAGGGTACAGAGAAGATGCTAAATGAGTATTGTAGGAGTGAAAGAAGGCCTCGTGGAGGATGGAAACTAAATCCAAGTCCTGAAGAATGAGAAGGGTTAGGATTACATAGTTGGCGAAGCAGGGCATTTTGTACAAGAGCAAGCAGCGTGTGTGCAGCAGTGGAAGGCACAGTGAAGCGGTGTGGGTGTGTGGCCTGTGTGTTCATGGGAGATTGGTGAGGAAGCCAGTCTGACTGGAAAGTAAGGACAGGTTGGTAGGGTGGAGTCAGATTATAAAGGACTGCTTGTCATGCAGAAGAGCTCAGACCTGTAGACCACAGAAAGTTCACCTTGCGTTTTGTTCCAAAGTGTGACTATATAGACCTGTTCGAAACGGTCGCTTGGGCAGTTTGGGTTGGAGACTCTGAAACCCTAATTACCAGGCACTTGAGTGTAAAGGCAGGAGATGGTAAGATGGTAGAGACAGGTAGAAGTGGAAAATAAGAAGAAAATATATAGGCTCTCAAAGGAATAACCACTGGGGTATAGGTTTGGTAGGTCGAGAGAAGAAATTGTTCAAAGTTGGGTCCAAGGGTTTTATCCTGGGTCACCAAGCTCAGAAAAGTTTGTCTGTGTTCCTGAATTGCTTTTCTTGCCAAGATTAGAGTTTGAGCTGATTTGCTCTAACAGATCCTATTCCTATTGGCCAGTCTTTCTTTCCCTACATCTCTTTGCTTCTTGTTTCAGGTTACAGAACTGTTATGTTAAAGGTGTGTCTAATTTCCCTTAAGGAAAAATAATATTTGTAAAAAGGTTCTTGGTTCCTTGCACCTGCCCTCTGATTATTGTTGACTTTGCCACTTAGGTATCTCATGGTTAAATATATACAGAAAGATCCCTGGAGCCCATTAGTTCACTGCAGGTGAGAATGTATTTAATCTATGGGAGAGAACAACATTACTTACTTGGAATGTTTGTTCTCTGACTAATAATTTAGTCACATTGATCCACCCTCTATGCCCAATGAGTTCCCAAAAGATTTGGTATTGGAGGGGGCATAAGACATGGTTTAATTTACATATATAACTAAGGAGTTAGTTGAGGGATGTTGGATATTACTCACTAGGAGACTGATGAAGTTAAAAAAATATGTAGTGCACAGAGGCCTGAAGATCTTACATAACAGAGTGATACTTTTTTTCTGGTCCAGGAGACATCTCTTTCTACCACTGCCATATCCCCTTCATCCTGAGAGAGACTGAAAAGTAGGCTCAATAAAAGAGGACGGTGCTGCAGGTTTTCCTAATGCCAGCAAACATTTACATAGTATACATATTTATTCTTGCCGTTACTTAATCCTCCCTGCCGTTGTCATTCTCACTTTACAGATAACGATACCGAGAAAGGCTGAGAAATGATACTGAGAGAACTAAAAGGAGATGGGTGTCAAACCGGCTCTCTGACTTTAAATCCGAGATGCTTCACTCTGCTGTGGAGAGCATGGGCAGGAAGTCAGGCTCGCAGAAGCTGCCAGCTTGTTACATGTTTTATTTTTCAATTATGTGACACTGGTTCTTTATGGATTGTTTGGACTTGTCTATTACAACAAGTAATTCAGAGGGTTGTATATTTCTTTCCACCAGCTATTAGCTCCTGGGAACTAATTATGCTACAAGAGTCATCCTTACAGCTGTCTAAATTATCCAACAAATCCAAAGTCTTGTTTTGCTTTTTTTTGAGGTCCTGCTTGACTTGGGAAAAACTGGGTATTCCATTTCTCTCACTATATTTAGCTGTCTGGCATGGTAACTTCTACCTGCTCTTTGGGCGTCTGGCTCAAAGCCAAGGTGTTTGGGCGTGGGAAGGGTGAAGCGGCTAGTTTAGGCTACATCTTGGGTCAGCCATTTTTACAAGGGCAGCATTCTGAGAAAATGTCACCACATGGCTGAAGGAAATGCTGGTTTGGAAATATACTTGATGTGGTTTTCTATGAGTTTACTCATTTTTTTTTTTCCCTCACCTCATTAGGCTTTCTTAATCAGCTTGTCTTTTGGCCATGTGTTACTCTAAAATAGAATTCCACGAAAAGTGAATGTCCTTTCCTTGAATATGTGCAAATCATCAACATCACTCCTTCTAAATTCCAAGAAGATATCCTAGGCACCAAGGAGAAATTAGCTTGGATTTTTTTCTGCATGTGATATAATCATTGCCTTCCTTGACTGGAGGAGACCTTGAGAAGGCCAGCTTATGCTCATACTTTCTACCTTGCCCCTATCTTCTTGACATGGATCCATTAAAAACATCCTTGGGGAAAGAATCACATTGTGTTAAACCCCTAAAGACAGTCCAACTTCTTTTTATTATTCAGTCTACTGTTTAGCATTTAGACTGTGTTTAAATAACAGAAAAAAGCAGATGATGACAAAGCCGACCAACTTTGTGGCCATCTTCCTGTTTGTTTTGGCCTAAACACAGCCAGATGAGTTGATTATGTAAACAGCAGCTATTCACATAGAAGAAGATTGGAGTACGTGACACTCAGGTCACAAAGAAAGACCTAACCTTAGTGTCAGTAAATTCATCTTTGGGGGGTGTTATTTAAATAAATCTCCCGTGAAGCTACCCTAAATGGAGATGGGAATACCTTCCTGCCAACTACTGTATAGGAAACTTCTATAGGTACTGGAAGATAAGATAAAGAAGCTTTTGGATTCTTAGAGTAAATCATCAGAGATCTTTTTGTAGCTCAAGTCATCCTAGGGACCTAAAGTTGCTCATTAAATAAAATTGCTTATAAACAGTTTAGCACAAAGTCTAGCAGTTAATATATTTGGCAAAAATTAGCTATTATTCTTTAAAGAAACTGGAGCTTAAAATGAGCCCTCCACACAAACGAGTACAAAAGAAGGTGACAGAACAAGCTGAAGGTGTTAGGAACAGAACCAAGCCATTGGCCTGACAATTCCCTCTGAACAACGGTCATAACTTTAGGGAAGAGGCACTGTCACTCCCTGCCCAAACACACTTCTGTGCAGTACTGTGGCATTGCTTCCATTTTCTTTAACCACTTAGTAATCTGTTTCCTATTGACCCATGGCTGATCTTGTCATTCTCAGGTTATTTTGTTTGAAGACTCTGGCTTTAAGACCCTATTCCATTACCATCTGCAACAGAAGTGTCTGAAGCAAGACGGCCTCTGTCACCGAGCAGGGCTGTTCCTACTTCAGTCCAACAGATCCCTAAAGTGCCTGATCAGGTAACATCGGATGAGAACCTCACACCCATGCTCTGAGCAGGCCAGTGTCATGCACCTCCATCAGAGATGGCAGAAGGACGCAGCTCTGGGGAATATTCCCATCAATGGACTCCTGTTGGCAGTGTTTTGCATGGGTTCATGTAGATGAGTCACACAGATCACCAAAATTATCCAGGACACTTAAGGAAACCACAATTTCCTGTGCCCTACCACCTGATATTCTGATCCTTTAAGTTTGGGACAGGACCCAG
The DNA here is from genome assembly GCF_027580195.1 of Bos mutus. Taxonomy (NCBI): domain Eukaryota; kingdom Metazoa; phylum Chordata; class Mammalia; order Artiodactyla; family Bovidae; genus Bos; species Bos mutus. Next base: position 26,674,769 of record NC_091623.1, read on the forward strand.
GATAAAATTCTAGAAGCTTTATAAATGATCCTAGGGGCCTTTGATCTAAGTAATTGAGTTTTTCCAAAGGGATGATTCATCTTGAATGGGGAAGCTCTTTGAGCTTTAACAATTCACTCACCTGTCTACAAATGTAATGTTTTATATGGGGGGTGGGTGGGGGTGCCTGTGCAGGGCTCTGCTTTAATTCTGTGATTAGCCCTTACTGAATTCGTTGTGCCTTCTACAAAGTTCATGGCATCACCAAGGTCTTCACTGGGATTTCAAGGTAGGACAGGCCCTTCTTAAGTCACCTTCAGTTTCTGAGGCATGGGCAGGTGGACTGCATGAGGGGTAGCAGTGTCTGGTCAGCCCATCTTCCCAGGCCCCCTGCTGCAGGATTAACCTCTTCATTGTCACAGTCTTGCCCAGGCCTGGAAGTAGCCCTAGCTTTAACTTCCTGGGCCTGGCATGAGTTCTGCCACATGCACGCTGTACCTCATTTGCTGGATGTGAGTGCTGTGTGACCTCCCTGCTGGAGCCTGTCCTTCCTCTAACATGCTGGCTTCTGCCTCAGTTTCCCAGCCTAACTCTCCAGTTCTTCCGTGGGTCTTCAGCCTACCTTGAGCCTTATCCATTGGCCCAGCCCCCTACCTTACTGCCTAGCTCTTGCCTCTTCCCTCCTGTGGCCGCTCTCTGGATTCCCTACTGTGGATGGAGTGGAGTGTCCTGTGAGGCTGCCAGTACATCTCCAGACTTAAACCATGTTGCATTGGAAGCTTGGCTTGAGCACCTTCTAGCTGGAAGAACTTGGGCAAGTCCCCTAACCATTTAGTTTCTTCATCTTGGTCTCTCTATTTGTAAAGTAGAGAAATTATAGTATCTACCTCACAGAGTCATAAGAATTAAATAAGACAACACACGTAAAATACTTTAAAAGTGCTTAAGTGTAAGCTGCTCTCATCTTGTTGTTACTGGCTTACTTGGAATCATGAAACTGTTGCCCACTCAATCACAGATTTTGTCTGCTCTCTGAAGTTGAGTTCACCACACCCTTTGGTCATTGCTCTGCCCAGCACATGAGTTCCCAGCTGCTTATCCTCCCCTGTCCCCCAGCAGTGTCAACTGGGTTTCGGGGGACCCTGCAAATATCTCACCCAACCAGCCTCATTTATCACAATTTGTTCTCGTCAGTTGTTCTCTTTCCAGACTGAACTGACCAAGTTCCTCCAACTTCATAGGTTTTAATTTCCGGTCACTCAATCATCCTTCTCCCTCTACTTCAACCTTTTCCAAATTCTTTTCTCATTTAGTTGCTTCCACCAAATGCCATTTTTAAAAGGCTACACACTAGACGGAGGGCAACGGAAAGTCTATCTTTGAGTTTCTACTTGCTTCCCCTGATTCTCCCTTCAGGAACATGCTAACACGATGAATCTCAGAATGCAGCTGCTTATGTGTTCTCACTCATAACCAAGAATTTTCTGTATTTTGTTTCATTATTTTACAAAAATAAATAAGATCTCCTCAAGAAACTACCCATCTATTATGGGAAGCTTAGTGATAGGCTGCTGCCTTTTTTTCCCCCAGCCAGTGCTGAGGATGGAGAAGGCAATGGCACCCCACTCTAGTACTCTTCTTACCTGGAAAATCCCATGGGTGGAGGAGCCTGGTGGGCTGCAGTCCATGGGGTCGCTAAGGGTTGGACACGACTGAGCAACTTCACTTTCACTTTTTACTTTCATGCATTGGAGAGGGAAATGGCAACCCACTCCAGTGTTCTTGCCTGGAGAATCCCAGGGACAGTGGAGCTTGGTGGGCTGCCATCTATGGGGTCGCACAGAGTTGGACACAACTGAAGCGACTTAGCAGCAGCAGCAGCAGTGCTGAGGATATGGGAATAGTGATGAGAGGACAAAGAGTATAGGACATAAGACACTGAACATTCTTCAAGAGATGGGAACACCAGACCACCTGACCTGCCTCCTGAGAAATCGGTGTGTAGGTCAAGAAGCAACAGTTAGAACAGGACGTGAAACAACAGACTGGTTCCAAATTGGGAAAGGAGTATGTCAAGGTTTTATATTGTCACCCTGCTTATTTAACTTATATGCAGATTATATCATGTGAAATTCCAGGATGGATGAAGCACAAGCTGGAATCAAGATTGCTGGGAGAAATATCAATAACCTCAGATATGCAGATGATACCACCCTTATGGCAGAAAGTGAAGAACTAAAGAGCCTCTTGATGAAAGTAAAAGAGGAGACTGAAAAAGCTGGCTTAAAACTCAACTTTCAAAAAACGAAGATCATGGCATCTGGTCCCATCAATTCATAGCAAATAGGTGGGGAAACAGTGGAAACAGTGACTTTATTTTTTGGGGCTCCAAAATCACTGCAGATGGTGACTGCAGCCATGAAATTAAAAGATGCTTGCCCCTTGGAAGAAAAGCTATGACCAACCTAGACAGCATATTAAAAAGTAGAGACATTACTTTGCCAACAAAGGTCTGTCTAGTCAAAGCTGTGGTTTTTCCAGTAGTTATGTATGGATGTAAGAGTTGGACTATAAAGAAAACTGAACTGTTTATAATAGCCAGGACATGGAAGCAGCCTAGATGTTCATCAGCAGATGAATGGATAAGAAAGCTGTGGTACATATACACAATGGAGTATTACTCAGCCATTAAAAAGAACACATTTGAATCAGTTCTAAGGAGGTGGATGAAACTGGAGCCTGTTATACAGAGTGAAGTAAGCCAGAAAGAAAAACACCAATACAGTATACTAATGCATATATATGGAATTTAGAAAGATGGTAATGATTACCCTGTATGCAAGACAGCAAAAGAGACACAGATGTATAGAGCAGTCTTTTGGACTTTGTGGGAGAGGGAGAGGGTGGGATGATTTGGGAGAATGGCATTGAAACTTGTATAATATCATATATGAAATGAATCGCCAGTCCAGGTTTGATGCATGATAATGGATGCTTGGGGCTGGTGCACTGGGATGACCCAGAGGGATGGTACAGGGAGGGAGGATGGAGGGGGTTTGGGATGGGGAACACGTGTACACCCGTGGCGGATTCATGTTGATGTATGGCAAAGCCAATACAATATTGTAAAGTATTTTTAATAAATTAAAAAAAAACCCAAAAAACAAAAAACTGCCCAAATACAGATATTCCCTTGTTTTCAAGTCAGGTCTCAAAAAATAAATAAATAAATAAATAAAATAAAGAAAGCTGAGTGCTGAAGAATTGATGCTTTTGAACTGTGGTGTTGGAGAAGACTCTTGAGAGTCCCTTGGTCTGCAAGGAGATCCAACCAGTCCATCCTAAAGGAAATCAGTCCTAAATATTCATTGGAAGGACAGATGCTGAAGCTGAAACTCCAATACTTTGGCCATCTGATGCAAAGAGCTGACTCACTGGAAAATACCCTGATGCTGGGAAAGATTGAAGGCAGGAGGAGAAGGGGATGAAAGAGGATGAGATGGTTGGATGGCATCACTGACTCGAAGGACATGAGTTTGAGCAAGCTCTGGGAGTTGGTGATGGACAGGGAGACCTGGCGTGCTGCTGTCCATGGGATTGCAGAGTTGGACACGACTGAGCGACTGAACTGAACTGAACTGAAGACACAGAAGACATAGGATCCAACTTTTAAAATATTTCCTTCCTAATTACCCAGATAGAAACCCCATTTTCTCTCTCCTGTAATCCCCCAAAACTACCTTTTTTTTTTCCCACCAGCCTTCCCACCTGAAAAATCCTTGTTCTTCACAGTTGCCCTCTCTTAGGAAATATTTAATTAGTACCATTTTGTGCCAGGCATTGGTCTAGGAGTGAAAGTCACTATCAAAAATGGACACAAAATAAATAATTGTGTTTTAATAGAAAATATAAAGATTTGGAGGATAGAAATATTTTAAGATGTTTTAAAGTTTAAACAGATCATCAGGCATTGGGAATTATGACATTTTATAACATACTTGGCAAAATACAGATGCTAGTGATGTTTGAATTAGTAAATAATAAATATAATAAACAGTAATTATGTAATTACCTTGATTTTTTTTACATTTTCAAAAGTGAAACTGTATAATTAAAAGTACATAATTTTATTCTGGCAATCTGGAATCTTCTAGGAAATGTTGATAAGGCTCTAAGGTAAATTGTATGTGGTAAAATTTACAAATTTGACAGTGGTCAGCCATCCTCTATGAGGGACTGGAAATTTTGGGACTTAAAAAATCAGATCTTCTTTATTATGATTTTCTGAGTAGTAGAGGTGGCAGCGTTCCTATCTAAGAAGACTTAAGGATGACGGCAGCAAGAATAGGGGGTGAGGGCAGGTGTGAGTGCGGTTTAATCATTTTCTTCTCACATCTATGTTTTTAGGTTGTCTGGTGGATGTAGGGGTTATTTCAGGACACGCAGGGGGCAGCAAAACTGACGGAGGATACGGAAAAGAGAGAGTAGTCCCTTCCAGCCTTTCAGATCAGATCAGATCAGTCGCTCAGTCGTGTCCGACTCTTTGTGACCCCATGAATCACAGCACGCCAGGCCTCCCTGTCCATCGCCAACTCCCGGAGTTCACTCAGACTCACGTCCATCGAGTCAGTGATGCCATCCAGCCATCTCATCCTCTGTCGTCCCCTTCTCCTCCTGCCCCCAATCCCTCCCAGCATCAGAGTCTTTTCCAATGAGTCAACTATTTGCATGAGGTGGCCAAAGTACTGGAGTTTCAGCTTTAGCATCATTCCTTCCAAAGAAATCCCAGGGCTGGTTTCCTTCAGAATGGACTGGTTGGATCTCCTTGCAGTCCAAGGGACTCTCAAGAGTCTTCTCCAACACCACAGTTCAAAAGCGTCAATTCTTCGGCACTCAGCCTTCTTCACAGTCCAACTCTCACATCCATACATGACCACAGGAGAAACCATAGCCTTGACTAGACGAACCTTTGTTGGCAAAGTAATGTCTCTGCTTTTGAATATGCTATCTAGGTTGGTCATAACTTTCCTTCCAAGGAGTAAGTGTCTTTTAATTTCATGGCTGCAATCACCATCTGCAGTGATTTTGGAGCCCAGAAAAATAAAATCTGACACTGTTTCCACCGTTTCCCCATCTATTTCCCATGAAGTGGTCGGACCGAATGCCATGATCTTCATTTTCTGAATGTTGAGCTTTAAGCCAACTTTTTCACTCTCCACTTTCACTTTCATCAAGAGGCTTTTGAGTTCCTCTTCACTTTCTGCCATAAGGGTGGTGTCATCTGCATATCTGAGGTTATTGATATTTCTCCCAGCAATCTTGATTCCAGCTTGTATTTCTTCCAGTCCAGCGTTTCTCATGATGTACTCTGCATAGAAGTTAAATAAACAGGGTGACAGTATACAGCCTTGACGAGCTCCTTTTCCTATTTGGAACCAGTCTGTTGTTCCATGTCCAGTTCTAACTATTGATTCCTGACCTGCATACAAATTTCTCAAAAGGCAGATCAGGTGTTCTGGTATTCCCATCTCTTTCAGAATTTTCCACCGTTTATTGTGATCCACACAGTCAAAGGCTTTGGCATAGTCAATGAAGCAGAAATACATGTTTTTCTGGAACTCTCTTGATTTTTTGATGATCCAACAGATGTTGGCAATTTGATCTCTGGTTCCTCTGCCTTTTCTAAAACCAGCTTGAACATCAGGAAGTTCACGGTTCACATATTGCTGAAGCCTGGCTTGGAGAATTTTGAGCATTACTTTACTAGCGTGTGAGATGAGTGCAATTGTGCGGTAGTTTGAGCATTCTTTGGCATTGCCTTTCTTTGGGATTGGAATGAAAACTGACCTTTTCCAGTCCTGTGGCCACTGCTCAGTTTTCCAAATTTGCTGGCATATTGAATGTAGCACTTTCACAGCATCATCTTTCAGGATTTGGAATAGCTCAACTGGAATTCCATCACCTCCACTAGCTTTGTTCGTAGTGATGCTTTCTAAGGCCCACTTGCCTTCACATTCCAGGATGTCTGGCTCTAGGTCAGTGATCACACCATCGTGATTATCTGGGTCGTGAAGATCTTTTTTGTACAGTTCTGTGTATTCTTGCCATCTCTTCTTAATATCTTCTGCTTCTGTTAGGTCCATACCATTTCTGTCCTTTATCGAGCTTATCTTTGTATGAAATGTTCCTTTGGTATCTCCGATTTTCTTGAAGAGATCCCTAGTCTTTCCCATTCTGTTGTTTTCCTCTATTTCTTTGCATTGATCGCTGAAGAAGGCTTTCTTATCTCTCCTTGCTATTCTTCGGAACTCTGCATTCAGATGTTTATATCTTTCCTTTTCTCCTTTGCTTTTCACTTCTCTTCTTTTCACAGCTATTTGTAAGGCTTCCCCAGACAGCCATTTTGCTTTTTTGCATTTCTTTTCTATGGGAATGGTCTTGATCCCTGTCTTCTGTACAATTTCACAAACCTCATTCCATAGTTCATCAGGCACTCTATCTATCAGATCTAGGCCCTTAAATCTATTTCTCACTTCCACTGTATAATCATAAGGGATTTGATTTAGGTCCTACCTGAATGGTCTAGTGGTTTTCCCTACTTTCTTCAATTTAAGTCTGAATTTGGCAATAAGGAGTTTATGGTCTGAGCCACAGTCAGCTCCTGGTCTTGTTTTTGCTGACTGTATAGTGCTTCTCCATCTTTGGCTGCAAAGAATATAATCAATCTGATTTCAGTGTTGACCATCTGGTGATGTCCATGTATAGAGTCTTCTCTTGTGTTGTTGGAAGAGGGTGTTTGTTATGACCAGTGCATTTTCTTGGCAAAACTCTATCAGTCTTTGCCCTGCTTCATTCCGTATTCCAAGGCCAAACTTGCCTGTTACTTGCAAAACAAGGTGTTTCTTGACTTCCTACTTTTGCATTCCAGGCCCCTATAATGAAAAGGACATCTTTTTTGGGTGTTAGTTCTAAAAGGTCTTGTAGGTCTTCATAGAACCGTTCAACTTCAGCTTCTTCAGCATTACTGGTTGGGGCATAGACTTGGATTACTGTGATATTGAATGGTTTGCCTTGGAAATGAACAGAGACCATTCTGTCGTTTTTGAGATTGCATCCAAGTACTGCATTTCGGACTCTTTTGTTGACCATGATGGCCTCTCCATTTCTTCTGAGGGATTCCTGCCCACAGTAGTAGATATAAAGGTCATCTGAGTTAAATTCACCCATTCCAGTCCATTTCAGTTCGCTGATTCCTAGAATGTCGACATTCACTCTTGCCATCTCTTGTTTGACCACTTCCAATTTGCCTTGATTCATGGACCTGACATTCCAGGTTCCTATGCACTATTGCTGTTTACAGCATTGGACCTTGCTTCTATCACCAGTCACATCCACAGCTGGGTATTGTTTTTGCTTTGGCTCCATCCCTTCATTTTTTCTGGAGTTATTTCTCCACTGATCTCCAATAGCATATTGGGCACCTACTGACCTGGGGAGTTTCTCTTTCAGTATCCTATCATTTTGCCTTTTCATACTGTTCATGGGATTCTCAAGGCAAGAATACTGAAGTGGTTTGCCATTCCCTTCTCCAGTGAACCACATTCTGTCAAATCTCTCCACCATGACCCGCCCGTCTTGGGTTGCCCCATGGGCATGGCTTAGTTTCATTGAGTTAGACAAGGCTGTGGTCCTAGTGTGATTAGATTGGCTAGTTTTCTGTGAGTATGGTTTCAGTGTGTCTGCCCTTTGATGCCCTCTTGCAACACCTACCGTCTTACTTGGGTTTCTCTTACCTTGGCCGTGGGGTATCTCTTCACGGCTGCTCCAGCAAAGTGCAGCCGTTGTTCCTTACCTTGGACGAGGGGTATAACCTCACTGCCGCCCTTCCTGACCTTCAACGTGGGATAGCTCCTCTAGCCCCTCCTGCGCCCGTGCAGCCATGGCTCCTTGGACGTGGGGTTGGTCCTCCCGGCCACCGCCCCTGGCCTCGGTCGTGGGGTGGCTCCTCCCCGCCGCGGCCCTTGGCCTCAGGCTTAGGAGCCAGCCTTTAAAAATACAAATTGCTTGGGGGAAGAATCATATCTTAATTCTTTTCAAACTAACATCTTAATGTTATAGGAAGCAAAACCACATAAAACTGTGTTTTGGAATGGTTCTGATATTTTAGTATATTTACATTTACATATTAAAATATTAGAAAAAAAAGCACAGCTCTTAAAAGAAGTAGAGTGGAAATTTAGAAATTCAGAACAAATTCAACAAACTGTTATTGAAAATCCAGCCTGTATCCAGCATTTTGCCAAGGCTCTGCGAATACAAAAGTTGGCTAAGACACATCTCTATTTCTCAAAGAACTCACAGTATGGTAAAGTGGGAGGGTGAGACAACACCAAATAAATACTATCCAATGTTGTAGATGGTCTAGATTGCCTCAGATTACAGTGGGGTGGAGGAAGGGCTGGTCCTGGGAGTCAAAGTATCAGGTTTTTTCTCTCTCTCTCTCTTTTTTTTTAATCTTTATGGTTTGATTATATATGTGGCTTTTTGTGCAATTCATCTCAAGTTCTTTTAAGTAGGAAATGTCCTTTAACAGTCAATCAATAAAGATAATCCTCTGATAAAGTGGATTATCTTGAATGTGAATACACAAATTATATTAATCTTAAGCCATAATATAAAAACACCCTTCAAACAAATAGGCTGTTCAGAAAGAATTGCAGAATGAATTATCTGGAGGATTTATTCAAGGTCATGGTTTTTCCTGATTCAAAGAGATTCTCCCTAGGTAATTTCCTTGCATTCATATAACATCTCCTGTTCATTTTACTGTAGCTGAGGCACAATGAATCTGGCCACAATTGGGAAGAGAGGGCAACTGTGAAGAAGGAGGATTCTTCAGGTGGTAAAGCTGATGGGGGAAAAAAAAGATAGTTTTGGGGGATGGTAGGAAAGAGAAAATGGGGTTTCTACCTAGGTAATTAGGAAGAAGGTGTTTAAAAAGTTGGAACTTACCTATGTCTGATCTCAGAAAACAGGTTGAGAAGCTAAGATTTCACTGCATATCCCCAAAGCACAAAGATGTGCTTAGCTGCTCAGTCGTGTCTGACTGTTTGCAACCCCATGGGCTGTAGCCTGTCCATGGGGATTCTCCAGGGAAGAATACTGGAGTGTGTTGCCATGCCCTCCTCCAGGGGATTTTCCCAACCCAGGGATCAAACCCAGGTCTTCTGCACTGCAGGTGTTTCCTTTACCATCTGAGCTGCCAGGGAAGCCCAATCAGATGAGTATAGCCTAAGTGTTTCCAATTCTAAAAATTAAGACAGGGAGAAATTTTGGGTGTGAGAGGCAACACTGAATTAAATTAAACAAGTAGTGACAGCCATCAAAAAGTCATGTGATGGAAGGTACCAACTTATTTGTGTGACCTTATTTTATGTAGTTTTAAGAATATTTTATATTGTTTATAATTAGCAACGCTAATGAGTAGCTTCTTATTTATGTTTTTGGTTTAGTAAAAGCTTCTTTTATATAAAAATTAACTCAATTGTGTGCTAAATATTCTGAGAAACTTGTCTGAGGGAAAGTCAGCTGGAATACATGACATGATCCAGACTCTATTGTGTCCCCTACTGTCATCAACGCAAATTGAAGGCATAGGAATCCTGCCCAGGAAGAAGTATTAATACTAGCCTTGCAGATCCAAACCTATTAGTGACAGGAAACAGCAAATCATGGCAGGGATTGCTTGACGGCCACTTTAAATCAAGAATGGAGCACGCTACATTGTCATTGTGTGTGTGTGTGTGTGCAGTTGCCCAGTTGTGTCTGACTCTTTGCAACCCCATGGACTGTAGCCTGCCAGGCTCCTCTGTCCATGGGATTTTCCCAGCAAGAATACTGGAGTGGGTTGCCATTTCCTATTCCAGGGGATCTTCCTTAACCAGGGATCAAACCTGTGTCTCCTGCACCGGCAGGTAGATTCTTTACCACTGAGCCAACTGAGAAGCCCATATTGCATTACTTTTTCCTGTATTTCCCATTGGGTGATAAGTTTTGTGAGAGCAGGAACTGTATTTGATTTATTTAAAGTTACATCTCTAGAGCCTAACAGTTTGTGATGCATAGTTTGTATTTGAGAAAAGTTATTAAATAAATGAGACGCTAGGGTGAAGGGTAAGGAGAGAAGGAGAAAAAGGAGATAGGAGGGCCTCAATGCTGAACTATATTTATTTCCCAAATTTGCCTAGAATCCCCTTTGTCTTTTCCCATGAGCCTGGATGTTTAACTCCATCTAGAAGGGCTTGTCTAGTACTAAAAAGAGTCTTTATTTTAGTTTTCAAAGTATTGATTTGTCTCTATTGACAGCATGTTCTTTAATAACTATGTTAGTAATTTGATTTCTAATTTCTTTGCAGTCTTAGAACTAAGAATTCAGGGCAAAGATATGAGATTTCAGACCAAAACTTATTTTTCGTACACCAAATTGAATAAGATGACTGTCTCCAGAGAATTCTCAGCATGCAGGCCTATTTTATAGAGAGCTGGTAATGTAGCACCTTTATGAAAGTGCCTATTTATTTCATCCAAATTAAGTGGGAACAACAAACGGGAGAGATTTAACCACAGAGATAAAGTAACCATCTGAGTTACAAAGCCAAGAACGAGTCCAGGTTAATGGACACACATTAGGAAAGACTTAGGAGAGCCCATTAGAAGAGGCACTGCAAAAATACAAAGTGAGGTCTTACAAAGGATCTTCTCCATAAGGATTAAGGATTAGTGCTCTGAAAATACAATAACATGTAGAAAAATAGCATTAGGAACTGAAAAAAGCCATTTTCTAAAACAGCCGTCCTCACCCTGAGTGCAAAAGACGCCTTTCAGCCAGAGCGGCTTTTGCCATTGCTGGTGCCAGGGAGCTGCAGCATTGGCAGGCAGCTTCACATGGCTCCTTCCCTGCAAGAGTGCCAGCAAGGAGAGGCTTCCAGAGCATGTCTGCACAGGAGACCAGAGGGCTCAGGTTCCTGAAGGTCTGAATAAGGAGATTGATTCTGACTAAGATTCTTCCTGAGTCAATCCTTAATGACTGTAGAGACGGCAGTCCTTCATGTTTCATTATTTTATTTAAAAGAACATATGAAAAATGTTAATAGGACCCCATGACTAACTCTTGTACCTGCATTGTAACACAAGATAAGGTCAGTTTTACACACCCTTTGTCATCATGAAATCTATTTGATGTACTGCAAGCCAGACTCCATAGGTCTTCCTAGAATGTCAGTGAACAATTTCAGATATCGAAGAAACTTTTTTTTTTTTTAATTAAAAGTACTGTTTTTCAATAACTACTATACGAAAATAAAAACAGTTTGACCATGACCTCTCGGCAAAGGTACAACATTTTTAGACGGTCAATAAACAGAACGTTGTTTTAAGGTGCAGTAAACCTAGGCAAAAAAAGTAGTCTGGAGATGAATGCAAGAGCAGGAGGGAGGGTAGAAAGGGAAGAGAAATCCCGATGGTAGTTCTACAATCCTGTGGCTCCACTGTGCTCTGGGGGCCAGGGACATCTGCTACGACTGGCGGAGTCTTGGGGCCCCTTGTCGCCCCTTCAGTCGACTGAATGTTCGAAGGATTCCCAGGTGACTTGGATGCACACGCTGAAGTTTGAGAGCTTGGCTCTGGGAGAACTGGGAGGCTGGGTTCTGAGCAGTAAATCTATAGTTCTCAGGGCTTCTCAAACTTTGTTATGCATGAGAAACACCTGGGGAAATTGTTCAACAGGGAAGTTCAGGGCCCAGACCAAACAGGTTCTGATTCCTTAGGCTTCTGTGGTACTTAGCAAACTTGTATTTCTAATACATTTTCCAGGGGGCTTTGGCACAGATCGTCACTGGAACACACTTTAAGAAACCTTTGCCACTGATATTAAGATCTGGCAAAGTAAATGCTTACTAAGTCTATTGAAGCAGTGTGCGTGTTATTTGCTCAGTCGTGTCCGACTCTTTGTGACTCCCTTGGACTCTAGCCCGCCAGGCTTCTCTGTCCCTGGGATTCTCCAGGCCAATGGGTTGCCGGTTCCTTCTCCAGGGGATCTCTCTGACCCAGGGATTGAACCCCGATCTCCCACGTTACAGGCAGATTCTTTACCATCTGAGCCACTGGCAAGTAGGCCTTGAAAACATCCCGTCTGGGAGTAGTAATGGATTTCCTTGTCTGAGACATGATAACCAGTTGCGGTACCTCAAAGCACTCAGCTTCCTTGTTTGATTTGTGTTCTCTTATCTGTGTCACACTGAGCTTTTTGCTCTTTCCTACGATTCTGTGAGCTTTGACACCTGAGTCTTTGCTGCAGTTTTTTTTTCTCTCTGAGCAGGTTTCAGAGTCTGAAAGGCCGTGTTTGGATTTTAGCTTAAGGCATGCACTAATTTGGTAACCTTGGAGAAGTGATCATAATCTGTTTCCTCAAGTGTGAAATGGGTACTGTAGTATCTGGCTTATGGAGTTACTGCAACAATTACAAGAGAAATGGCCTGTGTCAGATTTACAGCACAGCGCGCAGCATCTAGCAGACCTCAGTGCTTGACCACAGCTACTGTTTGTACTACTTTCAGGGGGGATGTCTGGAGAACCCCCATTTTTTTCCCCAAAGTTTGCTGCTTGTAGCGGTCCTTCAAGAGCTTCCCTTAATTCCTTCATGGATTGCTCACACATCCACATTCTCATAGTACTTAACGATGTCTCTCTTTGTGTTCCTTTTTATTATGTATTATTAATTTGTTCTCTGTCTTTTCACTGAACTGTGAGCTCATCAAGACAAGCAAACAGCAACCATGAAAACAAACTCTTTCTTACGCTTGTAGTTTTAGCACCTTGCATGTAATAATTGTGAAGGCAGGGTGTTTGTTTATGTGCTACACACTGTTCTAAGCACTTTTAATGGATTAACTCATTTAATCCTCAGAACAAGCCTATGAGGTAGATGCTGCTATTATCTCCGTTTTATAGATGAGGAACTGAAACACAGAGGGTTAAGTAATGTCCAGGGTCATGCTGCTAAGCCATAGACCTGTAATTTGAACCTAGGCAGTATGGTTCCAGAATTTAAAACTTAGCAGACCCCAAACAAATGCTTGCTGAATTTCATTATATTGTGACTACATTGACTTTAGGTAAGGTCTTCTTCAGAAAATAATGTTCTGAAGATGAAAAATAAGCAAGTCAAATCATTGTTCAGTTTCTGAGGTGTCTGGTTATCTCGAAACAATATCAAAACAAATCATAGACATGAAATGGCTAGTGAGTGCCTTCTGAAAGGAAACCTCAGATCTAAGTACTGTGAATGTGATGATTAGTATTCAGATTATTTCTAAAAGCAAGATTTTGTCAAACGGCAGGAATAAATAAAGATTTCCTAACACTGAGGTTTCCTTTTTTGCTGCTGCTGCTGCTAAGTCGCTTTAGTCGTGTCCGACTCTGTGCGACCCCATAGACGGCAGCCCACCAGGCTCCCCCGTCCCTGGGATTCTCCAGGCAAGAACATTGGAGTGGGTTGCCATTTCCTTCTCCAATGTATGAAAGTGAAAAGTGAAAGTGAAGTTGCTCAGTTGTGTCTGACCCTTAGCGACCCCATGGACTGCAGCCCACTAGGCTCCTCCGTCCATGGGATTTTCCAGGCAAGAGTATTGGAGTGGGTTGCCATTGCCTTTTCTGAGGTTTCCTTTTTTAGCTTTATTGAAATATAACTGACATATAATAAACTTTCTCATTTGAGTGTACAGTTGGATGAATTTTGGTAATTATGTGTAGTTGCAAAATCCTCACACTGTCAAGATATAGAAAAATTCCATCATCCTAGAAAGGACCCTTGTGCCTCTTTGTAGTTGATCTTCTTCTCTGACCCCTGGGTCCAGGCAACCATTGATCTATTTTCTGTCTCTATAGTTTTACTTCTTCCAGAATGCCATATAAATGGGATCATATGATATGGTAGGCTGTTGTATCTGGATAGCTTTGCTCAGCCTAAAGCCTTTGAGATTTATCAGCGTTGTTATTTTTATCAGCAGTTTTCCTTTCTTATTGATATGGAGTGCTTCATATTATAGCTATACCGTGCTTACTTACCCATTCAGTAGTTAGTGAACATTTGTGTTGTTTCCAGTTTTGATTATTATGAATAGTGCTGCTATGAATATTCATGTACAAGTCTTTGTGGAAATCTGCTTTCGTTTCTCTTGGTTAAATATGTAGGAACAGGGGTGCTGGTCTACATGGTAAATCTATGTTTAACTTTATACTATCCCGCCACACTGTTTTCCAAGTGGCTGTACTTGGAATACTCTTCTGTATCTCCCGCAGCAACGTACTAGACTTGATAGAGTTCTGGTTGATTCTGTCTTGACATTATTTGACGTTGTCAGTCTTATTAACATTAGCTATTCTAGTAGCTCATTGTGGCTTTAGTTTGCATTTTCTTGATGACTAGTGATGTTGAACATCTTTTCTCGGTCTGTTGGCCATTTGATATTTTCTGTGATTGTTCACATCTTTTGTTCATTTAAAAAATTTAGAGTATCCTTTTCTTATTGATTTATATATATATATCTTTTCAAAAGAAAAAATACTGTTAATATACTCTTTTGTTAAATACATGGTTTGCAAATGTTTTCTCATAATCTGTGGCTTGCATTTTCATTTTCCTAATTGTGCCCTTTGAAGAGCAAACCTTTCACATTTTGATTCATTTTATCCATTTTTTTCTATTTTGCACTTTTGTGTCTTGTTTAAAAAAATATTTTTCTAACTCAGTGACACAAGGATTTTCTTCGAGAAGGCCAATTTTTTTTGCACTTAGGTCTGCTGTCATTTCATGTTAATCTTGAGTCTGACGTAGAGGTTGAAACTCTCTCAATAGAAATGCTTTCACTGGGGTCCTCTTTTCATTATTTTTTAATTAAAAAACTGTATATGTTTATTTGGCTGTGCTGGGTCTCCGTCGCTGCACAGGCCACTCTCCAGTTGCGCTGTGCAGGCTTCTCGCCGCAGTGGCTCCTCTCGTTGCTGAACACAGGCTCCAGGGTGCACAGGCTTTCGTCGTCGTGGCTTGTGGGCTCACGAGCACAATCTCGATAGCTTTCGTGAACAGGTTTAGTTGCTCCGTAGCATGTAGGATTTTCCCGGACTAGGGATTTAACTTGTGTCTCCTGCATTGGCAGGCAGTTTCTTTACCAGTGAGTAGTGTAGAAAAAATGAGAAGAAAATTGCTCACGGTAGATATGGTAGTTAAGAAATTTTAAAACATCTTTAAACTTTGGGTGGAGAGATATGTTTGAATCAAAGTTAACTAGCTAGGATAAGGATGACTGTACTTAGGACTCCAAGTTTTATTGAATTTTCTAAATATTAGGCCAAGTGATATTGTTTTGCTTGGTTTTTCCTTTTCTGCCCATTTCCAGGAAGCACAAAGTTTTTATTTAAAGAGAACAAACACTTTTCTTCTTGCTGCAAACCTATTTGAAACAGGGAAGGACCAGTCTCAGGAAAACTTTTCAGCTGATGTCTTTTTTCCTAGCCTGCCTTTTGCCCAAAACCACTCCCACACACTCTGTTCCTAAGATAGTCTGAAGTTTCAAAATGCCAACAAAAAATTCTCTGTGTTTAGGTTGTTTTGGATTGTTAATTATTGGTGGCAATGGATGAGTATTCAGCACCTTGGAACTTTTGCAAAAGAAACTTAATAAGGATACATTTGCTGTAGTTGGAAAAGTATTTGATGAACAGCTGACCTTTCAAATGTTTACATGAGTTGAATCTCTGAACTGCTAATGTTAGGAAGGTCCAAGTTCTAATTCAGACTCAGACACTGAATCTCTTTGTAGGGAAAGCTTTTAAATATCTTCAGTTTTCTCATTTGTTTTTTAAAAAAAGGCTGACTTCACTCACCCATTAATTGGTTAATGCTTGTGAATGTTTTGAGAGGATGAAAAGCACTTTCTCAGAGCACTGCCCTATCGTTCCCTCTCATGATTGTGGTTTGTCATCCACCTGAAGTAAGTGGGTAAGTCATGTACCAAGTTTGCATTGTAGAAAGGAAATGATTCTACAGATCCTTAACCACGAGAGGAAAAAAAATATGTTTCTTTCACGTGGAGTTGGCGAATAAAGCTTCCACTGTTCTGAGAGGAAAATGCCAAAGGAAGTCTGCTTGTGTGAATTAAGTCACTTATGAATACTTTTAAAAATATTTACATGAGTCTCTACTGACTAACCAATTCTCTGAGCACATTCCATAAAAATTTCTTCTCAGGCAATTTCTCTTAGAAATTCACACACATATATATTTTGTCCCTCGTGTCTTGCATGAGATTGTTTACGGTGCCCAACTGACAAAAGAAGCCAATGCAAGCAGCTAAAAGACCTAGGGAGATGTGCTAAGGAAGAAAGTGGGGTTGAGAAATTAGGAAGGGCTTCCTTTCTACTGTGGCCTTCCCCACCAGCACCCGCCACCCCTCCCCCAGGTCCTATTTCAGCATATTTTTTTCCTTAGGTTCAGTTGCTTCATTTCTCGAGTTCCTCGTTTAGATGACCTGTGTTCCTCTGCACGTGTCCCAGTCAACATGGCTGTCTCACCCTGAAGCCGTTCACTCCCTTTGTGGTTCTGGACATTATCCAGGGAGCAGTGAGTTGGTGCTTCCAAATCTTCATCGAACATGTCATCCTGAAATTGTTCTGAAAGCATTGATCATCTTGGTTGCAGCTGGAGTATGAAAGGAGTTCTTGGGGAATCCATGTCTTTGCCAAGTCCACATCTGGTTCCCATGAAGGGAAGAAAGAATTGTGGTTGTTAATTTTGGAAACAGAAAGAAAAGAAATGCAGGCATCTGCTTATCTCTGTTAAGGTTTGACCACACCTTGATGCAATGAAGAAAAGAGGTCACCTAAATTTAGGTTTTTATTTTACCTATAGACTATTCAAAAACTGAAAAACAAACAAAAAACCACACCAACTACAAGAACAACAAAACCCAAACTAAAATTTCCAGCATTTAAAAATCTAGAGGTTTCATGTAAAAATCTAGAATCTCAGCTTCTTTTGAAAAATCGGAAAGTCTGGCATCTCTGGAGCTGCATTCTGACATGGCAAGGGTGACTAGATTGGAGCATTGGCTGCCCCCTTAGGATGTCTAAAGTCTCATATCACCAGCCTGTCCTCTGGAGACATTATCTGTAAGGTTTTACATATTCTGATCCAAACATATTATTTTAAAATCGTTCTTTTCACTCTCTAGATAAGTTCTTTTCTTTTGAACAGGAAATAGACATGAGAAAGTAAGATAAGAGAATGAATGACGTTAGCATGTTTCCCATGTCTGTTTCCTGTTCTAAGAGTAGGAGTTACCTAGAAAGAGTGAAAAGAATGATTTAAAAGTATATATTTGGACCTTTATTCAGCTATTTACAGTCAGTAATTCACAAAGTTACCCTATAATTCAAATTCAAATATACTGATTTAAATATACATCCTTTGATTCTTCTGAGAGAAAGCTATACATGTGTTATGTATTGTCTGGCTTAAAAAAATGAAATTTCTTTCAAAATGTTTTATCTAGACATTTAGGACCTTTTAAGCAAAAACCTTCATGTGACCGCTTGACAGCTAAATAATCTCCACCATAGTCTGTTGAGTACCAGGGTTATCTTTATATCTAGAAAGAGTAAAATGACAATTTTACTGAAAATACCTTTTTGCTGAAAAGTATGTGTCAATTTATGAGACCACTTTTATTTTGAGCTATCTTTTGTCTGTAATTCTGCATTTATCCATCAGACATAAATTGCCTTGTCGGCTAGGTTTCCTGGTGTTCATCTGTCCTTCCTAATAGCATCCTGATTTCCTTTTGGCCTGTTGTCTCTCTCCCATGTAATGCAACTTGGGAATCTGGGTCTGATGGTGGTAAATAAAGCTTGGTTCTTAGTCTCTATTGCTGAGTTCAGTACAGTCGCTCAGTCGTGTCTGACTCTGTGACCCCATGAACCGCAGCACGCCAGGCCTCCCTGTCCATCACCAACTCCCTGAGTTTACCCAAACTCATGTCCATTGAGTCAGTGATGCCATCAACCATCTCGTCCTCTGTCATCCCCTTCTCCTCCTGCCCTCAATCTTTCCCAGCATCAGGGTCTTTTCAAATGAGTCAGCTCTTTGCATCAGGTGGCCAAAGTATTGGAGTTTCAGCTTCAACATCAGTGCTTCCAATGAACACCCAGGACTGATCTCCCCTAGGATGGGCTGGTTGGATCTCCTTGCTGTTCAAGGGACTCTCAAGAGTCTTCTCCAACACCACACTTCAAAATCATCAATTCTTTGGCGCTCAGCTTTCTTTATAGTCCAGCTCTCACATCTATACACGACTACTGGAAAACCATAGCCTTGACTAGATGGACCTTTGTTGGCAAAGCAATGTCTCTGCTTTTTAATGTGTTGTCTAGGTTGGTCATAACTTTCCTTCCAAGGAGTAAACGTCTTTTAATTTCATGGCTGCAATCACCATCTGCAGTGATTTTGGAGCCCAGAAAAATAAAGTCAGCCACTGTTTCCACTGTTTCCCCATCTATTTGCCATGAAGTGATGGGACCGGATGCCATGATCTTAGTTTCTGAATGTTGAGCTTTAGGCCAACATTTTTACTCTCCTCTTTCACTTTCATCAAGAGGCTTTTTAGTTCCTTTTCACTTTCTGCCATAAGGGTGGTGTCATCTGCATATCTGAGGCTATTGATATTTCTCCCGGCAATCTTGATTCCAGCTTATGCTTCATCCAGCCCAGTGTTTCTCATGATGTACTCTGCATATAAGTTAAATAAGCAGGGTGACAATGTACATCCTTGACATACTCCTTTTCCTATTTGGAAACAGTCTGTTGTTCCATGTCCAGTTCTGTTGCTTCCTGACCTGCATACAGGTTTCTCAAGAGGCATATTGCTGGGTATGTGCCAATAAATGGGCATGTGACTGAAACTTAGAAAGCTGAAGTCGCCTGGTTATTTGAATCTTGAGCAGAGTGGTACAAAGTCAGAAGCAACAGTTAAAGCTCATGCACTCCAGGAGTATTGCTCTGATGGTCATAGTTTCTAGCCTTATTCCTGTCCAGTTCCTAAGTCTGGTTCTTCAAGGCTCCTTGTCAGTTTCAGGAAATTCCCCAATATTCTGTTTCATTTTCTTTTCTTTTCTTTCTCTCTGTTTTTGGTTGCATGTTTTTCTCTTGCATATAATCAGAGAGCTCTAACTGATGGACCCTGTCTCACCACTTCCCCGCTACTGCCCTAGTCTGTTCCACATTCCATACCATCTCTTGCCTAAAATGCTCAAGTAGCCTCTTCACCAATTAAGGCAGATGTATGTATCTGCTTTATATGCATCTGCTAAAACATTTCTAAGTCAAATCAGGTCATTTCTCTGCTCAGAACCTTCCAATGGTTGCCCACTTCACTCCAGGTTAAGGCCGAAATGCTTGATGGACTATAGGCTTTGCAAGGGCACATAGCATTCACTTCAGTATCCTCACCATATAGAATAATCCTTGGCATATTAATTTGTTGAATGAATGACGTGCTCCTTGGGAAAGCAGTTATGTTTTATTTGACTTGAATACTTAGTATGTAGCATGGTGCATGGCACAGAATAGGCACATAGTAAATATTTGTTTTTGCTGTTGAGCCTAGCTGCTTTAACTATTAGAAAGGACAGAGTCATCAGAATCTAATCCTTTCATGATTTCACTCTTGTTGAAACTACTGGTTTGTGACAGTCATGGGGACTAACTCCACCTAGTATTGAGCTTATATTCATTTTGATGGAAAACAAAACAAACATTAATGGCAACCTGATCAGGATGGAACTTGCTTAAAGAAAGGCTCAGATTAGTTTCAGCAAGTTGACATAGTCAGCATTGTGGAGGTGAAGCTCTCAAATTGAAGCCAGCCAAGAAATACAATTGATCCTCCTAGTCTGCAAATTTCATTTGCAAGTTCAATTGAAGTGTAAGTAGAGTGGGATCATGTTATTAGTTCTCTTAGAGGCACAGATTCCAGGATAGGGAAATGTGTGTGTGCTTGCCTGGCGAGGCAGACATGGACTATCAATGCAGTGTTCCCAGGAACACTCCATGGAGTGGCAGCAAGGACATAAGAAGGGACTATGCTTAGTAAGATGTTTGATCCCTCCATCCTCTTCACACGCCCCCCTTCCCAGCACACACCAATTAGACCAAATGGTTTTAGTACTGTGACAAAAAGATAAATATAATTCTAATCTAAATTTAGTCTATTCTTTCAGTCAGACTATTTCTTTTCTTCCCTTTGCAATTAAGCATTCTAATTTTCTTTTCCTACTGCAGAATTGTGTCTCTTTAGGTTGGCAGGGCTTCAAATGGTTTTGATCATAATTTCTAAGTATTTAAGTTATTTCAGTGATTGAAGAGAACTCCTATGATTATAGGACACTGTTGAATAATGGATTCTTTCAAAATCTCCTCGGTCAGTTTTAATTTAGTTAGGAAAAATAGTTACAAAAGCAGAAGTATAAATTTTGAGAAGCTACCCTTTTTTAGTTTTGGAGAACCGCTAGATTGTGTTTTTCTTGTCAGAAGTAGAGGAAAGGTTTCGCTGCAAACTTGGGAGAATACTGCCTAATAACTTCCTTATAACATGATGAGACCTTTCCTTTCTGAGTTTCAGCAGTTTTGAAATGCTGAGATACTTTCATTTTTCCTTTATAACTCAACTCTGGAGTTCAGAGTTCTTCCTTGCATTGTGAATTCCCAGAGCTCAAGAGCATTTTGAATTTCTAAATTTCTTTTTAATAAAATAATAAAATGGTACTGACAATATTTTAGTTAAGGTCAAGTCCATCTTGTTTGAAACCTGCTATTCCAATCAAAACCAGCTGGGGCCAGGGATGGCTCTGTTGTGCCTGCATATCCAAGCAAATAAGTATGGAGCCCCATTAATGGGCGGTAGACAGTTGGCTCTCAGCCTTCATCTCCATGTATCAGCTGAAGAGATAAGGCCACTGTACAAACCTTGAAGCAAGACTTACTGGGTTTTTTTGGGTGGGGGAGGCAGAGAAAGGGGAGCATTGTTTGCTTTTTTGTTTTAGTCAAGTTTACACATTTATGAAAGTGGAATTTGTTCTGCGGGTTTTAAATGGATATTCAGATGCAGCATCAATTTTCCACTTTTATTTTGTGTCAGCTTCAATAAATGTTCTTATACGTGTGAGGTCAAATAAAGTAACTATCCAGATGGTGATATTTTTTTCATTATTTATGATAATGTACATTTGTAGTCAGTGGTGCAGTTGTAAGTTCCAGATTGCAGGGCCCATTCGTATTCATTTTTCCATCCTCAGAGCCTTGCACAGTGCCCAGCACATAGTAGGTGCTCTATACCTGCTTAATATGAATTAACTGAACTAATGGAGTGGTTTGTTACTATAATCTTATCTTTTTGACCTACATAAATGGCATCTATTACTACTGATATTCTGTTCTCATTATGCCATTTAGAAGTTCTTAGGATACATATATTATGCGAACATCTATTTCTGCTTTATTGACTATGCCAAAGCCTTTGACTGTGTGGATCACAATCAACTGTGGACAATTCTGAAAAAGATGGGAATACCAGACCACCTGATCTGCCTCTTGAGAAATTTGTATGCAGGTCAGGAAGCAACAGTTAGAACTGGACATGGAACAACAGACTGGTTCCAAATAGGAAAAGGAGTTCGTCAAGGCTGTATATTGTCACCCTGTTTATTTAACTTCTATGCAGAGTACATCATGAGAAATGCTGGACTGGAAGAAACACAAACTGGAATCAAGATTGCCAGGAGAAATATCAATAACCTCAGATATGCAGATGACATCACCCTTATGGCAGAAAGTGAAGAGGAACTCAAAAGCCTCTTGAAGAAAGTGAAAGTGGAGAGTGAAAAAGTTGGCTTAAAGCTCAACATTCAGAAAACGAAGATCATGGCATCCGGTCCCACCACTTCATGGGAAATAGATGGGGAAACAGTGGAAACAGTGTCAGACTTTATTTTTCTGGGCTCCAAAATCACTGCAGATGGTGATTGCAGCCATGAAATTAAAAGACGCTTACTCCTTGGAAGGAAAGTTATGACCAACCTAGATAGCATATTCAAAAGCAGAGACATTACTTTGCCAACAAAAGTTCATCTAGTCAAGGCTATGGTTTTTCCTGTGGTCATGTATGGATGTGAGAGTTGGACTGTGAAGAAGGCTGAGTGCCGAAGAATTGATGCTTTTGAACTGTGGTGTTGGAGAAGACTCTTGAGAGTCCCTTGGACTGCAAGGAGATCCAACCAGTCCATTCTGAAGGAGATTGGCCCTGGGATTTCTTTGGAAGATCAGATCATATCAGTTGCTCAGTCGTGTCCGACTCTGCGACCCCCATGAATCGCAGCACGCCAGGCCTCCCTGTCCATCACCAACTCTGTTTTCCAAAATTGAAAACAGAAACAGAAAATAGCTATTTTCCAAGATTGAAGTTCAGCATAATGGAAAAATCAACTGTGGGCTACCTTGAGAATTGTTTACTTGGTGGATTAGACAGTTGTTGGCTTATTCCAAGTTTGTATTCACAATGGGGGTCCCTGGAGGTTGATATGTGCTCCCAGATTACAAAGTAGTTTAAAGAGCAAATTTAACATAATGGAATGTCTTCTGAATTATTAGGCTGATGTACCCATTTAACTCCCGATTGGGGAGAATTGAGAGATGCTTTTGTGAATCCTTGTACATTAAAAACATTTCCACTGTTTCCCCATCTATTTCCCATGAAGTGGTGGGACCGGATGCCATGATCTTCATTTTCTGAATGTTGAGCTTTAAGCTTATAGTAATAGATCCTTGAATTTGAATAACTTTATAATAAACAATAATCGTATTGATTATTTTAGCATGTTCTTACCACATCTCTATGAAGTCAGGAGGCAGAAAAGCCTGGAGATTAAGAGACTATTCATCATTCTTTATTCTGACTCTTAGGCCCATTTTCCTGTTTTACTAGCCATGTGGTGGGCATAATGAACACATTATTAATTTCTAATGAAAGACTTCCTTTCTAAAAGCTTGTTGGTCTATACTGTTAAAACCCTGATGCAGGGGGACTTCCCTGGTGCTCCAGTGGTTAAGAATCTGCCTTTTCACGCAGGGCATGTGGGTTTGATCCTCGGGCAGAAAACTAAGCTCCCACACGCCCTGGAGTAACCAAGCCACAACTATTGAGCCCGCGTCACAGACGGAGAGTTCACTTGCCACAACAGAGGTCCCCCATGCTGCAACTAAGACCCCAGGTAGCCAAATTAACTAATTAATTTAAAAAAAGCAAAAGCTCTTAAAAAAATACTGATGGGGAATTCAGAAATCAAGCTTCTGACACCTTTACATTTTTGGCATGAATTTAAGTTTTTTTTTTAAGTAGCTATTTTCCAAAATTGAAGTTCAGCATAATGGAAAAATCAACTGTGGGCTACCTTGAGAATTGTTTACTTGGTGGATTAGACAGTTGTTGGCTTATTCCAAGTTTGTATTCACAATGGGGGTCCCTGGAGGTTGATATGTGCTCCCAGATTACAAAGTAGTTTAAAGTGCAAATTCAACAAAATGGAATGTCTTCTGAATTATTAGGCTGATGTACCCATTTAACTACCGAATGGGGAGAATTGAGAGATGCTTTTGTGAATCCTTGTACATTAAAAATCTTATTTAAGTTTTGTAAACATTAAAAAAATGGGCCGTTTCTTTCTTAAAATTGTTTGCTTAATTTCCCCATCCCAGCACTGCTTTGCCTGTTTCAAGGTCTTTTTTTCTCCTCTCAGAGTATGAAGGCCTCTGGTTCTATTCAGCTGCCTCCTCTTTCGGTGAGTAATTTTTCTAGTTGGTACTTTCAATAATACAAGAAATATTTATTTGACTGGTTGATTGAGTTCTCAGAATCTTATATCTGGAAAGTATTATGTCTCCCCCTGACAATGTACTCATCCTGATTAACAGCATTGTCCTTATGTGTGTTCAGACCAAACTCTTCCCATTTCTTAAAAATTTTTATTAATATAAAGCTTATTATTACCATAAAAACATTAAAAAAAAAAAGCTTATTATGAACTTAAAGGAGACCATAGTCTTTTGTTTTGCTCTAAATGACCTAATCTCAAATCTTTAAACATTTTTTATTCCTTTTCCTTTTTTATATTCTTTAATTTTAAATATTTTCAAGTATATACCCAACTATAGGGCTGAGTCAAATTTAACCAGAATTCATTATAACCTTCAAATTTTTTTCATCTAAATGTGTAAACCCTTTAAGGGTAGAGACCATAGAGACCTTACTTGTCCCATATTCCACTTTACATTCTTTTCCTATAGGAAGTGCCTGGTACCTTTAGACAAGGAGCATCATGCATGGTTATTTGCTTAATGAGCAAATGGATAGTAGTTCATATTTGTATTTCTTAATATCAACAATAAGCCCTTTGAATGTTGATCTTATATAAATGTTAGACAAGTTATAAGAATGGTAATGAAACAATGCGAATTGTTTCACGGAACTGACAGTTACGGCAGCTATTAATGCATGATTATGTGTACTGAAGATATTGGTAAAGTTATCTCAGTCTCATTTTATTTTATATCCTATCCCCTTGCTTACCCTGTGCTTTGATGTTTGAATAGGACATCAACTGACTTTAATGACTAGTCTTACATAGTTGTGTTCTTTTCTCCCTTGTTTAATTTTAAAGGACTGTCCCCATTCTTAAAACAAAATGTCACAAAGATGTGACAGTTTCTGGGCATCGCAACTGTCCATATCTTACCAAATCGGGCTCTGATTCTATGTAGATTGTTCTGAGACCGTAGGTTAACTAGGAGGATTTTGCAGCCTTTAAGATGATGTTTGGCTTTTGCTTAACATTTTACATGGTACCTAAAGTGCCCTTAAATTTAGAGAATGAAATTTTGAGTCACTAGCCCAGTGATTAAGAGCTTTATAAAATGTCATATTTTATGGATAGATATGAATAATTGCAGTTTCTTATTTACAGTGACCTCAATGATTTCCCTCAGTGGTGGGGCAATTAGCTCTTTAAAGTTCAAAGCTAACTTAGATGGTGAGATACTGGGTCACGTGTGTGAGTGGAGTTTTCATCTGATGGGAAGCTTTATGAGAGAGCTTTGGGGTTAGACTGACTAGTTTGGTGTTGACTCTTGGTTTTGCCATTTGCAAGCTGTGTGGAAGTGCTGGCAAAAGATTTGACTTTCGCGTCAAAAGCAGAAAGGTAATAATAATAAAAGTACTTCCCTCTTAAGGTTGTTGGGTTTCCCTGGTGGCTCAGATGGTAAAGAATCTGCCCGCAATGCAGGAGACCCAGGTTCTATCCATGGATTGGTAAGATCCCCTGGAGAAGGGAATGGCAAACTGTTCCATTGTTCTTGCCTGGAGAATTCCATGGACAGAGGAGCCTGGTGGACTACAGTCCATGGGGGTCGCAAAGAGTCAGATACGACTGAGTGACTAACACTTTCACTTTCACACTTTCATAAGGTTGTTATGAGCTTGAAATGGTATACTTAGCTTAAAGCGCTCAATTAGCACTCAGTAAAGGTCAGATATTACTCTCTGTCTATGAAGTAGCTCTACTTTTCTTTTCTTTTTTCTTTGGCATTGGTATGCCGTTGGCCAGGAATTATGGGAGGGACCCTGAGGACTATTTCAGTATCTACTCCTCAGGATTCCCCCTTTCTTCCCCTTCTCTTCTTTCCTCCTTTCCAGACTGGCAGTGCTGGGGAAGGCATCTTCCTAATTTGTTGCCCCTTTCATTTTCGGAGTTTTGATATTACTTCCTAAGAGAAAGCAGAGTTTAACAACCACGGTGAAATGACAAAGCTTAAATTCAACAGCGTTCTTACAACCTTGATCCCTGGCATGATATTTGCCTCCCTCACAGAGATATCGCCTCTCATTTAAACTATTTAATGGCAAAAGCACCTGCTTTCTCCTTTCTCCATGAGTGCCCCCTCTTCCAGAAAGATGAGTACAGAGGGTGGTGGGCTTTATCTGAGGTGAGATTCATTACTCTGTTTTATGTAGGAATAGTGCCGTGGGGGAATTCTTTGCAAACCCAGCACAAAGTCTATTATGTAATTAATTTATCAAATTCAAAAAGTACGTCTGGTTGCTTAGTATGGGATTTTTGATTTTATTTAAAAAATGTGTCACTGCAATTTGGTGGGGAGTCTGTACTGAGAAAGTCTGTGAAATTTATCTCTTGTAAGGATATTGTTGAAGATAGTTTTCATTCTTTGTTGTCCTCTTTTGGAAGACTCTTGAAAAAAAATTCCTGTTTTGTTTTAGTCTCAGCTAATTATTGATTTATTTTCCTAAGTAATTGTTCTATCTTAGGAATCATACTGTATAAAACTGATGAAGCTCATCTTTTCTGACATTTTGCCCCTTTAAAATTAATCCCATCGTTTTTACTGTCTTTTTGTGTTCACATTTTGATTTAGTGACTTTGTATTTCAAATATCTTTGTAAGCTACCTTAAATGTTTCCTGAAACCAAGGTAGTATATAAAAGCTGTCATGTTTATAGGTATTCAAATTATGGTATTCTAAACATCTTTCATCTCCTCAGAATTACAGTAATCATTTGTTCATTTCTTTGTGTCGCAAATCATGCAAAACACGCTGTAAATTATCTCTCTGAATCCCCAAGACAGCATTACACAGAGGATTTTTTTTTTTCTTTCTTTTTATAGGTGGGAAAACTAAAGTGTAGAGAGGTTAGGGTCATAAAATTAGTAAATTAAGAAGCCAGATTTTGAACTTAGCCAGACTGAAACTTGAACCCTAGTTTTTAGTATTTTTAATTACTTGAAAAAGATGAGTTGGTCTTCCATGTTTTCATTGGCAATGACATTTGAACAATTCAATGTCCTGGGCCTTTAAAATATGTTGAAATAATTTAGCAATGTTATCAAATGTCAAATTAAAAGTTAAAGAGGGCATAATAGACATTTTTGGACTTCCCAGATGGTGCTAGTGGTAAAGAACCCGCCTACCAATGTAGGAGACTTAAGGGACATGAGTTCGATCTCTGGGTCAGGAAGATCCCCTGGAGAAGGAAATGGCAACTCACTCCAATATTCTTACCTGGGAAATCCCATGGACAGAGGAGCCTGGTGGGCTACGATCCATGGGGTCACAAAGAGTCAGACGTGACTGAAGAGACTTAACACTCACACAATAGACATTTTTGTTTGTAGTCACGTCCAAGATTATTTTATTGAGCTTCTTTAAAATTTGTAGATGGTGGTAGGTCACTAGAGATCATTAGATACGTTACTACAGATTATGTTTTCTTATGAGACTGTGAAATTCAATAATTGCTCACATGAAGACAGGTACTCTTAGGGATCAACCTTCATTGTTGTTGTTTTAAAAGTAAACTGTAATATCATCTGAAAATGAGCTAATGTACTTGAGGTTACCACTTGCAGAGCTGGAAAGCTGGAGTGATTTATCTCAGCCACACCTCTGTGTTGTACTGATGAACTGCAAAGAAGAGAAAGGAAGGACTGTTTTCTTTGGCCCTTGATTGAGAAGCTCAAAGCTCTGTTTTCTTTATTTCTGAGTACCCTTTATGGTCTTACTCCAGAATATTAAATGACAAGAAGAAGGTTCCCTGCCCCCACCTCTTCTCAATTCCTTTTATTTCTTTTTTATTTTTTTCCTAACAGTTTTGGAAAGCATCCTCCTTCCAGGCATTTAAAAGCTTTTTTGGCATCTTATGCTGCCAGTGTTAACACTGGCAGTTGGTACAATTTACAATAGTGCATTAAATAGAAATCTCATTTTTACATCACTTGCTTAAAGTTGATTTGTGATACACCTTTACTGGTAATGATAGATATGTATGATGAATTATTGCATGTTTAGTCCATGCACTTAAACTACATGGAGGTAAGCGATTACACGTTTATTTCAGAAGTATTAATGCATTTCTACAGCTTAATTTTTGTCATGTCTCTGTCAGCTTTGCAAAAGGCCATGATCAGTTTTTATGTCCTTGAGTTAGGTCATTTCCGTTCTGGGAAAGAGACACTGAGCAATTAGAATAAATGATTTTAAGCCCTTTTTAGAATTTTAAATTAACTTCTGACACAAACCTTTCTCATCTGGGTGACTTCTAGGCCTTGAGAGTTTTTGTGGCATGCCTTATTGTCTTTGTGAGATTAGAACATTGTTTATAGGATATGTGAGTGTGTAGCAGTTTATTTCAAATGTTTTGGGGCCCCTTGAGGAGGACAGAAAAGCATAATATTTTCTAAGCTTTTTCTGGTGTGTCTCTTTTTTTGAATGAGAGCATGTGTTTTGGTTTCAGCTGCACCCGTATTTGATTTTAGTCTAGCTGATGTTTCCTTCACCCTGGCCTCTGCAGAGTTCTATTTTCCTTACAGCACTCACCTTCAGTGAGTCTAACTTTTCTCTTTGAATCCTTAGTCCTCTAGAGACTTTCTGGCTTCTGGTTTATTTTTTATTGTTGTTTTAGGGTCTCTGCCTTTACCAGATTTGATCTTTCCCCCGATTTGACCTTGCTTTTTAAAATAGAAGTTGAAAGTGATACTGTCCTCCAGTCTTTCTTAACTTGAGCTAACTTTATGTGAGAGAACTAAGCTCTACTGAAATTGATTTGAGTGGTCGTTTTTTCAAGTCTCCCAAGAGACTGAATGCATTAGGAGGGAATTCATTCCTTTCATCCAATGGATGCCTTTGGGCATGAGGACTTAATTCCCTTGAAGAACCCCAATTTAGGACAGTAAGACTATGGTTTTTCCAGTGGTCATGTATGGATGTGAGAGTTGGACTGTGAAGAAAGCTGAGCGCCGAAGAATTGATGCTTTTGAACTGTGGTGTTGGAGAAGACTCTTGAGAGTCCCTTGGACTGCAAGGAGATCCAACTGGTCCATCCTAAAGGAGATCAGTCCTGAATATTCATTGGAAGGACTGATGTTGAAGCTGAAACTCCAATACTTTGGCCATGTGATGCGAAGAACTGACTCATTTGAAAAGACCCTGATGCTGGGAAAGATTGAAGGCAGGAGGAGAAGCAGACGACAGAGGATGAAATGGTTGGATGGCATCACCGACTCAATGGACATGAGTTAGAGTAAACTCTGGAAGTTGATGATGGACAGGGAGGCGTGGTGTGCTGCTGTTCATGTGGTCGCAAAGTTTCAGACACAACTGAGTGACTGAACTGAACTGAACTGAAAGAAAATCAAAGTTCCCGTTTGTTAAAAATGCACCAGTGGGTCCTCTTAACACTGAGGATGATTCAAACCTCTGCAGTGCTGGGGGATGCTAATCCCTCACCCTATGCCACCCACTATCCACTGGCTCCAGCCACACTCCTTGCCTGTGTTTTGGGTCCCAAGCTTCCTCCTGCCTTAGGGCTTTTATTCTTGCCTCCTGCACACATCTTTTCCCTTCTTATCCTGTCCCTGGTTTCTCATTCTTCCATATTGATTAAAATATCCCTCTTTGGGGATATCGTCCTGTTCCATTCTACGGAAAATTGTCCCCATTTAGTACGTTGCTTTATTTCTTTCACAGCACTTATTAAGATCTAGAATTTATGTTCTTATTTCTGAACTTGTGGCTTTTTCACAACTGCTGTAGTCCCATTGCCATTGTTTAGTAAGCAGTCCATAAATACTGGTTGAGTGAAAGAATTCTTTATTCAGATGTTTGCTTTCCTTACAGGTAAGAGAGTCCTTGAGACTTGATATCTTGTATTTTGACTTTCACATGCCTCTTTTCTGTTCCTCTCATCAAGTGAACCTCCTACTAATCGATTCATTGCCCACTCCAGTGCGGGGTGGGCAGCAACCCCTCTAGTCATCAAAAAGACCCAGCCATGGCTGAGTCCCACCCAGTAGGGGCACAGATTGGGCTGAAACTGGACCTCACTTTTTAAAAAATTTATTTTATTGAAGTATAGTTAATTTACAATCTTGCATTAATTTCTACTGTACAGCAAAATGTTTGCTATATATATGTATATATGTATGTGTGTATGAATATTTATGTTCCTTTTCATATTATTTTCCATTATGGTTTATCACAAGATATTGAACATAATTCCCTGTGCTGTAAAGTAGGACCTTGTTTTTATTCATTCTATGTATAATAGTTTGCATCTGCTAATCCCCAAATCCCAATAAATCTTTATGTTTCTGTGGTATCACTTTTAATAGTTCCTCTTTCATTTTTAAAAAATTTTATTTATTGAGTTTTCTTTTTCTTTTTTCTTGGCAAGTCTAGCTAAAGGTTTATCTATTTTGTTTATCTTTTAAGAAGTTAAGCATTACATAAGTCTTGATATGTTGTGTTTACATTTTCATTTTTCCCAAGATTTAAAAAAAAAAAATCTCTCTTTTGATTTCTTTACCCACTGGTTATTCAATAGCATGTTGTTTAATCTTCACGTATTTGTGAATTTTCTAGTTTTCTTTTTTTGTGATTGATTTCTAGTTTCATACTAGTGTGATTGGAGTCACTTAAATTTATTAAAACTTGTTTATTAAAGCTTAACTAAATTTATTAATAAATTAATTTATTAAGGCCTAACATATGATGTCTCCTGGAGAACGTTTCATGTGTACTTGAGAATAATATGTTTTCTGCTGTTGTTGGATGCTATGTTCTATAGATGAATGTTAGGTCCTTCTAGTCTAACACACAGTTTAAATACAGTGTTTGCTGGTTGATACTTCTGTCTATCCAGAATGTCTCTCCAATGTTAAAGTGAATTACGGATGTCTCCTACTATTGTTATACCACTGTCTGTTCCTCCTTTCAGATCTGT
Source organism: Bos mutus (assembly GCF_027580195.1). NCBI lineage: Eukaryota > Metazoa > Chordata > Mammalia > Artiodactyla > Bovidae > Bos > Bos mutus. The sequence continues at coordinate 26,705,701 of NC_091623.1, forward strand.
TAATATTTGCTTTGAATATTTAGATCACCTCCATGGTGGCTCAAATGGTAAAAAATTTGCCTGCGATGCGGGAGACCCAGATTCAATCCCTGGGCCAGGAAGATTGCCTGGAGAAGGCAATAGCAATCCACTCCAGTATTCTTGCCTGGGAAATTCCTTGGACAGAAGAGCCTGGCGGGTGACAGTCCTTGGGGTTGCAAAGAGTCAGACACGACTGGGTGATTAACACTTTTGTATGTTTAGGTCCTCCAATGTTAGATGCATAAATATATATGAATGCTTTATACTTTTGATGAATAAATTCTTTTATAATTACATAATGACTTTTTTGTGTGTCTAGACTTTGACTTAAAGTCTAATTTTTCAATTATATCACTTTAAACCTGAAAGCTGAGATAGGTCTCTGGTAGACAGCAAATCACTGAATCTTGTATGTTTAGCCATTCAGTCATTCTTTTTGACTGGAAAATTTAGTTGCTTTACATGTAAAATCGTTATTTATAAGTATGAACTTACTCTTCCAATTTTGTTCACTATTTTCTGCCTGTTTTATAATTCTCTGCCTCTTCCTCTTTTATTCTCTTCCTTTGTGATTTGACTTTTTTTGTAGTGGTGTACTTTGATTCCTTTCTTCTTTTATGTATCTGCTATAGGTTTTTACTTTGTGCTTACCATGGGGCTTATATAAAAAAACATATTAATAACAGTCTGTTTGAAGCTAACAACACCCTAATTTCAAATGCACTCAATAACTCTAAATTGTTATCTCCCCCTCATTTAATGATTTTCACTAACAAATACTGCAGTTGTAAATATTTTCAATACTTTTGTATTTTAACTTTATAATAGAACTGTATTACCACAACTATTACAATATTAGACTGTTCTGAATTTAACTATATATATCTTTACCAGTGAGTTTTATGCTTTCATATGTTTTCCTGTTACTAGTTAGCATCTTTCTAATACAGCTTTGGTTTTATCTTTATTTATATTTTCATTTTGATGGCATTCTAAAAGAAATTTTACTTGAGCATATTTTGGATGACCTGGAAACCTACTTTGTAACAGTGGACTGTAGCAGCCTTGCAGTATGCTCATTTGCATTTCTGTTTGTGATTAATCTATACCAAGTGAAGGCCAACTAATATTAGTTCCACTGAAAAAGAGAAGTTTTGCAATAGTTTAAATACAGTTGTGTTCCTTGACCTTTGTTTCCAAATACGTATGCCTACATTACTCCTGTGTGTGATAAGCTGTCACAGAATGTTGATGTTCTCAAGGTTGCAGTGGCAGTCCTCAGGGACCCCTGGAAAAGCACAGTGGGGAGGTGGGGTGAGCAGAACTCTACTCTTTCTCCCCTGTATCCACCCCTCTTATCCCCTCGTGCTTGCATGCCTGCTCAGTCACTTTAGTCTTTGCGACCCCAAGGGCTGTAGACTGCCAGGCTCCTATGTCCATGGAATTTCCCAGACAAGAATACTGAAGTGGGTTGCCATTTCCTCCTTCAGGGGATCTTCCTGACCTGGGGATCAAACCCGTGTCTCCTGCACTGGCAGGTGGATTCTTCACTACTGGGTCACCTGGAAAGCCCTCCTACTCCCTCCTATTTCCTCCTCAGCAAAGTGACTTTCTTTTTCTATTTTGTATATCAGTCTTGTTTATGACAAGTCTGTTGACCAATGGTTTCATGCTCTCAAAACAAGTTTTTTTTAAAACCACTGGCCTAGACCATTGCAGCTTCAGGAGAGAATTTAAAATATTATAGGAATTTGTAATAAAAAACAATTGGCTAAAATTTGACTATAACCTTATTTTCAGAAGCAAAATATGGGAAACTCAGAAGTATAAACGCAAGTAATTTTCCATTTAAAAAAAAACAGAACACATTTCAGTAACATGAAACATTGGAGTGGGATACTTCATGTCTGTCATGTGAAAGAGAATTTCATAGACACCTTCAGGACCCCTCAGTGAATCAGAGGCAGAGCCAAGACTAGAACAGACTAGTCCTGCTCTAGCACTTTTCCCATTTTTCTGCCTCTTTCTCACACTCTTATCTCTCAAAACTACGTCACTTAAAAGTTCTAGGGAAAATTAAGCTTTTCTCATGAGGGTTTTGAGGCATAAGGACTGAAAGTGTCCTTTGAACAAGAGAGAATACATTTGTAAATCTCTTAAGTTTCTTTTTGTCTGGTGACAGCTTGTTCTTTTCTATCCTTCCTTCTCTTTGCTGCAGCAAATGCCTTAGTACATATAAGGCTTTGGAGTATAGCCCGCCAGGCTCCTCTGTCCATGGAATTTTTAAGGCAAGAATACTGGAGTGGGTGGCCATTCCCTTCTCCAGGGGATCTTCCTGACCCAGGGACTGAATCCAAGTCTCCAAAATTTCAGGCAGGATCTTTACCATCTAAGCCACCAGGAAGCCCATTTAGGTATAAGTAAGGGTTTTAAAACATTTTCTGTTCATTTGTGAGATCTTTTGGAGTTAAGATGTATAGGCATGGTTGAAAAAGAAAGCACTATAATTTTACTGCCCCTGGGGCCTGATTCTTGCCTGTCAGCTTCTTAGTATCTTGGATGCTCTAATCTGAAATACACTGATGTTCTTATTTGGTATGAAGACTGCTCTTTACCCTGCCCCTTGTAGCATGTCGTCTTTGGTCCACTTGTCTAGAAAACTGAAGTCCAATGGGTAGGCTTCAAGCTTACTCATAAAATTCGCATTCTGGGGGTTTACTATGACTGGGACATGTTTTTCTTCTATTTGCAAGATTGATGCTAACCAAGTGGGCTATAAAACTGTAGTGTTACTTCTATTTATTCTTTTAGTCTACAGAAAGTCTAGAAGTTCCTCCTTTTAATGTTCATATCTTCACATTTCAGATTAGCTATTTTTGTATTAACATTTGCATTATTCTCCTTACTTTATCAGGTAGCTCAGCTGGTAAAGAATCCACCTGCAATGCTGGAGACCCTGGTTTGATTCCTGGGACAGAAAGTTCCCCTGGAGAAGGGATAGGCTACCCATTCCAGTATTCTTGGGCTTCCCCGGTAGCTCAGACAGTAAAGAATCTGCCTGCAATGACCTGGGTTTGATCCCTGAGTTGGGAAAAGGGCATGACAACCCACTCCAGTGTTCTTGCCTGGAGAATTCTCGGGGACAGAGGAGCCTGGCAGGCTAGTCTATCGGGTTGCAAAGAGTTAGACATGACTGAGTGACTAAGCATAGCCTATTTTTCTAATGAACATTTTCATTATTCTCTTTATTTCTAAGTAATTTCCTTTCTCTTTCCCTGGCTTCTTCCCTCCCCTCCCTCCTTAAAACATAATTATTGACACTGCTCTGTGTCAAAGAGTGTATGATTATAACTGTAGCCAGAAGTTTAATGATTAAATCGAGTAGCTCCAGATGCCGTCTTTCTTCTGTGTCGCTGAGTGAAGTTTTGACTGTGTTGAGTACGGAGGAAATGGAGCCCTTGGTTCTCAAGTATTCTGCTGGCTTTTCTCTTTTCTGGTTTCCCCCCCTCTAGATTTACCCCGTTGTGCTTGTGTTTATTCATTATGCCCTGTGACTCTTGCTGATTGCACTTCTGACTTCAAAGATTACCCATGTTTGTCAATGTCTCCTGGATTGAATTTATTGTTTTTGGTTTTCTGCTCTATGGTTTCCTACTTACATACACTGGACTTCATTTTATTTTTGAAAATGCTGTTTCTCTGAATCATCCCAGCCAATCGGAACCCTTTTCCAACTCCTAGAAGCTTAACAATTGTACCCCAGTGAAGACAAATACCGACTGACTGTGCTCCTTTCTCTCATGTAGGTCACTGATAAAAATTAATAATTTGGTGCTTTTTCTCTTGATGTAGAAAGTAGGTTACTGTGGGCCCATAGAAAACATCTTATTTTACTGTGTTACAATGTTGCTTGTGATCATGTGAGTTGTTCTGGCATTCATTTACATCTTTATATTCCTGTCACAAGTAACATAAGACAATCATGCTTGATGTTTTGTTTTATTTTATTTTAGAATATGTGTGTAAGAGTAACGAGATTAAATCTAAAGCTCCATCTGACTCTTGTTGGTAGCATGTTATCAGCTAGGTGTGCAGTTTGCCAAAAATATTTCAACATAAAGGCACATTCAGAGGGTTTTTAAAAATAGTTTCACACCATGCATACTATACTGTGGTTTTCTTTTACCATTTAAAATAACATTATTGTATTTCTCCAGATTAATAGATCTGCATTATGTTTTCTCTATAGCTGCATAATGTTCTATAATACAGATATACTATAATTTATAGCCATTACCCTATTAATATACCTTAAGATTATTTCTAATTTTTTTGCCACTCACTAAAAATATTGTGTAACAACAATAAAATGTTACAGTGATAACCCTTATGCATACATATGTTTTTATTATGGTGCTTTTACTGCTATAGGATAGATTCCCCAAAGTATAGTTGGTAAGTCAAGGTATATACGTTTCTTACTGCAATAAATATTGCCACATTACTTTGCAAAAGGCTGTAGCAGTTCATGCTTCCATCAGTGATGTAGGAGTGTCCATTTTTCTGTGTCTTTCTGAACACTGGATATTTTTACTCTCTTAAACATAGGCCAAAAACTGATGGTTTAGAAATAATATGTTTTATTTTCTGTTTCCCACCGTCCACTGATAAGGTCAATGTTTTTTGTGTCTTTTTTTTGTTTTTTGTTTGTTTGTTTAAGTTTTATGGCCATTTGGCTTTCCTATGAGTATCCTGTGCATAACCTCTGCTCAGTCTTATTTTGAGTTGTTTATTTTCTTGTCAATTTGTAGTTCTTTATATTTTAGAACTAGTAATCTTGTATTTGTAAGGTTTTAAAAATAAACTTTTAATTTTAGGACAGTGTTAGATTTGGAGAACAATTGTGAAGATAATCTAGAGAGTCTCTGTGTTTCCCTCATCCTCCCTGCCCCTAGTTCCTGTATCGGTAACATCTTAACATTTCCCACAATTAATGAGCCTACGAAATACATATTAATAACATCTTAATGCTTATCACAGTCAGTGAACCCATAAAATACATCATTATTAAATAAATCTCATACTTTATTCAAGTTGTTGTTGTCGTTCAGTCGCTAAGTCACATCTGACTCTGTGGCTCCATGAACTACAGCGCACCAGACTTGCTTGTCCTTCACCGTCTCCCGGAGTTTGCTCAAACTCATGTCCATAAAGTTGCTGCTGAATGCCATCCAACCATTTCATCCTCTTTTGCCCCCTTCTCCTCCCACCCTTAATCTTTAGCAGTATCAGGGTCTTTTCCAAGGAGTTGGTTCTTTGATTCAAGTGGCTAAAGTATTGGAGCTTCAGCTTCTTCATCAGTCCTTCCAATAAATATTCAGGGTTCATTTCCTTTAGGATTGACTGGTTTGATCTCCTTGCTGTCCAAATAGCCTTAGTTATTTTCCCTAATATTTTTTTTTCTGTTCTGGGATACCATCCAGGGGACCACATTGCTTTAAATTGTCATATTTCTTTAGGTTTCTCTGTGCTGTGAAAGTTTCTCAAAATTTCCTAGTTTTTGATAACCTTTTCAGTTTTAAGGAGTACCATGCAGCTGTTTGTCAAATGCCTCCACAGTTGAGATTTGTGTCTGTTTTTCTCGTGATTGGACTGAGTTTATGGGTGTTTGGAAGCAGGATCGCAGAAGTGAAATGCCATTGACATTGAATCACATCAAGCGTACATGCCATCAACATGAGTTATCTTTGTTGGTGATCACCTTGATTGCTTGGCTGATGCAGTGTTTGCTGTGTTTCCTCATTGTCCAGGTATTCTTCCCTGGCCTCCCCGCTTTCCGTGCTAACTGCACTCTGGGAAGAAGTTACTATGTGCAGTCCAAACATGTAAGGAATGGGGAGTCATGTCAACCTCCTTCGAGGATGCAGTATTTACGTAAATTATTTGTAATTCTGCAAGGGAGATTTGAATCTTTCTCCCTACTTTTTTTATTTGTTAATACTCCTATCATTGTTTGTTTGTTTTAGCAAGAGTACTTCCTGGCAGTTTCTACAAGATCCTCCAGGCTCATCTACTATATTTCCTGCTGCGGTCCTAGAATCAGCCATTTCTCCAGGGGACCATGATTCCTTTACTATACAATATTAGAAAATAATCTGGCTCTACCTAAGATGACAAATTCAGCAGACAAGGCAAGGAAATGTATGTGTATACATTTCTATACAAATGAATATATCCTTCTATATGTAACTTTCTGTATCTATATTACACTAATAAGTTCATACTGATATCTCTCAGTTCAGTTCAGTTCAGTTGCTCAGTCATGTCCGACTCTTTGCGACCCCATGAATTCCAGCACGCCAGGCCACCCTGTCCACCACCAACTCCCGGAGTTCACTCAGACTCACGTCCATCGAGTCGGTGATGCCATCCAGCCATCTCATCCTCTGTCGTCCCCTTCTCCTCCTGCCCCCAATCCCTCCCAGCATCAGAGTCTTTGCCAATGAGTCAACACTTCGCATGAGGTGGCCAAAGTACTGGAGTTTCAGCTTTAGCATCATTTCTTCCAAAGAAATCCCAGGGCTGATCTCCTTCAGAATGGACTGCTTGGATCTCCTTGCAGTCCAAGGGACTCTCAAGAGTCTTCTCCAACACCACAGTTCAAAAGCATCAATTCTTCGGCACTCAGCCTTCTTCACAGTCCAACTCTCACATCCATACATGACCACAGGAAAAACCATAGCCTTGACTAGACGGACCTTTGTTGGCAAAGTAATGTCTTTGCTTTTTAATATGCCATTGAAAGTTGGTCATAACTTTTCTTCCAAGGAGCAAATGTCTTTTAATTTCATGGCTGCAGTCACCATCTGCAGTGATTTTGGAGCCCAAAAAAATAAAGTCTGACACTGTTTCCACTGTTTCCCCATTTCCCATGAAGTGGTGGGACCGGATGCCATGATCTTCGTTTTCTGAACGTTGAGCTTTAAGCCAACTTTTTCACTCTCCACTTTCACTTTCATCAAGAGGCTTTTGAGTTCCTCTTCACTTTCTGCCATAAGGGTGGTGTCATCTGCATATCTGAGGTTATTGATATTTCTCCCAGCAATCTTGATTCCAGCTTGTGCTTCTTCCAGCCCAGAGTTTCTCATGATGTACTCTGCATATAAGTTAAATAAGCAGGGTGACAATATACAGCCTTGACATACTCCTTTTCCTATTTGGAACCAGTCTGTTGATCCATGTCCAGTTCTAACTGTTGCTTCCTGACCTGCATACAAATTTCTCAAGAGGCAGGTCAGGTGGTCTGGTATTCCCATCTCTTTCAGAATTTTCTACAGTTTATTGTGATCCACACAGTCGAAGGCTTTGGCATAGTCAATAAAGCAGAAATAGATGTTTTTCTGGAACTTTCTTGCTTTTTCGATGATCCAGCAGATGTTGGCAATTTGGTCTCTGGTTCCTCTGCCTTTTCTAAAACCAGCTTGAACATCTGGAAGTTCACGGTTCACGTATTGCTGAAGCCTGGCTTGGAGAATTTTGAGCATTACTAGCGTGTGCTGCTGCTGCTGCTAAGTCGCTTCAGTCGTGTCCGACTCTGTGCAACTCCATAGACGGCAGCCCACCAGGCTTCCTCGTCCCTGGGATTCTCCAGGCAAGAACACTGGCATGTGAGATGATTGCAACTGTGCGATAGTTTGAGCATTCTTTGGTATTGCCTTTCTTGGGATTGGAATGAAAACTGACCTTTTCCAGTCCTGTGGCCACTGCTCAGTTTTCCAAATTTGCTGGCATGTTGAATGCAACACTTTCACAGCATCATCTTTCGGGATTTGAAATAGTTCAACTGGAATTCCATCACCTCCACTAGCTTTGTTCGTAGTGATGCTTTCTATGGCCCACTTGACTTCACATTCCAGGATGTCTGGCCCTAGGTGAGTGATCACACCATGGTGATTATCTGGGTCATGAAGATCTTTTTTGTATAGTTCTTCTGTGTGTTCTTGCCACCTCTTCTTCATATCTTCTGCTTCTGTTAGGTCCATAACTCTCATCCATTACCACTGGATCATTTCTAATCTCCTCCTCTCATTTATTTGTAACCTCCAAAAGAGATGGGAATACCAGAGCACCTGACCTGCCTCTTGAGAAATCTGTACTCAGGTCAGGAAACAACAGTTAGAACTGGACATGGAACAACAGACTGGTTCCAAATAGGGAAAGGAGTACATCAAGACTGTATATTGTCACCCTGCTTATTTAACTTATATGAAGAGTACATCATGAGAAACCCTGGCCTGGAAGAAGCACAAACTGGAATCAAGATTGCTGGGAGAAATATCAATAACCTCAGATATGCAGATGACACCACCCTTATGGCAGAAAGTGAAGAGGAACTCAAAAGCCTCTTGATGAAAGTGAAAAAGTTGGCATAAAATTCAACATTCAGAAAACGAAGATCATGGTATCTGGTCCCATCACTTCATAGCAAATAGATAGGGAGACAATGGAAACAGTGTCAGACTTTATTTTGGGGGGCTCCAAAATCACTGCAGATGGTGACTGCAGCCATGAAATTAAAAGACGCTTGCTCCTTGGAAGAAAAATTATGACCAACCTAGACAGCATATTAAAAAGCAGAGACATTACTTCGCCAACAAAGGTCTATCTAGTTGAAGCTATGGTTTTTCCAGTAGTCATGTATGGATGTGAGAGTTGGACTATAAAGAAAGCTAGAGTGTCGAAGAATTGATGCTTTTAAACTGTGGTGTTGGAGAAGACTCTTGAGAGTCCCTTGGACTGCAAGGAGATCCAACCAGTCCATCCTAAAGGAAATCAGTCCTGAATATCATTGGAAGCACTGATGCTGAATCTGAAGCTCCAATACTTTGGCCATGTGATGCGAAGAACTGACTCATCTGAAAAGACCTTGAGGCTGGGAAAGATTGAAGGTGGGAGGAGAAGGGGATGACTGAGGATGAGATGGCTGGATGGCATCACCGACTAATGGACATGAGTTTGAGTAAACTCTGGGAGTTGGAGATGGACAGTGAGGCCTGGCATGCTGTAGTCCATGGGGTTGCAAAGAGTCGAACACGACTGAGCCACTGAACTGACTGACTGAACAACAAGAAACCTAGCTCCCCGAACTGACTATTCATTTCCTTATTTGTACCATTGTGTATAAATTGTTAACCTACACTTATTTGTAGGGGAGAAGACTTTGTCAGCTTGAATTCAGCTTTAGTCTTGTAGATTCTACTCGTTTCCATTTGTTTAGGTCAGCACCTTTTGCCTTGGTTCCCTTCTGTGGGGCTGTTTCAGGCATTTGTCATGCGGTTAGAATGTTTTTTCACATTCTACATTCCTTCCTGAGGTTGCCTGACCTACTAAATTGTTTTTAAAATTTGTATACATTAAGGTTCACTCTTTTTGCTGTAAAAGGCTATGGATTTTGGCAAATTCATGGTGTCATTTATCCATCATTACTATAACATACAGAATAGATTCAGTGCCCACACTATTCCTGGTGACTCACTTATTCACCTCTTTCTCATTCCATAGCATTGATCTTTTTACCATTTCAGTAGGTTTGCATTTTCTCAAATGTGATACAATTGGAGTCACTGAATAAGGTGCCCTCTCACACTGATTTCTTCCACTTAGCAGTATATATTTAAGATTAACATGTCTTTTCATATTTTTCTAGATTATACCTTTTTAAAATCACTGAAAAACTCCATTGTATCATATTTTACCTATCCATTCACTTTAGGGGGAATTTCTTGGTGGCTTCCAGTTTTGGGTTATTGTGAACAATAATAACAATATTATAATTGTTATTATAATTATAATTATAATTACTGTGTAATAATGTTACAGCTGCTGTAAACATTCATGTACAGGTTTCTGTGTGGACATAAGTTTTTAGTTAGGTAAATACCTAGGAGAGCACTTACTGGGTCGTATGGTAAAATGAGGTTTAATCTTGTAAGAGTTGCCAAAGAACCTTCCAAAGTAGCTGTGAGTACCAGCAAGAGTGAGAGTTCCTGTTGATTTGCACTCTAGTTCCCAGTTGGTACTGTGTCAGGTTTAGGGATTTAAACAAATATTCATAGGGTTTTATTCATAATTGCCCAAACATAGACGCACCTGAGATGTCAGTAGAGGAAAAGATCCTATTTGGGTACATTCAGGCAAGGGGATGTTATTCAGTGAAAAAAAGAAATCACCTGTGGATCTATAAGGAGACTTGCTGCTGCTGCTAAGTTGCTTCAGTCGTGTCCGACCCTGTGCGACCCCATAGACGGCAGCCCACCAAGCTCCCCTGTCCCTGGGATTCTCCAGGCAAGAACACTGGAGTGGGTTGCCATTTCCTTCTCCAATGCATGAAAGTGAAAATGAAGTTGCTCAGTTATGTCTGATCCTCAGCAACCCTATGGACTGCAGCCTTTAAGGCTCCTCCGTCCATGGGATTTTCCAGGCAAGAGTACTGGAGTAGGGTACAATCGCCTTCTCCGAAGGAGACTTGCAGGGAACCGTAAATGCTTATTCCTATTAAATGAAAGGAGCATCTAAAAAGTTTACACACTGTATGATTCCAACTACAGAGGACGTTCTGAAAAAGACACAACTATGGAAACAGTAAAAAGATCAGTGGGTTGCCAGGGGTTAAGGTGGTGAGAAGGAAGAACCCAGGTAGGTGTTTCTCATCCCAGGACTCCTGGAGTCTTGGTAGAACTGAGATCCTGTGAAATCTGGCTTCCTCCGAGAAGTCCAGTGCCTTGAGTCATGGTTCCCTCATTTTTCAAGCCACCCGTGATTGCTTCCGGCAAGGTTTTTTTTTTTTTTTCCCTGCATGATAGCCATTTTAAGAGGTATGTAGGTGTATCTCGTTTATGTTTTATTTGTAGTTCCCTAGTGACAAATGAATTGATGCTTGTGAACTGTGGTGTTGGAGAAGACTCTTGAGAGTCCCTTGGACTGCAAGGAGATCCAAGCAGTCCATTCTGAAGGAGATCAGCCCTGGGATTTCTTTGGAAGGAATGATGCTAAAGCTGAAACTCCAGTACTTTGGCCACCTCATGCGAAGAGTTGACTCATTGGGAAAGACTCTGATGCTGGGAGGGATTGGGAGCAGGAGGAGAAGGGGACGACAGAGGATGAGATGGCTGGATGGCATCACTGACTCGATGGACGTGAGTCTGAGTGAACTCCGGGAGTTGGTGATGGACAGGGAGTCCTGGCGTGCTGCGATTCATGGGGTCGCAAAGAGTCAGACGGGACTGAGCGACTGAACTGAACTGAGTGACAAATGATGTTGAGCGTCTTTTCATCATATATTTATTTGCCATCTTTGGTAATCTACCACATCTTTTGTCAGTATTTTATTTGGGCTGTTTGTTTTCCTAGTGTTGATTTTTAAATGTTTGTGTATATTGGATATAAGTCCTTTATCAGATATGTATTTTGTGATTATTTTCTCCTAGCCTGTAGTGTGTCTTTTTGTACTCTTCACAATGTCTTTGCAGAGCAGAGTTTTTCACTTTAATGAAGTTCCAACTTATCCATTTCTCCTTTCATGAGTTGTGCTTTTGGTGTTGTGAATAAAATTCGCTACTAAATCCAAGGACATAGTATTTGCTTATGCTTTCTTCTAGCTTTTATAGTTTTGAATTTTACATTTTGGTCTGTGATCTATTTTGAGCTTACTATTGTGAAAAGTGTAAAGTCTATGCCAAGGGTGTTTAATAATTTATTTTTTCACATATGAACATCTACTTGTTCCATCATCATTTGTTGAAAACAATATCCTTTTTAAATTAACTTGTCTTTTCTCCTTCATCAAAGATTAGATGATTATATTTGTGGGGACCTATTAGTGTACTCTCTGTTCTGTCCATTGTCTATTATTTTTCTAATACCATGCTATCTTGATTACTGTGGCTTTATAGTAACACATGAAATTGGGTAGAGTGAGGGGGGTTATCCTTGTTCTGGATCTAAGGGAAAAAACAGCCAGTTTCTTTTCAGTAAGCATGGTGTTATTGCTGCTGCTGCTGCTAAGTCGATTCAGTCGTGTCCGACTCTGTGCGACCCCATAGACGGCAGCCCACCAGGCTCTGCCGTCCCTGGGATTCTCCAGGCAAGAACACTGGAATGGGTTGCCATTGCCTTCTCCGATGGTGTTATTAGGTTGGTGCAAAATAATTGTGGTTTTGGACCATGAATTTTAAATCATTCTAACAAGCTTTATTAATTAGTCAAAATAGAAATCATTACAATCAACACATTTTTGCCAGCAAGAAGTAAGTTAGCTTATTCCCGTGGCATAAAAATCTGTGCTTCAGGATTCTACAAACTCTTGGAAAGCATTTCCTGCATCCTGCTGATTGTGGAAGCATTTTCTCTGCAAAAAGTTGTGAAGATGCTTCAATAGGGGGTAGTTGGTTGGTGAGAGATCAGGTGAATATGGCAAACGAGGCAAAACTTCATAGCCCTGTTCATTCTTGTGTGACATGCGATCAAGCATTGTCGTGGGGAAGAACTGAGTCTTTTCTGTTACCAGTGCTGGCTGCAGTGTTGCAGTTTTCTTTGGTTCATCTGATCGATTTGCTGAGCATACTTCTCAGATGTGGTTTCACTGGGATTCAGAAAGCTATAGTGGATCAGACTGGCAGCAGACCACCAAACCAGGACCTTTTTTTCTGGGTGCAAGTGTGCCTTTGGGAAATGCTCTGGAGCTGCTTCTTGTTCCAGCTGCTAAGCTGGTTGTCGTCAGTTGTCATTTAAAATCCACTTTTTGGCGCACATCAATCCAACTGAGAAATGGTTCATTGTCTCATAGAATAAAAGAAGACAACACTTCAAAATGATGGTTTTTTGGATTTGCAGTCAGCTCATGAGGCAACCACTTATCAAGCTTTTTCACCCTTCCAATTTGTTTCAAATGCCAACGACCGACCATGGAAGTTCTACAGCAACTACTTGTGTAGCTGTAACGGGATCAGTTTCAACGATGGCTCTCAGTTGGTCGTTGTCAACTTCCAAAGGCCAGCCCCTCATCTTCATGGCTCTCGTCTCCTTTGCAAAATTGCTTGAACCACCACTGCACTATATGCTCATTAGCAGTTCCTGAGCCAGATGCGTTGGTGATGTTTGTGAGTTCTTTCTGCTGCTTTTTGAACTCAAATAAGAAAATTGCTGTAATTTGCTTTTTGTCTAACATTATTTCCCTAGTCTAAATGAAATATAATTAATTAGACTGAATTAGACTAAATAAATATAAATTAAATATAAATAAACATAAAATACACAGCAAGTAATAAATAATTTGCAAAAAGCATAAAGCGAGAAATGCACATTAAAGTGATATATAACATAACCACATTTATTCAGAATGTATTCCAGTATCAAATGGCAAATTTCAACAATGCATAAACCACGATTACATTTCCACCAACCTAACAGTTGTAGATCTCTTGTAGATGTTCTTTATCAATTTAAGAATGTTCTCTTTAAGTTCTTAGTTTGCTGTTTGTCAAAGATTTTGCAAATATTATCCCTAATCTATAATTTGTATTTATATTTTGTTCTATCTTTTGTTGTCATATACACATCTTACACTTGTTTCCCAAGATTATTACATACAGTGAAAGTGAAAGTCACTCAGTCATGTCTGACTCTTTTGCGACTCCATGGACTGTAGCCCCCCAGGCTCCTCTGTCCATGGGATTTTCCAGGCAAGAATACTGGAGTGGGTTGCCATTGCCTCCTTCAGGGGATCTTCCCAACCCAGGGATCAAAGCCAGGTCCCCTGCACTGCAGGTGGATTCTTTACTGTCCGAGCCACCAGGGAAATCCAGCTCTCAGATAAACTTTGAGCTTCTTTGGATCATTTTCATTCTTCCTTTATGTGTCTCTCCAGTGCCTAAGACTTCTTAGTGGTCAAGCATGTGGACATAGGGGTCAGATTTTCCTGGGTTCAGTTCCTAGATTTCCCTGTACTAGTTGTCTGACCTTGGGAAAAATTATTTTACCTCTCTGAGCCTTAATTTTCTCTGCTGAAAAAGTTGGTATATTACGCCTTTCTCAAAGCATCTTTGTAGCATAAGTACTCAATAAGTGGCTGCATTTATGGAGAAAGTAAATGTATTTTTTTCATTCTGGAAAACATTAAGATATCCAGTTGTATGACATTTCTAGGCAATGAAAGCGACCAGATTAGAGTTGCATTTACACAACTCTTTTCTTCTGTGAGTGGAGAAATATCTTGGTCAAATTCTAGATCCATTCATGCTATGTATCACTATTATAAGTAAGTAATCTTCTAATTACTAGCCTTAACCTGGGTAATAGAAGTGGTATTAAGTTTTTGTTGTGGGGAAACTTGATGGGGACAGTCTTTCATGGATGTGTATAAAGTGTGGTGGCTATAACCTGGAAAATTGATTGTTTAAATGCTTTATAGAAATTATAAATCAATGCAAAGAACATTATTAACAAGTTGCTAATACACAAAAGAGAATCCTTGGTAGACTAGTACTTCATTATGGCCACTCAGATGGGATTTGTGGAACCTGTGCACACAGTTGGGAGCAGGGATGAAGTTGGTGACGGCTGTATTTCTTTATCACAGTGCTGATTTTGTATTTCTCAGATTGACATCACTAATTAGGAACAACTTGACTAGAAATAGCTAAGGTTCTCCTGGGAAAAGGCTTTAATTAGGAATGTGCTCTTGGAATTTCTGGATTTGAAGAAGTATGATTGTTGAAAGCACACCAAGTGTTTGGAAAGTAATACTTGCCAACCATGTAAAACCAGCATGAATCCTGGGCTAGAAATTAAGCCATTTGGGTGCTAGGAGCCCATTATTTGCCTTGCTTTAAATTACTTAACCTTTCTTGATTTCTCCAGATATAAAATAGTAATCATACTTTCCATTATTTAGCTCACAGAGTGTTATAAGAACAGAACAGAAATAAGATTCTTCATTTGTTTTCCATTTCTTATAGGCTGTAATCCAAATTCCTTAGCAATATCATAGTGGCTGAAAACACAGGTTTTGGAGTCAGACGGATATCGTGAGCCCAGATTCTGGCTGCCACACACAGTCATGTTCTTGGACACTTTACTTGACCTTTCTAAGCTTCAGCTTCCTCATCTATAAAATAGAGATAGTAATTATTTTTCCCCTCATGAGGGTTGCTGTGAGAGTTAGATTGGGTATTGTGTGTGTAAGGCAAGCACAGTGTTTGGTACATTTTATGTACTCAGTAATGGTGGCTGCTGGTTTTTGCATCACCTTGTCATATGAAATTTTGCCAGCTGGTCTTTCGAACCTCATCTTCCATCACTGACTCCCTAAATTTACCCCATTTTTCTGTTATAGCACACCCAACTTATCTCCTGACTTTTCTCTATCATTAGACAGTATCTCTTTGATGTCAGAAATGTTAACCTTGTCATAGTTGAATTCTCATTAGTTAACATGAGATGGTAGCCAGTTTACTTAAGAAAACTGTGCAGGATTAAGCTAGTACAGGGATAACCGTAAATATATAAGAATTGGTCAGATAAGTATATATTCAGTGCATTAACAATAAAGTGAATAAAAATCCCTGTGTATATGAGACATCTTAAACCAGTGGTCAAAGGGCCAAACTCAGTATATGGAGTTGTTTTGTTTGGTTTCTTGTGATGTTAAAATAAATCAGAGGAATTGACAAGAGTTTGAATTTCAGGCTTCTCTTGAAAAGATTGGAGATATAGAAATTGAACCTCCATTGCTGCATAGAAATGGTTGGGGTTCTCCTGTTAGACTCACTCTTCACTCAGGTGATAAGCAGTATAGACACTTCGCAATAGACACTCTTTGTTTGACTATTAGTAGAGAGTTCATATTCTCCTCCAGAAAAGATACTTTGATTAATGCAAAATAGGGAAGAATACTGCTCCTTTTTCATTCCCAGATAAGTAGGGCATAACTGACCTACTTGAAGAAGCAACAGCAGCCACCCCACACCACATCCCAGTTTCAGTTCAGTTCAGTTCAGTTGCTCAGTCGTGTCCAACTTTTTGTGACCCCATGGACTGCAGCACACTAGGCTTACCGTGTCCATCACCAACTCCTGGAGTTTACTCAAACTCACGTCCATTGCGTCAGTGATGCCAAGCAACCATCTCATCCTCTGTTGTCCCCTTCTCCTCCCGCCTTCAATCTTTCCCAGCATCAGGGTCTTTTCAAATGAGTCAGTTCTTCGCATCAGGTCGCCAAGTACTGGAGTTTCAGCTTCAGCATCAGTCCTTCCAGTGAATATTCAGGACTGATTGCCTTTGGGATGGACATCCCAGTTTACCAACTAAATATTCTTTAAAATGTTTGATCTTGGTAAAGCCCATATTTTTATACGTGTATAATTTTGCTGCTGAAAATCCATTGAAATTGCTATAGTTGTTTCTTCCGAGAAGTCCTACAGTGTGTAAGGATGAGTTTGAGTTATTTATAGAGATGGTTTGTTTTTGGCTTGTTTTTGGTGAGCCCAGTTCTCCTGCAGCTCTATGACAGTGGCAGGTGGTGACAGCCTCTGTTAGGAGGCTGTGTAGAAACATTTGACCTGGGCATTAGGCCAGTTTACAAGTTGAGATTTTGGGGGGTATACCTTCAAATTTTGATCACTTGAGTAATTAAATATCATCTCTCATGACTATAAGTACATCCCATAAATTCCCATGGTTAGTAGAATACCCACAAAGAACAAAGGGAAATGATTTAGCAATAATCTAGTTAATTTAATGTAGGCACCCCAGTTGACTATATCATATTCTGTTTTGAAACTTGAATTTTTTTTTACAATTTTTTTTTTACACTGACTCAATTGAGCATAAAATTACCAGATCACTTTACTCCATATTTTACAGATCCAGCCTAAAGGCCCAGATTAAACAAAAAGATAGTATTTTTCTCTGAGCAGAGTGTGGGAATTTGAGGTTCTTATCAGACTTTGAAACCTGTGAATGTTAAATGATCCCCAGTTGGCACTTCCTGCTTTTACTTGTCATTGAATTTATTTTCTTCCTCTGAAGCCCAAAGCAAACTTTCAACCGTATATCCTTCGGTGCAGTGGTGTGGGAAGAGATGAGGTAGAGTTGCAGCTGGGAAAATATTTAAAAATTTAATCAAGAAAATTTTGATTATTCAGCTCAAGTACAGGAACAAACATGACTTGTGTAAGATCTGGCAACCTCTCATTCCTTTCAGGATGAAGCACATCCAGAACACCTTCATGAGGCACGTACTAATTGGCTCTTGCTGCTTGCTGGTTATTGTGTTATTACCTAATCTTATCCATTCAGATGTCCAAAAGGAGGCCCATTTACAAGAGACAGTATGATTCAGTGGATTAGTACAAACCCTAAAGCTTAATACTCTGGTGCTGCTGACTTACTTGCCAGACTCTTAGGAATATGGGTCAACATTACAATATCTGAGTTTCCATAAGGAGCATAATGGTTTTCTTTCCCCACCTCCCGCATAAAGATATTATAATGACTTCAAGGTAAATTGCCATAAAAGAAAATAATGCAATTCGATGAATGTGATAAGAAATAATTATGTGTATATAGACTATATGTATGTTAGGGGATATAACAGACTAACTTAATTTTCATCCCCACATGACTCAACCACGTGCATGATCTTTCTTATATAAGCAGTAGTTCTACACAAACACTCTTTACTTCTTGTCTGATCTGTGAAATGGGCTTGATAGGTTAACTTAAACTCGACTGAGATGGTGATATTGTCCCTCAGGTATGCACTTTTGATATCTGGCTAAAATCTCCTTCTATGAGAAGTCTTCTCCAAGTAATCTCCTCAATCTTATCTCCTGACCTAGTTGGATTTGCTCTCTTGTAGGTAATACCACTTTTCTTACAGAAGTTGTGACCCAGAATTGCATCTTTCAGTTTTGCTGAGGTTTGTTCCTAAAGAGAGTGTCTTGAGGGTGGGACCCAACTTCTCCACCTTTGTATCCCCTAGGACAGGTGGTGTGTCTGGTCTCTAGCTGTCTGCTCAATATATGATTATTAAACAGATGAATCTATCCATTAACAGTAGTGCTATGATAACCATTTACTCTAACAAGGTTAAGTTACTGCAGCTCAGTAGACCTTAGACTTTTCTGTGAAATGAAGATTTGGACTAGCTAGTAAAAAGAAGTTTCCTTACAGCTCCAAAATTTGACTCTGTGATTTTATGTATTCTATTACACGGCAAATATGCATAACCTAAAGTGTTTCTGAGGCCCTGGTATGAATGATGCAGGAAAACAGAAATATTTTGAGTTTGATTTATTGAAGTATTATTGTTTAATTTTAATTAATTGGTTTATTTATGTTCGTTTGTATTTCTGAAAGCATTACAAAATAATTAGGTGACCAAATGTTTGGGGAACTCTTTGTTTATATACATTTACTTAATGGATTAGCCATTAAAAATTGTAGTAAAAAATGAACAATGACTTGAATAATATACTTATAGACAGTTAAATAGTGAAAATAAATTAAAACAATAAGACATAATTTAGTATCTTAATGGCCAGCAAACATCCATGATTGTTAGCATATGACTATTTAAAAATTGAATCAAGAAAATTTTGTATTATTTAGTTCAAGTACTTTTTCTAAGTGAAAATTTGTCCTGTTTAGTGGATATTTTAATGTTTGAAAGTTTTTTCATCAAGAATTTAGGTATATTAAAAATTCCCATAGAGGGAGGCTTCTGTATGTATGGAATTGACTTTGACTTAAATCCAGGTGACACCTCTTATGACATGACTCAGTTCAGTTCAGTTCAGTCGATCAGTCGTGTCCGACTCTTTGCGACCCCATGAATTGCAGCACGCCAGGACTCCCTGTCCATCACCAGCTCCCAGAGTTCACTCAAACTCATATCCATCGAGTCGGTGATGCCATCCAGCCATCTCATCCTCTGTTGTCCCCTTTTCCTCCTGCCCTCAATCCCTCCCAGCATCGGAGTCTTTTCCAATGAGTCAACTCTTTGCATGAGGTGGCCAAAGTGCTGGAGTTTCAGTTTTAGCATCATTCTTTCCAAAGAAATCCCAGGGCTGATCTCCTTTAGAATGGACTGGTTGGATCTCCTTGCAGTCCAAGGGACTCTCAAGAGTCTTCTCGAACACCCCAGTTCAAAAGCATCAATTCTTTGGCTCTCAGCTTTCTTCACAGTCCAACTCTCGCATCCATACATGACCACTGGAAAAACCATAGCCTTGACTAGATGAACCTTTGTTGGCAAAGTAATGTCTGTGCTTTTCAATATGCTATCTAGGTTGGTCATAACTTTTCTTCCAAGGAGTAAGCGTCTTTTAATTTCATGGCTACAATCACCATCTGCAGTGATTTTGGAGCCCAAAAAGATAAAATCTGACACTGTTTCCACTGTTTCTCCATCTATTTCCCATGAAGTGATGGGACCAGATGCCGTGATCTTCGTTTTCTGAATGTTGAGATTTCAGCCAACTATTTTCACTCTCCTCTTTCACTTTCATCAAGAGGCTTTCTGCCATAAGGGTGGTGTCATCTGCATATCTAAGGTTATTGATATTTCTCCCAGCAATCTTGATTCCAGCTTGTGCTTCTTCCAGCCTAGTGTTTCTCATGATGTACTCTACATATAAGTTAAATAAGCAGGGTGACAATATACAGCGTTGACATGCTCCTTTTCCTATTTGGAACCAGTCTGTTGTTCCATGTCCAGTTCTAACTGTTGCTTCCTGACCTGCATATAGGTTTCTCAAGAGGCAGGTCAGGTGGTCTGGTATTCCCATGTCTTTCAGAATTTTCCACAGTTTATTGTGATCCACACAGTCAAAGGCTTTGGCATAGTCAATAAAGCAGAAATAGATGTTTTTCTGGAACTCTCGTGCTTTTTCCATGATCCGGTGGATGTTGGCAATTTGATTTCTGGTTCCTCTGCCTTTTCTAAAACCAGCTTGAACATCTGGAAGTTCACGGTTCTCATATTGCTGAAGCCTGGCTTGGAGACTTTTGAGCATTACTTTACTAGCGTGTGAGATGAGTGCAATTGTGCAGTAGTTTGAGCATTCTTTGGCATTGCCTTTCTTTGGGATTGGAATGAAACACAAGAGAAGACTCTATACGTGGACATCACCAGATGGTCAACACCGAAATCAAATTGATTATATTCTTTGCAGCCAAAGATGGAGAAGCTGTATACAGTCAGCAAAAACAAGACCGGGAGCTGACTGTGGCTCAGATCATGAGCTCCTTATTGCCAAATTCAGACTGAAATTGAAGAAAGTAGGGAAAACCACTAGACCACTCAGGTATGACCTAAATCAAATCCCTTATAATTATACGGTGGAAGTGAGAAATAGATTTAAGGGACTAGATCTGATACATAGAGTGCCTGATGAACTATGGACTGAGGTTCGTGACATTGTATAGGAGACAGGTATCAAGACCATCCCCATGGAAAAGAAATGCAAAAAAGCAAAATGACATGACTACTGATTACCTTTTCTTATAGATGTGAGGGACTAGCCAGGAAGGAGTGTGAGACCTTTCCTTTCTTTAGGTCCTTTTAAGGTACTAAAAGTTTTGTTTCTCCTCTGTCCAGGCCTGACTTGCCTGGGGCAGCTCAAAGCTGCAGGGCCTGTTTAGCTGCTGCTATTTCCCTCTGCTGACCAAGGTTTATATTCTGATTGCTTATGTTGAGAAAGCAGCTTTGAAAAAGTCAGTGATGCCTGTTCCAGGAGGGATTTTTAGTTGAAATTCTTGCTTACTACTCATTCCTCTTCATTTTGGTCTCTTTTTCTTTCTTTGTCATGACTCTCCATTTTTTCACTCATAAACATATACTGGACAACTTCATATACCAAACACCTTATTGGGTCATGAGAACAGAGAGCTAAAGATATGCAGATATGCTTCCCACCATCTAAGAGCTTATTGCACAGTATCGTTTTTTTTTTTTTTTTTTGGGTGCAAGTTCTTTGCGAGATTGGTCCTTTGTTATTTATAACCATTGGGCATGTGCTTAAACTTTCAATGCTTAGCTTTTGATTCTTCACTTTAAATAGTTGATTCCTAAATTCTGTTAAGTATCTGTGAAAGTCAATCAGCCAAAACTGTCTTTAGCCAACTGTTAAAAAAAGATATGGCCACCTAATATTAGTTTTCTTTCATTTTGCACGTCTCTTTTTCAATGAGAATTTCAAATCCAGGATAATGCTTTTTCTTTTTTAATATAGCTTTAAGCTTTCTGATAACTAGATTCTAATCTTGCTGCTGCTGCTGCTAAGTCGCTTCAGTCGTGTCCGACTCTGTGCGACACCATAGATGGCAGCCCACTAAGCTCCTCTGTCCCTGGGATTCTCCAGGCAAGAATATTGGAGTGGGTTGCCATTTCCTTCTCCAATGCATGCATGCATGCATGCTAAGTTGCTTCAGTTGTGGCCGACTCTGTGCAACCCCATGGACAGTAGCCCACCAGGTTCCTCTGTCCAAGGGATTCTCCAGGCAACAATACTGGAGTGGGTTGCCATTTCCTTCTCCAAGGTTCTAATCTTATTGGTTACTAAATTTGAGTGTGGATGTTGAAAGAAAATTTTTACATAAGTTACAAAATCTGAATCCTCCATTACACTTTATTGAAGCTATAAACTTTCTGCCTCCAGTTTTTTAGTTCTTTCTCCTAACAGTTATGGATATAGAAGACAAAATGCTTAGATTTCTGTTTGAAATTTGTGAGGTAGTTAGTAGAGAAATTATTACAAGATTGCAAATTTGAGGATGGAGAAACTACTTAAGGTTATTATTGTAGCTAAGCTGAAGAAGAGGGAAATAATAGGAAAAGGCATTATAAGAAACCATAGGAGTCAGTTTCTTTGAGCCAAAGAATGCTTTAATTCTTTATTGCTTCATAACTCTCTGCTTCCCTAAAACTTGGTGGCTTAAAACAACGGCCATTAATCTCCTAATTCTGTGGACTGACGGGGTTCAGTTGCGTGGTTCTTCTGCTTCATATGAAGTCATCTGGGGCTGCAGCTACCTTGGATCTCGTCTGGATCAGAGCACCCAAGATGTCATACTTAGGTAATAGAGATGCTGTCCATCAGCTGGTAGCTCAGCTAGGACTGTCAGCTGAGGGTCTTGATTTTCCTCAAGACTTCCTGAGCGTCTCCTTATGATTGTTTAGGCTCTGTGTAGCATGGTGGTTGGATTTCAAGAGGCAGAAGGTGGAGGCTGCCAGTCCTCTTAAAGGCTAGCCCTGAAGTGAAAGAGCTTCCCTTCTGCTATATGCTACAGGTCAAAGCAATCACAGGCCCAACTTATATTCAAAGGGGTGAAGAAATAGACTTCACTTCTCATGGTGAGGGTGGGGAAATGACAAAGAAATAGCAGTTAACTTTAATCAACTATAGTAAATCTATGTGTAACTAACCAATATAAAAGCTAGTGTTTGAAAAAAAGAGAGGAATATAAAAAAGACTAGGTATCTCCTGAATGCATGTGATAAAAAGGGGGAAACTGGCTGCTCATGATCACATTTGGTTGGATTTTAAGAAGTTTACTTTAGATCATTCATTCTCAAACTTGAGTGTTCAGGATTTCTAGAAGGGCATGTGAAAACACATACTGCTGGACTCCACCCCTAGAGTTTCTGATTAAGCAGCCTGGGGTGGAGTCTGGGAATTTGCATTTTTAACTAACCGCCAAATGAATCCTGATGCTACTGGTCTTTGGAAGCATGCTTTGAGAACCACTACCTTAGACACCTGGAGGGCCAGAAAAAGAAAATTTAAAAAGAGAAAAGAAGGAAATATATTCTTTTCCTCTAGCAGTATCTTCAAAAGCCAGGAGTACAAGTGTAAGTTGCAGGCCACCATGAACAAGTTAACATGGGCCTTTATGTTTGTCTTGGTCATTGATCCTAGGGCTGTGCTGTCAACCCCTGAAATCTCATTAGCTTAACACAGCAAAGGTGTATTCTTACTCATGTTAAGTCCAGTGTGAGTCAGTAACTTTCCTCTGTATGTCCCTACAGCATCTGGGACAGGCAGCCCTCAGTATTGCTCAGGAGGGGAAAAGGAAAGAGAGACGAACAAGGCACATTGGCTCTGAAATGCCTCAGCCTGGAAGTGATGCAAGTTACCTTCTCCCAGAGGTGATTGGCCAGAGCTAGTCACATGACCTCCACCTAAATGCAAAAGAAGCTGAGAGATGTTGGGAACACATGGGTAATTAGCAAACCCTGACCATCTCTGCTAAAGCACCCAACTAACTTTAATGTCCCGTATCCTGTGATTAGGCAGGTCTGGAAGTGGAAAGACTCCCACAGGCCTTCAGAACCATACGTACACCTCTGCTTACAATCATTTAAAAATTATTATCAGGACTTTAAGATACTTGTTCTCATCTATGGGTAATTTCTGGTTTTATTCCTAATTTTCTGTGTGGAAATAAACAGGAAGCCTAGTGACATCCTTATCTCAAAAGAAAAATCTGTTGTAACAACTCTAGTATTACCAGTAACTTGGTAAGCCTTTGTTCCAGGCCATTTTAGTTGTTCTGTTAAAGAGTAGTGAATACTATCTCTTTTTCTTCACTGATTTCCCCAAGCACATGATTCTTGAGGTAATTATCAGGTGATTACTTTATGCTGCTGAAGCCTGGACAGCTTGTGCTGATTGACAACAGGGCATTAGCAGGAGTTTAAAACCATCTTGTGGGCATTTTTGAAAACAAAGAAATGGAATCTATTTTTGTCCTATCCATACAAATCCCACTGTTAGCCAAGTATAAGATAATTTGGTACCGAGTGTTGTCAGTGAGAAACAAAGCACAGACTGGGTTTAGTTTCTTCGTCAGTTTCCCTTTTACTGCCGTTGCCTACCTTTTCTTTTTTTTTACAGCGCCTCCACAAAAAGTGATATTGGTGATCAGGACTCCAGCCACACAGAGATTATTTGGTCACGCGAAAGCAGTTCCTATTTTCCTCTGCTGGTGGGAAGATTTTAATTGGCAGATAAGCTTGTTTAGTAATGTGCTATACAACCAGTCTCAGTAGCTTTGAGGCAAATTTCCATTTCAGTTTTGCCTCTTGAATTCTGCAGGCTTAATTAATACCTCTGGTATTCAAACAGTATGATGATGAGATGATTTCTGTAGGAACATGCTTGACTGGTAGTCACCTGTCTTTGTTTGGTAAACTAAAATAATGTATGTCACAATTGTTAGAAAGCATCTGTTATGTCCTTTGATGTCCTTTGATGCTTTAGTTATATGGTCTCTATATATAGTTGATACTTAGAATCGTTATAGAATTCCACCCCCCCGACCCCACAATTGTTTAGTAGCTACCAGATGGAGAGCCTCTTTAAATTAATAAGTGACAGATCAGCATAACTCTTCTTACTGAACAGATGAAGAAACTGAGACAATTTCATGACTAGCCCAAAGTATCCTAGTGAGTCAGGGGCAGATTTAGTATTAAACTTTAGTTCATGTGCTCAGGGCGAAGCACATTGTGTAACTCTGATGTTAAATATCTGGAGGCAAGGACACTCTCATTTTAATGTTTTCTAGAACAATAAGATGATATGCAATTAGAAAAATTGGAGACTATTTAAATAAAGTTATGTGATTCATTTCAGAAGCGTGGCTATATTTGTCTACCCCAGTGGGCAGAGAAAGACTTGAGCACAGACAGAAGACTGCTTAATGTGGTGGAAAGAGTGAGACGCTACAGCTGGAAGAAGCATATTCCAGTGAGAGCTGTGTGACCTTGGCCATGTCACGTGACTTCCCAAGAACCTCAGTGTCTTCACTTGTAAAATGTGAGGCATCAGGGTAGATGTTCCCTAAAGTCTAAATTTCTATTGCTGATGTTGAAAGCTGTTATGTTTGTGTTAGGAAGTATCCTTCTTAGGTGAATCTTAATCCAGGCAAAAATTCCCTTCTTTTTAAGATTTATTTTTAAGTGCAATTGGTATGAGAGAGAGTTTCCTTGGCTCTGGCTTGGCATCTGGAATCTTCTGTCTGTCATCAACTCTGCTGAAGAGCACAGAAGGGAATTGGGGAGTGAAGCTTGGGTCTACAGAGGCTGAGTGTACAGAGCAGGCACAGACTTGTACGGCCAGGCTGTCTTCACAGCCCTGCTTTCCATTTTTCCCAGAGTTGGAGGCTAAACTCTAAACCACCTCCTGCTACCCATGGTAACTAACTGATGGACAGAAGACATCTTGGCATGGGGAGAGCATTTGCCAGGTTATTTTGGTCGTAGCTCTGGTATTCACCCTCACCCCCATATGCTTGGTTGGTTTGCCATGGAAAGAGCCTCAGGGAATTTGCTTTTTCAACTTTTTCCTCTTCTTCCATCCTTGTGCCAAGTGAGAAGAAGAATGTGGTGTCAACCTCATTGCAATACAGTGGTACCTCCTTACTTCTCCATCTGCCCCTGGGGAAGGGGGCTTGGTGACCCTCATCAGGGGCAGAACATAGGGGTTGGAGTCCCTTTGAAGAGTATTCTCTGCAGAGGTCCAGGCTTATTTCTGAATATCAATTCACCCAGAGGCCAGTTTCACATCCTGCAAAAAAGCTTCTGAGAGGATGTGTCAGCAGAACTGCCATTGCATGTCTAGACAAAGAATTGATATTAGCATCATCAGCCAGCATCCAATCTGTTAACTCTTGTGTAAGCATTTGCTGTCTGTGCCCCAGGCATTTTTTTTGGCTTAAAATGAAAACCATGGTCCTAATATTTAGACTTAGGTCTTTCCAGAGGTTCTTTCAAGGGAAGGAATCACAAAATACCTTACTTCAAGATCAGATATTTTATTGAGTAATATAGAAATCCCCTCTTCGTTGTTTTCCTTCTTCAGTAAAATGGTGCCTGTGCCATCACCATCTTCATTGTATTATATGTTCATTATCTTAAAAAAATATGTATTAAACAACCTCTTGAAACCGATGTGGGACATTCTGCTAGGTTCTGTGCACACGGTGGTGAATAGATCAGCTCATGTCCCTGCCCCTCTGGAGTCTGCAGCTTAATGCAGAGACTGAGCACAAACAAGAGGAACAGGATGTTTCCGGCTCAGTTTCGACTGAGGCACCAAAGAACAAAGCAATAGGTGTCGAGTTCCTTGGCTTTCCCATCTGAGGTGGCAGACTACCTCTGCAGGATTTGCAGAAAGGGTACCTCAGAACTGGTTCTGCCAGCCTGACCCATTACCTCCAGGGCACCGATGAGAAGGCTTAGTGTTCTTGGAGGTTCCAGTGCTGGTAGGGAGAGTGCCTTTGAGGAGAGCTGTCCCTGTGCAGTGGTGGCTTTCCTCACCTCGGGGAGGGGCTGCGTGTCCCCTCATTCAGACCTCTTTGGAAGAAAGAGTCTAGGGATCACTGAGAGAGAGTACTGTCCTGTGTTCCCTGGACTTTGGGAACTTGGTATCTAACATCTATGGCATCTCAAGGCAGAGGCCAAAGTGGAGGAGGATGGGACCTGGTGATGAGGGTCACAGCAGAGAAGAGGTGGCTGCGTTGGGAATGCCAGCACTTTGGCAGTTGACTGGGCAAGAACAGACTCTGAAGGAGGAACAGATTGAGTCACCTTGAAAGTAACTCGACAAAGAGGACCATAGGGAGGGGCTAGGTGACTTTAGAAAAAAAAAAAGAGATGGGTCTCTAGACTGGGGCTTCCTTCATAGCTCAGTCAGTAAAGAATCTGCCTGCAATGCAGGAGACCTGGGTTTGATTCCTGGGTTGGGAAGATTGCCTGGAGAAGGAAATGGCAATCCATTCTAGTATTCTTGCCTGGAAAATCTCATGGACAAAGGAGCCTGGTGGGCTACAGTCCATGGGGTCGCAAGAGGTAAACATGACTTAGTGACTAAACCAACCAACTAGACTGGGGCAGCTGAGTGGGAATGAAGGGGAAATTTCTAATGGACCAACCGCAAAGGGCTTTGCCTAGCAAAGCTGCTGCAGATGAGACATTTGGCCTGATGGGAGTGGCTGGAACCCCAAGAAGAATGGGCTTGAGAAGCTTGGTTGCCCGCCAAGTTCCTGACAAGTGTGATCTATTTCCCCTACTCTATTCTACCCCTGCCCCAACCTGAAGGGCCTGAATCCACACAGCGAGGTGAGAGGAGGGAGTGTGAGGAGAAGTTTGCCCCACTGAACAATCCTCCAAGCCTGAAGCAGTCTGAGCTGGCAGAGAGGAGAAATGGCCTGTTAACTTAGGTTTGGGGTCTTGCCATTAAAATGACTCCGGAAAAGGGACTGCTTGTTTACGATCATAAAGTGACTAGAATGGCTACGGGACCGGTGGGAAATGTCCGTCTAAACCACGGGGAAGGACATGTGGAGGGGGCAGATGTGAAGTAGCAGAAGGAGGAGAGGGTAAATGGCTTTCAGCTCGCACCATACTGATCCTGGTTCCTTTAACAACTGGGTAATGCTGTGAGTGAATAAGACATAGAGTTACAAAACTCTGTTCTTTAAAGATAGTGGGGAGGGGGATAGGGAGGTGGTCTGGTGTTCATGTAGAGAGCTCGACACGGGTGACCTCTCAGGAAATGGTAGTGAATGAGCAGGAGTCAGCTGTGCTGTGTTTGGCGTGAGCCGGGGAAGGAGGTGCCTGTAGGTCCAGACTGAGGAATGACGTTGGTTAACGTTCATGCGGACTCATATGATCAGCATCCAGCAAACATTCGAGTGGCGTCAACCAAGGCTCCGTTCATTCTTTGCACAGGGCACTGAGCTGAATGCTGTGACTACAAACAGGATAAATAGCTCCTTCTCGGAGGTTTAAAGCTTAACTGCTCAACACTGAAAACAAAACGAAAAACAAATTATGATAAAAGGTTGAGATCTAAAAGCTGTGAAGAGCAGAGAAGCTCTTGCCCTCTGCCCTCCAGCTCCTGATGGCCCCAGATAAGGATCTCCCCTTTTCAAAGAACTGCCATCGTAAACAGCCTCTCCTAGCGCACTGGTGACCTTTTATGGCGTGTAGGGGCACGGGGTAAAGAGACACAGAGCTCCTTGGCAGTCCCAGGAGGGAGGGAAAACCTCTGAACATGTTCTCTGGCTCTGTTTATGTGTGATTCAGAAAAGACTACTTGTTGTAAGCGTGCCATCCAAAATAACAGAGGTGAGATGTCAGCATCTCTGTCGATTGGGTCAGATACAACTCCTCTCATTGACACAATGCTTGGAAAAGTGGCTCGCCTTCTCTGGCGTAAGTTTGTTCACTTAGGGAATAAAAAGAGCATAAAGCTGAACTGGTGGCCTGGCCAAGGCCTGGGGAGAGTTTCTGTCGGAACGTGGACTCTTCCACTTAAAGCTCAGATCCCGGGCAGACCTCAGACAGTGCAGGTGTAGGGGGCACTTCCCCAGCCTTGCTGGGGTTGCAGTTGGCCCTCAGTCTCCACTCGGAGAGAGCATTTCAAGGCAGGGAGCAGAGCACTAAGGCCTGTGGAGGCTGGGGAGACAAGGACGGACAGCCACGGCTCCCAAGGAATGCCTTGGTTGGGAGATAGAATGGCCATTCTCAACACATCTGGTGGACACAGGTACAGAGCCAACTCAAAGAGGTGAAGAAAGAGGTGAAATGTGCTTCCTGTGAATACAAGAAAAGACAGCGCAATCTCAGTGACCAGAGCCTTCCATGTCACTAGCTTTTGTCTGTCCACTTTCCTGATAACACATTCTCAACAGAAAAACTAGCAAGTGCATTCAGAGTGCAAAACCAGTTATGTTCATTTTACAAGAATATTTTGTAAATAGAGAAAACACTTCTGAATTTTGGAGGCAAGAGTTTGTGCTATGTCTGTCCTCTTTTCCCCGTGGTGGGGAGAAGGAATCTGTCCCATGAGAACCTGTGCCTTAGAGAGGAGTCACTCTCCAAACAGGCAGCCTGGTTCTCAGAAAGTTCTCAGCAGATACATTTAAAAATCAAAGTCGATGGATTTAGGGATCTAAGAATTTCAATTAGAATTCTTTTTGAATTAGAGTGCTTCATGACTAGTCTGTCTTGTCAGTACTATACAAGAATATCGGACCCTAAGATGTGTTGATACTCTTTAATTTACAACACAATGTATTTCAAACACCAGTTTTCAAGTTGATATTGCAGTCCTTGGGTATACTTTTCTCTTGGCAACACACACTAGGAGAAAGCGCATGAGCATTTGAATCAAGCAAACATGCGATTCAACATCGGCTTTCCAACCCGTAGGTCTGGAGTCTGGGACCCTGCTCTAGCTTCCCTCTTTGGAGGGTCCTCTCTGACCCTGTGACAGTTGCAGTCCTTCTCACAGGGAGAGAAGTCCAAAGGGCTGAGTACACATGACTACCTGAACCCTCTGTTGGTGTGCTTTCAGGACTTGAATTTCCTGGCCAGGCAACTGGGAACACACTACCAAGGACCGTAGGGGCCTAGGACAGGCTGGCTGGGCTATCCACCCTTGGAGGGTGGGGCCTGACCAGGACGGGTGTGGGGTGAGGAAGAGGAGGATGGGGCGGTGGGCTGCGGACTTCCACGTGTCCTCTGTATTGAGTCCTGAGGGTGTCAGGGGTGGGGCCTTCATATCTGAGTCTGGGTCACATTACTTGCAAGCAACTTGATCTTCCTGAAACTCATTCTTCTCCTTTGAAAATGTGCATAAGTATTCCTATCTTACAGATATTAGGGATTCAGTCAGATTATTATATAAACTTAATTGTATGGAACATTGTAAACGATAAGTTCTTATCACTGCTACCAATCATGGTGAGAGTTTCAGGCTAAACTCAAAATGTCTGCTAAATCACAGACATTTTGCATATTACAGTGCGTATTACAACTGATACGCTCTGCTAATTGTATTATTAGCACCAACAGTATTTCAGGTACATATGGTCTCTTATCTAAAACCTTTGGGGCCAGATATTTTCAGAATTCAGAAATTTTGGGGTTTTAGAACTATGTACGTAAATTATATATTGCATCATGCTTAGAGTATTTGAGGCAGGGCCATGTTATCAAATACTTTAGTATTTTTATCGTGAAACCTATTGAGTGAATGTGTGGTAAATAAAGACTACACATGGCCTCTTGTCAATTCAGGCTGGTTTGTTTTAAAAATAGCTTTAAAAAATTTAGAACAGTTTCATATTTATAGAAAGATTGTGAAGATGATACAGAGAGTTCCCATATTCTGGTGTCCAGTTATCCATATGGTTAGCATCTTGCCTTCCTGTGGTGTATTTGTCACAACTAATGAACCAGTACTGATATATTATTATGAGCTAAAGTCCATACTTTATTCAAATGTCCTTTACTTTTATGTGATTTCCTTTTCTCTTCCTGGATTCCATCCAAAACACTCCATTACATTTCTAGTTGTTATGATTCCATAAACTCCTATTGGTGATGACGGTTTCTTAAACTCTTCTTGTTTTTCATCACCTTGGCAGTTTGAGGAGTACTGGTCAGATATTTTCTAGAATGTCCTTCAACTGAGACTTGTCTGACAGTTTTCTCATGATTAGACTGGGGTTATGGGCTTCCCTGGTAGCTCAGAGGGTAAAGCATCTGCCTACAATGCGGGAGACCCGGGTTTGATCCCTGGGTCAGAAAGATCCCCTGGAGAAGGAAACGTCACCCCACTCCAGTATTCTTGCCTGGAGAATCCCATGGACCGAGGAGCCTGGTAGGCTACAGTCCATGGGGTCACAAAGAGTCGGACACGACTAAGCGACTTCACTTTCACTTTATGGGTTTTGGGCAGGAAGACCACAAAAATGCCATTCTCGTCACATTTGTAGGGTACATACTATCAGCATGAATGATCACTGTTGATGTTGTTAAGTCACAACCTTATCACCTGATTGTGGCAGTGTTTTGTCAAGTTTTCCCACTGAAAAGTTGCTCTCCTGTTTTTTCTTGCCTTTTCATTCTGTACTTGTTGGAAGTCACTCTGCATGACCCATACTTCAGGGAATTAAGGCCCTCTTCCTAGAGCGGGGAGTATCTGTAAATTGTTCGGAATTCGTCTGCATGGGAGATTGGTCTCCTCTTTCCATAAATCAGATTTTGCTGCCAAATGGGTTAAGAAATCTTTTTTTTTTTTTCTTTCTTTAAAATCTTTGGTATTGTGGATAAGGGATTATGGACCAGAACCAGCACTGTATCTAAAACAGTCTTACAACATGCTTGCTCACTGTACCCCCTGGTGACAGAAGAATGATTTGTGGTTCTTTATAGGAAGAAAGCAGAGAAGGCAAGGGCACCCCACTCCAGTACTCTTGCCTGGAAAATCCCATGGACAGAGGAGCCTGGTAGGCTGCAGTCCATGGGGTCGCTAAGAGTCGGACACGACTGAGCGACTTCACTTTCACTTTTACTTTCATGCATTGGAGAAGGAAATGGCAACCTGCTCCAGTGTTCTTGCCTGGAGAATCTCAGGGACAGTGGAGCCTGATAGGCTGTCATCTATGGGGTCGCACAGAGTCGGACACGACTGAAGCAACTTAGCAGCAGCAGCAGCATCATAGGAAGAAAGAATGAAAGGGACTAGTGGGAAAGGATTGGTGGCCTGTTTCCCAGAGCCTTGGATGGCCCCCTCCCATCATACCTGGCTTGGCTTTCCATTTCTAAATAAGAAGTACATTTGGTTGTTTCCATACCTTTTTAACAAATTTATCCTGAAAGGAAATCCTGGGAGATATGATGATTGACCGAGTTAAGAGTGTAAGTTTTTAAAAATAAGACAGATTTTCCTCTTTGTGTATTTGTTAGACCTTTTTAAATATGCCTTTTCATAGAAACTCTTAAGTTGGAATTATTTTTTTCCTTTTACTTACTAGGAAAGGTGTGTATAGAAAGAAGTGTAAGTGGTTCTTGCTCTGTGCCTGCAGTCACCTCCCATAGTCACCAGAGACCCGGTCCACCCTCCTACGTTCCCACTTCCTTCTTAGATGCCCCATATGTGCCACACAGTCCCAGGCTAAGTCTTTTCTCCTCAACTCTTCTCACTTGCCTTGCCTCCCAGCTAGATGAGACCCTCTTAAGATTTTTATCTTCCAGTCCTAGCTCCCCTTTGGTCTCTATCTGGCTTCTGAAACTTGCTTCTCCTCAGGGATAGTATTCAAAATGTGTGACAACCTGGGCCCTGGAGCTGCAGCTGTGTCTTTGTGTGCCAGGCACTGTGTCTTTAGGTACAGAGGGTCCAGTGAGAGGGGACTCACTGAGGGATGTGTAAAGGGACATGGAAGTGGCTGAAAGCAGCTGCAACTTACCAACCTAAAGAGGAGTCTTGATATTTAACGCGCAGGGAAAGTTAAATATTATTAAATATATTTTGTATCCTATTGGTCATAGGAGCCTTCCAGAATTAAGCTCTAGCCTCCACTTACTGATTACTAGCATCATGCTTACACAGTCTCAAGGTTGTCTTTCTAGCTTTTGGAGTTGCTCACTGATGCCCCAAGAAGGCATTCATTGTAATCAGGGCCACAGTGTGACCTAGTATTGACATGTTACTGTTCAAACTTGCCTCTAAAGCCTAATAGCCAATATCATAATGATCTTAGGGCTAATTCCCTAGTTGGTATGAGCACCAGAATTGTTTTAGATGGGACGACAGGAATATATCTTCAGTGATGTTTTTCTATTTCAGTCTTCAAAGGAGCACAGGTCAGGAAATTTCTCTTCTATTAATTTCACTTAACCCATCTGCAACCTATGACTTCATTGCCCACATGTCTTTAGTATACTGTGGGTGATCCTATCTCTTCCACCTAATTTAGAGAAATAATGCAGATGTCTTGAAAAGGTCTGAACTTCTGAGGAAAAAAAGTATAGATAATTTAGATGATGAATAATCTTCAAATAACTGCCTGAATTTGAGTTCCAATTAGGGAGAAATAATTAAGCATGTTGGCATTGAAGAAATAAAATATTTCAAACCACTCTCTGATCTTGGTCATGTCTGTTTTTCAAAGTCCAAAAATTAAACATAATGAAGGACTAGATAAATAAGTTTATTATTCACCATAAGTTTATAATTCACCATATTATTATGCCACTTGCTGAACTGACTGGAGTTTCTCAGAGACCTTCTTTTCAAAGGCTTGTCTGGGGGCACAATCCCCTGAGGTCTGATTTCTGTGGTGTCTTTAAAGCACAAGTCATTGGGTTTAATTGCCTTTAGCAAAAGTCTGTCAACTTTTTTGTCAAACCTTTATCCCTGGTGGCTCAGAGGGTAAAGCATCTGCCTGTGATGCAGGAGACCCAGGTTCAACCCCCTGGAGAAGGAAATGGCACCCCACTCCAGCACTCTGGCCTGGAGAATCCCGTGGACAGAAGAGCCTGGTGGGCTACAGTCCATAGGGTTGCTAAGAATTGGACACAACTGAGCAACTACCCTTTCTTTATCCACAAAAATTATTTGACTTTTTAAGTCTTATAATATACTTTATATATTTACTACCAAAATAATACATTATGTATTTCATAAAGTCTTTACATAGTTCACTTGGAAATTTCTTGTGTACTGCTTTGTGAAAATCTGTTGTATCCTGAAGTATTTTTTAAATAGTCAGTCATGATTTACATTTTCATTGGTTTATGTTTTCTTTTTCTCTTATTAGATTTGAACTAAGGTCAAGAATTTTTTTTTTTAAGTTATTCTTTACAACGGAACCTTTGCTCAACTGGAGTCTTGTCTGCTTTTGCCCCATTCATGTGATAAGCAGCAAGACACTTTACTTGCACAAGCCCTGCTTATCTCATCCGTAAAGGAAGGGCTTGGACTAGATGATTTCTAACATCCCTCCAACTTTATAATTTGCATGATGATAGGATTTGATTTGGCAAATCTCCCAGATGTTCTCTGAGTTTGAGAAGGGTGTCCTAATTTGACCATGGATGTTATGAATTTAGAAAAATGTATTGGGAAAACTCCCCAAAGACAAACGCTCTAGAGGCTTGGTGTCCTAAACCATCTTTCTGCTGCGTGGCTCAGATAGTAGTTTGTGGGGTGGCCACTGTGGGATGCCACACCTAAAGCATCACGGTGGCAGGAGGCTGGTTGCACATGTGATTCACGAAACTGTCAGCAATATTCATAAAGGGAACCTCAGCTGAGAGTGAGTTCAATAATTTTTAGCTGAATATGCCAGCAGTCGGCCTCTGCACTTTTATTGGTTGCATTGTGTTGAAAATCCTTATTTTATTTTCTAATCCTACGTGTGTGCTCTGTGATGTTTAGAGAAATAGACGCATAAAAAATACAAACGTCACATCCTGTAAACATATCTCAAGCTGATTATTTTAAATGTTTTCTTTACTCAAGCAGGTGGATTTAGGACATGATAGTAATAATAAACATTCATCTAAAGAACAGATTTTGATCAAGGAAGTCTCCCATTGGTTATTTATATAATCTTTATTCTGTTGGTTTTCCTAGGGCAAAAATTGCACAAAAGAAGCAGACAACATCTCCTGCTATATAATACCAGTAAAACAAAACAAAAGAAAAAGCAGTCATGAAAGCAGACAAAAACCCCCTCAAAGCAAACAGAACCTCAAGACAAAAACTGGCCTAACAATGCAAGCTAAAACTTAAATAAGATCCTGCCACACCTAGGCAGCCACCCATATGCAGTCCGTATCCTGGAAAGACTTATGACTAAGCAAAGAGAGGAGAGGCCATGAAAAGAATCAGTCATGGATTTTTAATTTGTAAGCACAGACTGATCCAGGAAGACTTACAGCAAATTTTATTCCAATGCCTCTTACTGCGTTTTATCATACAATCTGTATCTGTCAGCAACAGCCTTTGATTGCTTCTTTAGCCAATCTGAAACACTAGGAGGATCCTGGTTTAACCAGTTTTTAATAACTGCATCTCTATGCCACCCTCACCATCATTTCATTTGTTTTCAGGACCAGAGGTCTTTACTCACATTATATTTAAGGATCTGTTATAATATGATTAAGGAGGGTTGGCAGTAATTATACAGGAAATGAAAAATCAAGAATCTTATATTTCTGTCCCAGGCAAGGACCATAAATTATAGTGTCACAGCAGTTCTCTTTTCCATGGGATTATTGTTATAACACTGATGATAACACATTTGACATTTTGTGTAAAAGATGCCTTTATTTTTGTCATATAGAAAATATGACTGTGCAGTCAGCATGGGCATCTAATTGTAAACAGATGTAGATGCTGTGGTTAAACACAGAAGGAGATTTCCTATGAAAGTGGACAAATATGCTTTACATGAAAGTGATTGTCAGCACTTTAAGTAGATACTCTGGCCTTCAGTGAGAAGAATGTAAAGGAAACGCTAGTTGTTTTTATTTCATGCTTAGGTTTTGTGTCTTAAAAGTCCAGTTAGTTCTCTGTGTATATGACTTAAATACTTGGATTGATTCAGTAGCATTAATAACTTTGAATTTTGTGACCTCAGTCGCTCAAGCCAAGTGTTTTGCTTACCAAGTGTGCTCACACTGGGGAGAAAGGCAAAGTCTATTAGTCAGCTGAAGTCTGATATAAACTTTCCTTTAGATTTAAAAAGAAAAAATTTAAATCATGATATTCCATTGTGGGAAATATACTCTAGTATAGTTTTTTTTTTTTCAGATACCAATGAAATCCCTACAGCATGTTCAAGGTTAAATAAGCAGAGAGGATGCAGATCATGCTTATATTTTACAGTCTGGATATTTGGGAGATTCTCTGAGTCAGCACCCTTTCTTTGCGCCTTCTGCCCTCCCTGCCTGGGAGGGCCAGTGTGGGTAGGGCTAGTCTTAACTGTGGGGATAGTCAGTAGGTGGCTCTCTTAAAATTGCTGTTTTCTCCTCTATTAATTTCTCCTTTTAATCTTTCTATGATATACATATATATATGATATCATATATATAGGTGTATATATACATATATGTATAGACATATATGAATATATGTAATTTACTCACTTGATAAAATGCACTAAGTACAAGATAAGTGGAATATAGAAGATAAGAAAACAATTATCAGTGAATCCCTTTGCTTCCAGAGATGTGTGAAAAATGAGACATAGTCACCTACAAATATAAAGTAGAAAGTGTCAGGTACCATTAAAGGGCAGGAACTGAAGTGTTGTTTCCTTTGGGTTAAATGAAGGTATATTCTGGGTGCAGTCTCATTATGGCTTTAGTCTAGATGACTTGTCTGGCTAACCTCTCATCTCGTAGAATCTGAAACAATAGAAGCCATGAGGACTAAGATTTGCTAGAGGACGCTTCACAAAATCAGATCAGGAAAATGGTTGGCTGATTGTTAACCATCTATCTGTAAATCTTTACTGACTCTCCGCTTTGTACTGAACAATGAGGCGATGGAAGAGAACAAGACAGATGTGATCTCTGCCTTCCAACAGTCTGGAAGTTGTTTTTGTGAAGAACATGGTCAACCAGCAAGCAGGAGATCATGCAGAGAGAATAAACTGGGAAAAAAAGTAACTTTACTTGGTCACTGTTATGATTTGGATTGGCGCAGAATCTGAATACATAAGTCTAGATCTAATATTTTCCTGTTATTTTCTCTTTACGTTGAATCTGTCTGTGAATTAGGCAGAAGTACTAGGAGCTGTCTAGGTTGGTCATAACTTTCCTTCCAAGGAGTAAGTGTCTTTTAATTTCATGGCTGCAATCACCATTTGCAGTGATTTTGGAGCCCCCCAAAATAAAGTCTGACACTGTTTCCACTGTTTCCCCATCTATTTTCCATGAAGTGATGGGACCAGATGCCATGATCTTAGTTTTCTGAATGTTGAGCTTTAAGCCAACTTTTTCACTCTCCTCTTTCACTCTCATCAAGAGGCTTTTTAGTTCCTCTTCACTTTCTGCCAAAGAAAGATATGCAGGTGTCATCTGTATATCTAAGGTTATTGATATTTCTCCTGGCAATCTTGATTCCAGCTTGTGCTTCTTCCAGCCCAGAGTTTCTCATGATGTACTCTGCATAGAAGTTAAATAAGCAGGGTGATAATATACAGCCTTGATGAACTCCTTTTCCTATTTGGAACCAGTCTGTTATTCCATGTCCAGTTCTAACTGTTGCTTCCTGACCTGCATATAGGTTTCTCAAGAGGCAGGTCAGGTGGTCTGGTATTCCCATGTCTTTCAGAATTTTCCACAGTTTATTGTGATCCACACAGTCAAAGGCTTTGGCATAGTCAATAAAGCAGAAATAGATGTTTTTCTGGAACTCTTTTGCTTTTTCGATGATCCAGTGGATGTTGGCAATTTGATCTCTGGTTTCTCTGCCTTTTCTGACCAACCTAGATAGCATATTGAAAAGCAGAGATATTACTTTGCCAACAAAGGTATGTCTAATCAAGGCTATGGTTTTTCCAGTGGTCATGTATGGATGTGAGAGTTGGACTGTGAAGAAAGCTGAGCACTGAAAAATTGATGCTTTTGAACTGTGGTGCTGGAGAAGACTCTTGAGAGTCCCTTGGACTGCAAGGAGATCCAACCAGTCCATCCTAAAGGAGATCAGTCCTGGGTATTCATTGAAAGGACTGATGCTGAAGCTGAAATTCCAGTACTTTGGCCACCTCATGCGAAGAGTTGACCCATTGGAAAAGACTCTGATGCTGGGAGGGATTGGGGGCAGGAGGAGAAGCGGACGACAGAGGATGAGATGGCTGGATGGCATCACCGACTCTATGGACATGCGTTTGAGTGAACTCTGGGAGTTGGTGATGGACGGGGAGGCCTGGTATGCTGCAATTCATAGGGTTGCAAAGAGTTGGACACGACTGAGCGACTGAACTGAACTGAACTAGGACCTGTAGTGGCAAATAGATTCTGGAATGGTCCAGAACCTGGCATGAGGTAGGCTGAGGGAAGGGGAAGAAAATTGGTGGGCAGCATTGGTAGTGTGGTGGGACATGAAAAATAGGAATTCTGGAAAGAGATATATGCATGATTCTAGACTGAAGATGCTGCCATTTATGGTTATATTTCTAAATATTTTGATTTTGAGAAGATCAGAAATGACTGAGGAGAAAGTGAGAGCTCTGAGAGGTATCAGGCAAATGGGTGATAGGAGAGGAGAAAGCAGAAGTGAAGCTGACAACTCAGCAAATTCCTCCCTCTTTTTGCCTTATTAGCTCAAGAGATAGTGTCTGGGTTGGTGATAAGAGAAGATGAATAGAGAAGGAAGATAGAGCAGAAACCTGAGCCACAGTTGGGCTGAGTGCCCTCCGCTGGGGAGGATATTTGTATGGAGAGGGGTAGAGGTTGACTGAGGACAGATTTTAAATCAAGAAAGTTTATGTGAAAATGTATTAAAAACTTTAAAGAGTTGCATAATGTAAGAATTAATTGTATTCACCATTTTCATTTATGTCGTAAGTCTGCCTTCTCTTCCTGTTTTGCTCCCTTCCTTTCATCCCCTCCTCCTTTTTAAGTACTAATTGTTGTTGTTATTGTTGTTTACTCATCAAGTAGTATATGACTCTGCAACCCCATGGACTGCTGCGCACAAGGCTTCCCTGTCCCACACCATTTCCCAAAGTCTGCCCAAGTTCATGTCCATTGCATCGGTGATGCCATTCAACTATCTCATCCTCCATCGCCCTCTTCTTCTGCCTTCAATCTTTTCCAGCATCAGGGTCTTTTCCAATGAGTTGGCAGTTCACATCAGGTGACCAATGTTTTAGGACATATAATTTCTTCTTTTTTTCCTGGTGAGTAACTTCCCATATACCTAGCGGTATGCTGGTAAAAATATATATATATTTATGTACACACATTTTTTATGCACTTTTTTGATATGAAGGATAGATGTCACCCAATTTTCACATAATGAAATGCACAATACTCCTTGTTGTAAATTTCATATAACCAAAGGATTCTCACCGACTGCTTTTATTGACTTTTTGCTGAATTCCTATATCCTTAGCCAGCCTGTGGTTGCAACTGATGAAAGAGCATATAGCTCTGACATGAATGTTGGTTTCATTTTCATTTAAGTTAACAAGTAGAACAAAGGTAGATCAATAATGACAACTGTTAGAACTTCACTGGTTTGTCAATGTTATGATTACTTCTGAACTTGCTAATACCGGAAGAATAATTCCTGAAGAGCTTTTGTTTGTTGGCTTTTGTTTTTGTTTTATTCATAAGTTGATAGCTACAAATAGGACAAACTTTTGTATTTTATCTGCATTATTAACATTTTCTCACTTTCATCATTTATTATGAACATTTTCATCACTTTCTTAAATCTAAACAATTAACAAAACAATAAATCAATCCCTGATTGGTAGCTTTTGGCAGTTTCCATAGCGTAAATAACGTGGTGTCAACTGAACATGCAGTTGGCAAGCAAAGGGCAGTGACATACCACAACGTATGGCCCATTTCCTCCAGTTCAGATACAAAAGATATAAATCACCACAAGAGAATAGACAGCAGTAAATGTAGCAAAATAATTAGAAAATGATTACTTTTGTATATTTATGGCCTTTCTTTTAATACATTTAATGGCAACCCACTCCAGTGTTCTTGCCTGGAGAATCCCAGGGACGGGGGAGCCTGGTGGGCTGTTGTCTATGGGGTCGCAGAGTCGGACACGACTGAAGCAACTTAGCAGCAGCAGCAGCAGAGAATTTATTAACTTAATTTTAATATAATAAATTTAGTTGTAAGTTTCTATAATTTAATTGTTAATCATGGTGGTGTTTAACAAATAACTGAAAAGTTCCTAAAACTGTAATAGGCAGCTCCCTTGGGTCAGAATGACCTACCAATTCATTGTTAGTTTAGGAACCTAAGTCTCAGAGAAGTAAAAAAATAAAATTTAAGTCCTATACCTACTAGGTGATTCATTTTTAATTCAGACTTCTTTGTGCTTCAAATCTCATGAAGATAGTCACTCCGGAGAATCTGGATAAAGGGCTCCCTATCAAATACGACACGGAGAAAGTCATGCGGAGAGATTTGGAGATACCCAGGAACCTCTTTGGGTTACATAAACTTAGCAGTTTGCTCTGCTCTGGGCATTTGGTTCTATTCCACCAGAGAAATTTCAGTTCTGCTTCTTTCTGGACCATACACCACTAGGTCAAGTTATTGCTCTGAAGGATATCCTCCAATTTA
This sequence comes from Bos mutus, assembly GCF_027580195.1. Classification (NCBI taxonomy): domain Eukaryota; kingdom Metazoa; phylum Chordata; class Mammalia; order Artiodactyla; family Bovidae; genus Bos; species Bos mutus. The sequence continues at coordinate 26,745,911 of NC_091623.1, forward strand.
CATAGTCTGTTAAACAATCAATTCACAAGTGTTTGTCGAGTAGCTGTGAACAAGGTCGTGTGCTGGTCATTCATCACTGCTACACTTCTGCCAGGTCACTCTTCCTCTCGCTTATGCGGGGGAAGTGAAAAAATGAAAGTGTTTGTCGTTCGGTCGTGTCCCACTCTTTGCAACCCCGTGGACGGTAGCCCGCCAGTTTCCTCTGTCCCTGGGGTTTCCCAGGCAAGAATACTGGAGTGGGTTGCCATTCCCTTCTCCATTATGAGGGGGAGAAGAGCCGTGTCAGACTCATCGTGTGGCAAGTCTACTGCTCATTGGATTATAAAGGTTTATGTTTGGACACAGGTTATAATTTCAGTTTATAAAATTACAAACTAGAGAAGTTTCCCTCTCTAGTCAGAGTCAGTAGTTTAATATAGGAACACTTTTTTTGGGTGCCTCTAATTTGTTAATGAATTTTTAGAGGAAATACAATTTCTCTCTCCCCTGCCCTTCCTTCTTGTTCTTCTTCCTTCTCTCCTTCCCTCCCTTCCTCTCTCTCCTTTTGTGTAGCTTCTAACTTGTGATTTGTACTCTTATTAATCTTCTCTTTTCTAACCAATAAAAATGAGTAGACTATTGATTCCATATTGTTGCCATAGAACTAATAGGATCTGACCATATACAATCCCTGTAATTCATCCCCCAGATTGGATATATGGTATCCTAACATTTCACCAAAGTATATATTTAAATTTTTTTGGCTTTTAACAAGTTAAAAACTTTTCTCCTCAATCAATTTTTTTCTATTAATTTCAGATTTATCTAGGCAAACTGAGATTAGTAGTTTGCAATAAAGTCAATAGGAAGATAACACATTTTGACTGGATATTTCAATGTATGTGAAAAAATACTTAGCCTCATATGTATCTTTTTATGTATCAAAACAGAAGAAGATCAACATAAACTTTTTCACTTTCTAAGACATAAATGTTTCTTACTTTTATATCCAAGAGTAATACTCAGAACATGTAGTATAACCTAATTATGAAGTATTACACTTGAGTGAGTGAAAGCAGTACAGTACCCAACAGTGGTTTTTCATTGGTTAGGACTCATTAGTTGATGAGAAGAGCCCAGTGGTGCATACGAATGTTTGATAATGCGCAATGGGTGTCCAGTTCTTTTTTTCTGGGCAACCAGTGCCACTGAAGCCATCCTACTGCCAAGATGGAAATTACTTTAATTCTGAGATTTCTTGTTGCACATTTATTAAAAAAAAAAATTATTGCACATCTGCTGAATGCCAAGCAATCATCTAGGTTCTGGGAATGTAAAGCGCTGAACTAGACATACAAGGTCTCTGCTCTTGTGGAGAGTATCATCTAGAGGGGGAGAAGTAAAAATAAACCAGTTAGTCTGTTAGCATTCCATGCATCTGCCATTCTTGTTTACACTTTAAAGGTTAGACTGGGGGGATGCATGTCTTGCGTGGGAGCAATAAGTCCAGAGATGTGTTAGTTCTCTCACACCTTTGTGATTTTCTTCTGATATATCCTTACTAATTTAAAAACTTTTATGCCACTACCAAGAATACATAGTTAATTTCCTTTTGAGCTCCCAATTGATGCCTAACTACTGAGTGGTAATTTTACAAATACCATTATGCTTCTAGTTATGTTGCTGCTTTGCAGCAATGATAGTCCAAGTAGTGTTACCACAGTGGAAATCACAGTGGGTTATAAGCCTGTCTAGCTCCATTTTGGATACCAGGTAAAACTTTTTTGAAATAAGAGACCTCTAAACTGATACCTGAAGGAGCAAGAGGAGTTTCCCAGGCAAAGGAGCAGGGGAGCAGGAGAGAAAAGTCTTGCATACAGAGAAACAGGTGCAAAGGTCTCCAGGGAGAGAGAACATGATGCATTTAGGGAAAGAGAATAACCTGAATTTGACTGCAGGATGCAGCACAAGAGGAAAAGTGGGAAGAGAGATGACACCAGCAGGGCTGAATTAAGAGAGACTGGTGAGTCTTGTTAAGAAAGTAAGACTTTAGATGAAGAAAAGGACAATGCTCATTCAACACATTTTTATTAAGTGTTTCCTGTGCACCATGCACTGTTCTAGAACCGAGGGCATATCATTGAACAGATAGAAGTCCCTGCCCTCATTCAGTCTATATTCAAGTGGTGGAGAAAGATTGATAGCAAACACAGAACATTTTTTAATCAAGTAGGATGCCAAGGTTTGCAGGATTTTTGAACTTGATGCAATATGAAAACAATTTTTCATCTGAGAACACTCAAGAGATTATAAGTCAACACCACAGAATATATGTATTGTTGACAATGGCACTTGAGATTGTGATGTACTCTTCACTTTTCTGAGTGAAACTAAACTACCATTTCACAGACACAAAGACCCCTTCTGATCAGGACTGCTCCGAAAGCCTGAATCTCTTGAATCCTCAGTAGTAAGTATTAATGAAATAGAAAGAGATTGGTGGATAGACTGGTAGCAAGGGTACTATTGATATCTTAAAGTTATTTGGAACTCACTGAAATTGTATTATTTCACAGAGATTCTGTAGTAATGTGCCTTTAAGCTTATGGCTGCAGTGTTATAGCTTCTCTGCTATAGAACTTTTCAAAAGCTGTGCTAAATTTGGAGGAATATACTATTATAATACATAGCAATTCAAGGGAACGTCTCATTTTCCAGTGCATTTGTCCTGTCATAATTAAGAGTTGGTCACATATGTAAGTTGAATTTAAGAAGTGAAGGTTTGTGGTTAAAGCAAATTTTTGATTATTATTATTATTATGGAAACAGTGAAATAACATTTAGTTTAAAAAAAAAAAAGAAGAACAAAAAACTACACTTAACCAACAGAGTAGATTCCAGTGAAGCACCAACCAATTGCTGTAAAGATAAGTTCGCAATTGCCATCAACTTCCTATTTTTGGAGAGCAGAAAGGAAACCAACTTTAAGCCCTGTCTCTTTAACACAAAACGCGAGGTGGTGAACTACGTGGCACTTTTGATTATATGTTGAAACTGCACTAAATCCCTGAAATCCAAGAGAATATTGCACTCTGGTCCTTTGTGCAGAATGCTCACATGAGTGCTCACAGGAACCAATCCAGAAGCAAATTGCTGCTGATAGTAACTGACAGCGTGAATTACTGCACTCTCAGAGACTCTGCCAGCATCAACCGTATGATCTCACTTTTGCTCATATGGCGAGCCGAATTTGTGCATGTGCTGGAACCAGCCTCCCAAGTTCAGAGAACAGCAGGGTTTCTCAGCTGTCTTTTAAAAATAGCCAGCACCTTTGAAGTGAATCACCTTGGCATCTCATCAGCTCCACTCTTATAAAACTGCAGATTTTTTTCCTTTGCTGAGTCTTTGCCCCTAATCACATAGAGTCCCTTAGAAAAAGGAGAAACTGACTCATCTGTTTGTCATATGAAAACCAGACAAGTCAGTGAATGCGGAGGACAACATCAATTTCTGTTCTGCGAGAGGAATTGCCTCTGGGTCTGCCCCTTGCTATGGTCCATTAGGAGACATTCTGCTGCTGGCATTTGCTGTGTTGATTCATAACAACCCTCAGAAATCCTTCTCTAATTTGGAATGAATAAGAATATTGAAAGAAGAACTAATACTCTTCATTAGTAATGTTCAATTGAACTAAAAGATAAATAATGAGAAACTAAAAATAAATTTATATTTGTATATACCAAGACAACCAAGATCACTAAAATGTAATTTGAATTATGAGAGGGGCTCATCCCGTATATTATATATATATAAAACTGTATAAAAATCAAGAACTATAATCAGGAACTGTAATAGAAACATTCTTGCAAAGGATAAAATCATAGACCCAATATCCACAACCCAAGATCAGTCTTCAGATTTCTTCTCTTATTTCAGTTCATTACAAAACTCACCTAAATAGTATCAAAATTATAGTGGGGAACCCCTTATGGTTTAATGCCTTCACCCATCATTAGCAATATAATCTACCATTTCTGGGAAAACGTAGGCCTTCTGAGGTCTTGAACTCTATTCTTGGCAGGTAAGAAGCCTTCCAGGTCATCTTTAAAGGCATGTTTATTTTTAATTCTCAAGTCTACACATGTTTTCTGTTAACAAGTTGGAATCTTAAACAAGATTGTTATTCACATTCACTCTATTTACCTTAGAAAGTATTCAGTTCTCCTGAAACAATGGCTTCTTTGAAAATGGGTGATATTAAAATAAAGGCAAACCAGGGTTTCTCTTTTCTCAGTCCATGTTTCTGCTCTCTCTAGAAGGGGTGATGAACTTCAGCTCTTGTAGGATATTTCTTCTAAGTTAGCACTGCTCTGATGAGAGACAGAGGAAGAGATGGCATCACCGACTCAATGAGTTTGAATCAACTCTTGGAGTTGGCGATGGACAGGGAGGCCTGGCGTGCTGCAGTCCATGGGGTCGCAAAGAGTCGGACACGACTGAGTGACTGAACTGAACTGAATGGGAGACAGGAAAAATGAGAGAGCCTTGTTTGTCTTGGGCTAGTTGAGGGCACCTTGAAGGGGAGGTTTGGGGACTGGTCCTTCCTGTCTGGAGAAAGTCAGAGGTAGAAGACAGACAAGTGCAACAATGGAAACACGAGGTAATGCAACAGGGTAGCAAGCACACAGTAGAAGGACCACTGACCTCTCCATGTGTATGTCTCACAGGTCTCTCCTATTTACACAGATTCAGAACTCAGCCCGTCACCTCTTCCTCCTCCTCCTGAGTTTCTGATCTCAGTGAGAGTCTCATGTCCACTTTGGCAAGAAGGCAGAGAAGCCTGGGTTTCCCTCTTGTCTTTCTGTGCCTCGTGTACCATGGCCCATCCATGACTAAGTCCTTTCCCTTCTCACTCATTCATCTCTGTCAAATTCTCTCCCATGTTAATTCCCATACAAATTACACATGTTATTTTCTTTACCAATAGGTCTCCTAACTGCCCCAGTCTCATTCTCTCTAATCTTCACACCTTCTAAAAAAAATACGTCTAGTCATCTCATTCTTCTGCTTCAAAGGATCCTCATTGCCTTCTAGAAAAAAAAAAGTAGAATTGAAACTCCCTTGAAGGACATATTGACCTCTCAGCCAGCGTTCTTTCTCTCCACCCTTGCTTCCTCCTAGTTTCTTTCTTGAATGCCTTCCCCTCATCCTTTCTTCTCTTGGATAATTCCTGCCCAGCTTTCAGATTTTGATCCAGCTGTTACCTCCTCCAGGAAACCTTTCCCCGGCCCCATCAAGAAATGTTCCCACCTTACCTCTTCTGACCACCGTGCATCACACAACATGAGGGCAGGAGTACTGTTTTTGTGTTACTTACTCAGCATTTAGCAGAGTGCCTGGCGAGTTACAGGTGAATGAACACAAAGAGTAATCGGAGAAAGTCACAGAGAAGGTGGAGCTGAACTGACTCATTTTTTAATTTTCCTTTTGTTTATTGTAGGCAATATACAGTATTAGGATTTGGTTTACCATAAACAGGGTACATGCATTTGAAAAGTAGTGCTGTTTTTAATGAAAACTTTTAAAATTAAAGTAATAAGAACAGTGGGAATGTTTTATATCATTTCAATGACTAATTCCTATTCAAAATTAATTTCTCCAAAGTTCCACATAATATATTCATAAGACTTATCAAGATTTGTTTATTAAAGTCACGAACTGACTCACTCTTGAGGAAGAAATAAGACAATGTATTTGAGGCAGACAGGATAACATGTACCGGTGCTTGAGACAACTGGCCATGTTTCGAGAAATTACAAATGGTTTAGAGCTGCTAAAGAATCAAAGGTGACATACAGAATTCTGTGGCACGAACCATACTCATAGTTATGACACATTTGTTATCATCTGTGGCCAGCTTCTCTCAAGGGTTGGAAAGGCTTCCTGTTGCTTTTCTTGAGACTCTAGGTACAGCTAAAACTGAAGCAGCGTCTGAACAGAATTACACAGGTAATATTCTTACATACTTACATTTAACAAATTAGCCCTTTTGACGTAAAAAATTACAATGCAGTTTAATGTTATTATTAATGAGAAGTAATCAGATACACATACAAGAAATATAGTACATAAATATGTATATAGCACACACATATATATGTGAATGACTTTTTTTTTTGTAGACTGTAAGAGGTATGATCAGGTAATGGACTTGGACTACAGATTAAAATTTTTGAGATGAATGTCTCTTGTTACTATTGTTGCATGTCTCTAGGGCTATATATAGAGCCTCCTTGGGAGGTTATGTCAAATGTCTAATTTTGAAAATTTGATCTGGGAGCCAAAGAGTCCTTCATAACTCTTGGTCCCTTATCCCCTTCCTGTGGATCCTGTCTATGAAATGCTTCTTGGAAAAGTCAGGTTGAATGCATTACTCCTGGGAGCTTTCTCAGCTTATTTCCATTTTTTCCCATTTTTGACTGCTTAGAAAGTGACAAAAGGGAAAAAAAAGTTACAGTGAGAAAGGGGAACATTTGAAAAATGAGAATAGAAAAGGAAAGACACATTAAAGAAAATATTCAGGGAAAAATGATTAAAATTTGAGGTAAATAAATAATAAAAAATAGAAAAAAACCCCATATTTACTTAGAAAAATAAAACAAATTCACAATTTCAAGTAAAATAGGTTGCCAACTCAGTAGAAATATTTAATTACCATCATTGAAGAAGATGGGCAAAGTGTAATTTCTTCATGAAAACAGTGGGTGCAGGAACAAGTAAATCCGGCTTGGATCAAGCTAGTGAGCAGACAGACCTCCCTGACCTGGCCAGCAGGTTCAGCTGTCCATCCTCCAGACTCCTGGAGAGTGTGAACTGCATCTAAAACCAAGCTGCCAAACAAATCTGTTTATTAAAGATAATTGTTCTATATGCAGTTGTGTGTGGTTCAGCGAGAAAGAACCCGCCTGCAATGCAGGAGCCACAGGAGACTTGGATTCAAATCCCTGGGTTGGGAAGATCCCCTGGAGGAGGGCATGGCAACCCACTCCAGTATTCTTGCATGGAGAATCCCATGGACAGAGGAGCCTGGCAGGCTACAGTCCATGGGGTCGCAGAGAGCTGGACATGACTGAAGTGTCAGACTTTATTTTTGGGGTCTCCAAAATCACTGCAGATGGTGATTGCAGCCATGAAATTAAAAGACGCTTACTCCTTGGAAGGAAATTTATGACCAACCTAGATAGTATATTCAAAAGCAGAGACATTACTTTGCCAACAAAGGTCTGTCTAGTCAAGCCTATGGTTTTTCCAGTGGTCATGTATGGATGTGTAAGTTGGACTATGAAGAAAGCTGAGCACCGAAGAATTGGTGCTTTTGAAGTGTGGTGTTGGAGAAGACTCTTGAGAGTCCCTTGGACTGCAAGGAGATCCAACCAGTCCATTCTGAAGGAGATCAGCCCTGGGATTTCTTTGGAAGGAATGATGCTAAAGCTGAAACTCCAGTACTTTGGCCACCTCATGCGAAGAGTTGACTCATTGGAAAAGACCCTGATGCTGGGAGGGATTGGGGGCAGGAGGAGAAGGGGACGACAGAGGATGAGATGGTTGGATGGCATCACCGATTCAATGGACGTGAGTCTGAGTGAACTCCAGGAGTTAGTGATGGACAGGGAGGCCTGGCGTGCTGTGATTCATGGGGTCACAAAGAGCAAGACACGCCTGAGCGACTGAACTGAACTGAACTGAAGTGACTTAGCACTCACAAGCAAAGTTTTTTCATAGAAACACACAATAGCATATGGAACCCTATTTTTTCTTTTTCTCTTTTACACTGTTAATGTACCTATTTTCTCTTCTTGCCATCAGATAAAGAATGCATGGGCATCTCTGAGAATATTCACAACAGGAAACATACTTACATTTTTAAAATGATCAAGCTGTTATGTCTTCATTCTCTTGACAGAATTTCTTAAATTCTTCATCTGGGGTGAAATTTTCCAGATTACTTTTAGTACCTGATGCAGCTTCATTAGAAAAATTCAAAATTTATACATCAAGATTTTTCTCCCTCTGGAGTCAGTGCAAATTTTTTCTTCAAATGAAAATGTGGGCAAATCCTGATGAGTTTCCAGATTCTGTGTATCAGGGTCTGCTTTTGTCCTTTGCCTCCTTCCTGGGGCTGCTGTTACCTTCTGAGGTGGACTTGGGACACTAGGCATCAAACGGTCTTGAGGATCCACAGTTAACCTCCCAAGAAGATTGGTAAGACTTGCAAGCCACCATTTGCTATTTTTTCTCATTTCTGTCTTTGATGTAACTGTGACTCTGGTCTTTGTTTCTCAGACGTAGAAAAGTGAGGTGTGGGCAGCTGGAGTATAACTGGTGATTCAGTAGTAGAAGCTAGTTTAGGAAGAATCGTTGTTATTTAGTTGCTCAGTTGTATCCAACTCTGTGCAAACCCACAGATGGTAGCCTACTAAGGTCCTCAGTCTATGGGATTTTCCAGGCAAGAATACTGGAGGAGGTTGCCATTTCCTTCTCCGGGGGATCTTCTTGACCCAGTATCAAAATTATGGCTCCTGCCATGTCTCCTGCATTGCAGGCAAATTCTTTACTGCTTAGCCGACAACTTCCCTAACTCTGGCATAATTCAGTTCAGTTCAGTTCAGTTCAGTCGCTCAGTTGTGTCCAATTCTTTGCAACCCCATGGACTGCTGCACGCCAGGCCTTCCTGTCCTTCACCAACTCCCAGAGTTTACTCAAATTCATGTCCATTGAATCAGTGATGCCATCCAACCATCTCATCCTCTGTTGTCCCCTTCTCCTCCCGCCTTCAATCTTTCCCAGCATCAAGGTCTTTTCAAATGAGTCAGTTCTTCGCATCAGGGGGCCAAAGTATTGGAGTTTAAGCTTTAACATCAGTCCTTCCATGAATATTCAGGACTGATTTCCTTTAGGATGGACTGGTTGAATCTCCTTGCAGTCCAAGGGACTCTCAAGAGTCTTCTCCAACACCACAGTTCAAAAGCATCTTGTGGCTAAGTGGTAAAGAATCTGCCTGCAATGCAGGAGACCCAGGTTTGATCACTCAGTTGGGAAGATCCCCTGTAGAAGAAGATCCCCTGGAGAAGGGAATGGCTACCCACTCCAGTATTCTGGCCTGGAGAATTCCATAGTCAGAGGAGCCTGGTGGGCTACAGTCCATGGGGTCACAAAGAGTCAGACACAACTGAGTGACTAACACTTTCACACTTTTACTTTCCCTAACTCATGCTCCTGTGTTTTTATTCTTCTCAGTATTTCTCAGGTTTTTTCTTTACTAGTGGAGTAGGGGAAATATGGTTTAATACTTAAATGACTTTATATACAGGTAAGTGGAAAAAGAGTCAGACTTGCAATATTTCATTTATAGTTAGTTGCATAAGTACACAGACACTAAATAGGAAAGTCAGAAGTTATAACATTCATTGTTGCTATATAAAACATTCAAAGGAAGATTAGAAATGGCAGCTTTGTCTGTTTTTGTTTTAAAAAATTTTATTGGATTATAGTTGATTTACAATGTTGTGTTAGTATAGGTGTACAGCAAAGTGAGTCAGGTTTATATATACCCACTCTGTTTTTAGATTCTTTTTCTAAAGAGATCATTACAGAATATTGAGTAGAGTTCCTTGTGCTATACAGCAGGTCCTTATTAGTTATTTTATATATAGTGGTGTGTGTATGTCAATCCCAATCTCCAAATTTATCCCTTCCCCTGCCCCTGTTGTTGTTGTTTTAAGCAATTGGAAAACCTCAGTGACACCAGTTTTCAAAACGCAACATTTTTCTCATTTCTATAAAATATATGAGGAAGATAACAAAGGTGTGTTAACTTCTTATATACATATATATATGCATAACACTTAAATAAGGTCCTTGTGATTAAAAAAAGCCTTTCATATTTAGTTTCCATCTTTAACTTCCTCAGTGAGGTTCTTAATATCCTTGAAAAAACTTAGAGTTTCTCTCTTCCATTTGTATGCCCTGGCAAATAGCCCTCTGGATCAGAAGTCCCTTCATATTTCTTAGGGTGTTTCCTAATTAGTCTGTTAGTGGCCTGTAAGGCACTAATGAGAAGGCATCTGGTGATATGAACTGGACACTCATGGCCAGTTAAGAAGTCCTCACTCATGCTTGGGAGTAGGGTCTGAAGTCAAGCATGGGTTTCACCTCTAGAGCCCTCCTCTGGGTTAGGGTGAGGAAAGAGGAAAGCAAGATTCTACTTCTGCTTCAGATTCAGGTTCTGGCTATCACCTGGGACTTAATTACAGGTGGGACTAGAGAAAGACTTAATCATGGAATCTTCTTTGGAAAAGGATGGATTGCTTTTATTTATTTTTTTAAATTTAATTTAATTTAATTTTTTAACTTTACAATATTGTATTGGTTTTGCCATATATCAACATGAATCTGCCACAGGTGTACATGTGTTCCCCATCCTGAACCCTCCTCCCTCCTCCCTCCCCTTACGATCCCTCTGGGTCATCCCAGTGCACCAGCCCCAAGCATCCAGTATCATGCATCAAACCTGGACTGGCGACTTGTTTCATATATGATATTATACATGTTTCAATGCCATTCTCCCAAATCATCCCACCCTCTCCCTCTCCCACAGAGTCCAAAAGACTGTTCTATACATCAGTGTCTCTTTTGCTGTCTTGTATACAGGGTTATTGTTACCATCTTTCTAAATTCCATATATATGTGTTAGTATACTGTATTGGTGTTTTTCTTTCTGGCTTACTTCACTCTGTAAATAGGCTCCAGTTTCATTCACCTCATTAGAACTGATTCAAATGTATTCTTTTTAATACATTACATTACATTACATGAGTAATACTCCATTGTGTATACGTAACGCAGCTTTCTTATCCATTCATCTGCTGATGGACATCTAGGTTGCTTCCATGTCCTGGCTATTATAAACAGTGCTGCGATGAACATTGGGGTACACGTGTCTCTTTCAATTCTGGTTTCCTCAGTGTGTATGCCCAGCAGTGGGATTGCTGGATCTATTTCCAGTTTTTTAAGGAATCTCCACACTGTTCTCCATAGTGGCTGTACTAGTTTGCACTCCCACCAACAGTGTAAGAGGGTTCCCTTTTCTCCACACCCTCTCCAGCATTTATTGCTTGTAGATTTTTGGATCGCAGCCATTCTGACTGGCGTGAAATGGTACCTCATTGTGGTTTTGATTCGCATTTCTCTGATAATGAGTGATGTTGAGCATCTTTTCATGTGTTTGTTAGCCATCTGTATGTCTTCTTTGGAGAAATATCTATTTAGTTCTTTGGCCCATTTTTTGACTGGGTCATTTATTTTTCTGGCATTGAGCTGTAAGAGTTGCTTGTATATTTTTGAGATTAGTTGTTTGTCAGTTGCTTCATTTGCTATTATTTTCTCTCATTCTGAAGGCTGTCTTTTCAACTTGCTTATAGTTTCCTTTGTTGTGCAGAAGCTTTTAAGTTTAATTAGGTCCCATTTGTTTATTTTTGCTTTTATTTCCAATACTCTGGGAGGTGGGTCATAGAGGATCCTGCTGTGATGTATGTCGGAGAGTGTTTTGCCTATGTTCTCCTCTAGGAGTTTTATAGTTTCTGGTCTTACATTTAGATCTTTAATCCATTTTGAGTTTATTTTTGTGTATGGTGTTAGAAAGTGTTCTAGTTTCATTCTTTTACAAGTGGTTGACCAGTTTTCCCAGCACCACTTGTTAAAGGATTGTCTTTAATCCATTGTATATTCTTGCCTCCTTTGTCAAAGATAAGGTGCCCATATGTGCGTGGATTTATCTCTGGGCTTTCTATTTTGTTCCATTGATCTATATTTCTGTCTTTGTGCTAATACCATACTGTCTTGATGACTGGCTTTGTAGTAGAGCCTGAAGTCAGGCAAGTTTATTCCTCCAGTTCCATTCTTCTTTCTCAAGATTGCTTTGGCTATTCGAGGTTTTTGATATTTCCATACAAATTGTGAAATTATTTGTTCTAGCCCTGTGAAGAATACCGTTGGTAGCTTGATAGGGATTGCATTGAATCTATAAATTGCCTTGGGTAGTATACTCATTTTCACTATATTGATTCTTCCAATCCATGAACATGGTATATTTCTCCATCTATTAGTGTCCTCTTTGATTTCTTTCACTAGTGTTTTATAGTTTTCTATATATAGGTCTTCAGTTTCTTTAGGTAGATATATTCCTAAGTATTTTATTCTTTTCATTGCAATGGTGAATGGAATTGTTTCCTTAATTTCTCTTTCTATTTTCTCATTATTAGTGTATAGGAATGCAAGGGATTTCTGTGTGTTGATTTTATATCTTGTAACTTTACTATATTCATTGATTAGTTCTAGTAATTTTCTGGTGGAGTCTTTAGGGTTTTCTATGTAGAGGATCATGTCATCTGCAAACAGTGAGAGTTTTACTTCTTCTTTTCCAGTTTGGATTCCTTTTATTTCTTTTTCTGCTCTGATTGCTGTGGCCAGAACTTCCAAAACTATGTTGAATAGTAATGGTGAAAGTGGGCACCCTTGTCTTGTTCCTGACTTTAGAGGAAGTGCTTTCAATTTTTCACCATTGAGGATAATGTTTGCTGTGGGTTTGTCATATATAGGTTTTATTATGTTGAGGTATGTTCCTTCTATTCCTGCTTTCTGGAGAGTTTTTATCATAAATGGATGTTGAATTTTGTCAAAGGCTTTCTCTGCATCTATTGAGATAATCATATGGTTTTTATTTTTCAATTTGTTAATGTGGTGTATTACATTGATTTGCAGATATTGAAGAATCCTTGCATCCCTGGGATAAAGCCCACTTGGTTATGGTGTATGATCTTTTTAATGTGTTGTTGGATTCTGATTGCTAGAATTTTGTTAAGGATTTTTGCATCTATGTTCATCAGTGATATTGGCCTGTAGTTTTCTTTTTTTGTGGAATCTTTGTCAGGTTTTGGTATTAGGGTGATGGTGGCCTCATAGAATGAGTTTGGAAGTTTACCTTCCTCTGCAATTTTCTGGAAGAGTTTGAGCAGGATAGGGGTTAGCTCGTCTCTAAATTTTTGGTAGAATTCAGCTGTGAAGCCGTCTGGACCTGGGCTTTTGTTTGCTGGAAGATTTCTGATTACAGTTTCAATTTCCATGCTTGTGATGGGTCTGTTAAAGTTTTCTATTTCTTCCTGGTCCAGCTTTGGAAAGTTGTAGTTTTCTAAGAATTTGTCCATTTCTTCCACGTTGTCCATTTTATTGGCATATAATTGTTGATAGTAGTCTCTTATGATCATTTGTATTTCTGTGTTGTCTGTTGTGATCTCTCCATTTTCATTTCTTATTTTATTGATTTGATTTTTCTCCCTTTGTTTCTTGATGAGTCTGGCTAATAGTTTGTCAATTTTATTTATCCTTTCAAAGAACCAGCTTTTGGCTTTGTTGATTTTTGCTATGGTCTCTTTTGTTTCTTTTGCATTTATTTCTGCCCTAATTTTTAAGATTTCTTTCCTTCTACTAACCCTGGGGTTCTTCATTTCTTCCTTTTCTAGTTGCCTTAGGTGTAGAGTTAGGTTATTTATTTGACTTTTTTCTTGTTTCTTGAGGTATGCCTGTATTGCTATGAACTTTCCCCTTAGGACTGCTTTTACAGTGTCCCACAGGTTTTGGGTTGTTGTGTTTTCATTTTCATTCATTTCTATGCAAATTTTGATTTCTTTTTTGACTTCTTCTGTGATTTGTTGGTTATTCAGCAGCGTGTTGTTCAGCCTCCATATGTTGGAATTTCTAATAGTTTTTCTCCTGTAATTGAGATCTAATCTTACTGCATTGTGGTCAGAAAAGATGCTTGGAATGATTTCAATTTTTTTGAATTTACCAAGGCTAGATTTATGGCCCAGGATGTGATCTATCCTGGAGAAGGTTCCATGTGCGCTTGAGAAAAAGGTGAAATTCATTGTTTTGGGATGAAATGTCCTATAGATATCAATTAGGTTTAACTGGTTTATTGTATCATTTAAAGTTTGTGTTTTCTTGTTAATTTTCTGTTTAGTTGATATATCCATAGGTGTAAGTGGGGTATTAAAGTCTCTCACTATTATTGTGTTATTGTTAATTTCTCCTTTCATACTTGTTAGCATTTGTCTTACATATTGCAGTGCTCCCGTGTTGGATGCATATATATTTATAATTGTTATATCTTCTTCTTGGATCGATCCTTTGATCATTATGTAGTGACCTTCTTTGTCTCTTTTCACAGTCTTTGTTTTAAAGTCTATTTTATCTGATATGAGTATTGCTCCTCCTGCTTTCTTTTGGTCTCTATTTGCATGGAAAATCTTTTTCCAGCCCTTCACTTTCAGTCTGTATGGGTCCCCTGTTTTGAGGTGGGTCTCTTGTAGACAACATATGTAGGGGTCTTGTTTTTGTATCCATTCAGCCAGTCTTTGTCTTTTGGTTGGGGCATTCAACCCATTTACGTTTAAGGTAATTACTAATAAGTATGATCCCGTTGCCATTTACTTTATTGTTTTGGGTTCGAGTTTATACACCGTTTTTGTGTTTCCTGTCTAGAGAATATCCTTTAGTATTTGTTGGAGAGCTGGTTTGGTGGTGCTGAATTCTCTCAGCTTTTGCTTGTCTGTAAAGCTTTTGATTTCTCCTTCATATTTGAATGAGATCCTTGCTGGGTACAATAATCTGGGCTGTAGGTTATTTTCTTTCATCACTTTATGTATGTCTTGCCCTTCCCTCCTGGCTTGAAGAGTTCCTATTGAAAAATCAGCTGTTATCCTAATGGGAATTCCCTTGTGTGTTATTTGTTGTTTTTCCCTTGCTGCTTTTAATATTTGTTCTTTGTGTTTGATCTTTGTTAATTTGATTAATATGTGTCTTGGGGTGTTTTGCCTTGGGTTTATCCTATTTGGGACTCTCTGGGTTTCTTGGACTTGAGTGATTATTTCCTTCCTCATTTTAGGGAAGTTTTCAACTATTATCTCCTCAAGTATTTTCTCTTGGTCTTTCTTTTTGTCTTCTTCTTCTGGGACTCCTATGATTCGAATGTTGTAGCATTTAACTTTGTCCTGGTTGTCTCTGAGATTGTCCTCATTTCTTTTAATTCGTTTTTCTTTTATCCTCTCTGATTCATTTATTTCTACCATTCTATCTTCTAATTCACTAATCCTATCTTCTGCCTCTGTTATTCTACTATTTTTTGCCTCCAGGGTGTTTTTTATCTCATTTATTGCATTATTCATTATATATTGACTCTTTTTTATTTCTTCTAGGTCCTTGTTAAACCTTTCTTGCATCTTCTCAATCCTTGTCTCCAGGCTATTTATCTGGATTCCATTTTGATTTCAAGATTTTGGATCAGTTTCACTATCATTATTTGGAATTCTTTATCAGGTAGATTCCCTATCTCTTCCTCTTTTGTTTGGTTTGGTGGGCATTTATCCTGTTCCTTTACCTGCTGGGTATTCCTCTGTCTCTTCATCTTGTTTATATTCCTGAGTTTGGGGTGTCCTTTCTGTATTCTGGAAGTTTGTGGAGTTCTCTTTATTGTGGAGTTTCCTCGCTGTGTGTGGGTTTGTACAGGTGGCTTGTCAAGGTTAATTGGTTAGGGAAGCTTGTGTCGGTGTTCTGGTGGGTGGAGCTGGTTTTCTTCTCTCTGGAGTGCAATGAAGTGTCCAGTAATGTGTTATGAGATATCTATGGTTTTGTAGTAACTTTGGGCAGCCTGTATATTGGAGCTCAGGGCTGTGTTCCTGTGTTGCTGGACTGAAGATTGGATTCTTAAAGGTACAAAATTGGTAACAAATACCAAAAAGCAAAAATTAAAAATCTAGAGTAGAGTTTGGAATTTCAAAAATACAATGTTAAAGAAAAGAAGAAGGAAAAGAAAGAGAGAAAAAGAAAAAAAAGTCACAAAAATTATAAAGAAAATATAGGTACAAAATTGATAACAAATACCAAAAAGCAAAAGTTAAAAATCTAGAGTAGAGTTTGGAATTTCAAAAATACAATGTTAAAGAAAAGAAGAAGAAAAAGAAAGAGAAAAAACAAACAAACAAAACAAAGTCACAAAAATTATAAAGAAAATATAGGTACAAAATTGATAATGAATATGAAAAAGCATAAATTAAAAATCTAGAGTAGAGTTTGGAATTTCAGAAATACAATATTAAAGAAAAGAAGAAGTGAAAGAAAGAGAAAAAAGTCACAAAAATTATAAAAAAAATATAGGTACAAAATTCATAACAAATACCAAAAAGTTAAAATTAAAAATCTAGATTAGAATTTGGAATTTCAAAACTACAATGTTAAAGAAAAGTAAAAAAAAAAAAAAGCAAGAGAAAAGGAAAAAAAAAACAAGGTCACAAAAATTATAAAAAATATATATATGAAGTTTGCTTTTAAAAAAAATAGGGTCTTTTTTTTTTTTTTTTGCCAAGTAATAGTAGGTTATAAAAGTGAAAATTAAAGGAGTAATAGAGGATTAAAAAATTTTTTTAATTAAAAAAAAAAGAAAGAATGATCGTAAAAATAGTAAAAATATATCTAGGACTTTCTCTGGTGTTGTTGTGGGTATTGTGGGGTCAGTTCATTTTCGGCTAGTTCCTTGTTCTGGCTTATATTTCTCAAGATCTATAGGCCCCTTCCTATGTAGTCGGTACTAACCACAGGGTTTTAATCTATTGCCTGTTGTTTCTAAGGCAGTTCCCTCTGTTATAGCTTCTTCTCTTTGCTGGTCTCTTCAGTGTCTGGTTTCCGCCCTGACACAAAGGGGGTGGTGGTGGACACTTTTTTTTTTTTTTTTAAGGCTCACTTGTTCAGTCACGCTGTGGGGAGGGAGGGACGCTGCAAACAAATAACACTGGCGTGTGCTCGCAGTGCCTCAGCCACACTGGGCCTGCCCCCACTCATGGCACGTGTAGCCTCCCTGCCCAGGCTGCTCAGGCTCTAGGTTGCTCCGCCGGGAACCATCCGTGGCCGGCCCTGGGCTGCTTGCACCTCCCAGGTCTAAGCCGCTGAGGTTCAGGCACTCAGGTAGTCCTCAGAGGTGCAGAGTCAGTTGGGCCTGAGTTTTGTGACCTTCCCAGGTCCCAGCAGCTCAGGTGATGAGGTGTTTGGCGAGCGCAATTGCTGCGACTTATCGCCTCCCCGCTGCTCGGTTTTCTGGGTGTACAACCGGTGCACCTTCTCAGGCGGGTGTTGACCGTCCAGAACCCCAAGAAGTCTTAGTTAGCAAAGAAGCCTGCTTATTTTGTAGATAATGTTTCTCTGGGGCTGCGATTGCCCCCTTCCGGCTCTGGCTGCTTGTCACTGGAGGGGGATGGTCTGCAGCCGGCTATCTCTGTTCAGTCCTTTGTTCCGTGCGCGGGCCTAGCGGTGTCTTAGGTTAGTGCGCGGGCCTAGCGGTGTCTTAGGTTAGGGCTGGCTTTTCGCGTGGTAGTTATCCCAGTCTGGTTTGCTAGCCCAAATTAGTTCGCTCAGTTAGCGCTTGGGGCATTCAGGCCAGATCCTTACCTAAGCGATGCAGCCCACACCTCCCTGCCCAGCTCCCGCTTGCTAGTGGCGGGTGCAGGCGTCTGCGCTGCTTCTCTGCTGGGGGAGTTACCATTGGGCTCGTAATCTGTGGATTTTAATTGTTTATTTATTTTTCCTCCCTGTTATGTTGCCCTCTGTGCTTCCAAGGCTCGGCACAGACTCGACAGTGAGGGTGTTTCCTGGTGTTTGGAAACTTCTCTCTTTTTAAGACTCCCTTCCCGGGACGGAACTCCGTCCCTCCCTCTTTTGTCTCTTTTTTTGTCTTTTATATTTTTTCCTACCTCCTTTTGAAAACAATGGGTTTCTTTTCTGGGTGCCTGATGTCCTCTGCCGGCATTCAGAAGTTGTTTTATGGAATTTATTTGGTGTTTAAATGTTCTTTTGATGAATTTGTCAGGGAGAAAGTGGTCTCCCTGTCCTATTCCTCTGCCATCTTAGCTCCTCTCCCTGGATTGCTTTTAAATCAAGGGTAGCTGAAGTTTTGAACTCTTCCAAATTTTAGTGTTACATATCAGATTTTTATCATCTAAATACTGGACATAATATGTAATATACAAAGGTTGCTGGAAAATTTTAATCCTGGAGGACAGCATGGCAGTATTAACTAATTTATTTCTTCAACTAAGATATATTGAGTATATATATTCCATAAGCCAGATGCTATAATTCAGTTCAGTTAAGTCATTCAGTCATGTCCGACTTTCTGCAACTCCGTGGACTGCAGCACGCCAGGCTTCCCTGTCCATCACCAACTCCCAGAGTTTATTCAAACTCATGTCCATCACGTCGGTGATACCATCCAACCATTTCATCCTCTGTCATCCCCTTCTCCTCCTGCCTTCAATCTTTCCCAGCATCAGGGTCTTTTCCAGTGAGTCAGTTCTTTGCATTAGGTGGCCAACTGGAGTTTCCAACTGATGCTGGAGTTTCAACTTCAGCATCAGTTCTTCCAATGAATATTCAGGACTGATTTCCTTTAGGATGGGCTGGTTGGATCTCCTTGCAGTCCAAGGAACTCTCAAGAGTCTTCTCCAACACCACAGTTCAAAAGCATCAATTCTTCAGTGCTCAGCTTTCTTTATAGTCCAACTCTCACATCCATACATGACCACTGGAAAAACCATAGCTTTCACTAGATGCACCTTTGTTGGCAAAGTAATGTCTCTGCTTTTTAATATGCTGTCTAGGTTGGCCATAATTTTTCTTCCAAGGAGCAAGCATCTTTTAATTTCATGGCTGCAGTCACCTTCCAAAGTGATTTTGGAGCCCCAAAAGATAAAGTCTGTCACTGTTTCCATTGTTTTCCCATCTATTTGCCATGAAGTGATGGGACCAGATGTTATGATCTTAGTTTTCTGAATGTTGAGCTTTAAGCCAACTTTTTCACTCTCCTCTTTCGCTTTTATCAAGAGGCTCTTTAGTTCTTCTTCACTTTCTGCCATAAGGGTGGTGTCATCTGAATGTCTGAGGTTATTGATATTTCTCCCGGCAATCTTGATTCCAGCTTGTGCTTCATCCAACCTGGCATTTCGCATGATGTACTCTGCATATAAGTTAAATAAGCAGGGTGACAGTATACAGCCTTGACGTACTCCTTTCCCGATTTGGAACCAGTGTATTTTTCCATGTCCAGTTCTAACTGTTGCTTGTTGACCAGCATACAGATTTCTCAGGAGGCGGGTCAGGTGGTCTGGTATTCCCATCTCTTTCACAAATTTTCCACAATTTGTTGTGATCCACACAGTCAAAGGCTTGGCATAGTCAATAAAGCAGAAATAGATGTTTTTTTCTGGAACTCTCTTATTTTTTTGATGATCTGACAGATGTTGGTAATTTGATCTCTGGTTCCTCTGCCTTTTCTAAATCCAGCTTGAACATCTGGAAGTTCACAGTTCACATACTGTTGTAGCCTGGCTTGGAGAATTTTGAGCATTACTTTGCAAACATGTGAGATGAGTGCAATTGTGTAGTAGTTTGAACATTCTTTGGCATTGCCTTCCTTTGGGATTGGAATGAAAATTGACCTTTTCCAGTCCTGTGGCCACTGTTGAGTTTTCCAAATTTGCTGAAATATTGAGTGCAGTACTTTCACAGCATCATCTTTTAGGATTTGAAATAGCTCAACTGGAATTCTATCACCTCTACTGGCTTTGTTCATAGTGATCCTTCTTAAGGTCTGCTTAACTTCAGATTCCAGGATGTCTGGCTCTAGGTGAGTGATCACACCATCATGGTTATCTGGGTCATGAGTATCTTTTTGGTATAGTTCTTCTGTGTATTCTTGCCACCTCTTCTTAATATCTTCTGCTTCTGTTAGGTCCATACCATTTCTGTCCTTTATCGAGCCCATCTTTGCATGAAATGTTCCCTTGGTATCTCTAAATTTGTTGAAGAGATCTCTAGTCTTCCCCATTCTATTGTTTTCCTCTATTTCTTTGCACTGATCACTGAGGAAGGCTTTCTTATCTCTCCTTGCTGTTCTTTGGAACTCTGCATTCTGATGGAGAGTTTGCTTTTCTTCTTTGCTTTTAGCTTCTCTTCTTTTTCTCAGCTATTTATAAGTCTTCCTCAGACTACCATTTTGCCTTTTGCATTTATTTTCTTGGTGATGGTCTTGATTGCTGTCTCATATACAATGCCACTAACCTCCATCCATAGTTCTTCAGTCACTCTGTCTATCAGATCTAATTCCTTGAATCTTTTTGTCACTTCCACTGCATAATTGTAAGGGATTTGATTTAGGTCATACCCGAATGATCTAGTGGTTTTCCCTACTTTCTTCAATTTCAGTCTGAATTTGGCAATAAGGAGTTCATGATCTGAGCCACAGTCAGCTCCTGGTCTTGTTTTTGCTGACTGTATAGAGCTTCTCCATCTTTGGCTGCAAAGAATATAATCAATCTGATTTCAGTGTTGACCATCTGGTGATGTCCATGTGTAGAGTCTTCTCTTGTGTTGTTGGAAGAGGGTGTTTGCTATATCCAGTGCATTCTCTTGGCAGAACTCGATTAGCCTTTGCCCTGCTTCATTCTGTACTCCAAGGCCAAATTTGCCTGTTACTCCAGGTATTTCTTGACTTCCTACTTTTGCATTCCAGTCCCCTATAATGAAAAGGGCATCTTTTTGGGTGTTAGTTCTAGAAGATCTTGTAGGTCTTCATAGAACCATTTAAATTCAGCTTCTTCAGTGTTGCTGATCTGGGCATAGACTTGGATTACTGTGATATTGAATGGTTTGCCTTGGAAGCAAACAGAGATCATTCTGTGTTTTTGAGATTGCATCCAAGTACTGCAGTTTAGACTGTTTTGTTGACTCTGACAGCTATTCCATTTCTTCTAAGGGATTCTTGCCCACTGTGTAGATATAATGGTTGTCTGAGTTAAATTCACCCATTCCAGTCCATTTTAGTTTGCTGATTCCTAGAATGTTGATGTTCACTCTTGCCATCTCCTGTTTGACCACTTCCAATTTGTCTTGATTCATGGACCTATGGAGTTGCTATGGTAGATGCTGGTAGATGATATTCGTAAGCAGACACAGCACAGACTCTGTTCTAATTTTTCTAGTCTATTTTTAAAATACAGTGTCTTTAGATATAAATATTAAATAAATATTGAGTTGTTGTTGCTGTTCAGTTGCTAAGTCATGTCTGACTCCTTGCAGCCCCATGGACTGCAGCACTTCAGGCTTCCCTGTCCTTCACTGTCTCCTGGAATTTGCTCAAATTCATATCCATTGAGTCAGTGATGCCATCCAACTATCTCCTGGAATTTGCTCAAACTCATATCCATTGATTCAGTAATGCCATCCAATCGTCTCATTCTGTCACCCACTTCTCTTCCTGCCCTCAATCTTTCCCAGCATCAGGGTCTTTTCCAATGGGTTGGCTCTGAGATATTGAGAGTGTCTATTTATTATTGAGAGTACTTATTTTAAACATTGAGAGTACCTATTTTAAAATATTTCCTGTTTTTGCTTTTAGAAAGCAAAAATTTTATGTATGTGGATGATTAGCTACTTACCATTTCCCTGGCTACTTTAACAGAATACAAATTTATGCTTTTAATAATTATTTAAAAATTAGTTAAAATAGTTTGAAAAGAAATATTTTGTATTTTGGTAACCAGTATGTGTTTATTTTGTCCAAGTAGAAAACAGCAATGGCACCCCACTCCAGTACTCTTGCCTGGAAAATCCCATGGGCGAAGGAGCCTGGTTGGCTGCAGTCCATGGGGTCGCTAGGAGTCGGATACGACTGAGCGACTTCACTTTCACTTTTCACTTTCCTGCATTGGAGAAGGAAATGGCGACCCACTCCAGTGTTCTTGCCTGGAGAATCCCAGGGACGGGGGAGCCTGGTGGGCTGCCGTCTATGGGGTCGCACAGAGTCGGACACGACTGAAGTGACTTAGCAGCAGCAGAAAACATATTAAAAAATATGGATCCCTTAAAAGCTTTTTTGAAATTTATTTCAGAAACACTGATGTTTCTACATCTATTGGTAATGACTAAATTAAGCATTACGTTTAATTTCTTTATTATCTTTGATTTTTTTCCCTATCCTTTCATTTTCCTTTTGGTATATAGTATCCAGAAAAAAGAGCTTCTGGACCTGCACTTGGAAACTTGCTTTACGTCCAGACTTTGCTCCTTGTGGTTGTGTAACCTTGGGAAGTCACACTTACTGTATCTTGGCCTAATTTCATCATTTGTAAAATGATAGGATTGTGTTGAATAATAGTTGAGGTCCTTTCCAATTTTAGTGTTCTCTGGTTCTTCTATCTTCGGAACTTGAGAGGACAATGTAGACACATGGCCACAAACACATGTTGAGATACAATATTCAAAATAGAAAGTACCCAGAATTTTGGATTTAGTTGGAGTTACGAGTGACTTCTGGTTTGCTTATACCATAGCACAGACTTTTCTGTGCTAGGTTTATACTTTACCAATTCATACTTTCCAAGGAAAATGCCTGTGTGTGGGTAAGTGAGGCATTTGAAATGAATGTAGCATTTAATCACTTAATTTAATCAGAAATCATTTAATCAGAAATTCAGAGCACCCCAAACTGGAGATCCCAACATTGTCCTTGACCAGGGCAGGCACAGATCAGATAATATTGCTCTCAGATTATATTCCAAGTCGCAGCAGCATCATGGCACTAGCCTGCAGGCATCCTGTTGATGAAAGGCCCAGGGTTCCACCTCACTTTGACTTAGTCTTTCCTGATCCCTTTCTAAGCTGGACACACTTTCTTCCTTCTTTATGCTCCAATCCACTTGCATTCAATCTTGTATTAAGATTAGCTGCATTCAGTTCTCTCTTGCTCAGTGGTTCCTAAGCTCCCTGAGAGAACATATCTGTTTTATTTATCTGTGTGTTTCCCTTGGTGCCTTGTGCAAAGTAGGCACTCAGTCAATTTTGTTGAATAGCTCAACTCAGCTGCTGAGATTACTGAAGTTAAAACCAACTACAAAAGTTTTATGTTTTATCTCTTTTAAATTCCAAAGCAAAGTTAGAGCTTACTTGAAGTACTGAGACTTGGGCTTGATAGTGACAGAATGATGTCCAGTAATGAACGTCATCTTACTAAGGTATGGGAATCTTGGCAGCTCAGTCAAGATGAAAACAGATTCTTGCCTGGCCTGGGGTTTTGGAAGGAGACTCAAATGCTTTTGTAGTCACCCATGGAATGACTGGCTCACTTTGGTTAGCCAGTCACTGGTCCACTCTCCCATCTGGGGCTGTCTGCATTCTCCTATAGAGCCTGGCTATAGAACATACTACTATTTCCTTACATATTCATTACATGCTGACTCTATAGGCCTAAACCTTTATGTTGCACCAAAAGAGTACTAGCCTGAATGGAGACTGAGATGCCAAGTAAAAAAGTCATCTAGTGTAGAAAGATTTAGTAATAAAATATACTACTCAATGGACATGGGTTTGGGTGGACTTCAGGAGTTGGTGATGGATGGGGAGGCCTGGCGTGCTGCAGTCTGTGGGCTCACAAAGAGTCAGACATGACTGAGCGACTGAACTGAACTGAACTGAACTGATACTACTCTCTGTCCTTTTTGGAGAGTACATTCTTCTCAGTTAAAATCACTCCTAACTTTTTCAATAGTTTCTTCCATAAATACGGTAGTATATAGCTATTTCTTGATCAAATAAACTTTAATTAGTGATGTTTTCCTGCTCTATATCCTGTGGATTTAACTTCTTGAAGCACTACTCAAATTTTCTTTCTTCTAGTGTTTGGTATTATATTATTAATTTTTGGTTTTCTGTTGTTACTTGTCCATGCCTGCAATAATACCAATAATATGTTTCATTTTTTGTTCCCTCTGCTTTAGATGTACTTCTTGAATCAGTACTAAGTTAGATGGTGATAATATTCATAAGCTTTTCATTATGATCCTGTATCTTTTTATATTTTTTAATTTTTTGGGAAACTTTACTTTTCTCTGTTCTCTCTGTTCTTTTTCTGGAACCCCAGTTGGTTGAACACTGAAATTTATATGTTGACATTTTATGGCTTTTATCAGCTCTTGATTTGTTTCATATTTTAATTTTTCCATTCTATGTTCTGATGTATTTTTATTGATATCTTACTGCCCTTTTATGAATTTTTGAACTTTGCATTAAAAAAAATTAGGAATTAGTTCTTACTGTGATCTACCCCATTTTTTTGTAGATCTTGTTTTTAAGGTTATAATATCATTTAAAAACTCATTAGGAGTCTAATTGAAATTTAAGATAAAGATTTCTTCTGTTCCTTGTATTTCTGTTATGTTCTCCTGGAACTACGGCTCTGATTTGATCTTGATCTCTCTTTTTTATGCTGTTTATCTTCCTCATATGCTGGTAGTCTTTGATCATCAGTTTCTATTTTAGACTAAATGTTTAGGTTGATTATTCCAGGTTGGGGTGCAGGTTTCCTTGACTACTCTGTAGGTCCTTTCTTTCTCCAGGATGCCTCTTCCCCTGAAGTGAAGGCTCTTTCTATGTACGTAGGGCTTATTATCTGCAGAATTTTCACAAGGGTGAGTGGATGAGAGAGTGAGAAACCAGGGCTCATACTAGCAACCTGTATTTTGCCCTGCAGCTTGCTCAATTCCTTTAAGTGCCTGCACTATTTTTCTCTTATAGAAGTGAACAAAGAACTACCTTTTACATGAGGTCCTGAGTGTGTTAGATGTATGTGTGTGTGTGTGTGTGTGTGTGTGTGTATGTGTGTATGAGTGAACCAGTGCACCTGTTTTATTCAAGGACCTTTGATGACCCCCTGTAGACATTTATTTCTGCTTTATTGACTATGCCAAAGCCTTTGACTGTGTGGATCACAATAAACTGTGGAAAATTCTGAAAGACATGGGAATACCAGACCACCTGACCTGCCTCTTGAGAAACCTATATGCAGGTCAGGAAGCAACAGTTAGAACTGGACGTGGAACAACAGACTGGTTCCAAATAGGAAAAGGAGTATATCAAGGCTGTATATTGTCACCCTGCTTATTTAACTTATATGCAGAGTATATCCTGAGAAAAGCTGGGTTGGAAGAAACACAAGCTGGAATCAAAATTGCTGGGAGAAATATCAATAACCTCAGATATGCAGATGACACCACCCTTATGGCAGAAAGTGAAGAGGAACTCAAAAGCCTCTTGATGAAAGTGAAAGTGGAGAGTGAAAAAGTTGGCTTAAAGCTCAACGTTCAGAAAACGAAGATCATGGCATCTAGTCCATCACTTCATGGGAAATAGATGGGGAAACAGTGGAAACAGTGTTAGACTTTATTTTTCTGGGCTCCAAAATCACTGCAGATGGTGATTGCAGACATGAAATTAAAAGACGCTTACTCCTTGGAAGGAAAGTTATGACCAACCTAGATGGCATATTCAAAAGCAGAGATATTACTTTGCCAACAAAGGTCTGTCTAGTCAAGGCTATGGTTTTTCCAGTAGTCATGTATGGATGTGAGAGTTGGACTGTGAAGAAAGCTGAGCGCCGAAGAATTGATGCTTTTGAGCCGTGGTGTTGGAGAAGACTCTTGAGAGTCCCTTGGACTGCAAGGAGATCCAACCAGTCCATCCTAAAGGAGATCAGTCTTGGGTGTTCATTGGAAGAACTGATGCTAACGCTGAAACTCCAGTACTTTGGCCACCTCATGTGAAGAGTTGACTCATTGGAAAAGCCCTGATGCTGGGAGGGATTGGGGACAGGAGGAGAAGGGGATGAGATGTCTGAATGGCATCACCAACTCGATGGACATGAGTTTGAGTAGACCCTGGGAGTTGGTGATGGACAGGGAGGCCTGGTGTGCTGCAGTTCATGGGGTTGCAAAGAGTTGGACACGACTGAGTGACTGAACTGAACTGAGTGAGAGCCACTTATGTGACAGGCACTGTTCTAGGTACTTTATGTACATTATTCAGTTCTTACAATAACAGTATAGGGAAATACTGTAATTGTCCCCATTTTATAGATGAGGAAATTGAGACACAGAAAGGTTGACTCACTTGTTCAAGGTCACAGAACTCATGAGTAAAAAAAGCCAAGGTTCAGATTTCATCTCCTGAGATTGAACTCTTAAACTTTATGCCATATTGTCTCTCATAATCACATCATTAAAAAAAAAAAAATAAGCCATGAGGATAGAATATGGATGGAGTTTTGAATAATAGCTGATAAAATATTTTCTTTAAAAAACAGACACTTTAAAAAAGAGAGAAAAGATTAATACAATTCTGTGGTGGTAAAGAATACTTGAGTGGGTTGCCATTTCTTTTCCAAGGGATCTTCCCAACCCAGGAATTGAACCCAGGTCTCCCACATTGCAGGCAGATTCTTTGTTATCTGAGCCACCAGGGAAGCCCCCAAGGAATATTTGAATTATGGAATTCTGGCTACACAATTAAACATACTCTCATTGGAAAGAAAATGGGAGGCCTGAAGAGAAGCTGGCATATTTGCACTGAAAACTGATAAGGCTGGAAAATATCTGTGTAACTTGTGGATAGGAGAATACATAACTAAGGGGAATACAAAAGAATAGGACAAGAATTTCAAGAGAGTTAAAGCCAAGGATTAGCTGAGGCTCACAAAAACCACTAAAGACAGCAGCAGCAATTTTTAGAGCTATTTTCAGAACAATAGATAGATCAAAATTATAGGTCCATTGCTTGAGAATGAGGGTATCATGTTAAAAGAAAACACAGTACTTCCGTTTTTTTTTTTTTTCCTGTCTATACCGAGAAAGATGACCTTTAAGCTGGCAACACTGAGAAATCATTGTGTTTAGAGGTCATTGACATCCAGGGTAAGAGAAACTTTTGATAACTTAAATATTTTAGATGAGCTCAAATTCCAGGCCCAGACAAATTACATTTTAGGCAATAAACAATCTTATTGATATGATCATAGTACTATCATATTGTTTGGAAAATTTTGGAAAAGACAGAAAAAAATACAAAAGATTGGAGAAAGGTGTGTAAGGCCCCAATTTCAAATAAGGAAAGATGATCAATTATGTTGTGCGTTTTAAATATTTACTCCCCTTTCCTGCATGAACCTTTCATTTAGGCCCTTTTGTGTAGAAAGAGTCTACTTCCCACCCCATCAATGTCAGACTTCACCATGTATCTTGCTATGGCCAGTGGAATGTGAAAAGTGACATTAGCCACTTTCAAACAAAATCTTTAAGAAGCTCTGTGTTTTCTGCTATCCCTGTTAAAATATATGTTATCAATTATTTGAATGACTGTATAGAAATTGTATTTCTCAAGTTTATTTAACATTAGACCATTACGTAAGATAATTCTCTGGAAAAGAGTTTCAATGTGTTGGATGGAAAAGTTAGCATTGAAAATGCTGTAATCTGTTGAAAAGGTACTGAAAATATGTGATAGATTTTAAAACCTGAAGTTCTGAATAATTTCATGTATAACTTGAATAAATATATAACTTGAAGTTGTATTTGTAAACATCAGTCATATTGGATAAAGGAGAACTGCTTACTGAAATTCAAGTAGAGCCAAGTAGTATGGATTGGTCCAGACCTCAGATAGCATCAGTTTGCTGGTGTCTCTATAAAACTGAAGGTAATTTGAAGCTATAATAATAGTAGATATTTAATATCCAGTTTATTAAAAGGTGATTATGCATTAATATTATGTCCTGTTCAAGTATTATCCTTTAATAGAAATGTTGATAAAACCCAAGAGTGTTGAGGTCAGTTTATTGGGTAGAATTGGACAGATAGAGCTAGTGTGTCTAAAGCTGAAGGGAGAACACTTGGTCTATTAAGAGAAGGCTTACCTTCTTACAGAGGAGGAGGAAAGGATACCAATTGCAGATGTGTCCATATCTAAGGGAGGAAGCTGACTACACATTCATGTATCAAGACCTGCTTGGCTGTGTTAACACTTGATCAGACTCCTGCTTTCCTAATCAACTCTGCTCCCTGGTGATACTAAGCTATAAATACACGGGAGAGAGTCACTGAATAAATGCATATCATTTATGATAAAAAACCAAAGGTATGGTTTTTCCAGTGCTTTCTAATTCTAATTCTTTCTAATTCTGGATGAGCATCAGGATCTTTGGGGAGCTTTTAAAAATGCAGATACCAAGCCTCACGTCAGACCTACTGAACCATAATTTCTGGTGGGGGGCCCTGGATGGAATCTGTATTTTCATAAAACTCCATTGATCCTAATGATCTAATGATTTGTCAGCCACTGTGTCTTGTTAGGTGATAGGTGTTCCAGAGGCAAGAGCTGGATTAGAGAACAGTGGTAACACAAAAGGCAAGTCCAGGGCAGTGGTTCCTAGAGTTTGATCTTTATGGACCATTACAGCTGTTCAAGAAATAGAATTCATCAGCATAGGATGGCTAACTTTCTAGTAAAACCAACCAACCAACCAAGCAAACTAGTATCCTTCTAGTTTCATTTAAAACAAAAATTTCAGAAGGACCTGGGCAGATCATGATATAGGAAGAAAGTACTAGAATCTTTTAGATGGAATGAACTTAGCTGTTTTTCTCCTTTCACCATTTTCCCTCAGCCTGTGGCGTCACTCGGCATGTCAGCCTTTTAGAGGCAACAGTGTAGGATGTGTACAGTTCCATATGATCTCCCAACATGCTGCTCCACTGCTGGGCAGGGCTGAAAGGCTCATAGCTGGGTTAGGGGCTCTCCTTCTGACTGGTGGAGGAGAGGCTCTGAAAAGAGTATGTGGGTGGTGTGGGAGGGTGCAGAGATACCTCGGGTGATACAGGATCTGAGAGCAGTTGTTTGGGAAACCGGATGTCCAGCTATAGAAGAAAAACTTGAGGGTCCCCGAAAACTGCATTGAAATGCATGGACAGCTGTCATATATAATAACCCTTGTTGTGCCAGAGGGCAGACCTGTGGGAGGAAGCCACCAGCACCCATTTCAGTTTAAAGTAAACAAGTTTTCTGACAATCAGACCTTTCCAGTAGATGTTAACAAACTACATGGAGATGGGATTATCTCCTCTGGAAGAGCTCAGAACATGTCTGAGTAACAATTTTTTAGAAATGTGATAAATTAGGAGTTTGGAATTAACATATACACATTACTATGTATAAAATAGGTAAGTGATAAGGACCTACTCTGTAGCACAGTAGTATTATAAGATAGTCAGTATGATGGAAAACAATCTGGAAAAGAATATATATATATATAACTGAATAATTTTGCTATATATTTGAAACTAACACTTATAAATTAACTATACTTCAAATTAAAAAAAACGAAATGTGAATAAAAGTGTTCTGGTCTAAGTTGGAAGCTGGATGAAAATCACTGTTTGTGAAGCCTGGAAGGCCTTAATAACAACTTGGAAAGCCTTTTAAACAAGTAGAGATTCCTGGATCTCTGCTTAGATCCATAAAAACAGAAACTCTCTGAATAGGACTAAGGAATCTGTATGTTTAATAGGTACCTCAGGAGTGGAGTGGAGTGAACTGAAGTGAAGTGAAGTGAAGTCACTCAGTCGTGTCTCACTCTTTGTGACCCCATGGACTGTAGCCTACCAGGCTCCTCCATCCTTGGGATTTTCCAGGCAAGAGTACTGGAGTGGGTTGCCATTGCCTTCTCCAGGAGATCTTCCCAACCCAAGGATCAAACCCAGGTCTCCTGCACTGTGGGCAGACGCTTTACCATCTGAGCCACCAGGGAAGCCCAGGAGACTGTAAGTTAAATTGCCTGCTGCTGGAGAAAACAATTATATGAAGTGAACTCCCAACATCTTGAAGCATCTGTGATTAAAGATTCTACAAAATTTATAAAAAGAGCATTTTTTAATGACATTAACATTTGAATATCCACTTAATATCACATTTTATTATTAGTTATTTAAAAGTTACATCTGAAACAACTGGTTATCTGACCATCAACACAAAATAAAAGCACTGAACTGTTTTTAAAATATGGTTTGATTTGAGCTTGAAAGAGGAATTAGCTTCACATGAGGAAAAAGAGTTATGGACCTGATTGTGAAATATGGTTATGTAAAAATGTCAAACAGACAACATGTTTGTGCCAAAATTTTTAATTTATAGGGATTAGTGATTCATTCTTTCCAATTTCAAATAACCTATTAGTTTAAAATGGTAGTAAATATATGTTTATTTTTGCAGAAGAGGACTTTAATTGGGACTTTTGTTATTTTGAAGTAATTTTTCCTTTTTGAGTATTTCATTTTATTATAGCTTGAGTGACTGTCTCAGTAATACCATTATGAAGGCAGACTAGAAGAGTAGCCCAAAGGCCCTCTGAGTAGTTTTTAGAGTCTAGTCTTATCTGGACTATTATCTCTTTTGAGGGTTTTTTTTTCCTATTGAGTTTCTGTTCCAGTCTTCTCTGTATGGATGATCTAAAAGGCTTTCAACTGTTGACAAGAGGCTAGGCCTTAAATTATAGGTATAAGAAACTAGACAGATGCCATCAATCAATTGAATATATAAACATTGCTCAAATTTTTTTGAAAGTCTAACTCTTGAGAAAAATTTTTCTAATATCTTTTGAGCTGTTCAATGCCTTAGAAATGTTTCTCATAAACATATTTTCATTCTCTTAGCATCTAGACTCTATTTGAATATTATTCATTTACATATTCAGCAGAAACCTAGTGGGAGCTAACTTTATGCCAGGCATAAGGCTAGGTATTGGGTAAATAAGACCCCTGCTCTCAGAAAGCTATGTTCTGATAAAAGGAAAGAGATAATAAGATTGTGGGTAAATATATAAGAATTTCAGCTAGTGACAAATGTTATAAGGGAAATCAGTTGGATCAGAGAACTGTTGGGGGACTTTTCTTTAGATGAGGTAGTTTGGAAAAGGAGGTGATATTTGGGCCAAGACCTGAGCAGTTGTGAGAGAAAAGCTTCTGGGAGAGACAGTATCCAGTTCAAAGGCCCTGAGATCAGAATAAGCTGAGGAATTGAGAGGTTAATATAGTACCATTGTAATGAAAACTTTGGAGGAGGGGACAAAAGGAAGTTAAAAAAAAAAAAAGGCAGGGGCTAGATAATGCAGAATCTCACAGGCCATGATAGGAGTTTGAATGTATTCTAAATGTGATAGGTTCTAATTAGGCAGTGATGTTGTGGTTTTGTTGTTGTTCAGTTGCTCAGTTGTGTCCGACTCATTGCAATCCTATGTGTGACTACAGCACGCCTGTCCTTCACCATCTCCCGGAGCCTGCTCAACCTCATGTCCATTGAGTTGGCAATGCCATCTAACTATCTCATCCTCTGTCGTCCCCTTCTCCTCCTGCCTTCAATCTTTCCCGGTATCAGGTCTTTTTACTTTTGTATTTTACAGAGATAATTCCAGCTCTGTGTAGAGAAGGGACCCCAGTCAGAGTGGAATGAAGACCAGCTCGAAGGCTATTGCATTAGTTCAGTTTATACATGATGCCTGCTTGTTAGAATAAAGCTTTTAACTGAGAGAATGTGTGTGACAATCACATATGTGCCCCTTTCAATAGACATTCACAATCAATAAAGTCATGTGTGTGACTCGTACAACTTGATTCTTGAGTTTGCTTTTTTCAGCCTTGATGTTCACATGTCTAGCAAATATCGTCAGTTTCCTTTCTCCCTGCTCTTAGCTTACTACTGCCTTCAGTTGAGAATCACTTGGTTAGATGACTGAACAAGAAAACTTGGTCTTTATAGGCCAAACGTGTATCCCAGTTAAAATCCAGAGACCAATACTCAGTTTTTTCTGCCATTTCCTTTTTTTTCCCCACAGGCTCCTTCCTTTTAGTTGCTACCTTTTAATTTCTGTCCCCAGAGGAACATAGCCACCCAACTGCCCCCCTTCTCATCCATCTACTCTAAAATACACACGGATCTTAATTGTTATCCTGTCATTTTGAGGGATTTACTTTTTGTATGTGGAGGAACACAGAGATGAATACAAATAAAAATGTAGGAAACACCTTAATTTATTCCACTGGAGGAAGGGAGGATGAACAAGTTACCTTTCCTTTTCATTAAATCATAGGTAGAGCTGAAGGGGGTGGGGACACATTTTTAACACTTTTTTTTTTTTTTTTTTTTAAAAAGAAAAGTAATATGTTGACGTGACAGTTGATAAGAATATAACAAAATCTAAAGTTTATTGAGTGATTGTTATGTGGCCCAGGGTTTTCTTGGATTGATTCTCTTATTGTTAGCCCTCTTCACAGATGAGGAAACTGAGGTTCAGAACTATTAAGTGATTGGTTCAAGGCCCCATAGAGCAGCGGTCACCAACCTTTTTGGCACCAGAGACCAGATTTGTGGAAGACAATTTTTCCACTGACTGGGGTAGGGGAATGGTTTGGGGATGATTCAAGGACATTGCATTTCTTTATTTCTGTTATTCCATCAGCTCCACCTCAGATCATCAGGCATTAGATCCTGGAGGTTGGGAACCCGGCCACAGACTGAGAGGGGTCACCCAGGATTTTCTCTTCTTTAGGCTACGCTGTCTCTCCAGGCGGGAGGACTTGGGGATCTGCAGAGAAGGGAGCCTTTGCAGGTGTAGTGCTGAAGACCCATTTACCAGTAGGTGTCTTGTCTTCCTGACTTCCAGTGTGGCCCGTCTCCTCCTTCGGTCTCTCTGTGAGGTCACCCTTGGGCCTTGCTTCAGCCCCACTTTGCGTCTACCTATCCTTCCCTTGGGTCTTTATTGATAAGTATCTCTTTCATCATCTGGCTGCCAAAATGACAAGAAACATTCCCCCTCTCCTTATCCCTGAATTCCCGACTCAGATGGTCCAACACTCATTTGCTTCACCAGCTGCCGTCTGCTTCTCTGTGGGTGCTCTCGTTATGTCTGAAGCGGGGAGCAGGAGAGCAGAGCCCCGTAAGCTACGGGGACACAATGCTTTCCTTTCTGTGGTTTGTCCCCTTGGGTGCTGGGACATTCATTTATCAGCTTGTCGCTCTCACAGGTATACTCCTGCTCACAGCAGGCTCCAGGAGATTGCTTGTCTCGCTACTGAATTTTCTTTATATGTTTTTTTTTTTTAAGTATGTATAAAATTATAGTCTTGAGCTTTCCTTTTTCATACACAAACTAATCATTATGAAACCCAATAATGATCCCTGAGGGAAAAACCACATGGAGCAAAAGGGCTCAGACGTGGAGTGAGGGTGTTGGACAACAGACATCATTCTGGGACCGTGGACACAATTCCTTCCGGGGGGTCGGTGCACTGCATTTTTATGACTTGAAGCTATTTTTCAGGGTATTACGCCATAGTTTCCACAGAGCACAATTGTGTGCTGTAATGTCCATTTTGCATCCTCTATATCAGTCGTGAGCC
Source organism: Bos mutus (assembly GCF_027580195.1). Classification (NCBI taxonomy): domain Eukaryota; kingdom Metazoa; phylum Chordata; class Mammalia; order Artiodactyla; family Bovidae; genus Bos; species Bos mutus. The sequence continues at coordinate 26,779,321 of NC_091623.1, forward strand.
TGAAATTGCAAGGCTTGAGCATCATGTATTATTGATCCGATGTTTTGACTTTAACACAGGAGAGGGGAAAGCTTAAAGGACCAGAAAATTCAGAAACACTTCATGAGATAAAGGGACTGATTTTCTGTAATCTCTTTGACAAAAATGCTTTAACAGTTTCTTCCTATAGGTGATGTGACTATAGGACAAGTTAACTTGATTATTTGCTTTTGAATATAAGAAAGGAGTGTGAGGGAGAAGTTTATTTTAAATTTGAGATACAAATATAATTTCTATTCCAAGAAGTAGAAGATGAGTGTACATCAATATTTTACTTTTGAGAGAGAGATTTTGGCATTTCAGTCTTAAAGGCAGAGCATCCCTGTTCTTCGGCCAAAATCAGAACAAGGAACATTCTGGCTTCTCTGCCTCTAGGAAAAGAGGAAGAAAGTCTCACTTTTTATCTTCTAGCGAAATCTGTTCTTAAGAAAGCCTCAAGTACATGTTTATACTAAAGTGAAAATGATGAACACTGCTTAAAACACCATCTCTCTCTCCCAAAGAATGATATAGTTTCACAAGGATCAAATCTTTAGGTGAAAGAGTGGAAAATCCTCCCAATTATTGATTTATGTATTTGTTTGTCTGTTTACTTCTTTCTAAAAATTTATTTTTGTACTTTGTTCCGAATGGGAGATTTAAGGCCATGCCTCATATGATTAAAAACAGTAAAAATAAATAATTGAGAATATTAGGATGACTCTAATATTGAGAATTTGGTGCTTTAGGGAGACATAGAAAGGACTCTTTGTTTTGTTAGAGTTGTTGTGTGTTAGTTGCTCAGTTGTGTCCGACTCTTTGTGACCCCATGGACTATAGCCGGCCAGGCTCCTTGGTCCATGGAATTCTCCAGGCAAGAATACTGGAGCGGGTTGTCATTTCGTTCTCCAAGAATTGTTGTTAGAAATTCTTATTTTATCTTGAAATATTACTGGGGCGAGGAGTGGGGTGAATTTATTAACTCCCTTATACAGATTAGCTTTTCAGCACGTTTAGGATAATTTTTGGTGAAAAGTTAGTGTTTCTTAAACTCTCAGCTTGCTTGGGGCATTTAGTATGGTTTACTATTCTAAGCTCAGTTCTTTGATAGTCTTCTCGTTGGTTATTGTTTAACTTCCCTTTAAACAACTTAATCTTCTCAGGAAGGTACAAAGTTCAGTTCATGTTTCTATTGTTTCCAATTATGATAGCATAAAAGACCACTGTATAACTAAAAATGCCTCCTAAAACAAAAAATTCATATGTCAAACAATTAGTCTGACTTTGGATATATCAGCATTATGCAGGGTAATCCTGCACTAACAGGAAAATGCTGCCATGTCAATGAAATGTTCATATAGATAAATTGTCTGTGTTCCATACTGTCTGTGTGCTTCATTCCTAACTTCCACCACCTCCTCCTGCCCCTGTTGCTCTCCTTACAAGGACAGGATGTCAAAGGAGATCAAATACTCCCCTAGAGGGATCCAGAAAGAAAAGTGGTAGATCTCCTCCTTTCTAGAGGTATGTCTATTTTTCAGTTCATCGAGGAGGATGATTGCTTAGGATCCAGAATTCAAACTCAATACAGGGGTTTAGTTTTTTTCCCCTTTTTAAAAGTAGAGGAAAACAGAGCCCTAGGAAACTTGAGTTAAAAGTGCTGCATGTAACAAGCAGAAGGAGATGGTGGTTCCCTTGCCGGTCCTCCCAGAACCTAGAACAGTGCCCGCATATATATATGTTCAGTAAATACTTGTTAATGTGTAATGAAATCTTCCTTCTGAAACCTCGTTTCTAAATGTCAATGTAATAGGAGCTCTGAGGTACTTTCCAGGTATGAGAAATCCTTCAATTCCTATCTTGCTGATTGACTGAAGATGAGCAAGCCTTGACTCCTTATACTGTGTTGGTCAAGGGTGCTCAGCTCTGAAATCAAGTTACTTGGATTCCACTGGTACCTTTCCCATTGTCTAGCTGTGTAAATATGGGGAACTTGCAGAGCTACTCTAGAACTGAATTTCCTCAGCTACAAAAAGGGTGGTTAGGAGAGGGAAGGGATGTATTAAGTGCACAGCACTAGACACCCACTGTGCTTAGATGCTCGGTCGTGTTCGACTCTGTGACCCCGTGGACCACAGCCCGCCAGGCTCCTTTGTCCACGGGGATTCTCCAGGCAAGAATACTGGAGTGGGTTGCCATGCCTTCCTCCAGGTGATCTTCCCAACCCAGGGATCGAACCCAGGTATCCCACATTGCAGGCGGATTCTTTACTGACTGAGCCACCAGGGAAGCCCTGACCCCCACTGCCTGAAAAATATTGGCCAGCAGGCTACGGTATAGTAGCCCTAGGCCCAGGAGAGCTCAAGTCCTATGGGCTAAAAGGAAGACTCTTCTTGGCTGGAAATAATAGGAGCTCCCAGGGGTTTAAAGACAGATCGACAGCTACCATGACTTTCAAGATAGGTAATAGTTAAAAGATCATTGTAAAGGATTGCTTTCGAGAAAGAAGTAGGCTGCTATCAAAAGGTTTTGAGTCAGGAATAAATGTTTGTGGATTTCTTTCTTCAAAGAGGTTTTTAGAATTATTTCCAATAAAATAAAGACAGTTTATGGGTCTAAAAAAATAACTTTTAAAAACCTTAAAGATGAGATTTTGTTTAGAAGTTACTTTTCGTTAGCAAATATGGCATTCATTCAGCAAATACTTACTAAACAACTACTATATCTCAAGCACTGTATTAGGTGCTAGTGAGAAAAAGTAAAAAAAAAGTATGGTGCTTATTCTTCATAAGTTTAGAGAAACATTCATATAAGCAGTGCCCTTCAAAGACATTATCCTGAGATCCTATACATTTGTTCCAATGTTGCTGCTGTTGTTCTCAACACCTTCTAACAACTTTTGGGCAAGGCCCAAACCCCATAAAAACAGCAGTGGTCTCTACTTTTGGAAGGACCAATATTCAACTGACATTAAAATACCCCAAATCTCCTTTGTTGGTTGGTTATTGCCATAGTTCAGAAATGGAGAAGGAAATGGCAACCCACTCCAGTGTTCTTGCCTGGAGAATCCCAGGGACGGCGGAGCCTGGTGGGCTGCGGTCTGTGGGGTCACACAGAGTCGGACACGACTGAAGCGACTTCGAATAGCATAGTTCAGAAGTCCCCAGGTGCCCACACATCCCCACCGCTACAGTTTCCCTATTGGATCCTCTAGAAGGACTCACAGTCCTGCCACTAAAGAGTCGGTATTTGGATCTTGGTCAAAGTCCCCCGGCTCAGTGACACCTGTTTTGATTGATCTGTGCCCTGCCATACCTATTGCTGAGTATCTAATATATCACCCCTAATGTAGTGGCACATTGAAAGTGAAAGTGGTAGCCACTCAGTTGTGTCTGACTCTTCCATGGAATTCCCCTGGCAAGACTACTGGAGTGGGTAGTCATTCCTTTCTCCAGGGGATCCTCCTGACCCAGGGACTGAACCCAGAGCTCCTGCTTCGCAGGCGGATTCTTTACCATTTGAGCTACCCGGGAAGCCCATAGTGTCACATTACATTTAGTGTTATGTTGCGTTTCCCCTAATCCAGGTGCTCAGGGGGTAAGGAATCTGCCTGCAGTGCAGGGGCCACATGAGACACCGGTTTGATTCCTGGATTGGGAAGATCTGTTGGAGTAGGACATGGCAACTCATTCCATTTTTCCTGGCTGGAGAATCCCATGGACGGAGGAGCCTGGTGGGCTACAGTCCATAGGGTTGCAAAGAGTCATAAATGACTGAAGCAACTGAGCACACATGCAATCCTGTCATATTCCCTTTTTTTTTTTTTTTTAACCTGGTGCACCTAGGATCCCATCTCCTACTCTAGATTACCTTTACCTGACTTTAAAGGGCAATGCTTTGCCATCTTTAAAGACATTCGTTTTTTAAAAAAGGAACAGAGCACAATCAAGTCTAAAAGAGCGGTCCTAAGATTGTTCTGAACAAAGACAAACCTCATCAAGGTTTGTCTGAGGTGTCCCAAGGTGACTGCTCAGAGAAGATGACATGCATTTCCTATGTAAAGTCTGGTGCTTTTATGAACAAAGAGAATTATATCAGGCTAATTCCTTAAAGTCACATCTTGCATATTAGATGAATGTCTGCTTTTAGAAAAGTTGTATTTAAAAGTCATAAACCTCATTTAGGAGCATTATTAAAACCTAGCATATTTTTTCTAGCTAACAAAATGTTAGCACAAAGGGATATGATATGCATTTTGGAATTCCTAATACCCAGATATAAAAATAAAATAACAGTGAATATTTTTTCCAGTGCCAATGACAATGTGATCCAGAATCAATCAAAATTGTATGGTGTGGCACAATCATAGAGAAAGGAAAAGCTTGTGTTTCCAGGAATGTGAATTCAGAAACATGTATTGTTATAAAATATGCTGATTTTTAAGACGAGAATTGATATGAAGGGATCTAAATTTATATTTACTTTGTTAAATGACACTCAAAAAACAAAAATGCCAATCAGCAAAACAAAATAAAACAAAAAGGACTTTATGAAGATAAAATTATTTAATGATTGGTGGGACACAATTTTGAAAGTGATGAGTATATGATATTTGTGCCAATGGCAATTTACTTTAGGTTTCATAGCCTATAAAGTTGATAAATGGTGCCTAATTAACCCTTCTACTAGTTCAGCTGCTAAATCATTGTATGAAAATCAGTAGATTTTTTTCCCCATAATGATGGGAGATTTTATAGATAGCATTAATTCATTTTATAACACTGACCATTGAACTGAAGTTTATTTGTTGAATGACTGTACACAGAACTGATCAGAAGTAAGAATAGCATATCTTTATGGATATTTCCTCAGGGCTTTATTTAAAAATAATAATTTTAAAAAATTTTCTTGCAAAAATAATTACAAATGTGTAGAAACTTTTTACAAATGAGATAACAAGATTATCTACAGTTTCTACCAACTGTAAGCAACCACCATAAGCGTTTTTGTGTGTCTTGATACACATTTTCTGTCCATGTATACTATAAGTATGTATATATGTGTATGTATGTATGATTTACAAAAAAATGATCATATGCACTTTTTCTTTTAGACAATATATTGTGATATCTATCCATGTAAGCCATTAGTGTTCTATAGAATTTTGTTTAGTGACTGCATAATATTCTGCTGTATGTATATATCATAATTGATTTCACTAATCTTCTGTTATTAGCATTTAGGTTGCTTTTAATCTTTTAACTATTATGTTGTAGACACTTTTGGCCATTTCAAGAATTTAAAATCATTTTTGTGCCATTATTGTCTTGGACAGTTTAGTTGAACCTGTGAATCCCTTCTCAGAATAATCTTTTGCATAAAAATATAGGCTAACAGAAGAAACCAATTATATCAAAAGGATTATCAAAATATTTTTTTAAAATTTGTGATATATGTGCCTCTTGTTAAATAACAATATCTAATGGCACATCTAATAATAACAATAATTTTAACTGGTGATAAACATAAATGAATTTTGAGATACCTAAAGCAATGAGAGTAATAGTAGCTGCTATGCTCCATTTACTTCATTGTAATCTGTTGCTTATTTTAGTGATAAAGGAAACACTCAGTTTCAGTGAGAGGTTAATAAAAATAAAGAGGTGAAACATGTCCCTTCCAGACTCACAGATAGCTTGAATTTTATATGTGAACCTTCATTGCTACAGGCCTCAGATTAAGAACCTTACTAAATTTATTAGATTAAAAAGATTACTTATCAGATTATTGAGAGCACTGAAACTAGTAATCAGGGAGAAGTATTGTATGTTCCCCAAAGATTAGCCATATGGGCTTAAAATAACAAAATGGTACTAAACTTGGTGAAACCAATGGAGGCTGAGAATCGTAATCTGTAACACAAATAGACCAGGATGATGAGTAATGGTGGAAGAAACCAAGGAGAGTTGTGGGAAGCTAATTATGAGTAGGGTTTCAAAGGAATGGAAGGGCAGAGAAAAACCCTGCTATTTAAGGCTTCTAATGAAAAGACAACGGGTTATTGAAAAGGGGAGACTGAACTTTTCTCTTAGCTTAGTGAAACCAAACGTCCCTGCTTCAACAACCAATATTTCCTAGTCACGAAATATTATCTTAAGTGAAGTGAAAGTCGCCCAGTTGTGTTTGACTCTTTGCAACCCCATGGACAGTCCATGGATTTCTCCAGGCCAGACTATTGGAGTGGGTAGCCTTTCCCTTCTCCAGGAGATCTTCCCAACCCAGGGATTGAACCCAGGTCTCCTGCATTGCAGGCAAATTCTTTACCAGCTGAGCCACAAGGGAAGCCCAAGAATACTGGAGTGGGTAGCCTGTTCCTTCTCCAGTGGATCTTCTCGACCCAGGAATCGAACCGGGGTCTCCTGTGTTACAGGTGGATTCTTTACCAACTGAGCTGTAAGGGAAACCCTACGAAATATTATCTTATTTCCTCTAAATACCCAAGCAATACAAGCTCTGGTCTCACAGGCCTGCCTGCCTGAAATTGGCCCCTCCCGCAAGATTTCCTCTAAGTTTCCTTCCCTTCCCCAAGGATGCTGTCCTGGGGATGCACAGAATAGAGCAGATCCTCGTGTTTTTCCACCTGGCTTTCTGCAGAGCCACCATGCATTGCCTCTGTTGTCAGTCACCCTCATGAGGTTGATATGAAGATGTTTGTTCTACCTCTCTGACTTGGTGTGGGGGCAGGTGTGCAGGAGTCTTCTCTGTGCCTCAAGCACAGACCAGTTCTCCTAATTCCACACAGCAGAGACCAGGCTGCAAGTTCCCACAAAACTTCACCCGTTGTGGGATGTGGGCCAGGTAATGTTGGGAAGTACCACCCAGAGTATAACAACTTATATCTAGGACCAGCCTTTCCTCAGGGCAGCTAAAGGGATTTCTCACTCTCTGGCTCAGTTTGGGAGTGTTGTTAAATACTCCCCAAAAGTCCCCAGACAGATGAGAATTTCTCTTCTCTCAGTGAAAGTCCTGCTCCTCATAGTCTACCTTTCCGACCCTTCCTGGGATCGACCGTGAAAATACTGTATGGAGAAGACCCGAGCTATACCCACAGAGATCAGCCTGTAATTTATTAGTTCATCATCTGTATATTCTGGATTATTTAGTACAAAATAACATCTTGAGTAGAAATGCCAAAGTCTAGCCTTTTTTTTTTTTTTTTCCAATTTCTCTTCTAACATTCAGCGAAGTTCATACCTGCATATATTTTTTATGTCTTTAAGTCTTCTGGCAACAACTACTGTGACAAACACATCTTCATGTCTTTTGCCCATTTTCTAATTGGATGATTTGTTTTTTTACAGTTTGGCCTTGAAAGTTCCTACGCAATAGGCTTTTGTCGAATATGTGGTTTGCAAATATTTTCTTCCAGTCTGTTTTTCTTTTTTTTTCTTTTTTGGTCTTTTGCAGAGTTTTCCTTTTGATGAAAGGACAGTTTATTGATTTTCCTTTTTATGGGTTGTGTCAAGTCTAAGAACTCTTTGCTTGGATCTCAAACCCAAAGATTTTCTCCTGTTTTTTTCCTACTAGTTAGAAGGTAATATAGTTTAACATTTTACATTTAAGGTCATGATCCATTTTGTATTAATTTTTGTATAAGACACTTAGGTTGAGGTCTCTACCTATTTATTTTCTTTCTCCCTCTCCCCTCCTTTCCTCCCTTCCTTCTTTCCTTATCCAATTGTTCCAGAACCATTGGTTGAAAAGTCTATTCTTCCTACATTATATTTCTTTTGCACTTTTGTCAAAAGTCAGTCAGGTGTGGGTGTACTTCTTGGTTTTCTATTCTGTTCCACTGATCTGTATGTCTGTCCTTCCATCACCTCACAATTTTGATTACTGTAGATACACAATAATTGGCTAGACTGATTTCTCCTCTATTATTCTTCTTAATTTTTTTTAAGCTATTCTAATTCTTTTGCCTTTCCACATAAATTTTAGAAAGAATAATCTTGCCTATATCTTTGGAAGGACTGATGCTGAAGCTGAAGCTCCAATACTTTGGCCACCTGATGCGAAGAGGTGACTCATTAGAAAAGACTCTGATGCTGGGAAAGATTGAGGGCAGAAGGAGAAGGGGGTGACAGAGGATGAGATGGTTGGATGGCATCACCAATTGAATAGACATGAACTTGGGCAAATTCCAGGGGATGGTGATGGATAAGGAAGCCTGGTGTGCTGCAGTTCATGGGGTCATGAAGAGTTGGACACAACTTGGCAACTGACAACAACAACATATCTACAGAAATTCTGGCTAGGGTTTTGATGAGAACTGAATTAAATCTATATATTCATTTAAGGAGAACTAACATCTTTACTATGTTGACTCTTCCAGTCCAGAGACATGGTGAGTTCAGTTCGGTTCAGTTGCTCAAATGTATCCAACTCTACAACCCCATGGACTGCAGCATGCCAGGCTTTCCTGTCTTCCACTGTCTACCGGAGTTTGCTCAAACTCATGTCCATTGAGGTTCATTTTTTCCCCATGTGTTAGCCATGAAGTTATGGGGCCAGATACCATAATCTTAGTTTTTTGAAAGCTGAGTTTTAAGCCAGCTTTTTCACTCTCCTCTTTCACCCTCATCAAGAGGCCCATAAGTTCCTCTTTGCTTTCTGCCATAAGGGTGGTATCATCTGCATATCTGAGGTTATTGATATTTTTCCTGGCAATCTCGATTCCAACTTGTGCTTCATCGAGCCCAGCATTTTGCATGTTGTCCTCTGCATATAAGTTAAGTAAGCAGGGTGACAATATACAGGCTTGACAAGACACAATATGTCTCTACATTTATTTAAATATTTTTTATTTTTATTTCTTTCATTAGCATTTTGTAGTAGTCAGCATATACAAATCTTGTTAGGTTTACACCTAAGTATTTGGGTTTTCTTTAATGATTGTAATTAGTATTATATTTTTAATTTTGATATTTACTTCTAGTATTTAAGAGTGGGATTGATTTTTGTATAATCAGTTTATTTTGTATCCTATGCCCTTGCTAACTGACATAGGATTACTAGAAGCTTTCTTGTTGATTCCTTGGGATTTTCTATGTAGACAGTCATGTCATCTGTAAGTAGGTAGTCCTATTTCTTTGTTTTTGATCAGTATGCCTTTTATTTCCTTCCCTTGCTTTACTGTATTATCTAGAACTTCCAGTAGTATTTTGAATAAGAGTATGGGTGTCTTTGCCTTGTTTCTGATATTGTAGAAAAACATTTTGTCTTTCATTATTAACTATAATATAAGCCTTATCAAGTTGAGGAAGTTCCCCTCTATTTTTAGTTTTCTGAGAGTTTTTATTATGAATGGGATTTTATTATGGGATTTTGTCAAATGTTTTTTCTTATCAAGTGATATTATCATGATATTTTTATTAGCCTGTAGGAAATCAGTCCTGAATATTCACTGAAGGATTGATGCTGAATCTCCAATACTTTGGCCACCTGATGCAAAGAACTGACTCATTAGAAAAGACCCTGATTCTGGGAAAGACTGAAGGCAGAGGAGAAGGGGACGACAGAGGATGAGATGGTTGGATGGCATCCCTGACTCGACAGACATGAGTTTGAGCAAGCTCCAGGAGTTGCTGATAGACAGGGAGGCCTGATGTGCTGCAGTCCATGGGGTTGCAAAGAGTCAGACACAACTGAGCGACTGAACTGAACTGAATTGTTGGTATACTACATTTGTTGTTTTTCAGTCCCTAAGTCATGTCAATGCTTTGTGACCCCATGGACTGCATCACACCAGGCTTCCCTGTCCTTCACTATCTCCTAAAGTTTGCTCAGATTCATGTCCATTGAGTCAGTGATGCCATCAACCATCTCGTCCTCTGCTGCCCCCTTCTCCTCCTGCCCTCAATCTTTCCCAGCATCAGAGCTTTTTCCGATGAGTCAGGTCTTCGCATCAGGTGGCCAAAGTATTAGAGCTTTAACATCAGTCCTTCCACTGAATATTTAGGGTTGATTTCCTTTAGGATTGACTGGTTTGATCTCCTTGCAGTCCAAGGGACTCTCAGGAGTCTTATCCAGCACCTCAGTTCAAAGGCATCAGTTCTTTAGTACTCAGCCTTCTTTATGGTCCAACTCTCACATCTGTACATGACTACTGAAAAAAACATGGTTTTGCCTATACAGACTTTTGTCCACCAAGGGATGTCTTTGTTTTTTAATATACTGTCTAGGTTTATCATAGCTTTCCTTCCAAGGAGCAAGCATCTTTTAATTTCATGGCTGCAGTCACCTTCCACAGTGATTTTGGAACCCAAGAAAATAAAATCTGTCACTGCTTCTGCTTTTTCCCTTTTAGATTACATTGACTGATTTTCAAATATTGAACTCTCTTTGTGTCCCTGGAATAAACTGTACTTTTTTGTGGTATATAATTTCTTTTATTTATTGCTAGATTTTATTTAGTGTTTCCTTTATGGCTTTTTACAAGTGTGATGTTGGCCTGTAGTTTTCTTTTCTTGTACTCACTTGGTCTGGTATCACGGTAATACTAGCTTCATAAAATGAACTGGAAGTGTTCTTTCCTCTTTTATTTCAGGAAGAGATTGTGTACAATTGATGCTAATTTTTCTGTAAATATTTGGAAGAATTCTCCAGCGAAATCATCTGGACCTGGAGATTTCTTTTTTGGAGATTTTAAATTACGAGTTTAATTTCCTTTATAGTTATTGGGTTATACAAATTATTTATTTAATACTGTATCACTTGTGGTAGTTTGTGCTTTTCAGAGTTGGTCATTTCATTTAAGTTGACTTATGTGTATAAAATTTTTCACAGTACTCCTGTATTACCCATGGCCTATTGTGATATCCCTTGTATAATTCCTAAGTTTGCTAATTTGTGGATTCTCTTTTTTTTTTCTTTTTGATCTTTATTATTTATTTTGGATATGCTTTTTTCTTTTTTTCTAGGTTCTTCTGGTAGGAGCTTAGATTACTGATTTGAGACTTTTCTTATTTTCTAATATAAACATTTAGTTCTAGAAATTTCCCTGTCAGCATTGCTTTATTTGTGACTCCCAAGTTTTCATATATTCTACTTTAATTTTCATTAGGTTCAGTGTTATTTTTAATTTCTCTTGAGACTTCCCCTTTGACTCATGGATTATTTAGAAATGTATTGTTCTTCTTTCTGTTATTGATTTCTATTTTACTTCCATTGTGGTCAGAAAACAAACTGTATGATTTACATTTTTTAAATTTGTTGGGATTTGTTTTAAAGCCTGTGATGTGGTTTATCTGGGTATATGTTCCATAGTTTTGTAAAAGAATGTGAGTTCTGCTGTTGTTGAGGAGACTGTTCCATAAATGTTGATTCCATTCTGTTGGTTGATGGTGTTTTGAATTATTTTTATATTCTTGCTGATTTTCTATATAGTTGTCCTACCAGTTGTCGAGAGAGGGATGTTGAAGTCTCAATTACAGTTGTAAATTTTTCTGTTTCATCTTTCAATCTCACTGGTTTTTGCTTCGGATATTTTGTAGCTTTGCTGTTTACCTACCCAGGATTGCCATGTCTTACTGATGGTTTGACTCTTTTATCATTTTGTCGTGTCACTCTCTGTCTCTGTCACACTCTTTGCTCCTTAATTTATCTGATATTAACACTTGCTTTCTTCTTCATTTTTTAGCCTTTATTTATTTTTGGCTGTGCTGGGTCTTCGTTGCTGAACAGGCTTTTCCTGGGGGAGAGGGGGCGACTGTTCCTTGCAGTGTGTGTGCTTCTCATTGGTTGCAGAGCACAGGCTCTCGGCATGAGGGTCATGTTGTTGCACTTCCCAGTTGCAATTGCCAGGCTCTAGAGCAGAGGCTCAATAGTTGTGGTGCAGGGGCTTAGTTGCTCTGTGGCATGTGAGATCTTCCCAGACCAGGAACTGAACCTGTGTCTTCTGCCTTGGCAGGCGGATTCTTTACCACTGAGTCACCAGGGAAGCCTCGCTCCTGCTTCCTTTTGAATAATGTTTGTATGATTAATTTTTTCTATCTTTCTACTTTCATCTTATGTATATTATATTTGAAGTGAGGTTCTTATAGGCAGCATATAGTTGGGTCATGTTTTTTAAATCCCACTGCTAATCTCTATCTTTAATTAGTGCATATAAACATGCTTTTATGTCTGACATTTATTTTCTAAACCTTAAATAAGTAATACAGTGTACAAAATTCAAAAGATATCAAAGAGAACATATTAAAAATCAGGCTCCTTCTACTCTTTCCCCCAGTCTTCCCATCTAAGCAACTATCTTCTTCAGCCTTCTATCATCTTTCAGAGCCATTCTGCTGCCGCTGCTGCTGCTAAGTCGCTTCAGTCGTGTCCGACTCTGTGCGACCCCATAGACGGCAGCCCACCAGACTCCTCTGTCCCTGGGATTCTCTAGGCAAGAACACTGGAGTGGGTTGCCATTTCCTTCTCCAAGTCAGAGCCATTCTACGTACATATAAATACTTATAGGACTGTATATCTTTTCTTTAAAAAGAAAATACAAATAAGAGCAAAGTATATATACTGTCCTATGTCTTGCTTTATGTATGTGGGGGAGTGCTAAGTTGCTTCAGTTGTGTCTAACTCTTTGTGACGCTATGGACTGTAGCCCGCCAGGCTCCTCTGTCCATGGGGTTCTCCAAACAAGAATATTGGAGTGGGTTGCTATGCCCCCCTCCAGGGGATCTTCCCAAGCCAGGGATCAAACCCAGACCTCCTGCATTACAGATGGATCCTTTACTGCTGAGTCACTGGGGAAGCCTTCTTTGCATATACTTAATACCATATCTTAGAGATCTTTCTATGTTGGTATATATAGAGCATGCTGGTAACATATAAACAAAAGTATTTTCTTCTAGCTTCAAAAGTCTTAAAAGCCAGTCTCAGGGGCACTCTCCATCTCTCTTCTGATGTCTTGTCCGAAGCTTTCTATTTCCCGTTTCTTACTTTAATAAAACTGTGCTACACACACACAGAAAAAAAAAAAGCCAGTCTTGGTAAGTGTGCTGTTCTGCACAAGAAGATTAAATCTGAAAATCGACATGAATTGAAGACATTTAAGGAACAGAATGGAGAATATAATTTATCATGGAATATGTAAATTGCTAAATGTATATAGCTTGAATAAGAAATAATTTATAAGAAACATGATGGGAATCTATTTATAAGTCATAAATTTCCAGGGAGTTGTGAAGTTATTGAGCATCAATATATACATGGCTAAGAATAATGGAATGAAACCAAAAAAAGGAAAGGTTATATTGTAAGTAAAAATGTATCTCCTGGAAACTTTGTAGAATACTTTATGCTCTTATTTCTTACATTGCCAGATTGGAAAAGCCTAATATCCCATGAACTAAAAGACAATTTTAAATCTTGGAATTTTCATTTGCCTTTTATGAATTGCAGAATAAACAGATTTATGAAGAGGAGATGTTGAATCTATTAAACAAAAATATATTAGGTACCTACTGCGCCCCTGACACAGTTTCAGTCAATAAACAAGGCATGCAAGGTTCCTGCAGTTTTACAGCTCATATTCTGGGGAAGGTAGTGAGGAAGAATGAAAACAAAGGAATAAAAATCAAAGAAAAAAAAAACAAAACAGGTAGTGTTCAGCATTTCGGTGAGAACAAAACATGAGTTATGTGTTACAGAGACACAGGGAGAATGTTTTAGAGTTGGTGTTAGGAGATGCTGCTAAACGGAGAAGCCCAGCAAATCATATCCATAATCCAAGAAAAAGTCTTGTGCTTACATTGCTCTAGTTTGCTCTGTCCTCCTCTGACCTCTTTCTGGCCAGATCCTTAAGCCACAGCACAGTCCCACATTCTTGGTAAAGCTTTCTGGGATATTCCTGCCAGGAGGAAGAAAGCGCACCTGATGTAACAGCCACTGTAAGGACTGAACTGGAGGATGATCTGATTGGCCCGATGCAGGACGGGTTGGAGAGCAGAAGAAACCACAAGCAGAGAGGCCAGATGAGGAAATTAAGCTAAATATATACTATCTCAAGGATATTCCCAGAAGTTACTGTTAAAATTAAATCCTTGCTCACAATGAAATACTGTACAGCAAAGGTTCTCAAACTGTTTGGTCTGAGGATTTTGCGCCCTTAAATATTACTGAGGACTCTAAAGAGCTTTTGAGTATGTAGATTATAGCTATCCATGTTTACTGTATTCTTATACAAAACTGAGAAATTTAAAAAATATTTAAACATTAAAAAATAATGCTAAACTCATTGCATGCTAGTGCAAATACCATATTTTTATTTAAAAATCTATTTTCCCCAAACAAAAAATTAGTGAGAATAGGGGCCCTGTTTTACATTTTGCGATCTCTTTGACAGTTGATTTTGAGAAAGTAGCTGGCATATCACCCCTGCTTCTCCAGTGATCTATTGATATATGTTTTATTTAAAGCATGTGAAGAAATCCCAGCCTCATATAGATAAACTCATTGTTTCTTTTTTAGATAAATGTGGTTATTTTTTGATACTACATTGAAAGTTGACAAGTGGTCAAAAAGCAAAGGAGAAAAGGAAAGATATAAGCATCTGAATGCAGAATTCCAAAGAATAGCAAGGAGAGATTAGAAAGCCTTCCTCAGCGATCAATGCAAAGAAATAGAGGATAACAATAGAATGGGAAAGACTAGAAATCTCTTCAATAAAATTAGAGATACCAAGGGAATATTTCATGCAAACATGGGCTCGATAAAGGACAGAAATGGTTTGGATCTAACAGAGGTAGAAGATATTAAGAAGAGGTGGCAAGAATACACAGAAGAACTGTACAAAAAAGATCTTCATGACCCAGATAATCACGATGGTGTGATCACTCACCTAGAGCCAGACATCCTAGAATGTGAAGTCAAGTGGGCCTTAGGAAGCATCACTATGAACAAAGCTAGTGGAGGTGATGGAATTCCAGTTGAGCTATTTCAAATCCTGAAAGATGATGCTGTGAAAATGCTTCACTCAATATGCCAGCAAATTTGGAAAACTCAGCAGTGGCCACAGGACTGGAAAGGTCACTTTCATTCCAATCCCAAAGAAAGGCAATGCCAAAGAATGTTCAAACTACTGCACAATTGCACTCATCTTACACGCTCGTAAAGTAACGCTTAAAATTGTCCAAGCCAGGCTTCAGCAATACGTGAACCTTGAACTTTCAGATGTCCAAGCTGGTTTTAGAAAAGGTAGAGAAACCAGAGATCAAATTGTCAACATCTGCTGGATCATCAACAAAGCAAGAGAGTTCCAGAAAAACATGTATTTCTGCTTCATTGACTATGCCAAAGCCTTGGACTGTGTGGATCACAATAAACTGTAGAAAATTCTGAAAGAGATGGGAATACCAGACCACCTGACCTGCCTCTTGACAAACCTGTATATGCAGAGTAAATCATGAGAAACGCTGGGTTGGTTGAAGCACAAGCTGGAATCAAGATTGCCGGGAGAAATATCAGTAACCTCAGATATACAGATGACACCACCCTTATGGTAGAAAGTGAAGAAGAACTAAAGAGCCTATTGAGGAAAGTGAAAGAGGAGAGTGAAAAAGTTGGCTTAATGCTCAACATTCAGAAAACTAAGATCATGGCATCCAGTCCCATCACTTCATGGCAAATAGATGGGGAAACAGTGGAAACAGTGGCTGACTTTATTTTGGGGGGCTCCAAAATCACTGCAGATGGTGATTGCAGCCATGAAATTAAAGACACTTGCTCCTTGGAAGAAAAGTTATGACCAACCTAGACAGCATATGAAAAAGCAGAGACATTACTTTGCTAACAAAAGTCTGTCTAGTCAAGGCTATGGTATTTCCAGTAGACATGTATGGATGTAAGAGTTGGACTATAAAGGAAGCTGAGCGCCAAAGAATTGATGCCTCTGAACTGTGGTGTTGGAGAAGACTCTTGAGAGTCCATTGGACTGCAGAGAGATCCATCCAGTCCATCCTAAAGGAGATCAGTCCTGAATGTTCATTGGAAGGACTGATATTGAAGCTGAAACTCCAATACTTTGGCCACCTGATGCTAAGAGCTGACTCATTTGAAAAAACTCTGATGCTGGGAAAGATTGAAGGCTAGAGGAGAAGGGGATGACAGAGGATGAGATGGCTGGATGGCATCACTGACTCGTTGGACGTGAGTCTGAGTGAACTTTGGGAGTTGGTGATGGACAGGGAGGCCTGGCGTGCTGCGATTCATGGGGTCACAAAGAGTCGGACATGACTGAGTGACTGAACTGAACTGAACATTGGGTGCAGTTGAGGTCCTTTATGCATACTTTATATCACACGGAATATTAAAAGCAGTACTCATGGGTTGAAAGTGACCATGTCGTTAGATGCCTTTCTTCAGGAATCTCATCAGGAAAAGGTCTTTTCAGTTTATTCCTGAGAGAGTGGAGTGAGGAATCACGGTATATACTCTGCCAGGCCATTAATAACCTACTTTTAAGGGTTGTTTGCCCACAGCTCCTTGCTATTCAGTATGTAGGTAGGAAATGAAGAGAAAGTGAGACAGCAGAGTATATGTAATTAATATAAATTAATTATGTTAAGGGCTTTCTAAGAAAGAGGAGTAGAGGGGAAACACATTTATTGTGGATCTTCTGTATTTCAGGCACTATTTAGGCACTTTACATGTATTCTCTCACTTAATCCTCAGAATGTACCTCTGAAGTAAGTATTATGCCTATTTTACAGATGAGGAAACTGAGCCCTGTAAGGATACTAAGTAATTAATCCAAGGTCATAAAGCTAATAAGTGATATTATATAGGCCATGCTGAAGTTGTTGGTGTGACTGACAAAACTGATATCTCTGAAATTCTTCTCGCTCACTGAATCCACTGAAGACCCTGCTCTGTCTCTTGCTAGGAGGCCATCAGAATCTGTCAAAAAGGTTCTAAAGTCACTTTCTTTGGGGGCCTCTGACTAGCCCTATTTGTTTCCTGATAAACAATTTTCTCTCCCCTTTCTGCCTTGCTATCTGTCATGGTAGAGGCAGAAAATGCTAAATACTAGTTTTCCCTTCCTCCTTTGTTGTTATGGGGTGGACCTGTGAATCAGTCCTGGCTAATGGAACCAGAGGAGAAGTTTCCTTGGAGACTTCTGAGAAAGGTTCACCTCTTATTATAAAGATACATAAGAAGAGTCTTTACCTTTCCTATCTTTCCTGCTTTGGACATTGATTTGTGAAGATGTGATGTTTGGAGCTGTAGCAGCCATTTTGTGACCATAAAATTCCCTTATACTTTTCTTTTCTGCCATGCTATATGGTTTGTGGGATCTTAGTTTCATGACCAGGGACTGAACCCAGACATTTGGCTGTGAAAACCCAGAATTCTAACCACTGGACTGCCAGGGAATTTCTTCCTCATGCTTTTTATCTTCACATGGTAAAATATACCATCAGGCACACTGGAACTTAACTATAATTAATCTCTTTTATTGATCTGTGAAGCACAGGCTATGTAAATAAAATGACTATAGTAAAAAATATAATTTTATGCAAGTATTTTTTAGGAGAAAGAGACTTTTGAGATTATCTTGATTATCAGCTCTTCGTTTTACTGAGAAAAGAAACCCAGAGCAATTAACAGTCATTCCCAAAGTTACAGAGCTGGCTAGATCCTGTACTAAAACATGGGTCTTCTGACTATATTCAGTGTTAGTTCCAGAAGACATTCCTTGATGAGTAAGACATCACTCATATGTAGCTATGCCATTGAAAATATTTGTGACTAGTTAAGTTGACTATCTAAAATGATTCAGCTTGTTTGGTTCATTTTTATTTCTAAATAGTTCTGAACTTAGTTGGCTATTTAGTGATATTATCCGACATTCTTTTCTTATGACAGTCTTCCTTGAGTTTAATAAGTTATTTGAAATTAAAGTACCATGATTTCACTTATTCTGCAGAAAATAGACCTAATATATTTTCTCTGATGCCCTTGGCTATCAGAGAAAGAAGAGCTGTATCACTTTCTGGTACCATGATATATATAAAGTTTATGCTTTACTGAAGGAGATTATAGTTAATTTCGTTCACAGGATATATTTTCAGTGCTAAATTAAGCAGTGTCAGGTCATTATGAATGACCTGAAGGTCACTTTGTCCTCTGTAGCCTATTCTGGGTTGATTTGTGTCCCCTAAGAAGATATGCTGACGTGCTAACATCTGATGCCTGTGAATATAACCTTATTTGGAAATAGGATCTTCATGGATATGATGAAGTGAAATGAGGTTCTACTTGATTAGGGTGTGCCCCACATCCAGTGACTGATGTTCTTATGAGGAAGCAGGGATTTGGACACAGAGACACAGAGGAGACGCTAGAAGCGTCCCATGTGAAGATGGAGGCTGAGATGGTAGTGATGTGTCTATATGCCAAGGAACACCAAGAATTGCTGGCAACTACCAGAAGCTATGGATGTGAGAGTTGGACTGTGAAGAAAGCTGAGCACTGAAGAATTGATGCTTCTGAACTGTGGTGTTGGAGAAGACTCTTGAGAGTCCATTGGACTGCAAGGAGATCCAACCAGTCCATTCTGAAGGAGATCGGCCCTGGGTGTTCTTTGGAAGGAATGATGCTAAAGCTGAAACTCCAGTACTTTGGCCCCCTCATGCGAAGAGTTGACTCATTGAAAAAGACTCTGATGCTGGGAGGGATTGGAAGCAGGAGGAGAAAGGGACGACAGAGGATGAGATGGCTGGATGGCATCACCAACTCGATGGATGTGAGTCTGAGTGAACTCCGGGAGTTGGTGATGGACAGGGAGGCCTGGCGTGCTGCAATTCATGGGGTCGCAAAGAGTTGGACACGACTGAGCGACTGAACTGAACTGAACTGAACTGAACCAGAAGCTAGGAAGAGGCAGAGAAGGGTCTTTCCTGGAGTCTTCAGAAGGAGCATGGCCCGGAGGATACTTCAGTTTTGAACTTCATACTTCTACCCTCCAGAACTGTGAGAAAATACGTTTTTGTTGTTTTAAGATACCAAATTTGTGGTAATTTGTTTCTACCGCCACAGACTACTAATTCATCTTCTCAGATGACACACGGTGGCAAGTTGCTTGTCAGAGCTCTCCTCAGGGTTCAAGTCGGTTGAAAAAGACAGCGTTTGTTGTTATGGCTTGCACACAAGTGGTAGAATTCACTTTGACGTGGCCAGCTTGGGTCACCTGCCCACCCCTGAATCAACTGGTACCGTCTAGGTAATTAGCTGTTCTGATTGGCTGCATCTGAGTCACGTACTCAGGGGTGAAGGCCCGCCCATCCACTTGCACTGATTTCCCAAAGGAAATTTACCAGTTAGCTCCGAGCCAACAAGTATCTACCATATGACCCCTGCCAGAATTCCTTCATGTCTTGATGCTATCCTCTTCTCAGTCCTTATTAGTTTGCTTTGGATTTATTAGATCATTTAAAGTACTACACTATGGTTTGTTTTGTATTTATCTGGCTTCTCTTCTTTTTAAGGAGAAAAATTCCTGTAAATTCGTGGAGGTTAGTGAAATGTTTATTTTTAGTTGGTGGCCCAAATTGTACATAATATTTTCTTGTTGGTGTTGTTGAATTTAAAATTAAAGGGGTACTTAACAGTAAATTTAGTGTTATAGTGCTAAATGTCTTACTGTAATAGCAAAATTAGCCAGGAATACATCTAGAATACATTCAGACTAATTTGGTACAGTATGACTTCAATTCTATCTTATCTGTTATGTATCAACTCAGTATACATGTCCTTTCTTTTACTTTCTCCATCAAATTATCTTTTTATTTATGCACCACACCTCATTTTTTTAATGATGTAAACATAATCAATGTTTTATTTCATCATTATAGCAGAGCCTACAATGTTCAATATATAATCATTTCATTAAAATATATTTCATATATATGGATGTTTTGTTTGTCAAGAAATTCATGTTGATCAGCAGGTAGGGCTTTGAGGCAATCACTAGATCAAGTGTTGTAAGAGCAACTTTGAAGACTGAAGGAGAAGATATACTTGCTTTTTTAAAGAGGTGTGTCATTTGCTTGCTCTTTTCAGGTTTTATTCAGCCAGTGCATCAGTAGCTTCTGTTCTTTATGCCATGAAATTTATCGTTTTTTAAACAATAGTGGCAAGCAGACATGTATCTTCATGGTCCTTAATGCTTTGTTTTTGGCCTTTAATGTTTGTGTTATAGGTGCCTCAAGAAACAGAAATTTATGTTTCAGATCTATTTGAATTATATTCTCTCATCCATTGTAATATAGAATGTAAAAGGTGAATTTTCTTTCACACATTCAAGTAATCAATATATGTGCCACCTAACATTTAAATGACAACATATTCTGTCCTCAGTGAAGACAGAAGGAAAGATTGTTAGAAACCCTCTTCTCCTTAGGTGTATGAACTTGACATTTATCTATACTGTTGGCTGATAATCAGGACATGCATTTTTATAAGGGATGCCTCAGATCTGTGAAGTAGACCAACACCAGATGAATCCAAATGACTTGAGATAGAATAAAATAGTCAATAGTCACCCAGTGAAGAAATGAAAAATGAAGTTTCAGATCTATTTGAATTATATTCTCTCATCCATCGTAATATAGAATGTAAAAGGTGAATTTTCTTTCACACATTTCAGTAATCAATACCAGTAATAGTCTTTGAAAGGATAAATAAAATTGACAAACCATTAGCCAGACTCATCAAGAAACAAAGGGAGAAAAATCAAATCAATAAAATTAGAAATGAAAATGGAGAGATCACAACAGACAACACAGAAATACAAAGGATCATAAGAGACTACTATCAACAATTATATGCCAATAAAATGGACAACGTGGAAGAAATGGACAAATTCTTAGAAAAGTACAACTTTCCAAAACTGGACCAGGAAGAAATAGAAAATCTTAACAGACCCATCACAAGCACGGAAATTGAAACAGTAATCAAAAATCTTCCAGCAAACAAAAGCCCAGGTCCAGACGGCTTCACAGCTGAATTCTACCAAAAATTTAGAGAAGAGCTAACACCTATCCTGCTCAAACTCTTCCAGAAAATTGCAGAGGAAGGCAAACTTCCAAACTCATTCTATGAGGCTACCATCACCCTAATACCAAAACCTGACAAAGATGCCACAAAAAAAGAAAACTACAGGCCAATATCACTGATGAACATAGATGCAAAAATCCTTAACAAAATTCTAGCAATCAGAATCCAACAACACATTAAAAAGATCATACACCATGACCAAGTGGGCTTTATCCCAGGGATGCAAGGATTCTTCAATATCCGCAAATCAATCAATGTTATACACCACATTAACAAATTGAAAAACAAAAACCATATGATTATCTCAATAGATGCAGAGAAAGCCTTTGACAAAATTCAGCATCCATTTATGATAAGAACTCTCCAGAAAGCAGGAATAGAAGGAACATACCTCAACATAATAAAAGCTATATATGACAAACCCACAGCAAACATTATCCTCAATGGTGAAAAATTGAAAGCATTTCCTGTAAAGTCAGGAACAAGACAAGGGTGCCCACTTTCACCATTACTATTCAACATAGTTTTGGAAGTTCTGGCCACAGCAATCAGAGCAGAAAAAGAAATAAAAGGAATCCAAATTGGAAAAGAAGAAGTAAAACTCTCACTGTTTGCAGATGACATGATCCTCTACACAGAAAACCCTAAAGACTCCACCAGAAAATTACTAGAACTAATCAATGATTATAGTAAAGTTGCAGGATATAAAATCAACACACAAAAATCCCTTGCATTCCTATACACTAATAATGAGAAAACAGAAAGAGAAATTAAGGAAACAATTCCATTCACCATTGCAACAGAAAGAATAAAATACTTAGGAATATATCTACCTAAAGAAACTGAAGACCTATATATAGAAAACTATAAAACACTGGTGAAAGAAATCAAAGAGGACACTAATAGATGGAGAAATATACCATGTTCATGGATTGGAAGAATCAATATAGTGAAAATGAGTATACTACCCAAAGCAATTTATAGATTCAATGCAATCCCTATCAAGCTACCAATGGTATTCTTCACAGAGCTAGAACAAATAATTTCACAATTTGTATGGAAATACAAAAAACCTCGAATAGCCAAAGCTATCTTGAGAAAGAAGAATGGAACTAGAGGAATCAACCTACCTGACTTCAGGCTCTATTACAAAGCCACAGTTATCAAGACAGTATGGTACTGGCACAAAGACAGAAATATTGATCAATGGAACAAAATAGAAAGCCCAGAGATAAATCCACGCACCTATGGACACCTTATCTTTGACAAAAGAGGCAAGAATATACAATAGACTAAAGACAATCTCTTTAACAAGTGGTGCTGGGAAAACTGGTCAACCACTTGTAAAAGAATGAAACTAGAACACTTTCTAACACCTTACACAAAAATAAACTCAAAATGGATTAAAGATCTAAACGTAAGACCAGAAACTATAAAACTCCTAGAGGAGAACATAGGCAAAACACTCTCCGACATACATCACAGCAGGATCCTCTATGACCCACCTCCCAGAATATTGGAAATAAAAGCAAAAATAAACAAATGGGACCTAATTAAACTTAAAAGCTTTTGCACAACAAAGGAAACTATTAGCAAGGTGAAAAGGCAGCCTTCAGAATGGGAGAAAATAATAGCAAATGAAGCAACGGACAAACAACTAATCTCAAAAATATACAAGCAACTCCTACAGCTCAACTCCAGAAAAATAAATGACCCAATCAAAAAATGGGCCAAAGAACTAAATAGACATTTCTCCAAAGAAGACATACAGATGGCTAACAAACACCTGAAAAGATGCTCAACATCACTCATTATCAGAGAAATGCAAATCAAAACCACTATGAGGTACCATCTCACGCCAGTCAGAATGGCTGCGATCCAAAAGTCTACAAGCAATAAATGCTGGAGAGGGTGTGGAGAAAAGGGAACCCTCTTACACTGTTGGTGGGAATGCAAACTAGTACAGCCACTATGGAGAACAGTGTGGAGATTCCTTAAAAAACTGGAAATAGAACTGTCTTATGATCCAGCAATCCCACTGCTGGGCATACACACTGAGGAAACCAGAAGGGAAAGAGACACGTGTACCCCAATGTTCATTGCAGCACTGTTTATAATAGCCAGGACATGGAAGCAACCTAGATGTCCATCAGCAGATGAATGGATAAGAAAGCTGTGGTACATATACACAATGGAGTATTACTCAGCCATTAAAAAGAATACATTTGAATCAGTTCTAATGAGGTGGATGAAACTGGAACCTATTATACAGAGTGAAGTAAGCCAGAAAGAAAAACACCAATACAGTATACTAACGCATATATATGGAATTTAGAAAGATGGTAACAATAACCCTGTGTACGAGACTGCAAAAGAGACACCGACGCATAGATCAGTCTTATGGACTCTGTGGGAGAGGGAGAGGGTGGGGAGATTTGGGAGAATAGCATTGAAACATGTATAATATCATGTATGAAACGAGTCGCCAGTCCAGGTTCGATGCACGGTACTGGACGCTTGGGGCTGGTGCACTGGGACGACCCAGAGGGATGGTATGGGGAGGGAGGAGGGAGGAGGGTTCGGGATGGGGAACACATGTATACCTATGGTGGATTCATTTTGATATTTGGCAAAACTAATACAATATTATAAAGTTAAAAAATAAAATAAAATTTAAAAAAAAAAAGAAAATTGAAAGGGAGGATAAAGGGATGTAACAATACAAGTAATAAAATTATATGCAACTTATACTGTAAAACACATGAGGAACCTACTAAATAGTAAAGAGTTAATGGGAGTCCAAAAATAAAGGGTGGAAGAAGCTCACTCATGTTGCTGTAGAAGAGGGGAGAGTATTGAGTTTACTTGAAAGCAGTGAAAGTAAAACTATAAATATGTTGGAAGTTTTCTGAAAAGATGTTACTTATGAACTATGAACCTCCTTAAGAATGTAGATAGCTAGTTATCTCTCTTGGGTGATTTTTTGTTGTTGTGGTTTTTGAATATTTGTAGATATAACAGAAAGAGTAATGAAGACAAATTATTGCTTAAAGATAAATGAAGTGAAAGTTAGTTGCAGTCATGTCTGACTTGTGATCCTGTGGACTGTAGCCTTCCTGGCTCCTCTGTTCCTCCCTCCATGGGATTCTCCAGGCAAGAGTACTGGAGGGGGTTGCCACTTCCTTCTCCAGGGGATCTTCCCCACCCAAGGATCAAACCTGGGTCTCCTGTATTTCAGGCAAATTCTTCATCAACTGAGCCACTATGACTGATAAATACTATTAACAGGAAGTAAGTTGGCTGTATCAGGAAGTTTATACTTAGAGCTATTCTATAATATGAATCTATTGAGGAAGAAAAACCAATTTAGTTATTAATAATTCTCTTTCATCCTCCCATCTCTTCCCCTTTCTATGTTTTTGAATGTCTACAGCTCTTCAATTACTAAACTACCTAACTTAGCATCCCTCTGAGGAAGGTCAAACTCCTAATATGGCACTAACTAGATGGCACCCCACTCCAGTACTCTTGCCTGGAAAATCCCATGGATGGAGGAGCCTGGTAGGCTGCAGTCCATGGGGTCGAGAAGAGTCGGACACAACTGAGCAACTTCACTTTCACTTTTCACTTTCATGCATTGGAGAAGGAAATGGCAACCCACTCCAGTGTTCTTGCCTGGAGAATCCCAGGGACGGGGGAGCCTGGTGGGCTGCCGTCTATGGGGTTGCACAGAGTCAGACATGACTGAAGCGACTTAGCAGCAGCAGCAGCATAAATATATTTATAGTTAAACAATAACTATAGTTATTTCCTGAACAGCCTCTATTTTTACCTGTTTTCACCTTGTACTTCTCAGATAGGGTGAGAATAAGAATCAGTACAAGCATGAGTCTTTCTGAACCTGCAGAAATTCTTACCAAAAGACCTCAATTGCCTGTTGGCTGTAGCAGCTGGGAAATAAGGACAAGAAGTACTCATCTCTTGTCTCTATACAAATTGGATGTCTTTCTTTAGTCATTTATCAACCAGGTAATTGACCCAAAGGTGACGGCAGATTTTATAATCATTGGGACAAAGAGCAGTAGGGACTCCTTAAGCATAAACAGCCTTCTGAGTGATGACAGTTAGAGGGAAATAATCAAATTATTTTGGATTATAAGAATTATTTTATTGCAGAAAGTAAGTAATATTTTCACCTTTTCCAGTTTCTTGTTGTCTAAGTTTAACTGCCCCCACCCCCCTGCTCTTGATTCTGCTCAACAGCCATCTTGGCAACTATGCCATGGAATCATTTCCTGTCATGACATTTTTGGAAACCAAAATAACAGCATTTACAATGTAACAGCTAAATATTCTCATAGGATACCTGGGTAAAACAAGCATTTTTGCACAGTAGTTTTGAGTACACCATTGGGTGTGTATTCAGGTGGAATATCATCTGGGTGTCCACAGTTTCTAACTAACCAACAGGCTGATTGGAGCATTGCTTGCTGTCATTCTAAATCATACCTCATGTACACAGCTGGCAATATTCTAGCCTCCAAGCTTTTCCCATTTAGTTCCTTGTTTTAATTTTAGTGTGAATGTATATTTGGTGTTGGATGCTTTTAATAAGAAAAGGCTGCTGTGTAATTTTCTGTAAAAAAAAAAAAAAAGTAGAGGTACATTGTAATATTTCATGGGCGTATGAGACATCATAAATGGAATGTCAGTTGGACAAATTCAATACATTTTGAATTCTTTGGATTTTTTTTTAAAGAAAAAGATTAGTCGTGTTTTTCCAATAGAATTATTTACTCAACCTTTTACATCATCAATTTTCCATTTCAAATTTAGTGCAGAGTAAACTCAGAGAGGTGGTGGGAAAATCATCTGAAGTGTCTGTAGACAGTCAGTGCTCTTAAACCACGATGGCAAGACCTCAAAAATAGATGCAGTCCCATCAAAGTTAAATTGAATGACTCAGTGTCTGGACCACTCAGAAGTGTTTTTTTCCCCCTAGTTAGGAAAGGGGAAACACTTGTCACTTTAGAACTTCAGATTCATGGATGGAGGAAGTTTGTTTGGTTTTGTTTTTAGATGGAGGAAAAATTCCATCACAGGAAGCTTGAAATAAAAACTGAAGCCTCTTAAAAACATATAAAGTAGAAGTCAGATGACTTGTTTTTCATTCATTAGTCTAGAGCTATGCCTGAGAGATCAGTTGATCCAATTCCCACATTTTTTAGACAGAGCTATGAGGCTCCCTTCTTCCTCGTCTGTCATCTTCTTTAAGAGACTGGATAAGCCAGATCCTCACTTTGCCAGACTCTCTTGTATATACAGGTGGCCATGTGACCAATTTTTGGACAACAGTATAAAAGGAACAATTTGCTGGATTGTTTCAGGAGAAAAACAATCTTTTCATTGTTAAGGGGAAGTAGCTAGATGGAAGATAAAAATCTTTCTCAGCCTTCCTGGCTTTATGTTTTTGAAAAGGAGTGTAATACTCAGAGGTCGGCAGCCATCTGGGGACTGTGAGGTGGCAAGACTAGGGATGGGGTGACCACAGAGCAGAAGGATGGGAAGAGCTTGGGTCTTTGGTTCCTGCAGCAAGCCACTGCAACACATCTGGAACATCTTGTCTCTGGTTCTTCTCCTTCATGAGACAATTAAATGTCTTTCTTTCTTAAGCCACTTTTCGTCAGTTTTTCTATTACTCATATCTCTGCACATTTCTAATGAATACATCTTGAGAAATTAATCTGCTCAAGTTCATAAGAGAACATGGTAACATAGTCTTGACTCGAGTACTTGATTAGCCTTCTAATTTCTCATTTCATATATTTTCCTCACTTCTTCTACCCTGTTGCATCACTAGATTATTCTCTGCATGAATAAATGGCTTATTGTCTTGATTAAACCTATTTTTAAGTGTGGGACTCCAGCCTTCTAATTTCTTATTTCATATGTTTTCCTCACTTCTTCTACCCTGTTCCATCACTAGATTATTCTTTGAATGAATGAATGGATTGTTGTCTTGATTAAACCTGTTTTTAAGTGTGGGACTCCAGTAAATTTTATTTGTCCTGTAGATTAGTGTCTGCATTTGCAATCCATTTATCCAAAGAAACTTATGTAAAGTTTATAATCCATCTCTGCACAGAAAGCCTTGACAAAGTAAGCTCTGGATTATTGCATGATTCATTTACATACTGAAAACCTTGATTTGAAAAGAAGATATAACTATTCTGAGTCACAGTAATACTCAGAGAGAATTTAATGTGTCAGCATGCTTGCAAAGTTGATTGTATTTCAAAACCTTGAATTTCTATCCTGGAGACTATTTTAAGGAACAAGTAGATGACATTATACCAAAATAGAAAATTATGAGCAAATATTTTATGAAAAATGTGAAAGTAAGAATAAAATATGTAGGAGACAATATCTCAAAATATAGGGAATTTTAGATGAAAATTACCTGAATATTCAGTTCTGTTCCTATATTTATCCATTTTGTGTAAAAACAAAAACAAAAAACAAAAAACAAAACCTTTTCTGGTTGGTTTGCTCTCTGTTTAAAATAACCATTTTGTGACTCCACAGAATCCTGGGGTTGGAAAGACTGAAAAATTCAGGTTATCCACTATCCAACTTTAAAAGAGAACCCATCAAACCATTCCACTTAGGTGAGGATAGATTCTCTTCTAAATGCTCTCTGTTTCTCTACAGAATAGAGAGTGATCCTGTGTTATGAAGATGTATCAAATCATGTGTTGAGTACTTCTAGATTATTACATGAAGGATGCCAGACAGACAACACTTTGCTCTTTTCTCTATCAGGTCCTTAGAAAACATTTTGTTTTCCACTAGGCTGGCAAATGACCTTTCACATTTCACCATTGTGTTGTGATTGGGTTTGTTTTTCATAAATGATGCCTTCTAGAATGCCTTCAGGGTATAGTGACTTAGTTGTATCACATAGTTCACAGTGACCCTTATGTTCCTTTTGTGTTTTGAAGTGAAGGAATAAGGTTTCAACACAGTGTGTGCTGTTTTTCACTCCTGTGATCCATTCATTGAATTAGGAGACATTTACTTTTCACATAGTACCGGAAATGTGAAGGGGAAACTAGATTCAAAATGCCCATGATACTCATTTCTTTTTATTTTGACAGGCCATCAGTAAATTCTTCTCTTATCCTCACCCATGTTCCTTCTGTTGTAAAATAATAGTATCTTCCTGGTTCTTCTTCCCATCTGGACCAAGGAGAACAGTTGACCAATGACTCTTGGTAGTTGGCTGTTGGACTGATACTTCCTTGTGCTCAGATATACCTCTTAACCAGTTGAAGAAAGAAACCTCTCATTCTTATGGTGACAAATGACTGATCAAGCCAGTATGGTATCAAGCCTGAACTTGGTTGTATAGCCTGGAAGTGACTCCATTCCCTCTAGCTGATATCCTACAGTATGAGGGCAGGAGTTAGGGTTCCTGACTTCTCCTTTATGATTGGCAGCCATTAGAACTGCTTTGGAATGTCCCCCAGAGGTGCCCTGGGCAGGGAGACAAAGTCCTCTGATTTCTCACTAATCCAGGTTCCTACCTATTCCTTAAGTGTTTTTAGGTTCACCATGACTTTTCAGTTCTCTCTTTATTGATACTTCTTCTATCAACTTATCTGTAGTTGGAGTTAATGCCCAGAAACTATCCCATAATCCTAGTAATTATTATCTGTAAAATTAAGTAATTGAAATATTTTCCCTGGATAGTTCTTTGATTATACCACTTTAAATTTCACTTCCCATTCATTCATATCTATAAAAGTAGTCATGGTAATAAAAATTGTGGAAGAAAACACAGAAGTAACTCTTCATCTTGGATTAGGCAATGATTTCTTAAACACAACAGCAAATGCATAAGCAATAGAAGAGAAGACTGTTAACTTGGACTTCATTAAATTAAAAACTTTTGTGCTTTAAAGGACATCATTAGGAAGAAAATAGACAGTCTATTGGCCGAGGGAAAATACTTGTAAATCATATATTTAAACATATATCCATACTATATAAAAAACTCTTACAACTCCATAAAAAAATGACAATAGATTTTTTAAATATGCTAAGGATAAGAATAGACATTTCTCCAAAAAATATATACAAATTACCAACAAGCATATGAAAAGATGTTCAGCATCATTAGCCATTAGGGAAATGCCAATCACAGTCACAATGAAATACTACTTCACATTCACTGCTACTGCTGAGTCACTTCAGTCGTGTCCGACTCTGTACGACCCCATAGACGGCAGCCCACCAGGCTCCCCTGTCCCTGGGATTCTCCAGGCAAGAACACTGGAGTGGGTTGCCATTTTCTTCTCCATTTCCTTCACATTCACTAGCATGGTTTTAACAAAAAAGACACAATATATAATAGCAAGTACTGTCAAGGATGTGGAGAAATTGGAACTCTCATACTTTGCTGGTGGGAATGTAAAATGATACAGTCATTCTGCAAAACAGTTTGGCAGCTCATCAAAATATTAAACACAGAGTTACTGTGATACAGAAATTCTACTACTAGGTATGTACCTATGAGAATTGAAAACAGTCTAAATAATAACTTGTACATGAACATGCATAACAGTATTACTCATAATAGCCAAGAAGTGGAAATATTCTAACCGTCCATCAACAGATGAATGGATAGACAGATGTTATATTGTCACACAATGGAATATTATTTGGCCATAAAAAGAAATAATGATATGTGCTACAACATGGATGAACTGCAAAAACACTACACCGAGTGAAAGAAACCAGTCATAAAAGACCACATATTGTGTGATTCCATTTGTATGAAGAACGCACAAGAAGCAGATCTATAACAACAGAAAGTAGATGAATGGTTGACCAGAGTT
This sequence comes from Bos mutus, assembly GCF_027580195.1. Taxonomy (NCBI): domain Eukaryota; kingdom Metazoa; phylum Chordata; class Mammalia; order Artiodactyla; family Bovidae; genus Bos; species Bos mutus. The sequence goes on from NC_091623.1 coordinate 26,809,353, forward strand.
TGTGGGAAAGAGAGGGACAAGGATGAGAAGTGACTGCTAATGGGCATGGGGTTTCTTTTTGGAACGATGACAGTATTTTAAAATTAGAATATAGTAAGTTTCACAATCCTGTAAATATTTTAAATACCATTGACTTACATACTTACGTGTACTTAAACAGGTAAAATTTATGGTATAAATTATATCCTAATAAAGTTGTTAAAAATAGTTATGGTAAATAAACTGAAAACAATGACATTAGTATTTTATGATTTATTATTTTCATTGTAGACCAAAATGATTAGATTATAAATAAAAATATTAAAAAAGAAAGGCAAAAACATGCATATTGAATTTTGGCAGTGACCTAGGTATTTAGATGCTATTCAGTAAAGCACTGCATGTCAGAGCAGAAGAGATAGCCAGAAGGTTATGTAAAATAAGAACTTGGTGGTGGTTTTGTTGCTAAGTTGTGTCCGACTCTTGTGATCCCATAGTCTGTAGCCCTCCAGGCTCCTCTGTCCATGGGATTTTCCAGGCAGGAATATTGGAGTGGTTTGCCTTTTCCTTCTCCAGGGGATCTTCTTGACCCAGGGATTAAAGCTGGGTCTCCTGCACCGCCGGCAGATTCTTTACTGACTGAGCTACTAGGGAAGCCCCAAGAACTTGGTGCAGGATGCCAATCTCAATTAAGCAGATGCTTAACCTATTTTTTTTTTTTTTTACTAATCAGGATTGAATGGAGAGAGTTGAGATGCCAATAGGGTCACTGTGCTTTAAAGAATATGTTATATGTTGATGGTAAAAGGACTAAAAATCAGGGATTTGGTATAGACCACAACTGTGGGTGTATACTTTATCTTCAGAAGTGTTTCTATGAATCAGGGTCAATTCCCATCAGTATTTTGGGTGGAGAATACTTATCAAAAATGAAAATTTATCAATCTCACCCTAGACCTATGAATCAATATCTTTGCAGGGTAGGGTGATAAAAAAAATGGAAGGAATTTTAATGTTGCTAGGTGATTCTTTTTTATTTCCATCTTTATTGAGTTATAATGGACAAATAAGCATTGTATGTATTTAAAGAGAATGACCTGGACTTGATAGTTCAGTATACATATACATTGTGAAATAACGAGCTAATTAACACATCAAGCTAATTAACATATCCATACCTCATATAGTTAACTAGGTAATTCTGAACACTGACACTAAGCAAGAAGGCCCTGTTGATTGGATTTATGATATTTGTTCTATGAAGTCGCAGAATGTAACAAAGCTTAATTTGAATCATCTCTGGTGGCTCAGAATCCAGCTGCAATGCAGGAGACCTAGGTTCGATCCCTGGATCAGAAAGATCCCCTGGAGAAGGGAATGGCAACCCACTCCAGTATTCTTGCCTGGAAAATCCCATGGACAAATGTACAGTCCATGAGGTTGCAAAGAGTTGGATATGACTGAGCAACCAATACTGGGCTAAGTAAGCCTGAGAATCTCAGAATCTTGAATCAAGGTTTTTATTGTAATTCTAAATGAAAATAGTTTAACAGTTTAAATTAAAGGATCTGATTTAAAGGAGACAAACTGTTGTCACTCAAGGTCATTCACCTTTCCTTCCCAACAAATGCATAACTCCTTACCCTGATCATGAAGGTCTTAAAAGTGACCTTCTTATAAATTACCATTATAGAGGTATGTTATAAGTGATGGCTTGGTATAGTTGAAAGAACGTATTTTGTACTTGTTTCTGGTATATCATGGAATAAATAGATTTTTATGAGTTAGTGTGAGAATTTAACAATTTTTTTTTGATTTTCAAAGTAGAATTTTATTTTATTTTATTTTTAAATTTTATTTTATTTTTAAACTTTACAATATTGTATTGGTTCTGCCATATATTGAAATGAATCCACCACAGGCATACACATGTTCCCCATCCTGAACCCTCCTCCCTCCTCCCTCCCCGTACCATCCCTCTGGGTCGTCCCAGTGCACCAGCCCCAAGCATCCAGTATCATGCATCGAACCTGGACTGGCGACTTGTTTCATATATGATGTTATACATACTTCAATGCCATTCTCCCAAATCATCCCACCCTCTCCCTCTCCCACAGAGTCCAAAAGACTGTTCTATACATCAGTGTCTCTTTTGCTGTCTCGTATACAGGGTTATTGTTACCATCTTTCTAAATTCCATATATATGCGTTAGTATACTGTATTGGTGTTTTTCTTTCTGCCTTACTTCACTCTGTATAATAGGCTCCAGTTTCATCCACCTCATTATAACTGATTCAAATGTATTCTTTTTAATGTCTGAGTAATACTCCATTGTGTATATGTACCGCAGCTTTCTTATCCATTCATCTGCTGATGGGGAATGTTTCCATTAGAAAATATTTTGCATGTGCATGATAATCTGCTTAAAAAATGAATTTTAAGATCATTTGCTCCTCACAAGTAGATTATCTTTTGGGCAAAGAGCAGTCAAGAAGTTGCCCCATCTTTAGGAAAAATGACCCCAAACAGATTAGACAAGCCAGTAATAACAGTAAAGTGGGATATTACCATGTTTTGCCTTTTTATTCTCTGTTTTTTTAAACTGAAGTATAGTTGATTTATAGTATTGTGTGATACAGAAATTACACCCATATTTATTTATATACACTCTTTTCCATTGCGGTTTATCACAGGAGATTGAATGTAGTTCCTGGTGATATAGAGTAGGACCTGGTTGTTTATTCCTTCTAGATGTAATAGTTTGCAGCTAGTAACCCCAAACGCCCAGTCCATCCCTCCTCCTCCCTTCTGCCCCCACCACCCTATCACCCCCTTGACAACCACAAGTCTGTTCCCCATGTCCGTGAGTCTGTTCCTGTTTTCATTTGTGACATATTTTACAGTCCACGTATAAGTGATATCATATGGGATTTGCCTTTCTCTTTCTATCTTTCTTCACTTTTAATGGGATACTCTCCAGTGGCCTCCATGTTGCTGCAAATGGCAGTATTTCATTCTTTTGTGTGGCTGAGCAGTATCCCGTTGTACATGTGCACTACATCTTCACTATCCACTCATCTGTCAATAGATGTTTCAGTTGTTTCCATGCCTTGGCTATTGTGAACAGTGCAGCTATGAACATAAGGGTGCATGTATCTTTTTGAATTATCCTTTTGTCCTGGTATGCCTAGGAGTGGGATTGCTGGATCCTATGGTAATTCTAATTTTAGTTTTCTGAGGAACCTTCATACTGTTTTCCATAGTGCCTTCACCAACTTAATCTTCCTACCAACCTGGACTTTTAAAAAGTTGCTTTAAGTGTTTAGAGTTAATTTTGATTATTTGCCTATGTCCTATCAAAAGAGTTAATTGTATTAGTAGATGGAACGTATTAATTATGTGCTGTTTCATCAAGTGAGATGACTTTAAAAATTCCTGTTAATATTTGAAATTCATTTTTAAACTATTTAGTTCTCAAAGTTCCCCAGACTTTTTGAAGGAATTTTGGACTGGGGCTTCAAGATATGACCTGATGTATAGAAAAATTATTACCCATGTCTATTTAGAACAATCAGATTAAAAAAAAATTTTCATTATGGTCATCTGTTATTTAAACACTCTATTTCTGGACATTGATAATGAAACTTGGAAACTTATAAAATGACCCACTGATTAATGATAGTAATTGATAACAAACTAGGATCATTAGACCTAGAACCATTAGCTGTATTTTTTTAAAGGCAAAACAAAGACAAAGATGCTTTTTTTCCCCCAAACTTTTATTCTATATGATAATATAAGTTCTAGCTAACAAATTAAGATAGGAAAGATAATGTGCGATGACTGAAAAGAAGTGACAATGTCCTTATCCACAAATAATGTGTTTCTGAAAGAAAACCCATGGGAATCTGCAGACAAAAGCTTTTGGAAAATCCAGAAACATCCTGAGGTAAATAAAAGAACCTTTAGAATTTATAGTGTTCATCAAGTTTGCTGAATACAAAATTAAGACCAGAAATTCAATGTAAAAAAAAAAAAAAAGCAACTCAGTAGAGTATGTGTATAACAGCACAACCTTGTAAGAATGCAATACGAAAAATGGTAAAGTGTAACTCAAAAATGCAATAAGTTTAAAAAGCATGGGGAACAGTGTGGAGAGAGAAAATATACAATATCTAGGGAAAAAATCTCACAGAAACTTTTCCTTTTTTCATGCATGAAATTATGAAACTTTATTTACAGACATAAAGTAGATGATCTTAGAATTTTCAGAGACATACCATATTCACAGGTAAGTTTTAGATTCCTAAAAATATTAAGTCTCCTTAAATTTATCTAAAAATTGAATGCCATTCCAATAAAAATTCCTATAGAGCCTTTGGTAAAAATGCACAGAAGTGCACAGCAATTCTACTTTAAAATACAGTCACATATTTTAGTGAAACACTTGCATATATGTACACAAATATTCTTTTTTAAAGCATTGCTGGGTATAGTGAAAAATGAGGAACAGCCTAACTCTCCACTAATCAGGGGATGGATAAGTTAACTGTAGATTATTACTAGCTAACAGTTAAAATAAAGTACTTGTGTCAATCTTCCTATATCAGTAGGAATAGACTTATAAAACAAAATACATGCAAGTTAAATTTAAAAACAAAAATAATAATGTATATTAATTCCTGCATATGCATGTGGTAAAATTATACAGTCTTGCATGGAATTGCTCCCCCCCAAATTTAGGATACCTCTGGAGAAAGAAGAGAGAGAAAGCCTGGGGTGGGATTAGCACTTTAGCTGTGTCTAGAATACTTTAAAGAGTAAATAAATAACATCAATATACAAAAATTGATTTCTGGAGTTTACAGTACTGATAAAGTTTTGAAATGAGCTGACACAAAGCCCTATACTTAGTTAAAATCCTCTCATCAGTATTTGCCATACCTGAAGGCTGCACAGATGGCAAATATAATATTATTTCTCTTTGACAGATGGGTGAACTGGGAGGTTTAATTAGTTTCTCCTAGTTACATAACAAGTAGCTCTGGAAACGAAATATTTTGGTCAATAATTTGTGGGTTTGGCCAACACACAGAATGTTAGATCACAGTGATAAGTCTTTATCATAACATATTTACTTATATATTCTGTTACATATATAAAACTTTATATCTTCATGTATAATCAGATATGGTAGAATAGGAAAACTATTCTTAAAAGTTTGATTTTTCTCATAACCACTGTTGTAAATGAGCTTTTCCATTCTAACATTCCAAATACATAACTTATTAATCATTTTTTTAAAGGTGATAGTCTTTCATATTAAAAAAAAAAGCCAAGAGTATATCAGGTCTCTTACCAGAGCATTTGATTTTCCTACTCCAGAAATGGATATTTAAGGCAAAAGCATCTGGCTTATATTTAGAAGACAAAATTTCTTCTCAAGTCTTCCACTGGCCACTGTGATCGACATAAATTCTTTGAATCTTCCAAGGCCTGTAAAAGATTATGGAAGGAAGACATATCAGGTTAGGAAAACAGCATTAATCTTAAAATACATTGCTTATTTGGAATAAGGGAAAGAGCCTGCTAGGGTTGGAAGGACGTGTTTATGAAAGGCCATAGTAGGAGATAAGACTAGGGAGGCTTGGGTCTTACAACTGAAGATTTTTTGAGGAATGGTGCAGGGTTCTCTTCTTTATGCTTTGCTTGGGAATACTGTCACTCAGCAATTGCAAGCAGCATCTGAAGAAACCATGCAGTGTCAGGTCAACCAAATAGAGATTTATTTTTCTCACAAAGCAAGAAATCAGGAGGTGGGCCAGCCAAGGCAGGTGCAGCCTCTCCAGATAGTTACCAGGGACTAGTGATCAGGTTCCCTGTAGTCTCACAAAGCAAGAAATCAGGAGGTGGGCCAGCCAAGGCAGGTGTAGCCTCTCCAGATAGTTACCAGGGACTAGTGATCAGGTTCCTTGTAGCTTGCTGTTTCACTGGCCTTAGCTTGAGGCTTCTGTCCTTATTCTCTCAGGACAGCTGTTCCACCTCTAGACAGAAAGAAAAGGGAAACTCAAAGGCAAGAGTTCATCCATCTGAGCCATCAGGGAAGCAATATGTAGACAGCAAAACCTCTGCTATTGTCAGGGGCTGTGGTCAATTCATGATTCCGTGTAGTTTTACAGACACATTTTCTAATCCACACTGAGGACCTCCCTGTAGAGCTGAGGAAGGCCCTGCTATTAAAATGATTGAGTGGAATTTCGTGTTATTAATATTCAAATTGAACAGTATCACAATAGCTTTAATGGAAACCCTATCTAGTAGACTTATGTACACTTATGAAATCTTCACGACAGTTAAGCTACCAAACATTTCTCATAGGTGAATGCATAGATCAAAGTTCTTTTAGCAAGGGGAAGATAAGATGCTTGAGAGGTCACGAGCAGTGTCTGCCACAGCGTTTTGCTTCGTAGATTCTCCACAGGGTGTCCTTCCAAGTGGTTTTCCCAGTTGGTAGAAAAACTTGGTGGACCCCAGGACAGGCTGGAGGGAGACAGCCAGGGCAAAAACTTGCATTGCAGTAGCTTCTGGCCTGTGTGTTTTGCCTGGCAGTATGACACAGGGGCAAGTGTGGTTCTGAGCGTCAGACTAGGGTTCAAATCCCAGCTCCTTCCACTAACTCGCTGTGTGGCTTTGATGATTCAGCTCAGTGAATATTTATTAAGTACCAACTATGTGCCAGGCACGCTGCCGTTCCTTAAGCATATGCAGTGAAAAGGGGAGACACAGTCCGTCCCTTCACAGAGCATACTTTCTGGTGGCGACTGAGCCTTTTCTATAAACAGGAGTTGTGGTCAGGGTAAATTTAGTCCTTATAGCATGGAAATGTAGTTAAAATGGTAATTGTTCAGAAGCTGTCCTAGATTTGGTTTCATCCTACCGAAACTAGTACTTACAATTTGGGAGCTTGGATCTCTCCACCAGAAGTTCTGCTTGCTTTTGGATTAATCCCAGGAGTCCTGGGCTTTTTTGGGAGCTAATTAAGGCCAACTATCTTCTCTCTCCCTCTCCACTGTGACCCTAAACCTCATTGGGTTAAGAGCACACGACCTAGTTTCTTCCCTCTGGGGGAAGAACGTTCTCAAATATCTTCTTGGAATCTCAGAAATTCCCTGCTTCTGAAAATTCTTCTATTTTGAAGTCGCTCAGGGACTGGAGTGTATTTCCCCACCCCTCCCTGCTCTCTGGGTAACTCTGGTTTCCTCTCCTAACAGCAAGAACCTGAGAACACTCTGAGCACTCTAGAGACATTGGATGCCTAGGGATGCTGGAATGGGTCCTAGATGATGGCCCTTTGATTCTGGCCCACATGATTCCTGAGCTCTCTCAGGGGTCTAAGGAAATACTGAGAAGAGCAACAGTTCTAACTTTTTTTTGTCATTTCTTTTGCCTTTGGTTACTTAGAACATCCTGGAATATTATAGAGATTACCTCTTACTAAGTAACTTCTATGAGCTAGGTGTGCGTGTGTGTGTGCTCAGTCACTTCAGTTGTGTGACTCTTTGCAACCCCATGGACTGTAGCCCACCAGGCTCCTCTGTCCATGGGATTCTCCAGGCAAGAGTGCTGGAGTGGGTAGCCAGTCCCTTCTCCAAGGGATCTTCCTGGCCCAGGGAACCCACAAACTTCTGTGTCGCAGGTGGATTCTTTACCCACTGAGCCACCTGGGAAGCCCATGAGCTAGGTATTTTTTTAAAATATTATCTCATTTAATAACCTTGCGATTTTCCCCATTTTACAGAAAGGAAACTGAGTCTGCAGAGATGACTTACACTCTGTCCAAGGTCATTTGACTCACAGTGGGTGGGGTCGGGACTAACACCCAACTCTGACTTCAGACTCCATTTTTCAAACCACTATGCTCGACTGGTTGTTTTTGGAATTACCTATTCTTGTGAAATATTTATCACAGCCGTCTTTGGACACAGTTTTGTGGAAATCCCAAATACCATAATGGTTAGCTCTCTTTCCCTTTTAAACTCACAATTCAGTGATATGTCCAGGAAAAGCAACTGTCGTTGCCAAGCTCCTGGGTTTTCTGCCTTCAGCCTGGCTCTCTGCTCGCTTGCCTGGCCCAGTGGGCAGTCACCAGTTCTGAGAGCTTGGTGCACTCTGTGTCCTGGTGGTGACCAGAGCTGGACTCACTACACACGTGCTTCTCTAGGACTGCCTTCTGAAGGTACTCTGGAGGCCTTCCCTTTCCTTAGCCCAAAGTTATGTGCTTGGATGGCACTTCCAGTGTACCTCTCTGAATTGTTGTGAGTTGAGGGCTAAGGAATGGAGGAAAGGCAAAACAAAATCATGCTCTGAATGTCCAAAGAGCAAGTCAAAGGCATTCCTGCTGAACTTTCTGGTATTCCATTCCTAGCTCTGTGGTGGTTTCTACCCAAGGTTGCATGTTTTGGGCATACTTACACTAAAAACTAGGCTTCCCCAGGGGCTCAGCAGTAAGGAAGCTGCCTGTAATGCCAGAGCAGCAAGAGACATGGGTTCCATTCCTGGGTGGGGAAGACCCCCTGGAGGAGGGCATGGTATTCCACTCCAGTATTCTTGCCTAGAGAATACCATGGACAGAAGAGCCTGGCAGACTACAGTCCATAGGGTCTCAAAGAGTCGGACACAACTGAAATGACTTACCACGCACATACTAAAAATTATTTGCTTATCTAAAATTCAAAGTTAACTGAGTGGCATGTATCTCATCTGGTGGTCCTATGTTGGACAATATCTTGTGAATCTTTGAAATACCAACTCAGATGCCACCATCTCTTTCCTGATTCCTCATCCTTCCAATCAGAAGTAAATCTTCTTCCACTGAATCCTTTAGCCCACCTCTAGTTTTCTTTGTGTGTTTAACATAGAGTGATGGAAGCATTTCTCAGAGAGAAGCTGAGACCCAGGTGCTTCTGGTCATTGAGTTCAGCCCTCTGGCCTTCTAGCAATTCAAATCCATTGATGTTCAACAGGAACTAAAACTGTGTGAGTTCTGTCCACACTGAATCTGCACCAGGGGCTGTGGTGACTCTCAAGAGTCTTGTTCTGTAGGGAGAGGAAAAAAACAACCCTGAGAAGAGGGCTGGCATAATGAGCCACCTCAGAACCTTCCTACAGGGGTGAGTACCCTTGGCTTGTCTCTGCTGGAATTTTACGTATATGAATCTTTTTCAAATATGTGTTTAAATTTTTTTTAGGTATATCTGTTTTCTAATTTTGCCTAATGTGGGAGTTAGGGGTAAATTGGTTTCTTAAAATGCTGTCCAGAAGTTTGTGGAAGCAATCACTGGCAGTTTGAAAAATCATCAATTCCTTGGACATTTTCTATCATTTGTACATAAAAATAAAACGGACCTGGAACCATATTCTGGAAATGATCTTTGACAAAGTCTTAAATTCTTTTCATAATCATTGATCTGTTGAGGTTGCCTCTATCTTCTTGATTGAATTTTGGAAATTGGTATGTTTTTCTTTAAGCGTATCATTTTTATTCACACTTCAAGTTTATTTTTCATAAAACTGAATGTATGTATTTTAGCAATGGGGAAAAAAAACCTCTCTGTATCTGTTGATTTGTCTCCTTACTCATTCTTAACTTTTCATAAAGCTTATTTTTATCCAAAGGATTTGTCATGGATTTATTTTTAATTTTATTTTTCTATTTTTGAATTTATTAAGATATATTTTTACCTTTATACTTCTTTTTTGTTCTTTTCAAAAAACATTCTATGTATTTTGGCTGCAGGCTGCAGGATGGTTGGCTGCAGCATTCAGGCTTAGTCGCAGCATGTGGCCTCCTGGCTGCAGCATGCATGCAGAAGGGATCTCGTTTCCCCACCGGGGACAGAACGGTGCCGCCTGCCTTAGGAGTGTGGAGTCTTACCCACTGGACCACCAGGGAAGCCCCTCTTTTTGTTCTCTAGGTTTGCTTTACCTTCTAATTTATTGAAATTGTGTACTTAATTCTTTCATTTTCATGGTTTCTTGGTTTAATAACGGAAGATCATGTGAGTATAACCCCAAAGTTTAAACCATCTCCCTCAACTAAGAAAGAATTAAACACAGTGCTACTTTTTTCAAATCATTTCGAGAAAAGTGAAAACAAGACAAAAGTGTAATCTGTATAACCTGGTTTAACAAATGTTAGGCTTTTGGGGGCATATTGTTTTGGATTGTTCTCTTTCCTCTGCTTTCGTTTTCCCTCTGTACGTATTTTTCAATGACATCTTATTATATACAATTTTGCATTTCTTCAATTTTTAGATAAATTTTAATGTCATAAAATTAAAACCTACTCATCATTTTTGATAGTTGCATAGTTTTCCACAGTTTGGATACAGTATAATTTATTTAAACTATCCACCACTGATGAATATTCACACTGATGAATATTCATGAATATAAATACTAATGAATATTAAATATGCTTCCTGTTTCCTATGTTAATAGGTTCACTATTTAATAAGGGCTAGGAAAGTAATAAGGCAGGAGCCAATAAAAATACTGCCTTAAAAATGATGCTACATACCTCTTTGTGCAGCTACCTTGGTATTTCTAATTTTATTTTCTGCAGTGTTCACATAGGTTAAAGTTATGATACTACATCTTTTGGTCTCTGTATGATATTACCTCCCCCTTTTAACCAAGTAAACTTCCATCGAATTTATAATCTAATCCCATTTCATGTATTCTTAATCTTCTTGGGGACATGAAGGTCATGTTTTCTAACATTTACTTGTATTTCCCTGTGTAGTAGGTATGTAAGTTTGATTTTTAAAAAATCTTGAATGCTGTCTTCAATTTGTTATGCCATAGAATGTCTTTATAAACCAATCCTACGTAGTATTTTTTTCTCCCTGTTTCTCATTTTTCTGTGAGCAGTGGGCTATTCATGTTTGTTGTCTCCCCACATGCTGGTAGGTTAGATTCCAGCTTTCTTAAGCTTGGTATTAGTTATTTTGTTGATTAGCAGATTCCTCTCCTGAAGACTGTAGAGAGAAGGAAGGGAGAGGGACACCTGTGTAGTCCAATAGAGGAAGGTTGATTGGGCCGTGTTTTCTCTCCATATTTGGTGAAGGTGCTATGCAGGCTTCTTGACTGCCTGTTTGTTAGCCAGCTTGCCTCATGCTATATGTAAGCTGCATCTATGCCCAACTGCAATCTTACAACTTGATACGGCCTCTGTAATAATTTGAGGGCTTCAAATGGTGCTTATTCAAATCTTTGAGATACCAATTGAAGGGATGTGTTTTTACTCTCTGCTGTCTTAGAACACCCAGCTATTAGATCTTGTCCTTACAAATAAGTGACTAGGTGCTGGAGAATTTGAGAGTTATTCCTTGACTGTTCTTGTATGCTTTATATCTTATCTACTTTATATAGCTGAAACTCCTCTAAGTGTTTGCTTTGTGGAAGATTATTACCATGGCTTCTAATTTGAAAGTGACTTTCTCATCTTTGATAACCCTTTGAACATCAGTGGAAATCTAAGAATAGGGGGTGTGAGGCACTTACACTTTGATTCACATATCGAGTTCTTTTAACATTATCCTATTGACTTGAACGTCACAAGCTTTTAAAGAACATGTAATGACGAAACAAAGGATGAATATCACCTTGAACTTAAAGGATACGAATTATCATTGTATAACTTTTGTATTATTCTTCATGTGTTGAAAACTTTAAGGTTTCTTCATGTTTCTAAGATACTTCAAATGGTAGTAATGACAATCAGGTTTTGATTAGAAAAAAATGGGGACTACTCTTGAAATAGCTTCGATTGTTTGTTCTTTTCACTTATAACTTTTGACTTGTTCCTACTATCCTGCAGGAACCTCACATATAGTTTATTGGCAGCAACTGCTTTTTCCCCCCCTTTTTCAGGTCAAACATCAGAACTGATTTTTGAAAATGAAAGTTTGCGGGATAATAGAATGTCTTTTTTTCTCTGGCAGTGGGAGTCTCGTTTATTTGAGTAACTCAGTGAAGGGATTGTTTTACCAGGGGCTTACAAGAGATTGGGAGAATGTTTATCTCACTAATCCTGGGGTAATGGAGGGAGAATTTCCTTCTCTCTTCTATGGTTCCTAGACCCAGTGAAGTCAGGAGTGCTAAACTTGACTGAATTTACAGTTTCTTTTTGTTGTTGTTCAATACCTATTTTTTAATTTTATTAATCACTGGAATCAGTGTGCAATCATATATTCATTTTGAGTATTTCTGTATTTCTATCCACATATATAATAGAAGACAAAGTATAACTTCCACTTCTGGAAGATAGGCATTTTATTTTTGAACTTTCTAATGACCTGCCTCTTGAGAAACCTATATGCAGGTCAGGAAGCAATAGTTAGAACTGGACCTGGAACAACAGACTGGTTCTAAATAGGAAAAGGAGTACGTCAAGGCTGTATATTGTCACCCTGCTTATTTAACTTATATGCAGAGTATGTCATGCGAAACTCTGGGCTGGAGGAAGCACAGCAGGAATCAAGATTGCTGGGAGAAAGATCAATAACCTCAGATATGCAGACGACACCACCCTTATGGCAGAAAGTGAAGAGGAACTCAAAAGCCTCTTGATGAAAGTGAAAGAGGAGAGTGAAAAAGTTGGCTTAAAGCTCAACATTCAGGAAACGAAGACCATGGCATCCGGTCCCATCACTTCATGGGAAATAGATGGGGAAACAGTGGAAACAGTGTCAGACTTTATTTTTCTGGGCTCCAAAATCACTACAGATGGGGACTGCAGCCATGATATTAAAAGACGCTTACTCCTTAGAAGGAAAGCTTTGACCAACCTAGATAGCATATTGAAAAGCAGAGACATTACTTTGCCAACAAAGGTCCGTCTAGTCAAGGCTATGGTTTTTCCTGTGGTCATGTATGGATGTGAGAGTTGGACTGTGAAGAAGGCTGAGCGCCGAAGAATTGACGCTTTTGAACTGTGGTGTTGGAGAAGACTCTTGAGAGTCCCTTGGACTGCAAGGAGATCCAAACAGTCCATTCTGAAGGAGATCAGCCCTGGGATTTCTTTGGAAGGAATGATGCTAAAGCTGAAACTCCAGTACTTTGGCCACCTCATGCGAAGAGTTGACTCATTGGAAAAGACTCTGATGCTGGGAGGGATTGTGGGCAGGAGGAGAAGGGGACGACAGAGGATGAGATGGCTGGATGGCATCACTGACTTGATGAACGTGAGTCTGAGTGAACTCCGGGAGTTGGTGATGGACAGGGAGGTCTGGAGTGCTGCGATTCATGGGGTCGCAAAGAGTCAGACACGACTGAGTGACTGAACTGAGCTGAAATGCTCATCAGTGCATATCACTAATAGAAAATATTTTGCCAACTAGAAATAGAGACATAGAATCTTTCAAAGCCAGACATATGGGTTCTATCAAATGTAGTAGATATTTGTGGATTTTACCTACCCAGCCACGCTTAACCCTTCTTTTGCTAAAATTACCATGGCGTTGGCTATTCCATCTCACCTTGGTGGGACTATCAGATGAGATACATCCTTACCCAATGCATAGGAACATGACTCAAGGTATACTGATGAGACTTTACTTTTTTCCTGAGAATTACCCTGTCTCATAAATCCTCATTAAGTTAGGATTGACTTAATGCATGCATAGTACTTAGAAGCAGTATTGGCACAGGGTAAGCAGTATACAAGTGTGAACTTTCTTATTAAGCAGAGTGACAGAACATTAGAGAGTGGTTAGACTTGGAACATTCCACCTGGCTGCCCTAAAGCTCACTCCTAGTTCCTCTACCCTGGTCTCCAGAGTGACCTAGTTCTGTCAGTTCCTCCAAGGCAAGATTATAAAGCATTTCCTCCAATTCTGTGAACTACCCTGTATCCTTCTGATAAATTCATTTTGACTCAACTTTCTCTTCTTGCAATCCAAGAATCCTCATGGATAAAGAAAAACTCTCAGTACAGTTCCAAACATTGGAATTCAGTAATATTCTAAGATTTAAAAATTATTTATATTTACTTTGGAGTGTGTTTTCTTATATCTTCTGAATATGCTGCTCTACTGTTCTGGGAAGTTATGTCAAGCAAAATAAAATATTAGTAGGATTACCTGGCATAGAAAAAGTTGGGACATTCAAAATGATGGAAATAACGTGCTCTTAGTATTATTTTTTAAAGAAAACTAATCATCATCATTAAAATGATATATGCAGACACTGTGCTTAGAGATTTCCAGATATTATTTCTAATCTTTCTAGAAACTCTGCAAATGATTAACCTCATTTGATGGATGGGAAAGCTGAATGTTTGAGGCTTGTACATTAGTTAGCCTCTAACGAGACTTGTAACCCAGTTCTAATCGCTGCAAAACCTGTACTCTCTCCTACAATGACTCAAGATAGCATTCTTAAATTGTGAACATCTTTCTGTTTCGATACTTGAGATATTTGGTTGAGTTTTTTAAATGGTGTGTATTCATTCCTTGATTAAATACGTACTGAGTGACTGTGTGGGTAAGGCCTCTATGAATGTAGTAAATATAGCCTCAGAGAATATGTTTTAGGAAGCGGGGATGGCAATATGTAGAAGAAGGAACTTTGTAGGTTATTTAGAATAAATGTAAAATATATCTACTAATCAAGGAAAGAATAATAGCTGATTTTCATTTTTGTTCAGATAATCCACTCAAAATTTGTTTCAGTTGACTCCAGAGAAATATTTTTCATTGTTCCCCTGAGCCCAATCTATCCTACTCATCGAACATGCGTACATATAGTAGTGTGTTTAGGAGCCATACCATGTTCTAGAGAATTTTAGTTCACTTAATTTCAGGGTATTACTATGCAGGAATAATGTAAAGGGTGTTATTTGATGAAGACAGCTGGAAACTTCTAGAAACTGGATAGAGTCCCAAGTTTACCAATCCTGCTGTTACAATTTTAAACACATCGGAGATGAAAAGCCACCATCCCACCCTCCAAAGAGCTAGAATCTAATGATTGTGTGGAAACTTTCATAGCATCTCTGGACAAATCAGGCAAGTACTTTATTCTTGCCTTTGCTAGCACTTATAATGGGGATCTTTCAGAAAGGGACAGAATACTGTAAACTTTAATCTGTTCCTTCCCTTCAGTCTCACACTATGTAGTATACCTGTTTAGCAATAGAAGGAAAGAGGTTAAACAAGCTGCCCTCATTGACAGTAGAGTTCACCTAGTTTAAGCAGAAGAAATTTTCTGTGTGCTCACAGATATCAATGTTTGCTTTCTATGTAATGGAAAAAGACCATAATGGTAATGAGTATGGCTGAAATGCCAAAGAAGCATAGCCAGGCTTTGGTTCTACCCATTCTGGAAGGTTTTGTATGTATATTCAAATTCATTACTAGTGATTCATTTTATTTTAAAGACTTGGTCTATGTGTGATTGTATTTGAAAAATCTGTGCAGTTGGGGAGACTGTAATATTTCTGTGGAGAAATCAAATTGATAAAAGAAAATAAAAGAGATTCATTAAAGAATGAAGCCAAATAGAGAGTACAAATACCTGAATAAATGATCGAGGGATAAACAGGCTAAGCAGTACCTAAGTGTGAGCTTTTATTTTTATTAAATAGACTGCCAGAAGGCTAGAAAGTGGTTAGAATTGGAACATTCTGATCACCGTGGTCAGTTTCCTGAAGAAACTTTAAAAAAACTCCAAAACTGTATTTTTCTTATAACTGATTTTGATGCAGTAAAATATTCAATCTCCTTTTAATTTTTTTCAAGTATTTTTCATTGGTGGTGGAGGGTGGGGATCAATTACTTATAATAATATAAGAAAACCAAGTTGTGGCTAGTTTTATGTTTCTTATTCTGCCTTAATCTCTTGCAGCTAGCTCGGTGCTAGTTGCACCTAGCTCGAGGGTGCTGGCTCGGAGTCTCACCGGGCTCCCCTGGGAGAGGGTGGGCTCTGTGTGTTCACGTGGGAGGCAGGCTGAACAGAGTGGTCCCAGAGGCAGCACCACGTGCCTTTTGGATCAGCGGCCCCTCAGGTGGGAGGTGCAGAACTGAGAAGTCCAGGCACACAGAGCTCCTCCCCAGAGCAGCATCCCCGGTCAGTGGTACCAAGCTTGGCCAAGGTTTAAAAGATGCAGGCTCCAGGGATCCAGACAGACATTCCAAGCTAGCATATCCAAGAGTGGATCCTGGAAAGCTGCCTTCTTAACCTGGAGATCAGCTAGAATTCCACGCTTCTATTCTAAGTTCTTTGTGTAGAAGGAGTGACCCCCCACCTCTTTGCTCCACCGGCGTGGTTGCAGCCACGTAGGGCCCATGAATAACCACCACCATGTTCTGGAAAAGTAAGACTTGTCTTCGGGGCAAGCTTCTCAGTACATCCTCCTCTTAAGCCTCCATCCACCTCTCTCAAGTCGACAGCTTTGCTGCGTGGTAATCTGAATTTGACAGTTTCATCCAGTTTCCCCATTTTGCGGCTTGGCTTTGCCCTGACCGGTTATTGCTGCTGCTGCTGCTGCTGCTAAGTCGCTTCAGTCATGTCCGACTCTGTGAACCTCATAGACGGCAGCCCACCAGGCTCCCCAGTCCCTGGGATTCTCCAGGCAAGAACACTGGGGTGGGTTGCCATTTCCTTCTCCAATGCATGAAAGTGAAAAGTGAAAGTGAAGTCACTCAGTCACGTCTGACTCTTATTAGGTGGCTAATAACCATGTACCTTAAAGATACATATTGGTGTATAATCATTTCAGTAAAATTACTTGGGAATTGCAGAAAATGGAACTTTACCTAATGAAGTGCCATGACTTTTTTTTAAAAAAAGTTAAAACTCCTCAGCTTTCACCAGGCATTGAAGCTTTGTATGTTTCCTGATGATTCAGAATTGTCATTAAAATATGACTTATTTTACTGAGCTATGCAGTATATTATGGAAGTCATTGAAGCAGATAATTTTCTCCTGCATTTTAATCCTATGTTGTTACGGGTTTTGGTTTGCTTGTGTGCTGCTGTTAGCTCTGCCTTTTCCTTGAAAGCCAGCTGTTTCTGTACCGCTGTCAGTACGTACACATGCTTTCATTTCTGTTTCTGATCTCTGTGGGCTGTACTCCCACATAGCCAAACTGCTGAGAACTAGGTCTTATTTAGAATGAGCTGGATTTTGGGCAAAGCTCTGGCAATCTTTCCTGAGAGTCACTGTCCAGCTCTGGGAGAGGAATACTGTGACTTGTATTCTGGCTGCCCAGAAGGTTTTGTTTACTTGTTGGCTTTGATTGCATGGTTGTGTCTCAGAGGACCCTGTGTTGTTGCAGTGGTTAGTTCTGAATTGCTGAGGAGTTATTGTTTAGAATGTAAAACTTGGAACAAGCATGTGTCCACATGTGTCAGCATGCTCCTGTCTCGCACACTCAGGATGGAGGGAAAGGATGCAATGTCCAGCTGGAATGCGGAGCAGACACAGTCCGATCAGTGATTTTTCTTTCCCTCTTGGGATGGCGGCCATGCTTGGTCCTGGGCTGCAGCAGGAAGGAGACCCAACTTCTCTCTTTCCTGTTATTTTGCCCCCAGAAAAACTGCTTGGCAACTGTCATAACTTCACAGCCCCTTGCATGCTTGGTAGTTTAGGAAAATGCAGCTCCTTTAAATATGCTGATAGTCTAAGCAAAGAAAAGCACCTGCAGGGTTACCTTATGGGAGCAAAGGGCCGAGGCGCAATGTGCAGAGAAAAACTGCCACTGCCCTGGCTGTTCTGAGCAAGGCGATTGGTGCCCCAGAGCGGCCATGTGAGACACACGGCTGGGGGACAGGAGGAAGGACGTTCCTAACTTACAGGCTCAGTCATAGTAGACCCCTTGGTGGTGACAGGTAGGGCCACTGCTTATAGGAGACATATTTACCAAAGCCCATAATTGATGCATGTATTTTTGAGGTCAGTGAGAAGGACCTCCTCCTGGCTTTCTGCTCTTTGCCATTAACACCATAAATCCACCTGCCAAAAAATGAGAGCCATCACCAAGCTTTCTTGGCTTCACCTTTATTTATTTATCTCTACAAAGCTTACTTCCTCTCTTTCTCTCTCTTTCTTCCTGCCTCTCTCTTCTTTGCTCCTCATTCCTTTTGGACCTAGTTCCAAAGTATATTTTATTGAACTACTTGATGCACATTGACTGGGTGTGAAGAGAGGGAAAATCATATTCATGACTATCGGGGTCTCCGTGCCTGTAGTCAGGATGATACAGGGTGCACTAAATAGGATGGTCTCCATGGTGAGGGGGTCACAATGTGCCAGGCTTTTGTGAGATGAAACGCATGGCATATGTCTGGGCATACTTGAAGTCTGCGGTTTCAGAGTTCTGATCCTGAGTTTATCTTGACTGATCAGCATGCAAGGCAGAATCAGAGTGTATCAGAACAAGTGGCAAAATGCGATAGAGCTTCAAAATGACTTAAAAATGAAACCAGAAAAAAAGAGGTTAGAATAAAGTTAATAAATTAATATTTTATTTGTTCAGCTGTAATGTCAGTGGCTATTTTTTTAAAAAACAATTAAGCAGTTATTTCAGCTTTTAAGGGACAGATTTTTAAGTCCTGACAAGGATTTATGATGAAACACTGTGCCAGCTCATATTCTTGTGTTAACGATTATGTAAGAGAAAAGTTTAGGACCTTTGCAATAAGTATCTTGTTTTTCAAATATTAAGCTAATTTCAAATATTGACTTTTAAATTTTGTTGTCAGATTTGTTGTGAAAAATTACTGTGTTTTTATACTTTCAAGGTTTTTTAATCTGTGGGCCTCCACTCAGTCATCGATGGGAGAAGATTTCGGTTGGAGCTGCTCTGGCTTACAAAGGTAATTGTAGCTGTTTGTGGAGAAAGGCTGACCTTCTAACCCCTCACCAATTTATCCAGAGACTAAGTACCGTCCTTTGTCGTATAGCTGCCATATACCTTTTTAATGTGCATTATTTCATATTTGTTTTTTACCAGGTGATACTTAGAGACAAGGATAAAGTGACATTGAATGTAAAAGAAGAAAGTATTGGTAAAGAAATATTCAAGGAGGTGTGTTCAAGTGGAAGGGGACGAGGATAAACCTGTGGCTGATTCCTGCCGAAGTTTGGCAGAAAGTAACACAGTAGTGTAAAGCAATCACCCTTCAATTAAAATAAATAAATTTACCAAGAGACATATTCAGAAACCACAGGGTATTTGACTTCATCCTTTGATTTTATGGTCCCTGTAATTCACTCTTGGTTTTACTATGATCCTTGGATGTATATGTCTTTTTGAAGCCAGACATAGAATAGGTGTCAGGAGTATGGGATCCTAGAGTCTGATTGACAAGTTCCATTCTGGCATCACCCTTAGTTATGTGATCTTGAAAAATTATTTAAGCTCCCTGGGCCTTATTTTACTCCTTTAAAAATGGAAGCAATGAAACTGTTTTCCTCATAGGATTGTTGTGAAATTATAGATCATGAATTTAGAGCACATGGCTCAGTGCTTGGCATGCAATTAGATGCAGCGAATGTCTGTAACTTCTGCTTAGTCTGTTCTAGCTGCAAATGAATTTCTTTTCAAATTCTGACAAGCTAAAGACACTTCTAAGATTAAGTGAAAAGGCAGTTGTCCTTGAAAGAGGCCTACAGATGGCATAAGTTAGGTGAATTAAACACAATAAACAGAGGAAAGCAATAAAATCCACCTCACAGGCATTCAGAAAATATTTGTTATAGTAGAGAGAATTGATGATTAGGTATTAGGAACTCATAGATTTATAGACTCTCTGGATTGGGTGTGGAAATGTAAGTAAATATCATCCTGCCCAACTATCCCATTTAGTGTTTTCTTGTCCTTACTGTATTCCTGTGGGATAGACATTCATCCTAATACTTGAACCCTTCCCCTGATGGAACCCCATCCATGAGCAGCTAGGTCTTATTATGTGAAAAATCTTTTAGTTTGAGCTGGTCTGCTCCTCTTGTTCTCACTCATCCTTTCTAACTTGGCTTCTGTGGCTCTTCATACATCAGTGACTCACAACTTTGAATATACTTATTTTCTATATTTTCCACTTCCTTCTTTCCAGATGTAAATCCCCAGTTCCTTCAACCTTTCTCAAATGACATGATTTCAAGTCCTCTTATGTTATGATTGATAACTTTAGGACTAGACTTATTTCAGTCAGAAATTATATTTTGCTATGAACCAATAGGAACCACCAAACTAGAGGCTTAAAACAGAAGGGAGTTTATTTTTCTCTCACATAGCAGAGACCCTGCAGTAGACAGCTCCGTGGTGACTCAGCAGATTCATCAGGGACCCAGGACCTTCTAGGTTTCTCCTCTGCCTGAAGGTGTGATTCTCGTTCTCAGGCTCTGGAGGTGGCCACTGTGGCTACAGCCACCAGTGTTCCCATTGCAGGCAGGGAAAAATGGGAAGAGCCCAAAGCAATAGAGTGCAAGCCTCCTGAGTCTGCTTCTCCTTTTAAGGAGCTTTTTAGGACACATTAACAGCAACTTCTATTTCTTACTGGTCAAATTGTATCACATGCCCAATTCTAATGCAAGAGAGGTGAGAAAATGTAGTTTTTAAGCAATGTTTTGTTGCTACCCTAGATAAAAGCAGGGTTCTTTCGGTTAAAAAAAAAAAAAAAAAAAAGAGTAGGTTAAATATAAGATATGCAGTGGATAGTCTGCATCAGGATGTCCTCTTAATATATCCTCTTCTGAATTGTGGCTCCCCTGCTTCAACAACAGTCTAGATATGGGATGACCCTGAGGAGAAGAATGGGACTGTGTCTGTCTTTGGAAACCCAACTTCAGAATGTGGTACTGATTGATGGAAGATCAGAGAAAAAACACAGAGCAGTCCTTCCTTACTTGGGCAGATCTTTGTTTATCCAACTGATCTGAGCTCAGAGCCAATAATCTAACTGTTTACTAAGGCTTCCTATCTGTTGAAAGTTGAACACCTGCTCTTTGCTGGCCTGTTTTCTGCTCTACAGTATCATTGGTGCACAAATATAGCAGGACCATAAACCAGTTTCCAGTTGTGCTAATTTCTTCATAAAGGCATAACTTATTAAAAGCTTATCAATAAATAGCATAATTGTAAAGTCATTTTATAAACGTGTGTAAGTTACTTAATAAAGTTCTGTATGGCATATGTGTTAGTACCAATGATATTTTAATAAATTACTCCAAAGTACAGTCCTGTTGGGATGGATGGCACCTAGAAAATTCATCCAACCACATTTTGATAGCTTTTTTTCTGTCCAAGAATCCCAGATTCACTGGAAGGGGAATGGGAAGGAGGAAGCATAGTAGTAACCTTTCAGAAACACTCTAAATAAAAGCAAAGAAAATGCATGCTTACTATACAAGGAGTCTTGGAAACTTATTCCTGGTCTCTGAAAGTAAAAGATGAGATGAATTGGTGTATCACTGACATCAACCAGTCACCATTCTCTCTAGAGAGAAACTTAGACCTCGATAGCTCAACTAGTGGTTGTGGTATAATAGTCAAGGGCCTTCTTCTTGCCTAAGTCTAATGAATACAAGCATGTGATGAGTAACTTCATTCCAAAAAACTTGAAAAATGCCTCAATTGGTTTGTTCTCTGGCCCATTAGACAAAGATTGTTTTCAGCACCAAGAATGCTGGCATTTAACATCACTTAGGAGGCCAAGTTGAAGAGTATACTCTTTTCATGTTGTTTTCTACTTCATTTCTGTGTTAGAGATAGGAGTGGAATGTAAGCTCACAGTCCAAGAATAGGTGAATAGGTGGATGAATGCAGATTGCATCTGGTCTCCACATACTCTTAGTTGATTCTTGGAGAATTTTATGTGACATTCAATGAAAGCTTCTCTTCGGGAGGTTTTCCTATTAGCTCATAGGAAAAAGTGGCAAAAAAAAAAAAAGTTAAATATATGGTTACTGATTTCATAAAGGCAATGGTAGCTTTTGTGGTAGGGGGAAAAAAGTCCAAAAATGCATTTTACTTATAATCATTAGCTCATGTTTTCTGTGAGTTTCAATATGATCATATATTTTGCAGTGCTCCCAGCAGGTACTAGTGGTAAAGAACCCACTTGCCAATGCAGGAGATGTAAGAGATGTGAGTTCAATCCCTGATTCAGGAAGATCACCTGGAAGAGACCATGGCAACCCACTGCAGTATTCTTGCCTGGAGAATCCCATGGAGAGAGGAGCCTGGTAAGCTACAGCCCATAGGGTCACAAAGAGTCGGATGCCACTGAAGCTAGTTAGAACGCACACATTCATTTATTTAATGAATATTGCTCATTTACTTTGTACCTACCATATGCTTGGTATTGTGCTAAGTTTGGAGAATGCATAAATCTGTGAGAAACTGTTTCTGCCCTCATAAAACTTATGATTAAGTGGCTACTGATAGCTTACCTTTGTATTGTGTTTTGAAGTTTTTCAAGTGCACAAGCATTGTAACAAAATCTTTAAGAAAATCTCAAGGGAAGTAGGGTAGACAATAATAGTCCCATTTTAAAAATGAAGAAATTGAGGCTCACAGAATATTAAGCAACCTATCTGATTGCACAGAAAGTTAGTAGCAGAGAGTGTTGATTGTTAATTCTTCTAAGTTTCACATTTTAATGGAAAGAGTTATTTTATATGTGAAATTTTCCTGTAAGAACCTTAGGTGAAGTTGGATGTCTGTTTTTAACCTCTTACAGTAATAATAATGTTCTGACCTAGATTCCTGAAATATAGGTATTTCATCCAGACTGACTTACATATTGCAGATCTGTACTATTGATCAAATGTCATGAAAAGAAATAGCAATTGAATTTGTTGGTTGTTGAACCTACTTTGTAGTCAAAATTCTAGTGGTCTCAGAATGACTGGAGTCTGCCAGTTAAGGTTTGACTCTTATCATATGGCAGCTGTGGTAAACTTCATAAAGACTCACAGGCAGTTAAGAAGTATGTAGTTCAAAGTGAATCATATTTAAAGGATTACTTAAGAAAATGGGATCATGTCTCCTATATCCCAAAGAAGTCAGATAACATGTTTTTTTGTTTTTTTTTTTAACATCACCAAAAACAGACTTTCCCTCCTTTAATCTTCTTTCCACACAACTTTTGTTTCTTATTTCAGAGTAGATTTTGTGATGGTTTCTCTCTCTCTTAATATAGCCTTCTGTGAGAAAGGTTAATCTTTGCAGGATGGAAACCACAGAAAATACGGACATGGTCAGCAAATGTTATTACTTCTTTTTACAGGAGGCAGAGTGTCTGAACCAGTGATTCTCAAGCCTGGCACATACCAGGGCCAGCTGGGTGCTTATAAAATGTGCTGCTGCCTAGGTCCTAGTATGCCAGAACCACACCATCTCTGGGGTGGGGCCCTGGCATTTGCATCATTTTCAGATATTCGTGGGTGATTCTCAGTGTGCAGGCCAGGGTTGAGAACAGCTAGAAGCTGCCATTTCTGTTGAAAGGATAGAAATCAAATCAAGCTAACTTACACTAAAGTGCAAACAGCTTTTAGTGTCATTTGAATTTCTGAAATCAGTATCTAGTGGATATTTTGGTCAGTGTGATGAACTCTAATGACAATAGCCAGGCAAGGGCAGAAAATGTTTCGAGCAGGAGACCATTTTGTACGTTTTGAATTTCACCAGTGTGATGGCTATCCCATCTCAGCTTAGACAATTGCTTTCCTTATGCGGCCCTGGCTTTGAATTTAACTTTAGCTTCCTAAAACCAAATGTGTTAAGACACTTATTTGATGCCCAGATTTGAGTAGATTTTTCTTAAAACTGGAATTAGAGGAAGAACCCCATGGACAGGGGAGCCTGTCAGACTACAGTTCATAGGGTTGCTAACTGTTGGACACGACTGAAAAGACTTAGAACACACACATAGAAATAGATTGAGTGCCCAGAGCCCTGGTGCCCACCTGCTTTACTCCTGTATCATTACAGCTCTATCTGTACAGGGAAAGCAAAACGGACACCCTGAAATAGTCAGTGGGATAGCAACATATGTGAAACCTAATTTTTTTTTTAAAGGTATTTTAGCTAATAAGGAAGAGTGTGGGTATCAAATTATCAAAGTATTTCTCAGATCTTCTAGTCACCTAAAGTGTATTCACCTATTTATTACATTTTCCTGTGCGTTAACCTGAGCTTAGCATTTATACATTCAGATTAGAATGCCTATTAGTTCAGTTCAGTGCAGTTCAGTCGCTCAGTCGTGTCCAACTCTTTGCGACCCCATGAATCACAGCACACCAGGCCTCCCTGTCCATCACCAACTCCTGGAGTTCACTCAGACTCATGTACATCGAGTCCATGATGCCATCCAGCCATCTCATCCTCTGTCGTCCCCTTCTCCTCCTGCCCCTAATCCCTCCCAGCATCAGAGTCTTTTTCAATGAATCAGCTCTTCGTATGAGGTGGCCAAAGTACTGGAGTTTCAACTTTAGCATCATTCCTTCCAAAGAACACCCAGGGCTAATCTCCTTCAGAATGGACTGGTTGGATCTCCTTGCAGTCCAAGGGACTCTCAAGAGTCTTCTCCAATACCACAGTTCAAAAGCATCAATTCTTCGGCGCTCAGCCTTCTTCACAGTCCAACTCTCATCCATACATGACCACAGGAAAAACCATAGCCTTGACTAGATGGACCTTTGTTGGCCAAGTAATGTCTCTGCTTTTCAATATGCTATCTAGGTTGGTCATAACTTTCCTTCCAAGGAGTAAGCGTCTTTGAATTTCATGGCTGCAATCACCATCTGCAGTGATTTTGGAGCCCCAAAAATAAAGTCTGACACTGTTTCCACTGTTTCCCCATCTATTTCCCATGAAGTGATGGGACCGGATGCCATGATCTTCGTTTTCTGAATGTTGAGCTTTCAGCCAACTTTTTCACTCTCCTCTTTCACTTTCATCAAGAGGCTTTTGAGTTCCTCTTCACTTTCTGCCATAAGGGTGGTGTCATCTGCATATCTGAGGTTATTGATATTTCTCCCGGCAATCCTTATTCCATCTTGTACTTCTTCCAGCCCAGCGTTTCTCATGGTGTACTCTGCGTAGAAGTTAAATAAGCAGGGTGACAATGTACAGCCTTGATGTACTCCTTTTCCTATTTGTAACCGGTCTGTTGTTCTATGTCCAGTTCTAACTGTTGCTTCCTGACCTGCATATAGGTTTCTCAAGAGGCAGGTCAGGTGGTCTGGTATGCCCGTCTCTTTCAGAATTTTCGACAGTTTATTGTGATCCACACAGTCAAAGGCTTTGGCATAGACAATAAAGCAGAAATAGATGTTTTTCTGGAAATAGATGTTTTTCTGGAACGCTCTTGCCTTTTTGATGATCCAGCAGATGTTGGCAATTTGATCTCTGGTTCCTCTGCCTTTTCTAAAACCAGCTTGAACATCTGGAAGTTCCTCTCTTAGCAGTTTCCGAATAGCAGTTTCCAAATTCGAGGATCATTACTTCCTTAGCTCTTGAGGGTAAAAGCCAACCATGTTTCCATGTATAGATCTGTGGTTGGAATCTTACTCAGTTATTCTGATAGTTACAAAAGAAGGCATTGATTGATGTGTGATAGGAGAAGAGTATCTAATTTCAGGAATATTTTATTTTGGGAGCAGGTGAGAATTAAGGTTTTTGTTTTACTTTTTGCTTTTGTTTTATGTCTCGATGAATTCACCATTAAATCACTAGTAAATATTTTTATGGGGCTTCCCTGGTGGCTCAGTGGTATAGAATCTGCCCTCAGTGCAGGAGCCGCAGGTGATGCGGGTTCAATCCCTGGGTCAGGAAGATCCCCTGGAGGATGGCATGGCTACCCACTCCAGTATTCTTGCCTGGAGAATCCCATGGACAGAGGAGCCTGGCACTCTATAGTTCATAGGGTTATGAAGAATCAGACAGGACTGAATTGACTTAGCACATACATACACATACCTTTACAGACTATGCTTTTTCTATTCCTGTAACTATTGGAGTTTATTCTCACCTTTCCTCTTTTATATTGGGCATGTTTGGTTTGGGACTTCCCTCGTGGTCCAGGGGTTAATACCCTGGTGTGGGTTTGATCCCTGGCCAGGGAGTTCCACATGCCTCTAGCGTGGTGAGGCCAAAAAAGATTTTTAAAAAATGTATATATTAGGTATATTTGCTCATTGCTAAACCTTTTCAGTTATTCATGATCCTAATTCAAATTTTTAGGTGAAATAAAATGCATTTCCTTTTAGATTATGTTGCAGACATCAAATGATTTAAAAAAATAAGAAAACACAACAAAGTAATTATTCTACCATGAGCTTAATGAGTCATGCTCTGGGGCAAAGTGGGGATTGGCAGAAGAAAGCAGTGAGGTGAAGAAAAGCAAAAAGTAAAAGCAGGCATGTATCATGAAAAACTCCAGCCAGGGCTGAGGGGCTGAGCGCTATTGATGCTGCTTTATGATATGTGTCAAAATAAATGCAGGAAACAGCTTTTGCTTCAAAGTTTGGAATGCTGTGGTAACTGATATTTAAGTCAAGGAATGTTACAATTGGAAGAACTGACCTAAAGCTCTTTCCAAAACCATCAATTTTATTTATTAAACTTACTGACGAAAAGAAAAGTGACAAGACATAGATCATTTATTTATTTGACAAGGTACTCAGAGTTCTTTTCCTTGGTAGAGCAGCAATTAAGATGGGTTTTATTATGCTCGGCATGTGCATTGCCCTGCTTTAAAATTGTTTACATATTTACTGGCAAGGCACTAATGAAAATAAATCAGCCCAAAGGACTTTTATCTCCCTGTCTGTGGAACACTGTGAAAATTGCATTTTTAATGGATGATGACCACAGTTGTTTTTAGGATTCCTGAATGAAGTCATGAAGTCTTAAGAATTTTGGAACCCAAAATTTTGACTCATGTTACAATTTGAGTAACTGCTTTATAGAAAAGGGCCTGGTCTAATTTTGAGCCCGTGGCTTCATTATCTCAAGTTGGAGGCTCATTTGCTGAGAATGATGATTGTAAGTCCCATAATTAAGGCAAATTTTTACTTCGAGTTACTCAAGTTATGAGAAAAGAGATACATAGAAGTCACTATTTCTCAAATCAGGTGTCCTGTGCTACACTTTGGAAGTTATGTGTGCCTCAAAATAGAGTGTGGGTCCCTCTGCAAAAAAGGCTTAAATTCTCTCTCTCTCTCTCTCTTTTTTTTTTTTTTTTTGGAGCAAGATTTCTAAGAGACTTTAACATGCAAGTGGACATTGCGAATAATCAGGAAAGGACATGGCATTCAGCATTTCCCAGACTATTATCAAGCAATATCTATTGTCATCTCTTAGAACTCTTTTTCTCAGAACATAGTTAGGGGAAATCTGCCAGGAGCGATAGGGTTCCTCGTAAGTGCACAGCTGGCAATGAGCCACTCTGGGTCGCTGTCTTCCAGATGGTCATTGGTGCGCCTGATTCAAGAGCAGGGCTTGGGAGCCTCTTCTCTGTGCTACTTGTATTTGTACTTTCTGAGAGAGCGCATCCAGAGGAGTCTACTGGCCACTATCCAATATGTACATGCTAAGTTGCTTCAGTCCTGTCCGACTCTGTGCAGCCCTATAGACTGCAGCCAGCCAGGCTACTCTGTCCATGGGATTCTCCAGGCAAGAATACCGGAGTGGGTTGCCATTCCCTCTTCCAGGGGATCTTCCCAACCCAGGGATCAAACTCACATCTCTTATATTTCCTGTATCAACAGGCAGATTCTTTACCACTGACATCACTTGGGAAATCACCATCCTATATGGTCCACTCCTTTTGATCTGTCTTTAACCATGGTGCCACAGAGTACTTTGGCCTTTATACATAATCTTTTGGCCTTAGCATGAATTTGTGGACCAGTTGGTGATGGACAGGGAGGCCTGGTGTGCTGCAGTCCATGGGGTTGCAAAGAGTTAGACACGACTGAGCAACTGAACTGAACTGAGGACAGGTAATTAAGCATTAGGACTGTTCTGTTCAGGTGGCATCCATCTTCATGTAAGATATTTGTTCAATCATTCTTTCAGCAGTATAAGATACCTATTATATATTGAACACCACGTTAGGCTATGGGGATACAAATATGAATAAGGCATCCTCCTGGTTCTCAAGCAATGTATGGGTCATTTAAACCATTTATATAATGGTTGTTCTTGCTTGCTTCTTAGGATCTTATTTGGATATACAATTGGCCACTTCATTTTTGAAAGTTACTTTGCCAACAAAGGTTCATCTAGTCAAGGCTATGGTTTTTCCTGTGGTCATGTATGGATGTGAGAGTTGGACTGTGAAGAAGGCTGAGCACTGAAGAATTGGTGCTTTTGAACTGTGGTGTTGGAGAAGACTCTTGAGAGTCCCTTGGACTGCAAGGAGATCCAACCAGTCCATTCTGAAGGAGATTAGCCCTGGAATTTCTTTGGAAGGAATGATGCTAAAGCTGAAACTCCAGTACTTTGGCCACCTCATGCGAAGAGTTGACTCATTGGAAAAGACTCTAATGTTGGGAGGGATTGCGGGGAGGAGGAGAAGGGGACGACAGAGGATGAGATGGCTGGATGGCATCACTGACTTGATGAACGTGAGTCTCAGTGAACTCCGGGAGTTGGTGATGGACAGGGAGGCCTGGCGTGCTGTGATTCATGGGGTCACAAAGAGTCGGACACGACTGAGCGACTGATCTGATTTGATCTGACAGATGATTGAAACATATACATCCTGCTCCTGCTGTAGCTTCAGTCGTGTCCGACTCTGTGTGACCCCATAGACAGTAGCCCACCAGGCTCTGCCGTCCCTGGGATTCTCCAGGCAAGAACACTGGAGTGGGTTGCCATTTCCTTCTCCAATGCATGAAAGTGAAAAGTGAAAGTGAAACCGCTCAGTCGTGTCTGACTCTTTGCAACCCCATGGACTGCAGCCCACCAGGCTTCTCCATCCATGGGATTTTCCAGGCAAGAATAGTAGAGTGGGTTGCCATTTCCTTCTCCAGGAGATCTTCCCAACCCAGGGATTGAACCCGAGTCTCCCACATTGTAGGCAGATGTTCTACCCTCTGAGCCACCAGGGAAGTCCATTGGCAGGTCAGTATAAACCACCCGCCGCCCCCCACACACACAGGGTTTTTGCCATAAGCCGTATGGGGTCACCGCTGAACTGCAGAGCAGGTCTCCTCACTTGCTTTGTGCAGAGCATGTCATTCATTCACACAAGCACACTGTAGAGTTAGTAAAGTACAGTGGAAAACATGTTCACTAGAAGAACAAAGAACTAGAGCTCCAAGTATCCTTACTTTGTCCTGAAGAGTCCTGGATGAACCCCCAAGATGACAGGTTGCTGTTGAGCCACAAAAGATGCCAGGATTCCTGGCCTCTGGAGGAGAAGAATTCAATCCAGGGCCAGAGACAAGGCTTGATTGCTCAGAGCTTTTGTGTAATAAAGTTTTATTAAAGTATAAAAGAGATAGAGAAAGCTTTTGACATAGACATCAGAAGGGGGCAGACTGATACTGAGTCTAAATTTTCTGCAGTATTCCCCCACAGAAACCAGCACCAGGCAGTGCCAGCCCGGGCATGGGCGACCAGGAATGCACTACTTGTTGGGTGTTTAATTGGTAACGAAGGTGGATTATGTTCTCTTCCCCCGGCAGGAGACATGGTGAAATCTGTATGATGCCATATTTTTTCCCTTGTGCATTCTCAGGCCAGGCAGCCCAGATGGCTCCTGACTGACTGTAGGCCCGGAAAGGAACACAGCAGTAGCACCCAGAGCAAGGCCAGAAGGAACATTTCAGCAGCAATTGCGTGGATCTTTGCTGCCCGGGGGCTCTTCATCCCTGTGCTTCAGTGCAGGCCTTGATGAAGAACAGAAGTCCAGGGCAAGAGAAAAATTAATTTGTTCTCTTATCTGCGTTTAGAAGGATCCTGTGCTCAAGGCTTCTTGGGCTTTAGATTCAAACACTGCAGTGTAGAGGGATCCCTGCACCGTTGGGTTCTGATTAAATATGTTGTAAATTACATGCTGGAACATCAGCAGGTTACAGGTGTATTTGGGTTTAAAAAAGGAAAGATTTCCACCTGAAAAGTTTAGATACATCTATATGAATATACTTCATAGTTAAAGAAAAAGTTGGGATGTCTTGGGATAGAAAGGATACAAGGCAAAAATGACTGAATTTACTATTGATATTGACACCAGTTGCTAAAAAGATTGTTTTGGATTACTTTTCATTCATAGCCTGAGAGATAGTGTGTGGGAAAGGTACTCTTCGTGGGTCTTCTCCTCAGAACCACATCACTCACCCTTCTTTTTGAATATTCTGCAAAGCAGCAATCTCATGCTTTATTCTTTATGGGTTCACTGGGGCTTCCCCTGTGGCTCAGCTGGTAAAGAATACAACCGCAATGTGGGAGACCTGGGTTTGATCCCTGGGTTGGGAAGATCCCCTAGAGAAGGGAAAGGCTACCCACTCCAGTATTCTGGCCTGGAGAATTCCATGGGCTGTATAGTCCATGGGGTTGCAAAGAGTCAGGCATGACTGAACGACTTTCATTTTCACTTTCTCACTTAGGTAGCTACTGACCCCAGAACTAAGTTTTTCCTTCAATAGTTCTTTGCACATATGTTTTTCACAGTCCTCTGAGGGCTTACTCACCATGTGGCAGACACAAGTGCAAGGCCCTTGAGGAAATACAGCAGTGCACAAGACACACTCCCTATTGAAACACACATGCAGGCAGATTCTAGCCACTGATGGAGTGGTGTGAACAGGTGTGTGAATATGCTGCTCAGACTTCCACACAATTGCACTCATCTCACACGCTAGTAAAGTAATGCTCAAAATTCTCCAAGCCAGGCTTCAGCAATACATGAACCATGAACTTCCAGTTGTTCAAGCTGGTTTTAGAAAAGACAGAGGAACCAGAGATCAAATTGCCAACATCCGCTGGATAATCAAA
This sequence comes from Bos mutus, assembly GCF_027580195.1. Lineage (NCBI taxonomy): Eukaryota > Metazoa > Chordata > Mammalia > Artiodactyla > Bovidae > Bos > Bos mutus. The sequence continues at coordinate 26,840,351 of NC_091623.1, forward strand.
AAAGCAAGAGAGTTCCAGAAAAACATCTATTTCTGCTTTATTGACTATGCCAAAGCCTTTGACTGTGTGGATCACAATAAACTGGAAAATTCTGAAAGACATGGGAATACCAGACCACCTGACCTGCCTCTTGAGAAACCTAAATGCAGGTCAGGAAGCAACAGTTAGAACTGGACATAGAACAACAGACTGGTTCCAAATAGGAAAAGGAGTATGTCAAGGCTATATATTGTCACCCTGCTTATTTAACTTATATGCAGAGTACATTATGAGAAATGCTGGGCTGGAAGAAGCACAAGCTGGAATCAAGATTTCCAGGAGAAATATCAATAACCTCAGATATGCAGATGACACCACCCTTATGGCAGAAAGCAAAGAACTAAAGAACCTCTTGATGAAAGTGAAAGAGGAGAGTGAGAAAGTTGGCTTAAAGCTCAACATTCAGAAAACTAAGATTATGGCATCCAGTCCCATCACTTCATGGCAAACAGATGGGGAAACAGTAGAAACAGTGTCAGACTTTATTTTTTGGGCTCCAAAATCACTGCAGATGGTGATTGCAGCCATGAAATAAAAGACTTACTCCTTGGAAGGAAAGTTATGAGCAATCTAGACAGCATATTAAAAAGCAGAGACATTACTTTGTCAACAAAGGTCCATCTAGTCAAGGCTATGGTTTTTCCAGTGGCCATGTATGGCTGTGAGAGTTGGACTGTGAAGAAAGCAGAGTGCCAAAGAATTGATGCTTTTGAACTGTGGTGTTGGAGAGGATTCTTGAGATTCCCTTGGACTGCAAGGGGATCCACCCAGTCCATCCTAAAAGAGATCAGTCCTGAGTGTTGACTGGAAGGACTGATGCTAAAGCTGAAACTCTAATACTTTGCCCACCTAATGCGAAGAGCTGACTCATTGGGAAAGACCCTGATGCTAGGAAAGATTGAGGGCAGGAGGAGAAGGGGACAACAGAGGATGAGATGACTGGATGGCATCACCGACTCAATGGACATGGGTTTGGGTCGGCTCCGAGAGCTGGTGATGGACAGGAAGGCCTGGCGTGCTGCAATTCATGGGGTCGCAAAGAGTCAGACAAGACTGAGTGACTGAACTGAACTGAACTGAACTGATGCTGCTTAAGGACTCCAAGAGACAAAACAGCAACCTCCTTTTGTATAAACACGGATCGCATGTTCTTATGTTCTTTCAGAACTACACTTTGCGACTTGTACGCACTCTTGAAGCAGCAGGACACCATAGCCCTTGTTCCCTTTGGACGCTCACCTTCTGGGACCATAAGTGCATACTTGGCATATTTAGGCCATCAGCAGCCTCCAGCGTGGCTGATTGTCTTGTCTGGCACTCTGTTTCAGAAGCAAGTCTATGATACATCTTTCTTTAAGATAGATTATTCTCTGATTTATGATAATAGTTTAACATTTTAATGAAGGGGCTTTCTAACTTTTATTACATGTTGCCTCATTTAAAAGATCATATTTATTTACCATATATCATTGATTTTAAAAACACATATTTTTTCGTATGTTAACAGTTTTTAACAGGATGTTTTACAGTCAATGGCATGCCATCATCTAGTTACCAATATGCCTCCCTATTCTTTAAAAACACCTCTTTCAAGACACATGTCTCAACTGGGGGAGCACTGGAGGCCCTTCACCCTGCCGATGTTTCTGGTACCTGACACACTAAAGGAATCCAGGCATCCATGCTGCTTGGGTCCAACAGTTGTAAGAAAACCAGGGCACCTTATCTTATATCCTGACATATTATTGTGTCTCCCTTTTGAGAGAGGGAACAATGGCATAGTTAATATGGGATAAAATTGATTTGTGAATTTAGACTATGTCACGGGCTTCCCTGGTAGCTCAGCGGTAAGGAACCCACTGCCAGTGCAAGTTCAATTCCTGGGTCGGGAAGATATCCTGGAAAAGGAAATGGCAAACCACTGCAGCATTCTTGCCTGGGAAATCCCATGGACAGAGGAGCCTGACTACAGCCTACAGTCCATGGAGTCACAAAGAGTTGGGCACAACTTAGCGACTATTAATAAAAACAGCAAACAACAGAGACTGTGTCTAACATTCAGTGAATGCTGCAAAGTATGTATTTTTCTACTATACACACGGGCATATTTGAAGAATATAACAGGTGGAAAAGGCACTTCCATATGATAAGCTAAATGATTATGGAGAGGTGTAGTAATACAGTATATGGATAAAACCAAATGAGGGATCAGTTAATCAATATGAATCCTGAGCAGGAAGAGGCTATTTTGGGGTTGGGAACAGTTAATGGAGGATATGAGAAGTAAACTGGCTTTTGAAAGCAGTAAAGGATTTGTATAAGAAGAAATGGGGGTGAGGGAAAATATGTTTTTTTCCCTAAATTTTTTTACACATGTATCTCCGGTAGAGGAATTCAAAGTAAATGCGTATTTTTAGGCTCTGAACATGCACTTGAAAATACATCATGCATTTATGAAATTGACTGTTTTACTAAGAACCAGTTAGAATACTTCTGCTTTTCTGGGAATTTTGAATATTTTTCACTAACTCCGGGTGGCAGAGGAAGGCGGCAAAGCACTGACTCATCTCTGAGATAGTGCAGAAAGGATTGGCTGGGCAGACTTAATTCCAGAGAGGTTTCAAGGGGGCCTGACTATCTCAGACCTGAATGTGAAATGAGTATAACCCATGACTCACAGAAAACTCTTGAAATGGGTAAAATGACTAAGCCATTCTCATCTGAAACGAGCTGGACTAGGCCACACTTGGATTATTTAGCAGGAAATCACAAGGTCTTCTCAATAAACAAGCCGCAGTTTGGGAAGACAGTGTCGGCTTCCCCTGTGGTTATGCCGCTTATCTTTCATATCATCACAGTGAGCCCCTTCTTCCTGCCCTCAAACTGTGAAATGCCATGCCACCTGCTGCGCTTAGCTGAGGGCTCATTTCTGTTATTAAATGGGTCCGACTTCCCCCTTCCTTTTTCAGTCATTTCCTTCCTTCCTTGCTTCTTTTAACACTTTAAAGCTCAGTTTGAGCACTCCAGAACAGTTTTATCAGTAAAGTCTGATGTTATGTGTTTATATTTTTAGTATAATTCTAAACTTTAAAAACAAATGATGAAGACCCACTCTGCTCTGGTGAATACCCGATCATGTTGCTTAACGTTTTTGTTTACCTTTGGTTCTAGTGGTTAAAAGGGCCGCGCAACACATTTTAAAAGTCCGCTTCCATTTTGACAAATTTTCCCCAGACTTGGGGCATCAGGTTCCTCTTTTATCCATCTGTCCGTCCTGTTCTTTCTGTCTGCTGGAGGAGCAGTTATCCACCATGCTGGACTCTAGATACTTTTATAAAATACTGGTCTCCAGGCCCTATCCAGAGTGATTTTAATTTATTGCTCCAATCTGTGGTTCAGAATCAGAATTCTTTAAATTGAGGTATACATAATATATAGCGTTACGGTAGTTTCAGATGGATAACATAATGATCTGATATTTATATACATTGTGAAGTGTTCACCACAATAAGTCTAGTTAACATCTGTCATCACACATAGTTACAAATTTTGTGTGTGTGATGAGATCTTTTAAGATTTACCCTTGGTGCTGTGCTGTCCTTAGTCGCTCAGTCATGTCCAACTCTTTGCGACCCCTGTGGACTGTAGTCCGCCAGGCTCCTCTGTCCTTGGCATTCTTCAGGCCAGAATACTGGACTGGGTTGCCATGCCCTCCTCCAGGGGAACTTCCCGACCCAGAAATGGAACTGTGGTCTCCTGCATTGTAGGCAGATTCTTTACCAGCTGAGATACCTGGGAAGCCAGGCAAGAACACTGGAGTGGGTTGCCATTTCCTTCTCCAATGCATGAAAGTGAAAAGTGAAAGTGAAGTCGCTCAATCGTGTCGGACTCTTAGCGACCCCATGGACTGCAGCCTACCAGGCTCCTCCATCCATGGGAGTTTCCAGGCAAGAGTACTGGAGTGGGGTGCCATTGCCTTCTCCCAGATTTACCCTTAGCTTCTTTTAAATATACAATATGACTTTATAAACCATAGTCACCATGCTATGCATTACACTTCCATGATCTATTTATTTTACAACTGGAAGTTTGTATCTTTTGACCACCTTATCCTTTTTGCCCACTCCTCACCATCTGCCACTGGAAAGTACCAATCTACTTTTTTTATCTAAAGGGTTTTTTAAAACTCCTCAAGGAATTGTAGAACCAGATTTGAAAAACACTGTGTTAGTCTTGAAACCTGGTCAGAACCAGTGTCTAGATCTGAGGTCAAGGCTGGTCCAGTTAGTGAGTCATGAGGCAGAATTTCCCCGGCAGCTATTGAAACAAAGAATTGCTGTGGATGTCCAGAACATTCTTGGGCCCCAATGCTGAATTGTCCCCAAATGAAGGATTCTGAATTCTTTGTTTCTGGCCGCTAGCTACAGAGTGGCCCGTGCAGTCGCCCTTGCAGCTAACATACACAGTACCTTTAAAAAGACAGAAAAAGCTACTCCTTATTCAAGGCACTTTGCTGTTTTCTGGGAAGCTGTTGGACTAAGTATACAAATTTATGATGACTTTGTAAACGGTACCCCATGGAATTGTGCAGTGCACAGCCTGTACAACCACACCCTGTGACCCATCGCATTCTTGTGCTTCTGTTAAACAAGTCATGACCTGAACTAGTGACTTGGGGATGCAGACAATTGTTGGCACAGCAACTAAGATAAAAGGCAAGTTTAAAGTCTGAGATAATGGGTTAAGATGTTCTTGAAAGGCTCCCTGCCTCATGGCTCTGTCGTATTGCTTAATTTAGCCCAGGTTGCTAGGGAAATGAATTCAAAATTGACCAATGCAGTGTCTAGAAGCTGTGTGTGAATAATAAGTAAAATTCATGGCAAATATACCCTTTGCTTGACAACCTTGGATGGATTTATTTGCTTACCCAGAGCTGAACACTAACATAACCTGTCCAGCCTTGGCAAAATTGCTGAGTAAGTCATACTTCTTTTCAGGTTCCTCAGCATCTTCTTTTTTACTTACTTAATATTTTTTAGCATGCTGATACTTTTAGTTTAATTAATTAATTTTTATTCAATTTATATAAATTGAAAAAACAAAACAAAAACAGTTCACCCATTTCTCCCACTCCCTACCACCCCACCTCTGGCAACTACCAATCTAGTCTCTATATCAGCTATGCTATGAATGGAATGGCTCCCCTCATAGCTCAGTTGGTACAGAATCCGCCTGCAATGCAGGAGACACTGGTTCAATTCCTGGGTCAGGAAGATCTGCTGGAGAAGGGATAGGCTACCCACTCCAGTATCCTTGGGCTTCCCTTGTGGCTCAGCCGGTAAAGAATCTACCTGCAATGTGGGAGACCTGGGTTCGATCCCTGGGTTGGGAAGATCCCCTGGAGGAGGGAAAGACTACCCACTCCAATATTCTGGTCTAGAGAATTCCATGGACTGTATAGTCCATGGGGTCACACAGAGTTGGACACAACTGAGCAACTTTCATAACACACAATGAATAGACTATTCTGACAGAAGGATTTAGCCCTGAACCTCACTACTGGCCAGTGGGTTACATGGATGGTTCCTGCCTTCACTGTAGTTGCAGTTAGGCAGGCCGGATGGTATAATTATGCTGTCCATTAGAACATTCTATAGTGACAGAGATGATCTATAATCTGTGCTAGCCAGTAAAATATGGGTGTGTATGTGTGTGTGTGTGTGTGCACATCACTGTGTGTGGCTATAGAGCACTTGAAACGTGACTAGAGAAACTAGGACTTGAACTTCTAATTTTAAATGCTTTTAATTAATTTCATTTAAAATTTAAATAGCTACAGGCGGCTAGCGGCGACCATACTGGACAGTGAAGGTCAGAGAGTTGTCTTCTCTAGACAGTGAGAAAACTCATGCTTACTATGCACCTTCCCATTGTCAGCAATGTTTTTTTATGATCTTCTTTAATCCTCAGGAAACCTTGCAAGGTAGGTATTGTCTCCATCTCATAGATTGAAAATAACTGAAGCTCAGGGAATCAGTGGCCCATATTTTAAGACTGATAAATGATCAAATCAGCATTCAAACTTTGGTAGCTTTGGTTCTAAAGCCTGTGCTTGAAGTTTACTTGGGGTGGGGGGTGTCTTCCCTGTGAAGAGTTATTATAGAATCTAAATTTAAAATTAAAGCAGTAATGGCAACCACCAAAACACTCCTGTCAGATGTCACTGTATGATAAAAGGAATTGTCCAGAGAGAGTGAGAAGGGAATGTGTGCCGACACTGGACAGACACAACATGTGCAGTGGACAGGAGGGTGGTGTTGGAGGTGGGCAATGGCAGGAAGAGAAGCGGCCAAAGGCGCTGTGCTGCTGGAAGTTCCCTCTGCATGGCCTCCTCAACTTGTCATATGCAGAATCGCATACTCCGTCCCTACTCTTTCTTTTCTCCCTCAGATTAAAATTGGGCTTTAGTTCTCCAAATAGAACCATCAGAGGCTGACTGGTTGGCAGCTGCTTAGGACTGAGTAGAGGTGCATCTGGGAGTTGCCAGCTTCTTTTCATTGGAGCCCAAACCCTGCCAAGGGCAGGACCTCAGTTCTCTCCTCACTCCCACTTCCTTCCTGTATTTCTTAAGATGTCTAGAGTCCATTATTTACTGCCCTGTGTGTTCTGCTTCATTAACAGCTGTTCCCCACATCTAGGGAATATGCATTTATCCTCAAGGCCGTGGTTCTCAAGACCTGACTAGAAAAAACTGTTGCACTTTAAAAAGTCCAGCTGCCAGGGATCTGCCCAAACAAACCAAGTTTGAATTTCTAGGAGTGGAGTCCCGTCATCAGTACGTTCTGCTAGTTTCCTGAGTGACTCCGGTGTGCAGGCAGGGCTGAGAAGCAGTCCTTGCCTATGAGCCATCTGCATGTCTCCCAGAGTTGCACTGCTATCAGATGTTTTGAACCTAGAGCACTTGGTAGGTGAGGGCTGTGGGTGGAAAGGGTGAGTGTTGCAGAGGGTAGGAAACAAGCAGTTTAAAAGTGCCTCTGAAGGACCCTGCAGGTGAGGAAGACAGAAAAAGAGATGTGGAGGGACCCTTCGAGGGGCTTCTGTCACAAAGCATTAGATGGGTGGAAAGCAGGAATCCCTGATGAGAGAGAGAGCTTCAGAGTGAATTATCAATAGTGACATTTCTTCCATTTGACATCACTTGTTGAGAATGTTTTGTACCAGCCCCTGCTGTAGGGGCACAAAGATAGATCAGAAGGGTCCCTTTCATGGAAAAGGTTCTCAGGTCTGGAATCAACAAAAAGAAGAGAAAAATTAGGGGGAAAAAACCCTCCTTTGACCAAGTAAGAATAACCTTTGTTTAACTCCATTTTTGTACATTTGCCAGGTAATCCCAACACAACTAGCTCCCAGACACATCATGTGTCGGATTCTCTCTGCCGTGGTCGTGTTCGGTTGCAGCAGTATCCTCTTGTTTATATCTTTTTAGCCTTCATGTGGTCTGTTTGTGCACAGTTTAACCATACTGAAAGGAACCTTAGAGCCTTGTCTACCTGCAACTTCTCTTAAAAGGATTATGTGTAAAGTAAAAGTCTATAATGGTTTTTGGAAATGCATTAAATAAGTCCACTCCTCTTCTTTGTCACCCCTTGCCAACTCATTCCCTCTGCCACATCACAACTAACAAGTTTCCATTTCTAACCATAGCCTAAATCAAAGTATTTTCTGTGCTTTAACAGGGCTATAAATTGGAGAATTAAAGACAAAGATTTCTGATGGTCTCAGGGGTTTGTGTTTGGAGGAGCAGCACAACGTCCTTGTCTGCCCCGGAGGCTACATCAAGCATGTCTCTGTGGCTCTGTGCCTGCTTCATGTGCTTCAGCATCAGTATTCACTTGAAAGGCTGTCTTCATTTTATCGTGAGTGTAGTGCTTGGGGTGGGGGCCTTGCACAGGAGAAGGCGGGATCTTAGAGGATGACGAGTCCTCCCATCCTCTGGGCACTTGTCTCCCTCTTTGAACCTTCATAAATACAAACAAGGCATCAGTTAGTTTCATCTGTCTTTGTATTTTATGTAAATGGAGTCATGCATTATGTACTCTTGTGTCTGGCTTCTTTCATTTAACACTCTGCTTGTGAGATTCATTGATGTTGTGTGTGGTTGTAGATCATTTATCATCATCATGGTAGAGTTTTCCACTGTGTGAATATTTATCCACTCAACCATTGATGTGTATTTGGGATTGTTTTCAATTTGAGGTTATTGCAATTGCTCCTATGAACAATCTGGTAAAAGTAGTCCAGTGAATGTATATACAAATTTCAGTTGGGAGTATACCTAAAATTGGGGTTGTCAGTCAATAGGGAATGTGTATATTCAGTTTAAATAGGTACTGCCAGACAAATTTCCAAAATGGCTGTACTAATTTTCCTGTCCACCGACAGTGTATGAGAACTCTGGTACTTCCACTTGGCCTTTTCTGTCTTTCCATTTTAGGCATCCTGGTATATGTGTAGGATCACACTGTGATTTTAATTTGCAATTTCATGGTGACTATTGAAGTTGAGCATCTGTCATGTTTACTGGGGGCTTCCCATGTGTCCCAGTGGTAAAAAAAATCTGCAATGCAGGAGATGCAAGAGACATGGGTTTGATCCCTAGGTTGGAAAGATCCCCTGGAGTAGGAGATGGCAACTCACTACAATATTCTAGCCCAGAAAATTCCATGGTTAGAGGAGCCTGGTGGGCTACAGTCCAGGGGGTCACAAAGAGTCAGATACACCTAAGTGACTGAGCATGCACATACATTTTTATTGGCCATCTATAAATAATTTCTGTTGCTTGTTTCATTATGGTTATTTTAATAGCATAGAGACAAATTTTGTATCCTACTTTTTCACTAGCAGTTTTCATAACATTTTTGCTGCTTAATGTCATGGAGAAATCAAATTCCGTTTTCTTAGGCTAACTTAATACAATCGTTTTCTTAAATTGTTCAGTTTACCTGGTCATAAAAGGAACAACTCAAAGTAAAGAGGAGGAAATTAAATGACTTAATATATAATAAATGTGAACAGATTGAAGGAAAATTATGCAGTTATTTTGGAATGTATGATTGATATGTCTTTAGATATTTTGCATCATTTATATCTTCCTCAGCCTTAGTGCTGAGAGAAAGAGCAAGCTAGAGAGACCTTATCCTGATGAAGTTTACTTTCTGAGTGAAATTACTGTTCTAGGGTTGATATGTCATTGATAAAATATGGTTCAAATCAAATGAGCTATTGTTTTAGAGGCCTTTTCTGTTATTGGAAATCAAGGCTGCCAAGCTATTCTGTGAAGTGCAGTGATGGAACTTCAGAGAAGGCTTCCACAGTTAGGTGAGTTGGATAAACTCATTAAGCCAACAGATTCGATCATTTGGGGCTTTGCTCAAGACCACCTGGGCAGTGTGATGGTCGAGAATAGAAAAGCCGGAGAATAGCAAGAGTCATGGAAATCTGACAAGCAAGATTATCTGGCCCTATCTTCATTTTTCTGTTCTAAGAAAATGCCAGACGGATTTATTGCCTGCCAGTCAGTGACACCAGTATATAGAAAGGACTGGCTCTACTTGGAGAAAAACATTTTAGTTAGTCATATATTGCTGACTGAACCTCTTTATCCTTTGAAGCATCAATGGGATTTAAAATGATCCTACATCTTTCCAAATGGCTTGTTGGGATATTTTTCTAGACATGGAACATTCTTAAGAAAATGTCTAAATCAAGGACAGCTTTCTCCGGATTTTAATTCCTTTGACCTCTACTCCCTGGGTCAAGAGTACCCACAGTGCAGTTCTCTCTCTCCACCTGTTGGTTCTTGCTCCTGTGTGTTCAGGGTTGGACTGAGCAGGAAATGCATCAGTGCTGTACTGAGAGGGCCCTGAGGCCCGACCATCTACCTACCCTCTCATCCTTGTCCCTGTCATTCTAGAGGTGCTGTACTCCTTTGAATTATGGAGGCTTTGGAGTTTTGGAATGAATTTTTAAAAATACATGTAACCTTGAGAGAGGACCAACTTGAAATAGTTCTCATTTGACATCTTAGTAAGGTTTTGCTAAAATAAATCCTTCAGAGGAAAAAGGAGGAGATGAGAGGGAAGGTATGAGAAAGTAAATGGATGAGAAAGCCAGTTTTACAGTCCAGTCGTGACTATGTCCACAAAATTTACCAAAAAATAACACTTCTAAAAGTATATGTACATACAGTTCTCATCCCAGAAGCATCACAGATTTGAGGGTAGAATGTATTTTGGGACAGACATCAAGAACTGTGATCAAATATAGTTTCTGCCATTATTGAATTGGCCCTTAGGTCAAACATAGATTGTTTTGTGTGTGTGTCTCCATTTCTTCCCATTTCCCTCCTAGAGATAATGGGTTTCACAACAAATTGGAAGGGAGGCAATTAATTATTTCTCTTTGTTACTGGCCTTTGCTTCTAAAATTTCTTCTGGCTCGTCAAATTGGCACATTCCCTGTGCCTCTAAACACCTCATGTTTAAAAAATATTTCGAGAGGATTGTTTCAAGGCTTTTTCCATTCTGTCTTGAAGAGCCCTGGCTTTATGTTCTAGAGAAATTTGATATAAATAAACAGGAAAAGAGGCCGCCAAAAAGACCACCTTCCAGAGCTCGCCTTGAGCTCCAGATTGGCTCTCTGATATCCCTTTTTCTCCTTCCTTTCTGTAAATTTCTGAATTATACCTTTATGGATGGTAAACACTTTGTGTTTCAAGGAGAGAGAGACTAGGATATGCTTGACTTTTGTTGAAGGCTGATAGCAGATGTTATTACCTTGAAGATATATTGACATTTGGTTTGAAAGGAATCAGGGCTTTCGTTTCAGATAATCTTGTCTTAGATAATTCACAGCTGATCCAGGGCCTTTGGCTCTTTCATTGACAATAAGCCATATTTTAAGTCATCCCCAGATGTACAAAGTCTATTCGACTCAGTGAGTCACTAATTGCCTCTAAGGTTTCATTAAAAGCAAAGACATCACTAAAGAGCTTGTATTAGTCACAATTTGATCCAGGTTCACTTAGACATTTGAGGGAGAAATGGACAATGTAACCAGTGTCAAAAAAGAGAGGCTAGTGCAGCTATTGGATTCTCAACTCTACATGTCCAACAAGCATGGAAAATGTGAAGGACCTGTTGGAATGGCATCTGGTTGGCCAGGGTGATGGCTGCAGGGGGCGGGATGTTACATTACCGAAGATGATAATTTGTGTAAACTCTCGTGTTGCCCATTTCAGCCTCCTTTCCTTGTCTTCACTTCTACTACAACATTCTTCACTGTCATTCCTTCCAGATAAACAGCACATCTGTTTCAGCCAGAGTTTCTTTTGAAGGACACAACTCATTCAAAAGCTATTAATGTTCAGATATTACTTAACTATTTTAAATAGCCCAGCCATGATGAAATACTAGCATAGCAGAATCTAAAGTAGTTTGGGCCAGCTTATTAAGTTGTTATGATGCACATTACAGGCTCATTTGCTGTAATTAATTAGCGGAGCAAGGATAGAGCCTCAGCATTAATTGCTTCTATCTAACAAATATTTTAGAAGAGAGTTCATTTATTAAGAAGAGCACAACTGGAAAGAGTATATATGCAAGATGCTCCTTATGTTCCCCTTTCACTTTGCATTCTTTTCCAATGTTATCTAAAACTAACACCAAAGAAAAGATGTCCTTTTCATCACAGGGGACTGGAATGCAAAAGTAGGAAATCAAGAGATAACTGGAGTAACAGGCAAGTTTGGCCTTGGAGTATAAAATGAAGCAGGGAAAAGGCTAACAGAATTTTGCCAACAGAACGCTCTGATCATAGCATAACACCTCTTCCAACAACACAAGAGACAACTCTACACATGGACATCACCAGATGGTGAACACTGAAATCAGACTGAGTATATTCTTTGCAGCCGAAAGTGGAGAAGCTCTATACAGTCAGCAAAAACAAGACGGGGAGCTGACTGTGGCTCAGATCATGAACTCCTTGTTGCCAAATTCAGACTTAAAGAAAGTGGGGAAAACTACTAGACCATTCAGGTATGACCTAAATCAAATCTCTTACAATTATACAGTGGAAGTGAGAAATAGATTCAAGGAATTAGATCTGATAGACAGAGTGCCTGAAGAACTATGGATGGAGGTTTATGATATTGTATAGGAGGCAGTGATCAAGACCATCCCCAAGAAAAAGAAGTGCAAAAAGGCAAAATGGTTGTCTGAGGAGGCCTGACAAGTAGCTGAGAAAAAAAGAGAAGCTAAAGGCAAAGGAGAAAAGGAAAGATAGAGCTATCTGAATGCAGAATTCCAAAGAATAGCAAGGAGAGAATAGAAAGCCTTCCTCAGTGATCAATGCAAAGAAATAGAGGAAAATAATAGAATGTGAAAGACTAGAGATCTCTTCAAGAAAATTAGAGATACCAAGGAGCATTTCATGCAAAGATGAACACAATAAAGGACAGAAACGGTATGGACCTAACAGAAGCAGAAGATATTAAGAAGAGGTGGCAAGAGTACACAGAAGAACTGGACAAAACAGATCTTAATGACCCAGATAACCACGATGGTGTGATCACTCAACTAGAGTCAGACATCCTGGAGTCAGAAGTCAAGTGGGCCTTAGGAAGCATCACTATGAACAAAGCTAGTAGAGGTGACAGAATTCCAGTTGAGCTATTTCAAGTCTTAAAAGATGATGCTGTTAAAGTACTGCCTCCAATATGCCAGCAAATTTGGAAACCTTAGCAGTGGCCACAGGACTGGAAAAGGTCAGTTTTCATTCCAATCCCAAAGAAGGGCAATGCTAAAGAATGTTCAAACTACCACACAGTTGCACTCATCTCACACTCTAGCAAAGTAATGCTCAAAATTCTCCAAGCGAGGCTTCAGCCGTAAGTGATTTGAGATCTTCCAGATGTTCAAGCTGGATTAGGAAAGGCATAGGAACCAGAGATCAAATTACCAACATCCACTGGATCATAGAAAAAGAGAGTTATAGGAAAACATTGACTTCTGCTGTATTGACTATGTCAAAGCCTTTGACTGTGTGGATCACAACAAACTGGAAAATTCTTCAAGAGGTGGGAATACCAGACCACCTGACCTGCTTCTTGAGAAATCTGTATGCAGGTCAAGAAGCAACAGTTAGAACCGGACATGGAACAATGGACTGGTTCCAAATTGGGAAAGGAGTACGTAAAGGTTGTATATTGTCACCCTGCTTATTTAACTTCTATTCAGAGTACATGATACAAAATGCCAGACTGGATAAAGCAGAAGCTGGAATCACGATTGCCAGGAGAAATCTCAATAACCTCAGATATGCAGATGACACCACTCTTATGGCAGAAAGGGAAGAGGAACTGAAAAGCCTCTTGATGAAAGTGAAAGAAGAGAGTGAAGTAGTTGGCCTAAAACTCAACATTCAGAAAACTAAGATCATAGCATCTGGTCCCATCACTTCATGGCAAATAGATACACAAACAATAGAAACAGTGAGAGTCTTTATTTTTGGGGCTCCAAAATCACTGCAGATGGTGATGGCAGCCATGAAATTAAAAGATGCTTGCTCCTTGGAAGAAAGGCTATGACTAACCTAGAGAGCATATTAAAAGCAGAGACATTACTTTGCTGACAAATATCCATATAGTCAAAGCTATGGCTTTTCCAGTAGTCATGTATGGATGTGAGAGTTGGACTATAAAGAAAGCTGAGTGCAGAAGAATTGATGCTTTTGAACTGTGGTGCTGGAGAAGACTCTTGAGAGTCCCTTGGACTGCAAGGAGATCCAACCAGTCAATCCTAAAGGAAATCAGTTCTGAATAGTCATTGGAAGGACTGATTCTGCAGCTGAAGCTCCAATACTTTGGTTACTTGATGCAAAGAACTGACTCATTTGAAAAGACCCTGATGCTGGCAAGATTGAAGGCAGGAGGAGAAGGGGATGACAGAGGATGAGATGGCTGGATCGCATCACCGACTCGATGGACATGAGTTTGAGTAACCTCCAGGAGTTGGTGATGGACAGGGAGTCCTGGCGTGCTGCAGTCCATGAGGTCGCAAAGAGTCAGACATGACTGAGTGACTGAACTGAACTGATTATTTTAAAAAATATTTTTTTAAAGTTCCAAATAGAAGTAAGCATTGTGTTTGTTTGCCAGTAGTCTTTTTGACTAAACTGACATATCCTAAATCACCATCTTTACATGTTGTGTGTTTTTTTTTTTTTTCTCCAAGTAGTTCCTGGCTGACTTTTGTGTTTTTAAATCTTTCAAATCCTTAGAGTGTTTAGGGGACAGAGATGGAAGAAGGATGGGACACAATTTTCTCCCTCTCCTTGTCAAGCCTCCAGAGTAGGATTAGATGACTAGTATAATTTTGCAGTCAAAATAGCAGTACAAAACCCATAGTTAAAATATACACAGTATGTTGATATTAGTTTCCCAATGTAGCATTAGTATTTTTTATGGATATCTGTTTTTCTTACATGTCAACACACAAACAGTAACAATTATTTAATTATTTCGCTCTTAATAGTTTTCAAAGGGGCTGTTTTTTTTTTTTTTCATTTAGTCATCTCTCAAACACTGAAACAGATTAGGCAAAATGCTATTACCTTCGATTTACAAATAAAGGAACTGAGATGAAAATATGCTAAGGGATTTGGCTAAAAGCATAAAACTGCCTTCAGAGGAAACCAGAAACAGGACTGGATATCAGATGGTCAGCTGGTGCATACTCTTCTACATAACTGTTGCCCAAAATTTTAAACATACAGAAAACTGTTGTTTCAGATACCCGTATTTCTACTTCCATAGGTTCAACGAATGTTAGCCTTCTGTTTGTTTGCTCCAGATCATTTTTGTTTGGGGTTTGTAACCAAGCTTTGCCAATGCATCTAATATTGTCCTTTCTCCATCTTTTCCCATCCCTCTTACCCTCCCTCGTTGTTGTTCTGTCATCAGTCACGGTCAGCTCTTTGTGATCGCATGGCCTGCAGCATGCCAAGCTTCCCCATCCTTCAGTATCTCTTGGAATTTGCTCAGACTCATGTCCATTGAATCAATGATGCCATCCAGCCATCTCATCCTCTGTCATCCCCTTCTCCTCCTGCCTTCAATCTTTTCCAATGAGTAGGCTCTTCGCATCCGGTGGCCAAAATATTGGAGCTTCAGCATCAGTCCTTCCAATGAATATTAAGGGCTGATATTTCCTTTAGGATGGACTGGTTTGATCTCCTTGAGGTCCAAGGGACTCTCAAGAGTCTTCTCCAGCACCGCAGTTTGAAAGCGTCAGTTTTTCATCACTCAGTCTTTTTGTGGTCCAACTCTCACATCTGTACATGACTACTGGAAAAACCATAGCTCTGACTCTACAGAGCTTTGTTGGCAAAGTGATGTCTCTGCTTTTTCATTCACTAAGTTTGTCATAGCTTTTCTTCCATGGAGAAAGCATCTTTTAATTTCATAGCTGCATTCACCATCCATAGTATTTGGGGCCTAAGAAAATAAAGTCTGTCTTTGTTTCCTTCTTTTCCCCATCTATTTGCCATGAAGTGATGGGACTGGATGCCATGATATTAGTTTTTTGAATGTTGGGTCTTAAGCCAGCATTTTCACTCTCCTCTTTTACCTTCATCAAGAGGCTCTTTAGTTCCTCTTTACTTTCTGTCATAACGATGGTGTCTTTAGATGCTTTTCTGAAATTCCCTGCGTATCTGAAATTATTAATATTTCTCCCAGCAATCTTGATTCCAGCTTGTGATTAATCCAAATCAGCATTTTGCATGATGTACTCTGCATGTAAGTTAAAAGAGCAGGGTGACCATATACAGCCTTAATGTACTCCTGTCTCAATTTTGTACCAGTTTGTTGTTCCATGTCCATTTCTAACTGTTGCTTCTTGTCCTGCATACAAGTTTCTCAGGAGGCAGGTAAGGTGGTCTGGTATTCCCATCTCTTGAAGAATTTTCCACAGTTTGTTGCGATCCACACAGTCAAAGGTTTCAGCACAGTCAATGAAGCAAAAGTAAAAGTAGATGTTTTTCTGAAATTCCTTTGCTTTTTCTATGATGCAGCAGATGTTGGCAATTTGATCTCTGGTTCCTGTGCCTTTTCTAAATGCAGCTTGTACATCTGGAAGTTCTCAGTTCGTGTACTATTGATGCTTAGTTTGAAGGACTTTGCATACTACCTTGCTAGCATGTGAGATGAGTGCAATTGTGCGGTATTTTGAACATCCTTGGCATTGCCCTCTTTTGGGTTTGGAATGAAAACTGACCTTTTCCAGTCCTTTGGCAACTGCTCAGTTTTCCAAATTTTCTGGCACATTGAGTGCAGCACTTTCACAGCATCATTTCTTAGGATTTGAAATAGCTCAGCTGGAATTCCATCAGCTCCACTCATTTTGTTTGTAGTAATGCTTTCTAAAGCCCACTTGACTTCAGACTCCAGGATGTCTGGCTCTAGATGAGTGACCACACCTTTGTGGTTAACTTGGTCATTAAGACCTTTTTTGTATAGTTCTTCTGTGTATTCTTGCCACCTCTTCTTAATCTCTTCTGCTTCTGTTAGGTTGTTGTTTCTGTCCTTTATTGTGCCCATCTTTGCATGGAATGTTCCCTTGGTATCTCTGATTTTCTTGAAAAGATCTCTAGTCTTTCACATTCTATTGCTTTCCTCTATTTCTTTGCACTGCTCACTGAGGAAGGCTTTCTATTCTCTCCTTGCTATTTGGAACTCTGCATTCAGATAGCTCTATCTTTCCTTTTCTCCTTTGCCTTTAGCTTCTCTTCTTTTCTCAGCTATTTCTTACTCCTCCTCAAACAACCATTTTTGCTTTTCGCATTCCTTTTCTTGGGAATGGTTTTGATCATCCCCTCCTGTGCAATATTACAAACCTCCATTCATAGTTCTTCAGGCACTCTGTCTATCAGGTCTAATCCCTTGAATCTATTTGTCATTTCCACTATATAATCATAAGGGATTTGATTTAGGTCATACCTGAATGATCTAGTGGTTTTCCCTACTTTCTTCAATTTGAGTCTGAGTTTTGCAATAAGCAGTTCATGATCTAAGCCACTGTCAGATCCCGGTCTTGTTTTGGCTGACTGTATTGAGCTTCTCCATCTTTGCCTGCAAATAATGCAATCAGTCTGATTTTGGTGTTGACCATCTGGCTATGTCCACGTGTAGAATCATCTTTTGTGTTGTTAGATGAGGCTGTTTGCTATGACTAGTGTGTTCTCTTGGCAAAACTCTGTTAGCCTTTCTCTGCTTCATTTTGTACTCCAAGGTCAAACTTGCCTGTTGCTTCTGGTTGGGAAGTATTCCCATAATTATTTTGAGAGTATGACTCTACATATCTATGTCTATGAACATAAATAGAATTGTTGTGTTTTTAAATTTCACATATGTAAAATTATATGTACCATTTCCAATTGCACATTGGTCCTGTCTCTTTGGTAACGTTTTTGAAATTTTCCCATGTACCTACAATTCATTCTTTTCAGCAGTTGCATAGTATTCCATTCTATGAATAAGCCACTGTCTAATTCATCTAGTTCTTATTTATGGACATTTAGGTTATTGTCCATTTTTTCCTGTTTCAAACAATGCAAGAAAAAAACATCTTTGTGTAGTTCTCCTTGGCCACAAGTGTAGTGATTTCTCTAGGTCTGAAGGTTATATCTGGATGTTTAATTAATGTCCTGTGTACATTTTAAGCTTTTCTAGGTATTTTCATAGTTTTTCTTCAAGGTAATTGTACCAATTTGTTCTCTCATAAACAATACATAAATTCTCTTTTTCCACAAACTCTCCAACTATTGGTATTATCAACTTTTGTATTGTTCTTCCCCCCATCCTATACCATTGGTGTGTAATGATTTCTCCTTGATTTAGTTTCTCCTTGTTTTAGTTAAGTTTGCTTATCTTTTCTGATATTTATTGATCATTGAGATATCTTCTCCTACAAATTAACTGATTATATTGTTTGCTTGATTTGTTTTTTCTATTAAACTTTTTTGCATTTTTCTTATTGTTTTTAGGAATTCCATGTATATTATAGATACTTTAGCAATTGTATACTTTGCAAATATCTTCTGCCTCTCACCTTTGTCTCTTGCCTCAACTTTGCTTATGTTGACTTTTTTTGATACAGAGATTTTGATTGTAATGTGCAAGATGATTTATCAGTATTTTCTCTTAAATTTTATAGTGTTCTGCCTTTTAAGTATTCTTCCCTAGACTGATATCATAAATATATTCACTCATATATTTTTCTAAAAATTTAAAACTTTGCATTTCACAGACACGTCTTACATTCATTTTGAACTTACTTTTGTAGATGATGAGAAATATAGAGATTTATTTTTATCTTTTCCTTATGGATAACCAGTTGTCCCAGTGCCATCTAAAAAATAATCCACATTTAAGCCTTTGATTTTAAAGAATTTGCTTTTAATTTTCTATCAAATTTGTATATGTACAAAATATAGGTATTCAAGAAATCTATCAGATCAGTCACTCAGTCATGTCTGACTCTTTGGGACCCCATGAATTGCAGCACGCCAGGCCTCCCTGTCCATCACCAACTCCCGGAGTTCACTCAGACTCACTCAGTCCATCGAGTCAGTGATGCCATCCAGCCATCTCATCCTCTGTCGTCCCCTTCTCCTCTTGCCCCCAATCCCTCCCAGCATCAGAGTCTTTTCCAATGAGTCAACTCTTCGCATGAGGTGGCCAAAGTACTGGAGTTCCACCTTCAGCATAATTCCTTCCAAAGAAATCCCAGGGCTGATCTCCTTCAGAATGGATGGTTGGATCTCCTTGCAGTCCAAGGGACTCTCAAGAGTCTTCTCCAACACCACAGTTCAAAAGCATCAATTCTTTGGCACTCAGCCTTCTTCACAGTCCAACTTTCACATCCATATTTGACCACAGGAAAAAACCATAGCCTTGACTAGACGAACCTTTGTTGGCAAGGTAATGTTTCTGCTTTTGAATATGCTATCTAGGTTTGTCATAACTTTCCTTCCAAAGAAATCTATACTCATTTTTAAAAATGAAAAATGAAAGTTTCTTGCTACTACACTTCTTACCATTTCCCTGCCCTTAGATACAAACATTATTTTACTCTTTATAAAATTAACAAAACCCCTTTTATCTTTTAATAGTATGCTTGTGTTTTCAATTCTTAATTTTTCATTTTGGGAATTATTTTGGAAAGATTTTGGAAGATTAGGGTTCTCCCCTATTTCCATTCTTGTAAAATAGTGTAATTGTAGTTGGATTATTGTTCTGTTCCAGATTTAAATTATTTTACCGTGTAAACTCTGTTTATCAATGAACTATGTACTGTAAGAATTACTTTCCCTTTTCTGCATATTTTTGGTATCTTTTTCCTAGAATTAGTGTCTTATTCATATTTTTTTCCTATGTTCTTGTCATAATTATACTCAACTTTTCTCTAATTTATATAAATCTCCTCTCATATTTAAACACTTCCATTTTCTGAGGGTATCATCTTAAATTTTTCTATTTAGATATAATTCACATTACATTTTATTAGCTTCAAATATGACATAATAATTTGATATTTGTATATATTACTAAAGGGTCACAATAAAGCCCAGTTACCATTTGTTGCAACACATAACTGCAATTTTTTTTCTTGTTTGGTGATGGCGTATTTATTAAACCAAAGTTACAATAATACTATTTCAGGAGAATAGAAACAGAAAAGCACCCTCATCTTCCAAAGTTTGAAGTTACAGAATGATGCCTGAACACAAGCATTTTATTAAGAGATAAATTTGTTTTTATGTTTCAGTTCAGTTCAGTCGCTTAGTCGTGTCCAACTCTTTGCAAACCCATGGACTGAAGGATGCCAGGCTTCCTTGTCCATCACCAACTCCCGGAGTTTACTCAAACTCATGTCCATTGAGTCGCTGATGCCATCCAACCATCTCATCCTCTGTTGTCCCCTTCTCCTCCTGCCCTCAATCTTTCCTAGCATCAGGGTCTTTTCAAAAGAGTCAGCTCTTCGCATCAGGTGGCCAAATTATTGGAGTTTCAGCTTCAACATGAGTCCTTCCAAAGAATATTCAGGACTGATTTCCTTTAGAATTGAATGGTTTGATTTCCATGCAATCCAAGGCACTCTCAAGAGTCTTCTCCAACACCACAGTTCAAAAGCATCAATTCTTCTGTGCTCAGCTTTCTTTATAGTTGAACTCTCACATCCATACATGACCACTGGAAAAACCATAGCCTTGACTAGACAGACCTTTGTTGGCAAAGTACTGTCTCTGCTTTTTCATATGCTGTCTAGGTTGGTCATAACTTTCCTTCCAAGGAGTAAGTGTCTTTTAATTTCATGACTGCCATCACCATCTGCAGTGATTTTGGAGCCCCCAAAAATAAAGTCAGCCACTGTTTTCCTGTCTATTTGCCATGAAGTGATGGGACCAGACACCATGATCTTCGTTTTCTGAATGTTGAGCTTTAAGCCAACTTTTTCACTCTCCTCTTTCACTTTCATCAAGAGGCTTTTTCGTTCCTCTTCACTTTCTGCCATAAGGGTGGTGTCATCTGTGTATCTGAGGTTATTGATATTTGTCCCAGCAATCTTGATTCCAGCTTGTGCTTCTTCCAACCCAGAATTTCTCATGATGTACTCTGCATATAAGTTAAATAAACAGGGTGACAATATACAGCCTTGATATACTCCTTTTCCTATTTTGAACCAGTCTGTTGTTCCATGTCCAGTTCTAATTGTTGCTTCCTGATTTCTCAAGAGGCAGCTCAGGTGGTCTGGTATTCCCATCTCTTTTAAGTTTATAGAGAGTAAGAGAGTATTTGGAAGCACCTGATGTGTGTTTGGTGTCTTTTTCTTGCCTGGGAGAACTGGGCTGGAGGCACTCAGAAGGTGTTAGTTAGGAGAAAAGTCAGTAAGTGGGAGGAGCTGATACTTTGGAAGACCAAGGATATACGCATTTCCTGTGAACGGGATGAAGGTAGCCGGGCTTGCCTTGTTTTCAGGTAAACTCTCAGGACCTTCCTCTTAGGCAAGGAGACCCTAGTGGTAGGAGAGTATGAATGTACTTTGGGGTCAAGATCTGGGAGGTACACAAGAGAGCAAGTGTAAACTGAATTTTTGCCATATGGAGGCTCCAAGATAGCTGGCTGCCCCTCAAACTGAATTTTTGCCATATGGAGGCTCCAAGATAGCTGGCTGCCCCTCAAATGACTCTGATATTAACTTACGAGTGCCCACCACCCACAACCCATGATCAGATTTCAACAACGCCACAGAGGGTCCAGTGGAGATGGTCACAGTCATAACAAGTTTGCCACACAGAGAACCACTTTGTAAATACTCCTGGAGGAAATACTCAAAAAAGAAGAAGAAGAAAAAAACTCTAGGAGATACAGCCAAAGATATAAGAAATAAATATGAGTAAATAGATATATTAATGTTTATTTGTCTAAAAATTTATCAGGGGGTGAAAGGGAAGAAAACAAAAAGCAAAACAAGAAAGCTTCCTAACATTCTACAACTAAAATTCTAGATATTATTAGAATAGAGAAGAGAAATAAAGATGAAAGGGATATAAATGTGTCTTAATATAGCCTCAAAATCTGCAGAGCATCATGACTAAGTAAGGCTTTTTTTGTTTAACCACCAGAAGTATATTTCAATATCAGCAAATTTCAATGAATTAGTTGTATTATTAAAAATAAAAACCATATATTTACATCAAGAGATGTAGGAAAAATATTTGATAATAGCAGTCAGTGAGTGGAGTGAGTATAGTGGGAAGCTGGAAATACAGTAAGAAAGTATCCGCTTCTCTGATGGTTGATGACCTTCCTATAGACAACTCTTGAGTGAATGGCAGAGAATCATCACTTTAAATACAAGTAGAGATGTTTTGTTTTGTCTTAGATCAAGTTCTCTAGAAGCAGAAACTGAGTGTAGAGTTCAGGGGCAAACAACCTTTTGAGGAATGCTCTTCAGAAGAAGTCAGTAAGTTTAAGGATAAGGAAGTGGAAAAGCAGAACAAGGATATGATTTCAGGTAAAAGTCTAGCCTTCGTGTGATATGTGAGGGAGAGGTCTGCCATGTAACTTGTAGTCCTCTCTCAGGGGCTCCTGAGAATATTCTGGGAGCCATTCATCGACCACCTGCACAACAGCTGAGAGACGGGTGTGCGAGCCCCGTAAATGAGATGGAACAGGGTTGGGGGCAGCACCTAGCTTCTGCCACACTGATTTATATCTCAGACTAGCAATTCTAGTTTCTGAACCACAATCCTATTTTACAGCTTCAAGTGATTGTAAGATTTTTCTGTATCCTAAGTGTGCTCAGAAAAGGCATGAGATTGTCCATGTTTCCATCTGGAGCAGAGGAAGATGTCCCCAGACTCAAAAGCACAGAGGAGTACAGAATACAGAAACAAAATGGCTTTTTTTTTTTTCCAGTGGAATGCTATGGATTTATTTCATGTTTTCAAGGTTATTTAATAACATGGAAAACAACATAATATTAAGTGAAACATTGTAGGTAAAACTGTACTGAATGCTTCTCCCAGTAACATCATGTTTCACTGAAGGATATACAACCCCTGGAGGTGGCAGACGCTGGGGTGAAATTGTTCAGAAAATCAGTGGAGATGTGGCAGGTGAAGCTGGAGGCCCTGATTTCGTCAGAGAGCCAGGAGATGGCCAAGGTTTTTGACCAAGTCTTTGAGTACCTGAAACCTCAGATTTGCCTTCCATTGTGGCTCACTTGGGCCCAGTGGAGTGAAGATGCTGGAAAACAAGAAGACACTTAAGCGATTTATAAGAGAGCTATCTTTGGTCTCCCAGGAGCTGGCTCAATCCCTGCAAAGGAAATATATCTGGATTGGGCTTATCGAAGTGGTAGTTACAAAAAGGCCAGAGATGTGTTTAAAAGTTTACAAGAAAACCATCCATTTTCAGTTGATTTTTTCAGGAAGATGATCCAGTTTGAGAAGGAGCAAGAATCCTGTAAGATGGAGAACTTAAGAGAGTATTACGAGAGGGCTTTGAGAGAATTTGGAACAAAATGGCTTTTTATGATTATACCTCATGAGTCCTACATGCTCAATAGGCCACATGTGTGTATACACACATATATCATGCATATATGCATAGGTTTACATATTTTATCATATTTCATACTATACATACAACACATATGCATATCTATATATTTCACCTACTATCTCTTGTTTTATAGCTCAGAGAAGAATATTACATTCTTTCAATGATCTTGAAAGTAGCCACTGTTCACATCACTATTGTACAACACTAAAACCTATGTGGCTATTATTTCTATAGCAATAGTACAGATGACACTCATATTTGCTTGTCAGCATTCTACTTCTTTGAAACAGAGAAAGTTGAAAAGAGGGCATTTCTTTTTCTGCCAAAGATCTGGAAACACTTTGTCCCTGGAGTGGACTTCCAGCCAAATGAGGATCTCCATAGGAATGGAAGAAATCACACGCTCTGCTCCAGGATCCTGTGTTTGCCAGGTCACATTGCTTTACTTTGGATTTCTACCATCTGAGCGAGGGTCAGTCCAAAGGCCTGAGACCTGCTGTGGTGCAGCCGACTGCTACGCGTCGCCAGGGCAATGTGTCCTCTTGTGTCTTTGCCAGGTAAGGATCTGAAGATGAGATGTTTGCATCCCTGGCGCCTCCCATTTTGTGCCAAACCAGGACTGCATTGCAAGAGATCTCCCTGCCAATTTTCCTTTATTAAAAAGATACTCCTTTCCATGCCCAAGAATAACATTATGGAAAAGGATAACCATTTAACTGTGTTTGACCATGGTCCTGAGGAATTCGGCAGGATCCCACAGAGTTCCAAAGTACGCATTTTTTCAATTCACAGGCAAAGGATAAATGATATATCAATGACATGAGAATAGAAAATGTGTAATTCTTTAGAAGGCTTAACAATGTCACCATAGTGCCAAGCATCCGTATTATGACTGTTGTCGTTCACCCTGGCCATGTACATACATGTATGTAAGTGTGCTTGCATTACGTTTTGAGCAGTAATAGAATATACTTCTTTGGAATCTGTGAAAGCTGCGCTGCCATTAAGGATTTGGCATTTCATTTTGCTATATGGAAAGATATTTAGCACGTGGTTTGACACCCAGCATTTGGGAGTTCATCCAAGTTCAGTGGTCCTAGACTGTTAACATCGTCTTACAGAGCTTAGATATCCCTGCTAGCACGCAGAATCTCCAGCCACACACTGCACCATTATGTTAAAGCACACCTTTTAGTGCCAGACAACAGGCAAATACTAGTGAAGTTCCAGGTAGAGGCATGTTTATTTGTTTTCTGTGGTTCAGAAACCATTTCCTTTTGCTTGAATAAGACAGTGTCTAAAAGCAATTTCCTTTCTCTTTCCATGGCTCCTTGAAACGGTAAATTACTAAAATGATCAGGCTGCTGGTATGATAGTGAATGAGAGGTGATCTCACATTGGAGGAGGTACTGAACACAGAGAAAATTTGAAAAAGTAATGTAAATCTCTTTTAAGAGACTGAAAGTTGAGATTTTTTTGTTACTGGCGGCTCCTCTGTCATCCGTGATACACACACACACACTCCTTGGTTCCAATACTGCAGAGTAAAGATGGTGCATCTCAGGATGAAGTTCTGTCTTTTAGCCCATGTCACTGTTCAGAAGAGGGCATGAATATGAACCCCTTTTGGCTTGAGCTGAGACATCCACATTTTCCGCTTTTGAAGAAATATTTCGGGTCTGTAGGCCTTTGGACTGAGACTGAATTACACCACTAGCATTCTGAGTTCCCCAGTTTGCAGATGGCAGGCTGTGGACCTGTTCAGCCTTCATAATCATATGAGACAATTCCTATACTAAATCTCCATGTATACATCCTATTGGTTCTGTTTCTCTGGAGAATATTGCCTAATACAAGGAGGATGTCTAATATCATAGAAAAGAGGAAGGGGTGCTGGATGGGTATGAAGAACAAATGTTCACCTTAGCTTCTCGTCTCTAGCTTCAGCACCAGAATATTTTATTTTATTCTTTGTCAGCTGAGAAGCAAAACACATTTTCTACACTGAGAGAAAAGAATCTCCTGTAGTATAATTTCTGTACAAATTAGGGTAACATTTTATGATGTATGTCTAAATAAGACAAAAGCCTAAATATTAAGCTACACTCCTATTTCCCCAATGAGATGCAAATGTTGTATGAATGCAACCCCCTGGAGTTGTGCAGTGCATAACATTAAAAACCTTACCAAGCATCCCTAGATGCTATCAATGGAAAATTTACCCCAAGTGTCAATCACCCATTGGTATAATACTAGGAAGAGTTTTAATTTTCTATGACTCTTGTGGGTGAATATTCACAATCACTGCAACCTAACCATGCATTGTATTTTTTTTTAATTCTTTTTACATAGCCACCCATCAATGCTTAAGTGAAACCCAACACTTGTCACTGTGAGGTTATCATAACCTTAGGAATATTTACCACATCTGTTCTTTTAAAAATTGCTGATTTTACCAGATTAGTGCTTTCCAACCTTGGCTGTTGCCCCTTAGAATTACCTGAAGGACCTTAAAGAAGAAAAAGGATTCCAAGGTCTCATTGTCTATTGATTTATCAGACTATCTAAGAAGTGGGGCTTACTTGCGGTCCTATTTTTAAAATGTAAGTTTCATCAGATTGACCTCTGCAAGCAATTAAAATTAGCATTGGTTAAGGTCTATGTTGGCTAATTGATCTTCTATTTAAAAAATAGGCAAACACATAGTGTGAGAAATTTCATAAAGACTCAAATATGAAGTGGTGTGTTTTTTTGCCTTATATACAGGCACATATAAGACAGGTTTTCTCAGTTATCTTGGTTGTCTGAAAATGCGAAACTCTGTACATCTCCTTAGTCATGGATACTTGGACACACTCCCAAGAGGAGGCCAAGCTGCCTGTCCTTCCCACCTCCCTGGCATTTTAACTGGCAGGACTTAGGCTGCTGTTTGAACCCTGCGGTTCATCTTTGCTGGTGAACAGTCTTAGTGTCATGTTCATCTTGTCCAGGCTTCAACTTATACTGTTTAACAATTGAATGAAATAGCCTGAGCTCAGCCCTGTCCTAGAACACTCCACTGAAGCTGCCAGTCTTAAATGTGCAGAATTAGCCTTCTCCCAAGCAAGTGCATCTTTCTTGTCCAGGGTCATAAACCCACCAGTGAACCTGTGTCAATTTAACTCAGTTCCTGTCTCAAATGACTTCACAAATGGTCAGTTGCAGAATTTATTTTCATGGTCAGATCAGCATTTTCAGTGACAGAAACCTGATTGCCAAAATATCTGTGTCCCCCACCCCTTCTCTTCAGCCATTGTTTAGGAGGTGCCATTTTTCCTCTAATGAGATGTGATGCACCAGTTTAGAGGTAGAATTTGCACTGACTGTGGGGAGGGACGTGAGTCAAGAAGGGTCACTTTCTGCAGCTGCTCACTACTAGTTCTAAAAGGCATGAACTTAGTGTTTCACTAAGAAGAAAAGGAAAGAAAGAGCAGGGGGTGGAAATGAAAGCACATTATCCTTACAGAATTGTTTTGGTGTAGTGGATGAAGGGAGGAAAGATAAACTTAATCCACTCATTACCACCAGGGACTGTGTCCTCCCAGAATGACTATTGCCTGGATCGTTGCCTTCCTTCTCATTCCAATCCTAAATTGAATCCTGAGGGATATTCAAACACCCCAAGCCTTTTACAGACTCTAGGGTGCTAATAGTCTCTGAGTGCATGCGTGCTTAGTTGCTTCAGTCGTGTCCGACTCTGTGAGACTCCATGGACTGTAGCCCACCAGGCTCCTCTACCCATGGAAGTCTCCAGGCAAGAAAACTGGAGTGGGTTGCCATGCCCTCCCTCCTTCAGGGGAACTTCTCAACCTAGGGATCGAAAACTCATCTCTTACATCTCCTGCATTGGCAGGTGGGTTCTTTACCACTAGCACCATCTGGGAAGCCCATTTGGGTCTCTAGTTGCCTGCATAGTGCTCCTACAACACCACACTCCTACATGTATCCATGCCTGCATTCTAAGTTGTTTCCATCATATCTGACTCTTTGCGACCCTATGGACTATAGCCCGCCAGGTTCCTCTGTCTGTGGGATTCTCCAGGCAAGAATACTGGAGTGGGTTGCCATGCCCTCATCCAGGGGATCTTCCTAACCCAGGGATCAAACCCACATCTTATCTGTCTCCTGCATTTGGCCAGCAGGTTCTTTACCATGGCACCACCTGAGTTAATCTTTTCCCCTGTCGAGGGGGCAGGTGGCTCTGTCCTGGGGCTCCCAAGGATTGCTTCCAAGAAGCCAAGCCTTTCAAGGGAGGCAGTGTAGTGGAATGGAAAGAAGCCAGGCTTGGGAGCCTGATAGATCTGCAGCTTCCTGGTTGTGAGTGGACAAAGTAGTAGAATTAAAATTAATTTAATACTCATTGCATTAAGCTGGGCTACTTTAAAATGGAACTCTCTGTGTTAATATTCGGTAGTAACAGCTCATTCTTTCTTGTTCTAAGATGCTTTAAATACTCTCTAGTCAGTTTTTAGTTACCACAGGAAGTTGGCCTACAGAAATATTTTCTAGGCCTTTTAAGCAATCCTAAGATAGTACCATTGTCTCAAAGGCCAGGGAGGGTCAATGGATGGATGCTGTGGATAACTCCTATAGTGAAATCTTCCTTCACTTTCCCTCTGGACTCAAAGAACAAATATTAAAAGAATCAACAGAGTATTTTATAAAAGAATGAGCCCCTAAAGTTACAGGCAGGATATGGACTATGTTGTGACTTTGAAAACGCCATGTTTCGCCCTGATAACCAATATCGTTAGCTTTAAACTGTCCTCCGAGCATAAATCCAGGGATTTTTCCTAAGTTTGTTTCTCTGAAAATTTCTGATTTGTCTAAAGTGGGAAAGACTCTTGCATTTTTAAGCAATATTTATTTATTTGGATGCGCCTGGTCTTTGTTATGGCGTGCGGTGCCTTTTAGTCGCTATGTGGGATATTAGAGTTGTGCGTAAGCTCTTAGTTGCAGTATGTGGGCTCTAGTTCCCTGCTGCCTCTGCTGCTAAGTCGCGTCAGTCGTAATAGACTCTGTGCGACCCCATAGACAGCAGCCCACCAGGCTCCTCCGTCCATGGGATTTTCGGGCAAGGGGACTGGAGTGGGTTGCCATTGCCTTCTCCAGGGGATCTTCCCGACCCAGGGATTGAACCCAGGTCTCCCACATTGCTGCTGCTGCTAAGTTGCTTCTGTCATGTCTGACTCTTAGCGACCCCATGGACTGTAGCCCACCAGGCTCCTCCGTCCATGGGGTTTTCGGGCAAGAACACTGGAGTGGGTTGCCATTGCCTTCTCTACAGGATCTTCCCGACCCAGGGACTGAAACCAGGTCTCCCACATTGCAGGCAGACGCTTTGCCCTCTGAGCCACTAGGGAAGCCCCAGAAGTGGGGGCTTGCTGGCAAAAGGGGGAATTCTGTCAGGTACACTCTTTTTCTATTTCCCACCATCTTGACCAGATCTTCTCTCTGTCCATATTCCAATCTCATAATTTGAAAAGAAAAAAGAGAACGTTGTTCCAGTTCATTCTGGCTTGGAATAGGCCCAGTATTTACAAAGAGTCATCTCTATGACAGTATCAAAGTCCTCAATTTCCATTCCTTATTATATAGAGGAAAATCTCTCCTTTGAGTGGCCCTTTAGACCTGTATTTTTCCAAGGTGTCAGATCGATGTGAAATGAACTCATAAAGAAAGTGGTTGGGAAGAACCAAGAAGCATGCCCTGGAATTCTTTCCTGGGGTGTTAAGGGATTCCATGTAACCTCAGCTATATTTGCATTGGTCCTCTGTTGAGTATAGGAATTATAGAAAGCACTTTAGATAAGGAAATGGAAACTTTATATACATCTATTCTAGATTCTAATGAAAGCTCAGACACATCTAATAAAATAAAAACACATTTGTATAGACAGTGGCACTTTTCTAAGAAATTTAAAAAATTCAAATGACTAGGGAATTTGCTACATTATATTTAAAGAACAGTCATTTCTGTTGTCTCTTTAAAAGTCATTCTATTTCTGCATTGTTTTATAACCTTAAAATATTTTTAAAAATATTTTCTATAGTGCTAGAAGCAGAAAACCTTTTTATGGTGAAGTTTTTGAGTAGTAATTCTGCTTTTAATACTTTTAAAAATACTGAAGATAATAAAATGAAAAATAAATAAATTAAATTAAAATTTTTCCGTTTTTTAAAAAGCTGTTTTGAGTTTCAGATGGGATTTCAGCCTTTCCTATTTTGTGGGAAAGATTTTGGCTTTTAAATTGCACAGCACATCTGTCAAGGGCAAGCAAATCTTGGAACCATGTTGTCCTAATGCTATAAATTTTCTTATATATCTTCAAATATTTTGGAGAAATTTACAGGAGGCAAAGGACTGTTTTTTTTTTCTTCTTCTCCTTTTGGGAAGTAAAAAGTACTGTTGAACACAGAGTTTCATAATAATTGCATAATTATTTTTGTTTTCTTACCAATGCCAGCATGCTACTGGTAAAGTACAACAGTACTTAAAAGAATTCATCTGAGAGCTGAATTCTAACCACTTAAAAAATATTTCCTGCAACCTTCTCTCTGCTTTGCAAAAAGCTATTTCAAAATTTTCTGAGCAGTGACACAGCTGCACAGAATGATCCGATAAAATAGAAATTATATATTTATAACTCCAAAGTCAATGTAATAAAATAATAAACTTCTCCATTGTTTTAGAACCTTAAAATGTGTGTGTGTGTGTGTGTGAGATGCCTCATTTTCCAAAAACCTGGGAAACTTTGGGCATATGACTAAGTTACAAGGACAAGTAAAGTACTATATGTACATGGAGTCATGAAGCAAAATTATGTAGCAAATTCCGTTTGTGTGGCTTAGGAAGTGTTGAATTCCCTTGCCTTGGTTTTTCTATTAAAAACACGGATAAAGAGGTGATTGGCTATTAAGGACAAACATTCAAAGTTCTCAGAGTTGAGCTTTCCTTCTGAATTTGCAACTAAATGAGAAGGCAGAAATATGGGAGGTAAGGAATACATTGTAGAATGAAGGCCACTGAGGTTTCCTTTGAGGTGAACTGGTTAATGAGTAGACCATTTCGGTTACAGGTGATTTGAGCTGTTTTGCAGTCAGTACCTGGGACTGCAAAGCCCATGTGTGGGAAGGAATTTTTCAAGTGTCACATTTCTTATTTATTTATTTTTATTTACTTGCCTATGTCAGGTCAGATGTTAGTTGCGGCAGCAAGCAGGATCTTCACTGTAGCCTGAGGGCTTCTCTCTAGTGGCCTGAGTTGCAGCATGTGGTCAAGTGTTACATTCTATTTTTGCTGCTGCTATGCCACATTGCTTAATTGTAGAGATATATATGTATTTCATATATATATATTTATCTACAAATGCATATAAATAAATAAATAATATCTTAGAGTATGGTCGGGCATAGTGGGTACCAGTTAGGATTGATCATGATTTTCTTCTCCTTCTGTGTTGTACATATGATATATTTACAATGTTTCTATTGTAAATATTTTCCTCAGTGTATTTGAAATTTGCTTCTGTTCAAAGAAGGAGACCACTGTACTGGAGACAGTGTGCTTAGTGGAATGAAAATAGGTTTTTGAGTCAGGAATTCCAACCTGGCTTTAATAAATATCCTTGGATAAGTTATTTAAACTTTCTGACTCTCAGATTTCTCATCTGAAAATTGGAAATAATAATGCACAATTCTCAGTTTTGTCGGGAGACAAATGAGATGAAAAAAGATGCCTAGTGTGGTTCTTGGCATACAAATGATTTATTTTATAATTTCTGTTTTTAATAGAGGCAAAACTCTGCTATCTACTTTCATTTAAAACTTTCTTTGAAGATTTTTTGAAAAATTGAGTTGACTAAATGGCATGATCAAAATGGGTTAAGTTACCCAATTTTTTTTTAATGTATATAGCATTAGGGATTTTTTTCCATCTCTCAAGCATTGGTTTCATTTTTATCAGAATGCTTGGTATTTTAGACATGTGTGAAATAAATATAAGCTACATTTTTTTCTGCATCTTCATTTTAGCTCGTGCCTTCATTGTGCTGTTTGAGGTTCTGCCCACCTTTCCAGGGTTAGATACAGGTTTGGGGGGCTTATACAATACCAGGACACAGGGATGGGGGTAGACAGATCCTCCTTTAGTTTTTGGTAAACACCAGTCACTGCTGGAAATTCTTGGACAAAGATCGGGAAAAACGCCCTTCTCCGTGCCAAGTCCTAAGTTAGTTGGATGTTTTCATAGAGCAATAAGTGAAAGTTTCAGGGTTTTAAGAAACAGACATTAATCTGAAGAGATTTTATAGCAATTCCCCTTTTATTTTCCATTCAAAATAATATTAAATAAAAATCAGGTATTATCCATGCTGGTTTCTCAATGCTTTACTCATGAGGTTTCACTTTTATTTCTTTCGTCTAAGCCAAAAACCTGAAGCTTCCCATATGCACCTGATGCCTTCTATTCAGAAGACAGACCGAAGAAATTTATTCAGAGTCAAGTTCAAAGAGTGCAACCTAACCCATTGTTTCCTTTTGAAAATGAGGTGAACTGCCTGCCTTTTTTATATCTGAGATGACTGACAGGGATGACATTTAATTAGAATGTTTTCTTTTTCATTTGAGGCAAGCCTCTTTTATTCCCTAGTGGAAATATCACAAAGCAGCAAGCTGTAGTAGCCAGCCTCCAAGATGGTTCCTAATGAGCCATGTCATGTCATATTTTTCAACTTGGATAATCCTCTACCGCAATCAGTAGCTTGACCTGTGTAACCGATGGGATCCTAGAGTAAATGACAAGTGTGCAGCTTCTGAAGCCCGGTCAGAAAAGCCACATTGCGGTTTCTGCCTTGTCGGCTCTCAGGTCTCTCTCTTGAGGGAAGCCAGCTTCCTCACTTTGGAAGAATCCTCAAGCAGCTCTGTGGGGACTAGTTAGGCCCTCCTGCCGAGAGCCAAGGTGAACTTGCTAGTCTTGTGAGTGAGCCGTTTGGAAGGAGATCTTTCAGACTCGGTTCAGCTGTTAGATGCGTATAGTTGCAGCTGACATTTTGAGTCATGAGAGAGCCTGAGCCAAAAGTCACAGAGTTGGGTCACTCTCAAATTTGTGACCAACAGAAGCTGTAAGAGATAATACTGAGTCATTGTAATTTAAGCCATTACATTTTGGAGTAATTTGTTACTCAGCAATAGATAACTAATACACGCAGTGTGTTAGTATAGTAAAATGTTTTGTATCTGAATGGATATGAAGACTTTGTTGATAGTCCCTGAATTCTTTCCTGTCCCTTTGTAAAATATATACACTATCTGTTGCAAATGAATGGCTCAAGTTTTGTGGTCCTGCACTCTCCGAACAGTAGCCCATATCTGTCAAGCCCATTATTTCCCCCCAGAAGAGAGTGCGTATCAAATGACTAAAAGTTTTAGTCAGTTGAGGCAAGATAGTTCAAAATTATCCTGTTTGTATCCACATGTCTCTCTCAATTCCTCCAAGTACCACTTTGG
Source organism: Bos mutus (assembly GCF_027580195.1). Classification (NCBI taxonomy): domain Eukaryota; kingdom Metazoa; phylum Chordata; class Mammalia; order Artiodactyla; family Bovidae; genus Bos; species Bos mutus. The sequence goes on from NC_091623.1 coordinate 26,873,126, forward strand.
GTAGAAGTGGGTAAGTGGGACTCAGGAGACTTTTACCTGTTTCTGTGTGGGGGTGGGAATAAGTATGGGGGATTCTGAACTTTCTGGGTTCTCATCTACTTAGGTCCACCATTGTGTTGCTTTATTGCCAAGTCATGTGATAGTGTCATCCTTATAGAACCTTCCAAAATCTCCACTCTCATCATGAACTAGGGGACTCATTTCTGTTTTTATCTGTGTGTGTAAATGTGTGTGTGTGTGTGTGTGTGTGTGGTGGGGGTGAATGGAGGTGATAAGTGTTACATCTTCCTGTTTGTTTCAAATATTTTTCTCTATCCCAGATATTTTCTATTTAAATTTTTAAACATTTGAAAACAAAAGTCAGAAAGACTCTCAGATTTTTTCTGCTTTTTGCCTTTATTTCAATACCCCTCTTAGGCATCCTCTTTCTTTGAATGAAGTGAAGGAAAGAAGGGAACACTGGGAGAAAAAAAGAAACATATCAATAATTCAAAAATATCCCAACATATTTAAAATAAAGCAGGAATTTCAAGTTTCCTCTGGATATTACCTTAAAATTATATGTGAATAAAAGTTATCTGAAGGTGGGAATATACATTAAGAGTGAAATTTAAGGAAAGCTTAGAGAGTTCTGTGGGTCCTAGGTGTTCTTGAAAACTTGAAATATCTATTCTTAGGACTCTTCAAATAAAAAGTTTTGTAATAGTCTAATTTAGATACATTTTTAATATCACAATAACTATTGAATTCTTTTAAATATACCACAACTTCAGGCAAGTTAGTTCTCAGTGCTGTCTGTTAACTAGGCAGGCTAGTGATCTTACTCAGAAGTATCATCTAGAGAGCTGCTAAAAATGCTCAAGCTCCACCCCAGTGACTCTGATTCAAACTAAATTGCCTCCATTTCATTTAAGGGTGTGGTCATTTTTATTCCTCAAGATACTTATTTACCTATTGACTAATAGGTTAATGTTCTCGCAAGATGATTGTGTTGAGTTTAGAATTAATAATAAAGGTAGGAGAAAATGATGCCTATTAATTGGGAGAATTTTTCCTTTTAGTAGTTTGTCTAGCACTAAACAATTCACAAAGTACTGTCATAAGTCAACACAGAGGAAGCGAAGTCAAGGGGTGAGAGACACACAGGGTTCTGATGATCTGAGCAGTTCACCTGAAGCCAGGATACTCCTGGACTGTTCAGTTATAGGAAAAAGGAAGTTTCTTTTTTTGACTAAGCCAGTTTGAGTCAGGTGGTCTGACATCTCTTACTGAGACTCTATGGGTACAATTCTCTACAAATGGTTGTTAAATGCTTGAGTGAAAGATTCAAGTGTGCGTGGAGGGAGGAGAGCTAATAGTAGCCAACTCCTCATGACATTTTCCTTTGTCTGGGAGACATCTCTGCCATGCTGCCCAGTTCCAGTGGCCACTGGTCACGTGGAATGTATAGGCATATCATCTCAATTTATTGTTCTTCCCTTTATTGCATGCACTTCACAGATACTACGTTTTGCACAAACTCAAGATGATGGTTGGCAATTTTTTTTTTTTTTAAGCAATAAAGGTGTAGTGGTAAGTGCAGGAGATGCAAGAGATGTGGGTTCAATCCCTAGGTTGGGAAGATCCTCTGGAGGAGGAAATGGCAATCCATTCCAGTATTCTTGGTTGGAAAATCTCATAGAAGAACCTTGAGGGCTATAGTCCTTGGGGTTGCCAAGAGTCAGACACAACTGAGCACACACACACATTTGTTAAATTAAGGTGTGCATGTTTTTTTTTTAAAGATCTAATGCTGTTGCACACTTAAAAGACTACAGTATAGTGTAAACATAACTATTGTAGGCATGAGGATACCCCCCCAAATTCATATGACTTGCTTTACGGCAATATTCATTTTACTGCAGTGGTCTGGAACCGAACCTCTCCAAGGTATGCCTGTCACATGAATGTTGTTCCCCAGAGGTGCGCAGAAATGTAGCCTTGCGGGAAGGTGACTGTGGTATAGGAGAGAGCATCTGTGGGTTCTTAGTTCTTGAACATGTAGTCCCTGGAGTCCCATTTTCCCGAAGCGAGCAGGCCCAGTTCTGTAGATTCCCATGTATAATGGATCCAGTACTCTTCACTAGTTCCATTCAGTTGTTTCTTCTTCTTCCAGAAAACTCCAGAAGCATATAATTTGGCTATGCTGTTATGACCAACCTAGACAGCATATGAAAAAGCAGAGACATTGCTTTGCCAACAAAGGTCCGTCTAGTCAAGGCTATGGTTTTTCCAGTGGTCATGCATGGATATGAGAGTAGAATTATAAAGAAAGCTGAGTGCCGAAGAATTGATGCTTTTGAACTGTGGTGTTGGATAAGACTCTTGGGAGTCCCTTGGACTGCAAGGAGATCCAACCAGTCCATCCTAAAGGAAATCAGTCCTGAATACTCACTGGAAGGACTGATGCTGAAGCTGAAAGTCCAGTACTTTGGCCACCTGATGCAAAGAACTGACTCCTTGGAAAAGACCTGATGCTGGGAAAGATTGAAGGTGGGAGGAGAAGGGGACAACAGAGGATGAGATGGTTGGGTGGTATTACCAACTCAAATGGACATGAGTTTGAGTAAACTCCAGGAATTGGTGATGGACAGGGAGGCCTGGCGTGCTGCAGTCCATGGGGTTGAAAGAGTTGGACACAACTGAGCGACTGAACTGAACTGAACTGAAATAGTATTTAGAATATGTGTATTTCTGAAGCTTAGGCATCATTACCACCTACTTGATGCATAATTTAAGTAAATGTCAGATTATTTTTATTTTAAGTTTCATTCTATTAAAATACTCTTTTTATTGAATCAATTCATAGTGACTCAGGATTCATACTGTACTGTTCCCTGAAATGTTCAATTGGCTACAACTTAAAAAAATTGGGGAATTCTTGCTTTATACCCATGCTTGACTTGGGTTAAGTCTTTTCTGTTTTGGAGGGGTTGTTCTGTTTTGTTTCATTTCTGTATCTTGCTCCTTTGTGTACTTACTGAGTGGTTTGAAGAGACACAGGGAAGAAATCTGGGAGAAGAAAACTGGCCTCTTATTACAGTTTAAAATTTGGCAGTATTTTTCCTCAACATAACTCACTTCAGAAGTTTTCTCCTGGAATTCTGCAAACCTTATTACTTTTGGTTTTAAAGTGAATGCTTTTGTTTGACTAGTATTGATCCAGTTGAACCAGTTCTCGTCCCAGTGCCCAGGAAGTTGAAAAATATGATTTCTTTTTCCCTATTTCCAGAGAATGAGCACATTTTGCTATGCACAAAAGGAAATTGCCAGTCTGAAAATTTCCCTTTGTGGTGTCTAATGGAGTAATCCAGGCAAGCAATTTTTGTGGGGTCTGAAAATACTTCATCTTGTAATACTTTTGCAAGTGGCCTGTATAAGCAATATGTTCTGTACATTTTACAATGAAAAATTGAAGTCATCTGCCAAGATTGTTAGCTTTTCATTGAACATTTCTAGTCACCAAGTTTTGGAAGGGTCGTTCTACTCTACATGGTAGAGGAAGGTACCTACTTCTGCCTTGTGGCCAGCATAGATACCATCTCTCCTGGACTTAATCTTCATTGAAATGTCCCATCTCCTTACCATTGCCCCAAGTTTCCAGAAACAGGAGAGCCAGGAATAAAATATTTGTCTTCTCGTGACATTTTGCCAAAGGCTGCTGGACGCATGAGCATCTCCAGAGGAGAGCTTCATCAGTTAATAGGGAAACGTTCATCAATGCTACCTTTTTTTTATTTGTGAAACACTCACTACAAAATGATAAGGTAGTTCTCTAAGTCTGTTTCTATGGTGAATACTGAAGTAAGCAAGCTATAGATAGAACTTTTGAATAAGAGATTCAACCGCACAAATGAATAGAACTTCCTTTTAAGGAAGAAAAAGAATTGTCATCTTGAATAGCCAGATTGAACATAGTGGTGCTTTTTAAACCTCTCTTTTGAATTCTATGCCCCCACCACCCATGATACTGTAGTAAAACTGAACTACTGCTTTTGTGTGTGAGCAGGATAACCTGATTTTGGAAGGGGCACGCTGGACTTTGGTCCATGTCACAATACTTAGGGAGCAATGGAAAGTGGCCCAGTGCCGCATTTGGAATCAGTGGGCTCACTGGGGACTTTATGCTCTTGGTGTGATTCAGTTCATTCATATGAGATTTGATAATGACATTGACAATGGGAAAGAAAATTATCTTCTCATTAATTTAAAGACAAGACTGCTAGTTTCCAAAGTGAAACAGGAATACTATAGAAGCCCAGAAGAAATTTGGAACCAGTAATAAAGGGTTAGTCCTTTGTCAGGATGCTTCAACAATTTTAGTTCGGTTCAGTCGCTCAGTCATGTCTGACTCTTTGTGACCCCGTGGACTGCAGCACGCCAGGCCTCCCTGTCCATCACCAACTCCCGGAGTTTACTCAAACTCATGTCCATCGAGTTGGTGATGCCATCCAACCATCTGTAAAAATTTATCTCTGAATATCTTAGTCTTGGAAACCAAAATGTGCCAATATGAAGAAAAGAGATTAATTCAGCTAAGGGTTATTACTTTCAGACTATAAAACTAGGGATTTTATTTTGTAATTGCTCTTACTTGCCAAACGTAATGGGAATTGGGGAAAAAACAAAAAACAAAAAAAAAAAAAAACACCATAAAATCAGAGCAACAGAAAAAGTCCTATAAAGCAGATTTTAGTTTTAAAATATTGAAAGTGAAAAATATACAAAAATGTGTGCAGCGAGATATCTAATTTTATGTTAGAGTAAGACATATTATTGATGCACATTCATGGTAAAATTATGGAAAGGCTGGGAGTGTTACAGTGTGCGCATGCTCAGTCACCTCCGACGCTTTGTGACTCCGTGAACTGTACCCCTCCAGGCTCTCTGTCCATGACATTGCTTTTAGGCAAGAATACTGTAGTACGTTGCCATTTCCTCCTCCAGCGGATCTTTCCGACCCAGGGAGCAAACCCATGTCTCCTGTGTCTCCTGCATTGGCAGGCAAACTCTTTACCATGGGACCACCTGGGAAGCCCTAACAGTGGTTATGTCTAAATAATGATATTATGGAGGATTTTAAACCTCTTTTTTGTATACAAATTTTCTGCCATGAGCAGTTGTTACTTTTACAACTAGAGGGAAAGTAAATGCTATAAAATAGCTAAAGTTTTATACAGCTTTTTAAAATAGTACTTTTTACATAAGAACTGTATTGTTTCAAGGGTAAAATCACCCAACATACAAAATTCAAGCTGGATTACAGATTCTTTATTACACTATTTCCTTCTATCGGGTTTGCTACATTTTCTGGTTTGGGTAAATCCTCTTTTATTGCTCCACACCCAAGTTTTCCACTAGAAAAAAATACAATATCTTTGCTTTTGCTGGTACTTTTCACTCTTCTCTCTGAAAATTGCTGTCTTCAAGTCCCTTTAAAATGTGCCCAAAAGCTATCTTCCTTCAGGAGTTCTTTTCTGATTCTACCTATCTCAGTTTGATTGTTTTTTTTATGAAAATCTTTGGCTCTGATGTGTTTAATTTTTAAGGTAACTTCATGGTTGTTGTTATGTTGTTTTATAATTCTTCATCCTGTTTGTTTATTGCTTTATCATCTTTTCATATGATTTTCTACTGAAGCATCATTCTGTATCTATAGGATAAATTCTCAGAGTACAGAGGCCAGAGCTTTGTGATTTTTGTTTTCTATTAAACAACTGAAAGAGTGAATCTATACTAATTAAGTGGCTGAAAATATGTAGTAACAGATGAACTGAGAATCCTGTGAGAGAAACTGAGCAAAGGTATTTTGATCAGCTTCTAAACTCTTGGCTGTTGGTTGAATCCAGTCTCTCCTGCGAATATCTGCTCAGCTGTGTTGATTACATCCAAACTATTGCAATACTGTGGGTTTGGAGGCCATGATATATTGGCTATCTGCTTCTCATTTTTTATCATAGACTGACTGGTTTGCAGAGACAGGAACCTGGAACGTTGGCCCAACTTCAGATGTCATAATGGCTTGCTGACCACCTTCTGAGGGTTCTTACACCCTAATTAATAGTTTTCTATTGCTCCTCTATATTAGATAGCATTTGGTAATTGGATATTGTGTTCTTTTGAATTATTTTTATGTCTTCCCATGTCAGCTGTAGACTCAGAGTCATAGGGTTAGAGGATATTTTCACTGTGAACAATGACTTATGGTCTCTTAGAAAGTCTTGTAATACATAGGTTGGAAGTTAGTTCTTTTTTTTTTTTTTTTTTTTTGCTATTATTTAAGAACCTCTCTCTTTTTTAATAGATCCTTTACTCACTGAAATGTGGCATTTGACAAAGGGTCAGTGTCAGCCAGAAAGTTTTCAGCAGTGAGTTAATATGGTGCTGGTTGCTTGTCCTCTCCCAGAATGTTAGTTTTGAAAGAGAAATTCAGGTAACAGTTGCTCTATACAAAAGAATAATCTGAGGGGGAAAATTGGGTGTTGGGGAGGGAAGTTACCTAATAGATAATTTCTTATTTCTACCCTGATTGAAATTAAAAGATGCTTACTCCTTGGAAGGAAAGTTATGACCAACCTAGATAGCATATTAAAAAGCAGAGACATTACTTTGCTAATAAAGGTCCGTCTAGTCAAGGCTATGGTTTTTCCAGTGGTCATGTATGGATGTGAGAGTTGGACTGTGAAGAAAGCTGAGTGCTGAAGAATTGATGCTTTTGAACTGTGGTGTTGGAGATGACTCTTGAGAGTCCCTTGGACTGCCAGGAGATCTAACCAGTCCATCCTAAAGGAGATCAGCCCTGGGTGTTCATCGGAAGGAAACTCCAATACTTTGGCCACCTCATGCAAAGAGTTGACTCATTGGAAAAGACCCTGATGCTGGGAGGGATTGGGGGCAGGAGGAGAAGGGGATGACAGAGGATGAGATGGCTGGATGGCATCACTGACTCGATGGACATGAGTTTGGGCAAACTCCGGGAGTTGGTGATGGACAGGGAGGCCTGGCGTGCTGCAATTCGTGGGGTCGCAAAGAGTTGGACACGACTGAGTGACTGAACTGAACTGAAGGTTTTTCTCCATGTCAAGGCAGATGTATGCATGTTTGTGTCTCATGGGTCTGCTGCCACCGTGGCATTCTTCTGGTGGTCAGGGAGCTCCTGTATAATGCCTACGTTTCCCTGATCCAGCAGAGGATTTTGACATGAAACATGGTTCTTGGGGTGGCAGTTTGCAGGAGCCACATCAGCTGGCAGCATATTTCTTACCCTCTCTTCAAGTCCTGCATTTGACTAAGCAGGAAGATAATTCGGAGCAGTGGGAATTGGAAAAGTGTGCTTTGCTTGTAACAGAGGAGCCAAGGATGGACCAGGCTCAGGTGGTCTGAAATAGCTGTCTTGCTTCCATTTCATTTTATTCTGTCTTCTCTTTTTCTTGGGTAGTGATACAGCTATGCCTGTCTTCCAAGGTCTCAAAATCCTAGTAGCCACAGGAAGACATTTCTTCTCAGCTCACTGTATCTCATGTCATTGACAGCACTGGAAACAGTTTTCAAATATAAAGCTCATGAGCAAGTTAGAATTGACTGGAGCTCATCGCCTATGGTCCTTTCTGCAGCGAGTGTGCTTGTGCCCTCAGAGAACAGAAAGACGTGGAGGCATCTGACTCGCGTACCTCTGACTCCGGCAGACTCCTGTCTGAGCACAGCTTACAGCTGCCTTGTCGCCCAGTGCTATCTGCTGGACAGGCAATAGAAATCTGACTACACTTTAAACTTACGTTTGCTGGCTGACCCTAGGCCCACTGAAATATTTTTATACTTCTTCTTTAGATATTTTTGGAAGCCAGGATTCTCTGTATTATCCTTGACATAAAACTTGCAAGTAATATTTGCAAAGAAAGGATAGAAGCAATCCGCAGTGTTGGGGCCTGGCCTTAGAATGATGCCTTTCTCTTCTTTGGCTCTAAATCCAATCCATCTAGTTGCTGCTTGGTGAGAACTGATTGCATCAAAGTAATGCAGGCTCTTCTTGCCAGGCACTTCAGTCCATTCACCTTTGTTTCAAATTGCTATTTGGCAGGTTTTGTTTCTCATTGTCTAACATGGGATAAATGTAACTTGTCACCTAGATGGCAGAGACACGTTTATGCACAAGGATGTGTGACTTCCATTCCCATCCCGTCCCAAAGTAATTGTACCAACTTCAGTGGACTGTTGTGAAGACCATAGAAGTTAGTATAAGCCAGTGCTTAGGACAGAGCCTGACATGTGGTTAGCTATTATTATTAATTCATTTTATAATTTAGGAATATTAATGTCACTCTCCAGTATCTGAGGACAAATCCAAACAGACTTCTGGAAACTACTGGCTATGAATTGAATTATGAGGGTCTTTAATCTGTAAATTAATGTTTAGGACTTGAAAAATTATAATTAGTACAAAAGTTATAATGCCAAAGTTTTAAATAATGGGTCCAGATATTAACTTCTTTAAGCAGTTTCAGTAAGGGGGAAGATTGATGAAAACTACAAAGCTCTCAGGACCTTAAGTGAGGTACATGCGTGTGTGTGTATGTCAAAGATTAAAGACAGAGCAGAGAAATTCTCTATTTATAGGAAGGCCTATTCATTTGTTAATTGATTCAGTACCTGGGATCAAAATCAACAGGGCACCAAAAGAGAAGGCAGGGTAAAAAGACTGAAATATTCTAGCAAATTCACTTTGAGGTGGTGGCTTCCAGTAGCTAATTGAAATGATTGGGAGAGCAAATCGCAGTGCTAGGAGACATCAAAATGTTCTACTCTTTGGTAAAATTGTGTTCCATGCCTCATGTTGGCTGTGACCCTCTTGCCTGCTCCACCACACATTGCCTTCTGCTCTGTTGGAGCTTGCACAACTCATAAGAGCCCTACTACCAGAGTCACTGGGTGGAAAAAGAAAGTGAAAGTGAAGCCGCTCAGTCCTGTCTGACTCTTTGTGACCCCATGGACTGTAGCTCGTCAGGCTCCTCCATCCATGGGATTTTTCCAGGCAAGAAAACTGGAGTGGGTTGCCATTTCCTTCTCCAGAGTATCTTCCTGACCCAGGGATCGAACCAGGGTCTCCCACATTGCAGGCAGACACTTTACCGTCTGACAGGGAAGTCACTGGGTGGAAGACCAGTGTAATATAAATGATAAATGATGTAAAGTAATATTTATAACCAGCAGCTCACAAACGCATCCACAGCACCACAAGTCAAAATTTTGCCTCAATAAGATTCTGCTTTATAACTTCCGTGCTACAGGGATTTTAAGGTTAATTTTCTCCCTGCCTCTCATTTGATGAGTACATGGTTGTAAACTTAGTGCCAGATGCCTCCTGACCGGCCTCAGATGTTGCCAGAGGATATTAGTCTAAAGGTTACTCCTTCATTGTATTTGTCAATACTGATTAGTTTTTTTCTGCTCCTTTGATGAGCATTTTATGGATTTAGATTAGCTATTTATAAAAGAAGCATGGCCCAGTGCACTGGAGGAACACCTCAGGAACTAACAAAACAGAGGAGATAAGAAACCTGTTTTGGAAGCGACAGGTTGGCTGCCCTGGTGAATTAGTTTGGATTTTGTGCTTGAGACTTGTTTTTGTCAATGCTCTTACTAAGTAAGCAAAAGGACTGGTGCAGAGAAACAGTAGTAAAATAATTCTTTCCATGTTTCCCCTCTATGGTACTCCGAACTACTTCATGAAATGAAGACGTGCTTAAAATACATGACTTACTCAGGCTACCACTGTATGAATATCCTCAAGTAGTCCCTTTTTTGCTGTTTTAATCCCTCTAAGCTATAGGTTCAGTTGGAGTTCCTCCTCTTAACCATAAAACAGAAAATGATGTAAATGACTATATCCTCTGTCCCTTCAAAGATGCATTGGAGGGAAGTTTGTTCATTACATACAGTGGGTACCATAGCCAGTAGGGCTTAATTCTCTCAAAATTATCTAAATTTCACTAAGAGACATTCATGTCTACTTGAATGTTGGATAAGAATTATAGGATACAACTAATGGTCAATAAAAGACTAAAGATCAAAAGCCTTCGGAGCTGGAAATAGTCAAACAAAAATTCAAGATAATGCCTCCGTCAACTCCCAAAGTTTTTTTGTTGTTTGTTTCTTTTAGATATACAAATTAGTTTGGTTGTTGTTTATTACAGATGGTAAAAATTCACATTTTTTTTAGGTGTAAAGTTTGAGGAATTTTGACAAACTTATGCAATCATGTGCATGCTTAGTTGCTGAGCTGTGTTTGACTCTTTGCTACCCAATGGACTGTAACCCACCAGCTCCTCTGTCTATGGAATTCTCCAGGCAAGAATACTGGAGTGGGTTGCTATTTCCTTCTCCAGGGGATCTTCCCGACCCAGAAATAGAACCCATGTCTCGCAGGCAGATTCTTTACCATTGAGCCACCAGGAAAGCTGGTATGCAACCATGTAACTACAACCAAAATCAAGATAAAGGATAATTCCTCACGATCCTTTATAGTAAATTCCCTTCCCTCACCTCCAGCTCTATATCAGCAACCACTGATCTGATTTTTTTCTAGTCTTTTCCTCTTCTAGAATGTCACATAAATTGAGTCATTCACTGTGTACTGTCTTTTTAAATTTTTTTTAAGATTATTTAAATTGTCTAGATCTTTGTCACTTTGGTAGGTTTTCTCTAGAGACTTCCTTGGTGGCTCAGATGGTAGAGCAAGCATCTGCCTGTAATGCGAGAGACCTAGCTTCAATCCCTGGGTTGGGAAGATCCCCTGGAGAAGGAAATGGCAACCCACTTCAGTACTCTTGCCTGGAACATTCCATGGACTGAGGAGCCTGGTAGGCTACAGTCCATGGGGTCGCAAAGAGTTTGGACGCGACTGAGCAACTTCGCTTTCACTTTTTCTAGTTGCAGTGAACAGGGCCTCTGTTCATTGCGGTGCATGGGCTTCTCATTTAGGCGGCTCTCTTGTTGCAGAGCACAGGCTCTAGGCGTGTGAGCTTCAGTATTTGCAGCACACAGGCTCAGTAGTTGTGGCACACGGGCCTTAGTTGCTACGCAACATGTGGAATCTTCCTGGACCAGGAATTGACCCCAGGTCCCCAAGTTTGGCAGGCAGATTCTTATCCACTGAACCACCAGGGGAGCCCCATATCTAGTTACCTGAGTCTGACTTTTTTTTGCTATTAGCATAATGCTTTTGAGACTCATTCATATTGTTTTATGTATCTTTAGACCTTTTTTCTAAATTGCTATGTATCAACTGATAACATAATTTATTTACTTACCAGTTGATGGACATCTGGTTCATTTTAGCTTTTAGTATTTAAGGGCACCCCACTCCAGTACTCTTGCCTGGAAAATCCCAAGAACAGAGGAGCCTGGTAGGCTGCAGTCCATGGTGTCGACTTCACTTTCACTTTTCACTTTCATGCATTGGAGAAGGAAATGGCAACCCACTCCAGTGTTCTTGCCTGGAGAATCCCAGGGATGGAGGAGCCTGGTGGGCTGCCGTCTCTGGGATCGCACAGAGTCGGACACGACTGAAGCGACTTAGCAGCAGTTAGCAGCAGCGTTTTTTAATTTGAGCCATTGTAATAGGTGTGCAATGGTATCTCATTGTGTCTTTCAAGTTTTCTCAGTTAAGTTTATAAGATAGGTTTTGAATTACACACTAAATAATTGAAGGCATGTCAGACATCAGAAAGACAGATTCTGTTAGCCTTGGACTTTGGCTGTTCACCGTCTTCTCCTACCAGTGCTGCACCTCTGGGCTATCACTAATCATACGTTACAGCGATTCAGTACCCAAGCATACATATTAATAGGCTCAGCAGGCACAGTGTCTTTACTTTCTAGCCAGTTTTGGATCCTTGTATCAGAGGATTTATAACAGAATCACTAGAAGCTTTTTGCTCCTTTTTTTTTTTCCACATAGTGTATCAGGGAAATGCCTACCAGGGGAATATTTCTGCTCATCATCTCCAAAATGGAAAAGCAGCCAATTCTTTTCTGCTGCTCTCCAAGCTAGCCTCACATAGAAAATTGGCTCTTGCCACAGTGAGAGGAGAATGAAATAAAAGTTGCTGGAGCTACAACAGCACTTTACCGTTCATTCCTGTAGGAGTTGCGCACCTTTCCTCTCGTCTTTATTTTGGTTATTTGTTCGGCCCTGTGTTCACTTGCTCTTATTTCTCTTCCTCAACTAATACTAAGTTTTGACTTGGATAGAGGTCCCCCTCACCCTTCCTATGCAATTGTGATATGCGTGAGATGGAGTGAATAGAACTCTGGTCCTTTCTTTCCAGATTTGATTAGATCAGAACCTTCTCGGTTACATCAGCATGGCGGGTCCTTTGCTTCCCGTCTGCCCCTTGCCCCCACACACCTGCACACTGTTTAAATGTTTTTGTTCTCCTTCTCTGCCTGCAAAATCCTACTTGCCTTTCAAGATCAGATAAAATGTCACCTCCTCTATGATGCCAAATCCCCTGAGTCCTGTTAGCCACATCCACTGAACTTTGAGCTTGTTTTGTTTGAAGACTTATCACATTGCCTTGTGGTTATTTGTTAACATTTCTGTATCTCTCCTAGACTCTGAACTCCTTTCAGGCAAGAACCACGTGTTAATTTTCGTGGGCTTAACGCATAATACACACTCAATAAATAATTTTTGACTGACTCTTTAAATTTGCAGTGAAGGTTTTTTAAATGCAGAGATTTTCTTAAGCTTAGAAAAGGAATGATAGAAGCATCTGCTCAACAGATATTTTTGCTGAGTAAAAGCCATTCATATATATCAATACTTTGGCAAAATGGTAGTTCTAAGATGCGATTGATTTCAGTTAGAATGAGATTCCTCTCAGCCTCATCTAATCAATGTAGTTATAAACCTCTTCTAATAGGAAAGAAAAATCAAAGCATTAAAAGAATTCTTTGATTCCTGTCTCCATTATCAGATTATGATATGTATGTAATTGCTTTAGCCACATCAGCAAAATGTTAGGCCTTGGGACTCAACAAACAATTGTTTAGTATGAGTATATCCCATGCAATATTTGGAACATACTTATACTGAAAAGCAGTTTCCTGTTTATCTGAAATTTAAATCTAATTAGGTGTCCTGTATACTATCTGTCAACCCTAGCCAACACAAATCTCTTTACACAGTGTAATGAATTGTAGGAAATAGTGCTCTTGGAAGTTCCGAAATACATGGTGGACAATGCTATTATTGACCCAGGTTTGCCAGTAAAGAAAATGTAGTTGGACTGATCATCTTAGCCAGTTTAGGATGCAAGACCAGAAAGAGAACTGAGATCAGAAATGAGTGGAGTCACTGACCCTGTGGCCTTTTGGGTCATGTAAAGGTCTGCCTCTACAGTAGACTAGAGAAGTCCACATATTCCATGCTACTTTTCTCATTGAGAGGAGAGGCCTATTGCCTTCCTTTTGAAGGCAGGCAGCTTTAACTAATAGAATAATAGAAATAACACTGTTTCGGTTTCTGAGCTTAGACCCTACTTGTCTCTACTTGGTTTCTACTTCCTGTCTCTTAGAATCCTCTTCTGGGAGCTGAGAGTTTATACAAGAAGTCCATCTTCTCTGACACTGCCATCCTAGAGAGGCCTTGAGTGGAAACTTTCGTTGACAGACCCCGCTAAGCTCACCCTTCTTGCCATCCCTATCAAGTAACATGAGTGAGCTGTTGTGGACCCTCCAGACCCTGAGAGTTGAATGTCACCAACCGAATCCTTCAATGGCACTTGGAACAAAAGAATCACCCAGTTGAATCTTGTCTGAATTTCTGACCCATGACACCTGGAGATTTGACAATAGGGCGTCTTTTTAAGCTGCTGCATCTTAGAAGCTTTTGTCACCCAGCAGTAGATAATCAGAACAGTGAACATACATAGTAAGTTTCCTGACCCGGGAGTGACGTAGTTAAGAAAGGAGTGCCTTTGATCACTGAGTATTCAAACCTCTCCGTTTGCTTGTTTGCCAAGGAAATCATACTTGCAGTAGAATCTTAACCTATAGCATTACATGTGCTAGAGCTCAAAACTGAGTCATAGCTAGGAGTCCAGAGTGATATCTTCTCTGTCTTTCTGTTGTCCCCAACTCCCCAGAGGTCCAGAGACCTTCTGCAGTCCAGCTGAGAATATGTCTCCAGCTAAAACATGTCTGAGAGCTAACCCAAGCTAACAGTTTTCTTGTTAACAACAAGAACATGTACAAACCTGGGATGAGATGCAGAGAAGAGCACAGCAGGGGAGCAGAACTGTCAGTATGAGAGAAAGCCGAGCATCAGTGTGCAGGGAGTAGCAAGACTCCAGCTGAAATCACCTACAGCTGCACTTGCTGTCTCCAGGAAACTTTCTGCAGGTAGACGGGAAGGCTGAGAAAATGCAGAGAGAGTGTGAGAATTCCCCATGGAAGGTGTAATGGGAATCCCAAAGGCGAATGATGCAAGAAGGGAACTCACGCTCCCATCCAAGCCACCCAGGGCCAGAAGAGGAGAGAGGAAATAAGTGAGGAGAGAGGAATTAGAGAGGAAATAAGACCATACCTGGGTTATAGATGCTGTAATATGTATGTGATATGTGTCTAATTGAATTGTCAAGTAAATCTGTTTCTAGTTTTACTTAGGCTCTTTTAAGTAAGGTTGCTTTTTCTATTACACATAAGGTCTCTGTTTTACATATGGTTGAATGGGAAGTACCCAAACTTGGGTGGTCTCAAAAGATTACCTAGCTATGTTCTTGGTACCAAGGGAGGGACTAAGTTTGAGTCATTAAGGGCCCTGAATACTAGATGCCTAGGGAAAAGCTTGGGGCTTCCCAGGTGGGGCTGGTGGTAGAGGACCCGCCTGCCAATGAAGGAGATGTAAGAGGTGGGGGTTCGATCTCTGGGTTGGGAAGATCCCCTGGAGGAGAGCATGGCAACCCACTCCAGTATTATTGCCTGGAGAATCCCATGGACAGAGGAGCCTGGTGGGCTACAGTTCATGCGGTCACAAAGAGTCGGACACGACTGAAGCAACTGAAGACACACACACACACACACACACACACACACACAGATGGTCACACACACACACACACACACGGAGAGACTTGCCCAGTTGGGCATTGCCAGGTAAACTTTTCACACATTCAGCTGTTCTGAAAAACCACTGGTTTACTTTAACTGAGGAGCACTGCATTAGAAAAATGCCATCCTATTTTACAATTAAAATCTAGGATACTTTATTCTGTATGTACTTGAAAAAATGATCTTATTTAATGAATATGTATGACGATGATTATAATAATTATTTAGTCCTATTACATGAAACCCTCTTCCAAGGAAGTGCAAAGCGTTTTAAATTAGCCACTTCTAAAAACCATCACATCCCGTCGCTCCATTGCACGCAGCAGCACTCGGGAAGCTTTGACTGGGCAGGTTGCTATATTAACTTAATAGGTGGAGTGAATTCCTGGGTCAGCTGAGGTGGGCCCCTTTGGGGAGAGCGCCTTAAAGAGTTTTGTCAGGGAACAAAGAGCACATAGAAAGCACGCAGAGAGGTTTGGTAATATCCGTACTCTGGCATCATTCATGATGTACATTTATAGCCTGCAGAGCTAATGCTTGCTTCAGAGCCAGTCATGCTGCGTGTTGGAAGGCAGATCAGCAGTCGCTCAAATTTATTCTGAATCTATAATGCTGACCACATAACAACAGAAAAACAGTCCTGAAATGCACTCATGGCATGGTCAGTTATCATCACAATAGCTCAGTGGCTTGACATTTTCAGCAGTAAAATATCCAGGCATCTGAACTCAAAAAAAAAAAAAAAAAAATCACAGCAATCTTTAGTCATAGCAGCAAAAACATTAGTAACCATAAGATGATTCTTTTTTTTTTTTTTTTTTGCCTGTTAGTCTTCCTGCCAAAGCGTTTGTTCCCCTGGCTGGCTTGTTTGATGATGAAGTGATCAATTTCAGGACATCTAGCAAGTCACTGTGTCTTTGAAACTCCTCAGGGCAGGAGTGGGCAATTATTCTGACTTAAAACGTACTTAGTATGTTGGGCTGAACTGAAAGAACTCCCTGTGGGGGATGAGCCCTTCTTTGCTCATGTCAGAACACACGTATCCAAGCTAACAGTGGTAATAGCTTGATGAGTTTACAGGGAGCTGCGCTTCTGGACTGATGGACTCTCCTCCTCCTCCTACTGGTCTTGGCTGTAGAGGGCTGTGCCTTTCTGGGACATCAGTCCATCAAGACACTCAGCTCTGTTCACAGTGAGAGGGGACCAGCTGCTGTGTGGTCCACATATTTTCACTTTCATCACCTGTTCTCTCCCACATGCTGTGATACCCAAGGGCTACAGGGTGAGGTGGAAAGATGCTAGACCTGGAGTCAAGACTCCTGGATTCCATATCCTTGTGTGATGAATGACTGACATATCATTCAGCACCTTGTTTCCTGGTGTCTTCATTGAGCCACAGTGAAATGATTGCAAACCCTGTACTCAGATCACCTGGGTCACTCTGTGCTTCGGTCGCTTCATCTGGAAAATGATGGTAGTAACAGCTAACACTATAGTGCTTACTTTGTCCCAGGCCATTCCCTAAGTGCTTTACATGTTTATCAACTCATTTAATTCTCATGACAACTCTGAGGTAGAGTATGATACTACTATTCTTATTTTTCAAATATGGAAATTTGAGGCACAGGGAAATAAAGTGATTTGTGCAGGCTTGTACAGCTGATGTGAGTCAATGTCAGGGTTTAAACCTGACTCCAGAGCCCATGCCCCACTACCTGCCCTAGAGGGTGTTACAGGGATCAAAGTTTGGCTAGTCTATCTGTGAAATGGGTATAATAAGACCACACCTACTGTCGTCACAGGATGTTCTGTGTATCACAGTCCCAGCAGATGTGACAACAACATGAGAGCTGCTTAAAGTGTTTTTTTAAAAAAATAGTACAGTGTTACCATCCATGCAGTGCTGTTAGCAAACAGCTGTCACCTTTGGGTTCCATAACTTATCAGATGACATTATGTGCTAGAAAAGTGAATCACTGCATCAGTGTTAAGTCACTCAAGAAAGGAAATGTTAGGTGCTCCAGAGTGCAAATATCTGGTATCAGAGTCAGATGACTGAAGCTGGAGAAAGCCAGATGAAGTTCCCCTCACATGCAGGGTAACGCCTGTGGCCAGCCTAGTGGGTTTTGATTTATAATACAGATGAAGAGCCTTCTCAGGTATGAAGAGGTGTCCACACCTTTCTTCTGTACTAGATGTGTCAGAGATCCTTTGGGGCTCATCCTGCTGAAAAAGCTTCTGGAGTCTTCAGGTTTCAAGTCCTGGTGAAGCAGGAAGGGTTAGCCTGTACCTTTCCTCCCGAGCAAGCCACAGCATCCATTGCAGAGCATTCCATTGCAGCTCCCCGTCATGTGCTGTGTGTTTCTCCTAGTTATGCAATTAGATCGTCACCCCCCTCCTGTCTAAACCGATCTTGTAGTATTGTACAATGGCTCAGATGGCTGCATTTCTTTTGAACACTTTTTCTTTAAGGCAAGGGAATGCTGCAAGTTAGTTTTTGCCATGTAAGATGAGAGGGTGGCAAAACTAGCAGCCTGCAGCCTGAGCCTGATCTCCCCTTTCCCCTGCTTAGGGAAGTCTGGTATTTTCAGTTCAGTTCAGTTCAGTTGCTCAGTCGTGTCTGACTCTTTGCCACCCCATGGACTGCAGCACACCAGGCCTCCTGTCCATGACCAACTCTTGGAGTTTACTCAAACTCATGTCCATTGAGTTGGTGATGCCATCCAACCATCTCATTTTCTGTCATCTCCTTCTCCTCCCACCTTGAATCTTTCCCAGCATCAGGGTCTTTTACAATGAGTCAGTTCTTCACATCAGGTGGCCAAAGTGTTGGAGTTTCAGCTTCAGCATCAGTCCTTCCAATGAATATTCAGAACTGATTTCCTTTAGGATGGACTGGTTGGGTCTCCTTGCAGTCCAAGGGACTCCTAAGAATCTTCTCCAACACCACAGTGCAAAAGCATCAATTCTTCAGTGCTCAACTTTCTTTATAGTCCAACTCTCACATCCATACATGACTGCTGGAAAAACCACAGCTTTGACTAGACCAACCTTTGTTGACAAAGTAACGTCTCTGCTTTTTAACATGCTGTCTAAGTTGGTCATAGCTTTTCTTCCAAGGAGCAAGCGTCTTTTAGTTTCATGGCCGCAGTCACCATCCGCAGTGATTTTGGAGCCCTGGTATTGTGGAGTTCTGGTATTTTGAAAGAACTGAATTAGTCATCGTCAGTATTGAAAGCCAGATGAGTTCAGCAAAAGTCTAGATTTATGAGGTTGGAGGAACTGGAAGGCTTGGCAACAGGAGGCCCTCATCCCCACATGGTCACAACTTGGTTGAGGAGAGAGGTCACAACCTGCCTCTCCAGCTTACCCCCCAGTCTCCCAGCTAAGCTACCTGCCCAGAATATATACACAGAGCCCCACCTCAGAATTCGTGCATTTGCGGCCAGATCATCCTTTTTTGGGGTGGGGGCTCTCCTGTTAGTAGTATCCTTTATCCCTTACCACCCACCTCATCCCAGAGGAGACAATCAAAAATGTCCAATGCCTATGGCTTCAGTAGATAACAGCCGACTACGTTAGCATCTGCAAGCTAATGAAACAGTATTATAAGTTCTTACACATTAGCCTTGTTCCTTTCTTATGCTCAGAATGTCACTCTGGGGGGTAATTTGCAGAGACTGCCCAGACTGTGTGCTTGTTTTGAAATTCCTGACCAGGCTGGGACATCCAGCCCTCCAGCCCTCTTAAAATCACAGTCCAAGATTATTTGGGCCATTAATTGACACTGAAGGAATTTTAAAGATCACAGTGTCCTCGCTTTACAGGTAAGAGAAGTGAATCCCAAGGAGGTGAATTGCCCAGCTCGTGCAACTGGCTAATGGCTTGAACTACAACCTAGATCCAAACCCCCAACTTAACTATTCTCTCCACAACATCAAGCACTTGAGCATAAAGAAAAATCTACGCATGAGATAGAGATGTCCTGCTGACTGAATTTAGCTACATTTATCTTGGCTGCTTTTCTCAGTGACTTCAGGTCGATTATAATTATTTCTGTGTGCTGCAATGATATGATGTCTCACCTCTCCAAATAAACTGCCAAAATGACCTTTACGTTGCTTGGGGACCTGAAAGAAAGGGCTCCCCTCTGGAGTGCAGGCCCCTTAGAAGGAAGTCAGAGGGGACTTTTCTGCCCTGGTTTATTTGGGTGTCTGCTCTTGGAATGTACATCACCACGCAAAGCATGCCCCAGTGCTCTGCTTGGAAAAGAAAGATGCAAGTAGGACTTTGGAGTTGGGTTAGGATTCTTCAGTGGCATATTTGAGAGGCCCCTGGTTGACCTTGAGGGTGCTATACAGGCAGGCAGGCTGTGTGGGCAGCCTGGGAGAGGAGGCAGCCTTGACAGATGGTACCCAAAACTCCCATGGTCATTTGCATGGGTGTGAACAGTCAGCTTCCCCCACCTCACAGCCTGTCCCTCATCCCTCTCAACCCTAACCTGGGCCCTTCTTTGCATACACGTGCTTTGCAAGGTGCCTGTTGCCATCTGCAAAGTGACTCATTTCCCCTAAGAAAACTGACCTTCCTACTCATCCTTACCAAGTTTTACTGGCGCCTGGGTGCTTTCTGAGAAGAGCAAACATTGAAGCTATTGAGCTTTCTGACAAGAGCAAGCTATTGAAGACCCTGGGGAGGGGTCTGTTATTGAGATGTTTGATTTCTTCCCATCTCCCCACATGTGTGGCAGTCTCCAGCCTGGGGGATAACAAGGGACTTAGCACTCACGCATGGGAGATATACCGTGGTCCAGGCAGACAAGCAGCTGTCTGTTTTCTTGCTTTCTCTGCATTCAAGAGATGTTTTATACCCATCTTCAAAGGGTCACCTAACCAAGGAGTATCTGGTTAGCAAAGACTCTGTAGTTTAAAAAGTTCCTGGATTTTTAAGCTTTGGTTTCCAGAGAACCTGTCACAGAGCGGCTTGAACTTTGAGGTGAATGCTTTATGTTATTTTTTATAACAAGGGGCATTTTGTTGATAGCTAGACCCCTTACAGCAGTAAATTATCTGCTTACGAGTATCAGGAGTTGCAAAGAGAAATAAACCACAGTCCCACACTTTATTTCTTATGTTTGTTTTCAAACACATGACTTAAGAAAATGGGACTATTTTTATATTTTCCTTTTCAAATTTTTTCCTTTTTCTTTAAAATCTGGGTCTTCAGTACCTCTTGGTGCCTATTCAACACCCTCAGCCAACAATACCACCCCGGTTCTGGCCTGACTGTTCATATTTCAGCTTTTTGTGGCTGTCGTTGTTAAGGAGCTGTGTTTATAATTCAAATTTCAGAGCTGCAAGAAATTGTCGAGGTCATAGAGTTCAGTCACCCTGTTTGGCTAATGAAGTGGAGACCTGAATGTGAAGTACTTTGTTTCAGATTGTTCAGCTAATCTCTAGCAGAGATGAGAGGAGAACCCAGACCCTCACTCTAGGCCAGGTGCTATTTTCATGTAGGACATTGTGCCCCCCTTTCCCTCTCCTTGTTTCTGGCCCCCTTTCTTTGGGCTCTCTAGAATGTAAAATTATTGGACATAAAATTATAAGCCATAAAATTCCAAGAAGCCCTGCTTAATCTGAGTTTTATTTTTTTAAGCAGATGGCAGCAGATACTAACCCCAGCTGGCTTAAACAATAGCCCATATCTTATTGATGGAAATTCTCCATGCCAATCTTTATTTAATTCACTGTTTCCTAGGATCCTCATCCTTTCCAGCTGGTTATTAATTATCAGGCAATATCCTCTTCAGCTGTCTCTACTTCTTAATTACCTTATTAATTGTATTCACATGAATTGATCTCTCTGACATTCTAACTCTGACTCACTGAGGAAATAAGTCTAATATTCACAAGAGACTCCAACAATCTCATGACCTTAACTTATTATTTCCATTATGCAGACTGATATCACTAGAAGCCAGATGAGACTGCTTTGCTGAACGGGCCTTTATCCTAATCATAATTAGAATGTCCTTTAACAATTCTCTCTTGCACACCTTTCTTGCTTATTCAGATACACGTGAGACTTATCAGTTCATTTCCACCCTACCTGCACTCTTAAATCTTTAACAAAGAAGGAATTTCCTCCCTCATATTACCTTGCAGTAATCCTTTATTTACAATTCAAGGCAATTATAGGAGAGTAAACATGTCTGTGTTCTTGGGTTTTTACTGTAACACTGCACCCTGAGGGCCTGATGCCAATTAAACATTTAAAAACAATTTTTAAGTCAAGTTTTTATATATAAAGATAGTCTCTTAATGTGTGTTACTTGAGAACTCATTTTTTTCCTTCATGATCGGGTACATTACTGTTAACCCCACCCTTTGGCCCTGGTGCCATTTAACTTCTGTGAAGTGACAAGAGTAAACAGGTCCTTATGTAAAAGTTGGTCATCATTCCATACAGTTCCTTGGGTATTTGCATTAGGAATGCTTGATTGGCAGGAATTAGAACTGAACATGAGAATCGCTATGAAAAAAACAAACCTATGGAAAGGAAAGGAGTTAGAGAATTCCTGTGCATGTTTATCTGCAGTTGTGGGAAAAGTCAGCTCCAAAATCTTAGACGGAAGGATAATGTAAATTCAAAATGCCAGTATTTTTCATGATGAGAAAAATGGGTCACCTGGATACCATAAATGGACAGATTTTATTTTGGCTGGGGATTCAAGGATCTAACTGAATGGTCTACATGAGTGACCATTGGACCAATGGACTACATGAGTCTCTCCATGTGTCTACACACTGCAGAACGTTCACCAGAGATCCTCTCCGTTCAGTTGTTCAGTCGTGTCTGACTCTGCAACACCATGGACTACAGCATGGCAGGCCTCCCTGTCCATCACCAACTCCTGGAGCCTACTCAAACTCATGTCCCTAGCGTCGGTGATACCATCCAACCATCTCATCCTCTGTCGGCCCCTTCTCCTTCTGCCTTCAATCTTTCCCAGCATCAAGATCTTTTCCAATCAGTCAGTTCTTCGCATCAGGGGGCCAAAGTATTGGAGTTTCAGCTTCAGCATCAGTCCTTCCAACAAATATTCAGGACTAGTTTCCTTTAGGATGGACTGGTTTGACCTCCTTGCAGTCCAAGGGACTCTCAAGAGTCTTCTCCAACACCACAGTTCAAAAGCATCAATTCTTCAGCACTCAGCTTTCTTTATGGTCCAACTCTCACATCCATACATGACAGCTGGAAAAACCATAGCTTTGAATATATGGACCTTTGTCAGCAAAGTAATGTCTCAACTTTTTAATATGCTGTCTAGGTTTGTCATAGCTTTTCTTCCAAAGAGCAAGCATCTTTTAATTTCATGGCTACAATAATAATCTGCTGTGATTTTGGAGCCCAAGAAAATAAAGTCTGTCACTGTTTCCATTGTTTCCCAATCTATTTGCCATGAAGTGATCGGACCAGATACCAAGATCTTTTTTTTTTTTTTTTCTTATAAAAATCCCCCAAGATGTTTTTAATTTATAGACAAGCACATGTTAAAACTTATACAGAAAACCAAAGGAAAAATTGACAAGGGAAGGTAAATCAATTTTAAAAACTATTAAGAAAATACAAGCACTTTATCCAATTTTAAGGTTTAATGATAGCTACAGTATTCAAGATAATGTGGTATTGCTGCTGCTGCTGTTAAGTTGCTTCAGTCGTGTCTGACTCTGTGCGACCCCATAGACGGCAGCCCACCAGGCTCCCCTGTCCCTGAGATTCTCCAGGCAAGAACACTGGAGTGCGTTGCCATTGCCTTCTCCAATGCATGAAAGTAAAAAGTGAAAGTGAAGTCGCTCAGTCTTGTCCAACTCTTCGCGACCCCATGGACTGCAGCCTACCAGGCCCTTCCGTCCATGGGATTTTCCAGGCAAGAATACTGGAGTGGGGTGCCATCGCCTTCTCTGAATGTGGTATTAGCACAGGTTTAAATACACAGATCAATAGGATAACATAAAGAACTCAGAAACAGACCAAAAATCAATATGTCCAACAGATTTTATTTCAACTAAGTTCAGTTTAATAGAGGTAGGATAGTCTTCAACTATTCAAATGGTGCCAGAACAACTGAACATCCTTAGGCAAAACAAGAAAAACCCACTACGTAAACTGCACACGGTTAATTCAAAAAGTAACTCAACGTGTATCAGAGATTTAAGAACCCAGAGCTTGCTGAAGACTTCTTAGACAAGACATGAAACACCATGAAGAGGGGCCTTCACAATAATGCCATCGATTAACACAACAGAAATGACATGGCCTACAATGGCCATACAAAACTAGGCATGTAATCATTGTAAGACCCCAAGAAGGGTTCAGAGTGAATACATGAATATTTTTATGTCTTTCTGTACAGTATATTTCTTAACATGAGGTAATACTATCACATGTTGCTTAAAAAAATAAAAGGAAGGAATCTCAAAATACCCTGGCAAACGATATTAGTCATTAGTCCTTATACTGGGACAAAGTCAATGGTGACACTTGTGGAACTTACCTGTATCTGTACTGACACACACTTATTTCAACCATTAAAATTCTAGTCACTTTACTTGACAGGGAATCTTCATACAATCTTTTGTAAGATTAAAAATGAGATTCCTTCTCTGAAGGTATTGTTATCATTTAGCTTAATTTAGCTGTGTGTTTTGTTTTGTTGTGGCTGCAATTCAACCTCGAGAAAATCACTGAATTGTTCCTGAAGCCTCTCTAAGGAGGAATCAGAGGGAAGAACTGGGATTCATCTGGGAAGGTTGTGTAGTTACACTGTCCTCCTCACCCAACAGGCAAATAAAAAAATAAGTCGATTAAGTGTGAGTGTTGGCTGGTTAAAGACACATGACACATGATGTTTCAGAAATATCAGTTATTTCAGTAAAATGGGTTCATTCATACATTTATCTTTATCTCCTTAAATATGAAAGTGTATCGTAAGCCAAGCCTTCCTATTTCTCATAGAGACACATGCTACTCAAGGGTAGAGACAATGCTGTAGTTAGTCGCTCAGTCGTGTCCGACTCTTTGCAACCCCATGCACTGTAGCCCGCCAGGCTCCTCTGTCGATGAAATTCTCCAGGCAAGTATACTGGAGTGGGTTGCCAGCTTCTGCTCCATATCTTCGTTTTTTGAATGTTTAAAGCCACCTTTTTTTATGCTCCTCTTTCACGTTCATCAAGAGACTCTTTAGTTCCTCTTCGCTTTCTGCCATAAGGGTGGTGTCATCTGCATATCTGAGGTTACTGATATTTCTCCTGGCAATCTTGATTCCAGCTTGTGCTTCCTCCAGCCCAGCATTTCTCATGATGTGCTCTGCATATAAGTTAAATAAGCAGGGTGACAATATACAGCCTTGGTGTACACCTTTCCCAATTTGGAACCAGTCCGTTATTCCATGTCGGGTTCTAACTGTTGCTTCTTGACCTGCATACATATTTCTCAGGAGGCAGCCTTTTCTAATTCAATGAAAGTGTGAACCATGTCGTGTAGGGCCACCCAAGATGGACATGGTCATGGTGGAGAGTTCTTAAAAAATGTGGTCCATTGGAGAAGGGAATGGCAAACCATGTCAGTATTCTTGCCTTGAGAACCCCATGAGTAATATGAAAAGGCAAAAAGATTGGACACTGAAAGAGATTCTATGGATACCACTATTTAAAATTACTCTCCATTGAATTCCTCACCTTTTTCCTGCCTTACCCATTCACTCATCCGACCCAAACTCAGAACCTGAGTGTCCTCCTTCCAACTGTTCCCCTCTCCCTATCACCTGGCAGACCCCTTCTTCTGATCAGTCATTAAGTTCACTTCTCTTGATTTGGCTTCCGTATTACTTTTCTTCCTTAACTGGTTTCTTCTGGTCCTGCTGCCTCAGCCCAGATCCTCATCCTTTCTTTCCTGATCTATTGCAATAGTCTCTCTTGCGGCATCTCATCTCCCATTGGTTGGCTTGCTTACAAAGCTTTCCATGACAAGCCTCACTGGTCTTCTATTTCTATGCCAACACTTTAGCCAGGTTGAACTACTCACGTGTCCCCAAAACTCCTGTGTGATTTTATATCCCATCCCTTTGAATCTTTTCTTCCTCTTTTCTCGGAGTATCATTCCCACAAAGTTTTATCTGTCAGACTCATACTCATACTTCCAGACCCAGTTCAAGCATCCAGACTGGGACTGGGACCCCAAACAGAGTGGATCGTTCTCATCTTTGAGCCCCCTCTTTAATTTGTACATATTTATTAGCTGTATGGCAACCGTTTGTGTGCCTGCATTTCCTTTTAGATGTAAGTCCTCAGAGGCAGGAAGGATGACTTTTCTTTTTTCCGTCTTTCGCTTCTAGTGCATTATGGGGCACATGGTAGGTTCCCAGTGGAGATTATTGGAGTGAATGAGTCTATAATCTCTTGAGATTCCTTCAGGTTCCACTCTTGTATTATTCATGACTTTGTACTTATTTTTAGTTTCGACATTGATTCAGATGTCAGGGACCAGCTCGTTGCCCAGCCATTTGTTTTTGTTAGCTTGCTTGCAAGTCTGCTCTTTCTCTGCAATGGTTGAGGGTGGGCTGGAGGAGAAGCAATCAAGTCATGCAGTGAGAATGGGAGAATGTACCTTCCGATGCAGTGTAGTGTAAGGGG
Organism: Bos mutus; assembly: GCF_027580195.1. NCBI lineage: Eukaryota > Metazoa > Chordata > Mammalia > Artiodactyla > Bovidae > Bos > Bos mutus. The sequence goes on from NC_091623.1 coordinate 26,898,970, forward strand.
CCAGGGGATGGCTTTGGAGTAAAATTGATCTCAGCTTAAATTTCACTTCTGCCCCTTGTTCCATGTGTAACTTTGGGCAAGGTTAATTGACTTCTCTGAGCTTCAAATTTGTTATCCGTAAGATGGTAATAACACCTGCTTCCCAGTTTTCTTCTGAAGATGAAATGAGATATGTGGACGGCATGTATGCTAGTCCTTGGCGTGTAATAAATTCTCAATAAATGACAGTTGTTATCATTACCATCATATTGTAAAATCCTCCATAGCACATAGGCAGGTCAAAGTGCGATACTTCCTTCTGGCCGCCAAGGATTCCTCTTCAAAAATAAGTGTACTGCCAGGATCCTCATCCAAACCATAGAACAACAGAAATAGTTGAGAAACAGTTTTGTCAGCTCTCCTAAGGATGACTAGTGTCATTCTTTGTATAGGGGAGATGTTAGTTAATCCATTATGTATAAAGAGTGCCTGTAAGTGTGAATTCTCTCCCTTTTAAAAAAGGCATGGTGATCCCCCCCCCACACACACACACACACACTGGCCTAAATTTGGCAGGATATTAGGTTTGCTGTTGTTGTTGTTCAGTCACTCAGTTGTGTCTGACTCTTTGTGACCCCATGGACTGCAGCACGCCAGGCCTCCCTGTCCATCACCATCTCCCAGAGCTTCCTCAAACTCATGTCCATTCAGTCTGTGATGCCATCCAACCATCTCATCCTCTGTCGTCCCCCTTCTCCTTCTGTCTTCAATCTTTCCCAGCATCAGGGTCTTTTCTAATGAGTCAGCTATTAGGCTGGGAATGTATTTTTTAGAATCAGTAATGAAGTCTTCAAGACACTTAAGAACATCTTTGATTAGCCAAAATAAAAGACAAAGTTCTCTTTATATTCATTCTTTTAGCTGTTTTGTTCCTCTAAGGTAGAGGAAAACAATTCTGTAGTCAAAGAAACCACTGGACCAGAAGTTGGAAGAGCAGGCTAATGAATAACTCTGGGAATAACTTAGGATGGTTATGTACACGGGCACTGACAGCATCCATATCTCTAGAACGGGGATAAGAACCATCCCATTGACCTCACCAGTTTTGCGAGTTTTAAATCACATCATGTGTTTTGAAAGTGTTTGATGATTTATAAGTGACATATAGATCCTAGTTGCTTTGATGATGGTTTTTCTGCTTTACTGCCATCCTACTTCCTTCACCAGATGGCACTGATCAGCCCAGATGTCTAACAGCAGTACAGCTGGTTCAGAAATGAGGAAGTGAGCGGCTTTGCTTAGAATTGCCCAACTTTTGTCTGTTCTCTTTCTGTCTTCTGTTCTTGTGCTTTGGGGTTTCCCAAAGTCTTTTCATTGACTACTGAAGATTTATTCATATGATCCCAGCTATTATTTCTAACTACTTTTCTGAAAAATGTGAAACACTCAAAGCATCTGTCAGCTCTGTCAGACCAATACCAAGCTATGAGACCAAAGGGAATACCCCAGGAGGCCCAGATGAGTCTTAAATGTGCTGAATGGAGTTATCTTTTTCATTTGTCTTTGCAGATTAGAAACATGAGTGAACTTAGTATTATTTCCCTTTGTGGATGTGAGCTGAACTGCTTTACAAAACTGTGTATTTGGTACTAACCCATTGCTGGGACAAAAGTTACATCGCCTCTAACTCTGACTTATGACTAGAGTTATGTCTTACCTACTTTCAGAAAAAATCTGGCCCTTTATTCCAGCCAAACTGATCTGTACTCACTAACTTCCAAAGATGCCATTTCCTGCTTTTTCATTTTTGCTTGCCTTGGCTTTCCACTTGGTAACCCCTTCATTTCCTCTCTCGCCATGGAAAAATGAAACTCAGCATGAAGCCGTCAGTTAACGCTCTACCTCATCAATGCTTCTTGACTCCTCCAGCCCCCATTTGAATTTCTCTCCCTCCTATATTGTTCATTGGCTCTATTATACATTTTAGGAATTATTGCTCTAAGTCCCATTGATAGCTCATTTGGTAACTTTTAAAATTATTTTATGAGTTCTTTTTCTCTAACCCACATGGCAAGAATCATATCTTAAATTTTATTTCTCAGTATAGAATTCTAGCTGGTCTTGTATTATTATAGTAGTTTATTATGAAATAATTAATACTTACTGTATGCTATTACTATCATTATTATTAATACCTGTGGATTCACTGTTACTGAGGCTCTAGTGGGGACTGTATATATGGATATGGATATATGCATATGCATGTGTATATGTACATGTACATGCATATGTATATGGATATGGATATATGCATATGCATGTGTATATGTACATGTACATGCATATGTATATGTGGGGCTGCAGTTGGCTTCACTATTGCATTAGGGAAAGAAATGCTCAGAAAACAATGCGACAGTGTGTGTACTTTTAAATCAGTATAAGCTGTGAATTTAAAAATTGTATGCTTGTCAGCATATTATCTGTTTTAATATTTTGACTCAACCACAAAGCTTGCTCTTATTAGAGGGTTTAACCTATGAAACTGTTAAACTCTAATAAACTGTCCCTTTCTGGCTCCCTCAGGATAATGCTGAACAAACGAATGGGCCTTCTTTGGAGAAGAGCCCTGCTCCTGCTGGCAGAGGTTGTAAATATTACTGGTGACCCCTCGAGAATCTAGGCTCCACTGCCCAGTTTCCCTACGTGCCCATATTTAGAAATGATGAAGTCGAAGTCTGTCTTTGATACCCGTCTTTGGACGCCCAATAACCAGTAACACTAGCACGGTAAGTTCAGGTCTGCTGTCCATGCTCCTGAAATTTTCTCCTCCTAACAAGGCTTTAATGGTTATTGTCATGATCAAACCATTTCAGCTACGCGACACTAAAAAGCTTCTGCGCAGCAATAAAAACCATCAACAAAATGAAAAGGCAACCCACAGCATGGGAGAAAATATTTGCAACTTTTATATCTGACAAGGGTTCACATCTAAAATATATAAATATATATAAAAGATATGTGAATATACAAGGAACTCATCCAACTCGGTAACAAGAACAAAAAACCCCAACACCCCAATTAAAAAAGTGGGCAGAAAAACTGAATAGACAGTTTTTTAAAAAAAGACACACGGATGGCTAACAGATAAATGAAAAGGTACTAATCGTTAGGGAAATGCAAATCAAGACCACAGTGAGGTATCACCTCACACTTGGAGGACATTAGGCTGACTGAAATAAGTCACAGGAAGACAAATACTGTATCATCTCACTTATACGTATAATCTAAAACATCAAACTTATAAATACAAAGAGTAGATTGCTGGTTGCCAGAGGCAGGGAGTAGTGGTTGAGGGAAGTGAATGAAGGTGATCAAAAGGTACAAACTTTTAGTTGTAAGATGGAGAAGTTCTGGAAATATACAGCATGGTGACTATAGCTAACAGTAATATATTGTATATTTGAAAGGTGCTAAGGGAGTAGATCTTAAAAGTTCTCATACAGGAAAAAAATTATACCTATGTGAGGTTATGGATTTTTAAATATATATATGTAAAATCATTATGTTGTATGCCATACACTTATACAATGCTATGAGTCAGTTATATATATCGGTAAAACTGGAAAAAAAGATACCCAATGCTTTAAGTTAGCTGTTAGAAAAATGATCTTTTTTATTTATTTATTTTTGGGTCTCTTGAATTATTTGGTTCTTGCTGTTAGTAAAATACCAGCTCATAATACAGTAATTGAGTACCTGTTAAATGCAAGATATTTCGTTGAAAGAATTTTAGATTTGAAGTCAGAGACAAATTACTTAAAGCTGCCACACTAAAAGTTTTGCTTTTTTGAGAAACTCTATTCACATTGTTTGTTTCCTCATTTTTATAATGTACCTAGTATTAATTCTTAACCCTGTTATCAACACTACTGAAAATAATTATATCAAAACATTGTGTGTGCTCAGTCATGTCTGACTCTTTGCAACCCCGTGGACTGTACCCTGCCAGGCCATTGGTAAAACATAAATTGCTGATTAGATTGCTAGCTTATTCAAGGTAAATTCAAGTTACAAGTATGGCATACTGGAACCTCCATCACGTAATACTAAAAAATATGTTAAATACCATCCTTACCCAAATTCCTGTCTCTACCCATTACTCTAGTTATAACCAATTGCTTTCAGTGGCTTCAATATGCTTACATTTTGTCTTAATTTTTCTTTTTTATTCTGATGAATTTTTTCTTTGGTTTATAGTTGATTTACAATGTTGTGTTTGCTTCTGCTGTAGAGCAAAGTGAGTCAGTAATACATACACATTATCCACTCTTTTTCTGGACTCTGTTCTCATACAGGTCATCACAGAGTGTTGAATAGGGTTCCCTGTGATATCAGTAGGTTCTTATTAGGGGAAATGATCTTTTAAATTGGTATATTCTCTAGGAAAACCTGGGAACTTTGAATTGAAAAATAATTTAAATAAAAATGTAATCAAGCTGGTGAAATCAGAGTTTCCCTTGGGTTTGTGGGGATAAGGACCGTCCTTAGTCTCACAGCCTTGGTTGAAATTGACTCGAGAGGAACCACTAGACTCTGTCCTTGTGGGAAGCTGAGCAGCTGACCTGAATGTTTCTTCCATCCACTCCTAAACTCATAGAAAATTTTAAACTTTAACATTTAAACTCTAGTAGTTGTCAAACTTCCTTGACATAAAATAGCCTTTGCCAAATCGTACTCTTTTAAATATATAAGAGTATTATTTACAGAAAAATTAGTAAATACAAGAAGATTAGAAATAACCTAAATATCCAGCAATTGGGAATTGATATTGATATTGGGGTTGATATTGATACTATAATTGGGAATTATGATATTAATATATCCAGACCGATGACTATTGTGATTATATGCACAAAAGATTACTTTTTAAAAAATCTAATAATTTTGAAGATGATGGTGATAATCCAGAAACCTTTCTTTGTTAGCAAATAATTCCTGAGGTATTAGCTCTTCCCCGTTCATGGAAGGGTTTCTTTCTCCCTTCCTCTAAGATTAATCCCAAGTGGTTATATAGTTAGCAGCCTGTGCTTTGTACAAAAGTTTCTTCACAGAGGTTTGTTCAATTGAATACTATAAGACACATAACTATTTCTGAGCTGGCTTCAGAGATGTCTTGGTGTTTGAACATTTCTTTTTAAACATTGTCATGATCATTGAGGATGGACTGACTTGATTTCACAGTGAGTTAACCATCTCTTGTCTTTTTCTCCAGAGTCTCAATTATTTTTGCCAATGAAAGATGAGTCAGGAGCACCTTGCTAATGCCAAATTGGCTAGAATGTCCTCTTTGGAATTATTCTGCATACTAGGTTGAGCCGTATGACATTGCCAATGTTTGACCAGTGTCTTTTTACAAAAATAGTAGTTTATATGGTTCACCCTAGGACATCTTTTCCCTCTGTGTCTGGTGAGTGTTAGCTGGGCCCTCAGAGGTGGACACAAAAGAGATGCGTCCGCTGGCTTCCTCCCAGTTATGCTCTGTGCCAACAGGAAGTGGGGGAGGGGTGATGCCAGCTAGCTTTCTCATTAGCTTATTAAGGACAGAGTGACTGTGGGGTATCTCCAAGGGGCTTCATTTTTTTTAGACAATTGTGCCAGTTTGGGGTTTTTAATTGCGGTATCTTTTTTTTTTTTTAATTACGGTATTTTATTATTGCTTCTTCCCACCCCTGTCCTCCTCAATTCCCATTCAGATTACTGACTCCTGTTGTTTTAAACAGTTATCAAAACTGTTTAGAAGAAGCCCCAACCATCAGCATGGTGGCTTGAGTCATTCTGGAGTTTCACTTGAAGCTGTCATGAGGATTTTCTTCTCTGTCAAAACTAATGAAAATAATATGTGTTAGGAATTGTGCAAATCTAGTTTGTGAAGGTCCAAGAATTCTTTTATGAATTATTGACATAAAACTAGTATACTTTGTATTCTGCACACAAGATTCCTTTCTTTTGAGGAGATAGCCCATGACTTATGGATATGTAGACCCTGGAGTGACTTTGGGGAAAGGTGAACAAGCACCCTTAGGTGCTCAGGATTGGTGGTAGAAGGAAAACAATAACTTCTCTGCCTTCTGTGTTTTCTGTCGTTCTGACCCATGGCTGTTAACCGCTTCCTCTGATTCTCTGCCTGTTGCAGTAATAAGATACAAGATCAGAAAGTGACCATATAAATCATCCAGGACAGTGGTTGTTAACAGTTTTTATTCAGATAAAAACTATAGATTCTTCTCAACCCTTAGAAAGTAAATTGTATATTCACTATATTTTGTCCTTGTTTTAAGAACATTTATATTGATGCCTGGAAAATCCCATGGACTGAGGAGGCTGGTGGGCTATAGTCCATGGGGTCGCACAGAGTTGGACATGACTGAGCGACTTCACACACATCACATGTCGCTCTTACAGAATCTGTGAATTCTAGATTAAGAATTCGTGACTAAGGGTCCTACTACTTTATTTACATGTGGTAAAACTGAGCGCCAGGCAGACGCAGGAATAGAACAGAAAACTTTCAGTCATAAGTTGGAGAGAGGCTCAAGTTCTGTTCTATTTTCTCTACTTTATTTCTCTTCTCTTTCTTTGAGTGTCAGGTTATATCTCTCATTCTCCTTCCCTCGGGCTTCCCAGGTGGCTCAGTGGTAAAGAATCCACCTGCCAATGCAGGAAATGTGGGTTTGACCCCTGGGTCGGGAAGATCCCCTGGAGGAGGGCATGGCAACCCACTCCAGTATTCTTGCCTGGAGAGTCCCGTGGACAGAGGAGCCTTCAGGGTACAGTCCATGGGGTTGCACAGAGTCAGACATGACTTGGTGACTAAAACAACAACTCTTTCCCTTTTCTACAGGCAGAGCCTCGTAAAACCAAACTGGAGGAGGAGGGAGGAAAAATTGACAGACGGGGAGTTTTGTGGGATCTTCCACATTCAAACTAGGAAATGCAGGCAGAGTCTACACCAAAAGCAGTAAAGAACTTGGTCAATTTGTTGAAAAAAATTCAGTTCTTTTAGCCAAAAAATCAAATTATTCATGTTTTTATTTCTCAGCTGGATCAACCAACTTGTGCTCTATTGTAGCCAATTTTCCTTATTTCTGCACATTCATCAGCACTAATATAGCTTTAGCTCTTCTTGCTTTTATTTATCTTCTCTTGAAAGAAACCAGCTAAAACAAAGGTCAGAGTTTAAGGAAATTATTTCCTTGACAACATTCAACATTTGATACATTTCAACTTTATCCCAGCACTGAACTGAGTTACTATCTCCGCCTGGTGGGTATGTAGACATAAATCTCACTGATTTGGAAGACTTTATGATGCGGAGGTTACTACGGACTAATCCTTGTCTAACTGGTTTTGCTTTTCCACCCTTAAATAATGAAGAGATGACAAGGAAAGGCAGGGGTATAACCATTCATGGGCCAATGTTTGTCTTATGTCACAAGTGAAAATTAACGTGGCCTCCCTGTTTGGCATTCAACATGTCGTTGGAAAAAGATGGAACAGTTACTCCTCATACTTCGCTATTCCTCTTGAAGGAGGGAGGCCTTTGGAACCAGAAGCCCTTCACGGCTCTTCTGTCACTGGTTCTGTTAAGGGATTTGGGACGAAGGAGGCCCCAGAGTCCCCCAACTGTAATATGGGAAAATAAAATGTTACTCTCTGGAAAGTTAAACAAGAGATCAATAAAGAGCCCCCCACAAGCACACACAACAAAAACAAACCTCCGGGGTGTCCACACTGAGTGGGCGAATTCACACCATGTATTATTTTATGCTGTTTCCAACCTTGCATTTCTCTGGCACTCTTACACAGCAGACTGTAGCTAACATTGGTCCCTGCTTGGGAAGGTCCTAGGCAGTGTTTCCCAGATTCAGGGCTGTTGTATATCACCTTCATTTTTTTTTTTTGGTCAGAATAATGCTGTCTGAGTTGACTCAGACTTTTTTCCTTTTGAATAACTTTCCCGCTCATAAACTGAAAATTTAGTGTTGATTGTTATAATTAATGGACTGAAAGGAGATCCAACCAATCCATCCTAAAGGAAATCAGTCCTGAATATTCATTGGAAGGACTGATGCTGAAGCTGAAACTCCAATACTTTGGCTACCTGATGCGAAGAACTGACTCCTTGGGAAAGATCCTGATGCTGGGAAAGATTGAAGGCGGGAGCAGAAGGGGCTGACAGAGGATGAAATGGTTGGATGGCATCACCGACTCAATGGGCATGAATTTGAGTAAACTCCGGGAGTTGGTGATGAACAGGGAGGCCTGGCGTGCTGCAGTCCATGGGGTCGCAAAGAGTTGGACACGACTGAGCGACTGAACTGAACTGATAGATGTTGTAACTATTAAAATGAAAATTGTTGTGTACCCTTAAAATCATTTTGCATACAGAGCATGTTGACTCTCCCGTGAGATACCCTGGTAGTGGAGATCCTAGATACCAAGGTGTAGGTCCCGCCTGGGGATGGAGCAATGGCAGGGAGTCTCTAGGAATGACAGCACTGGAGTGGTTTTATTTCTAGCTTCCAATAGGGAGAGGGTAATCAAAAAAAAAACCCAACAAGCTGTCTTGCCTCACACAGCAAACTCACTTGGGTCCATGCCAGTCCTGCCCAGCCTTTCTCCCCTCCCACCTAGCTCGGTCTCCAGGCTCGGGCCCCATCTGTGCCTTGAGCTTCAGCCGCTGGGCTTCCTTTTGGCCACCAGCGCTCACAGTGTAGATTTCTGCTTTGGTTCTTGTTGTTTGGCCTTTCTCTCCTGAAGGACCCAGGGCTTGGGGTGCCAATTTTATTGGGGGAAGCCCTAGTCTTTTTCTAGCTTCTTTCCTTGCCTTTCCTTGATTCCATTCATATCGCAGCAGCTGAACGCAGAGTGCTGCTTTCCCCAGTCCTCTCTCAGCGTGGAGCGCGACCCAGTTAGCTGGAGGCTCCTCTGGCCCTGCTAGCTCTCCCAGGACTCAGCATGGGCCTGAGTTAGGGTGACCTGGACAGTGTGTTCTCGGTGGGGAGTTTAACCCAGGGCAGCTCCTGCTGTCCTCTACATAGTCCGTTGAGGAGCTGCCTGTTTGGAAAAGAAGCTTGGAAAGAGAAAAGCCAGAATGAGCGGGCTTTTCCTATTGATTTAAGGCTCCCTAGGTGTGTGGGCAAGTCCTGGCGCTGCTCAGAGGCCTCTGTTGCCTCTGGTGTGAAGTGAAAGCCACATGAGGCCGAGGACTCAGCCTGGCGATGTGGTGGTCACCTTGCTGTCTTTCTGTGCAGCATGCAGCTGAGACTGGCGGGGGCTGGCCAGGGCTGTCAGGTGGGGCCAGAAACCAGGTCCAAAGCTGAGATACCTCTGTCCTGAGGCTGGAGGGCAGCTGTGGGAAGGCAGCCGGACAGCCCAAGCTGGTGTCACTTTGCGTGGTGAGCCCTGAGGTCAGGGCAGCTTCATGCAGGGGGACCATGGTGGGCGAAGGGGCACAAGCAGCATGTTGGTGCCAGGAGGTGGGTGCTGGAAGGGGCGGCTGCTCTGAGGATAGAATGGATGAGACTAAACCGGCTGAAGCGCTGTGATGCTGGGTGGCCTTAGATAGAATCCTTAGCCTCTCTGAACTCTATATTCTCATTGGTAAAATATTATAAATATTCTAAATATTTATAATATTATATTTATATATAAATCTAAATATTTAATAATATTTAATTTATATTTAAATCAAATATTATAAATATTTATATAGAATATATAAAATATTCTGCAGGAGATGCAGCAGAACCTAGACTGAGTTCAGCAGATCTCTTCCAATATCAGCATTCTTTGATCCCATGAGTCTAAAGATTTAAAAACTGATTTTATGTGGCTCAGACCCTTCATTCAACATGTATTCCATGTTCTCCTCACTTTGAGCAAACTTTCTGTCTGCTTTGTCAAGAAAATAGCGTTGTGTTGGGGATGAAGTTTCTCCATGATGCTCAGGTGCAAGAATGGTCATATTGCACTATTAAAAAAAAAAAATCAAGCTCCAAATTGTCCCTTAAGAGTGGTGTTAGGAGTCATTAACACAGTGCCTTCTCTTTAGGGATGGTCAGGCCTCCTTGGAGGATGGCCCAGCCCAGAAAATTCAGAGAGAGATATCTTCCCCCTCCAGCTTATCAGGGTCATTTATTATCTGGGCAGAATGGTCCCTGGTAAGGCTGGAGGCTCTGTTCCCCACGCCTACTCCCACACTCTACCCTGCCCAGTGCAGGCAAGGTGGCCAGGTTCTTGTGGCTGGGGAACTCAGGACTGCTCACAGCTACCCGCCACTTCCCTAGAGAGCCTGCCGTCTTCAAGAAGCTGCATGGCTTTCAGCCTCTTGCACAGCTTGCTACCTCGTCTGGCCCCTTTCTTCATTCCAGGGAAGTCACCCCCAGGGTCTCACACTTACCTTCTTCAACTGCAGTACGCCAACTCTGTCTCCTCTCACGTCACCTGTGAACCCAGTCACACAGTAGGGTTCTTCACTCCTAATGACCATTTGGAGAAACCCAATATGTTTTTTCCAGTAGTCATGTATGGATGTGAGAGTTGGAGTATAAAGAAAGCCGAGGACTGAAGAATTGATGCTTTTGAACTGTGGTGTTGGAGAAGACTCTTGAGAGTCCCTTGGACTGCAAAGAGATCCAACCAGTTCATCCTAAAGGAGATCAGTCCTGAATATTCACTGGAAGGACTGATGTTGAAGCTGAAACTCCAATACTTTGACCACTTAATGTGAAGAACTGACTCATTGGGAAAGACCCTGATGCTGGGAAGGATCGAAGGCAGGAGGAGAAGGGGACAACAGAGGATGAGATGGCTGGATGGCATCACCAATTCAATGGACTTGAGTTTGAGTAAACTCTGGGAGTTGGTGATGGACAGGGAGGCCTGGCGTGCTGCAGTCCATGGGGTCGCAAAGAGTCGGACACGACTAACTGAACTGAGTTAAATAAATATTTGAAAGGAAAGGCTGGGAGGGAGTTTCCACCCTGGTATCCCAGAGACTCGCTTGCGGCCCCAGAAGCACAAAAGTCATCCCAGTTCTTCGAGGCGGGACCAGGAAACACAACACAAAGGCTGACTTGTTCATTCACTAGAGATTACTACAGTAAAGTGAGCAATATCGAATGTGATATCTCAATGGATTTTCCTGCCGCAGAAGCAGCGGGGCATGAATTCCCTCAGTCTCTCGCCTCCCCCACACCCGGACGCGGAGCTGCACTGACAGCTCTCAGACTCTTCCTCCAGTTTCCTAAGAGGTGGTGCCCCCTTTCGTTCTGGCCAGGATCAGGCTCCAAAGCCATTCTCCTTGAAACTCCATCTTTGCCTCTTGCAGGTATGTGTTCCCTTCAGACGGTAAGCTTATTCGTTTCCCTGCCATTTATTAAAAAGGAAATCTATCTGTGACCTCATGTGCCCTGGAAAATATCCCATATCCTCTTCCCCCTTATTCAAACTTCTTAGAGGAGGAACACGTACTCAGTGTGACCACTCGAGGTGCCATTCATTCGCTCTGCGCCCCCTGCAGTCTGGCTTGAGCCCTTGTTAAGGCCCCCAGTGCTCTTCTAATGACAAACTCCAACGGACGTTTTCCAGTCTTTGTTTTGCGATGCGTTTCTGGGGCATTTGGCAACGTGGGTTATGCGCACTGCTGCTCCCCCAAGGTAACAGCATCTTTCCCAGTTTGTCTCATTCATTTCTGTTTCTTCTTAACCACAGGCTCCTCTCTCTACACTCACCACTCACATGCTTATGTTCCCTAGGTGTCTGTTTCCAGCTCACTGCTTCTCATTATAGCTACTCTTCTTGGGTGAATTTATCTCCTCTCTGGAGTTCAACTACCACCTGTATGCTAATGACTCTCTAATTCGATCTCCTGCTCAGATTCCTTCCCCAAGCTTCAGACTCAACAATTCCATTACCTGTCAGGTACCTTCCCTGGGGATTCATCAGACTTTTCAGATTGGAGTTTTCAAAAACCAAGTAGCACATCCCTCCAAACTCAGTCTCTCTCTGTCATGTCACCACCTCTTTACCCGGTGATCCAGATTATAAAATAATAGCCTTAATGCTTCTGTCTTTCTCACCCTCTTCATCCAACTGATCATTACATTCTGCTGGTTTCCCCTCCCTTGGATTCCTTAAAATCCATCCTCCCATCTGCCATTGCTCCTGTTTCCAAATGTGCCTTCTCTTCCTGGATTGGCACAGCCACCTCAACTGGCTTCCTGGTTTCTAGACTTGCTGCCCTCAATTTTGCTCAGTTCAGAGCTACCTCAGTGATCCACATGAAACCAAGTCTGACCCTGTCCCTCTCTGCTTCCTGGAATCTACATGAGCAAGTTCAGCTTCCCTTCCGGGCACACATGGCCCTCTGTGGCCGTCTCTTGCCTAATTCTCAGGCCTTGGCTCCTACCACTTGGGTTCCAGCAACAGTCATCCGGAGGTAGTTCCTTGTACACATCTCATTTTCCCTCTATTCTTTGCTTCTGCTTTTAAAATTAAGTATCAGGCTGGTATTATAAGGGAAGTTTCAAGTTCAGCTGCTATTAAATATTACAGGCTCTGTGCTTGGGGAGGGAGGAAAGAGAAAAGACTCACAGTTATATTCTCATTTCAGCCCCCTTTCTCCCCCACACAGACAAAAAGTATACCAGGCTTGATAGATTTGTGGGTTCTACTTATTTAAAGCTGTTAATAAGTATTTCAAACCCCGCTCGGTTTTCACGCCAGGCTGTTCTTCCAAACCGAGGAGATTCTTGTTTGTTACAAAGAGTGTGCTACCCTCTAGAGGTGGCTTTCAGAGACAGAGCAGATACCCACATAACAAACCCATTCTGCAGTTTCTCCTGTGAAAGAACTTCATAGTAAGACCTGTACTATTATTGCTGTTTGTCCAAAATGTGTGTTCCCCAGTTGCATCATTTTGATTCACAGAATTTTTATGTGCTTCCATAATAGGGTTTGGGGATAAAGCACACAGTGTACCTCCAGGGGCACTCAATTTGGAGTTAGAGAACTCAAGCTCCAGTTCAAGTTGTTCCACTAAAGTCTCCGAACTTAGATCTCTGACCTGTTAAACAAGGAGTGGAAGACCCCATCCAGAAAACTGTGAATCATCTGAAATTATATTTTGGCCAAACAACTGGGAACAGACTTAGCAATAAATACGTGTTATACACTAAGTATACACAAGGCAGTAGGCTAAGAGCTGTTTTGCAGAGGTTATATATTTACATTTGATTTCTAGACAGTTAAATGAAAAATATTTGAAAAGAATCTGGAAGACATTCAAGGTTTCAATTTAAATGGAGGAGTTTAACCCTGACCCTGAAAATAAAACTGAGCTAAAACAAATTAAGACTTACTCTGAGGTTTCCAAGAGTCTATTACAATATGAAAGCAGAAGTTAATCACACAACAACACACACACACTTTAATTTGTCAGTAAGCTCTGGTGTAAACCACCTTTAGCCTGATCTTCCCTCTGTTTTCAATCAAAAGAAGAAAAAAGAAGTCTTTTATTTAATGACGGAGCCAACTGTGATTTCTCTGTATCTGTGTAATGATGACTGATGATAGGTAAAATTATATTTATTACCTTACAATGGCAGTGGACTCCTGAGAATTTCTTTGACGTTTCCCCCAGAAAGGGAAAAATGATTAAGACACCATGGGTGTTCATAGTCAGATTCGGAAGAAGAGGCCACAAAGCCCAGAACACAGTAGCTGGGAGACGAGAGGTGTGTGTTCTTGTGAATCCACTGGGGATGTGGGCACCAGGTGAGTCTTCTGAGTCGTGGGGAGCCACATCTGTGTGCTGTGCTTACGGTGCTGCTGCTATACTGTGTAATGCCCATGCTCCCTCTGGCATCTGCCTCTTTAGGTGGAAAATGCTGCCAAGGTCAAAGCTGGCCTGCTGTGCCAGGAGACCGGTATGGCAGACTGAGTGGATGGAATCTTCTTCTCAGTTACCCGTCTTGGCGTCTTTGGACATGATCTCTCACATCAAGCCCATCATTCTCCCTCTCTTCATCCGTTTTACTCTCTGTAAACTGCCAAAGTCCTGTGGACAGTATCGGAGAGATGTACCTAAGAGAGTATCCCAAACATTTTGAACACATACAAGGCACTCTTACTTAAAATTATCTCTTTAGATTCTGTAGCTAAGGAACCCTTTGAAAATCTTTTGGGGGCCTTGACCTACTCCACTCAGAATTCCTTGCTGGAGGCACAGCTGGGGAGAAGGTCTTGGACTGAGAAATGAAGAGAGTGAATAGACTTGACTGATGGTGCTTATATTTTCCTTCCAGAAAATCGTGGCACAACTGTTGGCTAGACCACGGTCGTTAAGAAATTCTCAGTGTCATCCTCCACGTGTCAGGCTGAAAACACCAAAACAAAGAAACAAACCAAAATGCTAGAACCGAATTTTATCCTGCTCTCATATTTCAAATGCATTTCAAAGTTCGGCTCCAAATCCTGTGAAGGTAAGACCCTTTGCTTGCTGTTCATCGCTCTCTGATTTCTGACAATCACCATAGGCTATTACCTCCACCTTTGTCATGTTTTGTGCTACTTATTATTCTCCTCTTTCCTTTCTTTTTTCTTCGTAATGCTGATTTACCCTATTAATAGAACTTTAAGTTTGGTGGAGTGAGGTCACAGTATAGGTAGCTTGTAAGACCTAACAGTATATCTAGATACCTGATAATATAGAATGCTAAGTCTGGAGGAGGAAAAGTTATTTGTATCACTTCTCGCACAAAAACACACTTCTCTGTGATTCAGTCTATATTTCTGGTTGGGGGGGGAGCCACTTCACATGTGCATCATGTGGAATCCTAGATCCCTGATCACAGATCAAACCCATGCTCCCCGCGTTAGAAGGGCAGAGTCTTAACCACCAGACCACCAGGGCAATCCCATGAGTTCTGGTCTAAAGAGACTGCATCTTCAATGTCAGGACCGTGATTTGGTGGATGGTCTTGTAGCTCTTCCGAGGGAGATCCCATTGCTTTTCCTGGCAGAGGGGGCGTGTGGTGAGCAGGAAGCGGATGCCCTGCCCAGAGGCCAGGGTAATGGGAACTGCAGCAGAACATCCTGTTCCTGGGAGACCTTCCGCCTGGTTGTTTGTGCTCTGGAGACTTGGCTTCTGGTATTTTTGCGCAGACCTTTGGACCTTGGCAAGGCCACCTGTGTTTCTGTCTTGATGCGTGTGCTAGCCTGGCTCTGGTTATGTGTGTGGTGTGGCAGTGGAGACCGCCTGGACTCTCTCTGCTGAGTTTCCGAAGCACTTTACTCAGAAATAGAAACTATTACTTGGGCAAAAAAGAAAGAGTTTCTTTCCTAATTCTTGCCTGAAGAATGAGGGGATAGGCTTCTGGCTTTAGTGGTGATTTTTAAAGTTTCTGCCTATTGTCAGATACCTATGCAGAATACTTTTAGCTGTATAACTTGAATAATATATACCAGGAAAGCACCAAAAGAGGCTTTTGATAACATAGTGCCAAGTGAGGATAATAGCTTAATGATCCCAAGAAAAATCTTTCCAACAACTTGGTGCTTGGTATTTGTATCAGTAAAATGGAACCAAAATGTAAAAGCAGTATGAATAACAAAACCTTCCTCACTAGGGCTTTGGGAAGGATGCCAGGTAGTCCTCATGAATTATTTTAAATCTCCTAGAAGGAGGGCCCATTTTAAACTCAAGTTATTGCTGTCACTCATTCTTTGTCATGACATTGCACACTGTAAATGGGAAATGAAAGAGTGGATGAGTTAAGTGATGAAGCTAAAACCACACAATAAGCTGGGGAAAACCCCTAAAAGCAAAGAGGTATATTTGCTTCATCAAGAAACACAGCCATATCTGGGCAAATCCCCAGAGTTTAAAGTGACAAGGACACTTAACATAGACCCTGAATTCACAGACATGTAGACAAATAATATAATTACACTGGTGCAATGCACAGGAAATCACCATGGTCCTTTTCTTAGGAGGAGACAGGAGGTGGGACTTGCCCAGGATGAGACTCTTCTGTGATTGATTTGTGGGTGCAGGGAGCAGGTGACCTTGGGGAAGCGCCCCCCCCCCCAGGTTCCTGATGGAGACTGGGGGGAGAGGCTGCAGGTGGGAAGGGACAGATGCCTTGAGCTCTGTGTGGTGGGATCCTCAACTTCATCCCCCCAGACACTTGAAGTCTGGCTTGAACTCATGGCCTTTCAACCAGAAAAGCATTACAGAAACACGTTATGACAACAGGCTGTGGAACGGAAAAGATGACAGGGCGAGACTTTGTGAGCAGTCAGTATGAAGAGAAAGAAGGAGATTCAGCCAAGTATTATCTTTACTGTTTGCCCCAAGGTTATTTTTTGCAATACATAATGACAACAATTAAACAAGGACACAATATTATTTAATTTGTGCTGCTGTCTCCCTGGAACTGGAACATATTCTGCAGGAGCCCACTTTTATCTCGAAGGTCCTCTGGCTAACAGTTCCCTTTCAACCAGGTCTCTTTGTGGAAGGAACTTGATACCGAAAACCACTGGTTCCTTTTGCCCTCACCTCCCCCTGGTGGTTACCATGTTTTTCATCTTTGTTCCAAGTTATACCAGTCTGCTTCAATTTTTATTTCTGTTAATTTTTAATGGTTTAGTAACTCAATGATCCTGGCTTTGAATCTCTTGAATGTGGATTGTCAGTAAGGATTGAATCAGCCTGTTGGCTCCAAATAGACTCTGAAATCCAGTAACACTCACGGTGTGTTTATTTACTCAGGTGGCTATTGGATCCCAGAAGGAGAAATGGCCAAAGAGTAGAATCCAGTCAAAGCATCTTTGGTTGCCAAGAGAGTTCTGGTTGCATAAGCTCTGCCTTCATGGAAGCATTCTCCCTTCCAAGGAGGATGTGACTGTCCTCTTTTCTTATCACTTACTTTATTTTACAGGAAGCTTTCATATCCTCCCAACCAGTAATCATATCAGATTTGGTTCCAAGCTCTACAAAGAAAATGCTATGATGATTTTCTGATTAGAGATTAACTTATATTACAGCTGTAACTCTATATGCTGAGCCTTATGCAGAATAATGGAAATTAACTGAGTAGTCAGTAATTTATATCTAAGTGTTACCATCACCACATATGCTGAGGGGAGCATTAGTGAGTGTACTTGAGATGTATTTACGTGGAAAAAATTAAAACAGTGTAATAGAGAAATTCTGGCCCTAGGATTAATAAAACTGTATTTTGTTAAACCCTACTGCCTAAACTATTACATACAAAAGAATACTTTGTCATAGCATGTAAATAATCATGATTCTCAGTGCGAATTATTTGCATTTTAATTGTCACCAGTAATGAAGAGTTTGTATCTTACTCATCCCCTTGTCATTGGAATGGATACATTACCATAATTCACATTTTTATCATAAAAATGTTATCCTAAAAATTTTGGTTACAATCTCCTTTTGTAGAATGACTTTCTGTCTGACTGTTTTGTTTTGTTTGTTTGTTTAAATCAACTGTTGTAACAGTTGATTAAGCTCAACGTGGCTTTTCTGAAAGCCAGCCTGAAGGTTGAATTAGGGATAACAACTTTCACTTTGAGGAGAGGAGCTGAATTTGAGTTCTCATTAGTGTAAGCGCCAGAATAACAACCCACAGTCTTCCTTAATATAGTGGTTCCATTTACATACCATATCCTCAGACTACCTCTACTATGACTTTCTCATGTTGTTCTTTAAAATGATGCATCTCTCACTTAAATAAACTTTCCTTAAGTGGAACTTTTAGATAATGACCTCAGATGAAAAATCAGAATTCCCTACCACAATAGAAGGTAACTGTGAAAAGAAATAATGGTGAAAACAAGAAAATATTATTGAGTTCCAGCTAGAAACAGGAGCCTACCAAGGCACTTGAGCCTAAGGATTTCTATCTTTTGGTCTCTGTTTTGTAGAGAGTTAAAGACACTAAATGGAGACTTTCCTTAGATGTAATGAAGAAAAGAGTGTAGGAAAACATTCTCACACTGTGCTTGAGTGGTGCTGATGCTGAAGCTCCAATACTTTGGCCACCTGGTGGGAATAGCCAACTCATTGGAAAAGACCCTGATGCTGGGAAAGATTGAAGGCAGGAGGAGAAGGGGGCTTCAGAGGATGAGATGGTTGGATGACATCACTGACTCAACGGACATGCGTTTGAGCAAACTCTGGGAGATAGGGAAGGACAGGGAAGCCTGGAGTGCTGCAGTCCATGGGGTCACAAAGTCAGACATGACTGAGCAATGGCGGAACAACAACAGTACCTTCCCTAGCCCCAAGTCACCTTCAGCTTAGAAAACAATACCTCGGTAAAATGAACTAAACCCTATTAAAACCTCAATGTTTAACAACTGGAGTTTCAGTTCAGTTCAGTTTAGTTGCTCAGTCGTGTCTGACTCTTCATGACCCCATGGACCACAGCACACCAGTCCTCCCTGTCCATCACCAACTCCTGGAGTTCACTCAAATTCATGTCCATTGAGCCGGTGATGCCATCCAACCATCTCATCCTCTGTCATCTCCTTCTCCTCCTGCCTTCAATCTTTCCCAGCATTGGTGGTGTACAGCTCTCCAAGTGAGATCACGTTGAACCTATGGCTCTTATTCTCCAGAAGTCTCCTTCCTCTTGGGGATTCTCACTGCTGCCGCCGTTGCCACCAGGGTGGCCTCGGGATGTGTCCCCCTGGACATCTTGGCTCAAGTAGGAACAGAGCCTTGCTCCTTCACTCCTCTGGGGACATCTGAGAAGAGACTAGACATGTACATAAAACCACAAACCCATGGGATAACAGAAAGGAAATAAGCAGGATAACTTCCTTTGCCTTTTTATCTTTGGAGTTCCCCTGAGGCAGTGGTTCTCAAACTTTCACTTGCATGGAAATCACCTGGAGGGCTTGTTGAACCAACAGCATGCGGGGTCCACCCCAACATCTTCTGATTCAGCAGGTCTGTGCTGGGATGTGAGACGCTCACCAGAGCCCGAGGCTGCAGGTCTGGCGATCGCACTGGGATGAACCCCTGTCCAGAGGAGAGGAGATGCGGTGTCCACCTGCCTTCAGCCCAGGCCCCTGTTGGAGGTTATGTGGGCATGGATCCTAGTTCCAAAGTGGAGAGGCAGCCTATCTCATAAATGAGTTTGAATTTAATTCTCTGTCTCAAGCTAGAACAGCTCTTCCCTCCTGGCTGCCCACATGGCTCCCTTGCACTGAGGTCAGGCTGCCGTGTTTCTCAATCCTAAGGTGCGCATTTCCCTCATTTTTGCATTTCTGAAACTGACATGTATTTCACAGGCATTGTCGGTCATACTGCAAATCCGGTCTTAATTGTTCAAGTTATTTGCACGTGTTTTGGTACTGCCTGAGTGGATTTCATTGTGGCTTAAAATGTTTTTAAAATGATGGTCTTGTGACTGAGCACCTAACCAGAAGTGATTGTGTATGAAGAAAAGCATGGGAACAGGACATTGGGTCCTACAGTTGGTATTGAAGCAAATATTTTGTTACGAGAAGAGTGATAGCAATTCTGTACTTCTAAAAAGCTATGACGTTAAGATACTTTTAAAATAGTAACATTTATAACACAGCCATTTAAATGATGGTGAAAATGTTACTCTCAAAAATAAGGCATACGTAGAAATTTAAAAATTCCTTTAGGGGGATACATAAGCAAAAAAAATTGAAGACCTCAGTTCTACATTGCAGTTCTCTAAATGGTCCTCACAGAACTGACATCTGGCCAAAATGAATTCTTGATCCATTGAAAAATGTGAAAGTAAGGACAGTTTATTATTAAAAAAAAAAACTAAGCTTTTCAGTTAAAGTTCTGAATTCTGAATCAGGTCCTTTCTACATTTTTTGATTAGAGGAAGTTAAAATATTCTTTAGTTTCAAAATAGTGATGTTAATACAGAACAGCTCCCCCTTTCCCGTATTTCCTTTTAAACAACCATGGCTTCATAGAGCCTATGTGAAGAGGCTATATGAATAAAACCAGATTTCATTTTGCTACTGTGATACACAAGTATGACCATAACTTGAAAAGTATTGCAGTTGAAAGCAGAAAAAAATTGTGAGATCCCTGAGAATACATGGGATAAATGTCAGCATCACTAGATTGTTTCAGGCATTGCAGCACAGTTCAACTGACATTACTTTTCTTAGTGGTTGATGATGCTTTAGGTTTGATCAGCCATCCCAGCACCTGGATGAACCCAGGTTCAATACATATGTGCTGAATGAACTGATCGCTAAAGAACTTGGACTAAAGCTCCTACATGGATTATCACTTTATATTTACCCTTATGAACTTGATAGAACTAGTGTTGTTCAGTCACCATTTCCTCCGCCAGGGGCTTTTCCCAACCCAGGGATCGAACCCACATCTCCTGCATTGGCAGGTGGATTCTTTACCCCTTGAGGCACCTGGGAAGCTCCTCTTCTTGTATAGCCTGGTATATAGTTAATGCTAAAATGTGTTGAATATACGAGCAATATGGAACAGTTGAAAATTTCTCCCAATACGAATTTTTTTCTGATTAGCTAATAGTTAGCTTTTTTGAGTATTAATCTCATTACTCATCCAGGGTCAAACACGAGTATCAATCAAATGGCGTGAGAAGGAAATCACTTATTAACTACAAAAGCAAGCAGTGGCTCATATGTCATAAAGATAATTCAGATTAGAATGAATGAGAATCAGGTAGATGGAATTAATATTCTGACAATTGGACCATGATCTAATGAGAAATGAAACATAGTCTCCTTTTGCTTTATGTCCTCATTTATTTTTGTTGGGGCTTGTGGGGATATGCTGGCTTAATTTGCTTTTTGTTGAGTGTATTTCTTGGGACTGGAATAAACGACTAATACCTGGAAAGTGGGTGGCAGGCACGCTGAATTGAGAGGCAGAGCAGACATAATTTCTGTGTCAAGCACAGTTTCTCAGGCTGGATTATATTTGAGATTTGTTTGTATTGGTTCTTTCATTTTCTCTTAACACAAACCTCTGAAAAACCACTTCAAGTGGTTAAGCGTGGAATCACAGGATGCAACGTCTCTTCGACACAAGAGGTCAGCATTTCAACACAGATGAATGGGGTGAGGGTTTGCCTTCAGTTCTGCTGCTTTTCACGGGCTTGATGTGCTTACGTGTGCAAGGGTGTAATTTGTCTTTTGCACGCCGCTTTCATTTCCAGTTTAGAATGTAGACGGCTTCCTTTTAATCAGTCTGCTAGTGCTGTGGGAAATGGTGTCTAACAGTGAGTCTTCCCAGTATTATTGCCCCCACCCCCGCCCCTGCCATGGTTTCAGAAAGCTTCAGTCACCTCTTGATTTATATTAATTTTCCTTTCCCTAAAAGAGGTTCTTAAACTGAGAAGTCTTTAATCTGTGCTTGCTTAATAAATGTCTTGGATGATTTCCTAGACTGCACTATTTTATTGATTCCAATTTGCCAAGAAAAAGGGCCATGGGATGAGTGAGACTGTATATCGATTCTGGGTTTATTTGGGACTTTTGACTTGGCATTGGGTTTCATGATCATGACTCTTTTTTTAAATCGAAGTACTGTTGGTTTACAGCACTGTGTTTCAAATGTACCGCAAAATAATTAAGTTATGTATGTGTGTGTGTATATTTACTTTTTCAGATTATTTTCATTACAGGTTATTATTAGATATTAAATATAGTTCCTTGTGCTATACAGTAGATCCTTACTGATTATATGTTTTATGTATAGTAGTGTGTATCTGATAATGTTAAACTCCTAATTTATCCCTCTTGGCCTTTCCCCTTTGGTAACTATAAGTTTGTTTTCTATGTCTGTAAGTCTATTTCTGCTTTGCAAATAAGTTCATCTGTATCATTTTTTTTTAATTTTAATTTTTAAACTTTAAAATATTGTATTAGTTTTGCCAAATATTGAAATGAATCCACCACAGGTATACATGTGTTCCCCATCCTGAACCCTCCTCCCTCCTCCCTCCCCATACCATCCCTCTGGGTCGTCCCAGTGCACCAGCCCCAAGCATCCAGTATCGTGAATCGAACCTGGACTGGCGACTTGTTTCATACATGATATTATACATGTTTCAATGCCATTCTCCCAAATCTTCCCACCCTCTCCCTCTCCCACAGAGTCCATAAGACTGTTCTATACATCAGTGTCTCTTTTGCTGTCTCGTACACAGGGTTATTGTTACCATCTTTCTAAATTCCATATATATGCGTTAGTATACTGTATTGGTGTTTTTCCTTCTGGCTTACTTCACTCTGTATAATGGGCTCCAGTTTCATCCACCTCATTAGAACTGATTCAAATGTATTCTTTTTAATGGCTGAGTAATACTCCATTGTGTATATGTACCACAGCTTTCTTATCCATTCATCTGCTGATGGACATCTAGGTTGCTTCCATGTCCTGGCTATTATAAACAGTGCTGCGATGAACATTGGGGTACATGTGTCTCTTTCCCTTCTGGTTTCCTCAGTGTGTATGCCCAGCAGTGGGATTGCTGGATCATAAGGCAGTTCTATTTCCAGTTTCTTAAGGAATCTCCACACTGTTCTCTATAGTGGCTGTACTAGTTTGCATTCCCACCAACAGTGTAAGAGGGTTCCCTTTTCTCCACACCCTCTCCAGCATTTATTGCTTGTAGACTTTTGATCGCAGCCCTTCTGACTGGTGTGAAATGGTACCTCATAGTGGTTTTGATTTGCATTTCTCTGATAATGAGTGATGTTGAGCATCTTATCGTGTGTTTGTTAGCCATCTGTATGTCTTTGGAGAAACGTCTATTTAGTTCTTTGGCCCATTTTTTTGATTGGGTCATTTATTTTTCTGGAGTTGAGCTGTACGAGTTGCTTGTATATTTTTGAGATTAGTTGTTTGTCAGTTGCTTCATTTGCTATTATTTTCTCCCATTCTGAAGGCTACCTTTTCACCTTGCTAATAGTTTCCTTTATTGTGCAGAAGCTTTTAAGTTTAATTGGGTCCCATTTGTTTGTTTTTGCTTTTATTTCCAATATTCTGGGAGGTGGGTCATAGAGGATCCTGCTGTGATGTATGTCAGAGAGTGTTTTGCCTATGTTCTCCTCTAGGAATTTTATAGTTTCTGGTCTTATGTTTAGATCTTTAATCCATTTTGAGTTTATTTTTGTGTATTGTGTTAGAAAGTGTTCTAGTTTCATTCTTTTACAAGTGGTTGACCAGTTTTCCCAGCACCACTTGTTAAAGAGATTGTCTTTAATCCATTGTATATTCTTGCCTCCTTTGTCAAAGATAAGGTGTCCATATGTGTGTGGATTTATCTCTGGGCTTTCTATTTTGTTCCATTGATCTATATTTCTGTCTTTGTGCCAGTACCATACTGTCTTGATGACTGTGGCTTTGTAGTAGAGCCTGAAGTCAGGTATGTTTATTCCTCCAGTTCCATTCTTCTTTCTCAAGATTGCTTTGGCTAATCGAGGTTTTTTGTATTTCCATACAAATTGTGAAATTATTTGTTCTAGCTCTGTGAAGAATACCGTTGGTAGCTTGATAGGGATTGCATTGAATCTATAAGTTGCTTTGGGTAGTATACTCATTTTCACTATATTGATTCTTCCAATCCATGAACAATGTATATTTCTCCATCTATTAGTGTCCTCTTTGATTTCTTTCACCAGTGTTTTATAGTTTTCTATATATAGGTCTTTAGTTTCTTTAGGTAGATATATTCCTAAGTATTTTATTCCTTCTGTTGCAATGGTGAATGGAATTGTTTCCTTTATTTCTCTTTCTGTTTTCTCATTATTAGTGTATAGGAATGCAAGGGATTTCTGTGTGTTGATTTTATATCCTGCAACTTTACTATATTCATTGATTAGTTCTAGTAATTTTCTGGTGGAGTCTTTAGGGTTTTCTATGTAGAGGATCATGTCATCTGCAAACAGTGAGAGTTTTACTTCTTCTTTTCCAATTTGGATTCCTTTTATTTCTTTTTCTGCTCTGATTGCTGTGGCCAGAACTTCCAAAACTATGTTGAATAGTAATGGTGAAAGTGGGCACCCTTGTCTTGTTCCTGACTTTAGAGGAAATGCTTTCAATTTTTCACCATTGAGGATAATGTTTGCTGTGGGTTTGTCATATATAGCTTTTATTATGTTGAGGTATGTTCCTTCTATTCCTGCTTTATGGAGAGTTTTTATCATAAATGGATGTTGAATTTTGTCAAAGGCTTTCTCTGCATCTATTGAGATAATCATATGGTTTTTGTTTTTCAATTTGTTATGTGGTGTATTACATTGATTGATTTGCGGATACTGAAGAATCCTTGCATCCTTGGGATAAAGCCCACTTGGTCATGGTGTATGATCTTTTTAATGTGTGTTGGATTCTGATTGCTAGAATTTTGTTAAGGATTTTTGCATCTATGTTCATCAGTGATATTGGCCTGTAGTTTTCTTTTTTTGTGGCATCTTTGTCAGGTTTTGGTATTAGGGTGATGGTGGCCTCATAGAATGAGTTTGGAAGTTTACCTTCCTCTGCAATTTTCTGGAAGAGTTTGAGCAGGATAGGTGTTAGCTCTTCTCTAAATTTTTGGTAGAATTCAGCTGTGAAGCCGTCTGGACCTGGGCTTTTGTTTGCTGGAAGATTTTTGATTACTGTTTCAATTTCCGTGCTTGTGATGGGTCTGTTAAGATTTTCTATTTCTTCCTGGTCCAGTTTTGGAAAGTTGTACTTTTCTAAGAATTTGTCCATTTCTTCCACGTTGTCCATTTTATTGGCATATAATTGTTGATAGTAGTCTCTTATGATCCTTTGTATTTCTGTGTTGTCTGTTGTGATCTCTCCATTTTCATTTCTAATTTTATTGATTTGATTTTTTTCTCCTTTGTTTCTTGATGAGTCTGGCTAATGGTTTGTCAGTTTTATTTATCCTTTCAAAGAACCAGCTTTTGGCTTTGTTGATTTTTGCTATGGTCTCTTTTGTTTCTTTTGCATTTATTTCTGCCCTAATTTTTAAGATTTCTTTCCTTCTACTAACCCTGGGGTTCTTCATTTCTTCCTTTTCTAGTTGCTTTAGGTGTAGAGTTAGGTTATTTATTTGACTTTTTTCTTGTTTCTTGAGGTATACCTGTATTGCTATGAACTTTCCCCTTAGGACTGCTTTTACAGTGTCCCATAGGTTTTGGGTTGTTGTGTTTTCATTTTCATTCATTTCTATGCAAATTTTGATTTCTTTTTTGATTTCTTCTATGATTTGTTGGTTATTCAGCAGCGTGTTGTTCAGCCTCCATATGTTGGAATTTCTAATAGTTTTTCTCCTGTAATTGAGATCTAATCTTACTGCATTGTGGTCAGAAAAGATGCTTGGAATGATTTCTATTTTTTTGAATTTACCAAGGCTAGATTTATGGCCCAGGATGTGATCTATTCTGGAGAAGGTTCCATGTGCACTTGAGAAAAAGGTGAAATTCATTGTTTTGGGATGAAATATCCTGTAGATATCAATTAGGTCTAACTGGTCTATTGTATCCTTTAAAGTTTGTGTTTCCTTGTTAATTTTCTGTTTAGTTGATCTATCCATAGGTGTGAGTGGGGTATTAAAGTCTCCCACTATTATTGTGTTATTGTTAATTTCTCCTTTCATACTTGTTAGCATTTGTCTTACATATTGTGGTGCTCCCATGTTGGGTGCATATATATTTATAATTGTTATATCTTCTTCTTGGATTGATCCTTTGATCATTATGTAGTGACCATCTTTGTCTCTTTTCACAGCCTTTGTTTTAAAGTCTTTTATCTGATATGAGTATTGCTCCTCCTGCTTTCTTTTGGTCCCTATTTGCATGGAAAATCTTTTTCTAGCCCTTCACTTTCAGTCTGTATGTGTCCCCTGTTTTGAGGTGGGTGTCTTGTAGACAACATATGTAGGGGTCTTGTTTTTGTATCCATTCAGCCAGTCTTTGTCTTTTGGTTGGGACATTCAACCCATTTACGTTTAAGGTAATTACTGATAAGTATGATCCTGTTGCCATTTACTTTATTGTTTTGGGTTCGAATTTATACACCATCTTTGTGTTTCCTGTCTAGAGAATATCCTTTAGTATTTGTTGGAGAGCTGGTTTGGTGGTGCTGAATTCTCTCAGCTTTTGCTTGTCTGAAAAGCTTTTGATTTCTCCTTCATACTTGAATGAGATCCTTGCTGGGTACAATAATCTGGGCTGTAGATTATTTTCTTTCATCATTTTAAGTATGTCTTGCCATTCCCTCCTGGCTTGAAGAGTTTCTATTGAAAGATCAGCTGTTATCCTAATGGGAATTCCCTTGTGTGTTATTTGTTGTTTTTCCCTTGCTGCTTTTAATATTTGTTCTTTGTGTTTGATCTTTGTTAATTTGATTAATATGTGTCTTGGGGTGTTTCGCCTTGGGTTTATCCTGTTTGGAACTCTCTGGGTTTCTTGGACTTGGGTGATTATTTCCTTCCCCATTTTAGGGAATTTTTCAACTATTATCTCCTCAAGTATTTTCTCATGGTCTTTCTTTTTGTCTTCTTCTTCTGGGACCCCTATGATTCGAATGTTGTAGCGTTTAATATTGTCCTGGAGGTCTCTGAGATTGTCCTCATTTCTTTTAATTCGTTTTTCTTTTATCCTCTCTGATTCATTTATTTCTACCATTCTATCTTCTAATTCACTAATCCTTTCTTCTGCCTCTGTTATTCTACTATTTGTTGTCTCTAGAGTGTTTTTAATTTCATTTATTGCATTATTCATTATATATTGACTCTTTTTTATTTCTTCTAGGTCCTTGTTAAACCTTTCTTGCATATTCTCATCCTTGTCTCCAGGCTATTTATCTGTGATTCCATTCTGATTTCAAAATTTTGGATCAATTTCACTATCATTATTTGGAATTCTTTATCAGGTAGATTCCCTATCTCTTCCTCTTTTGTTTGGTTTGGTGAGCATTTATCCTGTTCCTTTATCTGCTGGGTATTCCTCTGTCTCTTCATCTTGTTTAAATTGCTGAGTTTGGGGTGTCCTCTCTGTATTCTGGCAGTTTGTGGAATTCTTTTTATTGTGGCATTTCCTCGCTGTGTGTGGGTTTGTACAGGTGGCTTGTCAAGGTTTCTTGGTTGGGGAAGCTTGTGACAGTGTTCTGGTGGGTGGAGCTGTATTTCTTTTCTCTGGAGTGCAATGAAGTGTCCAGTAATGAGTTATGAGATGTCTATGGTTTTGGGGTGACTTTGGGTAGCCTGTATCTTGGAGCTCACGGCTGTGTTCCTTTGTTGCTGGAGAATTTTCTTGGTATGTCTTGCCCTGGAACTTGTTGGCCCTTGTGTGGTGCTTGGTTTCAGTGTAGGTATGGAGGCGTTTGATGAGCTCCTGTCAATTAATGTTCCTTGGAGTGAGGAGTTCCTGGAGTCAGGGTGTGGACTTAAGCTTCCTGCTTCCAGTTATTGGTCTTATTTTTAACAGTAGTTTCAAAACTTCTCCTTCTATACAGCACCATTGATAAAACATCTACATTAAAGATGAAAAGTTTCTCTACCGTGAGAGTCACCCAGAGAGGTTCCCAGCATTACATGAAGAGAAGAGGGAGGAGGGAGTTAGAGGTGACCCGAATGAGATGAGGTGGAATCAATAGAGGAGAGAGTGGGCTAGCCAGTAATCACTTCCTTATGTGCACTCCACAACTGGACCGCTCAGAGATGTTCATGGAGTTATACAGAGAAGAGAAGAAGGAGGAAGGAGACAGAGGTGGCCAGGAGGATAAAAGGGGGGAATGAAAAAGAGGGAGACAGATCCAGCCAGTAATCAGTTCCCTAAGTGTTCTCCACTGTCTGGAACACACAGAAATTCACAGAGTTGGGTAGAGTGGAGAGGGGTTAGGGAGGAGACACAGGCAACCTGGTGGAGAAAAATGAGAGTTCAAAGGGAGAGAGAGCAGTCAAGCTAGTAATCTCACTCCCTAGTGAAAAATGGGTACTGAAGATTGGGTTCTTAAAGGTACAAAATTGGTAACAAATACATAAAAGCAAAAATTAAAAATGTAGAGTAGAGTTTGGAATTTCAAAAATATGATATTAAAGAAAAGAAGGGAAAGAAAGAGAGAAAAAATGAACAAACTAAAACAAACAAGGTCGTGAAAATTATAAAGAAAATATAGGTACAAAATTGATAACTAATACCAAAAAGCAAAAGTTAAAAATCTAGAGTAGAGTTTGGAATTTCAAAAATACAATGTTAAAAAAAAGAAGAAGAAAAAGAAAGAGAGAAAAAACAAACAAACAAACAAAAACAAAGTCACAAAAATTATAAAGAAAATACAGGTACAAAATTGATAACAAATACCAAAAAGCATAAATTGAAAATCTAGAGTAGAGTTTGGAATTTCAGAAATACAATGTTATATAAAAGAAGAAGAGAAAGAAACAGAGAAAAAGAAAAAAAAAAAAAAAACAAGTCACAGAAATTGTAAAAAAAAACAAACAAACTATAGGTTAAAAATCTAGAGTAGAGTTTGGAATTTCAAAAATATAATGTTAAAGAAAAGAGGAAAAAACAAAAACAAACAAACAAAAAAACAAGGTCAAAAAATTATAAAAAATATATATTGAAGTTTGCTTAAAAAAAGGGTCTTTTTTTTTTGCAAAGTAATAGGTTATAAAAGTGAAAATTAAAGGAATAATACAGGACTTAAAATTTTTTTAAAAAATTAAAAAAAAAAACAGAAAAAGAATGATCGTAAAAATAGTAAAAATATATCTAGGACTTTCTCTGGTTTTGTTGTGAGTATTGTGGGTTCAGTTCATTTTCGGCTAGTTCCTTGGTCCGACTTATATTTCTCAAGATCTATAGGCCCCTTCTGATGTAGTTGGTACTAACCACAGGGTTTTAATCTATTGCCTGTAGCTTCCAAGGCGGTTCCCTCTGTTATAGCTTCTTCTGTTTGCTGGTCTCTTCAGTGTCTGGTTTCCACCCTGACACAAAGGGGACGGTGGAGGACACTTTTTTTTTTTTTTTTTAGGCTCACTTGTTCAGTCGCACTGTGGGGAGGGAGGGAGGGAGGGATGCTGCAAGCAAATAACACTGGCATGTGCTCGCAGTGCCTCAGCCACACTGGGTCTGCCCCCGCTCACAGCGCGTGTAGCCTCCCTGCCCACACTGCTCAGGTTTTAGGTTGCTCCTACGGGAACCATCCGTGGCCGGCCCTGGGCTGCCTGCACCTCCCAGGTCCAAGCCGCTTAGGTTCAGGCACTTGGGTAGTCCTCAGAGGCGCAGACTCGGTTGAGCTTGCGTTTTGTGCCCTTCCCAGGTCTGAGCAGCTCAGGTGATGAGGTGTTTGGCGAGCACGATTGCTGCGACTTATCGCCTCCCCACCGCTCAGTTATCTAGGTGTACAACCGGCTCACCTTCTCAGGCAGATGTTGACCGTCCAGACACCCAAGAAGTTTTAGTTAGCAAAGAAGCCTGCTTACAGTTTTATAGATAATGTCTCTCTGGGGCTGCAATTGCCCCCTTCCGGCTCTGGCTGCCTGTCACCAGAGGGGGATGGTCTGCAGCCGGCTATCTCTGTTCAGTGCTTTGTTCCGTGTGCGGGCCTGGCGGAGTCTTAGGTTAGGGCTGGCTTTTCACGTGGTAGATATCCCACAGTCTGGTTTGCTAGCCCAAATTATTTCGCTCAGAAAGCGCTCAGGGTATTCAGGCCAGATCTTTACTCTAAGCGATGCAGCCTGTGCCTCGCCTCCCTACCCAACCCCCACTTGCTAGTGGCATGTGCTGGCATCTGCACCACTTCTCCGCTGGGGGAGTTACCATAGGGCTTACAATCTGTGGGTTTTAATTGTTTATTTATTTTTCCTCCCTGTTATGTTGCCCTCTGTGCTTCCAAGGCTTGGCACAGATTCAGCAGTGAGAAGGTTTCCTGGTGTTTGGAAACTTCTCTCTTTTTAAGACTCCTTTCCCAGGACGGAACTCCGTCCCTCCCTCTTTTGTCTCTTTTTTTGTCTTTTATATTTTTTCCTACCTCCTTTCGAAGACTTTTCTGGGTGCCTGCTTTTCTGGGTGCCTGATGTTCTCTGCCGGTATTCAGAAGTTGTTTTGTGGAATTTGCTCGGCATTTAAATGTTCTTTTGATGAATTTGTGGGGGAGAAAGTGTTCTCCCCATCCTACTCCTCTGCCATCTTAGCTCCTCCTCCCATTTGTATCATTTTTTAAGATTCCACTTATGGGTGATACCATATGCTATTTATCTTTGTTCCAGTTACTTCACTTAGTATGATAATCTCTAGGTCCATCCATGTTGCTGCAAAATAGCGCTAGTGCATTCTTTTTATGGCTGAGTAATATTCCATTGTGGACTTCCCAGGTAACTTGTTAGTAAAGAATCTACCTTTCAAAGCAGAAGACTTGAGTTCAATCCCTGGTCAGGAAGATCCCCTGGAGGAGGAAATGCAACCCACTCTTGTATTAAGGAAATCCTGGGAAATCCCATGAGCAGGGGAGCCTGGCAGGAAGGGGTTGCAAAGAGTTGACACAACTTAGTGACTGAGTAGCAGCAGCAGACACATTATTCCATTGTGCGTGTGAGTGTGTGTGTGTGTGTGTGCGTATGTGCGTGCATGTGTGTGTGCTTCCCGGGTAGCTCAGCTGGTAAAGAATCTGCCTGCAATGCAGGAGACACTGGTTCGATTCCTGGGTCAGGAAGTTCCCCTGGAGAAGGCAACAGCTACCCACTCCAGTATTCTGGCCTGGAGAATTCCATGGACAGAGGAGCCTGGCAGGCTGCAGTCCATGGGGTCACAAGGAGTCAGACACGACTGAGTGCCTTTCACATATATATATGTGTGTGTGCACACCACATCTTCTTTATCCATTCATCTGTCGATGGACAGTTAGGTACCTTTCCTGTCTTGGCTCTTATAAATAGTGCTGCTATGAATGTTAGGGTGCATGTATTTTTTCAAATCAGAGTTTTCATTTTTTTTCTAGGTATACGCCCAGGAGTGGGATTGCTGGATCATATTATTTTTAGTTTTTCAAAGAACTTTCAGACTGTTGTCCACAATGGATGCACCAATTTACATCCCCACCAATGGTGTAGGAGGGTTACCTTTTCTCCATACCCTCTCTGACATTTATTATTTGTAGACTTTTTGATGATGACCATTCTGATGGGGTGAAGTGATACCTCATTGTAGTTTTGATCTGCATTTCTTTAGTAGCAATTTGAGCATCTTTACATATAAGAGCATCTGTCTGTCTTCTTGGAGAAATGTCTATTTAGGTCTTTTGTTCATTTTTTTTGGACTGGGTTGTTTGTTTTTTAATATTGAGCTGAATGAGCTGTTTATATATTTTGGAAAATAATCCCATTTTGGTCATATCATTTGTGAATATTTTCTCCACTTCCACGGATTGTCTTTAATTTTGTTTATGGTTTCCTTTATGCAAAAGCTTTTAAGTTTAATTAGATCCCATTTGTTTTTATTTCCATTACTCTAGGAGATGTATTCAAAAAATATTGCTGCAATTTACGTTAAAGAGTGTTTGCCTATGTTTTCCTCTAGTTTTATTGGAGAAGACAATGGCACCCCACTCCAGTACTCTTGCCTGGAAAATCCCTTGGATGGAGGAGCCTGGTAGGCTGCAGTCCATGGGGTCGCTAAGAGTCAGACATG
Source organism: Bos mutus (assembly GCF_027580195.1). NCBI lineage: Eukaryota > Metazoa > Chordata > Mammalia > Artiodactyla > Bovidae > Bos > Bos mutus. The sequence continues at coordinate 26,930,722 of NC_091623.1, forward strand.
ACTGAGCGACTTCCCTTTCACTTTCCACTTTCATGCATTGGAGAAGGAAATGGCAACCCACTCAAGTGTTCTTGCCTGGAGAATCCCAGGGACAGGAGAGCCTGGTGGGCTGCCATCTATGGGGTCGCACAGAGTCGGACACGACTGAAGCGACTTAGCAGCAGCAGGAGTTTTATAGTATCCAGTCTTACATTTAGGTCTTTGATCCAATTTGAGTTTATTTTTGTGTATAGTTTTAGAGTGTTCTAATTCTTTCTTTTACATGTGGTGTCCAGTTTTCCCAACACCACTTTACTGAAAAGATGGTCTCTTCTCTCTTTATATTCTTGCCTCCTTTGTTGTAGATCAGTTGACCACAAGGTCGTGGGTTTATTTCTAGGCTGTCTATCCTGTTCCATTGGTCTATGTATCTGGTTTTGTGTGTGTGTGTGCCAGGACCATACTGTTTGATTACTATATGGTAATCAAGTCAAACTTTGTAATCTGTTATGAAGTCATGGAGTATGACTCCTCTAGCTCTGTTATTTTTCAAGATTGTTTGACTATTTGAGGCCTTCTGTGGTTGCATACAAATTTTAGTTATGTGAAATATAGTGTTGATAATTTGATAGGCATTGCTTTGAATCTATAGATTGCCTTGGGTAGCATCGTCATTTTAGCAACATGGATTCTTCCAGTCCAAGGATGTGGTGTATCTTTCCATCTCTTTATGTTATCTTCAGTTTCTTTTATCATTGTCCTAATAGTTTTCAGAGTGCAGCTCTTTGTCTCTTTGGACAGGCTTATTCCTCAGATGTCATTGCTTTTGGATCTGCCCTTTCACTGCTGTTCCTAACTCAGTGTAAGTGCATGCTGCAGTATGTCTTGGGACATGCTGTATGTTCCTCATAATTTAAAAAGAAATTGCAGTAGAGTTCACCCCATTTGGTGAAAATTTCTATTAATTTTGACAAGTGAATAGTCATGTAGTGAAAGTGAAAGCAACAGTCAGAACTGGACATGGAGCAACAGACTGGTTCCAAACAGGAAAAGGAGTACGTCAAGGCTGTATATTGTCACCCTGCTTATTTAACTTATATGCAGAGTACATCGTGAGAAACGCTGGGCTGGAAGAAGCACAAGCTTGAATCAAGATTGCTGGGAGAAATCTCAATAACCTCACATATGCATATGATGGAGAAGGCAATGGCACCCTACTCTAGTACTCTTGCCTGGAAAATTCCATGGATGGAGGAGCCTGGAAGGCTGTAGTCCATGGGGTCGCTGAGGGTTGGACACGACTGCTCGACTTCACTTTCACTTTTCACTTTCATGCATTGGAGAAGGTAATGGCAACCCACTCCAGTGTTCTTGCCTGGAGAATCCCAGGGACAGGGGAGCCTGATGGGCTGCAGTCTATGGGGTCACACAGAGTCAGACACGACTGAAGTGACAGCAGCAGCAGCAGCATGCATATGACACCACCCTTATGGCAGAAAGTGAAGAGGAACTAAAAAGCCTCTTGATGAAAGAGGAGAGTGAAAAAGTTGGCTTAAAGTTCAACATTCAGAAAACGAAGATCATGGCATCTGGTCCCATCACTTCATGGGAAATAGATGGGGAAACAGTGGAAACAGTGTCAGACTTTATTTTTTGGGGGCTCCAAAATCACTGCAGATGGTGATTGCAGCCACAAAATTAAAAGACGCTTACTCCTTGGAAGGAAAGTTATGACCAACCTAGATAGCATATTCAAAAGCAGAAATATTACTTTGCCAACAAAGGTCTATCTAGTCAAGGTTATGGTTTTTCCTGTGGTCATGTATGGATGTGAGAGTTGGACTGTGAAGAAAGCTGAGTGCCAAAGAATTGATGCTTTTGAACTGTGGTGTTGGAGAAGACTCTTGAGAGTCCCTTGGACTGCAAGGAGATCCAACCAGTCCATCCTAAAGGAGATCAGTCCTGGGTGTTCATTGGAAGGACTGATGCTGAAGCTGAAACTCTAATACTTTGGGCCACCTCATGCAAAGAGTTGACTCATTGGAAAAGACCCTGATTCTGGGAGGGATTGGGGGCAGGAGGAGAAGGGGATGACAGAGGATGAGATGGCTGGATGGCATCACTGACTCGATGGACATGAGTTTGAGTGAACTCCGGGAGTTGGTGATTGACAGGGAGGCCTGGCGTGCTGCAATTCATGGGTTCAGTCAGACACGACTGAGCGACTAAACGGAACTGAAGCTTTTATAATGCTTTTAATTCATTAAAGAATTGTTACTTTTGTCATAACCTGTCCCTCCCTAGTTTTTCCCATCTTGGTTACCATCACCTCCATTCATCCAGTTACTCAGGCAAGAAACTTCATTACTGTCTCTGTTCTCAGCTTAGAAAATTTCCCATCAGAAAGCAGACATTCAATAAATGTTTGTGGAGAGAAAGAGCACTTGGACAAACATATGCACTTGAATGTCTAAAGTCTGATTGATTCGCACTGCTTTCATATCCTAGGTTGTAAAGGCTTTCGCATGAGCAGTCAATCTCAGACATTTGGCACATAAAGCATGGGATGCTTTTTGGTGTGCTTCCTCGTGTTTAAGGTGGTTTGAAATAATCGACCATATTTTGTCATGCTGTAAGATGATACATTTTTCTCAATTCGTTGGTCCGTTGCTTCCCTTCACGAATAATCAATTTATGAGGTTGTTGCCGTGTACCAGACCCTGTGTGAGCCCTGGTGATGAGGACGTGAACAACGGAGTTATCTTCTCTGCCCTCAGGGCGTTTGCAGTTTGGCAGGAGAGGCAGACAGAACAAATAATGACAAATATCCCTTGTCATGTTGGGGTGGTGTATTATGGCAATGTGTCACGGGCAATGCTCAACTTAGCCTGAGATGGAATCAGTAAAGCCTTCTGGGGGAGGTGACATCTGAGACGATCTGAGAGCAGGGTGGCAGTGAGCAGGCGAAGAACAGGGGTGCATGTTTCAGACGGAGGGAACAATGTACAGAAAGGAGGAAGAAACGTTGCTTGTTAAAGACAAAACAACAACAACCCCAACAATCTGGAAGAAGGCCTGAGGGGTTGGATCAGGGTGAGTGGATGGGAAAAGGGATGTGAAATGAGACCAAAAAAAGAAAAAAGCCAGCTAGAGCCAGATCACGGGGGCCTCAAAGGGCAGAGTAAAGATTTTTGGCCTTAATACCAACAGCAGTAGGCAATTTGAGGGTTAATAAAGAAAGCAACACAACTGTAGTTTTCTCTTGTAAAGGGAGACTTTGGCTTCGGTGAGGAGATTGATTAGAGAAGGTAAGAATGAATGCACAGGCGGACACCAGTAAGATGACTGTGTTCAACCTGTTGAAAGTGAAAGTCGCTCAGTCGTGTCAGACTCTTTGCAACCCCATGGACTATACAGTCCATGGAATTCTCCAGGCCAGAATACTGGAGTGGGTAGCCTTTCCCTTCTCCAGGGGATCTTCCCAACCCAGGCATCGAACCCAGGTCTCCTGCATTGCAGGTGGATACTTTACCAGCTGAGCCACAAGGGAAGCCCAAGAATACAGGAGTGGGTAGCCTATCACTTCTCCAGGGGCTCTTCCCAACCGAGGAATCCAACCAGGGTCTCCTGCATTGTAGGCGGATTCTTTACCAACTGAGTTACTCTTGCTAAGTCGCTTCAGTCGTGTCCGACTCTGTGCAACCCCATAGACGGCGGCCCACCAGGCTCTCCCGTCCCTGGGATTCTCCAGGCAAGAACACTGGAGTGGGTTGCCATTTCCTTCTCCAATGCATGAAAGGGAAAAGTGAAAGTGAAGTCGCTCAGTTGTGTCCAACTCCTTGCGACCCCATGGTCTGCAGCCTACCAGGCTCCTCCATCCATGGGATTTTCCAGGCAAGAGTACTGGAGTGGGGTGCCATTGCCTTCTCTGAGTTACTGTTACTGTATCACAAATCCCTCCAAAGCTTAGCAGCTTACAGCAAACACCCTCATCGTTCGTGGGTTGGGATCCTGGCCCAGCTTGCCTAGAGACACTGGTTGAGGCTTCACAGGGCTACAGCCCAGGTGTCTGCCAGGATGATGCCAAGTCTCAGGCCCACAGGAGGGAGGGCCACATCCATGCTCACTCATGTGGCTGTTGACCAGAATCAGCTCCTCTGGGACTATTGGACTGGGGACTTCTGGTCCTTGTGTGATAGTTGTTGTTGGAGGCTTCTGTTCGGTTCTGTGCCATCCAGGTCTCTGCGGGGCGGCTCTCAGCACAGCGGCAGCTGGATTCCTTCAGAACAAGCAAGTGAGAGAATGAGAAGGAAATGAAAGCTCGAGTAATCTTGTCACCCTCTCAGCAGTCGCATCCCATCATGTTCACTGTGTTCTATTAGAGGTGGAGGGCGAGAGGGCCATACCACAGTGTGAACAGCAGCGGGTGGGAGTCCCTGGGGGTCGTCATAGAGGCTGCCACCATGTGGCTGTTCCAATGATCTGACTCAGAAAGATGCAGTTTGACCTTGGAGGGTAGGAGGTAGAATTGGCAAAACTTGATCATTGCTTTGGATATGGTGGATAAAGAAATGAGAGATTTTAAAGACTGCAGATTTCAGGCTTGAGCTCCTGAGTTGATGCCAGCACTGTTCACTTGCAGTGACATCCTGCAAGAACGGAGAGATAAGTTCAGTTCTGGACATACTAGGTTTCAGGTGACTCTGCAGTATCTAATTTGAAAATCAGACAGGTGGTTCTGTATTCAGATTTGGAGCTCATAAGAAAACTATGGGTCAGATGATTGTTGTTCAGTCACTCAGTCGTGTCTGACTCTTTGCGGCCCCATGAACTGCAACCTGCCAGGCTTCCCTGTCCTTCAGTATCTCCTGGAGTCTGCTCAGACTCATGTCCATTGAGTCAGTGATGCCATCCAACCATCTCATCCTCTGTTGCCCCCTTCTCCTCCTGCCCTCAATCTTTCCCAGCATCAGGGTCTTTTTCAGTGAGTCAGCTCTTTACATCAGGTGGCCAAAATATTGGAGCTTCAGCTTTAGCATCAGTCCTTCCAGTGACTATTCAGGGTTTATTTCCTTTAGGATTGACTGGTTTGATCTCCTTGCAGTCCAAGGGACTCTCAAGAGTCTTCTCCAACACCACAGTGTGAAAGCATCAATTCTTCAGTGCTCAGCCTTCTTTATGGTCCAACTCTCACATCCATACATGAGTACTGGAAAGATCATAGCTTTGACTATATGGACCTTTATCAGCAAAATGATGTCTCTGCTTTTTAATATGCTGTCTAGGCTTGTCATAGCTTTCTTCCAAGGAGAAAGTGTCTTTTAATTTCATAGCTGCAGTCACCATCCACAGTGATTGGAGCCCAAGAAAATAAAATATATCCCTGTTTCCCCATCTATTTGCTATGAAATGATAGCACCAGATGCCATAATCTTAGTTTTTGAATGCTGAGTTTTAAGTCAATGTTTCACTCTGTTCTTTCACTCTCATCAAGAGGCTCTTTGGTTCTTTTCTTTCTATCATTAGAGTGGTATCCTCTCCATGTTTGAGGTTGTTGATATTTCTCCCAGCAATCTTGATTCAGATGATAGAGCTTGCATTTGTCAGCATGGGGATGGTAATTAAAGTCTGTCTAGGTCCCTGGAAGTGCAAATTTCCCAAGAGACAAGAGGCCACTGGGAATGGGGTGAGTAGACTCTAATTCTACCCTGGTTCCTGGATTCATCCGTTCTACACACTGGAGACAGAATAACACGTAATGAACATTGGCATAACATGTTACATCCTGAAAGCAACACCCTGACCTCACTGGGTGTCATCTCCAGGCTGTAACCTTAGTTGTCCCTTCATGCTATTCCAGCCTGTTTCAGGACAGCAGTGTCTGGGTTATGCAGGGTGTGAGAGACTAGCAGCAGTCTGTGTTTAGTTTGTACCAGTGTACCAAGCTGACCCAGACCTATGAACCAGACCTAGCTACTTTCTTCCTCCATCACCAGATGGGTTCTCGGGTATTATATAACAGGGCCATTCCAAAATGCCCACATCTTGGAGCCTTTAGATCTTCTCCTTGGAACTCTAATGAGACTGTCCTGGTATCTTCACCTCATTTAACATGAAGCAGTGTCTTTGACACTTACATCCTAAGAGTCATCTCAGAAATGCGTTAGAACCAACTCCAAAGCTTGAAGGAAACTGGAGGTGCCACTGAAAGAAAAAAGACCCAAAACCAAGGGAGAGGCCCACAGACTGGTAAAAGTGATTTGAGGGGACCAGCAGACCCCCCTTGATGTCTACTACAAAGTGATAGGGGTGGATGATGTGAAGAGAGTGTAGAGAGAGAAGAGCAAAGATTTCAGATAAAGCCCTCCCAACATGACCCCAGTAGTCAGTGGTTAAGGAGAAGAGATTGCCAACAAATGAGACAGGAACAAAGTTGCATAAGAGACGATGCTCAGGTAGGAAAAAAGGATCAGTCTATTGAATTGGCAGGTGCTAAGTCATTAAGTTAGCTGAGATCTCAGATACCTTCAATGGATGTAGTGTCAAGCGACAATGATGACCTTGGTGAGAGCAATGCCAGTGGGATAGTGAGCCCAGGAACCAGATTTAAAGTGAAGAGGGGAAGAGAAGAAAATGAAGTCAAATTAAAAAAAAAAAAATTAACACCAGAAGGAAGGAAATAGGATGGTGGATGGAAAGACTATGGGGTTATCTAGGGTTTTATTCTGTATTTGATTTTTAAAGAAAAAAGTTTGCAGAGACATGAGCATGGCTAAATGTTAGTGGGAAGGAGCTAGGAGACATAGAGGGAGAGGGGAATTTTGGGGTGGGGGGAGAGAGAGAGGCAAACTGAGATTCTTTTGTACACAATTTTGGAGAAGAAAAATCTAGAAGAGTTTAAGCCTGGATGGAGGGATTGATTTTGATGGGAATAGGCAACCTCTGCTTTGAAACAGGAGGGAAGAGGATGGGAGAGTTTAGGGCTTTGGTGTGAGAAGCTGAAATTATATAATTTAAACCTGATGGCTTATTTTCCTTGAGTAGGAGTTAAGGCCATTTGAGAAGAGTCTCAGGGTCAGAGGAAGTAGGAGGTGTGAGGTTGGTGGACAGTGTCTAAAAGGAAGCTCAGCTATTGTGCAGAAGGTGGACAGATGACTTCAGCAATGACAATTAGAGAGTGGTCTTACCAGGTAACACGCAGCTCAGCAGGGTCAGTTCAGCAGGTCCAGGGTTGGCAGAGAATAGACAATATGTGTCTGAAGCATGGACATGCTGCCAACCCTGAGGTTCTTGGGAAACTAGAAAATAAGCAACTTTTACTAGAAGGGAAGTGGTATTAGGTTTAGTTAGAGGAAGATTAGAGGTTAGGTTAGAGGAAGTTGGGTTTAGTTATGAGCAGGAAGTAGAAAAGTGCGAAGTTTGAGGTTGTGGAGTTGTTTGTAGTAGAGCTGGGCCTTCTAGAGGGAAAACCCAAAGGGAGCAAAGATTAGAGCGCATATAAGGTCAGGGAGAGGGCTTCCCTGGTGGCTCAGAAGGTAAAGAGTCTCCCTGCAATGCAGGAGACCTGGGTTCTATCCCTGGGTCAGAAAGATCCCCTGGAGAAGGGAATATCAATCCACTCCAGTATTATTGCCTACAAAATCCCATGGACAGAAGAGCCTAGTGGGCTAAAGTCCATGAGGTCACAAAGAGTCAGACACAACTGACCCACTAATACCCAAGGTCAGGGAGAAGAAAACAGAACATTATACAAATAAGCTAACAAACAAAAATACTCTAAATGTGTCTTTTAACCAGTGAAAACACTATTGTTTTCTACTCAACAGTATAAACTTTCTTAGCCAGTGTAGCCAATTGGGATGATTTGAAAAATTGAATTAAAATAAATCTTACCAGGAACTGAAGTTTATTAGTTGCTCAGGTCCAAACTAAGCTATTGGTTTTAAGGCTACATTCATGTTTGGGTATTAAAATACACCGTTTTTGCTGTGATGATAACTAAATATAATCATTTCTTCTTTCTATTCTTGACTTCACTCTGATATGACTGTTTTAAGATAATTTTTAAGTGATCTACTTTTTATTTTTAAATGCAACATATATAACTGTTTATCAAAAACTGGCTGCAGATATTCCGTTTCTATCTGGAGGCCTGTTATCAATGAGTCTTTCAAAGACCATTTGGGTCAGTGAAAAGTGAAAGTCACTCAGTTGAGTCCCGCTCTTTGTGACCCACTGGGCTGCAGCCTGCCAGGTTCCTCTGTCCATGGAGTTCTCCAGGCAAGAATACGGGAGTGTGTTGCCTTTCCTTCTTTAGGGGATCTTCTCAACCCTGGATTGGATCCAGAGAGACATACAAGTTTATGGAGAAGAGCAGCTATACCTTTATCTTTCAAAACCAGGGCATGTTTGCAGCTGAGAAGTGTTCACTGTTGTCAGTTTCATACTGCACAAAACCTGAGTGTTTTGGAAAATAAAGAATGAAAAGTAGGTTGGATTGGAATTGTTGACAGAATGTTGTGCTTAGGGTCTCTGTAAGTAACTCTGTGTTGCATTCTTTAAGCAATAAGGTGCCACTAAACTCCTTGCTGATGGTGACTTTCACCATCAGAACTGAACTTCAGTAGGATAACTCTTGGCTGCTTTGTGGAAGTTGGAGTGAAAAGCAAAAAGCAGTGAGACTAGAGGCAAAAAAGAAAAGTGACATAGTCTAGGGAAGAAATATCGAATCGAGTCTGTACAAATGACCACTATATGAAGATGGTTGGCAGGCAAGCTTTTTTTTTTTTTTACCACCAGTGCCACCTAGGAAGATACCATACAAAGATGGTAAAAGAACAAAACTCTTTTCTGTTTCTCCTCTCCTTTAAACATTTCTGACACCAAGTGTCTGTTTTTTTTTTTCCCCACACCAACTAATTTTCCAACTTCTTGGACACCGATTAGATAGGTGCCATACAATTCAGTTATAACACTGTCTGGAGTCAGCTTAGACCCCACAAGTTAAGAACTCAGTCCCCAAAGGCTGCCCTCCCCAGAGCGTCAGACATCAGTCACAGCTCCATGCTGTCATCTGTGTTCTGGCTGACCAGCTATGAATCAAAGGTTTCTGTGACCCCCCGCTTCCCTTCAGTTTGACAATTTGCTAGAACAGCTCACGGGACAGGACTCAGAAACAACAATTTATTTACTATATATCTATATGTATATCTACTATATACTATATATACTATTTATCTACTATATATTTATATATAATAATTAATAATTAATTAGTATTAATTATTAATTATTAATTGTTATTTATATATTTGTATACTATATATTTACTATATCATTTTATTATCAAAGGATACAACTCAGATGCAAGAAGGCACAAGGCAAGGCATGGGGAAAGGGAGGGGAGCTTCCATGTCCTCTCCAGGGGCACTGCCTTCCAAGTACTTCCATGCATTCACCAGCCAAGAAGTTCTCTGAGCCCCTTTGGTTGTTAGGATTTTCACGCAGGCTGTATTACATTGGCACGATTGATCAGATCATTGGTCATTGGTGATTAACTCAACCTCCAGCTAGGTCAAGGGGAAAGACTGAAAATTTCAACCCTCTCAACGTTGAGCCTTCTTGCGCCCAGCCCAACCATCCAGGAGTCACCACATTAGCATCAAAACAAGTATGGTTGAAAGGGGCCTCTCATGAATAACAAAAGCTGCTCCTCTTACCCCTGCCACTTAAGAAATTTCAAGAGTTTTAGGAGTGCTGTGCCAGGAACTGGAGACAAGAGCAAAATATTTCTTACTGTATCACAATATCACAGATGGGGATGGAGTAAGCTGCGGATTTACAACCTACACTTGATTGGCAACTGGGTGAACTGCCTGATTTGTCCAATTATACTAGAAAGGTCATGATTCCTGAACTTCACTGCTCCTACTTCAATTAAATCCTTCTCCACATGCACCCAAATATCTCCCTGAGCCATGTAGACTCTGTCAGAAAGAACAGCACGTTTCCTGACACCAATAACATTAGGGAGAAGGGAGGGAAAACAGTCGCATAATTACTGTTGCACAATTGCAATTGGAACTGATTCTGCCAGCCAGAAATTGGCTCCTGGCCTCCCCTGCTGACATTTCAGACCTTCATTATAAGTGAAGAACCTTGGTAACCGTGTCACACATTTTCCTGTGGTCTGAAACATACTCATTTAATGAGATGATGACCTTTATTTATCTACAGAATGTGACACCATTAGCCAAACACACAGAGTGAGGTTGAGACAATGATTTGGAACTCACAATTTAGATGTTTTTCTGAAAAACATCTAGGCAAAAATGAACAGAATGTCCTCTATTACTAGGGATTGTGATTTAAGATCAGATGCACTGTAACTTGGGTGTAGAGTGTGAATAATAGGGTGTATAACTCTTCACTCATATTCAATGCCCCTTTTGCAAAAACATTAATGCTTACCTGACCCTTTGAAATGAGGTTTGGTCACATGACTTGCTTTGTTTGAAGAAATGTGATGGCAGTGATGCGCATGTCCTTTCCAGATGGACGTTTAAGAACCAGTGCATTTTTTTCAGGGCTGCCCTTCTCTTCTGCCTTGGCAACTGATAGTTGTAGCGTCTCCAGCTGGATCTTTGGGTGAGGACGCAATGACATGGAGCTAGCACGTAAAGGAAATGTATTATGCGCGAGAGAGAAACCTTTGTTGCGTTAAGCCACTGGGATTTGGAGCTGTTTGTTACCACAACATAGTCAACCTATCTTAACTGATAAAAGGTGTATATTTCTACTGTACACCACTATTATATATATGGAGTCATTTTTATAAGAAAAAACATTGGGGGGAAAGGCAGTGTGGGTGTAACAAGAAAATTTGGTAGAAAATAGTCTTTAAATTGTCACTAGAAATTGGTGAAAATAACCTACTTGTTCTTTCATGTTTAACTATATACTGCTATAAACATGATCAAATATTTTGTTTCAAGTGCTTAGGGGTAGAGAAAGAGGTGGAGGAGTTGGAACTTGAAAATAATAAATGTACAAAAAATGGAAAGTTCTCTGGATTTTCTAAAAGGATCAAAGAAGTGTGAACTAATAGAAATGTCTGTAACCGCAGAGAGCCAAAAAAAACCTGTTGGCTGGGTGTTTTTCTGACTCCTCATCTAGAATTAGCCTGTGAAGGTCAACCCACTCTGCTTGGCTCATCTTAGAGGATGATTCCAATGCTTGGAATATTGAAGGGATCTATCAGATCTGCCCCGACACATGAGGTAGGTCAAGTACAACAGCCAAAAACTAGTCAGAACTCAAGAAAAGTCTTCAAAGAGCCTTTCTGTAATTGCTTAAGACCTTATCAGGTCAATATGTTTTCTTGGTTCAAAAGGATTTCTTTATGTCTCTTAGAGTGTTTCTCAGAGTGAAATGTGAATTGAAAAGTCAGATGAGATGCATTTATGTATTGCAGTATGATTACCACCATAGCAGGGCTTTCCTGATCGCTCAGTTGGTAAAGAATCTGCCTGCAACGCATGAGACCCTGGTTCGATTCCTGGGTTGGGAAGATCCGCTGGAGAAGGGATAGGCTACCCACTCCAGTATTCTAGCCTAGAGAATTCCATGGACTATACCCATGGGGTCACAAAGAGTTGAACATGACTGAGGGACTTTCGCTCACCACCATAGCATCAGCTAACACCTCTGTCATATCATGTAGTTTGTGTGTGTGTGTGTGTGTGTGTGGTAAACAAAATAAAATATGGAGAACAGTTAAGGTATAATCTCTTAGCAACTCTTAAGTTTATGGTATGGTATCGTTGACTATAATCATATATGAATGTATCAAATCAACATGTTGCACATGTCAATTACAGCTCAAAAAAAGTCTGAAAAGATAAAAGCAGGACCTGACTATAGTGATCTTTGAAGAATGTAAGCTTGAGTTGCTTCATCTGACTTGAATGTAGTTATCTTTAATTGCTTTGGTGTGTGTGTGTGTGTGTGTGTGTGGAGGGAGTGCCGAGAAATTAGACATGATGTTATTGACCAGTCAGCTGTTTGCAGGGGCTTCCAGCAGGTTACTTAAGAGATGTGGCATCCATCATTCAATGCAGAAAGGAGCCCTGGTTTTAGATTTTTCTCCAAGCAGGATGTATCCACTTTCACAAACAGGGTTTATAGCATCCCTTTAAACACAATACTTAGAGTAGAATAATTCTGCCTAAAAGAACCAAAGTCTAAGTGAAACATGCTTAGATTTACTGGAGGGGTATGCTGTCTTACTTTGCTGTAATGTGCATTTGCTGACAATGCCTGGCTGCTGTGGTGGCAGTGGCACAGAAGTGTGATGGCAGCAGCGGCAGCATACAAGCATTGCCGAGAGGAGCAACCCCATGCCCAAGGTCAGGAGCAGCCATGAAGAGATACCCCACCTCCAAGGTAAGGGAAACCAAGTAAGATGGTAGGCACTGAGAGAGGGCATCAGAGGGCAGACACAGTGAAACCACAGTCACAGACAACTAGCCAATCTAATCACATGGACCACAGCCTTGTCTAACTCAATGAAACTAAGTCATGCCATGTGGGGCCACCCAAGATGGATGGGTCATGGTGGAGAGGTCTGACAGAATACGGTCCACTGGAGAAGGAAATGGCAAATCAATTCAGTATTGTTGCCTTGAGAACCCCATGAACAGTATGAAAAGGCAAATAGGACACTGAAAGAGGAACCCTCCAGGTCAGTAGGTGCCCAATGTGCTACTGGTGATCAGTGGAGAAATAACTCCAGAGAGAATGAAGGGATGGAGCCAAAGCAAAAACAACACCCACTTGTGGATGGGACTGGTGATAGAAGTAAGGTTTGATGCTGTAAAGAGCAATATTGCATAGGAACCTGGAATGTCAGGTCCATGAATCAAGGCAAATTGGAAGTGGTCAAACAGGAGATGGCAAGAGTGAACATTGACATTCTAGAAATCAACAAACTAAGATAGACTGGAATGGGTGAATTTAACTCAGATGACCATTATATCTACTACGGTGGGCAGGAATCCCTTAGAAGAAACGGAGTAGCCATCACAGTTAAAAAAAGAGTCCAAAATGCAGTACTTGGATGCAATCTTGAAAATGACAGAATGATCTCTGTTTGTTTCCAAGGCAAGCCATTCAGTGTCACAGTAATACAAGTCTATGCCCCGATCAGTAATGCTGAAGTTGAACAGTTCTACAAAAATCTACAAGACCTTCTAGAACTAACACCCAAAAAAGACGTCCTTCTCATTATAGGGGACTGGAATGCAAAAGTAGGAAGTCAAGAAACACCTGGGGTAACAGGCAAATTTGGCCTTGGAGTACAGAATGAAGCAGGGCAAAGGCTAATAGAGTTCTGCAGAGAGAATGCACTGGTTATAGCAAACACCTTCTTCCAACAACACAAGAGAAGGCTCCACACATGGACATCACCAGATGGTCAACACCGAAATCAGATTGATTATATTCTTTGCAGCCAAAGATGGAGAAGCTCTATACAGTCAGCAAAAACAAGACTGGGAGCTGACAGTGACTTGGATCATGAACTCCTTATTGCCAAATTCAGACTTAAATTGAAGAAAGTATGGAAAACCACTAGATCATTCAGGTGTGACCTAAATCAAATCCCTTATGATTATACAGTGGAAGTGAGAAATAGATTTAAGGGACTAGATCTGATAGATAGAGTGCCTGATGAACTATGGACTGAGGTTTGTGACATTGTTCGGGAGACAGGGATCAAGACCATCCCCAAGAAAAAGAAATGCATAAAAGCAAAATGGCTGTCTGAGGAGGCCTTACAAATATCTGTGAAAAGAGAAGTGAAAAGCAAAGGAGAAAAGAAAAGATATAAGCATCTGAATGCAGAGTTCCAAAGAATAGCAAGAAGAGATAAGAAAGCCTCCCTCAGTGATCAATGCAAAGAAATAGAGGGAAACAACAGAATGGGAAAGGCTAGAGATCTCTTCAAGAAAATTAGAGATACCAAGGGAACATTTCATGCAAAGATGGGCTCAATAAAAGACAGAAATGTTAGGGACCTAACAGAAGCAGAAGATGTTAAGAAGAGGTGGCAAGAATACACAGAAGAACTGTACAAAAAGTCAAGTGGGCCTTAGAAAGCATCACTATGAACAAAGCTAGTGGAGATGATAGAATCCCAGTTGAGCTATTTCAAATCCTGAAAGATGATGCTGTGAAAGTGCTGCACACAATATGCCAGCAAATTTGGAAAACTCAGCAGTGGCCACAGGACTGGAAAAGGTCAGTTTTCATTCCAATCCCAAAGAAAGGCAATGCCAAAGAATGTTCAAACTACCGCACAATTGCGCTCATCTCACACGCTAGTAAAGTAACGCTCAAAATTCTCCAAGCCAGGCTTCAGCAATATGTGAACCGTGAACTTTCAGATGTTCAAACTGGTTTTAGGAAAGGCAGAGGAACCAGAGATCAAATTGCCAACATCCTCTGGATCATGGAAAAAGCACAAGAGTTCCAGAAAAACATCTATTTCTGCTTTATTGACTATGCCAAAGCCTCTGACTGTGTGGATCACAATAAACTGTGGAAAATTCTGAAAGAGATGGGCATACCAGACCACCTGACTTGCCTCTTGAGAAATCTGTATGCAGGTCAGGAAGCAACAGTTAGAACTGCACATGGAACACCAGACTGGTTCCAAATAGGAAAAGGAGTAAGTCAAGGCTGTATATTGTCACCCTGCTTATTTAACTTATATGCAGATTACATCATGAGAAACGCTGGGCTGGAAGAAGCACAAGCTGGAATCAAGATTGCTGGGAGAAATATCAATAACCTCAGATATGCAGATGACACCACCCTTATGGCAGAAAGTGAAGAAGAATTAAAGAGCCTCTTGATGAAAGGGAAAGAGGAGAGTGAAAAAGTTGGCTTAAAGCTCAACATTCAGAAAACTAAGATCATGGTATCCGGTCCCATCACTTCATGGCAAATAGATGGGAAACAGTGGAAATAGTGGCTGACTTTATTTTTCTGGGCTCCAAAATCACTGCAGATGGTGACTGCAGCCATGAAATTAAAAGACGCTTACTCCTTGGAAGGAAAGTTATGACCAACATAGACAGCATATAAAAAAGCAGAGACATTACTTTGTCAACAAAGGTCCATCTAGTCAAGGCTATGGTTTTTCCAGTGGTTGTGTATGGATGTGAGTGTTGGACTGTAAAGAAAGCTGAACGCCAAAGAATTGATGCCTTTGAACTGTGGTATTGGAGAAGACTCTTGAGAGTCCCTTGGACTGCAAAGAGATCCAACCAGTCCATTCTAAAGGAGATCAGCCCTGGGTGTTCTTTGGAAGTGAAAAGTGAAAGTGAAGTTGCTCAGTCATGTCCGACTCTTTGCGACCCCATGGACTGTAGCCTACCATGCTCCTCCCTCCATAGGATTCTCCAGGAAAGAGTACTGGAGTGGATTTCCATTTCCTTCTCCAGGGGATCTTCCTGACCCAGGGATCGAACCTGGGTCTCCCGAGTTCCAGGCAGACGCTTTAACCTCTGAGCCACCAGAGAAGTCCTTTGGAAGGAATAATGCTAAAGCTGAAACTCCAGTACTTTGGCCACCTGATGCAAAGAGCTGACTCATTTGAAAATACCCTGATGCTGGGAAAGATTGAGGGCAGGAGGAGAAGGGGACGACAGAGGATGAGATGGCTGGATGGCATCACTGACTCGATGAATGTGAGTCTGAGTGAACTCCAGGAGATGGTGATGAACAGGGAGGCCTGGCCTGCTGCGGTTCATGTGGTCACAAAGAGTCAGACACAACTGAGTGACTGAACTGAACTGAACCAGTTGATAGAAAATAAAATTTTACTTTTGTTTGAGTATGTGTGCAAACAACAAAAAAAGGCTTACTTTATTACTATCTATAGAAGCAAGCGAAAAATTACCCTACTGTTAAAGGGGGGAGATAGGAACATGAAGAAACAAAGCCACACTTGACCTTTGGTGTAGCTAGAACAGAGCTCCAGGTTTAGGCAGTCTGCCTGCCAGCCACGCCCACTTGGGCATCTAATGGGATCCTGACGTCCATCTGTGTCTCGCCTGCACTCCTGATGTTTTCCTCCTTTAACCTGCTTTCCCTGCAGACTTTCCATTGCCGGAAACGGAAACTTCATTTTCTGGCTGCTCAGGCTGAACACTTTGGAGTTACGTTTGACTCTCCTTTTTCTTTCATGCTAAATCCATGGGAAGATTTGAGCAGCTTTTTAAAAAATATATATCCTGTATCTGGCCACTTATCACCACCTCCATTCTTCTCAGTCTAGTCCAAGCCATCACCAGTCCCCTTCTGATCTATGAACAAGCTCCTACTCATCTCCTCCTTCCCAGTCTTGTCCTCTTAGGGACATTTCTCCACAAGGCGGTTGAAGGAATTTTTTTAAACATATATTTTTTTAAATAATGTATGAAAAAAGTGAAAGTGTTTTTCCCCTCAGTCCTATCTGACTCTTTGTGACCCCGTGGACTGTGGCCTGCCAGGCTCCTCTGTCCAAGGGATTCTCCAGGCAAGAATCCTGGAGTGGGTTGCCATTTCCTCCTCCAGGGAATCTCTTGACACAGGAATTGAACTGTTGCCTCCTGCACTGCAGGCAGATTCTTTACCATCGGAGCCAACAGAGAAAATAATGTATACCTAGACATAATTTAAAGAGTCAGTTTCAAAAGTTTGTTACTTAAACAGTAGTCCCTTTCACCCGCCCTCCCAATTACTGCTTCCCAGAGGCAGGCAGCCAGCCTTTGTCTGATTTTAATATTGGCCGCATTTCATTCAGTCACTAATGCCTGTGATTATATGATGCTATAAAGGCTGCCAGTTACACTGTGTCACACCATGGGTTGAGACATAGCCTCATTATGGACATGTTGAAATGCAAAAAAGTTGTCTCAGAATTGAAGAAATATGGTACTTTCATTTCTTTGAATAATTTGGGGATATATAAATATATTTTATTTCTTCTAAAATTGCTCAGTTAGGTCCAACTCTTTGAGACCCCATGGACTATACAGTTCATGGAATTCTCCAGGCCAGAATACTGGAGTGGGTAGCCTTTTTCCTTCTTCAGGGATCTTCCAAACCCAGGCATCGAACCCAGGTCTCCTGCATTGCAGGCAGATTCTTTACCAGCTGAGCCATAAGGGAAGCCCAAGAATACAGGAGTGGGTAGCCTATCCTTTCTCCAGCAGATCTTCCCAACTCAGGAATTGAACTGGGGTCTGCTGCATTGCAGTTGGATTCTTTACCAACTGAGCAATTACGGAAGCCCCATATAAATATATATATTTTATATATATATATATATATATAGCTTCCAGGTGGTGCTGCTGCTGCTGCAGCTAAGTTGCTTCAGTCGTGTCCAACTCTGTGTGACCCCATAGATGGCAGCCCACCAGGCTCCCCCGTCCCTGGGATTCTCCAGGCAAGAACACTGGAGTGGGTTGCCATTTCCTTCTCCAATGCAATGAAGTGAAAAGTGAAAGTGAAGTTGCTCAGTCATGTCCGACTCTAGCGACCCCATGGACTGCAGCCTACCAGGCTTCTCCATCCATGGGATTTTCCAGGCAAGAGTACTTGAGTGGGGTGCCATTGCCTTCTCCCCAGGTGGTGCTAGTGGTAAAAAATCCCCCTGCCAATGCAGGAGACACAAGAGGCTCAGGTTTGATCCCTAGGTAGGGAAGATCCCCTGGAAGAGAATGGCTACCCACTCCAGTATTCTTGCCTGGAAAATTCCATGGTCAGAGGAGCCTGGTGGGCTACAGTCCATGGGGTTACAAAGTGTCAGACATGACTGAATGACTGAGCAGCAGCAGCGTGATTATCTATATTCCTAATTCTTGGGTTTAGCCATTAAGCACTGACTTCCCACTATGGAAGGTGAAGGTCTATTATGCTTTATACCCTCTCCGCACTATGGAAGGTGAAGGTCTATTATGCTTTTATAGCCTCTCCCCTACTGTCGTATCCCTCATCCACAGTAAGACATCATTTGATTATCCCATATCTTCATAGTATGACTATATAAACATTTTCATAGCTGGATCATATAATACTCTTTAATTATCTTGTCTTTTCCTCCCCATTCCTTTCTGTTTGCCACTGGAGTTTCTAATCATCTTTTTAAAACTTTCAGTTATTTATTTAATTTTTTAAAGTCACTCAGTCATGTCCGACTCTTTGCGACCCCATAGCCCATGGAATTCTCCATGGCCAGAATACTGGAGTGGGTAGCTTTTCCTTTCTGCAGGGGATCTTCCTAACCCAGGGATCGAACCCAGGTCTCCCGCATTACAGGCAGATTCTTTACCAGCTGAGCCACAAGGGAAGTTGAAGACTGGAGTGGGTTGCCTATCCCTTCTCTATGGGATTTTCCCACCCGAGCAATCACAATGGGGTCTCCTGCATTTCAGGCGGATTCTTTACCAACTGAGCTATTATATTTACTTATATTTCTGTGTAATTATGCTCAAGCTCACTCTCCTGTGTATAAATTTTAGGCACTCAGGTCTTCATCCTAGAGTCTTCTGAGTTCTCTAGCCAGGTTGCAGAGTTGTGAGCTTGGCATTTCTTTTCACCATCTCTCTGGTATTCTTGTTCCCTATGTCAACAGGCTCCTGTTCCTTGGATTTTGTAATCTTTCTTGTTTTGCTCCTTTGTATGGAACATCTATTGTATTACTTTTCTGAGTAAGTTTTAAAGTAATGTTTTGAAACCTTGCATGTCTAAAAATAATTTTATTCTACTCCTGCGTTTAATTGCCTGGGTACGAAATTTCAAGCTAGAAAGAATTTCTCCCAGTCTGGATAAAGTATTGCTTCATTTCCCCCAGTATAGTCCAGGATCGTTGTGTGAAACCTGTCTTCTCCCCTTTCTGAAAATGCTCCTTTCTTTGTGCCCAGGGTTCTGAAACTTCATAATGATTTTGGTAACTTATTGAATTATTTAACTGAAAATTTCATTCCCTCCTCCCCAATATTCTCTTCTCTCTATTTTAAAACTTTCATTATTTGAATATTGACCTTGTGGATGGTTGTCTTTTTTAACCTATATATTTTTTTTCTATTTTTATTTTTCACCTTTGTCTACATTCCTCTATTTTCTATAATTTTTAGTTATTTTCTAGGAGATTTGCAACCACCTCACTGAGTTTTTTTTCCTTCATCTCCAGTATAGATTTGTTTATTTCTTAGAATTATTTTATTTTCCAAATTTTTCTTTAAACAGTTAAGTATCCATTTCTTCTCTCCTCTCTCTGAAGACATCAAAGAACTTTGACCTTTTCTTTTTGTGAAGTT
The DNA here is from genome assembly GCF_027580195.1 of Bos mutus. Taxonomy (NCBI): domain Eukaryota; kingdom Metazoa; phylum Chordata; class Mammalia; order Artiodactyla; family Bovidae; genus Bos; species Bos mutus. The sequence continues at coordinate 26,950,068 of NC_091623.1, forward strand.
TTGTTTCTTCTAAGTTACTGTTAGTTGGTGTTGTCTCCTGACCTTAAGATGAGCAGCTATCCTCAAACACCTGTTAGTCCCGGATGCCTGTTTATATTTAAGAGTTGTTGTTTGGTCACCCAGTTGTGTTTGACTCTTTGCAACCCTGTGTACTGCAGCATGCCAGACTTCCCTGCCCCTCACCATCTCCCAAAGTTTGCCTGAGTTCATAACTTTTGCATCAGTGATGCCATCCAGCCATTTCACCCTCTGTTGTCCCCTTCTCCTTCTGCCCTCAATCTTCCCCAGCATCAGGGTCTTTTCCAGTGATTCAGCTGTTCTGTTCACATCAGGTGACCAAAATACTGGAGTTTCAGCTGTAGCATCAGTCCTTCCAATGAGTATTCAAGGTTGATTTCCTTTAAGATTTACTGGTTTTATCTCCTTGCTGTCCAAGGGACTCTCAGGAGTCTTCTCCAGCACCACAGTTCAAAGGCATCAATTCTTTGGTGCTCTGCCTTCTTTACGGTCCAGCTATCCAAACCATATGTGACCACTGGGAAGACCATAGTCTTGACTATATGCACCTTTGTCAGCAGAGTAATGTCTCTGCTTTTCAACACACTGTCTAGCTTTGTCATACTTTCCTGCCAAGAAGCAATTGTCTTCTGATTTCATGGCTGTAGTCACTATCTGCAGTGATTTTAGAGCTCAAGAAGAGGAAACTTCTTCCACATTTTCACTACTTCCACATTTCCCCCTTCTGTTTGCCATGAAATAATGGGACTTGATGCCATGATCTTAGTTTTTTCAGTATTTAGTTTTAAGCCAGCTTTTTCACTCTCCTTCACCCTCATCAAGAGATTCTTTAGTTCCTCTTCACTTTCTGCCATTAAAGTGGTATCTGCATGTCTGAGATTGTTGATATTTCTCCCATCTATCTTGATTCCAGCTTGTAACTTATCCACTCCAGCATTTCTGATGATGTGTTCAGTGTATAGGTTAAATAAACAGAGTGACAACAGACAGACCTGTCATACTCCTTTCTCAGTCCTACACAAATCAGTTGTTCCATACAGGGTTCTAACTGTTGCTTCTTGACTCACATACAGGTTTCTCAGGAGACAGGTAAGATGGTCTGGTGTTCCCATCCCTTTAAGTGCTTTCCATAGTTTCTTATGATCCACACAGCCAAAGGCTTTAGTGTAGTCAAACAGAAATAGATGTTTTTCTGGAATTCCCTCGCTTTCTCTATGATCTAGAGAATGTCAGCAATTTGATCTCTGGTTCCTCTGCCTGTTTTAAACCCAGCATGGATGTCTGGCAGTTCTTAGTTCATGTAATGCTGAAGCCTAGCATGCACGATTTTAAGCATGACCTTACTAGCATGGGAAATGAGTGCAATTGTCCTGTGGTTTGAACATTATTAACATTATCCTTCTGGCGAAGGGTTGAGGATTGACCTTTTCCAGTCCTGTGGACACTGCTGGGTCTTCCAGATTTGCTGACGTATTGAGTGCAACACTTGGATAGCATTATCTATTAGGGTTTTGAATACCTCTACTGGAATTCCGTTGCATCCACCAGCTTTATTGACAGCAGTGTTTCCTAAGGCCCACTTGACTTCACCCTTCATGGATCACTGCCTTGTCATAGTGAAGGGGCTTGCATGACTCAATGAAGCTATGAGCCATGTCGGGCCACCGAAAATGGTTGGGTCATAGTGGAGAGTTCTGACAAAACGTGATTCACTGGAGGAGGGAATGGCCAACCACCCCAGTATTCTTGCTGTGAGAACCCCATGAACTGGCTGCCCAGCCGATGTAGTGCTCCTATTTTCCTATCTCATCGTGGAGAGTTGCTGCCGACTGGGCGCTCGTGTTTGGGTTGTCAGGACAAGTTCTGAATACGTGAGCCCGGAGCAGCTGGCTGGCTTTGATAAGTACAAGTACAGTGCTGCGGATACCAGTCCACTCTCTCTGTATGTCATGCACCCATTTTGGAACACTGTAGTACAGGTACTTCCTACTTGGCTGGCTCCAGATCCGATAAGCTTCTCTGGCCTTCTGCTGGTCGTGTTCAATTTCCTACTTATGGCATACTCTGATCCTGACTTTTATGCTTCAGCACCAGGTCACAAGCATGTACCCGACTGGGTCTGGATTGTAGTGGGCATCCTCAACTCCATGGCCTGCACTCTAGATGGCGTGGATGGAAACCAAACCCACAGAACCAGTTCCAGCACCGCGCTGGGGGAGCTTTTTGACCAGGCCTGGGGAGTTGGTCATGTGTTTACTTTGTCGTCACCGTGTATTCCATTTTTGGATGAGGATCATCTGGTTCCAGTGTTTTTGTTCTTTATCTCCTGCTATGGGTAGTTTTGTTCTCTTTCATCCTGTCTCACTGGGGAAAGTATAACACAGGGATTCTTTTCCTGCCATGGGGACATAACATTGGCCCAGTGACTATTGCTTTTGTCTACATAGTGACTGCGGCCTTGGGAGCTGAGGCCTGGTATGAACCTTTCCTGTTTAATTTCTTACATAGAGACCTATTCACTGCCATGATCATTGGTTGTGCACTGTGTGTGACTCTTCCAATGAGTTTGTTCAATTTTTTCAGACGCTATAAAAATAACACGTTGAAACACAGTTCAGTCTATGAAGCTGTGGTTCCATTCTTTTCTCCATGTTTGCTATTCATTTTGCCTACAGCATGGATCCTCCTGTCACCTTCAGCTATTTTAGAGTTACACCCTAGAGTGTTCTCCTTAATGGTTGGAACAGCCTTTGCCAACAGCACATGTCAGCTGATTGTCAGATGAGCAGTACCCGGTGCCCAACTTTGAATTGGTTGCTGCTTCCTCTTTTTGTGATTGTCATGGTGGTGAATGTAGGAGTAACCCCTTACGTTGAGAGCACTCTCCTGTTTGCCTTGACGGCTGCTTTCACTCTGGCCCACGTCCACTATGGAGTACGAGTGGTAAAGCAGCTGAGCAACCATTTTCACATTTACCCCTTCTCACTGAGAAAACCAAACTCGGATTGACTGGGAGTGGAAGAAAACAATATTGGCCTGCAATCTGCAGAAAGAAGTACTGTAAATAAGACGCTTGTAAATATTCATCCATCACCGCTGAGCTAAACTGATCTGCTTAACAGACATGGGAACGTAGTGTGTGTGGTACTTGGACAGCAGGAATGATACATATCTGAACTTGTGGGATATTGGACCTAGTAACTCCCAGCTTACTTTTTTTTTTTTTATAAAACCATGTGTTGTTTTGGTTAAATGTAATAGCCCAGCAAAATGTTCCTTGTAGTTTAGGAGTCCATTATGCTTTGGTTCATACAGAGTTAAAAATGCTTGGATTTTATTTTTCAAACCCTCATATGTGTTTAGGAACACTGATAACATTCAGAGGACCCAAGTCTCTGAGAAGGCAATGGCAACCCACTCCAGTACTCTTGCCTGGAAAATCCCACGGACGGAGGAGCCTGGTGGGCTGCAGTCCACGGGGTCGCTAAGAGTCGGACACGACTGAGCAACTACACTTTCACTTATATAAGTATTAGACACCAAAAAACTCTTCTGGAAGCTGTGCACTGGCTGTCACTCTAACGTGATTTGGGCGAGCCACTTTGTTAACAAACATTAGCCACTTTGATAACAAATATTAACATCTAACATTAGTGTCTTTAGATCTTTTCTCTTGGGGTAATAATATTCCTCAGAGAACAGGATTCTAATAGTTGCTTTTCTAACGTCTGTCACCTTCCTGCCAGAAATCTGGAGCAGCGTAAGGAAAGACGCTGAGGGTCTCCACATTCAGTAGGTAAATTTCTCTCAGTCTCTCTAGTCTGAGTATGTACCCATGCTCTTAAGTAATTCTCTGCCTCTTTATCCTGTTTTATTTTCCTTCTTGGTGCCCTTCACTGCATGACTCATGATATATTCATTTGTTTGTTTATTCTTTGTCTTCTCCAAGTAGAATGTAAGGCCAGTGCCTCTTTTTGTTCATTACTGAATACCCAATATCTGACAACAAAATGTATGTAGGAGGTGCTCAATGAAAATTCATGTAATGAGATAGGTTAAATCATTTGAAATTTCTGCTATTCAGCTATTTTTGACCTTCAAAATGCAACTTCATATAGTTCAAATGAAATTAAAGAGCATCCTCATGGCTAAGAGTTCTTAGTGATTGGGAAGTGGTTATAGGATATATTGAATATCTTTTATATAGTATATTGTATGAAAGTAATTAATAAATAGTAAGTGAGGAAACTCAAGCCCAGAAAAGTTAAATGACTTGCTCAAGACCAGGGTGTATTAGGCAGCGTGGAACCAAGACCAGAATCTTATATGTACCAGGCACCGTTGGAGGCTCCGGGGGCACACCACTGACTGAAGCAGACATGGTCTCTGCTGGGTGTTTCTGGGAGTGAGAGAGGCAAATGCCAAGCACACAAGCATACGAGGATATTGACTGGAATTGTTCTCAGTATCTTGCGGTTTCAGCCCCAAGCAATGGGCCATGTGAGCCCTCAAACTAAGGAGAGCAATGTGGAGCTGTCACATGCCCCTCCAGGGCCAAACTGGTCCTTCAGCTCTCACCCTGACAGCCGCAACCAGCCTGGACACTCAGAATGCAGAAGACAGGGGGACAGCCCCGGATCACGGTATAGTTCTCAGAATCAAAAGCACTGTGGCTTTATCTGTACTGTCTCTGTATTCAGACTGGGGATATGGTAAGGAGTGCCTAGCCTGAATGCTTCTACAACTTGGTGCAATTATGACTCCAGAGAGATTTAATGTGGTGAAATTATGAGTGTATATGAATCCTAAATGTTTAAGCAAAATGACAGAATAAAGTACATATCATTCCTATTTCTCCCAGAGAAGATCAAGAGAAATCTTGAGGTGCTGAGTTAAAGATTCCCCTGTTCATGACTTAAATCAAGTAGGAGGGCTCTCCAATCATCTGGGCCTGAAAGAAGCAAGGTTGATGTCCATCACACTTCCAGTTCTTGGTATCTGTGTGCATGTTGAAAGGAAATGAAAGACATTCAGTGAGCAGATGGCAGTCTGCATCAGGGCCTACCGAGTACACCTGTGTGTCGTGGGCCACAGTTACAATGGAAACAGCTGTTGACCTGGGCCAGCGTGTGTTAGTTTTCCATTAGCTCACCTTGTTCGCCAGGCCATTTGTAGCTCAGAGCTAAGTAAATGGAGTCATATTGCCATGACTGGCTTATTTCCATAGGTCGTTATGTAGAAAAACTGATAAAGCATGATTGCTTCAGAGGGGGGGGAGGAAAACCTGCTCAGAGATGCTGGCAGAGTTTCCAGGAAGGTCATCATTAACAAGGCTATTCAATAACCTCCCTGCCACCTGGAGGTTCTTCACTGATCCCATGGCAGCCAGTTGGGGGTGGGCGGGGAAGTCCGCTTGGATTGCTGTCAAATGTCAATGACGTATGGGCCGGAAGCTTAGCATATCCATGTCTATGTTATTTTTCGATGGCGCACTTCCTCCTCTCTCTCCCTTCCTTTTCCCTTCCTTCTTTCAGGAACATTCTTGCCAGTGATATGGGAATGAAGTGTTTTATAAGGTGAATGGACTCTCAAGGGGTGAAACAGCACTTTTCTTCACTTATCTTACAATAGGAATCTCTGTGTCTCTTTTACCTGTTGAAATATACTTTCCAGGAAGGAAGGAACCATTCTGAGTATCGGATCCTCATTGCCTGCCATAGCGTCTAACATAGTAGGTGCTCAATAATGCCCACTGGCTGGAAGCATGGATCAACTGTGTACTAACACCGGAAGGAATCTGGGCCGTGAGCCTAGATGGCCAACCTACGGAAGTCTTTAAATAGCACACTAGACATATAGCCATGGGCTGAAAATGGAATAAAAAATAAAGACAAGCAGGAAAAACCTCTAAACACAACAGGATTTGTAACCAATATAGAGGTAAATGGCACTTGAAAATCTAATACTTAGGAAGTAATTTGTTATTTGGCTGCTTTTGTTATCACTGATAGAAATTCCCTAGCTCACTTTCTGGTTTTCCTTCTAATAAATTGACTTTGATTAAGATTCTTTTCTTGAAATTTATATTTATTAATTACAGATACTCTGCCAGGATGTATCTTTGTTTTGTCCTGTAAATAACAGGAAGCCGATTCTATCACTATTTTTGAGATAAAGAAATTGAGGCTCGTAAATAGAATGGCTAAGATTTGAACCCAGGCTTGCTTGACTGCTATATCTCACTGTCTATTAAATATCAGAAGGCCCCTTTAGTGCTCCCTAGATATACCTCATCCTCTTGAATTCTACGTAGAATAGAATTTCCTGAGAGCTTTGTTCTTCAGTCTTGCATTTGTTTCTTTGGCTCATGAATTTGATGACCCTGAAGTTGCACCCATGACCTTTAGAATTTGACCCGACCTGGGGTAGAGTTGGCTTTTCTAGCCAGTGTGTACTGTGGTAGCTCTCTTCAGAAGCCATGAGAAAATAGCACTTAGGGAAGATTAACTCCACTTGCTCAAAGACACACCAGGGAGCGTGGCATTGGTCACAAAGGTGGATATCATGGACTTGGGTAGAAGATGAACCAGTCAGATGCCAAGGTGAAGGGTAAACTGGGAGGTCCTATTTCCAGATTTAAATGTTGCTCTTGTCTCTACAAAAGCAACACACCCTGCTGGGGGTTCCTTCACGCCATCCTGGCTGAAGTCTGCCATCTCTCTGCCTTTCCTTGGGCTGTTCTTGGGAGCCACTCTCTCATTTCTTCTCTCTTCTGTGGTCTTTCTTCCTTTCTTCATGGATGCCTGCCCTGGACCCCGTCAGTGCACACTGAAGAGAGCACCTTCGTTGTCTTAGAAGATTAGCTCCTAGATGTCTTTTCATCAATTTATACTCTAGCCCAAAAAAACAGAGCTTCGCTGACTTCCTGACAGCCTCTCTGCCCAGCGTTTGGAACAGGCATGGAGCCGCACCACCATTTCTGAAAGGCAGGGTTGTTTTCTGTTCCTCACATCACTGACACCTTGCTTTCAGCCTGTCCTCTCTTTGTTCTTCCTGGTCAGGCTCCCAAGCTGAACCGCAGCAGTTGTTTTCTCAGGGGCTTTGGAATTTCTTTAGTGCAGACGTTGTTTGCGAATAAGGACATACAGCCCCTCTCTTTTGAGTCGGTCCTCCATTTTCTTTGCTTTCTTCCTATGAGAGCATCAGTAGCATCTGCTTGAATGCAGGCAGGCCTATCTTTCCACTGTGATACTTGCTCTTCATTTGACAGGCAGGACTGTCTTAAGGCAGAGCTGAACACTCTGACAGCTGATAATGTTAGACGCCTTTTAAAATTTTGTTCCTTAAAGAGCATTGGATGACAGTGATGATGACCTATGGAAAGCAATTAAGGCTTCAGGATCATTTCTACCTGTGAGCTGGGAATGAGATGGCAGGGATCACCAAGGCACTCTTCATGATGAGTAATAGCTTCTCTGGGTAAGGTAGCTTCTGTAACAGTGAGTTTTTTTTTTCTGTTAAAATAGGTAGATAAATGCACTTGAACTCTCAGATGCTGGTAGATTAATCTTCTCTATTTTGCCAAAATATTCTACAGAGAGTGTAGCCACTTCCCCCTCCCCGACCCCCCAGCCAGGAACACCAAGTTTTCCTCTCTTACTAAGGTGTAGGGCTTTCAGAAAATTGCTTATTATCCCAGAAGATTTACAGCCCTGTAGAAACTTCCCTAGGGAATAAAAGCAGCTACTGCTTTGAAGACTTGTGAATAGCTTCACATCTAAGAGTGGAACTGTAGTGTTCAAAGGCACAGCATGAGCAGTTTTGTCATTGGTGAGGCTGGTTTTTCTGGATATGGAGCATGTGATTTCCTGTTGGTAGAACCTGAGTTGTTGGAGAAATGGAAAGTCTTGTCATTCTTTGAGTCACCGGCAGAAGCACCTTGACAAATTATTGACCTATTTTAGTGGTGGGAAGAAACATGATTGAGATTTCTCAGTCTACCAGGATTCCAAAAATCTTTGGGCTTCCCTGGTGGCTCAGACAGTAAAGAATCTGCCTGCAATGCAGGAGACCAGGGTTTGATCCCTGGGTTGGGAAGATCCCCTGGGGTGGGGGCATGGCAACCCACTCCAGTGTTCTTGCGTGGAGAATCCCATGGACAGGGGATAGCCTTGTATGCTATCTTAAACTGATTGTTTTTGCTGAAAAGAGTTGACATTTTGCCTATTATGAATGTGGGCAGTAGGACTTGCAGTTGTTCATTTAGAGTATGAAGTTGATACAAAACGTGTAAAAACATTAAGATTGGGTACCTTGTGTAGAGAACCTCTTTTGCACCACTGAAAATTGGATAATTGCCAACTATTTAGATATACTTGGTGGAGAACAGCTGTTTCCATGGCATTGAAGCAATGTCTGCCTGAACCATATGTTTTCCAATACAAATACAAGGTGTTTGTTTGTTTTTTTTTTTTAATTCAGAATGTTCTCATTCTTTATTGGAGTTCTGCTATTATGACAAATTAAAAGACAGCAGGAAATGTTTAGGACCACATAACACAGATCCATTTCCATAAAACAGGTCAGTCCTTTAGAAAAGGACATTCCAGAAAAAATCCATTCTATGCCCATAGTAAGTTTCAGAATAGATTAAACACTTTGGACATAGAGAAGGTGTAATAGAAAGCAATGTGGACTGAAATAATTTGATTTCCATTCTCCAGGCTCAGGTTGAAGGAGGTGGGAATGCTAGACGATGAGAATACCATCCTGAGCCTTCTTTGTGACTCAGCATATTATCAACTTCAATCTGAATAATTATGTGTCTGTGGGTACAGTGGGCACCTATGGCTGTTTAACGTGTTTTGAAAATACTCTTGTTTGTCTTGATCATGTCCCCATTTTTTTTGTTCTACCTGTTGGGATATGATGCAGAAGTCTGCACCAGAATCCCTTGCTGCTTAGGGTACAAAAAGAGCTCATAACCTAGATTTCCTCATTTGGACACACCTGCACTGGGGGCAGCTGAGGAAGGAACAGGACTGGGATGTGTTCCCACATGGACTCGTCTCCTGGCACGCGTCGCGGCAGGTGGGGTCTTGCTTGTCTGATGCCCAGGCCCAGGTATGCTCAGGGTTGGGCACTGGGGGTGGCAGCAGTGGCATTTTCATTAGGACGCTTCCCCATGGGTGGATAGGGATTGTTCTCAGGCACTTGATGACTCACTGATTCTCCCTGTAAGTCTTCTTATCTGCTTCTCCTTGAGATTCTGGACACAAAACATGGTAACAGAGAAGTCATTTCACTTCAGCAGAAATAGATTAGAAGTGCTTCGGAAAAGGAAGAGTCAAAGTTGTCCATAGCATAGGGAGGTGGGAGGGGAGTTCAGGAAGGGGAACACATGTACACCTGTGGCGGATTCATGTCAATGTATGCCAAAACCAAGACAATATTGTAAAGGAATTAGCCTCCAATTAAAATAAATAAATTTATATTGAAAAAAAGATAATGAGAAAAATAAAAAACCTAGGCAGATTTCATCTGCCTTCAAATTTGAAGGTTCTTTTCTTAATTAAATATGAGATTTTCCCTTTTAACTTTTCCCATAGCTGTACAAGGAAAGGCATTACAGAAAAAGATCTTGAGTATTTTCAGGGCTTGTAAAATAGTATGAAGGAAATAAAAATTATCTAAATTCATCATTTGGGATAATTTGTCATTAGCTTTTTTTTTATGCTACAGGTTTATTGAGATATAGCTGACTTACAATGTTGTATAAGTTTAAAGTGAATAGCCGATGATCTGATACATGTATGTATTGTGAAATGATTCCCACAATACAGTTAGTTAACATATTCATCACTTCATAGTTATCTTAACATATCCATCACTTCATAGGTATCGTGTGTGTGTGTGTGTGTGTACAGAGAGAACTTTTAAGATCTACTATCTTAGCAACTTCCACATGTAAAAATACAGTATTGCTAATTGTAGTTGCCATGTTGTATATTAGATCCTCAGAACTTATTCATCTTGTAATTGGAAATTTGTACTATTTGACCGCTTTTATCCATTCCCTGCTGCCGCCCCTGCCTCTACCTTATTTCAGTTAACATAGTGCTCTCAAAGTTCATTCATATTGTCACAGATGGCAGACTTTCCTTTTTTATGGGTGAATAATATTCTTTCATCTATATTATCTATCTATCTCACCTTTTTTCTATTCATCTGTCAGCAGACACTCAGCTAACTTCTTCTTGGTTATTATAAATAATCCTGCAGTGAAAGCAATGAATAATAATTGCTTATTATTGCTAAATAATTCAGCTTATTTAGGCTACACTCATCTGGACAGCCCTGGTTCAAACTGTGGGTTGACTGGATTTGGTTCCAGAATGTGAATCTGCTCCATATACATTTGTTTTGGAAACAGGCTGAAGGGGCTGTAGCTCCCAGGGGCATACTCTTCTCATAGCACTGACACACTGAAAAGCAAGAGCCAAGCCAAACTGTGGGAACAGATTTAAGACCTTGATTGTATCATGTCCACTGATAGACCAAAGCAGATCGAACTTAGCATCCATAGGCCATGAGAGTACACTGTCCACTGGGGCAGAGAGAGTAGCATGAATACTAATGATCAGCAGTGGCACCAACGACATCGCTAGTCATTATATTCTTCACCATCATGAATTCATGGGTAAGAAAACCCCCTGAATCCCATGACACTTAAGACTACCCTTGGTGGAGCACTTTGCTGTGTACCTAATAATCATGGTTGTCTTGAGGAAGAGCATTTGTGAAGTTTGAGTTGCACGTTGAATGAGCTGTTTTGTTTTGTTTTTTGACATATCATCTTTACTTAAAAAAGAGTGGCTGGAAGACAAGCTAGTTATTCTGAATTGGATATTTGGCAGAAATTTATTGATAATGAATAAAGTGAGCCTGCTACTTCATGGCAGACACCACTGGCAGTATTTGTGGCAAATGATACAATTTTAGCTTTCTGGTGAAACTAAAATTTTGGAAAATTTGTATCTACCATCATGAGCTTGACAACTTCTTAATACTTAAAGACTTTTATGAGATTGTAATCATAATAGCAAATGTGCTTTTAAAAAATATTGTATGATAAAAATGTGTCAACAGTTGAAATGTGTATATGACTCATTGAATCAATATTTTCCAACTAACAGTGCATGGTCTTAGAAAATTATGTGTGGGTGAAAATTCTATTTAAAGTTTAAGATAGACCAATGGATTTTAGTCTTAGAGAGTGCAAAAGGTTTGATTCCGTTTCAGAGTCTACTTGCTTCTACTCTTTGAGAAGCTGCTGGTTGAGTTTTGATGCAGCATCAAAGAAGAATATCCATAAGTATACTGCTTCCTTTCTTCCATTTGCATGTATATTTTTGAGAGACTGCATTTTCTTTATATACTTCAACCAAAACATAATTTTGTAGCAGGCAGAATGCTGAAGTAGGTAACAGAATCCAACCTTCTATTAAGACAGTAAAGAGATTTGCAAAAGTATAAACCAATGGCATTCTCACTAACTTTTTGTTTTGGAAATAGTTATTATTTTTTTTAAATATGTCATTTATGCTGGTATACATTCACTTTATTATTGTAATTCTGGAATTAATAGCTTAAACATTTTTTAATTTAAAAAAGTTTCAGTGGATATAACCCACATTAACAAAAGCTCTTTGAGGTCCTTAGTAATATTGAGTGTAAAACAGATTTGGTTCCAAACAAATTTTTAATTGCTACCTGAATAAATCATTCTTGGGGAATTTTGCATTTCAGTTTTATGAGGCTATACCAAGCAAGTTATATAGTCAGCAGTAGATTAGGATGACCTCCCAATTTGGATATGAAACAGGGAATAACAATCAGTATCAGTCACATAAATAATTAAGTCCAAAAGAAAAACAAAGCTTTAAAAAGCCTGACCCTTTGTTCACACGCACTAAAGACCGATGAGCTTGGTTACTGACACGAGATGGTAAATGCCACTCTTGGTCTCTAGGGAGGCTCTTTGCTTTGCCATGTCACATACATGCTTTTTTGATGTCAGATACTGGTCTTCTGTGTGCTTTCCTTGTGTTTAATACCTCCAACATATGGCTTGTTTCTCTGTCTACCTTTTATAATGTCATTTCACTGGGGGCTTTGAGACTAGTATGAGGAATAATCAGAAGACTACAGTTCTGTTTCAAGTGGGTTTCCTTATCAAAAATACATAGCATTATATGACATTCTTAGGACTCAGTGCTTCTGCTGATGGCATATAATACAGAGTTGAATAAAACTATTCAGTTCGACATAGTCAAGTGTATTATTACCTGATATAGAGCATAAAAACAGAAGAGGGAAAGCAGCTGGGTGAAAATAGCCAGAGAAAGGAAAGAAAGATGTTTTCCTGCTGCTTTTCTGATGTCAGCACTTCTTTTTCTGAGCTTTGAATGTATCTCTTCATTTCCTCTCTCCCTGGGACTCTGGCTTCTCAGCTAGAGTTTGATAGAACTTGAAGCGTGCCATCGGTACAGTGAAGTCACCTGTGCTCAAATGTGTCCTCGCCACTTATTAGCTCTGTGACCTTGATCAAGTGACTTCGCCTGTCTGTGTTCCAGTTCCCTTCCTCTAGGATGGAGATAATAATTGAGTCTACATCACTGAATGGAGATTAAGTGAAACAATCCACGTGCCACGCTCAGCATCTTACCTGCTACCAGTGAGTCCTCCGTGGATATCAGCCGCGACTCGTGCCCTCATTGGTGCTTTTATCTCAACTGTACTTTAAATGAGTAGGAAAAGCAAAAGAGCTATATTAGATACTTCAACAAATGCATGTTAAATTAATATATACCAGGCTTTGTGCTAGGGTTAGGAGATACAAGATGAATGAAAACAGTGTCCAGAAGGGCAGATGCCTTGTCCAGGTAGCATATTATTTTATTCCTAGCCTCTATCCAGCTGTCTGACATAGAGTAGATATTTTAAAAATGTGTGCCAAAATCAAATAATCAGCCTATGAGGTAACTATAATTACTCTTACCATTTTGCAGGTAAGCTAAAAGGTAGGAAGATTCATTTATTCCATGTCACCTAGCTGTTGCTGCTGCTGCTGATGCTAAGTCGCTTCAGTCGTGTCTGACTCTGTGCGACCCCAGAGATGGCAGCCCACCAGGCTCCCCTGTCCCTGGGATTCCCCAGGCAAGAACACTGGAGTGGGTTGCCATTTCCTTCTCCAGTGCATGAAAGTGAAAAGTGAAAGTGAAGTCTCTCAGTCGTGTCCGACTCTTCGTGACCCCATGGACTGCAGCCTACCAGGCTCCTCTGTCCATAGGATTTTCCAGGCAAGAGTACTGGAGTGGGGTGCCATTGCCTTTTCCCGTCACCTAGCTAGTAAGTGACAATCAGAACTGAAACCACCTCAGGTTGACTCAGCTTGGAGTTGGTATGCTGCGTCTCTAGGAAGGCAATGCTAACACTGGCTATCATGGTGCTTGAGAGGTATGCATTGGGATCCTTAATTTCTAGTTTCTAAAGAGTGTCATCACCCTGCAGGTAATCCAGCTGTTCCACAAAATATATCCTAAGTATTTACTGAGTATTCACGTTTGTGAATAGGACACTGTACTAATGTTTGCGGACCTATCAGTTGACATGAAAGATGTTAGTGAAACTTACACCCCATCCAGGGGGACAGCCACTAGTTAATTAATTATGTGATTTGCCTTTGTGATGAATTCTGTATGTGAGTGTTTATCAGAAATTTTAACTTAATCTGATTGAGTGGTCAGAAAGTCTATCCCAGTGAAGGGGTTTTTAAATTGAGCTCTGAAGGGTAAATAGAAAATAATTAACTAGACAATAAATTGAGAACCTTTCTGGCAGAATAGTAGGTACCCAACAAGGACTTGGGACACTGCTGTAAAAGGAAGAAGGCCAGGGGTGAGAAAGGCAGTAAGATGCATGAAGCTGTAGAGACAGGATAGGGCCAGGTTATCCAGAACTTCAGAACCAGGTTAAGCATTTTGGTCTTCCCCTAACTTCAGTAGGATTTATAGAAAAGTGTGTTGTGACAAGATACACAGTTTAGAAAAATCACAGTCTGAAAGGACTCACAGGCGAACGCTGTTGAAAGATGTCAATGTAGACCAGGATAATGAACTGGAGGTGGAGAAAAGTGGGTAGATTTGAAAGCTATACCCATGGGATAGACTTTATAGACTCAGTAACATAGATCAGGTAGATGAGCAGGAGGCCAATCCTATTTTGTGGGACCTGAAGCTTATGGAACTGGGAAGCTCCTCCAGAAATTGATTTTCTATAAAAAGGGAGGTCCACAGACCTTGCATGCAGAACTCAATGAGGTCGAGATGATTAAGGGAAGGGGCTTCCTTTCCTGCAGCTCGTTTTATTGAGGGACAACCCTTTCCCCAGAATCTTTTGCAGCATTTCTCTCAAGCGTAGGAGGTTGGATAGAAAAATAGATGATCCATTTCAATTTTAAGACTCTCTGACTGTGGCGGGTAGAAAACAATCTAGGCAGGCACGTTATCTGTGAGACAAAAAGGCAATCCACACCCATGCTCCGGTAGCAAAATACAATTATTTAACAAGATACTTTTGAAAGAATAATGTATGCTTGGACAACAGAGATAAACTGAGTGGTACTCAACAAACTGGGACAATGACCAGTCTGTCTATTATGGACATGAGTGACTGGGTGGGTACCTTCTTTTCTCTTCTCAGTTGTCGCCCCTCATGAAGATGAGTTCCAGCTCTTCCTGGGATCACTGTGGGTGGACTCTGACTCATCCCCTCGTTGGTAATGGTTGGCACCTGTTTTCTGTCAGCTAATGTGTGCTGCAGCATTTTGTACTGAGGCAAGGAGGAGGCACGAGCTGTACACGCTCAGAAATAATCAGGGATGTGGTGGTTGTAAGCCTTACTTGTGGTAGAACCCAGAATCATGCTGGGAAAGTATTAACTGGAGATGGTTTGCTGGAAGATCACGTCTCCCCACATGAGCTGAGAGAATACTAATCCTGGAAGATGGTCCAGGAAACAGGGGTTATGTCTGGAGAAATGAATATCCCTCTGGAAGAGTGAGGATCCAAAGCATTGTTTTGAGAGGACTTCTGAGAACTCCTACACAGTAAAGGAATAAAAAAAACTCACTGTTCATTCACTTTTTCACTACTGCACTTGACCAGGGAGTCCCTTTTTAAGATACCTACCCACACACCACAGATTAAGAATATACTTTGGGGGATAAAAAGATACATTAACATCAAGACAGGAAGGGCAAGGAGTGGGGAGAAAAATAAAATGGCCCACCATAGTAGAAAATGCCTAGAGTTTATGCCCAGCCTAGCGACATCCTGGTTTTCAATATGTTTTGGTAGCCCTTGGGCTGGACTACACATAAATTTATGTGGAGCTGATTCTTGATCCAAAGGATGCCTGAGCTAGTGGGTTGGTCTCTTGGTCCTTTAAGAAAAGGGCTTTGGTTCATTTCAAAATAGGTCAAAGTGATTATTGAGAAGGACAACTGCCTCTCTCATTTTTCAATATATTGAGATTTGAAATTTTGAGTAAAGAAGCAGCATAAAACTATCTAGTTGTTCCTGGAAGTGTAAGATTGTCTATTAAGGTATCAGTTTGAAAAATTTGGAGCTACAACTGAAAAGTCAAAGAGGATGACATAGTGAAGAGTCAGGGTCAGATAGACTAGTTTTAAAATTCTGGCTTGGCTCTGTGATCTTGGGCCAGTGACCTCACCTCTCTGAATCTCATTTTCAGTATCTGTAAAAACATTTCCCTTGTAGCATAATGCAAGCATTAGAAATAATACCTCCATTCTCATGAATTATCTCATTATTGACAAAATATAGAACCCATATGCTTAATATGCAGTAAATGTTCACTTAATAAAAAGCTATTTCTATTCATTCTAATGGCAGAAAAGAATTGATAGTATAGGACACACAGTATCCATTTGATCCCATGCTATAAATATTTTCTAAGATATATGTCCTCTTTTTGTCTTGCTAATGTAAGGCAATAGCCTGAAATTTCTGCCAGGTTAAAAACCTCATTTCTGCTGCTTGTTATCTATGTGACCTTGAGCAAATCACAGCACCTCTCTCTGCCTCAATTCTCTAATCTAAAAATAGGGACATGTATTATTTATCTCCTATTTCTTTTGCAATTCCTGGGTGCCTTCAGCTGAGCAATGCACTGTGCTGCTGATACAATAAAGGACTCGTTGTTTTTAACATCAACATTTCTCAATATTTTATAAAATGCTTGCATTTGAAAATTCCCAACTCATTTCACACACAAAAAATGATTGGCCATGAGACAAATTTAGCCCACGATTTCCTTTTTTCTTCATCTCCTTTCTCTTCAGTTGTCACCTCTAGCTTTCCTTGGCTTTGAGTAGCTGTTCTTTGACACTCTCTTCTCATTGTGGTCCAGTCTTCATTGGCTACAATTAAATGGTTTCCAATGTGACCCTAGGAGAAATTTCCCATTGGAATGACAATTCTCAAGGCACCATCACTTTGACCAGCAATAATTTATGGTATTTCCATCTTCTTTATCGATTCTAATTTTTTTTCCTTTCTTAAATTTGTAGACAAGAACTACAAATTCACATCTACTTGACTCTCTTTTCACAGCACCACGATAATAATACGAGCAGTAGTTTCACTAATAATAAAAACTAACATTTATTGAAAATTTATTAGGCATAGGAACCATACTAAATAACTTATCTGCATTATCTTATTTAATTTTATGAGCAGTAGACTTCATTGTCATAAATGAAGAAGCAGAACTCAGAAAGGTGAAGTAACCTCAAGAGCACACAGCTAGAATACGGTAGAGTCAGAATTCACATTCACTTGCGGCTGATGGAAGAGCCTACACCTTTAGCCACTTTGTGTTGCTGTTGCATTTTCAGACTTGCCCTTTTTAAAAGCCTCTTGATGAAAGTGAAAGAGGAGAGTGAAAAAGTTGGCTTAAAGCTCAACATTCAGAACATGAAGATCATGGCATCCGGTCCCATCACTTCATGGGAAATAGATGGGGAAACAGTGGAAACAGTGTCAGACTTTATTTTTCTGGGCTCCAAAATCACTGCAGATGGTGACTGCAGCCATGATATTAAAAGACGCTTACTCCTTGGAAGGAAAGTTATGACCAACCTAGACAGCATATTCAAAAGCAGAGACATTACTTTGCCAACAAAGGTTCGTCTAGTCAAGGCTATGGTTTTTCCAGTGGTCATGTATGGATGTGAGAGTTGGACTGTGAAGAAAGCTGGGTGCCGAAGAATTGATGCTTTTAAACTGTGGTGTTGGAGGAGACTCTTGAGAGTCCCTTGGACTGCAAGGAGATCCAACCAGTCCATTCTAAAGGAGATCAGCCCTGGGATTTCTTCGGAAGGCATGATGCTAAAGCTGAAACTCCAGTACTTTGGCCACCTCATGCGAAGAGTTGACTCATTGGAAAAGACTCTGATGCTGGGAGGGATTGGGGGCAGAAGGAGAAGGGGACAACAGAAGATGAGATGGCTGGATGGCATCACTGACTCGATGGACATGAGTTTGGGTCGGCTCCGAGAGCTGGTGATGGACAGGGAGGCCTTGGTGTGCTGCGATTCATGGGGTCGCAGAGTTGGACATGTCTGAGCAACTGAACTGAACTGAATAATGATGCAAGAAGTAAGTGTCAAGGATATAAGGCAGAACCAGACATAGAGGCTACTCTCCTCACATCAGAACATCATCTAGATTGATGATCAAAACAGATAAGTCATCTGATGCTGGGGCTGCAAGAGACAGCGATAGAGCTAACGGTAGAAGAAAACAGTCACAACAGCCTTGGAGGAACAGATCTGAGATTGTTTCCCCCTACCTTCTCCTATGAACAAGAACCCTTTTTGAGCCTGTGGGCCCTTCCCCAGGTAGGTAAATGTTCAATGAAGATACCTACAACATGGGCTCTATGGAGGTAGAGGGTGTGTGGCTGTGGATGAGAGTGAAAGTGCTTTGTGGAGTTCCGGGCAAACTGTTTGGAATACAATGGAGGCCGGTTTTAGAAACCAGGAAGTGATTTTTGCCTCCTTTGCACATGCCCTGGGAATGGTGGACACATAATGGCCATAGTCACCTCTTTTTCATGCACTGATGATAAGGTTGCGTGTGTTAGTCACTCAGTTGCATCTGACTCTTTGTGATCCCATGGACTGTAGACCGCCAGGCTCCTCTGTCCATGGGATTTCCCAGGCAGGAATACTGGAGTGGATTGCCATTTCCTGCTCCAGGGGATCTTCCTGATCCAGGGATCAAACCCAGGTATCCTGCATTGCAGACAGATTCTTTACCATCGGAGTCCCTAGGAAGGCAAGAATAGTGCTCACTTAGGAGAAGGCAATGGCGACCCACTCCAGTACTCTTACCTGGAAAATCCCATGGACAGAGGAGCCTGGTAGGCTGCAGTCCATGGGATTGCGAAGAGTCAGACATGACTGAGTGGCTTCATTTTCACTTTTCACTTTCCTGCATTGGAGAAGGAAATGGCAACCCACTCCAGTGTTCTTGCCTGGAGAATCCCAGGGATGGGGGAGCCTGGTGGGCTGCCGTCTATGGGGTCGCACAGAGTCGGCCACAACTGAAGTGACTTGGCAGCAGCAGCAGCAATATACAAGCAATACAAATTATACAAATGTACAAATTGCAGGCTAAAACCGAAGTGAGCCAAAGCTTCTTCATTATTTTGTGACAGAACTTGATTTCTGTTAAAAGTTGCTTTTCTAATTAGTGGTATGAACTTGATCTCAGCCAATCACGTTTTCTTCCCTTACTCTGGGGTTTCATCTAGCTTCTGAGAGAGGCCAGTGGACTGTGACAGTTTTGGATGAGGGAGAGAGGGGAGCATAGATGTCTGCTCTGAGCTACCTTCTTCTGAAGCCATTGTCAGCTGAAACATCCATTCTAGTCTTTGGGAAGTCTTGTGCTGATGATCAGTGTGGCTCCATTGTGTTACTCCTTGCAGGTTTGTGAGAGTCAGTTTTTCTCTCTGCTTTTGTTTACCTCCTAAATAAACTACCTGAACCCAGTCATTCATTGTCTGAGGCTCTGCTTTTAGGAGGAGCTGAACTAAGATCTTTAAAGATGAAAATTTCAGAGCTTGGGTAGGGTCTTTGTTTATCCTTGGGATCAGTATTAAGAAGTTTATGGCTTAATACTGGCTCTTTTTTGTACTTTAGGCTCAGGAATGGAGAAGGCAATGGCACCCCACTCCAGTACTCTTGCCTGGAAAAATCCCATGGACAGAGGAGCCTGGTGAGCTGCAGTCCAGGGGGTCGCGAAGAGTCAGACACGACTGAGCGACTTCACTTTCACTTTTCACTTTCATGTGTTGGAGAAGGAAACAGCAACCCACTCCAGTGTTCTTGCCTGGAGAATCCCAGGGACAGGGAGCCTGGTGGGCTGCCGTCTATGGGGTCGCACAGAGTCGGACATGACTGAAGCGACTCAGCAGCAGCAGCAGGAGGCTCAGAAAGGCACAGTTTGAAAGGGTATCGGTAGTGGAATGAACATGTGGAACTTTTTCTTTCATTATTTTGTGATACAGTAAGGCTGTGTAACCAACTACTCAAAGACTGTTGTCAAGGTGACAAGTTCAGTTTATTTAGGCTGCACTCATCTGGACAGCTCTGCTTCAGACTGTGAGTTGCCTGGATTTAGCTCCAGAATGTGAGTCTGCCTTGTATACATTTGTTGTGGAAACAGGCTGAAGGGGCTGTAGCTCCCAGAAACATGCTCTTCTCATAGCACTGATGCACTGAAAAGCAAGATACAAGCCAAACAGATTTAAGATCCTTGATTGCCTTCTGTCTGCTAGTATTTCACTGACCAAAGCAGATCAAGCTTAGCATCCATAGGCCACGAAGGTACACTGTCCACCAGGGCAGAGAGAGTAGCGTGAATAATAATCACCATCATGTGTATTAGTGTTATAGCCTTGCAAAATTATCAGGCAGTTAGGAAATGCGCTTCCTTCTTCTGGGTTTAAATTTATATTTAGGAATTGTCTGTCCTTGAGACATGTGTGTGTGTTTGTGTTTTTACTTGCAGCCTGCGCATGGTTAATCCAGGACTTACTAAGTGGACATTCCAAAGAAATCAAACTATCTTTAATCCCCCTGGTGGGAAGACTTTGAAGATGGCTAGATGTGGAGAACAAAAACAAGTTGAATAGTCCTTCTGGAATTCTTGAGAAATCATTTTGGTTTTACTGAGTATTTATGACTTAGGAAGGGGGAATGCAGTCTGGGGGGGAACCAACCTCTGCGTAGGAAGGCGTCAGATTCTGAAATGGTGGGTGCAAAATCCTGGAATAAGGGTTTGGAGCAGGAGAGAAAATGGGCTGAGAATAGGAGATCAGAATTAGAAACTAGCGGGCTTCTGACGAGGGGCCCCTGAGAAGAATTTAATGCTGAGTTGCTGTAATCTGGCTGGTAAACAAAGTCACAATTAGTAAACTGTTGCAAATGACTGCTCTCACATGCTGTCCCTGTAGTTATTATTTTTTTCCTCAGCACTTCAGTTAATGCTGTCACACAACTTTGTGTGTTGTCAAAAAAAAAAAAAAAAAGTGGAAGACTGGCCTCTAAAGCAAGGGAAATATACCTGTTAAAGTAGATTCTTAAATTGCCTTTAAGAAAGCCCAGTGAACTTAATGGAAACCTTCGCCTTTTAGTTTTTACAGTTCATTTAGGAAATATAATAAGAGAAGGAGATCCTGTTTTTGTTGGAAACATAAGCTTCTTTTTTCTTTTTGCCTTAGTGAGGAACCATTTATTCTTCAGATTTATAAGCATATTGTACATATTCTGGTTAATACATCAAGCGTATAATGTGGGAGTTCCTTTAAAAATGTTAAGATCGCACATGTTAAACTCAGCTACACATTATATTAGGTTATGAGACAAATGTCACTTTTAATACCACAACATATACATATTACACTTTTTTTTTTTTCTCACTGACAGAGGAACATGCCTTTCAAAAATATTTTATTGGATGAAATGTTTTTACTCTCAGGAAAATTTTGGTTTTTAATATAATTTATTATGCCTTTTAAAATTCTATTTGATAAAAGCATTTGGTAAAGCATTACAAATACCTGTAAAGAAAATATAGTTTAAAATTCTGAGGGAAATATTATATAAGTTTCTTCTTTTTACATTTTCACAAAAATCCACACAGGTACTAAGAAAGACTGACAAAAATATTTCAAGTCTGAACAATATGTTCCATGTTGGAAACATTCAAACATGACTTTATTTAACTATTAAAGCTTCTCTTGATTGAACCTTTGGCTATGGTCCAATGGTTGGTTGGGGTTTTAACCAGAAAAAGATACTGTTAGAAGGATGAAAAAGAAAGCTTCATACAAATTAGCACTAGTTTGGGAATGGGGTCAGGAGGTGTTTTCATCTGTTATTTTTTATTGGCCTCTCTGGGCCTTAGCTTTATTTTTTCATTGATTTATTTTTAACTCATTGAAAACTTAGTTATTTTTTTTTCATTGTAACTCTCTGGTACTTTTCAGCTTTATGTAATACTTTTTGATGTGCTGCAATTTTCCAAAATTCTATTTAACACTGTGAATCATACAACATGTGATACCTCCATGATAGAGAGATACTGCCATTCCTTCAGGGGGACATCCTCAATACATCGTGCGTATTGCTCTAGAAATACCCTCATTCTGCACAATCGGGGGTGAAAGTCTGTCTTACCAAATTCACTTTAAAGCAAGTGACAGACCCTAGGGTTCCCCTGATCTACTTCAATGGTGTTCTCTTCCTGGTCCAGCAGCCTAATGAAGTTCAGAGTTCATGGAAGGATCGCAAACAGCCGACTGAGTGGGAGAATGCCAGTACTGTCAGTGACTGGAGCCTTTGTGAGAGCGAGAAACTAGGGCCTCGGCCAATTCATGAATTAGAATATGTGAGCATCTGGGTGAGGTGAGATAAAACACGTAAGTAAAACAAGATTTCAGGGGTATTTTCAAGGGTCTAAAATACCTTTTCTTTTTTGGCCAATAAATTAGATCATGACAAATTCTTGTAATTATTGATTATCATACAGCTCCTACCTGAAAGAAGTTGGGGATATTTTTTCCCTAATGCCTTTACACTGTGCATGTTCGTTTAGTGCAGGAATAGGCAAAATCAAATGCCTAATGAACGCGTGCCGGTCAGGCGGCCATGATAAGCAGCATGGGTGGAGAGGGTACCATGGGACGTGTGTCCAAGTCTGTAACTGCTCGGCAGCTGCTACTCAGCTCCGGTCAGCTGCTGCTGTGAGGGAAGATGCATCTGACAGTCAGGTTTTATGTGAAATCTTACAGTTCCAATAATCACTCCCATTTTTAAAACATTTAACATGCCAAACAAAATCTAGCTGAGGGTCAGATGCTGCCTGTGGGCGGCCAGCCTGTGTCCTCTGAGTTGAAGCTTGGAAACAATTTGAGAATTTGGAGACTATCATCCGTAAGACTGGAGAAGCGCCTTCGGTGTCAAAGAACATAAACTCAAAGATCCAGAAAAACCTGCTCTAATGAATGTAGTTTAAAACACAACAAAACCTTCCATTGGCTCTCCCTATGATGAACATGTTCCTCTTATTACATTGCTTTTCCATGTTATGAGTGGTGATTTCCTGTTATGACCATTTAAAACAAAAATTATGACTAGGAATTGGCCAAGTCCCTAATACAAGCTTGTTCTAAGAAAGTGGTATCAATAGCTCTCTCAGTATTTAGTCTGTGGCTGAGAAAGGAGAATGTGAGGGGGAAGAGAGGAAGGCCAGCACTCACAGCCTGAGTCGCAGTCACCTTCAGATCCTTGGAGGCCTCTCCATGGTACACCAAGCAAAGAATATTCTGAAACTGCTCACACCAGCCAGTGCAGGGTTTGAGGCCTGTTTCCGGATCTGAATAACCCAGCCTTTCCCCAAAGTGACCTAACGGCCTCTTCCTGAATGAGCAGCACTTTGGAGCAGAAAAGCCTGGGATATGAATCTAATTAAGAGCTCCTTCATTAGAGACTTTCCAAGCCCTTCTCTGGCATCAAAATTTGAAGAATCATATGGCAAAGACAGGGGACAAGCTATTAGAAACTGTCTTCCTTCCTCTCATTTTTTTTTGCAGGTTGCTTTTTCAAAGTAATCTGTTGCCCTGTGTACCTTTTATTTTGAGACATGAAATGGGAGGCCCGAGTAGGTGTTCTCGTGTGGTATGAGGACCAGGTGTGAACTGTGGCCCCAGAAAGAACAAAACATTTGACTTGTGCAAGCAGGGAAGACGTGCTTTGTGCAATCAATTCAGGAAGTTGGATTTACTGCTTGAGCTCCTAGCTTTCAAATATCCAGTTTAGGGAGAAAAAGAAAAAGTACCACAAAGGATATTAGAAGCAGAAGAATCAATGACAAAACACCCACTTCAGACACAGGCAGAATCTAAGGGGGAAGGAAGAAGCGTGACTATCTCCAGCTTTGGACCAGCACGCATTTTAGTTTTCCTCCCTCAGAAGGTCCACCAGAGCTTGGAGCAGCCGGTCGTCCCTGTGCTTGTAAGGTTTCGTGTTGTAGAAGCCATCGACATAGTCGTTATACAGACTGTCCTCAGAGTCTTTAAGCTGGGAGGGTTTGTTCAGCCTTTCCAGGGCTTCATAGAAGTTTTCATAAGGGATGTTGGGCTTCGCGCTTGGGGGCTTCTTTGGTGATTGCTTTGAGGGTGAGTTTTTGCTGAAAGCGCTCTGCAGGAGTCTCAGCATGGCCTCAGAAGGGGCGCCCTCTGCCAGCTCATCCCTTCTGCCCCCGACTCCACTGCCACTGGGGCTTTGGGATGCCTGAGCGTTCTCATCCAGGCCCTCTTGTGTAGGCTGCTCCTGAAACACAGAAAGCCACCGGCCAAGGGGAGAAAGCTCGTTATTTAGGAGCCAGCAAGGCAGCTACAACACACACCCACTGCCTGTCCCTCACGAGGCTGTCTGGGGAGCAGAGAGAGTGCAAAGCTTGGACTCATACTAACTGGGGTTTCAGTCTGCATTTTCCCATTCACTAATTCATCTTTGAAGCGAAGTGAAATAAGAGTCACTCAGTCATGTCTGACTCTTTGTGACCCCATGGACTATCCAGTCTATGGAATTCTCCAGGCCAGCATACTGGAATGAGTAGCCTTGCCCTTCTCCAGGGGCTTTGGCACCTTTTTAAGTGGGGAAGTTCAGAGGAAGTTCTCCCTGAACTTCCCCTGTCATATGGCAGGAAGAATTCCTCCGTTTCTTGTGGGTTTTGAAGTCTGAATGGGATGATGTAGGTGAGTGCGCGTACCTGTTGGTTTCCTTTGCTTTTCGGCCTGCTATAGTAGAATGCATGTTATTTAATAACACTGAATTCATTCACTTTAATGTCTTTTTTTTTTTATCATATATATAATTTTTTTATTTTTTTAAATTTTATTTTACTTTAAAGTCTTAAGTTCTGGATGGAAAAGTTAATTGTAAAAGATAGTATGGCCTTATCATATGGAAAATCAACAGTGTGGCAATCCCTTTCCTCCCATCCATGTTTTGGGAAGGAGCTGCTGCTAAGACAGGCAGGAACTCCTGCAGAGGCACCAGTAATGCTGTTGTGTGGCAGCTCTCTGGAGGCCTCTTGCTCTGTTAGGAGCTGCCCTTTCAGCTGTTGAATTGTCAGAAAGGGTCTGGGAAGAGCCTTGGGCAGTGGTCTAGGAAAGGGGGGCACTGGAGAGATCAGAGAAGCGTTTCTTGGTCACCTGTTGTGGAACTATTTCACTATTTTAACAATCAAAAGAAAAGTGAAAGTGAAGTTGCTCAGTCGTGTCCAGCTCTTTGTGATCCCATAGACTATAGCCCACCAGGCTCCTCCGTCCATGGGATTTTCCAGGCAAGAGTACCGGAGTGGGTTGGCATTTCCTTCTCCAGATCTTCCCAACCCAGGGATTGAACCCAGGTCGCCTGCATTGTAGGCCGACATTTTACCATCTGAGCCACCAGGGAAGTCCTTAACAATCAAAGGGCTCTGTTAATACCCCTTAGGGAATCTTGGAGGAAAATTTCCTGCAGGGTGCCCCCTGCCTCCAGGACTGTGATGAGGAGGCCTCTGTGATAGGGCCCCAGCGGAAGCTATTTTGCAGAATGTAAATGGGGCTAGAATATGAGCTGAGGCCTTCACACAGCTAGTTTATACCTTTCTTGAATAAAGAATGTCTTTGTATCTTCCAAAACACCCGTCACAGAGCCAGGCCTGTTCAGGGAAGGTCGTCCTGGAAACTCTGATAACCTACCTGCTACGATCTGAGGCACAGTGCCAGAGGCCTGGGGGGACACACAGATAAAGAAAATGTGTTTTCTGCCCATCATCTGATAAGGGAGAAGCCAGTGGCTTCTGGCTGAGACCTGGGAATGTAACTGACTGACTTCAGCTTTCCTCAGCAAGTTTCTGAGAAAAACCGGAATTCTGTAGCTCCCCTTGGAGTTACCAAGAAGCATCAGTTAAGGAATTAGTAAAGAGAAGCGTGCATGATTTGGTCACTTGACCCTTGGTCTTCTTTCTGTAAAATGAACATACTGAGATCTATCCTTTTTAGGTTATAAGCATTATAAGTTAAATGAGACAGTGTGGAAAATCCTTTAAAACTAGGTGCAATACCAACATTAGGTATATGTGAGCCTACAAAAAGATAGCTTTCTTTAAAATTTGATACTGTTCTAAATGGAGAAAATTCATGTTCAAGAATTGAATAATATTGAATTCATTCATTTTAATTTCTAAATTTTGGATAAAAGAAGAAGTGAGACAATTTTTTATCAAAAATAAAGTTCACTTCTACTCCCTTTCCTCCCAACCCATTTTTTAACTCACTTCCTGCCTAAAAGGGGCAGGTTCACCCACTACATTGTTGATTGCGCGTGCATGCTAAGCCGCTTCAGTCATGTCCAGGTCTTTGTGACCCTATGGACCGTAGCCCACCAGGCTCCTCTGTCCATGGGATTCTCCAGGCAAGAATCCTAGAGTGGGTTGCCCTGCCCTCCTCCAGGGGATCTTCCTGACCGGGGGATTGAACCCACATCTCTTATGTCTCCCACATTGGCAGGCAGGTCCTTTACCACTAGCGCCACCTGGGAAGCCCAGTTCAGAGAAGAGCATGCCAGGAAGAACAGAGCCGCACGGACCTCCCCAGAGTCCACCACCTTTTCCACGCCTCTTCGGTCATTCTGCACGGTGTTGTAAGACGTGTACACCCGGGGCTGTTTCATGTGCTCTGGCTGGGAAGAGGTCCCGTGCAGGATCAGCTTCCAGGTCACAATTCTTCCTTCGTTTTGCATTCTTCCAGACTAACGAATAAGCATACATAATGTTAGTGTGTGTTCTGAGCAGTATAAAACACACGGCTTCAAGATAGCTGAGAGATTTTATAGTGAAAACCTAACTTTCAAATTCTGTGCATTCCGTGTGTAGAGCTCTGTGTACAAAGACATAAACCACTAGACTCACTCTTGTGATGAAAACGAGTAGTTGACAGGTTCAGAGATTTACAAACTGGTTGTTTTTAATTTATAAAGGAGAACTCTCTGTGTGAACCTTCTTTTCTATATTGCGTGTGTTCTTGAAAAGTTGACAGTACCTTATATAATGGGAATTATATTTACCAATTATCAACTTGTAGAAACATTCCATTGGAATGAAAGTCTAGAGTATTATAAATAGCCTTCAACACTGAGCAGTCCTTAAGAACTGTATATTTGTGGGAATAATAATTTTTACAGGCTCGACAATTATGTTAAAAATAATGTGCTAAAATCTAAAATATCTAAAAAAAAACCAAACAAACTCTAAAACTGTAGCCAGATTTTGCAAACTTGATATAAAACAGTCCCATCTTGGTTAACAGATTTTCTTAGTTTCCTTGTGGTGACATTGAGTTAAAGAATGGAGGCCAACTTCAGGAACAGAACCATCAACTAAAAACGTTTTCTTCTGCCCCGTATGAGAGCAGAAATTTTTACCACTTCCATGGCTAAATCACAATTTTAACAGTCTTTAGGTGAAAGCTATTCTTGGAGAAAAAAGTAACAATGACTGTAGAATTTCTATTAATTTAATGGACATCTTCAAGGATTTAAAATCATTTATTTTTGAAAAGTTATCTAGACATTAAATCTGGTACTACTGATACTTATAACACTGCTAGCTCTGGAGAACTTGAACCTGAAACACCATTCATTTATATGCTCACCTATAGAAAATGCTGGAGAAATGATATAAAAATAAATGACTCAACTGAATTTGAATTTTGCTCCGACACTATATTTAGGGACTGTGTCACAATTATAGAAGAATATCAGAGTGTTAGCAAACAAAGAAAACTGAGAAATACTTTTGCTTGTTTCATAACTGAAATAAAACAAAAAAAATCATATTAAATAAAATATCTTGTCTAACAAGTAAACTACTTCTAAATAACCACTGTGGTAATATTGTTAAGAGTTTCTTTATATGACCCCAGCAGATGTTAGTCACTCAGTCATAACTCTTTGCAACCTCTTTGCAACCTCATGACCTGTAGCTTCCCAGGCTCCTCTGTCCATGAAATTTTCCAGGCAAGAATACTGGAGTGGGTTGCCACTTCCTACTCCAGGGGATGCTCCTGACCCAGGAAAGGAACCCCCATCTCTTGCATCTCCTGCATTGATAGGCAGATTCTTTACCACTAGCACCACCTGGGGAGCCTTGACCCCAGCAGAGTGTCATAGTAAAGCTGGTGTAGTATTTACAGCCATGCTTGTAAATACAGCTGATTCTGGTGTCTGAGTAGCTCACGTGGCTGGCTGTGTTCTGACATGGAAACATTTGTCCCACAGTCTGTCACGATGTGTATCAAAATGTTTTTTCTTCCTTCTTACATGGCTGGTGCCTAATTTTTTTTTTAATTATTATTTTTTTAGCCAAGTGGGCAGAGCTTAAAACATATATACCTTCTCCTTGGCCTCTCTAAGGAGTGATCAAAGTTCCTTTGGGTCCTTACTGTTGGGCTAACTTTAAAAGTGCCTCTGAGTGTTTAAAAGTGAGCTTGTGGGTCAGTAGCCTTTCATTCATACTTACCATGTCTGCAATTCGCAAAGTCCAAGTGCCTATGGGGTTCTCTCCCCACGTGTGAACAGACATGAAGTCCCAGTTCTTAAAGCCATTGGGAGAGGTGTCCCGCTCTCTTTCAGCCAACAGTACGGTGCTGGTTCCTGTTTTCATGCAAGAAACACAAGTTAATGTGTGTCCTGACAGAACCGATAGCAGGACGCACTCCAGCGTTTGATAACTGAAAAAGAAAGCGGGGAGACATAAGCCTTAATTTCCCTTTGAATATAATGCCAGGATGACAACATGCCCAAGGGAAAAAAAGGTTTATTCCCAGTACGTAGTGCATTGCCTGGCATATAATAAGTTCTCAGTAAACATCCTAGAAAAATACATAATGGCTGGATATATTGAATAAGGTTTATTTGAATAAGGAGAACTCAGAGAACTATGCTTATGAACTACATTGAAGAAGAGGATCAGAGACCTAACATACATATTAATGGAACTATCATTTTGAAATTTAAGAGAAAAATTTTTAAATTTAATAGATTCCTGGGTCTATAATATAGCATAGACATAATAAAACCATGTATAATTTACTAATATCTTTTGATATAAAAATTCCTAGTAAGAGTTACTGTAAATGTTCACATCCAAGTTCTCTATAGATCAGTAAATAATATTTTCAAGAGAAAATGTCAGTAAAAAAGCATTCTACCAGTATTTGGGGCCAGTTCCCAGATATTAAGAAAGCACATTTCCAAAATTAACAAAGCCAGCTCCAAACCTCTAGTAAGTTCATATTCTAGAAGGATGTTATAGGGATAGCTCATCTTTTTCATACATTACTTATAGGAATTGAATTTAGTCACTTGAATCCTATTAAAGTATAAAAAAGGATTGGGACAGCTTCTCCTAGTTGGATTGTAGCTTATATTTCACAAACTACCACTCATGATCTTGTTTGATTTAGTAACTTTACAGGAAAGGACAAATATCAATATATCATATCATATACCCTTAATCATGTAATTGTGGAAAATTTCTTTAGTCTTCCTAACTCTCATAGATCAGAATTCTCAGTTTTTTAATTAATTCCTTGGATGTGTCTGA
Source organism: Bos mutus (assembly GCF_027580195.1). NCBI lineage: Eukaryota > Metazoa > Chordata > Mammalia > Artiodactyla > Bovidae > Bos > Bos mutus. The sequence continues at coordinate 26,979,395 of NC_091623.1, forward strand.
TGTATCTGTCAGTTAAATTATTAGACTAACTTTCACTAATGAGAGAAATGAATGATATGGATCAGTGACATGGGAAAATGAACACAGTTTCAAAATGCATAACTCAGAGGGTTTATTAATTGGTATTATCTGAGTAAATGTCATTCTTCGCTTATCTAAGGATCAGTTGAAATAAACAGGGTAGATAGAGTTCTGATGCTAAAAAAAATAAAGCATATTTTTTAAGTCCTGAAAGTATCTATTGAAAGACTTAGGCCTATATATAAGCAAAAATCAATCATCGATTTGAAATCATTTAATTTATGCTTAAAAATTTAAACACATAGTTTAGAATAAATTGATTTTTTTTTTTTTTAAACTTACCAGCGGCCGAAGTGAGGGTGACATGAAGGTCTCCTCTGCGGGAATATTCAATTGTTGCTTCAAATTGCACATGTTCCAGTGACTTGATAGCATTTTCTTGACCTTCACAAGCTCTTGTTGGAATTTCTATGATGACTTCTCCATTAGCTTTCAGGGCTCTAAATACATTAAAGAATCATCAGTGAACAAAGTTGCATCTCTTCCTTACATTTTATGGAAATGTGTACACAGCACTCTTAAGTAGATACTCGGCTAGGCGTGTTATCTCTGTTATGAGTAGAACCCCATGAAGACAGACCGGTAAATCTCTGGAGGAGGAAATGGCAAGCCATTCCAGTAATCTTGCCTGGAAAATCCAAGGACAGAGGAGCCTGGCAAGCTATAGTCCATAGGGTCTCAAAGAGTCAGGACTGAGCATACCAGCACGCATACATACAGATAAACAGAGCAGAGTAGAAACCCAGAAATAAACCCACCCATTAGACCTGAAACTGTAAAAGTTCTAGAAGAAAACATAGGGACAAAGTTTCATGACATTGGTCTTGGCAGTGATTTAATGGATATGACAATAAAAGCACAGGCAGCAAAAGATAAATAAAAATAAACGAGGACCACAACTAATACAATTATGTAAAGTTTAAAAATAAAATAAAATTAAAAAAAAAAAAGTCAACATTCAAAAAACTAAGATCATGGCATCCGGTCCCATCCCTTCATGGCAAATAGATAGGGAAACAATGGAAACAGTGAGAGACTTTATTTTCTTGGGCTCCAAAATTACTGTAGATGGTGACTGCAGCCATGAAATTAAAAGACGCTTGTTCCTTGGAAAAAAAGCTATGACCAACCTAGACAGCATATTAAAAAGCAGAAACATTACTTTGCCAACAAAGGTCTGTCTAGACAAAACCATGGTTTTTCTAGTAGTCATGTATAGGTGTGAGAGTTAGACAATAAAGAAAGCTGAGCACTGAAAAATTGATGCTTTTGAACTGTGGTATTGGAGAACACTCTTGAGAGTTCTTTGGTCTGCAAGGAGATTCAACCAGTCAATACTAAAGGAAATCAGTCCTGAATATTCATTGAAAGGACTGATGCTGAAGCTGAAATGCCAATATTTTGGCCACTTGATGTGAAGAACTGACTCATTGGAAAAGACCCTGATGCTGGAAAAGATTAAGGGTGGGAGGAGAAGGGGACGACAGAGGATGAGATGGTTGGATGGCATCATCGTCTTGATGGGCATGAGTTTGAGCAGGCTCCGGGAGTTGGTGTCGGACAGTGAAGCCTGGTGTGCTGCAGTCCATGGGTCACAAAGAGTGGGACATGACTGAGCGGCTGAACTGAATTGAAACACTGGATTCATTAAGTCATTATTTCAAATAAGTTTTTGTTTGTTTTAGAGCATCTACCATGATTCTGTCTCTACTTTAGTTGCTAGGGTTCCAGAAAGAACAATACAGAACTTAAATTTTTCCGGGGAAAACACACAGGATAATTTTCAAATAAATATTCTGTAAAAAAAAAAAAAAAAAGCTTCTGCACAGCAAAGGAAACAGACTGAAAAGGCAGCCTAAGAACAGTAGACAATACGTGATAAACGGCTCATCTCTAAAATACATAAGAACTCCTATAACTTGATAGCAAAAATCCTAACAATCTGATTCAAAACAATGAGCTGAGGACCTGAATAGACATTTCTCCAAAGAAGACATACAAATGGCCAATAGATATGTGGGGGGCGGGGGACAAAGTTCACAGTAATTAATCATCAGGGAAATTCAAATCAAGACCCAAATCAAGATACCTATCAAGATCAGGATGACTATTACTTAAAAAAAATTAAGATAAAAAAGATAAGACAAGTGCTGGTGAGGATGTAGAGAAACTGGAGCTCTTGCACAATTGGTGGGAATGCAAAATGGCACAGCCAGTATGTAAAACAATATGAAACTTCCTTAAAAAATAAAACTACCATATGATCCAGAAATCTCACTTCTGGATATTTATTCAAAAGAATTGAAATCAGGGTCTCAGAGAGTTACTAGCATCCCCATGTTCATTGCAGTATTATTCTTAATAGCCAAGCTGTGGGGACAACCTAAATATTCCTCAATAGATGAATGGATAAGGAAAATATGATATTCATATACAATGGAACATTAGCTTTAAAAAAGAAGGAAATTCTGCTATATGTGACAGTATGGATACAATGTGAGGATATTATGCTGGGCGACTGAACCAGCCACAGGTAGATAAATATTGCATAATTCTATTTATACAAGATGTCTAAAATAGTCAAATTCATAGACTCAGACAGTGAAATGTTGGTTGCCTTGGGCTTGTTGGGGTGGGGGGATGGAGAGTTACTAATCAGTGGGCATCAAGTTTCAGTTAAGCAAGATGAGTAAGTTCTAAAGATCAGCTATACATTGTACCAATAGTTAACAGTTATGTATTGTACACTTAACAACTTAAGGGGGTAAATCTCATGTTGAGTTCTGAACATAAGGGGAGAAAAGTAAATGGTAAGGAACACAAACACAGATATTTAAATGCAATAAACTATTTGTTATGGCATCAAATCCAAACAGGTTTGTCTTATATTAATCCAAAAATGGTCCATTACTGAAACATACCTTTTTCAGAAATGATTTTATCTCCCTGACGCATGCCCTCCAAGCCTCCCACCCTTGAGTATTTTGTGTGAGTGTGCCTTCAGTATAGTTGTGGTTGTCTTGATACCAGATTCTGCTTCTGCACCTAGATGTAGTTGGACAAGTATATTCTAAATGAAAGCCTTGGGGCATAAAGCGGGGTTCTTTTGGAAGTCGGTTTTGGGTAACACTGGTTGGCAAGTACTGCATCTCATCAATTCTAAGATGCATTAAAAAAAATTTAACATCTTTGAATTTGGGATGAATTTTAATAAACTGATGATTTGTAATAGTTTAATTGGCAGTGATTTTTCTTAGTGGTCTATAGGACAGTGGAGCACATTTAGTTCAATCACTCAGTCATGTCCGACTCTTTGCGACCCCATGAACTGCAGCATGCCAGGCTTCCCTATCCATCACCAACTCCCGGAGCTTGCTCAAACTCATATCCACCGAGTTGGTGCACATTAGCTTACTGCTATATTGTTGGAGATGGGCTATGAAAGGAAAATACAAGTGTGTTGTTAACATGATTTGCAAATCTTCGGTCTCTGTGACTTCTCATGGAGCCGAGGGAACACTGGCAAATGCCATCCCTATCTACTTCAGAAGGGCAGGGGAGAAAAATTAGGCAGAGTGACAAGCATCATTCTCAAATAGTGCCATGGCACACAATTGTTTAAAATTCCTGGAGACACTTACCTGGGCTCAAAGTCATTGTCCTTGACAACACATTCCTTCTTCTCAGGCACACTGCTCCAGGTGCTGGGATCAGCCAAATCCACCAGAGCTTTGGCATTTAGCAGCCCGAATCCAAATCGACTGTTCACCATCAAGCCTGCTCCGTTCTTTTTCCATCCAGGGTTATTGGCCAGTGGGTCATACTCAGAGGTCCATACAACCAAGTGCTGCATATCTCGCCAGGTGAGATTTGGACTGGACAGGAAGTGACCGAAAGAATGTTCAGGGGCAAAAGGGAGTTTCGTCGCAAAAGCAAGTGTTAAAAATAAGCATCTCCATTCAGAGATGGTAAGGTGTCTTTTTGCAACTGTGCCTCTGTAATTTTAATGTGCATCACTATTGGTATATCTTTCATTCAGAATTAAAAATTCAGTCTTATAAATTATTAAATTTTGGTTTTCAGTGCTGTAGAAATGTAGGACCAAGTTCTAATGACTTACACTTGACTGGAGCAAAAATTGAAAATGATGACACTTCCTTTGTGTCCTCCATCCTTATGCTGTCCCTTATCAGCCTTAGAATTTTCAACATTATGAACCCACAGTTGAGGTCTTGACTTAGATTTAGACACAGACTGGTTACCCACTCCTAAATATTTTTTTGTCTCTTTTTTTATATGGCAAAAGTGTCAAGAAGCTCTTAGCGACTTGAGCTCATTCTTACAAGCACCATGCTGAACAGAGTGGGAATATGCAAGAAAGTAGTTCATGTCTTTAAGAAGCTTCAGTCAGTTCAGTTGCTCAGTCATGTCCGACTCTTTGAAACCCCATGGACTGCAGCACATGAGGCTTCAAATCCAGTAAAAGAACTAGTCTTTTTAAAAACTGTATCTATTGAATCCTGTATTCATAGCATAATGTACTGTTGGACTTACACCCATGGTGGATTCATATTGATGTATGGCAAAACCAATACAATATTGTAAAGTAAAAATAATAATAATAAAAAAATGATAAAAAGGCAAAATATTCAGATTAATACTTGTTTGGCCAGTAATATAGCATGTAATCAAATTACTTAAAAAAAGAAATAATTCTTTGGGAATGGAAGGGTTCTAGGAAGGCTCTTCTAGGAGGAAATATTTTGAGATGAACTTTAAAGGATGGGTAGAACATTAAGAAGTGGAGAGAGAGAATGAGAGATGAGGCAATGGAGCAAAACCTCTGAGCAGGGGAAATATAGGATATGCCCAGAGTATGGTAACAGTCTGGTTTATTGGAGCAGGGAAGAGGTGAGGAGGAATACTGAGCCAGGTGGTGAGGACCTTGAATGCCAGGAAAAGGAGCTTATACTTTATCCTTTGGGCAAGGGGGCGCCATCGAGGATTTTTGAGCAATGAAATGGTATAATCAGAAGTCTTGGTAAAATTAATTTCATAGCAACATAAGGATAAATCAGAGGTGCATGGGTGTGTTGGGTCTCTTAATAATGAAGACAAAGCCTTCCCTGATCACCTTATTTAAGATTTCAACTCCCCCCAAATACTCCTGTGCTCTCTTATCTTGCTGTACTTTGTTTTTATTCTTTTATACTGCTTATCATCTAGTAACATACTGAGAAACTCATTTCTTTTGTGTGTTATTAGCATCTGTCTCACCTCCTAGAATCAGCAATGAAAAGGGCTGAGATTTTTTTCCTTCTTGTTTTCTGATGTGCACCAACCACTCAAAAGAATGCCAGGCACAGGGTATATGCTGGGTAAATATTAGCTGGTTGGATGGTTGAACGTGTCTAAGTGTTGTTGCTGCTGCTGCTGCTGCTGCTACTAAGTCGCTTCAGTCGTGTCTGACTCTGTGTGACCCCATAGACGGCAACCTACAAGGCTCCCCCGTCCCTGGGATTCTCCAGGCAAGAACACTGGAGTGGGTTGCCATTTCCTTCTCCATGAATGAAAGTGAAAACTAAACATTAAGTCGCTCAGTCATGTCTGACTCTTCGAGACCCCATGGACTGCAGCCTCAGATCAGTCGCTCAGTCGTGTCTGACTCTTTGCGACCCCATGAATCGCAGCACACCAAGGCCTCCCTGTCCATCACCAACTCCCAGAGTTCACTCAGACTCATGTCCATCGAGTCAGTGATGCCATCCAGCCATCTCATCCTCTGTCGTCCCCTTCTCCTCCTGCCCCCAATCCCTCCCAGCATCAGGGTCTTTTCCAATGAGTCAACTCTTCACATGAGGTGGCCAAAGTACTGGAGTTTCAGCTTCAGCATCATTCCTTCCAAAGAAATCCCAAGGCCGATCTCCTTCAGAATGGACTGGTTGAATCTCCTTGCAGTCCAAGGGACTCTCAAGAGTCTTCTCCACAAGACTCAAAACAGTTCAAAAGCAGTCCAAGGGACTCTCAAGAGTCTTCTCCACAAGACTCCACAGTTCAAAAGCATCAATTCTTTGGTGCTCAGCCTTCTTCACAGTCCAACTCTCACATCCATACATGACCACAGGAAAAACCATAGCCTTGACTAGACGAACCTTTGTTGGCAAAGTAATGTCTCTGCTTTTAAATATGCTATCTAGGTTGGTCATAGCTTTCCTTCCAAGGAGTAAGCGTCTTTTGATTTCATGGCTGCAGTCACCATCTGCAGTGATTTTGGAGCCCAGAAAAATAAAGTCTGACACCATTTCCACTGTTTCCCCATCTATTTCCCATGAAGTGGTGGGACCAGATGCCATGATCTTTGTTTTCTGAATGTTGAGCTTTCAGCCAACTTTTTCACTCTCCACTTTCACTTTCATCAAGAGGCTTTTGAGTTCCTCTTAACTTTTTGCCATAAGGGTGGTGTCATCTGCATATCTGAGGTTATTGATATTTCTCCCAGCAATCTTGATTCCAGCTGTGTTTCTTCCAGTCCAGCGTTTCTCATTTTGTACTCTGCATATAAGTTAAATAAACAGGGTGGCAATATACAGCCTTGACGAACTCCTTTTCCTATTTGGAACTAGTCTGTTGTTCCATGTCCAGTTCTAACTGTTGCTTCCTGACCTGCATACAAATTTCTCAAGAGGCAGATCAGGTGGTCTGGTATTCCCATCTCTTTCAGAATTTTCCACAATTGATTATGATCCACACAGTCAAAGGCTTTGGCATAGTCAATAAAGCAGAAATAGATGTTTTTCTGGAACTCTCTTGCTTTTTCTATGATCCAGCAGATGTTGGCAATTTGATCTCTGGTTCCTCTGCCTTTTCTAAAACCAGCTTGAACATCAGGAAGTTCACAGTTCACATATTGCTGAAGCCTGGCTTGAGAATTTTGAGCATTACTTTACTAGCATGTCAGATGAGTGGAATTGTGTGGTAGTTTGAGCATTCTTTGGGATTGGAATGAAAACTGACCTTTTCCAGTCCTGTGGCCACTTCTGAGTTTTCCAAATTCGCTGGCATATTGAGTGCAGCACTTTCACAGCATCATCTTTCAGGATTTGGAATAGCTCAACTGGAATTCCATCACCTCCACTAGCTTTGTTCGTAGTGATGCTTTCTAAGGCCCACTTGACTTCACATTCCAGAATGTCTGGCTCTAGGTCAGTGATCACACCATCGTGATTATCTGGGTCATGAAGATCTTTTTTGTACAGTTCTTCTGTGTATTCTTGCCATCTCTTCTTAATATCTTCTGCTTCTATTAGGTCCATACCATTTCTGTCCTTTATCGAGCTCACCTTTGCATGAAATGTTCCTTTGGTATTTCTGATTTTCTTGAAGAGATCCCTAGTCTTTCCCATTCTGTTGTTTTCCTCTATTTCTTTGCATTGATCACTGAAGAAGGCTTTCTTATCTCTTCTTGCTATTCTTTGGAACTCTGCATTCAGATGTTTATATCTTTCCTTTTCTCCTTTGCTTTTCGCTTCTCTTCTTTTCACAGCTATTTGTAAGGCCTCCCCAGACAGCCATTTTCCTTTTTTGCATTTCTTTTCTATGGGAATGGTCTTGATCCCTGTCTCCTGTACAATGTCACGAACCTCATTCCATTGTTCATCAGGCACTCTATCTCTCAGATCTAGGCCCTTAAATTTATTTCTCACTTCCACTGCATAATCATAAGGGATTTGATTTCAGTCATACCTGAAGGACTGCAGCCTACTAGCCTTAAATACAATTTTAAAACTTACTGCCATTAGTCATTAGAAGTCTTTCATGATCCCAGGCCTTTCCTTAGCTTTGAGACCTGCATTGTTTCTATCAGGCCAGTCAAGCCTTATTTAGATAAAGAAATGCCTAAGTTGCATCCTCCAGGCTTCTGTCTTATCACCAGGTTGTGAAACAGCCAACAGGGGAGTCTGGCTCAGTTTGCTGTTGTCTCCCCAGAGCTGATCATGGGCGGATTTAACAATCCCTCAGTGACAACAGGGGGTGGTGCACACTCCTAAACATGGAGGAGTCTGCTCCTGGTTACAATCCCAGTCCTCATAAGAAGCTTTACAAAGTCTGTATCTGGTGGCCTCGTGGGCACGCTGCCCTCTGCATGCCAGCCTGGGTGCCAAGCCCACGTATCGCCCTCTGTTAAGGGAGCTGTAGTAGTCAAGGACTCCAGTCCTCCTCTCCCAGCAAGCTCTTCACATATTTACATTCCTGGGCCTTCTTATCTGAGGTCTTGGGCAGCTCGGCCAAGGCCTCCTGATGGGGGCAAGAGGGGGAAACCTTGAAAACACCTCTCCCCACTCTGACTCAGTGCCCAGGACTTCTCCACTCCCAGCCTTACCCATCACCCCCACCCTATCCCAGAGGCTTGCGTTGGCTCCCTCAACAGCGAGACAACAAGCCCCCACGTCCATACTTTTAACCTGACCTTCAACTGGTGCACCTTTCCATGGTGGGGGTGGGGGGATGGATCAGGGAAAGTTGGTGTTTTCTCTGGTTTTAGACTCTGGCTTACACCATCATGGTAAGTCGTTGAAGGCTTAACTTTTTCATTTTTGGTGTGTTACTTTAAAGCTGCTCTGACTCCTAGAAGCTTAATATGCCTTCTCTCTGCTCAGCTGAGCTCCTGGCAGATGTCAGGCTTTAACCCAGGGAGTGACTGATAGAGCCCTTGGAAAGACTCTAGTTCAGTGATTCTCCAAGGTTCAAGGCTGCTTGCATCATAATCACCCGGTACACTTGCAAATAATGAAAATTCTGGAGTCCCACCCTGAACCGACTGAGCCAAAATACTTGAGGGTAGGGAGGGATTTTATATTTGAAAAAGCTATCCAGCCAGTTTTGTGTTACAGCTACAATAATAGGAGTTGAAAGAAAGAATACAAGTATCTATCTAATTAAGGTAATTAGAAGTCACTGGGGTCAGAATCATGGCGTCAGAATAGGGAGTAGTAAAAAGCACATTAAATTATATTCTATTACCAAGGACCTGTGTGACCTTAAGCAAGCCACTTCGTCTCCCTGGGCCTGAATGGACTCACCTCTAAGATGAGAGGTCGAGTATGACAATCTGACCTCCAATCTGCCCAGGATCATATATATTCTCCTTCATTGTAGATCTCGTATCCACACTGGCCATCCCACGTTGATGAATAATTAACTAGCTGAGCGGAAATGGCTGTTTTCTCCATGTGGAAACTAATTCTGGCCTATATAGCATGTTATTGAAATTCGTGCTTCCTTCTAGTCTTTTAAAAGGAGTTTTAGGTCAAAGCCTCTTACCAAAGGTGGTCTCACTGAGCTAGGCTGTGGGCCACATGCCAGTTTACCTCTTGGACTCTCGTGTGTGTGTGTGTGCACGTGTGTGTGTGTGTGTTGGGATGAGGATAGGTACCAAGGAGGTAAAAGTCATGGTCTTGATAATCATGCTAATCAAACACGAAGCAGATTTCTATAGTTAGAGCATTGGTTTTTATTCCCTTGCAGGTTTTGTTTTATTTTTGATTATTTTCTTTTACCTATTCTTTGCAAAATATCCAAAGAGGCTTCATTGTCAGGCAGTTAGGAAAATTAAGGCTATTTCTCTAACAGAGTTATTTTTCATTTGAGTGATTGCATTTCATAAAGTGAAAGGGACCTTCTAACAGCAGTGCATCTCATTCCTGACAGCCTTCCTCTGTTAATTAGCATCTCGCTCCTCGATGGCATCCACAATAATTAAATTTTTAAAAATCTGCATTGGGTTGCTAATCAAGGATATGTTTACAGAAAATAAGGGCTTTGGAATTAAACATTGGAATTAAGCATTGCTTCTAATTAGGAGAATGTAGGTAAAGTATTCTGGAGACAAAATTCTAAAATGAAAAAGTCTTAGAGGCTACCTGGTTTAGCCTCTAATCACAACTAGGAAAGCCTGGATGTTAAAGATTTTAGTTAAAGATTTCTTGGTTACATTTCCCAACCTCTCGAAGCCTCAGTTTCATCCTTAATAAAATGCAATTAATAATTTATATGTCACAAGGATGTTGTAAGAATTAGAGTTAGCATTGTATATAAAGAGATTAGCACAGGTTATGGCCCATGGTAGTAGCCTGATAAATGCTGAATGCTGTTATTCATGATAAATTTAGCCCAGAGTTGTTCTTCATTCTCCATAGTTGTTACTTAAGGAAGAACACATGGTTAAATGATTCTCCCAATCGTGTTTGTCTACGGACTCTTCTAGAAATTCTGGCATTCCGATTTTCTGAAATAATCATCTGGTATAGACAACTGAATAGAGCAAAGAAAACTGTCCATCTGAGAACAGACATCTCAATAATTTGTATGTACTTTGGCAGGAAGTTTATAAATGTTGAGTTGGATTATGTCCATCTTACTGATGACTGAATCAAAATGAAAGGAATTAAATTCTTATGACGTGCACTAGGGAGATCATAGACTCTTAATGTCTCTCAAATCATGAGCAGCGTAAGAATCTGATGGAACTGCAAACCATTCTCCCCAAAATGCCAGACACACACTCCTAAACATGTCTGCATCTAGTCGCAAAGAAGTTCTTGGGCCCCGTATGTTTTGTAACAATCCGTGGGGCCCCTGCTTTATAAAGTAATCCATTAGGAATCAGCTGAGATTAATGGGCTAGATCATCCTTAGATAATTTTCTCTGTATACCAAAAGAGGAGCTTTGAAATTTTAGAAACCAGATATGACAATTTTAAAATTTCAGTTCTTAGTCAAAATAACATTACATCTGTTCAGCTAGATGAATGTTTCTACTATTCTGGTCACTAGACAAGATGGTTAGGTCTGGCTGGTTATATTTGTACACATCTGATAGGTGTTGGATAGGGAAGACAAGATCTTTAAGGATAGTTTTCTTCTAAAAGCTCCCTGGAGCTAAAACTTATATCCTAAAATCATAAAAAAGATGATCTTTTTTCCCACCTGTGTAACTGCTTGCCTTCATAAGACCTTACTTCTTCCGCTCTGGACCTCTTCCCACCAATCTCAGCAATTCATGTTAGATGATCTGTATAAGCTGACACCTTCAATTTCAAATTGGAGGATCCTTTTAAAAGGAAAAGGCTAGAAAAAAAATGATCTGATCTGACCCCTCTATTTTATAGATGATTAATTGAGCACTCAATTGGAGATTACTTTGCCTAAGGTCACATAGCTAGTGGTATGCCTGGGACTTGAAGCCAGGTGTTCCCTGCCCTTTTCACTGCTTAGATGGTCTTTCCTTCAATTTGGCTTGGGGCTGCCGACGCTAGTCTTAGCTTGTGCCTGTAGACTTTGCTCTCTGTCCATCCTCTACCTGTTGAAACTGAGCTCAGATTCTGAGCACAGCTTTTCTTCTGGACCCAAGAGCTTCAGATTCGCTTGTTTCTGATTGAGCATCTGGATTTGCTCTTCCGTAATCAGATATCTTTCCAGCTCCTCCAAGTAGGTCGGCCTCACTCAGCCTGTCTTGCTTAGCTGCCGTGGCCATCATAACTGAGATACCAGAGACTAAACCGCAACTCCACAGGTGGTCCCAGGGCTCCTGGAGTGATGCTGGGCTCTCTAGCAACTGCACATCTTTTCCAGCTACGGCCCAGGCCAAGGCACTCTGTTCTTCTGCTACCGTGAACCTCATCTACTGAACGTGACATGAGGGGACTGCTTTGTCTTCTCTGTAGAGAATATGGATGATATTCTAGGGTAACCTGCTTATTAGGAAGGATAATAGTAATCTGTAAGTTTAAACACTTCCTCTATCACTCAACCATGGCACCTGACTTAACATTTAAAGATTTCTCACCACACAACATCAGAAAGCAGAAATAAGGATGAATAAAAAGGTGTGGCCATATAGTGTGAGACAGACTTTTTTTCCTCTGTATTAAGTATTAGACTATTGAATAACTATTTTGAAGGGGAAATGTTGCTAAATCCCTTTTTGGTAGCATACACTAAGATAAATTCCAGGGGGATTTAGAAAATAAATATCTAATAAAAGACACATAAATGTATATTTATATAATTTGGGGTTGCAAGGATTTTCCTGAGCATAAAAAAAAGGAAAAAAAAGAACTTAGAGACTGATAAAGGTAACTGTATACATAGTAACTTCATTAAATTAAAAATTACATGTAAATAAAATTAAAAGATAAATGTCAACTAACCGAGCATTAGTAGCTTTTCTAACTAAGACCATAAAACAAAATCAAGGTCATAAACAGCAATCACAGATGATAAATGGCAAAAGAATATAAAATATTTGAGCTTCATTAGTAATGAAATAAAAGCATATAAAGATGAGATGCCATTTTCACCTATCAAAGTAGCAAACATTTAAAAGATAAATATAGGTTTGATAAGGCTTTAGGAAACTGGCACTTTCACACATATATTGCTGATGGGAATATAAAATGGTACAGTCTTTCTAGACTAACTTGACAATATGTATCAGGATCATTAAAGTAGGCATTCCCTTTGACACCAAAATTTCAGTTGTAAATGTTTATCTTCAGGAAATTATCAGAAACAGTAACTGCTATCAATGGACAAGGGTGTTTAAGCACAAATGGCTTTAGTAAGATTTGCATTTACATAATGACTCCCCTTGTGGCTCAGACGGTAAAGCATCTGCCTACAATATGGGAGACCCGAGTTTGATCCCTGGGTCAGGAAGATCCTCTGGAGAAGGAAATGAAAAGATAAAAGTCCTGTTTTTAATTCTTATGTCCCCTGATGTGTTTTGTCAGCTTTACGACTGGGCTAACCCTAACCTAAAAAGAAAAGGGATAGTTTTAAAAACATGGTATTCCTAATACTACCCACAGGAGACTATCTGTGGGTAGTCTCGGTGGGAATAACCAGAAGTGAGAAGGCCTTAGAGCTGAGTGGGAGGAGGGCATGCGTTTCTAAAGGTCAGGGAAGATTGATTTGGATACAGACGGATGAAAAAATTTGCAGAATAGTGTGTGAATTAAGATCCCAATTTTGTAAGACAAGTGTGTGCAAGAAACCTACCTCGAGATGTTAACTGGAAGAGAACTTACTATTTTTGGTAGTTTTCTACTATAACCGTATATTCAGAAAAGAATATATGCTATTTAAAAAGAAGGAGAAGCAGCTTCTTACAGGTGATCAGAAGCTTTCTGGGCCTTACTTTGCTTCCAGGGCTAGAGCGAAGATGCCAGCGGCCAGGGGTGCAGAGGCTGAGGTGCCCGTATGGGTCTCCGTGCAGTCATTGTGCAGGTCAGCGCTCGTCTGGGGGGTATCAGGAGAGAGAAACGTGGGAGAACATGTGAGGCGTGTGATCCTGGCCCTGGGGGTTAACCCTACCGAGGGCTGCATCTGCTCTGATCAGGAAGCCCAGCTGATGCGATTCCCTACTTCCTCTTCTGAACCACAGGCGGATGTTTGCCATCTGCTGATATTTTATCTCCCTCTCCTCTATATGCAACTTGTCTATAATTCTGGCATCAGAATGCCTTTTCTGGGGATGAAGTCCTCCCACTGTGAATTTTTTTTTTTCCTCTACTGAGATTCCCAAATGAAACGCTGTCTGTAAAAAAGGGACTGTTTCAGAATCACTGTGAATCATGCTGGCCCATTAATCATCAGGTCCATTGTGTTTGGCCTGGCATATTTAGAAATTTTGCCTCATTCCCAGCTCCCCATTGCCTTCAGATTGACATTTGCCTGCCTCTTCAGCAAAAGGAAGTTGTGCTGATTTTGGCCACTTGAACTGCTTGTGCAAAACGTGTTGAGTGTGTTTCGCTTGCACTCACTGTTGATGTCTTCTGATGGCCAGGAGTTAGCATCATATTTTCACTTTGAAAATGGTGAGTTTTTCAAATGAAAGTGTGCTAGACACAGACCTGGGCTCAAATTCTAAACTTGCCACTCAGTAGATGTGTCCCATGGGCAAGTCACTTGGTTGTCCCTGTCTGTCAAGTGAGGTTGACACTTCTTGACTCATATTCTGAAGCTGAAATGAGATCCTGTCTGTGAAAGCAAATTTTCACACAATGCCATTGCACGTAAGGAATTACCTGGGCTAATTTTAGCTTACTGAAGAGGTTGCTGAAATGAAGGGAAGAAACCAAAAAGACTTCCAATTAGTCTTCCTTAAGGACCACTGTGTTGTTGGTTGAACCAGAAGTTGGGCCAAAGGACTGCTAGCAAGACACCTACCCAGGCTCTTGCACTGTGATTTTCAGCTAGAGATTTCAATGTGTGGGAGGGAAGTGTAAAAAAATAATCTGTTCCATTATCACCTCCTTTGGCTTCCCACTTGGAGTCGCTGAATATCTCAGGTGACAGTGGCTGTGCTCCTCCGAGGGCTGCGGAAGCAAGTTTGCCCTTTTACCTGTTGACGCGAGTAAGCCCCCAGAGATGACTCTGCTGAGGAAGAGGTTTGCGTAAGACAAAGGCTGTGTTACTGCAACTGTCTCAAATAGACACCACCAGCTGTCTCTTCTATGGCTGGTGTTCCTAAAGAGGGATCTTTACAAAGATGCAAATTCTTCCTCCTGCTTCGGAGCAGAGTGGCTCAGATGAGGGTCTGTCTATGAAATGGTGACTCTGTGATGGACAACAGGCCATTTTTTTTGAAAAGCTACTCTGGACACCCCTGGGATCATTAAGAGCTGGAGGCTGTGCATGCAGGCAGGACACACGTCTCACAGGCTCCTTTCAAAGGCTCTAAGTTATCTCTGCTGTCAAGAGGCCCTGGGTGGAATGTCACCGTCTCTTTGAGTAATTGAAAATACCAGAATGAGAGGTAGGCCAGGGCTTCCAAGTTGAGACCCCAGTTTTACTGTCTTAACTAGAGTAGGTTGCAGAGACAGAGTTCTAGAAGAGTGATCCTGCATGAAGATCTTAGTTCTGACAATTGTGTTGAGATGTCATTAATATGAATTTTACACACATTCCAAAGGCTAATTATTAGGGGGTTGACCCACAATCTAATTGGATCTTGACCTATTATTTTATTAAGGTCTACATGCTTTAGCTAGTTGGTTCTTCTCTGTGTCAGGAGTTAAGTTTGAGGCTTTCCATTTTTAAATTAAAAGTGCCTCTCTTTGTTCTCAAAGCCCCCGAATGGCCCTTCATCATCATGCCCTTGAAGGGAAATCCAATAATTGCCCTTGGCAGTCTGACTCATGGAAGAGAAGGCACAGCCAAGCGTGGGCTGGAGATGCTCTCTGAGCATATAACCTTCCTAAGCTGCTTATTCAGATGCTGAGAAGTTCACCTCAGGGGAAACTTAGGCTGTTATTTTCCTGTAGGTCATCCGTTCTTAGGAGACATAGCTGGTGCATGCTCCATACTTTTATTGTCCACTAAAGGGCAAGTCAGACATTCTCCCTGCTATTAGAGGATCAACAAGTACAAGGATGATAAGCCCCTACAACCCTAAAATCTCCTTTAAGGCTGTTTTCAGGGAGGCATCACACAAGCTGAAGAGCCATTTAGAGTCTTGGTCGTTGAATGACAAGTTGGTGGCTTCTCAGGGCTGAGTTTAGACATGACCGAGGGGCAACAACATCTTAGCAGATGTATCATTATCCCTGAGAGAGAAGACTTCCCAATACATACCCACCCTTCAGGTGAGTAACGTGTGAGTCTCCCTAACTGAGACAGGAAGCTTAAGCAAATCCATCTGACCCAAGGATCCTTTGGAAGGCGAACTGTGCTCTCCTACCTAAGCAGAGAGAAGCAGACAAAAGCAGCTTACGATTCGCTGGTCGGTGTAGTCCCCACTGCTGTACGAGGTGGCCAGCGTGGAGGAGCACTTCTCTGCGTACCAGGGGGATAGGCCTTGCTGCGAGGCACTGCTGATGGAGATGGTATAGATGCTGTCCGTGTACCCGTCGCAGTCACAGTTGTCTCCCTGACGCCCCCCGTTCCCGGAGGCCCAGACGAAGATAGAGCCCTTTCCTTGTCTGCCCTAAAGGAAAAGCCAAAATTTACCATGTCTGTTATCATCTGCTGAGATTGCTGTCATCGCCCAATAAAATCCCCAAGAAGTATATAAATGCATGCATGAGGTTCTCAGAGACAGGAATTTGTGATCAGTTTTGTCTCCAGGTCCTCCAGCAGGAGGACTCTCCCAAGACTGTGTGTTACAAGCCCCTGGTGGGCTCTGGCATGCTGGTCCTCCTCCATCCTCCTCTCTGGGATGGTGTGGAGTGAGGACTTTTCTTTTCTTTTTTTTCCGTATTATGTGGATTCATAATCTGGCCTTTAGCACTCACTCATTATTATTATTAGTATTTTGGCCGTTCCCTTGGCTTATGTCACTCCATTTGAGTCTTTGAACTTCCTCTCTTCATTTCTGGTTGAATCTTCTGGCTGACTGATAGCGTGACAAAATCAGGCATTATTCAGATCTGCTTTGCAGCTGCGTTAAAAGGGACTCTTCAATTGAATGGAACTCGTCAAGGCTACTCTTTCTATGGTTTTTCAATTTGTGCTTTCCAAAGTTTCTACTTTTGTTCCATCCTGTGCAGAACTAGGCCTTAGAATCTTGGCAAGGATGCCCTCAGCCCCAGTTTTAGAGCAACACAACCAAGGCAGAAGTGTCCACCAGGCACGTGTAGAGAGGGAGGCGGCACGCTCCTGCATTGAAGGCGCCTTTTCAGAGTGTCTGAAAGAAGTCTGGGGAGTAGTTTACCTAGGGTAGACATTCAGAAGCAGCAGGAAAATGAGAAAGGACCTATCCAGAGTACTTTTTTTTTTTTAAGTA
This sequence comes from Bos mutus, assembly GCF_027580195.1. Lineage (NCBI taxonomy): Eukaryota > Metazoa > Chordata > Mammalia > Artiodactyla > Bovidae > Bos > Bos mutus. The sequence continues at coordinate 26,996,262 of NC_091623.1, forward strand.
AATATTCTAAGAGGAATGAATATCTGTTGAATGTCAGGCCCAAATGGGGAAAACATTAACTTCCATCTCTCTGAAGAATGATTTGGGTCTCTAAATGCAGTTCAAATCATTAACAGCAGCAAGAAATTCACAACCATTTCTTTGCACGTAAGCTAAGTGTTCTTCCCTTCTCTTCCTTTTCCAGTGGTCAGCTTTCATTTCAACTGGGTCTGTGTTAAGCATCTCACCTGTTTGACACCATATTCAAAAGCCTTCTGGGCCAGTCGACCAGGCCCCTCCACAGTTTTCCCATCATCGTTAGGGCCCCAGCTTGCGCTGTAAATATCCACATGCCCAGGATTAAATCCAATTGAGCTGGCTTCAATAGCATCGGTCACAATGCCGTCTAGCATTCTTATGCCTGAACAGCAAAACAGACAAATACAAAATATGTTGATGTCAGTGTGTGCATGCAGGATGGCACAAGGCTCTTAATATTTTATTCTTCAAAGGACTATCCAAAGAGTCAAAAACAGGGTAACCATTGTATGTCCCAAATGCCTGTGACCCAGCTGCTAACAGCACCATGGGGAGATACAAGCCACTGCCTCCAGAAGCTTTCTTTATCTGCCCTTTAGAGGTAACTATTTGTGCTATGCAGTGGGCATGGTTGTTGTCGATTATAAAATGTCATGGGCATGTAGACACTGCTGTACTTAAATTGGGTAACTGACAAGGACCTACTGTGTAGCACAGGGAACAGTGTTATATGGCAGTCTGGGTGGGAGGGGAGTTTGGGGGAGAGTGGATACATGTATATGTATGGCTGAGTCCCTTTGCTGTTCATCTGAAATGATCACAACATTGTTTGTGAATTGGCTCTACCCCAATACAAAATGAAATGTTTTTAAAAAAGCTAAAGTATAATCAGTAAGAATAAAGGCTTATTTTTCCACTGGAAAAAAATGTCTCCCCTCCCCCTGCTGACCTAATAAGCTGAAAATGATGGGACAGTTTTCAGAAAGAGGCATCAAACAACCCTCTGTCAACATGCCTGCTTATGACTATCCCATCAACGGCTGTGGCCCAGCCAGCGCTTTACAAAGGGCTCTGTACGGGAACCTGTGCAGCTTGAGAAGACCTACCTACAAAAGAAGACTAACAAGTAGGGAAAGAACTCCTGTTTCTAAGCACTGATTGAAAATAACCCAGAGGCCATTCTTTTATGTGTTTGCTAAGAAACATTTGCAAAGGAACATGCTTCCTTTTCTCCTAAATAATTTCAAGGATGAAATCATTGCCATGGATTTCACTCCTGAGGGGGAATCGTTTTTCATCCGGAGAAGGCAGATGCAGTGGCTCATTGTGCTTTCCAACAGGCTGTCGCCCATCATCAGACTCACGGACGCAAGAGCCAGGAAGGCAAAAGCAGTTTAGACAGATATCGGCAGCTACCTGGTTAGTGCTGGCTTCAGGCTAATGATGCAACGGAGTGCACGGCCTCAGGTTTTCACATGACTGTTTACGATGGAGCATGGGTAAAGGAACGTGGAGCTGACATGACTAATAGAAGTCACATTTATTTTTTTTAAGAAAATTGTTTAAAATGCATTTGGGGGGAAAAAAAATCCCAGCTTTACTATTTGCTAGCTCTATGATCTTGGGCAAGCCACTTCTTTGTGCCTCAGTTTCTTCAACTGTAAAATGGGTTTGATCACAGCTCATGTGCATTGAGGATATATTGTATGCAGTTACCATTACACAGGCCTTAAATGTGTGAACTCATCTATCCATATGAGAACCATTTGAGGCGGATGCTGTAATTTTTCCCAGGGAGAGAGACTGAGGTCAGAGAGGGACGGGGACTTGTCCAAGGCCACATGGCTTGCAACTGGGACTTGAAGCCCAGAAATCTGGTGCTCAGATCCATCCTGTTAACTTCCAGGATGTAGATCCTGTCTTGGGAGTTAAATGATGGACACACAGTAGGTGTGTTTTAGTTTCCTTGAGGATCTTGCTTCTGATTCCTCCTTTGTAAAATGAAAGGGTGAGATGATTCTCTCACAGACTATAGCTACTTTGTTCATCACTCCTTAGAAAGGGCTTTCTTTTTCTAGGTGATAATGTAATTTGTGCTCCTGCCTTCATTTTCTGTAGATTAACATGTCACTTTGACAACGCTGGCATCAAAGGAATCAGGAATGACACCTAAAACCTAGGAGTATGTGCTATGTTAGTGAGAGATGCATTCTGTAAGCTAGGATGTATATTTATTTGATTTCTGAAAAGGATTACAAAACCACATTCAAGGTATGCTCATGTAGAGCTTGAAAGAGTCTCACCATCATGGCCATGTTCTACAATGAATCTTTTTTGTTGTGATTTTAGAAAGCAAATTAAGTGCAAAACCAATAATGTCTCCATGAGCTCCAGAGGAAAGGCTAGTGTGAAGAGGAGAGGCAAGTGCTTTATTCTCTCTGATCCCCTGCAGATCCAGAGGAACCTGGATGGCAGCATTGGGCTCTCTTGTCTTCACGTCGGTGTCAGCCAACTGACACGGCGGCAGGAGGTTGGGGGGTGAGGGGAGAACGAAGTGCTCCTTTCAGGATCCTCCCTGCCTCGAAGCCCCTCTGCTGTTGTACTCCGGGCCCCAGCTCTTGTCCTGTGGCTGTCTCATGTGGCCACAGCTTTCTCTTCCCAGGTTCCATGACTACTTCCTCCCGCGGCTCCACTAGGTCTGAAGGTGGTAACATCTGCTTGCAACAGCCACTTGTTCCCTTGGACTCTTGTAAATAGTTCCTTTATCAAATTGTGCTGATGGAACTTACCGTATGCTTACCCATAAAGACATTGAAACAACCAGAGATTCTAAATTCTTGCTACTACAGATAACCTTTGTCTTCTTTCTGTGATACATATGCATTCTTTTTATTTAATTTTTGACTGTTCATTGTGAACTGAAGGACTACAGAACCGAGAGGCAGGGAAAGTCTTTGCCTAAATTTACCTTTTCCTTCTGTTCTCTTAGCCAGAACTCAATAACAAGCCCTTCTAAATCAGAACACAGAGAAAATCAGATTTGCTTCAAAAGCTATTCAACATTTCCATCCCGCCCTCTCCTCCCCCAGAAGAGAGGTATGGGCTTTATTCAGGTATCATTTTTTGAGAACCCAGATCCACTGATTTGCAGATTTCAAATCACACTCAAGCTCTGTAGTAAATTTTGCATGGGGTTCACTTCTCCCTCTGGTTGTTGAAAAGTCCCCTCTGCCCACCCCATTTACACCAGTTAACACAAGACTCAAAGCGCGAATCTACGGGAACGACCCTCTGCTTTACCTCCAACTTTGGAATTGTATGCAACTCCGACCCCACACTTGTGATTATTTGCTTGCATCGCAATTTCTCCTGCACATCTGGTTCCATGTCTGAGGATGAGAAAATAGAATTTATAAAATGTAAATGAGGGCAAACATTGGTTTTGCATACAAATCGATGGTCCATGGATATACTAACTTTTCGTCAGCCTGTTGCTGGTTTTTATCCCATCAGTGTTAGATGACGTGTAGATAGGTGAAGGGAACAAGTACCAGAGCCCAAGTATATGAGTTTAAATTCTAGCTTCTGCTAGGTATATGACCTTGGGAAAGTGACTGGTCCTCCAAAAGATGTGGCATCCCATGAAACACTAAGTATTCAGAACACTTAGAACAGTGGCTGGTATACAGAAAGAACCAGGAAGTGTTAGCTATTAATACTTCCTATGAGCAGTCCCATGCTTTTTGGTGTTGAAGTGACCCCTTCCCTCCGGCTCCCCCACTAGTGACTTCCTTGGATTAGGTTAATCTGGACCAGTCTTAAGGGGATATGTAGAACAGAGCCCCCCTTTCAAGGCCTCCTCTCCTCTTCTAACCATACACCAGACTAAAACATCTGATGGTTTCCTGGTCCCAAGGGGATTTCGAAATGTTTAACAAGGCACTCCAGGCTATTTGGGATGCCAGGGTGCTCCTGCAACTCTAATTGGGACCAGAAGCCTGAAAAAGACTAGTTTTGCAACCAGATGATGAAGGTAATTTACGATTTCAGAACATTTGGGGGAAAAGAAAATCCATCTTAAACAGACCAAAGTATAAAAGTATCATTTCTGAAATTCTAGACATAGTGATTATCTTTTCCTGTCACCTTCCTGACTTGAGGAAGGTAAATAAGTTGAGGGAACTTTAATGTGAAGTTGGTTGCTTCATGATTTTATTCCATTGTGAAAGCTTCCAGGAGCAGCACAAAGGCTGTGGACACCTTTGGAGGAGCCGCTGACCACATATGCTGACACAGGGAAAAAGAGCAAGGGTTAGGTCTGAGCAAATGTCAGCCAGCTCCTTCTGATTACTACTCTACTGGACATCTATTTAGGCCAGAATGAAATAGAAAATTTCTGAATTGACTGGTCTTTTAAAATAAACCAGTTTCACTTTTCTTTTTTTACCTAAAATACCAAAGATGATTTCCTGGTCTCCTTCCACTGAATGATGGCCTCCTTTATGTTAATACTGGATAGGAGTCCTAAGTCAGAACAATGCAATTCACAGTCTTCCCTGATGTAGCAGGCACCAACTTGTTTTCGGTCTTCCAGCATTGTCCCATCTGGGGAAGTAACCCTCAGCCATTCCTTGTGAGTCTCTATCATGAGACTTGTCCTCCCAGACATCTTTCAAGAACTGATGCTTAAGTGCCTTGTGAGCCTTGTGGATCTTGCTATGAGGCATTCTCTGTTGAAAATGAAGCTAAGGGGAGGTGAGAAGCGCCAGGAGATGGAGCTAGAGTAATTGGTGTCCTCAAGGCATATTATTTGAGTTTCTGGATCTTGCCATGCCTACAGCTGATCATCTCTTGGGTAAAAAATATTTTTAAACCTCCATTTTACTTAATTTTCAAGTTAGGATTCTCTCACTTGCAACTGAAGCTGTCCTGACCAATATACATCTATTCTCTGCAAAATGCATGCATATTGAACATGAAGAAGGCATCTTATGCTTCTTTGGGGGCTTAGCCCTCTCTACCTTTGTAGAAGGGAAAATTCAGTTGCCATTCTCTGAGAAATATGCTACCAGAAGTCACCGTCACCTGAATTTCTGTTCATACAAAATGGAAGACAGGACCCAAGATAGCAAAGTCTCCAGGTGGATAGATAGAACTTACAGAAGCAGCCTGTGAGCAGACATCTGCAGCATTATACCTCTGTCCTAAAAATGATGCGGCATGACACTACCTATTATCTCTCTTTACATACTAAGGACTATTTTCTTTAAAAAATGTAGGATCATGTACAAATAGGGATTGATATCTTTTCCTCCTCTTATCCTCACTTCTCACCTCTGTTCCTTGAGAAAAAGAAGACTTTATCAAAGTGCTTCCATGTCATTCTTTTTAGACCTATGGCTTTCTTCCCTTAAATCAGCCTCTGGGGTAAAAGCAACCTCTATTATCTTAGAACAATGGTTGTAACTGGCATTTAAACAAATTTATGTTTGAAAAATTATTTCAGAAGGTAATTTAAAGACTACCACGGCACTTGTTAAAATATCCTTGCCATATATGTTATATAGCTAGAAAAATAATCTGAAATTTTTGTTGAAATATTGATTACAAATTCATGCTAGATTACTAGTAAGGGTTACCTGTACTTTTAAGATTTTGTTATTTAGTGATGCCTCTCTTGATTTCCAGAGGAGAATTCAAACGCAGCTTTTATTAACTTCATTTACATAGTAATAAAGAACAGCAGCAACACAGATCGTTTGGAGAGATAAAGCCCTTGGAACTGGGAGATAATAGGTCTCTAACTGCTGTGAAGGCCAAAACAAAATGGGGCAATTCATTTTCTAAACCTAAGGGATTTATTTCTGACACTATGCTGGAAGGGTAACTAACTCTATTTTTTTATTGTGCCTTTTGATAAATGATGGAGATGTTAGCTTTTTGGTTGATAATCAAGAGGACCCTGAGAGATAGTTGCTTTTTGTGTAATTTTCAAATAGCAGATTCCGAATTGGCTCAGAAAATTGACTTGTCTCTGCTTCTGCTCTTATCAGATAATATTATTCTTGTCATGCTTTTTTCCTCACTGAAAGGAGTTCTACCTTAGTTGCTAAATGAGAAGCCTTAATCATCATTATCATAGTACATGTTTAACTTGTTCTATGTACCAGACACGATCCAAGTCAATTATATATATAAACCTATTTAATCCCCACAAATCCCCAATGAAATAGGTACCATCATTATCTCTTTGGTTGTTGTTCAGTCGCTCAGTGGTGTCTGACTCTTTGAGACCCCATGGACTGCAGCATATCAGGCTCCCCTGTCCTTTATCATCTGCAGGAGTTTGCTCAAACTCAAGTCCATTGAGTCGGTGATGCCATCCAACCATCTCATCCTGTGTCATCCCCTTCTCCTGCCTTCAGTCTTTCCCAGCACCAGGTCTTTTCTAATGTGTCAGCTCTTTGCATCAGGTGGCCAAAAGTATTGGAGCTTCAGTATCAGTCCTTCTAGTGAATATTAAGCATTGATTTCCTTTAGGATTGAGTGTTTTGATCTCCTTGCAGTCCAAGGGAGTCTCAAGAGTCTTCTCCAACATCACAGTTCAAAAGCATCAATTCTTTGGTGCTCAGCTTTCTTTATGATCCAACTCTCACATCCATACAGGATTACTGGAAAAACCATAGCTTTGACTATACAGACCTTTGTCAGCAAAGTAGTCTCCCTGCCTTTTAATATGCTGTGTAGGTTGGTCATAACTTTTCTTCCAGGGAGGAAGTGTCTTTTAATATCATGGCTGAAGTCACCATCTGCAGTGATTTTGGAGCCCAAGAAAATAAAAGTCTGTCACAGTAGATGATAAAACTGGTCACAAAGTTAAATAATTTGCTCATGGTCACTCAGCTATTAAGTGAAAGATCTAAGATTTGAACTAAATCTAACTGTAAAGTCTGTGCTCTTAAGTGTTTGGCTCTACTGTCCTAATCCTATGCTACGTGCATGGTCCATGGTCTGCTGTGCTCTAGAAGCTCACAGTTTTCAGGCACAAATTAAATAAAATTGTATAGGCTGCTATTTTGGGGCCTTTGAAACTCTGTGAATTGGCTATCATCAGTACCATGAGTTGCAAGTCCCTTTTGTTTGGCAGTGGGAAAGAAGGACACCTGAGTTCCCCTTTTCACAAGTACAAAACTCCAAGAATATCATTTCACCAGGTATTCACCTATCACGCGTCTGCCACACAAATCATCACCCATGTTGGATCCTGGACCAGACCCAAGGCACTGCCTAAGCAAGAGGCTGGGCTGACACCTCCAGCTAACAGTGTCCTCAGCTGAACCCATGTGGGTGGGAGCGGATTTCCCTCTTAGTCTTGACCAAGGGAAAGGAATGAGAGTTGTCACTTCTAGTTCATTCTAGGAAGAGTGCCCTTTTCTTCTCAGCACTTATTGCCCATTTCCTAAGGTAGTTTCTTTTAGGAGAGTAGGTAAACAGGGACCTTGTCATCTTGTTTTGAGACAAAATTAAAAAAAAAAAAAAAAGGCAGAGTGAGGTGAGTGACTTCCTCAAAGCCATCCTCCTTTCTGGTGATTGGCAAAGCTGTCACTACCAGCCAGGCTAACATTGCAAGGTCCTGCTGTAAAAGGATAGAAGTTCCTCCTGCTCCCACACTGCCCTCACTCAGAAATATGGCTGAACATTTGTCTGGGGAGTCCTACTCTAAGCTTCTGAGACATCCCACTTTCCTCCAAGGGGGCCCCCCTCATGGTTCCTATTGTGTTGTTAATGGAATATTCTAACCTGTAGGGCTGCTTGCGGTTGACCCCTTTAAAAGATAAATGCTAGAAGAAATAAGTGGTACTGAAGGAAAGTAAATGGTGCCTCCCCAAACCTCCCCTTCCCCCCGAGGGAAGAAATAACCACCCAGAAGTTGAAGCCAAGTCCTTGAGCTCCAGACTCCCTCCCTGGGGTTTGTGAGCCTTCTGGAGGAGGACAATCCAATGTAACAGCTTTCAGTCAACAATACCACACCAGCCACGTGGGAATTCTGAGACAATCAGGGAGAAACTGAGAGGGAAAGTGAAAGTGAGAGAGAGAGAGAGAGAACTGATTGACCCAAGTTGGATACTAATCCAAGAGGGAGGAAGAAAGGAAAGGGAAGTATATTACATGACAGACACAAAGAGCTTTTCCCTGCTTGCTCTTTCCACCCCATCTACCCCACCCCCTCCACACACCTTGTAGCAGTACTCATTTTGCCTTGACTTTTTTCTCTTTTGGTATGAGTTTCTTTTGGGTGAAGCAAATGAAAGAGTGAAATGTCTCCTTCAAGTCTGTGAAAGATGTCTTTATGCACAAAGATGAGTTTTCCCATGGGCATGGACATGGGGCTGTGTGCCTAGAGGGTGAAGTTCCTTTGGAGCTAAGAAAAAAGGCTAAAATGTCTCCTGCCTTTGGGTCTTCATTTGCCTTGTTGCTTTGCCAAGTCTGGCTCTTAGCCTCACTCACTACCCGGTGGATACTCTGGAGAGTTAGTTTAGGGGTCAGAAGATGTCCTTTGCCTCTTCCTTTTAGCTTTAAAATAACCAGAAGAAACTCTGGAACAGACTAATTAGCCCAGTGCCCTGGAGACTGTGTTGGATTTGAGGGCCAAGCCTTATGGTGTATTTCTCTTGTCTGGTGTCTTTCCGCGCTCTTCTGAGGGGCCTAGGAAGCATGGTTGTGGCTACCATAAGAAGTCGTAGGGATTTGTTATTTTGGCCATCTCTATTTCTCTTCATGGCTAGCAACAAGCATGTTGGTAATAGTAAAAGATCCATAGAGGAAGTAGGTGCAATGGTAATGGAGTGAAGATTTTTATTCTTTAATGCTTTGGACTGCAAGCAAATCAAACCAATGAATCTTAAAGGAAATCAGCCCTGAGTATTCATTGAAAGAACTGTTGCTGAAGCTGAGGCTCTAATAAATACTTTGCTACCTGTTGTATGGCTGACTCGTTGGAAAAGACCCTGATGCTGATAAAGACTGAAGGCAAAAGGAGAAAGGGACAGCAGAGCATGAGATGGTTAGATAGCATCATCAACTCAGTGGATGTGAGTCTGAGCAGGCTCTGGGAGATAGTGAAAGACAGGGAAGCCTGGTGTGCTGCAGTCCATGGGATCTCAAAGAGTCAAACATGATTTAGTGACTGAACAAGAATAAATGTCCCAAATATTTCTTCTAAAGCCATAGATATTCAGTAACATTTTGAGGGGAACATTTCACAGTATAAGAAGAAAGTTTAATTGAAATATAGTCCTATAAGCCAAAAGGAATATAAAAATAAAAGCTTCTGTTTCCTGTTTTAAAAGCAACAAAATGTTGTAGTATGGATGGTGTACATGACCATTTTCTGAGAGCAAAAATATGGATCATAGTTATAGTGTAATTTTCTCAAATAAGATGAAAGCATTTTAAAGCACTTACCCCACCCCCAAATCCACATTTACTTACTTGTTCTCATTTGTGGGATCATATCGGGGAAATGGATCATGGTCATTATCGTTAAAATCATAGCTGGCCTCCGGATCCTAAAGAGAAAGCAAAAATTACACTGTAGCATCAAAAAAAAAAAGCAGTGTTTTCCAAGTCTTCTTCAGTTCAGTTCAGCTCAGTCGCTCAGTTGTCTCTGACTCTTTGCGACCCCATGAATTACAGCACGCCAGGCCTCCTTGTCCATCACCAACTCCCGGAGTCCACCCAGACTCATGTCTATTGAGTAGGTGATGCCATCTAACCACCTCATCCTCTGTCATCACCTTCTCCTCCTGCCCTCAATCCCTCCCAGCATCAGGGTCTTTTCAAATGAGTCAGCTCTTCTCATGAGGTGGCCAAAGAACTGGAGTTTCAGCTTCAACATCAGTCCTTTCAATCTACCCCTGTCCTATTCCCATTCTGGCTGATGGCTTGAGAGTCTGCAGTTTAGAGTTTCTGGCCCCGTTTTTTATCATTCATCATAGCCAGAAACCAGGCAGAGATGACGTGCACAGAGAAGTGAGCCAACAATTCTCAGTGAATGTTTCCAAACCTATAGAATCTCATAGGCTATTAGAACAGGAGGAGTCAGAGTTTACTTAGTTCAATCATGTCATTTTCCAAATGAGAAAATTGAGGTCCAGAGAAGTGGAATGGTTCAACTGGCTCCAGAGCTAGTTAGTAACACTTTGACACTCATCTTTCCTAAGGATACAGGTGTAAAGAGCTGGCTGTGGGGTGGGGCTCAGGTCTACAGTGAGCTCCTTCAGCCACCCCAGTTACACTAAATAGACTTAAAACAGACTGCTATTCTCTGTATTTCTCTACTGCTTCTGCTTAGTCAGTCCTGTCCGACTCTTTGTGACCTCATGGACTGTAGCCTGCCAGGCTCCTCTGTCCGTGGGATTCTCCAGGCAAGAATACTGGAGTGCGTTGCCATGCCCTCCTCCAATAAAGAAGGCTGAGTACCAGAGAACTGAAGCTCTTGAATTGTGGTGCTGGAGAAGACTCTTAAGAGTCCCTTGGACTGCAAGGAGATCCAATCACCTTTTAATAATTGTGTCACCACTCAGGCTGTTCTTTATGTTTCTCTGTCTTAATAATTGCTAATCTTTTTTGTCTCTTTTCCACCCCATTTCCTTTGCTCTTTAGCTTTAGAACGTTGGTTGAGTAGAAAGGCTGGCATAAAGACAGGGGGTAGTATTCAAGATAAAACACAGATCTTTAAATCAAGACCTGAAATATTTTTAATTCATTAGTTTGCCTGTGCTGGGTCTCAGGTGTGGCTCATTGGGTCTTTGATCTCTGTTTCGGCATGTAAGATCTTTTAACTGTGGCCTGTGGAATATTCATTTGCAGGGTGTGAGCTCTTAGTTGTGGCATATGGGATCTATTAATAGTTCCTTGACCAGGGATCGAACTAAAGACCCCTGCTTTGGGCACATGGAGTCTTATCCACTGGACCATCAAGGAAGTCCCCTAAAGACCTAAAATATTATGGAGAACTTCATAAACAAGTAAATAATTTACTTCCCATTTTTGGTAAACTTTTCTCAGCTTGTCATTTTTGCAGTATGAAGTACATGCTTTGATTTGCATGGATGGAGTCACGTTCATATAACTTCACAATGTGAGAGCTATTGACCCACAGGGAATGTGAGGAGGATGACTGTGAAAATGATCTCAGACGTGAGGCTTGATCTGATTGCTTTCATGTTCCCCAGTACTGAGTGGCATAGAATTTGAATGGCTTTTTAATAATCTAGCCGGTATAAGTGCCTCCTCCAACCCCAACACACATAACTTTTGTACAGTCCTTGGCTTCAGTGAATTCTTTCAAAGTCTAGTGATACAAAAAAAAAAAAAAAGAAGAAGAAGAAGAAGAAAGAAAGAAAGAAATTTATGTGCACTGGCAGAGGGGTGAGGGAAATAGCCAAAGCTTGGCTCATCAACCCCAGGGCTCACTCAGAGCACCTCCTGCTTGAGGGAAGTGAAGCCTTAACTGTATGTCTGTGTAGACAGCTCCCTAAGCTGCAGCAATAGAAGGGCTTAGACTCACATAGTTGGCATAGATGTCTGTGTGATTCCACTCCAAGCCATCATCCAATACAGTGATAACAACACCTTTGCCTGTGATGCCTTTTTGCCAAACAGGTATCACGTGGAGATCCAGCTTGGGCAGGGTTGCAGTCATCCTTGTATCTTGCTGGTGAAAAAGAACAAAGAAGCGTTGGTAAAATCATTTGCTGCACAATGAGAACTGAAGCTCCAGTCTTGAGACCCATCTTTCTTTTTCTGGGGGTCATTCTATTCTTTAGAAGCAGGAAATTAGGTGAAATAAAAGACAAAGTTGAGGGGAGGACCAAGTGAATCATCATAGTTCTGCTCTTTTTCCAGTTGTTCCAATGGAAAATCACTCGAAAAGATGAATCACCCTGTGCCCCTTGTCTTTGAGCTGTGTGGCTTTGAAGAAGTTTATCCCTAAGTTGCTTTCATTTATAATAACATGCTCAAGCTTTTCATCTACTGAAGCTTTATTTGCTGCCCCAAGCTTCCATCTCCCCCAAATCCTAAACCTCCACTGCCACACTGAACATACTTTATTTTGTCTGGTTCACAGTTACTCGTGGATTTACAGTACCTGGAATGCCCACGAAGCTGTAGTCTTACCAGGACTTGGAATTGAACTGCCTGTTTCCAATTATAAGTTATTTAGGGAGTCAGTATCTGTGAGAGGTGATTTAGGATTTTTTTTTCAGGTAACTTTTCTGAGAGTTACAGTATGTGGGGCTGTAGGGAAGAGAGATTGGACAGCAAAGGCATACAGATATGAGCACATCTCCAAGCATTCAAGAGAGACGCATTAGAAGAAAGCCAGGTTTTTAGTGAAGGGATCAACAGGAAACTTACAAATGACAGCAATCAAAAGTATCAATGAATGCATTGCCCCCTGGCCGATGCCCATCAGAAAGAGGAGGAGCAAAACCAGAATTTTCTAGGCCAACATGAAGCTGAATCCCAGGAGGCTGGAACTGCACACAGATTGTTGGCCAAAGCCAGAGAAGGACTCTCTGTCAGTGGGAGGAACAATCGGAGACTGTGGCTGTTAAGAGTATGGCCTCTGGAACTATGAACTATGGTCCCACCACAAGAATCATGTGATTTTTGGCAAGTTATTCAACTTGCCAATGTCTCTGTTTCTTCATCTGTTAAAAGGAAATACTTATTATATGAACAACAAAATGTTGCGTGAGAACTAGATGAGTTAATTCATGTCAAACAGGATAGTATTAATATTTGGCACATGGTAGATGCACAGGTGTTAACGAGTGTCTTCTGCAGCAAGCAAGTATCACTTAGGTTAGGAGAGTTTCAAGAGGAATTGATCTCCTTTCCCATCCTATCTGCAACAAGGACGTCTAGACCTCAGCTTATGGTTCTCATGAAATTTTATCTTTTACAGTATTCTCAACAATAAGCACATCTATTCCATGTGTTACTATAGTAGAGGCTTAATGTGAAAACAGAAGGGAGAGCACTCTGCAGGCAGGCAGGCAGGAGCATGTACAGTTTCTCCACTCACTGCCCACATTCCTGTAAGGATTTAGTAACTGTCTTAAAGGTGGACTAAGTGTGTGTTAGTTGCTCAGTCGTGTTCGACTCTCTGCGACCCCATGGACTGTAGCTTGCGAGGCTTCTCTGTCCATGAAATTCTCCGGGCAAGAATACTGGAGTGGGATGCCATTTCCTTCTCCAGGGGATCTTCCCGACCCAGGGATCAAACACATCTGCATTGCAGGCAGATTCTTTACCATCTGAGCCACCAGGGAAGCCCTTTAAAGGTAGAACTGGTTTGCAAGTCTAGACATTCACAGATAGATGCCTTTTGTCTTTCCTCACGTTCCTTCCTTTAGCCTAGTTCAGAGATTCTCACCTGGGAGCATGTAAGAATTGTCATTCAGGGCTATATATCCTGAATCACGTTCACTGTCCTCTTTGGATAATTTAAAGGGTTCTCAGGAGTAACCTTGAGCAGGTCTGATTTTTGCCATGAATACTGTTTTCCAACCCTACCTTGCAAGACCCAATTCTTCTGTACTTATTCCAGATAAATGTAAGGAGACTTCCTCTTGTAGAAGCTAAAGATCTGTGTTTTCAGATGTTCTCACACAGCCAAACAGAAGATCCAGATCATGGAAGGTCCCATTCACCCTGATCTCTGGGTAACACAGCCCTGTACTGAATTATCTGTTACTTAAAAATATCTAATGTTCAGAGATAACAAGTAACCCGGGGCCTATGCAGTCCTCATGCAGGTACTTACCAAGTACCACTGCTGATTCCACATCGGATCATTGAAGAGATCTAGTGCTGAGTCTCTTAGAACTGAACGTTTACTTCTTTCTTTTTCATACTGTTGTTCCGCCCATATCACCTACCAGGAGTTTTATAGCAAGAAAATCAACAGTTAAACAGCCACCTCTGGTGTAATCATCTTCCCTCTAACTAGCTCTAGTATTCTCTCCATCAGTGTTTCCACCTGACTACAGATCACACTGGCAGCTCAGTGAGAATAAGGGCTTGCCCTCTGGGGAGATGACCATTTCCTCTATTATGGTAAAGTGTGCCTTTACGAGGAGGAGAAGTAGTCAGTGAAGTGATGGTTCCCTCAAATTATTGACACTGTGATTCCAGTGGAAGTAAAAGTTCAGCCTGCTTTCATCAGCAAATGGACCATAATACCCATTTTTATATTGAGGTTCCAGGGTTCCATAGCTGAAAATTTGTCCATTTGCATGGAATGAGTCAACAAGCTAAGAGATCTCAGAGACTGCTGTTATGTTGCTCTTACAGCTTAATGTCCCTTTCTTTATTCACAAAAATAGAAATTGCAGATGTGACAAAAGACAGGAAAGGTGCTGTGTCTTTGCTGATTCAAAATTCTGGCTCCCCTGTGCTTCAGCCTTCTGCTTAAGAATATTTAATATGAGAAACAGATCTGGGATGATGGATGAGCCTTACTGGCCATGCACACTTATCATTAATTTTGTTTCATGTATTATGCAAGGAGATCTGACAATACAAAAATTACCTTTCCAACATTTATAGCATAATCCTATTATACTTGAGGCCCCAAGAGGTGAGGGGCTGCCTTGTGGTTATATTCATTATGAGATGCTACTGTGCTCTGATTCTGCTGAGCAACATGACTGTTTCCTACCCAAAACATATCCTCTCTTTCGTACACACGATGATAGTCCAGTGTGTGATAGGATATTGCTAATGTGAGAATACTAATGAGTCAGATCCAAAAATAAAAACTGAAAAGTAATTTGCAGCTAAAGGATAAAGCCATCCAGTAACACCATCCTAAATTTCCAATTAGAAAACATACTGCAAACCTATTATAAACATTGGGAGGGACTTGAGGGTTGGAAATTAGTCATTATAATTTATTTTTAAAGTGCCTGTATTTTCAAGCTTAATTGTTTTGGCTTAAAATACCTCAATGCTTGGAATATACTGCCTGCCATTTGAGTTGGTCTTTGGAAGCTGGCTGCTAGGGAACAAGTACTAATCTTTGAGGGAGAGAGTCACTTACAGTTAGAGATTTCATTAACAGACTTGCAGATAGCATATTGGTGCACTTCAGAGTGCTAATTTGGAAGAATAGTATCCCTATCCAAAAAAAAAGAGCAATAAAATGAAAATCAAGAGCATTTTTTTAAAAGTGGAATAAAAGAAGAGGCACTCTGCCATCTGATCAGGTAAACAACCAATTGGTGGAAACAGAGTTGTGATTAATGTCATTAACTCCAAATCCCATATTAGTCTCTGTAAGAGCAGACCAAATGGAACAGAGCAAATTGGTAGCATCCTTCTATTGTATATATAGTAAGTATCATGTACTTAATGGTAAATAATCCTTTTGGGATTTAATGCCCTTTGCAAAGGGCATTAAAAAGCATCTAGTCCAACCTTCCACTTCAAGCTTCAATGGGTTCTAGAATTTTTCCTGAAATTAAATTATTCTGGGGATAACTTTCATAGGATTATATAGACTCCCTTCTAATGAAGTTATGCTAGAGAGTAAATTCTTGGCTCTTCTTCACTATGTTTTGTGATTTCTCCCCCAAGTCAATTACTAAGGAATTACAAATCAATTATCTAAAGAATAGAACTGGGCCATCTGTTCATTTTAGTGAGATACTTTGAATAATAACTGCTTCACTCTATCCAGTTTTCTCCTGTGAAGATGAGAAGGGAGGTCGGTTTGACTTCCTTGTACATTACTTAACGTCAGGCATGCATTTAGGCAGACAAGGAAATAGTTCTCTTGGGTTTTTGCCCAAAGACTAAGCCTAGCTAGAGTACTGGAAGTTGTCCTACTTTCAGAGCCGATATACAATTAGCCATCTGCCTTGGGACAGTAAAAGGAAGATTTTATTGGACAAAAAACTTTTAAAATGATGTTAGGGGCCTCTGCTTAGGTCTGTCACTTCTAAGCCGTTTACTCGAGTAAAAGCCAGCAACGGTTGTTTATGAGCTGCGGGTTGCCGTCCATGGTCCTGATACAACGTTCTTGGTCTGGGTTAGGTTGCTGCTTTCATGTTGGAACACTGGTAACCCAGGCCCAGTCATTTCCTACTCTCATAATTTGTCTTCTTTTCCCTCTTCTTTCTAAAAATTCTATCAGGTGCATAACAAAGTAGCAAACTATTGTACAGTGGTTGTGAGTTCCATGAACTTTCAACAATTTTAGCCCTGTTCTGTCACTTGTACTTTTCTTTATGGGAAGTTGAACGTGTATGTTTCATCTCTCACAAAGCCTTCATAATTCTTGAGAATGTCCTAGACAACAGAAATCATGTATCCAGATATCAGGCTTCCCAGGATAAATTTTCATCAGTATGGCATATTCTTGAGAAAAGGCAAATTTTTCTCAAATTTTACTTCAAATTTTTATTTCATATCAGCATTTCTATTGATGTTTATGACCTTGAAAACAGACTTCAAAAAGACCCTGAGTGATGGGATGGGGAGGGAGGTGGGAGGGGGTTCACGATGGGGACCACATGTACACCCGTGGCTGATTCATGTCAATGTATGGCAAAAACCACTACAATCCTGTAATTAGCCTCCAATTAAAATAAATAAATTAATTAAAAAAATCAAAAGGTACATTAGATATACATGAAATTGGCCCCACACTTTACCTGTGTTCATTCTAGACTTTTCCTGCTGGTACCTTATCGTTGAATATGTATACAAACCAGAATAAAAGGAGATCAAATACTCTGGGTCAGATAATATAATACTTATGGAAACATTTGCCTCCTGAAGACATGGATTTAAAACTCTCTCAAAAACACTAGTTCCCTATATAACCAAATCAGATAGAAACAGCAGAATGCATTTTCAGATAACACTGAAATGTTATTAAGAATGGAGTTTCTGCATTATATTTGTTTGGCATCATCACATTGAATATCAAAATGCTTGGTACATAGATAGCCATATAATAAAAGGCTGTTCATTGATTGTATTGTCAAACAGTTCATTAGTGCTGCCACTTGATTCTCAGGATTCATTTTCATGCTCTTAGACTGAATTTGTGAACTGATATTATATAGTTCATATGTGTGTGTGTGTGTGTGTGTGTGTGTATGTATATACACACATATACTGTAGTCAACCAATTAGATTCAGTTATTATTATGTGCATTTATAACCCTATGGAAATGATAAGAAACACTACAGATAAATAATTGTGAAAACAAGAAAAAGAATAATATTCACTTTTGTTCTTGTTAGCAAGCACAAAGAAAGCAGATAAGTCAGGTTACTGGCTTGAAGACAAATGCACAATACTTACACGATCATCATCAGACAATCTCTTAGTGATGTGAAGGGCACTCCTTCGAGACCTCCGAGGATGGTTTCTGTGTTTGAATAAGTAGTGATTTTCAAGTGATCCAATCTATAAAAGGAAAAATTAAAATAAAAATCCTCTTTCCAAAATAAGTGTGTATAGGTCAGATTAAAACCCAGCTAACTTGCAAACAGGCAATTTTTATTAAGTCCATTTCTTGTATTTGAAGGTAACCTTTTTCTTGATGAGGAAGACACTGTTAGAAGCCTTCCCTTTCTTCTTAGTCTGTTCAGTGAGATGAGCTTCCCAATATTATCATTTGGGGTCACAGCATTCTTAAGGGCTGATGATGCTTCTGTCTTTTATATTTCAGAGAAACCACATTTTCTTTTCTAGGTGATGTTACGTAGATAGACATTTCTAAAAAATATATTCACTTTACAAAATGTATGCTGTCAGAGAACGATACTGTGTAGAAAGCAGGAGAACTCTTCGGTACTATATATGTGTAGTGCTGCACTCAGCTAGAACAATTTGTTGTTATAAAATACAGTGATTGAATCCATAGTGATGATTGTTATAAGCTACTAGTAATGACTACTTGACTTTCCAGTAGTTCAAAGCTTTGAGCAAGATGTCAGCATGCTACATTTAGCACAGGTATTCCACTTTAGAGTGTGTAAATTTCTCTAGATGACTATCAATACATTTGTTATCAATACAAATGGTCCAATTTAGAGCTAAGTTCATTATTATTTTAAGATAATTTCCCTTTATTCCAAATAGTACTTAATTTGAACCTACTAAATTCTGTAGATGCCCTGCATTTTTTTTAAATTGAGACAAGCAATTGACAATGGGTTATTTCATAAGAATTACTTTCTTTAAATTGATGTTTCTCATCACCTAAAGACTTTTTTTCATAGAGATGCTTAGGTCCTGCTCCAAGCCTGAATCTCTGGGAGTAAATCTGCTATAAGCTTTACGTGGAGTTGGGGGGAGAGAATAGTAGCCTTAAGAAAAGATCACCAGTGCTTAGCTCTGTTTCTGCTATCAATTGGTTTTGCCTTTTGTCACCTCCTACCTATCCTAGCTTTATTTTGAGGCCTTAAGAAGTTCAAGATGGTGATACATCTAAGTGTAAACAAAGGAAGAAATAAACAGAACCAGGAAAGCACCATCAGTCTTTTATAAGGAATTATTATTTTAAAAACATTTATTAGTAATGTCATTTAACTGGAAATATGTGTATGCAACTCTAGGTAGGTTTTCCCACTCTTTTCTAAAGTTTCTTGTTACTATGCCACCCTTTCCTTGAAGATCCTACCAACAGTACTGATTTACTGTTATTTATTTGTTTACTGGGACTTGTGATTTTAAAAAGCAGTTCCCACAATGAATGGTCTGGGTTTGGATGAATGTCTGAGGCTAATAGGTGAGAAAAGGAAGAGGGAGTTATTTTTTGCTCTCTCCTCCAGTCTCCTTCCACACAGTTATCAATGCTATTTAGCTTTAGTCCAAAGGATTAAGTTCCCAGGGTTTTTTTCCCTTCATAGGACACACAAGATGTCCATGGTGCCCACAGTACCCACCAGTACAGTTCTACCCACTACTCACTCTCTTTTTAGACTCCAAGAATTCCTTGCAGTTTCCTGACTTCTAAATAAGTCACTTTCTTTGTATCTCCCTGGTTTCCCACAAGCCGTTTTCTATGCCTTGGGTGCCTTCCCCAATCTCATCGTGTTCCCACCTTTGACTCTTCTTCTTAAACCCTGTGCAAATGTTTCCTCCTTGGATTGTCTTCTTTCCCCTCTTCCCAATTCCCTTCCATCTTCAGTCTTTCAATCAAGACTCCAGGAACAGTTTCTGTTGCTATACCAATTACTTGCAATTGCAATCATTTATTTTTAAATCAGTCTCTAGACTCTTGGTTTCCTGAAGGTTTCTTTTCCTCCTATTATTCCTTAGCCCCCAACGCGGAGCCTAGCACAGAATAAGGACTTGGCAAAAGCAAAACTATTGGTCTGCTACTGGTACACAGAGAAGAGAAGTCAATATGGGCATTGACTTTCGTGCTGGGCATTTCAGGCAGTTTGGCTCATAAAGTTGGAGCATGAAGCCTCTGGCAAGGAAAGGCACATTCTCCAGAGGATTTGAATCTATGGAATCGCAACGCCCACACCGATTACTCATCCCTGACTTCAACTACATCTCTACCACCACCTCTAGAAAAAACGCGCCAAAATGTTTTACAACTCCCTTCTCCCTCATTTCAGTGAACAACTTACAAGGCAAGAAATAAGGGCTTGATTCTGAGCCAAGGGAAGTGAAAGCTTCCATGAGAACTCACAGCCCCCTACACAATGGCTCAATGCCCATACCCCCCCAGCTATTTATTAACCCAGTCCTCACTTGAGCAGGCAACAGTTCCTTCCCCACCCCCCGCATCCCCCCACATGGAAACCCCTGGGAAGCTAAAACACATTTGGCTGAGGAACAAGAAAGAAATCCTTTCCCCACCGTCACTTCAGCAGCCTGACCCTTCAGGGGAACTGACCGGGCAAAGTTATGAGGCTCGGACTTTGCAAGTTTCCAGTGAGAGTCCGGTGCTTGCAGTAGAGGGCTGGAGAGTTGGTCCCATGCCTCTCACCCACCTCATCTACCACTCCGAAATCCCCAGCCCCAGGTTGTGAGTCGAGGCCACTGGCACTCTCCAGAGAGAGATGAGCCGTGGGCGTATCTGAGAAGGCTGCAGCGAACATCTCCAAGCCTACTTGGCCCCTTGCAGCAGGACTTGGATCTGATGCTGCCATATTGAAAAGAAGGAAACAGCCGGCTCCTGACGCAGACCTGCTGAGACCCAGGGGGACAGAGCGCACTGCCTCTCCCTGCCCTGGCGCTGGTTGGTACGAGCCTGCATGCATCTCAAGTTGCGTGAACGACAGTTGAGGGATTTTTCTTCCAAACCGCGCGGGAAACGGATTTCAGTTCCAGGAAGGACAACAGCCAAGACTAAGCTGTACCCAGCTGCGGCGGCTGGGTTCTGCCTGGCTGCGCCCAGCCCAAGCAATAAATAATGCAAGGCTTCTGCAAGCGCGCCAGGGGCGAGAGCCGGAAAAGCTCCTGCTCTTTGCCACTGGGCTCAGGAGAGTGCAATCTGGGACTACCACTTGAGAGATGGCGCTCCAGTCCCTCCAGTCCCTTCGGGCCCCAGAAAGTTTCTTGAAAGTGCAAACTCTTACCTGACCCAAAAGATCATAGCCTAGCTCCTGGGCTATCGCCGAGGCTGCCTCAGGTCCCCCGGGGATCTCCGCCGCCCATTCATTCACAAACTGCCTCTTCGCTTTTACACTGTTCATTGCACACCAAGCGCAAAAGAGAGAGAAAGCAGTACACTGCAGAGTCCAGGCTCTTCGCCCCATGGCTTTCACACCGGTTCGCACCCAAGTGGGGAGGGAGGGGAGCGAGACGCAAGCCAGAGAAGCCAGAAACGATCACCCCTTCCACTGCGAGGCTCGGGACCACTTTCGCCCCGGCTTGCTCTGCGATGAGATAAGAGACGCGCAGGAGACGCTGGGCGGTGGCGAGCGCTCAGTGCAGCGTTTTGGTCTCCCTGCCGAGTGGAGCCCCAGCCCTTCCGAGGAGGAATGGAAATGAGTGTTTACACGTCAAATCTACGAAAGCCATCTCTTGACGTCAGATCTACCTGGACTGAGATCTGGATGGTATTCCCGGCGGGGTGGAGAAGCTGCTAAAATAAGCAGCGAGGGATTAAGAAAAGGAAGAAACATTTGCTGGTATTGGTTAAGTCGGCTCCCTTTCTGACTGTAAATTTTGCAGCCGCGAGAAACACCTTCACTTCTCTTTGAGAAGTGCCCCCCATTTGAATATAACTACCAAGAATCAAAGACCTGGAGCGCAGAACACTTTCCTTCCCTTTTGTCCTTTTGTCCATTTTCTTGATCTATGCTTAATTATCTCCTGTGTTAGGGGAGGGAGAGAGGAGGATTTTTATGACGACCCTGTGGATATCAGCACCTGCTATGAAGAACAGGGCCTTTCAGTCTTTCAAATGGGACAGAGGCTGGGAAGGCAGAGACCAGAAGGGAAGCTTCTGATCTGATTTGCCCAGGAGAATGAGCACCTCTGGGAAGACAATGTTAAAGCAACATTTTAAAGAACATATTTTTAGCCATTCAAACCACCTTAGTTAACAAGTTTACATCCTTCTCTCCTCTGTTTCTTAACCTCAGTAAAACAATATCTAAAATTCTGTCTCAGATATTGCAGCACCCACTACCACCCACTTTACAGTCTTTATCAGAAAAAATGATTAATCACATTATTTTAAAATTTTATTTATTTTTATCATACAATTTTTTAAAAGTTTCCTTTATTTATTAACAAGGAAGTGTACCCAAGTAGTATTGTGTTGATTCAGAGAGAGGAAGAGTAGGTTTCATTAACTCTGAAATTTCCATTCTTCCTTCAGGAGACCTTTTCACTTTGGTGTTGAACTGAAACTGTGCCATTACTTTCCCGTAAGAGGCAGTTTCTTTTGGTGGAAGAGTGTTTTCTTATGGAAAGAGAATAAGGAGATGTCTAAATGGTCCTCTATCCCAGAAAAGGGAAGTGAGTACAGTGTACTGTGGATGAACTTTTCTGATCCTGAGAAGCTGAGCCTGGTGGTAAATGCCAGGGTCTCTCTGCATTCAGCACCAAGGAGTGGACAGCGCCACCAGCACGGGTTGCCTGCGGGAGCTCCGCTTCTGAGTTCCAAGAATCGCCGTCCCCCCCCAAGAATCAAACTATTTCCTTTTGACTGGTACCACCCCCCTCTTTAAAAAGGAAAAACAGGAACTTGACCACAAGGGAGAAGTATGGTTAGGTCATAATCGTGACTAATTGCATTGGAATTCTTGGGAACACAATGCATTCAGCCCCAAAATAAAATTGCAGGGGATTCAAAGTCACCCGAGAAAGGTTTTTTCTTTCTTGTTTTTCTTTTTAAAGCTCCCAACCGCTGGGGGGCGCAGCCTATTCTAGAGAAAAGAGAAAAGGGTTAAGAGTGGGAGAAAGCATATGCGCTTGTGGAGAAAGGAAGCAAGAGATAACTCTTGACAGAAAGCAAATGAAATGGAGGCTTGATGGAGGATAAGGCTAGTACGGATTTTTCATTTGCCTGCATGTTTTCATAAATGTGGAGGAGATCAATAATTTCTTTAAATATAAAGCTTCTTAATGAGAACAAATGCCAATGTTAATAAACCATGTGATGCAGTTAAGTCTATTACAATAATGTAACTCTCACATGAGCTGCTGTAGAATGGACTCAGATTGATAGTTTTTCTGTTGGCACTGTAAATTCACATGTGTGAGTATTGATGGCTAGGTGAGCTGTCTTTTCGTATCTCAGCTGAGTTGTGGACTCAAGCTCTCTAGGGTATTTCATTCTTACAGTAGACAGATGTTAACTGTGTGCTAGCAAAACAGGAGACATTTGTTGCAAATGTTTAATAATGGTAGGAATGGTTAGAGCAGGAACATGTTTGCCCTTATTATTCTTCAAGCAAATCAGTTGGCAGTTCAAGTAAATGATTAAGGAGGCCAGTGTCTCATTAATGAATCATTTATCTTAAACGGAGCACCCAACGCACCTGGAATAAACATTCAGTTGATATACTTAAAAGTACAAACTAAATTCTCACAGTAGAAACATAATATCCCCATCCAAATATATATATATATATAGTAATTTATTTTGAAATTCTCTGAATTTTATCTGATGGACTTTAATTGCCACAGTTTCTGGGATGCAGAAAGGATGAATGTTTGCCAAGGCTAAGGGTGCAAATATAGATGTAGGAGTCATCTTAAATTTGTCATATCAAGGGCTAACCCTGTCCTGCTATGAAGATCATAGTAATAACCTCCAAGCCCATCACTGTCATATTTTATATCATAAATTAGAAGTCCCAATTATCACCCTTAAGTTGGTTTTAATAGCATTTGATTCATCTGATTAATTTATGCAGGAAACAGGATAATTCAGAAACTGCAAAGGACTGTTTCTATTATGAATTATCAAGTCTCATGCCTTTCATGACTGCTCCCAGCTGCACAGTGATACAGTTAATCATTTATTAGGTTTTCTTGGAGGGTAGTGAGGTATTATAAACAGGAGGTAAAAGATGTTCAGAGATCTGTAGATCACCATATCTCTTTAGTATTAGAAAATAAAAACTTCAAACCTTTTGTTACAGTGAAATAAAGTAGATATACTAGAGTGTATAAAACCATGTACCCAATGATTTATCACAAAGTGAACACCATATAACCATTCAGGTCAGGAAAAAGAGTATTGCCAGCCCTTCAGAGTAATTTTTCAGTTTTTTTTTTCTTCAAGAAGCATAAGGAAAAGAGTGAGGAAATAACTTAGGTCTAACATTTCCCAACTGTTATATAGACTTACATGTTTTCTTTGGGTAAATTTCCAGTTTTTTAAGGAATCACCACACTGTTCTCCATAGTGGCTGTACTAGTTTGCATTCCCGCCAACGGTGTAAGAGGGTTCCCTTTTCTCCACACCCTATCCAGCATTTATTGCTTGTAGACTTTTGGATCGCAGCCATTCTGACTGGCGTGAAATGGTACCTCATTGTGGTTTTGATTTGCATTTCTCTGATAATGAGTGATGTTGAGCATCTTTTCATGTGTTTGTTAGCCATCTGTATGTCTTCTTTGGAGAAATGTCTGTTTAGTTCTTTGGCCCATTTTTTGACTGGGTCATTTATTTTTCTGGAATTGAGCTGCAGGAGTTGCTTGTATATTTTTGAGATTAGTTGTTTGCCAGTTGCTTCATTTGCTATTATTTTCTCCCATTCTGAAGACTGTCTTTTCACCTTGCTTATAGTTTCCTTTGTTGTGCAGAAGCTTTTAATTTTAATTAGGTCTCATTTGTTTATTTTTGTTTTTATTTCCAATATTCTGGGAGGTGGGTCATAGAGGATCCTGCTGTGATTTATGTAGGAGAGTGTTTTGCCTATGTTTTCCTCTAGGAGTTTTATAGTTTCTGGTCTTATGTTTAGATCTTTAATCCATTTTGAGTTTATTGTTGTGTATGGTGTTAGAAAGTGTTCTAGTTTCATTCTTTTACAAGTGGTTGACCAGTTTTTCCAGCACCACTTGTTAAAGATATTATCTTTTCTCCATTGTATATTCTTGCCTCCTTTGTCAAAGATAAGGTATCCATAGGTGCGTGGGTTTATGTCTGGGCTTTCTATTTTGTTCCATTGATCTATATTTCTGTCTTTGTGCCAGGACCATATTGTCTTGATAACTGTGGCTTTGTAGTAGAGCCTGAAGTCAGGCAGGTTGATTCCTCCAGTTCCATTCTTCTTTCTCAAGATTGCTTTGGCTATTCGAGGTTTTTTGTATTTCCATACAAATTGTGAAATTATTTGTTCTAGCTCTGTGAAAAATACCATTGGTAGCTTGATAGGGATTTCATTGAATCTATAGATTCCTTTGGGTAGTATACTCATTTTCACTACATTGATTCTTCCGATCCATGAACACAGTATATTTCTCCACCTATTTGTATCCTCTTTGATTTCTTTCACCAGTGTTTTATAGTTTTCTATATCTAGGTCTTTTGTTTCTTTAGGTAGATATATTCCTAAGTATTTTATTCTTTTAATTGCAATGTTGAATGGAATTGTTTCCTTAATTTCTCTTCCTGTTTTCTCATTGTTAGTGTATAGGAATGCAAGGGATTTCTTTGTGTTGATTTCATATCCTTCAATTTTACTATATTCATTGATTAGCTCTAGTAATTTTCTGGTGGAGTCTTTAGGGTTTTCTATGTAGAGGATCGTGTCATCTGCAAACAGTGAGAGTTTTACTTCTTCTTTTCCAATTTGGATTCCTTTTATTTCTTTTTCTGCTCTGATTGCTGTGGCCAAAACTTCCAAAACTATGTTGAATAGTAGTGGTGAGAGTGGGCACCCTTGTCTTGTTCCTGACTTTAGGGGAAATGCTTTCAATTTTTCACCAATGGGGATAATGTTTGCTGTGGGTTTGTCATATATAGCTTTTATTATGTTGAGGTATGTTCTTTCTATTCCTGCTTTCTGGAGGGTTTTTTATATCATAAATTGATGTTGAATTTTCTCAAAGTCTTTCTCTGCATCTATTGAGATAATCATATGGTTTTTATTTTTCAATATGTTAATGTGGTGTATTACATTGATTGATTTGCAGATATTGAAGAATCTTTGCATCCCTGGGGTAAAGCCCACTTGGTCGTGATGTATGATCTTTTTAATATGTTGTTGGATTCTGATTGCTAGAGTTTTGTTAAGGATTTTTGCATCTATGTTCATCAGTGATATTGGCCTGTAGTTTTCTTTTTTTATGGGATCTTTGTCAGGTTTTGGTATTAGGGTGATGGTGGCCTCATAGAATGAGTTTGGAAGTTTACCTTCCTCTTCAATTTTCTGAAAGAGTTTGAGTAGGATAGGTGTTAGCTCTTCTCTAAATTTTTGGTAGAATTCAGCTATGAAGCCATCTGGACCTGGGCTTTTGTTTGCTGGAAGATTTCTGATTACAGTTTCAATTTCTGTGCTTGTGATGGGTCTGTTAAGGTTTTCTATTTCTTCCTGGTTCAGTTTTGGAAAGTTGTACTTTTCTAAGAATTTGTCCATTTCTTCCAAGTTGTCTATTTTATTGGCATATAATTGCTGATGGTAGTCTCTTATGATCCTTTGCATTTCTATGTTGTCTGTTGTGATCTCTCCATTTTCATTTTTAATTTTATTGATTTGATTTTTCTCCCTTTGTTTCTTGATGAGTCTGGCTAATGGTTTGCCAATTTTATTTATCTTCTCAAAGAACCTGCTTTTGGCTTTGTTAATTTTTGCTATGGTCTCTTTTGTTTCTTTTGCATTTATTTCTGCCCTAATTTTTAAGATTTCTTTCCTTCTACTAACCCTGGGGTTCTTCTGCCATATGACCCAGCAGTCCCACTGCTGGGCATATACACCGAGGAAACCAGAATTGAAAGAGACACGTGTACCCCAATGTTCATCACAGCACTGTTTATAATAGCCAGGACATGGAAGCAACCTAGATGTCCATCAGCAGATGAATGGATAAGAAAGCTGTGGTACATATACACAATGGAGTATTACTCAGCCATTAAAAAGAATACATTTGAATCAGTTCTAATGAGGTGGATGAAACTGGAGCCTATTATACAGAGTGAAGTAAGCCAGAAAGGAAAACACCAATACAGTATACTAACACATATATATGGAATTTAGAAAGATGGCAAAAGAGACACAGATGTATAGAACAGTCAGTTGGAGTCTGTGGGAGAGGGAGAGGGTGGGACGATTTGGGAGAATGTCATTGAAACATGTATATTATCATATGTGAAATGAATCGCCAGTCCAGGTTTGATGCATGATAAAGGATACTTGGGGCTGATGCACTGGGATGACCCAGAGGGATGGGATGGGGAGGGAGATGGGAGGGGGGTTCAGGATGGGTTCAGCCATGGGGTACACCCATGGCTGATTCATGTCAATGTATGGCAAAACCAATACAATATTGTAAAGTAATTAGCTTCCAATTAAAATAAATAAATTTATATTTAAAAAAAGAAAAATAAAAAAATAGTAGCTATATACTAAGACAAGTATGTGATTAATTAGTCTGTAATTATACTAAGATATTTGGTAATAGAACATATTATAGAGGGAAATATACCCATAGCAGTATTTTTTTCCCAAATAGAAAATTATAATATTTGCATGACACATGGGGTAAGCTGGAAGACATTTAGGAATATCTGTACAGCACTTACTAAAGCTATTTTTTGCATTTTTAAAAATGTGATACAGTTTTGACAAGAAAATACAATATAATATTTGGAGCAATATATTAAAATTGAATATGCTGCTGCTGCTGCTGCTAAGTTGCTTCAGTAGTGTCCGACTCTGTGCGACCCCGTAGATGGCAGCCCACCAGGCTTCCTATCCCTGGGATTCTCCAGGCAAGAACACTGGAGTAGGTTGCCATTTCCTTCTCCAATGCATGAAAGTGAAAAGTGAAAGGGAAGTCGCTCAGTCGTGTCTGACTCTAGCGACCCCATGGACTGCAGCCTACCAGGCTCCTCTGTCCATGGGATTTTCTAGGCAAAAGTACTGGAGTGGGGTGCCACTGCCTTCTCCAAAAATTGAATATAGGTAACATTAAATTAAGAACTATAAATATACTTCCACCAATGTAACCATTTAATCTCAGATTTTATGCTTGAAAGCCTATATCATTTCTAATCAAAACATTCCAGTGTCAGTCTTTTTTAATTGTTTATGGCTGCTGTCAATGAAAAAACAATTTTGTAGAAGAGAATAAAATTTTGAAACAACTTTTACAATCATTAAAAATTTGCAACATTTGATCTTAAATATAGCAATTCTTCCTTTTAGCTCCTTGCTAAATTTACCTTAGGAATTTCATAAGAGGTTGCTGTAAATTTAGAATTCACCTAAATTTTATAAAGCATTACAAAATCATTTTTCTATATTGAAAAATACATGTGCCTTTTAGAAATGTTACAATGAACCTACTTTGCCACAAATGGATAAAGGTATTTAATGCATGGGAAGACTGACATTGGTGCCATTGCCTAAAGATATACCTGCCAAAAGCTTCTTTCTCATCGTCTAACCTCCCATGGCCAAATTTTGGTGGGGATGGTATGCTAATTAACAACTTAGGACATGAACTTCTCCAACAGATCCATAGTTCCTTCTCCTAAGATAAAAACTGGCGTACTTGCAGCACAAAGGTGATAGCAAGACAGACACCCAGCTTGGTTGAGCTCACTCTCTTGAGGCCAGGCCAATGAGTGCTAGGTGTCACTAATCATGATTGACTAATTGCCGACCTGGTTGAATCTTCTCCCCAGGAGCCCAGGATCAGGCTGCTTGCATGGCCCTCTCAAAGGATGAAAAGACCAAATATCTTGAGGCACATCTATAATCCTACAGGCTAGGAAGTTCTATCTACAGGAATGAAGGTAAGAGGATAATAAAGCAAAGTCTGTACACTGAAAGGCTCCAGAGTGGATAAGTAATTATAAAGGACTTATTGAGTGAACTGGACAAAGTATTGAATTTAATACAAAGTTGAATTATTAAAATTGAAGAAATGAGTGTTATTAATTCCAATTATTGAACATGACTTGTCACTTCCAGTGAAAGTAGATAATTAAATGTAGTCATATGCAAATATTTATTAATATTTCCTTTTTTACTTTAGAATGGGGTCCTTAAAAATTTGCATTTACTGAGAAAGTTTTGAATTCTAGGCAATGCTCCTGCTTCCTCTGTGCTCTCAAACACTACCATTTTCGTATGGAAAACACAGAATATAATTGCTTTTGCTGTTCCTGTAAGTGTATTTTTTTTTTTTTTTTTTTAGTGAAAATTATAGACTGTCAGTATCAAAAAGTAACCTTAACAGTTATCTGGTTCCTTGCTTCTCAGAGTGTGGTTCACATACTACATGATAGGCATCACTTTGGAGCTTTTTAGAAATTCATTTGGTCTATCACCCCCCACCCCAACACTACTGAATCAGAACTGGCTTTTCTAATGAGTCCATGTTGATTCATATACAATTAAAGTTTGAGAAGCATTGATCTAGTTAACACATTCTTAAATATATGAAACTCCTAAGGAATATTCCTTTTCACCATTGAGAATGACATTAACTATGGTTTGTCATACATGACCTTTTTTGTGTTAGGATAAGTTTCCTCTATTCTCACTTTCCGGAGAGCTTTTTATCATGAATCAGTATTGAATTTTGTCAAAAGCTTTTTGTGCATCTGTTGAGATGATCATATGGTTTTCATTCTTCACTTTGTTAATATGGTGTTTCACATTGATTGATTTGTGGATATTAAAGAATTCTTGCATCCCTGAAATAGATCCCACTCGAT
Source organism: Bos mutus (assembly GCF_027580195.1). Taxonomy (NCBI): domain Eukaryota; kingdom Metazoa; phylum Chordata; class Mammalia; order Artiodactyla; family Bovidae; genus Bos; species Bos mutus. Next base: position 27,025,679 of record NC_091623.1, read on the forward strand.
TGTGGTATATGATCCTTTTAGTGTATTGTTGGATTCGGTTTTGTTGAATATTTTTGCATCTATGTTCATCAGTGTTATTGGCCTATAATTTTATTCTTTGTGTGTTATCTTTGGTTTTGGTATCAAGGTAATGGTGGCCTCATAGAATGAACTTGAGTGTTCCTTCCTCTGTGATTTTTGGAAGAGTTTCAGAAGGGTAGGTGTTAACTTTTCTCTAAATGTTTAATAGAATTCACCTGTGAAACTATCTTATCCTGGACTTCTGTTTGTTGGAAGTTTTAAAATCACTGTTTCAATTTCAGTACTTGGGATTGATCTGTTCATATTTTCTATTTCTTCCTGGTTCAGTCCTGGAAGGCTTTATCTTAAGAATTTGTCTATTTCTTTCAGGTTGCCCATCTTTTGGCATGTAGTTATTTGTAGTAGTCTCATGATTCTTTTAATTTCTGTAGTGTCAGCTGTAACTTCAAATTTTACAGACTTAAGTGGATAAAAAATACGTGGTGCAAATAAACAATGAAATATTATTTACCTATAAAAATAAAATAACACCATGAGTCTAGAGATTATCATAATAAGTGAAGCAACTCAGAAAAAGACATGCAAGTGATATCACTCATGTATGGACTCTAATAAACAAATAAAGATAAAAATGAACTTATTTACAAAACAGAAGCAGACTTACAGATAGCGAGAACAAACTTACGGTTACCAGAGTGGAAATGGAGGGGGCAAATCAGGAGCTTGAGATGAAGCAGCAAGGACCTACTGTGTAGCACAGGGCACTCTACTCAATACTCTGTGATAACCTATGTTAGAAAAGAATCTAAAAAAATAAACAAATGTGCATATATAACTGAGTCACTTCGCTGTACACCTGAAACTAACACAACATTGTAAATCAACTATATGCCCATAAAATTAGAAATTTTTAAAAAGGAATATTTCTATCAAATAGGTAATTCAGGGTCTCTCCCCAAACAGCCTGTTCTTTGGTTTGGGTTAGCTCAAATGGTTACAAAACCTTTCCTTATAATGACATAAATCTTTGCTCATTGTTTTCCTCCAGTCATGCTAATTTTTCCCTGCTGCACCACACTGGTAGGCATTAAGCTTTTTTGTGTGTGTGACAGCTTTTCTGATTTGGAAGACAGATTTATTATGTCTTGTCTAAGTTTTCTTACTTTAGGTTAAACATTCTCAATCTGTTTTAATGATTTAGCATTCTGGTTACTCTTGTCTGAACAGGATCTTTCAAACATACTTTTAAAAATATGGCACCCAGAATTAAATGTAATATAGTCAGCCAAACCTGTGTTGATTAGAACAAGAATTTCACCTCTTTCTCGAAACTATCCATCTGCCACGATAGCATAAAACTGAGTTAGGTTTACTTTTTCCTTGTCGAACAAATAATTTACAATAATCTCTATTTATAGTCACATGTGCTATTAATCCACATTTCCACCCTGATTTGCAGTTTTTGTGTTCTTGTTATCTGTGTATATGGATGCAGGATGTTTGGAATCTTGATTTTATCATCCATTGATTTGCTCTGAGCTTTATGGTGTATACAAATGAAGTCAGCTTTCTATTAGTAGCTTTGTTCAGGTTATTTATAAAAAGATTTAAGTTAGTTAATTTATTGAAAGAGAAAAGACATAACTACTAGAAACTTCCTTACAAGTTAATTTAATAATAGTATACTTTAGAAGCAGTTTCAACTCTCCCTCACCAGTGACTATTCAAAAGAGTAGCAGAAGACCTTGTTACATGTTATGTAGAAGTCTAGATATACAGTTTCTATAGGCTTGACTCTCTCCATGTCATGCTGGGTGTCAGTGATCAAAATTTATTTTGTGAGTAATTCAAACCAAAACTTTAATACTTTGATCTGAAATTGATGATTGCCCATTGATCTAGTTCATAAAACTTACTTTCTTTGCATTCTTGGAACTGAGAATTTTTGACCAGCTCATCTTTCAGCACTGATCTTTATTCTGCCTTCTAATATTCCTCAGTGATCTTTGACGCTGGTTCAGGTGTCTCCCTTTTATAATGGATTTATTCTTCATTGACATTTACCTGTATTATCTGGCCCCTCCCCTTGAATTAGTCCCAGGTAGTATTGGTATACAACAAAAGGCATCTTGGATGAATCAAAATTATTTTGGTTTCAAAAGACAAAGAGCTGTGTCCTAACTAAAACCAGCTTAAGCACAAGAAGGGAAATATATTGGGTTATGTTATTAAAGCATGAAAAATGAAATATAGAACTGGCCCAAGAGACTGGAATCAGAGACTTAAATAGCTTTTATCAAGTGCCCTCCTCATCCCCGCTCTCATTTCTCAGCTTCTACATCTTCATAGTTCTCATTTCTCAGGCTTTTCCACAGGGCGACATATGTGACCATTGACACTTCTGAGATCACAGCTTTTGAGTTCATAATATAAGGGGGAAAAGAGGATTTCCTTTCAGTCCTCAATGTGAAAGTCCCAGAGCAAAACTATGCGTGCTAGGCTTCACTGATACTGATACCTTCACCCTGGGTCAGTGTGTTCTGATTGGCTGGATGTAGACAGTGTGACCGATACTGTATTTGAAAGTGTAAGGAGGGTATTAGCTTTAGTATGACTTGTAGTTACATCATCAGTTCAGTGTTTTCAGTAAGGAAAGAGCAATTCCCCAAAGAAAGGGTGAAGTGGAGATTTGTATAATAAAGAAAGCAAAAGTGTTTAGAAACAAAAGGAAGTTCCCATAATAAAAAAAAAAGAAAAAAGTCTAGAAACATAAACAATCACCATGCCCTTCAGCAGACAGAAAGCAAGTAAAAAATAGTCATTGACAATCCATATTTTCCCATTCTGTGGTATTCTCTCTCCTGTGGTTCATGCATTTAAGCATTGTTCAACATTTAAAAGCAAATACTGATGTTGAATTAGTTAATTTAGACAACATAAATATAGCAAGTAGTAGATTTAAATCCTTTTAAATTGTTTAAAAAAGACTTAGGGGTGAGGTTATAAAAACAAGATCTTTTCTAGCTTTTCATCGTGAAGTAATTTTAGATTTACAAACAGTTGTAAAGACAGTATATAGGGCTCATTTATCTTTCACTCAGCTTTCCCATATTATGTAACTATAGTACTAGTTAGCTAAACCAAGACATTACCATTGGTATACTACTATTAGCTATTCTAAAGAGCTTCTTCAAATTTCTCATGATTAGGTTAGAATTATGCTTTTTTTTTTTTTTTTTTTTTTTTTAGTAGGAAGTGATGTTATGTCATTTTCACTGCTGGTGTCAGGAGGTACAGATATCCACATGTCTAAATTACTAGAGATGCTGTTTCCGACCACTTGAATAAATTGGCATTGTCCAGGTTATTCTCCACTACAAAATTACTGTTTGAGAAAGAATATTTCAGTGCAAAAATAATTGTTGAAGTCGTGATGAAAAGAACCAAAGTATATTAATAATATCCAATTTGATAAAATGAAAATAATTTCACTTCCACAGGCCCTTGTACCTTGTGATCCTCGTTATTTATTATTCCACAAGCCAGGAGATGGCTTTTCAGTCTTACTGAGTGTATTTCTTACTTGTCATATCTGGGATCAGGGTTGGTCCACTCTTAGAACCACAGTTAGAAACAATTGTTTGAGGCCTGCTTTTCCTTGCGTATTTACAACAGCTTCAGTGCAGTCCTTCAAGGATTACGTTTATTTAAACAACAGGCAGATTAATCCCAGCGTTCACTGGAAGGAGATGAGAAGCAAAGGAAAAGTTAGGTTCAATCTATTACTGTTGTTTATCCCTCAGTGGTCCTGCTAGAAATAGAACCTGAAGATGACCAATCCTACAACTGACGCTGGGGAGTCTTAGATTGCTTTCCACTCTAGCGCAGAGGTCTCAGTCCTCAGTTGCCTTCCCAGGCCTCTTTGAGCACCACTAACTCACTGCAAAGAGCAAACAAGTCTGTGAAAGTAGAATCAGTCCACTGCGCATTACCTTAAAATTCTAAGCTGATTTCTGACACTTAAACTTGACAATTGTCTAGTGCAAATCTGGTTTTCTGGCTTCTTAAAAAAGACATTAAAAAAAAAGAAAATTAAGAAATACATTATCAGTGTCTGATAATGGTGAATTCCCACCATTATCAGACATTGAGACAAAGGGTAAATTTCTGCAATTTTGTTTACCTCCGCTTTTTTTTTTCTTATGATAAAGTTCAGGTATCCTTGACTCTATCAAAAGTAGGAAAACAAAGCATAGCAGGAGTCAGAGATTTAAAGAAAACTTTGTCTTAAGCTTGACTTACACAATCAGTTGTGGTATCTGCTGTCTCCTCTGAGCATTTGTGTCTGTACTCTTTTCCCTGAAGCCTCCTGCAGACTCTTTCCAAACCCAGTCACACTGCAGCCATAGCTCTTTACTCACAGCAAGGAAGAGGACAACAGGTCCAATATCTTAAGCAAACGTGTATTGGCCAGGTCTGGCTTGTTACATCCCAGGAAGAAATTTGTATCCCAGGAAGTAATGTTATGTCATTTTCATTGCTGGTGTCAGGAGGTACAGATATCCACATGTCTAAATTACTAGAGATGCTATCTCTGATCACTTAAGTGGCATTGTCCAGATTATTCTCCACTACAAAATTACTATTTGAGAAAGTATATTTTGGTGCAAAAATAATTGTGGCCAAGAGTTCCTTCCCAGCCCACAAATTTGGGAAAGAGATGGACTTGTGTGTGTGTGTGTGTGTGTGGTGGTAGGGGAGATGGAACAGATGTTAGCAAGGTGAAGGAGTCAATTTAGGCTATTCATGTTCTGACTCTTCAGTCCAGGTTAATCAGGATTCTGGGGCCACACCTACACTTGGGGAAATATGGGGCTTTGTCACTGGGAAAGCTTGGGAAAAATAGCTTTGAGAAAGTGGCTTGTGGAGGGCGGTGGCTGGTGATCCGGTTTATTCTTTTCTGGTGCTTTATCACTAGAAAAAGCAGAAGCAGTGCCTTTAATTTTATTTGCAAGGTGAATTGAGAGTTGATTGGAAAACTGACAGCATTTGCCAAACGGATCCCAAACTTGACATGGACACTCTTTTGAGAAGCAGTAAGTGCAGAGGCAAGAGCGGGCTCTGGGGCCAGACTGCCCGGGGTAGGATCCCAGTTCTGCTACTTTTATTCCCTCGGGAAGTTTGGTCATGGTTTTGATGCTTGCGTGCTTTCATTTCTTCATATGTAAAAAGGGCTGTAGTGGGAACTCACCTGATGCAGTTATATGATATACCTAGTGCAAGTTAATGAGTTACTTTTATTAAGAAAGTAGCACCTTAGTAGGACACAGTTCGCTGTCAAAGCGTTTTTCCAGTGGGGAGGATGTGGCACGGTTTTGGAGGCACATTGGTTGCTTGATTTCCAAGCTTAAGCCTGCCTGGCTCTGGTACCCAATTCACACATCATTCTCTTCTCTTCTTCTACTCCAGTATGCTCCCCTTCCTCTTTTATTTCTTTCGATCATAGTCTTGCATATTCTGAGTAGATTTTTGCTGTAATCCTGCTGAGAGAAGCAAGACAGATTTGATGGGCTCCAGTGCGCTGAAATGCAGAAGAGTGAAGTGAGTCACCTGTGGCTCATGCAGCTGGTGTGACCAGGGTACCAGCTCCTTCCTCTTTGAACTCTTGGCATTTGATTTCATGGTGGAAAATAGTCATTGAGTTTAGGCTAATGGGAAGAACTAGAAAGACTAGAAAGCTGCTCCTCCAAACACAGTCTCTAAAAATGGCACTTTAAAAAAATTAGGTACTATATTGAGTTGATGTGTGAAATATGATGGAAATGTATTGTGAAAGCTTGAGCCCAGTGGATCCTGCAGTCAGTATCAAGAGTGGCAGTCAGACCTTGAGGCACACATAGACAGCCGTCAAAGGAGCATCTTTTAGAAAACTTGGCTTCACCCCTCCATTTTGCCCTCCTGCTGTTAGAACCTGCCTATGATTCTGTGTGATTGAACAGTAACACAGTCACTTCATTTCTATTTCTTTACTTCATCTGGAAGGTTTAGATCTGGCCCATGTGCCCCATGATTATAGGAATATAATGATAACTGGCACTTATACAGTACTGTATGCTCTTCATAAGGACTTAACATTTACTAGCTTCTCACTACACTGGTACCACCAATTTCATTTTACAGACACGTAACCTCAGTCATAGGCTGAGTCTGCCAGAGTTTGCCTAATTGATCTGATAGAGCTAAAAGGAGAACTCAGGCTTGCAGTACTTCTATCTTCATTCGCATGGACTATTTTGACGTTTAGTAGTTTGAGCAGTTGAGGGTATGAGTCCCCTCTGCCCCTTACTAGCACTGTTGTTTTAACGTGAAACTTCAGCTTCCTTATCTGTGCACTAGGGGAAATAAAACTGGCGACTCTTCATAAGAACTGGAGGTGACTCAGTCATGTAAATCTTTTAGAACAGGGCTTGCCACATGCTAAGTGCTCAGTAAAGGCTAACTGTTATGATTCCCTCTTTGTCTTCTCTGGTCATTTTCTTGGTGTTGCAGCAAAGAGAACTGCCCATGGTTTGAGATTAATCCTAGAAACACCATGTTCCTGAGTTTATATTACCTGAAAAAATGATTACCCTTTGTTGCTCTGGAAAGACTGGGAGCTCAAAAAATAAATTGATTAAATTGAACAGCATCCCTGACCGTTGGTACTAGGCATATCTTGAGGCCAGTAATTTTCAAACAGTTTATTTTGCGTAAAGCTCATCTCGGGTGCTTGTCTAAAATGCAAATTGCTAGGTGTCCCTCTTCCCATTCTGATTCTTGTATAACATGGGGCCTAGGAATCTGCAATCTTTAACCAATACCCTTGGAGGACATAGGAAACTTGGAAAGACCCTCAGCTAGTGTTGGCTCCTATCCTGCTGTTGCTTCTCCTACTCCTTTTCCTTCTGTTCCTCTTTTTTGTTTTTGCCATCATGACCATTGTCCTCTTCATCACCTTATCTTCTCTCTCTTCTCATTGCTTGCTTCTTCTCCCCACCCTTTCAAATAGACTGCCTGAGGTTATTTTCCACTGTTACACTAACTCTATTATTATCTCTCTAGAGAAAATGCCACTGAACCTGGGGGAAAAATACAGAGTAATTACTCAAAGGAAAAAATATATATATATAACTTCCCTGGATCCAATTAGGAAGACAGTCATTAAGTCGAAGTGATCATTTTGCCCTCACATCATTGTAAGACTCTGGCCCTCTCACAAAGAGTAAAATAGCCCATGTTTGTTTCCTGAGCTTATCAATGTTAGAGCCCAATTTAATGCCCTGAGAGTAAATTTTAAAGTCTTTCCCATTAAGATGCGACTAAGCACACCCACACAGGTATAGGATTGTTATCCAGACAATCCAATAGAAATCTTACTTATATTGCTATTTTGCTTCAAATCATTCAGGCATCCCCAAAAAGATATTCTGGGTTCCTGTCTCCCCATTCCAACCCCCAGCTTATTGTACCTTATTGCTGAGAAACTAGAGAATAGAGCCAGGTGCTAGCTATGAAACCACTTTAACAAAGTATGGTCACCTATTTGGACACTATATCTAGATAACTTCAGAGTAAGCAGATATTTAGCAATTACCAGCTTTGAAAGAAATATAAATAGCTGATCCAAAGCATGAGTTTCAAAGTGTTTTTAGCCCAAATTATAGATGTGATTATCAGTGGTTTTCCGTTCTTTCTGTCCATTAGGGTCATTTAAGTAGCTTTTAGACAATATCAATGCCGTGGCCTTACACCTAGAGATTGTGATTGAATTAGTGTGTCACAGAGCATGCTACTGATGCTGCTGGTGTTCAGTTGCTAAGTCGTGTCTAACTCTCTGAGACCTCATGGACTGAAGCCTACCAGGCTCCTCTGTCCTCCGCTATCTCCCAGAGTTTGCTCAAATTCATGTTCATTGACTCCGTGATACTATCATCTAACCATCTCATCCTCTGCTGCCCCCTTCTCCTTTTGCCTTCAATCTTCCCCAGCATCAGAGTCTTTTCCAATGAGCCAGCTCTTCGAATCAGGTGGCAGAGTATTGGACTTTCAGCTTCAGCATCAGTCCTTTCAGTGAATTTTCACAGTTGATTTCCTTTAGGATTGCCTGGTTTGATCTCCTTGCAGTCCAAGGGACTCTGAAGAGTGTTCTCCAGCACTACAATTTGAAAACATCAGTTCTTTGGTGCTCAGCCTTCTTTATAGTCCAGCTCTTACATTCATACATGACTATTGGAAAAACCATACCTTTGACTATATGGATCTTTGCTGACACAGTGATGTCCCTGCTTTATAATATGCTGTCTAGGTTTGTCATAGCTTTCCTTCCAAGGAGCAAGTGTCTTTGAATTTCATGGCTATAGTCACTGTCTGCAGTGATGTTGGAGCCCAAGAAAATAAAATCTGTCATTGCTTCCACTTTTTCCCCTTTGATTTGCCATGAAGTGATGGGACTGGATGCCATGATCCTATGAGCATGGCATGGCTCATAGCTTCATTGAATTATGCAAGCCTCTTTGCCATGACAAGGCTGTGGTCTGTGAAGGGGAAGCCAGTGATAGGGACAGAGTAAAGGGACAAAGTAAGTGGCTAAATAGTTAATCTCACTAGGGGATTGTCAGTAAAAATAAATAAATAAATATATATATAGGAAACCCCTGTAAGTTAACGATTACTCAAAAAAAAGCAGGTTTGCCTAACTGCAAAACCAAGCAGGCTTACTTAGCTACAAAACGGTTTAATGGAAACAAGAAATATCCCTGAACAATGGAACAATGCTGGTGTGAGACCCACATCCTATCCGGTGAGCTCGGTAAATTAATGATTCCTAGGACATGCTCCTCTGTGTGCACTAAAAACAAAAATATAAGCAAAAGGTGACAGTATACCAAAACCTGAGATGATTTACCATTTATAGCATGTGTTATGGCTTTTTGGCTCATTTCCATTGCACCATGACAGTCCCAACTTGACCATGTAAGACAAGAAGACCCCCCTGTCCAATGTGGAAGAGGAACTGATGATGGAAGCATGATGTCTACTCAAAAATGAGGAAGAAGATGGCCTTTTCCCTCTGCATTTTTCCTTTGATTATAAAACTGTAGCCCCCTAAGTTCTCAGGGCAAGGGACCTTCTCATATGTCTGCTTGTAAACCCCACAAGAATCCTATTCTATCTAGTAAATCACTTCTTATCTATCACTTTGCCTCTTGCTGAATTCTTTCTGCACTGAAATATAATCAAAAAAACCAGAGTTCCTTGGAACGCCCCCAAATACCACCTAGCAATTTCACTGGGAATTCTCCTGAGCACCAAGGGGTAGTTATTAATATACCTGTGTCAGATTTACTTGACCATTGCAGCTTTCTGCCTCCTTCTGCAAGGCTGAGGCACAGATTAAGATTAGAAATAAACTAAAGCAGAGAATTTTAAGAACATTTTACCCTCAATTCCTGTATATTTTAGGGAAAGTGAAATACTTGGTCTAGGATTTCTTCTTAATTGCCACAATTTTCTGTTTCATTTTGCTAGGGTATACTTGATCTTGTCAACATACTCTGAGCACCTAACAGTATGTGGAACCGCAAGGACATTCCATGTGAATCTTAGCAATACAAAGAATAAAGGTAAAAGGCAAGTTACATCTGCTGGTCAATAATTCCTCATGGCTGAATCTGAGTAGTCCTAGAAGCAGCCACAGGAGTTGAGAGTTCATTTATTCCTCACCTCACCCTTTCTGGAGCTTGTGAAGATTAGCTGGAAAGATTTACATAAAGAGGCTGTTCTTTGCCCTTGTCTTCATTTTTGGCTTAGGCCTTTTAAGCTCTCATTGAAAATAGGTGCATTTAAACCATGATTTGCCAATGTGCCTCATGTAAAAGATTTTTAACTTTGCAGGTGTTAGGCATTAAATTTACTTAATTTAGAAAGATTGCTAATTGAGTTCCAGTACTTGCTATCTACCTAGATGTTCTGGCACTTGAGAATAAACTTTTCCTGTTTTCTGTGTTTTAAAGGTTCAAAACTTTTTAGGAATTGAATTCTTTTCTGATTTTATCCAATACTACAAAATCTGTTGGCTTATATAGTTTAAAATCTTTCTTTCAAATATTTCCACCAAACAATTTTCTGTAATAAATTAAAAAAAAAAATCCTGTCTCATTTACAATCTTTTTTTTTTTTTGCTACTAGTTCTGGAAATTTTTATTATATTCCAGCTCTTCCACTGAGTTCTTCATTTTCGTTTTTGCCATCATGTTGTTAATTTCCAAGAGATCCTCTTTGTTTTATGAATGTTCCTTTTTATTTGTCCTTGTTCTCTCATCACTGCAAAATGTCCTCATGCCTTTGAGAATATTCATGCCAGTTTTTTGCTTTCAAGATGTTTCCTCCCCCCGTGCAGCCCACCAAGTTGTTGTTTTCTGTTTCTGCTCTGTCAGAGCAAAGGCATTCTTCAGATCTCTGGCAATCCTTGATTGCCAGACCTTGTTTAAGTGTGAGTCAAGGAAAGGGTGGTTGGAAGCTGTGGTCCTTGCGGAGGGAAGTGGCGACCATGACCTTTGCTGTCGGATGGCCTAGCAGATAGTTGAGGTGAGAAAGCTCTGATTCCGGGTCTTTAAGTCTCTCCTCTTGGGTTGTTCAGGTGCCACAGAGAAGATTCTAACCTCCAACCTTCAGTCTGGAGGGAGCGGGGCTGGCTGCAGAGGGAAAAGAATCCTGGGAACCTTAGCATCCATTTGCCTTGCTCAGTTCCATATGAAAACCCCACCTTTAGTTGTGCCTGTGTCCTGGTGAATCCCTGTTTTACTCTCTCTAGGGAAGAATCCTCTAGTCTTTGGCCGAGGTAGCAAGAGGTAGCAAATAAGTGGTTTTCTGAGAGTGATGAAGGGATCCGGGAGTATGGTTGCTTCTGAAACAGACTTTCGAGTAATCCATTTTATTTTTGCGTGTCTTTTCATCTCAGCTTCCAGAGCTATTTGGTGCCACCAATTCCCAAGCCGTAGGGGAATTCTGAAATGTAGAAAGGCTTAGTTCTTAGCTTTCCCTTCTGCTGACTGAAGACTCCATTTTCTTGGGTGTGCTAAATTGTTTGTTTTTCTGCTTCCATAATTCTATTGCTAGTGCTTCCACGCCTGTTCTCATTCCAGTGAGTTTATGCCTTTAAAAAAAATCCCTTCCCTGTAGTTTTTGAGAGGTTTGGGGAGGGAGTGCATATAGATATATATATTTAATCAGCTAACTTTACCTAAAAGGATAATAGACAAATGAACACAGTCTAACTGACCCCTAATATTTGACTAGTTAAATAAACCATGCACATGTGCATGCTCAGTCACTTTAGTTGTGGTCGCCTCTTTGCAACCTGATGAACTGTAGCCCACCAGGCCCCTCTGTCCAAGGGGAGCTCTCATAAAATGGAAGGCTATTCATAATCATTAAAGGATTATGCCAATGAATAGTTATGGACATAGTAACCTACAAAATTCCATGTGGGAAATGACAGGTTAATAGTATTAATAATAGTACCTAACAAAGAACTTTCTCTGGCCTCACGCTTTGCTAAGTTCCCAAAATTTATAGGGAAGTTATCTTTATTATCCATTTTATAGATGAAATAGAGGCTTGGAGAAATGAGGCAATCCGCCAAAAATCACAGGGTCTTTGTCCCAGATTTGGGATGACTGTGACTGGCTTCAAAAATGACAGAAATACACCCAGACACAGTAGGAAAAGGAGAGGGTGGGCCACACTGAGAGAAGCATTCATGTATATATACATTGGTGGTGGTGGTTTAGTTGCTCAGTTGTGTCTGACTCTTTGCGACCCCATGGGCTGTAGCCCGCCAGGCCCCTCTTTCCGTGGGATTCTCCAGGCAAGAATACTGGAGTGGGTTGCCATTTCCTTCTCCCGGGGATCTTCTGGATGCAGGATTTCAACCCGGGTCTCTTGCATTCAGGCGGATTCTTTACCGACTGAACTATGAGGGAAGCCCCACTAGATCGCTAGTGGGAAGCTGCTATATAGCACAAGGAGCTCAGCTCCATGCAGAGGGTGGAAGGGAGACCTAGAGGGAGGGGACATGTGTTATACATAGAGCCAACTCACACTGTTGTACCACAGAAACTAACACAACATTGCAAAGCAATTATACACCTTGTTTTTTGTTTTTTGGTTTTTTTTTAACAAAAATGACAGAGAAGTCAGAGGCAGCAATGAGTTCTATTTACAACTGTATCCAGCATCAAAAGGGTATGAGGACAGTGTTGACTAGGATCCCTCTGACCAAGAAGTGTGCCTCTTCTTCCCCCAGGGACAAGGCAGTAGTCAGCAGCTTGAGCAGGTGAGAAATCTGACACGTCTGAGAGGCCCAGGGCAAAGAGTGGTCAGGCTTGCTTCCTTTTATGCTTCCAGGTCATTTCACTGCCTCTTCTACTGTGTAAGGTAATGTTTAGCAATCTTACCACCTGGCTATGTCCAGGTTCTAGGTCCAGAGATGCCTCTAATGGCACACTTTTGTGATCTTCTCGATTCTATACCTTCACTGGGTGAGTCTTCCACCTACGTTGTATTTCGTGGTTCTCCATAGCTAGGTCTAGTCACAGCCTGTTTTATAAATTAATAAGCAGAATGTGTAGTATATGAGTCAGTTTCCATAAAGTGAAAAGAAACATGCTAGGTTCTGAGAAAAACTGAACCCCGGTCTCATTATTGTGTGTGATATCAGGGTACAATGTCAGGGGGCTGGGATTCCATTTGGAATTGCAAAATAATTTTGTGCTGAAAAAGCATCCGATTCCCTCCCTGCCAGAACCCTCATTGAGTCTGTATAAGAAAGCCATCCTTCTGTTGTTAACTTGACTCTTTACTATGGTGCGGGAACCATTTACTCATGACCCTGAGTTACATTATGAACTTCTCTACTGTTAACATTACTTCGAAGGGTACCATGGCCAGTTGCTTCTCTCTGATTTCTTGGCCTTCTTCTGTATTTGAAAAAAGAAAGGACTGGATAGGCCCATCACTTTTACTGGTGTGGCAGGATCAAATTTTGAGATATTAGCCAGGGTCCAACCTCCTCACTGGGGCTTCCCTGGTGGCTCAGACAGTAAAGAATCTGCCTGCAGTGCAGGAGACCTAGATTCGATCCTTGAGTTGGGGAAATCCCCTGGAGAAGGGAATGACTACCCACTCTAGTATTCTTGTCTGGAGAATTCCATGGACAGAGGAGACTGGAGGGCTACAGTCCATGGGGTCACAAAGAGTCAGACACAGCTGAGCAGCTAACTACTACTGGTCACTTCCTGTCCTGTCCAGTCAGTAGCAAGCATTGCTTCAGAGAAGATGTGGGGTTTTATACCAAGAACATAAAAAGAGAGTAAGCAGTCAATGCTTAGTTTTGAATCTCTAAAAATAAAACCTCAACCTCACTGCAAAGAGAGTAATCTGTAAAGACAAGGATATTAATATTCAAGTTTCCTTTGAGCTGCAAAAGGCCAAGCCCCAAAGGAGTTTGGACATAAAGTTTGTGCTGTAAACAATAGAATGGAAAGAAATTGGGGACGAGTTACAGTGCCCTATCCTAGGGACTAGATAAAGGTTATCTAGGCTCAGGGATCAGTCCTGGGTATTCATTGGAAGGACTGATACTGAAGCTGAAAATCCAATACTTTGGCCACCTGATGTGAAGAGCTGACTCATTTGAAAAGACCCTGATGCTGGGAAAGATTGAAGATGGGAGGAGAAGGGGATGACAAAAGATGAGATGGTTGGATGGCATCACCCACTCAATGGACATGAGTTTGAGTAAACTCTGGGAGTTGGTGATGGACAGGGAGGCCTGGCGTGCTGCAGTCCATGGGGTCGCAAAGAGTCGGACATGACTGAGCAACTGCACTGAACTGAGGCTAGGGGAAATAGTTACCTTGAAGAAAAAGCAACAGCAGAATATGGACATGAGACTTCAGCTCCAGTCCCAACATCTAGGAGAGAAAAGAGGTGACGGAGCTTTCTGTCATTTCAGAGATTTGAGAGTAAAGTCATCATTCTGGGTTTTTAACAACCAGAATAGCACAAAGATTGGCCAATTAGAAAAGACAGCCAATCAGAGCAACTGATCATTCTGGTGTGTGGTGGCTAAATAACAGACTTGGACAGAATGCAGTGATGCCAGATTTCCATTTGAGAATTCACGGTGGCAGAAGACTTGTATATGTGTTTCACCATACAGTGGCAAGAGAAAAGTGAAATAAATGAGCTGAACATGAGAAGGCATTAGATACCTCTTTGAGTTTCTCTCAGGCTTCCAGTCACGTGGTGACAGCTGAAAGTATGCAGCCCCAAGGGGGCTTGGAAGTGGCTGAGAGCACCGATGAACTCTAAGAAGCTTGAACCCATGTTAGGATCTCAGGCAGTAGCAGAAGTCGTGGGCATAACATCCAATTTCTAAAGGGTAGGAAAGACAATTTAAATAGCTGATGCCAGCAGAGAATAGAGAATGCCTATTGACCAGACACATGCACACCCTGTCAAGCCCTCTTTGGAATTTCCGTGTCATTCAGGGGAGAAAATAGAGTAAGGCAGAGTCTTATCATTGCCCAAGTTTGGACTTAAAATAGCTGAGCAATAGTTTTACTATGTTCTTGGGAACAAGTACAAAGTACTTGTATTTGATCAGGTTTTGTGCATTTAGACAGCAATGTGGATTTGTGATAAACATTACATTTATTCACTGATAAATAAGGAAGCACTTTACCCACTGGGTGCCTAATCAGGTGTGCATGTGCGCTGGTACTTATGCACTTATTTATAAAACCCAGGTGTCAGCTGAAGGGCCGACATCTCTTTGAGGTTCTAATTAAATCTGCTCCCATGCTGTCCACTGTGTGGTGAGACTGCATTTCTGTCCCAGCCTCTCTAGTAAATGCGCAAGAAGTAGGACGCCGCTCTGCTAGAGCAGCACATTTCTGCATCGGTGGTTTCAGACATTGGAAGTGGTAGAGATGTCCTGTGGGATGGAACTCTCATATGTAAAAAATGGTAAAAGCCGGGTCACCCTGACTAAGCGGAGAGGAGGGACCAGGAAGCAGCTTGGGGGCATCTGTCTGGAGTATTTTCATGGAATAAAGGTGTCTCTGTAAAGAACAGCATTTTGAAAACCATTGCTCTATTTGTGCCGCTGGATATGTTACAGAGAGTGTATTAATGGGTGGGGGTGCTATCAATCTTCAAGGCCTAGGTTTGATTCCAAATGGAATGCAAAGTTTGTGCAGAGAATGTTTCTAATTATGTCCCTTGGGCTTATAATTTCACTTGAGTCCTTCCCTTGCTGGATTTAAAGGAGAAGTGAAAGTTTTACCCTGGCATATGTAGACCATCCTGTCGGCTCTCTCAGAAGAGCTTGCTATATTTCACTCATTCATGTATTGGTGTACTCATTCACTCATGCAACATATGTTTATTATGCTTTCACCAAGTACCAGGCATAGTGCTTAGAAACAGTTTCCCTGCTCCCTCTTGACCATGACATCCTTACACGAATCCTTGGGACTATAAATGCTTTTGCCTTTTCAAGATCAGAACAAGCTGGGAATGTTTGGATATGTTTCTGTTGTTCGGTTGCTAAGTCATGTCCAACTCTGTGTGATCCCATGGGCTGCAACATGCCAGGCTTCTCTGTCCTCCTCTGTCTCCTGGAGTTTGCTTAAATTCATGTCCACTGAATCAGCGATGCATGCAAAGAGGCTTGTGTAAATCAGTGAAGCTATGAGCCATGCTTTGCAGGGCCACCCAAGAATGATGGGTCATAGTGGAGAGTTCTGACAAAACGTGGTCCACTGGAGGAGGGAATGGCAAACCGTACCAGAATCCTTGCTGCAAGAACCCCGTGCACAGTATGAAAAGGCAAAAAGCAGATGTGCTTCTAACAGTGTTTAAATTCTTGAAGCTCTTAGTGCAGTTAGTGCCTTTTGGAAAGAGAAACCCAGAAACTCAGAATATCTAGAGCTTGTCCAGGTTGTCATGTTCACATAAAGAAGGATTCTGGTCTAAAGACACAGGGACACAAGGATTATATCACTGATCAAAACAGGTAGGCCAGCAGAGACCCTCAAAAGCATTTCTCTTTGCTGATTATTGGATCAAATGCCATTTAAAAATGCAGCCATGCTCTAGACCTAGATTCCTGGGTAAATTGTGATGAAAAATAATACCTTTAAAAATATCTGGCACTTTATTTGTATCAAGTTATACACATAGTTAGATTGCCTGTTTTCTGCTGGGCTCATTATGAAATGAGGAGTCTCTCCCATCTCCAGCTTCTCCACCTTCTTATCTTTCAGTATTTCAGCTTCATTTTATTTCCATATCTTTAAATTACCTTATTTTCCATTTTTTGTTGATTTTTCATTTTATGCATTATCTAGCCTAAAAGCATCTAATTTTCTTCAACCATCATTGCACTCCAGCCATGCACAGTAATTTCTGTCTCTTTATACAGGTTATATGACAACCCTACTTAAACACCTATTCAGGGTTTACATGATTAGATTATGAAAAGTCTTTTCGCCTCTGAGGCATATTCTCTACTATGATTGATTTCCCCTTCTTCTGCACTCTGTCCTGTGAGTTCTTTCCTTAGTTTTCTATGTGTTTCTCACCAGTTCATCTCAAAATTCTCCCTGATTTATCTAAATCTCCTCCCCTCTTCTTATGTTCAAATGTATCAATGTATCTGTCTGTCTCATCTTCCTAGGGATGTTCTTCCAGAGCCCTCCTGGTCTGTCCTGTTGGGACAAGACTTTCTTTGTACCTGATGCATCTGGGATACCTTCTTCATCATCAGAAGTTCTCTTCACCATCCTTTTAACTTGGAGCCAATTTCCTGGATTCTATCTCTTCTCTCTTCTTGTTATTTTCCCTTTTGTTTATAGAATACTGTTTAAAATGTAGTCCTGAAAAGGGGCATATATCTAAAAATACCTCAGATCTACCCTCACATTTCAGTAAGAATTTAATTGGATATATAATTTCACGTTGGAAAAAATAATTTTCCTTGGAAAACTGTAAACATTTCTCTAACGTCATATTACTGGCAAAAGTTTTGTCCAGAAGTTCAAAGTTATTTATGATTCCTGTTGTTTGCTCTTTTTTCTTTCTGGAGGTATTACATTTTCTTTAGAAAATTATCCCCAGTATTCTGAAATTTCACAGTGAAGAACCTTGGTGTCCATTATACTGGGCATTACATATATCTTTCAATCTGAAAACTCATGTCCATCAGGAAATCTGAAGGACAATCTGGAAACTCATTTCCTTCCCATCAATATTCCTGGTTCTCTCTTTATAGGACTTCTATCTATCTATTATTTGGATGCTAGATCTCCTGGATTGGTCATTTTTATGCTCTGGTATTATTTTTCATTCATGTTTTTATCTCTCAGAGTCCCAAGTATCTTATCCTTAGCAGTTGCTCTGCAAATGACGGTTCAGTCAGACAAAACTGAAGGAGTTCATATTAAGAAAATTCTCTCCTGCTGGGATGCCCTCCTTCTATACTTCTGTATAATATTTTTTACATTCTCACATTCTGCCTTTCCTCTAAAATCTGAGCTGTGTCCTCTCTTCTGATTCTTCTACTCTTTCCCCACAATACTTCAATACATCTATTATTTACTTATGTGGTATATATTTTAGTGCTTATATGAAATCTATATAAGCTTAGATTGCAAACTCTTGAAAGGCAGGGACCTAGTCATATATCTTTGTGTACCACTTACTGCCCACACATTGCCTCAAAAAATTGACTCAGTGCTTACCACTGCCTAGTTCTTAATAAATGTCTGTTGAATGAATACATAAATGAAAGAAAGTGAGGAAATGATGTATTTTTATAAATCAGGTCACAGAAATTCCAGGTAGCTAAGGAATGACTTCAGCCAGTGAACAACCATGACCCCCAACAACTATAGGTTAAAAAAAAAAAAACTTTAATTTCAGTCGAGAAAGAATGAAGAAAAATAGGCCTGTTAAATATGATGAAGGATAAGGCCTCAAAGTTATTGTTTCTGAGTCTCAAAACACAGCAGAAACAGCTATTTTAAAAAGCCAGTTGAACACTTAACTGAGAAGGTGAAAGACCTGTACTGTGAAAACTATAAAACACTGATGAAGAAAATTGAAGATGATACAAATAAGTGAAAAGATATCTCATGATCCTGGATTGGAAGAATAACTATTGTTAAAATATCCATACTACCCAAAACAATCTATAGATTAAATTCCATCTCTATCAAAATACCCATTACATTTTTCACAGAACTAGAATAAATAATCCTAAAATTTACATAGAATCACAGAAAACCCTGAATAGCTGAAGCAGTCTTGAGGAAAAGGAACGTAGCTGGAGGTAACCTGCTCCCTGACTTTAGACTAAACTACAAAGCCACAGTTGGAGAAGGCAATGGCACCCCACTCCAGTACTCTTGCCTGGAAAATCCCATGGACAGAGGAGCCTGGTGGGCTGCAGTCCATGGGGTCGCTAGGAGTCGGACGTGACTGAGCGACTTCATTTTCACTTTTCACTTTCATGCCTTGGAGGAGGAAATGGCAACCCACTCCAGTATTCTTGCCTGGAGAATCCCAGGGATGGGGGAGCCTGGTGGGCTGCCATCTATGGGGTCGCACAGAGTCAGACTTGACTGAAGAGACTTAGCAGCAGCAGCAACAAAGCCACAGTAATTAAAGCAGTTTGGAAGGACAAGTTACTGAATGAAAGAAAATATTTGCAAATGATATGACCACTAAGGGATTAATATCCAAAATATATATATATATGTTTATACAACTCAATATTAAAAAAAAAAAAAACTCAAATGAAAAATGAGCAGAGGACCCAAACAGATATTTTTCCAATGAGGGCATTCAAATGGCTAACAGGCACGTGAAAGGATGCTCAGTATTGTTGATCATTCAGTTCAGTTCAGTTCAGTTCAGTTGCTCAGTTGTGTCCGACTCTTTGCAACCCCATGAATTGCAGCACGCCAGGCCTCCCTGTCCATCACCAACTCCCGGAGTTTACCCAAACTCATGTGCATCGAATCGGTGATGCCATCCAGCCATCTCTTCCTCTGTCGTCCCCTTCTCCTCCTGCCTCCAATCCCTCTGAGCATCAGGGTCTTTTCCAATGAGTCAACTCTTTGCATGAGGTGGCCAAAGTATTGGAGTTTCAGCCTCAGCATCAGTCCTTCCAATGAACACCCAGGACTGGGTGTTCCATCTCCTTTAGGATGGACCGGTTGGATCTCCTTGCAGTCCAAGGGACTCTCAAGAGTCTTCTCCAACACCACAGTTCAAAAGCATCAATTCTTCAGCGCTCAGCCTTCTTCACAGTCCAACTCTCACATACATACATGACCACTGGAAAAACCATAGCCTTGACTCGACGGACCTTTGTTGGCAAAGTAATGTCTCTGCTTTTTAATATGCTATCTAGGTTGGTCATAACTTTCCTTCCAAGGAGTAAGCGTCTTTTAATTTCATGGCTGCAATCACCATCTGCAGTGATTTTGGAGCCCACAAAAATAAAGTCAGCCCTGGTTCCACTGTTTCCCCATCTATTTGCCATGAAGTGATGGACCGGATGCCATGATCTTAGTTTTCTGAATGTTGAGCTTTAAGCCAACTTTTTCACTCTCCTCTTTCACTTTCATCAACAGGCTTTTTAGTTCCTCTTCCTTATTAGAGAAACACAAATCAAAACCACAATGAGATATCACCTCACATCTGCCAAACATCAGGAAGTCTACAAATAACAAATGTTGGAAAGAATGTGGAGAAAAGGGAACCTTTGTACATTGTTGGTGGGAATGTAAATTGGTACAGCCACAATGGAAAGCATTATAGGGATTCCTCGAAAAAACAACATAGAACTACCATATGATTCAATAATCCAACTTCTGGGTTTATAGACAAAAAAATAAAAACTAAAATCATTTAATTTGAAAAGACATAGGCACCCCAATATTCAAAGCAGCGTGTCAAGATATGAAAGCAACCCAAGTATCCATCAACAGATGCATGGATAAAGAAGATGTGGTATATATACACAATGGAATACTGCTGCTGCTGCTGCTGCTGCTGCGTTGCTTCAGTCGTGTCCGACTCTGTGCGACCCCATAGACGGCAGTCCACCAGGCTTCCCATCCCTGGGATTCCCCAGGCAAGAACACTGGAGTGGGTTGCCATTTCCTTCTCCAATGCATGAAAGTGAAAAGTGAAAGTGAAGTCGCTCAGTTGTGTCCGACTCATAGCGACCCCATGGACCTCAGCCTACCAGGCTCCTCCGTCCATGGGATTTTCTAGGCAAAAGTACTGGAGTGGGGTGCCATTCAACCATAAAAGAGAATGAAATTCTGTAATTTATAACAACACGGATGGACCTGGAGGTCCACGTGAAATATGCCTAGTGAAATAAGTTTAGGCAGATAAGGACAAATACTCTAGGTTATCACTTATGTCAGATCTAAAAAAAAATAGCACAAATGAATATATATGATAAAATATAAACAGAGTCACAGATATAGAGAACAAACCACTGGTTACCAGAGAGGAGAGGGAAGGCATGAGGGTCAAGATAAGGGTATGGAATTAAGAGATACAATTGCTATATATAAAATAAATAACTACCATATATAAAATAAATAAGCAACAGATTATATTATGCAGCATAGGGAAGTATAGTTATTGTTTTATAATAACTTTAAATGGAATATAATCTGTAAAAATTTTGAATCACTGTGCTATACACCTGAAACTAATATCACACTGTAAATCAACTGTATTTCAATTAAAACAATGTTAAATGCCAGTTGATTATTATGTTATTTTTCCCCACCATGTATATACATAAATCCAATTTTAATCCTATTTGGCATTGATTCAGGCAGAGATATTGATTATATTTGAGGAGAATATATAAACAGTAAGGTTTATAATTAGTCTACAAAATGATTTTCCAGAGTCACTTTATTTTGCCGTTACCTATGTGTGGTAAACCTTAACAGAGCTCTTCTAGAGAGGACTGTAAGTAAACTGCGAATTTTAATTTTATTTGAGGGAATAGAATTGCTTTATGAAATCAAGGATGGAACAGTGTGAGAAGGGAAACACCTCTCCTGGCTCTATCACAGTGCTGTGTCAGTGTGGCTACAGGAGGTATTTTGGGCATCACCATAAAGCACTGTTGAGGGAGATCCAAGTGTGAGTTTTCTGCTGACTTTGACAGGCTTCCCTAGTGGTTTAGACAGTAAAGCATCTGCCTGCGATACAGGAGACCTGGGTTCTATCCCTGGGTCGGGAAGATCCCCTGGAGAAGGCAATGGCACCCCACTCCAGTACCCTTGCCTGGAAAATCCCATGGATGGAGGAGCCTGGTAGGCTACAGTCCATGGGGTTGCAAAGAGTCCGACACGACTGATCAACTTCACTTTATGACAGTGTGAGCTGAGGTCTGAATGTGTAATTGTTTCCAGAATGTACACGGAGTGTGATTCATTGACCTTTCAGCTAACTAGACACAATCAAAAGTGGTATATTGATTTAATCAGAAGAAAGACTTTGTCAGCAAGTAAAAGCCTTAAATATAAAAATAATTCTTAAGTATGCAAAAACATCCCTGAAACACAAATGGGCAGAGCACTGCATCTGGTGGTCCACACCAGAACTGTGTCCCTGCTGCCCAAGGGACAACTCAGGAAGTCAGCAAGGCGAAGCAAGATGGTAAAAAACAAACAAAAAAATGCAAACTGGCTTGCCTTAGGTTTTTTTTTTTCTTTTGCCTTAGGTTCTGCTGAGCGGGATTTCTTATCTGAAATGCCTACATAATTTCTTCAAGATTTATCTCTAATTTGTATCCATAGAAATGCTTTTTTGACTTTGTCTAATTCTTCAGATATAATTTTTTTCTTGCTCAGCTATTATAAAGGGCCTTGGAGCCTTTGAAGCCTATCCATCTGGTATCCTAAAAATAGCTCCATATTGTTGCAACCCTACTATGTGACAACCATCATATATGTATGCCTCATTAGTCCTGATAACATCTCTAAGAGAAAGATTTTATCAGACCCATATTACAGACAAGGAAAGCCAAGCCAGAGAAATTAAATAACCTGGTCAAGGTCATGAAACGAGTGAGTTGCTAAGTAAATATTGGAACGTGGGCCCAGAGTTAATCCCCTTTGAAATGCTATACTGCTACATTCATGTCATTATAATACAAAAGAGGTGTTGGTTATTGGTTCACTGTCAACAGAAGCAGCACTGTGATTTTATTATCCAGGAGATCAGCCATTTTACTGTGTCCAAATTTTTGCAACCAAAAGATGCAATGTTGTGGATATCTGGCAGAGGCAGGGATATAGCTGTGGTGGTCAAGTTGGCAGTTATGGGGTTTATGACCCACTCCCTGTGTGTTGAGCCTGGTGGGACAGACAGAACACTGAAACGCCCAGCCCTCTTCCTTGGTAAGCTAATCAGACATTGTTTCTTGGAAAAATTCCCTCGTTTCCCAAGCATTTCACCAGTGACAGGTGAAATGATTTTAGCTGGGCCACTGACTGCTGAATTAAACAATATTGAATCTCAAAGAGAGATGTATTCCCTTTTCTATCTTTCCAGGGACCATGAAGAAGAATGGCTCAGCTTGATGGTAGTGTGCTTTTTAAAACTCCTGCTAATCTCTTTTGCCAATAAAGTGAAAGCAGGCATTTGATTCAGAGGCTTTGGCAAGCAACAGAGCATTTATTTTATTAGTAGCTTCCATTTATGACAGTTGATGCTGTGACAGTGATATAAATTGTCCTTTCTAAATGAATTTAGACTAAAAAGTGAGTCAACTGAAGTAATGATATTTCACAAAATAATCATACAGACACATGGCGATAATACATGTTAAAAAATAGTACAGTTATATGGCAAAATAGCCAACCCAGAACCTGAGTGACTGAAATACAACATGAAGAGAATAGGCAGGGTCTCAGACAGTCCATCCTGCAGCAGGTCCTGAATTAGACTCTGCTCCAGCTCAGTTGCAAGGAGAAGATGTCCTCAACTTCTTCTACAAAGATAAACAAGTAGGAAGTTCTTTATTACAGGAGAGAAATTGTGCATTAAAAAAAAATCATGTAAGCCTTGCTCGCAATAATTAGGTGCTGTCATAAATAGAGTGACCAATCGGTGACTTTTGTTCTAGGTAAACTATAAATAACCTCTGGAAATGAGATGAAGTTGTTTATAAAAAGATAACAGATAATGAACCTTGACTTCAAAGTTCTACTAATTAAGAGCTTCATCTGAAGGGATGAAACCAGAATATGAAGGTAATACATGTTGTCATGAGAAGCAGCCTGCCAGTGCAGGAGACACAGGTTTGATCCTTAAGTTGGGAAGATCCCCTGGAGCAGGAAATAGCTATCCACTCCAGTATTCTTGCCTGGAAAATTCCACGGACAGAGGAGTCTGGCGGGCTACTGTTCACGGGGTTGCAAAGAGTCAGACACGACTGAGCAACTGAGCACGCACACAACTAAGCAACTGAGCATGTGTCACAACTAAAGAGCGTCTTGCTTCCTGTACAAAGTCTCTCCTGAGGATGCAAATATGGGGAACTTAACAATGGCCCTCCTACCCAGCATTAGCTGAGAACGTACACGCCATGTAAAGCAAACATCCTAGATCCGCACTTGGTGATCTGATCCCGTCATCTGGCTTTGAACACCTTCTCCGTGCTGCTGCTCCTGTGTGAGCTCCATCAGGGTGAGATGCCGTCTCTTTGCCACTAGAACATGTGGTAAACGCTCCTGAATATGTGCTGATTGAATCAATGCAGCCTGCCACTAAAGCTCCTGATTTTCTACAGTCATTCCAGGAAGAAATTGTCCTAAAATGTTTTGCACTCTTCCCCAATCTCTAAAGTAGACTCTCCATAGCACGACATGACGTCATGTCCATGTGTCAGGGTTGTCACTAGGAGAACTGAATAAGTAAGGCCTAGCAACACACACACTGGCCTCCTCAGGTGCTGGGAGCCTCATGGAGCTGGTTCCCTCACCAAACAGCCAATGTTGATAAACCCTCCAGACTCTTGCCACTGCCTTTTAATATTTTTCTTTCTCTATCATTATTATAAGACTGATAGGTATCATTATTTTTCACTGCCGAAGTACCTGACTTCAGCAGCCTTCTTTAAAACTTCTAGAATGGCTCCTTCTAGATAACTAAGCTTGTTAGAAATCTGGGATATGTAATTATTCAATATAAATAAATAAAACAATGACCACAGCCATGAAATTAAAAAAACACTTGCTCCTTGGAAAGAAAGCTGTAACAAACCTTAAAGTGAAAGTGAAAGTTGCTCAGTCGTGTCCAACTCTTTGCAACCCCATGGACTGTATAGTCCATGGAATTCTCCAGACCAGAATACTGGAGTGGGTAGCCTTTCCCTTCTCCAGGGCATCCTCCCAATCCAGGGATCGAACCCAGGTCTCCCTCATTGCAGGTGGATTCTTTACCAACTGAGCTATGAGGGAAGCCCATAACAAACCTAGACAGCATATTAAAAAGCAGAGAAATCCTTTGGCCAAGAAAGGTCCGTATAGTCAAAACTATGGTTTTTCCAGTAGTCTTGTATTGATGTGAGAGTTGGACCATGAAAAGGCTGAGCACCTAAGACTTTTGAACTTTTGTGTTGGAGAAGACTCTTGAGGGTCCCTTGGACTGCAAGGAGATCCAACCAGTCCATCCTAAAGGAAATCAGTCCTGAATATTCATTGGAAGGACGAATGCTAAAGCTGAAACTCCAGTACTTCAGCCACCTGATGAGAAGAACTGACTCATTTGAAAAGACCCTGATGCTGGGAAAGATTGAAGGTGGGAGGAGAAGGGGACGACAGAGGATGAGATGGTTGTTTGGCATCACCGACTCAGTGGACATGAGTTTGAGCAAGCTCCGGAAGATGGTGAAGGCAGGGAAGCCTAGTGTGCTGCAATCCACGGGGTCACAGAGAGTCAGACATAACTTAGTGACTGAACAACAACAATATGTATATGAGCACACACATATGCACACATACATACATACATATTTCTTCTGGTTGGACTGCAGTGCTCTGGAGAAGCAGGGGGAAGCTTTTTCATGACATGATTAGTAAAGTGTGGCATGAACTTAATGTGTGGGCTTTGTGACATTTGTTTTAGCTGCTGAGAACCATTTTCTTTTCTTCTTTCCCTGTTGTGATCAGTCTAGTTGGAGTTTCCAGATAAATAACTGCTGAATAAGTAAGGTGCTGGTATAAACATTAATAAGTACAGCCTAATCATATTTTGAAGCTCATTCATTTTTTTACAGCTTGAATTTAAGCCTGTCCCAAGTGATTTCCCAAGGTGAAAAGTGAAAGTGTTAGGCGCTCAGTCGTGTCCAACTCTTTGTCACACCGTGGACTGTAGCCCATCAGGCTACACTGTCCATGGGATTCTCCAGGCAAGAATACTGGAGTGGGTTGCCATGCCCTTCTCCAGGGGATCTTCCTGACCCAGGGATCAAACCCAAGTCTCCTGCATTGCAGACAGATTGTCCAAGGTCAAATCTGTTTTACCCAAGTACATCCTTTCAGAAGTAATGAGGTCTTCACGTTCCAGTCTCCATGAGCTCTGCTGATTCATTTCAGTGTGCCACAGATCATTTATTCTATCAATTAAAAGTTTTGTTTACTATTAAAATATAAATCCACCTCCACCAAGAAAGGTAACATTAACTCCCACTAGTGAGTATGCTGTTGCTGTTGCTAAGTCGCTTCAGTCCTGTCCGACTCTGTGCGACCCCATAGACGGCAGCCCACCAGGCTCCGCCGTCCCTGGGATTCTCTAGGCGAGATCACTGGAGTGGGTTGCCATTTCCTCCTCCAATGCATGAAAGTGAAAGTGAAGCCGCTCAGTCGTGTCAGATTCTTAGCGACCCCATGGACTGCAGCCCACCAGGCTCCTCCGTCCATGGGGTTTTCCAGGCAAGAGTGCTGGAGTGGGGTGCCATCGCCTTCTCCAACTAGTGAGTATAGTTTAACACAAAAACATTCCATATCCCTCCTTGAAAGCAAGTTGTGATGATGATTATGGACCTATTACTTGCCATGTGGGCCTCAGGGCTTTTGATCGTATCCTGTCCACCTGGCACAGTCTTCTCCCAGACGTCCACATGAGTTGTTCCCTCATCTTTCTTCTGGTTTTTGCTCAGATGTCACTTTGTCAGTGAGGCCTGCCCTGAACACTTCACAGGAGGAGTACTCAGGCCCCTTATCCTACATTATTTTTTCCCATAACATTTGTCACTATCTTCCTACTTATGTACTTGTTTATTAGCTTAGTACCTGTCTCCTTTACTAGAATTTAAACTCCAAGAGAACTGAGAGTTAATTTTGTAAACTTTTATATTGCCCTTACCCAGAACAGTATTTGACACTGCAGGGTCTCAATAAATGTGAATGGATGAAGATACAGGAAGATACAGAATGCTCTAGAAATATCTCACCCGGACTTGGCATGTCATGGAAAGCTTCTTGGAAGAGGCCATATTTAATGTTAGCTCTGAAGGACAACTAAGAGATGTTGGGCTGTGGAGGGATGATGAGTGTGTGTGTGTGTGTGTGTGTGTAAAATGAGAGCATGATAGCTTCATGATAGCTTCAAAGATCTGAGAGAAGTTACTATAGGGTTGTATTGAAAAATGAATGAAATGAGACAGAAATGAGTCAGTAGGAATTGGAACTGTGGGATACTGGGTTATTCATATTCTTATAAGATCATAGGAATGTTGGGCTAGTATTGGCAGATCTTTTAATTTTTCAAGAGAAACTGGACTTTGAAAGATTGCCTCGAATTTATAAAATGCTATAGAGACTAAATAAAACATCCATATATTAGGTATAGCTCCTGACAATTCCTTTTAACCTCTGCTCTCCATAGTAACATACATATTTCTAGCCCTCCTTAAGCTCTCCTCTAGCCATGCTTGCAAATGTATATTTAATTCTTCCTGAGCCCAAATCCCAGCCTATGACTTATGCATTGTCTTTCAAACTCAACATGTGTTCCTACCTGCACAACTTTGTACGAGTGAGTCCCTTAGAATTCCTGACTCTCCTATCTTTCACGTTTCCTTTATGGGACCAGAAACTTCCTCGTCCCCCGGAACTCAGGGTGGATCAGTTACTGTCCTCCATCTGGAAGCCACCCCGCCCAGCAAGGTCTTCTGCCGGGATGTGCACCTGACGAAGGCTGCCTCGGCAGGAGGCCGGGCTTCTTTGGCTGGGTTTATATCTCCTTCATGCAGCTTTCAGGTGGGCTTTAAAACTTTATGCACTTCCTCTTTCTTATGTTGTTGACTTTGCTCTGGAAAATAGATTTTAAATCATATATATATATGTTTACATGAAAGGAGATTGTCAAGATAAGTCACGTTCCCTGTTTTCATGAACTAACAGCTTGTCCAGTCTCCTATCACAGAATTACGGACCAAGGGCCAAATCTGCCCAGTCACCTATTCGTATACAGTCTGACAGCTAAGGATGGTCGTTGCATTTTTAAATAGTTGAAACATCAAAAGAATAATAGTACTTTGTGGCACATGAAAAGTTTATGAAATTCATATTTGTGTTCATTAACAAGCAGCTACACTTACTTGATTAGGCGTTGTCTGGGACTGCCTTTACACTATAGTAACAGAGTTGAGTAATTGCAAAAGACTGCAAGGAGATCCAACCAGTCCATCCTAAAGGAAATCAGTCCTGAATATTCATTGGAAGGACTGATGCTGAAGCTGAAACTCCAATACTTTGGCCACCTGATGTGACGAACTGACTCATTTGAAAAGACCCTGATGCTGGGAAAGATTGAAGGAGGGAGGAGAAGGGGGCAACAGAGGATAAGCTGGTTGGATGGCATCACTGACTCAATGGATGTGAGTTTGAGCCAACTCCGGGAGTTGGTGATGGACAGGGAGGCCTGGCGTGCTGCAGCCCATGGGGTCACAAAGAGTCGGACACGACTGAGCAACTGAACTGAATTGCAAAGATACCATATGGCCTACAAAACCTAAAATATCTACTATCTAGCCCTTTACAGATGTTTAAATCTAGAGAAATAATTACTAGACTTTGGGATTTCCTGGGTCAGTAAAATTAAAGAATAGGAGGGGAGAGGAAACAAGCACAGGGCTTGCCAACATTTAGTTTCTTACCAAGTGAAGACAAGCAAATGTTGCTTTCATCACCAGAACCTAACAAAAGAAAGTGTATTATAGCACGAAGAAATGAGAATGAACATACTCATAGAATAAAGATAATATTGTGCATTTCAGAGCATGGGGCATTAGAATTAAACCTAACTGGCTTGAGTCCAAGGTCCAGTTTCCTTTGAGTCCAAGGTCCAGTTTCCTATATCTGTGGAAAATAGGTCTCATTACTTAGCCCTTTTAATCTTTAATTTCCTTAATTTAAAGGATGTCATAAAAATTTCAAGACTTAATCTTTTTAGTGTTATCTCAATAAAATGAAAGGTTTCTAGGTCATCATGTTGTTTTCACCCAGCTCACATCCTCAAATCTCAGCATACTG
Source organism: Bos mutus (assembly GCF_027580195.1). Taxonomy (NCBI): domain Eukaryota; kingdom Metazoa; phylum Chordata; class Mammalia; order Artiodactyla; family Bovidae; genus Bos; species Bos mutus. The sequence continues at coordinate 27,054,394 of NC_091623.1, forward strand.
AGCATGCCCATAGCATGGGGATATATCCCGTGTTTTGGGATTTATTTTTCATCGCCTTTATTTGTACATTCCAGTACCAAATTAGTCTTAATATCCTCAAAGGCGGAGACCACAATTTGTCATTTTTGCACCATTTTGGTGCCTAATATGATACCAAAAATACAGTTAGTGCTCCTATACCATGTACAGTTAGTCCCCTTGATGCAGCAGACTCCTGGCTCTCAACATCTCTTCTGCATTAGCCAAAGAGAATACTGAGGTTGAGAAACAAGTGCAATCATAAGTCTTTTCTACTTGCTAGAAATAAATGACTGCTCTCCAGGGCTGCTCAGCATGATCCAGTGTTGGCAACACAAACATGGCAGAATGCCTCCTTTTATTTCTTTTTATGTAATTCATTTCTCCTATGGTCAGATAACTGAGCAGTTCCAGATGTTCAAGCTGGATTTAGAAAAGGCAGTGAAACCAGAGATCAAATTGCCAACCTCTATTGGATCATCGAAAAGGAGAACTCCAGAAAAACATGTACTTTCACTTTATTGACTATGCCAAAGCCTTTGCCTGTGTGGATCACAACAAACTGTGGAAGATTCTTAAAGAGATGGAAATATCAGACCACCTAACCTACCTCCTGAGAAATCTGTATGCAGGTCAAGAAGCTACAGTTTGAACTGGACATGGAACATGGAACAACGGACAGGTTCCAAATTGGGACAGGATTCGTCAAGGCTGTATATCGTCACCCTGCGTATTTAACTTATATACAGAGTACATCATACAAAATGCCAGACTAGATGAAGCACAAGCTGGAATCAAGATTGCAGGGAGAATTATGAATAACCTCAGATATGCAGATGGCACTACATTTATGGCAGAAAGAGAAGAGAAACTAAAGAGCCTCTTGATGAAAGTGAAAAAGGAGAGTAAAAAAGCTGGCTTAAAACTCAACATTCAAAAAACTAAGATTGTGGCATCCAGTCCCATCACTTCACAGCATATATATTGGGAAACAACAGAAACAGTGACAGACTTTATTTTCTTGGGCTCCAAAATCACTGCAGATGGTAACTGTAGCCAAGAAATTACAAGACACTTGCTCCTTGGAGGAAAAGCTATGACCAACCTAGATAGCATATTAAAAAGCAGATACATTACTTTACTGACAAAGGTCCATATAGTCAAAGCTATGGTTTTTTCAGTAGCCATGTATGAATGTGAGAACTGGACAATAAAGAAAGCTGAGCTCCAAAGAATTGATGCTTTTGAACTGTGGTGTTGGAGAAGACTCTTGAGAGTCCCTTGGACTGCAAGGAGATCCAACCAGTCCATCCTAAAGGAAATCAATCCTGAATATTCATTGGAAGGACTGATGCTGAAGCTCCAATACTTTGGCCACCTGATGTGAAGAACTGACTCCTTTGAAAAGACCCCGATGCTGGGAAAGATTGAAGGCAGGAGGAGGAGGGGACGACAGGATGAGTTGGTTGGGTGGCATCACCAACTTGATGGACGTGAGTTTGAGGAAGTTCCGGGAGTTGGTAATGGACAGGGAGGCCTGGCATGCTGCAGTCCATGGGGTTGCAAAAAGTTGGACATGACTGAGTGACTGAACTGAAACTGAATGATCAGATGCTATAATATAGATCACGAGTTAAGGGACATTGCATATCGACCCATATTGATGGCACAAATTGAGGTTCCTATCAAAATGGGTAACTGAGTTAATAAAGCCTATGATTATTGAGAGGAAAATTAATACAGTAGTTGAAATATATAATTGCTGGCTAGGGAAAAATGGGCCATGATGGCTCCTTTAAAAAAAAAAAATGAACTAATTACAGGATTCAGCTGCTTAAGCTTTAATTCGGCAGAGGACCAAAGAGCCCTCAGACTCCCGCGGAGCTTTCTCTCTCCCTCTCTGCTGGAGCTAACCCTTCGTCGTAATTAAGAAATAATTTCAGAGTGGCCACACATGTAGGCAATCAGACCCAATATAAGAAACACCTGTTTTTACTTCCATTCTGGCCCGCTTACTAATAGGGCATATTTGTCTTGGGACATTATGTTTGCTTGTGTAATTGTGCATAGCACATTTTCAGATTTGACCACAGAGGAGTCCTGGAAGCAGCTCTGAGTGAGTGTATCTGAGTAAGCAAGGCACAAAAAGCTTTCCTCATCTTCTGTACACACAGCGTAAGCATAAGGAGGCCGTGTGCTACCCTCTGCCCACATCATGCAGAGCAAACAGGAAGCTGTCCGTGAACTGCTTTGGTCTCTTCAGACTTAGCAACCAGCCTCCTTTTGTTTGGTTAACAATTCCAGACCTATCCAGGCAAAAAAGAGGTGGAAAATACACAACAACGGTTAAACATTGAAAGTGCTGACAATGGCCCGGATATTAGACAAGTGCAAGAGGCTCTCTGATCCAGTGGGAGGACATGTTTCAAGTGTTTGGAGTTTCAATGTCGTGCACTTTAGCTACACTCTGACAAGCATTCTCATGACCTAGCTCAGAAGAAGGATGTTCTGAGAGTCACAGAAGAAGGGGAAGAGTTGCTTGAGGACATGGAGAACACAGAGATGGTAGAACTGCAAGAAGGACATGATCAGAGGAGAAATAAAACTCAGGTCCAAAGAGCCAGAGCAGAATGAAAAGTGGTGTCCAGTTGCCTTGTTTATGCCAATGAATGGAAATGAAGTGGAGAAAAAAGGCAATGGGATGGAAAAAGTCATGCTTGCAAAAAGTAGCTGCATATTCATGGTAAAAAGTATTTTTAGGCTTGAATTATCTCACATTTTCCTCAATTTTATACTTTCTTTTGTGGGCAGAAATATATAAAAATATAAGCTATTTTCAGGACTTTTGTAGAAACTGTATGTTGTTAGACATAATTTCTGAGATAAAAGTTTTATAGAGGTATAATTCATACTGTAAAATTTATCCTTTGAAAGTATACAGTTCAGTGGGGCTTTTTCATATATTCTCAGAGCTGTTCAACTCTCACCACTACCTAATTTTAGAACATTTCATCCCTCATCCCCCCAGATCCCATGCCAGTAGGAGTCACTCTCCATTTCTGCCCCCAACCTCTTCAGCCACTAACCTGATTTCTGTCTCTGTGGATTTGCCTGTTGTAGATATTTCATAGAGATGGAATCATACAATATGTAACCTTTTGTGTCTAGCTTCTTTGACCCATTATGATGTTTTCAAGATTCCTCCATGTTGTAGCATAAGCCATTACTTTGGGCCTAAATAATATTCTAGCAATGAATATCTCATATTTTATTTCTCTGTTCATCAGTTGATTGATGTATGGATTGTTTCCATTTTTTTGGCTATTATGAATAGTACTACTTTTGGCATCCTTGTGCAAGCTTTTGTGTGGATATACATTTTCAGTTATCTTGGGTATATAGAAGTGGAATTATTTGATCATGTAACTGTATGCTTAACTCTTTGAGAAACTACCCTCTCTCTGAGATATCAATTTCTTAATAAAAATTTAAGAAGTCTGAACGAGCATCTCCAGAACATGCTTCCCAATGCCAATATTCTGATAGTATGTTTGTTAACATGATAACCGCTACCCATTGTGATTCTGAATATTTCATTTCTGGGGAGGATGGCATGGTTGAACATGTATGTAAGAGCTTGATAACAATGAAAGCACCCAGTTTCATTCATGGAGACAAAATTCCATTTGACAACTGATACTTTTCTCTAAATTCATTTGTGATTTGAAACTCAGCTTTATTTTCCTCTTGTATGTTAATGATACACAGTGAAATACTTGAATGAGCTGAGAAAAGTTTAAGAAAATGTCAAGTGTCCTTTTTGGTGAAATCAAAATCCTGTGGGTTGGTCGCTTTTTGATTTAGGAAAGGTTATTATCATTGATTTTATCAAAGTCCCAAAGTGACTTTCAGAACACATTGCTCCTTGGGGGTAGGACGAATGCCAGTCCTTTCTGTGAGTCCCTGATCTTACCCAAGAGAGAAATCCAGTATTAATTCCTGTTCTTCTGGAAGTATTTTCTTGAAAATAACAAACCTCCACTTAGAGAAAAGCTGTTACTCTGATTCTGTTCATTCATACTGATACTGATTTATGTTAAAGGGGCATCCATATGGCTTCATCAGTCATAAACACATTAGTGGAACATAGATAATAGTGCCTCAATTGAGCCTCACAGGCAGATTTCACTCCCGCAATCTTTGGGTTTCTCCTTCCTCTTTCACCTCCCTTGTCCAAATCTGAACTTCCCATCTACTTCTCTTTTATTTTTCTTTATTTAACCTTCTACGATCACTTGACTTTGTTTCACCTCTGTCTCTTATTCTTTTCAAACCTTTTGACCCTTTAACCATTCTATTTTAACATGAGGACTCAGAAAATGATAATGAGAAAAGGGAGGAAAAAGTAGAATGAGAAGAAGAATCTGGAGGAGGATGTAGAAGCAAAGATAACTGTGCTTGGGGAGCATCAAGTGAAAGGACAAGCTACTCAGTACTTAGAGAAACATTTGATAATGTGCTATCATATAAAAATGTGATACATTTTCTGGGAAGGCAAGACTAGAGTGTTTAAAGAAAAAGTACCCAGGCTAGACACAGCACACTTTTCCCAACACTGCAAAAGAACTGCAGAAACATGCTATCTGACTTTTTAATAAGCTCACTTCCTCTTTGAAATAGACAACTGTAAGCAAAGTATTTTCCTGGGTTATTTCTCTCCCCTTGTTACTTGGGAACTCTTTTTGCTCAGCCAAAAATGAGTACATTTTTCGTACAGTATGTATGAGTACATATGTACTGTCTCTGATGTATTTGTAGGGTTTCATGTAAGGAGTAGTTATTTAATTGAATTCAAGTACCAGGCTTCCCAGAACCCACTTGCCAATGCAGGAGACATAAGAGACACAGGTTCAATCCCTGGGTCGGGAGGATCCCCTGGAGGAGGAAATGAAGACCCACTCCAGTATTCTTGCCTGAAGAATCCCAAGGACAGAGGAACTTGGCAGACTACAGTCCATAGAGTCGAAAAGAGTTGGACATCAGGTCCTATACCTTGTGTGTGTGTGTCTTTTGGTAAAAGTCCTAGGTTTTACATAGTCATTTATTACATATTAATGTCAGTATACTTGAGATTTCCATAGCTGATTCCATGTAGGTCAAAAAGCATATAATCAAAATAGCATTGAGCAAGTCACATATTATATTGCTTTGAGCCATTTGCAGTCCAAATACTTAATACCCACTAATTAATGTTGATTGTAATGACAGAAAGAGAAAAAACCTTAAAAAAAACATATTTCTTTGTCAACCCTTTTATTATGAAACATAGCACAGTAGAAATCTATTCCATAATAAAGTGAGTAAACCTAAATATATACTTTAATGTATATTGTAAATACTTGTATGGTCATGCATGACACAGGTCAAGAAGTAGAACATTGCCAACTCTAGCTTTACAGGAATCTGGACATCTGCTCTGGTCTGAATGTTTGTGTCTCCCTCCCAGATTCATACCCTAGCCCCAAAGATGATGGTGTTCGTTGGAGGGGCTTTGGGAGGGTCATTAGATCATGAGAGTGGAGCCCTCGTGAATGGATTAACGGTCCTCCCCTTCTGCGATGCAAGGGGACCCTCACCTGACCATGCTGGAACCCTGATCTCAGACTTTCAGCTTCCAGAACGGAGGAAAGTCATTCTCTTTTTTATAAGCTCTCCTGAGATATTTTGTTAAACAGCTGCCCAAATGGACTAAGATAACATATAACAGAGCAAGTCCCCCCATCTTGTCCTTCTGGGGTGGCTTCCTTCTTCATAATTTGTTGTTCTATTTACATTTTAGAAATAGCTTTTCAAGTTCTAACAAAAATCCTGCTGGAGCTTTCATTAGAACTGCATTGGATTCATAGATTGATATGGAGAACAGAGTATATTTATTATTTATTTAAGTCTTTTTCCTGTAATTTTACAATGATCTCTATAGAAGTCTGGCATATGTTTTGGAAGATTTATTTCAAAGTATTTGATCTTACAAAAATTATGTCAAAATTTTATAATTTTATGTAAAGAAATCTTGGACAGTGATAAAATTTTCCCCTAGACATTTGATATTTTATAATACTGTAAATACCATCTCTATTTATCTCTCTCTTTTATATTTTGTCATTTAGAAAGAAAATAGATTTTTGTGTATTTGATTTTTTTATCCTGCTGCTTGCACAGCTATAGATTCCTTTAGATTTTTAATGTATAAAACCATTCATCTATAAATAATAATTTTTGCTCTTCATTTTTAATCCTTATACATTTTCTTTTCTTACCTTACAATACCAACTAGGACTTCCAGTACCATATGAAATGCAAGCGTTATTCTTATCTTGAGAGAGAGACTTACAGTATTCTTATCATTAAACATAATGTATGTGATAGGTGTTTATAGATAATCTTTGTCCAATAAGGATTTTTGGGTTTTTTACCCTTCACTTGATATGGGATTTGATATTTAAATCATGATGGATACTGAATTTTCTTAAGATCTAGGTGTGAAGGTGTTCACTGTTAACTGGAGTCTCATTGCTCCTAGACCATTTTAGTGAAAAGAGCTGGGAAATACAGGTATGGGTAAATACACTCACATGTATATATGAATATATATACACATATATATCCATCTGTGTGTGTGAGAGAGTGTGTGTGTGTGTGTGAGAAGGAGTGTGTATGTGTGTGCTTGTGTACCTTTGAGTTCATAATCGATAAATCCAATTCCAATCTGTACACACGGTTCATTCTAGCCTTTCTCCTTGCCTTATTTGTAATTTTTCCTTCAGGAAAAACCTGGATCTCATTACCCAGAATATACTTATTTTTTCAAACCTAGAACATAAAGTAATTTTAGATTTTCTAACCCACAACTCTTTAAAAAAAAAAAAAAAAAAGCAAAAACAAATGTACTGATTAGAGTACTATATTTGTGTATAGTTCCTTTTGTCCTTAGCCTTGGAATTACTGTGAAAATATTGTTTAAAGAATTGCTTAGATTCCTCTTCTTTTTCCCCTACCCTCTTCAATGTGATTTTATTGTTGTTGTTTACTTGTTTTATAGTTAGGTGCCTTTGGTTACTCTTTTCATTCTGTTTGGAGTTGCTTTCATGCGTCACTTAATTTAAAATTTTTGACACAAACTAAGATTAAATTAATGGTTGTGAAACATTAAGTTAAGTCGCTCGCTCAGTCGTGTCCAACTCTTTGCGACCCTGCGGACTGTAGCCCACCAGGCTCCTCCATCCATGGGATTCTCCAGGCAAGAATACTGGAGTGGGTTGCCATTTCCTTCTCCAGGGGATTTTCCCGACCCAGGGCTCGAACCCAGTTCTCCCACATTGCAGGCAGACGCTTTAATCTCTGAGCCACCAGGGAAACCCAAGTTAAGTTGCTCACTCAGTCGCGTCCGACTCTTTGTGACCCCATGGACCAGGCTCCTCCATCCATGGGATTCTCCATGGGATTCTCCAGGCAAGAATGTGAAATATTACCATGGTTCTAAAAGCCAGAACTGTATGAAAGGGTACATTCAGAGCAGTGTCGCTCAGATCATTCCTCTTTTCTGTTTTATTCTCCCATTCTTTCCAACCCATTCCCACTCACCCTTTGTAGATAACCTATCTCATTATTTTATCTTTTGTCCTTTCTGTATTTGTTTGCACAAATGAGCAAATAAGTACATTTAATCTCACATCCAGTTTCCCTTACAAGAAATCTTACCATAGGTACTCAAATTTTGCTTTTTTATATTTATCCTGGAAATCATCCCATATTAGTTCATAAATCTCTTCATTATCTTTGTGATTACTGCTGCATGCTGCTAAGTCACTTCAGTTGTGTCTGACTCTGTGCGACCCCACAGACAGTAGCCCACCAGGCTCCCCTGTCCCTGGGATTCTCCAGGCAAGAACGCTGGAGTGGGTTGCCATTTCCTTCTCCAATGCGTGAAAGTGAAAAATGAAAGTGAAGTCGCTCAGTCGTGTCTGACTCTTCGCGACCCCATGGACTGCAGCCTACCAGGCTCCTCTGTCCATGGGATTTTCCAGGCAAGAGTACTGGAGTGGGGTGCCATTGCCTTCTCCATTACTGCTGCATAGTACTCCATAATTTATTCAGCTACTCTATAAGAAGTTTACAGTACCTCCAATATTTTGCAGTACAAACAGTACAACAATATAACCTCATATGCATATATTTTTGTATTGTTGGGAATGTAAGTTCCTAAAAGTCACTTGGTCAACAGGTAAATGCATACATAGATTTATTAGAAATTGCCAAATTCTAGAATGGTTGTGCCAGTTAATGTTTGCTTCAGCAGTGTTCCTTACAGCCTTGCCAAAAGAGTGCATTGCCATACATTTTAATAACTGTTGATTGTATAAATGAAAAATGTTATCTTAGTGTTTTAATTTTTATTTATCTAATTATTAGTAATTTTGAGCATCTTTTCAGATGCTGAAGGGCTATTTTATATTATTTTTTCTGTTAACTGTCTTTTGTGTCTTTCTCCCATTTTCCTATTTGCTTTTCATTTTTGTTCCTTAAATTTTAAGAATTCTTTTTACATTAGGGATGTTAGTCCTTGGTCTGTGATATAGGTTGAAAATATTTTCTGTGAGTTCAGTTCTCCTGTAATTATCAGTTCTCCTTTGATTATGGTGTGTGTGTTTTGCCGTGTACAAATGCTTATTGTTGTCATCAGAATTATTAGTCATTTCTTTTATTCCATCTGTATTTTAAAGCGTAGTTAGAAAAACTTTTCCTACAGTGAGATTAAAGAGAAATTCACTCATGTTTTTCTTCTAATATTTATATTGTTTTATTTTTGCCTGTATGTATAATACTATTTTTAGTATTTGTCCCTAATCTTCTTGAAGTTCATTCTTGTGTGTGGACCTAGTTTTATATTTTTCCAAATGGCTACTCAGTTTTTTCAGCACTATTTATTTAGAAGCCCATCTTTCTAAAAGCAATGTGGTACCCTGGATTGGATCCTAGGACAGAAAAGAGCATTAATATCTGAGACTCTGTGTTCTCTGGAGTAAATTGTTGATAATCTCTGTCTCAAAATACTGGTGTGAAGCTTAAATGATGTAACCTATACACTACACTGGCCACTTAATAAGTGCTGCTGCTGCTGCTGCTAAGTTGCTTCAGTCGTGTCCGACTCTGTGCTACCCCGTAGACAGCAGCCCACCAGACTTCCCCATCACTGGGATTCTCCAGGCAAGAACACTGGAGTGGGTTGCCACTGCCTTCTCCAATGCGTGAAAGTGAAAAGTGAAAGTGAAGTCGCTCAGTCGTGTCCAACTCTAGCGACTCCATGGACTGCAGCCCACCAGGCTCCTCCGTCCATGGGATTTTCTAGGCAAAAGTACTGAGTGGGGTGCCATTGCCTTTTCCTAATAAGTGCTAATTTCCTTCTTATTAAATAGCTACTGTCTGTCAGCTCAGTGTATCTAGATGAAGCACTGTCTAGAGCAGTGTTTCTCAAATACTAGTGTTCATGAACCTCTCCTGGCATGCTGGCTACAAGGCAGATTCCCTGGCCCCGTCCTTCAGATATTCTAGCTGAGTGGGTCTGGTGTGATTCAGGAACCTGCATTGTACTCAGACCCATGTGTTATTTTGAAGCCAAACCCCAAGAAGCATGAGCCTAAGGGGAATGCCTATCTCATCCATCCCATGGTAATGAGTACAAATATGCAAAAACAAACCAGCTAGGATCATAAATCACTATATTCATAAAACTATTTTACATCAGTTACAGACCAATATGTGATAAAATACTAAAGATTTAAAAGCTAAAATGCAATTAAAATTGAAGTGCCATTGCGATGAAAGTGCAATTAGAGTTTATTTGAAACAGGTAATTTTTGAGACAGATTACAAAGAACATTAGGAATGAGGGTCTAAAGGGAGCTGTTGTTTGTGTGTTTAGTAACTTTTGGGTACATTAGTACGTTGCCTACACCAAAATGTATTGAATGGAGGAAATATGTCAAATATGTCAAATGGAGGAGAATACATCAAATGGAAGAGAAAGACAGAAAATGCATTGTTCTTTGGCATTCCAAAACTAACTAGACAAAGCAGACGATAAAGGGGATCTCGCCTAGAACAGATTTTTTATTTTTAATTCCAGTTAAGCTAAAAATCCGCCTCCAGTGCAGGAGACCTGGGATCAATCCCTGGGTTGGGAAGATCCCCTGGGAAAGGGGAAGGCTACCCACTCCAGTATTCTGGCCAGGAGAATTCCATGGACTGTATAGTCCACAGGGTCATAGAGAGTCAGGCACGACTGAGCGACTTTCACTTCACTTAAACTAAAAATAATATGTGCTTGACTTATACACAAATTTAAATTTTATGCCAGAACATGTCTCCCCTGCTTTTGACTTTGATTAATAGATTGATGCTAAAAGCACACTTACTCTTCAGAACCCCTTACAAAAGAATTATGTCTCTATGTCTCTTACTCCACTACTGAGCCAGGCAGGAGGTGAAAGGGAGACCTCAGCTATGATTCATTCACGAGTATTGTGTCTAAAAGTAATTTTTGTGGCAGCTCAACCACCGAGTGATTTCAAATTTCTGAATAGGTGGTAAAGTACATCAGCGTGATTAAATGCACTCCCACAGGGGGAAGTGTTCTTAGTATCGTCATGTAGCCTGTAGACTCTAACCTGAGAGTCTAGATGTTCAAAAACACCCGTCACAATACGTTGAACATGATTATGTTTTCTGTGGAGAGATGGTGTATGCCGGTCAGGCTCTGGACTAAAGAGTAAAATCTGAAGTGACCTCCTTCCAAAAAAAATTCAGCTGCCAAGGTTAATTTTTTTTCTGTTATCTAGGAATTTCCAAAGATTAGAAACCAACTTTGCATATTTAGAAAACTTGGTCATTTTATTCCAATTGGGTGATTCCTCAGCTAGGTGACTTTGAGGAATCAAATACAAGTTGAGATCAAACCACCTTTTGTCTCATTCTAATGGAGACAATAGAATGCATTGGAAATAACCGTCAAGGTCCTATACAAATAATATACACTATGTATATACATGTATCCATATGATTTATATCAGACACTGTCTTCTAGTTTGATGATGATTTGCAGTCTTTTGAAAAAATTGTATCTCTGTAAAGAAGCATCCCTCACAAATAGAAGGGGAGAAAGGGCAAATAGATGTGTATTTTGTGTTTGTAGAAAGTTTCTGAAAACGTTAAAATTGTTAAAAAGATGATGTGAATACAAATGTAAAGCTTGAGTATCAGCTTTTCATAAATCTGTTATCTCTACCTTGTTCTGTTACATCGCACCCATCTGTTACAATGTGGCCTTCTTTGGCAGGATCCAAGATCCCTTGCCAACCCAACCACCCCACCCATGGCCCACTTCGCAAAGGGAGAAAGAATGAGGTGAAGAGAAGGAAGTCTCACTATATAAGCAAGCACATACTGGGAGAGAAAAACAGAGAAAGAGAAGGCATTCTGATTTTAGAAATGGTAGAACGGATGATTTGTACCAGAACCACAGAACACAGATGCATAAAATCTAGTCATTATAGAAATCATGGGCCATAGGCCAAAAATACAGTTTATGCGTATATGTGTCACCATGCACTGTAGCATTAACCAAGCTACCACAGTAAATAAACATAATCGCGGAGCTAAAATAATGATAAATTAGAATGCAAAGGCAAAAAAGAACAGCATCTTGAAATGGCATCTATTTTAAGCCAACACTGGCGCTGCAGCAATACTAGAATTAAATTATGTATATGCATGAAATATTCAAACTCTGCCACATTTGATAACAGCATGGTCTTCAGAGTAGAATACTGAATTTATGTCCTCGATATGCCCAGTTAATGTGCTAATTTATTTTGCAAATATAAAATTTAAATAACTCTAATAGCTCACCCATTAATTTAGCCATAAACAGCCTTAAGTCCTATGTGAAAATAAAAGTCTATGGTTTTGTGTATCCCTTGCATGTGAGAACTGAGAAGGAATGTGTGTTTGATGCTAGTAATTCACTTACAGCCTTGGAGCTTATTTTAAGAGTCATTGGTTATGTGGCCAAAAGGAAAGTACATATTTTTTAAAGCACCCAGAAATTAGTGTATGCAGATGTCACATGTCATTTGGCCTGAGATTTTCACACTGTTAAGAGCTTAATGAAATTCAGTGCTCTGTTGTCAGTGGTTAAGCTGACCTCAGGGCCTCTTAGCACAAAAACACATTACAAAATTGAAAAGGCTTTGAGGCTATGGGGAGAGGAGATTCCTCCCAATAGCTCTGCAGCCAGATTAGACAGATGTGGTGGTCTTTGTAATTGTGTTAGGACCTGAGGGTTACAGAAGTTATAAGTGACTTGACTGAGGTCACAAGCCAGATTGAAGACAGGTCAAGTTTGTGCAGTTCCGTAATTCTGAACATTGAATCAGTAACTCCCAGAGTCATATTCCACAGATATCAGCTGACCAAGAATAGAATGCTTGCCAGAATATTTACCAGAAAGGTCAAGCCATACCTCACCTTGATCTGTTACCAGGACCTTTCCAGATTCTTGAATAACAATATTATAGAAATGAATACAGCTGCCACAAGACTCTTAGCAAGCAAAGCTTTTTTATTAAAAGAGCTTGTGCATAAGGAAGAAGGTGGGGGCAAAAAATGCCAGCTCTCCAAGTAGAAGGGATGGGTTGCTTTTTATATCAAAAGGGAGGGTTGTCTCTTGATCACTGATAATTTCCAGAAATCCTCAAACTTCTTTGATCAGTAGCAGGTGTCTCCATGGTGGCAGTCAGGAATAGGGAGCATTTCTTTGAGAGGAAAGAAATGCATAAGAATTTTCTGCAAGAAAGCACAGGAGCAGATATGGTAGGAATTAAAGCTGAGCTTCTTGTGTTGTGGCAACTGTTGTTCAGCCGCCAAGTCATGACCGACTCTGCGAGCACCACGTCACGCTTCCCTGTCCTTCCACCATCTCCTACAGTTTGTTCCAACTCATGTCCGTTAAGCCAGTGATGCTGTCTAACCTTCTCATCCTCTGCCGCACCCTTCTCCTTTTGCCTTCAATCTTTCCCAGCATCGAGGTCTTTTCCAATGAGTCACAGGTGGCCAAAATATTGGAGCTTCAGCTTCAGCATCAGTCCTTCCAATGAGTATTCAGGGTTGATTTCCTTTAATATTGACTGGTTAGATCTCCTTGCTGTCCAAGGGACTCTCAAGAATCTTCTCCAGCACCATAGTTTGAAAGCATCAGTTCTTCAGTGCTCAGCTTTCTTTATGGTTCAACTCTCACTAGGGATGTGTTCTGTGTTTTGAGTCACTTCAGTCATGTCTGACTCTTTGCAACCCCATGGACTGTACCCTGCCAGGCTCCTCTGTCCATGGGATTCTCCAGGTAAGAATACCAGAGTGGATGGCCATACCCTCCTCCAGGGGATCTTCCTGACCCAGGGATCATACCCCACATCTCCTGCAGCTTCTGCACTGCAGGCAGATTCTTTACCTCTGATCCACCGGGGAAGTACCTCACTAGGTATACTCATGGCAACTAGGTATACTCGTCAGTGTAACAGGAATAAAGTTCACCTTTTATCCCTGCAAACCTAGTTTTTTTCCTCTGGGAGTCAGGCCCCCAGGGTCTTTGTTCTCTAGCTTGCAGGGCCTGTATTGGTCAAGGCCGGTCCCCATTCCTTTTCCAAAGTGGATATACTCTTGTCTTCCTGTGTCAGAACCGATGTGTCCCCCTGAGGCTACCAAAATATCCTCGTATTTCCTCAGCCTCTAGCCAAAATTATGTTCCATTTTCTCTTTTCACAAGCAAATTATAATGAAAAAAAAAAAAACTTTGCTTCAAATACTGTAAAAAGGCCTTAGATACAGTCAAGAAGAGATGATATATCATGTATTGAGGTGTCTGGCATGATGACATAAAAATTCTCCACACAGATTGGAGAATTTATGACTTACAGACAGTAATATTCTATTAATCTGAAAAATAAATATGTTTACACAGCACCTGTTTCCAGTTGATTCCTGACTCTCACCAAATTTTAAAGCCAGCTTGACTGAGAACATTTTCAGTTCAGTTGAGTACAGTCTCTCAGTCATGTCCGACTGCAACCCTATGGACTGCAGCACACTAGGCTTCCTTGTCCATCACCAACTCCCAGAGTTTACTCAAACTCATCTTCATCGAGTCAGTGATGCCATCCAACCATCACATCTTCTGTCGTCCCCTTCTCCTGCCTTCAATCATTCCCATCATCACAGTCTTTTCAAATGATTCAGTTCTTTGCATCAGGTGGCCAAAGTATTGGAGTTTCAGCTTCAACATCAGTCCTTCCAATGAATATTCAGGACTGATCTCCTTTAGGATGGACTGGTTGGATCTCCTTGCAGTTCAAGGGACTCTCCAGCACCACAGTTCAAAAGCATCATTTCTTCGGTGCTCAGGTTGCTTTATAGTTTTCTTTTCAAATTGAATATATGGTGTACATGTGTATGTGAATTTTGCATTTGCAAATTGAACCGATTAAATCTAAATTTAGCTTGCACTTTTTTTTTCCTGTTATTTCTCAGAAGTTCAACTAAAGACATGGTCAACCTCCTACCAGGCTTGTTCTGGACAGCTCTCCACAGCTGTTATTTTAAAGTTATCTACATACCTTCCAACATCTAGTTTTTACTCTCTGATGGAAAATGAAATTCTTTGCTTCACTGAGGTACATTGAATTTCTTGAGATTATGATTTAGGCAAGAGAATGTCTTTAAACTCTTCTGGGTTCTAGCAATCTGTCTGGTGTCGCACCAAGCATTCAACCCCTCCTCATCAAACTGAGGTCTTCTACTCTTGTGCTCTTTAAACATTAAAACAAGAAAGAGCTGCAATCAGACCTAATTGAAGTGAATTGTTTAAATGAGATTCAAAGAAGAGATACAGACAATTGTAAAACTGCCTGAAAATCCAATGCTAAGGATTTGGAAGGACGGTAGGTGGAAGGTAAATTCTTCAATTCCTGCCTCCCATGTTTGTGGAAGACATCTTTACTTAGTCAGGACACTCTTTCCAGGATCAGCTGTATGGAGACAAGGATTGATAGAGTGGTTGATTTCTTTCTTTTGTGTGTTTTGGATTCCCGGGACATTTCCTGGCATATTCACATAGTAGGCATTCTGTAAGCAACTGTTGAATGAAATGACCCAAATGCAGCCTCAGCATCCCATGCCACGCATTGTACCGCAGTGTGGTACACTGCGATCCTATGCACTGCATAGCCTATGCGGTGCTCTAGGCAATCAAAGTGAAGACCCGCTTGCCATCCTTGGATTGTCGTTTCTTAGATGCTGACTTCATTATGAGGATGCCAGGCCATAGCATACGGAGTTAGCCAATTGTTGCCTCACAAAGCAGGCCCAGTATCTCCTCTGGCTCTGATCCACCTGCATTATGGCTTGAGGGCTGACCTGCTCTCAGAGAAGTACTAGCGTTGGTGACTCAAACATAAGGTGACATGGTACAAATCTGAACAATGCAGGCATGGGTACCATGTTAGATTTCTGGGACTGCTGTTAGCAGTTTACCAACTACTGTATGGCTTAAAACAATAGATATTTATACTGTCTCATTTCTGGAGGCTAGAAATCGAAAACTGACGTGTTCACAGTGCCACACTCCCTCTGAGGCTCTAGGAGGAAGCCCTGTCATCTCTTCCAGCTTCTGGAGGCTCTGGCTGTTCCTTGGCTTGTGGCAGCTTAACCCTAGTCTCTGCTTCTATCATCACATGCCCTGTCCCCCTGTATGGGTCTTTGTAGCCAAGTCTTCTTCTTTGTTCTCTTGCACAGACCCCAGTCACTGGATTTAGGGCTCTAAGCCAGTGAGATTCCTCTTAACTTGATTACATCTACACAGATCCTATTTCCAAGTGAAAGTCACTCAGTTGTGTCCAACTCTTTGTGACCCCCATGGACTGTGTCCAAGGAATTCTCCAGGTCAGAATACTGGAGTGGGTAGCCTTTCCCTTCTCCAGGGCATCTTCCCAAGCCAGGGATTAAACCCAGGTCTCCTGCATTGCAGGCAGATTCTTTACCAGCTGAGCCACAAACAAGATCCCAATTCACCAGTGCCGGAGGTTAGGATTGGAATGTAACTTTGAGGGAACACAACTCAACCCACTCTAGTCACTGTCCTCATGGAGCTTACCATGGAGAGTGAAGATACAGATACATACATAGGAAATCCATAGGGGGAATAAAGGATGCTGTGAAAACAACTCAGAAGAGCACCTAGTCAGAGTGCCTGATGGACTCAGAATTGCACTCCGAAGTCTGACAACAGCGGCCTAACAAGAGATTTATTTGTATTACTCAACAGGAAATTGGAGGTAGGCCGTCCACATCTGGTGCAACCATGCCAGGAAATCACTTCCTTCTCCCGCACTGTGGTTCTTACGGCCTCAAAATATTTCCAAGCTGGACATCAGGTCTGCATTACAAGTAAAAGGGGAAGGAGCAGGGAGAGGGCATCTGTGGACTGGGTCTGACCCTTTATGTCCTGGAGTCCCCACCTGACCAGCTTCTATTTGTAACTCATTGACCAGGACTGAGTCACATAGCCATTCAGAGTTTCAGAGAGACTAAGGAGGTGAGTATCACTAGTTGGGCCACACCAGTCTCTACAAAATCACGGTTCTGTTGACATAGAGGGATGAGGGGAACTAGCAGATTCTGCCAGAGAAGCTGTCCCAGTGATAGCCAAAGCTGAGACTCAAAGGATAAGTTAGTACAGAGGGCACAGAGGGGATTTCCAAAAGGAAGGAAGGAAGAGTGTTTATATGGATCTGGAAGTAAGAAAGAGCTAGCAAGATGAAATACTTTATGTCTAAATTGTAGCATATGCAGTGGGAAGTCACACTATGAGATGAATCTAGGGAGGAAAGTAAGGGTTGAATCATAAAAGGGCCAGTAAGGAAGAAGATGTCTGGAGAAGGAAATGGCAACCCACTCCAGTATTCTTGTCTGGGAAATCCCATGGACAGAGGAGCCTGGCAGGTTACAGCCCATGGTGATATATATATATATATATATATATATATATATATAATTTGGGGCTTTGGGATATAATAAGAAACCAACTTTGGCTGTTTTAAGCAGAAAAGGAAATGTATTCAAATGTTCTGAGCGAGCTCACAGAACTTTCTAGACCTAAAGAACCACATAGGGCTGCATTATCAGGAAGAAGGTCCAAATCAGGATGCAGAACTGATGAGTCAGGCTGCCCCTGCCACCGCTGCTGAGCCCTGACCCCACGAAACACCAGATGCTACCCCCTAAGCCATGCTTCCGAGGGCCTGGGAAGGCTCCCCTCCTGAAGTTACTTGCTAATTACAACTTGCGTCACCTCCAAACTCAAAGTCTGAGCAAGAGGCCCCTGTCATGGGCCTGAATTCCAGCTTGCAAGGAAGTCTGCATAGTTGGCTATGTTTTATGTTTTTTTTTTACTTTTTAACTTTAACTTGGCATGAGAAGAGGCTCCTACTCTTACCAAGAAACTCCCCCAAATGTAGGAAGAAGCTTCAGATGCTGGGCAACCAGAATGGCCAAGGGACTCTGTGAGATCACAGAAAGGATGTCCAGGAAGTACCTGAGAGAAAGAAAGAAGACTGTGGTCAGGGAGTGGGAGAGGGGAGGTTGAATTTAAGAAGAGGAACCATCCTGGTGTCTGGTCAGGGTCTTGTTCTCAGGAAATGCCTTCACATGAGGAGATAGTGTGCACACTGAGACCAGATACTAGGTCTCTGGATGATGCCAAACTGCCTTGTGGACTGAGACGACTGTGATATTTCGCCCTTCTGTGCCTGTTTTAAAAACGATAGCAATAAGAAAAACTGTGCCGTTGGACAAGACGACGAGAAGAGGAGACAAGGCCTTGCCTGTCCTCTGCCTCTTGGCTGGTGCTCTCGGTCAAAGGCGTCAGACTCCCCATGCGGGGGAGATGGTCAGGAGCTCACCTCTGCCCCTGCCCCCAGGGGAAGCCCTAAATACAGCCTTGGTTCCCTGAGAACCTGACCCCACGGGTAGTTCCTCCTTTTGTTGCTGTTCAGTTGCTAAGTTGTGTCTGCATCTTTGCCACCCTGTGGACTGTAGCACGCCAGGTGCCTCTGTCCTCCACTATCTCCCAGAGTTTGCTCAGATTCAGAACCATTGCATCGGTGATGGCATCCAATCATCTCATCCTCTGTCGCCCACTTCTTCTCCTGCCCTCAGTCTTTCCCAGCATCAGAGTCTTTTCTAATAGGTTGGCTTGTCGTATCAGGTGGCCAAAGTATTGAAACTTCAGCAGCAGTCCTTCCAATAAACATTCAGAGCTGATTTCATTCAAGATTGACTGGTTTGATCTCCTTGCTATCCAAGGGATGCTCAAGAGTCTTACCCAACGCCATGATTTGAAGGCATCAATTCTTCAGCATTCAGCCTTCTTTACTGTCCAACTCTCACATCCATACCTGTGTGTGTGTGTGTGTGTGTGTGTTAGTTGCTCAGTTGTGTCTGACTCTTTGCAACACCACAGATTATAGCCCAACCAGGCTTCTCTGTCCATGGAATTCTCCGGGCAAGAATACTGGAGTGTATTGCCATTCCCTTCTCCAAAAGAACTTCCCATCCCAGGGATCAAACCCTGGTCTCCCTCGTCACAGGCAGATTCTTTACTGTTTGAGCTACGGGGAAGCCTGTATCCATAACTGACTACTAGAAAAACCATAGCTTTGTCAAGAAAGTGATGTCTCTGCTTTTTAATATCCTGCCTAAGATTTGTCATAGCTTTCCTTCCAAGGAGCAAGAGTCTTTGAATTTCATGGCTACAGTAATCATCCACAGTGGTTTTGGAGCCCAAGAAAATGTCACTGTTTCCACTTTTCCTCTTTTGCCATTAAGTGATGGGGCTGGATGCCATGATCTTAGTTTTTTGAATATTGGGTTTTAAGCCACTTTTTTCACTCTTCTCTTTCACCCTTATGAAGAGGCTCTTTAGTTCTTCTTTACTTTCTGCCATTAGAGTGGCATCATCAGTGTACCTGAGGTTGTTGATATTTCTCCTGGCAATCTTGATTCCAGCTTGTAATTCATGCAGCCCGGCATTTTGCATGATATACTCTGTGTATAAGTTAAATAAGCAAGGTGAAAATATACAGCTTTGTTGTACTCCTTTGCCAATTTTGAACTGGTCCATTGTTCCATGTCTGGTTCTAACTGTTCCTTCTTAACCTGCACACAGGTTTCTCAGGAGGCAGGTAAAGTGGTCTGGTGTTCCCATCTCTTTAAGACCTTTCCACAGTTTGTTGTGATCCACACAGTCAAAGGCTTTTGCATAGTCAATGAAGCAAAAGTAGATGTTTTTTTCTGAAATTCCCTTGTTTCTCTATGATCCAATGAATGTTGGCAATTTTATCTCTGGTTCCTCTGCCTTTTCTAAACCCAGGCTGTACATGTGGAAGTTCTTGGTTCATGTACTATTGAAGCCTAGCTTGAAAGATTTCGAGCATAACCGTGCTAGCATGTGGAATGAATGCAGTTTTGCAGTAGTTTGTGCACTCTTTGGCATTGCCCTTCTATGAGATTGGAGTGAAAACTGACCTTTTCCAGTCCTGTGACCACTGCTGAGTTTTCCAAATTTGCTGACATACTGAGCATAGCACTTTAACAGCATAATCTTTTAGGATTTTAAAGAGTTCAGGTCATCTTCCAGTGTCATATCTTGTTACTTTTTCATACTATTCATGGGATTCTCATGGCAAGAATACTGGAGTAGTTTGCCATTCCCTTCTGCAGTGGACCATGTTTTGAGAGAACTCTCCTCTATGACCCATCCATTTTGGGTGGCCCTGCACAGAATGACTCATAGCTTCCTTTGAGTTATGTAGGCCCCTTTGCTGTGACAAGGTTGTGATCCATGAGAGGGATTTGTCCTTTGAACCTCCTTTCAAACACTACACTGCCCCCCTCTTCCTGACTACAGTCTTCTTTCACTTAGGACTCCCTGTATATCTGTACACCCTTTCTGTTATCTCCCAGAGTCCCTTGGCCATTCTGATTGCCCAAAATCTGATACTTCTTCCTGTCCAGTGGTAGGTCTGTCAGAGTGTACCCTCATCCCAGCTTTTGGGGAAATGAAGACTAGGGTGAGTAGCTGAGGACGGGATCTGGGACCATGCTTCCCCATCTTTACCTCTCATAGTAGCATCTTCATTTGAAATGACTTCCAAAGTATTTGTTACCGTGGTACTTTTCTCCTGCTGCCCTTGAGGAGCTGAAATCTCTAAATCCCACTAATGTTAAGCCCCAGCTCTTGTTGCAGGAAGTAATAAATAATGAAAATCTTTGGATATTCTTCTTTCCGTCTCATACCAAAGCATAAGAAAGGAACCTGAATATTAACTTTAGCAGCTTTCAGAACCAGCTGCTTTTCCTGTTAAATAATGAGCAAACGCTGCAAAGCAGATCAGTGTGGCTGAGTGCCCTGAGGTTTGCAGGTGGGCAAGGAGCAGCAGTAGTGGGTCAGAGGGTGCCCTATTGATCACACAGATTACTTTGGCAAATTACTGGGTCCATGAGTTGCAAGGAGGGATCCTGGAAGTTCCCATGCCCTCAAGTGAGGGGACATGGATGGGCAAAGGATTGGGGGTAAAATAAGAGGTTGCTGCTAAAAAGATTGTCAAACAGGGGAGGTTTCTAGGACCATAGCTCCCGAGAGTAGGGGGCAGCTCATCTTCTCCAATGGCCAGATGGAAACAGTTGCAGCTTAAAGGTCAGCAGTGCAGGAAGAGAACAGAACAGTAGAGAGAGGAGAGGATCCAGTGTACAGTCAGGGGATCTAAGAGTTCAGCTACCCCTGCCATAGGGTCATGGTTCATTTCCCTTGATATACCAGAACTCCACTGCTTTATTTTGGTCAGGAAAAGGTAGTCTCCAGAAGAAACAATTTCAACCCTTCTTTACTTGTGATTGAACGTTTAGAAGAAAGTAAAATATTATTTCTTGGCAAGTCTTCTCCCTGCTGGTGGTGATCTCATAAGGAAAATCACTTCTACCATTAGAAAATAAGAAAGCTGCTCCTTTGGGTGCACATTTAGGGTTAGAGTGAGTAAATTTAACATGTAACTACATTTCTCATTAGAATTTATTTTTGTTGATTTTTTTCACGCCGAGGGCTTTTTGTTTTTATTTTCAGATAGCACCAAACTCATTTTTCTCCACGTTTATGCTTGTTTGCATCACTTGATTATTTCTTAACAATGTTCACTTGAAAGAATGTCATGGTTATCTGATGCCAAGTTGACCACTTACCATCATCCCAGCAACACTTCTGAAGTGATGCTAGGAATTATCCAGAAAGATGTTTTAGCTAGAACTATGCTCAGAAATTTTTATAGCCAGGCCAGAGCAGTATCACTCTACCTCTTTATTTCTATTCTTTTTTATTTATTCCAAATACTTGGAACATTTTAAATGGAAGCTCCAAGAAAATTATAAATGCATTTCAAAGACATCACTTCCTTGGCTAGCCCATTCTCTATGCTTAACCTGAAAGGCTACCCACATGAGTATCCCATGGGACAGTCCTGATATTCATGGCAAATAAGTCCAACTTCCAATCAGTAGGAAGATAATTGTTCAGTATTATACTTTTCTTTCCTCTTTCATTCAAGCACACACGCACACTCTATTAACACATCCTCCAGTGTTCTTGCTTGGAGAATCCCAGGGACGGGGCAGCCTGGTGGGCTGTCATCTCTGGGGTCACACAGAGTCAGACACGACTGAAGCAACTTAGCAGCAGCAGCAGCAGTACATACAGTTCACAGTTGTCTAATAATAAGTGGACAGATCTTAGTGTAGAAAGAAGCCATATCAATGCCAGTCATGATGTGAACAGCTAAAAAGAAAGTCTATTCTTAGTGGTCTTTTAATTAAGTCTGAAGATCCCAGCTAGACATCAATCTCTATTTCCTTCACAGTTGTTGATCTGGTAACTGGTAGATCAATGAGTTAAAAAAGGAAAAAACAACAACAGAAGTTTCACAGAATTTGCAAATTCAAAAGACTGCTTTTTATGTTTCATAAGGTAAAAATATACAAAGTCTGCTGAAAATTTGCAAGATCTCCATAATCTAGGCAGGGTACTTATCCTTCTGGTTTAACCAGATTTTGATAATTTACACCAGGGGTACATACATGGATATATGGGTAGAGAGTGTAGAGACATAGGCACACATACATACAATACGAGCATCTCTAGACTGGCTCTGCCTCTATGTGGCCCATTCAAGTCTTCCGTTTATTTTCCAAATGGATCCATCAACCTAGGTTAAGTTGTGTCTTTGTGAAACCTTCTTACACAATAGTTACTTCTTGGAATAATTGGACAACCACCTTGACAATTTGCTTTCACTAACATTATCAGCAATTATTTTGACAACAGTCACCATTGTATTTTGACTCATAGCGCTGCGACATCCAGGGATGGTGCCCAGTGTTCCTAGGGTGATGGTACAGGCTACATATGCTCTCAGTGCCACCGCTGGGCTATTTTAAGAGATGCTAACACAAAAATCTGCATGTCTTCTCTTCCTAGTCTTCTGCAGGTGAGAATATTCATTTTCTGTCCCCAATTTGATTCAATTATCCAGGTTGCAAATGCCAAATTTGAACTATAATCAAGAGGTCTAAAATGAGGATAAAGAGCATCAGAGAGGATGACAAAGTGGGAGGATAGGAGGGCCTGTAGATTTTCCTCATCAAGCAAACTGTGTAAGAAGGCACCTTCAGGCTCAGAAGCTGGAGATGATTACTAGACTCCAAGGCAGTGGGACGAGAGAGCGCATGCTACTTCAGGCTCAGAGGCCGGAGATGATTACTAGACTCCAAGGCAGTGGGACGAGAGAGCTCGTGCTACCCAGGGACACAAATCAAATGTTCAAACACCCATTTTTATGCCCCTGATTCATGCTGCTAATTTAAGCATTTCTTTTTAAGCAGTGATATAAGTATGTTTTTCCAGATAATTGATGACTTTGGGCAAATATCTCACTTCTCTTTTTAAGAAGCTTAAATCATTTGTATTTTCTAAAAGTTCACCACTTTATAACTTATTGCAATTTGCTTTATCAAAATAAAGTATGAATCCCCTTCTTCTGCTCTTATGTCTAAGTGAGTATATTATCTATCCTAACAAGGTCCCAATAGAAACCAATTTTGTTGTTATTGTTCAGTGGCTAAGTCATATCCGACTCTTTGCGACCCCATGGACTGCAGCACACCAGGCTTCCCTGTCCTTCACCATCTCCTGGAGTTTACTCAAACTCACGTCCGTTGAGTTGGTGATGCCATCCAACCATTTTATCCCCCTTCTCCTCCTGCCTTCAATCTTTCCCAGTATCAGGGTCTTTTCTTTCACATTAGGTAGCCAAAGTATTGAAGCTTCAGCTTCAGCATTAGTCCTTTCAGTGAATATTCAGGATTGATTTCCCTTAGGGTTGACTGGTTTGATCTCTTTGCAGTCCAAAGGATTCTCAAGAGTCTTCTCCAGAACCACAGTTCAAAAGCATCATTTCTTTGGTGCTCAGCCTTCTGTCTGGTCTAATTCTCAACATCCATGTATGACTACTGAAAAACCAATAGTATCGCTAATAAATGAAATATTTGTGTAATTCTTTGCTATGAAAAACTAATAGAATAAAAACTGAGTGCATTTTATGCCTCATTTTACCCCACATCAAATTTATCCATCTTAAATATTATACATCACTTGAAGTGAAGCACATTTGATACAAATGCACATTGGCCAAATTATAGGATTTAACTGCAAAGTGAAAATTGCCTCATTGTTTCCAATCATCTTGTCACAATCTGTTCTTGGTTTTCTGGAAGGTGTTACCAGTTTTCTGGAAGGTCTTTGGTCCTTACTCTATTGGTCAAGGTGAACCTTCATACCATTTCTATCTTTGCAGTTTTATCTGGTTAATTATTTGAGTACGATTGTGCTTAATATACATATATAGTCATTAAGAAACTACACTAAAACAGATTAACATAAAGTAGAAAGAATACTCTTTCTTGTTTCTAACATCCTAATTTATTTTACTGACGTTTATCCAATAAGCAGTTACTGAGCACTTACTTTATGTCCTGCGCGTGACTGGTGACAATGATGTATTAATAAGACTCTCTTTTCTCCAGAAAGCATAAAATGAGTTGGAGTGAGAGCCCAGCTTGGCCACTGAATACTTTATGATAACAAGCTTCAGTTTCTTCCTTATCAATAAGGGGTAATGACTAGTTCTCACAGCATCCTTGATAGAACCAGTTGAACACGTGAAGTGGTACACAAGGCATGGCTGGTGATAGAGATAAAGGAGGTGAGAAGGGAACTGTGACGTCAGTTGGGTATAACTGAGGCAACTGAACAGTAGCAGAAGTTGAAGAAGTGAGAAGTGTGCACTGGCAGGATGCACACAGAGCAGGGTGTCTGTCTATAGAACCCAGGTCAGGTCCCCAGGTCACTTGGGAGGAGACTGCATTTATCATGTACATGGTGCATTGAAAACTCTGATGTCAGCGTTAATAGAAGGACTCATGTCGTTAGCGGTTGCTTCTGGATTTGATTGTCTATTTAATTAAACTACCAGACAATCAACTTAGCAACACTAATTCAGCAGATCTTTTTGAAAGTAAGTGTGCACAGTGAAAATATTTGGGGAAAAGGTTGCTGTGAAGTTAGCCTTTGAAATTTATTCAATCGTTGAAAAAAGATATACTGAGTAACTACCATGAGCCAAACACCCTTACGTACTTTGGAGGGGGGAGGGAAATTACAAGAAATTATAAGAGGGCAAATGCATCTGAGGTCAAAAGGGAGAAAACCCACTTACTAGGTGAAGAGGGAGGCAGGAGCAGTCCAGCCAGTGGGGGTAGCTAGCCCTAGATAAGGACAAGCCAAGCTCTGCAGGAGAACTTTTTTTGGGGGGTGGATGCTGGGTTTATCAGAAGAGGCTAGAGAATTAAGAAGTCACAGGAACAACCAGGCAAGTGTAGATCATGTTACATAGCTGCATTTGATCCTAAGACCTTTAGAAAGACATTAATGGTTTTAAGGGAGAAAAAAAAAAAAAACAAAAAACCGCCATCAGATGTGCAGAGAAGTAAGTTGACTCTGGCTCCAGCGTGGAGCATGGTTTGCAGGGAATTAAGGCAGGGGTTAGAAAAATTTGGAAAGTCACTGGGGAGTCCAGGCAGGGAAATTTGGTGGCCTGGACTGAGGTAGTTCAATGGAAATGGGGAGAAAGGAATTGAATATGGAAATAAGGTACAGAGGAATCAAGGTTGATCCTAGTAAACTGCTGTACATCAGGATGGATAAAGAACACCATGTGTTGAAATGGTTGGGATTGGAAGGGACAGGGTGAATCCTATTCTGGGCAGGTTGACTATTTATTGCCTACGAATATATCTTAAGTTGATCTGACTTGTAGGCCATTGCATCAGTGGATTGAGTAACTCCAGCAATAGGCTGAAGTGAAGTTAGAGATCTGGAAATATTGACACTTACAGTCCTAGGAGGTGCAGTTAGGCAGTTGGATAAGATCATCCAGAGAAAGTGAGAAGACAGCCTGAGAATGAACTTGGAGCCGTTACATACAAGGCAGGAGCAGAGGACAAGAACTTCATAAAGGTCAAGGAAATGCTTAAAGAGGCAGGAAGAAAAGCAGGTAATTTGGTGCCATGGAAACCAAGAGAAGAGCATCTAGTAGGAAGGACAAGGAGTCTATACGATCATGGTTCACAGAGAAGCAACCAGTGACCTTTGGAAAGCAGTTTCAGCGAAATGGAACAGGAATGAGCTAAATTAGCAGATAGCAGATTAAAGGGTGGCGAGCACATGCTGATAGTGGGCACAGCTCTTTAAAGAGCTGTGGCCATCAAGGGGAAGAAACAATTAGGATGGCAGTCAAAGTGGGGGTGGGGGGTGGGGGCAGATTTAGACCACAAATAGCCTTCCAGAGAACAAGACAGTCCCTGGAGCGGATTTCATTGGCGCTAATGGATACCCCTCAGTAGCCACTGCCAGAGCAAGGCCTACAGCTGAACTGGTACGTGGAGAGAGCTCTCAACCTGAAAAAAGAACGTGAACGAAGGACGCAGTGAAGGGATGTTGGGATCCTTCTCACTATATTTAATAAGTAGAAAAAGGCAAATAGATTTACATTTTGATTCATGCTGTCTTTTTCCCTGCCTCCCTTCTAGTCCTCTCCTGTATGTGCTGTGTATTCCATTTAAGAAGACTCTCTAGTCTAGAGAAAAAGGAGCTCCTCATGGGAAGAAATGATCACCCAGTGTCACTAGCCGTAGCCCTGCCTTGTTCTCACAAAGTCAGTATCCAGCCCTGGTTTGTCATGTTCTGCTCAATGGCTTCTCTCTTTGCTCACAAAATCAAACTTACTGTGAATCTGCAAGAGCCAAGTGACAGGTGATTCTAATTCAGATCAGAGCCTGCTTTATACATCCATTAAAAGTGGTTTCAAGAATATCTTCTGGCATTTTGAGTAAATATGCAGATACTCAATTTGTAACCCAAGGAAACCAATGTAAAAATTCTTTATTGCCCACTCTGTTAAGAGGCAGTTTGAGCTGGATCGTCTGTGGAGCTGGGTTATGGCTTGCTTGGGGTCCAATAAGAAGCAGATGCATTATATAAGTGAGAATGTTTGTATTTATTTACAAAGCAGCAATATTTCAACCCCCTCGTAGCCATAACATTTCAGGAACAGTCTTTAAGAGTCTCTTTGGTATTTGATTTCAAGATGAACTCAAACAATTTTCTCATCTGTAGAATACATGAAAAGGTAAATAAGTGGAAAAATACTTTTGAAAGGATTTAAATTGGTGGCTTTCAGTGACTAAAGATAAAATCCTACTGGTTAAAAATTGCCTACTCATGTCTGAAGGGGAAGTAATAAAATATCATACCAATAAAAAGTAATAATCACAGTCACTGTGGATCTGCAAAACCTTATTAAATATCCCTTGACAACAATTTTGAAGAAAACTCTAAGTAATTATTGAGCCTCATTTTAAATTAAAACCTGGCCCTGGTGCCCACGTCATTCTTACGCATTCATGCTAACGAAGGAGACTTATGATGGCTTTGTGTATATTGCTGTAGAGTTAGCTGACTGGCCACCCTTATGATATAATCTCTCTCTACTGCAATTTAATTAAAACAGAAAGATCTGACCTTTGCTGGAGATTTTCTTATCCATAGTGCTAAAAATATCCCCTGGAAGCAATCTGTCAATATGATCTGTCAAACACAACCCTGCTAGTACTAGAGAAGAAGAGAAGGAAATGAGAAAAACTAGGACTAGTAAAGGTTAGCACATGGTTAGTTGTCATTGAACCAGAGTTGCAAAGTTGTCTATAAGGAGGATAAGAAATACATTTGAGTCACCAAATTACATGAAGCAATGGATGAAAGTCCTCCAGGCAGTGCCCATGTATAAGAAAGGCCTTATATAATAGAATAGGGTGATGAGAATTGCCTGTCATTCCCTCATCCCTCTTCTAGAATTATGCTTGCATCTGTTTTGCTTTGGATGACCCTTAGAGGATTCAGAGCCATGATTTATAGATATTCACAATATTTTCCTGTCCTATAGCCCCAAGAATTCTGTGCATCCTGTAACAAGATTTTGTAATGAAGAAAGAACTCTTCTCTTGATGGTGACAGGAGTTCACTACCCACTCTGTTCTGATGATTGAGATGTTCCTGTCTGGTCACAGGACGGATGTTATTTATCTTTATAGCTATGATGAGAGAGGAAATTTTCTCCTTTTCACCATGTGAATGTTGGCTTCTAATTTTGAGTACAATCTTATGGACGAGAAATGAAAGTGTTAGAGCGAAGAATAGATCAAGGAGAAACAGGGTCCATGCTGGTAAAGAAGTTCTGCTAATCATTCAATGGAGAATGGTAAAAAGGTCCAGATTTGAGGTTAGACAGACCCAGAGTCAACTTCTTTAGTACTTCGTAGTCATCACACCTTAGGAAATTTACCCATCACTTCTGAGTCCCTGGCTCAGCCTATTAAGTGTCTATTAAAACAGTTTTATCAACTTCACAGACTTGTCAAGATAATAAGGATGACTTTAGTATATTATCTGGTATTTGATGTTGAATAATAAGTACATATTTGATGTTTAATAATAAGTAGAAAAGGACTTCCCTGTAGCTCAAATGGTAAAGAATCTGCCTGCAATGCAGGAGACATGGGTTCGATTCCTGGATCAGGAAGATCCCCTGGAGAAGGGAATGGACAGAGGATACTGGTGAGCTACAGCCCATGAGGTTGCAAAGAGTCGGACGCGACTGAGTGACTTACACACACATAACACACACAATAAGTAGGAACTATTATAAACAGTCAAGAAAATGAAAACATCTCTAAAGAAGCTGTGGATCAAGATAAGAAGCCACAGATTCCCCAATAAAATACAAACATAAGTTAGATTCAAATGGCCAAACTCCTGTTGTCAGCCAATGAATCAGTCAGCACGTTGGTCAAACCTAACTAGCACTTCAACTATCTGTACTTTAAGTAGTGCCACTTACCAACTGTGCATTTGGAAAACTGAGACGATCTAAGGTGTGGACAAAGGCTAAGAGGAGTATGTTTTGTTCATATTTGTATTCAGAGCAAATTCTCAAAATCAGCATGGAATAAGCATTAGCCATAAGAATGTGTGCTGACTACTGACAAGTGAGGTAGCCGTGACAGTGTTTACAGCATGATTATCAGTCTTACCTCCTCTGTAATGTCTAGCATTGAACTTTAAATGTAGTAAATGCTCATTAATATTGATTGAATTAAACTCTTACTGTGTGTTAACCTGGTCATTTTTGCAAAGGTGAGGTTAATTAGGAAGAAAAAAGTTGAATTAAAAATGATCAATTTGAGGATTTATAAAATAATTATTCTGACTTCTTCCTCATGAAGATTTTTCTGTTTTTGTGTCTGTTGTCTGATTTAAATTTGATCTTCACTATTTTTTCTTTTGATTAAATAACCTTTTAGTTACTTTAAAAAATATATTTATTTTTATTGATAACAAAATTCATTGGTATATGACTTGTTCTAAAAGATATGAAACAACTCTGTCTTGATTTGTAGTTTACAAACAGCTGTCAGGATTCTTGTGACAACTCTTGCAAATTGAGAAAGCAAGTTCAGAGGGGTCAAGTAATTTGCCAAAATCAGATGACTGGTGAAGTGCAGACTCAAAGCTCATACCCAAATCACATGGACTCAAGTCCAGTGCTGTGTTCTATTTACACCATGCAGCTTCTTGACTGCTGGTATGAAGTCAATGCCAGGCTTTATTTGGGGCAGACTGTAAGCTTACTGACAATTCTGTTAGTGCTGTGTCCATCTTCTTTTGCTCCAAGCTTCAAAGAACCTGCATAAATGCGTGTTTAATAAGTCTGGTACATATACACAATGGAGTATTACTCAGCCATTAAAAAGATTTCATTTGAATCAGTTCTAATGAGGTGGATGAAACCGGAGCCTATTATACAGAGTGAAGAAAGCCAGAAGGAAAAACACCAATACAGTATACTAACGCATATATATGGAATTTAGAAAGATGATAACAATAACCCTGTGTACGAGACAGCAAAAGAGACACTGATGTATGGAACAGTCTTGTGGACTCTGTGGGAGAGGGAGAGGGTGGGAAGATTTGGGAGAATGGCATTGAAACATGTAAAATATCATGTATGAAACAAGATGCCAGTCCAGGTTCAATGCACGATACTGGATGCTTGGGGCTAGTGCACTGGGACGACCCAGAGGGATGGTATGGGGAGGGAGGAGGGAGGAGGGTTCAGGATGGGGAGCACATGTATACCTGTGATGGATTCATTTTGATATTTGGCAAAACTAATACAATTATGTAAAGTTTAAAAATAAAATTAAATTAAAAAAAAGTCTGTTACATGCGTTTGAGGACTCTTGTCGATCTTTTTACATTACCAGGATTCTGTTTCTCATGAGAGGCTGGAATTTCTCTGAGTATATTCCTCTCTTAGGCCTATGGTTACCATTACCAATGGCTTCGCTCATATTCACAACTGTTAAGTTTCCCCGACACATACAGTTGTGACTCTTAAAGACACTTTCAGCCCAGCTAATGATTTTGTATGAGCAGATTAGAGTTGTCTGAAAAGTGAAGCCATCAGAATTCAGTTGTAGTGAAACATATATACTCTGCCTGTCTACATCTGCTTTTAAATCAAGTACAAGCTTTCATAATTATGCTCAGCAGAGACATCTGGAAGAGGTGTTGATACTTGTTGGCAGTAGACACCAGATGGGTTATTCAGTATGGAGCAGATGGCAAATTTATATTAAATAATGATAAGCCCGGACTTCTCCACCAATCATGATGCTCATTTTTTATTGATAGTTTTCCCATTTGAGTTTAACTGAGTTTTCTAAGTTTCTTTTTCAAACATATATGAGTTAAGGAGAAAAAGAGGATAAATTTTCTCCTTGATCAGAGAATATTTCTGGCCCTCAAGATACTTGGGGCTTGAAAAATGAACTCTGATGAGCCTGTGATATTAAGGTAGAGCTAAGAGACTCATTGATCTCTCATCAGACTCATCAGTCAGTCTCTCTCATCAGGAAGCTTCCATAAGCCTCTTACCCTTTTCCATCAGAGGGCAGACAGAAGTGAAAACCACAGTCACAGAAAACTAACCAATTTGATCACATGGACCATAGCCTTGTCTAACTCATGAGCCATGCCCTCTAGGGCCACCCAAGATGAATAGGTCATGGTGGAGAGTTCTGACAAATTGTGGTCCACTGGAGAAGGGAACGGCAAACCACTTCAGTATTCTTGCCTTGAGAACCCATGAACAGTATGAAAAAGTAAAAAGATAGGACACTGAAAGATGAACTCCCCAGGTCGGTAGGTGCCCAGTATGCTACTGGAGATCAATGAAGAAATAACTCCAGAAAGAATGAAGAGATGGGCCCAAAACAAAAACAACACCCAGTTGTGGATGCAACTGGTGATAGAAGTAAAGTCCAATGCTGTAAAGAGCAATATTGCATAGGAACCTGGAATGTCAGGTCCATGAATCAAGGCAAATTGGAAGTGGTCAAACAGGAGATGGCAAGAGTGAACATTGACATTTTAAGAATCAGAGAACTAAAGTGGACTGGAATGGGTGAATTTAACTCAGATGACCATTATATCTATCACTGTGGGCAAGAATCCCTTAGAAGAAATGGAGTAGCCATCATAGTCAACAAAAGAGTCCAAAATGCAGTACTTGCTGCAATCTCAAAAACAACAGAATGATCTCTGTTCGTTTCCAAGGCAAACCATTCAATATCACAGTAATCCAAGTCTATGTCCCAACCAGCAATGTTGAAGATGCTGAAGTTGAACGGTTCTATGAAGACCTACAAGACTTTCTAGAACTAACTCCCCCAAAAGATATCCTTTTCACTATTGGGGACTGGAATGCAAAAGTAGGGAGTCAAGAGATACCTGGAGTAACAGACAAATTTGGCCTTGCAGTACAGAATGAATCAGGGAAAAGGCTAATGGAGTTTTGCCAAGAGAATGCACTGGTCATAGCAAACACCCTCTTCCAACAACACAAGAGAAGACTCTACACATGGACATCACCAGATGGTCAACACCAAAATCAGATCGATTATATTCTTTGCAGCCAAAGATGGAGAAGCTCTATACAGTCAGCAAAAACAAGACTGGGAGCTGACTGTGGCTCAGATCACGAACTCCTTATTACCAAATTCAGACTTAAATTGAAGAAAGTAGGGAAAACCACTAGACCATTCAGGTATGACCTAAATCAAATCCTTACAATTATACAGTGGAAGTGACAAATAGATTCAAGGGATTAGATCTGATAGACAGAGTGCCTGAAGAACTGTGGACAGTTCCTGACATTGTACAGGAGGCAGGGATCAAGACCACCCCCAAGAAAAAGAAATGCATCAAGGCAAAATGGTTGTCTGAGGAGGCCTTACAAATAGCTGTGAATAGAAGAAAAGTGAAATGCAAAGGAGAAAAGGAAAGATATATCCATTTGAATGCAGAGTTTCAAAGAATAGCAAGGAGAGATAAGAAAGCCTGCCTCAGTGATCAATGCAAAGAAATAGAGGAAAACAATAGAATGGGAAAGGCTAGAGATCTCTTCAAGAAAATTAGAGATACCAAGGGAACATTTCATGCAAAGATGGGCTCAATAAAAGACAGAAACGGTAGGGACCTAACAGAAGCAGAAGATATTAAGAAGAGGTGGCAAGAATACACAGAAGAACTGTACAAAAAAGATCTTCACGACCCAGATAATCACGATGGTGTGATCACCAACCTAGAGCCAGACATCCTGGACTGTGAAGTCAAGTGGGCCTTAGAAAGCATCACTACAAGCAAAGCTAGTGGAGGTGATGGAATTCCAGTTGAGCTATTTCAAATCCTGAAAGATGACTCTGTGAAAGTGCTGCACTCACTATGCGAGCAAATTTGGCAAACTCAGCAGTGGCCACAGGACTGGAAAAGGTCAGTTTTCATTGCAATCCCAAAGAAAGGCAATGCCAAAGAATGCTCAAACTACTGCACATTTGCACTCATCTCACATGCTAGCAAATAATGCTCAAAATTCTCCAAGCCAGGCTTCAACAGTATGTGAACTGTGAACTTTCAGATGTTCAAGATGGATTTAGAAAAGGCAGAGGAACCAGAGATCAAATTGCCAACATCTCTTGGATCATAGAAAAAGCAAGAGAGTTCCAGAAAAATATCTACTTCTGCTTTATTGACTATGCCCCAGTCTTTGATTGTGTAAGCCACAACAAACTCTGGAAAATTCCTAAAGCGATGGGAATACCAGATCATCTAACCTGACTCTTGAGAAATCTGTATGCAGGTCAAGAAGCAACAGTTAGAACTGGACATGGAACAACAGACTTTTTCCAAATTGGGAAAGGTGTATGTCAAGGCTGTGTATTGTCACCCTGCTTATTTAACTTATATGCAGAGTACATGATGAGAAATGCTGGGCTGGATGAAGCACAAGCTGAAATCAAGATTGCCAGGAGAAATATCAATAACCTCAGATATACAGATGATATCCCCCTTATGGCAGAAAGTGAAGAACAAAAGAGCCTCTTGATGAAAGTGAAAGAAGAGAGTGAAAAAGTTGGCTTAAAACTTAATATTCAGAAAACTAAGATCATGGCATCTGGTCCCATCACTTCATGGCAAATAGAAACAATGGAAACAGTGGCTGACTTTATTTTTCTGGACTCCAAAATCACTGCAGATGGTGATTGCAGCCATGAAATTGAAAGATGCTTGCTCCTTGGATGAAATGTTATGACCAACCTAGACAGCATATTAAGAAGCAGAGATATTACTTTGCCAACCAAAGTTCATCTAGTGAAAGCTATAGCTTTTCCAGTAGTCATGTATGGATGTGAGAGTACTATAAAGAAAGCTGAACACAGAAGAATTAATGCTTTTGAACTGTGATATTGGAGAAGACTCTTGAGAGTCCCTTGGACTGAAAGGAGATCCAACCAGTCCATCCTAAAGGAAATCAGTCCTGAATACTCACTGGAAGGACTGATGCTGAAGCTGAAACTCCAATACTTTTTCTGCCTGATGTGAAGAACTGATTCATTTGAAAAGACCCTGATGCTGGGAAAGATTGAAGGTGGGAGCAGATGGGGATGACAGAAGATGAACTGGTTGGATGGCATCACCGACTCAATGGACATGACTTTGAATAAATCCCGGGAGTTGGTGATGGACAGGGAGGCCAGGAGAGCTGCAGTCCATGGGGTCGCAAAGACTGGGACATGACTGAGCAACTGAGCTGAACTGAAATAAAGAGACTCATCATTGTTTTTATGGCCACAGATCAAGGATTTTTCTACTTCTGCTCTGCCAATTAGTGTAGCCTATTTCTCACAACCCTCCTTCCCCTATTCTGTACTATCAAAAAAATTCCCAGTTCAGTTCAGTCACTTAGTCATGTCTGCCTCTTTGCGACCAGAATTTTTCAGATTGTGTCCCTCAGAACCCTAGGGGCTCATGCAGTTATCCCATGAGCTGCCTCAAGGAGTGCCAGGGAAGTTCAACAGGCAGAGCCTCCCCCTCTACCCCATCCCCATTTCCACCAGAGTAGCTCACTTTCGTCTGTAGATTACACTGCAGTTCTATGTAAGATCTCTTGGCGACTGTTTCTGCACCTAAAAAATTTACAAAAATTCACTGCTTTGATAAAGTCAACTTGGATCCTCCCCCAAGGACTCTTCTGTGGTCCCCAGGTGGCCTCCAATTTATGTACCTTGGTATCTTACCATATATATGATGTGGGCCTCTGAGAGATTCTCTAAGAAAAGAGAAGCACAGGGTCATATAATCGCGGAAAAAAGCCAATTAAAAAGTGGGCATACCATACACAAGGTGTAGATTTTTAAGTTCTTGATCCTTTCCATTAAACTGGTGGATCTCAGGTAGAGTTGAGGCAGGGAAAGTGGAACACTAAAAGTATCTGAGACTGCTTTTGGCTGCTGTAATGATTGGGGAACATCATTGTGATCAATAGGGGCCAGGAATGCTAAACATCTATAATATGCTAGGCAGTTCTGTATAATGAGATTGAGTCTCTCTACCAGAAGGCTAATACTATACTTTGAAACTACTGTATAATAATGGTCTATTCTCTTAACATAGTAAATCATGGGGAATGCTCTTCAAATTCTCCCTAGAGGTTAGAGAATGCAGATTTGTTTATATAAATTAGTACATCATATTGTCATAGCATAATAACTTCAATGTTGGTTAGTCACTAAGTTGTGTCCGACTCGTTGTGATCCCATGGACTGTAGTACACCCAGGCTCCTCTGTCTTCCACTGTTTCCCGGAGTTTGCTCAGATTCATGTCTGAGTCAGTGATGCTATCTAACCATCTTATCCTCTGCCGCCCCTTTCTTTTGCCTTCAATCTTTCCCAGCATCAGGGTCTGTTCCAATAAGTTGGTTCTTTACATCAGGTTGCCAAAGTATTAGAGCTTCAGCAACAGTCCTTCCAATGATTAATCAGGATTAATTTCCTGTAGGATTGACTGATTTGGTCTCCTTGCAGTCCAAGGGACTCGCAAGAGTCTTCTCCAGCACCGCAGTTTGAAAGCATCAATTCTTCAGTGCTCAGCCTTCTTTATGGTCCAGGTCTCACATCCGTACATGACTACTGGAAAAACTATAGCTTTGACTGTATGGACCTTTGTTGGCAAAGTAATGTCTCTGCTTTTTAATATGCTGTCTAGGTTTGTCATAGTTTTCCTTCCAAGGAGCAAGTGTCTTTTAATTTCATGGCTACAGTCACAATCTGCAGTGATTTTGGACCCCCCAAAAATAAAATCTGTCACTGCTTCCACTTTTTTTCCTTCTATTTGCCATGAAGTGATGGGACCAGATGCCATGATCTTCATTTTTTGAATGTTGAGTTTTAAGCCAGCTTTTTCACTCTCCCCTTTCACCTTCATCAAGAGGCTCTTTAGTTCCTCTTCCCTTCCTGCCATTAGAGTGGTTATCATCTGCATATCTGAGGATGTTGATATTTCTTCTGGCAATCTTGATTCTAGCTTGTGATTTCATCCAGCCCGGCATTTCCCTCTGCATGATCTACTCAGCATAGAAGTTAAATAAACAGGGTGACAATATACGGCCTTGTTGTAGAAGTTAAATAAACAGGGAGACAATATACAGCCTTGTCGTACTCCTTTCCCAATTGTGAATCAGTCCATTGTTCCATGTCTGGTTCTAACTGTTGCTTCTTGACCTGCAAAGAGGTTTCTCAGGAGACAGGTAAGGTGGTCTG
Source organism: Bos mutus (assembly GCF_027580195.1). Lineage (NCBI taxonomy): Eukaryota > Metazoa > Chordata > Mammalia > Artiodactyla > Bovidae > Bos > Bos mutus. Next base: position 27,090,455 of record NC_091623.1, read on the forward strand.
GTATTCCCATGTCTTGAAGAATTTTCCACAGTTTGTTGTGATCCACATTGTCAAAAGCTTTGGCGTAGTCAGTAAAGCAGAAGTTTTTCTGAAACCCCTTGCTTTTTCTATGATCCAGCGGATGTTGGCAATTTGATCTCTGGTTCATCTGCCTTTTCTAAATACAGCTTGAACATCTGGACATTCTCAGTTCATGTACTCTGGAAACCTAACTCAAAGGATTTTGAGTATTACCTGGCTAGCATATGAAATGAGTATAATTGTACAATAGTTTGAAGATTCTTTGGCATTGCCTTTCTTTGGGATTGGAATGAAAACTGACCTTTTTCAGTCCTGTGGCCACTGCTGAGTTTTCCAAATGTGCAGGAGAAGGCGAAGGCACCGCATTCCAGTACTCTTGCCTGGAAAATACCACAGACGGAGGAGCCTGGTAGGCTGCAGTCCATGGGGTCACGAAGAGTCGGATGCAACTGAGCAACTTGACTTTCACTTTTCACTTTCATGCATTGGAGAAGGAAATGGCAACCTACTCCAGTGTTCTTGCCTGGAGAATCCCAGGGATGTGGGAGCCTGGTGGGCTGCTGTCTATGGGGTCACACAGAATCGAACACGACTGAAGTGACTTAGCAGCAGCAGCGGCAGCAGGCATATTGAGTGCAGCACTTTAACAGCATCATTGTCTAGGATTTTAAAAAGCTCAGCTGGAATTTCATCACCTCCACTAGTTTTGTTCATAGTAATGTTTCCTAAGGCCCCCTTGACTTCACACACTGGGAAGTCATTGAACATAGAATTAAATCACCATTTCCTCATTCCATACTTTCTGAGCATCATTTAGAGGCTCATATGTATCTGCTGCTGACTGTTTCATCCCCTACATCAATTGTAGTCTCATTGTAACTTAATATATTAGCTAACAGGTTATTACACATTGATATTTCAACAGTTTGGATCAATGTAATGTGGTCTGTGAGACAGATCTATTTTCAGACACTGAATCAGGCTTTAGATCCTGTAGAACAAAGGACTCCTAAATTAAAGGTCTACTTGACCCAGGGATCGAACCTATGTCTCCTTAATTGCAGGCAGATTCTTTACTACTGAGCCACCTGGGAAACACATCTAGAATAAGCCACAAAGTTTAAGCCACTTTATAAGGCCTGGTTGGCCTCTGACCGTTCCTTGTATATCACTGTCTTAACCTGAACCTTATTCCAAACTATAACACAAACATTCCTCTTGTAGAAAGTACTTGGCCAAGAGCAGATTAAAGATTTAATTTTGGAGTATGGCTTTTGAAAGCATGTGAATGAAATTTAATTTATATTCTGTCATCACTGTGAATCCGGATGGCATCTGGAGATGGCACTGAACGCATTGTGTTAAATAGAAGATTAAGGTATATGGCATGACACGTTAGGAACAAAAAGTGCAAATCCTTTTAAAATAGTTTTTATTTGTTTTATTTCTTGCTGCACTGGGTCTTTGTTGCTTTGCGGGGGCTTCTCTAGTTGCAGTGAGTGGGGGCTACTCTTGGTTGCGGTTCTTGGGCTGCTCATTGCAGTGGCTTCTCTTGTTGCAGAGCACGGACTCGAGGGCGCGTGGACTCAGTCGTTACAGCTCAGAGGCTCTAGAGTGCTGGCTCAGTAGTTGTGGTTCATGAGCTTAGTTTTTCTGAGGCATGTGGAATCTTCCTAGACTAGGGATCGAACCTGTGTCCTCTGCATTGGCACACAGATTCTTATCCATTGCACCATGAGGGAAGTCCTGCAAACACTTGTATGTAAGATTTTTCTCTAGCATTCCACTCATTGTTAATAACTTCTTCCTTTTTGCTTTTATGTAACTTTACTTATGAGAATCTTATAGAATATGACTAACTCATAAAATTTTAATACAGTTGGACACATGACTAAAAATATCACCTGTTAGTATAATTAATTATCAACTGTAGGCTTCAGAGCAGAACCAAGTAGAGTTAGGAAAAATAATTCCTTTGAGAAAACTGTTTGCTAATTCAATGTGTTATGGGAAGGACTGCCTTTGATTCAATAGTCTATCCCAGGGTTGAAGTGATTATAATAATCTTTGAGGATTCCCTGATGTCTCAACTGGTAAAGAATCCTCCTGCAATGCAGTCGATCCCGGTTCGACTCCTGGGTTGGGAAGATTCCCTGGAGAAGGGAACAGCTACCCACTCCAGTATTCTGGCCTGGAGAATTCCATGGACTATACAGTCCATAGGTTCACAAATAGTCGGACACAACTAAGTGACTTTCACTTTTATGTGAATTCAGTATTCTGTTACAAACAGATATTTCTTTCTGAGTGACGAGAAGTCATCAACAGTATCTAATGATATCCAGAATAGAAAAGCAGCAGTCAAAAAACTGAGGATGTGCAATGAACATTGATGAACCATTTTCTTATTTTTGTTAACATCCAACAACGTATTTTCAATGTGAAAAATACTAAACCTAAGTATAATAGCAGCCTAATAATGACTGCCATTTTTTGAGTACTGGATATGAACAAGGCATTTTGTCAAATGAAGATGTAGTGTTTCTTTTAATCTAGAGAAGTCATCAGATAGTTGTTTCTAGATGAAGATAGCATGTTCCTTAAAATAGATCTTTCCTGGAAAAAGCTTCATTTCTTAGATTTTTGGAGTTATTATTCAAATGTACAAGAAGTGAGTGGTAACCATTATCTTGGAGGAAGGATGTAGCAGAACCTTCTGTGAGCTGACAAAGGTTTCTCCCTGGCACTAGGAAAAGTTTAGTAAATTTACCTAGAGAATAATGTCCTTTTGGAGAGAAGCAAGACAAAACCCCTCTGTCTCCTTTTGAGGCTCAACTCTACTGAAGCTTCTACAATGTTTGGGAATGGCACAAACTGAGATTTTCAGGTGGAAAAAAACCAAGGATACCAAAGAGCAGTTTGGGATGAGGGAAGGGGGCATATAATGATGAATAGGATCAATATCAGACCCACTACCTCTGTACAGAGTTCACCTTGGAAGAATTTAACTCAGCCCAATAATTGGGTTCGCAAAACTCCTGGAAGCCCCCTTTAGTTTATATAAGACATGCTCAGCTATCCAAAGCTCTCTGGACAAACTGAGTAAGGGAATGTGAAATTTTGAGAGGATAATTACAAATATTTGTCCTGCCCTTGCAAACATAAATCTAGGTTTCCACAGAGACTCATAGGCGTAACAATTTCTATTTTGCTTTTTAAGCCAGCTTGAGGCAGACCTGAGGGTGACTAGGGAGTAACAAGGGTTAGGTTTTTCTGAGGTCAAGCCCCTCCTCTTCCATGGATAAAGAAATTCATGGGATGTGATGCTTGCCATTTTTAAATGTGCAAGTTGGGTAATAAACAACCACAGAGAATCCCCTCCTCGTTTATTACAAAGGGAGTGGTTCTCCTGGTAATGCAGATTGTGAATAGTTCACGACATTTCTAAAATTATGTTGTGTTTTATAGTGTATACTATAATATATAGTAAATAATATGCACTCAGTACAAAATCCATAGTAAAAAGAGAATCATACTCCTGGATCACCGAGGTGCATCGTGTGTTAGGGCAACACGATCATGCAGAAGTCACGGCTGGGTGGAATGTCAGACACAAGATTCCGTGTGTGTGCTATCCTTCTCCCTTCCTGCCCTTCCCAGCCTCGCCCCTCTTCCATCCCAAGACTGTCAGTAACAACACATGGGCCCTCCTGTTTGCTGACAGGCTGTGACAGCACTTAGATAATGGGCCCCCTCAGCCTCTAGGAGATGCCATGCTCTCTCCACACAGCTGGGCTTAGAGGCAAGATTTCTGTCACACAGACACAGGCAATTAAACTGAGCACAGCTTATTAGTGCCACTTAGTTCAGGAACAGTGAATCTGAGGCTCTGGGAATAAGAGAGAATCTACTCCTCTGAGATGGACTTGATGACCTCTGGAGGTCACTTCCGTGTCCTTTTAAAAAGTAATGAAGAGGAAAATGCAGCTCAAGACCAGGCTTCGTAAGAGTTGACGTTTGGACGCGTGTGCTTCAGACATCCGCAGGGCAGAACTGCCTCCTTCCCGAGCCTACCACTGGAGAGGGCCTGGTGAGGATCACCAGTGATTATCAGATCACCTGGAGGTGGATTTTCACTGCTCTGGGAACAAAGCTCAAAATACCAAACATGATCTATTTCACCTTCCTTATCTGGACCGGTGAGCCTTCCAGCCTCCTCTCTTCTGACTCTCCCACGTGCTGCATATAGAGAAGACAATAGGCCACTACCCACATGCTCCAAATATTCAAGAAATTTCAACGAAAATTTCAACAGAGGGATATGTGTATATGTAAACTGTCATTTTGGCTTGCTGATCCAAAACGCATGTGAAGTGCAAAGAGCCAGGGATAGCAGCTCAGAGTCAATCTTGAAGAAGAGTAAAGCTGGAGGAGATACAATATGCACTCTCAAGGCATATTATGAAGTGATAATGACAGTGTGGTGTAGGCATAATCATATACAAATAGGCAGACTCACACGTGTGCATACAAATGATGACAAAAATCATGTTGCAGTACAGGAGGGAAAAGGTCATCATTACACAAATGTTGCTGAATTAACTGCACATCCCTAACAGAAAAGAAATGAACCTCGACCCCCACCTTTTACTATACACAAAACCAACTCGAGATGTTATAGATCCACATATGAAGTGAGAAACCATAAAACTTTTAGAGGAAAACATGGGAGATTATTTTGGCATAAACAAAACAATTTTAAATAGGATATGAAAAGTACTAGCTATTAAAAAAATAGTACATCAAAGAACAGTAGTAAAATAGTAAAAAGGCAAGCCACTTGTAAAATGTTTGCACTTTAAATGGTTTGACAGAAGACCCAGATGTATCAAAAATAGGTAACCCCTCTATTTCAATAAGAAAAAGGCTCACCAACCAGTAAAACAAATGGATAAGGGATTCGACAAGATGTTTTACATAAGAGAGGATAGAAACCATGAAAAGTTATTTAACCTTATTAGTCATCAGAGATATGCAAAAAAAATTATGGTATCTCTGCACACTCACCAGAATGACTGAAATTTAAAAGCTTGACAATACTGAAGCCCGGTGAGGATTGATACAATTTGAACTTTTATGTACTGCAGGTGGAAATATAAATAGAAACAACCAGGTTGGAAACTCTTTGGCAGTGTTTTTAAAAACTGATTATAAGCAAAACCCATGACACTGTAATTCCATTCCCAGGTATCTACATATATAGGAAAGATACATAAGAATACTCATAGTAGCAGCATTTGTAATAAGCCCAAACTGAAAACAGCCCAAATGTCTATCAACAGTTCAGTGGATAAATCTATTGTGATGTATTCAGACAGTGGAACACTATAAGTAATGAAGATGAATAAATTATAAAACTACACAAAGTGTATGAATCTCACAATGTTGGAAAAAAGCTAAAGACAAAGCAGTGCATACTACACAACTCAGCCATCTACATAATGTTCCAAAACAGGCAAAACTGACATACTGGCATGGAGTCCATGCAATCCTCATCTCCAGAGGGGCCAGTACTGGAGGAAGCACGGGGTGCGGGGTGTTCCGGGATGCTGGGTATATTCTGTGTCTTGACCTCGGTGTGTTGGTTATGCAGCTGTGCCCAGCTTATAAAAGTCATCAAGCTATACAGCTGGTGTGCACTTTACATATGCAATGTTTGAATAAGATAATTCACTTTTTATCAAAGTATTTGAGGAAGGAATCTGCAATGTTTCCACTTACTCTTGTTTGAGGGAGGCCCTGGTTCTCTTCAAACTCAGCCAAGGGAAGCTTCTGGGGACACTGTTTAGAAGGAAAAGGAGATCTCTGTAGAGTAATAACTCTTTCCATTGGACCATGGGTAGCATGTGATTTTATTATGTTGTTCTCTCTAACTTTGTATTTGCCTTTAATCTTCCATAATAAAACAATTCTTTTTCTAAAAATCTATAGAGTATAAAACCTGATTTTCACCAAAGCAAATCAGCAGCCAGTGTAGTCTCTTTCTACTCTGTCTAGTATGTTAGCTCCCTAAGGAAACATCTTTGATGCTTTTGAACTGTGGTGTTGGAAAAGACTCTTGAGAGTCCCTTGGACTGCAAGGAGATCCAACCAGTCCATCCTAAAGGAAATCAGCCCTGAATATTCATTGGAAGGACTGATGCTGAAGCTGAAACTCCAATACTTTGGCCACCTAATGAGAAGAACTGACTCCTTGGAAAAGACCCTGATGCTGGGAGAGATTAAAGGCAGGAGGAGAACAAGATGACAGAAGATGAGACGGATGGATGGCATCACCAACTTGTTGGACATGAATTTGAGTAAACTCTGGGAGTTAATGATGGATAGGGAGGCCTGGAATGCTGCAGTCCATGGCGTTGCAAGGAGTCGGACACGACTGAATGACTGAACTGAACTGAAAGAAAATATCATCATCAGAGCTCTTTGCTTACATTGGAAAGCTCCCTTTGTTCTTATGTATTCTGTTTTTCTCTCCTTGGAACTAAAGATGTTCACTTTTTCCTCTCACACAAGACTCCCACCAGCCAATTATATCATCTTCCATCCCAGTGCCTCTTCCATCCCAGGAGCCTAATGAATGACCAAATGATGAATATAAACTTCAGTGAAGAACGTGTAAGACAGTAGATAAAACTAAAGAACATGAGCTGAGAATAGACTAAATGTCAAGCTAACGCAAGGTCCCATGCCGAATCAACAAAAAGGAAGTGATTAATTATGGAGTGGAGCAATAGAGATGCATGCAAACATTTCAGTGAGGTCCAGTGATGCAGCTTAAAGTCCAAAACAACAGGCCAATTGATTTGGGGGTGGGAAAATATTTTTTAAATTCATATTTCATATAAATATTACCCTATTTTTACCACAAAAAATAATCAAGAAATGCTTTAAAAGATCGACAAAGTAAAACTGCAGATAAAAGCTACAGATAATTTTATTTCCTATATACCAAGATATTCTTCCTAAATTAACAGAAGCAGCACTTTGTAAAATTGATTTAGTTTGTAAAAACAAGGAGAGAACAGTTGCCATTCAAGAAGTCACACAACCCTCTATGTAAAAATACCCTAACTCTGATTTAGTTTTACTTTGAAATTATTGTTTTTATGTACCTTTTTATAACATTTTTATACTGTTCTCACTTCAGGCTTAAACGTTTGTTCATTTTTTTCTCCTCTTCAGTCTGGGTAAGGTACCTGGCTCTCCCAGGAATGGAGCAAAAGTGAAATTTCCCTTTGTCCTCACAATCTAATTCTACCCCTATCTCGCCTCTTCACCAGAGAGAGATTAAAGGGAAGTGGGTTCAGTTTCCTCACCAACTAAATTACAGTCTCCAGTTAGAAGTTGGGCAAGCTGCAAAAATGAACCTCAAATGTAGTTCAGTCCCTTGGAAATTCTAAACCAGTATGTATTCCCACCAACCCCGAGCCCCGTGCTGTGCATACTAAGAGACACTGGGCTTCAAACACGGCAGGGAGGAGGTTTAATGATGTTCCGCTGGAGTAATAGAGGATCCGTGTTTCTTTGCAGTGAGGAAATTCACTGAAATTAACCAAGAAAAGAGCTGAAATACAAAACATTTCAATTTTTTTATTTTTTTTTTTTTAACTCTTCATCGGTGTCTGTACTTCTGCTAAGCACGAGGCATAGAGGTGGGGAATAGGACAGGATCGGGGACAGTCCAAGAACAGCAAGGCCAAGCAAACAGGCTGACCCATTTCTAAGAGATTAAGAACAGAGCCTCAGGTTTCTTTGTGGATACTCAGCTCCCTTGTAGCAGCACAATATAAGGGTAATGATAGCTTGTGCTGGGTAGTTTCCAGCAGGTATTGAGGACGCATCCTTATCCATACTTGGAAAATGTCTAGAATTTAAAATGAAATACAAGTAATCACATGAGTAGGGGCTGAGATTTGTCTTTATCTGCAAATTAGACTCCCAGCATAAGGACATAATGGCATGGAGAGCATGGAACAGCAAGACGAAAAGAACGAAACCAGAAACAGTCTTCTTAAGCTATACTTGCTAAACCTTTTTAACTATCAAGTTTTTTAGGGTGGAAAATTAGTGTGAGTGAAATTAGTATCAAAAGAAACATCAACTTCCTTATTGATATTATCATTTTCTTTATATAATTACTTTGGGGGTTTCCCTGGTGGTTCAGACAGTAAAGCATCTGCCTGCAATACGGGAGACCTGGGTTGGAAGGATCCCCTGGAGAAGGAAATGGCAACCCACTCCAGTACTCTTGCCTGGAAAATTCCAGTGGAGGAGCCTAGTAGGCTACAGTGCATGGGGTTGCAAAGAGTGGACATGACTGGGCAACTTCACTGGTATATAATTACTTTAAGTTAACTATATAGTAAACATGTTTACAAATAGTTTCAACCAATAGTGAGAGCTCTCACAGACTAAGCTATTTTGTTTTTGTGCTATAGCCAGAAGACTTGCCTAGAATTGGCAGAAACTGTCCATTATGGATGTAGCTGGTTCCAGGACCGATTTTATCCATAACCCAGACTCTTTCTACCTTTCTGCTCTCATCTTGAGCATATTGATTTTTCTTCTTGAAGCTTGTCTCTTTATAGTAAGAGGATGGTGATTTCAGCTTCAGGCATCAGTTCTATATGCAATTACACCCCAAGACAGAAAAGCCCATTTCTCCTCAAGTGTCTTATTTTCTTAGAAATTTTTCTGAGAATCTTTCAGCAATCCTGCTGTATCTCATTGGTCAGATATGCCTAAAGGTAAAATTAATCACTGATGAGGAGAATAGACCATTCCTGGTCTAGACTCATCGTGATTTGTTCCCTGGGGCTGGATGGCCTTCCTTATATGCCATGCTTCTTAACACCTAGACAAAATAGGGATTCTCTTAACATGAGAGAAGGGAATATTGCCTGTTGAAATGGCAACAGATTCCATGTGCCACAGGTACGTTCATAAAGTTCTGAATTAAGGGGTCTACCAGGTATGATTACAGGTAGATATTGGAACTAGGTGTATAAATACTAACTATGACAATGACAGTCTTGTTCCCACAGCGGGACAACCAATTCATAGTAGTGTGTAAGGAAACCTTCTTTGAGTAACTACTCTGTTCCTGTCACCTGTGTTATGATAAGATACAATTATGAAGACATCAGTGTCAACCCTCAAGGATCTCACAGTCTAATATAGTTTTGAGGTATGATCAAGATTCTGGTGAGTAAGAAATCAAAGTGATAAGATAAGAAAAACTAAAAAAAACGGACAAGATGGAATTCCCTACAGTGAAAGATTATAATCTAGTTTAGGGAATAGAACTAATGCTAGAAAATCAACTAGAGAGTAATTAGATAAAGCTGAAATAGTAGATTAGGAATTCTACACTGACAGAAGATTTAAGTTGTTTGGAGAGCGATAGAAAGTTTTTGAGGGCAGTAGTGATATATCAGGTCGCGATAATGGAAGATGGGCGTGATGGCCATTAGACATACGCTGAAAATACTGTGTCTAGCACAGCCACTGTAGTTGCTAGGAAGTGCATAACTTGGAAGCACTAAGAACCTAAACTAAGGTTGGGATCGTGGTTATGGAATAGGGGGTGGAATAAAGACAGATTTTAAAGGAACAATGGTCAGAGTTTTGTTGACTGCAAAAGACAGAAATGAAGGTAAATCCAATAATTAGAGCCTGGATGGCAAGAATGCCTAATAGCTTCTCCCAGAGAAGCAGTAGCTGCAAGTACTGGATCTGATCATCCTCCTGAGGTTCCAGGGCCATATGGAGTGGGGTGGAGTGGGCTGCAGGATGTGGTACCAAGTGTAAATAGAATCAAGCTAAGAAAGTTGTAACTAAAAGTTAGGCAGTGTCAACCTAATTGAGGTGTCAACCTGAAAATTTAGGCAGAGAGGCTTGATCCAGATAAAGGACAAAGTTCAGACACCAGAGGCATCAGACATGGAAAGAAGTTATTAAATATGAAACCTTGGGGCAAATATACAAACAAGGTAATATGGTAAAAACAAGCATCAATATGTCAGTAAACACAATAAATGTACATGAACTAACATTGTTTTCAGTTAAAAGACAAAGATTAAAAATATGAATTTTTAAAAATGCTATCTATAAACAATTGACAAGAGACATACATGAAAGATAGGTATGGAAAGGAATAAACTTGTCATCCCAGTTAAATACCAATCAAAAGAGCATGTGTAACAACATCAATATCTGACAAAACTTACATAATAAAGTGTTACTAAGAATAAAACAGTAATCACATAATTCAAAATAGGTTTAAATTACCAGAAATATATAAAAATACTGAATTTATAATAGTCATAAAAATGCCAAAACTTAACCAGAAGAAAGTTTGTTTTGTTTCTATACATGTCAGATGATTACCAATGAATGTTTGTTGTGCAAGGTGTAAAGGTCAACAAAGCAATTAACTGACCCCTGTACCCACCACTCGATTTACATAATACTCAGAAAGAAATGAACAAGTTCACTGTCAGAGTAGGAAATGTTAATATACCTCTTTCAGTAATTTTCAAAGATAAAACCATCAGTAATGGTTTGGAAGATTTGGACAAACACAGCAAGATCGATCTAATAATCCCACCATGTATATTTAGCTTTTTTCTTCCCACAGCTCCCATAACACAAATCCTATACTTCAAGATCTTGGCTCTGTTGCTGCCTCCACAAGAAAATACAGAGTTCTACCCTCTTGCCTTGGCCCACATAGCTCTCCAGCCTCCAAAGGGACAGAGTATCTTGACATGTATGGTCATTTATTTTTCTTTGGTTTTATTCTCTTTGTTCATATGTTTGCAATTGTTTAGTAAGCTGACTGGTGGCAGAAATACAGTTCAAAATTTAGCAGGGCCTCAGCAAAGACCCTACTAAAATTAAAGCAAACTAAAGATTGACTAGGGCTTGCCTGATAGCTCAGATGATAAAGAATCTGCTTGCAATGCAGGAGACCCTGGTTCAATTCCTGGGTTGGGCAGATCCCCTGGAGACAGGATAGGCCTCCCACTCCAGTATTCTTGGGCTTCCCTGGTAGCTCAGATGGTAAAGAATCCACATGCAATGCGGGAGACCTGGATTCAATCCCTGGGTTGGGAAGATCCCCTAGAGAAGGGCATGGCAATCCACTCCAGTATTCTTGCCTGGAGAATTCTCATGGACAAGGGAATCTGGCTGGCTATTGTCCAAGGGGTCACAAAGAATCAAACACAACTGAGTGACTAAGCACAAAGATTAACTAAATGGATTTCCTTGTTTCAATTAAAAAGTAATGCATGTTCATTGTTACAAGTGAGCAATCCAAAGATGTATGAAAAAAATGTAGCTCTCTGTCTCCTCCCTTTTAAGGTGGTCCAGATGACCTAATTATATCTATATACTAAGTTATCTGTCCAAAATTATTCATATTATTTGGGGGGAAGTAAAGGATTTTTTCTACTGAATATTAGATATACTATATTACATTAATTAGAAGTATTTCTATATTGAACAGATCATGAAAATTTCTCCCAGATTAATAAATATGAATCCAACTCATTCCTTTTACTGCCTGTATGACACCTTATATTATAGATGCCTCATAATTCTTCATCCCTTTTTGATTGATTGGTTTGGGTTTCCAGTTCTTCTGCCTCCCAACATGGTACGTTTTCTTTTCTGTAGGACAAGTTACCAAGAGGGGAATTTGGGAGTCCTCTTTTATTATTATTATTTTCTATTTAACAAGGTCAATTTTCTTTCTTTTTTTATTATTATTTTTTTTTACTTTACAATATTGTATTGGTTTTGCCATGCATCAACATGCATCCGCCATGGGTGTACACATGTTCCCCATCCTGAACACCCCTCCCACCTCCCTCCCCATACCATCCCTCTGGGTCATCCCAGTGCACCAGCCCCAAGCTTCCTGTATCCTGCATCGAACCTGGACTGGCGATTCATTTCTTATATGATATTATACATGTTTTAATGCCATTCTCCCAAATCATTCCCCCCTCCCTCTGGGAGTCCTCTTTTAACTTTAAAAGTTAGTTCTGTTCTTTATGTCCGTTTCTCCATTGCTGCCCTGAAAATAAATTTATCAGCGCCATCTTTTTAGATTCCATATATATGTGTCAGTATGCGATATTTATATTTCTCTTTCTGACTTACTTCACTCTGTAGAATAGGCTCTAGTTTTGTCCACCTCCTTAGAACAGACTCAAATGTGTTCCTTTTATGGCTGAGTAGTATTCCATTGTATACATGTACCACAGCTTCTATATCCATTCATCTGTCGATGGGCATCTAGGTTGCTTCCATGTTCTAGCTATGGACATAGGGGGAGGAGAGGAGGGAGAAGGGGAGATGTATAGAGAGAGTAACATGGAAATTTACGATACCATGTGTAAAATAGACAGCCAACGGGAATTTGCTGTATGACTCAGGGAATTCAAACAGGGGCTCTGTGACGGGCTGAAGCACAGGATGGGGAGGGGGACGGGAGAGAGGTCTGGGAAGGAGGCACATGGGTATGCCTGTGGCTGATTCCTGTTGATATATGACAGAAAACCACAAAATTCTGTAAAGCAATTATCCTTCAATTAAAAAAAAATTTTAAGTTAATTATTATCTTATAAAAGCCTGCTGCAGATCACTTCCCTACAAGCAATATGTTGAAGGGGCTGCTTCCTATCTTCTGTGCACTGTTGTACCTTTTAGGTTTTATCAATCTGAAATGTGAGGACTAGTATCTCATGTTCCTTTGGTCTCTATATCCCTAGTCACCAGGGGCAATAAGCCTTTTCATGTATTAACTGTAATTTACATAACTTTGTCTGTGAGCTGTCTGTCTATATTCTTTGCCCATTTTTCTACTTTTTTGTCTTAGAAATACTTGTTCACCATATGTTCTTTTATGTGAGGTGGAAGTGACGGAGGAGGTGGGGTGGCCAAGACAGTCCTCGTTGACCTGAGTTATTATTGCTTTGCCTCAAACCTCCCTTTCACTTTGGCTGTAAAGACATGGTTCCATCTCTCTGGGAAGTTGAATGCTTCCATTTAAAAAAAAATTTTTTTTAAAGGAAAGAGAAGAAAGGGGGAGAAAAGCACTTCCCCAGAGCACATAATCCTCTTTGCTACCCATGAAACCTGCTGCTGCTACACAATTCATGTGGGATTTATATTCTGGCAACCAAAGAGCACAGCATAAAACCCACCTGCAGAGACCCTGCAGTCTGGAGTGCCAATGTTCAGGAACCATCCGCTTAATGTCATGCTGGTCTATTGAAAAACGTGGACTCCTCCTGATAGTCTCACTTGAGGGAATAGAAGCCCCAAGCATCGCAGCCGCAGTGACAGAGCCCCTGCCCTCCCTGACCACCCTTTGACTGCACCTTTTTACACAAGTCCACATCTGTCTTTTCTTCCCTGGCCTTGCACCCCACTTTTCCTATTTCACAAGTGTCTCATTCACTTTCCTAATCTTAATGAGCTTCAAGCTGGTTTTTTAAAAGGTGGGAAAAAAAATAGGAAAAGAAACCTCATTTTGCAGCCAATATGCCTCTAGCAGGCTTTCCCACAGAGAAGAGAAGAGTGAGTCTCAAGACTGTGGGGAAGCTGACCCGCAAGGCAGGAGGCAGCTGTCTGCTTTTATTAAAATGCCACCTGAGCCAGAGTCTGATTTCTTTGAGGACCGGTTGACTATCCTTCACATGCAGGACCTGTGACACACGCTTCTGCGGCTTTTGTCCCTAAGCCCTCAGGTCAGTTTTAGGGAGGAGATGAAAACCCTGCCACCCACTGGACGCAGCGGTAAAGAATCCGCCTACCCATGCAGGAGACACAAGGGATGTGGGTTTGATCCCTGGGTGGGGAAGATCCCCTGGAGGAGGGCATGGCAATGCACTCCAGTATTCTTACCTGGAGAATCCCATGGACAGAGGAGCCTGGCGGGCTACAGTCCCTCACTCTCCTCACCTCCCGCCTCCCTGACTCTGTCTGGCCCCATCAGCTGCTCTAGAAGTGGACCAGCACATCCAGTTTAGCACAGTTTCTGTTTGTCTCTTTCCTCGTTTCCTGTGTGCGGTGGCAATTTATTCTCTGATCCTGTCAGGAAGTCCTCCGGAGAATTCCAAGAACTTGGTAACATGAATGCACTTGCATATTTCAGCCCACACAGAGACCAGCTTGAAATGTCAGATGATAGCTGCGTTTGAGCAAATACTAATCTATGAGCAGATTTTAAAATTAAACCATATCCCAAGAATAGAGTTTGCATTTAGGATACTTCTTTTCCCTTAGTCTAATTTTTTTTGTTTTAATCTTAAAGGAAAACCATGCCTAAACAGTTTCTTCCCCTTCCCTCTTTTAAGAGATGTACTGAGGTGTCAGTTCAGTTCAGTTGCTCAGTCGTGTCCAACTCTTTGCGACCCCATGAATCACAGCACGCCAGGCCTCCCTGTCTATCACCAACTCCCGGAGTTCACTCAGACTCACATCCATCAAGTCAGTGATGCCATCCAGCCATCTCATCCTCTGTCGTCCCCTTCTCCTCCTGCCCCAATCTCTCCCAGCATCAGAGTCTTTTCCAATGAGTCAACTTTTCCCATGAGGTGGCCAAAGTATTGGAGTTTCAGCTTTAGCATCATTCCTTCCAAAGAACACCCAGAGCTAATCTCCTTCAGAATGGACTGGTTGGATCTCCTTGCAGTCCAAGGGACTCTCAAGAGTCTTCTCCAACACCACAGTTCAAAAGCATCAATTCTTTGGCACTCAGCCGTCTTCACAGTCCAATTCTCACATCCATATATGACCACTGGAAAAACCATAGCCTTGACTAGACGAACCTTTGTTGGCAAAGTAATGTCTCTGATTTTCAATGTACTATCTAGGTTGGTCATAACTTTCCTTCCAAGGAGTAAGTGTCTTTTAATTTCATGGCTGCAATCACCATCTGCAGTGATTTTGGAGCCCCCAAAAATAAAGTCTGACACTGTTTCCACTGTTTCCCCATCTATTTCCCATGAAGTGATGGGACCAGATGCCATGATCTTAGTTTTCTGAATGTTGAGATTTCAGACAACTTTTTCACTCTCCACTTTCACTTTCATCAAGAGGCTTTTGAGTTCCTCTTCACTTTCTGCCATAAGGGTGGTATCATCTGCATATCTGAGGTTATTGATATTTCTCCTGGCAATCTTGATTCCAGCTTGTGTTTCTTCCAGTCCAGCATTTCTCATGATGTACTATGCATATAAGTTAAATAAGCAGGGTGACCATATACAGCCTTGACGTACTCCTTTTCCTATTTGGAACCAGTCTGTTGTTCCATGTCCAGTTCTAACTGTTGCTTCCTGACCTGCATATAGGTTTCTCAAGAGGCAGGTCAGGTGGTCTGGTATTCCCATCTCCGTCAAAATTTTCCACAGTTTATTGTGATCCACACAGTCAAAGGCTTTGGCATTGTCAATACAGCAGAAATAGATGTTTTTCTGGAACTCTCTTGTTTTTTTGATGATCCAGCAGATGTTGTTAATTTGATCTCTGGTTCCTCTGCCTTTTCTAAAACCAGCTTAAACATCTGGAAGTTCACAGTTCACGTATTGCTGAAACCTGGCTTGGAGAATTTCGAGCATTACTTTACTAGCGTGTGAGATGAGTGCAATTGTGCGGTAGTTTGAGCATTCTTTGGCATTGCCTTTCTTTGGGATTGAAATGAAAACTCATGTCTCCATAAAAGCTCACCGATTCTAAGTGTGCAGTTTGTAAACTTTTGGTAAGTGTAAGTAATTGTGCAGCCATCCCCACAATCCAGTTGTAGAACAGCTCCATCACCTCAAAACTTCCCCCTTGATAACTGGAGTTGATACTTGCTCCTACTTCCAACCCAGGCAACTGCTGATCTGCTTTCTTTCTCTGTAGTTTTGCCTTTTTCTAGAAGTTTCATATAAGCGAAATATCACAATACACAGTCCTTTGTATCTAGCTTCTTTCAGTTAGAATAATGTTTTTGAGGTTCATCCATGCTCTTGCCTGTATCGGTGTTTCGGTCTTTACTACAGCAGCATAGTATGCCATTGCATGGCGATACCACATTTCATTGATTCATTCACCTGCAGACGGACACTAGGGTTGTGTCATAGTTTTGACTATGGCACCTCTACTATGAATATTTGCATGTAAGTCTTTGTGTAGACGTGTTTTCATTTCTCTTGGGTAAATTCCAAGTAGCAGAGTTGCAAGATCATGTGGTAAGTGTATGTTTAACTCTCTCAGAAACTGTCAAACAAATTCTGAAGACATTTGTTAATAAGTCTCATCTTTTTAAGGTCGCATTTGTCATGAAATTACCCAGTCTACAGGAATAAATAAATAAAAGTTCTGAGCAGCATTTTGTGGTTTTTAGGACTGGAATCATGGGCAGTCGTAGTAATGGAACTAAGGAAAGGGAGCAGTTTTAAGTCTTTTTCCATTCCTTCTCAGCCTTCATCCAAGAGCTCTTTAGAATCCTACTGACAAAGGAAAAGCACACAGCCACCACCAGCTCTCAGTCCTTTGGTTCCCTCTTTCCTTGTCCTGCCTCTGTGAGCCACCACTGAAGGTGCCCCTTTCAGATTTCTTTGGCTAAGAAGACTCCAGTGAGCCTTCCTAGGGGGCAGGAACAGAGGATTCTGGGTGCACATGCCTTGTTGTCCTATGGACACCAGCAAAGTGGAAGCTGCTACAGTTATCAGGTGATGACTGCAGATTGTGGACTCCTGAGATCAGGAGAGAAGTTAGTCCTTACCCAGGTGGTTTGGGAAGACAAGGCCATAGCCACAAAGAAAGAGATTTTTCAACTTCAGTTCTGCTACTTACAATTTTATGACCTTAAGCAAATTTTTAATCTTTATAATTCTCAGTTTTCACCTGACAGGGTTACTGTGAGGATTAACTGGGATAATAATACAATGCATATAATGTAAGGTCTTTGATGGCAGGAAATCTTTGTGTGAATCCCAGGAGCTTAGAACAGTGCTAGGCATGTAGGAGGTGTTTAGCAAATGCTCACAGATTGACTAAAGTACTTAATGTAATACGTGATACCTACAGAGATTATTCATTCATTCACTCATTGAATCTTTTGTTTAATATTTATTGAGTATCTACTATATCTTTGTTGAGAGCTGAACTGTGCCACCAACATATGAGTAGCTGATTAAGACAAGTCAAAATGAAACGGTCTAGCCTTTAACCACTTCCTGTGATAATATTAGCATGAGGTTATAGTAGAGAAAGCACAGATTCCCCCATCATTCCACTTTCCCCAGAGAAGGACACTGGTGAGGGTTAGATGGCTCAGCCCAGACATGGGGAATTGTCTCACTATCAAGAGTCCTGGTTGAAAGACTCCTGCCATGTTATGGACCCCAGAGCCATGGGGTGGGAGACGGGTAAAGGCGGAGAGGAAATAGCTGGAAGACAAAAAGCACCGAGTACTGAGCAGAGTGGAGAAAATATCTTCAGATTTTCATTTCTCTAGCATCTACCCCACCTCCTGCCGCCTGCAACCCTACTCCCAGCTCTCAGAGGCACCTAACAAGGCCTCTACTTAAGGATCTTGATAAAGAGACCCCCCCACGTAAAGATCCCTTGGCTGCAAATATAAATACCTGTAAGAGTTTGACCAGTCAAGGGTAGGGGGTGGGAAGGCTGATGATGTGAGTCTGATATGGGGAGGGCAGACTTTCTCCATCAGACTTTCAGGCAGAGCCTTGGTAAAGGCCTGTGGTTGGGCCTGAAAAAAATCACAACACAGGATTCTGGCCAGGAGTCAAACTCCTGAATGCTGCTGTTAGTGTGGATGTGGCCTCTGCCTTCACAAAAACCTGCAAGCTATTGAGTAGGCAGAATATAGACAAACAAGAAAATCCCTCACTGCAAATTGTGATGAGGGCCCTGAAAGTGTCAGGTGGCTGCGGGGCAGAGTCTGGGGCAGGAGACAGCAGATGCTCCTACACTGGCCTGAGCACTCCAGCTCGTGCCCTCTGAGGGGAGGCCTGAGCTGAGGATGGAGAGGAGCCTGCCAGACTGGGGGTGGGGGGCGGCGGGGTTGGGGAAGGCGGAGCACACAGGAAGCTAAATAAGTGTTCATTCGTCTCCGCTTTGTTCCATCAGGCTTTAACTAATTAAGGATGCTACGCTTGAGGGGCAATGTGACTTCTGCGGTGGCTCATCCGAATCTGTGTAATAATCCTCCACTCGGTAGCAATTATTTCTTTGATGTATGAAACTGGTGCATCCAGTCGAATCTTATCTGTAGTTATGCAGATCTCAAACACACATGAGTCAGATGTTCCTAGGATCCAAATAATCTTTTATAAATCTGAACAAACCTCTGTCGTGTAGCTATACGGGAGGGCCAGAATAATCAATTTAGCTAAAACTCCTTGGTGCTCTCGATTTCTCTTTGAATATTAGAGCCTGGAGATGCTGCGGAAAACAGTGGTTAAATTGACTTTAGGGAGGAAGGGAAGGGTCTCTGGTTATTTTCCTCTGAGAGGGTTCTGGAAGATGCCCTATACCCCTCAGCCTCTCTTCTGTAAGCCTCTGACATAAAGTTTACTGTCAGGAACAAACTGCTCCTTCAGTTAATTGTGAAAAAAAAAAAAAACATGTACACACAGTACAAAGCGACTGGCAGGTATTGTAAATCTTGTTTTTGCTCAAGATTATTTATCTTTCTAAAATGTCTGCTCCCTTTCATGTTCATTGCTTAGCGGTCAGCTCAAAGGAGTCGGTCCCTTGTACAAAGTCCCTAACATTACGCACCTAAATTTTCAAAACTTTGTTTTGGACGAGGTTGGACTGAGGTACTCAACTATTTATATCCCAGATTTATTATTTCTTAAATGAGTTCTGTTGGGCACTGCAGGGTGGAAGTGGGGCCCTATACTGGAGGAGGTATGTGGGCACTAGAGGATCCCACGAAAGCACAAGCTCACAAGTTGGCATGGGTCCCTCCCGAGCGGAACGCCACCTTAGGACTTTCCTGTAACTCAGTTCGAGAGATGAGCTTGTTAAAAGGAATTCTGGCCAAGTTGTGAGAGTGTAGACATCAAGTGAACTGTTGGGAGCAAATTGTCCCTGAAGTTTTCCTATGACCTGGGCTAAGTTACTTACTCAATCTCTGTCTCACCATCCTTGTTTATTAAAAAAAAAAGAAAAGGATTTGAGATTAATATTTTCTACCTTAGAAAGTTGTTCTGAGAATTTAATTCATAGATAATGCTTCAAGTCGCTCTTACCTCCTATTGCATTGGTCTGCGATTCCTTTTCTAAGTTAACTTCAAAATCTCCTTCCCCACTGTAGTTTTCGAAGTTTCTAAATGTGAAATTTAAAGGAAAAAAACATTTTTAGGAGTCTCTGTCATGTCTCATGCAAATGAGAATTAGCAGTTCTGTTTGCAATTAACAGAGTCAGTAAGTAGCTGAGAGCGCTGCTATCCTCGGAAGAAAGCTCTTCGAGTGGCCGTGAGGCTAAGCCACGCCTCCCAGAGCCCAGCCAGGGAGGCGGCAGGGTTAATTACGTACTATAAACCACCTAGTGGTTTCAATCCAATTTAAAACGGTCTGGATGTTTATAAAGCCTTATTTTTAATTTGGCTTTGACAAAGTGCTATCTCAATTTTAACAATCCCCCTGAGCTCTGTGACTCATATCATCAGAGATCTGACCTTTCAGCAGAAGTGGGAAAGGATCTTAAGTTGTTACCTTGACAACACAAGGTAAGCAGGATGCTTTGAGCTCTGGTGTTTCTGCTATAAATAATCTGTCTTTGACCAGACACTGGCCAGAGAAATATTAACATGAACACAGAGAGCAATGAGCTGGGTTGGCGATGGGGAGCATCTGCATTTCAGGAGACTGTTTTAATCACCATTTTTAGGAATTATTCCCAGAGGCACTTTTGAAGCAATTAACCAATAAACCGATAAGAGAGAATGGCTTCAATTTCTAAAAATGGGAATCCACACAAATGAAGATTGGTAATACTTGATTATGTGAGGGTTTCTCTATACTTATGTGTACCATTGTCTAAATTCTGTTTTCCTTCCAAGTATTTATTCTCTGGTTTCCCAACAGCCTGTAAAACCGAACAGAGAGAAGCTAACAACGAACTTTGGCCTTTCGGCCATAACTTATTTGATGTTACCCTGCACAGTAGCAGGAAAGGAACAGCAATAAAACTGGGTGGCTTTTAAAACACTGTGGATTATTAAAGAAAGAAAAATCAAAGCCTTTTGGATTAAAGTAACAAAATACTACGGAATTTTTTTTTGACCAGCTATACTCTTGGATCGGTTTGAGATTTATGGCTGTGATTATCCTTTTGCTTGCTGACGTAAATTAGTCTTCTGGGAAGTCCAGGTTATTTCTCAATAAGCTTTAATAGTCTGTGAGTCAGAGTAGGTGCTGCTTATAATGAGTCTTGCAGGATTTACAGGATGGCAAGGAAGAAATTGAGGAAGCATGCTCATCTAGTGGCCTTTGTAATAGTGCCAAAAAAATTTTTCTGAATAAGAGCCTTTGCTCCAGTATCTTCTTGCTGCTTTTTAACATAATTTACCCAGGAAGATTTCCTAAAGGTACCTTCCAGTTGCGTGAGATTCTATATGACTATTAATGCTTCTTCTTGTTGTGGGGTCAAAATATACACTCTCAGACTCATGTGAGCAAAATAGGATAATGATTTGTTTTTTCCAATTGATCTTGTTTTCTTAAATTCTTGCTCTGATGATTGCAAGGGAGCTGCTCTAAATTAAGAGACACTTAAAGAGACATTAACAACCAAACATAACATGTCACCCTTAATTAAACCTCAATTCAAACAAGCCAACAGAAAAAGGCAATGTGAAACAATCAGAGACATTTAAAACGGACTGTATATTAGATGGGAGAAGGCAATGGCAACCCACTCCAGTGTTCTTGCCTGGAGAATCCCAGGGACGGCAGAGTCTGGTGGGTTGCCGTCTATGGGGTCGAACAGAGTTGGACATGACTGACTTAGCAGCAGCAGCAGCATATTAGATAATTCATGAAATGGTTGTTAATTGCCTAAGTGTGATGATAACATTGAGGTAATGTTAGAAATTGTTTTTCTCCATATGCCTACTGAAGTCCATAGAAGCAAAATGGCATGAGGATTTGCTATAAAATATTTTTTTTTAAAAAAGAATTGAGTTATTAAGGAAACAAGAATGACAAAAACTATAATATGAATAATTTATATATGGAATTTATTATACTATTCTATTTTTCAAGTTTCAAAATATTCATAATTAAAAAAAATCTTTTCTAACCCAAAGCAGTCTCTCTCTCCTCTTTTTCAAGATAGTGCCTTGTAAAGATGGCTAGTGTCTTCTTGGAATAGAGGATGGTGTGAAGTCTGACTCTCAGGGCATTCTCTTCTCTGGGTCCTCTGCTTCTGAAGAGACTGTGACTTTCAGAGTTGAGTCAGGTTAACACGTCGTGGTTGAACCCTCATGGTTTCCCCCTTGCCCGCTTGTCTCTTTATTCTGCTTTTGGTTGTGCTGCTGATGCTTGGAGGCCTAGCTCTGATGACCAGTAGATTTGGGGCTTGGGTGATCCATGCTGTGGCTCCCAGCCCCAGAGCCATAGTGCCTGTCTGCAGCGAACCCTCCTGGCCAGTGAGTTCACCAGCTGATCAGTTCAGTTCAGTTCCGTGGCTCAGTCGTGTCCAAATCTTCTTGACCCCGTGGACTGTAGCACACCAGGCCTCCCTGTCCATCACCAACTCCTGAAGCTTGCTCAAACTCATGTCCATTGAGTCGGTGATGCCACCAGCTCGGCATCACTGACTCACCAGCTGATATCTTCAGTTATTTCCACATGCCGGCCCCTCACCCCAGACACAGAAATGTCTAGATTCCTAACACTCTGGGAGAAAGACATGGAGAATCAATGGAGCAGAGAGGATATTGCATACAATCTCTTAGCCACTTTTCTCAGCCGATTTTACTCTCCTCCCCCTGCCTGTTGGATGCAGCGGATAGTTTTAACCCCGGGGCTTCTCTGGGAAGCGCAGTCTTTTCAGACGGGCCTAGAGAAGGACAAACCAGGACTTTTTCTGAAATCAGCTCAACACATCTGAGTCCTTAAACCCTTCATAGCCAGCCTCTTGGGCTTCTCTTCCTTTTCTGCTAGCCTGGTTACCGGGCACAGAAAGGCTTCCCCAAAGGGCATGGTGTTCACAACTGTGGTTTCTCATTAGAATGTGTGCTCATGATCTGTTTCCCTCACTAAAATGAAAACTCCATGAGGGCAGAAATCGTATCTCTTTTATTTACTGCTGTATGCTCAGCATCTAAAGCAGTGTTTAGCACATGTTAGGTGCTCAATAAAAACATATTGAATAAACAGTTAGTGAGCAATCACTGTATACAATTTTCCATAGCACTTATTTTGGGAACCACACATGCTTTAGTGTAAATACTTTGTTAATGTCTATAGCTCCCATTACAAGTTTTGCTGAAACTTGCCTGGTGAAAGGTTTCCCAGGTAACTTGGTGGTAAAGAACTCACCTCTGCCAATGCAGGGGACACAGGGCAGACGAGTTCGATCCCTGGGTCAGGAAGATCACCTAGAGGAGAAAATGGCAACCCACTCCAGTAATTCTTGCCTGGGAAATCCCATAGACAGAGGAGCTTGGTGGGCTACATTCCATGGGGTCACAAAAGAGATGGACATAACTGAGTGACTGAGCATCCGAGCACTCCTGATGAAATTGAACCTGAATGCTTGCTGAACACTTGATTCCCAGGTCTTTTTCCCTGAGTTTCTGATTCTGTAGGTCTAGAGTAGAAATTAGGAGTCTGTATGTTTTACAGGTGCCAAGGAGCCTCCTCCTATTAGGCAGCTGTGGAAAACACTGCTCTAGAACATAAGCTTTACCTGAAAGTGAAAGTCGCTCAGTTGTGTCTGACTCTTTGTGACACCATGGTCTATACAGTCCATGGAATTCTCTAGGCCAGAATCCTGGAGTGGGTAGCCTTTCCCTTCTCCAGGGGATCTTCCCAACCCAGGGATCAAACCCTGGTCTCCCCCATTGCAGGTGGATTCTTTATCAGCTGAGCCACTAGGGAAGCTTTATCTAGGAGGTACCTTGTCTGGTTTTAATCATTGGAGAGATCTGGCACATAGCAAGACCTCATTACATTTTTGCTGAATGAATGAATGACTGATATATAGTGGTGAACACATACCAGCTCTTTCTGATGTGATATTCTCTTTTCAACAACCAAACTGAACTTCCTTAGAAAGATTAGATGGGTTAATTAGTGAAAAACCATCACTTGAGTTTCTGGCATATTATGTTTCAACCTGGTGGATGGAAATCTAGTTTTTTTTTTTTTTTTTAACTACCTCTTTAATAATAAGATAGAATATAGCTATCAAGAAATCAGCTGGGTTCTCTTCTGAGGCTGAAATCAAAAAGGTGTTTACCAAACTATGACAATTAAATCTTTACTATGAATAATCATAAAGAAGCAGTAAATCTGTCACCTTTTCAGATATCAGAAACGTGAATTAATATTTTTTCAGTTTTGTTCTGAAAACATTTATCAGATAAATAGTTAGATGGAATACATAAGAGCTATCATTTCTCTATTACCATTTTGATGGTAAAATTAAAATTCTTAACTCTTAAAATTCAAATACTATGATTACATCACTAGAGAGGCAGCCTGGAACCACAGAATGATCACTGGACTTGGGGGCAGAAAAACCTCAGTCCTAATCCTGACTCACTTGGCTGCTAATTGGCTATATGACCTTTCTCAAATCATGTCCTCTCTCGGCCTGGTTAGTTTCCTTGAGAGTTAAAACGTTAAGATTGAGTTAGTTAATGTTTGGGATTTATTATAGCTTTCACATTCCATAGTTCCTTTATTCACAGCAAGACACTCCTCTAGGCACTGGGGCTGCCACAGTGAACAAAAGAGACAAATATCTTCCTCTGGGGAACTTATGTTCTACTGAGAATCGAGCATAAAAAGTAAATAAACTAAGATAGTTAGATGGATAGAAAGAAATACAAAGCAGAGAATAGAGTGTAGAGTAGCAAGAGTAAATAGGATGGGCAGAAAAATCTCCACTGAGATTTTAAGTAAATACTTGTTGCCTTTTGACAACACAGAATTCATATATCAAGTCCATCAGATAAGGCTGTGACCAAAAGCAAAAAATAAAGCTGGAGACAGTGGGGTACGAATGCCAATTCCTATTAAGAGCTGTGGAAAATAAACCAGTTAATGTGGAAAATAAACCAGACAGTTACTGTAACTGGAGAATATAGTGGTTTCTCGGCTCCAGCACTGTGGCCATGTAGGATTTGGGTCCAGTTTTACCAGATCTGCTGTCTTCCAAGAGAAATAAAAAATCTGATTTTTTAAAATTGATTTACAATATTATGTTAGTTTTAGGTCCAAATCAAGGTGATTTGGTTATACATATATATATATACATACATATTCTTTTTTTTTAATTATTTTCCATGATAGATTGGAAAGCACACATGTGACTCTTCTGTCCCTTGTGTAAGGACACCAATGGTCATATTGAACTGTGGTGTTCGAGAAGACTCTTGAGGGTCCCTTGGACAGCAAGGAGATCCAGCCAGTCCATCCTAAGGGAAATCAGTCCTGAATATTCATTGGAAGGACTGATGCTGAAGCTGAAACTCCAATACTTTGGCCACCT
The DNA here is from genome assembly GCF_027580195.1 of Bos mutus. Classification (NCBI taxonomy): domain Eukaryota; kingdom Metazoa; phylum Chordata; class Mammalia; order Artiodactyla; family Bovidae; genus Bos; species Bos mutus. The sequence goes on from NC_091623.1 coordinate 27,115,299, forward strand.
GATGCAAAGAGCTGACTCATTGCAAAAGACCCTGATCCTATTAAAGATTGAAGGCAGGAGGAGCAGGGGACAACAGAAGATGAGATGGTTGGATGGCATCACCAACGCAACGGACATGAGTTTGAATAAGCTCTGGGAGTTGGTGATGGACAGGGAGGCCTGGTGTGCTGCAGTCCATGGGGCTGCAAAGAGTCGGACATGACTGAACAACTGAACTGAACTGGTTATATTGAATTAAAGGCCCATCCTACCCGTTGACCTCATTTTGACTAATCACATCTGCAGTGACCCTCTTTCCAGATAGAGTCACATTCTAAGGTATTGAGGATTTGGACTTCAACATATATTTTGCAAGGAAGACAAAATTTAGCTCATAATAGCTATCAATTAGTATGCATTTAAAAAATAGTGCCTTAGTTAACACTCTGGAAGAAATAAATCATATAGGTGACTCACAGCTTATTCACTTGGGAACTTTAGGCCAAACATTAAGGAGCCTCCAGAAAGGACTGTAAGCTCAATTAGAGCAGACATCGTTCTCTCTGTTTGTCTCTGAGACCCTGGCTCACAGTGCAGTGCCTGCCGAGTCTCTGCTGAAATAATGAGTAGATGAATGAATGGTGAGATTTCTTTTATGTACCAGATAATCTGGAACACTATGCTATTAGCACAGAAAGAATCTATCTTTACTTGCAATCGATCAAGACTGTACTCAACGTTCAATACTTTCTGTAGGTTTCCACTCAAATTTGGACAGAGCCGTATAGAATAGTAACCCCACTCCTAACCTGGCACTCCCATCCTGTTCCTCTGCCTTGGATTTCTGTGGATTGTGAGACTTGGGCCTGTGTCTGAGACACTGCTCTGAGATGCTGCCCAACCAGCCTGTTCTATTTTTCACTTGATCTTAAATGCCAGTCTTTCTTTTTCTGTGACAGAGATTGCCTGTGGTTTACCCAGTATCCCGTCTTCCCTTTCCTTAAAGGCAGAATGCGAGGGCCATTTTCCCAGCTGAAAAACAATACTTTCAAGCCTCGTTCACCAGCAAGAATAGCTAAATAGATGTAAGTGGCAGTCTTGGGGCATGGCTTCTGGAAAGCTCTTTATGTCCTATTCAACCATCCTGTTTTGTGCGAGAAGGTAAATGTGACAACCAGAGCAACAGCAGTCATTTGGGACCCTAAAGGAGTGTCAACAATGAAAGCTACACATTGAGGGGGGTGGCGTGAGAGAAGTAGCCTGGCTTCCTGCTAATATCTTGGAGTCACCATATTAACATCAGACAACTTACATCCATACTTCCTTCATGTGAAAAGAAAAGTGCAATCTCTGATTTGTTTCAACCCCAGTGCAAATCATACTTCTGTCTTCTCCTTCCCTTTTTGTGCTAAATTGCTTCAGTCATGTCCAACTCTTTGCAACCCTATGGACTATAGCCCACCAGACTCCCCTATCCACAGAGATTCTCCAGGCAAGAATACTAGAGTGGGTTGCCATGCCCTCCTCCAGGGGATCTTCCCAACCTAGGGGTCGAACCTGCGTCTCTTACATCTTCTGCAAGGGCAGGCGGATTCTTTACCCCTAGTGCCACCTGGGAAGTTCTGCTGTCTTTTTCAGGGAAAGACATTTCCCAGGCTCTCTTGCCTTCTCCTTTCCAGAAAGAGACAGCTAACAGGAAGCACTGATTGAACCCCAGAGGGCCAGAGGAGGGGAAAAGCCAGAGTCTGTCTTCTCCTTTCTCTCTGCTGCAGGAGAGGCAGTGGATATAGGGCTAACTCACACCAGACTAGCTTCTCTCCACAGGGAAAGCTCCAGCTTCTGTCCAGTGGTCCCCACTCCTGGGACCCAGCATCACCATCCCGCTCATCTCTGCATCTGACAGTGGGAGGGCCTTCCTCAGTTGCTAATCAGTAGGTTTCTCACTGAATCCCGCTTGACTTCTCAGCTCTTTCCTCATCTGTATAACAAATACCTGTATATAATGCCCTTTTTGACTGTCTGTTTTCTGACTGGAGCCTGAATGATCCAGTACTGAGGTCTGCAGGAGAGAGGAAATCCCAGCTGAACACAAAGCCTGCCTCTTATATCTCCCATCAGAATTTGTGGAAGCAGCAGAGCAGAAGCCTCCAAGATCTAAAGCTTGTCGATGCCGCAGTTAAACCGACAGATCCTGGCCACTTCCATCCTCCAGATCAGAGTCTTTCCTGAACCTTCTGAACCAATGTGAGAGAACAAACTGGAAGGTCTCATCTCTCCTGGGCCGTGCTGGGTGTTTGCTGTTGGCAATCACATCTCTGTCGCAGACTCTCCTTGGAGCCGGCAGACAGTCCCGTGGGCACCCTGCTTCTCCGCTTTTGCCCCTGGGGCCAGGTAGAGAGTGGGATCCTGGGGTCTCACCACGATCTTCCTGCATTGTCTGCTCTTTGAGACAGTCTGTTTCCTAGAGTATTTCCTAAATGTGTGCAAGCGGTGGTTTATGCTCCTCCCTTTGGCATTCAATCCACAGTCTCCACAAACACCTTGCTTTCCCACTTCATGTTCCGCAGTCCTGGCGGGTGTGAGGCTGGGAGGCCAGATTTGATGGTGACAGACCCTCCCACCAGTTCCAGCATTCCACTTGTATCCTTCCCGTCCTGCCAAGGACTAATGCCACCGTCTTTAAAATCTATATTGGCTGATATGAGAGTCCATAATTCCCACTCTTCCAGCATCCTCTGTAGGAAATATTCTGTGGAATCATACTGATGAGCCTTCACATCATAGCACAGTTCTAGATTTCTGCTAAGCCATTATCCACACAGCAGATTTCAGTGCTTGATGTTCCTTGTCATGGAAGGATATGCTGAGTACACCAGCAGCTCAGGCTGAATCTGCCCATCACTTGTCTACCGCAGTACAGCGGTCCTGGCTTATTTCACTTGATGTAGCCACTCCCCCTACTACATTTCAGCAATGCCACCCCCTTCCATGTTCGTAAGGTATAATTCAAGAATGAACTCAAATGTACTCATAGGTGATCGCACACATGCAAAGAGTTTGGAGGATGGCTCAAATATTCAATTCTTATTCCCACAAAGATTGCCTTTCAAACCATACAGAATTCACTGGCTGTTGACACCAGAAGTTCTTTTTCCCTTTATATTCTCTCCCCTGCCTGAGGTCTTCCCTGCCCCTTGTGATCATGGCCAGCAAAACCTGTCCCTCTTTCCAGCTCGAGGAAACAAAACTGGACCCTCGAATCCTTGAGTGAGCAGCACTTATGGAAGCAAACAAAACTCTTTTTGCTGATATTGATCAGTTCTCATCACGTAGCTTCAGTGTCTGTATGCCCTTGTTCTCTCCCTTCAAGGGCAAGAATGAGGAGTAATAAAAAAGTTCAAGGTGACACTGGATTCCATCCTGCTGCGGAAGAGAATAAGCAATGGATTAATTTTATACTAATGAGGAAAAATCAGTAAAATTAATTTTAGAAAGTTTTAGGGAACATAGAATTGGAAGAAACAGAGATGGATATAAGTCCAAAGGATTTCTAAGATAGAACCTTATAACTAAAAAGTCCTTTTTCCTTTAATATTTCTCTATATAACTGTGGTTTTATAAATACCATTCTTCGAGATAGACAGCTAGAGACTGACAGATAAACCTGCTAGGCAACCCAGCCTATCAATTATGAAACTGCCGGTGAGCAAGTCTTCACATCAAAGTCACCAAGTTGGAAAAGAATTATCTGTGAAGAAAGAAGCCTCAGCTAACATGGTAAACATGCATTTCAGGGGAATGAAAAAATCTTGCTCATAGTCCTTCTACAAAAACAACAATTTTTCTTCACATAGAAATGGTTGCAAGGGACATACAAAGCTGTGAACTGAAATGGAAGCACATCAATACATTATTTCTGTTCAAAACATCTCTGCTTGACTCACCCATCTCTGCAGTCTGGAATAACATGGTGAACCTTCCAGTTGTGGGAAAATAAAAGAGATTGGTTCTGAATAATCTCTATTTTTTACATGTGTTCGCTCATGCTGTGAAGCAAAGAGGTATACTGACCTTGCACCTTGTAACACCCATTCTTATTTCTCAGGCTGAGTCTGCACACCAGTGACTTTCTTACTGGTGGTTGGAGGTATTTTGCAATGGCAGGCTATGTGCCCTAAAAAAACACAATTGCTTTGAAAAATAAATGTTAGTCACTCTTAATCCCCCAAACAGATTTTCCTTATTTGGTGAAAATGTTTGGGGACAAGCCCAAGTGAGAAGAATGCACATGATTTAAGGCCGTTTGCTATAGTTCACAACTTAACTAGTTGCTTGACCTCTGTTGTACCTAGGCACACTCAGCTCTAAAAGAACTGCTCTTTTCACTTCTAATATGCATTTATAACTGGAAAATAAAGTACGATCTACCATGCTCACACTGAACTTGGATGGTCCTGGGGGGAAAATATCCAGCTCTATTTTGTACAATCACAAAACATTCAGTCTGGAAGGAACCACAGCAGTGGTTCTCTCCAGCACCCCGTAACAATGAAGAGAAAAAGGACACTTAGAGATGGCCTGATTTTAGCACTAAAGTCTCCTGTGCTGGGAAGCCCCCTTGATCTTGGAATGGTTGGTCAGTCTAAGATTAGGTCTCAATTTCAGGTCCTCTGATTACTGACTCGGTAATGTTTGTCCCACCCATCTTTGTTTTTACTGAGATTATAGTTGTCCTACCACTGAAGACAATTTGTAAATAATTGTAAGTGCTAATTATGCATTCTCAGTATATTTAAAGGATGAAATAAAATTTAGAGTTTTAGTTTCCCCATATGCTCTTTTAGTGGATTGAGACATGCCCTAAATATTATTTTACTTTATTCTCTCCCTTTTTATTCCTAGAAAGACATAAATTTGTGTTGTTATACATGGCTTAGGCTGATAACAATCAGTAGACGGTTCAGATAAACAAAATGAATTGGAGAGGTTATGAGTTATTTGCACATGTCACCGTGGAGACAAGAGAATGGATTGTCACCATGGAGACTTGTATAAACACTCTGCCTGTAATGATCTCCATGTGAAATCAGATGTAGAAGAGATTTGGGGAGGAGGGTATGTAAATGGAGCTGTATGACTGGAGTGAGTTGTGTAAGGTTAAGGATGTCAAAGTAAGTTGACAGATTCTGCATTCACCATTACTCCACTGCCAATGAGCAGGAAAAAGAACTGCAGGGAAAGCCTCAAAGTTCAGAGGGTGAGAAAAGTGTGTTTCATCATGTCCTAAGATACTGCAGGATTTGAGAAGTTTCCCATTCACTGTACAACTCCTTTTCTGACACTGGCTATTCATCACTGTCATTATAGCAAGTTCTCTGGAGTTAGCATGTGATAATAAGAATTGTTGTTGTTGTTCAGTCGCTCAGTCATGTCCAACTCTTTGCAACCCCATGGACTGCAGCACGCCAGGCTTCCCCGTCCTTCACCAACTCCAGGAGCTTGCTCAAACTCGTGTCTATTGAGTCGGTGATGCCATCCAACCATCTCATCCTCTGTCGCCCACTTCTCATCCTGCCCTCAATCTTCCCCAGCATCAGGGTCTTTTCCAATGAGTCAGTTCTTCGCATCAGGTAGCCAAAGCATTGGAGTTTCAGCTTCAGCATCAGTCCTTCCAATGAATATTCAGGACTGATTTCCTTTAGGATGGACTGGTTGGATCTCCTTGCAGTCCAAGAGACTCTCAAGAGTCTTCCCCAACACCACTGTTCAAAAGCATCTGTTCTTCAGCACTCAGCTTTCTTTATGGTCCATCCATCACATCCATACATGACTACTGGAAAACCATAGCTTTGACTAGATGGACATCTGTTGGCAAAGTAATGTCTCTGCTTTTTAATATGCTGTCTAGGTTTGTCATAGCTTTTTTCCCAAGGAACAAGTATTTTTTAATTTCATGGCTGCAGTCACCATCTGCAGTGATTTTGGAGCCCAAGAAAATAAAGTCCGTCAGTGTTTCCATTGTTTCCCCATCTATTTGCCATGAAGTGATGGGACTGGATGCCAGGATCTTAGTTTTCTGAATGTTGAGCTTTAAGCCAGCTTTGTCACTCTCCCCTTTCACCTTCATCAAGAGGCTCTTTAGTTCTTCTTCACTTTCTGCCATAAGGGTGGCGTCATCTGCATATCTGAGGTTATTGATATTTCTCCTGGCAATCTTGATACAAGCTAAAATCAAGATAATAAGGATAGCAGTCTTTATTCAGTCTTATCACATTGCCAAGATGGTGACAAGCTCTTTATGATTGTTATCACTTTGAACATTTTACCAATGAAGAAACTGGGGTGCAGAGAAGTTAAATATCCTGCCCAAGGTCACACAGCTAGAAAATGATAAAGCCAGGATTCCTATCAGGCAGTCTGGTAGCAGAGCTCATGTTCTTAAATACTAAACTCTCACGAGAAGATGTGCTTGTCTTTGAGGCAATTCAAATGTAACTAAGGAAATGAAGTAATGAAGAGTGGCACCAGGGAACTAGTACCTATACACATTTCACCTGGTATTTAGTTATAGCTTCAACGCACAACATGACTCTTATTCCTTTACCTCCTCCTCCTCTACAGATAGAACACTGGAGTGGGTTGCCATTCCCTTCTCCAGGGGATCGTCCCAACCCAGGGATCGAACCTGGGTCTCCTGCATTGCAGGGAGACTCTTTACCATCTGAGCCACCCGGGAAGCCCTTAATATACAATGTGAATCTTATTCCTTTACCTCTTTCTCCTCTACAGATAGATATACGTCAACTATTGGAGTTTTAGTTACAGAGAGCAGAATCCACAATTGCTAGCTAAAAGAAAGGAATATACTAAAGGGAATCAGTTTAGTCGTGGGATATCTGGGAGGATCAGAGAATCATCCTCAAAAGCTACAGAACCCTAATTATACCATCTGCCCGTTTTAGTGTACATCTGGGCTGTTAATAGGCATTTAAATCAGATTTACCTTAAAAATGTACATTTTCGCTTTCAGGTGGATTGACTCAAGGGTTGGACTCAGTTGGAAAAACACTTGACTTTTCCCCATAAATTCAAATACCTCACAGAACACTTGTGGACAGCATCCCATGGGCACAGCTGTTCTGGCACAAAACTGTGGATAAGGCGTTCCTGGTGATCCAGGAAGCTTTGTGTTGGGTCAAGCAACTCTCTTTGAGAAGGAATAGTATCGCGCTTTGCCTGACAGCAAGGATCAACAGAATGTATCGTAATCTTAAAAGACAGCTGCGAGTATCAATCATCTTGGATAAAGTCCTTTGATTCACATCTCATGGAAGATTCCTTCACAAATTATCGATACACACCAGGGGAATCAACCTGCGTTTTGTACTAAGGATTTAGCAGACAGCAAAGTACACAGGAGCTTCTTCTTCCTGAGGGAAAGCAGAGGATGATGGAAAGCCCACAGGATCTGGACTAAGAACAAAGTTGTTTGAATACCAAATCGGAAAGTATGGGGGTGGTGTCTGGCACCAGGCAGGCATGTTATAACTGATAGTTCATTTCTTCCACTGCATCTAACCCCTTGGCTCCTCTCTGAATGTGAACAGATTCCAGGCTGAACTTGTGGAAATCAAATTAAAAGAAGCTAATATGTTTTTAACCCTTTGGTTGCTGGTAGCTATGTAAAGAGATTCTGTTTTCCTTTTCTCATTGAATGAAAATTTATAGCCTAATTTGTGACACACTCTTAGCAAGTGTGTGGGATTTCATAGCATGACTTTTAATATACTACACACCTCATTTCATCTTTGTAATCTATTTTCTCTCTCTTTTAAAAAAATATTTGTAGCTCATCTTGTCATTTTATATGCACTTTTTCATGCTTATATCCAGTTTTGGAAAACAGTGGTAACTGCCCCCCGCCCCCCGCCCACTTGGGCACTCCTGTGATACCCCAGCCCCTCTTTGTTGTTTCAAGAGCACCTCTGGTCCCTATATTTGTTCTGGCTGTGCTCAAGGCTCCCTCAAAACCAATCCCACTTTTGCCTGAGTTTTAGGCCAGCTGGGATTTTCATCTTCAATTAATCCACCTGCTTCCATCTCTCAAAGATTTCTCATGATTTCTAATCCCTAAGAGTGTCCCATCGTATCTCCCAGCGCTGATTTGAGTTTGTTTTACTTTCTCGTTTCTTCCGCTGTTTCTAGAGGTGAGTCAGGAACTGGTGAATGTGTTCATGTGTCGTCTTCCCAAGGTAGCCCCTCCTCCCTTCTTCAGTTCAGATCTGAACTGCCAACAGTCCTCTGAACACACACACAGACGCGCTACAGGAGCTTCAACTCACAACATCTGAAATAAATGCCTCACCCCCAACAAATGTGTTGCGTGTATATGTGTGTGCGTGTGTGTATGTGTGCGTGTGTGTGCATGTGTGCATATGTGTGCATTTGTGTGTGTGAATGTGTGTACGTGTGCATGTGTGTGTGTTCCTTGTATAACCAAGGAAGATGGAAGATTGTGTTCTGGCTGCTCTCACTCTCTCAGCTCTCTCCCGTAATAAATATCCAAGCTTTTAGGTGTTCCACCACTTAAATATCCAGATTTATCCATTCCTTGTCATCATTTTATTGCCGTAGCAGAACAGAATTCAGTTTTACCCCTTCAGCCCATTCTCCAAGCTGTTTTCAAAGTGAGATGTCTAAAAGATACCGCCTTTCCAGAATCCTTCTGGCTTCCAGGCGTCTGCATGGTGCACGTGAGCCCTTTAGCAGAGGGCCTCCTTCAGCACCGAGCTCCTCGCTGGCCGCGATAGGCGCTCCTCCGCAATAGTCAAACTTTGTTGTCAGCTACGCACCCTCTGCTCTTTCATGCATCCGTGCTTTTGTGCATATTGTTCCTTCTACTTCAAAGGCTTTTCCTCGCCTCAGCCCACCCTTGCTGCCCGCCTGCTTCATCTCTCAACAGATATCTGTGTCACACCTACTATGTGCAGGCTTGGCTCCAGACATGGACCAGGGCACATAAGTCTTTGCTCTCAGTTTAAGAATGTATTGAATGCTACTTGGGCTGTGTGCCCAGAGCACGTCCTCCAGTCCAAGAGATTCCATTCTAGTCGGAGATGCACACCAGCCAGATGGGCTCTGTGAGGCTCAGCGTGGGTCCTCCTGAACCTCTTCTGCATCTCCCAGGCTGGCTAAGCCCAGCACATCCTGTGACCTGACCCCTGGATGTTTGTGTGGTCACCTCTGCCATGGAACTGTAGGATTCCTGAGCTGCGTTCTTCCTTTTATCTGCCTAACAGTGTTGGGCACCTAGGAAAAACTTAGTAAGTGTTGACTGAACACCTGCTAAGCTAAGTCAATTTGATCATGCCCTTCTGCTACTTAAAATCCTTTGCTGACTCATCACTGTTAAAGATTTTAAGTCTAAACTCCTTACCTTGGCATACAGCGTCCTTCAGGCTGGCCCTGGCTTCTCCTTCCGGCTTCTCCTTCCTCAGTCCCCAGCCATGTTTCTTTTGCTCCAGCCATACCATACTGTGTCTCCTGCTCCCCAAATAACCTCTAGGATTTCTCAAGGGGATTAGTGAAGTCGCTCAGTCATGTTCGACTCTTTGCAACCCCATGGACTGTACCCTACCAGGCTCCTCTGTCCATGGGATTTTTCAGGCAAGGGTACTGGAGTGGGTTGCCATTTCCTTCTCCAGGAGATCTTCCCGACCCAGGGATCAAACCCAGGTCTCCAGCGTTGCAGGTAAACGCTTTACTGTCTGAGTCATGAGGAACGTCCAATGTCCATAGTGAAATGCTCTATGCAGTGAGTCTGCCTTTAATACAACCTTGTTTGTTGTTCATAACCAAGTCAAAGATCACACATCCTCATATGTCACATGCCCATCCATAGGACTTGTCATTCCTGTACTTACATAGTCACTTGGATTCATTTACGACCTTCTATTGTAATCATCTATTTCTGTGTGTCTGTCTCTCTGTCTGCTTATTTCGTGTGCTTTGAGTTTTTCAAGGACAAGAATTATATCTTATTAATCTTTGACTTGCCTCTAATTTCCTATGGTATATATCTCAGCTGTTAGAATATAACATATGATGAGATAATTTCTGATTTAATGAATGGATTTTTTTATAACTTGTCATTGTACTACATAGGATGACAAGACAAGGGTTAAACCTAGTTTACTCAATGTTTTTGCAGACAATACAATTCAAGGTCCTATTCTCAAACCAAATTAGAAGATTTATTTTTAAGTTGTTGACCACCTGGTCTTCATTCGTCTTCCTTTTCTAATGTAAAAGATCAAATAATCTGTCCTTGCAGTATTTTATTTTCCCATTTCTAGCAGAACAGTATGTCAGTCTTGTCACCTACTTATTGCCTCCAACACACTGCATACATGAGACAATATCAGTTTCTTGAAGGCAAGTCTCTCTTACCCAATTTAAAATGCCTTTAGGTAGCTGTTGGAAAGGATCATTTTAGCCTGTCACAAACCCATCTATCGGTGAACTGAATGTGGCACAGTGAAAAAAATCACGAGAGTCAGTGTAAAAAAAGAGCCTTAAAAGAAAAAATGTAACCTATGTTTTCCCCAGGCCATGTGAGCACCTTGTCTCATGCCATCGATCCTAGACCGGCAATCTGTTTCATATATGATAATATACATGTTTCACTGCTATTCTCTCAGATCATCCCACCCTAGCCTTCTCCCACAGAGTTCAAAAGCTTATTCTTTACGTCTGTGTCTCTTTTGCTGTCTCACATATAGGGTCATCGTTATCATCTTTCTAAATTCCCTATATATGTGTTAGCATACTGTATTGCTGTTTTTCTTTCTGACTTACTTCACTCTGTATAATAGGCTCCAGTTTCATCCACCTCATTAGAGCTGATCCAAAAGCAATCTTTTTAATAGCTGAGTAATATTCCATTGTGTATATGTGCCACAACTTCCTTATCTATTCGTTTGCCGATGGACATCTACATTGCTTCCATGTCCTGGCTATTATAAACAGTGCTGCAATGAACATTGGGATACATGTGTCTACATGTGTCTCTTTCAATTCTGGTTTCCTTGGTGTGTGTGCCCAGCAGTGGGATTGCGTTTTTTAAGGACTCTCCACACTGTTCTCCATGGTGGCTGTGCTAGTTTGCATTCCCACTAACAGTAGTAAAGTGTTCCCTTTTCTCTGCGGACTTGTAATCTTCAGCAGTGCCTCTCGCTGCCTTTGAAGCCATCCTCTTTCTTGGGTTATCGATGCCGTGAGCTGACGCCCTGCCCACTTGTACACCACACCACTGCTGCTACGGTGCTGCTACCCCACTGCCACCACCGCCTGTCCCTCCTGCCACCACCTGCCATGACCCACCACCTCCTCCCGCCACCGGCATCACCTCCTCCCGATGCCCATAGTTACACCATGCAGGCCCCTAAACTCAATTCCCAATCACACCAAATATTTTAAGGAACATAGGTATTTTCGTTTTAACTTTCAGATCCTTCTCACTTTGTGGCTTGAGTGCAATCCAAGCATGTTCAGAAATGAGCTGAGTGTTACCTTTGGAGCATCCTGGAACTCTCCCTCTAGTCCAGGGACCTCACCAGCTTATGGACCTGTCTCGTTCCTTGCTTAGAATGGGCTCAGGCCCAGAGGCTCCACAGCCACTCAAACACACATGCCTGCTGGATCAGCCTAGAAATTCATTGTGGACACTCAAGCTAGCTTCCTTTCTATGCATCTTAGGAACACATGCACACATAGGTACATGTCCTTATTGAAAAATGTCAGAGAGAATGCAAAATTCACATGTTTGTGAAATTACTCTGTTATCCCCTGGTACTGTGAAATTGCTGATATTGTGGAATTCTTCTGAGAATATAAAATCTGGTGTTATCTCATTTGCCTTGAGGAATATCATCTGGGATATCTCAAAATAATAGTTAGGCTTGTCAAGATAGGAGGTTATTTCTCTGTAGGGTGGAGGAAGTCTGAAGCTAGGCCAGTCCAGGCCTGGTGGTGAAGCTCTGTGAGGTCACCAGGGCCTGGACCATACTCTTCTTTCTGATCCACCCTCAACACGCAGTGTCCACTGCAAGAACCCAGGTTGCTGCTGGAGCATTGGGAGCTGCATCCCAGTCCGCAGGAAAGAGGAAGGGCCAAGAAAGACGTGCCCCTTCTCTTTAAGGACACTCTACACTCAGAATTTACATGCTAGGTTTCCACTTACCTCTGATGGGTCAGAGCTTGGCTGCAGCACCACATTTAGCTGCAAAAGAGGCTGGGAAATGAACCCTTTACTACATGTATCCAGGTTTCCAGCCACATCAGCAGTTCTGCTGCCAGGAAGGAGGCCAAGAATACATAATCAAAGAGAACTGGGAGTCTCTGCGATAAAGAGATTTTTTTCCCTCCCCCTTTATAGATTTCAACCTGGCACATGCAAGAGGAAGAGGTCATTGAATTGTTTATGCTTATGAATTGTTATGTTCCACACCAGTGTGTGTGAAAGGATCACCTATTGATCACTTAATTCATATTCCATCTTGCTGCTGTTGATACATTTCCCTTCCCTGTCGTGAAAAGGTAGCTCAGCTATTATCCCCATGTCTAACAGGCTCTTGTGTTGTGGGATCAAGAGCCAACATTGACAGGTGCTCAGCAGGTAAACCCAGCCTCAACTTTTGCTTTCATGGCATAAATTCATGGAAACAATGATAGCAAAGTATCTGTAAGGGGAGAGGAGCTCCAAAGTTTGGGGAAAGCAGAAGTGGATTGGAGAGAGGTGTTGAAGCTTCCTTGAGGCAGAAGGGGTCAGGGTTTGGGCTGTCTGGCAGCTAGGAGGGACCAGAGCTGTGCTCACTCATAGCGCTCTGCATTGCCTTCAGAGCACATCCTAAGAGCAGCGGCCCTGTGTGTGGCTCAGGCAGCCAGATGTGAGTCGTAAAGCACCTCCCAGAGTTGAAAATGTTCTCTCTGCCCGAGCAGCCCATTTCTCAGACAGATGAACCAGACAGTGAAAGTGAAAGTGAAGTCATGTCCAACTCTTTGCGACCCTATGAACTGTAGCCTACCAGGCTCCTCCATCCATGGAATTTTCCATTGGGTTGCCATTGCCTTCTCCAGGAAAATGTATATTGTGGGAGTGGGTCTAGTGAAAGTGAAAGTGAGACAGTAAGGTGTGCCATCTCTATTCTGGACTTCAAGTGAACTGAGACTATCCTGTGACCCTGGGGAAGTAGAGGCTGAGCCCAAAATGAGATCAAGGGTGAATTTTCCTCCACGAGCAGATAGGAGCTCAGGGAGAATCTTTTTTTCCAACATAGTATTTTTTAAACCACCTATTGTCAGTTAATATTTACTCCTGCTATGAGGATAGGGCTAAATATAGAACTCAGGCCTCCTGAGTAATAACCTTGCACTCTCCTGGTGCAGCTTTGCTGTCTCTGAAGGCCAAGGTTAGAAGTGGGAACCATATTGATCACTGAAGAGTGATTCATCCTAACTCCTCAGCCTGCTGCTCATCATTTTTTGTTTTCCCACATTGATTTAATCCTACATAGTCACATTTTAGGCTATCAACTCCCTGAAGGCAGGTACTTGGTCTAGACTATGACATGGACCAAGGCGTGTTATGTTGCTCACACAACATAACACGTTGTTGTTCCATAACGTGTTGTTCCATTGACCCTTCCTCACATCATCATCGTGGTGAAATTCGTTAGGCATGCACCATGTTTCCTTCCCCTAATCTGGGGCTTGTTATAGAATTATACGTCAGAGCCAAGTCTCCAAGGGAAACCCAAGGTGTTATAACCAGTGATATTGATGATTTAATAGATGATGTTATTTTTCTGAACTTCAAATGAAACCAGTGGGTTATGAGGATTCATCCCTCAGCTGAGTCACAAAGACAAGTTTCTGCCCTCTTGCAGTTAAAAATTCATGAAGCATTTTCAAACGGCTGTTGAGAATCAGGCTCAGTTACATTTTTGCCCTTTCCTAACTTAAATATTATTTCTATGATTCACTGCCATTGGAGGTCTTCACTTTTGCCTATGAGTTGTAATCTGATGTTTCCGCTGAGTCAAGAATCTGGTTATCATTTAGTTAAGCTAAAGAAAAATATAAGCATTACAGGGAATCAAGCAATAAAACAAAATATAAACGGCAGTTCATTTCACTGTGTTTTGCTACAAAGGTTGGCAAGCTGCGAAAATTGGCATGCCAGGGTTGTCTCCCCAAGGTGGATGAACCAACAGCTAAAATGAGGCTAGAGACATTTGTCAGCAACTGCTTTCCTGCCCCTTGATAGTTCTCTCGATCAGAGGGAACTTTGGTTTCCAACCAGAAAGGTGAAAGTGAGAGGCAATTGATCCCCTGACAACGAAAGCTGATCTGTGTCTCATAACTGGCCCACATGCCACAGATTGCTGGTGCCTACGTTTGTACCACGTTACTGGGTTTCAGATAGCAAGTTTTGCAACTGCAATATCCTCTGAGATGCCTTTGCTTTTGTCTCTATGGCATCAGACTATTTCCCCATTTTTTGGCCAAGTTATTGGAAGGAAGGCAGGGACCTTGGAGAACTTGCTTTTTCAGGATTGTTAATGTCACATAACTTCCTGCTATCTTGCTGTTAATTATTCATAAAGCAATGTTTTTAAGTATAGTTAATTTAAAATTTGTGTTTTAAAATTTGTGTTAGTGAAGTAATTCAGTTATATATATATAAATACACACACACACACATATATATTCCTTTTCAAATTCTTTTCCATTGTAGGTTATTATAAGATATTGATTATTGTTCTATGTGTTATATAGTAGGTCCTTGTCCTTTACCTATTTTATACAAATACCAGTGTGTTTATGTTAAGCCCATAGTCCTAATTTATCTCGCCTCACTCCCCCCAGGAAATTCATGAAGCATTTTCAGAAGCCTCTTGATATATAACATGGGACCCCAAGTTGCACAGAACCTTGGCTGCCATCTGTTTTGCCAAAAGTTTTACTTTTGTTTTAGGTTCGAAGGACTCATTAACAAAAGAAACTACATGTCGCACACAATAAATAATTTCAATATTTAATAGAGGATTATTTAACTAAATTTCAATGTACAGTCATTGAAAGAAGAGCAATAGAAATAATAGAGAAAAGTAACAGCACATACATCACCAAATTGGGCTGACCAACATCCAGACTTAAACAGCACTGGGGAGTCCCTCCTTAACAGTAATCTGGAGTCCCAGTTGGGAAAAGGTCCCGGGAGGTGCATCCACCCCATGAGTGAGACTTCAAATTGCAGTTTTGGGGGCTCCTGCATATAACCCCAGGCCACGAACTGGCGGTATCATCAGTTTGGGAGCAAAAATGCAGCTGGCTTTCCTTTAACTTCTAATGCTCTTTGTTTACCTTACAAGTCATAAGATTTTCTGAACCCAGGGGTCTAGCCAGGCTGCCAGGAGCTCAAGAAGATCCAAGACCCACTCCCTCTTTTATCTAAAGTGCCACTTGACTTGCTGGTAGTGATTGGTGTGTTTGCAGTCAGGCACACCATTCAGGCAGGATCAGAAGTCTGTCAGAGGTCTGCTGTTGTGCTTCTGAAGCCTGAACAAGGTTAGTTCCATTTTAATTTCCCTAACATGATCCCAGTGTCTGACTGTGAGGATTCTTGTGGAGGTTCTAACCTTGTCTCTGTCCCTATGCTCAATGGCGAAGTTTAGTAAATTCCTTGAGTCTAGTCTGTGTCCAGTCTGACTCGTCCCTCTATGACAAAGGTTAAGGCCCACCAGAAAACCTAGAATTGTCATCTGCAATAATAATAATAAAAGAAATAGAGCTAATAATGATGATGCCACTTCCCTCGGAAACTTCTCTTGGAAAAGCAAGAATGTTTCTTTCTTAGGATTCCCCAGCAATCACTCAAGTCCCACTGGACCAAAGTAGATCACATACCCACCCTAGGACCAAGAACCATGGCCAGGAGGTGGGACTGTGTCGCTTAAGGCCTGAGCCAGGAATATTGAGCTAAGACCCAAATGCAAAGGACCTATAGGGTTGGTCATGCAAACCCAGACAAGAATGGGATAGTTTCCAGGAGAAGGAGAATGAGTGATGGGAAGATAGCAGCAATGCTCATAGCAACTAACAATATGCTTTTAGCACTTGATTTATATTTTCACAGTTCTAAGAACTTTTTCACTTAATACTCACCAAAAAAAAAAAAAAAAACCACAGAGAGAGGTTCTGACTTTATGCACATGTTCAGATAAAAAAAATTGAAACTCAGGGAAGCTGAGTTTACTTGATAAATTTACCCAGCCAAAAAGTGGTTTAAAGAAAGAAAGCGAAGTCGCTCAGTCATGTCTGACTCTTTCAGACCCCATGGACTGTATGCAGCCTACCAGGCTCCTCGGTCCTTGGAATTTTCCAGGCAAGAGTACTAGAGTGGGTTGCCATTTCCTTCTTCAGGTGATCTTTCCGACCCAGGGATCAAACCCAGGTCTCTCACATTGTAGGCAGACGCTTTACCGTCTGAGCCACGAGGAAAGCCCTAAAAGTGGTTTTAACTGGTATTCAAATCTAGGTGGTCTGACTTTAAAACTTGAATTTATTTGGTCTCCTCCTAAGGAAGTATTTCTAAGCTTAGCCAGAGCACAGTGAGGGAGGCATGTGTTGTCCTGGGCTTAGGAGACCAATGCAGTAGACACAGATCCAGTTAATTAGCACAACTTCCTCCCCATCTGTGGTTCTGTCAATAGCCACCTCTCCAAGCAATCATTCACCTCTCCACCAGGCCCCTCCAGTTTCCTTTATAGCTTCCTTGAGACCAGAGGAAGGCCTTACAAGGTGAATGATTTTCTATGAACCTCGTCCCCACAGGATAGGAGCTGCCTGCTGGAGACTAGGGCACATGTTTCAAGGGTCTTATAGGATAAGAGGGGCAGAAGGAGAGTCTCCCTAGCAGTTGGTTTCCTTCGGATGTGATAAGACAAGCTCTTATTACTACATAAAACAGCACTTATTGCTATATCAAATATATACCTTAAAAACTGGATTAAATAACAGTTTCCAAGAATTTGTTTCATTAAAATCAAGAATTACAACATAAAAGGTATTCTTTTCCTTTGACAGCTAGTAGCATTCGTAAGCTTAGTCCAAGTGATTCTTTCTAGTGCCAAGAGATAAAAAAAGGATCTTGTGGTGAAGACTGGTCTGGCCAAAATACATATTCAGAGCCGTTAATCATATCTTACTCTGTCAGTTCCCAGGGCTTAGTTCTCTGGGTAACCAGCTTTGTGTTTCTGCTTCTTCCCTGAAGAGGCAGGTGTGGGAATCAAGCCAAGGGTCTGTAGCAGGACAGTTGACACATACCTGATGAATACGGCTCTTCGTGACAGCGAGATCCTCTCGATCTGTCTGATCTATTTCATGATGTTTTATCTGGCAGGATTAAAGGAGTGAAATACAGAGAGCTGTCTGGCTTTAGCAGGAAAGTCTTGCTGCTTTTTTATTCCTGTGTTCTCAGTGATGTCATGATTCATAATCCATTTTGAACTTAACATTCATGGCCCTAATCAAGCAAGCCATATCAGTTTCATAAAGTTGGGTCAGGTAAGGACAAAAGGAAAAGACTGAGAGAAAATTCATTTGGAGCTCTCACCCTGTAGATGGCAAAGAGATGGCATATATCAAAAAAGATGGCATATACCACGTCAAGAAGTGGCATATGCCTTAAAATGCACTCACATTGTTCTCTGGACTAAACTGTATTCACAAGTATTATAGTATTCTGTCTTTTTAATTAATTTTTACTGGAGTATAGTTGCTTTATGATATTGAGTTAATTTCTGCTATACAGAAAAGTGACTCAGTCATCCCCTCTTTTTTGGATTCCCTTCCATTTAAATCACCACAGGGCATTAAGTAGAATTCCCCGTGCCGTACAGCAAGTTCCCTTTAGTTATTTTACGTATGTAGTGTATATATGTCAATCCCGATCTCCCAGTTCACCTCCTCCTCCCTTCCTCCCCACCCCCATATCATATACATGATATTATATGGATATTTGTTTTTCTCTTTCTGATTTACCTACTTCACTCTGTATGATGGTCTCTAGGTCTGCCTGTGTCTCTGCTAATGATACACTTTTTTTCCATTCCTCTGTTGCTGGACATTTTGGTTGCTTCCGTATCCTATCTATTGGAAATAGTGCTGCAATGAACATTGGGGTACAAGTATCTTTTTGAATTATGGTTTTCTCTGGGTATATGCCCAGGAGTGGGATTGCTGGGTCAAACGGTAGTTTCTAGGTTTCTAAGGAACCCCCATACTCTTCTCCATCATGGCTCTATCAATACAGTATTCTGCTTTAATTGAGTTATGTCTTCAGGTTGCAAGTAAATTTTTAAAAGTAAGTGATGGGATGAGTTTTTAGAATATTTTTGAGGCCCTTTCAGGCAGTTTTCAGATGATTGTAAATAAGGAAACATTTTGAGATCTCAGCATTCATTTTAAGCTGTATCTAACTATTCCACAGTATTTGTTAAATTCTTCCTATGTGTCAAGCACTATGGTAGTGCTAAAAGAGCAGTGACATATATGAGAGCACAGTCCCTACCTGTAGTGGGTCTTACCATTTAATAAGAAAGGGGGGAAATAAACATAATATTAATAAATAATTTCAAATTTAAAAAGTTCTATGAAGATTGATAGCAGGCTGCCAAGAGACAAAATACCAGTGTGGGAAGGAGGGAGAAACTTTGTATAGTTAGGGAAGTTTTGCCTAAGGATGAGAAGAAAGTAGCCATGTAGGTAGAGAAGAGAGGGGCATTCCTGGAAAAGGAAATAAGATTGGAAATCTCTGCAGAGGGAAAGGGCCCTTTCCTGAGACAGGGGCAAGCTGGAGAGGAGAATGTTGGAAACTAGCATTGAAAGTATCTGAAATGCTCGAGATTTCAAATAGGCAGTTGGATTAAAGAGCCTGGAGTCTAGAAGTCAAGTCAGGGAAGGAGGTGCAGATAAGGAACAATCAGCATATAGATAAACATTTAAGAATGATCCAGTGGATAAGATTGTCTTCGAAGAGAGTATAGAGAAAAGAGAAACTCCTACATGAAGCCATCAATACGAAAGAGGGAGCCAGTAAAAGAGTGAGCCCAGCAGAACTGGGAGAGCAGAGGTCATAGGAGTCAAAAAAAGGTTAAGGATGGTGGGGTGATGAGCACATCCCCCACTCCCCTTTCTATACCAAGACCTAGGAAACGATATCAGTGACGCGGTTTTAGAAAAGACATAAACCTGACTACAGCAAAGACACGGGGAAGAACCGCCAGTGGCTTCATTTCAGTGATTTCTGGAGGATGGAAAGGAGATGAAAGAGTGACTGAGTGGACCGAGGGAGACACAGCACAGAGAACACTGCAAGAGACGGGGTTACAGGGAGACCTGACCTGCTCTGCAGAATCCTGGAGGATTGTACCACAGAGAACACAAGTGAGGCTAAGGGCTGAACACAGAGGAATGGGTTGAAAGGAAGTATATACATAACTGTTGCTCTTCGACCACATTCACCCCTGCATTCTGAATCTCTGGCTAGAAAAAGCAAACAAACAAAAGCTCCTCTCTATAAGTTGAAGGCCTATACTCTACAGTTCCTAGAAGTTACCTCCTTTAAATAAAATCTACCTCCCTAACAGGCATGTTAGTTCAGTTCAGTTCAGCTCAGTCGTGTCTGACTCTTTGCAATCCCATGGACTGCAGCATGCCAGGCCTCCCTGTCCATCATCAACTCCCAGAGTTTGCTCAAACTTATGTCCATGGAGTCAGTGATGCCATCCAGCCATCTCATCCTCTGTCATCCCCTTCTCCTCCTGCCTTCAATGTTTCCCAGCATCAGGATCTTTTCTAAGGAGTCAGTTCTTTGCATCAGTCCTCCCAATGAATATTCAGGACTAATTTCCTTTAGGATTGACTGGTTTGATCTCCTTGCAGTCCAAGGGACTCTCAAGACTCTTCTCCAACACTACAGTTCAAAAGCATCAATCCTCGGTGCTCAGCTTTCTTTATAGTCCAACTCTCACATCCATACATGACTACTGAAAAAACCATAGTTTTGACTAGATGGACCTTTGTTGGCAAAATAATGTCTCTGCTTTTTAATATGCTGTCTAGGTTGGTCACATTGTTTCTTCCAAGGAGCAAGCGTCTATTAATTTCATGGCTGGAATCACCATCTGCAGTGATTTTGGAATCTGGATCATGGAGCCTGAAGCATGGAGAACTAACATGCTTTAATAAGGCATGTTAACCTCGATCTAAATCTGTGAGATGACAGGGTCTTCCATGTACCCAGAGCACCCAATTAACTTTTTATTGCCTCATTCTTAAATATGAATAGACAATTAAAGATCACTAGATTCTGAGAAGGTGTCCAACACAAAGAGATCATGATGAACAATAGGTAAATGTGAGTCTAGAGGAAGTGAAATTTTAATATATGGAACAGAAAAATCTTCAAAAAGCTTGCAGCAAAAAGAAAGGAATAATCAAAATGAAAGATGTTTGAATAATAAAATATGACTGCCAACGTACAACATTCAATGGAAGCATTGCAAATCAAAATGGAAATATCAAAAAGTAGAATGAGTCAGAGACAGAAAATATTATTTACAAATAAAAATAAGTGATGTAGAAAGAAAACTAAAGAAACCAGATGTTCCCAAAACTGACTAATGGAAGTGCCAGAAAGAGAACAAACAATAAACTATCAAAGAAATAATGCAAGGATACTTCAGAGAGACAGATTTAAAGGTCTACAGATTTTACAGGATCTGCAGTCCTACGTGGATGAAAGACCCACACCTAGGCACATCTTGTTGAAAAGTAGAAGCATCAAGGATATAAACTTGATCTGAAATGCTTTCTCAATGGGATATGGAGGAAACAACTTATAAAGAAGTAAGAATCACCTTCTCATCAGACTTTGCAATTAGCAATACCAAGGGCTAGAAGACAGCAGAGCAATGTAAAGTTTCAAAGGAAAATGATTTTCAAACTGTAATTCTGTATCTAGCTAAACCATGGTATATGAAGATAGAATAAAGATACTTTATGTATACAAGGACTCAGAAAACTTTGCCTCCCGTATAACCTTTTTCTGTGGTAATAAATCAAGGGGTAAATAACAACAAAGAGATGACATGGGATCCAAATAACAGAATCTCTAACTCATGCCTGTGAAGGGAAGGCTGGGGCTTTTGCTCAAAGAGAAGGACATTAGAAGGTGCCCAGAGGGAGGTCTCCAGACCCAGACTAGATTTCAAACGAGGCTCCACAGATTCCTAGGAAACACAGAGACCTTTTCAGGGAGTCTGTGAGATCGAGATCCGAGATAGACACTTTTCATAACAATACTAAGATATGCCTTTTGTATGGCTTTGAAATTTGCATAAGCCAAGATGGTTAAAATTGCTTACTAGCATAAATGCATTGGTGCTACCAAGCAGTATTAACAGGCACTGAATTCTCCTCTGCCATGCACTCTGGTGAAAACAACCAGGAACAAAAACGAAAAAGAACCCACCACCCTTTATTTTAAATGTCATAGACAAAACAGCACAAATTGTTGGTCTTCTTCATCTTGACTCTTGAGGATGTCTTTTTTAATATTCTTCGCATCAAAACAAATGTGCACAGCCCTCCATCAATGGCAGCATGAAGGTGTTCTTGGGGACAAGCACTTGTGCAGCTGTTTCTGAGCTAAATTAGACGCTTTTGCCATGAAGCACTATTTTTACTTGAGTGAACAATTGATAGACAAACTCTGATTATTCAAACTTGGAGTTTTGGCAGACATTTCCTAAAATGAGTGAAATGAGCCCGTCGCTTCAAAGAAAAGAACTGACAGTATTTATTGCCACTGTCAAAATGCAAACTGTCAAGCAGAAATGACAATCTTGGAAAACTTGTATCCACTACTATGAACCTGACAGATTCTCGATACTTAAAGACCTTCCTGATGAGATCAGTGGTGATATTAACAAATGTTATTTTTTTGATATTGTAAAGTAACATGTGTCAACATTGGGAAGATATGTATAACTCATTGAATCAACACTGCCTAAATAACCAGTGCATGGTATTATATCACACACAAGCAAAAGAGCTCCTGAAAGTATGCGATCAATAGATTTTAATGTAACAAAGTATGAAAACTGCATTGGTAGGGTGTCAAAATAATGTAAGCACTTTCTTGACTTGTAGTTTTTAGGATAAAAATATAAGCCTAGTTCCTATTGCAGAACCAATGGTAAATAGTATCAGCCTTGCCTTATCAATAGAATAAGTACAGAAGACAGAAAGTAGGAGCTGGAAGTGGAAAGAGGAGATAAAGAATAGGGCAGGAGCGCTAATTCCCTCACATTCCAAAAAGTCAGAAGATATAACCTGTAGTTGATCGAATAAGAAGTTGAAGCTGTTGGTATTTTAGAAAGCTTGTAAGGAAACAGCAATTAACATAGCAAGTATGATTCTATTGAAAAAAGTGGGGAAGGGAGAATGGAAATCATGCAAGGGAACTAAATCTTCATTCATCATCACAGAAGCAAAGGGATAAAGTAAAAAACCAGGAGGTTTTAAAATATTTATAAATAAGGAGCTCACTCCTAGAAGAAACTGCTTTTTTAAAATTAGAATTTATTGCCTCTGGAGAGTTGGATAAAGCATGGGATATGGTCACATGAGTTGCCAGAAAAAATATGAAATACTCAGTTAAATTTGAATTTCAGATAAACAACAAATACTTTTCTTTTTAGCATAATATACTCCCAATATTAAATGGGATGTACTTATATTTTTAAAATGCATTGTTTATCTGAAATTCAAGTTTAACTGGGTATCCTGTATTTTTATTTTTAAATCAGCAACTGAATGGACTTTTCTTTTTTTTAATGATGGACCCTTTTGCACATTTAAATTATATAGCCACAGATAATTAACAAGACCCTACTGCATAGCACAGGAATCCACTCAGTGCTTTGTGGTGACCTAAATAGGAAGATTCTTGAGAGTCCCTTGGACTGCAACATCCAACCAGTCCATCCTAAAGAAAATCAGTCCTGGGTGTTCATTGGAAGGACTGATGTTGAAGCTGAAAGTCCAATACTGTGGCCACCTCATGCAAAGAATTGACTCATTGGGAAAGACCCTAATGCTGGGAAGGATTGGGGGCAGGAGGAGAAGGGGACTACAGAGGGTGAGATGGCTGGATGGCATTACCAACTCAATGGGCATGGGTTTGGGTGGACTCCAGGAGTTGGTGATGGACAGGGAGGCCTGGTGTGCTGTGATTCATGGGGTTGCAAAGAGTCAGACACAACTGAGCAACTGAACTGAACTGAAATAGGAAGGAAATCCAAAAAAAGAGGGGATGTGTGTATATGTATAGCTTATTCACTTTGCTGTACAGTACCAACTCACACAACATTATAAAGCAACTTTTAAAAGAATATACATAGTATGATTCTAAGTATAAATAAATCACAACAGAGAAAACCAAATATATTTATAAAACCACATGTTAATCACCATGTATCAAATATTTAATTTTTTTTTTTTTTAAAGAAGAAGATGCTGGGCCAGTACTATCTAATGTCAGTGAAGGTTCAATAGATGAGGTTGCCAGATTTGTCTATTGCATTTTGCCACATGGAGCTCAATGGTGTCTTTGACAAGAACAGTTTTAGTGGAGCGATGGGTCTGCAGCCTGGATTTCAGTGGATTAATGAGTGAGCAAAAAGTGAGGAAGAAGAGGTAATTACAGGATCAGAGAAGAGGAAGGTAAGGCATGGATATGAGATTTGAAGAAGGCATAGGTATGAGATTTGAAGAAAATCTGTGGGTTATAGGATTGATGATATATTTTTCTTTCTGTATAGCCACCACATATCTCAAAGTAATCCATTTTTGAGCTGTCATCTCAAATCTGTGCCACATTATAAAGGATATCCTGACAATAATTTGGGATCATGCCACAGGAAGTGACCCCTTCTGCCCCCAAAGAGCTTAGTAAGCAAGGGCCCAACTTTTAGGTGGAGGAATGTTTGTGACAACATGAATGTTCTTTATAGAAAGGAAGAAGTGAGTAAAAATTCAATATAGTGATTTGCCATATCATATTGTCACAGGGGAGCCTGGGATGGGAATTTACAATCCCATTCTCACTAACAAAAGTTACCAAACCAGACTGTCTTCTTCCAGGAGAACCTCAAAAGTCTACCTTTCACATTTAAACCTACCCAGTGCTTGAATATGTAAAGTCTTAGGGAAATACAAATTTGACTGAGACATAGAGCCTGCTTCCAAGGAAGAAAACTTCACTATAGTAGCTAGTCAGATTTCCCCTGACTATTGACCAGCTGATTGGCTTCAGGCTGGATTGAAGCCTACCCTTGCTGACCTCTGTCCCCTGCACCCCTAAGTCAACTTAGTCACTATGCTTCACTTCTCCCAAAGCTTATCTCAGAATTGAACTTGAACTGGCTTCTTCAGCAAAAAAATATAAAAGCAACTTACCTCTTCTCAGTAGGTTTTGTAAAACTGTCTGAACACATTTTTCTCTCATTGGAACAACATGCAAGCCATCTTGCCCCCAGTTAGGCTTTCCAAGCACTCTCTCCTCCCCTTGAGTAGTGCTACGGTTTAAAAAAGCCCTCTGCTTTGTTCTACTGCAGTCACATCGGTGTATGATTAGCCATTGAGATGAGAACTTATTAAAACACAGTTTCTGTGAGCAACACAGGAAGAATGTTTTAAAAAAAATCCTTATCTAGTCAACTCTCATGGCAAATGACTCATCATTTCCTCTCCAAAGAGGTTAAGCTCATCTCATTTCTCCAAAAACTGCCATTTCTCTTTTCTTCACCTATAAACTCTGACATTTTGAAAGCAGCAGAGAAATGAAAGAGCAGCAATAAAAGGTGGACAACTTTCTTTTCCTTTGCTTTGGAGGTGCTACTTCCAGAGTAATCTGATTGTCACTAAGCCCCTCAGGCCATGTTTCTTTCTACCTGAGGCCAGTCTCAGTATGTATCCCCAAATAAAACTAGAGATGTCTAATATATATGTAGGAGAGACCCTTGAGAGTCCCTTGGACTACAAGGAGATCCAACCAGTCCATCTTAAAGGAGATCAGTCCTGGATGTTCATTGGAAGGACTGATGTTGAAGCTGAAAACTCCAATACTTTGGCCACCTGATGCGAAGAGCTGACTCATTTGAAAAGACCCTGATGCTGGGAAAGATTGAGGGCAGGAGGAGAGGGGGACGACACAGAATGAGATGGTTGGATGGCATCACCAACTCAATGGACATGAGTTTGGGTGAACTCCAGGAGTTGGTGATGGACAGGAAGGCCTGGCGTGCTGCGGTTCATGGGGTCACAAAGAATCAGACACAACTGAGTGACTAAACTGAACTGAACATATATGTTTGTGAGTATGTTTTTTAGGGGGAGGAAGGGATTGTCTGCACATCATACACCGAAAGTGTCCTTTATGTCCATAGATCATCTTAGCTCTTCCCCTAAAATATCTTCCTGTAGTAGCTTCTACTCGTCCAGCCCTATCTCCCATTGATCTCTCACTTCTCAGCCTCTTCTCTCCCTCAGCTCCCTGAAAACCCTGCTCAGTTCATGTGATGTACACACAAGGCAAACGCAACAGCTTGCAAAACAAAAATGCTTCATTAAACAAAGCAGGGCCACGTGGTGTCCTTCAAGCCCTCCAGGGAAGAGCTTCCTTTCAACCACAGAGGTTATCGAGAGCCGTTATCAGGTTCTAGGGATAAATTTACAATCACTACTTAATTTGAAGTTATTTAGGAAAGTAGGCCAGTGAATGGTGATTGATATAGATATAAAGTTATATAAGGATATGTGGATGTGAGTCTTACATCATGGTTATTTGTAGAAGGGGAAGTCCTCTTCTGTATTCATTTTTTAGGATAGAAAATGGTTTAAAGGTCCTTTGGAAACCAGTGTGGTTTGGAAAACATTTAAAAGCATATAAATGAATAATAAACACTGGACCAGCAAAGCTATGACCAAGGACCTTCAAAATCTTGGAAAATATTAAACTTTGTAACATCTCTTGAATTTCTGAATTGTTAGTAGAATCAGTAGGCAAACCAGGAAATGTTCAAATAGCTAGAAATAGGTCTGAGACTAACCTCAGTCTTAAAAGTTTTGCAACATGAGTCTTTTGAAATCAAAAGGAACAAAAATTGTAATATTGAATTACTATGTCATTGGTCACACATAAGACCTCTCATACCTCCCTCAGATGTACAGTCTTCTGGCCAGAAATGGAGTGACTTTTGGGATATCATCTCTGTTTCACACCATTGGATAGGGATATCACGTTACTGCACTCTGGCTGTGTAAGACTTTAAAAAATCCTCAAGAAGTGAAGATTAAAAAAAAAAAATCAATGTCAAATGACTCATAGAGGCATTATTTTTAATGGTTCTGCTGCTGTCATGTCACCCTAAGAGGAAGCTCTTCATATTTGGTCAATATGATGACACGAAACCATTCTGAATTTTATGTGAAAAAATACCACAGAACTTTCATTGTAATAATCCTTGATTGGTCCCATCAACAACTAACATTTGCAGTTAAAGTAAAGGCAAACTCTGTTCTCCCTTATTTGTATTTTCTCATAAAATATGTATGAAGACAATCACAGCAAATGTCAGAATATCACCCTTTTAAAAATTCATCAGCATTGACTCATACTGTTCAAAATTGAATAATATGTTGAATGGCTTAAAAAACCAGCAAAACTTGAGAGTCAAAGTCTTGAGACAATACACTTAATCCTGTTTGAATGGACCATGCAATCTTTATATCTTGCGAACTGTTTGAAAGTGAAAAAGTGGAATAATGAGAACTTATATTCTGTAATTAGGTTCTTAAATGTTGAAAATTGCATATAGCATAGGTTAATTGACACGTTTATCATTACAGTGTAATGGTCTTTGTCCTGAGTAATATTCTTTGCTCTGAAATCTACCTTGATATTAATATAGTCATTCCACTTTTATTTCAATTAATGTTAATGTGTTCCATTCATTTACTTTTAACTTGTTCATGTCTCTATATTAAAAGTTTGGTCTTCCTTTTTTAAGCTATCTAACAATCTCCACATTTAATTGGTGTTTTTATACCATTTATATTTAATGTGAATATTGATATCATTGGGTTTAAATCTTATCATCTTGATTTTTTATTTCAATGCATCTATCTTTGTTCATTTTTTCCTTTTCCTTTTCTCTGCCTTGTCATAGGTTAATTGAATATTTTTATTTTTTAATTTTATCCTTTTTTTGGCTTATTATACATATCTCTGTTATTTTAATGGTTGTTTTAGGGTTTCTAGTGTATATCTTTATCTTATTACAGTGTACCTTTTTTTTTTTTACCCAATTTCTTTTATTCACTTGCTTATTCACATGTTTTTTTTTTAATTTTATTTTATTTTTAAACTTTACATAATTGTATTAGTTTTGCCAAATATCAAAATGAATCCATCACAGGTATACATGTGCTCCCCATCCTGAACCCTCCTTCCCTCCTCCCTCCCCATACCATCCCTCTGGGTCATCCCAGTGCACTAGCCCCAAGCGTCCAGTATCGTGCATTGAACCTGGACTGGCATCTCGTTTCATACATGATGTTTTACATGTTTCAATGCCATTCTCCCAAATCTTCCCACCCTCTCCCTCTCCCACAGAGTCCATAAGACTGTTCCATACCTCCGTGTCTCTTTTGCTGTCTTGTACACAGGGTTATTGTTATCATCTTTCTAAATTCCATATATATGCATTAGTATACTGTATTGGTGTTTTTCCTTCTGGCTTACTTCACTCTGTATAATAGGCTCCAGTTTCATCTACCTCATTAGAACTGATTCAAATGAATTCTTTTTAATGGCTGAGTAATACTCCATTGTGTATATGTACTACAGCTTTCTTATCCATTCATCTGCTGATGGACACAGTGTACCTTTAATATTTATAGAATTAAAATCTTTTAACAATTTAGTCCTATTTCTCCCTTCTTTGTCTTTATCCTCTTGTTGGCATAAAATTTATACAGATATTATAAACTCTGCAGGATATCATTTTTGTCTTTGTTTCAAACAGTTTGCTATTTTTAAATGAAATTTAAATAATAAGAAAAAACTCAACCGGCGTAAGTTACCATTTCTGGTGCTTTGTATCCTTTGTACAAGTCTGGGTTCCCATCTGGTATCATTGTGCCTCTGCTGAAAGGATCTTCTCTAACATTTCTTGTGGTGCATATCTGCTGCTGATGGATTTTTCTCAGGTTTTGTAAGTCTAAAAAAACATTTATTCCATCTTTATATTTTTCTCTCAGTATTTTTTATCAATAGACTTTACTTTTAGAACCATTTAAGATTTATAGAAAAAAAAAACAAGTAGTACACAAAGTGCTCATATATCTCTCTGTACATACTTTCCCCTATTATTTATATCTTACATTAGTGTGGCACATTTGTTATACTAATAAAACAATATTGGTATGCCATTATTAACTAAAATCCATGGTTTATTCACAGTTCCTTAGTTTTTACCTAATGTCCTTATTCTAAGATCCCATCCAAGACAGCATATACTCATAGTTCTCAGGTTTCTTTAGAGTCAGTTTCTTAGACCATCCTTATTTTTGATGACCTTGACAATTTTGAAGAATAGTAGGATGCTCCTGCATGTGAAATTGTCTGATGTTTTCCCTCATTGTTTAGACTGGGGTTATGGGTTTTCGGGTACTTCCCTGGTGGTCCAGCAGTAAAGAATCCACCTGCAACGTGGAAGACACGGGAGATGCGAATTTGATCCCTGGGTCCGGAAGATGCCCTGGAGGAGGGCACAGCAACCCACTGCGGTGTTCTTGCCTAGAGAATCCCCATGGACAGAGGAGCCTGGTGGGCCACAGTCCCTGGGGTCACAAAGAGTCAGACACGACTAAAGCAACTTGGCACACACACATGGATTTTAGGATTTTAAGGAGAAAGAGCACAGAGGTAAATTCATATTTTCGTTACGTGGTATCAAGGGCATATACTATCGGTGTGATTTATCATTGACAGTACTGCCCTTGATCACTGGCTGAAGTAGAGTTTGTCAGGTTTTTCCAATGTAAGATTCCTCTTCCTCCTGCCTTTCCATACTGTACTCTTTGAGAGCAGATCATAAGGCTCAGGGCTGGGGGTTATGCTCTATCCCCTTTAGGAGGGAGCATCTGTAATTCACTTGGAATTCTTCTATATGAGACATTTATTTTTCAGTCATTTGTATCAGTATGTGCTCATGAATGTCTATCTTATATTTTGGATTATAATCCAATACTACTTTATTTTTTCATTTGAAGCATTCCAGCTTCAGCTATCAGGAGCTCTTTCAGCTGGCTCCTGTGCCCCTTTGCCATTCATCAGTGTCATCCTTTATCTGGTTTTGAGCACTTATTTATTTCTGGCACTACAAGCTGACAAACCACTCCAAGCTCATCTTGTGTTTTTCCTGCCCAAGTCCTAAAGACAGCCGTTTCTCCAAAAAGCCCTGTTTCCTGTTATTGGAGGACGGCATTAGAAACCAAGGTCTGGGTGCTGGAAATGCTCATGCTAAAGGGGTGTCATTTTGTTTAGATCCTCTCGGCTGACAAAGCAATATGAGTGTGTGTACTGAAGTGTATCTTCGTGTGCTGTCTACACATGTCTGTATATATTTCTAAATGTAATCATCAGTATCTATTGTAAATTAAATTGAGTTCGTACTGATGTCTTTATTACCAAATGGATCATTCTAGCCCACTCTTTTTGCTGATCTGTATATTTTTCCTGAAACAGTGAAAAGCCTAGATCCCACCATCTGCCATCTGTTTACTTAATTTTTAATTCCAGCATGGTGTTCATTGGAAGGACTGATGTTGAAGCTGAAACTCCAATACTTTGGCCACCTCATGCGAAGAGTTGACTCATTGGAAAAGACTCTGATGCTGGGAGGGATTGGGGGCAGGAGGAGAAGGGGACGACAGAGGATGAGATGGCTGGATGGCATCACCGACTTGATGGACATGAGTTTGGGTTGAACTCTGGGAGTTGGTCATGGACAGGGAGGCCTGGTGTGCTGTGATTCATGGGGTCGCAAAGAGTCGGATACGACCGAGCGACTGAACTGAACCGATACACATAAAGCAGAGTCAAAATTGTTAATACATACACCCATGACGGGAAAAAACTGTATTGACTAGAGTCAGTACTTCTGTGCACTTCTTTTGGCCTTTTGTCTTAAAAAACAAACTCCATTTCCACAGTTTTTTAGGTCAGTGCTTTTCCTTCACCCCTTTCTTTGAGGCTGTTTCATATGTTTGTAATACACTTAGATTCTCTTGTAATAAACTGCATTTTTCCCTGGGATTCCCTGAACCAGAGGGAATAAATGATTTTTTTCATGTCTATAGATTAAGTTTTGCTCTTTGTACTTTAAAATTCTATAGGTTTAACAAACACATGTTGATGTATCCACTCTGACAGCATCATAAAGAACAGTTTCATCTGTGTTTTACTTCTTCCATGTTTTACCTTTTCAATTTTCTCTTCTCCTCCAAACTCCTAGCCAGTGATTTTTTTAATTGTCTCTATAGTTCTGCTTTTTCAAGAACGTCATCTGATTTGAATCAGTACGTAGCAGTATATAGCCATCTCAAACTTATTTCCCTTACTTAGCAATATTATTTAAGGCTCTTCTGCGAAAAGACTCTGATGCTGGGAGGGATTGGGGGCAGGAGGAGAAGGGGACGACAGAGGATGAGATGGCTGGATGGCATCACCGACTCGATGGACATGAGTCTGAGTGAACTCCGGGAGTTGGTGCTGGACAGGGAGGCCTGGTGTGCTGCGATTCATGGGGTCGCAAAGAGTCGGACACGACTGAGCGACTGAACCAAACCAAACCGTGACTTTTTAATGGCTTAATAGGTCATTTCTGAATTATATGGTTGAATAATATCCCATTGTATAAATGTACCAAAGTGTATCTGTTTATCTTTTGAAGACCATCTTGGTTGCTTCAAGATTTTGGCAATGATAATACAATTGCCATAACCTTCATGTGTGGACATGCTTTAAACTAAATTAAGTAAATACCTAGGTGTGTAACTCCTGGATAATATGTTAAGACAAAACTGTGTTTAGTTTTGTAAGAAACTGCCAAACTCTCTTCCAAAGTGGGCTGCAATTTGCATTCCCACCAGCAATGAATGAGAGTTCCTGTTTGATGCATCACCGCCTTTGAGATTGTCGGCTTCAGGATTTTAACATTCTAATAAGTGTGCGGTGGTATGTGACTGCTCTTTTCATTTGCAACTGTGACAAATGAAGTTGAGCATCTTTTCATATGCTCACTTGCCAAATGTGTGTCACACACATCACAACAGTCAGCAGCAGTTAGCCAGGTCAGTCTTAGTAAGAGGAAGTCCAGATTGTTCAGCCCATGTAAGGTTTTATCTATGCCACTATGTCACTTATCTGATGCTACTTATCTCAGAGGCCTACTGAACAAGCATTGAGCAAGCATTGTCTGGGGAAAGAGGCTGACTGACATGCAAAACGTGTCCTTTTCTTCGTGGACTAAGAGCGTCCTCTGGAGTGAATGCTCTTTGCTGATCTTTTACTTGGTTCACAAATGTCTTCACTGTTTGTGACCGTTCGCCATCTTTAGTTCAGCCACATGTTTCTTCCTCAGGTTTCTTTGTCATTAAGCCCTCACCCTTGTTCCTTCTAAGTTACTGACAATCCAGCCAAACCGTTAGCCACTGCCTATGAATATATCTGTTTTTCTGGCTGTCTCTTACTGGCAAAATGTACAGCTAAATATACTGCTCATAGTTCTGACCACAATGACTGATCTTCCTTCACTACTGCCCTACAAGGTTATTTCTGAGAAGAGTACCGTGGCTCTCCACTTGCGGCCATATTAATATAATGGGCAGACCCATTTGTAAACTAGAATTTTTTTCTTTATATTTTGGGTAGTTGGTTATTAGAAACATCCCAGGTGACCAAAACCATGGAGTGATAGATAGGGGACGATGCAGTAGTAGCCAAGTGTTCAATGTCTGGGCCTCCTGTCCCACTACCTTGGATGTCCCCAAGCTTAGTCTATTATATTCCATTCCTACCTGATGCTGTATCGTTCCGAGCACAGTAAACCTTGTGGCTAGGTGGGTCAGAAATAGCCAGTTTCATGATGGCAAGCTCAGGCCATATGGTCATCTGATGACACATGATCAGAGATTCAAGCTCTTTACCAGTGCTTATTAGAAAGTCAGAAGTTGTTTCTCAAAATTAAAAAAAAAAGAAAAAGTTTTTCAGGAAGCTATTTGCTCCCAAATCCTAGGCTTCATTGTGATTCTCTTTTGGGGCTTGCCAGAGGTTCATATGCCATCTCTCATTTGCCACACACCACGAGTATTAGTGGATCTCAGGTCATGGTGCAGACTGCCTTCTTTTAGAGATCAAAGCAGCAGATTCAGATGTGGCATATATTGCCTAGGTAATATTCCAAAATCCAAAAAGTCCATCAAACATCACACCTCTTTTTAGTGGCAGGGATATAAGGGGCAGAAACTGGTCTTTCATCTTGGAATAGGTATTTCAACACTCCCAGGACCAACTCTCAGGAATGTCACTGAAGTGGGGGGCTCCTGAATCATCTTGGGGTTATCGCCTACTCTCTTCCTAAGTTCTCAGAGGTCTTCCTAAGTCATCTGAAGTGCTCGATATTTTCTGCACCTCAGTTCCAAGTAGCACATGTCATCAGTGTCATGGAGCAATGTGTTCCATGATGCTGACATCGTGGAATGTCAAGGTAATCAAGGTCTTTCTAAACTGTATTACAGCAAGAAGCAGGAGAACTGACACAGCTGTAGGGCAAGGCTGTGAAAGTAATTTGTGACAAATCAGACAAAACAGAACTGCTCCAGGTAGTCTTTACAAATGCCTATGGAGAAAAAGGAATTTGTTAGATTGAAGCTGGAAACCAAGTGCCAGAGACCATACTGGCTTGATCTAGGAGAGATACTGCCCCCGGGACAGGAACTGGAATTGGAAGTCACTTCCTGATTAAGTTTATGATAGTACATAGTCTTTCTCCAAGATCCGTCCTACTTTTGAACAAGTTCAGTTCAGTTGCTCTGTCGTGTCCAACTCTTTGTGACCCCATGAATCGCAGCCCTCCAGGCCTCCCTGTCCATCACCAACTCCCAGAGTTCAACCCAAACTCATGTCCATCGAGTCGGTGATGCCATCCAACCATCTCATCCTCTGTCGTCCCCTTCTCCTCCTGCCCTACAGTTTTTTCTAATGAGTCAGCTCTTCACACCAGGTGGTCAAAGTATTGGAGTTTCAGCTTCAGCATCAGTCCTTCCAATGAACACCCAGGACTGATCTCCTTTAGGATGGACTGGTTGGATCTCCTTGCAGTCCAAGGGACTCTCAAGAGTCTTCTCCAACACCACAGTTCAAAAGTATCAATTCTTCGGCACTCAGCTTTCTTTATAGTCCAACCCTCACATCCACACATGACCACTGGAAAAACCATAGCCTTGACTAGATGAACCTTTTTTGGCTTGAACAAGTTAAACAGGTAAATTAAAAGGGGTAATGATAGTTTATGACCCCTGCTTCTTTAAAGTCTCTGATGGTGTTAATATCAGCAGGTTCCCTGAGGATGCCCTGTTGTTTTTTGGTTCACTACCTTGGTAGGACACAGAAAACTAGTCAATCTAATCACACTAGGACCACAGCCTTGTTTAACTCAATGAAACTAAGCCATGCCCGTGGGGCAACCCAAGACGGGAAGGTCATGGTGGGGAGATCTGACAGAATGTGGTCCACTGGAGAAGGGAATGGCAAACCACTTCAGTATTCTTGCCTTGAGAACCCCATGAACAGTATGAAAAGGCAAAATGATAGGATACTGAAAGAGAAATCCCCAGGTGAGTAGGTGCCCAATATGCTACTGGAGATGAGTGGAGAAATAACTCCAAAAGGAATGAAGGGA
Source organism: Bos mutus (assembly GCF_027580195.1). Taxonomy (NCBI): domain Eukaryota; kingdom Metazoa; phylum Chordata; class Mammalia; order Artiodactyla; family Bovidae; genus Bos; species Bos mutus. The sequence goes on from NC_091623.1 coordinate 27,149,435, forward strand.
TGGAGCCAAAGCAAAAACAATACCCAGCTGTGGATGTGACTGGTGATAGAAGCAAGGTCCGATGCTGTAAAGAGCAATATTGCGTAGGAACCTGGAATGTCAGGTCCATGAATCAAGGCAAATTGGAAGTGGTCAAACAGGAGATGGCAAGAGTGAATGTCGACATTCTAGGAATCAGCGAACTGAAATGGACTGGAATGGGTGAATTTAACTCAGATAACCATTATATCTACTACTGCGGGCAGGAATCCCTCAGAAGAAATGGACTGGCCATCATGGTCAACAAAAGAGTCCGAAATGCAGTACTTGGATGCAATCTCAAAAACGACACAATGATCTCTCTTCGTTTCTAAGGCAAACCATTCAATATCACAGTAATCCAAGTTTATGCCCCAACCAGTAATGCTGAAGAAGCTGAAGTTGAACGGTTCTATGAAGACCTACAAGACCTTTTAGAACTAACACCCCAAAAAGATGTCCTTTCCATTATATGGGACTGGAATGCAAAAGTAGGAAGTCAAGAAACACCTGGAGTAACAGGCAAATTTGGCCTTGGAATACAGAATGAAGCAGGGCAAAGACTAATAGAGTTTTGCCAAGAAAATGCACTGGTCATAACAAACACCCTTTTCCAACAACACAAGAGAAGACCCTATACATGGACATCACCAGATGGTCAACACCGAAATCAGATTGATTATATTCTTTGCAGCCAAAGATGGAGAAGCTCTATACAGTCAGCAAAAACAAGACCAGGAGCTGACTGTGGCTCAGACCATGAACTCCTTATTGACAAATTCAGACTTAAATTGAAGAAAGTAGGGAAAACCACTAGACGATTCAGGTATGACCTAAATCAAATCCCTTATGATTATACAGTGGAAGTGAGAAATAGATTTAAGGGCTAGATCTAATAGATAGAGTGCCTGATGAACTATGGAATGAGGTTCATGACATTGTACAGGAGACAGGGATCAAGATCATCCCCATGGAAAAGAAATGCAAAAAGCAAAATGGCTGTCTGGGGAGGCCTTACAAATAGCTGTGAAAAGAAGAGAAGCAAAAAGCAAAGGAGAAAAGGAAAGATAGAAGCATCTGAATGCAGAGTTCCAAAGAACAGCAAGAAGAGATAAGAAAGCCTTCTTCAGCGATCAATGCAAAGAAATAGAGGAAAACAACAGAATGGGAAAGACTAGAGATCTCTTCAAGAAAATCAGAGATACCAAAGGAACATTTCATGCAAAGATGGGCTCGATAAAGGACAGAAATGTTATGGACCTAACAGAAGCAGAAGATATTAAGAAGAGATGGCAAGAATACACAGAAGAACTGTACAAAAAAGATCTTCATGACCCAGATAATCACGATGGTGTGATCACTGACCTAGAGCCAGACATCCTGGAATGTGAAGTCAAGTGGGCTTTAGAAAGCATCACTACAAACAAAGCTAGTGGAGGTGATGGAATTCCAGTTGAGCTATTTCAAATCCTGAAAGATGATGCTGTGAAAGTGCTGCACTCGATATGCCAGCAAATTTGGAAAACTCAGCTGTGGGCACAGGACTGGAAAAGGTCAGTTTTCACTCCAATCCCAAAGAAAGTCAATGCCAAAGAATGCTCAAACTACCGCACAATTGCACTCATCTCACACGCTAGTAAAGTAATGCTCAAAATTCTCCAAGCCAGGCTTCAGCAATATGTGAACCGTGAACTTCCTGAGGTTCAAGCTGGTTTTAGAAAAGGCAGAGGAATCAGAGATCAAATTGCCAACGTCTGCTGGATCATGGAAAAAGCAAGAGAGTTCCAGAAAAGCATTTATTTCTGCCTTATTGACTATGCCAAAGCCTTTGACTGTGTGGATCACAATAAACTGTGGAAAATTCTGAAAGATATGGGAATACCAGACCACCTGATCTGCCTCTTGAGAAATTTGTATGCAGGTCAGGAAGTAACAGTTAGAACTGGACATGGAACAACAGACTGGTTCCAAATAGGAAAAGGAGTTCGTCAAGGCTGTATATTGTCACCCTGCTTATTTAACTTATATGCAGAGTACATCATGAGAAACGCTGGACTGGAAGAAACACAAGCTGGAATCAAGATTGCCAGGAGAAATATCAATAATCTCAGATATGCAAATGACACCACCCTTATGGCAGAAAATGAAGAGGAACTAAAAAGCCTCTTGATGAAAGTGAAAGAGAAGAGTGAAAAAGTTGTCTGAAATCTCAACATTCAGAAAACAAAGATCATGGCATCCGGTCCCATCACTTCATGGGAAATACATGGGGAAACAGTGGAAACAGTGTCAGACTTTATTTTTCTGGGCTCCAAAATCACTGCAGATGGTGACTGCAGCCATGAAATGAAAAGATGCTTACTCCTTGGAAGGAAAGTTATGACCAACCTAGATAGCATATTCAAAAGTGGACACATTACTTTGCCAACAAAGGTTCGTCTAGTCAAAGCTATGGTTTTTCCTGTGGTCATGTATGGATGTGAGAGTTGGACTGTGAAGAAGGCTGAGCACCGAAGAATTGATGCTTTTGAACTGTGGTGTTGGAGAAGACTCTTGAGAGACCCTTGGACTGCAAGGAGATCCAACCAGTCCATTCTGAAGGAGATCAGCCCTGGGATTTCTTTGGAAGGAATGATGCTAAAGCTGAAACTCCAGTACTTTGGCTACCTCATGTGAAGAGTTGACTCATTGGAAAAGACTGTGATGCTGGGACGGATTTGGCGGCAAGAGGAGAAGGGGATGACTGAGGATGAGATGGCTGGATGGCATCACTGACTCAATGAACGTGAGTCTGAGTGAACTCCAGGAGTTGGTGATGGACAGGGAGGCCTGGCGTGCTGCGATTCATGGGGTCGCAAAGAGTCGGACACGACTGAGCAACTTATCTGATCTGATCTGATCTGACCTTGGTAGGAACTGGAATAAATTTCAGGGTCTGAAATCCAATGTGGGGACTCCATCCATTGCTAAGCATGTCTGTCCCAGTTATACGTCAAGAACTGCAGAAATAAACACAAGGTGGGTCCTTGGGCCTATGTGGTCACTGTTAGACTTAAGATGTTACCTACAGTCATAGCCTCCACTCTGATTGGTGGGTCACAATGGCATCTGGGAGTCAGTCAGTTCAGAGCAATGGGTGGTAATTCCCCAAACATCTGGGTACTTTTCTCCAAGTCCTTTGGAGAAGCCTTAGAGAAATATTTATATCATGTACTTCTTCAACAAGATAAGACCCAAATTACCCTCCAACCAAGGAATTCAGGGCCTATGAATTGACTTCAGTCTGTCACTGAAGCCTGATTCTCCACTATGGTGATGCTAGTCATCTTTTTAACAACCATAGCTAGAGTTTTGTGTCATACAGACCAACTAATACTCCAGCAGACATCCCATCTAGAGCATGAGACACCCCAAAGATCTCTGGGATCCTGTGCAGGAATCCCCTATGACCATACCCTGCCTCCACACAGGGAGCAACTATAGCATTTTCAAGGATGCAGTACTTCTCTCTCTAATTTGTTTCTCAGTGCTTCAGTGAAGTGAGTATGTATTCTGAGTATGATTGCCAGATTTAGCACAAAAAAAAAGAGAGAGATCCAGTTGAATTTGAATTTCAGATAAATAGCAAAAAATGTAGCAGAAATACGTCCCTGCTCTGGCCCTGAGTTCTCCCCAGGCCAGAGCTATTCACAGCTGGCAGGCAGACTCTTTGGCAGGGCAGGGAACTGGATGCAGGAAATCACACCACCAGGATGCTAGCGCACTAAGACTGGTGGACAGGAAGCCACACACCAGGCCAGGCAAGCTTGAAGGTAAGCATCATTGTCACAGGAGAAAGGCAAGAAAATCAGGAAAAAATGCTCCTTCTTCCTGCACTGACCCTCCAGCACCCTCTCCTGGCAAGGGAGAAATACTTACTGGAGCCAGCTCCCATACCACCAGCAAGGCAATAAAGGATAGATTGAACCCCCTTCTGTGCCACTGGTGAATAGGGACTGATGAATGGGTAGAGTTGAGCTAAACCAGTAAGCCCGTTGCGGTGCAGGAGACCTGGGTTTGATCCCTCCATTGAGAAGATCCCCTGGAGAAGGGCATGGCAACCCACTCCAGTATTCTTGCCTGGAGAATCCTATGGACAGAGGAGCCTAGCAGGCTACAGTCTATGGGGTTGCAGAGAGTTGGACATGACTGAGTAACTGACACTTTCACTTAAAACTGGCTCTAATAACTGACAGCGATACAAATGATAAAACCCTGCACTAGTAGCATGTGCTGCTGCTGCTGCTGCTAAGTCGCTTCAGTTGTGTCCGACTCTGTGCGACCCCACAGACAGCAGCCCACCAGGCTCCCCCATCCCTGGGATTCTCCAGGCAAGAACACTGGAGTGGGTTGCCATTTCCTTCTCCAATGCATGAAAGTGAAAAGTGAAAGTGAAGTCGCCCAGTCGTGTCCGACTCCTAGCAACCCCATGGATTGCAGCCTACCAGACTCCTCTGTCCATGGGATTTGCCAGGCAAGAGTACTGGAGTGGGGTGCCATTGCCTTCTCTGATTAGCATGTGAATAACACACAAGTCAGTGGAATGGACCCCTAACACCAAACAGACTTCTGACATTTGGCATATGAAAAATTAAGCATTTAAGTAAATGGGGAATAATGAATTATTCAAAATTGGTGTGCAAAATTATTAAAATTATATGTACACACACTTTCCCTCAGCATTTTGCACTTCTACAAACTTTACGGTTGATGTACTCATTGCACTATTTTTTATGATAGTGAAAGACTGAAAATGACCTTCAATGTCTTCTATGGCTTGAATGCCATAAAATTCATACATTGACTCCTACCCTCAAGGATGATGGTATTAGGAGGTGGGGGCTTGGGAGTTGCTGAGGTCATGAGGATGGAGCCCTCACAAAATGGATTATTTTCTTATAAAAGAAGGACCAGAGAGATCCGTCAACCCTTCCATCATGTGAAGGTACAGTAAGAAAGTGCAGGCTATGTACCCGAAAGACAGCCCTTGGGCATGCTGGCATCCTGACCTTGGACTTCCAACATCTAGAATTTGACAAATAAACTTCTGTTGTCTATAACCTGCCCATTCTGCAGCATTTTGTTAAAACAGCCCAAGTGGGCTAAGACAATATCCATTGTTGGCGTTGGTGTTGGTTAAATGCTTATATGTCCATTCAATGGAATATGATGTAGCTCATTAAAAAAGAAAAAAGGGAAGCAGCTCATTTGGAATGTGGAATGATGTCCAGAAATATTTTTAAGTGAAAAAAATCATAGTGCAAAAAGTTTGCATAATATTATACTACTTCATAAATATTAATATGTATCTATAAGCATGAGATCCCTGAAAACAGGAAACTAGTAATCGCAGTTTTCTCCAGGGAAGTAAAATGTTGAACTGTCAGGAATGGAATGAGGCGTACTTGAACTGTGTCCACATTTAGATACTTTTAGAATTTTGTACCATATTGCACATATTACCTATGCAAAAATATGTCACTTTTATAAGTTATTTTTAATGCTTGCAATACACCAGTGATGCTTGCTGCTGCAGTTGCTGGACTCTATTGTTAATTGGATTTTAAGGAGCACAGTTTGGCAAGGACTGTCCTCTCCATACCAGGCCTGCCCACCCTGTTCAAGGCAGAGGATGCAGGCAAGGCCTCTTGATCCTGCACAGACCTGTGTCCTGATCTGTTCTGCAGACACAGTGACGCATGCTTCTTGCCTTTCTCCGAACATGTTGGCAATACTCTTTGCTGTAGGCAGGCTGTCGAGAGCGTTCATCTTAGAAGGTGCTGCTTAAATATGTGAGCTATGTAGTGATACAGGCTCAGTAAGAAAGGACTTTTCCAGTCCATGATAAATAATGTTGCTTCCATCACGAGGCCCTGGTCCACGATACATTTCATAAAGAACACTGTCTTCTATGCAATGGCTTCATGAAGCTGTTGCCCCTACTTCTGAACAATGATTGATATGCAGGAGAAAGAGATGCTTTTGTTTATCCCACAGGGTCCCCAAATACTGAATTTTGTAGAAAATAGGTGCAAAGAAGGATCCTTTTATTCCCAACCAACTCTAAGGACCATAGAACACTTTTGTTCAGTATAGTTTTCTTTGTTGTTCAATCTTTGTTTTCTTTGTTTGCTTCAGAGATATAGTGGAAGCCTTCACGATATATCAGTTCCAGGGAAAAGGTTAACTGACAACAAGATCTTCGTATCTGTCAACTTTTTCACTTGGGTGTACTCTGACTCCAGAGACTATTGTCTGAATCTGGCTTTGCTTTCCAGAATCTTTCCTTTTTGAAACAGACACTCATCCTGGTGGCCAGCAAATACTTTTGCATTCAAGAGAATTAATATACTTTTTAAGAACAAGCTAACTTTCAACCAGGCAAAACTTTGCTGTCACCAGAGTCCTTCAGGCTCACCTCAGCTCTGAATCAATGAGGCGTTCAACTGGAGAACACATTCGCTAAGACTCCAACTTAAATATCACCTCCTTTCTGAAGTATCTGCCAGCTGACTTCCAGGCAGAGTCACTGTCTCCTTCTTCCTTTGAAAACATGCCTAGACCTCAACTAAAACATGTGTCAGATGGTATGATAAGCTTTTATTTATACTCTTGCTTCCTTCCCTGGCCTGCCCTCTAGCTATTGTGAATACTAGACCCCAAATCAGCCGCTAGCTGTGCTGTTTAACATGATGCTCGGTCCGTCGTAATTGTTGCCGTTTAGTTGCTCAGTAGTATTGGACTCTTTTGCAACCCCTTGGACTGTAGCCCGCCAGGCTTCTCTGTCCAAGTGATTTCCCAGGTAAGAATGCTGGAATGGGTTGCTATTCCCTTCTCCAAGGGATCTTTCCAACCCAGGGGTCAAACCTATAACTCCTGCATTGGTAGGCAGATTCTCTACCATTGAGCTACCAGGGAAGCCCCCATTATAATTACTCTGCAGTTAATAAATAGAGGGAATAAATAAATGAAGTGGTATTGAGCACACTCAGAAGGCAGCTTTTAAATGGACAGAGCCTTGGGTGAGTCAGGGAGCACAGAAAATAGATTGCCTAATTTTTCCGGCGCCAACACTCGCTTCAGCAGTACATATACTAAAAATGAGTACATGAGAGGTCTACAGTCTCCCCACGAGACAGAGCAGAAGGGAATACCTTCCTTCCTACGGGGTAATTGGTGCTCAAATCAAACCTCGAAATCCTATATTCACTCTCCCTTTTAGTGGGAAGGCTCTCTGCCTGGCTAGAATTTCAACAGACATATTTCCAACTGGCTCTATTATCGTGACCCAAATATAAATATCATGGCAGGAGCCCATGAGGTGGGAGCACAATTTATCCTAACTGAAAATAGAGGCGGAAAAGCATCAGCCCTAGTATCCTTGATACTAGAGTGGGGTTTCCATAGCAACCAGCTGAGTCACTAATGAAAAAAGAGCAGTTGCACTGTGACTAGGCTGACATTCTGTGACATTCTCTTATTTTACTGTAGCTCTAATGATGTCTTAGTAGGAAAGACGGGGAGAAAAGGGTCTGACCTCTCTATTAAACCTGCAACTAGCTTGACACGCTCTGCCTTTAGCCTAATGAATGTGAATTTCTGTGTGCAGATTCTGCCTCAGAGAAAAGCACTTTAGGAATTTGTCTGATTCATACATCAGACTTGTTGATTCCATTGTTCCCTTAATGCAATCCCTTCTCTTCTAAATTAAGATCGCAATGAAGCAGATGAGCCCCAAAAGCAAAACAGGAAGGGAAAAAATGAGTGAAAAGTTGTGTGACAGGGTGATGCTAATCCATCACTGATGACATGAAATTGAAGAAAACAACCAGAAGCAGTTTCTGACCCTTCTTCAAACAGGATGAACCACAGGCAGTTAAGCAAGAAAGCTAGGAACCTCTGCAAAGACAGAGGGAACCTGTTGGAAATACAAGCTGAGAGCATCACAGTCCATGTGTTTATGTGCTGGTCACTCTTTTCAGAGCACTGAGCCAGGCACAAAGCGGGTGTAACAAAGAATAGCTCAAGTCATCTAAAGCCTAGAGTTGACAGAGGGAAGGAAAGGGTTAGCAACCTAAAAAATACATACAAACTATACATGACCTCTACCCCTGCTAGGGCAGATATGGAAACCAATGCATTTACAATTGGAAGGTTTAAAAAATTGAAGTTGATAAAAAATTTTAGTAAAAAGCTGACACAACTTTAATTGCATATACAAATGGAGTTTAAAAATAGACACTGTCATTGAGTTTGCTAAATAGTAAGAATGCTTTATTTATGTTTTCCCCCCCACATGGACTTGTTTGCAAACATGTGAATTTGTTTTAAACACAACACTGGGTTGCTTTCATCTGCACAAGAAGGGCCACAAAAATGGGTGTCAGCATTTGCTGCAAATTACGTGGGCGTTTCTGAATCTGAGTGTAGGCATATACATCTCTTTCTCAGCAGGAAAGAAGAGAACTCATTCATTCCTAAAGCAGCCTTCTAGCCTCCCGTCTTTCGTCAGCATAACACCGCTAGACTCATTTTCTAGTCTATGACTCAAATCACGTTATTCCCCTCCTCCAGATCTTCATTTACCCCTTTTATCAAGTCACTCTCCTAGTTAAGACCAGATGATGGCTCCGCACTGAAAACCAAATCACACCCAATTCTCCCTGATTTGTAACACCCCCCACAGTTTGGCTCCAGCACATCTGTCCATCCTGAGCTCCTGTTTCCCACAATGCTAACCCTTCCTTCCAAACCGTATTCTCTCCTTCCTAACCACAAAGCGGCATTACCAGTTCTCACCTCCACACCTTCCCTCTGCCCACCCAATCCTCACTCATCCTCTGAGAAACTGCAAGCTCCCCCTCCTCCACGGGGTGTCCTCTGGCTGTTGATTTTGGAAATGGGAGTCGGGGGCTTCCACTCTTGACTATTCACCATTTTCCTTACACGTTCTTCGTGTGTCTCTTGACTACAGTGTCCTTGAGCACAGGCTCTGGCTCATATTGTCTTTTCGTGTATATGCTGCTGTAACACATTAATTCAACAAATACTGGTTGACCATGGTGGGAAAGATGGGTGAGCAGGGTCAGAGCAGGCAACTGAAGACCAGTCAGCATCATTTTATGTTCGATTTTGCAGTATCCAGAAGGTGGGGAGGGCGTGATACCTATGGGCAGGGTAATTTGGAACCAGATGATGCAGATGTTTCAGAGTCACCTAAGGATCTGGACATTTCATTAAACCCTGCTTTAGCAGAGCTTCTGAGTCCCATGGAAGGGGAGGGGATAAAAGAGGAGGCAGGTGACATGCCTTTTCCTGATTTAACCTAGGCAGTTTTACCTTTATTGACTCTACACATTTAGACTTCTTGGACTTTGGGGCAAAATTTCTTTTGAAGAAAGGGCACTTTTTGAAAACACCCAGTTTGAAACTTCTATTTCTGGGTAGGAAAATATGTAATATTTTTATTATATAAAATTAATTTTATATGAATTTTAATATTAAATTAAAATTTAATGTTTGTAAGTGGGTAGGGACGAACAGGTGTCTAGCTCTGAGTCAAGGCTGAATCCCCACCAGAACGTTGGTGGATGGCTTAGCCTTCCAGAGACTCTCACACCACCGTACACCTCTAACAGATGCTGTTTCACTTTTTTCTTGCCATTAAGAAGCCGAAAGTAGAGGTGGTTGATTTATCCCTCTAATACTGAGCAGGATGGGGAGTGTTCTGGCATTATGGTTTGCCTTCAGGTACCGAGAAGTGAGGTGCTTCTTCCTTCCTTTTTCTTTCTGTGCATATTTCTTTCATTTTCATAGGGATGTTTCCTTCCTGTGCATGTTGCACAAGGGAATATTTCAAAGGGCTGGTGAAAGGCAACTAAAATGACTGGATGTCTGCTAACGTGTATCATAACTCAGTCTGTACTTACGTAGAATATTGTGAACAATATTCTGCGTAACAACATTCTACATGAGCATAAAAGCCAAACAGAAGGGACAGTGAAAATTGTATAGAAGGGAATAATAATACATGTGTGAGAAATCAGCACAGAAGCAGCCTTTGTTGTTCTGTCAGAGCCCAAAATAGAAGAGCGTCCTGGCACAGAGCAGCGGCAACACTCTGTACAGACAGACCAGCTCTCCTCTGGACCCGCCGCCCCCAGAACACAAGCCTGAGGCTGCACCTCCTCAGCTGTTGCTGTTACACATTTTAGGATAATGAGTGGAAGAAACTCCCTGAGGACTTCTTGATGCCAAACCAAGAGAAATAAAACTGCATTTTATGGAATGCCTATTTGCTGAAATAGGCATTCAAAACACATTCCTAACATTCTAGCCCTTGAAAGAACAGACACAGTGAGGGACCTCCTCACTCAGAGTTCTGTCTCTGTCACAAAAATGTGACCTGTGTGGTAGTCACGTCAGAATGGGAAGTATTCATGCTTGGGGGTCAGAAGGAGCTGAGTTCAAATTCTGGCTCAGCCGCTTGATGATAAAGAGAAAGTGAAAATCACTCAGTCCTGTCCAACTTTTTGGGACCTCATGGACTATACAGCCCACGGAATTCTCCAGACCAGGATACCGGAGTGGATAGCCTTTCCCTTCTCCAGGGGATCTTCCCAACCCAGGGATCAAACCGGGGTCTCCTGCACTGCAGATGGATTCTTTACCAGCTGAGCCAGAAGGGAAACTCAAGAACACTGGAGTGGGTAGCCTATCCCTTCTCCAGAGGATCTTCCCAACCCAAGAATCGAACCGGGGTCTCCTGCATTGCAGGCGGATTCTTTACCAACTGAGCTATGAGGGAAGCCCTGCTTGATGACAAATGAACAATAAATAGGAATAGCTATTATTTTGCTCCCTGTGACTCATGCATGTGAAGGAAAACCCCCTGGGAGACCCACAAGCACCCTGTTTCTGAGACCCAGAGGCCAGCCCCTCTGGCTGTCTTTGTACGTCACATCCCTCTTGCTTCTGTCACCCTGGCCCAGACGTACCAGCCTCTCTGCAGCCCCTCTCCCTGAGGTCCACATGGATCTTCAGTTTCCCTTTTTGTTATTTTCAGTTTTGTTTCACTGCTAACTTAGGAATACTCAGATTTGGGAAAGTCTCTCCTTTGAAGGGACTAAAAGTCTTGAAACAGTCATAAACAAGTCATCAATAGTGACAAGATAATGACTTCTCTGGTCGAATATCTCAAGCTGGCTATGAAAGCACCCACAGTTATTGCATTTTTCCTTTGTACCCCCCTCAGCGCTGTTTTACTGTTTGAAGAGAGCAGTTCCCTCCTGCCTACCCTCTTACATGTGCACAAAGCACACTGTTTATATTTATTTATTTTTAATTAGAGGATAATTGCTTTCCAATACTGTGTCATTTCTGCCATATCCACATGAATCAGCCGTAGGTATACGTATGTCCCCTCCCTCTGGAACCTCCCTCCCACCTCGCACCCCATCCCAACCCTCTAGGTTGTCTGAGAGCCCCGGGTTGAGTTCCCTGCATCATACAGAAAATTCCCACTGGCTGTCTGTTTTACAAAAAGTAATGTATATGTTCTATGCCACTCTCTCAATTTGTCCCACCCTCTTCTTCCCCCATTGTATCCACAAGTCTGTTCCCTATGTCTGCATCTCCATTGCTGCCCAGCAAATAGGTTCATGAGTACATCTTTCTAGATTCCATATGTGTATATATATACACACACACACACGCATTAATATATGATATTTTTCCTCTCTCTGACTTACTTCAGTCTGTGTAATAGGCAGAGCACATTTCTGCTTGGAATCTGTAAACAAGACATCTGATTATGGCTCCCGTTTGACATTATGCCTCACCTGTTTCAGTCGCTGAAAGCAGGTGGCACCTGTCTCTCAATCACATCTCTCAGTCTAAGACCTTCTCAGTCTAATTCCATCTGACTGACATCACAGTGACGGGTTGTATCCTCAGCTATAACAAAAATAAATTTATAGCTTGATCTAAAATCGGTAGCTCACTTGTGAATGTCGAACAGCACTGCAGTTGAGAAGCACATTTATAGACCTGTTTGTCTGCTTCCACAGACTCTGAGAGCCTTAGGATCCTTGGGGAAAAAAAAATGCTTGTGACTTGTTTACCACAGTGAACATGTACCCAACCGAGGAGGCCCTCAAAAATATTTATGAAATGACTTTTGAGACCAATAAAAATAATAGCATTTATGTATTCACAACTGTTTCCCCATCATGCTAGCTGAGAAAGAAGGAACTTTTCTTCACCGATCGTGGAGCTGTGGCCTAGATTACTTCTGTAGAGATCAGGGAAATGAGAACAGTGGCTGAATTGGAAGGATTGGGGGAAAGCTAAGTTAGTTCACATTAGAATGGATCTGAAACTCACATAAGGACAACTGATTATAAAGATGAAAAACAGAGGGAATGAAGGAGAAAAGCTTAAAAAGGTAGAGCTGGAGAAGGGATAGAAAATAGATAGATAATAGATAGATATCAGGGGAAATCCTTCCATAATGAATATTCTGTACTGTTGCAGTGAAAATACAATGAAGGTAAAGAGGATCCTTAGGGCATGTGCAGTGTACCTTCCAATGAGTTACCCCTTTAGCATTTCTTTAAGCAACTTTAGTAAAGATTTACATCCATTTTCACAACTTTGGGGAGAATGTTAAACTGATATTTCTTTTGAATGCCGTACAATGCTGAAATTGACCACACAATGACCCAAGTTTATCCGATTTGTAGACAGAATAACTCGGTTAAGTGGAAGGGTGAACTTAGATGATCCTCAGGCCAACACTGTCAGGAACCAAAAAATTCAGTGTCAATGGCTCCCAACTTTTGGTTAGCAAGATATGGTGATCCCTAGAACTCTGAATGGTGTTATGAATTTAGGGCCTTTCTGCATAATGCTGCCACACTGGGTGAGTCCATGTTCGGAGAAGCAGAGGTTAGCCAGCAGAGCTTAATTCTGTCAAACTGCTGGAGTGTCTTAGCCTCTGATTTTGAATGGTAAACCCTGAGGAGTGATCTCAGAAGCCAGAGCTGTCCTTTGTAACGGGTCCAAGTTCAGAGCTATAGATAAAATATTAAAAGCTGGACCTCATTCAGGCTCCATGTTTTGCAGGGCTCAATACTGCAGCTGGGAGGCGGGGGAGGGCGCAGAGAGGACATGTAAAGAAGCTACTCTGTCATTTGCGACTTTAAAAACATCTCAGGAGGCTTAGCTCTCTTTCTCATTAATACCTCTTCACTTTGATCAGAAAAAGAGTGGAAGCTGATTTCTCTTCTTCACACAGGTAGTCTCTGTCATCTTTTTGTTGTTGTTGATTTATTTGACATATCAATGCTATGAATTTTGAGACTATTCCATATAGTTATTGATGGGGCTCGTAGGAGAATGAAGTTGATAAAGAAACATGTTGAGTTTTGATCTAGGTTGATTCACCCAGGAATGGTTATAATTGCCTGAACAGACCGTTGAATGGAGTCAGTATGCTTGATAAGTCTTCTGTTATCAATAACCATTCCAGGGGGAAAGGAGTCACAGATTTTCAGTTCATTGCTCCTTCATGCCAGTCTGGCTTCTCTTCCACTGTGATCTCCACAGAGGGGGGTTTGATAAGAAATAGCATCCTGCACCACTTTCTATACCCCAACCCTGCTTTACTTTCCTTTATCGCTCTTATATTACATGCTCATTATAGTATGTGCTTGTTTACTTACCTGTTCATTGCCTATCTCTCCAAATGGAATATAATTCCTTGAGGGTAGGAGCTTTGCTGTGCTCACTGAGGTATCCTAAAATGCTGCCTAACATGTACAAGGTGCTGTTTTTATTGAATATATAAATATAGGATTAATTAGTAAATGAATTGTTGAATGGAATTAGTGAATTAGTTCATACATGAATGGACATCTACCATGTTCCAGCAGTAATAGCTTTATAACCATTAAACACTTGAATCCGATCCCAACCCTGTCACCTAAGTATTGCTTTCTAGAGTTAACAGGTATGGAAACTGAGGCTCAGAGGGGTTAAAAAATTTGCCCCAGAAATATGCACGCAGTAAGTTACAGACAAAGAATTTGAAGCTGATTCTTTCTGATTATATAACTTGTGCTATTTCTATGACACGTTACTTTGTAGAAAAGCTGTAAGCCAGGTAGTTTAATATGCTTCAAAACTGCAACCCTGGAGAGGGTTTTTTTAGAGAAACCATTCAGTAGTACCTTTGGTTTTTTAGAGAAACCATTCAGTAATACCTTTGAATCTTGAGATCTCTTGGTCTCCCTTTCCCGATCCCCTCTAACTACATCTGACTTGGACATGAAAACAAGACTTGCATAGTTCCCTTGGCTGAAAATAAAGCTTGCTTGCTGCTGGTCTCTGCACCTTGGACAGGCTCCTCTTGCTTCAGTTATTTGCCAGCCAGCAGAGCAGCTGTGAGCCTGCCAGAGCTGAAGGGAGTCTGTATTTGTCTACCAACTGTCTGCAGCCCTGGAGGATATGGCTCACAGCATTATGCACAGCCTGGCGGGACTTGGTAAAACAGCAGGAAGAAAGGTCAAATGAATAACAAGTGTGTTCAGGATGCAATAGAAATAAGCCAGGCAGGGTATTGAGTGGTCACAGGAACAGGTTACTTGATGACTAACTGGGGAGAAGGACAGGAACAGTGATATTGAAGGACAAGGAGGTAGGTGACTGCTGTGGTTGCTGAGTCTATCCCATTACAGATAGGTTGTTTTGGGTTTTTTTTTTTTTTTTGTCTTTTATGCTTTATGCCCTTGGACTGTACACTGGGTGTGATGACTCAACTGGGTAAGAGCCAGATGGTTTTCTATCAGATCTTTATGGGAGTCCCCGGAAGATGAGAAATTTAAACTTCAATAACCTTAAGTAAGGTTCTTCTTCAGTAAAACATCTTCAGTAACCTTAAGACTGTTTTTTTCTTCTTTTTATTTTGTCTTTTTGTGCTTTTTAATGAAGTAAATTTGTAAGAAATGTCAAGCACAAATCATAAATGTACAGTCTGATGAACACCAACAGATGTGCATACCCATGTAACCTTCAGTGCAAACAAGACAGAAAATACTGACAGGAGTTTAGAAAGTTCCTTTGTGCCCCTTCACAGGTAAGCCCCCGACTGCTCCCTCAGACAGCCACTTCTGAGGCCATGTAAGAGATTAGTTCTATCTGTTCTAGAGTAAAAACTTGTACTCTTTTCTCTTGATCAGTATGATGTTTTTGAGATTTTCCTATGATCTATGCCTTAGTATTTAATTAAAAGTGATTTGACTGCTGAATGATATTCCACTATAAATATCCAAACTTGTTATCCAAACCCTCATATGTTTTCCCATCTCTAATTGGATTGATTGGTTTTGTCCTGTTGGGTTTTGATAATGCTTTATATGTTTTAGGTACTCAGTTCAGTTCAGTTCAGTCGCTCAGTCATGTCCGACTTTTTGCGACCCCATGAATCCCAGCACGCCAGGCCTCCCTTTCCATCACCAACTCCTGGAGTTCACTCAAACTCATGTGCATCGAGTCGGTGATGCCATCCAGCCATCTCATCCTCTGTCATCCCCTTCTCCTCCTGCCCCAATCCCTCCCAGCATCAGAGTCTTTTCCAATGAGTCAACTCTTCGCATGAGGTGGCCAAAGTACTGGAGTTTCAGCTTTAGCATCATTCCTTCCAAAGAAATCCCAGAGCTGATCTCCTTCAGAATGGACTGGTTGGATCTCCTTGCAGTCCAAGGGACTCTCAAGAGTCTTCTCCAACACCACAGTTCAAAAGCATCAATTCTTCGGTGCTCAGCTTTCTTCACAGTCCAACTCTCACATCCATACATGACCACAGGAAAAACCATAGCCTTGACTAGACGGACCTTTGTTGGCAAAATAATGTCTCTGCTTTTCAATAGCTATCTAGGTTGGTCATAACTTTCCTTTCAAGGAGTAAGTGTCTTCATGGCTGTAATTAACACCTGCAGTGATTTTGGAGCCCAAAAAAATAAAGTCTGACACTGTTTCCACTGTTTCCCCATCTACTTCCCATGAAGTGATGGGGATGCCATGATCTTCATTTTCTGAATGTTGAGCTTTAAACCAACTTTTTCACTCTCCTCTTTCACTTTCATCAAGAGGCTTTTTAGTTCCTCTTCATTTTCTGCCATAAGGGTGGTGTCATCTGCATATCTGAGGTTATTGATATTTCTCCCAGCAATCTTGATTCCAGCTTGTCCTTCTTCCAGCCCAGCGTTTCTCATGATGTACTCTGCATAGAAGTTAAATAAGCAGGGTGACAATATACTGCCTTGACGTAATCCTTTTCCTATTTGGAACCAGTCTGTTGTTCCATGTCCAGTTCTAACTGTTGCTTCCTGACTTGCATACAGGTTTCTCAAGAGGCAGGTCAGGTAGTCTCGTATTCCCATCTCTTCAAGAATTTTCCACAGTTTATTGTAATCCACACAGTCAAAGGCTTTGGCATAGTCAATAAAGCAGAAATAAATGTTTTCCTGGAACTCTCTTGCTTTTGTGATGATCCAGCAGATGTTGGCAATTTGATCTCTGGTTCCTCTGCCTTTTCTAAAACCAGCTTGAACATCTGGAAGTTCACAGTTCATGTATTGCTGAAGCCTGGCTTGGACAATTTTGAGCATTAATTTACTAGCGTGCAAGATGAGTGCAATTGTGCGGTAGTTTGAGCATTCTTTGGCATTGCCTTTCTTTGGGATTGGAATGAAAACTGACCTTTTCCAGTCCTGTGGCCACTGCTGGCCACAAACTTGCTGACATATTGAATGCAGCATTTTCACAGCATCATCTTTCAGGATTTGAAATAGCTCAACTGGAACTCCATCACCTCCACTAGCTTTGTTTGTAGTGATGCTGTCTAAGGCCCACTTGACTTTACATTCCAGGATGTCTGGCTCTAAGTGAGTGATCACACCATCGTGATTATCTTTAGGTACTAGTTATATATTAAATATATGGTTTGCAAATATTTTCTTCTGTTGTATAGCTTCTCTTTTCATCTTTTTAAGAAGGGTTTTCGTATAGCAATAGTTTTCATTTCGATATGGTCCATTGTATCAAATCTTCCTTTTACAGATTATACTTTCTGAGATGTTGAGTCTAAGAACTCTTTGTTTAGCCCTAGATTCCCCAAATATTCTCCTTTTTGTTTTTCTAATGGTTTTATTACATTTCTGTCAATGATCCATTTCTGGTTAATTTTTATATAAGTTATGGAGTTTAGATCAAGATTCATCCTTTTGCCTATACACCGGTTGCTCTGGCTGGCATCACTTGTTGAAAAGGCTAGTTTCCTCCATAAATTTATTTTTGCACCTTTGTCAAAAACTAGGTCAGCATATTTGTGTGGGTCTATCTCTAGGTTCTCTATTATGTTCTACTGATTTATGTATCTCTCTGCTTGTGCTTTTCAAATAAATGACAGAATAAGTTTGTCTATGTCATAAACAAATAACAAATAATTTTGCTTGGGTCTTGATAGGAATCAAATTAAACCTATAGACTACTTTGGGGAGAATTGCAAACTTCACTTTGTTGAGTCTTCCAAATGAAGGGTATATGCTTTCATTTATTTGAGTCCTTTTTTATTTCTTTCATCAGCATTTATTAATTTTCAGCATACAGATGCTACATGTATTTTGTTAAGTGTATACTGAAGTATTTTCAACTTAATTGCAGTTTCACATATATTATTAGAATATGAAAATGAGATTAATCTCTGTGTGTTGATCTTATATGCTATGACTTTAAAACACTAATTCTAGGATTGTTTTTTATTCATTTCTTAGGATTTTGCATGTAGACAGTCATGTCATCTGCAAACAGAAATTATTTCATTTTGTCATTTTGAGTCTGTATATGTCTTTATTCTTTCCCTTACTTACTTACTTTAGTGGCTAGAAGTCCCAGTACTGTGTTGAATAGAGTGCTGAGAGTAGATGTCCTTTCCTTGTTCCTCATTTTAGAGGAAAAGTGCTCAGTTCTGCACCATGAAGTATGATGTCAGTTGTAGGATTTTGTGTTTATCAAAGTGAGACAGTTCCTTAACTTACTGAAAGGTTTTATCATGAATGGGTGTTAGATTATATTAAATGTTTTTTCTATATCAACTGACACAACTATATGATTTTTCTTGATTTTTAAACAACTTTGTTGATATGATGAATTACACTGGTTGATTTTGGAATGATGAATTGGTCTTGCTTGCCTGGAATAAATCTACTTGATCATGGTATAATTCTTTTAAATCATGTTCATATTTGATTTGCTAAAGGATTTCTTTTTTAAAAAACTAAATTCATGAGATATATTGATCTGTAGTTTCTTCTGTGTACTATATCTGTCTGGTTGTTATCAAGGTAATAATAGACTGATAAAATGACTTGGAAAGTATTCCCTCTTCTATTTTCTGAAAGAAAAAAAAAGCTTGTGTAAAATTCGTGCTAAATCTTCTTTAAGTGTTTGGTAGAATTTTCCAGTTAAACCATCTGAGTCTGGAGATTTATTTTTCATAAACTTCTTCTTTATGAATCTAATTTTAAAAATATTATGAGGACTATTTGGATCATCTTTTTCATCTTGGTTGACTTTTGGTAGTTTGAGGGTTTTCAAGTAATTGATTAATTTATTCTTAGTTATCAAACTTATGATCATAGATCATAAAGTAGCTCATAGTTCAGTTCAGTTGCTTGGTCGTGTCCGACTCTGCAACCCCAGGGACTGTAGCACACCAGGCTTCCCTGTCCATCGCCAACTCCTGGAGCCTACTCAAACTCATGTCCATCACATTGGTGATGCCATTCAACCATCTCATCCTCTGTTGTCCCCTTTTCCTCCCACCTTTAATCTTTCCTAGCATCAGGGTCTTTTCAAATGAGTCAGCTCTTCCCATCAGGTGGCCAAAGTATTGGAGTTTCAGCTTCAGCATCAATTCTTCCAATGAATATTCAGGACTGATTTCCTTTAGGATTGACTGGTTGGATCTCCTTGCAGTCCAACGGACTCTCAAGAGTCTTCTCCAACACCACAGTTCAAAAGTATCAATTCTTCGGTGCTCAGCTTTCTTTATAGTCCAATTCTCACTTCCATACATGCCTACTGGAAAAACCATAGTTTTAACCAAGTACCTTTATTGGTAAAGTAATGTCTCTGCTTTTAAATATGCTGTCTAAGTTGGTCATAGTTTTTCTTCCAAGGAGCAAGTGTCTTTTAATTTCATGGCTGCAGTCACCATCTGCAGTGATTTTGTAGGCCAAAAAAACAAAGTCAGCCACTGTTTTCATTGTTTCCCCATCTATTTGCCATGACGTGATGGAATCAGATGCAATGATCTTTGTTTTTTGGATGTTGAGTTTTAAGCCAACTTTTTCACTCTCCTCTTTCACTTTCATCAAGAGGTTCTTTAGTTCTTCACTTTCTGCCATAAGGATGGTGTCATCTGCATATCTGAGGTTATTGATATTTATCCTGGCAATCTCGATTCCAGCTTGTGCTTGATTCAACCCAGCATCTCTCATGATGTACTCTGCATATAAGTTAAATAAGCAGGGTGACAATATACAGCCTTGACGTACTTCTTTCCCTATTTGGAACCAGTCTATTGTTCCATGTCCAGTTCTAACTATTGCTTCTTGACCTGCATACAGATTTCTCAGGCAGCAGTTCAGGTGGTCTGGTATTCCCATCTCTTCAAGAATTTTCCACAGTTTGTTGTGATCCACACAGTCAAAGGCTTTGGCATAGTCAATAAAGCAAGAGTAGATGTTTTCCTGGAACTCTCTTGCTTTTTCGATGATCCAGCGTATGTTGGCAATTTGATGTCTGGTTCCTCTGCCTTTTCTAAATCCAATTTGAATATCTAGAAGTTCATGGTTCATGCACTGTTGAAGCCTGGCCTGGAGAATTTTGAGCATTACTTTGCTAGTGTGTGAGATGAGTGCAATTGTGCGGTAGTTTGAGCACTCTTTGGCATTGCCTTTCTTTGAGATTGGAATGAAAACTGACCTTTTCCAGTCCTGTGGCCACTCCTGAGTTATCCAGATTTAGTGACATATTGAATGCAGCACTTTCACAGTATCATCTTTAAGATTTGAAATAGCTCAACTGGAATTCTGTCACCTCCACTAGCTTTGTTTGTAGTGATGCTTTCTAAGGCCCACTTGACTTCAGATTCCAGGATATCTGGCTCTAGGTGAGTGATCACACCATCTTGCTTATCTGGGTCATGATGATCTTTTTTGTATAGTTCTTCTTTGTATTCTTGCCACCTCTTCTTAATATCTTCTGCTTCTGTTAGGTCCCTACCATTTCTGTCCTTTATCGAGCCCATCTTTGCATGAAATGTCCCCTTGGTATCTCTAATTTTCTTGAAGAGATCTCTAGTCTTTCCCATTCTGTTTTTTCCCTCTATTTCTTTTCACTGATCACTGAGGAAGGCTTTCTTATCTCTCCTTGGTATTCTTTGGAACTCTGCATTCAGATGGGTACATCTTTCCTTTTCTCCTTTGCCTTTCACTTCTTTTCTCAGCTATTAGTAAGGCCTCATCAGACAACCATTTTGCCTTTTTGCATTTCTTTTTCTTGGAGATGGGCTTGATCACTGCCTCCTGTACAATGTCACAAACCTCCGTCCATAGTTCTTCAGGCACTCTGTCTATCAGATCTTATCCCTTGAATCTATTTGTCATTTCCACTGTAAGGGATTTGATTTAGGCCATTATCATCTTTTTGATAATTGCAGGATTTGTAGTGATATCTGCTATTTCCTTCCTGATTTTGATAATTGTCCCAGTGAAGAAGGGGAGTCTCTTTCAAGAGGAGGTGAGAGGCATCTTAGTCTGGCATTTGTTGTGATAGGGTCCCCTTCATGGTAACCCCCCACCTCAAGCTCCACGATGACCCTGGGCAGAGTATATGAGATCAGAGAGGCTTTGCGGCCAAGTCACATGTTGTAATGGGTCCCTTTGGCCTGTTTATCGCACTAGCTTTGGTACTTGGGGGGAGTGGAAGGGTAGTCCCTAGCCTGACAGCAACTGAGAGATCTTCTTGGCCATGTATTATTCGGAGGGTCTCTAGTTCTATTCCCCTTGCCCAACGTGTCAGGCTGATTTCAGAAGGATATTTTCAGAGGAGCTCCCTTTCAACCCAGAGGAGGAATGAGTCCACTTGGGCTGCCATCTACTGCTAGGTTGGGGGCCAGGGAAACGCCAAGTTTGAATCACCTTCTTCTGTTGGGTAGGACCTGCAAAATGCCTTGCCATTGTGCTGTTTTGTCTGTCTGGGGTCCCAAGCAAGTTTCCCTTCTTATCACCCATCAGGGTCTCCTCTGGCTGTCTTTTGAGTTATTTCCAGTGTAGTTAATATTTAGGGGAATGAGCAAGGAGAAAGAGGTCTCCACCATTCTGTCCAGACCAGAGTTTGTGTATATTTTTAAAAGAGGAGTTGTCGTTGGTTCTCAAATGTCTCCTATCTGTGTTTAAAAACTTCATCATTCCAGGGACCAGAGTCATTTTTGCACTCGTGGTTCCTAGCCATTGCTGCTTTGAAGCAGCCACATGATCCCCAAATTTCTTCTGTGACTTGGTGCCTGGATCTGTCATAGAAGCAGCTTGTGAGGATGAGTGGTCAACAGGTTATTGTTTGGGGAAAAACCAATAACAAAGTCAGTCAAGTCCCAACACATGGATAAATATCTTCAGTTAAATGTTTATATTATGAACATGGCCTTCCTTCTCTTTTCTCTTAAGCCTGTCTTAAGATTCATCTTAACTGGATCTAATGTGTCCATAAGACAAAGGAATGGGCTTCCTTGGTAGCTCAGTTAGTAAAGAATCCACCTGCAATGTGGGAGACCTGGGTTCGATCCCTGGATTGGGAAGATCCTCTGGAGTAGGGAATGGCTACCCACTCCAGTATTCTGACCTGGAGAATTCCATGGACTGTGTAGACCATGGGGTCACAAAGAGTCAGACACGACTGAGCCACTTTCACTTTCACTAAGACAAAGGAAAATATAAAGGGACTTATCTGGAGTCTTACCACACCTATTTACTAAAGGTTTTAGATTAATTTCCCCAAAAACTGAGTAATGAGAGCCTGTGTATTAAAATGCAGATTCAGTATTCAACAAGTGTATCATAAATCAGAATTATGATTTTACATGAATATAATAAAACTTAATGAGAATAAATGTAAAATCATATATTTAGGTACAAAATATTACTAAGTGAATACAGGTCAGGAAGCAATTTATCAACAGTTTTATTTGATAACCAGAATAAAAGATTTAGTTACTGTGACCTAAAAAGCTATGATAATACAAAATTAATACAAATTTTGGAACTGGGGCAAAAGCTGAAGATCCTTCATGCTCTATCATGGTGCTTCTCAAATTTTAATGTGCATGCAGATTACTTGGATATCCTGTACAGCAGAAGATTCTGATTTAGTAGACACTGCATGAGGCAGGAGATTCTGTAGTCAAAAAATCTCCAGATGATGCTAGTTCTGTTGATCAGGGAACCACCACACTTAGAGGAGCAAAGCCCTATACCATACAGATCACTTCTAGGGTGAGATATTCATTTATGAGCAATCACCACATCTTCAGAGAATCTTTGAGTAATAAATTTGTTCAGAGAACATAAGGCTGGATAGTTAGAAGTTAGACACTAAAAAAGAAAGTAGATCAAATTGGAAATGATGGTCATCTCTGATTGGCGTGATTCTAAAGGAGATTTATTTTATTTCCTTTCCTTGTATGTGTTTAATAAACATATTTCAATGACAAAAGAAGTTAGACACTAAGTTCCATGAGTATCAGTAGAAAGATCAACCTTTAATCAAGTAAGAGCTCGTTCAAATTGATAATATAAACCATCCAAAGACAAACTGACAAACAATTCTACAATGACAATAAAAAAATTTTTAAAAAATCACAGAAGACCAAACACAGATAATAATAAAAACTCAGTTGGTGGACAGGCAAACGTTTAAAAACTTGATAAAAATCCAGTGGGAAATAGGCATCTTTGGTAGAATATGAATTACAACAATCTTTTTGAAAAGTAATCCAGCATTATCTGTTAAAATACAAAATGTGCACATATACTTTGTCTCATCAATTCCAATTGTGAGAGTCTTCTCTAATGAAATAAACCTAGAATTAGGAAGATACTCACCAGTAAGTTCACTGTAACACTTTTTTGTGAAAAGAGCTTGGAAACAACCTGAATGTCCATCATCTAGTGACTGGGTAAACAGTGGCATATGCAATCGAAGGGAGAACTTTACATAAATACTTGGGTGGAATAATGAGGTAGGAAGCTCCTCATACTAGAATGTTCCATCAAAGGCTGTTAGAAATTCTTTCTGGGGAATTCTTTTAGAGAATTCTAAACATATTAGTCTGTGTGATTTCTTAGTTTCCTTCTGACTCAGAAATTCTATAATTCTATAAATTCAGCACAGTGGCCTCAATGAGAGAAAGGAAGGAAGGCAAGTTTTCTACCCTATTTTTATCTACTCTCCTTATTTTAGAGTTGGGACTTTGGGAGCAGTCGTAAGGGGTGAAATATTTTCATTAGCATGTATGCAGGCCACAAACTGAAGCTATTTCATTTAGATATATAATAAATGAAGAACAAATGGTTATTGGTTCTCTATGCCTAATTGTTGAAATAAGATCCATATTTCAAAAAATGCCTCTTTTA
This sequence comes from Bos mutus, assembly GCF_027580195.1. Lineage (NCBI taxonomy): Eukaryota > Metazoa > Chordata > Mammalia > Artiodactyla > Bovidae > Bos > Bos mutus. The sequence continues at coordinate 27,173,248 of NC_091623.1, forward strand.
TATTCATAGTCACTAGCAGAAAGTGACTAATTTGTGACTGTGCAGGGACACAGCATTAAACACCCTGAGCATATGGATAAGTGACTCTGTGTGTCTAAGATGGATGGAGCCCGACGCCTGCTCCTTTGCCAGGAGCGTGGGCCAGCATAAATGTACTCAGGAAGCAGAGAAAGCCATCTCCTTGTGTACTGGACGGGGGTGAGCAGCCGGACGCCTGCATTTCCCTCCATCAGTGATTTGCAATCTGTGATACTTCCTCAGAGGTGCTTCGGGGGCCCAGCAAGCATTCATTGCAAGTGTTTGAAATATGTTCAAATAGTTATTTTTAAGACTGTAATTAAAAACTAGCTAGCAAACACATTCAAATATGATACATATCCAATTTTAACACACTGGAAACCATCAAAATATGAATATACATTCTCACTGATTGGCTGTTTAACAAGTATCATGAATGTCAAAGCATGAAATAAGGTTGTGTATTAAAATTCTATTGTTTGTTTTATGATTCAGTATAATTTGGAAGATAGGAAATTTCACTGCTAAAGCTCTTGATAATCCCTGCCCCAAAACACAAGCAAGGGAAAACAGGAAAGTAAAGGTAGGGTGAGTGAAGCTCGAAACATTTCTGTTAGAGTGATTTCTTCACATAACTCTCAAATCTTTCAGTTACTTATTTATTTATTCATTTGGCTGCACTGGGTCTTGGCTACAGCCCGTAGGGTCTTCATTGTGTCATGCAGGATCTGTCATTGCGGTGCACGGACTCTCTAGTTATGATGCACAAGTTCTGGCACAGGGATTTCAGTACTTGGGGCACAAGGGCTCTGGAGTTGCAGGCTCACCAGTTGTGGCTCAGACTTAGTTACTGTGCAGCATGTGAGATCTTAGTTCCCCTCCCAGGGATGGAACCCATGGCCCCTGCATTACAAGGCAGATTCTTAACCACTGGACCACCAGGAAGTCCTTAGTCCTCAAATCTTTAAATGGTCCTTACTTCCTTCAGAACACCCCACCTTAAAATATAAAAGCTCTTTATCCCACTGGAGAATATCTGTTTTGTTCTTTTCAGTATCTGGTCATCCTTCTTCCCTGATTCTTATTTTATGCTGTCATTTGGGGCGGAGGAGGGAGTTGTTACTGGGAGTTGGAGTTAAGTTAAATGTTGGTAAATGACTTGCACGACAGTTTCTATTTGAAAGAAAGGAGTTCCTCTTGAAATAGTTCTTTTTCTATTGCAAATGTATTTTGAGAAATTAAGTGAGCTAGGAAACTTTCCAACACAGACCTAGAGTTTGAGTGTTTTGGTTCAGATTCTAGTTCCACCATCTTTATGGTACAGTGTAACACGCGCACCTTTTCTAAGTGCTGCTGTTTCCCTTTCAGCAATCTGGGGATAATATTAGTACTGTCACGACAGGGTTCTTGTGAAGGAAACAATATCCAGAAAGTATTTAGCATGGTATCTAGCATGGGATAAGCATTCCACATATATTAATGCCACTATTGTTTTGTACATTTTTTTGCCCAAATTTAAATACTATGAGAACTATGGATACCAAGGAGAAGAATAAAGGGGAAGGCTAAGAGGCACTCTGTGTGCAATCATTTATGCTATAGAATTGTCATAAGACTTTTGCATTTATTATTTTATTCCTCAATAAAACTTTGTGATTAAAAACCAATGTTCTGAGAAGACACCAAACAGCAAGTGATGAAGGTAGAAGACAGCAGATAGAAATGAGGTCTTTTAAGGTAAATCTAGTACTCTTTCATACTCCCCATGAAGTTCTCCAGGCAAGAATACTGGAGTGGGTTGCCATTTCCTTCTCCAGTGGACCATGTTTTGTCAGAATTCTTCACTATGACCGGTCCATCTTGGGTGGCCTGCATGGCATGGCTCATAGCTTCACTGAGTTACACAAGCATCTTCACCATGATGAGGCTGTGATCCATGAAGGGGTTGACCAAACTTGGGAAGATAGTGGACGACAGAGGAGCCTGGTATGTTGCAGTACATGGAGTTGCACAGAGTTGGACGACAGAGGAGCCTGGTATGTTGCAGTACATGGAGTTGCACAGAGTTGGACACGACTTAGTGACTGAGAAACAGTACTCTTTCTTCTATGGTGTGCCTTCTGTCATAGTTGCAAGACAGAGCTGTTAAAGTTAATAACAGGTTGCTGGGTTTTTTCTGCTCATTATTTTTCATAGGTATGGAATTCTGATGCCCCCTAGATGATAACTAATGCTGGCCATTTTTCACTCCTCTGATATTAATTTTTGTGTAAATATAAGACAGTTGGTAACCCCTTCACTGCATGAAGCAGAGGAGGGAAGAATTTCACAAAAGGAAGATGTTACTTCAGTTGGGAAAACAAAACAAAATAACCTCACTTACTTTAACAGACAAAATGTTATATAGGAAATTGGTTGAAAGGCACTGGAGGACTGAAAAGGCAAACGGGGACACACGGAGTTAATACAGAGAAACTCAGTGTAGGAAGCAACTTTCACCCATAGGACCAGAGAAACACAGGGCAGAATCTGGGATCATTAACCCGTAAGTTTGGAGGAGGAGCCCAGATTCCTCCTCCCTTATCAAGCCTTGTCATTTCTCTTGAGCGCCCTCTATTGGCAGAGCCTCAGTAGCAACCGGATGACAAAGCAGAAAATGGCGGAGTCCCCAGCTCCAGCCTCACAGGCAGGTTTGGAACTGAGAGGCAGTCGCTTAGTAACCAGTACCGATGTATGCACGCACCGTCATGGTTAAGTGCGATTAATATATAAGATGTATGTTACAGGATGAATTGTGTCCCTCCTAACTGATATGTTGAAACCTCACCTTCTAGTACCTTAGAATATAACTGTATGTGGAGATAGGCCTTTAAAGAGGTATAAGGTAAAGGGGGCTGTGAGGGTAGGCCCGAATCCTTTATGACTGGTGTTCTTACAGGAGATCAGGACACAGCACAGATCAAGGGACAGCTGTGGAAGGACACAGCAGAAGAGGTGGCCATATGCAAGCCAAGGAAAGCAGCCTGAGAATGAAACTAAGCAGACTGATACCTCGGTGTTGGACCTCTAACCTCTAGAACTGTTCAGTTCAGTTCAGTTCAGCTGCTCAGTCTTGTCTGACTCTTTGCAACCTCATGAACTGCAGCACACCAGGCCTCCCTGTCCATCACCAACTCCCAGAGTTCACTCAAACTCATGTCCATCAAGTCAGTGATGCCATCCAGCCATCTCATCCTCCGTCGTCCCCTTCTCCTTCTGCCCCCAATCCCTCCCAGAGTTAGGATCTTTTCCAATAAGTCAACTCTCCACATCAGGTGGCCAAAGTATTGGAGTTTCAGCTTCAGCATCAGCCCTTCTAATGAACACCCAGGACTGATCTCCTTTAGTATGGACTGGTTGGATCTCCTTGTAGTCCAAGGGACTCTCAAGAGTCTTCTACAACACCACAATTCAAAGGCATCAATTCTTTGGTGCTCAGCTTTCTTCACAGTCCAACTCTCACATCAATACATGACCACTGGAAAAACCATAGCCTTAACTAGACGGACCTTTGTTGGCAAAGTAATGTCTCTGCTTTTTAATATGCTATCTAGGTTGGTCATAACTTTCCTTCCAAGGAGTAAGCATCTTTTAATTTCATGGCTGCAGTCACCATCTGCAGTGATTTTGGAGCCCCCCAAAATAAAGTCTGACCCTGTTTCCACTGTTTCCCCATCTATTTCCCATGAAGTGATGGGACCAGATAATAAATTTCTGGTGTTTAATCCACCCAGTCGGTAGCATTTTGCTACAGTAGCCCTAGCCCACTAATACCGTGTGCTACAGAAGAAGCAATTATTTTATACTGGATGTCCTCTAGACTCCATTATATTCAATTGTTTTTATTGCTATTTACATTATATATTATCTCAACTCTTCAGCCCCTATCTGTCTTCATTTCCACTGGATTAGGTTCTTATGTCCCATTCAAATTATACCCAATTAATTTACCTACCACCGGTTTTCCTACCTTCAGTTTGTCCTGCCTGCACAGAATAACCCCGATTACTCCATAGCTTAAGCCTTTTAATTCACTTCCTATAAACTGTAGATTAATGCCCAAATTCCTGTGTATGGATTCCAGGCTGCTTCTCCTCCTTCTGTCCTGCCAGATCTCATCTGCTGAAGTCTCTCAGAGCCTTTGTCTTAATATCATATATAGCAAGGTGGTTTACGGGTGAGGGCTTAGAGTTTGGAGCTATAGAAAAGCAAAATGTATATAAAATGGAAGAATTACCACAATCCATCAACATGCTAGGAATCAGCAAACTGAAATGGACTGGAATGGGTGAATTTAACTCAGATGACCATTATATCTACTACTGCGGGCAGGAATCCCTCAGAAGAAATGGAGTAGCCATCATGGTCAACAAAAGAGTCCGAAATGCAGTACTTGGATGCAATCTCAAAAATGACACAATGATCTCTCTTTGTTTCCAAGGCAAACCATTCAATATCACAGTAATCCAAGTCTATGCCCCAACCAGTAATGCTGAAGAAGCTGAACGGTTCTATGAAGACCTACAAGACCTTTTAGAACTAACACCCAAAAAAGATGTCCTTTTCATTATAGGGGACTGGAATGCAAAAGTAGGAAGTCAAGAAACACCTGGAGTAACAGGCAAATTTGGCCTTGGAATACGGAATGAAGCAGGGCAAAGACTAATAGAGTTTTGCCAAGAAAATGCACTGGTCATAACAAACACCCTCTTCCAACAACACAAGAGAAGACTCTACACATGGACATCACCAGATGGTCAACACCGAAATCAGATTGATTATATTCTTTGCAGCCAAAGATGGAGAAGCTCTATACAGTCAGCAAAAACAAGACCAGGAGCTGACTGTGGCTCAGACCATGAACTCCTTATTGCCAAATTCAGACTTAAATTGAAGAAAGTAGCGAACACCACTAGGCCATTCAGGTATGACCTAAATCAAATCCCTTATGATTATACAGTGGAAGTGAGAAATAGATTTAGGGGCCTAGATCTAATAGACTGCCTGATGAACTATGGAATGAGGTTCATGACATTGTACAGGAGACAGGGATCAAGACCACCCCCATGGAAAAGAAATGCCAAAAAAGCAAAATGGCTGTCTGGGGAGGCCTTACAAATAGCTGTGAAAAGAAGAGAAGCAAAAAGCAAAGGAGAAAAGGAAAGATAGAAGCATCTGAATGCAGAGTTCCAAAGAACAGCAAGAAGAGATAAGAAAGCCTTCTTCAGCGATCAATGCAAAGAAATAGAGGAAAACAACAGAATGGGAAAAACTAGAGATCTCTTCAAGAAAATCAGAGATACCAAAGGAACATTTCATGCAAAGATGGGCTCGATAAAGGACAGAAATGGTATGGACCTAACAGAAGCAGAAGATATTAAGAAGAGATGGCAAGAGTACACAGAAGAACTGTACAAAAAGGATCTTCATGACCCAGATAATCACGATGGTGTGATCACTGACCTAGAGCCAGACATCCTGGAATTTGAAGTCACGTGGTCCTTAGAAAGCATCACTACAAACAAAGCTAGTGGAGGTGATAGAATTCCAGTTGAGCTACTCCAAATCCTGAAAGATGATGCTGTGAAAGTGCTGCACTCAATATGCCAGCAAATTTGGAAAACTCAGCAGTGGCCACAGGACTGGAAAAAGTCAGTTTTCATTCCAATCCCAAAGAAAGGCAATGCCAAAGAATGCTCAAACTACCGCACAATTGCACTCATCTCACACGCTAGTAAAGTAATGCTCAAAATTCTCCAAGCCAGGCTTCAGCAATATGTGAACCGTGAACTTCCTGAGGTTCAAGCTGGTTTTAGAAAAGGCAGAGGAACAAGAGATCAAATTGCCAACATCCGCTGGATCATGGAAAAAGCAACAGAGTTCCAGAAAAGCATCTATTTCTGCTTTATTTGCTATGCCAAAGCCTTTGACTGTGTGGATCACAATAAACTGTGGAAAATTCTGAAAGAGATGGGAATACCAGACCACCTGATCTGCCTCTTGAGAAATTTGTATGCAGGTCAGGAAGCAACAGTTAGAACTGGACATGGAACAACAGACTGGTTCCAAATAGGAAAAGGAGTACGTCAAGGCTGTATATTGTCACCCTGTTTATTTAACTTATATGCAGAGTACATCATGAGAAACGCTGGACTGGAAGAAACACAAGCTGGAATCAAGATTGCTGGGAGAAATATCAATAACCTCAGATATGCAGATGACACCACCCTTATGGCAGAAAGTGAAGAGGAACTCGAAAGCCTCTTGATGAAAGTGAAAGTGGAGAGTGAAAAAGTTGGCTTAAAGCTCAACATTCAGAAAGCGAAGATCACGGCACCCGGTCCCATCACTTCATGGGAAACAGATGGGGAAACAGTGGAAACAGGGTCAGACTTTATTTTTCTGGGCTCCAAAATCACTGCAGATGGTGACTGCAGCCATGAAATTAAAAGATGCTTACTCCTTGGAAGGAAAGTTATGTCCAACCTAGATAGCATATTAAAAAGCAGAGACATTACTTTGCCAACAAAGGTTTGTCTAGTCAAGGCTATGGTTTTTCCTGTGGTCATGTATGGATGTGAGAGTTGGACTGTGAAGAAGGCTGAGCACTGAAGAATTGATGCTTTTGAGCTGTGGTGTTGTAGAAGACTCTTGAGAGTCCCTTGGACTGCAAGGAGATCCAACCAGTCCATTCTGAAGGAGATCAGCCCTGGGATTTCTTTGGAAGGAATGATGCTAAAGCTGAAACTCCAGTACTTTGGCCACCTCATGCGAAGAGTTGACTCATTGGAAAAGACTCTGACGCTGGGAGGGATTGGGGGCAAGAGGAGAAGGGAACGACAGAGGATGAGATGGCTGGATGGCATCATTCACTCGATGGACGTGAGTCTCAGTAAACTCCAGGAGTTGGTGATGGACAGGGAGGCCTGGTGTACTGTGATTCATGGGGTTGCAAAAAGAGTCGGACATGACTGAGCGACTGATCTGATCTGATCTGATCTGATCAGTTCTATGATGAATTCCACTCAGCATTCTGTTTCTGATAGAGGATCTAAAAGTTAAGAGACAGTTAGGACTTTCAGAGGGCTGGCCCATCTTCCAAGTGTCTCGTGAAAATCTGCAGAGGGACTAAAAGCATGCCTACCTAGTAGGAATTAATCAGGGGTTAATTCAGAAAGGGAAGAGAAGAAGAGGAATAATAAGAGCTCCAACTGGCCAGGCACCTATGATGTTAGCCAGTCACTGTGTTAAGCCCTCTGTATACGTTATGTATACCATGTAAGTCTCAAGCAAAACACCCTAAGGTATTTTTATCTCCATATTACAGAACAAGCTCAAGATCATTGAGGTAGGAAAGCTGCCTTCAAGCCAAGATTTATTAGAGTTTAAAGCCTATGATCTTTTCACTGTGTCAAGCTGCCTCAGCTATTACTGAACATAGAGTGTTATTTGTTTCTATAATTGCTCTGGTTATTTAAGCAATAGAGTTTTGCTTTCAGAAAATAAGACCCTCATTCAATTCACCACATCAGCTAGTAAAGCAGCTCTTTGTATAGAAAGCAAAATTAACCTATATTTAATAGCAACCCATTATAGCTGCCAGGGGCATTGTCTCTGTAGCACAGAAGGTCTATTGCAGGTGCCTAGAGTTGCAGCAACATAATAATGCATTTTGTCTTTCAAAGGGTAAAGACCTAGGATTGAAAGTGGTTGGCTGGGGAGACTGATGAAGACTTCTGACTAGTAAAAGAATAGTCCTGCTGGTAAGTATAAGAAGAAACTGTTAGAAATATTATTTCTGGATTGGCTGCTGCACATATAAGTTGGTAAATATTTTGAGTGTCCTCTTTGTGAGTAGAGAATAGTTTGGGCACAGAACAAAATGGCTGTTTCTTTGACTTGTTAAATGCATCTGTCTTTTAAGCAGAAAAGTGGGTAGAAAATGAGTAATAAGAATGTTGAGCTTAATGAATCCTGATACATGGCAAATCTACTGACAATTTCAGCTCTGTGGACATGTTCAAAGAGATTTCATCTTCAAGAAATAGTTCGAGATCAATCAGGAGGAAACTGTTGATGGAGAAACACTGAAGATCAATTCCTGATACCACTAAGGTGAGGGTATTCTTTGTTGCTAGTAACATATGGTATTTAAATAAGGAATATTCTGGCAGATTTGCTTAGCTGTTTCGGAAAAGCTTCAGTTCTCATGGAAAGTAGTCTTTCTTACATATAATCTTTCTTGCAGTATTTAATGTAGAAGACATAGCACAGTGCTTGTCACAGGTGTAGTTCAGCTTTCTTGTCCTTATTGAAACTCTAGCTGTTCAGACTTTTGTTCCACAATCCAGCCACCACCTGGGTGTAATTACCTAAACTGTAATCACTTCAGAGGAAACAATAGCTTCTAGAATGCTGTTATTTCTTTTATTAACCAAAACCTGTACATACAATTAAGTTAGATGTTCTAACCTATGTTAAATTTATATTTTCTTCATTAAAATAAGATAGCAGTTCAGGAGGTTTTGCCATTTGATACCTGTAGTTGTCCAAGTCTAATAATTTCAATGCCGATAAGGAAAAAGGTGCTTTTACCAACTGGATGAAAGTGCAGTAAAATGGCCAGAAAAATTATTTATATTCAGATCCCAAGAGAGTAATCCATTTACACTCAGAAGCATGAAATCTGATTGCCCTTTTCTCTAATGTGAAACACCATGTACTACAATTTATTGACTATAAAACTACTCATCCATGGTCAAAGTATTTTGTGCCATGATTTCTTAATGAAATTTTCTGAGAAAGGATTGGTGTGAAATTGATCAACAGTTACCCCATATGGAGAAAGTCCCACCCCCATTTTTTAGCTCTGCATAGAAAGAGAAGTCAACGGTGCCCCACTCCAGTACTCTTGCCTGGAATATCACTTGGACAGAGGAGCCTGGTGGGCTGCAGTCCATGGGGTCACGAAGAGTCAGACACGACTGAGTGACTTCACTTTCACTTTTCATTTTCATGCATTGGAGAAGGAAATGGCAACCCACTCCAGTGTTCTTGCCTGGAGAATCCCAGGGACGGGGGAGCCTGGTGGGCTGCCGTCTATGGGGTTGCACAGAGTCGGATACGACTGAAGCGACTTAGCAGCAGCAGCAGCAACATAGAAGGAAGACCTCCATAAAAATGGTAATGGAATTCTGCATTTCACTTTCATAATTTATTTGAAAATGAAAGCAGTAATTTTTTAGGCCTCCAGAATCACTAAGTTGTCTTCCCACATATTCTTTTTTCTTCCCTGTTTGTTGTAAAGATAGATGTTTTCTTTTCCAGCTTTTCTAGCTTATTACTTCAACTACCCTTCCTTCCAATGACCTTTTCATTCAGGAAACAGTGAGTTCAGTTACAATACTTTAAAGATAGTAGATTTCTAAGTAATGTTAAATTCACTCCCTGTGAATCAATTTAGATTCATCTAATGCTCATATTACAAAAATTGATGTACTAAATTGCCAAATGTTCCATAAACTTTTCAAAGAGGTTGAAGTAAAGTGTTTGGGTCTTATATAAATAAACACTTTTGTAAAAATTCCCAATTTTCCACAATTTGAATTTGAATAGAGATATATTTCCTTTCAGTCTCATAGCGTGTCAGTGCTTTTTATTATTTGAAAACTGGTTTGTGTAAAACTAGGAGGTTTAAGTTTTCATTTTCAAAATGTTTTGAGTCTTGGGAATTCATTTCTTCTTTCAAGAAATTATAAAGCCATTGAGTTTATATTAAATGCCACTTTTCACTTAGTCTGAAAGTCATTTTTACATTTGCCATTAAATTTATTTCCACTTGGAAATAGAACATTTCATCTGAATCTGCATTTGTTGACAGTTGGGAAGAAACAGGAACAGTTTCTAGAGCAAATGGTTTAGTCACAATCTTAGGAGGAAAGGATATTTTGTTTTAGGTTAAGGGATTCTTTTAATGGCAGAATTTATCTGCATCAAGGATCATGAGAATACAATAATTTTCAACATAATTATGTTTCTTTGAGTATGTTCAGTCTAGTACAAGAGTCTTGCTAAATAACCAGCTCTCACCTCTCTTTGACAAGGATCTTTCTTTGATTACAAGAAAGCCAAATTTAGTCCTCTGCACTCCAGACAAGTGTTCCTTATAATAGGAACTGTCAGTTATAATCACTTTACATGGGTTTTAAAAGAGTGTTACCAAGAACAATAATTTGAAGTTTCTAATTAGATGTGTATAACAGAACCGAGGCAGGCTTAGCCAAGTAAGAGTGTTGGACTTTACCTACAATTTGACTTTACAATTTGGACTTTACCTATACTATTTCTGGCATTCTAGTAACTAATCTAGTGTGTGTGTGTGAAGTCGCTGTAGTAACTAGTATTAAAAAATCAAGAAATTTTATAATTTTTCAAGGCTTCCCTGGTGGCTCAGAGGGTAAAGAATCTGCCTGGAATGCAGGAGACCCCGGTTCAATTCCCCAGATTGGGAAGATCTTCTGGAGAAGGGCTTGGCAACCCACTCCAGTATTCTTGCCTGGAAAATTCCATGGACAGAGGAGCCTGATGGGCTACAGTCCACAGGATCGCAAAGAATCGGACATGACTGAGCGACTAACACACACACATAAATTTCCAAAATATTGTTGTTTTTCCAGAGCAAGCTGAGTTAATGAGCTATCTAGCTCCTTGTTACGTAGCGTATGGTTCAGGAACCCACCTGGTGTTGTCTGGGAGTTTGTAGGAAATGCAGAGTCTCAGACCTGTGGAATGCTCTTCTTTAATGAATCCCCCAGGTGTTGCATGAGCATAGTAACGTTTGAGAAGCAGCATATAGTGAACGTGGGTACTCGGAAGGGCTGAAGAATGTTTATTGCAGAGAGTGTCCCTGTTTATGTGTGAGGCAGGCTGCTGTGCAGCAAATGGTCTGCAGGTGCACGGAGGCAATGACCGCCCGAGGGTGGGGACTGGCGCAGCCAGAACCCGGGGCAGCCCCTGCAGGTGCAGGCGACCTTGCCCACTGACCCCCAGGCATCACACAGATCACATCATTAGCTGTGTGCGCTGCTACCTGGAAAGGCAACAGAATGCAGCTCAGATGAATTAGATTTAATGGGGGTATATTTTCCTGAGAAGGATTAGAGACAGAAAGTGTAGAGAAGCAGTAAACCGCTGCTCTTAGAAAAAAAGTGAGAGTGAAATCACTCAGTCATGTCCGACACTTTGCGACCCCATGGACTGTAGCCTGGCAGGCTCCTCCGTCCACGAGATTTTCCAGGCAAGGATACTAGGGGGTGGGTTGCCTTTCCGTCTCCAGCGGATCTTCCCGACCCAGGGATCGAATTTGGGTCTCTCACATTGCAGGCAGACTCTTTACCATCTGAGCCACCAGGGAAGCCGATGCTCTCGGGCAGAGACAACTCAGCAGTGGGGAAGCCAGGATGAGACAAGGTTTGGTTGCGTTCTCCAACTCCTTACATAGTTAAATAAGCAGAACTTAAACAATAATCACATGATGTTGGAACAATAGCTCCTGCCTGGCGGATTTGTCGTTCATAGCTCTTGCTTTAAGATAAAGTAGCAGAGCCAAAAACATGCATAAATTTTTTCAGCAGTAAATCCTTGACAATGGCAACGGAAGGATCACTGAATAATACGATAAAGAGCAAATCAGAAAAAGCATTTCTCTAAGCTGTATTTGTCAAAATATTTGTCCTGTGCTTTGAAGAGGGCAGCTTCAACATTGATATAAGAGCCCAACTCCATTGCGATTGTTATTGCTGTAAATGGCCTTGTGCTTTAGTAAATTTTTCAGTTAATATTTTAACTCTTGTTCCTTAGTATGGGTCGGCCTTTTTCAATTAATATGTGTATTTTTTAATTTTAAAGGGACAAAACTAAAGAATTCCACAGTCTTGGCCTCTCAGAGCACAGCAGTGGCCTCCAATTGACTTCTCTAGGTACAGTTTCCCTCTTTTCAACCCGTTACCCACGTAGCTGTCGGAGAGAAAATTTGCAAATACAAATCCTTTAATGCCACCTTTCTGCTTATACTTCTCCAATGATAATTGCATCGCTTTACGGAGAGTTGAAACTCTTTCACGTGATTCTCATGGTATTTCTTAAGTCTCAGCTTCCTTTACAATCTCACGCCCACCAGCATTCCAGCCACATCATCAGCTGAGTTCCCCACACGTGCAGGGCTTTATGATGCCTCGCGCCTTCTTTGCACCTGCCGTCTCTTCAGCTATAATGCGCTTCTCCTCCTCTGTTCACTTGGGTAAACCTTTCTCATCCTTGAGACCTCAGCCCCAGTGCCGACCCCTCTTGGAAAGTCCTCTTCTTTACTTCCTTTCTACTGAGTTGTTCCTCTGGAGCCCTGTATACGTCTTGATCGTGGATTTCTCATAGGATTTTGAAATTCAGACCAGCCCTGTGAGCGTGCAAGCTGTATAGTTTACACAGAACTCTGCTGTCTGGAGGGCCCTGTACTTTACCTCACGCTCTGGTATCACCTCTTTGAAATTCCTGATAATTTCATCTTTAAATTTGTGTTTTGAAGTGAACTCCCATAGGACAAGGGAATGTACCCCTGAGCAGAGGACACCCATGCAGTGTGTGTGTGTCATTCTTTAAGCAGCTCCATCCACCTAAAACGTTGGCAACTCCGGGACTCCCTAGGTGGCTCAGTGGTAAAGAATCTGCCTGCCGTTGCGGGAGGTGTCAGAGACATGGGTTCGATCCCTGGGTCAGGAAGTTCCCCCGGAAAAGGAAATGGCAACCCTCTCCAGTATTCTTGCCTAGAAGATCCCATGGACAGAGGAGCCTGGTGGGCTACAGTCCATGGGGTCACTAGACATGACTCAGCAACTGAGCATGCACGTCTACTACTGAGTAAGCAGTGGTATTTACAAGCCCAAAAGGACATGCTTTCTTTTCCAGCTAGAACTTGCTTTGAAGACAGAAAGAAGCCAGTGATGTTCTAACAAGGAAGAATGAGCAAGGAATCCTATCTTCCTTCCTACTCTTCTCAACGTCCCTGTGTTAGCAACCACTCACACCAGAAATGATAGCACAGGGGAAAAAAGGGAAAGGTAGGCAGCCCACAGTCCCTTTACTTCCATCCCTTACTGATTCGCCAGGACACTAAAGGCAGAGAGTACACGCGTGGCAAGAAGCTTTACATTATAGGGTTAATGGGGACTTTTATTCTGATTTTTTAAAGAGAGGTTTCACACTTTCATGCTGCAGCTGACCCTGCTGACCCAGTCATAGTCTCTGCTGTCCTTATCTGTGTGCCTCATTAGATTAGGGGTTTCCTGAAGGGGGGAGAGTGTTTTTCACCTGAGTATTCCTATTGCTTTCACGAAGCAAACTCTCACATGATGAATTTTAAAAGGCAACTGTGGCTAATCTTAATGTTTCTAGAAAAGGAGCAACAAAATAAACAACTCTCATACCAGAATGAAAGTGAAAGAAAGTGAAGTTGCTCAGTCGTGTCCGACTGTTTGCGACCCCATGGACTGTAGCCTACCAGGCTTCTCTGTCCATGGGATTTTCCAGGCAAGAGTACTAGAGTGGGGTGCCATTTCCTTCTCCAGGGGATCTTCCTGACCCAGGGATCGAACCCAGGTCTCCTGTGTTGTGGGCAGATGCTTTACCCTCTGAGCCACCAGGGAAGCCCTGAAGGAGTGCCTGACAAAGTACCTTTTGTCTTCAAGGTGCCAATATGGGGTAGGGAGGAGAAAACCAAACCCCCAATCAGTTGGTGCTGGTTTTGAACATCTGCTGTATCTGTGCTAGGTGTGTGAGAGAGCCACATTATATCTAAGAGTCCATCATGAGGTCTGGCTGCTTCCTCCCAGAAACAGGATAAATGGTGAGGACTTAATGCTCACAGGAGATATGTATATACATGCAGCATCACAGGGGCCAGGGGCCAGGAGATCTGCCTAAGATACCAAAGTGGATGTCTATGTACACAGAGAAAAGCATGATTCCTGCATGGGCAACTCAGGGTGAGGTGGAAAAATCCTGGTAAATGGTCTGGCTTCAGCCTCAAGGCCAGGCTGTAGCCCAAGCCCCCAGATTCCTATCAAGCAGGTATTGTCTGGAGTGTTTGTGTGCGTAGACCTGGGGCCTGGTCACCAGGGAGATAGAGACTCAACAGCAGAACCGCAGGTCCCAGGAAGGACAACTGAAAGGATCAGGACCCTGGTCTTGGAAGGCAGTGGAGTCACAGAAGTTTCAACAATTCAGGAAGGTTCTCAGAACAGTATCTCAGACAGGACCAAAGCAGGAAACTGACCCACAACCAAGGCCAAGGATGGAATATGGGGAACGAACAAGCAGGGACCATGGTGGGTTCGGGTACTTAGTTGGGGAGTGGCTCAGACCCTGTGGGCATCGGTGAGTCCAGCTGAGAAGGAGACCTAGAGGCTAAAGACATTGTTTAAGGAATGGAGGGGAAGAAAGCAGGGGATATGCACAGAACTTAGATAGGAAACTTACAGTTTAGTTGCAGAAAGAAAACAAACACACGCAAAACAAAATAGGGTTGAACTCAGCCTAACACTGGAGAAGGCAATGGCACCCCACTCCAGTACTCTTGCCTGGAAAATCCCATGGATGGAGGAGCCTAGTAGGCTGCAGTCCATGGGGTCGTTAAGAGTCGGACACGACTGAGCGACTTCACTTTCCCTTTTCACTTTCATGCACTGGAGAAGGAAATGGCAACCCACTCCAGTGTTCTTGCCTGGAGAATCCCAGGGATGGGGGAGCCTGGTGGGCTGCCATCTATGGGGTCGCACAGAGTTGGACACGACTGAAGTGACTTAGCAGCAGCAGCAGCCTAACACATTAGAGCCAAATAATGAAGTTCACTTTTTAAGTAGTATGAACATCAAAGTGGATTGGAGGAGTGAGTGAAGGCTTCCGGGAGGAGGTGGCACGAGACTTGAATATTAGAGAGACTCAGTCCAGGCAGGAAGGCTGTAATAAACCCACAGGAAGCTGATCTCTGTGGCGGTGATCTCCATAAAGGATCTCTGCCTGGGAGTATGGAACCCTGGGGAGGCCGGTGTGTAGGCTGACACTCCTCCATACATGGCCATGTCCTAGAACCTGCGAACATTAGCTCACGTGGCAAGAAGAACAGCAGATGAGATCCGATTATGAGGTGGGCTGATTATCTGTGTGAGCTCAGGGCAATTCACAGCAGCCCTTAGAAGACAGATGCCAGCCAGGTCAGAGGAGAGGGAAGCAGAGATTGGAGTGATGTGCTTTGAAGATGGAGGAAACAACGTCAAACTAAGGAATGCAGGCAGCTACCAAAAGCACAGAAAGCAAGGAAACAGATTCCCCCTCAGACCCTCCAGGGGGAACCCCTGTGACCACCTTGACGTTAGCAGTCAGACTGATTTTTGACTTTCTAACCTTCGAAACCATAAGAGAATAAATCTGTGTCATGTTAAGCCACTGAGAGTGTGCTAATCTGTTACAGCAGCAATGGGAAGCTCACAGAGGTGCTGAAGAACACGGACTAAGATGCTTAGCCCTTTACAATCAAAAGGCTATGCCAAGTAAAACCAGATGCAACCAAGTGAGTGATAGAACTTGCTGAGACCCTCTTCCCTCCTCCACACAGATCACAGAGGGGGCTTCGACCTCACCCCAGTCAGCCCACAGCCCAGTGTCCCGAGCCCTTGGGTGCCAGCAGGTCTGGGATAGGTCAAGTGCTGGGAGTTTGGTTTGGGGCAAGGTCTCTCTTCCTGGCTTGCCAAAAGCTGCCTTGCCACTGTGACCTCACGGAGCTTTTCCTCTTTGTGCGTGTGGAGAGAGACGTCCCTTGTGTCTCTTCTGACAGGACCCCCGTCCTATCAGATCCACCCTTATGATCTCACTGGGCTTTAATCCTCCTTCAAGAGCCTGTCTCCAAATACAGTCACACTGGGGGTTCAGTTCAGTTTAGTCACGTCTGACTATTTGCAACCCGATGAATTGCAGCATGCCAAGCTTCCTTGTCCATCACCAACTCCCAGAGCTTAATCAGTCTCTTGTCCATTGAGTCAGTGATGCCATCCAGTCATCTCATCCTCCATTGTCTCCTTCTCCTCCTGCCTTCAATCTTTCCTAGCATCAGGGTCTTTTCAAATGAGTCAGTTCTTCACATCAGGTGGCCAAAGTATGGGAGTTTCAGCTTCAGCATCAGTCCTTCCAATGAATATTCAGGACTGATTTCCTTTAGGATGGACTGGTTGGATCTCCTTGCAGTCCAAGGGACTCTCAAGAGTCTTCTCCAACACCACAGTTCAAAAGCATCCATTCTTCAGCGCTCAGCTGTCTTTATAGTCCAACTCTCACATCCATACATGACCACTGGAAAACATAGCTTTTAGCGCTCCAAAATACGAATGGGGGTTGGGGGGGGGGTGACATAATTCAGTCTGCATCAGATGTTGACAGTCAGGATAGCACCATTTTTTACTTCTAGGGTCCATGACCTCATAGTTATTATTGTGATGAAGACCATATCAGAAAACAATATGAAAAATACTTTCAGGACACCTTTTAATATTCATGCATTCTTAAATCTTTCTAATGCCACAGTTTTCCCAAGAATTCACCCATCTGCCCTAAGAGAGAAGGGGACCCCATTGCATCCTGTCACCTTTTGCTCATCCCCTTTGTGAAAGGCTAATTACAGTGAGTACAATAGAAGAGATGCTATCTTTTTGTAAAAACTGTACAGCTGAGGGCTGACTGTCAGGAGGTAATTATACAAACAGGAGTTGGTCTCAAGCAGGACATGAGGGTTTACCATCCCAGGTACATAGAATGCCTAGGGAGCTCCACTAATTAACACCGGCTGGAGATGTAGCCTTCTGTCTCTTTCAAATAACGTCAGCAGCAGCAGTGACAAGCCTGCAACTTCCAACATCACCCTCCTTCATTAGTTTGCTCTGACTCACCCTCCTCACGTCCTACCACCCAATAAACCTTCCATCGAGTGATTTATCTTTCCATGTGCTGGGTAGCACTCAAACTACTGCCTTTTCTTGTCCTTATTTCCTACTGAATAATTATCCAGTGTCCGCTCTGTGCAAGGACATTCATATGTGCTATTTTATTCAGCCTCATTGTAATCCGGGTAAGTAGACATCATCCCTCTATGAATGAATACAGTGAGGAGCAGAGCAGTGATGTGGTTCGGCACTAGCATTGAGTCATCCCAGTGGGCATCCGGAGGCATGGAAGGGGCAGGGAACAGGGAGAGAAGGCTGGAGGAAGGAGGCGACGCAGCTGCAGGTGGGGGAAGCCGCGGTGCACCAGCTGAGCTCATCTCTCCCATCCCTGAGTCAATATCGTCCTTCACATTCCCCAGAGATGCTCAGCCCAGAGAGTTATTTTATGGGAATCCATCGTAACAGGAACTTGTGCAACTGGCTTGATGAGAATTGGTTAGACTAGCTGTCCAGACATGGCAAAACTCTGTTCTGTAAATAAGCTTGTATGCCTAAGGAGAGCTTACAGTCAGCCTACAGGAAAATATGCTCTATTTTTGCTGTATATTTCCTTGTCCCAAGTGAAATGACAAAAGACCCTTTTTTTTTTTTTTTTTTTTTGCCTTTGTCCCAAGTATTTCTCCCCACACAAGTTGAGAAAGAGCCCTAAATCTGCGCACAGGCCAGCCAGTTCCCTGCACTCAGCCTCCATCATGTTCAGGACCGAAAAGGATGGTCACATCCCAGCCGTGCCACCACTGGAAAAAACAAGTGGGAAACCAGCTTCCCTCCCAGCTGTGCTTTCTCTAGGACAACAGCCTTGATCTTTGGGAAGACAGGCCATGGCTTGGCTCTGCTTACTTTCTTTCTCTCTGAGCTGGGCCACGTGGGCTGGGTGCCACAGAGCAAGCCAATAAATACTGCTCCTATTTTTCTATGAGAAAAAGTGATGATGGTCACTATTACGAACCGAATGTTTGGGTCTTTCCGAAACACCTATGTCGAAAGCCTACCAGGTAGTGGTATTAGGAGGTGGTGGTATTAGGAGGTGGTGGTATTAGGAGGTGATGGTATTAGGAGGTGGTGGTGTTAGGAGGTGGTGGTATTAGGAGGTGGTGGTATTAGGAGGTACCTTTGGGAGGTAATGAGGGTGGAACCCTCATGACTGGAATTAGTGCTCAGTTGCTAAGTCCTGTCCGACTTTTTGTGACCTCGTATACTGTAGCCCGCCAGGCTTCTCTGTCCATGGGATTTTTCCAGGCAAGAATACTGGAGTGGGTTGCCATTTCCTCCTCTGGGGGATCTTCCTAACCCAGGGATCAAACCAACATCTCCTGCATTGGTAGGTGGATTCTTTATCACTGTGCCACCTGGGAAGCCCCATGAATGAGATTAGTGACCTTATAAGAGTCATGAGAGAGGTGCTCCCCTTTCTGCTCTGGGCCATGGGAGGATACAAGTGTGACTTGACTATCTGCATCCCAGAAGAGGGCTCTCACCAGAACCTGAGCATGTTGGCACCCTGGTCTTGGACTTCTGGCCTGTAGTAGTCCTGTGGGAAATGAATGTCTGGTGTTTCAGTTCACTCAGTTGTGTCCAACTCTTTGCGACCCCATGGACTGCAGCATGCCAGGCCTCCCTGTCCATCACTAACTCCCAAAGCTTGCATAAACTCATGTCCATTGAGTCAGTGATGCCATCTAACCATCTCATCCTCTGTCGTCCCCTTCTCCTCCTGCCTTCAATCTCTCCCAGCATCAGACTCTTTTCAAATGAGTCAGCTCTTCGCATCAGGTGGCCAAAGTATTAGAGTTTCAGCTTCAACACCAGTCCTTCCAATGAATATTCAGGACTTATTTCCTTTAGGATGAACTGGTTGGATCAATCTCCTTGCAGTCCAAGGGACTCTCAAGAGTCTTCTGGTGTTTACAAGCTACCTAATCTAGGGCGTGTTTGCTGTAGCATCTCAAGAAGAATAAGAAATCATTGATACAGAACTTTTGTGAGACTTCTAGAGGTATGGTTGTGTTTATAGAAAAATCTTAAGTCACCAAACAGACAAGGTAAAAAGCATGATTTGACCAAGGCCTATCTTAACTTAGGACTTTGAAGAGTAGTGTCCCAATCTGTTCCCCAGGCTTAAAAATGTTCAAGTGGTACAATTTTCAGTCTCTAAACTCAGAGATTCAAAAATATCTCTATTGGTTTATTTCCTATAAATCAAATGAAATATGAATTTAAGCAAACATCTTCCCAAGCTGTCAGGGAATTCACGTCAGGTAATATTGGAACTGGCTTCCTATTCAGGTCTGATGAGTACCCGGAAGCCTGCAGTATCCTGTAACATCTGTTTTCTATCTGCCTTTCTGGGGTCTTCATCCCTCAAGCCATCAAGGACGCCATGACAGCTGCGTTGCTTAAATCCATAGTGGTCTGTCAGAGTCCCCAAGCTTGAAGCCAGCCTCATGGGAGGCACGGAAATGCTTGCAGAGGCTGGAAACCCCCCTCCCAAGGTGTCCTGATCCATCATCTCTGAAGTATTGCCACTCCCTTGGGTTCAGATGTGGGCGCAGGTAGGTCCACAGACCTCCCTCCCTCTCTCACCAGAGAAAAATCTCTTTTCTTTCCCTTCTCTTTCTCCCAAACAGCTTCTTCATTTCCTGTATTTCCCCTTTCCCTCTACTCAAAACATTCTGCATTATTGCTTCATTGGGCTTAGGTTTCAAAAACATTCAAAGTGTTTCAAACACTTAGGTTTGAAGTGATTCATGTTATATCTCCTGGTTGTAGTGGCTAAACTTGGCCCTGGGTTTGTGAGGTTTAAGTAGGTTTAGTACAATGTGGGCAGTGCTGAAGCCATATCTGCCCCCTAACCCCCACCAAAAAAAAAAAAAAAATATGATTGATGGGCAAGCCTGGGATGCACTGGTCCTACCAACCAGTGTGCCTTTTGGTTTTATCCCTTCCCTTTCTGGATTGCTGCCCTACCGGCTCCATAATACAGAAAGGTCTCTCACATACGTGTACCTCCTAGTCCTTCTTATCCTGATGAGACTTACTTGAACCATGAGTGAACACCTAACCCAAGGCCCGCCATTCTCTGAAATGGCCTCAAGAAAGAGTTCTGCCCCTAAGGGCACCCTAAGTGGGTGGTGATGACCACACCTGGATATTCTGCTGTACCCAGTTTGAGTCCAGAGACAGAGAGAAAATGGTGGATAATGGGGAGAATTGCAGACGCAGAGCTGAAAAGTGAAGTGACAGGAATGGAGAAGAAGCCAAGAAAGAACAGGAGATCTGTGCTGCTGACCTAGTGACAGGACATGTGGTGGCTCGAACAGTGCAAGTGAATGACGCTCAGTCGTCTGACTCTTTGCGACCCCATAGACTATACAGTCCATGGAAGGCTCCAGGCCAGAATACTGGAGCGGGTAGCCTTTCCCTTCTCCAGGGGATCTTCCCAACCCAGGGACCAAACCCAGGCCTCCCACACTGCAGGCGGATTCTTTACCAGCTGAGCCACCAGGGAAGCCCGAGAATACTGGAGTGGGTAGCCTATCCCTTCTCCAGCGGATCTTCCCAACCCAGGAATCGAACTGGGGTCTCCTGCATTGCAGGCCGATTCTTTACCAACTGAGCTGTCAGAGTGTTCTCACCTAAAAGATCCTCCAGATCTGATTTTTTTCTGAAGAGCCTGTCTACACATGGTTCCTGTTTTCCTTCCATCTCTGCAGATCCCTTCCACACTCTCTAATCCTCTGACTCAACCCGAGCCTCTCTCTGGTCCTTGCAACCTATGAGAGGCTCATTCACATCTATCCGAAGCAAGACTCCCGAGGCTTAAGTATTAGGGCGGTCAAAGAGCAGTAAACAATGATTCACTGATTAATAAACATCTCAAAGGGCAGCAAATAACAGGTGATTTTTTTTTTTTTCCTTTTTTCCTTTCTGAAGTTTGAAGATAAGGAAGCCCTGGAGAAATAGGCGCTGATGAAAACATTTGGAAACCTGTTAGACGTCTCCCCTGCTCCTCCTCCTCTGGATTTTTCCTCCTCCTCTCTGTGTTCCTCGGCTTTCCTTACAGTTTTCTGTTCCTGCTCCCCACCTCCCTCTAAGATTTATCTTCCCTGTGTGACTCTCCTCTCTCTCTGCCTCTTCGCATTCCTTCTCCCTCTGGTTTCCCCTTCTGTGTCAATGTCCCCCCACCCCACTCCCTTCACTACCTCTCATTCCCTCGCTCTTTCACCCTCTTCCTTCTCTGGCTGCCTCTCCTCTCATCTCTTTCCTTGCTGCCATTCTTTAATGACTGCACATGAAAAGGAAATCTATGTATTGGGATTTCTTGTGTTTATTGTATTTTGTATTCTGTTTTCTTAATTTAATAGCAGGCGATCTGAGCATTTTATTTGTGATTAATTAAAAGAAATACCAATGCAATCCACTTTTGCATGTGTCCCTCCAATTGTTTTCTGCCATGCACTGTGGCCTTGGCAGAAAATAAAGGCTTTCCAAGCCCAGGACTGTGCATAGAAGGTTACCAGGGAAACAATGGATTCCCTGATCAGTTTCTATTTGAAAGACTTTAAAAAAAAAAAAAAGAAAAGAAACACTCCCTGGTGTTTAAGTAGAAAAGAGAACAGAAAGAGAAAGATGTGATCAATTATTTGCTAAATTAGATTATTAATTCAAAAGGTACAGAATTCTTATTACAGTGCAAATAGCAATTTTAGCCTTACTATATAGACATTAGCTCTCTCGGTGGTCCCCTGTAGCTGATATAAATCTCTCTGCTAGATTAGTCTTTTAATTTTTCCATGCTGTACATTTCCTTCGTGAATCTGAAAGTAAAATGTTTCAGAATATATCCTACCCTTCATAGGCTCAGGCCAAAGCCCCAGTCATAATTCTTACCATCCTGTCAAATGATTATAATTCCTGGTGACATTAATGTCACCAGAGAAAGTTATCCATGGTTTCTTAAGCATTATAATGCTAATTGCTCATTTGTCTCCAAGAGCATAGTCATCTGCCACCTAGTGTCTTAATTAAAAAACTGCAGTAAGTGATGCCTTCAGCCAGGTTCCCCGTGAACTCCCGGCTGGACGCTCTGGGTTTAGCTTCAGACTCTTCTGGGCAGCAGACAAGTCCCTTTATGAGCGGCCACCAGACCCAGCCTCTCCACTCTGAGCGGCAGAATCCCACCTGTGACGTCAGGTGGGGTCTTGGGGTCTATACGTGAGAGCATCCAGAGGAGTGAGCTGACTCAGAACTTCACGGGGGAGCCAGGGGGCCCTGAGAATGGGCAAAACATACATGGCGTGAGAACTGTTCAAAATGCATGCAGTCCATATAACAGGTTACCTCAATGATACTTATATGCGGTGAGCGAAACTATGTCTTCACTTAACATTTCAGAAATGTTTATGTGTTGACTGCAGGCTGGGCATTGGGAATGAGACAGGCAGTGTCAGAAAAGGGTCCCGCCCTTGGAAAGCTGAAGTGAGGAAGATGGGTAACAAACAAACAAGACAAGTTCATATTAGGATGTATATATATAAAGGAAATAAACAGGGTCGGCAGGTAAACTTCCTCGACAGCTTTGTTTAAGGTGGCCAGGGAAAACCTACTCCAGAAACTGGCCTTTGAATGCGACTCACATACCGAGAACATGCCAAGCATAAAAGTAGCTGGGGAGAGTCCTTCTAGGCAAAGCAAACAGCAAGTGCAAAGGCCTGGAAAAAGAAAGCAGCCTGGCATGTCCAAGGGCCAGAGAAA
The DNA here is from genome assembly GCF_027580195.1 of Bos mutus. Lineage (NCBI taxonomy): Eukaryota > Metazoa > Chordata > Mammalia > Artiodactyla > Bovidae > Bos > Bos mutus. The sequence continues at coordinate 27,196,101 of NC_091623.1, forward strand.
AGGACAGTGTATCAATTTCTGAAGTGTGATGACGGGGACCAAGTGGTGTTTGTTCTCTAGACATTGCCAGTTCGGGACAGGAGAAGTAAAATTGCCGTCTGAGACTTAAATTTTGAGATCAGTACATGATGGATTGTATATTTATCAGGACTCTTTTTGGTTCCAAGAGGCAGAAATCTAAATCAGACCAAATTAAGAGAAAACAAAGTTGATAGGGGAGGGTTTATTGGAGGATTTTTCATGGAATCGGAAGGAATACTCTCTGGGGCTGCTGGAGCCAAGGGTTCTATGTCACCAGCTCTCTCTGCCTCTGTGTGCATGTTGAAGTCAGTCTGTCCTAGGACTAGGCTAGAACTATAGATGCTGGTACCTCTGAGCTTCATACAGCCTCCTAATCAAGCAAGAAACAAAGGGTTTTTCCTCCCAACCCAGTTTGAAAAACACAGGGAGGGACTCTGATTTCCTTGACTTTGTCTTACTCCTTGAGCCGATTGCTATGGTCAGGGAAGCGAGGGATTATGGCCCAGGTAGCCTTTGTCCTGTGCCCACCCCTGTGGCCAGTTACTGCAAATGCAGAGGAATTATGTGGGAACGGGAACATGGCCCCTGGGATATCAATATTACTCTGATTTGTCTATCAGAAACGAGAAAAGAAATATGCCACATCGTATGAAGGCTAGCACGTCAGTAAGATGTTTCTTTAGATTAAAAAGAAAAAAGACAAGGAGGTATTGAGTGATATTAATACTACCCAAAGAAAGAATGTATTTTTTCTGAGTCTTGTTCAGCCATTAAAATACAGAAAGAAAAAAAAAAAAATCCTGGAGCTGAAATCTGGTGATTCTCCCCTAAATGATATCTGGGGGCAGGGAGTCTTGGCTACTGTCCCCTCTGGTGAGGCATATTGATGAGCCAGCCACTCTCTCTGAGCTGGCCCCTCTGTGCCCCTATCCTTTTTCATTCAGCATGATCAGTGAGTTTCTGATAGTGAGAGGGTAACAGGCAGGAAGGCCAGGGTCTCCAAATAGAGGAAATAGCCTGCAAGTGTCAGACATTTTTATCTCTCTTAAGCGGCAGGAGGAAACAAACTAGCAATATTTTTTCCTTCTCTATACAAATTTAAAGGGAGGTTTCTCTTAAAATACTGTGTTGCCATAATGACACCCGGCTTCGCCTGAAGTTAGCTATTCTCGAGTCTAGAGATAACCAATGCCTTTTTCTTATGGAAATGTTTGTCTTAAGCTATGCTAATGTACTATGCCTTTACCCCAAACTCTGTCTCCAAGTCGGTTCTGCCTCTTGGCCCAGAACCTACTTGACAAACCAGTATGGATATTGTTCCCCTAATCTATGTAAATGAAACTATTTGTATGGTGGTCTGCCCTTCTTCAAGATTCAAGTTAATCATTTTATGGCCCAGGATAAACCATTTGGTGCCAAGATTATCCCAAAATGCATCTTATGGGTGAGGGGCCTGGTGCCATTCTGAATTTTAAGACACTCCTTTCTTTCATTAACAGACTGCTAGTGACTATATAACATCCAGCTAAAGACTAGCAGGGGGGTACTCTTTCTGCCCCCTTCTGATGCCTATGTCAGAAGCTTTCTCTATCTCCTTTATACTTTAATAAAACTTTATTACACAAAAGCTCTGAGCGATCAAGCCTCGTCTCAGGCCCCGGATTGAATTCTTCTCCTCCGGGGCCAAGAATCCTGTGTATTCACGTGATTCAACAACAACCTTTCAATAGTAATTTGAAGTATATACTCACTGAAGAACTTAAAAGGCTCTGTTGGCTTGAACATAGCCAGGGATAGTCTTAGTTCTTTTCCCAGTGAGATTTTTTCTTCTTTCTTGACCCAGGTTCTGTTGATATGCTTCTATGTCCCACACTGGTTCGCTTGAGATTTTACTCTCTTGTAATATCATTAACAAGCATATCTGAGTCTGCATCAGCTGTTTCTGTTAGCTTATGTAGAATTTGGCATCCTTTTCACTAAGAAGATTTTACTTCCATCTAAAGGGTCCTACAAAATGCTCTCCTGCTAGTTTACTTATGATAGGAAAATATCTTCTCCTTCAATTTTTATGACACTACAGTTCATCTGTGTGTGTGTGTCCCTCTGGCTACCTGCCTTGTCTTCAGCATGGTCAGCGTCCACTTTTTTGGAGAAAGTTCTATATTCCATTGCTTTTGACATAAAAACAACCATTTAACTACTGAACATGGGTTCAATCTTGGACAAAATTATGAATGACAATAAAGATTGAGTGCAAAATATTAAATACCTTTCTAGACTGCATAGAGTTCCTCATTATTTTCCCCATGTATTCACTCATCAACATGACTAGTGTTTATTGTACTGGGAATACGAGGGGAAGACAGGATCTCAGTAGTCATTATGGTCAAAATGTACTGCAATCACTTGATTCTCAATAATATCTGGATTCCACCACGGCTGAAAAGATGATGAATAAGACTTGGGTTCTGATGTTAAGACCTTTTAAATTTGGGACTGGAACAGATAAATGTGTACAGATAAGGTTGATGCTAGGGCTACATGGTGAATTTTAAACAATGCAGCAGAGATGTATTCAGGAGGAAACAATTCATGGTGATTGAGGTCTGTGGGAGGAGGCACTGAGGCCATGGTGATGGAATTGCCTTTGTAGGACTTGAACAGCTTGAACAGGTGAAGAGGAAGAGAAATTCCAGGTATGGGGGATAGGGTACATAAAGGAACCTCCATTCAAGGGATTTTCCAGGCAAGGATACTGGAGTGGGTTGCCAGTTCCTTCTCCGAGGCATCTTCCTGACCCAGGGATTGAACCCGGGTCTCCCACACTGCAGGCAGACTCTTTACCATCTGAGCCACCAGAGAAGCCCATAAAAGGACTGAAGAGGAGTGGTAAAGAATCCGTTGGAGGAACGTGGACTCATAGGAATGAATCACTGAGTCCATTAGAATGGAGCAAAGAATTTGGGACTGATGGAAAATTAGGCTTAAAGTCCTAGACGGCAGAATGTAGGCCACTCAATGTCCATGCAGAGGATCTAGAATTTGTTATGTAACAATGGCAATCCATCAAAGAGGCGTGATCAAAACGATGTCTTTGTCAGCCGCTCATAGAATGAGCTCAGTGGACAAGAGGCTGAGAAGGCTGGAGGACAAAGTATCCCTTAGCTGTCGCCTTGCCATTTGTGCAGGCAGAAAATAAAAATCTGACTTCTGCTGGTGCCTGAGAAAACAGGAAATGGTTCCGGGAGGCCTCGGAGATGAAGAGCAGCAGGCAGAAAATAAAAATCTGACTTCTGCTGGTGCCTGAGAAAACAGGAGATGGTTTCGGGAGACCTCGGAGATGAAGAGCAGAGGGGCGAAGAGGGGAGGGAGCCACTGAGCGTGACTCCAAAGACCCTCGCCATCCAGGGGGCCGAGGGATGCTGAGGCCACACTCAGAGGCAGAAAACTGGAGGAAAGAGCAAATTGAAGCTCCTGACACATCACGTGTGAGACTTCAGGGAAACGTTCAGGTGGGGCTGTTCAGCCTAGAACTAAGTCTCCGGCACGTCGTGGTACGTACTGAGAGCTGCCTTTCATGCACTGTCTGCCATGTGCTGGTAAGTTTTATAACAACTAAAGTAGATATCAGGAGCCACATTCTTCAGATTAAAAAAGAGAGAGAGAGAACTCAGACACTCAAATTTCCCACATTCACACAGCTAATGGGGGCCAAAACCAGAATTTGAATCCAGTTTTGCCTGATTCTAACATCTGCGTGATTTTCAATATTTTGCTTTCTCCTGCACTTCTCCTCCTTATTTCTTGAGGGACAACTCAGCTTAATTGTTTACATAGGTGTATACAATAATTCTCAGCCTGAAAAGAGAAGTTTTAGGTCATTCACTTCATTGTTAGCCAGGGTAAAAGGAAAAATAGTAAGAATATTTCATGTATTTCATGCTCAAAGGCTTCTAACTGAATTCTGCCAGGGGAGTGGTGAGCAAACAGAACAAACAGGATGCAGTTTTCTGAGTTCTGTTTTTAGGCTCTAGAAACAACTATGCCGTCCCACAGGTGTAGTACATACTGTACTAATAAGGAACCATAATTTTAGAAAAGTGAATAACCATCATTATTAGTTTTATGTTAAATAGCAGGCTCAGTATAGAGAGATTGGGGCTCTACTTCCATTGAATCTAGTAACTGTGTTGTAAAAATTTAGTATTTCAAGATCGTAATGTCCCCACCTAGTAAAACAGCTTGTGACAACGTGTTTTCAAGAAGATTTTGTATGTCTTAGACAAAACTGCTCCTGCTGGTGAGATTTGAAATTATCCCTTAAATATACAGATACGGGAACATTCTACCATTTCTATTCCTTTGGGTCAATGTCAAAGGGGCAGTATCACTTTAAAATCTATATGTATATATGTGTGTGTGTGTGTGTATACACATATATGTGTTTGTGTTCGAATATATCTGTAATGATCTATAATGGAGTCAAACAGATACCGATAAGGCAGCTGTTCTCAATCCTGACAGCACATTTGAATCATTTGTGGAGATTTAAAAAAAAAAAAAAAAAAACCAATAGCACCCTTGGCCCCAGCTTTGAGATTCTAATTCAATGGGTCTGGGGTGGGGCCCTGGCATTAGTGGATCCTAAGAGCTAACCAGCATGAACAAGCACTGCCCTGAGGAGAGTGCTTTGCAGGTGGATAAACCTGAATTTTCTTCCAAGGAGCAAGCATCTTTTAATTTCATGGCTGCAGTCACCATCTGCAGTGATCTTGGAGCCCAAGAACATAAAGTCTTTCACTGTTTCCATTGTTTCCCCAGCTATTTGCCATGAAGTGATGGGACCAGATGTCATGATCTTCATTTTCTGAATGCTGAGTTTTAAGCCAACTTTTTCACTCTCCTCTTTCACTTTCATCAAGAGATTCTTTAGTTCTTCTTCACGTTCTCCCATAAGGGTGGTGTCATCTGCATATCTGAAGTTATTGATATTTCTCCTGCCAATATTGATTCCAGCTTGTGCTTCATCCAGCCCAGCGTTTCTCATGATGTACTCTGCACAGAAGTTAAATAAGCAGGGTGACAATATACAGCCTCGACGTACTCCTTTTCCTATTTGGAACCAGTCTGTTGTTCCATGTCCAGTTCTAACTGTTGCTTCCTGACGTGCATACAGGTTTCTCAAGAGGCAGATCAGGTGGTCTGGTATTCCCATCTCTTTCAGAATTTTCCACAGTTTATTGTGAACCACACAGTCAAAGGCTTTGACATAGTCAATAAAGCAGAAATAGATGTTTTTCTGGAACTCTCTTGGTTTTTCTATGATCCAACAGATGTTGACAATTTGATCTCTGGTTCCTCTGCCTTTTCTAAATCCAACTTGAACATCTGGAAGTTCATGGTTCATGTACTGTTGAAGCCTAGCTTGGAGAATTTTGAGCATTACTTTGCTAGCGTGTGAGATGAGTGCAATTGTGTGGTAGTTTGAACATTCTTTGGCATTGCCTTTCTTTGAGATTGGAATGAAAATTGACCTTTTCCAGTCCTGTGACCACTCCTGAGTTTTCCAGCTTTGGTATCATACTGAGTGAGTGCTTTCACAGCATCATTTTTTAGGATTTGAAATAGCTCAGTTGGAATTCCATTACCTCCACTAGCTTTGTTTGTAGTTATGCTTCCTAAGGTCCACTTGACTTTGCATTCCAGGATGTCTGGCTCTAGGTGAGTGAACACACCATCATGGTTATCTAGGTCATGAAGATCTTTTTTGTACAGTTCTTCTGTGTATTCTTACCACCTCTTATTAATATCTTCTGCTTCTGTTAGGTCCATACCATTTCTGTCCTTTATTGTGCCCATCTTTGCATGAAATGTTCCCTTGGTATCTCTAATTTTCTTGAAGAGATCTCTATTCTTTACCATTCTATTATTTTCCTCTATTTCTGAGGGGGAAAAAAGCCCCTGAGGAAGGCTTTTTTATCTCTCCTTGATATTCTTTGGAATTCTGCATTCAAGTGGGTATATTTTTCCTTTTCTCCTTTGCTCCTCAGAAGAAAAGTTATGACCAACCTAGACAGCATAATAAAAAGCAGAGACATAACTTTACCAACAAAGGCCCTAGTCAAAGCTATGGTTTTTCCAGTGGTTATGTATTGATGTGAGAGTTGGACTATAAAGAAAGCTGAGCCCTGAAGAATAGATGCTTTCAAAATGTGGTGTTGGAAAAGACTCTTGAGAGTCCCTTGGACTGCAAGGAGATCCAACCAGTCCATCCTAAAGGAAATCAGTCCTGAATATTCATTGGAAGGACTGATGCTGAAGCTGAAACTCCAATAGTTTGGCTACCTGATGCAAAGAACTGAGTCATTTGAAAAGACCCTGATGCTGGGAAAGATTGAAGGCGGGAGGAGAAGTGGACAACAGAGGATGAGGTGGCTGGATGGTATCACCGATTCGATGGGCATGAGTTTGAGTAAACTCTGGGAGTTGGTGATCGACCCAGAAGCCTGGCGTGCTGCAGTCCATGGAGTCACAAAGAGTTGGACACGACTGAGCTGAAATTTGAATTTGAACTCTACTTCACTACCTGTTGGCTTTGTCTTTTTTTGGTCAATTATTTAACTTCTCTGGGTCTCAGCATTTCATCTGTGCACGAAGAGCGATAGCTATTTTGTGGAGTTACCCCAAAGATTAGGTATACAGAGGGCCCAGTGCCCCATGCAGGCCATTCTGATGGAATGACTGAGAGCCAGGCTGAGGAGCTAAGACAGAGGAAGGGGCTGGAGGAGCAGAGAGGAGAGGTGGGAAAGGGCCGGGCAAAGCCAACTGAGGCTGCCTCCACCTTATAAAGACATGTGTCCTGCTCCTCACGTTTGGCTTGGAATCCAGTTAAAAGCAAGAGGTTGAAAAAAAAAAAAAAAAGCAAGAGGTTGGCTCAGAAAGAATGAGCAATTTCCCCCAAGGAAGCCCTGCAGTGTGGAACACCAGGTTGCTCTGCCACCCTCTCTCTCTCTTTTTTTTTTTTTTTTTTTTGACCTGGGAAGGTTTACAGTACCTGTGTGCAACCTGAAACCTTGGTCTTGGGTTTGACACTTACTCTGGAACATCGTCCCATCCCAGTGGTCCTCAAGATGTCCCCAGCCCAGCAGCACCAGTATCGTGTGGAAATTTATCAGAAATGTGACACTGTGGGACCCCTCCCCTCTGACCTTCTGAGTCAGAGATTGGGGAAGGGGCCCAGCAAACTCATTTACAAGCTCCCTGGATGATTTTGATGCTAAAGTTTGAGACCCACTGTACTGAAGTCTTAGAGCAGGTGCCCTCAGCAGTAAAAACAGTTACAAGACAAAGCCACAGAAATTTGTATTTCATTCACTAGTGTATCCTAAATTTTGTCTTCTTGGCTCAATGAATTTTATAAATGGGGGAATATCCCAATTAATTTTCCTTCAGAAAGAAATATAAAATCATCTTTTATTTTTTTTAATTTAAATTTATTTATTTTAATTGGAACCTAATTACTTTACAATATTGTATTGGTTCTGCCACACATCAACATGAATCCACCACACATGTACACGTGTTCCCATCCTGAACTCCCCTCCCACCTCCCTCCCCGTACCATCCCTCTGGGTCGTCCCAGAGCACCAGCCCTGAGCATCCTGTATCCTGCATCGAACCTGGACTGGCAATTCATTTCTTATATGATATTATACATGTTTCAGTGCCATTCTCCCAAATCATCCCACCCTCTCCCTCTCCCACAGAGTCCAAAAGACTGTTCTATACATCAGTGTCTCTTTTGCTGTCTCGCATACAGGGTTATCGTTACCATCTTTCTAAATTCCATATATATGTGTTAGTATACTGTATTGGTGTTTTTCTTTCTGGCTTACTTCACTCTGTATAATAGGCTCCAGTTTCATCCACCTCAGAACTGATTCAAATGTATTCTTTTTAATGGCTGAGTAATACTCCATTGTGTATATGTACCACAGCTTTCTTATCCATTCATCTGCTGATGGACATCTAGGTTGCTTCCAATGTCCTGGCTTTTTTAGACCTCAGTTGCTAAAGTTCTCAGACTTAAAGTTACAAATTACCATATTTACCTGTGTATGTGTGTTCTTTCATATGCTTAAATATATATTTAATTATTGATTCAGCTTTGCAAAGCTTTCCTTTCACAGTCACTTCTTTAAATGTTGTAGGTTACTCTGCTGCACTTCCCAATTGGGTATGTTCTTCCAGTCAGGTTGGTCTGTCCTAGTGAGCCTGATTTGCACTGACAGCGCCTTTTATACAAGGAGAGACCACCAGTGCAGGGTGTAGAAGCTTAGATTCTAGAATCAGCCACCACACGTATACATATGTGTGTGTGTATATATATTATCAGAGACATTAAACTTGTATTTTGGGGTGAATTACTTAATCTCTGAGACCGTTATTTCCTTGTCTATTGAAAATGGAATTAATAATTAATACCTGTGCCTATCTTATGGGATTTTTGCAGAACATGCTAAATACTCAGTAAATGCTACCTGTTGGTATTGTGACTTCAAGAAGTCTCTCAATGAGATATAAAACACGTGTCAATTTTTGAAGTAAGAAGAAGTGAATGATAGGATTTTTGTGGGATTTGTAATAAAGTATTCAAAGCAGTGCTTTTTAAACCTTAGCAAGTATACAGATCCCCCAAGGTTCTGGTTAAAAGACAGACATGGGTCGATCCGGTATGTCTGAGATGGGGGTCTGACATCCTTGATTTCCAACAAGCTCCCCAGGGACACCCATGCTGCTTGTCCCAGTTAAAAGCAAAGGGCTTATGTCCTAGGATGTGTTAAATACTCAGTAAACATTAGCTATTGATATTGGGACTTCCAGAAGTCTTGTGCTTTTAATAACAATTTGAAATTTCTTTCAAAACTCAGAATTTTTAATCAGGTAGACATTATATAAAATCTGGGTCTTTCAAAGCTAGGGGATGTTTACAAGATCTGGCTACTCTTAATTGCTTTGTTTGGGTTTTACAAAGGGGGAGAAGAGTATTTTTCCTCTTTGTAAGGAGCTGCTTTCCACCCCAGTCAGAGGTGCTCACCCATGTGCTCCGTCATACCTTCTACCTGAAATGCCCTCCCCTTTTTCAGCCACGCAAATCCTAACCTGACCTCAACATCTAGCTCTTTTAGGAGAAATCTTGCTCAGCACGTGAGTGACTTACCACACAAGTTTGCACGGTGTAATTCTAAAATAGCAGTATCACATTTTAAGTAAAACCACGAGTACTGATACACTTGGCAATCAGTGTTGTCCTTCATACCATTTGAAGAGACTTAGGTATTTATGGACCCACTCCAGTGTTCTTGCCTGGAGAATCCCAGGGACGGGGGAGCCTGGTGGGCTGCTGTCTATAGGGTTGCACAGAGTCGGACACAACTGAAGCGACTTAGCAGCAGCAGCAGCAGCAGTAGGAGCAGGGGTTTATGGAGTTTCCCAGGTGGCGCTAGTGGTAAAGAACCCTCCTGCAAATTCAGGAATCATAGGAGACACAGGTAATCCCTGGGTTGGGAAGATCCCCTGGAGAAAGGAAATGGCAACCCATTCCAGTATTCTTGCCCGGAGAATCCCCATGGACAGAGGAGCCTGGTTGTCTCCAGTCCTTGGGGTCACAAAGAGTTGGACATGACTGAGTGACTGAGCATGTATGCATGCATGCATGGGTTTATGATGGTGCTGCCATTGCTTCAAACAGGTTTGGAGCTTGTTTTACTCTTTTGGAGTTGTCTCTCTATTAGTACATACTAGGCTGTGTCACATGACAGAAAAAGATTCTAATACCTCATTGCCTGAATGCTATAAAAGTTTATTTCTCAGTGGCATCCTGGCCTAAAGGCAGGTCTGGGGCCTTTCCTAAAGACTCTTCTTCAAATACTGGCTCAGGAGTTAAGGCTCCTTCCCGCATGTGTTTCTGGCCTGTTGGAACACTGGGCTGCCGGCTAACGAGGTTGGGGAGAGCATGGACAGTGGCGCGGGAGGACTATGATCAGGGCCGGAATGACTGTACACAGGATCCTGCAAACCTCTGCACCCAGATAAGGAAACAGGGCTGGTGAGCGCTCGCTAGGGTCTGCCACAGAGTCATTTCACAGGATGTGTTATAACGACCTTCCCAGCCAGTGCAGGAGGCTTGGCCAAGCGCAGTGCTTGATCCTGAGTCAGCGGAAACACCATGTCCTTCCCCCTTAGGGTGGGCTGGCAGAGACTGTGGCATCAGAGTCTAACCACCACGTTTGGTCATAAATAGCCTCATCCATAGTATCTAGTGTGCCATGCAAATACCATTTTGTGGTTTGAGAATGGAGTGTAGGGGGGAAGACACTCGTATTTGGTCATACCTAGCTCTGACCATCCTAGACAGCATATTGAAAAGCAGAGACATTATGTTGCCAACAAAGGTCCGTCTAGTCAAGGCTATGGTTTTCCCAGTGGTCATGTATGGATGTGAGGGTTGGACTATAAAGAAAGCTGAGCACTGAAGAATTGATGCTTTTGAACTATGGTGTTGGAGAAGACTCTTGAGAGTCCCTTGGACTGCAAGGAGATCCAACCAGTCCATCCTAAAGGAGATCAGTCCTGAATGTTGATTGGAAGGACTGATGCTGAAGCTGAAACTCCAATACTTTGGCCACCTGATAGGAAGAACTGACTCATTGGAAAAGACCCTGATGCTGGGAAAGATTGAAGGTGGGAGGAGAAAGGGACGACAGAGGATAAGATGGTTGGATGGCATCACTGACTCAATGGACGTGAGTTTGAGTAAACTTCGGGAGTTGGTGATAGACAGGAAGGCCTGGCGTGCTGCAGTCCATGGAGTCGCAAAGAGTCAGACACGACTGAGTGACTGCACTGAACTGAGCTATTGACCAAAAGCCATTTTATCTGACTTGGCCACTCTTCTTGACTCTTCCCCAAGTCAAATTTATCTCCCAGTTATCTTCCCATTAGAGAAACTCAAGTTAGAGTAGTATATATTCTGACCATAATTCTATAAAGAGTTCCAGAAGTGTCTTATTAGTGAAATCATCAGGATAAATGTCTCATGTCATGAGGAGGCTGCACTAACTTCGTTTTTATCTGTGAAATAGTCTGCTTGTTAAAATAGCCGTGTGCGAGTTGACTCCATCCTGCCGGGGATATCTTCCCTCCTCTTCCTCTCCTCCCCGTCCCCTCTCCCTCCTGTCCCTCTTCCCCCTCCCCTTTCTTTCTTTCTTTCTTTCTTTTTTTTTTCTTTATTTCAGATATGTTACAGGCGGGCTGTTCTTTCCCTTGTAGCCTCCCCATAGTGAGTAGCTTACTACTAGACCCCTGACAGGTGCCCAGAAAAAAAAGTTATTTGTTGATTAATGTGCTCTGTAAACATGTTCATAAAAAAAAAATAGGTTTAAGGTGGATCTTTTATGATGAAATTAAAAACATTCCTTCCAAGATATAATTATTTAATCTCACAATCAATTATTTGGAAGCATTTCAATCCTCATTAATGATCACAGCCATATTTTAATATATGTCATTCATTTCAGGTACATTGTCTTTCCTTCTATGTAGTATGTATGTGTTAGTCGCTCAGTCATGGCTGAATCTTTGCAATCCCATGGACAGTAGCCTGCCAGGCTCCCATGGAATTCTCCAGGTAAGAATACTGGAGTGGGTTCCCATTCCCTTCTCCAGGGGATCTTCCTGACCCAGGGACCGAACCCTGGTCTCCTGCATTGCAGGCAGATAGTTTATCCCCTGAGCCACCAGGGATCCCTTCAAACATAAAAATTCTAGAAAATATTATTTTAAAAGTATCTACCATTGACCTTAAATTATTAGATGATACAGATACTACTGAGATATTCGATGTTGCAGATCTTTTCCCTGTAAGGATACAGTATCCTCAGTGGAATGCCATCACCTCTCCCTCTCCAAAAGCAGCATTGGTGCTGTTATTCAGACATCAAGTTGTGTCCAACTCTTTGTGACCCCATGGGCTGCAGCATGCCAGGCCTCCCTGTCCCTTTCTATCTCCCAGAGTTTGAAGATATCTCCCAGATATGAACTCTCCAAGTTCACGTCCACTGAATCAGCAATGCCATCCAAACATCTCATCCTCTGTCGCCCTCTTCCCCTTCTGCCTTCAGTCTTTCCCAGCATCAGGATCTCTTCCAATGAGTTGGCTCTTCTCAACAGGTGGCCAAAGTATTGGATCAGCATCAGCATCAGTCCTTCCAGTGAACACCCAGGACTGATCTCCTTTAGGACAGACTGGTTGGATCTCCTTGTAGTCCAAGGGACTCTCAAGAGTCTTCTCCAACACCACAGTTCAAAAGCATCAATTCTTCAGTGCTCTACCTTCTTTATGGTCCAGCTCTCACATCATCAAGAGACTCTTTAGTTCCTCTTTACTTTCTAGAAGGAGCTACCATCCTAAATTTGGTGAGTATTATTCATATGCCTATATTACTTTTTAGTGCATATGTATAGACACAGAAATACTATAATATTATTTTGCAGGTTAGAAATTTTACAAATGGCATTTTCTTCCTATGTCTTTGGCAATTGCCTTTTTTTCCCCCAATGTTATTCTTCTGAGGTGTGTGTTATTATATACATCTCTAATCCATTTCTTTTAACTGCTGTACAGTAATCAATACTGCAAGAAAATGTATTCATCTATTCTACTATGTTAGTATGCTTCTAGGTTCTTCCCAATATTTTTATTTTTACAAGAAAAGAGCTTCTATAAAATCCTTGTAAATGCCTCAGTGAGAGTGTGTGCTAAAGTGTTTCCAGAACAGACCCACAGGAGTGGGAATGATGGCTTTACAAGGTCTTGCTGTTAACTTCACAGGGTCATGCCAAATTGATTTATAACGCCACCACTGTCATATACCAAATCCCCAAATATGTGCAGAACTGTTTCTGAACTCTATTCTGTTCCACTGGTCACTGTGTCCGCCAGTGTATCACACCACACCGCCTTCACTATTTTTATATTAATAGTTGTATAGCAAGTTTTTATATCTGGTAGAGTGACTCTCCCATCTGGTCTTCTCTTTCAAAGTTGTTTAAGCTATTCCCAGCCATTTTATTTTACATAAGCTTTAGAATGAGCTTGTCAAAGTTCAACAGAAAGCCCAGTTAAAGGTTGTCACTTGAACTGCATGAGAAGAGATGAACCGGAAGAGGACTGACTGCTTTATAGTATTGGGTCTTCCTATCCTTGAACCTGGTTTCCTCTCTTGCATTAAGTCTTCTCTTTAATGTCTTTCTAAGAAATTTTGTACTTTCTTTTCTTTTTTAAAACTGAGCATCTTTTATTAGTTTTAATGTAGGCACAGTCTATTTTTCTTATGTTTCACTCTTGGGCTTCCCTGGTGGCTCAACTGGTAAAAAACCCGCCTGCAATGCAGGGGACCTGGGTTCAATCTCTGGGTTGGGAGGATCCCCTGGAGAAAGGAAAGGCTACCCACTCCAGTATTCTGGCCTGGAGAATTCCGTGGATGAATCGGACCCATGGGGTCGCAAAGAGTTGGACATGACTGAGCGACTTTCACTTCACTCACACTTTAAATGTTCACAATGTTATGAGTTAGATATTTTCTTGTCTATTTTATAACTAGGGAAAGTAAGGTTCAAAAAGATTCAATAACTTATCACACATCATTGGTGGCAAGTGACAGGGATGGGATGCAAAGTAAGTGCTGTCTGACTCCCCAGTCCAGGGCTGTTCGTCTCCAGTCCATACTGGCTTGTGATGAGTTTCTTCAGTGACAGCATTTTCAAATTAAACAACTTTGTGTTTAAAAGTGTAAAGTAATAATAAGAAGAACAAGAATAAACATCTATCTCTCTGGGGAAAACATCAAGAATAGTACTTCTTGCTGCTACTAAGTCGCTTCAGTTCTGTCCGACTCTGTGTGACCCCATAGACAGCAGCCCACCAGGCTTCCCCATCCCTGGGATTCTCCAGGCAAGAACACTGGAGTGGGTTGCCATTGCCTTCTCCAATGCATGACAGTGAAAAGTGAAAAGGAAGTTGCTCAGTCGTGTCCGACCCTCAGCGACACCATGGACTGCAGCCTTCCAGGCTCCTCCATCCATGGGATTTTCCAGGCAAGAGTACTGGAGTGGGGTGCCATTGCCTTCTCCGATAGTACTTCTTAAACTTTAATATTTATATAAATGACCTGGAGATCCTGTTAAGTGTTCCTCTTGATCTAGTAAGTCTAGAGTCTGAGATTCTTCTTTTCCAAGGAGCTCTTTTATGTAAGTATAACAGAAATGTTATACCTGTTTTCATAATTACCAGTTTTTTGTTAGGTTTAATGCTAGGCTCCTTAACATCTTTTATTATCCCTGCTCGTGTTATCTGTGTTTTCTGTTTAAATCCTCATTAATGCTGTGAATTAGACATTTATAACTAAGGAAACTAAGCTTGAAAAGATTAAGTTACTCTCCAGTTGTCATAGGTAGTAAGTAAATGACCAGGTAATGCCCATACTGCTGGTCCAAGGAGCTCACTTGGAGAACCATGACTCTATAGTTTTCCTCTAGAAAGTGACCCTTTAATTAACAATGATTAAAGGAGAGAACTCCACCAGATGGCAGCAGAAGCTCGTACAGTCCAACCTGGACTGTTGGACCGTAAAGAAAGCTGAGCTCCAAAGCGTTGATGCTTTTGAACTGTGGTGTTGGAGAAGACTCTTGAGAGTCCCTTGGACTGCAAGGAGATCCAGCCAGTCCATCCTAAGGGAGATCAGTCCTGAATATTAATTGGAAGGACTGATGCTGAGGCTGAAACTCCAATACTTCGGCCACCTGATGCGAAGAGCTGACTCATTTGAAAAGACCCTGATGCTGGGAAAGATTGAAGGCAGGAGGAGAAGGGGAAGACAGAGGATGAGATGGTTGGATGGCATCACTGACTCAATGGACATGGGTTTGAGTAAACTCCAGGAGTTGGTGATGGACAGGGAGGCCTGGCACGATGTGGTTCATGGGGTCGCAAAGAGTCGGGCACCACTGAGCGACTGAACTGACTTACTGGACTGACTCCACTTTCCTGCTGATTGTTCCTGGTGGATGTCTGACTTAGATTACTTCAAAGAGAGGAATCTTGTTCTCTTCCCCCTGCGTTTCTGTGATCCCCTCCCTACCACAGGGCTTAACTGTGGACGATGGGTTTTCAGCAGGAGCATCCAGCTGGGCACAGGGTATTGTGCCCACAGCTCCTCTCAGAAAGCTTATTTCAAGAGGCTTGTAAATGAGAGTGAAAAATTGTTTCCTACCCTTTACTGTTTCATCATAGTAAGGTCAATTTAGGCACTTAACCAAGAATGGGAGGCATGATTTGAAATGTTTGGCAGGATATGAGAGGAGGAAATGATTCATTCATTATGGGGCAGGGCGGGGGGTGGGGAGGGAAAACTGTTCAGGCAGATAAACCTGCAGCAGAGTCCAAAGATTTAGGGAGAATTCAAGGAATATGTGGGCAGACCAGTCGCTTCAGGCAGGAGCCCAGACCCAGCTTTGCTGAGGGTCCTCAGACCGGCCCTCTTACTCAGCTCTTCTTCTTCTTCTTGTTTTTTTTTTTTTAAATTCTTCTGAACCTGACTTCCCTGGTGGTTCAGATGGTAAAGCATCTGCCTACAATGCAGGAGACCCAGGTTCGATCCCTGGGTCAGGAAGATCCTTGGAGAAGGAAATGGCAACCCACTCCAGTATTCTTGCCTGGAGAATCCCATGGATGGAGAAACCTGGTGGGCTACAGTCCACAGGGGTTGCAAAGAGTCGGACACGACTGAGCGACTTCACTCTCACTTTCTGAACCTGAAGAAGATTAATTATGGAAAGGAATTCTCATGTTCCCTTCCTGAGCTTGGGAAGGTGAAAACAGAATGACAGACTCCTGACTTTGACTCACAAGCCTGAGCCTGGGCCCTGGGGAGGCCCCAGGGTGCCCTGAGAAGGCTCCAGCATGAGGAGGTGTTGGTCAGTCGCTGGGGAAGGCCCACCTCCTTGTGGTCCTCATTCCGCAGTAATCATCTCTCCCACTGGTGTAGTCAGCACACATGTCTCTGAGCTCTCTGCCCGCATCTCTCAGATGGCTTCATCAGGGGGCACATGAGCTCATGGAGAATGAAGCAAACCAAAGAGGGTTGTTGGAGGCTCTGCTTGGCTGAGACCAGCACTGAAGGAGAATATAACCTAGTCCGCTGCTCTGGAAACCAGGCAGGCCAGAGAGCCTAAGAGGGCTGGCCAGGGGATCGTGGTGATGAGGCTCTCACTGGCCCTTTTAGTTAAGGACCACTACTTCAAGCCTTTGCTGGGAAGGAGGGCTCAGGGGACAGGTTCCATGCCAGTGAGGCCCAGAAAGCTGAAGTTCAGCAAGGTCAGGGCCACTGCTCCAAATCCTATGGCTGCAAAGTGTAGACTGAGCTATGAACGCAAGACTCCAATGTATGAGCTCTCAGACGCTGGGCTACAGCCCCCAATAGTTGTTTTATTGAATTCATTTATTTTGCAAAACACACACACAGAACACCAGAAATAAAAAACCAATCATCTAGAGACAGGTGAGTGGCAACAAGACTTAGAAGATCTTAGACAATCAGCTCTGAGCCCCACAGCTTTCCTCTGGGTCTGAAGATTCTGCCTCTGTCCCCATGAGGCGTGGTGCCCTGGGCTCTGGAACTTTCAGCCACATTTCCCTGCTGTGGCTTTGACCACACCTTCCTTATGGCTCTCCACCTTCTTCCTTTGATATATGTCAAGGCCATAGCCTGAATCATAGGTTAATATCCTGGGATTAGTTGCTACTGTGAATCATTTCAGAAAACAAACACATCTTTTGTTAAAAAAAAAAAAAATTCTTCTCAGTTAATTCTTGTTATCTCACCAGTGGTTCTCAACTCTGTTCTGGTCACAGATTCTCCTGAGAATGTAGTGAAAAGCTACAGACCTGCTACCCTATAAAACACACACACACACACACACACGGACACACAACTTCAGGAAGGCTCATATACCCTATGAATTCTATCCTGAAACCTCAAGCTGGGAACCCCTGCCTTAGATGGCCATTATTTGGTGTATTTAAATTGAGGCACACTCACAAAATGCCATTGGCACCCTTCAGTAAGGAATAAGAGAGAATAGGAAGGGACAGAATTTGGAGGTTATCTTGAATCATACATTTTACATCTTTAGGTGAGCATAAATAATAGTGCTTTAAAAGCTCTAGAAGAAACATTTTCATAGGAAAATGTTAAAGGTAATTTATTGTTCGCAGTGGTTGCATCAGGTGAAAAATGAGGGAGCAGGATTTGAAGGACACTTCACAGTGGGGCAAGGACCCGGGCTCTGCCCCACAGAGTACATGGACCTGCTCCTGGATAGGACTGGGCTCTCCCTTGCTGTTAGCTACTGGGTGTGTGGAGCTGGGGGGTCCTATCTTGGGTTGGGGGAACAGACCAGGGGAGACTTTAGTTCCATCACACAGTACTGCTAAGGCTACTCAAGTCCACCTCTCAAGAGGGGAGCAGACTCCCAAGTCCAAGGTAAAGTTGAGCACCTTAGGAGGCTAGAGCCAGCCCTTGAGGAGCTCTGTCTGGGCTCTGTGCTCCTTGGGGTTTAAAGATGCTATGACAGGGCTTTGCCATCACTCTTCCATCTTGGTTTGCCTGATGCTCTCCTGAAAGTCTTGCATCTCAGGAAACCCTAGTCTTGGGCAAACCGAGATAGTTGGTCACCCAACTTGAGCCCTGGATAGTGACCTTCAGCAAGATCTTTAATCTCTCTGAATGTCAGCTTGCACATCGATAAACTAAGGCTATCAAACCTGTGTTTCAGAGTTTATGAAGATTAGATTGGTGGTAACGCATGTCCAGGGCTTTCCAGGTGGCTCAGAGGTAAAGAATCCACCTACCAATGCAGGAGATGCAGGTTTGATTCCTATATCGGGAAAATGCCCTGGAGGAGGGCATGGCAACCCACTCCAGTATTCTTGCCTAGAGAATCCCATGGAAGGAGGAGCCTGACAGGCTACAGTTCATAGGATCACAAACAGATATGACTGAGCACACGCGCACAAATGCATGTACAGGTCTTTCTCAATTTACAATGGGGTTCCTCCTCGCTCCAGTATTGTCCAGCCTGGAGAATTCCATGGACTATATAGTCCATGGGGTCGCAAAGAGTCAGACACGATTGAGTGACTTTCACTTTTTATCCCAATAAATCCATCATAAGTTGAAAGTATCGTAAGTAGAAAATGCATTTAATACCCCTAACCTACTAAACAGTATTCTTAGCCAAAGACCCTGATGCTGGGAAAGATTGAAGGTGGGAGGAAAAAGGGACGACAAAGAATGAGATGGTTGGATGGCATCACCAACTCGATGGACATGAGTTTGAGCAAGCTCCGGGAGTTGGAGATGGACAGGGAAGCCTGGCGTGCTGCAGTCCATGGGGTCACAAAGTGTCAGACATGACTGAGCGACTGAACTGAACTGACAGCTACTAGAATACCTACGTTTCCCTCCTCAAGTCTCCCAGGGCCTCTCGGGCAGGTAATGAAGCCCAGCATCCATCTGGAGTCAGGAGTACAAGCCTAAGGTTAAAATGTGATGGCGGCTAAGTCAACTATTAACTCCCTTTCTAAACTCTTTTCTCTTCCTTCTTAGAACTCTTGAAATTTCCCACAGGAACCTCAGATTCTCTGCCTTTCCCTTCAAAAATTTGCCCTCAGGAAAGGAGTTGCTAGCAGACATCTGTACTTTAAGTGATTTAAAAGAAACTCCTAAAAGGGTTGGCATTTTAAATGTCTTGTAACATACAAGGCCTTGTCTCCCTGTAAAGGAAATTCCAAGGCTTCCCTGATGGCTCAACAGGTAAAGAATCCACCTGCAGTGCAGGAGACACAGGTTTGATCCCTGGGTTGGGAAGATCCCTTGGAGAGGGAAATGGCAACCGACTCCAATATTCTTGCCTGGAGAATCCAGTGGACAGAGGAGCCCAGCAGGCTACAGTCTGTGGGGTCACAGAGTCACACACATACAAAAGAAATTCCCACACTGGGAAGTTTGACTCTTTGATGGCTGTATGCATTCCATGAAGTTCAGCTGCTCTTAGGAGTAAGCAGTTAAGATTGCAGCAGTTAAGCAAGGTGGAGATTCATTTCCACTCCTTCCTGAAAGGCCAGGGCTGGCAGTTCTACAGCTGTCATAGACCAAAGCATTGTCAGTCTTTCTCTCCCTCCTGCTCAGAGCTGGCTTTCATCCTAAAGGTCACTTCCTAGTCCCCATACCTGCTGGAGCTCCATTGTTACAGGCCATTTAAGGCATAAGAAAGAGGAAAGGTCAAGGGCTCAGAGTCAGACTGCTGAGTCAGTCCCATTTGAGCAGCCTTCCCAGAAGTCCAGGCGACACTTATGTGCGCATCTCATTGGCCGGAGTTTAATTACATGATTACCACCAGTTGCAAAAGATATTGGGAAATAGACTTCTTTCTGTGTAGATTTCAGCCTTACCTAAAATCAGGACTCACATACTAAGAAAGGGGAGCATGCACTTAGAAAATGTACCAAACGGGGAACCTACTCTTAGTGAAAGCTTTTGTAGTTTTCCTTGGGGGCAGGTTGACTAGAATCACTGTAGCTTCAGGTCTCTCTATCTCCTTGTTCTGGTGACCAGCCCAAATTTAATCACCCTACAATGATCAATAAAAGAAAGAATGAAGGAATTAAGCTATTGCAAGACTTTGCTTCAGTCACTAATCATTGGGTCAGATTTCCAAAGGATGTTTGGTCTCGGGACTTAAAAAACCTACAGTATAGACTTTTCATTTATCTGGGGTTTTAAGGATTATTGTGTTCTCTTAGGTTCTATATATAGCTTCCTGATTGTTCCTCATCTCTGAAATGAAATTAAATTCTGAAAGCAGCCAGGAACTCTTAAGAACAGAGGCTATTTCTTCTCTAACATCTATTGATCGTGACTCACATAGGAAATATAAAATGACCAATGAGCCTTCAGCCCATGACTTAGAATTGGTAATATAGTGGTGGCTGATTGCTGTGGAGAAATAAATCTTATGAGACAATTTCTAGCTTGTCCAAGAAGGAGTAAATCATTTGAGCTCAGTTGCTATGTGCAAGCTGGAGCTAACATTACCAAAGACGTCAGCCGGGTGCAATGCACATAGTATTGGGCCTGATGCTAAAGAAATTCTTCTGATTCTTTTTCTATGGACACATGGTTCTCTCTAACATTAAGGGTTAATCTCAGAAGTAAAGGCAATGAACTAAATCAACCTTTGAGGTAAAAATAGTAGTAAGTAAGTGCTAGAGTTGGCTTCACAAACATCACGGCTCTGACCCAGGGTGGAAGCATTATTAGATATGTGAGTTTGATTGACTGGAAAGAGAGTTTAGAAATCATTAAGTGCTCTATTTAAAGAAAGCATTGAGAACAAACTAAACCAGGAGGTATCTTCATTTTAGACTGAAAAGCAGGGCCTTTTTCTCAAGCAAGAAAAAGCAAAATTTGCATTGTGCAGGCAGTTGCCATTTGCTGACTCATCTTTTGTGGAACCTTCTAGAAGGAGATGATATACTGCAGGGAGTAGCAATAGCAGCCAGAGTACATTAGCCCCGATGGAGAAGGAGCATTTAGTGCTGTTTCCTGAATTCAAAGCAGGCATTGTCCAATTGTGTCTCTTTGTGAAATGCCTCATTATGCAAGAAATATAAATTCGTTTTCCTCCACAAATAGATTGTGTTTCTGGTGTTTCACAGATTGCGTCATATGCAGCGTGCCTCAGCGATTCCTATAATGTGACACTTTTAGCTGTCCTCTTCTGCGCTCTCATCTAGCTGGCAGGCCAGAGAATCTAAAAGGTAGTAATGGCAGTTGTTTTCAGCAATTCCATAGCAGCCAGTGAAGAGAACATTAAAGCTAAGTGGCACTGCTAAATTCATAGGATAGTAAAATACTGGGGGAGAGCATGGAGCCCGTGGGTTAATTCTTTCCAAAGTCAGTAATGGTAAAAACAGCAGCTAAGTGAGGCACCCATTCTACAAATAGCTTTACGTTCATAGGCTCATTTAATTCTCCCAGCAATGCTCTAAGGAATATTTATGCCCCCCACTTTTCAGAATAGGAAAGACAGTCTCAAGGTCTCATTGAGGTTAAGTGGCAGTGCAATTATTTACATCCGGACCTGTCTCAATCCAAATCCATGCTGCTTTCTCCTCCATTTGATTGCCTCTTGAAGATTCAGAGTCCATTCTCCTCTAATATTATTTTAACATAACTTTTTGGAAGAAAAGAAGAGAGATGTTAGGTTTTTTTTTTTCAGAACACGATAATTTTGTTAATTTTTCAGAGACATTTAAGCGACATTATTTTAGCCAGATCTAAGTTGCTCCCAAGCATTCTGTACATTTTCTAGATTATTATTGGACCTTTTATCCATGTGCTATACTAGGGCTTGCCACAAATATTTATAGGTGTAATGAGGAAATAACCACTGCTGCTGCAAGGGGAAGTGTTCCGATACCAAGCTTGTGTGTGTGTTTTCTCGGCATACCTTTCTGTGGGAAAGTAGCAACTACTCTTAGTCAGACCATGGAGTCTCTACTCAATGACTAAGTGTCTATCATTGAACAAGTTTTGAACAGTCTGGGAAAATAGTTTAATGAGATTCCAATCTTGTCAATACACAGGTCTAGTTTGTCTTTTACACATGTAATCTGGAAAGAATTATATAAGAATTACAACAATAGTTACCATTGACCAGTAGGATTCCAAGTGTGTTTTTCTCTTTGGTGTTGTCCAAATTTCCTAAAATAAATGGATATCCCTAATATAATGTATCCCAAAGTGATATTTTTAATGGACATGAAAATTCCCAAAGCATGGAATGAGTGGCTGGAGGCACAGATATATAGCATGAAGCCTGTTAGTATTACACTGTCTCTTGTTTATGACTGTGATCACTAATAATAACGATCTTTGATATCATCTTTGCCACTTTTCAGAGGCTGAAAAAATAAACTGATCTCAAAAAAAAATGGCAAAGTGAAAGATTTTGCCATAGAGTTAATCACTATGAACCGGTATCATTTAGGGAGCAAATATTCTCATCCCTTCATATGGCTTTGTGTTTGTATTCCCTTTGTACAAGGATTGCTTCTAGAGATAAGAAACGGTGGCATCATTTTGGTTATCTATTTCCATGGCAACACTTGGATTCAGGGAAGAGCTCTTGGTGTCTTTGCTACTTATCGTGTGCAATTTTCATGGGCACAGGATCTTTCTAAGTTAGTGAGGTTAATTTCGTGTGAGACTGTCTTATTTGTTGTAAATATCTGAAGCAGAAGTGAGATGCGATTTTGACTTGCAGAACTTCTGTCTATGTCAGCAATTCCGTGAACAGCGACAGACAGCACTAACTAGCACTGTGAAAAATAACTCGATTTTTATGAGAGCTCTCTCTTAAAAGGATTTCAAAACAAAATTCTTTTTAGGATTATGACTTAGAGTGTGACAATGAGGGTGTTTTCAGTTTTCTAGTTAAGTTTCTGCATTTCTCTCTCTCTCATACACACATATACACTTCATAAAGTAGAATATGAATTCTCCTTTAATCTCTACTGAAATTGGATAGACCAAAATTTTGTCCAAAATTCTCTCCTTCTAGTGTTTTCCTGGTAAATGCTTGAAACTAGCGACAAAATTGTAGAGAGAGTTCGGAGGCAGAATTCTGGTCTTATTTTGCCACAGCCTCTGTGATCTTGGGCAGTTTTCTTCATCTGTCTGTACTTCCAATTCCTCATCAGTAAAATCATCTAAGCTAATAAAAGTAAGGAAAACCCGTTTCAAAGAAGAGTGATAAAATAGAAAACAGAAAACGAGGATTGCCTCTATCGCCACTCCAACACAACGTCTGTTCCCGTTTCCGCCACACGCACAGGGTCCATAGAAGGAAAGAAGGAATGAAAGCGGTCACCCCACTGCTGGCCAAGCGTGCATATGACCCCCAAGCAATTTTCAGATTACTGTTCACTTCAGATTCAAGCAGTGTATTTACAGCCCCCACACATCCATACAATTTGAGTGATATAAGCTGGTTTATCTAATGGCCCATTAAATTTATACCCACCAAATCATATTACTTTGCCAACAAAGGTCCGAGTAGTCAGAGCTATGGATTTTCTGTCATGTATAGAGGTGAGTGTTGGACTATAAAGAAAGCTGAGCACTGAAGAATTGATGCTTTTGAACACTGGTGTTGGAGAAGATTCTTGAGAGTCCCTTGGACTGCAAGGAGAGCCAACCAGTCCATCCCAAAGATCAGTCCTGGCTGTTCACTGGAAGGACTGATGCTGAAGCTGAAACTCCAATACTTTGACCACCTGATGCGAAGAGCTGACTCCTTGGAAAAGACCCTGATTCTGGGAAAGATTGAAGGTGGGAGGAGAAGGGGATGACAGAGGATGAGATTGTTGGATGGCATCATCGACTCAATGGACATGAGTTTGAGTAAAGTCCAGGAATTGGTGATGGACAGGGAGGCCTGGTGTGCTGCAGTCCATGGGATCACAAAGAGCTGGACACAACTGAGCAAATGAGCTGAACTGAACTGAAATTTATCTTGACATTCAGGGATGTAGGTCTAATTTCAGAATAAACAACAACCCCTTCTCTTCTTTTTTTTATTCTCCCTAATATTTTTTAGGAGGAAGGGGAATTTGTTACAGGGTACTAGGGAGTTCATAGGCTTTCCAAGAGGGCCTAACTCTGAAGAGCAGTGTATCTTTTTCTCTGGAGAATGCAAAATCATGGGGAATATCAGGCACAAGTGGCATTCTGCTGGTTCAGCCAACTGGACCCTGGTTGTAATCTGGGAAATCCAGGAAAGACACAGAGTGACCCGGCCTTGAGGAGGTCACTCTAACCTGCAGATGAGTCAAGAACAGGCACCTGAACCAGTGAAACTTAACCTGCCCTTTGGCCCTCCAGTAAAACCAGGGGCCTCAGGGCAATCTGATTGCAGTCTCTCATCTAGGGCTTTCTGGTGTTACTAAAATGTCCCCGAGCTCTCCCAGCTGGTGAGCATCAGCAAAACCCAGCATTCCAGCCCAGGGTCTGTGCTCTGACGCCCAAAGTGTGGTTTGTGAATGAGCCATATCTGCGTCCCCAGAGCTTGTTACTTCACCTTCTGGCCCACGTTTCATGACAGGTAAGAGGAGAGTAATACCTCCTTTGCCTGCTTTAGAGGCTGGTTGTGAAAGTCTTCGACAAATTTTTTTACTGCTCTGCAGAAGAGTGAGAATATTCAGGGTAGTATCATGAATCTGCCAAGAAGTCCATCTTAGGCTGCTTTAAGGACTCCTTATATGAATGACCTCCTTGCTCCTTTGCTGTGATCGGAGCTTCTTTCATGAGTGATGGTGATTGTAGAGAGTAACATTTTTTCTCTCTTTAATATTTTCTTTGACAAAATGCAAAGTTTGGAACTCTGATGATACTCTTCTTTTTTGTAATTTTAGTTAGTCTATGAAATAAAAGTCTGCAATCCACCATGTGAAAATGGTTGGAAAACTATAAAAAAAAAAATGAGGTGTTAGTATTTTCTTAAGCAGAAAATACTTCCTGAGAAAGCTCCTGTCTGAAGGGAAAAAGGTTATGCTTATTGGCCAGAAATGTAAATATCTCTATGGTCTCCTGTATTAATTGCAATTGTGGGGTTGTTGGGAAGGCAGAGGAGGATTCAAGGAGACCATTAGTTCCTCATGCCCCATGAGGTACTACCAGAAGTTGTGGGGCTCCTCTTCAGGTCCCCTTCCTCAGGCACTCCGAGCTTCCTGGTCATAAAGCAAATCCCGAAGGTGAAATTTTGGGCTTCTCTGGTGGCTCAGATGGTAAAGAATCTGCCTGCAATGTGGGAGACCTGAGTTCAATCCCTGGGTTGGGACGATCCCCGGGAGAAGAGAATGACTACCCATTCTGGTATTCTTGCCTAGAGAATTCCATGGACAGAGGAGCCTGGGAGGTGACAATCCATGAGTCACACAGAAGGTGAAATTTACCTTTTTGTCATTCTTTTCCTTTTCATTTCATTGGGCAACTGCCTTATCCTACAAGGTGAAGAGGAAAGATTTTTTTCCCTCCATTGATTGCTTTTGGTAGGAGAATACCTGTTTTAAGTGAAAATAGATGTTACCATTTCTTATACAGACATTGAGAAAGAAGATAAAGTCTTTTAAGCATTGTTGATTTTTAAAGCATCTTTTTCCCTTTTTTTAAGCATCCTTTTAAAGTGACCATCTCAGTGCACAAACTTTTCTCCACTTAAAATTATCTATTTATCTTTCACTAAACAAAGGCCCCATTTGTAATCAGATCAGATCAGTCGCTCAGTCATGTCTGACTCTTTGAGACCCCATGAGTCACAGCACGCCAGGCCTCCCTGTCCATTACCAACTCCCGGAGTTCACTCAGACTCATGTCCATCGGTCAGTGATGCCATCCAGCCATCTCATCCTCTGTCGTCCCCTTCTCCTCTTGCCCCCAATCCCTCCCAGCATCAGAGTCTTTTCCAATGAGTCAACTCTTCTCATGAGGTGGCCAAAGTACTGGAATTTCAGCTTTAGCATCATTCCTTCCAAAGAAATCCCAGGGCTGATCTCCTTCAGAATGGACTGGTTGGATCTCCTTGCAGTCCAAGGGACTCTCAAGAGTCTTCTCCAACACCACAGTTCAAAAGCATCAATTCTTCAGTGCTCAGCCTTCTTCACAGTCCAACTCTCACATCCATACATGACCACAGGAAAAACCATAGCCTTGACTAGACGGACCTTTGTTGGCAAAGTAATGTCTCTGCTTTTGAATATGCTATTTAGGTTGGTCATGACTTTCCTTCCAAGAGGTAAGCGTCTTTTAATTTCATGGCTGCAGTCACCATCTGCAGTGATTTTGGAGCCCAAAAAATAAAGTCTGACACTGTTTCCACTGTTTCCCCATCTATTTCCCATGAAGTGATGGGACCGGATGCCATGATCTTGGTTTTCTGAATGTTGAGCTTTAAGCCAACCTTTTCACTCTCCATTTTCACCTTCATCAAGAGGCTTTTAGTTCCTCTTCACTTTCTGCCATAAGGGTGTTGTCATCTGAGGTTATTGATATTTCTCCCAGCAATCTTGATTCCAGCTTGTGTTTCTTCCAGTCCAGCGTTTCTCATGCACTAAATAGTTCTGGAAACTTTGTTTACAATTGCTCTATAGAGAAGAAAGAAAAGAAAGTTCATTCAGAAACTCCCCCACAGCTATAATGTTTGAAAGGGTGTCATAATGTTATAAAGTTTGAAAGGGTGTCACTCAGTAACTTGCTGCTCAGAATTTGTTGTTGTTTTTAGTCACTAAGTCAAGTCCGACTCTTTTGGGGCCCCATGGACTGTAGCCCGCCAGGCTCCTCTGTCCATGGGATTTCCCAGGCAAGAATACTGGAGTGGGCTGCCATTTCCTTCTCCAGGGGGTCGACCCAGGGATCGAACCAGCGTCTCCTGCTTGGCAGGTGGATTCTTCACCACTAAACCACAGAGGAAGCCCACTGCTGAGAACAGATGCCCTCAACAATGGTGAGCATCAGCTTTAACCCTGTTATAAATCACAGAGCATAAAAACTGTGTTTATGCACTGAATGAGGTTTCTACTTCTCTGTGATAAGTGTGCCCTGACAACATATGGAACGCTAACAATGGAAGGAAATAACAGAGATCAGCCCGTCAGCCTCCTCATTTTAAGAATCTAAGAGACTGCCTGATGTAGTTGAAAGTATGTTGGTTTGAAGCCAAGCAGGCAGATCTGCCCAGGCTGGGCTCAGCCATTTGACAGCTGCGAGGCCTCAGGATGTCATTCGTCACTCACACCCCAGCTTTCTTATCTGTGAAGCGAGGATAATAATATCCTGAGATAATCCAAGTCCCAGAAAGCTGGGAAGTTAAGTGACTTTCACAATTAGTTTAACCTTCAGAGCCCAGATTAGAAAGCAAGAACGGGATGCTGTTTCCCTGCATGATGAGACCACGACCAGTTAACAAAGATCTTTTCGCTGAAGGAACAGGTCATGTGATCATACAACTGCTTGTTTTCTGCGTTCTGGCCCTTCTTGGTTCGTAGTGAACTGGGAGTCTGCACCTCTCGTGCTGAAGTCCTTAGAAGAGTTTAGCATCTGTAACAAATGATCCCTTGACTTCACAGGCGTAAGAGGCAGGGAACACCTTGACTCCTCATATTCAGTGACCTATCTGTGAAAGAATTCCTTCTAATTAAATGATACCTAATATGGAAAGTTCGCCTCTGAGAGCCTAGCACTGGGACTTCAATGAACTTCATTTCCTCCCTGCCTTTCTTTTTTTTTTCTCTCTCTCTCTTGAGGATGATAGCATGAAAGGCAGAATTAAAGAGCATCTACTCAAGCAGCTTGGGCTTGCCTACTTCCTGTCTTTCGATCCACTGCTCTGCTGCCTTAGAGAAAGGACCTCCCTACCCCTTTCTGCCCAACCCTGACTTTCCCAGGCTGGACTGCATGTCACAGCCCTTATTTGGTGTTGACTTTGGCAGAGGTGAACTTCTTTGCACTCAAGTGCTATAAATTTTGCAAACACAGTGTTAAGCGACAGCCATGCCCTAGACCAGCAAAGCCTCGGATGTTGTGGAGGAGGCTCGACAAGATCAGTCTCAGAAGAAGGCAGTGCCAGGCCACTGGGCACCTCAGCCTAGAGGAGCCTGGGTCTCCTGATCACAGCTCTCTGCCTTCGCAGTTAGGCATCCATTCAACTAATCTGTGTGGAGCCCGGCCCTGGGCACCTGGCATGTATCAATGACACAAACAGTTATGTTCCCTGACTTCAGCGCTTTCTATCAGATTAGAAATTGGAGAAGGAAATGGCAACCCACTCCAGTGTTCTTGCCTGGAGAATCCCATGGACGGAGAAGCCTGGTGGGCTGCAGTCCTTTGGGTCGCACAGAGTCAGACACGACTGAAGCGACTTGGCGGCAGCAGCAGCATCAGATTAGAAACAAGAACCCAATAAACTGCAGATCAACATAACTGCCTGTGCAGGATAAAGTTCAGTTCAGTTCAGTCACTCAGTCACGTCCGACTCTTCGACCCCACGAATTACAGCACGCCAGGCCTCCCTGTCCATCACCAACTTGCAGAGTCTTCCCAAACTCATGTCCATCGAGTCAGTGATGTCATACAGCCATCTCATCCTCAGTCGTCCCCTTCTCCTCCTGCCCCCAATCCTTCCCAGTATTAGGGTCTTTTCAAATGAGTCAACTCTTTGTGTGAGATGGCCAAAGTATTGGAGTTTCAGCTTCAACATCAGTCCTTCAAATGAACACCCAGGACTAATCTCCTTTAGGATGGACTGGTTGGATCTCCTTGCAGTCCAAGGGACTCTCAAGAGTCTTCTCCAACACCACAGTTCAAAAGCATCAATTCTTCAGCACTCAGCTTTCTTTATAGTCCAAGTCTCACATCCATGCATAACTACTGGAAAAACCATAGCCATGACGAGATGGACCTTTGCTGGCAAAGTAATGTCTCTGATTTTCAATATACTATCTAGGTTGGTCATAACTTTCCTTCCAAGGAGTAAGTGTCTTTTAATTTCATGGCTGCAATCACCATCTGCAGTGATTTTGGAGCCCCCCAAAATAGTCTGACACTATTTCCCATGAAGTGATGAGACCAGATGCCATGATCTTAGTTTTCTGAATGTTGAGCTTTAAGCCAACTTTTTCACTCTCCTCCTTCACTTTCATCAAGAGGCTTTTTAGTTCCTCTTCACTTTCTGCCATAAGGGTGGTATCCTCTGCATATCTGAGGTTATTGATATTTCTCCTGGTATTCTTGATTCCAGCTTGTGCTTCATCCAGCCCAGTGTTTCTCATGATGTATTCTGTATGTAAGTTAAATAAGCAGGGTGACAATATACAGCCTTGATGTACTCCTGTTCCTATTTGGAACCAGTCTGTTGTTCCATGTCCAGTTCTAACTGTTGCTTCCTGACCTGCATACAAATCTCTCAAGAGGCAGGTCAGGTGGTCTGGTATTCCAATCTCTTTCAGAATTTTCCACAGTTTATTGTGATCCACACAGTCAAAGGCTTTGGCATAGTCAATAAAGCAGAAATAGATGTTTTTCTGGAACTCTCTTGCTTTTTCGATGATCCAGCGGATGTTGGCAATTTGATCTCTGGTTCCTCTGCCTTTTCTAAAACCAGCTTGAACATCTGGAAGTTCATGGTTCACGTATTGCTAAAGCCTGGCTTGGAGAATTTTGAGCATTACTTTACTAGCGTGTGAGATGAGTGCAATTGTGCAGTAGTTTGAGCATTCTTTGGCATTGCCTTTCTTTGGGATTGGAATGAAAACTGACCTTTTCCAGTCCTGTAGCCACTGCTGAGTTTTCCAGATTTGCTGGCATATTGAGTGCAGCACTTTCACAGCATCATCTTTCAGGATTTTAAATAGCTCAACTGGAATGCCATCACCTCCACTAGCTTTGTTCGTAGTGATGCTTTCTAAAGCCCACTTGACTTAACATTCCAGGATGTCTGGCTCTAGGTGAATGATCACACATTGTGATTATCTGGGTCGTGAAGATCTTTTTTGTACAGTTCTTCTGTGTATTCTTGCCACCTCTTCTTAATATCTTCTGCTTCTGTTAGGTCCATACCATTTCTGTTCTTTATCGAGCCCATCTTTGCATGAAATGTTCCCTTGGTATCTCTAATTTTCTTGAAGAGATCTCTAGTCTTTCCCATTCTGTTGTTTTCCTCTATTTCTTTGCATTGATCACTGAGGAAGGCTTTTTCATCTCTCCTTGCTATTCTTTGGAATTCTGCATTCAGATGGGAATATCTTTCCTTTTCTCCTTTGTTTTTCACTTCTCTTCTTTTCACAGCTATTTGTAAGTCCTCCCCAGACAGCCATTTTGCTTTTTTGCATTTCTTTTCCATGGGGATGGTCTTGATCCCTGTCTCCTGTACAATGTCATGAACCTCCATCCATAGTTCATCAGGCACTCTATCTATCAGATCTAGTCCCTTAAATCTATTTATCACTTCCACTGTATAATCATAAGGATAAAGTTAGCTTTCGTAAATAGTGTGAGGAAGGAACACGTGGTTCATTCTTTTACATTTGGTTATTCCGTTGGAGAAGGGAATGGCAACCCACTCCAGTGTTCTTGCCTGGAGAATCCCCATGTACAGAGGACCCTGGTGGGCTACAGCGCATGGGGTCGCAAGGAGTCGGACACAACTGAGTGGCTAACACTACTACACTACATTATTCCATACCATTCGTAAAAACAGACTATCTTTCTCCCCCATTTAATGTTCTTGATACTCATAAAAATCAGTTCACCATAAATGTATACGTTTACTCCTGGATTTGCAGTTCTCTTCCGTTGGTCTATATTACCGTCTCTATGCCAGTATCACACTCTCTTGATCACTTAGACTTGTAGTTAGTTTTGAAATCAGGAAGGCCATGTCCTCCAACTCTGCTCTTCTTTGTCAAGATTGTTTTGGCTATTCTGCATCCCTTGCAGTTGAAAATTTAATAGGGATTGCATTTAATCTGTAGATTAATTTTCATAGTATTACCATACAAACAGTAGTAAGTCTTAACAATTGATTTATTCAGGTCCTCTTTAATTTCTTTAAACAATGTTTTGTAGTTTTTGGTATATATACAGTAGTTCATTTAAGTGGTTTTTTTTTTCTTTTGATGCTATTGTAAATGGAATTTTTTCTTGGTTTTCAGATGAAGTGTCTTCTCTTATGTAAAACTTTCCCTGACCTTTACTCCCCAAAGTGAGAGCAAATAACTCTCCACTCCATACTCCCTGCCTACCCGCCATATACCCATAGTAACCCACTGTAATATATGAAATGGCCCACATCTGTGAAATGTCAATTTCCCTTACCTGTAGGGAAGAGACCATGTTCTATTCACCCTTTCTTTTTCTGAATACTTTCAGTTTAGTTCAGTTCAGTCTCTCAGTCGTGTCCGACTCTGTAACCCCACGGACCGCAGCACACCAGGCCTCCCTGTCTATCACCAACTCCCGGAGCTTGCTCAAACTCATGCCATCCAACCATCTCATCCTCTGTCATCCTCTTCTCCTCCCACCTTCAGTCTTTCACAGCATCAGGGTCTTTTCAAATGAGTCAGTTCTTTGCATCAGGTGGCCAAAGTATTGGGAGTTTCAGCTTCAGCATCAGTCCTTCCAATGAATATTCAGGACTGATTTCCTTTAGGATCTGGAGAAGGGAATGGCAAACCACTTCAGTTTTCTTGCCTTGAGAACCCCTGAATACTTACTTAGGGGCAATCATTCAATAGCAACCCAGTAAATGTTTATAGAAAATATAAGAGAGGAAATAATTTCCATCACTGAGGCTTTTAAATGAGACTGGGCAGATCAGTTAGGAGCACTGGGGAGAGGGAAGATTGGGGATTGAGTCTGGAGATGAAGGTGACAGAGGCTGGAGCTGGTCTCCCACTATCCGCATCAAGGGAGCAGCAATGTGAGGATGATTCTGCCAGTGTTTGAAGATGATTGATAGATTGTTTATATCAGAGGAATGTCAACCTGGAGAGTTCCTTCCAGGAACTTGCTTACACATGGTTATGAGAAGGTGAGTCTGATGTGTGTTAATATGTGTAGAAATAGGAAAGAATGTGAGACGTGTTGGGAATTCATAATTTTTGAGATTTAGTAGCTGGTTAAATTTGAAGAGGAGGAAATCAATGGTTATAATGTTTTGATTATGAGAGGCCAAGAAAATGGACAGAAATCGCCAAGTTTTAGAATGAAGCTAGGGATGAAAGTTTGATGGTCTTGGCAATTTTAGCAAAAGGCTCCCCTTCACTCAGAAACACAGTCTCCACTGATCATTCTGGGAGACAGCATCTCAAGTCTTCACTTTCATAAACTCTGTTCCTCTCTGTTAAATCACAGCTAGTGTATATCTTGTCTCTAATTTTCCAACCATTTAGAACAACTCATGACTCATCCTGATTCCTCCAGTCTGAAAATGGAGAGGAATTATTTCTTTATTCCCATAATGTGTTTCTGAGTTCAGGCTAGCCTGGTAGTATAAATTCCTTGAGCATGCCAAATATAAAATGGTGTATACAATGTTTGTGTTGTCTGACTACATAAAGAGCTTATCTTTTGTAAGGACACAAAGCAGTGTTTTGATATTGGAAGAATGCACTGATATTTTTTAGCAGAGTAGGCATGTTCCATTTAGCTCTTTATTGTACTTTTTAAATCAATGTAACCTTCATAGTAGAATCAGAATGAATAAAAGGGGTTCAAGTCTTGGTTCTTTTATTCATTGACCTATGCACATTATCTGAGTTTCATGAAAGTCAATTTTTACAGTGTAGGGTTGTTGTAAAGATTATGTGAAATTATGCATGAATATATCAAGTCCCTTACAGAGAGATGCTTACACACATATTTTCAAAATATGAAAATATTTTCACACATATTTTCACATATGTCACACATACACACATATGTGTGTATGCTTACACACATATTTTCAAAATATGAAAATATTTCTCCTTCTTTTTCCAAATATGGCATGCTTTCCACCCTTAAACTTCAGATAAACCAAGTCGAGTGGAATGGGCTTTTACCTTGAAATAGGGAACCAGAGAGCTGGGGTTGGAGAGGATAGAAGCAGTCTCATTTCCTGAACCTTAAGGGCCTTTCCATTCTGAATCCTACTAGTAAAAAAAATCAGTAGTGCTCCCTCTGAAATGAAATATATTGTACCCAACATAGTTTCCATTTTTGACCAATTTCTGGTATATTCTACCAGGACTATAATTTTTTAGTCTTTTTGAGCTTTTACATTCATTAAACCTCAAGGGTGAGACCTACAAAACTACGTGTGATTAAAAACAAACATTTGCATTCTGACTGTTCAGCAATTTAGAGGATTCAGAAGAGCACTGGGCAAGGTGTCTTTACTTAAAACACTCACTGTCTATTTAGAAGGATAAATATTGTGTAATGATAACGAATCACAGTAATTTGGCACTAAACGTTGTGATTCAGACTTTAGGTATCATAGAAATTCTGACAGGAGGATTATTTTCAGAGGCTTTATGGCTAGAGAGAGACCTTAAACTCTAAGTAGAATATGACACCTTAGGTGGGTGGATTTCCTATGAGAAAGAGCGCCTGAAGCATGGACAAGCATGATAGCAGAGTCATTGTACCTGGTAGGAGATTTAAAATATCTTGACCAAAGGGAAGCTTTTTTGATGGGAGTTATGGGGAAATGATAGGAGCTAGAATCAATTCATGGAGAAGGAAATGGCAACCCACTCCAGTATTCTTGCCTGGAGAATCCCAGGGACAGGAGAGCCTGGTGGGCTGCTGTCTATGGGGTCGCACAGAGCCGGACACGACTGAAGCAACTTAGCAGCAGAATCAATTCATACAGACTTTGCTCTTTTCTTTGTTTCCAAATCTGAACTACCTGTTTGTTTTGAGGGGGAGAAATGAGAATGTCTAGAAGGAACAAATATTACCAGGCACCCAATGAAAGAAGACTTAGCTACAACCACTCTCTGAGTTGGTTGGGAACTAAGGACTATTTATAAGATCAAGAAGACTATAAAATCACATTTGCTTCTGTCTTAGTGGGTATCAGGAAGAGATGCCTGCCTCCAATTCCACTAGCTACTCCAAGACTGGGCAGCTGCCATTCAAATGGCAATAGCCTCTTTGAAATAGTAAATGACTTTTATTTGTGCTTAGTGAAAAAATTGCTTCTGCTTCAGGTTGAAGATTCTTTGACTTGGCTTATGAGAGATAAACTTGAATAGCTTAATTTCTCCCTACTTTTTACATCAACTCATCCTTCCTACTGCTTTCTAAGACCCTGGTCAATAACTAATCCTGGTCAATATTTAATCTTGGTGATGTCAAACTCTGCTTGGTACAGGTACACAACCACACGTCAGGAGCAGGATTTTGAAAGTCAAAAACACCTAAATGCCTGACTTGACCTCTCTATGACTCAAGTTTCCTTATCTGCAAAAGGATTATAATAATAGTACTAACAATGTCATTTCTTACCTAAAATCTTAAACTTGCAAGAAATTGAGATTTTTTCTTTATTTCATCAAAGCCTATGTTAAAACTGCCACCAAAATTGGGAAAAGTAAGGATCATCTCTTGACCAGTGAGATATACTTTTGCTTCTCCTGCATTGGCAAGCGAATTCTTTACCACTCTGCCACCTGGGAACCCTCTTCCTGTTCCTCCTCTAATAGACAATTAATATGAGTGGCTTCCTTTATGTCTTCCATAGATTTTGTCATGTCCAACTCTTGGTAACCCCATGGAGTGTAGGCCACCAAGATCCCCTGTCCATGGGATTTCCCAGGCAAGAATGCTGGAGTGGGTTGCCATTTCCTTCTCCAGGGGATCTTCCTGACCCAGAAATCGGACCCGTGTCTCCTGCTAGGCAGGTGGATTCTTTCCCACTGAGCCACCTGGGAAGCCCATAGATATTAATACTTTTATATAGTACTAATACTTTTTCTTAGTATTAAGTATTAATACTAATATATATATATTAATACTATATATTAATACTAATATATAATACTAACACTTTTTTTTTTTTCTCCCCTTTTAGCCAAAGAACTGCCTCTTTTTTCATATTGCTCTGAACTTTGCATTTTATACTTTGGAGAACATTCCATAGGAGTATAAGAAGAACTTCCCCATTGTTTTTTATAGATGTTTGCTCCATAATTTATTTAATGAATGCCCTATTGATAGAAATTTAGGTTGCCTCCAAAATATTCTCAT
Source organism: Bos mutus (assembly GCF_027580195.1). Taxonomy (NCBI): domain Eukaryota; kingdom Metazoa; phylum Chordata; class Mammalia; order Artiodactyla; family Bovidae; genus Bos; species Bos mutus. The sequence goes on from NC_091623.1 coordinate 27,231,095, forward strand.
TAAATGCAATACTTCTATTAAAAACTCAGATATCATTTTGTATATGTGCAAATATGTCTACAATATATAATTCTAGAAGTTATGTGAGTCAAAAGTTCGATGCACTTGTAATTTTTATAGATATTGATAATTATTTGATACCCTGTTTCTCTGTGTTCTTCCCAATGCATCATTATTGAAATTTTCTACATTTGCCAGTTCTGAAAGGTAGAAAAAATGATACTGAGGTACAATTTTAATTTTCATTCGCTTATCATGAGTGAATATGAGCATCTTTTCGTATGTTAAGAGGTGCTCATAATGTTTTTAATAAAATTTCAATTAATGAGACTCAAGATAAAAATTATGTAAAAACAAGATAATAGCATAGTTTAATGATGTAAATAAATATCTTTTCTCTCTGAGCATCTTTCCTATTCAGATAACACAGTTTTGCAGGAGTGAACAAAGCATAATCTTTAAGAGAAGCTGAGTAGCTGGCCGACTATGTCTTGGGTCATCCCAACATCCGTTGTACTAATGCTAGTGTAATTTTACTACTGTGTTTACTACGTGCTGAGTGTGATCCTAAGCACTTTGCATTTCTTTTCTCAGTTAATTTCCGTAGCAACCATATTAGATAAGTTCCATTTCACAAATGAGAAAGGAAGGCCCCAGAGGCCAGGTAGCTTGCCCAAGTCTACTCAGCCAGGACATTCACACAGCTACTCAGAGAGGGGCTCACATAACCCCAAGTTTCTGTAATGTGGATTTCCAGCCCTCCATTGTTCCATTTTAAATAATCCCAATCCAGGAGTAAATAAATTCAGCTTCTTAGGACACATCTTTCAAGCAACTTCTCCTGGTGAGCTGTTGTAGGATCAGTAACCAAAGGAATTTCAAGACCATAAAGTAACATTAATCACATAAAGACTGGCCCAGCTTTGTGAACCTTGAAGAGTTACGGTAACGATATCTCCCCAAAAGAATAACCCCAAAATATACACAATCAAAGAGCTCATTTTTCTCGTCTGAATACAAATTTTTATTTTTTATTAATAACTAGTTGATGTTATTTTTGATACAGCAATCTTACAAGATAAATAAGCTTTACTATTTAAGCAAAATATGATAATGGAGTATTATCCACATGAGTAAATTTAAAAACTTAAAGGTTAAACTTATGTACAGGGTTCCTAGTGTGAAGAAACATGTGAATGGGCCTTACATAAAGATGGCCGGCCCTCTGGGTCACCACTGTGTTTTATAAAGCCTTGATGGAGACCTGAGACAGGCCTGGGTGGCCCGAATGGACCACCACCTTCCCTGATGGAAGTGTCGGGCAGAGCGTAGGGCTTGGCCATGGAGAGTTCGGGCCCCTCATTGGTGTTTTACGAGATGCACAGCAGTAAGTAATGCCCTTACCTTACCAGGCCCTTCACCTCAATTGCTTCTCTTCCTTTGAAAAAAAACAAAACAAAACAAAACCCATTTGTATCCTTCAGAGGCTCCCTAAGACCGCCCCAAAGACCTTGGGTATTTTGTGCCAGACAGTGTCAGTTGGGAGGTACACACGGCAGCTCCTTTATTTTCGGATCAGTAGGCTCAAACCCTCTGTTTGGGTGTAGCCAGAAAGAACATTACAAACAGCCCAACTTGTCCGTCTCCCAGCAGTGAACACATTCATGGCCATTGTCAACACCAAGGCAACTTTCAACTTCCATGAGACTCATGGGTCTCAGTATTTTATATCTGCTCCATCTAGTTCCAAGAGTTTCTTCTGCACAAAGCGTACATTTGTTGCAGAGGAACCTCTCACCACCACGCATTTCTCTGTCCCTCTCAGTTTCCTCTCCTTCTCTGTCCTACAGCCCCCAGGGAGATTATGAGCAAACAGGCCCAGCCTGCCGCTGAGGACTTCTCCCCTTCTCTAGACACACTGGGCCTGGCATGTGACTCCTGTCTTCTTCTTGAGAACTTTTTTCTACCTTTCACTTTTCAGTCCACGTGTTGCCTCTTGGTCCTGCCCCTTTTCAGCATCAATAAGCATCCACCAACATTAGATAACTCTTACGTGTAGGCCTGTTCATCCTATGCATATGGGAAAGAGGAAATCACTCTAAGCCAATGAGAGGGTATGAAAGGAGAGAGAGTTCCTAGAAGCTCATACAGATTGAACTACAGGGACCCACACTTGTGATCAAGGTGGTTGAGCACTACAACCTGTGCCTAGAGTTATGAACACCACAGTGAGCTCTTTGCTCCATGGAATAGAAAAGTCAAGTCTCAGCCAAACACTCATTCGTGCTTTTAAGGACATACGAAACTGTTTGAGAAACATGTAAGTTGGCTTTTCTTGGGGTTTCCTCTGTAGTCTGTTGCTTTGAGCTGGTGGATTGTCCTCAGTTGTGGGCAGGCATGTACATTAGGAGCCAAAATGTTTACAGAGGAATGCTGCACCTGCTGCCTGACGTTCGGGTATTTATAGCTAGGGATTTCTTTTTAACCAACAAAGCAGGATAGTTGCCCTAATAGCTTTCTCTACAGAGATCAGCCTTGATATAATGGCTATTCAGGTCCTATTAATAGAGATGAGGGCAGTTTCATATCTGGACAACTTAAAGAACGTAAGTTCTCCTTTACAGGAAGTTAGATCACCAGACAGAAATGGGTTAGAAGTATTTTTGTTGTTATTCAGTTGCTCAGTTGTGTCCAATTCTTTGCAACCCCATGGACTGCAGCAGGCCAGGCTTCCCTGTCCTTCACCATCTCCCAGAGTTTGCTCAAACTCATGTCCATTGAGTTGCTGATGTCATCCAACCATCTCATCCTCTGTCGTCACCTTCTCTTGCCTTCAATCTTTCCCAGCATCAGGATCTTTTTCAGTGAGTCAGCTCTTCGTATCAGGTGGCCAAAGTATTGGAGATTCAGCATCAGTCCTTCCAATGAGTATTCAGGGTTGCTTTCCTTTAGGATTGACTGGTTTGATCTCCTTGCAGGCCAAGGGACTCCCAAGAGTCTTCTCCAACACCACAGTTCAAAAGCATCAAAGTATTTTAGATCCACTTAAATGTACTGGAATTATTTTCTATACCCTTGGCTTTTATTAAGGTTCAGTTTATGAACATGTTACAGCATCATTTCTAAATCTTCTGCAGGACCACTGTTGACTACATTGCTCCTTTGATAAAGTACATGAACACAGAGATATATGTATATGGAGGGAGCTAATACAGAAAGATAAACATATAAAATAGAGATAGAGGAAGAAAGAAGGACAGCACCAAGATATTAACAGTGGTTAATATAAGATTATGGAATATCCTTTAAACTTTGCTCTACTTTTCAAACATTCAACAATAAAACTATATATGGTTTCATAATAAGAAAATAATTTTTAAAAATAACTAGGTGACTTTGGAAAGCCGTGTTTTAACTACCCATTAAGGGAATTTCATATTAATTCTGTACTGTAGATAATAAAGCTCTTCCTTACGGGGTAAAGATCAAGAATTCTGAAACTACTGTACTTATAAGCTGGGATTGAACAAGTAAGTAAGTAGTGGCAGATGATGAAATCCAGTTCACTCAGTTTTGCAGTTGAAAGTTCCAGATAAGCCTTCTCTTTAGAAGGCTAGAATGGACCCTGTGGAATGCATCAGAGTTGGATATATCAGTATAAACTCATGTTAAGCTTAATATAGGTACAGTAATAATTATAGATGTGTGTATAAACATGGATTAGTATACATATGCATATTTCCTAGCTCTGTCCTGGAAGTTACGACACTTCAGTAGCAATGATCACAGCCAACTGCCAGATCTTGGTTTCTAATAAAATTTTTCCAATAAAAGGAATCAGGACTACTTGAAGAAATGGCTAATGCTTGTGCTGCAACAGGGAATGTAGATGAGCCTGAAGCATCTTGTAGTGGCAGAAAGTAAGGGAGTGTTCACAAGTAAAACCATGGAGTATGTCAACGATAAACCTGAGCTGACCTGAAAGAGCCCTCAGTGGCCAAAGCTGTGACAATTTGAGCAACTAAAGAAACACTGTAATATTAGATACAACCCAAAGTACAGAGTAAATATCTATGAGTCCACACTGATAAAAATAAATGGTTGAGTAAATAAGTAGGGGAGAAGAGACAAATATCCCATACAGGAGAACTTCAGCAACTTTATGTAGATACTCCATCCTCAAGTAGTTGGGACGTTAACCCTCCAGCCCTTGAGTGTGAGCTGTGTCTAGTGGCTTGCTTCCAAAGAGTGTAGAGAAGTGTACAAAAGTAACTTTCTGGTGGAGGAAGCTGATGGACACCATGACAGCTAAGTGATCGAGATTAACACATGGTTTAGTCGCTAAGTCATGCCCAGTTCTTGCAACCTCAGGGACTGTAGCCCACCAGGCTCCTCTGTCCATGGGATTTCCCAACAAGAATACTGGAGTGGGTTGCCATTTCTTTCTCCAGGGGATCTTCCCGACCCTGGGATTGAATCCAGGTCTCCTGCATTGCAGGTGGATTCTTTATCTACTGAGCCACCAGGGAAAATAAGTCATGTTGATAGTGAGTATTTGTTATAAGAATGACCCTTCACTTCTATAGAACCTATTCTCCAAATTCATAATCCCAGACAAAAAAAAAAAAAAGCATCATCAGACAAATCCAAAGTGAGGGACATTGTTTAAATACGTAAGCAGTATTCCTCAGAAGTGTCAAGTTCATCAGAACACAAGGGAAGTCTGAGAAACTTTTATAGTACAGGAGCCTAATGAGACTTTTTGACTAAATCTAATGTGATATCTTAGATGAGATTCTGGAGGAGAAAAAGGACGTCAGGGGAAAACGAAGGAAATTAGAATGACGTATGGAGTTTAGTTGATAGTATCGTGTTCGTTGGGTATGACAAGTGTACCGTGTACCATGCAGTGCTGCTGCTGCTGCTGCTGCTAAGTCGCTTCAGTCGTGGCTAACTCTGTGCAACCCCATAGATGGCAGCCCACCATGCTCCGCCATCCCTGGGATTCTCTAGGCAAGATCACTGGAGTGGGTTGCCATTTCCTTCTCCAATGCATGAAAGAAAGTGAAGTCGCTCAGTCATGTCCCACCCTCAGCGACCCCATGGACTACAGCCCACCAGGCTCCTCCGTCCATGGGGTTTTCCAGGCAAGAGTACTGGAGTGGGGTGCCATCGCCTTCTCCGCCATGCAGTGCTAACAACAGGGAAACTGGATGCTGGCTGTATTGCAGCCTTTCCATGCTTCTGAAATTATTTAATATAAAAATATTTTTTAAATAATTAGTAATAGATTTTCATACAAATATATATTTGAATCAGAGTTCCCATAGAGACGTAAAGAGCAGAACAAAGCGAACACCAAAGTGAACATCAGTTCCGTTTGCCTAAGGCTGTCATAGTTTGGCAAGACAGCATAATGGATGAAAAGTAAGTGCTTTAGCTCCACACAGCTGTGTTCAAATCCCAGCTCTGCCGTTTACCAACTGTAGAACCTTGAGCAAGTTACATAATCACTCTGAACCTCAGTTTCCTTATCTGTTACCTCTGGAGAAGAAAACTGAATACCTGCTTCCTAGGATTATTCTGATAATTGAATGAGGTGGTGCATAAAAGCACTTAGCTTAGCGCCTTCTGTCTTATAATTGTGTAACAAATGCCAGTTGCAATTATTGCATTGTGTCTGTCATCATTATTAATTGAAAAATTTTAAACTATAGAGTACCCTCTTGACAGGGACAAACCAATTTTGTCTGGCTCCCAAGTCAGAAGCAACCTCTTTCCTAGCTGTTGAATGTTCTAGATCTGTCCCCATTCAGCCAGTGTTCCAGACGTTCCCTGGACCACAGAAGGATCCAGAGGCGAGCAGTACTCTAGGAAAGTGCTCCTCCAGACCCACACATCTGACTGAGCTAGCAGGCAGAACTCACCCTGATGTATTCATCCCTGATAATGGTACTTTTTTCCATTTCCTCAGGAAATATAAACTTGATGGAGATAACTTGTTTCATTTGTGTGTGTGCTAACAGAATGGCTGGTTATCTGAAATGACTCTAACATTTGCTAGGCAACCAGGAAACAAGTTTGGGCCGATGTATTCATGGTAATGAATACACCAAACACTAAGTCCTATAGTTCCCATCCTGGGGTAGGGACACATTGGTTATGATTCCTCAGGCCTGGAGGCAACACAGGAAACAGTCATGCAATTAACTATTCTGGCTGGGAAGTGGCTCTCTGGAAATTGAGTTCTAGTCTTGAAACCTGGCTCCTTCCCTGTAACTTCCATTCTTCTTCTACTCACAAACACCGTTTTTATTAATTTTCTAGGTAGAAATTTTAGCCAGTCCAGTTCTCTCAACAGCCCATAACGGCTTGCTTCAGATTCTTAACAAATCAGGATTAATTCTTTAATGTGTTGTTTCTGTCTGGAATTTACCAAGGCAAAGTAGTTCATAGGAGTCAACTTTTATTTAAAAGAGTTATTATATTCTTGAGATATAGAAGTTTTCAAATGATTTTCTTATCCTTTCTATATGGCTTATTCTACCCCTCCCACTCCAAAAAATAGTCATCTAAATTTTCCTTAGGCCTGACCCTCATTTCCTTTCTCAGCGTGTCTTTCCCCCACTAAGCACTGTTTCTTGAAGCACGTCCAGAAGGTCTTTAGACTGGCTGATACACTGAGCAAATCATATTTCTTCACCACAGAGAAAAAGAAACCACAATTGGTCAACAGCGTGACTCACTCAGGCTTCCACCACCACACCCAAACCACACAACACTGCAGATTCTTTGGTTAGGTCTAGTCAAGAAATTAAAGCTGTCATGCAGGGCAAGCTTTTGTTTAGCCTTGTGTGCTTAGTGTCACCTCTCTCTAGAGTTTATAATAGTCTTGTCCTTTCTTGTTGCAGATCACTTTACATAACATAATTAGTGAGGATTTTTATCACGCCCCCAGCCCCCCAACATTTCTGTTGTTTCAAGGACTACAAGGAGACCCAACCTGTCCATCCTAAAGGAACTCAGTCCTGGATATTCATTGGAAGGACTGATGCTGAAGCTGAAACTCCAATACTTCGGCCACCTGATGTGAAGAGCTCATTTGAAAAGACCCTGATGCTGGGAAAGATTGAAGGCAGGAGGAGAAGGGGACAACAGAGGATGAGATGGTTGGATGGCATCACTGACTCAATGGACATGAGTTTGAGTAAACTCTGGGATTTGGTGATGGAGAGGGAGGCCTGGCGTGCTGCAGTCCATGGGGTCGCAAAGAGTTGGACACGACTGAGCAATTGAACTGAACCATTTGTCACATGTGGACAATGAGCTCATTCTAAGAGATTTTTCATTGGCTTGTAAGCTCATCATTGGTCCAGGCTTCCTTTTGCTGAGAGAATGTATATCTTTCGTTATAATACTCAAAGTTATTTTGGGCATTTGCATAACCTTGATTTTTTTAACCCAATATATGAGAGATCCCCCACTTTCTGGAGTGGGGAGTTGACAACATGCCCCAGGAACCCTGTGTGGCATCCTTCAGCCCAATCCAGGTCCTCCTTCTCTGGGTGGAATCCCAGAGCCCATTAGGATTTCATCACTCTACCCCATTGCTTCCAACCCACAGTTGATGGGAGCAGAGGTTGACCTGATTACACTGACCTAAATGGGTTTGCTTCCCTCATTGGGAGGTAGGGACAGGATGAAGAAATGAAGGAGACAGAGAAAAACTAAGTAGCAAAAATTATGACATGAAGCATGTATACCTGAGGTTTATTGTGGGAACTGATAGTCCTTCAAGCCAGCCTGCAGTGAAAGGGCATGGCAGGTGTGCCAGGGGACCAGAGGGCAACATTGGCAACAGAGGAGGCGAGTGTCCTTGCAGCCTCCAAGCTATGAGCTCCAGTCCCAAAGGAGGCCTTGTTGCTTGAGTTCTGCGTGCGTGCTTAGTCGCTCAGTCGTGTCCGACTCTTTGCCTGACTGTCGCCTGCCAGGCTCCTCTATCCATGGGATTTTCAGGCAAGAATACTGGAGTGGGTTGCCATTTCCTCCTCCAGAGTCTTTAGTTCTGGAAGCCCTTAAGTCCTCAATTGATCCTGTGGACTGTAGCCCACAAGGCTCCTCTGTCCATGGGATTCTTCAGGCAAGAATGCTGGAGTGGGTTGTCATGCCCTTCTCCACAGGATCTTCCTGACCCAGGGATTGAACCCAGGTCTCCTGCATCACAGGCAGATTCTTTACCACCTGATCCACCAGGGAAGTTCTCTTTAGTTCTGGGGGCCCTTAAATCCATGGAATGAAGCTGCCCTTCATTTTGTGGAGTAAAGTTGGCTTTTTTCTGTTACTTAACAACGAAGGTCTTAACAAATTCAGAGCATCACTTGAGAATTCCCTCCTCTCGCTCCTGCATATCCCATTCACAAATTTCTTTCTGGGCTGCCATTCAAACCTATTCCTAGAGACCTCCTAAGAAGAGTTGTTCCAAGCCCTCCCTGCACCTGGGTCCCTGCTTCTCCCAGCGGTCCTCACCCTTCTCTGCAGGAAGTCAGCTGTGTCCGTGCTAGGAGGTCTCCTCCCTGGACCAGGAGTCTTGCCCCTTTCCCCTTCCCTGCAGTTTTCCATGTTGTCGTTCTGCCTGGAAAGTCCCACCCCCTGATTGTCTAAATCCTGCATGTCCTTCAGGGCCCAGAATAAGCCCACTTGCCATGAGATCTGACCAGTCACTGCCCCACATTTTGTCCTTTTCCAACCTTGAAGATTCTGCCACATATTTATTGACACTGAAAAGCATTCAAAATCTTGTGTTAGATGAAGAATGCATTTCACCATGTAAATTATGGTGTTATAAAGAGAAATCTATGTGTCAGCAAATTAACTGTATGATGAGATTTGAGGGTAATTTTCATTTTGTTTTCCCAGTTTATGTTTTCTTAGTTATTTCTACATTAAACACCTAAGGTACAATAAAAATAATAAAATGAAAATTTTTTCTTTGAATTTTAAGGACTTCCATAATTCGTGTTGTCTCAAAATAGAGAACAAACCTACATGGTCTTGAATTGTTTTCTTTTCATTTATTCAGGATGGCTTTCACTCCCAAGTGCATTGTAGCATTCAGATCATACATCCTTGGTTTTTCTTAATCTTTCTGTTCTGCTCATTTTTATATGATCCATTGATCTTTCTGTTTTCTTAATTGATCTTTCTATTTTCTTAATCTTTCTGTTCTGCTCATTTTGATATGATCTGTTGATTGATTAGCTTGTTCTTGATAATATCTGAGTGAAATCATGTAAAAGTTTATACTATGTATGAGTGTGTGTGCTCCCTCTGAAGGATGAGATAGTCAGGCTTTCATTGCTGCGATCCCTGTGACCATCATTTCTGTCACCAGTTTTTTTGGGGGGAAGACTTCAAGTAGCACTTCTTACATTTTGCATTGCATTGTTCTAATACAGACGAGATGATCACATATCCAAATATATATGTCAAGTGTGGATTTAAAAAAATAAACAAATGGTATACAAGTCATTCCTTGAGTGGGTTTGGCCAAATGCTCTATGTCAGGAGGCTCTATGACATAGGGTGTTTAAGTGGAGGTGTCACAGAGGAGTCACCTAAACATATGTCTTCGTCTCTGTGTGTGGCAATGAGCTGATTGTATCTGTAGCTAAATGTATAATTAAGTACTGTGGATTACTCAGTGGCCTTTTCTGCGTTTTTCCCCTTCCTTAGGGTTTTAATTGAGCACTATTTAGTGCTTCAGCTAAAATGATATAAATCACTTGTCTTTCCTTAAAAAGATCCCTGTAACCCACTCGCTTTGATTATCAAAAAAGCAAAGGCAAATAATATGGCCAGAGTTGGAATAGACCCTAGGGTTGTCTAGACCTTGCATTACCTGAATGGTGTCATCTTAGGACCATCCCTAACCGTGGTCATCTGGTCTCTGCCCAGGTGACTACTGCAGGTAGGATTCTGCACTGGCATGGGCTTTGGACTCAGTTAAATATAGGTCTGAGTCACAACTCTGGTGCTTGGCTGTGAGCTCTTTGGCAATTTGCTGAATCTCTCTGAGACTCAGTACCTTTATCTGTAAAACAAGCCTACTATTCCATACCTTACAGGGCTATTATTTTTTTAAACAGGTTACAGGGAACTTCTGACCAAATACACAGACTGAGCATGTCTCTTGATTCCTTTTCTCCTCTGAAGCTCCACTAAAAGGAGAGTAAAGGAATTTAAAACAAATAGGAAAATTATAAGCTCACAAAGATAGAGAGAATAGAACAGGAGACAATTACAGACATGCCTGGAAAATGGGCAGTGAGAGTGGAATATGGAAACTGACTTAGAGATTGGAGGAAGTGGCAGCCCAACCACCAGAAGCTACTGCCAGAAGTGAGCCAGGCTGAATGCCAGGGTGAAGTTTGGAATTTAGAGGTGGAGCATGGGCTGAATCCAGGGAAATGGCTGAGTATCTCCAGACTGAGGTTAGCCCCTCAGGCCCTTTCTTCCATCCCACACAGCAAGATAACTACCCCTTTCCAACCTCAGATAATATGAGAGACTCACCAAGAAAAGAACCAGAACAAGGAGAAGATAAGGAAATTAGAGGATCAAATCCAGACGTGCAATAGAGGGAAGGATATAATCAAACAGTGACATTAAAAAAATAAAAATAAAACAGAGGAACTGACCAACAGTCATTTACATACACACAAGAATCAGGTAGATGGGAAATAGGTAAATGAATAGGTACATGGAAAAAACATCTTAGGTTGATGGGTGGAGAAAGTAGAGGAGCAAACTTTACAGATAAATTAACTTTGCAAATGAAGCTTTTGAGGAGGAAGCCCATTGGAGGAGGATTGTCTGATTATTATCTTTGAATGTCTTTCTACATGCCAAGGAGAAATACTAACACATTTGCTTCAAGAAGCAGCAGTTTATTAGGACAGGATAGGCTGTAATGCAGTAACCAGCAAATTGGAAACTTCAATGGCTGGTCAAATAGAACATTTCTTTCTTATGCAAAGTTTACTGCAGGTCCATCGGCTCCCCAAGGCAGCCGACTTCCAAGTTATCCGTGTTGTCTTCTACCTATAATGTCATCATTTCACCTGAGACCTAGGCAGGGGGATGCAGAAGGTGTGGAAAGTTCATAACCTCTCTCTTTTTTTTTTAAATATTGAAGGATAGTAGTTGATTTCCAGTGTTGTGTTGGTTTCTGGTGTACAACGAAGTGATTCGATTAGTCATGTGTGTGTATGTACATATATATTCTTTTTCATTATGGTTTGTTACAGGATGTTGAATATAATTCCGGCTGCTATATAGTAGGTCCTGGTGGCTTATCTGTTTTGCATATAGCAGTGTGTATATATTAATCCCCAACTCTTAATTTATTCTTCTCCCATCCCCTTGTCTCCTTTGGTAAACTTAGGCTTGTTTTTTAGGTCTGTGAGTCTGCTTTTGTTTCATAAATAAGTTCATTTCTGTCATATTTTAGATTCCACATGTAAGTAATATCATATGATATTTGTCTTTCTCTTTCTGACTTACTTCATTTGGTGTGATAACCTCTAGGCCCACCCATGTTGCTGCAAATGGCATTATTTCATTCTTTCTTTTTTGGAGGGGTAATAGTCCATTGTGTATATGTACCACGTCTTCTTTATCCACCTTAGGTTGACGGATATTTAGGCAGCTTCCATGTCTTACCTATTGCCAATAGTGCTGCTATTTACATCAAGGTGTATGTATCTTTTCAACTTATAGTTTTCCCTGGATACATGCATGGGGGAGAATTGCTGGATCATGTGGCTGCTATTTACATCAAGGTGTATGTATCTTTTCAACTTATAGTTTTCCCTAGATACATGCATGGGGGAGAATTGCTGGATCATGTGGTAGATTTAGGGCTTCCCAGGTGGCACTGGTAGTAAAGAACCCACCTGCCAATTCAGGAGATGTAATAGACATGGGTTTGTTCCCTGGTTTGGGAAAATCCCCTGGAGGAGGGCATGACAACCCAATCCAGTATTCTTGCCTGGAGGGTCCCATGGACAGAGGAGCCTGGCAGGCTATGGTGCACAGGGTCACAAAGAGTTGGGCACGACTGAAATGCCTTAGCACACACCTAGTAGATTTAATTTTAGTTTTTTAAGGAGCCTTCCTACTCTTCTCCATAGTGGCTGCACCAACTTACATTCCCACCAGCAGTGTGGGAGGTATAATCACTCTTTTATGTTCCAACCTGAAATAACCCACATCATCACTGCACTTCCAGTCAAGTAGCCAGATCTACCCACAAGGGCAGCATAATTACAAGGGAGTCTGGGAAATGAGGGGTTTCACATGGATATTTGGTGAGCATTAAATGTCTCTACCACAGGCTGAAAGTGTGGATAAGTGAGTGCCTGGCTCTACCAGGTATTGTGTGATTTACTTAACCTCTCTGTAGCTCAGTTTCTACAACTATAAGATGCAATGACGTCTAATTTATGGTATTGTTTGTTATAAGGATTATGTGGGAATATTCAAGTAAAGCATCTAGAGCAGTGTCTGTCACAAAGTTCTCAGTGATTATTGATAGCTATCATATTCTCATCAGTAGTAACTACCTTGCTATGTTCACCAGAGTTTGGCTAATCTTCATTGCCTCTAATAATTTGAAGTTTAGCCACAATGCTAAGGAAACACATTACACATGAATAGCATTTTATGGTTTAAATAGCCATAATAAATATGTAAAGCATGCATGATGAAGATAATTCCCATGTAATTAACTAAGAAAGATAAGAAACTGCTCAGGTGGGTCAAAGTCCCCCTGCTAGCTCTGGGAGGAAGATTAGAATCCATTCCTCATAAGTCTTTGGTCCCAGACTGTCTTACCAAGGTAGAAACCAAGATGGCAAAGGTTGCTGTCTTATCAAGGTAGAAACCTAGATGGCAAAAGTTGCTGAATCTGAGCCACAGAGCAGATCAGTGGAGGAGAAAGAGTTAAAAACCTGGTCTCTTGATGTCCAATATTTAAGAGAAGGTGGTCATCAGTGGATCCTGGGAGAAGCAACATTCCCAGTCTCAGGCACCAGTGATGCTTCATGGCAGCAGAACTTTAACCATGCCTATGCCAGCAAATTTGGAAAACTCAGCAGTGGCCACAGGACTGGAAAAGGTCAGTTTTCATTCCAATCCCAAAGAAAGGCAATGCCAAAGAATGCTCAAACTACCGCACAATTGCGCTCATCTCACACGCTAGTAAAATAATGCTCAAAATTCTCCAAGCCAGGCTTCAGCAATACGTGAACCGTGAACTTCCTGAGGTTCAAGCTGGTTTTAGAAAAGGCAGAGGAACCAGAGATCAAATTGCCAATATCTCCTGGATCATAGAAAAAGCAAGAGAGTTCCAGAAAAACATCTATTTCTGCTTTATTGACTATGCCAAAGCCTTTGACTGTGTGGATCACAATAAACTGTGTTAAATTCTGAAAGAGATGGGAATACCAGACCACCTGATCTGCCTCTTGAGAAATTTGTATGCAGGTCAGGAAGCAACAGTCAGAACTGGACATGGAACAACAGACTGGTTCCAAATAGGAAAAGGAGTACGTCAAGGCTGTATATTGTCACCCTGTTTATTTAACTTATATGCAGAGTACATCATGAGAAATGCTGGACTGGAAGAAACACAAGCTGGAATTGAGATTGCCAGGAGAAATCTCGATAACCTCAGGTATGCAGATGACACCACCCTTATGGCAGAAAGTGAAGAGGAACTAAAAAGCCTCTTGATGAAAGTGAAAGTGGAGAGTGAAAAAGTTGGCTTAAAGCTAAACATTCAGAAAACCAAGATCATGGCATCCGGTCCTATCACTTCATGGGAAATAGATGGGGAAACAGTGGAAACAGTGTCAGACTTTATTTTTTGGGGCTCCAAAATCACTGCAGATGGTGACTGCAGCCATGAAATTAAAAGATGCTTACTCCTTGGAAGGAAAGTTATGACCAACCTAGGTAGCATATTCAAAAGCAGAGACATTACTTTGCCAACAGAGGTTCATCTAGTCAAGGCTATGGTTTTTCCTGTGGTCATGTATGGATGTGAGAGTTGGACTGTGAAGAAGGCTGAGCACCAAAGAACTGATGCTTTTGAGCTGTGGTGTTGGAGAAGACTCTTGAGAGTCCCTTGGACTGCAAGGAGATCCAACCAGTCCATTCTGAAGGAGATCAGCCCTGGGATTTCTTTGGAAGGAATGATGCTAAAGCTGAAACTCCAGTACTTTGGCCACCTCATGCGAAGAGTGGACTCATTGGAAAAGACTCTGATGCTAGGAGGGATTGGGGGCAAGAGGAGAAGGGGATGACAGAGGATGAGATGGCTGCATGGCATCACTGACTCGATGGACGTGGGTCTCAGTGAGCTCTGGGAGTTGGTAATGGACAGGGTGGCCTGGCGTGCTGTGATTCATGGGGTCACAAAGAGTCGGACATGACTGAGTGACTGATCTGATCTGATCTGATTGAAACAAAATGTCTAGATGTGAGACAGCTACTAAGGTCAGGAACACACACTAACAGAAATACAATAATGGACTCTCCTCATCAGAATCCAGGGGTGCAGTGGGAATCACAGCTCATGGATATGGCAGGAATGTTTTTTTTTTAATTAATTTTTTTATTGAAGGATAATTGCTTTACAGAATTTTGCTGTTTTCTGTCAAACCTCAACATGAATCAGCCATAGGTATACATATATCCCAAATCAAGCAGCTGAACTTTCTTTCAGCTTAAATCCTTTTCACAGTTGAACAACCAGTCCATGCTAAAGGAAATCAATCCTGAATGCTCATTGGAAGGACTGATTTGAAGCTGAAACTCCAATACATTGGCCACCCGATGGGAAGAACTGACTCATTTGAAAAGACCCTGATGCTGGGAAAGATTGAGGGCAGGAGGAGAAGGGGACGACAGAGGATGAGATGGTTGGATGGCATCACCAACTCAACGGGCATGAGTTTGAATAAACTTCGGGAGTTGGTGAGGGACAGGGAGGTCTTGTGTGCTGTAGTCCATGGGGTCGCAAAGAGTCAGACACAACTGAGCGACTGAACTGAACTGAACTGAAATTGTATGAAATGCTCATCTCAAGCATTTTGAATGTAAGCAATTTTGCAGCCTCATAATTGGGGTAGAGCAGTTTCTTCCCCTGTGATACCTCTTTTGTGCAGCATAGTCGTACCCACACAAAGCCACAAACACCTCCTGTAACAAAAATGTGACTAGTGCACCTCCCTCGTGCTAACACTCTTCTGGGCCCTGAGGAAAGATCAGTGAGCAAAAGAGACAAAGTCGCCACTGCTCTATTAGTCAGACTTGGCTTAACAGGTCAGCTTTACTGTGTGTGATTCCCAGAGTCAGGGCTTCAGAGTTGATCTAACCTGTCCTGATTCCTGGCTCTGTGTGACCATAAACAAGTGTTTATATATCTCTCTTTATAGACACTATATATGTGTATATACATATATATTATACACTATATATGATATATATCATATATATGGTATATATATTATATATATACCATATATATAATATATATACCATACATTGTATATACTACATATATAATTTATTATATATGTGCTATATATAATACTATATATTATACTACTATATATAATATATAATACTATATATTATATACACTATATATGTATATAAATATATATATTTGTCACATCCGATCTATGGTGATTCCTGGCTCTGCATGATCATGAAGACGTGTGTATATAGAAGTTCATAGCAGACATGTACTGAATAAAACACTGCATAAATCGTAACCATTATATTTATGAGCATTTGTTGAAAAAACCCTTTCTTCAAAGATGTTGCCATTTAAAGGAGAGCCGCTAAGTCGCTTCAGTCATGTCCGACTCTATGTGACCCCACAGACAGCAGCCCACCAGGCTCCCCGTCCCTGGGATTCTCCAGGCAAGAACACTGGAGTGGGTTGCCATTTCCTTCTCCAATGCATGAAAGTGAAAAATGAAAGTGAAGTCACTCAGTCATGTCTGACTCTTAGCGACCCCATGGACTGCAGCCTACCAGGCTCCTCCGTCCATGGGATTTTCCAGGCAAGTGTACTGGAGTGGGGTGCCATTGCCTTCTCCGTTAAAGGAGAGCAATATCCCCCAAATACTAATTTAAGAACTGAAATTTCACCCCAGAGAGAGAGAGAAACGGACGGGTTTGTGAGGGCGGGAATGCGGAGGTGCCACCACAGAGCACGGGGTGTCGCTGGGTGGCCCTGTTCTGAGAGGGCAAGACTGCCAAGACCCGTGAGGAAGTGCGCTTCAGACAGGTTGTGAAAGGGAGTGTTGAAAGAGTGGAAGAGGAAAACTTGAGCAAGGAGATCCAAAGCCTCATAAAGACAGCCTAAAATGTGAACTCAGTCACACAGAGAGAAGGAAGCCCTTCTTCCTAAGAATGTTGTGGAGACACAACCTGAGTAAAGGTGGTTAACTCTTTCTAGCCTAGATGCTCAAATCAGAGTTCAGATTTGCAAGAGGCATTTCCTGGTACAGGAAGAAACTGCGAAAGGTCTGAATCATTTCTGAGCTGGGTCTTTATGCCTGTGTCCAGCATTCTGCCTCCTGGGTGTATTTGTTGGCTAAGTCTGCCATAACAACAGCTAGGGCTGGCTTAGAACAACTGAAATGTATTCTGTCTTAGTTCTGGAGGCTGAAGCCCAAAAGCGGCGTGTTGGCAGGGTCTCAGTCCTTTTGCAGATGCCTGTCTCAGGTCTCTCTCCAGCTTCTGGTAGTTTCTCAGCTTTTAACAGCATAACTCCAGTCTGCACACAATGTCCACCCTGTGTGTGCATCGGTACCCCAATTTTTTCTTTTTATGACATCCATCATCCTGGATTAGGGCCCATCTAATGACCTTATTTTACCTTTTCTATTTCTATAAAACCCTATCTCCAAATAAGGTCAAATTCTGTTGTATGGGGTTAAGATTCCAATGTACCTTTTTTGGAGGGACACAGTTAAACTCATAACACAGAAAAAAGGAAACAGACCTCATCATTAAAGTACTATTGGTTTGAATAGTACAAAGTGAAGTGAAGTGAAGTCGCTCAGTCGTGTCCGACTCTTTGCGACCCCATGGACTGTAGTCTACCAAGCTCCTCCATCCATGGAATTTTCCAGACAAGCGTTCTAGAGTGGACTGCCATTTCCTTCTCCAGGGGATCTTTCCAACCCGGAGATCGAACCCAGGTCTCCTGCACTGCAGACAGACGCTTTACCGTCTGAGCCACCAGGAAAGCCCCAATAGTACAAAGCAATACCATATTTGCGAATTCATATCAAGTAAAAATCCTATAGAAGCAAACGAGTTTTACAATGCAATGAAGCTTCTTTGCAAGAAGGCTGTTTTTACCACAGAACTACTCTGTGTTGATTTGAATAACAAGTCATGCTTAAAGCAAGATCTCCTGTTATCCATACTTTTAGAGTCTGAACTGGGTCTAATTAACAAACAGTGTTATGAAACCAAAAGGGTACTTTTGACCCTGCGGATACAGAGAACTGGGCTGTTAGCAGAGTAGAGTTTCCTTTATAGTTCTCTGTGTGTAACTGGGCAGCAACAAACCACCCTCCACTAATCCCATTGCAGACATGACAGCTGCACCAGCAGAAAAGTCAGGCCACTTTACAGAAACAAAAATCATCCAAGTCTCAAAATTATTCCAGAAAGAGGTGGCAGGACACGGGACAAACATATATCCCCTGTCCTGCCGTCTTTTTCTGGAATAGTTTTTCAGTATTCAAAAAACTTTTTACCTGCCTGTTAGTTCATAGCAGAGAGGCTTAAACTTCACCCTCCCAATTGTAATCACCTTTGTAAGTTTTATAAAATAGTTCAAAAAATAAGAATAATGTTTTTATATTTTAAAATAATTTGAGTGTAAGCTGGACTTAATGACTTGCTTCCGAAGAATAGCGTATAAGAAGGGAGAGACTAGAACTCCTCAGTGGAGGAACCCAGCAAACACCACCTTACTTAAGTGATGGAGATCACCATTGCTAGTGACAGAGCATGTGGATATCATTGTACCTTCAAGAGGATGTGATGAGAAGCCACTCACTACTGTAGTATTCTTCCCCCAGACCCACAGCCCCAGCCTACTCACCAGAAAAACATCAGATAACCTCAAATTGAGGGACATTCTACAGAACACCTGACCAATACTCCTCAAAACTGTCAAAGTCATGAATGCCTGTCAAGGAAAAACTGAAGAGCTGTCACAGTGCACAGAGGAGTCTGAGAAGATGTGACGATAGTGTGAGATCCTGGATTACAGCCTCAAACAGAAAGAGGACATTAATGAGGTAACTGGTGAAATAAATTCTGGGGTTTGGTGAACAGTAATATACTAACTAAGGTTGGTTTCTTAGCTTTGATGAATGTGTCACATAAGATGGTGACATTAGGACGACTGAAACTGGGAACTTTATACTACCTTTGCAGCTTTTTTCTAACTCTAAAATTATTACAAAATAAAATTTTACTAGAAAAATGATTTCCTATTTTAACAAGAATTTTCTGAGAATAAACACCCCTAAAAATTTGAAATAAACTTTTATTTGTAATCACCATGTTTAAAGGTTTAAAGATAATCTTCCAGTCGCACATTTACTGCTTGAAGGAGGTAACCAACATACTACCTGAATCTGCCAGGTAACAAAAGCACTCCTGTGGTGAGTATCTCTTCCAAAATCCTTGAAGGAGCAGCAAATATAAGTGGGTAAACAGAAGTTTAAGTGGAAGACCTGTACTCCAGAAGGATCCTAAAGTGTTCTTTTGAAATTCATAGATACCCATCGTGATGAAATAGATTTGTTTTAAAGGAAGTATTTTTTTAAAAACAGCTTAATCGAAATATCTTTCACATACTACACAATCCACTCAATTTAACTATGCAATTCAGTGGTTTTTAGTATATTCACGAACATGGAAAGCACTAGTCAATTCTAGGATTTTTTTTTATCACCTCGAAAAGAAACCCCAAACCCTTTAGCTATTGCCCTCCTGTCATAGGGCTTCCCTGGTAGCTCAGCTGGTAAAGAATCCACCTGCAATGCAGGAGACCCCAGTTCGATTCCTGGGTCAGGAAGATCCTCTGGAGAAGGGATAGACCCACTCCAGTATTCTTGAGCTTTCCTGGTGGCTCAGCTGGTAAAAAATCCACCTGCAGTGTGGGAGTGGAAGACCTGGGTTCAATCCCTGGGTTGGGAAGATCCCCTGGAGAAGGGAACGGCTACCCACTCCAGTATGCTGGCGTGGAGAATTCCATTGACTGTATAGTCCACGGAGTCACAAAGAGTCAGACACAACTGAGCGACTTTCACTTTCTCCTGTCCTTACAACCTTCTCTCCCCACCAGCCAACCCAGAACAGTTGCTAATCAACTTTTTGTCTCTATAGATTTGCATATTCTGAGCATTTTGTATAAAAGGAATCATATATGACCTTTGATGACTGGCTAGCCATATTATTTTTATAATCTCCAGATGTACTCTGAAGAACAGATAGTTAAGGTACCTTGGAAAATTCACTGTTATCATTACAGATATTGAATCACCCATTTTGAAATATAATCTCAATTCCCAACCCACAAGATATATGTAGCCATCCACATTCCACTCCCCAGGCCATTATCAGTGTCTGTATGTAGCAAAGAATAACCTTAGCATAGTGGTTAGGCACCCACACCAGGAAGCGAGACCTCCAGATTCAAATGCTAGGGCTGTCACTTAGCAGCTCTGCAACCCAGGGCAAATTATTCAGTTTCTCTGGGCCTTAGTCTCCTCATCTGTAGCATGGGGGAAGTAACGGTCCCTACGTCATAAGGGTGAAACGAGCAAATATGACCTAGTGTGGAGAGCCATTCGGCGCAAATAGTACCACTGAGTGTTTAGACAGTACTGCTGACTTCCTGATCTTATGTGATCAGAGACGGTTTCAGTCATAAGCGTCTTTTTAAATTACCCAGTCCACTCCTTTCATCTTTTGAAGACGGAAGTTTAGCTTGGAAAGACTCAACAGTGCATTCTTACTCATTCCATAAATATTTTTTGAGGACACAGTCTGTGCCAGGGAGAGTCTCAAGTGTTGTGCATAAGATTGAAATGGTCTGTTTCATCATGGAGTCTAGTGGAGGATATGGATAAGCAGGCAAAAGGTGAATCAGAGAACATTAATATACACCTTTAGGAGGAATTGCATCATGGCAGAAGGAAACAAGGGGGATTAGAACAAAAGAACATCTGGTTGATTTCTGAAGTGTTTATAGAAGAACTTTCTGAGCAGGGGGTTGGGGGAACGTAGTTAAAGTAAGATACAGAGAGAAAGGATTTTAAAGATGTTTTGCTGAGTGTTCAGATTCTGTGCCCACTCAGGCACCTTCAACTGCAGTGAAGATTGAAATGCTTTTAGTTCCTTTTGGAGCACTGAGCCACTATTTCTTTAAATATAAGCCAAATTTAGGATTGAGCCGTGTCCTGGGCTGCAGTGCTGGGGAAGGTTAGAGCCTTGGGGATGGGAAGGCAGGAGTATTTCAGAAGGAAAGTGAGTGAAGGGAGCAACTGGGAAGAGCGGGCGTCCCCCAGGACCTGAAGGCAGGAAGGCAAGGCTGGAGAATGGTGGCCTGAATGTACAAGGTTGCAGATAGGGCTGCCTGGGACAGGACCATCCTGCAGGTCCTGGGAGGCCATGTTAAGGGATCACCCCCATTGGCACCGAGGAACCAGCAGGGACCGTAAACAAGAAAAGGAATGACTCACACATGGATCGTTAGCTGTTGGCCCACAAGCATAGTGCACTAACTGTGCAAACTGAGCCCTTTTTAGGAACCCGTACTCTCAGGATGGAAAGTTGCAAACTTACTTTTTGGGGAAACTAGCAAGGAAACTTTGGGAAATTAGCAAGGAAGGCAGAAGAAGCTGAAGGCTTAGAGCTTCGGGGCAAACAAAGGATGTCTTCTACCCACCTCCTCACCTGCTGCTGGACCTAAAGAGCAATCTTTTTGTTTGTTTGCTTGTTTTAATACTACGAGACAAACCTAAAAAAAAAAGGTTATTTTCTCTTTATTTCTACCCATTCTTAGCAATAACAGTTGTAAAATTGTTGTTTCCATGTATCTAGATACTAGTATTGACAGCATGGCTGCTCTGTGAAACAAGGTGTTCCTCTCTTTTGCCTTCTTGAAGACAAACTCAACTGTAAAAGGAGGAAAATTTTAATTAAATGGGTTATGCTTTCAAGCCTAATGTTCTGTTATATAGCAGTTTGACAGCACATATTTGCAACATTTATCCTCTCCTCCATTCTTTTTGCAAAGTTCTATGGTGTTACATAGCCTTGAGGGGTGTAGCAGATGTGATAAACTACCTGAATTCCGCCCAGGGATGAAAGAGCCCTACCCAGGTTCCTACCCCAGCTCCTTGGAGTGCTGCCAGCTGGTAACCCTCATCAGCCCCCTTAGGGGTTCCCACCACTTAAAGGAGACACCCCCCCCCTTCCTTAAAGTCACACTCCCTCCCCCTTCAACTGCATCTAAGGACTGGTTGATGCAGGCTTATTAAGGCTCAGCTCTCTCTTGCCAACCCTGGACATCTCTAAAGGGTACCGCATCTTCGTCATTCCCTGCAGGATTATGTGAGACTTCTGCCAGGTCTGCACTCCAGCTCAGCTTCTTCCTTTGCCCATCTTTCCTTACCTTAACCAGGTATTGAGCCCAAGAGGAGTCCCTAATATCTCCCTGAAACTCAGCCCTCTGTGTTCCACCGAGACAAGAAGCAGAACATTGTGTCCAGCTGAAGAACAAGGCCTGAGGGTATATGCGGGTGTCTTACTCCCTTCAATTCAGTTCAGTTGCTCAGTCATGTCCAACTCTTTGCAACCCCATGAACCACAGCACCGCAGGCCTCCCTGTCCATCACTAACTCCTGGAGCTTACTCAGACTCATGTCCACTGAGTCAGTGATGCCATCCAACCATCTCATCCTCTGTTGTCCCCTTCTCCTCCTGCCCTCAATCTTTCCCAGCATCAGGGTTTTTTCAAATGAGTCAGCTCTTCACATCAGGTGGCCAAAGTATTGGAGTTTCAGCCTCAACATCAGTCCTTCCAATGAACACCGAGGACTGATCTCCTTTAGGATGGACTGGTTGGATCTCCTTGCAGTCCAAGGGACTCTCAAGAGTCTTCTCCAACACCACAGTTCAAAAGCATCAATTCTTTGGTGCTCAGCTTTCTTTATAGTCCAGCTCTCACATCCATACATGACCACTGGAAAAACCATAGCCTTGACTAGACAGACCTTTGTTGGCAAAGTGATGTCTGACTCCCTGGAGGGACGTAAAGGCTGGGAAGTAAAACCTGAGATCCCCTGTACAGGTGTGTGTATGATTCAAGCTCTTGTTTGGTAGTAGTGAAAACTAAAAGCTATCTCATCTGCTCTTGATTCTCTTTCCTGTCTTCCTCCTCTGACCCTCCAATCTTCCATTCTTTCTCCCTCCCCCTCCTCATCTGCCATTCACGCACAAGCCCGGGGTGAGCTGAGAAGCAAGGTGTCTTAGTCCATTCAGGCAACTATAACAAAACACCACAGACTGCAGGGCTTAGGAACAACAGAAATGTTTTTTCTCAAAGTTCTGGAGGCCAGAAGTCTGAAATCAGAGTGCCAGCCTGGTTGGGTGAGGGCCTCTTCCAAGTGGCAGACTTCTTGTTGCATTTTCATAAGATGGAAAGGACAAGGGGGCTCTCACAGGGATATTGCATAAGGGCATTAATTTCATTCATGAGGGCTGTGTCCTCAGGACCTAACACTTTGGAAGGTCTCACCTACTAACGCCACCAGCTTGGACACTGGCATCCCAATTTAGGAATTTGAGGGGACACAGACATTAAGGCAACGGCAAGCCTCCTGTGGTCTAAACATCTAGTCCTCCAGGTCAGCACTCCCATTTCCTTTATGCACAGAACTTCAGGGCTTCCCTGGTGGCTCAGCTGGTAAAGAATTCGCCTGCAATGCAGGAGACCTGGGTTTGATCCCTGGGTTAGGAAGATTCCCCTGGAGAAGGGAATGGCTACCCACTCCAGTATTCTGGCCTGGAGAATTCCATGGATTGTATAGTCCACGAGGTCACAGAGAGTCAGACACGACTGAGTGACTTTCACTTTTCACTTTTTCACCCCTGACGGCATTCTTCAAGATAATTCAAGTCAGAAGCAGGAAGCTCCTACTCAGATACATGTTTGTTAAAAGGGAAAGGAGACTCTGAGAGCCTTTGAATATTTTACTACTCAGTCTTTGCTGGTGTGCGCGAATGTTTATTTTCTGGTTTACTTAGGCAAACATTACTATGGAGTGGAGCAAACTTGGCTGTGAATGTTGAAATGGCCAACAGGACAGGCACGTTTCAGTAGCATCAGAGGGCACTTGGATGCCAGCCAGAAGATCCAGGTTTTCAGGGGTAAATTCCCCTCTGGGGGTGTAGAAAGAAATACCATCCAAAGTGAAGGGCACTGTGCATCCCTTCGAAAAATGCTCTGCCTCCTTTTAAGTTTTTACCCGCTGCGTTACCAAAAACCTCTCAGCTGTCAGAGCCAATGGACACTCCCTGCTTTGTCTGACCCAACTTTTGAGTGAGGTTTTATACTATGGGGTGGAGAAGGCACTGGCAACCCACTCCAGTACTCTTGCCTGGAAACTCCCATGGACGGAGGAGCCTGGTAGGCTGCAGTCCATGGGGTCGCTAAGAGTCGGACATGACTGAGTGACTTTCCTTTCATTTTCCACTTTCATGCATTGGAGAAGGAAATGGCAACCCACTCCAGTGTTCTTGCCTGGAGAATCCCAGGGACGGAGGGGCCTGGTAGGCTGCCATCTATGGGGTCGCACAGAGTTGGACACGACTGAAGCGACTTAGCAGCAGCAGCAGCAGTTATACTATGGAGTGGGGCTTCCCTGTTAGCTCAGCTGGTAAAGAATCCACCTGCAATGCAGGAGACCCCAGTTTGATTCCTGGGTCGGGAAGATCTGCTGGAGAAGGGGTAGGCTACCCACTCCAGTATTCTTGGGCTTCCTTTGTGGCTCAACTGGTAAAGAACCCACCTGCAGTATGGGAGACCTGGGTTCCATCCCTGGGTTGGGAAGATCCCCTGGAGAAGAGAAAGGCTACCCACTCCAGTGTTCTGGCCTGGAGAATTCCATGGACTGTATAGTCCATGGGGTTGCAAAGAGTCAGACACGACCGAGCGACTTTCACTTCCCTTCCCTTCATTTACACCGGGGGTCAGCCTTTCCTTTCAGAAGGCCCTCCTCCCTGAATCTTAGGGCTCACTTTTCCACCATCTTCCTTCTGCTCCTTGCCCGCACCTTCTCAGGCTGCCCTGGTTTCTTCTCTGGACATCATCCTGCCTTTATTTTTCTTCTTCATGCATTTCCTGATGAAAAGTGATGGAGGAGGGGAGTGGTGAGGCTGGGGAGGAGATACAATGTGGAGATTGTTCAGAGCAGGTTTCAACTCAAGTCAGAGATGAGGGAAGGATGCAGCCCTGAGCTCTCTCCTGTCCCCAGACCACCTGTCCCTCAGTCAGAAAGAGAAGCCCCTCCAGGGAACCAACAAGGCTCTTAGGCTGTCTCTGCTGGCAGCTGCCCTCATCGCATGGTCATTGTGGATTCATTCGTCTGTCTCCCCTACTAGATTCTGAGATCCTTGAGCTCCTGTTGCCTCCCCAGAGCCTGACATAGAGCAGGCATCCTGTTACAGACTAAATAAAGGAATAAAACAGAGCCATGTGTCCAGGCTCTATTGCAACCTCACTTTACTGTGCATTAAGGGCTTCCCTCATTAGCTTTCCCAGTCTTTCAGTCTGGGAAAGACTGAGGGCAGGAGGAGAAAGGGATGACAGAGCATGAGATGGTTGGATGGCATCACTGACATGATGGACATGAGTTTGAACAAACTCCAGGAGTTGGTGATGGACAGGGGAGACTGGTGTGCTGTAGTCCATGGGGTTGCAAAGAGTTGGACAAGACTAAGTGACTGAACTGAACAGAACTGGTTAGCTTAGACAGTAAAGAATCTGCCTGCAATGCAGAAGACCCAGGTTCAATCCCTGGGTTGAGAAGATCCCCTGGAGAAGGGAATGGCAACCCACTCCAGTATTCTTGCCTAGAGAACTTTGTGAAAAGAGGCTACAGACCATGGAATCACAAACAGTTGGACATGACTGAGCAACGAATACACTTTACTGTGCATTACAAAGACCTTGTTTTTTACAAATTGAACATTTGCAGCAACCTTCCTTGGATCAAGTCTATCAATGCTATTTTTCTAGCAGCATTTGCTCATATCATGTCTCATATTTTTGCAAATTCACCAATTTACAGACTTTTTCATTATTATTATAGTTATGGTGATCTATGATCATCGATCTTTGATGTTAACATGATAATTGATTTTGGTTTATATTTTTAAATTAATACATGTACATTACTTTTTTAGAAATGTTGTTTATTGCACACCTAATGGATACAGTGTAAACATAACTTTTATCTTTAGTTCAGTCAGTTCAGTCAGTCATGTCCAACTCTTTGTGACCCCATGGACTGTAGACGCAAGGCTTCCCTGTCCATCACCAACTTCCAGAGCTTACTCAAACTCATGTCCATCGAGTCAGTGACACCATCCAGCCACCTCATCCTCTGTCATCCCCTTCTCCTCCCACCTTCAATCTTCCCCACCATCGGAGTCTTTTCCAATGAGTCAGTTCTTCGCATCGGGTGGCCAAAGTATTGGAGTTTCAGCTTCAACATCAGTCCTTCCAATGAATATTTAGGACTGATTTCCTTTAGGATTGAGTGGTTGATCTTGCAGTTCAAGGGATTCTCAAGAGTCTTCTCCAACACCACAGTTCAAAAGCATCATTCTTCAAAATCATCAATCAGTTGTGGATGTGACTTGTGATGGAAGTAAAGTGTGATGCTGTAAAGAGCAATATTGCATAGCAACCTGGAATGTTAGGTCCATGAATGTTAGTTCCAGCTTTCTTTATAGTCCAACTCTAACATCCATACATGACTACTGGAAAAACCATAGCTTTGACTAGATGGACCTTTGTTGGCAAAGTAATGTCTCTGCTTTTTAATATGCTATCTAGGTTGGTCGTAGCTTTTCCTCCAAGAAGCAAGCATCTTTTAATTTCATGGCTGCAGTCACCATCTGCAGTGATTTTGGAGCCCCCCCAAAATAAAGTCTGTCACTGTTTCCATTGTTTCCCCATCTATTTGCCATGAAGTGATGGGACCGAATGCCATGATCTTAGTTTTCTGAATGTTGAGTTTTAAGCCAACTATTTCACTCTCCTTTTTCACTTTCATCAAGAGGCTCTTTAGTTCCTCTTCACTTTCTGCCATAAGGGTGGTGTCATCTGCATATCTGAGGTTATTGATATTTCTCTCAGCAATCTTGATTCCAGCTTGTGCTTCATCCAGCCCAGCGTTTCTCATGATGTACTCTGCATAGAAGCTGAATAAGCAGGGTGACAATACACATCCTTGACGTACTCCTTTTCCTATTTGGAACCAGTCTGTAGTTCCATGTCCAGTTCTGACTATTGCTTCCTGACCTGCATACAGATTTCTCAGGAGGCAGATCAGGTGTCCTGGTATTCCCATCTCTTTCAGAATTTTCCACAGTTTGTTTTGATCCACATAGTCAAAGGCTTTAGCATAGTCAATAAAGCAGAAGTAGATGTTTTCTGGGAGTTTCTTGCTTTTTCAATGATCCAATGGATGTTGGCAATTTAATCTCTGGTTCCTCTGCCTTTTCTAAATCCAGCTTGAACATCAGGAAGTTCATGGTTCATGTACTGTTGAAGCCTGGCTTCGAGGATTTTGAGCATTACTTTACTAGTATGTGAGATGAGTGCAATTGTGCGGTAGTTTGAGCATTCTTTGGCATAGTCTTTCTTTGTGATTGGAATGAAAACTGACCTTTTCCAGTCCTGTGGCCACTTCTGAGTTTTCCAAATTTGCTGGCATATTGAGTGCAACACTTTAACAGCAATCATCTTTCAGGATTTGAAATAGCTCAGCTGGAATTCCATCACCTCCACTAGCTTTGTTCATAGTGATGCTTCCTAAGGCCCACTTGACTTCACATTCCAGGATGTCTAGCTCTAGATGAGTGATCACACCATCATGGTTACCTGGGTCATGAAGATCTTTTTTGTATAGTTTTTCTGTGTATTCTTGCCACCTCTTACTGTCTTCTGCTTCTGTTAGGTCCATACCATTTCTGTCCTTTATTGTACCCATCTTTGCATGAAATGTTCCCTTGGTATCTCTAATTTTCTTGAAGAGATCTCTAGTCTTTCCCATTCTATTGTTTTCCTCTATTTCTTTGCATTGATCACTGAGGAAGGCTTTCTTATCTCTCCTTGCTATTCTTTGGAACTCTGCATCCAAGTGGGTATATCTTTCCTTTTCTCCTTTGCCTTTCGCTTCTCTTCTTTTCTAAGCAATTTTTAAGGCCTCCTCAGACACCATTTTGCCTTGCTGCATTTCTTTGTCTTGGGGATGGTCTTGATCCCTGTGTCCTGTACAATTTCAGGAGCCTCCGTCCATAGTTCTTCAGGCAGTCTGTCTATCTGATCTAATCCCTTGAATCTATTTCTCACTTCCACTCCGGGAGTTCGTGACGGACAGGGAAGCCTGACATGCTGTAGTCCATAGGGTTGCAAAGAGTCGGACATGACTGAGTGACTGAACTGAACTGAACTGATCCCCACTTTCTTCTAACCACATCCCACCAGCCAGTCAGCCAGCTCAAGCCTGCTTTCCCTTCCTATAGTCCCCCAAACCCACAGAACCCCAAATTCCCAAAGTGCGTTTGTATTTATTCACCCACTGTGTGTCTTTCAATGCCACCCAAATGATCATGGGTTACAAATGCTATATGACTTCAGCTAAACTGTGAAGTCCCTGGAGGGCAGGAAATATGTATTTTAACCTTTATATTGCTCCCTCTACAGTCCTTTTCATCGTGCTTTACATGGAAGCCTTTCAAATATGACACTAGCCAGTTTAAGCTCAGTTTTATTTTTATTTTTGGTCGCGCTGGGTCTTCACTGCTGCGCACAGGCTTTCTCTAGTTGGACGAGGGGCACTACTCTGTTGTGGTGCGTGGGCTTCTCATCTCTGCGGCTTCTCTTGCTGTGAAGCACAGGCTCTAGGTGCGTGGCTTCAGTAGCTGCAGCCTGTGGACTCAGTAGTCATGGCACAAGGGCTTACTTGCCCCGTGTAGCATGTGAAATCTTCCTGGACCAGGGACCAAACCTGTGTCCCCTGCATTGACAGGCAGATCATTATCCACTGTACCACCAGGGAAGTCCCAAGTCCAATTTCAATACTCCATTAAAAAATGACTCAGACTTTAATGGGAACTGTTCTTTCAGAGTCAGAATAATGTACTCGGGGATACTGAATCTAGGCCCTTTAGGATCCTGGGAGAGGTGGTTCCAATTCCTGGGCCTGGAGGTAGGGCCATTATATCACTCCTTTCGTTTTATGTATGCTTAAATTACTGTAGGTGTTTGGTCACAATCATAAAAGCATTTTTCAGGTTTATGACATATTTTCTTTAATTGTGAATGTAACTGATGCCATCAATCAGTTTTTCTTGAATGGGCAATCATAGGCCCCATATTCAAGTTGATTCAAATTATGTATAAGTTGTCTTAGGTTCATCCTAAACAGCATTTCCTGGTTTGGGGCTGTGAATTATAACAAGCCTGAAGTGAAATGTTGCAAGGTGGACTAGAAAAGGCTCCTCTGCAGTGATTGCCTGCCTGTGGTTGCTGCCGGTTTGTGACAATCCAACAGAAGTAAACCTGTTAATGCTATTTTTTGGAAATATCAGATACACAAATATTTCCTTAAAGAGGAAATGCATTGCAATCATCCCTCCCTGCTCCCCCCTCAAGAAGAATGAAGCTAGCCGGTCCCTTGAATAAAGGGAAGTCAGAATGCCCAAAATGAGAAGGGAGAAGGAAACAAGGATTCCATTCTGCCAAGGTCCATTCAGCATGACCTGTCTTTCCTTGTAACCTGCACCCCCTCTCCCCAACTGTCTGAAACACAGCACCGCAGACAGCAGTGACCCCGAGGCTCACATTGTCAATGCCATGGCAGGGTTAACAGGTTTTCTTCTGTCAGATCTTCACAAACTGGCAGCAACCACAGGCAGACAATCACTGCAGAGGAGGAGCCTTTTCTAGTCTGGCTTATAACATTTCACTTCAAGCTGGTTATAATTCACAGCCCCAAACCAGGAAGTGCTCTTTAAGACGAACCAAAGACAAAAGCAATCCGGCCTCCTCGCAAACAAAATTCAACAGCCTCCTGAAAGGCAATGGGGTTTAAATTTAGGACTGTTCTTGGGTTTTTATTGGAACCCAAGACTTGTTCCACATGAAACATCATTGCACTTTCAAAACAAGTAAAGCCGCACAAAACACACCCAGGCCCGTGTGTGTACACACACACACACACACACACACACACACAATTACAACACACGGAGTCACACACAGACCAATTTGTTTCTGCAATCCGCTTCCTCATCCAGAGGGTCCAGGCCCCGGGCCATCTGAGTTGGTAAATTCTCCTCCTAGTTAACTCAGAGCAGATTGCAGAAATGCTGTCTAATTCTTGAGATTCTTAGGGAGGGGGGCTTGAGATGTAGATGGGGCCACGCCCCGGTTCCGCTCTCCTTGCTCAACTGCAAGCCAAGTCTAGGCAAGTCGAGGGGAAAACCCCGCCATCTCCAGCCCCTCCTCTCTGCGACCCACTGGGGCACCAAGGCGACCTCGGGTGGGGTGGGGTGTCCCTGGGAGAAGATACGGGACCCAGGGTGTGAGTTGCAAACAGGGAGCCCCGGGCCGCTGCCGCCCGGGCGCTGCCAACTGCAGGCAGGAAGGGGAGGGCCCTGCCAGGCGAAGGGGAGCTCCCGCGGGTCGGGGCTGGGTCGGAAAAGCTGCCTCACAGGCGCGCCCGCCAGCCCCTCCGCGCCCTCGCTCCCTCCCAGCGCTCCCCGGCTCGGGCCTCCCTTCCAGGCTCCGCCGCGCCCGCCCGGAGGCAGCGCTCGCACCGGCCTCGCCATGTCCCAGCCGGGCCCGAAGCCCGCCG
The DNA here is from genome assembly GCF_027580195.1 of Bos mutus. NCBI lineage: Eukaryota > Metazoa > Chordata > Mammalia > Artiodactyla > Bovidae > Bos > Bos mutus. The sequence goes on from NC_091623.1 coordinate 27,261,361, forward strand.
CCTCCCCGCGGCCCCGGCGCGCTGCCCGCCACACCCAGGAGGTGAGTGGCGCTCCTACCGCCGGGGTTGAGCGCGGGGAGGATCTCGGGGCCCCCCGAAGCCTCGGGTCCACCTTCAGAGGAGGGTTAGCCTTCCTGGCCTTCTGTCCCTGGGCGCCACCCCTCCCAGGCCCGGAGAAACATCTGGAGAGAGAGGGATGTGGACTCAGAACCTGCCTCTGGGCAGGTGACCGGAGGGGCCCGCGGATAGCCCTGGGTCCCGGCCAAGTTCACTGGGCGCGGCGCAAGCCACATTGGAGTGGGCTTCCCTGGCGGCTCAGCTGGTGAAGAATCCGCCTACAATGCGGGAGACCTGGGCTCGTTGGGTTGGGAAGATCCCCTGGAGAAGGGAACTGGCTCCCAGTATCCTGGCCTGGAGAATTCCCTGCACTGGATAGTCCATGGGTGGCAGAGTCAGGACACGACTGAGCGACTTTTGCTCACTTGTCACTCATGCGTTGGGAAAAGTTGGTGGATGAGACAGAGGTGGGTGAGAAGCGGATAAGGGTAAAAGGAGAATGAAATTCATTTGGGACCCCCCGGGATTCCGGAGTCTGTAGGACAGTTCAGCAGAAAAGTCGGGTCTTCCGCCCAGTCAGGGCTGCAGGGCGTGGCTGCCTGGAGCAATAACACTTCTTCCCTAAGCAGCTTTGAGCCAAACCGGCAGGACGGGGCGGGGAGGGGCGGGGCGGGGGCGGGGAGAGGGCGGGGTCAGCCGGAGGGGCGGGGTCTGGGTAGGCCCCGCCCAGCTGCCTTGCCCACCCCCTGACAGCCTAGGTGCTTACAGAATTAGTCCCAGTCAGGTCTGCGGCAGGTGGAGTGCGAACCGGTGGCCCTTTGCTGCGCTGCACCCGTGTCCTCGCCGGGTCCCTCGGGTCCCTCGCTGCGTCTCTCGGAACACATCCATCGTCGCCATGGCATTTGCAAGCTGGTGGTACAAGACGGTAAATAGGAGTGATCGTCCCTGGGCAGGACTGGGAAGGGAATGTGCTCTGTCTTCCTGGGCTGTAGGCGAGGTCACTGTTCAGATTTTCGGGCGAGGGTTGGGGAGCAGGTTGTGACCTCCTCTCAGACCTTCAGGGGAGGCTCCGGGAGAGGCTGAGACCCACCCTGCTGTGGAATGTGGGAGCCAGCTGGACGTACACGTGCTAGTCGGCGTGAGTTCAGGCTCACAAGTTGAATGGCTTAGGGATTGTTGCTGGACGAATTCTGCCCTCGGACGCGGATTCCTGGATGAACGCGGACTCAGAAAGCGCTCAGCTCTAGAGTTTGTTTTTAACTCATAAGTAAAGCACAAAACTTTCAGAGGCGTGTTGTTGGGCGTGTATTTTCCAGCGCCAAGTAGACAGGTAACTAAGATAGTGGGGTGGGGCAAGGAAAAAAATCCCAAAACTCCAAGGAACATAAACAACTGAGATCAAGACCCTTGTTGAGAATGAGAGAGAGAGAGGGAGACTCTATACTTTATTGCTTGGATCGGGGGCAAAGATGTTCCATTTATTTAATGCACTGAATGCTTGTCCAACTATGTAAGTGTGATATCCAGTCAAGCTGGTACTTGTAATGTTTTGAACCAGGAAGCATGCTTTAATATTAGGATGCTTTCCAAAATAATAACAATACACATAAGTCTTGTTGACAGAAAGGATAGAAATATTTATATCCCATTGATTTATGATGAGAGTTGGAAAAAAGAAGTATACCCTTCTCTTTCATCATGTGGTACTGGGAACAACAAGAGTGTTGTAATCAGACACTCTTTAGAGGGAAACCTTGTACTGGAACCAGTAAAATGTCCCTTTTCATCCCGTGGCCATTCACTGAGCATCTACTATGTGTCAGACTCAGTGTTAGCCTCAAAGTGGAAAATGGACAGAATTCTTGTTCTCTTTTTTCAACCGGTTTCCACATCTATAAAACGTGGGTGATAATAGGTACCACATAAGGGTTGCTGAAGACTTAATTCCTGAATAAAAGTACCATACCCATACATCGCTGCTGCTGCTGCTGCTAAGTCGCTTCAGTCGTGTCCGACTCTGTGCGACCCCATAGAGGGAAGCCCACCAGGCTCCCCCATCCCTGGGATTCTCCAGGCAAGAACACTGGAGAAAATTTCCATTTTCCTTGAGATGTTTCTTCATGAATGCTTCCTTGTACATTTTCTGGGTTTTTTTGAATGTAGCATCTTATTGATGTGCTAAGAGCAAAAGTTTACTTTGAGTCATTATTGTCTTAAGCTCTGAACTACTGTTATTGATATTTGCAGATAATTCATGTGGTGCATTTTGATAAGAACATGAATTATCTGCAAATATCAATAACAGTGGTTCAGAGCTAACATCACTTTTCTTCCAAATTCATGATTCTTCAAAGGAAATTATGCCTGGATTATTGGGATGAAAATAGTTTAAAGGTATGTTTTTAACCCTATTATGTTTAGGCACAGTCTGACATCTTTGCTGAAACCTCTCTTATAATTCAGTGTCAGAACTATTCTAAATTTTCTTTTTCTGCTAGTAGGAACCTCCTAGAATCAGTAACCTGCCAGTGATGAAGCGCTAACTTTCCCCCAACCAGAGCTGTTCAAATATAGTGTGAGCCACATATGTGATTTTAAATTTTCTAGTAATTACATTAGCTGACAGAGGAAATTAAAACGACATATTTTAATTAGCCCACTATATTCCAAATGGTACTATTTCAACATGGAATCAATGTGCAAATCATTGGGATATTGTAAATTTTCTTTTTCATTTTCTTCAAAATCCGGTGTGTATTTTACACTTAGAGCACATCTCAGTTAACACGACATATTTCAAGTGCTTAATAGGCATGAGTGGCTAATGACTACTGTATTGGACAGTATAGCTCTAGACATTGGTTTCTAACCACTTTCCTTTGGTGGCTGTGAGGGGATGACCACAGCCATTTTGAGAATTAAATGAAAGTCGTGGACCACTTTCCCACAACAAAATGTACACACATACAGAAGACCATCTATAATCCCTTAAAGACCCGTGGAGCCAATTTATATATGTGTATACACACATATATATGATTTATATTATATGCTATTAAATATAACATTTATGCAGTTTATTAATACAAAAATTTTATACAAAAACACGATATAATACATATCTGCATATATGTATATCATGCTTCAGTAAGTCCTATAATTAAAATGTCTTTACTGAGATCCTTTAATTACTGAAAAAGATTGTGAATGAGCTAACTTTAAAAATTTAGGCAGAATAAGGTAAAATAATTGAAGGGTGTATCTTTTGTTTTGTTTTGTTTAAGGGATTGCCACCTATAAAGCCAATCAAAGAAACGCTTCAGTATATATTTTCCCAGTGAATACCATCAGTATTATGGATCTGATCTTTTGAAGAACTATGTGGTTTTAGTAAAAAAAAAAACAAACAAAAAATTTACAAAGCTAGATTTGAAGGACATCTGATGACCTTCATAATGATGAAGCATGACGGAGAGTAAATTTTGTTGGCTGACACCAGTAATCATATTCCTGAGTCATAAGTTGACTCTATTAGACCGTGTTAATTAAAGATGTTTCTTGGCCTAATTAGACCTATTGGTCCAACGGCAGAGTCATCTAGGAGCAGTCATTTGGGAGGCCCCGCCATTGTGACCAGCCTGGGAAGAGTGTCACAAACCTTCCCTGGCAGGACAGACCACTTGGCTGCAGCGACTTTTAAGAGTAAGGAATGTAAATTATAGATTCTGCAAAAAGGGCACAGCACCGCCACCTTCTGCCTCGCCCCCAACCCGCCCCTCAACCCATCCCCCGTCTCTGAATTGGTTTGCTTCCCATTGCAGATAAGACTTAAGAGTACACCTGATGATATTATTCTTTAATCCATTTTGATACTTCCCAGAAATTTAATTGTATAAATACTTTTTAAAGAATGACGTAGCTTGCCGCTGGTGGTATAAATGGTGGGTGGCCACTTGAGGTTCCCAGGTGAACTAGTGGGTAACTAGTTCTGAGTAGACTGTCTCAATGGAGTATAAAACCTCTAAGCAAACCATCTTTGTTTTGTTTTTTCCTTGAGGTTTTAAAAAAAAATTTATTGTGGTAACGTACAGCAAATGTGCCGTCTTTACCATTTATAGCTGTAAAGTTCAGTGGAAGTAAATATTCATAATTCTTGTGCGACTATCACTACCATCTAGCTTCAGAACAATTTTTATCTTGCAGAACTGGGACTCTATACTCATTAAACAATAAATTCTCATTCAATTTTCATATCTACATTTAAACGCATGGTACTATATTCCAGTATCTGTGTTCCTTATCATTTTTATTGTATTATGAAAGCATTTAACCTGAAATGTACCCTTTTAACAAATTTTTAAGTATACAGTGCATTATTGTTCACTGTAGGTACAATATTGTACAGCAGATCTCTAGAGCTTATTCATTTTCCTTGACTAAAACCTTATGCCTGTTGATCAGTAACTCTGAATTCCCCTCTCCCCTCAGTCCCTGCCAGCCATCATTCTACTTTCTCTATGATTTTGACTATCCTAGGCACCTCACATCAGTGGAGTTTTATAGTATATGCCTTTTTGTGACTGGCTTATTTCATTGGACTTCCCTGGTGGCTCAGATGGTAAAGCGTCTGCCTACAATGTGGGAGACCTGAGTTCGATCCCTGGGTTGGGAAGATCCCCTGGAGAAGGAAATGGCAACCCACTCCAGTATTCTTGCCTGGAAAATCCCATGGACGGAGGACCCTCATAGGCTACACTCCATGGGGTCACAAACAGTCGGACAGGACTGAGCGACTTCACTAATCCCCTCAAGATTCATCCATGTTAAAGCATATATCAAAATTTTCTTCCTTTTAAGGCTGAAACACACACACACACACACACACACACACAGAGTATTGTGCTCATCCATACAACTACTGTGGAAAACAGTAAGGTGGTTCCTCAAAAAACGGCCATCCATGGAAGCAACCCAAATATACTTGATGACGTCTCTCAGGTCCTGTAGGCTCTGTTTGTCATTGCTGTATTAGTCCCTCAGTCGTGTCTGACTCTTTGCAACCTCATGGACTGTAGCCCGCCAGGCTCCTCTGTCCACCGGATTCTCCAAGCAAGAATCCTGGTGTGGGTTGCCATGCCCTCCTCCAGGGGATCTTCTCAACCCAGGGATCAAACCTAGATCTCCTGCACTGCAGGCAGATTCTTTACCATCTGAGCCACCTGGGACACCCTGCGGGCTCTATTTACTTTAATCATTTTCCTTTCTGTTCCTCAGACTCTATAATTTCAGTTGTCCTATTTTTTGATTGCAATGATTCTTTTTTCAGCCTCCTCAAGTCTGCCTTTGAATCCCTCTAGTGATTTTTTTCATTTCAGTTATTATATGTCTCCACTCTAGAATTTTTTTTTTGGTTTCTTTTTAGATGATCTATTTTTTATTGGTATTTCCATTTTGTTTATGCATTGGTTTCTTGACTGTCTCCACACTTGCTTTAGTTCTTTGAGCATCTTTAAGGCAGTTGTTTTAAAGTTTTTATCTAGTGTATCTACTATCAGCTCTTAGGGACAGTTTCTGTTTTTTATTTGTTTTTTGTTTTTCCCCTTGATTGGGCAATACATCTCTGTTTCTTTGCATGCTTTGTGATTTCTTTTTTTTTTTTTTTTTTGGTTGAAAACTGGACATTTGAATCATTGAAAGTCTTGGAAATCAAATTCTCCTCTTTCCCTAGGGTTTGCTGTTTTGTTTTTGGTAATGATGGGATCTTTTTGTGCCAAGGTTCAGCCAAAAGTGTACACTGAAGAGCTTCTCAGGTCTTTTCTGATTCTGCACCTTTTCCTGGGCGTGAGCAGTCTGTGATCAGAATACAGATCCGCAATATCTGGAGGGCAGAGTCCTTTCGAATGCTCCAGGGCACGCTTGCATGAGCTGTGTGTGCACATTTGCTGTGAGTTGTGTGTGCTCAGTCACTCAGTCCTGTCTGACTCTTTGCGAGCCCGTGGACTACAGCCTGCTCAGCTCCTCTGACAACTGGATTTTCCAGGCAAGAATAATGGAGTGGATTGCCATTTCCTCCTCCAGGAGATCTTCCCAACCCAGAGATCAAACCCACGTCTCCTGAGTCTTCTTTACCCCTGAGCCACCTGAGCTGTGAATTGGGGAGGAGGAATGGGCAGCTGCTGCTGAGCAGAGCTAAAATGGATGCAAATTAACCAAAACTTACCATTTAAATGTTCCCCTGGAAGTTGCAAGTCTTTGATAGACTCCAGAACTTACAGTAGTTACATCAGACAGATTCTGCCAGGGAGAATTTGTTCCAGGTCAGGGGATGGATTCCTGGTACCTCTTACTTCATCTTCCCAGAATCTTCCCTTTAAACTGTTTTAAGGATTGAAATCCTGTTAATGTGATTCTAAACCTCTATTCTTCAAGTTGTCTCATTTTCTTTTCATAAAAAATGACCCAGAAGGCTTTGCAGCTACCATAAAGAAAAAATATCCAGTGTCTTTCACTTAAGAGAAGTGTGAAATTACTTGATCCAATGAGTACCATCTATGTAGGTTGCTTCCTCAGATGGGAGTGTCATTTAACTCCAGAAAAAAAAGGGTCTATGGTTAGTTTTCCTAAAATGTATGGAATTCCTTCTGACTCTGGAGAACTTACAGAATATAAAAGTGCTTTGGTAAAGGCCAAAGATGTTCACAGTTGCTTATTGCCCATCTACTATGTGTCATGTGTTGAACAGGGTGCCCTGGACACAAAAATTGTGCTGATGGTCCATTCCTGGTCTTCTCTTGCCTTTCTCATAGATAAAAATCACAAGCACAGCCTAAAGACTAGTACAAAAGTAGCAGAGTAGCTATTGAAATTCTCATGGCGTCGTCTTTGACTCAGAGGAAATTAAAAAAGCCTTACTACAGTGGAACCCCTAAGCTAAACAAGGCAGAAAGGCAATCAATGTTACTTCTGAAAACTGGGCAAAAAGAAGGTGCACCCTTACACTGCCACCTGGGCATATCCACCAGAATGTTAAAATGTTAGAGAAAAGCAAACGGAGTTCAGGGAAACATGAGGATTTCAGAATTATACATATGCTGCTGCTGCTGCTGCTGCTGCTGCTGCTAAGTCGCTTCAGTCGTGTCCGACTCTGTGTGACCCCATAGATGGCAACCCACCAGGCTCCCCCATCCCTGGGATTCTCCAGGCAAGAACACTGGAGTGGGTTGCCATTTCCTTCTCCAATGCATGAAAGTGAAAAGTGAAAGGGAAGTCGTTCAGTTGTGTCCGACTCTTTGCGACCCCATGGACTGCAGCCTACCAGGCTCCTCCATCCATAGGATTTTCCATGCAAGAGTACTGGAGTGGGGTGCCATTGCCTTCTCCGTATACATATGCATTTAAACCTTAATTTGCGTCTTCTTTTTTATGAGAACCCCAAAGAAGCTTATCCTGTATTTCTATAGTTTAATAACAAATGTTTTCAGAGAAGCAGAAAGATACCATGCATCACACCTTTCATTTCCTTTCTTTAAATAATTATTCCCCCTATAAAACCTAGCACACAGCAGCTGCTCACTGATTATTTTTTTAGTAAATGAATTCTTCCTCTCATACTAGCCTTCTCCATTATTTTGGGGTTTTCAGTATTAAAAGCAAGTAAAAATGGCTAGGATATTCCCTTTGTGTGACTCTGTTGTTGTTCAACTGCTAAGTTGTATCCAACTCTTTTGCAGCCCCATGGATTGCAGCCTGCCAGGCTCCTCTCTCCCTGGGATTTCCCAGGCAAGAATCCTGGAGTGGGTTGGCATTTCCTTCCCCAGGGGAATCATCCCTTCCCAGGGATTGAACCCATGACTCCTGCATTGGCAGGTGGATTCTTTACTACTGAGTCTCCAGGGAAACCCTTTGTGTAACTTTAGGGAGATACAAGCTCTCAAGAAGATTCAAAAAATTTTTAAACTTTTTTTTTTAGCACAGAGGCAGAGAGAATAATATAACACCCTCCTCTTGTATCCATCACCTTCTATAATTATCAGCGTAACACTGTGCCTATCCTGCCTTATCTATCTTACTAGAAGCCCCACAAACACACACACACCCCACACCCTTGAAGTATTTTATAGCATGGGAATTGCACAATAAGTGCTATCCCTGTGACCAGCTTGGTGTTTGTTGTGTGAAAAACTGAGTTCTCTGTTCCCTGTGTACTTTGTTTCCTCATCTGTACTATGGAAATGTGAGACTAATGTAACACAGTGTCGTGAGGTAGGCAAAGTACTAAACATAAACTTAGCAGATGACTCTCGCTCCTTTGTACTTACGGCCAGTTAAAATCTAAATTCCCTGCTATATTATTTATAGCCTTAGAAAATGAAAGCTTAAACCTTTGTTTCTTCTCATATTCATTTTATTGTCTCATAATTCAGCATGCCAGTGAAAGGAGTGAAATGACCTTTATTGTGTTCTTAAAATGAACGAGCCAATGGACCAGACTCCTCATTAACAGTGGACTGGGCTCCTCCTCACTTGTTTTGTACGTAAGCCAGCCCCTGGGGTAGGCATCATGACCTGCATTTTACAAGGAGAAAACAGAAAGTTTAAATTATTGGCTCAAAGTCTCATAGCATTTCAGACCCACATTCTTCCTGTCTTATCCGAGTTTGGGGAATGGAATGGAATGCAGGGAGCTGGTTGCCAGGTAACAGAAAAGGCCGGAAAGCCAACTGGGGTGGATGAGGCAACACAGGGGTTAGAAATCTAGGAAGCTGCTACCATTCCTAGACTGGAGGGGAAGCAGGATCACCTTGCAGAAGCTGAAACCACTGCTGGCCTGTCCTGCAGGAGGCTCCCATGGAGGCAGCCATCACACATTCCTACTACACCAACTGACCGGGGTCAGGGCAGGGAGTCCACCCTAGGGCAAGCAGGTCCACTTCGGTCTGCACCAGGGAGCCTGTTTTAAAGCAAAACCAGCTTTCCATCTTGAGCCTTATGTTTGTTTGCTGAACAGTCTTGTTTTAGAAAGTAGAATACATGGAAAAATAGATTTTTAAGGAACTTTGCAGGAAATCCAATTTGCATATTGTCTCTTAATTTTTCAAGCTATTCTTTTTTTCAGCTTTAAAAAAAGTCTTTTACCTAGTCTACTAACCTGAAAAGAGCAAAAGTACTTCTCAAGGAATGTTTAGAGGTTTGTGGAAATGCAGTCATCAGTCAAGAATTGTTTGTCGGACCGCTGCCACGGTACTAGGAAAAAAAATTTAATCTACCATCTGGCTGAGCAGGCAAAATACACATTTATGAAGTAATCAGTGAGCAGGAGCATATATAATAAAGTGCTGATTGGTTTGCTTTACTAAGAAAATAGAGACTTACATGCAACATGAAGATCTGATGTGCCATTAGCAGGACAAGGCTCAGAACTAGTCAGGAAATGCTGGGTTGAACACAGGGCACTGGGTTCCTGCCTTGAGCAGTTGGTTTACCCAGGAGGCCCTGAGCTGCCCTGGCCTGTCTGACTTGGGGAAGCTCCCATGGGTGCTGACTCAGTGGGGTGATTGGAGGAGTAGAAACCTCCACTTCCTGACATGGTGCCCACAGAGCTCCTCTCCAAGCAGTGGTTTCAGTCCTAGCCGGGTGTTAGTTTCAGCTGGGGAAGTTCAGGGATGTACATCTGTCCCCAGCATCACCCTGGATAAACTAAATCTGAATCCCCAGACTCTAGCTTAAGCGTTTCCAAAAGTGCTTGGGCACTTGTGACCTGCACTGAAAGACGAGTTGTTGTTCGGTCGCTAAGTCTTGTCTGACTCTTTTTGACACCATGGACTGCCACACACTAGGCTTCCCGTCCTTTACCATCTCCCTGAGTGTGTTCAAGCTCATGTCCGTTGAGTCAGTGATGCCATCCAATCATCTCATCCTCTGTCGCCCACTTCTTCTCCTGCCCTAAGTCCTTCCCAGCATCAGGGTCTTTTCCAATGAGTTGGCCAAAGTACTGGAGCTTCAGCTTTAGTATCAACCCTTCCAATGAATATTCAGGGTTGGTTTCCTCTAGGATTTACTGGTTGGAATCTCCTTGCAGTCCAAGGGACTCTCAAGAGTCTTCAGCACCACAGTTCAAAGGCATCTATTCTTTGGTGCACAGCCTTCTTTATGGTCCAACTCTCACATCTGTACATGACTACTGGAAAAACCGTTGCTTTGACTATACAGACCTTTGTCAGAAAAGTAATGTCTTTGCTTTTTAATATGCTGTCTAATTTGGTCATAGCTTTTCCTTCAAGGAGCAAGTGTCTTTTAATTTCATGGCTGCAGTCACCATCTGCAGTGATTTTGGAGCCCCCTAAAATAAAATCTGTCACTGTTACCATTTTTCCCCGTCTATTTGCCATGAAGTGATGGAACCGGATGCCAAATTTTAGTTTTTTCGGATGTTGAATTTTAAGCCAACTTTCTCACTCTCCTCTTTCACCTTCATCAAAAGACTCTTTAGTTTCTCTTTGCTTTCTGCCATTAGTGGTGTCATCCGCATATCTGAGGTTATTGGTATTTCTCCCGACAATCTTGATTTCAGCTTGTGATTCATCCAGCCTGGTATTTCACATGATGTACTCTGCATATAAGTTAAATAAGCAGGGTGACAATACATAGCCTTGACATACTCCTTTCCCAATTTTGAACCAGTCCATTGTTCCATGTCCAGTTTTAACCATTGCTTCTTGACCTGCATACATGTTTCTCGGAGGTCAGGTAAGATGGTCTGGTATTCCCATCTCTTTGATATGCTGTCTAGGTTTGTCATAGCTTTTCTTCCATGGAGCAACCCACAGCTAAACGAAGGCTTTTTGATCCTTAGGGAGCACCCCTACCCCACCCTCCCCAGCAAGCCTTTGTCTCTGTGTGCAGCAGTGGTGCAGGGAGGGAGCAAAGCGGTGTGCACCAGGCTCCAGAGGGCCCTGGGATTACGTATCATTACTTCTTGATTTTGCCATAGCTGTCACTGGACATGCAAACATTGATCTCCGTCAGCATTCCCCAAATTGCAGAAGGAAGATCTTCCAGCTGTTTTCACATAATCTTTATTATTTTCTTAAACAGCTTTATTTGGATATAATTCATAATTTACCCTTTAAAATACACAATTCAGTATTTTTAATATTTTAATATTTTATTATTGAAAGTGAAAGTGAAAGTTGCTCAGTCATGTCCGACTCTTTTCAACCCCATGGGCTATACAGTCCATGGAATTTTCCAGGCCAAAATACTGGAGTGCGTAGCCTTTCTCTTCTCCAGGGGATCTTCCCCACCCAGGGATTGAACCTAGGTCTCCTGCATTGTTGGCGGATTCTTTACCAGCTGAGCCACAAGGGAAGCCCCATTTTATTATTAACTCAGTATTATTATTTTATTAGTACTGAGTACAGAGTTGTCCAAGCATCACTTTAAGATCATTTTACAATGTTTTTGTCACCCTTAAATGAAACTCAGTACCTTTTTGGGGGGGGTTTAAATCTAACAGAGGCATTTCAGAAGCACACTAGCTTTTGATGCTCTTTCACAGCTGAGCTTAGGCTTGCAGAAGCTCAATTTTTGTCTGTCTTCCTTCTCTTCTTGTATGTGTAGAAGTTCGAGCTTCAGCTCATCCTGTGACACATACCCTTGTCTCTGAGTGTGTCAGGGTGTATCTGGGTTGCCCTGGGGAGGCGACCCCAAAATGCTGCAGAGCCAAAGCCTGGCGCTGGCATACGTCCTTAGCTGGGTGGGAGCACAGTGCCAAGCTTCATGGCTCCTTGCTCCTGTTGATTTCCTGAGACGTTTGTGAGATTGCTAGGGCAGAAAATTGTATGCATATTAGTGCTGTCTTCTAGAATGAGGACAAAGGACAGCTATGCTTACCAAATATATAGCAATGCCAGGAGGTGGAAACAGGTTGGAAAATTCTTTTTGAAGCAAGACCAAAAAACCCTTTATCTGATATTTTCTCTGCCTCTAAACTCCTGTCACTCTTGTTCTTTCACGTGTTTTCATCTTAGCTCCTGGCTTCCAGGGCCGTATCCTCCGAGTGAAATGTCTCCTACTTTAGGACCGGCATCCTGCACTTCCTGTCTTTGCTCCCGTCCAGCTCCTAAAACTTCCTAAAACAGGATGACACTTTGGTAGTGTGTGTCTGATTAATTTCACACACACACAAAAAAGAACAGTTTTAGAATAGGAAGGCTTTATCTGGGTTTTGTTGATTTTTTTTTGAGTTGTTTTCCTTTTAGAGCATTGGATTGAGACTTTCTTGACAGGCATCAAAAGTTTTCAGCTAGCTTAACCAGCCCAGTCTCTGGCTTCCAGACTATAACCCACACATGTAGCTGACATGTAGTGTGACTGAGGAGGATCTTACGTTTCACATTCTATTTCTTTATCAATAAAATGAGCTGCCAGTTGTGTCTCTTTTTTACTGCTATGGCAGTCAAGGAGACCACAGAGAGGAAATGCCCAGTGCTGGGCTCACAAAGGAGATGCTTAGAACATGTTAGTTTCTTTCCACTCTTACAGAAAAGTCCTGCCTGGATATTTCAGGTTTGTGGTTCAGTCCCTTTTCCATGTTTCTCTCAGCTCATCCTGACCCACCAACTACATGTAGTGATAGTAGACAAAGGTTTCTTTCTTCACTCTTTGAGATACTTGCTGCAGCTTCCTAAGCTGGATCAAATCTGAAATGTATAATTTCCAAACATTTATTTCATCAGCAGAATGGAAAGTATGTGGAAAGTACACAGTTATTCCATGAATGTAGAAATCAGGCACTTTGAATCTCTCTCAATGAAAAGATATAACTGATTTTGTATCATTAATAAGCTACTGAATGGGGTTCCCTGGTGACTCAGATCGTAAAGAATCCGCCTGCAGTGTGGGAGACCTGGGTTCGATCCCTGGGTTGGCAAGATCCCCTGAAGGAGGGCATGGCAACCCACTCCAGTATTCTTGCCTGGAGAATTCCATGGACAGAGGAGCCTGGCGGGTTACAGTCCATCGGATTGCAAAGAGCTGGACACGACTTAGCGACTAAGCACAGCACAGCACCAGCTACTGAATATGAATAAGCGCCATTTCTTGGTCAGGGCAATGATTCACTTATAAAGTTTCCATTTACTGGAAATTGAATGGCATTAGGTAATTCTTATTAATTCTATTAGAGTTTTGTTAGAGTGAGGATGTATTGTAATTATAGAGGAAAAAGTCCTCAGTTTAAGGACATGCTTGATAAAATGTTTAGGGGTAAAGTCTCAGGATATCTTCAATTTACTTTCAAATGCTGGTACATATGCAAATATATGTAGATCATGTGTCTGTCCATAATATATGATGAGATGTCAGTATATGGCAACAATAGTTAATAGTTGTTGACTCTCAGTGATGGGACTATGGATATTTTTCTTTCAACTTTTCTGTATGTTAGAAAATTTTTATAATAAAAAGCCAGGTTAAAAAAACTAGAAAAAATATAATCCTGATAGTTACTAAAAAATGTCATTTCACTATGTGATTTTTATTTATATTATTATACTTACTCTATTGAGAGCAAATCTTTCTTTGAAGTTAAAAAATGACAATTCTTATAGTACATAATTTTTATAATTTGTCATTACAATTCAACATTTTAAAAAGCATTTTCTTTTTAAAACCTCATTTTGTAAAACATATATTTATAATAGACATTTTAAGCAAAAAAAGCATTTGTTATATATTTATATATATATATATTTATATATATCCCTCTCAAACTATTATTTGGAAAGTATGTAATTGTGAGAGATTTTGAGCATTTCAGTGGAAGCAAGTAACTGATGATGTTGGTTAATCTGGAGGACTGCAATTTTGAAATACCAGGGAATCAACTTTATAAACGTTTTATAGTAAGATATCTATCTACCTTTATTTTAAAGAGAAAAGGCTGTCTGCGTGTTTACTGTAGGGTAGATCGTAATGTATGTTTCCCACCTGAGCAAGAACCGAAATGGGACCTTGCAGAGAGCATGGAGCCTTGCCCAAGACAAGAGCGAGTTGTGTGTCTGTATTCTCATTTCTAAAATGGAACTTCACACGTGGTGCTAGTGCAAAGCATCCGCCTGCCAATGCAGAAGACTCAGGAGATGTGGGTTCAGTCCCTGGGTTGGGAAGATCCCCTGGAGGAGGAAATGGCAACCCACTCCAGTATTCTTGCCTGAAGAATCCCATGGAGGAGCCTGGTGGGCTACAGACCTCGGGGTCACAAAGAGTCGGACACGACTCAGCGAGTAAGCACATTTCTAAAATGGAGTAATCATACTTCCTAAAAGTAAATGAGGCTGTATGTTCAGTGTGTATGCTCAAACAGTGGGTATTGTTGTGACTAGATATTACCTATATCTAATCTGAAAAATATATAGAATTGGTGATAAAAATGAATTTGATATCATGGTTCTAAATTTACCAGTTCTGAAAGGAGACAAATTGAATAAATTTGTGTCATGTAGACCCATCCCTCTCAAATTCTCTCTCCAAACACTGAATAATTCTTCTCTTTTGCTCACCTATTATTCTTAAAGCTTATCAATGGCCATCTAGCTCTGACATATATATGTGGGCTTTTAAATGGCTCTTGTTTTTTCAAGATTCATTAATTACTCAATAGCTATTGCTCTCAACTGTGGACAAACTCTTTTTTTAAAAAACACACACCACATCTTCTTTATTCATCATCTGTTGATGGATACAGGTTGCTTCCATGTCTTGACAATTATAAATAATGTTGTAAATGTAAACATGAACATTTTTGTTGTTGCTAGGTTGTGTCCACCTCTTTTGTGACCCTATGGAATATAGCCCGCTATACTCCTCTGTCTGTGCTTCCCTTGTAGCTCAGTTGGTAAAGAATCTTCCTGCAATGCAGGAGATCTGGGTTCAAGTCCTGGGTCGGGAAGATCCCCTGGAGAAGGAAATGGCAACCTGCTCCAGTATTGCCTGGAGAATCCCATGGACAGAGGAGCCCGGTGAGCTATAGTCCATGGGGTCGCATGAGCAGGACACACCTTAGTAACTAAACCACCACCCCCTCCTCTGTCCATGAAGTTTCCCAGGCAAGAATACTGGAGTGGGTTGCCATTTCCTTCTCCAGGGGTGGGCAAACTCTTGACTAGGTCATCTGGGTGAAACAAGCCCTGTAGAGAGCTTCATTCACCAAGCTACTGCAGTCTGCCTGCTTTTCTGTGGGCAGAAATTCATGAGAGGTTTCTGTTTGGGGGAAAGTTTTCCATTTGTGAAAGTGATTTATTTCTAGTTTTTATACAAAGAACTACTGCACATATCTAATATTGCTTAGCCTTCTTATTTTACAAAAATATCTGTTGATATGATTTAAAGAAATATTATCTTGTTTTATTTATCATAGTATGTGTGATATAGTTGGTAAGTCATGTCCAACTCTTTTGATCCCACAGAGTATAGCCTGTCAGGCTCCTCTGTCCACTGGATTTCCCAAGCAAGGATACTGGAGTGGGTTGCCATTTCTTTCTCCAGGGGATCTTTCCAACCCAGGGATCAAACCCAGGTCTCCTACATTGCAGGCAGATTCTTTACCGACTGAGCCATCAGGGAAGCTCTTATCATAGTATAGAGACAATAGATTTGCTGTCAGAAAACCAGCTTTGCAAGCTTTTCTCATTTACTGGGTGTATCTTTTTGTGAAAAGCACATCACATGACTTTTATTCTTAATTTTTTTTAATCCATGAACTCACGTGAGCATCTTTTTTTGTATCAGATAAAAATATATATGAAAGTTCCTGTAAGTAATAAAAAATGATAAACATTATTATTACTATTATTACTGTTATTGCCATTCTTTTTAATTTGAATAACTTGAGTGACATGCATATCCAGGTTTTGATTCCACTTTAGGGAACATGATGGGGTTTTATGTTTCAATGTAACTAAAGATGATTGGGCTAAGACCCAATAGTGAGCTTTTCATTTTCTTATATTTAGGTTCCTTTTCCCACTTTCTTGTGTATCCCACTTGTATAAGAAATAATTCTTTGTCCCTAATTTTCAGGAACATAAAATATTTTCATTTCTCAAAAAAATTCAAGAATGAGAACTTCCCTAATGGTCCAGTGGTTGGGAATCTGCCTTTCAGTGCAGGGGGTGAGGGTTTGATCCCTGATGGGGGAAATAAGATCCCACATACTGTGGGGTGACTAAGCACCACCCCAGCAACTAGAGAGGCCACACACCTCACCTGAGACCCAATGCCACCAAAAGTAAATAAAATAAATATTTTAAAAAGTACAATAATGTTCATGGCTTCTTTTCTTATCAAACCAAATAGCGTGTAAACTACTTGACGCTTTTATATACCACATAAAAATACTTCCTTGCCAACGCAGGAGATGTCAGAGAAGCATGCGAATTGGCTCCCTGGGTTGGGAAGATCCCCTGGAGGAGGGCATGGCAATCCCCTCCAGTGTTCTTGCCTGGAGAATCCCATGGACAGAGGAGCCTTCCTGGCTGCAGTCCATAGGGTCGCAAAGAGTCAGACATGACTGAAGCAGCCCAGCATGCATGCAAAAATACTCCCATTCATCACCAGTGTTCTTGTGAGAAAAATAATTCTGATTTAGGACATAATGAAATCCTAAAGCCATAAATAATGAACGTTGGAGGTATGGTCTTCCCGATGCACGCTTTATCTTTCTGTTTTGGTAAGTAGACAGAACTCCAGAGAATTTCCTCCCTTGAGTTTATGCTGAACTGAGGCTTAAGTAATGGCTTCAGCTCAACATGGTCCTCAGACATCTCATCTCCATGAGGAACCAAATGTCGCCTATGCTGGCAATTTGGGCTTTGAAATTCCAGGAGGCATTTTGTAGGAGACGAGATGCCGCCTTGGCACCACCATCAGATCTATGTCTGGTTAATTACAGACTTACTTTCTGCATCCCAAATAAATGTCTATAGCTTCCCTTTATTTTTGAAGGCCACCTATGTCAATGGAGAATTATTAACAGTTCTCAGGAGGAAGATTAAAGGTGTCCTTGTTTTTACAGTCTGTGTATTTAGCCCTTTGGGATTAAAGTCACTATTATATAATCTTGTATCACCTCCCTCTATTAAACGTTATCTCTTTTAATATTTTTACAGCATGTCAGTGGAAAAACCAGTGGATCGCCTTCCAAGTCAGGAGAAAAGAAAGGATCAGATGAGGTAATTTCTACAATACTGAATTTTCATTTTCTCCTGTTTTTAAATTGTGAATTCTATCATGAAATAAATAATGAGGTAGCAAATATCTCCTACTAAAATGTTGGCAAATTTAGTTTTAACTAAGAGCTGCTTCAATGCTGTAAGTGGAAATCATTAAAATAAATAAAGTGTTCCTCAGAGAGGATCTATTTCCTCCAGAAATAGTTTTCATTTAGGAGAACTCAGTTATTTAGGGTGTTGTCTCTATAGGAATTGGTGAATCTTAACTGTTTTTTCTGTTTTTTTTTTTTTTTTTTGAACAAAAACATACAGAAGGGAAACCAAATGCTACTGTTGAAAAGGAAATCTTTTTTTATGAGAGTCATTGTGAAAGAACAGTGATAACCTAGACTAAACCAGTCATTCAGGTTCACAAACAAAAGGGAGAGAAAAAGACTATTTTTATTTGGTTCCATCCTGTGGAAATACTAGTGGAAGCAAGCCTCACTTTCAGATGGGTTGTCTTTGAGTCAGTGAATTTCTCCTTTCACTGAACGATACCCCATTATGTTCACTATCAGCATCGTCTGGTCTCCATGAATGGGTCGTGTGAAAGTGCTAGCCTCTGAGAGGGTCCTAGGCTTGCTTCCTTTTGCTGCTTTTTACATTTTAAATCTCAATGGAATATTCATCTTCATTCAGTAGAAATAATTATCATCATTCATCCCAGTTTGTAAAAGAGCCAGGTCCTGAAAGGTACCTGGAAATTTAAAAAGCATAGAGTAACCATTTTGGTTTTTCTCTCTTATTAACATGCTTCCAGAAATCTAGCTTCTCTTTCTGCTTATTTTCTGCAGTTTTGAAATAGTCCATATATTTCTGTATATTCAATATGAAGGGAGCCATTATGACTAGATCTTGCTATGAATTCTGCACGAAGGTTTAGTCCTCAGCTGTCTACTATTGTTTCCATTACCAACACCCAAGTCAATATAATTTAGATTATTTCTTACCATGCAAATCTGCAGTGAATATTTTTGTTTCCATGGAAGAAAATTTTCTTTACAAAGTAAAAATAAACTTTTATTAAGGTTTTATCCTGGCTCTTAGTTAAATTATTTAAACTTTTTTTCCATGAGAACAAGCCAACTTTTACTAGCATGAAGATCTATGTACCTAATATCACTCAGTTCCCCTATCAATCCTTCTCTTTAAATATCTTCCCAGATAAGTTATCTACCAAATAGGTTTCCTGTTGAATAAAGAGACAACTATAGTGTCTCTTTATTGTCCAGATCAGGAAATAATGTTTTTAGATGTTATTCTTTATGTTAATATTAATCAAGTTGAAAACATTTGCACAAGAAAGGAAATCTTCCAGTTCAATCAAGTGGATAGTGACCTAATTCTAAGAATCCTAGATCTTAGAGGATTATTCTCAACAATTACGTTTTTATGTGGAAGCTTAAATGTTATGTCTTGAATGTACAGATATCATTGGTTAAGGCAGCAGCTGCTCCCCCAGTGTTAGATCTCTTTTAATATCTGGACTATAAAATGCCTCATTTTCATTTTTATAAAGGGCTTGGGAAAATTGATAAGGAGTCCTGTTATCAGTACAATCAGAGGAGAATTCAAGACTTCTGTGTCTGTGTGATGACTGTGCTTGCAGTTCTTTGAAAGTGAAAGGCTAAGCTTCCATCTCAGGAGAAGAAAGAAAGAATTTTTCTTTTCTTTATCAGCAGTTGAAGCAAGTCTGACTTTGTTTCATAACACGTCTGGGAAATTCAGATTCACAGCTCTTGCGTTTGTGCCAGAACCTGGTCATCTGGGTCTGTTCTGCTCCACCCCAGCTGGCTGACAGAGAGGAGAGCCAGGCTTCGCCCTGCTCCCGTGACATAAATCACTGCAGAGGTTCAGATAGCCTGAGACTGAAGACTGCTTATTATCTCGCCAAATTCTGCCCGTATCTATTTGATAGGGTGGACGGATGTGTAAGTTGAATCATCTAGTGGTCTAGTTATATTTCTAATGTAGTCTGTCTCCAAGGAGTCTCTCATTTCGTATGTCATGGATGACATATTCTGGCCCTGGAGACCATTCAAGGAAATCATCCGTTAGGCATTATTTTTACTCTATGTTCGTGATTATAAAACCACGTGCAGTCTGGACTTGTCATCTGCCCTGCCTACCATCTACAACCAGTTACTATCGTCTTCAGATTACTAGGGAAAGATTTCCTAAAACTGATTCTTTCGCACAAATGCTTTCTTATCTGCTGTTCTGTTGAACAAGAAGTAAGATTAAGAAGCTTATTGGGGGGGTTTGGTTATCCATTTTCAAACTAGCATCTACCTCCAAAGAGTAAACAGCTTGTTGTCCCCAAGCATATGCAAACATACTAGTTAAGCTTCCAAGGACTAAGCCAGGCCTTTGAAATAAAGTCAGTTTGAAAATGTGCTTTCTCTGCTCAGGGATACTTCTCCAGTGCCTTTCATTTGGAGGTGCAAGAAAAAGGGTACAGAGAAGGGCTTCGGGAAGATTTAACCAGGATTGAAAATGATTAGGATCAGACAAGAACCATTATGATATTGTCATAGGCAAAACTACCTGGGGATGAATGCAGCTGTGTGAATTTCAGAGTTCTTTCTCTTCTGCTGCCATAAATGGTTTTTATTTATCTTGAATATTACTCCTATACACCCACTAAGTGATCCTAGGATGTCTGCAGTTATTTTAATAGACTATTGCAACTAAAATATCATTTGTCATGTTGCATTTGCAGTATAAATGCTTGAGGATGGAGTTGAGTAAGTTTCTTTGAAAATGTATGTTTTGTTTTTTGTGACAGTTGTTAAGAACTTAAGTTCTTCTCAGGTGTAGAGGAACTGTAAGACCAAAAGTTGAATGGACTAAAAAAACCAAAGATAAAATGACTACAGAGTAGGAAAGAGAAAAATGAAAACATTTAGCAGCACCTTTAAATACAGTGGAACAAAGTTGTCTTTCCAAACCTGCAATCAAATCTATTTAAAGTGTTTGACTGACACATCTGACCACCCTGGGGGAGTGTGAGCATCTTAGCAGCATATTTCCGTGACGTCCTGAGAAATAGAATTTAAGACATGGGATGCACACGATCTCACAGAGCCTGTTTTAAGGACTTCATATTTAATGATGGATATATTTTATAGGTAAAGAAAGGGAGATGTATAGAGTCTAAACTGCTCCTTGAAGGTATTTGATAAATTCTCTGTACCATAACAGCTTTCGTGGTATTCTTTCCCTCAGTGTGTTTACCTCTCCTGCTTCTAAAGTCCATGAATTACTCCAACATTTTAAAATTTCTTTCTAACATATTTTTTCTCTTGATGAGATTAGTCTTTTTTAATTGCAAAAGTAATATGTACTTGTGAAAAGCAAAAGTATTTACCCTGTCTTACCACTTAAGTTATCACTGCTGCTACAAAATTTTGTGTGTACTCTCAAATCATTGTGATGATATTATATGTTCATAGTTATTATATATACTGATTTTTGTAGCTTTTAAATAATGATGCAGCTCTTACATATCATTATAGAAACGTATTTCAATATGTTTCTTCTAAAGAAAATTTAGAAGGTATCAACAATTTTAAAGAAATAAACACTGTCATCTAGAATTCCAGCCCTACAGAAATGGCCACTATTTCTATCTTTGAGTATTTTCCTTCATCTTTTTTCTATGTGTGTTCATGTTAGTCACTTAGTCTTGTCCTACTCTTTGCGATCCCATGGACCACAGTCCACCAGGCTCCTCTGTCTATGGAATTCTCCAGGCAGGAATACCGGGATGGGTAACCATTCCCTTCTCCAGAGGATCTTCCCGACCCAGGGATCTAACCTGGGTGTCTTGCATTGCAGGCAGATTCTTTACCATCTGAGGCACCAGGGAAGCCATATTTTATGTTTAAGCTGAGATAACAAAGGAACATTACTAGACTAAAAGGGCCTAGACTAAAGATGATAAACAATGTGCTTTGTGATAGATAAATATTTTCCAGTTGAGAGGAGTCATCATTGTGTGTGGCTTTTAAATACATGGGGTTTTCCAGGTGGCGCTAGTGGTAAGAATCTGCCTGCCAAAGCAGGAGATGTAAAAGATGCTGGTCCCACCGAGTTGGGAAGATCCCCTGGAGAAGGGAATGGCAACCCACTTCAGTGTTCTTGCCTGGAGAATTCCACAGAC
Source organism: Bos mutus (assembly GCF_027580195.1). NCBI lineage: Eukaryota > Metazoa > Chordata > Mammalia > Artiodactyla > Bovidae > Bos > Bos mutus. The sequence goes on from NC_091623.1 coordinate 27,282,856, forward strand.
ATGGAGCCCACTAGAGGAGCCTGGTGGGCTACAACCCATGAGGTCACAAAGAGTCGGACATGACCGAGCGACTAACACTTCCACTTTTAAATACATAGAAAATCGTATTTAAGTACCTTGGCATTTCACATAATATTTAATCTGGTTATTATTTGGTGCTGTGTGTTTGAGAGAGGAAAACAAGTTTCTTGTTAACAAGTTTTCTGGGACAGTGTTCCTGCCAACAAGTGATAAAGCCGTCCTTAGCAAATTCTGGAAAAGTGCCACAGCAAATGTTATTTTAGGGGGTGTTAAGTCATTACAATCTCTTGTCCACTTTAATTGTGGGGACTTGATTGTGCTCGACAAGTTCATGTCCCAGTGCCAAGAAGGAGGCAACTCTGAAAATGTGCCCCAAGGGCAGTCCCCATCTGTCTTACCTGGAGATCCAGAACTCTGCTGGGTGTCCGATTTGAAAGGCTAAACTCACTAAAGGAAGTTCCAAAATCCTTTTCAATTGCAGTTTCCAATTTTTTTTAATTCTAAATTTTTATTATTTTCCAATTAACTAAAATATTTTTAAGATAATTTATTTTTCAATGAAGGCATATGGATGGTGATTTTCTGCATCTGTGTGGATCTCAGCATGCTTTTCTGCTGGCCTCACACAAGGTGCTACTACAAAATTGTATGTTTTGGGGTACCAGTTCTGTTCCCTTAAAATATTCTACCTGTTGCTCCATAGTTTTCTGACTTTTTGTGCTATAGAAAAGATGTCTGAGGCAGCCTAATTGTTATTTATTTTTAGAGAACTTGTTTTTCCTGCTTTGGTGCATTTGTGATTTCTTTTTCTTTTATTCTTACAATTTAAAAAATTGCCAGGATGTGCCTACATGTGTGTTTTTCTATTAATTTTTTCCTAGAGTGTCTATTATGTAATTATCGGTCTTATTTCAGTTTCTTTTTAACCATACATATAGTTCTGAGATCAGACATTCATTAGGCACCTGCCTCAGTTTTCTCTTTAACCTTCACCTTTGTATTCTGCTAGAGTTTCTGAACTTTATCCCCCATATTTTTATTTCTGTCATTTAAATTCTGCTCCTTGAAACTTCCAATACAGGTTTAAATTTTGCCTTTTCCCCTGTTGCATTGTACCCCTCTCTAATCCAGTCTTCCTGACCTCTCTCTCTGTTTCACTCTGTTATTTTCCCATCTCCATCTTCTCTGTGTCTGTGGCTCTCTACCTGGCTTTCACGGGGGCAATGCCATCTCGTTTCCTATTAAGGATGCAGACAGTCTTCTGAAATTTTCTTCTTGTAGTGTATCATTTTATGAGATTTACTGTCTCAGTCTTCAGGAAAACGGCATCTTTCTTGACTGTTTTCCTTCTTCTCACTTATCTGATTAAATGTCTTTTTTGGAACTCAGGCAAGGCCTAGGAGGCCAAAGTTTTTCTGCAAACCAGAGGCAGTGGAGGATGTGGTGAGGGGGTGGGAGGTGGTCTTTCCCGGGAAGCCTCCACAGGGTCCTGCTCAGTTACTGTCAGGGTGGAGATTTTACCTCAGTTTTGGCAATTCCCTGACTTCCTTTGTTGTTGAGTCAAATTCCAGCCTCTTCTGTGAGAAGATGATTAGAAAACTGCTGTCGAGATTATTTTGTAGTAGCAATTCCCGGAGTGGTCTCCTAATGACTCTCTTTCACGTCTTGAATCCAGTCTCCCCTTTTCTAGCCTCCTTCGGGTATAACCTGTGAAGTAGGCCTTCACTGCGGACTCTGTTCTGTTTATTAACTGTGTGTAGCTCCTCATGAGTTTCACCAGAAGGGCTTGAGGTGTAGGGCTTCAGGAGCATTCCATGTCGCCTCTTTTCTGGAATTTCTCTGACTGGTTTCCGGTGCGTGGGCCTCGTTCTGTGCGTGTGTCGTCATGACGTGCTTTAGGTACTGCTTGCGTCTCAGCGCCTGATACTTGTGTACGCACGTAATAGAGTTTGTATTTTCTTACGTGGAGCCTGCCATATGGGTCTTCGCCAGCCATCTATGGATTTAAGGTCAAAACCTACGGTTAGAATACCAGCCATTATGTAGCCATTCACACAGCCTGTTTATTGGAAGACATGTTTTCAGGTTGAATTCTGAGAAAAACACAGGGAGTTTCTCAAATTCAGGACAAAAATTCTTTGCCGTCTTGAGACCACTGTAAGAGCATCTTCTTTCTCATGTGCCGTGGGAGCGCTGAAAAGCTCCCCAGTTAGCCCGCCCCCAGTCCACGGTGCCTAAAGAGGCAGCACGCTGTAGTTGCTGAGAGCAGGCCCTGGAGTCCCAGTGTGTGGACTTGTCCCCAGCTCTGCAACCTCCTAGCTGGGTGTTCTTAGGCAGATTCCTTTGCCTCCCTAAGGGTACCTTTCTCATGTGTCCATGGAGACAGCGATAGGTTCTACATGAGTTAATGTGAAGATCAATGAGACCAAGCAAATGAAGTGTCTAGAACAGTGCCTGGGACATGCGACGGTGTTAGCTGCTATCACGGTTATTATTATTACTACTGTTATTACTTTTACTAGCCAATGAGGAGAACTTGTTTGGCAATAAAGGTAAGCCCCTTATTGCTTTAGAGCCAGGACTCAAATTCTTTTGTTGACTATATATTGCCAAGCCTTTCCCATTAAAAAAGGAAGGAAGTTTGGTAGTTCATTAAGCTTAGTAGTCTTTCTTTGTTTCAAAACAACTCTGTTAACACCCAAAAATATATGCCAGTTGCTAGAAAATACAGTCCCTCTGTAACCAAGAACATGAAAATAATTTGCTATTAAATTAAGAATCTGTGATATACAAAATGTTATCTAAGTAGTAGTGAGTGACTAATAAAAATAGTTATTATTGCACTTCAGAGTAATGAGCCTAACTGCGTAAGATCTTAGGTCCTACCAAAATTGTCTCTGAAGACTATACCTTATAGCATAGGGAATTAGAATAAAAGTTAAAAAAAAATCAAAGGAATTGAATAGAAGTTACATTTCTTGGCTTTAGAATAGATCTTAAGTCCTGGAAACCCGAGGGACAAATCAATTAAATATTAATCCTGAAATACACTGTTTTAACATTTATATCTTTTTCAGTCTTCTCTCTAGACTTTATTAGCTTCTAAAAGATAATGGAATGACTGATTCAGAAGGGAGGATGACCTAAAATTGTGCCCACAGCAAGAAACCTTTATCATTTAAGGACTGAATATGTATGATTCTTGTCATAAAGTCAGTAATATTTTATCATATACCAATGTACATAATAACTTGTTAAGACCTTCCAAAAACAGTTCACTTGTGAAGTCAAAATCTCTTAGCAAGTTGACATCATAAATTAGTCTTTTATATTTCAATCCGCATTATTACAGAACCCTTAGTAAATGTATAGAGCGCTGTTCATTTCAGTTCAGTTCAGTTGCTCAGTCGTGTCCAACTCTTTGTGACCCCATGGACTGCAGCACGCCAGGCCTCCCTGTCCATCACCAACTCCCAGAGTTTACCCAAACTCATGTCCATTGAGTCAGTGATGCCATCCAACCAGCTCATCCTCTGTCATCCCCTTCTCCTCCCACCTTCAATCTTTCCCAGCATCAGGGCCTTTTCAAATGAGTCAGCTCTTCACATCAGGTGGCCGAAGTATTGGAGTTTCAGCTTCAGCATCAGTCCTTCCAATGAACACTCAGGACTGATTTCCTTTAGGATGGACTGGTTGGATCTCCTTGCAGCCTAAGGGACCCTCAAGAGTCTTCTCCAACACCGCAGTTCAAAAGCATCAATTTGTTAGTATCATAAAAATTTATTTTAAACTTTGTTCCTCATCTCCTAGGACATTACATGAGATTATGCAATATTTCTCAAGTTTAAGCATGCCTATGAATCACCTGGACATAGTATGAAAAATTCAGACTCCTGGGCCCAGATCAGGGTGAGATCAGGCTTTCGGTATTTTTCCCAGTCACTCAGGTGACTCTTCTGACGGTGGTCTTCTGAGCACTTTTCGAGTAACACAGATAATTCTTACAGATCTCATAATGCAGTTCCTGGAAAATATGAGCTTTTCTTCCTTTTTTTCCTTTCTCATTTCCTTTTCTTTTTGAAATGCCTGCCAACCCCACCCCATCCCTCAGCCGTCTCCTGTCTCCATGTCCTGGGGACAGCGTGGCTCTGAAGCACATTGAGGGCACTGTGGTTTCAAGGAGTCATTGGACCAGATGGGGAGGCTTTGGTTGCAAGGGAGAAATGCAGAAATGCAAACCCTATTTCTTCCTACTTCTCCTAGGACCTCGTTCCTTAACTCTTCCCTCATTCCTTTTGTTATTGTTGTTTTTGAGTCACTAAGTCGCATCCCATTCTTTTTTTTTTCTTTTTACTCCTTATTTAATGACTCCTCTTTAGACGACATTTCAGTTTAGTCTTCCTCATCATGAACTATTTTAAAATATTTCGTTTGAAGCTGCTCAAGCTTCCATTCCATCTTCCTTTTTAACCCTCACTGCCAAAATTCTTGGTTGAAATTATTGAAGAAGCGAGTAGGGAGAAAGAAGAGAGAAACTAAAAGCAAATGTTGATAAATGGCTGCCTGAAGTAGGTAGGAAGGAGACACCAGTGAACGAGTCAAAGAAGCAGCAACAAAAGGGGTGGGGGAGCCTGGATGTTGCCAGGTCATGGGTGGGAAGGCTGGAAGGAGCACCTAGGCTGAGGATAGACCCGGGACTGGGGGCTGAGGGAGCTTTCTTGTTTGGAGACTGGGATATCGTCGGTTCACTTGAGAGCTATTTCTGTTACGAGCCAGAGGCTGCTGAGTCAGTGGAGATTCGGCACCGATGACTCTTTTCCTCCAGTGTACGTGCCTTTATAGTGAGCATCAGATAAAACAAAAGAAAAGAAAAAGTTTAAATCAGTGTTTATCTACACAGAAAGAGATAAGTGTTGCCATGTGTCACATGGTACAGATTTCTTGGATTGCTTGCCAGGTGTTTATAGGTAAATGGATTCATTTATCAATTGACCAATATCAAATAAGAAAGACATGATTTGGGAAGAGCTCAGAAATGAATTCTACACATATGTTTATCTTAATCATTAGGACTGTGGGCTTCGTTGTTGGTTTTTCACATTAAGGTGGGCACCCCTGTTCTCTTTATTTTTCAAATCAAGTCTCTGATTCCTAAGCGATCTAATTTGAGCTCAAAGTACGTAATGTTTGGACTTCAGCACCTTCCAGAAATATATCACTCTGAAGTCTGCAAAGTACAGTTTCAAAGAAAACACTTTTTTTACAGGAAACAGAGAGCTAAAGTGATCTCATGTTCACATTCCAATTTTGGTTTCACTTAGTGCTTGGGATAAAAATTACTTCTCTGAGTGCAATATTGTTACTTTTTTTTTTTTCCTGCTTACCTTCTTAAAACACTGAGTTTACTCAGTCAAGTCTGAAACCATGCATCTCTTTCCCAGAAAAATGAAAGCTGACAAGAAAGTTGAATGACTAATTTTTAAAATATTGCACTTAAAAAATAATGAGGGTTCCTTGTACCAGCTATATGATGAGAGATTGCTGAACTATTTGTTAGATAGGATCTGGTGATACCTGCCTAACTTTAAAAATAGGATTCAGGGGACACCCAGTGGTTAAAAGGAGGAAATTCCTCCTGAGGTGCAGTGTTCAGTTAGAATAAGTATTTCTTGTCTCAGCAGTCAAAATGTTGATACATTGCTGATTTTGTCTTTCTGAATAAGCATATGTTAGCTGTATGTGTGTGCTTTAAGAAGAAAGGGACTTGGTTTTGACATTTATATGAATTTTCTTCAAGTATTTGAAAACTTACAAATTATAAGGTTAGAAATGTTAGAAATGTGATTAAACTTTTCTTTTAATGAAGACATAATAATATTAATAAATGAGAAATAAGCAACCCAGAGTCATAAATAAGAAAAACAATTAAAATTTTTGACCCAGAAATTCCACTTCTAGAAATTTGTTTCAAATACATAATCAGAGGTGTACTTGATGCCTGTGTACAAAGTATTAACCATAGCTTTATTTACAGTGATAACAAACTAGAGAAACAAACATACAGCTTTAATGAACTGGTGATGTTAACAGCACAAAAATAGTGAGTAAGGTATCTTTAACACCATGCTTTCAAGAACATTTAACAATGGAGGAAAATGTTTATGATAGGTAAAAAACGATGATAAAAGACCAGTAATTCCATGTATTTAACATATTGTGTATATTTTGATTTGCATACAAATAGAAAAATAACTGAATGTGGTTGTCTTGATTGGCAAGATTTCGAGTAATTTGTATTCTCTTCTTTATACTTTTCTCTTTATTCTAAACTTTTTTTTTTCATTAGAGGGAGAAGAATAATAAACAGCATAGATAACAAAAGGATAATGGAAGAAAATGTTTTAACAATGATCAAAGCTAAATCTGTGAATCTATCTGCTTAGACCTTAAAGGGAGAAATGTTTTATGTGCCTTTTTCCTTTGGAACCTTCAAGAGATGTTTCCAGAGTAAAGCTGCTGCTGCCACCCTTTGTGTGTGTGTGTGTGAGTGTGTGTGTGTGTGTGTGAGTGTGTGTGTGTGTGAGTGTGTGTGTGCACACGCGTGTATACACACATGTGTTTGGCTAGAAGGGCACTTCTTATATACGGACAGAGAATCAGGATTTAAGCACTAAGGCTGCATGGAGAGCAAGGATTGTTAATTATTTTTAGTTTATGTTCCTTTTGAAATCCAATGAAAACTGATTGTTTTCTCTGAAAAATGACACATGTATATGAATAAAAGAATTTTTTAAAAAGTGACATACAACTTACATAGGTTCAGAGATACACACCATCCCTACCTGGGACGGGGGAGGAATCTTATTGAGTAGCTATGTTTAGGAGGTATCATCTAATATTTTCCCAGTTGGATTAGTGTTGATGTCTGAAATTCCACCAGTAGCAACTTCCTTAACCTCTGAAGTAAGGATTGCCTTCCTGTGCATCCTCTTTTAAATTGTAGATATTTGTAGGAGGGATAATATATTAATTATTAACATCTCGGTGAGAAGTAGTTTAATAAGAGAGAAAGCAAATTATGTAAACACTATCTTTATAGATTTGATAAAGGTAGTAAAGAACTAGTGATCATTTGATATTGAACATATGTAGGGGTTACACACACACACCTTACAACAACCCCCATTCTCCTAATGAGAAAATTGAGGCACAACTTGATTAAATAACCTGTCCAAGGTCACACAGTTATATAATAGTGGACCCCAGGATGGAACTCATTTTCCAGAGTCTATACTCTTAACTCGGAGAAGGCAATGGCACCCCACTCCAGTACTCTTGCCTGGAGAATCCCATGGACGGAGGAGCCTGGTGGGCTGCAGTCCATGGGGTCGCTGAGGGTCGGACACAACTGAGCGACTTCACTTTCACTTTTCATTTCATGCATTGGAGAAGGAAATGGCAACCCACTCCAGTGTTCTTGCCTGGAGAATCCCAGGGATGGGGGGGCATGGTGGGCTGCCGTCTATGGGGTCGCACAGAGTCGGACACGACTGAAGCGACTTAGCAGCAGCAGCATACTCTTAACTAGTATCCAAAACTGTTTATAAAGTTATCTGTTTAAAAAGGTCTACCTAATGCCAACTCCATAGACTTTCTTAAGGCTGTTGTCAGTTTTTGTAACTCACTTCTCTGACTCTTCATTGCCGTCTTTCTTCCTCATGTCCTCTTTTTACTCAAAAGATCTTTAAGCGAGGTTAAATCATTCCATTCCCTTGGCTCTAAAATGTAAGGGAGTGTAAGGACAGCTGCGCCCTCCTGGTGGACAGGAAGTGGGGCCCCAGGGAAACTGAGTCCCAGCACAAGTGGAGTGGGAGAAGAAAGCATCCTCCCAACCCCCTGTCAGTGCGGCCACCTCAGATAGAGAGACCTGAGCTAGACCACCCCCAGGCCTTCTGCCTGGAGACCATGCATGGCGCTGAGGAATTGGGAAACAACTCCACGCTGGCCACCATAACGTGCGTTACTAAGACTGCTGTGGACGGGATGATTCATTCAGTGAGTGAATTTCTGTGTAATAGGTTATGAGTTGATCTTAGGGCTTATCATTGTGACCTATTAAGCAGTGTTTCTCAGGGGACTAACATAGCCTATTTACTGAACTGCATTTGGGGTAACACCATTTATACGTGTTTCTGTAGTGAAAGCAACTTGTATTTGTCCGTAGACTACTTACAACCATGGTGTAAAAGAACATTTGTGAATAAAAGTCACAGGCTTATAATTGCTAGTATTGGGGAATCTGTCTCCTTGGAAAGAATCTTTTTCTAGATACTATTTTCCAATAAATCATGTGTTTTCATGTGGAAGCACAATATTTGCTTTTCATTTTATGGGATGACTTAACTAAAGGAACTGACTTGTCAACAAATATGGCAAAACATTTTAATGAGAGTCCTTATGCTGAAAAATACTACATTTCATCAAGCCTAAGACACCACTGATCTAAAAATGCACTGATTAGAAAATGCTAAGAAAGAAAGAAAGATGACTATCAACTAATCTCTGACCAAAGCTTTATATTGATTTTAAGATGCATCAGTATGCAATAGGAAAGCAAATGGTGACTTAAAATCAATAAAACAAAATTCAGTAGTAACTTGAAAACTTATGTAATTACGATGTCCATTGTTCAAATAATTCTGAAACTAATTTCACTTTTGCATTCAGTTCACGAAACTGTTTCATATCCCCCTTTGATAATTTTTTCATTAAAATCGTGATTTTTCATTTTGATAGCCCTCCCATATTTATCAGATATGAATCTGATTAACTTCCGGTAGTTTCAAACACTTAAATTGACATTCAGAGGATGAATATTTGTTTTGCTTTTAAGGATAATCAGATAATGTGTTGCAGACCATTCAACATACAGGATTTTTAAAATAGCTTAAGCAATTATTTGAGTATTCCAGCTACCAAGGAGCTTCCCTGGTGGCTCAGTGATAAAAAAAAAAAATCTGCCTGCCAATGTAGGAGGTGCACGTTTGATCCCTGGATCAGAAAGAGGCCCTGGAGAAGGAAATGGTAACTCACTGCAGTATTCTTGCTTGGGAAATCTCACAGACAGAGGAGCCTTGTGAGCTACATTCTATGGGGTTGTAAAGAGTCAGACAGGACTTAGCAACTGAGCACACAGGCACACCAGCTACCAAGTTAAACCTTTGAGTGTTCATTTAATACAAAAGTTTTGGGGTAATTGTGTGCTCACAAATTCCATCAAATGTAGCATCCGATCTGTTACTTAAGAGATTGTTGCAAGCTGAAGAATCCCTAGTCTGCTTCCTCTTGAGGGCTGTTACTTTGGTGGAAAGGTAGACAAGCTCCCTTCTCACCTTTGGGGTGGAGAGGAGAATCACTGGAACTCTGTGACACCTTCACAGCGGTGGATGGCACCATGACTTAGCTGGGGCAGAGGAAAAGCTGTCACCCATGGGTTGACTCCATTATCTCTTGAATCTTTGGGGGATGGGAGTCTAAAACCCAGCTTGCTCCTTCATACCCAACTCATCACTCTTAATAGGTATTTGTTGAGCTTCTTGTGAGTTTATATTTTCATGCAGTTTGGAAATGTTTGACCATTATTTCTTCAAGTATTTTGTTTTGTCTCCTCATCTCTCTATTCTTTGGAGGCTGTGGCTGTGCATGTATTAGCGGCATGGGATTGCCCCACAACTCAGCGATGCTCTGTTGTCTGTCCTCTAGCCCTTCACTCTCTGTTTCATTTTGGGTTATTTCTATTGCCATGTCTCCAAGTTCACTAATCTTTTCTTCTGCAGTGTCTCATCAGTTTTTAATTGCAGTGTGTTTTTCATCTCATACTTTTTTTTTTTTTTTTTGGCCGTGTGAAATCTTAGTTCTCTGACCAGGAATGGAACCCATGTCCCCTGCAATGGAAGTGCAGGGTCTTAACCACTGAATCGCTAGGGAAGTCCCTGGGTAGTTTTATTAAGATATTTGCTATTTTTCTCCTAAACATACTTTTAGAAAGCTTTTTATTTTGAAATAATTATAGATTGCCAGAAAGTTGCAAAGATAATACAGCTGGTGCGACATACCGTTCACCTCGTTTCCCCACTGGTTACGTGGTCTACAACTATAATATGATATGAAGACTAGGAAACTTATATATATTCTATGCCATTTTATTACCTGTAGATTCACGTAGCCAGCCCTGCAATCAAGATACTATGCTTCTTGCACGTTATAGTTTTCCTGTGTATGGAAAAGCCCAAAGTTGCATTTTTCTGCTTCTAGGCATGCCTTGTAATTTTTTATTAGATAACAAACAGATGTGATTTTTATATTGTGCAAGTGCTTTTTGTTACTGTTGCTTTAAGTTTTCTGGAGCTTGGTTTTGGAACATAGTTAAGTTACTGGAGACACTTTGATCACTTTGACACTTTGGGGTTTGCTTTTAACCTTTGTTTGGCTGGACCAGAGCAGCTTTTAGAGGAGGAGCCTTTTTCTTCTTCATTCCCTACCCAGTGGTTCTGACTGCTGGCAACACATCCTGGTCCTGGCTCCCGGGAAACCCTTTGATATTGTCTCTGCTTCTTCCTTCTGGGTCTTCTTTCCCCACATTCAGGCTCTCTTCACATGCACATCTCTGGAGCTAACTTTTGCACCTCCCCTCTCTGGTGCCCTTCCCTTGACCTTTGAACTCCCAACTTCATCTCCTCAGCCCAGACAGACAGACAGCCACCGCATAATCCAACAGCTGGAAACTCCGTGGGCAGTAGACGGTGGCAATCACAGGGCATCCCTGGTTTGTTTTCCCTCTCTGGGGGACCCCGTCCTTGCTGACTGGTGTCCAGCATCTGGAAACCGCTGTAGCATATAGTGGTCTAGGGTTTTCTTTAGTTATTTAAGGCAGAAACACTCCTTCCTTTTTAATCTCAATTTACTTACATAAGACTGTCATCAGTGTAAAAGGGAAACAAACCTGTGTTTGCCAGGAGGCTGTGGCCCAGCTTACAAACCGAAGTTCCTTCTTTTACTGTGAAGGGATTTGAGTTGTGACAGTTTTCTCATTTATACGCCTGGTCACTGACTTGCTTCTTTGTTCATTTAGCAATGCGCTTGAGTGTTCTGCAGGTATTTTACTAATATTGAAATGTGCCGCAAAGGCTGTTGAAATCGCCTATCCCATATCCTGTCCTGACACCCTGTAGTACCTCAGAAGGAGGCTTGCCACTCCCAGAAACACTGAGATCATGTTTATTCCTGCGGATCTTGATGACGCTGGATCACCCTCCCACACACACACTCACACACCGTGTGAGGCCTAGGGGAGCGAGGTCCAGAGGGGCCGGCATCTGTCACAGCTGACGCACGAGCACCAGGACCTGCTGCTCTGGCTCTGGAAGGCCACACTCATCACGGAAGCCTTTCAGCATTGACCCCGGAAGTGATCCCAGGTTCCCCTCAGCTAGCAGTTATCGGGCTTCCCAGGTGGCGCTAGTGGTAAAGAACCCGCCTACAATGCAGGAGACTTAAGAGACATGAGTTCAGTCCCTGGGTTGGGAAGATCCCCTGGAGGAGGGCATGACAACCCACTTCAGTATTCTTGGCCTGGAGAATCCCATGGCCAGAGGGGCCTGGTGGGCTAGTCCATGGGGTCACAAAAAGTCAGACACACCTGAAGTGACTTACCGTGCACAGCAGTTATTGAGTAATCACAGTATCTCTGAGTGTGGGCTTAGATGCATTGTATGTATAATTTCATATCATCTCCAGAGTTCCTGTCACAGAGAACAGTCACAGGACATGTTCTCACCAGTCAGAATCGCTGGGTACAGTACTCACTGTATTGAAAAAAATTAGTTCTGCTCTGAAGGCTGTTCTTGTTCAACCTAACAAAGCTTAAAAGCAAATCTCAAATGGATCAAATTGTTTCCAGGTAATAGAATCATGACCAGTCCTTAAAAAAAAAAAATCACTTTCTTTTCAATGAAAAAACTATTCTTCTATTATATAAATGGGCTTCCCTGGTGGCTCAGGTGATAGAAAATCCGCCTATGATGTGGGAGACCTGAGTTCGATCCCTGGGTTTGGAAGATCCCTTGAAGGAGAGCATGGTAACCCACTCCAGTATTCTTGCCTGGAGAATCTCCATGGACAGAGGAGCCTGGAGGGCTGCAGTCTATGGGGTTGCAAAGAGTCGGACATGACTGAGTGACTAAGCACATGTATTATATAGATAACAAAGCTCAAAAAAAATTCTCAGCAGCCACTAAGACCCATTATGAGTTAAAATTAGATGCACAGGGGTTGCCCTGGGTTGATGAGTCTGTCCCAGTGCCACTGGTTCAAGGCCTTGGGCCTCTCTCTCCCCCAGAGCAGGAATTTCTAACCTGTGAGCCACAGACTTCAGGCCACACTTCATTTCATACAGTCCTCTCAGTCTCTCTCTGAGATACAAATAGGATTATTTTCATTGCTCAGGTGAGAAAGTGAGTGTTTAATAGTGCTCATAAACTTGACCGAGGTCTCATAGTTGGCATTTGGTTGCAGCCAGGATTTTCCTGCCACATGTATCAAAGAGCAGGACCATTATTCTAGAGGATTCGGCACTTTTCTGTGTAGAGCCATCAGGTCTCAGGCTGGCATGAGGCCTCACTTAAGGGGCCTTTCCTGAGATTTTAGAAGATAGTGACACAGCAGCTTTGCCTGGCTCTCGGAATTTCATTGTTACTTTGAAAACTTGAATTCTTATTTTGAGACTTGAGTTCTGATTCATTCAATAAAAACTTTTGTTATGAACCACAACAGACATCCAAGAAAGGCATGCCGTTAATTCCTTTCATGTCCTCCTGCAACAGCGGATAGGATGGATGTAATCTGTGCGTTCTTTATCCATCTTGTCTGCTCAAGACAAGGTGCCCATTGTATGGGTCTCCTGGCCGGCAGACTCTGAACTTCTTTCGAGATGGGAGAGGCAGCTTCTAGCAGAAGGTGTGGATTCATGGTCCGTGGAAACAGGGTCTATGTCTTCTCAGGAGTCTGCACCTGAGCAGGAAAAAATCACACAAATTCCCTATAAATGGACCGGACCTGATGACCTGGAGTCAGAGTCCAGTAGAGGCAGATCTGGCATGGATGGTGACACTTCTGTCAACTGTTTTTAAAACTGAGGCCTGCCAGGAAGCGTGACTCAGCCATAGACGAGGGGCAGACCATTCCTGACCATTTCCTTTCTATAAAACTTAAGTAAAACAGAGACGTGCTCGTAAATGTTAGAAGGAATGCGGTTGAATGGCAAGGGAGAATCTGTTCAGTGGCCTCGAAGAAAAATTAGTTGAACTCAAACTTTGAATTGTCCTGGTACCGGTGTTCTCACGTAACAGCTTAATCCTGTAGAGACCAGAGCGTGTCTGTGTGTGAAGACAAAGGCAGAATCCTACAGGAGTGAGCTTGTTGCGAGTTTTCCCTTACTGTGAGTAAATGAATTCCATTCTATCCAGGGGTAGACCCAGCCCTGTCAGAGCTGTGAATGTGCAGACCTAGCTGGGTGAGAAACATGTCCAGGCCAGACTGCGATTTCTAAGGACTGATGTTCATGGTTGGGGGGAGAGAGGGGGTGAGGATGAGGAAGACTGCACAAGTTAAGTTCACGCTGACGTGAAGCCAAGGGACTTTGAGAACTTTTCCAGTGGAGACAAGAAAGACTCCCAAGGACTAGATGGTAGGTACCCAGAGAAGGCAGGAAGCCAGCCAAGGCCTGCAAGAAACTGGTGGTCCCAGCCCACCTGACTATGGGTCTGTCATGAACCCATCGCTTCGGACTCAGCATCTTGATTCAGCATCCTGTATCACCTTGTTCCATGCTTGCTGGTGCCCACCTTGCTTCAGCGGCAGCAACTTCCCTCTGTTCCTCCAGCTTGCTAAACCCAGCCCAGGACCCTTATCCGTGCCGCCCTATCCACCTCGAATGCCTCCCTTCCCCCGTGCCACACTTTATGCTTGATTTATTTATACCAGATCTCAGTCAAATGTCACTTCTTTGTCTATCCTGTCTAAGGAACCCTTAGCCAGTTACTCTCTGTTACATGACCCTGTTTTATTATCTTTACAACACTCTTCACTCTTTGAAACCATCTTGATTTTTATTGACTTATTTAGAGTCCAAGTCCTCTTACTGGAATGTAAGCAGTACAGGAGTAAGACCTGTTTTGTTCAATTGGTCATTATATCACCACTGCCTACAGTAGGACCAGGCTTCTAGCCAGGGTTCAGTAAATGTCCAGTGAGTAAAGGGATGGTGGTGATGGGTAGTTTAGTCGCTAAGTTGTATCCAACACTTGCGACCCCATGGACTGTAGCCCACCAGGCTCCTCTGTCTGTGGGCTTCTCCAGGCAAGAATACTAGAGTGGGTTGCTATTTCCTTCTCCAGAGGGGTCTTCCTGACCCAGGAATCGAACCTGGGTCTCCTGCATTGCAGACAGATTCTTTACCAAATGACCTACAAGGGAAGCCCGGAGTAAAGGGATGCATGAAGTCAAATACAGCTGAAGAGAGAACCACGTCATGTATGTGTGGTTCACAGTGAAAACAATGTGTAACAATACAAATCTGAGAATAAGGGGTTTGTGCTGTGGTATATGTGTGCATATCTAAGCTTTTGTGCTGTGTTTCAAGTGCCTGACATTGTTAAGAGCTCTATAAATATTACATAATGGAAGATCATTTTTTACAAATTCTACTCCTGTTTCAGCTAAACTAAATTGGTCCTTTGTAAACTAGGTAATTCAGTTGTCTCAAAGAACAAAGCAAGGTCATACCCACAGGAAAGCTGAGATACCCATCCTCAGTTGAGTTAAAAGATACTGAATTTAATAATAATTTTAAAATTACCTTTTAAAGTAAACGTTAAGTTTATACACAGGTAAAATAAAAATCATTATGTATGTTAAGTTTATAAAAAAAAAGAGGCATGGTATCAAGTTATTTTTAACTTAATGGTTTTGTAACTCAGCCAAAAGTTTTTAATTTTTGTGGGCAAATCTTAGCTAACGGGTGGAGTAGAATTCATTTACAGATAAGTCTGGGTCTGGTATGTGCATTCTGATGTGAGAATTGAAGCTGCAGTTAGTGCAGGATTGCAACGTGACCTTCCCTGATTACAGCTGGGACCACAAGTTAATAGCTGGAGCAGTGGACAGTGATTGGACTTTGCCAGGCTTCAGTCTCCTCACTGGAAATGAGGAGGTTGAAATGGAAAATGCAAGTATAATGAATAACCCCAATGCTATATGCTTGTCTTCATTTCTTATATCCAACCCCTTACACGGAATCCATGTTATGCACTATGATTATCAGAAGCTGCTTGGCTCCTCTGTCCATGGTATTCTCCAGGCAAAAATATTGGAATTTGGTAGCCATTCTCTTCTCCAGGGGATCGTCTCCAACCAGGGATCAAACCCAGGTCTCCTGCATTGCAGGCAGATTCTTAACCATCTGAGCCACCAGGGAAGCCCTCTTTAATTTCTATCACATTTATCTAGGATTTTTTTCTTCCTCTGGTTGATGGTAGTGCATGAATGCTTGGGAGAGACTACTTAGTTTACAGTTGATACTTTGGAGTCTGGGGCCCCTGCAGAGGCCTCTGAAGACCCTCAGACACCCATTAAAATGTGTCCACCCTGTTTATTCAGTGGGCACCCTGCAGGACTCTGAGAATAGCCAACCAGTGGACACGTGACCATTGGACTTTGAGGACAGCAAGCTGAGTTTCATCTTTTCTACTTGCTAAGACAGTATTTGCCCTGAAGGGAAACAAGGCTTCAGCTCAAACTTCAGCTCAAATTGTGGCAGACAGTTTCACAAAATTAAGCAATATAAATTTTGCTGAATATCTTCTAAATGTTAAAGAATTCAACCAAATTCTTCTCAATTATATATTTTTCAAAAAGTGTCCAAAGTTGTGTGTAAGTGGAAATGTAACTCTTTACAGTGTTATATATCACCTAATCGGCATGATAACCCCTCCTATGTATTCAATGCTTATAGTACATGCTTCATGTTTTATACATACTGGATCATAATCTCACCATGTTGCATTATAAACTTTATATGCTTGCTTCTCTGAAATACATAAGTAAAATTCATAAGTAAAAGATACAAGATATCAAGTCCTTGTGGAGAAAGCAACTGTATATTTTATCTTCCCCCCTTGTTTACTATCCATTTGTCACTTAAGTAGTTATATGCCACTGCCGCTGCTAAGTCGCTTCAGTCGTGTCCGACTCTGTGCGACCCCATAGACGGCAGCCCACCAGGCTCCCCCGTCCCTGGGATTCTCCAGGCAAGAACACTGGAGTGAGTTGCCATTTCCTTCTCCAATGCATGAAAGTAAAAAGTGAAAGTGAAGTCGCTCAGTCGTGTCTGACTCTTAGTGACCCCATGGACTGCAGCCCACCAGGTTCCTCTGTCCATGGAATTCTCCAGGCAAGAACACTGGAGTGGGGTGCCATTGCCTTCTCCAAGTAGTTATATAAGAAAATACAAAAAAAAAAAAAAAAGAACGCTTAACCCCACTATCAGAAAATAACCCCACATGAACTTCAGAGATCATACTATGCATGTTACTTTATAATGTGGCTTTTCTTTATGTAAAATATAAGTTAAATATTTTCATTTAACGCAGTGTTCTTCTAAACATGATCTTTAAACAACCACATGACATTTTATCCTGTAGCTGTTCATAGCATGACCTCTTATGTGGGAGGCAGTGTAGGTAGGTGAGAGAATAAGGTCTGAAATAGACATTTTGCTTTTTACGAGCTGTGACCATGGCCAAGTTATATACTCACCCCATTCCTCCATCTCTTTACCCATAAAATGGGGATAACAATAGTAACAGCCTTATATTGTGTAATTTTAAGATTAACTAACTTGTTATACATGATACATGTTACATATTTATCATGTTATATGATGTTATACATGTTACACATGATGATGCTTAGAGCACTTACAATAGTACTGTAATATATTGTATTATTAGAGCATTATTTTATTATTATCTATAATTTAGTTATTCTGATGGAACAATTACCTGATACACATTGAGTAAGAACTCAATGTGCAGTGAAAATGAAGTGAAAGTCGCTCAGTTGTGTCTGACTCTTTGAGACCCCATGGACTATACAGTCCATGGGATCTCCAGGCCAGAATACTGGAGTGGGTAGCCTTTCCCTTCTCCAGGGATCTTCCCAGCCCAGGAATCAAACTGGGTTCTCCTGCATTGCAGGCAGATTCTTTACCAACTGAGCTATCAGGGAAGCCCTTATGGAGTGGGTAGCCTTTCCCTTCTCCAGGGGATCTTCCAGCCCAGGAATTAAACCTAGGTCTCCCACATTGCATGCGGATTCTTTACTGGCTGAGCCACAAGGGAAGCCCAAGAATACTGAAGTGGGTAGCCTATCCCTTCTCCAGCGGATCTTCCTGACCCAGGCATCGAACCGGGGTCTCCTGCATTGTAGGCAGATTCTTTACCAACTGAGCTATCAGAGAAGCCCAAGAACTCAATAAACATTTCTTATTATGCATCATTGTATTCTAACTTCAAAAAGCAAAAAACAGTATAGGTAATAAAGGACTCAATAAACATTCATTATTACCTATATTGTTTTTTGCTTTTTGAAGTCAGAATACTGTGATGAATATCTGTGAAGAAAAAAAGGCTTTTGCTCTTGTACTATTATTTCCCTAAGATAAGTTTCTTAGACATAGGATTGCATCTTTGATCCTTGCTGCTGAGTCACCCTCTGCAGACTGTGCTAACGCCTGCTCTGCAGCGCTCAGGGTAAGAGAGAAAGAACGCACCCTGTCCCAGTGAGTGATGCTGTTCTGGGAATGCATGGCAGTGGAAAATGGCACCTGGCCATGTGAGGAGTTCGGCAGTTTTCCAAAACCATTGACTATTGAACAATTGCCATTTACTCAATGCACTCTTTCTTTTTAATATTTATATAGTCTTCAGGCTAAGATATAACAAATTAAAAACTTGTTTCACTTTTTGTGTGCTTAGCATTGAGTATATTAGTCTGAATTTTGCTTGAAAAGATATTTGTATTGATAGAAAAATTTACGCTTGACCACACTGTTAAGGTATCTTCCCCCATCGAAGCTAATATTTTCTTTTTTCTTTTTTCAGAAAAAAGCAACAAGCCTTGGGAGCAGTCAGCTCTCCAGAACTCAAGCTGGTGAAAAAGCCCCGGTCCCCAAGGTCAGTCATTTCCTGGACATGAAAAGACACCTACTTTACAGATGTATCACTAGTGGGGGGTGGGACTTGTAGGGAAAACAGACATGTCAAATATGTCACTGAAAATCGAACAAAGTATCATTTCTGGGCAGGTGGGGGAAGTACAAAGCAACAGGCATGACATTTCTTAATAAGGACTTGATGATTTAAGACCTAATAAAGACATTTGTGTTATTATTCTTACTGGCATCTAATAGTAAGCGTCCAAAAATATTAATCATTATTCTAAATGTTTATAAATAATATTTGATTTTTGCACATATTATGAGTAGAAATATAGTTTTTTCATTTCTTCAGAAAATAATTCAAATTATCTTTATGAGTATTAAGCATAGCAGGCTCTTGCTAAATGTGCTGTGTAATTATCTTATGTAATCTGTCACAACCTTATAATTATTATTCCTTTATACTTGAGGAAACCTTGGGTCAGAGAGCTTAAGTAACCTTGACAAGATCACAAAGCCAGTAAGATGGAGGTAGGGTTCAAACCCAGGCTTCCAGTTCACAAAAGATCCTGGACCTTTTAAAGTCTGACCAAGCCTTCTTCGGCAATATAACACTACCAAGTTTTGCAGCTTACAAAAACCACTGAAATTTCATCTTTCAAGATAAGCTGTAACTCCAATTTAAGCTAATAGTTTTCAATATATAAAGTAAAAGCTATCTATGCTCCTTCCACTTCAGCTGGTGATCTTCCAGTATGTCCAGGATTATCCAAACCTTAACCTGTTTCAGGATTGCCTATATGACTACTGAAAATAAGCATTTTTTTTTCCATTGAAACTGGTAGCTCTCCTTTGGAGGGCTGTGGACTTCCTCATTCATGTATGTTACTTGCTTGGTGAAGAGTTCATATTTTAGAGCCTCCTGGAGCCTCAGCTGCTGTCCAAACCCCTTATAAGTATCCAAACTAAAACCCAGCTGAGACATGAGAAGAGGCTGGGCCAGGGTATCTCTGCTGCCATTGCCCTTGTTAGTCTTCATACTCTCTTGTTTGGAGGTCTCCAACTAAAATATATTTTCTAGACATGTCCTATCTTTTGTAATATTATGACTTTTATTTAACTTGCACTTAAGTTATGCCTCTAAAAATTTGAAGCTTCATTAGTTCAGTCTCTCAGTCGTGTCCGCTCTTTGTGACCCCATGGACTGCAGCATGCCAGGCCTCCCTGTCCATCACCAACTACCGGAGTTTACTCAAACTCATGTCCATCGAGTTGGTGATGCCATCCAAACATCTAATCCTCTGCTGTCCCTTTCTTCTCCGGCTTTCAATCTTTCCCAGCATCAGGGTCTTTTTCAGTGAAAAGACTGGTTCTTTGCATCAGGTGGCCAAAGCTTCATTAGCCAGACCTCAATCTCAAGAGATTTTTAGTGAATCATTTGTAAATGGTTTCTAGAGTTGTCATTACCTAAACTCTTGGAGTTTCAGTACATTGTCCAGATCTCCTGCCTGGGAAGGGCCTTTATTCATTTCATTCATTCAAACTCTTGGAGGGTCAGTCCATTGTGGAAAATCACACTTAGGTATTTTTGTTTCCTTTATTTCCTGCCCACCCCCTCCTTGAATTTAGTGGTAAGAAGCAGTCCCTTTTACATTTTTTTTCTACCCAGGAGTATCATACACTCATTTCTAGGTAGAATTCTTGTGAAGAATTTGGCAATTCTCCTCAAACCTTGCCCCTGCCTCAGGAAGCTGTGGGAGGGAGTGTAGCTAGGAGGCAGAGACATTTAGCCACACAGTGACTGATTTAGTATTTACTGGCAGACTTGTAATTCTCTCCTTGGCTTCTCCCATCCCATTCTTCTATTGTTCTTTATCACTGTGGTTTCCTGATTGGAGTTCCTTCACCAATTTCCTGAATATTGTTTTTTCCAGGATTTAATTCTTCATTCCTTCCTTTTTATATCTTTAACCCTTACAGAGTATTAGAAATACATATATATATATACACTTATATATGTGCATAATATATATACTTATATATGTGCATACATATATATTATATATATATATATAATATATATATACTTTCTTAGTTTTTAACTTTGTCTTTTGATACTAGATTGAAAGTCCTCAGTATCATCATCACTTAAAAATGACCATTCCCATGCATCATTTAATAGCATTTGTGACCCCTTGAAGCCTTTTATTACACAATAAATTATCACAACACACAGGCAAATGATATTCTCCCGACACATAACATGACAATAGTAGATATAATTGGTAGTGAGAATTAGTTCTGGTTTTCTTGATTCTGGACACATTCAACTCAAAGTAAGTGACAATTTTACTTATTAAGAAAAACTTCAGTTCAGTTCAGTTCAGTCGCTCAGTCGTGTCCAACTCTTTGTGACCCCATGAATTGCAGCACGCCAGGCCTCCCTGTCCATCACCAACTCCCGGAGTTCATCGAGTCAGTGATGCCATCCAGCCATCTCATCCTCTGTCGTCCCCTTCTCCTCCTGCCCCCAATCCCTCCCAGCATCAGAGTCTTTTCCAATGAGTCAACTCTTCGCATGAGGTGGCCAAAGTACTGGAGTTTCAGCTTTAGCATCATTCCTTCCAAAGAAAAACTTAGTCTGTATTAAAATTTCAGTATGGCAATAGCACCCCACTCCAGTACTCTTACCTGGAAAATCCCATGGACAGAGGAGCCGCAAAGAGTCGGACAGGAATGAGCCACTTCACTTTCACTTTTCACTTTCATGCATTGGAGAAGGAAATGGCAACCCACTCCAGTGTTCTTGCCTGGAGAATCCCAGCGACGGCGGAGCCTGGTGGACTGCTGTCTATGGGGTCGCACAGAGTCAGACACGACTGAAGCGGCCTAGCAGCAGCAGCAGCAGCAGCGAGCTGTATATAGCTGTATATTAGAAACTGGTTACCATGTATTGCAGAAATGTTTTATGAGAATTCTTACAAAATCAGTAATTATGTGTACAAATAATATCACTTCTGCCATACAGTCCTGGGTTTGGAGGTCCAAAATACTTAAGTGGCATAGATATTTCTAATTCAAAATCATTATTTTAAGGTGTTTAGTGCTTAAAATCGGAGAAGGCGATGGCACCCCACTCCAGTACTCTTGCTTGGAAAATCCCATGGATGGAGGAGCCTGGTAGGCTGCAGTCCATGGGGTCACTAAGAGTCAGACAGGACTGAGCTACCTCACTTTCACTTTTCACTTTCATGGATTGGAGAAGGAAATGGCAACCCACTCCAGTGTTCTTGCCTGGAGAATCCCAGGAACGGAGGAGCCTGATGGGCTAACCTCTATGGGGTCGCACAGAGTCAGACACAACTGAAGCGACTTAGCAGCAGCAGCAGCAGTGCTTAAAACTGAATTTTTATAAATTAATAATGAGGTCTAATGAGGCTACAGAAATTAGACTCTTACTAAATAAATAGCTGGGGTCCATAATCAGTCATGCAGTTGTATTTTACTGAAAGAGTCTCAGGCAACTTCTATTGTAACCACCAACTAACTCTGGTGAGGAAAACCAGAGAACATCTCTGCGGAAAACTGTGGCTATAAGATGTGCTGGGTAAAGTTATCAGTTCCCATTGGAACCCACTCTGACAACTTCACACTAGAGGGATTCTTAAGGGCTAGCAGGTAGCTCCTGCTGCTGCTGCTGCTGCTAAGTCGCTTCAGTCGTGTCCGACTCTGTGCGACTCCATAGATGGCAGCCCACCAGGCTGCCCCGTCCCTGGGATTCTCCAGGCAAGAACACTGGAGTGGGTTGCCATTTAGAAATCCAAAAGGCTCCAGCAGAAAGAATCTATTTCACAGCAGGGAACAACGCCCTGCCTCTCTCTGGCAGCTCCTCCTCGCCGCCACTGCAGCTCAGCACCTATCACGTTTAAACCTGGAAGCCGGGAACTTGGACACTGCCAACCTTCAAGGCTGGAAGGCCTTCTACTCAGACCTACCAGTGGGCGGTGCCTCCACTCGGCTCATTTCCAGGCTCACTCGTGTGAGGCACAGCTGATTGGCCAGTGCAGGTCACGTGCCTTAATGCTGCTGCAGAGGAATCTGGGGCTGGGAAGGCTCTCACTGTATTGACTGGGCTTCCCTGGTGGCTCAGCTGGTAAAGAATTGCAGTATTCTGGCCTGGCGAATTCCATGGACTGTATAGTCCATCGGGTCATAAAGAGTCACACACGACTTTCAGTAATGAGGATTTTCAAATGTATTGCCAGCTGCCAGCTATTTACTATGGAAAGGAAAACAGGAGAACTGCCTAATTGAACTGGAGGAAAAATCGCTGGTTACCACACCAGTATTCTTGGCAGGAAAAATCCCATGGACAGAGGAACTGGTTGGCTGGGCCACTGTCCATGGGGTCACAAAAGAGTCAGACATGACTGAGTGACTAAGCAACAACAAACAACAGGTTATTTAGCAACATGGAGAAGGCAATGGCAGCCCACTCCAGTACTCTTGCCTGGAAAATCCCATGGACAGAGGAGCCTGGTGGGCTGCAGTCCATGGGGTCGCTAAGAGTCGGACAGGACTGAGTGACTTCACTTTCACTTTTCACTTTCACGAGTTGGAGAAGGAAATGGCGACCCACTCCAGTGTTCTTGCCTGGAGAATCCCAGAGACGGGGGAGCCTTGTGGGCTGCTGTCTATGGGGTCGCATAGAGTCGGACATGACTGAACCGACTTAGCAGCAGCAGACCTTTTAAATTGAAGAGGGCACATAGCTTTGCTCCCAGTTGGAGGGGAGAAGATCTGTGCAGGAATAAGTACCCACCAGAGAATTCCTTCTGTGCTTTTGGTCCTGATTCTACCATAAATACCTGTTAACTTTGGCAGCACAGCCCGACTTTTCTCATGCATAATGTGAATGAGGGGCAGGGGGCGGGGAATAAACTCAGCATCCTGTGGGTTGCTCAGGACACTCACGTTCAGCTGACATCGAGCGCTCCGGCATCCCAGGGTTCAGTGTCAGCCTCACCCCCAGAGTCTTTGGACCACATGTGGTGGGCGAGATGATTCTGTGTGTTGTTAAGTAAGCAAGCATTTTTATTTCAATAGTTCTGCATGGGTTTCAGTGTTCTAGAAAAAGTAAAGTAGAACTTCCAAACTCATGATCTCTTGGATCAGTTCAGTTCAGTTCAATCGCTCAGTCGTGTCTGACTCTTTGCGACCCCATGAATCACAGCACGCCAGGCCTCCCTGTCCATCACCAACTCCCGGAGTTCTCTCAAACTCATGTCCATCGAGTCAGTGATGCCATCCAGCCATCTCATGCTCTGTCATCCCCTTCTCCTCCTGCCCCCAATCCCTCCCAGCATCAGAGTCTTTTCCAATGAGTCAACTCTTGGCATCAGGTGGCCAAAGTACTGGAGTTTCAGCTTTAGCATCAGTCCTTCCAATGAATACCCAGGACTGGTCTCCTTTAGGATGGACTGGTTGGATCTCCTTGCAGTCCAAGGGACTCTCAAGAGTCTTCTCCAACACCACTGTTCAAAAGCAGCAATCCTTCGGCGCTCAGCTTTCTTCACAGTCCAACTCTCATATCCATACATGACCACTGGAAAAACCATAGCCTTGACTAGATGGATCTTTGTTGGCAAAGTAATATCTCTGCTTTTCAATATGCTATCTAGGTTGGTCATAACTTTCCTTCTAAGGAGTAAGCGTCTTTTAATTTCACGGCTGCAATCACCATCTGCAGTGATTTTGGAGCCCCAAAAAATAAAGTCTTACACTGTTTCCACTGTTTCCCCATCTATTTCCCATGAAGTGATGGGACCAGATGCCATGATCTTCGTTTTCTGAATGTTGAGTTTTAAGCCAATTTTTTCACTCTCCTCTTTCACTTTCATCAAGAGGCTTTTGAGTTCCTCTTCACTTTCTGCCATAAGGGTGGTGTCATCTGGATATCTGAGGTTATTGATATTTCTCCCGGCAGTCTTAATTCCAGCTTGTGATCTCTTGGATAGTTTTGCTTAAAACAAGGCTAAGTGAAGTTGCTCAGTCGTGTCTGACTCTGAGACCCCACGGACTGTAACCTACCAGCCTCCTCCATCCATGGAATTTTCCAGGCAAGAATAGTGGAGTGGGTTGCCATTTCCTTCTCCAAGGGATCTTCCCAACTGAGGGATCAAACCTGGGTCTCCCACACTGCAGGTAGACTCTTTACCGTCTGAGCCACCAGGGAAGACAAGGCTAGATATGGTTAAAATGTAAATTGGTTTTTAAAATATTAAGTAAATATAGTTATGCCAGATTAAAAAAAATAGTGGCTTAGACAGTAAAGAGTCTGTCTGCAATGCAGGAGACCCAGGTTCAATCCCTGGGTTGGGAAAATCCCTTGGAGAAGGGAATGGCAGCCCACTCCAGTGTTCTTGCTTGGAGAACCCCATGGACAGAGGAACCTGGTGGGCTACAGTTCGTGGGGTTGCAATGAGTTGGACATGACTGAACAACGATAACACACATACACAAATAACCAAGGTTTGGGAAACAATATGCAGAGCAGTATCATTTTAATGTGCATATTCAGTCAGTGAGGTTTTTATTAAAATGCAGATTCTGACTCAGGAAGTCTGTGGTGAGACTGAGACTCTTTCTGCTTTTCTAACAAGCTCCCAGTTGCTGCTGGTGGTTTGGCAACTGTATTTTGAGCTGCAGAGATGCTGAATTGTGCTGAAAGTGGGTAATTTAGATTACTTGTATCTTAGATTACCTAAACTGATCAGGGAATCAGATTATCTAACAGATATAATCGGGTTGAAATGCAGATTCTCAGGTTCCAAGCCACAAAAACCTGATTCCTCGTAAGGGGGTAAGGCCCAGGATTTTCTCTATTTGATAAATACCTTCCAGTTTTTCAGATGCAGGTGATGTGGGGGCCATGCTGGAAGAAAGAACTAGAAGAGGGACTGGAATAGACACAGCTTATCTGGGAGCAATACCGTCCCTCTCCATCTCCAACGAGAAGAGGCCCTTTCTACCTGTCCTGCAGGATAAGCATCTTTGGAAGTTTTATTTCATAACCATGTAATTAGTAATCTGTACCCTTGAAGAGCTCAGATATACTCACCCTCATTGACAGAGATATGCTGCTTACACCCCTGCAGCTGTGGGACTCAGGGCTCATCCCTCTTGAGAAGCAGGCCCAAGTAAGTCATGTTGGTTATTTGAAATGTCACTGATAAGCTGAGGTTAAGATAAGCTGAGGTTAAGAAACAAAAAAGCAGAGAAAATACTGACCATGAACCAAAAAGGAATTTAAGCTACATTTTCATCTAGAAGAATTATGAGGACGGGGTCTTCTCCTCAGGGAATTATAGAATATTAGAGTTGGAAGGGCTTTTCTTTCACCACCTTTATTTAACAGAAATAAATGAAAAATGATAATAAGGTGGCTGTGGGGAACACCTTGCAGGAGAAGTCAGTGGGACCCCGCCTGCTTTGATTGCGGGTGGATGTGGGTACCAGCCTGCCCAGATGAGCTCTCTTCTGAATGCCCGCTGGCCGTCACCTCTGCCTTGGCTGGACACGGACTGAGTCGCTGCTCAGCTGTTACTAGTGAGGCCTGAATTTCTGGTCCTTAACCACCTGCTGCCACTACCTCCTCCACTCATACCCCCAGCTCCCTGTCTAGAGCCTTTATTGTAACTGATTTATGGCTTTAGGGAAAACTGGCTTCTCATATTTCTTTAAAATTTTTTAAGTATTTTCCCTAACCCCAGGCACTTATTTTATATTTATTAGTTAGCATTCTATTGACTTCCCAGGTGGCTCAGACGGTAAAGTGTCTGCCTCCAATGTGGAAGACCCAGGTTCAATCCCTGGGTCGGGAAGATCCTCTGGAGAAGGAAATGGCAACCCACTCTAGTACTCTTGCCTGGAAAATCCCATGGATGGAGGAGCCTGGCAGGCTACAATCTATGGGGTCGCAAAAAGTCGGACACGACTGAGCAACTTCAAGTGTAAGTGTATTCTTCCAGAAGGAAAAGCATTTCCTTATCTCTCCTCAGTAACAAAAGGATATTTATTGGTGGGAATACGGCGGGGAGAGATTGCTACCTGTGTAAGATTAAAACAGAATAGTGACATTTAGCAAAAGCATTCCAGGCTAGCCAAGGCTACATCTCCCAACTGATAGAGAAGGGGTAGCTGGCCAACAGAAGAAGGGGTAGATGGCCAACGTTGTCTGCGTTTCAGTTCGCATGCTTTGAGAGAAGATTCTCAGGGCGGAGAGGAATTTATTAGTGGTCGATTAAGTTTCTTGATTGCCCATGAATTGGCTGAGTATATGTATAAACACATTTATTTATGGCAGTATGAATTCATGCATTCTTATTTTATTCAGTAGTTTAAAATCCATTCTTATTTTGAAATGTTTAGTCATAATGTATAATGTACAGTAATTCAGTAGAATTTTGGTTCTGGTAAACCACTCTTTAGAAAGCAAAATCTGTTATGGGATATAAAATGTTAATTTACTCCGTAGTCTAAAAAGCGACATGTGGGGGCGTGTGTTCGCACAGAGACAGCCTTGGAGCGGTAGACCTCTGCCATCAGCGGGTGACCTGCCTCGCGTTGTTTTGTTAGCCAGCCCGGGGGATGCCAGCCCCCCAGTCAGAGCGGGCATCGCCCCCTCCACGAACCGCGCGGGGCTCCGGGGGCGGTGCTGCCCGGGGCGGGCAGAGGCGGGCGGGGAGCGGCCTGCGTCGCGCGTCCCGGGACCGCCCCGCCGCGTCCCTCTCCTGGAGCTCGGCTGCGGCTGCAAACTGAAACCGCGGGGCCGAGCGCAATCGGGAATGCAAACGTTCCGCAAGCTGGGCTGAAGTCTCCGGGGCCCCGAAGCCGGACGCAGAGTGAGTACTGATTTCGGCCGCTTGTCCCCGAGGCTGCGGCGGCTTCCCGGGCCGGCGGGCTCCCAGGGCCTTGGACGTGCTCCCAGACCAGTCCCTTGACCTTTAAGATCCATCTCCTTCCAGTGGGTTCTAAGCTCCCTTGTGTTACTTGCCGACCCCTCCTCCCTGTCGGTGCCGCAGTGGCTGGCTGCTGGACTGGGAATGAATCTGGTGATCGTACACGGTAGGGTTCCAAAACCAGGGATTTGTGTGACCTGGAAAAAATGCTGAAAGACAAAAAAGAAAGAGCAGCAGCTCTGTGGATTCGGTTTGGCCCTGTGATCTTTAGGATTAGACCCCGTCTTCTCCCCGCGCCCTGCCCCCTCCGCCGTGGTGACCTCCGTTTTAGAGAATGACTTCACTTTGTGTAACCTCTCCGGGAGTTGGTGATGGACAGGGAGGCCTGGCGTGCTGCGATTCATGGGGTCGCAAAGAGTCGGACACGACTGAGCGACTGAAATGAACTGAACTGAACCTCTGAGTGTACCTGATAACATGCTGGGTGTGGCGTGGCCGATGTTGTGACTTGTTTTGGTTCTGTTTCCTTGAACACAACCTGAGGCTGTGGTCGGATGACATCACAAAGAGCGGTGCTTTGTACCTGTCTTTCAAGAATGCAAAATGTTTTCGTGGAGATTTGACAGTCTCTTCTGCGCTGTTGGTGTGGTCCCGTGCTTCAGTTATAAACGCGTACCGGGCTGGTTCTTTATTCCCATTTTACAGCTTGAGAAAAGGAGGCTGAGAGTTTAAGAAGCGTCCTCCAAGGGTGGGACCTTGGGACCTCTGACTAGTCCCCTGGGAAATCCACCTGTACGTACAACAGAGGAATGGGACTGCCTAATCGGCAGTTCTGGAAATTTCCTGTTATATGAGATGTTTTCTAGAGGGAAAACCTCTGCATTGCAGGGAGGGTCAGTAAGGAGTGGCACCTGCTGTTTAAAGCTGGCAAGTTTATTTTCTAATGAAGAGTGCCTCTTCCTGACATGTTGTTTGTGGAAATTGAATTTAACTTTTGCATGCTGATATTCAGTATCTAAAGGATATTTATTGCTGGGAATGCGGTGGGGAGGAGATTGCTGCCTGTGTAAGATTAAAACAGAAGAGTGACATTTAGCAAAATCATGCTAGACTAGCCAAGGCTACATCTGCCGACTTGGAGAAGGGGTAGCTGGCCAGTAGCAGTGAGGGTAGAGCGGGAATCCTGGTACAGGCAGCAAGAACTCTTGATGACTTTTTTTTTTTTAAGTGAACTTTGCAGACTGCCTGACATGTTTACGAAGCAGTGCCTTCAAGTATAAACATTGTCTGTTTCAGTTCTCATGCTTTGAGAGAAGATTCTCAGTGCGGAGAGGAGTTTATTAGTGGTCAGTTAGGTTTCTTGATTGTCCATGAACTGGTTGAGTATAATTCTTCTCTCACCAATGAAGATTTAAAAGAGAGCAAGTAAACTGATCATTTGAAAAAGATTTAGGAAAACATGGGAAGTTAATTTGAATTCAGTTCATAAAGTCAGCCAAATATTTGTGTTCCTATTCATTGTTTATAATAACAACTATCTGTAAGGCATCACTACTTCTTAGCTGGAAATATTTACTTTTCCCACAATATGAACCACTTAATCATTCAGTCCTATTTAAATAAAAAGCCCACAACCTATGTTCTCTTGTGTACGTAGATATCTTTGTCTCTTCTCTTTACCTCACAGTGCCCTCATTTTGGAGACCATTTGAATCTGGGATATGTGGTTTAGCATCAGTGTGTCTGGCCTCATAAGAAGGAGCTATTTTATCCTGTAGTTTTTTATATATTGAATTAATAATCTGTATACTGGGAAAGTACAATGGGTCTTCACAAACAGTTGTTTTTTTTTTTTTTTTTTTTTTTTTTGTGAATAGCTTTTAACTAAAAAATGTCAGTTACCCAGTGTTTCTCAACAGAGTACTAATGGCATTTGGGTTGACAGTTCTTAATTGGGCGGGGCTCTCTTGTTCCCACTAAATGCCAGAGCATGACAAAAATGCTATCATGCACACATTTTAAAATACCCCTTCATTGGGTGCTGCCCCCCATCCCCCACCATGGTTAAGATCAGTCGATACACTATTTTGATGGAAAGCCATAAATATAATTACTCAGTCCCATTGTTTACAATCTTTAAGGGTCCTTTACAGCATCTCTTAAGACAGGTTGACTTCTGAGCAAGTCCATACATATATTTGAACCTTGGAGATTTGGGTGGAGGCTATGTGTAATCCTGTTGCTGAAGTGACATTGTTAGCCTTGTGCCCTCCTGTTTACATTAGGCAATAATAATAAATTATTAGCAAGTGACTTTAATAGGTTTCAGAAAAAGAACAGATCAACACAATGTGTATTAGATCAGCGTATTGGCTAAGTGGTTAAGATTCCGCCTGCCAAGCAGAAGACGTGGGTTCTATCTCGGGGTTGGAAAGATCCCCTGGAGAAGGAAATGGCAACCCACTCCAGTGTTCTTGCCTGGAGAATCCCATGGATGGAGGAGCCTGGCGGGCTACAGTCCATGGAGTCACAAAAGAGTTGGACACGACTTAGTGACTAAACAGCAAAAAAAAAAAAAAAAAAATCAGCATTAATAGTTATAACTACACTTACTGACAATTACTGTGTTCTAGTCTAGTCAAGGCTATGGTTTTTCCTGTGGTCATGTATGGATGTGAGAGTTGGACTGTGAAGAAGGCTGAGTGCCGAAGAATTGATGCTTTTGAACTGTGGTGTTGGAGAAGATTCTTGAGAGTCCCTTGGACTGCAAGGAGATCCAACCAGTCCATTCTGAAGGAGATCAGTCCCTGGGATTTCTTTGGAAGGAATGATGCTAAAGCTGAAACTCCAGTACTTTGGCCACCTCATGTGAAGAGTTGACTCAAATAAGGAAAAGGCCCTGATGCTGGGAGGGATTGGGGGCAGGAGGAGAAGGGGACGACAGAGGATGAGATGGCTGGATGGCATCACTGACTCGATGGACATGAGTCTGAGTGAGCTCCGGGAGTTGGTGATGGACAGGGAGGCCTGGCGTGCTGTGATTCATGGGGTCGCAAAGAGTCGGACACGACTGAGTGACTGAACTGAACTGAACTGAGGCATATGTCGAGCACTTTACATGATCTGATGATGAGAAAGGGAGGAGGCAGATACCCTTATCATGCCCACTTTCCAGATTAAGAGGGTAAGAGCCTGATCTTTTAACCATTGCCCTGTGTTGTTTCTCAGGACGTGTTTAACAGCTGTCCATAAAATAGTTCCTAAAAAATGAGTTGCAGTGGGTGAAGTTAATGCACACTGAAGTCTCATTTGACTATATCTTCTCATTTGGCTATGGTTACTTTTCTTAGAATACCAGCTTTTTATTCTACTGTGAGCCCTTTCAATACAAGATCCACATCTTTGGACCCACTGCATGTTCCGTGGTGCCTTCCGCATAGTAACTGCTCAATAAATGTTTGTTGAATTGAAAAAGAAGATTTTTTTTTTCTTTCAATTTGAACAGAGCCCTAAGATACTGTTGCACTAGTGTAGAGATTTACCCTAGGTAGGCAGAAAAGTAAAACAATATTCGTTTTTGTTCTCTAAGCTTTATGAGCATTTACAGCTTAACATCTGTTTGTCCATTAGCTAAAGATTAGGTAATCAAAAAAGATCCATAATGAACTCTTTTTGTTTAACTTCTACAATGTCCAGTCATGGTGCAGAGGATACAGACGTGAAGTATGGCCCATATAACAAATATAAAAACACAATGTAAAAAGTGCTAAAAAGCATTGCTGTCAAGGTGCTGTGAAGCAGTGCAAGTTTGAGGGAAGGGGGATGAGGTTAAGATGGGCCTGTTTTTCTGGGAATAAACATTAGTAAAATGAGTCCCTTAAAGGAGATCTGTAACCAGTCAGTTCAAGGCCGGACTCTTCAGAGATCTGAATACATCCAACTTCCCAAGCATTGGCTTGCCTCGTTCATTATTTTCTCAATCCATCTTTCCAGACTTACCGCTGACTCCCAGTGGAGTTACTCTGATCTCCCGCCGCACACTTTTCCGTATGCTGTTATGTGGGGCTGAGAGTTTGGATTCATTTTAGGGCTCTCTCGTGAGATGTTCTTGACAACGGTCCCCTGCAGACAGGATTCCCATCAGATGGCAATGACAACCTGAGGTTTCCATTTGCCCTGCACAGTGCACAGATTAACTGGAGACTCCATAGCTGCCTGAGTCTGTGCTGTCTGTCTGCCAAACCAGCTTTGAGGGTGACAGGTCGTCCTGTTCATCTTCCTGTTGCTTCACAACCCAAGCTGAGATGCAGGGAGGCCAGACAAGCTCACCAACAGGATAACGTGCCCCTGCATTCCAGACACTTACCTCTAAGGGCACATTGTCTCCATTTTGTTTCTGATTGAATATTTCATGTTTCCCAGCTGCCACGTGGTGGATACATATCCTTAGCAAAACAAGGAAGAAGCTCAGATGCTCATCTGCTCACCCTTTATCATTTTTGTTGATTCCTTTGCTAGCAGTAATTGGCACATCTTAGTTACAAAGGTGCCTCTTGGTCTCTTTTGTTGATAGTGTTTGTTTATTTTCCCTTAGATGCTTTTGCAACACTTACAAAACCCTAACAATCAGTTTTATTTGGGAGGATTTCTTATATATTGGAAAGAAGATTTGGGTCTGCTTTTACTGATTAGTCAAGTTAGCTTTGGTAAACTAACTTTACATATTGCCAAAACATAATTATCCTCAGTCCTCTAGGTCCCATGGTACATACTGATCATAATGGCTAAGATGTGTGTGAGTGGTGATAATTCCGTGGCTCGTCATCATCCGAGTTCTGGAACGTAAGGAGTTTCCCAGGGAGTCCTGCAAATGGACTAGTTATACTAAGCAATGGGGAAGTTGACTGTAACTGAAGCAGGGCTTCCTTAATTGCACAGGGCTGTGTTTTAGCAGCAGGGTCTCTTCAGAGGAGAGAAGTTCTTGTTTCTTAAATAGAGAAGGCAGTGTAGTGGGATAATCCCAGGCTAATCCATGGGCCTGGGACTCTCCTGACCTGTGTCCTGGGGTTGTACTTCTTCCTCCCTCCTTGGAATGCTCTAATGCAGTGTTTCATGATATGAAGTCTGGAAAGCATCTGTGTGAAATTCACCTGAGATCCTTAATTAAAAATGGAGAGTGTCCAGGTCGCACCTCAGACCTACCCAGTCAGCATCACTGGAATCTATGGCCCAGTAAGCTTTCAAGGTAAATCCTTAAACCTGTAAAAGTGGAATGAGCGCTGCTTTAAGAAGGGAGTTGGCTCACCAGAGTCGGTCTGTGAGCAGCCGTGCAGTGCAATCTTGCTGAGAGTTGTGGCTCTTCTACTGACAGGAGCTGAGACTTCTGAGCCATCCTGAGTGGCCTCCCTGAACTGACCTGATTGATGTTCGTGGCCCTCTGTTGGAGCCTAAGAAAGGGCCTGAACCACTCCTCTTTCACTCAAAGCTGGTATAAGAATGCACCTGGGCGAGTAAACAGGCATACTCTTTGGACTCTGTCATGGATTGAGCTCCTTAGTATAAATACCTCGATGAGATCTTGATCCCTCCAGAGTTGTCCAGAATAGAGTTGCTGGGGCAGAAAGTTGCTCCTACAGAGAAACCAGAGACTCAGCCTCCTGCATATTGTTCCTTCATTAGCTGTACTAATGAAGGGTGGCCAGAGTAGCAGAGGGGAAATTATTTGTATGGTTTTCAGCCGTATAAGTCTTTTCTGTTTCCTTCTTATCGTGGGATAGGAAAATTCTGTTTATATCTAACAAAGCAAATAAAATTGTCTAATATAATGCCATTACCATGACTTGTCATTATCAGAGTCCTGGGATATATGCTTTTGGACATGCTTCTTTTCATAATATTTTGTTTACAAAGATGCATGAGGTTCAGAGGGCTTGGTCTATAGTGGGGAACTGAAACTTGTGGCCAGAATTTTTATCTTCCAGAATTCTCAACTTCTCTTTTATACTTGCCATCTCTTGATTTATCTCTTTAATTAATGTTTCAATGTTAAATTTTATATTTATGTGTCTAGAACAGAAAGGGGCTCTTGAATCAGAATTCAGATTAATTTTATTAAGCCTGCGCAATGGTTTTAAAATTTTTGAAAGCCTTTAGATAATAATTGCACATTCTATTTTGTCGTGAAGCCTCCTACCCCCTCTTCATTCTGGCCTGATACACTCATTCACATCCCCCGAAGTATATTTTCATTTGAGTGTTAGAATCCTGATCTACAGAGATAGACAAATATTATGTTTCTGAAATGTTTTCAGAAAAAAAATTTACTTTTTTCTTAAATAAATCCTGTATACTAGATGTGTGGATATGTGTAGCATTAAGAGTTCCTCTAGTGGGCCAGAATATCTGCCTATAAGATGACAGTGCTATTGAGCTTGGCGAAGCCTATATTCTACATTTTTCTAGTGTAAGAAAGATGTACACTACAGGCATAATCCCAATTATCAGTTGTCCTCAGAGTTTGTGGTCATGAGACTGGAGAAGACAGATATTCTTGGAGTATTGCAGGACTGTTTTTTTAGGGAGCATCTATGCTGTTTAGTAACTCAGACTCGCCATGTCAGCACCACAAATCTTCATTTCAAAACCAGCTGGAAAGTACTTTTGAAAAGTAATTTTGTGAATCTGACCCATTATCTAATGAATTCTGGTACCTTTCTCTTGACCAAATGAAAGCAGGAAGAGACTTAAGTTTGTTACCGGAAGAAAAGTGCCCATGGATAACGATAGATGGTTTTAATAGAAAATACAGGCCATTCCACCAACCCCCTATAAAGCCATCTCCTTTAAAACTACCTAAAGCAGTCATTCTCAATGTCAAAGAGTTTCAGAATCCCCTGGGGTGCTTACAGCGTTTTAGGCTGTAACCCTTCCTCTGTCTTCCTCCTGCCTTAGGCTTTTGGACAAACTCCTTTGTAAGTTTCTAAGTGTCCTTTCCTGCCCTGCCCCTCCCCACACAGTGCCCATCAGTGGTTCTGCTTCTGGGCCAAAGAGCGCTGAAAAGTGAATTCTCTCAGTCGTGTCTGACGCTTTGCAACCCCATGGACTCCCTGGAGCCCACCAGGCTCCTCTGTCCATGAACTTCTCCAGACAAGAATCCTGGAGTGAGTAGCCATTCTGTTCTCCAGAGTATCTTCTGACCCAAGGATCGAACTCAGATCTCCTGCATTGCAGGCAGATTCTTTACCACCTGAGCCACCAGGGAAGCCCCAAAACCACTGAACTAGGTGTTAATCGTCTGTGACCACCAATTCTGAGACCCTCCCTGAAGCAGAGAAGTATAACCCTGGTGCCCAGAACGTCTCATTAAAAATGCCAGAGATAAAAGGCAAAAACTGTCACTCCTTGATGAACCATGTGAAGAAAATCTCTGAGTTAGCATGCCTGTCCCTCAACAAGCTGGTGAGCATGCTGGGGAGCACTTTGAGTACCAGGCAGCTCTGTGACTTCACTCACACCTCCTATGCAGAGGTCCTGTCCAAAGGGAAACTGGAAAACTGAGCAGTGCTGCCTGTTTTCTTAGCCTGTGATCGTGCTTCTCAGCCGCTCTTTGCCTGCCCTCCACAGGGCTCTATTAATTATTAGCCCATGGTAAAGAATCCGCCTGCCAGTGCAGGAGACACGGATTCAGTCCCTAGGTCAGGAAGATCCCCTGGGGAAGGAAATGGCAACCCACTCCAGTATTCTTGCCCGGGAAATCCAAAGGACAGTGGAGCCTGGTGGGCTACAGTCCATGGGGTCACAAAGAGTCAGACATGCCTCAGCAACCAGACAAACAGCAAAGGTGTTAATGCTTGACCTGGCACAGTGCCCAATAGCTGGATATAACATTCATTGCCAGCAATCATTATGTATAATTTTAGTATAAAATAATTAAATATGTATGAATTCCTGCATATTTCACGTAGTTTCACTGATTAAAATTAGTGATCATTTTTCCCTAGCAATATTATAAAATTATATCATCTTCTATGTGATGTCCTACTGTAACTTGAGTTTTAACTCAATTGGTTCATTAGCTAATTATTGTTAGAAATTTTAGCCATAAAGTATCCACACATTATTAAGAAACAGTGTACCCCCTTGTTGAATATTTAGAGATCGTAAGGGAAAGGCTCCCCTCTTTTGGCTGTTGAGTTTGAGTTCTTCCTTGGTTTCAAGAATTTTTTTAAATTATTACAGTAATGGGTGCTGAATTATTCTCAAATAGTGTTCTTGTGGTAGGATTCCTAGCCTGGCAAATTAGAACTGTCTCATTCTCTATAGTCCTCTGACAATCATATTCTTACACCTCTACTTGAGTTTCCAAAGACTGAATGTGATGAACATTGATCTGCGTATTTGCAATTAAAATCTTGGCAAAATACCCCAGTTGATTTCCAGTTGAGCCAGTGATAAACCGTAACTTTTCTCTGTGTGTATAACTTCTCCACATTCTTCTACTGACCAATGAACTGAAGACTGGGTTACTATTTAAAGTGGAGAGACAACCAATAGGAAACAAACAATTACAAAGGACATTCTGATAATCTGTAGATAATTCTGGAATGCTGTGGGAGAGGGGTTAGGTCCAGCAGTATGTATGTAGTTTGGAGAAACTATCCAGGATCTAGATAAATGGAAAATAAATGAAAAGAAGAAAACCCAACTGTTTATTAATTTGTTAAACAACTACTGTGCTAAGTGATTTATGGATTTCATTTAATCCTCTTAAGAGTTGCATGTTTTGCAACTAGGTAAATGGGTATTAGGACAGGTTTTAAAATGAGAAGACTAAGGCTTAGATTAAATAATTTACCCTGGGTCACATGGATAGCAAGGTTCTATTTGATTCCAATGCCTTTTTCAGTAGACCAGTCTTCTAAAATCCTAGACTCAGTAGTTTATATTCAGGCAGTTTAAATAACTGAGAGAGGAATTTGTATCTAAATTCAGAAAACCACTAGAAACTGATATTATGGCCTCAATATTATGCTCAACATCTTAATGCTGTGGAAATTCTGATTGATTAAATTTCCTGCTTCTGTGAAAGAGTATATTGTACACTGATTGGAATTAGCAAAGAAGAGTTTTGTTGACAGAGTTTCTTCAGATGTCTTAGTGGGCAGTAAAGAAGGAATAAATTGCACATCCGAATATAGGGAAATTTAAGGGAAAAAAACAGGTAAAATTCATAGTGAAAAACATCCTTCTGGTGTCGGAACGCAGAACTTTTGTTAAACTTAAGGGTAAGCAGCACTGTTCATATTTTTACAAATGTTTTACATATTTAAAATGAAACCTATTTAAAAATCAATTCTCCTATTCTATCGAATTTTGTTTTTAATTTTAGGGGAAAGTGGGATGAAATGTGGAAGGTATTGATAATTCCCACTGTACACATGAGGAAACTGAGGCACAAAGCAGTTAGGGAATTTGCGCAAGGTCATACAGCTGGTAGCAGAGCTGGAATTCAAACTCAAGTGGTCAGGCTCCACAGCTGCTCTCCTGACTAAATAACTTACCTCTTTAATATTTTCAAAGATGAAGCTTGCTGTTAGTGTACATTCGTGAATTTGTTTTTCTTATGTGCTTTCTAGAACAATGCTTTATTTCACCCTGCATTTTCATTTTCATTATTTGGAAATCAGCTTGGAGAAGGGAACTTTGTACTAATTCCTGTCAGTTAAGTCTTCTTATTAAGAACATGCTTCATGGAGAAGCCAGCTACAAGAATGGCCATGTGACAGACTCATCTCTCAGGCACCGTGCAACTGGCTCCGTCTCTGTGTTTCCTTATAGGTACCTTCTCAGTTTCGGTAAGAGGCACTTTGAGCCTATCATCCCTGTGGAGATTGAGATGGGCCGTTGGTTTTATTACACAGCAGTCCATAAAAAGTTCATAAAAGTCCATAAAAAGTTTGTTAGGTTTGTGCCTAAGGAATGAATTTGAAAGCACTATGAAAACCAAGCTGAAAGGCTTTCAGGCAACTGTTCACCAGAGCTCAGAATTTTTTATTCTTGTACAATAATCATATCACCAGTAGCCATATATGCTTCAGATGAGTTCATAATCTTTTAGGATAAATAAGTGATGCATTTCAACCCAAACAAAATTTTGTCATGTAAAATAATATTGCCCTTTCTCTGTAGGATAAACAATATGAGACTTCTCAAAGCAGTGGTCACCTCTGAAGTGCTTCACCATTCTGAGACTGAGGAGAACTTTTGAAAGTGAATGTCACTCAGTCATGTCTGACTCTTTGTGACCCCATGGCCTGAATCTCCAGGCCAGAATACTGGAATGGAGAGCCTTTCCCTTCTCCAGGGGATCTTCCCAACCCAGGGATCAAACCCAGGTCTCCCGAACTACAGGCGGATTCTTTATGAACTGAGCTAGGAGGGAAGCCCAGGCAATTGATGTTTGTAAAATGATACAAAGTACTTTTGTTTACTAACTTCTGATGTGCCAGGCCTTATGAACACACCCTCATTAATCCCTCACTACCATCTTATGAGGTAGACGTCACCTTTATACCATTTAACAAATAAAAAAAGCGCAATCTTGGAAAGCTTAGTACTTCCCTGTGGCTAAGATGGTGAAGAATCTGCCTGCAACACAGGAGACCTGGGTTCGATCCCTGGGTGGGGAAGATCCTCTGGAGAAGGGACTGGCAACCCACTCCCTGGAGTGGAGAATCCCATGGAGAGAGGACCCTGGCAGACTACAGTCACAAAGAGTCAGACACAAAACTTTAAGCAACTTGCCTGAAGTTACACAGATAGTGTGATTCCCCAGGTCTATGGGACTCCAGAAGCTAAACTCCTATGTTTCCCCTTTGAACATCTATCACTGGTTACATTATTTAATAAGCTTTACATATTTATAGCATATCATATTAGAGTTGCAGAACTCCAGAGTTCTCAAGCCTGACAGTTTACAGATGAGGAAACTGTGTTCTAGAGAGGTTAAGACTTAAGTTCAAAGAACTTATCATGGGCTGTCTTCCTCATTGTTCATTATGTCACTTCTAATGTGCTTAAATTGCGTGACTCACAAGCTTAAGAATGTCCTAGCCAAGCAAACCTTTTCTAGGGGAGGGACCACAAGAGGAAAGCAGGCTGTCTTTTCCAGGTCTAACTTCTCTGGCTTGTTTGGGGCAGCCAAAGTCAGACAGAGTTGGAATTATTCATGCATCAAGTAAAGTAACCAGGCTCCCAAAGGCATGAACACAACTTGAAAAAAAAGCTGCATTTCTCCTCTTTGATGACGAATCCAGGCCTCGTGGCTTGCTCTCTTCCTTGCCTACAAGATAATCAGCCCCGGTGGGGGAGGGAAGGGGAACACTGGAAAAGTGGGGCTCACAAAGCAATGAGAATGAAGCAGTTGTCTTAGGGTACATAACTTCCACCTTTTGTGGCTTTTTTCCTAAGCGTTTGGGGTGCTCCTGTGTCACAGCTCATAATCAGGCACTCACAGGGTGTGGCCAAATGTTCTAAGGTCTCTCGGGCTTGGATTTCGATCACAGATCAGCTGTGGCTACTGTCCCAGTTGCCAGGCAACGTGTGGATGTTTATTTTGAGGTCTGCCCACAGGGTTGCATCAGAGGCCAAAGATGCATGTGCTCTCCACTTCCCAGAGCAAGTAGAGCTCAGGCTTTCTATTTTTATCTTAAGGCTGTGCAGTCCCTTTTAATGTATTTCATAAGTGTATAGCATCCTCAGCCTGGATAGAACCACTTTCTGTTTCCTCCAGGCAGTGTTCAGGTCGCCTCATTTGGCCATGTTCTACTTTATCCAGCCGGTCAGACTCTGGACTGATGATCTCTGGTACTTCCCCGCCTCTGAGTCTTGCTCAAGCTGTTTTGCTCATCTGGAATGACTACCCTGTCCCTGGCTCCATCTCATTGTTTTGTAAAACAAATATTTCGTTTTACTTTTTGAAAGTAGGGGAGTCAACTTGTTATAGCATAAAACTTATGGACCTTATTGTCAGTGTCTGTGTTCAGATCCGAGCTTCTCAACTGTGAGGTCTTAGATAAGTTACCTAACTTCTCTGAGCCTCAGTATTCTCCTTTGTAAAATGCAGGTAATAATGATTGGGTCCTAGAATTTTATAAAGATACACTGAAATCAGATGCCTAAAGCACGTGCCATAGATCCTGGCTCACGGAAGGTTCTATAGTCCTTACCTACCTCCCGATCCCAACTGCCATGAATGCTAAGTAAATTGTTCCCATCTCCTCTGTGAAGTTTTCCCTAGCCATCTTCAAAGCTGCATCTCAGAAATACAGTCTCCCTCTTCTGATCTCTTATAACTTGGTGCTGTACTTAGGATCCTCTCACAGTTGACCTGGTCTCATATTGCACATGTGCGGAGGTGGAAGTTGGTGCCTAACTAGGTCTGCTGGCACCAAGCCATGTTCTCCCTGAAAGAGATGGCTCAGCTTCATTCATAAATGACCCATTTCATGGGAGTCATATTTTTTGTTAGGATTAAATATACTTTTTTAGGTAACTGAACTGTGGTTCTCTTGAGAAGCATCATTATTATGGTAAATAATTAAAAGCATTGTGAGACAGGATGGTATGTCATGGTGTGATTGCAGGGTGAACAATAGACAGTTAAACATCTGAATATTCATTTCCTAAAGTGAATAGTCCATCCCCATAAACGTGTTCTCACTGGGTCCGTGAGCGGTGTCTGTGAAGAACAGCAGTGCTTTCTTTAGAAAGCCCCTCATGGGCCATCTATTGTTTGTTCCAGGTGTCTCACAGGAAGCAGCTAAGGGTTTTGTTGTGTGCCTCTGAGTACTTTTTTGAAGTTTTACAACTGCCGGGTAATGCCAGTAAGGGTATAGAAGACTAGATGTTTGTTTTCCTAACTTGTTTTCTGACCTGTGCTTTAAACAAAATTTCTGGTGATTGAATAAAACTAATATAATGTTGATTTGAGCCATCACATAATACTCATGTTTATTCATGTACAAATTCATACATTAATTTATTTAACAAATACTTACTAGGTACCTATTGTGTGCGACATTCCCTGGTGGCTCAGAGGGTAAAGCGTATGCCTGCAGTGCGGGAGACCCGGGTTCGATCCCTGGGTTGGGAAGATCCCCTGGAGAAGGCAATGGCACCCCACTCCAGTACTGTTGCCTGGAAAATCCCATGGATGGAGGAGCCTGGTAGGCTACAGTCCATGGGGTCGCAGAGAGTTCGACACGACTGAGCGACTTCACTGTCACTGTGTACGACGTTGGGTATGTGCAGCTGCTGAGACAGGCATGGTCCCTGGCCTCACGGAGTTCAGGTTTGGGTCTCTGACAGAAACTGTAAAAAAAGAAGTTTTGAAAGAAAATCTATGATTTTTTCTTTAACTTTTTTTGAGATGAGTCATTAAAATAAGAATCTCATTATGGTTCAGAAACAAATTATACATTTCTCTCTTGTGCGTCTAGCAGACCTAGTTACTGATTTGTCAGAACTTCTTAGTTTTATTTTTTTTAATATTTGTTTTGCGCTTTGCTCACATTGCCCTAGTATTTGGTATCAGACTCTCTCACCGTAACCCTGTGGGGCACATGGTATTCCCATGTGGGAAACTAGACGCTCTTCGGGTTTAATTGACTTGCTCATGGACTCCTGGCCATAAGAAGCAATCAGATTGAACCTTTCTTCTGATTTATTAATTATTTTCTTGATTTTAGCTTTCTTTTTTTGAAAAAGCAAGGTATTAGAACCATACTTCATTCTTTGTTTAAATGAAACTGATAATTAGCAAATGGAAACAAAGATTGGAATCAACAGTGGATTTTGAGCTCCTCTCTGCTACTAAACACTGTGATAGGCATCCTGGGGAGTGGAAGTGATCTGTCTCTTGGTCAGTTTACAGCTTTGTTGATAAGACATGACTGAGACATAGAAGAGACTCAGTAACCCTCAACAGCATATAGGATTAAGTATTCAAGTAAGAAGTACAAACATATAAGGGAGTTGAGAAGATAGGATGAGCTGAAGCAGATACAGGTGTTGCATTTTGAGCTAAGTCTTCAAGGGTAGGAGGAATCTGAGCAGAGAAAGGCTTCCTTGCCATGGGGATGGCAAGATGCAAGGCTCAATGGTAGATGGGAGCGTGGTGGTGATGCTAACACTGACTAGCCTTTGTCCAGCATTTGCCACTTCCCATGCATTGTTATTCGGAGAAGGCAATGGCAACCCACTCCAGTACTCTTGCCTGGAAAATCTCAGGGACAGAGGAGCCTAGTGGGCTGCCGTCTATGGGGTCGCACAGACACGACTATGGACATGACTTGCCGTCTATGGACACAACTGAAGCGACTTAGCAGCAGCAGCAGCATGCATTGTTATAATGGGTTCGTGTACATTAGCTAAGTCTTAAAACAATGCTGGAAGGGAAGAATTGTTACTCTTCTCATTTTACAGATGAGGACACTGAGGCACAGAGAGGTTAAGGAACCTGCTTGAACTTGCATATGAATTCAGTGTTGGCTGAAATTCTACCAGTCTCGAGTCCAGAATCCGCTCTCGCTCTCTTAGCCAGTGAGTGATGCTGTCTGATGAAGTTCTCCTAAAACAGGAAGGATAGCATCCTGGGGTGGGGAGAGTGGTGGGGAGATATGGTACAGGACATAGCAAGAGGTGCAATGGAATCAACAGATGAGGTTGAATACGAAGACTCTAAAGTCCAGGTGGAAGATATTGGACCTCATCTAGGATGGTTGGAAACCCCCAAGAGTGTAGTGTTTCATCAGAGTGGGAAGCTGGTGTGCATTTATTTCAGATAAATCAGGCAGTGATAGAAAGACTGGGAGCTGGAGGTTGGGGTGGGGTTGGGGGTGGGAGAGAACAAGGCATGAAAGCTATAGAAAGGACTCGATATAATCCAGGTGTGGGAGCTGCCTGATGAGACCAGGAGTGTGAGCAGGAAACCAAAGCAGAAGGATGGGATGGTGCCGAGCACTGGAGGCAGCCCTGTGCCAACTCCAGCTGATTCAGAAGAGGCGAGTTTCCCCCATTATATCATTGGGCGACTCCAGAGGCAGGTAGTATTACTTTCCTTTTGCAGATTAGGGTGACGGCTTCTGGGAGAATAATTAAGTGCTGGAGCAGGCATTTGAACCTGCCTCTCTCTCGATTTCCTCCCTTTAAGGTAAAAATAATGTTTGGTAATAAAGCAAGGCTGCTGTTAAAATGTCAAGAACTGTTCACAGAGGAAACGATAAAGTCATGGGGATTCCTACATCTCCAAGGACGCAGGAATATGAGAGAGGAGGCAGAGGGTTGGTGACTACATACTAAAGAATGCAGAGCAGAATGGAGCCAAGTGGAAGAGGCTTCCAGATGGAAACAGGTTGGAGGGCTGGGCATTGGCCCTGTAGCTCTCCAGGTCACAGTAACCCTGGGGGAAGAGGATGATCAGTGATTCAGAGTGAAACTGCGGATGGACTGTCAGGTGGGGAAGGCTGGCGTGGACTTGGGCCAACGATCTTCATCACCTCCCCAAACAAAGGCAGCTGGGGTGGGAAGGGTGACTGGACATGCTGCCAGCGAGGGGTG
Source organism: Bos mutus (assembly GCF_027580195.1). NCBI lineage: Eukaryota > Metazoa > Chordata > Mammalia > Artiodactyla > Bovidae > Bos > Bos mutus. The sequence goes on from NC_091623.1 coordinate 27,325,729, forward strand.
GGGAGAGGAAGCCAGGTCTAGGGTGAGGCGCGGCCTTTGACTCATCTGCTGGCATCCTCTGGGTGTACTCTCTGAACTGAGCTGGGGGCAGGGAGGGCGATCACAGGGAGGCGGAGAGAGTGGAGGGGAGAGACTGAGGATCCCCGTGAACCCTCTGACAGTGTCTGGAAAGAAGGTGATAGGAGCCCACCCAAGTGAAAAGACTGTGCCATGGGAGATGGAGAAGTAGAGGGCCAAGGGATTGACATTTTCATCAGCCGCACTTCATGGCAGAGGAGTGGGTGAGTCAACCATCTAGGACACCACCCCTTCTGAAGAAGCCCTTGCTCTCTCAGCTGGGACCCATGAGGCCACTCACACCTAGCATCGCAGGATGGTGGGCTTGATCCCGCGTCTTGCTTCTCTTCTCCTGCAGCCTCACGAGGCACCCTGCAGAATCTAGGGAAAGCCTTTGACAGAGACCTGCCTTGAGTAAGAGTAGGGTCAGTAGATGAATATACCCAGCGCTGATCTTTTAAACGGACCCCAAGGTGGTGGAGGAGACACCTTGAGATGCAATTATGTCATTATCTGTCTATATAAGGAACTATGTACAAACAAAGCTAGTGGAGCTGATGGGATTCCAGCTGAGCTATTTAAAATCCAAAAAGATGATGCTGTTAAAGTGTTGCACTCGATATGTTAGCAAATTTGGAAAACCCAGCAGTGGCCACAGGATTGGGAAAAGTCAGTTTTCATTTCAATCTCAAGGAAAGGCAATGCCAAACAATGTTCAAACTACTGTAATTGGGCTCATTTCGCACGCTAGTAAGGTAATGCTCAAAATCATTCAAGTTAGGCTTCAGCAGAATGTGAACAGAGAAACTCCAAATGTACAAGCTGAGTTTAGAAAAGGCAGAGGAACCAGCATTTATTGGATCATGGAGAAGGAAAGGGGTTCCAGAAAATTATCTACTCTAGTTCAATGACTATGCTAAAGGCTTTGACTGTGTAGATCACAACAAACTGTGGAAAACTGTGGAAGAGATGGGAGTACCAGACCTCCTTTCCTCTCTCCTGAGAAACCTGTAAGTGGGTCAAGAAGCAACAATTAGAACTGGACATGGAACAACTGACTGGTTCAAAATTGGAAAAACAATACGTCAAGGCTGTAGGTAGATTGTCGCCCTTCTCATTTAACATATGCAGAGTACATTATGTGAAATGCCAGGCTGAATGAATCGCAAGCTGGAATCAAGATTGCCAGAAGTATCTTTTTTGTTTGTTTGTTTGTTTTAATTTTATTTTATTTAACTTTACAATATTGTATTGGTGTTGCCATATATCAAAATGAATCTGCCATGGGTATCAACCTCAGATATGCAGATGATACCACCCTTATGGTAGAAAGTAAAGAGGAACTAAAGAGCCTCTTGATAAAGATGAAAGAGGAGAGTGAAAAAGTTGGCTTGAACCCGAACATTCAAAAAACTAAGATCATGGCATCTGGTCCCATCACTTCATGGCAAATAGAAGGGGAAAAAGTGGAAACAGTGACAGATTCTATTTTCTTGGGCTCCAAAATCATTGTGGATGGTGACTGCAGCCATGAAATTAGAAGAAGCTCCTTGGGAGAAAAACTATGACGAATGATTTTGCCAACAAAAGTCCACATAGTCAAAGCTATGGTTTTTCAAGAAGTCATGTACGAATGTGCGAGTTGGACCAGAGAGAAGGCTGAGCATCAAAGAATTGGTGCTGAGCTCTCGAATTGTGGTGCTGGAGAGGACTCTTGAGAGTCCCTTGGACTGCAGGGAGATCAAACCAGTCAATTCCAAAGGAAATCAATCCTAAATAGTCATTGGAAAGACTGGTGCTGAAGCTCCAATACTTTGGCCAGTTGGTGCAAACAGTCGATTCATTGGAAAAGACCCTGATGCTGGGAAAGATTGAGGGCAGGAGGGGAAGGGGATGATAGAGGATAAGATGGTTGGATGGCATCACTGACTCAGTGGACATGAGTTTGAGCAAGCTCCAGGAGATAATGAAAGACAGGGAAGCCTGACATGCTACAGTCCATGGGGTCACAAAGATTCAGACACAACTTAGCTACTCAACAACAGCAGCAGTAAGGTACTTTGAGAAAGCAAGTGGGGATTAAAGAAGATGTATGGATGCCCACTTTGGATTGCAGTGGTTTGCAATGTCAGGGCTGATGCTAGTGAGATGTACTTGAAAGAAAGGCATTTAGGATTTGGATATTTGAGGAAGAGAAGCATCCCAACCAGTTGCACTTTTGTGAAAAAAAAAAAAAAATGTAAAGGGAGAGATGAGTGAGGTGTGCTCTGAGAAAGGGAGGGGCTGGCTGCCTGGAGGAGATGTTCTGTGCTGGGAGATGGTTGGGATTGGAGACTGGGGGTCTTTAAAGGCAAGAGAAAGGCTTTCTGTGTGATACAGTGGTTTACAGATGTCATGGCCCCTGCATCTACTTTAGAGGGAGGCTTGAGAGTGACACGTGGGAAGCCTCATATGGCCAAAGTGGGTGAGAGAGCTAAACGGCTGTAGTCGGGGAGACCTTTGCCAAATATATGTGAACAAGAAAATCAGTTTCTATTTCTGAAGGATCTGAAAAGCATACCATCTCCCCTTCATATCTCTCATCATTTCCAGCAGTAAACTTCCAAAATTCTTACTGTAGCAGGTGAACAAATCTAAAGAGGTTTTGTTGAATAATGCCAGAACATAAGAAGCCAACCTGGGTAAGTGCAGGAGTAAACATTAATTTTTTATGGCTGCACTTTTTTTTATCAATAATTGCTCATTTTAATGGTATTTGATAACCCAGTAAGATTATTTCAGGTGGGCCTGCAGCTGACATAGAACTAAAACATTTGTCCAGTCCCATAGGATTTTCTCCATACCTGTGAGAGCATTTAAGCTGTAACTAAACCTGCTTGATGTCTGTTGCACAGACTGCTTATTGTCTGTTTATTATGAACTTTTTCAAAGCTGTGATGGAGACTTATTCATTGTGTATCCTCGGCCCCAGGCTCGTTGCTTTTTAAACAGTTGTTGAGTGGGTAGTTGGAAAATAATTACTTTTTCTCTGCTGTTACTGCGATTTATACGTTAATTTAAGATTATACATAATAAACTCTGTATGTATGTCAAGAGACTTGCCTGGGTCATTTAGGAGGGAGAGCACGGTTATGGCTGCACTTTAGTCTGATATACAGTCCTGCTCCCATAGAGAGATTTTGGTATTTGAGCACTAGCATGGCTTTAAATCTGGATGTCCCCCGATGTCAGGAGCCACTAGGTGGTAGATCCTGCAGCAGAGGCAGTGGTTTAGAAATCAGACAGCTCAGAGGGGCCCTCCCACCTCTGGGCGATGCCCGCTTATCCTTCAGTCTGCATGTCAATTGTTACATCCTCAGCCTCACCTGTCCTAACTGTCTCCTCAGCTAGATCTGGTTGCCTTAGTCTGTGTTCTCATTGGACCCTGTGATTTTCCTTTATAGCACTTACCACAAGTAGTTACTAAAGTGATTATTCTTTTTTTGATTTATTTTATTGAAGTATAGTTGATTTACAATGTGTTAATTTCTGCTGTACAGCAAGTTTATTCAGTTATACATATGTATACATACGACAAACCTAGTTCAGTTCAGTCGCTCAGTCGTGTCCGACTCTTTGCGACCCCATGAATTGCAGCTCGTCAGGCCTTCCTGTCCATCACCAACTCCCGGAGTTCACCCAAATTCAGGTCCATCAAGTCAGTGATGCCATCCAGCTATCTCATCCTCTGTCGTCCCCTTCTCCTCCTGCCCCCAATCCCTCCCAGCATCAGAGTCTTTTCCAATGAGTCAACTCTTCACATGAGGTGGCCAAAGTACTGGAGTTTCAGCTTTAGCATCATTCCTTCCAAAGAACACCCAGGACTGATCTCCTTTAGAATGGGCTGGTTGGATCTCCTTGCAGAGACATCACTTTGCCGACAAAGGTCCGTATAGTCAAAGCTTTGGTTTTTCCAGTAGTCGTGTATGGATGTGAGAGTTGGACCAGAAAGAAAGCTGAGTGCCGAAGAATCGATGCTTTTGAACTGTGATGTTGGAGAAGACCCTTGAGAGTCCCTTGGACTGCCAGGAAATCCAACCAGTCAATCCTAAAGGAAATCAATCCTGAATATTCATTGGAAGGACTGATGTTGAAACTGAAGTTCCAATCCTTTGGCCACCTGATTCAAAGAGCTGACTCGTTGGAAAAGACCCTGATGCTGGGAAAGATGGAGGGCAGGAGGAGAAGGAGATGGCAGAGGATGAGATGGTTGGATGGCATCACTGACTCATTGTATATGGGTTTGAGCAAGCTCTGGGAGATAGTGAAGGACAGGGAAGCCTGGCTTGCTGTAGTTCTTGGGGTCACAAAGAATCAGACACGAAAGAGCAACTGAACAGCACCAACAATACATATTCTTTTTCATTATGGTTTATAACAAGATGTTGAATATAGTTACCTGTGCTATACAGAAAAGTGTTAGTCGCTCTGTTGTGTCCGACTCTATGCAAACCCAAGTACTGTAGCCTGTAAGGCCACTCTGTGGAATTCTCCAGGCAAGAATATTGGAGTGAGTTGCCATTTCCTTCTCCAGGGGATCTTCCCAACCCAAGGATCTAACCTGGGTCTCCTGCATCGAAGGCAGATTCTTCACCGTCTGGGCCACCAGGGAAGGACCTTGTTGTTTATCCATTCTATATATAATAGTTTGCATCAGATGATCCCATCCCTCTCCTCCTGGGTGACCACAAGAGTGTTCTCTACGTGAGTCTGTTTCCGTTTCATAGAGGCATTCATTTGTGCCACATTTTAGATTCCACATGTAAGTGGTATCATACAGCGTTTGTCTTTCTGTTGCTGACTTACTTCACTTAGCATAGTAGTCTCTGGGTTCATCCATGTTGCTGTAAATGTCATTATTTCATTCTTTTTTATGGCCAAGTCATATTCCATTCTCTCTATATATGTATATATACATATACATGGAAACAACCTAAATGTCCATCGACAAAAGAATGTATGGAGAAGATGTGGGGTATATACATTGTTTCCATGTCTGCCTGTTGTAAATGGTGCTGCTGTGAACGCAGGGGCTCATGTTTCATTTTGAATTATAATTTAATCCAGATGCATACCCAGAAGTGGGATTGAAGTCTTTGTTCTATTAGTATCATCTCTGACCAGGCTGTAACTTTCACAAGGTCAGGGACATGTCTGACAGTTTCCCATCATTTAACATTTATTTAACACAAACTATGTTCTGAATAAATGTTTATGGAGCCAGTGAACTGTGGAAAACTTCGACAGGTTACTTCATCTTTATGAGATACCATTTTCCTCATCTGTTTAAAACCTCCATATTAAAAGTTTTTTTCTAAGGTTCTTCAAAGAATTATGGATTAACGCTTCAAAATTTTTGAATTTTAAGTTATCCACACCTATGATCAGAAGTTCAAACCACATAGAATATTTAAAATGAAAGTGTATATAATCCTTCAGTAGAGGTAACAGTAAATGTTTCTTGTCTTACAAATAGAATAAAAATTAAACACACCACAGTTAGCCAGAGTTGAACCACTCCTTAACAGGGTGGGGTTATTTTCATTTCCAGCCCCCATGAATTGGTTTTCCTCTTTTAGTTTCAAAATATTTAATGCCCTAGGGGTGGGATAAAACTTTAAGGGAGGAATCTATGCTGAAAACAGGTGCAGCCAAGGCTGCAGTTCAGTTCCCATTACAGTCTGCTCCATGCTTATTTATAGGCATTCCACGGAGATTTTACTGTTCTTGGTGAGCCTTTGAAGGTCTTCTCCTTTCTTGGATTTAAGGATCCCTTCCAGCTATTGCTTAATAAAGCAGTAAGGCAGACTAGAAAACCCAAGGCTATGGAATTGCAAGAATGTTTTAATAAATTTGGATGTTTAGAATAAGTGACTTCACCCGCAGATCTGCAGCTTAAAAAGCACTTTTGTGTGGAGTGTTTGGTCTTGGGTGGTTTTAGATGGCTGAGGGAAATCATCGAAGGAGTGGGATATAGCTAAGTGGAGCTTGAGTTTGAATATAAATTTGCACAACCAATTGCACCTGTGGAAGGACAGTCATTAATATATAGATAGTGAAAGTGAAACTGCTAGTTCTTCAGTCGTGTCCAACTCTTTGCAACCCCATGGACTGTAGCCCACCAGGCCCCTCTGGCCATGGGATTCTCCAGGAAAGAATACTGGAGTGGGTTGCCATTTCCTTTTCCAGGGGCTCTTCCTGGCCCAGGGATCAAACCGTCGTCTCCTGAATTGGCAGGTGGATTCTTTACCACTGACCCACGGGGGAAGCCAAAAGGATATGTTAATTCCGACATATTAAAAAAAATTCTCATGGAAAACTAAATATTCACATATTTATTTGCTAGTTTGATGGGGGAAAATCTACTTTGGTACATCCTCCAGTTCTTTATCCTGAAGGGAAGGTAAGAGAGACCGTGCGTGCCTGCCACAGTGGCCAGGTATATGTATATGTGTGTGTGTGTGTCTGTGTGTGCTTTGGAGTCGGAGTGCCCAATTGGTGCCTAAGGGTGCTCAGGAATAATTAAGTTTATATAACTGTGTTTGAAAAATCAGTATAATAAAGCTTTGGGCTTTGATCTGTCAATTGTGGCAATTTAACTGTAAGCACCACTCTGTTCAACATTAAGTGAGGTCAGTAGGAGAAGTGATCGTATTCATGGGCCATGGGTTACAGTGGGTTCATGCAGTCACCCTGAGAGTGGTGTGTCCGAGCTAGGGGAGCCGGGGACCAGTAGGCATGGGTGCATCCTGCCTGGGGACTCAGCCTTGGACGTGGCTCCAGGGCAGCCCTCAGGCCCGGGGCTCCAGTTGCTGTTGGTAGAGAACTGGTTGGTAGAAAGACAGCCAGTTATTTAAGAAGGCAGCTGTGCCAGATGGAACCCCTGAACTCTAAAACCCAGTGGACTCATATGTTAAGGAGGTTTAGATGAGCCTGAGTTAGAATTCTCAAAGATAGTAATTGTGTGTTTAATATTAGCCAGTGTAATACAAGTTAAGTACTAGAATACATAGTTCTCAGTACCATGCACGTTGTCCTGCTTGGGTGATTAGATTGCAGGGACTGATACCACACCACTAGGGAAGGGGTTTCTTGAATATTTCGGTTACCGTTTATCGCCTTTTGCCCTCCAGGGAGGAGTCTGTTTTGCCCTCCAGTTCTGATCTGCTAAGTTGCTTCAGTTGTGTCCGACTCTGTGCGACCCCATAGACAGCAGCCCACCAGGCTCCCCCATCCCTGGGATTCTCCAGGCAAGAACACTGGAGTAGGTTGCCATTTCCTTCTCCAATGCATGGAAGTGAAAAGTGAAAGTGATGTCACTCAGTCATGTCCGACTCTTAGAGACCCCATGGACTGCAGCCTTCCAGGCTCCTTTGCCCATGGGATTTTCCAGGCAAGAGTACTGGAGTGGGATGCCATTGCCTTCTCCGAGTTCTGATCTACTTGAGTCTACTTCCCAGAGCTGTGCCTACTCTTCTGTCTGGTATAATACCTTAGAAATAATGCCCTGGCAATTTTATGAGCACCTAGAATGTGCAGGCGTTTTACCCACATTATCTCAAATACATGCAGCCCTGCAAAATAGGTATTATAGGCTCCATTTTATATATTTGGAAAAGTTAAGACCCAAAGTCACAGAGCTAGTAATGGGGAAAGCTGACATTTGAACAAAATTCTGTAAGTTTCCAAGTCGATGTTCCTTCTGAAAATAATACAAACAAAAATTAGAATGATATTTTGTTGTTGTTGTTCAGTCACTCAGTTTATCTGACTCTTTGCGACCCCATGGACGGCAGCATGCCAGGCCTCCCTGTCCATCACCAACTCCTGGAGCTTACTGAAACTCATGTCCATTGAGTCAATAATGCCATGCAACCATCTCATCCTCTGTCGTCCCCTTCTCCCGCATCTTTCCCAGCATTAGGGTCTTTTCCAATGAGTTGGCTCTTCGAGTCAGGTGGCCAAAGTATTGGAGCTTCATTTTCAGCATCAGTCCTTCCAATGAATATTCAGGACTGATTTCCTTTAGGATGGACTGGTTGGATCTCCTTGCAGTCCAAGGGACTCTCAAGAGTCTTCTCCAACACCACAGTTCAAAAGCATCAATTCTTTGGTGCTCAGCTTTCTTTATAGTCCAACTCTCACATCCATACATGACTACTGGAAAAACCATAGCTTTGACTAGATGGACCTTTGTTGGCAAAGTAGTGTCTCTGCTCTTTAATACGCTGTCTAGGTTTGTCAGCTTTTCTTTCAAGGAGCAAGTGTCTTTTAATTTCATGCCTGCAGTCACTGTCCATAGTGATTTTGGAGACCAAGACAATTGTCACTGTTTCCATTGTTTCCCCATCTGTATGCCATGAAGTGATGGAACTGGATGCCTTGATCTTAGTTTTTTGAATGTTGAGCTATAAGCCACTCTCCATTTTCACTTTCATCAAGAGGCTCTTTGGTTCCTCTTTGCTTTCTGCTATAAGGGTGGTGTCATCTGCATATCTGAGGTTATTGAGCACTTAATTACCAGGCAGCAATAGACTTAGAAGGTCTTTATTTCCTATGGAAGAAAAATCAAGCAGAAACTAAAGATCAGACAGTTTAAGTAGCTTGCCCAAGATTATTTACTATGTAGCACACCCAAAATTTGAACCCATTTGGAGTGATTACAAAGGTTTTACCCACTGGACAACAGCATGTACTGAACTTTCATGGGAGTGTTACTCTCAGTTCAGTTCAGTTCAGTTGCTCAGTCGTGTCCGACTCTTTGCGACCCCATGAATCCCAGCACGCCAGGCCTCCCTGTCCATCACCAACTCCCAGAGTTCACTCAAACTCATGTCCATCAAGTCGGTGATGCCATCCAGCCATCTCATCCTCTGTTGTCCCCTTCTCCTCTTGCCCCCAATCCCTCCCAGCATCAGAGTCTTTTCCAATGAGTCAACTCTTCACATGAGGTGGCCAAAGTACTGGAGTTTCAGCTTTAGCATCATTCCTTCCAAAGAACACTCAGGGCTGATCTCCTTTAGAATGGACTGGTTGGATCTCCTTGCAGTCCAAGGGACTCTCAAGAGTCTTCTCCAACACCACAGTTCAAAAGCATCAATTCTTAGGTGCTCAGCTTTCTTTACAGTCCAACTCTCACATCCATACATGACCACAGGAAAAACCATAGCCTTGACTAGATGGACCTTTGTTGGCAAAGTAATGTCTCTGCTTTTGAATATGCTATCTAGGTTGGTCATAACTTTCCTTCCAAGGAGTAAGCGTCTTTTAATTTCATGGCTACAGTCACCATCTGCAGTGATTTTGGAACCCCAAAAAATAAAGTCTGACACTGTTTCCACTGTTTCCCCATCTATTTCCCATGAAGTGGTAGGACCAGATGCCAGGATCTTCATTTTCTGAATGTTGAGTTTTAAGCCAACTTTTTCACTCTCCTCTTTCACTTTCATCATGAGGCTTTTTAGTTCCTCTTTACTTTCTGCCATAAGGGTGGTGTCATCTGCATATCTGAAGTTATTGATTATTTCTCCCGGCAATCTTGATTCCAGCTTGTGCTTCTTCCAGCCCAGTGTTTCTCATGATGTACTCTGCATAGAAGTTAAATAAACAGGGTGACAATATACAGCCTTGATGTACTCCTTTTCTATTTGGAGCTTATCTGTTGCTCCATGTCCAGTTCTAACTGTTGCTTCCTAACCTGCATATAGGTTTCTCAAGACGCAGGTCAGGTGGTCTGGTATTCCCATCTCTTTCAGAATTTAACACAGTTTATTGTGATCCACACAGTCAAAGGCTTTGACATAGTCAATAAAGTAGAAATAGGTGTTTTTCTGGAACTCTTGCTTTTTCAGTGATCCAGCAGATGTTGGCAATTTGGTTCCTCTGCCTTTTCTAAAACCAGCTTGAACGTCTGGAAGTTCATGATTCACGTATTGCTGAAACCTGGCTTGGAGAATTTTGAGCATTACTTTACTAGTGTGTAAGATGAGTGCAATTGTGTGGTAGTTTGAGCATTCTTTGGCATTGCCTTTCTTTGGGATTGGAATGAAAACTGACCTTTTCCAGTCCTGTGGCCACTGCTGAGTTTTCCAGATTTGCTGGCATATTGAGTGCAGCACTTTCGCAGCATCATCTTTCAGGATTTGGAATAGCTAAACTGGAATTCCATCACCTCCACTAGCTTTGTTCATAGTGATGCTTTCTAAGGCCCACTTGACTTCACATTCCAGGATATCTGGCTCTAGGTGAGTGATCACACCATCGTGATTATCTTGGTCGTGAAGATCTCTAGGTGAGATAAAACCAAGGTAAAGAGTTAAAAGTAAGTATGGTTAAAAGGGACTTCCACCATGACTCATTTGGTAAAGAATCTGCCTGCAATGCAAGAGACCCAGCTTCCATCCCTGGGTCAGGAAGATCCCCTAGAGAAGGGAATGGCAACTTACTCCAGTATTCTTGCCTGGAGAATTCCATTGACAGAGAAACCCGGCAGGCTACAGTTCATGAGGTTGCAAAGAGTCGGCCACGATTGAGTGACTAACACTACTACGCTGCTGTGGTTAAAAGGAGGTGGAGGACAAAGCAGGGTGTAGGTTAACTAGATTCAAACTTCCTGTTTCTTTTCTTTCTAGGTAACTACTTCCTCTGCGTCAGCCAGCAAGTCTTCCAGTATGAATCCCACAGAAGCCAAGGTATGGAGAGTCTTCAAGGGTCAACTTGGGTGAAAGCCCTTCATTTTGTAAAGCAAAATGAATAGAGACTTTGACAGATAGCTTGTGTGTCCTAGGAGACTTACACTATGGAAGTAAATATTTTCTTCTTAATTAATGAGGGTCTTTGAAAACTCAGCTTTGCTTTCAGTATTTGCCTCAAATACCATCTATATACTTATACAGGATTTTAGAATATCTAGAAAAGTGTAGTCCGTGAGAGTTCTTTTGGTTCTAGCCTTGAGTTTTTTAAATTGTAAGGAAGTATCTCTAAGTACATTTATCAGGATCTAGATAGAAATATAAATTCTTAATTTCTTACTAAAACGGTTTTATTATCCTAACCATTTAAAACGAAATCCAAGAATGAGAAAGTTTACAGTAAATGAACATAGAAAGAAGTGACACAGACTCTGGTTATTTCAGATGCTTTCTGAAGTTTTTTTCTGACATTTGAGTCATGTGGGTCACCATCTTATTGATAAACTGTGGTTGAGCTCTTGGGGTGTATCCTGATAATTTCTTGGAATTTCAGAATTATAAATAAAAGAATGGCCTGCAGTGGGATTGCCGCATAGAATAATAAGCCTATTTCTAAAGAGTTGGCTGAGCGACCTAAACACTCTCACTGACTTTCTGTGACTCGAACTGAGTTTCTTGGGAATGTTCTAGGATGGAAGATTAAAGAGGAAGCATTTTTCAAGATGCTCGCAACTAATTCTTATGAGCTAATATTCTTCAGTGCCTGTAGGAGCTACCCCAGCTCCATTATTATCAAATTGCCCTTGTTTAAAATTACCAACACACTTTTGCTTTGTGTTTTCCTTGTTACTTTACTGTCCCAAGTAGAATCCTATGCCATAATTTAATACTGGCACCATAATGTAGTACTGTTTAGTAATCCTGTGGCATCATCTTGAACTGTATTTAAAGGAGATTGAAAATATCTTGAAACACACTGTCAAACTCTAAGCCCTTATCCAATGTCATTTAGCACTCATTTTTATTTTTAAATGTAAAATTATGTTTTTATTTAGTAATTAATTTCTTAATTTTTTCAAAATACATGTTATCTGATTCGTGATTAACCACCTATTAGGTGTCACTACTTATTTATACCAAAGTGAAGTGAAGTCGCTCAGTCGTGTCTGACTCTTTGTGACCCCATAGACTGTAGCCTACCAGGCTCCTCTGTCCATGGGATTTTCCAGGCAATAGTACTGGAGTGGATTGCCATTTCCTTCTCCAGGCTGATCTTTAAAATGATCTTAAGACTATAGAAAAAAACATTTAGCCCCTGCCCCCGAAAAATTCTCATTGAACTTAGAGTCCGTGAAAATTAAAGTAAGGAGATAAAAAGGAGAGCCAGAAATATGAGATTTCCTTTTTCTTATTATTTTGGTTCACATTTGACACGATGCCTCATTATAATTCATCCCTGCTGACACTCAGCTTAAGGGCCGATGCTTATTTCAAGTGTGTCCTGTTTTCCAGAGTAAATGTCAGCAAATGCTTCAGCCATTGCTGAGCGTGAATCATGAGAATTCTTGGCACTCCTATAGACGTGGACTGAGGGGAGAGAGAGAGGAAAGTAGGAGAGGGAAGAAAGGGAGGAACAAAACTAAGATGCGCCAGTCGATGACTCAGAACCACTCTTGGCCTTAATTCTCTGTCCTTGGTGGATTTCAGTCATACTGTTCTCATTGATCATCTTATCTTCGTGTGCTTCTTTAATTTTTTTTAATTTTAATTAATTTTATTTAATTTAATTTGTATTTTATATTGTAGTAGGCTTCCCAGGTGACTCAGTGGTAAAGAATCTGCCTCCCAATGCAGGAGCTGTAGGCTTGATCCTTAGGTCAGGAAGATGCCCTGTAGGAGGAGATGGCAACCCACTCCAGTATTCTTGCCTGGATAATCCCATAAAGAGGGATAATCCCACAGAGGAGCCTGGCGGGCTGCAGTCCGTGGGGTCACAAAGAGTCAGACACAACTGAGCGACCGAGCAGCCACACCCACAGTTGATTTACAGTGTTATGTTAGTTTGTGGTGTGCATACTTTTTCCATTTATTGCAGAATATTGAGTAGAGTTCCCTGTACTATACAGAAGATCCTTGTTGGTTATCTATTTTAAATACTAGTGTGTATATGTCAATCCCAAACTCCCAGTTTATCCCCCCTCCTTTCCCCTTTAATAACCATAAGCTTCTTTTCTGTTTCTGTTTTGTAAATAAGTTATTTTGTATCGTTTTTTTAAGATTCCCCATGTAAGAGATACCATGCTATTTGTCTCTCTGTGTCTGAATTAGTTCACTTAGCCCAGTAATCTCCAGGGCTATCCATGCTGCCACAAATGGCATCATTGCATTCTTTTTAATGGCTGAGTAATATTCATATATATATATATATTTTAATCCATTCATCTGTTGATAGACTTATAGGTTGCTTCCATGTGTTGGCTATTGTAAACAGTGCTTCAATGAACATTGGAATACACGTATCCTTCTGAGCAATGGTTTTCTCTGGACCTGTCGCCAGGAGTGGGATGACTTGATCTTATGGTGGTTCTTTGCTTAGTTTTCTAAGGAACCTCCATACTGTTCTCCATCGTGGCTGTACCAATTTAACATTCCCACCAACAGTATGGGAGGGCTCCCTATCTCACACCCTCTCTGGCATTTAGTGTTTGTAGACTTTTTGATGATGGCCATTCTGACTGGAGTTAGGTGATATCTCATTTTAGTTTTCATTTGCATTTCTCTAATAATTAGTGATGTTGCACATCTTTTGATGTTCCTCTTGGCCCATTTGTGTGTCTTCTTTAGAGAAATGGCTATTTAGGTCTTCCCATTTTATAACTTTTTTTTCTTTTAATATTGAGTTGTGTGAGCTGTTTGTAAATTTTGGATATTAATCCCTTGTCAGTCACATCATTAGCAAACATTTTCTCCTATTCTGTAGGTTGTCTTTTCACTTTGTTTGTGGTTTTCTTTAATGTGAGAAAGCTTTTAATTAGGCCCCATTTGTTTATTTTCATTTTTACTCCCATTATTCTGGGAGATGGATCCAAAAATATATTGCTGTGATTTATGTTGAAATGTGTTCTGCCTATGTTTTCCTCTGAGAGTTTTATACAAGTATCTGGTCTTGTATTTGGGTCTTCAGCCCATTTTGAGTTAATTTTTTATATGAAATTACAGAATTTTCTAGCTTAATTCTTTCACACGTAGCTGTCCAATTGTCCTGGTACCACTTTTTGAGGAGACTATCTTTTCTCCATGGTATAGTCTTGCCTCCTTTGTTGAGATTAATTGACCATAGGTACATGAGTTTATTTCCAGAATTTCTATCCTATTCTGTTGATTTGTATTTCTCTTTTTATATATTTCTGTTTTTATAGTTATTTGGTGATTGTAGCTTTGTAGTATAGACTGAAGTCTGGGGGCCTGATTCCTCCAGCTCCATTTTTCTTTTTCTAGATTGCTTTGGCTATTTGGGTTCTTTTGTTTCTCCATACAGGTTTTAAAATTTTTTGTTCTAGGTCTGTGAAAAATGCCGTTATTTTGTAGAGATTGCATTGAGTCTGTAGATGGCCTTGGGTAGTAGAGTCATTTTGACAATATTGATTCTTCCAATGCAAGAACGTGGTGTATCTTCCCATTTGTTTATGTCATCCTCAGTTTCTTTCATGAGTGTCTTACAGTTTTTGAAGTACAGATCTTTTGCCTCGTGAAGTAGGTTTATTCCTAGGTATTTTATTATTTTCGATGTGATGGTAAATGGGATTGTTTGCTTAATTTCTCCTGATCTTTTATTGTTGATGTCTTGAAATGCAGCAGTTTTCTCTGTGCTGATTTTGTATCCTGCAACTTTACTAGATTCATTGCTGAGCTCTAGTAGTTTTCTGGAAGCATCTTTTGGATTTTCTACATACAGTATTGTGTCACTATGCCAAAGCCTTTGACTGTGTGGATCACAATAAACTATGGAAAATTCTGAAAGACATGGGAATACCAGACCACCTGACCTTCCTCTTGAGAAACCTATATGTAGGTCAGGAAGCAACAGTTAGAACTGGACATGGAACAACAGACTGGTTGTTCCCATGTCCAAATAGAAAAAGGAGTACGTCAAGGCTGTATATTGTCACCCTGCTTATTTAACTTATACGCAGAGTACATCATGAGAAATGCTGGGCTGGAAGAAGCACAAGCTGGAATCAAGACTGCTGGGAGAAATATCAATAACCTCAGATATCCAGATGACACCACCCTTATGGCAGAAAGTGAAGAGCAACTAAAAAGCCTCTTGATGAAAGTGAAAGAGTAGAGTTAAAAAGTTGGCTTAAAGCTCAACATTCAGAAAATGAAGATCATGGCATCCGGTCCCATCACTTCATGGGAAATAGATGGGGAAACAATGGAAACAGTGTCAGACTTTATTTTGGGGGCTCTAAAATCACTGCAGATGGTGATTGCAGCCATGAAGTTAAAAGACACTCACTCCTTGGAAGGAAAGTTATGATCAGCCTAGATAGCATATTGAAAAGCAGAGACATTACTTTGCCAACAAAGGTCCGTCTAGTCAAGGCTATGGTTTTTCCTGTGGTTATGTATGGATGTGAGAGTTGGACTGTGAAGAAAGCTGAGCACTGAAGAATTGATGCTTTTGAACTGTGGTGTTGGAGAAGACTCTTGAGAGTCCCTTGGACTGCAAGGAGATCCAACCAGTCCATTCTAAAGGAGATCAGCCCTGAGTGTTCTTTGGAAGGAATGATGCTAAAGCTGAAACTCCAGTACTTTGGCCACCTCATGTGAAGAGTTGACTCATTGGAAAAGAGTCTGATGCTGGGAGGGATTGGGGGCAGGAGGAGAAGGGGACGACAGAGGATGAGATGGCTGGATGGCATCACCAACTCGATGGACATGAGTCTGAGTGAACTCCAGGAGATGGTGATGGACAGGGAGGCCTGGCCTGCTGAGATTCATGGGATCGCAAAGAGTCAGAAACGACTGAGTGACCGAACTGAACTAAGTGTGGGAAGATGCAAGAACCTGGGCTCACCTGCAAACAAGGGCATTTGTAGGTCTTGTTTTCCAATTTGTATTCTTTTTATTTCTTTTTCTTCTCTGATTGCCATGTCCTAGACTTCCAAAACTATGTTTAATAAAAGTGGTAAAAGTAGACATCTTTGTAGTGTTCCTCATATTAGAGGAATTGCTTTCAGCTTTTCACTGTTGAGTGTGTTGTTAGCTGTAGGTTTGTCATATATGGCCTTTATTATTTTGGAGTATGTTCCCTCCATGCCCACTTTGCTGTTTTTCCCTTGATGCTTTCAATATTTTCTCCTTGTCTTTAATTTTTGCCAATTTGATTGTGATATTTGTTTAGTTTTTTGTGGCTGCTGGTGTTTGATTTTTGTTGATGGCTGTTCAGCGGTAACTTGTGATTTTAGTGTGTCCGTGAGAGCTCATGTCCTCCCACTCCACCATCTGTCTCCACCTCCCTTCATATACTTCTGGTATTTGGCTTATAACATTTATACTAGCCTCCTCCTGGGGATTTTTGGAAATTGTATGAGCATATTTCTATAAATATTTTGAGCTTTTAGAGAAAAGGTGTTAATGCAAGGTAAAGCCTGTATCAAATCTTTGTCATGTTCGGCACCTTTAAAATGAAAGTCAGTCTAACGTGGCAGTATGTCTGGGTCTCAGGTCTCTCTCTTGTCCCTCATACTTGTTAGGCACACTGCTGTGTGTAGGGTGAAAGGTCAGATCATTGTTAATAAGGGGAGATCCCTTAGAGATTATGTATAGTGGACACTGGAGCCCAATGGCTTGGCTTTTATTCCTGGTTCCATGCTGGCTATGATATTGGAAAACTCCTCCTAACTTAATTTTAAACTTAATTGAACTTAATTTTTACTTTATGTTAGCGTACAGTTGATTGACAATGTTGTGTTAGTTTCAGGTGTACAGCAAAGAGATTCTTTGTGTCATGAAATGGGGATGATGGTGGTGATGATAATAATGATACTCACCATACCTTTCTTACAGGAATATTGTGAGGGCTCAGAGAGTTTAGAACAGTCCCTTGTACTGAGGGGCTATCAATAAGCATTAGTTATTATTGTCATCAATCATTACTATGTTCATCAGACTCACTGCCACCAAAAATAAAGAGATGTGTTAGTGATTACTGATTAAAATGTATATTTCATTAGAACCTGCTTGATTCTGTGATTATACATTCTTTCTTGTGATTATACATTCTTAACTGTATTGTAGCATTCTTCCATGCTAAATATTGCCATAACGCCAGATTACAAATTAGAAGCTATTGATAGACTCAAACCACTACAGTACCAGCTGGCTTATTTTCCTTGTTAATCATTTAATAGATTACATTTGCATAAACTAAAAAAAAGCAGTGTTGCAAGTATAGAAACTCATTAACAAGGATCCAGTTTGAAACGAACCAAAATTTTAAATTTTAAAAACATTTCTTTGTTCATGAACTTTGTTTCCTTCCCAAAGCAATGTGTGCTGGCATAAAAGTGTTGTTATGTGAAGAGCACATGTACCTTCATTACTGAAGCATAAGACCTGATAAATTAAGAGGAGTTTTAATCAGTGTCTTCAGATAATATAGTAAAATATAGAAGTTTGTGCTGATACCACCAAGCACATATAAAGGAAAGAAATAGCAGGAAGCATCAGGCTTCATTTTTAATCTCTTCTTTTGAGAAGTTCATAAACTGTTTCATCAAGTTTTATTCTTGTTTTCATTTCCTCCCTATATGGAGAAGGGATGTACGTACTTAAGGAATTGTCTTTTTGACACAGGTAACTTTGGATTGGGTGAAACTGTCAAATACTCCACTAAAGAACCTGAATCACAGCCAGCTCTTCAGAAGCATTCCTCAAACTTTAGATTTGATCACAGATTTTTATTGTGCAACAAAGAATCTATGCACTGTTTGATAAAACTGTCGTAATATTGTGCAGACAGCATTTCAGAAAACTTTTGATAAAACCTTTAGCTTTGTTAATTCGTGTTGCTTACTTGACTGTCAGATAAAATAAAGTCACACTTGGGGCTGTGCTCTTATATTAGGCTATTCCAGGCAGCAAACAGCTGGAAGGACCGCATTCTCCTAACAAGAAAAGACACAAAAAACAGGTGATGTGGTTCATTGTACCAGGGAACACGTATGTTTACTAATGGTCACTGCAGCTGCCTAGCACGAGCTAATAATTTCAGTTCACCATCTTCTGTAACGCTTTGGCCCATCACAGAATTCTAGTAGGCTTAGTTACCCATCACTCACATTCTGGCACTAAAAATAAACTTCACTGCTTCCTATGTTCTCAACACTGTCAGCATCCCATTCTTTTACCTCATCAGCTGAAACCTGTGCTGAATATTCCACTCATAAAGAGGTCAAACATGTTAATGGCTTTGAGGGATGAGGGTTTTTATTTTCATTTATGTGTTAGCTACAATGTTCATGGTAATAAATCTCTACATATCTGTAATACACGCAGAAGTAAAATGCAGATTGCCATCTCAGTCGTAAGAGCTGACTGTTAATTGATGTGCTTTTATCTAAAGAGTTGCAATTCCGGGAATTCCCTGGCAGTCCAGTGGTTAGGACTCTCTGCTTCCCCTGGAGGGGACACAGATTTGACCCCTGGTTGGGGAACCAGGATCCCAGAAGCCATGTGGCATGGCCACATAAATAGCAGTTCCAATTCCAAGAAAAGCATAATAATCTTAACTCACAACACTTACATTGATAAATACATAAAACTTATCTTTTAGCTCCCTTAGTTGAAGAAAATATATGATAAACTTTATAAACTCTGTTTATTTTTCCTTCCCTTCTTTTTCTTTCTTTTGCATTTAGGCTGTAAAAACAGAACCTGAGAAGAAGCCACAATCATCTAAGGTAAATGATTTAAGTCGACTAATGAATTATTGGGATTCTTTGAAATAATAATGAATAGCTAATTTTCTACATTGATTACTGAATGGTAAAAAAAAAAAAAAAATGGTCAGCTAACTAATTTTGGATTCCCCTTTTGATCATGATTATATAGAGTGTATATAAAATAATTATAATGTTATCTATATATATATATTGTTAAGATGAATAATATTTTATAAATGAAAACAGTTTACTTCAGAAAGCATTTTGTTCAAATCTAGGTCTTCGTTATAGCTGAAGTAATTAAAAAGAAAAAAAAAAAACAGGAACAAAGGACAAGAGACAAAGGGTAATGAGTATCTGATTAATGATGAGACATGGAGGACAAAGGTGTCTATTGAACCCGGCACCTAGATAACTAAAGATGACAGCCTCTCCTCAGAGGCCCTGGGTTTACCGTGGTGGTCTCACCTCCGTCGGTGGACTACTTGTCAGTTGCTCAGGATACAGCTCTCACTTGCCCTTGGGAACGGCTTCCCTTTCTTTCCTGATGCATGGCTGTCTAGACTGAAAGCCGATTCCCGTCTGTGTGGAGACGGACCCCGGAATGTCTGCAGATGGGGCAAGTGTCTCTCTTCTGAAAGGTGCTGTGCGTTACTTCTCTCAAGCACACTTGAGCAGTTGCTCAGATACGATTGCAAGGTTTCCTGTCGGAAAGCACAAACGTGGTTTGGGCTGGAGTACTTTAAGTGCAGGCAGGGGTCGGGGCGCCAGGGTCATCTGGGTAAAAGATGACGCTTATGTGATTCTGTGTAAGACCTCTTGGTGGCCCCTGTAGATGTATAATTCAGCAGCTGGTGGAAGTTGTCTTCTATTCCAAATTTAAATGTTTTTGGTTACCCAGCCTCAAGAGAATTGGGTTTCTGGTGATACCTGTCTTCTCTACTTGTAACGCAGAAAAGATCATGTAAATCATTTAACTGAAAAAAATATAGTGTTCATCTCCTATGAAAGGAGTTTTTTTTTTTTAATTAATTTTAATTTCTAGAGTAGGATCCCCCTATAAACAAACTCAGTGTTCAGAGTGATCTTTTTGATGTTTCTGTGGATGGACTTGCAGTTACCAAATGATCTACATGAATTGTGAGAAACAGCCTATAATGTAGATACATACCTGTGTGAAAAATCATTCCAGATGAAATACTACATTTTCCATTATTTTTTTAATAATTATTGTTTTCAGACTGTTGCTAGGATTATTATCAACCAGACACCAACAGCCATTTCTCTCCCTAGGCCTTTCTCAAGAGAGGCAGAATGGTCTAATTGGGATCTTTGTTTCTGAGCTTATTTGCAAAACAAAAACAATGGCCTAGAATGTAATTGCAATTTTATCTTTTGAAATTGACAGCCATCTGTGGTTCATGAGAAAAAAACCCAAGAAGTAAAGCCAAAGGAACACACAGAGGTAAGTAATCATTATTAGGACTTGATATCATAAGATGAAGCCTTTTTTTTTTTTCCCTTATTTTTGTGAAGGATAAAATTTTGAACTCTCATCTTTCAACACTTAAGTCCTACCTAGAATGGCAGTTATTTGTTTTTCTGTTAAAATGGCACCTCTGTGTGGCATCAGCAGGTATTGCAATTTGCTTGTGTGATTCTTGCTGAATTTGGAGGGAAGGAATTGCATTGTTTCAAATTTTGTACCCAAAGTGAAATTTGTCACATGTAAATCATACTAATTTAAATTCTCACAATTGACTACATAAAACACAAGTGTTATGAATTGCTTTCTACTCCTCAGAGAAAAGTAGCAATATGTGTCATATTATTAACCCCATGGGGTGTATGCGTGTTTTCAGCCAAAAAGCCTACCCAAGCACTCATCAGATACAGGAAGCAAGCATGCTCCTAAGGAAAAAGCCGTTTCCAAATCAAGCGAGCAGCCACCATCAGAGAAATCAACAAAACCAAAGGTAAATAAAGCAGACAGATGAAAGAAAGAAAGAAAGTGAAGTCTCTCAATCGTATCCAACTCTTTGAGACCCCATGGTTCCCCCAGGAACCTACCAGGTTCCTCTGTCCATGGAATTTTCCAGGCAGGAGTGCAAGATTGGATTGCCATTTCCTTCTCCAGGGGATCTTCCCGACCCAGGGAGTGAACCCAGGTCTCCTGCATTGCAGGCAGATGCTTTACCAGATGGATAGATGGGAAAACGCTAATGTCAGCTAGGGAATAAGACACAGATCCTCTACCTACACTGATGTGTGTAGGTGACTCTTCGGAGCTATGCCAAATGTATCTAGTATAGTCAAGATTTGGTGCTGTCACTTCCCTGGTGTTGGAAATAGCCTTGAGGGGACCTGGGACTATGTAAGGCCTGAGGAGGGCATCAGACGGGTCTGGGGGATGTTCCGCCATGCCCTGTCACTGCCCAGCAGTACTCAGTTGTGACCAGGGAGCAGGCTCCGGTGTCTTACAGAGAGGAAGCTGGGAGTTGAGGCTGCCTCCTGCACCCCTCTTCTTGTGGCAGTTTAGTTGCCAAGTCGTGTCTGACGCTTGCTGTAGCCCACCAGGCTCCTCTGTCCATGGGATTCTCCAGGCCAGGCCACTGGAGTGGGTCACCATTTCCTTCTCTAGGGGATCTTCCCAACCCAGGGATTGAATCCGGGTCTCCTACATTTCAGGTAGATGATTTACCGACTGAGCTATGAGGGAAGCCCTCTCCTTATGGGCTGTGGGAATTCAGATGCCCTGCGTGATCTGCTCCTTACCTGGAGGTCTTAGAGTTTTATGGCTCTTACTGGAGACATCAACTTACAGAGCCAAAAAAATCAGAAATATATTGTGTATTTCCAGAACTAACAGGAGTCATATATAAGAAGAATAAAATCTATGAGAAGGACTTTTTCGTTATGAGCTCTTGGAAGACCGTGTATCTTGTATACAACATGCCTTGTATCAGGATTGCCGTGTGGCCCACTGACTGCAGCCACTTGTGTATGTTATTTGGCTTACTGGAATTAAAATGAATTTTAATTAGCCGCTAACAATTACAGTCAGAATAGTTCATATAAAATGCCAATTTCTAGCTTCTCTTGAAAAACTGGAATCGCTGGCAGCAGTGGGCCCCCATGGCAACACCTGACTGGCGTCCTTACAGCCTGGTGTGAGCCTCCCCGGCCCACCTCACCCGCGTGGCCTCTGTAGGCTCTGGCGTCCAGCTCTGTGTGCCCCGCCTTGCATCATGTCCAGCAGAAGCTAGTGACCATTTCCCTACAAGATGCTCACTAGGGGAAACGGGCTCCCTGGTAACATTTGAAATGTTTGATCTTGAAAATGGTCATTCAAAGTTAACTTAGTTCTGTCGATCTTTTAGACCAAGTCACAGGACAAGATCTCCGGTGGTGGAAAGAGCGCTGTTCCTGCTGCTGCTGCTGCAGCATCTGCCGAACCAGCTGACAAGGTGAGCACACGTGAAAGATACGGCGTGTGCGTGGGCCCTGACACTTGTCAGGTCTGTTTATGAGAAACATATGCTCAGCGAAGACCCCTTCTCCCTGGGTTGGCCTCTGTTTAACCATTCAGTGTTCCAGCGCCGTCATACCCAAATAACCTGTCGTTCGGTAAAACTGAACACGTCGTGTGTGACATTTGATGAAGAGGAGCGTGCGTCTAAAGAATAGAGAAGAGAGCAAGGCACCAAAAATGAATTTAAAATTCCTGTATTCAGTACAGTTACCGGGCACCTGCCATGTGTAAGGCCTCATGTCAATACCAAGAAAATTAAAATGCAGGTGGACTCAGACCCTGCCAGCAGGATTTATAGGTTTGAAATGAAGCAGATAAAACTGCTGTGAGCATTTGAATTAGCATTACTCTCAGCGTTTCATATGAACACTACCGTCCTGAAGCAAGTAAACCATGTGCGGTCACAGCACCTACATGAATTGATAGGGGAGATTTTCGACGGGGGTCTCACAAGCCCTCTCAGGAGTATATGTGCCCTGCTGGCAAATTATGGGCAGCTTCTCGAGATCCTTTGAAGGGACTAGCCTGAGACTGTAAGACAAGAAATGGTCTGCTGGTTCTACTCAGAGCAATACAGAGTTAGCAGTTGGTTAGTAATCAGTTTGGAAGTCATCTTGTCCCAGAATTGCTAGTACTTATTTCTCTTAAAGCCACAGGTAACTAATTGCAGTAACAATAAGATGGAAATGAAAGCAAAAAAAAAAAAAAAAAAAAGTAACGTGTTTATTTTCCTGCTTCTCAAAATGGGAACTGTTATCCCCCTGCAGGCTAGATGGTAAGGAAAGTCATAGGATAAAAGTATGGCCCAATCTCCCTGAAACATCTGTTTTTCTTAGATTTTGAAAAGGATAAAGCACGCTTATTTTTCTCCAAACTAATGCAGATACCAGGTGGCATGATGGCAAAATTTACATGAACTTTAAATGGAAATACTCAAATTTTAAACTGTTTTGTTTTTCCCAGCAGACCCCCCTGTATGTCCCTTGAGACTCCCCCTCCCTACCCCAGGGTACACCTCACTCTCTTGTGTTGATGAGAGATACTTAGATGCTACAGATGGAAAAGTGGATAGCTTAAAGGCGGAGGATTGGATCTCTTGGAATAGATTTAAAATGCACTCAAAATTTGAAAATGTATGCCACACTTTATTTAGCCAGGGTTATCTATAAAATCAAACAGTAAAGTCAGGCAAGGTTTATATGGGATTCTGCTGTGCATTGGCTTGTGCTGGGGCTTGGGGCAAATTATTTCACTTTTCTTTGCCTCTAATTTGTCTCCTAGAAAATGACGTTGATGAGACCTGCTTTTTCTTTTTCAGTCCACACTGTGTGTAAAGCACTGTGGACTGTGGTCTGGCTCTGCAGGACATTGAGCTGCAGGCTGGCCTCTCTTTTTTTGGATGTGCTGTGCTCAGTCATGTCCAGCTGTTTGTGACCCCATGGACTGTAGCCCACCAGGCTCCTCTGTCCTTGGGGATTCTCCAGGCAAGAATACTGGAATGGGTTGCCATTTCCTCCTCCAGGGCTTCTTCCGGACCCAGGAATCAAGCCCGAGTCTCTTGTAGCTCCTGCATTGGCAGGCGGGTTCTTTACCACTGAGCCACCTGGGTATCCCTGGCCCCTCTAATGTGCCTGGGGCTGCATTCAGGCAGATTGAAACAGGCCCCCACAGGGAGCTGTTTGTGGAGACAGGGATTCTGTCTGATTTGGAGAACCCGGGAGGACTTTGAGTGCGTATGGTCTGAGTAAGTCATAAAAGGAAAGCTGGGCTTACAGGCTTGCAAACATAACAAGAGAGAAAAATAGAAGTGTGATCTGAGTGCAAAGGGCATTCCAGTGTGGGTGAAGCACAGGAGACATGAGTGGGAGTGTAATACCAGAAAGACAGGTCGAGGCACTGCTGAGGAGGACACTGAGATGCATTAATCCCTGTGGTAATGATAATAGCTGGCCCACGTAAACACTGGGGATCAGAGAACAGATGGAGCGATGTGATGGGATTAAAACCAGGCTGCAGGAGGATTAAGTGACTTCAACGGCTACAATGAGACAGCATAGAGACTGGAAAGAGAGAGGCTGGTCAGGGGCTGTTCTGGGGAGTCGAAGTCAGCCTGAATTAGAGCTAGGATAGAATCAGTGAGTAGGGAGCAAGGCAGGAGGTGTTGCAGAGGTGCAAGCTAAGAGTCGGACACGACTGAGCGACTTCACTTTCACTTTCCACTTTCACGCATTGGAGAAGGACATGGCAACCCACTCCAGTGTTCTTGTCTGGAGAATCCCAGGGACGGAGAAGCCTGGTAGGCTGCAGTCCATGGGGTCACACAGAGTCGGACACGACTGAAGCGACTTAGTAGTAGTAGTAGTAAGATCTCAGATGTCCTGGGACCTCAGCGTCTGAATGGACTAGGTTGGCAACCCTAAGGTGAGACAAGAGAGCCGGGTATCACTGCTAGGTTTGTGCCTAGTGCAGAGTCAGCACCCATGAGGCGAGCATCTTCTTAAGCGGGGAGCCCGGCCCTGGTTACCACTGACGGGTGGACAGAGGTCAGAAGGAGGGGAATTGGTGGAGGTGGAAAACGGATGCCTGCCTTTGGACAGGCTGAAGTTTCTGAGGTGTCCCAAGAGAGAGGTGATTCAAACATTGCTTTGGAGCCCAGGTGACGATGGAGAAGGAGAAGCGGGCTGGGGGGAGAGAGTGACACTGAGTGAACACCTGCCAGAGGCTGTGGATGAATCGAGGAACTGAATTCAGTTGCCAGGACTTGGGTTCACCCTGGTGCCTCCACAGTATCTTTAATACAATAATCACAGCAACTGCTTATGTAGTACTTCGGAAGAGCTTAGCATGTGCCCAACCACCAGCTTTCTCACTGTGATCGATTAATTAGTTGAACCCTCACAACCCTCTGCAGTAGGTGCAGTGACTGCCCTGGTTCTCACACATGAGGATACAGAGGTTCAGAAGGAGACGTGACCTGCCGGCAGCCTCTTGGAGCCAGTGTGTGTTGGGGGCTGATGTGCAAACCCAGAGCATCTGAGCCTGTACGCTCCGCCTCCAAGCTCTGCTGCGTGGATTTCAGAGACCTTCAAATAAGACAGTTTTCTATTGTCTTCAACCCAATGACCTCACCATTTAGTTCCTGCCTGGCCCCGAAAGCATCTGGCCCCTGATCCTAGAGAATGATTGCCTGGGCCCAGCAGCACAGTAGAAACACACAGAGTGTGTGGGGCAAGGAGCAAAACAGAAGATTTGCCAGAGGCGGCAGAGAACAGAGGCCACAGGTGCCAGCGTGGAACCAGGGTGGTGCTGAGAGAGATAAGAGTCAGGAGACGGGTGCTGGGCAGAGGAATGGAGGGAAGATTATGATGTCTGGGTAAAGGCATGGAAATCGCAGGTTAGAAAGTTGTCAGCAGTTACTGACAGAGCAACTGACGCAGTGGTGGGAAGGGCATTCATTTCACGGAAATGAAAGAAACAGTGTGTGATGATTTGACAAAACAAGGGGTGTGGAGGTCTTGATGTGTGGGTACAAAGACTGAGAGAACAGCGCCTAGAAGCAGTGGCTGCCTTGTGATAAGAAAGAATTCATGAGCGTTGCAAAGACTAGCTGTGGGTCCTGGGAGAGGCAGCCAAGAGCAATGAAGAGATGGGTAGACCTGGATTCAAATCCTAGTGCTATCCTTTACTGAGTGACCTGAGAAGTGACTCAGCCTCTCTGAGCCTTGTTTGTTGCATCGATAAATGAGATTAATATCATTGTTATTATTACTTCTGCTGTTCTGAAAAGTATATAACACGTATAATGTCTGGCACAGAGCAGATGTCCAGTGTATGAGCGATATTATTTATGTTACAGCATATTCATTTTCAAGTATGTAATATTATTAAACTTGATGAAAGTATATGAGGAGTTTTTATCTCTTTCTCAACCCCACCAGAATAAAGAAAATAAATTGTTAACATCGGCCGTACCAGCTGAATCCAAACCAAGTAAACCGTCTGGAAAGGTATGAAGACAGCAGGGCATTTTTGCATAGGTATTTCTTCACAGTCTCTGTGTTTGTCATGATCCGATTTCTCGAGGGCAAACAATATGAGGTGAGGTTAGCTTAAAGGACCTTTTTAATGAATTGTTGTTTGAAGCTAATGAAACTGGGTTGGAAGTGTGACTTTCTTCATGTATGTCTGTAACATTTTATATTATAACCCTCTGTTCTGAAAACTCCAATTATATATCGAGGAGTTTACATTCCAGTTTCCCTCCTGCAAATGTACTTTCTTTAAACAGAGGTTTAAAGGAATCTAAAGAATGCCAGGCACTTCTTTATTCTGAAATTTCCAATTGAATCACCCCAGAGCTAACAGACCCCAGATTCTATTACACAGTCTGGTGAGTTCCTGAAGTTGTAGTAGATATATGGTAGTTGCAAAAAAAAAAAGTAAGCGAGCATTTTTAAGCTGAATTAAATAGTAAAGGGTCTTTCTTCAACTTGTTATTTTTCCCTTTGAAAGCAGCTTAGTCTTCACAATGAATCATTAAAAAATAATAATAATAACAAGTTGTTTTATTTATTTGGCCATACTGTGAGACATGTGGAACTTCTCTCACCAGGAATGGAACCCTTGCCTTGCAATGCCCCCCTGCCGTGGAAGCGCGGAGTCTTAACCACTGGACTATAGGGGAAGTCTCACAATGTATGATTCTTAACCTCAAAAATAGGGTGGAGTCACTGTTTCTTTTACCATTTTAAGCCCATATCGACAGAATAAACTGTCTCTTCTTATAAATTTAACATCCCTTTCAGGAAATTTCTATTTGTAAACATCCTCAGACAAGCAAGTGAACAGAAAACCACAAATGAATAAAAGAGCACAGGGCAATCCGTTTATGAGATGCATTTTATTTGGAAGAGGTGGAAACAACTGATAAAAAAACCCAAGCATCTTCCCTCTTTCATATAGCAACATGGTCATCATTCTTTGCATTTTGTTTTCTTCTTTCTTTTGACTATCGGTACAGTGGTCTGGCAGCCATAATGAACCATATGCTTGTTCCCCTAGTTAATAATGCTGCTTATTTTGCTGCTGCTGCTAAGTCGCTTCAGTCGTGTCCGACTCTGTGCGACCCCATAGACGGTAGCCCACCAGGCTCCCCCGTCCCTGGGATTCTCCAGGCAAGAACACTGGAGTGGGTTGCCATTTCCTTCTCCAATGCATGAAAGTGAAAAGTGAAAGTGAAGTCGCTCAGTCGTGTCCGACTCCTAGCAATCCCATGGACTGCAGCTCACCAGGCTCCTCTGTCCATGGGATTTTCCAGGCAAGAGTACTGGAGTGGGGTGCCATTGCCTTCTCCAAATAATGCCTTTAGACTTACTGAAATTGTGATTCTTACTTGAATGTGCTTTCTATCTTGCCAACCTAGAGTCTGTACTCTGGGACTTTAATAGGTTCTATTACAGGCCAGATTTTAACCATTTTGATAGCTGAAGAACTTTTGGTGTTTGGCATTTTTCTACATAGAATTTCTTTTGATGATTAAAATGTCAAAGTGAAGGATGTGCAGCAAGTAGCATTTACATATCTGCTCTGTTTTCCAGTCAGACATGGACACTGCTCTGGATGACTTAATAGACACTTTAGGAGAACCTGAAGAGATGAAAGAAGATAACACAATATATACCGGACCGGAAGTGTCGGTACGTGACCTTGATGTCTCTAAAGATTCGTACCTAGTGAGTAAGAGGGCTGGTAGGTCATGGCCCTGATGCACGCAAGGATGCACCGTGTTCTGTCACTTGAAGAGAAAGAGGATGCTGTTAGCGTCCGTGGTAGCAAATGAACATGAGTGTTGTGGTTGGAAACTGTCCCAGGGAGCTATGCAAGCTGTGTTGATCAGCAAACACCGATTGCTTGTTTCTTCTGAGACTACAGCTGGGATGTACTCTGTTGAGTCACAAAGACTTACTTTCTGTCTTCGAGGTTTACATCCTCATGGTTTCCAGATATTTCCATCCTGTGACTTGAGCTTATTCTGACGTCTAGATATTTTCTGCCCTCAGTTCATTTCTATTCCTGATTCATAAAAAGCAATTGTATATTCTTTGGTATTAAGAAAGATGTTCCATAGATTGGAAGAAAATATTGCAACAGACACAACAAAGGACTTGTTTCTAGAGTTTATGAAGAATTTTTGAAAGTGAGAAAAAACAATCCAGTATAAAATTAGGAGAAAATTTGACCAGTAGACACATGAAAGTCTCCCTAGTAATTGGGAAAATGATACTAAAACGCAGAGGGATAGCACTTCACGCTTACCTGATTGGCAGAAGTGTAGACGTCTGACACGTGACAGAGGCTGTGGATGTCACCTGAATATAAGCATTCCCTCTAACCAGCACTTCCACGTCTAGACAGATTCCCGGGAGGGGGCCTTGCACAGTGTGTAAGGAGTTATAAGAACAGGTGAAACATTTGGAAATAATTGCATTCAACAGGAAACAAGATGATGACAAGTGGAATGCTTTATAGTGGTTAAAATGGTTTGTTCATGTATCAATATGGTTTCATTACAAAAGCATAATTTTTGAATGAAGAATAGTACATTGCAGAATGATAGTAGAATTTGATCTGATACCATTTATGTAACACTTGAAAATAGGCAAAGTAATGGTGTATATTGTTTATGGATACTTATATGTGGAATAATTGTTTTAAAATATACTCAGCTTTATACTGATGGATGTGATAAAGTTTGGGGTGGTGGCTATCTCTGGAAAACAAGGAAGAAAAATTGGATTGGAGAGTGCTAAAACAGAGATATCACTCTGACTTTTTTTCATTACATAAGAAATAGCTAGATCTATTGAGTTATATAGAAATTCACTGTTACCAACTACTCTTTTATAGGTATATAAATATTAGATAATGCAAATTATTTAAAAATAAAATGTATTTTATATAGGAATCAAATTTAATATATTGGTTTGAATATTTTATAGCATTATTTATGGGTTAAGCCAATTAAATATGGGCAAGTATCTGTAGAAACATAAAATTTCAGAGTTGCATAAACTGCTGGCTTCTTAATGATTTATATTTAATCTCAATAGTTCCATAAGTTAATAATGCAATAGTACTTTGATTTAAGAGTTATGTATACAACATTCTCAGCTAAAATCCCTATACGTACTTTTTTTTCCCCCTAGGATCCAATGAGTTCTACCTACATAGAGGAACTGGGTAAAAGAGAATCCACACTTCCTCCAAAATATAAGGAACTTCTGAATGTAAGTTAAATAGTTATGTATTTACACCTTATTGTTTTCTCTTTGGAATTATAATTTTTATCACATTAATATATCCAATTATTTTAACTTAGATAAAATAAGGGGCTTGTGAAACTATCATTACTCTGAAGCTCACCGTATTAGTTTGATGAGGCTGCCGTGTCAGAGTGTTACAGATTGGATGGCTTAAACAACAGAAACTTACTATCTCACAGTTCTGGGGGCTCGAAGACTGGAATCAAGATGTGGGCAGAGCTGGTTCTGTTTCAGGCCCCTCTGCTTGGTCTCCACATGTGGATACCTCTGTGTGGAATAACTCTACATCTTCTTTCCATGTGTACATATCTGCATGTCATCTTTTCTCTATGTGGATCGCTGGGTCACTTCCCCCTTTTATAGGAACACTGGTCATATTGAAATAAGACCGATCTTAATGTTGTCATTTCACCTTAATTACCTCTGTAATTAAATTCAATACCACTTCATGGCAAATAGATGGGGAAACAGTGGAAACAGTGGCTGACTTTATTTTTCTGGGCTCCAAAATCACTGCAGATGGTGATTGCAGCCATGAAATTAAAAGACGCTTACTCCTTGGAAGGAAAGTTATGACCAACTTAGATAGCATATTCAAAAGCAGAGACATTACTTTGCCAACAAAGGTCCATCTAGTTAAGGCTATGGTTTTTCCAGTGGTCATGTATGGATGTGAGAGTTGGACTATAAAGAAAGCTGAGCGCCGAAGAATTGATGCTTTTGAACTGTGGTGTTGGAGAAGACTCTTGAGAGTCCCTTGGACTGCAAGGAGATCCAACCAGTCCATCCTAAAGAGATCAGTCCTGGGTGTTCATTGGAAGGACTGATGCTGAAGCTGAAACTCCACTACTTTGGCCACCTGATGCGAAGAGCTGACTCATTGGAAAAGACTCTGATGCTGGGAAAGATTGAGGGCAGGAGGAGAAGGGGACAACAGAGGATGAGATGGTTGGATGGCATCACCAACTCGATGGACATGGGTTTGGGTGGACTCCGGGAGTTGGTGATGGACAGGGAGCCTTGGCGTGCTGAGGTTCATGGGGTCGCCAAGAGTCAGACACGACTGAGCGACTGAACTGAACTGAAAGGCCCCATCTTCAAATAGAGTCCCATTCTGAGGTTTTGGGGGATGGGACTTCAGCATGTGAGTTTTGGGAGGATACAGTTCAGCCCATCCCATTCACTGAGGTATGCATTTTGCTGACTGTAAGGATTAATCTTGCCTTCTCAGCATCATCAAACTAATATTTGTTTCAGAAAGAAGAAGGGATCGCAGGGCCTCCTCCAGACTCCTTGGTGAGTTTACATAAATGTCTTCCAAGATCAGATTTAACATTTTTCATATCTTTGGTTGGGGGAATAGTTATCAATTCTGTATTTTTGGATTATGACTATAGTGATCTCTGAATCAGATGAAGTTTCCATCTATTCAAAGGAAGAGGGTGGGGTTGGGGGTCATTTCAGTGCTTGTTTATTTCCTAATTAGTTTTTTTTTGAGGGAAAGAAGAATGGGACAAGAAAGTTTTAGGACAGAATAAATATTATTAAAAATAGGATGAGAATATCCTACCAGCATAATAACAAGTACGTTGAGAGAAACAGAAAAATATGCACTGAGCATCCAATTTCCTCCCAAACATAGGCTTTCATCTGAGTTATTTCATTAAGTATCTCCTTTGGTAGTCAAAGACTTGCACGAGTGCATTCACCATTTGCTGGGTTTGTAATCTGTTCTGTCACTTAAATGGTTCCCATGTGTGACCCGTCGTGCTGCCTGTTTCTTTAGAAACCCCTGGGGCCCAATGATGCCATCGATGCCTTGTCATCCGACTTCACCTGCAGTTCCCCTACAGCTGATGCAAAGAAAACTGAGAAAGAGGTATGGTTTTTAATGCCCTTAGGGAAGCTTGTTAGAAACTACCTCCCACTTTAAGACAACGACTTTTTTTTTAAACTTCATTTTTCACTTCACTGCGTCTTCATTGCTGTGTTCGGGCTTTCTCTAGTTGGGGCAAGCGAGGCCTGTTGTCTAGTTCGATGTGTAGGCTTCTGCAGGGGGCTTCTCTTGTTGCAGGGCCGGGGCTCTAGGTGCACAGGCTTCAGTTGTTGTGGCTCGAGGGCTCTAGAGCACAGGCTCAGTGGTCTTGGCGCACGGGCATGGTTACTCCAATGCATGTGGGATCTTCCCTGGCCAGGGAGCGAACCTGTGTCCCCTGCATTGCAAGGCGGCCTCTTAACCTCTGGCCACCAGGGAAGCCCCAAGATGCCAAGGCTTTTTACTTCTGGTTCTTACCGTTTGGTTCATATGTTTCCTTCATCTGCCAGTCAAACCTTCTTCTGTATTTTATTTTTCAGAAATCTACAGAAGAGGCTTTAAAAGCTCAGTCAGCTGGGGTGATCAGAAGTGCTGCTCCACCCCAAGAGAAAAAAAGGAAAGTGGAAAAGGTATCAATAATTACTTCTTTGAACTTCAGCACGGTGCCCTGGATAGCAGTTTGGTTTCCTGAGGCTGATCCAGCTGACTGGGGGGGAAGTCTCAATAGTGCATTATACCCGTAGACCTCCTTTACTCCCCTCAGGCCTTGGGCCTGCGTGGCATAGTGAAACCAGTCAGGCTTATGTTGGTCGGGCAGGCCTTCTCTGTTTCTACAGATGCTTATGGGTGATTTTGGCACACGTGCCTTGGTTGTGGGAAAAGACTGTCTCACTGTTACATTACACAGAAGGGCAGGACCCCAGAGACACCACTCTCTGGGGACATCAGATCTTTGACTTGATTTTCTAAAAGGCCTAGAGTCCTGTGACCCTCAAAGGGAGCGTTTCTGCAGTTACTCTGTTCACCTTGACCACAGTCAGCTATAACCTGCTTCTCAGGAATCCTGAAAGGCGGCCCTGCAGCTCTGGGCTGGATGAGAAGACCTGCCCTGTCTGCAGATCACCCAGATACTGCAGGGAGGAGTTTTCTGTGGGTGCTGCTCTGCCTCTGGCTCGTGGAGTGGCCAGTTTATTTTTTATCTGGAGGAGCAGAGAGCACCACACCCCTGAGAGTGGGAATTCCTACAGCTGTGAGCCACTTCAGGGCCCCCTGCTTCCTGGGCTCCGCTGGGCTACAGGACAGGGTTATCAGAGTCATTTTTAAGGGACCTAAGTTTAGAAAAAGAAACACAGTACTTTGATACGAGTATTTTACAATTATTACTCTACGTGCACCTCTCGCCTCCTAAGAGGTGAAGTGCACACCCGTACAGGAGCCCCGTTACTGTGCAAACGGGTCCTACCCCATGTTTCCTGTCACCGGTAAGTTCTTATTTCTTTCTCCTTTTTTTGCTGGGTTTCAAGTAGCACTGCCTTCCTAGAGTCCTTCCTCAAGCCACAGCTCATTCCTAGAGATTTACTGACAAAATGTGAATGTCATGAAGAAGTAGGTGGCTTATCGAGGTTGAGGAGAGCGTCTCGTTTTTCATGTACAGAATTCTTTGCTTCTCCGCAGGATGCCATGACTGAGCACGCCCTGGAGGCCCTGTCAGCCTCCCTGGGCACCCGGAAGCCGGAGCCGGAGCTCGACCCCAGCTCCATTAAGGAGGTCGATGAGGTACTGACCTGGGGGTTCACGTACAAAGCCTGTTAGTCTGCAGCTTACAAGGTTACGAAACTAATGCCCAACATATGTTTAGAACTTTTGTACCACTTTTGTTTTTATTAGAGATCTCAAATGAACTGTGCTTTGTTCTGCTGTACTTTCAGAGTCTGGCTAATTCAGGTATTTTATTGCCAGGGAGTTAACAACCAGGAAGGATATTTGAGTGTTTGTCTTATAAACCATCTAGAATTGTCATACTTCAAATGAACGACTAATCTCCTTTGCCAATTCTTAAGTGACACCTGGCTAAACAAGATAACATAGAGGTGGTGGCCTGATGAGAAACAGGTTGTCTGCTCGTATGGAAATTAGAAATCTGTCTTTGCAAAAGGGTTCTAGGTGCTTCTATTTATAAAGAAAGAGAGGAGATGGCTGCAGATGGGGGTGGGAGATCTTTATATAACTCTGGGGAAAAGTGTTGAAACCTTGTTGCCAATTAGAATAAAATCAAGCAATAATTGCTTTATAACTAAAAGGAATGCATGTTTAGAGTATGGAGCTGGGGAGTTGCTCCTGTTTGGTAGAGGAGTTTTCATGTTAAGTTTCAGTTTTTAAGGGATTGCTGAGGAGTCCTCTTGGGGGAAAAGAGGAGGGGAAGCAGAGGGATGTCCTGGGGCCACCCTTGGCCAGGCAGTGGTGGGGAGACCCTCCGGAGCGCCCGCCTACCAGCTCAGGTGGGACCTGGTGGCTGTCGCTGTCACAATGCTGCAGCCTCTGCTGTCACTTCCTGTTCCGGGTCTCCGGAGGAAGGTGGGTCTCCGTCACTTTCAGCAGCTCCTGGAGTTTGGGACCACCCAGTCCCCAATGGGCCAGTTTCTATCCTCAATCTTTTTTGAGGACTCACTGGGTGCCGTATGGCACGAAAGGCTTTACGAAGGCGAAGGCAAGGGAACGGGAGAAGCCGCCTTTGTCCTCCAGGACCAAGTAATGTACAGGGAGAAGGGGAACTTGGATTGCAGCGGGGTGCGAGGGGGCACAGCATCTGGAGGAAAGGGTGGTCCTGGCAGGACCCTGGGGGTCCACCACTGAGGGCTCCGTGGCAGCCCGCTGAGGGCACTTCTGCCTTGGGGCTGTTTGATTAGGGTGATTTAAGAAGATGATAATTTGGGGAGGGAACGTATAGACATAAATCCCAGGATGAAAAGACTCTTAGGAGTGACTAAAATCAGATGAGTGGATATGAAACAAGTTATGTCAAAATAAGTTTTAAACAGTTTGGGTTTACAGATGTAGAGTAATTAAAGTGTTAGTCACTCTGTCGTGTCTGACTCTTTGGGACCCCCTGGACTGTAGCCTGCCAGGCTCCTCTGTCCATGGACTTCTCCAGGCAAGGATACTGGAGTGGTTTGTCATTCCCTTTTCCATGGGATCTTCCCAACCCAGGGATCGAATTCAGGTCTTCCACATTGTAGGCAAGTTCTTAACCCTCTGAGGGACCAGTTCAGTTTAGTCGCTCAGTTGTGTCTGACTCTTGGCGACCCCGTGGACTGCAGCACGCCAGGCCTCCCTGTCCATCACCAACTCCTAGAGTTTACTCAAACTCATGTCCATTGAGTCGATGATGCCATCCAACCATCTCATCCTCTGTCATCCCCTTCTCTTCTTGCCTTCGATCTTTCCCAGCATCAGGGTCTTTTCCAATGAGTCAGTTCTTCGCATCAGGTGGCCAAACTATTGGACTTTCAGCTTCTGCATCAGCCCTTCCAATGAACATTCAGGACTGATTTCCTTTAGGATGGACTGGTTGGATCTCCTTGCTGTCCAAGGGACTCTCAAGAGTCTTCTCCAACACCACAGTTCAAAAGCATCAATTCTTTGGCACTCAGCTTTCTTTATAGTCCAACTCTCACATCCATACGTGACTCCTGGGAAAACCAAAGCTTTGACTGGATGGAACTTTGTTGGCAAAGTAATGTCTCTGCTTTTTAATACCAGGGAATGTGTTAAATTTCCTCTAGAAAGCTAGCAAACTCTTAAAATTTAAACAAAAAGAACAGTTCCTTTTCACTCTTTCCACTAGTTTTCCTTTTAAATTATATATAAAGTATGAAGATTTTCTAATCCTCTGGATCCTTACATTGAGTTTTAGTACCTGATCGTGAATTCACTACTTTGGTTAGTCTGCTGTGATAACCCCATAAAGATTGATATGGTATAGGAGTCCATGGCCACTCCAGCACATTCTACGCCAGGGGATGCTTCAGAGAGGAGGTCCATGCCTGCTTGTCGTTCTCATAAATAATGTACCATGGCATATTTATTCTGTAGTGATACCTCATTATTAATCTCCCCGGATTCTAGGGCTTCGCTGGTAGCTCAGTTGGTAAAGAATCTGCTTGCAATGCAAGAAACCAGGGTTCTATCCCTGGGTCTGCAAGATCCCTTGGAGAAGAGAATGGCAATCCACTCCAGTACTCTTGCCTAGAAAATCCCATGGACAGAGGAGCCCAGCGGGCTACAGTCCATGGGAGTTGCAAAAGAGTCAGACATGAGTTAGCGACTAAACCACCACCATTTTTAGTGCTGTTAACTAGTCTGGAACTATGTCAATTCAGGGATGTTTGTTTTCATTGCCTATTGAATACAGACCACAGTGCAGACATTTAAGAAATATAAAGATCAAAGAGGAATAGAAAGGTATCTAGCTGTGCATATGACTCACTGTTCACAAGCCCAAGTGGGGGCACAGTCCTATATGGGTGACTCTTCCATGAGGACTGTTTTATAGCTGGAGACCTCACAGATCCCTGAACTGGGGAGAACTACGGTGTAATAGGATGTCCACTATATCCTGAAATAGAATATAACTGGAAACATTTTTTTTAAAAATCCTTTCATCCCTTAATGACGGCTATTATTCTATAGAAAAATAAAACTATAATACCAAAGCCTAGAAAAAGTACCTGGCTTATTAAAAGTGCTCATTAAATATTTTAAAATTAATCAACTAACTAAGCATTCGATGGAGAACCACGATCTTAGGCTGAGACGTAGGTGGGAGCAATAAGGTGAGCTAGAATTAGCTAAATACCACCCACCCCACAAACACGCACACATACATACACACACTTTTGTGCCCAGTAGCTCCTTGGCTTGTGATTTAAATCCATGTCTTGATACTGATACAGATTATTACATAGCATGAAACTTCACATTACCCACCAGTAACTTAAAATGTAGACGTTCCGTCCTGAAAGCCACTGATCTGCTGCGGCAGTGCACTTCTACGTACGTGCATTCGGTTGCTCGTGGTTCAGTAATCCAGTGAATCTTGGTGTTACTGAAGGGAGTTCTTGTAAAAGAGGTAAAACCAGTTATCCATGTATCAACCAGATTTGTGATGGGATGTCTCTCCCATTTCTCATCTGTTTAACACTGAACGAGTTTAACACTCTTGAGCATTGTTTTTTTTTTTTTTTTTCTCCCCCTTAGGTAAGTACCTCATTGAGTATGACAGATGAAGGCTGTAAAATCATTGCAACTAACTTGTGCACTCTTCTTAACTTTCTTCCAAGAATATTTATTTAATTTTCTCTGCTGGTCTTTACAAATCAAGAGAGCTAGGTAAGGGTTCTTAAAGAAGTAGCCCCGTTTTACAGCTGAAGAAACTGAGGCAAAGAAAGTCTGGGTGGCTTCCCAGGGTCACGGAGACAGGGCAGGGACGCCTCCCCGGGACTCCTGGCTGGCTTGTTTTTCCTCCACCTCCAGTCTCCCTACACCACCTCCTCCCGGCCGCTCACTAGGCCCTTTAATCTGATTGGGTCTTCTCCTCAACACCCATGGAGTACATAAAGTGATGTCTTATTTTACCTGTATTATCCAATTTTTTTTTTTCCTCTCCACTTTCTTTAGGCAAAAGCCAAAGAAGAGAAAGTAAAGAAATGTGGTGAAGATGAGGAAACAGTCCCATCGGAGTACAGATTAAAACCGGCCACAGTACGTTGCTCACCTCGTTGCGTGCCGGCGGCTCGCTGCTCCTGCCCGTGTGTCCCGTGGCGCCCTGTCTGTCCCCAGGAGGCTTCAGGGCATGTCTGGCCAAGTTCAGATAACAACTCTGGAAACCCTGAAACTTTTATTTTCTGTCCTGAACAGTTGAACCCTTTAAAAGAGGGTTTCCTAAGTAGCGACCATGTGTGGTCACTAAAATTCCCACAAATTCAAGAGTTTCAGCTATTAACCATACTTGACATAGATCCTTAACCTTAAAGTGGAAGGAATAATTTGGAGTTTATATTTTCTCTAACTGCCAATGGATAAAAGCACATAGATCTTGTAAGTGGTAGAGAAATGTATAATGATTTACCAGTGTCTTCAGTGAAAGTGGGTTTGGTTTGGTGTAAGGAGACTGGACTTATCCCTGTAATTATATTTGTCATTTATCTTTGAAAGAATGCACATAAATGTATGATGGGAAATAGTTGTAATGCTTATATATGGAAAGTATAAAGTATCTTAAGAAATATTCTAGAATGTGAATGTCCAAACAACTAAAACAGTTTTATAGGAATGAGATCTACCTCTTCACCCTGGTTGGAGAATCAAAACCTTTTTTTCAGCCTTTCTTTGATGAAGCTGCATCTTTCTTGCCAAAGAACCTTTTAAAAAATTCTACTTCCCTATCCAAAGATGGAAATTATTTTCTAGTAACTTAAAAAAAAAAAAGTACTTGCATTGTACTTTATAGCATTGGGTCTTGATTTTTATAACTCAGCTCCTTATTCTGATACGTTAATTTAAAAAATTAATTTGAAATACAAACTCACTCAAACATATCAGAAAAAGACAGTCTCTTCTCTCATATCCTGGAATTTCAAAAACAAACTTAATGGAATAAGAAAGCAAAATTTTTTGTTTCATTTTAAATGAATTTTCAATTTCATTCACAGGATAAAGATGGAAAACCACTCTTGCCAGAGGCTGAAGAAAAACCCAAGGTGAGGAAATAAGTTTTTTTCTGATACTTAAAAAAAAAAATACAACTGTAAGATATAAACAGATAATTTTCATAGACCAGATCTCACTGTGGAGACTCATATGCCAGCCTAGTATTAAGGAGAAAGGAACCTTTGACAGCAGCATTTGGCCATTATATTTTAATGATTATTTTTAATGATTATTTACCTCATGAATTATTACCTATTACAAGTTTATAGGTGACATTCATTGTACATAGGAGCTGATATCAAGAGGGCCCTCAAATTAGGTCATTAGCATTTACTTTGATCCTATTTTTATCATCAAATGCTCTGATTCTACACTACCTTTACTTAATTTGGTATTAGCCAGCATAGTGACCTGTCATGATGATACTAAGCAACTACATATATTAGTCACTTACTGTGTGCCTGACACCACACTAAATGGTGTTTGTGTGTTAGCATTTTGAGAACTCGCTGAATGAGGAAGTCACTATTATTATCCCCACTTGACAGGTGAGGAAATTAAGACATAAAAGGATCCTGTAAATAGCCCAAAGTCAAATAGCTAGCAAGTAGCAAGGCCAGGGCTCAAAACTCAGCCTGTCCATCTCTGGGGCCGAGCTTCTGAATTACATGCCATCTGTCTGTCTTAGATTAGGGCATGTGGAGATTTTGACCAATTACAGTAAATAAATAATACTACTTCACCAGAAGGAACTAGGGATAACAGAACTTTCCTGCCAAACCCACGTTCTCATAGAAAGGGAACATATGATCTGTGTTTCCTCTGACTTATTCATTACGGAAGTCAATAGGAAGTAGAAAAAGCAATCACATAAAAAAAACCATGCAGCTCTTCACTGGAAATGGGCAGTTTTATTTGAACAAAATTACTTTGAAATTGAAGTATCAGGAAAACTTTTAGCTGAATAAACCTTTAACATTTTTTATGGTACTTGGTGTCAATATTCATTATTTGTTGCGTGACATTTATCTTATATTGATAAATGATATGTATGCCCTGTATAAATTAGCTTTGGGTTTTAGATCCTAAAATGCAACCTAATACATGTTAACTAGAAAAACTTTTTCTCTAGGAAAGCATTTTTTCTTCTATCAAAATAAAAAAAAATATTGATATGGCCAGAGCCTTCTTTTCATACTATATAATATTCCTTATATTACAGCCCCTGAGTGAATCAGAACTCATCGATGAACTCTCAGAAGATTTTGACCAGTCTAAGTGTAAAGAAAAACAATCTAAGCCAACTGAAAAAACAGAGGTATGTTTCTAAAACTTAAAATCTCCAGTTTTGGTCGTTTTTCAGTGTTTGTCTATGATCTTGAAAATGCCAAGACCAAAAGTAT
Organism: Bos mutus; assembly: GCF_027580195.1. Lineage (NCBI taxonomy): Eukaryota > Metazoa > Chordata > Mammalia > Artiodactyla > Bovidae > Bos > Bos mutus. The sequence goes on from NC_091623.1 coordinate 27,365,249, forward strand.
TTTAACAGGAAGCAGCTGATGAAAAGGCCTGTTTTGCCATATTTTTTCACATGCTGTGTTCATCTTGCCTGTTTATGGATGTGCTTTGTTTTCCCAAGCTGATGCTGATACTCTTGCAGTTTAAGTCCTGTAATCAAGTATTCCCTTCAGGAGAGCCTTCACACCAATGTTTTTCTTTCCCTTCTTGCTTCTGTAACTGACCTATTTAAAGCTGTCATCGCTCATCACCTCAAGACGGCCGTGGCCTCTGTCTTTGGTCTCCTTCCAGCCCACCCCATGTGTCCACTGGCATTATTCTTTCTCAGGCATGTTTGTAGCCACAACATCCCCCTGTTCCAATGCCAAGAGCTTCCCAAAAAAGTTCCTGCTTGTTTATTTGGGTCTGGAGAAGGAAATGGCAACCCACTCCAGTGCTCTTGCCTGGACAGTCCCATGGACAGAGGAGCCTGGCGGGCTATAGTCCACGGGGTCGCAAGAGTCGGACACGACTGAGCGACTAAACACCACCACCACCAGCTTCCTTCCCTACCAAGATGTGTCCCCCATCACTAAACTCTGATAGTAAGTACTTATGTATCTTCAAGCTTTTCTCATGTGGTTCCTTCTGCTTGGAATAATCTCTCCAAATTCTAGATCAGCTAAAATTGTAGTCAGCCCTAAAAGGCTCTGCTAAAATATGGCCTTCGTCTCCTGCATGTCCCTCCCCAAACCTTACCACACTTCCAACTCTTAAGAAGCAGAATACAACACACCAGGGAAGTCTGTCATGCTTTCTTTTTATATCCCTGTTGGGACATTTGTTGCAAACAAGCTTTTAGCTGCTTTGATCTTTACTTCTCACATGTGTACATATTTTTACATAGTAAATTTCTTGAAAGAAGAGATCATACACTATTAATGATCATCTGGTAAGCACCTTGCATATAGGATTTGCTTCCATAAATGTCTGGAATAAAAGCAACCTGTTTGAAATTTTACTCTTGTGACAAAATGATAGTGACTCTCAAACTTCAGTGTGCATCAAGATGACTGGGAAGGTTTATCAAAGTACAGATTACTGAGCCCCACCCCCAGAATTCTTGATTTAGTATGTTAAGGTGGGGCATACAAATTTGAATTTCTAACAAGTTCCCTAGCAGTGCTGAGGTTGGTGGTCGCAGGACCTCATTTTGAGAACCCCCAGGATAGTCTTACCACCTTGCGTTTGTTTGTACCTAGCTATTTACAACTGACAGGGTGCTGTTAGATATATGAACATGATATATTTAAATATTGCATAATTGCAATATATATATATAGTACAGCTATATAATATTATTTTATATAACATTATGTATATATGATGGCAAATCATCTAAATAATGACAGTTGATAACAATCTTTGCGCTTACTGTGTTCCCACGTACTATGCAAAGCGCTTAGCGTGTTTTGTCTCATTAAAGGCCTTGAGATGTAGGTACTGTCATTGTTCTCATTTTACAGATGTGGAAACTGTGTCTCAGAGAGGTTAAGTAACCCACCTAAGGTAAGAGGTAAAACCAAGTGACGTAGTGGTAGCTGCAGAGGTTTAACGTACCTTGAGTTATTCACTGCTCAAGATCCTTAGGCATTCAAGAAAATCATGCTCACAGCGGGTAGGGTAGCAGACCTTATTGTTGGTTCATTGTTGTCCCATTTTAATAACTGGGTATTTCAGAAATCCTTCGTTGTGGCTGCTTCTTTCTGCAGGCATCCCCGGCTGCTGCCCCCGTGCCCGTGGCAGAGGACGTGCCTCGGACCTCTATGTGTTCTGTGCAGTCGGCTCCGCCCACAGCAGCTCCAGCGGTGAGTGACCCTCTGGGCCTTGGGAAATGTCTCGAGAAAGCAGTGTTCTTCCTCTCCTGCCCTTCCTGCTGTGTATTACCAATGTATTACCTTGTTCTAACAAGATAAAAATTAAATCTTAGATAGTGGTATTATCCTCCTCCAAGGAGGAGGATATTATCCTCCAGAGAGGATAATACAGCTCCAGAGAGGAGCTGGAAACTCAGGCTAGATTTAAAGGTTTCCACTATTTCAGGTGGTTTTGTTTTTAACCTCTTGACATGCTTTCTAGCTCCTCAGCTACTGTGGATAATCATGCTTCTTCACTTTCTTGGGTCTTTCAAGCTGATTTGGAGCCCCACCAACAGCCAGAAGCACTTTTTATTGACTGTCCTGATGGAAAAGTCTGCACCTTTATCATCAGTTCAGTCACTCAGTTGTGTCTGACTCTTTGCGACCCCATGGACTGCAGTATGCCGGGCCTCCCTGTCCATCACCAACTCCCGGAGTTTACTCAAACTCATGTCCATCACGTCAGTGATGCCATCCGACCATTTCATCCCCTTCTCCTCCTGCCTTCAATCTTTCCCAGCATCAGGGTCTTTTCCAGTGAGTCAGTTCTTCGCATCAGGTGGCCAAAGTATTGGAGTTTCAGCTTCAACATCAGTCCTTCCAGTGAATATTCAAGACTGATTTCCTTTAGGATGGACTGGTTGGATCTCCTTGCAGTCCAAGATACTCTCAAGAGTCTTCTCCAACACCACACTTCAAAAGCATCAATCATTTAGCATTCAGCTTTCTTGGTAGTCCAACTCTCACATCCATACATGACCACTGGAAAAACCATAGCTTTGACTCTACAGACCTTTGTTGGCAAAGTAATCTCTCTGCTTCTCAATATGCTGTTTAGGTTGGTCATAGCTTTTCTTCCAAGGAGCAAGTGTTTTTTAATTTCATGGCTGCAGTCACCATCTGCAGTGATTTGGGAGCCCCCCCAAAATAGTCTGTCACTGTTTTCATTGTTACCCCATCTATTTGCCATGAAGTGATGGGATCAGATGCCATGATCTTAGTTTTGTGACTATTTTAAGCCAACTTTTTCACTCTCCTCTTTCACTTTCAACAAGAGGCTCTTTAGTTCTTCCCTTTCTGCCATAAGGGGTGGTGTCATCTGTATATCGGAGAAGGCAATGGCACCCCACTCCAGTACTCTTGCCTGGAAAATCCCATGGATGGAGGAGCCTGGAAGGCTGCAGTCCATGGGGTCGCTGAAGGTCGGACACGACTGAGCGACTTTACTTTCACTTTTCAATTAAATGCATTGGAGAAGGAAATGGCAACCCACTCCAGTGTTCTTGCCTGGAGAATCCCAAGGATGGGGGAGCCTGGTGGGTTGCCATCTATGGGGTCGCACAGAGTCAGACACGACTGAAGCAACTTAGCAGCAGCAGCAACAGCAGCATCTGTATATCTGAGGTTATTGATGTTTCTCCCGGCAATCTTGATTCCACCTTGTGCTTCCTCTAGCCCAGCGTTTCTCATGATGTACTCTGCATGTAAGTTAAATAAGCAGGGTGACAATATACAGCCTTGTTGTACTCCTTTTCCTATTTGGAACCAGTCTGTTGTTCCATGTCCAGTTCTAACTGTTGCTTCTTGACCTGCATACAGATTTCTCAGGAGGCAGGTAAGGTGGTGTGGTATTCCCATCTCTTGAAGAATTTTCCACAGTTTGTTGTGATCCACACAGTCAAAGGTTTTAGCGTAGTCAATAAAGCAGAATTAGATGTTTCTCTGGAACTCTTGTTTTTTCCATAGTCCAACAGATGTTGGCAATTTTATCTCTGGTTCCTCTGCCTTTTCTAAATCCAGCTTGAACATCTGGAATTTCTCAGTTCATATACTGTTGAAGCCTGGCCTGGAGAATTTTGAGCATTACTTTACTATCGTGTGGGATGAGTGCAATTGTGTGGTAGTTTGAACATTCTCTGGCATTGCCTTTCTTTGGGATTGGAATGAAAACTGACCTTTTCCAGTCCTGTGGCCACTGCTGAGTTTTCCAACTTTGCTGGCTTATTGAGTGCAGCACTTTCACAGCATCATCTTTTAAAGTTTGAAATAGCTCAACTGGAATTCCATCACCTCTACTAGCTTTGTTCATAGTGATGCTATGGCCCACTTGACTTCACATTCCAGGATGTCTGGCTCTAGGTGGGTGATCACACCATCATGATTATCTGGGTCATGCAGATCTTTTTTGTACAGCTCTGTGTATACATAGAATTCTGTGAATACACAGAAGAACACAGAAGAACCTTTATCATCATGACTCCTTTTTTCTCCCAACTGAATGGCAACAGATGGACTCACTTCCTTTCCCTTTCTTCTTTTTGTGTCTCTGACTTTTTGACTTTTGTATGAAGTGTGATATTTAACTGGTTGAATCTGTGTTCTTCTGTTTTCATTAGCAAGTAGATTCTGACTCAGAGGATACCAGCTGATGGAACTATGTTTCCTTACTATAGACTTAGTGAATCTACAGGCTAAATAACTATCTTCTAGATTCTTTGCAGTATCTTCTCATTAAATTTTCATGAGGACACTGTGAAGTCTGTTCTGATCATGTCTCTCTTATTAATGAGGAAAATGAACTTTGAATGGACCTTGAGCAATTCACTTCACCCTTTAGAATCTCAGCTAGATTTAAAATAGGGTCCTGCACTCAGTTCCCCCTCAAGCCTGGTGTGGATATGGGCCAGGTCTGACACTCACAGCTCAGTTGGATCATTCTCCTGTGGAAAAAGGAAAGTGGGTGAAGAAACTCCTCTCCTGGTGGAACTTGGAAAGGCTTGCATGTGGAGGACAGGATCCTGCTGAGAAGTGGGAACAGCACTGTTTCCTAGGGAGACCAGTGAGCCCAGGTCAGGCCAGCACAGAGGTGTGGAGCCCTTGGGATACTGGGGTCTGTGCATTTAGTTGTTTGAGAGAAGAGGGCCTTGGGGAAGGTGTGGGACGTGTGTCCTGGGTACCCCGAGTGGGTGCTTCCTGCCAGGGAATCCTGGGTGCCATCGGCAAATCCCGTCACAGCCTTCCTCCTGCCTTGGACAGGACGTGACCTCCTTTTTGGCGTGGGAGATTCTCAGGGTACCCTCCAAAAACTATGAGGTTGTGGGAGTCAAGCCACAGGCCAGAGTGGTAAAGAACAGAAGTGGGAGAGAGAATCTTGGCGGAGACTGTGCAGGGAGTAGGCACAGAGTCAGTGACTGGAGTCAAAAAGACAGTAGCCAACATTCCAGTGCAGAACTCTCGTACCTAAACATGGCCACTACCTGTCGTCCTGAGTGTGACTGCCAGGGCTTAAGAGCAAGTTAGCTCCTTTCCAACTTTACCTTGACTGTAGAGACTCAAGCATTGGAGAGCGGGAAAAAAAAAAAGAGCCATTCTCTTACCCCCTCTCCTGGGCCTCTACTCCACCAACTCTGGTTACCACGGTTGCGGAGTTTCTCACCACTGAGGTCAGTTGGCATTTCTGGGGTTGTGACGCCCACGGGAGCCAGAAACAATAGGCGCAGAATGTGATAAAGGTCAGAGAACTCCAGAGAGGCTGGAGGATGAACGAGCAAAAGCAGACAGTAAGCCAGGAGGGCAGGGATGAGTGTCTGCTGTCTGCATTCTTGTGGTAGAAAAAGAAAGTTTCCGGAGATTTGAGTTCTAGTTCTGAACTTGACAATGGAGATAGAAGCTTTTGTCCGTAGTCCTGTTTCTAGATCCATTAGTTATTAAGACTGCTGCTTCTCCTAGTTCTTCTAATGCTGTTTCACTTATTTCTTGAATCAGAGGACACAGAATAAGGCAGCGTTGGTTTCCAAAGATTCTGCAGCAGAGACTAGAAAACAAAAGTGTGAGCAAGTGACTGGGATCAGGTAGCAATGAGATTGTTTGGCTAAGACTTGGGGACCCCAGCAACTCTTGGTTACAATCCCAAGCAGGTTGAAGACATCAGGGGTGTTTGTTGTCCCTGGGCGGGGGGGAAAATCTATGGAGTTTCCAACCACTCAGTTCAGTCCAATTGCTCAGTCGTGTCCAATTCTTTGCGACCCCATGGACTACAGCACTCCAGGCCTCCCTGTCCATCACCAACTCCCAGAGTTCACTCAAACTCATGTCCGTTGAGTCAGTGGTGCCATCCAGCCATCTCATCCTCTGTCGTCCCCTTCTCCTTCTGCTTTCAATCCTTCCCAGCATCAGGGTCTTTTCCAGTGAGTCAGTTCTTTGCATCAGGTAGCCAAAGTATTGGAGTTTCAGCTTCAGCATCAGTCCTTTTCCAATGAATAATCTAACCACTAGATGGTGATAAATCCCTTCCCACTTAACTGCCCTTTATTCCCTGGTCATCTTTTGTGGTGCAGCTTAGCAGCAGAACAAGTTTTCTTACTTAGGAGGGTAGCTAAGCTATAGAAAACAGAAAGACGCTTTTACTCCAATATATACTCCATGTGAGGTCATATATCTTTTACGATAAGAATAATCTTTGAGACTGTTTAATTCAGGAGCCTTTACTTTGGATCAAGACCAACTGTGGGAAATTCATCAATTCTGCAACCCACACAGTAGAAACAATAGTTTAGTCAATGGTACTTATCCTTGATATGCATGATGTGTTCAGTTTTATATTCTTCATTAAAAATAAGCCTGACCAGCACCTGCTGAATTGATTTAAGTGCTGCTCACGTATGGATCGTGACCTATGGTTTGAAAAAAGCCAGCTCAAGGCAATGGCACCCCACTCCAGTACTCTTGCCTGGAGAATCCCATGGACGGAGGAGCCTGGTAGGCTGCAGTCCATGGGGTCGCTAAGAGTCAGACACAACTGAGCAACTTTACTTTCACTTTTCACTTTCATGCATTGGAGAAGGAAATGGCAACCCACTCCAGTGTTCTTGCCTGGAGAATCCCAGGGACAGGGGGAGCCTGGTGGGCTGCCGTCTATGGGGTCGCACAGAGTTGGACACGACTGAAGCAACTTAGCAGCAGTAGCAGTCCTATCTTTTAGCCCAAACATAATTTATTCTTTATTTTCCCTTTATGCCATTTACATTCTGTGTTCATCCAGTTTTTTTTTTTTTTTTAATAACACTGTGTCCGGTGTTATTACTGTATCTTAGGGAGCATGTTTCATTTTCATCAGCTGGACCACAGGCAGACTGCTCTCACTGTGTCACTCAGGTTAGTAGGTCACACAGACCGTCACCTGAACTGGCTTGAGTCCACTCTGACCAGTAGAAGCCACACAGAGAACGCAGGCTTCTGTGCCTACAGGCTCAGCCAGAGTCATCGCCTCCAGGGCAGGTCTGGCTGTTTCAATGGGAAACACGTCCTCTCGAGGGCTTTTCTGGGCCTCTTTCCTGTGCCATCTCTAGGACAGTTGCCTGAAGATCATGTCTTTTTCTTCTTTCCTGGCTTTCGGCTTCTCCGTGGTCCTCCCCATTCAGTGAACTGCCTTATTCCTGAACCAGAGTGCTGGTTAGATCTTATAAGCTTCTCAGTGCCAGCTCACAAATTGCACACTCTTAATGTTTAATGTAAGAAGCTTGCCCTCATTTTTAACATGTCAGGTTTTTTAAACCTAGATTCTAATTCCATAGATTTTCCAAATTATTAAAAGATGACCTGTGCTTCTTATCTAGGCCTGAAAGAAGGATGTGCTCATCTGAGTTGTTCGTTGTAGTCTCTTTTAAAAGGCATGGTTAACCATCTACTTAGTATACCCTCTGCTGTGCTTTCAGAAGGGCATGGTGCCAGACGATGCTGTCGAAGCCTTGGCTGGAAGCCTGGGCAAAAAGGAAGCAGATCCAGAAGACGGAAAGCCTGTGGAGGATAAAGTCAAGGTAATGGCAGCTCAGAAACTTCTAGAAAGGAGCTATCATTGGTCACTCCAACTCCCCAAATAAATCAGTTTAAAAAAAAAAAAAATTCCTGCAGCACATGGCCGGCTGGACCCCTCTGTTACGATGCATGTCCTGCTTAATAAGTGAAGCAGAGCGAGCGCCAGTGTTTAGGTGTGGCAGTGGGTGGCCGGCGTGCAGAGATCGGGCTTCTGAGTCTCACGTTGTCCACCCGGTTTCCATTGCCAAGGACCAAGGCGGGAAGTGGTACTGCCTGCCGCTCCTCACAGCTGCCCCTTAACCTGGCAGGCTGAAAACAGTGGTCTCTGAGCCTGCTAACCCAGGAGGATACAGCGTCAAAGATACAGTTGCTGTGGGAACCTCACAGTGGAGTCACTGACCTCGGATATAGTCACTCAGGCATCCACTTTATCAGAGAACGAGGTACTAACACTGAAAACGGTTTAATTTTTATTCAGGAGAAAGCCAAAGAAGAGGATCGTGAGAAACTTGGTGAAAAAGAAGAAACGATTCCTCCTGATTACAGATTAGAAGAAGCCAAGGTAAACAGGCCGGGATCTTTTTTTCTAACTTATTTTCATTCATATTGAATTTCATATACATAAAGAAGGGACATGCAACAGACCTGGGATATAAAAGTCATGTTTCTTAGTATTTCAAACATCAAGTAGTATTACTTAACTCACATCCTGTTAGCACACCCACTGTAAAGCTAAAATATTTGTCAGTGGCCTGTCACTCCTTCCTTAGGGGAAAGAAGTCTAAGATTTTCTTGTCTGATATGTGGTTTGTTACAATACCAGAAATAAACAAAACTCAGGAAATCTTTATATGGATAGATAGGAAAACCAAAGGAAAGTAAAGTCGCTCAGTCGTGTCCGACTCTTTGTGACCCCATGGACTGTAGCCTACCAGGCTCCTCCGTCCATGGGATTTCCCAGGCAAGAATACTGAAGTGGGCTGCCATTTCCTTCTCCAGGGGATCTTCCCAACCCAGGGATCGAACCCAGGTCTTCCGCATTGCAGGCAGACGCTTGACCGTCTGAGAACCAATTACTTCCTGAAGAAGGATTTACAAAACTTAGATAAAGTTGAAAAATAGCCCATTTGACATTGTATTATAGTGAGCAATATGGCCTTCCTTGGTGGCTCAGATGGTAAAGAATCTGCCTGCAATGCAGGAGACCCAGGTTCAATTCCTGGGTCGGGAAGACCCCCTGGAGGAGGAATGGCATCCCACTCCAGTATTCCTGCCTGGAGAATTCCCATGGACAGAGGAGCCTGGCAGGCTACAGTCTATAGGGTTGCAGAGAGTCAGACGTGACTGAGCAACTCAATATAGCCAGTGATAAATTGACCCATTTCCTTTATTTTGAGTATACAGATTGTACAGAATAAGTGATATGGGAGAGACCACTACTTAAGAGAATATTCTACCAGACTTCATGAATAATGCAGGAAAATCAAATTGATACTCTTTGTATTCATCGATTTGCACTAGTCCATCTATGTGGCAAAGATAGGAACTATACTGAGCGCTCTCCCTGATCGAAAGTTTATTATGCTGGGTCCCTTTAGTCTGCTTCCTTTCTGCATTTCACAATTCAGTCGAAACCATGGCATTTCTATTTGTTTGGGCTTGTATGTTTATAAGGTTCTTAGACCACGTGGCCCGTAAGTAGCTGTCACATTCGATAAAGCTGGTCAAGTGCCTGTAACTCTCTTTAGAGTAGGAGGTTGGTTACTTTCTCTCTCCCTTTGCTGGATTTTCATCGTAACTTCTAAGAACGTGGCCAGTTAGCTTTCCTGACCACTTTGTTCTGTGGTTGTCTCATCCTCAACTATGGATCTCACCCATTATGAATTACCTATGGCTTCATAACATGTCCAGGTGCTGCTTGATTTCGGGGTTAAATCTTGTGTTGTTCTTCAACTGCTCCCATCAGGCCTCCTCAGGAGAGTCAGCTCCCCAAGGTAGATTGCAGGTGTCCCCTTCCAAACTTGGGATGATCTCAGTGTGAGTGTGGAACAAGTGTGCCCCCTGTCCCCACTCCTGTGTGCCCCTTAGGAGATTTGCTGCCTTGGCAGCTAAGGGGTGGCAGAGAGCACACCCTGGGCTCTGTTCCCCTCCTAACTGGACAGTGATTAGAAGGTCCATGAGGACGCAGAGGACGTGGAAATGGGGGAAAGCACTTTGAGAAAAGGGAAGCTGGTGATACTCTTGACCTCTGCATCTCCTCGAATGTTAAAGCAAACGAAAACCACCTTGATCAGTGTATCAGGGGAACTGTGCAGTTGACCCTGGAGTGACACGGGTTTGAATTGCCTGGGTGCACTTCTGTTGGGACTTTTTTCACTAGTAAACACTACAGCATCTCACCTTCTGTGGTTGACTGAATCCACAGATACGGAATTGAGGATACTGAGGGCCAGGTGTAAATTACACATGGATTTTTTCAGCTGCTTGGGATGTCCGTGCCCTAACCTCTGCAGTTATCCAAGGGTTAACTGTGTGTACAAACAGAGAATCTTGTGCTTACACATTTTTGCATGTGTAGATAAATGGGATTTTACCATTTATTTATAAATCGCCTTTTACTAAAGAGCCCCAAATGCTTTATTGATTTTGTCCCATTACTCAGAAGTGGTACTTAGGGTCATTTGAAGGTTGGCATCATCTGAACTGTAAGTTTTGAGCGTCATACCCCTAGGGTGAATTTTCCCAGTGCTTGGTATCAGTGCTTGGCACAGAGTTGGTGCACAGTGGTTGGATGCACTGCCTCTAAAGTTACCCGGCTTTTCCCAGGCAACTCGTGCAAAGCCCCCTCCCCAGGCCAGCGAGGGTCTCATCCCCGTGTTCCCTCTGTGTCCTGTGCACGCTGTAGCCATTGTCCGTGGGCTTCTGGAGTTGGCAAGCCCCATTAACAGCCCCCATGCCTAGGGGATGTCTGTCAGCTGTTTCTTGACATGAGCTCATGAGAGCCTATTTCCTGGTGAGAGAATCTGTTTCCTGGAATGAGGAATCGACTTCATAATGTACATCATCAGCTATAACCTGTCAACCTCTTATGCTGTTTACAGAGTGCACACTTAGAATACATGTGAAATGACTCAATGCCATGTTTTTCTCCGCCTGCACAGGATAAAGACGGAAAACCACTGCTGCCAAAAGAGGTCAAGGAACCGCTCCCAGTAAGCAAGCCAGTTTTTCTCTGTGTATCTTTCTCCTTTAGTCCTGATGGTTAATTTAGGAAGGGCAGAGCTTTCTGTGTAATGAGCTGATCAGCATATATGCAGTGACAGTACTTTGGAGAGGAGACTGACGAGGTAGCGTTTGCTGACACGTCTCCTGGTTCTTTGCAGCCCTTGAGTGAAGACGTCCTCCTCGATGCTCTGTCCAAGGACTTCACTGTCCCCTCAGACACATCATCGCCTGTAAGTCTCCTGAGAGTCCTGGTTTTAGTGCCTCACTTTTTAGGGTAGCAGAAATAAGTGGAAACCTGTGACTTAGAATCCGACATGAGAGATGAGGAAACAGTCATGAAATTAGCGGCCCTCAACCCATTGTGGCCATTAAAGATGTATTCCATCAGGAAATACGGTCCAGCACACTGGATGTTTTCAACAGTGTAACTAATAGAGCCAGTGGCCATGCACTCTGTCAAGTATATGCATGGAAAGAGAATTTAAAACTGAGCTGTCCAATATATTTGAAAAATAAATGCATAAAAATATGGAAAAACTGAAAAGCATTTTATTTTTAGGGAAGATTAACCCAACTAAGTGCCAGGATTTATTATACAGTAATGTTAAAAAGTAAAGTTCTGATTCAGAAAGTGAAGCCAAAAGCCAATGGGAAAATAACCCATCGATGACAGATTTAGTATATCTTTAAAGTGAGAAACGTCATTATTTCAGAAAGATTCTAAAATAATATACTACTTAACATTAAGAAAAAAATGATACAACTGAAACCTCATCCTGTATGCCAAATATTAAAGCAATAGTAGCACTTATTCTGGAGAAGGCAATGGCAGCCCACTCCAGTGTTCTTGCCTGGAGAACCCCGGGACAGGAGAGCCTGGTGGGCCGCCGTCTATGGGGTCGCACAGTCAGACACGACTGAAGCGACTTAGCAGCAGCAGCAGCAGCACTTATACAGAATTAAAAATAGGATAAGTATCTAATTTAGGCAAGCAAGGCTATTGGAGACAGGCATACCCATTCACTGCTTTTAGCAGCATGATTTTCTAGCAGCTTTTAAAGAGAAGTTATTTGGTGCAATATAGCTAGCACCATACAGAGAGAGAGCCACTTCTAAAATTTACTCAGAGCAACTCATTACAAAGAGCAAAGCTAAAACACTTCCATCAGCCTAAATGTGCAACAAGAAATGTATAAGCCATAAAACTCTTAAATAATTAGCTTATTGAATATTTAGGATAATAAGCAGGAAGAGAAAATAGGAAAGTGTATAAAATAACGCTTGGAGTAGAAAGTAGAATAAAATGGCTCTTAAGCTGCTGTGTTGCTGTGCTTCCATTCGGATCAAGAGAACAACCATCATAAAGCTGTCCCGAGGGTTTTATTTAAGTAATGGCATTGTGGGCATAATTTGCTACAACATATTACGGGTCAAATCTTTTTTCGTGATTGTTTTCTTACAAAAGCAATTTGAAGATGCTAAACTTTCAGCTGTCGTCTCTGAAGTGGTTTCCCAAACCCCAGCTCCAACCACCCAGGCAGCCGGTCCACCCCCCAGCACTGCGGTAAGCAGCATGGCTTATAAGTACTTGGTTTTTGAGCAGCAACTAGAGGGTCAACAAAATTGTTACCACAGTCACCTTCTGTTTCAGAAGAGGTAAGACTGGCAAGATAGGGAGATGACAGAGATTATCTAAAATGATTAAATAAAACAATTCCTGTGAAAGTATTTTACACACACTGAAGGAGCTTAATATATTATTGCTTTATTAGAATTGAAGTGCAATAATGCATATTGTGTATATATTCAGATTTTTAAAATTGTTTCGTTTTCTTGACAATGTTTCCTTCCTTTATATTTTTTCTGATACATGCTGTAAGTACTACTCATTATTTAACCTCAAGTTTACTTTAAGGAATTGTTCAGTGTTTGAGCTTCTCTCTGCCCACCAAATCACAGATTCCTGGTAGAAAAGCATTGTTTTCCTCCCAGTCATACCAGTAAAAACTTGTCATTTTCATGCTAGTAATGGAAAAACCTCAGTGTCAATATCGTTTTAATTATTTACACGTTCTGAGGCAAGACTGTGGGACCAAAGCTTTTCCTGACTTCCTTGATTAATTTTCTTTACGATACCAAATTATACATGATGCCGGAGACCACGGCACATCAAAAGATAAAGAGATTGCCCTAAACCAAACCCCCAGCTCCTTGGGCTGAGATAGAAGTGCTTCATGAGCTAGTTGGAGACGAAGTAGCTTGAGTGAAGTCAGCTAGGCTCCCTTGCCTTTTGATGTAGCATCAAAGCTTGCTTCCTGCTGCACTCTGAGATTCTGAGTGAATTTTCCTCCTGTTGGGTCAGTCGTGGGATCATCTGAAAATATCCAGAGGCACAATGACAAAGCCCAGATCTGGCTGTGGGCGGCGCCACCATTCGCTGCTATAATCCTGGGCGCTCATGACGCAGTTAAAACCAGTAAAATGCCCTCTCTCCATGTGTCTGTGTGTATGTCTGCACACACACCCACAGTGACAAAAGTCCCTGTGCAACAGAAGGAAGACTCATTAATAACCAGGCTGCCGTTTACACTTCAGTTCTTAATACTCGGATTTTAGGAGTCCCTAGAATAGTGATCGAGGCTGTTAAGAAACATCCACAATCAAAAAACCTTTTTGGCCTTCCACAGTATGTTTTAGAATGATCCCTTTCCCATCACTTCCTCCGTCAGAGTTTTTAGTTTTTGTTAATATTTTATTTGAAGCTGTCATTAAAACTAGGTATAAAGCTTTATTTACAACAATACACTTGGGAATCAGAGAGTAAACTTAGTGATTTTGCGGGGAACATAATGTTACATGTACTGAAGGCATCATAAGACTTCTAGAAATCGGGCCAAGAACCCCATCTTTTTAGGAAGGACCTATTTTCTAGGAAGAAAAATGCATCTAGGGGTGGGGAGGGTAGCCAGGTGCAGAGAGGTGCTGAGTGAAGCGAGGGACAAAGAGCCGGCGTCTCTGCCACCTGCCCCCTCCCTGGGGAAAACCCACGAGCTTACGGAAGTCTCAGAGGCACTGTTGGGGCTGCAGGTGACCTAAGGTGGCTAACCAGTGACTAATTCAGATTTACTTTTTAGCAGCGTGACAACAAAGAACTTGACGATGCCCTGGATCAACTTTCTGACAGTCTCGGGCAAAGACAGCCTGATCCAGATGAGAATAAACCCGTAGAGGATAAAGTCAAGGTACAAGAAAAAAGTGATTTAAATTGAAAGTTTTTATAGCCCTCTTTTTTTGGGGGGGAGGCGGGTGTTAGTTCTAAAAGCTCTTGTAGGTCTTCATAGACCCATTCAACTTCAGCTTCTTCAGCGTTACTGGTTGGGGCATAGGCTCACCGTGATATTGAATGGTTTGCCTTGGAAACGAACAGAGATCATTCTGTCGTTTTTGAGATTGCATCCAAGTACTGCATTTCGGACTCTTTTGTTGACCATGATGGCTACTCCATTTCTTCTGAGGGATTCCTGCCCACAATAGTAGATATAATGGTCATCTGAGTTAAATTCACACATTCCAGTTCATTCTAGTTCGCTGATTCCTAGAATGTCGATGTTCACTCTTGGCATCTCCTGTTTGACCACTTCCAATTTGCCCTAACGTTCCAGGTTCCTATGCAATATTGCTCTTTACAGCATCGGACTTTGCCTCTATCACCAGTCACATCTACAACTGGGTATTGTTTTTGCTTTGGCTCTGTCCCTTCATTCTTTCTGGAGTTATTTCTCCACTGATCTCCAGTAGCATATTGGGCACCTACCAACCTGAGGAGTTCCTCTTTCAGTATCCTATCATTTTGCCTTTTCATACTGTTCATGGGGTTTCAAGGCAAGAATACTGAAGTGGTTTGCCATTCCCTTCTCCAGTCAGTTTTCATTCCAATCCCAAAGGAAGGCAATGCCAAAGAATGCTCAAACTACCGCACAATTGCACTAATATCACACGCTAGTAAAGTAATGCTCAAAATTCTCCAAGCCAGGCTTCAGCAATATGTGAACTGTGAACTTCCAGATGTTCAAGCTGGTTTTAGGAAAGGCAGAGGAACCAGAGATCAAATGGCCAACATCTGCTGGATCATGGAAAAAGCAAGAGAGTTCCAGAAAAACATCTATTTCTGTTTTATTGACTATGCCAAAGCCTTTGTGTGGATCACAATAAACTGTGGAAAATTCTTCAAGAGGTGGGAATACCAGACCACCTGACCTACCTCTTGAGAAACCTATATGCAGGTCAGGAAGCAACAGAACTGGACATGGAACAACAGACTTGTTCCAAGTAGGAAAAGGAGTATGTCAAGGCTGTATAATGTCACTCTGTTTATTTAACTTATGTGCAGAGTACATCATGAGAAATGCTGGGCTGGATGAAGCACAAGTTGGAATCAAGATTGGTGGGAGAAATATCAATAACCTCAGATATGCAGATGACACCACCCTTACGGCAGAGAAGGCGATGGCACCCTACTCCAGTACTCTTGCCTGGAGGGTCCCATGGATGGAGGAGCCTGGTGGGCTGCAGTCCATGGGGTCGCAAAGAGTCGGACACGACTGAGTGACTTCACTTTCACTTCTTACTTTCATGCACTGGAGAAGGAAATGGCAACCCACTCCAGTGTTCTTGCCTGGAGAATCCCAGGGACAGGAGGAGCCTGGTGGGCTGCTGTCTATGGGGTTGCACAGAGTCGGACACAACTGAAGTGACTTAGCAGCAGCAGCAGCAGCCACCCGTATGGCAGAAAGTGAAGAGGAACTAAAAAGCCTCTTGGTGAAAGTGAAAGAGGAGAGTGAAAAAGTGGGCTTAAAGCTCAACATTCAGAAAACGAAGATCATGGCATCTGGTCCCATCACTTCATGGGAAATAGATGGGGACACAGTGGAAACTGTCAGACTTTATTTTTGGGGGCTCCAAAATCACTGCAGATGGTGATTGCAGCCATGAAATTAAAATACGCTTACTTTTTGGAAGGAAAATTATGACCAACCTAGATAGCATATTAAAAAGCAGAGATATTACTTTGCCAACAAAGGTCCATCTAGTCAAGGCTATGGTTTTTCCAGTGGTCATGTATGGATGTGAGAGTTGGACTGTGAAGAAAGCTGAGCGCCGAAGAATTGACACTTTTGAACTATCATGCTGGAGAAGACTCTTGAGAGTCCCTTGCAAGGAGATCCAACCAGTCCATCCTAAAGGAGACCAGTCCTGGGTGTTCATTGGAAGGATTGATGCTGAGGCTGAAACTCCAATACTTTGGCCACCTCATGTGAAGAGTTGACTCCTTGGAAAAAACCCTGATGCTGGGAGGGATTGGGGACAGGAGGAGAAGGGGATGACAGAGGATGAGATGGCTGGATGGCATCACTGACTTGATGCACATGAGTTTGGGTGAACTCCGGGAGTTGGTGATGGACAGGGAGGCCTGGCGTGCTGCAGTTCATGGGGTCACAAAGAGTCAGACACGACTGAGTGACTGAACTGAACTGAACTGATAGCCCTGACTTGCCTGGAGTCGGTCTTCCCTGGTGGCTCAGCTGGTAAAGAATCCACCTGCAGTGCAGGAAACCTGGGTTTGATCCCTGCATTGCAAAGATCCCCTGGAGGAGGGAATGTTAACCCAGTATTCTTACCTGGATAATTCGTCATTGACTTGATGGACATGAGTTTGAGTAAACACCAGAAGTTGGTAATGGACAGGGAAGCCTGGCATGCTGCAGTCCATGGGGTCGCAAAGAGTTGGACACGACTGAGTGACTGAGAATAATTACTTAAAAGCTTATTTCAGTTTAAAATACAAGTAGAAAATTCATAGGTGTGGAATGACAAACAGAAGCACTGGGTTTGCTTTTTTTCCATCAACTGGAAATCTGTTGACATTGTTGCTCTAAGTTACTTATAAAACTTAGAGGGACTATGTTTTGCCTCAGAAATATCCAATAAATGCTGAATGCTGCATTTTCGAATGTGCTAGATGAAGGTAGAACAGAATAGTAATTCTGTATGTTCAATGTTTACAGGAAAAAGCCAAAGCTGAACACAGAGACAAGCTGGGAGAAAGAGATGACACCATCCCACCTAAATACCAACATCTTTTGGATGACAACAAGGAGGTAAATGAAGGTGGTGTCCAGGTTGGATCTATACTCCAAAGCTTTTGAGATTCAAACCTCACTTGAACAGAACACTGTAACAATAGCATAAAAATGTAACATGACTGACACATTTAATCTGTCCCCACTGAGCAGGCTGTCTAGAATTCTGTTTAATATTTATTTGAGCCAGTACCCTTGCATGTTTACTGTGCTGGGCACTGTGGCGTAGAGAGAATTGAAGAACGTTCCATCACTCGCTGATGCTTAACAGTGATTCCGAGGCAGGTACACAGATGAATTCTCTGCAAGAAAAGGCTGTAATAACAATGAATGATATTTGTAATCTTACCTGACACAGAGTCTCTCTGTTGAAGCAGAACAGAAAAAGAGCTAGGATGGAAATAATTCATGGGGCAAATACGATCCAAGGCCTGCTGTCTCTCTTTCTTCCCCAACACCACCACCACCGGTGCTGTTGAGAGCGAAGACCGGCAAAACCATATTCCCAATCGAAAGCTCTGTTGCTCTATCTCAGTACAGCAACAGTATCGTCAAGAAGTTTATCTGTCTTTGTGTCTCTCCTGGTCAGCCTGCTGTGTTCCCTGCCCCTTCCTGTTTGGCTTCTAGATATTAAATAACCCTTTCCAGATCTGTTCATCAGATAAAAACAAGGAAGTCCAAATGACAGTTTCTGTCTCTGCACTGATGATTTGTGAAGGGTTTGACTGTATAGAATACTATCAGCTTCACTGTCTTCTGTTACAGAAATCAGTTCCCCTCGCTTGCATTCAGCATTCATGACAGCGCTTGTACACCCTGCTAGAATGCCCCTGCTCCGATGGTCCCATCTGACCCTGTTGTGTTCTTTGGGAAATGTGTTCATTAGTGTCCTGGCCTTTGCCGATGGGAAAATCCCTGATGAGTTGTCCTTGGAATCCTCACTGAAAAAAAATCACCTACAGACCATTTCAGTGCCTCAAATCCTTTTGAAGTGTAATAAGCTGTAGTGGATACATATATAGTAAAACAGCAAATAAGACATAAAAACACAAGTTACCTTTTGTGATGTTTTAACTAGAGTTAAGCAGTGACAGAGTTGCTAAAATAGTATTTCTTTCACTTCCAGGAACAGATTCATCTTTGCGTTTTCCCCAAGGCTATTGAAATAGTTATGAGATAGTCATTAAGCAAAGCTGGTGAAGAGATAATACGGACCCAGGTTTATCAGTTATGCAAAGTATACAGTTGTCCCTTGGTATCTAGGGGGGGTTAGTTCCAAGACCCCCAGAGACCAAAATCTGAGGGTACTTTAGATCATCTCTGCATCACTCAGAATACCTAATACAGTGCAAGTGCTACATAAGTAGTTGCTAGCATGTGGCAAATTCAAGATTTGCTTTTTGGAAATTCCTAGAATTCTGTATCCCCAAATAGTTTCAATCTGCTGGTTGGTTGAATCTGCCAATGCAGAAGCCACAGATGCAGGGGGATGACTGAACTCCACTGGATAAAGATCATGTAAATACTGACTTACACCTGAGTAAAACCTTTACAACAATTTGTTTAACCAACGGTCTGCTTTGCTTCTAAGGGCACACCCGGGAAGCCAAAGGCATCAGAGAAGCCCAAGGCATCAGAGGTAAATATCATAGCTGTGTATTTCCAGAAACAATTTTTTTAACCTCTAGCTGCAGCTTTCACATTTTAGAAATCTAAAATTCAGTGAATGCCTACCTTGTGCTTGGTCTGATGCCAAGGCATGTATATTAGTATATTATTTCTGTCTTCCCAAGAGCCACTCAACATAGGCAGTTCCATTTTCCAGATTAGAACATCATAGCTCAGAGAATACTCAGCACCTTGTATAACAGAGTGGAAGAAAATGGAGCTGTCAAGATTTTCCTGTTTTAAGATCTCTTTTATAATAGTTTGTTAGGAAAAGAATGCAGCAAGGCTTTCTTTGAACACATTTTCAGGGCTGTGGGGAAATAACCCACAAAGCATCTTTCCCTTGCTTCTCCAAAAAGCAAATCTTGATGGTTATTTCTGTTGATATCTCAGAAACCTGCAGGTGCCCAGGACCCCATTGATGCCCTCTCAGGGGACTTTGACAGCTGTCCCTCGACTACAGAAACCTCGACAGACACACCAAAGGTACTGGGCTTTTTCTTCTTGGCTTTTGTTTTTAATGTATCTCTGTACAAACAACACACACACACACATTATATAATTTTATACCGTAAAATAAACTGATTAATGCCCTAGGAAACTTGAAAAAAATTCTACTTCTCCCCAAACACCATTATTTGGTGTTATTTCTTGTCTTTTTGCATATGTAGGTTTTACATAATTATACTTAGATTCTATATATATATTATATAGAATATATATATTGTATATAGAATATTCTATATTCTCTACTTAGATTCTATATATAATACATTTCTTAAGAGTATATCATAAATGTTTTCCATGTTGCTTTATAAGCTCCGTTGCCACCATTTTTGATTGCCACACTATATTGGCTTGTAACAGTACTACTTTATCTGTGGTCATTTAAAAGGAGAGCAGTCCTTCACTGTATACACCATGCCCCTTGCCCTCTGGGCTTTCCTCCCCTTTTCTGCCCTGAGCAGCTCTCCTCCTTACCCCTCAGAGACCAGTTCAAGCATCAGCTGCTCCAGGAAGCTCTCCCTGTCTGCTTCTCCCTTCCCAGGTCAGGGGCTTCTCCTCTGCCATCCCTGCGCTGTGAGTTACCTGTCCCATGGGCCTCACTCCACTGAGCTGTGGGCTTTAGATAGCAGTCATGTGTCTGGTAGCTCTGTGGCCAGCATCAGCAAAATGCCTGGTGCATAGCAGAGGAGATCGAATGTGAATGGGGAAAAAAGTGTAATCCACCAAATAGGAGGAAAAGTGAAATGAGTGTCCTCCATTGTTATTTTCAGAATAAAATGCATGTGGTTTCAGCGGGTACTAAACATATTTCCCAGTCACTGAATTGCGAGTCTTCCCTATCTTGCGTGATTTAATTTCTAGATCACATCAGTATCCTATTTCTCAACTCCTAGAACCTCACCAATAATGCCTTTTTGGTGAATGGACTTTACTTTTGTATGTGACTGGCCCTAGCTCACTCTGGTTGCTTCCACTGTTAGATTATTCTTCCATGATTCTGAAAGCAGTGTCCTCTTGGCACATAGAAACCAGTCCTGATAGAACCAGGCTCTATTTTGATAAGCAAAATACAGTCTGAGTGCATCGTGAAAATTGGCAGGGCGTCAACGTGAGTCGCCTTTTCCTCATTTTTTTCCCTTCTTACCTCCCACTTTGAACACCTGTGTGTACATTCACTGTGGTTCAAAAAGTCATGACTGTGAAATACTCAATTTTTCATTATTTAAACTGGAGATTCCAGGCTCCTAAAAAGAAGAGTCTGGATCGATTTGCTTGCAGCAGCAGTTAATTGCTAGATGGAGTGTTGACCACAGCAGCTTCATTACATCTCCTCTGCTCTAGGACAAAGACAAGAAGCCTGCTTCCAGTGCCGAAGCACCTAGGAATGGCGGGAAAGCAAAGGATTGCACAAAGGTAAGTTCAAAGCTCGGTCATGTCCGACTGTTTGTGACCTTCATGGACTGTAGCCCGCCAGGCTCGTCCATCCATGGGATTTTCCAGGCAAGAGTACTGGAGTGGGTTGCCATTTCCTTCTCCAGGGCATCTTCCTGACTCAGGGATCCAACCAGGGGCTCCTGCACTGCAGGAAGACTCTACCATATAAGCCACCAGGGAAGCCCCCACCAGAGCAGTAAATAGATGACAAATGAGCTTGGCAATTACAGGGAACGGCACGTTCTTAGTCATTTACTTTCTGCTTGGGGTCTATTTAGAATAAGACCATTTTTAAGTACTATCTATACCTTAGAACGTCTTGCCAAAGAAACTGAAGTTTTAAAGATGTTTTTTTTTAATTATTTATTTTAATTGGAGGTTAATTCCATTACAATATTGTAGTGGTTTTTGCCATACATTGACATGAATCAGCCATGATATATATTATTTTTTAAAGTAATCGATACTTAAGTATCAATATTACTTATCAATAATCAGTATTCAGTAAGTATCAACTTACTGAAGGAACAAAGATTCGGAACACAATTGAAGCGTGCTGCATTGCCAGCCCTTGTCACACAAAGTCCCAGTGTCAGCTGTGCTAGTCTGGGGTGAGCGGAGGCCCTCTCCCTTCATCAGCCCCAAACGCCTTGCACTCCCTTGTTGCTACTCTCCCCTACCGTATGCAGAAAGCCTCGCCTTCTACTTAAAGAGAAAACCGAGGGTGCCTTGCAGGAAATAACCAAGACCCCTTCCTATCTTCCTCCTAATAAACCCACTCTCCCCTCCTTGTCTGCAGCCCCTTCTCTCTCTTTCTCAAGGGGTCACTAACTCTCTCCAGGCTTCCCTGGTTGCTCAGCTGGTAAAGAATCCACCAGCAATGCAGGAGACCAGGGTTTGATCCCCAGGTTGGGAAGATCCCCTGGAGAAGGAAAAGGCTACCCATTCCAGTATGCTGGCCTGGAGAATTCCATGAACTGTGTAGTCCATGGGGTCCCAAAGAGTCAGTCCTGAATATTCACTGGAAGGACTGATTCTAAAGCTGAAACTCCAATACTTTGGCCACGTGATGCAAAGAACCAACTCATTGGAAAAGACCCTGATGCTGGGAAAGATTGAAGGAGGGGGGAGAAGGGGACAACAGAGGATGAGATGGTGGGATGGCATCACCAACTCGATGGACATGAGTTTGAGTAGGCTCCGGGAATTGGTGATGGACAGGGAAGCCTGGCGTGCTGCAGTCCATGGGGTCGCAAAGAGTCGGACATGGCTGAGCAAGTGAACTGAACTGTCTCCAGTATCTCTGTCTCAATTCATCTCCTTTGTAGCACAAACATATTCAAGCTCTTTAACAACTCAAAGCCCTATTCCCTCCATCCCTTCACCTCCTTGGAAGATCTGTCTGTGACCCCTGCTCCCCCTCCTTGGGCTCCCCCTGAGAACAGCAGTGACATGCTGGTTGCTGTATTGTTTCCTTATCAGCCCTTAGTTTGCTTGTTCTCTCGGGGTGTGCTTTGGGACGTTAGATTTGATGCTGTAATGACTGAGACTTCGGGATGGGTGAATATTTTATAACTTCACCTGCCCAAAGACCCAGACTAACACTTCCTACCTCACATTTCCACTTGGATAAACATTGACAGTATAGATCCGTATACATTATTAGATCAAGTCTAAATTGCCACCAATTATTAAGAAAAAAGTCAACAGTTTGATTACGATGTTAGTCATCATAACAGCAAATTACGACATGTTAAAATATGTGTGCGTGGCAAAGGAGATGACACCACCAGAGAATGTAGTTTCTGTGAATCTTCGAACAGGAAAGTAGTATAGAGAACTAGAGAAGCTCTTACAGTCTCTGAGATCCAATATACTCATATTAAATACTAGTAGTCTTTCCTCCCAAGTGGTACCTCATTTTTCACATTGTTATAGAAAGCAGAACTGAGACTAATGAGCGGATCTGGTTTCTTAGAGCTGGGCGTTAAAGCAGCATGGCACTTTGAAAGTTTCCTATTATTAAAATGACTCAAACTGTGGTTAGGAAAGGGATGGAAGTTGGATTGGATAAACAACTTCTGGGTCCCCTCCAATTCTAAAACCGTAGTATTCAAATGGTTATGACTGTTAATTCCAATTATAACGAGAAATAAAAGATACAGGTCCAGAAATAATCCAGCTGCATCCAAACTCTTAAAAAGCAAGATAGTGAGTTCTGGTCCAAGGTGGTGATGTAGAAAAGATCAGCTCGCCTCGTACCATGGAAACACCAGATCTACAGCTGCATACACAACAATTTCCTCTAGGAAAAAACTCCTACAGTGATATGAATGACTCCTATCCATCAGGCCAATAAAAGAAGGCCAGCATTAAAGAAGGTAGAAGAGGCTGGGACAGACTCTTGACATAAATCCAGTCCCAACACAGTCAACTCACCGTCAGAAGGAAACTCAAAACTCAGAGCTTCTCCTGAGGAGCAAATTAGGTTGAACCCCCACGGCAGCACCCCAACATTTAAAGACCACCTGAGAAATGAGCACACAAAACCTCTAGCTTTGGGAAGCCAATGGAGCTTGTGTCCAGAAGGCCACAGCAAACTGAGGAAAGCTTCTTCAAGAGCTCATGAGCTCAGATGCACCCGCCCCCCCAACCAAGCAATCAGAGCTACAGTTCTTAGCCGGCCACTATCCCCAGAGTGCTGCACAGACCACAGACCAAAACACGCCCCAGCTTTCTGTGTAAGAGGTCTCCTTGCTTGTCCTGAAGCTCCGCTGTGCGAAGCAGGCTTCCGATTTGGCAGAAGATGCCCAGATGTGCTCTTAGGAGACATCAGCTGGGTGCTCACCACCACTGAGCTATTTCTCCATCTCACTCCAGGCCACCAGTATCTCCCAGAAAAGGGGCTTTGACGCTTACCTAGAGGCCAAATTTTTGTAACTGCCCCCCAGAGGGATACTTCCTGATCACCTGCTGTGGCCCTTCAAGACTATTATGTTTGTATATTGAACCAATGAAGATAAAATAGGCTGCTTACAGTGTTTGGAGATAATCAAGAGTCAGGGCAGGGTTTACCAGTAAAGTTCATCTGCTACACGAGGCTACTCCTTCAAGACTGGGAGAGGTGGCTGTTTTATCTAATGCACACAGACCAACACAGAGAGTCAAAGAAAATGAAGAAGTGGAAGAATACATTCCAAACGATTAAAACCGCAGGATAGAAACCTTAATGAAGCGGTTTACCTGATGAGTTCAAAGTAACAGTCATAAAGATGCTCACCAAACTTGGGAGAAGAATGGATGAACACAGTGAGAACTTCAACAAAGATATAGGAAAAATACAAGAAAGTAACAGACAGTCACAGAGCTGAAGAAGACAGTAGCGGAACCAAAAAACACACTGGAGAGGTTCAACAGCAGACTAGAAGCAGAAGTACGGATCCAGGAACTCAAGGACAGAGCAACGGGACTCACCCAGTCAAAGCAGCAAAAAAAAGATAGCCAAAAAGACTTATCAGACAATATCACGCAGACCCACACAGATGAACATTTGCATTATAGGAGTCCCAAAAGGAGAAGCAAGAGAGAAAGAGACCAAGAACTTATCGACATAAATAATGGCTAAAACCTTCCCTAACCTGGGGAAGGAAACGGACATTCATAACCAGGAAGCCCAGATGCTTTCAAATAAGAAGAATCCAAAGACACCCACACCAAAGACACATTAAAATGTCAAAAGTTAAAGACAAGGAGAGGAATTTGAGTATACCAAAAGAAAAACAACTTTTTACATACAAGGGGCCTCTGTTAAGACTCTCAGCAGATTTTCAACAGAAATTTTGCAGGCCAGAAAAGGAGTATCATGATATATTTTCAAAGTGCTGAAAGAAAAAAACGCCAAGAATATTCTCTTCTTAGAAAAACTGTCATTCAGGAAAAAAATTTTCCCGATAAGCAAAAGCTAAAGGAGTTCATCACCATTAAACCAGTTTTACAAGTAATGTTAAAAAGACTTCTTTAAGCTGAAAAGGGTGCTAATTAGTAATGGGAGAACAATCAAAGTACAAATCTCACTGGTAAAGGTTAATATACAGCAAAATTCAGAATAATTTAATGTAAAGGTGGTGTATTAATCACTGATAAAGCTAGTAGGAAATTTAAAAGACAAAAGTAATTTAAAAAACAGCTAACTATAATAAGGGATACACAAGATTAAAAAGACATAAAATGGACATCAAAAACAAAACATGAGGGTGATGAGTAAAACTGTAGAGCTTTGGAATGCATTTAAACCTAAGTGATTGTCAACTTAAAACATAACTGTAACCCTTATGGTAACCACAAAGTAGCTGCACGAAAACCTTTGGTAGATACACGAAAGAGAAAGGAACCTACTGTAGGAAATCATCAAATCACAAAAGGAGAGAGCCAGAGAAAAGAGAGCAAAGAAACTACAGAACAGTCAGAAACAGTTCACAGAATGGCAATACGTACACACTTATTAATAAATACTTTGAAAATAATGAGCTGAACTCCCCAGAATACAGAGAGGCAGAATGGATAAAAAAAACATGACACATCTATGTATACTGCCTATAAGAAACTCACTTCAAATTTAAAGACAGACTGAAAGTGAAGAGATGGAAAAATAAGCCTTGCAAGTGGAAACCAATGATGTTGGCCTTCAAACAAAAAACGAAAGTCTAGAGTAAAACATTTAGAATCACTTAAGGTTATTTTTAGTTTATAAACTTCAAGGGGAAGAATTCAGTGTTTGGACTAAATAAAATACTCAAAAAGGACTATCTTATTTTCCCCTGCTAACTGCCATCTTTTACCTTTTTAAATCTGAAAAACATTTTTCCTCATAAAGCTCTTCTGGTTGATCAGTTTGGGGTACTCAATACAGAAAATAAAGAACTCATTGATGGTTTTTGCTTGTCCTTTTAGGCAAAGGAGGAAACTTCCAAGCCAAAAGCTGATGGAAAAAGTACAAGTTAAAGTTCACACTATTTGGTAAGTTGGGTGTTTGTCACAAATGAAGACCACTGTACCTTCTACCAGCCCGTGTGTTATAGGTGAGAGAAACTAAGTCCATTTCTTGAGTATTTCATGTTCTCTTTATGCTATTGGCAATGAAAGGGACACTGAAATCTGTAGAGTAATTCCCTGAAAAGCAATAAATGGTGCTTCCAGAATGTTTAAAAATATTAATCTTGTAATTAAAAGCTCTTTAAAATATGAGGCCAGGCTTTTAAACAAAATGACCATCTAAGTCTAGTTGACTCTTTGAAACCCAAATGCTCATGACTGCAGGTTACTGTGGCAAAGCAAAATTGACAAGTTACATCTTATGGTGAAATGGCCTTACAATCTAGATATTACCCAAAACACTTGTGGGGTGAGGAGAAGTGCACGCCTACGGTCTGATGGTAATTGCAGGGTTTTGAGAATAGGGCAAAGGAAAAGACTGATAACTTGTGATCATCTTAGTTTTAGAAAGTAAAGCCCTGTGTTTGATTCTACTTTACAGTAACTGAAGAGCTGGTTTGGATGAGGGAGACTCTGACATCTGTCTTGAGAGCTAGGCCCTTATTAATGTCAAAGAGAAGAGGTCTTATTCTAAATGACAAAAGCATATAACTACTTGCTGCAAAAAAATCTAAAAGAAATAACAATGTAGATTAAATTGGATTGGGCTCTCTCACTGTGATTCACTTTTATTTCCTGTAGACGAAGGTATACTGATTAGAACTGCTCCAAAGATTTTCTCCAAAAAAAAAAGTTCTTCTAATTTTCTACTCTAATATCTGCTTAAAGTAAATGCCTCCTTAGATTTATTATGCCTGTAATAAGAAAATAACCTATCAAATGGTTCACTGGATTTTCTTCTTTGAATTTTTCAAGGTATCTGCATATAAAATCTTCAGCGGGTAGATGGTGACTTCTGAAGAAGAAAAGGCTTTGATAACAGAAACAATTTCTGGGTGGCTTGGAGACAGTGGTATTTGCTGAGTCTTTTGACCTCCTAAACATTGTCTGTTATTCTTTTCCTGAAAAGAAACTGAATTTGTCTGGTTCACCTGTGTTATTCTACTGAGTATTGATAAACTTTAAATTTTTAAAAATTGCCTTCAGTTGGGAGAGAAAGGAACTTTATATTTCTAAGAGATACATTTGATAGTTTCTTAAAGCAGCACACAAAAAAGGAAAAACCTTTGCAAACTTTTGCACATTCTCCCCACAGTGCCTGTAAATCTCATTAGCATTTTCAATTTGCACTTATTTTTGTTGTTAGCATTTGGAAAACGATGCCTCACGTGTTCTTCAGTGTTCTGATTTCTCATGACCCCTTTCCTCTTGGACTTGTGGACTGTGTTTGATGTTTCTTTGGGTTGTTGTTTATAAGTCAGTCATAAAATACTGTGCATTGGGCACATGTCTCCTCTTGAGCTGCTAATCGTAGAGACCCTGGACAGACCAGGAAGCACCGCATCCCCCTTTCAGGTTGAACTTCTCTTTGCCAGAGGTTAGGACTTCCGCACCTTGTCCGCAGAGACCCACCGGGACTTGACTCAAGTCAGAAGAGCAAAACGCAGACTCTGTCACTGCATAGCAAGTTTCAAGAATAACAAAACCTAATGCTTAGAATACTCACATGGCTTGATCTCTGCCGCAGTACTGCCTTAAGCTGGGCTTGCCATCCTCTCTCTGTGAAACCGAGCAGCCGCTGTTAGCACAGAGCCATTGCCACGTCAGTCTTGCGCTGTACAGCATGTGGCTTAATGGAAGTTGGGTTTATTGCCAAAAACAAAAACAAACTTCTGCTTAAAAATAAAGAAAAAAGATCTTTTTAACATTAAAAAAATAATCTGTTTTTTTTTCCCCCATAGCCATTTAAGAACTAGGGAGGGTCTGATATCCGACAACTTGGAAAGGTTTCTCATATTTTTCTGAATGGTTGATGAACATAGCACTGATGAAATTAAATTATCAAAATCCCATCTTCATTTTCTGATAGTGAACGCAGGAAAAGATATCAGGTACACATCATAAAACTGATTTGGAATTCCTGCTTTCAGAGAGTACAGCCTTCCTTAGCATCTGTTTAAACTATTTCTTAGGACTTGGCAATTTCACTAAAAATTAGTAGTATCACTGATACTGTCTAATGGGGTAGGAGGCAAGCAAAATAACAATACTATTCATAATGGGTATCCAATTCTATTAATACTAACAATTCTCTTTAAAAATCATGCATATGCCTGAGATTGCAAACTTCATCCACTTCAAATGCTCTGTCTTCATCTCATGAGAGGTAAAGGCATTATTAGTCTAAATCTGGGAAAGATAAGCCAGGATTATGGTAATTTAAACAGACCTTTTCAAGGCACTAACAAGAAAATAAACACTTTTCCTGAGGGATTTTAACTATGTGTCTGTAAGTAGTACAAAGTTGTTTAAAAAAAAAAATGAAACCTTTGACATTGACAGATGTGTTTGCAAAGATATGACTCCAGTATTACTAATTTACATGCATATATCAAGTGTTTTTTTAATTACATACCAAATCCAGAGATTTTAAGAAATGCCTGTAAAAGTAAACATTTATTTAAGGTTCTCTGAATATGCCTTTTGTTTATTCAAAATGTCTTCAAGACTTGGGTGTCTGCTGGTAATTAATGATGAACTGAGTAAGCTACAGGATCTAAATCAGTCCTTTTTACCCATCTAATTCGCAGTAAATAATTGCAAATACTTGCTTAGAGGTAAATAACATTTTTTATTACCAAAAAGGGTTTTGCACATTGTTGCGGTGATGTGTGTCTCTTTAGAAAACGGACTTCTCCAAAAGCAAATGAAAATAGGTTCCTCAGGTGACCAAAACGGAAAACCACTATGTCCATGTTTCATTACTCAAGATACAAGATGCAATTAAAGGAAAGTATTTTACATTAAAATCTTGGCTTTGTATGTTTTTTAGAAGGAAAACACCTGGGGGGTAGAAATGACCAGTGATTTCTGTTTTTTCGTTCTTAAACCATGAAGTCAGGCAGTATATATAAAAATGGAATTATAAACACATTTATGTCCTGAAAAGACCTTCTATTCCATAGTGTGTTAGAACACATTGACATTTTTCATATCCTATTTCTTTATCTTAAGTTTTGCAATATATTAAACTCATAAAAGATTTCAACTCCAACAACACCATACCTGGTCTTCGCTTAGGCTGATATAAGCAAGTCGTTTCCATTTCACAGTAGCTTACATTTAGTAGAGTCTGCAGTGCTCACTCGGAGAAGGCAATGGCACCCCACTCCAGTACTCTTGCCTGGAGGATCCCAGGGGCAGAGGAGCCTGGTGGGCTGTGGTCCATGGGGTCACTAAGAGTCAGACATGACTGAGCGACTTCACTTTCACTTTTCACTTTCATGCACTGGAGAAGGAAATAGCAACTCACTCCAGTGTTCTTGCCTGGAGAATCCCAGGGACGGAGGAGCCTGGTAGGCTGCAGTCCATGGGGTCACACAGAGTCAGACACAACTGCAGCGACTTAGCAGCAACAGCAGCAGCAGTGCCCACTGGCAATAAACAACAAGTTATTTAGGGATTATAAACCAGACCATCTCAACTTCTGTCAGCCCCATCTCCTCCTACCTTCAGTCTTTCCCAGCATCAGGGTCTTTTCAAATGAGTCACTTCTTCAACGGTTGGATGGCATCACCGACTCAATGGACATGAGTTTGATTAAATTCCGGAAACTGGTGATGGACAGGGAGGCCCGGCGTGCTGTAGTCCATGGGGTCACAAACAGTCGGACAGGACTGAGCAACTGAACTGAACTGAACTGAAACCAGACCAAATAAGAAACAGGGAGGGAAGCATTGCCTACCGAAGGATCAATAGCCCTCAGGTTCAACTTCCAATGAAAGGTTTCTCTCCTAGACCTGAAAGCACTCTGCTTTTTCAGAAGGGACACTGCTGGTCAGTGGCCTTGAGGAAACAGATGGCACCCTCTAATTAGGATTATCTCAGGAGGGGTCTGTGGAAGGTGTTTGTGGAGTTTTTGTTTTGTTTTGTTTTTAACAAGAATATGAGCAGGCTGTATGAAAACCACAAGTCCAGACAGGACTAATGAAAGCCAGGCTTCCACTTCTCCCTGCAGAGTTGAGAGAAGGAAGCATCTTACTAGCACAGAGATGCAGAAGGCTGGTGGGAAAGAGGGCCACCTCCCTGGAGCTGAGCCCTTCGGCTGGAGGCCAGCCTGAGGCTACCTGCAAGGGAGGGGGCAATAAAGACCCTCACCTGCTCTCTCCCCAACCCCAGCTCTGATCTGCCCTCCTGGGAGTGCAGCCGAAGCTGGAGGACAGGGAAGCCTCGTGATGTGGCCGGACAGGTCTGCCCCTGGGCAAGCAGCAAGCGGGAGAAAGTTGGATGGAGAGGGGGCATTCTGGCTCAGTGAGCGCCCCAGGGGTTCATGGTTCAGTAGTCATCACTGTTGAGTCTTCTCAGGAGACTGATGCAGCAGCGTACGAATGACAAACGTGTGGGGAGCAGGGGTGTGGAGACCACGGGGCTTCAATATACAATATAAGAAGAAAAAGGAACTTTACTTCTCCACAGTAGGGAACCCCCGACCTGGGTGTACATTTCGGGGTCACACCTATAATGGAACATGTGGTGGCAGCAACTCCCTGAGGAAAACGTGAAGCAGTGGTCTTCACGAAAAGGAAGGAGTGCAATGAATTGAAGGGGCAAGAAGCATCTTCAGTGGGTGCCAAGCTGGCCCATCTCCACTTCAAAAATATTCACATTCAACAAAAGTTTGCAGATTACACATCACAGGAACCAACCAAGAGCCGAACCATTATAGCAGATTAAGCTTCTCATTTTGCAGCCACGCTCTGATCTTATCAAAATTCTTATCCATCCAACGTATGTTTTCCTCGATAGTTTCGATGGTTTGTTGAACACAACGGAGCTGAGACCCGTTTTCCTTCAAAGAGCTGAAGAATTCTTTTACCTTGTGGGGGAAAAATCAGGCTTTTAAAATTTTGTTTTCAGGTTACACAAATGTAAGTTCAGGCTAGTTAAAACTGAAGCCAGAATTCCAGCATTTGTCAAAATTCTACAGAGAAGGCAGGGCCAGGTGTCTGGATACGATTATGTACATAAACTTGAGCTCTGAAATGAGCTCATGCCTCATGATGTCAAGCGTTGTGTTTTTTGTTTTTTTTTTTTCTCTCTGCAGCTTTTTAAAATTTATTCACAGTTGCCAGATTCTAAAAGACTTTGGGGTTTACCATTTTATAATTAAGTTTTAATCTTGTGTATCTATTTTATGTGTCGTCTGTGACATATGCACTGATGCAAACTTAACATTTTTAAACGTGTCTGAAAAAAGCAGAATGTGCAGAATCTCTTCTTTGCCAAGCCAAACAGTTTCAGCCACATAAAGTGCAGTCTTTCTCTATGGCCCTGGCCACGTATGTTATTATAGAAACACTGCAGGGAGTGGGGTTCTTAGCAAGTTATGGTGGTAATACCCCAAACCTTGCCAATTTTTTTTCTCCTAATCCACAATTGATGTATTGTTCCCTCAAGATAAAATCCACACATTCCCCACGGTTTTAGAGAGATAAGAGTTGTTTGGCTATCTCCTCGAAAATATCTGCTGTTGTTTCTCTGCTGGGTGTTTTATCCCCTTTAAGCTCACAGGAGGAATAGGTTGGCTTGGCAACAGCATTGACCATTGTGCTACTCTCTCTCACCGTCAAGGGTTCTTAACTTTTTCCCATAAATTTTCACAGCATTAATCCATCAATTTTTGATTTCGTAGACAGGAAGCAAGTCTCGGCCAAGATGTTTTATTTATTCAGCATGGATTCCAGACAGTTAATTCCTTAAAAACCCATGTCATAATCATAAGTTTGGGGAGAGGAGGTGGGGAAGAATAGGCTTTTGAAAGATCAAATTCCAATTTTAAATGATTCAGGGTTGTTTTAAAATTAAATCTCAGTAGAACTTTTCAGCGAGCTGAAGGCATGCCTTCCCGCTATAACAACCTAGAGAACACCCTGCTTCACTGTCCTGCCTTAAATTGTAGCTCAACCTACTGTTTTTCTATCAGAATTCAAGGTTAATTAATATGCTATTTAAAAAAATCACTCTGGGCAATATCCTTCGATAAACCATCAAGGAAAAAAATATGAAAAAGAAAATGTGTGTGGCTGAGTCACTTTGCTATGCAAGAAAAATTAACATTGTAAGTCAACTATACTTCAATAAAATGTAAAAAATTTAAAAATCACTCTAGGCACACTTTAGTCAAACCACATCAACGGTTTTACTAATTGGTCAAATTAATTAGTCCTAAAGAAGCTTAACACAATAGTACTAAAAGATACCTATAAGAGCTCTAATAAAGCCGGTTGTTAACCCCTGCCTTTCAACTTTTCCGGACCCAGATTTATCACTCCTATCTTCATCTGCCTTGGGAAATCCAGCATCTCAGCTGAGGACATAGATGATTCACACTTGCCTCCTTGAGAACATTTTCTGTGCAATAAGCAGCCTGATCTATGGGTGGAGTAAATGATTAACTTCTCCAGGACTCAGATTGCTCATCTGTAACACTGCAGAGTGATGGTGAGGATGCCGTTGTGTAATGTGGGTGAAGTGCAGAACCTAAAGCCCAGAGGGTGTACCAGGGACTCACCCACATCCGTTTCTTCATGAACACTGACTCTGCTACTTACTCACTCCTCTGGCTTAATTACTGCACGACACTGAGGATGAGGCCATGAGTCAGGCAAGCACCCTGTCCTCACGGAGCTTACAGTCTGCCAGAGGAGATAAGAAGTGAACTAGGATGACTCTGCACTGCAGTGGAGGAAAATAAGCCCAGGCCATGATCGCAACTGGGGAGGAGGTGGCCTGCCTTTGACAAAGTGGTCTGCAGAGGTAATGACACTTGAGCTCGGGCCTCTAAAACGAACCTTCCCAGTCTAAAGCTGGGGACAGAGCAAGCCAGGAAGAAGAAGGAAAAAGTGCGGAGGCTTCGAGCTGGGAGAAACACCCAGTGGGGCCCAGGAGCAGAGGGAGGCTGAGTGGCTGAGACGAGGAACACAGAAGTGTGCGGGAATGAGCCGAAGAGGTGGGCCGGGGCCAGGTCATCGCGGACTCACCCACACGGGAAGGAGAGGTTTGAGACGTTAAGAGCAACGGGCGAGAGTTCCAAGAAAGGGTCAGTCCGCCATGGGTTGGTTTTCAGGATGGAAAATGGTTTGGTGCTGGCCAAGTGGCAGGAGGAAGGCCAATCAGGAGGTTATCACTGTAGACCCAGGCAAGAGATGAGAAAGGCTTGGCTGCGATAAGAGCAGCGAGGCGCAGAGAGGATGGACAGCCAGAAGCAGAGCCAACAGGACTCAGGAGGAAGTGGAGGCAAGGGGAAGGAAGGGCTCGGGATGGTGCCTGCATTTAAATGTCAGCACCACACGTCCCATTCTGATAATATGTCAGGCTCTTTCATTTACATGTCCTGAAGCAGGGGTTTTGTACCTGATGCTTCCTCTGCACACAACACTCTCCTAAACGTCTCCATTTCCGTCTGCACCTGCTCACACGCCCACTCGTCATCCCACAGAACAGCATCATCCCTTACCCACTCAGTCACTTTCCTTCCCCTTCCTTATTCATCTTCAGGGCATATAACTACCCGACATAGGCTGATGTGTCCCTGACTGTCTGATTCTCCTGGTAGAATATAAGCTCTGTGAGGACAGGGACTTTGTATATCCTGTTTCATCACTGTAGCCCTGACACCTAAAACCATAACTGCTGGAGAGTAAGAATGAAATATGTCTTGAATGAATTAATGAGAAAATAAATGAATGATCAATCAATATATGAAATCTTTTGTTGCTACACATCGTCACAGCCCCTGGCTGGTTCTGCAGTCATCACACAGAGTATGTCTGCCGTAGACCTCACTAGAAGGTCAAGCTTGAATTATTGTGTGCAAGTTAATTTTACAAGCCTGGGTGAGACTACTGAAAAACTGGAGAAATAAGGGGTGTCATATTTCTTTTTCATTTTTCAAAGCAGTCTCTATCAAGTTAGATCATGGAACTACACAACTGAACCATTCCTAAAAAAGTGAATATTAGGCTCTTGGCTTTTATCTAAACGCTACATTTTTCAAGCCATGTAAAATGTGTTCTACAACTTTACCATAGAGAACAAACACTGTTAGAGGAGAGCCAGGCTTCCCAGGTGGCTCAGTGGGTAAAGAATCTGCCTGCAGTGCAGGAGTTGTAGGAGCTGAGGGTTTGATCCCTGGGTTGGGAAGATCCCCTGGAGAACAGCATGACAACCCTCCAGTATTCTTGCCTGGAGAATCGCACGGACAGAGGAGCCTACAGTCCATAGGGTCGCAAAGAGCTGGACACAACTGAAGTGGCTGAGCACACACACATGCACCACAACAAAATGACCCATTAAGACTGAAGTTTGCTTTTGTGGAAACCTTGCATGTTCCATGGGTCTCTCTTGCCTGACAATAACTCATACTGTTTTCTCATCTTTCCTTGGCTGCTAGGAAGCTGTGATAAATGTAGAGTACAACTGCAATAAATTGTCCTCAGCATAAATCCCTCATAAAATTACCTCTTTCTGAACATTATGCAGCTTTTTGTTAACATTGCTTTATATATAGACCTTACAAGTGGCCTAAAATTCTTTCTGAAAGTAGATAGTACATAAAGTAAGTAATGGGAAACCATGAGCTTGAATAATGGAGAACCTAGTTTCCAGACCGGCCTCTTTCAAAATAACGTAGATGATCACTTCAGTCACTTATTCCTCCAATAATCACTTTTAATATCCTAAACAGGGATTAGCGGAGAAGGCAATGGCACCCCACTCCAGTACTCCTGCCTGGAAAATCCCATGGACAGAGGAGCCTGGTAGGCTGCAGTCCATGGGGTCACGGAGAGTCGGACATGACTGAGTGACTTCACTTTCACTTTTCACTTCCCTGCATTGAGAAGGAAATGGCAACCCACTCCAGTGTTCTTGCCTGGAGAATCCCAGGGACGGGGGAGCCTGGTGGGCTGCCGTCTATGGGGTCACACAGAGTCGGACATGACTGAAGCGACTTAGCAGCAGCAAACAGGGATTAGATGTCTAAAGTAATTTTTTTTAAGCCCTAAAATTTCCAGTGTCAGAGCTAAGACTTCTATGTATGGGGAGAGGAACAGCTTACAATTATTTGTAACTGATTTTTTGCTAAAATCAAAACCACCATACTGAACAAAACACACATCCAGAAAGAACATGTACTCAGTGACAAAATTCACTTCTAACTCAGCAGGCCCTTCAAGTATTTTGCTGATCCCCTATTTATCAGATAACCTAGTAGCTAACTGTCACTTAGGTTTAAAAAGAAATATTTTTATTTATTTATTTTTTTACCTCTTCGAGCCGTGCTCTTGTTGAGAACTGATCTGTTGTTCCCGTTACCATGTAGGCTATGGAATTTGAGCCAAGTTCAAACCTAGAAATAGAAATTGTCAAAATGTATTATGAAGTATTTGCTCATTCTATATGTACTTTTAAGTGCCTCAACAAATGTTATAGCAATCCACCAAACACTAGTTAGGCATGAAAAAGATACAACATGATCCTTAGCTCCAAGGGGCTAAGATCTAGTTGTAAAAAATAAACGCACCAGCCACTGAATAAAAGCTAAAGTACCCAAAAGAAAATGACACAAGTAATAAGTGCTACTTATAAAGGCAGATGCAATGCGCAAGTACTAAATAGAAGACTTGGATTGAACTGTGCAGAAGAAGGCTTCATATAGTTCACAGGGTACAGGAAGAGATTATTCCACGTGGCATGAAAAACTTGACCACCCAGATCCACTAGTTAGCACTGAATTAGAGTTTCATATTTTCTAAGGATATTTTGGGTACCTCTATCTCCTATCTTCAGTCAAAAGAATCCCTTTGGATAACCCCTGATACCTGACAAACTCGGCTAAAACACAGCGAGGTTCAGGAATTTTTCCCAGTCACGGCACAGTTTTTGGCACGACTTACTTTTGCACAAGTTTGTTCCAGTTTTCCCTCAGAAACTGCCAGGCCAACGGATATCCCACTGGGTTTCTGCCAATAGCTCTAAGAATATCTGGAAACTCTTGAGTTTTTATTACATCTCCCTTAAAACTTTGATCTAGTAGCCTAGAATGATTAAGAGACGTGTTAGCAATGAAGAGGCCCTGGAAAAAGTTCTGAACTTTTTAATACAATGATTTGTGAAAGAAAAAAAAGCTGAGAAACTCACTATAGCTACATAATAATAAAAACTAACATTTATATTTACAACACCCCTTCTCATATATTCTCTCTTTTTGCTCACAAGTGGCTAAATAAGGATACCAAGTATATATTTCTAAATGTGTTAAAGATACACAAATACATACTCCTCAAAATATTTTTCCTAACACTCGCTGCTCCCTAATTATTTACCATACACATTAGATGTGCACTCTCCTGCATAAATGTTCCCAGCAGAAAACACGGTTCCTGGCCAAGAGAACGAAAATAGATGCCAGAAGGATCTGCTCTCATTTAGTTCCTCTTGGCTACATGAACATGAATGAATTACTCACCACTGAAGCTTTTCTTTATTTTGGCTGATACAGAGAGCAAATTCAATTTGGTTTTTCTCAGTACTGGACAATGACGACTGGTATTTACTATAAAGAAAATCCCATCCTTCGAGGGTCTGGGCCCCCACGGCAAACACTGCCAAGGTCACATCGTTGGGCAGGCTGTGGAAAAGAACACACCAGGAGAGAGGCTGGGATGAAGGAAGTGTGTTTGCATGCAGGAGACTTACTTATGAAGTGATAAACTGTTCCACAATCAGAGATGTGTGCTTGAAAATATAAATAAAAACAACCTCTTTCCTTCAGTAACATTTTATGAAAGAGGCAAGAAAGAGTAACTGAAATTAGGTTTTAAGTAGCTTTCTCAAAAATATACTGTGAAATGCCACTTCTTTAAATACATCTGTTTCTAACATACTTGAATGATGCCAAGTGACTCAATAGGTAGTCACTTTTCAAGACAAAAGAAAAAAAATTCAAACTAGACTTAAGATGAAGTCTATGAACAAAAGTCAGGAACCCAAAAGGACCACTGTTTGCAGGCACTTCTTTAAATGGAAGTGCGTATGTTGTTAGCTTAGTATTTCCTGCATGGGATTTAAGCCACAAATGTAAAAGGACTTGGTCCCTGCCCCGTATCCCTCTGTGTCCCCTCCCCACCTGTCTGGAGCTTGAGAGGCCTGAAAAAGCTCTGATGAGAGGCACTGCCTCTCTTCCTGTCCAGCACAGCTGTCTCAGTCTAACAAGGTTTTGTATCCTTGTGTGTGTGTGTGCACGTGCACGCACTCAGTCATGTCTGACTTTGCCAGGCTCCTCTGTCCATGGGATTATCCTGGCAAGAATACTGTAACAGGTTGCCACTTTCTACTCCAGGGATCTTCCCAACCCAGGGATAGAACCTGTGTCCCTTGCGTCTCC
The DNA here is from genome assembly GCF_027580195.1 of Bos mutus. Classification (NCBI taxonomy): domain Eukaryota; kingdom Metazoa; phylum Chordata; class Mammalia; order Artiodactyla; family Bovidae; genus Bos; species Bos mutus. Next base: position 27,402,509 of record NC_091623.1, read on the forward strand.
TGCACTGGCAGGCAGGTTCTTTACCACTAGAGCCACCTGAGAAGCCACCTTTGTATCCTTGAAGTGAAGTGAAAGTTGCTCAGTCGTGTCCGACTCTTTGCCACCCCATGTCACTCGTGTGAGAGTCATGTCACACTTTTCCACCTAGTCCATGGAATTCCCCAGGCAAGAATACTGGAGTGGGTAGCCTTCCCTGCTCCAGGGGATCTTCCCAACCCAGGGATCAAACCCAGGTCTCCTGCATTGCAGGCGGATTCTTCACCAGCTGAGCCACCAGGGAAAACCAAGAATACAGGAGTGGGTAGCATATCCCTTCTCCAGCAGATCTTCCCGACCCCAATAGAACTGGGGTCTCCTGCATTGCAGGCAGTCTTTACCGACTGAGCTATCAGGGAAACCCAAAAGAAAGGATTATCTGGGGCCAAGTGAAACTCACTCAGTTGTGTCCAGACTCTTTGTGACCCCATGGACTATACAGTTCATGGAACTCTCCTGGCTAGAATCCTGGAGTGGGTAACCTTTCCCTTAGCTCCAGGGGATCTTCCCAACCCAGGAATCAAACCCCAGTCTCCCACATTGCAGGCAGATTCTTCACCAGCTGAGCCACAAAGGAAGCCCTTTTGTATCCTTAGCTATACAAAACCCCAGTAAATATTCTAATCCCATTCTAACTGTTCAGATATTTGACTTTTATGCATAGAAGTTTCCTCTTAGCATTTCTTTGAGCAGACAATTGAGAGGGGCATAGATAAATCTAAAAGAAAAAAATATATATATTTTCCCCAAAGAGCACAAGAGTCTTATCCATACTTGTTTCTTTTTTGCCCCCAACATTGAGTCATAATGATGGAAAACAGAAAAGATACCCCTTACATGAACAAACTAGTTGGTCAAAAAAAACAGACCTGAGGTTTCCACCGGCTTCCTGCCACTGTCTGAAATAGCCTTCTGCCTTCTGCACGCAGGGCTGGTACTTGCGCACGCAGGCGAGGAGGAGCAGCTGACTCCGCAGCATTCGCTCCGAGACGGAGCCCTCATCCGTCCACGTCTGCTTGTCAATGAGGTCCCTCAGCAGCCTGATGAGAAAGGCCTGTGGGAAAGCCACACCGGTCACCAGTCATCTCGTGGTTTTATAGAACTCAGTACACCCTCGGGTGATGGGAATTGCTTCTTAAAGCTTAGGCCAACTCAGATTTTCAAAACCATGCGGTTTGGTTTCTATTTAATTATAAAAGGGGTCAAAAGCAAGAAATGATGCACGATTCGAGTATTTTCCTAACCATCTTATAAACATATACTTAGTCTACTTAAAATCAGGATGGGCTGTCACTTTCAAAACACAGTAAGAGAGACAGTCGATGTGACGTTTTGAGAGCAAATTATACAACAAGACTTCATGACATTTTACCAAAAGTAACAACTGTGTGCCTCCTGCTTAAGTACCTGAGTCCCAGAAAATCTTAAGAGCAACCATCACAATACAGAAGTAAAATGACAAAAAGAATTAGCCACACAAGGGAATGACAAGCCCCTGAAACTTAAGAAAAGGATCTGACAGTACCATGCCTGTTTTTAGTGCCAAAATAAAACTGAAATCTTCACGGGTCAACTCAGATATGGAGATAATGGCGATTTTCTTTAAAATATGTCAAGACATGTATAAAATATACACCGTGGTAAGAAATCTTTTCCACATCCACACCAAAGCAAACCGGTTATCTAAAACTATTCAGTTTATTCCAGCCTTTTACCTTGAATTGAGTTTCCACTTCATTCATCTCTCTCTTCTCCATTAACTTATACATCGGTATCAGCTCATTCAAACCTTGAAACACTGGCATGATTTCAGTTTCATGCTTCAGGTACAAGGTTAAATCCAAGGCTTTTTCAATTGACAGCTTTCCAATGCTGGTCAAGAGACACCGGGGTTAGCAGTTTGAAAGAAAAATCCAGGAAATCAACTATTTGCTTCAAAAGTTATTTTAACAAGCTTCCAGCAAAATATTCAGTCAGATACAGACAACTCCTTACAGATAATGACCTTTATTCTAATAGCTTTCCTGTCAAACATAACACATGTGGCATTTTGCACTGTGAAGGAACTTTCTCGAATAGCAGAGCTAGGGTTCACCAGCTCTGCTAGTTGTGGTTAAGACACAATGGCAGCAGGTCAGCATCTGTCCCTCTAGGAAACATCGAACCTTGCTGGACTGCCAGTGTGAAACGGGAACTGTGACCAAAGATCCCTCAGGAAGCTTCACCAGAGAGGCTGCCACTCAGTCAGCAGTATGAGTCCCTGGAGTTAACACATCCTGGTCTCCGTTTCAAACAGAAACTGAATATAAGAACAGAATTTTGGACTCTGTGGGGGAAGGCAAGGGTGGGATGATTTGAGAGAATAGCATTGAAACATGTATATTATCACATGTGAAACAGATCGCCAGTCCAGGTTCGATGCATGATACAGGGTGCTCAGGGCTGGTGCACTGGGATGACCCAGAGGGTTGGGATAGGGAGGGAGGTGGGAGGGGGGTTCAGGATGAGGGACACATGTACACCTGTGGCTGACTCATGTCAATGTATGGCAAAACCAGTACAATATTGTTAAGTAATTAGCCTCCAATTAACATAAATCAATTAAAAAAATTTTTTACAAATAAAAAAGAAACTGAATATACATCTAAAAAATTCATCATTATAATGAGAGTTGGTCTTAAAAGCCTCAGTGGTAGGGTACACACTCACATAAGTAAACGCAGTGATTTAAGCAGCGGTGCACTTCGGAGGGGAATATATTCAGGCAGGCAGAAACGGCTTCATACGCAACCCCTATCTTTACCCCCCACTGATTTCTGTCACTGGAAGAACTCAACATTTTAGAGCAGAGAGACATGGAGCTGAGAATTACAGTATTCTCTCCCACTTGGGGGATTCCTCTTGAACGTCACTTCTACCTAAAGAGTGAAGAAGTTTGAGTTTTAGGCATGGGGAAGATTTCCTGAAAAGCCAGTGTTATGGGGGAAAAAAAAAAGTGAACATTATCCTCTCCCACTCAAAGGTCATTTGGCTGGACCATGTCCTATGAGCTGCATGCCATAAAGATGCTGTGACGTCCAGGCATCCAGTTTGGGTAGCGTGGGAGCATGGGGATGGGACAGGGGAACTGCTCTCCTTTAGTCCAAGAGATGTAATGACGACAGCTTGGGTCTGGGCAACCTTAGTCTTCTAAGAAGCCTTCACCCGGCAGGGAGAAACCTGATCTGTTACATACAGCAAGGCCAGGAAAAGCTGCTGGGCTAGGATTTAAGGGCCAGGCAAAGGACTTCTCCGGGATGTCGGTCTCGTGGTTTTCTACACTTCTGCCTTCATCTGATCCAATACAGATTCCTTTCTTTACCTCGGTCCTCAGCAGACACAGATAAGAGGTTAATCCTGAGGCTAAAAGCAACCCTGAATTGTTAGGAGAACTTGGGAGAAAACATCCTTCAATTTCTTATTAGCAATCAATCGTTTTCATCTTTAGAAATCAGAGATTTGAACGATAACAGCAGCTTTCAGGAATAAACCAGGACTGTGAGGGGGGCTTGCATTACCTGACAAGCTGAAATGCATTGTTAATGAGACTGGCCCGATCGTTACTGCTGATTGCCGTGTGTGTTCCTTTTAAAAGGCCAGTCAGAGAGTCCCATCCATCATCCTCATAATGCACAATGTAATAGCCATTCATTCCGACATTAAATTTGATCCATTCCACCTCTTCTGGGAGGATGAGCACATCTAGAGCAAATAAAGTAAATCACAGCTCCGTTTTCTCTCTTGTCTGGTAAAAGCTTTTCTGATCAGAGACGACAAGGAAACTAAAGGCAGGCTTAATACTCAACAACTTTAACACTGAAATGAGTTTCATATTGAACGCACTGCTTTAAGAAACCAGAAAACAGCATCCCAATAGACAAAAGCCAATACTAGTTTTTTTTTTTTTTTTTATTTCAGACTGTGCTCTATTTTGATAAATATTACCTTTTACATGCACATCACCTCAGAAACAATTACATATATTTTTAACATAGCATTCTAGGCCATAAAACACAGTCAAAATACATGAATTTTGTGAGATTTATAGACTTATGAGAAGAATGCTGCCATGTTTCAGGCCACATGTATGATACAACCCATCAATGTTAATGTCAGGGGGCGATTTTCCCAAGTGTCTCTCCTCCTCAGCATTATATAACTCACCTGTTTTATTCCCTACCTGGCAAGATATTGGCCTTCTTTTTTGCAACTGGACAGTATTTTCAAACCTATATTCTTCACTAGAAATTGAAAGTCAGGGATCTGCTGAAGATGAAGTCTGACCCGATCATTTTTGTTTTAACCAAGATAAATACCCAGGAAAACTGATTATCTAAATCCTATACATTTAAACGGTTCCTTCTTGAAGTACACTAGTTAGGTCTACAACAAATTACCTGTTCTTGTCTTCAGCAAAAAGCGTTGGACTGCGTCTGATTTGCTGGTAATGAATGTCAGTGGGACATGCCACAGGAACCTAAGAAAAGGAAGACAGACAGTTCACTTGCGATTCAATGCAAGCAGTTCCTAAATCACCCACCATGTGCCAGGCACTGGCTTGTTTAAACAAAGAGGGTACCCGAAACAGCTAGAGTTAAGAGCTCAAAACATCCCAGCCCATTTCCAGCTTTGTGGGAGCTGCCAGTTCGGATTCGATTCATTCTTCTTGGACTCCTTGAATAGAGCTAGGAATCTGGGCTCAAGGGAGCCCTGATAGTCTCACAGGGATCTCAGGGGGCATGACTGTAAAGTGAGACCACCAGAAGTAGGGGAGTTGACAGCCTGTGCCTTCCATATACTCAGAACAGCACAGCATCACTTCCATGGAATTCCTGCCAAGGATGCACAAGCTGAATCTGACTGTGAAAAAATAAAACCAGCAGAAAACCCAAATTAAAGGACAGTCTTTAAAATAGCTATCCTCTACTCTTCAAAAATATCAAGGTCAAGAAAGACAGACTGAGGAGCTGGTTCAGAAATCAAAGAACTAAAGAGATGTGACAAGTAATACAATCTGATCCTATATTAAATCCTGAACCAGGTTTTTTCTTTTTTTTTCTTTTGCTATAAAGACATGATTAGGACCACTGAGTAAAGTTGAATAAGGTTGATACATTTGATAATAGTATTATATCAAGTTCATTTCATAATTCTGATAAAGGTTCTGTGATTATATAAATCAATTTTCTTCTTTTTAGAAAATACTACTTATGACAAATAGATGGGGAAATAGTGGAAACAGTAACTGATTTTATTTTCTTGGGCTGCAGACAGTGACTGCAGCCAGGAAATTAAAAGACACTTGCTCCTTGAAAGAAAAGCTATGACAAACCTAGACAGCATATTACAAAGCAGAGACATCACTTTGCCAACAAAGATCCGTGTAGTGAAAGCTATGATTTTTCCAGCAGTCATGTGTGGATATGAGAGTTGAACCATAAAGAGGCTGAGTGCTGAAGAATTGATGCTTTTGAACTGTGGTGTTGGAGAAGACTCTTGAGAGTCCCTTGGACAGCAAGGGGATCAAACCAGTCAATCCTAAAGGAAATCAACCCTGAATATTCATTGGAAGGACTGATGCTGAAGCTGAAGCTCCAATAATTTGGCCACCTGATGTGAAGAGCTGATTCACTGGAAAATACCCTGATGCTGGGAAAGATTGAAGGCAAAAGGAGAAGAGGGCAGCAGAGGATGAGATGGTTGGATGGCATCACCAACTCAATGGACATGAGTTTGGCAAACTCCAGTAGACAGTGAGAGCCAGAGAAGCCTGGCATTCTGCAGCTTATGAAGTCACAGGGTTGGACACGACTTAACAACTGAACAACACACTGAAGTATTTCAGAGTGAAGAGGAATCATGCCTCCAACTTACTCTCAGTTAAAAATATGTTTGCCATATATACAGAGAAATAAAGATCATATTTTTGGAATTGTTTGATATTTTAGGTTATATATAGACATATAAAATAAATGTGGTGAAGAGTTAACACATATCTGGGCCAAGATTATACGGGAATTCTTTGCTCTCCTTCTAACTTCTCCAGAGGTCTGAAATCATTTCAAAAAAAAAAAATTTTTAACAGTGTCCATCCAGCGACTGAGCAACTTCACTTTCACTTTTCACTTTCATGCATTGGAGAAGGAAATGGCAACCCACTCCAGTGTTCTTGCCTGGAGAATCCCAGGGACGGGGGAGCCTGTGGGCTGCCGTCTATGGGGTCTCACAGAGTTGGACACGACTGAAGCAACGCAGCAGCAGCAGCAGCGTCAGTCAAGTTGCAGTGTCTCATTTCCAGCAATGTCCTCTGTAGTGTTAAGCTGACAAACAGGTTTGGGGATCCAAATCAGACTGGCAAAAAAGAGAATCAAGTCTCTTGCATTTCCTGGAAATCACCTGAATGTTTATGTCCTTGCTCCTACCCTACTGACAGGCATGGTTGTAATTTAGTGACAAATGCTTAGAGCTGACTTCAATCCAGTAACTGAAAATTACCATCATGTCTAACTAGAAACCATGAGAATGTTAAAGTAATTATATATCATCTTTATCCTTTTGAAAAGATGGTGGTGTGTAAGTCAACTTCATAGGGTATTTAGATTTGATTAACGTGTTTTGCAACAAAGGGAAGGGTACTAGTTCAAAAACAAGGGTTCATCCTACCAGGCAGATGTCATTACCGAGGCAACAAATGAGCTTCTCCCTGTGAACCTTACCCAGTTTCTGGGGCATCGGCCATGCCTTTCACATAGTACTCTTGCTTCATATGTACGTTCCTGCCTCTCACGGTGATGGTTATCAGGGGGAAACCCTTCTGCAGCGTCCAGGTGTTCATCATGGTTTTCACATCAAGGCCTTCCTGTCGCCAGTGCTGGTTTATGAGAAAAAGGCAGATACGTGAACTAGTCGGACCCACCTCTAAGAAGAGAGCCCAAACTTGAGCTTGCAGAGGCTGCAGCCGGTGAAGCTCTTCTCTGTCCCTTCCTCTGCTCCCAGCCCCAAGCCCGCTCCCTTCTCCTGCTGGCTCCAGCCATAGCATATCCATCAGAGCACTAACTGTTCGCTTTTCATTCTCTCCCTTTCTTCTGTCTTAAAAACAGGTACCACACCTGGTTCTCCTGGGCAGACCTTGGGTTTGGCATCAGGCACAAAAGCAGACATGTGTATGAAGTCAGGGAGAGAAAGGGCAGAAAGTGGCCAGGTGTGCAACACCTCCATAAGGATGCTGTCTATCCAACAAGCAAGACTCGGGGAAAAGTGCTCCATCGAGAGCCCGTACTTCCCAAGTGATAAAACCGACGTGGCCCCCAACCCAACACCCAGCCATTAATGCAAACGAGCATTTATTCTTTGATACTAAAAAAGCTTTCAAATAATATTTAAGAGCTAATGAAAGGATAAAACATTCCACGGGACACATCTAGAAACTATGGAATAAATCTGTCTCTGAAAGCAAAACAGCCAAGAAAATAAAAATCGAGTGGATATAATTCTGTTGAATCTCCAGGCTCACACTGAGTTACCTGTGAAAATATCCCACAGGCCAGATAAACAGAGACTCAGGCTGCTTTGTGATTCAGGTGTTATGAATTCTTTATAGCTTAGCAGTTAAAGACATGAGTTAGATCTCAATTCAAATCCCCGCTCTGCAATTTACTAATCATATGCCTTTGGATTTCATTTCCCCAGCTGTAAAAATAGGGGTAATAGCATTTGCTCATAGGCTTATTGTGAAGAATAAAGCAGATTATACACGTAAGTGCTTCACACGTGCCTGACACATCGTAAGTGCCTGAGAATGCTCACGCCATCTATGTTTTTTTTCCCCACAAATGAAGGGCTATGGAAACAATCGACACAGCCTGATGGATATAGTCCTAATCTACCACAGAAGCACATCATAAATCTACTGCTTTCCAGAGAGTAAAGCTGAAGAAATTAATATCAGTGAGATAATGTTCCCAAAGATGGCTGGAAAACTTCCTTGTATAGAGAGACTTAAGAAAAACTGTAAAAGGCTGTCACTCTGGTATAGTTTAAATGCAGCCTTATCTACAGAGAGACTGATACGATCCAGGATCTTGGAAAGCTTGGCACAGAGTTATCCTTCAAAGAAGATGGAGTAAAAGAATGGGCTTTGGGGTAACACGTACAGACGTGAAAACTTACCGCGGTTGAAGATGCATGTTCACCTCTAGAACAAAATCCATCCATGCGTTGTGTGTCATCTGTAGGGCAAATCTAAAAACCAAAAATAAACACATCACTCAGTCCTTTGGGGAAAAAAAGAAAAACCACTCGTGATTCTTCTCAGAGGAATGAATGTGGTACAGAACAAAAACAAAATAAGGCAATAGGCCTGCCAACCCCAAACACAGAGACACATGAAAACATACTCACGCTCGCCATACTTTTCCACAGGTCCTCGTTTTTCGTGTTTTTATAGCTATACTTCTGCAGATACTTTACAATGCCACTTTTAAATGCATCGGCACCAAGATAGTCCCTTAGCATATTCAGAATACAAGCTCCCTGAAAAGACCATATAAATAATTGTTAGCTATAGTCGGCCTCCGTCTCATATACTGCCACTATGTTGGAGCCACTCGTTAAGATGCTGTAACATTTTTAGCATCTGATCACTTGTGGAACAAATAGAAAAAGTGGGTTACACCTGGACCGATTGAGGCAGGGGATCAATACGACTCTTCATGCTTTAGTCACCAGGACTGCTATTTTTTGTCAGTATTCAAGCTTCCCCATCATCTGCCAGCTTCCATGATTCACAGGCGAGTGGGAGACTGTGCAGAATAAACACAGGACTTTGGACTACCACGTGGCCCTCCTGCCGCCCCTCTAGGGCAGGAGTGGGGAGAGATGGAATCAAAGTTGAGAACAGGTGAGAAATGGCAGAGCCCGTTGGGCAAGAATTGGCAGCCTTGAGCACAGAAAACTGGTCCAGCAAGAGCAACGTGAGAAAGGGCAAGAGAAGTCCCAGTCACTCTGCACTCCTGTAATAAGAGCTCTTCCTCCTCCTCGCCCACTCTCCTAAATCACGGGTCACAAACTCGAATACCTCCAGTGGTCAGACAGGTGACAAACGAGCAACAGAAGTCCAAGGAAAAGAAAAATGCTTTCACGTTCTTTGTCTCCCCCTGAACTTTTCATACAACTAACCACCAAGAACTTTTCCTCCTTCCTCCTTCCCTCTCGCTCAAAACACCACCCTGAGTTTTCTAGGAAATCATGAGTCCCCCTTCCTAGGAAACCCTTCCTACTTCACTCCCTGAAAAGCCTCAATTCATCTTTAAGACATAACTCAAAATCTCCTATTCCAAGAGAATGTCTTAGGTCCCCTCAAGGTAGAGACAGTCTCTCTCTCTCTCTGGTTCTAGGAGACAGTAGAGTCACTAGATGGGCAGAGCCTGGGTCCCTGAAGGTCTGCATTGAGTGCATATCCCTGCCAACAGGACGAGGATTTGTGAGGTATAATTTATGGAGGTATAATTGATAGATAACTTCAGCTTCGGGTATATAATACTTGCATATACTGCACAAGGATCACCACAGTACACCTTGTTAACACCCATCACGACACAGTTACAGTTTTTTTTTCTTGTGAGGAGGACTTCTAAGATTTCCTCTTAGCAACTTTCAAACACACAATACAATGCTTTTAACTACAACTCCATGCTGTACATTATATCCCTATGATGTATTTTATAACTGCAAGTTTTTACTTTTTGACATCTTGACCTATTCCCTAAGCCCCTGGCAACCACCAATCTATGAACTCACTCTTCGTGTGTTTTTGCTTTTAGATTTAACCTATAAGTGAGGTCATACCGGGTTTGTCTGACTTAATTCATTTAGCATAATGCCCTCAAGATTCATCCATGTGGTTACAAGCGCCAAGCTTTCCTTTTTCTTTGGCTGAATAGTCCACCATGGAATGGACACTTTAGGAAACAGCTATCTGGCCTATTGCACATAAGGCTGCCAGGAACATGGGGTGCATGTCTCTCTTTTAGCTACTGTTTGTTTTCTTTGAATAAATTCCTCAAAGTGGAATTGCTGGCTATGATATCTCTATTTTGTAATATCTTGTTTTCTATCCTGTCTTCCATGGTGGCCAGACCCAGTTACATTCCCACCACAGTGCACATGGGTTGCCTTTCTCCACGTCCTCTCAACACTTGCCATTTGTTTTTTTTTTTTTTTTAACTTTACATAATTGTATTAGTTTTGCCAAATATCAAAATGAGACTAGCCATTCTAACAGGTGTGGAGTGATGTCTCATTGTGTTTTGACTTGCATTTCCCCAAAGATTAGCGACATTGAGCACTTTAAAATGTACCTATTGGTCATATGTTTGTCATTGGAAAAGTTTCTATTCAGTTCTTTTAAAATCAGATTGTTTTTACTCAGCCATTACAAAGAATGAAATAATGCCATTTGCAGCAACATGGATGGAGCTGGAGATTACATCATACTAACTGAAGTAAACCAGATAGAGCTAGACAAATGTCATGTGATATTGCTTAAACGTGGAATCTAAAGCAAATGATACAAATGAACATATTGATAGACTCACAGAGAACAAACTTACGGTTACCAGGAGGGAAGGGTGGTGGGGAGGGAGAGGTTGGGAGTTTGGGATTGACATGTACACAATGCTCTATTTAAAATGCCTTTCCATGAAAAGCATTTAAATTAAAAAATAAAGTGTAAAAAATAAATAAAAATAAAATCAGATTGTTTTATTTAGTAATCCAGTTGTATGTGTTCTTTATATACTGTGGACATTAATCCCGTGTCGGACGCCTGGTTTTCAGATACTCTCCCCGTTCAGTAGGCTGCCTTTCACCCTGTTCTTGTTGTACACGTGGTTTTTAATCTCGTGTGATTCCACTTGTTGCTTTTTGCCTTTGTTGCTTATGCACTTATGCTTTGGGTGTCACATATAAAAAAAACAAAAATCACTGCAAAGACACATGTCAAGAAGCTTTTTCTCTCTATTTTCCATTTAGGAGTTTTATGGTTTCTGATCCTAACATTTAAGTCTTTAATCCATTTCAAGTTAGTTTTTGTGAGTCGTATAAGACAGTGGTGCAGTTTTATTCCTTTGTATATGGTGTCAGAAGAACTAAATGATCATTTATTTAAGAGACTCCATTTACCATTGTATATTCTTGGGTCCTTTTTCATAAGCTAAACTTATATTCATGAGTTGATTTCTGGGCTCTACTCTATTCCATTGATCTACGTGTGTGTTTATACGTCTGTTTTATGTCTGCTTTTATCTACTCTGCACTATTGATGGAAACATGCAAACATGAAATACTTTTCCCTTTGTTACACATAGAGCAGCGAAGCTTTATGATAAATGGCACGTTCTCTGCCTCGGTGAGGATAATGGAAATGGTTGGAATGGAAGGGAAAGTTGAAAAGCAGAATCCTGATCTCCTAACGGAGCCATGACTTAGCTCCAGTCCACATTGCTGAGGGAAACAGAAGCCTGGTATGACCAGAATTCTATCCCCTTCAAAGAGAAGCCAGTAATATGGATTTTTACATAAAATCTCCCAACTATTATATGCAACAATTTCCAGTTCTTTTATTAAACACATTTTGCATGACAACTGTTTCCGAAGGCACCCAGAGCTACGAAAGGGCAGGCGTTTTTGCCTGATACAAAGCTAAAGCTCAATCAAGACCTATTTGTTGAAGGATAAATAAAAAGTTTCTGCAGACTGCGAATATTCACTTACGACAGTAAATGAAGAACTGACAACAGTATCGCCTTTAGGGTTTTAAGCCAACTTGAAGTTAGGCCTTAACAAAGTTGACTCTGGTCAGCCTGAGTGAGAAGAGAAAGCCTTCAGTCCAGGTCGGTCCTTATGAAGGGAAAGTCCCCCCACAGCCCTAGCTACAGCCTCTCCACTCCAGTAAGTTTGGTGTGCAAACTGTATCCCTAGAATACATTTTTACCTTGTCATAAGAAACTTCATCAAACATCTCCCGAATCTGAGCAGGGTTCTCCACGGGTGTGGACACGGGGTGTGAGGAGTTTAATGCATCCACCTCCATTGCGTTGAAACACTTACCAAAGAAATAATCTTCCTATTAAGATCGAAAGACAACATCACCAATGATTCACATTTAGATCAAAAACTATGAAATAAGGCTGGCTGCATGTGGGATAACAGGTTTACACTCCAAATTTCTGATGTGACCTATTATATATTTATTATATATTTACAGAATTTACAAAATTAAATAGAATTATCTTCTAAGAAACAGACAGGAAACAGTGATTTTTAGATCAGTATTGAAAATTTGTTTAAATATTCATCACCTTAGAATAAAGAACATTCCTATAAAAATAAAAACATTAATGCCTACAGCCCAATAGTACCCAAATATGAAACTAAAATATATAATGATTTTAGTATCTCCAGTCTTCATCTATACTATTTTTTTTTGTAAATTAATTAATTTATTTTAACTGGAGGCTAATTACAATATTGTAGTGGTTTTAAAGCAAAGAAATTTAGCTTTAACCATGTAGTGAAAAAAAAAGCAATGGAGAACAAATTCCAACTATAATCTGATTAGGGCATATTACACAACAAAACAATAAGCATACATGATTACTTTTACTATTAAAGACTATATGGAAACAAGAAAATACTTATTATGATCCACTATACTGTAATCAACCCACTCCAGTATTCTTGCCTGGAAAATCCCATGGATGGAGGAGCCTGGTAGGCTACAGTCCATGGGGTCACAAAGAGTCGGACACGACTGAGCAACTTCACTTTCACTTTCTTTTCACATATAAGTTATGTATATAGGAAGATGAAAATGGGAATATGAATATGTACAAATGAAAATTAAAGTATGGTAAAGGATTGTTTTTACATAATGTTTCTTTCTAATTATACTGCATTTGATTTTCACAAGTTAAACACATGACTTTTGAAATCATCATGTAGAGATTCCAAACCAGTAAGTTTGTGACCCATGAGTCTAGGTTCTTATACAATCAAATGTACAATTATCTTAATACTCATTTGATTTGGCAAGTAGGACCCTATTGAAATAACATCAATCTATACCTAATACTTCTCCAGTGAGCAGCCTAAAGGAGGGAAAGCGATACAGAACAGACAAGTTGTCATTATTTCTGTTTCTTTTTCACTCAGGGAGGACAATTTAGTACTAACTTCATAACTCATAGATTTGGAAATAAGCAACTGAGCGTGGAAATAAGTCTTTATGAGATATCTTTAAAGTACACTAGCATTTTGGAAACCTGATCCATATTTAAACTCCCAGGGAGGTTATCAATCTTTATATAAATTCCATAATCAAGCATTGGTAAATATACTATTTTCCAGCAACAGATTAACCTAAAATGTAAAAAAAAGAAAAAAGAAAGTAAGTAAATACAACTTACAACTTTCAGTTCTGGATGAGTCACACTGACTGACACGAACTCCATAAACTTGGCAAATCCCTCATTTAGCCAAAGATCATTCCACCATTCCATAGTGACGAGGTTCCCAAACCACTAAAGGAAAATATTACTCATTTTATCCACAGATTTCTATGGCAACTGGATTATCTACACGGCCATAAACATCAAACATTCAGAAGGAAATATATTCTATATGTGTAATGTCAGTATATGAATGTTAACATATTTATGAAGCTAATATTTTTTTCAAAATAAAAAGAAAAACTTTTCAATATGTATTTTAAAACATGGTACCTAATGTTTTAAAGACATAAATTTTCCTCTGGGAGAAAAAGACAAAGTAAAAGTGAATCCATAGCATTCATGTATCAATATAAATAACCTATGTCCCAGAAGAGCAATAAAAACATAGTTTATACTTTTTTGAAAAGTGTGATTGAGCTCATTTACCTGGTGGGCGAGTTCATGAGACACAATCATCGTGATGCCAAGCTTACTTGAGGCGGAAGACTTCTCAGCATCAAACAGTAGAGAAGATTCCCTGTATGTCGTCAGTCCCCAGTTTTCCATTGCACCAGATTGGAAGTCGGGAATCGCAGCAAGATCTTGGGAAGGAAACAAAAAACATCTTATCAGTCTTAACCTACACATGGCCCAAACACACTAACTCTCAGAATGGATGGATGCAGGAATCAAAGAGAAACTAAGTGACCCACACAGAATCTTGGGTCCTGGATGAAGAACCTTTCACAATGAAGTCAAAGGGCTCGGTGGCTCATTCAGAGTTACTCTGCTGCTGCATGATAAAGTCACACTTGGCTTTCAGACCTCCTGACTCCATTTCTAATTCTCTGACAAGGTGTCTGGGGACTGGACAATCTTAAAAATTGTCTCAATAATCCACTCTAGCTGGGATGCCCAAGACTCCCACACACTACAAACTCAAACACATAATAGTTTTAAGGGCTCATGTAAGAAAGAAAATGCAGATTTTCTTATGCTCTATCAAGGAACTCATTGAAAAAATTTACTGAGTACTCTATGTTCTTACCAAATGCATGCCAATCATGGAAAAAAATGCAGCCTCTGTCCTTTGCTATCTGCCCACTAATAGGGTCATGTTTGTCTTTAAAATCAGAAGGCAAAAGTTTCCGCATGCTACATGCCTCAAAAACCTGCTGCGATTTTAATGACTTGAGAGGCTGCTGAGCTGATGGGGGAAGATGCCAGTTAGGAAGATATAATCTACTGTGGGGGTCATTAAATGCCAGTTTGAAACACCTGTGCAAGACCTATACCTTGTTTGGGTAACGGATACGGGATGCTGAAATAATCTTCATAAAATTCTAGAAGAGTCACCGCGGCATCCAGTGCATAGTCTGCCTGATTTATCTTGTCTGGAACAGCATATACGGAAACCTGGAGAGGAAGACACAAGGGAGTGATCCAGATGCCATCGTGGCTTCTCGAGAAGCCTGACACTAACAGCTTCCTAGTGTGGGACATGGTTGCCAGTATTAAAGATGACAATGGCAGGCTGCTATTTCTTATATTAATGCTGATTGTTCTCGATCAATTCCCCTACTGAAAACAACAGATAGATGATGAGTAACAAATATAAAAATGTCTTCCTAAATGTTTACATGAGATAGTGAAAAGGTAAAGACAACTTAGTGTCCCAAACTGAAATGACCGCAGGACCCTCGGAAGTCAGCAGAGGGTCACTGCAGCCAGCTTTTGCCCTGAAGACACTAGACCACTACAGATGGACTTGAGCTGAGGTCTTCATGGCACTGGAGAACTCAACAGGGAAAGGAGACAAAATCCAGAACCTGCTCAAGGTGGGTAGGAGATGTCCCCTGCTAGACCCCAAAGGACCAAGCCCTTACTGGAAGTCTAAACTAGAAAGAATCACCAAATTCCTCCAGGAGACTGCAAGGGGGGAAAAAAAGCCTTATTCAAACCCTGGTGATGTATGAGGAATAGTGAGAGACTCTCCTCAGAGAATTTATGGCTAAAAGCTAAACTTCATGCCGTCTAACAGCTGAACTCACAATAAACCTAGGTGGTCCAAAAACCTGAAGCCAATAATTTAAAGTGATTCCCAAGGCTGCAAAGTCTCCAGGTCACTTGACAGGAGCGAAATACAAATTCTCTCTGGAAAAATTCACCTTCAAGTCAGGTAAGAAAAGCTCATAGACACGATTCACAGTACATAGCATGAAGGAACAAGACACCGTGAACAAGAGCCAGCAGAAACAACAAATCACAGAACCAGCCACACTAAGACTTCATATATGACAACTTCTAGACACGATATAAAGTGTGAGTTTAATGTGTTAAAGAAAATGACTCAAACTATTGGCACACAAAAGGGGGTCTGGGGACCTAACCCCAATGTAGATATATGTGGGAGGGGGCGGTTCCCTCACATCTCCAAGCAACATTCCAACACCAGTTGGGTATCTTACAATTCAGTTCCATGCTGACACTCCTGGTGTGAGAGCATCATTCTACAGGATTCAGTCTTACAAGCCTGCTCCCTAACCCGATTTCAGATGCCAATCAAAAGTGCAAGTTACCACCCGTGCTTCTGACTTAGCAGCTGTTGGCTGGAGGTTCCCAACCCCCTTCTTGAGTTTAATTTGCTAGAGCAGCTCACAGAACTCAAGAGTAACATTTTACTCGACAAGATTCCCAGTCCATTATAAACAAACGTAACTCAGGAATGAACAGCCACACGCGAGCGGTGCCTTAGAACAAGGTTTGGAAAAAGGCACTGTAACGACCACGTCCTCTCCTACCAAACCACCTTCCCTATACCTCCACTGGTTCACCAACCCAGAAGCTCACAGGAGCCACCCTTTGAGGTTTTATGGAGTTTTCACAACAGGCATAAATGATTGACCTTTGGTGACGAAACTCAGTCTCCAGTCCCAACTCTCCCATCACATGGTTGGCTCCCAGTCAACCAGCCTTAGTTAGGTTACCTAGGAAATTTTTATTAACATAACAAGAGATAATACTTATGGTTCTCAACACATAGGACATTCTAAGAGTTTTAGTAGCTCTGAGCCTTCATCAAGGATGAAGACCAAATACATATTTCTTATTATGAATTACAATATCACAGTATGAAAGACACATAAAAATAACCATTCAAAAAGGATTCACTGAAGTGGGCAAATCAGTGAGTGGGTGTTTTTTACTGTTAATTTCACTGCTGAACTTAGGCTGCTTCCTACAGTCAAGTCTCAAGCCTTAGCTTCAAATCCCCAGGTAAGCAGAGATTATCTTCACAAGGATAAGAAGACCCTTTATTCAGGACCTTATTCAGGCCCTACAGAAGACAAGGCAATTCAGAAGAGAAACCCTAACTATCCCAGGCCTCAGTTAAATAAATGAGGTCATTTTAAATAAAAAGTCACCTGCTTCCTCTTTGAAAATCTTCTTTGCATTCAGGGCCGCAGTGTACAATTGTGTAGGTTGCTCACTACACAATGAGACCCACCCAGTGGCAAGAACTCCTTGAAACAAGACCTCTTCCCCTGACACTCCAGTACTCCCTGACCCAAATGCTCTCCCCAGAGCCATTTAATACTCCAAGCTGTCTTCTCTTACTTCCTTCCCGTGGCTAGAAATCCCCAGCTCGGATAGTCAGTGACATTCACTTCCAAACTGCAGAAAGTTATAGACAGAAGAAGCAACCTGAGAAACCACTGCAGGATCTAATCCAACGTATACATTTTACAGAATGTAAGCTCATCTCCAAAGGTAGCAGAAAGCCAGTTAATGGTGGAGCCAGCACCATGACCCAGGCCAGGCCACGTCTCCCCATGTGTTTCTGCCAGTAGAACCCCACTGTAAACACGAGCATCTGTGACAGTGGGATGGCCCACAAACTGGTTTGTCCGAGAATGAGGAGTGTTTCCAGGATGTGGGACTTCCAGTTATAAAACCAGGACCGTCCAAGGCAGACCAGGGCAAGTAGGTCACCCTATGTGACAATCACAAGTTCACCTTGACTCCGCTCTTGGTCATCTTGCTGACAGACTTGAAATCCGAAACAATGAAGGCCACCAGGTAGGTGCTCATCCTCACGGTGACGTCAAAGTGGTCTTCTATGAGTCCTTCAGCCACAGTCACAGATTTAACCTAAAATCAGGATAACTGAGATCATCAAAGAATCCAACTACCCAAGACACTGAAAACATTTTATAAAAAGAAATAGTCCTAAGTTTCGGACATACTGAAAGCATATGACATGACATTTGTATAGTTATTTAAGAATATCTCTTTCAGAGACTTCCCTGGTGGACCAGCAGTTGGGACTCTGCCTTCCAATCCAGGGGATGTGAGTTTAATCCTGGTTGGGAAGGTAAGATTCCACACGTCTCACAATCAAGAACCAAAACATAAAACGGGAGCAATACTGTAACAAAATCAATAAAGACTTTTCAAAAAACGTATTTCTTTCTTAAGTAATTTAGATAGGAAAGCCAAACCATTCTCCTCCATGTTTTTATTGAGATATAATTCATATACCATAAAATTCACTGTTTTAAAGTATACTATTCTGTGTTTTTATTTTTAATTATATTCACAGTTATATAACCATCACCACTTAAATCTCTTCTAAATAAGCCAGACGATTACAAACTGACTCATATTTGCACATGAGGATTGGTAACGTGGCTGGGAAAAAGCAAAACTGAGACTGCTGATTTTGCCAAGATGTAGCCCACATAATACAAAGTGCGAGAATAATCTGGAAATGCAGTGTCTAACTGGGTGCATGTGTCACCATGGATAACCTAAAAGAGCTTCTACTTTCTTAAACAATTCGAAGAAACCCATGCCTGGGCCTGACCCTGCAAAGTCTCCTCCAGACTCTAATCTGCTTCAGTGAAGTCAGGTTTTGCAGTGTAATCAGGGAGCAGCCTTGCAGAGTGGGGTTGGAGCCACAGAGGTACAGGCTAAGAGGTCGGCTTCCCAAGAAGAAAGTCTACTACCTCAGCCAACAGAAAGCAGTGGGCAGGATCCTGGAGAAAAGACCAGTCGAAACTAGTCTGAGAACATCCACATTAACGATGCATTTTTCCTATAATCCCATTTCCACCTCTATTTCTATGTCCTTATCCTTCTTTGTGATACCCACCAGCCACAAGCTATGGTTGCCTGCTCACCAGCCTTTGGGCATTCATATCCTGACTCTGACAGCCAACCTAGGTTTATTCTTAAAGGGCCAGAAATCACCTTTCTTTTTAAAATGTCTTCAGCTTACCCCTGACAAAAATTTCTGTTCTTGAAGTTGCGCTTATTAGTAGGGAAGTAAGCTAACTAAACGAATTCAAATTTAGATTTGATTAACTCTTGCCCCAAACACTTCGGTGTTCCAAAGGTATATTTTTCTTCTCTAGCCTCCAAAAAGACCCTTTGAAACCCCGCTGTCCTTCCTCTCAACCCCATGTCTGAAGCTTAAGTTCAGGCACCTCTGTTAGATTTCTGCCAAGAGGAGGGATGGCCCATCCAAGGGCAAGATTACATTAGATATTTTTGGATCCTCAACAAGTAGGTCCCGGACTTGGATTCATGGATTTGGATTCATGGATTTGGACTCCAGCACCTTTGTGAAGCCTCTGGGCTTTGGCCTTCCCCCTACAAACCTATGAAATCTATACCAGTCTTGTTTAGTGGGTCAGTCTGTCCCTCACTTCCAAACCACCCCTGTTCCTTTATTCTTCTTAAGCTGTAATTTTCTAATTAGAGAAGTCACTCCCACCCCAGGCAGCAGTACCATAATATTTGGGGAGGGAACTATAATTTGAAAAAGCATTTTCTCTATCTCAAATTTATATTAGGAAAACGGCATAACTGTTTCTTACCTTTCTATATACAAGTGTGTTGGGGAAAGAGACAAAAGTTCTTGTCTGGTAAGGATTCACAAGTCTGCCTTTCATATAGGCTTCTGGTGCGGAATGTCAGAATCTCTTTTAGGGGGTCCTTAAGGCAATGGCACCCCACTCCAGTACTCTTGCATGGAAAATCCCATGAACGGAGGAGCCTGGTAGGCTGCAGTCCATGGGGTCGCAAAGAGTCAGACACGACTGAGCGACTTCACTTTCACTTTTCACTTTCATGTACTGGAGAAGGAAATGGCAACCCACTCCAGTGTTCTTGCCTGGAGAATCCCAGGGACGGGGGAGCCTGGTGGGCTGCCGTCTATGGGGTTGCACAGAGTCGGACACGACTTAAGGGATTCGATGAGCAATATAGAGTTCTAAAGGTTGGGAAATACTACACTGGAGGTTGGTTCATGGCTCTCTGAGTCCCTTCATGTGAAGATACTGCCTCCCCAGCCAGCATAGGGATGAGGTATGATACCCTTCCGGACTCTGGGCAAAGCCTATTCCAGCCTGAGTCTCATCCACAGTGAGCTTCTCTGAACAAAGGAAGTGTGTGCTTCAGCAGTGGTATGTATCAGCGGTAGACCGACAGCTCAGCTTCTGTGTTTCCAGTGCTACCAGAATCATAGGGGAATGGACCTCGCTGAGTAATTTTATTCATTTGGCAAGGTCATCTTCTCCTTTCCGCTTTGAAAAATCAGAAGGGCTTCAGCCTAACAGATGCAGACTATTATATTTAGAATAGATAAACAACAAGGTCCTATTTTATAGCACAGGGAACTATATTCAATATCCTGTAATTAACCATAATGGAAAACAAAAAAGTAGAATAAAAAAATAAAACTCAAAGGGAACACTGTCCACATCTGCTCTGGAACTGGAAAATAATGACTTCTTTAAAGGCGACTTAAGATTACTTTTTTAACTTCCATCTGCCCAACTTCATGCCAGTTATTTTTAATACAAACTGTATAGCTAATATTAGTAATATAGTATGCAGAAATTATAGGACATAACTAAATCATAGGAATATGGCCTTATCCGACAGAGCATTTCCTTTAAAAATCCTTTTAAAAGATCTTATGAGAAAAGTGTAAGTGCTTTACGAAAGGCACTCTCACTTGAACCTGACCTGAATTTCCTATACGGTTTCTCTCTTGTCAACGTGGATGACCTGCAGTGTCACTCTTACCTAATTTTGCTTGGTTTTAGGGAAAATGTTTTTTTCCTTTGACCATAAATAAATTGCTGCTTGAACCAAAAGCATAGGTTAGAAGTGAAAAAGAAAAATTAGCTATCTGTCAGGCAATGAAACAAACAAAACAGGTAGCCTGAATGTTAACTGGCAATGGGGAGAGGCAAGCCACAGGGAATGAATGGACTCCTCATCAGAGATACACAATTTAGACTCACCAGTGGCATATTGGAGATGGCGAGGTGTCTTGGTTCCCTTCTGATCTTGATTAAAAAACTCGCCTTGAAAGCAGGTTCATCAAAGCAGGGAAAGGCCATTCTGGCTGCAGTTGGTTCGAACTGTGTTGATGCAAGTATCCTAAAATTCCGTAAAGGGGAATAAAAACACAGCAGGAAGTACCAGGGACTGTAAGTGAGGTGTATGATCATGTCTTAATTCCTAAAGCTATCACAATCCTGATGAATCTCACTACCAAAAAATCGTTTATATGACAAAAGCTATCATAAACTAAAAGACAAGTAAAAGAACAGGGAAAATTGATCAAAAGGTATTTAACAAAGTGTTAACATAACCTGAACAAATAATGAGCTCTTAAAAATATGTAAAAATTCACCCACCAACCAAGCAGAATAGCAGGCAGAGGTCATAAACAGGCAACTCACAAAAGAAGAACATACAAATAGTCAATAAACACATCAAAAGCTGCACAGCTTCATTAATAATCAATGTAACAAATTAAAGGGGAAAATCTGTTGGTACTTTGGCTCTAAAAGGATTGCCACTACACAATATTAGTGAAAAATATGGCAAGGCATATCAAAAGTTTGTTGACCCCTGACTGAGCAATTTTACTTCTAGGCATTTATTCTAAAGAAATGATTTACAAAGATGCTTGTCCAAGTGTTGCTGATGCTAAAAAGTTGGAAACAACCTAATTTCCATCCATAGGAAGATTAGTTAAATAAATCAACACAGAAACATGCATTTTAATAACGTTGTTAAAATGATGTAAAGTGACAGTCATCATGTAAAATACATGTCAACATATATTTTTAATAAAAAAGGTCCCTCGTGAAACTTAAAATACAACATAGTTCCATTTACATAAAATGACATGTATGTATATCCAGAAAAAAGTATAAAGGATGTTCCCCTAAAACAGAAGCAGTAGTTATCTCTAGGGGTTATAATGGGGATACATTTTATCTTTTCAAAAATTCTTTTCTGTAGTATTTGACTTTTCTTTAACCTCAAAAAATAATATGGAATCAGAAAAGTAAGTATAAGCTACTAAAAAATTTTGATTTTAAAATTTAGCATAAAATCTCCCAAAATATATTGTGTTTTTAAAAACGGAACTAAAACAAGCAGGAGAGGATCCCTAAAATGGTTTCAACTGAGACAGAAATATTTCCTCTAATAGGCCATTACAGGTTGAATTGAGTCTTCCCAAAATATATTTTGAAGTCTTATTACCTAATATCAGTGAGACTTTATTTAGAAATAGGGTCTTTACAGATGTAGTCAAGTTCAGATAAGGCCATCGGGTCAAGCCCTAGTCCAATATAACTGGTGTCCTTAAAACAAGAGGGAAACCTGGAGAATGGCCGTGTGACAGGCAGGCAGAGACCACACTGATGTAGCTGCAGTTCAAGGAATGTCAAAGATTGATGGCACCACAAGCTAGGAAGAGGCAAAGAACGAGGCTATTCAGAGACCTAGAGAGCACAGGCCTCCTGACACCTTGATTGGACTTCTCGCCTCCAGAATCGTGAGATACTAAATTTCTACTGTTTTAAGTCACACAGTTTATGCACTTTGTTAAAGCGGCCCTTGGAAACTGGTACCTAGGCCAAGAGAATTTAAAACATATATTCTATCCCAGAAGTCTAATTAAATAAACAAGTAGGTATTTACTCTAATAGAGCTGGAGGAAAGAAAATTGGTTCAAATAGAGTGAAAAATGAGATTTAAAAAAAAAAAAGAAAAAGACTATAAGCCATTTTTAAATATGCAAAGACATGCAAAACAAAACCAAAGAAAGAATTCAACAATCAAGGAAGTTTTAAAGGACAAGCCACCTGAAATAATAAATTTAGTGTGGGTAGCACTTGAACTTTAAAAAAAAAAGACAAAAATTACCTCACTTCTCCTTCCTTGGTTCTGTAGGTACTTTTATAAAATCCATGGAAACTCTCAGAAAGATTGCCAGCGTAGTCGATGACAATGGTGTATGGGAGGCCGACGACCAGCGGCTCAGAAGCCAGAAGCGCAATCTGCTCCTGAGGTGGGTTTTCCAGGACTCTCAGTGGCTCTTCAGCCTGCCTCTCGCCACCTCCCTTCCTCAGGGCGGCCTTGGATATTTGTAGGCGGTGACTGTGCAGGATGATGGTACTGGTGGGCTTGCTGGCTGTGATTTCTATCTGTGTGGTTCCCCCGAAAGTCAGAGTGGTGAGGTTTGCGTGAATCATGAGATCGTAATGAGCTGGGATGATGTGCTCTGGAAGTCGAATTTTATTCCAAGGAAATGGTGCCCCGTTGCTAGCTTTTGGAGATGTTGGTTCCCTGCTCTGACATGAGGATGGAGTTGCCACCGTTAAGAGAATCAGCAGTGTCAAAAGCAGTAAGGGCCTGGGTGGAGATATCATCTTGCTTGAAATGGCTAGAGGCACAAATGTACAAAAGAAAAAAAAATCACTAAAATATTATCAAGAGAGCATAATTTCAGAATGCATCCACCCATAATTAACATGATATAGATAAACTTAAAAAAAATACTAGGTCTTTCCCTGAAAGTAAAATTATCTTTCCTATGTTAATGAGTCACAAGAAGAGAGAAGTTTATGGTCAACAACAATTATTAACATCTACTACAAAGCATCATCTAGCTTTCAAAGTTTAAATTAACTCTATCAGTCAGGATCCTCCGCTGAGAGCAAGAACAAGCTCTGGCTGAAGATCCTTAAATGGATCACAGAACTGACAGGTCATTTGGGAAGCCAGGCTCATAAAACAAGCAAAGATGGGCAATTAGAACTATATTAGACAAATATGTGATTAGATGACCACTCCCTGCCCGCACTAGACCTTAGAGGAAGCCACCCCAATGCGTAGAGATCAGATGCTAACACCTGTGCAGTCATCAAAGGAGGAGGTCTCTACTAGCCTGCAACTTCCTGTTGTGTCAGCAAAAGTGAGGTGTCCAACCACCAGCAGGGAGGACACAAAGCAGGCATCTGGCCTTGCTGCTTCTCCGTGGGAGAAAGGCCTTGCTTCCCACTGAGCTTAAAACACAGAAAGTAAAGGAAGGAAATACATGCTCAGTAGCAAGGGGGAGTGGGAAGGCACGTATTTGCAACAGTAAGCCTTAATAATATAATCAATCTGATTTCGCTATTGATCATCTGGTGATGTCCATGTGTAGAGTCATCTCCTGTGTTGTTGGAAGAGGGTGTTTGTTATGACCAGTGCATTTTCTTGGCAAAACTCTGTTAGCCTTTGACCTGCTTTGTTTGGTACTAAGGCCAAACTTGCCTGTTACTCCAGGTATCTCCTGACTTCCTACTTTTGCACTCCAGTCCCCTATAATGAAAAGGACATCCTTTTGGGGTGTTGGTTCTAGAATGTCTTGTAGGTCTTCATAGAAGCATTCAACTTCAGCTTCTTCAGCATTACTGGTTGGGGCATAGAATTAGAATACTGTGATATGGAATGATTTGCCTTGGAAATGAACAGAGATCATTCTATTATTTTTGAGATTGCATCCAAGTACTGCATTTCAGACTCTTCTGTTGACTATGAGGGCTACTCCATTTCTTCTAAGGGATTCTGGCCACAGTAGTAGATATAATAGTCATCTGAGTTAAATTCACCCATTTCAGTCCATTTCAGTTTGCTGATTCCTAAAATGTCAACGTTCACTCTTGCCATCTCCTGTTTGACCACTTCCAATTTACCTTGATTCATGGACCTAATATTCCAGGTTCCTATGCAATATTACTCTTTACAGCATTCAACTTTATTTCCATCACCAGTCACATCCACACCTGGGTGTTGTTTTTGCTTTGACTCTGTCTCTTCATTCTTTCTGGAGTTATTTCTCTACCAATCTCCAGTAGCATAATGGGCACCTCCCAACCTGGGGAGTTAGTTCATCTTTCAGTGTCCTATCTTTTCCCCTTTTCATACTGTTCATGGGGTTCTTAAGGCAAGAATACTGAAGTGGTTTTCCATTCCCTTCTCCAGTGCACCACATTCTGTCAGAACTCTCCACCATGTACCGTCTATCTTGGGTGGCCCTACATGGCATGGTTCATAGTTTCATTGAGTTAGACAAGGCTGTGGTCCATGTGATCAGTTTGGTTAGTTTTCTGTGATTGTGGTTTTCAGTCTGTCTGCCCTCTGATGGAGAAGGATAAGAGGCTTATGGAAGCTTCCTGATGGGAGAGACTGACTGTGGGGAAACTGGGTCTTGTTCTGATGGGCAGGGCCATGCTCAGTAAATCTTTAATCCAATTTTCTGTTAATGGATAGGGAAGTTCTATACAGTCAGCAAAACAAGACCAGGAATGTAAAGTCAAGTGGGCCTTAGGAAGCATCACTATGAGCAAAGCTAGTGGAGGTGATGGAATTCCAGGTGAGCTATTTCAAATCCTAAAAGATGATGCTGTGAAAGTGCTGCACTCAATATGCCAGCAAATCTGGAAAATTCAGCAGTGGCCACAGGACTGAAAAAGGTCAGTTTTCATTCCAATCCCAAAGAAAGGCAATGCCAAAGAAAGCTCAAACTACTGCACAGCTGTACTCATCCCACATGCTAGCAAGGTAATGCTTAAAATTCTCCAAGCTAGGCTTCAACAGTACATGAACCGTGAACTTCCAGATTTTCAAGCTGGATTTAGAAAATGCAGAGGAACCAGAGATCAAATTGCCAACATCTGTTGGATCATTGAAAAAGCAAGAGAGCTCCAGAAAAATATCTACTTCTGCGTTATTGACTCTGCCAAAGCCTTTGACTATGTAGATCACAACAAACTCTGGAAAATTCTTCAAGAGATGGGAATACCAGACCACCTTACCTGCTTCCTGAGAAATCTGTATGCAGGTCAAGAAGCAACAGTTATAACTGGACATGGAACAACAGACTGGTTCCACATTGGGAAAGGAGTACATCGAGGCTGTATATTGTCACCCTGCTTATTTAATTTATATGCAGAGTACATCATGAGAAATGCTGGGCTGGATGAAGCACACGCTGGAATCAAGATTGCCAGGAGAAATATCAATAACCTCAGATATGCAGATGACACCACCCTTATGGCAGAAAGTGAAGAAGAACTAAAGAGTCTCTTGATGAAAATGAAAGTGGAGAGTGAAAAAGTTGGCTTAAAATTCAACATTCAGAAAACTAAGGTTATGGCATGTAATCCCATCACTTCATGGCAAATAGATGGGGAAACAATGGAAACAGTGACAGACTTTATTTTGGGGGGCTTCAAAATCACTGCAGATGGTGACTACAGCCATGAAATTAAAAGACGCTTGCTCCTTGGAAGAAAAGTTATGACCAACCTAGATAGCATATTAAAAAGCAGAGACATTACTTTGCCAATAAAGTTCCATCTAGCCAAAGCTATGGTTTTTCCAGTAGTCATGTATGGATGTGAGAGTTGGACTATAAAGAAAGCTGAGCGCCGAAGAATTGATGCATTTGAACTGTGGTGTTGGAGAAGACTCTTGAGAGTGTCTTGGACTGCATGCGATCCAACCAGTTCATTCTAAAGGAGATCAGTCCTGGGTGTTCATTGGAAGGACTGATGCTGAAACTGAAACTCCAATACTTTGGCCATCTCATGCGAAGAGTTGACTCATTGGAAAAGATTCTGATGCTGGGAGGGATTGAGGGCAGAAGGAAAAGGGGACGACAGAGGATGAGATGGCTGGATGGCATCACCGATTCGATGGACGTGAGTTTGAGTAGACTCCAGGAGTTGGTGATGGACAGGGAGGCCTGGCGTGCTGTGACTCATGGGGTCGCAAAGAGTAGGACACGACTGAGCAGTTGAACTGGAACTGGAGAAGTAAGGACTGAGGGAAAGGACAGGATGTATCAGAATGGCTGCCAGGTTTCTAGAATGAACGTCTGGATGTTGGTAGGTATCCTTTATTGAAATGGAGAAGGCCAGAGGTGGAAAATATTTTAAAGGGAGGAGAGGGAACCAAGGCTTCATTTTTCAATATGTTTAATTTGTGATGTCTATGAGATATCCAAGGGGAAATATCAAGAAGGCAGTTAAATATACACAGACTGAGACATAAGGGCTTTAAAGGAATTTCCTGTTCTTGACTGTACTCCTTTAAAGTTTTAAAAAGTATCTTCCTTTGACATCTGATCTTACTAAATCTTCTTTGACAATCAATGGTGTGGATTAAAGCGCTGCAGTAACAGAGTTCCTAACTTTCTTTCACAGCCAGAAAAAGTTCAAGATACTAACTGCCTTTGGTGATTCTGACTTCTCCCACTCACACAGGAAGTCAGGGCAACTGGTCCTGGGCTGTCTCCTCCTTCCCTTTTTGGGACACCATGGAATGTCATCATCAAGAGGTAACAGGCCTTCTTCCAAAGGCTCTGAGCAATGAAATTAACAGGCACTGATGATAGCTAGTTACCGGTAGTAAAAACTTTTAAAATATTGATTCAATTTTTTAACGTATTAGAACTTTTCTACTTAGGCCTACCTGAAAATGCGCTGCCTATCAGTACCACTGCAACTCCGTGCAAAAAGAGACAAGTTGGGCAATTTTTCAGTTTTTTTTTCTTAAGTCGTTGACTCCATCCTGAATAGAGAGCAAATACTTCGGGGATTTAGTAGAAACCAGAGCACTTCTTTCTAAACCTGGCCTCACAAAGAACCTCCAAGAAAAAGGTAAGGAAGTGTCTGCACTTTCTCCTTCCTCCCGAAATTAACTTGCAGACCCACCAGGCTAGTAAGACACCGAGAGAGAATTTTAACTTGCTCCAACAGGAGAGCCTTTAAATTCAATAAACTCCTGGTTGAGCCACAGCGAAGGGAACTATTGGCAAGAAGTGCAGAAGAAGGGACAGACTTGAATGGATCTAAAGGACGCTTAACTGTCATTGCGACGATATCCCTGCGCCTGCAACTCACCGAACTCAGGTTTGTTTTCTCCAACTACTATCCGCCAGATACTCTCTTTGGCCAAACCTCAACCCCTCTCCCCGCCATCCACCCACCACCTCTCTTGACCCTCCTCTGGAGCACAGCGGGCGAGGCTGGCAGGAACCCAGCCTCAAGGAGAAGCGCAGAGGACGGCTCCCGCCTGCCTGCCGGGAAGTGGCGGGGCTTAGGGGAGCTCTGCGCCGCTGGCCAGCTCCCGGTGCAGAAAGAGGCAAGGCCACTGTTGAGCCTGCGCCAACCCCACCACCCTCCCCGCGGACACGATCCCCAGCCTCGCGACCCACCCACCACCCCTACCCCCCGCACCCCCCGGCTCCACTTGGCCGCCGCCCGCTGATTCTCTTCCTCCCCGGGTCCCTGGGCCGCCACAGAAAGGACGCCCTGGCCTCGCTCTTCCCGCACTCAGCTTCCCCCAACAGCGGGGCGGACTGGGGTCTGTCTCACTCAGTACCTGGGACTCGGGGACCACGCCGCCGTCGCCTGCCTTGGCCGCCCTGGGACCAAAACTGAAAGCGAAAGTGAAGCCGGAGCGGCAAGCACAGGCGCGCGGGGCGCTGGGCCGAGCCCTGCGGGCGCAGGGGAGCCCCCGCCGAGGAGGTGGCTAGCTGGGGCAGGGGAAACCCGGCAGGACGAGCAGACCCCCATGTTCCCAGGACAGTTCAGTTCCGTCGCTCAGTCGTGTCCGACTCTTTGCGACCCCAGGGACCGCAGCAAGCCAGGCCTCCCTGTCCATCACCAACTCCCGGAGTTTACCCAAACTCATGTGCATCGAGTTGGTGATGCCATCCCAAGACAGGGACTCACAAAACAATAAGGCGTATGGTGCAGGGGGAACCAGCGGGGAGAAGCACCCCTTTAGGGGTGCAAATTATTTTCCCTGCACTTGTCTGGAGATTTGGTGTCGGGGGCGGGGTCCCCCATGGATTAGCCTTTGGGGCAGCGGAGGTTTGGGGGCATAAGGAGAGGGCTGGCACTCTGAGAGCACTTGGGTGGAGCCGAGCTCCCCTCATTCCCCCCCCCACCGCCTGAACCAGCTCACAGCCCCGTTGGACTCAAGGCATGTCCATCATCTCCCCTCCGCAAATGAGCGGAGAGCCCCGGGCCCGCCTCAGAACGAAGCAGGAACCCAGAACTGCTCTGCAAAATGCTGGCTTGTGCAGGGTTTCCGTTGCAGAGAGGTTAGGCTGCAGACGCGGAAGAGGAAGAAACGGGAAACAGAGGCGCAGAACTGCCCCACCTATATACAAGGGGCCCTCGGACCCCGCGGAGATGGTCCACCCACATTACGACTTTCTCCCTGGGCTTCCACGTGGCTCCGTGGTGAAGCATCTGCCTGCCAATGCAGAAGACATGTGTGCAAGCCTTTATCTCAGAAGATCCCACATGCCTCAGAGCAGCAGAGACTGCGCCCCAGCTCCTGAGCCTGTGCTCTGGAGCCCAAGAGCTGCAACTACCGAGCGCAGGCACCACGGCTACTGAAGCCATTGCGCCCTAGAGCCCCTCTCTTGCTCTGCAGCAAAGCAACTCTGTGCTTTGCAACTAGAGAGTGGTTCCCACTTGCTACAACCAGAGGAAAGCTCATGCAAGAACGAAGAGTCAACCCAGCCAGTAAAATAAATCTCAGTAAAGAACTTATTAAAGTTCTTTAAAAATAAAGAACTCAATAAAAGTTCGGCCTACTTTTTCAAATCAAATGACCATTTCTGTGCTCCCCTTGGAACATTAAGACTGGATGAAATGTCCCAAGAAGCCCACCTTTAAACAGTTGAGGGTGAATGGGGTAAGAGGCCAAGAAGACACAAATGTTCCTACTCACCGAATGCTGCCCTGGCCTCTCTCTGAGATCTTTTTCTCAGTAAATGCAGGCTTTCTCCTCTCATTTCCTTCTCTGCGGCCTTGCCTTTGAAACCCTGGGGTTCTAAGTTACTCGAAGAGTATTTCTCAACTTCTTTTCCCCTCAATCTTATGCCTCCTTTTAAAACATACAATTTTTTCCTTCTGCATAGTCAAGGTTATTTTGTAATATAAAATTAACGCCCTGTCCCTGAGCCCAACCAGAGTGGGACCAAGGGAACTATTTTCAATAAAATTCAACAATAAAACCCACTCTGGGATCAGGTAATTTCTGCCTGTTTCCCAGGATGTCAGTGTATAGCTTATAGCTCCCAGGCCTCTGGGTATCAGGGAATGATCCCAGTTTGCTCAGATGAGAGCTACTGGTCCAGTAAACTTTTGCATTTCTTTGTTTTCATATTTGTATTTTGGGACTTGGTGTTTCCCTTCAGTTTCTAATAAGCTTAGTTTCTTTGAAAAGATTTCTTAAAATGGTCAGGATGGAAGGAAGTGAAGGTACCAAACAGGTGGGAAAGAAAGTGAAATTTGCTCAGTTGTGACCGACTCTTTGCAACCCCATGGACCATGGAATTCTCCAGGCCAGAATACTGGAGTGGGTAGCCTTTCCCTTCTGCAGGGGATCTTCCCAACCCAGGGATCGAACCCAGGTCTCCTGCATTGCAGGCAGATTCTTTACCAGCTGAGCCACCGGGGAAGGCCAGAGGATGCTCTAAATGACCAGTTAAGGCAGGGAGAGGGGAATGCTTTTACCCATACTGGGCAGAAGGTAACTGAAATGTCAGTAAGGAGAAAGCTGGCCACCAGACTTCTTTCTCACAGCCATTCCCTTGCCCAGACTTTAGACTCAGTTACAGTGCTAGGATTCCCTCTTCAGAATCCAAGGACACTACAAATAAAGCAATTAAGACAAGGATTTGGCAGCATTCCCTTCCCGTTTCAAAGCTCCAGCAGGGATCTGTGGGATGCAGACCTTGGAGTAAGGACTTTAAACTTGAAGGATTCGCACTTGCAGAGGCCTTGAGATCAAAAGTTAGCAGCCACCAAGCTCAGAAATGGTCTTAGAGGGAAGTGGCCAGAAAGAAGGGGCATCTAGGATTATTGATTACTTAACAACTGTTAGATACTGTGCTAAATGGATTTGTGTGTATGTATGTATAATTTAATCTTTTCAGCAATCATGTAATGTAGGTATTATGCTTTATAAATTTAGAAAAGTAAGAGAGATTGGCAACTTGCTCAAAAAAAAAAAAAAACACCTAAATTTGAACCCTAGGTGTGTCAATTTGAGTCCAAAGTACATGTTTTTTCCACTGATTCACATCCCTTCCTCAGCTAGCTATTATGTACTCCCCACCCGCTTCACCTTGCCACCGCTTCACTTGGCAGTTCTAGCTTTGCTCTCTTCCAGGCAGCCCCTGGGAATTTCCCACCTTGAAAAACCTTCCTGGAGCCTCCCCATTTCCTCCTGGTGGATATTCAGTTATGCTGCTCTAACTACAGTAGTAGCTAAAGAATCCAAAGCTTTATACCTCGCTCATGGTGCACTGTCCGTAGGCAGGGTCCTCTGCCCTGCACAGCCAGTTGGGGCTCAGCGTGCTGGAGGACCATCATCTTGTTGGTACCTCCATCTGAAGCTTTTGGCCTTCTTGATCACCGCGGCAAGGAAGAGTAAGTCCAAAGAATTAGGCATCAGCTTTTTCCCACCTCATTGCTGAATAATATATATCCCTTCCACTCACATTTCATTGACCAGAACTAACTACATGGTCTTCTGCAAATACAGGGAGAGGCTGGAAAACACTAATATTGTCCTCAACACAGTGTAACAGGGTCAGCTGAGTCTTACCTATCAAAAGTTCAATGTCCTTAGTCTCAGACGGGACCCGGGAGGAGGAGGAAGTCCGTCTCAGGCTTTAGCCATTGCAACACATACAACCATGGCTTCAGTTCAGTTCAGTCACCCAATCGTGTCTGACTCTTTGTGACCCCATGGACTGCAGCACACCAGGCCTCCCTGTCCACCATCAACTCCCAGAGTTTACTCAAACTCATGTCCATTTAGTTAGTGATCCATCCAACCATCTCATCCTCTGTCATCCACTTCTCCCCCTGCCTTCAATCTTTCCCAGCATCAGGGTCTTTTCCAATGAGTCAGTTCTTCACATCAGGTGGCCAAAGTATTGGCATTTCAGCATCAGTCCTTCCAATGAACATTCAGGACTGATTTCCTTTAGGATGGACTGGTTGGATCTCCTTGCAGTGGCTTATTGTTGATCAATTCTCTTTTGCCAGCTTGGATTCCAGATGTTGATCAAGTAGTGTTCAGTTTTGCTCTGATTAATTGCATCAGTTCTGTCTTCATTCAGTTCAGTTCAGTTCCGTCTCAGTCGTGTCCAACTCTTTGCGACCCCATGGACTGCAGCACACCGGGCCTCTCTGTCTTCATTAGCTTTTGTCAATTAATGTCAGCATTGAGTTCATTTCTTCTCTTTGGCTGCCAAAGTTACTACCATTTGAACCTGTCACCACTTTCCTTTTTGATGTAAAGTCTTACCCATAATCATGATGTCGAAACCAGACAAAACAGAGCTATTCTGATGAAGAGGAACAAACCCACCTGTTCAGTCCTTGCCAACTGGCTCTCAGCTCCATTCCCACATCTACCCCCTCACACACACTGTGAATGCTTAGGTACCTCCATAGGCTCCTATGACCCCAGAACTTAATTTGTTAAACACCACCTTAAAAAAGAATAAAACAAACAAACAAAAAACAGCTATGTCCCTCATTCTTGATATTCCTGATATCTTGATATTAACAAAGAGAATGATAGTTTCCTCCTCTTCAGGCCAAATCACAAGCCAGGCCTACTCAACAAAATCTATACCATTTTACTGAAAAGCAAAAAAAAAAAAAAGGAAGAAAATATAGATGTCAAGTTAAAAGAAGCACTACTTCAAAGAAGGCCATTGACCCCAAACAACCAATAAATCCCTCTAAAACATTATGGTTTGAAAGTATTTACATGTACGCTTTCTCATTGAATCCTCAGAGTGTACCTGTATAAGTGGGTTCTATTAAGAGTGAACAACAAGAGTTCTCACTAAGTGATCAAAACTGCAGCCAGACTACTAGGACTCCTGAAGAACTTTCTGCGTGACTTGAGGACTGATGACTTGTTTCCCATTCCCCCCACCCCAGACATCTATCTGACAAACTTCTGCCATCTAGAGTAATCTGAGCGTGCCCCTCCTAGTTCCTGCAGCCTGATGGAACCCAGAGACCTCACTCTCTTCTGTCCCTCTTCAGTAAATGACAGGCCGACCTCACCCCTCTCCAGCCGACAATCTGTATTCCTATGGGTTTTCCCTCTGTTCATTTCAACTAGGAAGTAAGTCATCGTTAACACGTTTTTAAGCTTTGCACTTCTTTCATTACTGTGAGATTCAACACTACACTGAATATATGTTGATTAGATGTTTTACTTTTTATTTCCTGTTTTGAGAATTATATGTTTATGATTGTTGCCCATTTATCTACTAGAATGTCATTCAGTTCCGTTCACTTCAGTTGCTCTGTCGTGTCTGACTCTGCAACCCTATGAATCGCAGCACGCCAGGCCTCCCTGTCCATCACCAACTCCCAGAGTTCACTCAGACTCACGTCCATCGAGTCAGTGATGCCATCCAGCCATCTCATCCTCTGTAGTCCCCTTCTCCTCCTGCTTCCAATCCCTCCCAGCATCAGAGTCCTCTCCAATGAGTCAACTCTTCACATGAGGTGGCCAAAGTACTGGAGTTTCAGTTTCAGCATCAGTCCTTCCAAAGAAATCCCAGGGCTGATCTCCTTCAGAATGGACTGGTTGGACCTCCTTGTAGTCCAAGGGACTCTCAAGAGTCTTCTCCAACACCACAGTTCAAAAGCATCAATTCTTCAGTGCTCAGCTTTCTTCACAGTCCAACTCTCACATCCATACATGACCACAGGAAAAACCATAGCCTTGACTAGACGGACCTTTGTTGGCAAAGTAATGTCTCTGCTTTTCAATAGGCTATCTAGGTTGTTCATAACTTTCCTTCCAAGGAGTAAGCATCTTTTAATTTCATGGCTGCAGTCACCATCTGCAGTGATTTTGGAGCCCTAAAATATAAAGTCTGACATTGTTTCCACTGTTTCCCCATCTATTTCCCATGAAGTGATGGGACCAGATGCCATGATCTTCGGTTTCATCAAGAGGCTTTTTAGTTCCTTTTCACTTTCTGCCATAAGGGTGGTGTCATCTGCATATCTGAGGTTATTGATATTTCTCCCACCAATCTTGGTTCCAGCTTGTGCTTCTTCCAGCCCAGCGTTTCTCATGATGTACTCTGCATAGAAGTTAAATAAGCAGGGTGACAGTATACAGCCTTGACGTACTCCTTTTCCTATTTCATTAATTCATAAGAATGTCATTACTTAGTTACATAAAAATTTTCTATGACAGTCAAAAGAAATCCATGAATGCTATTAAAAATATAAAATATCACAATCAGTAAGGCTTTGTTGCTTCAAAGCAATCCCGCAAGTATGTCTAAATGAATCATGTCAGTTTATTAAAATCCCAGACCTGTACCTGCTTTGTTAAGTTATTTGAGATGTTGGAGTTTATTTACCAGATATTGTTAGCTTGAACATTAAACACATAGTGGTTCAGGAAATCTGATATTCGGGTTTGATCTTGTTTATGACTCTTTCTGCCACAGCAACTGAACATTTCATCCAAAAAGGAAAAGAATACATGTTCTTTTCAGCCATGAAATTAAAAGACGCTTTCTCCTTGGAAGAAAAGCTATGACAACCTAGATAGCATATTAAGAAGCAGAGATATTACTTTGCCAACAAAGGTCTGTATAGTCAAAGCTATCATTTTTCCAGTAGTCGTGTATGGATGTGAGAGTTGAACCATAAAGAAGGCTGAGCATCAAAGAATTGATGCTTTTGAACTGTGGTGTTGGAGAAGACTCTTGAGAGTCCCTTGGACTGCAAGGAGATCAAACCAGTCTATGCTAAAGGAAATCAACCCTGAAAATTTATTAGAAGTACTGATGCTAAAGTTCCAATACTTTGCCCACCTAAGGTGAAGAGCTGACCCATCAGAAAAGACCCTGATGTTGGGAAAGATTGAAGGCAGGAGGAGAAGCAGACGACAGAGAATGAGATGGTTGGATGGCATCACTGACTTAAAGGACATGAGTTTGAGCAAGCTTCTGGAGATGGTGAAGGACAGGGAAGCCTGCTGTGCTACAGTCCATGGGGTCACAAAGAGTCAGACACGACTGAGTGACTGAGCCACAATATGTTCTTCTCAAGGGCACGTGGAGCATTCTCCAGGATTGATCACATTCTGGACAACATACTGAGCTTCAGTAATTTTAAGAAAAGTGAAATCATATCAAAAACCATTTCCAACCACAATACTATGAGATTAAATATCACTATAAGAAAAAAACTAAAAAACACAAACATGTGGAGGTTAAATAATACTCTACTTAAAAATCCAATGGATCACTGAAGAAAGCAAAAAGTACCTAGAAACAAATGAAAATGAAAGCATAAGCATGATGATCCAAAATTATGGAATGCAGTAAAAGCAGTTTTAAGAAGGAAGTTTATAGCAATACAATCTTACCTCAGAAAGCAAGAAATATCTCAAATAAACAATCTATCCTTATACCTAAAGCAATTGGAGAAAGAAGAGCAAACAAAAGTCAAAGCCAGTGGAAGGAAAGAAATAAAGATCAAAGCAGAAATAAGTGAAATAATGATAAAGAAAACCACAGAAAAGATCAATAAAATTAAAAGCTGATTCTATAAAAAGACAAGCAAAATTGATAAACCTTTAACCAGACTCATCAAGGGGGAAAAAAAAAAAGGGAGAGGACTTAAATCAATAAAATTTCGAAATGGAAAAGGAGAATTTACAATGGACACCACAAAAATGTACAGGATCGTAAGAGACTACTACAAGCAACTATATGTCAATAAAATAGACAATCTAGAAGAAATGGACAAATTCTTAAAAAGGTACACTCTCCCAAGTCTGAAACAGAAGAACTAGAAAATATAAACAGACCAATCACAGGAACTTAAATCAAAACTGATTTTAAAACCACAAAACATAAGCCTGGGACCTAGCAGCTTCACAGGCAGATTCTATCAAACATTTGGAGAAGAGCTAATACCTATCTTTCTGAAACTATTCCCAAAATTGCAGAGGAAGGAAAACTCCCAGCTCATTTTATGAGACCACCATCACCCTGATATACCAAAACCAAACAAAGATACCATAGAAAAAGAAAGTTACAGGCCAATAGTATTGATGAAAATATATGTAAAAATCCTCCACAAAATACAAGCAATCTGAAACCAGCAATACATTAAAAGGATCACACACCATGATCAAGTAGGATTTATCCCAGGAATGCAAGGATTTTTCAGTACCCACAAACCAATCAATGTGATACACCACATCAAAAAACTGGATAGAAACCATATGATCATCTCAACAGATGCATAAAAAGTTTTGACAAAATTGTACACCCACTTATGATAAAAGCTCTCCATAATGTGGTCACAGAAGACTCTACCTCAACATAATAAAGGCCATGTATGACAAACCTATAGCTAACATCATACTCAACAGCAAAAAGCTGAAACCATTTTCTCTAAGATCAAGAATAAAACACAGATGTTCAACCTCACCACTTTTACTCGGCATATCTTTCAAAGTCTTAGCCATGGCAATCAGAGAAGAAAAAGAAATAAAAGGAATTTAAGTTGGAAAAGAAGTAAAGCTGTCACTGTCTGCAGATGACATGATACCAAGAGAGTCAGTTCCTAGGTAGGTTGATAAGAAGTCCTGGGTCCCCAAGGAGGAGAAAGGGGTCTGAGACTCTCAAAGTGGAGATAGGGGTCTAGAATTCTCAAGGAGGAGGATAGGAAAAATATCTTTTTTTTTTCTCTACTCTATGTTCCTTAGTCTTAGTCACATAAAACGTTTTTTCCTCTAAGCCTAGAACTGATAATTATACAACAAACAACTCAGTTTAAATTCTGTACTAAGGATTATATAACAACATGTATCCTGCTTGAGGACAGTTTCTCCTTCCTGAAAACCTTCTGGCTAATCCTGTTATCTTAAAAAGTAAATTATGGGAATGAGTCTAGTAAGATCTTTACAACCTTGAGATATTTTTCGATTTATTGCAATAACTAATTAAAAATTATATGACTCCTTGCTTAGACTAGTGAGGGGGACACTTTCAATCCCCTTCTGATGTCTATGTCAGAAGCTGTCTCTGTCTCTTTTCACTTTAATAAAACTCTGCTATACAAAAGCTCTTGAGTGATCAAGCCTGGTCCCTGGTCCTGTAGTTAAATCTTCTTTGGAGATCACAATTCTGACACCATAAGCCATCAATTCTATACATAGAAGATCCTGAAGATGCTACCAGAAAACTACTCAGTTCAGTTCAGTTCAATGGCTATTTCTCCCACCAATCTTGGTTCCAGCTTGTGCTTCTTCCAGCCCAGCGTTTCTCATGATGTACTCTGCATAGAAGTTAAATAAGCAGGGTGACAGTATACAGCCTTGACGTACTCCTTTTCCTATTTCATTAATTCATAAGAATGTCATTACTTAGTTACATAAAAATTTTCTATGACAGTCAAAAGAAATCCATGAATGCTATTAAAAATATAAAATATCACAATCAGTAAGGCTTTGTTGCTTCAAAGCAATCCATAAGTATGTCTAAATGAATCATGTCAGTTTATTAAAATCCCAGACCTGTACCTGCTTTGTTAAGTTATTTGAGATGTTGGAGTTTATTTACCAGATATTGTTAGCTTGAACATTAAACACATAGTGGTTCAGGAAATCTGATATTTGGGTTTGATCTTGTTTATGACTCTTTCTGCCACAGCAACTGAACATTTCATCCAAAGGAAAAAGAATACATGTTCTTTTCAGCCATGAAATTAAAAAGACGCTTTCTCCTTGGAAGAAAAGCTATGACAAACCTAGATAGCATATTAAGAAGCAGAGATATTACTTTGCCAACAAAGGTCTGTATAGTCAAAGCTATCATTTTTTCCAGTAGTCGGGTATGGATGTGAGTTGAACCATAAAGAAGGCTGAGCATCAAAGAATTGATGCTTTTGAACTGTGGTGTTGAGAAGACTCTTGAGAGTCCCTTGGACTGCAAGGAGATCAAACCAGTCTATGCTAAAGGAAATCAACCCTGAAAATTTATTAGAAGTACTGATGCTAAAGTTCCAATACTTTGCCCACCTAAGGTGAAGAGCTGACCCATCAGAAAAGACCCTGATGTTGGGAAAGATTGAAGGCAGGAGGAGAAGCAGACGACAGAGAATGAGATGGTTGGATGGCATCACTGACTTAAAGGACATGAGTTTGAGCAAGCTTCTGGAGATGGTGAAGGACAGGGAAGCCTGCTGTGCTACAGTCCATGGGGTCACAAAGAGTCAGACACGACTGAGTGACTGAGCCACAATATGTTCTTCTCAAGGGCACGTGGAGCATTCTCCAGGATTGATCACATTCTGGACAACATACTGAGCTTCAGTAATTTTAAGAAAAGTGAAATCATATCAAAAACCATTTCCAACCACAATACTATGAGATTAAATATCACTATAAGAAAAAACTAAAAACACAAACATGTGGAGGTTAAATAATACTCTACTTAAAAATCAATGGATCACTGAAGAAAGCAAAAAGTACCTAAAAACAAATGAAAATGAAAGCATAAGCATGATGATCCAAAATTATGGAATGCAGTAAAAGCAGTTTTAAGAAGGAAGTTTATAGCAATACAATCTTACCTCAGAAAGCAAGAAATATCTCAAATAAACAATCTATCCTTATACCTAAAGCAATTGGAGAAAGAAGAGCAAACAAAGTCAAAGCCAGTGGAAGGAAAGAAATAAAGATCAAAGCAGAAATAAGTGAAATAATGATAAAGAAAACCACAGAAAAGATCAATAAAATTAAAAGCTGATTCTATAAAAAGACAAGCAAAATTGATAAACCTTTAACCAGACTCATCAAGGGGGAAAAAAAAAAAGGGAGAGGACTTAAATCAATAAAATTTGAAAAATGGAAAAGGAGAATTTACAATGGACACCACAAAAATGTACAGGATCGTAAGAGACTACTACAAGCAACTATATGTCAATAAAATAGACAATCTAGAAGAAATGGACAAATTCTTAAAAAGGTACACTCTCCCAAGTCTGAAACAGAAGAACTAGAAAATATAAACAGACCAATCACAGGAACTTAAATCAAAACTGATTTTAAAACCACAAAACATAAGCCTGGGACCTAGCAGCTTCACAGGCAGATTCTATCAAACATTTGGAGAAGAGCTAATACCTATCTTTCTGAAACTATTCCCAAAAATTGCAGAGGAAGGAAAACTCCCCAGCTCATTTTATGAGACCACCATCACCCTGATATACCAAAACCAAACAAAGATACCATAGAAAAAGAAAGTTACAGGCCAATAGTATTGATGAAAATATATGTAAAAATCCTCCACAAAATACAAGCAATCTGAAACCAGCAATACATTAAAAGGATCACACACCATGATCAAGTAGGATTTATCCCAGGAATGCAAGGATTTTTCAGTACCCACAAACCAATCAATGTGATACACCACATCAAAAAACTGGATAGAAACCATATGATCATCTCAACAGATGCATAAAAAGTTTTGACAAAATTGTACACCCACTTATGATAAAAGCTCTCCATAATGTGGTCACAGAAGACTCTACCTCAACATAATAAAGGCCATGTATGACAAACCTATAGCTAACATCATACTCAACAGCAAAAAGCTGAAACCATTTTCTCTAAGATCAAGAATAAAACACAGATGTTCAACCTCACCACTTTTACTCGGCATATCTTTCAAAGTCTTAGCCATGGCAATCAGAGAAGAAAAAGAAATAAAAGGAATTTAAGTTGGAAAAGAAGTAAAGCTGTCACTGTCTGCAGATGACATGATACCAAGAGAGTCAGTTCCTAGGTAGGTTGATAAGAAGTCCTGGGTCCCAAGGAGGAGAAAGGGGTCTGAGACTCTCAAAGTGGAGATAGGGGTCTAGAATTCTCAAGGAGGAGGATAGGAAAAATATCTTTTTTTTTTCTCTACTCTATGTTCCTTAGTCTTAGTCACATAAAACGTTTTTTCCTCTAAGCCTAGAACTGATAATTATACAACAAACAACTCAGTTTAAATTCTGTACTAAGGATTATATAACAACATGTATCCTGCTTGAGGACAGTTTCTCCTTCCTGAAAACCTTCTGGCTAATCCTGTTATCTTAAAAAGTAAATTATGGGAATGAGTCTAGTAAGATCTTTACAACCTTGAGATATTCTTTCGATTTATTGCAATAACTAATTAAAAAATTATATGACTCCCTTGCTTAGACTAGTGAGGGGGACACTTTCAATCCCCCTTCTGATGTCTATGTCAGAAGCTGTCTCTGTCTCTTTTCACTTTAATAAAACTCTGCTATACAAAAGCTCTTGAGTGATCAAGCCTGGTCCCTGGTCCTGTAGTTAAATCTTCTTTGGAGATCACAATTCTGACACCATAAGCCATCAATTCTATACATAGAAGATCCTGAAGATGCTACCAGAAAACTACTCAGTTCAGTTCAGTTCAATGGCTCAGTCGTGTCCGACTCTTTGTGACCCCATGAATCGCAGCATGTCAGGCCTCCGTGTCCATCACCAACTCCTGGAGTTCACTCAAACTCATGTCCATCGAGTCGGTGATGCCATCCAGCCATCTCATCCTCTGTTGTTCCCTTCTCCTCCTGCCCTCAATCCCTCCCAGCATCAGAGTCTTTTCCAATGAGTCAACTCTTTGCATGAGGTGGCCAAAGTACTGGAGTTTCAGCTTTAGCATCATTCCATTGGATCTCCTTGCAGTCCAAGGGACTCTCAAGAGTCTTCTCCAACACCACAGTTCAAAAGCATCAATTCTTCAGTGCTCAGCTTTCTTCACAGTCCAACTCTCACATCCATACATGACCACTGGAAAAACCATAGCCTTGACTAGACGGACCTTTGTTGGCAAAGTAATGTCTCTGCTTTTCAATATGCTATCTAGGTTGTTCATAACTTTCCTTCCAAGGAGTAAGCACCTTTTAATTTCATGGCTGCAATCACCATCTGCAGTGATTTTGGAGCCCCCAAAAATAAAGTCTGACACTGTTTCCACTGTTTCCCCATCTATTTCCCATGAAGTGATGGGACCAGATGCCATGATCTTCATTTTCCGAATGTTGAGCTTTAAGCCAACTTTTTCACTCTCCTCTTTCACTTTCATCAAGAGGCTTTTTAGTTCCTCTTCACTTTCTGCCATAAGGGTGGTGTCATCTGCATATCTGAGGTTATTGAGATTTCTCCCACCAATCTTGATTCCAGTTTGTGCTTCTTCCAGCCCAGCATTTCTCATGATGCTCTCTGCATATAAGTTGAATAAGCAGGGTGACAATATACAGCCTTGACGTACTCCTTTTCCTACTTGGAACCAGTCTGTTGCTCCATGTCCAATTCTAACTGTCGCTTCCTGACCTGCATATAGGTTTCTCAAGAGTCAGGTCAGGTGGTCCAGTATTCCCATCTCTTTCAGAATTTTCCACAGTTTATTGTGATCCACACAGTCAAAGGCTTTGGCATAGTCAATAAAGCAGAAATAGATGTTTTTCTGGAACTCTCTTGCTTTTTCCATGATCCAGCGGATGTTGGCAATTTGATCTCTGGTTCCTCTGCCTTTTCTAAAACCAGCTTGAACATCAGGAAGTTCACGGTTCACATATTGCTGAAGCCTGGCTTGGAGAATTTTGAACATTACTTTACTAGCATGTGAGATGAGTGCAATTGTGCGGTAGTTTGAGCATTCTTTGGTATTGCCTTTCCTTGGGATTGGAATGAAAACTGACCTCTTCCAGTCCTGTGACCACTGCTGAGTTGTCCAAATTTGCTGGCATATTGAGTGCAGCACTTTCACAGCATCATCTTTCAGGATTTGGAATAGCTCAACTGGAATTCCATCACCTCCACTAGCTTTGTTCGTAGTGATGCTTTCTAAGGCCCACTTGACTTCACATTCCAGGATGTCTGGTTCTAGGTCAGTGATCACACCATCGTGATTATCTGGGTCATGAAGATCTTTTTTGTACAGTTCTTCTGTGTATTCTTGCCACCTCTTAATGTCTTCTGCTTCTGTTAGGTCCATACCATTTCTGTCCTTTATTGAGCCCATCTTTGCATGAAATGTTCCCTTGGTATCTCTAATTTTCTTGAAGGGATCTCTAGTCTTTCCCATTCTGTTGTTTTCCTCTATTTCTTTGCATTGATCACTGAGGAAGGCTTTCTTATCTCTTCTTGCTATTCTTTGGAACTCTGCATTCAGATGCTTATATCTTTCCTTTTCTCCTTTGCTTTT
The DNA here is from genome assembly GCF_027580195.1 of Bos mutus. Classification (NCBI taxonomy): domain Eukaryota; kingdom Metazoa; phylum Chordata; class Mammalia; order Artiodactyla; family Bovidae; genus Bos; species Bos mutus. The sequence continues at coordinate 27,444,758 of NC_091623.1, forward strand.
CGCTTCTCTTCTTTTCACAGCTATTTGTAAGGCCTCCCCAGGCAGCCATTTTGCTTTTTTGCATTTCTTTTCCATGGGGATGGTCTTGATCCCTGTTTCCTGTACAATGTCACGAACCTCAGTGTATAGTTCATCAGGCACTCTATCTATCAGATCTAGTCCCTTAAATCTATTTGTCACTTCCACTGTATAATCATAAGGGATTTGATATAGGTCATACCTGAATGGTCTAGTGGTTTTCCCTACTTTCTTCAATTTCAGTCTGAATTTGGCAATAAGGAGTTCATGGTCTGAGCCACAGTCAGCTCCTGGTCTTGTTTTTGCTGACTATATAGAGCTTCTCCATCTTTGGGTGCAAAGAATATAATCAATCTGATTTCGGTGTTGACCATCTGGTGATGTCCATGTGTAGAGTCTTCTCTTGTGTTGTTGGAAGAGGGTGTTTGCTATAACCAGTGTGTTCTCTTGGCAAAACTCTATTAGCCTTTGCCCTGCTTCATTCCGTATTCCAAGGCCAAATTTGCCTGTTATTCCAGGTGTGTCTTAACTTCCTACTTTTGCATTCCAGTCCCCTATAATGAAAAAGACATCTTTTTTGGTTGTTAGTTCTAAAAGGTCTGGTTGGTCTTCACAGAACCGTTCAACTTCAGCTTCTTCAGCATTACTGGTTGGGGCATAGACTTGGATTACTGTGATATTGAACAGATTGCCTTGGAAATGAACAGAGATCATTCTGTCGTTTTCAAGATTGCATCCAAGTACTGCATTTCAGAGTATTTTGTTGACCATGATGGGTACTCCATTTCTTCTAAGGGATTCCTGCCAGCAGTAGTAAATATAATGGTCACTAGAGTTCAGCAATGAATTTGGAAAAGTTACAGGATGCAAAATTAATATACAGAAATCTGTTGTGTTTCTATAAACTAACAACAGCAGATCAGAAAGAGGATTTAAGGGGGAAATCCCATTTTCTATTGCATCAAAAAGAATAAAATACCTAGGAATAAAGCTACCTAAGGAAGCAAAATGCCTGTATTCTGAAAAATATAACTTGCTGGTGAAAGAAATAAAAAATGACACAGATAGGATATGCCATGTTCTTAGATTGGAAGAATCAATATTGTAAAATATGAATATACTACCCAAGGCAATCTACAGATTCAATGAAATCTCTATCAAATTATCAATGACATTTTTCACAGCACTAGAATTTTTTCAAAAATCATAAAATTTGTAGGGAGACAAAAAAGACCCTGAATATCCAAAGTAATTTTAAGAAAAAACAGAGCTGGAAGAATCAGGCTCCCTAACTTCCAATTCTAGTACAAAGCTATAGTCATCAAAACAATGTGATACTGGCACAAAAAAATAGAAATATATACCAAATGGAACAGAATTAAAAGCCCAGAAATATTCTACAGTCAACTGATGCACCTATGGTCAACTCCTGCAGTTACAGTCAATGAATCTGTAACAAAGGAGGCAAGAATATACAACAGAGAAAAGACAATGACTTCAATAAACGGTGCTGGGAAAACGGAGCAGATACATTTGAAAAAAAAATGAAGCTAGAACATTCTTTAATGCCATACACAAAAATAAACTCAAAATGGATTGAAGGTCTAAATGTAAGACCGGATACTAAAAGCTCTTGGAGAAAAACATAGGCAGAACACTCTTTGATATAAATTACAGCAACATCTTTTTGGGTGCACTTCCTAGAGTAACAGAAATTAAAACAAAAATATATAAAATGGGACTTAATTAAACTCAAAAATTTTTGCACAGCAAAGGAAACCATAAACCAAACAAAAAGACAACTTATAGAATGGGAGAAAATATTTGCAAACAAAGCAACTAAGCAACTGACAAGGGCTTTATCTCCAAAATTTAGAAACACCTCATGCAGCTCAATATCTAAATAAATAAATAAATAAACAATCCAGTCAAAAAAAAAAAAATGGGCAGAACACCCAAAGAAACATTTCTCCAAGGAAGACATACAGATGGCCAATAGGCACATGAAAAGATGCTCAACACCACTATTAGAGAAATGCAAGTCAAAACTACAATGAGGTACCCCCTCACACCAGTCAGAATGGGCATCATTAAAGTCTATAAACAGTAAATGCTGGAGAGGATGTGGAGAAAACAGAATTCTCCTACCCTGTTGATGGGAATGTAAATAGATACAGCCACTATGGAGAACAATATGGAGGATCCTTAAGAAACTAAAAATAGAGCTTCCATGTGACCCAGCAATCCCACTTCTTGGCCTATATCTGGAGTAAGCCATGGTTCAAAAGGATATACGTACCCAATGTTCATAGCACCACTGTTTACAATAGCTAAGACATGGAATGAGCCTAAATGTCCATTGACAGATAAATGGATAAAGAAGATGTGGTACATATATACAGTGGAATATTACTCAGCTATTAAAAAGAATGAAATAATGCCACTTGCAGCAACATGGATGGATCTGGAGATTATATCATACTAAGTGAAGTAAGTCATAAAGACAATTATCATATGGTATCTTTTATATGTGGAATCTTTAAAAAATGAACTTATTCACAAAACAGGAACAGACTTAGAGAATGAATTCATGGTTACCAAAGAGTTGGACAAGACTTAGTGACTGAACAACAAAAAGCTAAAAAAAAAAAAAAAAAAAACGAGTTACCCAGGAGTGAGCATGTTCTTTGCATATTCCAAAAGAAATAATAAAAATATTGGTTTGAAAACATAGATTGTTGTTCAGACATGTCCAACTCTGCAACCCCATAGACTGCAGCAAGCCAGGCTTCCCTGTCCATCACCATCTCCCTGAGCTTGCTCAAACTCATGTCCATTGAGTCAGTGATGCCATCCAACCATCTCCTCCTCTGTCGTCCCCTTCTCTTCTGGCCTTCAATCTTTCCCAGCATCAGGGTCTTTTCCAATGAGTCAGTTCTTCACATCAGGTGGCCAAAGTATTGGAGCTTCAGCTAATTTCCTTGAAGTGATGGGAGTGGATGCCATATCTTATTTTTTTGAATGTTGAGTTTTAAGCTTACTTCTTCATTCTCCTCTTTCACATACATCTAGAGGCTCTTTAGTTCCTCTTCACTTTCTGTCATAAGGGTGGTGTCATTTGCATATCTGAGGTTATTGATATTTCTCCCAGCAATCTTTATTCCAACTTGTGCTTCATAGAGCCTGACATTTTGCATGATGTACTCTGCATTTAAATTAAATAAGCAGGGTAACAATATGCAGCCTTGACGTTCTCCTCTCCCAATTTTCAACCAGTCTGTTATTCCATGACTGGTTCTAACTGTCATTTCTTGACCTGCATATGGATTTCTCAGGAGGCAGGTATCCCCATCTCTTTCAGAATTTTCCAGTTTGTTGTGATCCTCACAGTCAAAGCCTTTAATATAGTCAAGGAAGCAGAAGTAGATGTCAACTATATTTTCTACAGAACCATAGTATCATGCTACCAAACAGTTCTCATGCTCTCTCACATGAGACAGGGGAGAGGAAAATGTCTATTTGCCACATTAATATTACTGTACACTGTACATCTAGGTATTTCTGTTATTGTAATCATAGGATATGACAGCCTATCTCATTGAGGCAAGAAGGATATGTAGATCTGGGAAGTGATTGATGAGGGAATACTTGATCAGAAACTAAGGAAGGACCTTGATTCCAGAAACGAAAGATTTGATTCTTCATTTTGCTAAAAATGTGAATATCTCCCAAATAAGAAATGAGAAATTAATAGCAGGCTGAAAATGTTCACTGATGGATAATGAGTCAGCTTCTATCAGAAGAACTGATTCCAACCTCAGAAGAAAGATGACATCTGAGATTCTAACCAATAAAGAGATCAGAGCTCAATAAAATAATCTGAACAGTAAATGGATTCGATAAAGAAGGTGACCAAAGGTAGAGAGAGCTTTTACAGGATAGGGAATGTATTATAGGTCCAGTAATAACCCAAAGTCAGAGAGTCCGGGCAAGATCTGAGAAGGCCGGGGCAGCTGCAGAGAAGCACTGCAGAGCTGAGTCACTTGGGCCCAACATCAGAGATTCTGGTTGTTCAGTCGCTAGCCTGCTTCAGCGGCAGGGCCACAAGGAGGGGAAGAATCCAGCCGTGAGTGGGTGGCTCAGCCAAAGATGTCAAAATGAAACTCGAGTTAAATTAGTGAGAATACTGGGCTCTTCTGTTTCTGTAGCATTGTGTTGGCTTTGTTTTCCCTCTCTGAGCTTCCCAGTCCTGGTGGTGGTTTGCTAAAGTTTTACAGCATCTATATTAGCCTAGCCGTCCAACAGTCCCCCTTTCTAAAGAGTGAACACTGAAAAATTGTAATACAGTACAATTTTATATTACTCATTTAACCTTTGTAGTGCACTAGTAAATAAAATACCCAAACTACTGAAATTTCTTTTTTTTTTCCTTTACCTTCCTTCTTTTCAACAGATATTAATTGAGGCAGTGAGTAAAGAGAAGCAAAGAAATGCACCAGAATAATTTAGGGAAGTTGTCTTAGCAAAAGAAGATTCCTTACCTCCACCATGAGAAATTCTGATTCAACTGATCTTGGTTGATATATACATTAAATTCAAGGGAAAGTATAAACTTTCTCTGAGAAAAAAAAATTTTTTTTTTTTTTTTCCCATTTACACAGCTGCCCTGAGGACAAAGGGAATTCTCCATGTCTTAGCTGGAAAAGTAGGAGGATTAGTGAACTCCTGAGGGCCAGACCTCAAAAGTAGGCAGCACCAGCTATTTGAGTTCTGGAACCTTGGAGGAACTACTGAAAATATTGCAGATAGAGGAAGAAAGAGAGGCGAACTACTGGGGTCCAGCCCCGGTTGGATCCAGGGATTCCCTCGGGAGGACGGCGTTGTCGAAAAGGATAGCAAAGCAGAGAGATTAGGGGCTCATTATAACTGGTTTATGCGGAAAGTCAATAAAACCCGTGACATCAGGTTTGCTCTGACCACGGAGGCCACAGGCGCCCTCTCAAATCGCTGAAGGTGCCCCACCTTAGGCACCTTCTCAAGTGGGTCTTAGAAGCCCAGGCAAGTAAGTGGTCCCAGAGGACCCCCACGCTCCAATTAAATGTCCTGAAGGAAGAACAGAAAAGAAAAGGAGAGAAAAGGAAGCAAAAAAGAATGACATGGGGAGACCAAGCTTTGAGCAAGGCCCGTAGCTTTATTTTCAAAGGGAGCTTATATACCTTAAGTTGTGCATAGAGGGTAATAGGGAGTGTAAAATCATGCAAAGTCAGCAGTCTTTGATCCTTATCGAGACCAGGCTTTCTTTTCTGCAAACTTATCGTATACAAATGGTTTAGGTGATTTACATCATCTTCTGGCCAGAAGGCCTATTAACATTTTATGATTCTGATAAAGGTTTGTCAACCATAAGACTTATTTTCTCTAAGAGTAATTATTTTAAGGTTTGGCGCCATCCTCCGAAGGTGTTAGATAAAGTTGCATTTCTATAGGGCAAAGGTGCAGTGGGCTTACAACAAAGGAAAGAATTTATTACCTTAAGTGTCTAAAGTTGTTAGCACCAAGGCCACTACTTATTTTTTCTATATACCAACTATATTAATTAATACACTTCTAAGGATACAATACAGGGGATGTGGAAACTTGGCAGCAAGCATTGGCTCAACAATGAAATCTTCTACTAGTTCTGTTCTAATAATTTCTAACTCTCCGAGAGGCTCTATACTATTCGAATATCTTAAGCTTCCCATGCCTCTTGCCGTTGGGAGACTGTAAACAATCCTATGCATAGCTCTAGGAATCCGGGTAAACCTGTCAGGCAAGTTAGAAAGTCATCAGAGGGGTTTGAATTGAAACACTCCTATTATGCCCAAGAGGCTAATTAACTAGAGCTCTAAGTTGATTTCCTTCAGAGAAAGGTGATTGGTGATAGCCCCCCGTTAATGTCAGAGGAGTTGGTGAAAGTTGTAAAATAGTAGAACAGACAGATTCTGGTTTTGGGGTAGACGCTCAGGCAGATCCAGGGGGGGGCCCCTCGAGCTCTGACTCGCCTTGCCCGTCAGGGCTCTCCCTCATGACCTTGTCATGGGTGGGAACTCCCGTGCTGGCTCCCAGCAGCAAACAGTGTCTGGAGTCTGCTATGGTTGTTGACAACTGTCTAGAGCGTTCCATCAAACTCCTCTTTACCAATGAAGAATGGGAAAATTTCAAGTTTGGAGATCAAAATTTGTGCATTTAATTCTGGGAAAGGGCCAGAGAAGGCATTCTCTTTGTGGGTTTGGTTTCTGAATCCTCAGCTTGTGAAAGAGGCTGTACAGGGAGAAATTAATACATGTAAACTGTTCCAAGAGTTCGAACTCTAGGGAGAAAGATGGCCCACAGATAGGAGGGCTAAATCAGCAAGGAGACGTTTGACATACAAATTGAATGCCTCCCTGATGGGGAGGGGTAGTGGGGGCCTGGAGGGACAGAGGACCAGCATAAAGCAGGCCCCCTCACTGGCAAAGTCAGAGTACAAGGGAGCCCACTGCTGCTGGGCAGGCCTAGGGTGTGAAATGGAATGAGAAGGGTGGCCAGTGGATCTGGAGATGCAGATGGGAGATCTCAGCATAGGTATATTGAATAATAGTGTGTGTCCCTGGGAATCTAACTAACCACAGGTCAGTTAGGGACAGTGATCACCTTACAACTGACCAGTGCATTGAAATCAACAAATAATGCCAACCTCACTTCAGGCTTTGTATCCATGTAATTACAAAGATGAGAAAAAATGAAATTGCCAAAAAGACCAGTGACATTTTAAAATCTAACCTCTATGCTGAATCAGTCACAGAGAACCGAATCTATTCAAGCTATTTAACCAGAAAAGGATTTATTACAGGCTATTACATAATCATTCAGTTCAGTTCAGTCGCTTAAAACACACACACTGGAAGGAGCTTCCAGAACAAATCCCAAAGCCACCATGTAGAACTTGGCCACCAACAAAGCTGCTTCCCTTGCCATGACCCAGAAGCTATCTGCTATTCTGGGCAGCAATTACCATAGCTGCTGGCTCCTGAACTATGTCAGGGATGCTACAAACTGTCCCAGCCAAAGGAATAACTCAAGCTTTGCCTCTCTCCCCACTTAACTCAGTTCCAGATTCAAGTCTCCGACCAGTGCCTCTATTTGGCCGAGCCTGATGAATGTTCAGAACCTGGGAGCGAGGGCCTCTGGGAGACGAAGTTTTTGCTTTCCAGACTCTGCAGTGGAGTAAGGAATCCTGAAAAGGGGCTGGATGAGGTACTGAGTGAACCAGATACAATCTACACCCCTGACGTTAAACGGTGTTGAGACTGAACAAATGAAAAAGAAAGAAAACAACAATGAGGAAACCTCAGGGAATTTTGAGTGTTTTTATGGACAAAAACATAACTGGGAAATCAATGGTACCTTTAGATTATGAGAGGCTCGGGGTACTTTGGAGTGGGATGAGTACTGCTGTGATGTAAGCACATTGTCAAGCAACAGGGTATGATGTGGTATCTCTGAAATGTCTCTAGGGGCTCGTTTTTTTTTTCCATTTTACCCGTTCAGCACTGGTTCTTCCCCTCCTTCTGGGAAATACACAGTCATGTGGCTCAGTGTAAGTCTGGGATGATCAGGGCATCTGTGATCTCTAGCTACAGTGATTGGTCCAAGGACAGGCACGTGACCCAAGCCAGAGCAATCAGAGGCCTTGCTGAGGGTTATTCTGGCTAGAGCTCCAGGAGAAGCCTTGAGTGTCCTGCCCAACAATTCAGAATCCACATCCCAGTCCACTTCTGCTGTTCTCAAGTCAGCATCACAGGCACAGTCAATTTCTGAGGTGATAAAAGCTAAAAAATTTGAAGCTGCATTGTACAATTTCATTAAGTATCTTAAAGGGGTTACTTAACATTCCAAAATTCATTTTTGTATATTTCATGGGAAAAGTGCATACTCAAATGACGTTTGAGACTGAAGTCTTAAGAAAATATGCTATCGTCTAAAAATTACCAGTTTTCCTTAAGCTGTTGATGAAAGCATAAATCATGAATAAGACCACATAAGGTTTTTTTAAGAGTCCTATAAAACTGTGACTATTCCTGAAAAAGAAATTTTCTTTCATTTCTCAAAAAAAAAAAAAGACTCATATCCTTTGTGAAACTGCAAACAGAAAATTCTGGTTAGTTGCCAGATCAAATGCTCTTTTTTCACTTTTTACCCTGTTAGTTTTTGTGCAGTATTTGATGTCATTTATAACGTCTCCCTTGTGCAACAGGAGGGAAAGAGGCAGGGCACAACTTCTGAAAGAATGACATAGCCCAAGGACACAACATAAACTGATTAGAATCAAATGGGACCAAGATGGCAGACAGGACTAGACCCTAATTCAATCAGCAAGTGAAAAGGCACACCCAGAGGCACCACGACGGCCCTGTTAAATGACCAAGGAATGGGCAGTGGCCCAAATTCTGGAAATCTCCACTCCTTCCCAAAAATAGTTGGAATAACCCTCCTACTCATTAGCATATGAAATTACCCAGCCTATAAAAACTAACCACACCAAATTTCACGGCCGCATTCACCCTCTGCGATGGCCCACACTCTGTCTGTGGAGTGTGCTTCTCTCTCTGTATCTGAATAAATCCACTTCGTACCTATCACTTTGTCTCTCACTGAATTCTTTCTGTGACATCAAGAACCTGAGCTTCATTAGGTTCTGAAACCAGGTACTATGGGTTTTGTTGGGGTTTGGGTCCCAGCCACATGGGTTCAAGTCCCAAGCAAGGTTTTGGCTGGGTTTGAGTCCCAGCCATGTGGGGTTGAGTCCCAATCTGAGGTAAATAGTTTCACTTGCAATCTCTTACCTCCCTTGGTTTTAGAGATACCACTCTTGATTTCTCTCCTGAACCGTGTATCTCTATTAACACTACTTATTTTGGAAAGTTTTCAACAGACTCCAGAAGAAGCTGCCCTCATCCCTCACAAGCCCATAACTCCCTTCTATCTTCCGTTTTTGATTCTTGACCCCATTGGTGAATCTAGAAGAAAGGCAGGACTCATCATTCAGTCCCACGGACTTGAGAACACAAGACAAAGTAAAGGGCAAGCCACAGAGGGATTCCTTGTCTTTGACCAGCTACTGACGATCATGTCTTATACCTGGATGAGTGCCAAAGTCAAAGCAAGTAAAACAAGTCTAACCTAGGAGCTCAGTGGAAATTAGGAGATAAAACATACAGCTTAAAAAGGAGATCTCAAGGACCTAAACAGACATTTCTCCAAAGAAGACATACAGATGAATGACAAACACATGAAAAGATGCTCAACATCACTTATTATTAGAGAAATGGAAACCAAAACTACAATGAGATATCACCTCACACTGGTCAGAATTGCCATCATCAAAACACTACAAACAATCATGCTGGAGAGGATGTGGGGAAAAGAGAATGCTCTTGCATGGTTATTGGGAATGTAAATTGATACAGCCACCATGGAGAACAGTATAGAAAATCCTTAAAAAACTAGGAATACAGCTACAATATGACCCAACAATCCCACTACTGGGAATATAATCTGAGAAAACCATAATTGAAAAAGACACATGTACCCCATTGTTCATGGCAGCACTATTTACAATAGCTAGGACATGGAAGTAACCTAGATGTCCACTAACAGATGAATGGATAAAGAAGTTGTGATACATAAATACAATGGAATATTACTCAGCCATATAATGGAATGCATTTCAGCCAATACTAATGAGGTGGATGAACACAGAGCCTATTATACAGAATGAAGTAAGTCAGAAAGAGAAAAACAAATATTGTATATTAATGTATATATACAAAATCAAGAAAGATGGTACTGATGAACATATGTGCAGGGCAGCAATGAGCTGCAGACAGAGAATAGACTTATGGACACAGGGTGGGGGGGTTAGGGAGGAAGGAGAGGGCGGGATGTATGGAGAAAGTAACACAGAAACTTACATTATCATATGCAAAATAGATAGCCAGTGAGAATTTGCTGTATGACTCAGGGAACTCAAACCAGGCCTGTGACAACCTAGAGAGGTGGGAGGGACGTTCAAAAGGGAGGGGACATATTTATACCTATGACTGATTCATGTTGATGTATGGCAAAAACCCTTTTCACTTTCATGCACTGGAGAAGGAAATAGCAACCCACTCCAGTGTTCTTGCCTGGAGAATCCCAGGGACGGGGGAGCCTGGTGGGCTGGGCTGCCGTCTATGGGTTCGCACCGAGTTGGACACGACTGGAACTACGGGATCGCACAGAGTTGGACACAACTGGAGCTACTTAGCAGCAAGCAGCAGCATGGCAGGAACCAACACAATATTGTAAAGCAATAATCCTTTAATTAATTTTTTTTAAAGGGGCTCTCAAAACAGTAGGAAGTCTGAAGAGCTTCCCTGGTTCAGTTCAGTCACTCAGCATGATCTTAATTTTTTTTACTATTGAGTTTTAAGCCAACTTTTTCACTCTCCTCTTTCACTTCGTCTAAAGGCTCTTCAGTTCCTCCTTGCTTTCTACCATAAGAGTGGTGTCATCTGCATATCTGAGGTTATTGATATTTCTCCCAGAAATCTTGATTCCAGCTCATGCTTCATCCAGCCTGGCATTTTGCATGATGTACGCTGCATTTAAATTAAATAAGCAGGGTGACAATATGCAGCCTTGATGTACTCCTTTTCCAATTTTGAATCAGTCCATTGTTCCATGTCTGGTTCTAATTGTCACTTCTTGACCAACATACAGATTTCTCAGGAAGCAGGTAAGGTGGTCTGGTATTCCCATCTTTTTAAGAATTTTCCACAGTTTGTTGTGATCCACACAAAGGCTTTGGCATAGTCAATAAAGCAGAAGTAGATGTTTTTCTGGAACTCTCTTGCTTTATCTATGTCCCAATGGATGTTAACAATTTGATCTCTGGTTCCTCTGCCTTTTCTAAATCCAGCTTGAACACCTGGAAGTTCTTGGTTCATGTACTGTTGAAACCTCTCTTGGAGAATTTTGAGCATAACTTTGCTAGTGTGTGAGATGAGTGCAACTGTGTGGTAGCTTGAACATTCTTAGGCATTGCCTTTCTTTGGGATTGGAATAAAAACTGACCTTTTCCAGTCCTGGGGCCACTGCTGAGTTTTCCAAATTTGCTGGCATATTGAGTGCAGCACTTTAACAGCATCATCTTTTAGGATTTGAAATAGCTCAGCTGGAATTCCATCCCTTTCACTAGCTTTGTTCATAGTGATGTTTTCTAAGGCCCATTTGACTTCACATTCCAGAATTTCTGGCTCTAGGTGAGTGATCACACAATCGTAGTTATCTAGGTCATTAAAATCTTTTTTGTATAATTCTTCTGTGTATTCTTGCTACCTCTTCTTCTGCTTTTGTTAGGGCCATACCGTTTCTGTACTTTATTGTGTCCATTTTCACATGAAATGTTCCCTTGGTATCTCTAATTTTCTTGAGATCTCTAGTCTTTCCCATTCTATTGTTTTCCTCTATTTCTTTTCACTGATCACTGAGAAGGACTTTCTTAACTCTCCTTGCTATTCTTTGGAACTCTGCATTCAAATGGGTATATCTTTCCTTTTCTCCTTTGCCTTTTGCTTCTCTTCTTTTCTCAGCTATTTGAAAGGCCTCCTCAGATAACCATTTTGCCTTTTTGCATTTCTTTTCCTTGAGGATGGTCTTGATCACTACCTCCTGTACAATGTCACAAATGTCTCTCTATAGTTCTTCAGGCACTCTATCAGATCTAATTCCTTGAATCTGCCTGTCACTTCCACTGTATAATCATAAGGGATTTGATTTAGGTCATACCTAAATGGTCTAGTGGTTTTCCCTACTTTCTTCAATTTAAGTCTGAATTTGGCAATAAGGAGTTCATGATCTGAGCCACAGTCAGCTCCTGGTCTTGTTTTTGCTGACTGTATAGAGTTTCACCATCTTTGGCTGCAAAGAATATAATCAATCTGATTTCAGTGTTGACCACCTAGTGATGTCCATGTCTAGAGTCATCTCTTGTGTTGTTGGAAGAGGGTGTTTGCTATGACCAGTGCATTCTTTTGACAAAACTTTTAGCCTTTGCCCTGCTTCATTTTGTATTCCAAGGCCAAGCTTGCCTGTTACTCCAGGTGTGTCTTGACTTCCTACTTTTGCATTCCAGTCCCCTGTGATGAAAAGGACATCTTTTGTGGGTGTTAGTTCTAGTAGGTCATATAGATCATCATAGAACTGTTCAAATTCAGCTTCTTCAGCACTGCTGGTCTGGGAATAGACTTGGATTACTGTGATATTGAATGGTTTGCCTTGGAAAAGAATAGAGCTTATTCTGTCGTTTTTGAGATTGCACCCAAGTACTGTATTTTGGACTCTTGTTGACTATAATGGTTACTTCATTTCTTCTAAGAGATTCTTGCCCACAGTAGTAGATATAATGATCATCTGAGTTAAATTCACCCATTCCAGTCCATTTTAGTTCACTGATTCCTAAAATGTCAATGTTCACTCTTGCCATCTCCTGTTTGACCACTTCCAATTTACCTTGATTCATGGACCTAACATTCCAGGTTCCTATGCAATATTGCTCTTTACAGCATCAGACTTTACTTCCATCACCAGTCACATCTACAACTGGGCATTGTTTTAGCTTTGGTTCCGTCTCTTCGTTCTTTCTGGAGTTATTTCTCCACTGTTCTCCAGTAGCATATTGGGCACCTACCAACCTGGGGAGTTCATCTTTCAGTGTCCTATCTTTTTGCCTTTTCATATTGTTCATGGGGTTCTCAAGGCAAGAATACTGAAGTGGTTTTCCATTCCCATCTCCAGTGGACCATGTTTCGCCAGAACTCTCCACCATGACCGGTCCATCTTGGGTGGCCCTACATGGCATGGCTCATAGTTTCACTGAGTTAGACAAGGCTGTGGTCCCTGTGATCAGTTTGGTTAGTGTTCTGAGATTATGGTTTTCATTCTGTCTGCCCTTTGGTGGCTTCCCTGGTGGCTCAGTGGTAAAGAATCTGCCTGTCAATGCAGGAGACATGTGCTCGATCCCTGGTCTGGGAAGATCCCACGTGCTGTGGAGCAACCAAACCCATGGACCACAGCTAGAGAGTGGCCCCCCTGGCTGCAACTAGAGAAAAGCCCCAGCAGCAACGAAGACCCAGCACAGCCATAAATAAGTAAATAAATGTTATTTTTTTAAAAAACAAATAAACAGTAGGAAATCTGAGACTGGTAAAAGCATGAGTGGACCAGAGAGAGCACATCTCAACAATAAGATCTGGAATATTTCTAGCATTTCCTGTGTGCCAAGCACCATCCAACACTTTATATGAACTGTGTCATGATTTCTCACACCCCTACAGGGTATATACCATTATCGTTTCCATTGAGAAAATGGAGGCTCTGAAAGGTTAGCTGTGAGATATATGGCTTGGAAATGACAGAGCCAAGTTAGCGATGGGACAAGGATGAATTCTAGAGATTAAGTGCTCCTGGTTTCTACTTGTCTGCTATCTTGGCATCAGTGAGGGGTAGACTATTTCAAGTGGGGTTATGATTTTGCCTTTGACCTAGTCCTCCAAGCTAGGTCAATTAAGTAACACCCTCTAGGACCCTTCATTCCTTTGCCACTCAGCCCCACCAGGTCCTGTCAATATTACTTCCAAAAGTTGTCTTGAATCTTTTGTTTCCATTCCCACAACCTCCAATCAGTTCACTTATGTTATTATATCAATAATATCGTCTTCACTAGTATTTTAACTTAGAATCTCTTTGCCTTCTTCAGTCTGTTCCCCTTCTGTCTCCTGTCTAAACTACCACCCGATACAAGCAAGGGTCCCATAAATCTTACCTGGGAAGCCAGAGATTGGCAAGGGATTAAGACAGAACAACTCCTGATGGGGAAGGAGGGCAGGGAGTGTAGGAAAGTGGGATTAGGATACAGGAGGATTGGTGGAAAGGGAAATAGAATAAAAATTATCATCCAGGGAAATGGTGGGCCCAGACAGCTACATAAAGTCCAGGGGAGGTATCATTCCAACTAGGATCCTGCACAGATCCAAAACCCAGGTCTTAGGCAGAGAGGCTATAAGTAGTTCAGTAAGATGAACAAGTTGAGAAAGAGTGCGAATAGAAAGTCATGATTTCTTATCTGAGAATTAAGATTTGCCTGTGGGTGGGAACAGACAGATGCTCTTAAGGACACTGTATTTGTTTCCTATTTTATGTAACAGATTTATCAGCTTGAAACAATATACATCTATTGTTTCAGTTTCTGTTGGTCTAGAGTCCATACAACATCTCTGGGTCCTATGCTAAAAGTCTCACAAGACTGCATTCAAGGTGTCATCCAGGACTGTGGTCTCATCTAAGGCATACAGAAACCTGTATGCAGGTCAAGAAGCAACAGTTAGAACTGGACATGGAACAACAGACTGGTTCCAAATAGGGAAAGGAGTATGACAAGGCTGTATATTATTACCCTGCTTATTTAACTTATATGCAGAGTACATCATGAGAAACGCTGGGCTGGAAGAAGCACAAGCTGGAATCAAGATTGCCGAGAGAAATGTCAATAACCTCAGATATACAGATGACACCACCCTTATGGCAGAAAGTGAAGAACTAAAGAGCCTCTTGATGAAAGTGAAAGAGGAGAGTGAAAAAGTTGGTTTAAAGCTCAACATTCAGAAAAGTAAGATCATGGCATCCAGTCCCATCACTTTATGGCAAACAGACGGGGAAACAGTGGAAACAGTGGCTGACTTTATTTTTCTGGGCTCCAAAATCACTGTAGATGGTGAATGCAGCCATGAAATTAAAAGACACTTACCTCTTAGAAGGAAAATTATGACCAACCTAGACATCATATTGAAAAGCAGAGACATTACTTTGCCAACAAAGGTCCGTCTAGTCAAGGCTATGGTTTTTCCAGTGGTCATGTATGGATGTGAGAGTTGAACTATAAAGAAAGCTTAGTGCCGAAGAATTGATGCTTTTGAACTGTGGTGTTGGAGAAGACTCTTGTGAGTCCCTTGGACTGCAAGGAGATCCAGCCAGTCCATCCTAAAGGAAATCAGTCCTGGATATTCATTGGAAGGACTGATGTTGAAGCTGAAACTCCAATACTTTGGCCACCTGATGCGAAGAGCTGACTCATTGGAAAAGACCATAATGCTGGGAAAGATTGAGGGAAGGAGGAGAAGGGGACCACAGAGGATGAGGTGGTTGGATGGCATCACTGACTTGATGGACACAGGTTTGGATGGACTCAGGGAGTTGGTGGACAGGGAGGCCTGGCGTGCTGCAGTTTGTGGGGTCATAAAGAGTCAGACACAACTGAGTGACTGAACTGAACTGAACTGATTGACCAGGATGGTTTTTGCCTAAGTTTTATTTGTTTTTTAATGTCTATTTAGGAAAAGCGAAAAAAGAAGTAAAACTCAAGGATTTTACCCCAGTCAAATAAACCCTATCCCTTTTTACCTCCTTTATACAGGACTATTTTAAAAAGAAGGATCCCAAATGGGTTCCTTTGGGAACCCATATTTACTGTGATGGAGTAAATATGGCCACTCAGTTCAGCCAGCGGGGTGCTTTTTAAACATGTGAATTGGCAGGGCATTCTCCCATTGGCCAGCACGTCATTTCTGAACAATTTTACTGCGGTAGTTTCACATATTCCTATTACCCACAGGACACTTGAAAGTATCTGAATTTTTGACCCCTGGCTTGAATGTGTGGTTTTCTTCTCCAGGAAGACCTCCAGCTCACCATGGCCCCTTAAGTTTTTCACCGTGATTTTGAGATTAATTGGCCATTAGAGATGGTTCCGTTTCTCTAACTGCAGAAAAAAACGATACCCTGAAGTTGAAATAAACTGGGTTATAGAAATGTTTATTAGATATACTTATTGGTGCAGGGTGTAGCTGTAAAAATAACTCTTGCCTCTATTCCCACAAGGTTTAAACACCCACGGTATTTATGAGGTAGTATTGAAGAGGGGAGGGGACAGAATAAAAAACAGTGTCACGATGTTAACGTTTAAAATTGTATCAAGCGTTTTGGGATCTGAGACCTCCCTCTAAACCCTAGCTCTAATTCACACCTTCCCAAATAGAGCTTTCCTGTGTTTTTGCTTAGATTTTAATAAAGCCCAGGCAGAGGAAGACAGTTTTGGATGAAACTGCAAAGACTTGGAGTGGTTCTAGGGAGTCCTTTAATTCATGGCCACAAGGGATAAGTGCTCTTTTGTATCCTTTTAAAAGTCAATTGGCTATAGAAGACAAGTGATTACGAAGTTAAAAATAAAACTGAAATGCTTCCCTCTGTTTTAAGGAACGAAAATACAAAGACATTCTGTGGAATTGGCTGCTTTTCATCTTTTAATAGCAGTTTCCATTTCCTTTTCCCCTCCACCTCACCTTTCCCCCTGCCTCCTCTTCCCTGCATGCTCCTCACCCCTGCAAAAACAAAAAACAAAAAAACCCTGAAGCTCTCAAATGCTCATCTAAAGAACACTAGACCTCTGTATTGGTTAACTCAGAGAAGGTAACAGAAGAGTAGTGGGTTCTGAAACAGTAACCATTATTTTTTCTACTGGGCCAGCTTAAAGTCAACTTTATTAGGTTTTAGAATTATTTTCCAAGTAAGACTTTTTAATTCACAGACTAACCTATTTAAAGCTACTGTGATAAATTAGGTCTATTAGAAATGACCCATACTCAACTTGTAAATTATTTTAAATTTCAGCCTGAAATTCTCCAGGCTTTTAAATAAAAATAGAAATTTCCTATTAAGCACACAAATAGAACCCTTGAAAATACAGGCCTTTCTCTCCTGCCTTTTGTGATGTCTAACTCCAAGTACCTTTTTATTTTCTACCTCTTACAGGATCAAGCCTTTATAGGTTTTTTGGTTATTGAGATATAACTGACATATGAATTTGTGTAAATTAAGGTGTGTGACATGTTGATTTGATATATTTATGTATTAAAAATGATTAACAACATAGCATCAGCTAACACTTCCATTCCATCATATAATTACCATTTGCATGTCTTTTATTTCTTTATCATGCCTGATTTCTGTAGCTCAGATTACTAACTGAATAAGATTAGTGAGAGTGGGCATCCTTGCTTTCTTCCTGATCTTAGAGGAAAAGCACTCAACCTTTCACAGTGAGTATGACATAGGTTTGTTATACGTGGCCTTTATTATTTTGGGGTATGTTCCTTCTATAACCAACTTGTTGAGGATTTTTGTCCTAAAAAGGGTGTTACATTTTCTCGAATGCTTTTTTTCTTTGTTGAGATAATCTAATTTATAGGTCTTTTATGTATCATTTGTTGTTTAGTCGCTAAGTTATGTCCACCTCTTTTGCGACCCCAGGGACTGTAGCCAACCAGGCTACTCTGTCCGTGGGATTTTCCAGGCAAGAATACTGGAGTGAGTTGCCATTTCCTTCTCCAGGGAATTTTCCTGACACGTGGATCGAACCTGTGGCTTCTGCACTGCAGGCAGATTTTTTACCATTGACCCACCTGGGACATAACTACAAAATAAACACTGATACATTTTTAAAGTTTATAATCAACTATTTAATTTAAATGGATAAAAATAAAAATAAATGGATTACTAATAATGTAAAAGTCTCTAGACTCAGTATTAAATGTATTTTAGTAATAATAATAAGCATTTATTGGACACATTAGGTGTTAGTCTTTTAGATATTAAATTCTCAGTTATAAACATTACTTACATGTTACATTTCAGCAACTCTAGATACCTGATAGGGAAAAGCCAATAAGCTTCCAAATAATCTAGATTTTAAGAAATTACTCACTCACTGCAATCAAAATTAACTTTGTATTCTTCTTCCTGGCATTTTAGTTCTGCTCTTTCATTGCTTTAAACAAATTGCAGTTCCCTAGGAGCTCATCCCAAATAACTTACACATGTGTAGATATTATTGCCCTAATAGAAGATTACTTGTTTTTTTTCACATACTTAATAAAATACAAAGGATTTTCAGAATTCAGTATGAGTTTCTTTAAACCATTGTATCCTACAGCATTAGCATTACTGGCATGCTGACCTGTTTTAAATTTTACTAAATCCAAGAATGCCTTTAATGGAGAAGGAATTGAAACCATCATTTTCCCCATAGCAACAAATGAACTAGCCATTTTTCTATATACATTAAGACTTCCTGATTGAATTTTTCCCATTACTGTGATCTTTTTATACATTCTAATCCAACAACACTAACCATTTTAGATTCTATGAACACAGACATTGTTATCTATAAAAAAAAGTTTCCTGGCTGACATAATAATCAGCTCAATATTGAATTAAAGAAAACACTAGGAAGCAGGATTAAGAAATTGCAACATGTGGTTTAGCTTCCTTGAGGGCAAATTGCCTTATAAATTAATGATGATTCACTCTTTTATTTTTCATGTATTTTTTGAATAACTAATATATGCCTGAGCACAAAAGGCAAAGAGTACAAAATGGTACAGATGGGAAAGTAAGTCTCTCTCACCAGTGAGAATGCTGTTCTCCATTAGTGAGTACATAAAACATGTTTGGATAGCAAGTTGGCATTAACCAGTAGGGTTGAAAGTGTGGAATTTCTACCTCTGCTAATGATGAGTGAAAGCAGACCAATTCTCCCAATGATGACTAAAAAAGCTTGACAATTCTTAAAAGGAGTCTTAAAAAAATTTACCAAACAGCTAATGAGATGTCAAATAAAGATATTTGGGGTCACTTTGAAAGAAATTTTGAAAAAGTTGGAGTCCGGTTCAGTTCAGTTCAGTTGCTCAGTCGTGTCCGACTCTTTGCGACCCCATGAATCGCAGCACGCCAGGCCTCCCTGTCCATCACCAACTCCCAGAGTTCACTCAAACTCATGTCCATTGAGTCGGTGATGCCATCCAGCCGCCTCATCCTCTGTCATCCCCTTCTCCTGCCCCCATTCCCTCCCAGCATCAGGGTCTTTTCCAATGAGTCAACTCTTCACATGACGTGGCCAAAGTATTGGAGTTTAAGCTTCAGCATCATTCCTTCCAAAGAACACCAAGGGCTGATCTCCTTCAGAATGGACTGGTTGGATCTCCTTGCAGTCCAAGGGACTCTCAGGAGTCTTCTCCAACACCACAGTTCAAAAGCATCAATTCTTTGGCGCTCAGCCTTATCACAGTCCAACTCTCACATCCATACATGACCACAGGAAAAACCATAGCCTTGACTAGACGGACCTTTGTTGGCAAAGTAATGTCTCTGCTTTTCAATAGGCTATATAGGTTGGTCATAACTTTCCTTCCAAGGAGTAAGCGTCTTTTAATTTCATGGCTGCAGTCACCATCTGCAGTGATTTTGGAGCCCAAAAAAAGTCTGACACTGTTTCCACTGTTTCCCCATCTATTTCCCATGAAGCGATGGGAAGGGTCATCCAAAGGTGGGAACCCTGGGAAACCCTATCTCGCTGCCCCCCAGGAATAAGGATAAACCTGGAAGGAAAGAAACATCGCACCAACTTCAGACCAGTTCCAGGTCCTTAAGGAGGCCCTGAAGTTGGATGACAATTCTGACACTTGATAGAAGGAAATGAAAATATTCTCTGGAAGAAAATAACATCATCCTATGCCCCAAATTTTCTCTAGAGAAGAAAATGTGCACCATCCAGCTATTTAACTTCAGAAAACTGTAGCAACATGTACCAGGGGACATGCAAAGGATGTCCACAGCAGTATAGGGATGACTAAAAACTGAAAACAATCCAAATGTTCATCAACAAGATGAGATATTCATGTAATTGAACAATATAAAGCAGTAAAAATAAAAACTACTGCTGCATGCATCAGTATAGGTAATTTCATGAATATAATATTCAGCAGAAAAATTATGTAGCAGATTACATACAGTGTGATATTAATAATACAAAATTCTAAAGCAAGCAGCATTAATAACATATTGTTCAGGAATATATAATGTAGTCAAACTTAAAAAGCAAGTCAACAATCATAAAATTCATAAAATTCAGGGTAGTATTGACTACTGGTGCAGGGAGTTTCAGCCATATTAGTTATGGCTCTCTTCAGAGTCTGACTCTCTGAAGAGTCATGTTCTCTTCAGAGACATTCTCAATGGAATTTTCAATGAAAACAGTGACAGAGTTTATTTTGGGGGGCTCCAGAATCACTACAGATGGTGATTGCAGCCATGAAATTGAAAGACGCTTGCTCCTTGGAAGAAAAGCTATGACAAACTTAGACAACATATTAAAAAGCAGAGACATCACTTTACTGACAAAGTTCCATATAGTCAAAGCTATGGTTTTTCCAGTATCATATATGGGCATGAGAGTAGGACCACAAAGATGGCTGAGCACTGAAAAACTGATGCTTCAAATTGTGGGGTTGGAGAAGACTCTTGAGAGTCTCTTGGACAGCAAGGAGATCAAACCAATCAGTTCTAAAGGAAATCAACCCTGAATATTCACTGGATGGACTGATGCTGAAGCTGAAACTCCTAAACTTTGGCCACCTGATGTGAAGAGCTAACTCACTGGAAAATACTCTATTGCTGGGAAAGATTGAAGGCAGGAACAGAGAGGGGTGACAGAGGATGAGATGGTTGGATGGCATCACTGACTCAATGGACATGAGTTTGAGCAAACTCCAGGAGATAGTGGAGGACAGAAGAGCCTGGCATGCTACATCCCATGAGGTTACAAAGAGTTGGACACCACTTAGCTGCTGCTGCTGCTGCTAAGTCACTTCAGTCTTGTCCGACTCTGTGTGACCCCATAGACGGAAGCCCACCAGGCTCCGCCATCCCTGGGATTCTCCAGGCAAGAACACTGGAGTGGGTTGCCATTTCATTCTCCAATGCATGAAAGTGAAAAGTGAAAGTGAAGTCTGTCAGTCGTGTCCGACTCCTAGTGACCCCATGGACTGCAGCCTACCAGGCTCCTCCATTCATGGGATTTTCCAGGCACAAATGCTGGAGTGGGTTGCCATTGCCTTCTCCACACCACTTAGCAACTGAACAATAACAATACATATTGATGATTACCTTAAATGTGAATAGGTTAACTGCCACCAACTAAAAGACATACTGGCTGGGTGGATATGAAAGCAAGACCCATATATATGCTGTCTACAAGAGACCCATCTCAAACCTATAGACATTTACACACTGAAAATAAGGGGATTGGAGAAATTATTCCATCAAATGGAAATCAAAAGAAAGCTGGAATAGCAACACTCATATCAGACAAAATAGACTTTAAAACAAATACTGTTATAAAAGACAAAGAAGGGAAATATATAAGGATCAGGGATTCAATCCAAGAAGAATATATAAGAATTATATATGCACTCAACATAGGAGCACCTCAATATGTAAGGCAAAACTAGCAACCATAAAGGAGAAATCAACAGTAATGATAATAATGGGTGACTGTAACATCCCACTTTCATCAACAGACAGATCATCCAGACAGAAAATTTAAAATGAAACACAACCCTTAAATGATACTTTAGACCATCTAGACTGAACTGTTATTTATAGAGCATTCCATGCAAAAACAACAGACTATACCTCTTCTCAAATGTACACTGAACATTCTACAAAATTGACCACATGCTGCACCACAAAGCAAGCCTTGGTAATTTTAAGAAAAGTGAAACCATATTAAACATCTTTTCTCATCACAATAGTATGAGATTAGAAATAAGCCACAAGAAAAAAACTATAAAAATCACATCACAAACATGTGGCAGCTAAGCAATATTCTATCAAACCACCAATGGATCACTAAAGAAATCAAAGGAGGAAATGAAAAAATACCTGAAGACAAATGAAAACAAAAACACAACAGTCCAAAACCTATGAGACGCAGCAAAAGCAGTTCTAAGACTGAAGCTTATAATAAAACCATACCTTAAGAAATAATAAAAATCTCAAATAAACAACCTAACCTTATACCTAAATCAGTTAGAGAAAGAAGAATAAGCAAAACCTAATGTTAGTAGAAAAGAGAAATCATGAAGATCAGAGTAGAAATAAAATATAGACAAAGAAAACAATCACAAGTATCAGTGAAACTAAAAGCTGGTTCTTTGAAAAGATAAACAAAATTGATAAAAACAATAGCCAGATTCATTACTTAAAAAAAAAAGGGAAGAGGACTCAATAAAATTAGAAATGAAAAAGGAGAAGTTACAACTGACTCCACAGAAATACAAAGGATAATAAGAGACTACCATAAGCAACTATATGCCAATAAAATGGATAACCTGGAAGAAATGGGCAAATTTTTAGAAAGATCCAGTGTCCTAAGACTGAGCCAGGAAGAAAGAGAAAATATGAACCGATCAATCGTAAGAACTGAAATTGAAACTACGACTTAAAAACACCCAACAAACAAAAGTCCAGGACTTGATGGCTTCAGAAGTGAATTCCATCAAACAACTAGAGAAGAATTAACATCTATCCTTCTGATTCTGTTCCAAAAAATTGAGAGGAATGAAAACTTCCAAATTCATTCTTTGAGGCCACCATTACCCTAGTAACAAAACGAGACAAAGATACCACAAAAAAGAAAAATACAGGCCAATATCGTTTATGAATCAGTTCAGTTCAGTTCAGTTGCTCAGTCGTGTCTGACTCTTTGCAACCCCATGAACCACAGCACGCCAGGCCTCCCTGTCCATCACCAGCTCCCGGAGTCCACCCAAACCTATGTCCATAGAGTCGATGATGCCATCCAACCATCTCATTCTCTGTTGTCCCTTTCTCCTCCTGCTCTCAATCTTTCCCAGCATCAGGGTCTTTTCCAACAAGTCAACTCTTCACATCAGGTGACCAAAGTATTGGAGTTTCAGCCTCAACATCAGTCCTTCCAACGAACACTCAGGACTGGTCTTCTTTAGGATGGACTGGCTGGATCTCCTTGCAGTCCAAGGGACTCTCAAGAGTCTCCTCCAACACCACAGTCCAAAAGCATCAGTTCTTCTGTGCTCAGCTTTCTTTATAGTCCAACTCTCACATCCATACATGACCACTGGAAAAACCATAGCCTTGACTAGATGGACCTTTGTTGGCAAAGCAATGTCTCTGCTTTTTAATATGCTGTCTAGGTTGGTCATAACTTTCCTTCCAAGGAGTAAGCATCTTTTAATTTCATTGCTGCAATCGCCATCTGCAGTGATTTTGGAGCCCCCCCCAAAAAAGTCTGACACTGTTTCCACTGTTTCCCCATCTATTTCCCATGAAGTGATGGGACCGGATGCCATGATCTTAGTTTTCTGAATGTTGAGTTTTAAGCCAACTTTTTCACTCTCCTCTTTCACTTTCATCAACAGGCTCTTTAGTTCTTCTTCACTTTCTGCCATAAGGGTGGTGTCATCTGCATATCTGAGGTTATTCAGATTTCTCCCAGCAATCTTGATTCCAGCTTGTGCTTCCTCCAGCCCAGTGTTTCTCATGATATACTCTGCATATAAGTTAAATAAGCAGGGTGACAATATACAGCCTTGACATACTCCTTTTCCTATTTGGAACCAGTCTGTTGTTCCATGTCCAGTTCTAACTGTTGCTTCCTGACCTGCATATAGGTTTCTCAAGAAGCATGTCAGGTGGTCTGGTATTCCCATCTCTTTCAGAATTTTCCACAGTTTATTGTGATCCACACAGTCAAAGGCTTTGGCATAGTCAATAAAGCAGAAATAGATGTTTTTCTGGAACTCTCTTGCTTTTTCAATGATCCATCAGATGTTGGCAATTTGATCTCTGGTTCCATGAATACAGACACAAAAATTCTCAGCAAAATATTAGTCATCAAAATCCAACCATACATTAAAAACATCATACAGCATGACTAAGTGGGATTCACCTAGGGATGCAAGAAGTTTTCAGTACTTCCAATGAGATTCCACGTCAACAAAATGAAAAATGTTTTAAATATATATCTCAAAAGATTTGGATAAAATTTATGATAAAATCCCTCCAGAAAGTGAACATAGAGGGAACATATCTCAACACAAGACAGGACATCTATGACAAACCTACAACTGACATCATACTCAACAGTGAAAAGCTGAAAGCATTTTATCTAAGATTAGGAACAAGACAAGGATGTCCACTCTTGCCACTTTTATTCAACATAGTTTTGGACGTCCTAGCTACAGCAATCAGAGAAGAAAATGAAGTAAAGGGAATCCAAAGTTGAAAAATAAGAAGTTACAGAGTCACTACTTGTTGATGACATGTTGATGACTACTTGTTGATATAAATAGGAAGCCCTAAATATACTACCTGAAAACTACTAAAACTCAATGAATTTGGTAAAGTTGCAGTTTACAAAATTAATACACAGAAATCTATTGCATCTCTATACTTAGTGTTAGTCAATGAAAAATCAGAAAGAAATTCAAGAAACTTTTCAACTTACCATCCCATCAAAAAGATAAAATATCTAGGAATAAACCTACCAAACCTGTGTTCTGAAAATTATATCTCACATGCTAGTAATATAATGCTCAAAATTCTCCAAGCCAAGCTTCAGCAATACATCAACCATGAACTTCCAGATGTTCAAGCTGGTTTTAGAAAAGGCAGAGGAACCAGAGATCAAATTGCCAACATCCGATGGATCATTGAAAAAGCAAGAGAGTTCCAGAAAAACATCTATTTCTGCTTTATTGACTATCCCAAAGCCTTTGACTGTGTAGATCACAATAAACTGTGGAAAATTCTGAAAGAGATGGGAATACCAGACCACCTGACATGCTTCCTGAGAAATCTATATGCAGGTCAGGAACCAACAGTTAGAACTGGACATGGAACAATGGACTGGTTCCAAATAGGAAAAGGAGTATGTCAAGGCTGTATATTGTCACCCTGCTTATTTAACTTATATGCAGAGTACATCATGAGAAACGCTGGGCTGGAAGAAGCACAAGCTGGAATCAAGATTGCTGGGAGAAATATCAATAACCTCAGATATGCAGATGACACCACCCTTATGGCAGAAAGTGAAGAGGAACTAAAGAGCCTGTTGATGAAAGTGAAAGAGGAGAGTGAAAAAGTTGGCTTAAAACTCAACATTCAGAAAACTAAGATCATGGCATCCAGTCCCAACACTTCATGGGAAATAGATGGGGAAACAGTGTAAGACTTTATTTTTGGGGGCTCCAAAATCACTGCAGATGGCGATTGCAGCAATGAAATTAAAAGACGCTTACTCCTTGGAAGGAAAATTATGACCAACCTAGATAGCATATTCAAAAGCAGAGATATTACTTTGTGAACAAAGGTCCATCTAGTGAAGGCTATGGTTTTTCCAGTGGTCATGCATAGATGTGAGAGTTGGACTATAAAGAAAGCTGAGTGCTGAAGAATTGATGCTTTTGGACTGTGGTGTTGGAGGAGACTCTTGCGAGTCCCTAAAGGAGACCAGTCCTGGGTGTTCATTGGAAGGAATGATATTAAAGCTGAAACTCCAATACTTTGGCCACCTTCTTGCAAAAAGTTGACTCATTGGAAAAGACCCTGATGCTGGGAGGGATTGGGGGCAGGATGAGAAGGGGATGACAGAGGATGAGAAGGCTGGATGGCATCACCGACTCGATGCACATGAGTTTGGTTGAATTCCGGGAGTTGGTGATGGACAGGGAGGCCTGGCGTTCTGGAATTCATGCAGTGGCAAAGAGTCGGACACGACTGAGCAACTGAACTGAACTAAATGAAAGAAATCAAAGAAGACACAATCATATGGAAAGATATAGAATATCCTTGGATTGGAAGAATCAAAATGATCAAAATCACTAAGCTACCTAAGGCAATCTATAGATTAAATGAAGTTCCTATCAAATTACCCATGACATTTTTCACAGGACTAGAACAACAACTAAAAAAAAAATCAGAATTTGTATGTAGACATGAAGGACCTTAATAAAAAGGAAACCAAACACAATCCTGAAGAAAGTCATCAAATCATAAGAGAACAAAAGAGCAAAGTAAGAAAAAAGGTCTATAAGAACAAATCCAAAACTATTAATGAAATGGGAATAAGAACATATATATTGATAATTACCTTCAATGTAAATATATAAAATGCTCTGACCAAAACACATAGTCTAGCTGAATTAAAAAGAAGATCCAGATATATGTTATTTATTAGAGGCTCAATTCAAATCTAGAGACACAGACAGACTGAAAGTGAGGGGATGAACACTGGAGACAATGATGGACACTACACAGTGACCAAGGGATCAATCCAAGAAGATATAACAAGTGTAAATATATATGCACCCAACACAAGAGCACCTCAATATATAAGGCAAATATTAACAGATATAAAAAGAAATTAACAGTAACACAATAATAGTGGGGGACTTTAACACACCATTTATATCAATGGACAGATTATCCACATAGAAAATCAATAAGCACAACTGGGCTTTAAATGACACATTAGAATAGGTAAACTTAGTTTATATCTATAGAACTTTCCATCCAACAGAAGAATACATACTGTTTTCAAGTGCATATGAAACATTCTCCAAGACAGATCACATGCTGGGCCACAAAGCAGGCCTTGGTAAATTTTGGTTCAGTCGCTTAGTTGTGTCCAACTCTTTGTGACCCCATGGACCGCAGCACCCCAGGATTCCCTGTCCATCACCAACTCCAGAGTCTACTCAAACCCATGTCCATTGAGTCGGTGATGCCATCCAACCAGCTCATCCTCTGTCGTCCCCTTCCCCTCCGACCCTCAATCATTCCCAGCATCAGGGCCTTTTCCAATGAGTCAGTTCTTCACATCAGGTGGCCAACGTATTGGAGTTTCAGCTTCAGCATCAGTCCTTCCAATGAATACCCAGGACTGATCTCTTTTAGGATGGACTGGTTGTATCTCCTTGCAGTCCAAGGGACTCTCAAGAGTCTTCTCCAACACCACAGTTCAAAAGCATCAATTCTTTGGCACGCAGCTTTCTTTATAGTCTAATTTTCACATCCATACATGACTAATAGAAAAACCATAGCTTTGACTAAATGGACCTTTGTTGGTAAAGTAATGTCTCTGCTTTTAATATTCTGTCTAGGTTGTTCATAACTTTTCTTCCAAGGAGCAAGCATCTTTTAATTTCATGGCTTCAGTCACCACCTGCAGTGATTTTGGAGCCCCAAAAAATAAAGTCTGTCACGGTTTCCATTGTTTCCCCATTCTTGGTAAATTTAGAAAAATTGAAATCATCTTTTCTTACCACAACAATATGAAATTAGAAATCTTCTACAATAAAAACTGCAAAAAAGACAGACACATGGAGGCTAAACAATATGCTAATGGATCATTGAAGAAATCAAAGAGGAAACCAAAACATGCCTAGAGACAAATGAAAACAAAAATACAATGATCCAAAACCTGTGAGATGCAGGAAAGCAGCTCTAAGTGGGAAATTTACAGCAATACTGCCTTACCCCTTACCTCGGGAAACATATTAAAAAAAAAAAAAAAACACCCAAAACCTCAAATAAATAACCTAGCTTTACACCTAAAGCAAACAGAGAAAGAACAAAAAAAACCCCAAAGTTAATTGAAGAGAGATCATAAAGATCAGAGCAGAAATAAATAAGAGACCAAGAAAAAAATAGAAAAAAAAAAACAATGAAACTAAAGGCTTATTCTTTGAAAAGATAAACAAAATTGATAAATCTTTAGCAAAATTCATCAGGAAAAGGAAAAGGGCACAATAAAAAAAAAATTTAGAGATGAAAAAGGAGAATTTACAATGGATACCACAGAAATACAAAGGATCACAAAGACTCTTATAAGTAACTATTTGTCATGTCAATAAAATGTACAAGCTAGAAGAAATGGACAAATTCTTAGAAATGTGAAATCTCCCAAGACTGAATGAGGAAGAAAGAGAAAATATAAACAGAGCAATCACCAGTACTAGAATTGAAACTGTGATTAAAAACTCCCCAATAAACAAAAATCCAGGACCTGATGGCTTTGCAGGTAAATTCTACCAAATATTTAGAGAAGAGTTAACACATCCTTCTGAAACTGTTCTAAAATTTGCAGAGGAATGAACACTCAAATTCATTGTATGAGTCCTAAATCACCCTGGTATCAAAACCAGACACACACACACACACAAAATTATAGGCTAATATCACTGATGAACACAGATGCAAAAATCCTCAACAAATAATAGGAAACCAAATCCAACAATACATTAAAAGGATCATACACCATGATCAACTGGAATGTATTCCAGGGATGCAAGGATTTTTCAATATCCAAAAATCAATCTGTGTGATACACCACATTAACAAAGAATAAAAAGGACATGATCATCTCTATAGATGCAGAAAAAGCTTATGATAAAATTCAACACCCATTTATCATTAAAAAAAAAAAACCTCTCCAGAAAGTGGGTATAGAAGAAACCTACCTCAATATAGTAAAGGACATATATTATAAGCCTACAGCTAACATCATACTCAACAGTGAAAAGCTGAAAGCATTTCCTCTAAGATAAAGCATAAGACAAAAATGTTCACTCTTGCCACCTTTACTTATAATTTTGGAAGTCCTACTTTACAATATTGTATTGGTTTTGCCATACATTGACACAAACCCACCACGGGTGTACATGTGTTCCCCATCCTGAACCCAATAAAATATTGTAAAGTAATTAGCCTCCAATTAAAATAAATAAATTTATATTTAACAAAGTTTTTGGAAGTCCTAGCCATGGAAATCAGAGAATAAAAATAAGTAAAAGGGATTCAAATTGAAAAAGAAATACAACAGCTACTATTTACAGATGATACAACATTATACACAGAAAATCCTGAAGATGCTACCAGAAAACTATTAGAGCTCATCAATGAATTTGGTAAAGTTGCAGGATGCAAAACTAATAACATAGAGCTCTGCTGTGTTTATTAACAAATAAGATTCTGGATTTCTATGCACTAACAATGAAGTATCTGAAAAGGAAATTAAGGAAACAATATCATTTATCATTGTATCAAAAGAAATAAAATACCTAGGATTAAACTTATGTAAGGAGGCAAAGGATCTGTACTCAGAAAGCTGTAAGATGCTGATGAAAGAAATCAAAGATGAAACAGATGGAAAGATATACCATATTTTTAGATTGGAGGGATAAATATTGTCAAAACAACTATACTATGCAAAGAAATCTATAGATGTAATGCAACCCTTATCAAATCATTAACGGCGTTTTTCACAGAACTAGAATCAAAAAATTTTCTATTTGTAGGGAAACACAAAAGACCCCAAATAGTCAAAGCAATCTTGAGAGAAAACAACAAAATCAAACAAAAAAGGGTGCGGGAGGAATCACACTCCCAGACTTCAGAGTATACCACAAGGGCAGAGTCATCAAAACAGCAGAGTAGGGCCACAAAAACAGAAATACACACCAGTGGAGCAGGACAGAAGCCCCGAAATACACTCGTGAACCTACGATCATGAATCCACAACAAAGGGGGCGAGAAAATACAATGTAAAAAGGACAGTCTCTTCAACAAGTGGTGCTGGGGAAACTGGACCTGTAAAAGAGTGAAACGAGCATGTTCTGTAACAGCACACACAAAAATAAGCTCCAAATGGGTTAATTACCTAATATAAGACCCAATATTGTAAACCACCTGGAGAAAACATAAGCAGGACACTCTTTGACATAAATCACAGCAATATCTTTTTGATCTGTCTCTCGTAGTAACGAAAATAAAAGCACAAATAAACAGGACCTAATTAAACTTAAAAGCATTTTCACAGCAAAAGAAACCATACATAAAGAGACAACCTATAGAATGGGAAGAAGTATTTGTAAACAATGTAACTGAAAACCAATTAATCTTCAAAATATACAAATAATTCATACAGCTTGACATCAAAAACAAGCAAGCAAACCAAACAAAAAATAAGCAACTCTAAACAGACATTTCTCCAAACAAGACATACATGTCTTCTTCTCCAAAGAAGACATCTAAAGATGATCAAAAGGCACATGAAAAGATGTTCAACATTGTTAGTTATTAGAGAAATGCAAATCAAAACTACAATGAGGTATCACACTATTCAGGACAGCCATCATCAAAAAGTCTACAAATAATAAATGCTGCTGCTGCTGCTGCTGCTGCTAAGTCACTTCAGTCGTGTCCAACTCTGTGCGACCCCATAGACGGCAGCCCACCAGGCTCCCCCGTCCCTGGGATTCTCCAGGCAAGAACAGTGGAGTGGGTTGCCATTTCCTTCTCCAATGCATGAAAGTGAAAAGTGAAAGTGAGGTCGCTCAGTCGTGTCCGACTCTTAGTGACCCCATGGACTGCAGCCCACCAGGCTCCTCCATCCATGGGAATTTCCAGGCATGCGTACTGGAGTAGGGTGCCATTGCCTTCTCTGTAATAAATGCTAGAGATGGTATGGAGAAGAGGGAACACTTCTACATTATTAGTGAACATGGAAATTGTTTTAACCACTGTGAAGTATAGTATGGAGGTTCCTTAAAAAACTAAAAATAGAGCTACCGTGTAATTCTACAATCCCACTCCTGGGCATAGACACAGAGAAAACCATCATTTAAAGAGATGCATGCACCCCAATGTTCATTGCAGCACTATTTACAATAGCCAAGACATGGAAGCAATCTAAATATCCATCGACAGATAAATGGTTAAAGAAGAGGTGATACACACATACACACACACACATACACACACACATGGAATACGAATCAGCCACAGAAAATGAAATAATGCCATTTATAGCAACGTGGATGGACCTAGAGGTTATCATACTAAGTAAGTCAGACAAAGAAAGATGAGTACCATATGCTATCACTTACAGGTGGAATCTAAAAAAAAATGATACAAATGAACTTATTTATAAAATAGAACCAGATCCACAAAGAAAACAAACTTATTGCTTCCAAAGGAGAAAGATGGTGGGGTGTGGGGGAGATAAATAAGGAATTTGGAAGTAACATAAACACACAACCATGTATAAAATAAACAAGGACCTACTGTAAAGCTCAGAAACTATACTCAATATCTTATAATAACCTATATTGGAAAAGAATCTTTAAAAGTGTATATATATACATATATATAACTGAATCATTTTGCTATACAGTTGAAATTAACGCATTTAAAATCAACTATACTTCAATTAAAAATAAATTAATTTTTAAAAAGAGTTGCTTTAAATTGTTAGTACCATAGGATTTGGGGCTCCTTAGTAACTCAACTACATCCATAATTATAGCGGGATTTCATCGAAGACAAATGATTTGATTGGCTCACTGTTACAAGAGTCTCCTTCTATACATGAATTTTCTTTTTTGCAAAGATGTGTGTGTAGTTTGACAAACAAGCTAAACTCATGGGTTTGCAGTTTAACAGACTGAGTTTCTATTCCAGCGCTGCCAGTTTCTATCTATGACAGTTCCTTACACTTTCTAGCCTGGGTTTTTTCATCTGTAAAATGGAAATAATAACCCCAGTCATAAAGAGCACTGTGCATAGCAGGCATATCATTAATATTGATTCCTTCTTTCATTTTAACACAGTTATCAGGCCATGACCAATTTAAAGAATTTAATTTAGTTGCTAAATTGTTGTATGGTAAGAGGCATCCTGAGTTTGATGGATATAAACTTCCAATGAGACAGAATTGTCACATTTTGCCTGGTACACAGCAAAATGAATTACTTGAAGAAGAATAAAGATAGATTTAGGAACATAATCAAAATGAAATCAATGAAAATCAGTGGCTGCAATTTGCTGATATTCTTCTGTAAAGAACATTGAGAACAGACCTGGGCGTGTGATCACTGAAAGTGTTTGATGCTGTGTGAAGAAATAATTTTTCTATTTCACTGTCATTACTGAATGATTGCTGCATTGTGTTGAACCCAAACTGTCTGTCATTTAATGAAGATTCATTTCTAATGTTTTGTTAAGATACAAATATTGATCATGCAAAGAAACATGAGATAATAATTCCCTAGTAACATGCAGTTTTTCAGATCAACTGAGTCAAACTGATTGAAGGACATTTATTTTATTTATTTTTATTGATATACAGTTGATTCACAATGTTGCATTAGGTTCAGATATATAGGAAAATGATTCAGCTTTCAGATTCTTTTCCATTATAGGTTATTACAAGATATTGAAAATAGTTTCTTAAGATATATAGTGGGTCCTTGTTTATCTGTTTTATATATAACAGTACATATCTGTTAATCCCAAATTCCTAATCTATCCTCCCCCTCCAACTTTTAATTTTACATTTTAAAAACCCACTCCCACATGATTCTTATGTATACAACCAATTTGGAACCACTAGAATAGTAATTGCTGTATGTTGGACACTTCCTGCTGCTGCTAAGTCACTTCAGTCGTGTCCGAATCTGTGCGACCCCATGGACTGCAGCCTACCAGGCTCCTCCATCCATGGGATTTTCCAGGCAACAGTACTGGAGTGGGGTGCCATTGGACACTTCCAGATCTTAAGAAATACTGTGAAGCTGTTAGAAGTATACAGGTGGTTGAGAAGTTTGCTTTGATACCAGTGAAAAAGGTAACACCATGACACTATCTGTGGCTTGAGGTAATATAACATTGCCAGTTGAGGAAAGCATAACCTGTTTGTTGACTATCCCAGAAAGCTCAAAGGTAACTGGAACTGCCAAGTGGGTTATGACAAAAGCTGCTCTGGAACTGCTCTGGGGCTTGTTGAGTGATTCTTGCTGCATCAGGGGTCCTCAGGGACTTACCAAGTTCCCTAAGGACACTGAGGTCAGGACATTTCCCTCATTTAATGGTATGAATCACTAGAAGGACCTTGAAAAACACAAATGAAAGCCAGATAGAAGCTCAGATGCTGGTCTCAAATATTAATCCTGTGGTTAGAAATCTCTACCAAACAGTTTAACAGTAAAATGTATGCAATCATATAAAAAAAGACAGATGCTTTAAACATTTTATTGCTGATTATTTTATTATTTGGTACTTCTATGTACATGAATTTAAAGTCAAAGTTTATAGTGTGCCCTTTTCCTGTATAACCATGTTTTAAACTGCATGATGACAGCTACATTCAGTTATAGAAATGTAAATAAATCATCTGAAGCCAGCAGAAGCAGTAAGGGGCCAGGCCCATCCTCCTTGTTAGTTACTATAAACCTCATTAGCTAGGTCATTAGCCAGGTCAGAGTCTTCAATAGGAGTAATCAGGCCTCTGGGAATACAGGACTAGCCAAAGGATACCCAGGCAAACAGGTGGCTCTCAGGGGATCAGTTTCTAGAACCCCAGCTTCACACATTATCCAAGCACCTCCTAAGGTTTAGAAGTCATACAAGATCTTCTTTCCACCTTTGCTTTACTTTACAAAGAAAAGCCAACCTCTCCCCATGGCTAATCTTTCTATGATGCAATCCCTAGGTTAAGAAAACCTCTGTGATGCAAATAAAAACATGAAATATTTTTGTTGAAGTTGAGAAAATGAATGCCTCTAATGATTGGGTAATAAATCCATTTTCATTTCTAAATGACTTCAAAGTTTGCTTTCAACAAAATTAAAGGAATATATAGCTAATAGATAATTAGAAACAGTTCTTAATGATAGATTGAGGTATGATTTGGGGTTTGTAAGTGCAGAATAGTTCAAAGAATAGAGTGACGCCATCAGAATAAAACTCATTACATTCTCAACTAACTTACGTGAACAAAGCTCTTCAGCAGTTATACAATAATAATTTAAAATAGAAATAAAATTGACATTGAATTCTGACTGTTTCTAGCAATAAAGAATCATACACAGATGCATTGATTGAAAAGTAAGACTCATTCATCTCCTTAATAGATAAAGAATGATAAATAATTGTCAATGTTTGTTTTGTCAATTGTCAAAAAATTGTCAATATTTATGTTATTTTGGTTGTAATGATAGTGCAAACCAGAGGTTTAAAAAATAGTTTCAAGAGGGAGCACTCCTACACTGTTGCTTGTAGGGATGTAAATTGATACAGCCACTATGGAGAACAGTATGGAAGTTCCTTAAAAAACTAAAAATAGAGCTACCATCTGACCCAGCAATCCCACTCCTAAACATATATCCAGAGAAAAACACGATCTGAAAGGATACACATACCCCAATGTTCACTGTGACACTATTTACAACAGCCAAGACATGGAAGCAACCTAAATGGCCACCAACACAGGAATGGCTAAAGATGTGGTACGTATATACAATGGAATATTACTCAGCCATTAAAAAGAATGAAATAATGCCATTTGCAGCAACGAGGATGGACCTAGAGATTGTCATACTGAGTGACGTGAGTCAGAGAAGGAGAAATATTGTATGACATTCCTTATATGTGGAATCTAAAAAGAAATGATACAAATGAATTTACTTACAAAACAGAGTCTCACAGACCTAGAGAATGAACTTATGGCTTTTGGGGGTAAGGTTGGGAGAAAGGGATAGTTAAGGAGTTTGGGATGGACATGTATACACAGTTATATTAAAAATGGATAACCAACAAGGGCCTAATGTATAGCACATGAAACTCTGCTCAATGTCATGTGACAGCCTGGGATGGAAGTCTGGGGGAGAATAGATATATGTATGACTGAATCCCTTCTCTGTTCATCTGAAACTATCACAACATTGTCTGTTAATAGCCTATATTCCAATACAAAATAAAAGCTTTCAAAAAAGAATTAAATGGTAGGAAAAAATAAAATATCCTTAAGGTTATTGGAAATTAAATCTTCATTTGCATCTCCATTTATATACATATTTTTATTTCAGAAGATCATGATTGAGTAAAGACTGTCAATCACAAATTATATTAGGTTAAAATTCTGGGGAAGAAGTGAAGTGGGGACAAAGGAAAAAATTTGACTATTAAAAAAGGACATTTTCATTTTTTTAGTATATATATGATAGGTATCAAAGCTTAGTCACATTTTTGTCCTACTGGACATATTCTAAAATGTAATATAAGAGTTGTAAATGCCAATATTTATAACATACCAGAAATTACATCGTTTTCAACTATGGAAAGTATCTAACTAATTTAAATATGTGAAATTTAGATAGAAATTTAAATTGTCTCAAATGCTGGGAGGGCACATAGCTTTTCAAAATTATAAGAAAAAGCAGCAAAACACTTAGGACCATTGGTGGGCTAACAGTGATACGCTAATATCTGGATTGCTGAGTGGGTTGTCATGACTGCAGGGGGATTCTGATGCCAATAGTCCCAAGGACTACAACTTGGGGAGAACACTTTCATCTAGGCTCTCTTTCTCCCCCGTTTGGGGAAACAGTAATTTAGAGGTGTAGATTTACCCATACACACATGCTAATAATATAGTAGTTCTTGTCGTGCAGTTTGAATTCTGTACCTCGTGGGACCTTATGAGATAAAGTTTTCCAGTTTTATTACTTCCTTACTGCTATCCAGATACTTCTTCCCAAAGTCCATCCATGATAACAATGTGAAGCTATGTAAGAAGCCATAAAAACTGCTCAAGTTCAATGAGCAGGGCTCTGCCTGTATTGCCTCTAACATTTTGCCAAAGAATGCTCAAACTACTGCACAATTGCACTCCTCTCACATGCTAGTAAAGTAATGCTCAAAATTCTCCAAGCCAGGCTTCAGCAATACGTGAATCATGAACTTCCAGATGTTCAAGCTGGTTTTAGAAAAGGCAGAGGAACCAGACATCAAATTGCCAACATCTGCTGGATCATCGAAAAAGCAAGAGAGTTCCAGAAAAACATCTACTTCTGCTTTATTGACTATGCCAAAGCCTTTGACTGTGTAGATCACAATAAACTGTGGAAAATTCTTGAGGAGATGGGAACACCAGACCACCTGACCTGCCTCTTGAGAAATCTGTGTGCAGGTAAGGAAGCAACAGTTAGAACTGGACATGGAACAACAGACTGGTTCCAAATAGGGAAAGGAGTACGTCAAGGCTGTATATTGTCACCCTGCTTATTTAACTTATATGCAGAGTACATTATGAGAAACTCTGGGCTGGAGGAAGTGCAAGCTGAAATCAAGATTGCTGGGAGAAATATCAATAACCTCAGATATGCAGATGACACCATCCTTATGATAGAAAGTGAAGAAGAACTAAAGAGCCTCTTGATGAAAGTGAAAGAGGAGAGTGAAAAAGTTGGCTTAAAGCTCAACATTCAGAAAACGAAGATCATGGCATCTGGTCCCATCACTTCATGGCAAATAGATGGGGAAACAGTGGAAATGGTGACTGACTTTATTTTTCTGGGCTCCAAAATCACTGCAGATGGTGATTGCAGCCATGAAATTAAAAGGTGCTTACTTCTTAGAAGGAAAGTTATGACCAACCTAGACAGTGTATCAAAAGCAGAGACATTACTTTGCCAACAAAGGTCTGTCTAGTCAAGACTATGGTTATTCCAGTGGTCATGTATGGATGTGAGAGTTGGACTGTGAAGAAAGCTGAGCTCTGAAGAATTGATGCTTTTGAACTGTGGTGTTGGAGAAGACTCTTGAAAGTCCCTTGGACTGCTAAGAGATCCAACCAGTCCATCCTAAAGGAGATCAGTCCTGAGTGTTCATTGGAAAGACTGATGTTGAAGCTGAAACTCCAGTACTTTGGCCACCTGATGCGAAGAGTTGACTCATTGGAAAAGACCCTGATGCTGGGAAAGATTGAGGGCAGGAGGAGAAGGGGGCGACAGAGGATGAGATGGTTGGATGGCATCACCGACTCAATGGACATGGGTTTGGGTGGACTCCGGGAGTTGGTGATGGACAGGGAGGACTGGGATGCTGTGGTTCATGGGGTCACAAAGAGTCGGACACGACTGAGTGACTAAACTGAACTAACATTCATTCATTCAGGGCCTAGGATGGGGCCTGAGGATCTGAGGAAGAATCAGGCAATCTTCCTGCCTTCAAGTAGCTTCCAGCCAAATAAGCCATGTGAACCAGTTATTTTTCATACATTGGATAAATCAGAACAAAGAAAAGAATGAAAGAGTTTGGGAATGCAAGTACAGTAAGAAGGTATAAATGGTGCCTTAAAGAGTTGGAAAATTTTTTAAGAGGAAGGAAAAATGAGAAACTAAGTCCAGAAGTTTGCTGAAGTCCTGTGATTAGTAGACCCAGGCAATTGGTGTTAGTCACACAGTCGTGTCTGACTCTGAAATCCCATGGACTGTAGCCTGCCAGGCTCCTCTGTCCCTGGAATTCTCCAGGTAAGAATACTGGAATGGCATTATCAGAGAAATGCAAACCAAAACCACAGTGATGTACAATTTCACACTGGTCAGAATGGCTGCCATCAAAACGTCTACAAACAATAAATGCCAGAGAGGGTGTGGAGAATAGGGAAACCTCTTACACTGTTAGTGGGAATGCAAACTAGTACAGCCACTATGGAGAACAGTGTGGAGAGTCCTTAAAAAAATAAAGAGAACTGCCATATGACCCAGCAATCCCATTACTGGGCATACACACTGAGGAAACCAGAATGGAAAGAGACACGTGTACCCCAATGTTCTTTGCAGCACTGTTTACAAGAGCTAGGACACAGAAGCAACCTAGATGTCCATCAGCAGATGAATGGATAAGTTATGGTACATATACACAATGGAGTATTACTCAGCTATAACAAAGAACACATTTGAGTCAGTTCTAATGAGGTGGATGAAACTGGAGCGTATTATACAGAGTGAAGGAAGTCAGAAAGAGAAACACCAATACTGTATATTAACACTTATATACGGAATTTAGAAAGATGGTAACAGTGGTCCTATATGCAAGACAGCAAAAGAGACACAAATGTAAAGAACAGACTTTTGGACTCTGTGGGAGAAAGTGAGGCTGGGACGATTTGAGAGAATAGCATTGAAATGTGTATATTACCATATGTGAAATAGATGACCAGTGCAAGTTGGAAACATGAAGCAGGGCACTCAAAGCTGGTGCTCTGGGACAACCCTGAGGGGTGGGATGGGGAGGGAGGTGGGAGGCATTTCAGGATGGGGGACACATATATACCATGGCAGATTCATGTTGATGTATGGCAAAAGCCACCACAATATTGTAAATTAGCCCCCAATTAAAATAAATTAATTTTTTAAAAAAAGAATACTGGAGTGGGTAGCCATTCCCTTCTCCAGGGGATCGTCCCAACCCAAGGACAGAACCCGAGTCTCCTTCATTGCAAGCAGATTCTTTACCATCTGAGCCACCAGGGAAGCCCTTCTAAGAGGAAGTGACACAACTGTTTGAGCCCAGTATAGAAACATGAAAGAACTGAGTAAATCACTTGCCATAACACACACAGACACTCTATTTGCAATGCAATTCTTAGAGTAACTATCTAGAGTTAGTGCACTTCCCAGGTGGCTCAGTGGTAAAGAATCCACCTGCCAAGCAGGAGATGCAGATTCACTCCCTGGGTAGGGAAGAAATCCTGGAGTAGGAAATGGCAACCCACTCCAGTATTCTTGCCTGGAAAATCCCATAGACAGAGGAACCTGGCAGGCTACAGTCCATGGGGTAGCAAAAGAGCTGGACACGACTTAGCAACTGAACAGAATTGGTGCAGATTCACAGGTTAAGGATATAGCCTCCGACAGGGCTCCCCTCATGTCAGACATAATTCACAGGCTTGGGGATTCCTTGCTGTTCATACTTCTCACCAACTGTCTACAAATTCAGGGGTTCCCATGACCCCTCAGTTTTGATAATTTGCTAGGGTGACTCACAGGAAAGTACATATTTAGGATTACAGTTTTATTGTAAAGGATGCATCAGGAAGAGACAAATGAAGAGACACAGGGGCAAGGTCAGAGAGTCCCAAAGCTTCTGTGTCCTCAGGACATTTCACCATTGGGCATTTGATGTCTATAACTGACCAGAAGACTCACCCGAAGGAGTTCCCTGGTGGCCTACATTTAGGATAACAGGCTTTACTGCCTTGGCCTGGGTTCAACTCCTGGTTGGGGAAGTGAGACCCTACAACCCATACAATTGTGTGTGTGTGTGTGTATGTGTATGTTTTTAAGGGCAGGGGA
The DNA here is from genome assembly GCF_027580195.1 of Bos mutus. Taxonomy (NCBI): domain Eukaryota; kingdom Metazoa; phylum Chordata; class Mammalia; order Artiodactyla; family Bovidae; genus Bos; species Bos mutus. The sequence continues at coordinate 27,483,970 of NC_091623.1, forward strand.
GAAAAGGAAACTCACCCAAGCTCTTCGGGTGTCCAGAATTTTTATTAGAATCTTATTACCTAGGCATGATTGATATTTTACCTTCTAGAAACAATCTTCATCCTCAATTTTCCTTAATAAGTCTCACAAATTTTCAGATTTTAGCTCAAACACCACTTTCAGAAGGCTCCTCTGACATCACCTGACTTCCCAGGATTAGGTCTCAGGTCTTGTATCTTCCTGTTCATGGTCTCATAAAATCTGTCCTTCTCTTTCATAGCACTGTTCACATTTGTAACTAAATGCTTAATTGTGTAATGATTTATTTCTTGGTTCTTCTGCTAAAACGGAAATTCAGCAGGATTAAGTGCTACTTTACGAGAGGCTAACACAGCATCTTGCATATAATACCTGCCCGATAAATATTCACTGGATGAAAGAGAGAGCGGAATAAATGAGCCAGTCAGTGCTGCTTTTGTGTGCACGTGCTCAGCCATGTCTGCCTGTTTGCAACCCCATGCACTGCAGCCCACAAGACTCTTGTTCATGGGATTTCCCAGGTAAGAATACTGGAGTGGGTTGGCACTTCCTACTCCAGGGTATCTTCCCGACCCAGGGACGGACCCTGTCTCTCCTGTATTGGCAGGTGGAGTCTCTTCCACTGCATCTCTTGGAAAGCTGACTAAAATGCTGCTTTTAAGCATTCTTATCTTTCCAATAGTGAAAATCCCTTGACCCGTACTATCTGTCTCAAAACTTTTAAGATTCAAACATAGGTATTATATAATTTATTAACCCCAGCAGGGAGCCTGACACTTCATTGCCAAGTTCCTAAGTCCATCATTTTTCAGTTTATCAGCCTGAAATTGCACTCTTTCTCGCTCCCTGGGGAGTGAGCTTGTCCCTGACCCAGGAGGGCATGTCAGTTGCTTTCCCCCAGACCACGATGAATCAGGAACCACTTCAGAATCTTTAACATCATGTAAAATTTAAGTCTGTGTGGTGGTGTAAGTCTATAGATAAGGCTTCTGACTTAGCAGCAAGCGACAAACGTGTCAAGATTTCACTTCCCTGATTCTCATGCTGTCACAAAGATTCTAGGCTCCACAACAGACTTCCCCACCTGGGGATCGGGCAAAGGGACTGTGAATCCCCAGGGAATCTGATTTTGAAGGTCAGCAAGATTTGATTATAGAACTTCCACAGGACTGGGGAAATAGAGACTCTTGGAGGACACAGACAAAACCTTGTGTGTACCAGGACGCAGGGGAAAGGAGCCATGACTCCACAAGGCACTGAGCCAGACTTGTCTGTGAGTGTTCGGGAGTCTCTGGAGAGGGCATGTGTAGACAGTGGCCTGCCACGGGGTCAGGGGCGTTGGCAGCAGCAATCCTGGGAGGCGCAGCCTGCTGGCATAAATCCTCTTGGAGAAAGTCACCATTAGTCCTACCACAGAGCCTGTAGCCCTGCCATAGAGAAAATGCAGACTCCAGGACGGGGCGGCCTCAGGTCAAACTACAGGGAGTGAACACAGCCTCACCCATCAGCAGAAAATTGGATTAAAGATTTACTGAGTGTGACCCTGCCTACCAGAGCAAGACCCAGTCTTTCCCACAGCCAATCCCTCCCATCAGAAAGCTTGCACAAGCCTCTTATTCTCAACCATCAGAAGGCAGACAGAAGAAGCAAGAACTTCAATCCCATGGCCTCCAGAATGAAAATCAAAATCACAGAAAACTAACCAAAATGATCATATGGATCACAGCCTTGTGCAATTCAATGAAACTATGAGTCATGCAATGCGGGGACACCCAAGATGAACGGGTCATGATGGAGAGTTCTGACAAAATGCGGTCTGCTGGAAAAGGGAATGGCAAACCACTTCAGCGTTCTTGCCTTGAGAACCCCATGAACAGTATGAAAAGGCAGAAAGATAGGGCACTGAAAGATGAGCCCCCCAGATCAGTAGGTGTCCAAAATGCTACTAGGGAAGAGTGGAGAAATAGCTCCAGAAAAAATGGGGACTGAGCCAAAGCGGAAACAATGACCAGTTGTGGATGTGTCTGGTGCTGAAAGTAAAGTCCAGTGCTGTAAAGAACAATATTACATAGGAAACTGGAATGTTAAACTCATGAATCAAGGTAAATTAGATGTGGTCAAACAGGAGACAGCGAGAGTGAACATCAACATTTCAAAAATCAGTGAACTAAAATGGATGGAAATGGGGCGACTTGAATTCAGATGACCATTATATCTACTGCTGTGGGCAAGACTCCCTTAGAAGAAGAGTCTGAAATGCAGTAGTACTTGGGTGTAATCTCAAAAATGACAGAATAACCTCAGTTCATTTCCCAGACGAACCATTCAACATCAAGGTAATACAAGTCTATACCCAACCACTAATGCCAAAAAGGCTGAAGTTGAATGGTCCTATGAAGACCTATAGGCCTTCTAAAACTAACACCAAAAAGAGATGTCCCTTTCATCATAGGGAACTGGAATGCAAAAGTGGAATTCAAGAGATATCTGGAGTAACAGGCAAGTTTGGCCTTGGAGTACAAAATGAAGCAGGGCAAAGGCTAACAGAGTTTTGTCAAGAAAATGCAATGGTCATAGCAAACCCTCTCTTCCAACAACATAACAGATGACTCTACACATGTACATCACCAGATGGTCAAAACCAAAATCAGATTGATTATATTCTTTGCAGCCAAATATAGAGACACTATTTAGTCAGCAAAAACAAGACCAGGAGCTGACTGTGGCTGAGATCATGAGCTCCTTATTGCAAAATTCAGACTTAAAGAAAGTAGGGAAAACCACTAGGCCTTTAATGTATGACCTAAATAAAACCCCTTATGATATGGTGGAAGTGACAAATAGACTCAAGGGATTAGACATCATACAGTGCCTAAAGAACTATGGATGGAGGTATATAACATTGTACTGGAGGTGGTGACCAAAGCCATCCCTAAGAAAAGGAAATTCAAGAAGGCAAAATGGTTGTCTGAGGAGGCCTTACAAATAGCTGAGAAAATAAGAGAATGCAAAAGCAAAGGAGAAAGGGAAAGCTATACCTAAATGGATGCAGCTCTAGAGAATAGCAAGGAGAGAAAAGAAGGCCTTCTTCAAAGAACAATACAAAGAAATAGAGGAAAACAATAGAATGGGAAAGACGAGAGATCTCTTCAAGAAAATTAGAGATACCAAGAGAACACCTCATGCAAAGATGGGCACAATAAAGGACAGAAACTGCAAGGAAATAACAGAAACAGAAGGTATTAAGAAGAGGTGGCAACAATGCACAGGACTGTACAAAAAAGGTCTTAATAACCAGGATAACCATGATGGTATGGTCATTCACCTAGAGCCAGACATCCTGGAGTGTGAAGTCAAGTGGGCCTTAGGAAGCATTACTACAAACAAAGTTAATGGAAAAGATGGAATTCCACCTGAGCTATTTTAAATACTAAAAGATGATGCTGTTAAAGTGTTGCACTCAATATGTCAGTAAACTTGGAAAACTCAGCTGTGGTCACAGGACTGGAGGTCAGTTGTCATTCCAACCCCGAAGAAGGGCAATGCTAAAGAATGTTCAAACTACCACACAATTCCATTCATCCCAGACTGTATATTGTCACTCTGCTTATTTAACGTATATGCAGGGTACATCATGTGAAATGAATGTACCTGGCTGAATCACAAGCTGGAATCAAGATTGTAGGAGAAATCAATAACCTTAGATATGCAGATGACACTGCTCTCATAGCAGAAAACAAAGAGGAACTAAAAAAAAGCAAAGAGGAACTAAAGAGCCTATTGATAAGGTGAAAGAGGAGAGTGGAAAAGCTGGCTTAAAACTCAACATTCAAAAAACTGAGATCATGGCACTTAGTCCCATCACTTCATGGCAAATAGAAGGAAAAAAAGTGGAAACAGTGACAAATTTTATTTTCTTGGATTCCAAAATCACTGCGGATGGTGACTGCTGTCATGAAATTAAAAGATGCTTACTCCTTGGAAGAAAATCTATGCAAAGAGTGTATTAAAAACAGAGACATTACTTTGCCAACAAAGGTCTGTACAGTCAAAGCAATGGTTTTTCCAGTAGTCATGTACAGACGTGAGACCTGGACAACAAAAAAGCCTGAGCAATGAAGAACTGATGTTTTCGAACTGTGGTGCTGGAACAAACTTTTGAGAGTCCCTTGGACAGCAAGATCAAATCAGTCAATCCTAAAGAAAATTAAACCTGAGTATTCATTGGAAGGACTGATGTTGAAGCTGAAACTCCAATACTTTGGCCACCTGAAGCAAAGAACTGACTCATTTGAAAAGACCCTGATGCTGGGAAAGATTGAGGGCAGGAAAAGGGGATGACAGAGGATGAGATGGTTGGATCAGATCAGATCAGTCACTCAGTCGTGTCCGACTCTTTGCGACCCCATGAATCACAGCACGCCAGGCTTCCCTGTCCATCACCAACTCCCGGAGTTCACCCAGACTCACATCCACTGAGTCAGTGATGCCATCCAGCCATCTCATCCTCTGTCATCCCCTTCTCCTCCTGCCCCCAATCCCTCCCAGCATCAGAGTCTCTTCCAATGAGTCAACTCTTCGCATGAGGTGGCCAAAGTACTGGAGTTTCAGCTTTAGCATCATTCCTTCCAAAGAAATCCCAGGGCTGATCTCCTTTAGGATGGACTGGTTGGATCTCCTTGCAGTCCAAGGGACTCTCAAGAGTCTTCTCCAACACCATAGCTCAAAAGCATCAATTCTTCAGCGATCAGCCTTCTTCACAGTCCAACTCTCACATCCATACATGACCACAGGAAAAACCATAGCCGTGACTAGATGAAACTTTGTTGGCAAAGTAATGTCTCTGCTTTTGAATACGCTATCTAGGTTGGTCATAACTTTCCTTCCAAGGAGTAAGCACCTTTTAATTTCATGGCTGCAGTCACCATCTGCAGTGATTTTGGAGCCCAGAAAAATAAAGTCTGACACTGTTTCCACTGTTTCCCCATCTATTTCCCATGAAGTGATGGGACCAGATGCCATGATCTTCGTTTTCTGAATGTTGAGCTTTAAGCCAACTTTTTCACTCTCCACTTTCACCTTCATCAAGAGGCTTTTTAGTTCCTCTTCACTTTCTGCCATAAGGGTGGTGTCAATCTGCATATCTGAGGTTATTGATATTTCTCCTGGCAATCTTGATTCCAGCTTGTGTTTCTTCCAGTCCAGCGTTTCTCATGATGTACTCTGCATAGAAGTTAAATAAACAGGGTGACGATATACAGCCTTGACATACTCCTTTTTCTATTTGGAACCAGTCTGTTGTTCCATGTCCAGTTCTAACTGTTGCTTCCTGACCTGCATACAAATTTCTCAAGAGGCAGGTCAGGTGGTCTGGTATTCCCATCTCTTTCAGAATTTTCCACAGTTGATTGTGATCCACACAGTCAAAGGCTTTGGCATAGTCAATAAAGCAGAAATAGATGCTTTTCTGGAACTCTCTTGCTTTTTCCATGATCCAGCGGATGTTGGCAATTTGATCTCTGGTTCCTCTGCCTTTTCTAAAACCAGCTTGAACATCAGGATGTTCACAGTTCACATATTGCTGAAGCCTGGCTTGGAGAATTTTAAGCATTACTTTACTAGCGTGTGATGTGAGTGCAATTGTGCGGGAGTTTGAGCATTCTTTGGCATTGCCTTTCTTTGGGATTGGAAAACTGACCTTTTCCAGTCCTGTGGCCACTGCTGAGTTTTCCAAATTTGCTGGCGTATTGAGTGCAGCACTTTCACAGCATCATCTTTCAGGATTTGGAATAGCTCAACTGGAATTCTATCACCTCCACTAGCTTTGTTCATAGTGATGCTTTCTAAGACCCACTTGACTTCACATTCCAGGATGTCTGGCTCTAGGTCAGTGATCACACCATCGTGATTATCTGGGTTGTGAAGCTCTTTTTTGTACAGTTCTTCTGTGTATTCTTGCCATCTCTTCTTAATATCTTCTGCTTCTGTTAGGTCCATACCATTTCTGTCCTTTATCAAGCCCATCTTTGCATGAAATGTTCCTTTGGTATCTCTGATTTTCTTGAAGAGATCTCTAGTCCTTCCCATTCTGTTGTTTTCCTCTATTTCTTTGCATTGATCACTGAGGAAGGCTTTCTTATCTCTTCTTGCTATTCTTTGGAACTCTGCTTTCAGATGCTTATATCTTTCCTTTTCTCCCTTGCTTTTCACTTCTCTTCTTTTCACAGCTATTTGTAAGGCCTCCCCAGACAGCCATTTTGCTTTTTTGCATTTCTTTTCCATGGGGATGGTCTTGATCCCAGTCTCCTGTACAATGTCACGAACCTCATTCCATAGCTCATCAGGAACTCTATGTATCAGATCTAGTCCCTTAAATCTATTTATCACTTCCACTGTATAATCATAAGGGATCTGATTTAGGTCATACCTGAATGGTCTAGTGGTTTTCCCTACTTTCTTCAATCTAAGTCTGAATTTGGCAATAAGGAATTCATGGTCTGAGCCACAGTCAGCTCCTGGTCTTGTTTTTGGTGACTGTATAGAGTGTCTCCATCTTTGGCTGCAAAGAATATAATCAATCTGATTTTGGTGTTGACCATCTGGTGATGTCCATGTGTAGAGTCTTCTCTTGTGTTGTTGGAAGAGGGTGTTTGTTATTCCCAGTGCATTTTCCTGGCAAAACTCTATTAGTCTTTGCCCTGCTTCATTCTGTATTCCAAGGCCAAATTTGCCTGTTACTCCAGGTGTTTCTTGACTTCCTACTTTTGCATTCCAGTCCCCTATAATGAAAAGGACATCTTTTTTGGGGTGTGAGTTCTAAAAGGTCTTGTAGGTCTTCATAGAACCATTCATCAGCTCAAAGGACATGAGCTTGAGCAAACTCAGGGAGATAGTGAAGGATGAAGGGGAAGCCTGGTATGCTGCAGTCCATGGGGTAGCAAATAGTTGGACACAACTAAGCGACTGAACAACAAGAACAACAAAGGCTTTAATGAAGCCATCTCGTAACTTCAGTTGTTTTCAGCCCTGGTTTTCTCTGGAATTATATGAGATGCTTTTTTCTTTCTTTTTTTTTTTTTTTAATTTTATTTTATTTTTAAACTTTACATAATTGTATTAGTTTTATAATTGATGTGTAATCTTATATTTGTTTTACGTGTAGAAGAATGTGCTTTGATATATGAAATGATTTACTTAACATTCATCCCCATCTATAGTTACAATTTGATTCTTCTTGCAATGAAAACACAAGAAAAATCTACTTTTTTTAGCAACTTTCAAACATACAAAACAATACTCTTATAAAGGAAATTAGCTCTGAATATTCTTTGGAAGGAATGATGCTGAAGCTGAAGCTCCAATGATTTGGCCACCTGATGCAAAGAGACAACTCATCGGAAAAGACCCTGATTCTGGGAAAGATTGAAGGACAAAGGAGAAGAGGGCGGCACAGAATGAGACGGTTGGATGGCATCACTGACTCAGTGGGCATGAATTTGAGCAAACCCGTGAAATAGTGAAGGACAGGGAAGCGTGGTGTGCCGCAATCCATGGGGTGCAAAGAGCTGGACACGACTTAGCAACTATACAACAACGGTCTCCATGCTGAGGTGCTTTTAAAACTTGGTGACACTCGGTTCAAGCATGGATCTGTCTGATGGGGCCCAGGAATTGGTCTACTGTTAAAGGTCCCAAGCAGTTATAATGTGCAGTCAGTTGTAACACTCTGAAGTGAGTGTGAGTGTAGCATTTATCACAGTCATGGCTAAGTACATAAATTCTCTTCCAGTGAGGGAAACACGTCATATTTCATAATTTCCTAATTGTTTAACCTTGTTTAAGAAGCAAATATTTGAAAAGGGATAGAAACTGCAGAAAGGCTTTGGGAGGCTTCCCAGTTCATAAAGAGCCCCTTTCCTGAGGGTACCATTGATATACAGTGCTTGCTGTGTCTATATATTATAACCCTGTTCTCCTTGCTGTCCATAATTAACAAAGAAATGGACACTTAAAATGCCCCACTCCAATACAACCCTTCAGAATCTGAAGTTCGGAACAAAGATGGACCTGAGTGGTGGTATGCTGGTAATGCTTTTTGTAGCAGCTGCCAATTTCCTTGGTGTAAATACCTTATGGCCGATTTCAAGGTACTAACGTAATGTCATTTGGTTTGCAAAACTCCAGAAAATATCACTTGTTCTGCCAAGCCTCTCTGAACCAGCTCCAACACAGCCATGGAGAAAGTCACTTTACTTTCAGCTCCTCTGGTAGGATTCAAGTACACTTTCTGCCCTGTTCCTTGCCTTTTCCAGGGCAAAGCGGTGCAATTCTTTCTTAAATTCTCTGAGACACTCCCTCCCTCCTGTTCATTTTCCTTTGTAAATTTTTTTTTTTAATTTAAGTCAGTTACAACCAGTTTTTCTGTGTGTGCAAAAAAAAAAAAAAAAGCTTAAAATAATGTGGTCACTCATTAATGCAGAATTACCTACATGAATCTAAATCAAAATCTATCAGATACTCAAGTCCCTGAGAGATGTAGGAAGAACTACTAGGGGGTGGGCCTGGTAGAAGAATTCCAGTGGGGAAATACCAAGCAGCCTAGGGCAGCTCAAGGGCACCGTGTGCTTCTTGGGAGACACTGAGGAGGTCACATGTGGAGTGGATGGCAAGGGAGCGTGAAACAGAAGCCTTATTTTCAGAAATCTGTCCAGCAGGGCATGCTCGACTTCCTTTGGAGAGAATTGCTCAAATATTTAAGAAGGGCAATTGATCCAAACACTGTGGACACCAGGTTTGTCTATTGACAAGCATTCATTTTTGATTCTGTAAGAAAGCTGAGAGACAGCAGCTTTGAGGAGCAGAGATGGGAGCCAGAGGAGTTTTAGAGCAAATGGGGCAAAGTCAACTGAGTCTCTTCTCAGAGATGCTGGGGTACTAAGGCTTCTTCTCAACATTTACAAATGACTACAGAATGACATGCATGTTTCATAAGATAAACTGTACACTACTGGGGAAAACTAAGCTCTTGTGCTGGTTGTTGTGATATATAACACAGACTTTCACTGGGGATAGAAAAATTGATAAAAACAAGGATGCCAGGATGAAAGTAACATTAATTATAGCCATCTATTCAAACGCCTCACCATTTGGGCATAATTTTGTTACAAATGATCGATTACATGCACGTCAGTAAATGTATTACCTGTAAACTTCATTCTTTTATTGGACTAATTTATCTTTGTAATAATTAACCACATGGTTTAGGCTGAGGTTGCAGGCTTATCTGCTCAAACTTTTAAAGATTATCAGAGCTATTGCTCATACTCTGCCATTCTCTGTGTGACCTTGGGGTACTCACTCACTCCCTCCCACATAAAAAATGTTCTTAGTAGCACTACGCTAGCAAACAATCAGGGCATGATTTAATCTCTGAAGAATCAGTTCTAGATACTTATTAGGTGATAAAATAGGGAGTTAATAGAATGCTCACACAGATACTTGTATCAGTGTTCTCACCAAGTCATAAAAACAGAACCAAAGGGGGATTCCCCAGGAATGTCAAAGAGACCCTGAAAGCTGCCTGATAATTATGTATGCTTTCCTGGTTGAGTGGTTCTTAAACACTGGTGTTTGTCAGAGCCAGTGGGAAACTTGGCACATACAAGAGCTCAGGGTGAATCCTAGTCCATCAGCCTGGCTCTCTGTATTTGGTGGTGATACCACAAAGATTGAAGACGACTGTTCTGGTCTATTTAGCCTTTCACTCTCCTTGACCAGTGATTCTCAAAGTTTTCTGCACATTAGAAAGACCTAAGAAGTTTTTCACAAATCCTGATGCTTAAACCAGACCCCATGCCAGCTGAATCAGAATCTTCTTAAGAGGAAGCTAACCAGCAGTAAGTTTTAATAACTCCAGGGGTTATTGCACTATGCCACCAAGTTTGAGAACTGGTCTTCTTAAACTTTAACATGCATATGAATTTCATAGGAATCTTGTCAACATGCAGATTCTGGATTCAGTAGGTCTGGGATAATTAAATTATGGTCTGCATTTAATTAATCCTTTATAGTAATTAAATGCTGCTGCTGCTGCGTCGCTTCAGTCGTGTCCGACCCTGTGCAACCCCATAGACGGCAGCCCACCAGGCTCCTCCATCCCTGGGATTCTCCAGGCAAGAACACTGGAGTGGGTTGCCATTTCCTTCTCCCATGCATGAAAGTGGAAAGTGGGAAGTGAAAGTAATTAAATGAACTTTTCTTCTAATTGAAGGCAGGATTTTGAGCTGATTATCTCAAAGTGATTTTCTAAGCAATTACTCGATTAAAGCATGAGTTTGAGAATGGGGTGAACTTACACTACACAAGCCTGACACTGGGGTCTCCTTCTACTGATGAAGAATGAGCCAGTTCATCAGAACCTACATATTAATTAGGTTAGAAACTAATTACGAGAAAACAAAAGTCTAGCGTCCTCTGCAAACTCAGGAGACAAATCAATGCTTGGCATGGTCTAGCTCTATAATTAGACTGGAATGCTTGATCACTAGATAATGTCAAACATTTGTTTATGCAGTTTTTCCTCTTTTGGTTTTGTTGGCCCAGTCTGGGTCCTACAGGTCTGTGTTCAAACACCCTGCAAGCACGACACAGCAGACCTACACACAAACGCGGATTCTGCCTGACGTATGCAGCCAGCACCGTGAGTACGATCTCTGTGTTCTGGCAGTCTGCCTCGCGAGCCCTGGGACCGGATTATGACACTGAAGAAGCAGATACAGTCATGAGGAGCCAAAGAACACAGCTCTGCTCCTTACACTGGGGCCGCTAGTGCAAGACTAGTCTGGCCGAAAATGGCAACGCAATATCAACCTTTTCTCAGGAAAGCCAAGGCATACAGGAGAAAGAATAGGAGCCAGGGGAAATAAAAAGAAAAAGCAAAACAAAACAGGAAGAGTAAAGGAAACCAGTGGCAGGAACGGCACAAGGAAAAGGCAAGCAGCAAATCCTCTGACAGCTGAGAGCAAGCGATAAACAAACAGACCGGTTCTGTCCTGTGGAAAGAGAGACAAGTAGCTTCCTGGTTCTCAAAACTGTAGCAACGGAAACATTTACTTATTTATGTGTTCATTCATTCATCCAACATCTGTAGTAGAAGCCTAAATCTGATTCACTTCCAGAACTCCTACTTCTTCTTTTGCCACGGACCAAGGTTATCAGATTCCCTGATCTGCCGTAACAAGGGGAGCTACATTTTTCTGGCCATGTATACTCAGGAGCATGAAACCTGACGGTGATAACATAAACGAGTATGATTTTTATGAGAAGATAAATGTTGTTTGAGGACCAGGCCCCTGTCTCCAACAACCGCCCCCATCTGTGTGTAACTTAAAGCCCTCTCCCCACTTCCAGGTAGTAAATAAACCCTGAACAAGAAACACATAATCCCAGAATTCACTAAGAAAATCCTGACTTGACTCCTGAATTTCTAAAAGTAATTCTCTATTATTGGGTGTACTGGGGGCTCCAGACAGGGAAAAAAATACAATTTTTGAATATCTAGGTCTGTAGCTTAAGAAAGATTTGTTCTTAGGTTTGAGAGAAATATTGAAAAAAATCCATTCCCAGAATTTTCTAGTTAAAATTTTATGACAAGATATATGAATAGTACTTTCATTTAATGCTCCAAATGATATTCTGTTTCCATAAATATAATTTAGGGCTTTCCTACTTTTGAAAAAATAACTTGTGTTAGATGCAAAGTCTCACATTCAAGTCTGACAATTAAAATAGATTTTTCAAATAACCATATTACAATTTCATAGTTTTTAATTTAGTTTTACAATGTTCAGATGGTAATGGGAATAGAAATGGTGACTCAATTGCTTTTCAAGTGAAGTACCATGATGAAATATATTCATTTTCTCCTGACAGGGAATTATTATTGCCTTAAATTTAATCTTAGTTCTGCACATGCTACAGGGATTTTCATGGCTAAATTGTTTTAAATTAGCTTATGATTCATCCACCTTGAAAAATGAATGCACTCTACACACAATAAAATAAGGCAGAATAATATGTTACAGGCTGTAGATGATTTTAAATTTGATTTTCTAGAGACATTTTATTAAAACATTTTTCTTAGGTGGTTAAAAATCATGTCCTTTGATTTGTTTCAAGGAGCAGGGTTGGGAGAGTGGACTGATCGATGTGTACTTGTTCATTCACTCAACAAATACAGAGCAAAGCAGATGAAGGATCGAGGCCCAAAACTCTGCTGAAACCAGGAAGAGCAAACTAATCGTCATACCCAGAAGCCTGCCAAAGAAGGGTGGGAAAACCAACGCTCTCTTTGGACAGGATTGAGGCCACTGATTCCAGGGCAGAGGTCGTTTGCTCTCTGCCCTAGTTTGAAACAACATGTAGACAGAAGGTAGAAGAGAACCAGAACTAGACTGCAGTCGAAATAGACCAGAAGTCTGCAGGTAAATCTGATTCGATGATGCCCAAACAGAAAGGCTAAACTTCCTTTCACCTCATATCAATGCTAAAAGGTTCCAAAAATTATTCCCAAAATCAGTATCAATGGTTGTGTACTTATCTCCAGTCAGAAATGTGTAAAAAGGGACAAATACCAAGAGCTCAAAGCTATAAAGTCACCCGTTAGGTAAGAAGGGCCGCTATGAGCAGCTTAACTGGGCCCAGTGGACCCATTTTCTCCCAGAAAGGGTTTGAATAATATGAGTTGTATTTATTCACATTGTAAACAGGATAACAAACTTGAAAGGCAAAGTTCCTTTGGATAGCTTACGGTGAACGATGTTGGATTCATGGCTTCCGAAGAAGAAGATTTAGCTTCGGGACCAGGGACCAGGCTTGATCACTCAAGAGCTTTTGTGTAGCAGAGTTTTATTAAAGTGAAAAAGGGACAGAGAAAGGTTCTGACATAGACATCAGAAGGGGGACAGAGAGTGCCCCCCTCGCTAGTCTAAGCAAGGGAATTATATACTTTTCTAAATTAGTTCCTACAATAAATCAAAAGAATGTCTCAAGCTTGTAAAGACCTTACCAGACCCACTCCCATAATATACATTCTAAGATAACAGGGCGGCTGCGACTGGTGCACTAAACGTGGCCCAGAGGAACTACCCCACGCCGAGGTCAGGGGCGGAAGCCGGGAGGACCCCATGCCCAAAGGGCGGTGGCCAAAAGGAGTTACCCCACTTCCGAGGTCAGGGGCAGCAGCTGAGAGTGCCAGGCTGCGACGGTGCAGGAATGGCCGAGAGGAGCTACCCAAGTCTGAGGTCAGGGGCGGCGGCCAGGAGGAGCTACCCCGCGTCCAACGTCAGAGGCGGCGGCCGAGAGGAGCTACTCCATGCCCCCACACCCAAGGCCAGGGGCGGCAGCCGGGAGGAGCTACCCCATGCCCAAGGCCAGGGGCGGCGACTGGGAGGAGCAACCCCACATCCAAGGAGTGGTGGCTGCGTGGGTGCAGGTGGGCCTAGAAGAGCTATCCCACGTTGAAGGTCAGGAAGGGCGGTGGTGAGGAGATACCCCTCATCCAAGGTAAGGAGCAGCGGCTGCACTTTGCTGGAGCAGCCGTGAAGAGATAACCCATGCCCAAGGTAAGAGAAACCCAAGTAAGACGGTAGGTGTTACAAGAGGGCAGCAGAGGGCAGACACACTGAAACCATACTCACAGGAAACTAGTCAATCTAATCACACTAGGATCACAGGCTTGTCTAACTCAATGAAACTAAGCCATGCCCATGGGGCAACACAAGATGGGCGGGTCATGGTGGAGAGATCTGACAGAATGTGGTCCACTGGAGAAGGGAATGGCAAACCAGTATTCTTGCCTTGAGAACCCCATGAACAGTATGAAAAGGCAAAATGATAGGATACTGAAAGAAGAACTCCCCAGGTCAGTAGGTGCCCAATATGCTACTGGAGATCAGTGGAGAAATAACTCCAGAAAGAATGAAGGGATGGAGCCAAAGCAAAAACAATACCCAGCTGTGATAGAAGCAAGATCCGATGCTGTAAAGAGCAATATTGCATAGGAACCTGGAATGTCAGGTCCATGAATCAAGGCAAATTGAAGTGGTCAAACAAGAGATGGCAAGAGTGAACGTCGACATTCTAGGAATCAGGGAACTAAAATGGACTGGAATGGATGAATTTAACTCAGATGACCATTATATCTACTACTGCAGGCAGGAATCCCTCAGAAGAAATGGAATAGCCATCATGGTCAACAAAAGAGTCCGAAATGCAGTACTTGGATGCAATCTCAAAAACGACAGAATGATCTCTGTTCGTTTCCAAGGCAAACCATTCAATATCACGGTAATCCAAGTCTATACCCCAACCAATAATGTTGAAGAAGCTAAAGTTGAACGGTTCTATGAAGACCTATAAGACCTTTTAGAACTAACACCCCAAAAAAGATGTCCTTTTCATTATAGGGGACTGGAATGCAAAAGTAGGAAGTCAAGAAACACCTAGAGTAACAGGCAAATTTGGCCTTGGAATACGGAATGAAGCGGGGCAAAGATTAATAGAGTTTTGCCAAGAAAATGCACTGGTCATAACAAACACCTCTTCCAACAACACAAGAGAAGACGCTATACATGGACATCACCAGATGGTCAACACTGAAATCAGATTGATTATATTCTTTGCAGCCAAAGATGGAGAAGCTCTATACAGTCACCAAAAACAAGACCAGGAGCTGACTGTGGCTCAGATCATGAACTCCTTATTGCCAAATTCAGACTTAGATTGAAGAAAGTAGGGAAAACCACTAGACCATTCAGGTATGACCTAAATCAGATCCCTTATGATTATACAGTAGAAGTGAGAAATAGATTTAAGGGACTAGATCTGATAGATAGAGTGCCTGATGAACTATGGATGGAGGTTCATTACATTGTACAGGAGACAGGGATCAAGACCATCCCCATGGAAAAGAAATGCAAAAAAGCAAAATGGCTGTCTGATGAGGCCTTACACATAGCTGTGAAAAGAAGAGAAGCAAAAAGCAAAGGAGAAAAGGAAAGATATAAGCATCTGAATGCAGAGTTCCAAAGAATAGCAAGAAGAGATAAGAAAGCCTTCCTCAGTGATCAATGCAAAGAAATAGAGGAAAGCAACAGAATGGGAAAGACTAGAGATCTCTTTAAGAAAATTAGAGATACCAAGCGAAGATGGGCCTCGATAAAGGACAGAAATGGTATGGACCTAACAGAAGCAGAAGATATTAAGAAGAGGTGGCAAGAATACACAGCAGAACTATACAAAAAATCTTCACAACTCAGATAATCACAATGGTGTGATCACTCACCTAGAGCCAGACATCCTGGAATGTGAAGTCAAGTGGGCCTTAGAAAGCATCACTACGAACAAAGCTAGTGGAGGTGATGGAATTTTAGTTGAGCTATTTCAAATGCTGAAAGGTGATGCTGTGAAAGTGCTGCACTCAATATGCCAGCAAATTTGGAAAACTCAGCAGTGGCCATAGGACTGGAAAAGGTCAGTTTTAATTCCAGTCCCAAAGAAAGGCAATGCCAAAGAATGCTCAAACTACCGCACAATCGCATTCATCTCACGTGCTAGTAAAGTAATGCTCAAAATTCTCCAAGCCAGGCTTCAGCAATATGTGAACCGTGAACTTCCAGATGTTCAGGCTGGTTTTAGAAAAGGCAGAGGAACCAGAGATCAAATTGCCAACATCCAATGGATCAAAAAGCAAGAGAGTTCCAGAAAAACATCTATTTCTCTTTATTGACTATGCCAAAGCCTTTGACTGTGTGGATCACAATCAACTGTGGAAAATTCTGAAAGAGATGGGAATACCAGACCACCTGACTGGCCTCTTGAGAAACCTATATGCAGGTCAGGAAGCAACAGTTAGAACTGGACATGGAACAACAGACTGGTTCCAAATAGGAAAAGGAGTACATCAAGGCTATATATTGTCACCCTGCTTATTTAACTTCTATGCAGAGTACATCATGAGAAACTCTGGGCTGGAAGAAGCACAAGCTGGAATCAAGATTGCCGAGAGAAATATCAATAACCTCAGATATGCAGATGACACCACCCTTATGGAAGAAAGTGAAGAGGAACTAAAAGCCTATTGATTAAAATGAAAGAGGAGAGTGAAAAAGTTGGCTTAAAGCTCAACATTCAGAAAACGAAGATCATGGCATCTGGTCCCATCACTTCATGGGAAATAGATGGGAAACAGTGGAAACAGTGGCAGACTTTATTTTTCTGGGCTCCAAAATCACTGCAGATGGTGATTGCAGCCATGAAATTAAAAGACGCTTTACTCCTTGGAAGGAAAGTTATGACCAACCTAGACAGCACATTCAAAAGCAGAGACATTACTTTGCCAACAAAGGTCCATCTAGTCAAGGCTATGGTTTTTCCTGTGGTCATGTATGGATGTGAGAGTTGGACTGTAAAGAAGGCTGAGTGCCAAGAATTGATGCTTTTGAACTGTGGTGTTGAGAAGACTCTTGAGAGTCCCTTGGACTGCAAGGAGATCCAACCAGTCCATTCTGAAGGAGATCAGTCCTGGGTGTTCTTTGAAGGAATGATGCTAAAGCTGAAACTCCAGTATTTTGGCTACCTCATGCGAAGAGTTGACTCATTGGAAAAGACTCTGATGCTGGGAGGGATTGGGGGCAAGAGGAGAAGGCGACGACAGAGGATGAGATGGCTGGATGGCATCACTGACTTGATGGACGTGAGTCTGGGTGAACTCTGGGAGTTGGTGATGGACAGGGAGGCCTGGCGTGCTGTGATTCATGGGGTCGCAAAGAGTCGGACACGACTGAGCGACTGATCTGATCTGATAAATTCACAGTAATCAAAACAGTATGGTACTGACACAAAAACAGAGCCATATGGTTCTGTTCAATGGAACAGAACAGAGTCCGGAAACAAACGTATGCACTTATGGTCAATTAATCTACAACAAAGGGCGTAAGAATACACAACGGGAAAAGACATTCTCTTCACTAAGTGGTGCCTGAAAAATCTGACAGCTACATGTAAAAGCATGAAATTAGAACATCTTCTCATAGCATTTACAAATATCGGATTCAAGACCTAAATATTAATACTGTAAACTATAAAACCCCTTGTAGAAAATATAGGCAGAATACACTTTGACATAAATCATAGCAATATTTTTTTGAATCTGTCTCCCAAGGCAAAGGAAACAAAAGCAAAAAAAAACTAATGGGACTGAACTGAACTTAAGAGCTTTTGAACAGCAAGGGAAACTGTTTAGACAAAATGAAAAGACAACTTGCAGAATGGGAGGAAGTATATGTAAATAATGTGACCAATAAAGGGATAAAATCCAAAATGTATAAACAACTCATACAATTCAATATAAAAAACAAAAAACCCAACTGAAAAACTGCAGACCTAAAAAGACAGATAGCTAACAGGCATATGAAAAGATGCTCAACATCACTAGCTACTGGAGAAATGCAGATCAAAACCACAATAAAGATATCTCCTCACACCTATCAGAATGCCTAGCATCAAAAAAAGACCACAAATAACAGATATTTGGTACAGATGTAGATAAAACAGAACCCTTATAAATTGCTGGTGCAAATGTAAATTTGAAAATCCACTATGGAAAACAGTGTGGATGTTCCTCAAAAAACTAAAAATAGAACTACCATATAATGCAGCAATTTCATCCCTAGGTATGTATCTGAAGAAAAATAAAACACTAATTGGAGTAGATAAATGCACTTCAACATCCATAGTAGCATTATTTATAATAATCAAGATACAGAAGCAATCTAGTATTCATTGATGAATGGATAAAATGTGGTGTATATATATAATGGAATATTACTCAGCCATAAAAAGTATGAAAATTTTGCCTTTTGCAACAATATGGATGGACTTGGAGGGTATAATGCTTAGTGAAATAAGTCAGACAGAAAAAAGACAAATACTCTATGTTACCACTTATATGTGGCATCTACAAAATAAAACAAATGAATTAATATAACAAAGCAGAAACAAGCTCACAGATACAGAGAACAAGCTAGCAGTTACTGGGGGGAGATGAGAGCAGGGAAGGGCTAGGAGTAGGGTATTTATCAGCACAAACGATTATGTATACGTATATAGGCTTCCCTGGTGGCTCAGACGGTAGAGAATCTGCCTGCAATGCAGGAGACCTGCGTTCAATCCCTAGGTTGGGAAGATCCCCTGGAGGAGGGCATGGCAACCCACTCCAGTATTCTTGCCTGGAGAATCTACATGGACAGAGGAGCCTGGCAGGCTACAGTCCATGCCAGTCCATACATGTACAGTTCATACAAAGAGTCAGACATGACTGGGTGACTAATCACATACATTATATATAAAATAAATAAGCTACAAGGATACACTGTAAAGTGCAGGGAATGTAACCAATATTTTATAATAATTTTATATGGAGTTTAATCTATCAAAATTTTGAATCACTATGTTGTATATCTGAAACTAATATAATATATAATATATAATAATATATATTGATAAAAATATGACTTTGAAATCAACACCCTAACAAAACAAATTAGAATTCTAATAAAATTATGCTGCTACTGCTAAGTCACTTCAGTTGTGTCCCGGACTCTGTGCGACCCCATAGATGGCAGCCCATGAGGGTCCCCATCCCTGGGATTCTCCAGGCAAGAACACTGGAGTGGGTTGCCATTTTCTTCTCCAAGGAAGAAGGAATATATAATAATAATAATTATAATATATAATTATATATATAATATATAATAATATATATTGATAAAAATATGACTTCAAAATCAGTACCCTAACAAAACCAATCAGAATTCTAACAAAATTATGCTAGCATGGTTAAATTTCCATGGGCATTTGCCTTAGAACCTCAGTCACTCAATTTTTTTTTTAATTTAAATGTATTTAATTGGATGCTAAGAAAGCTGTGGTACATATACACAATGGAGTATTACTCAGCCATTAAAAAGAATACATTTGAGTCAGTTTTATAGCCTTTTGAACTAGAATCATGCTTTCTTTCTTTGAAATGAATGTCCTTGAAGACAAGCAGTTCCACAGAAATCATTTAACCAAAATTTAAAATACAATCCAAGAATGGCCTAATTTATCATTCTCTTTTAACATGGAGTAAACATCTTTCCACTTGTCCTCTCTACCTGAAACTCCCCAGAGAGCTTAACGAGAAAATGAAGCAATTCTTGAAGCTTCTAACAAGCCACATTTCATACAAAGAAAAGGTATTTCTGCAGAATTTTTAGCTTTTATCTTAAGTTTTAATACTCTCAGAAGCTTCCTCACTAATTGTGAGAAAGCTTGGCTTTGAAACATTAACATGCTGAGGAAAATTATGTATGAACCCACCCAGCTTCCACAATATACTACCCTTATTCTCCAATTTACAAATACATATACTAAGTCAATCAAACAAGTAATCAACAGAATGAGATGGTTCTAACATATTAGCAGTCTACTAAGCAAACCAACCCCAAACCTATAAATGTCTCAAGGTTAAGAAATGGAAACCGAAGGACAACCAATCACAAATAACCAACCAGGCTTATTCAAAGAAAGCAACTGCTTAAACTATAGCCAATCAAGTAATTTCCTTGCTTTGCCTCTATCTCTTCTCTGTTAAAGTCTTTCCCCTAGCTCCTGTTGGTACAGCATGCATGACACGTCTGTTTTGATGCTACCTGATTCAAATTGTTGCTCAAACTCTTAACATTTTTAACAAGCTTCGATTTATTTTCTAACACACTTGAGTGAATTGGCATTAAAGAAACACATAAGAGAACAGACTACATGTTCGCATCATCATTATTATGATAACAACGTAATGAAGGTACTCACCACTAGGACTTCTTACCTGTGATGAGGAAAATTGAAGAAATATCCCATGAACTTGAGCTGCAAGAATGTAAACAGTAATTCTGTCAAAGCTATTTTCACAAGATACATTGACTCTCTCACTCTTGAAACAACTATGTATCAGGAAGGCTTTGGAGGAAAAATCAACCCAAGTTGGTGGGCAGAGCTGTTACCTGACAAAGGTGGCTGTGGGGCTTCCCTAGTGAATTGCACAGCAACTCCTGATTTTAGGGTAAAGACTATGCTTCCTCTCCAGCAGGAAGCAGCAACCAGCCATTTTTCTCAAAAAAAAAAGCGGTGATGCAGTTTTTAAGCTTTAGCTCACCACCAGAGGAGATTGCATGGCACCCCACTCCAGTACTCTTGCCTGGAAAATCCCATGGACGGAGGAGCCTGGTGGGCTGCAATCCATGGGGTTGCGAAGAGTCGGACACGACTGAGCGACTTCACTTTCACTTTTCACTTTCATGCATTGGAGAAGGAAATGGCAACCCACTCCAGTGTTCTTGCCTGGAGAATCCCAGGGACGGCAGAGCCTGGTGGGCTGCCGTCTATGGGGTCGCACAGAGTCAGACACGACTGAAGCGACTTAGCAGCAGCAGCAGCAGAGGAGATTGCAGCAGACTTTGGTCACCTTTGGGTTATTTCCACCTTTCTCCCATTTAAGAGCTTGAACTACACTTAGATTTGCTTTCACAGTCAAGTGAATTTGAACTCTAAGACATCTCCTTCTTGGTCTTATAGGGAAAAGGAATAGAAAGGTAAAGAGGAAGGGAATTTTCGGTTCTCTGGTAATCAGTGCAAATTCACTCACACACGCACACGTGTATGCACGTATGTGTTTGCAGGTTGTGTTTTTTCTCCTCCAGTAAACACCCAGCGTGTCTCATGTAGATCATCTGCCTTTCTGCCCCAGGACATCTCCTCTCAGCATCACAGAAGCCCACAGCTGGACTCAGAAAATAGTAGAGCTAAGTGCTTTACCACAGCACCAACCTCTAATGGGTGTCAAAACCAGAGCTGATGATTAACAGATACGAACAGCATAATTGCTCCAGTAGTTCAAATGTTGAAATATTTCCATATGGTTTTTCTGAGCCTGCAGGTCTCTAGACCCCTGTTTTGGTCTCCCTAGTTTCTACCCTGGGACTTCCAGAAGTTCCCCACCACCCCAGCTCATCCCACTCTGGACTTCTTTACCAACCAGACACAGAAGGTTTAATGTCTGGCCCAGCAGTCATCCAGGCTTTGCTCTGCACTAATGCAGATGCCATTCTAATTGGTATGTGTATAGTTGTTTTTAGTTGATAAGTCATGTCTGACTCTTCTGTGACCCCATGGACTGTAGCCTGCAGGCTCCTCTGTCCATGGGATTTTCCAGGCAAGCATACTAGAGTGGGTTGTCCTTTCCTTCTCCAGGGGATCTTCCCAACCCAAGAATCGAACTTGCATCTCCTGCATTGGCAGACAGATTCTTCACTACTGAGCCACCAGGGAAGCCCATGTATATAGTACCGAGTATTAAATATTTTAAATGTCACTCCTTGCTAAAACCTCATGGGAAATGTCATGAGAGGGGGGAATTTGCAAATGCTGAAATTTTTGTAAAGAAGACCACTGTATGGAGTTTGAAGGAACAGTGTTAAAATTCCTGAGATGCAAAACAGGATGAGACCTCAAGCTACGTGCTTGACTGTCATCTAAGAAAGAGAGGGTCTTATTAATTACAGTGCTGGGAAAGACCGTGGCCCACATCTGAATTGCTGGGACCATTGGGGAAAAACTATTTTCTCTTCCTTACATGCAGTATGCAACCCCCCTACAAACACATTTTATCCAAATATCAATATTTAAAGAATATTAGTTTGGGAAGAGATAAGTTATTAGCCCCTCTGGAATGTGAATATGCTAGAGTCTAATTCAGTTTGAGCACTCTGATATAAACTTCCACCTTGCTTTCAACACGCTCAGAGTCTCACATCCCAGCACCCATCCTGCGCTCAGGAATATTGAAAGAGCTAGTTCACAGTTCACTGTAACCATTCATATCAATTTGGTTGCTGCTTCTGCTCTGTTGCCCTCATCCCATTAATTAGCCCTTGGCTATAGATTCATGGCCGGTCCCCCCAGCCATGTTTGGCCCGCCCCCTTCCCCCCACCCCAGGCTCTGTTCTCACTGGGGGCACTGGTATCATCCGTCTCTCCCATGTAACACTATATGAAATGTGTGCCACTGACTTTATTGTGAAAGACTTTATTTTCTTGGGCTTCAAAATCACTGCAGATGGTGACTACAGCCATGAAATTAAAAGATGCTTGCTCCTTGGAAGAAAAGTTATGACCAACCTAGACAGCATATTAAAAAGCAGAGACATTACTTTGCCAACAAAGGTCCATCTAGTCAAAGCTATGGTTTTTCCAGTAGTCATGTACAGATGTGAGAGTTAGACTATAAAGAAAGCTGAGCACCAAAGAATTGATGCTTTTGAACTGTGGTGTCGGAGAAGACTCTTGAGAGTCCCTTGGACTGCAAAGAGATACAACCAGTCCATCCTAAAGGAGATCATTCCTGGGTATTCATTGGAAGGACTGATGCTGAAGCTGAAACTCCAATACATTGGCCACCTGATGCAAAGAACTGACTCATTGGAAAAGACCCTGATGCTGGGAAAGATTGAAGGTCAGAGGAGAAGGGGATGACAGAGGATGAGCTGGTTGGATGGCATCACCGACTCGATGGACATGAGTTTGGGTAAACTCCGTGAGTTGGTGATGGACAGGGAGGCCTGGCGTGCTACAGTCCATGGGGTGGCAAAGAGTCGGACACGACCGAGTGACTGAGCTAAACTGAACTGACTTTCTGATTAAAATGTCCTCATTTTACTAATTTCGGTCTTCTGCTGGGTTCTGCGTCTCTTACCTCTTCTGGACCTTGTGAACACTGACCAGTCGCTTCTTTTATCTCCCTCCTCTGGACCCTGACTGCCATCTGCTCTTTCTGCATCCTGATGGCTGCAATCTCACCGGGCTCCTTCCCTCAGAGCCTCATCCTTACAGATCTTTCTCGTTCAGGTTGCACCACAATCACTCCACTGAACAAGTTACTCTCCCTCCCAGTGTGACCCATTTTTTCTTCTGCCTCCAGACCTCTGCACATGTTGCTTTCTTTGCCTAGGATGTGATCTTCTCTCTGCCTGGCTAATGCCCTCTCATCTTTCAGGATTCAGTGTCATGTCACTTCCTCGAGGAAGCCTTCCTGGACTGCCCATGGCTGGGTTCAATTGGGCTCCTACATGCTCACAGAGCATCTTGTCTTACTCCTCCTACACACTTATCACACTAAGCATTGCTGCATTTTTGTTTTTCCCAATAGAGATGAGTTTTCTGGGGGAAAAACTGCATCTTATGCTCATTTTTCCTCAATAGCTAGCACACTGCCTGACATAGAAAACTCTCAACACATTTTTTTCTGTAATGAACTAAGAAAGATGTAACATAAACAGTTAAGATTTCTCATGTAACCGTGAGGCAGCTATCTTATCATTCCCACTTTACAGGTGAGGAAACTGGACTCAGAGAAACTAAGTGACTTCCCCAAAGTTACACAAGCAAGTAACACAGAACTGAGTTTCAGATCCCAGTAGCCTGTCTCCAGAGACTCTGTAATCACCACTCTATGCCTCTTGCTTTTGAGTTATTAGGGGTAAAACCATACCAGTAATACAGTATTGTGTTCCATTAGCTCAAAATACCCTTAAATTTAAGAGACATGTATCTGGTGAGAAACATGTATTTATTCAGCCTATCTTAATCCTGACTAAATAAAATTTATTTTATATCCAGGCCTAGATGGCAAGTCCCTCAGGGCCAGAGAAGAGCGTAAGGAAGAAAACAAGTGAGCTCAGAGGGAAAATATTTTTTAAATTATGTCCAAAGGTTAAGCCAAGATCAGGTCCCCAATATGTGTTCAAAATGGGTCAGAGGGCAAAGCTGAGACGGGAATTTGTGAGAACAAGAACAGGGAGCAGCAGGTTGGAGGGGCGAAGAGGCTGAACTGTAGCTTCTACATGCTTTTGCCGTTAAGCCACAATGGGAGGTCAGTTTGGTTACGGCAAACACTGAGTCACGGTGCAACCATAAACTTTCTCTTTGTTAAACTGCACCTGATAACCTCAAACTAATAATTTGATGATTGGTGACAGCCATTCGACTTGTGGCTTATGCCAAAGAAAATTGAGCATTTCTTGGATATCTCTGAGCCTTAAATTTGGCTGACAGCACTTGTCTGCAGTAACAGAGTTAACCAGATTTACAGCACATGGCAACGCTCCCCGGGGCCAGCATTTCACTTGTCAGATGTGCTGACTTAATAGAGCCCAGAGAAACCCCTAACTTAGATTAACCATGGTATGCAAATAAATAATCAATATCCCTAATATTTCATGCCCAGAATGGAAGGCCAGCAAGGGAATACAAGTGAGAAAAGAAAGAATAACAAAGTCGAATACTGGCAAGACGTTCTCATTTTAAAACTCCCCTGTGTGCTGCATTCATAGGTGCACACAAATCAAATGGTATCAGCCACCAAAGAATGCTAAGAACCCTGGCTCTGAAGGCTGCTCCTTCAGAACGTATTATGGGCTTCTGTGCTTCAAATGATGAAAGTGAAAGAGGAGAGTGAAAAAGTTGGCTTAAAGCTCAAAATTCAGGAAACGAAGATCATGGCATCTGGTTCCCATCACTTCATGGCAAATAGATGGGAAAACAATGGAAACAGTGACAGACTTTATTTTTTGGGGCTCCAAAAATCACTGCAGATGTGACTGCAGCCATGAAATTAAAAGACGCTCGCTTCTTGGAAGAAAAGCTATGACCAACCTAGACAGCATATTAAAAAGCAGAGACATTACTTTGCCAACAAAGGTTTGTCTGATCAAAGCTATGGTTTTTCCAGTGGTCAAGTATGGATGTGAGAGTTGTAGTATAAAGAAAGCTGAGTGCTGAAGAATTGATGCTCTTCTCCAATTGTGGTGTCGAAGAAGACTCTTGAGAGTCTCTTGGACTGCAAGGAGATCCAACCAGTCCATCCTAAAGGAAATCAGTCCTGAATATTCATTGGAAGGACTGATGCTGAAGCTGAAACTCCAATACTTTGGCCACCTGATGTGAAGAGCTGACTCACTGGAAGAGACCCTGATGTTGGGAAAGATTGAAGGCAGGAGGAGAAAGGGACAACAGAAGATGAGATGGCTGGATGGCATCACTGACTCAATGGACATGAGTTTGGGTAAACTCCAGGAGTTGGTGATGGACAGGGAGGCCTGGCATGCTGCAGTCCATGGAGTCGCAAAGAGTAGGACACGACTGAGCGACTGAACTGACTGATGCTTCAAATGAAAAAGATGAAGCTCATGTTAGATCACCTCCCCACTCTATACACATACACACACACGGGGCAGCAGAACGCCTTTCTTCACCTCTGGCCCCCCGTAACTAGCACAGAGGCTGGCTTATTAGGCATCAGATGTTTGCTGACCTGGTCTCTGAGCCACACAGGAGCACTCTTCTCGTCCCTTGCAGGCTGTTCCCGGGCTCCCTTCCACGGGAGCACAGAGCCCTTCAGAGTCACCGGACAGCCGCCCACAGCAGGCGGGCTCCAGCTTCACCCTCCCAGCTGCTCTTTTGCAACTGTGTACTGAGAACAGGGGATGGTTCTGCTGGCTGCCCCGTGCTACCAGACTGTGCTCTGTGAGATGAGACGGGCTGAACCAGGAGGAATGTTCTCCTCTATGAGGAGGGTGGCCCTTGCTCATCTCTCTCCAGAGTGGGGACCTTCTGGCCCTCAATGTCCCTCTGGTTGCCTTGTAACGTGGAGAACGCCCTGGACAGAGCTGGAAGGCTAGACCCCTGCCTTGATGCTTCCAGTGGTCACTAGTAAGATCCCAACAAGTCACCTAACCACATCAAGCTTCAGTTTACTCATTTGTAAAATGAGGTAATACATGCCATGAATTCTGTACAGAACTGGTCTCAGGATCAATGGTACAATATATATGAAAGTGCTTTTACAACCGTAAAGCAAGCCTAATAAATGTAACTGGTATTATTGGTAGTATTTGTGGCATTCTCAATGTTGACTGTTTTCTGCAACTCTGACCTAGTGACCTCAGCTTCATAAAATCAGTAATATCAAGTAGGCTGTGTTGCTGTTTGAGGGAGATTTTTCACATGTGAAATTGGAAATATAGTTCGAATGGTATAAAAGGATGGCCAGCATATTTTCTGCCTGGGGCAGTCGGGCAGGGCTAAGGTTTAGTTACTTGACATAGGATGGCATTCCATGTGTGTAATTTAGTGTCACTCCGAGACAAATTTTAGCCCCCAAATACATATATCTCTACCAATATGACAGTATTTTATATGTCCTAATTATAAATCAGGCCTGGGTTGCTGGTTGTGGTGGTATTAGGCTGGATTTACAGAAGAGAACAAATAGCTCATATTAATTTAACTGTTTGTGAGAGCTCAACCATAAAGAAGGTAGAATGCCAAAGAATCGATACCTTCAAACTGTGATTCTGAAGAAGACTCTTGAGAGTCCCTTAGACTGCAGGAAGATCGAACCGGTCAATCTGAAAGGAAATCAATTCTGAATACTCATTGGAAGGACTAATGCTGAAGCTGAAACTCCAATACTTTGGCTACCTGATGCAAAGAGTTGACTCATTGAAAAAGACCCTGATGCTGGGAAAGATTGAAAGCAGAAGGAGAAGGGGGCAACAGAGGATGAGATGGCTGGATGGCATCACCAATGCAATGGACATGAACTTGGGCAAAGTCAGGGAGATGGTGAGGGACAGGGAACTCTGGTGGGTTGCAGTCCATGGAGTCATGAAGAGTTGGAGATGATTTGGCGATTGGGGTTTCCCTCATAACTCAGTTGGTAAAGAATATGCATGCAACATTCAGAAAACTAAGATCATGGTATCCAGTCCCATCACTTCATGGCAAATAGATGGGAAAACAGCAGAAACAGTGTCAGACTTTATTTTTCTGGGCTCAAAAATCACTGCAGATGGTGACTGCAGACATGAAATTAAAAGACGCTTACTCCTTGGAAGAAAAGTTATGACCAACCTAGACAGCATATTCAAAAGCAAAGACATTACTTTGTTAACAAAGGTCCATCTAGTCAAGGCTATGGTTTTTCCAGTAGTCATGTATGGATGTGAGAGTTGGACTGTGAAGAAAGCTGAGCACAGAAGAATTGATGCTTTTGAACTGTGGTGTTGGAGAAGACTCTTGAGAGTCCCTTGGACTGCAAGGAGATCTAACCAGTCCATTCTAAAGGAGATCAGTCCTGATGTTCATTGGATGGACTGATGTGGAAGCTGAAACTCCAATACTTTGGCCACGTGATGCAAAGAGCTGACTCATTTGAAAAGACCCTGATGCTGGGAGGGACTGGGGGCAGGAGGAGAAGGGGACGACAGAGGATGAGCTGGTTGGATGGCATCACCGACTCGATGGACATGAGTTTGGGTGAACTCTGGGAGTTGGTAATGGACAGGGAGGCCTAGTGTGCTGTGGTTCATGGGGTCCCAAAGAGTCAGACATGACTGAGTGACTGAACTGAACTGAACTCCTACTTAACCCAGCCTCCATATAGCAAAGTGGTATTCTCAAAATGCAAATTGGATTATGTCACTTTCTTGTTCTATATCCCCCAGTGGGTTTCCAATGCACTTATGGAAAACACCCAAAGCATATGTTGTGGGCTTATCTCCAGAGCTAAACTTCTACCCTATTTCCATGTGCTTTCTCCAGAGTCTCACGCTGTCATTTCCTCTCTTTCCCCTTGCTCAACAACATGTTCAAGTTTCTTCTCAGTTCAGTTCAGTTCAGTCGCTCAGTTGTGTCTGACTGTCTGCTACCCCATGAACCACAGCATGCCAGGCCTCCCTGTCCATCACCAACTCCCAGAGTTCACCCAAACTCATGTCCATCAAGTCGGTAATGCCATCCAGCCATCTCATCCTCTGTCATCCCCTTCTCCTCCTGCTCCCAATCCCTCCCAGCATCAGGGTCTTTTCCAATGAGTCAGCTCTTCACATTAGGTGGCCAAAGGATTGGAGTTTCAGTTTCAACATCAGTCCTTCCAATGAACACCCAGGACTGATCTCCTTTAGGATGGACTGGTTGGATCTCCTTGCAGTCCAAGGGACTCTCGAGAGTCTTCTCCAACACCACAGTTCAAAAGCATGAATTCTTTGGCGTTCAACTTTCTTCATAGTCCAGTTCTGACATTCATACATGACCACTGGAAAAACTATAGCCTTGACTAGACAGATCTTTGTTGGCAAAGTAATGTCTCTGCTTTTTAATATGCTATCTAGGTTGGTCATAACTTTCCTTCCAAGGAGTAAGCGTCTTTTAATTTCACGGCTGCATTCAACATCTGCAGTGATTTCTACTGTACTATTAATATAAGCTTTTCTTCAACCTCTGATCATGTTCTCACTTCCCAAACACTGTCCTGTTTTTCTTCTTCCTTTAAACAGCAGGCTTCCTTGGTGCCTCAGACGGTAAAGAATTAGCCTGCAATGCCGGAGACCTGGGTTTGACCCCTGAGTCTGAAAGATCTCCTGGAGAAGGGAACGGCAACCCACTCCAGTATTCTTGCCTGGAGAATTCCATGGATAGAGGAGCCTGATGGGCTACCATCCATGGGGTTACAAAGAGTCAGACACGACTGAACAACACTTTAGCAGTGAGTTTCTAGTAACAGTGGTCTACATTTCCATTAGCTGTATTCCCTTCATTAACCACATGCATACTCTCTCAGTTCTCTGCAGTGTGGTTTCAGCCTTTACATTCTTCTGAGGCTAAGTGGTCTCTAAAAGCTGTAACCTGAGCCACCAATCCAGTAGGTTTTTCTCAGTCGTCACCCTCATTCACCTTTCATCTGCTGGTTTGATCACTCCTTGGCTGCTGTGTCATCTTCTTGGGATCCTCCCCATGTCCTGAGCTCTCCAATGCCCCTTTCCTTTTCTTGCCCTCTAAATACTCCTTCCTCTTTTTGACCTCTACTTTCTCAGCAGACTCATCCATTGTCATGACTTTATCACCTTTTAATGTGATTTTCAATCCTGAATTTTTCATTAATTTCTGATTGCATTTCTGATCACTCACTGATTTCTACGTGGAAATTTTCATTAGTTCAAGCCACAAATGATCAGGCTCAAATCACACCTTGATGAGGAAAAATCTTAAATTTCTCCATGGCAGGATAATCAAACTAAGTCAGAACTGAAACACACATTTGTGATGGGCCTTTTCTCAACACACTATGTGCATCTACGTTATACATTAACCAGACATCCTCAAGGCAGGAGGAAATAAGCAACCTTCAAGAAAAATGGTCGCTTTTACCTGATGCCAGCATTGTAATTTTTAAGATTACTATTACTTTTTCATCCTGTATAGGGGGTCGAATTGACCTAATGTCTCACTCTGTTTATGCATACGTGACCAAAACATGAGTTTTATGCATAGTGTTAACCTGTCAATATGGTTCATAATTCTTTGCCTCAAAAATATATAAAACTGCATCTGTAGCACCTAACCAGTGGAACAGTCATCAGAGCTTCTGAGAGTCTGTCTTTCTATGTTATAATACTCAGTTTGGCTTGAATAAAATTCTATTTTTTCCTTCGTAGGAAAAAAAGAGATTGCAACAGATTTTGATTGCTAATTGGATTTTGGAACGTTTGCATGGTGTAGTCAGAAGGATACCAGAGAACATCTAGAGGATGCCTGGATCCTGTGCTCGGTACCAGCATGGGACCATCAGGCCCCACAGGCTTCTCCATATCTCTCAGGTATTCTAGTGAGTTCTCTTGACATCAGGACCTCATTGCTGAAGTGATGATCCTAAGAATTTTGAGCTGTTTCTACTTAAAACTTGGAGTCTTCAGGGGCGAGGACCTAGAGGGGGATCTAGGGAGGCAACTAGGAAAACATAAGTCACTAATCTTGGTTAAAGTTGGCTCAAATTGAAAAACAAGTTGGTATACAATTGAACAAACTGCTAGTGAAAGAGAGACTGTGCCTGAATTCACCTCCGAACAGATACCTGCTTCTTCCTCGCACACAAAGCATTCTCAGATGACTGAGAGCCTAGTGAAGGTGTCTGAGGATTAATCCCGGTGCTGCGCAGTGGTCCCCAGAGAACCCCACCGTAAGCACTAAGTAAACACTGCTGTTCCAGGGAACAGGACAGGGACTGATCAACTAGCGCTCGGGGAACCCACAGTGGTTTTCGATTCTTGGAAAGAGAAACTGAGACATAATAGAGTCAAATCGACCCAAAGGTAGCTCCTTAGAGAGCTAGACTCAGAAGCAGCACACATCCAATCTATCACATGGTTCTTAGAAAGCTGTTCAGATCATATCTGAATCAGGCTACCTAACTAATAATGGGAAACCATGCTTCAAAGGCAGACAGACAGCCACGTGAGGGAACACCAGCTGGGTTTCTGTATAGTGGCCTATGGGCCTAATACTTGCAACTTTTAACTAAATGGAAAGATATAAGAAAGATAACTTCTCCCTGAGATGGTCAAAACGGGGCGCTTTTGGATTCAGAGTCCAGAGTGCTAACCGTCACCCCACGGGGCCTGTTGTTAAAACGGGGCACTTCCGGTTGACCTAAACTGGCTTATTTGCATACTCAGAAAAAAAAGGCTATAAGATCCAACAACCAGAACGGGAGACATGTTTACTAGCTACCTGAAAGCCTCAAGATGGGGAAACGAGAAAATTTCTTCACTCACTGACGCAAATGGAAAAAGCATGACTAATGGTGGCCAAATCAGCAAAAAAACTTCAGAAGCCATTCCATTCAGAAGCCTCCGCCCCCACTTTGTATTCTTGCCTTTCCCCTGCCCTGCCCTGCCTGCCCTCCCATCTCCAACACCAAAAGAAAAAAAAAAAATCTGAGTCCAAGGCAGAAAATGAAAGCAGCCCAGAGGTAACAGCAGCTCCCTTTAAGGAGAAGTCCAGAAACAAAGGGGAACTCGCTCTTACATAGACTCCTTGGACTGAGACAGAACCTAACTAAAGATTTTCCAGATCCTTTACAGGATCTTTCTTACAGTAAGAACATATAAGCCTGGATATTCAGACTTGTACCAGCTCGTACATTTACTAGTCTCTGGACATAAACCAAAAGAATGGCTCAGAGAGCTAAATTAGAAGATGCCTATGGAAGATTTTCATAAACATGAGGCTTCAGACCACCAGAAATGAAGAGAAATTGCCCACAAGCTATATCAGGCTATACCAAAAATCTTCCCAAAGAGAATGGATTGGGCAAAAGTCCTTATTCACTGGCCTCTCCCTCGGAATAAAGAATTCAAATGGTTGCTGCTGCTAAGTCGCTTCAGTCGTGTCCGACTCTGTGCGACCCCAGAGACGGCAGCCTACCAGGCTCCCCCGTCCCTGGGATTCTCCAGGCAAGAACACTGGAGTGGCTTGCCATTTCCTTCTCCAATGCAAGGAAGTGAAAAGTGAAAGTGAAGTCGCTTAGGTTGTCTACTTGAAAGTTATACAGTCGTGTCTGACTCCTAGCGACCCCATGGACTGCAGCCTACCAGGCTCCTCCGTCCATGGGATTTTCCAGGCAAGAGTACTGGAGTGGGGTGCCATTGCCTTCTCCTCAAATGGTAGAGGTTTCAAATTTTCCTGTGCAGGTTTTTAAGTTAAAGCCAGTAAGTTTTCAGCTAAGAACTATCACAGGAAAACATGTGTTTCTTTTGGTGAAATTGTGCTCCAATTAATATGATGAGTCCTTTTCAGTTCAGTTCAGTTCAGTCACTCAGTTGTGTCAGACTCTTTTCGACCTTTTAGAGGCATAGAATTCCCATATTGCCTTCTCACCTGAGGGTGAAATGATTTTAGATTTGGAAGATGTAGATAGAGGTCAGAGTGTGATAACTGAGAGATTGTTGGTTATGAAAACAAAAATTCAAACAGGTCAGCAGGAACTGACACTTTAATAGTATGTGTACCTGAGAAATTATGGTCATCTTCTTTTTCAAATAGTGGGAAAATTAAGACAGCCACTCTAACTAAAGCAACTACTGATAATTCCAAGCTTCTACCCAATATTTGACAATATCCATTTAAAGGCATTAAATAGAATAATACCAATTACTCAGAAATTCCCTGAGAAAGGACTTGTAATTCCTTGTTCCAGTCTTGGCAATACCCAGACCCCCACCCACCACCACCATTTTACCAGTAAGAAAGCAAAATGAGAAAGGCTGGAGGTTTGTTCAGATGTGAGCACCATAAATAACAGGGTCACCCCTTACCAGCCTGTGCTTCTTAATCCTCACACCCTGCTCTCATCCTACCTGTTGCTTTTCAGGTAGGATGCTCTTTAGTATTCCAGCGGAAGAAGGAAGCCAGGAACTCTTTGCCTTTTTGTGGGAAGATGGTCAGTATACATGAACAGTTATGCCACAAGGCTATACTGAAAGCTCTACTTATTTTTCTCAAATACTTAAAGCTGATTTGACTGATGTACACTTTACTAATGACTCTGCTTTAATTCAATATGTAGATAATCTTATTTTGTGTTCTGGAACTGAATAGGACTCCCAAACAGACACTATCCATCTGCTACAATAATTAACCTCTAAGGGACTGGTAAGCCACTCCAGTACTCTTGCCTAGAAAATCCCATGGATGGAGGAGCCTGGTAGGCTGCAGTCCATGGGGCCCCTACAAGTCGGACACGACTGAGCGACTTCACTTTCACTTTTCACTTTCACACAATGGAGAAGGCAATGGCAACCCACTCCAGTGTTCTTGCCTGGAGAATCCCAGGGACGGCAGAGCCTGGTGGGCTGCCGTCCATGGGGTCGCACAGAGTCGGACACGACTGAAGTGACTTAGCAGTAGCAGCAGCAAGGGACCTAAGGTTTCCAAAGTCAAAAGACAATTCTGTTAGTTAATTATGAAATATTTAGGTCGTCTGTTATCTGAGAAAGACTAGTTAACTGATCCTGAAAGAATTAAGGGAATCCTAACTTTCTAACTTCTCAAAACAAAACAAACTGAGATTTCTGGGTCTAACCAAATATTGTAGGAATTCAGTTCAGTTGCTCAGTTGTGATTGACTCTTTGCAGCCCCATGGACTGCAGCATGCCAGGCTTCCCTTTGGGTAGTTCTTTTTCCCCTTATTGCCCAACTTCTCTATGCATTACTTAAACCTGACAAACCATACCCAGCTGAATGGATGACAGAGGAGAAAAGGCTATAGGCACTTCAAAATCTGCATTGACTCAGGCTCCAGCAGTAGGCCATTAAATTACCATTCTTTTTTTCTCTTTTGGCATGAAGGAAAAGGAAACCCTGGGTGTACTAACTCAGAGGCCTGGTGACCAGCATCGATCCACAGATGGCATAATCAGAAGCTAGATTAGGTGTCAAAAGGACTCCCACCCTGTGTGAGAACTATTTCAGTGACAGCTCTCTTATGCTAAGCTAGTGAAGAATTTGTAATGGGGTCTCTATTTATGTTCCTCACTCGGTTGAATCTCTCTTAAATTCTCATCTTACTCAGCACTATTCTGTGAGCCAGTTGGCTTTTTATGAAATACTGTTACTCTCTTCACTCAATATTATTTTCTTTGCTATAACAATTATAACCCCACAACTTTGCTTCCAGCACCTAAAGATGATGACAACCACGACTACATTATGTTAACTGACTTCCTACTGCTAGGACTGACGTTCAAGAAATTACCATTGATAATGCTGATTTAATTTGGTTTACCGGAGAAGGAATGGCACCCCACTCCAGTACTCTTGCCTGGAAAATCCCATGGATGGAGGAGCCTGGTAGGTTGCAGTCCATGGGGTCACTAAGAGTCGCACACGACTGAGCGACTTCACTTTCACTTTTCACTTTCATGCATTGGAGAAGGAAATGGCAACCCACTCCAGTGTTCTTGCCTGGAGAATCCCAGGGACGGGGGAGCCTGGTGGGCTGCCGTCTATGGGGTTGCACAGAGTCGGACACGACTGAAGCGACTTAGCAGCAGCAGCAATTTGGTTTACAGATGGATCCTATTTAAAGGAGGACAAGGCATTATCAAACTAGGTACACAATAACCTTGATGGTATAAATAAAAGTTCTTATTTACCAGACATCAAATTGATTCAACAGGCTGAACTAGCTGTGTTAATTAGGGCTTGGCAGTTATCTAAGGATAAAATAGACATTTACACTGACGGTCACTATGCCTTTGGAGTGGCTCGCAATCTTGGAATGGTGTAGAAATAAAGAGGATTTCTCACCTCTTCTGGCCAATCCATTAAAAAAAAAAAAAATGGATAACTAGTTTCAAAACTATTAGAACCCATTCAATTTCCCAAACAGCTGGCTATCATTCAAACACCTGGACACTTCAAAGCTGATCCAGTGGAAACCAAAGAGAATCAACTGGCTGATGCTGAAGCTAAATCAGATGCCTTAAGCTGTGAGTGTGCATGCTAAGTCTCCGCATTCATGTCCAACTCTTTGCAACCCTATGGACTGTAGCTCACCAGGCTCCTTTGTCCATGGGATTCTCCAGACAAGAATATTGAAGCAGGTTGTCATGCCCTCCTCTGGGGGATCTTCCTGTCCCAGGGACTGAACCTGCATCTCTTATGTCTCCAGCATAGGCAGGCGGGTTCTTTACCACTAGCGCCACCTGGGAAGCCTTGCCTCTGTCCATTTTCGAGAATAACCTCTTCACACATGATTCTGGTGAAACTATTAAGAAATTCCTTTTGCAGGGTGAAGAACTGGCTTCAGAAAGTGAAAAGCAGGCCTCAAAGAAAAAAAGGGGGATTTTTTTTAAATCCCATCCCACAAATATAAAAGGCCTATAATACTTAGAAATGCCCAGTTACTTTCACTCAAACATGTGCATTCCCTGACCCACTGGACACCTGAAAAAAAATGATATTATGGAGAATGCAATGTTTCTGGAAACTTTATCCCACTGTAGCTCATAAGGTTTATGATCAATGGTCTATCTGTCTAAATATAATTCTGGTAAATCCCTCTCAAGGCCACTTTCCCCTCCCTTAGGGGCCCTTTGAAATTTGGCAATTGGACTTCATCCAGGTACCTCCCTTACAGGGCTGCAAATACATCCTGGTAATGGTATGCATGTCTTCATATCAGGTGGAGGCATTTCATTGCAGAGGAGCAATGGCTTTAACAGTAGGCAAATTATTTTTGGAAAGAATAATTCCAGTGTGGGGAATTCTTTCTGAATTGTGAAGCAACTGAGGAATGTATTTTCCTGGACAGACTATTAAATCCATTTGTAACATGTGGCTGATAATGCTGTATTTTCATTGTATTTATCACCCTCAATCTCCAGGGCTGGTAGAAAAGAACAATAATACTATTAAACCCCAACTGGCTAAATTTTCAGAAGCTTTTAATCTTCCATGGACAAAAGCTCTTTCCTTGGTTCTCAACCTTAGGTAAACATCAACTGTCTCCCTTAGAAATAATTAATCAATGACCTATGCATTTAGATGAAGTTATATATGAACCACTTCTTAAAAGTGATATTTTAAATTTTTGTCAGGGACTCGAAGTGTTTTAAAGAAGATGAAACTTTAGTTAACGGACTCCTTCAAAAGTGAGCTCCATGAATACAAAGACCTTAAGGACTACAGGTGAAAATCTAGAGATTTTGTCTTTCGGAAACACATCAGATAAAGGACTCTTTACTGCCGTGTTGGAAGGGGCCATATCAGATTTTACAAACAAACCGCTGTGCTGCAAAACTCAAAGGAGTAAACTCTTGGACTCACCTTTCTTACCTCAGAAAAGCCTCCTTCCCTGAATGTACTGTTTCTAAAACCTGGCTTCGACTGAGACTGACATCACCAAGCCAGGATGAGAAGACAACAGCAATGGCAGACAGCTAACCCACGTGTCCAAACCAGGACTCTAAGACCTCTTTTATTCTTTCAAATTGTGCCATTTACCAAATGCCTATCAAAATTGCAAGTTGTTTTATTTCTAGCTATGTTTTTGCCCCAGTGTTTAAAGTAGAAAGAAAACTCTTAGTAAAGTTATCACAGGCGCAATTTAACTAATTGTTGATTTGTTATCCAACTCCTCATTCAATTCAAGGCTGCTTTAAACCCCTGTAATTCCTATTACTGATTTCAGATGTTCCTAATGTTACTATTTACTCAGATTGGCCTCCCTCTAACCTTTCAGGTCCAAATTCTCCAGTGTATTAATATGTCCATCTCCTGCTCGACACTATCGTAGGTCCTTAAGAGTCTAGACACAACTTGTCCTAAGACCACCTCAGTCTGTCCCTTACTTGATTAACAACTGTCTTAAAGAGAAGCATACAGGTCACTTATGCCAGCAACTCTCTCACATCATACAATAGATGTCGGAAAGCCTGCAAAGAGACCCATGATTTAACTGTGTTAACAAAACTTCCAATTGATGAAGCTAATGAGAGCACTAAGTGAATTACCTGTGCTCCTCCAGGTTCTGTCTCCATATGTAATACTGGAATCAACCCACCTTCCCAAGGATGGGCACATAAATGAATTAATAGCTAGCAGGTAGAAAGTTTACACTTACTGGGGTGTTATGTTAGCCCACTGTCTACATACACAGAGACAGATGGATCTTCTCTCTCTTCTCAATGAAGTCGGGAGATCCATACTAGCAGGGTATCAAGAGAACTGATGGCAACAGCTTTTGGGAACCTTGCTTCCTAGTGCAAGAATATATGTAAACAGGGGTATGTGCAAAAATCTACCAGCCACCATTGGTCGAATGGCCAAAGAGACTACAAAAAGCCTTGCAGCGTAACAGACATTCCTAAACTCCTTAGCCCAAGTAGATTTTCTACTGGCCAAATCACTGTAGATTTTCTACTGGCCAAAAAAAGGAAGTGCTTGTACTACTGTTCAGATTATTCAAGACTTCTGGAGAAGTTGAGATGCACCTAGAAAAAAAATTTCCAAATTGCAAAATGGTTACAAGATGTAAGAAAGACTGATCATTTAAATCATCTGTTCAGTTGGTTCCTTTCAGGACTAGGCAATTTTTTCTGCTCTGCTCTACAGATGATTACTATTTTCATAAAATGTGTCATTATTCTTTTCCTAGCTATCAAGTTACTCATGGCATGTATCACTTCTTGCTTCAAGTCTGCTGCCAACAGCACTGTTGAACAACAATTGTACAGCAAACCAAGATGATTGATCAAGTCTCTAATCTACAAAATGTTTCCCCATCAATACATCCTTCTCTGTGCTTGTTGGGCTTCCCAGGTGGCTCAGTAGTAAAGAATCTGCCTGCAAGTGGAGGAGATACAGGTTCTGTCCCTGGGTTTAGAAGATCCCCTGGAGGAAGGCATAGCTACCCACTCCAGTATTCTTACCTGGAAAATCTCATGCACAGAGGAACCTGGTGGGCTACAGTCCATGGGGTTGCAAAAAGTGGGACATGACTTAGCAACTGAGCATGCTTGTTTATGATATTTGATTAATTTACTCAGTTCTAAAGTTCCATGATGAGAGAAAGTGGAAGTCACTCAGTTGTGTCCAACTCTTTGTGACCCTGGACTATACACTCCATGGAATTCTCTAGGCCAGAATACTGGAGTGGGTAGCCTTTCCCTTCTCCAGGGAATCTTCCCAACCCAGGGATCAAACCCAGGTCTCCCACATAGCAGGTGGCTTCTTTACCAGCTGAGCCACAAGAGAAGCCCAAGAATACTGGAGTGGGTAGCCTATCCCTTTTCCAGGGGATCTTCCCGACCCAGGAATCGAAACAGGGTCTCCTGCATTGCAGATGGATTCTACCAACTGAGCTATCAGGAAAGCCCATGATGAGAGAAACAGTTTTATAAAACTGAATGGCTCTTAATTTAAAAGCAGCTTTACAGGGGGGAGTTTATACTCTAATCCTGAATGAATGTTGTATTTTCATACCAGATGAGCCCTCTAATATGGCTCATTTAATGACTTACAGGAAAAATCACATTTCTACATTGAAGGATACTCTGCCTAAATGAAATCTCAGGCAAATAATTCAGCACTGGGATTTCTGGTTTAATCTCTGTTCATGACTTTACTATTGTTTTTGGCTATATTGATCGTGTTCTATATTATTTATAGAGTGATAATACCTTGTGCTTTTTGATGTATATTTGCAACTCCAAATAAAATAATAATGTTTAAATGATCTGAAACTATTGATCGTATGTATAGTTCTACTTAGGGTAATGGGCACACACAATGCACATATGGGATACAATTGGCATAAATTCTATTGGACATCCTAGAACTGAAAATCCAGTCCCTGGCAAGCATTGTATTATTAATAGTATAATCCCCAGAAGAAAGAAAGAAAAAACTGAACTATTAAGACCCAGCTTAGAGGGACATCATGGATTCATGATGGTAAGAAAACACCCTGGCATCAAGGGACAAAATGTTTGATCACTTAAAACTTTCTTTCCAAAGATTCATGCTCCAAAGGGGGGAAATAATGAGGAAAAATCATAAGTTTCTCTACGGCAGGACAATCAAAGTAACTGTCAGAATTGAAACACACATAACATGCCCCCAGTTGTGTCGGCCTTTTCAATACACTGAGTATATCTGTCCCTTCTCCAGGGGATCTTCCTGACCCAGGGATCGAATCCAGATCTCCTGCATTGCAGGCGGATTCTTTACCATGTGAGCCACCAGGGAAGCCCACGGGTTAACCAGACCTCCTCAAGGCAGGAGGACAGAAGCAACCTTGGAGAAACATGATCCCTTTTTCCTAAGGCCAGCATTGTAATTTTTAAGATTAAAATTACTTTTTAATCCTGCACAGCAGGTTGCGCTGACCTAAAGGCTTGCTCTGTATGTGCATACCTGACCAAAACATCTCTGATGAACTTTATGTATCACGTTAACCTGTCAGTGTGACTGACAATTCTTTGTCTCGAAAATGTATGAAGTTGCACCTCTAGCTTCTGACCAGTGGACGAACTCTCAGAGCTTCTGAGAGTCTGTCTCCCAAGTTATAACCACTAGTTTGACTTGAATAAAATTCTTTTTTCTTCTTAGCTTGATTGCTAATTGAATTTTCATTGACACACTCCTCTAGTGCAAACCACTTGCTCTAAGCTGGCAATTTAGCAATCTCATCTCTTAGGAAAAAAAAATTCCCATCTCTATCACTTCGCTCATTTTGTATCATTTCCCTTTTCAAATTCTTATCTTTCTTTAAGGCCCAGTTTACACTCCCTCATCTCCTCAAAGCCTTCTTTGACCCCAGGAATGTTGTAAATTCTGTACTATAAATTCCTAAGGCAAGGGTCAAGGGTCTAGACAGTACTGTATTTCTTACTGTAGTCATCTCTACCTCCCTTCCCCAAATTCCAAAACAGCAAACTTCCAAAAACGTTTCTTGATCATATAAAAGAAGAAATGAATGAAGGAAGGCCTTCAAATATTTCAAGATATAGAAAAACTAGTCCTGGTACACTTGCTTCTGCTCGGATGAGTGCTGAGCCCTTAGCCACGTCTGACTCTGTGCGACCCCGTGGACTGCAGCCCACCAGGCTCCTCTGTCCATGGGATTCTCCAGGCAAGAATACTGAAGTGGGTAGCCATTTCCTTCTCCAGGGGAGCTTCCTGACCCAGGGATCGAATCCACGTCTCTGACATTGGCATACAGATTCTTTATCACTGAGCCACCAGGGAAGCCCCATTTTAAGATACAGTGTTCCAAAATACTATTGAAAATTAGGGTAAAAAAAACCAGAAAACAAAACAGAGAAGCTTACAGATAGTTGCTTCTGGAAAACGTGACTGGAAGAAGGAAGGAGGAGAGAGCGTTTGTTTCCATTGCTTTTCATTGTGACTTTTCTACTATAAATACTTGATTTTTCTTACCATGTGCATATATCACCGTGGTTTTTAAAATGTGGAAGCATTCATGCACATTCACACTCAAATGTACAAGATGTATCAAATAGGCACAAGGATTGTTTCACTCCCTGGATGAACCTAATACAGCATTTTGCCAAAATATAACCACAGTAAGCACCTGTTAAATAATGTTGCCACCCTCGCTTGTATTTTAGTAAGGTTTGACACTGTTATTTGACGCTGTTACCTTCCAAAGCAATTATGATTGCCTTATTAATACGGTAACTCAGCTAAACATTATTTAACTTATGCCAAATACATCAGCCTCTGAGTCTTTGTGTTTTCACTTAGATTATCAAACAAATGCTCCTTCTTCTCTCAAAGTAATACTCTGTGTTCTCAGAACTTCAAGGAAAATGAATGTACACTGAAAACGACATGTTTCTCAGTACAAAAAAAAAAAAAAAAAAAGATGATAGTGATAAAGTTTTCAGGTTACTTTGCTACCTTTTGTATGCATCAGTTCAGTTCAGTTCAGTCACTCAGTCGTGTCCGACTCTTTGAGAACCCATGAATCACAGCACGCCAGGCCTCCCTATCACAAACTCCCGGAGTTCACTCAAACTCATGTCCATCAAGTCAGTAATGCCATCCAGCCATCTCATCCTCTGTCGTCCCCTTCACCTCCTGCCCCCAATCACTCTCAGCATCAGAGTCTTTTCCAATGAGTCAAATCCTCGCATGAGGTGGCCAAAGTACTGGAGTTTCAGCTTTAGCATCATTCCTTCCAATAAACACCCAGGGCTGATCTCCTTTAGGATGGACTGGTTGGATCTCCTTGCAGTCCAAGAGACTCTCAAGAGTCTTCTCCAACACCACAGTTCAAAAGCATCAATTCTTTGGTGCTCAGCTTTCTTCATAGTCCAATTCTCACATCCATACGACTACTGGAAAAACCCTAGCCTTGACTAGACAGACCTTTGTTGGCAAAGTAATGTGTCTGCTTTTGAATATGCTATCTAGGTTGGTCATAACTTTCCTTCCAAGGAGTAAGTGTCTTTTAATTTCATGGCTGCAATCACCATCTGCAGTGATTTTGGAGCCCCAAAAAATAAAGTCTGACACTGTTTCCACTGTTTCCCCATCTATTTCCCATGAAGTGATGGGACCAGATGCCATGATCTTCGTTTTCTGAATGTTGAGCTTTAAGCCAACTTTTTCACTCTCCTCTTTCACTTTCATCAAGAGGCTTTTTAGTTCCTCTTCACTTTCTGCCATAAGGGTGGTGTCATCTGCATATCTGAGGTTATTCAGATTTCTCCCGGCAATCTTGATTCCAGCTTGTGCTTCTTCCAGCCCAGCGTTTATCATCATGTACTCTGCATAGAAGTTAAATAAGTAGGATAACCATATACAGCCTTGACGTACTCCTTTTCCTATTTGGAACCAGTCTATTGTTCCATGTCCAGCTCTAACTGTTGCTTCCTGACCTGCATACAGGTTTCTCAAGAGGCAGGTCAGGTGGTCTGGTATTTCCATCTCTTTCAGAATTTTCTACAATTTATTGTGATCCACATAGTCAAAGGCTTTGGCATAGTCAGTATGCATCAAGTTGGTACAAATTGCTTGGAAACATTCTAGCAAATGATAAACAGAAATCATATTTCAGGGTTTAAGATTATTTTTCACAAAACATAATTGTAAAGCAAAATGTTAAAAGTCAATTAATTATAAAAGGGACTTATCAAAGGTCTTATAGGGATACAATGCTTTGAAATGGAATTCTGTTTTCGGTAAGCTATATTTTATCTGATCATTTGGATTTGGATGTTTTGAAGATGCAATTTCAGTAGTAACTTCCTTAGAATATTGGAAAGATTTAATAGGTTGTGCAAGAGAACAATATAGATTTTTTCAAAGTGATTTACTTAGGTGTAGGCTAAAACTTTAAACATTTTCTTAGCAGCTGTCCAATTCATAGAACCATGTGTGTGTTCAGTAATAATCTTATTGATATACGGAAAACTGGCCTAGTAATTTGAAAGACATTTAGGAAGGAGCAGAGAGCCAAAAACACCAAGAACAAATCCACAAAAGAGAAAGCGTATGCAAGCATGTCACACTCAGAGAGCTTCAAGGACCAAAGAGAGCTGGGTAAGCAGCATCCTGACAAGCACAAGAATCTTTCTCCTTTGCTTCCAGTCACCTGCCTATGCTGCTGATCATAGGAAAGATCCAGAGAAAAACAGGAGGTGGAAAAAATGAAAGGAAGAACATAAAATTATTGAAGGCAATGCAAATTAGCTTTTTAATTATTAATACAAGGAGGAGGAAAAAGAGAAGAAAAAGGTAAATTTCTTGTCAACTCTTTTAATATCAAATAAGCTTATCTGGAGATAAAAATAAAAGGTATATTTCTCTCCAGAAGAAAAAGAATCCTGGATTAAAGCTAATATTGTATTTCAGTATTTCACCTTGTTCTCTATTTCCAGAACTCTTTCTATTGATCTTTTAGGCAATAATTACAAGTACAGCGGGGGTGACAAGAGTGTGGTCCCTGAGATAATGCTGGTCTTCGTGCCTTGAACTGACATGTGACCTCCTCAATCCTCCTTATTATCTTCAAAACAAGTGAAATTCTTATCCAAATAGTGGAAAAGGTCTCTGAATATTCTTGCAGACACAGGAAAAATCATTCAAGATCTGCAATTTGTAGAAAACTTTCTACTTAAAAAATGTGGTTAAAGCACCCAAGCAGGACAGGTTTGAAGGGAGGTCCAATTCTTTCATTTCTAATGTCCCCACAGATATAAAGAAAGCTGGAATTCCAAAGCACAGTTATTCAAGTATCCAAGTTACGTTTAGTAGTAGACTCCTGTAAGTTCTGATCCCTAGTTCTCAAGCTCACATGTCAAAAATCCAAGCCTATAAATCTGATTATCTTGGGTCTGGGTTGTACACTAGATGAATGCGTCTAATTGTTTTTAGGATTGTGTGATTTCCCTAGGATGTATGCTTGCCTGAAGGGTCAGCCAGCACGATGAATGACTCTCTGCAGTTATAATTGTCACCACTAGGTGAAGCTACTGCTGCTTTTGGTCTCCTCTCAAGAATTTGTTGGTTGGCTACTGGATGACTTTGATGTGAAATTTAGGGTTGCTTTGTTCTGAGAGCAAGGTGACAAGTCTATTTTGCTAATTTCAGTAAGTTCAAAGGGCTAAGTATTGAAGTACACATAAATGGCCTTAACACTAACACATGACTTCTCTGTTAGATAAATTTATTAAAAAAAAAAAAAAAATTTCCTACTCTACATTCCCTACTCTACACTGACTAGTTTTATACCAATTACTAATTTGAGGGATGTATAAACAAGATATATCAGGAGAAAGAACTAACTTCTAATTCCTCTTGGATAAAACAGAATTTGCTCACTTAACATAATTTGAAAAGTGTAACCATAAGCCCACTCACTTTTACGTCGTTTACAGATTTACTAGAGGGAACAGGTAGACTGAGAATTCCCATAAAAGAAGGTGGCAGGAGCAATCCAGCTGCAAGAAGGACTGAGGGCAGGGTATTTGTAGCTGCAATGGCATATGAAGGACATGGTTACCTGATTTTCTGGAGAGTTCAGAGAGAGAGCTGAAGGAGGTGATGAGCGTTGAGTTAGGAAAGACTAAACTTGACTGGGATAAAAACTACTCAGTCTTCCGACCATCAACTTTGGGGAGCTATTATAAAGTAATCAGACAGCTAGTCAGATTGAAACAGTTCTGGTAAATGAGGATGGTATCCAAGTAAAAGTTCTTGTAAGAGCCTTTCTGAGACTTAGGGAAGTTGGGGGAGTGGGCCGGGAGGGACCAACCTCCTCCCACTGAAGACAACAATAACACTGACAAAATCTATGAAAACATCTTTAAAGCATCAGAGACTAAGAATTACCAAGTTAAGATTCACACACACACAAACCCTGCACCGCCTGGCATCCAAAATAAAGCAAACTCCTTCCCATCAGCCTGGGCTCTTCATAGGCTTTTGAGCGGTGAGCAGCCAGGCCTCATTTTCGGTTACCCTGGGACACAGTGTGATACTTCCGGATCTTGCCTTTAAGATTTGTTCCAGGGGGACTTCCCTGGTGGTGCACTGGATAACCATCAGCCATGGGACTTGATCCCAGGTAGGGGAAGATCCCACTTGCAGCCGAGCTACTGAGCATGAGAACCACAACTCCTGAAACCCGTGTGCCTAGAGCCCTGTGCCCCCAAGAGAGTAGCTCCCCGCCCCCCACCACAACCAGAGAAAACCCTCCCGCGGCAATGAAGACCAGGGGCAACCAAAAATTAATTTTTAAAAAATGATTTGTTTGATGGGACCGAAGCAGGGCTTTGTCTAGAGCTAACTGCTCCCCGGAGAAGGCGATGGCACCCCACTCCAGTACTCTTGCCTGGAAAATCCCATGGACGGAGGAGCCTGGTGGGCTGCAGTTCATGGGGTCGCTAGGAGTCGGACACGATTGAGCGAGTTCACTTTCACTTTTCACTTTGATGCACTGGAGAAGGAAATGGCAACCCACTCCAGTGTTCTTGCCCGGAGAATCCCAGGGACAGAGGAGCCTGGTGGGCTTCCGTCTATGGGGTCGCACAGAGTCGGACACGACTGAAGCGACTTAGCAGCAGCAGCAACTGCTCCCCACTGCT
This sequence comes from Bos mutus, assembly GCF_027580195.1. Lineage (NCBI taxonomy): Eukaryota > Metazoa > Chordata > Mammalia > Artiodactyla > Bovidae > Bos > Bos mutus. The sequence continues at coordinate 27,528,601 of NC_091623.1, forward strand.
GAGACAAGACCCTTCTGGGTACTTTACCTGCGGGCCCCGCAGATCTTGAGGTTCTCCAGTTTGACCGGTGGGTGCAGGTCCTTCCGCTCCCCAAGCTCTGGGCTGGAGCGGCGTATGAGCCGCAGCCTGTGCTCTTTTTCCAGCGGCTCAGCCTCGGACTCTCTTTTCCGCACATGTTTGTGCAGCTCAGTGATCAGCTGAATACTCAAAGGGAGCGGGTCTCCCAAGTGCTGGCTCTCTCCCTTCCTCCCTCTCGTTGTCTCAGTCTCTCTGTCTCTCTCCTCTCCTCTCTCCGTCTCTCTCTCCAGCTCTGTCCTCTCTGGATCCGTCCTGTGAACTCTCCTCTCCTCGGTCTCCCACACCCAGCTGCTCTCCCTCTACCTAAAAGTTCCTCGGGCTCTGCCGCGGGCTTCCCTCTCTGCACAGCGCGAGGAACCTGCCTCAAGGCGCTGAGCTGGGACAGTTGCGGCCCTGAACGCCTTTCTGTGCATCTTTTGGGGATCGCTGCCTGCACTTACCTGAAAACTGTCTTTTATCCATTTTGGGGGTGGGGGTGAGGTGGTGTTTAAAGTGAGAGGGTAAATCCATGTCCCTACTCGTTAAAGGCCAGAGTAGAAGTTCTTATAAACTTTTAAGTCTTTTTAGTAATGGGAAGCCAAGCAATATTCATTGACATCAATTGGTTTTATCAGTTGGAAGCATAAAATTTTCCTTTCAAAATAAAGTATGTAACAAGCACAGAATCACTGGCTTATTTTGCAACATTGTTTCTTGTTTGAAAATGTATGGTCAGTTATTTAGATAATCTTTCACTTCTGGAAAATGCCAGAAGGACCAGAAATTTTCACTTGTTTATTCAATAAAAATTTAAAATGTGGGTACAGTCACCCATCGGCACACCTGGGGCTTTGGTTCCAGGAGCCCCACAAGCACCAAGACCCCGCAGTGCTCAAGTCCCTGCTATGAAATAGTATCACAAAGGCCACAGTCAGCCCCCAGGACCTGCAGGCTTCGCATCCAGGCTCTCACCCACCTGTGTATCATTCATGATTCAAAGTCAGGTTTGCTTAATTTGTGTTCTTCTTCAGCAAAGCAAGATTGTTTTTATTGTTGCAGCCTTTTGTTGTTGTGTAAATGTGTGTAAGACTTAACTAAAGCTCTACATTTTTGAAAAACCGTCTATCAGTTACTGACTTAAAATTCTACCATTATGCTCATTTAATTTTCTGCTGACGCTGAATTTTTAAAAAACTATAAAATGCTTTCACGATAAAATGTACCACCTTGTATTTTGCATAGACCCTCGGTCTTTGTGGTATCAGAAACCTTTTTTTCTTTATTAAAGCTTTTAAAACCATGTTATAGATTCTGACGTCATTTTATTTGAAGTTGTACAGAGACATAGCAATAATTCCATGAAGTGCTTTCAACAGAGTTTTAGAGATCCTTTTGAAAAGAAGTGAGAGGCAGAGAAGAGGAAGTGGTTTTAAGCCCGTAGGTTGGCGGGTGTTCAGCGTGATACCATCTACCCTGGACAAATGCAGAGCTGTGTTCAGGGGAGGAAATTCAATGGCAGAAAGCAAGGAGGAGATTCAGGGACATCGCATTTGTCAGGAGGCCATTTATCATTTCATTTATCCTGAACTCTCCCCACCTGCAACACAGGCAGCACTAGAAAATAATCTTTAAGGCATCTGGGTGTCTGAAATAGTGTCCAGCTAGCTTCATTTGCTGATTTTTCACCTTGCAGCCCTGTAGAAGGGACAGTCTGGACACAGGTCTAGGGAGAAAGCTGAGGATGTCTGAAGGTAACAACAAAAGGCAAATAAAAATTTGATTATAATGTGGAACCTGGAATAAACATTGCATAATATCCTTAACAATTCAGCAACATAGGAGTATTTGTTACCTTTCATTTGCCTCAAGGGCAGCACTTTACTACAACCCAACAGAATCACTGGTTATTGTTATTAAGGTAGCTGATACATGTCAACAAGTTTAAAGTTTATTTTATAAAACATTTATAAACTGTCTTCCACATTACCTCAAATTGATTCCAATAGACAATGCATGCATGCATGCTAAGTCGCTTCAGTCGTGTCCGACTCCGTGTGACCCCATAGACAGCAGCCCACCAGGCTCCTCTGTCCTCAGGATTCCCCAGGCAAGAACACTGGAGTGGGTTGCCATTTCCTTCTCCAAATAGACAATAATCCTATGTAATAATTAGGAAAGTATTCATGCCTCTAATTTGGAAAAGAAATGATTTATTTTCAGAAGATGGCTTTAAGTCCAATTCTCTTGATTCTAGGTCCAGTTTGTAATTAAAAATTTGGGTCACTATGATTCTAAATCTATTGGGGATACCCTAAGGGTATAGAAATAGCTGTGATTTTCATAAGAAAGATTTCCATTAAAATTAATTAAAAAAAAAAAACTTTGAGCATTTTGAAAAATAAGTGTTTCACCTTTTTGGAAATTTCGACTCACTCACTCTCGCCCGTTTGTTGAGGGCCTCTGCAGTGCGCGATGCTCTGAGAGGTGCTGGAGAGGGGTGCGGGCATAGTGCTTGCCCCCAGGCTTCTTCAGGAGTTGATAGTTTAAGGAAGGACGTGAAGAACAAGCGTCAGAGCGTGAAGTAAGTGCCAATGGAACTGACTTAACAAATGCCTACAGTTAGGGACTGGAATGGAAGCACGTGTCACTTTCAAGTTGACTTCCTGGAGGAGGCATTTGCCTGGCAATGAGAAGTTTACACAGGGGACATTGAGAAAGACGAACTGCTCATAGTGGCAGCCTCAGTAAAGGTGAGAGAACACTGGGTTCGCGCAGAAATGGAAAGTTCCCTGGTTTGCTTGAAACAAGGGGCATGCATAGGGCAATCTAGAAAGAGAAAACAAAAAGTATTGCAAATGCGCTCACCTGTCCAGCAGATATTTATATGTGTTTCCTGAAGGTCTCATACACCAGGCTCTGCTCTAGGCTCCGGGTGTTAAGAGGCAAGCAGAGCAGACAAACTCCCCGCCAGCAAGGAGCGCTTGTTCTAGAGGCATGCTGCTGCCAAGCTGTGCTCCGTCGTGTCTGACTCTTTGCGACCCTATGGTCTGTAGCTCGCCAGATTCCTCTGTCCATGGGATTTACCAGGGAAGAATTCTGGAGTGGGTTGCATTTCCTCCTCCAGGGGATCTTACTGACCCAGGGACTGAACCCAGGTCTGCCGCATCTCTGGCATTGCAGATGGATTCTTTACCGCTGAGCCACCTGGGAAGCCCATGTTCTAGTGGGGAGACAAATAAAACAAATAAATCAATACATAGTTACTCAGGAATAAGAGAGCAAGCTAATGGATAGACGCTGGATAGTGGCAGGGGTGGATTGAAGACTGCTACTCTTTTTAGAGCCAAAAAGGAGAGTCTCTGAGCAACAGACAGATCAGAAGACCAGAAGGAAGTGGTGTGTGAATTCTTTGTGGCAAACACCCAAAGCTTATTCTCTTATCAGGAAATTAAAGGATTAGAAACCCTTTTTGGTGAGAAATAGTTTTAAATAATACACTATGAAGTCACCTGGACCCTACTCATCTTCCTCTTCTGGAACTCAGTAGCTCAATCTGACAGCCTCTTCTCTCCATTCTCTGTCATCACTCCCATTCTCACAGGTAGGGGAGAGTTCTGAGCGCACACAGACACACACGACTGGGCTGGGCCTGGTGACAAAGTCACAGAACCACTCCCAGCTTGCTACACTTCCTCATCCCCCCTCCCCCACTGCAAAATGAGACTTCCGAGAACTGGCACCAAGGGCCAGTTCACCCCAGTCTTCCCTGTGGCTCAGATGGTAAAGAATCTGCCTGCAATGAGGGAGACCCAGGTTCAATCCCTGGGTCGGGAAGATCCCCTGGAGCAGGGAATGGCGACCCACTCCAGTAATCTTGCCTGGAGAATCCCACAGACGAAGGAGCCTGGTGGGCTACAGTCCGTGGGGTCACAGAGTCAGACACGACTCAGTGACTAATACTTACCCCAGTCACCTGTTTCCATCCTCCACCCTGCCCCGTGGTACCCCTTTAACCACAGGAGATTCCACTCTGAGGGATTCCGTTCAGGCCTGTGCCTCTGGCCCCAAGTATAGGCCACCTCCTTGGTTTTGCTCCTTCTGCTTTATTAGGGTTGGAATGATAAAACGAAGTCTTGAGAGCTAAGTAGGATTTAACCGTGGCAGGATTTGAATGTCAAACCAAAGCACAGGTTACATACAGAGATGCACCACGGAGAAGGCATGAAAACCAGTGTGTGAAGGAGGCCTAAGGACAATAGGAGCCAAGCCTGTTACATTTCACGTGAGAAAACGTGTGTGTGTGTGTGGCCCTCTAACGTACTAGGATCTAAACAAAACCCCAGACAAGCCTTGTAAGAGGTCCCGTGGCCTTTAGGCTGCCAGAGGGCCAAGCACCGTCTCTACACGGGAACTGCCCCTGTGTGTAAACAGGGGAAGAACCCATGGAAAGGTTAGGCACAGGGGCGTGGCGTGATCAAGTGAGTGTGTGAGTGTGAGTGCATGAGAGTCGCTCAGTCGTGTCTGACTCTTTGCGACCCCATAGAAGGCAGCCCACCCGGCTCCTCTGTCCATGGAATTCTCCAGGCAAGAAGACTGGAGTGGGTTGCCATTTCCTTCTCCACATGGCATGATCAAGCAGTGTCTGAAATAATCTGCTGCCCGGCACCATATGAGTGGACTCCAAGGACATGTCTCGAAAAGCAGGAAATCTTTTTTGAGGGCCATTGTGAGGAGTGATGAGGGCATGGTCTGCTTTCATGATTGTGGAGAACAATTTTTTATGTTGGATACAAAAAGATTAAGAAGGAAGAATCAACAGAAGTTGGTAGCAAACCAGAGTGGAGCAGAATCAAAACAGCGATATGGTCCAAATCATCGACAGCGGCGGAAGACGTGAAGTAGATGAAGCTAAAGCAAAAGGCTGCAGTCTGGGGAAAGAGGACAACGTGTGAGTTGTTAGCAGAACATCCGTGCCAAGGCCGTCCACCGGGCTGTTGGAATTGCAGCAGCAGAACCTGGAAGGAGAGACTGGGAGAGAGAAAAGTGGGATGGTTGAGGGTAAATGAGAAAACTCCTTAATGAACATATTCTCTGAGGAAAAGAGTAAAGTGAGACAAGAGCAGAGAACAGAGGCTTTTTCTCTGTGGAAGGCCCATACACAGGGTGGAGAGGAAGAGAAGACTCATGAAAGATGGGGAGACGTGAAGGTAGGACACAGCCCCTTTATGCCCAGGAGGCAGGCAGTTTACAGACGGAGGGAAGGGGGTCTAGCCCCTCTGTTAAAGGCCATTAAACCTGGCTGGGAGCTACCCTTTCCAAGTGGCTGGACCAAAGTCAGATTTGTTATCTTTTCCAAGTGGGTGGACAAAGGTCAGATTTCATGGTAATATGGTATAGAGAAATTAACTGAGAACACAGAGTCAGTCCGGCTCTCCTGCCCCACACTCTCACAGCCTCATACCTTATGTTCTGTAAACAGCAGTATTGCTGACCTTGGTAGCAATGGGCCTGCGTGCCCCTTTGGCCACGGGCCACTTTTGTCTGTGTTAGTATACCAACGTTCTTTGAAAACTCGCTGTTGCTGCTGCTACTTCTGCTGCCTGGAGAAAATAAACATGTGTGCAGTCCCCACAGCTCCTGAGTCTTCTTCCAACTTCGCCGGTCATGCCTTATCTACCCTGGGTTCAGTGAAGAGTGAGAGTGGCAAGACATAGGGACACAGCACGGGGAGGAATACAATATGGTGTCTTAAAATAACCCAGCATCAAAATAAAACAAAGCTAGGTTCTGAAGGTTTTGCACCTGGGGACACGGGGGTGGGGAAGATAAAACAGCAGGAGCAGCAGCCGCTGGGGTGTTGGAGTCCTATCTGGCCTTGCCGTGGTCTGGCTTTTACTCTGAAGCTGCTTGTTCATTGCAGTTATGCAAAGTTCTGAATCCTGCCGGAACAGAAAGTGAAAGCAGAAATAAGTTCCCCTCCATTCAAATCTGCAACGACGTGGATTGAGGTAACACAGCAACATTTCTCTTGAATCTGTCTTAAAATCCTCATCTTTCAGTGAGAATAATGACCTGAACTGAAGGTATAAAACTTCTGTGTTGAGGGGCTCTTGTAATCTAAGCCGGGGATCTGGGGAAGGTGGGTGTATCTGGCACTGCTGTTTTAGGACGAATGTGCAGTTAGGATGAGATTTAAGAATCCATTTGACTGACTCACTCTCTTCTGGAGAGTCTCTTAGCTTTTCCCAAATGTTTGCTGCAGTTCTTGGATCTTCTATCTCCGTGTATTTTGTTCAGTGCAGCAAAGCACCATATAAGGGAAACTCCTCTGACAAACGGGCCGAGAGCTACATTTCAGTCCTGATTCTGCTTCAGACTTCCTTTTGATTCTGGGAGACACACTCACTCTCAGTTTCTTTATCTCACTGAGAACTCGTACTAGCCAGCCTTTAAAATTCTTACCAGTTCTAAAGTTAAAGGCCACATCAGTAAATATTGAGGCCTTTCTCTCTTCTCTTACCAAAAAAGAAATATAGGTGTATATATATACTTTTCCTTTGGTGTGTCTGCTACACGTGGGGGAGAGGCTCCATAATTTAGGCCAGAGAATGTGTTATAATAATCACAATAATTTAATGTTTAACATTAATTACATGCTTTCTGTATGCTAGTTGCTGTGCTCTACCAAATTCTTCATGTGAACTATTTCACTTAATTCTCCCACTGTTAGTGTAAATCATTACACTATTTTATAGGTTAGGAAACTGATGCTAAAAAAAAATCAGAAAATTTGCCTAAGATCATTCAGCATAAGTACAATGACGCTAGAATTGGAACCCTTGCGCTCTGATTCCCAGGCCTGGGACCTAACAAACAAGTTATTTCATTTTTCAAATCATCAGAAATTCAAGCTAATTGACCAGTTATGGTTTTATGTATCAGAGGCCCTTGGAACATCGGGATTTGGTAGCAATAATTTAATACTTGTCTAAAAAAGAGGGCAGAAGTGTTGTTATTCAACCATATTTAACCGTTGTTTTCTTTGCTTCTTCAATAATATTTGTTGATCTGGATTAATATTGCAAATTGCAGTAACTCTTTGGACAATTAAATCAAGAGAATATGTTACTGATTTGAAAAAAGGAAATGGAAAGAGAGCCATTCATGGGTTTAAGGTGAAGCAGGGAGGAGGTAAATAGAGGCAAATGTTTTCAACATTTGCCCACATTATTTCATGAGTGTGTCTGGACATCTGAAAGTAAGCTGCACAGGTGTCTCTATTTTGTCTTAATAAGTCACGAAGAATATTCAGTATTCTTGGGATACTAGATGTTAATATCTAGATACTACACATGGGGGAGAAGTTCCACAATTTAGGCCATAGAATGTGAGTTATAATAATCACTATAATTTAATGTTTAACATTCATTACATGCTGGGTATAATGAACTAAATACCTAAATTATTTAGTGGTGGGTGTCAGAACTGAATACCTAAACTACAACGTATATTGTTTGTCCTTATTTTATATGTTTTGTAGTGTTACCCTTCTAATGAGAAGAAATTGCCTTAGTTTTATTTACAGAGGCAGTGAGTTCAATTTGATTTGTGTTTTCAAAGGTAGCCTGTGATGAAGACCAAAGTAACTTAACATTAGTTAATAACTTAATAATAACTTAATAATCAATTTGAATATTATAAATCCAAGCTTATTTCCATGGTTTTTGATATATTGGAAATAAACTGAAATAAAAGTTTAGCTTTAACAGTATTCTGTATACCAGCAACTTCACTTGCTCAGTCGTGTCCGACTCTTTGCAACCCCGTGGACTGTAGCCGACCAGGCTTCTTTGTCCATGGGATTCTCCAAGCAAGAAGACTGGAGTGGGTTGCCATTTCCTTCTCCAGGGGATCTTCCCGACCCAGGGATTGAACCCAGGTCTCCCATATTCAGATGCTTTAACCTCTGAGCCACCAGGAAAGTCTCTATAGAATAGGGCCATTCAGCCAACCTTATTTATCAAAAGAGGGGAAATTCAATGCCATTAATGATAGTAATATCTAGTATCCCAAGAATATTGACTATTCTTCATGACTTATTAAGACGAAATAGAGACGGCTGTGCAGTTTACTTTCAGATGTCCAGACACACTCGTGAAATGATGTGGGCAAATGTTAAAAACGCTCAGCATGCAATGATTTTACACACCTACCATCTCTTCGTTGCACAGGAATGCAGAGGGGATTCCACAGATGCAATTTTAAGGCAGAGTCCTTTCATTTGAGTTCTAAAAATGTTTATTTGTAATAACCAGATGATAGCTCACTTTCCACTTTATTTTGTGGAGATTTGGCCTCATTATGACAAAGTAGATTTTCCCCTTTCACATATATCCTTTTGTTGTTTTAAGGTTTTATTTATGAATTGAAATGTTTTTATTTTCATGCTATACATGCTTATTTTTTTTCTTTCTAGATTAAATCTGTTTATTGAAACATATTGTCCGGATCCTGAGTGACCTAACTGGAGCCAACACGGTGCTATGGAGGACTATTAGATTTAGCCTGAACATTTGTCTTCCGGAAAATTGATTTAGTATTCTATTCCTCTATCATGGCTAATTCATGCAGAAAATTAATATTTAATATTTACATAGTATTTTACTGCTCAGCAGTCATCATGCCCCAAATATGTATTTGTTCTCAGTTCACAAGTTCACCTATTGATCAGTTCAATAAGGACCCCAAGGCTTTTCCAGTAGCCACCAATGGGGAAATGTTTCCTTGGCATGAGCTAAGGCTCCCCACTGTGGTCATTCCCCTCCACTATGACCTTCTCATTCACCCAAATCTCACCTCCCTGGACTTTGTTGCATCCGAGAAGATCGAAGTCTTGGTTCGAGATGCTACCCAGTTCATCATCTTGCATAGCAAAGATCTTGAAATCTTAAATGCCTCTCTTCAGTCAGAGGAGGATGTGAGATACAAGAAACCAGGGGAAAACCTAACTGTTTTGAGTTATCCTGCTCATCAGCAAATTGCCCTGCTGGTTCCAGAGAAACTTAGGGCTCACCTGAGATACTCCGTGGCTATTGACTTCCAGGCCAAGCTAGCTGATGGTTTTGAAGGCTTTTATAAAAGCACGTACAGAACTCTTGGTGGTGAAACAAGGTAAGAGGCAGCTCCAATTGTTTACAGTCTTTTGTAATACTTTCCTCATGGGTTATGTCTCTACCAGGAGCAAGCTTCAGTAGCCATTTATGAAAAGTCAAAAAAAACCTGGAAAACTCAGAAGGAGAAGTTCTGCCATTCCTAAAGTAAGTCACAATAAAGATGAAAAGACAGAACGCAGAGGCATAAATTGCTAGAGGAAAAATAACCAACAGGAAAGGCCAGTATTTGACTATGACAAGATTGACATGCTTATCTGCTAGGGGAAATGATCCGTGCAGAGAGAGCTAAAGTATGGAAGGCTTCTCAAAGAGGGTGAGCCTTGATCTGAGACCAAAAGGAAATGTGCGTAAGATTTGGGTTAGGAGGGAGGAAGTGAGATCATGTACTTTGCCCAAAAACAGCATAACTCAGATCCAGGAGGCAGGAACAAGTTAGTTTGGAGAACTGAGAAATATAGTCTATTCCATCAGCTCATACTGAACACATGCTATGTGCCAGCACCATTCCAGGCACTGAGTGTATAGTAGCGAGATATAGACAAGGAATTTGGAATAATTTAGCTGAGTGGTCAGAGAAGTTCTTGCTATGGAGGAAGTATACTTAAACTGAGATCTGAACTTTTTTTTTAAAGGAGACAATCCTGAAGACACCTAAGCGCACAGTGTTCCCAGGAAAGGCATCAGCAAGTGCAAAGTCTGTAAGGCAGGAGTAATTCAGAGATGAAGGCCAGTGAGAGTGAGGGAGAGATGTAGAGGAGAGAGAGGTCAGATCATGCAGAGACTTAGAGCCTCTTGTGTTAGGCTTTGACTCAGGGACCATGGGAAGTCATTGGAGAGTTCTGATGTGAGGTATGCTTTATAAAGATAACATGTATGTTGATGGTAGATTATAGAGAGGAAAAGGTAGAAGCAAACTCATCTTTCAGGAGGTTCTTGCAGTTGTTCTTGTTCGGGTCAGAAAGGATGTTGCTTTGGACTGGCTGATAGTGCTTCTTACGAAATGATTGAATTCGGCATTTGTTCCAAAGAAGGGTAAAACAGAATTTGCTGACACTGGTTATGTAAGGCAAGAGGAATCAATGATGCTTCATGGTGGGGGATGACTGACTTGGCTGTCCAGGGCCGGGGTCCATCTCAGGGGTAAAAAGGAGTCTGGTTTTGGTGTTCTCCTCTTTTTTTCGGTTGCTTTCAATTGACAATTTGAGAACCCCCAGTACGATGGCTTTGGCATACAGGGGGAAGGGGGTGTCTTTCTCATGCAACAAGAAATCTGGAAGCAGAGCCTCCCAGGTTTGCTCCAGAGTTCACTAATATTATCCAAGACCTAGACTCCTTTTAACTTTCTGCTTAGCCATCTTTGGTAGATGACTTTCCTCTTAATACAAGATGATTCCTGCACCTCTAGGCATCAAATTCACATTCCAGGCAGGAAAACAGGGAAATGGGAAAGAGAAAAATGCTAAAAGAAACATTCCAGTCGAGTCTGACACCTTTTCCCAAGCTTTCTCATCCAGTAATTTCAACTAGATCAGAACGAGTCATGTGCCCACCAAGCTGCAAGAGAATTTGGAGAAATGATTCTTTTAACCAGAGACATTGTCTTCCTGAACAAAATCAGGATTCTGCTGAAACTGAAGAAGGGGAATGGGTATTGGTAGGTGATTTTAGCAGCTCAGTGTCTCCTGCCACAGTGTCTCCTCTCCCCTTCCCCACCCCAGATGCTTACTGCCCTCTGGGACTCACGCATGCACCCCACAGCCCCCAGCAGTCCACTGAGGACAGCCCGTCCCCAGCCCATTCTTACCCTCCCCCTGGGAATGCATTCCCCTCATTGTATCCTCAGTTCTCAGAGGCCTGTTCTCAGATCTGGCACAGTATTGGATAGGAAAATTATCAACTCCTCACTGAGGTGCCACAGGACTAGTGATGATTTATTTCACTTTCTCAACTGACAAAACCTTCACTTAAAGGAAATACATTTTAAGGATATCATTTAGGGAGACAAGGGAGACCAGTTCAGTTCAGTTGCTCAGTCATGTCTGACTCTTTGCCACCCCATGGACTGCAGCACGCCAGGCCTCCCTGTCCATCACCAAGGTTTACCCACACTCATGTCCATTGAGTCGGTGGTGCCATCCAACCATCTCATCCTCTGTCATCCCCTTTTCCTCCCGCCTTCAATCTTTCCCAGCATCAGGATCTTTTCCAGTGAGTCAGCTCTTCACATGAGGTGGCCAAAGTATTGGAGTTTCAGCTTCAACATCAGTCCTTTCAATGAACACTCAGGACTGATCTTCTTTAGTATGGCCTGGTTGGATCTCCTTGCAGTCCAAGGGTCTCTCAAGAGTTTGTTCCAGCACCACGGTTCAAAAGCATCAATTCTTTGGCACTCAGTTTTCTTCACAGTCCAACTCTCACATCCATACATGACTACTGGAAAAACCATAGCCTTGACTAGACAGACCTTTGTTGGCAGAGAGGGTTGTTTTTTAGAGTAGCAGTTTGAAAAGTAACTACTTTCCAGCATGTCTCTCATAATTAACTGAAGGCTATTTCCAACTCGTCCTACGATTATTATGTCAGCTCTCTTCAAACTCAGTTACCTAGTAGGTCTTAACGTGTAAGATGATTTGCAGGACAATGTCAATGGATTTTATGACCTCTCTGTCTCTCTTTTTCTTATTTACACACACATGCGCGCACACACACAAGTTAAAATGCAAAAATAATTCAGTCGACAATAATTCTTTGAGAAGCAGGAAGTCCCTACTTTACATGCAGCACTAAAATTAATTGTGTAAATAGCAAAGAAAATCTTAAACTTTTGACTTTTTCAGTGTTAGACTTTCTAAACCAAAATTTCACATTAATAAAAATTATTGCAGGTACTTGGGACTCCTTTAAATGTGTAGGACCTGCTACCAAATCCAAGTAACATCCAGGCCCCAGATAAGACAGTTAGATCCCAGCCTCACTTTTCTGGTCTGAAGTAGGGAATTAAACTGAGGCAAAAATTATCCTAGCAGCTCCTCTTTAGTCCCCTCCTGGTCCTTCTCACCCTTTCTCTGTCCCTTGAGATTTTCTATTCTGCCCTCCTCCTCCAGTGGCAGTATGCTCTCTAGGTTGGCTTCCTAATTAAAGTCTTCAGGTCCAAAGAATAGATTTGTAATTATACCATTTCAAACATCTTCAAAGTGATGGGGTATAGAGGTTTGCCAGGATACCTACCTACCTGTTATAGTCTGAAAACTGGAGCTGCTTTGCTTGCAAGTAGAGAGAGCTAGAAATGTCTAAGTGGAGCTTGGGTCCTCCAGGAGGAACCTTAGCCCAGCTCCTGCCTCTAGTGGGAGGAAAGTTGAAGATGTAGTTTCCATGCAGAGCTGCCCAGGGATGAAGCTAAAGCAGCACCTGGCCTGACTTCTTCCTCTTCCCTGTCCTGCTTCCTCTACTTCTTGTCTCTTGGGCAGCATGTTCTCATAAATCAGGGTCTGCTTCCTGGGAACACAACCTAAGACATCACTCATCTCACAAATATTCAAAGGGCTGATTGAGACCTGCTCAGGCTTATTGATGATACTAAACTACTAACTTCTAGTCAATTTTGAAGTCAAATTGGGCATATCTGTTGAGAGGGTAACAGGCAGGAAGGTCAGGGGTCTCCAAATGGAGGAAATAGGCTTTAAGTGTCAGACATTTTTTTATCTCTCTCTTAAGCAGCAGGAGGAAGCAAACTACAAGTGTGAGTTTTTTCCCCTTCTCTATACAAATTTAAAAAGAGGTTTCTTTTAAAATTCTGTGTTGCCATAATGACACCTGGTCCCACCTGAACTGTACTTTTCTCACACCTTGAGCTCACCAGTGCATTTTTCTTATGGACGTGTTTGTCTTAAGCTGTGTTAATGAGCTATGTATTTACCCTAGACTCTGTCTTCAAGTTGGTTCCACCTAAGACTCAGAACCGACTTGACAAACCAGTAAGTTTTCCTCATACAATTGCTCTCCTAATCTATGTCAATGAAACCATGTATTTGCTTGGAAACCTGCCTTTCAAGATTTCATGGCCTGGGACGACTCACTTTGTGCCAATGTTATCTCAAAACGCATGTTGTGGGTGAGGTGCCTGGTGTCTCTCTGAGTTTTGACACATTTCCTTTCTCTAATTAGCAGCCTGCTAGTAGCTGTATAACATCCAGCTAAAGACTAGCAGGGGGGCACTCTTTCTGCCCCCTGCTGATGTCTATGTCAGAAGCTTTCTCTATCTCTTTCACACTTTAATAAAACTTTATTACACAAAAACTCTGAGTGTTCAAGCCTCTTCACTGGCCCCAGCTTGAATTCCTCTCCTCCAGAAGCCAAGAATCCCGGCGTCTTTCACGGCTCAGCAGCAACCTTTCACTATCTCAGCAATTTGTCAATACTAGGTAACAATCCTAGTAAAGTCACTTAAGTTCTCAGAGCCTCAGTATCCTTATCTGCCATAAATATGAAGACAGCCATGTAAATGGAGTGCCAGGCACAGTGTGTTATTATGATTGGCAGCTGCTAAAGACGGACACAACTGAACGACTGAACTGAACTGAACTGAAACAAATTTTACCTTCATTTTCTTCAAAAACTAAGAATCACTAAGATTATAGTTTGAGAAATCAAACACATCATTTCCAGGTTTGATAAGCTGTGTTCTGAAGATAAAATTCTTTCCCTTTCTTTTATGATTTCACTTATGTATTCCCACTGGATGTACTTCTTTTCATAGAACGATTGCAGTAACGGATTTTGAGCCAACCGAGGCACGAATGGCTTTCCCTTGCTTTGATGAACCATTGTTCAAAGCCAACTTTTCAATCAAGATAAGAAGAGAGAGCAGACATATTGCCCTCTCCAACATGCCAAAGGTATTGCCACGTTCAGAAAATTTGGGAAATTGTTCTCAAAATGAACTTTGGTTTTTGCTGTGTTTTAATATTTGCTTTGTTTGCAGGACTTCAGCCATTAATTTGTTCTTACTCCATCTACATATTGCATAATAACTCCAATCCGTCTATATCTTAAAATCATTCTGTTTGGGCATTGTTACATAAGACACTTTTTGTTTTAAAGAAAGTGATCTATATTTCACTTGTGTTTATATGGAAGCAGTGTTCTTTTAAATCAGTGTTACTTGGCCAGCGATGAAATTCAGAATCACCCAGAACAGCACTTCTCAAACTTTAATGTTCGATGAATCATCTGAAGATCTTATTAAAATTCAGGTTCTGATTCAGTTGGCCTTGCTGTGAGGCTCAAAATTCTGCCTTTTTATTAATAGCAAGTTCCCAGGTGGTACCACTGCTGCTGGTCCAAGCACCACATTTGGAGTTGCAAGGATCTAGAGAATGCTCCATCGGCCCATCCTGCAAATCCTGATCTAGGAGTCTGTGATGGAACTCAGAAATCTTTTTAAGTTCCAAGAGTAGTCCTTAAAATTATTTATGAAAATTGTTTGAACATCATATGAAAAGCTACAAACTTTTTAATTGAAAGAGACCTCTGAACACTTTTGTTTGGCTCATATTTATGCTCAAAATGCAGAGACTCTGAATGACACAGTAGACCCTTGAGTCTTATTTGATATTTCCTCACTAATGATGTACTTGCCTTTTTTGCTGTTGAACAAAATGTAAAATATTTCTCCATTGCTACCTAGAAAGTTGGATAAAAATAGAGGCCCTCCTGACAGTGCTTCAGGAGGATGAGCTCAGAAGCAGCCAGATCATCATAACCCAGCCAGTGACTCCAGCCCATTTTCCTTTCTGCCCTCTTCAGTGACCGTCTTCTGTGGATAAAGCAGGAGATGAGTCCGTAAGCTAGAAACTGAATTTCCCCCAGATTTCTGTTTAACACTGGAAAAGTTTTTGCTTTGAAATGCTTGCAGAGCAGATCAAGGGGGAAAGTAACACACTCCACATGACATATATCCCACCATTTTTTTTTCATGATCATGCAGACAGCAATTTAATTAGCCTACTCCCTTTCAGGTAAAAAGGATTTGCTGCTTAACTCCAAGTCTTCTTTTTAATGGAATGTTCATTTAAGGGCCATTCAGTCTGTTTCCTGGCAGCTTTTTATTACTATAATTTTTCACATGAATCATCATGGAGGATAAAGTAAAAATACAAATAGTAATGCCTTTTAATTAAAATGTGATGCAAACATAAATTGTCATTTTGTTATATTAGAATTTCAACTTTCTGAAATGTTCAGTGTCTCATATTTAAGAAAAATAAGTGAAAAAATTTTAAATATTTTATATAATCCTTGAACTTTGCATTGCTTCAGTTGACTGGGCCAGTTTTTTACATCATGGCTTTTTCAGTAAACACTGGCTTAACTTTCTGCTCCATATTGACATGCCCTACCCAAGTTTCCCTGGTTATCCAAAAAAACAAAAGGGGGGATAGAGAGAGCTGAAGTAATGCTATGATCATACTCTTTGGATAATACCTGTGGCACTTAAGATGGGTTGTGGACTGGTGAGAAGTAACACACAATACGTTCTCAGTTAGCTTATTTTGAGAAGAAAAGAATACAAGTTAAGAATACGAGAAGGTGAGGAGTCAGCCAAGTGCTAGGAGAGGCAGTGTATATCTCTGGGGCATTCCTTTGTCCCCTTCATTCCTTAAGGGAACACACACCTGCTGCTGACACTTGCTATGTAAGTAGAATCCTGCCGAACTTGAGAAAACAGCTAAATCCTTCTCTAGCAACAAGTGGTTTATACTTGGAGCTTACATCACCATCCTGGAAGAACTTACGCTAACACCGCAAATACTTCTATTCAAGGCAATGCTAATCTACATGAGTGACTCCAGGTTCCTGAACCAAATTCAGCTTCCATGGGCTACATCTTTACCTGGGAGGAAGAGATAAATCACAGGGAATGCCCACCTGTCTCCTCACCAGCCCTGCCACCAGCTGTCCAGTGTCACAGACCCATTTCTCCATGGTCCCACAATCTTTCCTCTTCCTCTCCTCACCCATCTACACTCTTGACTAAATGGTTTTGCTGCTGAGCTTGGTCAGAGGACCACAATAATAGTGTCCCCTCCTCAGCCCCTACCATATCCTCTCCTCTGCTAGGGGAATGTACCCATAGAACTGTGGTTCAATTAGACTCCTTACAAAGGAGATTGTTTTTGGACAAAATTACCTTTCAGATAGAGGTGAAACTTAAAGCCCTATATATACTACCACTTTTTCTAGGGTACTTGGTCAGTGTTTCCTATGTTATTGGAACTTAGGAATTGAATTTTTGATAGAATTCTGTAGAATCAAATTCTGTAGAATTTAATAGCACAAACATTTGTCATTGACATAGGCTAGGCAGTTTGTGATAATCTTTCAAGCTATTTTTTCTCGCCAAAGCAAACTGCAATCTTATACAAACACACAAAATATGCTTAATAATCTGTGGTTAGCACTGCCACAACCCTGATGCCTTAAAAGGGGTTTGGAGGGGGTGAGCAAGAAGCCAGTTGAAGACTTGTTACCAATTTGAAGAAAGTGGTATTTTCAGATAACGGGATCTGTGTCCTTTCAGAATTCAGGGGCATTATACCATGATGAAGACCATCTTTGGAACCAGCTATCCAGAGCAAATAAAGATAGAATTCAGTAATTACTCAGTGAATTTGATGGATGCAGCTGACCAGTCTATAGACTTAAAACTTTTTACTTCCTCAGTAGATAGGCAGAAGCTTAAATTACTAATGACCTCCTTGGCCTGACTGCTTTCATGGCTGAATCAATGAAGCAAAGATAAAATAAGGCTATGACTCAAGCTGTCACACAGCAAGTGCCAGAATGAGCAACGTCTTTGGAGTCACACAGCCACATCGACATCTTGGTCCTACCGTGAAACTAGCCGTGTGATCTTGGGCAATCAGTTAACATTTCTGAGACTCTGTTTCTTCACCTATCAAATTATACCTACCTCATACACACATAATAGGAGGATTAAAAGATGATGCAAAACATCCAGCACAGTTCTGCTTCCCATTTCCTTCTGCAACAGAAATTTTATTTATTATGTAACAAAGGGAAGGGGACTATTCTCTGGCACTTTTGCTTAGAAGTACAAATGTTGAATTGATGCCAGTGTTGGAGATGATTGCATTTCAAGAATATGGAACCATCTAAGATATTTCTATGCTTTCAAACAACAAAATAGGCATCATTTTCAGGTCCCTAAAGTAGCACATTGTGTCTTCGAGGAAGTCTAGAGATAAAAGAAACAGAGGGAGGCGAAGCCACAGAATGTTGTGAAGAGTCCTCTAATCTATATGGACATCACACATCCTTCAGAGCATCAAGCTCTCCTCTAACTTACATAGCCTACGTCGTAGGCATTCTTATAAAATACTCCAGTTTTCAAATATCGATTCTTTCCCTCCCTGTAGGTTAAGACGATTGAACTCGAAGGAGGCCTCTTGGAAGATCATTTTGAAACTACTGTAAGAATGAGTACCTACCTTGTAGCCTACATAGTTTGTGATTTCACCTCTGTGAGTGGTACAGCCTCATCAGGGGTCAAGGTGAGTTTGAGTTCTCTTTTCATACACAGTGCAGAATAGTGTCCTGAAGGCAATGAGCTCTTCTTTAAAATTTCCCCCCTTATTATCAAAATATCATGTAAATATATTATTTACAAAAATGGAGAGAGATAAAAAGTAAAATAACCTGTGAGCACTACAGGGGCGTGTCCTGGTGTAGTCCAAGTATTTTCTGTAAGTCTGTCAGTATACGACTGTATATAATAACAATATATACTGTATAAATCAATATATACTTTTTCAAATAACATGCAATTATTTTAGCTCACCATGCTGCTGTTGTTAAGTCGCATCAGTCGTGTCCGACTCTGTGTGACCCCATAGATGGCAGCCCACTAGGCTCCCCCGTCCCTGGGATTCTCCAGGCAAGAACACTGGAGTGGGTTGCCATTTCCTTCTCCAATGCATGAAAGTGAAAAGTGAAAGTGAAGTCGCTCAGTCATGTCCGACTCTTTGCAACCCCATGCACTGCAGCCTACCAGGCTCCTCCATCCCTGGGATTTTCCAGGCAAGAGTACTGGAGTGGGGTGCCATTGCCTTCTCCTAGCTCACCATAATATGCTATAAAAATTAAATGGCATTAAGTATTTTTCTATAATATTAATGATTGCATAGTACTGTACTCTAATGCATAGAGGTACCATACGGATTTTTTAATCAGCATCTTATTCTAGGACATTTACATTGTTTCCAATTGTTTTCTATAATTTTATTTCCTTAATGAAAGGAGGTCTTCATCATTTTTAGAGCATTCGTTGTTTACAAAAAGTTACACTACCCAATAACTGGGGCTTCCCAGGTGGTGCAGCAGTAAAGAATCCACCTGCCAGTGCAAGAGACACAAGAGACGCGGCTCAACTCCTGGGTCAGCAACACTCCCCTGGAGGAGGAAATGGCAACCCACTCCAGTATTCTTGCCTGGAGAATTCCATGGACAGAGGAGCCCGGCAGGGATCGCAGAGTCAGACAGGACGGAGTGACTGAGCACAAACACACACAATAATTATCTGATAAAGTTTTGTGAATATCAATGAATACATGAAAAATAAAAAAGAACTCCTTACCCTGAGGAACTGTTACAGACACAAAAATATATTCAAAGAGCCATAAAATAGTGCTTATGAAAAATAGCAATAAAACATTGATTATAATTTCCATACATACTAGACCTATGGATACGCAGATATATATTATCAGCAATGTGTCTACATGCATCGCTGCATACAGATATATATGTAGATAGATATAGGTGTGTGTGACGTCAGACTGCACTTTACTTTAGGGGACAGGGTCCTGTCAGTTTCCTTGGGTTTGTACCCCAGCTCTACAATTTTCCATTTGCGTGACTTGAAGCAAGTTATTTAATCTCCATGTGTTTTCATTGCTTCACTCCTAATATGAAGAAAATAGCTTCTACTTCAGGAGGTGGCTGAGAGGACTAAGTTAGACTTTACATGTTTTACAAGTATACATTTAGCACAGTGCCTGGTAAAGTACTGTGGCCATTAACTTATCTTTCTTATAAAATTTCTGAGGGACTTCAGTTAATTCAGAGCATGAAAGCAGATTATGAAATGAAAGCAATACTGTACTTGAAACCCAAGAAAATTGGAATCTAACTTAATTTTTTCCACTTACTAGCTAGTAGTTACTGTGCAGGGAGACAGTGAACCTATCTGGGCGTTTTTGAGTTTAAAGAAAACACAACAGCTTTGGGTTTTGCTTTAGGACCATGATTTTAAGTTACTGAGAGCATTCATTGCAGGGATCTTTCGTTTCCCTGGTATCTTTCTTCAGACAACTCAGAAATACCACTCCATGTTTCACCTCTTGAATCCTCACAGAAGCCCTGGGAAATAAAAACACCACTATGGTTAATCTATGTTTTAAAATATGTGCTTCTTCTAATAAGGTGGATGAAACTGGAGCCTATTATACAGAGTGAAGTAAGCCAAAAAAAAAAAAACACCAATACAGTATACTAACACATATATATGGAATTTAGAAAGACGGTAACGATAACCCTGTATGCGAGAGAGCAAAAGAGACACAGATGTATAGAAGTCTTTTGAAATCTGTGGGAGAGGGAGAGGGTGGGATGATTTGGAAAAATGGCATTGAAACATGTATAATATCATATAAGAAATGAATCGCCAGACCAGGTTCAATGCAGGATACAGGATGCTTGGGGCTGGTGCATTGGGATGACCCAGAGGGATGGTACAGGGAGGGAGGTGGGAGGGGGGTTCAGGAGGGGGAACACGTGTACACCTGTGGTGGATTATGTATGGCAAAACCAATACAATATTGTAAAGTAAAAAAATAATAATAATAAATTAAAAATAAATAAATTAATTAAAAAAATAAAGAAAACACAACAGAGGGTGGCTCCAATAAGATAATGAAGGCTTTTCCACCTAATACAAATGTTTTATTGAAACTCTTTTGGTGCTCATCATTTTGGAAAGCTAATTCTCAAGGGCTGGAATACATGATCTTGATGAACTGAAGTGAGCTCTCATGATGTGAAGGGTTTATATAGCTTGAAATGTACAGATTAACACCTAGGGAATATACTGTAACAGAAAGTACAGGGTTGTCTATAGTTTTCAAGAGGGACTTTTTCTTTAATACTTTACAAAACAACTTACCCTCTGTTGATGACATGTTTAATGGTACTCAATGCTTTCTTTTTTTTATTTTTTTTTAAGTTTATTTATTTTAATTGGAGGCTTTCTTGAAAAATACAGTCTCCATTTTTGGGTGAAGGTTGTTAGGAATGGAGTCATGCCAAGGAGCTGTCATTCAAAGATCATTCTTCTCACCAAATTTCCCAGGTGTCCATCTATGCATCCCCAGACAAATGGAGTCAAACACATTATGCTTTGGAAGCATCACTGAAGCTGCTGGACTTTTATGAAAATTACTTTGATATCCACTATCCACTCCCCAAACTGGGTAGGTTCAAATTCTATCATTGTCTTTATTTTTAGAACTTGCTTTGATTTCATCCGTCTTTATATGTGATTAAAATGAGCACTGAGGAACTTCAGTTAGCCCAGAAAGCAGTAATTTATACCTGAGAGATGTCTTTGAGTGTAGAAAATAAAGTATTTATGAGAAACCCAAGTACTTGGGTTCATTTTTCTATTCTTTTATCAGGTTTAATATTAAAATATCTGCATTTTATATTAGATTTAAATGGATGAATTTCTGGAGCATATATTTCCTTCTATATCATATTCATATAAGACTAGCAATCTTTTATAAAAGTTGCCAAAGGTTTATGTAAATAGCTGAAAACTGTCCCTCCATCTGTTATCTACAGAGTGTTTGAGGCTGGAAGATAAGACTGTGGCACATACATTTAAAAAAAAGAGAGAGAGAGATTTGGAGGAAATAGATAATTTGAATGTGGTGGTAGTTGATCTTTATATGAGAGGATGCAAATAGCCCATCTTTGTTGGTTTCCATTTTCTATCTTAAAAAATAAAAGTTGTGATTTTTATGATGTTGCAGAATATATAAAAACACTGACAAATATTATAACATATAGATTAATTTTTAGAGTTTCGGACAGTGACAAAACATTGTTTTCCTTTGGGACTTGACAACACACACCTTATCATGTCCTTCTTCCCCTTTTCTGACCAACTTCATGCAGTTTTTCTTAGAGAATTAAAGGACTATCAGAAGACATGTCCAGGGGCTTATTCCCATAGTTCTCGAGTCTTGTGGTATCATTATAGTGCAGGTTCTATACACCCTCTAGTACAGACATACTAAATCAGGTTGCCCACAATCCATTGCTGTCCTCTGTCAAAAATCAAGGAAAGATCAAATAACAGCCATCAACAATCCTAAGTTGTTCTTCAAAAATGCAACCTCAAAGACCATATGAAATGAATGCATTTAAAATAAAGTTAACTGAAAGGAAGCATCCAGCTTAAGAAAAAGTAGAGCAGATATATTTAGCAAACAGAATTCAGCAACACATCAAAAAGCTCATATACCGTGATCAAGTTGGGTTAATTCCAGGGATGCAAGGATTCTTCAATATACGCAAATCAATCAATGTGATACACCATATTAACACATTGAAAGATAGAAGCCATATGATCATCTCAGTAGATGCAGAAAAGGCCTTTGACAAAATTCAACACCTATTTATGATTAGAACTCTTCAAAAAATGGGCATAGAAGGAACCTACCTCAGCATAGTAAAGGTCATATGTGATAAGCCTACAACAAACATTACTCTCAATGGTGAAAACCTGAAAGCATCCCCCTAAGATCAGGAACAAGACCAGGGTGTCCACTTTTCCCACTGTTATTCAACATAGTTCTGGACATCCTAGCTGCATCAATCAGAGAAGAAAAAGAAATAAAAGGAATCCAGATCAGAAAAGAAGAAGTAAAGCTCTCACTGTTTGCAGATGACATGATGCTGTACATAGAAAACCCTAAAGATAATATCAGAAAATTACTAGAGCTAATCAGTGAATTTAGCAAAGTTGCAGGATACAAAATCAATACACAGAAATCACTTGCATTTCTATATACTAACAATGAAAAATCAGAAAGAACAATTAAGGAATCAATCCCATTCATCATTGCAACAACAAAAAAATTAAATATCTAGGAATAAACTTACCTAAGGAGATGAAAGAACTGTACACAGAAAGTTAGAAGACACTAATGAAAGAAATCAAAGATGATGTTAACAGATGGAGAGGCATTCCATGTCCCTGGGCAGGAAGAATCAACACTGGGAAAATGACGATACTACCAGATTACAGATTCAGTGCAATCCCTATCAAATTACCAGTGGCGTTTTCCACAGAACTAGAGCAAAAAATGTCACAATTCATATGGAAACTCAAAAGACCCCCCAATAGCCAAAGCAGTCTTGAGAAAGAAGAATGGAGCTGGAAGAATCAAGCTTCCTGACTTCAGGTTATACTACAAAGCTACAGTCATCGAGACAGTATGGTACTGGCACAAAGACAGAAATATAGACCAATGGAACAAGAGAGGAAGCCCAGAGATAAACCCATGCACCTACGGGTACCTTATTTTTGACGAAGGAGGTAAGAATATACAACGGAGGAAAAACAGCCTCTTCAATAAATGGTGCTGGGAAACTGGACAGCTACATGTAAAAGAATGAAATTAGAACACTTCCTAACACCATACACAAAGATAAACTCAAAATGCATTAGAGACCTAAGTGTAAGACCAGAAACTATAAAACTCTTAGAGGAAAACATAGTCAGAACACTCGATGACAAATCAAAGCAAGATCCTCTATGACCCACCTCTTAGAGTAATGGAAATAAAAACAAAAGTAAACAAGTGGGACCTGATTAAACGTAAAAGCTTTTGCACAGCAAAGAAAACTATAAGCAAGGTGAAAAGACAACCCTCAGAATGGGAGAAAATAGCAAATGAAACAACTGACAAAGGATTAATTTCCAACACACACAAGCAGCTCATACAACTCAAAACCAGAAAAACAAACAACCCAATCAAAAAGTGGGGAAAAGACCTAAACAGACATTTCTCCAAAGAAGACATACAGATGGCTAACAAACACATGAAAAGATGCTCAACATCACTCATTATTAGAGAAATGCAAATCAAAACTACAATGAAATATCACCTCATACTGGTCAGAATGGTCCTCATCAAAAAGTCTACAAACAA
This sequence comes from Bos mutus, assembly GCF_027580195.1. NCBI lineage: Eukaryota > Metazoa > Chordata > Mammalia > Artiodactyla > Bovidae > Bos > Bos mutus. Next base: position 27,552,128 of record NC_091623.1, read on the forward strand.
TTAATGCTGGAAAAGGTGTGAAGAAAAGGGAACACTCTCCCACTGTTGGTGGGAATGTAAATTGATACAGCCACTGTGGAAGACAGTATGGTGATTCCTTAAAAAACTAGGAATAAAACCACCATATAACCCAGCATTCCCACTCCTAGGTATATACCCTGAGGAAACCAAAATTGAAAAAGACACATGTATTCCATTGTTCATTGCAGCACTATTTACAATAATAGAACATGGAAGCAACCTGGATGTCCATCGACAGATGAATGGATAAAGAAGTTGTGGTACATATACACAATGAAATATTACTCAGCCATAAAACGGAACACATTTGAGTCAGTTCTAATGAGGTGGATGAACTTGGAACCTATTATACAGAATGAAGTGAGTCAGAAAGAGAAAGATATATACCATATTCTAACACATTTATATGGAATCTAGAAAAATGGTATTGAAGAACTTATTTACAGGGCAACAATGGAGAAACAGACATAGAGAACAGACTTATGGACATGGGGAGAGGGGATGAGAGGGTGAGAGGTATGAAAAGAGTAACATGGGAACTTATATTACCATATGTAAAATAGATAGCCAACAGGAATTTGTCATATGTCTCAGGAAACTCTAACAGGGGCTCTGCATCAACCTAGAGGGGTGGGATGGGGAGGGAGAGGGGAGGGACGTTCAAGAGGGAGGGGATACATGTATACCTATGGCTGATTCATGTTGAAGTTTGACAGAAAACAGCAAAATTCTGTAAAGCAATTTTCCTTCAATAAAAAATAAATTAAAAAAAGAAAAAGTAGAGCAGATAAAAGCATTTCTAATGGCTTTGGGAAATAATATAACAAATATAAAATCATTGATGAAATTTAGAAAAGGAATAATTCCCATATTTGAAGTGCTAATGAATACTAATCTTGATTAGTGCTAGTTTACTTTTTGATTGCATTATACACATTTGCTTTTATCCACTAGAATTAAGCAATACTAATTCAGAAAACGAAGATCATGGCATCTGGTATCATCACTTCACGGGGAATAGATGGGGAAACAGTGTCAGACTTTATTTTTTTGGGCTCCAAAATCACTACAGATGGTGACTGCAGCCATGAAATTAAAAGACGCTTACTCCTTGGAAGAAAAGTTATGACCAACCTAGATAGCATATTCAAAAGCAGAGACATTACTTTGCCAACAAGGTCCATCTAGTCAAGGCTATGGTTTTTCCAGTGGTCATGTATGGATGTGAGAGTTGGACTGTGAAGAAAGCTGAGTGCTGAAAAATTGATGCTTTTGAACTGTGGTGCTGGAGAAGACTCTTGAGAGTCCCTTGGACTGCAAGGAGATCCAACCAGTCCATTCTAAAGGAGATCAGCTCTGAGATTTCTTTGGAAGGAATGATGCTAAAGCTGAAACTCCAGTACTTTGGCCACCTCGTGTGAAGAGTTGACTCATTGGAAAAGACCCTGATGCTGGGAGGGATTGAGGGCAGGAGGAAAAGGGGATGACAGAGGATGAGATGGCTGGATGGCATCACCGACTCGATGGACGTGAGTTTGAGTGAACTCCAGGAGATGGTGATGGACAGGGAGGCCTGGTGTGCTGCGATTCATGGGGTCGCAAAGAGTTGGACACGACTGAGTGACTGAACTGAACTGAACTGAATTCCAGACAGTGAAATTTCAAGCCAAGTGACTTGATTTATTTCAAATTATTATTATTTTTTTTAATTACCTGGCTTTTCAGCCAAAGAACAGTTTTTTTTCCGATATGACTTGGCAGAATAAAAAGAAGTCTAAGATTAAATATTAGCCAGAAGTTTTCTAATCAATATGAATTCATCGGCAAAGGATATATATATATATGTATATATATACTCTCACAGAAACATGATATAAATTGGTATATATTAATTAAGCTCCAGGAGTCAATGATGGACATGGAAGCCTGGTGTGCGGCAGTCCATGTGGTCTCAAAGAATCGGATGTGACTGAGCAACTGAACTGAACTGAACTGAATATACATTATATCTGAGGTGCTAAAAGATGATTAAATTTTACATTTTTTCTCTAAAATTTTGTCAAGAAGTAGAGGAAATATTAACAGTAAAAAGGAAATTGAGGTCAGAAAGAATTGATGCCTACAGTTTTTTCCCTTTACTGCCTTAGAAGGACACTTAAGAGGCTATATGTGCTTGAAATATTGACTATAGAGATGCTTCTAAATGGTGTTTTCCTGAAATTTAAAAATCCCTTATTTTCTCTTTTTTTTAATAGAAATAAGTTCATTATATGTTTTGTTGAATCCAAATATTTTAGAGATCATTTGATACCTTATATTTTTAAAGTCTTTCTGTAATACTAATATAAAATACAATATGAATGTTTTAAAATGAATGATTTTCTCAGCAGTAATGCACCTAAGGTAATTTCAGTTTAGTATTAGGAAACAATGATTATGTCACTAGGCTACTTCACCTAGAAATAAAACTTTACCAATAAACTTTATTCTGCTTGATGATGGATACTGATTATTTTCCACAACTACAAGACAGCATATCAGTGTTAAGAAAAAAAGATACTCAGTGTTTTCAGAATGTCTGCTTATATATACTGAAAGGATCATAGCATAGTTAAGAAAGAAGCAAATCCCACTTCTGGTGTAGGAGCCGTAATTATTAAGTATGGTTGTTCTTATTTCTCAGATCTTGTTGCCATTCCTGACTTTGCAAGTGGAGCCATGGAAAACTGGGGCCTCATCACGTACAGAGAGACGTCACTGCTCTTTGACCCCAAGACCTCTTCTACTTCTGATAAACTATGGGTCACCAAGGTCATAGCCCATGAACTAGCACACCAGGTACCTGGCTCTCACGGCATTCTCTTAGTGTCGGTTCCAAAGAGCATTATGCAGAACACCCCCAGTATTCCCCAAACAATGTAAAATCATGTCATCTTATTTCCAGGGGGGACCTTAGGGATCCTCAAACCAAACACTATATGTCAAGTAGCAGAATGTTCAATCTCTAGGCTATGGGTCTCATACAAGAATTTTATCACAGGAGAACTGGCCACTATGTCCTCTAAAACATTTCAAGGCACAAAGCATCCAAATGTCTTTTAGTAAAGAAGGGTGGAGATCATACAGGTACATAGAGCACAGTACTAGAAACCCCTACAAATAGAGATTTTTATTATTTCCCCATACACCCTCTAGTACAGTGGCATTCCAGTCTAGGACAAAATCAACTCCCTTCAATTGGAGTTTGTGATTATTTGGCCATAATGAAGTATTTCAAGTGCATGTACTTCCAGGCTACTGACCCTGGACGCACTACCTACCTCTCTAAACTTCAGTGTCCTCATCTATAAAATTAAGTTCATAATAGCTCCTGCTTCTTGAATCTGTTGTGAGGGTTACAGATAAGTGTCTGTGTCTGTCATACACCAGGTACTCAGTAAGTGTTAGCTAGTCACCATAGTGACAGTGACCACCACTGCCACCATTTCTTACAGAATAAGATTTCCAAGGCCTGTCTATCAACCTGGTATTACATACAATTATGAAACAGTAAAATCAGCTCTTAAGATACCAGAGACTTTTTTTTCATTCTGTTTTATTTCTGCAAGTTCCCTGTTATGCAGTGAATTATTAAAGACACCAGAAATTCTCTTTCACCATATAGGCACATATCATTCAATTGTAGAAACTGGTAACATCTCTTATTTTTTAATTTTTAACTTTATCCTTTATCATGACCATAGTAATAAGAGAGGTTGTTTGTTTTAAGCAGCAGACGAAGAACCCAGAGCCATGCTCAGCGCTGTACTTTGAGAGCATATGAACAGCTTCCTCTGGTTTAGCATCTCCCCGCTGGCTCATCTTAGGGGATTGGATTATTAGTCACTGGAAGCTCTAAAGCACAAGCACTTAATTGAGTCTGGAGATCCCTAATTTTCTACCCAGTGTTCATAGGGAAATAAGCAGAGAACTCTCCTTTTGAGGCTCCATGCTGCCTTAAGGCCTTCCTTTGAAAGCTTCTCTTTCAATAAAACGCAGAGTCCAGGGCTGAAGCAGCAGGCTCCACTGGAGTTTCTGCCTTGACTATTTTGTCTTCCCATTAATCTCCATCTGGCCATGTCAGTCCTCCACGTAAAGCCCTGGCGAAGACTCTCGATGCTGGGTTAGTCAAGGATCCATAGTATGTCACATAAGGCCCAGATAACCCAGCTCCCCGCCACCTCTCCAGTCTCTTCTCTAACCTTCAGCATTAGCCATCCCAGACGACCTGCCATTACCTCCACAAACCCAGGTCGTATCACTTCTCTGTGCTCTTGTTCCTGCTACCTGATCTGCTTAGAGCACACCCCACTTCCAACGTTCCTGGGGACCGCTTGTAAGACTCAGGAAGTGAAGCATTTCCCAGTTATCCTACACACTCTCTCAGTGAAACTGATTTTTTCCTTCTGGAATGCCCACTGCCTTTTGTACAGATATAAATCATAGTGCCAATAACATTTTATTGCATGTATATGTCTACTGGTTGACCTCCACCATCTGTATTAAGGTAGTGGCACCATTACATACCGGAGAAGGCAATGGCACCCCACTCCAGTACTCTTCCTGGAAAATCCCATGGATGGAAGAGCCTGGTGGGCTGCAGTCCATGGGGTCGCTAAGAGTCAGACACGACTGAGCGACTTCCCTTTCACTTTTCACTTTGATGCACTGGAGAAGGAAATGGCAATCCACTCCAGTGTTCTTGCCTGGAGAATCCCAGGGACGGGGGAGCCTGGTGGGCTGCCATCTATGGGGTCACACAGAGTTGGACACAACTGAAATGACTTAGCAGCAGCAGCAACTATTACATACATCTTTGTATTTCTCCCATATAACAAGGTCCTTCATTTGCTACTTAAAAAAAATAATAACCCTCTTATTACTATGGTAATGATAAAGGATACAGTTAAAAATTAAAAAATAAGAGATTTTTCCATGGCATAGTGCCAGGAACATAGTAGATTCTCAATAGATATTCACTGACTGAATGAATGAATAAAATACTCTTCCTGACTGGTGAAATGACCGTAACCAGCTTGAACTTCTCCTGTTATTCACTTCTCAAATTGAGGAAACACCCACCATTCCTTCTCACAGATGTCCTTCAGAAGATTGGCGCACATTTGCAATATGATCTGAAAGCTGTAAGAAAAGTATAGAGCTTGAGCAGTTTCTAGAAGCTATGGATCTAGTGACTTCTGTTCTATAACAAGGCTCTTTTGAATCTTAAAATCTTGTTATTTAAGCTTCCAATCCATCTGGAGACTGCACTCTTAAAATAGATAAACTAGGGGCACATTAAAACAACAAAGGCCAAATAGGTAAAATATAATAATATATAAAAAATAATATTTAAAATGTGTTATAGATCAAATATAGGTCAAGGATAAATTTCTATTTAGCTTATCTTTTTGCATTCTTTATTTATATATATTTAAAATCTCAGACTTTTATTCTCATTAGTGGCCAAATTGATCCCTAGAAGTAAACTGGGACAGAGGTCAACAATGACATTTGCTCTGTAGTAACATTATGTAACAATCTGAAAGTCCTAAATGAATTCTTATCCTTTTAAGTACCTGCTACTTAATACATAAAGATGACTTCATCAAGAATATTCTGGCTTATATTTCTCCTTAGACCCTCACTGTGAGTCAGTGACAAGGTGAAATTATACTTATTGTGCAAAATGTTTAAAATAAAATGTCTCATTCTCTTCCTTAACATTAAGTCTAATATCTAGGAAATATACGGAGGATATAATGGAAGGTAGGGCATTGGAGGCAATGTGGACACAATATAAATAATCAAAACAAGCAAAAATGTGGTGGTGAGGGGAGAAGGCAGGGAAACCAGTAGAAAGATGCTGTGCAGAGAGAAAGTGGTAGCAAAGACAGAGGCCTCAACTACTAAAAAAGAAGTTACCACCCATCGTATTTTTTTTGCTACAGTTAATAATTGTTTATATTTGTTTAACATTGAGTTTTTACCTCCCAGTGGTTTGGTAACCTGGTTACAATGGAATGGTGGAATGATATTTGGCTCAATGAAGGTTTTGCAAGATACATGGAACTTATCTCTCTCAACATCACATATCCAGAGCTACAGTTTGTAAGTCACAACTTTGTATCTCATACTATACGTACTAAGAAATCATTAATTCACTATTATAATTTTTAGAAAATGCCAAAGAGAACACGGCATTGCGTTTTTGAATCTCTGGTATTTTCTTTTGTATAAACAGATTGTATCGGTTTGCTAGGGCTGCCATGACAAAATTCCACAGACTGGGTGGCTTAAGCCAGTTTACTTTCTCACAGATCTGGAGGCTGTCTGGCTTCAAAAGACTCCAAATTGCCAAAAAGAAAATTTCAGGCATTATTCTGTATTTATCCAAGAGTCTATAAGCAATATGTCTGTTAACATAACGAATTCTAAGATGGTGCTTCCCTGATGGCTTAAATGGTAAAGAATCTGCCTGCAATGCAGGAGACCAGGGTTGGATTCTCCCTGGAGAAAGGAATGGGAACCCATTGCAGTATTCTTGCCTGGAGAATCCCACGGACAGGGGAGCCTGGTGGGCTACAGTTCACAGGGTCAAAAAGTGTCCGACATGACTGAAGCCACTTAGCAAGCATGAAGGGGTCTGAACAGCACATAAAAAGGTAGTGCTAACTAGTAATGGATAATTAGCTCTTTGGGGTAAATATTTGGTCCAGTACAGTTACAGACAGACATGGATTCAAAATCAGTGTCTTTTTTTATTTTTTGCTATGTGCCGAGTCTGTGGTTTAATCCAAAAGCTTCATGAATTCTCACTTGTAAAATGTGTACAATGCCTCTTCCTTGCAGAGTGTTGAAAGGACTGCAGCTGAGGAATATAAGAGCCTGACACATAGCACATGCTCACTAACTGGGAACCCTTGTTTTATTTCTGTTTCCAAGGGCCTTGCTCATGGTAAACATTCAGGCAGTGTCTGAGGAAATATCACATTTATACCTTTAACAAAACAGAGAATTGGTGAACGGGGACTATATAAGGGGAAAGAAATGTTTTGTAAGAAATATTGTTTGAATACTTACTTCTGAGAATATCTTGCTAAACCTAGCATCTTTGCTATCGCTTTGAGTGTCAAATGGCAATTGAAGAAAACAAATGTTCTCTCCCGTTTAGGATGACAGTTTTTCGAACACGTGTTTTGAAGTAATTAAAAGAGATTCATTAAATTCATCCCATCCTATCTCCAATGAAGCAAAAACTGCTACTCAAATAAAGGAAATGTTTGATGCTGTTTCGTACAACAAGGTAGGAGATGCTGTGGACTGGTGGTAAATGCTCTGCCCTGGGAGGAGTATAATGAGGCCAGTACCTCAAGAGCGGAAGTTCTTGGTGTCAGGTTACCTCTGCGTCACTTTTTGTTTTATTTGCGGTTCATTTATCAGACATTACACATGTTCCACGGCATGTAAGCTTCCTTTAAAAACATATGCTACCCTTTACCTTCTTTTTCTTTGTGTTTTTATTTAGGGAGCTTGTATTTTGAATATGCTCAAGGATTTTCTGAGTGAGGAGACATTCAGGAAAGGAATTATTCACTACTTAAAGAAGTTCACCTATAGAAATGCGAAGAATGATGATTTGTGGCACAGTCTGTCAAATGTAAGTCATCGGTTAAGTTACAGGAGACTGCTGGTAAGCCTAAACAGTGACAAGCTAATTATGAAGGCTTTTAAGGAGCCTGGTAGGCTGCAGTCCATGGGGTCCGAAGAGTCGGACACGACTGAACGACTTCACTTTCACTTTTCACTTTCATGCATTGGAGAAGGAAATGGCAACCCACCCCAGTTTTCTTGCCTGGGGAATCCCAGGGACGGGGGAGCCTGGTGGGCTGCCGTCTATGGGGTCGCACAGAGTCGGACACGACTGAAGCGACTTAGCAGCAGCAGCATAAATAGATAAATTGTCAGGCAAAAGATGTTTATTGCACTTGCCACACTTCCAGGGTTAAGCAGGTAGCACCTGTCTATTTCCTCTGGCACCTTGCTAAACCAAGATGCTATACTAGCTTAGCCGCGGGGGTTCAGTATTTGACCTCGTTCTCGTTGGTTTCCCTCTTCTGGTTCACCCTACATTTTGTCTTCTGTTTCCAAACCTTTCATGACTTTGTAATTCCTTCATGTAACTCCTAATCTTCTCTTCCCAAACTTAAGTTTAAACTCTACTTGTTCAGCTTTATGTCCCAGCCCGTATTCGGTTGAGTGAGACCCACCTTCTCCCTCTCGCAGGAAATCCTGCTCATCCCTGTCATCACGCCTTTGTTTCTGGTGCACTCGCTGCCTGAAGTGTTCTTCCTTCTTTTCAGCAACTCAGGTGCTGTCCATCCTTTGAGATCTAGCTGAGGGGTCACCTCCTTCTCATAGCCAGCTCCAGCACTCATTGCCTTTCTGCTGAATACCTAGAAGGGCACTCGTGAATCTGCTCCATCGAGTGACGTTCTCTTTTATTGGTTTCCATTGATTTAATGATAACAGTGATAATAATAAACAAAATCTGCTTACGAGAAAGAATCATGTCAGGCCCTAATATTCTATTGTCCCTATAATCATGGTTAAGAGACGGTTAATGTTTGATTGAGGAATATACGGTCTCTTTGTCATTGAGATTCCTGTAGGATAGTAGGTAAGAGAAAACATGCAGTCAACTCAGATGATTCTAATAATTATTCAAATATTTCTAGATTTCCAAATGCAAGGACAGTACTTTTTATGGAAATAATAAACTGACAGAGCTTGTGCCTGCAAGTAGAAATACCCTAGGGTATTTGTACACAAAGTGAAGTGAAAGTGAAAGTCGCTCAGTCATGTCCGACTCTTTGCGACCCCATGGATTATACAGTCGATGGAATTCTCCAGGCCAGAATACTGGAGTGGGTAGCCTTTCCCTTCTCCAGGGGATCTTCCTAACCCAGGGATCAAACCCGGTCTCCCACATTGCAGGTGGATTCTTTACCAGCTGAGCCACAAGGGAAGCCCTTTGTACACAAAAGAGGTCCTCTATTCTTTGTAAACACTTTTGTCCCAGGGGTAATAATATTATTCAATATTTGTACAGCACGTCATAGTTTAAAAAATTCATGCACATTATCTTATTTGATTTTTCTGTGCCCTTGTTAAGCCTGGATCCTTAAGGTTTAACTTATGTGTGATTTTGTGGTCAAAGAAGCAAATGCAAGTAATTAAAATTTCACAGTAGCTCAAAACTTTTACTGACATTTCTCTAAAACCCTAAAAGGGATCAAATACACCATCCTTTGTAATACTTATAAAAAAGGTTCTTTCTTGGGGCTGCCCTGGTGCTCAATGGTAAAGAATACACCTGCCAACGCAGGAGACACAGCGTTGATCCCTGATCTGGGAAGATCCCATAAGCTGCGGAGCAACTAAGCCCACACACCGCAACTACTGAGTGTGTGCTCTCGAGCCAGGGAGCTGCAGCCACTGAAGCCCAAGTCCCTAGAGCCTGTGTCCTGAAGCAAGAGAAACCACCGCGGCGAGAAGCCCACCCACTGCAACTCCAGAGTAGCCCCTGTTCACTGCAGCCAGGGAAAAGCCCGCACAGCAGTGCAGACCCAGGGCAGCCAAAAAACAGAATGAAATTTTCAAAAAAGTCTCAAGAAAATGCTCGTTCTTCATCACCTCCTGCAGGTGATCCAGATGATTTTGTCCTGGTTCCCTCCCAGGTTCTCAACAAGAACATTGCTTTTCCCTCCCATCCTTCTCCTTCCCTCGTCCTTCACAAGGATGTGTACTTGAGTGTGTGTGTGTGTGTGTGTGTAGACCTTGCCCGAGCCTTTTTTTTGTCCCAAAGAGGAAGAATCCATCTTTTGTGTGGTTAGTGAGTGGAAAGAGGATTAAAGGAGAGATTTGGCCAAGAATTACAGGACTGTGAACAATCCTATATTAATTTTTGTCACATTGTGCTTATTACCATCTCAAGAAGGTGAGGTAGGCAGTCTTAGCCCATTTTTTTCAATGAGTTTTCCCACTTTTTAAATGGAAAAACTAATGCTAATGGAGAGATTCGTTCAAGATCTTATACAAGTGAGTGATGGAGTCGTTACTTAAAATCTGTCTTCTGACTCAGTCTAGTATTCATTCTCTCAATGACATCACAACTTCTTCCCAGTTACTGTAGGAGTCTCCCATCTAACCTTCCCCAAAAGGTCCTAAATTCTTAGTTGACCCCCTTCTGATGTCAAACGAAATGGTGGCACAAAAATGATAAATTTCCCCAAATACCTAACTCAGCACGGTGTCACATAATATCAATTAAATATTTAAAAGAGTAACTTTTATGCATTTTAATGAATTGCTATGCTCATTATCTGGAGAAGGCAATGGCACCCTACTCTAGTACTCTTGCCTGGAAAATCCCATGGGCGGAGGAGCCTGGTAGGCTGCAGTCCATGGGGTCGCTAAGAGTCGGACACAACTGAGCGACTTCACTTTCACTTTTCACTTTCATGCATTGGAGAAGGAAATGGAAACCCACTCCAGTGTTCTTGCCTGGAGAATCCCAGGGACGGGGGAGCCTGGTGGGCTGCCGTCTATGGGGTCGCACAGAGTCGGACACGACTGATGCGACTTAGCAGCAGCAGCAGCATGCTCATTATCATGTCTAGATGAATTACATTTTCGTACATTTAAGCTAATAATGTTTGCACTCATGTCAAATGTTCATTTTAAGCCAACTCTCAGAGGCCAAATGGCAGCGCTCTTTTATTTTTGTTTTCTAGAATTGTTTAGAAGGTGATTCCACATCGGGTGGATTTTGTTATTCTGATTCCAGGAAGACAAGCAACACAGTAAGTAGAAAGAGACTTGGAGGGTGGAAGAGATTTGGCTCATCTCCAGACCTGGAGTGAGTCTGTAAAGTTGTCCGGCTGCCCCTTTAAATAACTGGAGAGAAGGAAAAACTCCACAATTTTCCTTGAAACAAAGTTGACTGAAGAAGGAATGCTCAGGCCATTAAGGGGAGGGTGGTGCTCTTACTACTGTATTTTTGTTGTTATAATTCAGCTTTCCCACAATCCCACCAATGGCTAAAAATATCTCAGCTCAAAATTCCTCTGAGTGGTTATTGCTGTACTGGTATCCTCAGGGCTCTGCAAAATGCCAAACCAAATATGTTAGGTTTGGAAATAGTATGAATGGCTTTCTTGAGGCCCCATCTTTTGTTTACTTCTGGGAAGTTATTGGAACATTTTAGGAGAGAGAGAAAAAAAAAACAGTCATCATGGAAAAAAAAAAAAGAAAAGGCAAACTTTTTTAAAAGTGTCACGGTAATCCCATCAAGTATGGTTTTAAAGGAAGATTCGGCATCATACAGTGATCAGAAACCCGTACTAGACACTGTTAATAAAAAGCTAGAGGTTTTGTCCTCCACTCCATATACCTCTATTGATATAATACTGTTCTATTGGAATTTTTAAAAGAGACATTTCTTCCTAAACCTCTTTGGTGGGTCCTTTTTTTCTTCTGTTTTGAAAGGGAGCAGTGAGGGGCCCCAGTCTCAAGCCCTTCCTCTTGGCCTTTCTTGTCCTGTATTAACCCTCAAGCTCCCAGACATGTCCCTCCTTCAGGCAGCTTTCCAGGAGCACCCGTGGATGGGGAGGGAAGGGGCAGGTCCAGCCCAGGTTCTACATGGCCCGGCTGGGAGACTGCAGTTGGAGTCCGCTCTTCCTGCCCAAGCCATGTCCCTAGCATCCGAGGAGGCCTAAGTATCTGATCTCTCTCTGGTTTCTCTCCTGTGTCTCTGGTTACCAAAGTCACTTGTCGTTTCAGCTCGCGTTTCTGCGGGAAAATGTAGAGCTCAAGGAGATGATGGCCACATGGACTCTGCAGAAAGGCATCCCCCTCGTGGTGGTTAAACGAGAAGGGCGTTCCCTCAGACTGCAGCAGGAGCGCTTCTTGTCTGGGGTTTTCAAAGAGGACCCCGAATGGGGGACTCTGCAGGAAAGGTGGTTGCTTTTCTTCCCTGTCGGTCTAGTTTACCTCATCTCAGTTTACTGACAATTGCATTAGCTTTCTTTCAGCTTCTCTGACAATTTTATGGGATGCTATTTCTGCTGCTGCTGCCGCTAAGTCGCTTCAGTCGTGTCTGACTCTGTGAGACCCCATAGATGGCAGCCCACCAGGCTCCCCCGTCCCTGGGATTCTCCAGGCAAGGACACTGGAGTGGGCTGCCATTTCCTTCTCCAATGCATGAAAGTGAAAAGTGAAAGTGAAGTCGCTCAGTTGTGTCCGACTCTTCACGACCCCATGGACTGCAGCCCATGAGGCTCCTCCGCCCATGGGATTTTCCAGGCAAGAGTACTGGAGTGGTGTGCCATTGCCTTCTCCAGTGCTATTTCTACACAGGACTTAATAGGCTAAACTAGCCTCAATAGCAGCCTTAAAGAGCTTCAGGTGACCCAGACTGCGCTGGTGAGCAGCATATTCTTGCTAATCCTGTGGCCACCCTTAGGACCTCAGTTCTGATGCAGAAGTTATATTTCTAATATAATGTTCCCTGACTGTCTACTAGCCTTCTTTATGCTGTGTGTGCTCAATTGTTCAGTTGTGTCCAACTCTTCACAACCCCATGGACTGTAGCCCTCCAGGCTTCTCTGTCCATGGAATTTTCCAGGCAAGAGTACTGGACACTAATAAGTTATGAGACAGTAGACTAGACTTCCCCGCTGGCTCAGATGGTAAAGTGTCTGCCTACAATGCGGGAGACCCAGGTTCAATCCCTGGGTTGGGAAGATCTCCTGGAGAAGAAAATGGCAACCCACTCCAGTATTCTTGCCTGGAAAATCCCATGGATGGAGGAGCCTGTAGGCTACAGTCCATGGGGTCACAAAGAGTTGGACATGACTGAGCAACTTCACTTCAAGTTATGAGACTGACCCATACTTAGGAAGATAAGATGTATGACAGCTATACATCTTACCAGAAAAGGCATTTCCTGTGTGTTAAGTCATGGGCTTCCTAGGTGGTGCAGTGGTAAAGAATCTGCCTGCCAATGCAAGAGATGCAGGTTCGATCCCTGGATCGGGAAGATCCCCTGGAGTAGGAAATGGCAACTCGCTCTGGTATTCTTATCTGGAAAATTTCATGGACAGAAGAGCCTGGCAAGCTATAGTCCATGGGGCCGCAAAAAGTCAGACATGACTGAGCACACACACATATGCACGCACACACACACACACACACACGTGTTAAATTAGATAAGACCTTCAGCTCCCTTTTATTTTTTAATAAGAGACTATAAATGTAATGTCTTAAAACATGATGTTCTTGGTAACAATAAAAGCAAATCCAATTACCCACTCTGTTATCTTGCTCACAAGCCTGTCCTAAGAAAACTTGTTAAAGGTTTTACTAAAATCAAGAAATACAACACTGTCCAGCTTCCTCTGATCTCATTCAATAAGATGAATGAGATTAATCTGAAAAGAAATAATCCAAGTGAATCAGTGCTGGCTTTTATGATTATTACTTTTTCTAAAATCTAGCTGTCTAAAAACAGTTTTAGAATTTTTTCTGAGAATCAGAAGCAAACTCAAGGCCTTTAACACATAGAATGTAACATTTTCCATTTTGATCTCATCAGATGTCTATTTCCATCCAACAGCAGCCTTTATGCCATTTAACTGTGAACACATCCATCCATTTCTCTGTATGCCCTTTTGAGGTCCAAACCTCAGAGAGCTTAAACAATTTGAAGCTTGGCAACACAGGCTGGAAAATTTAATGTTTGATTTATTATTGGGAAAGCAGGACTCACAATTCTGCAACTTATCAAAATGTCACGAGAGAGTTTAATAGTGTGAATGGCTCAGAATAACAAGAATCTATCTGAAGCAGGATTTGGATTTCTCATATAAAACTATTGCCCTCCGATCCATGCTTATCCAAACTTATGAATGGCTACTCTTTCTCTCTTTACTCCCAGGTGGAAAAATCTGGAAAAATCTCTGTCCTTCTAGAGCCAAAATCTATCCATGAATCTTGATCCATTACATCTTAGTGATATCTGTGTGTCTCTTTTTACCTTTTTGTGTAAATATTTCAACTGCTTTGTTGATTATCGATACTCTGGGTTGGCAGGTAGATTATTTCTTCTGACCTTTTATTAAATCGAGTCTGTGTCTGTTGTCTCTTTTACTCTTTTAGGTTTTTCTGAGGACTAATGGGCATATCCTCGGTTACTATTCTTTCTGTTTTATACCTATTGGTATTTTCAAGCATCTGATTTTATAGGATTACTATAGCTAATATGGCTTACTATGTTAGAGGAAATGAGCTCTAGAGGCAGCTAGAAATTAGTCAGGAAAAAATAGCTAATTTCAGTTATTTACCATAGGAAGGCCCTTCCAAAGTAACTGAGCCCTTTTCCTTCAATCCGTTCTGCTTCTCTGCTCTCTGCACTTGGCCAAGGAGCAGCTCCTGACTTATCTCTGCTTGCTGACCACTTAGCAGGCGGGGTTGAATGCGGATAGCTTCACTGAACAAAAAGATAAGTGGAAGAATCATGCTAGAGGAAGAGCTGTACCTTTTGGGGTTTTTTCTACAGCTTTGATTTAGTTATTTGAATAAATATCAGACTGTGAGAATTTTTGGAAATGTGAAAGGAAGATTTTTTTTTTCTTTTACTTAGAAGAAAACAATCAGCAGGAATTGTGGTGGTATAAAATTTGGACTGTAAATGTCACCGGTAATTGTGACAGAGTTCAACTAGGTATATATTACTGCTCCTTCATAATCATTAAAGAATTTTTGCACACCCAAGGAACCGTTAGTCTTAGCCTGTAAAATTTATAAGGCCAATGATAGTGTGAAGGACGGGCGATTAGGTGTCTTTTATAGCCTCTCTGAATCTGACAATGTGGACATTGAAATGGCCATTGATTTAATCTGTAACAGTCTTTACTTTCAAACGTAGGTATCTTTGGCATATCCCAGTGACCTACTCCACGAGTTCCTCTCAGGCGATTCACAGACACATTCTGAAACTGAAGACAGGTAAAATGAACTAATTAGCCAAAAAACCTTTTAATTCTGAAATTAAATGTGTTCTGAGCTATAGGGAGGACAGTTGCTGCTGCTGCTGCTGCTGCTAAGTTGCTTCAGTCGTGTCCGACTCTGTGCGACCCCAGAGACTGTAGCCCACCAGGCACCCCCGTCCCTGGGATTCTCCAGGCAAGAACACTGGAGTGGGTTTCCATTTCCTTCTCCAATGCATGAAAGTGAAAAGTGAAAGTGAAGTCACTCAGTCGTATCTATACCTATGTGTTACTAAAAAAACCCTTAAGCTAAAAAGTCTGGGTTTTTAATTCAGGAGAAAGTTCTCTTGTGTTTTTAGCACTTAGAGATGGGTTTCAAGAATTGATGGTGTCTGATCTTATGTCTTTTAATGCCTACTGATTCAGTGGGAAAAGGTGTTCACTTTAGAACTGATTGGCCCTGGATTCAAATCCTGATTCTGTCACCTATTGGATGTATGGCCTTAAGAAAATTTTTTAACTCCTGAGCTTCAATTTTCTCATTTATTTTGAATGAGGACTAAGCCTCAGAGTTTTTGAGAGTATATAGTAATGTTATTTTACCACCTACTACAATGTCTGAAATATTAAAAATAATATAATTTTAACTTCTCCTTTAAACACGTCACTGAAATTTTAAAATGTTTCCCTCATAATCTCACGTTCAACCTGCAGCCCTTATTTTGCCCCAGATAAGAACTGGACAAATGGATCACCTACTTACATATACATATTTCAACACGCAGCAACCAAACCGTGAGACAAGGCTACCAGAAATGCCTTTTAGACCCGCATAGGCTGCTTTCGAGAACACATTCATTGGCCCATCTCCTAGGAATTAGTTTATTTATTAATTTAATAAAATCACCATTCCCAAAATAAGCCATCCAGCAGACTATGAAAATAAATATCATCATGAGTCTTCCAGAACTTTGTCTTCCCATTGATTTATTACTAATGATATGAAGAAGAATACTTCTGGAGATATTCATGATGTGTTCTTTGATGAGGAAATGCCCATACCAATTTTCTCCTCCTAGATACTGTGGATTTATCTGAGAAGACCGACTGGGTGAAATTCAACGTGGACTCCAATGGCTACTACATCGTTCATTATGAGGGACAAGGATGGGACGAGCTCATTACGTTGTTGAATCAGAACCACACACTTCTCAGGCCCAAGGACAGACTAGGTCTGATTCACGATGCGTTTCAGCTAGTAAGGTAATGCAAAACTCCAACTGATTTCACAGGACATCACTGCTCCCTAACCAGATATGTTAGATTTCAAATCAAATGTTCAGTGTTAATCATTCATATGATATGGATTTGAATGGAGGTCAAATATTGGCCATGAGTCAAAGCCTACCCACTGATAAAATATTTTTATTCACCTAATGTTTAAAAATTTAATTCAACATTTCAAAATCTGGAGAAATGTATGTAAAAACCCTGACTTCTGGAATCCCTTAAATAATGAGAAGATTTGGCAACTTCGTTTCCACAGGGCAGCCATAGAGGAGGGTACAGTGGGCAGATCTTCCTTTAAGCCAGGTGTGCGTTCACCTCGGTACCCAAGTCCTAAACGATACACTTGTTGGGTGTGCTTCACTCCCTTATGGTAGCCTCCAGGCATTTACGCTTTTGACCTCAAGTTTTAAATTGTTTATGCTAGAAGCTTGCTGTTTCACTAAATACTGACATAATCTATTAGACAAAAGGTTATAATCTTTGTAATTTTAAAATCTGGTGCACAAGCCATTCCTTACTTTGCTCACTTCAGGGAAATCAATATGAAACTGGTAGAAAAATTAAGGAAGAATTGGCTACTTCTGTTTATTCCTCTTTAGACTTTCCTGGGAAGATACAGTGTTTTCTTTCTTTTTTCCTACTTGTCATCAATGGAATAATAGGTAGAATAAATCAAGTCACCAGGTCACCGGTGGAAAAAAGTTGGGGATCAGGTGACATATCATGCTCTGTAAACTTTTCCTATTCTGAGAACTACTGTAATGCACTCATTATATTCAGTGTGATGTATTATTTTCTTTCACATGCTTATTTAGGTCAAATTAAGTAAAAGTAACCAGCAAAACATCTCTCAAGCACAGCTTCTCTGTACAACAGAATTCCCCAGTTAGAAAAGAGAGAGGACTGGGAGCTTAACCCCCAACCCCAAAGGTCTCAGGAATATCATGAGCTATCCTACTTCTGACTGGATGCATGCGAGACCAACTGAGGAGCGGACTATGGTTAGTTGAGGGAGGTTTGTCTGCTCAAAGGAGAAACTCTGAGAAGATTGCAAAGAAAATAGATTAAAAATTTTAAACTAGGCAGAATGAAGAATACTTACAACTCAGAATATGAAAGCCGATCTTTCCAGTAGCTGAAAGTCTTTTCTGTTGTTTCTAGCCTATAAATTTACGGGTACTCTCAATTTAGCAGCAGGAATCCTGCAGTTACTGATGTATCAGTGGACAAGCAATCATCATTTCTTTACCAACTAGATAGGTTAATGAGATTCTGAGTACAAATTTTGGCTTAAAACAGGTCAACTATCAATATGTACTACCTCTTCACTTATTGTTTGACTTTTGACAAGCTACTTAACCTTTTTAAACCTAAATTTTCTAGTCTTCAAAACTTTTTTAGTGTTTAAAACTCCAGTAATAATAGTGTCTATCATATGAGGTTGTTTTGAGGGTTGCATAAGGTAATGTAGATACAGCCCTAAGTACAGTAATAAATGCTCAATAAATGGTAGCTGTTAGCATTATTAGTCTTATCTAATACAAATTGTTTAAAAGATCATGTACTAAATAGGAAGATGAGGTGACAACATAGAAAAATGCATTTCAAATAATGTGAAAGTGAAAAGAAAAAGCAGAATGTAAGCTTAAGTTAGCAACTACATGAAAAAAAATGAGCTAATGGTAAAAAAAAACAAAAGGAGAAAGAAATATTCCAAAGTCCTACCAATGAATGTGTAGGGGTAATGAAATTATGTGTTTTTCCCCTTCTTTAATTTCCAATTGTCTTGAAACTTGTCTATATTACTTTTATAAGAAAACTAATTGTATAAGAAAACAATTTTAAAGTCTCATAATAGGTCTACTTTTTTTTTTTTTTCTTATTCCTCTGCTTTAGTGATATGTAGTTTTTCTTTCCCTGCTTTGTGAAATGTCTACTTAAGAGTTTAAGGGTATAATCTGGACTGCATTGAGCTTAGAGACAAAATTTGACCCAGGAATGCATATTCATTTTAACTGAGTTTTCATACTTGTTATTAAATATTTAATACTTGGATCTCCTCTGAGTTGAGTGGAATTAAGATGACAACCATAAATTCCTTACAGGTAAACTATTTATTTTTTTATTCCAATACCCTAGAAAGAAGTCCCAGATTGTTTCCTCGGGGATATAGTTTATTTCAAAAAGGTACCATTTAGCTGAAACCTTATACAAATAAGTAGATATAGATTTTTTTGTTGAGCTAAAATGTATGCATATACATAGGTTTAGTCTTTAAGGTAAACAGACATTCAGATAACATTTTGTGCATTAAATGAAGCAGAAAGCAGGTGGTGAGAGGCTGGATTTTTATTAAATAATAACTCCATGAAAATGATTCCCTCTTTGATGAGTATTAACATTAAAGTATTTTAAGTAGATAAGTACGAATAAATAATGGAATTTGTCTTAGTAAAAAATAAGTTCAGTTCAGTTCGGTCGCTTAGTCGTGTCCTACTCTTTGCAACCCCATGAACCACAGCACACCAGGACTCCCTGTCCATCACCAACCCCCAGAGTTCACTCAAACTCATGTCCATCGAGTCGATGATGCCATCCAGCCATCTCATCCTCTGTCGTCCCCTTCTCCTCCTGCTCCCAATCCCTCCCAGCATCAGGGTCTTTTTAAATAAGTCAGTTCTTTGCATCAGGTGGCCAAAGTATTGGAGTTTCAACTTCAACATCAGTCCTTCCAATAAACACCCAGGACTGATCTCCTTTAGGATGGACTGGTTGGATCTCCTTGTAGTCCAAGGGACTCTCAAGAGTCTTCTCCAACACCACAGTTCAAAAGCATCAATTCTTCAGTGCTCAGCTTTCTTCACAGTCCAACTCTCACATCCATTCTTCACCACTGGAAAACCTATAGCCTTGACTAGACGGACCTTTGTTTGCAAAGTAATGTCTCTGCTTTTAAATATGCTATCTAGGTTGGTCATAACTTTCCTTCCAAGGAGCAAGCGTCTTTTAATTTCATGGCTGCAGTCACTATCTGCAGTGATTTTGGAGCCCCCAAAAATAAAGTCTGACACTGTTTCCACTGTTTCCCCATTTATTTCCCATGAAGTGATGGGACCAGATGCCATGATCTTCGTTTTCTGAATGTTGAGCTTTAAGACAACTTTTTCACTCTCCACTTTCACTTTCATCAAGAGCCTTTTTAGTTCTTCTTCACTTTCTGCCATAAGGGTGGTGTCATCTGCATATCTGAGGTTATTGATATTTCTCCCAGCAATCTTGATTCCAGCTTGTGCTTCTTCCAGCCCTGCATTTCTCATGATGTACTCTGCATATAAGTTAAATAAGCAGGATAACCATATACAGCCTTGACGTACTCCTTTTCCTATTTGGAATCAGTCTGTTGTTCCATGTCCAGGTCTAACTGTTGCTTCCTGACCTGCACATAGGTTTCTCAAGAGACAGCTCAGGTGGTCTGGTATTTCCATGTCTTTCAGAATTTTCCACAGTTTATTGTGATCCACACAGTCAAAGGCTTTGGCATAGTCAATAAAGCAGAAATAGTTGTTTTTCAGGAACTCTCTTGCTTTTTCGATGATCCAGCAGATATTGGCAATTTGATCTCTGGTTCCTCTGCCTTTTCTAAAACCAGCTTGAACATCTGGAAGTTCACGGTTCACGTATTGCTGAAGCCTGGCTTGGAGAATTTTGAGCTTTACTTTACTAGCGTGTGAGATGAGTGCAATTGTGCGGTAGTTTGAGCATTCTTTGGCATTGCCTTTCTTTGGAATAGGAATGAAAACTGACCTTTTCCAGTCCTGTGGCCACTGCTTAGTTTTCCAAATTTGCTGGCATATTGAGTGCAGCATTTTCACAGCATCATCTTTCAGGATTTGGAATAGCTCAACTGAAATTCCATCACCTCCATTAGCTTTGTTCGTAGTGATGCTTTCTAAGGCCCACTTGACTTCCCATTCCAGGATGTCTGGCTCTAGGTGAGTGATCACACCATCGTGATTATCTGGGTCGTGAAGCTCTTTTTTGTACAGTTCTTCTGTGTATTCTTGCCACCTCTTCTTAATATCTTCTGCTTCTGTTAGGTCCAGCTTCCCTGGTAGCTCAGACAATAAAGCATCTGCCTACAATGCAGGAGACCTGGGTTCAATCCCTGGGTCAGAAAGATCCGCTGGAGAAGGAAATGGCAACCCACTCCAGTGTTCATGCCTGGAAAATCCCACGGACTGAGGAGCCTGGTAGGTTACAGTCCATGGGGTCACAAAGAGTTGGACTCGACTGAGTGACTTCACTTGATTTCACTTTCTGTTAGGTCCATACCATTTCTGTCCTTTATCAAGCCCTTCTTTGCATGAAATGTCCCCTTGGTATCTCTAATTTTCTTGAAGAGATCTCTAGTCTTTCCCATTCTGTTCTTTTCCTCTATTTCTTTGCATTGATCGCTGAGGAAGACTTTCTCATCTCTCCTGGCTATTCTTTGGAACTCTGCATTCAGATGCTTATATCTTTCCTTTTCTCCTTTGCTTTTCGCTTCTCTTCTTTTCACAGCTATTTGTAAGGCCTCCCCAGACAGCCAGTTTGCTTTTTCACATTTCTTTCCCATGGGGATGGTCTGGATCCCTGTCTCCTGCACAATGTCATGAACCTCCATCCATACTTCATCAGGCACTCTATCTATCAGATCTAGGCCCTTAAATCTATTTCTCACTTCCACCGTATAATCATAAGGGATTTGATTTAGGTCATACCTGAATGGTCTAGTGGTTTTCCCTACTTTCTTCAATTTAAGTCTGAATTTGGTAATAAGGAGTTCATGATCTGAGCTATAGTCAGCTCCCGGTCTTGTTTTTGCTGACTGTATAGAGCTTCTCCATCTTTGGCTGCAAAGAATATAATCAATCTGATTTCGGTGTTGACCATCTGGTGATGTCCATGTATAGAGTCTTCTCTTGTGTTGTTGGAAGAGGGTGTTTGCTATGACCAGTGCGTTCTCTTGGCAAAACTCTATTAGCCTTTGCCCTGATTCATTCCATACTCCAAGGCCAAATTTGCCTGTTACTCCAGGTGTTTCTTGACTTCCTACTTTTGCATTCCAGTCCCCTATAATGAAAAGGACATCTTTTTTGGGTGTTAGTTCTAAAAGGTCTTGTAGGTCTTCATAGAACCGTTCAACTTCAGCTTCTTCAGCATTACTGGTTGGGGCATAGGCTTGGATTACTGTGATATTGAGTGGTTTGCCTTGGAAACGAACAGAGATCATTCTGTCGTTTTTGAGATTGCATCCAAGTACTGCATTTTGGACTCTTTTGTTGACCATGATGGCCACTCCATTTCTTCTGAGGGATTCCTGCCCGCAGTAGTAGATATAATGGTCATCTGAGTTAAATTCACCCATTCCAGTCCATTTTAGTTCGCTGATTCCTAGAATGTCGACGTTGACTCTTGCCATCTCCTGTTTGACCACTTCCAATTTGCCTTGATTCATGGACCTGACATTCCAGGTTCCTATGCAATATTGCTCTTCACAGCATTGGACCTTGCTTCTATCACCAGTCACATCCACAACTGGGTATTGTTTTTGCTTTGGCTCTATCCCTTCATTCTTTCTGGAATTATTTCTCCACTGATCTCCAGTAGCATATTGGGCACCTAACAACCTGGGGCATTCCTCTTTCAGTATCCTATCATTTTGCCTTTTCATACTGTTCATGGGGTTCTCAAGGCAAGAATACTGAAGTGTTTTGCCATTTCCTTCTCCAGTGGACCACATTCTGTCAGACCTCTCCACCATGACCCGCCCATCTTCGGTGGCCCCTCAGGGCATGGCTTAGTTTCACTGAGTTAGACAAGGCTGTGGTCCATGTGATCAGATTGACTAGTTTTCTGTGATTATGGTTTCAGTGTGTCTGCCCTCTGATGCCCTCTTGCAACACCTTGGATCTTACTTGGGTTTCTCTTACCTTGGACATAGGGTATCTCTTCACGGCTGCTCCAGCAAAGCGCAGCGGCTGCTCCTTACCTTGGGCATGGGGTATCTCTTCACGGCTGCTCCAGCAAAGTGCAGCCGCTGCTCCTTACCTTGGACGAGGGGTATCTCCTCACAGCTGCCCCTCCTGACCTTGAACATGGAGCAGTTCCTCTCAGCCCTCCTGCACCGGTGCAGCCATGGCTCCTTGGACATGGGGTAGTTCCTCCCGGCCACCGCCCCTGACCTCGGGTGTGGGGTAGCTCCTCTCGCCACGCTTCTGCATGGTCTGTCGCAGCCAGGCTGGGCCAAAAAGAAAAAAAGATTAATATAAAGTAGTCTTATGTGTTAAACATTCTTTTCAGAATTTTGACCCTAGAATATAATACCTAGTTTTGTCCTGTTGCTTATCCTCTAAGTAGAGTATATAGTACCGGTAAAGAAATAATATGTCACACTGAATAAAATGAGTACTTTTCAGTAATTCTCAGAATAGGAAATGTTTCCAATGCATAATACTCCACCTGATCCTTAATATTTTTTCTGTTGGTGACCTTGTGACCTGATTTATTCTATATATTCTTCTGTTGATGGTAGATAGAAGAAAACAGCTTGTTTTTCCAGGCAAGTCTAAACATAAGCAGTCAATTCCTCCTTAATTTCTCTACCAGTTTCATATTGATTTCCCCAGTGTGAGCAATGTAATGAATGGATTGTGTACTAGATTTAACATTTAAAATTGTAAAGGTTGTGGCTATATTTATACTTAGCTAGCGTACCACATATTATGACACTTGCACATGTGGAAGGAATAGTGACATTTTGTGGATTTGTATTTTTAAAAATACAGCAGACTATAAAATCATAGTGCATATGGTCCGGCCCTCTGTCGTCAGACGAAATTTTTAGAAAATCTACTGTGGGTCTGTTTTAAAGCTCTATGTCATTGTGACTGAGAAGAGTACAGTCACAACAAAAGTTGGTTCTTTTTGATGCCACTTCTTTCTGGTTTCAGTTCCCTCATTTCAGATGAGCATTTAAAATTTTAAAAATCCCAAAGGAGGGAGGGCATTATATTAATGAAAAATTCAACACAGGTATCTTTGTTCTGGAATCTGTTTCCATATCAAACTATTATGCTTAATATGGGAGTTGGATGCTGGCAAGAATAGGTTATAGACGCTGCAGGGACACAGGTCTTCTCAGAAACATGAGTGAGCAACCACGTTATGAAGCTGACAATATAATAACTTACTTTCTCTATAAAAGACACACTGAAGTTTTAGTACTCAGAATAATAGTTTTGTTGTTTGTTTGCATTAAAGGAAAATATAAAGAAGACATATCACTTTAGAATCTAAATAGATTCTTTAAAAACAAAGAAAATCCTTGTTTTGTCCTACTCAGAATAACTGTGGCTTCTCTGTTAGGTTCTAGGAAGGGACGAAAAAAAAAAAAAAAAAGATATGGCACCTGTCCTCAAAATTTCCAAATACACGTGGAGGAACAATTCAAAACCACAAATTAAGCAATTAGAGAATGACAAATACATGAAAAGTTTGATATTATTTGTTACTAGATATTAATATTAGCTGTTTATTTCATTTAGAAAACTCTTATTTATGTTTAGGCAATTATTCTAAGCACTTTACCTATATTAAATCATTTAGTCCTCACAACAGAGATTTAAAGTAGATACTAACATTATTCCCATTATATAGAGGAAGCAGGTGAAGCTCAGAGGTTAATTTGCCCACATCAGTGGGAGAGCTAGGATTTAAACCAAATGGTTTGAATTATAATGAGCTGCTTCTGTTACTGGTCTCTGTCTCATATTTGCCTTACTACTTAAAATATTGAGAGCTGTAAGATATGCACAAACCTCCGACATCTGTTTCATACCTCAGCGCAGGAAGGCTGACCCTAGACAAAGCCCTTGACCTGACTCGCTACCTCCAACATGAAACAAGCATTCCCGCGCTTCTCAAAGGTCTGGAATACCTAGAATTGTTTTACCGCATGGTGGAAAGAAGGAACATTTCAGATGTCACTGAAAATCTCAAGGTTTGTATTCCTTTCAGAAGGTTCATTAAGTAAAAGACACGGCAGCTGGATGATCAGTGAGACTTGTTCTATTTTGTGTGAACTCTTGGGGTTAAAGCTTGGCGAATCTAAGGAAATCGCCTGGGAGCACAGTCACCACTTAAGTATCTAATGGTTGGTTATCCCCTGGTCTTTGTCACCATCACCCTAAGAGCTGGGTACCAAGGTCATAAGCAAAGCATCCCTCCTAAGGGGATTTTATCTTACATCAATTGATAGTCCCCTCTCAGATAAGAAATAAAATTGTACTTCTAATGGAGAAAGGAACTGTGGTGGGTGGAGACCACACACCAGAAAAAGAAGCAAAATGTAGCAATTAGTAGTTCCATGCTTTGGGAAATGTTCATGCAGACTGTTTAGAGTTGAACCCATTAGATGGGTGAGTGAGGGCTGTGTTAAGAACTAAATTTAGCCTCTCTGTAAACCATCCTATGCTTTCTGCAGCATTACCTTCTCCAGTATTTTAAGCCAGTGATTGACACGCAAAGCTGGCTTGATGAGGGCTCTGTCTGGGACAGAATGCTTCGCTCCACTGTCTTGAAGCTGGCCTGTTACCTGAACCATGCTCCTTGCATCCAGAAGGCAACTGAACTCTTCTCTCAGTGGATGGAATCCAGTGGAAAATTAAAGTAAATCTGGACTTCTGTTCTTTGTTCCTTTCACTTTGATGTAAAAGTCTTTGATCATGCGAGACATTAAATCTAAAACCTTTTAGTGAGGATAGAAAAAAAAAAAAAAACCATGCTGGGAATTACGTACCCTTGTCTCATGCTCCCACATAGTAAGTGCTCAATAGATTTTTGTGGGAAGTGAGGTTTAGTTCCCTGCAGGGAAAAGCTAATAAACATTAGCATGGTTTCAGAAAGACAGCCAGCAGGTGAAAGTGGGGTAGACTAGAGTGGTGCCCGGCTGCCAAGAGTAATGCCTTTTAAAGATAAAAAGCAATGTGAAATGTGCATGCAATCAAAACGCCAATGATCAATTGATGCAACAAAAAACGAGGTGGTGGGGAGGGAGCTTTGTTCAATGTATTTACTTCCTCATTAACCAATACCATACCACACGCACCACATACCACCGTCTTAGCCTCAAGTTTCAGCTTTGATAGGAAACTGATGATTTGGGCCATCTAAAGGATGTGTAAGGTGGCAAAGTTGATTCCAGTGGTTGTTGTAATCAGGTAAATGCCCAGTGATCAAATCGATTCTGTTGCAGTTCAGTCTAGCAGCCGCAACCCATAGTATTAAAAGGCCCCACAATCTTTTCAATGTAAGCCTTAATTTCTGTCCAACACATGATTTTATATTGTTGCTATTAAAACTCTGAATTTCAAGCTGGATGTTTTGAGAAATCAAATCTGTATGTGAAATAAGGAAAATTCATTTTTTAGAATAGAAAAAAAAATGCACAGCTTTAGTAGCAGGTAAAGCAATAGTGTCAATTTTTCCTCTCCCAAATTGTTATGAAATGCTATCACAATTTGTCTCCATGTAACTAAATCTCCATGAGCTTTTTGAAATCTTTTCTTGACTTCTTATTTTTTAAAAAAGTAATTTGCTTTCTTCTTTTTGGACTTTTTCAGTCTTTAGGATTTAGGCCTAAAATCAGTTTCAGAAAAAAAAATCTTTTAGCTGTATTTTTTTCTTCTTTTTGTTCATGTTTAAATAAACTGTATGAATGAGGCTAAAATATAAACATTCTGCTGCCCTATAGCACGTCAGATTATATTCTGTCTTTATGCTACTTACAAGAAGAATGATCTTACCTGAAGTCACTCAAGTCCAGTAGATATGATGGTTCAACATCCTATAGTATAGGATGCTATACTATGAAAACATTCTAGGAAAATCTCATTTAAGCTTGTAATCAAGACTACATAATCAAATATTGTAGGTTTATTTTTTTAAAGTTTAAGACCATCAGTATTAATCCTTTAGAGAGATTACTTCCTTTATTCATGAATTCAGAATATAATGCTTTGCCTGCTGATTTTGTGCTAGGCGCCGCAGTTAGTGCTAAGAATAAGCTGGTGAGAGAAACAGCTAGGTGTCCTACCTTCAAGGGACTCACGATTCATTTGTTACCAATTTTTGTAAATTTGTACAGTTCAATTCAGTTCAATTGCTCAGTCATGTCCGACTCTTTACAACCCCATGAACCACAGCACGCCAGGCCTCCCTGTCCATCACTAACTCCTGGAGTTTACCCAAACTCATGTCCATTGAGTCGGTGATGCCATCCAACCATCTCATCCTCTGTCGTCCCTGTCTCCTTCTGCCTTCAATCTTTCCCAGCATCAGGGTCTTTTCAAATGAGTCAGCTCTTCACATCAGGTGGCCAAAATATTGGAATTTCAGCTTCAACATCAGTCCTTCCAATGAACACCCAGGACTGATTTCCTTTAGTAAAATACACTAAAATAAAAATAATGTGGATTATAATTTGGTTGCTTTTTGTTTTATGATTCAAAGGCTCTTGGGATATTTATGTACATATAGTACAGTGGAAATAGTACAGTTTTAGAATCATATGTCTAAATCCCATCTCAAAAAAGGCTAATATGTCACCTCAGTGCAAGTTACTTAAACTTTCTGAACTTTATTTCCACTTTTAAAAATTAAGGTAACTTTTACATCTCACTGGGTAACTTTGGCAGTTAAGTAAGTTGTATAGAGACTAGTACAATGTTATGGACCCTGTATGATAAATGCAAATTTCCTGTCCCATCCCTGCTTCTCTGTACTGTACTTTTCCAAGCCATCAATATGGATATTGGCTATTACTGATCAATTATATTTGGAATTAAAAATCATAACTAAATTAAAATAAAGACTAGTTAGTATCCTTTAGGACAATAAAACTTGAAAACCATGGTGCCTTCTTTAGGGGGACAGAAAATAATAATATTGCATGTTATCATTTTACAGAATTATAATATAAATGACTGAACTCTAAACAACTGTGCTAAATTACAATTTTTTACACCTAGAGAGTCAGATAGCTCTCAAACAGGCCTACTAGAAAATATTCCTAATGCGACATTAAAGCAACAAGTAATAATTTTTAAAAAAATCATATAGTACCAATACATGCAATTTATTGACAGAATTCTATATAAACCAGTGCATTTATATTTCAGAAATCACATTTTTATTGATTTCATCTTCTCATGAAGATTCTCCATGTAGTTTAAATTTTTATGATTATTATTCTTTAAACATTTTATTATCAGTAGGAAAAAACACAAATAGTTTGCAAAGTAACAGTACATAAAATTTTCCATAAAGAAGGATGGACAACAAAGAATTGATGCTTTTGAATTGTGGTGTTGGAGAACACTTAAGAGTCCCCTGGACATCAAGAAGATCAAACCAGTCAATTCTAAAGGAAATCAACCCTGGATATTCATTGGAAGGACTGATACTGAAGCTGAAGCTCCAATACTTTGTCCACCTGATGCAAAAAGCTGACTCACTAGAAAAGACCCTGATGCTGGGAAAGACGGAGGGCGGAGGAGAAGGGGACAACAGAGGACGAGATGGTTGTATGGCATCTCTGAATCAATGGACATGAGTTTGAGCAAACTCAGGGAGATTGAGAAGGACAGGGAAGCCTGGTGTGCTGCAGTCCATGGGGTCGCAAAGAGTCAGACACAGCTTAGTGACTGAACAACAACAGGAAATAACTCAAAGGTGATTCTGTTTTAGAATTTAAAATCATAATAAGAAAAACTAATTTTTTCTTTCGTAGAACTTTTTTTCACTTTTGTGCTTAATATTACAGTATCCCAACAGATGTTTTAACGATCGTGTATTCCGTGGGGGCTCAAACAACAGCAGGATGGAATTACCTTTTGGAGCAATATGAACTGTCATTGTCAGGGGCTGAAAAAAACAAAATTCTGTATGCATTGTCAACCAGCAAACATCAGGAAAAGTTAATGAAGTAAGTGAATTTAAGTTGTTAAAAATGAACTTACACATATTCAGGAAAGTTACTAAAATTCAGCCATCAATTTCAAAGGCATATAATAATAACTAACTCAGGATTTGAACCATTTTGAATTTTTTCCAAAAACCGTGTATTGACAAAATGCACATAGTGAAAACAGATGTTCCTTAATCATGTGATTGATACTAAGCAAATAGCTATGTTTTAGTGTCAACCTTGGAGGTAAATTATTATTATTGAAAAATACATTTTTGTGTATAAGATGCTAATTGAAGTTTACTGAAATAATAAGTGGATAAAATTACTTCTAGAGAAATGTAAACGTTTAACTGGAATATTAAAAAATGTTAGCCAGTAGAGAGTTTATTACTGTTTTGGGTATATTACACTTTCATTGTGCCTCTTTCTCTCTGATGCTTTTAATATACTGATAGCCTGAGTTAATTTCCATTACAGATCACATGCCGTGAAAAATTAAGTGATCTTTGTTCCTTCAGGTTAATTGAACTAGGAATGGAAGGAAAGGTTATCAAGACACAGGACTTGGCAACTCTTCTTTTTACGACTGCCAGAAATCCCAAGGGGCAGCAACTAGCCTGGAACTTTGTAAAAGAAAACTGGACCCATCTCCTTAAAAAGTTGGTATTTGTTTATATCCTAATAGCTCAGTTGGTCAAGAATCCGCCTGCAATGCAGAGACCCAGGCTCAATTCCTGGGTCGGGAAGATACGCTGGAGAAGGGATAGGCTACCCACTCCAGTATTCTTGGGCTTCCCTGGTGGCTCAGCTGGTAAAAAATCCACCTGCAATGCGGGAGACCTGGGCTCAATCCCTGAGTTGGGAAGATGCCCTGGAGAAGGGAAAGGCTACCCAGTCCAGTGTTCTGGCCTGGAGAATTCCATGGGCTGTATAGTCCACGGCGTCACTAAGAGTCGGGCACAACCGAGTGACTTTCACAATGTGTATTCTTCCACCCAGATACTTCAGTTGCCTAAAACCAAGTGTAATCAGATGTTCCCTAAAGCATATGAATGATACTATTTTTACTCAAATGGTTTGATGAAGTGTATTGATTTTAAAACTCACTAGCCTGCTGTCCAGGTATAAGGGAGAGGAATGAAAAGAAGGGGATGGGAAACAGATTTCTGTTACTCATCTCAGGCCATGAAGAATTGCTGGGAACAAGTAAGAGCTGAGTTAAATCCGGTCATCAACCCCATCCCCTTTTCCCTTCTGGCTCTCTCCCTAGCTCAGAAGAATGCAATGAAGTCATATATGGTACAGCAAACTATTTCATTTACTTTGTTAATATAGTTTTGTTCTGGGGGAAAAAAAACTTCAGAAATTTTGAAGAGAACTAATCCCTACCTCCAGTTCCCTTGGAGAGGTGATACAGTGGAGAGCTTGGAGGCAGTAGAAGAAATTAATCAGAAGTACCTGGGAAGCTCCCCTCCAAAACTGGATAGGTTATGAGTCTTCTCTGGGGTTTCAACTTTTGGGAGAACTATAGCTCACTGCAATATGCTCCTGGCCTTAAGATAGTCCCAGAACAAAAGCAACAATGATTAGATTTCCTCGGAATGTACAGGATGGCATGGCTTTCTCTCACAATAGACCCCCTGCGAAGGTGCTCAACCATTCCTCATCCAAATCCAAAATATCACTTATTAACTCTATGGAAAGTACCCTAAATGAAAGAGCTGTGCAATTTGCTTATTTTTGTGTCATTTAGCATGTCTGATGCCAGTCATCCTCAGTCCCTCATCCCTCTCATTTCTTAGTCATAAAGGACTGAGAGTTCTCACTGATAGCTTTTTGTGAGCAAAAAGCACATTTCTACCCCTTCCAGACCTTAAAGGGGTTAACATCCACATGAGACCAGATTAGTTAGAAACTGTTTTTTTAAAACAAAACAAAAATCACTTTCCTTAAACACCCTACTGGAACCATTGGTTTTGTTGTTTACGTGACTCTCTGTTCCCTCCTGGATGATCATATTTCTCTGCAATGCTGTAGATTTATTTTGTAACTGGAAATTATTCTCCTCTCCGAGTGTGTACAGAGCCCAGACTTGGCAGCATGTCTGAGATGTATCTGTGCTCTGCTTTACAGCATGAACCCCTTAGACCTGTGGCCAGATTCTCTATGTAAGACGTAGAGAATAGACATAGAAGGGGTAAAGAATGCCATCTGTGGCTTTGAAAAAGAGTTCCACCAACAATGCCCCAATAAATACGATGTTTAAACACAGTGATATCCAAAATGAGTTGGGGAAGTTTGCAAGACAATGCCTTAGAGCGCAAGAAGAAAATATTACTACCTGTATCATTTCTTATCTCATGCTCTTATCTTATTCTTATCTTATGTTTTCCTTTTTACCTTTAAGTTAGTGTATACATATAATTCATAAATAAAAATATGCACATTGGGAAACTCTTGGTCAAAAAATTTTGTTGATGGAATGCATAATCAAAACTTGTAGGGTGCTGCTTTAAATATGAACTTAAATTTAAACATAAACATTCATCATGTTTCCTATAAAAGCTTTATCTAAATTTTAATCTTATGGTCAAATTTGATAAATTTCATAGCTTTCAGATTTTCCCAGATGCATATGAGCTATTCTTGTGGTAATTGATAGTATCCATTGTAACGTACAGGCTTATCATATAGTTACCAATGTTACATAGTTTAAATATATATAACATGTTATAAACATAAGGTCATTGTTCCTATTACTTACATCTATGAAATTCCTTTTATTTTCAGATTTGAGTTGGGCTCATTCCCCATAAGAATGATCATCTCTGGTACAACATCTCATTTTTCTTCCAAGGATGAGTTGCAGGAGGTTTGTGACTCTCTATTGCCAACAATTTAAAAATAAATGTTCAAGTTATAGAATTGAAAGTAAATTTAGATGCAATCTGGTTTTAAGTTGTTGTTTTATTAAAAGAAAATAAGCTGTGTGTCCAGTGTCACCTAGAAAGCAAATGGAAGAGACAGAATTAATGTTCATAGCGTTCAAAATGAAAATTACACTTGAGGAACGAGTCCTTTTGTATTTAGTTTGCATTGTATCATCACTTGAGTGATTATATTGAAGTTTGAAAGAGTGCTTGAAGGTCTTTTTAACAATATTGCTCTTTATGGTAGTTCTACTAACCTCTTTTTAAAAAGCATTCTTGTGTTTTACATTGCCTTTCCACAATAAATTTATTTACTTTTAAAGCAAATTCAGAACTTAAATCCCAGATCACTGCTTACTTTATGAACTTGACTCTATCTCTTACCTTTTTTTACCTACAGTGTGCTTACTTGTAAGATTTGTCATTCCTGTCTTACTTTACCTATTGTTTGAAGATAAAGTGAAATAATTATGCCCCCAAAAGAGATGAAGAAAATAACTTTTTTAGAAGTCGTCAGAGAAATGCTTGCACCTGTGTTTGTATAATCTGCAAGCTGTTTTGAAACCCTTTGAAAGATAAAGTGTTTTATGAACCATATCAGTAATTCTTTTCTGGCTTTTTTTTTTTTTTTTTCAGGTGGAACTGTTCTTTGAATCTCTTAAGACCCAAGGATCACACCTAGATATATTTCAAATTATTCTGGAAACCATATCCAAAAATATAAAGTGGCTGGAGAAGAACCTTCCCACCCTGAGGAAATGGCTACTGACTAGTATTTAAATGGTCAATAGAAACAGCACATCAGATGCTGTGTTTGTGGGAAGTGTGCAGAGCCAGTGTTCCAGATAGTTTAATCTGTAAAGAGCCTCAAGAAGTCAGTCTACACAGCTGCCTGTGCTCAGCTATCACTTCTAGCTGACAGACATATGATGCTGGGGTGGAGCCCCAGTAGCCTATTTTAAAGTAAACCTCCTGAATAATGGAGATATGTGGAGATATATATAGAAGTAGCTGCCGCAACACAGACTGTCTACACTGCCCCACGTTAGGCAACTACTATTTTGCTTCTTTGATGCTTTTTAAGCCTTGCATAGTATCCTGGAGTTTTCCCAACCAGGTTACTTCCAAGGAAACATAACCAGTCTGCAAAAAAAAAAAAAAAAAAATCTTTCTTTCACATCTTTCCATCTCCTCACCCTTCTGCTTTCTCAGCTCAGCCTGAATAGTTTATTTATTTTTTATCATTCATGTAAAATCTCAATCAAAGTATGAAGCATATGGATCAGGAAAACATGCTGCTGCTACTGCTGCTAAGTCATTTCAGTCGTGTCCGACTCTGTGTGACCCCATAGATGGCAGCCCACCAGGCTCCGCCATCTCTGGGATTCTCCAGGCAAGAACACTGGAGTGGGTTGCCATTTCCTTCTCTAAGGTATAAAAGTGAAAAGTGAAAGTGAAGTCGCTCAGTTGTGTCCAACTCTAGCGACCCTGTGGACTGCAGCCTACCAGGCTTCTCCGTCCATGGGATTTTCTAGGCAAGAGTACTTGAGTGGGGTGCCAGGAAAACATACTTATTGCCAAATCTCAGGTTATTTCAAACTAGACGTCAGGGTTTATCAAAGAAGCGAGGAGGGCCTTTTGGCTTGAGCCTAACATTCATGAAGAGCCTTGAAAGCAGACTTCTGAGGTCATCTCTAAATGAAGTTAAATCTGGAGTCACAGTGGTACAGGAGAGAAAGATGATATCACCCCACTTTAACCCATGCCCTATTGCATTTGTAATAAATCTTTTGAAAATTGCAGAGTTAGATCATACTATTGGATCTATTTTGGCTTAAATATATTTTGTATATATTTTGGCTTAGTTTGATGTAAATATTTAAAGGTATCACTATATTTTGTAAACCAGTTTTGGCATTTCTTCATATTTTAAGGGAATCTCCATCTTTGAAATTGTTTGACTTAATGGTTTGACTAAGGTATTAAGAAATAAAACGTCACTCTAAATAAAGGTAGTAAATTTATCAAATTCATGATCCACGTATAAGTGAGTATAAAGTATAATAAGTTCTTATAAGATTTGAATCAATACACAGATTACTGGCTTATCTTGGTTATCAAAGAAGGCTGGGATTATTTGGGTGGGAGTAGGGTGGCAGGATGTTATCCAATCCCTTTTAAATTATTTCATATCATAAAGGTCTGTAGACCTTTCTCTACTGCCACAGTCAGAGACAGGATACATTTTGGATGGACATGGGCATGATCCAGCACATATTTTGTTGTTTGTTTTTAAATAATTTCTTGAAGTCTTTCAAGCATCTTGGACTCTAGAGTTGGCCTGTTCATGGCTCTACAAGGTTTGCATAACATCTAAGTGATGTCCCTGTAGAAGTGTATTTTTGCATAAAGAAACTGAAAGAATAAAGAATACTATATTTTCCCACCAAAATAATATGTAAATTAAGCAGTAAAATGTATATGAGTTTTGGTTGAATTGTGCCATTAATCTTGCTGTTAGTAAGAAAAGTTCTTTCTCTTATGTAATAACTTACCTGCCGTAAGTTTCCAAGTTTTTAATTCTCTTCCTTTTAGTTAATCTCTCTGATTCTTAAGAATTGAGTACAGAAAATGGAAATTTTATTATTTGATGAGATTGAACATGAGAAGTGCTATGCCAATGATGTTTTAATGAATAAAGAATTTTTTTAAAAAAAAGAAACATATTTATTAGTGTGGTATTTCAAAACCTTTATGGTGGATGCCAGACCCCTAAAACAAACTAAAGCTTGGCTAACGTTAGTTCTAGTTTCCTTTACCTTGAATGAGGACTTTCCTGGTGGCTCAGAGGGTAAAGCGTCTGCCTACAACGTGCAAGACCTGGGTTCACACCCTAGGTCGGGAAGATCTCCTGGAGAAGGAAATGGCAACCCACACCCGTACTCTTGCCTGGAAAATCTCATGGATGGAGGAGCCTGGTAGGCTACAGTCCATGGGGTCACAAAGAGTTGGATGACTGAACAACTTCGCTTTCACTTTCACCTTGAATGAACAAACAAGTCATGAAAAGGTTATATACAATATCACGAATAATGATGGTGTGACCGACCAGACCCAACTTCACCATGCTTCCCTGACTCCCCACAGAGGCACAGGGAAAATTTTGTGGTTTCCAAAGCCTACTCAGAGTGAAAACCTCCCATATCAGGGGAGCCCAGAGCAATGGCTTGTTCCCTTTAGTGTCTGTGTCGGACAGAATAGGTCTTTCAGCCCTCAGAGTCCAACTCACTACCGTGATATGAATTTCTTTACCTACTTCATGTACCTACTTCTGCATTTAACTCTTTGCTATGTCACTGGGGTCTATTTGAAGTTGCAGAAAAGCAAGCCTGGCAAGGAACTTCCTGGAGAGATCCTAATTTTCTGAGGGAAGTTCTTAGGTTTGTTTTGTGTTTTGAAAATTTTTTTGGCAGGGAAAGGGGTTATTCCATTTCAAGAAATAAGGAGAGCCTCTATATAGTCACAGGACCTAGTTTTCTTCTTAAACATTAATGTCTATGAAATACAAGATTGTTTATAGTGGCCACATTTGTACTCTGCAACAAAATACCCCTTTATCGGAATTCATTGTGACCTTATTTCCATTTGACAATGTCACTATTTTTCATTCTACATGTAATCACATTTACAGACTTCCAATCAACCATCTGTTGTCTGCTTGCTAAAACCTTAATCTTATCAGTCATGTCTCCAAGTCCTAAAGAAAAAAGAGTGAAAGGGATTATGAAAGAAGTGGGTTTGCTGGATTTGAAGTATATGTATATTTTACATAATCTAATATTTTAATAGGTAATACCAAATTATTTTCCTGAAAGGGGGTCTTAATTCACTTTCTTCTTACCCTTATGGTCTTACTTGTCAGTATTCAATGGTAATTTTTTTGTGTCTAATAATACTTTCCACAGTAAGGGACAGTTTCCCCAGCTACTTACATAACTATGCCACTGGTTTCTTTTGGTTTGTGTTTGCTTTGAGCATCTTCTTGAACCCTGTTTGAATTTTTCTGTATGCTTTAGTTTCATATGAGTCGTTTGTAAACAGCCTACACCTGAATTTTGTTTTCTATTATGTTCCCTAACATAAGCCTACTCCTTGGAAGAAAAGTTATGACCAACCTAGATAGCATATTCAAAAGCAGAGACACTACTTTGCCAACAAAGGTCCGTCTAGTCAAGGCTATGGTTTTTCCAGTAATCATGTATGGATGTGAGAGCTGGACTGTGAAGAAAGCTGAGCACCAAAGAATTGATTATTTTGAGCTGTGGTGTTGGAGAAGACTCTTGAGAGTTCCTTGGACTGCAAGGAGATCCAACCAGTCCATTCCAAAGGAGATCAGTCCTGGGTGTTCTTTGGAAGGAATGATGCTAAAGCTGAGACTCCAGTACTTTGGCCACCTCATGCTAAGAGTTGACTCATATGGAAAAGACTCTGATGCTGGGAGGGATTGGGGGCAGGAGGAGATGGGGACGACAGAGGATGAGATGGCTGGATGGCATCACTGACTTGATGGACATGAGTCTGAGTGAACTCCGGGAGTTGGTGATGGACAGGGAAGCCTGGCGTGCTGCAGTTCATGGGGTCGCAAAGAGTCGGACACGACTGAGTGACTGAGCTGAACTGAACTGAACTGAACATAAGCCTGGCTGGCTCTAGCTTCAACCTCAATCCCCTCTACTCTCAAGCCTTGAAAACTAAAATTTTAGCCCTCAAGGTTAACATTGGCTTCAGCCTTCTGCTAACCCAGCTTTCCTGCTTGCACTTAGCTTTTTATAGACGACTATTCTCCACTACTTTTCAGGTGACCAATGCACTCAAATAGTTTGAAAAAATATATTTCATTTTACAGTTTTAGTTATTTTTAGCAAGAAGGTTAGTCAGGGTACCTAGTCTAGCATATTCCCAGAAATCATTATAACTTTTTTCCAATATGCAAATGCCTTACACTTACATGAGAGGCTCCTTAGAGTGGAAATTGGTTTGTGGTATTGATTGTGTAATATCGATTTCTCAGAAATAATGTTGTGGGGTGCCTAATCGTGTATCAAACTTAAGTTAGCAGTATAAACAGACTGTTTGTTCAGGATTTAAATCAGGAAAATTTTCCAATATTCATTAAAGATAAATGGTTAGAAAGTCTGAGAAATGCAGACTTAACAAGATAGGAAAACATTTCTGTCTCAATCACTTCTGCAAACTTTACTTCGAAACTGTAATTTCAAGATCTTTGGCTAATTTGTTTTCCTTCCCCCTAAAGTCCTTTTCTTCTACCATACTCCCAGATAAGTTCGGATAACCAGTTTTCTATTCTCAGTACATGACTCATTAATTCTCATCTTTAGGTATTTACACACATGACTTCCCACACTTCAAAGTTCATATCTTCCTCTTTTGAATTATACCATATTTTTTGTTTTCAATACAATATCTTGGGTTGATGCCTCTGTAAGGAGTTCCCATGTTAATACCACCTGGCTTGTCCCTCTAGTCATCCAAACAGTCCTCAATTGTAATCACAAACCTCATTTTAAAGTAGGCAAAGCAAATTGCCTATGAAAAGACTTAAAAGATACGAAGGACATTATTTCTCAGTTTTAGAACCGTGCAATCTGCTATGTGCTCAGACGCTCAGACATGTGCCCTTTGAGACCCCATGGACTGTAGCCCACCAGGCTCCTCCATCCATGGAATTCTCCAAGCAATAATAATGGCGTGGGATGCCATTTCCTCCTCCAAGGGATCTTCCTGACCCAGATGGGATCCAACCCGGGTCTCCTGCATTGGCAGGCATATTCTTAGCC
This sequence comes from Bos mutus, assembly GCF_027580195.1. NCBI lineage: Eukaryota > Metazoa > Chordata > Mammalia > Artiodactyla > Bovidae > Bos > Bos mutus. The sequence continues at coordinate 27,589,326 of NC_091623.1, forward strand.
ATTAGCACCCACTGGAGAGCCCCTTTAGCACAGTTCAGTTCAGTTGCTCAGTCGTGTCCAACTCTTTGCGACCCCATGAATCGCAGCATGCAAGGCCTCCCTGTCCAACACCAACTCCCGGAGTTCACCCAGACTCATGTCCATCGAGTAGGTGATGCCATCCAGCCATCTCATCCTCTGTCGTCCCCTTCTCCTCCTGCCCCCAATCCCTCCCAGCATCAGAGTCTTTTCCAATGAGTCAACTCTTCGCATGAGGTGGCCAAAGTACTAGAGTCTCAGCTTTAGCATCATTCCTTCCAAAGAACACCCAGGACTGATCTCCTTTAGAAAGGACTGGTTGGATCTCCTTGCAGTCCATGGGACTTTCAAGAGTCATCTCCAACACCACAGTTCAAAAGCATCAGTTCTTCAGCTCTCAGCTTTTTTCACAGTCCAACTCTCACATCCATACATGACTACTGGAAAAACCATAGCCTTGACTAGATGGACCTTTGTTGGCAAAGTAACGTTTCTGCTTTTGAATATGCTATCTAGATTGGTCATAACTTTCCTTCCAAGCACAGTATTCTCTTTTAAAAACTGCTTTCTAGTAAACCAGTGAGTTAGGAAACCCTAACTCATTTCTATTATTTTGAGTTGGAGTTGGAATAAGGATAAATAGAACACTCTAAAAACTTAATATAGAAAGAGGTGGAGAAAGGGGGTGGGGGAACTTTTTCTGAAAGAGAAATAGTTGTCTCCATGGTATAAGGCTGCAGATATGAAATTTTATTTTCTTCCTATTCATATCTCCAGATGTAGAGTCAAAGAGTAAAAGCAGAAATCTTAGAAGAATAAGCAGAATTTTTTTAGCTGGGAAAGGGTAAACAAGTAGAGATATGTCAGCTGATAAGGATTAAAGAAAAGCTCTGGTCTGAAATAAGTATGCACAATCTATGTGATCCAGACAGTTCGAACCCATTGGAGTCAGACCCTATGTTCTGAGTGAGTTAATTCAAGTCATGCTCAGGGACTGAATTAGGTCATTTAAGCAGCAATGAATAAAAGTGAAAGTGAAAGTCCCTCAGTCGTGTTGGACTCTTTGAGACCCATGGACTGTAGCCCACCAAGCTCCTTTGTCCAAGGGATTCTCTAAGCAAGAATACTGGAGTGGGTTGCCATTTCCTTCTCCAGGGGATCTTCCCAACCCAGGGATTGAACCTGGGTCTCCTGTATTGCAGCTGGATTTTTTTACCATCTGAGCCACCAGGGAAGCAATTAAAGGTTTGTATTTGTTTATTCTTGTTCTCAGTTCAGTTCAGTTGCTCAGTTGTGTCTGACTCTTTGCGACCCCATGGACTGCAACATGCCAGGCCTCCCTGTCCATCACCAACTCCCAGAGTTTACTCGAACTCATGTCTGTTGAGTCAGAGATACAATCCACCCATCTCATCCTCTGTCATTCCCTTCTCCTCCCACCTTCAATCTTTTACAGCATCAGGGTCTTTTCAAATGAGTCAGTTCTTCTTCTAGAAAATAGTTTTGATACTACTGATCAAAGCACAGTCTTAAAAATAATGCTCTATATTCTAGAAATGCCATTACCAGGTAGGAAAAGCATGTTATTCACCTACTTTCAGTTGACTATTTCTCTGGGATGCCAAAGTATTTGGATTTTAAGTCCAAGGGAGGTGGTGTTGGCTCCACCACCTCACTGAGGACCTAGAAAGAAATAACACCTTCACTACTGACCTTGCAAAGCCAAATCTATCTAAGTGCTGCCTAAAAAGGGAAACTCATGGATTTTTTTTTCCCCAAAAATACATCTCTCCTTATCTAGTGGCCTCTTCTTCTATAATTCCACAATTACAGATTCATCCCTTTCAGTTAATGAAAGTTGAAATATTAAATTGTAATTCATTAATCATGCTTTAGTGTGACTTCTTAAAAGATTTTTTTATATGGGTCGTTGTAAAGTCTTTATTGAATTTGTTACAATATTGCTTCTGTTCTATGTCTTGATTTTTTAACTGGGAGTTATGTGTGATCTTAGCTTCCTGACTAGGGGTCAAACCCACAACCCGTACATTGGAAGGTAAAGTCTTAACCACTGACCACCAAGGAAGTCCCTTGATTTCATTTTTTTTAATTAATACTTATTTCTTTATAGCTAACTGGCAAAGGGTCTGTAAGGAAAGAAGACCCTCAAGCTGGAAGAGGATTGGGGGAGTGGATTTTGGAATGAAAACAGTACCCCCAGAAAGGACTGTTTGGGTAGGAAGCTTGAGAGGGCAGGATCTGTTACTTATTTATGGATACTGTGTACAGAGGGCTGTATTGACTATGTGAAGCAGCACCTAGAAGTGAGGAAGGAAAATAGAAAATGAGACCTCGGAGAACTCAGAGACAAGCCCACTTGGCAATTTTGCCTCAGAGGCTCCTGCCGGTATATGATTGTATAATTGCGCATCATGTATTATGCATTGTGAATGAATCCCGTGTGCTGGGCCTGGTTGTAAAGCCTTAAAAGCAAAACCTTAGCTCCCGTTTTGTTTTCAGTTCTCTTTGGTCTCTGCACACCATGGGCATCCCACAAACAATGCTGGCTGAATAACAGGCTGTGCAGGCAACCGTCAGCCAGCAGGAGGAAGAAGGCATCTGAGTCAGCCTAGAGTCAGCCAAGAACTGCGGCCAAGTGTCATTTCCTGCATAAATATTGCAGGACCTTCCCCTGGTCAAAAACAAACAAAAACCTGAAGGACATATTCTACAGGAATGAACCAGAGGCGCACGTCTGTTTCAGCACAGCTGTAAGAAATAAAGGAAAACGAAAATCAGTATCTTCAGAAGTGTAAACATCTCCCTAGAAAGAGTAAGCCGTTCAAAAATTCCCGCAGGAGATCATCTCTAAAAAGATTTTTTTATATCCTCTGATTTGTAGGGCCTGTGCTTGGTTTTCACAGCTGGAGTAGGGCCTACCATCTTTGCTGTGCTTACGTATCAACTCGACACCAAAAACCTGGTTTTCTCAGGACACCGTTATTTTAAATCATTAGGTTAAAATATGTCAGTGTTAGAAAAATTGGTTTGCTCTTGTAGTATACCTTGTGAGTCTACTCTTTTATCTTTTCACGCAATGTACATGGAATTAAAGTTTCACAATTCACATTTAATAATAACAGCAAATACCTCTTTGGTGCTTATTTTGTGCCAGTCTTTGCCTGAAAGCATTTTCAGTGTGTTATTCATCTTATCCTCACAGTAACCTTAAGAGGAAGGTAGTTGTCCTTAGTTTGCAAGGAGAAAATGAAACCCTGGGAGGTTAAGCAACTTGCCCCAGTCAGAGGCAGTGGTCTTTAGTTTATTTACAGAACTGTGCATTCTCAACATGGTCAATTTTAAGAGCATTTTCATCACCCCCAGGAGGAATCTGTACCCATTAGAAGTCACTTCCTTCCTCTCTTCACTCTTAGGCAATAACTAATCTATTTTTTTTTTCTCTCTATAAACTTGCCTAGTCTGGACATTTAAAAACAAAAAATCAAATAATACAGCATATGATGTTCTGTATTTGGCTTCTTTGATGGACATTTGGGTTGTTCACACTTTTTGGCTATTTTGAATAATGCTCCTATAACCATGGGCTTCCCTGGTAGCTCAGTTGGTAAAGAATCCACCTGCAGTGAGGAGACCCAGGTTCAATTCGTGGATAGAGAAGATCCCGTGGAGCAGGGAAAGGCTACCCACTCCAATATTCTGGCCTGGAGAATTTCATGGACTACAGTCCATGGGGTCGCAAAGAGTCAGACACAACTGAGAAAACTTCACTTTCCTATGATCATTCACTTACCAGTTTTTGTATGAGCATAAATTTTCAGTTCTTCTGGGTACATAACCAGGAGTGAAATTGCTGGATCATACAGCAACTCCATGTTTAATCTTTGGAGAAACTACCAGACTATTTTTCAGCACATTATTATTTTCAACACATTATTTCCACCAACAGTGTATGAGCTTCCAATTTCTCTACATCTTTGTCAACATTTACTTTTATCTGGCTTCTTGATTCTAGCCATCCTATGCCTATGTCTAGCCATAGCATGAAGGGGTACCTTATTATGGTTTGTATTTGCATTTCTTTCATGGATGATAATACTGAACTTTTTCATGTGTTTATTGGCCATATGTGTTTCTTCTTTGGAGAAGTGTATATTCAGATATTTTGCCCATTTTTAGTTAAATTATTTGTCCTTTATTGCTTAGTTGTAAGAGCTGTTTATATATTCTAGATGCAAGTCCCTTGTGAAGTATATGCTTTGCAAAAATTGCCTTCCATTATTTGGGTGTCTTTTCACTTCTTTGGGTACTGTCCTTGGAAGACAAATTCATCTTCACCCTTGTCTTATTTCCATTAGAAAGATGCTGTTACGATGAGTTGAACTGTGTCCTCCAAAAATTCATATGCTGAATCATAACCCCCAATACCTCAGAATGTGATTTTATTGGAAATAGGGTCAGAAATGTAATTAGAAAAGAAAGAAAGTGAAGTCGCTTAGTTGTGTCTGACTCTTTGTGACCCCATGGACTGTAGCCTACAAGGCTCCTCCATCCATGGAATTTTCCAAGCAAGAGTACTGGAGTGGGTTGCCATTTCCTTCTCCAGGGGATTTTCCTGACCCAGCGATCCAACCTGGGTCTCCTGCATTGTGGGCAGATGCTTTTACCGTCAGAGCCACCAGGGAAGCCCAGGGAATTAATTAGTTAAAGATAAGGTCCTGTTGGAGTTGGATGGACCCTTGCTTCTATCTGATATGTGCCCTTATTAAAGAGGGTGATATGGACACAGACAGGAAACAGGGAGAATGCCTTGTGAAGCCTGGAGCTTTACTGTCATAAGTCAAGGAACTACCAGAAACTAGAAAAGCGCCCTGGAACATATCTTTTCTTGGTGTCTTCAGAGGGAACATGGCCCGACAGACACCTTAATGTTGGGCTTCCAACTTCCAGAACTATGAGACAACAACTTTCTGTTATTCCAGTCACTTGGATTATGAGATATATATATATATATATATATATATATATATATTTTTTTTTTTTTTTCCTCACAGCAGCCTTAGAAAGCTAATACAAATGCCTAAGATTTATTTTTCCATTTTGGTAGTTACTTTCATGTCAGCCCCCTTGTGGCTCAGATGGTAAAGTGTTTGCCTGCAAAGCAGGAGACCCAGGTTCGATCCCTGGGTTGGGAATATCCCCTGGAGAAGAAAATGGCAACCCACTCCAGTAATCTTGCCTGGAAAATCCCATGGATGGAGGAGCCTGGCAGGTACAGTCCATGAGGTCGCAAAGAGTCAGACATGACTGAGCAACTTCACTTTTACTTTCTTTTTCACTTTTCATGTCAAAATACAAGACTTAATAATATAACATTTCTAGGTTTGAGATCCTAGTTATATTGATCAATCATATGAAAAATTCCTTTGAATTGGGCTCTATCTTTACATTTCTTATACAAGTATCTTAGGGTTTTGAAAAAAATCAAAATATTTGGCTCTTAGTTACCTAAGCAGACCTTATGCTTTTTAGATTTAAGCTTAACAAAGGGAAATGTTATAAAGACTCTTAGTAAAATAAGGTGACATTATAAAATTAAAATTTCTCTTTTCTGTTAGAAGTTATCGTATACCACAGATATTAATTTCTGTTTTGTATTTTTCTCCCTTTTTTGTAGCTCTTGTCTTAACAACATAACTATGTGAATTAATCTCTTTAAAAATAAAACACCCTTTAAATATTTTCTTAGATTACAGCTTATTATTTCTTGCTTGTTAGAAACAAGCTATTTTATTCTGAAATGTTATTCAATTATTTCTATCTGATTATAAAGATAAGGTGGCTAGTTTTGATGAATATGCAATCAATCAAATATAATACAAATAGATTAGGGAACTTGACTCAAACGTCAGAAGAATCTTGCCAAGTAGTATAGGTACAATGGTGAACAATATTGAGAAAGGAGCTTGGAACTGGATTTGAAAAGACAGAGTGATACTCCTTTTCTGATCGAGCAGCTCGATGGCTATGTGATTATGGGCAAATCACGTCTCCTTCTGAACTTCTCAGTTACCCTACGTACATTATGATTTAGATTCCTTTGGTATAAAGACACTCAGGAGCACTGAAGTCCTGGTATTTGTGTTTGTGTGTATGCTTGTAGTTTTGAAGTGGCGGGGGAGCGGGTAGCGTGGGGATGCTATTATTGAGCTATATCACATTAAAAAGATACAGGATTAAATACCAAAAGTTATTAAAATTTATCAATATTCATAACATTGGGTAGACATTTAGGTTGCCTACCTAACATTTTGGTTCACTTAATCTCTTTTTCCTTTCTGAATAAGAAAAATGAGTTTGTCTGAGTGCCCCCTTCATCCCCCATATGAAATAAGGGAAGTGATCCTAGACCTTGCTTTGTTTAGACACCACTCACAGGAACTTTATTTTCATTTCCAGAGACTGGCTTAGAAATGTACATAATAAAGGTTTGGTAAACCCAGGAAGAATTCTAGTAGGGTATTTCTTAGAAAAGTTTCTTTGTTCTTAAGATAGAGACATCAAGAGAAAAGTTCTTTCTTCTTCCCCTGCCAAAGCCACCTTGTTGACTAAATGGCCCTCAGTCTCTCAGAAAACTGCTCAGAGAGTACAGAGTGAGAAATTGGGTTTTTGATGAGGTTGGGGAGCTCTGACTGGAGGTTGCCTTATTTCTTCAATTGTTATATGAGATGGTAAATGTCCTTATTCTTCAAACTAGTTTGATTCAACATAGTTTTTTTTGTAGTCCAAAGCATCTGCACTAGTATATGACTGCTCCTTCTTGATAACCTTTTACTTCATTTGGCTGAATCTTTTGGTTAAACTGTAAGCTATACAAGGACCTCCCTGGTGACTATATGGTAAAGAATCTGCCTGCAATCTTTCCTGCCTGGAAACCTGGGTTCGATCCCTGGATTGGGAAGATTCCTGGAGAACAGAATGCCTACCCACTCCAGTATTCTTGCCTGGAGAGTTCCATGAACAGAGGAGCAGTTCATGGGGTCACAAAGAGTCAGACACCACTGAGCGACTGAGCACGCATGCAATACAAGGGCTTCCCAGCTGTCTCAGTGATAAAGAATCTTCCTGCCAATACAGGAGACACAGGTTCAATCCCTGGTTAGGGAAGATCCCCTGGAGAAGGAAATGGCAACCCATTCCAGCATTCTTGCCTGGGAAATCCCATGGACAGAGTAGCCTGGCAGGCTACAGTCTGTGGGGTCTGCTGAACGTGACTGAATGACTGAGCACGCATGCACAAGTTACAAAAGAACTCTGTTGGATAATCATTCTGCTTTCCTCTGTGCTCTAAACATTTCTCAACTTGCTATAACAGATACAGGGTATGTGTGCTGCAAATAGGTTATTGGAGTGATGAGATGTCAACTCCTCCGGTCCTTGAAGTGACTGGAGACTTCACGGTGGTCACCTGTGTCCTGCTAAGAAGCTGCATCCACCATTTATTCAAGAAGTGAATAAATATCATGTTCAAATATGTGCACTGAATTAATGTATTTTAATTGTCTATTTCAAAGTCATTAGAAAGCTTATTTAATAATGCTAAACCTAAATTTGACGTGGACTATCAATAAATTATATGGGAGTATCAATTAAACAGTGAAATAGCCATCCAGTAGCCTGAGGTTAGCTATATTTCTCTTTAATTCATATCCATTCCATGGATTATTGTCATTGACCTTAATTTCCCTGCGGGGATAGGGAAGAAACAGAAAGCTCCAGAGTTCTGGTGTAGAGCACATACGACCTGAGCTCCATCCTGTCTGCCACCTGTGAGTAAATCCTAACCTCTTAGACTTAAATTCCCTCATCTGTTCAACAAGGCTTGGATTAGCTGTCCATGGCATAGGAAGTGTTTTATTTTGATGAAAAAAAGTTCCTATTTTCATTGATTAGCAAGTTTGTTGCTTCTTTATAACTAAATACCGTTTGTTATTCAAGGAGCTCATATTTGCCTTTCATGTTATTTATTATACATTATAATTAGCTCTCCAAATTTTTGGCTTTCAAATATTAAATAGACATCAAGGATTCTGAAAAGAGTAAATGAGTATAGTAGATAATGTCACACTATCTCCTCTGATAGCGAATAATTACTTCATGATAATTTAAAGTATTATGCCCTTCACTAAAGAGGAAGTTCTGTGTGGGAGGATAGGAGGACGTTAGAGACTGAAATATAATGGGTTTCAGCTTGAGTCTGTGAAACAGTGTTCCCTCAGAAAGGCTTTATGAAGTGAGATGTAAAATAGTATCCAAAAAATAAAAACCCAGACTAAAACAAAACAAAATTCATTTTTATTCTTTTGAGGGTAGATAAGATTCTGAAACATTTTGATTTTTGTTACTCTTTCTATCTCCAATACAAACCCACTAGTCTTTAAATGGTGCTTCCGTATTTGTGTGTGTGTGTGCGTGTGTATGTGTGTGTGTGCATATGTGTGTGTGTGCACGTGTGTGCACACATGTGGTCACACCCACGCCTGGGTAGGAACAGGAGGCAAAAGTTGGCAAAGGGAAGATAAAGAAGTTATTTGTCTTTATGCCAAAGAAATCACAAAAGATATGATGATCCACCTATATTTGTTAGTGCAATGGTGAAACATTTTTACAAGTCTTTGCAGAATTGACATATTTAAAACCAAACACAAGCTAATGTGTTTCACACTTAAAAGCATGACAGACTCCAGCTTACAGGTGAGGTAAGGTGAGGAGATTTAACAAGCTGTGGAGTTGTAAATATCTCTAAGTGCTTTGACTGCAAAAATAACTCCAAAGGAACATGACAAGACCCTGATTCATCGGAAGAGACCCCGATGCTGGGAAAGATTGAAGGCGGGAGGAGAAGGGGAGGACAGAGGATGAGATGGTTCGGTGGCATCCCCGATTCAATGGGCATGAGTTTGAGCAAGCTCCAGGAGTTGGTGATGGACAGGGAGGCCTGGTGTGCTGCAGTCCATGGGGTTGCAAAGAGTTGGCTGAGTGCCGAAGAATTAATGCTTTTGAACTGTGGTGTTGGAGAAGACTCTTGAGAGTCCCTTGGACTGCAAGGAGATCCAACTAGATCATCCTAAAGGAGATCAGTCCTGGGATTTCTTTGGAAGGAATTATGCTAAAGCTGAAACTCCAGTACTTTGGCCACCTCATGCGAAGAGTTGACTCATTGGAAAAGACTCTGATGCTGGGAGGGATTGGGGGCAGGAGGAGAAGGGGACGACAGAGGATGAGATGGCTGGATGGCATCACTGACTCGATGGACGTGAGTCTGAGTGAACTCCGGGAGTTGGTGATGGACAGGGAGGCCTGGCGTGCTGAGATTCATGGGGTGACAAAGAGTCAGACACAACTGAGCGACTGAACTAAGCTGAACTGAGCGACTGAACTGAACTCAAAATATAGGTAAGAGCCTCCTGTCTAAGCAATACAATGTGTGGGGTCCTTTTAACAAAATCCAGCACTACAAATACTATATAATATTTGAACACTTATGTACCAGCCCCTGTGATTCGCTTCCTATTTTTGGTTCTGAAGTAGACATGGTGTGGGGGGATGGGCGGGGGCGGGGGCGGGGAGGGGGGGTGGTTGCTGAGGAGGCAGCCTAAGGGCTCTGATTATCTTTAACACAATGTCAAGAGAAGTGGCTTCCCTTGTAGCTCTAGGTAAAGAATCTGCCTGCAGTGCAGGAGACCCGGGCTCAATCCCTGGGTTGGGAAGATCCCCTGGAGAAGGAAATGGCAACCCACTCCAGTATCCTTGCCTGGAAAATCTTATGGACAGAGGAGCCTGGTGGACTGCAGTCCATGGGGTCGCGGAGAGTTGGGCATGACTGAGCAGCTAACACTAACTAACTAAGAGAAGAGGGCAGCTTTGAAGTGTCATATGATACAGACCTTCTCTGTACTGATCACAAACACATCACTCAATACACAAATGTTTTCTGGAAGGGTTTTCAACACTGCAGGAGAACTAGAACTCTAAATACTGTGGCATCCATTCACAAATCCTAGGGTTTAGGATACAGCCCTTTATGAAGGTAATGACCCTGTCTTCCTGGAGCTTGCATTCTGGAAAGAGAGATTGATAATAATGAAAGAAGGAACAAAAACACAGTTTTAGACAGTGCTGGTGCTGTAAAGATAATAAAGCAGGGCTCAGTCTTTACTTAGCAGATCATGTTCGGACCTATTTTCCGTTGGGGGGTCAGGGAAGAGCTCTGCAGAGATGACATTTGAGTTGAGCACCGAAAGACAAGAAGGAACAAGCAGGGGAAAGCACGAGGCAGAAGGAACAGTTCATCCACGAGGAACGCGTTACAGGAATGATTGAATGTAACTTGGCGACTTTCAGGAACAGCCGGAAGGGCCTCCGTAGACAAAGCATCGTGGGCACAGGTAGGAGATGCGGTCCCAGAGTTCAGGCAAAGAGTTTCAATTTTATTCTAAGTGTCGTTGGTATCCACAGGAGGTTTCAAAGCGGAAGTGGGCGATTTAATACGATCGACACTATAAAATGAAACATTGCAAAATACAATAATTGCACGCAGCTTTTCTAATTTCTAATCTAATCTAATCTAATCTAATTTCTAAATTCCCACTCGGGTCAAACAGCGCCGCGGCCGTCCCCGTTTGCCCAGGCTGTTTGCGCTCGCTTCCAGCTTGTTTGCACGCGACACCCTGCTGTTGACAGCCTCGGAGGAGAGCCTGTGACAGTTGGCAGGCGCCGGGAGGCGTCGCGGGAGCCAAGTTGCTGCTGGGGCCAGGGCTGCGCTGGGGAAAGGACGGAAGAGGGGATGGGAGGCAGTGGCCGCGTCCTGGGAGGGCTGCGATCTCCGCGCCGTGGCGGCGATGCACCCTCTGAGCAAGGGATGAAGAAGCCGGGGGCCCAGACGAGCTTCCCCGGGGCTCACGGCGCCTCCCGATTTGTTTCCGTCCTGCCCAGGGTTTGACGCCGGAAACAGTGATGGCTGGGGGGCTGCTGGAGGCTGGGGCGACCGAGGGAGTTTCCGTTTCTCGGGCCTAGCTCCTCCCGGCCGGGCCGCAGCGGCGACACCCTGGGGGGTGGTGGTAGTGGAGGGGGGAGCCTCGCCAGGTGTTGATTTAAGGCTCCGCGGGGCCAGGCCTTCTGCCCACATCCTGCGGCGCCAGTTGGCCCCGGCGGATCCAGCGCCGCGTTTTGTCATCTGCCTGCACCAGGAGGTAGAGGCGGCGACCCCAAACCCGCTAGCTCCCCGGGGACAGGACCCCAGGTGCCTGACCCTGGCGGTACCCCCCACTCACTTTCAGTCTCCAGGCCACCGATCGCTTGGGACCACTATGCGGCAAGCGAGTAGCCTACGGAGACGACCCAGAGTGCCTGTTCCTTGGAGACTTGCCGAGGGGAGCTGGACCCCCCCCGGGGAAACTCGAAGCTTGGGCAGTCAGCGGAGCGCCCTGCACTCGCAGCCTGCTACCTACTCTGCCTTCAGATCTCGGCGCCCGTGGCCACCTCCCACCCAGGTCTCTGTCCTCACCCAGCCATCCGAACCAGCGACCCCACTGGGTCTGCATCCCATCACCCTAACTGAAGGCTCAACAGGAGGGGCGTGTGTTTCAGCCTCGTCTGTGGCCTGTGTTTCTCGTCCCATCTCTGGAATGTCCGCTCCATGGGGCGATGTGTTACGCGCGTGGTGCCGGGCTCCCGGCGTCTAGAGCCGGGACACCTGCCAGACGGGACAGACCATCCCGTTTGCTTTAAAGGGACTGAGCACGGTTCCGAGCGCTGGACCAGAGAGAGCGAGAGCATGAGCCCGCCGGCCTTCCTGCCCGGGGCGGGGCTTGTTCTGGACACGCCCCTCCCAGGCCCGCCCCGTCCCAGGAGCCGCCCCCCCTTAGATTCCCCGGCTTTCTCTGCAGCTGTCTGCAAAACCCGGAGTGGCGGATCCCAGAGAGGGCGGAGGGGCGCCGCCCCTCGCGGCACCTCCCCGGCAGCCCTGGGCGCCGCGCCGGGCATGCTCAGTGCGCAGGGCCGCTCGGAGCTCTCGGAGGAGGAAGCTCGCGCGCTCCCGCTCTCAGGAGCCGCGGCCCGGGGCAGTGGGGGCCGCAAATAATGGAGCCTTTCACCAATGGTGAGTAGGCGCGGCCGGAGGGAGGCCGGGGCTGGGAGCCGGGCTCACCCGGGGCCCAGAGGGTCGTGGGGAGTCGTGACACGCGAGGGCGAGCTGCAGCCGCCTCCAGCGCAGGTTTCCTGCGAGAGGTTTTGCGGTGAGGGCGGGTGGTGCTGGTGTAGGGGACCCGGGGGGGAGGCTGTTGGAGGCCTGGGGGAGGGGGCAAGAGGCGGCAATCGCCAGGCTCGGGGGTCGAGGGCGGGGGTTGCTGGCGTGAAGGTCAGCGCCACCGCCCGTCCCGGGTGGGGACACCCGGTGTCCCGGACACCTCGCTCCTCTGCGCAGCCAGGTGGGCGAGCTGCAAAGTTTGGGCTGCGGTGCGCATTGGAGTGGGGGCGGCCGGGAAAGTTGGCACAGCTTGGGTTTGCCCCGAGTACAGAGTGGGCTTTGGGGCGGGAAGGGTTAACGGGCGGTCAAACCCTCAACTTGGGTGGCGCGCCCGGAGCTGTCCCCCTGCCCTTCGGCGAGTTGCCGGTGTGACTTTTTCTGATAGGGCTGGGTGGAGGGGTGGAGGCTTGTTAGGTTAATTCAGTGGAAGGTAGAGAAAAACTTGCAGAAAAGCTGGATCACCCCGGCTGGACGCCGGGGAGGTTCCTGCCCGCATTGCTGCTCTCCCCGTCTGTTGCGGAGGCATTCCGCAGGAGGTTCAAGCTTCCTCTCCCTGGCTCCCAATAAGATCGGTTTTTTTATTTTCAGTCGAGACTCATTAAATACCAAGGGACCGTCACGGTGATATCACAGTGTGACTTGAGGCGAGTGTCCAAAGCCGGAGCCTGCAGGAGGTTCGGCTAACAGCCACAGCTTTTTACTGACCGAAGGGAGCGAATCCATCCCACCCTCCTTAAAACCGTGGCTTTTGTTTGGACCACAAGTGCCGTGTAGGGGTGAGATGTCTTTCATTTTGCGGTGTTGAGTGTATAGATTCCCTTTTGGGGACAGAAAGTAGGAAAACTGCCAGCAAGGGAGAATTCACGCTGAAATGGGAGAGTTCAGTCTCCGAGTGGACATGTGTTTTCCTGCGGGTGGTTGGTTACTTAAGGTAGAGAGTTTGTCGCATTAATAGAAGGCAGAGTCTCCTCTGTTAGGGTGGGTCACTTGCCACCCGGGAGACAGAGACATTGTCCACTATGTCCCAAACCCGAGTCAGACTTTGTTGTATGCTGTGTTTCATCCCTGGGACTGCGAACTACTAATTATATTCTCCCCGTCCCTAATTCAGAATGCTTTATTCTACTGCCATCTTCCTGTCTGTACTGTTTAATTAGGTTTAATGATGACAGCTTTAATTCTGAATTTTCTCATTCAGGTTCTATTTGTAATTACTGAGGCTCTAAGAGTAGTCTGGTAAAGTTGGCAAAGAAAAATAAGGACGATTTGAGCTAAAAGGAAGCTTAGTATACAAAGTATACGTTTAATACAGATTCTTAAATCCTTTCCAGTGAGTATCCTAAGGCTTATCCTGTGTTCTAGGTAGAAAGCTTTGAGCTTCCGTGTTGGTAGGATTTTAAATGTGAAGTTTCCTCTAAATTCAAACAAACAAACAAAAAACTCCTCTCAACAAGGCTGAGTCACGCATTTGGTTAAGATTATTGCTAGCTGATTTGGTGAACCTGTGCCTGTAGAATTAAAGTACATTCTCAAGTCTTAAAGTTGGAGCCTTTTCTCCCATCTTAGAATAGTTTTAGAATATGTACCTCTGGATGTGAATATTTGCAAATTGTCATATTTCGACGGGCAATGAAAAAGTCCCAGAGAGGAGAATAAAAAAAAAAAGCAGTGCTTCAACTTTCGTATAGGAAATTGGATTTCTAATCCTTTCCTGTCTTACAGATTTTCAGAGTCTGTGCTGGAGATAGTTTAGTAGTGTATCATTTTAGTTAATGTAGTAATTACTCCTTGGAACCTTATCTAGCATCTTTTAGCAAGGGGAATAGAAACTAACATCTAAAGTCAACAAGAAATTGGTTGATTGGTTTAGTTGCTAAGTCGTGTCCGATTCTTTTGTGACCTTGAGGACTGTAGCCTGCCAAGCTCCTCTGTCCACGGGATTTCACAGGCAAGAATACAAGAGTGGGTTGCCATTTCCTTGTCCAGGGGATATTCCCGACCCAGGGATCAAACCCGGGTCTCCTAGATGGCAGGCGGATTCTTTATCACTGAGCCACCAGGGAAGCCTCAACAAGAAATTAGGTCCTAGCACTTTTCGGTGCTTTTTGGGTTTAAGGAAGGCTCGTTATTTTGGAACTTTTGAAGAATAGCTGTAGAATTTTCTATTGTCTTCAAACAGGACATGGTATAGTGGAAAGTACACTTATCTCTGTACTTAATCCTTTTGAGGGCAAAGAATATGTACATCTAATTCTCTCATAGGTCTCAGTGTTCTGGTGCAGAATATTTCATTACCCATAGAATTTATCATTGGAGGGTTTATCAAGTATGGCATGGGCTTTTGTTACACTTTCATTCTCTTTTAATAAAATTGTCACCACTTACACTTTGTCATATATCTCTATATGCGGAGAGAGGTGTGAGCGCTTATCGAAAAGTTTCAGTAAGTCGGGGCCGTGTATGTTTCAGTTAAAATCTTGTCAATGATTTCTCTCCCTGATAAGAGGTAAATTTGTAAAGGAGGCAAATTTAGTTTGTTTTGCTAATTTGGTTTTCAATACTCATCTATTCCAGTAAGGCCTTTTCTGTTTTCGGTGTTTTCTGTCAAAACTTGCTGCTGGTATGGCTCATTTTTCTTGGACCCTGCTCTCTACCTGCCAATAATGGATTTATTTGATGACCATCCTGTGTTAACCTGTCACTGCTGCAGTCCATTTAATATGCAGATCTCCAGAAAGGGCTTACAAGGAGAGACGTTATTGCCAAGAATTTCCATTTGGCTCAGGAGATATTTTTGGTGTTGCCCTTGGTAGGGACTGCTGACTATTGTGCTGAAGACAGGACATCCAGTCTGGCTTTGGATATTTGGTGCGTTTTCTTTTATGGGGAGAGGAATGTGCTGGACTAGTAGTCAAGGTTGGTTTGGTAGTAGCTATTATGTTCTGTTAGGCAGGTAGAAGTGAAACTATTCAGAAGCAGTGATTGCTGTATTACCAAAAACCAAACAAACAAAAAATAGAAACTCTGTAGGTCTTTTGATAAATGTACAGGGACTTCCCTGGTGGCTCAGAGGGTAAAGCGTCTGCCTGCAGTGCGGGAGACCCGGGTTCGATCCCTGGGTTGGGAAGATCCCCTGGAGAAGGAAATGGCAACCCACTCCAGTAGTGTTGCCTGGAAAATCCCATGGATGGAGGAGTCTGGTAGGCTACAGTCCATGGGGTCGCAAAGAGTTGGACACGACTGAGCGACTTCACTGTCACTAGGGCAAGCAATTATTTGATGACTGCCTCGTTTTATTTGTACTCACTTGCACATAAGATTATGGCATTTTAGAATAACTTAAATTTATGTTAAGGAATGTAGATACAGAGCTCACCCTCCGGATCTGATTCAGAAGGTCTGAAGTTGAGTCTAGGAATCTACACTTTATTTTTAGTGTACTAAAAGTATTCACCAGGAGGGAGCTTTTGAGAACTTTACTAGATAAGCAAATTCCATATGTGTGTGTGTGTCTATTTTTAAATGCTTTCTAGTTTGTGGTATGGCCCAACGTAAATCTCCAGAGGGTGGAAAAGCATTGATATTTTGAAGCCCCAGCACTGAAAACACAATTTAAATCGTTTTATTTTTCCCAAAGCCCCTAAGAATCACTTTAATACTACATCCTGGTATGTAATCTAACAAGGAGGGCTTTCCTGTCTTTATAAAACTGTTTTTGTTTTCAGATTGGCTTCCAAGTGAAAGTATTTCCCAGCTTCCAAAATGGGAAGTCAGGATAATGAATTAGATGTTCGTGAATTATAAGGCAGTATAAAATTGTGATTTCATCATTTTAATCTTACAAATAGCAGTTATCCTGTTAGGTATGTGCCTGTGTGTGCTCAGTCATGTCCAGCTCTTTGAGACCTCATAGCCTGCCAGGTTTCTCTGTCCATGGGATTTCCCAGGCAGGAATACTGGAGTGGATTGCTATTTCCTACTCCAATCCTACAGGTATGCATTTGTTTTTTAAAAAAGTATTTTTTAGCATTTGTTTAAAAAAAAAAAAGTTTTTTTAGCATCTATCTAAGCTCAGCTATGTGAGCTTACTGCACTGTATTCATTTGTAGTTTCTTTTGTTCTGAAATAACTTACCACATTGAGAAAAAACCTTTAAAATGGAAGATAATAGTTTACATGATAGGATATAAGTTAAATTCTGCTTTTACATTTCTGTCTTACATCTTTATTTCAGTTAAGGGAAATAGGAGTATATAGGATTTGAATATTAACATCATTTAGTAGTATAAGGTTGAGGCTGTAACTAGAAACCAGTCCAGCTGTTAACTGGAAAGCAGAGGTGAAAAAGTTCTGTACATGACAACTTCCCCAAAACAGTATCTTAAGACAAGATAAATATCATATTTTAGAAACTATTAGAACCAGTGATTATTATTTATCTGTAGATGATTCTTGAGAACTCAACTTGAAAGAGACAGAACCAGGAAGATTGGTTATAAGGAAATTATCATATAGAGAATGAGAACAGTGATTTCTTTCTCAGGAATCAGGCAAATACCATTTTTGGAATGCCTGTTTACAAGGAGATTTTCTGCTAGGCAGTTAGCAGAAGCCCCATAGACCTGCTATCAGTTAATGCTAACCTGATCCTAAATCAAGATGGTGGAAGAATAGGACAGGGAGACCATTATGATTATACAGTAGAAATGGCAAATAGATTCAAGGGATTAGATCTAATAGACAGAGTGCCTGAAGAACTATGGACGAGGTTCGTGACCTTGTACAGGAGGCAGGGATCAAGACCATCCCCAAGGAAAAAAAGAATGCAAAAAGGCAAATGGTTGTCTGACGAGGCCTTACAAATAGCTGAGAAAAGAAGAGAAGTGGAAGGCAAAGGAGAAAAGGAAAGATATAACCATCTGAATGCAGAGTTCCAAAGAATAGCAAGGAGAGAGAAGAAAGTCTTTCTCAGTGATCAGTGCAAAGAAATAAAGGAAAACCATAGAATGGGAAAGAGGAGAAGGCAATGGCAACCCACTCCAGTACTCTTGCATGGAAAATCCCATGGATGGAGGAGCCTGGCAGGCTGCAGTTCATGGGGTCACTACGAGTCAGTTACAACTGAGCAACTTCACTTTCACTTTTCACTTTCCTGCATTGGAGAAGGAAATGGCAACCCATTCCAGTGTTCTTGCCTGGAGAATCCCAGGGACGGGGGAGCCTGGTGGGCTGCCATCTATGGGGTTGCACAGAGTCGGACACAACTGAAGCTACCTAGCAGCAGCAGCAGCAGAGATCTCTTCAAGAAAATTAGAGATACCAAGGGAACATTTCATGCAAAGATAAGCACAGTAAAGGACAGAAATAGTATGGACCTAACAGAAGCAGAAGATATTAAGAAGAGGTGGCAAGAATTCACAGAACTGTACAAAAAGATCTTAATGACCCAGATAATCACAATGGTGTGATAGCTCACCTTGAGCCAGACATCCTGGAATATGAAGTCAAGTGGGCCTTCATAGTTCATCACTATGAACAAAGCTAGTGGAGGTGATGGAATTCCAGTTGAGCTATTTCAAGTCCTAAAAGATGATGCTGTGAAAGTGCTGCAGTCAGTATGCCAGCAAATCTGGAAAACTCAGCAGTGGCCACAGGACTGGAAAAGGTCAGTTTTCATTCCAATCCCAAAGAAAGGAAATGCCAAAGAGTGTTCAAACTACTGCAGAATTGCATTCATCTCACACGCTAGCCAAGTTATGTTCAAAATTATCCAAGCCAGGCTTCAACAGTACATAAACCGTGAACTTCAGAGGTTCAAGCTGGATTTAGAAAAGGCAGAGGAACCAGAGATCAAATTGCCAACATCCACTGGATCATCAAAAAAGCAAGAGAGTTCCAGAAAAACATCTACTTCTGCTTTATTGACTACACCAAAGACTTTGACTGTGTGGATCACCACAAACTGTGGAAAATTCTGAAAGAGATGGGAATACCTGACCACCAGACCTGCCTCCTGAGAAATCTGTATGTAGGTCAAGAAGCAACAGCTAGAATTGGACATGGAACAACAGACTGGTTCCAAATCGGGAAAGGAGTCATCAAGGCTGTATATTGTCACCCTGCTTATTTAACTTGTATGCAGAGTACATCATGTGAAATGCCGGGCTGGACGAAGCACAAGCTGGAATCAAGATTGCTGGGAGAAATATCAGTAACCTCAGATATGCAGATGACACCACCCATATGGCAGAAAGCGAAGAAGAAATGAAGAGACTCTTGATGAAAGTGAAAGAGGAGAGTGAAAAAGTTGGCTTAAAATTCAACATTCAGAAAACTAAGATCATGGCATCTGATCCCATTACTTCATGGCAAATAGTTGGGGAAACAATGGAAAGAGACTTTATTTTTTGGGGGCTCCAAAATCACTGCAGATGGTGACTGCAGCCATGAAATTAAAAGACACTTGCTTCTTGGAAGAAAAGCGATGACCAACCTAGACAGCATATTAAAAAGCAGAGACATTACTTTGTCCAAAAAGGTCTGTCTAGTCAAGGCTGTGGTTTTTCCAGTAGTCATGGATGGATGTGAGAGTTGAAGTCTAAAGAAAGCTGACCACCAAGAATTGATGTTTTTGAACTGTGGTGTTGGAGAAGACTCTTGAGAGTCCCTTGGACTACAAGGATATCAAACCAGTCCATCCTAAAGGAGATCAGTCCTGGGTGTTTATTGGAAGGACTGATGCTAAAGCTGAAACTCTTTGGCCACCTGATGAGAAGAACTGACTCATTGAAAAGACCCTGATGCTGGGAAAGATTGAAGGCGGGAGGAGAAGGGGATAACAGAGGATGAGATGGTTGGATGGCATCACTGACTCGATGGACATGAGTTTGAGTAAGCTCTGGGAGTTGGTGATGGACAGGGAGGCCTGGCGTGCTGCAGTCCATGAGGTTGCAAAGAATCGGACATGACTGGGCAACTGAACTGAACCTCAATAAGAGAAAAGAAAGGGAATAGTCTAGTCTTGTTTTCATGCTAATATGAAAATAATAGAATATGGAAGTTAAAAAAGCAGTAAAACTTGGGACAGTTTTCTAATTATTAAATAAATGAATAAAGTGAATAAAGTGAAAGTTGCTCAGTTGTGTCCAACTCTTTGTGACCTCATGGACTGTAGCCCACTAGGGTCCTCTGTCCATGGAATTCTTCAGGCTGGAATACTGAAGTGGGTTGCCATTCCCTTCTCCAGGGGATCTTCCCTACCCAGGAATCAGACTCAGGTCTCTTGCATTGCAGGCAGATTGTTTACCAACTGAGCCACCAGGGAAGCTCACAAAATTCACTAGTTTTAAACAATGGTTGGAATAAGATTTTAAAAGGCTTTGTTCCCCTTTTTTTTCCCTTTTGTTTTCAGGATTAGAGATGGTCTAGATAAGTGATCAGGAGAGCTCTGGCCTCAAGGTACAGGCGGAGTTACTTCCTCAGGGCAAGAATTCTTAAAGAGATACTTTTTTTTTTTTTTTTTTTCTTCAAGCTTTCTCTGGAGTCCAGAGAATATTGTGACCACGTTGTCAAAAATCGTATTTATCAGTGTTCGATTGTCTTTGTAACCTGTTCATATAACATTTGTCAGCAGTAAGTTTACATTTCTATTGATTAACACTCCTGTTAGGAAACAGCAGCATTCTGACCCTCTCTGTGAAAACATTAGGAGATTGAAATACAGAGAAGTCTAGCCAGAGTTACCCCAGAAGTTGGGATGGAGCTGGATCAAGCCTGTGGTTCTTGGCACTTGAAGTGAGGACAGTGCAGCCATATTCTGTTAATTAGTTACCTCATGTCTTGAAAACTGTAGGAGGTTGGAGCTGGAGCTAATGCTACTACACCTTTCCATAATTTTGGAGCGACCTGAGAAACAGTGTTTTTTTAATTTGAATTCCTGGATTTGTACCCTTTAAGAGTATTCACAGAAAAGTAGGAATGAAAAATGAGGAAAATTCTGGAGCCCACGGTGGTTCAGCTCCGTTTTTATCTAGCGGTTTTTATAGAGAAGGCTGCTCATTGCCCTGGTATTTCTGTGCAATAGATATGGGTTTCTGTGTCTATGGAAGAGTAGTCAGGATTCTCCTGTAACCCGATTCACTATTGTAATGTTTGTGATTATTCCTGGGAGTGCCTGTAAGACTCTGAATCCAAAGATCTTAAGGGGAAATTGGGACTTAGGAGAATTAGTCATGAAGATGAGCGGTATATGGAGATTTAAGGTAAGGAGGAATCGAAAAGGCAAAATGGTCAATACCTTGACCCTTGCAAGTCTTTGGCTTAGAAATGAATCTCTTCTGGAGAGTAGGACACACTTGTGTGAGGCTGAAAGGCAAGAGTTGGGCTTGTAAAGAAAGGTGAAGCAGGTGGGTCTGGTTGGACAAAAGCAATTGAGGAGAGAGGGGATGAATGAGTTAAGGCTGGCGTTTGAGGGATGGCAAAAAAACATTTGCCATGAGTTTAATCATACTGTGTATTTTTCTAGTCAGAAAAGTCACAGTTGCTTGTAAGTTAGTGTTGTTCGCTTTCCTGAATGTTTCAGATCTCAAGAAGAAGAAACTATAAAGAAGGCTAGTGACTCATTGACCCACCATGGGATGATCATGGTGGCAGTCGCTATTCTTTATTGACTGCTTTTGACTCACCTTTGTACCGCTGCTTACGGTAGAACAATGAATCAATTAAAAAAAAAAAAATCCAACCTTCGCATCTAAAAAAGACTAGGAGGAAATCAGTTCCAAATAAAGAAAATTGAGTCTTCCAAGGGAATTTGAAAAAATGGTGCAGAATCAAGTTCAACTGTCGAAGACCCTCTGAAGCTCTTTTCCTTAATGAATGTCGTCCCAGGCTTTTCTGCCACATAGTTCAAGAGTGTGGTCATCAAAACAGAACTCCGGCCAATTGTCTGGACTTCTGTAGATGACGGGATTAGATGGTCAAGAGTCTTCTCCAGGCCTCTGTGCTATTTGGGGAGGCCAAAGCCGGTGATCTGGGAAGAAGGGTGTTTAAGGAGGTGTTCCGATGTTTCTAACAGGGGAGAGAGCTTCGTAAGCTGGGAGAACAGGAGAATGGGAAATCCAGTGAGAGAACTGGACCCCTGAGGATTGGGTGTGTTTCTTTGCTCCCTGGATCTCACAAGCAGATGATGACTGGGCTGTGTGGCAGCCCCTTTTGTCTGTTTGCCAGATTCAACTGCCTCGGGTGTCCTTCGGTGCCATAGAGGAACTTTCTGGTGGGCAGGAAGGTTTGGGTCATGGTATTCCTCACAGCTGAAATTGTTATTTTATAAGATTTAAAACAGTTGTTAGAATACTCATCACTTCAACACCATTACACCATTTCAGAGTTCTCTTTGATAGAGAAATGGAGTTTAATGGGAGTGATTAAAGAGAGCTAAGTGTGATTTGAAGACAGAAGTAGTACATTTGTCTAGTTTCTTCTTGTCCCATAATTGTCAAAAGGGTTAAGTAAGACCACTGGGACTTGATGGGTATCCTGGGTATATCAAGTTGATGCCCATAAGTTTGGGCTGGTTTCCCATTATACTTTTAGCAGTAGTTTTTCTGCTTTTTAAATGCTTAATACCTAAACCTTTTGGGCCACTGATACTGTCCTTTTAGTATGTAGATTTGATGCCTAGATTAAGAAAACAACTCAGACTGAGCATAGAGTGTTGAGTGTTTGGGGAAATAAGAAATGCATTGCCATTTAAAATAGCAGCCTCACTTCGATCAGCATTCATACAGGCTTCCCAGAGACTTCGTAACTTTTTGTTTAGAGGAAGCACACAGAAGAATAATTCAATGTAGGAAGGAAGGTCAATGTAGGAAGGAAGGTCTTCTTGGAAGGAAAGTTATGACCAACCTGGACAGCATATGGAAAAGCAGAGACATTACTTCGCCCACAAAGGTCCGTCTAGTCAAGGCTATGGTTTTTCCAGTATGGATGTGAGAGTTGAACTATAAAGAAAGCTGAGTGCTGAAGAATTGATACTTTCAAATTGTGGTGTTGGAGAAGACTCTTGAGAGCCCATTGGACTGCAAGGAGATCCAACCAGTCCATCCTAAAGGATATCAGTCCTGGGTGTTCATTGGAAGGACTGATGTTGAAGCTGAAACTCCAATACTTTGGCCACCTGATGCAAAGAGCTGACTTAGAAAAGACCCTGATGCTGGGAAAGATTGAGGGCAGGAGGAGAAGGGGACGACAGAGGATGAGATGGTTGGACGGCATCACTGACTTGATGGACATGAGTTGGAGTAAACTCCAGGAGTTGGTGATGGTTGGGGTGGGGGGCGGAGCTTGGCGTGCTGCAGTCCATGGGGTCACAAAGACTTGGACACGACTGAGTGACTGAACTGAACTGACATGAACTGAAGCACATGTTCACTAAAGTGTGGCTAGCCTTGGGTGTGCTTGTTCATTACAGTGGGATGCTATTGAGATAAAGACTTGAAGAATTCATGCATAGAATCTTTTCTTGACAGTTAATCAAGTGACAATGACTATTGGTAGAAAAAATGTGGTTTCAGTCCCTGATTTATAATCACTATTTTTTTTTAAATAGGTTAATGAAAATCAAATTGATCCTCAGTAAGTTGTATTTTCATGGCAAAGTTTTTGCTATAGATTTGGTCCTTTCATTTACCTTGTGTTTTATCAGTCTGATGGAAAAATATTTCAGAGAAATATCAGCAAAGTAAGTATTAGTTCAAATCCATCTGAGATCATGTCTAGCAGATTTATTCACCAACTGAGGTATTCTCTAACTCACAGGCAATGTTTATAAGAACATTAGAGTTCTTATAAATTTCTTCTGCAAATCTCATGCAGTGATATGCGTTCTCTGTTAAATCACTCAGAGGTGTTTCTTATGCCTAATGCCATTTTTAAAATAAGGAATTAAATGCAGTTAATATTTTTTGAAACAACATTTAGGTAGTTGAAATTAAAAACAAGCTTTTTAACTTTAGATCTTATAAGGTTTGTAACTTTGCCTGAGAGATTAATGAACATAAATATTTAGTCATCATTGACATTTTCAATTACTTTTTATAGCTAAATCTCTCAAAGAGGTACCTTGAGGATTGTCAAGGACTGTGGGACCTTTGTTATGAAGAAAGATTTTTAGAAACATTTTGTAAAATAAAGATTATGTTTGATTGGGGAACAAGTTTGATACAAATATAAATATTAGGATAAAATAAGTTAGCCTAGAAAACGGAGAAGGCAATGGCACCCCACTCCAGTACTCTTGCCTGGAAAATCCCATGGATGGAGGAGCCTGGTGGGCTGCAGTCCATGGGGTCGCTAAGAGTCGGACACGACTGAGCAACTTCACTTTCCCTTTTCACTTTCCCGCATTGGAAAAGGAAATGGCAACCCACTCCACTGTTCTTGCCTGGAGAATCCCAGGGATGGGGGAGCCTGGTGGGCTGCCATCAATGGGGTCACATAGAGTCGGACACAACTGAAGCGACTTAGCAGCAGCAGCCTAGAAATGGAAAAGAAAATTGAAAATTAAACTAAAATAATAATATTTTTCTCCACAAGGATATTGGTTAACTTTTAAGTGACCACAATGGCATATCTTTATGTGAATCTGATCATTGTCATAATAATAAATAGAAGGATAAAGGAACTAATTACTCTTCATATGCTGAACTGTTGGTCTGTGTTTTCAGTCCATGGAATATGATGTTACACTGATAACTTGATGCTTTTTGGTGTCCTCTAAGCCAGAGTTGTTTAACTAGATTATTTCCGATGTGGAACTGACAAATATTTTTGAGTGCTGGCTTTTCAGTAGAACTAAATGGTGGTTATTATAACCTTGTAAATTATTATAAATTTTCTGTTTTCTCTTGGTTGTATATTAATGCATAGCAACCGGAGAAAATAAATGCAGAAATATATAGGACAAAAACTTTGTGGAAGATGAGTGCTTTGAGCTTAATTCTGTTTTATTGAAACCAGGGAGTGATGGGCTTCAAACCTACTTAATTACTGTCTTCTCTTTTTTTGTTATTATTTTCCTTTTTAATTTCATTTTGGATTTTTTCCTGTTTACATCATGCTCACAGTTTTTCTTCATCTCTTATTTTTATCACCCAAGACTAAAAATATAACAAACCAAAATTAGTTTTCCATGTCTCCTTGCTGCGTTCTTCTACTGGGGAGTCAGGAGTGGGTCAGAGAAGACTGTGAATGTTTGAGTACAGATTTTCTTGCATACTGTTTTAAACTGCCTCAATTAACAAGTATTTTTTAAATTAGTGTTTGATACATTCCTACTTCTCTCTTTCTAAAAAGATAACCCTCTTCAAATAAATACCTTCACCGTATGCTTACTTGTTCCAAGCTTTATTCTTAAAGTTGGAGTACAACTATGAATGCAGAATGGTCTCTGCCTTTGAGGAGCTTATATTCTAGCAGAGTTAATTTTTTTTTTTTTTAAGGTATACAGATGCACAAATCAGTACATGCCCTTCAAAAACTTTCAGACTTTGAGAAGGCCAGGTCCCATCCCACACCACTTTCCTTACATACATTTGGTTTGTACTTTTATTTTTTCATTTTAGAGATCTCTCCGTGAATCTACCTCATTTTGTAAGACTACTGTGTAGTATGTTGTAATGGTGAAGAGCAGTCAGACCGCTCCTTTTAAATCCTGGCTCCTCACTCACTAGTTCTGTGATTCTTATCTACGGATGTTACCAAGAGGTTTTAATATCTTTAGATAAAACACTAAAATATGTACAGTAACTCAAAACATTTTCTTATATTCACCGAAGTTTAAGATATGGGGGGTGGTTTGGCATATTCCGGGCTTCCCTGGTGGCTCAGCTGGTGAAGAATCCACCTGCAATGCGGGAGACCTGGGTTCGATCCCTTGGTAGGGAAGATCCCCTGGAGAAGGGAAAGGCTACCCACTCCAGTATTCTGGCCTGGAGAATTCCATGGACTACACAGTCCATGGGGTCGCAGAGTCCGACAAGACTGAGCGACTTTCACTTTCACTTGGCATATTCCAGCCATAGTGAGATTTTGAAAATTGGGGAACATGTATTTCTTACATCTTGTTTTAGTAACATTAAAGACTTGAGGCTACTATAGGAGAGGATTCTTTCCAATTCATATTTATTAATAATGATTACACATTTGTGACACTTTCAGGGAAGTGTTGTCTAAGAGAGAAGACCTGTTCATTTCTACATCCTGTTTAATTCTGGCTTAGGTGTGTTTTTCCGGTTCCTGCAGGCAAATGTTATACATAACACCTCATTATTCGTACAAGTAGAACTTGTTTCATTCAGTCTTAGGTGTTTTATAAAATATATATATATATATTTTTTTTTTTTTTTAATCTATTAGGTGGGGGTTGAAATAGTGAGGAATTAAAGACCAAAAGGGCATAGAGGGCATAGTGTTAGCATGAGAGTATAGGATAAGGGAACTTCATTTACTGACAGTGAAGCCTGTGTATATCATAGATGTCAGGAATGCAAACAAAGATGTCTATAGTTTAATAGGTATTTAAGTTCATACCTATGTTGTTATGTATCCTCACAGGAAGCGTACTAAGAAGCTGGTTTTACTAGTGAATTTGTATTTCTGCTAGTGACTGTGACACTTATTTTACTGTTATTTTTTTGCTAACTAAATGTAACTTGGCAGCAGCTTTTGGCTCTGAGAATCTATTTTGAATTATGGCAGTTACCTCCTTACTTCATCCCTGCCAGGAGTCTCTAGATCTGTGTTTATCTGTTTTTTCTCGTAAGGACAATATTTTGAACTTCTGAAACATAGTTTTTATCTGTTTTTTCTCGTAAGGACAATATTTTGAATTTCTGAAACATAGAAGGTAGTGATTTTCATCAAACAGCAAGGTGAACGATGTAAGGAATAATACTTAGAGTGTTTGGTGGCCACGTGAGTGGACTGCATGGGAACAGAGTGGAGGAATTCCTCACTGTGAGCTGTAATTGCCCCTGGGATGCCTCAGGGTTAAGAAGATAGCGTTTTCCCACAGGAGTAAGTTATCGGCGTCCACATTTATTCCCAGGGATGCTCACAGAAGTATAAGGTATGTTATGAAAGCAGAAATACCACTTGTCTAGGGTTCGTTTTCTCAGTGGTTCAAACCACATTTCAAGTTCTGTGTGAAGAACGTACATGCTTGTTCAGCCAGGAACCATCAGTTATGTTTAACAGATAAAAACACAGTTTTCTTGTATTTGGTTCCTACTAGAGTTTGGAGAAGGAAATGGCAACCCACTCCAGTGTTCTTGCCTGGAGAATCCCAGGGACGGGGGAGCCTGGTGGGCTGCCATCTATGGGATCACACAGAGTCAGACATGACTGAAGCGACTTAGCAGCAGCAGCAGCAGAGTTTGCATCTAATGTGGTGCTTCCTATGTATTAGTTCAGTAAATGTTAATCTGAAACTAATATTACATCAGACAACCTCTAAAACATTTAGATAAGAACTTTGCTTTGTGCTCTTTTTTCTTTTAAAAAAATTATTTTGATTGGAGGATAATTACCATATAATACTTTTGATGGTTTTTGCCATATATCAACATGAATCGGTCGTAGGTATACATGTGTCCCCCCATCCTGAGCCCCCCTCCCACCTCCACCCCGCTCTATCCCTCTGGGTTGTCCCTGTGCTCTTTTAATTTAGAGGGTTTTTAAATTTTTTTTCAAGTAACATTGAATTTCAGTGCCTCTCCTTTTTCTATAAATATCTCTATAACAGAGTAATTTCAAGTCACTTTTTTTTGAATATTCTTATCAATTTTCATTCAGCTTCCCTTACCACTGAAATGCATTTTGAGCACTTGCTGTGTTTCAGCACTTACTGTGAATGTGCTTTGTACAGGGAAGATAGTGCCAAATGAGACATGGTCTCTGTGTTTGAGGAAAGACGATGCTGAGAGGGAGGGAGTCTCTTACTCTGAAGCATTTTTAAAATCAAAATGTAAGACTGATCCAACAT
The DNA here is from genome assembly GCF_027580195.1 of Bos mutus. Lineage (NCBI taxonomy): Eukaryota > Metazoa > Chordata > Mammalia > Artiodactyla > Bovidae > Bos > Bos mutus. The sequence continues at coordinate 27,616,709 of NC_091623.1, forward strand.
TTTCCTCCCTCATCCTTTTCATCTGCTGGGCCTTTCTCACAGCTGGAGAGCTGCTGTGGATTTGAGACCACAGTGGTTCAGTTAAATGAGTTTCTTTTCCTGCAGGGCTGTAGGGCCTGCTGACCGACCTGCCACTGGGGTATTTTGCCCTTCGTTAGAGAGCCTCTGAAACAATTCCCAAGCCAGTTAGATTTGACTTTAAAAAAAAAAAAAAGGAATTTCCTGGATTGGTAAGAGGCATGAACGGGTCTTGCATAAGCCTTCCTGTGACCCTCATGGAAAGAGTAAAGGAGGTGAAACCGTATCATAGCTGTCAATCTTAGAGCCATTGAGAGGTGGGGCTCTCTTAACATAATAGCTAACTGTATGAGTTAGTTACAGTATGAACTGAGATATGAAAGCATGAATTTTAGACCTGACACTAACCAATAGGAAAAAAATGTGGTTGTTTCTGTCCTGACACTAATCAAAGGAGAAAAAGAAAAAAAAAAAAAGTAGGTGACATCTTGAGAATAACAACACTTCAACATTTCCTTAGTGTCCACATAGCATCAGTTATGGTGTGTGAGCTGCAGGTATCTATTCAGTGTCTCCTTCTCCCATTTTCACCCTCTTACTCGGTATATTTATGGATGCTCATATGGAAACAGTATGCAGGCAGGGTACCACAGACGGGGTGTCTAAAGTCCCACAGACTGGGTAGCTTAGCAGAAATTTTCTGAGAGTGTGAAGGTTAGGAGTTCAAGTGGAAGGTGCTGGCGTGGTTGGTTTCTGATGAGAGGCTCTTCCTGGCTTGCAGATAGATGCTGGCCTCCTTGCTGTGTCCTCGCGTGGCCTTTCTTCTGCACGTACAGAGGGAGCTCTGTGTCTTCCCCTTATAAGAACGCCAGTCCTTTCAGCCCTGCTCCTGTGACCTCATTTCACTTTAATTACCTCCTTAAAGGCCCTATCTCCCAACACATCTCACTGGGGATCTGTGCTCCAGTATATGAAGCTGGGGACGGCAGGAGGAACTGCTCAGTCCATCACGGGCCGCCTTCACTTTGGATAATCTTGTACACCATCGGGTGAAGAAGACTTGTTGTTTCACAGTGACAAATTATTAAAGGCTACATTCCTACCTGAGGATGCTCAAATGAGCATATGTAGTTAAATTCAAGATTTTTTTTTTTTTGAACCCAGGAATCCAGGGTGGTCTAAAACCCCATGTCCCTTCCTGCCCTCCTTTGGAGTGATTCAGACCTTCTGCACTTTCCTTACTTTATGTGTTTACTCTGTGTGCTTTTTCCAGCAGTATACTGAGACTTGCATGCATGAAGATGCAAGATGTCTGAAGAGTTTGGGGATTTTTTTCTTCATCTTTGAAGGCAGTGTTACTCTTCTTAAACTAGGACCCCTAGGACCCCTTTTATACTCTAAAAAATTATTGTGGACCCCTAAGAGCTTTTGTTTATGTGGATTATATCTCTCAATACTCACTGTGTTAGAGATTAACACTGAAAGATTTTTTTAAAAAATTAATATTTTTCATAATGACAACGAAAACCTTTTACATATTAACATAAACAACATATTTAATTTCCCAAAACAGAAATATTAGTGAGAGGCATTATTTTGCATTGTTGCAATTTTTTTTAATGTCTGCCAGAATAGAATACAACTGGATTTTTAGATTTGCTTCTGTGTTCAGTGTGTTATATAAAGTGTCATATAGGCTAGGGAAATCTCCATGGTACACTCATGAGAGAATGAGTGTGAAAACTGAAATAACATTTGATTATGAAAATAGTTTTACCCTTGAAGACCTGCTGAGAGAGTATCAGAAATTCCCAGTGGTACCCGTACTGCATCTCGAGAACTGTTACTCTGCACGTTAAACCTGTCTTCGGTAGAGACTGGAGAGGAATATCTTAGGAATACCTTTTATACAAGGTAGAAAGTGGAGCTGTTGGAATTGGGTAGCGAGTTTCTGAAGCAAGATCTAGGTCACAGGAGAAGGAAATGGCCTAGCTAGGCATATCCGACAAACCACACATCAGATGCCTTTGTTATCTGATTATTCTACAGTCATTTATTTCATCTCTGGATAGTTGTAAGCTCGGGAAGACACAGAATTATTTAAAATTCTTAAATTAGCTTTAAAAATAATTACTGATTTTTTAATCTGTTCTGTGTTTATACCTGAAAGGTTTTCTTCTTTATTATTAAAAAATGAAAACGACTTTATCGTTATTTTTTGACAGTTGCCAAACTGTGATGTTCTACTTGGAGCAGTCATTTTACACATATTAGTTCCTGCCAGGCCTATTTACTGAAGTATAGTTGGTTTACAATATTGTATGCAGCAAAGTGATTACGTTATGTATGTATACATCCATTCAGTTCAGTTCATTTCAGTCACTCAGTCGTGTCTGACTCTTTGTGACCCCATGAACTGCAGCACGCCAGGCCATCCTGTCCATTACCAACTCCCAGAGTCCACCCAAACCCATGTCCATTGAGTCGGTGATGCCATCCAACCATCTCATCCTCTGTTGTCCCCTTCTCCTCCAGCCCCCAATCCCTCCCAGCATCAGGGTCTTTTCAAATGAGTTAGCTCTTCGAATGAGGTGGCCAAAGCATTGGAGTTTCAGCTTCAACATCAGTCCTTCCATTGAACACCCAGGATTGATCTCCTTAAGGATGGACTGGTTGGATCTCCTTGCGGTCCAAGGGACTCTCAAGAGTCTTCTCCAACACCATGGTTCAAAAGCATCAATTCTTCAGCACTCCGCTTTCTTTATAGTCCAACTCTCACATCCATACATGACCACTGGAAAAACCATAACCTTGACTAGACGGACCTTTGTTGGCAAAGTAATGTCTCTGCTTTTTAATGTGCTGTCCAGGTTGGTCATAACTTTCCTTCCAAGGAGCAGGCATCTTTTAATATGTATACATACACACGTATATACACATTTCTGATTATTTTCTATTATAGGTTATTATAAGATACCAAGTATCGTTCCCTGTGCCATGCAGTAAATCCTGTAGTTTATCTGTGTTATGTAGTCATGTGTGTCTCTTAATCCCATACTCCTAATTTATCCCTGTTCCCATCCTCCCTTTTCCTTTTCAGTAATCATAAATTTGTCTCCTATGTCTGTGAGTCTGTTTCCGATTTGTAAATAGATTCATTTGTGTTATTTTTTAGATTCCACATGTGAATGATATGTAATACTTGTCTTTCACTGTCTGACTTACTTCACTAAGTATGATGTTCTTCAGATCCACTCATGTTGCTGCAAATGGCAATATTTCATTCTTTTTTATGACTAAGTAATATATATATGTGTGTGTGTGTGTGTATCCACCACATCTTCTTAAACTAGTTGTATGTTGATGGGTACTCTGGGTTTTAACAAGCTGTCTCTTTCCCAAAACCCTCTGCCTCCAACATTCAATAATATGGGTATATCATTTATCTTCTGAGACCTTTGGTGAATTCTTAGACTTACTTTAATTTTGATGAACTAAAGGCCTATAAGTTTATAAGTTCAATTATTTTTTTTCTACTTGTCCTGATCTATTGAATAATAGAAAATCCTTTGTCCCATGCCTGTCCTGCTATAAAATGATCTAGACCTTTAAGAGAACTAGAATCAACCCTCTTTTTCCCTCTGGGTTCTTTGGGGCTGTGAATGACTGGGATTGATCTACTTAAATTGTCTTGCCCTTCAAAAAATATCTGCATGCCTATGTTCACAGCAGCATTATTTATAATTGTGAAGACGCGAAAAACACCCTAAATGTTCTTCTGTGGATGAATGGATAAAGAAGTTGTGGAGTGTGTGTGTGTGTGTGTGTGCGCACATGTATGTATGTATATATGCATATAATATATGTACCTATATGTATGTGTGTACACACGCACACACACAATGGAATATTATTCAGCCATAAAAAGAGGACATCCTACAATTTGCAACAACATGAATGGACCTAGAGGCTAGGTGAAAGAAGTCAGAGAAAGACATATTTTGTATGATCTCACTTATATATGGAATCTTTAAAAAAAACAAAAACAAAAACCCGTGCACAAACACACATCAAACTCAAAGAGATCAGATTTGTGGTTATCAGAGGTGAGGGTTTCAGAGGGGAAGTTGGAGAAAGTGGACAAAAGATACAAACTTCTGTTTGTAAGGTAAATAAGTACTGTGGGTGTAATGTGCAACGTGATGACTGTAGTTAAGACTGCTATATGATTGGAAAGTTGTTGAGAGAGTAGATCCTACGAGTTGCTCATCACGAGACATGTTTTTCTTTTTTTAAAATTACATCTACATGAGATGATGGATGTTAACTAAACCTATCGTGGTAATCATTTCACAATATGTGTAAATCAAAACATCATACTATACACCTTAAATTTATACAGTGATGTATGCCAGTTATTTCTTAATAAAACCCGTGGGTGGCGGGGGAGAAACTGTCTTCTCTTGCCCTACTCCACAAATAAGACATATGGTGAACTGTGATGAGATGTAAACAGGTACACGCTGGCATCTACATGTTGAGTTAAGCCAAGTGAACTAGAGTTCTGTGAAAGATCCCTCACCTACTCATTCAAAGTACCTTGAAATACTTCCTAACATTATAGAGAATTTAGCCCATCACTGTGTTGGTGTTTATAGTGTCAGGAGTATTTTTTAACAGAAGACCTTCATGGTTCCTTTGGGTAAGTGGACAAGAAATAATTGTGGAACAAAGGCTGAGAGTGTGCAGTAATTGTTCAAGTGAATAGCCTCTCAGATTGGTCTTTGTGTGATTAAAATCAGAGTACTGTAATGGTGCATATTCCTGATACTTGCTGTTATATTTTTTAAACTTAGAGTCAAAGCCAAACAAAATACTCCCTTCCTTCCTAGGCAACCACTAATCTGTTTTCTCTCATTATAGATTAATTTACATTTTCTAGAATTTTATATAAATGGAATTATACAGATTTTACATAAATGAAATCATGCACTGTTGTTTAGCCTGGGTTCTTTCACTCAGCGTAATTGTTTTGAGACTCATCCAAGTAATATCAGTAGTTCCCTTTTATTTATTTTTGCCTTTTTTTATTCATTTTTTATTCCATTTTATGGATATACTATAACTTGTTTATCCATTCAGGTCTTAATGGACATTTGTTTCCAGTTCGGGGTTAATATAAGTCTCCCTTGATTTCTGAAGTAAAAGTCTTTATGTAGGCATTTGTTGTTTCTCTTGGGTAAATACTTAGGATTTGATTGGTTGGGTCTTCTGGTTGCTGTATGTTTCAACTTTTTAAGAAACTGCCAACAAGTTTCCGAACTGGTTTTACCACTTCACATTTCCATCAGCAGTGTATGATAATGCTTATTCTTCACATCCTTGCCAAAATTTAGTGTGATTAACCTTTTTAATTTAGCCAATCCGATCAGTATGTAGTGATATATCTGTGGTTTTAATTGGCCTTCCCTGGTGACTACTGATGGCATGAAGTTCAGCATGTTTGCATTTTTTTTTTTTGCCATTAGTTCATCTTCTTTTGTGAGGTGACTGTTCAGATCTTTTGCCCACTGTTTTGAATTGTAAGAGTTCTATATGTCTTTTGGATACTAATATATTTGTGTAATATATGTAACATGTGTATCATATATATTGCACAAACATATATAATGGTTCCATGTATATAAAAACACTAAAGACTATTGTTTTCTGGTCTTCACTGTTAAGAAATCCATTGTATTTGAATTGTTGTGACTCTTGTGTGTAAGATTGTATTTGAATTGTTGTGACTCTGTGTGTAAGATGGAGAAGGCAATGGCAACCCACTGCAGTACTCTTGCCTGGAAAATCCCAGGGACGGGGGAGCCTGGTGGGCTGCAGTCCATGGGGTCGCAAAGAGTCGGACACGACTGAGCGACTTCACTCTCACTTTTCACTTTGATGCATTGGAGAAGGCAATGGCAACCCACTCCAGTATTCTTGCCTGGAGAATCCCAGGGACGGGGGAGCCTGGTGGGCTGCAGTCCATGGGGTCGCAAAGAGTCGGACACGACTGAGCGACTTCACTCTCACTTTTCACTTTCATGCATTGGAGAAGGCAATGGCAACCCACTCCAGTACTCTTGCCTGGAGAATCCCAGGGACGGGGGAGCCTGGTGTAACATGTAGCTTTTTATTTTCCAGCTAGTTTCAGGTTTTCCTTCACTTTTGGTTCTAGCAGTTTGTTTCTTCGCTTGGTTTTCTTTGGACTAAATATTTTTTGATGTTCATTGAACTTCTTGAGTCTGTAAATTTGTGTTTTTTACCATATTTACAAAGTTTTGGGCTGTGGTTTCTTTGGATAATTGTTTTGCCCAGGTATTTTTTTTTTCCCCCTGTAATTCTGGGACTCCAATTACATACGTGTTGTTAGTTCTTTTGTACCTTTGAGGCACTCCTCACTTTTTTTTTCTCAATTCTTCTTCTTCTCTCTGTTTCAGATTGAATGATTTCTGTTTACCTTTAAGAAATGTTTGTTGTCTGATATGAGAATCATAATGAATATTGACCTTCAGCTGAACTTTTAATCCCCTAAAAAATAGCTGGAGTAAACAGCTACAGTGAAACTTGGTTCAGTGAATAAAACTAAAATATAGGTTTAAAAAATATCCATTAGAGTATGATTTGTTGTAAACTGTTGTTAATTGAAATGCGTTTTTGAGCAAATTGGCCAAATTATGCAGATAATATTGGTATGCAGGTATTATTTCCTATAAAGGTACTTTTATCATCCAGGACACTGAGTTCTATTTCCCATCAAGCTTCAGTGCAGTCATTTTTCCCCAAGGATGACCATATGTTGCGTCTGGTCTTTGTAAGAGGACCAGAAAGTAGCAAAATGTATTAGAAATATTTGCATCAAAAATTTTTTAAAAATTTTAGTAACGTTTCATCACTTAGCCAGAAAAAGTGTGTGTTAGTAATTATAGATTCTCTCATCCCTAGTTATCATGTTTTACTGTACCAGGATTTAACTAGTACCACGGGGAAAAAAAGAAATAGCAGATATATTTTTTCAAAAAATCAACTACAATTATGACATGAGAAATTTCTCTAAAAATGTAATTTTTCAGTTGTGTCTGATCTCTGTTTTGTCTGACATCAGGATGAAACCATGTTGCTCAGTCTCAAACTGTCAGCTTGTCTCTTTCTTTCAGTGACTTTTATATTCCTCTTTGGGCTTAAAGTATTGAGAATTCATTTTATTGTAAAATGTAAAAACTCATTTTTAAGAAGCATGTTCTCTTTGTGCTTTTTAAAGGAAGAAAAGGATATCTGGATTAGAATAATAACTTGTAGCATCTTGTAGACTTTTTATTTTAGTTGATGAGTGCTTGGACAATGTTAGGATGTTCTATTACCTAAAAAGGACTCATTAAAAAAAAAATATGTACCACAGTGCAAGAACAAATGACTTCTCAGAGGTTGCTTAACCATTTCCTCTAAGTCTGAGAAAGTGGTTGTTTTCAAAATCACCCAGCTGAATTTGGGTAGAACTAAACTTAGCTGAGCAGTTCGGTGGGTTAAACTCACTTACTGTTTCACTTCCATCTTCCTGTAAAGAAGTTAAAGTTTAAAAATTAAAAAAAAAAAAAGCTTTTTGGTTCCAGTCATTTTTACTAGCCAGCTGACTGGACAAAAGTTCATTATTTTCTCTGTAAAACATAATAGGTTTAAAGGGTCTCTAAGAAAGCATCACTTCATGGTAAATAGAAGAGGACAAAGTGGAAGCAGTGACAGACTTTATTTTTTTGGGCTCCAAAAGCACTGCTGACAGTGAGTGCAGCCATGAAATTAAAAGACACTTGCTCCTTGGAAGAAAAGCTATGACAAACCTAGACAGCATATTAAAAAGCAGAGACATCACTTTGCTGACAGAAGTCTGTATAATCAAAGCTGATTTTTCCAGTAGTCATGTACAGATGTGAGAGTTGGACCATAAAAGAAGGCTGAGAGCCAAAGAATTGATGCTTTTGAAATGTGGTGTTGGAGGAGACTTGAGAGTCCCTTGGACAGCAAGGAGATCAAACCAGTCCATCCTAAAGGAAATCAACCCTGAATGTTCATTGGAAGGACTGATGCTGAGGCTGAAGCTCCAATACTTTGGCCACCTTGTGTGAAGAGCCTACTCACTGGAAAAGACCCCAGTGCTGGGAAAGATCAAAGGCAAAAGGAGCAGAGGGCTGCAGAGGATGAGATAGTTAGAGAGCATCATTGACTCAATGGACATGAATTTGAGCAAACTCAGGGAGATGGTGAAAGACAGGGAAGCCTGGCATTCTGCAGGCCAGGGGGTCGAAAAGAGTCAGACACGACTTAGCAACTGAACCACGTAAAAGCTTCTACTTTTCTAAAATAGCAACCAATAATGGTTCAGTAAAATGATCAGACACTGTATTGTATTTGGATAACTTCATAATCATAATGAGTAGGGGGAAGGAGGGAGTCCACCTTACTGCCTGTGATGGAATCGTAACACAGTGAATATAGTTGGACAAGATCAGTGTCTGAATATCTACTAAGTAGTGGCTCAGAGAACTGTGGGAACCGCAGCACGAGTGTCTGACACATTGTGGTAATTGTGTTCGTCTCTGAGGCCATCCTGAACCTCAGTTCTTCAGCTCTGATCTGGAGGTGACTGTGATCAAAGCCTGTGAAGATACGGGGCCTGTTCCTGCACAAGGGGTTAGTTTGAGTTATGCCACATGGAGCTGAAGGGTTTAGCTACTGCAGTTGAGAAAAATGTGAGTTTGAAACTTGGTTGTGCCACTTCCTAGCAAGTTCTTTCACCTCCCTGCCTCTTACTTCATCCATAGAATGTTGTGGGGATTAAATTAAATGAGATGACACCTGTAAAATGTTGGTTACTTAATACAGAAAACTACTAATTATTGAGTACTTGCTGTGTGCTAGGCTCTGTTCTAAATATTTTACATGGTGTCTCATTTAATTCTCACAACTCAGTGAGGTAGACCACTGTTACTATCTCCATTTTACAGATAAGCAAACTGGGCTTGGAAAGACGAAGTAACCTGCTCAAGGTTACGCGGGAAGTGACAAAGCACTCTGGTTCCAGACACATTCGTAACTTCTCAGCTGTTTCCAGCCTGTTATTAGCATGTGCTAAACCCCTCAGTGAATGTTGACTTTTATCACCATCGTTATTGGTGGAGGTGTTAAAATGGTGGGCGGTGGTTATGAACTTGGTCTTACTTTTTTCAGTATCTCTCCTGGGCTTGCTCTGGGACACCTGTTAGGCGGAGCATCCTCACATCCACTGATGAAGGAGCGAGAACCTCCCTCAAGTCAACTGCATCCAGGTCCTTGGTCTTTGGAGGAAAAGCCCACAGCTGCACACAGGATTTTTGTGTAAAGAATGTAAAATGTCCTGAGTATACCCAGTGTTCCATTCTCTCCCTATGTGTCTGAGTTTAAATCTAAAGTAACCAAGAGACCCTGCATATGTTCCCATTTCAAAGATGTCAGAGAATCACAGTATAATCTTTTGTTTTAGGAGGATAAATTAGTCTGTAAGAAGAGTACATCCCAAACACTAATGGTGTACTGTGTGGATGATGGGTAAGTTAGTCATCTATTGCAACATAATAAATCACAGAACTTAATGGCTTAAAACGGCAACCGTATATTGGCTTATGATTTTGTAGGTCAGCAGTTTGTTCTGGGCTCAGCTGGATGTTTCTTCCACCGTTCTTGCCCGAGGTCACTTGTAGCAGCTGTCATCTGGTAGCTTGATTGGGAGGGAGCTGGAAGATTTAGGATGGCTTCGCTCCCATATCTGGCAGTGAGTGCTGTCTGTTTGCTGGGCTTTTTTTTTCATTTGATTCCTCATCCACAAGTAGGCTAGCTCAGATTTCTTCTCGCAGGGCTCTCCAGGTCAACAGAAGAGAAATGGTGAACACTGTAATACCTCTTAAAACCTAGGATTGGAAACTTTATAGTGTTGCTTCTGCTGGCATTCCATTGCTTAAAACAAGTTACAAGGCCAGTGTGATTGGAGATAAAGTCTCCAATTCCTAATAGGAGGTCCCATGAGAGATTACTAGCAAATTTTATCCTGCTATCCAGGTTTCTTGATTTCACTATCTAGGGCCATTTCTAAGACACCTCAACTGTTGATAATTTTCATTAATTTATCACTGTTAGATCTTGACTGGTTAAAACATGATCTATACATGTTGGAAGGCTTTTCCTGTTTTTTTTTTTTTACATATAAAACATAGAAAATATAAATAAAAAAACATTCAACTTACCTTTATTCCGCCTTCCAGAAATAACCACTAATATTTTTATTTTCAGTGTATCCAGCAAGATGACTGTTTCAAGTTCTGTAACCTGCCTCTTAATACTATATTTTGAACAGCTTTTCATGTATAAACTAGATGTAAATAATTTTTATGTATGCATAATATTTTACTGGATGTGAATATACCTATCCCTTGATGTTACATGTGTAAGTTTTTTTTTTTTTTTCTTACTATGTGAGCAAGACCGCTGTAAACACTATATATATGTGTCTGTGCAGTTACTCAGGAGAAATTCCTCTTGTGGAGTTATTTGTTCAAAGAACGTATTTTAGGCTTTTGACATGTATTGATGAGACATGATTTTTAAAATTACCTGGTTCGTTAGTAAGTATTAGCATTGCAGAGCTAGGTTCTTAAGCGTTACAGTGAAATTGTTCTTTAGACATTCACAAATAAATGCATACATTATGGTTTGTGTTTGGGGAAATGTGTGTGCTCTTGACTGCCAAGATGAATTCTTAGGCGTGAGCTTTAGACTTATACCAGTTGCCTTTAACACGATCTCAAACATAATGCATACTTTTTAAAACCTTGTTAAAAATGGAAACTAAAGATAACTTCACATTCCTTTAGCATTTCACGTCGGAGTGTGTAAACGTAGTTGCTAATAATGTCTTACTGGCTAAAGCTTTTCTTTTGCCTCTGGGACCACTGACTAGAGTTCTACTTCTGTCTTCTTCCGTATCTCTGTGCTACCCATGGTGCATTTTGATATTTCCAGGTTCTTTTTTGTTTTCCCAAATGGTTTGAGAATGTTAACATTTTGCAGCCTGGGTGTAAACATTTTTCTTGGACAACCCCCCCCTGCCCACCAGTCTTTTTTGTTTTTCCTGCTAATATTTAATTTGGTAGCAGTGTTATTTGGGAGTCACCTTTGTAGGGTCTTCCTGATGTATAACTCAGTTTTCATAGAAATAATTAAAAAAATTTTTTTCATTTAATAATTATTCCATAACCATAATTATAATGTTAACTAGCATAAACTAAGGAGAAGGCAATGGCACCCCACTCCAGTACTCTTGCCTGGAAAATCCCATGGATGGAGGAGCCTGGTAGGCTGCAGTCCATGGGATCCCTAAGAGTTGGACACTACTGAGCGACTTCACTTTGATGCATTGGAGAAAGAAATGGCAAGCCACTCCAGTGTTCTTGCCTGGAGAATCCCAGGGACGGGGGAGCCTGGTGGGCTGCCGTCTATGGGGTCGCACAGAGTCAGACATGACTGAAGCGACTTAGCAGCAGCATAAACTGATTTGTGAACAGACACTAATTCTTGGTAAGGATGCAGCTGCTTTGGTGGGGGCATACGTGCTTGAACCTTGTAGAGAGTAGCCCTTTAGTTGGAGACAATGAGCAGTGGTGTTAGAAAATGTTGCAGAGAGAACAGAGAATGTTGCTTAATTTGGAGTTTTGTTAAGTGGGCATAGGTTAAAAGAACATCTACCTTGTTTGTTGAGGTAGAAAATGCCCTTTCTTTCTTGAAGGAAATGAGTCCTCCCTGATTTTTTAATTCTTTTTTTTTTGTCTTTAATATGTATTTATTTGGCTGTGTCGCGTCTTAATTGTGACACACATCTTGCGTTGTAGTGTGCGGGCTTAGTTGCCCTGTGGCCTGTGGGATCCCCACAGGGATCGAACCTGTGTCCCCTACGTCAAAAGGCAAATTCTTAACCACTGGACCACCAGGGAAGTCCTAATTCTTGTGTTACAATTCCTGTGTTAAACTGTAGGTGTTTATTTGTTCCTCTTGTTGATCCTTTGCATTAAATTCTCTGTCTGAAGCATTTCATGGTGGGATTCTTTATGTGCTGGGTCGCTGTTTGGTACTCTCCTGGATCATTGGCATTCTCTGGCAGAATGTCTCCTTTTCCTCTTAAATGTTCTCCTTGATAGATATTTAAAATAATGTGCTTCATAGCTGCAGCAAAACTAGCAAGTAGTTCCTCTTCTTTGCTCCCTTCCCTCTAGCACTAAAATGTTGATTTTTGCTCATTGGACCACTCAACTGCACAGAAAATAGCAGCTGTGATTAGACTCAGTAAATATATGCAGTGTAGAATTTGAAAATGGTAGAAAATTTATCAACTGAATGTTTTAGTTTATAAAGTAAAATCATTGTCTATGTTATATGCTGCCTTTTAGGTTATTTCAGCCAGAAAATGTTGAGCATTATATAAGTTTAAATTGCCTTCTTAGAAATTGTAACGGTCATTGGATATCTGAGTTTTATTGTGTAAGTGCAATTATAGCAAATGAGTGTGGCCTTCAGATACACTTAATCCCTAAGGATATTTTGGGAAGAGATGTAGTGTCTTTACAATCAAGGCAGCTATTTGGCAAATATTTTAGGAGCTAGATGACTTAAAAATGTAAAACCTGTGTATTAAAACCTCTGAGAGTCAGATATAATCATCTAAAGTTATCCTGTTCCACACTGGCTGAAGTCTGCCACGGACACTGCTGTTGCTGAGCCTAGATGACATCAAGAGGTCAGCATGAGGTTTCTAGACTCTTCTTATTTTATGAATTTATTTACTAATATATACTGTAATGACATTTAAGCATCATATTTTATAATAAAAGATGTGAGGGAGGAAATTATATTGGTGGATCTTAAAGAGAAATACTAGTGTGCTTGACTAAAAGGTAGAAGATCCATTTATTTGCTTATGATTTTGAAATTCCTACCCTAGTTAGATAATACATTGCTGCTGTTGTTCAGTCGTTAAGTTGTGTCTGACTCTTTGCGACCTCCTGGACTGTAGCCTGTCAGGTGCCTCCGTCCATGGGATTTCCCAGGCAAAAATACTGGGTTGCCATTTCCTTCTCCAAGGTAGTATATTAGCAATAGACTGTTAATGCAGCAGCAAATAATTTGCAAAGTGTTGTTGACCCACTTACCTTATTTGACCCCTATGATAAAGCAGACAGAGCAGTTATTATTCCCATTTTAACAGTGAGGAGACTGAGGTTCCAACACACATCAAGTGATGGAGTCAGAATTAGAACCTCCAATTTCTCTTCACTATACTTTATGCCTCCTAAACCACAATTGATTTAAATTATATGCTGGCTTTGAGGAAAGAAGAGGAAATGTAGTCTGAAGAATCAGTGTCCAGTAAAAATGAATTGCAATGACTCAGAGCTAATAATCACTGAAATAGTACTAAACCTAGCCTCAGAGCAGGTGTTAGAAGAACTTTCTTAACCTCATAGCTAGCATATTAACCTTGTTTTATTCCAAGCTTCAGCTCTCAAAGATTTTATGAGTGAAAATGGACGTGATTTTCTTTAATTAATGCTTCATTTTAATGTGTTGGGTATTGCTATTTTGATTTCAAGCTTATTGCAGGCTTCTGCCCTGGTAGGCACTAGGCACACAAAGATGAATGAGATAAGAGCCCCTCCCTGGAGCAATTATCTAAGTGTGAAGCAAAATTTTAAATTATAGTTTACTGACGCAGAAATTCTCTTCTGTATGGGATAAACCAGGACTTGAAAATTTTCTAAACTCCTTCTCAACCCCTAATCCTTTGATAGGCAAAAAGTTGCCAGGATTAAAATGTATTTTGGAAAGTATAGGTAACAGGTATTGGAACTCATCCTAAATGTGAGAGCTAGATAAGCATGTGTGCACAAGTAGTGTGCACAGCTTCCATCTTCCAGGTTTGAGGGCTTCCAGCAGTGTGTAGCAGAGAAGGCAATGGCACCCCACTCTAGTACTCTTGCCTGGAAAATCCCATGGACGGAGGAGCCTGGTGGGCTGCAGTCTATGAGGTTGCTAAGAGTCGGACACGACTGAGCGACTTCACTTTCACTTTTCACTTTCATGCACTGGAGAAGGAAATGGCAACCCACTCCAGTGTTCTTGCCTGGAGAATCCCAGGGATGGCGGAGCCTGGTGGGCTGCCATCTGTGAGGTTGCACAGAGTCGGACACGACTGAAGCGACTTAGCAGCAGCAGCAGTGTGTAGTTGGAGAGGGTACAGTGACTCATAATTCGGGAATGATTGTTTTGATCTCTCCCTGTAGTCTCTGTAGAACATTGGCAGGGCAGCCAGAATAATTAACACTGCACAGTCTAATTATAAATAAAGTGCCATGGACAGTGGCACCAAGCAAGCCTGTCCTGGGTCATCCTCCAGGTTGGCAGGATTGTTTTAGAATGATGACTAGATAATGTCAAGTTTGCTATAAATCAAGTTGCTTTTCCTAGATTGTCCAAGGAGTTACCCTACTTCGAGAAAGTAATATCGGTGGAAGACTCACTGGCTTCACTTTTTCAGGGCTCATTTAAGTATGTTATTATTGCAGTCCTTCTAACCTTTTCATCCCAAGAGAAGAGTTAGGCATCTTAATTTTTATGGTACAAACAATACTTTGGCCACCTGATGCGAAGAGCTGACTCACTGGAAAAGACCCTGATGCTGGGAAAGATTAAAGGTGGGAGAAGGGGACGACAGAAGATGAGAGGGTCGGATGACATCACTGACTCAATAGACAGGAGTTTGAGTAAACTCCGGGAGTTGGTGATAAATAGGGAGGCCTGAGTGCTGTAGTCCATGGGGTCGAAAAGAGTCGGACACGAGCGACAGAATGGAACTATTTTAGGGAGAGTAGTGGAACGGGTCAGAGTAGGACATTTGTTCCAGCAATAGTTGAATTGATTTTAAAAAGCTGAAAACCTAGGGATTTGAAAAGATTACACTGGACTAGTGTCTTAAAGAGGGCGGGGAAAAGAAAGGCTTGTGGGCGAGGAGAGGGAGGAGGGTGGGCTATGGGTACAAAGATGAAGTGGCCACAGCAGCCATGCGTGCTTGAGGGAAACTGAGATGTTTGCAACATGCCATGGTCTCACTGTGGGTCAGAGGCGGAGCAGGCCCTGTGCACGGGGCTGTGTGCGCTTCCGGGATGTGTGGAAGCGTGGCTTAGCGCCAAGGACCGACTGAGTTTATATATAGTTTTGGGCATCGGGTCACTGAGATTTAGGACAAAGGTGCTAGCTATGGAGATTCCTTTCACAGAGCTGAAACCTGAACTACTGCCAGATGGTTGTGTTTCTGCATAATGAGAGTCAAGGTTGTCATTACCCTAAATGAAGTCGGCACTTTAAATCCAATGCTTAAAAATGAGGCCTCTTTCCCCGCCCACCCCCCACCCTCCCTGACCCGTGGCATTTTTCCTATTGAGAAAGTACTCAGCTAAAATTTTAAATGGAAACTTAAAAAGGGGGTTCACTTTTTAAGAGAAAAATATACAAAAATCTAAATACAGAAATAATGACTCAAGTATAGTTTTTTGCTTTTTTTTTCTTTACTTTTGAAGCAATCATAAGAGTTTTGCTTTAAATGTGTGTGTGTGTGTGTGCTCAGGGTTCAGTCATGTACTATTCTTTGCAAACCTATGAACTGTAGCCTGTCACGTCCTCTGTCCATAGAATTCACCAGGCAAGACTACTAGAATGGGTTGCCATTTCCTAGTCCAGGGGATCTTCCTGACCCAAGGATCAAACCCGCATCTCTTGTATTCTTGGGCAGATTCTTTATCACGTACCACCTGGGAAGCTCCTTTCTTTAAAAAGTAGCTCTCTGCCACTGCTGCTGCTGCTGCTGCTAAGTCGCATCAGTCTTGTCTGACTCTGTGCGACCCCATAGACAGCAGCCCACCAGGCTCCCCCGTCCCTGGGATTCTCCAGGCAAGAACACTGGAGTGGCTTGCCATTTCCTTCTCCAGTGCATGAAAGTGAAAAGTGAAAGTGAAGTCACTCAGTCGTATCTGACTCTTAGCAACCCCATGGACTGCAGCCCACCAGGCTCCTCCATCCATGGGATTTTCCAGGCAAGAGTACTGGAGTGGGGTGCCATTGCCTTCTCCGAGCTCTCTAATCCATTTTAAATACTTAGTTTTACTATCCCACTCCCACATACACAAAAAAACATTCTCTAGGTTTCTATTTAAGAGGAGGAGTAGAACATAAGTATTTTTGAAGGCAGTGGCACCCCACTCCAGTACTCTTGCCTGGAAAATCCCATGGACGGAGGAGCCTGGTGGGCTGTAGTCCATGGGGTCGCTAAGAGTCACACACGACTGAGCAACTTCACTTTCACTTTTCACTTTCATGCACTGGAGAAGGAAATGGCAACCCACTCCAGTGTTCTTGCCTGGAGAATCCCAGGGATGGGGGAGCCTGGCGGGCTGCCGTCTATGGGGTCGCACAGAGTCGGACACAACTGAAGCGACTTAGCAGCAGCAGCAGCAGCAGCAGCATTATCACTGGCTAAATATTTCTGTGTTTTCCAGGTCTTCTTGAAAGAGGGACACGCCTAAGACTTTTGGGCTTGTTAAAGAGCACCTCTGTCTCTAGCTCAGGACCCAGTTCTGATCTGTCTCTGTAATGAGCCTAAATAGACCTTTGAGTAGTAGAAACTGCTCTTGGAGATCCAGCAGGACTTGATATATATGGCTTTTTAGGCCAGTTTCTGGGAGAATATGAATTACAGCCAGTAACACTGCTTCCTTGCCCTCCACCAGTGTGTTTTGTTTGACTTTCTGTTGTGACTCTGTTTTCTAGTTTATTGAGCTCTGCCCTTTATTGTTTCTCCTTAGGTTTAATTTGCTTCTTTCCCCCCAGCTTCTTAAGGGTAGAAACTTAGCTCATTGATTTTAAACCTTTTTCTAATATAGCAGTAAATTTCTCTCAAGTTTTGACAAGTTGTGTTTTTACTTTAAATATTTTCTGAATTCCTTGTGGCTTATCTTGGACTCCTGGATTATTTAGAAGTGTATTTTCTATTTTCCAAATATCTATCTAGAGATTGTCTGGATTTACTATTACTGGTTTTTTGGTCAGAGAACATAGTCTTTAAAAAAAGTCTAGTTCAGTCTTTTGAAATTTATTGAGATTTATGGCCCAGCATGTGATCATCTTGGTAAATGACTCATGTATTCTGTAGTTATTTGGTATAATGTTCTGTAAATGTCAATTAGGCCACGTTGGTTGATAGCATCTCTCACATATCCTGTTGCTTTACTTATTTGTTGCCTACTTGTTCTAACTAGTATGAAGAGAAATTATAAAATCTCCGGTTATAGTTGTGAATGTTTTTGTTTTGCTCTTGAGTTTTGCCACTTTTTGTTTATGAATTTTGAAGCTTTATTATTGTGTACATACATGTTTAAGAATGGTGTCTTATGCTGATAAATTTCTGCTTTTATCATTATGAATTTCATTCTATTTTGTTAACCTATTTGTCTTTTAATTTTTAATTCATCTCTTATAGACAGTGTATAGTTCAATCTTGGTTGTTTAAATATGATAATCTCCGCCCTTTTGTTGGCTGTTTAATCCATTAATAGTTCATGTAATTATTTATGTAAGTGGTTTTAAGTCCACCCTTTTGCCATTGTTTTCATTGGTCCCTTTTTGTTTTTCTCTTCTAAGGCCTTCTTTTGGGTAATTGGCTATTTTTTAATACTTCATTTTATTTATTCTATTAGTTTCTTTGCTATGCATGTTTTAAGTTACTTTTTCATTGATTATTCTAGGGCTAATAATATGCAACCTTAACTTTTTAAAGTCTGTTTATAGTCAGAATCATATCACTTGACATTTTACCCCTGACTTTTCTTACTTCCTACTTCACACCTCCAACCCCTCACTTGACACATCCATTTTATCTTCTCAATTCACAAATATAATTTAATGTAACTCTCCTTATTCACCCTCTCCACTTTTCATGCTCTTGTCATATCTTTTATTTCTGTTCAAAACTACTTGCATGTTATTCTTGTTTAAAAGAGTCTTTTAAGGAAACTTTAAGAAAAGTAAAAAATATAAACTTACTTTTTGGTAACTTACTCATCATTTTGGACAAGGCAATGGCACTCCACTGCAGTACTCTTGCCTGGAAAATCCCATGGACGGAGGAGCCTGGTAGGCTGCAGTCCATGGGGTCGCTAGGAGTCGGACATGACTGAGCGACTAAGCAGCAGCAGAAGCAGCATTCATCATTTTTGGTATCCTCCTTTCCTTCCTGAAGACCTGAATTTCCATATGGTATTGTTTCCCTCCATCCTGAAGTACTGTTTTTTTGTAATTTCTTGTAGTGCACATCTGCTTGAGAAGAACTTTGTCAGCTTTCATTTTATTTGAAAATATGTTTATCTTGTTTTTGAAGGATTTTTCACTAGATAGAGAATTCTGAATGGATTTTTTTTTTTTTTTCTTCTAGTCCTTTAAAAATGTTCTGTCATCTCCTGGTCCCCATTGTTGTGATGAGAAGTTAGTGTTCTTTGCATTATTTTTCTCCTGTATGTAACATATTGTTTTGGGGTCCTTTTACTGATTTTCTCATTATCTTTGATTTTCAGCAGTTCAACCATGATTAAACTAGATATGATTTTCTTTGTATTTATTGTCTTGGGAGTTTGATGAGCTCTTTGGATATGATAAAATAGTGTTTTCATCAAACAATACAATTTTAACAATTATTTCTTTAGATATCTTTTCTGCTTTTATTCTTGTGGTCTTTTTTGGGGGGCTGTTAGTACATACGTGTTAGACTGATACTGTCCTACAAATGTCTGATGCTATGTTCATTTTTCTGCAAATCTTTTTTTCCTCTTTATTCCTCAAATTTGTAATTGGCAGTGATCTGTCAAGTTCATAGACTCTGTCTTCTGCTATCTCAAATCCACTCTTAACGTCTATTCAGTGACCTCTATTTGAAATGGACAACCAACTAGCACATGCAATTCCACTTAGTGTTATGGGGCAGCCTGGATGGGAGGGGAGTTTGGGGGAGACTGGGTACATGTATAGCTATGGCCAAGTTGCTTCGATGATCACCTTAAACTATCACAGCATTGTTAATTGGATATACTGATAAAAGATGAAAAAAATATCTATTCAATGACTTTTTCATTTTAGTTATTGAACCTTTCAGTCCTAGAATTTCCTTTTTTTTTTCCCCCTCCCATTTGGTTCTTTTTTCTAGTTTTGATTTTTCTGAGATTCCCATCTGTTCATATATTCTTTTCTGTTGTTGTTTTTAAACAGAATGTCCTTGACTTTTTGAGACATATTTATAATAGCTGATCTAAAGTTTTTACCTACTTTAGATACTGTGTTTTTTAAAAATGGCTTTGTAGGGTGTTGATTTTTGTTTTAGTAGGCAGTTTAGTTACTGACTGATCTTGTATAGGCTTAGCTTTATATTTTGCCATGGCTGATCTGTGGAACTCTCAAGGTTTTTCCCCAGGCCCCTTTACCTTAGCAAGGCTCATCCTCCAAATTCTGTTTCTGCTGTGGATTCTATTAGGGCTTAGTTTTAGGCTTTGTTAGCGTATGTCTAGAGTAGGCCTTATCCTGGGGTATGTTTTTACTCCTAAAGCGAAGCCTTCCTTGTGTTTCATGCCCAGAGTGTTAATGAGTTCTCTTTGTTTGGACTGGGTTAGACTGCCAGTCTTTCCCTTAAGTCGCTTGACCTCTCGTATTTCTGTTAACCTTAATACAGCCACTCTTTTGTAAGCCCTGTGTAGTTACATGTCCTGCATTGGTTAAAGACTCTCAGGAAACCCTTATACAAACTTCTGTGGTCCCCCTCTGTATAACTCCCTCCTCCCCAGGACCCTATCTCTGCCTCCCAGCCCTCCTCTGCCTGGAATCCAGCTCACTGTACTACAGTCAGAAAAATACCCCCAAGGCAGAGCACCAAGCAGATGTGGCCTGATGACCCTTTCCTTCTTTCGGAGGTCACATTCTTGCCCCGTCTCTTAGCTGGTACCTGAAAATAGTTGCATTATTTTGTCCAGTTGTTTATGAGAGGAGGAAAAGTCTGGGACCAATTACTCTGTCATACTGAAGGTGGAAGTCTCCCACGGCATTTGTACATGCATTAAAGTGAACCTTAGGGTAGCATGAAAGGGCAAAATAAATCTTAGTCACTCTTGGAACCAAATAGGTAAAGTGAGCTTATGGTGTTCATGAACCGAACCATTTCTCTCTGATCTTCCCACCTCCCACCCCTAATTATCCATTTACTTGTCTTCTGTCTTCTCAAGGGAGACAAGGAGGGTGAGGGGAAGGGAAGAGAGAATGACCTTACTTGGATCCTGCATCCTGGGCTGTGACCTTGGTCCTGTCAACTGAAAAATTAAGTGCAGTTTGTGAAAATGCACTGTTATTAGTGGTAAAAGTAGGAATGCATGTCGGACTCTGTGTTTGTGTTTTATGACACTGCTTGTACCTTGTGGTATAAGCAAACAGGATGTTACCAGAAAAGGGACTACTTAAAACTTCTTCCAAACTTATATACAGTGCTAATGACTGCCCTTCAATGGTGAGATACTGATATACCTAAACTCCTGACTTAAAGTGGGCCTTGTGGTTAATAGCAAGAGGTTTTCTTTGAGTGTGGTTGGGGGATTGGGTAATGTTTTGCCAGATTAGACTTGTATAGAAGAATCACTTTTTTTGTTATAAATTCTAATCTTTCTATTTTCTTTTGCACCTTAAACTTCTTTAAAATAAAACCTCTTTTTGATAGAAAAGGACTGCTCATTAGAGAAATAGTTACTTTAGTTGATAATTAGCCATCTTTTTCAGAAATTGAATGGTTTCCATTTAGAAATCATCTAGAAGATGTAAATGCTGTCTCACACATGGAGCTTTTCCTCTATTTAAATATGTCATAAGGGCCTCAGAAGAAGAATAATCCTTTATTGTTAGGGCCTAGTTTGAATATTGCATGTTGCTATAGTACCTAATTGAATATACCAATTCTTGTATCTGCCCAACAAGCCTTAATTTAGATTAGGTTTATTCTTTTAAAGTTGTTTTGGCTTGTTGATTTGAAAATACATCCTTTAAAACTTCATTTTCTCAGAAAATGTGATAGCAATTTAAAGGGATTAATGTCTGTGGGAAGTTTGCTCCTTTTATTTGACTCTTGACCGTGTCGTTTGCCGTAGCTTTGCTTTCTGTCCTGTTTTCTAAATTGAACACCTCGGTTAATCACTTACTCTTTGTGTATTTTCCCCTTTGTCTCTCACCACATCCTCCCTACATGTTTAACCCTGGATTAACCATCTGCTCTCCCTTTCTTTTTTTAAAAAAAGTTTTCACTTGCTTTTTATTTTTAATTATGGTAAAATGCACATAAATGTGCAAATACACACTTAGGTTATTTCCACCTTAGACACAGGCCACCAAACAAAAGCAAATGGATTTAACACTTCTGTATGCCAATTTTCTTTTAGTTTGACCCTGTGTTTCTTTCTTGATGTACAGCTGTGTGCTCAAAAGAACTGCCTGCAGCACTTACTACCTGGCTTTGTTAACTTTCCCTTCTTTATTTGGGCCTCTGAAGTCAGGCTTTCACTTGCCCACCTCTGCAGTCGCCTCGTAAAAAGTCACTGGTTCGCAGGTTGCCAGATCTAGTGGCCTCCCTTTGGCTTCATCGTGCGTGACCTCCCTAAGACATTCAACGCCAGCCACTTCCTTCTTCATGAACTCTTCCTTTGCTTTCTACTGTCCTGATTTTCCTGCCTCTGGTACTTCTCCTCCTCTGCGGCCCCTCTTAAATAGTAACGCTCTCTGACGCTTACATCCCTTCAGTAGTCTCATCTATCTGCATGATTTTAATCCTCAGTTAAATAAACACAGCTAATTCTGAAACCTGAATCTTCCACCCAGATCCTTCTTTTGAGTCCAGGCCCACATAACATAATCCTTGTAACAGACTTACAAAGCAGTACTGTTTTCCATATTTATAGGTGAGGAAATTGAAACTCAGGGATGTTTGGTAACCTGTTTAAGATCAAGCAGTCAGTGGAAGAGCCAGGGTTTGAAGCTCTGTCTTACAGTGAGGCTTTCAGTGCTTTGCATGCGTGTGTGCTCAGTGGTGTGTGACTCTGCGACCCTATGAACTGTCCTTGGGATTCTCCAGGCGAGAATACTGGAGTGAGTTGCCATTTCCTCCTCCAGGGGATCTTCCCACACCAGGGATCGAACCCCGCGTCTCCTGCATTGGCAGGTGGATGCTTTACCACTGAGCCACCTGGGAAGCCCCTTTACTGCTATAATATGCTATTACGCAATCGTCTCCACCTGGCTCTCTGTCACATAAGTATGTCATGTCCCATACCAGATGCCATCTCGTAACTCCATTCTTGCTGCTCCCTTCCCCCGCTTCCCCCCAGAAAACCAACGGGGGGAATATGAAACCTGTGTTCTCATCTCAGTGGCTGGCATTCCCTCTTCATTATCCAAGCCAGAATGTGCATAGGCGGTTGACATAAACTTCCTCTGCCTCCATCCTGCAGGCCTATCTCCATCATCCTTCTGTCTCCATCATCCAGCCCAGCAGAGCATCAGTTCCTGTGTATTCTCACTCTTTAACACGACTTGTCATCTGTTGTTCCCTCCTTATCACTCCCACTGCTGACATAGTTGTTAACTTTGTATCCACCTGAGTTGCCAGTAATGCTGATAGTCCAGCCCATTGCTTCTCATATCACCTGAGCTGGAGAATCAAGGTTCCTGGGTTTTTGCTTTTTAATTTTTAATCTGTTGTAGAAATTGTATATCATATAAAAAATGAATCATTGGAAAATTGAAAAAATATAAGCTCCATTTTAAAAGTACTGAATTTGTTAAATATAACATTACTGTAAATGTGCTAAAAAAGTTTTAAAATATCGATATTCTTCATGTGGCCTATTGCAGATGGATAACAAACAGTTTGCAGATTGGTGCTGGTCCACAGACAACGTCAAGGAGCACCAGTTCGCAGTATCTGATGAAAAGAAATATCTTCCATTTTCTTAGATCATAACCACGTGGGCCTATGTTGTTTGAAACCGAAATAGTTCAACTAGGACCTTCTTTGCCTTGGGCTTATAGATAGCTTGTGTATGTAGATTTAAGAAGTTTTAGAAAATTTCCTGTTTCTTTAGGATCCCTTCTTTAAATGCAAAAAAAAATCCCTTTAGAGCAATGGGTAGTCATGTGTTACCCTCAAATTTTAATGCTGAGATCAAAGTGTACTCACTTAAGAACCCAAAGCAAGATTTCTTAAATAGGCTCGGAAGTACAGTCTTCATGGGCTACCTGTAATAAAAGTATTTTTCCTTGGTTTGATATATTTAACTTGATATGATTGTACATGCATACAAAAGATTGCCTTCTAATACGCAGTAAAAATATAGCAGATGAAGTGGTGTGCTCTATTTCTGAAAGTTTAAAATTCCACATAGGTATTAATCTGATTGGGTGATAAATAATTAAATTAAGTTATCTGGATGTGGGCAGGCATCTGACTAAGCCCCAGTCAAAAGACTGGAAGTTAATGAAGTGCAGTAGGAGATGGTAAAATGGTCAGACTGCAGGATACCCCTTGGCTTTAAACAGGGCATGGCTGAGGAATCAAAGACACAAAGATGAAGTTCTCAGGGGGTGGACTTCAGGCATGGGAATGCTCTAAATTATTAAGCTGAGACTATACTTGAGAGTCCCTTGGACTGCAAGGAGATCCAACCAGTCCATTCTGAAGGAGATCAGCCCTGGGATTTCTTTGGAAGGAATGATGCTAAAGCTGAAACTCCAGTACTTTGGCCACCTCATGCGAAGAGTTGACTTATTGGAAAAGACTCTGATGTTGGGAGGGATTGGGGGCAGGAGGAGAAGGGGACGACAGAGGATGAGATGGCTGGATGGCATCACTGACTCGATGGACATGAGTCTGGGTGAACTCCAGGAGTTGGTGATGGATAGGGAGGCCTGGTGTGCTGCGATTCATGGGGTCGCAAAGAGTTGGACATGACTGAGCGACTGAACTGAACTGACTGAACTGATACTTACAGTTAGTTTAGTAATTTATTAAATTAAACTGTACTGCTCCAGTGTTCTTGCCTGGAGAATCCCAGGGATGGCAGAGCCTGGTGGGCTTGCCGTCTATGGGGTTGCACAGAGTTGGACACGACTGAAGCGACTTAGCAGCAGCTCAGACCCCATGGTTGTCTGCATCAGGCCTGAGAGAACACGTGGGCAAATGCCTAAGAGAACATCATCGTCCCATAGGAGATAAAAAAGTCAGAATGGCCTTTTAATGAAAAAGCAAATGAAGCAACCAATCTGCACCACTGTACCAGGTACTTAAAACGGCCACAGAAGGTGGGAGAGGGGTTCAGGATAGGAGGACGTGTGTTCATCCGTGGCTGATTCATGTCGATGTATGGCAAAAACCACCACAATATTGTAACTATCCTCCAGTTAAAATAATTAATTAAAAAACTACCACAGAAAATTTCTAACTACTGAGATTTTATTAAAAGTTTTACAAAAAGTTTTTGAGTTCCATTATGGTAATATTCGCTCTATTAATGAAGTCTGTGATCTCAAACACAATCAACTATCAAAACAAAACACAATTAGGTCACAAGAAGTTGGAGCACTGAAGGATGTTTAGGAGATTAAATTCCCAAAGCAGGATGTTATAACTGTGACCTTTTTTCCATTTCTAGATCATTCATATGAGATGGGTGGATGGCAGATTGCTGAACCCATACACCTAGAAAGTGATTAAAAGTTTTATTCAAAGAAAACTATAAAAGTAGCACCAGTCAGTCAGTTCAGTCGCTTGATTGTGTCTTGACTCTTTGCAACCCTGTGGACTGCAGCACGCCAGGCCTCCCTGTCCATCACCAACTCCCAGAGCTTACCCAAACTCATGTCCATCGAGTCGGTGATGCCATCCAACCATCTCATCCTCTGTCATCCCCTTTTTCTCTTGCCTTCAACCTTTCCCAGCATTAGGGTCTTTTTCCAGTGAGTCAGCTCTTCACATCAGGTGAATAAAGTATTGGAGCTTCAGCTTCATCAGTCCTTCCAGTGAACACCCAGGACTGATCTCCTTTAGATGGACTGGTTGGATCTCCTTGCAGTCCAAGGGACTCTCAAGAGTCTTCTTCAACACTACAGTTCAAACGCATCAATTCTTCAGTGCTCAGCTTTCTTCACAGTCCAACTCTCACATCCATACATGACCACTGGAAAAACCATAGCCTTGACTAAAAGTAGCATAGGTTTTATAAATTAGGGGATGGAGAGGAGATAGGAAAAGGCAACCTCATGGGGGTCTCTATGCCCCCCCAAAAGTGAAAGGAGCAAGATGAAAAGAAAATGTATTTTTGAAAGGTAATAAAGAGAAAGGGAAAAATAAGAAAATAACTTTTTCTTAATTTACACGGTAGCAAGTTGAGTTGTGGAATAACAGGTGTTCACTCCGTGAACTAGGGTGGGGGAAATGATGACACTGCAGGCAAAGGGACCAGCGAGGAAAACAGACATGGAGGATGAAATAGAAGAGCCGCCTGGCTTGGCTCAGATTAGTGAGCAGTCTGGGGTGGCCAGAGCACACGCCGGGATGCCGTGTCCAGTGCTGCCGGGATCTCACCGTGAAGAAGGCTTGGACTGGTGCTGCTCAGACTTGTCATTCAGTCGCCAACTCGTGTCTGACTCTTTGCGACCCCATGGACTGCAGCACACCAGGCTTCCCTGTTCCCTCAGGACAAGGGCCCAGGTTGTTGGGTAGGAGTGTATTCAAGAAATCAGTATTTAATCTCAGCTGCCTTTTTTTTTTTTTTTTTTTTTGATACTAGCCTGTGTATTTAGCTTTCTAATTTCATTACTGTGATATGTTGTTACCTATAATTGAGTTTTTAATGAATAATACCAGAATATTACAAGTGTCATCTAATTCAGTAGCTCTGAAATAGAAATAAGTCTCAGTGATTTTAAAAAAAATCCTTAGATTAAATGTGGTCTTGCTAGTAGACCTTTTATTATGCCCTATCTCCCCTAACTCTGTGCCTGGTCCTTATGTTTTGGTGTTGTTTTTTTTTTTTTTTTTTTTAGATCGGCTTCAGCTCCCCAGGAATATGATTGAAAACAGCATGTTTGAGGAAGAACCAGATGTGGTGGATTTAGCCAAAGAGCCCTGTTTACATCCTCTGGAGCCTGACGAGGTGGAGTACGAGCCCCGGGGCTCACGACTGCTGGTGCGGGGCCTCGGCGAGCATGAGCTGGATGAGGACGAAGAGGACTACGAGTCGTCTGCAAAGCTTCTGGGCATGTCCTTCATGAACAGGAGCTCGGGCCTCCGAAACAGCGCGGCCGGCTACCGGCAGAACTCGGATGGGACTTGCCCAGCGCCCTCTGCCAGGACCATAGGGGTCTGTGTTTTCATCATCCTACTTGCTGTTGCTATAATCGTGGCGATTTACTTCCTGCCCAGGTGTACCTTTACCAAAGAAGGCTGCCATAAAAAAAACCGACCCGTGGAACCGATTCAGCCCATCGCAACAAATGGAAAGTTGTTTCCGTGGGCCCAAATCAGGCTGCCCACTGCCGTTACGCCAGTGCGCTATGACCTGACCCTCCACCCAAACCTCACCTCGATGACGTTCAGGGGTTCTGTGACGATTTCGCTTCAGACCCTTCAGGCCACGTGGAACATCATTCTTCACAGCACAGGCCACAACATTTCCAGAGTGACTTTTATGACCGCGGTTTCAAGCCAGGAAAAAGAAGTTGACGTCCTGGAGTACCCACTGCATGAACAAATCGCCATTGTTGCCCCCGAGACCCTGCTTGAAGGGCACAATTATACCTTGAAGATCGAGTATTCGGCAAACATATCTAGTTCTTACTATGGCTTTTATGGGATCTCCTACAGAGACGAAAGTAATGAGAAAAAGTATGTAGCCCTCTTCAGTGATTCTGCTTCTTTGCTCTCTGATGACTTCTGCAATATGGATCTCTTTGCCCACATCAGCGACATTGACTGCAATTATTATTATTATTATTATTTTTAAGAGATTAGGTGCAAAATAATAGAATGGTGATTTGAAAGAGTATACTGTAGCTCAGACGGTAAAGAGTCTGCCTGCAATGCAGGAGACCCGGGTTTGATCCCTGGGTCTGGAAGATCATCTGGAGAAGGGAATGGCAACCCACTCCAGTATTCTTGCCTGGAGAATCCCATGGACAGAGGAGCCTGGTGGGTTACAGTCCATGGGGCCACAGAGAGTCAGACACGACCGAGCACCTATCACTACTATGCTCTTTCAGTCAAAACCCTGAGCATATATCATGACAACGTCATGTGTCGTGGTGGAGGTAGGGGCTTGCTGACGGAAGGAAATGGCTAAAGATTGTATCACTTACATTCTCAGTTACAAGAACTTACATTATCTTGAGCTTTTCATATCTTATGAATCTAGTTTCTGTCCCCTTACAAGGTCTCTATGTGAAGCAGAGTGGAAAATATTGATTATCCCTTAAGACTTATTTTGCTATTATGTGGAAACTTTTAGGAGGTGCTTACCGAGATAGAGAAAGGAAGCATGAAGAAGTGCTGTAAACTTAGATATATATATATATATATATATATGTATATATCTCACTTTTAGCATCTTTAATTTTTGCTGGTTTATTTCTTTTAGTGCCACTCTATTTTGGATTTCTGATGGAAATTTTAAGAAAGAAATTTTATAATTTTAATTTTAAAAAAGGGACTTAAAACATAAAATTCCTAAACTTCCCATTTAGACCACATATTTTGTTCTTTGGCGTGCTGCAGTCCATGGGGTCACAAAGAGTCAGACACGACTGGGAGACTGAACAACAACAACTTTCTGTTGTTTAACCTTAGTGTTCATAGACAGATACAGCTTGAATTTCTGGAAGGATGCAGAGCACAGGTGCATACAGGTCATTCTTCAGTAGCAGTAATGTCAGTTCTCTTACATGTCCAAATTCCTTGTCAGATCTGCCTAATGCCTTGGAGCATTCTCTCATATTCCTTTGCAAACCAGTGAATTACTGATGCTGGCCATTTGGCTAATGCATGTTGATATGTTGAGAACAATAGATGAATATTTTAAATCTAAAGTGTTTTGATCCTTCTTAAATAGAGAAAAAGATGAGCAAAGTCTTTACTCCTATTCAGATAAGTAATTTTTCTCTTTCCCCTTAATGTAATGTTTTAAAAATAAATGGCCTACTGGCTCTCACCGTGAGATCTGACATAAAAAGCAAATTTAAGTTGCAGTGGTAGTTTGGGGCTTCTTGGCTTTACTTCTCCTTCTATAATCTCCATCATCTTCTAGGAATTATAGGGTATATATAGAAACAGTGTTCTTAGTATGTGGCAAGTCTTTGAATAAATCCCCTAGTCACCTCTTCCATTCAGATTATTGCCCTTGGGCTCTCTTGGGCCCGCCTGTATGTAATGGGAAGAGTGGTGCTCTTGAATATGTCACTTGTTGACTCTTGCTATGGGCTGGATTGAGTGGTGAAAAATGCTAGAGAAATGGAAGACAGATTCTTACAATTAAGAAATAGAGTATTTTTTCAAACTCTGCTGTTCCAGAAAACATATATAAATTTATTTACTTACCTGGTTCCATAAAATGAGTGCCCCACCTAATTGTATATCTTGATACAAGATAAAAGTTTAAAAGATTATTTATACCTTTCAAGGGATCTGAAAACTAGAATTCAAAACAAAGTAACTAAGGAATGTATTCCTTATCGATTGGAAAATCAAAGTGTGTGTAAGTGTCAAATGTACTGACACTGTTTGTGGTAGAGGAACTTTAACCTGTGTCATCTATGAGGCGGAGCTGTTGACCATAGACTTAAGGTTCTAGATAACAAACTGATACTAAACAAACTAGTAAAGAAATTTAGGGTGGGGATGTGTTTTATTTCTTTGTCCTTCCTCTCTCAGTGTCGTTTTCTTGAACTCTCGAAGCATCTTCTTAACTAGATCTCTGACCTCTAATCCAGCCACAGCTCTCCCCTTCTCTTTCCCATAGGCTGCCAGACTAGCTGTAGAAGCACAGACCTGACCACGTTGGTCTTTGGTTTATGATCCTCCAGCAGTTCCCCATTTTCAAGATGACTTAGTTCAATTTCTTCCTAGATCTGGGAGTTTTGGTATTTTTTCTTTTTCTCACAGCCCTCACCTGTCTTCATGAACTTCATGTGCACTTTCCTGGATTCCAGTGTTAACGGCAGCCCGTATTTACTTGAGAACTGAAGTGCTAGAAGCTGGTGCAAGCATGCTGTGTGTTTAGTTTTTTATCCTGTCAAACTCAGGAAGGGGTAGAAATTATATTTTATTCACTTTTCAGATGAGGAAGCAGAGGCACACGAAAGAACTCATTCAGCATCTTTTGACTAGCAAGTAGCAGAGGGGAATTCGAATCCAGTCATTTTCACTATAAAGACCACATATTCTTAACCACTGGGGTACACTGCCTCCTTCATCCATTCACACCTCTTTACCCATTGTTATCACCAGTGCTTCGAATTCTTTTACCTGACCCTCAGCTAATTCATAAGTGTCTTCAGTGCTGCTGGAGGTGGTGCTCAAACTGCAGCTAGTATTTCTGAAGGCAAATGCAGTCACTAATGAGAGAGTAAACTTTGCGGTATTCAGCTTAGTTTGTTTAGTTCAGTTCAGTTCAGTTGCTCAGTCGTGTCCGACTCTTTGCAACCCCATGAATCGCAGCACGCCAGGCCTCCCTGTCCATCACCAACTCCCGGAGTTCACTCAGACTCACGTCCATCGAGTCGGTGATGCCATCCAGCCATCTCATCCTCTGTCGTCCCCTTCTCCTCCTGCCCCCAATCCCTCCCAGCATCAGAGTCTTTTCCAATGAGTCAACTCTTCGCATGAGGTGGCCAAAGTACTGGAGTTTCAGCTTTAGCATCATTCCTTCCAAAGAAATCCCAGGGCTGATCTCCTTCAGAATGGACTGGTTGGATCTCCTTGCAGTCCAAGGGACTCTCAAGAGTCTTCTCCAACACCACAGTTCAAAAGCATCAATTCTTCGGCGCTCAGCTTTCTTCACAGTCCAACTCTCACATCCATACATGATTAGGTTGTAATTAGCTTAGGTTGTAAGTATCATCAATTAGCCTTCTTAAAGGGACTTCAGTGTAAGAGAGTTGTTATTGCATCTCTTTTAACATCTCTTTTAAGATCTTTTTGGTCTCAGAACATTATAATCCAGTTTTTTATCCAAAATGATGGTCCAAGTAGACTCTCATATGAATAGTATGAATGTCATCAGACTTTATCCCCGCCCCCCCTCTCCAACTCCCAGTCCCTTGCGGCCCTCTTCCAAAATCTTCTGTTAACTGGGTAAGAATTTGGGAGTTGAGTGAGGAGATAGAACGTCAGAAACATGTTTCAGTTGTTTCATGTGTGCTGATTGCTATCATTCTTGCAGTTTGCTCTAAGAAGTAGTTATTTGGGCACGAAGGAAGAGTTATGACTGTCTAGTATTTATAATAGACACCTGTGTAGGACTTTGTGGCATAAATGTGGTTGTCGTTAAGTATCAAAATAGAATTTTGAAATAGAATCAACACCCCTAAATGTTTGGTTAGGGATCCTACATCAATCCTAGTTTCACAAATAAGGATATGGGATGTAGGTCACCGATATGCTTAAGTCACATGGCTGGTAAGTTGCAGAGTTTGGGTCTTCTGCCTTTAAATCTTACACTCTTTTCCTCTTGCCTTTTAAAAATTATCAGTAGAAACTAAGCCCTGAGGAAGCAAGGCCATCATCTCCAAAGTGGTGGTTGTCTAAGTACCATATTGACTATATTGATTATATTGATTTGTGCACACCAGCACCGCATTTGTGCCGATAGCTCTATGGCCATGTTTGGATGAATTCCCAAATGCAGATCTACTTTATTCTTCTGCTGAATTAAAAATCTACATTTCTCGTCTATTTATGCTTTTCCACCAACCTTTAATTGAGGACTTACAGTTAAATTCTCAAGTGTTGTAGCTGTGTTGTAGGAGGGGGAGGAAAAATTTTGATTCCCTTCTGAAGAGAGTAAAGAACCCCAGCATACTGTCGGACGCCTGGGTTTTTGCGTCTTTGTTCTAGTGCAGATTGTGAGTTTGAGGTTTAGTGTTACCCAGTCATAGTCTGTACAGATGAATAAGGGCAGTGGATGAACATCTTGCATGCTATTCTTTGCTCAGAAACCTTTTTAAGACCTCAGTGGCCAGCTGTCACCTACCTCTGTGGCTTCATCTCCAGCCACGTTGACATCCACCCCCAGTCCCTGAACACGCACTGTTCTGTCCTTGCTTGTGCTTTCTGCTCTTTCTAGACTATACCTTTCTCCCTCTCTCCCTTTGCAAATATTCCTCATTTTTAAAGGCCCTCTTCATATTTTGTCGGCAGTTCTCTTACAGTGTCTCTACCACTGGGCAGAATCCCTACCCTTTGTTCCCACTGCTTTGTTCTTACCATTAGGACATGATTTACAGCCTGAGAACTTTCCGTCTATTGTATAACCTCTGCCTCTCCCAGTTGATTGCAAATCCTTTAATGCCTGGACTTGTATGATATTTATCTTAGTATCCCTAGAACTTGGCAGGGTGCTTTGAATAGTAGGTGCTCAATAACTGTTGGATGGATTTGCATTCGTTTTAGGTACTTTGCAGCAACTCAGTTTGAACCCTTGGCAGCAAGATCTGCTTTTCCTTGTTTTGATGAACCAGCATTTAAAGCCACATTTGTCATCAGGATCAAAAGAGATGAGCAATACACTGCTTTATCAAATATGCCTAAGGTACTGTTCTGTTCCTTGAATGTAAAATTTTTTGAATGGGTCTCTTTGTTATGAATACTTGGATTCTTCTTTGCCATACCACTGAGAATGATTAAAATCGTATACTTTCCCATTCTTTCTTAAAATGCTTTAATAAAAGTAAAATATGTACTGGAATCAGTTGTGAAGTCAGCCTGAGAAGCACTTGCGGGAGGAGAAAGACTGGATGTGGAACGCATAGGCAGGAAATGTGAAGTGTGTGCTTTGTACTGAAGTTCTGTAAATATTAATACTATGAACTACTACTAAAGAGACAATGATATTTTTGAAGACATGGTGAATTTGCTATTCTAAACTGTGATATTTGATAAGTGTTGAATCACGATTGACCTTGATGTTTTACTGGTTATTGAAAAAGTTGATATTGTGACATGGAGGTTTAACAATAAGAACATGGATGTCTTTCTTGGCTGTGAGCTCCACATGGGAGGTGGTGGGAATGAAACCAGGCAGAATTGTTTTTACACTGAACAGAACTCAGAGGGTCCTTTTGTTAGCTGGTGGCTCATATGATAAAGAATCTGCCTTCAATGCTGGAGACCTGGGTTCAATCCCTGGGTCAGGAGGATCCCCTGGAGAAGGGAATGGCAACCCACTGCAGTATTCTTGCCTGGAAAAATCCCACAGACAGAGGAGTCTGATGGGCTACCGTCCATGGGGTCGCAAAGAGTCGGACTTGACTGAGCAGCTAACACTTGGGCCACTTGAGAGCTGTATGCAGCTGGATAGAAGCTTCTCAGAACCCCTGTGGCTGGGGACGGGGGGTGGGGAGGAGCAGCAACATCTAACTGATTGTAGAGTCAGCCCTTGAGTCCAGAAGAGGACATGGTCTGTCCTTCAACAAGGACGTCACTTCAGCAGCTCTACTCCTCACCTTAACTCTTCACCTTAATCTTTCTTTAAGAGAGATGGAGTGCTTACTTGCCTAGGAACCTAAAACATTTTAAATTCGTGGGTGGCAAATCCTGCAAGGTTGCACATGTTCCCTCATCTTGTGTCTACTGCAGACTTCTGTAGTGACTTCTCATCTTTGATCCCGTAGCCTTTCGTTTGGAGGGATTAACCAGCTGTAGCTCCTTCTCATGTGAATGTATGATTTTTGTAGCAGTAGAATGAGTATTCTCAGATCATGAGCAAGGCTTTTTGTCTTTGGTGGTGTTTTAAAGGGGAGACACAGAGCCACTGTCACTGTCTCTAACTTACATTTATTTAAAGCCATGGTTTGAAACTAAGAGCTTTTTAAGGATTTTACTGTATGCAGTATGTCCTCAAGATGAAGGAAGGTAGAGCAGGCTGAGGCTGAGATCCGTACTGTTTAGAAACTTGTGCTGAGAGATTAAAATAGGCCAGCATCTTCACTACGTATTTCCTATTTGAATTTTCAGTTGCCCAGTTTATATGTCACCGTCATGTATCCCCACAGTTACAGAACTGTCGTTTTCTGCTTTGCTTGTAGAAGTCATCAGTTGTGCTGGAAGACGGACTTGTTCAGGATGAGTTTTTTGAGAGCGTGAAGATGAGCACCTACCTGGTTGCTTTCATCGTGGGCGAGATGAAGAATCTGAGTCAGGATGTAAACGGAACCCTGGTACGTACGTCACGGCAGTTGTCTTAGAAACCTGTTTATAAGAGGTGGAGAGGAATCCTTTCATGATATCTGGCAACTGCTGTGTGAAGAAACACAAGCTTTTGATTCACCACTCTGACGTTTTATGCCAGAACTGTTATTTTACTTAGTGGTTATTTACTATTTGGATACCTGGAAAAGTCAGTGATTTTCTAGTTCCTTTGAATCTTACTTTGTTAAGAGAATCTCAGTAAGGCAGTATGTAAAGGCGATAAAGCCTCTAGAACTGAGCTGTACAGTTTTGTGTGACTGTTTAGATTTGAAATAAGTGGCAGCATTGTGGCTGGATAGGGACTTCCCTGGTGGCTCAGGTGGTAAAGAATTGCCTGCAGTGTGGAAGACCTGGGTTTGATCCCTGGGTTGGGAGGATCTCCTGGAGAAGGGAATGGCTACCCACTCCAGTATTCTTGCCTGGAGGATTCCATGGGCAGAAGAGCCTGGCGCATTACAGTCTATGGGATCGCAAAGAATCGGACACATTTGAGTGACATGCACACACATAATGGCTTGATAAAATGTCCCTCATTCATCCCTGTCTGCTCTCCCGCCCCAGGAACAACAATTTGGCATCTATCTATGGACAGAAATGCCTTTGTGGAAGATGTGGGGTCCAGCACTATATTCCTAAGAACCTGGGAGGGGCCTTGCCCTCTCGTGCATCAGGTCTCAGCATACAGACCTCAGTCCTGGCTGTGGACCCCGCTGTGGCCCACGCAATTACTGTAGTCCCTTTGGCTATGGTCTGGGAGCTCTGTAAAACAGTCTTAGACAATTATGCTTGGATAATAGAGACTTTGTGGAAGTCCACATTTCTAGCAGAAAAGTTCTAGTATGCTTTTGGAGCAAAGCATACAAGTTTAGACGCATTGGAGAGAACAATCAGTAAAGACCAGAGAAGGTGACTGCTGTTTCAGATGTGAAAACACTAATGCAACGATTTAAGGAAACACAGTACCACCAAAGGGTCACAGTCATCTTCCAGTAACCAATACCAAAGACGTGGAAATCTGCCATTTACTCAATAAAGACTTCAGATTAGCTGTTCCAAGGAAACTGAACTACTGGAAAATATAAAAAGGCAATTGATTAAATCAAGAAATAATACATGAACAAAATGAGAAGTTTAACAAAGACATTGAAATCATTAAAAAAAAAATTCTCAGTCTGAAAAATACAATGAATGAAATGAAAATTGCAATACAGAGAGAGCATCAACAGCAGAATGGATCAAGCAAGAAAAAGAATTTGTGAGTTAGAAGACAGGGAGTTTTATATTATCTGGTCAGAACAAAGGAAAAAGAGTGAAGAAAGCCTGCATGATCTGTGGGACACCATCAGAAGAACAATTTGTGAATTATTGGAGTTTCAGAAGGAGAACATAACAAGCAGTGGGCAGAAAGTTACATAAAAAAAATAATTGCTGAAAATTTACCACATCTGGGGAGAAATTTGGATATCTAAGTCAATGAAGCTTGTAGCATACCAAAAACCTCTGAAAAAGGAAAGGAAGGGAAAAAAGAAACTGCCAACCAAAAATACTCTGTCCAGCAAAGTTACACTTCAGAAATGATGAAGTGAGAAAGACTTTTCCATATGGAAAAAAGGCAGCGAGAGCCCCTTACCACTAGACCTGCCTTACAAGAACTGCTGGAAGGAGTGCTTGCAGCTGAATTGAATGGACACTACTTAGTAACATGAAAACATGAAAATGTAGAACACACTGGGAAAGGTAATTACATAGTAAAACTCAGAATGCTCTAATAGTGTAATGTAGTGGTATATTTATTATATGGCATGTATCGAAAGCAGTTCTAAAAGGGAAATTTAGATTGATAAATGCCTACACCAAGTAAAAAGAAAAATCTCAAACAACCTAACTTTGCACCTTAAGAAACTAGAAAAAAGAATAACAATCTAAGCCCAAAGTTAGCAGAAGGAAGGAAATAAACAAAGATCAGAGCAGATAAATAGATACCTGAAGAAGAGGAGAAAAGGTAAAACTGAGAGTTGGATTTTAGAAAGATAAATGAAATTGACAAACTTTTAGCTCAACTAACTAGTAAAAACAAGCCTCAAAATCAGAAATGAAAAGGAGACATTCCACTTGATACAGAAATACAATGGATCATAAGAACCTACCATGAA
Source organism: Bos mutus (assembly GCF_027580195.1). Lineage (NCBI taxonomy): Eukaryota > Metazoa > Chordata > Mammalia > Artiodactyla > Bovidae > Bos > Bos mutus. The sequence continues at coordinate 27,652,574 of NC_091623.1, forward strand.
TAATTATAGGCTAAGAAATTGGATAATCTAGGAAAAATGGACACATTCCTAGGAATATACAGTCTGCCAAGACTAAATCATGAAGACATTAAAAAAAAATACAGATTAATAATGTAAAGACAGATTCAATTAACAATCAGAAACATCCTAACAAAGAAAAGTCCAGGATTGAATCAGTTTCTCTGTGAATTCTACTAAATGATTTTTTTTTTTAATCTATAGATTCAATGCAATAGAATTCCAATGTAATTTTTCACAGAAATGGGGAGAAATCCTAAAATTTTATGGAACCACAGAGACCTCAAATAGCTAGAGGAATTTTGAGAAAAAAGAACAAAGTTGAAGGTATTACACTTTCTGATTTCAAAATGGTTACAAAAATAAAGTAACCAAAATCTTATGCATGGTATTCAAAAGAGTATGATACTGGCATAAAATTAGACACACAGACCAATGGAACAGAATCAAGAAGCCAAAAGTAAACTCCTGCAAATATGGTCAACTAATATTAGACAAGAGAGTCAAAAGTACTCACTGGGTAAATGGTAGTCTCCTCAATAAATAGTGCTTGGAAAAATGGATCATCACATCCAGAAAAATGAAAGTGGATCCTTGTCTCTCACCACTCACAAAAATTAACTGGAAATGAATTAAAGACTTAAATGTAGGTCTGAAAGTGTAAAAGTCCTAGAAGAAAACATAGAGAAAAAGCTCCATGACATGGGTCTTGGCAATAATTTTTTTGTATATGACACCAGAGCACATTCAACAAAAGCCAAAATCAACAAGTGGGAATATCTTAAACTGAAAAGCTTCTTCACTACAAAAGAAACAGTCAGCAAAATAAAAAGGCAACCCGTGAATTGGAGGAAAATATCAGATAGCATTTATCTGATAGGGTTTCCCTGGTAGCTCAGCTGGTAAAGAATCTGTGCAACGCAGGAGACCCCAGTTCTATTCCTGGGTGGAGAAGATCCCCTAGAGAAGGGATAGGCTACCCACTCCAGTATTCTTGGGCTTCCCTGGTGGCTCAGGTGGTAAAGAATCCGCCTGCAATGCAGGAGACCTGGGTTCTACTTCTGGGTTGGGAAGATCCCCTGAAGAAGGGAACAGCTACCCACTTCAGTATTCTGGCCTGGAGAATTCCATGGACTGTATAGTCTGTGGGGTCGCAAAGAGTCGGACACGACTGAGCAACTTTCACTTTCAACACTTTCAAGATATCAGGTGGGGATTAATATTCAAAATATATAAAGAACTCATAGAACTCAGTGGAAAAAATACAAATAATCTGGTTAGAAAATGAGCAGAGTTTTCCAAAGAAGATATACAGATGACCAACAGATGTATGAAAAGGTGCTCAGCATCACTAATAGGAAGGAAAATGCAAATCAAAACCTCAGTGAGATACCACCTCACACCTGCAAGAATGACTGCCATCAAAAACAGATGACAGACATTTCTCCAAAGAAGACATACAGATGGCTAACAAACACATGAAAAAATGCTCAACATCACTCATGGTCAGAGAAATGCAAATCAACACCACAATGAGGTACCATGTCACACTGGTCAGAATGCTGCTGCTGCTGCTAAGTCGCTTCAGTCATGTCCGACTCCGTGCGACCCCATAGAGGGCAGCCCACCAGGCTCCCCCATCCCTGAGATTCTCCAGGCAAGAACACTGGAGTGGATTGCCATTTCCTTCTCCAATACATGAAAGTGAAAAGTGAAAGTGAAGTCACCTAGTCGTGTCCGACTCTTTGCGACCCCATGGACTACAGCCCATCAGGCTCCTCCATCCATGGGATTTTCCAGGCAAGAGTACTAGAGTGGGGTGCCATCGCCTTCTCCGGCTGGTCAGAATGGCTGCTATCAAAAAGTCTACAAACAATAAATGCTGGAGAGGGTGTGGAGAAAAGGGAACCCTCTTACACTGTTGGTGGGAATGCAAACTAGTACAGTCATTATGGAGAACAGTGTGGAGATTCCTTAAAAAACTGGAAACAGAACTGCCATATGACCCAGCAGTCCCACTGCTGGGCATCACACCAAGAAAACCAGAATTGAAAGAGACATGTATACCCCAATGTTCGTTGCAGTACTGTTTATAATAGCTAGGACATGGAAGCACCTTAGATGTCCATTGGCAGATGAATGGATAAGAAAGATATGGTACATATACACAATGGAATATTACTCGGCTATTAAAAAGAATGCTTTTGAGTCAGTTCTAATAAGGTGGATGAAATTGGAGCCTATTGTACAGAGTGAAGTAAATCAGAAAGAAAAATACCAATACAATATATTAATGCATATATATAGAATTTAGAAAGATGGTAATGATGAGCCTGTATGCGAGACAGCAAAAGAGACACAGATATAAATAGTCTTTTGGGCTCTGCGGGACAAGGCAAGGTGGGATTATTTGAGACACTAGCATTGAAACATGTATATTATCATATGTGAAACAGATCACCAGTCCAGGTTCAATGCATGAGACAGGGTGCTCAGGGCTGGTGCACTGGGATGACCCTGAGGGATGGGATGGGGAGGGAGGTGGGAGGGGGGTTCAGGATTGGAGAACACATGTACACCCATGGCTGATTCAGGTCAATGTATGGCAAAAACCACCACAATATTGTAAAGTAATTAGCCTCAAATTAAAATAAAAAAAATAATAAAAACCCAGATGACAAGTAACAAGTGTTGATAAGGATGTAGAGGAAACAGAATCCTTGTGCACTGTTGATGGGAATGTAAATTGATGTGGCCACCAAGGAAAACAATATGTGAGTGTTCCTCTAAAAATTAAAACACAGTACCACCATATGATACAGCAATCCACAGGCTATATATCAAAACAGGATCTTAAAGAGATATCTGCATTTCCTTGTTTGTTGCTATTATTATTATTGTTACTATTATTCACAATAATAACAGTCTAAGTGTCTGTGCATGGATGGATGAAGATGAGTATATATTTATAATATATATGATGGAATGTTGTTCAGCCATGAGAAAGAAGGAAATTTTGCCCTTTGGGACAACGTAGATGGACCTTGAGGGCATTATCCAAAGTGAGATAAGTCAGACAGAGATAAAGACTGTATGAGTTCATTTATGTGTGGAATCTAGAACTGAACTCGTGGAAGCAGTAGACTGGTGGTTGCCAAGGCCTGAGGGCTGGGGGAGATGGGGAAATGCTGGTCAAAAGGCCCAAACTTCCAGTTATAAGGTGAATAAGTGCTGGGGATCTAAGGTACAGGATGGTGGCTGTAGTTAACCATACCTGTATTACATATTTGAAAGTTGCTAGAAGAGTTCATCTTAAGTCTTCTCATCACAATAAATAAATGGCAGTTATGTTACTGCCTGTAGAATTACATTCAAACTTATCATTTCATGATATTCAAGGCTCTCTTAGAAATTCAGTTATATTTCCAACTGCTCCAGTGGAATTCTTTCATCTAGCCAGGCTGAATTATTGGTTGCTCAGATAGATACCGTGTGTGTGTGTATATATATATGTATGTATATACAGCTATATGTGCGTGTGTGCTTAAGCTACTTCAGTCATGTCCAACTCTTTGCGACAATTAGACTGTAGCTCAGCAGGCTCCTCTTTCCATGGGATTCTCTAGGCAAGAATACTGGAGTTGCCATGCCCTCCTCCAGGGGATCTTCCCAACCTAGGGATCAAACCCACGTTTCTTATGTCTCCTGCATTGGCAGGTGGGTTCTTTACCACTAACCACCTGGGAAGCCCCATGTACCTATATATACACATATATATGTAGGTGTGTATGTATATATTGTCTACAGCAGTTGAATCTTGAACAACATGGGTTTGAACTGCGCAAGTCCACTTATTGTGGGGTTTTTTCAATAGTAGATACTATAGTACTGCACGACCCACAGTTGTTTGAACCTTAGCTGCAGAAGACTGTCTGTAAGTTATACTCAGATTTTCAACTACCTGGAGGGTTGTTACCCCTCACCCCATTATTGTTCAAGGGTCAGCTGGAAAGAGAGAGAGAGAGTAGTTTAGGTGACTTTTTTGCTTTTTATTTACATATTTTTGGAAGCAACTTGGTTAAACATGGAACCTGGCATCTGCCTGAGCTCAGATCTCTCTATACAGCTTTCTAGCTGTATGCCCTTGGGCAGACTGCTCTGCAGTTCTCTAAACCTCACCTTCCACAACTCTAATACCTTATTGTCTTTATTAGCCTGCCCTTGCAAGGATGAAAAAATTTTAATTCCTATAAAATCTCCAGTTCCTGGCAGATAGTAATGCACAGAGGAAGTACCCCTCTCTTTCTTCTATATGCAAATATATTATAAACTCTTCTGTCTGTCTGTAAATACAAATAATCTTTATAACTTTTAATGCTACCCAGAAGTAAATGTGGTTTGAAGAAATTAATGTTATACAAATAATCAACAGTCTTCTTAACTTTCTGTTTTTATTAGGAAATGGGGAAGAATCTCGCATATGCAGAATTATACTGTGTGCTAGAAGTTGTTCTTAGCTTTTATTTATAAACACCTTTTTATTTCATAAACCAAATGAGAGGAAGACATTAGCCTCATATTGCTGATGAGGAAACAGTGTCCCAGAGAGGATGAATGATGGACCTAAGATTACATAGCGAATGCGTGTGTGCATGCCAAGTCACTTCAGTCGGGTCCGACTCTTTGCGACCCCACGGACTGTGGCCTGCTAGGCTCTTCTGTCCATGGGATTTTCCAGGCACGAGTACTGGAGTGGGTAGTCATTTCCTTCTCAAGGGGATCTTTCTGACCCTGGGATCAAACCCATGTCTCCTGCAGCTCCTGCATTGCAGGCAGATTCTTTATGGCTGAGCCAGAGGGGAATCTCCTCGAATAAATGGTGGAATTTACTGGCTACCACAATGTGCTTCTTCTTACACCAAATGACATCAATAATTTCTGTAGGTATGGTGATTAGAAATTCGGACTAAGAGTCTAATAAAGGATTTTTGTCCCAGTAAAATGCTGTAATCTCTAGGCTATGTTCTGTTTTGGAATATTTGACATTAGGCCTATTTCATAGGATTCTGGAATAGGGCAGTAGAGCTTTATTGACGAATGTCAGTCAGTCTCACCAAATAGCTGAAATTGTGAAAGTGTGTCCAAATAGCTGAAATTGTGAAATTTCAGTGCTAAAGACTATGATGTTGTCAAAGACCTGTAGAAAGAGAAACAATTGTTTTATCAGTTCTCTCTATTCTTCAGTGTTCCTTAACCCTCTGTCTGCCTTCAGGAATGCCAGAATTACCTAGAAAATTCTAGCCCAGTTTTGAAATACACTGCCTTGAGGTTTATCAGTTTGCCTTGAGGTTTTTGTTTTGTTTTTTGCCATTGCCTGATTTTGTTTTTACCACAGACCAGTCTCATTTGTAGAATCAGAATCCATTGGCGGTTAGCAGATGTAGACACTATGTCTCTTTAACATTCAAACAGAACCTTCAACAGTATTATCCCTGTGAAGTTATCTTATTCAGTCAGAAACGTGACTTCATTCCAAATCTCCACTAACAGCATTTCCTCAAGTAGCCTTCCAGCAACTAAGGACATTATACATAATTGATATCATTCTCCCAAGTCCCATCTAACCAGTTTTTCTGGATAGACTTCAATCTGGTGGGCTTTTTGGTTGTTGTGTTTACTTTTAAGACATTTATGCTTTTTGTGTGTGTATTCAGCTGTCTGTTTAGGAAAGCTGGTATTTTTCAGGAAATTTAGTATTGGAAAATTCCAATATTCTCGATTTTCTATCTTTGTGAATCTTATAGGCCATGTTATTGTTCTTTTGAGAGGGTGAGGTTTGGTTCTGGTTCTACTTTTATCTGGTTTTTGCTTATTAAGGAGCAGAGTAAGTGAAACCTAACAATCTGTTATTCCTCAGTCTTAACCCTTTTCTCTGAGAGCTGATGAGACTTTATGGACATTTTTTGTGTCTTTTATAAATCTCCTAGGTCTTAGCAAGAGATCTTGCAGAGAAAGTTTGATCTTGCAGACACAGACAGCTGAATACACACACAAAAAGCATAAATGTCTTAAAAGTAAAAACAACAACCAAAGAACCCACCAGAGAAAGATGTAAGTCTTAAAGCCTGAGCACTGGTTGACTTGCCTTTATCAGTATTTAGAGTGCTCTTACCAATGCAGGAGATGTGGGTTGGATCCTTGGGTCAGGAAGATCCTCTGGAATAGGCAATGGCAAGCTTCTCCAGCATTCTTGCCTGGGAAGTCCTATGGACAGAGGAGCCTGGTGGGCTACAGTCCATGGGGTCACAAAGAGTCAGACACGACTTAGCACGCATGCATCCTACCAAGCATTCTATCAGAATTTCTTTGCTGAACCAGATTGTTCTCTTGGTTTATTTCTACTACTACTATTGCTCTTAAAACAAACATGATAATAATTATAATGACCTGATGATCTATCTTTAGCGAGGATTCATAGCACATTATTTTTTAAAGGAAGAGAAATAGAAGGAAAGAGAAAATACCAATCTACCTTTTTCCCTAGTCATTGTATTCCAGAAATGGGACGAAGTGGATCCTTTGGTCAGATTTCAGTTTCATATGAACTGCCTTTTTTCTCCCTTTACTTTTCCCTGATGAAAGACGCTTTCACACGTAGAGATGGGAGAGCCAAATGGTGTGTGTGGCAGAAGGATGTTTGGGGAGGAATCTGGAGTATGTGGGTGGTGCTTCTTTTAGGACAGCATCTTCTAGATGACTGCATTGACTCCATAAAATATGTGTGCCTGGAAAGAACAAGCAGAAGTAATAAAGACTGGCCTCAGATTCCAAGTGATCTTGGTACAGTCATTTATCATGGTAGTTAGATTTAAAAAGACTATTTCAGACGTGTGTGTGTGCACACGCGAACACTAATGCTTTAGAGGGGGAATGATGCAGGAGGTGTGCGTGTTCCTTAGGCAGGTGGTGACTGAATTCAATAAACTGTGGTCACAGCCCTGTACCAAGGATGCAGATGTTTGAGTGCTGGGCTGGTGAAGTACAAATTTGGCCACATAATATGGGATTAAATTTCTTCTTAATTACCTTAAGAAAGAAACATATTTTAAATGAGCTAACTTCAGTCCTAACACTTCGTTCTTCCTGTAACTTTTGCCACAAACGCTCTGCTCACACATATTTTATGCCACTTCTGATGGGACTCTTATTTATAATAATGATAATAACTACTCTTTATTGAACACTTGTTTTCTGCCAGCCACTATCCTAAGTTCTATATGTATTCATTCGTTTAATGTGGGGATGGGAGCTACTTTTATCACCCTTGAATAGATAAGGAGATTGAGGTTAACGAGCCTCCTCAAGTTCACACAGCCAGCAGAGATTGGAACCTGGCAGTCTGACTACACAACTTGTGCATTTCGTTTTGTTGTTTGTTTAGTTAAAATTTTTTTTCTTTAATTTTTATGCCATGTTACCTCCATGTTTCTGTAATTAATGCATATGTTCTATAGACTAAGGCCCCACATAAAGACAGCTGTGGCTGAAATTATGACCTCTTAGAAATTGTTGCCTGTTTTTCAATGCTTTAATGAAAGAGAATTTTTAGTCTTTAATTTGTGGTTAGAGTTCACCAGTGTATTTTTCCCAAATGCTCAATTATTCAATAGGTCTCCTTTTCCCACCTGCCAAGATCTTTATTTTTGAGGTTTTTATCTTCTGCTATGTCTTCTCCATATTCTGCTTTACCGACTTGAGTACAGAGGACTTCTTTCTTTCAATACATTGAAAACAGTAAATACTGCTTTTTAAAACCTATTACTCTTAATATAATTACTCAACTTTTGCCTTTTGATGCTCACTGATAAGACAGGTACAGTCAGTTACACCAAATGTGTAACTTACACACTTAATCAGAAAAGAAAGAATAACAATTTAAGTAATGTGGGCAGTTGCATCTTCCCTGGAGCATGTGCCCTGGATTCATGGGCATGAATCCTTTTATCCTTTTAATTGGTTGTTTGTTTTTTAATTTTTTTTAAGTGTGTACCTTTATTTTTTTAACTGAAGTGTTTCTTCTGTACTGGCGTGCAGCTGATTCACAGTGCTGTGGTGGTTTCAGGTGGACAGCAGAGGGACTCAGCCATTCATACGTAGGTGTGCCCCTTCTCCCCCAGCCTCCCCTCCCATCCAGGCTGCCACATCACACCGAGCAAAGTTCCCTGTGCTCTACAGTGGAGCCTTGTTGGCCATCCGTTTTAAATACAGCAGTGTTAGTTACTGTGAGCCACTCACCGAGGGTTTTTCACTCTGCTGGGTACAAGCCAACAGCGTGAAAAAAAAAAAAAAGTAAGCAGTTCCAAGGCTGAAAGGAAACCTGGCTGTCCCATGCTGACTGAAAGAGAATGTGCTGCTCTCTCGTGGGTGGGCTCAGGGCAGTTTCAACCAATGTGCCATTTCTGTCTCAGGTGTTCCATGTTAGAAATAACTCTCTTGTAAGCTGTGACTTCTCTGCATTGAATGCCTGCAAGATGCCAGGCACTACGTTAGGTACTAAAAAGATGAAAATTTAGTTTTGCCCTTCAAATAATTCACAGTTTGACAGCTCACAGACAAGGAAGGGCAACTGTAGGTAATAGGGAGGAAGATAAGAGTATCATGGGAATTAAACAGGCAGATGTTTATAATTGCTATATGAGGCAAAATAGTTTGGATATGATGTTAATTAAAAAAAGAATCAGTATGGCAAAACCAATACAATATTGTAAAGTAATTAGCCTCCAATTAAAATAAATAAATTTTATTAAAAAAAATAAAAGGAATTAATAAGTTTTTTTTTAACATTGTTGTATGTATAGGAATGACTTGCTACGTCCTCTAGGGGTTAAAAGAACTAGAAGCAAGAATTTCCGGCCTGAAAAATCTCTCATACCTCTGTGTAGTTCTCACGTATGCTAATCTTGACAGTGTTCACTTGATATCATGCCATTTTAATTGTACCCGTCCTTACATCATACTTGTTCCCTTTCAGGTTTCTATATATGCTGTCCCAGAAAAGATTGGTCAAGTTCAGCATGCCTTGGAAACAACTGTGAAGCTTCTTGACTTTTATCAAAGCTACTTTGAAATTCAGTACCCACTAAAGAAATTGGGTAAGAATCCAACAATGCCTCCAATTTCATTACAATAATAACTTAGATTTAGGTTGCAAATTTTTTCAGAAAGAACTTTTGCCAAAGTTATTTCAAAGGGAAACCAAGAAACTCTGTTAATTGTTTGCTTTAAGAATTGTTTGTATGTGTTAAGATTATTTAGATTCCATAGATACGTCTGAATATGTAGCTTAAAGCATTTAGAAGTTTATGGGACTGTTTCAAAGGTGCTGTGTAAGTAGGGATTTACTTAGGGCTTAACCTGGAGTTGGACTAACTCCAATTTCCTAAGAAATTCCTAATTCAAATAATAATAGGAGTAATGAGAGCTCAGGAAAGCAAGAGTACTTCAGTGTCATTCAACAGGGTGCTGATTTTAGCTGGAAGAGTGTTGGCCCTGCCTTCTGTCCTCCTTGTTCTGAAAAGTTCTTCACTGTGAAGGAATTAGATCTCCCTTCTCTTGCTAAGGGACAGAGCAACAATGACTCTGTAGGTGGTTGATCAGATCTTCTCAGCTCACAGGTAGGTAAGGAGCACATGAGCTAGAAAGTTTCCTTTCCCTGCCTCTGCTGCTAAGTCGCTTCAGTTGTGTCCGACTCTGTGCGACCCCATCCCTAGGATTCTCCAGGCAAGAACACTGGAGTGGGTTGCCATTTCCTTTTCCTAGGAGTATGTAAAATGAACTTACTGATACAGTGACCTTACTGATAGACCACTGGGTAAAATACTTGGATTTAACTAAGGAGTGCCTTAGATGGAGGAGAGTTGACCACTTCTTTCCTGTTATATCCAGACTTGGTGGCTATTCCTGACTTTGAAGCAGGAGCAATGGAAAACTGGGGTTTGCTCACCTTCCGAGAAGAGACACTTCTGTATGATGCTAATACTTCTTCAGTGGCAGATAGAAAGCTGGTTACTAAAATCATCGCTCACGAGCTGGCCCATCAGGTATCGGCAACCAAGGCTATTATATCTCACACCTGTGGTCTGTTCCATGTCCTGGAGTTTTAGAATACATTGAGATGCTAATAATAATTCAGCGTTATATTCTTTCATAATACAATGGTGCTTTGTTTTTTTTAACACAAACTTAAATTTTTGGATAAAAATGTTGTCTAACAGTTGTTATAGGATTTTACAGTTTATCAAGCATTTTGACTTCCTTTATCTCTCTGACATTTTATAACTTGATGGGGAAGAAAGTTTTCCCTGAGTTGCACGCCTCTTCTCCTTGGACTATAGTAGTCAGGACTAGATTTACCGTTTTGTCTCCTGCTAAAAACTGGGTTCTTAATTTGGGATTGGGAAGGTACTGGGTATGATGTAGAGAAAAGGAAGGAAAATTATATGGGTGCATGACCCTCACTCTTTCTTCCCCAGTACCTGGTCCCTCTCGTGCCCTCGATGCGGTGTTCATCAGGGTGGGGTAGTCGGGGTGTCCCAACGGTGGGAGGAGGTAGGCAAGAGTGGGATGTGCTCTGGCCGATTGACCTCAGCCACAGTCCGCAGCGCGCCCGGCCTTGTGAGGAGTTCGTGACAGGCTGGCTAATGAAGCGAGTGCTTATCTACTCTTACAGTTACGCATATAGACAGACTGTTTTTTCGGGGACCTGCTCCAGGTCTGCCATTCCTGGGGCCGGCCGTCACCACGGCAGGAGTGTTTCCCTTGTACTTCTGTACGACTTAGAAGTCATCTTCTTTTTTTTTTTTCATCTTCTTCTGAAAGAGGTTTTTAAGATATTAATCTTTGAAAATATGCTTTTGTGATTCTCCATAGTGCTTTGTTTCAGTACCTAATAATCTTATCATTTTGCTGATGGTTTGAGCCGAGCCCTTGGCCACAGTGCCTGAACTGCACACTTTTTATTAACCACGCTTATTTCAGGGATTTTTGAGATGCATTTTTTTAGGGGTGTCTCGTCTTCTTTTTCCTTCTTCTTATTACTTCATGGAAAAAAGCCATTTAAAAGTCTTTCTGATTTTATTTATTTGTATGCATGCCAAATTTCTTAGGGAATGTTTGAATTCTGTTTTGAATCATGTAAATACTCAATGTGGTGACTGAGGAGAAACATGCAGCCCAGGCTCTCTGACTATAGGAACATCCCTCATATAGACGTTCATTTTTTGGTTGTCATGATGATTGTAGACATGATGGAAAATAATATTGCTAAGTTGATACTACAAAGTAGAGGAATTTATCGAGGAAATGTTTTAATGAGGTGACTAAAAACAGTTTTTGTCTACCTAGTATACAGCATGTATGTTAAACTGATAAATAAGCCAGTTGTCTTTGTTTGTTTTATTTAAGGTAAAATGTTAAATTTATAATTTTACTTTAAAAGTGAATTTATTCAATGTATGCAGTTTTACTTTTAAAGTAAATTTATATTACAAATACAATTTATTTCTAAGACTTAAAGTTGAATATAGTTTGTTTTAACTACAATAAGTATACTTTTAAGTAGTTGTAATCTGGTTATAGGTGATAAATCTGACAATTCAATTATTAGAAAATTCCTGAGAATGTGAAGTTGGTTAGTTGTTTGTTCTTTCCCTGCAGTGGTTTGGTAATCTGGTAACAATGCAGTGGTGGAATGATGTATGGCTAAATGAAGGTTTTGCTACATTCATGGAGTATTTCTCTTTGGAAAAAATATTCGGAGAGCTCTCCAGTGTAAGTACGCTGTTTGTTAGGCCCACTGTGAATGCCAGGAGGAAAAATAGTCCAGTCATACTGGACATGTATTTTCCATGCATTTGGAGCAATGAAAATATTTCTAGAAAAATACAATAAAACTGAGCCATGTTACTGATCTCTATACCTCTTGAGATTTGACAGTGAAAATTGTGCTTTTAGGTACTGATGTATTTCAGAAAGCAGAAATTATGTGAAATTACTTTAGACTTTGTCATTAAGATGAACATTTTAAATTGCTTTGCTAAATTCTGTGTTTAATAGATGTGGCCCTTCTGCTTTAAGGAATTTAAATAGAGTTGAAAAGCATTTTTTTTTTTTTTTTTTTGCAAAACAAAACTTTTTATCCTACTTATGGAGAAGAAATTAAGACATTTTGTGGCAATGCTATTATCACTGTGATCATTCTTACAACAGTGATACACACGTTGATACAGACAAATAATTTGCTCTTTTTAGGTCCAAACCATATTTTGTGCCCGTTTCAAAGACGAGGAATCCCATTCTTTTACAGAGAGCATGATAATGTTGTTACTGTGTTCTTAGACTCTCGGAGATGTTTCTTCTCCTTAGAGAGATTTGGACATACTAGGTCGTATATGGGAGGAGGGCATGGCAGCCCACTCCAGAATTCTTGCCTGGAGAATCCCCATGGACAGAGGAGCCTGGCGGGCTACAGTCCATGGGGTCGCAATGAGTCGGACATGACTGAGCGACTAAGCGCACAGCACACAGCTCAGGTCATATATGACAGATACTGCCGAATAATTCAAGCAGTAAATGGAAAAGTATAAGGATCCCTTTCTACTGTAGAATTCTGTGACTTTCTATTAAGCTTCTTGATTGTATGATCCAAAATTGCTTCAAAAGACGAGTACTCTCAGAGCTTTCAGTTTGAAATTTTTGTGTAGGGCCTATTCAGAGATTTCAAGTGGTAAAATGAACTCAGTTTAAGCTAGAATATTAATAAGCAAAGTAATGTAAATCTGGGTATGGTTCTTAATTAAACAAAGAGATATACAGTTTCACCACTTGGTGGTGCCCAGAATGTTTAAAAGCTTTTAGTATATATTCTAGAGGAACTCATCTGTTGAACTCTCAGACTTCTTTCTGTTTAAGACTTATATTTTACTTAAGAATAGCCTCAGTCGAGGGAAATGTATATTATCTCAATAGAAAAGCTGGATTATGTATGAGAAATCAACTTAAGGAGCAGTTTTTTTTTTTTTTTAATTTAAGGTTTTATTTTACAAATATTCACTAGCCATTTTTAAATAATCAAATGAACATCTGGATTTAGCATATGGTTGCTTTAGTAATAAACTCTTAATTTATCCTTGTGCTGTTGTTTAGGAAACACTTATTTTTGTGGAAGTTGTAATTTTATTTTCAAATTTAAGGAATACGCATAAATGTCACATTCTTCCTATATCTTCAACAGATTATTTCTAAAGTTTAGCGAAGCTAGTTGATTTTTTTTTTATAATGACCTTAAGCAGTAATTAGTCTAATTCCTATCAATAATTACTAAACTTGCCTCTGTCTTTAATTCTGTTCATAGTTTCTTTATTCTGTTTCATTTTTTGTAGTATGAAGATTTCTTAGATGCTCGATTTAAAACCATGAAAAAAGATTCGTTGAATTCATCCCATCCAATATCATCATCATCTGTTGAGTCTTCAGAACAGATTGAAGAAATGTTTGATTCTCTTTCCTATTTTAAGGTATTGCCATGCACAAAAAGTACCTGGAGTGGGTTACAAATTAATTTCATACGTAAGCAAGCTGCCTGATTTAGATTATTTTAAAGATTAAACAGTATTATTTTCAATTTTCCTGTTAAATTTTTAAGATGTTTGCTTCTACTTAAATCTGGATCTTAACTTGATCTAGGTTTTTCTTTCTTTCTCTGTCTCTTAAGTTCTCTAACTAGTATTCTGGCTAGTTAACCAGATCTTATAGTAATGTATCTTTTAAAGTTGGATCACTGTCCAGATCTACAGGTAGAATATGTCCGGGGGAGGCTCTAAGCCTTTGGCTGTGTTATTCAGGACTGAAGTGTGTTCCAAAGTCAGAACTGCCGAAACAGGTAAACAAAAGGAGATTTTTTATGAATCAAAGATTCTATTGTAGAATTAGAAACATAGACTCCAGGTATGGAAGTAAAGCAAAAACAGAAATTTAAAGACCTGATTAGGATCATCATAAGTCAGAGAATAGGAGAGGCGGGTATCACATTTGTGTAGGGAAGGAGGGCTGAATTTTATAGCTTACTTGTCTCCTTAGTCTGGTTACCAGATTAAGATCAATAAATTGAATTCCCATCCTGAACAGAGAAGAAGATATACAAAGCATATGAGTTACAGTTCATGTCATCAAGAAACAGAGAGTTTAGGTAGAGAGTACTTGTGAAGCAGTAAGAAAGAATGTGTGCTAAGGGAATGGTACAGAGTATTTTTGCCTGGGATCATGGTGAGAAATTTCTTGGAAGAACATGGAAACTAAATAATAGGAAAAACATATAGGTAAAGAGCAATGGGAACAATAGAATAGGGCAAGAATGGCATGATGAGGTCTGCAAAAAAGAGTCAGTAATACTAATGGGCAGGGAATTTTTGTTTAGGGGGTAAATGTTTGCAGTGGAAGCCACATGTAGGGTAGGGAAAGATGAGAAAGGTAGGTTGGAGCTCAGTTGTAGAAGGTCCTAAATGCCATCAGGAATCTGGACTTTTTCTATAATCAGTGGGAAGCTTTAAAAGATTTTTAAATAGAGGAATGGCTTTGAGATTCAAGTGACTAGGAAAATTAACTTGCTTCAGTTTACAAAATAGATTTAAATGGAGAGAGACCTAAATCAGGAAATTGCTGCTGAAGTTGAAGCATGAAATGGTAAAAGTTTAAAATTAGGAGTGGTAGTGAGAGTGGAGGGAAACTGATGGGTGTGAAAAAACCCCTGGGCAGAGGGAACTGCTTAAAGGACCTAGTGATAGGTCAAGGCAGGTGAAGAAGGAGGCAGAAATGTTTTCCAGGTTCAAGCCTGACTGGCAGGGAGAACGGTAGTACTGTTACTAAATGAGGAAATCAGGAGTACAGTTAGCTATATGAATATATTCCAATTAGAGCTACTGCTATGGGCTGTGATTTTTAAAGCCCATCCTGGCGCTACCAATAAAGAAAATTTTACAACTTGCAGTTCTTTTCTTACACAGAACAGTTATTTCAGGATCTCTTGTTATAGAGCTCTTTCTTTCTCTGACCCCCATCCTCCAAACCCAGAATTCAGTGTCTTCTGAGCATCTTGCTTCCATAACATACCTTATGCCTGTCAGTATGGTAACATACCTTATGCCTGTCAGTATGGTAAGTACTTATTTCAGAATTGGGAATCTGGCAAATGTCCCATCCACAGAATTGAGAAAAATAGTTCACTGGATAATTGTGTATAAGAAGAAGTGTCAGTGTTTGACAGTAAGTCATGTGTTTGGCAGACATATTCTATTTGATCTTCGTAATCTTTAAGCCTAATTCTGATGCATGTTGCCTTATGATAATTCAGTCATTTATCAAATTATACAAGTACCAACCACGTACCTGGTGTTTTCCTAGGTACCGGGAATAGATCAGGAAAGAAGGCAGACTATGTCGCTTGTACCATGGAGCTTCCATTTCTGGGGTCAGAGATAGGGACATACATAATACAAATGAATGAAATATACTGTGTTGGTGGTTAGTGCGGATATGAAAATGAAGCACAGTAAGGAAAATGAGAATGACAAGGGAAAGGCTGCTTTGTATAAGATGGCTGGGGAAGACCACTGATAAGGTGGTATTTGAATACCATCTGGACGATGTGAGGGAACGAGCCATGTGGACTTCTAGGGGGAAAATGTCCCAGGCAGTGGGTATAACCAGTGCACAGGGCTTGTGGGCAGACATCAGTAGCATAGTAGGTCTGAGACTGCTGTCCGTAGAAAGGCATTATTGTGAGGCTCGACCTTGGCTAATTCCTGGCAGATTGGATTTGGGGAGAGTTCTCACCATTCCCTGATAAGAATGACTCACTGTGCCCACACTGTGCGAACAGTGTAGTTTATGGTAAATATCTCCTTTCCCTCTGGGAGTCTGGAATTTTGGTCCTTGCTAGGCAGAAGATACTTGCATGACTGGCCTCCCAGTAAAAATCATGGGTACTGAGTCTCCGAGGAACTCCCCCGATAGCCAGGATTTCATACGTGTTGTCACAAGTGGTCGCTTGGAGAATTAAGTCCTCTCCATCCTGCAGAGGACTTTTGGAAGCTTGTACTTGTTCACCCCATGAGACTTTTCCCTTAGCTGATTTAGCTTCACGTCCTTTCACAGAAATATAAATCATGGTGGTGAATATGACTGTGTACTCAGTCCTGGTCCTGTGAGTCCTTCTACCATATCTGGGACTTGTTTTGGGGACCCACACAACTTGAGATGAAGATTGGTTGGCGTGTTTAAGCACCAGCAAGGAGCCAGGGTGTCTGGAGAGGAATAAATGCAAGGGAAAATAGTAGAGGAAGTGAGAAGGATTATAAGGGGCCAGATCATTGTAGATCATCTTATTAGATTTGATAAGGACCTTGATTTTATGCACAGTGGAATGAAAGCCATCTGAGGAGAGGAGTACCATCGTATGGTTTATTTATTTTTGGAATAAGTCAGCCTTCAACATCACGTGGAATCAAGGTGACTAGTTGGGAGGTTGTTGTAATAGACCAGTAGCAAGGAAATGGCGACACAGATAAAGGTGATAGTAGTGAGCGTGATAAGCCACGTTTGGTTTTGAAATGTACTGTGAAGTTTAGTCCAGTAGAATTTGCTAATGGATTAGATGTCGAGTTAAGAGAGGAGTCGAGGATGACTTCAAAATTTTTGCCTAAACAGCTGGAAAAATGAAGTTTTCATTTGTTGAAATGAGAAGACTATTGGAAGAGTATATTTAGGACAAGAAGGAAGAAAAGGTCAATTTTTGAGGAAGTTTAAGGCACATAAGTGGAAATAGTAGGTGTGTAATTGGATATGAGCCTGGAATTAAAGCAAAGTCTGGTTAGATATATAAATTTGGGGGTCATGTAAAAGCCCTGTGGTTGAGAAGATCAACAAGAAAGTGACTTTAGAGAAGAAAAGAAGTCTGAAGATTAAATGCCAGGGACACTAAAAGTTAGTCCTTGAGAAAATAAGGAGGATGCAGCAAAAGAGAGAGAGAGGGATGCCCAGTGCACAGGGGGGGAATCAGGAGTGACATGCCAAAGCCAAGGGCAGGATGACTTTCATGGAGGAGCGAGTGATCGGTCATATCAGATGCTGCTCGTGGCTGAGCCTGAGAATTGACATTGGTTTGACACCGTAAGGCTCACCAGTGGCCTTCATAAAACCACTTCCAGTGGAGTGATGATGGGTGGAAGATAGCTCAAGAGGAAATGGAAACAGAGCAAATGAACACGGCAAATGCAGACAGCTCTTTTGAAGAACTGACTTTCCGAAGAAGGGACGAGAAATACGGTGATAACTGGAGGAGGCGTGAGGTTAAGGAAAGGAAGCACGACTTCTGTTTAAAATGAGAACTGCTGGGTTTTTTTTTTTTCCAAATGGAGTGTTGCAGTGTTACAGTGGAGAGGAAACGTTAGTGATGCAGAAGAGAGGGGGACTATTGGGCACAAGAATGACTATTTAAATTTATACAACAAGTACCACTGAAGTGTGATACAAAAATAAGAGAGTAATAAGTATTAAGTTCAGTTATATGTATCTTGTAATCTTGATGACTTAACATTGCTACATTTTTTTTTATCAGAAATTCAGTCATTCAGAATTTTTTGCATTTGAGTGCCTTCTATGTAGTAGGCATTATTTTAGTCATAGGAGTTGAGCTCCTAGCTTCTGTTTTCCCCTAAATTAGCTTACAGTCTAGAAGAGGAAATAAATACATCTCTATAGCAGATGCAGGAAGTGTGATATAAATTGCTTTTGAATGTGGAGGAGGTGGTTGCTGTTTTAAAACTGGGGATGGTGACATGCATCATAATATAGCATGGCCTTAATAGTTCCACGTCTGACTCTGAATTATTAGTGTGTGCTTACTACCTATATACACATTCATATGTTCCGAACATATTTGAAGTGACTCTGCAAGAAGAAGAGAGGTCTTGGATACTTCAGAAATTTGACACCTTAAAACTGGGGATTAATGTACTCTCTAGCAAAGAGACTTCTGAGAGTTCAGCTGTGTGCCCATGAAGTCAGCTGGGACTTCAAGCACAGGGGGTAGGGGTGGGGATGCCACAGAAAATTCAGCAATTTTTAAAGTTAAAAATATATGTATAAACACTTAACTTTTTAACATTAACACTGAAACATCGAGTAATCGATAGACTACACAAAATGGCCCATAGAAGAATTAGTGCACATAGGTATTTTTATTTTTCAACTTCTTTAAAATAATTTTTAAAGAATTGGCCATAGTCCACAACTGGTTACATGAAACAAAATAACAGCGAATTATAACTGGGTTATTAAAGTGTTTGCTTAGAATGATTGTATTTTGAATTTTAGGTTCTTATTTCTATAATCTTATTGTATTCTATTATTTTTGTCCGTTTTTCACTTTTCTTTTTTTTCTTTTTTGGAATAGGGAGCTTCCCTACTATTGATGCTGAAAACTTACCTTAGTGAAGATATATTTCAACATGCCATTATTCTTTACCTGCATAATCATAGCTATACATCCATTCACAGTGATGACCTGTGGGATAGTTTTAACGAGGTAAGTGACCTGGATATTTTATTTAGCTCTTGAAGTAAGAAGAGAGGGGTTCTTGTATTTAATATTTTTGTCAGGTATGTAAATAAGCTATGGTATCAAGGACAGTTTTTAAGAGACAGAGGAATGGAACTTAGTGTATAAATGTTTATGAGTAAAAGCACAGAATTAAAAGTCATGAAATGGAAGTACTAGGCTTAATTGCCAAAAATAAAAAAATTGCATGAGGCCTTATATAAGCACCTTTAGTCTATATCTTAATCTCTATTCCTACCTTGTAGGAAAGTTCTCTTTTCTAATGTTTTTGCCGTTTTTCTGCCTTCATTCGTGAATTTTTTGCTCTATACTTTGCCCTGTGACTCTTCCTGTCTTTGGTGGCCATATGCCACTAAAGTGTTACAGATGACATGTCACAGTCTGGCGACCATAGCTGAGTTCTGCCCTCAGATCATTTTGCTGCTTGGATTTGGTTGTGCCTACAGATTCTAACAAGTAGTGTCATTAGTTAGAAGCTATGCTTTGTAACAGTGCCTGAACTCAGCTTGCATCACACGCACACATGCTGACTGCGTAGCCTTGATAAGCCTTTGAATTTGTTACCCTCATCGAGATCAATGGTTTTTCATGTTTTGGAAGATCACAGATGTATCTGAACATTTGATGAAAGTTATAGACATATTCGCCCCAAAATCCACAAAGATGCAAGATGTCACACACAGTTTCAATGTTTTCTGGATTCTGGGTGAAGAACCCCTGCTCTGAAGCTTTTCCGTATGCTCTCTCTGCTTCCTTGCTTTATCTGAAATTTGGTACCTTCTAGTTAGTTGTTAACCCTTTTCCCAGAAGATATATCTTCCCTACTCTCTCAGTTCTCTTTGAGAAGAAGGATCAGTCCTTATCACCTAAGAGTTGCTTCTAAATGATCGTTTTTCTTCTTATCATGTAGTAGTATTTCAACTGAAAGCCACATTATTTACTCTGTACTCAATGTATTATCTCCTGCCAGTTAGAATATATTTCTGCCTTCGTCACTGACTTCAGCTTTTGCATCATGGTGCTTTCCTATCCTGACCTAGCCCCTAATATTATCCTCACATGTTTCAGCATCAGCATCAAATTATGCACTGGCCTTTTCATTTCAGTTCTGTTTCGAAGACCCGGAAGTGCCTTGCTTTGGGGCAGTTTTGTTTTCTTCCCAACCCCTTGTCCAGAAAGAAATAGATCAGAGCCATTGAACATGTAAGGTTAGAATCACAGTGCATTTAGAAAGATTTGCTCCATCCTTTCTGGCTTTAAATAAGTAGGTGTATGTCAACTGAGGTAAGGCCAGTCATAGTGGCATGATATTACCAAATGATTGTACCATTTTAAGTGCTTGATGATTTGAGTTGCTTGCAATTCAAATCCATATGTAATCTAGAAAAATAATTTCAATCATAAATTTAACTCACCTGCTTCAAAAATTGCTTCTTAATCATTGATACCAGATGTCTTAGGGACAGTAAGCTTTAGAGGGCCTGTGAACCTCTGACACTGGGTTCTAGATTTTATAGATCAATTCATGTATTTTGTGGGGAAGGGACTATGTGTCTAGGAAAAAGTTCACCACTGTTTTCTAGAGAGACCTAAAAGTCTGGGCAGCCGACCTGTTTATATTTCATTCCTCTGCAGCAGCTGCTGCTCCCATTCTAGGGCCCTCCCACAGGATGAGCTCTTAAAAAGATGAGCTTTACCATTTGTAATGGACTTCCCTGGTGGCTCAGATGGTAAAGAATCTGCCTGCAATGCAGGAGACCTGGGTTTGATCCCTGGGTTGGGAAGATTCCCTTAGAGAAGGAAACAGCTACCCACTCCAGTATTCTGGCCTGGAGAATTCCACGGACTGTACAGTCCATGGGGTCGCAGAGAGTCAGACACGACTCCAGTGACTTTCACTTTCACACCATTTTGTAAAAGCAGAGGGTCTGGGGAATAAAGAGAACTCTGGATCTACCTGACTAACAGGAATAAAAGTAGTGTTTCTAATTTCTCGCCTATGTATCCTTAGGCAAACCTTCTAAACAGTAGTATTGTGACCTGAAAGAGTGCTTATCCCTTCTTAGGGATTTTAATGTACCTATAGTTGGTTTATAGCATCTGTGCTGCCTTTTTCAACATATGCTGCCTCTCTCACTCTCTTTAGTTTTCACTTATTTCTAGTCCAGGTTACTTTCTTTTTAGCAATTGCTCATTTACCTAGAGTAGAAATATAAATTCAACTCAGCATGGGTGCATTGTGGTAGGGAAAGAGGGAAAGATACTATAAACTTTTTAGACTCTTTATCTCTGAGAAAAATAATCTATTCTTCTTTCCGTAGTTCACAAACAAAACACTAGATGTAAAGAAAATGATGAGAACCTGGACCCTGCAGAAAGGATTTCCTTTAGTGACTGTTCAGAGAAAAGGAAAACAAATTCTGGTACAACAGGAAAGATTCTCTTTGAACGTTAAGCCTGAAATTCAGCCTTCAGATGCAAGGTGAGAACCCACTGTCTCTCCTGCTATCTCTTTAATGCCAAAAAAGGGCAGTGCCAAAGAACATGCAGACTACTGTACAGCTGCACTCACTTCACATGCTAGTAAGGTGATGCTCCAAATCCTTCAAGCTAGGTTTCAGCAGTACACGAACCGAGAACTTCCAGATGAACGAGCTGCGTTTAGAAAACGTGGAAGATCCAGAGATCAAATTGCCAATATTCATCGGATCATAGAGAAGAAAAGGAAATTCCAGAAAAACATCTACTTCTGCTTCACTGACTACATGAAAGCCTTTGATTGAATCACAACAAACTGTGAAAATTCTTAAGAGATGGGAATACCAGACCACCTTTCCTGTCTCCTGAGAAATCTATATGCAGGTCAAGAAGCAACAGTTAGAACCTTAAATGGAAAAACCAACTGGTTCAAAATTGGGAAAGGAGTACAACAATGCTGTATATTGTTGCCTTGTTTATTTAATTTATATGCAGAATACGTTGCCTGAAATGCCAGGCTAAAGGAATCAAGATTAGTGGTGGAAATATCAACAACTTTATATATGCAGATGACACCATTCTAATGGCAGAAAGTGGAGAGGAACTAAAGAGCCTCTTGATGGGGGTGAAAGAGGAGAGTGAAAAAGCTGGCTTAAAATTCAACATTCAAAAAATTAAGATCATGGCACCTGCTCCCATCACTTCATGGCAAATAGATAGGGAAAATGTGGAAGCAGTGACAGATTTTATTTTCTTGGGCTCCAAAATCACTGTGGATGGGGACTGCAGCCATGAAATTAAAAAAAAAAAAAAACACTTGCTCCTTGGAGGGAAAGCTATGACAATGCTAGATAGCATATTAAAAAGCAAAGACATTTACTTTGCTGACCAAGGTCCATATAGTCAAAGCTTTGGTTTTTACAGTAGTCATGTATAGATGTGAGAGTTGGACCATAAAGAAGGCTGAGCACCAAAAAAATTGGTTTTTTTGAACTGTGGTGTTGGAAAAGACTCTTGAGAGTCCCTTGGACAGCAAAGAGATCAAACCAGTCCATCGTAAAGGAAATCAGTCCTGAATATTCATTGGAAGGACTAATGCTGAAGCCGAAGCTCCATTACTTTGGCCACCTAATGCAAAGAGCTAACTCATTGGAAAAGACCCTGAGGCCAGGAAAGATTGAAAGCAGAAGGAGTAGGGGGCAACAGAGGACGAGATGGTTAGAGAGCATCACTACCTCAATGGACATGAGCAAACTCCAGGAGACAGCGAAGGACAGGGAAGCCTGGTGTGCTGCCGTCCACGGGGTCACAGTCAGATACAACCTAGTGACTGGACAGCAACAACAGATCTCTTTTGCACCCTCAGGTTAGAGTGTTTTTAAATGTATTGTGATCATAAGTTCTTAGAAAACCTAACAAGGTTATACCTTTCTCGAAATAACTCGAAAAATCTCACCTTCCTGGCAAAGAAGAAACCACTCAACAAAGTATGTGTAACTGACTGAACTATTGGAAAGAGTTAATAATCTTCCAATGTTTTCTTTTTATTACAGCTCTCTGTGGCATATTCCACTATCCTACATCACTGATGGAAAAAATTACTCAAAGCATCGATCAGTATCTTTATTGGACAAGAAATCAGGTTTGACTCTTTTAACACTTTTCTGATAAATTAGAAACAGCATATTTTCTAAAAATCTTAACCAGGCAGCAGAGAGGAGATGACACTTTCCAGTGTGCACAGCTATGAGCTGGTTCTATGAGACACCTACAGAAAGTGTGGCTAAAGTGAGATTGATTCTGTACGCAATATCATACATAAAACTGGTCTTTCTTAATCACGCGAAATAAGGTCTGAAAAACCGCACTGAATATGCTAGCAGTTGCTGTAGAAAATAGCAAATGCTGTGTTTTTGTATTCACGATAACCATTTTATGTTACAGAGTAACAAGTAGAAGATGAGTTTCCAAAGGATACTCTGCTGTCCACTCTCTATGGGTTGGGCTGGGCCCACTACTTTTTTATAAGCACCCTAGATGATTCTTAGGCATGGCAAAGGTTGATTCATGATGCAGAGTTGTAGTAAATAGTTACTACAAGATGTCCTGTAGACATAGTATACGTTTCTTGATAATGAGAAAATAGGACTAGAAAGTATGGTTGTGGAGGGTGATAATAAAATGTACAGATTGTATATGCAGACCCACAAGGGGTCTATAAAAAGAAACTGAAATGTAGTTTCTGACCATCTGTTAAATACCACCAAGTGCCACGCCGTGTAGCATCTTAATTTACATCCTGAAAACATGAGGCTCTTGCGTTCTGCAGGACTTGTTAGTGGTACTTGAGATTCATGGAAAGGGAAGATTTCTTGTTTGAATTTGGATCTGGTGTTCAGCCCTCTATCGTTGAGAGGGAAGTATAGCTTAGTGACGATACGACTTTGGAGCCAGGTTGCTTGGTTCAGTCATACGATTTTAGGTGAGCTATATGACCTCTCTGAGTCTCTTTTCCTAAGCTGAATGGAGAGAGTAATTGTACTAAAGTTATAGTGTTATGATTTAGTTCATTTATATGAAGCACCTAGAATAATGCCTGGCACTTGTCATGTGCTATAGAAGTGTTGGTTATCATTATTAATGTTACTAATGAAAAAAATAATTTTAAAGCGTAACATATCCACATTACGTAAAATCCAGAAGATGGAAAACAAAGTTTATTACTCTCGTAACTATTCTGATGACTATTTCTTTCTAGTAATTTTTTTAAAATAGTTTTTTACTTGGGTTGATGCTGTGTACATGTGATTTTTGTATTAATATTTTAACTTTCACTAATTGACTTATTCTTCAATTACTGCTGGACACTTGATTTACCACTTGGTTCTATTTTAAAAATGCCTCAATAAAATCTGAGTTTTTGAATGCTTTCCCATTATGAACTTTTCATAAGAATGCTTCTCAGAAATGATGGCTGTGTTGCCTTTTGTGGTTTTAATGCATATTCCCAGTTGCCCTTCTTTTGTGTGATAATAACTTACAAGGCCAATTGAACTATGTGGGCATACCAGTTGCATTTCGGTCTAACTGGAGTGTTACAGTAATTATTTAAAACATTAAGTACAACTGATGATGTCATCATATCTTTGATTAACACAGCATAGCTGGAGGTGCAAGAAATTGCTGCCTTCTCTGATTAAAAACAAAACCTCATACTTTCAGTGGGCCTTGCAAGCAGTCTCTGACCTAAGAGAGAACAAATAATCCCATCTTGTATTTTTGAAAGGGACCAATACAGAGATTTTGCAAACCTCTCAATAGTATATAAGTTTTTGGTGGTATCAGAAATAACCAGACAATAAGAAATCTGCTTTTATTAGCCTTTTACTCTTTTGGCTCAGTTGGTAAGTCAGCTTTTTAAGTCAGACCCCGAAGTCATGCCCGTGTTTTCCTGCTGTAACCTTTTCTTTCTAAGCACTGTCTTCTTCCACTGCACAAAAATTGTATCGGCAGCTCAAGCATGCTGTGCTGCCTCCTGTCTCTGGGCCTTTGCACATGCTGTTTTCTGTCCTGGAAGAGCACTCTTGCCTCTTTTGACTCCCTGGTTTAATTCCTATTCACTCTTCAGATCTCAGCTCATCCACTGCTTGTTCTAAGGGGCACTCCCTCATCCCAAGACAGGTTAGATGCCTCCCTTATGTGTTTTAATGATATTTTCTACTTTTAATATACTCTGGTTGTTTAGTCCCTAAGTCATGTCTGACTCTTTCTCAACCCCAGGGACTGTAGCCCGCCAGGCTCTTCTGTCTGTGGGATTTCCGAGGCAAGAATCCTGGAATGGGTTGCCATTTCCTTCTTCAGGGGATCTTCCTGACTCAGGGATGGAACTCTAGTCTCCACATTGGTAGGCAGATTCTTTACAACTGAGCCGCTTACTTATATCTGTCCCCACAGGAGATGTATCCCCCTATTGAAAGTGGATATCTTAGTTCCACAAGTCACTTTTGCAGTGCTGGCACCCTGTAGGCACATAAAAACTTATTGAATAAATACATTTTAGTTTATAATGGAGTGACTCAAATGTCACTGTAAAAAGCTCTAGGAGCGGAGCGTTCAAAGCTTGGTGAAAGGGCAACTTCTGTTTCTCCGCATTTGAAAATATTCTTAGTAAAGGAGAATTTGTGACATGCACTATAATGTGGCCAGTTTAATCTAGAGGGGGAACTGAGGCAACGTATGACGAAAGCAGTGTCGGCCACTTCCTCTCCTCAGCCGTGCTGTTTACCTTTCCTGGCAGTTCAGGTTTTGAAAGTCCATACTGCACATGTCTGTCCTTAGGAATGGTGTTTGACCCTGAGAACAGTTGAGTCGTCTTGGTTCCTGATGCTCCTGTGAAGAGCCAGTTTTGGTTTCACTGAATTTTAGTCTTCTCTTTTCTCAGAAGAAATGTAGCACAGACGGTGACACAGAGGCTTATTTTATGCCCTTATGACATTGGTACAATGTGTTAACTTGGTGGTCTGTTAAATCCGTAGTCTATTTCCGTGAGTTCTAATGCCAGGGTTTCTGGGTTAGTCCCTTAGTTCAGTAAGATGTAGAAGTTATATGTGGTCAATATTTTGGTCACTTTTTTCCCACGTCCACGGATTTTGAATGGTTAATAGTTTTTGTGCATAAGAAGGGCTGAAATGGGACTGTTTTTCTAAACCACCTGTTGAGGAAATTACACCAAAGTGTCTCCTTGTTCCATCTCTTCCTTCCTCTCCCCCACCCTGACCTCTCTCTCTCTCCCATTTTATTTTCAAACCTAACCTCTTTCGCTAGAGGACATTTTTATATTAAATCTATCTTGGAGCATTCATGTTTCTAGAAGGACATCACTGCACCATAAACATTTTTCTGAAACTAAAGGACATGGCACTGAAATGAAAGGCAGTTGAAAAAAGGGAGGAAGGGCATGTAGATAGGATAGGATACTTATCACGCGCCTTTACCCCTGATGAAACAAAGGGGAAGAAAGGGGTACGGGAGAGAAAGGAGTGCTTCTGAACAGGAGGGGATGTAGTTCAACCGTGTGTATCATGCTAGCTCTCTGGAGCAAGCCATACAGGGAATTTTTCAGCTTTGTAGTAAAAACATCTTTTTTTGTTTCTGTGCTTTAATGTTTCTTTATAAAACAGTAGCTGAGTTTCATAACTCATTGACAGTTTTTTTTTTTTTTTAATCACTATTAGATTACTTAATCTGGGCTTCTGCCATTTAACATCGGAGTTACTCTTTTTTTTTTACTGCTCAATGGACTGTGAAAATTGAACTGTTAATCTGTTAATGATTATAATAAATTAAAAACATATGAGAGTAGCTTCATCCACATTTGAGCTGCAAGATGTAGATACCTCCCTTGTGTGCAAAGCGGGTTTTTTTTTCTTGATACCTGTGGTTTTAAGGTCCTCCATTGTGAATCATTCAGAAGACCTGAAAGAGACTAATATGTTGATTCTTTAAATGATAACTCTGCTCTCTAAGCTGTTGGCTGCACCGCTTCATATTCTGTCATCAAAATGACAGTAATAATTTCAAGTACGCTCCCAGCTGTGTTCTCCTCTCTGCCATCTGGACTTGGCTAGGTTTACAAGATAGCGAGTTGCTTATCATCCAAGAGACTCTGTATTTCAATATTTTCCTATTTCCATCCAATGGGAAAATTGCCATGCTTATCATTCCTTGCCTCCTGTTTTGGGAAAGGAGGATTTGAAGCTCTTCGGTTCTTTTTCCCAAGGTCCTTTATTGATAGAAGCCCTGTAGGAAATGGTTTGGTGACCTAGAGAGTGTTGATATTTTTGCATTAGCTACTGATAAAGTTAATTTCATTAGTCGTAGCTTTGTTAAAAATATATCCACTTGGAGCAGCTACTCTTACCAATGCAAATGTTCCTTAGAACTGTATTCTGCTTTAGAAAAGGAATAAACCCGATTAATGTGATTAATCTATTCCATCTGTTGCTATAT
The DNA here is from genome assembly GCF_027580195.1 of Bos mutus. Lineage (NCBI taxonomy): Eukaryota > Metazoa > Chordata > Mammalia > Artiodactyla > Bovidae > Bos > Bos mutus. The sequence goes on from NC_091623.1 coordinate 27,679,752, forward strand.
CAGCAATAAAACAAATTAGTATAAATTTTTTTAATGAAAAAGACTGATTATCTGATACGTCATGTTAAGACATGATCAGAACATAAATCTTTACATCTTAAAAATCTTTGACAGTCTCAGAATTAGAGTAACTAAGGTATTAAGAAAATCTGATAAATTTAAATAATTCATGCTTTTGAAGTTAATCAGTCCTAGATTTCAGGTACTAAAAGGTTCAGATGTGTTTCCAAAGCATTTTATGTTTAAAAACCCTCATATATAATTATTATGATAGTAAAAATTTTAAAACAGCCTAAATATTTCCAAGTAGAAGATGGGTTAAACTGTGGTATGTCCCAAAATAAAATATCCTTAAGATTTTGAATCCTGCATATCAAGGCAGTGGGAAAATGGCAGGAAATGGAATCTGATATGTGAAAAAGCAGCATAATATAATGTGTGAAATAATGTACATGGATCCAGTATATTAAATATTAATTCAGTTAAAATGTGTATAGGAAAAATCTTGGTAGGAAATATACCCATGATGCTTTTATTGTTTGAGTTTAATTGATTTTTCTTTACTCCCCTTTTATCTTTTAATTTAAAAACTGTATTCCCCACTTTAAAGTGGGGAAGAAAACTTACATCATAAACAGCTGCAAACCTTATTTAGATTTGTTTGAAACCACTTACCATAACGTAATTGTTTTGTTTATTCATCCATTAATGCACCAAATATCTCTTGAGTACCTACTAGGAACATTGTTCTAGGTCCTGAGAGATTAGCAGTAAACAAAGTAATGCTCATGGGATTATAGTCTAATAAATATTAAACCTTAAGATGCTTAGAAGCATACCCTTAACTATTGTTTTAAATTCACATCTTCATTGCCAACTTTAAAGGACGTTTCCTGGTTAGTAATTTTAAAGGTTGCAGTCAACTTTTGTAGTAATATTTTTAAGGTTGCCTTTTTTTAGCTTCTTATTAATCGCACATTAATTGAAGTCATTCCATATAAATTTCTAGCAATTCTGTCGGCATTAAAATGTAATGGTAGGGGTTCACAAAGTACGTTATCAGCTTTCTATTATTTTAACTCATTATTTCTTATTTGTGCCTAATGAGACATCTGTCCTTCCCTAATGTTTATTTTGCTATCTTTGAATTATGTGACTTTTTAAAATGGCTTCGTGTGTCCTTTCTTAGGCTGTTAACATAACCAAAGACAAAAGGCTGAGAGGGAACACATTTCATATGCTAATAGATCATTTGCTTACTGTCTGCCCTGCGCCACACCCTGCACACACTCCCAGCGTGAACTTGGGAGCCAGTTGTGTGCGTGTATGCCATGCACACTTTCTCTCTGGGCCTTGAACACTTACGAGTCCCTCTTTACCTGGCTCACAATACCTATATATCCTGAAGTCTCAACGGTGATGTCATTTCTCCCAGGAAATCTCTCCTAACCTTCCCTCAGGGCTGAAGCACTTCTACCCTGTTCTCCTACAGAACGCCACGTTTTCTTTTTCCATCGACAACGTGTGTATGGCACCCTACTCACCTGGTCACGATGGGTTGTAGGATCCAGGAGAGCAGGCACATGTACCTTGTTTACCATTAAATAAAGACTTGTTAAGTGAATAGGTGGTGATCTTTGGTAACATGAACATGACTGCCCTGGGAGGCAGACATTTAGTTTCTCGGTAGAAATAATATAAGTATTTTTAAATATAAAATAATAATATATAATATTATTATATTATTTATTATATCATAATATTGATATATAAAATAATAATATATTTTTAAATATAAAAATAATACCATATTAACTTTGAAACACAGTATTCATTTAATGCTTTTCTTTGCCTAACCTCTCTCTCTCTCATTTTGTGGTCTGTGTTAGGTGTCATCAATCTCACAGAAGAAGTGCAGTGGATCAAGGTCAACACCAACATGACTGGCTATTACATTGTCCATTACGCAGATGACAACTGGGAAGCGCTGATCAAACAGCTGAAAATAAATCCTTATGTGCTGAGCGACAAAGATCGAGCCAACCTCATCAACAACATCTTTGAACTTGCAGGGTAGCGTATGCTTGGCTTGGGTCTAATTTTGTTTCTTTTTTTTTTGAAATAAGTGTTCTTGAGGAAAAGGACATTTAAGAAAAGCAATTGAAAAGAACTAGCATGTATTGCCTGGTAGGTATAATTCATTTCGGAGAACTGAGAAGATAGAAGACATATCCCTTGTCTATCTAGAAACATCAGCACAAGCATATTGAACAGTTATATAATAAGATTTAAATCATGTTTCAAGACTGTAGATACTGACAAGCACGACACATAAATTTGCTGAATAAATGGATACAGAAGTTCAGGGTTTGCTTTACTCACGAGAAAATTCTTTTCAAGAAGCCAGTGTTTTCAGCGTAAAGCTTAGTGCTCATGTATTGGTATGAGACATGTCTTGAGAGCTGGCATACCACTCACCTCCCCAGCTGCCCCCAAGCTACACAAGCCCAGAATGGCAGTGACCTCATGTACCAATGTCCTCTGAAGAGGAAGATCACCGACTTAGGTCGTCAGTGGGTCTAGACACACAAAGAAAAGAAAGAAAGTGAAGTCACTCGGTTGGTTGTGTCTGACTCTTTGCGACTCTATGGACTCTAGCCCACCAGACTCCTCTGTCCATGGGATTCTCCAGCCCAGAATACTGGAATAGTTAGCCTTTCCCTTCTCCAGGGGACCTTCCTCACCCAGGGATCGAACCCGGGTCTCCCACATTGCGGGCAGACGCTTTAGCCTCTGAGCCACCAGGGAAGCCCAAGGAACAAGGAAGCCCTAGCACCAGGGAACACTCAAATGCATTCCTTCTGACGGCTCTTGACCTTCCTGTTACATGGTGACCTCACACCATCTCAGCCATTGATGTTGTGATTTCTGTCAAGTGGTTAATTTTTTAAAGGTGTGCACTATAAATTCACAGTGGCCCCCGCCTGAACAAGTTTGACAAAATTCCCATACAAATAACAAGTTACTTTCTAATTCAAATCCTCTTTCTGCCATCTGATCAATATAAGTAACTAATGATAAGTAAAATTGGCACGCTTCATCATTTCTCATCTAAAATGTTACGATACTTTTCCTGAATTGGTAGCAGTTTACAGGTGACTTATAGAATGAAGAACTGAGCTGTTGCTCATCTTTCTCCTGAAAGGCGTCTTTAACCTTGAGTTGCACATGTGAAGTTAATCAAAGGTATTTAGTCTAATTTTACAGAATATTGGGCTTCTCTGGTGGCTCAGATGGTTAAAGAATCTGCTTGCAATGCAGGAGACCTGGGTTTGATCCCTGGGTTGGAAAGATCCCCTGGAGAAGGGAACAGCTACCCACTCCAGTATTCTTGCCTGGATAATTCCATGGACAGAGGAGCCTGGCAGACTACAGTCCACAGGGTTGCAAAGAGTCAGACACTTTGCAACTTTCACTTGACTTCACTGAAGACTATGGAGCCATAGGATACCTACCACTCAAAGCTTAAATTTTAGGTCTTCAGGATTCCCGCTCCCCCATCTAGCCATAGTTTCTCTCTCGGCATGCATACATTTTTGGCATATTTACTTTTCTGGCATATTTACTTTCTTTGTTCTTTTACCCATTAGCCTAGGCAAGGTGTCTCTTCAGAGAGCTTTCGATCTGATTGATTATCTTAGAAATGAGACCTACACTGCACCCATCTCTGAAGCCCTGTTCCAGACAGAACTCATCTATAACCTCCTTGACAAACTCGGGCACATGGATCTGGCCTCAAGACTGGTGGTAAGTCTGCCTTTTGCCAAGTTCTCTTTGTTGCTTGCCTTTACTGTTGTTATTCATGTGCCGTTCAGCAGTCACAGACTGAAAAAGCAGTTATATTCCATTTTCATCACTCTCCTGGTGCTGAAATCTTAGCTTTGAATCAACATGTCATTTCTCACCATGAGGAGCTGATAAAGGATTAGCATGACGTATTCTTGTCTGAATATCAAAGTATATAGACTTCTGACACTGCTGTCAAAATGAGGTCACATGAAAAGAAAAATTTCTCTATCCAACTCTTGGTTTATTTTCATATAATAAATGCTTGGAATAGGCCTTTTTGCAAAGTAGGGCTCCCCATTCATTTCCTGGTGGTCATTATAAAATGACAACTATGTTTGTACTGGGACTATTCGGTTTTGGGGGTCCTCACTGATAACTGTCTTATTAAGGGTGGTGATGCTGGTTAATATAAGTTTCTTTGCAAAGCATTACCGGTTTTGGAGACTGTTTTACCTTTTTTAAAACCAATTGCCTGGTCTTAACAGTTGTTATTTTAGACACTTTTGGTATTAAATTTTCACTGTGTATTTAAAAGCTTGAGAAGGAGTGACGAATTCTTTGTCTTATCTAATTCTCTGAGTCACATTCAGACAACAAGGTTTGCTTTGCCAACCAGTCAGGTTTTCCAAAGAGCAGGCAAAAGGCAGCTTTCAGGAAAAAGGTGATGGGCCAGGAATTAGAATAAGTCTTTTAGAACTTTGGCATCCTCACTGCTAAAAAGAAGGGGCTAGATTGCACCTTAAAAAAAGAAAATCCTCTTTTCTGCTGTCCTACTGTGCATCCCCTGTAATTCTCAGTGATGGGGAGGGAGTACAGGGCAGGGGGCCATACAGAGCTTGAAAAGCCCCTTCCTTACAAGTTTCTGATCTGACCTGCAAGGAGCCACCCCCGCTCCCTACCCATAAGTGAGATGCTTCAGTTAGATGATTTCTGAGGCATCATCTGATTACCAAGATTTTTGTCATTCTTCTATTTCATAAGGCTTTCAACTTCCAACCTTAATAAAAACCAGCGCCTGGAATGTGACCTGGCCCGTAGTGACACTCAGTGAATGTGGGCTGAATGAGTGAGTGGAACATACAAGAGCAAGTGCACTTCAGCGCTTACTGTACCCTGCACACCCTGCTTAGTGCTTAATGCAGATAACCTTGTTTAACTCGCACACAGCAGCAGATTTCTACCCTCATTTAACACAGATGAGGAGACTGAATGACTTCTCCAAAGTCAACTTGCCTCGTGAATGATGAAGCTGAAGACTCAGGCCCAGATCGCTTTCACTCCAGACCCTCCTCTTTGTGTTATAAGGCCGTATTTTCATGTGTTCTAGCTTGTCATCTATCAGAGGATACCCTTTTATTGGAAGAATCAAAGCTGCTTCTTGCTATATTTTCCCCTTTTTTACACTGATATTTTAAATTAAAACAGTTTGAAGGCTTGCTAAACTTCATGATGGCATAAGTCCCTCTTCTGTCTCTCTCCATTAATGTGTTGAGGGCCTGGTGTCAGGAGGCATTTGATAGTTAATTCAGGCTGGCTATGTGCTGAAAGCTCAGATGCTGAACTCAGTTCTAGCAGTTAGATCTTTTGAATATCTTCCTGCTGTGACACTCAGCTAACTCTGCATCTTCATCTCAAATGATGATTTCCAGTTTGCCGGGCAAGTATGTGTTTACTCAGGATGTGGTGGAACGTACCAGTCCGTGAGACTGGTGGTTAGAGAATCGGAACAGGAGGCTTAGTGTGTGTTTATGAGACCTTTTACCATTGTACGTCTTCAAGCACTTGACTGGCATGACAGTTAAAAGTTATGATGAATTAAAAGTTATGACAGTTAAAAGTTAAAAGTCATGATGGCTTTAATTCAGGAACAAGAAATTCTGTCTCTAAAATTCTTGTTCTGATCTTAGGGCATTCGAATAGGATCAAAATTATCAAGATATGAAATTTGACCCACTGTAGATGAGATTGGAATGGCAGAACCTTCTGAGACCTTGGATCCAATCATCAAGTAGTAGTTGTGATTAAGACTGATGACAGATTAATTTTTTAAGTTAGTGTCCTGAGAGCATTGTGTGCATTTATTGGTCATTTTGTTATTTAGGCTACATAGACCCGTGTAACACACATTACCTATATATCACATTTTGTGATGTCTGCTCTAATATGTGATGGCTGGAGTCTGGAGGCATATTTGAATTGTGTCAAATTGTTCACATCTGATACTAAAATCTGATCTCAGCCATATTCCTGTTTCATCACTTATAACTCTCGTTCTTTTACATATGAGGAACTGGTGGGATAAACCTTTTGTAATAAAAGTTGACACTTCACTTTTAAGCAGCTCAGCTGACCCAAGAAAGAACTCCCTGGGAACATCAGTGTAAAATTAAAGCAGTAAATCAAAATGTAATAAATAACATAAGGGCCAGCATCCTGCCCTGTTTTATTTTTAAAGTCATCCTGTGTCATTGTTGTTGCATTTTACTGCATGTACATGCATTGTATGACTCATCAATTTATTCCCTCTCCCTACCATCTTCACTTTATGAAATCAGAGGATTGAATTCTGATACCTAATGGGTTTAGATTTCAAAAAATTAATGTAGAATAATGAAAAAACAGGTTGAATTTTACTTATAAAAGGGAAAGATGATTTGAAGCACTTTCTGTGGTCTATTAACATTAAAATAACCTCGATTACTTACAAAAATATTGAAATTATTGAAATATTGAATAAATTGAAATATTGAATTACTTACAAAATATTGAAATTTTTAATTGAAATTTATAATTGAAATTTTCTAAAAACAGAACTATTATTTTTTAAATAAAGTCATTTATGTTATCATTTGATTTTTTTTTTTTGGCTGCACTGCATAGCTTGCCGGACCTTAGTTCCCCAATCAGGGCTCAAATCTGGGGTCTGGCAGTGAAAGTGTTGAATCCAAGCCATTGGACCACCAGGGAATTCCCCTGAAATATATTTAAAAATCAACAGTTTGGGGACTTCCCCTTGACTCTTGGGTATGGGCCGTAAGTAAGAAAGTTACACCCCATAACTGCAAAGGAGTAAATGCCCAGGAATTGGCTACAGCATCACTTGAGGTTTCCCTCACTTCCAGTATTTTGAAGTGCCGTTTTCCCCACTGCTTTCTTTGTTTTAGTATAAACTCTCAAGAGTGGTTGCCATTTTTCTCCACCGAGTTGTTGTTGTTGTTGTTAATGGTTTTGCAAGTACGGGGGGTTTCTTTTTTGTGTCTCATTCTAACTTTGTTTCTGTTTGACAGTTATGAGTAGCTTGTCACTCTTTCATTTGTCATAATGCCATCATGATGCCCGGAGAAGGCAACGGCACCCCACTCCAGTACTCTTGCCTGGAAAATCCATGGATGGAGGAGCCTGGTGGGCTGCTGTCTATGGGGTTGCGAGGAGTCAGACACGACAGAGCGACTTCACTTTCACTTTTCACTTTCATGCATTGGAGAAGGAAATGGCAACCCACTCCAGTGTTCTTGCCTAGAGAATCCCAGGGACGGGGGAGCCTGGTGAGCTGGTGTCTGTGGGGTCGCACAGAGTCGGGTACAACTGAAGCGACTTAGCAGCAGCAGCAGCATCGTGATGCCACTGAGGTCAGGCCAGCAGAAGACAGCGTTAGCTTCCGTGCACCATCAGTCAGCGTGGCAAGTAGCCTTTCCCACCACTTCACACCCTCCCGTGACTGCAAGCCTGCGCTCATTCCACAGGGCATCTGTTCGCTGTTTCATTGCCTTTGAAACAAGCAAACAGAAGGGAGTTGACCTGTTATTACAAACTTCGCATCCTTCTTCTTATACGGAGGCTTTTTTCAAAACCACTCTCATAGTCCGCTCCACAAGAGACTTACTCAGACCTCAGAGAAAGGTCTGCTGAGAAAAAAGGCCTCAGCAATTTAAAACTTTGCTACTAGGATTCATTTTAAGTACCGACAGAGGCACTCTAGAAGAACATTATGCTCTGTGAAGAATTTGAAGTAGTTTGGAGGGCAGTTAAGAGGCATTGTACACGGTCATCTGTGGTGCTTGAAGTAAGACCGGTCGTGGTACAGTTCCAGTGCCAGTGACAGGAAACCCGCTTGTGCCAAGAACACTGCGGGAGGCACGTCTGTGAACTGGTTTCATTTTGATCCTCCTCATTTGTTGCCATGAAAGGTATCTTAAAAACACCTATAAGCATTTTTATATTAGGATTTTGGTGACATTCACAAATGCATATTTTACATGATGATTTTTAAAGCTCCCTATGCCCTCTTTTCCTTCCCTCCAGCACAGCTTGGAGTATGGAAATAGTTCCACACATTATGAACAGCTTTCATGCTTTTGTCATGGGAGGAGATGAAAAAGAAATGAGAGATCTGTTGGTTTCTTAAAACCATTGTTGTTGTTGTTTTAGTAGCTAAGTCGTGTCTAACTTTTTTTCAACTCCATGGACTGTAGCCCACCAGGCTCCTCTGTCCATGGGATTTCCCAGCCAAGAATACTGGAGAGGGTTGCCATTTCCTTCTCCAGGGGATCTTCCCGACCCAGGGTAGAATCCATGTCTCTGCGTTGGCAGGTGGATTCCTTACCACTGAGCCACCAGGGAAGCCTTAATACCATAAATACTTATTTAAGAATGAGATCTCAGTCAGAGGTAATTATAACAATGGACTTTAATTGTAGATGATTTTACTGAATAACTGGTAATTTTCTTAAGTGTGATAAGGTATTGTGGTTACATAGGAGAATATCCTTATTTCTGAGACTTGCATGCTAAATTATTTATAAATGGAATCTCATGATATCTGTAACTTGCTTTCATATGGTTGAACTAAAACCAGAAGAACCAAGTGTGTGTATATTTGTGTTATACACAAATGTAAGAGTATTAACAAAACAGTGACTCTGACATATGGCTATTCATTTTACTATTCTTGTGGCCTTTCTGCAGGCTTGAAAATTTTCAAATAAAAAGCTGGGGAAGGAGGAAAAATGACTATAAACAACCTTTCTTCCCTGTAGGCATCATTTTCTTAATTTGATTAGATTAACTTGTTAGAGCATCAAGCTAGATGATACTTTAAATATTCCTTTAAAAATGGATTCAGAAACATTGAAGCACCTACACATTCTATTTTTCTCTCATTGCTTAATGGATTTATGGATGCTAAAGTCAACAGGTCAGGAAGTTTCAGCTTTCTTCCAGCAGTGGTTATAGATGATACTTCTTGGCAGGAAAGCAACTTCTAGCTGAGTATACACAGAAGAAAGGTTCCCTACTGCACAGTCATTAATTCTTTCTGTCCTATGTCATTAAGTCCACCTTGGCTATAGCAACCTTATCTATAGCCTCAGTGATATTGAATGGTTTCATCCCAACAACATGTGAGCTTCATGTCAGTTGTTATTTAAATGAGTAATATCTATGTCCCTCCCCCCTTTTTTTTCTTTTTTGGGTAAGTGTAGGAAAAAAAGAGCTCTTGTCCTGATTTTCCCGGTTGCCGTCATTGTTATTACTCTGTTATAATCCGTTCTGTCTCTCTAGAACAAGGTATTTAAATTGCTTCAAAGCCAAATCCAACAGCAGACTTGGACTGACGAGGGCACCCCATCTACTCGAGAGCTCCGGTCGGTCTTGCTGGACTTTGCTTGCGCGCACAGGCTGGAGAACTGCAGCGCTGCTGCCTTGAAGCTCTTCATTGACTGGATGGCGTCCAATGGCACTCAGAGGTGATGTGTGCTCTCTCTCGCTCTTGTGGGCCCCACAGCATGTAGTGCATCCAGGATCTTTATGTCCTGAATCATAAAGGTTATAAAGCCGAGCGTTAAGTAGGTGAACTCTGTGTACCTGATTCTCAAACCAGACTGTTGTTTTAATTGTGCTCAAATCCACATAGACTTTAGTATCCTGATTTTTAAGTGTGCAGTTCAGTAGTGTAAGGGTATTCACATGGTGGTGCAATGAATCATCAGAACTTTTCCACCTTGCAAAACTCCCCATTTTCTCCTCACCCTAGCCCTTGGCAGCCAAGGGATTCTGTAGGAGTTTTACTGCTCTAAGTACCTCATATAAGTGAAATCATACAGAAAGTGTCTTTTTGTGCCTGGCTTTCAGTTCAGTCACTCAGTCATGTCCGACTCTTTGGGACCCCAGGCTTCCCTGTCCATCACCAACTCCCGGAGCTTGCTCAAACTCAGGTCCATCGAGTCGGTGATGCCATCCAACCATCTCATCCTTTATCATCTCCTTCTCCTCCTGCCTTCAGTCTTTCCCTGCATCAGGGTCTTTTCCAAGGAGTCAGTTCTTTGCATCAGGTGGCCAAACTATTGGCGTTTCAGATTCAGCATCAGTCCTTCCAATGAAAATTCAGGACTGATTTCCTTTAGAATGGACTGGTTAGATCTCCTTACAGTCCAAGGGACTCTCAAGAGTCTTCTCCAACACCACAGTTCGAAAGCATCAATTCTTCAGCATTCAGCTTTCTTTATAGTCCAACTCTCACATTCATACATGACCACTGGAAAAACCATAGCTTTGACTAGACGGACTTTTGTAGGCAAAGTAATGTCTCTGCTTTTTAATATGTTGTCCAGGTTGGTCATAGACAATCTAATAATGTCCTCAAGATTCATCCATGTTGTAGCAAATGTCAGAATATCCTTTCTTTTTAAGGCTGAGTGACCCGCTGGATGTATATACCACATTTTGTTTTATCTCTTCATCCACTGATAGACATTTAGGTTGCTTCCACCTTCTGGCTCCTGTGAATAATGCTGCTGTGAACATAGGTGTACAAATACCTCTTTGAGACCTGCTTCATTTCTTTCATATCCAGAAGTGGTATCGCTGGGTCATGTGGTAGTTCTATATCTAATTTTACAAGAATCCCCATAATGTTTTCCAGAGGGGCTTTACTGCTTTCCATTCCTATCGGCAGTGTACAAGAGTTCCTCACGTCCTTGACAACATTTATTCTCTGGGCTTTTGATAGCCATCCTCCTAATAGCCTGAGGCATCAAGCAGGTATCTTTTAATTTAGGAATAAAACATAGCAGGTGGCATTAGCAGTTAGTAGAAATGTGTTTTATGATGATTGCTTTTCTCCAGGTTCAAACACCAGGTGGAGACTTGGGGTGTAGGGTATTGGGGTAACCTGATGAAGCCCTCTGAGATCTTATTAAGACAGAAGATCGTGCTCCCACCCCTGCTCTCGCCCCTCCTGCTGCATTTGCTGGTAGATTTCTACCATGGGACTTAGCGCGCTGTGTTACGACGTCTGTCGTTCTATACTTGATGACAGCCTGTGAGCCTCCCAGCAGGTAGTGACTGTGTCTGAGTCTTCTTCCCTGCTCACAGCGTCCAGCCGGTTGCCTGCCTGGTTCTTTGTGGGTGAACAGTAACTAATTACTGTATTGAATTCATAAGCTTTTTAGTCGCATCACTAGGAAAGGAGCGGCCATGGGATTAATCATTTTCCTGACAAGTAATTATACAGTGAAGACTCTTTAGTATTACCTGCTCAGTCCCCCAGAGCACTGCCCCTAGTCAGTTCTTGCCTTTGTATTCAGTGTTTTTTCCTGGTTGTTCTCATATCAGACCACCTGTCTTACAGCCTGCCTACAGATGTCATGACGACCGTGTTCAAAGCTGGAGCAAAAACTGAGGGAGGCTGGTCATTCCTCTTAAGCAAATACGTCTCTCTAGGCTCTGAAGCACAGAAGAATAAAATACTCGAAGCTCTTGCCAGCTCAGAGGATGTACGGAAGCTTTACTGGTATGAAGCCACCAAATGAATATGATCTATGGAAACCAAAAACATAAGACCACAGAGCCCCTTGGGAGGGGGGATCCCCCTTTTCCTCTCTTTGCTCACAGGCCAGGCCTGACCCGGGCAGGGTGGTGAGGAGACCCTCGGGGGTTGGGGGGGATCCCCCTTTTCCCCCCTTCGCTCACAGGCCAGGCCTGACCCGGGCAGGGTGGTGAGGAGACCCTCGGGGGTTGGGGGGGATCCCCCTTTTCCCCCCTTCGCTCACAGGCCAGGCCTGACCCGGGCAGGGTGGTGAGGAGACCCTCAGGGGTTGGGGGGGGGATCCCCCTTTTCCTCCCTTCGCTCACAGGCCAGGCCTGACCTGGGCAGGGTGGTGAGGAGACCCTCGGGGGTTGGGGGGGATCCCCCTTTTCCTCCCTTCGCTCACAGGCCAGGCCTGACCCGGGCAGGGTGGTGAGGAGACCCTCGGGGGTTGGGGGGGATCCCCCTTTTTCTCCCTTCGCTCACAGGCAAGGCCTGACCCGGGCAGGGTGGTGAGGAGACCCTCAGGGGTTGGGGGATCCCCTTTCCTCCCTTTCGCTCACAGGCAAGGCCTGACCCGGGCAGGGTGGTGAGGAGACCCTCGGGGGTGGGGGATCCCCCTTTTCCTCCCTTCGCTCACAGGCCAGGCCTGACCCGGGCAGGGTGGTGAGGAGACCCTCAGGGGTTGGGGGGGATCCCCCTTTTCCTCCCTTCGCTCACAGGCCAGGCCTGACCCGGGCAGGGTGGTGAGGAGACCCTCGGGGGTTGGGGGGGATCCCCCTTTTCCTCCCTTCGCTCACAGGCAAGGCCTGACCCGGGCATGGTGGTGAGGAGACCCCATAGGCAGGGGTTCATCTCAGGGACCAGACCTGTCCCCACAGGCCACAGTGCTATGCCCAGAAGGAACTGGAGGTGCCAAGAGTCACAGCCCTGCTTTCTTCTTAAAAATCTCTTCCTTCCCTTGGCACGTTGTCTTTAATTCCACACCTAGCTTCATTCTTTCTGGGCAAAGGCACGGTTCTGTCCCAGCCGTCTCTTTTAAAATGCAGACACTTCAGGAAAAGGTACTACGTAAAAGCTTACAGGTTACACCTTTATGTGAATCTGCCAGACTCTTTAATTACTCAGCTGATGACTGACCTGGGAATGGAAGGCTCATGTGAGGAAAGAAGGGCAGTGAATAGGTCTCCTGACAGGAAGAACAGGAGAAAGGCGCTCTGAGTCGCCAAGAGACACCGGAAGCATCTTGAAAGTCAGTGCCCGTAAAGGGGTGGACGGAGGTGCTGTGGTCTTGTTGCTTTGCTTGAACAGTTTTGCTCAGATAAATCATAATAGTGTCCCCAAGATGTCTTCAGCAGCTGCCCAGACCCACTTTCCAAAGGATGCACTGTAAATGGTCATTTTCTTGAAAGTAAGTAGCCAGGCTCTGACCCAAGCAAACTGAGAAAAGGCTTTGTTTTTAAATCAGTAATAAGTTTGTTTTAGACCAGGAATATGCTGATAAATTTCCACCCTGAAGTCTTTAAACAGTACCTAAGAAACGGAGTAACACATAAAACGACCTCTTGTTCGATCCTTCAGTCTTGTTCTTATCCCCTCCTCTGTTAACACTGTCAGTCCTGGCCTGTGCACTTGCTGCTTTATTCTGTGCCCAGTGTTTTGTGACATTCCTTTTAGTGAATGATCAGTCCTTGAGATCTGCTGCAAAGCCTACTCCATTTTTCTTTATAGCTGTGTATTATTCCATAATATGGCTCTATCATAGTTTATCCAGCCCATCATGTCTTGATGAGCAGTTGGGGTTTTTTCCTGTTAAAAATATTGCTGCAATCTTTTAGAGGTATGTGTGTTCTCATATAAGCAGATATTATCACACAGTAAATGCTTATGTTCAAATGCCTAACTTTTATATTTATTAGCAATAGCTGTGTCCCTGGGGTAATTATTATAACCTCAGCTTCTTAAACTATAAAATTAGGATAGATAGTAATGACCTATTTCAAGCATTGTTATTCAGTAATTTAGAACATTATCTAGTACACATATTAGTATCAATTTATTGAGTGCATTCTGAAAAGTATCTTCATTTTTATATGACAGCCCAGTTTAAGAACAATAAGATATGTCCCTACTCAAAGTTTTTAACAGAAAAAACAGTACCAGTTTTCAGAATTATAATAAATTCTACTGGAAATTATATCCTAAATGTCCTTTTGTTCCCCTAAATGTCCTTTTACGTCAAGAACAATTTATTACTATGTAACAGTGTATTTATGTGTTATCTCATTGGTTTTTCCTTCATTTAGAAACATGACTAGTTTTCACTGTTAATGAAGCTTAGACAGAACCAAAACTTGTATCTCTTGAATTGCCACAGAGCTTTAATTAGGAGACCAGTATTAATTTAAATTCAGTCATCACCTCATCATGAATAATTATTTTGGAAGCTCAATCTGCTCTGCTCTCCAGGTTAATGAAAAAGAGCCTCGATGGAGATCTCATCCGAACACAGAAGCTGTCGTTTATCATTAGAACGGTGGCCCGGCATTTTCCCGGACACTTACTGGCTTGGGATTTTGTCAAAGAGAACTGGAGTAAGCTTGTGCAGAAGTAAGTTTCTCAGACAGTTACTAATTTTCAGTATCCGCAAGCCTTGCATCTGAAAGCAGTTCCCAGGGTTGTATTGGTTCAGAAGAGTCACGCTTTGCTGTGAGAGGAAAAATGCTTCAGTGAAAGTTCAACAAACACAGAAATAGTCACATTTGTCAACAACATTCCTTAATGCGAGTCAATGTAACAGTGGTGTTTGTTTAAGTAATAGTACTGATCAAGCCCAGCCTTGCTCGGCATCAGCTCACTTAGCTTGAGTGAGTGAAGTCGCTCAGTTGTGTCGGACTCTCTGCGACCCCATGGGCTGGGGCCTACCAGGCTCCTCAGTCCATGGAATTTTCCAGGCAAGAGTACTGGAGTGGGTTGCCATTTCCTTCTCCAGGGGATCTTCCCGACCCAGGGATCGAACCCCGGTCTCCTGCACTGCAGGCAGACGCTCTACCGTCTGAGCCATCAGGGAAGCCAACTCACTTGGCTTGGCCACGAACTATTTCAGAATAGCTGTTTAGTTTCATGTGTTGAAAACACCTCCTCGTTACCAAGGGATCGTTTACAAACTCAGACCCAGCTCAATAGCACAAGTCACTCATTTTTTCCTTTTAAATCAGTAATGACACCTTCTGGGTGTATGATGCTGTTTTTGAGGCAAACACGGGCTGTTAATTTCTCTGGATCTCCTGCCTACTGGGAGAGGAGTGTGTGGGGTGACTCCCGAAGCACCAAGCCCCCCGTTCCCAGGAGCAGGACTCCACTCTGCCTCAGGCATGTGGAGTTTACAATAAGCACGTCCTTTGCACTCAGGAACTTGGCCTACCAGCAGCTGACTCATTCTTTTTTGCCTTTTGCCTTTACCTTTGTGTTTCTTCAGGTTCCACCTGGGGTCCTATACCATACAAAGTATCGTTGCTGGATCAACTCACCTGTTTGCAACAAAGGCACATTTATCTGAGGTTGGTTGTATCAAATGCTTTTCCGGGAGATTCGGCCATCCCTTTGCCCTCAGGGTGCTCAGTTTTAGTCAGATGGTGGTTTCTCCTGCAAAATCCTGTCCCGTCTCTCTGTCTGCCTTCATCAACGCTAATGATCCTGCACTGGGATTATTTCTAAAGGGTGGATATACAACAAGGAGGAAAAGTTCTGCTTCCATTCTCAACAGTATTCCATTGTCTCCCATCTGATACAGATAATTTTTTGAATTAAGATCAACATATGCCAAGTTTATTTTTAATTGGCGATTAGACTGTTTTTGAAGAGTTCCATTCAGAGGGTAAAATTAGGCCCCAGGCCTAACTTTAGACTCTACCTTATTTACTGTTACTTGGCCTTTCCGGCCTTTCCACCCTTCCCACTCCAACTCTCACCACCCCCACCCCACCTCCCACTTGAAATTTGAAAACTTCATCCTTGTGGGAGTAAGGGGAATTCCTTTTTAAAACAGCTTTACATCAGCATGACCATCACTAACTTAAAGCTTATTTGAAAAGGATATTCAAAGCTGCGGTATGCCTTTCTTTTCTTTTGAAATACTTCTGTGTGCAACTTACAGGTCCAGGCATTCTTTGAAAACCAATCAGAGGCCACCTTTCGACTTCGCTGTGTCCAGGAGGCTTTGGAAGTCATTCAGTTGAACATGCAGTGGGTGGAGAAGAATCTGAAAACCCTGACATATTGGCTGTAGCATGCACACCTGTACCTCATCACCCGTTCAGAGAGCTTGTTAACTGGGCCTCTGCTGCTTTTGCAAAAGCCACGGTGAAACCAGGATCGCTGCTGAGTTGTGTGCACTCTTAGGAGTTCTAGTTTGCTCAGGGCCAGTCTGTATTTTTTCATCTGTCTTTTCTGAAATGTCTTTGGGCAGTGTGTAGTTATTTATTACCAAACTATATTCACCTGTATGCCAACCGTCTACAAAAACAGTGGGTAATTTTTCTACTTTGAAGATATTCAAATGGGAAAAAAAAATCTGTTTTGCAATGCTGTTCTCAGTTTCTGGCTAAATGTTGACACCATGAAATAAGGAAAGAGCTACCATGGGAGCCACCATCTTTGCAGGCTGCTGGTTGGTTAGCCATTTGTTGCTTCTTGTTGATAGATGTTATTTGAATGTGGTTCCAAGTTAGCATCAAAAAGTATAGTAATGAAGTCATCGAATCATGCAGCTGTAGAGAACTGACCTCAGGTGTGCAGATCTACTTATTGGGGGTTTTGAATAATCCTTTTTTTTCTGGAAAAAGTTTATAACTATTATATTTTTTTCTGAAAAATAGTGAGGTGCTACAGAATTTTTAAATTTTTGTTGTAAAGCTAAATAACAAGGCCAAAAGATTAAACTTTCCAAATATTTAACACCTTCTTTTTCATCTTTCAGGAAAATATTTCCAACTGAGTTAGCACTAATTATTTTACTTATGAATTCCAGTATTCTCCAAATCTCTGTACACCTTTACCGCTCTCTGCCATAGATATCCCTTGTGTTACAAATAAGTATTTCTGCATTTATGGCATTTTTTAAAATACTGGTGTCTCTTATCATGACTTTCTTACTAAGATTTACAGTTTACAGTCTGTTTAAGTTGCTTTTTGGCTGATAGATCAGACACTTTCTCTTAATCATACCCATTGGGTGGTTTTTCATTTTATATGATAGAGTTGCATATTAGAAGTATATTTTAAAATAGGGCCTTTGAGAAATTGAACATTTTTATTTGAAGTTCACCATAATACCTTAAAGGAATAAAGAGAATGTGGATAGGAATAACTTGATTTAGGTTTATTTTAATATGGTGGGCTTTGAATTTTTTCTACTGTCAGAAACAGTACTTTTCTTTAGTTGAAAAATCAAAGTTTTCTTTTGTAATGGCCAAACTAACAGATTATAGGGAATGGCCAAGGAAAGAAAGAAAGAATCCAAAACTATATGGCAATTGTACTCCTTCTAAAGGGGAAATACTGTACTTGAATTTTTTGAGCTATGCAGACTTATACCTAGATTGTTGTGTTTCTTTGATTCTTAGGAGAAAAGCTTTCTTCCTAGTATTTATTGTACTTTCTATTTTGCTTGAAAACACCTACGTACATAAAAAGGGTATTTACCCATTTTTCAGCACTTAAAACACTCCACTGAATCAGACAATGGGAAAGGTCACCTTTTTTTTATTCAGCAGGTATCAAGTGAGAATATATGGAATTATGTATAAAATTATATTTTATTTTATGAAAATATTTTTATATAGCAAAATTGAAAAGACTGGCAATAGAAACTAAAGATAACCTTCTTTAGCCCTAGTGTGTTTTCTCCCAATTTAGTGTTTTCTAAACAGCACTTATCTCTCTATTTAGAGTAGAAAATACTATTATCTGAGAATCACAGAATCATCTGAAGATGTTTTTTTGAAACTAGCGTGATTGTAGGTCTTTATTACTCTTGTGCTTCAGTAAATGAATGATAATTTAGTCGATATTTGAAAGTGAGTTTTTATATTTTTAGAGTGGGGAAAAATACTAAAATTTTGGAGGATTTTTTGTTGCTGGGTTGTTTTTTTTTAAACCATATTACTAAAGTCCACTTTGATACAGAGTTTAAACTTTGCTACTTCTCAAAATCATTTAAGATTCTTCGTTTTGTCTGCCCATCTTCACATTGTTTCTATAATATTTGTTAGCTCCGCATATGGCAAATCTTGTCTTGAATTATATCATTCTTTCCTGTGAGTGTGTGTGTCTGGAACGGGGTGGGGGTTGTTATAATTAAACTTTTATCAAAACATGGGCTAAAAAGGAGGTAACTCAAAATCCATTTCTATCTTTGTACTCAAAAGCCATTCATTCCCATAATACCAGATCCGTACCAATTGTATTTTTCATTTACAGGCCTCACCTCAGATTTTCCTGTGAAATTCCATACTTTTTTAATGTTATGCTATCCCATCTATATAGGGCTTCCAAAAACCAACTCTAAGTCAGGAATATAAGGTTAAATAATGGCTAGACCGTGTAGTATAATAAGTGTTGTTGAAGCGTTTGAAGTTTTTTCCCCCAGAATTTTATTTCACCATTGTATTTCTGAGAACTCAGATAGAAGCACAGCGATTCTTTGTTCTATGAGCACACAGATCCATGACCAATTCAGTACTGTCTGACAAGCGTTATATTCATTGCAGAGAGAGAGTCGTCTTGAATTAATAAAAAGACACATCATACCATATTATTAGGAAAGGCAAAATTGGAAATCTGGAACTGTAGAAGAAAAGCTTAGGCTTTGGAAGTCTGAAAGGCTACAAAACTAGAAATCCAAGGAGTTCAGTTTGTTGATATCTAATCGCTTGTTAATACCAACTGATTAGATATATTAAACGGAAGTAGTGTCAGCAGCTACCGTAAGCTTGTGCCTTGCTCCATCTTGTTCGATATGAATCTCTTTAAGTGGAATTATGTTGTTTGCCACTGTTTTGGTGTTCACGAACTTTCTTACTGTCACAGGTTCCTCTTTACACTAATGTTCTTCACCATTCGTGTTTTCACATGTACTTTAGCCACAATGGGAACAGAGCTGTCAGAAGAGTTCTGGGTATATAGAGGATACTGAGCCACATCAGTCTTCCTGGGTGCAGAACAGAATCCTTTCTGAACACTGGAAAGGAAGAAATGAAAGTTAAGTGCTGAGTTTGTTGGATTACAGATAGCCTGTTCCTGAGTTGGCTTTTGAGCATCTTAATCTAATACACATGGAAAGATAATCTGTAGTCAGGTTGCTGAATATTTACATAATCCTCATGTATGTCATGGGGGTGCAGGGAAGGTGTATGCATCTCAGATGTGCAGACAGCAATTTCTGGGCTGAGTTTGCAAAACAAGACCTGAATTTCATAGGTATGATGTAGTTCTTCTCCCCTTTGCCTTTTTTTAAAAAATTGGAATTAACTCTTTTCTTCCTCCCTTACATCCCCATTTGTATTTTATAAAGCCTATGTGTTCACTTTTGCTGGGTTTTGCTTTCTTTTGTTTTGTGCTTCATTCTCTTCATTGGCAACTAAGTACCAAATGAAAAGTGGAAGTCCGAAAGTATGATAGACCTCCTCTCCCCTTTCCTTGTTACCTACGTGGGCAATAGCTCATAGAATAGTTGATTGATTTCTTTGAGGGTTCTTTAGGGGAATATACTTTTTAAATGTATGCACGTGTTTTGATGTTTTTATATTCTTTCATCTTAGTATAGTTTATCCTGATGAAAAATGAAAGAGACATTGTCCTGTGAAATCTCTTCTAGCCTTTCAATTTTTCCTGCCTGGGCAACAGCTACAGAGTAGTTACTTGGTTTCCTTCTCTGGAAGGAGATGGCCATAGTGGGAGAAGAGCAGAGTATGTACTTTTTAAAATGTATCTAAATCACTATTTTGTGGGTGTTTGATTTTGTATTTCCTTCATCCTCCTCACGGATAAGTAGAGATCTAATGAACTGTGAAGGTCCCAAAGTATGACGAATGCTTACCTACCCCTCTCCTTGTTGCCTGTATGGACGTAAGTGAGTAGTTATAGTTTCTGTTGTTTTGATCTAGTCTGTTCTTGAGGGCAGAGATGGGGGAGGGTTGTATATTCTTTTATTCAAGTGTATATAAATGTTATGCTACTTTTTAATATTTCATTTTAGGTGTGTTCCTTTGCATGAATGCATATGTACTTAATGAAAACGGAGATTCAGAGTATGACAGATCTCCTCTTCCCTTTTCCTTACTGCCTTTTTGGGCAGTAGCTAGAGTAGCTTTTGTTTTGTGAGGTGGGAGACAGTGGGGTATGTACTTAATGTATATAAATAAATCTATAACTTTGTATTATAACTCATCATTTCGTACTACGTCCTTTTCATAGGATGTGAAAGTACCTAATGAGACGTGGAGGTCCACATGTATGACAATCTCCTCTTGACCCCTTCCCGTGTTGCCTGAGAGGGCAATGGCTAGTAGAGTAGTTGATTAGTTTCAGGGGCTCTTTTGTGGGTATTAGGGTAAATGCTTTTAAAATATATACTCATGTTTTTTACTTCCTTATTATAGTATTTCATTTGGTACCCAGCCCTTCACTTGGGGGCTTCCCTGATGGCTCAGCTGGTAAAGAATCTGCCTGCAGTGCAGGAGACCTGGGTTTGATTCCTGGGTTAAGATCCCCTGGAGTGTGGAATGGCTCCCAACTCCAGTAATCTGGCCTAGAGAATTCCATGGACAGAGAAGCCTGGCAGGCTACAGTCCATGGGGTCGCAAAGAGTTGGACACAACTGAGTGCCTTTCACTCACTCACTCTCCTTCACTTGGACTGGTAGGTTGCTAATGAACCACAGAGTTCTGGATATAGAGCAGTCTTCTTTCCCTTTTTATCCATGTAGTCAATAATTTTAAAGTAGTTTGGGCTTTTAGAATTTTGCAGGGGACGGGGCTGGGAAGGGACTGAGGCGGAATATATTCTTTTGAAATCTGTATATATGCAGTGCTTGTTTCAATATCATGTTATTCCATTTGTACTTATCCCTTGCTTGGATGTATAGGTCCCTAACGAGATGTGGCAGTATGGATGTAGGAAAATCTTCTGTCTTCCCCTTTCCTTGTCGCCTCTGTGGGTAATATTTGTAGAGCAGTCTAGATTATTTTTACCTCTATCACTGTCTTGCCTGGGAGCATAGGGATATGTACTTTTTAAAATGTATATAAATGTTTGTGTTCCTTTTTTTTCTGTTACTTCATTTTGTACCTAAACTTTTGCATGGATTCTTAGGTACATGATGAAAATTAAGGTTCATTCTATGAAAAAAATCTCCTCTTCTCCCCTTCCCTTATTGCCTGTCTAGGCAATGACTAGTAGTGTAGTTTTTTGAAGAATTTTTTGCGGGGCGCAGAGCAGTGAAGGTTTTCTGGGTTTGCTTTTGTGTGTGTGTATAAACGTTTACTGCATTTATTTGTGCTTTCATTTCAAGCCTAGTGTCTTTTTTGACTCCTAAATATCAAATATAATGCAGAGGTCCAGATCGGGGTGTAATAAATCTTCCCCGCCCTTCTCCTGTAGCCTGTGTATACCGGTAGTATAGGAGTACTTGAGGATTTGGTTTTCTGTTGTTTGTTTTTGAGGTTTTTAATGGGGGATGAGCTTGTTAGGCAAGATATATAAATTTTTAAATGTATACAAATGTTTCTGCCTCTTTTGGTGTTCATTTCATCTTGAATCCAGTCTTTTGCATGACTCTTTTGGAACTTTATGAAAGTTGAGATTGATTCTATAAAAGATCTCCCTGCTCTCTTTCCCTCACTGGGCAGTGGCAGAAGAATAGATGTTTGGCTTCTGCTTTTGGAGAGATAGGGATGGGAGAGGGTGTGTGTGTGTGTGTGTGTGTGTGTGTGTGTGTGTGTACACATATATATACTTTTTTAATGTATAAAGGTTTGCTACATTTTGTGTGTTATTTCATTTAGTGCCCAGTCCTTTGCTGGGATCTGTAGGTACATAATGAAACATGGAGGTCCAGATGTATGATAAATCTCCTCTGCTCCCTTCCCTTACTGCCTACATGGGCAATAGTTCAACAATTTAGGATCTTTTTTTTTTTTTTGGAGGGGAAAATTATTGGGTGGGTAGTAGTTAGTGGGAAGGGATGGGGTATGCCCTTTTTAAAAGTGTATATACATGTTTCCATGTTACTGATTTTATACCTAGTCCTTTGGGTGGATGTCAAGTTACCAAATGCAAACTGAGGAGAAGTGTATGACAGCCTCCCCTTCTCCCCTTCCCCTTGTTGCCTGTGTGGTAACAGCAAGTAGAAGGGTTGTATGTTGTTTGCTTGTTTTATAGAGATTTATATTTTTGGCGGGGGAATATTCTTCATGAGTGTTTTCATTTGTCGCTTTATTCTGTGTTTAGTCCTTCACATGGCTATGTAGGGAACTGATGAAAATTGACTCCCCTGGATGAGCAGCGTACTTTCTTCCTTTCCCACATATTTGCTCCTTCAGCTGGAGCCAGTATAGTCACTATTTTGTGGCTGTTTTTATTCTCTCAGATATATGCCTTTAAAGATGTAAGTGTATACATGCACATACATGATTTGCTTCTTTTCTTCTCCCATTATTTTCCTTTAATAGTCCCTTGCAGGGCTCTGAGTGTATCTAACAAAAATGTCGCACCAGATCCTTGCCATCTGAGCTAAAGGTGTAGCACTGAGGTGGGGTAACCAATGGCACCAGGCAGGTAGCCCGTAAGATGGGAGAAGACACTTGGATACGGTTGAGTTGTGAGAGCTAATCACATCTAGTAGGTCTCAGGTTGACTCACACTGAATGAAATGGTAGGAAGGGAGGGACCTGTTCTTTGGCAATTCCAGAGAGTCAAAAAGACAATACTTCAGGTGTGGTTAAATTTTTTTGCTGTTCATCTCTCAGCGGCACTCATTCAAACTCATTTGAAGACCTCTGAGAGTAGCTCCTTTCTGAGGCCCTGGATTCTGACTCAGTTGGCTACAGTTCCTTCAGTTACATATTCTTCTGTACTCGGTAGAAATCATTTTGGGTTTTGGAGTGAATCTTTTGAGTTATTGCCATCATTCTAGTAAATGACAACGTGGGCCCCGAAACTAATCCAAGAAGAATTGGGGTGGCAAGCTCTTTGACTCCCACCACCTTGCACATGGCGGGCGTGCTGGCCCTTCCCTCCCCAGAGCTCTTCTGCGTGGCTGCCTCCGTCCGCTCTCGCTTCTCCACTAGCTGAACCGTTCCTGTTCATTTCTCCTTGTTGTCTTCAGCGCTTGCGCTGTTAGCTGTTATCTTCAAGTGTCCTTGGAAATGTGAGCCCATGTTGCCTCTTTGGCTCTCTGTCTTTGCATGCATTTCACACATCCAGACCTGTGTGTTAACTTTCAGCATTCTTCAGTGATATTTTACATTGACTGTTCATCCACCACATGGTAAATGTCACGACTCCATATTTATCTGTCGCAAAGAAAATGCATGTGGAAAATCCATCCATCCCTCTCTTCCCTCCCTTCTGAGCTTCTGAGCACTGTTTTTTTTTGTTCTGAAATTTATAACCAATATAATGCTGAAGATTTGCCATACTGTTATTTGCCATACTGTTATAGAAACATTGAACGGTAGGACTCCTAGAAAATTTGCAAAGAGACGTTATTCACCATATCAGACTCTCAGGTTCTAGTGATGAAAACTTTGCTTATACTTTGCTGTTACTTATACCTGCTGCTGTACGGAAAATAAAAGTTTATTCATGCCACATTTAACTTTGACCATAAATAAAAGGGAGCATCTTTTTGGAGTTAGTCATGGTCATATTTAGTGGTATTTCTCAACAGTTCTTAATTTGAAATACTTCAAAGGAAGTAAAGGTCAGGGCTTAGCTGAATGAAATGCTCCAGAACTTGAAGTGTAGAAAACATCAGTACAGTAACATATTCATGTGTATAAAGTGACAATTACAGCATAATTGGAACATTTGCATTAATCAACAAACTCACATTGAGACAAAACTGAATCTTACAGCTTTCTTGATTAAAGCCAAGTGTTCCATGTTGCTGTGAAGAATAGTCTCTCAAACACTTTGAAAAGTAGTTACTTCAAAACTTGTGAAGGTATCACATTTTTGTATTTAAATACTTACAGAGATCTCCAATTTCTTGAATCTGAGCTTGTGGGTAGAATTCTAAATTTGTATCATAATCTTGTCTTTTGTGAAAGATTTTGAAAATAGTATGTATATATATAATATTATATATGCAAATTGTGTTTTGTCACTTGTAAAGGGAAAAGGCTTATTTTTCTTTATACTTCTGATACCTTGTTTTGCATATGACCAGCACTGACTGAAAGGCATGTGTACCTGCAAACACTGTTGCTTTTTTTGTGAAATAAAAATAAAAGTATTTAAATATAAATATTGTGTAGACCATTTTCACTTTTAAAAAGTACGTATAAAGTGGTTTATGATCTCAGCTGTACCAGAACAGGAACCGTATTCATTGTCTTTTGCAGCGTTTCCTGTCTCACCAGTGCTGCAGTATCTTTACTTTGTGTAACTCAAGGATTCACAGGCTCATTAGTGCTATGTTGGACTGTCCTGGGTATTGTATGATGATTACCACCATCCCTGGTCTCTAATGCAAATAGCAACTCCACTACCCGCAGTGAGACAACCAAAAATGTCTCCAGACACTGCTAAGCACTCACTGGGGTGGAGTGGGGTTAAAATCATCCGTGGATGCACTCCGTGCAGGGGAAGTATTTTAGAATGAAATGATTCTCATAAATACACAGGTCACTTGAGTAGCCATTTGGTCAGATCTACAGTAAGAAGTTCCTTGTTTTAATTCCCATCAATATTCTTGGGAGAGAACTGAGAATATCTTAGGCTCTTAGGTGTTGGAATTAGAACCAGTATTCTTCTATATAAATTGTTAGCACTTAAAGTTAGGCATTTTAAGGCAAATAGAGTTTGGGGTAAAAGAACTGAGACACTATTTCTGGGCATACAAAAACACACATTGAAGCAATACACTTTTAAAATATCACCAGAGCTTACCTGCTGGCCCAGCACTTCAGACTGCACCTCCAATACAGAGCCACGGGTTCAGTCCCTGGTTAGGGAACTAAGATCCCACACGTCACAGGGTGCTGCCTTCTAAAGAAAAAAAAAAAAGGTATTACCATTAATAATTATTGGGGGAATGCTCTTAGAAATTAAAAGATTTTTGCTCAGAAGCTACTAGTTCAATTTCTGATACTTTGTTCACAGACATGCACAGTAAAAATGGAAATAAAACCCATTATAGATATATTGGGTTGGCCAAAAAGTTCATTCAGGTTTGAAAGACTTGAACACACTTTTTGGCTAACCTTATAGAAACAATGTTTTTATTCCAGTGGAATTTATAGATGTTAACTGACATAAATGCATCATCTATAAGTTGAGAATTATGTTTTATTTGAGGACTACAGTCCAGGAAGGCAGCCTCTCAGTTCTGACAAACTGTTCCAAAAACGTAAGGCAGGGGCCAAGATATATTGGAGTTTTTGCATTTTTGCTGAAAATATGTGGTTGAATATCAGTTACTGTGAATCACACACACAAAAGACATCAAGTTAAGAGCTTTTAGTGCCTTTCTATATATGGAAAGAGTCTGAGCTCATTGAAATTCCTTTGATATGTATTTTATCCAGGGCAAGGATCCTGTTTTTCTCATTTCTAAATTACCCTCAGGGTACACTGTTGGGGGCAGGTGCAGTGGCTGACGGCTTGATGGTGGGGCTAATTCATTGATTATTGAAATGACGGGCAACTTTTTTGTCCATAGCACCTCCTTGTGGTCATAAATTAGATGAAGGTTGGGGAGACATTTCATGACCAATTTTCCCACAGCACTAGGAATTACGACCCAGGAAAAATTTCCCTTGTTGCTTCTCTCCATTTCTACAGTTGCACTATTACAGTTATTCTGGGTAGAGTTACATTTGATCAACTGCCTCAACGTTCAGCCATTAGTTTTGTCAGAGGACGGGCTACCATTGCAAAATGCAATAGAAAACTATCTTCCCAACCCAGGAATCGAACCCAGGTCTCCCGCATTGCAGGTGGATTCTTTATCATCTGAGCCACCAGGGAAGCATACAGGTAGTATCATTAATAAAATCATAGTATAGCAGGTAGCTGCTGCTGCTGCTAAGTCGCTTCAGTCGTGTCCAACTCTGTGCGACCCCATGGACTGCAGCCTACCAGGCTCCTCCATCCATGGGATTTTCCAGGCAAGAGTGCTGGAGTGGGGTGCCATTGCCTTCTCCCATAGCAGGTAGAGACAGGCATAAATAGCTGGAGAAATAAGAGGACAGAGTAAAACAATAATTGGTGTAACTGGATGTAATCTGATCACAATAAGTCATCAAGTCTACAGGGGAGGCAGCTGGAGAAGAAAAATTCTAAAGGGATCAAGTAGAGATAAATCATACCTTTTGTAAATGAAGATAACAATTACCAACTTGTTGCAGGTCAAAACATAAAGGCTTTCTGAAAAAGATTAAAAGGCAGTGTTTTAGAAAAAAGTCATAAAATTATAAATGATTTATTGCTCATAACTCCTGTTGATCTGGATGAAGTCAGGTTTTCCATTAGAGTTCTATAATTTCTTACCCATTTTAGCAGTATGATCTAAAAGCCATTAGAAACTTGTTTATCCAAAAGTCCTTTTTATGAATCATCTTGAGGATCTTTATAAAAACATCTGAGTAAAATAATGATCGTCTATTAATCAGATCAGATCAGATCAGTCGCTCAGTTGTGTCCGACTCTTTGCGACCCCATGAATCGCAGCAAGCCAGGCCACCCTGTCCATCACCAATTCCCAGAGTTCACTGAGACTCAACGTCCATCAAGTCAGTGATGCCATCCAGCCATCTCATCCTCTGTCGTCCCCTTCTCCTCCTGCCTCCAATCCCTCCCAGCATCAGAGTCTTTTCCAATGGGTCAACTCTTTGCATGAGGTGGCCAAAGTACTGGAGTTTCAGCTTTAGCATCATTCCTTCCAAAGAAATCCCAGGGCTCATCTCCTTCAGAATGGACTGGTTGGATCTCCTTGCAGTCCAAGGGACTCTCAAGAGTCTTCTCCAACACCACAGTTCAAAAGCATCAATTCTTCAGCGCTCAGCTTTCTTCACAGTCCAACTCTCACATCCATACGTGACCACAGGAAAAACCATAGCCTTGACTAGACGAACCTTTGTTGGCAAAGTACTGTCTCTGCTTTTGAATATGCTATCTAGCTTGGTCATAACTTTCCTTCCAAGGAGTAAGCATCTTTTAATTTCATGGCTGCAGTCACCATCTGTAGTGATTTTGGAGCCCAGAAAAATAAAGTCTGACACTGTTTCCACTGTTCCCCATCTATTTCCCATGAAGTGATGGGACCGGATGCCACGATCTTCGTTTTCTGAATGTTGAGCTTTAAGCCAACTTTTTCACTCTCCACTTTCACTTTCATCAAGAGGCTTTTGAGTTCCTCTTCACTTTCTGCCATAAGGGTGGTGTCATCTGCATATCTGAGGTTATTGAGATTTCTCCCGGCAATCTTGATGCCAGCTTGTGTTTCTTCCAGTCCAGCGTTTCTCATGAGGTACTCTGCATAGAAGTTAAATAAACAGGGTGACAATATACAGCCTTGACGAACTCCTTTTCCTATTTGGAACCAGTCTGTTGTTCTTGCTTCCTGTTCTTGCTAACTGTTGCTTCCTGACCTGCATACAAATTTCTCAAGAGGCAGATCAGGTGGTCTAGTATTCCCATCTCTTTCAGAATTTTCCACAGTTGATTGTGATCCACACAGTTAAAGGCTTTGGCATAGTCAATAAAGCAGAAATAGATGTTTTTCTGGAACTCTCTTGCTTTTTCCATGATCCAGCGGATGTTGGCAATTTGATCTCTGGTTCCTCTGCCTTTTCTAAAACCAGCTTGAGCATCAGGAAGTTCACAGTTCGCATATTGCTGAAGCCTGGCTTGGAGAATTTTGAGCATTACTTTACTAGTGTGTGAGATGAGTGCAATTGTGCGGTAGTTTGACATTCTTTGGCATTGCCTTTCTTTGGGATTGGAATGAAAACTAAAGACTTAAAATGGCATGGTTAAATTAAAAATCTGATTATAATGCAATTGATAAGAAACTTGGTTATTTCTATGACATACAGCATTTTAAGATAACTAGAATTATGACCTGATAACATACCAGGACATACCAGGATTTAGATTTTGGAACATCTATATTAATGATATCTACCCATGTAAGAAAATTTTACCATCACTTACTTGACCGTATTTCCCATGTAATATACTCAATAAATTCATTTAGTTTAGTATCTGTCTTTGGAATATTTCAGGGGCCCTTTGAAGCATCCCAAAGTTAGCTAAGGTCAGAAGAATTTTGGTTAGAATTTCACTTAGGCAAGTTTATAAGAGACATCAAAGTTTTAAAACACTATCAGACCATTAAAACACTATCAAATAAAATCATAGGTCACTGAAACAATACTTATCCAACTGAAGAGACAAAAGATTTTTAAGGTAAATACAGATCATTTAGAAGACAAATAAACTCATAATCGAGTATCCAAAGTAGCCCAAAATTTCCAGAAAGCTTTTCCCCTCTGAACAGAAGAGGAAACTCCAGCCCTGCACCAATCTACCTTGAATTACAAAGTTCACTTACCTAATTAAGTGTAATCCAATCTCAGTCTAATCATATCCAAAACTGTTCTCAGTCCTCCCTTTCCACAAACTTTGCACAATTTTCTGTACCTATTTAGTTTATTCTTCATTTTTCTTTTGCATTTAGAATTAATCAGCTTTAGGGCAAAAATCTCTTTTCCCTTAACACAATACATTTCCATTCTTCATACATTCTTTTGCTAAAAACACACATCCTGCTTTCCTTGCATACCAAAATATTTCCTTTATTTCCAGTAGGTAATTCCCAATCCTTAAAAACCTTGATTTCTAGCAAAAACTAAGAAGCAAGCAATTATGAACACACCAGTGTTTCTTGATGGATAAACTTATGAACATTTTCTATAACCTCTAGAAGCATGCACTTTCTCATAGAGTATCTCTCCTCAATGTGCTACAAGATGAGTCTAATAACCAAACATCTTTAGTTTTCAGCAATTAATGTTCCAGGATTTTATCTTACTTGAAATAATCTGGATATTCAGTGAATTCCATCATTTACCTTAGCAAAGTTCTAAAGTTTCAAGTTACCAAAAATCTGGAGAAACTATTTTAGGTAGATCCAAAACATTATTCCTAAAGAGTTCACCAGAAAACTCTTATTTATATTTTATAACTTGCAAAAACAATACACCAGGTTAATTCTGCTTACTGACGAACTTTGCAACAGACAAAATTAACTTACTGACCTTCAAAACACCTAGGTACAATAAAAACAAGATAGGTCTATTGGTTAAGCCAACAAGCTTAAGCTAGCTTTAATACCAGATATTAGTATGTACTGGATTACATGAACCTAAAATTCTACCTGGCCAGTTTTCTTCATACTTAGAAATATTTAATTTGCAAGCACTTACTTTTAAGTAAATTAGAGCTCTTTTATAAATTTTGGGAATACTATCTGGAGATAGAGACATATGTATAATTTGCACAGACATAAACAGACAAAACTAGAGATCTGAGGCTTGAAAACCTTAGTTATGAGTCAGGCATTACAATATAAACTTACTAGTTTATAACAGTGAAATAAGTTTATTTACTCAGATGATTAAGGCTTTACTATTTGTAGAAAAGACTTAAGATTTGTATTTGTCTATGACAAATCCTTAATGAAGCTGTGAATTTGCTTTTGGTGAAGGAGATTTTTTCAGAGGTTTGAGTTTAAAAAGGCTTCCTCCCCCTCCCCCCTTTTCCCCTTTGGTTTCAGATTCCATCTGATTGAGGTAATCAGGCTCAGTCTCAAGTCTCTGTGGACTGTACTTCAAATTTTTGATTTGTTGAAATCTGCTAGATAGTTGCTTTTAACTCTCCTAAGAACCGATCTGCCACCTAAATGGTATAAAAAGATCTATTTGCCCAGCTACATTTTCTTTAGTTTTTTTCTTTCTTTCTTTTTTTTTTTTTTTAATGAATAAGAAGATTTCCAACTACACTGAAAATCAGGAATTCCATATTCTAGAATTTTAGGGTTCAGTTCTTCAGGGCTTCAAAAGTTTGCACAAGGTATTCAACAAAGACCCTCTTTCTGAGGGTACACGTCAAACTCAGAGCAAAAAAAACCCTCTATTATTGTTTTTATGAACCCCAGAATATTAGCTCCCAGTTTCTAATATTTTGTGGGCTTAGGTAACAACACTACCAGTTTCCTTTAGTATGTTTAATTGATATCACCTTAGGGGTAGATGTATATGCCCCATCTTAAAGTAGGCAGGGGACACATTCCCCAGTGAGAATCAATGTCTATCACACGATCTAATTAGGTACAGGCGATGTAACCATGTCATACAAAGCCCATGGAAATACACCAGTTTTGGAAACTTTCATCTCAGTTTTATACCTTTAACTTCAGTTTTCAAGAGGACCCCATCATCAACAAGCCTTGGTCTTACTAGGAGTCCCAGAAGCTTTCCTTTTTATCCTCCAGCCATTTTATCTACTTTTTTTGTAAAAAGGCTTTGAGGTTCCCAGTGAGGAGCTGAACCAGGGGACTCAGGCTTTTGTAATCTTTTAACTTGATTAGTTGGCCTAACGTTGCCACAAGCGATTGCTGGTCAGGTATCTCAGTGTAATTTTTTCCAGTCTGCTAATTATATATGTATTGTTTAAACTAAGGTAAATACAGCAGACTTGGTTGGGGCCCTTCAAGGTTAAATGGAACAAAAGGACCCCTAATTGGTCCCCAACACTAGGTAGTATTGTATCAAACCTTTGTTTTAATCCTATTAATACCTGTTTTATCTACCCCATTTCTTGAGAACTACCTGAAGATTTTTTTTTTTTTATCCTTTTGGAACAAGTCCCTTTAAAATGTTCGCCTTGTTGGCAAGAAGTCTTTAGACTGTCCATCAGCTTCTTACTTCCCTTTTAATCTAATTAACAATCTCATGTTTTATTAGCAACTGTAAGACTCACTAAGAGGAAGTCTAGACCACAAAAAATGTTTCCCGAACTTTGCTTATTTTAAACTAAGGGAGTTTCTAGGTTATATACGTGTGTGTGTGTGTGTGTGCGCGCGTGTCTCCAGTGTTCTTGCTGGCTTTCTGGGAAGTCCCATGGACAGAAGAGCCTTGTGGGCTGCAGTCCATGGGGTCACAAAGATTTGGACATGACTGAGCACTCACACACAAACACATATATATATATAAAATCTTCTAATTTCCACATCTCCCCGCTACCACCCCGCAAAGGTACCAATAAAACAGCTGAGAGTTATTTAAATATTTACCAATGTAAAACCTTCTCCAATTTAAAGGGTCCATCACCTGGCCACTGAGAAGTAGTATCTTCATAGCAACTCACACAAATAAGATGCAAGACATGTTCCCACAAGGGAGTGCTAAGCATGTAGCCTTCACAACATCTACAAAGGTTACTTCCCCAAAGTCTAAGAAAGCAAGGGGCCATCACTGTATAGGCAGGCAGAAGGAAGTGGAAGATGACCAAGGGGTGGGGCCCTTATGACGAACGTCCTTGAGAGCTGGCACAGCTGGACAAAAGGCCAGCTCGGAATTCCAGTCTATTCAACTGGCTGCCAAATGTACACCAAATGTGTGCCTTTTGGATAAGAGACTCAGGTCTCAAACCAGAGCAGGTGGGAAGGGGGATTGTGAGGAGGGACGCCTAAGTTCAGGTGGAATGTTTACATCTCAAACACACAGGGAGAAAAAAGCAAGTCCTTCCTAGAAAGGCTTTTGTTACTTTAAGGACAGAACTGTGAAAAGATGTTTTATCCAGCCGGATTCTCTCTAGCTGCGCACACACACAAAAATTAATTCTGTAACCTCTAAAGAATCTCAGTTTGGCCATCTTAAGGGCAAGATTTCCTTTAATTTCCTGTTATGTACTGGAAGTTTAAGTTCTGTATGTACATATTAAATCTTCCTAGTGTCTTTCAACGGAGGTTAAGCCAGGTATCTCTTCTTGCAAGTAAGGTTCTAAGAAAACCTGCTTCTTCAGGGAGGAGGTGAACCACCACCAAATAAAACTTAGTATCTTGCTCCTTGGAAGGAAAGCCATGACCAACCTAGACAATGTATTAAAGAGCAGAGACATCACTTTGCCAACAAAGGTCCATATAGTCAAAGCTATGATTTTTCCAGTAGTCATGTATGGATGTAAGAGTTGGACCATAAAGAAAGCTGTGTGTTTGTATGTTAGTTGGTCAATCATGTCCAACTCTTTGTGACCCCATAGACTGTAACCTGCCAGACTCCTCTGTCCATGGAGTTCTCCAGGCTAGAATACTGGAGTGCATTGCCATGCCCTTCTCCAGGGGATTTTCCTGACCCAGGGATTGAATACGGGTCTCCTGCATTGGTGGCTCAGAGGGTAAAGTGTCTGCCTGCAATGCGGGAGACCCGGGTTCGATTCCTGGGTTGGGAAGATCCCCTGGAGAAGGAAATGGCAATCCACTCCAGCACTGTTGCCTGGAAAATCCCATGGACGGAGGAGCCTGATAGGCTACAGTCCATGGGGTTGCAAAGAGTTGGACACGACTGAGCGACTTCACTTTCACTTTCTCCTGCATTGTACGCAGATTCTTCACTGTCTGAGCCACAAAGGAAGTCCAAAGAAGGCTGAGTGCTGAAGAACTGATGCTTTCAAATTGTGGTGCTAGAGAAGACACATCAGAGTCCCTGAGACTGCAAGGAGATCAAACCAGTCAATCCTAAAGGAAATCAACCCTGACTATTCAGTGGGAGGACTGATGCTGAAGCTCCCACACTTAGGCCATCTGATGTCAAGAGCTGACTCTGGAAAAGACCCTGATGCTGGGAAAGATTGAGGGTAGAAGGAGACGGGGCAGCAGAGGATGAGATGGTTAGATAGCATTGCCACCTCAATGGTCATGAATAAAAAAAAAAGTCATGAATCTAAGCAAACTCTGGGAGATAGTGGAGGACAGGAGGCCCTGGAGTGCTCCAGTCCCTGAAGTCACAAAGAGTCGGACATAACTTAGTGACTGAACAACAACAACAAAATCTCATCAGCTAATAACCAGGTATCTGAGACCTAAGAGAGACTCATCTAAACTCATCTGGACTTTTTGAGGAAGGGCAAACAGGATAAGGGGGCTTCTGCTGATACCAAAGCTCCCGTTCTTTGTAGAGTTCAAGAGAGGGAGAGAAGTCTGTTCTGGATCTCTTTGTTGGTTGCCGAAACTGTCAACTGGAAAACACACACACACACACCCTAAAAATGTAGAACTATATTTTGTACTGAGGACTGGAGCCTGGGAAGGCATCCCCTCAGGAAGCTCTGAGGGACTATTCCTAAGAGGGAAAGAGGAGACAGGATATATAGGAGTTTTGTTTCTTTCTTCTTTTTAAGTAAAATTAAGACAATATTCTACTGGGGAATATATGCAACAGATTTTTTTTTAATCTCTCCATATCTACCTCTGGTACTAGCGTTTTATAGACAAATTTTAAATGGACACAAATTTTTAAAAATAATGAAAGCCATGTTTTGCTTAGGGATACTATTATATATATACTGTACAGGTTATTTTACAGCAGATACTCGTCTGCCACATTTCAGATGACAGAATGCTAAGCAGTGAGCTTGGCGCTGTCCAGCTAGCTGTTTCTTGGCATCCACCCTGGAGAGTCTGTCGGTGTGTAAGGTCGAGACCATTTTGTCACCACCAAGTTTCTTCTCAGAGGTGACTCCACGGTGATAGAACATTCATCTTCTTAAGATGCAAGGCCTGGCAAAAAGCCTCCCATGAGTCCACTGGCTATAACAATGTTCTGTCTGACAAATTCTGTTGCTGCTTCTGTTACATTACTGACTTCGGGTGCTGCCTTATTTGCTCGTTTCTTCATCCGTCCTTTTGCTTTGTTTACATCTTTTTCACATCTCTTCCAGTTGATCTGCACATAGCCACCGTCACCGGCCATCTGAAGGAGAAGAAAGCCACCACCTACCGCAGTGGCTGCAAGTTTTCGAACTTTCTGGAACAAAAATCCCGCACACCAGCCACTCACTCCACCCACTGCAATCTGGGTGGCTACTGAGTATTTTTCTACGATAGGTCCGGAGCTGTGGGCGAACACTCGATTCCACCAGTGTTGTCTTCTGGCATACTCAGTTAAATCCAACACTTTGTAAGAGTCACCATCACTTTCATATTCTTGGGGAGGGAGGTGCCGGGTTGCCATGATACTGCCGCCGGCTGTACCGAGGTGGTCCCAACCCTCCCGCCTCTCCCCACTGCTTTAAAAACCACTCTAGGCCCAGGTGGAAGTCTATGGTACGAGTTTTTGCTGAAAAAAATTTGTAGTCAAACATCAAAAGACTACTACTGATCACTCACATAGACACAAAAGACATCTTCAAGTTAACGATTTTAGTGCTTTTCTATGAATGGGAAGATGTAAGATTCTAGACCAACTGACATTATTTCTTTGATAGGCATCTTAAACACCCAGGGCCAGTATCCTGTTTTTCTCCATTCTGAATTCCCCTCAGGGTGTACCATCAGGGGCAGCTGCAGTGGCTAATGGCTTGATGGTGGACATTATTTGTTGTTTACTGAAATGGCAGGCAATGCTTTTTGGTCCGCATTTTCAATATTTCAGAACTTTTAGAATTAATGGCACAGAAGAGTTTCATTAGGCATATCTTCTTTTATGCTTTACTTCTTGAATTCTTATCACAACCCACCCCCACAATAAAACACAAAAGCATCCAACCTGTACTGAAACTTGTGTGTGCAATCAACATTTGATTCACACAGTATACAGGGGTGTCAATTACCAGAGAAAAACATTCTTTAAATTATTATTACAGCCCACCCTCTAAGTCCAACAATTGGTTATATGCTTCTAAGGCTTGATGTTTTATTCTTCACCTTTATTATTTTCCTCCATGGATGGAGATCCAAGCATACAGAGTCCAGTTGACATAGGCATACTTTGGGGCTCCCTGTGCTCTTTGTTGCTGGCTGAGCAGAATTATAATCAGGACTTCTTACATTTATAACAAACTTCACTCTTGTTCTCCACTCATTCTTCTAAAGGGAAAACATAATGACAGAGTTATCAAAATTGATACTTGGTGGTGTCAATGTGTTGCTTATTCCAGTGCCATTTGTATATAAGCCAAGTATGGGAAATTGGAAGGCTTTTTGTTTCATGCTTTCTGACATTGTTGCTCTTCTGTGTGAATGTAGCTGATCCTTGGGTGTTTCGTGCAAGATTGCACATTGGCTGGCTTCTGAGTTTAGTGGTTGTTTTTACTTTCATTTTCTTTGCCTCTCAGGCCTTTGGAATTTTTAATTTGAATAAGATTATTAGAATATTACTATTATTACATAATAACAAAGTCAATGTGTTCTAGAAATTTAAAGTACTTGACAGGCTGTAGAGCAAAGATTGGTATTAATCAGGATTGGAAGTGATTCTCGATTCAAGCATTTCCCACTTGTCACTTAATTCCTGCTGTTGCTGCTGCTGCTAAGTCGCTTCAGTCGTGTCCGACTCTCTGCAATCCCGTAGAAGGCAGCCCACCAGGCTCCCCCGTCCCTGGGATTCTCCAGGCAAGAACACTGGAGTGGGTTGCCATTTCCTTCTCCAGTGCATGAAAGTGAAAAGTGAAAGTGAAGTCACTCAGTCGTGTCCGACTCCTAGCGACCCCATGGACTGCAGCCTACCAGGCTCCTCCATCCATGGGATTTTCCAGGCAAGAGTACTGGAGTGGGGTGCCATTGCCTCTCCACACTTAATTCCTATCAGCCTCTATTTTTCTCCATTAATAAAATAGGCAGGCTGCAGTCCATGGGGTCACTAAGAGTTGGACACGACTGAGCGACTTCACTTTCACTTTTCACTTTCATGCACTGGAGAAGGAAATGGCAACCCACTCCAGTGTTCTTGCCTGGAGAATCCCAGGGATGGGGGAGCCTGGTGGGCAGCTGTCTACGGGGTCGCACAGAGTCGGACACGACTGAAGTGACTTAGCAGCAGCAGCGTTAAATAAAATACCTATAAAGTACCTAGCATATTACTTGTATCACGATGACAGTAAATATCAACTGCTATCGTTAAAACTGCCAGTGGCTTTTTGAAGCATATGAATGTTAAAATCACTACATATGGAAATGAGGTGTTTTTTTTTCTAATTGAATAAGGTTATTTCAGTTAGGAAGTTAGGAAAGTTATTTTAGTCTAATCTTTTTTATAATTTTAAGCCTTAAATTTGCAAATGTATTTTTGTTTGAGAGGTACTATATATTAGAAAAAGCATGCTGGTATGAATCTAAAAATCAATTACAGAGAGAAAAATGGGAAAAGCACAAACTCATGGAGAATAAACAACACGCTACTAAAACAAACAAAAAAAGGGTCAGTGAAGGAATCAAAGAGGAAGTCAGAAAATATGTGAAGACAAATGAAAATGAAAACACATTTTTCCAAAAATTTATGAGCTGCAACAAAAGTAGTTCTAAAGAGGGAAGTTTATAGCAATACAGACCTATCTCAAGAAAACAGAAAAAAATCTCAATTAACCTCATCTTGAAAAGAATAATAAGCAAAGCCCAGAGTCAACAGAGGAAGGAAATAACAATCAAAGGGAACCAGTAAAGCAGAGACCAGAACAACAATAGAAAATATCAATGCAGGAGGCTCAGCGGCAGCCTGAAACTACGCTGACTCAGTGGCAATAGCCCCATGTGGAGCTCAGAGGGGATCGGGTCCTTCCCTTAAGAGCGAGGCCCCAGCCCCAGGAAGCAGGGCAGAAGGAAGGGAGGAGGAGGGAAATCAGGGATGTCAGTCATCTCTGTCAGGCACGGGTGTTCTGGCTTTACTGAAGGAAATCATCCAGACAAGATGGTGGCATAGAAGGGCTTGAGTCCACCTCCTGTCTTGAAAACACCAAAATCATAGCCAACTTCTGAACAACCACTGAGAAAGCAGACTCAAACCTACCAGAAAAGATATTCTTTATCCAAAGGCAAAGTAGAAGCCACTATATTCTATAGGCAAAAAGTTGGGGTATTTTCATGGTATAATCAAATCCCATACCCAAACCCCATACCCCAAGATGGAAAATAATTATAACCCTGAGATTCTTCCCCAGGAGTGACAGCTCTGAGCCCCACATCAGGGTACACAGTCTGGGCGGGGGTGGGGGTAGGGTGTTCAGGCATTGGGAGGAGGAGTCCCCAGAGCATTTGGCTTTGATGGTCAGCGGGGCTTGAGTCCACAGGAAGCGGGGGAACAGGGACTCCACTCTTGGGGAGCACACACAAGGTTTCACATGCACTGGGACCCAGGCCAAAGCAGCGACTCCAGAGGGGTCTGGGCCAGACCCACCTGCAGGTCTTGAGGGTCTCCTGGGGAGGCAGCTGTGGCTCACTGTGGGGACGAGGACACTCAGGCAATACTCATTCACGAGCTCTCCCAAAAGTCACCATATTGACACTGAGGCCTGGCCCCAACTGACAGCCATTTGTAGAGACATGGATGGATCTCAGGATTATCATACTAAGTGAAGTAAGCCAGAGGACGCCAAATACCATATATCAGTTATATGTGGAATAAAAAAAAAGTATGTACGAAACAGAAATAAATAGACCCCCAGACATAGAAAACAAACTTATGGTGACCAAAAGGGAAAGGTTCAAGGGAGAGATAAATCAAGAGTTTGAGATTAAAATTCCTGTACACAGTACTACATATGAAATACATACCCAGAAATTCCGTGGCAGTCCAGTGCTTAGGATTCAACACTCTCACTGCCCAGGGCTTCAGTTCAATCCCTAGTCAGTGAACTAAGATCCCGCCTGGTGGGCAGCTGTCTACGGGGTCGCACAGAGTCGGACACGACTGAAGTGACTTAGCAGCAGCAGCGTTAAATAAAATACCTATAAAGTACCTAGCATATTACTTGTATCACGATGACAGTAAATATCAACTGCTATCGTTAAAACTGCCAGTGGCTTTTTGAAGCATATGAATGTTAAAATCACTACATATGGAAATGAGGTGTTTTTTTTTCTAATTGAATAAGGTTATTTCAGTTAGGAAGTTAGGAAAGTTATTTTAGTCTAATCTTTTTTATAATTTTAAGCCTTAAATTTGCAAATGTATTTTTGTTTGAGAGGTACTATATATTAGAAAAAGCATGCTGGTATGAATCTAAAAATCAATTACAGAGAGAAAAATGGGAAAAGCACAAACTCATGGAGAATAAACAACACGCTACTAAAACAAACAAAAAAAGGGTCAGTGAAGGAATCAAAGAGGAAGTCAGAAAATATGTGAAGACAAATGAAAATGAAAACACATTTTTCCAAAAATTTATGAGCTGCAACAAAAGTAGTTCTAAAGAGGAAGTTTATAGCAATACAGACCTATCTCAAGAAAACAAAAAAATCTCAATTAACCTCATCTTGAAAAGAATAATAAGCAAAGCCCAGAGTCAACAGAGGAAGGAAATAACAATCAAAGGGAACCAGTAAAGCAGAGACCAGAACAACAATAGAAAATATCAATGCAGGAGGCTCAGCGGCAGCCTGAAACTACGCTGACTCAGTGGCAATAGCCCCATGTGGAGCTCAGAGGGGATCGGGTCCTTCCCTTAAGAGCGAGGCCCCAGCCCCAGGAAGCAGGGCAGAAGGAAGGGAGGAGGAGGGAAATCAGGGATGTCAGTCATCTCTGTCAGGCACGGGGTGTTCTGGCTTTACTGAAGGAAATCATCCAGACAAGATGGTGGCATAGAAGGGCTTGAGTCCACCTCCTGTCTTGAAAACACCAAAATCATAGCCAACTTCTGAACAACCACTGAGAAAGCAGACTCAAACCTACCAGAAAAGATATTCTTTATCCAAAGGCAAAGTAGAAGCCACTATATTCTATAGGCAAAAAGTTGGGGTATTTTCATGGTATAATCAAATCCCATACCCAAACCCCATACCCCAAGATGGAAAATAATTATAACCCTGAGATTCTTCCCCAGGAGTGACAGCTCTGAGCCCCACATCAGGGTACACAGTCTGGGCGGGGGTGGGGGTAGGGTGTTCAGGCATTGGGAGGAGGAGTCCCCAGAGCATTTGGCTTTGATGGTCAGCGGGGCTTGAGTCCACAGGAAGCGGGGGAACAGGGACTCCACTCTTGGGGAGCACACACAAGGTTTCACATGCACTGGGACCCAGGCCAAAGCAGCGACTCCAGAGGGGTCTGGGCCAGACCCACCTGCAGGTCTTGAGGGTCTCCTGGGAGGCAGCTGTGGCTCACTGTGGGGACGAGGACACTCAGGCAATACTCATTCACGAGCTCTCCCAAAAGTCACCATATTGACACTGAGGCCTGGCCCCAACTGACAGCCATTTGTAGAGACATGGATGGATCTCAGGATTATCATACTAAGTGAAGTAAGCCAGAGGGCGCTTAAATACCATATATCAGTTATATGTGGAATAAAAAAAAAAAAGTATGTACGAAACAGAAATAAATAGACCCCCAGACATAGAAAACAAACTTATGGTGACCAAAAGGGAAAGGTTCAAGGGAGAGATAAATCAAGAGTTTGAGATTAAAATTCCTGTACACAGTACTACATATGAAATACATACCCAGAAATTCCGTGGCAGTCCAGTGCTTAGGATTCAACACTCTCACTGCCCAGGGCTTCAGTTCAATCCCTAGTCAGTGAACTAAGATCCCACATGCCATATGGTGCGGTCACAAAAATAACTAATTTTTTAAAGTTAATTAATTAATTAAATTAGACAACCAGCAAGGACCTGCTGCATGGCACAAGTATCTATATACTCCGTATTTTATAACCACCTATAAGGAAAAAGAATCTGAAAAAATATATATGTGTGTATAATAATCACTTTGCTGTATACCTGAAACTAATACAACATTGTAAATCAACTATACTTCCATAAAAAACCAAAAATACCATTTCACTCGTGTGTGTGTGTGTGTGTGTGTGTGTATCAAAGTATATACTGTGAAAAAAAATTTTTTTAAGGGAACCATCCCACATGGTTTGTGGGAATGTAAATTGGTACAGCTATTATGGAAAATAGTATGCTGCTACTGCTGCTGCTGCTAAGTCGCTTCAGTCGTGTCTGACTCTGTGCGACCCCATAGACAGCAGCCCACCAGGCTCCCCCGTCCCTGGGATTCTCCAAGCAAGAACAATGGAGTGGGTTGCCATTTCCTCCTCCAATGTATGAAAGTGAAAAGTGAAAGTGAAGTCGCTCAGTCGTGTCCGACTCTTTGTGACCCCATGGACTGCAGCCTATCAGGCTCCTCCATCCATGGATTTTCCAGGCAAGAGTACTGGAGTGGGGTGCCATTTTCTTCTCCAATGCATGAAAGTGAAAAGTGAAAATGAAGTCGCTCAGTCATGTCCAACCCTTAGTGACCCCATGGACTGCAGCCCACCAGGCTCCTCCATCCATGGGAGTTTCCAGGCAAGAGTACTGGAGCACAGGCGGCTGCGACGGGCATGCTAAGTGCGGCCAAGAGGAGTTACCCCACGTCCGAGGTCAGGAGCAGCGGCCGACAGTGCCAGGCTGCTATGGAGCAGGAATGGCCAAGAGGAGCTACCAAGCATCTGAGGTCAGGAGGGGGTGGGGGCCAAGAGGAGATACCCAGCGTCCGAGGTCAGGGGCGGCGACGAGAGGAGTTACCCCGCGTCCAAGGTGGGGGGCGGCACCGGGAGGAGATACCCCATGCCCCCAAGCCAGAGGACAGGGGCAGCGGGCGGGAGGAGCTACCCCACGCCCCCACACCCGAGGCCAAGGGCGGCGGGTGGGAGGAGCAACCCCACACAAGAGGCCAGGGTCGGTGGCCGGGAGGACCAACCCCACGTCCAAGGAGCCATGGCTGCTCGGGCACAGGAGGGCCTAGAGGAGCTATCCCACGTTGAAGGTCAGGAAGGGTGGTGGTGAGGAGATACCCCTCGTCCAAGGTAAGGAGCAATGGCTGCGCTTTGCTGGAGCAGCTGTGAAGAGATACCCCACGCCCAAGATAAGAAAAACACAAGTAAGACGGTAGGTGTTGCAAGAGGGCATCAGAGGGCAAACACACTGAAACCATACTCACAGAAAACTAGTCAATCTAATCGCACTAGGACCACAGCCTTGTCTAACTCAATGAAACTAAGCCATGCCTGTGGGGCAACCCAAGATGGGCAGGTCATGGTGGAGAGATCTGACAGAATGTGGTCCACTGGAGAAGGGAATGGCAAACCACTTCAGTATTCTTGCCTTGAGAACCCCATGAACAGTATGAAAAGGCAAAATGATAGGATACTGAAAGAGAAACTCCCCAGGTCAGTAGGTGCCCAATATGGTACTGGAGATCAGTGGAGAAATAACTCCAGAAAGAATGAAGGGACGGAGCCAAAGCAAAAACAATACCCAGCTGTGGATGTGACTGGTGATAGAAGCAAGGTCCGATGCTGTAAAGAGCAATATTGCATAGGAACCTGGAATGGTAGGTCCATGAATCAAGGCAAATTGGAAGTGGTCAAACAAGAGATGGCAAGAGTGAATGTCGACATTCTAGGAATCAGCGAACTGAAATGGACTGGAACGGGTGAATTTAACTCAGATGACCATTATATCTACTACTGCGGGCAGAAATCCCTCAGAAGAAATGGAGTGGCCAGCATGGTCAACAAAAGAGTCCGAAATGCAGTACTTGGATGCAATCTCAAAAATGACAGAATGATCTCTGTTCGTTTCCAAGGCAAACCACTCAATATCACAGTAATCCAAGTCTATGCCCCAACCAGTAACGCTGAAGAAGCTGAACGGTTCTGTGAAAACCTACAAGACCTTTTAGAACTAACACCCAAAAAAGATATCCTTTTCATTATAGAGGACTGAAATGCAAAAGTAGGAAGTCAAGAAACACCTGGAGTAACAGGCACATTTGGCCTTGGAATACGGAATGAAGCAGGGCAAAGACTAATAGAGTTTTGCCAAGAAAATGCACTGGTCATAACAAACATCCTCTTCCAACAA
Organism: Bos mutus; assembly: GCF_027580195.1. Lineage (NCBI taxonomy): Eukaryota > Metazoa > Chordata > Mammalia > Artiodactyla > Bovidae > Bos > Bos mutus. Next base: position 27,721,757 of record NC_091623.1, read on the forward strand.
CACAAGAGAAGACTCTATACATGGACATCACCAGATGGTCAACACCGAAATCAGATTGATTATATTCTTTACAGCCAAATATGGAGAAGCTCTATACAGTCAGCAAAAACAAGACCAGGAGCTGACTGTGGCTCAGACCATGAACTCCATATTGCCAAATTCAGACTTAAATTGAAGAAAGTAGGGAAAACCACTAGACCATTCAGGTATGACCTAAATCAAATCCCTTATGATTATACAGTGGAAGTGAGAAATAGATTTAAGGGCCTAGATCTGATAGATAGAATGCCTAATGAACTATGGATGGAGGTTCGTGACATTGTACAGGAGACAGGGATCAAGACCGTTACCATGGGAAAGAAATGTGAAAAAGCAAAATGGCTGTCTGGGGAGGCCTTACAAATAGCTGTGAAAAGAAGAGAAGCAAAAAGCAAAGGAGAAAAGGAAAGATATAAGCATCTGAATGCAGAGTTCCAAAGAATAGCAAGAAGCGATAAGAAAGCCTTCTTCAGCGATCAATGCAAAGAAATAGAGGAAAACAACAGAATGGGAAAGACTAGGGATCTCTTCAAGAAAATGAGAGATACCAAAGGAACATTTCATGCAAAGATGGGCTGGATAAAGGAGAGAAATGGTATGGACCTAACAGAAGCAGAAGATATTAAGAAGAGGTGGCAAGAATACAGAGAAGAACTGTACAAAAAAGATCTTCACGACCCGGATAATCACGATGGTGTGATCACTGACCTACAGCCAGACATCCTGGAATGTGAAGTCAAGTGGGCCTTAGAAAGCATCACTACCAACAAAGCTAGTGGAGGTGATGGAATTCCAGTTGAGCTATTCCAAATCCTGAAAGATGATGCTGTGAAAGTGCTGCACTCAATATGCCAGCAAATTTGGAAAACTCAGCAGTGGCCACAGGACTGGAAAAGGTCAGTTTTCATTCCAATCCCAAAGAAAGGCAATGCCACAGAATGCTCAAACTACCACAAAATTGCACTCATCTCACACGCTAGTAAAGTAATGCTCAAAATTCTCCAAGCCAGGCTTCAACAATATGTGAACCGTGAACTTCCTGATGCTCAAGCTGGTTTTAGAAAAGGCAGAGGAATCAGAGATCAAATTGCCAACATCCGCTGGATCATGGAAAAAGCAAGAGAGTTACAGAAAAGCATCTATTTCTGCTTTATTGGCTATGCCAGAGCCTTTGACTGTGTGGATCACAATCAACTGTGGAAAATTCTGAAAGAGATGGGAATACCAGACCACCTGATCTGCCTCTTGAGAAATTTGTATGCAGGTCAGGAAGCAACAGTCAGAACTGGATATGGAACAACAGACGGGTTCCAAATAGGAAAAGGAGTACGTCAAGGCTGTATATTGTCACCCTGCTTATTTAACTTCTATGCAGAGTACATCATGAGAAACGCTGGACTGGAAGAAACACAAGCTGGCATCAAGATTGCCGGGAGAAATCTCAATAACCTCAGATATGCAGATGACACCACCCTTGTGGCAGAAAGTGAAGAGGAACTCAAAAGCCTCTTGATGAAAGTGAAAGTAGAGAGTGAAAAAGTTGGCTTAAAGCTCAACATTCAGAAAACGAAGATCATGGCATCCGGTCCCATCACTTCATGGGAAATAGATGGGGAAACAGTGGAAACAGTGTCAGACTTTATTTTTCTGGGCTCCAAAATCACTGCAGATGGTGACTGCGGCCATGAAATTAAAAGATGCTTACTCCTTGGAAGGAAAGTTATGACCAACCTAAATAGCATATTCAAAAGCAGAGACATTACTTTGCCAACAAAGGTTCATCTAGTCAAGGCTATGGTTTTTCCTGTGGTCATATATGGATATGAGAGTTGGACTGTGAAGAAGGCTGAGCGCCGAAGAATTGATGCTTTTGAACTGTGGTGTTGGAGAAGACTCTTGAGAGTCCCTTGGACTGCAAGGAGATCCAACCAGTCCATTCTGAAGGAGATGAGCCCTGGGATTTCTTTGGAAGGAATGATGCTAAAGCTGAAACTCCAGTGCTTTGGCCACCTCATGCGAAGAGTTGACTCGGAAAAGACTCTGATGTTGGGAGGGATTGGGGGCAGGAGGAGAAGGGGACGACAGAGGATGAGATGGCTGGATGGCATCACTGACTTGATGGACGTGAGTCTGGGTGAACTCCGGGAGTTGGTGATGGACAGGGAGGCCTGGCGTGTTGTGATTCATGGGGTTGCAAAGAGTCGGACACGACTGAGCGACTGATCTGATCTGATCTGATCTCCATGGGAAATAGTATGGGGGTTCTCAAAAAGTTAAAAACAGAACTATAACTCAGCGATTCTACTGCAGGATTAATGAAAAACCCTAATTTGAAAAGATACATGTACCCCAATGTTCATAGTAACATTATTTACAATAGCTAAAGTATGGAAGCAACGTAAGTGTCCATCAACAAGGAAATGACAAAAATGTAGCATGTGTATACATATATATACACACACACACAATGAAAGATTAGTCATAAACGAGAATGAAGTTCTGCCATTTGCAACAACGTTGATGGACCTAAAGAGTATGATGCTTAGTGAAGTAGGTCAGAGGAAGGCAAATAGTGAATGCTGTCTGAAAATATAAAGTAGTATAATGTTGTTAATCAACTACACTTCAGTAAGAAACCAAAAAGCATGAAAGTTATATAGTTTTCACAACTGAAATATCATTCACGGGGTCACTGAATTTGAGCAATTATAAGTGTGCAGTAAAATTATAAAAAGTGTGCAGGTTGACTAAGCTGCAGTGAGGGTACTTAGGAGAATAGACCTGGTGCTTCACAGGTGCTCAATTAATACTCTTTTCTGCCTTTTCTTTCCATTTATTTGCCTTAAACATGCAAAGGAATGAAGCACGCCCAAGTCTCCTTTTTAACTAGAAAATGTTATATATAACTTACAGCATAAGAGAGAAATTAGCCAAATTTTTTAAGATCTGTTAGTGCTTGAAGGAACCTTCCATATGACCTAGGATAACTCTGTTTTTACAGATAAATGGTGCCAGTAATGGCACTTATACCTTATCTGAGACCCCCATCACATAACATTATGTGCTAAATTTATGTGTTTAAACTAGAAACAGTTTGTGTCACCTTTGAGACCAATGTACAATTGCCTACAGGATGCTCTCTCACTGGAGACAAGTGTATTAGAATTTACTATTGAGAGGAGGCTTTTCATTATTTTAATGTGAAGATAAATTAGGCTGTTCTAGTATTTTAACTTTGCAACTTGATGCGAACCATCCAAACCCTCTGATCTCAAAGGAATAGCCCTTCGTTTCCATGAAGTGGTTGCATGGAAACAATCTCTCAGGGTGAAGATACGAATGTGAGGGGGGTGTCAGACCGACTTCCCTCAGCACCAAAGGAGATACCAGGGAGAAAGGGGGTTGGTTAACCACAGTGAGGGGCCAAGTGCCATAATGGTTGATGAACTGGATGGATGGATCGTACACGTATTCTACGTATGTTCAACAACTACACGTAGAAGCTGAAAATGAAGCATTTTCCTAAACTATTGTGAGGTCAGCCCAAGGTGGGCCTTCTGTCTCAGGGTTGGGCTGGGAAACATAGGCTCCTAGACCATAGGCTGTGTGTGTGTGTGTGTGTGTGTGTGTGTGTGTGTGTTTGTACACATTCAGTCATGTCCCACTCTTTGCAGCCCATGGACTGTAACCCACCAGGCTCCTCCATGGAATTCTCCAGGCAAGAATACTGGAGTGAGTTGCCATTTCCAGCTCCAGGGGATCTTCCTGACCATGGGTGTACAGCCTGCTGTGTTTTTTTTCCCTACATTTTGACAGACCTCCTCCTATTGCCAGAAGGACAGGATCTTCAAGAAGTTCACAGTCATGGGAAAAGAGACAATATTAAAACAAAGTTTTCAAATTCAGAAAGAGAAAAACAGATATTATTAACATATTAGCATATTAACACATCTGTGTGAAATCTAGAAAAATGGTACAGATGAACCTATTTTCAGGGCAGGAACAGAGAGGCAGAGAGAGAACAGACATGCAGATACAGGGGGGAAGGGGAGGGTGGGGTGAGTTGGGAGATTCACAGGTAAACACTACCATGTGGCAGATAGTGGGGAGCTGCTGCATAGCACAGGGAGCCAGCTCAGAACTCTGTAATGACCCAGGGAGACGGGCTGCGGTGGTCGGGTAGGGACATCTAAGAAGGAGTGCGTGTGTGTGTACACGGCTGACTCACGCCACTGTACAGCAGAAACACAACACTCTAAAGCAATTCATGTTGCTGTTCATTTGCCCAGCTGTGTCCAACTCTTTGCGACCCCATGGACTGCAGCAATTATACTCTGATTTAAAAAAAGAAAATCACCTACTTCACACGTTTAGTCTTTGTTTAGGAGGATATAACCTGGATATCAGTTGCCCCTTTCCTTCCCCGAGTCCACGCCTGTAGTCTTTTCCTGCCTCGAGCTGACCTGAACTCAAAGCTCAGCACCTCTTCAAGGTGACTTCCCAGAAAACTCACTGCAGCCAGAGCATTCCTGAGTAATGGAGTTTTTCGAGGATCCCACAGGGGAGTCTGAGGGGGAAGAAGTTACCCTCACATGCCACAGCAGACAACTTCATCCTCACTCGCTGTCTGTCTCTTCACGGCCTCTTCCTTACCTGGTCATTTCTGGGGGAATTGTTTTCACTTACAGTCCTCATCCAAAGCACCAATGCACGCATGTGTGCATACACACACAGGCCTTGGGGACTGCTCACTCTTGCTCTAGACATCCCCCAGAACTTGGCATGTCTCTGCTGTCCGTGGCATCGTGCCTCAAGCATCTGCATTCAGTGCACAAGGCCAAGTCCATCAGGAGCTCGAGGAAGCTAATGGCTTGTCATTAGCCGCTGGCATCCCGTGTGAAAGGGCTGGTCTGTGGCTTTGCGTGCTCTGGACAGATGCCTTGCAATCTCAACCCTTCCTCCCAGCAGCTGATCAACTATTTAAAACAAACACGTTGTTCTTATAAAAGGAAACTTCAGCTACTTCTTTGGACCGGAACGGATTTCTTCCTAGTTTTTTTCTAGGCTAGCCATGAAAACTGGCTTATAATAGTGGAGCGCACCCTGGCTCCGTGTGAGACAAAGCAGCCACAAATTGCACCGGCAGAACGAGGAAGCCAGGCCATACTTTTAACATGCTTCTCATGGATCATTTCAATAAATATTTATAATCATCTACTATGCTCCAGCCCCCCATGCTAGGTGGGTACATGAGGCCCGACTGTGTAATATGAGCAGCTGGCTGCAGCTGGGAGGATGCCACCTGGGTCTTATAAACACGGCCTGCGTGGTGGGTGGTAAATAGTTAAGGGCACTCGGGTTCACAAGGAACTGAAGTGAGGGGTGTCGCAGTGGGAGGTTTTAAGCTCTGAGACTGGACGCGGCTACAGCGCTCATATAACAGCAACTGTGCTGAGCAGGGTGAGCTTGGGGAACACTCATTCCCCAGCCAACATTCATCTGAGGCTCATTTGGGGGTGCAGTGCAAGAAGCATCTCTCCGGATGCTGTTGAAGTGTCCGCATTGAAGGTCTTGTGTCCCATGGGGAGAACCAAAGACTGCTCTGATCTGTGCCGAGTAACCACACAGGTATTCCTCCCTAGGGGTGTTCCAAGCAAAGGACGAGAGGCAGGAAGTTAATTGCCTGTTTCAGTTTCATGCTAGGTTTCCCCTAAATTCTAATTGGCAATAAAAGAGCCTGGCTCCCCTCAACCTAAGTTGTAAGGGTGCTTTCTGGTGGGTGTTCCGCAGTGTAGCTAAGCAAGAATAAGGAGAGTGTTTCAAGAGGAACTTATAAAGCAAGGAGTCTTGACTTACATCTAAGTTCTTTAGCTGCCTATAACTGAGAACCCACAGATGAATTCCCACAGTATGATTAATTAAATACGCTGCACAGAAAAGGTACCATCTCCTTGGCTTCTAGATGAGAGGCACTCACCTCAGTTATTCTAATTACTACCCTCTAGCCTGGGTTTCCTGGTGGCTCAGTGGGTAAAGAACCCGCCTGCCAATGCCAGGAGATGCGGGTTCGATCCCTGGTTCAGGAAGATCCCCTGGAGAAGGAAATAGCTACCCACTCCAGTATTCTTATCTGGGGAATCCCATGGACAGAGGAGCCTGGTGAGCTACAGTCCGTGGGGTCAAAAAAAGGGTTGGACATGACTTAGTGACTAAACAACAACAACCCTTTAGCCTCAGTAATTCAGAGGAGGAGTTCTGATCTTTGACCTCTCCAAGATCCGGGACAGTCTGCAGTAGTCTTTTAGAAGATGCTTGGGATGCAGCTTCAGCTGGCCAGTGGGGGAATTCTGGTGACGTCTACCTCAGCCCAGAGCTCACCAGGAACAGTCTGGATAGACTTGTCTGTCACAAAATGGCCTAGAGTCCACACAACTCTCATGGGATAAACCCAAGATTTTCACAGAGCCTAGAGGAAATTTGGACGAAAATTGAAGGAATCCTGGAAAGTGTGCTCCTTGTGGGAGGACACTGGGGAAAGCTAGTTTCAGACAGAGTGGCCAAAACTGAAGTACTTCCCTCTGTATTCTGAGATGGGTGCTTAGCTAGCTCCAAAGGACACCCCATACCATCCTGTGAAGCGGCCAGGCACAGCTGTGTTCCAATAAAGGCAGCTGAGAAATCTGACGACCAAGAAAACTGTCCTGAGCGGGACCTGCTGCAGAAGGGGTTCTGGAAGGTGGTGCTTCCCCAGGGCAGCAGCATCTCCCAGGGAGGAAGAGCCACCTCATCCCGGAGGTGGAAAAGAGCTGGCAGGGGTCCTCCCCAGCGTCCGTGAGACAAGGGCCCTCACAGGGGACGCAGGAAGAGAGCTGGTCCTCAGAAGCGTTCCTGTGTGGCACTGATGGGGAGATGGTTGTAGACGGTTGTCCCAAGTGACTGTTGGAATGTGGTTCTAAGCAACATCACCCGAGTACAGATAGAACTGCCTCTCGGCCCCCTCGACCTATAGCTGCTCCATGGAAACGTCCTTTCAGTCTCTACCAGGCCAGTTCGGCAAACAGGCAGAAAAACACAGGGGGTGCATTCAGACAACATTAGTGAGAGGGATGGGTGTTCGGGTATACTGGGCACCAGACTTCAGTGGGAATGCAGTCTGGCAAATATTCCCTGCATCATTTTTGCAGCTTCAGTCTTCACACTGTTCATTTAAGGTGATGTTTTAGAGACAGGTGTTTCATGTTTCAAATACTGAACTCAGAGATGCTCCATACATACAAACAGTTCACTGTGCAGATCCTCTTAGAAAGGAGGAAGTGTCTCTGGGGTGGTGGAAACTCTCCTTTGCTTCATGCAGGCCAGCCATTGACTGGTGAGCAGCATGAGAGAAACAGGTGGGTCATGGTTTCTAAGTGGAACAAGTGTATGAGGCTGCTCAGGTACTCAAATTCTTGCGTATTCTTGTCTTATTCCTTTACCTACTGTTGGTTTTTAGTTTATGGCCCTAGCAAAATAGTAGAGGCAGAAGATACAATAGGAGAGGCAGAAGAAAACTATAACCCAATATCCTTTATAAATAGAAATGCAAAAGTCTTACACTGAATATTAGCAAACTGAATCTAACAACATACATGAAGGATTATACATCACGATCAAGTAGTGTTTATTCCAGGATTCAAAGGTGGATGTAACAGTTCTGAAATTAACCCAAATCATTAACACATCACAGAAAAAAATAAAAACATGATCGTCTCATCAGATGCTGTAAAACATTTGATGAAACCTTAACAAAAACCAGCACACTTTCATGATAATAACACAGAACAAATTGAGAATAGAGAACTTCTTCAACCTGCTAAAGGGTTTCTATGAAACTGATAAATACCACACTTAAAAGATTTAAAGATTTTCTCCTGAGATCAGGAAAACAACAAAGATGTCTACTCTGAATACTGCTATGCAATGTTATACGTGAAGATGTTCCCAGGACAATTTGACAAGATTAAAGAAGTCAATGATTAATTTAAAAAACATAGTAAAAACATCCAGATTAGAAAAGAAATCAAACTATCTCTATTGCAGATGATAAGCAAAATATGTAAAAAAAATTAGCGAGCTTAAAAGGTTGAAGATTTACAAAACTCAGTTGTATTTCTAAACACTAACAATGAACAATCCAAAGAAGAAATTATGACACTAATTCCATATGCTGCTGCTGCTAAGTCGCTTCAGTCGTGTCCGACTCTGTTCGACCCCATAGACGGCGGCCCACGAGGCCCCCCCGCCCCTGGGATTCTCCAGGCAAGAACACTGGAGTGGGTTGCCATTTCCTTCTCCAATGCATGAAAGTGGAAAGTGAAAGTGAAGTCGCTCAGTCATGTCCGACTCTTAGCGACCCCATGGACTGCAGCCCACCAGGCTCCTCCATCCATGGGATTTTCCAGGCAAGAGTACTGGAGTGGGGTGCCATTGAAATCAAAAAAACTAAAACACTTCAGAATAAATTTAACCCAAAAAAGTTCAAGATTTGTACACTGAGAACTATAAAACACTGCTGAAAGAAATTAAGATTGGGACAATATACTGTTAGGATGTCAATACTCCTCAAATTAACCCTAGAGATAGAACTTCTGTTCAATCAGAATCCCAGCCAGCTTCTTTATTGAAATTGATAGGTTGATCTAAAATTCCATGGAAATTCAAGCAACCTGAAATAGTCAAAAACAATCCTGAAGGGAGAACAGATTTGGACAGCGAACACGTCCAATTTCAAAACCAGCTACAAACACACAGTACTCAAGACATCATGGTACAGGCATAAGGACAGACGATCAATGGGATAAAACTAACCCTAGAAATAAACCTATACATTTATGGTCAGTTGATTTGACAAGAATGCCAGGACAATTCAGTGGAGAAAAGATGGTCTCTATTCAACACGTTGTGCCGGAACAACTGTCTGCTGCTGCTGCTGCTGCTAAATCGCTTCAGTCGTGTCCGACTCCGTGTGACCCCATAGACGGCAGCCCGCCAGGCTCCACCGTCCCTGGGATTCTCCAGGCAAGAACACTGGAGTGGGTTGCCATTTCCTTCTCCAATGCATGAAAGTGAAAAGTGAAAGGGAATTTGCTCAGTCGTGTCCGACTCTTCGAGGCCCCATGGACTGCAGCCCACCAGGCTCCTCTGTCCATGGGATTTTCCAGGCAAGAGTACTGGAGTGGGGTGCCATCGCCTTCTCCGAACAACTGGATACCATATGTAAAAAATGAATTTGGACCACTAACTCACACCATCATATATAAAAATTATCAAAATATATTTAAAGGCCTAAACATAAGTGCTAAAACTATTAAACTCTTAGAATAAACATAGGTGTAAATATTTATGACCTCGTTTTACTTAACCAGGCTCATTTTGCCCAAAGTGCATGAGATGCCAAGGTTTGCAGCAAAGGAGCTTTATTCACAAGGCAGCCAAGCAAGGAAATGGGAAAATTAGTCTCAGAGCCACCTCCCTGAAGGAAGGGTGCAGGTATTTATGGGATAAAGAATAAAATATTTTAAATCAACTATACCTCAATAAAAAAATAAGTTTTAAAAAAGAATAAAGCAGCAGGGCTCTCTGAAGCACAGGGAGTGTGACGAAAGGTGATTGGAAAAAGGTGTGGTAATGGTTGTTCTGAGCAGACCTAGCTAAGCTACAGGCCTCTGCACTTTCAAAAATGCAGCCACTCACCTAAAACTATAAAACTCCTAGAAAAGGACAGAGGTGGAACACTCTTTGACATAACTCATAGCAATATAGTTTTTTAATCTGTCTCCCAAGGCAAAGAAATGAAAACAAAAATAGACAACAGAAATCCAATTAAATTGAAAAGCTTTTGCACAGCAAAGGAAACCATCAACAAAATTAAAGGACAACCTACCAAATGTAGGCAATATTTTCAAATAATATGACTGTTAAGAAGTTAATGTCTAAAATATTTCAACAGCTCATACCCACCAGTATAAAAAAAGAAAATCCAATTAAAAAATGGACAGAAGACTTGAAGATGTTTCCCAAAAAAAGACATACAGATGGCCAACAGGCACATGAAATATTCATCATTAATCAGAGAATGCAAATCAAAACCACAATGAGACATCACCTCACACCTGTCAGAATAGTATCAGCAAGTCTACAAATAACAAATGTGGAGAGAAGTAAACCCTTATACCCTGCTGGTGGGATTAGAAATTGGTGTAGCCACTGGGGAAAAGAGTTTGGAGATTTCTCAAAACACTAAAAATAAAACTGCCATGTGATACAGCAATTCCACTCCCATGTATATGTAAAAAACAAAACAAAAAAAGCAACTACTTCAAGAAGATACATGCACCCAAAATTCAGAGCAGCAATAGCCAGGGTATGGAAGCAATTTAAGATGAATGGATAAAGATGTGATGTGTATACGTATGTGCTGCGCTTAGTCGTGTCCAACTTTTTGTGACCCCATGGACTATAGCCTGCCAGGCTCCTCTAGCCATGGGATTTTCCAGGCAAGGAAACTGGAGCAAGCAGCCATTTCCCACTCCAGGGGATCTTCTCAAGCCAAGAATCAAATCCACGTCTCTTACATCTCCTGCATTGGCAGGTGGATTCTTTACCACTTGCGCTAGTGGGAAGTATACATGTATGTACACACACACACATATATGTATATATATATACACACATACAGTATACATATACACACAATGGAATGTTACTCAGCCATAAAAACTAATGAAATTCTACCATTTCCAACAAGATGAGCCTATAGAGTATTATCCTTAGCGAAATAAGAGAAAGGCAAACACTGTATGTTATCATGTATGCGGAATCTAAAAACCACAGCCCAGACCAACTCCTGGCGGGGTTGAAAGGAAGACAGCATTCCTTTTTCTTTGAGCCTTCAGAGAAGGGGAAAGTTAGGGTTAGGGTTAGGGGTTAGTGTTGGGGTTAGGGGTTAGGGTTATCGGGCATTGGGAGCAGGGTCAGGCGGAGGCAATGGAAGACCAGCACTGCCGTCGCCCACCTTTGTATTAGAATCGAGAACAGCTTTCTCCCCCTTCCCATTCTGCTGGGCCATAACTTTCCATATTCTTTGCGCAGGTTGATTCTGATGAAAGAATGTATATAGGGTATTCCTTCCTATTTTTCTTCCTGTTTCCAAAATAAATCCAGTTGCAACGTTGTATTGTAATTGAAGGCCATTTTTCTCTGAGCCTAAAGGGTGTTTGCACTATGCAAGGATATCAAAAGACACCATCTTTTTCTTTTCCATATTCAAACTTAAAGTCATTCGATTTTGGAGAGTGGGGCCTAGAGGGCTGCAAGGGGGAACTGAATTAGCATTTCTCACTTTGCAATGGGGAAAAAAATAATCTCATTTTGTTTCTAGATGGTTGCTGCAAAGAATCTTTCTTAGAGTACATGCTATAGTCATCAAGAAGCTCAGTCTCCAAGAGTCAACCCTTAACACTTCAGACAATTGGACATAGATAAGATAAGAAAGATCAAAAATCACAGCCCTGGGCCTTTAACCCGGATGTGGGCTGCTTCAGCAGCTGTAAACTTTTATACTGTCTGTCCGAATCCAGCAAGCTGGGCCTCCAACTCACCATCTGGGCGGAACAGCCAGACAATGAAGGCACAGGTGTGTCTCTTTAACAAAATTACTCACTGCAAACATGTCTTCCAAACCCCAAACTCCAAAACCATTTCTTCACTGCAAAACAAAGCTAAATTCCGCAGGTTGGCAGCACCTGGCTGGGGAAATCAGGAGGACGCTTGCTGGAACAAATGGACCAGGTAGTTGCTTGGACTCTGAATACCCACAAGGGGCCAAGGAACCACAGAGGAAAGGCGTGTCTGGACTTACCTTCTGGCTAGCTCGCCAAACCTGTCACTGAACCAGGTACTACCTTGTTCTACTCAACACACACCAAGGCAAAACTCTGAGACACAGTGCTTGGGTGCTAAGTCTCTTCAGTTCACAGCAGAGTATTTATTTGCAAGGCAGCTAAGTAAGACTGAAAAACAAACCTCAAACTGCCCTCCCTGGAAGGCAAGAGGCAGGGTATTTTGGAATAAACAGCGGTCTGAGGGGAGCTCTGAGGCACTGGGATGCACAGAATGGAGAAAGGTGATTGGAAAAAGATCTGGTGCTTCTAGTTAGGCGCAGGCGTAGTTCTCCACTGTAGTTCTGCGCAGGCATAACTAGGCTATAGGGTCTTCTGCTTGGTTCAGAGATGGAAGTGCCTAACAGGATCTGAAGCTCATCAACAGGCTACTAAGCAAACAACAAAAGGTCAGTAAGCATACACACTTGTGCATTCCCAGTTGGAGGACGGATTGTCCTGTTCAGTGTTAACCAGCTCACCTCCAACTACATACAACTGACTTAAAGTTTCTGGAAAATAACTCAGTCAAACAACTTATTGCTTAGGCTACCTGTTGCTTGTTACTTGGAGGACAAGCAAGTCTTTTGTGAAAGTGAACGTGAGTGAAAGTCGCTCAGTCGTGTCCAATTCTTTGTGACCCCATGGACTGTTTAGTTCCTGAAATTCTCCAGGTGAGAACACTGGAGTAGGTAGCCTATCCCTTCTCCGGGATCTTCCCAACCCAGGAATCAAACCGGGGTCTCCTGCATTGCGGGCAGATTCTTTACCAACTGAGCTATGAGGGAAAGGCAGCCTTGATTAGGTAGGGCGGGTGAAAGGAATTTGACTGATTACCCATGGTTTCCCTTGGCTTAGGCAATGGTGGGTTTTTTTTTTTTTTTTTTTACTGTATCACACCAAAAGCACAGCAACATAAGGAAAAATAGCTTTGAGTTCATAAGAATTTAAAACCTGAAAAAAATTATATATTTGGCAGCGCCAGGTCTTAGTTTTTAGCACGTGGGAACTTTTTAGTTGCAGATGCAAACCCTTGGTTATGGCATGCAGGATCTAGTTCCCTGTCCAGGGATGGAACTCGGGTCACCTGCATGGGGGGCTCAGGGTCTTGCCACTTTGGACAAACAGGGCAGTCCCAGAATTTAAACCTTTTGTGCATCAAAGAACAGCATCAAGAAATGAAGGGACAAACCGCAGAATGGCACAAAATTTTCAAATCATACATCTGATAAGAGTTTGATTTTGATATGTAAAGAATGCATACAATTCAACAATAGAAAGACAAATAATCCTATTCTAAAATGAGCAAATAGGCATTTCTCTGAGAAAGATGTACAAATAGTCAATAAGTACATGACAAGACGTTCAGCAGCATTAGTCATTAGGAAATGCAAATCAGAACGCAATTTGATACTACTTCGTAGTTATAATTTGTAAAATATGGAGAACAGTTTGGCTGTTCCTCAAAGAGTTCAACATAGAGTTATCCTGGGACTTAGCAATTTCACCCTCAGCTATCCACGAATTCAAAACATACGTTCATACAAAAACCTGTACATGAAAGCATGAATGTTCATAGCAGTATTATTCATAAGAGCTAAAGAGTAGAAACAACCCAGATTTCCATTAACTAATGTGTGGATTAAAAAACAAGACAAGTGATCTGTCCATACAATAGAGTAATATTTGTCTGTGAAAATGAATGAACTACTGATACCTGTTACAAAATGGGTGAACCTTGAAAACAGTATGCTAAGTGAAAGAAGGGTGGAGAGACAGCTCATTGAGGAAACCGAGAAATTTCACCTTTTTCCTCATTCTTTCGCTCTTCTGATCCTGGACAGAAAGCTTGTGCTGGGAAGCTCTGATTGATATGCTTTCGTTTCTGTAAACCATGAATGCCCAACATTGCCTCTGCAGCCCTTAGAGAACTTGGCACATAAGATTGAGTCCTGTGTCTGCCTGGGTTCACTGTATCTCAGTCCAGGTTGACTGGCCTAGAAATGAACACCTAGGGCAGGGCAAACATCACAATTTGGGCAGATCGAATCAAGTTCTGCAAACCCCACGCACGACCTTGGGTCTTACAGGGACTCAATCTATCCATTCAGAGGAGCTTTAGGGCTGGATAAGAAGCTGATTTTCAAGGTGGTCTCTGAGGTAGTGATAGAGTAACCAGTGTGTCCCAATCTGCCTGAGAATTTCCTGACTTTAGCACTGAAAATCCTGCGTTTAACAGGGACCCCCTTACTCTTAGGCAAACTTGGTGGTTGGTCGCCCAAGAATGTTTCACAAATCATTGTTTACCTTCACTATGTTCAATATTCTCTACTTTTATTCTATTTGATTTTTTTAAAGTGCTGCCATGAACCACTACATTGCTTTCACATCTTCCTTATGTGACAGGACCCGTGCTGTTCTCAGTGGAAACAGCATCTGCTCAGTAGCAGATCACCCAGCAACTCCGTATTTGTTTGACACAAAGTCCCCAAAGCCCATCAAGCACCAAAGTTTTTGTAAGGAGTGAATGCATTTTGCTTTTCTTCCACCTTATACAGATACATTTTGGATTCATTTCTATTCCTGATTGAACTTTAGAGCTACAGTGTGGTGGGTGAAAAAGAATGCCCCCCCAGGCCCCCCACCAAAGATGTCCACATTTAAATATTGGGAAGCTCTGAGTTTATTACCTTACAAAGCAAAGGAGAGTTAAGTTTGCAGATAGCATTAAGGCTGTTAATAGCAGACCTTAAAAAACCTTATCCTGGATTATCCAGTTGAGCCCAATGGAGCCACAGGGGTCCTTAAGAGGGTAAGAGAACAGATCAGAATGGTTGGGTGTGAACAGGATCCCACTGGCTTTTGCTGGCTTTGAAGATGGAGGAAGGGGCCCCACCTGCCAAGGAATGTGGGTCACCCTCTAGGAAGTGGATCTTACCCAGAGCCTCCGGAAAGGAATGCAGCCTGATTTTAGCCCGGTGTGACCCATGTCAGGCTTCTGGCCTACGGAAGGACAAGCGAGTAATATTATATGCTTAAGCCATTAAAGTTTGTGACAATTTGTTACAGTAGCAGCTTCAAACTAATCTGAGTGCACTTAGAAATATTTAATCTGACCACTTGCTAAGAAACCAGTAACTACAAATCCCACAATGCTTACCTCTGAGGAAGGAGCTCTAAGCTTCAGACAAGTTAGTACAAATCCAAGTCGAGTTTCTTAGCAACAAACGTATAAACAGCTTCAGAAGCAGCCAGGTGGAGAATAGAATCGCCCACATCTTCCAGACTCTGTCCCTTGGTACAAATTTCTGCATTTTTTTTACTTTAAAAAAGAACAGAGTTAATTTGAAAGATGTAGAAATCATCACTCATGATCATTTTCTCATTTATGGGAATTCGTTGAGTGATAAAAATTGAAGAAATGACGCTTCTTAGAGAGTCCCTGAGTAAAGATTATATCTAAATCCACAGTTAACATCTCTTAGGTCACAGATTCATTTGAAACTCTTTTTCAAAAAATGTACTTATATACCTACACACACAGCTTTGCACTTGGTTTTGTTGGCTTTACAGCCTCCTAAATGTTTATCAACTCGAGTTACAGCAGCTGGTTTAAATGACTATTCTCATGCTATCATAGTTGATATCAGTGAGAAATAAACGTCTTGGAAAACATTCATCCAATAGAGCACAAATTAGCACACTAGAAACAATATTATCTTTATTCTGGTTAACTCTGAGGGACTGGGTTTTCTTCAAAGGGCTTATTATCTTTTTGCTTTGTCATCAGCAGGATCTAAATCTGATCCTTCACTGGGAAAGGATGTGGACTCTTAAATCCTACAACTGTGAGCACTGTGGGAGTGACTTTATCAGCGGCAGGGCTCTGAAGTATCACTTTCAACAGAAGCATCTTGGAAAAGTTCACCGTGAAAAATGTGACCAAGAAGTCCTGAAGGGGAAGCAGCGAGGTCACAGTGAGGTACAGCGAGCGAAAGTGGGGGGCGGGGAGCGAGAATCTCCTCCTTTTCCTAAAATACTTATGCTTTGTGTTTGTTGGTTTTGTTTTTTTCATTCTCTCATGAAGATTTATTAACAGAAAACTGAAAGGAAAAACTCGTGGCCACAGGCCACAGGTCAGATGCAGTGGTTAAAGCTGCGTGTCTCAGTCTTCTTGGCTCTAAATGACCCATCCTGCAGAGCTGCTGTGAAGGGCACTGGGCAGAATTCCCTGGACCCATGCGTTATACCCAGGGCAGGCGCTATTGTAATTATTATTCCAAAGTGCTTGTGTGGGGATGGAGTCCTTGCAACCCTAGAATTTTTCACTTTTAATGTGCCCTTAGAGGTAGACTAATTGACTTCCCTTGCCTCCTTTCCCCTCCCCCATTTTACAAATGAAGGATCAAAGACCCAATTAGGTTGAGTGATTAGCCCAAGGCCTGCAAAAGTAAACATCAAAAGAAGAACTGGGCTCTCATTCTTCTGATTTTATAAAATATAAACTAGTGCTTTTTTAAAAATACTTTTTTCAGCAGTATGGTTCTCATGGTTCATTGCTTTATTAATCTGCAGCAGTTTTCCATCTGTGTCAAAAAAAAAAAAAAACCAAAAACCCAAACTAATGGACTTTGCTATGTTTTGAGAACATAGAATGAGAATTCTCTGTGCCCATGAATGGGAGCATTTAGTGAGAAGCCAAATGAAAACCAGCAGATCTCTGAAATAGCTCTTATAATTCCTGGATTAAGTATTTACTTTTTCTCAGTCTACACGTGACAGGTCAACCATGGAGACACACAAGCTACACTGGGAAAATCTAGAAGAAAGGAATGGAAAATATACGGATACAAAAATATCAAAAACATGTAGGATGTGTTCTAGACGCTTTGGGACAGTCCTTAGTCGGGAGAACCATGAAATACAAGACCATCACTTTACAGCCTGCAAAAGAGGTAATGGAGATGCCCGGTGCCTTCCCTGTATGGATGTTCACGCTGCATAGAAGCTGTCTTGTGGCTTCCCTATGTCAGAGCGTTACAGGTTGTTTCCAAGAATGGCAAATAGAGAGTGCAGAGGGTGGAGCTAGTATATACTTGACATTGTATACTCTTGGGGCATGCATGTGTACTAAGTCACTTCAGTCGTGTCTGACTCTGTGACCCTAAGGACTGTAGCCCGCCAGGCTCCTCTGTCCATAGGATTCTTCAGGCAAGCATACTGGAGTGGGTTGCCATTCCCTCCTCTAGGGGATCTTCCTGATGCAGGGATCGAACCTATGTCTCTTAGGTCTCCTGCATTAGCAGGCGGGCTCCTTACGACTAGTGCCACCTGGGAAGCCCATACTCTTGGGGGTGGGGGGTAATTCTGTAGAGGCACCTTGGAGGAGGAAGCTGGGAAACTGAGGCGTTGTGCAAAGAGACAACTCAGAAGCAGCAACAATGGGATAGAATGTCGGGATCCAAGTGGGAGTCAGATTATGGTCTGTCCATCAGAAATTACCACAAAACTAACGTAATACACCTTCTGCTCTCATATTTATGGTTCTGTCCCCTAAAGTAACTGGTGGTTGCTGCTCTATGAAAGTCTTTTAAGATAAAACTTTTTTCGGGAAACAATAATTGGCTCCGAATATAAAATAGTCACTGAAAAGTGATCAGTTTTTGGTGAAATGTCCATAAAAGGAATGGTAACTGTGTTTCAAGCAAAGGAATCAAAATGTACAAAAACAAAAAAACCCCAATCTGTTAATTTGGCATAATTGATGAAATTTAAAGAAGGGGCTGTGTATCCTCTGAGTGTTAATGTAAAATTTATTATTGTTTAGTACTATGTTCTGATTTATAGTGTGATTTCTTCTGTGATCTGTGACTCTTTTGAAGTATGTGTTTTTAAAACTTTCTTAAAGTATGGGATATATTAGCTATTTTGTTACTGATTTCTCATTTAATTGCACATTGGTCAGAGAATGTAATCTGTGTGATATCAGTTCTCTGCTAAGTGTTGAGTTTTATCTATAGCTGAGTATATATTCAATTTCTGTGAAACTTCCATATGTGCTTGAAAGGGAAGGATCAGTTGAAAGTTCATTTCCAGAAAGGATTAGTGAGTTCTTCAAGGCATTTGCCAGAGGCCTCTTTATAATTAATTCTCCATGATAATATGAATTTGTTATATAAACCTAAATGAAAGCCAGTTTATTATTGCAAATTCTCAGGGATTTTTTTGGTGTGTGTATGATCTATCCTGATGTCTTAAGCAGTAGAGAATCCACCTGCCAATGCAGGAGACACAGGAGATGCAGGTTCAAACCCTCAATTGGGAAGATCCCCTGGAGGAGAAAATGGCAACCTACTCCAGTATTCTTGCCTGGAAAATTCCATGGACAGAGGAGCCTGGTGGACTACAGTCCATGGGGTCATGAAGAGTCAAACATGACTGAGCACGCACACACTATGATGTATCGAGTGCAAATTTATGAAATTTTCTGAACTGTTGAAAGGCATCAGGTATATGCCATCTCAAATGTGCCAACTCAGCATATTGATTATTTTGAACTTCCCAGCGTCAGGGTCTTTTCCAATGAGCTGGCTCTTATAAGGTGACCAAAGTATTGGAGTTTCAGAATACTCAAGTCTGATTCTTGGTAGTTTTCATTTCTTTTCTGGAAAGGACTCTGTGAACATTAAAAAAAAATAAGATCAATAAAATCTGTATGCTTTTCCTCTGGTTAATCAGTCTATTGTCAGTTTTGCTCACATGCCCCATTTACTGAACTTAAGAGTTCAATTATTCAGTTCCTTCCTGTGAAGTGTGTGGCCAGTCTTGTCAGCATTTCTGTCTTAAAACACAAACACACACATCCACTAGCATACACACCTCTAATGTCCTCATTTTAAAAAATGTACTATCTCTTGATTTCTAGCTGTTGACTCAGTTTCTTCATTTTGAAAACGCTGTGCGTGTCTAAGGCAAACATTCTGCAGGTAGAATTTGGCCTGTGGGCTGGCAGTTTAAGACCTTTAGAATAGATGGCTTAACTTAGAGTGCTTTATCCTGGGATCATTTTATTGAAACTTGATAACATACATGTTTTTCATTTAGAAACTTAAAGTGATTTATGAATCAGGGCAAAGACCTTTTCCTGACATAAGAATGGATATCTCAATTTATTCTCAGAGAAATTCAGCCATTTCTCTGTTGGGACTTAGGGTTAACATGCCAGCTAATTCCAGAGGGAGTGAACTCTGCTGGTTCCCCTCACGCCCTACCAGCAGAGAGGGTAGGTCTCCCTGTGACAGAACAAGGCAGTCCTGGTAATTAACTAGACGTAACTTGCGTACAAAATTAGATGCTTGTGTCAGACACACACATATCTATTTCTGTGCAGCAAATGTCAAATATTGATCTTTTCTCTATGAAGCCCAAATGTCCACAGGATTTTCACCTCATAATATGTTGGAGTGTAAAGGTCCCCAAGAGCTACAGAGATTTGCAGACCGAAAAATCTGCCCTGCCTCTGGTTCTCAAAGAGCTGCTTGTGCAGCGGAGATCGGTGCCCTGCTCCAGCTGATCCAGACTTCCTTTCCGGTGCCGGCCTCCCGAGTGATCCAGGTAATCTGAGCCCCCAGCCCTCAGGCTGGACCACGCAGCCCTAAGGAAGCCATTCCTTTCTCCTGGAGGTGACGGACATCAATCCGGCAGGGCCATGTGTTCAGAGGCCAGCTTCGCCTTCTGTAGTGGCTGTAAGAGGCCTGCTAGGAGCCCTTTGAAATGCCAGGGCAAGCTGCCGGCTGGCGGGGCAGGCACTCAACCATGTGACAGCTGGAACCCATTAAAGTTGGCAGTTTTTGCCCAAGGGGTGAAAGTGCCTTTACATTGGCAGGGCCAAAGACTTGGCTCTCACTAGACCGATGCTTTTAAATGCTTAAGGGAATTTCAGGCAAAGGAGGTACGCCTGTCCCCCAGAGCACTGTTTCATGCCTGAGCAACCTGCCTATGGAAGTAATTAGGTGCTGTCTTGATGGACTTCCTCTCAGCCTAAAGACAGTTCACTGTGTCCGGGAACAGTTGTCCGCAGAGCGCAGGGTCATTCTGTGAAAACTGCCTTGAAGGAAAATACCCTGAACACAATGAAGGGGTCCTAACAATGATGGCGTGATTTCCCTTCTATCATTATTATTTATAATGTTAGTATCACTACTACATAGTATCTGATCAGTGTTTAGAGGAAAAAAAAATATGGGACATAGTTCTGAGGGCTTTTTTTTTTTTTTTACCATTTTTCCATTTCTTCATTTTAAAGTGCACACATGATTGTTATAAAAGTATCTTTAAGCCTTGTCTATTTAAAATAAAAAATGTTAACTTTTAATGTAACAATAGCAAAGATGATTTAAGAGTATGATTAAATGCTACCTAATAAGCAGTGGAAAAAGCCTGAATATGAAAGAGCATATTTTCTTCCACAGAAATAAAGCATGATCACAGGAGCTAGAAATGGGGAGTCAGAGTTCTATTCCCGTCCCACAAGGTGAAAACAAGGGCCGGTGATCAACTAAGTTGTGAAATTGCTGTGCCCTATATTCCATTCTTACCCCACTCCAGTACTCTTGCCTGGAAAATCCCATGGATGGAGGAGCCTGTTGGGCTGCAGTCCATGGTGTCGCCAAGAGTCGGACACGACTGAGCGACTTCACATTCACTTGTCACTTTCATGCATTGGAGAAGGAAATGGCAACCCACTCCAGTGTTCTTGCCTGGAGAATCCCAGGGACGGTGGAGCCTGATGGGCTGACGTCTATGGGGTCGCACAGAGTCGGACACGACTGAAGCAACTTAGTGGCATATACCATTCTTGGAGGTTGACTGTACATGTTAGCACATTACAAACTCTCTCTGGTTAAGGAAGCACTAAAAACTACATTTCCCACATTCCCTTGCTACTGTGACAAAATGGGTTTCCTCAATTAGTTGCACTACCACAAGACTGAGTCCAGAACCGAGTGAAGTCAGAGCAAAGGCCGGAGGGCACAGGGTGCCTATTTCACCTGGTCCAGATGTAGCGGGTGCAGGATGACTTTGAAGCCGAGAGTTCTGGCAATGACTTCCTGTCTCTGGATTTTTAGCAGGGCAGGCATTTCTGGGATTGCACAGGCAGCTTCTCGATCCTTAGGTGTCACCTAAGGCATATAATCCTAGAGTCAGCAGTTGCCATCACAGCTCTCAGAACAGGCTCTATAGCACAGGAAGCTCAGCTCAGTGCTCTGTGATGACCCCCGTGGGTGGATGGTGGTGGTGGGAGGGAGGTCAAAGAGGGAGAGGATATATGTGTACATATGGCTGATTCACGTCATTGTGCAGCAGAAACTAACACAACACTGTAAAGCAATTATATTCTAGAAAAAAAAGGTTGGCTAGGTCGGTGCCAAGAATAAAACTGGCACATTGCTGCTTGCTTGAGCAAGCCCCATGGTGCCTGACGGAATGGGCTGTTGGAAGTCCTTAAGAAATTAACATGCAATAAATGGCAGAGGACTGAGAGCTTTACAATGTTTTCTAAACTTCTTGAGAAATTGTGTTGTCACAGTCTGTTGACAGGTCGCTTTTACCTTGTGGATGTAATGTTTCCCAAATCATACGTAACAGCTTCTTTTACTGCTAAAGAGCGTCCTTTGGGAAATTGCAACCTAAAGTTTTCTTTGAGTGCTAAGTAGAGCAAGGCTGTGCTGCTAACTAATTTAAGTTTTGACTTTTATAAAATTATATTTAGTTAAGAGATTTGCAATAAGTACTCATTAATTATAATGACAGAATACTTTATTGAACTCATTGGTGATCTATTTGGAAATATAGCAAACAAACGCCCTCCAGAAGCACCAGTCACTCAAGGTTTCAACTGGTAGGAATGGGTTTATTTCAGGACACCTAGGTACCACATGTACTAGTGGGGAATTTAATTCCCACCTTTGTGGACTCCTCACAATCAAGTGGCTCTCAAGTAGAAACTCTGAGAACTTCTAGCTCTCTTTATTCATAAGGATTTTCAGACTTTTCCTGCAAATTCTGCTTTCTTCCCATAACTGAACCTAAGTTTAGTTGTGAACCATCGTAGATGACTTTCTTCTCCTGTCTTTTTTTACCGCCCCCACCAAGTTGAGGGAAGATAAAGTAGCATATATTTAAGCTATTCACAGTGTTAATTGACTGAAACATGCTACAGCCAGGAATCTACACTTCCCTCAAGGTTAGCTGAGCTTTCCCCCACATCGTGCCCGCTGTCTTCACAGGGTGGTTCTTATGTGAAAGGGACTGACACCCAAGGATGCTCGGAGATTGACATCATCCTGCTCAGTGAGGTGTTTGCCGATGTGAACCATTTCAAGAAACAACTGAGAGAAGGGTTGGAGACTCTGAGAGAAAGCTTGACGCGAACTGCATATGGGAACAGGTCTGAGTGAATGCACTTCTGTGAATTCTTCATTTCAAAGGTGAAAAAGACTGCCAGAGGAAACTCAGCACAGGAGACCATTATTGAGTAATGTTACTTGTATAAGTGAACATTAAATTCTTGGGAGAAAACTTGGAGAGATTGCCCCGGGGGCTTTTATTTTTTTTAAAGACTTCTAGCTAAACTTTCAAGGAAATTCATGAATTTGAGATCCTATGATTTAAGGACTAATTATATCTTCTCCAATGCACCTTTATTCAATTTCCCTCTCTTAGCTGAAATCTGACCCTGAGGAATGCAAACAGGAAGGACTGAGAAAGGTGCCTCCAAGTAGGAAGAATCTTTGGAGACACATTTGTCTGATAAACATTCCCTTCAGCAATGTCCTGGGGTCGTTTGCTGAAATGGCTTTGCTGACATTACACGCAAGCTTTCTTTGCCCTCAATGTTGAATTCGCCAGCTAGACAGAACTTTTGTTTTTTTTGGTGAGTTACAAAAAGAAAAGAAGAAAGAAAAAACCTTGACACGTTGCTATTTATTTTTCTATTTCAATTTTACATCTTCTGCTATTTTATTCAGTCTAATGAATTGTGGATGAAAAAAAAAATACAAAAAACTATGTCGTAAAGTGAGTAAAACATTTTTGGGGGAGAAAAATAGACCAGGCTGTGTGCCACTTCAATCCTAAAATAAGATCCATGTTTTAAAACAACGTCCCAGAACTGTTTATTAATTTAAATAATAGATTCATTACCAAGCCCTTGCTTCAAATTAGTATACAGAACTAGTTTGAATGTGTCTTTTAATGAAAAACACTACCTTTAGGAATACCAAACACCTACTAAATTGTGGTAGTTAGCAAAGACGTCAGATGAATGGCATGATGGTGACTATAATGAAGCACGCTGGGGTTGGAAAGGCAAAAAGGGAAGTGATGGAGTTTCACATACGATTACACTTTGAACAGGGAAAGACCACCTTTAAGAAAAGAAAAAAAAAAAAAAGAAATAGGAGAATGTGTTTTTCATTTTTACCCATTGCTTCTTCCAAGTTTTCCCCATTAAATTTGTAAACTATAGGTTACATTATATCATTGTTATTATTATTTATCAAAGTAGGACAGTTAAAGTACTCTCAAGGCACATTAAAAATAAGAGTTGGGGTATACCCTTTCCCTGGTGACCTTATTTGGAATCAAAATCTTTGTCCTTCACTGTAATGTCCTAATTCTATACTCCCTGCCCGCTCAGCGTCAAAGACCCTAATCGATGAGCTCTCCCTAACTCCTTTTCCTCTCCTCTGGATATCAGGCAGGCACTCTTCTCCTGGACAAAATATGCTTGAAGCTTTTATTTTGTTGGATTTCTAGAATGAATTTTGAAGTAGAACCTATGAAAAAGAACAGCTCTGAAAACCTTCATTTACTTGTTCTAATTGTTCCTAAAAACAAGCAAGCTCATTTTCTAAGTTCTATTCCTTCTATGCTTTCAACTCATTAAATAATTTAATTGACAAGCCTTTAAAGTTGAACCGAATTCCCAGGTAACCACCATCCTTTCCTTCATGTTTATTAAATGCCTATTCTTTTTCTCAGAGTGATTTTTCAAGGGGCTATAATGGTTTTAGTTCAGCGCAGAATATGCCTTATCCCCTATTTTGTTTTGCTGACGATTTTGGCAAAAAAAAAAGGAGCATATTTGCAGGATGAATGAGACTTTAAGGCAGCCTGAGTGGAAAGGATTGTGAAGTCAGGAAAGGAGATAGATTGTCCAGGATGTTGCCTTGTACTAGTATCTGTATACAGCAGTTGCTTTTTCTGGCTTTATTCTCTGCTTTTCAGAGCAACCAAGACCACACTGTGACTCACTTGAAGGGCAAATTGAATTAAAAATGGAAAAGAAGCAGATATGTGAGTCTGACAGTTGGTTTTGACTCCCACCCACTGAGAGAGTAAAAACGTTTATTGTTTCAGTTGATACCTGGTTTTTGGTGATATATTGTTTGTTGCTGTTATTTTTAAAGCTATTCAGTTACTTTATTTTGAAAGATGAGTGTGAGAAAAGCCTTTCTTGTCCTTTGGAACAAGTCCACGTTTTAACCTACCAGTAACAGCAACTGTTCTATGTCAGTCATTTTCTGGGCGCTGCTTATGAATGAAACCTCAGGAGACTTGGCCCGTAAGCCCAAAGTACTAGAAATCGTTTATGCACCAGAGGCACGGGGCTCCTTTCTGCACACACTGGTGTGTTTATTATTGAAAACCACAATGGGGAAACATATTCTGAGCTTTTAATAAGACACTGCTGTAAAAAATGCATCATGTCTATAACTTGTAAGTTATGTTTGTGATTGGGATTTCTGCCCATTAGCTCTTATTTCTAATTGCTTTGATTTAGAGATCTTAGAAAAACAAGAAGCCCTCTTTATATTATCAGGTCAGATAACTTAAGACCCTTTTCTGATACATGACCCTTTTAAAGCCACAGGACAGGACAGAGTTGTCCTGACAAGACATGGCCAAGACAAAACATGTTGATGGATTAGGCTGAAATCAAGTGGACAGTGGCAAATATATCATCTGAGGACTCATGACCAAGCACTGCCAGGATCCATGTCCCATTTCCACTGATATTAATAGCAAAAATATTTTGAGATACTCATTGGATATTAAATTGCATGTAAATTAGCCTAGGATAGTACTGACATTCTCATTAATCTTGACCCATTCTAAAAGTGATCTGAACTCCCCAATTGATTCAATCTCTCATTTAAGCCCTCTGGCATTCACAAGAGTAAACTTTATCCACGTAGGACAGAGTCTACCAAACACAGAGTTTTTATATTGAGCATAGCAAAATCTGCCTCTAAATGATGACAGGAGTGTTAGGCTACTGGTTTGTTTCATTCCTTTCACCCTTCCTGACTGAGAGAGAAGGATATAGTCATGATAATAATGATTTAACATATTTCTTTGGTGGTGTGTATATGTGCTCAGTCATGTCCGACTCGTTTCGACCCAGTGGACTGTAGCCCACCAGGCTCCTCTGTCCATAGGATTTTCAGGCAAGAATGCTGGAGTGGGTTGCCATTTCCTCTTCTAGGGGATCTTCCCAACCCAGGGATCAAACTTGAGTCTCCTGTGTCTCCTGCATTGGCAGGTGGATTCTCTACCACTTGAGCCACCTTCATGTTCTTGACATTTAGAGAAAAGTGCTGAGGGGATTTAAAATTTCAGAAATCTTGTTCAATTCAAACGAAAGGACATTATATATGCAATTTTTTTTTTTTTCATTTTGGATGATGCCTTTCGGCTTGTCTTTCAGGTCACAGTCTCTTCTGCTATATGTAATTTTTGTTAAATTTTTCTGTAAATTTCTTAAGTTCAATTATTTTTTTCGGTTCTGTAATTTCCATTTTTTAATATATAGAAAATCTATCTCTGGTTTAATTTTTCATCTTTTTGTCTCCTTGTGCTATCTGTTCCTCTGTTCACTGAACATATTAATCAGTTAAAATCTCATCCATTTATGCCAATATTTGGATCACCTATGGGGTCTGTTTCTACAGTTTGGTTTTCTTCTTAGTTTAACATATTATAGCCCTGTCTCTTAGAATTCCTAGTGATTTGAAATTTCATTTCTAGTGATTTAAAGATTAAAACCAGGGCCCTGTGCATTAAACATCTTAGATGCTTTAGCTGATGGTCTCTTTTTCCAGAGAGGGGTATCCTTTCCTCACCAAATGGATAGAATAAGAGTTGATCACCCAGGTTGCACCCCCAAACCCATTGACTAAAACTATCTGGAGGTGAGCCAAGGCATCAATACTTCTTAAGGACCTCCAGCTGTCTCCAACATGCCGCTGAGTTCCTCAGCATTACAGTCCAGCAGCTTCACCAAGTCCTCTCCTCTAACCTTTGTCTCCACAGTCCCCGAGACTAAATCCCGATGCATGTTGTCTCAGCCTGGACAGACTACCTACACCTCCATTCAGCTTTTCAAGATGACGTTTTGCTTCATTTCATAACCATGCCTGTCCCAGGCATCTTCAGAACTCAGCAGATGTTTGGAGGGAAAAGCAGGTCATATCTTGAGTTCAATTCTCCACCCTTCCCTTCTCATCATGCTTGTGATTTCCAAGTCTTTGCATTGCTTCAGCCTCATAAGCTTGATAAAGTTCTACTTGTTTCTTGAACCCCCAAAGCTTCTCCCTGTCCAAAGTCTTTATTTTCAGCTTCTTGTCTATTTCCCAAATCAGCGTATGTCCCCAGGAAACAAGGCAGCTGACTATGAGTCCATCTCTCCACAATCTGCCGCCCCAGTCCTCACTAAATCCTGACCTTTCTAGCAGCAACCCTCCAGTACCTCTAAGACACACATGCATATAATTTTTTAAATCGAGTTTTCCAGTTGTTCCCAATGAGCATTGGTTGGCTGTTCACTATTCCCTTATACTCAGAAATAGAAGTCTAGTTCTCTTATTTCATTTAATCATATTCATAATTAACAGTATCTTATGCCCCAATCCATGTTTAGATAATAATTCATTTAAAAATTATTCATCATCTACTATGTGTCAGATACTAGGGATAGAACAGTGAACAAAACAAACAGTTCCTGCCTGTGTGCACCTTATACCCCTCTACGAGAGAAATAAACAAATAATACAATGCCAAGCGGTCCCAAGGCTATGGTTTTTCCAGTAGTCATGTATGGATGTGAGAGTTGGACTGTGAAGAAAGCTGAGTGCCGAAGAATTGATGCTTTTGAACTGTGGTGTTAGAGAAGACTCTTGAGAGTCCCTTGGACTGCAAGGAGATCCAACCAGTCCATTCTGAAGGAGATCAGTCCTGAGTGTTCTTTGGAAGGACTGATGCTAAAGCTGAAATTCCAGTACTTTGGCCACCTCATGCAAAGAGTTGACTCATTGGAAAAGACTCCGATGCTGGGAGGGCTTAGGGGCAGGAGGAGAAGGGGACGACAGAGGATAAGATGGCTGGATGGCATCACCGACTCGATGGACATGAGTTTGAGTGAACTCCGGGAGTTGGGGAGAAGGCAATGGCACCCCACTCCAGTACTCTTGCCTAGAAAATCCTATGGACGGAGGAGCCTGGTGGGCCGCAGTCCATGGGGTTGCTAAGAGTTGAACAAGACTCAGAGACTTCACTTTCACTTTTCACTTTCCTGCATTGGAGAAAGAAATGGCAACCCACTCCAGTGTTCTTGCCTGGAGAATCCCAGGGACGGGGGAGCCTCGTGGTCTGCCGTCTATGGGGTCACACAGAGTCAGAAACAACTGAAGCAACTTAGCAGCAGCAGCAGCTGCCGGGAGTTGATGATGGACAGGGAGGCCTGGCGTGCTGCGATTCATGGGGTCGCGAAGAGTCAGACATGACTGAGCGACTGAACTGAACTGAACTGAAGAAACATAAAACAGGGTAAGGAGATAGGGAATAGGGAAGGAGTTCTTGTTTTAAAGGATGGCCAGGAAAGGCCAAATGGGGCAGCAGGGACCTGAATGAAGCCGGGATCCAGCTGTGCGAATTATTCGAGTTAATTGTAGTCCAGATAGAGGAACAGAAACTGCAAGATCCAGGGAAGGGAACACCCCTGGCATGTCCAAGAAGGTGCCAAGGGAGCACCAAGGCTAGAAGTAGGTGAAGGATGGTCAAAACTCATCTCATTTTTCTCTTTTCTTTCTCTAATCATTCATACAATGTCATGCTTCTTTTCTAAGGATACTAATGGGAAAGAGAACACCACTGTCTCTAAGATTCAGTTTTTTATGTACTGAAAGTCTTCACAGCCATTCCTTTGAGATCATGGCTTATTATGATATCCTGGGACCTACACCTTCCACAGGTAAGGTTTATTTGTTTGGTTTCCCAAGAAACCTTTAAAATGGCTATTGATTTAATATGTATTTATGGGGGACTGACCACATCCAGATACAGTACTGAGCTAGGCTTCTGGAAGAACTGAATTGCTTATTGGTTTTGGAAGTCACTTTTTTTCCCCTGCAGTGTATTAACGCCAGTCATCCTTATGTTACCAGTTTTAAGAAGTAGGATCAAGTATGAACTAGTTGTCCAATATAACAAGGGCCTTCCAAAGTGGTGCTGGGGGTGAAGAACCCACCTGCCAAGGCAGGAGATGTAAGAGACCTGAATTCCATCCCTGGGTTGGGAAGATCCCTTGGAGGAGGGCATGGCAACCCCTCCCGCATTATTGCCTGGAGAATCCCATGGACAAAGGAGCCTGGCGGGCTACAGTCCACAGGGTCACAAAAAGTCAGACACAACTGAAATGACTAAAGCATGCATGCCAGTATAATAGAGTGGGAAAAGAACACAGAACAAGTTTGGACTTGGCCTGCAAGGAGCTGCTTTTTATTTATTTATTTATTTTTTAAATTGAAGAATAATTGCTTTACAGAATTGTGTTGGTTTCTACCAAATATTGATATGAATTGACCATAGGTTTACATACGTTCCCTCTCTCTTGAACTTGCATCCCTAAGATTTTGTGGTATCTAGAGTGAGATATCGGAGAAGGCACTGGCGACCCACTCCAGTACTCTTGCCTGGAAACTCCCATGGATGGAGGAGCCTGGTGAGCTGCAGTCCATGGGGTCGCTAAGAGTCAGACACGACTGACCGACTTCACTTTCACTTTTCACTTTCCTGCATTGGAGAAGGAAATGGCAACCCACTCCAGTGTTCTTGCCTGGAGAATCCCAGGGACGGGGGAGCCTGGTAGGCTGCCATCTATGGGGTCGCACAGAGTCGGACATGACTGAAGTGACTTAGCTGCAGTAGCAGCATCAGAGTGAGATATGAAGCATAACCACTAATCATACTCAGAAAAGGGGAGATAGAGTATCTCCATTTTAGGCAAAAATGTGAGGGCCCTATTATGGATTGGATGTTTGTGTCCCGCAAAATTCACACTTTGAAGCCTACCCCCAGACCCGATCGTCTTGAGGTGAGGCCTCTGAGAGTTGTCAACAATTCGGTTTAGATGACATCATGGGCGTGAGGCCCAGTGATGGGATTCATGCCTCTTGTTAGAGGAGACACCGGAACTTGCTCTCTCAACCACATGAACAGGGAGTGGGAAGTCAGCCTTCACCTCCAAGGTAAGCCAGGAAGAAGGCTCTCACCAGGAACCAAATTTTCCAACACCGTGATCGTAGACTTCCCAGCCTCCAAAACTGAGAAAATAAATAATTTCTGTTGTTTAAGCCACCTCATCTGTGTTATCTTTGTTTTAATAGCCCAATCAGAGTCTCAGATGACTCAGGGATTTATATAGATATAAATGTAGCCTCTAGAAAACTTGGGGCTTGAGTGTAAGTGTCTGCTTGACTGAAACATTGGTATATTCTCTGCAGGGCAAAATGCAGAATGGAAAAGGCCATAGCAATGTGTGAGCCCTGCTCTGGCTTAGCAGCAGGTATCAAATATGTTCATTGATCTATTGATTCATATACTCGATTCAACCATCATTTCTGGAATACCTACCTCGTACCATTAAATACTTAACAATGAATTCCGTAGGAGCTCAATATTTTTGCTCTTTTGGGGCTCACATTTGGGAGAGGAGAGGTTCATGAGCCACTAATCCTTAAATATTTCCTTCCTCTCTCTGTGTCTTTGTACTATGTGTCTCCTGATAAACCTTTCTTGTCCCATCCTACTCTCAGCCTTGAAAGTTTCTCCTTACCCTTCAAGACCTGGTGCACCTCTGGTGACCTTCCTTCCCTCATCAGTCCTTTCTGGACCTGCCTCTTCTGCATTCCAATGGAATCCCCCATGGTTTGCTGCTGGAACATGTTCCCCTTATATTGCCATTGTGCATTGCATTTGGAGGTCTTTGAGGATAACGTTTGCATTTGTGCCTGAAGTGAAAATGAAAGTCACTCAGTTGTGTCTGACTCTTTGGGACCCATGGACTGGGATTCTCCAGGCCAGAATACTGGAGTGGGTAGCCTTTCCCTTCTCCAGGGGGTCTTCCTAACCAGGGATTGAACCCAGGTCTCCTGCATTGCAGGAGGATTCTTTACCAGCTGAGCCACCAGGGAGCCCGCATTTGTGCCTAGAACTTTTTTATTCAATAAATATGTATTGGAAAAGGGAATGAATGAGCATAGCATTGATCCTACCCTTTCTCAGCCAAACTCCAGTGGAATATGTTGACTTTCTTAATCTGGTTCTTTACTTATCAGCACTGTTGGACAATGTGCTGCTCATATTAAAATTCTGTTGTGCTATAATTTGTCAATACATATGTTCTGCATGCCTACCATGTTCTAGGAACTGTGTTAGGCCTGGGGGCACAAATATGAATAAGACATAGTTGACTTTATAGTCCGGAGGGCCTTACAGTCTGGAGACACACAAATAGGTCATTTTATTATAATATCATCTACATTGGGCAGAGATAAGGAGAACTCTGAGATAAGAAGGGCTACTAGGAAGGAGGGTGTGAACTCAGCCCAACCTGAGTTTTTAGTAACCCTATGATACTCTTCCGGGAGAAGGCAATGGCACCCCACTCCAGTACTCTTGCCTGGAAACTCCCACGGATGGAGGAGCCTGGTAGGCTGCAGTCCATGGGGTCGCTAAGAGTCGGACACGACTGAGTGACTTCACATTCACTTTTCACTTTCATGAATTGGAGAAGGAAATGGCAACCCACTCCAGTGTTCTTGCCTGGAGAATCCCAGGGACAGGGGAGCCTGATGGGCGGCCGTCTATGGGGTTGCACAGTCGGACACGACTGAAGTGACTTAGCAGCATGATACTCTTCCTGAACCTATGATGTTTTTTAAATGTTGTGATTTATCCCACACCTATTACATGGCATATATAATTCTCATTGCCTTAAGATTAATCTGATAAATGAACCTGCGCAAGAAACCTGAAAAGAAGCTATTTTCCCAGTTTGAATATTTAAAAACTGAGCCTTAGAAAAGTTAAGAAACTTGCCCACATTTATGTAGTTAGTAAATGTAAGAACTGGGATGACAATCCAGGTCTCTCTCCTTGTGTAGGCCCTGTGTAGATTGACATGACATCAAAGTTATGTAATAGACAGTACATATTGGGCTTGAGGCCAAGTCTCAACTCTATTTCACATTATCTGTGTGAACTTAGGTAAGTCATGAGAAACTCTGAAGCCTCGCTTTTCATCTATAAACTGAGATAAGAAAGTTACCTCAAGGATAGTTGTAAGAATCAAAAGATTTAATTTCAAATCACATAGCATGCAATTGTATTTAGTTCAATGAATATTTATTAAGAAAAGATACTTCCTTCTCCTTAGGTCTCACCATAGCCCATGAAGCTCTCATGTTTGTGTAAAATGCTTTTTTTTTTATCTTGTGTGCAGACTTCAAAAGCACAATTGTTAGCCATCTCTTGGGTAGTCTTGAGAATCTGAGTTTATATCAGTAGCTCTGAAGCTAGAATGTCTCCCAGTGGGGCATAAGTATATTTTTACTCTGGCTTCTAATTCCCCTGAGTTCTTGAGCACAGTTGTGTGAAATGAATTTTTAAAAGACTGAAATTATTATGTAACCCTGCTTCTCTCCACTGATGATGGGGAATGGGTTTGACAGGAGAGGAGCAATTTAGAGAAGTCCTAGGATTCCAGGGAATTTTAATGGGCAGCTAAATGTTGCCAGTGATTGTCAGAGCAAGACTCAGATGATCACGTCAAATCCTCACAGGCATCTTAATATTATTCCCTGCACATCTCACATCTATGCTAGACAATTAATAGTTTGCCCCTTCTGCCACAATGAAGCCCAAAGCCATGAGGTTTGATAAGGGTGTGGTTGACAGTATTTCTGCTCCAGATATGATTCCAGATCAGCAGTAGCAGCATCACTTAAGAACTTGTTAGACATACAGAATCTTGGGCACCACCCTAGACCTACTAAGTTGGAAACTGCATTGCAAAAGATCTCCAAGTGACTCTTTTTCTCATTAAAGTCTGAGAAGTATGGAATTAGCCTCTGATTAGGAAGCATTTGGGCTCAGATCTCACCTGTGACATAGGATAGTAAAATGGCATTAGATGGCTTGACTTCCTAGCTGTGTGACTTTGGGAAACATTTCTCCAACCCTATTTCCTTATTTGTGAATGGGAAATAATAATAGTTGCTACATCAATGGTTGTTAAAGAGGAAATATGTTAATAAATGTAGAGTGCTTAGAATATTTACTTGACTAATGGCAAGGGACCCAAGTATGACTGTTTTACAAAAGATGATGGTGATAAAATAAACTCATCTAAGTCACAACAGAGTAGAAACAGCCAGTCACAAGCCTCAAAAATAATTTAAGTTAGAGACCACCAACTTAGGTTCCTGTCAGTGAAGAATCTTGAAGTAGGGGAAATGTTGATACAGAGGTGGGTTTGAGTAGATAATCTCTGGGTCAGCCAAGACATCTTATCAGATAATAGGAAAAGGTCATCAAATATCTGATATACCTATTGTATACCAAAATTTAAGTTAAAATATTGCTTCTCTACCTTTTATCATCATAAACCTGAGTTTTTGTCTAAGTCTGTTTGCTAAAAAAAGTTAGACCGTCAGTAAAATTGAAAGGGTATTTTAAGAGTTGTAATGACTGTTGCCTTGTAAGTTTAGGACTAGAATCTATTTGCTCTAACAGCATTTATGAGAATATTTGCCATAAACAGCTTCATTTGTTCATCTATATTTATTACAGGAATCTGATTTTACTCTCAATCCTGTTGATAATCAGTCTACTCTTCTGTCTCCGATTTGGCCCTAAACAAGTGAACCTGTATAAAAGGACTGTACAGACACTCTTAAAATTAGAAATCCAGATAAAGGCATAAAGCTTTTTTTTTTTTTTTTTTTTTTTTACAGTGTTTTACAAGTAAAATAGTTTCTTGCCAATTAACTTAAAACTATGTATTGCAGAATCTAAATGTGCCATGATTAACAAGTGTGTCATTGTGTGACAATTTAATTGGGCAGGACAGGTACATATAAAGGTATACAAAATAGATTCATATTCAGTTCAGTTCAGTTCAGTCCCTCAGTAGTGTCCGACTCTTCGTGACCCCATGAATCACAGCACGCCAGGCCTCCCTGTCCATCACCAACTCCCAGAGTTCACTCAAACTCACGTCCATCGAGTCAGTGATGCCATCCAGCCATCTCATCCTCTGTCGTCCCCTTCTCCTCCTGCCTCCAATCCCTCCCAGCATCAGAGTCTTTTCCACTGAGTCAACTCTTCGCATGAGGTGGCCAAAGTACTGGAGTTTCAGCTTTAGCATCATTCCTTCCAAAGAAATCCCAGGGCTGATCTCCTTTAGAATGGACTGGTTGGATCTCCTTACAGTCCAAGGGACTCTCAAGAGTCTTCTCCAACACCACAGTTCAAAAGCATCAATTCTTACATCCATACATGACCACAGGAAAAACCATAGCCTTGACTAGATGGACCTTTGTTGGCAAAGTAATGTCTCTGCTTTTCAATATGCTATCTAGGTTGGTCATAACTTTCCTTCCAAGGAGTAAGCATCTTTTAATTTCATGGCTCAAGTCACCATCTGCAGTGATTTTGGAGCCCCCATAAGTAAAGTCTGACACTGTTTCCACTGTTTCCCCATCTATTTCCCATGAAGTGATGGGACCAGATGCCATGATCTTCGTTTTCTGAATGTTGAGCTTTAAGCCAACTTTTTCACTCTCCACTTTCACTTTCATCAAGAGGCTTTTGAGTTCCTCTTCACTTTCTGCCATAAGGGTGGTGTCATCTGCATATCTGAGGTTATTGATATTTCTCCCAGCAATCTTGATGCCAGCTTGTGTTTCTTCCAGTCCAGCGTTTCTCATGATGTACTCTGCATATAAGTTAAATTAGCAGGGTGACAATATACAGCCTTGACATACTCCTTTTCCTATTTGGAACCAGTTTGTTGTTCCATGTCCAGTTCTAACTGTTGCTTCCTGACCTGCATACAGATTTCTCAAGAGGCAGGTCAGGTGGTCTGGTATTCCCTTCTCTTTCAGAATTTTCCACAGCTGATTGTGATCCACACAGTCAAAGGCTTGGCATAGTCAATAAAGAAGAAATAGATGTTTTTCTGGAACTCTCTTGCTTTTTCCATGATCTAGAGGATGTTGGCAATTTGATCTCTGGTTCCTCTGCCTTTTTTAAAACCAGCTTGAACATCAGGAAGTTCATGGTTCACGTATTGCTGAAGCCTGGCTTGGAGAATTTTGAGCATTACTTAACTAGCGTGTGAGATGAGTGCAATTGTGCGGTAGTATGAGCATTCTTTAGCATTGCCTTGCTTTGGGATTGGAATGAAAACTGACCTTTTGAAGTCCTGTAGCCACTGCTGAGTTTTCCAAATTTTCTGGCATATTGAGTGCAGCACTTTCACAGCATCATCTTTCAGGATTTGGAGTAGCTCAACTGGAATTCCATCACCTCCACTAGCTTTGTTCATAGTGATGCTTTCTAAGGCCCACTTGACTTCACATTCCAGGATGTCTGGCTGTAGGTCAGTGATCACACCATCGTGATTATCTGGGTCGTGAAGACCTTTTTTGTACAGTTCTTCTGTGTATTCTTGCCACCTCTTCTTGTGTCTAATTGGGAAAATTTAAGTAGATTATGATAAAAGATACTGGACATTTATATATCATTCAGTTAGAATAAGCACAACCTGACTTAATGATGTTTTGTGAGATTTTATGTTGTTTTATGAGTAGTAATAAGATAGAGATGTCTATTTGGTCATGCTTGCTATTTAACCTCGTCTTCCTCCCTCATTAATGTAGTGCTAACTGCCAGATTGTTTTCAATGTGACCAAAAGGCATCTTTTAAAGTCATCTCTATTTTTGTAAATAGAATCAGTTCCTTCAAGTGTCCAGGTAGTAGACTGTCTTCTGAAAATATATATACAGATAATAACCACTTAGATAATTAAACAGAAGAGATTGTATAGGTTCTTGTGCACAGAGCATTATGGTATTTAGTTTATATGCTGGATGATATTTGCAAACGGTAATGAAATTTGCTTCTGAGAAATAAACTTCCTCTGCTGATAGAAAATTTTCCTCCTCAGATGAGAAAGATTTCCCTGCACTAGCGTTTGCTCCGTTTGAACTGCTCTGGCACCATAATGTCGGAGTTTCCTCTTTGAATCACTGGGGTAGACCGTGATAACTCTCCTAAGTATAGAAATGGTTTTGTTTTAAATGCTGAAGTTCTAACTAAT
This sequence comes from Bos mutus, assembly GCF_027580195.1. Classification (NCBI taxonomy): domain Eukaryota; kingdom Metazoa; phylum Chordata; class Mammalia; order Artiodactyla; family Bovidae; genus Bos; species Bos mutus. The sequence continues at coordinate 27,757,443 of NC_091623.1, forward strand.
CAGAGTAACATAGCTCGTTGGTACCGCGGGAAACCAGGAGAGGAAAGGAGGGGGAAAGTCTCACGGTTGTCTTTGTTCCCTGGTGTTTACAGATTTAAAACTTCACCTTTACTGCAAGCTATACCCCTGTAAGGACAGTGACGAGGCCCAGCTGTGTGCCTTGGCCCTCGTACGATACCAAGTGGATTTCGTCAAGGCCTCTGTCGTAAGGGTGAAGGAGCTCATTCGTTTAATGATACATTGGCTCAAGACATCATTTGCCAGCCCCACCGAAGAGAACAAGTATGTAACCAGCACATGGGTACCCGTGAGCCTTTCGATTTTCACGTTCCTTTTCTCTGCTCTTTCAGGTCCCACGTCTTTCTTTGGTAGGCAGAGCGAATACATGTAGAGAGGGAAAGATAGAGAAAGGAGAGAGAGAGAATGAGGGTTGTTATAAAATACGGAACATCTGTCTTCTATTATTCCAGGTATAACAAAACGATTTGGTAGAAACCAAAATATTCAGTGGCATAACCAAATGGGTTGCTGCAAGGAAGGAAGGCACAGGAAAGGAAAAGGGAAACTGTTAGCATGATCTGCACGAGTCCTTCAGTGTTCACACTTGGTGTGCCTTCCACTGTAGGCGATTCTAACAGAGCAGAGTCATCCTCTGTGGAGATGCTGCTGCTGCTGCTGCTAAGTCGCTTCAGTTGTGTCTGACTCTGTGTGACCCTATAGATGGCAGCCTGCCAGGCTCCCTCGTCCCTGGGATTCTCCAGGCAAGAACACTGGAGTGGGGTGCCATTGCCTTCTTCTGTGGAGATGGGCCGCCTCCAAAGTTGATGATGTGGCTGTTGTAGTCTTTTTCCCTCACTTTGATAGCAACAGACTCTAATGTAAAGTAAAGGGATGTGAGGGAGACTCAGATACTGGTTTTAAGTACTATAAGATAAACTTTTGAAAAACAGCTAGAATATAGTTATATGAATTCTCCATTTGGCAGTAAAAGCAGAGACGGGGTTTATTATAACATATTTATATATGGCCATTTTCTACATGGAATAAATCTTCATCTTTATATGAAGTTGTTAACAATCTTGATTTGTTCATCTGAATCACACTCTGTTTACTCTTTATATGTTTCTCTGTTTAATATTGATGATAACATTAGGCGGTTTGTTAAAACATACATTACTCCTGTGTAGTTACCGCCTATCTCTATGCATCTCTAACCATCCTATATATTTTTTTCTCTTTTGGTTGAGTAAAAATTTACTAGTGAAAACAGAAAAAGAAATAAACCTTCTTACCTTGAGGAGATTTTTGGTCAGATGACAAGCCTGGTTTTGAAATCTAACAAATTTTTTTTTTTTTTTGGTAGTGGAAAGCATTTACAGGTCTGCAAGAAGAAACTTATGTATTAATGTAGCAGAAAAATCATTCTAAGACTTAAAAAGGTGGTATTGTGGGGAATTTGGACCACATATGTCCCAATATGATAATTGGTTTTCTATTTTGGGAAAGTAATCTGGCAATGTGTATTAAGTATTTATTATGTGTTAAGGATTTTAAAATATTTGAACCATTTGTCAACTTAATTCCCCTCTGAGTTAAAAAGAAAAAAAAAGGTAAAAGTCAGAAGTAAAATAAATATTTCTTACTATTTGGTTTTAAAAGAAGAATTGAGGCCATTTGTATTAAAATATCATTAAAAAAGAGTATGCAAAATAAAGATTTTAAAAAGAGAGATCAGAAATGCTTAGATGAACTACCCTTACAGAAAATAAATCACATTAAAAAAAGTAATTTGTATAAGCATACTCAGAATAGTGCTACTAAAGATAACGAAAATTGGGAAGGAAAATTTCCCTGAGGTGCAAGTAAATTTGTCATATAATTTTGATGAACTACTATTCAAGAAAAGTTTGGGAAACATGGAAACATTTACATGAAACAATTTCAAATGACTAAAACAGGATACAAAATAATATGAACACATATCAGAGCTATATAAATATATATGTAATAATGGTATAAAAATGTGAAGTAAAATAGTTCAATGCTTATTAAGTCTCCCCCGACCTCACTATATTTTCTTTCATAAAATGTGAAGAACATCTCCTGCTTGAGTAACTTCCAACCATGATTTACTTTGGGCATTTGGGAACATCAGTAGAAATGGATTTTAAATCCTGTGTTCATTGTTGACAGCCCCTGAGGGAGAATCACAGGGACTGAGCTACTGATTATCTGAAATCACTGAAATGACTCACTATTCATTACCAGGACAAGAGACTTTGTCTACTTTTAGTTTTTCTATTTCCTTCATTGAGGTAAAAACAAATGTTTAATGTAATAGTAGGAAAATGCTACTCTGTTTCCCCTAAATTCTATTAGAGGAAAAAAATTGCATAATTTTGCAATATATCATCAAAAGATATTTCTATGACTAATGGATGCCAAGGCAGTAAAAACACATATTTGGATATCAACCATTATGAAATCCTAAAATTCTCATGTTGGGTTTTTTCCTCTTTTCCTCCCAAGTTTGTTTATCAACTTTCATTTTTTCCCCTGATAAATAAACTACAATTTAAAAGACTTAATATAAAAAAAGCAAACACATTTCTTTCTTCATCCTCAATCCCCAACTCCCAACAATGTGTTTAGAGCATGTTCTCCAAGTTTGTTTTCTGTGTATGCTTAATTTTTTAAAATGTATTTGCTGTTTATTGTTTTAAAATTTTTTCGGTTAATCTACATTGTATCTTTAGATCTGTACATTGTGAGCTATCTTGCTTCTTGTACAGGACAACACTGTCTAAAATAGAAAGTGAGGTTTAAATACGAGCCTCATATGCAATATGATATATTCTAGTAGCCACATTAAAGAGGTAAAAAGTAATAGGCGAAAGTAATTTTAATATTTACCTGGTATATCCAAAATGTTATCTTTATAATATGAAATCAACGAAAAAATCACTCACATATTTTACTTTCTTTATATTTCTTGAAAATATAGTATATACTTAAATTAGCCACGTGTCAAATGCTCATATTCACATATGGCTGGGGGCTGCCATCTTGGACAGTGCAGTAGGACATGTACCATGAAATCATCTAATTAGTCCCCTACTGATAAACATTCCAGTATTTACTATTTCAAACAATAAAATAAAAACATACTTTTGTTTATATCTGTCTTTGAGTACTTGTAGATGTTTCTACAGAGTGAATTCATGGAAGTGAAAAATGCTAGGTCAATAGGATGGAACAAGTCAAATTTTAATAGAATTGACTCCAAAAAACACTTTATTAATTTAGAGTTTCACCTATAGAGTGTTCATCTCCTCACAAACACACCGATGTTGGATATTAAAATTCCTGCTTTTCGCCAATCGGGTTGATGGAAATATTGTTATTATTTGCTAAGTAGTGAGATTGAGAGTGAAATTTCATCCTGTTAATTGCCTTTAGAGCTGGGATTTTTCTCATAACTGAATAAACTTGTCTTCACTTTCTGGGTTCATTCTGTGTCTAGATTTCGGAGACTTCCCTCCTCTTACACAGTGGAGCTCCTCACCATATATATCTGGGAACGGGCGGAGAAGCCCCTGTCCTTCAGCCTGGTGCAGGGAATGAGGGCAGTCCTCAAACTTCTGGTTCAATACGCAGATATTGACGTGGTTTGGCACCGACACTATCCTCGCAAGTTCCCCGTTCTTGTAAAAGTTACCCAGAAGCGCACGAGGTAACTGTTTCTCTTCCCTACCCCCTTAGGATATAGGAAATGGGTCTGTCATCAAGGAAGGAAGTCTGGAGCAAAGAGTAGCTTTAATGGGATTCAGTGTAAATGAGACGGCCCTGATTACTACAAAGTCATTTCCTTTAATTGCTTCTCACAGAACTCTAATTCTAAAGTGCGAATTAAGAGGAATTTGAGCAAAACGAATAGAATGTGGTTATAGACAACAAGTGAAGTGGAAATGGAAGACCTAATCCAGGGAGGACAGATTTCCTCAGTTGGGAAGGGAAAATGAGTAGGAGTCAGGGTTGGTGGGGTTCCAACAGGCGTGGCTGGTCCTCCCATGGTTCCCGGTTTCTTAACAGAATTACATCTTTAACTCCAGCATTCCCCTCTTCTACCAATATGGCATCTCTGGTGGTTCAGACGGTAAAGAATCCACCTGCAATTCAGGAGACCTGGGTTCAGTCCCTGAGTTGGGAAGATCTCCTGGAGGAGGGCATGGCAACCCACTCTAGGATTCTTGCCTGGAGAATCCCACGGACAGAAGAGCCTGGTGGGTTGCAGTCCATGGGGTCGCAAAGAGTCGGACACGACTGTAAGCACACAGCACAACCATCCGGCAAATTGAAACTGGTTTAGAAATGGAGAGTGGGAGGTTTGTTTTGCTTTGTTTTAGGCCATTCATTTTAGACCCTGTAAATCCTACTGTCAACGTGTGTGATACCTGCAATGCCTGGGATGAAGTTGCCCATGTGGCGAAACTTAGCTTACGGAAGCCTCTCTTCAGCGGAGTGAGAGCTGAGCCCCCCTGGCTTTTCACAGATGCCTGGTAAACTGGGTGAGGAGCTACTTACTGTCCTTGCATTTCTGTGGAGAAATAAAAAGGGTTCAAAACGTATTGCCAAGAAGAACACTCTGGATGAAAAGCAATGTGAAGAAAATTGTCTAAATTTAATTAACCACTTTAGTGAACCCAATCTTTAATAAACATCGCTTCAGATAAAGAGATCTGCTTCAGCCTTTAAGAGAATTGAATTCCCCTCCCCCATTTTTTGGATTCACTTGCTTTGGTGGCCTTGTGACCAGAAAACATTCAAAAAAAAAAAAAAAATCCAAGTGTCGACAGTAAACAAATAAATAAAGCCCCAAGATCCATTGAGAGAGGATTAACTGAAAGGGTAAAATAGCTCCCATTTTTTAGTTTTAGTTCATTAAAGTTTCAGGTTGACTCTTCTTTTTTAATACTTCATTTTTGTTTATTTGGCTGCATCCATCTTAGGGGTGGCATGAGGGATCTTTCTTGCAGCATGCAGGCTGTGTAGTTGTGGTATGTGGGCTTAGTTGCCCTGGGGCATGTAGTATCTTAGTTCCCTGACCAGGGATCCAACCCAGTCCCCTGTACTGGAAGGCAGATTTTTAACCCCTGGACCATCAGGGAAGTCATTCCTGTTAACTTTTCAATTCTGACAACTAGGTACTTCCCTGGGTCACCTGCATTTTCAGAATTTTCACTATGAAAACCTGCTCGCACTAAGTACTGTCTATTTACTTGCAGACATCATCTAGCTTAATTACTACATGGAAATACGGAAATATCTGAGAGCTACACGAGGGATTGCCTCAGAATAAATTGTTTCCAAAAGCATTTTATGGCTACCTGCGTCAGAACTCCCGGGTCAGAGTGGAGCCGCACTTAAGGTTCGCGCGGTGCTCAACCTTGAGTTGGGTGAGCAAACTCTCTGGGCTATTGCACTGTCCAGTTTTGCCACGACTGGTTTTCGTTGTTGGGATCCACTGTTTTCTTTTTTATTAAAAGCATTAGCAGCCACTGATAATGAAAGCCAGGGCCCACCAGAAATAGACCAGGGAAAGTTTCCTGACTCCCCAGCATAGCAACAATTCATCAGCACTGAAGATACATGAAGTGTGACTGCAGAGTAAGGCCAGCGATCAGGCTTCTCCACACAACAGAACTCTTTACATACAAATGAGCACCATTCCCTCAGGCCAGCCCTCAGAGAGCCTGTGTGCTTATTGCAGTGCTGTGATTGGTCTGGAAACACTTTTAGATTTCCCCTCCAGGGGGAAAATATTCTTTTGAACATCCTTAATGGTGACAAAAGTTGTCCTTTGAGGGTGAATTTGATTTTTGGAAATGGTACAATGTATTCAGAGTGAACATCTGGTCTACCCAGAATCCTGTTCCCCGACTAGTAGTTGGAGAGGCATTTCTTCTATTATTCACTCTGTCTCTGAAGTCTCTTGAGGAGAAACAGTTTCAAAAGTGCCCTGGGAAATGGCCACATTTTCCCTGTGTTCCTATCTGAACCCGTGTTTGCCTGAGGTGACTATGGCTCCCAACCTGGTCCAAGTCACGGAGGTGGCCCTCCCTGCTTTATCACTAGTTCCAGGTGGGCAGACCTGAGACTTGGGTGACTGAGTCAACGGAAACGCCACTCTGGCCCTCAGTTCTGGATTCACCACTGCCGGGAAGAGAATGTCTCACTCTGCTACGATGTAAGAATGAAACTGCTGGCCACCATCTTGCTGCTCCAAGGGGAGACAGCCTTACTAAAAATGGAGCCAACACAAAAGAAAGGAGATTTGAGAAATGAGTAGTGACACAAATGAATGTGCGCACATCTGTATAGTGAGAGAGATCAAGTACTGATTTATGCTTCTGGATCCAGACGTACTGGATCAGAGTAAACACTGTCCCAGGACTCGTTTGTGTCAATAAACTCCCCCTTTTCAGACAATGGACTCCCCTTTTGGCTAGTAGGTTTGATTTGGGTTTGCCTTGCTGCACTTGTGCATGCTAAATCGCTTCATTTGTGTCCAGCTCCTTGCAACCCCATGGATTGTAGCCTGCCAGGTTCCTCTGTCCATGGGATTCACCAGGCAAGAATACTGCAGGGGTTGCCATGCCTTCCTCCAGGGGATCTTCCCCACTCAGGGATCGAACCTGTGTCTCCTGCTTTGCAGGTGGATTCTTTACTGCTGAGCCACTGGATAATCCTGACTAATTAGCGAGTGATTACTAACTAATCCCGTAGAACAAAGCCAGGTCTGATGAAGGAATTAACTGATCAAGCAAGGAGTAAGGAAGGCACCAAGGCACGATGACAATCATTCACTGAATGTTCCTCAAGTAGAAATTCAGATTCAACTATACTTACTACCTGCTAAGTATTAGGACTAATAGTTGAGATACTGAAATAAACTAGTCTGTTCAGGATGGTAAGGTGTTTTCTGCTGACAAAAGAAACTGATTTTATTCCTTCGCTCACATGGACTTAGAGGGCTTTCCCACAGAGGCATTCGTGACAGAAATGTCTTTGGCAAAGACAGCACTCTTGAGCACTGTCAAATTACGTTATTAGTTTTCCAAGGTGATTAATTTTTAAAGATGCAACATTTATTTGAGATTATGAATTCTATCTGTAAACATTGAATTCTATTTCCCTCTGTTCGTGTGGAACATGAGAACACAGGAATTTCTGTGAAGGGGAGGAAAAACAGGAGGGTTAGCACATAATATGTAAATTTGTTGCAGATTTGGGAAGGCCTCCTGGCTGGTGTGAGAGCTTACATTGGGGGCAATGAGTGGGCAGAAATCTGACTCTCTTGCCAGGCCTAAGTCTGGTTTCCTCAGCAGCATTTCTGTTGCTTCTATTTCTACTGTTTTGCCTCATGTCAGTTTTCTTGGTCTCTTCTCAGGAGGAAAAGTCCAGGTAAATCTAGAGTCATTTTGCTCTGAAGTTAGTAAGGTGAGATTTCTTTGGTTGCCAAGTGCTGATCCAGTCAGCTAAAGAGTAAGTGAATTTACTGCTGGTGGTGTGGGCCGGCCGCTCTTCCTGTTTCCTCGGGGCCTCATAGTCTCACCTTCTAATTGTGTTTCTGCCTCTTTTTGCATCTGCTGTCTACACTGACCACCTTCTTCTCATCCTCCTGACCAGCTTCCTCTGTTGACCCATCATTCCTTTTTCCTCATCCTTTCAACTTGCACAGCGCTCGTCAACCTGACTCTTCCAATTTGAGCTCCCATCTCGAACTACCAAATTCCTTCCATGTTTCTTGGTTCCCATTCCTGAGGGGGATGGACTGATCAGTCCCGTTTGCAGTTTTGAGCCAGATTACCCAGAATCACTGGCTAACTCTGGGACATCCGTGCTCAGGATGGGGCAGTGCCGTGGGGGCGTCCACTGAGGACACCAAGGAAGTAGGGGAGTGAAGGGGTGGGAGAGTGCAGCTCCACGTCCGGTGCCTGTGTCTTTTCTGCAGGACCTGCACAGAGGCTTAGTAGCTGCCATTTTTAGGTCATCCAATGTTCCTATTTCTAGTGATGCCAGTTGTTAGAAATTTTCAAAGTGTGTTTGTGGGATAGGCAGGAAGGAAAGCACTTCTTTAGTAAGTCAGCAAGTAGAAGAAGCTGTGATCGGAAGAAGAAACAAGTGATGGCAAGGGGTGGGGTATTGTCAAGCTAATCTTGGGGTGGGGGTGGGGAGCAAAGAGAAAACAAAGGGACTCTGGAGAACCAGTTTGAGACAAAGACATATGCCCTAGGGAGGTCTTCAGTAATATGCCTGAGACCCACAGCTCTCTCCCTTATTCTACTCTCCCCTGCCTACAACCTAGAGCTGTATTATGTCCCATAGATCCATTTGTAAATTACCCTGTTGTTTACATGGGGTTTCCCAGGTGGCACAGTTGGTAAAGAATCTGCCTGCTGATGCAGGAGATGCAAGAGACACAGGTTTGATCCCTGGCTCGGGAAGATCCCCCAGTGTTCTTGCCTGGGAAATCCCAGGGACAGAGAAGCCTGGTGGGCTACAGTCCATGGGGTCGCAAAGAGTCAGACATGACTGAGCACGCATGCATAGTGCATATATATATTTGTTTACATAGGCTCATCTGGGAAACTGGCCATCATTTATGACCTTGCTCCTGTGGAAAAATGCATTGTTAGGATTGAACAACTGAATTACAAATGGACTTGTGAAACATGCTTGCTGCTAAAATTGGGAACTGCCTATAAATAGATAGCAATCCAGGACTTTCACTTGGGAACCAACGATCACTAGAGAATCAACAGCTCTCAGGAAAAACTTCTGCTTCCCTTTCCCACAACTTACTTTGCACCAAGAAGAGAATGTGCTACCAGGGTTGAGTGAGGTTTAAAGAAATGACTTTAACCATAAACTAATAGAAGATTTTCACAGTTTCCAGTAGAGATTAAAGCTAATTCCAAATGTTGGAGCCAAAGTGATAAAAACAGTGGGAGCTACTCTTTTGGGAGAGAAAAGGCAGCTAGCCCTTCTGCTTCTCTGTAGCTCCAGGAGAGTGAAGAGGCAACCTCCCCTGTCCTCTTTTATTCCTTTCTGTACTCTCCACCAAGAGGCTGATTATGTTAGGCCAAGGCTGTGCTGCCTACTAAAGAATGTGCTAAGTAGCTCTTGGCCAAAAGAACTCAAATTTAAGTGTGATCAGAAACACCTGGTGAAGTGGTAAATAATCCAGACTCTCTCGTGGAATTTGGTTAGCGGGTCTGGGCGTGGACCAGGAACTTGTATTTTTAAAGGATGATTCTGGTACAGGTAGTTTGTGTGGCATATTTGAGAAAAAGTCTGGACCTGGAACAGATCTGTCTCTCCTGCTAAGATAAGATGTGTGTGTGTGAACACATGCTTGCCCAACTTTAGTTCTGGGCTCCAGGAAAGCCTCTTGCCCAAGCAAAAGGTTTTGCTCCTACCTAAATCAGAAGAGCTCAATGTCTTTAATTTGGGGCCAGTGCCAAGTTAAGTAACAGCTCCCACTAGTTAGGCCGCAGGCCTTTGAGCCAGAACTTCCTGGGTAGAACCATGCTTCTAACCTTATTGCACATTGGAACTACCTGGGACCTCTAAAAAATACTGATGGCTGGGTCCCACTTCCAGAGAGTCTGATTTCATTGATCTGGGGATCATCTGAATAGCTAGGATCTATTAAATCTCCTTGAATATTTCTAATGTGAGCCAAAGTTGAGAACTACTGGGGTAGGGAAAATATTTTCATTTCCCTGGAGCCCTGGCTAAAAATAATCTTAATATTCACCCTTTAAAATGGTGGACACCATAGAAGAAATCTTGAGTTTTGCATTTCTGCAAGGTAAAACAAAACAAAAATCAACAATATATAAGAGCTAATGTCTTAAATAGTCTTTACCTGTAAACATAGTCAGGGATAATAAAAATATTCTTAGTCTGGCTTCTTTTGTCATTTGGCAAGAAAGAGAGGCATGGCATGACAGAACTGAGAACCCTCTAAAGTATTTCAGAGATTAAGTCAACTACAACAATGCTCCTGATGTCAAAAACTTTCTCTAAAGAAATTGAAAGGTGTTAAGCTTTTATGTTTTCTTTCTTGTTTTCCTGAGACCTAGCTGATCAGATTTATCATTGATGTGGGTACAGCATTTCAAGAATATCTATGGCTTGATTCTTTTCCTTTTCTAGAAATAGGTGAATGAATGTAACAGCAAACATATTGAACAAATGGACGACCAAATTCTGATCATTAGAGGAACAATGACTTTATTAAATCTGTGATATTCTGATATGTTCATACAAGTTAAGTGACTAATTTTCTTTAAGTGGTTTTTTTCATAACAATCTGGGGTATTTGGGTTTTGTGAAAATTAAACTATCTCTTGTCACAAATCAGTGCAATTCTTTTTTTTTAAATTTTTTAATTTTTTTTTTTTAATCAGTGCAATTCTGTATTTAAGGATGATGACATTTGTCTCAGAGACAGGTTAATGGGACTATGCCTGAGTTATGTTGGAGCCCTGCTGAAAAGTTTAAGAAACTGTAAGTAGATATGCAAAAATTAAGAGTTTTAAACTGGGCGTCCTTTCAACAGAGCAATGTATGGATTTTGGGGAGTTTCACATACACTCTGAAACAGTCTGTGTAATTTTGAATGTAATTGTTTCATCCTGTTTTCCTAGGATAAGGTCCATAGCTTCTATCAGATTCTTAAAGAATTTATAACCACAAAATGTTAGAACCCAGGGTTCTATATATTTAAGTAGAGAATCCTCCACTCCAGGCCCATTCAACACAGTGTGTTATTGAGAAGATATAGAAAATGAAAAATAATAATAGTCTACTTTGCTGTTCAACCCTGCTAGTCTCAAGGCCAGAATTACATATGTTTATGTGATATACCTTGGAAGGAAAGTTATGACCAACCTAGATAGCATATTGAAAAGCAGAGACATTACTTTGCCTGCAAAGGTCCGTCTAGTCAAGGCTATGGTTTTTCCAGTGGTCATGTATGGATGTGAGAGTTGGACTGTGAAGAAAGCTGAGCGCCGAAGAATTGATGCTTTTGAATTGTGGTGTTGGAGAAGACTCTTGAGAGTCCTTTGGACTGCAAGGAGATCCAACCAGTCCATTTTAAAGGAGATCAGCCCTGGGATTTCTTTGGAAGGAATGATGCTAAAGCTGAAACTCCAGTACTTTGGCCACCTCATGCGAAGAGTTGACTCACTGGAAAAGACTCTGATGCTGGGAGGGATGGGGGCAGGAGGAGAAGGGGACGACAGAGAATGAGATGGCTGGATGGCATCACCGACTCAATGGATGTGAGTCTAAGTGAACTCCGTGAGTTGGTGATGGACAGGGAGGCCTGGCGTGCTGCGATTCATGGGGTCACAAAGAGTCGGACACGACTGAGCGACTGAACTGAACTGAACTGATGTGATATACCGACAGACATTAGGTCTTAGCTGATACTGATTTGTGATAAATGAACATCAAAGGGAGTGGCAAAGATTCTGACTTTTGCTTATTTTGCTGAAACTCCCACACCGTGGTGGGAAGAGTGGGCAGTTTTGACCAGCCAGGAAAAGTTAATAGTGGCCAAGCCAGAGCCTCTGCTTCCAGTGTACGGAATGGGTACAGTTTTTCTAACTGCCGGGCAGAGACTACATTTAATATTTTCTAGCCGATTCCTGTTCCTGCATCTAGTTAGATAATGTCAGCCTGAGGTGGTCATTGTTAAAGACTGCAAATGCAGTACAGAAGTACCTACTTTTCATCACACCTAACACGGGAAGCTGTATCTTTTCTGAAATGATAAAGAGTAATGACTTCTTAAAAACATTACTTTAAATAGGATGTGATTTAATTTTAAAATGTATTCACTTACAGATATTAATTCTAATTTCTATTTGGGAATTTCTTCTAGGTGGCATTTAGCCTCATCATGGGGAGGGATGTGATTGTTTTTTGTTAAAACAATATTTTAAATAAAATGTATCTAATATTATATAGTATTATGTCTGCAAGACATTTGAGTAGGGAAGGTATATAGCTAAATTTTTCCCTGGGGTGAGAAATCTGATGTGTGAAGTTAAGTTTTATTGATAAGGCTACTTCCAAAATACATGTTCAGTATACAGTTTCTTGGGGATTCAAGGAGTGACAGTTAGCATTGTAGATATTTAAGTATGAAGCTACAACTATCACATTTTTGTAAACATTAGTGTAATTATAATGGTTTCAGCTTTCATGAAAGTTAATGCGCATTTGCCTAAACAGGAAGAAAAGGAAATCTTATTGAAAACTGAGAAAAGTGTTTTTATTAAATTTGACATTGGAGTAAATGCAAGATAATCCATCCCGTGTTAAAACTAAGGAACTACGTGTAAGTGTTTAAAACTGGCACTGCTGCCATTCTTAAGTTTGAGTGACGGAGAACCATAAAAATGGTTTGCATTTGCTTTTGGTTTTCTAATCAGTTGATTGACCTGAGCCATTTTAAAAGAGACATGGCAATGTTTTGTCCCTCCTTTAGAGAAGAGTCCAGTAATTTAAACGGGAAAGTGACACTACATCTGAGCTACTGGTGGCTTAAGTTCCCGAACAACAACAAAGACAATTAACAATTCCTTTTCTCTAATGCAGGAGAAACAAATCAAATGTAAATATAAGTACTGTTAAATGCTAATGATTTTTCAAAACGTTTTCGTCTTAGAAATGCCAGTAACTGTCCCCAGTATAGATATATGACTGAGGTGGCAGACATAAAAATAAAGCACTTCATCTGTTTGAAAATTAAAAATGCACATGACTGAGGACTCACAAAAACTGGATATTAATTCTTCTTGAGGGAAACAAGTAAGGGTGCTACCCTGGGTGCCATTTATCCCCACATGGAAGAGTGGGCTTTTAAAAAATTAGGACAATGACAATTTAAGCCCCATTACACTTATATAGTATTTTCATACCATTACCACTTCAAAATCTTTGATGGTGGGATGTCCAGATAAAATCCCCGCTGAAGTTTTATGTTACACCTGCTGCTGCTGCTGCTAAGTTGCTTTAGTCGTATTCGACTCCGTGCGACCCCATAGACGGCAGCCCACCAGGCTCCCCGTCCCTGGGATTCTCCAGGCAAGAACACTGGAGTGGGTTGCCATTTCCTTCTCCAGTGCATGAAAGTGAAAAGTGAAAGTGAAGTCGCTCAGTCATGTCCAACTCCTAGCGACCCCATGGACTGCAGCCTACCAGGCCCCTCTGTCCATGGGATTTTCCAGGCAAGAGTACTGGAGTGGGGTGCCATTGCCTTCTCCGTATGTTACACCTAGTGGAGTGTAAATGATCTTGCAGCTGACAAAGCTTAAGAAGAAACTCTGACTCCTGGATATTTTAAAAAATAATCCATATTGTTTATTTAATCCCAAGTATTTTTTAATTGCTATCATGCTACTTTCCCTAGTCCTGGCTGGTGTTTTTTTCGGAGTTGCTACACTGGTTCTTTCTTTGAAACAACATACGTAATCCAGCAAGGCACATGTCAGCCAGGCTTTAGGTTCAAGCCAGGCCTGGGAAATATTTTCCAAACAATCCCGTCTTCATCCTTTTGGCCTGAGGTGGAACTATTGAGAACGCGATGGGGAAATCGCACTGAGGGGGACATTGGGTCCTATAAGGGTCCTACTATTCTTGAGATACTGTGCATGGAATAAGTGAGGAGAATTACTACCGCCTTCACGTAGCATCTGGAAGTGCTAAAGCCTCTGATGACCAAACCTCTCCATGAGCTTCCTCATGGGAGAGTCCAGCTTCTGCCCACCTTGGGGGCAGCTGGGACCTGGTCTTGCTAGTGATAGCCACAAAGGGCCGTGAGGCTCAGCTGATCATCACTGGGTGAAGAAGCGTCAGGATCACTGTAGATCTGCGTCAGGGCTAAACTCAGGATCTCTTTCTTTTCTTTGTAAAACCGTAGTTCTTGTCCTGCTTTCCTGGCTTCCTCCAGCTCCCTCAGGGCCATTCGCAGCTCTTGGGAGAGAATTCCCGGCGACTCCCGCTCCTTCATGATCCAGTCTAGGGCCATGTGGCTGCGCATCTTTTCATCCAGGGAGTACTGGGAATAATAGGAGATGACTTCCTGGGAACCAAGAGACAAGGTCCAGAGCATCAATGAAGAGCAACAAAAGTACCTGGCCTCATGGCCTGCTGACACTTCGTTTCCTGTACCTCCACCCCCCACCCCAGCACACAAACACCCATGGGGGTTCTACCGACAACCAAACCTCTCTGATGTTCACGAACGGAAGCCCAACCCCAGGACACACCTCTTAAAGGATCAAAATGACTTAAGTTGGTACCCAAAGTAAAGGTCCCTCCAGGTTGAATCAAAACACTGCCACCAGGAATGACCTAAAGCTATTCACAGAACAGAGCTCTAACCTCACTGGAAAATATATGTTCCTTTGAAACTGCATTGTTACAACAATTAGTATGAGCTTTACCTCATTTATTTATAATCCTTCTGCCCAACATTAGCTGCTTTGGCAAGATAGAGGGAAACAACTGCTCAGAAGGATTTGGGCAGAACTGGGTTTGGTCACACCCACTGCAGAAAACAGGAAGCTTTGAGTCAGGACAAGACTTAGACACCAGGAGAGTCAGCTTCCTACCTGCTGTGTTGTTAGCATAAGGAAGATGACAGACTAAACAGCTCACAGTAACTATGGGAAGGACCCTAACAATTATGGAAGATAGGTATTATCATCACTGATATCATAATGGTAACTTTACGTGCACTGTCTCTTACTTTCTGCAGACAATGCAAAATTAGTCACTATCTTCCAATTCTCGTGTTTAAAATTTGCCCGTACACTGTAATGTCATGTATAAGTTTGATGAACGCTCTTTAAAAAGACCTTGTGGACTGGATGTGTTGCTTATTTTTATTTTCAAGAACATATGGTATTTATTTATGACCTTAACAAATTAAAAACAATCACGGAAAAGTGTTTGTAACCAACTCGGCATGTTTCAAAGGCTTTTTATGAAATCAAAGGAAAAGAAAAAAATAGCCAAAGCCATTGTCAGCTACTCATTTCTTTTGCATCTTTGACATTTTGAAAGCCAGGCTTTCTAGGCAAAGAACAAAAACTCCTGGGGCAGCAGCGCACGGAAAACTTTTACATCCGCCCTCATCTTGCTGCCTAGTAGAGGCTGTGCTCCTCATACAACTTCCTGTTAGCAAATTCTCAAAAATAAACTACTATCCTTGAAATCTAGTGGGATAAAGGAAGAACAAATCTTCAGTGATAGTAGGGTGAGAACCATTAAGTGCATGGGAGGGGCTTGCCTTTGCCACAAGAAAGGGTGCAGGATGCTTTTCATAGATGGCTAAGAAATAGTGAGGCCCTGTCTCTGAAAAATAAAGAAGGAACTTCCAAACCCCAAAACTGAAGTGACTGAAAAAAAAAATTGAAGTTATAGAAAACAAAAACAAAAAATTGAAGTGATGGAAATACCATGTCTCCCACCTTTATAATCAGTTCTGTTACCCACTGGGAACATTTGGTGGGGGTGAGAAGAATCCTCCTGCTATAAATAACTACCTGTTCTCGGTGAGGAGGTTTGGAGGCGGCGCAGACTCACATTTCTTTCTGCTTTGAAGAGTGGGAGGGGGCACACTGCATGGAGTAGATGCCGTATCTGACTTAGGAACGAAATCTGTCTTACTGATCCCTCCATTCTAGCGTTCAGTACAGGTGTCTAAATCTGTCCTATGGCCAGCCGACATTCTTCTTAGTGTGTGTGGTCAGACCCTGATGCAACCAGACTGATATATCTAGATCTAAATCCAGATAGATATATCAGAGAGAGAGATACCAGATAGAGATATACCATATATATATATATATATGTATATGTTAGTACACTTATATGTTGCACATATAGTTATGTGCACATCATATTACATATATATGTTAGCATATGCATATATACATGTTAGTATACGTATACTTCCCTGGTGGCTCAGACAGTAAAGTATCTGTCTGCAATGAGGGAGATCTGTGTTTGATCCCTGGGTTGGGAAGATCCCCTGGAGAAGGGCATGGCAACCCACTCCAGTATTCTTGCCTGGAGAATCCCCATGGACAGATGAGCCTGGCAGGCTACAGTCCAGAGGGTCTCAAAGAGTCAGACACAATGGAGTGACTAAGCACAGTATATATATGTATATATATATATATATATATATATCCTCTGCTTTTAATAAATAAGGTGCTAAACAGAGAAAAATTCAAATAAAGGAACCTCAGTGGAAGATGCCATACAACACAAACCTGCTTTTTATTGGAAAAATCTCACCTGTCGGGAACATTTTGTTTCACGAAGGGCTTTGAGGCTTCCATTCCAGTGCAATAGTTGGAAAATGGTCATAAGCTCCTATAAAACCCAAATGTTTGTCATTAGTCTCAAAGCAGAAATGTGAAAGAAAGTGCCTCAGTGATTGCTGAAGAGGTCATAACCCTAACTCCAACTATATCAGGCAAATGGAATACACAGTACTGTCAGAACACTTTGAGACTTTTCAAATACCACAGTCGTAGGCTTCCGGAGCGTTTTTCCTTCCCTCCTCTGTTTTATCTATATTTGGCACGAACTATTAAATAATGGACAAATACCTCTCAACAGTGTAAACACATATGCTGTAACAATTTTACACCCAGGAAGCTATATAAATATACCAGCACATCTTCGAATAATGTGTAGGCAAGGCTATTTATTGCATCATGTAAAAAAAAACTGCCTGAGACTGGCAATATTTTAAATGTTCATTTTTAAAGGAATGGTTAAATGAAATGGTTACTAAAAGGAATGGTTAAATCCTGAAGTGTAGCATAATATAGCACCCCCAAATATGCAACTTTGGTATATTGATTATTTTGAGCTATAACTACTTAAAAACTGCAAGCAGAGGAAGAGGCTTTCTCTGAACTCCCCTTATCTCCCAAAAGACAGATCCTCCAAAAGGAACTTAATTGGTATAAATCCCTTCTCCAGAAGTTTTATCAACCAGGGTATACTGACTCTTATCACAGAAGTAGAAACTGAAGTCCACTCCATGCTCAGCCAAACTTTGTCTCTATCATATCTCCTATCTATTCTTCTAAGGATCAATTCATCTTTCTTAAAGATTATCTCCTTTCTCCTGAGGGGCTTCCCTGGTGGCTCAGCAGTAAAGGATCTGTCTGCCAATGCAGGAGATCTAAGAGACACAGGTTTGACCCCTGGGTCGGGAAGATCCCCTGGAGGAGGAAATGGCTGCCCATTCAAGTATGCTTGCCTGGGGAATCCCACGGGCAGAGCACCAGGTGGAGCCTGATGGGCTATAGTCCGTGGGTTGCAAAGATTCAGACATGACTGAGCAACTGAGAAGGCGCACATGCGCTTTCCTGAGAGGCCCACACCCCCTCTCCCTTCCGTATTAAGATGGTATTTAATCCTGAATTCTAAGCCACCTTGTGGAGGTCCTCATTTTTCCGTGGGTATCTCTCACACATACGTGAGGTGTACTTCTGTTTTTCTCTTCCTAATCTGTCTTTCATTACAGGAGTCTCGGCTAAGAATTCAGAAGGATAAAAAAGAAAATGATTCTTCCTCCCTTACAACATGGTCGTCCTAGTAAATACAAGGCAATCACAAAGGGTGAGAAGGCTCTCTCGTTCTAATGTAGAGTCTCTGTGTGGTGTTGTTAAAAGCAAGGTGTCCAACATGTATACTGAGTGCTACTACTTGATTAAAAAAGAATTAGAAGATGCCTATAAATATTTGCTTATAAATGCCTAGAAGAGTTCTGACAAGATACAAAAGAATCTGGCAACATGAGTCACCTCTGGGGAGAAAAATGGAGCGAGACTTTCCTCCGACACTCATTTGTACCTTTTGAGCTTTGAACCAAGTGACAATATGCCATATGAAAATAATTTAAATTTTAAAAAATTCAGGCCAAAAAACAAATATAGAGCATATAATGGACAAACTACAGAAACTGTAAAATACCCCTGAGTTTATAAATTCAGTCAAGAAAATGCCTTAAAATATGACCAATAAGGATGAATTAATATTAAAGCCACCCACAGTTTTCACATTCAACGGCCAGGGCTGAGCACAGCATTTAGCCTTTCTGTCAGCATCATCCTTTCCCTGCATGATACCGAGTGCAAGCTAACATGTATTCAACATACTGAAGAATTTGTTTTTCCAATCTGATTAGGATTAGCAGTCTTCCGTAGGAGTCGGACACGACTGAGCGACTTCACTTTCACTTTTCACTTTCATGCATTGGAGAAAGGAATGGCAACCCACTCCAGTGTTCTTGCCTGGAGAATCCCAGGGTTGGGGGAGCCTGATGGGCTGCCGTCTATGGGGTCACACAGAGTCGGACATGACTGAAGCGACTTAGCAGCAGCATTGAAGTTACCTACATTTTTTTTTCTTTTTTGATCAGAGAAACATCTACAGTGGATTAGTGGTAGTACAAACCACAGCCACATACCTATTGGAAAATAACAATACAGTTAAGGAACTTCCTGGTGATGAGACAAGTTATGAAAGCTTAACATTTGAATAGATGTCTATGCCCATTCAAAAAAAAAAAAAAAAAAAGTGGACTTTTATTGTCTTTATGTCTGCTTGCTCTGGAAAATGTTTTCACTATGAAATCTGGAGACATAAGCTCAGTTTGAGATTACAGTTACCTTGAAATTATGAGGTAAAATTTAAAGAGATAAGATCATCAGAATAAATATTCTCATGTCTAAATGTCTCATGTCTGAATAGCACTATTCTCATGTTTAAATTGCCCTTAGAATGTAATGCCTTTCTTCTTTTCAGTTTAGGATTTTGTATATGTATTACTACACGGTAAGCACCACAAGAACACACTTTGTTAGTCGCTCAGTTGTATCTGACTCTTTGTGACCCTATGGACCGTAGCCCACTATTCCTCTGTCCATGGAATTCTCCGGGCAAGAACACAGGAGAGGGTTGCCATTCCCTTCTCCAGGGGATGTTCCTGACCCAGGGATCAAACTCAGGTCTCCCACACAGCAGGCAGATACTGTCTGAGCCATCAGGGAAGCCCAAGAACAGACAGAGACCTTGGTAAGGACAGAACCATGTGTTTCCATTAATTAGAATCTGACATGGACACCAGCTGAGCCACACACTGACCCCATGTCTGCATGCCCAGGGTCCTGGGTCCAGGGCCAGGGGAACTCACCCCTCTTATGGCTCCTCTCCACTTCTCTCTGCCCCCTTCCAGATTTCCACTCTGTCACAGCACTGTGCTGCTTTGGGAAAGTGAGAATCTTTTGTTCCCAACCAAATCCATAATCTATCTGGCTCCCACCACTGTGCCTTTTACCAAGATAACCCCAGTGGCTGAGGAAGGTAAACTTGTGTTGCCCTCCTTGCTATACCCTCAGGCCTACTCACCGAATGCTTTGCAGACATAAAAAGAAATGGATAGGAACGCTGTTTAGGTTCTGATATGAAGCAGTCTCCATGGTGTTACAGGAGGGACAATATTGACAAATGTTTTATTGTAAGACTCCTCTTAAATTTTGCATTTTATTGTATATGTCTGTTTCCTTAAAGAAGACAACGAATGCCACTCCACTCCTTTCCTCATCCTGCAATCTTCACATAATGTCGACAACCCAGAAAGAGGTATTGAGTTTATTCTGTGACTTCAGTAACCCTCCTGGCATCGTCCTTGTATCCATGTGGCCCAGTTTGAGAAACAACCTATTGCTAACAGAGCTCTTAATTCCATCCTTTGATAACTGTCCCGCCTTCACAATGTATTTTCCCTCCAATGTCCTCTAAGCTTTCATTCTTATTTTTGTGCCAAGCCCCTCATCCATATAAATTTCTGTTGTGTCACTCAGCAACCCTCCTAACACTGTGGAACTCACAATTGTGTGAACAGAACTGGAAATCTTTCTCATATCCCTTGGCAACCTACCCCTCTCATAAAACTTCCCCACTGAGACTTGGACTGTTTTCGCCTGCAGGAGGAGGATTATCCTCCTCACCTCCTCTGGTTTGTCTAAATTTCTATCCTGTCATCAAGCAGTTCTTTCCTCTGCAGTAACACAACTGCCTCTTCTTCCCTGCAGCTCTTGTTCCTAAATCCCCTAGGAAAGATAACCTTCTTTCTACCTTCTTACTTTGTGTCCTGATCTATAGTGCTTGCCCTCCTCTCTGGAGGAGGATAACAGATCTTACCATCGTTACATGAAGTATACTGAAATATTTCCACATTCTCCCTGTCCCATTTCTTTATTTCCCCTCCCATGACCAAGAATTGATGCTTTTGAACTGTGGTATTGGAGAAGACTCTTGAGAGTCCCTTGGACTGCAAGGAGATCCAACCAATCCATCCTAAGGGAAATCAGTCCTAAATATTCATTGGAAGGACTGATGTTGAAGCTGCAATT
Organism: Bos mutus; assembly: GCF_027580195.1. NCBI lineage: Eukaryota > Metazoa > Chordata > Mammalia > Artiodactyla > Bovidae > Bos > Bos mutus. The sequence continues at coordinate 27,777,974 of NC_091623.1, forward strand.
CCAATACTTTGGCCACCTAATGCGAAGAGCTGTCTCATTGGAAAAGACCCTGATGCTGGGAAAGATTGAAGGCAGGAGAAGAAGGGGATGACGGAGGATTAGATGGTTTGATGGCATCACCGACTCAATGGACATGGGTTTGAGTAAACTCCAGGAGTTGGTGATGGACAGGGAGGCCTGGCATGCTGCAGTCCATGAGGTCGCAAAGGGTCGGACACGACTGAGTGACTGAACTGAACTGACCTGAACTGACCAAGTTCGCTATCTTCAGATCTTCCTGAAGCTGTGTGAACCCTGGCTCAACCCCAGGAAATCTTTGCGTGCTTATCATTGATGCCATTGGAAATCCTTGCATTATGAAAGACTGGCAAGGAGAGGGTGGCTGTGGGCTTCTGTGAGGACTCAGTTCCTAGTTTTCCCGTGACTCCTCACTGCCTGGTCTTCTCAGCCTTGTTTTCTACTTGTTGAAGCCCTATCATTTTGAATGAAGTCTGTTTGGTGGGCTTATCTGTCCTGCTTCTTCCTCACTGAAGTCTTTGAGCTGTGTTTGTAACGTAGGCTGACCTAGAAGCCTGGCTCCTCTCCATGGGCTTACAGATAAACAAGAAGCTGGCCTAGAGGTGGGGTTAAGACTAGGGCCAGGTGAGTGAAGCAAGACTTAAGGTGAGTCGCATAAGTTCAGGGTCTGTTATTTAAATCCTATCTTTATTTAAAATTTGGATGTTTCATTTGTCATAGATTTTTGCACATTTATTTTGAGTTTTAAATGTATTACATTATAATATTATTTGCCTTGATTACTGAATTTTTGTTGCTCCTTTAAATTTTGTACCCCAGTTGAATGCTTGACTCTTCTTACCCTAGTCTGGGCTGTTCTGGGGATCTTGTGTCAGGGACAAGGGCAGTTTCACGAGCTTGTGATCTGTGCAGTCACACAGGCTTTGAGCTTGGTTTAGTGCTTTACTATCTTTAAATTCATAGCAATTTTTGAACAAAAGGCCTTAAACTTTCATTTTGCACCAGGCCCCATACATTATGTAGCCAGTTCCCTTTACCAAATATTAGTACTCTTGCCTGGAAAATCCCATGGACGGAGGAGCCTGGTGGGCTGCAGTCCATGGGGTCACTAAGAGTCAGACACGACTGAGCGACTTCACTTTCACTTTTCACTTTCATGCATCGGAGAAGGAAATGGCAACCCACTCCAGTGTTCTTGCCTGGAGAATCCCAGGGACGGGGGAGCCTGGTGGGCTGCCGTCTATGGGGTCGCACAGAGTCGGACACGACTGATGCGACTTAGCAGCAGCAGCAGCAGTTGCTCAGTTGTGTCTGACTCTTTGTGACCCCATAGACTGTAGCCCACCAGCCTCCTCTATCCATGGAATTCTGCAGGCTAGAATACTGGAGTGGGAAGCTATTTCCTTCTCCAGGGGATCTTCCTGACCCAGAGAACGAACCTGGGTCTCCTGCACTGCAGGCAGATTCTTTACTGTCTGAGCCACAGGGAGCCCCCATAAGTAAATTCGAAATCAAATGGTGAATTGAGTCCTGTGTTTTCTTTCTCTTCAGGAACATTGGAGTTGTAGCTTTTGTTCTACGGCTTTTCTGGTTCATGTTGTCATTAAATTAGATGTCATTAGATTCATTAAATCTAACCCAACAACAACTGGGGTCTGTCCTCACAGAGCTTCCTGGTGTTGCCTCCTACGAGAAACGATGTGTGGCCTCCCAGCCACTTCGCAGGGAGAAAATGAACACTGCTTCTCTCTGGAACTCTGTCTGGGAGACTGGCTTGGTTCTGTGATTCATCAGGAATAAGAAAAACAAACAGTGTAAATGGAGAACTTGAAAAGCAGGTGGGCACCATCTCCCAACCCAAGAGAATGGATTTAAGAGGAAATTTGTTTATGGGATGAGGTTTTAAAAGGCAACCTTGAGAATTTAGCAAAGATGTAAATAAACAGCTCATCTTTGGATTGCATTAGGCTTCAGAATAAATATATTAACCAGCTTCAGTCAAAGTCTGCCTTGAATCTGACCTTGACAAGACCCAGTGGCTAGAGCTGCCGCCATCCCACCCCTGCAAACATGAGGCAGTTTCTCTACGGAGAGAGGCAAGGCTACCTTAAGCAGGCACCCCAGCCTCCCGCCCGAGAAGTGAAGGTAAGCAGAAGCCGATCAGGTTTCTTCCGAGCTCTGCCTCCTTAAAGGCCCCCCTGGAAAGCCTGAGGGCAGTCAGGAGACACCAGGCTTGTTTTTAGACTGTATAGTCATCCGTAGCTAGATACAAACACACATCTATTACCCACCAGGGGGACTGAATTGCTGTGTTGACTGCAGACAGCCCAGGCCTGTGGTCAATTCCCATTATGAGCAGAAACAAGTTGAAGCATTTAACCCAGGCCACGGAGGAATGTGTAGGAAACCAGCAGGCAAGCTGGGGCTGGAGGAAGGAAGAGGGATGTACTTCATGGCCCTCCCTGTGGGTTGCCAGCATCCCTACTGGGAGGAGGGAGTTTGGATTTTTCCTGCTCTCATGTCTTCCTCTACCTCTGTCTCTCATCCGGCACCCAGCCTCCTTTACAAGAATTTATGAAGCATTTCCACAATACGAGTCAAATTATTATTTCACATTCTTAAATACCTTACTACGCAGACCACACAGAAGACATGCAGCCCATCGTAAGGCAATTAAAAAAAAAAAGTATTACTAAAAGGTGGTTGAGTACAGCCTTTCATAGTACTTGGACAGAATTTAAAAATTAAAAAAATTTTTTTTGCCTTCCTTATATTTGGCAGACTAACCCACTGCATTTTTAAAAAATCATTCTTGATTTTTCTGAAAAGAGTTACTAAATCCCATACAAGCTACCATGTTCTTGGCCAGGCAACACTCATTCTGTAAGGAAAAAAAAAAGTACAATATTCTTCTGTCAGGGAGAGAGGAGAAATTAAAATAAATGATTTCTTTCTTAGGGAATCATTGTGCTAAATGCTTTATAAATGCCACATTGTATAAGTCCCACAAAAAGTCTACACAGTGGACATCATGATTCTTATTTTGTAGATGAGAAAAACTGAGTCTCAGAATGCCTGAGTTCACAGGCGACAAGTGGTAGAACAGGCTTGGCTCTTGGATCTGTATGATTTGTTTTAGTTTGTGTTCCTTCTCTTGTGTCATGCGTCTCCCTTTCATGTTTCCTCTGACTTTAGATTGTTATGGGATATAAAAAATGACTCTTGCCAGTTTCACTCTTGTATTCTATAGCAGGGCTTCCCCCATAGCTCATTTGGCCAAGAATCTGCCTGCAATGCAGGAGACGCAGGGCCCTGAAGCATTTATTGCTGGGAAGCTACTTTGTCCTCTTCTGGAGACTTTAGGTTAGATAAAGCTGTCAGGGGAGTCCATCCAGTAGCCTCTGGCATTTCAAGTAAAGCAGTCCTTCTTCAGAAATATATATCTATCAGTTGTCATTTTTTACTGAGCATTTGCCATATGCCAGGAACCGTTCTGAACTCCCTATGCAGTCTCGTTTAATCTCCACAATGGCACAGTGAGGTAGCACTGCTATTATTGCTACTATTATTCTTCCTGATTTATGTACAAATGAGGAAACAGATTTAGAGGTGGGCAGCCGAACCCACTCCCCAGCCAGGGCTGAGAACCACTGGCTGCTGCAAGCCGCTGTCTACACCAGAAGGTGAGCTTCAGGGTCTTTTGCAAACCAAGACAAGCAACATCAAAGGTCAGTGAGACCACAACTGCTTAAGGAGAAATCTGGATGACTGAGATCTTCCTAGGAAAGGATGAGAAAAGAGCGATTTTGCTTTAATCAAACAAGAGAGTGGTGAGTGAAATTAATGAATTTTAAAATGGGCAGGACGGACATATCCACCTGAGAAGTGGCTGTGGCACTGTAATCCGGAAAAGAGTTTGAAAGGTACCAAAGATGGTATCTGAAAGCTGGCTTTAGGGTTCAGCTACACCACCACTGTAAATTATACCACGATGAACATTTTTGCCCATAAAACTTTATATTCTGATTGCTTCTTGGAATCTAACCTAAAATAATAGAAATCTTGGAGGAAAAGTCTCCTTATTATAACACTGCATATTGATTCTTAGTAGCATTGATGTATATGGATGGTCAACTGTATTCAAATTTAATTTTTTAGAGAGCATACTTTTCATTCTCAACCACTATTGAATTTTTGTCTGTCAAGCCCAGTACAGGATAATAGTCAAAATATGAACTCAGAAATCAGACTGCCTGGGTCTGAACCCAGGCTGTGCCATTTACTAAGCTGTATGACATACTTCCTTCAGTGATGACATGGGTATAATAAACACTCATACATTTACCGTAAAGGTTAAATTACGGTAAGATTTGTTAAATGCTTAGCACAGTGCCAGACAAGGTAAGCATCCGATGAGTGTAAGCTATTCTTCTTCTTCTTACTACTAATATAATTAATTTACAAATAACAGGTAATATAGTTCCTTAGCTCTGGTATTGCTTGTCAGCATGGAATGAAAACAGCTAGAGCTTGCTAAATTTTTTTATTTACTCAACGATAGGAGATGGCAGATCTTGTTTAACAAAAATACCATAACGGATGGGGAAATTATTTAATATACATTGCAGTCACCTTCATCTATAACTTCTGAAAATTAAGAACCAAACGGTCATGAGCAGTATTTCAAGCTGTTTGATTTGATTTATAGGGGAGCTTTATACTGAAAAGCTGGTAAAGTGTTAACAGGGTCATAAGATGGTAATGTTCACTACCTGTTTCTTAGCTCAAGTCTTCTACTTTCTTTGAAGAAGCAAAGATCGTGCCTTGTTGACTTGTTTGTTTTAGCCTACTGCAGTGCTGCTAAAAGAGAGTTATAGTGCTGGATTCTAAGAGGGTTAAATTAAAATGACCCAAATAAACAAAGAGCTGTTTGTGATAAGACTGGCATTCCCCCAGGCTTCTAGGGGCTGTGTAGCAAAATAAACATGTGGCAGGTACCTGAAACTCTAGCATGGTCTTCCCCATGTTTGACTCCAGCATGTAGTGATAGGCTCCGATGCTGGTGCTCGGGTCGTCTGCATCATCCAAAGTGCCCTTGGGAAGGAAGCAGAAAAGGAAAGCGTCATGGATGTTTCCTCCTCTTCTTTGGGGGTCATGAATGAATCCTGTGGCCCCACGGTGAAACTCCTGTGCTTCTAACCCTTCAGGTGTGCACCTTATAACCATGTCCAGCTGATTCGGGATAAAAGCCTTAATCTCACCATCTCTAAGTGAAGAGGATTTTGAAGTCAATTTGAATCTAGCTTTTCATTAGAATGTTAACTGATTATATACTCAAAAAGAATAATTATACTAAAGCAGAAATTCCCACGTCTCTATAGCGTTTTTGTTGGTAGTGGCATTAATGCCACCCTAATGAGCAGCCATGAAATTAAAAGGCACCTACTCCTTGGAAGGAAAGTTATGACCAACCTAGACAGCATATTAAAAAGCAGAGACATCACTTTGTCAACAAAGGTCCATCTAGTCTAGGCTATGGTTTTTCCAGTGGTCATGTATGGATGTGAGAGTTGGACTATAAAGAGGGCTGAGTGCTGAAGAATTGATGCTTTTGAACTGTGGTGTTGGAGAAGACTCTTGAGAGTCCCTTGGACTGCAAGGAGATCCAACCAGTCCATCCTAAAGGGGATCAGTCCTGGGTGTTCATTGGAAGGGATGATGTTGAAGCGACAACTCCAATACTTTGGCCACCTGATGTGAAGAGCTGACTCACTGGAAAAGACCCTGAGGCTGGGAAAGATTGAGGGCAGAAGGAGAAGGGGACAACAGAGGATGAGATGGTTGGATGGCATCACCGACTCAATGGACATGGGTTTGGGTAGACTCCGGGAGTTGGTGATGGACAGGGAGGCCTGGCATGCTGTGGTTCATGGGGTCACAAAGAGTTGGACGTGACTGAGCGACTGAACTGAACTGAACTGAATGAATGGTTGCCCTTCGAGGCTGTTTTCATCCATTATTGAAATCTTGAAATGCTGACTTGCTTCATAGAATTCTAATGATCACCAAGCAAATTATGTAATTAACAGGGAAAAAATTCTCCAGTTGTATGGACCATTCATATTTTACCACCATGATTCTTTTTTTTTTTAATTTATTTATCTTTTAATTTGAAGGTTCAAGAGAGAGGGGACATATGTACACCTATGGCTGATTCACGTTGATGTTTGACCATGGTGATTCTCAATGGGAACTTTTCATAATAGGCTGGTGTTCAACCTGGAGACATGGATTTTGGTTTATATTTTTTCAATTCTGGGCCACTTAATCTTTAAGAAACAAGGTGGGTGGGTGATGGGGAAAAGTGAAATTCCCCTTCAATATTTGGTTATGGGGAGTGGCAATAAAAAAGCTAACATGAGCTCTGGAATGGCACTGAGGCCTGCCCTTCAATATCCCATGGCCTTGGATTCCTGGGAAGGTGGGCAATGGCTTTGTGAGACTGAGCAAACAGCTGCCAGCCTCAGATAGCCGCAAATTTATAGCTTTTGAATGCAATAACATTAACACACTACTGCCGAAATATTTATGTTGGCTTTTTAAATATCCCAGAGGAAATCCATCCAGAAGCCTATGAACCATATATATTCTCCTTCTTTAGAAATTTCCATGAAAAAAAATGATAAATTACATTTACACTGAGGACCCCTCCCTGCTCCTGAGTAAATTCCACACATATAAATCAGGCATCATTTTCCTAACTTCTCTTCCTCAAAGGCACTTGAAATTTACAGGGTAGAAAAATAAAGGCTTCCTTTCATCCTCAGAGCAGAGACAGACCAGAGCTCCCTGAAGTCTCTCTGCCAGGACAACCACTCTCAGTCCCTGCCGCTCTCCCCCTCATCGCTTCTCTGTGTGATAAGAGCATTTATGAGGGGGGAAGGCAGCCAAAAAGGTCACAGCTGGTGTGATAATGTCACCTTCCTTATCAGTAGCTTCTCCAGAATGACAGAACCTTGACTTGCACAGTCAGGTTAAGGGAAGCAGGAGTGAAAATCTCAGGGTTGATCCATGCTAAAGGCGAAGCAGAAGGTAGCTTATCTCTTTGGTAATGCACTTTGGTTTCTGCACTTTTGGTAATGCCCTTTGGTTTCTGCACTTTAAGGACACATAGGGAGACGCCTGCCCCAGGTGAGCCCCAAGGCTTCCTCCGTGGTAAAAATGGTTTATAGTTTGGAGGTACAAGGATCAGGAGCACCAAATAATTCATGGGGCAAATAATCTACTCCTAGATTGGCGAGAAAATGTCCTGTCTAAATATCTAAGACATAGTTTGGCTCTCAAAGTACTTCTCATTTAATTACATCTATTACAGAAATTTCCTGAGCTCTCGGAATAAAGTAATCGATATTAAGTGTGATAACTCTAACATCTAACAAATATTAGGCATACAGCTTTTCTCATAGCTAAGCAGTTAGTGGGTTTCCCTTGTGGCTCAGCTGGTAAAGAATCTACCTGCAATGTGGGAGACCTGGGTTTGATCCCGGGGTTGGGAAGATTCCCCTGGAGAAGGGAAAGGCTACCCACTCCAGTATTCTGGCCTGGAGAATTCCATGGACTGTATCGTCCATGGGGTTGCCAAGAGTCACACACAACTGAGCGACTTTCACTTCACTTCACTTCAAGCAGTTAGTATTTCCTTAAAAACACAGATTGCAGGACCTCCTGCTGGCTGGGGAATTGGCACTTTTAACAAGCGCTTCAGATAATTTTTATGATTAGTCAAGTTTGGGAAAAACTGAACTTCTTTATGTCTAGGTTAAAGTGGTATTCAACTGCATGCATCCTTAGGCCCTAAAAGAATCAGTGCTCCTCAAACAGCAAATACCCAAATAAACAAATCAAGATGGATAATTGATCCACTTTGATAGACAGCGTGATTAATTGTGATCCAGGAAGGCTAAAGAATCTTGCTGAGACATGGCTAGGGAGACAGCCCTAATATCATGATTTTCAATCTAAGTGCTCTTTTTGCTGAAAATTAATGATTTAATGGGTTAAAAAAAAAAAAAACCTGCACAGTTCTTAAAGAACTTGTACACATTAGCATCTCCCAAGATTCAAAGGCCTCAGTACTCGCAGTATAGCCAGCTCCCCCTTCCCTGGTGGGTACTCACGCTGGTGGAGGCAACTGCTTCCTGCACACTCTCCATAATGAATTCCTTGGTGATCCGGCGAGAGGGCAGCTCGTTGAAGAGGGAGTTGATTAGGGCCACTTTAGCTGCATCCCGTCTGGCCTCAGCTCTACTTAAGCAGCACTTAAGAAGGGAAGGAGAAAAGGAGTCGTTAAAGAATCTGGCATCTCATCATTTCGCCCCAACTCAATGGGTCTCTGGACATTTATTTCTATTTATACATTTACTGTCCGCATCTATTCTTCCACAGCCATTGCTAATCCCCTTGATGATCATGCAGACTTTCTTGCAGCCCCAGAGCCCATGCAAATGTCTTGGTTAGTCTTCAAATGTTTTAGTGTTATTTCACAGTCACTGAATGCCTACTATGTACGAGAGGCTTTCACGCTCTGTTAATAAATAATAACAAAAGTAATAATGGCAACTGTTCTGTGCTCAGTGATTGCACTCATTACCAGGGCCCTCCTCAAATCTTTATTTCAGAGAAAAGAAAGTAAGGAACAAAGGAAAATGGGAGACACGTTTAATACCATAATTAAAAACATATATTCTGGAGTCAGACTCCTTGGGTTCTGATTCCAACTCTGGAACTTACTAGTTGAAAAACCAGGGACAAACTTGTCTTTCTGTGCCTCAATTTCCTGCTCTCTAAATGGGAATAATAGTGGTCCCTGTGTTGTAGGGTTGAGGATAGGCTCAATTCATTAATATAGAGAAAGCACTGAAAATACTCAGAATGTGGTAACACTCTATGAGAGTACCTCAGGCTTACGTGTTTTTAACTTTCAGGTTAGGACCAAGTGGCTTCTGTGAAAGATGGTTTGGGCTTTTGCTCTTTAGTGTTGGATGGCAATCTATAAGCTTTTCAGGTCGCTTCAGGCAGCAACGCCCTTCAAGCTTTGCACCTCTCTCAAGGTTTAGGCCAGCTGCCTTAACCAGGGCTGTGGAGACTGGGAGAGGTGTCTCTGCAGTTATGGATCTGGCTGGAAATATTTGTACAGGATACGAATTCTGAGTCAGTAGTCTTTCACTAAAGCTTGGGTACCGCCTCTTCCAGGAGACCTTCCCTGAGCACTCCCAGTTGCAGGCTGGGAAGACCAGCATCCATAAGAGGCACACACCACACTGAGGTGTAATTGTCTACTAGCGCTCTGCCGCCCAACCCCAGGCTGTGAGCAACCTAAGGGCCGAGTCTTTGACCTAATCTCTCTCTGTCTTTGCACCTGCAATATAGTTTGTTGAATGAATAATTGAATATACCCTAGGAAATTGAAAGCACCCATCACTAAAGTGACTGACAAAGTATTTAAGAAGTCCTCTTAAAGAAGAGAATTTAAGATATACACTTATTAATTTTTAAAAGTCCCATTTCAATATACCCTTTGTTGTATTCATAATCCAGTAATAGAAAAATATACTAATATGTGAATTGCAGAGGGGAAAATTGGCCTTTTAGTTAGGCGCTCTGAGAGTACTCGTTTTGCCCGAGTGTAGGATATGTTTATTATTCTTTGGAAAATCAGTTCCCTGTTAAAAAGCAAACAGAGTTTTTGCAAATATTACCTGACATCTGTAAAAGCAGCTCATTTTAATAAGAATTTGCTGTATGAAACATATAATAATGCCGTTGGGGTTTTAGAATTTAGAGAATTAGATTCAGATCTGGGCACTCTTAAGAAACTTTATATAACTTTCTATCTAAATAATAGCAATTTAAACCATCTTTCATAGAGCGAGACCTAGTAAACACGACTTAGATAAAAGAAGCTATCTATTTTAAATAAGACCAGCTAAGTACTAGATCAAAGGCGCCACATACATTTACAACCAAATGGCACTGCTTCTGAGATCAAAGTGCTGCAGGGCTGAGAGAACAGAAAAAGCCTTTACCCAGAAAGCATGGAAAAGGACTCTGAGACTTAACCAGTATCGGGATTTTTAAAGAAGACACATGTCTTTACTTATTTTATTGTTTCAATGTACAGAATCTTTGGTTAAAATGGGGGAGAAAGTGTACCAATTAATAAGTACATAAAATAAAATAAATTCTGAGCCATCAAAGGCTTTCCTTGCTATTGTTCTTTGCATTTCTGAAAGACAAGTACTTCAAAATGTCTATAATGTTAACCAGCCGCTTTCTTTTAAATTTTGGAGCTACAAATCCGAGCCAGTAAAACTGCATATTTTTCTTTAGGGATCTTTTAGTGGGAACTCTCAAACTGAAAGGACCTATGTTTGGACAAGAAATTTGGCCAAAAGCAATCTGCTTGGCAAATCTAAATCAGAGTGTGGATTGTGCTGTAAGCACAGGCACTGTGAGAGTTACCATCAAACAGTGGGAAATGCTGCAAGAAAATAAAATATGGTAAGTGACAGGACGTTTTATTGATGTGTCCAAACTGGTCGTCAAAGACATCATTTGGGGAGTGAATGAAGTATGATGTTATTTCAAAGCAACTTCCTGCTGGAATTGGACTCCCCAGGTTGTATGGTTTATTCTTGCTGTTTGTCAGCCAGACCCCAATCATAAATACAGATTTGTAAACCATGACTTATCCGCTAACATTCTTACTTGTTAACACAGAGAGACAACTTCTGTCCTTTGCACTTTGTGAAAGTGCAGGGCTGGAATATTTAATAGTCAAGGTTTTACTAAAGTCAGCTGTGGATTTCTTCAGCATGTGCAGCCACATGTTTTTCAAGAGGCTAGAAGACCCCACTCAGACATTTATCTTGATGCTTGGATGCCTTTCATTTGCCGGTAGATTATAAACAACTATAATCATTTCAAAGCCTCTCAGCTCTAAAAAAAAAAAAAAAAAAAAAAAAAAGAGCATCTGTGGCATTGCTCAGGAAACTATTTAAAGGTGGGGGTAGCCAGCCTCTGAGAGAACCCCCAGTGATCTCTGCCTCCTGGTATTCACATACTTGTACAGCCCCCTCCCATACTGTATGGGGTTGGTCTGTGTGACCAACAGAATACAGCAGAAGCTATGGTACGTCACATTTGACATTAGGTTATAAAAGGCACTGTGGTCCTTCCGGTCGCACTTGCTTTCTCTCTAGGAAAAGTGAGCTGCTGTGTTGTGAGTAGTCCTACTGAAAGGTACACATGCTAAGAATCTAACTGATTCCTATTGCCAAGAGCCTTCTGAGGGAGATTGGAAGCTGATCCTCCAGACCCCATCAAGCCTTTAGATGTCTGTGGCTCCAGGCTTGACTGCAACCTCTGGGAGACCCTGGGCCAGAACTACCCAACCAAGCGGCTTCCAGATCCCTGATCCTCACAAAGAGTGAGACAATGAGAAGTTTTGTGGCGATCTGTTACCCAGCCACAGATAGCTAACACAGAAGCTTTGCTCCCACCAGGTACTTGGGAACTTCTTCAGCCCACCCTTGAGGTCTGTCTGTCCTAGTTGCTCAGTCGTGTCCGACTCTTTGCAATCCCATGGACTGTAGCCCGCCAGGCTCCTCTGTCCATGGGATTTTCCAGGCAAGAATACTGGAGTGGGTTGCCATTTCCTTGAGGCAGAGCTCACTAATAATAATCCTTGTTGCTGGGTGCTGAGCTAAGCTGTTCCAGGTGGTGCTAGTGGTAAAGAACCCACCTACCAATGCAGGAGACGTAAGAGACCTGGGTTTGATCCCTGGATCCAGAAGATCCCCTGGAGGAAGAAATGGCAACCCACTCCAATATTCTTGCCTAGGAAATCTCATGGACATAGGAGCCTGGCAGGCTATAGTCCACGGGGTCCCAAAGAGTTGGACACGACTGAAGTGACTTGGCATGCACGCACAAGCTGAGTGTTTTATGTCGATTGTCACATTTAGTTATCACCACAATCTTGTAAGGTTTATTTTATTGTGATCCTTACTTTTCCCTTGAAAAAACAGAGGTTATATAGCCCAAAGTCATACAACTTAAAAAATTATCAAAGCAAGATTAAACACCCTGTCTGTCAGACTTGAAAGCCCAGATTTTTAACCACAACACTATTCCTGCTTGTCACAGAAATGGTCACCCACCTTGGAATAGAGAAGAGATATAATTTGGCTAAACTCTCCCAGCATTCCCCAAATCAGTATAGATAGTACTTTGAGTGAGTGAAGTCGCTCTGTAGTGTCCAACTCTTTGTGACCCCATGGACTGTAGCCTACCAGGCTCCTCTGTCCATGGGATTTTCCAAGCACCAGTACTGGAGTGGGTTGCCATTTCCTTCTCCAGGAGATCTTCCCAACCCAGGGATCGAACCCAGGTCTCCCGCATTGTAGGCAGACGCTTTACCATCTGAGCCACCAGGGAAGTCATACTTTAGCCCAAGCTAAATACTTGGTACTCTGTGGATTGTTTTGACATAAGATTCCAAGAATATCTCCTCCCATTCCCACATGATGAACTCAACTCCTTTTAAAAGAAAAGGCCAAGGAAGAAGTAGTGTAGTGTCTCAAGAAATTGTCCTCAGTGATGCAGGCATGTGCTAACAATTATATTAATATCATCTTCTCTCCTATGTCCTTTTGGTTCTTTTCTTCACCTGGACTGTAGGGATAAGGAAAATGGAGAAAGACCAGCTGTGACTAGAACAGGAGATCAACTGTCAGTCCCTGTTAGAATTTTCTTGTGCTGTCTGGAATTGTTCCCTTGGTTAAGAATGGAGCCAAGAGACTTGAGAGTTTTACCACACAAATTTTAAGGGTTTTACCTCAACAACTTTAAGATATATTTGGTAACCCTTCAAGAGCAAAAAGTCATTTAAATTAAACTTCTCCGGCTCCACCGGATGAGAAATTCTCTCAAGACCAGCTCCTTCTGGCTCTTTATTTTATTTTGGATGTGAGATCATTGACAAGCTACTAGGAGCCCACAGGGTATGTTATAAAGACCATTGCTAAGCCTCAGCTAGCAGTCCAAACCAAAAATTCGAAACCTTTAGTTTTCATCGTAAGATCACCTGGGGAACTTGATAACATGTACATTCCCAGTCAGAGTCTCTTCAGATGGACTGCAGTTGGGGTCTGCATTTTAACAAGCTTCCCAAGTGATTCTGAGGCAGGTGGATCCAGGACTATCCTTAGAGGAATGCTGCTCTAGCTTCTGTCCGTTCTGTGTCTCATTTCTAATCAGCAGAGGCGGAACCAGGTTTTGTGTGGGACCTGAAGCTTACACAGTTTGAGGGATTTTGTATGAGAAAAGCAATAAGAAATCACACATTTTAAAAATTGGCCTGTGATTTGAAGTAACCTATGCAGCAGAAGTTTCACTGGCTTCATGGCTGAGAGGGAGAACAGTCTCTGGTCACCACTGTATGTGGGGTTTTCCTCTTCACACCAACTAACTGTCTTGTGCCAGCTGGGTATGCTACAGTTCAGTTCAATTCAGTCGCTCAGTCATGTCCGACTCTTTGAGACCCCATGAACCGCAGCACGCCAGGCCTCCCTGTCCATCACCAACTCCCGGAGTCCACACAAACTCATGTCCATTGAGTCGGTGATGCCATCCAACCATCTCATCCTCTGTCATCCCCTTCTCTGCCTGCCCTCAATCTTTCCCAGCATCAGGGTCTTTTCCAATGAGTCAGCTCTTCGCATCAGGTGGCCAAAGTATTGGAGTTGCAGCTTCAACATCAGTCCTTCCAATGAACACCCAGGACTGATTTCCTTTAGGATGGACTGGTTGGATCTCCTTGTAGTCCAAGGGACTCTCAAGAGTCTTCTCCAACACCACAGTTCAAAAGCGTCAATTCTTCGGTCCAACTCTCACATCCATACATGACCACTGGAAAAACCATAGCCTTGACTAGATGGACCTTTGTTGACAAAGTGATGTCTCTGCTTTAATTTAATATGCTGTCTAGGTTGGGTATGCTACAGTTTAACTCAATTCTGAAACTGTCCACCTGGAGATAGCATCAGATTCCATAGATGGCTCTGTCCTACCAGATGACCCCACTTCAGACGCCAATCACACAAGTCCAGGCTGTCCCCTGTGTTTCTGACCAAACTGCTAAAAATGACAGACTCCTACAACTCCTTCCTCAGCATCCATCATTTGCTAGAACAGTTCAGAGAACTCATAAAAATTAGTTACCTACTAGATTATTGATTTGTTATAAAAGGATACAACTCAGGAACAGTCAGAGAAAGATGCATAGAGCGAGGTGTGTGTGGAAGGACTCCGTGCTTCCACGCCTTCTCCCAGCACCACCAACCTAGAAGCTGTCTGAATCCCACTATTTAGGACTTGTATGGAGTCTTCATAACATAAGTGTGATTGACGAAATCTTTGGCCACTGGTGCATAAATCAATCTTTGGCTCCTCTCCCTTGTCAGATCAGAGGTCGGGGCTGAAAATTCTAAACTTCTCATTATATGGCTGATTCTCCTAGCAACCAGGCCCCATCACTATGAGCTTCCCCAAAAGCCACTTCATTAACATAAACTCAGGTGTAGTATAACCCTTTATTTGTTATGAATACTAAAAGATACCTTTATCACTCTTATGACTTAGGAAATCCTAGGGGTGTCAGGGGCTGTTGGGCAGGGGCCAAACCAAATATATATGTCATTATCAATCTCAATATCGCAATAGTATATCCACCTCTGCTAACATGAAACAGCCTAATTTCTCACTAGAGAAATTACTTTTACACAAAAGTTAGGGACAGCAGCATTCAGGTTGAAAAAAAATCATTTATGACTATTCTTCTAAAATTAAGCCGTTAGGAAGTATATAGGCTCTTCTAACTTAACTAAAGTCTCAATATTCCTTTTTACTCAGCAGTTCTTATTTCATCATGATAATTTTCCATGTGTCATACTATACAACAGAAAAATTAAACCAAGATTTATTGGTTTAATAAATAAACAGGACAGTCAGTGGGCTGTCCTGAAATAAAATGGTAGTTAGTCCATTTTTTTAGGATGTACAGAAATTTTAAAAATTCATTGAAATAAAATTTTAGCAGTCATGTACATATTATAAACATAGAAATGCCTAATAAGATACTAGTTTTATTGTTAATTATTGATAACAATAAAAATTGAAATTATTATAAGTGCATTACTACTCACAGAAACATTTTCCAGCCAGGATGACACAGTTTATGTTCTGAATATTAACTCTCCTAGTATTCCTCATTTTATTAACAGTTTTTCCCATGCTTTGTATTAGAACATGTACTGAGTGACTGTTTCTGGATACTAATATTTTTCTGTCCATACACCCCAACTATAGGGCTTTCAAAAGAAAGTCTGTGGAAAGATATCAATATAAGTGACTTTTCTCCATTTTAAACAATAGACTTTTTAGAATTTTTCACATTTGCATTTTAAAGACATCAAGAAAAATAAAAGTGTGCAGATCCCAAATCAAGTTAGGTACACTTTATTCTGTGCCTACCAGTGGTGGCTGAGGAGCTGAAAAGTGGTTGTTAAGGAGCAGGTTTTTGCAAAAGACCCGTCGTGTATTATACATTTGACAGACTGTGTCTACATGTAGACTCGGAGCTGAAGACGCCATCTTCTCTGGGGCCAACAGCAGGTCAGTGTTATTTAGTGGCCTTTGCTCAATAGCACGTCGGACCCAAGGGGCTCTCCCAAGCTGGGGCTTTGCAGGTGGCAAAACCAAATAAACGGACTCTGTGCGAGGTGAGAATTCTTGCCCAGATTCTTTAGGCTGTCAAGCCTGTCATTCAGGTGGTGGGGGGCATTTGCTGGTATGACTCCAAGTCCAAGTCTCAGCAAGCGACTTGCAGAGTTTGCGTGTACGGCCTGCCAGCTCTGGTCAGTGTCACCAACACCTCGGTTTCATCCTGACAGCAAGCCATCAGCACAAAGAATGCCACACAAACCAGGCCCTGATGCTAATTGTCCCCCTTTCAGTTCTTTAAGACCTCGACTGCCCTGGTCTAAGCATGAACATGTGCATATGCTCCAATTTATCTAATTGTGGATATATTAGCTTTTTTTTTTTCCTTCCCAGATGGTGATGAGAAAAAGGGCAACCGTTAAGACTCAATCACCCAAGTTAATATGGTGTCTCTTCCCCCATAGGTCAGGCTGGCTGTAAATACATTGGGAACAATTTGGAGCTCTGTGTGTGCTGGGAATGGGGTGGGGGGCGGGGGGTGGGCGGGCAATGGTTTTTGCTAGCTGTGGGGGAGGGGCTGGTCTGGGAGTCCAATTTTCAGGGAAAACTCACCCAGCTCCTGTCAACTGAAAGAAACGTTTCACGCACATGGTGGGTCAGAATGTTATTTTTATAATATAAACCACCTGGCCTCCTCCTCCTTTACCTCTGCTGCAAACGCTATTCTACACACATACCTAGACCCAGGTCCCTGGCAACTATTACAAAACCATGTTGTGCTTGGCTCCTGGAGGTTTTTTTTCTTTTCCCTTTTTTCTTTTCTTCTTATTCTTTTTTTTCAAGTTAAGGTGAAGACAAGATGGATTGATCAGAGCTCAAAGTTTTGGTTTATTTTTACAGTTGCTTTGATGTAAAAGGACTTGGCTCTGATTGTGTGGAGAGAGATGCAGGGATGGAGTGGGGAAAGGTGAAGTCAGCCTTTCTTCCTCACTCAGCAACTCCTAAGACTGTGAGCATCTTCCTCAAGTTTAACAGCAAAGGCTGGGGATCGTCCCTCTGGAGATTGTCCCGAGTCGATTTACCTGGAGCCTTTCCCCAAGCACTATCTTTCACTATATGTGGAGGTTCTATTAGGAACAGCAATAACTATCTCTGTTCACTTTGCTTGATGAAAAGTCAGCAAAGAGTTCTGGGTGATAACCAGGTCTCATTAAAACAATACTCACTTCCAGTTTCACAGGCAAGCCATTAAAGCCTGGATCATTAGCTGACATATGACTTTCAAATGGGAAGGGGTTTTAACTAATCTTCCTATCTTTGAGTCTCATTAGTTGCCAAACAGGATGCTTTCCTGTGGAGATTTCTACCAGGAAATACCTCCTTTAGAAGTTAAGTTACATTGCATAGCACGTCGTGCGTCTGCGTCAAGGTATACACATCCAGTGACAAAGAAGAGGTCGTGGCTGATTTCAGACAGTAATAGTTGACATTAAAACAGAATTAGTGCAAGGCAGTAGTCTCAATTTCATGGCAGGAACTAAATCTTTCTTTGGAGCATGGAATGTTAAGGCTAGGCCTTATTTAATAATCAGTAAAAAGAGAACATTACAATTCCATTTAGCCATGACTATGAATTAATCAAATTTTGTCCTAGTCCTTCTCTCTTGGGAAAAAACTTAATTTTATAAACTTAGTTCATTGTGATCTAATACTTTAGAACAAAAATAAGAATCATGCAACCTATGAAAGTCTAAAATATGTTTTATATCTGATAGTAAAGTGCGTTTATTGCCTTAAAAATGTTGTTGTTCAGTTGCTGTCATGTCGAACTCTATGCGACCCCATGGACTGCAGCATGCCAGGCTTCCTGTTCTTCACTATCTCCCAGAGTTTGCCCAAACTCATGCTTATTCAGTCACTGATGTCATCCAACCATCTCATTCTCTGTTGCCCTCTTCTCCTCTGCCCTCAATCTTTCCCAGCATCAGGGTTTTTTTTTTTTTTCCCCAATGAGTCAGCTTTTCACATCACATGGCCAAAGTATTGAAGCTTCAGCATCAGTCCTTCCAATGAATATTCAGGGTTGATTTCCTTTAGGGATTGACTGGTTTGATCTCCTTCCTGTCCAAGAGACTCTCAAGAGTCTTCTCCAGCATCAGTTTGAAAGCATCAACTCTTTGGCGCTCAGCCTTCTTTATGGGTGGTGGCATGGAGTCAAGCACATGTTCTAGAGTCAGAGGAGGACTTGAATCCTAGTCCTGCTGATGTAGAAGTGTGCTTTTAGGTGCTCCTTTCACTCTTTTTGAGCCTTAATTTCATCATATATACTTTTGGGGAGGGGTGTGGACTAGAGATACTATAGCCCTAAAAGTAACTAAAACAAATGAAACATACCTATCCTTCTTTTGGGTAGTATGTACCTTGGAAAAGTAGTTTTTCCAGGTGACTGGCTGTAGAAGAGTAGTCTTTCCAGGCAAAGGCTTTGGTGTGAAAACCAACTAGCATAAAGATGGAAGGCCTCTCAGAGACAGTGCTTTGGAAGAAACTCATCTGCTCTGAGTGTTTTCCCACTTACTTCTCCCAACTGTGTGACCTTGCTACACGTGCCATATACCGGTTGAAAATGAAAAGAAAAGAAAAAAATCAATCAACATATTTTTATAGAAATATTAAATGTTTCAATTTTATATGGTGCTTGGCATGATACAAAAAGCCCAAGTACCACAAAATAGGTTAAAAAAAGTATGGTACCGTAATGAATTAGTGTTCTAAACGTCAAATAAATTAAACTATCACATCAATGTTTTAGCCAGGGGATATATTTTTTATACGATCAAAACTCATATACATAAATAATCACATGGTGTAGTATTATACTCAAAAGAGTTTTTACTTTTTATTCCAAATAAGAATAAAATGCACTAACCCAAATCATTCTAGCAGACTATAGGGAAGCCTATGTCACTGGCTTGAAAACAAAAACTTGAATCACAAAACTTTTAATCAAAATATAAAATAAGAGAAAATACTCAATTAAGTTCCCCCTTTTGGATTTGGAAACAAAAACAGCTGCTGAAACAATGAGTGGCTTTCCTTCTGAGTTCATCAAGAGGGGAGCCAGACGTTGAGCTGATGGCTCTTGTGTTGCTCTTATTGTAAAAAATGGAAATTATTGCAAGTTTTCATGGTCATGATATGTGGCTAGGGAAGGATTAACTGCCTAGACAAAAATGGCATGGAGAGAATACATCCAAAATGCATGAATTCATACTCAATGCCTGCAGTATTAGAAGACAGTTTCTTTTATAAAAGACAATAAGCACTAATGTGTTTCAGTATAACTTTCTAAAAGAAAATAGTTGAGTAACAATAGATTGTTCTTTTTATTGTTTAGAAATCAAAAACAACTCATATTTTCACTTCTCTTTTTCTATACCAAAGTCGTTTATGAAGACATGGTTAAAAGACAGATTTATGGTTGATTTATCTCCCTCTGGCTCTGTTTTTTAGGGGGTTGTGGCATAAAAACTAACTGAAAATTCTTCAATTAGTCTTCTTGGACACAAGCCTCCCATTTACTTCAGTGGGAGGTTTCTTTTCATAAAACCAGTGGTTTGTGTCCACCAGAGCCTTTTGACTGCTTTCCTTTGATTAATCAGAAGACTAAGCTCAGTCTGAATACCGCTTTTCTAAAGAATGAATGGGCGTAATCTCTTAGAGCTTTCATGAACCAGAAGGATTAATCCTGCAATCCAGCCCCATACTCCACTTCAAGTATTTTCAATTACTTGGCACCATTGGAAGTGACGTCCATGGCTCAGTAAGAAGGCTACTGCTGGCATAATGATTTCTCCATGTCCCAGCACATGGTCTTGGCGTTAATAATCCACAGTGAAATGATTTGCAATGCACAAGGGTGACATTTGATTATGTGAGAGGCATTGCAGGAATGAGCATGTAGGCTCTCACAGACCAACTGCTGGCAAAAATATGATGAAATGTTATGTGGTGAAAATAGCATTTAAGATGGTCTCTGAAGAACCAAGAAAAGTGTACGGACATTGGTTTTGGAGAAATTTTCTTTTTCTCTTTTTTCCTTCCTGGTTTTCCTTTCTCAAATCACATTTTTGGGAGCCAAATGGGTTAAGATTTGGCAGCCAATCACCCAAGCACATTTTCAAAACATATTTGATTCAGGAAATTCTGGATCTTTTAAAGCAAGGATGTTAACAATCCTCCTGAGAACCTTAAAATATGATGGTTTAAACATAAGGAAAAGGAAACCCTGAAATGATCAGAGAAATCACCAAGAGGCCACCTTGCTGAAGAGTTCAGTTTTTAAAATTTTGTTTCCTATTTTTTCGAGACCACAAGGAAGATGGTAAATTTACTACATATGGAAAGTCTTACCATTTGGGATAGAAATTTATGGGATGATTGGGAAATTCATAGTTCTCAAGGCAGCAAATACAAAAACAAAACATTAAAATTTCTTAGACTTACATCCTCTAGATCTATTCACAGATCTGTCAAATGTATTATATTCTAAGTACATTATAATAAATGTAGTTATTACATATGAACAAACATAACACATCCCTGGGTGTGAGTATGGCCAAATATTGGTTATGTGAGATTGTGGGTGGAGGAAAAGTTACTTTGCATAAATGAAAGTCAGAGAGAATTAGAAGGCTTTTTCTTAAATCAATAAGTTAAAATTAATCCATTTTACAAACTAATCACAGACAGGAACACAATGATATCAGCTGATTTTAATGTTACTGATTTTTCCTTCCTAGCCCACCATCTTGCAGAGTTAGGTGAAATACCTTAGTTGATGTATTATGTTGTATATAGTAGTATATACTGTTTTGTATATCAGTCAATAGTGATAATATTCTAAAAAAGGACAAATATAAACTTCATTGATTTTTTTGATTTGTTATTCATCATTTAGTTATTCATTCAGCTTCCCTGGTGGTTCAAATGGTAAAGAATCTGCCTGCAATGCAGGAGACCTGAATTTGATTCCTGGGTTGGGAAGAGTCCCTGGAGAAGGGAATAGCTACCCACTCCAGTATTCTTGTCTGGAGAATTCCATGGACAGGGGAGCCTGGTTGGGCTACAGTTTATGAGGTTGCAAAGAGTCAGACACGACTGAGCAACTATCACTTTTTTCCTTTTCAATAACATTTATTAGGCACTTACTATATGCAAAACATAGTACTTGACATTTTAGATATAAGGATAGAGACTCTGTCCCTGGGGCACTTACGTTGTATTCTAGAGACCGAACATGCACATAAGTAGCTGTTGTTGCTGTTTGGTCACTAAGTCATGTCCCACTCCTTTGTGACCCTATAGGTTGTAGCCCACCAGGCTCCTCTGTCCATGGGATTTTCCAGGCAAGAACACTGGAGTGGGTTGCCATTTCCTTCTCCAGGGGATCTTCCTGACCCAGGGATTGAACTCAAGTCTCCTGCATTGTAGGCAGATTCTCTACCGCTGAGCCTACAGGGAAGCCCCATAAGTAGCGTAAGGTAAAAAAACATTAAATACTAGAAGAGAAACAAGGATAACTGCTTTGGAAAATCAGAGGAGGTAGAGACTTCTAATAGGAAGATTCAGGGAAAATTCATGGAGAATGTGCTATCTGAGTGAAGTCTGGGAAGGCAGGCAGGGTTTAGACATGAAGAGAAGGTGGCGATAGAACTTCATAAGTAGGTCACACTCACAAATGTCTTTCTTATTTATCTTTTCAAAGATACAGTTTTTGATTTTGTTGACCAGGTTTGCCAGTTTGGGCCCTATTTTATATCAGATCCCCCAAAGGTATCCTACATATAAATCCAATCTACCTTAAAAGAAATCAAAATCCCCACAAACAGTGAAATCAATGACGAAAGTCCTTTGATCCATGAACAGAATGCTGTCCCTAAGTCTCATGCAGTCACAGAGCTGTGTAACTTTTGTTATGAACTTGCTTGGAATATAGTGGGCCATTTCAATATGAAAATCTGTGCTGCTTTAAGTCAAAGAAATTTTCTTTGTATTTCTTTGTATTAATACAAATTCTTCTTTGTATTTATTTCTTAGTATTTGTTTCGTCCCCTTATTTCCTTTGTCTCTTTCTAGAACTCTTATTGGGAGAAGGCAATGGCACCCCACTCTAGTACTCTTGCCTGGCAAATCTCATGGATGGAGGAGCCTGGTGGGCTGCCATCTATGGGGTTGCACAGAGTCGGACATGACTGAAGTGACTTAGCAGTAGCAGAACTCTTATTAGATGAATGTTTACCTCCAGGATTAGTCCCACGTTTCCTGTCCTGTCTTTTTCCATCTCTTTGTCTTTTTGCTCTAAGTTCCAGAAAATTTACTTTGTTATTTAGTTTTTACTTTGTTATCCTTTATCAGTTTGTCTGTGATCTATGTCTCAGTTCAGTTCAGTTCAGTCGCTCAGTCGTGTCCGACTCTTCGTGACCCCATGAATCGCAGCACGCCAGGCCTCCCTGTCCGTCACCAACTCCCGGAGTTCACCCAGACTCACATCCATGAAGTCAGTGATGCCATCCAGCCATCTCATCCTCCATCATCCCCTTCTCCTCCTGCCCCCAATCCCTCCCAACATCAGAGTCCTCTCCACTGAGTCAACTCTTCGCATGAGGTGGCCAAAGTACTGGAGTTTCAGCTTTAGCATCATTCCTTCCAAAGAAATTCCAGGGCTGATCTCCTTCAGAATGGACTGGTTGGATCTCCTTGCAGTCCAAGGGACTCTCAAGAGTTTTCTCCAACACCACAGTTCAAAGGCATCAATTCTTCGGCGCTCAGCCTTCTTCACAGTCCAACTCTCAGATCCATACATGACCACGGGAAAAACCATAGCCTTGACTAGATGAACCTTTGTTGGCAAAGTAATGTCTCTGCTTTTGAATATGCTATCTAGGTTGGTCATAACTTTCCTTCCAAGGAGTAAGCATCTTTTAATTTCGTGGCTGCAGTCACCATCTGCAGTGATTTTGGAGCCCCCAAAAATAAAGTCTGACTATGTCTACTTATCTATTTACTCACTTTTTTATTTTATTGTTCCAATCTGGCAATGACATTTTAAATTTCCTGTTTTCCTGCTTGCTTCTTTTTTCATAGCTACTTTAGGGATATTTATCTTTTCATAATTTTCTGAAGATACTTTTTGTAATACTCTTTTAGGTACTCTGCTGTTTGAATTGTTTCTGTTCTTTTATTTGTTTGCCTTTTTTCTTTTGCTTTTCTTCAAATGTTTGGTGATCTTTAGATTTTGACATTCGTGGACAAAAAAATAAAACCCAGATTATTTAAGCAGCTGGCAAGACCTTGCTCTGTGGCTGAGTAGGTCTGTTTTCTTAGGAGGCCTCCCCTGAATGGAAGTCTGATGCAAGCTCTGTATGAGTGGGCAGCCTTCACCTTGAATGCTCAGCGATGGACCCGCAGACTCACAAGGATTAGAGAATCCTCTTCTCAGTCGCTGCCTTTCTTTCCCCTCCCCTGTCCCTCATTCATGCCTAAGTGTCTAGGGTTACATCAAGTTCTGTTCTAAAGCTTCTAGACCACTTTCAAATCATCCTCATCAGGCAATTCACTTTCACTAGTCAGATGTAAAAATCTACTGCTGACCACAGCTCAGGGCAGAAGAAGGCAAGACCCCACTGGCTGGCAGTGTCCGAAGTTTTGAAAGCAATTCTTTAAAATTACCCCATGCTACTGTCAGAGTAAGTCTTCTGAAACATGTTTGAATATATCTTGCACCTGCTCAGAATCTTTCAAGGGTTTTGATTTTATATAGAATAAAACCTATTCTTCATTGCGAAGCATGAAGACACTTACAGCTTGATGTGAGAGCCTAACCATCTACCATTTCATTGCCACAGACACACTTAGGCTCCTCACATTCCGAAAATGCCTGTGGTTCTCTCATTCCATGCCTGTGTACACTCTGTTCGCTAGGCTGAGAATGTCATCTTGCCTTCACCAATTGGCAAAGACACCCTCAATTGCACATCTCCGTTTGTGATTGCTTCCTGTGAATTCTTTTTTGACTTTCCCTAGGCAGACATAGGGTTGTGGGTCTATTTATTAAACTACATCTTCCCTTCACTCCACAAAGGATTTGAAATAATATAAAACAGATACATGGTAACCGGATGAAATAAAATGAGTGAGGCACACTGAGTTCAAAGGGAGAGTAAAAGTAGAAATATAAATAATATCAAGTATGTGATTAGTCCTAAAAATTACATGATGCAGAGTTTTATAGATTTATACTACAAACAGATACACTGAAATCTTGCCTCTGAACTTCTTAGTTGTCAAAACTAAGAGGGGAAGTTGAGTTCTTCTGAGTTTCACATTGTCCATAAACTACAATTGAGGCATTTTTGCCAGCTATCGAAAATTAAGAAAGTTCACTGCACCAAAGGGCTATTTACAAAAGTAATTGGTAAACTGAGAAGTTCTTACCTTTATGCCTTCATTGACCCTTGAATATAATGATGTAATTACTATAACTTTTTTTATACATTTCTTTCCTCCAAGTATGGACCATATATCCTCATTACTTGGCCCAGTGCTTGGTATTTCCTAGTCACTCAATGAGTATTTGTTGCACACACTGGATAATCTGATGCTGATTGTTTGTACAAACCATCTAGGGGTACAGCTAGAAATGTATCATCATTTATACCCCTTTCATAAACATAATAAAGAATTAACCAACTGGAAGAATCTTTATACTAATGATCAGAACAATACTTAGAATACCTCTATAACCAGATAAACACGTTGCATGTATATCTCATATGACTCCCAACCAACCGCATGGGTACTACTCCCTATCTCAAAGTCAGGGAAATACATAAGCGTTTCCCCAAGGTCTACAGGTATTCAGAACAGAACTTGGGATTAGCACAGGTGCCTTGAACCCAGCCCTGTGACTCTCAGCCTTTGCTGTAGGTTCATGCTCTGGTGTGTAGTAGATTGATTACTATTTGATTACAAATTTCATGAACGTGAAGATTTCCTACTGATGGAAAGGCCCTGATGGAAGGACTTTGCCCAAGTTCCTTTGTTCTCTAAGGCTTATTCCAAAATGTTTGAGGGAAAAGGGAGCAGCTATCAGGCAAAAAAATGCTATAAAATTCATTTTCCACAAAGCAATATCAGGGGATAGCACCCTAATTAAAAACTACTCAATTTAAAAGCCAGAACCTCTGACCAATTTTTCTCTTATGTAATGGCATATGGCACAACTTTTTTTTCATTACAACCAAGAAAACTTAACGATGTTACCATTTTATAAAAAGGCTTACTCTATGTTATCTCCATCAACTTTCACTGATCAGTTTATGGTTTCTTACCTGAAAATTGCCAAAACAGCTTCCTCCTGGGAGGGTCACATAACTCACGTAGGGTGGCCCAGGAGATGGCAGCGACTCGTAGACCACCACACCTTCACTTGGGAACGCAGCCCTCCGCTGCTGCTTGCTTTCCCAAAATTCCTGTAACATCGACACAACATTCACTGAAAAAGACAAGAAAAATAATCAGTAATTAAGGGTGGATATAACCCTGGCAAAAACAATATTTTATTTGTGGGTTGGATCATGTAACATGTCATTTCCAGTGTAAGGAAAACAGAGTATGTGTATGTTCTGGTGGGGTGGGGGTGGAGTCCTTTCAGTTGTGAAAGAGGCAAATACTATTTAGCACAAAATTGTTTAATTTTTCATGAGCATGGCTGAAGGGGTTTGGCACCATAATTCTAATGACATTGCAGTCTGTTACAATTACAATTTAATTTTTGATATCAAATTAAAAATCTCTTCCTTCTTTGACAATTTTCCTTAAAAATTCTGTCCAGAGCTATGATTATCCATGAATCCCATTTCTCATAGATCCTTAGACCTGCAAAGGGAAAGCTAAATTCAAAGGTAAAAATACAAGCAATGAAACTTTCATTGGAACTCACCTATATTAAGATTTAAGAGGAGAAAAGCAGAGAGAAGAAAACTCTTTCATGCTCCTCTCCACCCTAATCTAAAAGAGAATGAAAGCAATTGTGTAATATGCAAGAGGCTGGGGGCGGGGAAACAAACTCTGAGTGAAACTAATAACATGGAAACCTTGTTAAGGACCAGGTCTGTTAGATGACTTCAGAAAACATAGTAATGGCCACAGCCATGTGTTTTGGATTAAATGACCTGTGATAGCCTGCAGAAGTTCCAGATCAAATTAGGTTGGTTTGTTTATCCTCTACTGCAAATTGAATTGTGGAAATTAACAAGGATAATAGAATTGTAGAGGCAAAGGAGACCCTATAGGTCACGCAGGCGAAACTGCTCCATGCCTGAATTCCTTGCACAGCTCCACTGACAGCTGCTCATCTGCCCTGATTCTGAACATGTGGAAGGACCTGGTCCTTGGCACATTGTAAGGTGGACCGTCTCAAATGCTAATGGTTTTAACTATAAAAAGGTCCTTTTGGGGAGTGAGCTGAAATCTGCATTCCTATAATGTTCCTGCAAGTGGGCTATTTCTCATTTCTGGGACTCTGACCTCAGAGAAGTGAATCCCCATCTTCACAAGAAAACCCACTACGTACTTGAAGGTGGCATAGGAAATATGTTGTTTTTGCCTACCTGGCACTTGCTTTTCCTCTTTGTAGGAAAAGCCTAAAAGCTTTCTTTAAAGGACCACCCTTCTTTCAATCATGTCTTCTCCAGGGCTGAAGGATGGACATTACCTCAAAGTCAAGTCACTTAGGGTCAATAATTTTTGTTGGGGCTAGTGGAAGACTGGATTCTCCTTTTTCACTAGATTGTTGAGGGTGTGGGAGAGAAGTGTGGTGCTGCCCAAGCAAGGGGGAATCACGGCTGAAAAGAAAGCCAGCATAGAGAAGGGCAGAACCAAGAGACAGGGAAAGAAAAACAGTTCTCATGTCACAGTTTGAGCTCCTGAACCAACACACCTGCTTTTTCCTTAAGCCATTTTGAATTGGTGTCTCTCACTTGTATATGAAAGCGGACTAATGTAGAAAGCTCTCAGGTTTCCTCAAGTTCTAGATTAAATAGCTTTTTTCTTTCAAACATTCTTTGTGTAGTATGGTGTCTAGGCCCTTTGACATCCTCCTGATATATTCCTGAATATATGTGCTCCAAATGTAGGGCTTTGCTATTTTGCAGGAAATTAGGAGAGTCACAGTTTGATCTAGAGGCAAAAATATTTCACAACCACCTTCTAAGCTGTTGAATAGAGCACCTGGCTCTTTTACTTCATTCTTAGGTCACTGATCAGCTTCCAGTTTACAGGGCATAGTTCAGGAAAATTATCGAGATGCCTAAGGAATTGGATGTCTGTATATATTTAAGAACTGCAGTTTTTAGTATTTAAGATGTGTTTTGGGAAATAAACTGGGAAATATAAGACTGTCAGGGGGGATAATTGAATTAACCAATAAAATGTATGCTGATTGGTCAAGGTGAGCTTGGTAATTACAGACATTTTTCATTCATTCAAAAATATTTGAAGTGATATTTTCTACCAGTTGACGTCACTCAGAATAGAACTTTTATTTCCTAAATTGTATTTCTGCTCCCTATCTTTCACTCCCTCCCATGTCCAGGAAAACAAGTATTTTTTGAGCCAGCTGATCTGTCTTTCTACTTGTAGGTGACCTCCAGAATTCAGCAGTGATGTCTTGAAGATTAAAGCAGTGATGTCTTGAAGCCTAAAACCAAAACCAGCGGTCTGTTGCTCTGATAGTCAGCAAGGGCCATTAGGCTGCTATTTTAAGTTAGTTCATTGCTGAATGATGTTCAGCTAAGACCTGGAGTAAGTAGATGAAGACTCATACTTATCTAGGTAAAATGAACACAAGAATTTTGGCATGTAAAACTGTGTGGATTAGAGTTCAAAGTACATCCTAAGTAAAATTTATGGAGGAATAAATGTAGCAGTTTTCAGATCTTTTATTCTGCAACTTTGAAGGATTTCTTTGATGGTCTTATGTATGTCATCACCTCTGAAGAGTGCAACATATGTCATGCACACACACAACTCATCTTTCTATCTCTATCTCCTCTTGTCGACTGGAAAACCAGATGAATGGAGTGCAGAGGGAAGAGGGCCAGCTTGTTGTTTGGAATTCCCAAGATCAGCATATCTGAAGATGCTTTATTTATGAAACACACGCTTCTTTATTTTTTTGAAGTAGTAACAACAAAGTTCACCGACAGCGTCAAAGAGAACGCTAACAAAGGGTCAAGTCTGCTGAAGAAACCACCCAAACTTGAGGAAAGGCCTCATGGCCAGTTTAGACTCCAGCAGCAGCTGCACCTTCATGGACCAGCCAATGATCCTGACTTTCTCGTTACAAACTTAGGCCACCGAGCATGCAATATCTCTCCTCACATCTAGGGACCCATCTGTGCCTGTGCTCAGGTCCACCTTACTTCCTTCAGTCTCACATGAATTTGTGTCGCTTCTACTCGGCATTGTTCTAATAGTCATTCTCTTGACCTTCTATTTTTAAATGTTTCTTCTCCTCCCTGCTTCTCAGCAGCCATATGTATGCCCAAGACAACAATAAATGAATAATCAATCAAAAGAAGTACTCGGCCTTGGGACTACTTTTGGTTACTAGTTATTAAAATTTTCTCAATATAGCCCAAGCTGCTGGAAAGAATATTCTGTATTACTCTCTCTGCTTCTCTATCTTCCATTCATTTTTAACTCACCACAGTCTGGCGTTCTGCTACATTAAGCTTCTGAAACGACTCTGGCAAATGTCACTAATTCTAACTTTCAGTCCATATTTATTTGACCTCTAGCTGCATTTGACACAGCTGATAAATTTCTTCTAGAAACTTTCATATCCCTGGCCTTTTTTGACTGTATTCTCCCTGTTTCTATCGTTTCTTCTGAGTCGTTCCTATGGGTCTCTCTTCCTCTGCTCACCCTTCACGGTGTTTTGCATGAGAGTCTTGTCTTCGCCTTTTCTTGCTTCACTCTGTTGCTCTTGAATGACAGAAACTATTTCTATTCATCCATCTACCATAATATATGCCAGTGGTTACATTCTCCTGTAACTTCAGCATTGTTAACAGATCTTTCCGTTTTTTTGTTGCTTAAATTCAACATATTGCTCAAACTCAACCCATTTGCTTTTCCATAAACTCTTTTCCTGAGCCACTTAAAAAGTGGTATTATCATCTACCCAGTCACACAAATCAGAAAACTGACAGGAACTTTCAACTTAATTTCCCCTTTCCAGACCTAATAAGTGCTAGAGTTCTTCACTTCCATATCCCGATGTCTCTAATCACCGCTTCCTCTCCTTTAATATTGCCATTGCTTCATGGGTTCACATCTCACCGTATATACTGCAGTACCCTTCTGACTCCAGCCACCCCCCATCTAACCCATCCCCAGTGGTTCCCAGGTAATCTTTCTGAATGTCATGGTTGATTAAATCACTCCCATCTTAAAATCCTTCTGTGAGTTCCTCATTACCTGCAGAGCAAATAACTCCTTGGTAAGTCATAGAAGGCCCTATATCTTGATTCTCTTTCTCATTCCAAACTTCTCTCCTCAAATCACACCCCAGGCCCCCCTCTCTCTCAGGCTTTTTATGCTACTAGCAAGCCCCTTACTTCTGTTTGCCCTCTTGAATGCCTTTCCATTCTCTGTCATCTTCCTGGCTGGCACCTACTCATTTTTTTTTTAAGATCTGCCTCCAGCAATAGCTTCTTAAAAATGAAAACAAACCCAAAATAATCTCTAAACCCTTCCCCTGGAAATTGTAGTTCTCTGAGAGATAGCATGGATATTATTTGGGGACTTGTTAGAAATGCAGGGTCTCAGGCCCCACTCCAGACCTACTGAACCGGAGTCTACATTTTTAACAAGATTCTCAGGCAATCTGACGCACATTAAAGTTGGAGAAGCCTTGGGTAAGGTAGGAAGAAGTTGCTCTTCTCGTCTCCCTTATCACGTGCCTATTATATGCCAGGTATTAGGCATTTTCTCATTTAATTCTTACAACACCTTCTAGAAATAGGTATTATCATCCACAACTTAGAGATATGAAGTTAAAAGATGCTCAGGGTACAGTCCAGTCACACAGCTATTAACTCTCAGCCTTGGGATTTTTAACTTAGTTTGGTCTGGATGTATAGTCTTCCTCTTTGCTCATTCTGAGCCACTCCTAATTATAATGGAATTTAAGTTGTTTTCATGCGTGTCTACATCTATCAGGAGGATTTTAGAAGCATAATAAATGTTGGTTGAACAGCTGATGCCATGAAAGTTATGCAAGATGTGCTGCCTTTGTGAAGTTGTTGGTAGGGAAAGTGTAGGGGACCCTGCACAAGAATTACCTCACCTACCATTTTCGATGGGCCATTTTTCTGATGCTTGTCTTTGGCAGTCAAACAAAGCAAAGGGTTCATATTTGTATTTCTCCATGCACATGATTCGACACATTTCCAGCTTGGAATTGTCACAGTGAATGTCAGTCTGTGTCATGTGAACAGGTGTCCTGATCAACCTTCAGCCAATACTCTGCTCTGGCTAAAAGCAACACTGTAAACCCCCAACAGTCACGGGCTTCAGAAGGGGCTGTGATTAAGTCTCACATTCCAGTCCCTCCTTTCAAGGAAAAATGACTAAAGATGAGACCACAAGAGGAACAACAGCAAATGACAAAAGACTGAGGAAGGCCTTGGAACCGGCTTCCTGGGAAGAGGGGCATGAACACAAGTCAAGGTCAAGTCTCTCTGCCTGGTTGTGCCTTCTCCCTGGGGGTCAGGGGCCTATAGTCTGGAACACATACTTTTCTGGCTATGCATTATTTCTCCCAAAGTTTAGTGAAATTCTTTTTGAAGAGTTTCTACATTGTTTGAATGGACACTAAAGGAAAAGGGCTTTTATTCATAAGCCAGGACAAGATACACTAATCATTCACGGGGAGTCTTGACACCAGACAGGAGAGAGGCAGTGAATCCTGAGCTGGAGATCCAGAGAAATCAGATGGGTAACAAGCTGGCTGATGCTGGAGTCAGGACAAGTTGAGCGACCCTCCAACTTCAGGGTTTAACACTCATAGGCCATACATAGGTCTTACCTTTGATGAGGCTACTGATGTTTAACTGGAAAAATTACTATACAGAAATAGAATATCAAATGGCTGACGCTAGGGGTATGAGAAGAAGTGGAAGGAGAGAGAATTGTTGGGGAGATCCTAGGAATGAGAGCATGAAATCCAGTTCCTTTTTGTAACTACTATCAGATTATAATATCTGAGAGTTAAAAAAACAAAAACAAAAACAAATTAACCCCTGAGTTGACTTTGCACATCAGATTTTTTAATCACACTCCATTGCTCCACATTGCTTTCTCAGATGCATATAATAGACCCTGTTCTGGACTAAATATTTGTGTCTCTCACACATTCATATGCTGAAGCCCTAACTCACAATATGATGTTATTAGAAGGTGGGGACTCAGGGAGATAGTCAGGTTTAGATGAGGTTATGAGGGTTGAAGTGAAGTGAAGTCGCTCAGTCGTGTCCTACTCTTTGCGACCCCACGGACTGTAGCACACCACGTTCCTCCATCCATGGGATTTTCCAGGCAAGAGTACTGGAGTGGGTTGCCATTTCCTTCTCCAGAGGATCTTCCCGACCCAGGGATTGAACCCAGGTCTCCCACATTGTAGGTAGATGCTTTACCATCTGAGCCACAAGGGAAGTCCTTATGAGGGTTAGATGTAACCTTATGAGGTTAGATGTAAACTAATAGCTCAGCTGGTAAAGAACACACCTGTAATGCAGGAGACCCCGGTTCGATTCCTGGGTCTGGAAGATCCCCTGGAGAAGGGATAGGCTACGCACTCCAGTATTCTTGGGCTTTCCTTGTGGCTCAGCTGAAAAAGAATCCGCCTGCAATGTGGTAGACCTGGGTTTGATCCCTGGGTTGGGAAGATCCCCTGGAGAAGGGAAAGGCTACCCACTCCAGTGTTCTGACCTGGAGAATTCCATGGACCATACCGTCCATGGGGTTGCAAAGATCTTCATGGCAAATAGATGGAGAAACTGGAAACAGTGACAGACTTTATTTTGGGGGGCTCCAAAATCACTGCAGATGGTGACTGCAGCCATGAAATTAAAAGACGCTTACTCCTTGGAAGGAAAGTTATGACCAACCTAGGCAGCATATTAAAAAGCAAAGACATAAAAAAAAAAAAAATAAAAATAAAAATAAAAAGCAAAGACATTACTTTGCCAAGGCTGTGGTTTTTCCAGTAGTCATGTATGGATGTGAGAGTTGGACTATAAATAAAGCTGAGCACGGAAGAATTGAAGCTTTTGAACTGTGGTGTTGGAGAAGACTCTTGGGAGTCCCTTGGACTGCAAGGAGATCCAACCAGTCCATCCTAAAGGAGATCAGTCCTGGGTGCTCATTGGAAGGACTGATGTTGAAGCTGCAACTCCAGTACTTTGGCCACCTGATGCAAAGAGCTGATTCATTTGAAAAGACCCTGATGCTGGAAAAGATTGAAGGCAGGAGGAGAAGGGGACGACAGAGGATGAGATGGTTGGATGGCATCACCGACTCAATGGACATGAGTTTGAATAAGTTCCAGGAGTTGGTGATGGACAGGGAGGCCTGGTGTGCTGCAGTCCATGGGCTCGCAAAGAGTCAGACACGACTGAGCAACTGAACTGAACTGATGAGGGTTAGAGCCCCACGATGGGACTGGTATCTTTATAAGAGTAGAAGGAGACACCACAGCTTCCTCTCTCAGCCTTGTGAGGACACAGCAAGAAGGCAGCCATTTGTAAACCGGGAAGAGGGCTCTCACCAAAACGCTGATTCTGCCAGCAACTTTATCTTGGATCTGTGAGAAATACCATTACATTTCTGTTGTTTAAGCCACCCACTCTGTGGTATTTTGTTCCAGCAGCCCAAGCTGACTAAAACAAACCTCTTTAGAGGTTTTGAATACTTTCCTATCAATAAGAAGACAATTTGCTATGCAGCTGATGGGCATTATTGTGGGTACTTTCTTTCTCACTGTGTTTTGAAATTTGAACACGAGAGTCTCCAGAGGAGTGACTAGATCTCCAAGTAAGTCTTTCGTTAAGTGAGGTTTCCCCCTTCCTCCAGCTTTCTTTCTGAGCATAAAGTTCAGCATTAAAGCTTCACAGAAGGCACTTGACCAATGAAGACATCCAGCAATGTGGAACACCTTAACCGTCCAACCTTTGACCCTTCCTAGCAGAAAGCCTCCATTAGCTTCAGCAAAGGCAGTGACTTCACTTGCCCTTGAACACATACTGCACGGTTTTCCCCCCTGTGCTTTGGTTCAAGTCCTCCTTCCTACCCTGAGTGTTGTTTCTGCCTCTCCTTTCTAGCCATCCAATTTACTCTCAAATTTCAGAGGAAATGCCACCTCCTCCATCATGCCTTACTGCCTGATTCCAGCCCACATGAATGGCCTTTCCTGTGCTCTTATTCCATCAGTGGCCCAGTGTCTTAGCACTTAATCTCCTATAAAGCATGCTAACAAAATGGATGTGGTGCTCCTGGCTAAATTTATCAAGTCAGATTTGGCTGGGCTTACTTCTGGCCAGAGGAATGAAATGCCTTGGGATAACAATTCATCTTATAGAGAACAGTTGTATGTTATTTACCTAACAGCAGATTGTGATTCCAGAGGACAGGAACTCCGGTTCATTCTTCTCTGTATCCTCCTTGGTATCTAGCACAGGCCTGTTCATGTAGAAGCAGTTGCTGAATTCATCTGGACTCTAAACAATACTACATATCTGAACCATGCAATTGAATGAACATACAGAAGAGAGGTGAAAGTACTCTTGGAGTACTTTTAAAGTACAATTCATGGAGAGATTAAGACTTCCTTCTAGAATAGGAGATTTCTTATAAGAACCATCATGGTGCCCACCCAGCATGGGTGTGTTGGTGGCAGCCATGTCTCAGCTGGAGATGGTTGAGCAGGTGCAGGAAGATGAACCCTGGGTAGGGTGATTGCTAGTTGCTTGCCAGCTAGGATTTTACTTTCATGATAACTAGAGCTTGTGGCTATCCTGAACAGAGATCTAAGTACTTTTGTCTTAAAGTGTCAGTTCTCCATTTATGTTGACTGCCTGGAGCATAGTGTTGAAAAGGATTTGAAAGTAGTCTCTCTGGGATCAGTGGAACAGAACACCAAAATTAAACAGCAATGAGGCCCTGGTCTATCTGGGGACCCTGACCTTGATGGCATAGAGTCAAAAAGAAAAAAAAAAACAACTCAAAATAGGCCTTTGCACATAAAGATTTACAATTTGATTGCAGAAATAATGAATTCATAATATAATTTGTTAACAAAATATTAGACTGCTACATTGTATAACAGAAATGATTTTAAGGTAATATTTAGAGCTCTAAAATTTATGGCACAATAACTAAGTTGGACTATAAAGAAAGCTGAGCACCGAAGAATTGATGCTTTTGAACTGTGGTGTTGGAGAAGACTGTTGAGAGTCCCTTGGACTGCAAGGAGATCCAACCAGTCCATCCTAAAGGAGATCAGTCCTGGGTGTTCATTGAAAGGACTGATGTTGAAGCTGAAACTCCCATACTTTGGCCACCTGATGCGAAGAACTGACTCATTTGAAAAGACCCTGATGCTGGGAAAGATTGAAGGCAGGAGGAGAAGGGGATGACAGAGGATGAGATGGCTGGATGGCATCACTGACTCAATGGACATGGGTTTGGGTGAACTCCGGGAGTTGGTGATGGACAGGGAGGCCTGGAGTGCTGCAGTCCATGGGGTCGCAAAGAGTCGGACACGACTGAACTGAACTGAACTGAACTAAGTACATTTAAGGGGAAATGTAGATAAATGTGGACTGAAAAGGACAGAAAAATTATGCAGAGGAGGAGAGTCTAAGTTGAACCTCCCCAGAAAAATGAGATTTAGACCAGGATGGGGAAGGGGGTAGAAACTAAAAAAGTGAGAGTGGCACTTGACAAAAAGAGTAGGAAAAATAGTAATGCCTCAGTGGAGGAATTGTGTGTGGGAGTGATAGGAAAGCATGCCATGAAGAAGGGGGTACGATTTGATAAGCAACACGGCAAGGGGACGTTGCCTCTTTTAATAATTGGAAATTAATTATATTGTTCCGGTGCCCCAGGCTTATGCAAGCGGGTGAGAAATGCAGGGGCACCGATTTTCTTGTCCTTTGTCTGTGAGGTGCTGTGCTGTCTGCAGAGGCTCCATTCATAAAAACAAGGGCACAGACACATGGAGAAACGTGTGGCTGCTCTTGTGCATCTGGGTGAACCCAGGAGAAGTGTTTCTCTGGTGGGAGCTTGGGCAAAAAAATCTACAAGGAGTGGGTAGGAGATGGAGCAGGCAGAGTGCTCCATACCTACTGAATGCCCCTGTTCTCTCTGTAAAAGGCAGTATTTACAGGGTTGCTGTAAAGCTTAAAATGGAAAATGCTCAGAACAGAGCTTCACGCATAGTAAGCACTAGAGGGTTAGCTATTATTTGTGGTTGGAGAAGGTGAAGGAAGAAAGGAAAGGGCATGATTATATGCTGGCACATTGCATCTTTGAAACTGACTGTTCCTAGGTTGGAAACCATATCATTAAACATTCTGAAAATAGTCTCAAGTCTGAAAATTCTCTAATTGTACACATTGGGCTATTTAATTTGTGTCTAAGATATGTGAAGAATTCAGAGATGGAAATGAGAAAACTCTTTTAATATCATTCACTGGTAAAGTCAAAGCTTCATAATAGCCAGAAAATAAAGGGAAGAAATACTACATGTCTCAAAATCTGGAAACACGGATGTTTGTCCAATTTTTCACTTTCTGATGAATGCTAATGGTAACAGACCTGCTGTTAGGAAAAACTACAGAAAGGAACTAATGCTTATTTCAAATTAATGTTAATAACTCTTATGCTTCGGGAAAGTAGAAATATTATAGTTCATTGCTCAGTTCAATTACCTAATATGAGGTAAGTCCTGACTGGAAAGACAGTCATTTGTCAGCAATAAGGGATCTTAAAAGTATGTCATAAATCTATCAGAAAAAAGAGCCCATTTTTTTATGCCTTACATGAGAAAAAATTCTAGCTGGGTAAAAATTTCCTTTGCCAAAAACTAAGACAAATTGGAAAGGCTACCATTTTAGGATAAACCAGTTAGAGGCTTTCAAGATGAGAAACATAGTTTCAAATCGATTCTCTGCCTCCAAACAGATGGATTTATGGTATGTAATGTTTTAACATAATCTTTAACTATAAATTATTCTTAGCAGGTGATATTTTTAAATAAAATGAACAGCATTTTCTGTTCTAGTAATTCAATCACATATACCTTGTTTTTGTAAATGTGATCCCCTAGTTTTGTTGAGGAGAAACAGGAAAAGGATTTCCAAATAATTTAAGGAGCAAGCTCAAGGCATCTTACCAATTTGACATTCATGCAAAATTGGGTTCCTTTAGGTCTTGTGCTTGGCTTGGCAAACACCAGGACAGTGACCAACAGAGCCAGCTGTCTAAACATTTATAACCATTCTCAGGCTCTGACAAGTTCTGATCAGGCTAACGGAATCTTGCTGACACTGCTTATGTGTCGTGTACAACATGTAAGAAACTTGGGCCATGTCTTCTTTTCTGTAGACACTCTCTCAAAGGTAGCCACAACCACACACAGATATGAGACAGCCTAGAGTCTTGCTTTGTTCCCAGCATTAGTAGCTTTCTTTTAGTTATTCTCCAAAGTCAGTGCCTAGCTCCTGCAGCAGTTGGGCAGCTGATCATATTTCTTATTTTGTTTCCTTTTTCTTTTCTTCTGATCTGGTCCCTGTTCTCCATCCTGAACACGTTTTCTAAGGGAAT
This sequence comes from Bos mutus, assembly GCF_027580195.1. Lineage (NCBI taxonomy): Eukaryota > Metazoa > Chordata > Mammalia > Artiodactyla > Bovidae > Bos > Bos mutus. The sequence continues at coordinate 27,814,727 of NC_091623.1, forward strand.
TAAATCCGTTGGGTTGTTTTACAAAATTAACCTCTTGGAAGACTCTCAAAAAAAAAAAAATTACATCATTCTTTTTGCTTTGATTTTCACCTTTAGAATTTAAAGTTGAGCTATAAATCATTTAGGGGAGAAATTGAAACAATACTTTTTTTATTGGAGGATAAGTGCTTTACAATGTTGTCTTGGTTTCTGACACACAACAACATGAATCAGTCATAATTGTATCTATCTGTCTAGTCAGACTATGGTTTTTCCTGTGGTCATGTACGGATGTGAGAGTTGGACTGTGAAGAAAGCTGAGTGCCGAAGAATTGATGCTTTTGAACTGTGGTGTTGGAGAAGACTTTTGAGAGTCCCTTGGACTGCAAGGAGATCCAACCAGTCCATTCTGAAGGAGATCAGCCCTGGGATTTCTTTGGAAGGAATGATGCTAAAGCTGAAACTCCAGTACTTTGGCCACCTCATGCGAAGAGTTGACTCATTGGAGAGGACTCTGATGCTGGGAGGGATTGGGAGGAGGAGGAGAAGGGCACGACAGAGGATGAGATGGCTGGATGGCATCACTGACTCGATGGACGTGAGTCTGAGTGAACTCCGGGAGTTGGTGATGGACAGGGAGGCCTGGCTGCGATTCATGGGGTTGCAAAGAGTCAGACACGACTGAGCAACTGAAATGAACTGAATTGATCTATCTATCTATATATATCCCCTCCCTTGTGAGCCTCCCTCCCGCCTCCTAGCTGACCCTCTAGGAGCTCCAGAGCTCCAGAGCTCCAGGCCAGGCTCCTTGTGTTAAATGAAACTTTAAAAAAAAAAAAATCTTTGGAAGTACAAGTTAACTTTTTAAGAAGGTAATTTTTTAAGAGAGAGAATATTAAGGAACAAGATGGAATCACAAAGACAAAATAAAAGGTCATTAAATATACCACCATTAAACAGCCAGAATATTGGAAATAAAAGCAAAAATAAACAAATGGGACCTAATTAACCTTAAAAGCTTCTGCACATCAAAGGAAACTATTAGCAAGGTGAAAAGACAGCCTTCATAATGGGAGAAAATAATAGCAAATGAAGCAACCGACAAACAACTAATCTCAAAAATATACAAGCAACTCCTACAGCTCAACTCCAGAAAATAAACGACCCAATCAAAAAATGGGCCAAAGAACTAAATAGACATTTCTCCAAAGAAGACATACAGATGGCTAACAAACACATGAAAAGATGCTCAACATCACTCATTATCAGAGAAATGCAAATCAAAACCACTATGAGGTACCATTTCACACCAGTCAGAATGGCTGCGATCCAAAAGTCTACAAGCAATAAATGCTGGAGAGGGTGTGGAGAAAAGGGAACCCTCTTACACTGTTGGTGGGAATGCAAACTAGTACAGCCACTATGGAGAACAGTGTGGAGATTCCTTAAAAACTGGAAATAGAACTGCCTTATGATCCAGCAACCCCACTGCTGGGCATACACACTGAGGAAACCAGAAGGGAAAGAGACACGTGTACCCCAATGTTCATCGCAGCACTGTTTATAATAGCCAAGACATGGAAGCAACCTAGATGTCCATCAGCAGATGAATGGATAAGAAAGCTGTGGTACATATACACAATGGAGTATTACTCAGCCATTAAAAAGAATACATTTGAATCAGTTCTAATGAGGTGGATGAAACTGGAGCCTATTATACAGAGTGAAGTAAGCCAGAAGGAAAAACATAAATACAGTATTCTAACGCATATATATGGAATTTAGAAAGATGGTAACAATAACCCGGTGTATGAGACAGCAAAAGAGACACTGATGTATAGAACAGTCTTATGGACTCTGTGGGAGAGGGAGAGGGTGGGAAGATTTGGGAGAATGGCAATGAAACATGTAAAATATCATGTAGGAAACGAGTTGCCAGTCCAGGTTCGATGCATGATGCTGGATGCTTGGGGCTGGTGCACTGGGACGGCCCAGAGGGATGGTATGGGGGGGAGGGAGGAGGAGGAGGGTTCGGGATGGGGAACACATGTATACCTGTGGCGGATTCATTTTGATATTTGGCAAAACTAATACAATTATGTAAAGTTTAAAAATAAAATAAAATTGGAAGAATTAAAAAAAAAAAAAAAAAACAGCAGCACTTGAACTCCCAAGCGTGGTTTTCATGTACATCATGGTTCAGATGATGTCATCCAATCACAAAAGCTACATAGACCTGAAACCTGATGTAATCCATTTAAGCAACTAGGAAGTATATACCTTTCCCACGTACCCCTGGGCATTGCATTTGCACTGTAAGTCAGAAAGAGAAAAACAAATATCCTATATTAACGCATGTATGTGGGATCTAGAAAAATAGAACAGAGGAACCTAGTTCCAGGGCAGGAATAGAGACACAGACGTGGAGAACAGATATGTGGACACAGCGAGAGAAGGGAAGGGAGCGTAGAATGGATGAACTGGTAGATTAGGCTTGACATAAATAGACGACCATGTGTAAAATAGATAGCTAGCGCGAATCTGCAATATAGCATAGGGAGCTCAGCTCGGTGCTCTGTGGTGACCTGGATAGGTGGGGTGGGGGTGGGTGGGGCTATATGGATACACATGGCTGATTCACTTGGTTGTACAGCAGAACCTAACACAACATTGTAAAGCAATTATATGCCAATTAAAAAAAAAAAGAGAGAGACTTTGTATGACTGTTGACTTTAGATAACAACCAAAGATCCAAGAAAACAAAAAACAAACAAAAGAGCAAACACTGTTGCTTTGCCGACCAGTTCCGTTTAGTTAAAATGGTCAGATCTGTGCAAATGTGGCTTTAGGTATGTCACGAACTTTCCCCAGGTATAGTCATTATAAGAAAGCTATTCATGACCCTGCCACAGCTATTTAACTGGGTTTTTGTACACGGCGCAGACAGCTTGATGTACACAGCCTCTGGTGATTCAGAGTTGAGGGTAGACTGAGAGAATGAAAATAAGAACTGGCGATCTGAGTCACTGTGTCAGTGTGGTGGGATAATTTGGGCTGCTCTACCAAGGCCAGGGGCTTCCCGGGTGGCTCAGATGGTAACGAATCTGCCTGTAATGCAGGAGACCCGGGTTCGATTCCTGGGTTGGGAAGATCCACTGAAGGAAATGGCTACCCACTCCAGTACTCTTGCCTGGAGAATCTCATGGAAAGAGGACCCTGGCGGGCTACAGTCCACAGGGTCACAAAGAGTTAGACATGACTGAGTGATATCACAATACCAAGGTCAACCTGAGGCAGTGCTCTGGGGAAGTCATCTGAGGTGGCTGTGTTTATTTTCAGAACCCCTTCTTCTTCTGAAGAAGATGCACCCTCCTGTCTCACAGAGCTGTCAACTGAACCCTGTGTGCAATTAGGCTATGATTAAGGTGTCAATGGATGATGGCTTAGTAAGTCCCAGTACCATTTATTTCATCGTATTTCACCCGACAATGGGAAAAATCTTCCTCCTTTTGGAGAGGGAGAAAACCAGTGAATCAGCAACCAAAAAAGTCTGTTGTACACCTGCAAGGTGCCTGGCCCCGTGAGGGACGCCTCTGGTGGCTACACAGAAGTGCAACGTATGGCTTTGCCCTCCTGGGAGTCGCAACTGAGATGTGGAAAAAACATGCCAGCAAAACCATAACTCATGGGGCAGAGCCCTGTGAGAAAAACGGAAACTACACTATGCAGCCCGTAAGTGCCAAAGGAGTGGTGACTAAATGATGGGTTCCCACAGCTGTGTAATGGGATGGATCAAAATAGGGATCAACTGATTATCATCGCAGAGGAAGGGAAAAACAAAGCGAAACCATAGTGCAAACAGGATTCCAAGGACACCAGAAAGAGAATGTAGAAAACGACAGGGACTGTAATAATTGCCTGTTTTATCATTATTAAACTTTCAGTAGGATTCTTTTTTCCCCCTTTTTCTTTTAAAATAGGAGTTTTAAAAACTACCTTGACAGATTAAACTGATGTGAGCATTTGAACATGGAAGAAAGGGAATAAGAGCCTTTGGGGTTAAAATGTCAATATGAAATGTATTCAATAAAGAAGATTCTTTTATGAAAGGCTTCTAAAGTTGTCTTACATTTCTTAAATCAATCTGTAGCACATAATCAGTAAAACCGTATCATTTAAACAGAAAAATCATAACTTAGAAACTCACCCTTGTGCAGCTGTATCCTATTATGGGCTGTAACTTAACACATGAGTTTCAGAGGTTGTTAAAGTTGAGCTCAGGCTAACAAATCTTAACTGTTAAAAAAAAAAGCCTATGGTGAGATGAGACTGCAGACCATGGAGAAGCAACAGACTTGATCACAGGATTGGTGTCAATCAATATTCTTTTTGATTTGTTAAATCTTATTTATATATTAAGAAATAAATGTATTAAGACAGATGTTGCCATTAAGTGATCAAAAAGCCTCTTCCTTTTTTTTCATTTTGAAAAATTTTCCTCTGACACTATTAGTATTTAAACTCTGCCAAATGTATCTTTACTGAAAAAAGGAGAACAGTGCTTATGTCACAGATAGCTGAACTGAAACCTGCATTTTTCTCTTGAAATAAGTCAAAATAAAAATAGTTGTATCCTACAATAAAGTAAAACTAGCATTTGAATTGGAGAAGGCGATGGCACCCCACTCCAGTACTCTTGCTTATGGATGGAGGAGCCTGGTGGGCTGCAGTCCATGGGGTCGCGAAGAGTCAGACACGACTGAGCTACCTCACTTTCACTTTTCACTTTCATGCATTGGAGAAGGAAATGGCAACCCACTCCAGTGTTCTTGCCTGGAGAATCCCAGGGATGGGGGAGCCTGGTGGGCTGCCTTCTATGGGGTCGCACAGAGTTGGACACGACTGACGCGACTTAGCAGCAGCAGCAGCAGCAGCATTTGAATAGTCTTCTTCAGTAGAACAGGCATCCAGAGTTTAGATGCTAAAATTATCAGAGTTCAAATTATTGTAATTAAGAAGTAGTCATTAATCCAAAATGAGCTAGCAAGAAGTAGAGGTTTTTGTTTTTTGTGTTTTAACCATGCTCTTTCCAGCACACTTTCTGTGATGGAATGCAACGCAATACGTGGAGGGCTTTTACTGCACAAGTGCCTTCATCTCTCACTTCCTATTCCATCCCTTTATGTGAAATGCAGAAACCATAAACGTATCATCAAATTTATAGATTTGAGATAACTATGCTAAAAAGCATGGGGCGGGGAAAATACTTGACTCTTGAGAATTTTTCTTCTCTTGCATTCTATACAGCCAGAATCACGATTACTAAGATATTTAAAAGGTCTGTAGTCTGGTTCAATTTTTCCAAAGGGTAAAAATGCACTTTTTGAGGTATTCACCTAACTGGGATAAATATAAGCTTTCATACAGGAAAGTGTCTCCTCAAATGGAAGAGTTAACAAACTTCAAATGCGTGACAAAGTTTTCTTCTCATTGTGCAATGTTTAGTAAAGGTTCCACCTAATTTGTTTTCATTGCAAAATTTTGGGGAACATTAGTGAAGTCTAACACATTACTTTATAAATCAGTGCTAGAAACCCACACATTCTCAGGGTTTCAGTGACAACTAAGATAGTTTGTAACTATCTGTTTGAGAAAGTTTGTCATAATTTTGGCTTTATTTAGTGAAAGTGGTTTCTCCCTATAGGCACGTTTACATTTACAGCTCTTGTATCTTGCCTGAATGGGCAAAAGGACTCTTGCTGTAAAAAAGCTGCAATTCTCCCCAACTTAATATCAGGAAGTGTACCTTCAACAGATGTCAATACAATCTTTTCCCCAATACAACATAATGCCCCATGCTTTCAGAACTAATGTAGCATCACTGTTAACTCCAACAGCTCCCTGTTGCCTGCACTTGGGTGTGAGTCCACCTGCCTTTGTAGCCTTGTCTCCACCTTCCCTGATGCGTCGTTCTTGTATTGCCTGATCTGCCTTTTGGCAAACTGTTCTCTCTCTTCAAAAATTCCCTTCCCCTCTCACTCTCCTGTTACATTGCCACTCAGATAAGCTTATTTAATGGACTCTCTCCAAATACCCAGAAAGGTCCATTTCAGTCCCACCTCTGTTTTCCTGACAGACACTGCCATGACCACACAAATGACGTGGCAATATAAGTCTTCTGAGAGGCAATGTCTTGTATCAGTTAAAGGTGAGAAGTTGGAATATAGAATTTGAATCCTGGCTGTATCATTTCATTAGGTGTGGCCTTGAGCAGGTTACCTTAAGCTCCAGCAACTTCACTTCTCTCACTATAAATCACAATAGTACCTACATTATTGACATGCTGTGAAGAATAAACATTCTTAGCATACTGTCTTAATCACAGGATGAGGACTTGACATCCTAGCATTACTAATGATGCATGAAGAAAGATCCCAAAGATGGCAGATAAGCTTATGATGCTCTTGCTATTTGAAGAGTTAACAGGATAGGATCTGAACGTGAAGACATCTTGAAATCAGGGGGTGGTGACTTCCTTTGGGCAAGCATGTGAGAATCTGTTAAACTATGGCCAACAGATAGTAAGCTTACACACAGACTCAAGACAGCTGACAAAGGCTGCTTTCAGGATAGCTCATCTTAGGTTGTGACGCATGACACAAGAAAAGAAATTGGATGTTGCACAAAGCCAAGAATGGAAGGCAACATGGACATATGCCTTACTTCCTCTGCACAGAGATTCTGCTGGGCGGTACAGACTCCTGGAGATACCTGTTATGAAGTGGAGACATTCAGGCAGTGGAGAACAGTCCCGTGCCAGCTTAGATGAACAAATTACAAATCGAGAGCCCACCTCATTTAAAATTTCTTTCCATTGTTTTTCATTTGAAACTCGAAATAGAGGAAAGGGGGAAAATGTCATGAAATTCATTTCCTTTCAGGAAAGAAAATAAACAAATTACAACTTTTGTCAGATGAACACCTTGCCTAACACAAACTAGAGATTCAGTGCAATAAAAAATGCCACGTGGAGGACCTCCTTGGCTGAGAAAAGCATTCATATTTTATTTCTTTAAATGAATATAACTATCCCCATGTGCATTGGTCCCAGACCAGAAAACTCTCTGGGTACTTTTCCTGAACAACTTAAAGAGAAAATTCAATTTACTTTTGCTTGTTTTTATACAAAATTGAAAGCCAAGTGAGGGCAACAAATTAATCAAATGTACCTCTCTTGTATTCTATGTTTCAGAAGAATAAAAAGAGAAGAAAAAAAAAAACTACCTTTGCATGTACAGAAGAGAAATTTAGAAAAACACATTTAAATGTTATTATTTTTCTATGCTCCCTTGTTCAACTGTGTATGGTTTCAAACATGATTGAACTGGCTTTTCATCTTGCAGGAAAGCAAGGCAGTAATTTTTCTTATGGAGTTGGCAGTGATGTGCTGAGGTGCTCAGTTCTTCCCTTCTGGCAGAAAAAGGCTGGCCTGGGGCGGGGGGAGAAGGAGCCAGGAGTGACTAGAGGAGAGGAGGCTGCTTAGAACCTGCTATTCAAGGCTGATGGGGACTTTTTACAGGCCGGGTAAAGCAGGCGTGCGGTGGTGGCAACTTACGGGTGTGCCAAAGAAAATGAGTCCATGTGCTAAACCCTGGCATGTGCATGGTAGCTTGCCAAGGCACGGCATAGGCCCTTGTGAAGTCTGCCTCGGCAAGTAAGTGAACCTGTTCCCATTTATTCCACGAGGATGGTGAGTGGTTGGATGTTTCGATAACATAAAAACCCCTGGCACAGAATTCTGCCATTTGGCTTCCTTTCATTTAGTCGTTTTTCAGATTAGAAACACCTGAAGGGAGAGGCTCAGTAGTTAAAATTCAAGCCTATTAAGCCTTGCGAGCAGAGTCGCAGAGTGGCAGCCCATTCTAGGGTAAGCAGGCAGTGCTCTCTGATTAAATTTAAGTTCAGTGTTAATAAACGAAGTGTGTGACACTTCTTTTCTTTGCTGCATAAAAGAGTTTCCACAAAGGCCTAGATGACAGGGCATAAGTTACGTTTTATTTGAACCTTTTTCTATCTTATTTTCTCTGGTAAACTGTAAACAGCTGCTGGGATTTAGTTGGATTCAGAAAGTGGTCCACATAATTTCAGATGAAATTTCTTAAATTCACAATGAACTCAGTGAAACGTTTTACCTCTATTTCTTTTTACTGTTTCCACTATCCAAACCCTCAGCGCAAGATCCCTGGTCCTCTACAATTAAAGTCTTAGCTCGAGAGCCCTTTTACCCTTCACTAGTGAATCCAGTGCTATGATAGGAGATATGCAGTCTTTCCCTGCCTCTTCACTTAAAAAAACATGCCAAACCTGAATAGATTCCAGGCTAGACGGGAGGGGTGGGGAGAGATTTTTGTTAGTTCTAACACAGCTATTGACACATGCTTGAAAATAGTATTTAAAAGAAAGCAAGAAAATTAGGACACCAAGAGAACAAGAGAGAAATAAAGGAAGAAAGAAAAAAGAAAGAGCAGATTTTTCACTTTATGCCTTAGAGGGCAAATTGGTTACAATTTAATTTCTAGGAAGAATATTTGATAGAATAAAATTGCCTAACATTTCTTCATCACACATATGAGAAATATAAACTAAAAGGACATCTGGAAATGAACATTATTCAGCAATCAGAAAGCAAAAATCCAAACCATTGATGTTTTGATGGAGACAAACATATGAGATTCCCAAAGAAGAAAGCTGTAACTTATTGAAGTTAAAAAAAATTCCATATGCATTTTACCTTTTGGGCAGCTCCATAGCAAAGTTCTGTTTCAGAAGCCCTTTGTAATATGAACCCCACTGTAGATAAGATACAAGGCGAAGATAGTCTGTCTTGCAGCAGCAGGAAATCAAATTGGTTCCAGAAACAAAGTTACATGACAAATGGTTTAATAGTATTGCCAGAATTGGAAATCTTGATTGAATTATTTTTCATAATCATTAAAAAAAGATTTTGAAATAACTCTGCCATGCATAGTTGTTAGTTTGTGTGTGTGTGTGTGGGGGGGAGAAACGTGTTGTTGCAGAGGTGGGAAGACATTTTATTGGCCTTTTAACGAAAGTGTTATCATTTGTTATCAAAATTTAAGAGCTCAGTGGTGATTTATTGTTAACTTTTGTTTGCAACAAAACATTTCAAACACAGTACCTTTTTAACAAAACTAATACATGCCAAGGAGGACTAAACAGGTTTAAAAGGGGATATATCTTATTATCGTCTTCAAGTTATTTTTTGTTTTAATCCTAGTACCAGTCAGCTTTGATTTATTTTAAAGAGCATCTGGAAAAGTTCATCAAGTCTGAGGCGAGTCTTAGACTTTAGGACAGACTTCTAAACGGTTAGCAAGATGTATCATTGAAAAAAATAACCCAGCGACTGATACCCGTAGGTGAAATGAAATCATTCTCCTGACTGAAGTCAGGAACAAGTTAAATACCACTTAGACCACAGCACACGACTACAGAGATTTAGGAGAAAACATACTTAAATAAGATGTGACTAGACATTTAGGACTATTTTCTAAAAAAGTCAAAAAAAAACTTTTTCCCCTGCAGTACTTACAGTCTTTGAAGACCAGAGCCGGGTCTCTGTGAGGCAAGACTTGGGCAATGATGTGTCTCAGGGATTCCAAGGTTCTGTCCATCTTGTGTCTGCCTGTGCGAGCCTGCAGCACAGTGCCCTCATGCCTGGATTCTTGCAGCCCTGGTCTGAATTTGTGCAGCTCATTGATGCACAGGATTACCAAAGAATCTCTTTTAACATCTGCCAATCAGACATTTCCCAGAATCTAAAGACCCCTCAGGGGGCCCTCCTCCCAGGCTCACTTATCTTTGTTGTATGCTGAGCTAATTAGCTCTAAAGGCTGGCTGACAGGCGGGTTCCCATTGCTTCCTTCTGTTAAACACACCCACCTACAGGCTAGCTGGGGAAGCTCTCTAATCATGCGAACAGCCTTCCTCTCCAACCAGATTCTGCCTGAATGGTGTGCAGCTTTCCGACTTTGATATTTCTTTTGGTCGTTCATCTTCTGATGTGCTGTCTTCGGGTAAATAGAATCAGGGAGATGATTTCTCAAGAAAGTTTCCTTAGTAGCAAAGGAATTTCCAGCTTAGAATCCATATAATCTAAACTCTTCTTTGGTAAAGAAAAAGCACTATAAAGATTGTGGATGTAGCCAGGCTCTAGATCATGCTTTCAGTTTGAATTCAGGAGCATCTCTTTGGGAGCAAAGTGTTTAATTTTTTCATCCACCCAAATTATAGTCACTTTTGATGGGCAGTGGCAAGTAAAATTTCATAGTCTGTCTTTTGGCTTTGCCTGGGAACATTTGTTTCCCTCTTTATCCTTCGAGGCAAATCATTCTCAAGATTGATTTTAATGAATTCTGATATCATTCACTTCTCTTCATGATAACTTTGTATACTAAAAATTTCCGGAGAAGTAAAAGTATATGTTTCAAAGAATATAGGTGGTTATGAAAACATCTGAAGAAAACAAAGCTGCTTTTCTATTGAGGTCCTGCACTGCTCACAACAATATTAAATAGTCTTTTCACAGGAGACATGTCATAGAATTCCACTGCAATAATAAGGTTTTACACCAGATATAAAAGAACTGATTTCAGTGGCTGTAACCTACATTAGTTGAAGGATTATTTAGGACTTCTTTACTTTTATTTAAAGTATTTTTCCAGGGTAGGCACAAGAGGTTGCTTTCCAATTTCCAGATTCCATAATCATGTTGTACCATACGATTAACTGAATGCAGTCCTTTAAGGACTATATAAAATGTTTTCCATGTGATCAGTTTCTTCAGCTAGTTGGTAGAAGACGTGGGCTTAATAAAAGGAAACAGAAGGAATGAGACTAGAATAGTAATTCCTATTATAAGGACTGTCACTTAGTAAATCCCCACAGGAATATGTATATTCCACAAGGGTTGCCTCAGAGTGCAAAGATATTATAAAGAAAATCAATTGAAAGAAATCACACTTCACGCTAAGACACAAGTGTACTTTACATGTGCTGTAATACAAAATCTTCAATGTCCCTGCCATCTAGTTTATAATTTAAGAGAAACTAGATGGCTTGTAGATGAAAAACTATTAATATATTGATTGGACATGAAGTATAAATGAATGCATAATATTTTCAGTGTGATAACTGAATTGGAAACATTCCCATTGGAAGAACAAGAACAAGAACAACAAAAAGTACAGAATTCTCAGAGAAGACTGATAATCTAAAAGTAGAAAAAGTAGAAATGATTAACGCTGGGATTTCAATCAATAATGGACTTTTCAATGGGATTAAATTCCAGTAGTACTCTAGATGTGTACGGTGGTGGAAGGAACACTGCATTTGGTATTAATATGATCTGGGATTTGATTTTTGTGACCTGTGTAACTTTGAGAAAGTCACTCATCTTCTTGGGACTTGGAATCCTCATCTAAAAAATTAGGGGTGTGTGCCAGACGCTGTCTTTTAGATCCAACATCTGTGACTCTATGGCTACATTGCAAATGAGCACAAATATTAACACACATTTTCTAAACTTCTGGAAAGTCATAGATTTATTTCCTAAAAGCTAGATTGTTTTCAAACAGATCACTTTTGTTTTCATAGTCAACTTCGTATCCCTTCATCAATAAAAAGGGACACATATTCATAGGGTGAAATCAAAGGCACCATTAATGCTAACTAGAAGGAAGGGTAAGCCTTTATTAAAACCTGTCTTCAACCTCCAAAGATTTTTCTAAAAAGGTAACCTATGAGAATCTGCTTGCTGTTGTTTTCAGTTGCTCAGTTGTGTCTGAGGCTTTGCCACCCCGTGAGTGTAGGCTGCCAGGCTCCTCTGTCCATGGGATTTCCCAGGCAAAAATACTGGAGTGGGAGGCCACTTCCCTCCTCAGAGGATCTTCCTGACCCAGGGACCCCTGGATTCTTCACCACTGAGCCACCTGAGAAGCCCGAACATCTGCTAGAGAACCCCAAAACATCTTTGCAAAGACTATTTAAAAAAAAAATCATGATCTGTAATGGGTTCTATTTTAAGAAATAATATAAAACAAGGGAATTCTACAAAGGTGGATATACAACATTCCAGTTGGATAGTATGGTTTCTCCTTTTTCATTAGGTCCACTCTGAAGCCTTTGCATATTCCCTTTAAAAACTTCTCACCTTCCTTAAAGCAGTATTGTGAAAGTCTAGAAAAACAACTCGGTTTCTCACCACTCTCTCTCTCTGATGTAGAAAGCACCTGATGAAGATGAAAGAGCCTGAGAAAGCCCTGTGCTGTGCGCCCATGTTAGTACAGATTCTACGGTTCACACGTTAGATCCCACCATCTCTAATTCATACGCCAAAAGCACAATTAGTAAAACAGGGTAGATGACTATAGTGAAAATACAAAATGATGTTTTTAGAAATCCTGTTAAGAATACCGCTTAGAAGTATGAGAAATGGCATTCAACTGATATATTCAGTATTCAAAACTTATCAGCCAGTAGTAAAAGGGGAAGGCCGGGCGCCACAACATGTACTAAGCACCTAGAGAGGATGGTTAATAATACAGATGAGCAGTCTCTTGTTAACTAGCTCATTACAGGTAAAACTGATAAGGAGGCAAGCCATCAATTAAAATAAACAGAATAAATGCAACAAAGAATCATCTTCAGTTAAAACAGGAAGTATCTCCACTCTCCTGCTTGCGGTGTCACTTCATGCAGTGCCTGGCCCTGGAGGAGGAAGATGCGGTAAGTGAAACAGGAGAGCTGGTGGGTAGATGAGGCTATAGTGCAATTGGTGGGAATACAGGTCCTGAACGATGTTAGCGCAACGTATGCCAACTCCAAAGAGTCAGTTCAGTTCAGTTGCTCAGTCGTGTCCGACTCTTTGCGACCCCATAGACTGCAGCATGCCAGGTCTCCCTGTCCATCACCAACTCCCAGAGTTTACTCAAATTCATGTCCATCATGTTGGGTGATGCCATCCAACCATCTCACCCTCTGTCATCCCCTTCTCCTCCCGCGGTCAATCTTTCCCAGCATCAGGGTCTTTTCCAATGAGTCAGTTCTTCGCATCAGGTGGCCAAAGTATTTGAGTTTCAGCATCAGCATCAGTCCTTCCAAGGAATATTCAGGACTGATTTCCTTTAGGATGGACTGGCTGGATCTCCTTGCAGTAAGTGAGCCTGAGCCAATTTAGGACTATTCAAAACAAAAACAGTGGGGAAAGATTGACAGCAGCTCCTTCCAGATTCCAATGGAGATGTGTAGGGTAACTGGAAGGTCCGAAATGCCAGGTTGGCCAAAGAGGGTCAGAGCCCTGTGTAGTGTTGCTGGGGGTATGGGGGAAGGGGGAAAAGGGCAAGGCCAGGAAGAAACTGACTTTGCAGAGGTAATGACTGATGACTGTTCAGTGTCAGCTTTGTTTAGCCTCAACTAGGAAGGGGCCAGTAGGAAGAATGAATGGCTGGTTAGCATCAACTTTGTTTACTCGTAGCTGTGAAGGAACAAGTAAAAGGAATGAAATGGCTGCTCAGAGTTAATTTGTTTACTCTCCTCTGGGAAGAGACCAATGAAATGTTTGCATCAAGGAAGGTATTTATGAGAGGGGTCAGTTGGGAGAGGCAGCTTCAGATTACCAGACAGAAGAAGCTTAAAAACACAGGCCACATGAAAGAACTTTATCTCAGATTATTTGTTCATTGATATTTTTCTACATTCAGGATATTAAGTATTAATCTGTTAAACTACATAACTAGAAAATTAATTCTCCCATTTACAGATTAAAGGAATGTATATTCTCTAATTTTTATAGAAAATTATGAAAAATGCTTTCCTGAAGTAATTTCCCTCCCCACTGGACAGAACCACTCTACTGAACTGCCCTTTATCTTTGCCAGGGCAGTCAGAGTCAACTCTTCACCAAAAAGCACAATGAAAGGAAACCCCTCATTTACCTAAGCCTTACGTTTCAATATATTTGAGGATCCTGAATGAGTCGACGCCACGCTGGTTGTTTTGTGTAACCAAGTACTCAGCCCTATCCTGGTATTTGGTCTCTAAAGAGAAGTACAATTGATTCTTTAAGAAGTACTTTGTACATATACACAATGGAGTATTAGTCAGCCATTGAAAAGAATACATTTGAATCAGTTCTAATGAGGTGGATGAAACTGGAGCCTGTTATACAGAGTGAAGTAAGCCAGAAAGAAAAACACCAATACAGTATACTAATGCATATATATGGAATTTAGAAAGATGGTAACGACAACCCTGTATACGAGACAGCAAAAGAGACACTGATGTATAGAACAGTCTTTTGGACTCTGTCGGAGAGGGAGAGGGTGGGATGATTTGGGAGAATGGCATTGAGACATGTATAATATCATATATGAAACGAGTCACCAGTCCAGGTTTGATGCATGATACTGGATGCTTGGGGCTGGTACACTGGGACGACCCAGAGGGATGGTACGGGGAGGGAGGAGGGAGGGGGGTTTAGGATGGGGAACACGTGTATACTTGTGGCAGATTCATGTTGATATATGGCAAAACCAATACAATGTTGTAAATAAAAAAAAAAAAAAAAAGTACTTTGGAGGACAAAGATATCATTGGGGGAAGACTTTGTTAGTTCACGGGTTAACAGTTCCAGGATAAATTTCAGAGTTTTTTAAAAGGTGGAAGAATCTGGAAGTTCAAATTTACAAGACTGGACATGACAATGCCAAACCTTCTTGGGTCACGGGATACGTGTTCTGTGGAGACGGAACTGACTCCTGGCTTGCTGTACTTCCAGGATACTATGTACTGTGAAAGAAGAGTTAAAATTCTTCTTTTAGCTTGTTAGAGTGGACTTTGCCAGTGGCCTTTACAACAATATTTTATCTTCCAGAAGACTTTATCTGATTATTGGTTCCTCTCCCTCTCCCTGTACTTTCTCACAGGATCACCACCCCCGTTGCCTCTGCTTCCCGCTGTCCAGGACAAAAATTTGAGTGTCGGGGAAAAAACTACATAAGCTATGGCTATTAAATGATCAGCTGGATCTTAAAAGAGTTACCTGAATTCCATTTGAGTCTCAGCCACTCTGTATAAATGAAGAGATGTGGTCTTCTGTAATGGGCATGCTGGGGGGTGAGACACACCGGTTTACATGGGCTAATTAGCTACCTTCTTTCTTCTTAGTGTAATGCCACACTTCTGGGTATGAATTGCATGAAATGCTTAAAACTTTGCAACAGTGAGCAATTTAAAATGAAAATCTAGACTATAAAAAGAATTAGTTATTAGATTAAAACAAACCAAGGGAAATGTTTTTGGCTATGAACAAATGACAAAGCTGAGATTAGTTGATGGCAACATGAGGTTCAAGCAAGCCAGTAACTTCACAGCTCCATATATTTCAGATGAAGCTTCCGGTAAAGACTGCATCATTAGTATACTCTCAATTTAATGCAGGCCACACTTATGGATATGCTTACATTAAGATAAAAGCCCATCCATTTTGCACTGTGAACTATAATTTCCATTTCACTTCCTATGCAGTCACTGCCAGAGCACTGCACTTAGCGTGCGTCCTGCTGACACAGAGGAAACATTATTTCTTTCCAAATTTGTTTAAAGAAGGAGGGATAGAAAGGGGAGCTATTTTTCCACAAATTGAAAACTGGAGAACGACCAAGTCAGAGGGAAATATATTCTCTCATCCTCTCAAGGTGCCGCAGCAGACTTGAGCTCTGCTCAAGGAAAAAGAACTACTCCTTCGGTATTACCCTGCTTCCCGTCCACCTCCTCCCATCAAAGAAATTCCACTCAGGGCTTCAGTCTACTGACATGGGTTTTCTTGGGCCTGTGAGAAGATGCAAAGGCTTGTTTCGGAAAGATAAACAACAAAGAAAAACCAACCGCTTTCTAAAAATGGAGGAAGTTTGTGAAAGACAGGACTCAAAGCCGGGTCTGGCTATAGGGCTGTCTTTTCTCATATCTCACTGCACAGGAAGTCAAATCAGTCTGTGGCGCTTAATCACTTGTAGAATTGAAAAGCCCTAAACCAGCCGAGAACACTGCTGCTCCTACCATTTGCCTAGCTATTAGCATGAATTTTATCTTTTCTCTCACTTCCAACTTTATCCAGTCAATGTGACTTTGGGGAAGTAAGTTTACACCTCTTATCTCTAAAACAAGAATAAGAATAAAGACTAAAACTCTCGTAGGATAGGATTCTATTTCAGATTGTCTTAGTTGGAATACTTAGGCTGACACAGGATTAACACTTTAGATTTTAGTTTTCCTTCAATCCACTGTCTAACTTTGACAAAGTTCCCTTTAGTTCCACCCACTTGTCCTTTTTTTAAAACCAAATAATTGCACTGCTTAAAAATCTATAATCATACATTTTCCTAATACATCAAGTTAAACTTTTTAAAAATATATATACAATGGGTAAACAAGGTGCCTTCTCTACAGGACTATATTCAATATCCTGTGATAAACCAGAATGAGAAAGAATATGGAAAAGAAAAAAAAACGGAGTCATTTTGCCATACAGCAATGAACACAACATTGAAAACCAACTATACTTCAATAAATTAAAAAAAATTTTCAAAATCATCTTTAATTTAAACTTTTGGCGCACACCACCTTTCTCCACATACAGTGTAACAAGCTTACTACCTTAATTTCTGTCGTCTGAATTTTCTGCATGATTTCCTCTTAGCAAGCTCTTTCAGTCTACCTATTTAACCAAACCCCCCTTGCCCAAGATAGCTCACCAAAACACTCTGGCATTTCACTTTTGTCCTTAGAAATTCCTCAGCACTAGATTCATGATATCAGGCTCTTTAGTATAGTCTACTTTGAGACGTTTAGTCAACAAAAATTTCATTAAAAAAACCTGTGTACCCCTTCCCCGGATGTCACTTTATACCACACCAAACACTTGGAAAACTGGACGTTTTTCTTTTTCCGAATGTAGAACTCTTAGGTAGACACCTCTTCTACCAACAGCAGTTACAGTAATCAGGGTTTTTTTTTTTTGATTCATTTAAGTGGTTGTATTTTTTTCTAAAAGGAAGCACACAATACTTGACAAATGTCCTAAACAACGTATTTATGAGGTATGCTTCTATTTATGAGATTAAACCAACAATGACTTGATTCCACGTTATACAGTTATAATGTCATCATTATAATATTAAGAGAAAAACCTAAGATCGTTAAATACATCAATATTAGTCTTTTGAGTATTGTTTCCCACTCCTGGTTATTATGCAACTGGGCAGCTCGAGACTATCCTGAACCTTACCAATCCCCAGCCTTATACAGTAGAGAAAGATGATTCCTTACTTCATAAAGCACGTCAAGGTCAAACTAAGATGGCCCCGTGCTCTCTAGGGAGCCGTTCTGAGGAGGGACGAAGAACAAAGGTGGTGAACCTTAGCCCGCCCAGAGCACTCCATCTGCAACATGAAACAGACCTACAGCTCAGGGGAATGCTCTCCCTGAGAACCTGAACTTGACCCTCTATCCTGTGGAAGCAGCTGATAAAACCTGTGAAGCAGCAGCTTTACCTCCTGCTTTACCTGGAGTTTTTAAATTAGGCAACTATGTGTTTCGTCAGGAAATTTACTGAGCACTTAACTAAGAGAATGATTATTTTGAGCTACACTAACCTTACAGTTAGTACCTTTTAAGATCTTTATGGTTCTGGAGAAAGCTCAGCCAGCTATCTGTGCGCCAAAGAGCAGACCAATGGCTACCAACACCACAAATTTAGCCCGAGTTACACAGTTTGTTATTTTATAGGAAAAGCTTATTTCAAGGGAACACCAAGTAGACAACTTAAGGCTGCAAGCAAAGCATTTGTGCGCCTTGATAAAATCAGCTGAAACACCATGAAAAAAAGATTCCTTTGGACTCTCCCTTTTGGTAACTTTAAGTCATTTGAGTAATACATATTTACTCAGCCCTCCATATCCTTAGAGGCAGAAACCGCTGAGAGGGAGTCCACGTGTTTGCATTTTTATGAGGGACTTGAACAAGAGAGGATTTTGATACCCACAGGTGGTCGTGGAACCAATCCCCAGAGGATACTAAAGGATGACTGTTGCTTCGTTTTGTCTTCAGAACAACCCTGACACAGGCACCATTACATGTCTTCATTTACAGATCAAAAAAGTGAGGTTAGAAAGGGTATGGGAGGTACCTGAGGGAAGTGGCAGAACCAGGATTTTTCTCTCAAACTCCCAGGTTCAACAAGTGTTTTGAATCGCAATACTTTCACTACATTAGTAGTAGTAGACTTAAAATTTTTCTTAGCGTTCACTGAATGAGTGAGTGAAGTCGCTCAGTCGTGTTTGACTCTTTGTGACCCCATGGACTGTAGCCTACCAGGCTTCTCCGTCCATTGGATTTTCCAGGCAAGGGTACTGGAGTGGGTTGCCATTTCCTTCTCCAGATCTTCCCAACCCAGGGATTGAACCCGGGTTTCCCACATTGTAGGCAGATGCTTTTACCGTCTGAGCCACCAAGGAAGATTCTCTTGTTCACTATGGATGCTTTAAAATGTGAGGGTTACATCTTGTCTGATAAGGCAAAGTCTCTAAATTCTAAATAAGGGTCACTTAAAAACATCTTTTAAGAATCATTATTGTGATTGGATCCAGAATTAAATTTGTCTATTTGACTAACGGGAAATCTTAGGCTGTTAAAAATAAGAACTATGTTTATTTGCCTTCTAAGTTCCTCAAATTGTAGATTGTTAGGTAATAGGCACCCAAAAGTAGACTGATCAAATAAATAAAATGAGTAGAGTGAAGTCATATAGTTTCATTCCCAATTTGTTTTTGAAACTTTTTAATATAAGAAAATATATTCCATAATAGTCTGTGGTTCTATTACATTGTCTTCAACTTTGTTATTAAAATGCTCTAAAGTAGATAGATTATAAAAAAAATGAATACCTCCATTTAAAGACATACCTAAAATTCAAAGCTATGTAAATACTTTCAAAATCAGTATAATTATCAAGGGACTTGGATTTGACATTTTCTTGCATCTATATTATTAAAGTGATTTTATCAGAAAGGTTTACTGGGAATGGACAGTAGACCTAGTTTTGCAAAAGTTAAAGGGAATCTGCTGTATTTATCAAGCTTGGGAAATAATCTGCTGTTATATCTCTGGCCACTGGTAACTACAGATTGAAGTAATTCAAGGTCATCCTGGCTGGCAACTGTGGGGTCACACTGCCATCTAGTGGCCATCTCCACTGCCGGTGACATCTCTTCCAGGCCATGTTGATGCTGAAGGGACTGGATTTCCATTAGTTACATGTATCTAAGAACCCATTTTCACATCTCACTGGATAATAAAGTATTTAAGGGAGAAACCATGCCTTATGTATTCTTTTTCTGGGGGAAACAACCCCCAAGGCAGCGAAATATCCACCTGTAACTTTAGTCAGCCCTCCTATACCTGCAGATTCAGCCAACCTCAGACCAAACACGACTGTAGTATTTACTGGGGGAAAAAAAAAATCCATGTATAAGTGGACCCTCGCAGCTTAAACCCGTGTTGTTCAAGGGTCAACTACATTTGTTAACTTTGATGTGAAATATGTTCTCGACTCACCCAACTAAGGATATCAGAATTTTTCACTTCTCATCCTTTGTACTCCTCCCTACCCTTAAGTCTACTTCTGCTCAGGCTGCATAAAATCTGGAAACAGTAAAAAATCATAGTGGGACTGTCTCAAGTTTCTGGTCCCATTATCATGTTTCCAATTTAAGAAATGGAAATAGATATTGCTGGCTTATCCTTAATACTAGAGACTAAAAAAAATAGATGGCAGTGAATTCTTCCAGTGGCTAAATGAAACACAACCAAGTCATTAGCAAATTTTCGGAAATATAAACATCATTATAATTATCATTCTGATGCCCAGGTACACTTTAAAGTGCTGGGCATTGTTCCAAGTGCTTTCCATGCGTTCTCATACAGTCCTCAAAACAATACTACAAAGTGGTTATAAACCCAGTTTCAACACTACGAAAACTGAGGCAGAGGAGGAGAAAAAAAGAGGGAGAAAGAAATGAGACTCGCTTAAAAGTTCCCACGGGTAAATGGAAAAGCTGGGATATGAAACCAAGCAATGTACTGGTAAAGAACAAAGAAACAACAAGCACAGTGATATTCAGATTTCAAAAAATACTCAAATATTCCTAACAAAAATAACTCGGAAAAGTGAGTTGCTTTAGCAGAGAATTACTCTCATCTATTTTTTAGAAAACATGTATTGAATGAGCCAAGTTTATCCATGAAAGAACGTTTATTTACCTATTTATATATCTACCTTGGTCCAAAAAATACTAAAGGTGGCTTAAAAACGGATCATAGTCACTTTTTGCAATATAGTCAAGGTCTTAAATGTATTACTCTTCCCAAAAGCTAGCTGCTTCCAAACTTGATTTAATATTTTGCATGTTTTCTCGCCGTTGCTTGGTGAATGTATTTGCTTCTCCCTTCTGTAACCGTCGTCTCACAGCTGATTTTTGTTGTTTCGTCAACTGACGTTTCACCTTCTGTTTCACCAATTCCTGGAAAGATACTATGAATTAGTATCACTGAAAACTGATCATTTTGATAAGGAGTAAATGGTCAATAAAAGAAAGATTTACATTGCTAATATTTTAAAATTCTGTTAAAAGCGTGAGTTTAAAAAGTTCCAAACACTGACAGTATACCAAATTAACCAGCAATAAAACAAAACACTGAACTGCTACAAAACAGGAGGAATTAAATTCTTAACCGAAATACAGATCACAGCAAAAAGCAGGGTATAGCAGTACAGTAGTGAACAGTCACAATTTTTTGAGTAACAAATCATCACAGTGCCACCTAGTGTCACTAGGAAAACTGGGAAAAACCAAACAACCGGCCAAACAAATCCCCCAAACCCAAACCCAACAAGATAGAAAACAAAACCACCACCAACAAAAAAACCAAAAAATCCCCAAGACAAAAAAACCTGCTGATTCCTTTGCTTTCTACGTAAAAGTAGGCATGGTTCTGCAGCAGAAAATTATGTTTGAAAGCATTTAGTACTGGTCAAATACACGCAAGAGCGTTTTCATAACTTTAGGTGTAGAAACGACTCGATGGCAGGAGTTACTCATGGAAAAGTTCTCATACAGTTTCTGGGAGAAATTTATGTTTTCACATGATGAATGATCATAAATTCAAATTATTTCTTTATCACTTAAGACACAGGCTGCCAATGCCAAATGACATGCAAGATGAATATTTTTTTCACAGCAACCTTTTTTTCCCCCTCTGGAGTATTCAGCCTGTTATTTAATCATATATAATCTTACATCATCCAACCTCTCCTAAAAAAAGAAGTTGAACGGTGAAAGGATTAAAGCAAGGGGCTCTTCTTACTATGCCTCACTCTGTTAGGCACAAAGAAGCATTTATTAAAAATCTGTCATTAAAAGTAAAGATTAATGGATGTGAGAGGTAAAAAAGAACTAGGGAAACCAGTCTTCCTAATGCAGTGTTTCTTGGACCGTATGTGTATTAGTGTAAAAATCTGGATGAGTCGAGTTAAATGCAGACTTTGGATTATTTCACATAGTTAGACAGACGGGCTTTAACAAGTTATCCCTCTTTATTTTAGTCTGATGATTCTCAATGGGAAGAAAAGTAAAAGGAGAGAAAGGGAAACAAGAATCAGAATGCAAGTTCCTACAGAGGCTGATACCCTATGAGATACAGTCTCAGGAAAGTCACAGTTTCAGAACCACCTGGTTGGTGTTGCAGAAGTTTCATGACTGAAAGTGTTAGGACTGGCTGAAAGTTTAACATCGGAGTGACTTTTCTCTATCTCAGGAAACTAGGCAACTGTCACAGTTCCTCACCCCTAGAGACCAGAAACCTGAATCAGATCAGCATCATAAGCCTGGTGTCCTAACTTATCACCAAGACAACAGAGCAACACCTTCAGACTTCTGAAGTCAGTTATTTCCAAATCACAACTCTTAACACTTAAATTCTCAATCAGGTGGGAGAATAGGATAAAAAGACATATCTAGTAATAAAAAGTCCTCTCCCCACCCACCCAAATAACTACCTAAGATCATTCTGTCCCATAAAAATGTAAGCTCAGTATGAACAGAGATAAAACTAGGAAAGAAAGCACTCAACAGATTGGAGACTGGGAAAACTGTAGAACATGTACCACGTTTAAACCAGAGTTCAGACAGAGGCCTCCAGGATAGCTCTAAGAAAAATCAATTTGTTTTCTAAATATTCTGCTTGAACTTCCCCTTGGTGCTTTACTTCAGCGAGACCGTAAGATAATCATATACCAAACAGCTAAAGAAAATAAGGAGATAATGAACTACTATGCATGCATGTCCTAATTTAGAACAATTTACAACTCTTACAAATTTAACTTTTATGTTAAAAACAAGTGGGAAAAAAAGCCACATTAGTATATTTTAAAAAGAATGATGAAAGGGGAAATAAAATAGTTGACCCTTGAACAGTTAGGCTGTGTTAGGGGCATGGACACACTTTACAGTCAAAAATCTGAGTACAACGTGAAGAACCAGCCGCCTGCGTCAGAGGCGCCTCTGCAACTGCAGAGTCAACCAACTGCAGACCGTGGGGTTCTGCGCGTGCTCAGTCGCTCAGTCGTGTCCAGCTCTGTGACCCTGTGAACTGTAGCCCGCCAGGCTCCTGTCCATGGGGATTCTGTAGGCAAGAACACCAGAGTGGGTTGCCACTTATGTCTCCTGCACTGATAGGCAGGTTCTTTACCACTAGCACCCCCTGGGAAGCCCACAGGAGTGACCCAGTAAGCATCCTGGAAATGTTGAATAATAGTTACCGGAGGAATCGTTGAACAGCTTAAAACACTACCCACAGAAGTAACACTCAGGGTTCTTGCTCTGTGTCGATTAGTATCTTCCATATTTTCTTCATCTCTAATAATAAAATAAAAATTTACCTAGTTAATTCTTAATAGTTAATTATGCTTGATTAATTTATAGAATATTACTATCAATATTCTGAAATAAAGCCATTTCATTAAACTACCCCAAATCTAAAAGTTAAATTTTAGATCTTTTGCTATCTAAGCTGAGGCTGATTCACAAATATGTGAAATTTGTCCAAAAAAAAAATCTTACAAGAAAAATAATGTAATGGTAATTTTAATTGTACATTAACAAATAAGTACAGAAGTTTCAAAGTACCACAGAAAATTCATTTTAAGTATGTATACTAAGAGCACACTTACTACATTTTTATTAGACTATACATTAATCAAACATACATTAGATGAATAATTATTTAAAAATACAAACAATTCATACATCTAAAACCTCATCAATTTATTATTTGAAAGTAATCATTTGAATTTTAAGGCAAAACTGCTTAAAACTGAATACATGTGGTAGCATCAAGTCAACGGTAGACAGAGTTATTTGAATTTTAATAATAAAAGTGATATTTGCTTTTATTCTGTGCATGAAAGTGAAAGTCGCTCAGCTGTATCTGACTCTTTGCGACCCCATGGACTATACAGTCCATGGGATTCTCCAGGCCAGAATACTGGAGTGAGTAGCCTTTCCCTTCTCCGGGGGATCTTCCCAACCCAGGGATCAAACCCAGGTCTCCCACATTGCGGGCAGATTTGTACCAGCTGAACCACGCCCAAGAACACTGGAGTGGGTAGCCTATCCCTTCTCCAGCGGATCTTCTCGATCCAGGAATTGAACTGGGGTCTCCTGCATTGCAGGCGGATTCTTTACCAGCTGAGCTACCAAGGAAGCCCTAAAGGAACGTTGCACCCGAACAGGAACTTGAACCCTGCACCCTCAGATTAAAAGGATGCTCTACTGACTGAGCTATCTGCACATACCGATGCAGAATACAGCTGGCATGCCATTTGAAAAAAGTACTCATTTACCAGAATCAAAGAATAGGTCTCCAGATTAAAGTGAAAATACAATCAACAAAAACCTATACCTGAAAGGCCTGAATTCTTTGCTCAACGATGACAAGGCAATCAGATGAGGACACTCATCTTCATCCTCCTCAGGGCCCACAAGGATTCCACCTTGACCTGTCTCACCATCTTGCCTGGCGTCACGTTCACGTCTGTTCTCCCCGGAAAATTCACTTACAGAACTGTTTTCAACAACCTGCCCTTCTATTTCTTCTAAAGCTTGACTGAATTCAGTCATTTCGAATCTGTGTGCATCAGCACTGTCCTCTGACAAACTCTCTTCCTTTATTTGCTCAAGGTTTTCAAATGACCTGCAACAGCAGTCAACTGATTCAGCTGCACAGTTCCGTCCACCTTCATTTTCTGATCTACAATCCCTGGCTCTTTCTGACATCTCTTCGTCAGAAAATGGGAAGTCAGATCTCTCCTCTGTTTCTGTATTTTTATCCTCTGGACCTGCTGGGTGAAGCAGTTCGTCGTCTGCCTGCATCTCCTTCGTGTAGCCGCTGGCAGAAACCTCTACGTCAAGAGAATCCTCCCTCCTAGGAGAAAAGAATGTTACGCATTTAGGAGAGAGAAAAAAATCCACCTGACATGGGCAAGTGTATTTAGTATTCGGATGAATCATGACTCTCAAATGAGTTTAACAGTTTATAGATTTTAAAGGTTTTTCTCTGGCTAAAAGGTAATACTTAAATCACTTAAGTACACAAATATAAAAGACATATGTTACTTGTCATTTAAGAATAAAAGGACTGCGAAGAGCAACAGATATTAGAAAAATTAGAGAAATTTCAGTGCATACTGACTTAATGAATTAACTTTCAGAGGGGGCTAACAATTTTAAGTTAGGTCAATCATCCCAAATCAGAAAACAGCATCTTAATTGAGCATATAAAATGAGAAAATTTGGCTGTGAGAATTATGTTCCATGAATCAATTAAAGATAGTTTCTATAGTGAATAAAGGAAAAACACATTTCTGATAAACACTTGACTATATTCCTTAAAAATGCGTTCTTCACAGAGCATCCACTATTGAATAAGAGTTCTTGAATTTACAAGAAACTATGTTCCTCTTCCAAATTCAGTAAGGTTAATGGACCACAGGGAAGCATAGTTTTTAAGTTTCATTTGTATATTACCAGCAGTGATACTGAACAATGATTATAATGTACCACAGGTCACTATTTGAAAAACTTTTAGATTAAAGCATTAACTTCTAAGTAAATAAATCAGGTATTTTAACAGAATTCTATCATTTTATCCAATACAGTGTACAAACCTTATATCACTAAAGGTTGGGAAAAGCTCACTTTCATAGCTGAAACGTTTCATGAAGAAATCTCTAATGCATTTCACATCTCTGTCAAAATACCTGCAAAAGCAAGAATCATTTTTTTTATACAGACTTTGTTGCTCATCTTTTTCCTTATTAGCCAATGACAACATCTCTGCTATTTGTTATGACACTCTTATCCTTACATGAAAGAGAAAAGGATGTTACTCAAAAGAAAAATAAATCAGTTGTCAGTATCTGAAAAACTAAAACTAAAAGCAGAGGAACTAACAAGGACTATAAGCTGTCAAGGGCACCCAGTTCCTACGGTTAGAATAAACCCAAGGTTCCCCCATACTGTGACAGATACACATACGAAACAAGGAAAAGATACAGGCCTGCAGTTTGGGGGCCAATTTCTACTTTTCAGTCTGTCTAGTTATAGTTCCCATCAGCTGTGTTCACTAGAACCTCTAGTCAACCGGGAAAGTTGAAGATAAAAACAGACTAGTGACTCAGAAGAAAAAGTTTGGGGACTAATGAATGTTATGGTTATATTATCTTTATTACCCATTAGCTAATATGCAGTAAACATCTATAAGAGATTAATAATGCTATGGCTTATAAATAATAATTTGAAGACACGTTACTCTGGGAGTAGAAGGACCTCTGAGTATCAGGGTGCTTTTTAGGTAACCATAAAATAGCAGGAACAGATTAAATTCTCTAGAAGGTGTCCAGAAAGGGAGAATTGAGAGACAGGATGACATGGAATTGAGAGAACAGGAGAAAAAATACTCAACCTTAATTTGATTATGCTCAATTGCATCATGGAATACAAACACATAAAGGAAAATGTTCTGTCATATTTCACAATTGGGCTTGTTTAGATGGTCAAGTAATGTGAGAAATAAGATTACCACAGTATATAAATCGATTCTGCCCTGTGTCAGGATGAGGTTTTACGTGAATTCCTTTCTCTTAACAAAATAAAAGCTAAAAATGATAGGAGGTAGTATCATTATCTGTCTGGTAACTGAGGTTTAGTATAAAGCCACAACTTTCATTAAGGCCATAAAAAATTATTAAATTATGCTGGGTGAAATCCTCTTGGAGGCAACTATGCAACAGAGAGAAAAGCAGAAAAAGGCAGAAAGGATGGTGTCCAGGGTCCTCCCTTCTGTGTCCCTACTGCTGAACAGGCTTTTGTTTTAAAAATTGGGGTTTTACCCCAAAGTTTGTTTGGATAGATAGTTCCATTGCTAAGAAAGCTTGACTTTTGCAAGTCTGTCAACTCACAAGAGTAATTTAAATTCTTTTGATGATTTATAAAAGTAAACAGTTTCTTCAGACTTCTAATAAACAATATTATTTTAATGAATAAATTAATTTTAAAACTGGATCAATGTGCATCCCCCCCCCCTTTAAAATACTGAGTAAGAAAAGTTCTTAGGTGGAAAGATCCTAGCACTTTGATATCCTTATCAGCCACTTCAAAACAGTTATTAACCCAAATGGCAGTATGACAAGGCTGAAAAGTTAAGAATAAATTAAAAAATGACTGCAGCACACATAAACACAGCCACGTCCAAAGTATACCATTCAGCATTGGGATGAGAAGTTGAAACCATCTGTGGAAAATCGATCATGGTAATGTGGTCATCTTCATCCAAAATGAGATTGAATTCATTGAAATCTCCATGAATCAGTCCGTGATTTGCAAGTTTAACAATCAGTTCCATAGCTTCATCATATACTGATGCAGGATCTTCAACATGGTGTATTTGACATCTGAAAGTATGGAAATGGTTCATTTGTCATCATTCAAAATTTTAATTAAAGCAAGCATGGGTGTATTTACATATAAATATTATTTCCATTTCAAGCCTCTCTAGCCTCTCTTCATTCCTATCTGTATATAGACATAATACCTCTTATTAAAAAAAAAAAAAAAAGCTACAACCCACTCCAATCTACATCTTCTTTCCACTATTATACACATTCTTTGTTCCACATTCTTTATAACCAAACTCCTCTAGTTGTGCTTTACCCAATTTTTTCCCTCCCATTCTAATGAACCCATTTCAAACAGGCTTTCATCCATCCTGCTCCAATAAAATAGCTCCTGTCAAAACTACCAATGACTTCCAAATGACTTGCCATATCCAATGGTCAGTTCTTGACTGTCATCATAATCTGGTCTATTAGCTAATCCCTTCCCGGTCTATGAAGCATATCCTTTCACTTGACCCTTGGCCTACTAACTCTTAAGGCTGTCCTCTTTCTGCACTGATCATTCCTTCTTAGTCTTTTTAGCTAGTTTTTCAGCCTTTCCCTGACTTATAAATTTTGGAGCTCCTCAAAGTCTAATCCTAAAACCTACTGTCTTAACCATTCTTGATCTCATTCACAGACTTCAATCTAGACTTTCCCTGAGCTTCTAGGCATCTCTAACTTACCATGTCCCCAAGTGAACCTCTGATTCTGCCCCACTCTCTAACTCCCAACTGTCTTCCTGCAGCCTTTCCCATTTCTATAACTGGCAACTTTATCCCTCTAAGTAATTCACTATTCAGGCCCCAGATCTTTATTTGCCACTTCCTTCTTATCAACATCTAATCTCAAACAAATCATGTAGGCCCTAACTGTAAAACTCATCCAGAATCTGACAATGTTCCCTCACCTTCACATCTACCATTCTGATCTAGACTACCATCATCTCTTTCAAGGATGGTGATAATCTCCTAACTTTTCTTCCTAATCCTGTCCTAGTCTTCCTTTAGTCTATTTTCAATACAGCAGCCAGAGTGATCCCATTACAGTATTAATCAGATCATATCCCTTCTCAATTCAAAACTCCTCCAATGGCAGAGAATTCCCTGGCAGTCAGTGGTTAGTACTGTCATTGCCACCAAAATAATCCTCCAATTGTTTCCTGTCTCAAACAAAATAGTCCCTGTAATATTGTCTCAATGGCAGTCATGTGAGGAAACAGAAGTGTATCAAAGCAACCTTAAAGTTACTCAATGTTGGGCTTCCCTGGTAGTCCTGGTAGATGGTAAAGAATCCACCTGCAATGCAGGAGATCTGGGTTCGATCCCTGTGTCAGGCAGATCCCCTGGAGAAGGGAATGGCAGCCCACTCCAGAATTCTTGCCTGGAGAATTCCACGGACAGAGGAGCCTGGCAAGCTATAGTCCATAGGGCTGCAAAGAGTCCGACATGACTGAGCAACTAACACTTCCTTTCTTTCATATTTAAATATATCCTATCTACCACAATAATCCGCTGCCTCTCCGATCTCATCACTCACAATTTTCTCCCTGACTCACTCAGCTCCAGCCACAGTGGCTCCTCACTGTTCCCTGAACATAAAGGTATGCTCCCATCTCAGGACTTTTGCTCTTTTCTCTGCCTAGAATGTACTTAGATATCTGCATCATTTCTTCTTTCGCTTCTTTCAGGATTCTGCTGAAAAGTCCCTTTACCAATGAGAACTCTTCTGACCATCCCAGCCTTCCACATCCATCTCAGTATTTCTTGTCCCACTTACCCTACTTTATTTTTATCCATAGCATTCACCACTCTCTGATGTATCATATAATTCCTTGTTCACCTATTTATTCCAAGTTTCCTTTCATCAGAACGTAAGCTCTGTGAGGACAGGGACTTTGTTTATTGGGGTGCCTTGAACAGTGCTTGGCACACACTAGATTGTTAATAAAAATCCACATTGTCAGAATGAAACTGAGTTTTCAATTTGCCTTTAAGTCTACTGCTTTTTGTTAACTTCTAACCTCCCCAAAGTCATACTGCATTTAATGAAAAAAACTTATTTAAAAAAAACTGAACCTTACAACTATTTATTAGAACTCACGGTTTTAAGAATAATAAATACTTACAGAGGATAGCCACTTATGAGTTCCATGACCACTGCATGGCGATTATAATCAATTGGCTTTGGAACTGGAAATTTCCTTTCATACAATGCCTAAAATATAGCACAACAGGTAAAAAGTAATGAAGAGGTCATTAATTTTTAGGGAACAATAAAGTTAAGTGTACCTGTCCAAAACCAGGGGGAAAAAAAATCATAACCTTCACAAAATTATAGTTAACACATGATTATGTATGGCTTATTCACAGCACAGGATGAGCTGTACATAAAAATAAAATTGGAAATCAGTTTTGCAATTCATTTTTTTTTAACCAAACATTCATTTATTGAACATTTACCAAATATACATTGTGCTACGGTTACAAAAGTGAGTGTGAAAATGTCTCTGCCTTCAAGAAGTTTAGTCTCTTAGGATATGTATGTCCTCTTCTATTTTGTAAGTTTCTGTCATTTACTGGAATGTGCTTAAAGAATTCAAATGGAAATAAATTGTGTTTTAGGAAATACTGTCTTCTGGTGTATCAAGAAACGAAATATTTCAGGACACTGGACATTTTACTTTATAGAGCACTGACTTTTCTCTTCAGACCACAGTATCAATCTATCGTGTGACAAAGAGTCACTGTGGTCACAGACACCGGTAGTGTGAGTCAAATGTTACTACCTACCATTCATAAATTCATTTTTCTCCCTATGCTTCACTTTTCCTATCCTACTGCTTTCAAAGTCGTGTTGTTATTACTTCCTTCAAAATATCTTGGTTTTCTGTATTCTGCCATTTGGAATGCTGCCATTTCTAACAGGGCTTTGTCATTGTTACCCCAACCACATCAACAATGGTTCTAGCTCTGCACACCAAACCTTTCTTCAGTGTACCAGTACCAACTAAGATGCGTGTGTCAATGCTCCATTTTAAAAAAACCTACAACGCTGTAAACATTGATTTCAGTCTGAATAATTTTTCCTAGTTTTCAAAACTCTTTAATCCACTTAATCCAGTCCTAGTTCTCTTCAATACTCTGTCCAATAAACACTCTAGAGTGCAGTCGTACAGCCAACTCAGTGACTGTTACCATACACCCATGGCTCATGCTCACATCCGTGTCTTGGTCATTCTGGCTTCTTTGGAAAAGTATACTGTCTTGCTTTTCCTTACAGACAAATCATGTGAACTCCCATTCAAGAAACCTCCTTCTACTCTATGTATTCTACTCTACAGAAGTTTCTCTAAACTCAACATGATTTGACATTTAAACTGTTTTTTACTCTATTTTTTAATTGAAGGGTAATTGCTTTACAGAATTTTGTTTTCTCTCAAACATCAAGAATCAGCCGTAGGTACACCCCTGTCCCCTTCCCTCCCTCCAATCTCCCTCGCCATCCCACCCTTCTGGATTGTTACAGAGCTCCTGTTTGAGTTCCTTGAGACACACAGCAAATTCCCACCTGGCTATTTACTTTACATATGGTAATGTAAGTTTCCAAGTTACTCCCTCCATGCATCTCACCCTCTCCTTCCTCCCCTTTCCCTAGTCTGTAAGTCTGTTCTCTATGTCTGTTTCTCCATTGCTGCCCTGCAAATAAATTCATCAGCACCATCTTTTTAGAGTCCATATATATGCATTAGGATATGACATTTGTATCTCTCTTTCTGACTTACTTCACTCTGTAATAGGCTCCAGGTGTGTGTTTATGTTACCTTCCTAATTTTAAGACAGACTGTTACTCCTTTGGTATTCACTGTTCACTTCCACCCTCCTTCTCCTACGCTGCAAAATCCTCAACAGACAGGCAGGCACATAGCCGACACTCAGTGTATGCTTAACAGGGTTACTTTTATGAGGCTGTCTACTCTTTCCTATCCTCCTCAGACAGGAACTGAACTACTTCCCACTCCCCAGTGACTGTCTGCTTGGTTGTATATTTTTTATTTTTAAATCCAAATGGTTTTGGATTTGAGCCTTGGCGGCTCACAAGTATATAACAACTTTAACTAATGTCACAGTGGTTTAGCCCTGTGCCATAACCCTTAAGTTAAAGCTCAATTTTATTTTTATTTGGGAAAAGAGGGAATAAACTTACGAAACATATTTATGTACAACCAGACTCTATTCCTGTATCTTCCTATAAACATACCAAGAAAACATTTAATATAGTTTGGGGGAAATGTGTAACAATTCCTACCAAACTGCTTACTCACATTACTGATGAGTAATGGTTTGTGGTCACAGGACATAAACCATTGGTATAAGACAAAAAACAGAGTATGTATGATATTAGTAGCACTTCTTTATACTGCCTTGAGGATTCTTCCCTCATGATACAGGTCACACAACTCTTAATTATTCAAAAATTTTTAAAAGTTATAACAAATAAATCCTACTGGAGAGAATAATAAAAATGCAGTTACTTGTTAATTTACTAGTGAAGACAATTAACTTGGTTATTTTTAAAGATATTTAATAAATCTATATGAACTTATTTTGAAAGGTTAAAGGTTAAAAACTAAGATTTTTACCATTTCTAATATACATACAAATTCATAAATTAACATTTATTCCATTGTGGGGAAAAAATAGTAGTCAACTATCTGAGACACTAAGGTCTCCAAAGAAGGTAACTATCTGATGTTTTTAACTAGAGACAGACATACATATATACAATGAACAGATATACATTCACACACACACATTTATATCATTAATTATTTTAGGCTACTCTACCTTGTTAACATTGCTGCATAAAAATTGCCTTTATGCATTTATAACAGCTAAAAACACCTTTGCATAGAAGGAAATCACCAGAAAAACAAATAACAGAAATAGTCAAAACAGTTAAAAGTGACTGTAAGGACTGTGACAGGCAGTAGGGAGATATGGAGGCCACGGACTGATGCGTGTCACTACAACCTTTTAACTACACATACTGTTTGGTTAATAATTTAAAATTAATTAAAAGTACCTTCATATAAGCAAATTCTTTCATGGCAGAGAGACGAGATAAATAAAGCCAAGACATGTTATGCCTGTGTTTATGGTAATCACGCTTGTTTTTCAGATTTCGAAAGGAGGTTCTTCCCAGTCTGTGAAGCTTTAATGCAAACTGCTGCCCTTCTTCATTTGCAACGATGTAAATATCTAAAATCAAAATTTTAAAAGGATAATTATTATATTTTTATTCCAGTAAGTTTAATCAATTCTAATTTTCTAACTTTGATTTTAGTTGTACCAAATTTTATCTTTCTTAATAACTCGAAATACTTATTCAGCAAAACTCTTTATTTTAGTTACAATTCAAAGTGATGGCATGTATTAATACCTACTACAAAGAAAACAGGGGAGCAAAGTTATTGCTTCCAAAGCAAAAGTTATTGCTTCCAAAGGTATTTAATGCTCAATTCAATTTAGTGGGAATACATCTAATTGTTCTTTAGTGTCCTACATGTATGAGAACGTTGATGTTCACTCTTGCCATCTTGTTTGACCACTTCCAATTTGCCTTGATTCATGGACCTAACATTCCAGGTTCCTATGCAATATTGCTCTTTACAGCACCGGACCTTGCTTCTATCACCAGTCACATCCACAGCTGGGTATGGTTTTTGCTTTGGCTCCATCCCTTCATTCTTTCTGGAGTTATTTCTCCACTGATCTCCTGTAGCATATTGGGCACCTACTGACCTCGGGAGTTCCTCTTTCAGTATACTATCATTTTGCCTTTTCATACTGCTCATGGGGTTCTCAAGACAAGAATACTGAAGTGGTTTGCCATTCCCTTCTCCAGTGGACCACATTCTGACCATGCCATCAAGGTCAACAAGAGTTCGAAATGCAGTACTTGGATGCAATCTCAAAAATGACAGAATGATCTCTGTTCATTTCCAAGGCAAACCATTCAGTATCACAGTAATCCAAGTCTATGCCCCAACCAGTAACGCTGAAGAAGCTGAAGTTGAACGGTTCTATGAAGACCTACAAGACCTTTTAGAACTAACACCCAAAAAAGATGTCCTTTTCATTATAGGGGACTGGAATGCAAAAGTAGGAAGTCAAGAAACACCTGGAGTAGCAGGCAAATTTGGCCTTGGAATACGGAATGAAGCAGGGCAAAGACTAATAGAGTTTGGCCAAGAAAATGCACTGGTCATAGCAAACGCCCTCTTCCAACAACACAAGAGAAGACTCTACACATGGACATCACCAGATGGTCAACACCGAAATCAGATTGATTATATTCTTTGCAGCCAAAGATGGAGAAGCTCTATACAGTCACCAAAAACAAGACCAGGAGCTGACTGTGGCTCAGATCATGAACTCCTTATTACCACATTCAGACTTAAATTGAAGAAAGTAGGGAAAACCACTAAACCATTCAGGTATGACCTAAATCAAATCCCTTATGATTATACAGTGGAAGTGAGAAATAGATTTAAGGGCCTAGATCTGATAGATAGAGTGCTTGATGAACTATGGACTGAGGTTCGTGACATTGTACAGGAGACAGGGATCAAGATCATCCCCATGGCAAAGAAATGCAAAAAAGCAAAATGGCTGTCTGGGGAGGACTTACAAATAGCTGTGAAAAGAAGAGAAGTGAAAAGCAAAGGAGAAAAGGAAAGATATAAGCATCTGAATGCAGAGTTCCAAAGAATAGCAAGAAGAGATAAGAAAGCCTTTCTCAGCGATCAATGCAAAGAAATAGAGGAAAACAACAGAATGGGAAAGACTAGAGATCTCTTCAAGAAAATGAGAGATATCAAGGGAACATTTCATGCCAAGATGGGCTCGATAAAGGACAGAAACGGTATGGACCTAATAGAAGCAGAAGATATTAAGAAGAGGTGGTAAGAATATACAGAAGAACTGTATAAAAAAGATCTTCATGACCCAGATAATCACGATAGTGTGATCACTCACCTAGAGCCAGATATCCTGGAATGTGAAGTCAAGTGGGCCTTAGAAAGCATCACTACAAACAAAGCTAGTGGAGGTGATGGAATTCCAGTTAAGCTATTTCAAATCCTGAAAGATGATGCTGTGAAAGTGCTGCACTCAGTATGCCAGCAAATTTGGAAAACTCAGCAGTGGCCACAGGACTGGAAAAGGTCAGTTTTCATTC
Source organism: Bos mutus (assembly GCF_027580195.1). Classification (NCBI taxonomy): domain Eukaryota; kingdom Metazoa; phylum Chordata; class Mammalia; order Artiodactyla; family Bovidae; genus Bos; species Bos mutus. The sequence goes on from NC_091623.1 coordinate 27,849,075, forward strand.
CAATCCCAAAGAAAGGCAATGCCAAAGAATGCTCAAACTACCGCACAGTTGTACTCATCTCACATGCTAGTAAAGTAATGCTCAAAATTCTCCAACCAGGCTTCAGCAATACGTGAACTGTGAACTTCCAGATGTTCAAGCTGGTTTTAGAAAAGGCAGAGGAACCAGAGATCAAATTGCCAACATCCGCTGGATCATCGAAAAAGCAAGAGAGTTCCAGAAGAACATCTATTTCTGCTTTATTGACTATACTAAAGCCTTTGACTGTGTGGATCACAATAAACTGTGGAAAATTCTGAAAGAGATGGGAATACCAGACCATCTGATCTGCCTCTTGAGAAATCTGTATGCAGGTCAGGAAGCAACAGTTAGAACTGGACATGGAACAACAGACTGGTTCCAAATAGGAAAAGGAGTATGTCAAGGCAGTATATTGTCACCCTGCTTATTTAAGTTATATGCAGAGTACATCATGAGAAACGCTGGACTGGAAGAAGCACAAGCTGGAATCAAGATTGCTGGGAGAAATATCAATAACTTCAGATATTCAGATGACACCACCCTTATGGCAGAAAGTGAGGAGGAACTAAAAAGCCTGTTGATCAAAGTGAAAGAGGAGAAAAGTTGGCTTAAAGCTCAACATTCAGAAAACGAAGATCATGGCATCTGGTCCCATCACTTCATAGGAAATAGATGGGGAAACAGTGGAAACAGGGTCAGACTTTATTTTTTTTGCTCCAAAATCACTGCAGATGGTGACTGCTTCCATGAAATTAAAAGATACTTACTCCTTGGAAGAAAAGTTATGACCAACCTAGGTAGCATATTCAAAAGCAGAGACATTACTTTGCCAACAAAGGTTCGTCTAGTCAAGGCTATGGTTTTTCCTGTGATCATGTATGGATGTGAGAGTTGTTGGACTGTGAAGAAAGCTGAGTATCGAAGAATTGATGCTTTTGAACTGTGGTGTTGGAGAAGACTCTTGAGAGTCCCTTGGACTGCAAGGAGATCCAACCAGTCCACTCTGAAGGAGATCAGCCCTGGGATTTCTTTGGAAGGAATGATGCTAAAGCTGAAACTCCAGTACTTTGGCCACCTTATGCGAAGAGTTGACTCATTGGAAAAGACTCTGATGCTGGTTGGGATTGGGGGAAGGAGGAGAAGGGGACGACACAGGATGAGATGGCTGGATGGCATCACTAACTCGATGGATGTGAGTCTGAGTGAACTCCGGGAGTTGGTGAGGGACAGGGAGGCCTGGCATGCTGCGATTCATGGGGTCGCAAAGAGTCGGACACGACTAAGCGACTGAACTGAACTGTATGAGAAGGGATTAATAACATCGTCCTTTACAACATGGGACTTCCCCAGTGGTCCAGTGGTTAAGACTCTACACTCTGACTGGCTGTGAGCTAGTCCTACATGCTGTGAGGTGAGGCCAAAAAAAAAAAAAAAAAAAAATTAGAAAACCAAAAAACCCTTCCTTTTCAGCAATGTGAAGTTCAATTCTTAAACTGTTTCAGTGAATAAATACTGAGTGTCAATATAATCCTAAAGTAATCAGAATGGAGCAGATCTTGTCATAAATATTCTATTTTATTACTAACATTTAGAACATGTCCTAATTACTCATGAGACAAACAGCCTCTCTCTCATGTTGGTGAGATTATAAATTGACACAAATTGGAGGAAATTTGGTAATACCAAAATTCTTAATGTACCCAAGTTTAGCTCTAATATTTCTAAGAATGTAATACTTGACAATTATGAGGAAGACATCTATGCTGATATGAAATGTCATGGATGCACTAAATGGAAAAAAATCAAGGTGTAGAATTGTTAAGGACTGCTTGCTTTCACCTATGATTATAAAAGATACATACATCCTCAGAACATTATATACTTGTATTCATACAGAATATTTCTAGGACATATAGGATATTAAATAAACAGTAATAGCTGAAACTTCAGTACTTTGGCCACCTCATGTGAAGAGTTGACTCATTGGAAAAGACTCTGATGCTGGGAGGGATTGGGGGCAGGAGGAGAAGGGGACGACAGAGGAGGAGATGGCTGGATGGCATCACTGACTCGATGGACGTGAGTCTGAGTGAACTCCGGGAGTTGGTGATGGACAGGGAGGCCTGGAGTGCTGCGATTCATGGGGTCGCAGAGTCGGACATGACTGAGTGACTGAACTGAACTGAAGTGAACTGAATAGCTTTGGGAAGTAATAACAGGAGATGGAGACCTGGGTTAAGAGTTAAGATTCACTTTTCATTGTACTCTCTTCTGTACTTCATCATTTTGCAAGTAATGAAGTTCTAAAAAAAAAAAAAAAAAAGCCATTTTTTGGATTGAAAAAACTGGACATAAAAAACATTTAAGAGCAAGCGTATCTCAAAAAAAGTGTTTCATTACAGCATTTTATACACATCTACATACCTTCTCACATTTAGGAATCTAGTATTAACTTGATTGTGTGTGTGCTCAGTCACCTCTGACTCTTGTAACCCAATGGACTGCAGCCCACCAGGCTCCTCTTTCCACAGAATTTTCCAGGTAAAAATACTGGAGTGGGTTGCCATTTCCTATGAGAGGGTATCTTCCTGGCCCAGGAATTGAACCTGAATCTCTTGCATTGACAGGCAGATTCTTTACTGCTGAGCCACCAGGGAAGTTCATACCACCTGGGAAGCCTTATTAAATATAAATAGTTTGGATAATAATATACTAGACATGCAAACCACATGAAGTAACCAAAACAACCTCCTTTGAATTAGGTTTTCTAATAGTTCTTTTGCTTCTTATTTTTTTGCTGTCTCAGTTTAAATTAGGTAACTATACAGAATAAACTATGTAGGACAAAAAGCAGTATATAAGAGAGCATGTCATAAAGAAAACCATCCTCTGTTCTTTATTTTTATCATACATAAAAAACCAATACATAAGTATTTCTTTAATGCTATTTCAGAATTTTTTTCTGTGTTCTACACATACTTAACTTTGCCTTGTTGACCATACTGCTGTTATGAAAAAATGTGGTTTTTAGAACTTCCTTGTAGTATTTTTAAAAGTTATTACCAATGTCCAGTTTTTCAGATATTAAAGTAAGAACAGATAAAGTTTTTGCCAAAGATTTCAGTTAGTATAGGAAAACTAATTCTTGGTGTAACTGAACTTTCAGTGATAGACTTAGGGAAAAACAATTTACCGAACTAAGGGTAATTTCAAAATCCATATTGCTTCCAAACAACTTTTCGATTTACTGTTTAGTTAGAAAAATAGAAAATTAAAAAGATGAATCCTTTTCAAAGGGAAATATAAACTAAAGCAAATAATGCACTCAGTAGTACTATGAGCACTTACCAGATTCTTTGCCGACACCCATCTGGTTTCCAACAGACTCAACCACCTGTCTAGAAGACAGTGTTTTCAAAGCTAGGTAATCGTAGCCTGCGTTTGTCAACCGATAGCCTTGGACAGCTAGACAAAATCAAATGAGAAAGATCATATTTTAGTTATATTGTACCATCAAGTCACATCATGTCAAGAGAAGAATTTAAACCTGGGAAGTCTTAGCTGGAAAAAGACTGGTTACCTAGTCTTATGAGTTTCGGCATTTCTTGTAATTTTTATTTCTTCTCTAGAGCAGTGTTACTCAAATGGTAATCTACAGACTGACACCAGTCTATAAATGCTTGTTACTAGTCTGTGACAAGTTATACAAACTGAAATTAAGTGGTTAAGTTAAAAAATTTTTGTATCAGTTTGTCTCAGTTGTGTCTAACTTTTTGCGACCCCTTGGACTATACAGTCTATGGAATTCTCCAGGCCAGAATACTGGAGCGGGTAGCCTTTCCCTTCTCCAGGGCATCTTCCCCACCCAGGGATCAAACCCAGGTCTCCCACATTACAGGCAGATTCTGTACCAGCTGAGCCACCAGGGAAGCCCAAGAACACCAGAGTGGGTAGCCTATCCCTTCTCCAGCACATCTTCCCAACCCATGAATTGAACTGGGGTCTCCTGCATTGCAGACAGATACTTTACCTAAACTGAGCTACCAGGGAAGCCCTATACAAACTGAAATTAAGTGTTTCAGTTAAAATATTTTTGTATCAATATTATAAAATTATTTTGTCTTTAAGTGTAACAAGAAGGAATATGCACCTGTATTCTGATCTTTCTAGTACTTATATTATTTTATAAAGCTATGGATCCTTTATAAAGGTAGAAAGGAGAACTCATCCCTCACCATGATGGTTTGAGAGGTAATGCTCTAGAGTCCTTTGGCAGACTGTACTTTCCCAAGACAGTAGCAACAGTATCTCTATCCTACTTGCTCTTCTGCACCTGGAACTTCCTGATCCCTTATCAGGAAGTAGAAGTTATTTCTCTAACTTCTTTGATCTGCGGGGGCCTGGTGATTGCTCTGAGCAGAACATGGTAAAAGTCTGCTGTGTCAGTTCTAGGTCTAGTGCTTTCTTATTTCTTAGCCTGACAACTTCTATCTGCCTTTTGGAATACCTGCTCTGGGGGAAGCCAATTACATGGAAAATCACAAATGGTGCCTCAAATACTTACTTTTGGTTCGCTCCCAAGCTATGAGTTTATGTTTTACTAGTTCTCTTAAGACTTTATTACAACCACCATGTTTAAGGCTAGCTATAGAAGCAACCAAACTGCAGGGAACAATTTCATGGTTCTTCATGCCCATTTCAACCTGAAATTGAAGAAATCAAAATGTAATCATAACCAATATAGAGTTGTTGTCTATCAAAACCTTGTTAAAAACTTCACTTTTTCAAACTTCTCTGACCACGCAGTTCCGGAACCAATTGTGAGACACAATTATTACCTTCCCTAGTCATATTTTATAATAATGAAAGCAGAAAACTCATGAAGATGTTTAGTCAAGGGAAATTCATGAAAAGTGTTGCTTTAAGGACATTAATTTAGCAGGAATATGCAAAGCAGTTTAGGGAAAACTAGAGGTGGTATACTGGAGAACAAAGACAACGGTCTAAGTCAGAGAAGACAGAAGCCAGAATAGGGAAGAGGTGATGGTAGTGAAGGGAAAGAATTAAAGAAATTAGTATGGGAGAGACTGGCACTTGATAGGGAATGGTAAAGTCAATGAAGAGTGAAAGTAAAAGAAGAGGAAGGACAAGTTTCAAGACATTAATAATCATTATTTTAATGAAGTTTGGGAAAGGAGTGAGGAGGTAGATAAAGCTACTTAATTCTACTTGAGCACACTGAGCTTGAGGTGTTGGAAGGTCCTTCATAGAAGATACTTCACATGAAGATGTTTTAAGGAAAACTGGAAAGGGTGACCTGCACTCAGGAATGAAGTAATAACTACAGGAAAAAAACTGTTAATTATTTGATGAAGAGATACAGTCATGAAAGGGTGCGATCATTAAACAAGAATATAATGGGAGAAAAAGGAGGGATTAGGGACAGAACTTGGGTGGGAATTCACACCAAAAGGTTAAGGACAGCCAGTCAAAGTATGATTACTGACATAGGAGGTACCAGAGAAATAAAAGGAAGAAGGTCAAGGAAAGGTGGTCACCTATATCAAGACTGGTAAGTCTCAAGTGAGACTGAAATATTTTAACAAGTAGGCCACTCCTTGGTGAGCTTCAAAAAGAACTTAAGAATTGCAAAAATCAATTTTTGGAAGAGAAATCTGGCATGGTTCTGATGTCCCAACCAAAACTCACACTTTAAACTTAATTCACCTTCCATGTTTTGTACTGTTTCTCTAAAATTCTCTTGACTCCCCTACTTCTGACAGAGGCATTAAGGGATGAGTTAACACGCTGAGCAAGTAGAGAACAAAGGTATCTTTTGACAGTAGGTATTTAGAGGAAGTCTAGCTGAATTTCAGAATCTATGGGAGGGCAGAAAATTGTCTTCCAAATTTTACAATGAATTTGCATTTCACAGTTTAGTCCTTAAGCAATGCCTATTTAAGCAAAAGATAACAGCTCCTAAATTAAGGTGTTTTATTCTGCAAATGCCTAATCTATGTGTTGATCTTTGTGCTGTAAGACTAAGACTATAAAATTCAGGGGCTCCCCTATACTTAGAATTTATTCCAAATTCTTTACCAAGCCTGTATGGCTCTATATCTATAGCATATTATCTGGCTCCCACCTTCTCCACCTCCTCAGCTTCTTACTTACTATACTCCAGCCACCCTGGCCTTTCTATTCCTCAAAAATTGTTCCTGCTTCCGGGTCTTCGCACTTAACCACTGCAGTTTCCTCTCCCTTCAATTCTTTGCAAGGACTTTACTCTGCCGGCTCCTTTCTATTGAGCTATTATGCCCGCCCCCCATTCTTTCTTTCACTTAGCAAATACTTATTCAGTACCTACCAAGTGCCAGAAACTTTTAAAAACCAGACAAAATTCTTGCACTCAGGCAGTCTTGTGTGACTAAACAGTTTAAAAACAGTATTCAGCCCCCTTGTCCGCATTATGCTGAGTTTCTATTTTATTATCCTCTTATCATCTTCATAGCACTTTTTACCTGATATCCCTCTTATTTATTCGTTTACTGGATGACTTGTCTCCTTCTTATCTGTCCTGTACCCTCTGTAATTCCCTAAAACCTTACTAAAAATCCGTTAAGTATGTGTTGATTGAATGAAACTGAAGGAATGTTAGGTGACTGAGTTTGTGAGTAGGAAATGCAATTCAGTTCAGTCGCTCAGTCCTGTCCAAATCTTTGCGATCCCGTGCACTGCAGCATGCCAGGCCTCCCTGTCCATCACCAACTCCCGGAGTTTACTCAAACTCATGTCCATAGAGTCGGTGACGCTATCCAACCATCTCAACCTCTGTCCTCCCCTTCTCCTCCTGCCTTCAATCTTTCCCAGCATCAGGGTCTTTTCAAATGAGTCAGTTCTTCACATCAGATGGCCAAAGTACCGGAGCTTCAGCATCAGTCCTTCCAATGAACACCCAGGATTGATCTCCTTTAGAATGGACTGGTTGGATCTCCTTGCAGTTCAAGGGACTCTCAAGAGCCTTCTCCAACACACAGTTCAAAAGCATCAATCTTTCCGCGTTCAGCTTTCTTTATAGTCCAACTTTCACATCCATACTTGACTACTGGAAAAACCGTAGCTTTGACTAGTCGGACCTTTATTGGCAAAGTAATGTCTCTGCCTTTTAATATGCTGTCTCGGTTGGTCATAACTTTTCTTCAGCTACCAATTAATCCTCTTCAAGAGTCTTAAACCCTTCTCCGTCGGAAAAAGAAGCCCGGGGTCAGAGAAACTTCCCAGGCCACAGAGACTGGAATGTGATTCTGGAGAGGGGGAGCAGAAAAGGACAAGAGAGGGCCTTTGCTTCAAGTAGGGGAAAATAAAAGATTATGGACAAAGGCTTTTGAAAAACCCGGCTCTCCGATCTTCTTTTCCTCAGTCCCAGTGTCGGCTGCGTTCTGGGGGGCCTAGGGCCCTGCTCAACTCCCAGCAAACTTGGAGCAAGAGGAAGGGCACGCGCGGCGGAAAAGGGCAGAGAAGGGGGGAAAAACGGGGTACTTCTTACCGCTGTCAGGACCCTGAAGTCATCCCGGCTCATGTAACGCAACTTGGCCACATTCACCTTCCCCATGGCGGACCGGAACTCAGGCAAACCGGGGAGACCAGGAGCGCAGTTAACGCAGCTTCTCACGCTTCTCACCGCGGCCGGGCGGCTCGCGCACGCGCAGTTTATCCTACAGGTCCTTGTCACTAAATGGATGTTCCGTTCTCACTGCCTTGGGGCAATGAAACATCTTCTGAGCCTGATGAAGTACACAGTATGGAACAAAGCAGAGTACTTTTTGTAAATTGATTTTGTTATGCAGCTGAATTGGCTGACTCTTTAAGTGTTCTCGAGATCATACGACATTTTTTTTTTTTTTCGTATCTGTCAGGACCGGCTGTCGAAAGGCCCGTGACCTGCCTCTTAAGAGCAGAGTGGTAATTTAATGAGAAGACCAAGTTTTATCTCCAAACAGCAACTCCTTCTTTAGATGAAGTGAGTTACATCAAGAAAGGGACAAAAAGAACTTGAGCTGGATTCAGGAAAACCAAGGCTGTTCAGTAAGAGTAATCGCAGGATCGGGTCCGTGTCTACCTGCGCATGCTCAGGACGGGCCGCCAAGGTGGAAGAGAACTCGGGCGTCACTTAGCGTACTTGGTCGAAGTTGCTCCCTGGACTCCCCAGCGCGCCTGCGCTGCCTGGGAGTGGGGTCTGGAGTGACATGGGAGGACGGGGTTGCAGTCGGCGTCCCTCCCGCGCTTTTCCAGAGAAAGGGCGCACATGGACGGTTCCCCGTGGAGCTATCGAGGTTCCGAGGCTAGCTCCTAATTTAAAGGCTTTCGGAGAACTGCGGATACAAGCCCAGGGACTTCTCCCTAGGAAAACAAAAATGTAACCTGAGCCGGATCGTTAACAGCTTGCACCCGGACAAAAAGGGTGCCTACTCAGTACTTTGGCCACCTCATGCGAAGAGTTGACTCATTGGAAAAGACTCTGATGCTGGGAGGGATTGGGGGCAGGAGGAGAAGGGGACGACAGAGGATGAGATGGCTGGATGGCATCACCGACTCGATGGACATGAGTTTGGGTAAACTCTGGGAGTTGGTGATGGACAGTGTGGCCTGGCGTGCTGCAGTTCATGGGGTTGCAAAGAATCGGACACGACTGAGCGACTGAACTGACTGACTGAACTGTTTTTTACAAGGATGACAAAACTTGTACAATAATGTTTGCATTTTTGTCTCATCTCAAGAACTATACTTTAAGCCTTTTAGTTCAGTTCAGTTGCTGAGTCGTGTGCATGGACTGCAGCACGCCAGGCTTCTCTGTCCATCACCAACTCCCAGAGCCTATTCAGACTCATGTCCATGGAGTTGGTGATGCCATCCAACCATCTCATCCTCTGTCGCCCCCTTCTACTCTCACCTTCAATCTTGCCCAGCATTAGCATTTTTTCCAGTGAGTCAGTTCTTTCCATCAGGTGGCCAAAGTATTGGGAGTTTCAGCTCCACCATCAGTCTTTCCAATGAATATTCAGGACTGATTTCCTTTAGGATCGACTGGTTTGATCCCCTTGCAGTCCAAGGGACTCTCAAGAGCATCAATTCTTCAGCACTCAGCTTTCTTCATAGTCCAACTCTCACATCCACACGTGACTACTGGAAAAACCCTAGCTTTGACTGGACGGACCTTTGTTAGCAAAGTAATTAATGTCTCTGCTTTTTAATATGTTGTCTAGGTTGGTCATAGCTTTTCTTCCAAGTAGCAAGTGTCTTTTAATTTCATGGCTGCAGTCACCATTTGCAGTGATTTTTGGAGCCCAAGAAAATGAAGTCTGTCACTGTTTCCATTGTTTCCCCATCTGTTTGCCGTGAAGTGATGGAACCGGGTGCCATGATCTCAGTTTTTTGAATGTTTAGCTTTAAGCCAACTTTTTTACTCTCCTCTTTCAGTTTCATCAAGAGGCTCTTCAGTTCCTCTTCACTTTCTGCCATAAGGGTGGTGTCATCTGTGTATCTGAGATTATTGATTGATATTTCTCCCAGCAATCTTGATTCCAGTTTGTGCTTCATCCAGCCCGACATTTCACATGATGTACTCTGCATATAAGTTAAATAAGCAGGGTGACAATATACAGCCTTGAGGTACTTCTTTCCTAATTTGCAACCAGTCTGTTCCATATCTGGTTCTAACTTGCTTCTTGACCTGCATATAGATTTCTTAGGAGGCGGGTAAGGTGGTTTGGTATTCCCATCTCTTGAAGAATTTTCCACAGTTTGTCATGATCTACACAATCAAAGGCTTTGGTGTAATCAATAAAGCAGAAGTAGATATTTTAAAATCTTTAAAAGGCAGTTATTTTGGTTCACCCATCACGGGAGGTGAGGGCACTGCATGTGTTTGAGGAGAATTGTGGGCCACTCCTGGCTTGGCCACATTTCAAACCACTGCTGTTCAGCCTCTCCCTGGGTCCAGGCTCAAAACTTTCAGTGTAAACTTTGGAACTCAGTATTTGCAGGTATTCTCACCTGCATCCCCGCCCCGCCCCCTCCAGTTTTCATTGACCCAAGAGTTGATTTTCCTCTTCTCCAAGGCGATCTGAGTTTGTTGCTGTGTTGAAGCACAGAACTAGCCCTTTCGTAGAACATGCACTGGGATTCTAAGGCGTATAGTCAAATCATCTGTATCTTTACAGCCAGAATAGTTAATATCCTGAAATCAGAAAATAAAGAAAGCAGAACAAACCTCTATCCCTTTGACCCACCTTTGCCTTCTTTTTCATTGCTGAGGGCAGGCTTTCTCTAGTTGCAGCCAGGGCTTCTCATCATAGTGACTTCTCTTGCTGGGGCCTTCCAGATCTAAGGTGCGAGGCCTTCAGTAATATCATTGTTTGGGCCCAGTAGTTGCAGCTCTGGGGCTCTAGAGCGCTGGCTCCGTAGTTGTGCCACACAGGCTTAGTTGCTCCTTAGCATGTGAGATCGTCCCAGATTAGGGATACAAACTGTGGTGTCCCCTGCATTGCAAGGTGGACTCAACCACTAAACCATCAGAGAAGCCCTGAATGCAGTAAATCTTTGATTAACTAAGCTCAACTAATGGAAATCTTTATTGAAATGGAATTTTTCTTTCTGTAATTCACAAAAGACATAAAATGAAAAGTTTTTAAAGAAACCAAATTACTAATTTATGGAATAAGAATGGGATGGGAAACACGTCTTTTGAGTGTCTACTCCTAATCCAACACTTTAGCAGACATTGTTAATTTGTTGTGGCAAAAACCTTAGTTTACTTCTTAACTCTGCTCCAGACAGTAGCCATTAATTGATTGGATTTGGCTAGACTTGCTGTGCTGATTCTGGAGTATTCCCTGGGGTTAATCAGGGAATACTTTCCAAATATCTTAAACTTTCAACATTAATATATATTTTTATAAAATTATCTTACTCAATCTCTTGAAAAGTAAAAGTGATTCAAGTACTGTTCAGTATTCTGCTCTATTCTACCATACCTTGCTTAGTAATGACTAAAATAAAAAAAATGCACGTCTTCTTCATTTAACTCATTTCAGTTCAGTTCAGTCGCTCAGTCGTGTCCGACTTTTTGCGACCCCATGAATCACAGCACGCCAGGCATCCCTGTCCATCACCAACTCCCGGAGTTCACTCAGACTCATGTCCATTGAGTTGGTGATGCCATCCAGCCATCTCATCCTCTGTCGACCCCTTTTCCTCCTGCCCCCAATCCCTCCCAGCATCAGAGTCTTTTCCAATGAGTCATCTCTTCACATGAGGTGGCCAAAGTACTGGAGTTTCAGCTTTAGCATCATTCCTTCCAAAGAACACCCAGGGCTGATATCCTTTAGAATGGACTGGTTGGATCTCCTCGCAGTCCAAGGGACTCTCAAGAGTCTTCTCCAACACCACAGTTCAAAAGCATCAATTCTTCGGTGCTCAGCCTTCTTCACAGTCCAACTCTCACATCCATACATGACCACTGGAAAAACCATAGCATTGACTAGACGGACCTTTGTTGACAAAGTAATGTCTCTGGTTTTGAATATGCTATTTAGGTTGGTCATAACTTTTCTTCCAAGGAGTAAGCGTCTTTTAATTTCATGGCCGCAGTCACCATCAACTCATTTACCCTTCACCAAACGTATGTGTCAGAATTTTTCTCAATCTTGGGGAAACTCAGTCCCAATAGTTAAGCCTTGTGGTTGAAGGATATGAGTATAAAGTTAGAGAATAGTATAATAAAGGTGTGCAAAGGATTTATTACATCGCTATTTCTTCCTCCCAGACTATCTCCTATCCTTTTCCCCACCACACACAGAGCTTGTACTCACAAGCTGTAGAGGATCTTGACTGTCCAGAAATTAAAGTTCAGACTTCTTAGACTGAAGTTCAAACTTCTTAGGCTGCCATTTAAGATCTTCAGGAATCTGTGTCATAAATTCTGAGTAGCATGTTCTCTTAGCTAATTGAATTACTTTGTTTTTTACATTGCACAGTTCCCTTGGTTTTCCGTCTCACTGCTTTTTCCCTCTGTTTCTAATTCTCACCTTTCCTTCCCTTTTTGTTTTTTTCTTTATACTCATTGTGTATGTAGACCCTACCTGCCATTCTTAAAATGTGGTGTATTCCATAAAGCTTTTGTTTAATATCCTTATGTTGGTTTCCTAGTGCTCCTTAACAAAGTACCACAAACTTGGTGAGTTAAAACAATCGAAATTTTTATTTTATGGTTCTGGACCATGCTCCATCTGTAGTCTCTAAGGGAGAATCTGTTTCTTGTCTCTTCCAGTTTCTGCCAGGGTTTGGTGACTATTTCTTTCCTTGTGGTTTCATCATAAGGACTTGTGTTTATATCACTCCAGTCTCTCTGCTTCTGTATCACATTGACTTCCCCACTTCTGTGTGTGTCTCTCTGTCTGTATCTTATAAAAAATATATGCTATTGCATTTAGAGCCCTCTAAGATTCTTAACCACATCTGAAAAGTCTTGTTTTGTTTTTTCTTTTTTTGCCATAGATGGTAAATTCATCGGTTCCTTTATATTGTGAAAGGGTTGGACTTGGTGTTTCTAAACCTTTGGTTAATGTAAGTCCTAATAATTGGCCTCATAATCTCCATTCTGCTCTGGTTGAGAATCACTCTCTTCTGTGTATGCCTGGGAACCAAGAATATTTGATTAAGATTAATTTTATGGAAATAATATATATATTTTTCATATTGATGACTTTGATAGCACCATTCTCCTTTGGAACTACTGGAGAGGTGGTCAGTCAGACCTGGTTCAGTCAGAGGAGAGAAACTGTATTCATTATTTAAGAAGAAAATTTAATATTAAGAATAATGAACTTGGCATAAAACTAAATGGAAAACTGTAAGGGAAAAAAAGAACAGTAAGACACCATGGCTACCAGGAGGATAAGATAAGGATTGCTTTAGCAGGTGTGGCAGAAACCGCAAACTAGATTCACATGTTGCTATGAAAGGGTGTTGCTGCTGGACTGAAGTATTGGGACAATGCCAACAAGAATGATGTACCTAAAAAGCCTGAAGGAAGCAAATGAGATGCACAAAGTTGATTTTTTATCCTTCTAGGATTGCTTTTCAGCAGAATCCAACGTGGAGACAGCTGGAAAAACAGAAATGTGGTTTACAGGATCTCAGCTCTACCATCAGAAAGTGTAATGTAGAAGTCTGGGTTTGGAGCTAAAAAACAATAGGTTAATAACTGACACAATCTCTGAGATGTTTTTGAGATTTAATATGCCATTTATCTGTCTCTTAGACCTGCACAGGGTAATACCTGAGTAAGAATCTTATGGTTTGTTTTTGTTTTTAATGTACTTTGATTCAGAGAGTAAATAACTTGTTTCATATTCTTGATCTACTTCATTGCCTTATTTGACTTAATGAGTGTCCTTGCTGTGGTCCTGTTCTTTTGTTCTTGTTGTATTTTTTTTTTTTTTTTGTCTATAAGAGTTAAAGATAATCCCATTATTCTAATAGAGATTTTTATTAAGTAAGGGCTTTTGGTTTACCTAAAATAGTGTAATTATCTTGATTCCAAATTAGAACACTTAATGTATTATTCCAAGTTACTCTTTCAAATGGTGGAATTTTAAATGTTTCCACACGTTAAATTTTACATAGTTTTATTACTTTTTCTTTGAATAATGAATCTTAGTTTTAAAAATATTCTTCAGACTATGGGGTATTTAATTGGCCCTCTGTTAGAACAGCTTTATTTTTAGTCTAAGCTACTGCCGAACTTCCAAACTTGGTTAAACATTCTTATCATTCCTTTTTTAATATGGCTTAATATGCTAGTCTTTAACATGAAAACAATATTTGCTCACGAGGAGTTCTCATGAAAGTAGACTTTATATAAATTGTGATATTAAACTTTCAGTAGGAAATGGTCAAGTAGAGAGTATTAACAATGAAGTGTTCAAAAGAGCAATGGTGGTTTAATTACCTGAAAAGTACTTAAAAATGTCTGTTGACATAAAGTAACATGAAAATGTAATTATTTAGTCACTTGTGTTTATCAATTAAAACTTTATTATAATCTATGAAAAATTGTTGTTTTTACATTTTGTCTTTAAGTTGTTATATATCTAAAATTTTTATTTTGTTTAAAATTTGATGGTCCAAAAATGTACATTCTCTAAGATCCCAGTTGTGAAAATGGGTTCAAGTTAAGCTAATGAAAGGCAGTAACCATGCCAGACCTCCAAATGCTGCAAATTCTTTTCCATAGGTAGATTTATAAGTACCTCAATATGCTTTCTCAAAGTCTAGCCTTAACAGGGCAGTTTATACACTGGATTCTTTCATCCTAGCTTTGGGAAAACCACTCTTCTTGAGACACGTTCAAATCATTCTACTTTTATTATTAAAGGTGTACCTTTTCAAACAGGTTTCCCAAGGATAAGATTGTTTAGTTATCTTGGAATTCTCAACTATCTATAGTCAGAGGACATCTGGAAGCTTTGGAATTAGGTTTTTAAAAAGTGACTTGGGTTACCATAGTCACTAATACTCTGATAGTCCAAACTCATTTATTGACATATGAGGGATTTCCTGTCAAGGAAGTCAGAAGTTGGCTTTAATTGATCTGTGGTTGCCGCCTGAATATTAGTTCATGTTGAACAGATTTGTTTTTCTGAACACATCTTAACATATGTTAAGCCTGCATGGAATAAAGCTGACACAGTATAGTTTAGCCAAAAATAACCTGTTAGCTGGTAGTTTTTAGGACTTTCACTATTTCTATAAATATTAGAGGTGGTGCCTTGTAGTACTTAATACACGGTCTCTTTATAGTCACTGGAGGGATTGATTATTTAGTTTATGAATGAACAGTACCCTTTTCTTGAGTTTTTCCTCATAGCTCCCACTCTAGGCATTTTCCTACCTGTTTAAGTAAGGGTAGGTAGATTGAAAAAATGAGGTGAAGTGAAAACTATGCTGTTTTTATTGTTTTAATTTTATTGGCTCTGGTAAAATGGTTCAGAGTTTGAAAACGTTGCACTAAAGGTCCTGGCTCATCTGAGGATCTTTTTTGTTGTTTTCAGTAGTAGATCTCAACATTATTTTCTTAAATATCAAGGTAGATTATAATTTATGCAGGTTTAAGATATTTTAGAACTAAATTTTTAAAGAAAACTTTTTAGTTCTAAAAGTATATTCTGAATGTAACATTTCATGTTAAAATTTTTCAGTAATTTCATTTTAGTATTATTTGAATTTTGAACTTATTTATAAGTGATCATTAGCAGAATCTGCTAATTATCCCAAATGTCTTTCCTGTCTAGCAATAGAGTCTTCTCACTTCCAGCTGGGCACATGGCCCCCGCGCCAGAGATTACATGTCCAAGCCTTGTTAGAGCTAGATGTGATTACATGTCTAAGTTTTTCCTATGCCATGTGAGTGCAAATTATAAACATGCTCTCTGAGTCTTGCCTTTAAAATATTGGATATGCAGGTCTCCCTGTTTAATTCAGTTCTTCTGAAGGCTGTACTTTGACCATCACAATAGTGAGCCAACTTCAACTATGCAGGTGTGGGCAGTTCTCTGAGGGGATGTCTGAAAAAAAGAGGTGGAAGGGTCCTGGTCCTAGGTGACATCATGGAGCAAGCTCTCCTGCCATGAGGTAGAAGTCTGTTCTTCCATAAGGTAGAAGTTTATTGCTCTCTTAACAAGAGAGAGCAGTAAAACTCAACCTTATTTGAGTTGCTGCATTTTGCGGTCTTTTGTTATAGAAGATTAATTTATACCCTAGCTAATACAGATAGGATTTCAAGTGAAAACTTTTCCTTATGACTTTAGGTTTCAGAGGAGGCTCTAGGGATCAAGGCTTATAAATGCTACAGATAAAAAGGCTGAGGAATATTGAAGATTGAAAGATGGAGGCCTGTATTGAATATTTCTTGAGAGAGAAATGTCAACGTTTAATGATAGTTCCTCTCTCATCTTTTCCACGGAGAGGGAAGTGGTACTGGCCTGTACCTCAAGTCAAGTGATGGGGCCTTGAAGAGACCCATTTAGAGAACTTCACATTTGGCACTGAAGATTTAGAGTATATAGGGCCTGGTGACTGTCTCACTTCTAAGAGTCTTAAGCCAAAAGATTGGTGGGAGAGGTCTTCATGAAAAACAAGAGAGGGTTCTTTTGAGGCCATTCTGTGCACCAGCATTTAGTTGGGCATTACTCAAAGGGTTTACAGAATGTTGCCCATTTACAGCTGTATCATGCCAGGTGGGTCTCTTTGTGGTCACCACTTGCTGAACATGAACTTGGGGATAATGTCATATTCTGTAATGCCATGTTCATGGGCTATGCATCAGGTTTTACTGAAGACAGTGAAACTTATGAATCAGTCAGAATCTAGTCAGGAAGCAGGAAAAACGAAACCAATTATTTTTACAGGAGAATTTTATGTAAATAATTATTAACCAAGTATTAGAGAACAGATAACCTCTTTAAGTCAGGGGGTACAAAAGGGAAGAGGTGGTATCTTAAAGTCTTAGAGAAGGGAACTTGAGCTGGGAGTCAGACTTCGGAGGTGGGGTCACTGTGGAACTTTAGGGATGTGGAGGTTGGACCAACACTTCCGGTGAGGGGCACTGGCCATCTGGTACTGACCTATCTGAGGGTACAAGGAAGGTGGTTTTGAGAGTGAAACTGCCACCCACTATTGCTTTAAGATCAACTGTTTCTGCTGAGAGTCAAGTGTCATCGCTGGAGGATTCTGACAGAAATAGGGCACACACAGGAAGAGGTCAATTTGCTTCCTCTCCTCCTTTCCTCTAGTTTTCTTCAGGTGATCCTATGGACAGAGTGCAATAGGGGGCCAAGTGTTGCTTTTGTATAGGATCTTGGTTTGAGTGATTCTAAGGCAACATCAGTTCAGTTCAGTTGCTCAGTCGTGTCCTACTCTTTGAGACCCCGGGAACCGCAGCAGGCCAGGCCTCCCTGTCCATCACCAACTCCCGGAGTTTACCCAAACTCATGTCCATCGAGTGGTGATGCCATCCAGCCATCTCATCCTCTGTCGTCCCCTTCTCCTCCTGCCCCCAGTCCCTCCCAGCATCAGTGTCTTTTCCAGTGAGTCAACTCTTCGCATGAGGTGGCCAAAATATTGGAGTTTCAGTTTTAACATCAGTCCTTCCAATGAGCACCCAGGACTGATCTCCTTCAGAATGGACTGGTTGGAACTCCTTGCAGTCCAAGGGACTCTCAAGAGTCTTCTCCAACACCACAGTTCAAAAGCATCCATTTTTCAGCGCTCAGCTTTCTTTATAATCCAACTCTTACACCTCCTATGAATTCCGTGTTTTGTTTTTAGGATGCACACATTTTGGTCATTCATTGGAGGGGAGTGCATTACTTCCCAGATGCAGCCCTGTCTATTCTATCATAATCTGCTTTAGTTTTCTCAGGAACAAGTCATTCAATAGATTACTTTGTCCCCCGACTTCAGGGAATACCTGAGAAATTTCCAGTTTTGTTTTTTTTTTCAAATCTCTCTGTCTAGGCTTGGGGTAAAGTGAGGATACCACTCACATCTTCTCCAGAATGGGTCAGAATGACAACTTTCTTAGTGGAAATCTTCTTTTCAAATACTTCCATAATCCTCATCAACAAAATTCTTTATAAAGGTGAGTTGTCTATCCATTTCTCAGCTACCTATTCTGAAATCTTGTGGTAATAGTGAAGAAGCAGTTGTTGAACGTACATGTGAAGAGTTTGAATAAGGTTGTTTCACCAAACTCTAGGTGGAACAAAGCAATATCTCTAGATTACTATGTAATCTTATGTGTAATTTAATATATAACTAAATGAACTAATTTGATATTGTTAATAGATATATGGGGATTCCACCCACTTACATAAAAGTTTATATATTTATTTTGGAAAAAATCTTTTTAATTGGATTTGCCATTGAAAAAATAGGAGATCACTTATCCTGACATATATGATGGCACATAAGTGTATCATAAATCACAATTTAATTAAGCAAGGAGCCATACATTAGTATTTCATTCTCCACTTGATATTTAAATATACCAAATAATACAGCATTGGTGTCTCTACCACCATTTTCATACCTCTGATGAGGAATGTATAACACAAATATGTAGTTAACATTTCAACAGTTCTTACCCATTGCATTGCTTCCTACTGGTGAATTTCTAGTAGTTATTATGTATAGCATAACTATATTTGGTAGTTATGCTAGCCAGCATTTAAAATTTAATTTTGATAGGGTATTTTTTATTTTTGGATATTATATTTCTGATATTAGTTTGTTAGTTTTTAAAATGACCTTTGCATAATGACATTTATAATTTAATTTGCACTTAGACATTAGCATACTCATTTAAATCTGTCACTTTTGACTTTGATTTAATCTTTAAGAATTTTAACAATAATTTAAAAATATATTACAGTGTTTAATATTACAGCTATCTTACTGACTTAAATAACTGTGTGTATCTATATTTCTAGAACTTTTGGTTGAGTCTTTTTAAGAATAGTTTCCATTTCCCCACAGAACTTCCCCATCTGTTCACTTATTGTGTGTGTGTTTCTCTCTTTTTTTTAAAGTATTTGAGTATATTTATAAAGTATTTTCTGCTACTCTCAATATCTGGATATTTTCTGTTGATTCTTTTCTCTCTTGATATGGGCCAGATTTTCTTGCCTTTTTCAAATATAGTGTCTTTTTATTTGATAGTGGACATTGTCAATGGTAGGGTGTAAGGATTCGTATTATGTTTTTGTATTACATTATTATCCTTTGGGTGTCAAATTTGTTTTTCCTGATGCATTAAATTTGCTAGTTAAATTGCTATAAGATTACAAATAACAAAAACTGTAGAGGGTGTGGAGAAAAGGAAGCCTCCTACACTGTTGGTGGGAATGTAAACTGGTATAGCTGCTATGGAGAACAGCATGAAAGTGAAAGTGAAGTCTCTCAGTCGTGTCCGACTCTTTGTGACCCCATGGATTGTAGCCTACCAGGCTTCTCTTCCATGGGATTTTCCAGGCAAGAGTACTGGAGTGGGTTGCCATTTCCTTCTCCAGGAGATCTTCCTGACCCAGGGATCGAACCCAGGTCTCCTGTATTGCGGGCAGACACTTCACCCTCTGAGCCACCAGGAAAGGAGAACAGTATAGAGGCACCTTAAAAAGAACTAAAAATAGAGCTGCCATATGATCCTACAAGGCCATTCCCGGACATATATTTGAAGAAAACCATAATTTGAAAAGACACATACACCCTAATGTTCATTTAAGCACTGTTTACAATATTTAAGACATGGAAGCAACCTAAATGTCTACTGACAGATGAATGGATAAAGAAGATGTGTGGTACATATATACAATGGAATATTACTGAGTCATTAAAAAGAACAAAATAATGCCATTTGCAGTAACATGGATGGACCTAGAGATAGTCCTACTGAGTGAAGTAAGTCAGACAGAGTATGACATCACTTATATGTGGAATCAAAAATATGGCTACAAATTAACTTTATACATAACGTAAATAGATGTAGAAAATATGATTACAGATATAGAAAATATGATTATGGATGTAGTAAATATGATTACCAAGGGTAAGGGGGAGAGGAAAATTAGGAGTTTGGGGTTAACATATACATACAACTATATGTAAAGTAAGTAAACAGCAAGGACCTACTGTATAGCACAGGGAACTCTACTCCGTGCTCTGTGATGTCCTATATGGGAAAAGAATCTAAAAAAAGAGTGGGTATATGTATATGCATACAAGATTCACTTTGCTGTATACCCACAACACGACATTGTAAATCGACTGTATCCCAATAAAAATAATAATAATAAAAGATGTGGTATACTTTTACAATGGAATATTACTTGGCCATGAAAAAGAACAAAATAATGCCATTCATAGCAATATGGATAGACTTAGAGACTGAGTGAAGTAAGTCAGACAGAGAAAGACAGATATCATATGATATCACTTATAGGTGGAATCTAAAAAAGAAGGCTGCAGATGAACTTATCTACAAAATAGAAATAGACCCATACACATAGCAAACAAGCCTAAGGTTACCAAAGCCAAAGGAAGGGGAGGTGGGGGGATAGGGGCGGAAACTTAGGAGTTTGGAATTAACATATAGAAATACAACTACATTATAAAATATAAATATATATATATATAATAGATAAACAACAAGGATCTACTGTATAACACATGGAACTATACTCAATATTTTGTAATAACCTATAAGGCAAAGGAATCTGAAAAAAATAGATACATATGTATGCATAACTGAATCACTTTACTATATACTGAAACTAACACAGCATTATAAATTATACTTCACCTAAAAAAAGAAAAAAATGTTTTTCCCATTAAACAAATTGTTGGAAGATCCTTTTGATCTGTCGGAATTAGAATAATGGTTTGTTAGTGTAGGTCCAATTTAGATATGTCTTTAGTCCTAAGGTTTGTCTCTTCTTTTGGGTTTTGATTCTTACTGTTAGGGCAGATCCTGTTGGGAATTGCAACCGAGTACCTGAGAAACTTTACAAGATCTTTCCATTTCCTTTGCCCTAAACGTTTTCTAACTTTGTGTGACTTCTCTTTTTCCATTCGACTCTTGATAGCTACTGTCGGCTAGTTCTCAGGGAGTCTTAGCTTGAAATGCACAGTTCTGGCTGTGGCCAGAGCCCTGAAGGACACCATGGTGCATGCTTCTCTGTTACCTCCTCACCAGAGCTCCCCTCTCTGTGACTCCTGCTCCATAAATTCCAGTTGCTGCAATAAACACTCCAATCTCCAGTCTTCGCCGTGTCAGCTCAGTGAGAATGATACTTTCTACTTGAGCTCCTCCTCACTGTGCCATGGTGCAGAAACAGCCCCAGAGGCTCACCTGACTTATTTCCTTTTGTGCTACAGGCTGTCCATTTTACAAAAGAAGTAGTCATATATTTTGCCCAGTTTTATAATTGATATGTCCAATACTAGTTACTGTACAATGACCCAAAGCAGAAGTCTGTGCTCCTGCAAATCCTTTCTATAATTATCTTTTTATCTTTTTTCACTCAAAATCTGAATTCTTAATGAGTACATAAAATCTTACAAATCTTTTTTTTATTACTCTGCTCTTATAAAAACTAGAAAAGGAGGAAAAACTTCTCAAATCATTCTGTGAAATCAGTATTATTCTGATACCAAAACCAGATGAAGACATTACAAGAAAAGACAACTACTGACCAATATCTCTGTGAATGTAGAGCCCTGGATTTCACAACAAAATATTAAAAAACAGAAGCAAGAAAATTTTTGAAAAGGATTATATACTGTGATCAAGTGGGGTTTATCCTAAGAATGCAAAGTTGATACAATATACAAAACCCAATCAATAAAATGTTGTTGTTCAGTCACTCAGTCGTGTCTGACTCTTTGCGACCCCATGGACTGCAGCACATCAGGCTTCCCTGTTCTTTACCATCTCCTGCAGCTTGCTCAAACTCCTGTCCATTGAGTCGGTGATGCCATCCAACCATCTCATGCTCTGTCGTCCCCTTCTCCTCCTGCCTTCAATCTTTCCCAGCATCAGGGTCTTTTCTAATGAGTCAGTTCTTCGCATCAGGTGGCCAAATTGTTGGAGCTTCAGCTTTAGCATCAGTCCTTCCAATGAGTATTCAGGACTGATTTCCTTGACGATTGACTGGTTGGATCTCTTTGCAGTCCAAGGGACTCTCAAGAGTCTTCTCCAACACCACAGTTCAAAAGTATCCATTCTTCAGGACTCAGCCTTCTTTATGGTCCAGCTCTCACATCCATCCATGATTACTGGAGAAACAATAGCTTTGACTAGATGGACCTTTGTTGTCAAAGTAACGTCTCTGCTTTTTAATATGCTTTCTAGGTTTGTCATAGCTTTTCTTCCAAGGAGCAAGCGTCTTTTAATTTCTTGGCTACAGTCACTATCTGCAGTGATTTTGGAGCCCAAGAAAATAGTCTGCTACCATTTCCATGGTTTTCCCATCTATTTGCCATGAAGTGATGGGACCAAATGGCATGATCTTAGTTTTTTGAATGTTGAATTTTAAGCCAGCTTTTTCACTCTCCTCTTTCACCTTCATCAAGACCCTCTTTAGTTCCTCTTCACTTTCTGCCATAAGAGTGGTGTCATCTGCATATCTGAGGTTATTGATATTTCTCTCGGCAATCTTGTTTCCAGCTTGTGCTTCAGCCAGCCTGGCATTTCATATGATGTACTCTGCATGTAAGTTAATAAGCAGAGTGACGATATACATTCTTGATGCACTCCTTTCCCAATTTGGAACCAGTCTGTTGTTCCTTGTCTGGTTCTAACTGTTGCTTCTTGACCTTCATACAGGTTTTTCAGGAGGCAGGTAAGGTGGTCTGGTATTCCCATCTCTCATGGAACCAATAAAATAGATTGTAACAATAGAATGGGCTTTGCCGGGTGGCTCAGATGGTTAAGAATCTACTCACAATGCAGAAGACCTGAGTTTGATCCCTGGGTTGGGAAGATCTCCTGGAAAAGGGCCTGGCCACTCACTACAGTATTCTTGCATGGAGAATTCCATGGACAGAGGAGCCTGCACAATAGAATAAAATCCCATGGTCATCTCAAAACAGAAAAAACATTTGAAAAAAATCCATATATTTTTATGATAAAAGCATTCAGTGTTTTAGGAATACAAGGAAGTTCCTAAACCTGATAAAGAGCATCTATAAAAAATTCAATGTTAACATCTCACTTAATGGTTAAAGACTGATAGCTTTACCCCAAATTAGGAACAAGTTGAAGATGTGTCCTCTAATCACATCTATTCAACATTATATTGAAGGATCAAGCTAGGGCAATTAGACAAGCAAAAGAAATATAAGGCATCCTCAAGTCCTATTTTTGGTGCAGTAAATTTTCAATTCTTAAAGAAATTATACTTTAAATTTTTAACAATTGGATGGCTGTTACATTGTACAACAACACCTCATTTAGCCATATCATAGGATAACTTAGGACTTTTAAAATAACTGAAGCTTAAATTTCAAAGCTTTTACTTTACTTATTTACAATGAAAGTATTTGCACAATGCTTGACTTCCTTGACTTAAATGGTATTTGAATCTCAAAAATTAAACCGTGATGCACTGACATGTTGTTGAATATGTTGTTTTATTATTCATTAAAACTGAATGCCCATAGGACTTCCCTGGTGCATAGTGGCAAGGATTCTGGGTTTTTACTGCAGTGGCTGTGGTTCCCTTCCTGGTCTGGGAAGATCCAGCAAGCTGTGTGATGTGGCCTCACAAAAAAAGGGGGAAAAAAACAACAACCAAAGTGAACACCTTTACATTGTATAGAAGAACCCCAAAAAAGACAAGATCTGGTCTATTCTTTCTAGGTTGTCTACTTGCTTTTACTTCTCACTGGCTATTATATCCATGTATCATTTATCATGATATGGTTTACTCCGTTGGTGTCTGCAATGTGTTAATAACTTTGCTTGTCCTGTGCTATAAAAGTTCATGGGTCTCACAATAGGCCTTCCAGCTGTTTTTTTTTTCTTTTTCTTTAAACCAACTTATATAGGAGGCTATAGATTGTCAGAGTTGTGACCTAAGTGGAGACATTATTGTATTTTTATATTTAAAATAATTTTTTTAAAATGTGACCAAACACTTGTGATCTAAAAATAAATTTCTTATATTTTTGGCAAGTCTCTTTTGCAGAAGGCTTTAGTTGAAGTATGTGCTGTGCTGTGCTGTGCTTAATCGCTTAGTTGTGTCCGACTCTTTGTGACCCCATGGACTGTAGCCCACCAGGCTCCTCTGCAGTGGGGATTCTCCAGACAAGGATATTAGAGTGGGTTGCCATGCCCTCCTCCAGGGGATCTTCCCAACCCAGGGATAGAACCCAGGTCTCCCACGCTGCAGATGGATTCTTTACTGTCTGAGCCACCAGGGAAGCTCAAGAATACTGGAGTGGGTAGCCTATCCCTTCTCCAGGGGATTTTCCTGACCCAGGAATCGAACTGGCATCTCCTGCATTGCAGGTGGATTCTTTAACAGCTAAGCTACAAGGGAAGCACTTATTGAGGTGTAGTACCTTTTATTAAGCACTGTACTTGGCTCTTCCATGGCAAGGCACTTACTCTCTTGTGCAGATGATAACTACGCCTATCCCACAAGGTTTTGAGGGGATTAAATGAAATGTGTATGTAAAATGCTTAACGCAGTGCCAGGGGCATTACAGGTGTACAATGTTTTTTTATCTGAGAGAGGAAGAGGAACTGAAAGAAGGTTAGTATGGATGGGGAAAGGTAGAATGCTGTACCACTGGAGGAGGAAAATTAGGCAAGGGCCAGGTTAGGATGTGCTAGGATTTTGGACTTTATTCTAGGGTAAGGTGAAATCACTGAAAGATTTTAAGCAAGGTGTGACATAAACAGATTTGTGTTTTGAAAAGAACTTAGAGGCCACTGTTTGGAGACTGGAAACTAGAGAAGCCAGGGTAGGTGTTCTTTCCTTTGGACAGTATGTTTGTAAGTTGAGTATCTTTGATTTAAATCTGTGGTTTTAAATCCTTCCCATAAGTATATAGCAGGAATCTTGGCTTCTTTTATTTTGACATAGTCATGGTTCGCTTGCATGTCACGAATTTCTTATGTTGTTGGTATTTTATGAACAAGCTTGTCTGTATAGGGCCACCCACATTTGGCAGAGAATAGGCAGAATGCCAAGGAGCCCGCCAGCCTTTCATTTGACTACAGGATAATGTATGCTACTTTTGACTTTCTTTTGGCCTCCTGGAGTCTCAGGTAATGCCTGCCATTTACATGGAAGCTAAGTTTCCTTTCCAGGTTTTATTACTTTGGCAACTCTGTGGCATAGGTGCTCCCATTTCCCTATTCCTCACTGATCTTGGATTTTTTTCCCCCATCTTTTGATTGCCAAAATCTTTATAAGATCACTCCAGATAGCTATCAAATGATTAGAACTGGCAAGAACATTAGGACTTATCAACATTTCTGATACAGACCCTTGGCAACTATGTGACATCATCTCACTGCTCCCTTACTCTGCATGCAGGTCTAACTATTTTATCTATGTCTGGCTGCATCCACCATAAGTGCCTTTGTTTTTTCACTATCTTTTGGTGTGCAGCCCTTGGCTCACTTCTTATAGCCATGGAAGACTTGCCCTATCATATCTGGATCTGGAATGTCTGTTCTGGTCCTTCCCATTAATTCCTTACTTTATTTAACTTACCTGATTATATTGTTGCCCATTTCCCAGATTGATCGTATCTGGTTCATCCTGAATATCTTTCTTCAGGGGTTAATTACATAGGAAGAAAGTGAAATATTAATTGATCAAGCAATATGTTGTCTCAGATTTTCTTTTAAATATCCAAGCAAAACTACTAAGCAGGAGTGGTAGAACCAAAAATGAAAATGACAAAATTGAAATATGAAAGTCTGTTGACATTTGTTAAAGCTGGGTGATGATTATATTATTCTATTCAATTTTGTGTATGTATGGATTTTCCATAATAAAAAATGAAAAAAAGGAAGACACATGGAGAATTCAAACATATTAACTGTCAGCCAAATAGAGGTCCTGGACAGGTGGGACAGAGGCGTGAGGAACGACTGAGTGATGGCCACAAAGAAAGTACCCTGTGTTTTCTCAGCAAACTGGACAGGCCAATCATGTTGTCTTCTAATACATGGACCTTTTCTGAGGGATTCTTTCTAGGGATCACTATTCATTGTTCTTTTCGACTTTGCTCTTCTGGGCAGAGCTGACTGACCCAGGGAAGGGGTCTTAAACAAAGTCATTTATCTATATAGCAGAGTGTCTCAGTATGCGCATTATTGATATTTTCAGTTCAGTTCAGTCGCTCAGTCGTGTCCGACTCTTTGCGACCCCATGGACTGCAGCATGCCAGGCTTCCCTCTCCGTCACCAGCTCCTGGAGCTTGCTCAAACTCATGTCCATCAAGTCAGTGATACCATCCTACTATCTCATCCTCTGTCGTCCCCTTCTCCTGTTTTCAATCTTTCCCAGCATCAGGGTCTTTTCTAATGAGTCAGCTGTTCATATCAAGTGGCCAAAGTATTGGAGCTTCAGCTTCAACGTCAATCCTTCCAATGAATATTAATAGTTTAGACTGGGTAGTTTTTTGTATAGAGTTCTGTCCTGTACCTTGAAGATGTTCAGCAGCATTCCTGACTACCCACTAATACCAGTAGTGCCACCTTCCCTCCTTCTCTGTTGTAATAACCAAAAAATGTTCCAAGACATTGCCACAAGTCCCTGGGGGGCAAAACTGCCCCTAGTTGTGAACCACTGAAATATGTGAATAATGTGAATTTTTAGTTAGGCTCTGTCCTTGTGAGTGCTGGCTGACTTGATTTGGGTTTTTAGGTGTTAATAATTTTTCCATGCTGTATTAAAAGGCTGATTGTAAGTAGTATAAATAAATAATAATTTAAAATAGAAAATTTCAGGCTCTCCCAACATGTTTGTCTCCCTGTAATAATATAAACTTGTTTTAATCCCGAGCCCCCCTGGTTTTTCATCTTATCATATGCAGTCTTGATTTTTTTGCATAAAATGTTCTTAGGATCATTATTTCCCCAATCTCTGTGTACGATACTTTGTTTTACAAAATCATTTGTACATTATTTTTCATCATTTACAGAATATTATTTTTCTTCTTTTATGATTTTTAGATATAATCATGTAATGCTAATTCTTACTTTTAAAAATATGAATCTTACAGTGTCTTTGGAAATGTAGCCTTTACTTGGATGGAAGAGTCTGAAAATTTATTTGATAAATTTTGTGGTTCTGGGCACAGTGTAAATGAAACATTTTCAGGTGCTACAGTATATAAATATATGAATGTTTTTCCTGGCTCAGTTTTGTACCATACCTAGCCAACAACTCTTGTATTAACTTCTTCAACTGAATGGAAATGTACTAGTACATACTTTTGATTTAATAAAATCCTCAAAATAGGTTTTTGTGCTAATATATTTATAACATGCAGGTGTTTGACACAAGGACATAAATTACATGTATATAAAATTGGTTCAGGGAAATACTGAAATGTGCTGGGAGGATATTAAAATATATACTTGAACATTTATTTTGTAATTTAGCTTGAACATTTTTCAGAACAGTTAGGGAGTTCATAGCTCAATTATATGGTTCATTTTTTTTTTCTGTTAAACATTTCTAATCTTGTATGTTTTTTAGCATTTCTCTGTTTTCTTAAGTGATTTTATTTCATTAGTCTGATTATATAATTTCTTCTTTTTTGGAGCATACACAGAGATATGAGAGCTAAAAAATTCATGTAGTTATTTCCAAGAATCTTATTTCTCAACTCTTTTTATTATGCTTTCCTGTAGAAATTTGCATAGTTTATAGTTATCTTGCTTCTCAAGAAACACAAATCTGCTGGTCTACTTAGAATGGCAGTCATATTTGTATGTTGTGCTAAAAAATATTGGTCACCTACTTGAGAATTTAGAGAAACAATGCATTTAATAAAATGAATTATTTTAAAAAGATATTTAAGGATCATCTCTGAAATTTAAAAGTGGTAATTTAATTTAATTTGCCTCTTAAATTGTATTTATTAAAAATATGTTTATGTATGCTCACTAAATGACAGTGTTCTTTTTGATCAGCAGAATTTTTTGAGTAAGAAGAAATAAGAAAAATTTGATAATGATTAAGAGAATTACAGAGAATTAGAATTGAGAATCAGTAATTGACAACTTAAGAAAATTATTGATTATGCATCCATTTTTAGAATGATATTCACATAGCCAAGTTTCCACTCTACTTCAAATCCTGCCCTAAATATTCTCTTTCCAATGGGACCTACTCTGACCAACCTATTTGAAATTATAATCGTATCCCCACCAACTCTGTACTCGCAATCTTCCCATAGTCTGCTCTCTCTGTCTCTTTTTTAATATTTGTAATTTGCTCACAGTTTATAAAGCACTTCTCTTTGGCTGTGCCAGGTCTTAGTCGTGATGCACTGGATCTTTGATCTTCTTTGCAGCATGCAGGATTTTTAGTTGCAGCATGTGAACTCTTAGTTGCAACATGTGGAATTTAGTTCCCTGACCAGGGATCAAACCCAAGTCCCTTGAATTGGAGGTGTGGAGTCTTAGCCACTGGACCACCAGGGAAGTCCCTGCGGGCAGGCTACAGTCCATAGGGTCTCAAAGAGTCAGGTGGGACTGAAGCGACTTAACACATGCACACTAATGCAGGAGGGTTAGAGCAGTTACAGGTCCCATTCAGCCATTGGTCAGCACCGTGGTGGGCCCCGCCCCTAGCAAAACAGCGGCCGTTAGTGGTCCTTCTTAGCCATTGGTCAGCTCTGCTCCCGGTGGGTTCCTCCCACCAGCGACCGAGGGTCAAGGAACAACCGTTAGAGGTCCCATTCAGGTCCCAGTCAGTGGAGTGGCGGTCGTCAGGCGGAGAGTGAGGAAAGAGGTGGATCCCAGCCTTCTCCCCAGGGGCTTCCAACTCATGCAGCCTCAGGCCCAGCGGGTGAGCTGGGGGAGCCCAGGGAGCAGACTGGGGGCTGTGTCCTGCAGGGCTCCAGAGCCCTCACCAATGCCGCCTACTGGCTGAGCCCCGGCCTTGAAGCGAGGGGGTTAAACTTCTCCCCCATCCGGTCTCTACGACCTAATGGTAGTGGCAGTCTGCATGGGATGCAGTCTGAGGGAATTGGCTCCCAGTTTGGGTGGCCTGAGGAACCTGAAGACCAGTTGGGTGCTGGGTGCCTGGTTCCTTCAGAGATGACAGTTGGAAAGAGTCTAGGGCCCTGGCCCCAAGGAACTGCGAACTAGAGACCTGCCTCCTCCTCAGGCAGGATCTGGATCTCAGAGGGTGAAAGTCATGTGGTGGAGCCTTGCTCTTGTCATAACAGAGAATCACATTTGTTTGGGGGAGATTTATAGAAACTTGGTTAGGAAACCATGAACTGACCTTAAGAACAAAGGCTCTGACACCAAGAAGTTGGCAATAATCAACTCCGCTACTCCCTCACCTTTCCTAGAAAAGGGTTTTACTGAAAGTTTTCAGAGAATTTGAGGGTTTTAAGGCATGAGCCACCCATCTCCTGGCATGGCCGTCAATAAACCTTGCTCTGTTCTAAATGTCTTGGCATTGTTTGGCTTCACTATGTGTCAGACACAGGGACTTCCATTTTGGTAACAGTATGATCTGAATGAACAAAAAACACCTAAAACTTTGGTGTGGATTTTATAGTTTCATTTTTTAAAAATTATTATTTCTTTAAGGGGGGAAGCAGACAATAACTGTCACTTTTGATCAAATGATATTCTATGTACCTCACATGTGTTTTCTGCTAGCCCTCTTGCCCTCTTTAATGAGGTGGATAGACAGTGTTACTGCCATTTTATCAATGAGGAAAACTGAAACTCAGAAAGGTTAGGTAATTCTAAATGGTTATGGTTTTTCCAGTGGTCTTGTATGGATGTGACAGTTGGACTGTGAAGAAAGCTGAGTGCTGAAGAATTGATGCTTTTGAACTGTGGTGTTGGAAAAGACTCTTGGGAGTCCTTGGACTGCAAGGAGATTCAACCAGCCCATACTAAAGGAGATCAGTCCTGGCTGTTCTTTGGAAGGAATGATGCTAAAGCTGAAACTCCAGTACTTTGGCCACCTCATGCGAAGAGTTGACTCATTGGAAAAGACTCTGATGCTGGGAGGGATTGGGGGCAGGAGGAAGAGGGGACGACAGAGGATGAGATGGCTGGATGGCATCACCGACTCCACGCATGAGAGTTTGAGTGAACTCCAGGCGATGGTAATGGATAGGGAGGCCTGGCGTGCTGCGATTCATGGGTTCGCAAAGAGTCGGACACGACTGAGTGACTGAACTGAACTGAACTGAACTGATCTAGAAATTAAACTCATAAGCTTGATTTCAAAGTCTGTGTGTGTGTGTTTAAAACTGTTTCTAACTTAAAGGGTACTTTTCTATTAACAGAATTAATCAGAAGTCTCATTCCATTACCATACTGAATAAAATATTTAGCTAAATTTATAGTATAATTGGAGGAGATGGGAACCCACTCCAGTATTCTTGCCCAGAGAATTCCATGGATAGAGGATCCAGGGGGGTTACTGTCCTTGGAGTTGCAAAAGAGTTGGACACAACTAAGCGACTAACTCGTATAATTATTGGCTAGCACACAATATGCTTACTTATTTCACTTACGTATTAAAGTAGTTGTGTATTGCCGTGTGCTAGGTGCTGGGTATGTCACAATGAATAAAATGGACATGGATCCTGCTAATTTGTTTATGGCTGCGTTGGGTCTTTGTTGCTGACCCAGCTTTTGTCTAGTTGCAGAGATCTGGGGCTACTCTGTAGTTGCAGTGTGTGCACTTCTAATTGCAGTGGCTTCTCGTGTTGCAGAGCATAGGCTCTAGAGCTTGGGGGCTTCAGTAGTTGCAGCTTCCAAGCTCTGGGGCACAGGCTTGGTAGTTGTGGCACATGGGCTTAGTTGTTCCGCAGCATGTGGGATCTTCCCGGATCAGGGATGGAACCCGTGTTTTCCTGCATTGTTAAGTGGACTCTTTACCACTGAACCACCAGGAAAGCCTGGCTCCTGCTCTTAAAGAACTCGTGGTTTTCTGAGTAAGCTAGAGTTATCGCCAGAGATTCAGAACTACAGTCCACCCCCCAGCCCCGAGCCCGGCTGCCATCATTGCCTCCTTATCACTGGGAGTAGAAAATACTCTAATTGCATTCAGATTTTATTCTATCTTACCAGCATACATTTATATGTATTATAAATTATACAGCTTATTTAACTTATATGCAGAGTACATCATGAGAAACGCTGGGCTGGAGGAAGCACAAGCTGGAATCAAGATTGCCAGGAGAAATATCAGTAACCTCAGATATGCAGATGACACCACCCTAATGGCAGAAAGTGAAGAACTAAAGAGCCTCTTGATGAAAGTGAAAGAGGAGAGTGAAAAAGTTGGCTTAAAGCTCAACTTTCAGAAAACTAAGATCATGGCATCCGGTCCTATCACTTCATGGCAAATAGATGGGGAAACAGTGGAAACAGAGGCTGACTTTATTTTTCTGGGCTCCAT
The DNA here is from genome assembly GCF_027580195.1 of Bos mutus. NCBI lineage: Eukaryota > Metazoa > Chordata > Mammalia > Artiodactyla > Bovidae > Bos > Bos mutus. The sequence continues at coordinate 27,880,346 of NC_091623.1, forward strand.
AATCATTGCAGATGGTGACTGCAGCCATGAAATTAAAAGACGCTTACTCCTTGGAAGGAATGTTATGACCAACCTAGATAGCATATTAAAAAGTAGAGACATTACTTTGCCAACAAAGGTCCGTCTAGTCAAGGCTATGGTTTTCCCAGTAATCATGGGTGGATGTGAGAGTTGGACTATAAAGAAAGCTGAGTGCTGAAGAATTGATGCTTTTGAACTGTGGTGTTGGAGAAGACTCTTGAGAGTCCCTTGGACTGCAAGGAGATCCAACCAGTCCATCCTAAAGGAAATCAGTCCTGCGTGTTCACTGGTAGGACTGATGTTGAAGATGAAACTCCAATACTTTGGCCACCTCATCCAAAGAGCTGACTTCTTTGAAAAGACCCTGATGCTGGAAAAGATTGAGGGCAGAAAGAGAAGGGGATGACAGAGGATGAGATGGCTGGATGGCATCACCAATTCAATGGACATGGGTTTGGGTGGACTCTGGGAGTTGGTGATGGAAAGGGAGGCCTGGCATGCTGTGGTTCATAGGGTTGCAAAGAGTCAGATAAGACTTGAGAGACTGAACTAAACTGAAGCAGCATACATGGGTAAATTTTTGTTTTATCAAGAGATATCATCAGGGTCATATGTTTTCATGACCCTGAAACTTCTTACTTTCTTGAGTCTTCCCCCACCCTACATCTGTAAAGAAAAATCCAAGCAGCAGCAGTGGTAGTTTGTTTTTAATGCTTTAATTTATTCTGTTATGATGAGAGAAAAGTTGGTTATATTGTCATAGTTTGTTTCTGAAAATATTTCAGTTCTGAAATACCAGATTAAGCATAAAATAAGATAGTGATCATTTTTAGGTCATTCACATATTGGTCTGTTCAAACTGTGATAAATTAATTTCTTAATAATTCATTTTGAATATGTTTAATTATCTCCTATTTAATTTACCTTCATTGAACTTTTTAAGGTCAGTATTTTCATTCTTACTGGATTGTGACCAAGTCATATATGCAGATGAATTCTGAGTAATAAGGAATGTTAATCATGAAATGCAGGATTTAATAAAGATTTCTTGATTTTTCATCCAACTGTAGTATCCTAAGTTTCAGTGTACAGAATGATATCCTTCATTTTAGTATGACTTGATTTTTTTTTATTTCATAAGTATCCCATCTGTTTATTTTTCTTATGCATGAAAGAGAAACAGCAGAAGGAAAAACTAAGGCACTCATTATTAGCTCTTAAACAACTGATAACTTTGGCTGTTTTTCTCTTTGTGTTTGCATTATAATTCTCTCAATATTCAGTTGAGATTATCAATTTTAAAAGGACTTTTAACTAATCTTATGAATAGAAAGTAGATTTTAAAGTAGAGCATTTTGACCATTTGGCCTTTGACATCATTCAAGTATAAATTCTGGTTGGATGCTCTAATAGGGTGTTTATATCTAATAGGGTGTTTATATCTTTACTCTTTTAGTATAGTTTAAGATTGGAAACACTTCTAGATTAATATTCCTTAAGAAACACATGACATAATAGGGGAAAACCTATATACAGGGCCATGAAATGTATCAAGGTTCCATGTATCAAGATTCTCCAACCTGGGAAAGTCAAGAGTTAAGAAAAAATACAGTTAAAAACATTTCAATGGTTTTGAGAAGTTGTATTAATGTGAATACTTGGATCCTCAGTTCCTAAATTTCTTGTGCAGGGCTCAGAGAGAAATAAAAAGTGGAGATTTAAAATAGCTGGTTTTTGTGCTGAATCTGGCCTACAGATGTATTTTGTTTGGCCTGCATGGTGTTTTTTAAAAGTGTGAATTAATGGCAAGTACTTTACAGTTCAGAAATTTTGCACAAAAATGCAAGTTTCCAACCTCTGGAAAATCAGAATATCTGACTATGGTGAACCTGCTCCCCATAAGCACTCACTGGCTGAGTTGAGTGGCTGGATCTTCTGGGCCATGCTCCAGTTTGCCATAGTTCCCATCACTGCCTCTTCTCCCTGCACACTGACTGTCTCCATTGTGCATGCACTGCTGCTTTTTCTTATATTTGGTCTGGAGTCGTAAGTTTGCATCCCTTACCACAACTGTTCTTCCTAGAGAGACTCTCCCTGGAACCCTTTTTGCAATCGTTAGTGTTAGGCCCTCTCTTCCCAGTGCCTGTGTAACTCCTAGTCCATACTTCCCTTTAATATTTACCATTTTTTATTGTTAAGTGTTCATTTGATAACTTTTCTTGCTAGACATGAACTTTCTAAAATAAAGGTTTTGTGTTGTATTCTCAAGGGATTCAGACACTTAAATAGTACTGAATTTTTGCTTGTTTTTTGATAAATGAGGTAAATTTTAAATATTTCCTGGAAAATATAAAGTCTAGGATACAAGTGAATTTTTAGGAATCTTTAGTTTCTTATGAGGTTCTAATGTATGTCAGTAATTTTTTTTTTGCTTCTTTTGAATACTTTATTTGTTTTTTAATTGGTGGAAAACTGCTTTACAATTTTGTGTTGGGTTCTGTCATACAATAATGCGAATCAGTCGTATATATTTATACCTTTCCTCTTCCTCTCCTTTCCCTCCCCTCACCCCACCCCACTAGGGCATTACAGAGTGCCAGACTGGACTCCCCCGTGTTCTTTAGCAACCTTCCACTAACCATCTGTTTTACATATGTTAGTGTATTCATGTCAATGCTGCTTTGTCAATTTGTCTTACCCTCACCTTTCCCTGCTGCGTCTACAAGTTCATTCTCTACTGTTTATCAGTAACCATTTTTTTTTTTTTTTTTAAGTTTACTACTTTTTTGTTTTTGGCTGTGCTGGGTCTTTGTTGCTGCACACAGGCTTTCTCTAGTTGCAGGAAGTGGGAGCTACTGTCTACTTGCAGAGCATGGGCTCTAGGGTACACAGGCTTAGTTGCCTGGTGGCGTGTGGAATCCTCCTGGACCAGGGATTGAACCTGTGTCTTTTGCATTGGCAGGTGGATTCTTAACTCCCTTAACCAGGGAGGTCCCTATTAGTACCATTTTTCTAGATTCCATATATATATGTGTTAATATATAATACTTGTTTTTCTGACTTACTTCACTCTGTATAACAGGCTCTAGGTTCATCCAACTCAACTACAGCTGACTCAAATTCGTTCTTTTTTTAGAGTTGAAAAATATTCCATTGTAGAAATGTACCACAACTTCTTTATCCATTCATCTGCCTAGGTTGCCTCCATGTCCTGCTATTGTAAATATTGCTGCAGTGAACATTGGGGTACATGTTTCTTGTAGAATTGTGGTTTTCTTATGGTATATGCCCAGTAGTGGGATTGCTGGGTCATGTGGTAGTTTCCTAGTTTTTAAAGGAATCACCATACTGTTTTCCATAATGGCTGTGTCAGTTTACAGTTCCACCAACAATGTGAGAGGGTTCCCTTGTCCCCACATCCTCTCCAGCATTTACTGTTTGTAGATTTTTTTGATGATGGCCATTCTGGCTGATGTGAGGTGATACCTCATTGTAATTTTGATTTGCCTTTCTCTAATCGTGAGCGATGTTGAGCATCTTTCTATGTGCTTATTGGCCAATTGTATGTCTTTTTGGAGAAATGTCTGTTTAGGTCTTCTGCCCATTTTTTTTTTTTTCTTGGATTGGGTTGTTTGTTTTTCTGATATTGAGTTGTAGGAGCTTCTTATATATTTTGGAGATTAACCTTTTGTCGGTTACTTCATTCACAGTTATTTTCTCCCATTCTGAGAATTGTCTTTTCATCTTGTTTATACTTTCCTTTGCTGTGCAAAAACTTTTAAGTTTTATTAGGTTTCATTTATTTGTTTTTATTTCTATCAATCTAGGAGGTGGGTCAGAGAGAATCTTGCTGTGGTTTATGTCAAAGTGTACACAGCTTATGTTTTCGTCTAACAGCTTTATAGTTTCAGGCCTTAAATTTAAGTCTTTAATCCATTTTGAGTTTATTTTTGTGTATGGTGTGAGAAAGTGTTATAATTTTTTTTTTTTTATTTTTTTTTTTACACATAACTCCCTAGTTTTCCCAGCACCAGTTATTGAAGTGGCTGTCTTTTCTCCATTGTATATTTTTGCCTCCTTTGTCAAAGATAAGGTGACCGTAGGTGTGTGAGTTTATCTCTGGGCTTATCTTTTTCCATTGGTCCATAATTCTATTTTTGTGCCGATACCATGCTGTCTTAATGGCTGTAGCTTTGTATATAATTTGAAGTCATGGAGGTTGATTCCTCATGCTCCATTATTCTTTCTCAAGATTGCTTTGGCTATTTGAGGTCTTTTGTGTTTCCATACAAATTGTGAAAATTTTAAATTTTAGTTCTGTGAAAAATGCCATTGGTAATTTGATACAGATTAAACTGAATCTGTAGATTGCTTTGAGTAGTACAGCGATTTTGACAATATTGATTCTTCCAATCCAAGAACATGGTATATCTCTCCATCTGCTTGTGTCATCTTTGATTTCTTTCATCAATATCTTGTAGTTTTATGCATGCACGTCTTTTGTCTGTTTAGATAGGTTTGTTCCTAGGTATTTCATTTTTTTTTGTTGCAATGGTGAATGGGATTGTTTCCTTCATTTCTCTTTCTGATTTTTCAGTTTTAATGTATAAGAATGCAAGGGATTTCTGTGTATTAATTTTATATCCTGTGGCTATTAAATTCATTGATTAGCTCTAGTAGGTTTTTTTTGGTGGTGTTTTTATAGTTTTCTATGTATAGTATCATGTCATTTGCAAACAGAGTTTTACTTCTTTTCCAATCTGGATTCCTTTTATTTCTTTTTCTTCTCTGTTTGTCATGACTAGGACTTCCAAAACTATATTGAATAATAGTGGGGAGAGTGGACACCCTTGTCTTGTTTCCAATCTTAGAGGAAGTGCTTCCAGTTTTTGCTGTTGAGGATAATGATTGCTCTGAGTTTGTTGTATACAGCTTTTATTATGTTGAGGTAGGTACTTTCTATGCTGATTTTCTGGAGAGTTTTTTTTTTTTTTATCAAATACATGTTTAATTTTGTCAAAATCTTTGTCTGTATCTATTGAGATGGTCATATTATTTTTATCTTTCAATTCATTAATATGGTGTATCACATTGATTGATTTGCATTTATTGAAGAATCTTTACATCCTTGGGGTAAAGCCCTCTTAATCATGCTGCTATGATTTGTGTTGTTGGATTCTGTTTGCTAGAACTTTGTTAAGGATTTTTGCATCTGTGTTCATAAGTGATATTGGCCTGTAATTTTCATTTTTTGTGTGTGATATTTTTGTCTGGTTTTGGTATCAGGGTAATGGGTTTGGTATCAGGGTAAGGCTCATAGAATGGGTTTTGAAGTTTTCCTCCCTCTGCAATTTTTGGGAACAGTTTGAGCGGGATAAGTGTTAGTTCTCTGAAATTTTGATAGAATTTGCCTGTGAAACCATCTGGTCCTGTGCTTTTGTTTGTTGGGAAGTTTTTTGATTACAGTTTCACTTTCAGTGCTTGTAATTGGTCTGTTCATATTTTATATTTCTTTCTGGTTCAGTCTTGGAAGGCTGTGCTTTTTAAAGAATTTGTCTATTTCTTCCAGGTTGCCCATTTTATTGGAATACAGTTGCTTGTAGTAGAGTAAAACTCTTTAAGAGGGGGTTCTCTGATGGTTGCTGTAGAACAAGGCCAGGTCTAAGGAGAGGCAAGAGAGGATCCTAGGTGAAAATTTAAGGAACCAGTCCCTTTCAGGGTCAGGTAAGTGCCTCCTTAAATTTTATTACAGAGGAACTTCTCTTCTCTTGACTCAAAGTATTCCTAGCACTGCTTTTGAATTTTATATATATGTAATTTATGTTATACATATCTATATAATCTATAGTTACATAGATTTTATGTATTTATATGTATATATCATATTCTAGCTTAAAAAATAAAATATTGATCCTAACTGGAAAAGTTACAGAAAGAGTATAGATTGGTTTTAAAAAAAAAATGACCACAGGAAAACATACTATTGTTAAAAAGTTATACTTGTGGCTGCTTTAAATATGTTCTCTTTGACATCAGTTTTAAGTAACTTGGTTTTGATGTGCTTGTGTATAATTTCTTCGAGTTTGTCTGCTTGGGGTTTGTTGAATTTCTTCTATGAGTTTATAGTTTTCATCAAATTTGGAAACATTTCAGCCTTTATTTCTTAAAGTATTTTTCTATCTTCCTTTCTCTTCTTTTTTAGCAACTCTAATTACACACATATTGGCTATTTGAAGTTGCCTCATAGCTTACTGATACCCTATGTACTTTTTTTCAGTCTTTTTTTCTCTTTGTGTTGCATTTTGAATAGTTTCTATTGTATGTCTCCAGACTTTTACTTTGCTATTTCCTTCTGCAGTTTCCAATCTGGTATTAGTCCTATTCAGTGTATTTTTTCTTGAGATATTTGTAGTTTTCACATCTAGAAGTTTGATTTGGGATTGGTATTATGTCTTTTACATTTAAACATAACATGCTCAATTTTCCTCTATTTTCTTTATGAACAGAATATAGTGATGGTAACTATTGAAATGTCCTTGCCTCTTAAATCTACCATTTGTGTCATTTTTGGGTTGGTTTTGATGATTAATTTTTCTCTCATAAATACAAGCTTTATGGCTTGTACTTTTCTGCTTACTTTTCTGCCTGGTAATTTTTCATCAACTGCCAGACATTGTGATTTTAGTTTGTTGGATGCTTTTTATTTCTGTACCTAAAATAGTTTTGAGCTTTATTCTGGGATTCAAAAAGATGAGATACCTTCATCTTTTCTGGGTGACATGAACATTTAAGGTGGTAAATGGAAGTGAAAGAAGCATCAGGGAAAACATCAATGGGAAGAGAATCTTAGAAGTTCACATATTATCCAGAGGAGGTTGGTTGGTAATTGCCAACTACCAACCTTTATTTAATTGGGTATAATTTTAGGGGCTGGAAGAATAGATATTTTCAGCTTTAGCTGTCAAACTACAGAGGAAAATCCTAAATAAATTTCTCATTGTTACTGATTTGGCATTACAGTGTGCACAGTTTCTAGTTCTGGTCCAAAATAGAAGCCTTAGTTCCTTTCTAAATAACATACTGTTATAGCTATATTAGCATCAGCCTTCAATGTTAGCAGTAAAATAGAGCTTCTTGACTGCCAGAGAAGACCAAAGCATTCCTTTATATTAATAGCTTTTCTCATTACAAAATAAAACAAAGTTAAAAAAATAGATATAATAGAAGTAATACAAGTGGAATTTCAAAAATTTTAGGGGAATTCATCAGATGGTACTTCCTTTTACAGAAATGGTAAAAATTTGATCATGGTCTTCAGCATAGTATAAGCACATAATGGGTCCTTTATTGAGAACTTTTTTAGTGATGAATACTTTGTGAAATTAAATCTAAGGATATGGATTCAGTGGAGGTGGAAATAGTCCTGAAAGCATCATTAACAAGTTTGACATCTCTCTCTCTTCTATTACTTCCTAGCTGTGTGACCTTAAGTAAGTTGCTTAAATTCTCTAATCTTCATTTTCCTTACTTGTGAAGTGAAAGTGTTAGTTGCTCATGTCTGACTCTTCACGACTACTTGGACCGTAGCCTTTCAGGCTCCTCTGTCCATGGAATTCACCAAGCAAAAATATTGGAGTGGGTAGCCATTCTCTTCTCCAAGGGATCTTCCCAACCCAGGGATCAAACCCGGGTCCCCTTCATATCAGGCAGATTCTCTACCATCTGAGCCACCAGGAAAGCCCATCTTTACTTGTAAACTATGGTAAACTTTGACCTCCCAACCTCATAGACTGTTCATAATAAACAAATGAGAGCTAATGATAAACAAAGTATGATATATCATAAAGTATTAGATGTTTTCATGGCATTTCGAGCATTAAGTATCACTCTTCATCATAGGAACTCATTGAATTCTTAATTATTTTATTAACTTCTTTTTATCTTAATAGCATTTAGTCATTGATTTTCTCCTCTAAAAGTATAGGACAGGGTTATTTTAATTATTTTAAGATAACAGTTCTACTTGAAGAAACCAAAGGCACTGCAGGATTGTTCTGGTATGTGGATATTATTGAGCATATTATGGGGACAAATTTGAGGCTTCAGATCCTTGTGATCAGCCACTTACAAACAGAGTGATAAATCCTTTACTGTATATGCTGGTTTTCTTTTTCTTTTTATTAAAAGACTTATTTATTTATTTGGCTGTGCTGGGTGTTAGTTGCAGCATGCTAGACCTTTAGTTGTGGCATTTGAGCTCTTAGTTGCAGCACGTGGGGTTTAGTTCCTTAACCAAGGATGAAATCTGGGCCCCCTGCATTGGGAGTGCAGTCTTAGCCCCTGGACCACGAGGGAAGTCCCTGAATACACCACTGAGAGTGAAAAAGGTTAATGTTAGTGGAAAAGAAATATTGGTCATAATTTCTTTGTGCCTTGTGGACATTTGGGAAAGAAAGGAGAAATAAGGAGGAAAGGAGTGGTGATATTAGAGTGGTTTTCTTGCAAATACTTTGTTCTCGTGCTACATTTTATAACAGAGGATATTTACTTTGCTAATTTTCTCTTTTATGATTGGTGCTTTCCAAAGCCCATTCATTTCTAGTGCTTTGCAAAGTTGCAAAGAGTATTTATCCTACTCAAATTGCAAATAATAAATTCATGTGTTATAAGAAATTGAGGACTTAATGTTACAGGAAAACTGCAGGGTCATAGAATTTTATAAGGATTTGTTTAGACTAGAAAACAACATTGGGATCACATTTATAGAGTAGACCTTATGTGTACTGATTTATAGGAAGTAAAAAAAAGATAGATGCTGTTATAGATCATATAAATAGTCTATTTTTTATTTAGAGTTTTTCTGGGGAAAATATCTATGATGTTTACCAAGAAATCTGTTATTCTGTTGATCTGACAGCAAAGTGTGACTCATTTGATTTTTTATATGATAAGGGCAAAAATATCAGGAAAGATTTTACAAGTCTCTATCATGGTACCATGGAAGACAGGAATAGCAGAATTTCACAAATCAGATGAAATGGACATCTAATGTCAATATTTGTGTACTGATGATGTGAGTTGTGAAACTTGGCTCCAATTACCAGATGCTTTAGAGCTCTGCAAATTACATTAGTGAAAACTAATGAGCACAAAATTTCTAGTAAAAAAACAAAACAAAACAAAACAGTCCTACCCAACTTGTACACTTTTTGATAAAAATAACTTTAGATAGTTTTGGCAGCTGCTGATTAAATATTTGAATCTGGTTTTGTGCACACAGAGCACATTTTATTCATTACATTAACCACATGGTAAATAAAGGAATACCACAGTCGTTTACTTTGCTTAGTATAACTAAAAAGTTAAGTATTGAGTGTGTAATAAATATGTAGAAATGAAAAAGTAATGAGGAGTACTATGTACAAAAACACAACATTCTTGTATCTGACCATTACATTTTTCTTGTAATTAAAACTGAGTAATCCTAATTTTATTTCTTGTATAATTATTTAAAATGTTTTGGTTTCAAATAGAATTTTGATTCATTCCTTTATTTTCTTAAACTGTTTATTTAATATTCCTTTAATTTCTAAGTTAACACTTGTGCTTAATTGTCCTTGTTGATAAGAAAATTTTTAGATATTGAGAGAAATTATAATTGTCTGTCAGTGACTTCAGATGTCTTTCCTTCTGACATAAAACTCTTCTAGGTATTATTACAAGTGTGAAGGTAAACAGCTAAAGTCACAATTTTAATTTTTACACAGAAATAATGTATTACCTGAACTTTAATCAAGTGGCACTTATCTCAGAGTTGTTTTCCCTTTCTAAAAATGTTTTTTACTTATTTTTGGTGACTACATATTAGAAGGAATGAGAAATGTACCTTTAATAGACATCTGGGCATGGATGGGTATTTTAGTCTTCCATTAAAACTGAAAAATTAGAATTTTAAATGACATTTTCAGTGATAATTAAATTTCATATTTTTTTGCCTTAATTAAATATATGTTTAATTTTCACTTAAAATTAAAAATGAATAGGTGAGTTATTTGAAGGGAATGTTGGTAGCTATTGTTACTGAATAAAAATAAAATTATATAAAATTTAATAATATGAACATAAAATAAATCTAAAATTATACTGATGATAACAATGTATTCAAGACCTCTGAAGAAATTTGTGTGTAGTATTTTATTCTGTGTAAGAACTACAGTTGATGAACTTACCTTTAAGCTCATTGCATAACTAAGATATTTCAGGAAATTGATGTTTAGAGAAAAATTAAACTTAGACACATTTCCTTACCTATTTCCATTGGTACCATTATTGGAATATAACACAATATATAAAAAGTGCCTTTTCTGCAGTAATTATAAAGATTTGTGATTCAGAGGCTTTTTTGTTTGAAAGATCTATCATACTTTTAAGAAAAGGAGAAGTAAAAAGCTCCACATTTGCTTTTCCTTTCAGGATGAGAATTGGAAAATTTAGCATGTTATGACGTCAATGATCAGAATATATTATGCTTTAAAGGTTCCCATGGAATGGAAATGGAAATAATTTAGTGTGAAAAACTTGAATCTGGAATTGAATTCTTAAGGCAAGAAGAAGTTTGTTTGAAGGACTTGAAGGGAATATCTTAGTTAAAAACCACAATCATAGTAAGAAGCTATGTGTAGTCATTATTATATTTCAATAAAATGTATATATATTTCAAAGCCATTTGACAACTTATGTCCAAAATAGGGGTGAATTTATGGTTTAAATAATGAAGTTTAAACTTTAAGGATCCTCACTTGAGGGGGCTTTTTAAAAGACTGACATGCTGAAATAAAATACCAAATTAGATTTCCTGTCTTCATAGGAAATGATGTTTCAAATGATTGATATTTTAGTGGTTAGAGGGTATACAGCAAAAAAACATATGAAAAAAAGTATCATGGCAATAGATAGATAATAAAAATATATTGTCTTCATTGTTTTGAAATTTTTGTTGTATTTTTCAGCTTTTAAAAATTTATAATTTGTTGTAATTTCCAATTTTAAAGAATTTTACATTTGTTACTCTTTTTATTAAACAGGGGCCTCATATTGTAAAATTCCAGGCCTCTTAAAACCCTCAGGTCAAAGAAAACTCTTTACTGTTGGTAGATTTAAGAGTAATGCAATTTCCAAAGTCAAATTCTTATAAAGGATGAGTTATATTTATATTTTTAAATAGTTTTTGTGGATTTTAATTGTCCAATGTAGTACCAGATGGGCCATTTTCAAATCAATCTCTTTGACAGTGTCATGAAACACATACCTTTTTTTAAGAAAAGTAAACAAGAGTTATGCCACATGGCAGCTTCAGATTTTATACTATTTTTCCTATATAGATATGTCATATGTTTTTCCAAAAATTAAGATCTTTGTTGCTTTGATTCCAAGTTAAGTTCCTTCACATTCTTTTGCTCCTTATTTTGCTTTTACAATGAATTTTTAGAAATTTTCAGGAATGGAAAAACTTACCCTTAGGAATGTAAAAGGTTTCCACAGAATGCAGAGGAACTTAGAGTCATCTTGAAAAGACAGAGTTCTTCAAGTTCCAAGTGTAAGAATCCTTTCTCTGTTTTGAAATTTTTAAGAATATTCGTAGACAGCCTATCAATTTCAAATATTTCTTCTTTTATATTGAGAGAATTTCTGTTTCATTTCACTAGGGTCTCTCTTCATTTATTTAAAATATTTATTGTCATTCTAAAGAATATTATTATGGTGCTATATGATTTTTAGACTAGCTTGCCAAGATGGGGAAATCTGTGCAGTATGTTTAGGATCTAAGCACACAGTCTTAAAGATTTTTGGAGACTTCTCAGAGACTTTTCAAGGTAGTTGGGGCCCACAGTCAGAGCTTTTGTTGTTGTTTAGTCACTGAATGAGTTTAAATCCTGGCTTTGCCACTGGTGAATTTAAGTAAATCATTAACCTGTCTGTGTTTCTCTTCTTTGTCTTTAAACTGCTCATAATAATCATCCCTTTAAGATTGGTTAATATATACAAAGCAGTGCTTTTATAGTGCTTACTTGGACTGCAAGGAGATCCAACCAGTCCATCCTAAAGGAGATCAGTCCTGGGTGTTCATTAGAAGGACTGATGCTGAAGCTGAAACTCCAATACTTTGGCTACCTGATGCAAAAAGATGACTCATTGGAAAAGACCCTGATTCTGGAAGGGATTGGGGGCAGGAGGAGAAGGGGACGACAGAGGATGAGATGGCTGGATAGTATCACCGACTCGATGGACGTAAGTTTGGGTAAACTCCGGGAGTTGGTGATGGACAGGGAGGCCTGGCGGGCTGCGATTCACGGGGTCGCAAAGAGTCGGACACGACTGAGCGACTGAACTGACTGAACTGACTGATGTGGCACACAGTAGCTACACAATAAATGTGACCTCTTATTAAAATGGTTCAGGAATAATAGATAATTTGGTTCTCGGTAGGGGATAGTGGATCATAGAAAAGGCAAGAGAATTCCAGACAAGCATCTACTTCTGCTTCATTGATTACCAAACAACCTTTGACTGTGTGGAACACAACAAACTGTGGAAAATTCTTCTGTTCAGTTAAATCCCTCATTCCTGTCTGACTCTGCAACTCTATGGACCGCAGCACTCTAGGCATCCCTGTCCATCACCAACTCCAGGAGTTTACTCAGACTCATGTCCATTGAGTCAATGATGCCATCCAACCATCTCATCCTCTGTCATCCCCTTCTCCTCCCTCCCTCAATCTTTCCCAGCATCAGGGTCTTTTCAAATGAGTCAGTTCTTCGCATCAGGTGGCTAAATAATTGGAGTTTCAGCTTCATCATCAGCCCTTCTAATGAATATTCAGGACTGATCTCCTATAGGATGGACTGGTTGGATCTCCTTGCAGTCCAAGGGACTCTCAAGAGTCTTCTCCAACACCACAGTTCAAAAGCATCAGTTCTTCGGCACTCAGCTTTCTTTATAGTCTCTCCATATATGATGTGATCTGATCTGAGGTTGGTCATAACTTTTCTTCCAAGAAGCAAGTGTCTTTTAATTTCATGGCTGAAGCCACCACCTGCAATGATTTTGGAGCCACCAAAAATAAAGTCTGTCACTGTTTCTATTGTTTCCCCATCTATTTGCCATGAAGTGATGGGACCAGATGCCATGATCTTCGTTTTCTGAATGTTGAGTTTTAAGCCAACTTTTTCACTCTCCTCTTTCACTTTCATCAAGAGGCTCTTTGGTTCTTCTTCACTTTCTGCCATTAGGGTGGTATTATCTGCATATCTGAAGTTATTGATATTTCTCCCAACAATCCTGATTCCAGTTTGTGCTTCATCCAGTCCAGTATTTCTCATGATGAAGTCTGCATATAAGTTAAATAAGCAGGTGACAATATACAGCCTTGATGTTCCTCTTTGCCGATTGGAACCAGTCTGTTGTTCCATGTCCAGGTCTAACTGTTACTTCCTGACCTGCATACAAATTTCTCAAGAGGCAGGTCAGGTGGTCTGGTATTCCCATCTCTTTCAGAATTTTCCACAGTTTATTGTATTGTGATCCATACAGTCAAAGGCTTTGGAATAGTCAATAAAGCAGAAATAGATGTTTTTCTGGAACTCTCTTGCTTTTTCCATGATCCAGCGGATGTTGGCAATTTGATCTCTGGTTCCTCTGCCTTTTCTAAAACCAGCTTGAACATCTGGAAGTTCACGGTTCACGTACTGCTGAAGCCTGGCTTGGAGAATTTTGAGCATTACTTTACTAGCGTGTGAGATGAGTGCAATTGTGTGGTAATTTGAGCATTCTTTGGCATTCCTTTCTTTGGGATTGGAATGAAAACTGACCTTTTCCAGTCCTGTGGCCACTGCTGAGTCTTCCAAGTTTGCTGGCATATTGAGTGCAGCACTTTCACAGTATCATCTTTCAGGATTTGAAATAGCTCAACTGGAATTCCATCACCTCCACTAGCTTTGTTCATAGTGATGCTTCCTAAGGCCCACTTGACTTCCCATTCCAGGATGTCTGGCTCTAGGTGAGTGATCACACCATTGTGATTATCTGGGTCGTGAAGATCTTTTTTGTACAGTTCTTCTGTGTATTCTTGCCACCTCTTCTTAATATCTTCTGATTCTGTTATGTCCATACCATTTCTGTTCTTTATTGTGCCATCTTTGCATGAAATGTTCCCTTGGTATGTCTAATTTTCTTGAAGAGATCTCTAGTCTTTCCCATTCTGTTGTTTTCCTCTATTTCTTTGCATTGATCACTGAGGAAGGCTTTCTTATCTCTTCTTGCTATTCTTTGGAACTCTGCATGCAGATGCTTATATCTTTCCTTTTCTCTGCTTTTCACTTTGCTTCTTTTCACAGGTATTTGTAAGGCCTCCCCAGACAGCCATTTTGCTTTTTTGCATTTCTTTTCCATGGTTCTTCAGGCACTCTATCTATCAGATCTAATTCCTTGAATCTACTTGTCACTTCCACTGTTTAAGGGATTTGATTTAGATCATACCTAAAGTGGTATAAAAGTGGTTTTCCCTACTTTCTTCAATTTAAGTCTGAATTTGGCAATAAGGAGTTCATGATCTGAGCCACAGTCAGCTCCAAGTCTTGTTTTTGCTAACTGTATAGAGCTTCTCCATCTTTGGCTGCAAAGAATATAATCATCCTGATTTCAGTATTGATTATCTGGTGATGTCCATGTTTGTGCAGAATCTTCTCTTGTGTTGGAAGAGGGTGTTTGCTATCACAAGTGCATTCTCTTGGCAAAACTCTATTAGCTGTTGCCCTACTTCATTTGGTACTCCAAGGCCAAATTTGCCTCTTACTCCAGGTATCTCTTTACTTTCTACTTTTGCATGCCAGTCCCCTTAATGAAAAGGACATCTTTTTTGGTGTGTTAGTTCTAGAAGGTCTTGTAGGTCTTCATAGAACCGTTCAACTTCAGCTTCTTCAGCATTACTGGTCTGGGCATAGATTTGGATTACTGTGATACTGAATGGTTTTTCTTGGAAACGAGCAGAGATCATTCTGTTGGTTTTGAGATTGCAACCAAGTACTGCATTTCAGACTCTTTTGTTGACTGTGATGGCTACTCCATTTCTTCCAAGGGATTCCTGCTCACAGTAGTACATATAATGGTCATCAGAGTTAAATTCACCCATTCCAGTCCATTTTAGTTTGCTGATTCCTAAAATGTCGATGTTCACTCTTGCCGTCTCCGGTTTGACCACTTCCAATTTGTCTTGATTCATAGACCTAACATTCCAAGTTCCTATGTAATATTGCTCTTTACAGCATTTGACTTTACTTCCATCACCAGTCACATCCACAACTGGGTGTTGTTTTTGCTTTGGCTCTGTCTCTTCATTCTTTCTGGAGTTATTTCCCCACTGATATTCAGTAGCACGTGGGGCACTTACCAACCTGGGGAGTACATTTTTCAGTGCCCTATCCTTTTACCTTTTCATACTGCAGATGGTGACTGCAGCAATGAAATAAAAAGATGCTTTCTCCTTGGAAGGAAAGTTTTGACCAATCTAGACAGCATATTAAAAAGCAGAGACATCACTTTGCTAACAAAAGTCCATATAGTCAAGCCTATGGTTTTTCCAGTAGTCATGTATAGATGTGAGAATTGGACTTTAAAGAAAACTGAGCACCGAAGAACTGATGCTTTTGAACTGTGGTGTTGGAGAAGGCTCTTGAGAATCCCTTGAACTACAAGGAAATCCAACCAGTCCATCCTAAAGGAGATCATTTCTGAGTGTTCATCGTTAGGACTGATGTTGAAGCTGAAACTCCCAATACTTTGGCCACCTGGACTCATTTGAAAAGACCTTGATGCTGGGAAAGATTCAAGGCAGGAGGAGAAGGGGAGGACAGAGGATGAGATGGTTGGATGGCATCATTGACTCAGTGACATGAGTTTGGGTAGACTTTAGGATTTGGTGATGGACAGGGAGGCCTGGTGTGCAGTTCACGGGGTCGCAAAGAGTTGGACACGACTGAGTGACTGAACTGAAGTGAACTTTTCATGGAGTTCTCAAGGCAGGAATACTGAAGTGGTTTGTCATTCCCTTCTCCAGTGGGTCACGTTTTGTCAGAACTCTGCAGCATGACCCATCCATCTTGGGTGACCCTACATGGCACGACTGAATGACTTCACTTTCACTTTCATGGTGGAGGTAATGAAGATAATGACAACCTCCTTCAAAAGAACGCATGCACACAATGCTACACTCAGTGCCCCTAACCCTGCAGCAGGCCACCGGCGACCCACAGCTCCACCGGAGACTCCTAAACACTCACGGCCAAGTCTCAGTCAGTCTCTTGTGGGGTCACTACTCTTTTCTCCTGGGTCCTGGTGTGCACAAGGTTCAGTTTGTGTCCTCCAAGAGTCTGTTTCCCAGTCCTGTGTAAGTTCTGGCAGCTCTATAGTAGGGTTAATGGTGACTTCCTCCAAGAGGGCTTATGCCATACCCAGGTCTGCTGCACCCAGGGCTTCTGCCCCTGCGGCAGGCCACTGCTGACTGTACCTCCTCAGGAGACAATCAAACACAATTCTGTCTCAGTCTCTGTGGGGTCTCTGGGTCCTGGTGCGCACAAGGTATATTTGAGCCCTCTGAGCTTCTCTGGCAGGCACGGGGTTTGATTCTAAATGCTATTTCACCCCTCCTACGGTCTTTCTGGGGCTTCTCCTTTGCCCTTGGACGTGGGGTATCTCCTCTAAGTTGCTCCAGCCCTGCACAGCCGCTGTTCCAGCACCTACTGTCTTTTCCAGCAGAAAATTCTTCAAGAGATGGGAATACCAGACCACTTTACCTGCCTCCTGAGAAACCTGTACGCAGGTCAAGAAGCAACAGAACTGGAAACGGAACAAAAGACAAATTCAAAATTGGGAAAGGAGTGTATCAAGGCTGAATATTATCACCCTGCTTATTTAACTTATATGCAGGGTGCCTTATGTGAAATTCCAGGCTGGATGAAGCACAAGCCAGAATCAAGATTTCTGGGAGAAATATCAATAACCTCAGATATGCAGGTGACACCACCCTTATGGCAGAAAGTGAAGAGGAACTAAGGAGCCTCTTGATGAAAGTGAAAGAGGAGAGTGAAAAAGCTGGCTTAAGTCTCAACATTAAAAAAACTAAGATCATGGCATCTGGTCCCATCAGTTCATGGCAAAGAGATGGGGAAACAATAGAAACAGTGAAAGACTTTATTTTGGGAGGCTCCAAAATCCCTGCAGATGATGACTGCAGCCATGAAATTAAAGATGCTTACTCCTTGGAAGAAAAACTATGACAAACCTAGATAATGTATTAAGAAGCAGAGATTACTTTGCTGACAAAGGTCTGTATAGTCACAGCTATGTTTTTTCCAATACTCATGTACAGATGTGAGATTTGGATCATAAAGAAGGCTGAGCACTAGAGAATTGATGCTTTTGAGCTGTGGTGTTGGAGAAGACTCTTGAGAGTCTCTTGGACTGCAAGGAGATCCAACCAGTCAATCCTAAAAGAAATCAACCCTGAGTAATCATTGGAAGGACTGATACTCAAGCTGAAACTCCAGTACTTTGGCCACCTGATGTGAAGAGCCAGTTTATTGGAAAAGACCCTGATGCTGGGAAAGATTGAAGGCAGGAGGAGAAGGAGACAACAGAGGATGAGATGGCTGGAGGGCATCACCGACTCAATGGTTGCAAGTTTGAGCAAGGTCTTGGAGATGGTGAAGGACAGGGAAGACTGGAGTGGTGCAATCCACGGGGTTGCAGAGTTGGACACGAGTGAGTGACTGAATAACAATAAGGGGATAGTCGGCTTCCCTAGTGGCTCAGTGATAAAGAATCCACCTGCATTGCAGGAGTCACAGGCGGTGCAGGTTTGATCCTGGTTTGGGACGATGCCATGGAGGAGGGCATCACAACCCACTCCATTTTTCTTGCCTGGAGAATCCCATGGACAGAAGAGCCTGGCGGGCTACAGCCCATAGGATAGCACAGAGTTGGATACAACTGAAACAGCTTAGCACTCACACCCACACACACTCGTATGAAGGGGATAGTACCAGGCCTCCTTTCTTTCCAGGGTGGTTTGGGTATTTTTGGAACACTAGTATTCATTGTATATTGTTTAACCTGTCATGCAGTCATTCACATCTTTAGGATCTGATCATAATTAGGGGACCTTTAAAGAGCATGATTAATTTTGAAAATAATTTATTGAAGATAGTTAGTGTAACATTACTGCATCTTCTAAGCTTGTGTGAAAAGAAATCATGGATAGGATTTGAATAGACAACTGGGTTGTGGCCAGAATCACTGACTAATTTTAAACGTCAGTACTCCTCAATATTTTTTGTAGAAATTTCTGATATATAATCTTATTCTTCTCTAATTCTTTGTCTATTCTAATTGCATTTCTGCTTAGTTATATCAGATATTTTCTTAAGTGAGAGAGTTATTTTTATATCCTGTATGTGAAGACAAATTATTTGGCAGTAGACAAAGATGAGGTGACTGAGTTGTGGGGAAGAAGGGATTTAGGGCTAACCAGGTGGGTTTCTAGGAAAGGATGGGGTAGGTTGAAGATCGAGCAATGATGGAATTGTACTCAACTGATTTGATAAGAAAATAGAAGGACTTGTGAAACGCTTGCTAACTGCAAGTTTAGAATAGTAAGCAACTTCTGCAAATGTCAGGAGAAAGTGGAAGGGATGTTTTAAGATGTATTCAAGAAAGGTTTCATTTCTTCTGTGATGGTACCACCACATCTGATAATTGACTGGTGAAGAGAGGATGAAAACAGACCAGGATTATCATAAGTCTTAGCCAATTTGGATTCCATGATTCCAAGTAATTAGTGTCCTAAGATTCCTTACACCCTAGTCAAAGAATCTTTGCATTCCAAACAAGTAACTGAAAATTTTACAGCATGGTTGAATTTCAAGATGCAAAAAAGAGACTGTGTTTTCCAGATCCTGTTCTAAAGAGTAATTTACTCTTTTGCTGTAGTTTAATCCATTGGATCATAGAAAAAGCAAGAGAATTCCAGAAAACATCTACTTCTGCTGTATTGATTACGCCAAAACCTTTAACTGTGTAGATCACAACAAACTGTGGAAAATTCTTAAAGAGATGGGAATACCAGGCCACCTTACCTGCCTCCTAAGAAATCTGTATGCAGGCGAAGAAGCAACAGTTAGAAACGGACATGAACAACAGATTGTTTGCAAATTGGGAAAGGAATGTATCAAGGCTGTACAATGTCACCCTGCTTATTTAACTTATATGCAGAGTACATCCTGCGAAATGCTGGCTGGATGAAGCACAAGCTGGGATCAAGATTGCTGGGAGAAATACCAATAATCTCAGATATTCAGATGGCACCACCCTTATAGAGAAAGTGAAGAGCCTCTTGATGAAAGTGAAAGAGGAGAGTGAAGAAGTTGGCTTAAAATTCAACATTCAAAAAACGAATATCATGGCATCTGGTCCCATCACTTCATGGCAAATAGATGGGGAAACAATAGAAACAGTGACGGACTTTATTTTTTGGGCTCCAGAATCACTGCAGATGGTGACTGCAGCCATGAAATTAAAAGACGCTTGCTCCTTGGAAGAAAAACTATGTCCCACCTAGAGAGCATATTAAAAAGCAGAGACATTACTTTGCTGACAAAGGTCCATCTAGTCAAAGCTATGGTTTTTCCTGTAGCATGGATGTGAGAGTTGGACTATAAAGAAAGCTGAGTAACAAAGAATTGATGCTTTTGAACTGTGGTGTTGGAGAAGACTCTTGAGAGTCCCTTGGACTGCAAGGAGATCCAACCAGTCCATGCTAAAGGAAATCAGTCCTGAATATTCATTGGAAGGATTGATGCTGAAGCTGAAATTCCAATACTTTGGCCACCTGATGCGAAGAACTGACTCATTGGAAAAGACTGTGATGCCGGGAAAGGTTGAAAGCGGGAGGAGAAGGGGATGATAGAGGATGAGATGGTTGGATGGCATCACTGACTTGATGGACATGAATTCGAGTAAGCTCCGGGATTTGGTGATGGACAGGGAAGCCTGGTGTGCTGCAGTGCATGGTGTCACAAAGAGTTGGACACGACTGAGCAACTGAACTGAATCCTTTGCTTGTGAAAAATCCACAGAGAGAGGCAAACCAGAAACTTCTGTTGGTAGTTTCCCTCTATAGTTCATCAAAACCTTTCATCCTACTGTTCTGTGACGTATTCGTAGGTCTGTAAATATTGAAGACATTTATAATATGTAAATATGCCATGGAACTCTGGAGTAAGACAGAAAGAAGAGTTTGCTTGTGCGCTAGATTTCTTTAGTTGTATCTGACCCTGTGTGACCCCATGGACTGTAGCCCGCCAGGCTCCTCTGTCCATGGGATCCTCCAGGCAAGAATACTGGAGTGAGTTGCCATGCCCTCATGCCATGTCCGGCATAAATACCGGGGTGGGTTTCCATTTCCTTCTCCAGGGGATCTTCCCGACCTGGAGATCAAACCCACGTCTCTTAAGTCTCCTGCAATGGCAGGCTGTTATCTCTCATTTTGGGAAGCAGATTGAAGCAACCAGATCTTCACTGTTGCCAATGCTGGAGAAATGAAAGTTAAAAGAAATAATTATACACCTGAAGAAAGAAATGCAAAGAGCCAACAGTTTTTTAAGCTGCCTTTTCTTCTCTTCTTCCCTCCTCTCCCTCCCTTTTTCCCTCTTTCTTCCTTTCTTCTTTCCCTCCTTTCCTTTTTCCCTTCCCGTCTTCATTTTTAAAGCCTGCAGTTGTTTAGGTTTGTATGAAACCCTAACAGGAAGATAAGGGAAAGTCTGTTCTGGCAGAAACATGGATGAGACATGCCCCTTTGGGGAGAATAATTTGAGAATAACTGATTAATTATGTTAAAGGCAGAGACCCCGATGTTTAAACAACTTGCTCTGGCTTATGATTTTGACTCTTGGGGGAATGTGATTAGGCTGAAAACACTTCTGGTAATAGGGAAATTCTTGACATGGATTGCCAAAATAGCCACTGAAATTTTATATTCTCTTCTATTTTTTCACTTCCTTTTAAACTTCCTAGATATTAAGGTTGAATATGGTAGAAAAATTATATGGGTCAGTTTTGTAGTCACTTTATAATTTAATGTAAGATCATGTGTGTGATACATACACATGGTTCTGTTGCTTTAGTGGCTGGTTAAAAGTCTACCAGACTTTATCAGATTTAAGTCTACACATTTCAATAAAACTGAAAATTCTCCATTTTCTAAGACAGACCTTTATTTCATGATTACAGTGCAAACACATTGGTCAAAATTTTATAAAGTAATGTACCAAATATTAGAGTTTACCAAACTCTTGAGAAATTCTAAGTTAAAAAAGGTTCTTGGCACTCCTTACACCAAAGCTATTTTCTATTTCTTTTCTGTGCCCCACAGAAGAACATACACCTGAAATTAGCAGGACAGTATGTATACAGCAACATTACATTATTATGAAATAGTTGCCTGGTCTAGAAAGCTGTTTTAATCCTCTAGAGGGCAATGCTTCACTTTTGTATCACTAATCCAGAGAAAAATTTTAGAACAGCTTTATGTCTTAAGAGACTAGAAATGGTTCATTTTACTCATTCTCTCTTTTAAAATATATTGTATAGCTGAGACATTTAACAAGATATACTTTCAACCAGAAAATATCCAAGATAATCAGAACTAATCCAACTAATATTGGATTTGGATTTTGAGGGACGATTTCTTTGGCTTTCCTTTTTTATTTTCTAAGAAAGCATAGCTAGAACTTGACCTATACTCTACATTTAGATATAATTGAATTCTCTTTTTCAAAAGGTAAACTTTCTTTCTTTTAAAAAACATTTTGACTTAAGGTTCCAGATTTGTCACTTGATTTGCTAAAAAAACAAACAAAAAGAAAAATCCAAAATTAAAACTAAAAACACAGACTTTCCTCCTTGTTATACTTTTCTATTTATGTTTTTCATGCTGTTTAAAATTTTAGACTATTCCTCTTGTGTCATAACTTTCATTTTTTGTGTGTATTTCCACAAAACAAATGGATTTGTTAAGAAACAGAGCCCTTCTCTATCCCCTTCAACCCACGTTTACTCTATCCTCCTTAAAAGGAAAACCAAAAATATTAGAGTAGTAGCCTGAACCCTAAGATGGTCCTTAAGATTTCTGGTCCCTGTGTACATACATATATTCACCTAGTTATTCAATCAAATGACAGTGAAGGGATTTTGAAGCTGTAATTAAGATCCCAAACAGTTAAAACAGGGAGGAGTCATCTGAGTGAGTCTGACTTAGTCATGAGTCCTTTAAATGTATGAAGGGATAAAGACTTCAACAGGTTAATTTTTTGAGGTGAGTATGATTCAGCATATAAAAAACATGTTTACTTCAAATCTGCTATGAAGCTAGCCTAATATGGTGGCTGTGGGAATTGAAGGGAATTAAGATGAGCTATTTAAAATGCAAGATAGAGACATTTTTTAAACTTTTGAAAAAATTGGGAAAACCTTATTTAGAATAGGAAGATGTGTTGAATCTATTGCTTTTTGAAGCAGTGGAAGGGCTCAAAGTGTTCTGTAGGTGAATAGTGTTGGAGGTCTGAAGAAATGGATCTAAGACAGGTCTAAATCCAGGGTCTTCTGAGATGTGCCTGTTGTTTCTTCTAGTCTCACAGTGAACATTCAGGAATGTGTTGTGTTATTTAACACCAGCCTCTAGGTGGTTCCTTCCCTGCATCTGGAAGATCCCCTGGAGAATCCACTCCAGTATCCTGGCCTGGAGAATTCCATGGACTGCATAGTCAGTCCCACTCAGTCAACTCCAGTGGCAAAGAGTTGGACACGACTGAGTGACTTTCACTTTCACTTTCTAGCCTCAATGAGCAAGTAAGCACAAAAAGAAGAATCATGGGAGGCAGTGGCAATGATAGCAAGGCTGAACCACTCACCTTTGCAACTCCACTGTTTGTTTTTATGGGGCTTTGGAGGACGAGAACCCTATTCCCTTAATAGGAAGCATATTAGGTGATTTCTTACTTTGTGTAAGTATTTATGTAAGCTTACGTATTCTTTGCTTGTTAAGATTTAATATTTATTAACTTTTTCTTTTGGCATATTTTTAAGCAGCGTCTCATAATTCCATGTGACAAGCATGACAATTTTGATGATAGCTAGAATAGGATTCACTAATTCAACAAATGCTCATTGAACATCAAAATTATAACTTCGAAGAAAACACACTTTCTAGTAGGTGATATTATAATAATGTGTGAGTTGTCAATGGAAATCAAAAGAACAAAAGAGAAAACTTAGCCCCATTGGCTAACTTCAGTGAGGAGTGCTCTTAAATGTCTCAGATCTTTGTAAAATCAGGAAAATATCTGGGATTGTGGAAGGTTACCTAAACTAAGGCAATACAAGTTATGAAATGCTGGCCAAAGAATCATTGAGAAGATTTGTTGAGTAGGAAGTCTTGATGTCTTCAAGGCGATACTTTGTTTAGTAGTGGCCCTGAGGCTGTGGGTGGAGGTTGTAGTAAGTACATGTTGAGATGGAGACGTGTTGTAATTAGGAAACAGGGATTCAATTTTACTCGTCACAAAATTCATCACAATCTTTCCTAACTTGTCTAATATACTCAATTGTTATCTCTAGCTTACCAAACATTTTGACTTGTTCGTATGTTTCGGGAAAGTTATAGCTCATATTTAAATGATATTTAATGATCAAGTTGTGATCGA
The DNA here is from genome assembly GCF_027580195.1 of Bos mutus. NCBI lineage: Eukaryota > Metazoa > Chordata > Mammalia > Artiodactyla > Bovidae > Bos > Bos mutus. The sequence continues at coordinate 27,904,177 of NC_091623.1, forward strand.
ACCAAAATCTGCAGTTGTACTTTTCAGTGGTTACCTCAAAACTCAAGCTTGAATAAGCAGAGAGAACACAGAAATCTTTATAGTCTCAATCCATGTCTAATTTTTTGGCTCCAACTCTTATTCAAATATCCTTCCAGGACCTTGGGGCTAAACATTTAATCCATGTTTATTCCCTTGAATAAGTGGCAGTATAAATTTTATGGTAGAATCAGTTCAGATGGAAAGTACCAGAGCCAGGTATGGGATTACTACCCTGAGAGTGGTGAACTGGAGCCAAGGTCTGCAGGGAGGAGAGACCCCTGTGTTAAGACTTGTCCACCATGAAGAAGGCTTTCTCCCGCTGAGAATGATGCTGGAGACCCTGGTTGTATGGCACTTTTTCTTTAATGAGAACAGATTAACTCGTTCTGGAGATGATTTTTAAAAATTATTATCTGATTTTGTTGTATTTCAACATGTCTTCAATGGAATTATTTTCCTTCTTTTAATTTTCACTTTTACATTTTACTTACTCATTCCACAATTTTTGTGGAGTATGCCAGGCACTATTTTACATGCTTGGTGAACAGACTATCTCCACCAGAGCAGAGCTTATATTCTAGCGGAGAAGACACATAATGATACAATATGTGATACTATTATACTAAGAAACAAGTTATATTAATTAATATGTACTTAATTAATTTAAGGTAATGTATATAGTTAATAAACAAAGCAATGCTGTAGAAGGTAATAACAACTATCACCTTCTTTGGTCACAAATAGGAGTACTTTATATTTTCCAGATAAAGTTCTTGGCGAACAAAATGTACAATATAAAGTTTTAACAGCCAATTTTATATCTATGAACTAATGAAACCTTGTGGTGCTCTTTAATGTTTATATTTACTCCCTACAAGCAACTGATTTTCAATCTTAGTGTAACTTTTAAAATCACCAAGTCATTTCCCCAATATTCTGGTTAAACTGAATCTCTGTTCCGTGAGATCTTTGAACACTGAGGGGTCTGATAGAAGGCTCAGGGTGCTTCTGAACGTTCACCAAGTATAATTCTCCCTTCACCTGACAAGTGATAGGGCGGATAAAGTGCGTTTGTTTCTTCTGGAGTCATGGTTCATCAGAGCCTTTACTATGTTGCCCCAAGAGAACTCTGTTCCCTGTCCAGAGAGGGAAGGAAAAAGAAACAAGGCGAGCTTTATGCAAGTCTGGCATTTTTCTTGTTCTCTCTGGAGTCTATGCACGCATTCTATTTAGAAATATTTCTATTAGAGAAAACAATAACCCTGATTCTCAGTGTTTTGACTGGGAAAACAAATGTACAATTTTCAATCCTTTAGTTAAGTTGAAATCCATGGGGACAGATATATTTCAGAATTCACATTTTTTGCCCTTTAGAAAGGTAATACAGTCCTATACCAGTTATTTGTTTTGCAGTGTTCTTCATTTAAAAATTTTAACCCCAATTATTGGACTTTAAGATTATTATTAGTGGTTTATTACTTTATTTACTTAGGGCTTATAATTCTTAAGAGTCATCTTTTAGCTTACCTAATTAGCATTCTACTGTTGAGTGGAGAGATTTTATACCTTCTAAACAAATACTGGAAGACAGCTCAGCATTATTAGCACTAGTGAAATGTTAGTATACATATGTATTCACACACATATATGCCTTCAATATGTAGCTGAAACCTTCTGTTGCCCACAATGTTTACATTCACTCTCTATGAGCAATTGATTTTCAAATTGAGTAACTTGCTTTCAGATAACATAGACTATATATATACGTATATATATGTATGTAGGTGTGTGTAAATATATATATGTAAGTATGTATGAGTTTTCAAATATATATATCAGTTTATAAAACATCCTAAAAGGCTTAACTATTTTATGTATAGGGCTTCCCATGTGGTGCCAGTGGTAAAGAATCCACCTGCAAATGCAGGGGATGTAAGAGACTCAGGTTTGATCCCTGGGTTGGGAAGATCCCCTGGAGAAGGAAATGGCAACCCATTCCAGTATTGTTGCTGGTGAATCCCATGGACAGAGGAGCCTGGTGGGCTACAGTGCACGGGGTTGCAAAGAGTTGAACATGACTGAAGCGACTTAGCACATTTTGGGTATAACATTGAGTGGGTGAAGTAGGAAAAAAATAGTGATTAATAGTTGTTTACTTAGTTTATCAAAGAATGCATATTGTTACGGTGAGCAATCAGATATGAGTATTTTCCCCCTAGATTCAGTTACATGAAGTAAAAAATCAAAGTACTATAATTCTTACTCTTTAAAGAGTTTGTGCAGTTAAGAGTAAAAAATCACGTATGCCTAAGTAAGTCAGAAAGTGACAAATGCCATATGATATTTCTTATATGTGAAACCTAAAATATGACATAAATAAACTTACTTATGAAACAGAAAGAGACGCACAGACAGAAAACAAATTTACCATTACCAATGGAGAAAGGGAGTAAGAGGGGTGTAAGAGTTTGGGATTAGCAGATACAAACTACTATATATACAAAATAGGTAAACAACTAGGTCCAGATTATGACACAGGGATATTCAGTATACTGTAATAAACCCGAATGGAAAAGAGTTTAAAAAATCATGCATACAGGAAACTTTGGGGAGCTGTAGTAATTTTTTAGATTAGAAGACAAGAAGGAAATATTCTAATTTGCCTAGACTTTGGGTCCTTGGCTTGGCCTTCCGTTTAGGTAATTTTATTTATTTATTTATTTATTTTTTAGAATTCATATGAATTTTATTTTTTAAATTATTATTTTTTTAATTTACAATATTGTATTGGTTTTGCCATACATTGTCATGAATCCGCCATGGGTGTACATGTTTAATTACAGAGTATTTGTGTTTGCTAATGAACTTTTTATAGCCTTTAACCTGAGATTTGTCTCTCATCTTCAGAGAAGTTCCCAGATATTCCCTTATCTTAAAAGTTGGTTGTCTAAGAAACGTTTGCAGAAAATATATATCCTCCACCAAGTCTTCTACTTTTTTTAAAGCAACTCAACCAAATAATATGGCCTATCAATATGTTTCATCTTAATTCAGGGACTGAAGAGGAACGCTGCTCAGGAGGACGTAAGCATATACCAAATATTTTCTCCTCCTTTGCCAAAAGTGTGCAGTTCATTGTTCGGTCACCTGTGTCTGTCAGTTTAGCACATTTAAGGCAGTTCTCAGCACCCCCATTCTTCTCTAAATCTAACATGGAGGCTTCAAACATTGTCTGACTCATTATTTCCCAACGAAGGTTAAGCCCTTGACTGCTAGACCGGAACCCTTCGCTAATTAGAGCCTTTGCTTTGGCACTGAACGTGTCGTGTCTGCGAGCCTTCCCGCTGCGATCAGGGGCACGCTATTTGCTCGCATTGTGTCTGGTGCCCACAGATCTCTGGGGAGGACTGCCTGCTATTTTCTACTTGACAGATTTTTAGTTTGCTAAAAGTCTAACTCCTCTTTAACAGGCTCTAAGTTGAAACTGGATGAGGTATTTTTCAGTTCACTAAGAAGAGTTTGCTTAACACTACTCTGTTTATCCTCTTCAGTTTGGGTGAAGTTGAGTCCACAGTAGAATAATGAAAGTAATACTTTCAAATGTGGGGAAAAATAGTAAAATTTCCCACTATTTAAAATATAAACGTGTCAGGGTACCTGTTGCGTAGTATTTAACTTTATATTAGGTTAAAAAAAGCTTGGTTCTTTTTGATTTAATTACAAAGGATAACTCAAGATTGGTATAAACTCTTAAAATAGTATCATAAAACTGCATTACTTCCTTTGATCATATCTCTGCTTCAAGAAATATGTAATTTATCATTCCTTTTTCAGTTGATAGGGTTTTAGCAGCTGCATGGATAGAAAGATTGAATTGACTGGCAGGCTTCATGTCTTTGAATTGCCAAAGAATGCTTTTGTGAATAAGTCAGGATTCTCCATTAATATTCATAGGCGTCTCCCATGTCTTCTGTTTGATCACTGCCTCTTTCTTCCATTTCTACTTTTCCTTAGAGCAGACAGCTGGCATGATTGGTGCAAGTGTCTTGATGTTTGATTCGTTTTGGGTTAACTTCTTGAAGAAAATTCTCTGTGTGGATATAGACCATACTTCGATACTTGGCTAGTTGATTCATGGGTTAATTTTAGACACAAGACTAGCTCTATAAGTTTAAAAAGAAAATACATTATAGAAGTTAAAAAAGTTATAGTTCACTTATTCTTGGGGAAATATACTATGTAAAGTTATTTATATTTCATGACTGTAATGAATGTATTGAGTTTTCATTATCCATATTCTATAAACAGATTGACATTTTAGTTTTTAAATTTATGATGTTTTTGGTTTTAGTAGCTGATCCTCTTATGTAGAAATTAAGTGAAGGCAAAAAAGCACATGAAGTTTCAAAATAAAAAAAGAAGTAAATTAAATGTCAGAATTATTGAAGGCCAGAGGAAAGAAATTTTCTTTCTCAGTAAGAAGCTGTAGGAAATAGTTGATGGAAAAAAGTAACATAGTTATTGTTTAACTCAACAACTTTTAAATTTCTTTGTATGTTTTGATGTTTCTTATAAGACTCCTGTAATAAAGACTCAGTGACTTTTATTTAGTATAAAATCAGTTATAATCTATAAGGTGGGTTGAAGCTTTTTAAAAAAAATTGTCTCTTTGGGAAAACGGCTCTTTCTATACTTCTCTGTTTATTTCACTAGTATTGAGACTCTTATAAAAAATGTATATTTGGTATATATAAACATATATATTTTTTGCTGGGTTGGGCTGGATAAAGTGAGAGGGGCTGTTTAAAAAGTTTCTTTTTTTATCCTGATTTTAAAGAGGTAAATATTTATTATAGAAATTTTATAAGAAAAAGAAGGAAGAAACCCTACCAATAATCCAATACCCGAGGCAAGCAATAGATATTGGTTAATTTTCAAACTTATACAATTATTTTTCTTCTTTTATGAATAGTTAACTCATATTTTTTAGCTCATTTAACCATTAGGGTTTTAATGTTTTTTAAAAAAATCTATTTATATGAGCTAAGCTGGTATACATTTATTTACTTTATATTGTCAAATTATTCATCTTTTAATTTTCTTCATTGATTTTATGGTGACAAAGTTCATTCTGTGATTTATATTCACTGTTACTTTTTTGGCTGTTAATAATTAGTTTTTAAATTTTTCATTGCTTTTGATTTATTTTAAATTACACAAATAATATGTGAATACAGTCTTGGTAAATATTCAGACAGCACCTATGTAAATCCCCTTTTTTTCTGGTTTCCTGTGACAATCAGTCTCCTGGATTTTAACCATGGGCACCAGTTTTGTGTTACATATTCCTTTGCATTAGTTTATGTATTAGGCTTTTGAATTTGTTTTTTTTTTTTTTTCTCGTTCTTTTTTTCTGTTGCTCTGGACTAGGGGACAAAACCAAGGACACATTGGACAGCCAGCATCTCATATTCTAGAGAAGCTGGAGTGAGACAGACCCTCCAGGGCTCAAACCAGATGGGCAATTCCCAACCACATACCAGCCCCTTCTAACTATAGACTCCTCTAGTTTATGTAGCGGAGAAGGCAATGGCATCCCACTCCAGTACTCTTGCCTGGAAAATCCCATGGATGGAGGAACCTAGTAGGCTGCAGTCCATGGGGTCGCGAAGAGTTGGACACGACTGAGCGACTTCACTTTCACTTTTCACTTTCACGCATTGGAGAAGGAAATGGCAACCCACTCCAGTGTTCTTGCCTGGAGAATCCCAGGGACGGGGGAGCCTGGTGGGCTGCCGTCTATTGGGTCGCACAGAGTCGGACACGACTGAAGCGACTTAGCAGCAGCAGCAGTTTATGTAAGAGAACTCTGTGGATAGAGGAAGGCAGGGAGAGAGAGAAGAAGGTTTTATTTGGCTTCCAAGTGAATTGTTTATAGAGAATGGGGATTCTGCAAAAAATAGTTGGCTTGCAGCTGACTGGCTGCTTTGCTGAGCGATTTGAACAGGACAACTGGGGAGAGACAATGAGCAGACAGGGGGCTGCAGTAGTCAGCCTGTATTCCTGTGGTTTACAGGAAAGGTGGCCATGTATGAGGGTCCTGTGGGGCAACTGGGCACAAAGCCATAAGAATGGGATTAAATGTCATATCAGAAGGCATTCTACTGGGTGAGGGGACCCACTTGATATACTAACTCTGTACTCTAGGGGCAGGGAGTGGGGCCAGAGAGGAGGGAAACTGGAATAAAGCACCCTAGGTCTCCCAAGGTCTGGATTTACCAGGTTTAGTGAATTACCCTCCTCATGCCACTGATATTTTTGAAGCTTTATTTCAAAACTTTAAATCTATTAAAATGAATACACTATAATATAAACATTTTAATATGACTTAAAATATACTATGATGTATTCAAAAGATCCTGATAATCAATTCTTCAAGTCCTTTAAAATTTAGAACATTGCAAACTCGACTTACCTATTTGTTCTTGCAGCTGACTTTAGATTCTGAAACAAAATTCCTCAGGATTCATTTGCATCTTGGCCCCTTCTGTATTGGTTGCTGTTCCTAGATGGTCAGAAACTTGACTCCGGATCTCATGACTTTGTCTTTATTGAGGTTTACTTGCTTGTTCACCCCCCAGTATGTAATCAGTGTCTCTGTTTCTTGTGCAGATGCCTCGGTCACCACACCCATGTTCTGATGCCCCAGGCCAGGTCCTAGTGTCCATGACTAAGGGGACTTGGCCAGCATCCTCTGAGCACCTGTGCGAGTGCTCTTCTCACAGTGTTTAGGCAGCACCTCCCAACACCTCCCCACCCCCTGGCACGGAAGCATTTCTTCTGTCTGTGCAGGCTAGACTCCTGCTCCTCAACGTCACTCCTTTCGTCCTCCTCACTGGCTTAGGTACTCTGATCTCCACACTGTGTTGCCACTCCTGCATAGATGCCCACATCACTCCACTCAGGCTCTGACCCTCTGTGGGATGTCCTCCCGCAGGATATCCTGTGGGATATCCTGGACCCTGACACCCCATCCAGGGTGCCACTCCATGTGGCCACCCGCTTACCCGACTACAGCTCTGATGCCCAAGTTCAGTGGATGCGCTCTTCCCTTCTTTACTCTTTTTAGGCTCTGACTTCCCACTGAGCAGCTACCACAATCCGTGGACTCCTTCCTTTCCCTGCTGTGGCTCGGATAACCTGTACTTCCTGCAGGCACCCCCTGTGTCACTCCACTTGGCTTCCAACTTCCTGCCCCAAGTCAGTCCCTCACCTGAATGCTTTCCTGACCTCACTCAAGAGCTGACTGTCAGAATGGGAGCCCTCTTACTTGGATACCTTCCTCACCCTGCTTGAGTTTTATACTTTGATGCCTGTCTTGTTCTGCCCCACATGATAATGGTCTGAATTATCCATTCAGGATAATTCAGAAAGGATAGGATAAGAAAGAAGAAAAGGATAAGGGAAGAGAAGGGAAGGAAAGGAACTGTATTTGAATTGTTAAAAATCTTCCTTTCCTCCAAATGTATTCATTAAATGCAATTAAGAGGCAAATAAGATAAGATTCCTGCCTTCCACAGGTTTGCATTCTGTAAGTGAGGACAAGTGTGTAAAGATATTATCATAGAACAATATGCTAAGAGAGCTTTTCACTAGGATGCTATAATGTCAGGTTGGAAGGACACCTATTCCAACCTAGCAAGAGTTAGCAGAGACCTTTGGGAGGTGGTGATAAAGGAGTTCAATCTATAAGGAACAGAAGAATATAAACAGGTGAAAAGGAGGCCGGGGTAGGTTGATGAACTCACACTAACATTGATATCAGATTCTTTAGTGTTTGAAATAAGCATCATATTACAAGTATTAGGATTACTAGGAAAACACTTATATTTAATTTATTTAAAAGCCTTTCTTGATTAAAAAATCTCATTACATGAGGAGTTGGGACCTTCTATGCCTTCCCACTCGGAGAAGGCAATGGCACCCCACTCCAGTACTCTCGCCTGGAAAATCCCATGTATGGAGGAGCCTGGTGGGCTACAGTCCATGGGGTCGCTAAGAGTCGGACACGACTGAGCGACTTCACTTTCACTTTTCACTTTCACGCATTGGAGAAGGAAATGGCAACCCACTCCAGTGTTCTTGCCTGGAGAATCCCAGGGACGGGGAAGCCTGGTGGGCTGCCGTCTATGGGGTCGCACAGAGTCAGACACGACTGAAGTGACTTAGCAGCAGCAGCAGCATGCCTTCCCACTAAACAAGGAAACTGGTTTTAAAATGAATTCATGTTGCTTTGAGGGCCTGGAATCTGCCTGAATATGAATTACTACAACAACAAAAAAGAATTTGAAATGAAGTCCTAAATATTTTATAATGGGTATGCTTTTTTTAAATTTATACTTGGAGTAAGCATAACAAACCTCTGAGTAAAAGAGAAAGGGAAGCTATTCTTTATATATAGAATGCTTTTCTGTTTCTTTTTAATTTTAGAAAAATTAGTGAAGAACATTACTGAAGAGTGTTTTCTCCCACTTTGGTGCCTTTGAGATTGCCTCTGTGTCACACCCTGTAGGGCCAAGAGGTTTGACCTGGGGAAGATACCGTTCAGGAGGCTTGAGAATCATGACTGGGTAAGAGCTTTTTGTCTGATGGGAATGGAACTAGAGATTCTATCCTGTGTGAATTTGGGGGAGATGCATGCTTAATTCTCTTAACTTTCCTTTTCTATGTATATGAATAAGGGTGTGTATATTTTTTCCTGAAAGGAAACTTATGCTTAAAATAGTTTATTAGAACAAAAACTTAGTGAATTATGAAATATTTTTCTAGCCCAAGAAAACATAAATACTTCCAATAATGATTTTGCAAGTCTGAGCATAACTGGTTTATAGAATTTGCTCTGAAATTTTGTTTATTTTTAGAGTACATTGAAATTTGATGTCCACTGTGGAGTGAAACAGGAAATTTTGGTATTGGAAAGGCCCAGGTGGTACTCTTGGCTACTGAAGGTGACTGAGGCCCAATTCTGCTATTCACAAGCTATGTGGTCTTCGGCTAGTTTCTTCACATCTCTCAATTTCAGTTTCTTCTTGTGCATGAATGTGAATAATAGCATATGATGTTGTTTGTAAATTACTAGAATGAATGAGCTGTAGATTTAATCCAATTTCTCTACACAAATTTCATGTCCAAATAACTTTATTTTTAAGGAAACTACTCTCAGTGCACCCAGTTCTTTACAATGAGTAATTTTTTGAATTAAGATAAATCTTAATATCTTCATGCAAAAGATAAAAAATAAAACCTCCTTCATTAAACATTTAAAAAAAAAAAAAGCAGAAAACAAAACTGTACTGAATCCTTAGTGCTAAGGATTCATAGGAGGAGGGTAAATATTTTTATCTCTAATGCAAATGTTGATTACATAGTCAGAAAACACTGTTAGTTGTTAAAAGATTTGCCTGAGAGTGTTGCTTAAATTACAAAATACTGTCGTTTAACTGCTCCTACAGAAAGTGTCAGCGCTCCCTCTTTGTGTGCTGAGATTACTTATGTAATACGACATTACATCTAAAAGATAACTGTAGTGAGAAATATATCTATTAGATCAACAGTTAAAACACTTTCCAAAAATATCTGGTCTAATCTTCATATTAAGGGTCTAGACCACAATATTTTTAGAAAGACAATTACAGTTGTAAGAATTTAGGGTTCATTCCTGTTATTTCTTTGGGAAGCAATTTCCTTTTAACAAATAGAGCTGTTTGTCTAGCTATTGAAAAATCTTTTGTTTAAGCAAGTTTCTTTTGAAATATTCCAGGTTGCAAAGTACCATTTCAGTTTTCATGGTTACTTTTATGGTAAGTGTTTCTGCTAAAATGCTTTATCAAGTGGAAATACTATCATACTTTAACGTTAAGTAAAAATAGACATATTTTTAAACAAAATAAAACCTCTGTAGATTTAGTTTTATTTTTAAAAATCAATTGCTTAACTTTTAAAATAGATCTTTATACTAAGACAGCATGTACTAAAATGAGTTTTTCTCTTTGACATTATTTCTTTGGTCTCAAAATATCTGACCAAATTATGTACTACTCACAAACCTCACAAAACAGGTAAACTAATTCAACATTTTAAGAAAGCCTGTCCTCCAAAATCATACAAAAATATAGTAAACCTCCCAGAATACATGACTTAAAAGATTGTCTCACTTTAAGATGTAGAAAAATTACCTTCCCTTTATGTATCTCCATAAAGAACTAAAGATGCATAACTCTAAAATAGTATTTTTGGGATCACTAGTAATTTATATTTGTGGGGAGAGGAATTTAATGCATGAAATTATGGGACAGACACATAGATTAATATTCACCATTGTTAGCTCATTGTTTAGAGAAGAGATTCAATAAATATCTGTTGAATGGGTGAGTTTTAATGACAAAATATATTAATTATTGAGATTATATTTAAAGTGTGTTTTGTGAAAATATAAGTAATGACATCATCTTGATGACCAAAAGACAGATAAGCTCATCTAAGACAATAATGTCTGCCCTTTGCTGGGAAGTTCTTTTCTAAAGACTAAAATGTGTTACACTAATTTGGGTTTTATGTGTTAGTGGGTGTAGTTGTGGGTGTTTATAGACTTTCCTAAGTTAAAAAAAAGACTTCTTAATTATGTTTTTCTTCCTGGAATATAAACATTTGGTGGATAACTTTTAAAATTATTGTGAAACAGGGAAGTTTGGTTGATAACTTTCTGTGGAAAAAAAGTTTTTTATGCTAATTTTTTGGAAAGTTCTCAAAAATAGTATTTTTTAAGCTTCTTTAGGAAAAACAAGAGGATTATAAGTAAGGAAGTTATTCTGGGCCAAAGACCTATGCAATTCCCAGTAGATGAGCTATTATTCGCTTGTTAGATATATGTGGCTATTTTCTATGGTTTTAAAAATAATGCCAGTCATTTTTCAAATGTCATTTATTTTGCCTGAAATATTTTTTCCTTACATTTTTAAACTTTTACTACTTGGGATGGTGCTGAGGTACTGATTTTGAATCATGTTGTTTTATCTTCTGTACTTTGAGTTGGCAAGTAGGGGTGACTTTGGGTGACCTTTCTTTCTGTTAACTGTGTCAGTTTCATGCCAAATGTTGACCTCCTTGATGCTGATCCTGTCTTGGCCTCAGGGCCTCAATTTCTGCTTTAATTATTCACCTGAAAACTGACCATTCTTAATTTATCCTTACTTGAGTTAACCTGGCTATGCTAGTTCCTCAGTAAGGGCCCAAATGTCCTGCTTGATATCTAGAAACAGGCTTTTTTACCTTGTTATTTGGCTACAATGAATTCTCAATTTTCCCATGTACAATTTTTTTTACATAGGCTCTTTATTTTTCCCTTTTCACATGATAATCCTCAAAGGAATTGACTGATTTTAGGAAATTTCATATATAACTAGCAAACTATTTTCCAAATGCTATTCTGTAAATGTTCCAGAAAAGGTTTCTGGGTCATAAATATGTGAAAAACACTCTACTGTTTTCCTTTTCTCTTAAAGATACATGGCACTCATTAGCTCTGCAGTGAAGAGATCTGTTGACATTTTTACTGTAGTATTTATAAGAGACCAAGCTTTGGCTCTTGTTGACAATCTTGTTGACATTCTGTGCCCCCAGAAATCTTGTTCCTTAGGGGTAAATCTGAAGTTCCTGCAGTGTCCATGTTGGAAATTTTTGTTCAACTAAACTTATATTTTTGGCAAATGTTTTCCTGTCCATTGTTGGAGAGAATTGGACAGGGGAGGGTGGAGTATGTTGGGAGAATGAATCACATACTTGGGACAGGGTTAAATGAGGGAGGTAAATGGCTTATGTTTTTCAGTTTGATTGGTGAGTAGTCCCTGTGTCTTTCCTCCAAATAAAATCTTGGGGAAGCTCTCATGGATAATGTCAGTGGCAGTGGCAGAGACATCAGGAAGCAGCTATGTTATCTGAGAATCTCCTTGCTGAGCAGGCCTGTGCTTGGTGAACAGGGCGTGCATGAACATGAGCTGGAGAGTATGAAATTGTGAACAGGGTTGGTTAGCCAGATTTTGTAAAGCTGGAAGGATACTTTCATTCTGTCATTTAGTACATTTATTCTACTATTTTGCCTTCATCTTTTACCTGTTCCTGATAGTGGGGTGGTGGTAGATGTGGATCCTTTGAATAACCCAAAAAGTTTCCTGGTAAATCTAGACTCTTGAGATAATTAAAAAAAAAAAAGTTTCAATTGTTCTACAATTACATGGTATAGTTTTTTCAAGTTATTTGACTTTAGAAATTTTTTGTGTGTGTGCTTAATACCTTTTAACATCCCATAGAACCAGTATATTATGAAGCACACTTTGAAAATTGTGATATTCAGAATATTCAAGATTCACTTTGGGCTCATTTTGTGGCTTAACTAAAATATAGGAGATACGTATTAAAGTGAGCATTATTTCATTTTAAAAATGATTTTTATTGGAGTTTAGTTGATTTACAATGTGTTAGTTTTAAGTGTACAGCAAAGTGAATCAGTTATACATATGCATATTATCCATGCTTTTTTAGTTTCTTCTCCCTTAGAGGTCATTATGTTGAGTAGAGTTCCTGTGATACCCAGGAAGTCTTTATTAGTTATCTATTTTATATATAGTAATGTGTATATGTCATCCCAGTCTTCCAATTTATCCCCTCACCCCCCCACCATAAGTTTGTTTTCTACATCCGTGACTGTATTTCTGTTTTATAAATGAATTCATTTGTACTATTTTTTTAGGTTCTACATGTACATGATACCATATGACATTTGTCTTTCTCTGTGAAGACGCACATCACTCAGTATGTCGATCTCTAGCTCCATCTATGTTGCTGCAAATGGCATTATTTTGTTCTATTTATGGCTGATACATTTTTGCTTACTAATAATATCCAGATAGAAATTCACAAGATTGATTAGTAATATATTGACTTTGTAGTCACTGAATTAGTTGCCTATTGTTTCTCTAACAAATTGCCACAGATTTGGTGATCTTAAAACAGCACAAAGTTACTGTCTTATAGTTTTAGAGGTCAGAAGTCCTCAAATGAAAATATTAGCAGGGCTGCATTCCTTCTGCAAGTTTTGGGGAATTCGTTTTCTTTCCCTTTGCGGTGTCTGAAGGTCACGTCCTTCCCTGGCTTGTGTCACCTTCCTTGTGTCACTCCAGCCTCTGCGTCTCTCTAATCCCTCTTCCCCTCTCCAGTTCTGCCCCTCCTCTCTCCCTCTTATTAGGACCCTTGTGATTATATAAACCAATCCAGATAATGCAGAATAATTTCACCATCTCATGTTCCTTAAAGACATCTGCAAAGTACCTTTTGACATGCAACATTCATAGGTTTCTGGTATTAAGACATGGACACTTTTGGAGAGCCATTATTCCGTCTACCACAGACACTTATAACTCTATGAAATATAAAAGTTCTAGTCCCCCATTTAAAGTATCTAAATGGTAGGTCATTCATCATTGACATCAATGATTCCTTTCTTACAGATTTTCTTAAGGGGCATCAATTACTAAAAATTATACATGGAAATATTATTATGGAGTATGTTTACTGGGTGTTCTTTGTTTTAACTAGGTATACTTATTTAATTTTGTTGATACCATGACATCCTTCCCTTAAATATGGCAGTAGAAATCTGTGAAATATAAGAACATTCTCTCTCCCTTCTTTAGCCTGAGTAATAGTGTTCTTGTTTACAAGTAAATGTAAGGAGATTGTTACAAACCCTAGCAGGAGGAATATATTAGATAAAAGTAGTTTTCTTAGGCACATGATTGTTGTTGTTAATCTTATAGACATCAAATAATATAATTCATTTCTTTCTATTGACTGCTAGGATGCTTAGAGCAGTTTAAGGCCTACACTTTGCATTGATGTCTTTTTTTTTACAATTTTTTTTTTAAATTATTTTACAGTTTCTCATTTTCTTGATCTCAATATACTGTATGTATTGTTACGCCTTGCCTCAAATCTTTTTTGGAATTAAGCCATGTATACATAAATAAGAAAACATTTCCTCTTAGTACTTTGGAGTAGTCTTTTCTGAGAAAGCATGTAGAAACTTCATCCTTGCAAGTTTCCTAGTTTGGTTAGAATGCCATCATAATACTTTGAGTTGGAGTTCGTCTTCGAGAAGATTTAGACATCTGTTGGCGTTTACCCTGATTCCTCTTACCGTCTTACTCTCAAGAATAATGGAAATATGAAAAAACTTATTTTATTATGTTCTATTTTATGTTTTAAAGGAAGAGAAGGAATTCTGCAGGATCACTGAAGTCAAATGTCTGTTATTTGACTCAAAATATTCAGATTCATTACAAAAAAAAAAAGCAAATGAACTTATTTACAAAACAGAAACAGACTCACAACCATAGAAAACAAACTTGTGGTTACCGAAGGGGAACTGCTAAGTTGCCTCAGTTGTATCTGACTCTGTGCGACCCCATAGACGGCAGCCCACCAGGCTCCCCCGTCCCTGGGATTCTCCAGGCAAGAACACTGGAGTGGGTTGCCATTTCCTTCTCCAATGCGTGAAAGTGAAAAGTGAAAGTGAAGTCGCTCAGTCGTGTCCGACCCTCAGCGACCCCATGGACTGCAGCCTTCCAGGCTCCTCCGTCCATGGGATTTCCCAGGCAAGAGTACTGGAGTGGGGTGCCATTGCCTTCTCCTACCAAAGGGGAACAGGGAGAGGGAAATTAGGAATTTGGGATTAATAAATACACACTACTATGTATAAAACAGATAAACAGCAAGGACTTGACACAATGCTGAGGGCCTCACCAGCATCCTATTCAGTGGGATCTTAAACTCTAAGGCTAATATTTGGATGACAGACAGTCGGCTTCTTAAATATCAGTCATTGTTGTTAGAAGGACCAGTAACTAAGCTTAAAGTTTGTGGGAACTTCTATCCTGCCACTTTCCTTCCTGAGAAGGAAATTGAAACACCTGATCACGATTGTGCTCAATTTCTATCTTTAAACTATGAAGCTTGGGAAGATCTGATGGACACCCCATTAGACAATCCTGACCCAGAAATATTTACACATGGCAGTTCTTTTGTTCTGGATGGGAAGTGTAAAGCAGGTTACGCCATGGTGATGGCTGAACAGGTTTTAGAAACAAAATGTCTCCCCCAGGGAACGAGTGTTCAGTTAGTGGAGCTTGTGGCTCTGACCCAAACTCTAAAGTTAAGAATAGCACAGGGACCTATATTCAATATTTTATAATCTATAGTGGAAAATAATCTAAAAAAGAAAAAATACATTTATAACTGAATCCCTTTTCTGTACACCTGAATCATTGTAAATCAACTCTACTGCAGTAAAAATAAATTAATTAAAAATCCAAATTCACTGCACCTGAATTAGAGCACCCAAATGAAGAAATTCCAGTATCTTCTAAAAAACAGTTCACCAAATATGAAAAAAAAATGGTAGAAAGGGAAAGATGATAAGCAGCAATTCCTTTTCAGTTTATTTTTGATAGATTAAAAATAAATACTCAATTTGTCCCTCCCTCTCCTTCCCCCGCTGAGTCCACAAGTCTGTTCTCTGTGTCTGTGTCTCTATTCCTGCCCTGCAAATAGGTTCATAGGTACCATTTTTCTAGATTCCATACATATGCGTTAATATATGATGTTTGTTTTTCTTTTGCTGACTTACTTCCCACTGAGAGAATAGCATTGAAACATATAGATTACCATACATAAATAGATGACCAGTGGGAATTTGCTGTATGAGGCAGGGAGCTCAACCCAGTGCTCTGTGAAAACCTAGAAGGGTGCGATGTGGTGGGAGGTGGGAGGGAGGTTCAAGGGGGAGGCGACATATGTATACCTATGGCTGATTCATGTTGGTGTATGGCAGAAACCAACCAACATTGTAAAACAATTTTCCTCCAATTAAAAATTAATGAGTTAAAAAATAAATACTGTAATATTCATGCAAAATTTCTCTCTCTTCTTTAAAATATTTCTCTGGTGCCAAAGAGTCCAAAACTACCTTGAGGAAGGAAGCATATTATTTCCCTTGCCTTCCTCCCAGTTTTCTGTTTAAATTCTTTTGCTGCCAAGTTTGAGTGGAAAATCATTCCATTGCCAGTTGGCAACTTACGTGACTCTTGGCCAAGAAAGCTATTTAAGCAACTTTGAAATCTGCTTAGATTTTCAGAGCTGTGTGTGTGGTGTAACACCGGTGCTCCTGAAAAACAGTGGGAGGCATGCCATGTCCCTGACTTGCTCTCAAATATGACATAAGTTCCATGTCATGGATACCAGCATAACAGAAGAGCCCAAAGGAGAGTCTCAGCTCCAGCTTGTGAGCCTCCTGCCATAAATCTGAGGGGTACTATTACTACTAGTATTAATACACATCAAGTGAGCACTGACTGTGGTGCTAGGAACTGTGCTAAGCCTTTAAGTACCTTTTTGATTGAATCCTTACAACAAACAGCCTTCTGAGGGAGTGCTGTTATTATCCCCATTTTATGGGTGGAGAAGCTATAACTTAAGGAGGTAAGTCTTTTGCCCAAGATCACGTGGTTTTTCAGAATGGTGATGAAAATATTTGTGTGTTTGACTTTAAATCCCACAGGGTTAACTTTTATTCTGTGTACTCTATATAAGGGTTTGTATAATATACAGGGAGACAGACTGTATTGTTGCTAAGACCTAGCTCATATTTTAAAAATATGTATATTTTTCAGATATAAAAAGTAAAATGTAGGGTAGTTCCCTGGTGGCCTGGTGCTTAGGATTATGGGCCTTCACTGATGTGGCCCACGTTCAATCCTTTGTCAGGGAACTGAGATCCTGAACTGAGATCAAACCTGTGTGGCATGGCCGAACAGGGAAAAGAAAAAGGTAACATGTAAGGATTATCTCTTTAACTTAAAAAAAAAACAAACAAAAGCCCCTGTCATTTAATATTGTTTTTCCATCTGCTATAAAGTAAAGATTGCCTTTACATTCTGAAAAGAAATATAACTTTAATATTACCTTGAGATTTATGTGGCATCATTGGTGCATAGCATTAGGGGAAAAAAAGAATGACTTTAAATCATTCTGATGGGAAGCAGCATAACCGGCAGATGTAATGATGCTGGGAATGAGGAAATGGATCTTACACTCGGGTTCAACTTTGACTCATGTTATGACTTCGGTGAGCTACTCAGCATCTTAATCGTTCTGATATCTTTTCCTTGCCAAGAAGATACACCTAAACATAACATTATGAGTGAGTGTGGGAGATGTGAATTGTCTTTCTGAAGTAGATTGGCCAGCAGCTAAATTTCTAGGCTCATAATATCAAGTAACCCACACATATCAATGGATGGGGAAAAGATATTTCTTCTCAGAGAGGAAGGAGGAAAGCCCAGTCCTGCCCATACTGTCCACAAGTCCTCAACTCATGCCTCCTTCTCGCCTGACCTGGCCCTCATTCTGACTTGAGACCCTGCTTTGGGTTTGGTTTACATTTTGGCTCTTTTTCCAGTTCATTCAGCCAGCTTGCTGTATGCTTCCACTGTGTTTGCTGCACTTCTCACCCTTGCCTGTCACTTGGATTTTGGGTATTGCCTTTGACCCCTTTTATGGGATCATGCCCTTACAAGTGCACATCTTGGCATTCCAGCTCTTGTTGCTGTGAGCCACTCTTAACTAAGGCTAAGTGTTTGTCTTAGTCAAGTGCTAGGTGGCTAAAAGGTCACTATAATGAAAATTTTTAATCATATTATTCAAGATAAAAAATCTCTATATTTAATTGTAGAATTATACTCATTTGCACAATTATTTGTAAAGAATTTTAGCCTGATAATTTCCTTATTTATTTCTATTTTCTTTCTTTGCTGTCTTCTTTCTAGAAACTTCAGGAAAGTTTGAATTATAAGAGTATTGTAATACTTCTACCATATCATAGCGGTTAGAGCAGTGTTTATATTAAATTTTTAAAGGGCTAACTATGGGAATATGTGAAGATATATCAATTATGGATACTCCAAAACTTCTTTCATTATTTAGGTTTAATCATAGCTATAAATATTTAAAAGAAAAGATCTTAGTTTGCTAAGATTTTTATTTTATTTTATTCTTACATTTCATACTTATATTTATAATGATCAAAGAATTCTCAGGGTATATTTGTTTAATAATTGCTTAACTGTTTTAAGAACATGGAAGCTGTATTTGAAAGCATTAGTTTGGGGGAGAATGGATACATATATATGTATGAATGAGTCCCTTCACTCTTCATCTGAAACTATCACAACGCTGTTAATCGGCTATGCCTGAATACGAAATAAAAAGTTTTTTAAAAAGAAAACAAAGTATTGTAAAAACAAAAACAAAAACAAAAACGGTTGAGGGTAAAAGTAGAAAATACTCCTAAACCTGCCAACTCTTTTATATTGTTTCAGTCAAAGTATATTTTTATAAATTTGACATATATATTTTTTATTATCTTTCCTTTAAAAATGAT
This sequence comes from Bos mutus, assembly GCF_027580195.1. NCBI lineage: Eukaryota > Metazoa > Chordata > Mammalia > Artiodactyla > Bovidae > Bos > Bos mutus. The sequence continues at coordinate 27,922,748 of NC_091623.1, forward strand.
CATGTTAATGACTAGAACATTTCATTAAGTTGTCCTAACTTCAGTTATTTAACTATTCTTTGATTGTAGAATATCTTTTATTCATTAAATCGTTTATATAAAATGATTAGTTGTTTATTAAGTACCATGGTTATCAGGCAGCAACTCTGACAATAAGGTAGTTTCTTGCCTGTTTAGAGTTTATAAGTAATTTAATAAACAGTGGAAAGTATTATGACAGGGAAAGTTCAGTGTTTTGTGGCTTCCACAAAAGAGGGGCAGAATCTAAATGGTGTGGTCATGGAAGGAGCAGAGAGGGTAATAAAATATCACAGAGCAAGTGTTCTTTTAAACTGAGACTCCAAATGTGAATAGCTGCTACTGCTAAGTTGCTTCAGTCGTGTCCGACTCTGTGCGACCCGATAGACGGCAGCCCACCAGGCTCCCCCATCCCTGGGATTCTCCAGGCAAGAGTACTGGAGTGGGTTGCCATTTCCTCCTCCAAAATGTGAATAGAACTAGAACTTAGCTAAAACAAGGGGATAGGAAAGTGCTCGTGGCAGAGGCAAGAGCCATTTGATGACTCCAAACTAAGAGAAAACATGGTATATTCATATATGAAGAAAAGTCCCACAGGACTGAAGCATGAAGGATAAGAGAGAGATTTGAGCATTGGGAAGGACCAGTAAAGAGAAATATATAGGATCCATGAAATGCTGTCTCCAAACTAAAAAAAACAAAACGAACAAACAAAAAAAGAGAGAATCTCCTGGAATCTGTAGCAGGCCAAGGGAGAAACTAAGCTATATTGAAGCAGGAAATCAGGAAGGTCTGGAGTGAGTGTCCCCTGCAGAAAATGGACCTGTATGTAACAAACCAAAGAACTGAAAGGAAGCGAAGATAATATGAAGATATAATGAAGGTTTGTAACTGCCCAATTCCCTTTTAAAGAAACATGGAGATATTCAGAAACTCTAGGAAAAAAACCAAAAGCTGAAAATTTAAGTCATACTGAATTTGAAGCATTTGATATAATAAAATCTATTTTACTGTGATTCTAGAAATGCCTTCCTTTGAGAGTCCCAGAAGTAGTTATATTGGATCCATTGAATAGCTACCAAGTTTACTAAATGGTGCAAGAGCTAAGAATAACAATATAGTTATCAATATTTGTAACACAGGAGGGAAGAAGCTTTGTGTAAGTCAGCCCAAGCCTTACCTTTTATAGCAGAGTCAGTAAATGGCACCTTACCTTCTAAGTAAAGAAAAAGAGAGATGCAGGTATTATTTAGAATAGTGGAATTAACTACGAGAAGAACTCATGCAGAACAGTTAACAAAGTTTGACTATGGACTTTAGAATGGAGGAGGGGCAGAATTTGAGATTCTCAGATTTCATTCTAAGCACAGAATTTGATTTTTCATTTTATTATTTTCAAGTATTACTTTGTCATAAAAAAACTTTTTTTTTTTTCAGGTACAATGGTCTTTCTTATTCTCTATTTCTGGAAGCTTTCTCTCTCACTTGTCTATGTCGAGAATTTCAGAGTCACTTCACCATTTTTACTCCCCTGAGTCAGCTTCAAATCAATTGTCAAATTCCATTATGTTGCTTCTGGACTAAATACTGTTTGGGCCTCAGATAACACATCTTAAAAACAAGACCTGAAAGAATCAAGTTGCCTTCAAGAAACTTAACTACACTTAGAACAAAACTTAAGCAGATTTCTAGGCATTCAGAAATACCAAGTACCCAACAAGGCAAAATTCCACAAACTTCCACTTCCATAATGACAAGTAAAATCAATGAACTTAAACCAATCCATAATTGATATAGATGCTATAACTAGTAGAACATTAAAATTATTATTGTAACTGCATTTTATATGTTCAAAAAGTTAAGTAGATGGAAAGTAAAAAACCCAAATTCTAGAGATTAAAACAGTTATGTGTGAGATAAAAGGCTTTCCAGAGAAACAGAATCAATAGGCCCTGTGCATGTGTGTGTATAAAATTTATTTTAAGGCACTAGCTCACATGATTGAGGGGGCTGGCAAGTCTGACATCATTAAAGCAGGGCATCAGGCTACAAATTTCAGCAAAAGTTGATGTTCAAGTCAGTTTTAAGAGAGAATTTCTTCTTCTCCCTTGATGAGCCTCAGTTTTTTTTCTCTTAAAGTTTTCAATTGATTGAATGGTATCCACCTACATTGTGGTGGATAATCTACTTTACTCAGAGTCTAATGATCCAGTAGTCATGTATGGATGTGAGAGTTGGACCACAAAGAAGGCTGAGCACCACAGGTTGAGGGAAAGAGGAGAAAGGCGTGGCAGAGGATGAGATGGTTGGATGGCATCACCAACTCAATGGATGTGAGTTTGAGCAAACTCCAGGAGTTAGTGAAGGACAGGGAAGCCTGGCATGCTGCAGTTCATGGGGTCACAAAGAGTGGACATGACTTAGTGACTGAACAAAAAAACAACAATGATTCAAATGTCAATCACATCTAAAAAATACTTTCACAACAATATCCAGACTGGTGTTTCACTACCCAACTGGGTACTGGAGCCTAGCAAAATTGATACATAAAAATAACTCTTGGGGGCCAGAGTGAGGTACTCCGCCCGTGGCAAAGGTCATGAGGAAGGAGGCTCGACATACGCAAAGGTGGGATCGAGCCTCAGGAGTGCCCCTGGAAATCCTCGAGCGTCTACCCCCATAACCAGAGCCTGCCTACTTTACTACTTTGTGCTCTCACCTACACCTCTGATTTTACGGGGGGCTGTCTCCCACCACCTCTTTCGGAGAAGGAGTTAACTTAGAGCTCCAGTTAATAATAATTCCTGGGCGTGATAGGAGTGTTTCAACCTACAAACTCCTCTGAAGGTTCTCTGGCCTGCCTGACAGGCTTGTCTGGCCACATGTGATTGCTCACAGCCTCCCAACCGTGAGAGGCACGAGATGCTTTAAACCTTCTAAAAACAGGTTCCTTAGAAAAGTTAGAAAACTATTAGTATAAGTATAATGGGCTGATTAGAAATTGTGTTGGTGAAGGGTTTTTCATTTGTTGAGCCAATGTTTGTTGCTAAGTCTCCACATCCCCTGCCCTTACACACATTAATGAATATATAGAAGAAATAAGCATTAACCTTTGATATTAATCACGTTAGACCTTAGGCTAAGTAAATTCTTTCCTTAACTAAAACCCACTACACCCTCACCCTATAGGAATGTAACTTTATTTGGGTGGCATCTGTTTTAAGAATAATCACCCCTGGAGAAATAAGTGTCCTGGTTGACTGACCGTTGTCACAAGGAGAGGGTCGTAAATTGTCAGCAGGCCCCCCTGGCCAGAAGATGATGTAACACCCCTAAGACCTCTGTATACATTTGTGTGAAGCACCTGACTTTAATAAAAGTCAGGACTGCTGTCCCCACATGACTTTTGTATAACATCTCAGTGTATGAAAACAGACTCTGGAAAATAAAGAACTGGGATCAGTTCCTCGAAATACTGGTCTCCCCATGTCTCTCTCTCTCTCTCACTCTGGCTGAGTCTCCATCTGGAGCGCGGAACCCGCCATGCTTACTTATTATGCCTGGGCTTCTAAGATCCAACCGGGGAGGCCTCAGTGTCTCCTCTCCTTCGGGAGAATGGAAGGACGCCTGCGGCCTACGTAAGTGGTGCAAGCTTCTTGTCTTGAAGTTTTATTGGTCTCCCGTGTAAACCAAGCTACTCAGCCTCTTTTCTCTACTGAATTTTCCTACTGAGCTATCCTCATTCTATTACTCTTTATATCTTTGATGAATATTTAAATAGTCGCCTAAGCCGTCTCCCCTTCGAATACCCTGGATCAGCCGGGGCTGGACCCCGGCAAGTAAGTAACCATCACAGATGTGATTAATGACAGATTGGATGTTTCAGAAGGAAAATATTAGTGAACTTGAAGACATGGCAGTTGAAATGATTAAAACAAAAACACAGAAATAAGAGAATAAACAACATTAATGAGCTGTGGGACAAGTTCAATCAGACTAAATACCTATAATTAAGAGTTCAGTGGATCCTTTTCAATTCTTTCTGGTCTTTTAGCAGCGAATGACTATGTTGACTATTTCTACCTTTCCAAAATACATTTTCTCGGCACCACATTCTGATGGCTTTCCTTCTATTTGGTTGCTTATTCTTTATCTCCTTTTTCCTTTGTTCTGCCTTTTCTTCTCCCTGTTCTTAGGTTTCTTTTCTTCTGACTCTGTATATTCTTCCTGTGTGGCCTTACCCATTTCAGTGGCTTCAGTTACTATCTCCATGCTTACTTCAAAATCATCTTCAATCCAGAACTCTCCTAAGTATTAGACCCAGGTATTGATTACCTACTAGATCTTTCCCTCTGATGTTCCATATGTATTATAAACCTACATAATCATAACTGAGTCCAGCCTCTCCTTAACTCCCAACCTGCTCCTCTCCTGCATTTCTGGTCTTACCAAATGTGTCAGCTCCTCTAATCAAGCCAGAAATCTAAGCATCATAATGTCTTCCTTGGACTCCTTCATTTTCCATCAGTCACAAAGACCTGCTAATTCTACCTCTTAAATATTTTCTAGAATATGCATATTCTTTTATCTCCATTTCTACTGGTTTAGGCTAGAGAGTTCTTATCTCTCTCCCAGTTTATATTCCAAATATTCTAATTGGTTTTCTGTTTGGTAACCCAGTTCCAATCAGTTTGCTACACAGTGAAATGAAAATCTGACTAGGTCATTCTTAAAACCCTTTAGTGGGGCTCCTACTTCTCTTGGGCCAAAGTCCAAACTCCTTGACATTCATTACAAACATCTGTCACTGTCTGTCATTCATCTTTTACCATCCCTTTCTCAGGCTATGCTTTAAGTTATAACCATACAGAACTGAACGTATAGCTACTGAATTAAATTTAAATGTGTGGTTGGCTTTTGGGTTTACCTCAAACAGTTTTCAAAACAGGTTTGGGTTTGCCTGAAACAGTTTTGAGCATTCCCCTGATTGCTTCATCAGATTCTCCAAAGAGGCTGATTTGGTGTGGTTGGGTCACTCCATGCTCCTTTTTCTTTATATATCTAAATATTTTCTTCATCCTTTCAACTCATGGAGAATAAGGGAGTGGCTACAATGGGTTAGGGCCATGGCAAATTGATGAGGCTCTAGTGGGGAACAAAGTCCTCCCGAGGCAAATTAAGGCCTTTATGATCTTGCATGATGATCGCAGTAGTTTCCTACCTGGTATTTCTGTTTCCCGTCTTCTCCGGTCTATCCTTCAATCTGTTGGCAAAGACATTTTAAAAAGAACAGGTCTAATCTTGTTATTTCTTATTTAAAACTTACTAATGGCTCATCTGGATGCTGAGGATGCAGTGCAAACATTTTCCCCGTGGCTGAGTCACTCCGTGGTCTGGTCTCTGCCTGCTTCTCATTTCAGAGCTCTCATTACGCTCTTATTTCTTGCTTCCATCACCCCAGGTGTTTGCACTTCGCCAAAAAGGCTGGGTTGTTTTTGTGCCTTTGTTCATCCCACTTATTCGACCCTTCTTTTCCATTATCACCTTTTTCTCTATGATTTTTCTGACTTCCATTACAGAGCTGGAAGGCCTTGGGTTCTTGACATATAGGAACTGTTTAATCATGATTTTTGAAAGACTGACTGATGCAACAAATGAAAAGATTAGCATATAGATTCCATTCCCTCTTAGAAAGCAAAGCCAAAACCCAAATCCTTTCCTTGACAGTGTTTGTTTTTTGCCCTCACTTTAATTTTCTTATTTTCCACTCAGTGACAACCTCTCAAAAGAGCAATCTGCCTCTGTTTATTTCTTCTTCTGCTTCTGTTAGGTCCATACCATTTCTGTCCTTTACTGTGCCCATCTTTGCATGGAAAGTGCCTTTGGTACCTCTAATTTTCTTGAAGAGATCTCTAGTCTTTCCCATTTTATTGTTTTCCTCTATTTCTTTGCATTGATCACTGAGGAAGGCTTTCTTATCTCTCCTTGCTATTCTTTGGAGCTCTGCATTCAAATGGGTATATCTTTTCTTTTCTCCTTTGCCTTTCACTTTTCTTCTTTTCACAGCTATTTGTAAGGCCTCCTCAGACAACCATTTTGCCTTTTTGCATTTCTTTTTCTTGTGGATGGTCTTGATCCCTGTCTACTGTACAATGTCATGAACCTCAATCCGTGTTCCTCAGGCATCCAGTCCCATCAGTCAGTTCAGTCTGTTCAGTCACTCAGTTGTGTCTGACTCTTTGTGACCTCATGAATTGCAGCATGCCAGGCCTCCCTGTCCATCACCAACTCCTGGAGAGTTCCCAGACTCATGTCCATCGAGTCGGTGATGCCATCCAGCCATCTCATCCTCTGTTTTCCCCTTCTCCTACTGCCCCCAATCCCTCCAAGCATCAGGGTCTTTTCCAATGAGTCAACTCTTCGCATGAGGTGGCCAAAGTACTGGAGTTTCAGCTTCAGCATCAGTCCTTCCAATGAACAGCAGGGACTGATCTCTTTTAGGATGGACTGATTGGATCTCCGTGCGGTCCAAGGGACTCTCAAGAGTCTTTTCCAACACCACAGTTCAAAAGCATCAATTCTTTGGCACTCAGTTTTCTTCACAATGCAGCTCTCACATCCATACGTGACCACTGGAAAAACCATAGCCTTGACTAGATGGACCTTTGTTGGCAAAGTAATGTCTCTGCTTTTTAATATGCTATCTAGGTTGGTCATAACTTTCCTTCCAAGGAGTAAGCGTCTTTTAATTTCATGGCTGAAGTCACCATCTGCAGTGATTTTGGAGCCCAGAAAAATAAAGTCTGACACTGTTTCCACTGTTTCCCCATCTATTTCCCATGAAGTGATGGGACCAGATGCCATGATCTTTGTTTTCTGAATGTTGAGTTTTAAGCCAACTTTTTCACTCTCCTCTTTCACTTTCATCAAGAGGCTTTTTAGTTCCTCTTCACTTTCTGCCATAAGAGTGGTGTCATCTGAACATCTGAGTTTATTGATATTTCTCCTGGCGATCTTGACTCCAGCTTGTGCTTCTCAGCCCAGGGTTTCTCATGATGTACTCTGCATATAAGTTAAATAAGCAGGGTGACAATATACAGCCTTGACGTACTCCTTTTCCTATTTGGAACCAGTTTGTTGTTCCATGTCCAGTTCTAACTGTTGCTTCCTGACCTGCATACAAATTTCTCAAGAGGCAGGTCAGGTGGTCTGGTATTCCCATCTCTTTCAGAATTTTCCACAGTTTATTGTGATCCACACAGTCAAAGGCTTTGGCATAGTCAAGAAAGCAGAAATAGATGTTTTTCTGGAACTCTCTTGCTTTTTCCGCCATCCAGCAGATGTTGGCAATTTGATCTCTGGTTCTTCTGCCTTTTCTAAAACCAGCTTGAACATCTGGAAGTTCATGGTTCACGTACTGCTGAAGCCTGGCTTGGAGAATTTTGAGCATTACTTTACTAGTGTGTGAGATGAGTGCAATTGTGCAGTAGTTTGAACATTCTTTGGCATTGCCTTTCATTGGGATTGGAATGAAAACTGACCTTTTCCAGTCCTGTGGCCACTGCTGAGTTGTCCAAATTTGCTGGCATATTGAGTTCAGCACTTTCACAGCATCATCTTTCAAGATTTGAAATAGCTCAACTGGAATTCCATCACCTCCACTAGCTTTGTTCATAGTGATGCTTTCTAAGGCCCACTTGACTTCACATTCCAGGATGTCTGGCTCTAGGTGAGTGATCACATCATCATGATTATCTGGGTTGTGAAGATCTTTTTTGTACAGTTCTTCTGTGTATTCTTGCCACCTCTTTTTAATATCTTCTGCCTCTGTTGCTGGTGCTGCTGCTGCTAAGTCGCTTCAGTCGTGTCCAACTCTGTGTGACCCCAGAGATGGCAGCCCACAAGGCTCCCCCATCCCTGGGATTCTCCAGGCAAGAACTCTGGAGTGGGTTGACATTTCCTTCTCCAATGCATGAAAGTGAAAAGCGAAAGTGAAGTCGCTCAATCGTGTCCAGCTCCTAGCAACCCCATGGACTGCAGCCTACCAGGCTCCTCTGTCCATGTGATTTTCCAGGCGAGTACTGGAGTGGGTTGCCATTGCCTTCTCTTCTGCCTCTGTTAGGTCCATACTGTTCTGTCCTTTATCGAGCCCATCTTTGCATGAAATGTTACCTTGGTATCTCTAATTTTCTTGAAGAGCTCTCTAGTTTTTATCATTCTGTTGTTTTCCTCTATTTCTTTGCATTGATCGCGGAGGAAGACTTTATCTCTCCTTGCTATTCTTTGGAACTCTGCATTCAGATGCTTATATCTTTCCTTTTCTCCTTTGCTTTTCGCTTCTCTTCTTTTCACAGCTATTTGTAAGGCCTCCCCAGACAGCCATTTTGCTTTTTTTGCATTTCTTTTCCATGGGGATGGTCCTGATCTCTGTCTCCTGTACAAAGTCACGAACCTCCATCCTTAGTTCATCAGGCACTCTGTCTATCAGATCTAGGCCCTTAAATCTATTTCTCACTTCCACTGTATAATCATAAGGGATTTGATTTAGGTCATACCTGAATGGTCTAGTGGTTTTTCCTACGTTTTTCAATTTAAGTCTGAATTTGGCAATAAGGAGTTCATGATCTGAGCCACAGTCAGCTCCTGGTCTTGTTTTTGTTGACTGTATAGAGCTTCTCCATCTTTGGCTGCAAAGAATATATAATCTGATTTTGGTGTCGACCATCTCGTGATGTCCATGTGTAGAGTCTTCCCTTGTATTGTTGGAAGAGGGTGTTTGCTATGACCAGTGCGTTCTCTTGGCAAAACTCTATTAGCCTTTGCTCTGCTTCATTCCATACTCCAAGGCCAAATTTGCCTGTTACCCCAGGTGTTTTTTGGCTTCCTACTTTTGCATTCCTGTCCCCTATAATGAAAGGGACATCTTTTTTGGATGTTAGTTCTAAAAGGCCTTGTAGGTCTTCATAGAACCATTCAACTTCACCTTCTTCAGCATTACTGGTTGGGGCATAGGCTTGTATTACTGTGATATTGAATGGTTTGCCATGGAAATGAACAGAGATCATTCTGTCGTTTTTGAGATTGTATCCAAATACTGCATTTTGGACTGTTTTGTTGACCATGATGGCTACTCCATTTCTTCTAAGGGATTCCTGCCCACAGTAGTAGATCAAATGGTCATCTCAGTTAAATTCACCAATTCCAGTCCATTCTAGTTTGCTGATTCCTAGAATGTCGATGTTCACTCTTGTCATCTCCTGTTTGACCACTTCCAATTTGCCTTGATTCATGGACCTAATATTCTAGGTTCCTATGCAATATTGCTCTTTACAGCATTAGACCTTGCTTCTATCACCAGTCACATCCACAACTGGGTATTGTTTTTGGTTTGGCTCCATCCCTTCATTCTTTCTGGAGTTATTTCTCCACCGATCTCCAGTAGCATATTGGGCACTTACCATTCTGAGGAGTTCCCCTTTCAGTATCCTATCATTTTGCCTTTTCATACTGTTCATGGGGTTATCAAGGCAAGAATACTGAAGTGGTTTTCCATTCCCTTCTCCAGTGGACCACATTCTGTCAGACCTCTCCACCATGACCCGCCCGTCTTGGGTGGCCCCACACTGCATGGTTTAGTTTCATTGAGTTAAACAAGGCTGTGGTCCATGTGATGAGATTGGCTAGTTTCCTGTGATTATGGTTTCAGTGTGTCTGCCCTCTGATGCCCTCTCGCAACACCTACCATCTTACTTGGGTTTCTCTTACCTTGGCGATGGGGTATCTCTTCACGGCTGCTCCACCAAAGCCCAGCTGCTCCTTACCTTGGATGAGGTCGCCCCTCCTGACCTTGAGCGTGGAGTAGCTCCTTCTGACCCTCCTGCACCCATGCAGCCTCCGCTCCTTGGACGTGGGGTTGCTCCTCTCATTTCATGGCAAATAGATGGGGAAACAGTGGAAACAGGGACAGACTTTATTTTTGGGGACTCTAAAATCATGGCTGGATGGCATCACCGACTGGATGGACATGAGTTTGAGTGAACTCTGAGAGTTGGTGATGGACAGGGAGGCCTGGCATGCTGTGATTCATGGGGTTGCAAAGAATCGGACACGACTGAACAACTGAACTGAACTGAACTGAAAATCACTGCAGATGGTGACTGCAGCCATGAAATTAAAAGATACTTGCTCCTTGGAAGAAAGGGTAAGGCAGAGACATTACTTTGCCAACAAAGATTCGTCTAGTCAAGGCTATGGTTTTTCGAGTAGTCATGTATGAATGTGAGAGTTGGACTCTAAAGGCAGCTGAGCGCCAAAAAATTGATGCTTTTGAACTGTGGTGTTGTAGAAGACTCTTGAGAGTCCCTTCGACAGCAAGGAGATACAACCAGTCCATCCTAAAGGAAATCAGTCCCAAATATTCACTGGAAGGACTGATGCTGAAGCTGAAACTCCATTACTTTGGCCACCTGATGCTGGGAAAGATTGAAGGCAGAAGAAGGGGATGACATAAGATGAGATGGTTGGATACCATCACTGACCAATAGGACCTGAGTTTGAGTAAACTCCGGGAGTTGGTATGAACAAGGAGGCCTGGCGTGCTGCAGTCCATGGGGTCTCAGAGAGTCAGACACGACTGAGCGACTGAACTTAAATGAACTGATTTCCTCTTCATTCCTCATCCTTTTACAATCTCGCTTTTATCCTCATAATCTTACTGATATATTTGCTCAGCATATTCACATGCCCTTCTCGCAATATTTAGTGATTTTGTACTCTTTGTCTGTTTTGCATATCCTACCACCATCTGAAAATCATGTCTAAAAATAATTATTCTAGTAGAAATTTGTATGCAGGTCAGGAAGCAACAGTTAGAATTGGACATGGATCAACAGACTGGTTCCAAATAGGAAAAGGAGTACGTCAAGGCTGCATATTGTCACCCTGCTTATTTAACTTATATGTAGAGTACATCATGAGAAACGCTGGGCTAGAAGCACAAGCTGGAATCAAGATTGCCGGGAGAAATATCAATAACTTCAGATATGCAGATGACACCATCCTTATGGTAGAAAGTGAAGAGGAACTAAAAAGCCTCTTGATGACAGTGAAAGAGGAGAGTGAAAAAGTTGGCTTAAAACTCAAAATTCAAATATTGAAATGAATTATGAAATGAAATATCATTTCAATATTTGGCAAAACTAATACAATATTGTAAAGTTTAAAATAAAATAAAATTTAAAAAAATTAAAAAAAAAAAAGAAAAAAACCCCTCAACATTCAGAAAACGAAGATCATGGCATCTGGTCCCATCACTTCATGGGAAATAGATGGGGAAACAGTGGAAACAGTGTCAGACTTTATTTTTCTGGGCTCCAAAATCACTGCAGATGATGACTGCAGCCATGAAATTAAAAGACGCTTACTCCTTGGAAGAAAAGTTATGACCAACCTAGGTAGCATATTGAAAAGCAGAGATATTACTTTGCCAACAAAGGTCCATCTAGTCAAGGCTATGGTTTTTCCTGTGGTCATGTACGGATGTGACAGTTGGACTATGAAGAAAGCTGAGCACTGAAGAATTGATGCTTTTGAACTGTGGTGTTGGAGAATACTCTTGAGAGTCCCTTGGACTGCAAGGAGATCCAACCAGCCCATTCTGAAGGAGATGAGCCCTGGGATTTCTTTGGAAGGAATGATGCTAAAGCTGAAACTCCAGTACTTTGGCCACCTCATGCGAAGCATTGACTCACTGGAAAAGACTCTGATGCTGGGAGGGATTGGGGGCAGGAGGAGAAGGGAATGACAGAGGATGAGATGGCTGGATGGCATCACCGACTCGATGGACATGAGTCTGAGTGAACTCCAGGAGTTGGTGATGGACAGGGAGGCCTGGCGTGCTGTGACTCATGGGGTCGCAAAGAGTCAGACATGACTGAGCGACTGAACTGAACTGAAGTGATTCTTTGCATATTTATTCCCCACCTATGAACTTTCTACCAGTTATAGAACTGTGACCAATCTCAAGCTCTTGAGGTTATCACCCCTCTCCTACTTACTGAAATACTGTTTTTTCTCTCTAATATTTCCTTCCAATCTACTACATGTGTGCAGTTACCACAGTAGTTCTTAATTCTATCATTTCACAGTAGTCTTCTATCATATCATTTCATTGGTGTATGTTTGCAAACTTCTCATTTTCTCATAGAAATGTATTAATAATATGACCACATATATATGATTTCAAATTGTCTAATAGCAACATTAAAAGCATAAAAAGTAAAATTGATTTTATTTTTTTATGTTGTATTCATATCAGTATATCCAAATTATTAGTATGTTAATACTAATGAGATACTTTATATTTTTTGTAGTCTTTGAAATCCAGTTTGCATTTTATGCTTAAAGCATATCTCAAGTCAGACTAGCACATGTCCAGTGCTCAATGACTATACATAACTTTTACAACATTCATTAATATGTTTAGCAAGTTACTTAGAAATATAAGTACATGTTTTATAATTCAGTATGCTAGGAACAGAAATCAGCATGAAAATGTTGTATGACTTGATATGTTTGGCACTCTCCTAAATTTTCTCTCTCAGTGACTAAAATAAGCCTACAAGTTAACTATAAATTACAATTTATGCTGATATAATTCTTTCAGTTAAATTATTTTACTCAAAGCAGGCCATTTATGAAATACATGAAGAAGAAAAGAAATACAGGTATGTTATAGTAAGGTAAATTAGCAGCTATCCTGTGTTACCTGAATAGAAACTCTCATGGATAAACCTTTAAAAATTTAGTATTGTTCATCACTTATGCCCTTTAGGTCATACACATTTGTAAGACCTTCTTACTTTTACACAGCTTGTAGTCTCCAAACTGATACACAGAAAATTCCTTTACTCCTTCCTTTACTACAAATGGAAATGTATGTTTAAATTTTAGCATCTTCTCACTTACTTTTCATGAATGTATTCATTAAAAAAGAATATATAGTTCATGACACATTTTCTGAACAAATGTACTGTTAGGTCATTCATCTAAAGTGTTTGTTGAGTGTAATCTTTTGATCATTCATTCCTCACTGAACTGAAACAGCTCTTTTATAAAGCTATCTTCTTAGGTCTCAAACTGATCTTTTTCATCCCTGTGTCAGAGTGTTCTGCTCAAAACAGAATGCAAGAAAGCAACTTGCTTTCTTTTGAAAAGTGGAGTTCTAATCAGTTCTGGACAGACTGAGATAATGACCTCATTTTAGATAGAGTACTCCTAATTGCTAACAGCTTCATGTTGTCTTTCATACTTATTATCACAATAGCTAAATTTTTGCTTTGATACTGACCAAGATTCTTCATGGGGGCTAAATTTCATGGGGTCGCAAAGAGTCGGACACGACTGAGGGGCTGAACTGAACTGAACTGAACTGAAGATTCTTCATATATCTCTTTTCTTTTATTATTATTAATTTTCAGATGAAAGTTTTTATGGCATTGTTATAATTTTTATTCACTGAGGGCATTTGCATATTTGAGAATTATTTATTCTAAATTATTTACAGTTTCTCCCACCTTATATAATTTCTGGCTTTAAATAAGACTACGTTGAAATGGTAAATTCAAGAGAGAGTCGATAACTTTTTTTCTCCACACTGTCTCAATTTCCTTCAATTTCTGCATTCTTTAAAGATGATGGCTATTTCTTCATCAATGGAAATGAAATAGATATATCAAATCAATGGAGAATCTGGCATTAATTATGTGTGCATAGTGGATTACAATAATATTAACTTAGTTTTCTACTTTATTTACACTTTAAGTCTAACTGGAAAATCCTATACAAAGGCTTTTAGGAATGTAAATCCGATGTTATGAAATTCTTGGGACTTCCTTATATTTTACACAACCAGTCTTAGTGGAGAAAATTGTTTAGATCCGGGGATGGAACCTGTGTCTCTTTTGTCTCCTGCATTGGTAGGCCGATTCTTTACCACTAGGGCCACCTGGGAAGCCCTGTATTTCTAAAACATGTTACATTCTTGTTATTTACTTTTTAATAAGAAGCAATCACTTAATTTAAGTCATCTCAAATAAATAAATTTTTCTGAACATAGATTCATCATCAGTATTTTGTTGTTATCTTTGGAACGATGCAGAAAGGAGCTTGAAAGCTGAGTTTGTCTAAAGCAAAACACAGGCTTACATGATCATCTTGAAATTTATTATCTTTCTAGTTGAATTGCTTGGAAATGTTTTGTGATTAATAGCTGAACCTCTGAAGTTCATGTTATGCCTTCAGTGGAATCTCTCCACCTATTATACAAAAAAATTCTTACATGGCTAGACAAACCCAACTTTTGAAATTCCTGTTATCTTATTTGAAGTAATAAAGTGTTGAATTATATCAGGACCTATAAGGTAAACTACATAGAAACTGTCAGGTACTTCTTATTTAGCATAATTAGAATTTGGTATGCTTTGTGTCATAAAAGGATCTGCTGCTGCTGCTGCTAGGTCGCTTCAGTCGTGTCCGACTCTGTGCGACCCCATAGACGGCAGCCCACCAGGCTCCCCCGTCCCTGGGATTCTCCAGGCAAGAACACTGGAGTGGGTTTCCATTTCCTTCTCCAATGCATGAAAGGGAAAAGTGAAAGTGAAGTCGCTCAGTCATGTTCGACTCTTCGTGACCCCATGGTCTGCAGCCTACCAGGCTTCTCCGTCCATGGGATTTTCCAGGCAAGAGTACTAGAGTGGGGTGCCATTGCCTTCTCCCATAAAAGTATCTACTATGTAACAAAAGTGAGTTATGAGCCTTCAAATTAAAAAAACCCTAAAAATCTACATTTCAAGTGCGACATTTTCTAAGCTAACCATTGTTGTTGTTCAGTCACCCAGTCATGTCTGACTCTTTGCCACCCCATGGACGGCAGCATGCCAGGCCTCCTTGTTCCTCACCATCTCCTGACATTTGCCCAAGTTCATGTTTATTGCATTGGTGATGTTGTTCAACCATCTCATCCTCTGACGTGCTCTTTTCCTTCTGCCCTCAACCTAGCACCAGGGACTTTTCCAATGTGCTAACCATACACACACATATATCTCAGAGTCTAATATTTCATCATAATTTATGTATTGAATCTTAATATAAATTCCTAATGGACAGTGTCAGAAAATTAATCTTAGAATTACGGTTTTCTGAAAGTAGGAATTACAAATAATATGTCAGAGACTGATAAACACTGTGTTGGATAAATAAATATAGATAGTATTCAATGACACACTCTTATCTGATGCGTAATTCTGTTACACCATCTTGCTGAGATTGTGATACAAGGCTTTTATTTTTGAAATAAGCTTTTATTGTAAAAAGATTAGGGAAATGTAAAGATACTTAACGCTACTGTATTTGATAAAATCTAAAATGCTTTTGATTTTGTCTCACTAATCATTTATGTACTTCCAAGTCAGAAAAAGCATTGCCAGATAAACCATGACATACCTTAGGCTGAAAGACTAATCCCAGTTTTGAGTTGTTAAAATGTGAAAACATTGTCATTATAAAATTGATGAGACAGTGTTTTTACATAATCTCCTAATCTGAACTTTAAGACTTGCCCCTTTTTAAAAAATAGTTCAACTTTTGATTAAAGCTTGACTTAGAAATGACTCCATATCACTTTAATTTTTTTTTTAAACCTAAATTTTGATTTGCTAGGTGATTTTATTTTTATTTATTTATTTTTGTCAGCAAAGTAATAGCTATGCTTTTTATTTTTTTATTTTTTTTTTTTTTAAATTTTATTTTATGTTTAAACTTTACGTAATTGTATTAGTTTTGCCAAATATCAAAATGAATCCACCACAGGTATACATGTGTAAAGTAAGAGAAAGTTTGCTGCTGCTGCTTCTGCTAAGTCGGTTCAGTTGTGTCCGACTCTGTGTGAATACCCTTAAAAGTTAAATGCCTTTCAGTTCAGTTCAGTTCAGTCGCTCAGTCGTGTCCGACTCTTTGCGACCCTATGAATCGCAGCACGCCAGGCCTCCCTGTCCATCACCAACTCCTGGAGTTCACTCAGACTCATGTCCATCGAGTCAGTGATGCCATCCAGCCATCTCATCCTCTGTCGTCCCCTTTTCCACCTGCCCCCAATCCCTCCCAGCATCAGAGTCTTTTCCAATGAGTCAACTCTTCGAATGAGGTGGCCAAAGTACTGGAGTTTCAGCTTTAGCATCATTCCTTCCAAAGAACACCCAGGACTGATCTCCTTCAGAATGGACTGGTTGGATCTCCTTGCAGTCCAAGGGACTCTAAAGAGTCTGCTCCAAAACCACAGTTCAAAAGCATCAATTCTTCGGTGCTCAGCTTTCTTCATAGTCCAACTCTTACATCCATACATGACCATTGGAAAAACCATAGCCTTGACTAGATGGACCTTTGTTGGCAAACTAATATCTCTGCTTTTCAATATGCTATCTAGGTTGGTTATAACTTTCCATCCAAGGAGTGTCTTTTAATTTCATGGCTGCAGTCACCATCTGTAGTGATTTTGGAGCCCCCCAAAATAAAAGTCTGACTCTATTTCCACAGTTTCCCCATTAATTTCCCATGAAGTGATGGGACCAGATGCCATGATCTTCGTTTTCTGAATGTTGAATTTTAAGCCAACTTTTTCACTCTCCTCTTTCACTCTCATCAAGAGGCTTTTTAGTTCCTCTTCACTTTCTGCCATAAGGGTGGTGTCATCTGAACATCTGAGGTTATTGATATTTCTCCCGGCAATCTTGATTCCAGCTTGTGCTTCTTCCAGCCCAGCGTTTCTCATGATGTACTCTGCATAGAAGTTAAATAAGCAGGGTAACAATATACAGCCTTGACGTACTCCTTTTCCTCTTTGGAACCAGTCTGTTGTTCCATGTCCAGTTCTAACTCTTGCTTCCTGATCTGCGTATAGGTTTCTCAAGAGGCAGGTCAGGTGGTCTGGTATTCCCATCTCTTTCAGAATTTTCCACAGTTTATTGTGATCCACACAGTCAAAGGCTTTGGCATAGTCAATAAAGCATAAACAGATGTTTTTCTGGAACTCTCTTGCTTTTTTGATGATCCAGCGGATGTTGGCAATTTGATCTCTGGTTCCTCTGCCTTTTCTAAAACCAGCTTGAACATCTGGAAGTTCACAGTTCATGTACTGCTGAAGCCTGGCTTGGAGAATTTTGAGCATTACTTTACTAGTGTGTGAGATGAGTGCAATTGTGTGGTAGTTTGAACATTCTTTGGCATTGCCTTTCATTGGGATTGGAATGAAAACTGACCTTTTCCAGTCCTGTGGCCACTGCTGAGTTGTCCAAATTTGCTGGCATATTGAGTGCAACACTTTCACAGCATCATCTTTCCGCATTTGAAACAGCTCAACTGGAATTGCATCACCTCCACTAGCTTTGTTCATAGTGATGCTTTCTAAGGCCCACTTGACTTCACATTCTAGGATGTCTGGCTCTAGGTGAGTGATCACATCATCGTGATTATCTGGGTTGTGAAGATCTTTTTTGTACAGTTCTTCTGTGTATTCTTGCCATCTCTTCTTAATACCTTCTGCTTCTGTTAGGTCCATACCATTTCTGTCCTTTATCGAATCCATCTTTGCATGAAATGTTCCCTTGATATCTCTAATTTTCTTGAAGAGATCTCTAGTCTTTCCCATTCTGTTGTTTTCCTCTATTTCTTTGCATTAGTCGCTGAGGAAGGCTTTCTTATCTCTCCTTGCTATTCTTAGGAACTCTGTATTCAGATGCTTGTATCTTTCCTTTTCTCCTTTGCTTTTCACTTCTCTTCTTTTCACAGCTATTTGTAAAGCCTCCCCAGACAGCCATTTTGCTTTTTTGCATTTCTTTTCCATGGGGATTGTCTTGATCCCTATCTCCTGTACAATGTTACGAACCTCCGTCCATAGTTCATTAGGCACTCTATCTATCAGATCTAGGCCCTTAAATCTATTTCTCACTTCCACTGTATAATCATAAGGGATTTGATTTAGGTCATACCTGAATGGTCTAGTGGTTTTCCCTACTTGCTTCAATTTAAGTCTGAATTTGGCAATAAGGAGTTCATGATCTGAGCCACAGTCAGCTCCTGGTCTTGTTTTTGCTGACTGTATAGAGCTTCTCCATCTTTGGCTGCAAAGAATATAATCAGTCAGATTTCGGTGTCGACCATCTGGTAATGTCCATGTGTAAAGTCTTCTCTTGTGTTGTTGGAAGAGGGTATTTGCTATGACCAGTGCATTTTCTTTGCAAAACTCTATTAGCCTTTGCCCTGCTTCATTCCGTATTTCAAGGCCAAATGTGCCTGTTACTCCAGGTGTTTCTTAACTTCCTACTTTTGCATTCCAGTCCCCTATAATGAAAAGGACATCTTTTTTGGGTGTTAGTTCTAAAAGTTCTTGTAGGTCTTCATAGAACCGTTCAACTTCAGCTTCTTCAGCGTTACTGGTTGGGGCATAGACTTGGATTACTGTGATATTGAATGGTTTGCCTTGGAAATGAACAGAGATCATTCTGTCGTTTTTGAGATTGCATCCAAGTACTGCATTTGGACTCTTTTGTTGACCACGATGGCTACTCCATTTCTTCTAAGGGATTCCTGCCCACAGTAGTAGATATAATGGTCATCTGAGTTAAATTCACCTATTCCAGTCCATTTTAGTTCCCTGATTCCTAGAATGTTGACATTCACTCTTGCCATCTCCTGTTTGACCACTTTCAATTTGCCTTGATTCATGGACCTGACATTCCAGGTTCCTATACAATATTGCTCTTTACAGCATCGGACCTTGCTTCTATCACCAGTCACATCCACAACTGGGTATTGTTTTTGGTTTGGCTCCATCCCTTCATTCTTTCTGGAGTTATTTCTCCACTGATCTGCAGTAGCATATTGGGCCCCTACTGAACTGGGGAATTCCTCTTTCAGCATCCTATCATTTTGCCTTTTCATACTGTTCATGGGGTTCTCAAGGCAAGAATACTGAAGTGGTTTGCGATTCCCTTCTCCAGTGGACCACATTCTGTCAGACCTCTCCACCATCACCCACCCGTCTTTGGTGGCCCCACAGGCATGGCTTAGTTTCATTGAGTTAGACAAGGCTGTGGTCCTATTGTGATTAGATTGACTAGTTTTCTGTGAATATGGTTTCACTGTGTCTGCCCTCTGATGCCCTCTTTCAATACCTACCATCTTACTTGGGTTTCTCTTACCTTGGAGGTGGGGTATCTCTTCATGGCTGCTTCAGCAAAGCGCAGCCACTGCTCCTTACCTTGGATGAGGGGTATCTCCTCACCGCCGCCTCTCCTGACCTTGAATGTGGTATGGCTCCTCTAGGCACTCATGGGCCCGTGCAGCCACGGCTCCTTGGACGTGGGGTAGCTCCTCCTGGCCGCCACCCCTGGCCTTGGGTGGGGGTAGCTCCTCTGGGCTGCTCCTCGCCGTCACAGCCTGGCACTCCCGGCTTCTGCCCCTGACCTCGGACGTGGGGTAGCTCCTCTCGGCTGCGCTCTGTAAATGTCCTTACCTGCCTGCCAATACAGGTTAGAAGTAAGAGACATGGGTTTGATTCCTGCGTCTGGAAGATCCTCTGGAGGAGGTCACAGCAACCCACTCCAGTATTCTTGCTTGGAGGATCCTTTGGCCAGAGGAGCCTGGCAGGCTGCAGTCCATGTGGTCACACAGAGTTGAACACTACTGAAGTGACTTAGCATGCATGCATGCAAATAAAGTAGGTGGCAAATGACTGTTGATCATTGTGAGTGAGAAACCTACACTAAAGTTAGGAACAAAGTTGGGACAGATTTAAGAGCATTTAAAAAAATTAATTTATTTATTTTTAACTGAAGGATAATTGCTTTACAATATTGTATTGGCTTCTGCCGTAGGTAACATTTTAAGTGTTAGAGGAAGAAGAGAAAAAGGTGCTCTAGATGGTGGGAAGATTACTAAGACAAAGTGGTATCTTGATTGATTTATTAGGACTCAGTGGGAGTAACAGCTGTTAAGGAGGTATTAGCAGCCATATTCTTTGCACAACAGGCAAATTAAAAGTCATTGATCTACAATCAAGAGGCCTCCGAACTGGTTTGTGTATGAAAAAAGTGAAAGAGACACATATTTTGAATAGCTTAAATGAATGGCATGCTACTTAATTGGGCTATGAGTTTTTGTAACTTTTAAATCTTTTAGCTGAATCTTTGAGTCTTAAGATTGGTAGGAAAAGTGACTGATCAGTTGATTTACTGTTGTCTAAATACATATGTTGATATTACTAGGTAGGTTTTAGAAGAAAAGTCTCATTTTATCTAAAGCATAATACCAACTTATCAAATATGATATCCTTTTTTCTCAGTTATCTATTGAAAACTAGATTCTATTCTATCTAGATGAAGAAGCATTTCTCTCCACAGGCACACACTGAACTCTCACCAAAAACTGACCCTGCAGAACATTCATTAGGACTTAATAGCTTTCAGAACTGTGAGAAATAAATTTCTGCAGTTTAAAACACTCAGTCAATGATATTTTGTTATGGCAGCCTGAGCAGACTAATGAAGTAGATAAGTTTGGACAATTTTCTTGTCGTCTCTAAACCTCAGTTTCCCATCTCCAAAATGGGTAGAGTATCTATTTCCTGTAGTTTTGTGAGGATTAAATGAGATGTGTGTATAATGTTTAGCAGAGTTTTAGATCCATAGCATGCACTGAGCTACTGATATCTAGTAATGCTTTCCCTGGTAGCTCAGTTGGTAAAGAATGCCCGTGCAATGCAGGACATCTGGGTTTGATTCCTGGGTTGGGAAGATCCCCTGGAGGAGGGCTGGGCAACCTGCTCCAATATTCTTGCCTGGAGAATCCCCATGAACCGAGGAACCTGGCCAACTGCAGTCCATGGGGTCACAAAGAGTTGGACATGACTGAGTGACTAAGCACAGCACAGCATATGTGGCAATTTAGTGGAAATTTAGAGTATTGTATTCATCTAGGCCATACAGTTTGTTTAGTAATAGAGTTTGGTTTAGTAATTAAAGCCCCAACTTCCATGGTTACTTCCCTGGATTTTTTCACCCAATTATACTCCTTTTGTGTGATCTGTGGATGTATTTTTGAAATGTGTCATTTTGGAGATGAAGTATGTTGTTATAAAAGATATAGCTTTAAGAGTCACACAAACCTGACTTTCAATTTGATCTTTGATATCTAAGAGCTACATGATCTCAGGAAAATTACTTAGAATTTCATTTTTTCCATTTGTAAATAATCTCAGTTTTCTCATCTGTGAAAGAGAGAAAAGAATCTATCCTTTGTTGGACACATAAATATACATATAAATACAGATGTAGACATAAATATTGATATAAAGAGGACTAATAGAGTGAATGTCTAATACATAAGCTATTCAGTAAATGATATTTAATTGCAATAGTTTTAAGGTGATGTTTTTATTGAATAGCACTTTTTATTTTTTAAAGATAACAATATTAAGAAAATTTTAGTTGAATAAAAATTCAAATAATTATGTTTATATCAAAAAGCCATGCTAGGTGTTTAATGCTTTAAAAAAATTTCCAAAATACACAATTATTAACAAAATATAAGCCCTTTCATACATATGAATATCCTAGAGAGTTTCTTGAAACTTCAAAAAATTATCCCAAATGTAGATTTAGGATATTTGGTTAGGTAGGCTTACATCTAAGTTCTGGTATACTATTATTTTATCGCTGAAGAACCACATGTATCTTTTGGAAAAATTGGAATAACATTCAGTAAGTAGTTTGTTGATATATATCAAGCACATCTCTTTTCAAGCATTTTATTCGTAATGTAATTTCAGAACAGGATTTTATTCCAGAGAACTTTTGTCTTAGGGTGGCTTGCCTGAAAATAGAATCTGAGATGGAGAGTTGCATGTACGAGATTTACTGAGGAGTCCCTTGGAAGTGAGAAAGACAGGCTTGAGCAGGAGGAGAAGCTTATTTGCAATGTGGCTGCATCTGATAGGATCCAACAGGGACTCGGACGGGAGTGTCCTTGGACTGGAGTGTCCTTTATCCCTTCAGGTCACGGCCCTAACTGAAGGCCTTCCTTCCTGTGGGACAGGGTTTGAACGCGAGTGGTACAGTTCCCTGTGTCCAAGGCTGTGTCAGCAGAAGACAGTACCAGCTGGGTTGGGGGATGGCTGGACCTGACGCTGAAGTGGGTCTGCATGGATGCATCATATTCACCATAGTTTGTCTCTGTTGCATATTTCTTAGGTGAGGCAATAACTTTATGTCATGTCATCAAACTTTATACCCAAAATAATAACCATTGCTTCACACACACAAAAAAATGTGAATTTGAGGGATGGGAAGATGGTAATGGGAACAACAAATAATCATAGTCATGAGATGTATTTCACATAGTATATTTTATAATTAAAAAAGAAGGCTGTACCCGAAGATGTAAAAAGCAGTAGTAGTTTGTTTCCATATGTAATGCTTTTCTACAAGACATAGCCCTTGCTTAAGTATGCACACCTAGGTCCAATGGATTGTATTGATACATTTGTGTCACCCTTTGATCTGTCTCACAGTCATATAATAGTATGGCTATAATGTGTATGTGTATATATATAATATGTATATAGCATGACTATAATATGTATTATATATGTATAATACGGTATGTCATATAATAACAAAATAGTCATGGCTATTTGTTTTTCACATATTGTGTCTGAGTATTTGTGCACATTTTTAGAATCATGGGGCCACCAAAACCCAGCATTTGAATGAGCTTCCAGATTATCTTCCAAATGTTATCAAAATACTTTCACTAATATAGTGATGTATGTTACACTCTGCTTTTTAATACGTGTATTGGATTTCCCTGGTGACTCAGATGGTAAAGAATCTGCCTGCAATGTGGGAGATACAGGTTGGATCCCTGGGTCAGGAAGATCCCCTGGAGAAGGAAATGGCAACCCACTCCAGAATTCTTGCCTGGAGAAGTCTGTGACAGGAGCCTGGCAGGCTACAGTCTATGGGGTTGCAGAGAGTCAGACACAACTGAGTGAATCTGAATGAAGGGAATGACAGAGGATGAGATAGCTAGATGGCATCACTGACTCGATGGACGTGAGTCTGAGTGAACTCTGGGAGATGGTGATGGAGAGGGAAGCCTGGCGTGCTGCAGTTCATGGGGTCGCAAAGAGTCAGACACGACTGAGCAACTGAATTGAACTGAACTGAACTGAACAGACAGGGAGATGATCCTGGATCCTCGGAATGGGCCCACATGCAGTCACAAGCATCCTTATAAGAGAGAGGCAGAGGGAGATACGACACGCAAATAAGAAAAGGCAACATGAAGACAGAGGCAGAAGATTGGCCACAAGCCAAAAAATGCCAGCAGCCACTGGAAGCTAGATGAGGCAAGGATAGGATTCTTTCAAGAGCCTCTAGAGCCTTGATTTCAACCCCATGATGCTGATTTCAGACTTCTGGTTTCCAGAATTGTGAGAGAATAAATTCTTGTTGTTTCAAAGCACCAAATTTGTGGCAATATATGATAGCATCCTCAGGAAACTAATACAGTTACTATTCCTCTTTTTTTTTTTTTTTTTTTTTAACAGATGAGCAAACTGGATTGAGGTTCATGTGGAACCTGTCCTCTTTCTGGACTTTTTGGTTACATGAGACATTAAACATGCTTTATTATTTGAGTTAACTTTTCTGTTACTTGCAATAAAAGAGATCTAGCTGATAGACACACTATTTTATAATCTTCTCTGATTATATTCCATATGTGAGCCTTGGATGCCAAAGTAAGTTAGCTTGGATTATGAGTACTTTGCAAGCAATTTTTATATTTTTCACTTTATTTTTATAAACAGCATATATTCAGTTCCGTTCAGTCACTCAGTTCAGTTCAGTTCAGTTCAGTCGCTCAGTCGTGTCCGACTCTCTGCGACCCAAGAATCACAGCACGCCAGGCCTCCCTGTCCATCATCATCTCCCAGAGTTTACTCAGACTCACGTCCATCAAGTCAGTGATGCCATCTATCTATCTCATCCTCTGTCATTCCCTTCTCCTCCTGCCCCCAATCCCTCCCAGCATCAGAGTCTTTTACAATGAGTCAACTCTTCACATAAAGTGGTCAAAATATTGGAGTTTCAGATTTAGCATCATTCCTTCCAAAGAACACCCAGTACTGATCTCCTTTAGAATGGACTGGTTGGAGGTCCTTGCAGTCCAAGGGACTCTCAAGAGTCTTCTCCAGCACCACAGTTCAAAAGCATCAATTCTTTGGTGCTCAGCTTTCTTCACAGTCCAACTCTCACATCCATACATGACCACTGGAAAAACTATAGCCTTGACTAGACGGACCTTTGTTGGCAAAGTCATGTCTCTGCTTTTGAATATGCTATCTAGGTTGGTCATAACTTTCCTCCAAGGAGTAAGCATCTTTTAATTTCATGGCTGCAATCACCATCTGTAATTTAATCACATTTTAATCACATCTGCAAATCACATCCCTTTTACCTTAAAACGTTTACAGGTGCCATAGATTAGGTCCTGACATCTTTGAGTGCCATTATTCAGTCCACTACAGTAATTTACTTGTTATTATGAAGATTAATTAATGAATACATATAAATATTTGTTGTTGTTGAGTCTCCCAGTTATGTCCAACTCTTTGCAAGCCCATGGAGTGCAGGCCTCCCTGTCCCTCACCATCTCCCGAAGTTTGCCCAAGTTCATGTCCATTGCATTGGTGATGCCATCCATCCATTTCATCCTCTGATACCCTCTTCTCCTCCTGCCTTCAGTCTTTCCCAGCATCAGGGACTTTTCCAATGAGTTGAGCTTCAGCTTCTGCATCAGTCCTTGCAACTAATATTCAGGGTTGGTTTCCCTTAAGATTGACTGATTTGATCTCCTTGCTGCCCAAGGGACTTTCAGGAGTCTTTTCCAGCACCACAGTTCAAAGGCATCAATTCTTTGGCACTCTGCCTTCTTTATGATTCAGCTCTCACAACTGTATGTGACCGCTGGGAAGGCAATAGCCTTGACACTACGGACCTTTGTCAGCAGAGGGATGTCTCTGCTTTTCAACACAGTGTCTAGTTTGTCATAGCTTTCCTGCCAATAAGAATCATCTTCTGATTTCATGACTACAGTCACCATCTGCAGTGATTTTAGAGCCAAAGAAGAGGAAGTCTGTCACTACTTCTACCTTTTCCCCCCTCTATTTGCCATGAAGTAATGGGGCTGGATGCTATGATCTTAGTTTTTTTTTTTATTTTTTGAAAGGCTAATCTGAAGATTTATTTATTTTTTATATATTTTATTTTATTTTTTTGCTGGCATTTTTTAAAATTTTATTTTATTTTTAAACTTTACAATATTGTATTAGTTTTGCCAAATATCGAAATGAATCTGCCACAGGTATACATGTGTTCCCCATCCTGAACCCTCCTCCCTCCTCCCTCCCCATACCATCCCTCTGGGTCGTCGAAGTGCACCAGCCCCAAGAATCCAGTATCGTGCATCGAACCTGGACTGGCGACTTGTTTCATACATGATATTATACATGTTTCAATGCCATTATCCCAAATCTTCCCACCCTCTCCCTCTCCCACAGAGTCCATAAGACTGTTCTATACATGATCTTAGTTTTTTTTTAATATTTAGTTTTAAGTCGGCTCTTTCACTCACTTCTTTTACCCTCATCAAGAGCCTCTTTAGTTCCCCTTCACTTCCTGCCCTTAGAGTGGTATCATCTGCATATCTGAGGTTGTTGATGTCTCTCCCGCCTACCTTGATTCACGCTTGTAACTCATTCAGCCCAGCATTTTTCATAATGTACTCAGCATATAGGTTAGACAAACAGGACGACAGCAAACAGCCCTGTTGTACTCCTTTCTCAATCCTGAAACAATCAGTTGTTCCATACAGGGAACTGTTGCTTCTTGACCCACGTACAGGTTTCTCAGGAGACAGGTAAGATGGTCTGGTATTCCCATCTCTCTAAGAGATTCTCACAGTTTTTTTATGATCTACACAGTCAAAGGCTTTAGTGTAGTTGATGAAACAGAGGTAGATGTTTCTCTAGAATTCCCTGGCTTTCTCTATGATCCAGCAAATGTTGACAATTTGATCTCTGTTTCCTCTTCCTTTTCTAAACCCAGCTTGGACAACTGCAAGTTCTTGGCTCGCATAATGCTGAAGCTTAGCATGCAAGATTTTAAGCATGACATTACTAGCATGGGAGATGAGTTCAACTGTCCAATTGCACATTCTACCCTTCTTGGAAACTGGGATGAAGATTGACCTTTTCCACTCCTGTGGCCACTGCTGGGTTTTCCAGATTTGTTGACATATTGAATGCAACACCTCGATGGCATCATCCTTTAGCTTTGAATAGCTCTACTGGAATTCCATCACGTCCTCTAGCTTTAACAGCAGTGCTTCCTTCTGATCTGGACGACTCATACTTCGTTGGCATGTCTTTTTGTCCTTATATACAGTTCTTGATATTCTTACGGCAAGTATACTGGTGTGGTTTGCCATTCTCTCCTCAGTGGATCACGTTTTGTCAGAACTCTCCACTATGATCCGTCCATCTTGGGTGGCCCTACATGGCATGGCTCATAGCTTCTTTGAGTTATGCAAGCCCCTTCACCATGACAAGACAGTGATCTGTGAAGGGGTATAAGTATTTAGAAATGTGCTATTACATATTGAGTGTTGTTGCTGTTGCTATTATTCCTTTTTAGCTGTAAAACTGCCGCATGGCTACTAGGTGGTATAGACAGAGTCTTACTCCTCTGGGCAACAGGGCCCTCCATAGGTCCAGCTGGCACAGGTGCAACTGCTGCTGCCATTCAGTTACTAAGTCTTTGTGACCACATGGACTGTAACCCAAGAGACTCCCTGTCCACAGGATTTCCCAGGCAATTACACTGGGGTGGGTTGCCATTTCCTTCTCCAGGGGATCTTCCCGACACAGGGACTGAATCTGTGTCTTCTGCTGGTGAAGCAGATTCTTTACCGCTGAGCCAGCTGGGAAGCCCGTAGGTAAAATAGGAGTGAGCACCTGCAATGCAGGAGACCTGGGTTCGATTCCTGGGTTGGGAAGATTCCCTGGAGAAGGGAAAGGCTACCCACTCCAGTATTCTGGCCTGGAGAATTCCGTGGACTGTATAGACCATGGGGTTGCAAAGAGTTGGACACGACTGAGCAACTTTCACTTTCACTTGACTTTCAAAGTTCACCTTAGTTAACAGATTATATGTAAGTCTGTTGCCAACTATTCTCCTTAATTTGTAGATACTTATTTCCAAAGAATTTGTCACCTCATATTTTGCTGTTCAATTTTTAACCATTTAACATTTATGAACATTTGTACTGAGTATTATGGGGAAGGCTTGACATTTACCTGTGTTGTATTTAAATTGCTTTTGTATTTATTCATTTGATTTGAGATATATTTATTTCATAATACCATACTATTAATCTATGTAACTCCTAAATTTTAGGTAGATTAATCAATTACATGGAATAAATTATTTATTTAGTTTTCTGGGATTATACATCTTTTAGTCATGTCTACAATGGGTTGTCATTCCCTTCTTCAGGGGATCTTCCCAACCTCGGAATCAAACCAGGTCTCCTGCATTGTAGGTAGATTCTTTACTGTCTGAGCTACCAGGGAAGCCCAACAGTATTTGAGTAGTTGCTGTTTAGTTGCTAAGTAGTGTCTGACTCTTTGCCACCTCATGAATTGCAGCAGGCCAGGCTTCCCTGTCCTTCACCATATCCCTGAGTTTGCTCAAACTCATGTCCATTGAGTCAGTGATGCCATCCAACCATCTCATCCTCTATTGCCCCTTTTCTTGCCCTCAATCTTGCCCAACATCAGGGTCTTTTCCAATGAGTTGGCTCTTTGCATCAAGTGGCCGAAGTATTGGAGCCTCAGCTTCAGTATCAGTCCTTCCAATGAACATTCAGGGTTGATTTCCTTTAGGATTGACTAGTTTGATCTCCTTGCAGTCAAAGGGACTCTCAAGAGTCTTCTCCCAACACCACATTTTGAAAACATCAATTCTTCAGCTCTCAGCCTTCTTTATGGTCCAACTTTCACATTTATACATGACAACTGGAAAAAACCATAGCTTTGACTATATGACCTTTGTTGGCAAAATGACGTCTCTGCTTTTTAATACACTGTCTAGGTTTGTTAAAGCTTTTCTTCCAAAGAACTAGTGTCTTTTAATTTTGTGGCTGCAGTCAACATCCACATTGATTTTGGAGTGCGAGAAAATCTGACACTGTTTCTACTTTTTCCCCATCTATTTGCCACGAAGTGATAGGACTGGATGCCGTGATCTTTGTTTTTTGAATATTGAATTTTAAGCTAGTTTTTTTCACTCTACTCCTTCACTTTTATCAGGAGGCTTTTTAGTTTCTCCTCACTTTCTGCCATTAGGGTGTTATCATCTGCATAACTGAGGTTGTTGATATTCTCCTGGCCATCTTGATTCCAGTTTGTGAGTTATCCAGCCCAGAATTTCATTTGATGTATTCTGCATATAAGTTAAATAAGCAGGTGACATTTACAGCCTTGATGTATTCCTTTCCCAATTTTGAACAACTTCATTGTTCCATGTCCAGTTCCAATTGTTGCTTCTTGTCCTGCATACAAGGTTTCTCAGGAGGCAAGGAATGTGGTCTGGCATTCCAATATGTTTAAGAATATTCCACAGTTGGTTGTGATCCATCCAGTCAAAGGCTTTAGTGTAGTCAATGAACCAGAAGTAGATTTTTTTTTGTAATTTCTTTGCTTTTTCTATGATCCAGTGTGTGTTGGCAATTGATCTCTGGTTCCTCTGCCTTTTCTAAATCCAGCTTGTACATCTGGAAGTTCTTAGTTCATGTACTGCTAAAGCCTAGCTTGAAGGATTTTGAGCATAATCTTGCTAGCATGTGAAATGAGTACCATTGTATGGTAATTTGAACATTCTCTGGCATTGCTGTTCTTTGGGATTAGAATGAATATTGACCTTTTCCAGTCCTGTGGCCACTGCTGAGTTTTCCAAATTTACTGGCGTAATGAGTGCAGTGCTTTAACAGCATCGTTTTTTAGAATTTGAAATAGCTCAGCTGGAATTTCATCATCGTCACCTACTTTGTTGGTAATAATGCTGCCTAAGGCCCACTTGAATTCACACTCCAGGCTGTCTGGCTCTAGGTGAGTGACCACACCTTTGTGGTTATTTGCGTCATTAAGAGTTTTTGTACAGTTCTGTGTATTCTTGCCACCTCTTAATCTCTACTGCTTCTGTGAGGTCCATACCATTTCTGTCCTTTATCGAGCCCATCTTTACATGAAATGTTCCTTTGGTATCTCCAAATTTTTAAAGATACCTCTAGTCTTTCCCATTCTATTGTTTTCCTCTATTTCTTTGCATTGTTCACTTAATAAGGCTTTCTTATTTATCCTTGCTATTCTCTGGAACTGTGTGTTCAGTTGGGTATATTTTCCTTATCTCCTTTGCATTTTGCTTCTTTCTTTTCTCAGCGTAAGACCTCCTCAGACAACCACTTTACCTTCTTGCATTTCTTTTTCTTAGGGATGGTTTCGGTCACCACCTCCTGGACAATGTTATCAACCTCTACCCATAGTTCTTCAGGCACTCTGTCTTCCAGGTCTAGTCCCTTGAATCTATTTGTCACCTGCACTTACAAGGGATTTGATTTTGGTCATATATGAATGGCCTAGTGGTTTTGGGAGGAGAAGGCAATGGCACCCTACTCCAGTACTCTTGCCTGGAAAATCCCATGGAGGGAGGAGCCTGGTAGGCGGCAGTCCATGGGGTAGCACAGAGTCGGACACGACTGACGACTTCACTTTCACTTTCATGCATTGGAGAAGGAAATGGCAACCCACTCCAGTGTTCTTGCCTGGAGAATCCCAGGGATGGGGAAGCCTGGTGGGCTGCCGTCTATGGGGTCACACAGAGTCGGACACGACTGAAGTGACTTAGCAGCAGCAGTGGTTTTGGGAAGTAATTTTGTTTTTATGATGCAATGCCAAGCTTTCTCCACTTGGTGGCTATAGTGATTAAAGTTCTGATCAACTTAATTTTGAGTATTTTATTTTAAATTAAGATTTAATTACCAGAACTACGTTATACTTCCTTACTATTTATTCTTGTTAATGTTTTTATGAACATATTATTGCCTTTGGTATTTGTCCTTATATCATGTCCTTGGAACCACCTTTTAGGGATCTTTTTTGAATTTTTGCTTTTTAAATATTATGACAACTTTCCCCATTCCTCTACCCATGTAGTCTGACAGTTGAATCAAATTTAATTGTTGAAAGTAGCTAATTTATAGTTTTGTTTTTGAAGAATTTATGAATTTTCAAATTTAATTTTTTGAGCAAAAATATTCTACCTAATATTTTAACTTGGAAAGTGTATGGGAACATTGTTTGAGTGCCCTGAAAGTTGTAATATTATCATCTTTTTTGGTTTATTCCTTTTAATAAGTGCAAATTTTCTTGGGAGCAAAATCTAATTTTATAGAATAAACTCTGAATGAAAAGCCTTATGTTAATCTGCGTGTATATGTTAATTCACTTCCATCATATTCGACTCTTCGCGATCCTATCTGATGGAGAGTTAATTCTTTCTCAATCTAGTTTTTACACATTTTCCCATACGTTATCACTATGCGTGTCATTGTCAGTATGTGACACAATTTTCTGCTCTGTGGCATATTTTTCCATAGTCACATATTATTGTTGTTTAGTCACAAAGTTGCTGTTTGTTTAGTCACTTAAGTCGTCCGACACTTTTGTGACTCTATGGACTGTAACCTGCCAGGCTCCTCAGTCTATGGGATTTCCCAGGCAAGAATACTGGAGTAGTTTGCTGTTTGCTTCTCCAGGTGATCTTCCCAACCCAGGGATAGAACCTGAGTCTCCTGCATTGGCAGGCAGATTCTTTACCACTGAGCTACAGGGAGGCCCCATAGTCACATATTGCTCCAAGTTAAAAAAAAAAAAAGTTTGATTTTTAAGTTGCTAAGTTCATAACAGCTTTCTTTTTCTGGAAATACATATTGTGACTATTTTAAAGATAATAGGATTGGTTGTTCTCAATAACTATATTTATTTTCATATGAAATTCAACTACGTTTTAGCAATAAAAACAATTGAAACAAAGACTCTGTCTCCCATGAAATCAAAATAAGAGAAATAAATATATATTTTTATATAATTAAGATTTCTTTAAAATTAGCTGGAAAATTTAGTGTCTACACTCAATTTTTTTCCATTAACAATCTAATGACAAAATTTTTGTAAAAATTTATTATTATTGGAAGACTCAAACTCAGAAGTACCAGCTGTGATTTAAAATTTCACTAATCCTAATCTGAATTATATATAATTCACTTTTTATCTTGCATGTTTCATAACTAAGGTCTCTTACTGCACTTTAAAGGGGATGGCATAGTTCAAAAGTGAAAATTTTATCTTAGTGAATTTGATTCAGTTGTTACACTGGAATATGTAGAATTAAACTTTTCAAGTGAAGTAAGTTTATATAATGGAGAAGGCAATGGCACCCCACTCCAGTACTCCTGCCTGGAAAATCCCCTGGGCGGAGGAGCCTGGTAGGCTACAGTCCATGGAGTCGCTAGAGTCGGACATGATTGAGCGACTTCACTTTCACTTTTCACTTTCATGCATTGGAGAAGGAAATGGCAACCCACTCCAGTGTTCTTGCCTGGAGAATCCCAGGGACGGGGGAGCCTGGTGGGCTGCCGTCTATGGGGTCGCACAGAGTCGGACAGGACTGAAGCGACTTAGCAGCAGCAGCAGCAAGTTTATATAAACAATTTGAGTGAACAATGATAAAATAATTATGGTCATACATGGTTTCTTGTATCTTCTGTGGCAGTTTTCCTAGTTTGTAAAACTAGAATCGAAATTCATGAGTTGTAGTGAGATGAGCATTTTTAACTTTACTAGATGATACCAAATTTCCCTCTAAAGTAGTTTTTACAATTTATACTACCTGCAGACTGGATGCTCCTGATGCTTTGTATCCTGGCCAGCATTTGGTATTGAGAGATACTTAAATTTTGTTGTTGTTGTTGCCAATCTGATGAGTTATTTTCTTTTATGTTCTTCTGACTACCAGTGAATATGAGCATGTTTTCTTTTGTTTATTGGACAAAAGAAAAAACGTTTCATGTTTCTTCTGTGAATTGTCTGTTTACATTATTTGCTATGGGAATAGGATTGTTTATTATGTTGATTTGTAGGAGTGCTTTAAGTATGGTGCACGCTAATTATGTAAAGGTTGTATGCATTTTAAGTGGGTTTTCTCTCAACAGGTGGGCTTATTTTTTTTAAAATTTTTATAACATCTGTTGATATGCACAAATAAACTTATAATTTTAATAAATTTAAAAGTATCAAGAATTCCCCTTTCATTGTTCGTGCTTATTTAGCATCTTTTGTAAGAAACCATTCTATAAGAGTAAAAAGTTGACTCTTATGTATTTTTCTCCCCCATATATTAAGTCTGTTTCACCCAGATTCATTTATTGAATAGCAAATCCTTCTGTCATTGATTTTTTAAAAAATTGAAACATAGTTGATCCACAATGTTGTGTTAGTCTTTGATGTGCAGCAAAGTGATTCTGTTATACATATATAATATCTATATTTCATATAGGTATTATATATAAAAAGAATATATATATAGATTATTATTCATTGTAGATTATAAGATATTGAATAAAGTACCCTGCATTATACAGTATAACCTTGTTGTTTATCTATTTTATATATAGTAGTTTGTATCTGCTAATGCCAAATTTCTAATTCATCCCTCCTCCACTTTCCCCTTTGGTAATCATAAGTTTGCTTTCTGCCTTAGTAGGTCTATTTGTTTTATAAATAAATTCATTTGTACTGTACTTTAGATTCCACATGTAAGTGATATCATATGGTATTTGTCTTTTATTGTCTGAGTTACTTCCCTTAGCATAATAATCTCTAGATCTATCCATGTTGCTGCAAATGGCATTATTTCATTCTTTAATATGACTGAGTAGTATTCCATTATGTATATATTAACTATATAAGAGTTTATTTCTGGGCTTTTTATTCTGCTTCATTGGTTTATTATTCTATCCATGACCAGTGCAACACTTTATGTCTGTGTGACCAAAAATTCTGATTTTTGGAGGTCAATTTCCTCTCTTGTTCTTAAAAATAGATGTATTTTTGGCCATTTCAAATCTTCTACATAAATTAAATGTTTTTTCTGAAGAATTATTGCATTTTTATTGAAATTTTATTTAACTCATATTTATTTACAGAGCAACTGGCCTCTTT
Organism: Bos mutus; assembly: GCF_027580195.1. NCBI lineage: Eukaryota > Metazoa > Chordata > Mammalia > Artiodactyla > Bovidae > Bos > Bos mutus. Next base: position 27,956,220 of record NC_091623.1, read on the forward strand.
ATGATACTGCTTCAACCATGAACATAGTATATTCCTCTATTTTACTTACATTTTCCAATAATATTTCATAATTTTCTCCATGGAGTTCTCACAAACCTTTTATTTGGTCTCTTGTTAGGTACCTTATAGTTTTTGTTGCTATAGTGAATCAGATATTTTTTTCCTTGTTATTACTGTTATTTCTACTTTTGACTAGAATATAAGTTTCAAGAAGGCAGATATTTTTGCCTCTCTTGCTCAGTCTTATATCCCAGTACCTAGAACAGAACCTAATACACAGTGTTTTCAAAATGTGTCGACAAGCTAAGATTGCATTTTCTAATGCACTATTTCTGCTTCACAGCATGTCTAATGACTTTTGCACCAACTTGGATGAACTCAAATTGTATTTATGACACTTTATCCGCTGAGTCTCATGAATTTTATATGGAAAAAATGAAAAGTTCTGAATACATCCAGCTTATTTTGTTATTTATTTACTATTATTTATTAAAATTTAGGTATTTTATTATTAAAGTTACTCATAGTTATGAAATACACATATAGATTTATATATATAATTAAAAATATATAAATTCATTTTCATAATGAGATAATACTGTAGTAGATGTTTAAAAGTTCTTCTTTAGTGCTATGAAAATTACCTTAAAGTATATAATATTTTGTTAAAACAAAATTAAATTTCTGACTTTAAAGTTCTAATCTCATTGTATCAAAATGACTAAATAAAGTGAGCATTAGAGAGGAATAACGTGTTTTGGTACATTAACTGTATCTTCTCTATATAATATTTTAAAATTTGTTTTTAAATGGAGGACAATTGCATTACAATGCTGTGTTGGTTTCTGCAGTACAACAGTGTGAATCAGCCGTAAGTGTACATACGTCTCCTCCCTTTGAGTCTTCCTCCCGCTCTTCCAGGTTGTCCCAGAGCACTGGGTTGAGCTCCTTGTGTTGTACAGTGACTTCCCACTAGCTATCTATTTTACACATGCTGATGTATGTGTTTAGTGCCACTTCCTCAACTTGTTTTACCCTCTCCTTCCTCTGCTGTGTCTGCAAGTCTGTTCTCTATGTCTGCATGTCTGTTCCTGTCAAATAGCTTCATCAGTACCATTTGCCTAGATTCCATATACATGCATGAATGGTCAGTGTTTCTTTTTCTCTTTCTGACTTAGTTCACTTTTTTAACAGGTGCTGGGTTCACGTACCTCACTACGACTGACTCAAATTCATTCCTTTTTACGGAGGTGGTGATGGTTTAGTCGCTAAGTCACGTCCGACTCTTGCAACCCCATACACTGTAGCCCGCCAGGCTCCTCTGTTCATGGGATTCTCCAGGCAGGAATAGTGGAGTGAGTTGACATTTCCTGCTCCAGGGGATTTTCCTGACCAAGGAATCGAACCTGGGTCTCCTGCATTGCAGGCAGACTCTTTACCAACTGAGCTACAAGGGAAGCCCAATTTTTATGGCTGAGTAATATTCCCCTGTATATATGCACCACAACTTCTTTATCCATTCATCTGTTGATGGACATCTAGGTTCCTTCCAGGCCCTGATTATTGTAAATAGTGCTACAGTGAACTTTGGGATACATGAGTCTCTTTGATTTATGTTTTTCTCAGGGTATATCCCTATAGTGGGATTGCTGGTTATATGATAGTTTTATTCCTAGTTTTTAAAGTTGTCTCCATGCTGTTCTCCATGGAGGCTGTATCAATCTACATTCCCACCAACAGTGCAAGAGGGTTCCCTTTTCTCCACGTTCTTTCTAGCAGTTATTGTTTGCAGATTGTTTGATGATGGCCATTCTGACTGGTGTAAGGTGATATCTCATTTTAGTTTTGATTATCATTTCTTTACTAATGGGTGATATTGAGTATTTTTTCGTGTGTGTATTGGCCACCTGTGTGTCTTCTTTGGAGAAATGTCTCTTTAGGTTTTCTAAACATTTTGATTGATTTTATAGTAAATCTAATTTATAATTTCTGTTTGTTTGAAAACTTTTATTGGGTTGTTTTCATCCTACTTTCTGGCTATTCATGCAAACAAAATTTTAAAAGTAGCTGTTTCTATTTTTTTTTTCCTTTTAATCCTATTTATTCATTTTGCTTTTTGTTACCTCTAACATCTGGATCTGTGCACCTCACTTTTTGTCATACTGCCTCCAGTTGGATTCGATCACTGGGAGTTCAGTCCCGGATTTTTCCTCTTCTAGACCTGTGTACACAGAACATGATGTGAATGACGCCCTAGCAGTTGTGGAGCAGAGGCTCTTGCTGATCCTCAGAGAAAGCAGTTTCAACACTTTTGCAATTTCTTGTGACCTTTGCCTTCGTATATTTAAAGAATATATTTGTACCTTTATTTATTGTTATTATCTAATCTCCTTATGGAAGATGAAGATTTAACTCATACAGAATTCTCTCCAGTTTAATTCTACCATAAATTTTGGTATATTAAATATTCAGGAATATATTACTATGATTAGTAATTATTATTCAGAGCTCAGTCAGGTAGAAATTTATTACATTCCCCTTCTTATACAGATTTCAATTTATCCTGGAAGCAACTGTAACCTCATTTTTGGGGAATATTTCTAGATATCTATCACTAGCTCGTGAAGTCACATTTAGAATCAAACGCCTTACCTGCCAGAAACGCTCAGAGGGCTCAAACAAACCTTGTGCACACCAGGATCCAGGGAGCCCACAGAGACTGAGCCAGAACTGTGTTTGAGTGTCTCCTGCAAAGGTATGGGTCTGCAGTGGACTGCTCCAGGGGCAGGGGCTCTGGGGCAGCAGACCTGGGTTGGCATAAGCTCTCTTGGAGGAGGTCACCATTAACCCAGCCGCCAGAACTTACACAGGACTGGGAAATAGACTCTTGGAGGAAACAAACAGAATTTTGTGTGGATCAGGACCCAGGAGAAAGGAGCAGTGACCCCACAAGAGACTGCCCCAGACTTGCCCATGAGTGTCCAGGAGTCTTTGGCAGAGGTGCGGGTCAATGGTGGCCTACTACAGGGTTGGGGGCACTGACTGCAGCAGTGAGTGCATGGGACCTTTTGAAGAAGGTCACCATTATCTTGGAATGAAAACTGACCTTTTCCAGTCCTGGGGCCACTGCTGAGTCTTCCAAGTTTGCTAACATATGAGTGCAGCACTTTCACAGCATCATGTTTTAGGATTTGAAATAGCTCAACTGGAATTCCATCACCTTCACTAGCTTTGTTCATAGTGGTGCTTCTTAAGGCCCACTTGACTTTGCATTCCAGGATGACTGGCTGTAGGTGAGTGATCACACCATCGTGGTTATCTGGGTCATGAAGATCTTTTCTGTATAGTTCCTCTATGTATTCTTGCCACCTCTTAATATTTTGTGCTTCTGTTAGGTCCATACCCTTTCTGTCCTTTATTCTGCTCATCTTTGCATGAAATGTTCCCATGGTATCTCTAATTTTCTTGAAGAGATCTTTCCCATTCTATTGTTTTCCTCTATTTGTATTGATCACTGAGGAAGGCTTTCTTATCTCTCCTTGCTATTCTTTGGAGCTCTGCATTCAAATGGGTATAGCTTTCCTTTTCTCTTTTGCCTTTCACTTATTTTCTTTTCACAGCTATTTGTAAGGCCTCCTCACACAATCTTTTTGTCTTTTTACATTTTTTTTCTTGGGGATGGTCTTGATCCCTGCCTCTTGTAAAATGTCACGAACCTCTGTCCATAATTCTTCAGGCACTCTGTCTGTCAGATCTAATCCCTTGACTCTATTTGTCACTTCCACTGTATAATTGTATGGGGTTTGATTTAGGTCCTACCTGAATGGTCTGGTGGTTTTCCCTACTTTCTTCCATTTAAGTCTGAATTTGGCAATAGGGAGTTCATGATCTGAGCCACAGTCAGCTCCTGGTCTTGTTTTTGCTGACTGTATAGAGCTTCACCATCTTTGGCTGCAAAGAATATAATCAATCTGATTTTGGTATTGACCATCTGGTGATGTCTATGTACAGAGTCTTATGTTGCTGGGAGAGGGTGTTTGCTATGCTTAGTGCGTTCTCTAGGCAAAACTCTATTAGCCTTTGCCCTGCTTTGTTTTGTACTCCAAGGCCAAATTTGCCTGTTACTCCATGTATCTCTTGACTTTCTACTTTTGCATTCCATTCCCCTATAATGAAAAAGACATCTCTTTTGGGTATTAGTTCTAGGTTTTGTAGGTCTTCATAGAACCATTCAACTTCAGCTTCTTCAGCATTAGTGGTTGAGGCATAGACTTGGATTACTGTGATATCGAATGGTTTGCCTTGGAAACAAATAGAGATCATTCTGTCATTTTTGAGATTGCATCCAAGTACTGCATTTTGGACTCTTTTGTTGAACAAGATGGCTACTCCATTTCTTTCCCAAAGAAAGGCAATGCCATAGAATGTTCAAGCTACCACACAATTGCACTCATTTCACATGCTAACAAAGTAATGCTCAAAATTTTCCATGCCAGGCTTCAACAGTATAGGAACTGTGAGCTTCCAGATGCTCAAGCTGGATTTAGAAAAGGCAAGGGCACAAGAGATCACATTGCCAATATCTGCTGAGTCATCAAAAAAGCAAGAGATTTCTTGAAAAACATCTGCTTTATTGACTAGGCCAAAGACTTTGACCATGTGGATAACAACAAACAGTGAAAAATTCTTCAAGAAATGAGAATACCAGACCTCCTGACCTGCCTCCTGAGAAATCTGTATGCTGGTCAAGAAAAAACGGTTAGAACTGGACATGGAACAACAGACTGGTTCCAAGTTGGGAAAGGTGTACTTCAAGGCTGCATATTGTCCCTCTGCTTATTTAACTTATATGCAGAGTACATCATGCAAAATGCTGGGCTGAATGAAGCACACTCTGAAATAAAGATTGCTGGGAGAAATATCAATAACTTCAGATATGCAGATGACACCACCCTTATGGCAGAAAGTGAAGAACTAAAGAGCCTCTTGATGAAAGTGAAAGAGAATAGTGAAAAAGTTGGCTTAAAACTCAACATTAAGAAAACTAAGATCATGGCATCCGGTCCCAAAACTTCATGGGAAATAGATGAGGAAGCAATTGAAACAGTGAGAGACTTTATTTTTCTGGGCTCCAAAATCACTTCAGATGCTACTTCAGCTATGAATTTAAAAGACACTTGCTCCTTGGAAGAAAAGTTATGACCAACCTAGACAGCGTATTAAAAGCAGAGACATTACTTTGCCAACAAAGGTCTGTCTTGTCAAGGCTAAGGTTTTTCCAGTAGTTTTTTTCCAGTAGTCATGTGTGGTTGTGAGAGTTGGACTATAAAAAGATGAGCAGAGAAGAATTGATGCTTTTGAACTGTGGTGTTGGAGAAGACTCTTGAGAGTCCCTTGGACTGCAAGAAGATCCAACCAGTCAATCCTAAAGGAAACCAGTCCTGAATATTAATTGGAAGGACTGATGCTGAAACTGAAACTCCAATAATTTGGCCAGCTGACTCGAAGAACTGAATCGTTTGAAAAGACCCTGATGCTGGGAAAGATTGATGGCGGGAGGAGAAGGGGATAACAGAGGATGAGATGGTTGGATGGTATCACTGACTCAATGAACATGTGTTTGAGTAAGCTCCGGGAGTTGGTGATGGACAGGGAAGCCTGGCATGCTGCAGTCCATGGGGTTGCAAAGAGTCATAACGACTGAGTGACTGAACTAATTGCCATCTCTCTTGTAAACTCTCCCCCAAAACTCTAAAATTCTCCTCAGTAGGTCAAAGCACCTGGAAATTTATGTGTACCATGCTTTCTCCTTTGCCTCCTGGCAATGTCTGTCTTCTTGATTTCTTTGTTTTTGATTGTTCTCCTTCCTTGCTACATAGTTGTCTTTCGGGAAATTCCCGTCATCATTTTCCTAGAAATCCCCTTTGTCTCTCTTGGGTTTTCAACCTCTTTTCTCCAGAATCTTATGGCTTCCTTTTTTCATGGTGGATTTCCTGGATTCAGTGGGATCTCTGTAAAGGAAAGGGCGCCTGTCCCACTCCAGAGGAACTGAACAAGATTTCTCAGAGAAAATGAAAATTGACTTGGGTTTTAAGAAAGTGTAGGTATTTTCCAGAAAGGACTTTTCCATTTAGAGAAAATAGTATATGTAATAACTCATACACATATAAAGAATTTGAAAGTGAATCAGTGAGAAATTCAATAGGTTTATTAGGTTCAAGGGCTTGGGAGGTAGAAATTGATTCTGTAGTGTGTGACTAAATTTTGAAGAGTAATATATAACATGCTAAAGATTTTGAGACTTCTCCTTAGAGATCATAGTGATCTAAAATAAGTTTTTAAGAGAAAGGACATATAATAAATACTTTCTAATGCATGTAATTCTGGGAGCACTAAAGAGAGTGAACCAGAGTAGAAGCAGGTGAGGCTATGGAGAGCTAATAACCTTTCCCAATTGGAGCCGTCTCATAACCCTATATAACTACAACACAATATTGATGATATGAAGAGATTATTATCATCAATATCATGCTGTGTTTATATAGGGTAATGAGACTAGTCAGGAAGATTATTAGCATCACCAGGAGTATATTTTCAAAATATTCCCCATTTTCCCTCTTTTGGAGATTCTAATATATCTTCTCATAGGTGAAATTCAAGTATAAGGAATTTTATTCTTATGATTTAGTTTTTAACTCTTCTTTTGGTAAGATGTATTATCTCCTTTCAGATAACAATTTTGGATGTGTGTTATTTTATAATGACCTTCAGATTATTACATTATCTTTGTACATTTGTTTTTCTCTTATAATAGATGTAGCAACACTAGTTCCAGAGAAGGGACATGCTCTTCAACTTCAAAGTTTCTGTTTTACAGACCATATTTATCACTCTGTAATGTAAATTATGATAGATTACCTGTATGAAATGGCTTTGACCTGATTAAAGCCATCCAAAATATGTTTGAAGAAAAAAGTAAACTTGATTTTTTAATTTATTTAAACCTAAAATCTCCAGTTAGATTTTAAATGTCTTTCAGTTGCCTGCTAATGTATTCTTGCAGTTAGATTGTACATGCTTACATTGTCATGTTCTGAGGATTGCTAAGCTTTGATATGTCACTGACATAAGCACGTGTTATACTTATTTTAGTTGTAGAAAACAGCGCCCTAGATTTCAATTGAATTTTCCAAGTGGGTAAAAGTCAGAGTTTGGAATAAAACTTTAAATTTTACCATCTGTTTTATCGTCTGAAAAACACCTTTGTAAGCAAGTAGCATTTTCCCCCAAACGCCTAAAATCTCTCTTCCTTGGGTGGTACACAAATTGTGAAGTGAATGAAAGCAATCTTTTTCACTAGTTATGTTTTTATAGGGTGGTGTCTTGTTTGTGAAGTAGTTTTCAGGATTAATTATTTAACCATGTCACCTTTTCTGGAAGCAAAGATGTAAAAATTTCCACAATACAAAAAAGTGATCTTAGTGACAGCATGAATTAAGACTTGATTTGAAGGGAGAGGGAAGTGAGCCAAGGGTGTTCTCATACAGAGTTTTGGGAAGCTGTTTTGATTCTGCTTATATCGCAAGACAAATCAGACCTAAATACCTTGATTCCTCAAGGTTAGTGTCTTTTATAAACTGTGTTAGGAACTCATCCTTGATTGGTTTTACAGTGTTTAAGTTTAAATAGAACTATTCCTTTCAAAAAGAATATATTTACTGATCATTGGCAAATGCAACTATATTATTCCACCAAATTCATTCGTTTAACAAATACTGACTGAGCAGTTACTCTGTAGTAGGCAAGCCATTGTTTCATTAGAGTAACAAAAGTACTTGTTGCTTTGGTGACTTAGAAGGATCAAACTACTGCTTTCAACGATGTCTGCGAGACTCTATTTCTCTGAGGTTAAGAACATGATGGAATTGCTGAATACATAATTATTTTCCAGTTTTAGTTTCTGGGTTGAATGGAGTGGAAATTTGGAGCACGTAACATCATGTGTGTGTGTGTGTGTGTGTGTGTGTATGTTAGAGGGCTTCCTAGGTGCCCTAGTGGTAAAGAACCCGCCTGCCAATGCAGGAGACATGAGAGACATGGGTTTGACCCCTGGGTTGGGAAGATCCCTTGGATGAGGCATGGCAACCCACTCCAGGATTTTTGCTTGGAGAATCCCATGGGCAGAGAAGCTTGGTGGGCTATAGCCCATGGGGTAGCAAAGAGTTGAACATGACTGAAGCGACTTAGCACACATGCACACATGTATGTTAGAATTAAAATGTGCATATTACATGAATATATCACTTAATATTTGGTATCTGACTTTGGTGAAAGCCTATAATTCTTAAATAGCAAAAGTTTCAAGGTTATTTCTAGTTTAATTGTGCCTTATAGTATATATGGTATTATTCTAGTCTTATTGTGTGTCCTCGTCCCCTTCCCTTTCAACAAGAGAACACTGAAGACAGTGTTTCAATAAGGAGAAGTCATTTCTTCTCCGAGTGTTCTTCCTTACAATGCTTTATCAAGAATATTTACTTTGCAGGTCTTCCTCTGCTAGAAATTTGTCACAATAATACAAATGATAATAATAACAATTGTTATTTATTACCTACTTAATATGCACTGGACATCATATAAAATCTTTGTGTATATCATCCCAGGCAAATAGGCAAATAAATCAAAGCCCCAGGTGGCTCCGTTCTTTTCAGGTACTCTCACCTGTGGGCTTTTATTTTCTGCTGGTAATCTACTTGTTGATTATTGTTTGATATAACATTTCAAGTCCTCCTTAGATTTTTTTCCTTCTTTTTCTATGTGAAGTAGGAGATTAAAGACAAACAAAATATTCTAATATGTTCCTTATCCCCTTAGATGACAACTGCATGTGAGCTCAGAGAGGATGTTCATGGGTATAAATCAGTTTAGTGTTTTCCTCTGCAACACCATGACAGTGGGCCAGAGTGATGGGCCCCTGTTCTCACTTGGCAGAGCAGTGACTGCACTGCTGTTGTCCTTCCCCTTTCTTGCCCTTGCTGTTTCGAGAGGTCTGGTTCCTTCAGGGCCCTGTTATTAGATTCGGTATTGCATCCAGACTTGGACATCCTTTGCTTATTTCTGGTTTGAAAAGAGATGCTTGAATGGGGCTGTCTCTCTTCTTTCTATGAAAAGAAACAGGGCTAAAAGTTTTATGGAATCTGCTGTTTGAATGAATTTCATGATAAATGCATGTAACCAAGACCAGTATTGACATTGCCTTCTAGTTTTGGGACCTAATAAAATTTTAATCCTTCTCAGAAAATATGAAATTGCCATGTCAATAAATCTTGTCAAATGCCTAAGCAAGAAGTCAATATTTATTAAATAGACCCAAGAATAGAGCTTAGCCTTCTGTTATGTTCACTGTAAAACCTAATATGCTTATGTTACTCAGCCAGTATAAATGTTATTCATTAAATGTTCTTAAATAGGCATAATAGATTATATAGGAACATTAATATTATTAAATATAGCTGGGATTTTTTCAGTTCATCCTAGAATTATACACTCTTCAAAAAACTTCCTATCAATATTAAAATTGTACCTAAATTCAGCATTCTCCAATAGTGTTCCTTCAACCTAGTGAATTGTAATCTTCTCTCTATTCACAGTTATCCTTTGTGTGTTTGTATGTGTGTGTGATGAGATATTTAAACTGAAGGGAATTAAAATGAAAGTTTTAATTATGTATCAAGATGCAATAGATGTGAAATTAGGAAGCATGATGAAATAGTGTGCAATATTGGAAGGAAATGTGTCATGATCCTTGAAGTATATTTCAATCAAGTTTACCTGTGAATGAGCAGAGGAGAAATTAGTGAAGAGATTTTTATTTTAGAGATAGCTGCTGCCTTGTTCTGAGTCCCTTTCCCTGGAAAGTGGATAGAATTCTAACTCCTTTGCTTCTTAAGAAGAGTATCTTGGCACAGGGCTAGATGGAGAGCTAAAGATGTCTGACCTAGAGCTGGTATTCTAGGCTTTGAGTCTGCCTGGACACCTGAAAGACAAGATTAGTTTGATGAACTGTGATGGGAGTTGATCCTAGAGAGTGCTGCTATGTTGGGATCAGCCCCTACTATGAGAATTTGTCCCATCAAGATATATAGGAATGCTTCTCATGGATCTGGGGGTTTCCCAGGTGACACAGTGGTAAAGAGCCTACCTATCAATGCAAAGATGCAGGCGATGTGGGTTTGATCCCTGGGCAGGGAAGATTCTCTGGAGTAGGAAATAACAACCTGCTCTAGTCTCTTGCCTAAAAAATTCCATAGACAGAAGATCCTGGCAGATTACAGTCCCTGGGGTCACAAAAAGTTGGACATGACTGAACAGCATGCATGCTGTCTCATGGATCTGACTTAGGTCACTCAGGGGAGCAGACACGCAGTTTGTCTGGGGTCTTATCCAGGACCTCCTGGAGTGGTAGAGGGACCATTTCAGTGGGAAGGAACTAAAAAGTGACTGCCTGGAAGCTGAGGAAAGAGTGGCAAGTGACCATCTAGCATAGAGGTACATCTGCCTGGTTGCAGGTTACACAGGAGAGAAGGGTCTTGCAAGACATCTTGGGCAAACTTTATGAAAGCATCACATGCCACAAAGAGGTTAATGTTCACCAGTCTCAGGGAGTGCAAGATCAGCATAAGATGGTGTCAGTTTCTCCACCCATCTGCTGACCAGAGGAGGGCTGCAAAAGGCGTTGCCCAGTTGGGAAAGCAGATTGTGAAAAAAGAGGAAAGCACCATCCCATTCTTTTCTTCTGGCTCGGATTTGAACAGAGCAGAGGAAGGGGCGATCTTAGGTACCACTGATTATCATTGTTGTTGTTCAGTCACTAAGTCATGTCCAACTCTTTGCAACCCTATGAACTGCAGCAAGCCAGGCTTCTCTGTCCTTCACTATCTCCTAGACTTTTCTCAAATTCGCGTCCATTGAGTCGGTGATGCCATCCAACCATCTCATCCTCTGCCACCCCCTTATCTTCTTGCCTTCAATCTTTCCCAGCATCAGGGCCTTTTCCATTGGGTTGACTCTTTGCATCAGGTGGCCAAAGTATTGGAGCTTCAGCTTCAGCATCAGTCCTTCCAATGAATATTCGTGGTTGATTTCCTTTTAGATTGACTGCTTTGATCTCCTTGCAGCCCAAGAGACTCTCAAGAGTCTTCTCTAGCCTGACAATTTGAAAGCATCAATTCCTTGGTGCTCAGCCTTCTTTATGGTCTCACATCCTTACATGACTACTGGAAAAATGATAGCTTTAACTATATGGACCTTTGCTGGCAAAGTGATATCTCTGCTTTTTAATACACTGTCCAAGTTTGTCATAGCTTTCATTCCAAGGAGCAAGCGTCTTATAATTTTGTGGCTGCAGTCACCATCCACAGTGATTTTGGACACCAAGAAAATAAAATCTGTCACTGCTTCCACTTTTATTTTATTTTTAAACTTTACAATATTGTATTGGTTTTGCCAAATATTGAAATGAATTCGCCACGGGTATACCTGTGTTCCCCATCCTGAACCCTCCTCCATCCTCCCTCCCCATACCATCCCTCTGGGTCGTCCTGGTGCACCAGCCCCAAGCATCCAGTATCGTGCATCGAACCTGGACTGGCGACTTGTTTCATATATGATATTATACGTATTTCAATGCCATTCTCCCAAATCATCCCACCCTCTCCCTCTCCCACAGAGTCCAAAAGACTGTTCTATACATCAGTGTCTCTTTTGCTGTCTTGTACACAGGGTTATTGTTACTGTCTTTCTAAATTCCATATATATGCGTTAGTATACTGTATTGGTGTTGCTTCCACTTTTCCTAGTTCTCTTTGTCATGAAGTGATGGAGCTGGATGCCATGACCTTAGTTTTTTGAATTTTGAGTTTTAAGTCAGTTTTTCGCTCTCCTTTCATCTTCATCAAGAGACTCTCTGGTTCCTCTTCACTTTCTGCCACTAGGGTGGTATTATCTACATATCTGAGGTTTCAATATTTCTCCTAGCAATATTTTTTTTAGTTTCTTTTTAATTGAATGAAAGATTTTTTAAAACTTATAGTGCTTTACAATTTAGTTTCACACACATGATTTCATTCCTTTCCTCCTCCTACCCATACATCGCCCCTCCCCTTCCCTCTCCCCCCAAATCAAATAGTTTAAAGGGAAAAGGAGGAATCAGGACACTGCACATGATAAAGGGTTCTGAAGATCTGCCTCATCTCTTCATAAGCCATGTTCACAGTCCCATCTCTTACGGATCCCAGTTTAACTTGGCCCCAGCTCTAGGCATTCATAGTCCAGCCAGACAGTAGGACTCTGAAAGGGTCATTAAAATGGCATATCTGTATCATTAAAGGATTGACTTATAAACCATTGTCAAATATCTGTCCTTTCAGCCAGACTTGAACTCCAGTGGATCCGAGCTTGCCTTCAGAGAGCAAGTGAATAATTGAGCATGGTGCCCGGCCCACTATAGCCTCTTCATGAAGAAGGAAGAGCACAGTGGTTGGTATCTGTGTCTTCATATTTCCCCAGAGTGTTTTTCCACCACTGCCACTGAACCGCTTGTTAATTACCAAGCAGTAACCTTGCATCTGAAGCTGTCTCCTGGCAATCTTGATTCCAGCTTGAGATTCGTCCAGCCTGGCGTTTCACATGATGTAATCTGCATATAAGTTAAACAAGCAGGGTGACAATATACACCTTGACGTACTCCTTTCCCAATTTTGAACCAATCCATTGTTCCATGTCCAGTTCTAACTGTTGTTTCTTGTCCTGCATACAGGTTTCTAAGGAGGCAGGTAAGGTGGTCTGGTATTCTCATCCCTTTAGGAATTTTCCACAGTTTGTTGTGATTCACACAGTCAAAAGCTTTAGCATAGTCGATGAAGCAGATTTTTTTTTTTTTTGGAATTCTTTTGCTTTTTCTATTATCCAGTGGATGTGAACAGTTTGATCTATGATTCCTCTGCCTTTTCTAAATCCAGTTTACATATTTATAAGTTCTCAGTTCATATACTATTGAAGCCTAGCTTGAAGAATTTTCAGCATTACCTTTCCAGCATGTGAAATGAGTACAATTATGCAGTAGTTTGAACAGTCTTTGGCATAGCCCTTCTTTGGGATTGGAATGAAAACTTACCTTTGCTAGTCCAGTGGCCACTGATGAGTTTTCCAAATCTGTTGGCATATTGAATGCATCACTTTTTTTTTTTTTCCAATTTTATTTTATTTTTAAACTTTACATATTTGTATTAGTTTTGCCAAATATCAAAATGAATCCGCCACAGGTATACATGTGTTCCCCATCCCGAACCCTCCTCCCTCCTCCCTCCCCATACCATCCCTCTGGGCCGTCCCAGTGCACCAGCCCCAAGCATCCAGCATCGTGCATCGAACCTGGACTGGCAACTCGTTTCCTACATGATATTTTACATGTTTCATTGCCATTCTCCCAAATCTTCCCACCCTCTCCCTCTCCCACAGAGTCCATAAGACTGTTCTATACATCAGTGTCTCTTTTGCTGTCTCGTACACGGGTTATTGTTACCATCTTTCTAAATTCCATATATATGCGTTAGTATACTGTATTTATGTTTTTCCTTCTGGCTTACTTCACTCTGTATAATAGGCTCCAGTTTCATCCACCTCATTAGAACTGATTCAAATGTATTCTTTTTAATGGCTGAGTAATACTCCATTGTGTATATGTACCACAGCTTTCTTATCCATTCATCTGCTGATGGACATCTAGGTTGCTTCCATGTCTTGGCTATTATAAACAGTGCTGCGATGAACATTGGGGTACACGTGTCTCTTTCCCTTCTGGTTTCCTCAGTGTGTATGCCCAGCAGTGGGGTTGCTGGATCATAAGGCAGTTCTATTTCCAGTTTTTTAAGGAATCTCCACACTGTTCTCCAGAAAAATAAACGACCCAATCAAAAAATGGGCCAAAGAACTAAATAGACATTTCTCCAAAAAAGACATATGAATGCATCACTTTAACAGCGCAATTTTTTAGGATTTTGAAATAGTTCAGCTGGAATTCCATCACCTCCACTTACTTTGTTCGTAGTAATGTTTCCTAAGGCCCACTTGACTTCACACTCCAGAATGTCTGGCTCTAGGTGACTGACCACACCATCGTGGTTATCTGGGTCATTAAGACCTTTTTTGTATAGTTCTTCTGTGTATTCTTGCACTTCTTATTAATATCTTCTTCCTCTGTTAGGTCTTTGCCTTTTTTGTACTTTATTGCTGTCGTCTTTGCATGAAATCTTCCCGTGATATCTCCAGTTTTCTTGAAGAGACCTCTAGTCTTTCCCATTCTGCTATTTTCCTCTATTTCTTTGCATTGTTCACTTAAGAAGGCTTTCTTATCTCTCCTTGATGTTCTGTGAAACTCTGCATTCAGTTGGGTATATCTTTCCCTATCTCCTTTGCATTTTGCTTCTCTTGTTTTCTTAGCTATTTGTAAGACCTCCTCAGGAAACCACTTTGCCTTTTTGCATTTCTTTTTCTTAGCTTTTGGTCACCACATCCTGTACAATGTTACAAACCTCTGCCCATTGTTCTTAAGGCACTCTATCTATCAGATATAATCCCTTTAATCTATTTGCCACCTCCACAGTATAATTATAAGGGATTTGATTTAGGTCGTACTGATTCATTTCAGTTCAGTTCAGTTGCTCAGTTGTGTCCGACTCTTTGCGACCCCATGAATTGCAGCACACCAGGCCTCCCTGTCCATCACCAACTGCCAGAGTCCACCCAAATCCATGTCCATTGAGTCGGTGATGCCATCCAACCATCTCATCCTCTGTCATCCCCTTCTCCTGCCCTCAATCTTTCCCAGCATCAGGGTCTTTTCTAATAAGTCAGCTCTTCACATCAGGTGGCCAAAGTATTACCTGAATTGTCTAGTGGTTTTCCTTACTTTCTTCAGTTTGTGCCTGAATTTTGCAATAAGAAGCTCATGATCTGACAATTGATTAATACCTTGGAATTGACCTTCCCTTTTCTGAATTGAGACTCATTGAGATTGTTTGCAACTGTAGAACTGTTCATTACTTAAAGAAGAGCTGAAAGCTCAAGGAGTCTGCTGTAGTTACATCCAGGAACAGGCAACATTATATACCTTAACTTTCTACTAGCAAAATGTTAGTAGAAATGTTAAGAAATGAAGAGTAAGAGTTGTATATTTATTAGAATCATCAAGCTTTCTTTTATCAGAATTTTGGTTGGATACTTTGTTTTCTTTAGAGTTTATGAACCATTATCAAAGTGTGCAATTAATTCATACTTATTAGGAGTATATTTTATGAAAAACACTTTACTTTTTTCACAAAACAAAATTTGAATATGACATGGATTTTAAAAAGCATGTTATTAAGTGTTTTGGTAACATTGAAGAAGAAAAGGCTAATTCAGAATGGGTTATCCTTTTTTGGCAAGGGAAGGGGACATTTGAGTTTGGCCATGAAAGATGGATAGGTTCTCCAATGTCTTAAGTGGGCTAGAGTGTATGGTTTTACAGCCAGGCACTTTATACAAATAAATGTGCAAAATTGCCAGGATAGAAATAGTCAAAGATGTGTTGGGAAAATGATATATCTGGCCTGATTGGAGTTCAGAGATTTAGATTTAGAGGCTATGGCTAGAAACTAAGTTGGGATAAATTCCCAAGGGATTTTTATGCCTTGATATGAAATTTAGACTTTTATTTTGAGGATGGGCTTCTCAGGTGGCTCAGTGGTAAAGAATCTATCTGCCATTGCAGGAGACAGGAGACATAGGTTCGATCCTTGGGCTGGGAAGATCCCCTGAAGTAGCAAATAGCAACCCACTCAAGTATTCTTTCGTGGAAAATCCCATGGACATAGGATCCTGGTGGGCTACAGTCCAGGGGGTCACAAAGAGTTGGACATGACTTAGTGACTAAATACACATACAGTCACATTTTGAGGAGACTGAGGGACATAGATGTTGATTTGAACATAAAAATGGTATTATCTTAGTCTATTGTGGCTGCTATAATGGAATACCATAGACTGGGTTGTTTATAAACAATAGAAATATATTTCTCACAGTTCTAAAAGCTGGAAGTCCAAGATCAGGAAGGCAGTAGATTTGGTGTCTGATGAGACCCCACTTCCTAAATGGGCCGTTCACAGATGGCTGTCTTTTTGCTGTGTCCTCACATGATGGAAAGGGCAAGAGAGTTCTCTAGGTCTTTGGGCACCAATCCCATTTGTGAGGTGGATCCCCCCAAAACCCTACCTCCAGATACCATCACCTTGTGAAATAGTTTTTAACATATGAATTTAGGAGGGACATATCAGTCTGTAGCAGATGCATTCAATACAAAGCATTCTCAAACTTTAATCAAGCCTCGGTGGTAAAGTATATTAGAAAGGAGAGAGATTTTATGAGGATACTTGAGGAGTTCTTTTACATCTCAGCTGCTGCTGCTAAGTCACATCAGTCGTGTCCGACTCTGTGTGACCCCCATAGATGGCAGCCCACCAGGCTCCCCCGTCCCTGGGATTCTCCAGGCAAGAACACTGGAGTGGGTTGCCATTTCCTTCTCCAATGCATGCAAGTGAAAAGTGAAAGTGAAGTTGCTCAGTCATGTCGGACTCAGCGACCCCATGGACTGCAGCCTACCAGGCTCCTCTGTCCATGGGATTTTCCAGGCAAGAGTACTGGCGTGCATTGCCAACTGAGAAAGACCAAATGTGGGTGCTTTAAGAATAAATAGAGAAGATACAAGAGACATAAAAACCACACTACCATCGTCATTTTGGGGGAGTTAATGATTGGATATTATTTGGAACGAACCAGCTCATTTAAAACTAATCCTCCACTTTTTAGGTGGAGTAATTTCTACTTTAGATTGATGGTTGAAAAATATACAAAAACACTCCAGTAGCACTACAAAGCACCAGTTCTAACAAGATTGACAAATTGAAATTTTCTGTTGAACCACATAGACAATTTTTATCTTTCACATTATTTTTGAAATGACTGTGATCTAGAAAGAGGAAAAAAATGCACATTAAATTATTTCAGTAGGAAGCATAGCTAAGATGGTAGTTGTGATTTTGTACTCCTTCCTGATTGAAAATAAGTGTTGTGGTAATTAGTAATTCCTGGGTGAAGTTTAGGTATACATGGGCAGATACAGCAGTGGTGGGTGTGCTGCGCTCAGTCCCATCAGCCTGACTCTTTGTGATGTTAGTGACTGTAGCCCTCCAGGCTCCTCAGTCCATGGGATTCTCCAGGCAAGAATACTGGAGTGAGCTGCCATGCTCTCCTCCAGGGGATCTTGCAGACCCAGGGACTGAACCCATTTTCTCCTGCATCTCTTGCATTGCAGGCAAATTCTTTACCACTGAGTCACCAGGAAAGCTCTGATATAATGGTATTATATTATAAAATAAATAATAAAATAGGAAATATAATACTTAGGATTAAATTATAAAGATCGGTAGAACTACACATTTAAGTGTTGGCAATTTTATTATGCTATCTTGATGATATTAAGGATTAATAAACTACTTCAGGGTAAAACTTATTTCTGTAAGAAAAAAAACCCCATACTAACACAGATTTGGATAATGATGCTTTTCTTTAATTGTTTCCTTTTAACTGGAGGTAAATTTGATAAAGATTGATTAGCTCTGGGAATGCTTGATATTGGTGTTTTCTTCTGGGATACACATCATGTATTTTGTGAGATATATATGAATAGTAATTGATGACCCAGAAAGATTTGTTTTAATTTATATCTTTCATTCATATATAAATTAAAAAAAAATTCTGTAGAACTTCTTTGTTTTTTCCCCCTGTGAGCTCATTTTCCACTAATCCCAGGGCTATGATAATGATTTTCATTTTTCCCCAACATTCACAATGCAATCAAATTCCAAAGTCATTCCAAATGAGATTCAGTGAACCTGGCATCAGTGGGAACATAGTTTTAATATATTTTGGTTAGTATGAGTGAACTGGTATAAACGGATAATATGGAATAATAATTGGAAGGATAAGAGATCAAAGTCAGAGGGGTCATTTGTAATGGTCCAGACAAGAAACAGAGAGGACCTCATTTTCTCCTAGGGTGGGGCATGTGTAGTTGTGATCCTGGATGTGGAAATGTGTGTCCTAATACTGTCTCTCTTTTGAAAGTGCATCTTCCCTTTGCCAGAAAATCTGTTACCTAAGGCATCTGTAAACAAGCACACAAATACAAAGCCACAAAAATAAGCACAGGATAAAGTTCTATATTGTTCATAAGATTTTAGATTAGACCCTTCTAACCTCTGTAAGTTTAAATAGGAACTCCTTATTATATGCAGAAATTCTATTTGCATGGGTTAAAACAATGAAAAGATAGCTTGATAGCATTTTGATTCATTTTAAACTAACTTTATTAAAAAATGCCATTGGTTTCCACATCTGTGTAAATTATGGCAGAAAATGACTTGGGTAAATTTTTCAGTATTTTCCTAGTATGTATGATGTGCATAAGGGCCATTTTAAAAATAGAAACTAATCTTAATCTCCTAACATTATTCTGATTTTACCTTAAATTTTGTTTATCGAAATTGCATCTCCTCTGTGGAGTGCTTTCTTTACAGCAGACTCTCATCAACCTTTTCTTCCTGTGCTCTGCCTGCTTTGCTCAGGTGATTTAGACACACGTGTGTTTGCCAGCTGAATAATATAGCTGCACTGGGAGTGTTTTATTATTCTCCTTGTGTTTGTAGCTTGAAAGTTACTTGCATGTCTAAAGATCATGCAGGGCTTTTATTTTCAGACTGCATGTGTCCCCAGGGTTGTTTCCACCTTTGTGTTTCCTCTTGCCATTGGTTTTGACTATAGGTCAGTGAAGCAAATAAACAAGCAAAAATACACAATAGTGTGTGAAACCCTCCACTTTCTCCCCCAACTCTGTGGAAATCTTTTGATACTGAATCCATAGAAGAATAATTCAAATTCCCTGTGTACATAGTATTCTTTACCACAATTTTAAAATTACCAATTATAGAAGAAATGATACTTATGATTTTAAATGATACTAATAATTTTATGTTAGAATAGTTAAAAATGCTAAAATACATTCTTGAAAAACTATTCCAGTCTGTAATCTGAGCAATCGTTTAAACAAGGAAGGTATTATAAAAATGCATTAATTGGTTTCTTACTCTTTTGTTTCTGCATTTAAGGCTTTTTTTTTTTTTTTTGGTTTTAAAGATAAGCTTTTGGAAAAGGTGGGATAATTTCATTTTTTAAAAAGCTTCTCATATTAGAATTTTAATTTTTAGTATTAAAACTAACTTCTAAAGCAGCCATAACGTAACTGTAAAAAATGCTAGCTCATTTCTTTTGAGAGAGTAGATTCATTCATTGTTTTATAAAATAAAATGTAATATGCTTTGTCCTAATTCCCATATTTTCAACAATTTAGAAGCTGGAAAATTTTAGATCATTTCATTAAGTGGATAGTTATTTCTTCTGCTTAGATGGAGATTGGCACATGAGCATGGAATAGGCCACCAGTATGAATATGAGAAAATCTTTTGTCATCGGTGACTATGAGAGTACTATGCACTTACACATTTTTAGTTGTATGTGTCTGAACTCATTTGCTTTCTGTTGACATATATACAGAGGATTGTATTTGAGGTCACGTGTCCATTTATAATGAACAAGGGTCAAATGCAAGTATTTGTTGTTCAGTCGCTCAGTCATGTCTGACTCTGCAACTCCATGAATGCAAGTATTATTGTCATTATTAAAGACAGAGTTTTAATGTGTTGTTGGATTCTGATTGCTAGAATTTTGTTAAGGATTTTTGCATCTATGTTCATCAGTGATATTGGCCTGTAGTTTTCTTTTTTTGTGGGATCTTTGTCAGGTTTTGGTATTAGGGTGATGGTGGCCTCATAGAATGAGTTTGGAAGTTTACCCTCCTCTGCAATTTTCTGGAGGAGTTTGAGCAGGATAGGTGTTAGCTCTTCTCTAATTTTTTGGTAGAATTCAGCTGTGAAGCCGTCTGGACCTGGGCTTTTGTTTGCTGGAAGATTTTTGATTACAGTTTCAATTTCTGTGCTTGTGATGGGTCTGTTAAGATTTTCTATTTCTTCCTGGTCGAGTTTTGGAAAGTTGTACTTTTCTAAGAATTTGTCCGTTTCTTCCTCGTTGTCCATTTTAATGGCATATAATTGTTGATAGTAGTCTCTTATGATCCTTTGTATTTCTGTGTTGTCTGTTGTGATCTCTCCATTTTCGTTTCTAATTTTATTGATTTGATTTTTCTCCCTTTGTTTCTTGATGAGTCTGGCTAATGGTTTGTCAATTTTATTTATTCTTTCAAAGAATCAACTTTTGGTTTTGTTGATTTTTGCTATGGTCTCTTTTGTTTCTTTTGCATTTATTTCTGCTCTAATTTTTAAGATTTCTTTCCTTCTACTAACCCTGGGGTTCTTCATTTCTTCCTTTTCTAGTTGCTTTAGGTGTAGAGTTAGGTTATTTATTTGACTTTTTTCTTGTTTCTTGAGGTGTGCCTGTATTGCTATGAACTTTCCCCTTAGGACTGCTTTTACCTTGTCCCACAGGTTTTGGGTTGTTGTGTTTTCATTTTCATTCGTTTCTATGCAAATTTTGATTTCTTTTTTGATTTCTTCTGTGATTTGTTGGTTGTTCAGCAGTGTGTTGTTCAGCCTCCATATGTTGGAATTTTTAATAGTTTTTCTCCTGTAATTGAGATCTAATCTTACTGCATTGTGGTCAGAAAAGATGCTTGGAATGATTTCTATTTTTTTGAATTTACCAAGGCTAGCTTTATGGCCCAGGATGTGATCTATCCTGGAGAAGGTTCCATGTGCGCTTGAGAAAAAGGTGAAATTCATTGTTTTGGGATGAAATGTCCTATAGATATCAATTAGGTCTAACTGGTCTATCGTATCATTTAAAATTTGTGTTTCCTTGTTAATTTTCTGTTTAGTTGATCTATCCATAGGTGTGAGTGGGGTATTAAAGTCTCCCACTATTATTGTGTTATTGTTAATTTTTGGAGAGGGTGTGGAGAAAAGGGAACCCTCTTACACTGTTGGTGGGAATGCAAACTAGTACAGCCACTATGGAGAACAGTGTGAAGATTCCTTAAAAAACTGGAAATAGAACTGCCTTACGATCCAGCAATCCCACTGCTGGGCATACACACTGAGGAAACCAGAAGGGAAAGAGACACGTGTACCCCAATGTTCATCACAGCACTGTTTATAATAGCCAGGACATGGAAGCAACCTAGATGCCCATCAGCAGATGAATGGATAAGAAAGCTGTGGTACATATACACAATGGAGTATTACTCAGCCATTAAAAAGAATACATTTGAATCAGTTCTAATGAGGTGGATGAAACTGGAGCCTATTATACAGAGTGAAGTAAGCCAGAAGGAAAAACACCAATACAGTATACTAACGCATATATATGGAATTTAGAAAGATGGTAACGATAATCCTGTGTACGAGACAGCAAAAGAGACACTGATGTATAGAACAGTCTTATGGACTCTGTGGGAGAGGGAGAAGGTGGGAAGATTTGGGAGAATAGCATTGAAACATGTAAAATATCATGTATGAAACGAGATGCCAGTCCAGGTCGATGCACGATACTGGATGCTTGGGGCTGGTGCACTGGGACGACCCAGAGGGATGGTATGGGGAGGGAGGAGGGTTCAGGATGGGGAGCACGTGTATACCTGTGGTGGATTCATTTTGATATTTGGCAAAACTAATACAATTACGTAAAGTTTAAAAATAAAATAAAATTAAAAAAATAAAGACAGAGTTTTGCATAATAATGAATATCAATAAACCTACTGGTCACATTTTTTGTGCCTTATCTTTTTTTCAGTGTATTTTCTAAATGATTTTTTGGTTTTATATAGCATGCAATTCTGCTACCTATCTAATAATAGTTTCTGAATTTCATCCTCCTCTCCTAGGCTTCCTACAATCTCATCTCTATAAAGAATTGGGAGTAATCTATTTAAAACAGGTTAGCTCCTGTCATACTGTTATTTAAAACACTAGCAGTTTCTCATCACATTTAAAATAAAAATTCAAACTCCTTGTCATTTTAGTTTGTAGATGGAATAATCCAGTAAAGAAACTGATATTGTAGGAGAGTGAGGGAATAGTTTTTTCACTAAATGCATTCACTCAACAAATGATTGAGTGACTATTATGTGTCAGGCTCTGTTCTAGGTACTTGAGTGAACAAAAGATGCAAGAATGCCTGCCTGTATGGAGCTTACTTTCTAGTAATGCAAGGCAGACAATCAATTTCCTTATAAAGAGGTAGTTAAAAGGTGATAAATGCTATGGGGAAAAAAGGGTAAAAAAGGGCAGGGTAAGAAAATAAGGAGAAATGGCAACCCACTCCAGTACTCTCGCCTGGAAAATCTCATGGACAGAAGAGCCTGGTAGGCTACAGTCCGTGGGGTCGCAAAGAGTTGGACATGACTGAGCGACTTCACCTTTCACCTTTCAAGGAAATAAGGAGTGCAAAAGGTGGATATGTGTGGCAGTTTTACACAGGTTACTCAGGACCTCTTTAAAAAGCTATCATTTGAGCAAATACTTGAAAGAGATGATATCAGTCATACTGTCATTTGGGGGAAGAGCATTCCAGGCACAGGGTATAAAGTGCAAACAATGGAAGGTGGAGGCAAAGCTGCCACGCTTGAGGATCGCTTAGAAGACTAACATGGGGGGACGTGGATAGCTGTGAGCAAAGATGTGACTTGGCTTAGGTCTTAACTGATCTCTTTGCTGTAGACAGAGGAGGGTAATGGTAGAAGCAAAGAAAGAGAGGATAGCTTGAAATAAAGAGGTAGCGGTGGAAGTGGTGAGAAATTATTATTTTTGGATGTGTTTTAAAGGTAGAGAAGACAGTATTTCCTAACTGTGTGTTGGGAATGAGAGAGAGAGAGATATCAAGGATGCCAAGATTTTTGCACTGATGGATGGAGTTTCAGATTTGAGAGGGATGGTAAGATGTTTGTTTTTGTTCTTGTCAAGTAAGGGATGTCTGCTAGACACATGAGGATGTTAAATAGATATATTTACTGGAGTTCAAAAAGAATGGTAAGTCTGAGGGATAAGTATTGGAGTCACAGGACTAGCTGGGCAAATCAAGAAACTGAGTGTGGTTAAAGAGGAAATAGATCCAAAGACTCCATCGTGGGATATTCCAAACTCAAGAGGAATAAAATACATGAGTGTGAAGGGAGGTGACAGGATCCAGCTTATACCTGTGTATTTATAGATTGCTTATTTAACACTCCTGCTAAAGTAAGAAAATGGCTCCTTGTCTGTTTAGAGTATACTTGGCACAGAATAGTTGCTCAATAAATATTTGTTAAACAAATAAAAGCCAAATATGTGAGACTGTTACGGATTTATGAAAATAGTTTTGGTAATATTTTTGATGCAAAATTGAAAGCTGAGTCCAAAACTCAAAAAGGTATCTATTTTGAGTTCATAGTGGCAGGTACAGACTTCCCTTACTGACACCAGCCTGGCGGCTTACAGATTAAGTTCTGATCTTGCTATTTGACTTAGTCCTTTGTTTTACTAGATACTGGGTTGGTTTTTTCCCTTATAGTTATTTTGAAAGCAAAAATAAAACTCTCAGCCATTTATCCCTCCAAAATGTGACCTACATACACGCTCTCTTCAAATTGGTTTAACGTAGAATCCAAGCTATACCCCTATAAATTGGCCCACTCAGTCATTCTCTCTTACTTCTTTGGACTGCTGTCATCATGGGTTAGTTGTTTGACCCAAAAAAGGGAAATTAAATACTGGTCCTTGGTTGATGGGATCACATATAAGTTCAGTTTTTGAACTGGCGATTCCAATCAGTTTCTTTATGAAGGGCCATTGAAATAATTTCTGCAGAGCTGAAAGACTCGAAATGGCCCTCACAATCTTTAAGAAGGGGGTTGCAAGAAGTAAAAGATGTCAAGTGTTTGACTAGACTTCAGGCAGCAGTGAATGCTTAGGTTTGGTGCTAACATCACGACTCATGTTAGTTCCACAGTGGACTAGATAATAGGCATCAAGATTACATATGTCAAAGTTCCTTACCTTCTGCTAAAATCACTTCCTCATTAGTTCTTGTAAGTTGAGAACCAGTTTTCTTCTTCATAAAGGCTTATTAAGTTGTTATGCCAACCTGTGCATTCAGAATTGCAATGCCAAGGTGATGTGCATGTGTGTGGATATTAATGTTTGTATGACATGCAGAACACAAAACATAGAAAATGAGACCTACATCAAAATTCCTTGTGGAAGTAAATTTTATCCTGAAGCATTGATTGTAACATGAAATTGCCTTTTCCTCATCTTTTCTTTTATGGCAAAATCTTAGACTGTTAATTCTCAGAACTCTCTGAATTTAAATATACTCATGTTCTTTATTGTCTAAAAAATAATGAATGTATACATTGACTTATGTGATCCGAGGTTGAGGGTCACATATTACTACTCATAACAAATCTCGGGCATCACTTATCTTGTTTATTGTTGTATTCCCACCACGCGTCTGGCAAATGGTAGGTGGTCACTAAATATTTGTTATTTAATTGAAAGATACAGCAAAGCTGGAAAACTTCCATATGTCATGACTATTTTGTTCACAGTGAAACAGGAATTCTAGAGGCAAGGGAAGTCTTGGTTTTTTCCTAGGCTAGGGTATAAAGCAACAAGAAAATTCAATAAATACTTGAGGATTTAATTAACCCATGCTCTTTATATGTGTTATTGCCTAATGATACTTCC
Organism: Bos mutus; assembly: GCF_027580195.1. Classification (NCBI taxonomy): domain Eukaryota; kingdom Metazoa; phylum Chordata; class Mammalia; order Artiodactyla; family Bovidae; genus Bos; species Bos mutus. Next base: position 27,981,110 of record NC_091623.1, read on the forward strand.
TCTTTAGCTGAAATGCTTCCAGCTTGAACTCTCAAACCATCTAGGATCCACAGTAAAACCTGTAGTTCTGTTATATCTTCTAGTCACCTGCCCTCTTGTGAGCTTAGCTTGCCCAGAAGAGCAGTGCCCATTGAGTAACACATAATGAGTAACACATAGATGGACCAGGCAAAGCTTATGGACTTCAGTTGCTATAAGTGATTCTATTTCTTCCATCACTGTTGAGCCTGAGGGCTAATGTTTATTTCAGTCATGTCAGCAAGAGCCAAAAGCTCCTTTTCGTGCTATGAACTTCAGATATTTCTGCCAAAAGTTGACAGATGGAAATGTGGTTTGTGTCATCACTTTTCTTTTTAAATGATGACAAAAAGCAACCAAGTAACAAACAAGTAAACAACTCTTGCCCTCTGGAGGTATGGGGAAGTTAATTTGTTTTCTTTTTTTATTTCTTCCGATTAGGCATTCATGAGAGTGTAAACATTCTTTTTCATTCCTTTAAGTCAAGCTGAAGCTATCAGTCATACTTGTTGCGATTAACAATGGATTTTAAGCTTTTAAAGCATATGTTAAGTATATATAGCATTGCAACACATTTTAAAAGCAAATTTAGGCTAGCTGTTGCTTTTATCTCTATATGGTTATGGAGAAATTATGTTTGGGGGCCATTTTAGAAATTCATTTTAAAATGCATATGATTATTTCCATGTCCATGTAATTTTAAACTATTTCACAAAAGTTTAGAATTGGAATATTCAAATGTAATTATACAGGTACTCTCCACCTACATCTTTGAACAATACAAAATATATTCATTATACTGTTTTTGGTGTTATAAAAATCTTATACTCCTAAACTTTGAGTTACTATTTATGACTTGACAGTAACTAGTAGAGAAAATGGAAAGTAGTTTTATGTGCAAGTATAAAATAACACAGCAGGCAAGTATAAAATCTTGATGCTAAAATCATTTGTTTCTTTGCTCCCGTAAACCAGAGGTTAGCTTTAGCCCTTAAGCCAAAATCTCTTAAAATCTGTTTAAAGCCTTTTCACAAACCTAGAGTCTATTTACTAGTTAAGAAGCAGATTGTATGTTTATAGCCTTTAGGGTCACGGGAAGTGATTCAAACTACTTTTGGAAATGATGCAGTGAGCAAGAAAATGCCCATAACAATTTTGGCATTAGATTTCCAACAGTTTACAGAATAGAATCACAGATATGATTAAAGAATTTTGAACTTTTTCAGATTCATAACACATGTAGCTTTCAGAGCCAGTTATCATGTTGTCAGATATCTTAAGATCAAGGGAGAAAGTATGAAGCTGTTTGACACTTTTTACAGTTTGAGGCAGCCATTGAGTTGTCCATTAGTAAAACATTTTTTTGAACACCTATGCAGTGTTAAGTATTCTTCCAGAGGCTTGGGATCCATCAGTGAACAAAATAGACAAAAGTCCCTTCCTTTATAAAGTGTAAACCTTACTTACTTTTGGCTTCCCTTGTGGCTCACCTGATAAAGAATCTGTCTGCAATGAGGGAGACTGGGTTCAGTCCCTGGGTTGGGAAGATCCCCTGGAGAAGGGAAAGGCTACCCACTCTAGTATTCTGGCCTGGAGAATCCCATGGGCCATATAGTCCACCGGGTCTCAAAGAGTCGGACACGCCTGAGTGATTTTCACTTCCCTTTTACTTACCTTTATGTTTATAAAATAAGTAAATGATATAATATGGAAGCTGATAAGTGCGTAGGAAAGAAAGAGAAAGTAGAGCCAGGGTAAAGGAAAGTGGGAATGTTAAGTTAGAAAGGCTGGTGGATAAAGAGGAAATTTAGATTTGAAGTAGTATAATCAGGACAGGGCTTATGAAGAAGGTGCTATTTGATTAGAGGCTTGAATGGAGTAAAAGGGATAGCTGTACAGATCATGGGACAGATCATTCTAACCACTGGGACAGTTCATACAAAGGGAAGGAAGTGGGAGTTTTCCTGGCGTGTTCAAGGAATACCCAGGAGGCAAATGTAGCTGAAATAGAGTCAGAGAGAAAATTGCTAAAATGATGTTCAAAGGAGGAACAGATCAATAGGCCACTGTAGGGACTTTGGCTTTTACCGTGAATGAGGTGGGAAGCAGGGTTTTGAGCAAAGGAGTGACATGAATGATGTGTCCCTGGGGCTGCTGCTCTAAGAGTAGACAGCAGGGAGAGAGACTGGCAGCAGTTAAGAGCAGGGAAGAGCAGGGAAGAGCTGTTGGGGACTTGGTTCAGGGCGGTAACTGACAGAGCCGGAAGTAGTTGGATTTTGGAGGTCTTTTGAAAGTAGCATCTACTGAATTTCCTGATAGATGTGATAAAGGGGCATGAGATAAAGAGAGGGGTGATTCTAAGTTTTTTTTTTTTTTTTGCCTGAGCATCCAGAAAGTTGAAGATGCCATTAAATAAGATAGTGAACTGGTCAAGAGCAGCAGCCATGGACAACAAACACAAAAATAAGTCACCAAACATGTTTCTAACATGGGGTCTACTTCATATTCCTATCACTTTTTAGTATGTCATTACTTACATTATTTCACCACTTTAATAAGAGCCATCTGGGCAGATCTCGCCATGGCCTAATTCATGTTACCAATAATATGATGTCACTGAAAGTGATGTTGGGAAGAGATGTGTGTAAAACGCTCTTAAGAGACAGCTCTGAGTGTCCAAGTTATGTATATCAGAACCCATCCTTACAGTATTAACATTTCTGGGACCTCCTGAGACTTAGGACCCATTAGTTTGTTACATATGTGCTAAATCTTTTGCCTGTATATGAGCTAGACTTTAGATGATAAATTATCTGTTACGGTTTGTATAGCTGGGACTACTTTATTTATGGTAAATGCTGTCTTGATAGGAAATAAACTGTAAATAAACTAAATAAAGTGTAAATAAATTAACTGTAGGATAATCCAGGTGCCAAAGTAATTTTTTCATTTTCTTGTTTGGATATTTGGAATAAATTTATATATTACTTTAAGTTGAATACCTACTGACTGATGATAACTATTGATAACTTCGTTTCTACTTCTAAGACATTTTGGTCTAAACCAGTGGCATTTGGAATCTGTGAATTCTCTTAAATTTTAATGCCTTAAAATACTAATTTTCAAATTTATCTTAGAATTCAATTAACATTGCCTTGTGGCTTTATAATATGAAGTCTGACTTTATGAAAAATGCTCATATGTTTAATTAATATAGAGTATCTTTTATTATATGTGGAGTTAGTGATATTTTCCCCCAACTGTACTGTGTTAAATTCTGTCTTGAATATTAGCATTTAGTCCACACATTGTTGGAATACACCCTGGTCCTGTAATCCTTTAAAGACAAATTGGATGATATAAATGTAGTATAAATCTGACTAGCCCTGAGGGTATTGATTACATTTTACAATGAACTCAAGCTGAGATATACATTTCCAAATTGCCATTTTCATGGAACGTGATTCCACAAGGTTGCTAATTATATGAGATACTATAGTTTATTAGGGACTTCCCTGATGGCTCAGTGGTAAAGAATCTGCCTGCCAATGCAGGAGATGCGAGTTTGATCCCTGGATTGGGAAGATCCCCTGGAGAAGGAAATGGAGCCCACTCCTGCATTGTTGTCTGGGAAATCCCATGGACAGAGGAGTCTGGCAGGCTGTAGTTCATGGTGTTGCAAAAGAGTTGGATGTGACTTAGCGACTAAACAGAAACAACTGTAGTTTATTAGATTTGTTATATTATGAAAATTACGAGTTTATTTTTCCATGTTTCATGAAACATATCACATACTATCATTAGACCTTAAAACCTTATTCTTGTGTAATTTAAAACTGTACTTGTATAAAAATTTTTAAGTGGAGGCAAAGTTGACATAGTTAGTTGTCCAGATATTGACTTTATACTTTAGTAAGTCTTGACAAGAACCCAGGTAGCTATCACTCAAAAACATGCTGACGCTGTACAGGAGACTTTCTACAGTGGTGGCAGTGTTCTACATCTGTGTTGGCTAACATTGTACTCACTACCCACATGTGACTTTTGAGCATTTGAAATGTGGCTAGTCTGATTAAGTAACTGAAGTCTTGATTTTACTTAATTTTAAATAATGTAAATTTAATTCAAATGGCCGCATGTGTTAGTGACTACAGTATGGGACAGTGCAGCCCTCGGTAGTTCTCAACTGGGATTCTAAGAGAGAATTAAACCTTAACGCTGACGGTGCATTAACTCAGCTCCTGTTCGTCTGTTACGGTACTAGCCATCTATTGTTAATCATCAGGATAATTAGGAAAATGTCACTCAAATCCTGTATGCAACGCTCCGCTCTCTTACAGCGCTCGCTTGAGAAAGGACTGTCCTACGACATTTCCTCATTTCCATTTTTGGTCCGTGCTGCCCTCTGCCCTAATGTCAAACACAGTCCTTTTATTTATTTCCATAAATTATTTTTGCCTGTTCTTTACTTCATGTAGATGCAAATATACAGTGCACTTTCTTTTGTGACTGTCTTTTGTCACTCAACATAATGTATGTGTCAATATACATTCCTTCATATTACTGTTTATCATGTAATATGTCCATTGTATCAGCTTATCAGAGTTTATTTACCTGTTCTCCAAATGTGTCCATTTCATTTAAGTTGATTGGCATAAATTTTTCATAACACCTGTTTATTATCTTTTTAATGTCTTTAGTGTTTATAGTGCTGCCATTTTTTTCCCCATTTTTTAGGTGTTTAGTCTTTTTTTAATAAAATAAAGCTGAATATTTTTAATGATAAAAAGTACAATTCACTTGATTGGTCTTGCTATTATCATTTTTATTACAGAAACAACTTTGATGTTTTCCATTTTTCATATTTTACTTATTTCTGCTTTTATTTTTTATTATTCTTTTGTTTTATTTATTTTTAAATGAAAATCCATTAAAACTAGGTCTAGTTTTCCTCCTGCCTTTTTACTTTTGTGTAAATTTTTAGCATTTTAGAAATTGATTCTGCAGACATTCATTGAGCATCTGTCTATTCCATGGAAGGTACTGGGATAAGCAACAGTGAACAAGACAGACATATTTCTAGCCTTTTTACATTCACGATTCTGTTGAGCAGATAGATATTGGGAAAGAAATGGCAAGAATGATAAATATGATATGATAAGAATGATAAGAATGATAAGTGATGGAGAATTTCAAGGAAATCTGGAAGTTTATAATAGTGGACTTACACAGAGTAGGGGCTTGGGAAAAGCATCCTGATCTCAGACAAGCTAGTTGGGAGTTAGCTAGAGGAAGGAGGAGGAGATAGCAGAAGACTCCAAACAAGAGTAACAGCTTGTGCAAGATACTAAAGTGAAAAGGACCGTGGTATGGTTGAGCAACTAAGGAAAGCCAACGTAGATGGAATGTGGAAATGGAAAGGAATGCAGACTAGGGTGGAGCTTTAGGAGACAGGGCAAAATCATGTAGTGTTATAGGTCATGTGGGTGATTTTCGCTTTATCTTAACTAAGGATGGTTGAAGACTTCTAAGCTGAGGAAATGCATCCAGTTTGCATTTCACAAATGTCACTCTGGTTACTGTGGATGTGTGTCGTGTATGTGCTGTGTGCTCGGTCGCTCGGTTGTGTCTGACTCTGTGACCTCATGGACTGGGGCCTGCCAGACTCCTCTGTCTATGGAATTTTCCAGGCAAGAATACTGGAATGGATTGCCATTTCCTTCTTCAGGGGATCTTCCTGACGTAGGAATCAAACCTGCATCTCTCGTGTCTCCTGCATTGGCAGGCAGATTCTTTACCACTGTGCCACCTGGCACGCCCATGAAGTGTATAGACAGATGGCAAATATTGATGAATAAGGACTAAATGGGAAGCAGCTGCAGGTGAGACATGATGTGATAAGGATTATAGTAGATTCAGAAGTTCATTCTGGGATTCCAGCTTTGCCCCAGTAGCTAGTTCCTGTTAAAGCTCAAAATGATGTAATACCATGACTATTATAAAATATTTTCTTTGAGTCGACACCCCTTTAGAGCAGGATGTACTTGGCAGTCTATTTATTTCATCTTTTTTTTTCAGTTTTTTTTTAACTTTTATTTTATTTTTTTAACTTTACAATATTGTATTGGTTTTGCCATATATCAAAATGAATCCACCACAGGTATACATGTGTTCCCCATCCTGAACCCCCCTCCCTTCTCCCTCCCCATACCATCCCTCTGGGTCATCCCAGTGCACCAGCCCCAAGCATCCAGTATCGTGCATCGAACCTGGACTGGTAACTCGTTTCATATCTGATATTGGAGAATGGCACTGAAACATGTATTTCTTTCATCTTTTAAGTGTTGAGTATAATGTAAGAAAATAAGACTTTTATTCTATATTGTGACAAGTTAGACTGAGATGACTGTAGAATATAGATCATCTATAAAATTCAACTTTACAAGTTTGACTTTTATGTGAAGAATACTCTGAAGTATTCATAAAAACTATTCAGAAGTATAATACTTCTGTGTATGAAGAAATACAAAGAAGAAAAACAAATGCTATTCTGTGATGACAATCTCTACTGTATAATTTTTCTGACAGCTTCACTTTTATATGAAGTTTTAATTTAAAGTTGAAAAGGAAGGTTTTTCAGTGTTTTAAGTCTTAAATAAAAATAACTTTTTCAAATAAGTTTTGAATGTGAGTTTAAGCATTAATTTTTAAACTATCAAAACTTAATCACTATACTGGCATAAAATTCAATTACTTATACATATACCTTATCTGTCTCATTCTCTATCTACATATCTACCTATCTACCTGTTTACCATCTATCATAAAAAGTTGCCAAAAAGTTTGTCATTAATGATTATTTAATAATTGTACTGGGCAGAAATAAAATTTCAGCAGTATATTTACATTTTAAAGTTGTTTAAATCTGATGGTGATTGCAGCCATGAAATTAAAAGACGCTTACTCCTTGGAAGGAAAGTTATGACCAACCTAGATAGCATATTCAAAAGCAGAGATATTATTTTGCCAACAAAGGTCCATCTAGTCAAGGCTATGGTTTTTCCAGTGGTCATGTATGGATGTGAGAATTGGACTGTGAAGAAAGCTGAGTGCTAAAGAATTGATGCTTTTGAACTGTGGTGTTGGAGAAGACTCTTGAGAGTCCCATGGACTGCAAGGAGATCCAACCAGTCCATCCTAAAGGAGATCAGTCCTGGGTGATCTTTGGAAGGACTGATGCTAAAGCTGAAACTCCAGTACTTTGGCCACCTCATGCGGAGTTGACTCATTGGAAAAGACTCTGATGCTGGGAGGGATTGGGGGCAGGAGGAGAAGGGGATGACAGAGGATGAGATGGCTGGATGGCATCACCGACTCGCTGGACGTGAGTTTGAGTGAACTCCAGGAAATGGTGATAGACAGGGAGGCCTGGCGTGGTGCAACCCATGGGTCGCAAAGAGTCGGACACAACTGAGCGACTGAAGTGAACTGAACTGAAATCTGATTATTTGTGACTTTAACAATTTTTTACTGATTCTTTTAATTAGAAAACTTATAAGTATCATTTGAATGACTGTTTTTCCTTTTTGAATATGAATTGGGAATATCTAGCTCAGTTTTATTTAGAAAAAGTGGGAGTTAAGTCAATTAATTTCTCAGTGGGATTTATCATCAGAAATAAATTAAAGCATAGAATGAATGGTCAATTTAGATTGTCCTCTGTACTGAGGTAATTTTGATCAGACTTCTAGATTTCATTCATATGGTCAACTTTTTAAAAATTTAGGAGCAGTTAATTAAACTAATTATGTTTTTCAGTCCATGGCTTATTCGTCTCATTAGTTCTTAAAGAGCTTCCCATCCTTCTTTCTTTCTCTTATCTCTCATACAGAAAAATTTTCAGTTTTCTGTCTTTGGAAAGCATTTTAATGTTTTAAATCTATATGTTTTAATTTAAATATGTCCCTCCAAAACACATTGTTTTGTATATGTATATCCTTAATTTGTGCTTCCCCAATAGCTCAGCTGATAAAGAATCTGCCTGCAATGCAGAAGACCCTGGTTCAATTCCTGGATTGGGAAGATCCCTTGGAGAAGGGATAGGCTACCCACTCCAAGACTGCAAGGAGATCCAACCAGTCTATCCTAAAGGAAATCAGTCCTGAATATTCAGTGGAAGGACTGATGCTCAAGCTGAAACTCCAATACTTTGGCCGTGTGATGCGAAGAACTGATTGACTAGAAAAGACCCTAATGCTGGAAAAGATTGAAGGCAGGAGGAGAAGGGGACGACAGAGAATGAGATGGTTGGATGGCATCACTGACTCAATGGATATGAGTTTGAGTAAGTTCCAGGAGTTGGTGATGGACAGGAAAGCCTGGTGTGCGCAGTCCATAGGGTCGCAAAGAGTCGGATATGACTGAGTGACTGAACTGAACCCACTCCAGTATTCTTGGGTTTCCCTGGTGGCTCAGATGGTAAAGAATCTGCCTGCAATGTGGGAGACCTGGTTTCAACCTGTGGGTTGGGAAGATCCCCTGGAGAAGGTCATGGAAATCCACTCTAGTGTTCTTGCCTGGAGAATCCCCATGGACAGGGGAGCCTGGCATGCTACCGTCCACGGGTTTGTAAAGAGCTGAACACGACTCAGTGACTAAGCCCAGCACAGTTCATTCTTAATTTAATAAGTAGTATTATGTTCCATATATTTTCTATTTTACTTCTTTTACAACTGAACCCTTTTTTTTTCATATTATTCATGCTGTTACTTGTACATCTAATGTAGCTTCTAACTGCTGAACGCTATACCATGGTGTGTGCTAAGAAACCTGGAAGGATTTCTTAAAAAAGCAAGCATAATAACATTACCTCAGTTCAACATTCTATTCAATGAAGAACTTTTTGGAAAACATTAACTAACTTGAAGTGGAAAGATATTTGCAAAATCCAATAAGAACATGCAAGCAACTCTTGCAAATCAACTAGAAAAATTCACCCCAGGAAAAAGATCAAAATAGATAAACATGGCATTTACAGAAGAGCAAATTTATACTACTAATAAGCATGTAACAAGGTGGTAAAAATAAAGAGTATTATAAGAAATGTAAATTAAAGCAACAATGAGTTATGACTTTAAATCCTTAGGTAGGCAAACATTAGAAAGATGGGTAGTAGCAGCTGAGATATGAAGGCATAAAAACTCTATGGCACTCCTGGTGGTACTGGAGAACAATGTAGCATGGCTTATTCAGAGGAAGTACAAATGTACCCTATAAATGCATTATGTTACTTCTTGGTACAAATCTCAGGAGAAATGAGAAGAAATGTATGGGGATTTTCTTTGTAGAAATGTTGATGGAGGCAAGAGTTGGAAGCAGCCTGACTGTCTGTCAGCTGGGCAGGGATGGATGAACCTGTATGGCCATCACTGGACCGGTGGGCATGTGAAGCATACAGGTGTTTAAATACCAGCCATCATAAAGGAGTGCTGCAATTCTTAAAATCGTTTGTATTTTTTTTTAATTTTAAATTTTAAGTCATTAGAAGTGCTCGTGAGCCATTTAAGAAAATGAAAGTGCTAAATGTAGAATTAAAAAAAAAGCAAACTAAAAAAAACAAATTCTTAGCCATAACCTGTATGTAATTTAGGAAATGTAGGAGTATAGTGTTTTGAATTAACTATAGCTCTGAGAAGTAGATTCTGTCCGCTCTGATGATGGGGCAGGATTGGAGCTCTCATTCTAGGCTTCTACTGTCTTAACTCAAGCCATAGCATTGAATCTTTTTGATATGGTACAACCCGTCTCCGTTTTTTCCTTTTTATTTTCCTGTGTCTCTTCTTCCCTGGTCCTCTATTTTTGACTTTTTATTTCTGACAGAATGACTTTTTGTTGTCAATAAGTCATTAAAGCATTCACAACCCACCCCCCGCTCCCCAAATTCATAGATACAGAGAACAGATTAGCGGTTACCAGAGGTGGTAGGTGGGGAATTGGACAAAATATGTGAAGGGGATCAAAAAGTATAAACTTCCAGTTATAAAATACTTAAGTCATGGGGGTGTAACATACAGCATGGTGCCTATAGTTGATAATACTGTATTGTATATTTGAATGTTGCTAAGAGACCTTAAAGAAAAGAACTGTGAGGGATGTCATCTAGACTTATTGTGAGGATCATTTTGCAATGTGTACAAATATTGAATCATTATGCTGTACATCTGAAACTAATATAACTAAGGCTATGTCAATTATATGTCCCTTAAAAAAAGAAAATGAAAATGCAACTTTATCAAATTTTTAGTCTGAAAATTAGAGGATAAGGACATAGTTAAGGACTCCAGGAATCTGCCCCTTATCTTCATATAATTTCTAAATTAAGAAAAATATATGTAGAACCCTTAATAAAGTCTACTAGTGTTAAAATAATTACAACTAAAAATACACTCTCCTGTTATATGTCTTTTTTTCTATCAAAACATCCCTCCCTGTGGCAACCACTTTCAACTCTTATCTCTTTTAAATATTCTCCTCTATATTTTAAAATTATGTACTTACACTGCTCTCTCTTAATGCATTAATTTCATATATTTATTTAAATTTGACAATGCTATTTCAGCTTTTATATTTCAAGGATTTGTGCTATACTGCAACCCCTTTTCCCCAGTATGTAATATGATTATTTATTGCAATTTATGGTTATATTAATATTTAGGTTACATCCTTATGTTTCACACACTGTTCTCTGCTGGGTCCATTAGTGTACTATGATAATGAAATTGGATTCATTTGGCTAATTATAGAGAACTTGTCTACACTATGCCTTAAAAAATAATTCAGTTTTACTTAGATAATAAGAAGTCTGTGCATGTGCTTAGTCGATCAGTCATGTCTGACTCTTTGCGACCCCATGGACTGTAGCCCACCAGGCTCCTCTGTCCTTGGTGATTGTCCAGGGAATAATACTGGAGTGGATTGCCATGTCCTCCTCCAGGGGATCTTCCCAACCCAGGGACTGAACCCAGGTCTCACACATTGCAGGCAGATTCTTTACTGACTGAGCCACAGGGAAGCCCAATAAGAAACCTAGTGATAGAATATTAAGTGCTGGTGTCTAGGTTCCACTATGCCATTAGAGACATAAGTTTAATTCTGGTTTTCCAATTCTTCCTACTTGGCTTTTGCATCATGCAGCTCACCTCTGAGCTGCAAGATGGATGCTTTATTTCTAGGGTCTCATCTATATTCAGGCAGAAAGATAAGGAAGGGAATAGGGCAGAAGCCCTGTGCTTGCTACATCCTCTTTCCTATGTTTTCCAAAAATTCCACTTAATTGACTTACAAATGTAAGTTCCACAAAAGTGACTTACATTTATTTCTGATTGGTCAGAGCATCATCAAATGGTCTCCTTTTCTGTCTGACATTGACCTTCATCAATTGGCCCTTTCATTTTCTTTTCTCTCCTTTTGATCATCTCTCACTCTCTCTTTCGTTTTTATTCTAATTTCCAAGGAATCTTCTGAATTTTATTTTTTGAACATATTAATTTTTCTAACTTTTCTTTCATTTTTAATTTATAAGAACTTGCTTTCTTTTTTTTTTAAATAGCAATCCATATCTTATTACATTGATAAAATTTTTTTCTCTCATCTCTCTGAAGATATTAAAGATGACTTATTTGAATCTTGCTGCTGCACTTTGTATTGTTTGCATTTCCTTAGGATTCCCCTGTTTTAATGGCTTCTTTGGGTTTTCTGAAATATCCTTAAGTATGAGGTACTGGGGCTTCCCGGGTGGCGCAGTGGTAAAGAATTCATCTGTCAATGCAGGAGACCTAGGAGATGCAAGTTCAATCCCTGAGTCAGGAAAATCCCCTGGAAAAGGAAATGACAACCCACCTCAGTGTTCTTGCCCAGAAAATTCCATGGATAAGGGAGCCTGGTGGGCTACAGTCCACAGGGTCACAAAAGAGTTGGACATGACTGAGCATGACACATTTTTTTCCATTGGAGGGCTCTAAAAGGTCAGTAATTTAGATGTCTGTAAGTCTAGTTTGATTCTCTAGAGGAGGATTCTTCAATATCCTCCTTGGTTGTATGAGCCTGTTTGCTGACTTTCAGGGAGCTAGTAAGACAAGATGGCTGTAGGTTACAGTGTTCACTAAGCATACTTTCATTTAATATCTGGTTTTCAGTCTTGCACGTCACGTATGAACACTATAAATCTCCAGGAGGTAGAAATTATACGTAGGATTCCCCAAACATCGGTCTAAAAGACTATAGATCCTTTTTCAGTCACAGCAATCTTCTAGGACTAGGAGTCTTCAGAAAGTACTTTGTGTAAATTCTACTGTAGGGCATCATCATTTCATACATATCTACTTCCTTAGTTCCTCTTCACCACATCTGTGTGAATTAAATACCACTGCTTTCCCAATTTAACAAATGAAATTAGCCTAAGGTCACAAAGCCTCTAAGAGGCAGCACAAGCCTTTGAACTGCTAGCTCGAGTCCAGCCTTAGCCTCAAGTGTTTGTAAGAACAAGGACATCGGGTGACCTCTCCCACTTGCAAAAACAGGATTGCCGGGTAGATTCAGTGAAATAGGAGATATGAAGTATGTAGCTCTCAAAAAAGGTTGGCTCCATCCACCTTCATCTTTATTCTTGCCATTTATGTGGTATTTAATTATTATTTTAAAAAATATGTGTATCTCCTTTCCTTAAATAGATATCCTTGATTGAGAAGATTTTATGTCCCTTTTCAATTCTTTACATTGAATAAAACCAAATCCAGTGGTTTTTAGTTGAATATAGAATTTAAAGCTCATTAAATACTTGTTATAATAAGTGAATATTTGAAGACTTGAATTTGAAGATGTTGATATTAATATAGGTTACTATTTGAGTATTATGAATATGTTTGAAAACATCAACTTAGCAATTTTTTTACATGACCTGTATTTATCATTTATGATTTGAGAGAGTAAAACACTGATTAGAGTATCATTGTACAAATTTTGAGATGAATTATACATTGCAAGTTTTCTTCTAATTCTAAAATATTAATTTAAAATAGTATTTACTATACTTCAGAATAAAAGAATAATAAGGCACACTTGACTTTCCTCCCAACTTTTGACTGTAAGGTTATCATTGACTCATAAAATGAAAGGACTATGCTTTATTATTATAAACAAATTTATATGTCCAGATTACATGTTGAGTTTCTAACTTAATTTTACTCAAATTCAGTCTTTCAGTACAGCATTTTTGGCCCTTCAAAATAGGGTTCAGTGTGCCTTTTAAATTATGTTTTCACATTCATTTTTACTCACTGCTATAATCTCTGGCTCATTATTTGCCAAAAATGTCCTTTTCTTTCTTTCTAGCTCTACTCATGTTGATTCTTTTCTCTGTTGAAATCATGTGTATTTTCCCAGAACTTTCTTAAATTTTTTCTTCTCAATGAAGACGTCTTTAATTCTTTCACCTGTTTTTTGAATTGTAATAATTCAAATTGAATTCATATAACATTTTGTCAGTGTACCAATATTATCCTTTTAGATATTAGAACAGTATTATTCTGTGATATATATTCTATTTCTTTCTTCCATCTCCCACTCTCCACATAGTATCTTCTTGCTCCCAGACTCTTGAAGCAGGAGATGAGAATAATAAATGAATCATATTCCTCTTTGTATAATAATAACGATTATTATAATAATAACAGCAACAATAATAATTATATAGGAATTTTTAAGTGTTTACTAGAGGTTCAGGTTCAGTTCAGTTCAGTCGCTCAGTCGTGTCCGACTCCTTGCGACCCCATGAATCGCAGCACGCCAGGCCTCCCTGTCCATCACCAACTCCCGGAGTTCACTCAGACTCATGTCCATCGAGTCAGTGATGCCACCTAGCCATCTCATCCTCTGTCGTCCCCTTCTCCTCCTGCCCCCAATCCCTCCCAGCATCAGAGTCTTTTCCAATGAGAGGTAGATACTGTTATATGTGCTGCAGTATAACATTTGTTTAACCTATACAGGTTACAATGACGTTGTTGCTGTCTTTCAGTTGCTAAGTTGTGTCTGACTCTGCGACCCCATGGACTGCAGCATGCCAGGCTCCTCTGTCCTTCACTATCTCTCAGACTTTGCTCAAATTCTGTCCATTGAGTCAGTGGTGCATTCTAACCACCTCCTACTCTGCCTTCCCCTTCAACTTTTGCCTCCACAGTGACTTTGGAGCCCAACAAAATAAAATCTGTCACTGCTTCCACTTTTCCCGCTTCTCTTTGCCATAAAGAGATGGTACCAGATGCCATGATCTTATGTTTTTAATGTTGAGTTTCAAGACAGCTTTTTCACTTTGCTGTTTCATCCTCATCAAGAAGCTCTTTAGTTCCTCTTTGATATCTGCCATTAGAGTGGTATCATCTGCATATCTGAGGTTGTTGATATTTCTCCCAGAAATCTTAATTTCAGCTTGTGATTCATCCAGCCCAGCATTTTGCATGATGTACGTTGCATAGAAGTTAAATAAGCAGGGTGACAATATACAACCTGGTTGTTCTTTTCCAATTTGGAACCAGTCAGTTGTTCCACATCTGGTTCTGATTGTTGCTTCTTGACCTCCATACAGGTTTCTCAGGAAACCATGAGTAGTAAGGTGGTCTGATATCCCCATCTCTTTAAGAATTTTCAACAGTTTGTTGTGGAAACAATTTGTTGTGGTAGTCAATGAAGCAGAAATAGATGTTCTCTGGAATTCCCTTGCTTTCTCTATGATCCAATGAATATTTGCAATTTGATATCTGGTTCCTCTTCCTTTTTTAAACCCTGCTGTACATCTGGAAGTTCTCAGTTCACATACTGCTGAAGTGTACCTTGAAGGATTTTTGAGCATTATCTTGCTGGCTTGTGAAATGAGTACAATTGTATGGTATCTTGAACATTCCTTGGCATTGCCCTTCTTTGGGATTGGAATGAAAACTAACCTTTCCAGTCCTGTGGCCACTGCTGAGTTGTCCAAATTTGCTGGCATATTGAGTGCAGCACTTAACAGCATCATCTTTTAGGAGTTTAAAAAGCTCAGGTCATTTTCCAGTGTCATATCTTTTTGCCCTTTCACACTTGGATTACTGTGATGTTGAATTGTTTGCTTTGGAAATGAACCGAGTTCATTCTGTTGTTTTTGAGATTTTACCCAAGTACTGTGTTTCAGACTCTTTTGTTCAATATGAGGGCTACTTCATTTCTTCTAAGGAAATCTTGCCTGTGGTAGTAAATACAATGGTCATTGAATTAAATTCGCCCATTCTCATCCCATTTTACTTCACTGATTCCTGAGATGTTGATGCTTACTCTTGCCATCTCCTGCTTGACCATGTCCAGTTTACCTTGATTCATGGTTCCAAATTGGGAAAGGAGTACGTCAAGGCTGTACATTGTCACCCTGATAATTTAACTTATACACAGAATACATTATGAGAAATGCTGGACTGGATGAAGCACAAGCTGGAATCAAGATTGCTGGGAGAAATATCAATAACCTCAGATATGCAGATAACACCACCCTATGGCAGAAAGCAATGAAGAACTAAAGAGTCTCTTGATGAAAGTGAAAGAGGAAAGTGAAAAAGTTGGCTTAAAACTCAACATTCAGAAAACTAAGATCATGGCATCTGATCCCATCACTTCATGGCAAGAAGATGGGGAAACAATGGAAACATTGACAGACTTTATTTTTTTAGGTTCCAGAATCACTGCAGATGGTGACTGCAGCCATGAATTTAAAAGATGCTCGTTCAGTGGAATAAAAGTTATGACCAATCTAGACAGCATGCTAAAAAGCAGACACTACTTTGATGACAAAGGTCCATCTAGTCAAGGCTATGGTTTTTCCAGTGGTCATGTATATATGTGAGAGTTGGACTATAAAGAAAGCTGAGCACCAAAGAATTGATGCTTTTGAAATGTGATGTTGAAGAAGACTCTTGAGAGTCCCTTGGACAGCAAGGAGATCCAACCAGTCAATCCTCAAGGAAATCAGTCCTGAATATTCATTGGAAGGACTGATGCTGAAACTCCAATACTTTAGCCACCTGATGTGAAGAACTGACTCATTAGAAAAGACCCTGATGCTGAGAAAGAATGAAGGCGGGAGGAGAAGGGGACGACAGAGGATGAGATGGTTGGATGGCAATCACTGACTCAAGGCACATGAGTTTGAGCAGGGTTTGGGAGTTGGTGATTGACAGGGAAGCCTGGCATGCTGCAGTCAATGAGGTGGCAAAGAGTCTGACAAGACTAGGCAACTGAACGGAACTGAACTGATGGACCAACATGCCAGGTTCCTATGCAATATTGTTCTTTAAAAGCACAATAAAAACATTGGACTTTACTTTCACCAGCAGAAACATCCACAACTGAGCATCGTTTCTGCTTTGGTCTGGCCACTTCATTCTTTCTGGAGCTGTTATTAATTGCCCTCTACTCTTCCCCAGTAGCATATCGGACCTGGAAGGCTCATCTTCTGGTGTCGTATCTTTTGCCTTTCCATACTGTTCATGGGATTCTAATGGAAAGAATACTAGAGTGGTTTGCCATTTCATCCTCTACAATGACATAAGTAATACTTTTAAACATTTTATAGATGAAGAAACTCACACTAGAAATCTTTCTTGCCCCAAGATTTTATGGTGTTAAGGCCAGAATTCCAGAGCATATATTCTAAATCACTACATAGTAATCTACTGTGCTGATGATAGTAAAAACTCAATATTTTTTTAAACTGAGTTTACATTTTCAAAGAAATATACTTTTATATATCAAAGTTTGATGCATCATGGCTAGTCTTTTTCACATATGTGTTCTTAAAAAAGATGCATTTACAGGATGTTCACAGTGTCTTACTTTTTACAAAATATGAGTTATGAGAATGAACATAAAACACTCTATGTAATATAGAGGAATGGGACAGTATGATTTTAAAAATAAAAGATGTAAATCAGTTGACCATCATTCCACTTGAAGAAATGACTTTTCAAGTCTAAGTTAATAGCTTCCTATTATGAAGTGCTATTCTGTGTGGAAATTATTGGTAATGCATATTCTTACTGATTATTACTTCCTACTTTTGGGCTTATCTTTTGCCAAATAATATGAGGTTATCCTCTTGTCCATTTACTCCAGGCCAGAGAGGGAAAATAGATTTCATTCCAAGGATCACCTGTGTTTGTTCAAATAGTAGTATCTGTCTGGAGCACTGAGTTGAGAAATGTTATATATTTTTGTCCAGGTCTTCAAGAAAGAGTGGTATGATCAGTTAGGAATATCTATATAAACATACACTGGAGAGGCTAGCACAGTGTCTGCCATGCTTTTCGCTACTGCTGCAGTCTGTTACCTTTTAGTGTTCTATAGATATATGTTGGGGTATAGATGAATTTTGGTATCAAGTAAAACATGAAATTAAATTTCATGAAATTATCCCTTGGACTGCAAGGAGATCCAACCAGTCCATTCTAAAGGAGGTCAGCCCTGGGATTTCTTTGGAAGGAATGATGCTAAAGCTGAAACTCCAGTACTTTGGCCACCTTATGCGAAGAGTTGACTCTTTGGAAAAGACTCTGATGCTGGGAGGGATTGTGGGCAGGAGGAGAAGGGGATGACAGAGGATGAGATGGATGGATGGCATCACTGTCTCGATGGAATGAGTCTGAGTGAACTCCGGGAGTTGGTGATGGACAGGCAGGCCTGGCGTGCTGCAATTCATGGGGTCGCAAAGAGTCGGACACGACTGAGTGACTGATCTGATCTGAAAACATAACTGAATGAAGAAATGCCTGGAATACAAAGAGTGCTTTGTTCCTAGCTAGATATTTTGGAATAGGTCTCTCTTTATATTACCTTATAATATATGTGCAGATTTTTAGCATTATCTCTGTTAATGTTTCTGTCATCATGATATTATGACCTACATATTCCTATTCTACATTATATATCTTGGCACTGTTTTCTTACACTTTTATTAGGTACTACTATTGAAGAACTTTCAACCACTCTGCGTGATGCCAAGGATACTTTTTGCTATAACAGTAATAATGCTTCTGGGCTCTTGCCTGGTAAAATGGAAAACATATAAAACATGTGGTAAGTTTGTTATTTTATTATCCAGTCTTTCCGTCAGTTCTTCCTTTTTTATCTACAGAATAGGGTAGTCAATAAAGGTGTTAGATCAGAATGATGACATTCTGTTTGTCCATAATCTTATGTGCTCTTTCCTGGCTCCCCTCAGGTAATACTTCTGCATCTTCATGGTCTTTTCTACCCTAAATCTAATAGTAATTACTTCTAAATCACTTCACACTTACAAGACTTTGCTTTTTGTTAAGGATGCTGTCCGTATTTTGAGTCTTTTATCTACGGTTTATTGAATTATTGGACAATTCAACTTGAATACAAAGACAAATAATTACCTTTATTTTGGAAGTATCATATTGTTTATGCTTATTATACACTAAATTATATTTTATTTTCAAATTATACAACTAATTTTGGTTTTGTTGGAGATATTACAAACCTAAAATTTGCCGTAGATCTCTCATTACGTGTTCTCATTACGTGATTCATTGTGTGAATCATGAAGATTTCATCCACATCAACTCGTCTTTACCATCAACCCATTGACAGAGATCTCCATGTGACTCTCTGCTGCTGCTGCTGCCGCTAAGTCGCTTCAGTCGTGTCCGACTCTGTGCGACCCCATAGACGGCAGCCCACCAGGCTCCCCTGTCCCTGGGATTCTCCAGGCAAGAACACTGGAGTAGCAAGTGATAAACTGCTTTAGAAAGGTTTGAGGCTTTACTGTCTAAATTAGTTTAAGGACTAAGCTGTAACACTGCTGTTGGTGATATATTTTTGTTTTTCACCTAGGGTAGTAAAAATTTAAATAAGTGTTCTGTAGCATGAGGACGTTCCTCATCCTTCATTCCACTTCGCTTATATATGTATAAATATAATTATGTATGCAATGTTAGCTTTATAATAAAATGTTATTCTCATTTTGTATCAGGATTTTTAGTTGCAGGCACCTGGACTCACTTAAGCTAGTTTAAGCACGAAAGGATTTATTCAGGGTTATTAGTGACCTCACAGGATCATTGGAACAGTTGAAGTAACAGACTCAACTTAACTGCTAAGGGAACCTGCTGGAATATTCAGCTAATCAAATGCCAGGTCCTTTAACATATACGCTATAAGGAGAAGAAAGGGATGAAGGAGGAACCTGTAGATTAAAAGAGATTTAAAAAAATAAAAAATAAAAGAACACAATTTTAAAAGGGATGAGATTAAACTATGTGTGTAGGGATGCTTGGATAAAAAACAAATGCATATATTCTTCTGATCAAGGTGTGAAACGTTAAATACCAATGAACTGAAATTTTAAATATGAAAGACTATAATGCTTATTAATATTCAAGAGCAAGAAATCTTGACTCAGGTAAAGTGACCTGAATCCATATGTTTGTTTCTTTGTACCTTTTAGGTGTGGCTAGATAACTCACATCGGAGAAGGTGATGGCACCCCACTCCAGTACTCTTGCCTGGAAAATCCCATGGACTGAGGAGCCTGGTAGGGTGCAGGCCATGGGGTTGCAAAGAGTCGGACACGACTGAGCGAATTCACTTTCACTTTTCACTTTCATGCATTGGAGAAGGAGATGGCAACCCATTCCAGTGTTCTTGCCTGGAGAATCCCATGGATGGAGAACCCTGGTGGGCTGCCGTCTATGGGGTCACACAGAGCTGGACACGACTGAAGTGACTTCAGTTCAGTTCAGTCGCTTAGTCGTGTCTGACTTTTTGTGACCCCATGAATCGCAGCACGCCAGGCCTCCTTGTCCATCACCAACTCCCGGAGTTCACCCAGACTCATGTCCATTGAGTCAGTGATGCCATCCAGCCATCTCATCCTCTGTCGTCCCCTTCTCCTCCTGCCACCAATCCCTCCCAGCATCAGAGTCTTTTCCAATGAGTCAACTCTTCGCATGAGGTGGCCAGAGTACTGGAGTTTCAGCTTTAGCATCAGTCCTTCCAAAGAAATCCCAGGGCTGATCTCCTTCAGAATGGACGGGTTGGATCTCCTTGCAGTCCAAGGGACTCTCAAGAATCTTCTCCAACACTACAGTTCAAAAGCATCAATTCTTCAGCACTCAGCCTTCTTCACAGTCCAACTCACATCCATACATGACCACAGGAAAAACCATAGCCTTGACTAGATGAACCTTTGTTGGCAAAGTAATGTCTCTGCTTTTGAATATGCTATCTAGGTTGGTTATAACTTTCCTTCCAAGGAGTAAGCATCTTTTAATTTCATGGCTGCAGTCACCATCTGCAGTGATTTTGGAGCCCAGAAAAATAAAGTCTGACACTGTTTCCACTGTTTCCCCATCTATTTCCCATGAAGTGATGGGACCAGATGCCATGATCTTCGTTTTCTGAATGCTGAGCTTTAAGCCAACTATTTCACTCTCCTCTTTCACTTTCATCAAGAGGCTTGTTAGTTTCTCTTCACTTTCTGCCATAAGGGTCGTGTCATCTGCATATCTGAGGTTATTGATATTTCTCCCGGCAATCTTGATTCCAGTTTGTGTTTCTTCTAGTCCAGCGTTTCTCATGATGTACTCTGCATATAAGTTAAATAAACAGGGTGACAATATACAGCCTTGATGTACTCCTTTTCCTATTTGGAACCAGTCTGTTGTTCCATGTTCAGGTCCAACTGTTGCTTCCTGACCTGCATACAGATTTCTCAAGAGGCAGGTAAGGTGGTCTGGTATTCCCATCTCTTTCAGAATTTTCCACAGTTTATTGTGATCCACACAGTCAAAGGCTTTGGCATAGTCAATAAAGCAGAAATAGATGTTTTTCTGGAACTCT
Organism: Bos mutus; assembly: GCF_027580195.1. NCBI lineage: Eukaryota > Metazoa > Chordata > Mammalia > Artiodactyla > Bovidae > Bos > Bos mutus. The sequence continues at coordinate 28,002,068 of NC_091623.1, forward strand.
CTTGCTTTTTCCATGATCCAGCGGATGTTGGCCATTTGATCTCTGGAAGTTCATGGTTCATGTATTGCTGAAGCCTGGCTTGGAGAATTTTGAGCATTACTTTACTAGCATGTGAGATGAGTGCAATTGTGTGGTAGTTTGAGCATTCTTTGGCATTGCCTTTCATTGGGATTGGAATGAAAACTGACCTTTTCCAGTCTTGTGGCCACTGTTGAGTTTTCAAAATTTGCTGGCATATTGAGTGCACCACTTTCACAGCATCATCTTTCAGGATTTGAAATAGCTCAACTGGAATTCCATCACCTCCCACTAGCTTTGTTCGTAGTGATGCTTTCTAAGGCCCATTTGACTTCACATTCCAGGATATCTGGCTCTAGGTCAGTGATCACACCATCGTGATTATCTGGGTCATGAAGATCTTTTTTGTACAGTTCTTCTGTGTATTCTTGCCACTTCTCATTAATATCTTCTGCTTCTGTTAGGTCCATACTATTTCTGTCCTTTATCAAGCCCATCTTTGCATGAAATATTCCCTTGGTATCTCTACTTTTCTTGAAGAGATCTCTAGTCTTTCCCATTCTGTTGTTTTCCTCTATTTCTTTGCATTGATTGCTGAGGAAGGCTTTCTTATCTCTTCTTGCTATTCGTTGGAACTCTGCATTCAGATGCTTATATCTTTCCTTTCTCCTTTGCTTTTCGCTTCTCTTCTTTTCACAGCTATTTGTAAGGCCTCCCCAGACAGCCATTTTGCTTTTTTGCATTTATTTTCCATGGGGATGATCTTGATCCCTGTTTCCTGTACAATGTCAGGAACCTCAGTCCATAGTTCATCAGGTACACTATCAGATCTAGGCTCTTAAATCTATTTCTCACTTCCACTGTATAATCATAAGGGATTTGATTTAGGTCATACCTGAATGGTCTAGTGGTTTTCCCTACTTTCTTCAATTTAAGTCTGAATTTGGCAATAAGGAGCTCATGATCTGAGCCACACTCAGCTCCTGGTCTTGTTTTGCTGAGTGTATAGAGCTTCTCCATCTTTGGCTGCAAAGAATATAATCAATCTGATTTCGATTTTGACCATCTGGTCATGTCCATGTGTAAAGTCTTCTCTTGTTTTGTTGGAAGAGGGTGTTTGCTATGACCAGTGCGTTCTCTTGGCAAAACTCTATTAGCCTTTGCCTGCTTCATTCTGTATTCCAAGGCCAAATATGCCGGTTACTCCAGCTGTTTCTTGACTTCCTACTTTTGCATTCCAGTCCCCTATAATGAAAAGGACATCTTTTTTGGGTGTTAGTCTAAAAGGTCTTGTAGGTCTTCATAGAACCGTTCAACTTCAGCTTCTTCAGCGTTACTGGTTGCGGCATAGACTTGGATTACTGTGATATTGAATGGTTTGCCTTGGAAACGAACAGAGATCATTCTGTCATTTTTGAGATTGCATCCAAGTACTGCATTTTGGACTCTTTTGTTGACCATGATGGCTACTCCATTTCTTCTGAGGGATTCTTGCCCACAGTAGTAGATATAATGGTCATCTTAGTTAAATTCACCCATTCCAGTCCATTTGAGTTCTCTGATTCCTAGAATGTCTACAGTCACTCTTGCCATCTCTTGTTTGATCACTTCCAATTTGCCTTGATTCTAGGACCTGACATTCCAGGTTCCTATGCAATATTGCTCTTTACAGCATCATACCTTGCTTCTATCACCAGTCACATTCACAGCTGGGTAATGTTTTTGCTTTGGCTCCATCCCTTCATTCTTTCTGGAGTTATTTCTCCACTGATCTCCATATTGCACCTACTGACCTGGGGAGTTCCTCATTCAGTATCCTATCATTTTGCCTTTTCATACTGTTCATGGGGTTCTGAAGGCAAGAATACTGAAGTGGTTTGCCATTCCCTTCTCCAGTGGACTACATTCTGTCAGATCTCTCCACCGTGACCCGCCCATCTTGGGTTGCCCCATGGGCATGTCTTAGTTTCATGAGTTAGACAAGGCTGTGGTCCTAGTGTGATTAGATTGACTAGTTTCCTGTAAGTATGGTTTCAGTGTGTCTGCCCTCTGATGCCCTCTTACAACACCTACCGTCTTACTTGGGTTTCTCTTACCTTGGGCATGGGGTATCTCTTCACAGCTGCTCCAGCAAAGCGCAGCCACTGCTCCTTGCCTTGGATGAGGGATATCTCCTCACCGCCGCCCTTCCAGACCTTCAACGTGGGATAGCTCCTCTAGGCCCTCCTGTGCCTGCGCAGCCACCGCTCCTTGGATGTGGGGTTGGTCCTCCCAGCCGCTGCCCCTGGACTTGGGCGTGGGGTTGCTCCTCCCGGCCACCACCATCCAGCCATCTCATCCTCTGTCATCCCCTTCTCCTCCTGCCCCCAATCCAGCCCAGCATCAGAGTCTTTCCCAATGAGTCAACTCTTTGCATGAGGTGGCCAAAGTACTGGTGTTTCAGCTTAGGCATCATTCCTTCCAAAGAACACCCAGGACTGATCTCCTTTAGAATGGACTGGTTGGATCTCCTTGCAGTCCAAGGGGCTCTCAAGAGTCTTCTCCAACACCATAGTTCAAAAGCATCAATTATTTGGCACTCAGCCTTCTTCACAGTCCAACTTTCACATCCATACATGACTACTGGAAAAACCATAGCCTTGACTAGGTGGAAGTTGTTTACTTGGAAGTTAATTTTATTTCAAGTTTTATATTTGGAAATTATTCATCTTTATTAGAAGGATAAAAAATAGTATTGATCTGAGAAGCCCTATCTATATGTGGACCTGATTTAGATGATGGGATTCTGGACTTTGAGCTGATTCTGTGATGGTATGAGAATTTTTTGCATGTGAGAGGGATGTGAATCAGTGGGGGCCAGAGGGAAAACTTTGGTAGGCGGCTTCTGAAAGAGTTCCCACTCTTCTCTGTCTGCTGGTATTCATGTGCTCCTGTGACCCTTCCTTTTGAGTGTAGGCTGGACCCAGTGGCTCTTGTAAAGAATAGAATATGAAAAAAACCAATTTCTAGGTTAGTTTACAGTAGACTATGATTTCTTTCTTGCTTACTCTCACTTCTAAATTATTGCAAGTTTACCGATGGTAATAGTTTTGCCATGTATTGCTCTTGTGCTGATATTTAGTGAAAGATGGAGCTTGACACTTGCTTTGGGCCCCACTCTCAAACAACAGGTGGGGAAGACTGGCCTCATCTGCCAGCTGTGTTTGGGGTCACAATTGGCTTCATCCTACATAGGCCTTGAATTCTCTCTTGTGGACCATCTTAATCAGAAACATACAAGAAAGAGAACTCTGGAAATGTAATTCAGCCTAGCTAAGTTGACATATTACAAGGAAATGGCAATCCACTCCAGTATTCATGCCTGGAAAATCCCATGGATGGAGAAGTCTGGTAGGCTACAGTCCATGGGGTCACAAGGAGTCAGACACCACTGAGCGACTTCACTTTCACTTTCAAAATTACTCAAGATACAATTTGATCATGAGTGATAGTATAAATGCATGATTTTTCAACTAATTCACCAATTTTCAAGGTAATGAATTATTTCCTTATCATCCCCTGAGGTTAACTAATTGTTTTTTAAATTAGCTTTTTATTTTAGAACAGTTTTAGATTTATAAATAACTTGTGACATTATTACGGAGTTCCTACATATCCGTTTAATTTCTCTCATTAATATTTTACACAGGCTTTTCTGATAGCTCAGTTGGTAACAGTATGGTATATTTGGTATAGTTAATGAATGAATATGCAGAATACATCATGAGAAACGCTGGGCTGGAAGAAGCACAAGCTGGAATCAAGATTGCCGGGAGAAATATCAATAACCTCAGATATGCAATGACACCACCCTTATGGCAGAAAGTGAAGAGGAACTAAAAAGCCTCTTGATGAAAGTGAAAGAGGACAGTGAAAAAGTTGGCTAAAAGCTCAACATTCAGAAAACGAAGATCATGGCATCTGGTCCCATCACTTCATGGCAAATAGATGGGGAAACAGTGGAAACAGTGTCAGACTTTATTTTTTTGGGCTCCAAAATCACTGCAGATGGTGACTGTAGCCATGAAATTAAAAGATGCGTACTCCTTGGAAGGAAGGTTATGACCAACCTAGATAGCATATTCAAAGGCAGAGACATTACTTTGCCAACAAAGATCCGTTTAGTCAAGGCTATGGTTTTTCCAGTAGTCATGTATGCATGTGAGAGTTGGACTGTGAAGAAAGCTGCTTTTGAACTGTGGTGTTGGAGAAGACTCTTGAGAGTCCCTTGAACTGCAAGGAGATCCAACCAGTCCATTCTAAAGGAGATCAGTCCTGGGATTTCTTTGGAAAGAATGATGCTAAAGCTGAAACTCCAGTACTTTGGCCACCTCATGCGAAGAGTTGACTCATTGGAAAAGACCAATGCTGGGATGGATAGGGGCAGGAGGAGAAGGGGATGACAGAGGATGAGATGGCTGGATGGCATCACCAACTCAATGGACATGAGTTTGAGTGAACTCCGGGAGTTGGTGATGGACAGTGAGGCCTGGTGTGCTGCAGTTCATGGGGTTGCAAAGAGTCGGACATGACTGAGCGACTGAACTGAACTGAATGAATGAATATTGACATATTAAATAAAGTACAAATTTTATTCATATTTCTTTTTGTTTGCTTTTCTATTTTTTTCTTGTTTCATGTCTCATTCAGGATACCACATATGTTTGGTCATAATGTTTTCTTAGGTTCCTCTTGTCTGTGACAGTTTCTAAGATTTCAATGACTTTTAACTATTTTTTTTTTAAGAGGAAATAACACATGTTTATTAATGTAGGACAAAACACAGTGTACTCAAAATTTTGTTACCTTGATTTATAACTTTCAAATATTTCAATGTATGGCTTATGAGCATCCATTTTTACTCTTGCAATAGTTTCCACAAATATCAGAGGCAAGTTTTTTCCATCTGCTGGCTCAATGACATGAGGCACCCCAAGTTGTCAGAAGCCAGTCTTAGCTGTGTTCCCTTTGGAAGTATTCTTTCCTGGGTCATAGAACTATCTGAATGCAATAAACCAAAGTTCACAAGAATAGGAAGCACAAGTTTACATTGTAAATAATTTCAGTTCTGAAATTATTTACAGTGTAGACTTTTAACTATTTTTAATGACCTTATTTTGAAATGTGCTGGCCAGATTTTTGTGAAATGCCCATTAGTTGCTAAGTCGCTTCAGTCATGTCCGACTCTGTGCGACCCCATAGACGGCAGCCCACCAGGCTCCCCCATCCCTGGGATTCTCCAGGCAAGAACACTGGAGTGGGTTGCCATTTCCTTCTCCAGTGCATGAAAGTGAAAGTGAAGTCGCTCAGTCGGGATTTGTAATGTATTTTTCTTATGATTAGTTTGGGTTATGTGTTTTGGGGAATAAGAGCACAGAAGTAAAGTGCCATTTTCATTAAATCATAATTGGGTACATATTATCTACATAGCATGCTAATAATGTGTCTGCTGTTGATGTGGACCTTGATATCTGGCTGAGGTATTGTTTCTTGAATTCCTCCATTGTAAAGTTACTCTCTCCTCCTCTTTCCGTGTTGTATTCCTTGGTAAGAAGTTACTATGTACAGTCAGTAATTGAGAGGGGAATTATGCTTCACCTCTTGGAGGTTGGAGTATCTACATAAATTATTTGGAATTCTGAATGTGTGATATGTTTATTCTTCCCCCACTTATTTATTTATTCAATCATTTACTTAGTTATAGAATCATGAATATTTATCTTATGCTTTGATTATAATGCAATACTACTTTATTGTTCCAATTGTTTCAGCTTTATTTCCAAATTGTTGGTCATTGGGACCGCAAGTTGACTCCTGTGTCCCTCTGACATCGCTGTGTGTGTATGTGTGTGAGAATATTTCCATACTCTTCTGGTACTACTGCAAGAAACTTTGGGCTCATCTTACGTAGTCTTGCTTGTGTTCTGGAACCAGCCATGACCTCCCAGCATCCCTGGTTCTTTTTATTGGAGAATGGTATTAGAAACCAGTATCTGTGGCTAGATGTACCATTACAACTCGGGTATCATTGCTTCTAAGCCCTGTCAGCTAATAGAGCAAAGATATACATGTGAATATACTAACCTGTGTTTGTACACATATCTATAAGAGATTTCTTTGTATTATCACTATATTTATATTAAACTAAATATCAGTTCATGATGATGTCTCAGACTGTAATCCATTACCACATGGCTGTTCTAGACCCCTCCTCTTGCTTATCTGTAACCTACCACTCTAACAATGAGATACCTGGTTTCTGCTTTTCACAATCCATATAGTTAATTGTTCTAATCAAGTACACATGCATAGGAGTATTAGTATTATTATCCTGTATCTTCTTGGGATATCACTCATCAACTGGAGCACAAATGCTTGCATACAATTTCTTTTGCTCCCAAGTTTTTAGACTCCACTCATTTTCAAAGCTATTTAGGTCAGCACTATCCTCTTGGCTTACTTCAGTGAAGTTGTTTCACATATTTGTAATATAAGTCAGTTCTTTTGTGAAGATTGACTCTGCTTGAATAGTTTAAATGGGTTTGACAAATGTTTAATGTCTTGTATTCATCATTTCAGTATCATGTAGAATGGTTTCACCTATTTAAACTTCTTCACCACTTGTATCTCTAGAAGCCATGATACTCTTATCATTTCTGTAGTTTTGTCTTTTTCATGTTGTCATATAAATAGAGTGATCTTTTCATACCAACTTCTTTCAGTGAGCCATACACATTTCAGGTTCACCAGTGATTTTTCATGGCTTACTGTTCATCTGTCTTTATCACTAAATAACATTTCATTGTATACATGTACCAGGACTTTTTATATAGATTCACTTATTGAAAAACATCTTGGTTGCTTAAAGTTTTGGGTGATTATCAATTAAACTGATATAAATATTTTTGCTTGAATGTGTTTTCAACTCAGTTGGAGAAAAACCTAGGGGTGTAATTGCTGGATTGTATAGTAATACTATGTTTAGCTTTTAAAAACTTAGACATATAATGTCTAACATAATGAGTTTATATTTGTAAAATGATCACCACAATAAGTCCAGTTAATATCTATCACCATACATAGTTAAAAATTTTTTTCTTGTGATGAAAACTTTTAAGATTTACTCTCTTAGCAACTTTCAAATACGCAAGTGCTATTAACCATAGTCACCATGCTGTGCATTACATCCCTATGATTTACTTATTTTATGGTTGAAAATTTGTACTTTTTAAAGTCCTTCACCCATTTTACCCTCCCCTTTATTGTACCCCTCCTGGCAACCATCAGTCTGTTTTCTGTATCCATGAGCTCTTTTTCGGTTTGTTGTAGATTTCACGTGTAAATGAGATTATACAGTATTTTTCTTTCTCTGTTCAACTTATTTCCTTTAGCATAATGTTTTCAAGGTCCATCCATGTTGCCCCAAATGGTGCAATTTCCTTCTTTTTCATGGCAGAATAATAATTATATATAAAAATATATGTAGCTTTTTGTCTGTTCATCCATTGATGCACATTAGATTGCTTCCTTATCTTGACTATTGTAAATTCTGAGCAAAGTGATTCTGTTGTACATACATATATATATATATATATATATATATATATATATATATACATACATACATACATACATCAGATCAGATCAGATCAGTCATTCAGTCGTCTCCGACTCTTTGCGACCCCATGAATCACAGCACGCCAGGCCTCCCTGTCCATCACCAACTCCCAGAGTTCACTCAGACTCACGTCCATCAGGTCAGTGATGCCATCCAGCCATCTCATCCTCTGTCGTCCCCTTCTCCTCTTGCCCCCAATCCCTCATAGCATCAGAGTCTTTTCCAATGAGTCAACTCTTCGCATGAGGGGGGCCAAAGTACTGGAGTTTCAGCTTTAGCATCAGTCCTTCCAAAGAAATCCCAGGGCTGATCTCCTTCAGAATGTACTGGTTGGATCTCCTTGCAGTCCAAGGGACTCTCAAGAGTCTGCTCCAATACCACAGTTCAAAAGCATCAATTCTTCGGCGCTCAGCCTTCTTCACAGTCCAACTCTCACATCTATACATGACCACAGGAAAAACCATAGCCTTGACTAGATGAACCTTTGTTGGCAAAGTAATGTCTCTGCTTTTGAATATGCTATCTAGGTTGGTTATAACTGTCAAGGAGTAAGCGTCTTTTAATTTCATGGCTGCAGTCACCATCTGCAGTGATTTTGGAGCCCAGAAAAATAAAGTCTGACACTGTTTCCACTGTTTCCCCATCTATTTGCCATGAAGTGATGGGACCAAATGCCATGATCTTCATTTTCTGAATGTTGAGCTTTAAGCCAACTTTTTCACTCTCCTCTTTCACTTTCATCAAGAGGCTTGTTAGTTCCTCTTCACTTTCTGCCATAAGGGTGGTGTCATCTGCATATCTGAGGTTATTGATATTTCTCCCGGCAATCTTGATTTCAGCCTGTGTTTCTTCTAGTCCAGTGTTTCTCATGATGTACTCTGCATATAAGGTAAATAAATAAATAAATATATATATATATATTTTCCCACTTCATCATAGGCTGTTGAATTTACTTCCCTGTTCTATACAGTAGGCCCTTGTTGTTTATCCATTCTATACACAATAGTTTGCATCTGCTAACCCCACACTCCTACTCCTTCCCTCCCTCACCCCCTAAACCATGACATTTTTAATGACAGCCTATACAGGAGCATGATTTGAATTACTGACTTTCAAGTCCATAGTAGAGTAAAATGGCATTTTATATAAATGTTCCCAACTATTTTATAACAGGGCATTCTAGGATAATTTCTACCTTCATAGACAATTCTCTTAGAATTAATTTATTGGAATTTTTAATAAAATTTTATTTTTTCTAAATAATTTTTATTGGTTAGCATAACATTTCTTACTCATAAGCTTCAAAAACATTTTAGATAGAAAATACGGAGCATAACATGTTGACATGAAAAAAGAAAAGGACGTTTCTAGTTTCCATTGTGTCATGTGGGTGACCTTTTGAATCTGAGCTTGAACAAATTGGCAATGACAGCTTTGAATTTTCACTGGTCTCTCCTGAAAAAATTATTGCAAATTGTATCTTAGCAGAAGTGTTTTTTTAAAAATAATGAATTATTCATGAAAAACCGTTTTATCTCATAGTACACCTGCTGGGAAGGTTTTGCATTGCCTATTAGAGTCTATGCAAAGCTGTGCAATTAAACCTTCAAAACCAGATTCATTTTGCTTTGCTAATGCCGCATAAAGCATCAAAGGAAGGGTAATGACAAACACGTATTTGTATTCATAGAACATTAAAAAATAATTAGTACTTGAAAAGGTCATAGAAAAGATTAAAGAATGACTTGCTGTGGTATTTAACTAGAGGTTGAGGTGGTGAGGGACACATCTCTTTCTCTTTTTTATTTTTTGAGTAATGCTCTTGTCCATTGCATTTGTACTCTTAATACTGTTTAGAATAGTTTATATGCACAACTTTTACAGTGATTGCACTGATAATAGCCTATAGCATCAATCATAGAAGACAGGCTCTCACACTGTCTGTTTATGAGATGTCTGGTTCTAACGGGTATTGCATTATTTGACCAAAAAGGTAGAAGTGGGATTTCATGGCCAGGAGTTTAAAAACTGAACAACTTTAAGGACTCCAGTATCCTCAAAAGACCTTAGTTTAAAGATCAAAGCAGTTAAATACAGGTGAAATTCTACTATAAAATATGTTCCTGCAAAAATTCTCATTCATAAATATATTTCTATTTTCCAGTGGGTAATATGTCGATTCAAAACCTTACATGTTTCTTTTATCTATTGGACATGTGTAGCAAATTATTTCTCTGGTGTCTGTCCATATAATAGTTATATTTTAATACACGGGCTTCTGTTTTATTTACATTATAGATCTTCATTCATCAATTCTTTATTCATTTTTAATCATTCCTTCATTTATTCAATAGTAATTATGAATAATGAAGTGGATCTCTACCTTTAAGAGGTTCAGTGTTAGTAGAAAAGATACATATGTAAATTTAGAGTTACATTGCATTTGGATAAGTGCTATGATAGATTTATGCCCAGAGTGCTTTGGAATCTTAAATGTGAGACACTTAACAAAGCCAGGTTTCAGAGGATTGTCAGTAAAGACTCTCCAGGGAAAGCTTCACTGGAGGGTGTCTTGAAAAAATAAGTTAGGTACATGATAAGGAGAAGGGGGTTATGACAAGGAGAAGGGGGGTATTTTAATATGCATAAAGGCAGGAAGCAACATGTCATATTCAGGAAACTGCTTGCAGCATGCCAGTGGGGTTATGGTGGGAAATATGATCACAGGTCAGATTATATAGACCCTGGTACATGTGAACTCTTGTCTTTGATGCGCTGGTCAGCCATTGAAGGACTTTAAGCTGGCAGATCATGATGAGAATTGTAATCTTAAAAGGTCATTCTAGAGTCAGTCAGTTAGATTGGAGGAGAGATTTAAAGTAGGAAATTATTATAGTAATCAAAATTGGATATCATAATTCCCCAAATCAGATCAACAGCAGGAAGGAAAATGAGGAGGGGACAGATTTGAAACTTATTTGGAAGCAGAACTAACAGGACATAATGACAAATTGGATTTATGAGATAAAGGGTCTTAGAATGACGTACAACTGTTTAGCAAGGTGGACAGTAATTTCAAGATGAGATATACAGAAGGAGGAATATACAATAGCTTTTTTTGGTAAAGCAGTTGGGTTGTACCATAAAATAACAGTGAAATCATCAACAAATAAGAGTGGAAAGAATGTTGCATTTTGAAAAGAACTGGAAAATTTTCCTAGCTCTTGAAAAACCTGAATGCATGAATTTGTACCCCATTTAAATGCTCTGGACCTGAATTTACCTTCAACAGCAAAAAAAAAAGGGGGATGAGGATTAAAGTTATGTGGTATCTAGAAATATTTCAGTACTAAAATTTTGTTTATGGAAAATTTTCATATCAATAGTCTCAATTAAATACATCTTTTTTCCAAAATAACCATCTAGGAAGCAGCGAGACATGAAAATTTTAGGAACCAAGAGGAAAAGGCAAGGGAGTGTGTGCCTCTCTGTATCTTAGTCTTTTCTGTTAGTGTTTTTAATCAATTTTTTAAACTTACCAATACACTATAGAAAAAAATGATTTCATTTTTAACTTTTAAGAATGCAATGTTATAATGGTGATTAATTTTACCCAATTTTAATTAACAATAAATTAAGGAATCTAGAAATAAGAACTAGACAAATTTTTAAATATAATACTTAAAGAAAAGTTAAAATTTCTCTAGTTATATACCTTTAATAAACTTTTAGAGAAATCAGGTCCAAATGTTAATATAAGAAGCATGATGTCTTAATATTTAAATAAAAGTATATTTTACTATTCTTTGGGCTTCCTTGATGGTTCAGATGGTAAAGAATCTGCCTATAAATCAGGAGACCTGGGTTCAGTCCCTGGGACAGGAAGATGTGCTGGAGAAGGGAATGGCAACCCACTCCAGTATTCTTGCCTGGAGAATTCCATGGACAGAGGAGCCTGGTGGGCTGCCGTCCATGGGGTGGCAAAGAGTCAGACAGGACTGAGTGACTTACATATTTTATCACTTCCCATTAATGAATACTTAGATTTACCCCCCACCCCCAGCCCCCCCTGCCCCATGCCTGGGCAAACTTTTTTGACCATCCCATCCCTTCCATTCTTTTTTGATATCAATGTGCCTTACATTCTGGTTTAACACATCATCAATTGCTTTAGGCTTTCTTGGCTACTGCTCTTACTAGGTTATGGGTTTTCCTGATGGCTCAGGCTGTAAAAGCGTCCGCCAACAATGAGGGAGACACGGGTTTGATCCCTGGGTCGGGAAGACCCCTGGAGCAGGAAGTGATAATCCACTCCAGTACTCTTGCCTGGAAAATCCCATGGACGGAGGAGCCTGGTAGGCTACAGTCCATGGAGTCGCCAAGAGTGGGACAAGACTGAGCAACTTCATTTTCACTTGAACCAGCTACTTTGTCTTCTTTCATCTCTATTACCTAACTGTGGCTCAGATCATGAACTCCTTATTGCCAAATTCGGAATTAAATTGGAGAAAGTAGGACCATTCAGGTATGACCTAAATCAAATCCCTTATGATTATACGGAGGAAGTGAGAAATAGATTTAAGGGACTAGATCTGATAGATAGAATGCCTGATGAACTATGGAATGAGGTTCATGACATTGTACAGGAGACAGGGATCAAGACCATCCCCATGGAAAAGAAATGCAAAAAAGCAAAACGGCTGTCTGGGGAGGACTTACAAATAGCTATGAAAAGAAGAGAAGTGAAAAGCAAAGGAGAAAAGGAAAAATATAAGCATCTGAATGCAGAGTTCCAAAGAATAGCAAGGAGAGATAAGAAAGCCTTCCTCAGCGACTAATGCAAAGAAATAGAGGAAAACAACAGAATGGGAAAGACTAGAGATCTCTTCAAGAAAAGTAGAGATACCAAGGGAATATTTCATGCAAAGATGGGCTCAATAAAGGACAGAAATGGTATGGACATAACAGAAGCAGAAGATATTAAGAAGAGGTGGCAAGAATACACAGAAGAACTGTACAAAAAAGATCTTCACAACCCAGATAATCACGATGATGTGATCACTGACCTAGAGCCAGACATCCTGGAATGTGAGGTCAAGTGGGCCTTAGAAAGAATCACTACAAACAAAGCTAGTGGAGGTGATGGAATTCCAGTTGAGTTTTTTCAAATCCTGAAAGATGATGCTGTGAAAGTGCTGCACTCAATATGCCAGAAAATTTGGAAGGCTGAGCAGTGGCTACAGGACTGGAAAAAGTCAGTTTTCATTCCAACCCCAAAGAAAGGCAATGCCAAAGAATGCTCAAATTACAGCACAATTGCACTCATCTCACAGGCTAGTAAAGTAATGCTCAAAATTCTCCAAGCCAGGCTTCAGCAATATGAGAACTGTAAAGTTCCAGATGTTCAGGCTGGTTTTAGAAAAGACAGAGGAACCAGAGATCAAATTGGGAACATCCACTGGATCATCAAAAAAGCAAGAGAATTCCAGAAAAACATATATTTCTGCTTTCTTGACTATGCCAAAGCCTTTGACTGTGTGGATCACAATCAACTGTGGAAAATTCTGAAAGAGATGGGAATACCAGACCACCTGAACTGCCTCTTGAGAAACCTATATGCAGGTCAGGAAGCAACAGTTAAAACCGGACATGGAACAACAGACAGGCTCCAAATAGGAAAAGAAGTACGTCAAGGCTGCATATTGTCACCCTGCTTGTTTAACTTATATGCAGAGTACATCATGAGAAACACTGGACTGGAAGAAACACAAGCTGGAATCAAGATTGCCGGGAGAAATATCAATAACCTCAGATATGCAGATGACACCACCCTTATGGCAGAAAGTGAAGAGGAACTAACAAGCCTCTTGATGAAAGTGAAAGAGGAGAGTGAAAAAGTTGGCTTAAAACTCAACATTCAGAAAACGAAGATCATGGCATCCAGTCCCCTCACTTCACGGCAAATAGATGGGGAAACAGTGGAAACAGTGTCAGACTTTATTTTTCTGGGCTCCAAAATCACTGCAGATGGTGACTTCAGCCATGAAATTAAAAGACACTTATTCCTTGGAAGGGAAGTTATGACCAACCTAGGTAGCATATTGAAAAGCAGAGACATTACTTTGCCAACAAAGGTCCGTCTAGTCAAGGCTATGGTTTTTCCTGTGGTCATGTATGGATGTGAGAGTTGGACTGTGAAGAAGGCTGAGCACCGAAGAATTGATGGTTTTGAACTGTGGTGTTGGAGAGACTCTTGAGAGTCCCTTGGACTCCAACGAGATCCAACCAGTCCATTCTGAAGGAGATCAGCCTTGGGATTTCTTTGGAAGGACTGATGCTAAAGCTGAAACTCCAGTACTTTGGCCACCTCATACAAAGAGTTGACTCACTGGAAAAGACTCTGATGCTGGGAAGGATTCAGGGCAGGAGGAGAAGGGGATGACAGTGGATGAGATGCCTGGATGGCATCACCTACTCAGTGGACATGAGTTTGAGTAAACTCCACGTAATGGTGATGGACAGGGAGGCCTGGTGTGCATTGATTCATGGGGTTGCAGGAGTTGGACATGACTGAGTGACTGAACTGAACTGAAAGCCTAGTATCTTATTGGCATAGAGCAAGTGCTCACTAAGTACTGGCTGAGTGAGTGAATAAATAAGCTTATGAATGGATTTTCCTAAAACGATTCCGTGCCTATGTTCTTATTTCAACTCCTTTGGCAAAGATTCTTCAACAATCCTAGCAAGGCTACTTAGGATGATGGTGAAATGGTGTGACCAACAGTTCAGTTCAGTCGCTCAGTCGTGTCCAACTCTGAGTGACCCCATGATCTTTTTTTTGTACAGTTCTTTTGTGTATTCTTGCCACATCTTCTTAATATCTTCTGCTTCTGTTAGGTCCATACCATTTCTGTCCTTTATAGAGTCCATCTTATGAAATGTTCGCTTGGTATCCCTAATTTTCTTGAATAGATCACTAGTCTTTCTAGTCTTTCCCATTCTGTTCAGATCAGATTAGATCAGTCGCTCAGTTGTGTCTGACTCTTTGCGACCCCATGAATCGCAGCACACCAGCCTCCCTGTCCATCACCAACTCCTGGAGTTCACTCAGACTCACGTCCATTGAGTCAGTGATGCCATCCAGTCATCTCATTCTCTGTCATCCCCTTCTCATCTTGCCCCCAATCCCTCCCAGCATCAGAGTCTTTTCCAATGAGTCAACCCTTTGCATGAGGTGGCCAAAGTACTGGAGTTTCAGCTTTAGCATCATTCCTTCCAAAGAAATCCCAGGGCTGATCTCCTTCAGAATGGACTGGTTGGATCTCCTTGCAGTCCAAGGGACTCTCAAGAGTCTTCTCCAACACCACAGTTCAAAAGCATCAATTCTTCGGTGCTCAGCCTTCTTCAAAGTCCAACTCTCACATCCATAAATGACCACAGGAAAAACCATAGCCTTGACTAGACGAACCTTTGTTGGCAAAGTAATGTCTCTGCTTTTGAATATGCTACCTAGGTTGGTCATAACTTTTCTTCCAAGGAGTAAGCGTCTTTTAATTTCATGGCTGCAGTCACCATCTGCAGTGATTGTGGAGCCCAGAAAAATAAAGTCTGACACTGTTTCCACTGTTTTCCCATCTGTTTCCCATGAAGTGATGGGACCGGATGCCATGATCTTGGTTTTCTGAATGTTGAGCTTTAAGCCAACTTTTTCACTCTCCACTGTCACTTTCATCAAGGGGCTTGTTAGTTCCTCTTCACTTTCTGCCATAAGGTTGGTGTCATCTGAACATCTGAGGTTATTGATATTTCTCCCGGCAATCTTGATTCCAGCTGTGTTTCTTCCAGTCCAGCGTTTCTCATGATGGACTCTGCATGTAAGTTAAATAAGCAGGGTGACAATATACAGCCTTGACGAACTCCTTTTCCTATTTGGAACCCGTCTGTTGTTCCATGTCCAGTTCTAACTGTTGCTTCCTGACCTGCATACAGATTTCTCAAGAGGCAGGTCAGGTGGTCTGGTATTCCCATCTCTTTCAGAATTTTCCACAGTTGATTGTGATCCACAAAGTCAAAGGCTTTGGCATAGTCAATAAAGCAGAAATAGATGCTTTTCTGGAACTCTCTTGCATTTTCCATGATCCAGTGGATGTTGGCAATTTGATCTCTGGTTCCTCTGCCTTTTCTAAAACCAGCTTGAACATCATGAAGTTCACGGTTCACATATTACTGAAGCCTGGCTTGAATTTTGAGCATTACTTTACTAGCGTGTGAGATGAGTACAATTGTGTGGTAGTTTGAGCATTCTTTGGCATTGCCTTTCTTTGGGATTGGAATGAAAACTGACCTTTTCCAGTCCTGTGGCCACTGCTAAGTTTTCCAAGTTTGCTGGCATATTGAGTGCAGCACTTTCACAGCATCATCTTTCAGGATTTGGAATAGCTCCACTGGAATTCCATCACCTCCACTAGCTTTGTTCATAGTGATGCTTTCTAAGGCCCACTTGACTTCACATTCCAGGATGTCTGGCTCTAGGGCAGTGATCACACCATCGTGATTATCTGGGTCGTGAAGAGGATGAGATGGATGGATAGCATCACTGACTCGATGGACATGAATCTGAGTGAACTCCAGGAGTTGGTGATGGACAGGGAGGCCTGGCGTGCTGCGATTTTATGGGGTCGCAAAGAGTCATACAGGACTGAGCGACTGATCTGATCTGATCTGATCTGTGTATTCTTGCCACCTCTTCCTAATATCTTCTGCTTCTGTTAGGTCCATACCATTTCTGTCCTTTATCGAGCCCATCTTTGCATGAAATGTTCCTTTGGTATCTCTGATTTTCTTGAAGAGATCTCTAGTCTTTCCCATTCTGTTGTTTTCCTCTATTTCTTTTCATTGATCGCTGAGGAAGGCTTTCTTATCTCTTCTTGCTATTCTTTGGAACTCTGCATTCAGATGTTTATATCTTTCCCTTTCTCCTTTGCTTTTCGCTTCTCTTCTTTTCACAGCTATTTGTAAGGCCTCCCCAGACAGCCATTTTGCTTCTTTGCATTTCTTTTCCATGGGGATGGTCTTGATCCCTGTCTCCTGTACAATATCACGAACCTCCATCCATAGTTCATCAGGCACTGTATCTATCAGATCTAGGCCCTTATATCTATTTCTCACTTTCACTGTATAATCATAAGGGATCTGATTTAGGTCATACCTGAATGGTCTAGTGGTTTTCCCTACTTTCTTCAATTTCAGTCTGAATTTGGCAATAAGGAGTTCATGGTCTGAGCCACAGTCAGCTCCTGGTCTTGTTTTTGCTGACTGTATAGCGCTTCTCCATCTTTGGCTGCAAAGAATATAATCAGTCTGATATCGGTGTTGACCATCTGGTGATGTCCATGTATAGAGTCTTCTCTTGTGTTGTTGGAAGAGGGTGTTTGTTATGACCAGTGCATTTTCTTGGCAAAACTCTATTAGTCTTTGCCCTGCTTCATTCTGTATTCCAAGGTCAAATTTGCCTGTTACTTCAGGTGTTTCTTGACTTCCTACTTTTGCATTCCAGTCCCCTATAATGAAAAGGACATTTTTTTTGGGTGTTAGTTCTAAAAGGTCTTGTAGGTCTTCACAGAACCGTTCAACTTCAGCTTCTTCAGCGTTACTGGTTGCGGCATAGACTTGGATTACCATGATATTGAATGGTTTGCCTTGGAAACGAACAGAGATCATTCTGTCGTTTTTGAGATTGCATTCAAGTACTGCATTTTGGACTCTTTTGTTGAGCATGATGGCTACTCCGTTTCTTCTGAGGGATTCCTGCCCGCAATAGTAGATATAATGGTCATCTGAGTTAAATTCACCCATTCCAGTCCATTTGAGTTCTCTGGTTCCTAGAATGTCGACATTCACTCTTGCCATCTCTTGTTTGACCACTTCCAATTTGCCTTGATTCATGGACCTGACATTCCAGGTTCCTATGCAATATTGCTCTTTACAGCATCAGACCTTGCTTCTATCACCAGTCACATTCACAGCTGGGTAATGTTTTTGCTTTGGCTCCATCCCTTCATTCTTTCTGGAGTTATTTCTCCATTGATCTGCAGTAGCATATTGGGCACCTACTGACCTGGGGAGTTTCTCTTTCAGTATCCTATCATTTTGCCTTTTCATACTGTTCATGTCCCATTTCCCATTCTGTTGCTTTCCTCTATTTCTTTGCATTGATCTCTGAGAAAGGTTTTCTTATCTCTCCTTGCTATTCTTTGGAACTGTGCATTCAGATGCTTATATTTTTGCTTTTCTCCTTTGCTTTTCGCTTCTCTTCTTTTCACAGCCTTTTGTAAGGCCTCCCCAGACAGCCATTTGCTTTTTTGCATTTCTTTTCCATGGGGATGGTCTTGATATCTGTCTCCTCTACAATGTCACGAACCTCTGTCCATAGTTCATTAGGCACTCTGTCTATCAGATCTAGTCCCTTAAATCTATTTCTCACTTCTACTGTATAATAATAAGGGATTTGATTTAGGTCATACTGAATGGTCTAGTGGTTTTCTCCACTTTCTTCAATTTAAGTCTTAATTTAGCAATAAGGAGTCATGATCTGAGCCACAGTCAGCTCCCAGTCTTGTTTTTGCTGACTGTATAGAGCTTGTCCATCTTGGCTGCAAAGAATATAATTAATCTGATTTCGGTGTTGACCATCTGGTGATTTCCACGTATAGAGTCTTCTCTTGTGTTGTTGGAAGAGGGTGTTTGATATGACCAGTGCGTTCTCTTGGCAAAACTCTATTAGCCTTTGCCCTGCTTCATTCCGTATTCCAAGGCCAAATTTGCCTGTTACTCCAGGTGTTTCTTGACTTCCTACTTTTGCATTCCAGTCCCCTATAATGAAAAGGAAGTCTTTTTTGGGTGTTAATTCTAAAAGGTCTTGTAGGTCTTCATAGAACCATTCAAATTCAGCTTCTTCAGCGTTACTGGTTGGGGCATAGGCTTAGATTACCATGATATTGAATGATTTGGCTTGAAAATGAACAGAGATCATTCTGTCGTTTTTGAGATTGCATCCAAGTACTGCATTTGGACTCTTTTGTTGACCATGATGGCTACTCCATTTCTTCTGAGGGATTCTTGCCCACAGTAGTAGATATAATGGTCATCTGAGTTAAATTCACCCATTCCAATCCATTTTAGTTCACTGATTTCTAGAATGTCGACGTTCACTCTTACCATCTCCTGTTTGACCACTTCCAATTTGCTTTGATTCATGGACCTAAGATTTCAGGTTACTATGCAATATAGCATAGACCTTGCTTTTATCACCAGTCACATCCACAACTGAGTATTGTTTTTGCTTTGGCTCCATCCCTTCATTCTTTCTGGAGTTATTTCTCTACTGGTCTCCAGTAGCATACTGGGCACTTACCAACATGGCAAGTTCATCTTTCAGTGTCCTATCATTTTGCCTTTTCATACTGTTCATGGGGTTCTCAAGACAAGAGCACCATCTTTATATTGATTACATTTATCGCTTCCTTTTCCTCAGTTCCAGATGACTAGGAATTTTGATTCTGTCAGTAAATTTCTCTTTTGAGAGAGCGAATCAGATTGATTTAAGTTAATCTTTGTAAAGCAGGTAATATTACTGACTTGTTACATACCCACAATGGCAGATTCTTATTTTATTTCTGAGGTTCACAATAGATTATAAGCATATACAGTATCAAATTTTAGATTGATATTCTCCTCTAGTTCTTGGTAACTGAAAGCTTCAGTGTTGTAATTTAATATCAAGATTTAGGTACATAAGGCATATCAATAAATGTGTTGTTAACTAGAGTGAATAATTCTGTCTCTTGCCATTTTAGTATTATTACCACTCTGCTATTTAAGAGCAGAACTTATTAACTTATCACTCTCATTTCAATAATCACAGTAGCTTCCCCACTGAATCCACGGTTTCTTGTCTTATCTATAGGAAATCTGTTCTTCCTAACTACCAGCGTTATCTGAGCCTAGACAAGATGCAGCAGTATACGCAGAGTATTTCTGCTTAAAAATATTCCTCTTATAGGGTCTTATCAAATAAAGTTGAGATTCCTTAGCTTGGTACAAAGGAGATCAGGTCTAGACTAGGATTGAAACCCAGCTTACCTGTAAAACCTGTTCTACTATTGTATATTGTAAAATCAGTCAAATTAGAGAAAATCTCTGAATGACTTAAATATAGGCAACGCTTCACTTGTGGTATTCTTTTTACTTTAGTTTGGCAATTTTTCTTTTCTACTATTAAAATGCAAATCCTAGTTCAGCACCATAGTATACTGAAAAATATTTTTTTGGCTGATTTGCTGATTTATCTATTAAACTTCTCTTGTTCCTTCAGTAAAATGTATCATCTCCTCATTGGTATATTCATGATACTTGAATATCTATGATAAAGTAACCATTCTGTTACAATAAAAATAATTATACACACTTAACTTTTTTGCTAGGCTTTAAGCTCTCTGGGAGTTGACCTCTGTCTTGATGACTTTTGGGTGCACAATAGCATTAAGAGTGGAAATATACATATAGTTCCTGTGGCCAGGGCAAAGCCTATTGGGCTACCTTTTGTAATGTGAGATTTAAATTTCAGAAAATATTGTTGTTTGTTTTTCTATGGGCCTGGCTTATGCAATTCAGTTTGGTACAATTCATAGTGCCCAAACTCACTAGAGAAGGTTTTATCAGTTATAGAGCTAGCTTATTAATTTGTATGGAGATATACTTATGACCTATATCTGGGGCATCACTTCGAGATATGAGGGATTTGAGATAGCTTGAGGGAATATTTGTATGCAGGTCAGGAAGCAACATGGAACAACAGACTGGTTCCAAATAGGAAAAGGAGTACGTCAAGGCTGTATATTGTCACCCTGCTTATTTAACTTACATGCAGAGTACATCATGAGAAACGCTGGACTGGAAGAAACACAAACTGGAATCAAGATTGCTGGGAGAAATATCAATAACCTCAGATATGCAGATGACACCACCCTTATGGCAGAAAGTGAAGAGGAACTAAAAAGCCTCTTGATGAAAATGAAAGTGGAGAGTGAAAAAGTTGGCTTAAAGCTCAACATTCAGAAAACGAAGATCATGGCATCCGGTCCCATCACTTCATGGGAAATAGATGGGGAAACAGTGGAAACAGTGTAATACTTTATTTTTCTGGGCTCCAAAATCACTGCAGATGGTGACTGCAGCCATGAAATTAAAAGATGCTTACTCTTTGGAAGGAAAGTTATGACCAACCTAGGTAGCATATTCAAAAGCAGAGACATTACTTTGCCAACAAAGGTTTGTCTAGTTAAGGCTATGGTTTTTCCTGTGGTCATGTATGGATGTAAGAGTTGGACTGTGAAGAAGGCTGAGCGCCGAAGAATTGATGCTTTTGAACTGTTGGAGAAGACTCTTGAGAGTCCCTTGGACTGCAAGGAGATCCAACCAGTCCATTCTGAAGGAGATCAGCCCTGGGATTTCTTTGGAAGGAATGATGCTAAAGCTGAAACTCCAGTACTTTGGCCACCTCATGCGAAGAGTTGACTCATTGGAAAAGACTCTGATGCTGGGAAGGATTAGGGGCAGGAGGAGAAGGGAATGACAGAGGATGAGATGGCTGGATGGTATCACTGACTCGATGGACGTGAGTCTGGGTGAACTTCGGGAGTTGGTGATGGACAGGGAGGCCTGGCGTGCTGCGATTCATGGGGTCGCAAAGAGTCAGACACGACTGAGCGACTGAACTGAACTGAACTGAGGGAGTATTTCATTCAGCCTATGGGAAAGCATGAACAAGTGATTTACTCTGGTCTCCAATATAGCTATCTAGTGGCTGAACAGTTTTTTCCCCAGAAGCAAGGTCTATATCCCTTGTTATTATATGGACCATGATAGACATAAACTTTTCTTCTTTGTTCACATTGTGTTATTTTTTCTAGTTTTTAAAGTTCTTTTATTTTGATAAGATAATAAGTACCTCAGACATGTTAGGGTAAAATTAGTAGCTGCTTCTTTCTCTTTTTATATTAGTGAATTGATTTGTGTTGGAGTTGAGGGGCTAAACTCTTCCTGGAGATCTGGGGTCCCTGTTGTGTCATTTGCAAATATATTCTCAGAAAATAAAAATTTGTTGCTTCTGGGGATGACTACATTCATCTGTTTCATATTGGATCTTCTTTTCCATCTCAGAACATTATCCCTGATTCTTGACTGTACATACCTTCTGTGAGGCTTTTAGACAATGGGTTCCTTTTCATATCCTCATGGCTTATGGCCCGTGAATTATGTCTTGTACACCGTGGTTATTTGAGTCATAAATATACTACTACTAGTTGGTTTATATTTTGAAACAAGGAAATAATTACATATATTTAAAAATATAAAAACAAAATGTGTTTGTATAAAGTTCAAACTAACTTTATATGATTTTTTTCTTAAAGGAGAAGGAGCTCTAGGGCAGATCCAAGAATATCTTTGAGCACTTTTCTTTTTTGCTGTGTGTTGTTGTTGTTCAGTTGGTAAGTCATGTCTGACTCTTTGCAACACTGTGAACTGCAGCGTGCCAGGCTTCCCTGTCCTTTATATCTCCCTGAGTTTGCTCAAACTCATGCCCATTGAGTCAGTGATGCCATCCAACCATCTCGTCCTCTGTCACCTCCTTCTCCTCTTGCCTTCAATCTCTCCCAGCATCAGGATCTTTTCCAAAAAGTCAACTCTTCACATCAGGTGGCAGTTTAATACAAAATTCTGACTGTTGAAAGATTTCTTTAACCTTCTCCTACTGAATTAGGAGACCAAGGTTCGATCCCTGGATAAGCAAGATCTCCTGGAATAAAAAAAGGCAACCCATTCCAGTATTCTTGCCTAGAGAATCCCATGGACAGAGGAGCCTGTCAGGCTACAGTCCACTAGGTTGCAGAGTCAAACATGACTGAGTGACTAACACTCATTCACTGAATTAGTTGGCATGAAATTAGAAGATGCTTGTTCCTTGGAAGGAAAGCTATGACAAACCTAGACAGTGTATTAAAAAGGAGAGACATCACTTTGCCACCAAAGATCTGTATAGTCGAAGCTATGGTTTTTCCAGTAGTCATGTACGGATGAAAGAGTTGGACCATGAAGAAAGCTGAGCACCAGAGCATTGATGCTTTCATCTTGTGGTGCTGGAGAAGACTCTTGAGAGTCCCTTAAACAGTAAGGAGATCAAACCAGTCAATTTTAAAGGAAATCAGTCCTGAATATTCATTGGAAGGACTGATGCTGAAGCTGAAGCAGCTCCAATACTTTGGCCATCTAATATGAAGAGCTGGCTCACTGGAAAAGACCCTGATGTTGGGAAAGATTGAGGGCAGGAGAAGGAAATGACAGAGGATGAGATGTTTGGATGGCATCACCGACTCAATAGACATGAATCTGAGCAAACTCCAGGAGTCAGTGAAGGATAGAGGAGCCTGGCGTGCTACAGTCCTTGGGGTCACAAAGAGTTGGCATGACTTAGCAACTGAACAACAGCAACAAAAACTGAATCAGTATGAATTTGTTTTGCTTATTTGTAACGTCCTTATTGTATGCACTTATTATACTTTCGAGCTTTTTAAAACTCTGTTAAAGGATTTTTGAAGTTGAAAACAGCCTTTTTCTTTTATAGCTTTAAAAGGATATAAGTATTGCTGATTTGCTTGAAACTAGTTAGCATATAATAAGTAGGACTTCATTTTTACTTGTAGCTTTATCAGAAATATCAGCAGTAACTTATAAAACAAAACTGAGAAACTGCCTTGAAGCATTTAATAATATATCCACATTATAAAGCACAGCCTAATGAAAGAACAACAAACAAACAAACTTACATTCCCATCTGTTAAAACCTCAAGTTTATTTACATATAATGAAAGAAAAACATCCTGTCTTACTTGACACATGTCATAGTTATATGTTGATTCATTCAGAATGGACAACATTTCTGAGGCTTAGACTCTTGATAGAGAATGCTCTTCTGCTCCCCTTAATAAGAAACCACAAGCTGCAATTCTAAAGGACCCAGAATTGTCATGGCAGGCATGGAACAACAGATGGTCCCTTAGGCGGACTAATCCTATGTTATTTAATACCAAAAGCAAAACTGTCAACTGTTTCAGGGAAAGCATAGAGCCCGGAACCAAAGAATTGATGAGTAAACATGGAAGAAATTGATTTGGAAATATTTAGTTTGAAATGTATTTTAATTTTTCAGTCTAAACACACATTGTTACTGATTTGGAATCCTAAACCGCTGTTTGGATTTAAAAAGTAAGTTCTTTGAAAACTTCTGGGAAGAAAATTCTCAGGAGATCTTTTACTAACAATTTTTAAATGAACCAAAACAATTATAATAGATTCCTTTGGGTTATTGAATATTAGAGTGTATGAGTAACAGGTCAAAAGAAGCAACCTCTTCAGAAATGTAATAAATGCACCTGAAACCTGTGGCATTTTTGGAGTTTGCATATATATAGTACACATAGTAGGTTTGAATATATATGTAGTAGGCTCATCCTGGACCTTCTCTCAGGGAGTTTAGTTGCATATTTAAGAGGGGAATCACATCATACACATAATGTTATGGTGAGCTTCCACTATGAAATACTTTTGTTCTGCACAAACTGGAGTTCTGCTTTTCATTAAGACTTCCTAATCACAAAATTTAAAATAAAAGGAATACATGTTCCTTGTAGAAAATACAAGAGCTATTTATATCTTCCAGTGTCTTCCAATCCTACTCCCCAGAAGTCATTACTATTGCCAGTAATATGAATAGAGGGCGATCTATATAGTTTGAGAATCATCAGCATTTACGTATCAGATGAAACTATAGGTGTGATTGAAATCACCCACATGAAATATAAGAAGAGTATAAAGGCCTAGGCTAAAGGGAGGATGCACTGTTACAGAGGTGTAGGTGAAGGAGATGGAACCTAGAAAAACACTGCTGAAGAGTGGCCTGAACAGGAGGTTGAAAAATCAGTAAATAGTTGGATTCATGTAAATCAAGGATGAAGAGAGTTTCAAGCAATGGTTTACTGATGTCAGATATGACAGAAGTGCAAAACTGTGTATAGTCAGCAACAATTCAATTTAATTTGGAAACTAGGAGGTCATTAGGAAGAAATGCTATTGGAAATGGATTGGAAGCAGATGGTCATGGGTTGGGAATGGAAAAAACAGAGAAAGCTACTAGTAGAATGATCTGAGAATCTTGACTGTAGAAAGTAAGAGGAACGGAGGGCAGATGGAAGTCAAGGATAAGTTTTGTAGGATGTTAGAGACTTGCACCCCACTCCAGTACTCTTGCCTGGCAAATCCCATGGACAGAGGAGCCTGCTAGACTGCAGTCCATGGGGTCACGAAGAGTTGGACATGACTGAGCGACTTCCCTTTCACTTTTCACTTTCTTGCATTGGAGAAGGAAAGGGCAACCCACTCCAGTGTTCTTGCCTGGAGAATCCCAGGGATGGGGAGCCTGGTGGGCTGCCGCCTATGGGGTCACACAGAGTCGGACACGACTGAAGTGACTTAGCAGCAGAGACTTGTGCATGAGGAAAAGAGAATGGAGGAGAGTATGAAATTAGTGAAGTACAATCTGAGAGGAGGAGGGTAAAGATTTATTTTTTCTTGAGCAAAGAAGATGGGTTGAAATATAGATATAGATGAAAAAGTACAGTCGGCCCTCTGTTTCTGCAGGTTCTGGATCCTCTAATACAGAGTGTTTGAGCAGTCACAGGTGTTGATATCCACGGTGGGTCCTGGAACCAACTGCCTGCACATACTGAGTAATGACTGCGCAAGCTAAGGACACTTCTGTTGCACAGGTTAAAAAAAAATATTTTAAATGGTAAAGACCTTGCATTTTAAGACATCATAAATATTTCAATCTGAGGAACATGAGAGAAGTGTATGACCAAGGACAGTTGGGAAATGTGTTATCCCTGATTGGTGACCCAGATGACTTTGGAGACCCTGATTTGTTGTGAAACAAATCATTAGGGTTGTGTGGTTTTGTCCTGTTGTACTTAGGAGCCTAACTATAGGAACTGAAACACAAATCTTTGAGTTTATTCAGGCTTAGGATAGAGTGGAATGCAGTAATGGGGAATGATGGATCTTCCCGTAGACTATATGGGAAAGCAAATGAGAAAAGTAGAATGAGAATGTAGGAAAAAAAAGAAAGAAAATGGAGATTAAGAGACTGGAGGATGTGGATGATGGGGTAAGATGTCTGTAATGAAACTAAGGTACTGAGAGAGTAAAATAATGAGATATTTGGCTCAGAAGAAGATAAATAAGTTTGTGATTCCAGAAGTAGGAACATTCTGGGTGTTGGTAACCTGAGTAAAGCCTGATGAAGGGGGAGAAAGTCAGAGTTCTGTAAATTGGCATGAACTTTAACTTCTAATAGGAAAAGTCCATGGAAGTTAGGAGAGCATTTATTTACAAAACTCTGTGCTGCCCACTGCTTTTTGGCGTTTTGGCTGGGATCAAGTGTACTCTGGGGGCTTCCCACATGGCACAATGGTAAAGAATCTGCCTGCCAATGCAGGAGATGCAAGAGATGCAGATTCAATCCTTGGGTCAGGAAGATCCCCTGGAGTAGGAAATAGCAACCCACTCCAGTCTTCTGGCCTAAAAATTTCCATGGACAGAGGAGCTGCTGGGCTACAGTCCATGGGGTTGCAAAGAGTTAGGCACAACTGAGCATGTACATTGTCTTTTGCATTTCAGATTAGGGTACTTCCTTTAAAGAAAATGAGAATAAATCCACCTTTTGGTGATTGCTTAAGGGGAGGTACTTATTTACTACTGTATTTTGTGTTATTAGCACCCAGTCCAAGGGCTGCCAATAGAAGAAACTTGAACATTTGTTGAATAAATGAGCAAATTAGTCAGTAAAATAAAGGCTAGAACTAAAACTGATTAGTACCAGTTCATGATCTAAGAATTCTCTTATATTGCTAACATTTCTTTTGGTTTGTTTTCATAGTTGGGAATTCAGAAGCTATTTGGAATTATAAAATATTATTTTTCATTTAAGCTAAAATTTTCTAAAATATAGACTTACTGAAACCAATAACCATTTATGTTAATCAATTGTAAAAACCAAATTACCTATAATCCTGCATGTGCTTGGGTTCGATAGTCTTCTAAAATACACAGATGTGTCATGTAAGTGTCCCATCCCACTCCAAAGAAATAAACACTCTCATAATGTTTGACATCACTGCCTTGAATCTAAACAGAAGGATTCAGGAGTAAAGAGTAATTAGAGCAGTATTTATAAAAGTTTGCAAATGTTGCACCCAACTGCTTATTTTACTTGAGACAGAATTTACAAATGCAGAGTACAAGTGAGATAGGAGAAATTTTATGGATATTTTAGAATGTGCCAGAGCTTGTTGCTGCTATGCTTAGTTGCTCAGTCATGTCCACTTTGCGACCCCATGACTGTAGCCCGCCAGGTTCTGTCATGGGGGTTCTCCAGGCAAGAATACTGGAGGGGGTTGCCATGCCCTCTTCCAAGGGATCCTCCCAACCCCGGGATTGAACCAGGTCTCCCACACTGCAGGCGGATTCTTTACCAACTGAGCCATGAGGGAAGCCTGTGCCAGAGCTTATATGGGTATAAAATGGGAAAGTCCTTAGAACACAGTTTAGTAGTAAATATATGGTTAACTCCTCTCTCTCTTTTTCCTTTCCTTCTTTATAAAAATTTTCTATTATTTCCAAAATATATCATTAAACATTCCAGAACTTTGGTGGGAAAATTCAAGGCTTAGAATACTAACACGAATAATTATATTTTTCTTCTATTGAGAGGTAGTACACCTTAACCTTTTACAGACGCCTCTAAACATCTAGAGCTTTTGCTTCAGTGGTCTCTTCCAGTGTTCTTTGCTCTGTCGGGCAAGTCAGGATTTTCTTCTTCATTTTCTTTTTTTTCTTTTTCTTTAGAGAGAGGAATCAGGGTTAAGTTCTTCCCCGAAGTTGCTGAGAAAAGAGTTAATAGAAATTGTACACATATACATGTGTGAGTAAATGCTGAATTAATAGAATTGCTAAAGTGAAATTGTTAGTTGCCCAGCTGTGTCTGACTCTCTGCAACCACATGGACTGTAGCCCACCAGGCTCCTCTATCCATGGAATTCTCCAGGCAAGAATATTGGAGTGGATTGCCATTCCCTTCTCCAAGAGATCTTTCTGACTCAGGGCTTGAAACTGGGTCTTCTCCATTGTAGGCAACGTCTTTACCATCCAAGCCTCTAGGGAAGCCCAGTAGATTTGCCAATTATATCTTAAATCATTCTTTAAAAAGTTAAAAAATCATTTAATGTACACTTTTGTCCAGGGATCTTTAAGAAGCAAAATACTTCTTTAAGGCAAAACTGAATTGACAGTAATTTTCTATTGAGCTTTTCAGCAAAATAGCTAATATTCTGTCATCATTGAGCTGATTTCCCATTTGACCCAATACATATCAGCTCTTAATAGTGCTTATAGAACATTTCATTCAATGGGATAAAACACCATATCCAAATACTTTGAAGAATTCCTCCCATTTTTGGAGGATTGATCAGTTGGGCTGGCTTAATGATTCTTATATAGCAATACTCTCTGTGTTTGCACTGTAGACATTGAAGTTCTTGTTTTAATGTTTTATATTCTACCTGCTTCCAGAAAGGTTAGAAGCAAACTGTGAAATCTGGAGGAAGGGAACAATAACACTCAAATATACAGTAACCAAGATTCTTATTTGTAAGTAACACAAGCAAAAAACCTATTTCATATTTTTGGACGGTTTTCATGGATAAACTTCACAAAGGTGAATTTTTATTTATGCTTAAATAAATAAAACTTTATGTTTAAAATATTAAGTACAAATCCAGTTATAATTTTTAGACTTAAAATTCATTTATATTTTTAGTAATGACATATTTAGGCATTTAGAACATGATTCTAATATTTTATGATACAATTTAGTATTTTTACTAATTAGTTTGGCACTATGATGCTTTTACAATTGATTTTTGAAAGTAACCCTAATCGTCCTTATAGTAATTTACAAGTAACTAAAGCTCTTATTTAAATTTCATGAATTTGGATTAAATGTAAAGTTTCCTATTGAAATTAGCCACAGAAATGATGAAATATGTTTATTTCAATCAACATTTTGACTCTAAAATTAAATATAAATAGGCTATGTACTAAATCTGGAAAACTCGGATTAATTCTTCCAAAATCTTTTTATGAAGCATTTGTATTTTCTTTGAAAATACCCTGGATCCAAATGCCTTTCTGGATCTCCTTAACTCTATGATCTAAATTCTTGTGTTTAAATTCTATGAATTAAATTCTCTAAGCACCAGTTTCTTTTGTAAAATGACTAACAATAGCTATCTCTTAGTGCTGTGAAATTAAATAAAGTAGAACTTTTTCAGTGACTGATGCACTGTTGGTCTTCGGGCAGTGTTAGTGTAGCTAAAGTTTAAGGGACAGATTGATAGAAAGGGAGGACCATGAGCCATCATTCCCTGCTATTGCCTACCATGCCACAAAGGCAGTAAGATACTAGACTTGAGCCTTCTGGGCATTTATTTAACAAGGGCCTCACACAGTACTTTCCAACTATCTTCCAACTGTTGGTGACTGTGTTTCTGTGCCTGAGAGTTTTTCTGCGCTAAGGGAAAAACTGTTCTATGTCTGAAGCTGGCCAGAAGTTCAGGGGAATTAATACCTCTGGATGCAGCCATTATGTACTACTAATGGAGTTAGTGTGCTTCAGCTGCCTCACTCTAATGCTCTAAATTCTGGTTGCCCAAAGCATTATCTGGCTCTATGACACATTATTGGCTCTTTTCCTTCCCTTGTCTCACTTCCACAGTTTGTATCAGTAATTTCTGCACTTCTCAAACGAACCATTTGCACACAAATCCTTGTCTCAGAGCTTCCCAGGTGGCTCAGACGGTAAAGCATCTACCTGCAATGTGGGAGACCTGGGTTCGATTCCTGGGTTGGGAAGATCCCCTGGAGAAGGAAATGGCAATCCACTCCAGCCCTCTTGCCTGGAAAATCCCATGGACGGAGAATCCTGATAGGCTACAGTCCATGGGGTCGCAAAGAGTCGGACACGACTGAGCGACTTCACTTCCATACTTCCTTGTCTCAGAATATGCATCTGAGGATGTCCAAACTAAAAGCAAATTAATGTAAATTGAACAATCACTTCTTTTTCCATTCAGTTAAGCTCAATATGAATTTGAGAAATTCTTCAAGAAAGTTAGACATAAAAGTCAATCAGGACACAGATGAGGGAGAAATCAAATTATTACTTTTGTCCAGGACTCAAAGAGATCTGTAGGGAGGTGAAGATGTTTAAATTGAGTTTGAAGGATGAGAAAGATGAACATCAAAACTAGAGAAAGGTATCCCAGGTGGAAGAAATAGCATGAGCAAAGAGTAAGAACTGAAAAAGCATGCAACATTTTGGGAATGATTAGCAGCCTCATGTGGCTGAAGAGAAGGGCAAGATGGGTGCAGGGAGGAATGGATGTTGCTGAGGCCGGGATCACGCTGGAAAAAAAGCTGTGTGTGCTAACTAAACGCATGTGCTAGTTTTATTCTTTTGGCATGAAGAGGCATGAAAGCTTTTTATATCAATGACTTGGCTATAGTCATACTTTAAAAAGAGTAAGAATGAATTGGGCTATGACATGACATGGATAGGAAAACCATTTAAGAGGCTATGGCTATAATGCAAAAAAAAATTAATGAGTCTATATCTAGTACAGTGGAAATTTGAATGGAAAATAGCTTAATGATTACTAAAGGATATAGAGGATTAGGAAATAGTGGTGAGGCATGAGAAGGGTTTAAGATGACCCTAAAATTTCTAGTTTAAATGAATATTTGGATTGTGTTATCTTTATGGTTGTATTAGGGAATTCAGAAGAAAGTGAATATGTAATCCTGTTTGATAATGAATGTTGTTATGGGTATAACACATACACATAGAGTGAATTAAAGGTGGCAAAGTGTGTGTGTGGGGAATCCCATGTCATTGATAGATCAGGGCAAAGAAGTCCCCTGCCCTGGGCCCTGTGTTTACAAGGGCCCCTTTAAACTGTCCTCGGCCTGTGCTCTCTCCAGGGGGAAAGGAGTTGGACCCACTACAGTGTATATCCCCTGTTCCTGGGTGCCTGGAATGCTGGGACTTTCAGTTCAGAGGGCCCCAAACACACTTTCAGGCCTTTTACCCGTGTTTCTCCTCTCAAGGATGGACTCTTTTGCCTTGCTACACATACCTGTTCCCAACTGGTGGCTGATGAATAGCTAATTACCATGGGCATAAGAGACACGGCTGGGACATGCTGGCTGCAGTGTCCACACAGGGCACCTCAGTGTGCGTATTGGAGCTGATAGTGGGAGGGAAAGGAGAGTGGACCGCGAGGCTCTTTGCCAGAGAGCGGGGGTTAGGAACAAGCTTTTCCTGTGCCATCAAGTTCTGTACAAAACTTCAAGGAATCCAAAAATTCTAAATTCAAACTTGCTTATCTGATGTTTATGAAATGTGTTTTTCAAAGAAGGAGGACAGTACACATTTTACATAGTAGTTTGTTAGCTAGATTTATGACCTTTAAATATTTAGACAAATGGTATATATGTTTCCATTTGCACTCTTGGCTCAGACCCCACAAATATGAAGAGCAGACCTAGTGAAATCATCAGATTTGTGTGATGATACAAGCTCAGGTTAGATTACAGCAATTGAAAAAGGGCTAAAAGGAACCTAAAGGGCACTTTTTAAGGTGCATTTAACCGTTAGTCTCAGATTTATTCAAAGGTTAATTTGGATACTTCTCTGGTGGTAGAGCGGATAAGAATCTGCCTTCCAGTTCAGGGGTCACAGGTTTGATCCCTGGTCTGGGAAGATTCCACATGCTGCTGGTCAGCTAAGCTCATACGCCACAACTCCTGAGCCCAAGTGCCACAGCTAGAGGACCGTGAACCTAGAGCCTGTGCTCTACAAGAGAAGCCGCTGCAATGATAAGCCCCCCGCTTGCCACAACTAGAGAAAGCCCGCGGGCAGCAACAAAGATCCAGTGCATCCAAAAATGAATGGATTAAAACAAAGATTAAGTTGGGCTTCAAAAGTATCCTTTGTTCATGGCCAGCAACAAAAAAACTACAATGATTATAGAATTTAAAAGCAATATATATTAATTTCAGTTCACTTTTTCTGTCCTTAAGTTGCATAGTGTATGTTTTCTGTTTCAGTTTTCTATTAATCAATATGAAACAGTATTGAGCACTATGGCTAACATGATAAAGATACTATGTCATTCACTTTGGGCTCATTTCTCTGTATACCAAGGCAACATTTAAAAGCTCCTATTATCAAATTAATTAATGGAAAAGAGACTTTATCAAGCTAGATTCATAAATTGGATCTAAGACTATAAAATAAAAATATCACCTTCTTTACCTTTATAGGATAGTGCAGAAAAACTAGAAAATTAGGTATTTTCATGCCTGGCAAAGAACAAGTGAGGACACTACCTTTCTACTCAGAAAAATATGTATATCATATCTGATCCACATTTAGTTCATGGGAGAAAAAGCACAGCAATACCACAGAAGTGTCCTTAAATAGAGTGAAGTTTCTCTCTTAAAAAGTTGCAAGTTATTTATCATCATCAGAATCTGTATTGCTTGGAAAATTTTTTAGTGTTTCATGGAACTCATTTTCATCATATTGTATGTCTAGTTTTTGTAGATTTGCACATTTACACATCTGAGTTTGTTTTCTTGGATTTGACTTCATAGAAAGTACCACTAGCCCTTCAAAAAAGCTCTCATTCTGAGTAAATTAAAGCAGGCTGCCCAGCTTACTGTGTGTCCAGCTGGCTAAAGGCTTAAACAGGAAAAGGACGCAAGGAGATTCTGTGGTAGGTATAAGATAAACATGTTCTTGTTTATGTTTTGCTGATACTCTGGTTGTTTAGAAGTTGGGGAATTTTTTTCCTTGCTTTGGGCTGTTCTTTTAAAAAACCAAACAATCATCTAGTGCGCCTCGTGGCTTTGATCTTTGTTTTTATATTTTGTTATACAAGGCTCAAAGTCTTACAGTTTGTTGTGTTTCATACTTTGTCAGATCATCCCCTCTCCACACATATTACCCACAGATGGCTGGAAGTAAAAAAATAGAGGAAAGGTAGAGTGTCTTAAAAATTGACATCTCCCATAAATCCTGGGAGATCATTGTATAAATATTGGCATACTTTTGCAGGTGCTAAAATAGAAATCTGTGGCCTCTCACCTCATATAATCAACTTTCTTTTATTCCTCAGTGTTTACCATATCTTTTCTTAACCTTTGTTTTTGACAAGAATGCCCTTGAGACCAAAGTGAGTAAGTCATCCAGACACCTGCATGCCACAAGGCAAACACCATCTTCATTCTAGCCCAGGACAAAGGTCCCCCAAGCTGGCTCTGCAGATTCCCTCTGATGTTTTTTATGCTAGAGAGATAAATCATGTGAGTATATGAACTCAGTCTCCAGAGGAATGCTACAGCAACTTGCTGATTATGACACTCACAGAAACATTGGTACATTGAATGACTTAAAAATGCAAACTTATATTTTTAAATTCAGTTATAAAACACTGTGTGTATGTATTTGTGTGTGTGTCTACTTCACACACATTTTTAGTAGTCATTGGAGCATTGTAGTTCCTTAGTAGAATGTGTTACTTGGAACGTGGATAGGAGCACTATACACTAATACATTACATGAAAGTGAAAGTCACTCAGTCGTGTCCTACTCTTTGCGACCCAATGGACTATATAGTCCATGGAATTCTCCAGGCCAGAATACTGAAGTGGGTAGCCTTTCCCTTCTCCAGGGGATCTTCCCAACTCAGAGATTGAATCCAGGTCTCCTGCGTTGCAGGCAGATTCTTTACCAGCTGAGCCAAGGGAAGCCCAAGAATACTGGAGTGGGTAGCCTATCCCTTCTTCAGGGTATCTTCCTGACCCAGGAATTGAACCAGGGTCTGCATTGCAGGCAGATTTACCAACTGAACTATCAGGTAAGCCCATAATATGTTACATGGTGTTTTTCAAATCAAATGAAGACTGCAGATCCTGATGACGCTTTTGAGACAATAATTGGTGCCAGGTTCAACAAGCGGTCTTTTACTTTAGAAAGATTTCCAAACATGCTCCAGACTACTGAACCTCTAGAAGCTTCATATTAAGTCTCTGAATTTTCGTGGGCTTATTTTCCAACTTGTAGCATGCTTGTGTCTTTCATCTATACTTGGTACTTTTTGCTTATCTGATTCACTAAGTATGATGTCATCAATGTAATGGACCAGGTTTTCTGTGAGATACCAAGATGATGAAGATCTCTGCAGAATAAATTAGGGGTTGAGACTTCCCCGAGATGAAGCAGTGCAGGTGTGCTTTTGTCCATTCCGGGTGAGAATGAAGTATGTCATATCACACTTTCAAATTGGTATAGAGAAAAACGTTTGCCAGCTCAATACCTGTCTACCAGGTGCTAGGATATGTGTTCATTTGTCTCAGTAAGATACTCCAGTAGAATTTTACAGCTGCAACTCACTCCCTGATCAAATTTTATTTTGCAAGATCCATCCACCACCTGCACAAACCAAAAAGGAAAGTTAAATGTGGATGTAAGACATATCACCACCTTGCATTTTTCAAGTCTTTGGTGGTGGCACTAATATATTTGGCTTTCTCAGATATAGGGGCTATTATTAGATTTTCTAATCTGATGGGGAGAAAGAGTTTCAAGAGCTTCTACTTGGCTCTTTCTACCACAGTAACTCTCCAACCAGTATCCACAAAAATGGTGATTTCAGTTGACCAGGATGTGTATTTCAATAAGGTATTAGGAACTAAGAAATAATTGAGGAGAAATATACATGGGGCAAAGCTTATCAAACCACCATTAGCTCTATTTTCATGAACCACAGTAGCATTTTGGGTATTTTAGATCATCCCACAATAGTGAGATAGACATTACACTCTTCCCTCAATAACTGGTTTAAATATTGAGATTGATGACATTTCCCACCCCAACCCTCAAGCATAAAAATTGCTTGGAAAGGATTATTACTCACAATTAAAGGTTTCTGGGGGAGAGCATAGCAGGTTCCTTACACTAGTATGAAAATGACTTGAAAAAGGTAAGAAAAGGAGATTGGCCTGAGTTTTCCTGGAGGCTAGGGGATGGAATCAAAGTAAATGTTCCAACCTGTGGTTCGAACTTCCTGCTGGTGCCAAAGGAAAGAGCACCTTGAGATTGTTTAGCTTGCACAGATTCAGGGAAGAAGGGGGTAGAGGCAGGGGTGAGGCATAAAAGCTGCAGAAGTCAAACATTGAAAAATGGAGTTAACCATAATGGAAAAAGAATATTTAAAAAGGAATGTATATATATGTGTGTGTGTGTGTGTGTGTGTGTGTGTGTGTGTGTGTATATATATATATACACAAATCAATTTTCTGTACAGCAGTAATTAACACAACATTGTAAACCAACTGTACTTCAAATAAGTGGAGTTAGAGAATTAGACTGTTTATTTTATTGAGTCTCTGGGAATTAGCTTCCCCAGTGGTTCATATGGTAAAGAATCTGCCTGCAGTGTTGGAGACCCAGGTTCATTTCCTGGCTTGGAAAGATCCCCTGAAGGAGGGCATGACAACCCACTCAGTATTCTTGCCTGTAGAATCCTCATGGACAGAGGAGCCTGGCAAAGAGCTGGGGTCGCAAAGAACTGGACATGGCTGAGCTACTTAATAAAAAAAATAGGGTATAACGATTCTTATTATTTTCAATCAACCAAAAAAATTGTAGAGCCATTTGTCAGCTACTTGAGCTAGCACATTAATCTCTAAGTGTATCCATGTCAGTTCAGTTCAGTTGCTCAGTCGTGTCCGACTCTTTGCGACCCCATGAATTGCAGCATGCCAGGCCTCCCTGTCCATCACCAACTCCCAGAGTTTACCCAAACTCATGTGCATCGAATTGGTGATGCCATCCAGTCATCTCATCCTCTGTCGTCCCCTTCTCCTCCTGCCCCCAATCCCTCCCAGCATCAGGGTCTTTTCCAATGAGTCAACTCTTTGCATAAGGTGGCCAAAGTAGTGGGGTTTCAGCCTCAGCATCAGTCCTTCCAATGAACACCCAGGACTGGTCTCCTTTAGGATGGACTGGTTGGATCTCTTTGCAGTCCAAGGGACTCTCAAGAGTCTTCTCCAACACCACAGTTCAAAAGCATCAATTCTTTGGCGCTCAGCTTTCTTCACAGTCCAATTCTCAAATCCATATATGACCACTGGAAAAACCATAGCCTTAACTCGATGGACCTTTGTTGACAAAGTAATAGCTCTGCTTTTTAATATGCTATCTTGGTTGGTCATAACTTTCCTTCCAAGGAGTAAGCGTCTTTTAATTTCATGGCTGCAGTCACCATCTGCAGTGATTTTGGAGCCCCCCAAAATAAAGTCTGACACTGTTTCCACTGTTTCCCCATCTATTTCCCATGAAGTGATGGGACCGGATGCCATGATCTTCGTTTTCTGAATGTTGAGCTTTAAGCCAACTTTTTCACTCTCCACTTTCACTTTCATCAAGACGCTTTTTATTATTTATTATTTTCAGTCAATCAACCAAGAAAATTGTAGAGCCGTTGTCAGCTACTTGAGCTAGCACATTAATCTCCAAGTGTATCCATGTCAGTAGATTTAACATTGGTTAAATGTTAAATCTACTGATGTTAACCAATGTTAAATCTACTGATGTTTTTAAGGGCTTCCCTAGTGGCTCAGCTGGTAAAGAATCCACTTGCAATATTGGAGACTGGGTTCAATCCCTGGGTTGGGGAGATCCCCTGGAGAAGGGAAAGGCTACCCACTCCAGTATTCTGTCCTGGAGAATTGCATGGACAATATAGTCCATGGGGTCACAAAAGTCGGACATGACTGAGCAACTTTCGATTTAATCAAAAATAACTTTTTAAAGTTATTTTTAATAGCTTAAAAGTAACTTTATAATTTACAAAAAATAAAATTTACAAGTTTAAATCTATGGATAAATGACTTCTGAGGAATATCTGGTGACTGTGTAACCACCACTCCAATCAAAAAACTTCCCTGGTGCCCTTTGCAGTTAATCTTTCCAACTCCCTGCCCTAGGTGACTACTGATATGATTTCTATCATTAGAGTTTATTTTTGTCTGTTCTAGAACTTTTTAAAAATTAAATCATATAGTATGTACTGTCTTTTCTCATCCTTCTCTCACTCAACACTTAAGTTTGTGTTTTTAATTTGGTTGTTCCTCCTTACTGTTGAGTAGTCTTCCATTGCATGGGTATAGCCATTCACTTGTTAGTTGAATTAATTAATTGAAATAATTCACTTGAATTATTTCTAGCTTTTGGATATTCCAAACAATTTTGTAAATATTCTTTTGTAAGTATTCATGGATTTATGTTTTCATTTCTTTTGACAAAATACCCACACACGGAACTTCTTCATTATATGTTTAAATATATAAGAAACTCAAACTTAATCTGGTGTTATATTCTATTTATCTTCACTTAAAGTCCATTTTCAAACATTTTCTTTAGGTTTCTAGCCAAGTATGTTAGCAGAATCTTACAAGTCTTTGGCATATATTCAGTTTTCTTCCGGGTCAGACTTTCTCTGATGTTTACTGGGGTCTACTCTAATTATAGGTATAGAGGTAATAATAATTAATAAGAGAATTGACAATTTTCTTAGAAAGCAACTTCCCAGTGTGAGGTTAATACAGAGTATTTCACATGGGAAAATTTTTTCAGGTTCAGGAGGAGATGCTGATTTTCTTGGTAAGAAAGTTACTTGGAGACTGTTTAAGCTCATCCCATGCTCTGCAGCTGTGATTCCACCAAGCCCTTCACCAAGTAATCATCCCTGGAGACTCTCATGAGCGTGTGTGCATGCTCAGTCATGTCTGCCTCTTTGCAGCCCCATGGACTGGAGCCCACCAGGCTCCTCTGTCCGTGGGATTTCCCAGGCAAGAATCCTGGAGTGGGTGCCATTTCCTCCTCCAGGGGGTCTTCCTGACCATAGTATTAAACCTGTGTCTCTTGTATTGGCAGATGGATTCTTTACCACTTTGAGCCACCTGGGAAGACTCTCATGCCAAATGCTATTGCATAGCTTCAATTAAAAGTTTCTCTCAAGGTTTTAATTTTTATTTACTGTTTACTAGCTTAATTCAACATTTAGACAATAAAAAAATTACTGAGTTCCCTCTAATGCATATATCAGGTAGTGTCCCAAACACTGGAGATAAGGCAGTGAATAGAATGAATATACTCCCTGACCATAAAGAATTTAGTTATAATTGACATGAATATCCAAATAAATGCACAGATATGAACTGAGGTAAGTCCCATAAAGGAAAATTAAAGAGTATAATGAAAGATTATCTCTGGGGAAATTTGAAGAGTTGAGGCCGAGCAGGCTCATTTGAAGAGTTACTGATTAATCCAGAAGTCTAAGTGCTAGATTAAAATTTAATAGGTGAAGAGGGGAGAGGAGCACTTCACCAAGCTGAAGAGCAAGTGGGAAGGTGCTAAGGCATGAATTGTTCATCAGTCGCTCACTTGTGTCCGACCGTTTGTGACTCTATGAACTACAGCATGCCAAGCTGCCCTATCTTCACCATCTCCCAGAGGATGCTGAGACTGAAACCTTGTCATTTTAAAGGAACTGAGAGAATGCCAGTTTTTCTAGAATAAAAGAAAAAAGCAAAAGGAATTTAGTTGGGAGAGGTAGGCAGGACTCAGAGTCTGCGTGGGCCATAGATATGTTAAAGGATTTGGATTTTATCCCTAGTGCAGTTTGAAATTAACAAATGCTTCCATTCAGAGGAATGATTTCAAATTTAATACTTTAAAATATCATCTGACTGTGGTGTGGAGAAAGGACTGAAAAGAGCCCAGGCAAGAAATGGATCCAGGTAGATAAGTTGGATAAGAGTGACAGTAATGGGATAGATAAACAGCTGAGTTTGAGTTGCCCCTTGGAGGTAAAATCCACATGGAACTGGCAATTGATTGGATGTGGCAGATGCTGGAGGGGCAGCTTTGAAGACCACCCTGGGTTTCTGGCATGACCATCTAGAAGGATGCAGATGCCAGTCACTGCCATGGGGGGAGGACTATAAAGGAAGCATAGCTGAAGCTTGGTGTATGAGTTTTCTCTTCAGATAAGATATCTGGGTTGGAAATGTAAATCTCTAAATAGGTCAGATTATTTAGCCTGGAGAGAGGAGCACAGGTGAAATGGAAGACTAAGTGCTGAGTGTATGGACTGTTCGATTTCACTACAGATGCATCAACAAGAGATCCCCTTCTGGTATGCACCCCATTAAATCACCTCTCAAAGATGACCTGGTCCTTTGCTTCCCTGAGGAGCAACCTTCTTATATCAGATCTTTTTTCTAGTCTTAACTCCAATCAACATCTTCATAGAATCAAAACACATCTGATGCTTTTCCCCTCAAAGCTCTTTCTACTCTTTGCATTCCATGGAATTTATCTCACCAGATCAATGAGGTTGTTTGTCTTGTGTCCAGTAGAGTAGAATACCAGGATATAATATAATTAAACAGTAGGTATCATATTTATTAAAGATGAACACGACTGAGTGACTGATCTGATCTGATCTGATAGTGTTAAAGGGCTTCCCTTGTAGCTCAGTCGGTAAAGAATCTGCCTGCAGTGGAGGAGACCTGGGTTTGATCCCTGGGTTGGGAAGATCCCTGGAGAAGGAAATGGCAACCCACTCCAGTATCCTTGCCTGGAAAATCTCATGGACAGAGGAGCCTGGTGGGCTGCAATCCATGGGGTCGCAAAGAGTCAGGCACGGCTGAGCGACTAACACTTACTTACTTACTTATCGTGTTAAAAGTAGGAAAGTATTATACATGGAGAAGGTGGCTACATTTATAATGTGGCTCAGCTGGTAAAGAACCTGCCTGCAAAGCGGGAGACCTGGGTTTGATCTTTGGGTTGGGAAGATACCTTGGAGAAGGGAATGGCTACCCACTCCAGTATTCTTGGGCTTCCCTTGTGGCTCAGCTGGTAAAGAATCCGCCTGCAATGTGGGAGACCTGGGTTCTATCCCTGGATTGGGAAGATGCCCTGGAGAAGGGATGGGCTGCCCACTCCAGTATTCTTGCCTGGAGAATTCTATGGGCTAAATAGTCCATGGAGTCGCAAAGAGTCAGACAAACCTGAGTGACTTTCTCTTTCACTTTCAGAAAGGCTAAAATAGCTTGCCCTTCTGTTTTTGTTTTTTTTTTAGAGCATGACATTTTCCATTGTGGTGTGTGGCATGCTCAGTATAATTCATTAGATTGGTACAAATTAGCATTTTCAATAACTCATTGTTGTGCCATTTTCAGTAACTCATTGTTTATAGATGTTTTGCTCTTGATTTTTATTTAGTATGAACAATGTTGAAGTGAAATGATTGGTTTTTTATATTTTCCTATTTGCCTATTCCTTGGAATGCAGATCTGTAGCTTCATCTTAGTACTGTAAATGGAGCTATTTATATTTACTACCTGGAAATGCTTTTTGTAACAATGAAGGTTTAAAAGCATCATTCTTTAGGCACAGAGGCATCAGTGGCAAGCCTGAAGTCTCCTTCCCTCTAAGAATTTATGGACAGTTTTTAAGCTGCCAGTTTTAAAAAAGGACACATAGATTTTTTTTTTTTTTTGGTGAATGTTGAAAATTATTTTAGTGTTTTATATTACATAGTATTTTAGACTGATTGCTATGGAATCACATTAACCTACAATGATATAGTGGTTGCCAGAGTCCTCACATAGCCTGATCCTGCCTTTTATCATCTGCCTGGAACCTATAGACATTTGATATTTTGGCCCCTATGAATACCTCACTCTGAATATGACATAAGTCTTCCTTGAACACAAAACTACTAGTACTTTCAAGTTTTTTTTTTTTAAGCCATTTTCCCTCCTCAGAAATTTGTATGTTTGTTTGCTTCTAATGGAAAATTCTTTTTGACTTTAGTGTCAAAGTAGGGAAAACCACTAGACCATTCAGGTATGACCTAAATCAAATCCCTTATGATTATACAGTGGAAGTGAGAAATAGATTTAAGGGCCTAGATCTGATAGATAGAGTGCCTGATGAACTATGGAATGAGGTTCATGACATTGTACAGGAGACAGGGATCAAGACCATCCCCATGCAAAAGAAATGCAAAAAAGCAAAATGGCTGTCTGGGGAGGCCTTACAAATAGCTGTGAAAAGAAGAGAAGTGAAAAGCAAAGGAGAAAAGGAACGATATAAGCATCTGAATGCAAAGTTCCAAAGCATAGCAAGGAGAGATAAGAAAGCCTTCCTCAGTGATCAATGAAAAGAAATAGAGGAAAACAACAGAACAAGAAAGACTAGAGATCTCTTCAAGAAGATTAGAGATACCAAGGGAATATTTCATGCAAAGATGGGCTCGATAAAGGACAGAAATGGTATGGACCTAACAAGCAGAAGATATTAAGAAGAGGTGGCTAGAATACACAGAAGAATTGTACAAAAAAGATCTTCATGACCCAGATAATCACGATGATGTGATCACTGACCTAGAGCCAGACATCCTGGAATGTGAAGTCAAGTGGGCCTTAGAAAGCATCACTACAAACAAAGCCAGTGGAGGTGATAGAATTCCAGTGGAGCTATTCCAAATCCTGAAAGATGATGCTGTGAAAATGCTGCACTCAATATACCAGCAAACTTGGAAAACTCAGCAATGGCCACAGGACTGGAAAAGGTCAGTTTTCATTCCAATCCCAAAGAAAGGCAATGCCAAAGAATGCTCAAACTACCGCACAATTGCACTCATCTCACATGCTAGTAAAGTAACGCTCAAAATTCTCCAAGCCAGGCTTCAGCAATACATGAACTGTGACCTTCCTGATGTTCAAGCTGGTTTTAGAAAATGCAGAGGAACCAGAGATCAAATTGCCAACATCTGCTGGATCATGGAAAAAGCAAGAGAGTTCCAGAAAAACATCTATTTCTGCT
The DNA here is from genome assembly GCF_027580195.1 of Bos mutus. Lineage (NCBI taxonomy): Eukaryota > Metazoa > Chordata > Mammalia > Artiodactyla > Bovidae > Bos > Bos mutus. The sequence goes on from NC_091623.1 coordinate 28,043,944, forward strand.
TTCTTGACTATGCCAAAGCCTTTGACTGTGTGAATCACAATCAACTGTGGAAAATTCTGCAAGATGTGAGAGTACCAGACCACCTGATCTGCCTGTTGAGAAATCTGTATGCAGGTCAGGAAGCAATAGTTAGAACTGGACATGGAACAATAGACTGGTTCCAAATAGGAAAAGGAGTTCGTCAAGGCTGTATATTGTCACCCTGCTTATTTAACTTACATGCAGAGTACATCATGAGAAACGCTGGACTGGAAGAAACACAAGCTGGAATCAAGATTGCTGGGAGAAATATCAATAACCTCAGATATGCAGATGACACCACCCTTATGGCAGAAAGTGAAGAGGAACTAAAAAGCTTCTTGATGAAAGTGAAAGTGGAGAGTGAAAAAGTTGGCTTAAAGCTCAACATTCAGAAAACGAAGATCATGGCATCTGGTCCCATCACTTCATGGGAAATAGATGGGGAAATAGTGGAAACAGTGTCAGACTTTATTTTTGGGGGCTCCAAAATCACTGCAGATGGTGACTGCAGCCATGAAATTAAATGACGCTTACTCCTTGGAAGGAAAGTTATGTCCAACCTAGATAGCATATTCAAAAGCAGAGACATTACTTTGCCAACAAAGGCTCATCTAGTCAAGGCTATGGTTTTTCCTGTGGTCATGTATGGATGTGAGAGTTGGACTGTGAAGAAGGCTGAGCGCCGAAGTATTGATGCTTTTGAACTGTGGTGTTGGAGAAGACTCTTGAGAGTCCCTTGGACTGCAAGGAGATCCAACCAGTCCATTCTAAAGGAGATCAGCCCTGGGATTTCTTTGGAAGGAATGATGCTAAAGCTGAAACTCCAGTACTTAGGCCACCTCATGTGAAGAGTTGACTCATTGGAAAAGACTCTGATGCTGGGAGGGATTGGGGGCAAGAGGAGAAGGGGATGACAGAGAATGAGATGGCTTGATGGCATCACTGACTCGATGGACATGAGTCTGAGTGAACTCCAAGAGTTGGTGATGGACAGGGAGGCCTGGTGTGCTGCGATTCATGGGGTCGCAAAGAGTCAGACACGACTGAGCGACTGAACTGAACTGAACTGATTGATGGCTTTAAAATATTTACTCATGAAAACTACTATGTGAAATTCAAGAGATGATTACTTGAGTGTATGTCAAATATAGAGGATAAGAAAAACGTGTTTTTATTTACTGCAAAGTGAATGAATGCACAGACAAATGACAAGAACAATGGAGGGTCTGTATTCATTATATACACTATATGCAATGACATCTGTACCAGAGTTACTACTTAGAATTCTAGGCATTTGAAGGATATTAATTGGGTAAATCTAATTCTTATTCAATATATTTATGTATATAATTTAAGTGTTATGAATATATTTTAGATTCTATTATAACTGGATTAAATTGCATTAGCATATGCTATAATAATTAATTCAAATATTTAAATCTAAAATTGGATCAATTGATTTCTGTACTTGCCCTGAAAATGCAGATGGTTTTCTATTCATACTCTAACCTCAGTGAATTTTCCCCCACTTTCAAAAAAATATAATTTTCTTCTTTTAATATTTATGATCCTTAATTTGCTCCTTTCCTTTCTGGAAGCAAAGATGATTTGTTTAAGCATGATATGTATGTGAGCTTTTAAACCAGTACACTATATCATAAAATTATTTTTAAGCATATGAAGTTTCTGTAAGAGGAAATCATATCTCTCTAAATCATGTAAATTGCTTCACTGAATATTGTTGTCAAATATAGAGCATTAAATCATATTTGGTTTCTTTCTTTCAGAAAGTATAGGAAGTGTTCTTTAGACAGGGTGGGTGGAGTAGAGATGACAGAGCGATGTGCAAGGCCTGCAGTTTCTTGCTTGTTAACCCAAGCTAAACGTAACCAAAGGAGACATTCCCCTGAAGACCCTATCGCTTGGTTAGGTCTTCTCTTATGGAAAACTCCTACCTCATTTCTTATGTGCATGCATGCTCAATCATGTCCAACTCTTTGTGACTCCGATGGACTGTAACCTGCCAAGCTCCTCTGTCCATGGGATTTTCCAGGCAAGAATTCTGGAGCAGGTTGCCATTTCCTCCTCCAAGAAATCTGGCTTATCCAGAGATTATACCTGCATCTCCTGTGTCCCATGCATTGGCAGGCAGATTCTTTACCACTGAGCCACCTGGGAAGCCCACCTTATATCTTACCCTTTATCTTTCTTAGAGTAAAGGTTGAAAATGACAACATTTATTTGGCAATATGACATCAAAGTTCAACTTACACTCCAAGTTTTTGTTTCTCACTAACTTATTGGTAATTAAAGCATGTATTTCCATATTCTGGACTCTATGCTTTCTTAAAACAGAAACCATGTCCTCATAGGCAACATAACACAGTAGTTAAGAGCAGATTTGGGGACAGATTGCTAGAGTTTGAATCTTTGTGCACCACTACGCAGCTGGAAGACTTTGGAAAAGGTACTTAAACACACTGTAGCTCAACCCCAAACGATGGTTGTACAAAATATGTGAATTAATATGTGTAAGTTACTTACATAAGTTCCTGACTAAGTGCTAAATGTGTGGGTCTTTGCAACTCTTTCATTGACTTTTGTGATTTCTCCGCCCAGAGTTGTCTCTAGCACTGTTCAGTTCAGTTCAGCTACTCAGTCATGTTGAACTCTTTGAGAACTCAGCACGCCAGCCCTCCCTGTCCATCACCAACTCCTGGAGCCTACTCAAACTCATGTCTATTAGTGATGCCAACCAACCATCTCATCCTCTGTTGTCCCCTTCTCCTCCCGCCTTCAGTCTTTCCCAGCATCAGGGTCTTTTCCAGTGAGTTGGTTCTTTGCATCAGGTGGCCAAAGTATTGGAGCTTCAGTATCAGTCCTTCCAGTGAATATTCAGGACTGCTTTCCTTTAGGATGGACTGGATCTCCTTGCAGTTCAAGGGCCTCTCAAGAGTCTTCTCCAACACCACAGTTCAAAAGCATCAATTCTTTGGTGCTCAGCTTTGTTTATAGTCCAATTCTAATATCCACGCATGACTTCTGGAAAAACCATAGCTTTGACTAGACAGATCTTTGTTGGCAAAGTAATGTCTCTGCTTACAAATATGCTGTCTATGTTGGTCACAGCTTTTCTTCCAAGGAGCAAGCATCTTTTAGTTTCATGGCTGCCGTCACCATCTGCAGTGACTTTGGAGCCCCTCAAAATAAAGTCTTTTCACTGTTTCCATTGTTTCCCTATCTATTTGCCATGAAGTGATGGGACCAGATGCCATGATCTTAGTTTTCTGAATGTTGAGTTTTAAGCCAACTTTTTTACTCTCCTCTTCATTTTCATCAAGAGGCTCTTTAGTTCTTTGTTGCTTTCTGCCATAAGGGTGGTGTTACCTGAGTATCTGAGGTTATTGAGATCTCTCTAGCACTGAGTAGGTGCTAAAAAAAATGGTTATTAAAACAAAAGGAAGAATTGAACCCAGATCTCCTCTGTGAGAAGCAAAAATCAAAATTAGACCATTCCATTTCCCATGATTTCCTCTCCTGGATCTTCTGACTCATACTTGCTTTACCAAGAGGCACTTTCAAAAGCCCAGGTGCTGCTGCCTCACACATTCTCTGTACAGCCTCTTCCCTGGAAATGTTACTGAAGCTCACGACATTGAAATTGGAACCAACTGTCTAAAATATCTGCCTTTATCCTAGTTTCAGCAGCTAAAATAGAGGTGGAGAAGGGAACTAGCTGATTTCTGATTCTAAGAATTCTGTGAATTTTTATGTCTTCCGATATCCAGACACATATTCCCAATAGCTTATTGAATCTTTCATACCCCATATTTTTATTGAATTCATCATTCTATCACTCAGATAGCCTGTTTTTCTGTTTCCTTCTAACATTATCTTAGTTCAGCGCATATCTTCCTCACTTGTGATGGCCTCATAACAGATTTACTTGCCACCTGTTGCTCTTCCTTGCTCTTTTTCTCCCACATCAGACATTGTCAGAGTCCACTACCAGAATTGGTCTTGAATCATAGATTTGATCATGTAAAGTTTTTAATCAGTTCCCAATGTTGAAAAATGTAGACTTTCAAGTCAGAATTTTAATTCTTCCAGTTCTATGCCGTTTGTATGTATTACAATTATTCATTAATTTATTCACTGAATAAGAAAATATATATTCAGCATCTGGAATATAACATAAATTGTGCTAGAAATAAAAAGTGAATGAATGAAAAATGCAGCTCAAATTCTGAAAAGGCACATAATTCCTGGTGATCCAATGAGTACAATGCTGTGATGAATGCTATACAAGACGTGAACTAAGAGTGTAGCAAAGACCTCTGCAAACAAGATTATACAAGCAGTGGCCATGTTGGACATAGAAATGTTCTAAGTAAATACCATAAAAAATATGAAAAAGGATACTAAGAAGCATTGGGTACTCAGGCAGGGATACAGATCTGTTTGGGGACTGATTTTTGGCAGCCTAGGTATAAAAAGAGATGACTTATGGTTGGATAAGAATTTTGACTTTGAGAGGTATGTAGAATGGAAAATGGAGTGTGGCATTCTTTGCAAGAGAGGGATTGAAGTGATGTCTTGATATCTGTGCTAGTGAGAAAGGTAGTGAAATTGAAGGGAATGGTATCATGAACTGAGTAAAAGATGTGGTTAAGAGATTTGACATGTTCTTATTTTATTCTGTGCTTATTCTTAGTTTTCCTCATTTCTCATGTACCAGATGGCTATTTCCCAAATGTAACCCTTGCCTTTTCTAAGGTTTTGGCCAAATTATTCCCTTTCCTAGAATGTTTCTTTCCTCTGGAACCTTTGTTAAAGCCAAAGGCTACCCCAGTTTAAAAAAAAAAAAATCACCTCCTCCAAGAAACCTCTGGCTTTATAATGATTTACTCTGTCTTTTTCTTCACATGGCATATGTGTTATTTTTATACTGATTTTTATTCAGTTCTGATGTTTAAAAGGCTTATTGTGCAAGTGGTTGCTTCTTCCATCATTGCTTCCTGGTGAGTAGAAACCTGGCTCATTTGTCTTTATTTCTGCCATGGCAGACTCTATACCATGCAGTGTGGTAAAATAAATAATTATGGTCTCTGCCTCATGGAACTTATACTGTGGTGGGAAACAGAGACAGTGATTGGACAAGCAAATAAAAAAGATAATTTTAGATTATGGTAGCTGTATGCTGGGTTTCTCAGGTGGCACAGTGGTAAAGAATCGCCTGCCAATGCACGAGATGCGAGTCAGGTTCAATGCCTGGGTTGGAAAGATCCCCTACATTAGGAAATGGCAACCTATTCCAGTATTCTCGTTTGGAAAATTCCGTGGACAGAGGGGCCTGGTGGGATGTATATAGTCCATGGGGTCACAAAGAGTTGGACACAATTTTGCCATTTCCTCCTAGCATACACAGCTGCATGCTAGGAGAAAGGGGTGGGTAATTTTAGTTAGAGTGGTCCGGTAAGGTGTCTCTGGAGAATATCTGAATTGAGAAGGAACTTTAGGGAGAACCAGGAGCAGGAAAAGGGATGGTTGGATTAAAGGTCCAAAAAAAAAACATGGCAGAAAGGAATATGGCATATTGCAGACTGCCAGCTGGGCATGGGCAGATCACTGCCCCAGAAATACAGTTTGTGCTTCACGGCGCCAGTGGAGCAAAAACAAGTGAAGACAACATTGGACTGGAAACTGAGAGATCTTGAACCCTTGACTTTATAGCTTAAAGTCTAAATTTTCTTACCTAAAATCGAAGCAGTGGATCCAGCGTTAAGACCGTCTTGGTATCTGATTCCTCTTTGTTCTGATAGATATAGTAGGTTTAGGATTGTTGGTAGTGCATGGGCAGGACAGAGATTAGATTGTTCTCCTCTTGACAGTAACTTTGACTTGCTTGTGTTTGAACATGCTGACACCTCTGTGCCCCTGCAGAGCATGGAGAGAGACAGGGAAATGGAAGCCATGAGTACTTTTCTTAGTCTCAAATAAAGCTTCCTTTTGCTCTCCCCAGAGGAGAGCAAACTGCTCCACAAAGGGACGGATTTCTTCAGAACAAAACCAAAGTAACTTCAAAGAATTTGAGGGTAAAGAAGAAGAAAGGGAAGAGATGATCTTCATCTTCATGTTACTGTAGACACCTTGCTACCCGCAGAGATGAATTGGGGTAGGGGAAAAACTGTGAGGCTGACTGTTTAAATTTTTAAATCTTCTTTCTTCCCCTGATGCACCAGACTGAACTCCTCATAAGGTGTCCTGCCACTGTGTTGACAAAATGTTTTCACAGCCTTACCTTTAATGGAAAAAAATATTGTCCTAGGATAGGTAACACCATATTTAGTTCCTTCTCACAGACTCTTTAAAAATTAGATCTGAGATGGTGCATTTGCTCAAGAGGATAAACATGAGTGATTGCAATGTTTTATAATTTTGAAGTCTGCAATGGATTTTTTTTTCCTTCTGAAATTCAAATTGCAAGGGAACAGAGAGGCTAAGTTCTGATTAAAGATTAATATAAATTCAACCATAGATTGAGTTTGGACATTTTTTTCCCCAGAGAATGGTTACTTTACCCAGTCAGTATTTTAACTGTTACTTATGCTAAAGTTGACGAAATGACAGTAATAGATTGTGTGAAAATGATTTATGAAATGTGAATACAGATTGACTTTATTTTCAGACATAAAGAAAAACACATTGTGTTTGAAGTGAAAGTGATGAATTGGGATTTTTATACTATTATGGTTAAAAAGATGAGATATAAAATGATTTTATTTAATTTTAATTTTCAAAGTGAGGTTAACACTCTAGACTATAAATTATCATAGCAATTGTAGACCTATTACTTTAATTTGTGTGTCATTTTCATGCAAACCCGTTAACTATGGGGTAACGAGGGGACACCTTGAACATAATTCAATGTTAAGGAAGGTATTTTGCAGGAAGGAATTTTTTCACTCATTTACACAGACCTTTGTGAGCAGTAAAGATATTACAACATTTTAGCCTATTTTTCAACAAACAAAACTTTCCTATTAACCCATTTGATCATAAGATAAGTATGTTCAAATACATTGCACTAAATTCTTTTTATGGTTAATATGACATTTTGTGCAAAGGTGATTTACAAGGAGATTTAAAATTTCCCTGTGGCAACCCTAGCACCTCAGTTATCCAGCATATGGGTGTTTTGTTAATTTTTTTTTTCTTTTTCGTTTCTTAACCTTTGAATTTAAGTTAAGCAATGAAATTGTCCAAATATTGTAACTTTTAAAACTTAGGTCTCAGTGAGTTATTTTCTGAAAGAGATGTTATCAGTCCTAAGCTTGCCATCAGAACTAGCTGGACAGTGGCTGTGTCAGTGTACTCTGAGCAAGACTTCACAGACAAACAAGTTGAAGGCTATCATTGATGTTAGCCAAGCAGAAAAATATCTATAAGGGAAAAAACAATTTCATTCCTCAATTACTGAACAATGAAAACATTAGCAGGCTATGAAAAATAATGTTTAAAAAATTTAACTAAACACAATTATCAAAATCAATGAGAAAAATAGAAATTACTTAATAATGCAGAGTTCTCTGTCTTAATAAGAGATCATATTAATACAACTATTAACACAATTTATCTTCATTTTGACATAGAAAGTTGACAGGCCACTGAATTAAATAAGACACATGGTTATCTTAATGAGAACAGCCCCAAATGAATGATTTGCCTACCTTTCAATATGTTTCCAATTCTGTCTCATCTTCCTTTATGACTCTTCAGTACATGTAACCTCTGTCAAAAGAGGTATATCTAAGGCTTTTAGAAAAGCAAATTTAGAGGTCAAATTATCTTCTCAGTATCTAGAATGAACTGCTTGGTTCAGCAGTAGTGGTTGCTTTATGACACCGTTTAATTAGCATGCTAGGAGGGTTTTAATCTAATACTGTTAGTCACTCAGTCATGTCCGACTCTTTGTGACCCCATCGACTGTAGCACACCAGTCTCCTCTGTCCATGGAATTCTCCAGGCAAGAATACTGGAGTGGTTTGCCATTTCCTTCTCCATTAATCTAATATAACATGGCACTCTTGTGTCTTGTGCCCATTTTAACTTGAGGTTAATATTGATGAAGGATATCCCTACTTAACAGTTTTAAAGAAATCTTTTTTAGTTATGTGATTTTCCCCAATGATTATATTAAAAATATAATGATTTTAGAAATTTAGTTTTATTAAACTCCAAGATCTTACCCACTATATCTAACCTATTACTCATTCCCTCACCAATTTCCTAATGAAAAAACAATATTTGAAAGGGAAATGCCATTTCTGCCTCATCTTGATAAGAGTGAAATATGATTTTATGTATTTTGTGAGGACATGTGTTTTATATGTGGAATTGGTTTCTGTTTTTCAAAGGAATATTTTGAGATGGTATTAGGGTATATGATAGAACCTTCAGGCTTTGGGAATGAGAGGGCAAGGCTGCCCTGGGACTCTTAGCAAAGAAAATTTGCAAACTTTCCCTTAGTGCTCCTGGTTACTATGCTCACCAGGTCCAGGTCCGCTTCCTTCAGTTCTGTTTCTCCAGGTGAACACTGATTGAATTTCTTGGCTCAGTGATCCACACCTGGTCCAATTAGTACTGTGAAAGAAGACAGGCTGGAAACAATAATGTAGAAAAAGAAGGTCAGGAGAGGCTGTTTCCAAAGAAGGAGGTAGGCTGAAGGCAACATATGTACCTACTACAGCACATGATCAACTTTTAAGACCTCATCCCTTATCCCTTATATTTGCCTCAGGTGTTGGCTTGAAATAAAACTGTTAAAGGGGGAGAAGCCAAGATGGCGGAGGAGTAGGATGGGGAGAACACTTTCTCCCCCACAAATTCATCAAAAAAAGCATTTAAACGCCGAGTAAATTCCACAAAACAACTTCTGAATGCCAGCAGAGGACATCAGGCACCCAGAAAAGCAACCCAAGTCTTCGAAAGGAGGTAGGAAAAAAATATAAAAGACAAAATAAGAGACAAAAGAGGGAGGGATGGAGTTCTGTCCCGGGAAGGGAGTCTTAAAAAGAGAGAAGTTTCCAAACACCAGGAAACCTTCTCACTGCCGAATCTGTGCCAAGCTTTGGAAGCACAGAGGGCAACATAACAGGGAGAAAAAATAAATAAACAATTAAAACTCGCAGATTGCGAGCCCTACGGTAACTCCCCCAGCGGAGAAGCAGCACAGACGCCTGCATCCGCCGTTAGCAAGCGGGGGCTGGGCAGGGAGGCGCGGCGCGGGCTGCATCGCTTAGAGTAAGGACCTGGCCTGAATACCCTGAGCGCTATCTGAGCGAAATAATTTGGGCTAGCAAACCAGACTGTGGGATATCTACCACACGAAAAGCCAGCCCTAACCTAAGACACCACCAGGCCCACGCACAGAACAAAGGACTAAACAGAGATAGCCGGCTGCAGACCTTCCCCTTCGGGTGACACGCAGCCAGAGCTGGAAGGGGGCAATCTCAGCCCCAGAGAGACATTATCTATAAAACTGTAAGCAGGCATTTCACCCGGGTCTGCGCTGCGGCCGCAGGCGGAGCAGCTGGTGCCGGTGCTGGCCCTCGCGTCCGCGCTCTTGGGCTCCCAGGCGGTCGATGGGACCTAGCGCCGTGAAGCAGGAGGCGGCGGCCGTCGGGGGGCTGGGTCAGCTTAAAAAAAAAAAAAAAAAAAACTGTAAGCAGGCTTCTTTGCTAACTAAAACTTCTTGGGGGTCTGGATGGTTAACATCTGCCTGAGAAGGTGCGCCGGTTGTACACCTAGATAACCAAGTGGCGGGGAGGTGATAAGTCGCAGCAATCGTGCTCGCTTAACACCTCATCACCTGAGCTGCTCGGACCTGGGAAGGGCACAAAATGCAGGCCCAGCTGAGTCTGTGCCTCTGAGGACTACCCGAGGGCCTGAACCTGAGCGGCTTGGACCTGGGAGGTGCAGGCAGCCCAGGGCTGGCCATGGATGGTTCCCGGCGGAACAACCTAGAGCCTGAGCAGTGTGGGCAGGGAGGCTACACGCGCCGTGAGCGGGGGGCAGACCCAGTGTGGCTGAGGCACTGTGAGCGCACGCCAGTGTTATTTGTTTGCAGCATCCCTCCCTCCCTCCCCACTGCGCAACTGAACAAGTGAGCCTAAAAAAAAAAAAGTGTCCTCCACCATCCTCTTTGTGTCAGGGTGGAAACCAGACACTGAAGAGACCAGCAAACAGAAGAAGCTATAACAGAGGGAACTGCCTTGGAAGCTACAGGCAATAGATTAAAACCCTGTGGTTACTACCGACTACATAGGAAGGGGCCTATAGATCTCGAGAAATATAAATCGGACCAAGGAATTAGCCAAAAATGAGCTGAACCCACAATACTCACAACAAAACCAGAGAAAGTCCTCGATATATTTTTACTACTTTTATGATCATTTTTTCTTTCTTTCTTTTTTAATTAAAAAAAAATTTAAGTCCTCTATTATTCCTTTAATTTTCACTTTTATAACCTATTACTTTGCAACAAAAAAAAAAAAGACCCTATTTTTTTCTTCAGCAAACTTCATATATATATATATATTTATAATTTTTTGACCTTTTTTTTTTCTTTTCTTTAGCATTGTATTTTGAAATTCCAAACTCTACTCTAGATTTTTATTTTTCGCTTTTTTGGTATATGTTATCAATTTTGTACCTATAGTTTTTTTTTTATAATTTCTGTGACTTTTTTCCCCCTCTGTTTCTTTCTCTTCTTCTTTTACATAACATTGTATATCTGAAATTCCAAACTCTACTCTAGATTTTTAATTTATGCTTTTAGGTATTTGATATCAATTTTGTACCTGTATTTTCTTTATAATTTTTGTGACATTGTTTTTGTTTTTTGTTTTCTCTCTTTCTTTTTCTTCTTCTTTTTTTAACATTGTATTTTTGAAATTCCAAACTCTACTCTAGATTTTTAACTTTTGCTTTTTGGTATTAGTTATCAATTTTGTACCTATATTTTCTTTATAATTTTTGCGACCTTGTTTGTTTTTGTTCATTTTTTCTCTCTTTCTTTTCCTTCTTCTTTTCTTTAACATCATATTTTTGAAATTCCAAACTCTACTCTAGATTTTTAATTTTTGCTTTTATGTATTTGTTACCAATTTTGTACCTTTAAGAACCCAATCTTCAGTACCCATTTTTCACTAGGGAACGAGATTACTGGCTTAACTGCTCTCTCTCCCTTTGGACTCTCCTTTTTCTCCACCAGGTCGCCTGTGTCTCCTCCCTAACCCCTCTCTACTCTACCCAACTCTGTGAGTTTCTGTGTGTTCCAGATGGTGGAGAACACTTAGGGAACTGATTACTGGCTGGATCTGTCTCCCTCCTTTTCATTCCCCCCTTTTATCCTTCTGGCCACCTCTGTCTCCTTCCTCCTTCTTCTCTTCTCTGTATAACTCCGTGAACATCTCTGAGAGGTCCAGTTGTGGAGTGCACATGAGGAAGTGATTACTGGCTAGCCCACTCTCTCCACTATTGATTCCACCTCATCTCATTCGGGTCACCTCTAACTCCCTCCTCCCTCTTCTCTTCTCCATGTAATGCGGTGAACCTCTCTGGGTGACCCTCACGGTAGAGAAACTTTTCATCTTTAACGTAGATGTTTTATCGATGGTGCTGTATAGAAGGAGAAGTTTTGAAACTACTGTAAAAATAAGACCAATAACTGGAAGCAGGAGGCTTAAGTCCAAACCCTGACTCCAGGGAACTCCTGACTCCAAGGAACATTAATTGACAGGAGCTCATCAAATGCCTCCATACCGACACTGAAACCAAGCACCACACAAGGGCCAACAAGTTCCAGGGCAAGACATACCAAGCAAATTCTCCAGCAACAAAGGAACACAGCCCTGAGCTTCAAGATACAGGCTGCCCAAAGTCACCCCAAAACCATAGACATCTCATAACTCATTACTGGACACGTCATTGCACTCCAGAGAGAAGAAATACAGCTCCACCCACCAGAACACCAACACAAGCGTCCTTCCCTAACCAGGAAACCTTGACAAGCCACCTGTACAAACCCACACACAGCGAGGAAACGCCACAATAAAGAGAACTCCACAAACTGCCAGAATACAGAAAGGACACCCCAAACTCAGCAATTTAAACAAGATGAAGAGACAGAGGAATACCCAGCAGATAAAGGAACAGGATAAATGCTCACCAAACCAAACAAAAGAGGAAGAGATAGGGAATCTACATGATAAAGAATTCTGAATAATGATAGTGAAATTGATCCAAAATCTTGAAATCAAAATGGAATCACAGATAAATAGCCTGGAGACAAGGATTGAGAAGATGCAAGAAAGGTTTAATGAGGACCTAGAAGAAATAAAAAAAGAGTCAATATATAATGAATAATGCAATAAAGGAAATTAAAAACACTCTGGAGGCAACAAATAGTAGAATAACAGAGGCAGAAGATAGGATTAGTGAATTAGAAGATAGAATGGTAGAAATAAATGAATCAGAGAGGATAAAAGAAAAACGAATTAAAAGAAATGAGGACAATCTCAGAGACCTCCAGGACAATATTAAATGCTCCAACATTCGAATCATAGGGGTCCCAGAAGAAGAAGACAAAAAGAAAGACCATGAGAAAATACTTGAGGAGATAATAGTTGAAAACTTCCCTAAAATGGGGAAGGAAATAATCACCCAAGTCCAAGAAACCCAGAGAGTCCCAAACAGGATAAACCCAAGGAGAAACACCCCAAGACACATATTAATCAAATTAACAAAGATCAAACACAAAGAACAAATATTAAAAGCAGCAAGGGAAAAACAACAAATAACACACAAGGGAATTCGCATAAGGATAACAGCTGATCTTTCAATAAAAACCTTTCAAGCCAGGAGGGAATGGCAAGACATACTTAAAATGGTGAAAGAAAATAACCTACAGCCCAGATTATTGTACTCAGCAAGGATCTCATTCAAGTATAAAGGAGAAATCAAAAGCTTTTCAGACAAGCAAAAGCTGAGAGAATTCAGCACCACCAAACCAGCTCTCCAACAAATACTAAAGGATATTCTCTGGACAGGAAACACAAAAAGGGTGTATAAATTCAAACCCAAAACAATAAAGTAAATGGCAACAGGATCATACTTATCAATAATTACCTTAAACGTAAATGGGTTGAATGCCCCAACCAAAAGACAAAGACTGGCTGAATGGATACAAAAACAAGACCCCTGCATGTGTTGTCTACAAGAGACCCACCTCAAAACAGGGGACACATACAGACTGAAAGTGAAGGGCTGGAAAAAGATTTTCCATGCAAATAGGGACCAAAAGAAAGCAGGAGTAGCCATACTCATATCAGATAAAATAGACTTTAAAACAAAGGCTGTGAAAAGAGACAAAGATGATCACTACATAATGATCAAAGGATCAATCCAAGAAGAAGATATAACAATTATAAATATATATGCACCCAACACGGGAGTGCCACAGTATGTAAGACAAATGCTAACAAGTATGAAAGGAGAAATTAACAATCACACAATAATAGTGGGAGACTTTAATACCCCACTCACACCTATGGATAGATCAATTAAACAGAAAATTAACAAGGAAACACAAACTTTAAACGATACAATAGACCAGTTAGACCTAATTGCTATCTATAGGACATTTCATCCCAAAACAATGAATTTCACCTTTTTCTCAAGCGCACATGGAACCTTCTCCAGGATAGATCACATCCTGGGCCATAAATCTAGCCTTGGTAAATTAAAAAAAAATAGAAATCATTCCAAGCATCTTTTCTGACCACAATGCAGTAAGATTAGATCTCAATTACAGGAAAAAACCTATTAAAAATTCCAACATATGGAGGCTGAACAACACGCTGCTGAATAACCAACAAATCACAGAAGAAATCAAAAAAGAAATCAAAATTTGCATAGAAATGAATGAAAATGAAAACACAACAACCCAAAACCTATGGGACACTGTAAAAGCAGTCCTAAGGGGAAAGTTCATAGCAATACAGGCATACCTTAAGAAACAAGAAAAAAGTCAAATAAATAACCTAACTCTACACCTAAAGCAACTAGAAAAGGAAGAAATGAAGAACCCCAGGGTTAGTAGAAGGAAAGAAATCTTAAAAATTAGAGCAGAAATAAATGCAAAAGAAACAAAAGAGACCATAGCAAAAATCAACAAAGCCAAAAGCTGGTTCTTTGAAAGGATAAATAAAATTGACAAACCATTAGCCAGACTCATCAAGAAACAAAGGGAGAAAAATCAAATCAATAAAATTAGAAATGAAAATGGAGAGATCACAACAGACAACACAGAAATACAAAGGATCATAAGAGACTACTATCAACAATTATATGCCAATAAAATGGACAATGTGGAAGAAATGGAAAAATTCTTAGAAAAGTACAACTTTCCAAAACTCGACCAGGAAGAAATAGAAAATCTTAACAGACCCATCACAAGCATGGAAATTGAAACTGTAATCAAAAATCTTCCAGCAAACAAAAGCCCAGGCCCAGACGGCTTCACAGCTGAATTCTACCAAAAATTTAGAGAAGAGCTAACACCTATCCTGCTCAAACTCTTCCAGAAAATTGCAGAGGAAGGTAAACTTCCAAACTCATTCTATGAGGCCACCATCACCCTAATACCAAAACCTGACAAAGACCCCACAAAAAAAGAAAACTACAGGCCAATATCACTGATGAACATAGATGCAAAAATCCTTAACAAAATTCTAGCAATCAGAATCCAACAACACATTAAAAAGATCATACACCATGACCAAGTGGGCTTTATCCCAGGGATGCAAGGATTCTTCAATATCTGCAAATCAATCAATGTAATACACCACATTAACAAATTGAAAAATAAAAACCATATGATTATCTCAATAGATGCAGAGAAAGCCTTTGACAAAATTCAACATCCATTTATGATAAAAACTCTCCAGAAAGCAGGAATAGAAGGAACATACCTCAACATAATGAAAGCTATATATGACAAACCCGCAGCAAACATTATCCTCAATGGTGAAAAATTGAAAGCATTTCCTGTAAAGTCAGGAACAAGACACTTTCACCATTACTATTCAACATAGTTTTGGAAGTTTTGGCCACAGCAATCAGAGCAGAAAAAGAAATAAAAGGAATCCAAATTGGAAAAGAAGAAGTAAAACTCTCACTATTTGCAGATGACACGTAACTCTACATAGAAAACCCTAAAGACTCCACCAGAAAATTACTAGAACTAATCAATGACTATAGTAAAGTTGCAGGATATAAAATCAACACACAGAAATCCCTTGCATTCCTATACACTAATAATGAGAAAACAGAAAGAGAAATTAAGGAAACAATTCCATTCACCATTGCAACGGAATGAATGAAATACTTACGAATATATCTACCTAAAGAAACTAAAGACCTATATATAGAAAACTATAAAACACTGGTGAAAGAAATCAAAGAGGACACTAATAGACGGAGAAATATACCATATTCATGGATTGGAAGAATCAATATAGTGAAAATGAGTATACTTCCCAAAGCAATTTATAGATTCAATGCAATCCCTATCAAGCTACCAACGGTATTCTTCACAGAGCTAGAACAAATAATTTCACAATTTGTATGGAAATACAAAAAACCTCAAATAGCCAAAGCTATCTTGAGAAAGAAGAATGGAACTGGGGGAATCAACCTACCTGACTTCAGGCTCTACTACAAAGCCACAGTTATCAAGACAGTATGGTACTGGCACAAAGACAGAAATATAGATCAATGGAACAAAATAGAAAGCCCAGAGATAAATCCACGCACATATGGACACCTTATCTTTGAAAAAGGAGGCAAGAATATATAGTGGATTAAAGACAATCTCTTTAACAAGTGGTTCTGGGAAATCTGGTCAACCACTTGTAAAAGAATGAAACTAGAACACTGTCTAACACCATACACAAAAATAAACTCAAAATGGATTAAAGATCTCAACGTAAGACCAGAAACTATAAAACTCCTAGAAGAGAACATAGGCAAAACACTCTCCGACATACATCACAGCAGGATCCTCTATGACCCACCTCCCAGAATATTGGAAATAAAAGCAAAAATAAACAAATGGGACCTAATTAAACTTAAAAGCTTCTGCACACCAAAGGAAACTATTAGCAAGGTGAAAAGGCAGCCTTCAGAATGGGAGAAAATAATAGCAAATGAAGCAACTGACAAACAACTAATCTCAAAAATATACAAGCAACTCCTACAGCTCAACTCCAGAAAAATAAATGACCCAATCAAAAAATGGGCCAAAGAACTAAACAGACATTTCTCCAAAGAAGACATACAGATGGCTAACAAACACATGAAAAGATGCTCAACATCACTCATTATCAGAGAAATGCAAATCAAAACCACTATGAGGTACCATTTCACACCAGTCAGAATGGCTGCGATCCAAAAATCTACAAACAATAAATGCTGGAGAGGGTGTGGAGAAAAGGGAACCCTCTTACACTGTTGGTGGGAATGCAAACTAGTACAGCCACTATGGCGAACAGTGTGGAGATTCCTTAAAAAACTGGAAATAGAACTGCCTTATGATCCAGCAATCCCACTGCTGGGCATACACACTGAGGAAACCAGAAGGGAAAGAGACACGTGCACTCCAATGTTCATTGCAACACTGTTTACAATAGCCAGGACATGGAAGCAACCTATATGTCCATCAGCAGATGAATGGATAAGAAAGCAGTGGTACATATACACAATGGAGTATTACTCAGCCGTTAAAAAGAATACATTTGAATCAGTTCTAATGAGGTGGATGAAACTGGAGCCTATTATACAGAGTGAAGTAAGCCAGAAAGAAAAACACCAATACAGTATACTAATGCATATATATGGAATTTAGAAAGATGGTAACAATAACCCTGTGTACGAGACAGCCAAAGAGACACTGATGTATAGAACAGTCTTATGGACTCTGTTGCAGAGGGAGAGGGTGGGAAGATTTGGGAGAATAGCATTGAAACATGTATAATATCATGTATGAAACGAGTTGCCAGTCCAGGTTCGATGCACGATACTGGATGCTTGGGGCTAGTGCACTGGGAGGACCCAGAGGGATGGTATGGGGAGGGAGGAGGGAGGAGGGTTCAGGATGGGGAACACATGTATACCTGTGGCGGATTCATTTTGATATTTGGCAAAACTAATACAATTTGTAAAGTTTAAAAATAAAATAAAATTTAAAATAATTTAAAAAATAAAATAAAAAATTAAAATTGAAAAGAAAAACTGTTAAATACTGTACATTACTTGGAATCATTAGCTATTACTGCTACTTGTTAAAATAGTATTTTTCTATTTACAGCCATAGATTTGAGAAAAAATATTTAAGTTAATTCTTCAAAAGAATGCATATATATACACTTACATTGGCTCTATGAGAATATACGACTCTATCTTTTGAAGTCAATTAAAATAGCACATTATAATATTGGATTAAATGTATTTCATTATTAGCACTGATGCAATTATTTTATACCTATCTTGTGGCATATAAGATAAAATATGAGATTTGAAGATAAATTGTCATAAATTTAAGCGTGAACAGCTAACTTGGCACTTAAGCTAGCTTTATCTATTTCTGAAATGTTATGTTCTGCTACTCCTCTGCCATATACTGAATTAGACATGAGCTTACTCTGTACTCTAGTACTCACTCTGCCTGTTTGCTATGTGATCTTGGGCAAGACACTTAACCTCTGTGAGTCTTGGTTTTTTCAGTAGTATGAGAAAGTTAACATCTGCCTTCCCTGTATCACAAGATTATTATGAGGATAAAAAAATTGCTGTATATGAATGCAGTTTGTGAGCCATGAAATACTATGTGATTTGTATGTCTGTGTCTCTAAATTATAAGCTCTTTGAGAGGAAGTACTATAATTTGTATTTCTCTGTTATCCAATAAGTAGCACAGTTCTCAAGCTATGGCAGATGTTCAATCACTTTTGGTATTGATGATGAGGCTATAAATAAAAGTGTGGAGGTCTTGCTAATAATTTTATTCTGCTTGTAGTCACTTATTCATTCATTCACTACAGTGCCTAAAGTGTCTTCCATGTGCTGACATTGAGTCATTGCAGATAAAATAAGATGTAAGACTCAGTGTTCTCAAGAAATTTGTAGAAAAGGAAAGGAGAGACTCATGAGCAGAAAACTATAAACATTATGGGGGACCAAGGACAAAGATGGTTACAGTGCTCTAGAAAGGTACATCTGATTCAGACTTGGTTCTCTTGAGCATGAGAACTGTAAATTTCTCAGTATAATAAAATAGTTTTGCAATTAGAATTTTGAATGCAAATTAACTTTTAAATTAAGATCAACATTGAATATTCAATATGAAATATAGCTCCTTGAGTATTTTAAAGACATAAATTTAGTACATAGAAAGTTTATGACTTGACAATAATAATATGTCATGGCATTTTAAATTTGAATTCACAGTATTTATTCCTAGCTGGCGATTATATATTTATTTCCATGTGATTTAGTTTAATGCCCTCATCTCCCATTATGCTGTACACTCTGTGAGATGAAGAACTGTATTAATCTTGTTTTTCACAGTATGCCCAGTCCTGCCATGCTGGGCATTTACATATTTGCCAAATGTTGTTTGAATAAATAATCTACGGACAATTGGAAGAAATTTGTGGCATAGACTATTTTATATTGCATGTTATTGAACCTACACATAATTTTTCATTTTAATAATATTGTTATTAGATCTTTGTATAATTTCTCTCACTAAACATTGCTTTTTGTCCCTTGGAACACTCATTCATATTTGAAGTTGCAAATATCAACTCTTTGTTAACTCTTAAAGGCCTTTTATCACTTAAACTTGAAACATTTAAAATCTAATTTATTATTTCTTTTCAAATGTACTCCAATAATGATGTCACACATTTCCTATGCTCTAGATCAGAAAACTGGATGAATCTTACATTTTTCTTACTGCCCCTCATGTGTCAAGCTGCTGCTGCTGCTAAGTTGCTTCAGTCGTGTGTGACTCTGTGTGACCCCATAGACGGCAAGCCCATCAGCCTCCTCTGTCCCTGGGATTCTCCAGGCAAGAACACTGGAGTGGGCTCTCATTTCCTTTTCCAATGCATGCATGCATGCTAAGTCATTTCAGTCTTGTCTGACTCTGTGCAACCCCATGGGCAGCAGCCCATCAGGCTCCTCTGTCCCCGGAATTCTCCAGGCAAGAGTACTGGAGTGGGTTGCCATTTCCTTCTCCCATGTGTCAACAAGTATGTCTAATTCGTCATAAAATTGTTTTGTTCTGTCCCTTACTATATGGGTTTCCCAAGTGGTGCTAGTGGTAAGGAACCTTCCTGCCAAAGCAGGAGACATAAGAGATGTGGGTTCAATCCCTGGGTCAGGAAGATCCCCTGGAGAAGGAAATGGCAACTCACTCTAGTACCCATGCATGGGAAATCCCATGGACAGAGGTGCCTGGCAGGCTACAGTCCATGGGGCTGCAAAGAGTTGGACATGACTGAGCAGGTACGCACTTCTTTCTCATTACTGTCTCTGAAGCCCTTACTTTCTCACATCCACCACACCCCGGTTTCCTTGGCTTCACTTTATCCCCTTTTGAACCTCGAGATATTTCATTGCTGGATTAAATTCTCCGAAGCACCACAAATCATTGATTTCCTGCTCCTCCTGTATTTTAGTGAACAGTTCTTCACTCAATGAACAATTTAGGTCAACTCATTTACTCCCCTAAGAAAAATGAAAAAACAAATTTGGGACTGAACCATCTTTTTAATATGGTCCAAAATTGTCTTGAAATTTTCTAGACTTGTGTTTATTTCTTTTAAACTATTACCCCTTGCTCAGATTTTTCTTTGCTTCTATAGGTTGATGTTTAAATTTGGCCTGGTAGTCAAAACTATCTTCTGGTTTAATCATTTGTTTGAGCTTTATTGTTGGTATAATTTGGTTCAATCATTGAACATAGATCCTTGCATATAATGGATATTCAACAAATATTTATTAATTTTGTTTGACCTGTGAAAGTTAACGTGTATTGACTTGGGATATTGTTATAGAACACATTTCTATTTTCAGTTGGTTAGGATACAGATCAAGAATTCTTTATTTATCGACTGAAGTACTTATCTCCTCAGCCCTGGGGCAGCCCATGGTGGTTGGAGTTGTGGAGTTAATTATCTTTCCTTGCTGTACAAGTAGCATCATTTTCTATGTGTGCCATGCTGTGACAAAGATTGAGAAATGCTGTGTAGGAATGCTCTGATGCTCAGCTTACAATGATTCACATGTTAATTAACATTTCCTTTTGATTTTATTACTAAGGTAAAGCAGAATAGAAATTTAATGAAGATTGTAACCTTGCTGACAAATGTGCCAATTCTGGTCTTTTTCCCCAGAGACATAATTTTGGCTACTTGTATTTGTATCCTTGGGGATTGTTGCTGTCACTGGATTAGCATTTTCTCATTTTTCTGACAAAATATTTCACATAATTTCATGCTCATGTCCATGGCTCTTAAAAGTGGAAAACATGTCCATGGCTCTTAAAAGTGAGGTAATATCAGAAGTTTATATATTTTTCTAAAAACATTTTATGTTTTTTTGAATATTAGCAGTTTCACCTTGGAGAAGGCACTGTTGACCCACTCCAGTACTCTTGCCTGGAAAATCCCATGGATGGAGGAGCCTAGTGGGCTGCAGTCCATGGGGTCTCTAAGAGTCGAACACGACTGAGTGACCTCACTTTCCCTTTTCCCTTTCATGCACTGGAGAAGGCACTGGCAACCCACTCCAGTACTCTTGCCCGGAAAATCCCATGGATGGAGGAGCCTAGTGGGCTGCAGTCCATGGGATCGCTAAGAGTCGGACACGACTGAGCGACTTCACTTTCATGCATTGGAGAAGGAAATGGCAACCCACTCCAGTGTTCTTGCCTGGAGAATCCCAGGGACGGGGGAGCCTGGTGGGCTGCCGTCTATGGAGTCGCACAGACTCGGACACGACTGAAGTGACTTAGCAACAGCAGCAGTTTCACCTACGTATGAGTGAGTGAGTGAAGTCGCTCAGTTGTGTCCGACTCTTTGCGACCCCATGGACTGTAGCCTACCAGGTTCCTCTGTCCATGGGATTTTCCAGGCAAGAGTACTGGAGTGGATTGCCATGATTATTCTGAGGAAGGAAAATATACTCCCTATATTTGGAAACAATCTGGTCTGTTTATACATTTAAAAAATAATACTGTTTAAATAGTATCATTTTTTGATATTCTGTTTATTTAGAGCCATTAGTTTATAAATTACTATTGCAGCCCCAACACAATTTCTGGGAGATATTGGCAGTACATAGAAAGAGCTGTCATAGTCCAGGTTTCCAGTAAAACCCTAGAAACTACCACTGTTAGTCAAATGTGATATTAGGAAAAAGTTGCTTTGATTTTTACAGGCTCAATATTTGTTGACCTGATTGCTACAGTTTTAAAATGCATGTATTGAAATATATTCATTTTAGAAAAATGTATGCACATTTGTTACAAAAAAGCAAACATCAAGTATTCTAATCCTTTCCCTACTTCTGTATAACTTGGTATCAGGGGATAATAATTTTTATAAGGTGAAGAAGACTTAAAATATTCACTATTTGTGGAATAAAAATAGCCTACAAATATCTCTTAATATAATGTTTCCAATTTAAGCCAGATAAATCTTAACATAGAACCAAAAAGTCCCTTTAAGATGAAGTAGTTTGAGAAAATGTTTTTTAAAGGACAAAGAAGTGTGTGAGAGAGATACACACAAACCCAGTGGAAAATTGTTTATTTCCTCTTGGGTTCACATACATATTTCTTACTTTTTATCTACTTTGGAACCTATGATGAGTGGTCTGTGTAAGGTCTGCAATCCAAGGGGATGAATATTATTAGTCACATGAATGAAACACTGCATAAATTCTTCATGAACAATGAGCTGCAGATGTTATGTAAACCATTGGTGGAATAGAATTCTGTTCTTCATTAAAATATGGTTAATAAGCCAGATGGGTCCTTGATGGGCAGCATGATCATTTGTATCTGAATCTCTCCAAGTCCAAGGATTTAGTCCTGACTCCACACTTCATGTAGTTAGTTAGTTAGTTCAATCTCTCAGTCACATCTGGCACTTTGCAACCCCATGGATTGCAGCATGCCAGCCTTCCCTGTCCATCACCAATTCCTGGAACTTGCTCAAACTCATGTCCATCAAGTCAGTGATGCCATCCAACCATCTCATCCTCTGTCATCTCCTTCTCCTCCTGCCATCAAGCTTTCCCAGCATCAGGGTCTTTTCTAATGAGTCAGTTCTTCCCATCAGGTGGCCAAAGTATTGGAGTTTCAGCTTCAACATCAGTCCTACCAATGAACACCCAGGACTGATCTCCTTTAGGATGGACTGGTTTAATCTTGTAGTCCAAGGGACTCTCGAGAGCCTTCTCCAACACCACAGTTCAAAAGCATCAATTTGTCAGTGCTCAGCTTTCTTCGTATATGGCTACTGGAAAAACCATAGCTTTGGCTAGACAGACCTTTGTTGGCAAAATAATGTCTCAGCTTTTTAATATGGTGTCTATGTCGGTCATAGTTTTATTTCCAAGGAGCAAGCGTCTTCTAATTTCATGGCTGCAGTCACCATCTGCAGTGATTTTGGAGCCCAAGAAAATAAAGTCTGTCACTGTTTCCATTGCTTCCCCAGCTATTTGCCATGAAGTGATGGGACCAGATGCCATGATCTTAGGTTTCTGAATGTTGAGTTTTAAGCCATCTTTTAAACTCTCCTCTTTCATTTTTATCAAGAGGCTCTTTAGTTCTTTGCTTTATGCCATAAGGGTGGTGTCATCTGTGTATCTGATATTTCTCCTGGCAACCTTTATTTCAGCTTGTGCTTCATCCAGCATGGCATTTTGCATGATGTACTCTGTTGCTGCTGCTAAGTCACTTCAGTTGTGTCCGACTCTGTGTGACCCCATAGATGGCAGCCCACCAGGTTCCCCGTCCCTGGGATTCTCCAGGCAAGAACATTGGAGTGGGTTGCCATTTCCTTCTCCAATGCATGAAAGTGAAAAGTGAAAGTGAAGTCGCTCAGTCGTGTCCGACTCTTAGTAACCCCATGGACTGCAGCCTACTAGGCTCCTCAGTGGCACCCCACTCCAGTACTTTTGCCTGGAAAATCCCATGGATGTACTCTGAATATAAGTTAAATAAGTAGGGTGACAATATACAGCCTTGACTTACTCCTTTCTCAATTTGGAACCAGTCTGTTGTTTCACATCCAGTTCTAACTGTTGCTTCTTGACCTTCATGCAAATTTCTCAGGAGGCAGGTCAGGTGGTCTGGTATTCCCATCTCTTTAAGAATTTTCCACAGTTTGTTGTGATCCACACAGTCAAAGGCTTTGGCATAGTCAATAAAGCAGAAGTAGATGTTTTTCTGGAACTCTTGCTTTTTCACTGTTCCAACAGATGTTGGCAATGTGATCTCCACCTTTTCTAAATCCAGCTTGAACATCTGGAAGTTCATGGTTCATGTACTGTTGAAGTCTGGCTTGGAGAATTTTGAGCATTACTTTGCTAGCATGTGAGATGAGTGAAATTGTGCAGTAGTTGGAACATTTGGCGTTTCCTTTCTTTGAGACTGAAATGAAAACTGACCCTTTCCAGTCCTGTGGGCCCTTCTGAGTTTTCCAAATTTGCTGTCATATTGAGTGCAGCACTTAAACAGGAATCATCTTTTTGGACTTGAAAATAGCTCAACTGGAATTCCATCACCTTCACTAGCTTTGTTTGTAGTGATGCTTCATAAGGCTCACTTGACTTCGCATTCCAGGATGTCTGGCTCTTGGTGGGTGATCACACCATCATGGTTTTCTGGGTCATGAAGATCTCTTTTGTATAGTTCTTCTGTGTATTCTCGCCACTTCTTCCACCCCAACCCCCACCTTCATCTTTTTTTTTTTTCTTAAATTTATTTATTTATTTATATTTTGGAGGCTAATTACTTTACAATATTGTATTGTTTTTGCCATACATTGACATGAATCCACCACAGGTGTCTTGCCACATCTTAATATCTTTTGTTTCTGTTTGGTCCATACCATTTCTGTTCTTTATTGTGCCCATCTTTACATGAAATATTCCCTTGGTATCTCTAATTTTCTTGAAGAGATCTTTCCCATTCTATTGTTTTCCTCTATTTCTTTGCATTGATCACTGAGGAAGGCTTTCTTATCTCTTCTTGCTATTCTTTGGAACTCTGCATTCAAATAAGTATATCTTTCCTTTTCTCCTTTGCCTTTAGCTTCTCTTCTTTTCTCAGCTATTTGTTAGGCCTCCTCAGACAACCATTTTGCCTTTTTTTCATTTCTTTTTCTTTGGAGTATGTATTTACTGTAGAGTTTTGACTCAGTAAAATAGTAAAATTCTAAGCATTTCATTGTAAACTGCATAGAATCATATTTTCTTTGTGTCATTCACAAAATTATGTTTGCCATTGATATTTTCATTTAAATCAGTTTATCAAAGAATAATATATAAAATTTAACCAACCATTTCATGAAAAGTTTATCCATTTACACATTTCTGACTTAAGGATCTCACACTCTTGAGACATTGTTTTCAACTAATAACTTCTGAATCACCTTAGGTAATAAATATAAGATGCCATTATTGCTCTCAAATTGGTTACAATGAAGACAAAAAAATGAAATATTGGGTTGGCCAGAAAGATTGTTCATGAAATTTTTGGCCAACCCACAGTATTTGATGGAATGGTGGCAGTAAAATTCTGCTACAAAGAACTTTTGGGCAAAGGTTTTTCAATTAGGCAAAAGTAACAAGATATTTAACTTTTAACCCCTTCGATATTACAGATTCTAAAACACTTAGCCATTTCTTGCTGTAAATGGGTATACCAAACACAATTCACTATATTTGAAGATTCAAGGTCTTCATTATGAGCATTTACTCTCATATGGTTAATACACTCATGTCCTATTGAAATGTTTTTCATCTGTTGGCTCATACTTGAAATAACTCTGAACTATTCTATTTTGTGCTCTTAAGTGCATGCATTCATGTGTGTGTGTGTGTGTGTGTGTGAGAGAGAGAGAGAGAGAGAGAGAGGGGAGAGAACTTATCACTGATGCCCACTTCACCGTGGTGCTGTATCACCTTAATTGCCTCACTTATATCTCCCAGCATTGCGTTTTACTTTTGCTTGGACCTAGAAACCTAACTTTCCCTTCCTTTGCCTTCTTTTCCTTTCTTTTTCCTTCCTCCTCCCTCCCTGCCGTCTCCCTCCTTCCTCCCTTGCTTGCTCTCACCCTCACTGTCCCCTCCCTTTATCTTCCTCCTCCTTCTTCTTCCCTCTTCTCTCTCTTTTCTTTTTTATCTCTTTCATCTACTCACTTATTCAACAATTATTTATCGACTGTTTTTTATGTACTTAGAAAGTATGTTTATTATATTATGAATAAAGCAGAAAAAATGAGCTTCAGACAAGATCCTAGAGAAATTTCCTATATGTAAAAAGCACTGATTTTAGTGTGTGGGATTTGTGATTTCTCTTTAGGGTACTCAGATGTCTTTTATCCCTACTTAGTTTTGAAGTGTGTTTCATCTGGGTGAGGTGTCACAGTAATGTGAAGAACTATTGGAAGTTATGTGTCAAATGAGTTCATTAGAAGGAGAGTAATCAGCGTGAATTATAGTAATTGGAGAAAATCTCATGAAAGAAGTGGCAACTGACTGACTCAACATGAGCTAATAAAATCGCAATGATATAAAAAGATTCATGATGAAAAACTGCCACATTGGGAGGTTTCTCCTTTGGAGCACTGGTAAGATTTCAGATGAGATGGTAAATACTTGTGATTAAATAAATGATTGCACAGATTATTTGTCCTAACTAAAAATTTAATGGCCATATGTGATGTGGTAAATAATGAAATCACTTCATAACGTAAGATGTCTACTGTGCAGTGATTCATCATGGAGGCCCCATAATACCGGTTATATGGGAATGGATTTCTCAGATTGTTGCAGGAGGGTGTGCATATAACTGTTGGTTCTGGAGAATGTTTATAAAGTTTATAAAGGACAAAGTTTCTTCAAACATTTTTGTGACATGACCTACATTCACACACCATGCACACAAACACACATATGCCTCATAAGTATCTAATAAACAGACATTTCACAAACTTCCTATTTGCTGTGTGTTCTGTTATTTTCTGCTCCATTTAATTTTGCTTTTAACTAGATATGATCCACAAAATTGATTTAATGATTCATTAGTATGTTGTGATCTTCAGCTTGAAAAAGGATAACCTTAGAGTTAGGATAGAAGGCAAGAGAGGAAGGCATAATAGGCACTAAATGTAGTCAGCTGTAGTGAGTATTTCATTGTTGGTTGCTCAATAGCTATTCCCACTTGTAATTGTGCCCTGATTTTCTTTTGGAGATTGGCCTTCTTGCACTATTAGTCTTCATGGTGGGCACCTTTTCTAGATGCCAACCTCTGCCCCTGATAGCCAAGAGACAATCACATGACATAATCTTGGCCCACAAGACTCTGTCCCACTAGAGACTTTAAATCTTGAGAGTGTTATGAGGGAGGACATGGTCAGAAATGACTGATCTCAGGTGCAGTGTCAGCTGGCATCATTCTTGGTAAGGCTGTGCCAGGGATCTCTGTCTTCCTACTTCTTGCAGCTCCCTGGGTTCTGACCAACCACGTCTGCGTCTCTGTTCTTGACCCCGAGTGAGTGTCCTGATTGGCCCTTCCTACCACACACTTGCAATAACAACTCTTGTGCTTTGGTTTAATAACATCTATTTTGCTTAATTTAGCTAGACTTAAGTTCTTACTGGAAAAAATGAATTTTAATTGCTTCATCAGTTAAACAGGAAAAGTTATTGGTTAGTTTGGTATTAGGAAATCAGTCTTGACTATTCATTGGAAGGACTGATATTGAAGCTGAAACTCCAATACTTTGGCCACCTCATGCAAAGAGCTGACTCATTGGAAAAGACTCTGATGCTGGGAGGGATTGGGGGCAGGAGGAGAAGGGGACGACAGAGGATGAGATGGCTGGATGGCATCACCGACTTGATGGACGTGGGTTTGGGTGAATTCCGGGAGTTGGTGATGGACAGGGAGGCCTGGCGTGCTGCAATTCATGGGGTCACAAAGAGTCGGACATGACTGAGCAACTGAACTGAACTGAACCAGCAGACTAATACATGTGTTATGGAGAGGGATGAGAGAGTAAAGGAGAACTTGAAAATGAAACATTTGATATGACTGTGCTAGTTAACACACGGCACTAGTATACAGCACCATTTCACAACGCACTGTATTTTAACAGTAGTCTAAATAGAAATGCCAAATGATAAGCTGGCCAGTTGAAACTGGGTACCTTACTGAAAGGAAAAAGGACCAAGAGGTATTTGTTTCACTTATATAAATATCCTCTCCTGAAAAAATAGCTGTTTCAATTAATTCAGCTTTTTTATCTTGTCTTACAACAGTAGAGTTGGATCAGGTTTTCATATGTAGATAAATTTTGTGCTTAGGGAGTTCTTAGAAATTGTAGAAACGGTTAGTTTGTTTATAGCTAAGGAGAAAAATGAGCTGATGCTTTTAACTAAATGCTATTCAATAAAACTAGAGCTTGTACTATTACTGTGATTGCTATAATTATTGTCAACATATTGTTATTTTAATTTCTGTTTCCATATGATAGATAATATTTTCAATGAAAATTTAAAAATCTGCTACAAATTTTTTTATAAATAATTTTAAAAAGCAATAAGCAAATTGCAAATAGAAAAGTTAAAAACAGACTCAAAATTTCTACCACCTAGAAATATTCATCATTAAAATTCAATGAACATTTTTTCAGATATCTTTTTGTGCAAATACTGGAAACCTAGCTGAAGATGACCTTTTATGAATATACATGTTATAATCTTAATAAAAATATTTTTACCTATCAGGATGATTTGATATAATTATGAGTTGTTTGAGATCTTTTTAAAAAGTAGCAAGTAACAGTTTTTTTGAGTATGCAACCATCTAACATAATTTTCTACAATACACTTGAAAGTCCTAAAAACATTCATGCCTTCTAGATAAAAATCAAAGGAACAAATTATTTGGTCCATTAAAAAATCAGAGATGCACCCAAATAATTAGTGTAAGAATATTTACTTCTGTGCTATTCATAATAGTAAAAATTACATTTCACATGCCCCAGCTGGAGTATAATAAAATACATTATCTTATTAGTCATTTCATGTAGTGCTATGCAGCCTTGCCAAACAATGTTGAATAAGAATCACTAATAATCTAAAAGTTCATACACTGTGAAGTGAAAAAACACAGGTTACAAACAAGTATATACATATATTATTGTATACATATGTTACAGACACACATATATTTTTCATATTAATATATTTACACATATTTATATGTATTTATAAATATATTTATATATGTACTTGGGGTTCACTGGTGGCTTAGCTGGTAAAGAATGTCCCTGCAATGTGGGAGATTTGGATTCAATCCCTGGGTTTGGAAGATCCCCTGGAGGAGGGCATGGCAACCCACTCCAGTATTCTTGCCTGGAGAATCCACATGGACAGAGGAGCCTGGAGGGCTGCAGTCCATGGGGTCGTGAAGAGTTGGACACAAGTGAGCAACTAAGCAAGCACATATATATTACACATATATGTACTAAAGGGTATGGACTGAAGTGTTTGTTATAATTATTATTTTCTTTTTAATTAAAAACTATCATATAGGTATTGTTATTTTAATTTCTGTTTCCATGTATTTTATGTATTTTACTTGAAAATTAAGAAAACAATGTTATTTTACATCTTTCTATATCTTGCTGTGTTCAGAATTGGGTTTATAAACACCATAGCATTAATTCTGCTTTAGGTATGCTAGTTTATAGACCAATTTTCAAGCAGGAAAATTTTAAGCAAATCACATCTGTACTTGGTTTCTTTATATTCTTCCTCAGGTAATTTAAGACAAATCAAAATCTATTGACTAGTTCTTAATTTTCTGAAGCATAGAAATCAATAAGGCAGAGTATCTACTTTTTTTTTTTTTTAATACTATCTAGAAGAAAACAAAGGTCATATGCAGTCCCTCTGTGCTGTGCTAAGTCGCTTCAGTCATGTCCAGGTCTTTGTGACCACATGGACTGTAGCCTGCCAGGCTCTTCTATCCATGGGGCTCTCCAGGCAAGAATACTGGAGTGGGTTGCCATGCCCTCCTCCAGATCTTCATGACCCAGTGACTGAACCACCCCCTGTCTCTTGTATCTCCTGCATTGGCAGGGGAGTTCTTTACCACTAGTGCCACCTGGGAAGCCCCATGCCATCCCTCTACCCTTATATAAACATGTATTACTATTATGAATAAACACACATACCCACACGTACACACACACACACACACATATATATATATATACTTTGTTGTTCATAAATGGAATTGTATCATATCCTGTCATCCAGTTTTTATCAATGGACACTTTTCCTCTCCCTTCACCCATCTCCTGCAACGTCAGCACCCCATGCTCCACAGTTGTCATGCTAATATTCCTTTTTATTTTTCTGTGCTTGTATGGTGATATCCCACTAAACATTTTGTTCTTATAACAACTGTACCATGTAGAATTGACTATTGTTACTCTGTCTTATGTGTCTTACATACAAATGAACAATTCTTCCTTCACTCCTTTTCATGTTTCTCGCAGCAGATGTTGGGCATTTTCTCGTACTAATTGCAAGATTTATCTAAATTTAAGAAAATTCTTGATAAGGTGCTACATTTAATTGGATTGGATTTTTATATGAAAGATCAGTACTTTTTAATTTCTTTATCACCTATTATCAAGAAATTCTTCAGGATTACTTTCTATTATGAAAAATACTCTCAAAAAAACGAGAGGACTGATTAAGAGTGAGGTTCTTATTAAGGCTGATTTACAAACTGCCATCTCTCTAAACTGTAATCTGCTTACTAGTAACATAAGTATTGAGGAAAGTAATTTCTAAGGTCTGTTTTAGTTATTAGGCTCTAAAATTTATATTAAAATGATTTATTACAATCTACACACACATATATATGAAAGTCTATTTTTTCCGGGTTCTCCAGAAATCCAAGCCATAGCTACTTCATGACTAACAGTAAAAATGACATAATAATGTACTGGTGGAGTGATGTACCTGTCCTGTTTCAGTTCCTGAACTGAAGGAGCTTGTAGGATTGGGGATATTAAGTGTCAAAAGCTAGATGGATCTAGGCAAACGAGGATGGTTAGTTATTGTAAGTGGTCTGGTGGTTTCTTTAAAAGCACTTTGAAAGTGTCCATATTCTTATGCATAAACTCATTGAAATTTCTGCTTTGATCTTTAAAATTTACTTTGAAGGTGATTTCTCTCATAAATTTTACAAAGATTTTTTTGGCTCAAATAAACTTTAATGTTAAAGATAAATTATTTGATATGTGATTACTATTTTTATTTACTTAAAATTTTTTATTGCAGTATAGCTGATTTACAATGCTGTGTTAGTTTCAAGTGTACAGCAAAGTGAATCTATTATATATATATATATATATATATATATATGTATATACATGTTAGGTAGTTAGAATAGGAAATAGGAGTCCAGAATGGTGGTAGCTAAAAAGCAAAGAGGGAAAAGCCCACGAAAATAGAACAAAGGATGGTCTGAGGACAGGAGTGAGAACCTTGGGTAAAACACACAGCCCTCCTGGCTAGCCCAGTTTACATAGGGCAGGCTCAGGGGGAGGAGGAAAAACATATACAAAGAGGAGCCAAAATTGAGCAGGGAGCTCTCTTCTCTTTGTGTCTTTTGGGTCGGCCACCCTCATACCTCAAGGATGTATTTTCCTTTACTTGCCAAATGAAAATGAACTGTAACACAGGGTCCGTCCGTTGCTTCTAATTTTTGCTGTGGTGAGACAGAACCAAGGAAATCACACACTCCCCATGACATATACACATGTATATGTATGTCTATCTCCACTTTTCAAGATTCTTTTCCATATAGGCCATTGCAGAGTACTGAGGAGGCTTCCCTGTGCTATGCGGTAGGTCCTTACTAGTTTTTTATTTTGTAATATATTTTTCTGGGCTCCAAAATCACTGGAGATGGTGATTGCAGTCATGAAATTAAAAGATGCTTACTCCTTAGAATGAAAGTTATGACCAATCTAGACAGCATATTAAAAAGCAGAGACATTATTTTGTCAACAAAGGTCTTTCTAGTCAAGGCTATGGTTTTTCCAGTGGTCATGTATGGATGTGAGAGTTGGTCTATAAAGAAAGTGGAGCACCGAAGAATTGATGCTTTTGAACTGTGGTGTTGGAGAAGACTTGAGAGTCCCTTGGACTGCAAGGAGATCCAACCAATCCATCCTAAAGGAGATCAGTCCTGGGTGTTCATTGGTGGTACACCCTCCTAGCTGAAACTACAATACTTTGGCCACCTGATGCGAAGAGCTGACTCATTTGTAAAGACCCTGATGCTGGGAAAGATTGAGGGCAGGAGGAGAAGTGGATGACAGAGAATGAGATGGTTGGATGGCATCACCAATTCAATGGACCTGGGTTTGAGTGAACTCCGGGAGTTGGTGATGGACAGGGAGGCCTGGAGTGCTGCAGTTCATGGGGTCGCAAAGAGTCAGACACAACTGAGCGACTGAACTGAATATATAGTAGTGTGTCTGTATCAATCCCAGTCTTCCCCCTTACCCTCAGTAACTATAAGTTTATTTTCTACATCGGTAACTCTATTTCTGTTTTGTGGACTAGTTCATTTGTAGCCTTGTTTTAGATTTCACATATAAGTGACATCATATGATACTTGTCTCTGACGTACTTCACTCAGTTTGACAATCTCTAGGTTCATCTGTGTTGCTGCAAATGGCATTATTTTGTCCTTTTTATGGCTGAGTAATATTCCATTGTATTCCATTGTACCACATCTTCGTTATCTATTCCTCTGTTGACGGACATTTAGGTTACTTCTATGTCCTGGCTATTTTAAATAGTGCTGCAGTGAACATGCAAGCAGTTTATATAGCTCAATATCAAACAAAACAATCCATTAAAAAATGAGCAGAAGATCTAAATAGACATTTCTTCAAAGAAGACATACAGACAGTTAGAAAGCGCATGATAAGATGGTCAATATCACTAATTATTAGGGAAATGCAAATCAAAACTACAGTGAGGTATAACCTCACACAGGTTAGAGCAACCATCATCAAAAAACCTTTAAGCAGTAAATGATGAAGAGGGGTGGAGAAAAGGGAACCTGTCTACACTGTACAGCCACTATGGAGAAAAGGGAACCCTCCCGAACTGGTGCAGCCACTGTGGAGAACAGTAAGGAGTTTCCTTGAAAAACTAAAAATAGAGATACTGTATGATCCAGCAATTCCATTCTTGGGTATATATCTGGAGACGTAATTGGAAAAGATACATGATTAATATTTATAAATGGTGGTCTGTAAGCAATGTAATTATGCAAAAGTTTTTCTCACATGTCAAATCTTATAAAAGTAAAGTTAAAGTGAAATGAAAGTTGTTCAGTCATGTCCAACTCTTTGCGACCCCATGGACGATACAGTCCATGGAATTCTCTAGGCCAGAATAAAATGTATGTGTAAAAGATAATATTAATATTAGTCTTAAAGATCATGACTATGTCAGAAGAATGGTTGAAAATGAGCATAAGGGGAAGCCAGTAATTATTTTGATATACTCCTATATATTCTGCAAAAGTTATGTTCTTTTATTTATTATTATTATTTTTTACTTTACAATATTGTATTGGTTTTGCCATACATCAACATGCATCTTCCATGGGTGTACATTTGTTCCCCATCCTGAACCCCCCTCCCACCTCCCTCCCCATACCATCCCTCTGGGTCATCCAAGTGCACCAGCCCCAAGCTTCCTGTATCCTGCATCGAACCTGGACTGGCGATTCATTTCTTATATGATATTATACATGTTTTAATGCCATTCTCCCAAATCATCCCCCCCTCCCTCTCCCACAGAGTCCAAAAGACTGTTCTATACATCTGTGTCTCTTTTACTGTCTTGCATACAGGGTTGTCGTTACCATCTTTCTAAATTCCATATATATGCGTTAGTATACTGTATTGGTGTTTTTCTTTCTGGCTTACTTCACTCTGTATAATAGGCTCCAGTTAAAAGTTTTGTTTTTTTAGGGATCTTTTATTAGTCTTCTTGGGCCACTGTCACAAATATACCACAGGTTGCGTAGCTTAAACAATAAAAGCCAATCTTTAAAGTTCTAAAGGCCAGAAATCCGAGGTCAGCATGCCAGCATAGTTGGCTTCTAGTGAGGGCCCTCTTCCTCACTTGGTATGACTGCCTTCTCATTCTATCTTCTGATGTTGGAAACAGAGAGACAACGGGCTCTTTCATGTCTCCTTTCTCAAGGGCACTAATCCCTTCATGAGGACCCCACTCTTGTAACTGTCAAATTATCTCTCAAAGACTGATCTCCCTATACCATCACATTGAGGGTTAAATCTTCAACATATAAATTTTAGGGGCACACAGTTCATAGCAGCTTTCATGGAAACATACAAACCATGAGAAATAGTGATTTCTTGTAGTTAGTTTAGCCTAGTTAATAATTGCTTGAGGGCCTCAAGTCTGATTAATCGCTGAAAAATTACTGCCTTTATGAAGTACATTTTAGCACGTTATTGCATAAGCATTTTGGGGAATCACAATTTTGACAGAAGAAAACACACAAAGGTGACTATATATAAAAGAATGTACAACAGTTAGACAATAAGAGGCTTTCCAGTCATCAGAATTTTTATAGTGCATTTGCATTTTTATTGGCTTAGGAAATTTTTAATGCACTTCAGTATAGTGTATTAAACAGATGAATATTTGGCCTTTATAATATCATTTATTTTATGCAAATTTTTATTCTGTCTTGCTCTCCTCAAACCACTTATACATTGTTGTGTTATTTGGGATATGGGGAGGTTGCTGGCAGTGTCACAATTTTGGCACCAAGCCACTGAGTTGTGACAGTCAATGCCAGCCTTTGTATTATGTATCTATTCCTCTTGAAGATGAGTCTAAGGCAGATAACATGCTTTAAGCATACAGGGGCTTGTATACCTTTGGATGATGATATAACTAAAACATGATTATTTGGTAATTTATATGCATATAAATATTGGCAAATGAAAGTAACTGAGTCTCTTGCTCTTCTGAGATAATGTAATCTAGAACCCTGCTTTTAGATTTGAGTTTTTTCTTTAGTCTGTTTATATTATTTTGAACTTGCTTTGCATCATTTTGTCAGCCTACTTTGTATGGGTCTGTTTTAACAGCTTATTTTATGTTGATCTATTCTGGGTCCTTTAAAAATTGTTTGGATGGTGATGGATCTGTTTGTTTATTTGCTTGTTTGTGGTAATACGCTGATTGAATAAATACTAACATTTTCAGGGCTTAGAATATTTTTGTGATTTCAGTTATTTCCCTGTGGCTGTTTTTCAGCTATTAATATTTCTGGCATACATAGCTATTTGGATGATGGAGATCTAAGTGGGGACAGAACTAATTGGGGGTGGAGGGTAGTGGTGATTGTAGAGAGAGAAAAATCACTTAAACTATGTGGGTAATTCTGTGAAATATAAGGCTACATTAGTATTCAGATTGCATCTGATGTTCTCATAAATAATGTGTTTATAGAAAAACAACCATTTGCTCTAAGTAAATGGTGGTACATATAACATTTTTGTAGATGATTTGTGAGGCATATAGGGGTAATATTGCTTCTCCTACTGAGCGTATATTGCTTTAACTATGTATTCAGGAAAATGTATAAATCACAAATGCAAATTAAGCAAAATATAGTGACTAACACTTGCTTTAAATATGTGGTATTGAAATGTGTACTCCTCAATATTTTTCATAATGGATGGCTTGCAAAGGTAACACAGAAAATAAGGTTAAGCTTAAATATTATATAATTATGGGCCTTCAGCCTTGCCTGCACTTATAAGGTAATAAAGTATATTTGCATTACTTTTGATCTCATTTTATTCTTTTGTGATTGTTAGCTTTTCTTCTGAAATCTGTCCTAAACTGAATTCCGACTGCATTCTGCAGTGTCAGGAAAATTGATAATGTTTATTTCTTAACACTGTGCAGTATATGATTTTACTAACTCTGTATTAATATTTCCAAAGAAGAGTAACAAAAGGGGCTTTTAGCATTCACCCTTTGTTCAATAAATCAAGCATAAACATGGTCTGCACATGGCTTTTCAGCAAACTCTGCCATTTTATTTGTCTTTTATCTTAAGGTTTATTGCTTTCCAAGGCTTAAAATGATTCAGGGTCTGAACTGTTTAACTTGGGATGTTTAGGTTATTGATGTCTCAGCCAGAGAGTGTGAGAAAGTCAGACGCTAAAACTCCTTGACCATGTACAGTAGATGAAGTGTATGTGTTTGAATGATTCATTCCTTGGCACATGATCCTTGCTCTGCCCTCTTACTTTTGAAATTCATTGGCATTTCTGAATAATTACCTGAAATTCTGACTCTTTTCTGTAGGTTATTCTGTCTTCCTCGTGCTCAAAACTTGCTATAGAGCATGTGCTAGCTCGTTTCCAGATTTTCCTATAGGAACTTCCAGGGAAGAAACAACGCAGTACCTAGTAAAGTTAAACTCTAGTAAAATTGAAATCTACTAAAAATGAAAAACGACCAATCCTCCCAAGTTGATTATACAACAAAAAATTTTGTTTTTATTTAGAGTATATTTGTCATTTGCTTTTTTTCCTTTTAGCATTACAAATTTAAAATTTTATATTGTTTAAGTATATGCACAATTCTTTCATTAATTACTGATTAAATGCCTATTTTTTTCTCCACTAGTTTAGACCTGGGGTAGATTCTTAGGGAAAGGAGAATGGGAACAATACTAGTATGAACATGAAATTGGACCCTAGAGAAAGAAACAAATTTCATATTTATTAAGTACTTATTTTGTGCTGGACATTGTTTAAGAAAGTGTGATATATGCCTTGTACCTAAAATCTGGTTGAAGATACATGTGTGCCACATAATTGGTATGTGCCACGTATTGGTACATGTATATACTACCCTTCACTATTATAATTATAAAATTTAAGACTAAAATTATTTTTATATGAATGAAACATGAGAGTTCAGACAGAAGAGTAGTCAATATAGAGCTGGTCTGGACAGATAAGGCTGAGAAGTTGCCTTGAGTTGAGACTCAAGGAGGGCTAGTGCATTTTTTATCATTTGTTTAACACAGAACTTGAAAGTCCTTTTACACATTTTTCATTTACAACTTAAAATAGCCCTTTGAAACAAGTAGTTGAATTACTTCCCCTTCTAAACACAGTAAGTGGAATTTAGATAGATGAAGTAAATTTGCCCCCAAATGACCCAGTGATGCAGCATTATCCTCCGCTCCCAACACAAACACAATTTATCTCACGTTGCAGCCCCGTCACGCTACTCCTCTGTTTAAAACATTTTGACAGTGTTCAATCACCCTTTAAATAAAATCTATACTCCTCTTCTTGACCTATGAACACTTACAAGAGTTCACCTTTGTCTACCCCATGACATCACTTGATGTCACTTTCCCTTCCCTAGTATCACCTTAGCCACTTAGAATCTCCTTTCTCTCCTTTAACTGATACAAAATTTTGCATGAACTGTTGGTACTGGACATTGTTGACTACCTGTGTAGCTTTTATTCAGTATCAGCTTTTCCCTGACAGCATCCCAGCTTTTGTTTGGGTGTCCCATCTCCCTGGTTACATTGCAGACACATGGTTTCTAGGACGGATGGCTGCTTGAGGTATAATTCTAGTAGTCAAAGCCAATCATGGTGTTCCCAACCCTTTGTTAGATATTGACTGAGGGATCAATGCCCACGCCAATCAATACAAAACCATTTCCTCAGTAACAGGAATTGAGTGGAGAATGAGCAGATGACCACATTCAGGCCAGTGACACACAGGGAAAGCTTGGTAAAGGTTTCTGGGAAATATTTTATTGCTCTTAAAATAGAACAAAATGAAGAGGAAGTATGTTTGTTGGCTATCTGTGTGAAACCTGGAACTTTGACATCTCTCTTGCCAGCATCTCAGGATTGAGGCTGACACACAGAAGGCTGAGTTGAGATCTCCGAGGCACTGGATTGAGCATCCCTGAACTATGCTCATATTTGAATTTCTACTTATTTTAAGCAAGATCTACCCTTCTTTTTTTAAACCCATTTCCCTTTATTTTTTTTTTTGATATGGTAAAAACTTCCATCCCTTGTGAACCTCTTTCCCCAGTTGCTAACTATTGACTTACTGCAGCGTTTATCTGATGTTCAGGTCTCAATTCAGTTGTTTCCTCTATAGAGAATTCTGTCCTGGTATACAATTGGAAATACTCTTCTCTGTCAATCACTGTTTATCTCACTACTCTTGTTTTCATTTCTTCATAGCACTTATTCCTACTCTCTTATTAGTGTATTTGTTTAATGCCTGAGTCTTTACATGTAATCTCCATAAGAACAGGAAGCTTGTCATCTCAATTACAGTGGCATCTTTAGCAGTTTGAACAGTGGGGTCTTTCTTACCCAGGGATTGAAACTGGGTCTCTTATATGTCCGGCTTTGGTGGGAAGACCTTGTCATTAACAGCAGCTCGGTATCTGTTGGATGGATGGATAGGTGGAAGAGTCAGATTGCAACTTTGGCTTCAAATGCCATGCTCTGCTCACTTCACTTTGTTGGCTGACAAGGAGGAGGATGATCATATCCATAGAAGGAACAGCAAAAGCAGAGGACAAATGGAGGGCATTCCAGAGAGGCTCAATCTCTTTTCTATTGATTGAGAATAAATTGATGCAAATTATAAACCAGTAGGTAAATATGTCAGTTAAAGAGTTTAAAAAATCCAAATCAAATGAATTAAAATGTTGGCTAGTAAAAATTTGGTATGGTATATGCTTACTCCTTGGAAGGAAAGTTATGACCAACCTAGATAGCATATTGAAAAGCAGAGATATTACTTTGCCAACAAAGGTCCGTCTAGTCAAGGATATGGTTTTTCCAGTGGTCATGTATGGATGTGAGAGTTGGACTGTGAAGAAAGCTGAGCGCTGAAAATTGATGCTTTTGAACTGTGGTGTTGGAGAAGACTCTTGAGAGTCCTTGGACTGCATGGAGATTCAACCAGTCCATCCTAAAGGAGATCAGTCCTGGGTGTTCATTGGAAGGATTGATGCTGAGGCTGAAACTTCAAATTCTTTGGCCACCTCACGCGAACAGTTGACTCATTGGAAAAGACTCTGATGCTGGGAGGGATTGGGGGCAGGAGGAGAAGGGGACAAGAGAGGATGAGATGGCTGGATAGCATTACCGACTCGATGGACATGAGTTTGAGTGAACTGTGGGAGTTGGTGATGGACAGGGAGTACTGCCGTGCTGTGATTCACGGGGTCGCAGGAGTCAGACACGACTGAGCGACTGAACTGACTGATGCATATAAAAAATTTAGGTCATTGCACAGAGTTGGACATTCAGTACATAAATGTTTGCTCCATGATTGCCAGTGACTTAAGTTATCACAAGATTTTATCTGTAATGAGTGGCTTGTAACTTGATGAGTTTTATAAACTCAGACTCCAAATACTCCAACCAGAGGGAGACTGACAAGTCCTGAAGAGCCTTGGCAATGGGAAGAAACCAGTGAGTGGAAGCTTCTTAGGAGCTTCAGTGATGGAGCAGGGATGATGTCAAGGATCACGCTCTACTCTGTCCTCAGCATTGATTTGCACTGGCAATGGAATGGGGGTGGCTGGACATCAGGAAGTAAAAGGATCATCCTGACACCTTTGTTCTCTACTTAAGACCCTAAGTCAATTTTTTTTTTTTTTTGCTCTACTTTTCAGATACCCACCGAAGATAGTCTTAGAGTTTACCATAGTGCTTAAAAGCGTGTCTTGATACTAGCTAGACTCCTTGAGATTGAATTTCTGCTCTGTCAACCTGCTGTGTGACTTTACTTAACCTCTATGTGCCTTCCTATCTACATTTCCACATGCAACTAATAATAATAGCACTTCATAGAGTCACTGTAAAAATTAAATGAGTCAATATACAGAAAAGCATGCCTTCCATCCTATCTGTGGTGATATATCTTGTTCTCTTTTTTAAAAAAAATATTCCAATGTTACTGATAATTTTGTAAAAAATAATACAATGGATTACTAGAAAACTGAAGTAAAGACACAAAACACTGGTCTCAATTTTATAAAACAGATTAAACAGAAAAACATTACTGTCACAGTTTACCATAGCAGTTTCTGAATGTTTGTTCTCAGTTTCTGTATTTGATAGTAAACTGCTAACCACCACCCAATGAGTAGCTGGTGTGTAAAGAACTTAAAACAGTACTTGGCACATATTATGTATAGCACAACATTGCCCAATATTGCAGAACTTTACTTTAAGAAACAGATCTAGGAAGGGTTGTCTACTATAGCTATATGCTAAGTCGCTTCAGTCATGTCTGACTCTTTGTGACCCCATGGACTGTGCCTGCCAGGCTCCTCTGTCCATGGGATTCTCAAGGCAAGAATACCAGAGTGGGTTGCCATTTCCTCCTCCAGGGGATCTTCCTGAGTAGAGATCAAACCCATGTCTCTCATGTATCCTGCTTTGGCAGGCAGGTTCTTTACCACTAGCGCCACCTGGGATTTCCTCCCAATTTGTCTAACTGCTGCTGCTAAGTCACCTCAGTCATGTCTGACTCTGTGTGACCCCACAGACAGCAGCCCACCAGGCTTCGCTGTCCCTGGGATTAAGAACACTGGAGTGGGTTGCCATTTCCTTCTCCAATGCATGAAAGTGAAAAGTGAAAGTGAAGTCGCTCATTTGTGTCTGACTCTTAGCGACCCCATGGACTGCAGCCCACCAGGCTCCTCCATCCATGGATTTTCCAGGCAAGAGTACTGGAGTGGGGTGCCACTGCCTTCTCTGAATTTGTCTACTACCCACTTTATTGTAAGAAGCAGATCTAGCAAAGTTTATCTACTACCCATAGAGAAAACTTGGTAAAGGTTTCTGGGAAATATATTGCTTTTAAGTGTTGAAGGCACAAGTAGGTGACTAGAGAAAGGGAAGGGGTGACTAGAACCCTCTTCTCTCTTGCAGCAGAAATGTTTAACTTTTGTGATTTCCTTTCACAGCTCAATGAATTGGCAGACTTTTTCAAATAGATATATTAACCAGTAAATATACATACTTTTGGGATAGGGAGACAATTCTCATGGATATTTTGCAGGTATTACATATCTCCTTTCCTTAGTGTAATATGTATAATTTATACCCAAGGGAAGGTATATCCACTCTGTGAGACTTACATAAAACCCAAACTATCTTTGACCCCTTTCTAACTTTGTTACCTGACTGTACTACCTCTCTATACCTCCCTTATCTCATCTGTAATATTATCCCATAGGATTATGATCAAGGTTAAACAAGCTGATATATCTTAGCTAATATCTATCAGAACAATACCTGCTATAGAGTAAGCAGCAGGAGGATACCATGAATAATACGTAATAATAATGAATAATAGAAATCCAAACAAAGACCATTTCTGATAAAATATTTTTATATTGAAAAAGCCTTATATCCAAGTAACAAATTAATCTTACATTACTAAAGATCATTGGAAATGCTAAAATTGTTATTCACAACCAATGAATAGCATCATCTTTTTGATGGGGCAATTACCCTGAGTGATCTGATGGTGCAAACTCACATGATTCAAAAGTGGAATAAATCAGACATGTAGCAGAGAGCCATCAGTGAGAGCTTAGACATGCTACAGGCTTACAGGTCATCACAGGGAGATATGTAATAGTTGTTTGAAAGTGAAAAAAGGCATGAAAATATTTTATTTTTGAGTTGTGGGCATCTTTTAAAAAATATCTGGTTGAAAGCCAATTCTCTATATTTATTGAACCAGTCATCATGTATGTATTGAATGCCTATGTGGTGGTAATTCAAAGATTATATCACTTAACTTCAAAGAACATACAATATGACAGGAAGAGACATACTGAATTAAATTATTAATAAAATACTGTGTTAGATTTCGTAGCAATTCAGACATCTGGATGTAGCAACCATTTGTGAAACAATCCAAATGATTCCACAGTTCTGAAGCAGCAGTCTAATCCCTTTCTTACTTTTAGAAGATAACTTGTCAGCTTAATGTATGTTGCCTTCTCCATAGAGGATGGAAAAAATATGGGCCTGCCTTATTGAGAACCAAACAATCCAGAGAAAGGCTCCGTTATGGGAAACCTCATTGCTCTGTAAAAAGTACCTGCCAAAGCAGAAAGGTGATTCCAGGAAGAGTTAGCAGCTTTATAGTGTCTTTGGACAACTTTATTTTTTTCATCAGGAGTGACCAAACAAGATGGTGACACCTCTGAGACCAAATTCTTGTCCCATTTCTATCCCATTCCCAACTACTCACCGAATGGACTATGTGCCCCTTATGTTGAGGTGATCACTAATTTGCTCTCCTGCCTCCTTGAAAGAAAAGAACAGAAAATTGTTTTGCCACTGATTTAGCTGAATGAAACTCATCTCATCCTGTGTTTTGGACCTGAATGTCTCTCTAAATGTGCCATATCATTGTGCTTTGTCACCAGGTAGTGCTGGAGAAATCTTGGATAGCTTATGGACAAAACTCTTTTTAAATTTTATGTTATTTTGAGACTTTGCTTCTTTGGGGTTGGGGTACACTGGTCACCCCATCTGGCCGTGAGAGCTCTCTACAGTCTGTGGGCGGCAGGGTGCTAATCTTTTAAAATTTCTTTCCCTACCCAAAGCTCCATTTTTGGTGAGGTTTGGTGAGGTCTGTTAGGTGTACATCTGGCAGCTTAGTTGGCTTAAAATGTTCTCTCCTTTGGTGTGATCTCTTTGGGGACCAATTGAGAGGAAGAAAAACCAGTAGTATATCTGTTTTGATCCTGAAAATTGATGTGTCTTTTTGAAATAAAGGACCAGTCTCTCCAGAAAAAAAAAAAAAAGAAAGAAATGAGAACAGCAAAAAACAAAGCAAAAACAAAAAACAGAGACATATGTAGTTGATATAAGATGGTAAATGATTGCTTGGTTGCTGTCATGTCCAGCTGTTTGTGACCCCATGGACTGTCACCCACCCATCTCCTCTCTCCGTGAGGATTCTCCAGGCAAGAAGACTGGAGTGGGTTGCCATGCTCTTCTCCAGGTAAATGATTAATTACCATTAAAAGGTATAGCGTTTTAGGAAATATATAGACCATTTTAGGTAGTGGTGATGGAATGGATGCTATATTCTGATGATTAAGTAGCCTATGTATTTTGTTTCATTCAGTAAGAATAAAATCCTACCAACAGTCACACACATATATGTGTGTACCTGTTCCTCTCCACACATACCCCAAACTAAAAAGGAACCATATGTAAATCTATTACATTTTAATCAAATTCTTCTGGCAGGTATTATATGACCTTTCTGAAGCATTGCAGTAGAATTGTCAAGCAACCTAAACTTGTTCTTCTTTTAAATGCCTCAATGCAAAATTTGAAGCAAATTCACTGGAGCTACATGTACAGTTTTGAAAGACAGTCTAATTTTTCTGGGAACATTGAACATAGTATGATTAGCCTCAAAGTTGACATTCAACAATTTAGGTGTGCAATTTAACTTTACATTAAAAGAGAGAAATTTTGAAAAGTTTAGTTAACTTTAAAAATTAGTACCTTTTCAGACTTGAAGCCTATCAGGATGTCAACATATTCTAGCTGCCAACTCTCTTTAACCTAATGTCTGAAGAGTGTGGCATTAATTAAACCTTTATTATTTATCCAGTCAGTCTGTGGACTTCTCAAATTTGAGACTCCTAATTAGTCAGATGTCTTTTGGTGGTTCCATGACAAACATTAAGAACATGTTATTAAGTTCAACTTGTGACTTATTACCACCCTGTGATTAGAATGTTACTCCATTTACCATTTGGGGAGAAAAGGTGCTAAACAATTTACATAAAATGTTGTTCTAAGGACTTGATTGAAAAATCTGTGGTGTTTTCAAGCCATATTTTGAAGTAGCACATTCTGTCTCTAACAATGATTTCTCAGCAGGACCTGGTTTCCACTGCAGCTATATAAGGGGGAAGTTAGCCACGTCTTCTGGCAGTAATACATGAAATTAAACACATTTTTCATAAGGTGTGTTTATCCAGAGGACCAAACGTACCATGAACAAATGTATTCTTTGGTTAGCCACTTATACTTGAAC
Source organism: Bos mutus (assembly GCF_027580195.1). Classification (NCBI taxonomy): domain Eukaryota; kingdom Metazoa; phylum Chordata; class Mammalia; order Artiodactyla; family Bovidae; genus Bos; species Bos mutus. The sequence continues at coordinate 28,087,584 of NC_091623.1, forward strand.
TCACTGGAATGCTCAAAACCTGACTGTCATTGTAAGAATGTTTCAATTAAAGAGGTTAGAAGAGTCAATACAGTCTTTTTAAGGGAATAATAGCCAGAAACAATGTAAACAATCCCAAATTTCCCTAGATTATTTAAATTTCATTTTGAGAAAGCAGAAAATATGACTCAGTTGTTAACCAAAGGTATCCGTGCCTTTACAAATTAGTTAGCAGTAAAAGAAATTTACTTAAGTCCTGTACCTATGTCAGACTATTGCATACTACCTTGTTCAGATCAAGCACAGGAATATAAATGTGTAAATCTGAAAATCAGCTATTTTAGCTATGATTTATATCTTTAAATTTTTCTCTTTAATAAATTAAGTATTGTGTTTTGGAGCGAAGCTATTCAATTCAGTCTAGTAATATCATCCAACACGATAAATGAAGACGCTTACTAAGCTGTTAAAGACAGAAAAAACAGAAAACCCAAAACAAAACAATAACAAAAAACAAAGCTATAGATCCTGTATTCAAACAACAAGCAGTAGTTCTTACATCTTTTGATTATTTTAATTATGGACATAGCTTCTCAAGTGGAGATCGCTAATCTATTTCTTAATTTCTTTGGCTATCAGTTTATACACTGATTGGTGATATTCTATTTATGCCTATAGTTGTGAAAATAAAATGGCTTGAAAATATATAATGGAAATAGCTTAAAACAAAGCTTATCAACAGTAGCATTATCGATGTTTCCAGATGAGTAATTCTTTGTTGTGGGGATGCTCTGTCTTGTGCGTTGTAGAATATTTAGCAGCATCACTGGTCTCTTCCCTGCTAGATGCCTGTAGCATCCTCCCAGCTGTGGTAATAAAAAATGTCTCCAAACATTGTCAGACGTTCTCTGGGGAGCAAAACTCCTGGCTGAGATGCACAGTCTTAAGAGTACCATATATTGTGATGAATGAAACTGTCTTTCTTCTCTCTTGTATTGTGCTTTTCTCTCTCTTTTATGTGTGTGCATGTTTTATATTCTGCACTAGATTATTAATCCTCTGCCTAGGAAGGACTTAACAAAAACATAATATTTATATTTGTTTAAAATGACAATAAAATTGTTACCAAGGCAGGAATGTTACACATAAGACCTAGCTCTGAGGGTGAACATTCAGGCTGCCTATGAGAAAGCGGGAATATAGCAATTATCCAAGAGAGACTGAAGTTTTTTCTTGAAAGTAAATTCTAAAACACATATTTCATCTGGGATGTTTTTCCCTACTTGGTTGTGGAAAGATGCTAATTGCAAAAGTCGAAGTATACAGCTTATTTATATTACCTGACTCTCTCTCACTCTCTTTTTTTTTTTTAAAGCAATCTTAGCTTAACTCTGAAAGTATATGGATGATATGCAATTGAATTCACGTGTTCTTGTGAACACGTGTGAACTGAACTACGGTCAGTTCTCTCTTTTATTTCAGCTAGGAGTTTTAGTTATAGTTTTAGTTAGCACTAAATGACTGGCTACTAAAGATCATAATCTCTGAAGATTTAAACCATTTATTTTTTAATCTTCTAACTGAGATTACAGCCACAGGTTTGAAACTATATAAATAGGATCAAGCAAATAAGATCACACCTAACATATTATAAAAAACTGCTGAAAGCAAAAAAAAAAAAAAAAGAGAGAGAGAGAAAAATATTTTCTTCCCCCAATTTATTTAGATATAATTGACATATTACATTGTGTAAATTTAAGCTGTATAGTGTGATGATTTATGAGAAAAATCTTATCACCCAGAAGAAAAGACACATACATTTTATTTTATTGAAGTGTAGTTGATTTAAAATGTGTTGGTTTCTGATATACACCAAAGTGATTCTCTCTCACACGCACACATACACACATATACTCTTCCATTATGATTTATTACAAGATATTGGATATCCCTATGCTACATGATGTTGTTCAGTTGTGTCTGACTCTTTGTGACCCCATGGACTGCATCACACCAGGTTTTTCTGCTCTTCATCATCTCCTGGAGCTTGCTCAAACCCATGTCCATTGAGTTGATGATGCCATCCAACCATCTCATCCTCTGTCATCTCCTTCTCCTCCTGCCTTCAATCTTTCCCAGCATCAGGGTCTTTTCCAATGAGTCAGCTCTTTGCATCAGGTAGCCAAATTATGGGAGCTTCAGCTTCAGCATCAGTCCTTCCAATGAATATTCAGGACTGACTTCCTTTAGGATTGACTGGTTTGAGCTCCTTGCAGTCCAAGGGACTCTCAAGAGTCTTCTACAACACCACAGTTCAAAAAGCATCAATTCTTTGGAGCTCAGCTTTCTTTATAGTCCAACTCTCAGATCCATACATGACTACTGGAAAAACCATAGCTTTGACTATATGGACCTTTGTCAGCAAAGTGGTGTCTCTGCTTTTTAATATGCTGTCTAGATTTGTCATAGCTTTTCTAACAAGGAGCAAGTGTCTTTTAATTTCATGGCTGCAGTCACCATCTGCAGTGATTTTGGAGCCCAAGAAAATAAATTCTTTCAGTATTTCCATTTTTCCCCCATCTATTTGCCATGAAATGATGGGATCAGATGTCATGATCTAAGTCCTTTGAATGTTGAGTTTTAAGCCAGGTTTTCACTCTTCTCTTTCACCTTCATCAAGAGGCTCTTTAGTTCCTCTTCACTTTTTGCCATAGGGTGGTGGCATCTGCATATCTGAGGTTATTGATGTTTCTCCCAGCAATCTTGATTCCAACTTGGGCTTCATCAGTCTCAGCATTTTGCATGATGTACTCTGCATATACGTTAAATAAGCAGGGTGACAAAATACAACCTTGATGTACTCCTTTCGTGATTTGGAACCAGTCCATTGTTCCATGTCTGGTTCTAACTTGTTTCTTGACCTGCATACAGATTTATTAGGAGGCAGGTAGGTGGTCTGGTATTCCCATCTCTTGAAGAATTTTCCACAGTTTGTCGTGATCCACACAGTCAAAATGTTTAGCATAGTCAATGAAGCAGAAATAGATATCTTTCTGGAATCCCCTTGTGTTTTCTATGATCCAACGGATGTTGGCAATTATTTATCTATTTTACATATAGTAGTGACTTCACTTTCACTTTTCACTTTCAGCATTGGAGGAGGAAATGGCAACCCATTCCAGTGTTCTTGCCTGGAGAATCCCAGGGACGGCAGGGCCTGGTGGGCTGCCGTCTATGGGGTCGCACAAAGTCAGACATGACTGAAGCGACTTAGCAGCAGCAGCAGCAGCATTGTATATCTGATGATCTGTAACTCCTAATTTATTCCTCCCTATCCCTTTCGTCCTTTGATATCCATGAGTTTATTTTCTGTGTCCGTGAGTCAGTTTCTGTTTCATAAATAAATTAATTTGTATCATACTTTAGATTCCACATGTAAGCTATATCATCTAAGATCTGTCTTCCTTTGTCCAAATGTTTCACTTAGTCTGTTGATCTCTAGTTCCATGCACGTTATTGCAAGTAGCATTATATCGTTTTTAATGGATGAGTAGTATTCCATTCTTTTGTTGATGGGCATTTAGATTGCTTCTATGTCTTGGCTGTTGTAAATAATGCTGCTGTGAACATTTGGGTGCATGTATCTTTTTGAACTATAATTAAGAAAAGACAGATTAATCACATGAAGGATCACAAAAAAATAGCATCTGACTTCTCATTGGGAACAATGGAGGCAAGAACAAATATAATACCATCTTCAAAGTGCTGAGAGGAAAATAAGAATTGTTGTCTTAGAATACTTTATGTATTGAAAATATCCTCCAAAAAGAATGGTAAAATAGTAACATTTTTGATGAATGTAAGCTGAGAGAATTCATCATCAACAGATCTGGTGATACGGTTTTTAAAAACGCTCAGGGAAGTTTTTTAAGATAAATGATACTAGGTAGAAACTTTAATGTACAGAAAAAAATGAGAAGAACCAGAAATGGTAACTATATAGTTAAATACAAAAGACTTTAGATGTAAAAGTTTTTTTCTTAAAAGTCAATTTTTTTAAAGAAGAAACAATATGACATTAATAATATGGGAATTATAGTGGAATGAAATATATGGATTTACATAATGATTCAAAAATGAAGGTGATTAAATGGAATTATTCTGTTGTAGGGGTTTTACATTTTACTTGAAGTGATAAAATATTCTTAATTCCAAGGAAATTTGTTAAGTTTGGGATGTATTTTGTGATTCTGAAAGCAACCACTGATGGAGTATTATGAAACATAGCTAAAAACCCAATTGTAAAGCTAAAATGGAAAACTAAAATAATTTTTCTTTAGCCTAAAAAAAATATCAAAGGAGGAACAGAAAACACAGGTGATAGTGGAAAACAAATAGGAAAATATGTGTTAATAATTATGTCAAATGTAAATGGGCTTGACACTCCAATTAAAATCAGAGATTATAAGACTATATAAACAAGCAACTGTATGCTGTCTTTTCAGTGCCTTGACACACAAAGATTCAAACATATCAGAAGTAAAAGAATGGAAAAAATATGGTATGCAAAGAGTAAAGAAGAGCAGGCTAGTGTGGTTGTATTAAAATTGACAAAGTATATTTCAGCCAGGAGGTCTACCAGAGGTAAAGGGAGACACATGATAATTAATTTGTTTTAAAATTCTTGAAATAATTTAAGGGACAAATAGATAAAGAGGACTGTATAATAAAAGGATTAAATAACAGGAAGACAACTCTACATGTCTACTTAATAACAGAGTTTCAAAATACTATGTCCAAAAAAAAAAAAAAAAACTAAAGGGAGAAATGCAAAAAATAGTTGAAGATTTTAATACCTTTCTCTCAGTAATTAATTGAACAAATAGGTTAAAAAGTCAAATAAGATATGAAGGATTTGAGCAACACTATGGACTATCTTCCCTGGGGAAGGAAAGTGCAACCCACTCCAGTTTTTTGCCTGAGAAATCCCGTGGACAGAGGAACATGGCAGGCTACAGTCCATAGGGTGGGAGAGAGTCAAACATGACTTAGCTAGTAAGCAACAAATAACAACAACAATTAACTACCTTAAGTCTCATTTATATAGCATTATACTCAACAACTACAGAATAAATATTCTTTTTACATACGTATTGAATATTCAACAATAAGGCTATATATTGGGCCATAAAGTAAGTATCAGTGTATTTCAAAAGACTGAAATCATGTGGAGTATATTCTCTGACTAACTAATTAACTTAGAGATAAAAATAAAATGGAAAAACCTCAATTATTTGTCAGTTAAACAAAATACTTATTCCTAATCAATGCCTGAGTCAAAAAAGAAATCACCAGGCAAATTTGTAGTATATCAAACTAAATGATAATAAAGAGACAAATATCAAAATTTGTACAATGCTGCTAAAATAGTTTATAGAGAGAAATAAATAACTTTAAAACTTGTATTCAAATAAAAACATTTAAAAACAGTGGTCTAAATTTTTACTTTTAAAAGCTAGAGAAATAAAAAGAAATTAAACCCTAAGGATGTAAAATAAAATAAGAAAGACAAGAGCATGAATAAGTGAAACAGAAAGCAAACAGAATTAACAAAGTCCATCTAAAAATTTCATTGCATGTTCTGCACATTCAGACTATCAGAATGAAATTGCTCCTCATGTGGTATATTGTGAGGTTACATATACCCAGAATTACAGGAATGATTTATTCATACTACTTTTGAAAGATAACATTGTATTAAAAAATGATAATGATTTCAGTTATAGTTTACTGAATCCCTACAATGGGCAGATATATTTGAACACATTTATTGTTAATAGAAATACTGTAAAGCATATATATTTTCATTTTCCAAATGAGGAAGCCACATTTTGGAGACCTGAAGTAGTTGTCTCAAAGTTACCCAATAAGTGATAGAAATAAGATTCAAAATAGACACCTTTGGTCCCCAAACCAGCACCACTTTTTCTATAAAGCTAAGTTATATTATCTATTGATCTGTTTGTCTGTCTCTTTTTATCACAATTCTTTTTATAGTTCTTTTCTCATATGATATCTTAGACTCTCTTGGACATTTTATTTCCAGTCTATAGTTCAGTTCTTTTTTTCAGTTTATTATTTTTTGGTGATATCACTGAAGTTAAATATACTTAATATGAACTACTTTGGAAATATCTACAGAATTTCATTATTGTACAGTTAATGTTTACTTTCATATCTCCATACCTTCAAAATGTCAAAACCTACCTTGACTTTTCTGAGTCATTGTAAGGTGAAATTTACTGTGATATCATATCCTTGTAAAGAGGATAGTTTAAAAATTCTGATAAAAGTGATTTGAAAAATAAAATTTTATTAATGAAAACATTTGGAATACTTCATTTTAGTAAAGGTAATTTTGACTAAAATTGCTGATCTCTAACCTTATTTTCTTATTTTTCTATACTAAAAAAAGATGCAGTCTTACTTGTCTTCCTGTTTTCTAGCAACTTACACCCACTCTCTAAAATATGATGTCTGCTTCTACTAATACTTCCAAAATATCTGAATGTTTATGTGTTATTTTCTGTGATAAATGCTTTGTAATCATTACATCCTTAAATCCTTATTGAGTGAGCGAGTGAAGTTGCTCAGTCATGTCCAACTCTTTGCGATCCCATAGACTGTAACCTATCAGGCTCCTCCATCCATGGGATTCTCCAGGCAAGAGTACTGGAGTGGGTTGCCATTTCCTTATGATTTGTTAAAATAGATAGAATTATCCCTATTTTAAATGTGAGGAAACAGGCCCAGGTTGCATCAAAGGAAAGCCAAAAATCAGTATTCAACTGAGATCTTGTTGGCTCAAATCTTGTTCTTTTGGCTTATATATATATATAAGTAGTATATATATATATACACACATAGTAGTAAGAGATGTTTATCAGTTTTCACAATCAATAGCAGACAAAAAATAAAAGATAATTATAATTGCAAGCCATAATGGGAACATGATAAACTTAACAATGTAAAATAATCACATACAATTGGGGGGGTGTTCAAGCAGGGTGATTGTGATAAGTGGAAGTGGATACATGCCCATGTGTTCATTCAGCCAACTAAGTCTTTTGGTTGGTGCATTTAATCCATTTACTTCGGGAGCCGTGTTAGGCATTACTGACAAAATGGAGGCATGGCCCCAATTCCCTCTCCTTGTCCCGCAGGCGTGGACCCAGGATGAAGGAGTTAGGCCTTGTGATTCTGACTTGTTTTTTTTCCTTCTCCTTGGCTGAGTTTACTGAAAAGAATATTAAGGTGCTTATTGTTCTTGAGGGGAGCATGAGAAGGCACAAAGCCTTCTGCAGCTGTGCTCAGAGAATAATTCATAAAGTTAATCATTGACATTCGCTCAAAAGAGTGTTCCAGGATAAGCACTTAGGCTGCAGCTTGAGGCCATGGAAGGGATTGCTATCTGAAACCTATTTGTGAGGGAAATGTATATGGTAAAGGAGTTTGCTGAATTTAGGGCTTAGGAATAATTAAAATAGTTAGAAGCTAAAGATTTAAGGAATGTTGTAATGTTAGTAACATAATGTACGGTAACATTTTACTATCAGATCAGATCAGATCAGTCGCTCAGTCGTGTCCGACTCTTTGTGACCCCATGAATCGCAGCATGTCAGGCCTCCCCATCCATCACCAACTCCCGGAGTTCACTCAGACTCACGTCCATCGAGTCAGTGATGCCATCCAGCCATCTCATCCTCTGTCGTCCCCTTCTCCTCTTGCCCCCAATCCCTCCCAGCATCAGAGTCTTTTCCAATGAGTCAACTCTTCACATGAGGTGGCCAAAGTACTGGAGTTTCAGCTTTAGGATCATTCCTTCCAAAGAAATCCCAGGGCTGATCTCCTTCAGAATGGACTGGTTGGATCTCCTTGCAGTCCAAGGGACTCTCAAGAGTCTTCTCCAACACCACAGTTCAAAAGCATCAATTCTTTGGCCCTCAGTTTTCTTCACAGTCCAACTCTCACATCCATACATGACCACTGGAAAAACCATAGCCTTGACTAGATGGACCTTTGTTGACAAAGTAATGTCTCTGCTTTTGAATATGCTATCTAGGTTGGTCATAACTTTCCTTCCAAAGAGTAAGTGTCTTTTAATTTCATGGCTGCAATCACCATCTGCAGTGATTTTGGAGCCCCCCAAAATGAAGTCAGCCACTGTTTCCACTGTTTCCCCATCTATTTCTCGTGAAGTGATGGGACCAGATGCCATGATCTTTGTTTTCTGAATGTTGAGCTTTAAGCCAACTTTTTCACTCTCCTCTTTCACTTTCATCAAGAGGCTTTTTAGTTCCTCTTCACTTTCTGTCATAAGGGTGGTGTCACCTGCATCTCTGGGTTATCATCAGATATGGTTTGATCTGACTCATATTATCTTGATTAACTTCCAGTAATTTGGTTTTTGATTTAGCTGCTGTGCTTCTTCTTAAGAGGCTTATGTAAGCTTCTTGATGGGAGGGACTGGCAATGGGAGAAACTGAGTCTTGCTCTGGTGGGCAGAGCCTTCCTCAGTAAAGATTTAATCCAATTATCTGCTTATGGGTGGGATTGCACTCCCACCCCCCTGCCCCAGTTGCCTGAGGCAACCCAGCCCTGGGGGCTATGTCAGTGAGGACTTTCCAGTGCCCTGGTCCCTGTGGTGAGCCCCTGTCAATCCACACATCCACGGGAGCTTCTCTAACACTAGGAGGTAGTTTTGGTTCAGTATCCTGTGGGGTCAGCATTGCTCTCCTCTGGGTCTTGATGTATGCAAAGTTTTGTTTATGCCCTCCAAGACTGCAGTCTGTTTCCCTCAGTCCTCTGAAGGCCTATAATTAAGATCTGCTAGCTCTCAAGGCCAGATTCTTGGGGATTCTCAGTTCCTTTGACAGATTCCCCAGGCTGGGAAGTCTGATGTAGGCTTCGGAACCTTCACAATATTGTGAGAACTTCTTTGGTATTATTGTTCTCCAGTCTGTGGGTCACCCACCTTCCAGTTATGGGGTTTGATTTTATCATGATTATGATAAAATCCTACCATCTCGCTGCAGCTTCTTCTTTGTCTTTGGATGTGGGGTGTCTTTTTTAGGTGGGTTCCAGCATCCTCCAGTCAATGGTTATTCAATGGCTAGTTACAATTTTGGTGCTCTCACAGGAGGAGATGAGCACACATCCTTCTGCTCCGCCATCTCGAACCAGACTTGAATGTTGAGTTTTCTGTATTTTTTATTAAGACAACTTTTTTGGAGCAGTTTTAAGTTCATAGCAAAATTGAGAGGAAGGTACAGCTGTTTCTTATACATTCCCTGTCCCCGGACATGCATAGCCTCACCCATTATCAACATCTCCTCCCTAAGTGGTATATTTGGTGGAACTGATTAATCTATATTGACACAAAATCACCACCCCAAGTACATCATTTACATTACGGTTCACTCAGTGTTATACATTCTATTGGTTTGGACAGGTGTGTAAAGACATGTATCCATCATTATAGTATCATGAAAGTATTTTCACCACCTTAAAATTTTTCTCTGTTCCACCTAGTCATCCTCCTGTATCTATCCACAACCCATGGCAACCACTGATCTTTTTACTGTCTTCACAGCTTTCCCTTTTCTAGAATGTCATATAGTTAAAATCAGATTGTATATAGCCTTTTCAGATTGACTCTTTTTCTTTAGTAAAATGCAGTTAAGTTCCCTCCATGTCTTTTCATGGCTTGATGGGTAATTACATTTTAGTCCTGAATAATATTCTATTGTCTCTGTGTGCTGTGCTTAGTCACTCAGTCATGTTTTAAAAATATATTTATTTTAATTGGAGGCTAACTACTTTACAATAGTCACTCAGTCATGTCCAACTCTTTGCGACCCCATGGAGTCTAGCCCGCCAGGCTCCTCTGTCCATGGGGAGTCTCCAGGCAAGAATACTGCAGTGGGTTGCCATGCCCTTCTTCAGGGGATTTTCCCAACTCAGGGATTGAACCCAGGTCTCCCGCATTGCAGGTGGATTCTCTACCATCTGAGCCAACAGTCTCTATGTACCAGAGTTTATTTATCCATATTTACCTACTGAAGGGCATTTCAGTTGCTTCTAAATTTTAACAACTATGAATAAAGTTGGTAAAAACATCCATGTACAGGTTTTTGTGTGGACATAGGTTTTGACCTCCTTTGGGTAAATATCAAAAAGCATGATTGCTGGATCCTACGGTAAGTGTATGGTCAATTTTCTAAGAAAGAAACTGCCAAATTGTCCTCTCCATCACTGAATTTTAATATACCACACAAAAAGAATTATTGACAATTTCAGACCATTTAGCGGCATCGTTGTATTTCTCGGGAATAGTTTAAAAAATGAAAATAAGATTGTGAACTTATTATTTTAGTGAAAATTATAGCAGTTTTTTCCCCCTTAAATTCTGATGATGAGCATTTGTGATAGTACCTTATTATTGTGACTGTGAACCAGAATGTAGTTTGAGTGTAAAATACCAATCAGATCACATCAGATCAGATCAGTCGCCCAGTCGTGTCCAACTCTTTGTGACCCCATGAATCGCAGCATGCCAGGCCTCCCCGTCCATCACCAACTCCCGGAGTTCACTCAGACTCAAGTCCATCGAGTCAGTGATGCCATCCAGCCATCTCATCCTCTGTCGTCCCCTTCTCCTCTTGCCCTCAATTCCTCCCAGCATCAGAGTCTTTTCCAATGAGTCAACTCTTCGCATGAGGTGGCCAAAGTACTGGAGTTTCAGCTTTAGCATCATTCCTTCCAAAGAAATCCCAGGGCTGATCTCCATCAGAATGGACTGGTTGGATCTCCTTGCAGTCCAAGGGACTCTCAAGAGTCTTCTCCAACACCACAGTTCAAAAGCATCAATTCTTCGGCGCTCAGCCTTCTTCACAGTCCAACTCTCACATCCATACATGACCACTGGAAAAACCACAGCCTTGACCAGATGAAACTTTGTTGGCAAAGTAATGTCTGCTTTTGAATATGCTATCTAGGTTGGTCATAACTTTCCTTCCAAGGAGTAAGCGTCATTTAATTTCATGGCTGCAGTCACCATCTGCAGTGATTTTGGAGCCCAGAAAAATAAAGTCTGACACTGTTTCCACTGTTTCCCCACCAATTTCCCATGAAGTGGTGGGACCGGATGCCATGATCTTCGTTTTCTGAATGTTGAGCTTTAAGCCAACTTTTTCACTCTCCACTTTCACTTTCATCAAGAGGCTTGTTAGTTCCTCTTCACTTTCTGCCATAAGGGTGGTGTCATCTGCGTATCTGAGGTTATTGATATTTCTCCTGGCAATCTTGATGCCAGCTTGTGTTTCTTCCAGTCCAGTGTTTCTCATGATGTACTCTGCATATAAGTTAAATAAACAGGGTGACAATATACAGCCTTGATGTACTCCTTTTCCTATTTGGAACCAGTCTGTTGTTCCATGTCCAGTTCTAACTGTTGCTTCCTGACCTGAATACAAATTTCTCAAGAGGCAGATTAGGTGTTCTGGTATCCCCATCTCTTGAAGAATTTTCCACAGTTGATTGTGATCCACACAGTCAAAGGCTTTGGCATAGTCAATAAAGCAGAAATAGATGTTTTTCTGGGACTCTCATGCTTTTTCCATGATCCAGCGGATGTTGGCAATTTGATCTCTGGTTCCTCTGCCTTTTCTAAAACCAGCTTGAACATCAGGAAGTTCATGGTTCACATATTACTGAAGCCTGGCTTGGAGAATTTTGAGCATTACTTTACTAGCATGAGATGAGTGCAATTGTGCAGTAGTTTGAGCATTCTTTGGCATTGCCTTTCTTTGGGATTGGAATGAAAACTGACCTTTTCCAGTCCTGTGGCCACTGCTGAGTTTTCCAAATTTGCTGGCATATTGAGTGAAGCACTTTCACAGCATCATCTTTCAGGATTTGAAATAGCTCAACTGGAATTCCATCACCTCCACTAGCTTTGTTTGTAGTGATGCTTTCTAAGGCCCACTTGACTTCACATTCCAGGATGTCAGGCACTAGGTCAGTGATCACACCATCATGATCATCTGGGTCACGAAGATCGTTTTTGTACAGTTCTTCTGTGTATTCTAGCCACCTCTTCTTAATATCTTCTGCTTCTGTTAGGTCCATACCATTTCTGTCCTTTATCGAGCCCATCTTTGCATGAAATGTTCCCTTGGTATCTCTAATTTTCCTGAAGAGCTCTCTAGTCTCCCATTCTGTTGTTTTCCTCTATTTCTTTGCATTGACCACTGAAGAAGGCTGTCTTATCTCTTCTTGCTATTCTTTGGAACTCTGCATTCAGATTCTTATATCTTTCCTTTTCTCCTTTGCTTTTTGCTTCTCTTCTTTTCACAGCTATTTGTAAGGCCTCCCCAGGCAGCCATTTTGCTTTTTTGCATTTCTTTTCCATGGGGATGGTCTTGATCCCTGTCTCCTGTACAATGTCACAAACCTCATTCCATAGTTCATCAGGCACTCTATCTCTCAGATCTAGGCCCTTAAATCTATTTCTCACTTCCACTGTATAATCATAAGGGATTTGATTTAGGTCATACCTGAATGGTTTAAGTCTGAATTTGGCAATAAGAATTTCATGGTCTGAGCCACAGTCAGCTCCTGGTCTTGTTTTTGCTGACTGTATAGAGCTTCTCCATCTTTGGCAGCAAAGAATATAATCGATCCGATTTTGGTGTTGACAGTCTGGTGATGTCTATGTATAGAGTCTTCTCTTGTATTGTTGGAATAGGGTGTTTGTTTTGACCAGTGCATTTTCTTGGCAAAACTCTATTAGTCTTTGCCCTGCTTCATTCCATATTCCAAGGCCAAATTTGCCTTTTACTCCAGGTGTTTCTTGACTTCCTACTTTTGCATTCCAGTCCCCTATAATGAAAAGGACATCTTTTTTGGGTGTTAATTCTAAAAGGTCTTGTAGGTCTTCGTAGAACCGTTCAACTTCAGCTTTTTCAGCGTTACTGGTTGGGGCATAGACTTGGATTACTGTGATATTGAATGGTTTGCCTTGAAAACGAACAGAGATCATTCTGTCGTTTTTGAGATTGCATCCAAGTACTGCATTTCAGACTCTTTTGTTGACCATGATGGCTACTCCATTTCTTCTGAGGGATTCCTTCCCGCAGTAGTAGATATAATGGTCATCTGAGTTAAATTCACCCTTTCCAGTCCATTTCAGTTCGCTGATTCCTAGAATGTCGACATTCACTCTTGCCATCTCTTGTTTGACCACTTCCAATTTGCCTTGATTCATGGACCTGACATTCCAGGTTCCTATGCAGTATTGCTCTTTACAGCTTTGGACCTTGCTTCTATCACCAGTCATATCCACAACTGGGTATTGTTTTTGGTTTGGTTCCATCCCTTCATTCTTTCTGGAGTTATTTCTCCAGTGATCTCCAGTAGCATATTGGGCACCTACTGACCTGGGGAGTTTCTCTTTCAGTATCCTATCATTTTGCCTTTTCACACTGTTCATGGGGTTCTCAAGGCAAGAACACTGAAGTGGTTTGCCATTCCCTTCTCCAGTGGACCACATGCTGTCAGACCTCTCCACCATGACCCGCCCATCTTGGGTTGCCCCACAGGCCTGGCTGCGCTTTGCTGGAGTAGCCATCAAGAGATACCCCACGCCCAAGGTAAGAGAAACCCAAGTAAGATGTTAGGTGTTGTGAGAGGGCATCAGAGGGCAAACACACTGAAACCATACTCACAGAAAACTAGTCAATCTAATCACACTAGGACCACAGCCCTGTCTAACTCAAAATACCAATAGTGTTTCTCAAATATTTATCCAAAATTGAATCAGTAAATACTGTACAGTTTACTGCACTTGCTGCCTCTGAATGACAAGATAACTCCTATATAAATTAAGCAATTTGCTGAAAGTTTTCACAATTTTTAGGCCTGAAACCTTGAAATTTAGAAATATAATCTCATTCTCTGTGTATGTTTGTCACTCAATCGTGTCCGGTACTCTTTGCAACCCTGTGGGCTGTTGCCTGCCAGGTTCCTCTGTCCAAGGGATTCTCCAGGCAAGAATACTGGAGTTGATTGCCATTTCCTTCTCCAGGGATTGAACCGGGGTCTCCAGTCTTGCAGGCAGATTCTTACCATCTAAGCTCTGGTTGAATTTTAAGCTTTGATAAAAATCATACCATTTCCTTTTCATATTTTGCAGAAGGTTACACTCTCTGAGGGTAGATAGAATTTGAGAGATTAAAAAAAAAAATGAAAGTCTCTTGTTACATGTGAATGTGTAAGTATTTTTGTCAAAAGGCTGATTATCGTGCATGTATTAAAGCAATATATTTTTCTTTCAGCATAATAAACTTATCATGTGCATTTTATCATGAAAGTAAAAGAAAGTGAAGTCACTCAGTCATGTCCGACTCTTTGCGATCCCATGGACTGTAGCCTGCATCAAGCTTCTCCATCAATGGGGTTTTCCAGTCAAGAGTACTGGAATGAGTTGCCATTTCCTTCTCCAGGGAATCTTCATGACCCAGGGATTGAACCCAGGTCTCCTGCTTTGCAGGCAGACGCTTTACCCTCTGAGCCACCAGGGAAGCTTATCATGAAGTTGTATATGATTGGGTTGAATTTTTGAAATTCTTTTAAAATCATGAAGTAAAACACATACAGAAAACCATGAAAAATTAATTTATAGCTTAGTGAACTTTTTGAAAGCAAGCATTCCAGTAACTGTTATCCACATTAAGAAATCAATTCTTGTTTAGACAACCTGTAAGTCCTCTGTGTGCTTCATCCCATTCATATCTGCCATCAACATTAACCTGTATCTTGACTTTTTTCAAAAAAACTGGGGATATAGTTGCTTTACAATGCTGTGTTCGTTTCTCCTGTACAATGAAAGGAATCAGTTTTATGTATACGTATATCCCTTTCTTCTTGGACCTCCCTCCCAGCTCCCCCCATCCCATCCATCTAGATCAGCACAGAGCACCAAACTGAGCTCCATGTGTTATACAGCAGGTTCCCACTAGCTATCTATTTTACACATGGTAGTGTATATATGTCCATCCCAAGCTCCCACTGTTTTTTTGCTTTGCAGATTGGTTTACTGCCAGATCTTGCTAGTCCATGGATTCACAGTGTGAGAGCTGATCAGGCTCCTAGAGAGCATTGACTCAAACTTCTCCTACCTGCCCACCACAAAGGAGAAGAAATTGAGTAGTAGAGGGGAGAGACTTTCTCATGTGCCTTACCATTCTCTCTGCTTGCAGGATTTTCCCACTCTTCTTTCCTCACATATACTCAGCCTCAACAGATAAAAGCCCCACAGTGACCTGGCCCTGTTTACCTGCATATTCTTCCAGTTTTATTTTTATCACTGCCAACTCTCCAAAGTCTAGGTTCTATTCAGGCAAAAATACTTTCAAATTCGAGGAAATGTCATATTCTTTTATCTTAGGTCCTTGGCATTTTTTTGTTTTCTCAGTCTCAAAAACTCTCTTTCACTACTCTCACCTGACTTCACTGTGCACTCTAGTGGTCAGCTTACTTTCCTGGGGGAGGGGGAGGGCGCTTTGCTGGAACATCCCACACCCAGTTTAAGTGCTGCTCCCAACTGCTGCCTTAGGACCCAAACACACCACTTGGAGGCACCTATTAGCTGATGCTGCAATTTTTTTTTAAACTTTGTATTGTTCTTGATTGGACTGAAAGCTCCAAGAAGTCAGAAACCATGTCTAGTTCATTAATGTTTAAGTAGCTTGTGTCCACCTATCATAGTGTGTAAAGAGGGGGCTCCAGTAAATATTCACTGAAAAATTGTTTTTGTTCATATTTTTTTATCTCATATCTGAATGTAGGTGTACACACACACATACACAGCAAGTCTCTAAGTTTTTTCCATGACTCCTTACTTTTAGACATAATTATCTTTAATTTCTGAATCAAAGAAAATTTCCTCTTTCTATCATCTTTCAGAGTGGTATACTAATGGATCTTCATCATCCTAATTGCTTAATAAACATTGTTACTTGACAAGTCATTTAGAGGATTATTGCAATAATGACTATTATTTACTATTTCATGGGAAGAAGTTTAATGTGCAAATGCATAACTGTTTGGTGGTTCAAACATCAGCAGAATCAATATTTAGGTTATTCTAAGATTGATATAATTGTTCCATGTTTGCATGAATGCTAAGTTGCTTCAGTCATGTCCAACCCTTTGATACCCTATTGACTATAGCCCGCCAGACTCCCCTGTCTATGGGATTCCCCCATTAAGACTACTGCAGTGGATTGCCCTGACTTCCTCCAGGGGATCTTCCTGATACAGGCATCGAACCCATCTCTGCAGCCCCTGACTTGCTGGTGGATTCTTTACTGCTGAGCCACCGGGGAAGCCCATATTTTCTGTCAAATACATTTGATTCTCAGGAGGTAGTTTCATTCAAGAAAACAGCATGGACTTCAGGGGGTTTCTGTGGTAAAAGCTGTTGTTTATAGAAAGGTCAAGCACCACAATCATATTAAACTAACCAAAACCAACATGATATATTTTGGAGGGGAGCATGCTCTGCATTAAGAATTTGTAAAATTAATGTAGAACTCAAGGGCCTATGAATATCTGCTCTCTATTATCTGATCTTGGATTCTTGAAAGCACTTAGTTTAAGGGCTTGTGAAAGATAATAGATCAATAGGACTGTTTAGAATTTTGTTCATACTTTTCTATTCAGATAATTTTAGGTGTCAACAACTAAAAGGAAAAAAAAATTACTGTTTGGTAAGCATTGAATCTTGCTGTTTACATTCCTGTATTCTGCCTAGATGTGCGGAGGGATTAACAAAAGAAAGAGATTGATGGTGTCTGAGGAGAATTTGCTATTCATTTTCTTGATCCTCAGTAATATACATTTATTGTTATACCTTATTTTAGTCACCAGAATTCTATTTTGTTTGCTTTTTACCTGTTTCAGTGAAGTTGAAACTGAAATACTTTCATAAAGCATCCTCCTGATGTTAGCAGAACTGGATATAATTTATAGGCTATTTCTGAGAATCAAACAGTGGCTCCCTTACATTAATTGTGTTTTGGAAAAATGGGTCAGGTTATTGATTACATTGTTTTAAATATAAAGTAACTCATTGAATATGCTTTATGTTTCTGTGTAGAGCTATGTTTAACATTCTGTCTTATTGTTGGCGTTCAGTTGCTAAGTTGTGTCTGATTCTGCAACTCTCTGGACTGTCACAGGTCAGGCTCCTGTCCTCCACCATCTCCTGGAGTTTGCTCAACTCATGTCCATGAGTCTAACCATCTCATCTTCTGCCACCCCATTCTCCTTTTGTCTTCAATCCTTCCTAGCATTAGGGTCTTTTCCAGTGAGTCATCTCTTTGTACCAGGTGGCCAAAGTATTGGAGCTTCAGCTTCAGCATTTACTTTCATTGTATATTCAGGGTTGATTTCCTTTAGGGTTGACTGGTTTGAGTCTTATTTACACCAAAAATACTGATTTTACTGTAAATATTTTATTACTGAATATAGGTAGTTAAATATGTATATGAGTAGAGTAGATTAAACATTTTTAGATGATTAATTTGTGGTCTGTTGCTGTTTTATGTTTATAAGCTTAACAAACATCATTAAAATGTACAAATTTTATTCTTTTTATTTTTACTTTATGTGTGTATGATGTTTACAGAAATATAAAGCAATGTTTTATATTTTTTGTGTCTTCCTAGTAGTAAATTAAACTTTGTTAGATCAGTAATTATTCTGGCCTTTTCCCTCTAGCTTTGCCAATTGTTGATTGATAATTAGTTTTGTTATTTATGAAATATTGTATATTATTTAAATATGATCAACTTTTTTTTTTTTCATAATTAAGCCAAAATATTATTCTGGTTGGACTGAAAAAGGTGCTACAGATTGAAGTACACAAATTAGTTTAGGTAGAAATCACCGTAATTCAAGTGGATTTTAAAAACTTAAACATGGAATGCTTTATCCTTTCCATTTGTTATCACATTTGATGCATTGTACCCTGCTGGTCTTCTATTAAAACAGTAAGCTGCTTGGGAGGAGGGACCCCACATCACTCATTTTTGTATTACTGACACAATGCATTTTCCTGCACACATTCAAAGTTTAGGAAATAGTTGACAAATGGATAAGACTTCAATCTGAATGAATTGTGGTTTACATGTTTGTTGTACTGTATTCATGTGGAAGAACAAAATTAATTATGTTGTTTTTTCAAATTTCTCTTGGGAACTTTGTACATTGTACTATACTGAATGTTTTCTTTTAGCCCACCAGGTCCATTTTCTACCCTTCTCCACCTTGTTGCCTGCCCCAGAAGGCTGAACTGAGTGGACACGTCAACAGAGCTCCTAGCCTTCTGCTTTCTGGTTGGGTTTGGCCCATGGAGAGCCGTGGCAGATCAGAGTGGGGCTGGATATTTATTCCCTTGGCCTCTCCTTGAGGGTTGCCTAATGCCGGCTGTGTCATGCAATTGTAAGTCATTGCTTCTCTCCGAGTATGTCATTTTATATGACTCTTACTTGGTCCTAGATACCTCTCTCTCCTCTGGTCATCTGTTTGGACCTATATGTGGTGGCAGCTTGGCTGCTGGTATCCCTGAATTCCCCTTCTATCCCCTTAGTGAGCAGCCCTTTTGTAAACAAGCTCTCCTTGCACTGCACTAATTTGTGCCATCTGGTCGCCACTACAGCTATAGCTGACACTTGCATCTGACTGTGATTTGTTTTAAAATTTTATTCTTTTGTTAAATACTTTATTAGCAGAATCTAATTTTCATAAGAGCAATGACAATCTACAAATTTGATGCAACTGAAGTACTTGGTGACAGCATAAAACAAGTGTATCAATCTTTTGAAGAAAGTGATATCCACTAATCTGTGTACTCCACCACAAAATAAATGATAGACTGTTTAAAATTAACATATTCATTAATTCAATAAACAACTGAGTATACGGTATTCCAGGAGTAATAGATACAAAGATGGAGAAAACCAAACGTCTAATCATTTATATTACCGAAGCATTTAAAATATGTACCTGCAAGATAATATGTATCTTTACATAGTTTTTATCCCCTTTATTGGAGAAGGCAATGGCACCCCACTCCAGTACTCTTGCCTGGAAAATCCCATGGATGGAGGAGCCTGGTAGGCTGCAGTCTATGGGGTCTCGAAGAGTCAGACACGACTGAGCAACTTCACTTTCAGTTTTCACTTTAATGCATTGGAGAAGGAAATGGCAACCCACTCCAGTGTTCTTGCCTGGAGAATCCCAGGGACGGGGGAGCCTGGTGGGCTGTCGTCTATGGGGTTGCACAGAGTTGAACACGACTGAAGTGACTTAGTAGTAGTAGAAGTATCCCCTTTATATATCAGTCTCTCATAGTAAATTATGAGTATTTTGAAGTTTCACTATGAGAGACTGATATACAAAGGAATAAAAACTATGTAAAGATGCATATTATCTTGCAAGTACATATTTTAAATGCTTTGGTAATGTAAATGATTCTTCTTAGGAAACTAGATTTCCCAGCTTCAAAATGTTCAACATATTACTATATACTGGGCACTATTCTAAGTAATCTATACTCACTCTTTTCATCCTTCTTTAGCTCTTATGAACTTAATGCTATTAATTACCCATTTCAGATATGAGGAAACCAAAGCACAGGAAAATTAAGGATGTGCCTAAACCAAAATTGCTGCTGATTAATATAGCTGAGATTCAAATTCAGGCTTTGAATTAAAATCCACCTGTTTCCCAGGTGGCACTAGTAGTAAAGAACCTGCCTGCCAATACAGGAGGTGCAGAGATGAGGATTCAGTGTTTGCATCAGGAAGATCCCCTGGAGGAGGGCATGAAAACCCACTCCAGTATTTTTGCCTGGAGAATCCCATGGACAGAGGATCCTGGTGGGCAGCAGTCCACGGGGTCACAAAGAATAGGACATGACTGAATTGACTTAACATGCATACACAATATAGCTGAGATTCAGATCCAGACAATGCTCTTCTGGAGCACAAGCTCTTAATCACCATTCTGTGATAAGACTTTAATATAGTCCAAACCACTCCTTTCTACATATCCTTGTTCACTCCATCTCTGCAAGAAGAAATGAATAGCTGATTGGTGAGTTTGACAGAAGGACCAGAATTTGTGTGAGCCACTCGTTTCTCTTCCCTTTGGTTGTCTGCCTACCAGGAAGAAGAATACCATTTCATTTTCTGTTTGCTGTGAGGCAGGCTTTGTAGATCAGGTGCCTCTCCTGAGACTGTGGGCTGAAATTATCCTGTACCAGTGGCATAACTAATTCAGGGGAAGCAACTGCTGTTGCTGTTGACCTAAGCCATATGTCTAGAACAGCATTATCAGGAATAATATATTTGTTCACCTGCCTGGCTATTGCATTTGTCTCTCAAATTGTTTCCCAATTAAGACAAGGGAGTGAGGGAGGTTGTGTATTTACCTTCCTGCTGCTACTGCTGCTAAGTCACTTCAGTCGTGTCCGACTCTGTGTGACCCCATAGACAGCAGCCCACCAGCCTCCCCCATCCCTGGGATTCTCCAGGCAAGAACACTGGAGTGGGTTGCCATTTCCTTCTCCAATTCATGAAAGTGAAAAGTGAAAGTGAAGTTGCTCAGTCGTGTCTGACTCTTAGTGACCCCATGGACTGCAGCCCACCAGGCTTCTCTGTCCATGGGATTTTCCAGGCAAGAGTACTGGAGTGGGGTGCCATTGCCTTCTCCAATTTACCTTCCTAAACACCAACAACTGACAAGTGAAGAAGCACATTCCAGGAAGAGATATGAAGTAGCTTGGCACATTTGGATATTATACCAGTTGAACTGTCCATTCCTTAGTCGTTCACTACAGACTGATGAAGAAACTGATATAAAGTTTGTATTTTTAACCTCATTGTTGTATTTTATAAATATAGTATTGTAGCAGAGTCACTGGTAGGAGCCACTTTTAGGATGCATAATGTTAGAGAAAGAATATAAGGAAAATGAGTAGCTATAAAAAGGAACAAAATTGAGTCAGTTGTAGTGAGAAGGATGAACTGAGAGTCTGTCATACAGAGCAAAGTAAGTCAGAAAGAGAAAAACAAATATTGTATATTAATAGATATATATGGAATCTAGAAAAACGGTACTGATGAACCTATCTGCAGGGCAGGAATAGAGACGCAAATGTAAACGTCTTTTAAATGTCAGGATAGAATTGGAATCCCTGCTCAAAAAATATGGTTTAAGTATTATCACTGACCACTTAAATCCATGTTGTAAAGCTCTATTGCTCTTTGTCCAGGATTTTAAAAATGGCTCTGTGTTTTCTGGATGTTTTCTTTTTCCCTCATTATGATACCTTTTTTATAGTGGTTCTCTGCTGGGAGCCAGCGTGAGGAACTCCGCCCATGGCAAAGGTCATGAGGAAGGAGGCTTGGCATATGTAAAGGCGGGATCGAGCCTCAGGAGTCCCCCTGGAAATTCTCGAGCATCTACCCCCCAAACCATAGTCTGCCTACTTTACTGCTTTGTGCTCTCACCTACACCATTGACTTTATGGGGGGACTGTCCCCCACCACCTCTCTCGGAGAAGGAGTTAACTTAGAGCTCCAAGTAATTAAGTTCCTGGGCGTGACAAGAGTGTTTTAGTTCACAAACTCCTTTGGAAGTTCTCTAGCCTGCCTGAACAGGTTCTTCTGGCCACATGTGATTGTTCACAGCCTCCCAACCCTGAGAGGCACGAGATGTTCTAAGCTTTCTAAATACAGATTCCTTTGAGCAGTTAGAAGATTATTAGCATAGTATAGTGGGTTGATTAGAAATTATATTGGTGAAGGGTTTTCATTTATTGGGCCAATGTTTGCTGCTAAGTTTCCATATCCCTTACCTACTGTGTCCCTGGGAGTGTATTGATTAATATAATTGGTGTATAGGAATGTAAGTAGTAGCTTTAATGTTTGTAACCTTGGACCCTTGAGTTAATTCTTTTCTTGTTATAGCCCACCACACCTTTGCCCTATAGGAATGCAACTTTATCTAATGCTTTCGGAGGGTGGCGCCTGACTTTAGAATAATCACCTTCAGAGAAAAATAAGTTTTCTGAAGAAAGGGTCATAAAATGTTAACAGGCCTCCTGGCCAGAAGATGATGTAAATTACCTAAACTTTTGCATATGATAAGTTTGCAGGAAGAAAGCCTGGCTTTGATAAGGATCAAGGACTGCTGACCTTGCATGACTCTACCCCTTCCCCCATTATCCTCTATGCACAACTTAAGGTATAAAAACTACTTTGGAAAATAAAGTGTGGGCCTTGTTCACCGAAGCTTCGTCTCCCCATGTCGTTCTTTCTCTCACCTTCTGGCTGAATCCCATCTGGAGCATGGAGGCTTGTCAAGCCTACTAATTTTGCCTGGGCTTCTAAGATCTGACCGAGGAGGCCTTAGTGTCTCCTCTCCTTCGGGAGAACGGGAGGACACCTGCGGCCTATGTAGGTGACGCAAACTCCTTGTCTTGGAGTTTTATTGGCTTTCCACGTAAACAAAGTTATTCAGCCTCTTTTCTTCACTGAATTTCTTTGCTGAGCTATCCCTATTTAACCACTCTTTATATCTTTAATTATATCATATCCTGATCGCTGAGGCCATCTCCCCTTCGAATTCCCTGGATCCACCGTGGCTGGACTCCGGCAGTTCTCAAAGTGAACATGAAGAGGAAGGCAAGCAGGGGAAGAGGGATTCAGGGATCACGTGCCCTTTGAAATTCCCAGTGGCTTCCACAGTGGAGAGCTATTGCTTCAGTGCTTTCCAAAATTAAACATTTCCTTTCTTCTCTGATATAGGTGTAATTTTGATGTGTTCCCAATCCAAGTCAATGTTAAGTTTCCCTTTGATATTATGCACGATGCTCTCAACTTCCTGTCAAGGTCCACTTCCTTGGAAAGTCTTTGCATGGTTCATTTGCTTTTAAAGGTAGAAAAAGGGGCTTCCTATAGCCTGCTGTGAAGCCTCGGGGCAACCGCTTTCCTGTGTACCACATTAGAAACACTTTTTTAGAACTTCTTAAAGGATTAGGGGGGCCATGGTGATATCATGAGATACACTGAGTTTGGTTTCATGGGACATGGAATCACTATATTCTTGCCTCAGTTGAAGCATCAGTTCAGTCACTCGGTCGTGTCTGACTCTGCGACCCCATGGACTGCAGCACGCCAGGCCTCCCTGTCCATCACCAACTCTGGGAGCTTACTCAAACTCATGTCCATTGAGTTGGTGATGCCATCCAACCATCTCATCCTCGGTGGTACCCTTCTCCTCCTGTCTTAAATCTTTCCCAGCATCAGGATCTTTTCTAATGAGTTCTTTGCATCAGGTGGCCAAAGTATTGAAGCTCCAGCTTCAGCATCAGTCCTTCCAATGGATATTCAAGACTGATTTCCTTTAGAATTTAATGATTTTATCTCCTTGCAGTCCAAGGGACTTTGAAAAGTCTTCTCTGACATCAGAGCTCAAAAGCATCTTCTGCACTCAGCTTTTTTTATGGTCCAGCTCTCACATCCATACATGACTCCTGGAAAGACCATAGCTTTGACTAGATGGAGATTTGTCAGCCAAGTTGGAGCATAGCTAGTGGGTTTATTTTTATCATCTAATAGAAACATAGAAAGCACTATGTTAGAATCTCCTAACAGTAGGACTCTGGTCAAGGAATTCTTTGGAGGCTTAATTTTCTCTTAACTCTGTATGTGTTAACGTCTAGGAAAGGGATATACGTGGTTGTATAGTGAAGGACAATAGAAAACATTGCAGACTGTTAATTCTATCTGCTTCCCAGAAGCAGTGATACTGAAGGGACCTGCGGGGGTTTCATATCATCTTGTTTGTGGATGTGTTTACAGACCTTCACTGAACAGTTCATCTTGTTGTTCCACTTAGCAAGCCATCGCTTGGTCGTGGCTTTTCAGCTAGCCCATCTGTATGTTATTCCCATGCACATGTAGTGGGAAAATACCGTCCATGCAAACTGGTATGAGATCAGGAGGAAGGGCTCTGGGTCTCATTGGTCTCATTTCCTGAACAGCTACTGCTTTGTCCTTTGTCTTTATTATAGCGCCTTATTTAAGAAAGAGTTTTTTGACCAGTTTACAGTTATCTTACTTTTAGAGCTAGGTTTGTTTCTTCATCTGAAAATCAGTGGGACTGAGTCCTCTGTTTTCCAGCCTTTCTTATCTCTACTTGCCTTCCTCTTCTATAATCTCTAACCAAGCTGCCAGCATCCAAAACTCAAATAGGTGGCAGATGGATAAAGTACACCTGATTTATCTGTTATGTGTATCTTTATTTCAGTCATGTTAGTATACGATGGCTGTTATTTGTAGGCTACACATCCTTAAGAATTTCAGCACCTTGATTTCTTTTATGAACTCTAAAAGAGGAGTTTATACAGGATTTTAATTTTTGTCTCTACCTCTCTTCAATGATTGAAAGTACATATACTGTCATATTTGAGCCATTAAGACTTTCTTTAAAAAGCCTGGCACGTATGAGAGGCATACTTAAATTGAGAAAAAGTAAATAAAATTTAATCTACAGAATTCAAATATTGGTAGTAATATGTTATCTTTTTCCCTCCTCTTTTTTTTTTTGGCCACATCATGCTGCTTGTGGGTTCTTAGTTCCCTGACCAGGGATTGAAGTGGGCCCTCAGCAGTGAAAGTACAGAGTCCTAATTACTGCACTGCCAGGGGAAACCCACCCCTCCCATTTGCCCTTTTTGGTTATTTTATCCAATTTTGAAAACTTGACTGCTTATTACGTGCCAGACATTTCACTCAGGGTTGCCAAGTGAAGATACTGAAATATCAAATAGAATATTATAGTGAATTATTATTATAGAAAGCTATATCTTATTTTCTCACAGCTGACTGATCTCTCCTTATTTGTTTCTAAAGCAAGAATACCAAACCAGATAAAGCCATGCTTCATACTTATTCACACAAGCATATGCAAGCTCATTTACATCTGAACTCTCTTAAAAGAGGCTTACAGAAAAGCTAAACATTTTTTGTTTTGGTAGTATTCCGCTGTCAGTCACAGACATACTTCCCAGAGAATGTTTTTCTCTGCCTTCTTCAGATGTTCTTTTCTCTTATGTAGACTTTAAAGTGGAAGCTTCAGATGGTACTTTTAAGAACATTCTTAGTGTTTTTTTTTTAAATCACTGTTGGACATATTCAAGATGCTTTTGACAATTTGCTCCATCAGAGAATCAACCTCACAAAGATAGCAATTTTATTTGTTCAATCTGAGACACTGTAACAGGAAAAATCACCTTTCCAGATTCACTGTGATTCTGTAAACATGAAATGGCTGTCAGAGGAGGAAGTCTACTCATCTTCACTTAACAAACGGATGTCTCACTGTTATATAAATTTGTATTTCTGCTAGAAATCAGTGTTCAAAATGATCTCTGTAGTGGGAAGTTGATTTCAGAAATTCTCCTTTATTGTCTTTTCTCTTTAGTTGAAAGAAGAAATACTTAATCATGTCACATGGCAGTGTAGCAAGAGCCCATGAATTATGTGGCTCTATACACATTTTCCTTAGTTAACCTTCATTTACTTCAACAGTAGCCTGCTTAACAAAAAAAAAAAAAAAAAAACGATTTTCTTTTTCTCAGAACATAGATTCTTGTCCATTTTGATGGTAGGCCACTCTTTGCTAATTGGACATTTCTTCACCTGGTTGCCAGATCATGTTGCCTAATTTCAAAATGACTCAGAGGGGTAAGAAATTCACCAAAGCTGGTCCAGATGCATGATTTTTGGGTTTTTGGATGCCTTATTAAAACATTCTTAAATCAGGAAGCATTTAGCATTCCCTTACTTGCTAAAAATAATTTACATATCTTAAAAGTTGTTTTTACTCTTATTTATTTCAGGGAAAAAAAAATCTCTTCTTCTAATAATGAAGTACCTTTCATTGTTATTCCATTAACATTACAACTGTTTTAATGTTATTTGCTTACAAAAATTGATTTTTTATTTTTTGTTGTTTGTGTATTAGCAAAATGCAAATTCTTTGCATTCTAGAAGTCTTGTTGCTTCAAAGTTAGAGTTTACACACCGAGGAAAGCAGAACTGAAAGAGACACATGTACCCCAATGTTCATCGCAGCACTGTTTATAATAGCCAGGACATGGAAGCAACCTAGATGTCCATCAGCAGATGAATGGATAAGTTTTACAATTAACTCTTAGTTGGGTTTTGGCAGTTACAGACTCTTAAAAGGCCAGAGATAATATTTGGAGAGTTAACTATGCTTTTTTAAAAGTTCATGTTTTCATAAATGTTTATACCATGCCTTTGAGAATACAGCAAAATCGATGTGACATTACTGATACAAGGCTATGTTAGTTGTGAGATTATGGCTTATTTTATGTTGATTTCCTTGTATCGTTAGTTGTAAAATACAATAGTACTCCCAATGCTGGATGTAGTCCTGAGCATGGCTATTTAGGTCTAATTTAAGATGCATCCACATGAACAACATTCCTATTTTCCTGCATTTCTAATAATTAGTACCTCAGTTGATGATTTCCTAGCATAATATAACTTGAAAAGACCAATCTTTGCAACCAACATTATCCCGTGGATTGACAAGTATTGGAAATACTATCTATTTCTATTCTTATATCCCCCACAACAACAGTCACATCAGCTGGGAAATAATAGGTTGGGGTGAATCAGTGGACATTTAGGGGAAAAAATTCAGTTGGTTCCACACCAGAATAAATTATAGATGAATCAAATATTTACATTAAAATGTGACACCATTAGAATACTAGAAGAAACCATGGAGTAAATAAATGTTATATTTGCTATAGAAAAGCCTTCTCTCAAAATACAAAATTCAAAAAATTTTGATAAATTCTATCACATACAAATAAAAATTTATATGGCAGAAACTGCTAATTCAAAATGCAAATAGCAAAAATAAAAAAATATTTTCAAGTCATACCACCAGAAAAAAGATTAATTCCCCTAATACGAAAAGCCCAACAGAAACAGGATTTAAAAAAATCAATGATCCAGAGGCAAAATGGACAAAGGACATGCACTGATGTTCATGTGTGCTTAGTCTCTCAGGCGTGAACACCACACTTCGAAAAGCATCAATTCTTTGGCGCTCAGCTTTCTTTATGGTCCGACTCTCACATCCATACATGACTATTGGAAAGACCAAAGCTTTGACTAGACGGACCTTTGTTGGCAAAATAATGTTTCTGCTCTTTAATATGCTGTCTAGGTTTGCCATAGCTTTTCTTCCAAGGAGCAAGTGTCTTTTAACTTCATGGCTGCAGTCACTATCTGCAGTGATTTTGGAGCCCAAGAAAATAAAGTCTCTCACTGTTTGCATTGTTTCTCCATCTATTTGCCATGAAGTTATAGGACTGGATGCTATGATTTTTGTTTTTGAATGTTCAGTTTTAAGAGAGAAAAACCCCTAGTTAAAACCTAAATATGTTGTTTCATGTGAGGATAGGAGTTGAGTAGACTGGAGGTTACAAGAGAGATTTCACCTTATACTTTTAAAAGTTGATTTGTAAAATATGTTTCCTACTCAAAAAGTAAATTGAACATACCCCCCACAGGTACCTTCTCAGAAATGGAAACAGTACATTCAACTTGTAAACACCTCCTATATTTGATTTAGTTCCTTGTTTGTAACATGTAACAACTGTCTTGAGATTCAGGTGACTATGAAATTTAGAAAATCCTGTGAATATAGTTAATCCTTCATCAAATGTAAACACTGTGGACATGGTAAGTGGGGAGGGGAGGAGAGGATGGGATGAATGGAGAGAGTAGCTTGGAAGCATATACGCTCAGTTCAAGTTCAGTTCAGTCACTCAGTTGTGTCCGACTCTTTGCGACCCCATTAATTGCAGCATGCCAGGCCTCTCTGTCCATCACCAACTCCCAGAGTTCACTCAACCTCATGTCTACTGAGTCAGTGATGCCATCCAGCCATCTCATCTTACCGTATGTAAAATAGATAGCCAGTGGGAATTTGTTGTATGATTCAAACTGGGGTCTGTGACAGCCTAAAGGGATAGGATAGGGTGAGAGGTGGGAGGGATGTTCAAGAGAGAGGGAATATATGTATACCTATGGCTGACTCATGTTGATGTACGGCAGAAGCCAACACAATATTGTAAAGCAATTATCCTTCAGCTAAAAATAAATAAATAATTAAAAACAAAAAAGTAAACATACAGAATGTGTCTGAGAAAATCTTTCTATGTTCTTACATATGTTGAAATAGTCTTAATAAATACTACAGTATTCACTTAACACAAAGTTTTAAACTGGACGTTCCTCACTGACAGAAAGCTAAGGAAGATTTAAGAAAGGAGTAGGAATAAGGAGCTGGATAATGTGGTTCAAGATGGCATTTGGAGGAAGGTTATATGCTTAGGTATATCTCAGACCCCAGATGGATAAGACAGAATACTGTTAAGAAAATGAGAATTCTATTGTTGACTTTTTTTTAACTAAATACATAATCTTGGCCTTTTCATTTCACCTCTCTGGACCTCACTTAAAGAAAGTATTATGGGGGATGATCTTGAAGATTTTTTCAAGAAATTAATGCTCTGTTATTCTGATCTCAATAATTATATAATGCAGGTGTTATGATTCAAGTATCTTTATATTGTTTAAAGTTGTTTAAACATTATAAACAGCATAAAAATTAATAGAGCTTTACTTCAACCATCAATAGACCATAAAATTTACTCTAATTAGTGACAGCCTAGTAACGATATGTTTGTTTTACATTTAAATATAAGACTACATATAAATGCTGTGTACAAAATGAAATTTAACATATATAGTATGTTCTATAGGTTATAACCTAGACAGCATATTAAAAAGCAGAGACATTACTTCTCCAACAAAGGTCCATCTAGTCAAAGCTATGGTTTTTATAGTAGTCATATATGGATGTGAAAGTTGGACCATAAAGAAAGCTGAGTGGCAAAGAATTGAAGCTTTTGAGCTGTGGTGTTGGAGAAGACTCTTGAGAGTCCCTTGGACTACTAGGAGATCCAACCAGTCAATGCTAAAGGAAATCATTCTTGAATATTCATTGGAAGGACTGATGCTGAAGCTGAAGTTCTACCTGATGTGAAGAGCTGACTCATTGGAAAAGACTCTGATGGTGGGAAAGATTGAAGGCAGGAGGAGAAGGGGACCTCAGAGGATGAGATGGTTGGATGGCATCACTGACTCAATGGACATGAGTTTGAGCAAGCTTCGTGAGTTGGTGATGGACAGGGAGGCCTGGTGTGCTGCAGTCCATGGGGTCTCAAAGAGTTGGACATGACTGAGCGACTGAACTGATAGATTATAAAGGCCATAAATGTTAGTGGTTTCATTTTCTAAATGAGAGATGCTTAAATCTTTCAGGATTTGCTGAAGAAGGTGTCAGAGGTACCGTGACACATATATGAATTCTGAAGTATCTATAGAAGCATCCAAAAATTTTCCAGGAAGTTAGGATCAAATGTTGGGTAGGCATAGCCAGCAATGTTAAGTGGCGTAAAAGATGATCAAACATGTGGAGACTTGAACTTATTTTGGAATTTATGAAATATTAAGTGTGACCAAGGAGTGGTAAGAAATGAAGCTGAAGAAGTAGTAAACGAAGATAACAGAGAATGTGGTATTACATTCTAAAGGGATTAGCAATGAAAATCATTGCAGTTTTCAAAAGTAGGTGAGTGACATGCATTGTAGATAGAACATCTGAATACTATAGAGATGGACTTGGAAAATGGAAGACCAGGGGCAGACAGACTGATTAGGAAACTTTGTAATAGTTGGTAGACAAAAGATTATAATTGCATGATTTAAGATCAAGGCTTCCCTGGTGGCTCAGATGGTAATCTGCCTGCAATGTGGGAGACCTGGGTTTGATCCCTGGGTTGGGAAGATCCCCTGGAGAAGGGAATGGCTATCCACTCCAGTATTCTTTTCTGGAGGATCCCATGGACAGAGAAACCTGGAGGGCTACAGTCCATGGGGTGGCAAAGAGTCAGACACGATTGAGTGACCAACACTTTCAGTTTCAGATAAGATCAGACACTTGAAACGGCATATGGGGGTGTCTGGCTGTTCAATGATGGAGTTAGCTGATTTTAACTGAATCTGAGCATTAGGGAAAAACCAGTGACATCTCAGAACAGTAAGAACAGTAGCATTTTATTTCCTTCTTCTTCTTCTTTTTTTTTGACTCTTCCAAAAGCTAAACAACTTACACAGATATTTCTTTCAGGTTTTGTGATCTCCTTCAAATTTTTGTCAGCATGCTTGTCTAAGTTATTTGATTATTCTAACTTTATTTTCTGCTCATTATCTGATGGGAAAATATAGTATTTAGTATTTTTTGTACTCTCTAAGGGCTTCCCTAGTGGCTCAGACGGTAAAGTATCTGTCTGCAATGCAGGAGACCTGGGTTCGATCCCTGGGCTGGGAAGATCCCCTGGAGAAGGAAATGGCAACCCATGCCAGTAGTCTTGCCTGGAAAATCTCATGGACCTGTGGAGCCTGGTAGGTTATCGTCCGTGGGGTACTCTTTAAAACTAGTTGTAGACAACGTTTACCTTAATGAATGTAGTTGAAAAAGAAACACAGAGCAGGGGCAAGCTGAGGATGTGTCATTCAGATTAGGGATTTGGGTTAAATGAATAATAAATTCACTTAGCCTTAATGAACCCCATGCTGATGACCTTGATATCATTATTGCTCTTCACACTTTCTCTCACGTATCCTGGATGGCATGCATACATAAAGCTGCTTCAAAATAAGGAAAAGAAGTACTTCTGATCTAAGCTGAAAGGATAAATTTTAAACAATATTTTGCATTCTTATTTTCAAATTTATGTGATAGGCTTTCTTTTATTTTCATAAAGTCTCCATCTAAGAAGACTCTATTAGATAGCCCAGCAATAAAAATATTAAACAAGTCATTTGCCTAGACTTCTAAGACCTATACAACTGAATTATGTTTAAAATGTTATCCCAATTAGAAGCCGGTTCTTTAGTTTGATTTCAGATGCAAGCAACATTCTTACAATAAAATTATGAAACAGTTCAAGCATTTAAAATTGCTTCTAGTTTAGGGTGCATATTCATTACACGATTTCTTTTTAAGGGAATTATTAGTATATGAATTTGAATTTTAGCTAAACTTTTTTGCACTTGATGCCAAAAATAGTGTTTTAGAAACATTTTTTCTTTGTTCTCATTCCATCTACTTGTAAAGGGTCATTGTGTTTCTGAGTGGAACATTTTCTTCTCAACATTGATGCTCCCCTAAGTAAGAGAAAGAACAACATCTGAACATCAGAGACAGTTTTGCTTCCTGTTTCCCACCCTCTCTCCCCATCTGTGCAATGTTTTTCTTCTTGCTTGACTGACATTAAAATAAAACACACACATACACACATGATTAAAGATCTTTCTCTGTTGCTTACTCTTTGATATTTTAGCTTGTAGCAACTGAGTCATTCAATAGCCTGGCCCAGGTGAACGTAGGTGGCTCTTTTGCCCATGGGGAACTCGAATCCATTGGCACCACCAGAGCTAAACATTTGCTTAGACTATCAAACATTATTTCCTTTTAATACCAACTACACCTTCTTTAAAAATTAAGTTACTGAAACTATGGGTTAAAAAATAAAGTCTAAAAATCACATTCCATAAAAAAATTGATTAGTCCTGGTTGTTTTAGGATTTATTCTATGTCAGGGTCACTGTGGATATTATTGTTTACATCATGGCTAGGTAGGTGAGGAAAGAACATTGAATCTATGCTTAGCCTATAAGAAAACCATTGTTGCTCCTTATATCCACTGTGGTTGGTATATCATTTATAAAGTTGAGGTGGAAAGTGAGTGAAAATTGCAACTCAAAGTCATTAAAAATAAATAGTTTTTTTCTCATTTTAACTGAAAGTCCAGAAGTTGAGAAGGTTCCAAACATAATGTCATGATGTGATAAAAAGTTAAAATATGTCATTTCAAATATCCAGGTTGATCTTCTCCTACTCTGTTACCTTCAGGATCAACTTCATGTTAGGGTGGGTTCCCCTCCATGTGATTGCAAGAAAGCTACCAGTGGCCAAAGAGCTTAAATGCTCCCTTAGTAATGTTTAGCAAAAGAGAGAGTGAAGTGAAAGTGTTAGTCTCTTAGTCGTGTCCGACTCTTTGCGACCCCATGGACCATAGCTCACCAGGATCCTTTGTCTATGGAATTCTCCAAGCAAGAATACTAGAATGGGTAGCCATTCCCTTCTCCAGGGATTGAAACCAGGTCTCCCACATTGCAGACCCAAGGATCGAACCCAGGTCTCCCACATTACAGGCGGATTCTTTACCATCTCAGCCACCAGGGAAGACCAAGACAGAAAGTAGCTTCTCTTTTCTAGGAGGTCTGTGAAACTCTCTTCATGCATGCCATTGACCCAAACCCATTTGGAACTGCTGCCTCTGAGTCAACAGAATGGATGCTGTTGAGTCTGTTTAGTGTAGTAGAAGAGTCTTCATTTTAGAAAGGTAGCTAGAACATTTCAACAGGAGCTCATTAAAGGTATAGGAATAACGAGGGAAACATTTATACCCGATTAGATATTCTTGTTTTATAATTTGCTTTTTGGAGGCTTCCCTGGTGGCTGAGATAGTAAAGAATCTGCCTGCAATGTGGGAGACCTGGATTCGATTCCTGGGTCAGGAAGATCTCCTGGAGAAGGGAATGGCAACCCACTCCAGTATTCCTGCCTGGAGAATTCCATGGACAGAGGAGGCTGGCCAGCTATGGTCCATAGGGTCACAAAGAGTCACACACAACTGATTAACACTTTCATGTTCATAATTTGCTTTAATCATCTTTAGCTTGGGGTAGCTGGACGGATTCCTGCCTGAATGGATCCTACTTCTGCCATTATACACAGGGAAATCTGTACGTTCTGAATAAAACCAAACCACTATCCTTTGGGATTGGACTAGGTAATCTCAGCAGACCAGCAGCTTGAACTGTAAACCCTAGTTGCCCCTCTTCATGTGGCATTGGGTTTGATTGTATTAAGGGAGCAGCAAGTATCCTTTCAAAGCCCAGGTTTATCTGGACACTGGTGTATGTGTGCACACACGTGTGTGTGTGTGTGTGTGTGTGTGTGTGCACAGAGGAAGAATTTAGGGGAGAGGGAAATCATTGGTATCCTGTAATTTGTCATTTTTCACACTGACATTGAAATGTGTGGTTTGGGATTGGAATAGGTAGTCTCAGCAGAGCAGCCGTTTGAACTATAAACCCCAGTTGCCCGTTTTCACGTGGTATCAGATTTGATTTTATTAGGGTAGCTGCAAGTGTCATTTCAAAGCCCAGGAATATCTGGACACTGGGGTGTGTGTGTGTGTGTGTGCACTTGTGGACATATGTATGTGTGTGTATGTACAGAAAGAATTTGGGGGGCATAAGGAAACTCATCGGCATCCTGTAGTTTGTCATTTGTCACACTGACATTGAAATGTGTATTTTGTCACAAATGTGTATAATGTCACATGGTCTCATTTCATAACTCTGAAAAGTATAAGGTGTATTGGATACATAATAACTATGCTTCCAAAGAATTTAATCACAATAAATACCTGCAGTAAATTGATTATATATAATATTTTTCCACCAGATGAAAATCTGAGATTGAATCTTAGCTGTTAAGCACTGTATTTGTTTTATATGAATAAACATATAATACTTTAGGTCTAATGAAATAGAGTTCTGTAAGAGAAAAATACACATTTCAAATGACTCACTGGTAAAACCACATAACAATTTCACAAAATAGCCTTAGCTTTGGAGGGTATTAATGCATAAATATACTTATCAGGCTGTATAACAGTCTTATTTGGACAAGTGTTATTATCCAAATAAACATACAATTTTTAATCAATAATAATTTTTAAAAAATACCCAAATATCCAGTCAAAAAATGAGCCATTCATTGTCATAAGCCATTCACACACTAAAAATAGTAAAATAAATATAAATGTTTTCTTTGACTTACTGAGAAATTTCTCCCGCCATCTCTATCTTAGAGCATTTGAGCCACTGTAACAAAATACGTCAGACTGGATGGTTTTAGAAAGAACGGAAATTTCTTTCTCATAGTTCTGGAGGCAGGAAAGTCGAAGATGAAGGCCCTGACAGATTCAGCATCTAGTGAGGACCTGCCTCCTGATTCATGTAAGGTGTAATGTTGCTCTAATCTCACATGTAGGTAGGAGCTAGGGAGTTGTGGGATCTCTTTTATAAGAGCATGGCTTCCCAAGTAGCGCAGTGGTAAAGACCCTGCCTACCAATGCAGGAGACTTAACAGATGTGGGTTTGATTCCTGGGTTGGGAAGATCCCCTGGAGGAAGGTATGACAACCCACTCCAGTATTCTCGCCTGGAGAATCCCTTGGACGGAGGAGCCTGGTGGGATGCAGTCCATGGGGTTGTAAGGAGTCAGACATGACTGCTGCTCCTTAGCACACACACAATGCCATTTATGAGGACATGGGCATTCAAATATAGCACTATGCCACCTATTAATGAGGTCCCTCAGACCTGAGTTGTTCCAGTAGTTATTATAAGAAAGAATATAAGAAAAGCAAAATAAGAGCTTAGAAATACTCTTCTGGAAATATGCATATGACATAAATGAAGAAACATCATTTGGTAATTATGACTGAGTGAATTGTTTTTTACAAAAGTTACCTAAGTTTTTCAATATTTATAATGTGCTAGACACTATTTTTTCTGTCTAGAAGATAGTACAGTTTTGATCTTCTCGTGAAGGTAAAATTGTAATTTCAGGAGGGGAACGCAGATAATAAAAATTGTTCATTAACTAGCCAAGATAATTTTATACAATAGTGAGGGCAATGAAAGAAATACAACGATGTAATCAGAGAGAGAGATGGGCAGAGGCTGGATGACTAGACTCACAGCAGGGCTTCACTGAGGAGCTGTGGTGGTGCTGAGGCCGAGATGTAGAGATCTCAGTCATAAGTAGCCACAGGGCCTGATGAGGCATTTCAGGCATGTAGTAAATAGAGCAATGGCAAACTGTGCAATGTCACTAATATTCAAAGAAGAATAAATCAAAATTTTATGTGCAGATTTTATGTCTTAAATCAGGAACAAATAAGTAATAAAATATATTTAGCCCTATTAAGATTACAGTAAAATTAGTGGTCTCATTCACAGCAGAGGCCAAGAACAAAGACATCAGAATTTTTATACATTAGTTCTTCTATGAGTACCCATATTGACAAATTAAAGTAAAGGAAAATGTATTAACAGGCAGATGTTTATTTTAGTATTATTTATATCTTTGGAAAAATGAAAGCAATTTAATCATTCAATTTTAGTGGGTTGTCAAGTAAATTTTGAAGAATCCAGTGTAATATGCATCACTGTAAATGGTCATTGTAAATGTTATGTAAAAACACTGAGCAAAAGCGGAAAAAGAGAAAATGAAATTAAAATGCAAATGACAAATTATTCATGCTGTAACAGAGGAGCCTGGTGGGCTGCCGTCTATGGGGTCGCACAGAGTCGGACACGACCGAAGCGACTTAGTAGCAGCAGCAGCAAGCATATATTACAAGTAGGAATTTGTATCTCAGTTCGTTTATTTCTTGACTATCAAGTTACAATAGGCATCAAAAATTCTCTAGTTTTCTGTCCTAGAACCTAGTTTAGTTGATAATAAATCAATGTTCATGTGATAAGTGTTATCTTTCTATATCACTCTCTATATCACTGTATTAAGCAGAATTTTGGTGCCTGTGATTTTCATATCC
This sequence comes from Bos mutus, assembly GCF_027580195.1. NCBI lineage: Eukaryota > Metazoa > Chordata > Mammalia > Artiodactyla > Bovidae > Bos > Bos mutus. The sequence continues at coordinate 28,123,575 of NC_091623.1, forward strand.
CAGTTTTATTACTGTGGTTATATTAGTTACGTGGCAAAAGGGGCTTTGTAGATATAATTAAGATTATGAATCAGCAGACCTTAAAATAGGGAAATTATCCTGGACTTTCTAAGTGAATTCAGTATCCTTTAAAACACTTTAAAATCTACTGATTAAGTGCAGGAGAGGAATTCCGAGAGATTCGAAGCATGAGAGGATTCAATATACTGTTGCTGGAGGAGCAACAAGTTGAAGAATGGGGCAACTTTGAGAAGCTGGAACAACTCCTAGCTGACCAGGAGAGAGAAGGCCTGGTTCTCTTTCCAAAAATTGCACAGAATTGAATTCTGCCAAGAACTTGAATAAGTATGGAAGCTTATTCTCCCCCAGAGCCTCCAGATACCATCCCAGGCTGGCCCACACCTTGACTTCAGCCTTCTGAGATCCTAAATAGGGAACACAATTGAGGCACACTGGGCTCAGATTTCAGGCAGTACATGGGTTTTGTTTTAAGCTGTTGGGTTTGTGGTAAGTTGCTCTGACGTCGATAGAGTCTCCTTCAGTACCAAACAGATATCCTTTCTACCTGCTGGGTGGTCAGCTATAGGCAGGAGCCTCTGTCTTGGTCTTTACGTAGTAGGCTATTCTACTCACATATGAGTTGTCTACTATGCACTATCTGCATTTTTGCAGCCATAGTGTTCATTGTTGTCACTTCCCTAAAGTTATTCTCTAACAAACCAAGCACTTGAAAATGTAACCATCTCTGTCTCCACAAAACACTGTCTAGCATCTAGCACTAGCCAGCGGCAATCTTTCTATTCTTGATATCTGTCAAAATACAAATGTAGGGATAATCCCCCAATAAAATGGCAAAAATAGATATAAAATTTCATAGTTGGTGAAAGTGATATTTCAAATAACAGCCTTACAGAATTAGACCATTTAACAGTGGAGGAAGAAAGAATTCAGCAAAGTTAATGGTAGAATATCAGATTCACTCTAAGTGGTATTTTTTCCCTTGGTACTAATGGTGAATTATGTGCAATTAACCAGCACTGGCTGTGGTGTGCCCGCTTCTCCTGAATTAAGTTTTTGACTTGTACTGTATCCAGTCATTATCTCACCTTCCTGGAATGGAATTTTGTCCATCAAGCTTAGTCCCTTGAATGGATTCCTCCTACCATTTTAGCTCAGAAGTTTCTCCATCACTACGTTCCACCAGTTACTATTGGGCTCCTGCTGCTAAATTGGATCTCCAAATAGCAGTGATCAACTGAATCCAGCATGATCTTGTCACATCCTTTAGACACTGATGCAGACTCCATTGTCTTCTTGTCAGACCAGCTTCTGTTGTGGGGATAATTGCACACATAGATTCCCCTGTGAGCCTTGGACAACAGAATTTTGCTGAGTTTCAGCTTCCCTTCACTTTTCCCAACTATTCCTAAGTTACCATGGTCCCAGAATGTCTTACACAAAGTGAAGTTATTACCAGTGTGATCTTTTGAAAGTGTTTTCTTTTTTTATTTCCCCAAGCTTACATTCCGTTGTAGATAATTTTTGCTTTGATATACTTAGAATGCTTTCTAAAGATACAAGCAATTCCTATTTTGGTGAAGACTGAGTTGTGTCTTATCTGTTCTTCCCTTCTCTCTGTAAAATAGAGCTTACCCATCCTTACTGTTAGCTGGTCATGTGTCCACCCAGAAATGGATGGCTAGCCTCCCTTATAGTTTGGTGGGACTATTTGACTAAAATCCAGACAATGGGAAATAATTGTCTGGATAAAAAAAATACCTGTTCATCTTGCAGAAAGTGTCCTTTATTGAGATCAGTCTCCCTTATTTCTCCTTTCTTTCTCATTGAGTGAAATATGGACATGAAGAGGGTACTTGAACCACGTCTTGGACCACAAGATAGAAATAACAGGACAGGAAGATCCTGGAGTTCCTTATGATTTGGGGACTGTAAATCTAGCCCTGGACTTCCTAAATTTTCATAAGATAAATTTCCATTTTGTTTATCCCGGGTATTTTGGGTAATATACTTAACTGTTCATTTTCTTAAGGTCTAAATGATCCTAAATTGAGTAATAAATAAGATATATTAACATCTGTATTTTAAGAGTAAAATACTTCCCAGAATCTTATTATTTGGAGACCTCTATCTCCTAATAGTACCAATGTTGTATTAGTCAGATATTTATATTTCTTGGATTCCAGTTTTTTTTCCAAAAAATTATATTCCAGCTTTGGAACTAGAAGGGCTATTGTGGATTGTGTTATAACTGATTTAGAGCTTCTAAATTCTAATATCTTTTCAAGTTACTCACAGATTCCTTTCTTCCTTCCTTTGATGCTGTTGCTACTTTCTATTTCCCTTCCTCCTCTTCCTTTTCTTCTTGCTTTTTCTCTATGTATTGAGGAAAGTCTTTTTGTCTCTTTTAAGATAATATCTTTAAAAAACAGAAAAAATAAACTGGTTTGTGGTAAATACCTGTACAACTGCTATTTTGGTATTCTCACACACCCTTTTGAGGACCCCTTCTCTGCAATGGCAGAAATCCTGGCCACAAGCAGAAGAGCTTATGAAGCCAGGCTATTTACAAGTGAAGGGTTGCTGTTATCCATTCAGTCTTTGTTCTGGAGGATTAAGTCCTGAGTAGCTTAATGGATATTCCTTGTGGGTATTATTATTTTGTTTAGTAAACACTTTCATTTGTCTTAGGAATACCAGATGAACTTTGAAGAAGGATCTCTGCCATCCATATTTTTGAACACCTCAAAGAATAGTTCATTTGTTTTTTTTAAGAAGAGCATATTGGCTGAGAGAAGTAGCCGCTGAGCATGGACCAAACTCTGCCTTCTTCTATTTTTCTCATCCTTCAACTGCCAAGGCCCAGGGAAGAGTTGTTCTACATGATATACAGTGTGCTTGGGTCACTTTTAGCACCTTGTCTGAGACTTTAGGAAAAGCCAAGAACAGCATAACTAGTTCTTCTCTAGGGAACAGTATATTCCTTAGTGTATGCATGTGTGTGACCTTGTTCTAAAAACACTGATAAATGCAATGGGCAATGTTTTCAACAGTGATGTTGTAGAAATCACAAAATGTTCTTCATTTAATGGTTATTTCCAGCATCAACATTTGATTTAAAAATGAAAACATAACATTAAGTCATAATTGAAGAAAGGATTTCTAAACTAACTTTGTGAGATATAGACTTTCAACTTTATGGTCATCCACCTTGATCTAGGGGGAAAATTTTTAGAAAACCTTGTAGAGATATCAACTGCGTGCCCTACACCACCCACGTTCACTTATCTTTGCTAGATCCACCAGGATAAGTTAAATCTCAGGTCAGATCCTGAAACAGAAGAATTTTGTTTGGTTAGACTGCCAGAGCAAAGGATGAAAAGTTATAATAAAAGAGGAAGTTGTTCAATGGGAATAAAAATTTGCTTTCACAAAGAAAAGGTAAAGAAACTCAACTGTCTCCTGGTCTGCCCCTACAATCAGACCTGGTTTCTAGTAGAGGGAGTGGAAGAAGTGATGTGAGACTAGTGACTCTGATTAATCTTTTTTTTTCTCAAGTGTTTTATTCATTCATTCTTTAATCCATTCATCCATTTTGCTTTTTCTTTCTTATTATGCTTAGTATAAGATCTACCCTTCTGACAAAATTCTAAGTGTGTAATACAGTATTGTTCGCTATAGATATATTGCTGCATAGAAAATCTCTAAAACTTACTCATCTTGCATAACTAAAACTATATACCCATAGTATGTAGTTATATAGCTGCACACATGGTAACTCCCGTTTCCCTTCCCCTGCTCTGGAAGTCCCCAGACTTCTGGAAGTCCTCTGTTCTCGGCTTCTACTGTTGCTGCTGCTGCTAAGTCGCTTCAGTTGTGTCCGACTCTGTGCGACCCCATAAACAGCAGCCCACCAGGCTCCCCCGTCCCTGGGGTTCTCCAGGCAAGAACCCTGGAGTGGGTTGACATTTCCTTTTCCAATGCATGAAGGGGAAAGGGGAAAGGGGAAAGTGAAGTCGCTCAGTCATGTCCGACTCTTCCCGACCCCATGGACTGCAGCCCACCAGGCTCCTCCATCCATGGGATTTTCCAGGCAAGAGTACTGGAGTGGGGAGCCAGTGCCTTCTCTGCCTCTGTTCTCTGAGAGTGACTATTTTAGATACCTCATATAAATGTAATCTGTTTTATGTCTAGTTTATTTAACTTAGCATAATGTCCTCTAGGTCTATCCATGGTGCCACAAATAGCAGCATTTCCTTCTTTTTAAGGCTGAATAATATTCCATTGTGTGTATACACCATGTTTTCTTTAGTAATTCATATGTTGATAAATGTTTAGGTTGTTTGCATATCTTGGCTATTATAAACAGTGCTACCATCAACATGGAAGTGCAGATTTCTCTTTGAGATTCTGATTCCAGTTCTTTTGGTTATATATAGTTAATCTTTTACTCCTTAAATTCTACTGTTATGTGACTCATCAGATAAAATTGCTCCCGAGTGTCCTATTTTCTTCTGCTTTTCTGTAGGTAGCAAGTTGGAGCGGAAAGAGACACCTGCAGTCCTTCTTCTCACTCCTCTTCAGTCTCACATTTGCCGTGGCCCTAGGTGCCTCATTCCGGTCATTTGACTCTATTGCCTTCCTTCTCAAAAAGAGAAATGATATTATTTTGGGAACAGTGTTAACAATCTGCCTCAGACTTCTCAAATGAGGAAGAAAGCATTGTGTCTACACTTTCTTCAGTGGACTTGGCTGAATAAGGGTTTTTAGAGCTAAAGATTCTCAGTTCTGCATGGCAACTTTCATCAAGAAATGGTTATCTACATGTGAGAATAGGCAGATATCAGACATAACTCAAAAGTTAGAAGGTTACCATTTTTCATGTCCCACATTGAAGGGCACTTGATAGCTCTGGGGCTGAAGAGGAGCCTCTCAGTTGTGATTTCAGTCCTGACTGTGCTGGCAGGCATGGACCTCCCAGAGAATTGTCCTAAAAATGTGTTTATTTAATTGATGCCTATTCTTGCCAGAAAAATGTAAGATCCTTGAAATCAGGGATTGTGTCTGCCTTAGCACGGTTGCCCTCATTGCCTAGCACTGTGCTGGCACATAGTAGGTGCTGAATCTTTTTTTTTTTTTAATGAATGAGCTATTTTTATAGCAAATAGTAGGAGGTTACTTGAAAATAGTGATTTATAATATAGCTTCAGACAGGAGTGTCAGACTAAAGGACAACTACAGCATACAGGCTGTTGTATATTGTCATTAAAATATTTTTTTTCACTTCAGTTTGCAGATAAGTTAGATTTGCTTCCTTTCAGAAATGATCAACCAGGAAAATCAAATTAGCAATATTTAGAATACTGTTGGCTCGGTGGTAAAGAATCCGCCTGCTAAAGCAGGAAATGTGGGTTCGGTCCCTGGGTCAGGAAGATCCCCTGGAGATAGAAATGACAACACACACAGTATTCTTTCCAGGGGATGCTCCATGGACAGAGGAGCCTGGCAGGCTGTGGTCTATGGGGTCACAAAAAGAGTCAGACACGGCTCAGAGCCTAAACAGCAACAACAACAGAGTAAGATAGACTAGATGTATTTGGATTCATTTTAACTTTTTGTATTAAACTCAATCAAACATCTGGTGAGATATATGACATGCAAAATATTCTTAGAATAACCAAAATCTTGTTTAATTATATTGTTGTTTACTTTAAGGCTATTATTCCTTTTCATATAAGGTTTTAACTACTGCATTAGTTTTGCTAATCTTTTTCTTCAAGCTGCTAAAGGAAACAAAATAAGACAAAACAAAGCAAAATCTGCCTTTTTTGGCAGGTTTATCTGAAAGAAACTCAAACTAATATAATCACCTGCAACAGCATCCATGAAATAGCTACTCTCTGATTTTCAAACTCCCTTTGCTCATAAATCTGTAATTATTTTTCCATTTCTCACAGTTTGACTAAGTACTTTTGCACATAATACTAAAAAAATTCTGTGACCATCAGCAATTAACATGGTCATTTTATCTTCCAAAAGTTATAAAATTTCCTCCTTTTAAATCCCTTATTTCTCTCATTCACATATTAAATAAACATTCAAAGAATTCAAAAAATAAAACTATTTTAAAAATAGCTACTGTAGTTTTTTCTTTAGTGTTATTAAATGGAAATTGCTATTGGAATATTGAGATAAGAATGCAACAAATGCTTCCTACTTTAGAGTGAGAGGCATTCACTAAGAATTGAGCATAAAAAATCATGAAACTTAGAATATTTCTAAAGGAACTCAAAAGCCTCTTGATGAAAGTGAAAGTGGAGAGTGAAAAAGTTGGCTTAAAGCTCAACATTCAGAAAACGAAGATCATGGCATCCGGTCCCATCACTTCATGGGAAATAGATGGGGAAACAGTGGAAACAGTGTCAGACTTTATTTTGCTGGGCTCCAAAATCACTACAGATGGTGACTGCAGCCATGAAATTAAAAGACGCTTACTCCTTGGAAGGAAAGTTATGACCAACCTAGATAGCATATTCAAAAGCAGAGACATTACTTTGCCAACAAAGGTTCATCTAGTCAAGGCTATGGTTTTTCCTGTGGTCATGTATGGATGTGAGAGTTGGACTGTGAAGAAAGCTGAGCGCCGAAGAATTGATGCTTTTGAACTGTGGTGTTGGAGAAGACCCTTGAGAGTCCCTTGGACTGCAAGGAGATCCAACCAGTCCATTCTGAAGGAGATCAGCCCTGGGATTTCTTTGGAAAGAATGATGCTAAAGCTGAAACTCCAGTACTTTGGCCACCTCATGCGAAGAGTTGACTCATTGGAAAAGACTGATGCTGGGAGGGATTGGGGGCAGGAGGAGAAGGGGACGACAGAGGATGAGATGGCTGGATGGCATCACTGACTCGATGGACGTGAGTGTGAGTGAACTCCAGGAGTTGGTGATGGACAGGGAGGCCTGGCGTGCTGCGATTCATGGGGTCGTAAAGAGTCGGACATGACTGAGCGACTGATCTGATCTGATCTGAGTGCTTTCTTTCCTCCATTGTAATTTTGTTTATTTAGTATAAACTTAATAAGGCCTTGTTATTACATGTGAAAGATGAAATTATCTAAGTACCTTTATTAGGCCAAATTCTCAGGACAAGCCTTCCAGCTGAGAAATGAGAGATGTATATTTCCTTTGTCTTTAATACTGGTGGCAAAACTAAAATGGAAACAATGGCATGAAAGGATTTCTTTTTTAAGTCGATAGCAGAAATACAATATTTTATAACTTGGACTGATTTAATTAAATTGATTTTGAGGGAAAAAGAGCAGTGTAAGAAATAAATCAGAAGGGGAAAAAAAAAAACAACCGACTACTACTGTATCTGACTTTGGATGCTTCCTAGGAACCTACAGTCCCTGGTGGTTGTTTCTGAAGAAGTCACTAACAAGCTTATCAGAGTATCAGGCTTTGGCATAATGACAGGGCCTTGTCACAGGTTCCTGACTGGTGTGTGATCTTGGCCCTTATTCCCAAGCGGCTGTGAAACTCGACTGCCATTGAAAGGTGCAAAAGGAAATTTGCTGGCAAGTTAGAGATATTTTAAGGTCTCAGCAAAATCATCTAAATTCTGTTGTCTAGCTGAGAGTAATTTCTAGGGTTTATTTATTCAATGCCTTCATTCATTGCTTTTACATGCTAATAGCTATCCACCCACAGTTCCCTCTGAATTGCATCTTAACAAGATTATGCTCCTTTTTCTAATTTATTGAACTAGCATGGAATATATTTATATAGAAATTAGCTGCTTAAATACTTCCTTGATGAAAAACATAGCTGTTGTAATTTTATTATGAATTTTAATCAGGGAAAAAAATGACCTTTGAAATTTTCTTCTACCTCATTTATGTGTGTGTGTGTGTTTGTGTGTGTGTGTGTCTCTCTCTCTTTATATGATTAGAAATCTTTGTGATTTAATTAAGTTTAATATAGAAAACATATGAGTGGATAGTAAAAGTTTGTTTTGAAAGAAAAATCTGAAGGAAACAGTTAATAAATTAATATGACTAACACAAGACCTGTTCTCTCTGAAAACACTAATTTTTCCAGCACAGTGCATCTATTTCACAATAAAATACATTCTGGTTTGCTTTTGGTTTAGGGAAAAAAAAAAAAAACCCTCTGAAGTGAATCCAAGAATGCCCTCTGCTTAATTTCTTTACTGCAAGGTTCCAAGCCTTTTGAAAATCCATTGTAATTGTTGCCAGCTTAAGGAGCACCTCTTCATACTGTACCCAAAAATCAACTCAGGGAGATGGTTCTCTGATAAGAGGAACTACAATTTTAACTTCAGGGTGTTTGAAGATTATGAAAACCTGTGTGCTGGAAGGAAGGTTTCAATAAAACAGTGGGCTTCAAACTTTGAAGTCTAAGCGTGTAGGGGAGGTAAAAAGTTTCGCTTGGTTCTATTAGGATCCCTGGCTGGGTCTGAAAATAGTTAACAAAGACAGACTAAGCATACAGATTTATTTAACAGAAGTTTTTTGAGACACAGGAGCCTGCATAAGTAAATAAAGGCTAAAGAAATGGTTAAATTTCAGTGTTTTCATGCTAGGTGTGATGAGCTGTAGACATTTGTAAGACATGTGATAAAGCAAAGAGTATGAGCTAAGTCTAGTAAACTGGGGGAAGCTTGGCATGGTCTGTTTAACCAGATTCTTTTTTGTGTCCTTTGTGCCTTGGAGATGAGTGTTCTTTCCTCTGGATATAGGGAGGGGATCTTTCGCATGTGGCCCTTATGGACTGCTTCAAGGAAAGGGAAAGAGTCTTTCCTGCACCTACCGTTTTGTCAAACTTTTTCAGCTTAAAAGAGTCAAAATGTCAAGGTACTATATTTTGGGTTGGTGTGTCCTGAATTCTATCAAAAGTATCTACTTGCAGATATTGTTAAATGTGTATTTTCAATCACCAACCTCCAAAATGGGATCCAGTAAATGTGGATGAAGTTTTGGTAATAAGTTATGATGAGTAGCCCCAAGTGGTATGCTGGCTGCGCCAGGAACCCCACTGAGAATGTAGAGATTGCTAATGAAATTACATTGAAATTATTCCTTTCAACATCAAGATGATAAACCAGTTTTAAAGTCATATCTAATTTAAGAAAGAAATTTACAATATAATATGTCTGGTTGTGATTTTTCCCACTTACTGCTGACAGAGACCCACAATTCAAGGTTAAAAGAGAAGGAAGATTGGGAACATAGATGGGGTTGTCTTAACAGGTGCTTCTTTAAAAAAAATAAATCTAGTACTGAGAAGTTCCTTTGCCATAACCCGTACTCATAAGTTAAAATAATTCTGTTTTGTTCCTATTGTTTGTCTATGAAAATAGTTGATATTAGAGGGGTGATGTCTGAAAATTATAATTAACTGAACAAATTAATTGATTGCAAACATTTTCCAATTCGCACTACTTCATCATACAATTATTTAAAGATGACTTTTCTTTTTCCACTGTTTTCTCTTTCAGTGGTTTTCAATGCCTGCTAGGCATACCACATCCAAGGGTAGAATTACAAGTCTTTTTGCAAAAAGAACCACTGAACCTGAGAAGGAAAGGGAAACAAAGAGCATAGTTCAGTGGTGCTCTCTGGTTGAACGTAAAATCTGATTTGTAGAACGCCTGGGGCTTCGCGGTTAACAGTCTGCAAAGCAGGAGACCCGGGTTATATCCCCAGGTTGGGAAGATCTTCTGGAAGAGGGCATGGCAACCCATTCCAGTATTCTTGCCTGGAGAATCCCATGGACAGAGGAGCCTGGCGGGCTACAGTTCATGAGGCCGTAAAGAGTCAGACACGACTAAACTGACTTAGCACACATGCATGCGCACAAATGTCTCCAGCTTCTCTGGAAAGCAGATCCTGGAGCAAATGTTTATGTGATACTAATTTATTGGGGAGTGCAACTCCAGGGAAGCAGGATGTGAGAAAAGGGTGAAGGAGGGAATGTGTTAGCCAAGTAGCCACCTATTAGTACCAAGTTAAACTGATTCTTTGACTTTGCAGAACCATAGTTTGAGAGAAATATGGATGAGTGTTTCTCAAAGCAGTATGCCCAGAGGTAGGAGAAGAGATAAAAAAATTTCTACTGGTTCCTCCCTCCAGTTGGTCAAAGTTTTGCCCCATGGGTGTCAATTCCCTTGTTTTTCCAGGTTGCACACTTCAACAGTAACAGGAAAGTCAGAGTCCTGTGTTATGGGCAGGAGACTAGCAACTTGTGTCCTGCCAGGGTGGTAGCTGAGTGGAGCTCATGCAGAGTTTGTTACCCTGGCAATGCCAATGGTAAACAAGTGTAAAGGGCCTTAGAGATAAGAGAGAAAAGACCTTAGGAGACAAGAGAGGAAAGAGGATCGTAGGAAAAAAGAGAAGAAAGAGGACCTTAGGGGACACAATGAATTTGATCCAAGACTTCTCTGTAGTTACGACAGGACCACAAATAGAACTTACTTATGTGAGATCTGTTTATTTTATAAAAAAATCTGATTGCAATTTTTTTTATCCATGATAAGAAAGAAAACAGATAGTAGATGATCTATGTATTGATAGACAGGTCCTGTGTGGTCAAGACAGGACCACAAATAGAACTTACTTATGTGAGATCTATTTGTTTAAAAAAAAATATGATTGCAGTTTTTTAAGGAATCTCCACACTCTTCTCCATAGTGGCTGTACTAGTTTGCATTCCCACCAACAGTGTAAGAGGGTTCCCTGGAAATAGAACTGCCATATGACCCAGCCATCCCACTGCTGGGCATACGCACCGAGGAAACCAGAATTGAAAGAGACACGTGTACCTGAATGTTCATTGCAGCACTGTTTATAATAGCCAGGACATGGAAGCAACCTAGATGTCCATCAGCAGATGAATGGATAAGAAAGCTGTGGTACATATACACAATGGAATATTACTCAGCCATTAAAAAGAATACATTTGAATCAGTTGTAATGAGGTGGATGAAACTGGAGCCTATTATACAGAATGAAGTAACACCAGAAAGAAAAACACCAATACATTATACTAATGCATATATATGGAATTTAGAAAGATGGTAATGATAACCCTCTATGGGAGACAGCAAAAGAGACACAGATGTATAGAACAGTCTTTTGGACTCTGTGGGAGGGGCGGGGGAATGATTTGGGAGAATGGCATTGAAACATGTATAATATCATATAAGAAATGAGTTGCCAGTCCAGGTTCGACGCAGGATACAGGAAGCTTGGGGCTGGTGCACTTGGATGACCCAGAGAGATGGTATGGGGAGGAAGGTGGGAGGGGGGTTCAGGATTGGGAACACATGTACACCCGTGGCAGATTCATGTTGATGTATGGCAAAACCAATACAATATTGTAAAGTAATTAGCCTCTAATTAAAATTAATTAATTAATAAAAAAATCTGATTGCAGTTTTTTTTAATCCATGGTAAGAAAGAAAACAGATAGTAGATGATCTATGTATTGATATGTCTTCAGAAGAAGAAGACAATTTACTAAATGGGAGAAAATATTTGCAAACATAGTGATGAACAAGGGGTTAATATAGAAAATATAAAAACAGCTCAAACAACTCAATATGAAAAAAAAAAAAACCCACTAACAACCTAATCAAAAAGGGGGCAGAAGACCTAACTAGACAGTTTTCCACAAAGAAGACATATAAATGGCCAATAGGAACATGAAAAGAAGCTCAACATCACTATTAGAGAAATGAAAAAACCACAATGAGTTATCACCTCACACCAGTCAGAATGGCTATCATCAAAAAGTCTACAAATAGTATAATGGAAACCTATAATGGAAAAGAATCTGAAAATGTATGTGCAATCACTGTGTTCCAACCTATGAGAGCATATTCAGTCACATTACTCTCATGTTAAAATATCATTATCTGTAATTTTTATTAAGAATAGGAACACTATTTATATCATTCCAATTCCAGTTCAGTCACTCAGTCGTGTCCGACTCTTTGCGACCCCATGAACCGCAGCACGCCAGGCCTCCCTGTCCATCACCAACTCCCAGAGTTCACTCAAACTCATGTCCATCGAGTCGTGATGCCATCCAGCCATCTCATCCTCTGTCGTCCCCTTCTTCTGCTCCCAATCCCTCCCAGCATCAGAGTCTTTTCCAACGAGTCAACTTTTCATATGAGGTGGCCAAAGTACTGGAGTTTCAGCTTTAGCATCATTCCTTCCAAAGAAATCCCAGGGCTGATCTCCTTCAGAATGGACTGGTCAGATCTCCTTGCAGTCCAAGGGACTCTCAAGAGTCTTCTCCAACACCACAGTTCAAAAGCATCAATTCTTCGGCACTCAGCTTTCTTCACAGTCCAACTCTCACATCCATACATGACCACTGGAAAAACCATAGCCTTGACTAGACGGACCTAATAAAACAAAATTTTAAAAATTCTATAAATTATAACTGCTGGAGAGGATGTGAAGAAAAGAGAACCCTTATACACTGTTGGTGGGAATGCGAATTGGGGCAGGCATTGTGAAAAACAGTATGAAACTTCCTTAAAAGTCTAAAAATAGAGCTACCATACTATCCAGCAATTCTACTCCTGGGTGTGTGTGTGTGTGTGTGTGTGTGTGTGTGTGTATGTGCACATACACATATGAGAAAACTATATATATATATACACACATATATATATATATGAAAATAACAAAAACACTAATTGGAAAAGATACATGCATCTCAATGTTCATAGTAGCATTATTTACAATAGCCAACCCATGAAAGCAACTCATGTTGCTTCTATTGATGATAGGATTAAGAAGATGTGATATATATACACACACACATATACATACACATATGTATGCATATACACAGCATAATATTACTCAGCCATAAAAAATAATGAAATACTGCCATTTGCAGCAACATGGATGAACCTAGAGAATATTAAGCTTAATGAAATATCAGCCAAAGATATCACTTATAAGTAGAACCTAAAACAATTACAAATAGATGTCCATACAAAATAAAAACAAGACTCACAGACATAGAAAATCGATTGGGAACATCTGTCTCACTAAATGGGTTAGAGAATTCTGATCTGGAAAATTTGGAATACTGAAAGTTTAGTAGGCACTCTGTGCTGTGATGAGATCTATATATAAATGATATCTTTGTTTAAAACAAAACCAATTTTGCTCGAGGTAAGCAGAGAAACTGAATTAAAAAACAAACAATTTTTGTTTTTCTCTCCCCTTTTCCCTTCAAGAGCAAGACTGGTGGTGGGAAGTGCTCTAAACTGATATCTGTCTTTACCTTTGTGAAACATGAGAAATGAGTAGCGGGAGATGTTGTTGAAGAGAAGTAAAAATGATTTTGTAACAGCAGTCCAGGGAAGGAAGGGCGAGTTTGTGACCACTGGCTTCACAGACTTATACAGCAAATTCTTACTGCAGAAACCCTACTGTCTTAGTCTGAGCTCTGCCTTATGCCCACAGACCCACATTCTATGCATCTGGGCCCAGAAAAAATGTAAAGATGTAAATGTAAATGTAAATCTGTGAATGTACATGTGGCGTGAGTCCTGATTTTGCCACTCCTAATTAGAGGTGATAAACATGGATCACTGTTGTTAAAAGCTTAATGGTGGAAGACTAACCAAATTTCAGGTTAGAGTTGTAGGAGGAAGCTTAATATATAAGCAAGTTTAAGCATGTTTATATCCTGAAAGTCAGAAGAGAGATCAGAAAGAGTATTAAGTTATTCTTTCTTCACGTGAAAAAAATGTGTAGCACAAATCTATTTAAGCTTGATATTAGGATTAACTATGTACTAAATATTATATATGTAAAATATACATGTATATTTATATGTGTGTAAACACATAGATACATATATACACATGCATATAAAATGTACATGAATTTGTGTATATATTAATATTTATACATAAATATATAGTAGACATGTATTTGTATGCATGCATGCTCAGTTGCTTCCATCCTGTTCAACTCTTTGTGACCGTATGAGCTATAGCCCGCCAGGCTCCTCCATCCATGGGATTCTCCAGGCAAGAATACTGGACTGGGTTGCCATACCCTTCTCTAAGGGATCGTCCCAACCCAGGGATAGAACACACATCTCCTGCATTGCAGGTGGATTCTTTACTGCTAAGCCACAGGGGAAGCCCATACTTGTGTGTATATAGATAGATAGATGGATAGATAGATAGATAGATAGATAAACCTCAATGCATCACAGTCATTACATCAGAACGTCATATCTGTACTCACTAACTCATATCTGGAAACAAAACTGGAAATATTTCTGGAGTGATGAGATAAAATTGTAGTTCAAAGTGAAGCTGCTAGTAGCCTTTGTCAACTAGGATTTCTCATTTGAACCAAAGTTATTTGAATGATTATTTTCTCAATTCTCTCAAAGATGTTGCATAAGAAGAAGTTAATTTATTGCATATAATGGTTGGTATCCTAAGATTGGGGTTTTAATTATCTTGCAAAACCAGTTGAGAAAATTTGGTTATTAATCTAAACAGAACATGTGTATATATAGAAATGCTAAATTTTACTCCATCACATTGCACCAAAGTCCAGGCTCATAGCTCTTGATGTGGCTCCAAGCTACAAGAGATCTAAACGCTTTAGACCCAGGCAACAATCTGTACTTAATTATTTACTTTTAGAATGAAGTCTTTACTTCATTCTTTGCCATCTTTCCATTATGTTGCCAACAAAGGTCCATCTAGTTGAAGCTATGGTTTTTCCAGTAGTTATGTATGGATGTGAAAGTTGGACTCTAAAGAAAACTGAATGCCAAAGAATTGATCTTTTTTGAACTGTAGGATTGGAGAAGACTCTTGAGAGTCCCTTGGACTGCAAGGAGATCAAACCAGTCAATTCTAAAGGAAATCAGTCCTGAATACTCATTGGAAGGACTGATGCTGAAGCTGAAATTCCAATACTTTGGTCACCTGATGCAAAGAATACTCATTGGAAAAGACCCTGATGCTGGGAAAGATTGAAGACAGGAGGAGAAAAGGACGACAGAGGATGAGACGGTTGGATGGCATCACTGACTCAATGGACATGGGTTTGAGCAGGCTCCGGGAGTTGGTGATGGACAGGGAAGCCTGGAGTGCTGCAGTCCATGGGGTCTCAAAGAGCTGGATTGAGCGAATGAATTCTCCATATTTATGCAGATGTATTGTGTTAAAAATAAAACACTCAGGAAGCTTCATGGTGTTTAAAAGCATGGCTTTGACCTTAGACAGATGCAAGTTCTTATCCCAGACCTATCACTTAAGCATGTGTATGGACCTGGTCTTCTGAGTTAAATGATCTGTCGGTTCCCTCATTGTAAAATTAAAATTAAATTGTGTAAAATTAAAATGTTCATTGTATCTTTGTTAATGTTAACTGAGATAATATATGTAAAGTGTTTTGAACAATGACTAGAAGATAAGTATTCAATAAATTGCAAATATTAATTTCAGTAATTGAGTACTGGAATGAGTGAATTTAACTCAGATGACCATCATAACTATTATTGTGTGTAAGAATAAGAAATGGAGTAGCCATCATAGTCAACAAAAGAGTCCAAAACACAGTACTTGAGTGCAATCTCAAAAATTACAGAATGATCTCTATTCATTTCCAAGACAATCCATTCAATATCACAGTAATCTAAGTCTATGTCCGAACCAGTAATGCTGAAGAAGCTAAAGTTGAACAGTTCTATGAAGACCTATAAGACTTTCTAGAATAACCCCCTGAAAAGATTCCCTTTTCATTATAAGGCACTGGAATGTAAAAATAGGAAATCAAGAAATACCTGGAGTAGCGGGCAAATTTGGCCTTGGAGTAGAACACAAAGCAGGTCAAAGCTAACAGAGTTTTGGCAAGAGAACACACTGGTCACAGCAAACACCTTCTTCCAACAGCTCAAGAGAAGATTCTGCACATGGACATCACTAGACGGTCAATACTGAAATCAGATTGATTATATTCTTTGCAGTCAACGATGGGTAAGCTCTATACTGTCAGCAAAAATAAGACCAGGAGCTGACTGTGGCTCAGATCACAAAATCCTTATTGCCAAATTCAGGCTTAAATTGAAGAAAGTAGAGGAAACCACTAGACCATTCAGGTATGACCTAAATCAAATCCCTTATGATTATATAGTGGAAGTGACAAACGGATTCAAGGATTTGATCTGATAGACAGAGTCCCTGAAGAACTATGGACAGAGGTTGGTGATATTGTACAGGAGGCAGTGACTAAGACCATCTCTAAGAAAAGGAAATGCAAAAAGGCAAAATGGTTGTCTGAGGAGGCCTTACAATAGCTGAGAAAAGAAGACAAGCTAAAGGCAAAGGAGAAAAGGAAAGATATATTCATTTGAATGCAGAGTTCCAAAGAACAGCAAGGAGAGATAAGAAAGCCTTCCTCAGCGATCAATGCAAAGAAATAGAGGAAAACAAAAGAATGGGAAAGACTAGAAATCTTTTCAAGAAAATTAGAGATACCAAGGGAACATTTCATGCAATGACAGGCACAATAAAGGACAGAAATGGTATGGACCTAACAGAAGCAGAAGATATTAAGAAGAGGTGGCAAGAATACACAGAAACTATACAAAAAAAGATCTTCATGACCTGGATAATCACGATGGTGTGACCACTGACCTAGAGCCAGACATCCTGGAATGCGAAGTCAAGTGGCCTTAGCAAGCATTACTATGAACAAAGCTAGTGGAGGTGATGGAATTCCAGTTGAGCTAGTTCAAATCCTAAAAGATGATGCTGCGAAAGGGCTGCACTCAATATGCCAGCAAATTTGGAAAACTCAGCAGTGGCCACAGGACTGGAAAAGGTCAGTTTTCATTCCAATCCCAAAGAAAGGCAATACCAAAGAATGCTCAAACTTTTGCACAATTGCACTCATCTCACATGCTAGCAAAGTAATGCTCAAAATTCTCCAAGCCAGGCTTCAGCATTATGTGAACCATGAATTCCAGATGTTCAAGCTGGTGTTAGAAAAGGCAGAAGAACCAGAGATCAAATTGCCAGCATCCGGTGGATCATCAAAAAAGCAAGGGATTTCCAGAAAAACATCTATTTCTGCTTTATTGACTATTCCAAAGCCTTTGACGGTGTGAATCACAATAAACTGTGGAAAATTCTTCAAGAATTGGGAATACCAGATGACCTCACCTGTCAGCTGAGAAATCTGTATGCAGGTCCGGAAGCAACAGTTAGAACTGGACAAGGAACAACAAACTGGTTCCAAATAAAGAAAGGAGTACGTCAAGATTGTATATCATCACCCTGGTTATTTAACTTATATGCAGAGTACAGCATGCAAAATGCTGTATTGCAAGAAGTACAAGCTGGAATCAAGATTGCTGGAAGAAATATCAATAACCTCAGATACACAAATGACACCACCCTTCAGGCAGAAAATGAAGAGGAACTAAAGAGGCTCTTGATGAAGGTGAAAGAGGAGAGTGAAAAAGTTGGCTTAAAACTCAACATTCAGAAAACTAAGATCATGGTATCTGTTCCCATCACTTCATGGCAAATATATGGGGAAACAATGGAAATATTAAGATACTTTATTTTCTTGGGCTCCAAAATCACTGCAGATAGGTGGTGACTGCAGTCATGAAATTAAAAGATGCTTGCTCTTTGGAAGAAAAGTTATGACCAACCTAGACAGCATATTAAAAAACAGAAACATTACTTTGCCAACAAAGGTCTGTTTAGTCAAAGCTATTGTTTTTCCACTACTCATGTATGGATATGAGAGTTGGACTCTAAGGAAAGCTGAGGGCCGAAGGATGATGATTTTGAATTTTGGTATTAGAAAAGACTCTTGAGAGTTCCTTGGATTGCAAGGTAATCAAATCAGACAATCTTCAAGGAAATCCGTCCTGAATATTCTTTGGAAGGACTGATCCTGAAGCTTAAACGCTTGGCTACCTGATGCAAAGAAATGACTCATTTGAAAAGACCCTGATGCTGGGAAAGATTGAAGTTGGGGGGAGAAGGGGACGACAGAGGATGAGATGGCTGGATGGCATCACCGACTTGATGAACATGAGTTTGAGCAAGGTCTAGGAGTTGGTGATGGACCAGGAGGCCTGGTGTGCTGCAGTCCATGGGGTCTCAAAGAGTCAGACACAACTGAGCAACTGAACTGAACTGAACTGCACTAAAATTTAGAAATTTTAGTAAAATCGTACAACAGCACACACAACTAAATTTCCTCTATATCATTATTCAGTGAATCTGTCACTGTTTCCTCAGAAGCAAAGAGAATCTTATTTTAGGTGTCTATGTGAGTTATGACAAACTAGCTTATACTTCAATTTAAGTAACTTCCAAATTTCTTCAAAACAGCAGCTTCGGCAAAGTTTTCTTACTCACACTGTATGTCTACTGCATGTCACCACTGAGGGTGCAGTGAAAAGCTCTATTTTATGTCATCCTCTCATTGTGACTGAATCTCATGGAGAATTCACTGTTGGGAAAGTTGTGGGTCACAGTGGACAAAGGAACAGTGGCTTGGTTAAGCACTATTGAATGCTTTCACTTAGAAAAGATAATTGTTACCTTTTCTCATATTCCATAAGTGAAAGAAACTCATGTGCCTGTGGCTCAGTATTTCTGGGCTGTGAAATAAATGGGTCTCTGAATTCTTCAAGTATAAAACTGCACTTACTGAAACAAGCAGACTAATAATAAATCAAGCATTACTTCATTTATACAGAAGAGCTTTCTTGTTTTATATACTGTGATCAATTCTATCTTTTATTCTTTATTTTTTTTTACTATTATTTTTTTACTTTACAATATGGTATTGGTTTTGTTGTACATCAACATGAATCCGCCATGGGTGTACACGTGTTCCCCATCCTGAACCCCCCTCCCACCTCCCTCCCCATACCATCCCTCTGGGTCATCCCAGCGCACCAGACCCAAGCTTCCTGTATCCTGCATTGAACCTGGACTGGCAATTCGTTTCTTATATGATACATGTTTCAATGCCATTCTCCCAAATCATCCATGCCCTCTCTCCCACAGAGTCCAAAAGACTGTTCTATACATCTGTGTCTCTTTTCTTAATTCTTTAAATGAAGCACCTGTTAATGATGTTTGAGTATATCAGAAGTGCTGGACCAACTCAAATAGTTAAAATTTGTACCATTCTCTCAGTACTGTTTTGTTAGCTCTTCCCATTGAAATGATCTATCTATTTATTTTATACAGTTAATTGTCACTATTCACAGATTCTGTATTTGCAAATTCATCTATTCACCAAAATTTATTTGTAGCCCCTAAGTGAAAATGAAATCCAACCAGTCCGTCCCAATGGAAATCAGTCCTGAATATTTACTGAAAGGACTGTTGCTGAGGCTGAAATTCCAATACTTTGGCCACCTGATGCGAAGAACTTACTCATTTGAATAGCCCCTGATGCTGGGAAAGATTGAAGGCAGGAGGAGAAGGGGACGACAGAGGATGAGATGGCTGGATGGCATCACTGACTCAATGGACATGAGTTTGAGTAAGCTTCGGGAATTGGTGATGGACAGGGAGGCCTGGTGTGCTGCAGTCCATGGGGTTGCAAAGAGTTGGACACGACTGAACGACTGAACTGAACTGAACTGAAGTGAAAGTTGCTCAGTCATGTCCAACTCTTTGTGACCTACAGACTGTAGAGTCCATGGAATTCTTCAGGCCAGAATACTTCAGTGGGTAGCCTTTCCATCCTCCAGAGGATCTTCCCAACCCTGGGATCAAACCCAGGTCTCCCACATTGCAGGCGAATTCTTTACCAGCTGAACCACCAGGGAAGTCCCTGTAGCCTGTAATCATTACTCAATTCTCAATCCTTGCCATGCTTTTTCAGTCATTTGTAGACATATGCAGAACAACAAAATATTTGAATCCCAATACTGCAGTCATGAAATTAAAAGATGCTTACTCCTTGGAAGGAAAGTTATGACCAACCTAGGTAGCATATTAAAAAGCAGAGACATACTTTGCCAACAAAGGTTCGTCTAGTCAAGGCTATGGTTTTTCCAGTGGTCATGTATGGATGTGAGAGTTGGACTGTGAAGAAGGCTGAGCACCGAAGAATTGATGCTTTTGAACTGTGGTGTTGGAGAAGACTCTTGAGAGTCCCTTGGACTACAAGGAGATCTGACCAGTCCATTCTGAAGGAGATCAGCCCTGGGATTTCTTTGGAAGGAATGATGCTAAAGCTGAAACTCCAGTCCTTTGGCCACCTCATGCGAAGAGTTGACTCATTGGAAAAGACTCTGATGCTGGGAGGGATTGGGGGCAGGAGGAGAAGGGGACGACAGAGGATGAGATGGCTGGATGGCATCACTGACTCGATGGACGTGAGTCTGAGTGAACTCCGGGAGTTGGTGACGGACAGGGAGGCCTGGCGTGCTGCTATTCATGGGGTCGCAGAGTCGGACACGACTGGGTGACTGATCTGATCTGATCTGATGCATGTTCCCAGCAGAGGTTAAACAAGGCAGTGCTCTGCCTCCTGGTTTCAGCTCTCATACTATTAACAAGTGTACTTTTGTGGTCTGTGTAGTGGCACACTTAGCATTTTGCTACTTTTGGTTGGTGATTTTTCTGAAATAGTGCATAGTGCTGAAGAGCTCTATGCTGATGCTCCTAAACAAGGAAGATTGTGACGTGCCTTATGGAGGAAATGTGTGTGTTAGGTAAGCTTCCTTCAGGCATGAGTAGTTCAATGTTAATGAATCAACAGTATGTACTAAATGAGGAGTGTTTACACAGAAACATACAGAGCTGTGTTAATCATAGCCCTCTTTTACGTGTGTTTCTGTTCAAAGATAAGATGTTGGCAAACATGATGTGACGAGAGGCTCACAGAAACCTAACCCTGTATGTCTCTGAGGAGACATGGTTCAGTGCTCACTAATTTAGAGTTTGTGGCAACTTTATAGAACATAGCTACTGTAAGGAATGCGATTTGGAAGTTGAATAGAAACCTTAAAACATAACAGAATTTTCTGGTGCTAGAAACAAAATACGTTGAACATCTGAAGAACAATGGGAAATTTGGCATCGTTTTGAAGAAAACAGTAAATATTAAATTGACCTGAAAAGTCTTCATTCTCTGTAGGTGATGTATGTTATGAACCGTTGTCCTGTATGGTGTTAAAAGTAACATCACTGGTTCAAAATTTGCAAAGAAAATTTTGTGAAAGCTAGATAGGATTGGGAAAAGAAGTTTGAGCTTTCTGTTTATTAAGTTTAGGTTACTGTGTGTGGTTCTTCACCATGTCAAATAAAGTAACTGTAAGCTCTTAAGCTCCACAAAGACGAACATTTTGTATCAGGTTTTTTTTTTGTTTGTTTGTTTGTTTTTTTTTTTTTTTAATGAGGAGATGGCTTTTAGGGAGACGATTTTGCTACCCTGTCAGTATATTTCTTTGTGATTCATGTTTTTTTGTTTTAATTCTTATGTAACATTCTGATTCCTTCCACTTTGACTTGGTCAATTAACTAGAACTTTAAATGCAATAGTAACACCAGTTTATCTGAAAAAGGCTGGTGTATTAAGAATGTTATTGATTTTATGATATAATCCCTATTTTTAATTAGAATTTTCATTTAAAAATTGGTACCTAGATTAGTGATGTAACATATACCAAAACATGTGGAGTTCTGAGTAGTTAAGAAAAGGGCCCACCAAAGAAATAACGCTAAGATTTTTAACAGAATTATGCTGATGGGATTTTACTTTATGATCTTAGTAGTGACGAACCTCATTTTTCGCTTTAAGGGAAATAAATGGCAAAAAAAAAAAAGAGAGAGAGAGAAGAAAGTTATGTGTGGCCCCAATCAATCAAGTCAAATAAAAGTGAACAGCTGGCATCAGGACTAAAGGGGAAAACCTCAGATTTGGGATTTGGAGGGCATAAAAACAGGTGTAGAAGACTTAGATGGAGAAATTAGAGTCCCTAAACAGGTTTCAGGGCACATGACTAGTCCAAGAAACTTGTTCATTTACCAACCACTGGAAAGGCTATGGAAACCAATCTCAGTATTTTCTAAAGTTTCTATTAGCAAACTGCAGGTAAAAAGATGTGTTATATTGCCATCAACTCATTTTACTTAATGCTATCCTATCTTGAAGAGATCTTAGTGAAACATCAGTGTTCCAATAAGAAGTCAGAGGAAGTAGGGTACGCTGGCCCACCTGCTTCCTGACCCCCCAGACAGCGACTCAAGCTTATACAGGAAGTATCTATATGGACGTTACAACTATGTTACAACTACAAGTACATCTTGAAGAGGGTGTATTACGTTGTGGTGGGTAGAGGGATAGAATTTGGCATGAACTCTAGCTAGGTTTGAACTCTGGCTCTGTCCTTCACAAGTTGCTCTCTGAGCTTCAGATTCCTTGTTGTTAAAATGGAGTGAAAACACCTATTTCATATTATTTTGAAGACTAAATATTAAATGGGACTATATATATAACACAAAAAAGCAAAATGGCTGTCTGGGAGGCCTTACAAATAGCTATGAAAAGAAGAAAAGCAAAAAGCAAAGGAGAAAAGGAAAGATATAAACATCTGAATGCAGAATTCCAAAGAATAGCAAGAAGAGATAAGAAAGACTTCTTCAGCGATCAATGCAAAGAAATAGAGGAAAACAGCAGAATGGGAAAGACTAGGGATCTCTTCAAGAAAATGAGAGATACCAAAGGAACATTTCATGCAAAGATGAGCTCGATAGAGGACAGAAATGGTATGGACCTAACAGAAGCAGAAGATATTAAGAAGAGATGGGAAGAATACACAGAAGAACTGTACAAAAAAGATCTTCATGACCCAGATAATCACGATGGTGTGATGACTGACCTAGAGCCAGACATCCTGGAATGTGAAGTCAAGTGGGCCTTAGAAAGCATCACCACGAACAAAGCTAGTGGAGGTGATGGAATTCCAGTTGAGCTATTCCAAATGCTGAAAGATGATGCTGTGAATGTGCTGCACTCAATATGCCAGCAAATTTGGAAAACTCAGCAGTGGCCACAGGACTGGAAAAGGTCAGTTTTCATTCCAATCCCAAAGAAAGGCAATGCCAAAGAATGCTCAAACTACCGCACAATTGCACTCATCTCACACACTGGTAAAGTAGTGCTCAAAATTCTCCAAGCCAGGCTTCAGCAATATATGAACCGTGAACTTCCTGATGTTCAAGCTGGTTTTAGAAAAGGCAGAGGAACCAGAGATCAAATTGCCAACATCTGCTGGATCATGGAAAAAGCAAGAGAGTTCCAGAAAAACATCTATTTCTGCTTTATTGACTATGCCAAAGCCTTTGACTGTGTGGATCACAATAAACTGTGGAAAATTCTGAAAAAGATGGGAATACCAGACCACCTGACCTGCCTCTTGAGAAATTTGTATGCAGATCAGGAAACAAGTTAGAACTGGACATGGAACAACAGACTGGTTCCAAATAGGAAAAGGAGTTCATCAAGGCTGTATATTGTCACCCTGTTTATTTAACTTATATGCAGAGTACATCATGAGAAACGCTGGACTGGAAGAAGCACAAGCTGGAATCAAGATTGCTGGGAGAAATATCAATAATCTCAGATATGCAGATGACACCACCCTTATGGCACAAAGTGAAGAGGAACTCAAAAGCCTCTTGATGAAAGTGAAAGTGGAGAGTGAAAAAGTTGGCTTAAAGCTCAACATTCAGAAAACAAAGATCATGGCATCCAGTCCCATCACTTCATGGGAAATAGATGGGGAAACAGTGGAAACAGTGTCAGACTTTAGTTTTCTGGGCTCCAAAATCACTACAGATGGTGACTGCAGCCATGAAATTAAAAGATGCTTACTCCTTGGAAGGAAAGTTATGACCAACCTAGATAGCATATTCAAAAGCAGAGACATTACTTTGCCAACAAAGGTTCGTCTAGTCAAGGCTATGGTTTTTCCTGTGGTCATGTATAGATGTGAGAGTTGGACTGTGAAGAAGGATGAGTGCCGAAGAATTGATGCTTTTGAACTGTGGTGTTGGAGAAGACTCTTGAGAGTCCCTTGGACTGCAAGGAGATCCAACCAGTCCATTCTGAAGGAGATCAGTCCTGGGTGTTCTTTGGAAGGACTGATGCTAAAGCTGAAACTCCAGTCCTTTGGCCACCTCATGCGAAGAGTTGACTCATTGGAAAAGACTCTGATGCTGGGAGGGATTGGGGACAGGAGGAGAAGGGGATGACAGAGGATGAGATGGCTGGATGGCATCACCGACTCGATGGACATGAGTTTGAGTGAACTCTGGGAGTTGGTGATGGACAGTGAGGCCTGGCATGCTGGGATTCATGAGGTCGCAAAGAGTCGGACAGGACTGAGTGACTGATCCGATCTGATATACATAACACTGAGTAAAGTACTTAATTAAAAAGTGAAAGTGTTAGGTCCAGTTCTTTGGGACCCCTGTGAATTGTAGCATGCCAGACTCCTCTGTACATGGGATTGTACATGTACATCCAGGGGATCTTTCTGACCCAGAGATCAAACCTCGGGTCTCCTGTACTGCAGGCAGATTCATTACTGTCTGAGCCACCAGGGAAGCCCCATTTGACATGAAGAAGGTATCCAGTTAGAGGTTGCATTTATTATTATTTACTTCATCTGCATCAGTCACAGCTGGCACCAAAGTTGAACCCATTGGTGTTCACCAATACAAGATGTGATTCAGAATCTTCTGGAAGGGAGACCAGGCATCTGGATTTTAATTTGGAGATTCTGATATACCAAACTCTGACAACAGCGATGCCTTGGTGAGATCTTCTTGGACTTGAGCCTTATCCTGCTGTGGAGATACCAGTTGCTGGGAGGCTCCCGGGATGTTACAGTTGGTCAGGGGGAGACTCTTAGCCCATGCGCAAGGCTGGTCTGTAGTCCTGAAAGTAGAAGGAAAATTCAGGTTCTCCCACCTACAGAACAGACCCTTCACTGCAAATTAATACTGCTCTTCAGATGTCTGTTTTCTAAAGGGTTTTCCTAAGACTTACCTCAAAGTTATATCTTCTGTAAAACTATTGTTGTATTTTTAAAAGCATGTGATTAAGTGTGATCCTTTTTATCGTTTCCTCCCCATACCCCTGTGGTCTGGGGTTCCCAACATGTAATCCCTCAGGCCTCTGTGGGTTAACCTATTAAGTCAGTTCAGCAGAGTAACTGAATCTAAAATTTCACAAAAATAGGCTCTTAGAATTTAATGACTTTCTTCTATCAAAGGCATTGAATGTTACATAATTCATGCCTATGAATGATGGCTTGTGTCCTCTTTTATAAATGCCAACATAACCACCCATCCTCCAAAAGCTTTCATCTCCTCTACCTAGACAGAGATAAATTAAGATTGCCACAGTGGCAGAGGGAATGGAAAGGAAGGATAGATTCATGGCTTATTTAGAGGATAAAATTGATAGAAATTGGCTGGGAGGGAGAATGAGTATCAAGGTTAACATTTAAGTTTCAAAATGAGTCTGTAAACTCAACTTAGTGGCTATAGACTATGATGCAATTTCAGACTACGCCTATATCCCCAGCTGCTCACACAAATCCTCTTTCCTCACTGATGATGCAGTGCATGCAAACGAAAAAGGACAAAGCCTTTTCTCCCAGACCAGTATTGCCTTCTCAACGACTCTGCCTGGTGGACAGTGCTGAAGGTGAAGAATAGTCATAGTCATCTACTTCAGGGAGTTAGGAAGAGGACATAGTTCGGTCTCGTTCATTTGGTCCCACTAGTTTGAGTAAACTCCGGGAGTTGGTGATGGACAGGGAAGTCTGGCATGCCGCAGTCCATGGGGTTGCAAAGAGTTGGACATGACTGAGAGACTGAACTGAACTGAATAAGGATAATACTTAATACTTATGGACACAGTCCAGTTGTTTCTTTTTCAACTGGTTAATTGCTCAATTTTATCAGGAAGAAGGAGTTATTACTAGGTATTGGAGAGTCTTGCCTGTATCTCTGTACTGACCCTAACAACTAAAGTAACAAGCACTTTAATTCTCAAATGGTTATAGTAGCAAAAAAACAACTACAACAAAAAATGCAATTTTCAGCAACAAGCACATGCCTGAAATCTAGAAGTGTAGCAAATATTTTCAGAACTGGGTAGTAAATATCTTTTCTAGAGTATGTAAATAATAGTCTGCCAAATCTCTGCCTTTAATACTTTTCCTTTAACTCACTTACTCCCCAGAGTAGAACACTTGCAAGGTAAGAATATATAAGAATTCACTTATTGAATGCATCTTCCATGTTGCTATAGCGACTACTTTTATCCCTAACAAATGCTAATAGTATTGACATTCAGTTGGAATGACTTTCTTTTTCTTAGGGTTATCTTCTTCCTTAGGCAATTTGCTGTGTCATCTCATTATAGTCCTGGGGTGAAAGAGGCATCTCGTTCTGAAGCTTGCAGTGGTTTATCGATCTTAAAAGATGAGTCAATTCACTGTGTATAATGCAAGGCTCTGAAGAACAAAATTCTCAACTGTGCTCTTCTCATGAGATAATCTAAAACGGAAGTACCAAATCCTGGTCCTTGCTTAGCATCTTCAAAATAATTCATTAAGTTCAAAATATTATCCTTAGTATTCATTTTAAATATCCTTGCCTGCTAAGTTGCTTCAGTCATGTCCCACTCTTTGTGACCCTGTAGACTATTGCCCACCAGGCTCCTCTGTCGCAGGGACTCTCCAGGCAAGAATACTGGACTGGGTTGTCAAGCTCTCCTACTGAACCCGTGTCTCTTAAGTCTCCTGCACTGGCAGGTGAGTTCCTGACCACTACCTCAAATATGCAGATGACACCACCCTTATGGCAGAAAGTGAAGAGGAACTCAAAAGCCTCTTGATGAAAGTGAAAGTGGAGAGTGAAAAAGTTGGCTTAAAGCTCAACATTCAGAAAACGAAGATCATGGCATCCGGTCCCATCACTTCATGGGAAATAGATGGGGAAACAGTGGAAACAGTGTCAGACTTTATTTTTCTGGGCTCCAAAATCACTACAGATGGTGACTGCAGCCATGAAATTAAAAGACACTTACTCCTTGGAAGGAAAGTTATGACCAACCTAGATAGCATATTCAAAACAGAGACATTACTTTGCCAACAAAGGTTCATCTAGTCAAGGCTATGGTTTTTCCTGTGGTCATGTATGGATGTGAGAGTTGGACTGTGAAGAAGGCTGAGTGCCGAAGAATTGATGCTTTTGAATTGTGGTGTTGGAGAAGACTCTTGAGAGTCCCTTGGATTGCAAGGAGATCCAACCAGTCCATTCTGAAGGAGATCAGCCCTGGGATTTCTTTGGAAGGAATGATGCTAAAGCTGAAACTCCAGTCCTTTGGCCACCTCATGTGAAGAGTTGACTCATTGGAAAAGACTCTGATGCTGGGAGGATTGGGGGCAGGAGGAAAAGGGGATGACAGAGGATGAGATGGCTGGATGGCATCACTGACTCGATGGACGTGAGTCTGAGTGAACTCCGGGAGTTGGTGATGGACAGGGAGGCCTGGCGTGCTGCGATTCATGGGGTCGCAAAGAGTCGGACACTACTGACCGACTGATCTGATCTGATCTGAGCGCCACCTAGAAGCCCAACACGTATCTCCTTCTGTTCAGTTCAGTTCAGTTCAGTTGCTCAGTTGTCTCCGACTCTTTGCGACCTCATGGACTGCAGCACGCCAGGCCTCTCTGTCCATCACCAACTCCCAGAGTTTACTCAAACTCATGTCCATTAAGTTGGTGATGCCATCCAACCATCTCATCCTGTCATCTCCTTCCACCTTCAATATTTTACATCATCAGGGTCTTTTCCAATGAGTCAGTTTGTCACATCATGTGGCCAAATAATTGGAGCTTCAGTTTCAGCATCGGTCCTTCCAATGAATATTTAGGACTGATTTCTTTCAGGATGGACTGGTTGGAACACCCAGGACTGATCTCCTTTAGAATGGACTGGTTGGATTGCCTTGCAGTCCAAGGGACTCACAAGAGTCTTCTCCAACACAACCGTTCAAAAGCATCAATTCTTTGGCACTCAGCTTTCTTTAGGGTCCTACTCTCACATCCATACATGACCACTGGAAAAACATAGCTTTGACTAGATGGACCTTTGTTGGCAAAGTAATGTCTCTGCTTTTTAATATGCTGTCTAGGTTGGTCATAAATTTTCTTCCAAGGAACAAGTGTCTTTTAATTTCATGGCTGCAGTCACCATCTGCAGTGATTTTGGAGCCCCAAAAATAAAGTCTGACACTCTTTCCATTGCTTCCCCATCTATTTGCCTTGAAGTGATGGGACCAGATGCCATGATCTTAGTTTTCTGAATGCTGAGTTTTAAGCCAACTTTTCCACTCTCCTCTTTTACTTTCATCAAGAGGCTTTTTAGTTCTTCTTTGCTTTCTACCATAAGGGTGGTGCCATCTGCATATCTGAGGTTATTGATATTTATCCTGGCAATCTTGATTCCAGCTTGTGCTTCATCTAGCCCAGCATTTCACATGATGTACTCTGCTGCTGCTGCTGCTAAGTCACTTCAGTCGTGTCCTACTCTGTGGGACCCCATAGATGGCAGCCCATCAGGCTTCCCGGTCCCTGGGATTCTCCAGGCAAGAACACTGGAGTAGGTTGCCGTTTCCTTCTCCAATGCATGAAAGTGAAAAGTGAAAGTGAAGTCGCTCAGTCGTGTCCGACTCTTCGCGACCCCATGGACTGCAGCCTACCAGGCTCCTCCATCCATGGGATTCTCCAGGCAAGAGTACTGGAGTGGGGTGCCATTGCCTTCTCCGATGTACTCTGCATATAAGTTAAATAATCAGGGTGACAATATACAGCCTTGACATACTCCTTTCCCAATTTGGAAACAGTCTGTTGTTCCATGTCCAGTTCTAACTGTTACTTCTTGAACTGCATACAGATTTCTCAAGAGACAGGTCAGGTGGTCTGGTATTCCCACTTCTTGAAGAATTTTCCAGTTTGTTGTTATCCACACAAAGGCTTTGGCATAGTCAATAAAGCAGAAGTAGATATTTTCCTGGAACTCCCTTGCTTTTTTGATGATCCAATGGATGTTGGCACTTTGATCTCTGGCTCCTCTGCCTTTTCTAAATCCAGCTTGAACATCTGGAAGTTCATGGTTCACTTGGCTTGGAGAATTTTGAGCATTATTTTACTAGCATGTGAGATGAGTGCAATTGTGCGGTCGTTTGAGCATTCTTTGGCATTGCCTTTTTTTGGGATTGGAATGAAAACTGACCTTTTCTAGTCCTGTGGCCACTGCTGAGTTTTCCAAATTTGCTGGCATATTGAGTGCAGCCCTTTCGCAGCATCATCTTTTAGGATTTGAACTAGCTCAACTGGAATTCCATCACCTCCACTAGCTTTGTTCATAGTGATGCTTCCTAAGGTCCACTTGACTTTGCATTTCAGGATGCCTGGCTCTAGGTGAGTGATCACACCATCATGATTATCTGGATCATGAATATATTTTTTGTACAGTTCTTCTGTGTATTCTTGCCACCTCTTCTTAGTATCTTTTGCTTCTGTTGGGTCCATACCATTCCTGTCCTTTATTGAGCCCATCTTTGCATGAAATGTTCCCTTGGTATCTCTAATTTTCTTGAAGAGATCTCTAGTCTTTCCCATTCTATTGTTTTCTTGTATTTCTTTGCATTGATCACTGAGGAAGTCTTTCTTGTCTCTCCCTGCTATTCTTTGGAACTCTGCATTCAAATGGGTGTATCTTTTCTCCTTTGCCTTTCATTCCTCTTCTTTTCATAGCTATTTGTAACATGTCTTCACACAACCATTTTGCATTTCTATTTTTGGGGATAATCTTGATTATTGTCTCCTGTACAATGTCACAGACCTCTGCCCATTGTTCTTTAGGCATGCTATCAGATCTTATCCTTTGAATCTATTTGTCACTTCCGCTGTATAGTCGTAAGAGATTTGATTTAGTTCATACCTGAATGGTCTAGTGGTTTTCTCTACTTTATTCAATTTAAGTCTGAATTTGGTGACAAGAAGTTCATGATCTGAGCCACAGTCAGCTCCCAGTCTTGTTTTTGCTGACGGTATAGAGCTTCTCCATCTTTGGCTGCAAAGAAGATAATCAATCTGATTTTGGTATTGACCATCTGGTCATGTCCATGTGCAAAGTCTTCTCTTGTGTTGTTGGAAGAGGGTGTTTGCTATGACCACAGCATTCTCTTGGCAAAACTTTGTTTGCCTTTGCCCTGCCTCATTCTGTATTCCAAGGCCAAATTTGCCTGTTACTCCAGGTGTTTCTTGATTTCCTTCTTTTGTATTCCAGTCCTCTATAATGAAAAGGACATCCTTTTGGGGTGTTAGTTCTGAAAGGATTTGTATAACACTAATGACTGTTGCTAATTGTACTAATAATGTTATCTACATCTGATTGATTTCTATTATTGTACATCTTACCATGTGAATAATGTCAGGAGTGTATATATTAAGTATTTGCTTAGAAGTTATACCCAGGAAATATGAGGGAAAGCTTTGTGCAATGAGATATTAGCTAATAACAGGGTTAGCAGAGTGACAAAACAGCTAAAACAAACAAACACAAAAACCAACCAACCAAACAACGAAACAAAAAACCACTTTTACCCAATCTAAGTCACCCAGAGTATACCAAATTTCCACTTTGTGACTCTGTGTCAGGAACAAGAGGGTGAATATTTATGTTGAGACTGGAAGCTACTGAATGGAATGTTGTATCTCTTTATTAATTCTATTTGGTGGAGATTATCATAAAAGTGATTATTTTTTCTTTTTGTAGTCTCAGGCTTCAAATATTTTCTCCACAAATAGTGTTTTGGATAGAGAGAGTTTTGTGTTGCAGAAGTTAATAAATATAGCTTTGGGGCATTTGTTACCTACCAGTCACCATGTTAGGAAATTTACATGTTCTCTTAATTTTATTCTTATAGAATATACTATTTACTGTCCTGATTTTACTGATAAGGAAACTGGAAAAGAGGTTAAGCAACTTGTGCTACCTCTTACAGGTAAGAAATGCCAAAGTGAGAGATGAACTTAAGCAGAATGGATCCAACAAGCTTTCTTGACAATTACACTACACTGATTCATCTCACATTAACATCCAGTTGGAAACAAGTGAGAAATGTTCATGAAAAAAACTTGTTTGGATTATAAGTAAGGATGAATAAGATTCTAAAAAAGGAGTTGGCAGGGTAAAATAAAGAGATTTTTTGAGCTAATGAAACAAAACAGGAAAATACAATAAAATGGAAATATAGAGAACATATTCAGGAAAAAGTGAAAAGTTTATCTATACATGTATGTGTGTGTGTGAGAGAGAGAGAGGCAGAGAGAGACAGAGAGAGAGATGAATTCTATATAGTGAAACACTAAAATAGATTCTATAACCAAATGGAAGTGGAAAGCCAAAGCGATTAGAGAACACCACCACCACCACCACCACCACCATCATCATCAGCTTGAAACTCGTGGGCAATGGAGCCTGTTCTAGAATGGCATGCATTTTTTGGTCTTAATCAAAATATGTCACAAGATCTTAAGTATAGTCCTGTTCAAGTTCTCATACTGGTCAAATCTTGCCCTCCCCCCAACATTTGATCTCTTGTTTATTCTGAACAAATATCCTAAACCCTCTGAAATATAACATTTTTCCAGTCGAAGGATAGTGAAACGAATAAGTCAGTGCCTTTCTCGCTCATACTAGCAGATGTTAGAAAGTAGCTCAGGCCAGCAGAAAGAACCCATAACAAGCTGTTTCATAGCTGTAATTACAACCTTAATAAATGAATCATTTCCTCTGGCTGGCACTAGTGGAGTTCTGAGCGTAGCATTTGTGGGTTAGCCATTCTAGAAGCATTTCCTTGTCTGCTGATGCTTTTTAGCACAGAGGTTTGAGGAGCTACGCGTATAACAAAGGTGGCCCTAATTGTAAATAAATGCAAGTTTAGCGATTGGTAGTGAGCTCATGAGAGAAAGAAGTCAAGTCACAGGTAATGTAATTGGCTTGACTTATTAGGTTGTAGCTTAGAATATAAAAATCAAACTATAAAACATAATCTGCTGTACAGTGTGCTAATTAACCAGCTGGGCCAGCTTTTATAGACTTAATTTTACAGATTTCCTTGAGGACCTAATCTAGTTTTGTGACTCAGAACTGTATCTCCCTCCTGCCAGGTCTTAATAATTATGGCTCCTGTTCCCCACCCCCTCCCATCAGAAAGTCAAAGACGGCATCTTTGCCTTTTTTGTTGGATAATATCCTTTCTACATAGAAATCCCTTTGGTATATCAGTATTAGACATTGCATTATTAAAGTCCAGACTTTTCTACTTCTGCCTGCATCGTGTTTTCTCTGTTGTGATTAGTGCTCATATTTCAGGATAATAAATCATATTTTATAACAACCATCCCAGGGTGAAACAGAGGAGACAGAGAAACAAGTGGTAACAAGGGCTGGGGTGAAGATAAGACTGTGGGCTTTGGAGACACGCAAAGACGAAGTGGGAAATCAATTAGCTGCAAGCTTTTTCACAATGATAGCAGTGGAGGATGTGGAAAGGGGAAACAAAAAACAAAAAATCAATTGTCTTACCAGCTTTGAGTTTATGAACCAATTCAGCTAGGGGGATAGGTAGAACAATACAGATAAAAAGCCTTAAAATAGCTTTTGTATGCTAAAGATAATATATGCTTGACATAGGATTCTTATAAATCTTAAGGAAAAAATTACCTAGAGATCGCCATTGTGAATATTTTAGTATATTTCCTAACAGCCTTTCTCTATGTCAAAATATTTTTTTCTATCAACTTGCTATCATTGTGTGTGTATAACTTTGTATTCTTTTTTATGCATTATATCATAAACATTTTCTTGTCAATACAGATCTTCCAAAAACATCTATACAGCTTTTTTGATGTTTTTTTTATCAGCAAAATATACACTTATAGAAAAATTTAGAGAATGGCAATATAAGCTACTAATGCTATTGGTTGTGTGTACATGTGTATACATTAACATTAATTCTGTGATCTGTTCATGTATACCAAGTATGTGGTCACATTACAATTATTTATTTTGCAATATGCTTTTATTACTTAGCAGTACATTATGAATATCTTTTCATGTGTATATATACATACACATATGTATAAACACATTATTTTGAACAAATATGCAGTATTTCCTTAATTGGGTATTCTATAATTGATTTAACTAGTCCTCCAGCACTGGACTTTCATATTGCTTCCAAATGTTCACTTTTACATATAACACTGTAACAAAAATCCCTATGAATATTTCGTCATTCCCTGGTTACTTTTTAAAAATATTTTTTAAGAACCTATAAGTTTATGCCACTAGCAGAATTTGTGCCATTTTCATGTTGCATGGGATGGTACTGGGATGGTAATTTAATCATATTTAATTTAATAGGCAGCTGTTATCTCCTTGTTTTCATTTGTATTTCTTTTATATTAATGAGAATTGATATTTTCATATAGTTATTGCATATTTATAGATGAGTATTTTTTATTTTTCCATTTTTATGTTAGGGGATGTTACTTTTTAAATTAACTATTTCCAGTAATTTTAAATTAAATTAAGTTCATAAATTAAAATTAAAAGCTTATGAATTGTTACCTTATTGGATACATGATATATATATATTTAGCATAATGCAGAAAGGAACTTTCTGTTGCCTCCAAATTTTGGTTAAGCCATCAAAGATGAGAAAGATGGGGAAAAGTACCATCATGCTTTTTTTATTTTATTTTTAAACTTTACAATATTGTATTAGTTTTGCCAAATATTGAAATGGATCTGCCACAGGTATACATGTGTTCCCCATCCTGAACCCTCCTCCGTTCTCCCTCCCCATACCATCCCTCTGGGTCGTCCCAGTGCACCAGCCCCAAGCATCCAGTATCATGCATCGAACCTGGACTGGCATCTCGTTTCATACATGATATTATACATGTTTCAATGCCATTCTCCCAAATCTTCCCACCCTCTCCCTCTCCCACAGAGTCCATAAGACTGTTCTATACATCAGTGTCTCTTTTGCTGTCTCGTACACAGGGTTATTGTTACCATCTTTCTAAATTCCATATATATGCATTAGTATACTGTATTGGTGTTTTTCTTTCTGGCTTACTTCACTCTGTATAATAGGCTCCAGTTTCATCCACCTCATTACAACTGATTCAAATGTATTCTTTTTAATGGCTGAGTAATACTCCATTGTGTATATGTACCACAGCTTTCTTATCCATTCATCTGCTGATGGACATCTAGGTTGCTTCCATGTCCTGGCTATTATAAACAGTGCTGCAATGAACATTGGGGTACACGTGTCTCTTTCCCTTCTGGTTTCCTCAGTGTGTATGCCAAGCAGTGGGATTGCTGGATCATAAGGCAGTTCTATTTCCAGTTTTTTAAGGAATCTCCACACTGTTTTCCATAGTGGCTGTACTAGTTTGCATTCCCACCAACAGTGTAAGAGGGTTCCCTTTTCTCCATCATCATGTTTTTAACAGAGGAACTGGATACACCTATACACCCTCCATGATCTGAGTTTTTCAGAGACTCATTACCACCAAAAGCAGCCAGAGACTAATTTTTGATTTATTAGATGAGAATACTTTGAAAGGGGTTTGCAGGGAGTAGAGAAAACTGTGTTACTTCTCTTCCCTCTTCCAATCTTAAGCTGAATGAAGGCAATACTAAGAAGATTTGATTGCATCCTGGGAGTTTGTGGGGCTCAGATGATGGAAAGGCTGGAGCAGAAGGCTGGCTGAAAGCTGGCCACAAAGGCAGAGCCAATGGAGAGGGAAGTGGGAGAGTGTGGCTAGTAACCTCGACTTTGGCAAGCTGATTTGGAATGTTTTCCTAGACTCAAAAGGTAGCTGACCACAAATCATCTAGTGAGGACCTCCCCATGTCATCAGTTCCATGTTCCAGGTCTTCAGGCCCCAAATACTGCAGTTGTTGTTGACGCCTTTATCACTTTCATAAACTACAACCAGTTAGTAAACCTGTCAGCTCCAGAACCTTATCACTTCCTCCAAGTTCACTCATTATCTCCAGTTCTCAGTGCTTCTTGTATGTTGCCCCACTGCCTCCTCTCAGTTAGTTTCAACATACTATGCACAGTGATTTTTTTTCATATTTAACTTGGAGCATGTTATGGCTTTGTTAAAAAATTTATTTCCAATAGCTTCATGACTTAGAGTAAAGCTGAAGTCTTAAAAATGGCATAAGATCTTGACATGAGGCTTTCCGATTCATCCCTATTTTGCCATCTAGGGGTCAGCAAGATGGCATTTCTGACCCATCCAGGAAGAATTCTCCGCTTTTAAGGATTCAGGTGATTAGATTTGGTCCATCTAGATAATATCCCCATCTAAAGTCCCGTAACCATTCTCAAAGTCCCTTTCACCATATGAGGTAACATATCCACAGCTTATGGTGTAGATATCTTGGGGAGTGGAGTTTTCTTCCATTCTACCACAGAAGAAAAGAAGACATCACTATCTTTCATGCTTGTCCCTGGTAACCTAAGAGATTAGCATTTTATTTCTCTCCTTCCTTTCAAAACAGCTTTCTTAAAACTCTGATTACTATCTGTTCCTTCCACTTTTCATTTCACTCCCACTCTTGGACCTCTTACAATTAAAAGCTTCAGATTCTGCCAACATACTGAATGTGGTTCTCTCCAAGCCCAACATAGACCATCTAATCACCAAACGTGTTGATGTTTTCCCTCCATGCATCAGAATATGCCTGAAAAACTAATAGGAAGATGCCTAGCTCCCATAGCAGAGAGGAAGGAGAGAGGCCCATGGGCTAGTTCAGAGTGGAGAACCCGGCTGACAGTCCCTGTCAGATATAACTTGGTCCTGGGTTCTTAATCACATACTCTTCCACTCACAGAATTGTGTCTTGCTTTCCTGATCATTCATTTTTCTTCTTCCAGAGGTTTGGAATTCTCTACACTTCACAGTCTTCCTTCTGATGTTTGGCTTTTTTCTTGTACCGTGTTTTCTCTTTGATACCCGCTCAGCTTTCTAACTGCTTTAATACAGAAACCTCAGCTCCCTGGTCTTCATGCTTTAGACTCCTAAACTGGATGCTTCTTTTATGTGGGGAATCATTCTGGGGACATCAGCTTTTCCTGTTATTCAAGTTTCTCCCCCATTAGTTGGTAAACGTCTTTATTCAGTCTGACCCTCACTGACTACCCTAAACAAAACCATAGATGCTCTGAAGAGATGTGCCTACTACTGGCCATTGTATTTGGATGCTGGCCCAGCTCTGAGTAAGGGTGACCTCTGGTGGACACAACTCATTTTTTTCTCTTGTAATGCACTACTGTGGTTTTGTTGTGTGTGTGTGTATATGTGTGAATTTTAATTGTCGTTAAGTATTACATGACATAAAATTTACCATCTTAACTGTTTTTAAGAGTACAGGTCAGTAGTGTTAAGCACATTCACGTTGCTGAGCAACCAATCTGCAGAACTCTTTTCATCATATTAAACTGAAACTCTCTATCAATTAAACACAAACCCCCTTAGTCCCCACTTCAGCTGTTGGAAATTGTCATTCTATTTTCTGTCTCTATGAATTTGACTACTCAAGGTACGTCATCTAAGTGGAATCCTACAATATTTGTCTTTTTTGTGATTGGACAATTTCACTTAGCATAATGTTTGCAACATTCATCTATGTTATGTCATGTCAGAATTTGTTTTCTTTTTAAGGCTAAATAATATTCAATTTTATGTATATACCACATTTTCTTTATCCATTCATCTGTAGGTTGACACTTGGGTTGCTTCCCCCTCTTGGATATTGTGAATAAAGCTTCTGTGAATGTGGAGTAGATATGTCTTTGAGACTCTGGTTTAAATTCCTCTGTGTATGTACCTAGAAGTGAATTCCTAGATCATGTGGTTCTTCTATTTTTAATATTTTCAGGAATGGCCATATTGTTTTCCATAGTGGCCACACCATTTTACACTCTCGTTAACAATGCACAAAGGTTCCGATATCTCCACGTCTTCATCCACACTTGCTATTTTTGCTAGTAACCATCCTAATAAGTAGCTTGTTTTGTTGTTGTTCAGTTGATAAGTCATGTCTGACACTTTGTGACCCCTCGGACTACAGCATACCAGGCTCCTCTGTCCTCCATTATCTCCAGGAATTTGCTCAAATTCATGTTCATTGAGTCAGTGATGCTACCTAACTATCTCCTCCTCTGCCACCCCCTTCTCCTTTTGTCTTCAGTCTTTCCCAGCATCAGGATCTTTTTCAGGGAGTCATCTCTTCACATTAGGTGGCCAAATACTGGAACTTTAGTTTCATCATCAGTCCTTGCAATGAGTATTCAGGGCAGATTTCCTTCAGGACTGACTGGTTTGATCTCCTTGCAGTCCAAGGGACTCTCAAGAATCTTCTTCAGCATAATTTAAAAGCATCAAATCTTCAGTGCTCAGCCTTCTTTATGGTCCAACTCTCTTTATGTCTCCTCCACTGCTGGAGGTGCATAAACATGTTGTGTGTCTCTGTTTTTCTCTTGAATATTGTGCTGTTTCTTGAAGTTCAAGAAGTCTAAAAACAGGCCATATTACTAACTCTTCTTTCTCTTTCAGTGGTACTGTTAGTGGGAGCACACTTGTGGTCAGAACAAAGCTGGGTCTATTTAGCTTGCTATAGAAAGGAGAAAACATTCTAGGAAAAACCTCATAAGCATTTCAGTCAGAGAAGTTGGGAGGGGCTTTTTATTGGATTTGAATTTATTTTGGATGATTTTGAGGAGGATTTAGGGAAGTAGAGGACTGTTATTAAAGTGAGATAAGTCAGAAAGACAGATACTGTATGATATCACTCATATGTGGAATCTAAAGAAGCTGAATGTATAGAAATGGAGACTAGAATGATGGTTACCAGGGGTTTGGGGGTGGGGGAACTGGGGAGATGTTTAAGAGTACACGCTTGCAACTAGAAGAGGAGCACATTCTGGAGATCTGATGCACAGCATAGTGATAATAGCAAACACTACATACTAAAAAGTTTACAGTTACTTAGAAACTACATCTTAATTGTTCTCAGCACAAGAAAGAAATGATAATTATGGCATGTGATAGATGTGTTAGCTTAATGCCCTCAGTTCAGTTCAGTCACTCAGTTGTGTCCGACTCTTTGTGACCCCATGAACCGCAGCACTCCAGGCCTCCCTGTCCATCACCAACTCCCGGAGTTCACTCAAACTCATGGGCATTGAGTTGGTGATGCCATTCAGCCATCTGATCCTCTGTCGTCCCCTTCTCCTCCTGCCCCCAAACCCTCCAAGCATCAGAGTCTTTTCCAATGAGTCAAGTCTTTGCATCAGGTGGCCAAAGTATTGGAGTTTCAGCTCCAGCATCAGAACACCCAGGACTGATCTCCTTTAGGATGGACTGGTTGGATCTCCTTGCAGTCCAAGGGACCCTCAAGAGTCTTCTCCAACACCACAGTTCAAAAGCATCAATTCTTCAGTGCTCAGCTTTCTTTGTAGTCCAACTCTCACATCCATACATGACCATTGGAAAAACCGTAGCCTTGACTATACGGACCTTTGTCGGCAAAGTAATGTCTCTGCTTTTGAATATGCTATCTAGGTTGGTCATAACTTCCCTTCCAAGGAGTAAGCATCTTTTAATTTCATGGCTGCAGTCACCATCTTCATTGATTTTGGGGCCCCCCCAAAAATAAAGTCTGAAACTGTTTCCACTGTTTCCCCATCTATTTTCCATGAAGTGATGGGACCAGATGTCATGATCTTAGTTTTCTGAATGTTGAGCTTTAAGCCAACTTTTTCACTCTCCTCTTTCACTTTCATCAAGAGGCTTTTGAGTTCCTCTTCACTTTCTGCCATAAGGGTGGTGTCATCTGCATATCTGAGGTTATTGATATTTCTCCCGGCAATCTTGATTCCAGCTTGTGCTTCTTCCAGCCCAGCGTTTCTCATGATGTACTCTGAGTATAAATTAAATAAGCAGGGTGACAATATACAGCCTTGACGTACTCATTTTCCTATTTGGAACCAGTCTGTTGTTCCATGTCCAGTTCTAACGATTTGCTTCTTGACCTGCATATAGGTTTCTCAAGAGGCAGGTCAGGTGGTCTGGTATTCCCATCTCTTTCAGAATTTTCCACAGTTTATTGTGATCCACACAGTCAAAAGCTTTGGCATAGTCAATAAAGCAGAAATAGATGTTTTCTGGAACTCTCTTGCTTTTTGATGATCCAGCGGATGTTGGCAATTTGATTTTTGGTTCCTCTGCCTTTTCTAAAACCAGCTCGAACATCTGGAAGTTCACCGTTCATGTATTGCTGAAGCTTGGCTTGGAGAATTTTGAGTATTACTTTACTAGCGTGTGAGATGAGTGCAATTGTGTGGTAGTTTGAGCATTCTTTGGCAGTGCCTTTCCTTGGGATTGGAACAAAACTGACCTTTTCCAGTCCTGTGGCCACTGCTGAGTTTTCCAAATTTGCTGGCATATAGAGTGCAGCACTTTCACAGCATCATCTTTCAGGATTTGAAAGGGCTTAATGCCCTAGCAGTAGTGATGTTGCAATATATAAATGTACCAATTAACTCACTGTATATTTTAAAATTCAACCATCTCGATTTTTTTTTAAAGAAGTAGAAATACTTAGTGACTGGGATTCTTAATAAATTTAATCTAAAATACAGGAGGAATTAAGCTATTCTGGAGTTACCATTGATGAAGAATCAGCTTGGAGAAAGGTTATCTGTTTTAGTCAGATAAGAGGAAACATACCCATTTTGTTGCCAGAGAATGACCTGGGTCTTGCTCTGAACATGGTGATGGAATGAGCTGAGAATTTTTTGTTTTCTGCTGTGAATGTTGCAGTCTGTTTTTCATTTTCTCTGTATCTTTTTATTTCCCTTTCTTCCCTCCCCCTCATCCACCTCTGAACGTATTCCCTGGTATCTAGACAATTGGAGTAGCCATCTCATTTTCCCCCCTGCCTCTCTCACTCTGCCCATTCCACTCTGTCCTTTACCGCACTACTGAATCAGTGAACACTACTGTGACCTTGTTAGTACTCAAATATTTTAATAGGTTTCCTTGTTTACAAAAAAAAAAGTCCACACTCTTTATTCAAAGCAGTGCACATTCCTTTCCCAGTCTACCATTTCAAGCCACTTTCCCGGGCCTCTTCCACTTTCCTGTGTGCGTGCATGCGTGCTAAGTCGCTTCAGTCAGTGTCCAACCCTTTGACACCCTCTTGACTATAGCCCACCAGGCTCCTCTGTCCATGGGATTCTCCAGGCAAGAATGCTGGAGTGAGTTGCCATTTCCTCCTCCGAAGGATCTTCCTGACCCAGGGGTGGAACTCGCATCTCCCGCATCTCCTGCACTGCAGGAAGATTCTTTATTCACTGAGCCACCTGGGAAGCCCATCTTTCTCTGTATTAGTCTTTAATGTGAATGTATTATTTGCATTCTATTCTTGATACTAGTTTGTTTGATATGCTCTTAAAAATGTTCATCCTTAGCCTTAGAAGAGGTTTACTCGATGTGACCTTGAAGTAGGGGTGTGGCTAACAGTTTCATTTTCTTAAGGGATTATGATGCAGGTTGTTCATATGCCACTTCTTTGTGAAACACTCTTTTGTGGCTTTGTTCCTGCTCTTCTCCCTCTCTGCAACACCCTCCGATTACCTGAGCTGACCACTCTTTAAAATCTAGTTGACAAATCTATCCCTAACTGCCTAGAGTCACATTAAGGTTGAACTATTACAGCATTCATTGTGTGTATCATATCATTGCTTTGCTGTTTTACCCATTAGAGACTCTAAGAACCCTGAAAGCAAGGACTTTGGTTAGACTTTTTACTATGTCCTATTAGTAAATAGTAGCTATTCAGTGAATATTTAATCCATGAAGAACAATGTGATCCAGTGATATTGAATCTGGTTAAAAAAATTATTTTAAATCAGTGCAATAGACTTTCAGCTCAGTTCAGTTCAGTCACTCAGTCATGTCCGACTCTTTGTGACCCCATGAACTGCAGCACGCCAGGCCTCCCTGTCCATCGTTAAATAGAATTATAAGTTCATAAATACAAATTAAAAAATAAGCAACATTGAAATTTCTTTTACTTGTTTTGGAATATATATATTTTAAGAGAGAAAGAGGAGGGAAAGAGAATTTTCCTTTATTTAATCTATATTTAACCTATGTGCATTTTTATTATAATTATTAACAATTTTAAGAAATAAGACCTTTATTTTACTGGTTGAAAGATTGTCCAATTGAAAGTTTGGTTAGAAAAGTGTATACAAAGTTTATAAACTTTGTAGACAATTTCTCCAAGAAGTCTTATCACATTTTGAGACTTCAACCTAATTTATTTTGAAAAAAAAAAAAAGGCATTTTGTAAATTATTTTTATTACACTCCTTACTGCTTTCAGTTAATCTTAGCAGCTTGAGTATGTAAAAATGGGTTTCTTTTTCCTCTTGAACGGGCACAGGACTCTGAACACCAACTGCCTTAGAGGCAATTCCCTTTTCTTTAAGTGAAAGTGAAAGTGAAAGTGAAGTCGCTCAGTCGTGTCCGACTCTTTGCGACCCCATGGACTGTAGCCTACCAAGCTAGTCAATCCGTGGAATTTTCCAGGGAAGAGTGCTGGAGTGGGTTGCCATTGCCTTCTGCAGGGGATCTTCCCAACCCAAGGATCGAACCCAGGTCTCCCGCACTGCAGGCAGACTCTTTACCGACTGAGCCACCAGGGAAGCCCCCCTTTTCTTTAAACACCATGTAAATACCACCTCTGCTATCCTGCTACTGAACAGGGTGAAGTGTAAGATGTAACCACCCACAAGCCTCGTTTCTTACTCCCATGCCTTTGAGTCTATAAACAATTACTTTACGTCGCCAACAGTGTGCCACGGTGGATGCGCTTTTACTAGCATCCTTTGTTCTGAAGAAAATACATAAAACTCGCACTGTGGTCACGAGTGTGGTTGCTCCAAATTGCCTCTGGGTCTACGGATCTCAGGAAGGATTGGGGTGGAACTGGGTCTTCCTGAGACCCAATGGTATGAGAGGCAGTTCAGCTGAGGGCTCTGGGCTTCTGATTGCTTTCTGGGAAAGTGGAGACTTTATGTTCGTGATCGTCTCCATGTACCTCTTTCGTACTCTTTGTTCTAATGTACAAGGGGCTGAACGGGTATGACGTCAGCAACGTACTATTACCTGACTTGCACGTGTAGACTGGATGCTTGAAGCCACAGGGCATGGAGGAAGCAGGATAAATGCTTTGTTGATAAATCAGGTCCAAATTCTATTAGGTGTTTTTGCTGGGTTGAAGAGTAGGTTTCTCCAACATGCTGTTTCCTGTCAGAGAGTAAAGAGGCTGCCTGTTATTTGCTGCCTTGAGATGCTGAAGAGACAGTCAATCTCCAGGATAACTGGCTGAGATGGAGAACACACACTGCTCTCTTCATCACAGTGCTTGCAGAAGCCCAGGGCATCAGTTATTGCTTCAAAGACCTCCTTCTCTCTATTTATTGATTATATATTAAATGTAAAATGAAAAAATGGGAGAATAAACACCTGGGTATAAAGAAATATTTGTTCCATGATCAAATAGTTTGTGCAATATTGAATCACTGACCTTTTGACCACCAGATTAAACAACTTGTAGTACAAGCAACTAGACAGACCTTTTCATGTTGAAGGTGAATTTGTGCAATAGGGAAAAAATAACATATCAGCAAAGCATGAAGGGCATTACTAGTGCCCTTAACAGGGACGAAGTTCTGAGAAAAGTCCAATGAAAATGTTCAGTGTTGTTAAGGGGTGCACAGGTGTCTAGTCTTGTGGTTCTCCATCTTGCCTGTACATTAAAATTATATTAGGCGTTTTTCATTTTAATTTATTGTTGAAATAATATCAGTTAGTTCAGTTCAGTTGCTCAGTGATGTCCGACTCTTTGTGACCCCATGAATCGCAGCATGCCAGGCCTCCCTGTCCATCACCATCTCCTGGAGTTCACTCAAACTCACGTCCATGGAGTCGGTGATGCCATCCAGCCATCTCATCCTCTGTCATCCCCTTCTCCTCCTGCCCCCAATCCCTCCCAGCATCAGAGTCTTTTCCAATGAGTCAACTTTTTGCATGAGGTGGCCAAAGTACTGGAGTTTCAGCTTTAACATCATTCCTTCTAAAGAACATCCAGGGCTGATCTCCTTTAGAATGGACTGGTTGGATCTCTTTGCAGTCCAAGGGACTCTCAAGAGTCTTCTCCAACACCACAGTTCAAAAGCATCAATTCTTCGGCGCTCAGCTTTCTTCACAGTCCAACTCTCACATCCATACATGACCACTGGAAAAACCATAGCCTTGACTAGACAGACCTTTGTTGGCAAAGTAATGTCTCTGCTTTTGAATATGCTATCTAGGTTGGTCATAACTTTCCTTCCAAGGAGTAAGTGTCTTTTAATTTCATGGCTGCAGTCACCATCTGCAGTGATTTTGCAGCCCCCCACAAATAAAGTCTGACACTGTTTCCACTGTTTCCCCATCTATTTCCCATGAAGTGATGGGACTGGATGCCATGATCTTCGTTTTCTGAATGTTGAGCTTTAAGCCAACTTTTTCACTCTCCTCTTTCACTTTTATCAAGAGGGTCTTTAGTTCCTCTTCACTCTGCCATAAGTGTGGTGTCACCTGCATATCTGAGGTTATTGATATTTCTCCTGGCAATCTTGATTCCAGCTTGTGCTTCTTCCAGCCCAGCGTTTCTCATGATGTACTCTGCATAGAAGTTAAATAAGCAGGGTGAATATACAGTTCCTATTTGGAACCAGTCTGTTGTTCCCATGTCCAGTTCTAACTGTTGCTTCCTGACCTGAATATAGGTTTCTCAAGAGGCAGGTCAGGTGGTCTTGTATTCCCATCTTTTTCAGAATTTCCCACAGTTTATTGTGATCCACACATTCAAAGGCTTTGGCATAATCAATAAAGCAGAAATAGATGTTTGTGTGGAACTCTCTTGCTTTTTTGATGATCCAGCGGATGTTGGCAGTTTGATCTCTGGTTCCTCTGCCTTTTCTAAAACCAGCTTGAACATCAGGAAGTTCACGGTTCACGTATTGCTGAAGCCTGGCTTGGAGCATTTTGAGCATTACTTTACTAACATGGTTTTAGAAACAGGATGTACAAATCGTTAATGTGCAGCTCGAT
Source organism: Bos mutus (assembly GCF_027580195.1). NCBI lineage: Eukaryota > Metazoa > Chordata > Mammalia > Artiodactyla > Bovidae > Bos > Bos mutus. The sequence continues at coordinate 28,168,021 of NC_091623.1, forward strand.
TAATTTTTTCGAGGTATATATACCTATGTAACCACTACTAGGGTGAGAAATAGAACATTCCTAACTCTCAGAAGCCCCCATCTTCTTCTCTTAATCATTACCTCCCTATGGAATGAAACCCTGTCCTGACTTTGAATACTCTAAATTTTTTATAATTATTTTTGAAGTTTCCATCCATGGACTAATAGTGTATTATTATTATTATTTTTTGTATCTGTCTGGTTTTTCCTTTTTCCTGCTCAATAGTGTTTGCAAGAGTCAGTAAGCATGTTCATTCTCACTGTTACCTAGTGCTCCGTTTTTGTATATGCAGCCATTTATTTACTTTTTTCTACTTTGATGGACATATGAGTTGGCCTCAGTTTTTGGCTATTGCAAACAGTGCAGTCATAAATATGACTTTTTGAATGTTTTGGTGGAACACATGTAAGCGTTTTATTGGCCATGTACCCAGGAATGGAATTGCTAGACCATGGGATATGTGTATATTCAACTTAGCATATGCACTGTTCATTTTCCAAAGTAATTTTCTTTTACTAATCTACACTCATTGTCTAGTTGCTCACATTCGTACCCATCTAGATACTTTAAAAATGTCAGTACCTTTGGGGGTGGGGAGAGATGAAAAATATGTCAATATTTAAGGTCTACCTGGGATTCCACCCAGAGCAGTTTAATCAGAGTTCCTGGGGGTCAGACCCAAGAACTTGTATTTTTAAAAATCTCCCCAGATGGCACTAATGTGTACCAGAGAAGAGAACTGAAAATCATCAGTATTCGGATGAGATGACTGGGATATGAGGGGATGAAATGCTTTGCCTAAATCACCTGCAGGTGAGAGGGAAGCCAGCCTGAGATGCCAAATCTGCTGATTCCTGCTCTGGACTTTGTCTTCCCAACCAATCTCACTTGGAGTTACTTCCTCACTACTCCAACCTCATACTGTGAAAATGAACCTTGATTTAACCTACATATTTGGAACACTTTTTTGTTTTCAAAGCAGTTTTTCAGGTTTTGTAAGATAGGTAGAGCAGGTATGTAGGGCCAGCTACAAAATATGTGGAATCCAGTGCAAAATGAAAATGGGGGGTGGGTGGGGTAGAAGGGGGCTCAAGAAGGAGAGAGTTATATATACTTATGCCTGATTCACACTGTTGTATGGCAGAAATCAACAGCATTGTAAAGCAGTTACCCTCCAATTAAAAAAAAAATCAAGTCTCCTTATTTTAAAACAATTAAGTATTTTAAGACCATGATAACAGAGCATTAAACCAAGCATGGGGTGTCTCTAAAAGTGGAGCCCTGTGTGATTATATCCCCATGAGGCTGGCCTGCCCCTGCCGGTGTTATTAATGTTATTTGCAAGTTAGAGGTGAATAAGTAAGTCTCAGCAACTTGGTAGGGGTCAGCTTAAAATTAGAGACTGGTCTGATAATGCCTGGTTTGCCTTTCTGGCCTAGACGGTAGGCATGTCTTTTTTCGCCCTAAGATTTTCTAAGATAAAATGAATAAATATGATATAGAGTGAAAGTGAAAGTGAAGTCACTCAGTCATGTCCGACTTTTTGCGACCCCTTGGACTGTAGCCCATCAGGCTTCTCTGTCCATGGGATTTTCCAGGCAAGAATACTGGAGTGGGTTGCCATTTCCTTCTGCAGGAGATCTTCCTGACCCAGGGATTGAACCCAGATTTCCCGCATTGTAGGCAGACGCTTTACCATCTGAGCCACCAGGGAAGTCTAGACTACCTGCAAAAAGCTTACTGAGAGAGCACATTTGAAAAAGAAAAAAAATGTAATGAGGACTCATCTTTCAAAATAAGTAAAATGAAGTGAAAGTCACTCAGTTGGTCCTGAGTGACTTTGGTCTTTGCGACCCCATGGACCATAGTGTCCGTGGAATTCTCCAGGTCAGAATACTGGAGCAGGTAGCTGTGTAGCTTTTCCCTTCTCCAGGGGATCTTTCCAACCCAGGGATCAAATCCAGGTCTCCCACATTGCAGGTGGAATCTTTACCAGCTGAGCTACCAGGGAAGCCTTTTTTCAAAATGAGTACAGAATGTTTATTTTGAGAGAATGAAGTCCAATTAACTGCTATTAAAACTGCTATCTGGTCTCCTTGCCTTCAGTCTCTTTTTGGACATCTCTGCTCTTTTTTCTGAGACATGTGGCTAATAAACTCTGTCTACATCTGTGGATCCCTCCAAGAGATACCTTCATAAGTCTTGTGTCAGGAGTGGTGGAAGAAAGAGATGGAAATGTCAACTCTTTTTATTGGGGTAAAAGCCTATAACAACACATGTAAATATGACAGAACTATGAAGTGAGCATGGAGTTGGAAAACGAAAAGAAGTAATTCTCAATTCTCTGTGTTGTAAAACCAAGCAAGGATAATAAAAACTTAACCACTACCATCTCCAGTTAATCTTTCCTCCCATCCCCCACTATTTCCCCTAATTATTCTTATAGATTATTCTACAGCTAACTTCAAAAACTTGAGATAAGTCTTAATCAATAAGATATATTATCAAGTATCTAATAATGTGGGTATAATCTCTGTTTAATTCTGGTACTTATGAAGTTTCCCTTTTTAGTTGTTTAGGGGTATTTGTGGAATGGCAAGGAATAATACATAACTTCTTTTTTTCTTAAAGTGGTTTAAGTTCAGTTCAGTTCCTCAGTCGTGTCTGACTCTTTGCAACCCCATGAACTGCAGCAGGCCAGGCCTCCCTGTTCATCACCAACTTCCAGAGTCCACCCAAACTCATGTCCTTTGAGTCAATGATGCCATCCAACCATCTCATCCTCTGTCGTCCCCTTCTCCTCCTGCCCTCAATCTTTCCCAGCATCAGGGTCTTTTCAAATGAGTTAGCTCTTCACATTAGGTGGCCAAAGTATTGGAGTTTTAGCTTCAGCATCAGTCTTTCCAATGAACACCCTAGGACTGATCTCTTTTAGGATGGACTGGTTGGATCTCCTTGCAGTCCAAGGGACTCTCAAGAGTCTTCTCCAACACCACAGTTCAAAAGCATCAATTCTTTGGTGCTCAGCTTTCTTCACAGTCCAACTCTCACATCCATACATGACCACAGGAAAAACCATAGCCTTGACTAGACAGACCTTTGTTGGCAATGTAATGTCTCTGCTTTTGAATATGCTATCTAGGTTGGTCATAACTTCCCTTCCAAGAAGTAAGCAGTGTTTAATTTCATGGCTGCAATCACCATCTGCAGTGATTAGGTTTTTACAAATGACTTCATCTGAATTAGTCTGTTTCCGGAAGACATGCAAGACCATTTCTTTCTTGTGCTCCTCTCCCACACTTGGACTCTTATACTCCTCCCATTCCATAAGAGTGAGGATGCAGGAGTTAGAACTCAGAACTCAAACCCAAAACACCAAGTAGTTGCGTTAAATGGTCTATGGCCTTTTAAAAATCACTTATCCTCCTTTACCTTCTTCATCATTAAAACCAAATATTATAGTCTGAGTTGTGCCCACCTCTCTCCCAGGTTTCTGTGTTGAGATCCTAGCCCCCTAGCAGCTCAGAATGTAACTAGAGTAGTCTTCCCTTATCTGTACTTTTACTTCCTGAGGTTTTCGTTACCCACATTCAACTGGGATCTGAAAATATTAAAAGGAAAATTCGAGAAATAAACAATTCATGAGTTTAAAATTGTGTGAAGTTTTGAGTAGCCTGATGAAATCTTACTTAATCTCACTCTGTTCCCCCAAGACATCAGACAACAGCATATCCTGCCTGTTAGACACTTTAGCTGTTATCTTAGTTATCAGATAAGCATTGTGGTATCACAGTGCTTGTGTTAAAAAAAATCCTTCTTTTGCTTAATGATGGCCCCAAAGCACAAGATTAGTGATGCTGGCAATTTGGATATGCTGAAGAAAAACCACAAAGTGATTTCTTAAGGGAAAAGGTGAAAGTATTCAACTTAATGAAAAAAAAATTTTTTTTTGCTGTGGTTGCTAAGATATATGGTAAGAGTGATTCTTCTGTGAAATTGTGAAGAAAGAAGAAGAAATTCATGCTAGTTTTGCTGTCACACCTTAAGATGCAAGAGTTATGGACACTTAAAAGTGCTTAGTTAAGATAGAACATGTGTTAAATTTTAAATTTGTGCAATAAGATATTTTGAGAGAGAAAAAGACCACATTCGCATAGCTTTAATTATAGTATGTTGTTATAATTGTTCTATTTTGTTATTAGTTGATGTTAATCTCTTACTGTGCCTAATTTGTAAATAAAAATTTATCATAGCTATGTATGTATAGGAAAACAGGCAACATACAATATATAGCATTCAGTACTATCTGTGGTTTCAGGCATCAACTGGGAGTCTTAGAACGTTTCACCTGCAGATAAGAGAGGATTATTGTGTATTTGGAAATGTGGCCTTTAAAGCAATAATTCAGATTCAGTGAAGGCATTAGGATGGGTTCTAAGGAGAAGATTAGGAAATAGGGACCCAGAAAGACCATGTGGAGGCTGAAAGAGAAGACAGATATCTACTAACTAGGGAAAATAGACTCAGATGAAATCACCCTACTGACACCTTGATATTTGACTTCTAGTCTCCAGCATTGTGAAGATATAATTTATGTTGCTTTAGCCACGTGGTCTATGTTACTTTGTTATGGCAGCCCTAGCAAAGTAACGCAGGGGATAATTAGTGCTGACTTCAAAAATTGTTTGGTGGAATAAATGCTGTTGGGCTGCTGCTTAACTGTGAAGTGGAATGTGTGTGTTAGTTACCGTGTATGTGCATACTAAGTTGCTTCAGTCATGTCAGACCCTGGGAGCCTATGGACTGTAGCCTGCCAGGCTCCTCTGCTCATGGGATTCTCTAGGCATGAATACTGGCGTGGGCTGACATGCCCTTCTCCAGAGGATCTTCCCAACCCAGCGATCGAACCCATGTGTCTTGTGTCTTCTGCATTGGCAAGCAGGTTCTTTACCACAGGGCACCTGGGAAGCCCTGTGAGTTACTGCTGTGGCCACTAAAACTTGCTTTTCTATCTGTAGCACACAGTCTGTCTCCCTGTCTCATCTCACTCTTCAACGTTGCCCTTAATGAACAGCATGAATCCCAAAGAAACACCATGAATTCCAAAGACAGGTGATTTAAATCAAAGTAATTTAGTTATTTTTCCCATTGTATTTTTGTGTTCATTTATTGATTTACTAACTTATATTTTAAATAAGAAGCCTGAAATGTCCCTTTCCTTGTTGAGAAGTCAAATCCAATGTATTAATAAATTCCTAGATGTAACTGTATTCCTAGGTCTGGTGAGCCGTCTCTGAACTGCATCTGTTCTTATCTACTCCCCGCTTGTCATCCATACTAAGACAGAAATATGAAAAAGAGGACAGATTGATGTTTTCAGGGATAATCCTCTGATAGCCTTTTTCTCTTTTGCAGAAGGACCATTTTTCTTGCTAGCTATCTTTAATAAAAGCCTTCATTTTATTCAATAGACTGTGTTAATATTACCCTGAGAATAGTTAGTATTTATATAGCAGTTTCCCTAGAAGCTCAAAGCACTATATAAATATTGTCTCATTAAAAACTCATCTATCCCCATGAATTAAGTTAGTAGCTGCTGCTATTTCCCTGATGTGCAGTTGGAGAAACAGAGGGTGAATGACTTTTACAAATTCAGAAAAACTGGGAAGGAAATGCAGAAAAGCAGCACCTTCTCAGATCTGGTGATAACACCTCCTCCAGACAGCTCCCCAGATTTTTACAAACTGAAAGGCATTCAGCACAAGGCCACAGTTTATCTATGCTTTGATGAGTAATTATAACATTGTAAACATCAGGATCCTTGCTTTTCTTTGGGGACTGAGGCTGGTGTCTTAGCTGGTGATGGCTAAACAGCACTTTAACTAGTAGGACTTAACTGTTCTGGCTTATTTTTCCTTTTCCCTTTTTTTTGGTTGGTGGGCTTGCCATGGGTCACTGCTGGCTTATTCATATCACTTTGGATATTCTCTGATTTTTTTCAGTAATCTTTTCATAGCAGTAACTACAACAAGGTCCTAAAAGGTTTTGTTCTGGTCCAGTCAGCAAATCTCCTAATTCAAGGGTATAATTCTATATCTATTTTTCATTCTTTTAATGTGTTCATCTTCCTTTGTCTTTATTTCCACCTCTGCAAATCGAAAGGCATGGGTTAGTTCAGTTCAGTCGCTCTGTCATGTCCACTGTTTGCGACCCCATGAATTGCAGCACGCCAGGCCTCCGTGTCCATCACCAACTCCCGGAGCTCACTCAGACTCACGTCCATCGAATCGGTGATGCCATCCAGCCATCTCATTCTCTATCGTCCCCTTCTCCTCCTGCCCCCAATCCCTCCCAGCATCAGAGTCTTTTCCAGTGAGTCAACTCTTCGCATGAGGCGGCCAAAGTACTGGAGTTTCAGCTTTAGCATCATTCCTTCCAATGAACACCCAGGGCTGATCTCCTTTAGAATGGACTGGTTGGATCTCCTTGCAGTCCAAGGGACTCTCAAGAGTCTTCTCAGTTACATGGCTGCAAAAACTAATAATAAGCTTATCAAGTTCATTGCTAATACATATTACTTAATAAAATCTACATAATTAACAACACAGATACTAGTATGGCTATACAATCAAGCAAGTGAAGACAGAGACCAAACATGAAGGGACTGCTAGCATTAAGGATGCTTCTTCCCCAGAAATGAACTGGTTAATGGAAATTGTAGCAGAAATGGTATGCAAAAATAGTCCCAAGTCTGAGAAGGAAGCCAGAGGGGAACCAAGGCACTGCAGGTGGATTTCCTGCTTCTGGGTCAGGGCTGAATTGAAATTGTGACTGCAAGACTGACAGGTCTTTATTATAATATTCATCTCTCTCTAAAATATGGTGAACAGCTTCCCTACTGACTCAGATAATGCCTATTGCTGAACATCTGCAGCTAGAGAAAGGACTATTACTTTTGGCTGAAAGCCTTCTGATAGAGGATACTTTATTAGAAGCGAAGTAGCAGCCTTCACCTGCAGTGAAATGGAGATATGCCATGGATTTTTAATTCAGCATTTTCATGGCACAGCATATTCAAGCATACCTTGCTTAATTGCTTCTTGAAAGGTTTTGAGATTTGTCCCATGAAAGACAGTATGTCTGAGGTTTTGTTCTTTACAATGTAAAAATAACTCCGCCTTTTGTCTTTCCTTACAAATTAAGAAAGGCTAGTTTTTTTATGCTATTATCAGATTCAGGATTATAAAAAGCATCACTTTCTTTCAGAAAAAAAAATTTAAACACGATTACTAATTCCCTATATCGATGACTGAGAAAACAAAGAACAGAACAAGAGGATTTTATCTTCTAGCAAGTATTACTGCACTTTTTTAAGAGACACATACTATAAAAGAGTTTGTTGAGAGTTTGCAAAGAATATATACATTTAAATTAAGCAAATGCCAGGTTTTCGCATGAGAGTGAAATTACATCTGCAACTAGCTTTTATTTTTTATTTAAAAAATTTTTTTTTAACTTTACAATATTGTATTGGTTTTGCCATATATCAACTTGAATCCGCCACAGGTATACACCTGTTCCCATCCTGAACCCTCCTCCCTCCTCCCTCCCCATACCATCCCTCTGGGTCATCCCAGTGCACCAGCCCCAAGCATCCAGTATCATGCATCGAACCTGGACTGGCGACTCGTTTCATATATGATGTTATACATATTTCAATGCCATTGAGACAGCAAAAGAGACACTGATGTATAGAACAGTCTTTTGGACTCTGTGGGAGAGGGAGAGGGTGGGATGATTTGGGAGAATGGCATTGTAACTAGCTTTTAAAAAACACAAGCCAGAAACTGTATACTATTACAATTCTAAGAAAATTTTCACAGGAAAAAATAAATACTATTCATAGATTTCAAAATCCGTTCTATAGGTTTTATGTTAACAGCATGATTATAGATATTTTCTGAGGTTAAAGTATTTTAAAGTCCTGCATATTCTTTGTTGCACTATTCTCTGGTCCTCACTTACTATGTTCAAAGATACTATTTCCTGAGAGGCAACAACATCTCTTCCCATAAATGATCTTTTTTTCTTTTTTGCATGAGAAATTGGTACTTTTGTACTGGTGGCAGAAGTAAGGGGGTGACAGACTTGAGAAAAATCCAGAGGCGAGTTCTGGATTTTTACTAGGAACATTTGTCAATGTTACTAGCCATTTGAAAGTGAAAGTGAAGTGAAAGTGAAAGTCGCTCAGTTGTGTCTGACTCTTTGCACCCACATGGACTATACGGTCCATGGAATTCTCCAGGCCAGAACACTGGAGTGGGGAACCTTTCCCTTCTCCAGGGGATCTTCCCAACCCAGGGGTGGAACCCAGGTCTCCCCCATTGCACGCGAATTCTTTACCAGCTGAGCCACAAGTGAAGGCCATTAGCCACTTGAGGGATCAACAGAAACGGTAAAGCGGGTGGAGCACTTTGATTGGCCCAGCCACAGTGTATGCTCACCTGTGTTCAGCCTTATCCAGCGAGGGTCAGCCAGGCAAATGTGCCAGGCGAGAGGGGCAAGAGAGTCAGGGCTCGGGAGTCTTAGGAACCTGAGTAATCACCCCTTACTCTCACAGCCACACTGGCCTTTCTCAGCATTAGAACATTCCTATAACCTGATAGCTCATCAGTTAAAGCGTCTGTCTCCATGTGGGAGACATGGGTTTGATCCCTGGGTCAGGAGGATCCCCTGGAGAAGGAAATGGCAAGCCACTCCAGTATTCTTGCCTGAAGAATCCCATGGACAGAGAAACCTGGTAGGCTACACTTGCAAAGAGTCGGACATGACTGAGTGACTTCACTTCATCCATTATTGCCCTTTACATATGCTAGATGTGTTCTAAACACTTTATAGCTTTTTAAATTTAATGATGAGAATGGGTCCTTATTTCTTTTCACTCACCCTACATACATACACCTATAAACACATATTTACATAAGTATTATATCAGATCAGATCAGTAGCTCAGTCATGTCTGACTCTTTGCGACCCCATGAATTGCAGCACGCCAGGCCTCCCTGTCCATCACCAACTCCCGGAGTTCAGTGAGACTCACATCCATCGAGTCAGTGATGCCCTCCAGCCATCTCATCCTCTGTCATCCCCTTCTCCTCTTGCCCCCAATCCCTCCCAGCATCAGAGTCTTTTCCAATGAGTCAACTTTTCACATGAGGTGGCCAAAGTACTGCAGTTTCAGCTTTAGCATCAGTCCTTCCAAAGAAATCCCAGGGCTGATCTCCTTCAGAATGGACTGGTCGGATCTCCTTGCAGTCCAAGGGACTCTCAAGAGTCTTCTCCAACACCACAGTACAAAAGCATCAATTCTTCGGCGCTCAGCCTTCTTCACAGTCCAACTCTCACATCCATACATGACCAATGGAAAAACCATAGCCTTGACTAGACGGACCTTTGTTGGCAAAGTAATGTCTCTGCTTTTGAATATGCTATCTAGGTTGGTCATAACTTTCCTTCCAAGGAGTAAGCGTCTTTTAATTTCATGGCTGCAGTCACCATCTGCAGTGATTTTGGAGCCCAGAAAAATCAAGTCTGACACAGTTTCCACTGTTTCCCCATCTATTTCCTATGAAGTGATGGGACCGGATGCCATGATCTTTGTTTTCTGAATGTTGAGCTTTAAGCCAACTTTTTCACGCTCCACTTTCACTTTCATCAAGAGGCTTGTTAGTTCCTCTTCACTTTCTGCCATAAGGGTGGTGTCATCTGCATATCTGAGGTTATTGATATTTCTCCTGGCAATCTTGATTCCAGCTTGTGTTTCTTCCAGTCCAGCGTTTCTCATGATGTACTCTGCATATAAGTTAAATAAGCAGGGTGACAATATACAGCCTTGACGTACTCCTTTTCTTATTTGGATCCAGTCTATATACATATTAGCTTTTGATTTTAATTAAAATAATATATGTATGTATATATGTATTTATTACTGTCTGGGTATATATTCTCTTATGATTTTTTTTTTAAATCAAGCACATTTATATCCCATCTCCTTTGACAGCCCTTTGTGAAACCCCACAGTGGTGGCTCCTTCAAGGCCACTGACGGAGGGACTCCCCAGACCACGTCCATTTATAGTTATGTTAGAATTTTGTACTTGTCACCTGGCTGTATTCTAAACTATTTGAAGCTGGGGATAATTTTTGACACATTTTGGTGTGCCAGGTAGCTCACACAGACCTGGCCCAGAGTATATGCTCATTTGTTTGCTAAGGAGTTAGAATATAACCAGAGCTTTGAAGAACGAGTGGAATTGTTGTTGGCAGAGTTCAAGGGAATTATTTATTTCCTAGATTATAATTTATATTTTGCTCTGTCAAAGCAAAATCTCTTCTCAAGACCAAAAGTATAATCACAGCTGAGAATATAAATATGGCTAGAAACTGGAAAATGAGATTATATAGATAATTAGACATTCATTCAGAGAGTAAACAGCTGCACTGGCTTGCACCCATCCAATTGGCTTTATTCATCTTTATGTATAATTTAAACTAATTTATATGCTTTCATAAAAATGTTACTTACTTCCTTTACTTGTAACTATAAAAAGTTCATCCCACTAATTCATGTAATCATAAATGACTCATAGATCAATTGAACAGAAGGAGCTTTGAATATCCTCCATTTTGCAAATGAGGAAACTGAAAGCCAGCTATTTTAAATGGTTGGGCCAAAGTCACACATTAGATTGCCAGCAGAGTCAGGACTCTGACTCAGAATATGTATTTTATTTGATAAAGAATCAGGCCTAGCAAAGGGCTTCCCTTTTGGCTCAGCTAGTAAAGAATCTGCCAGCAATGCGGGAGACCTGGGTTTGATACCTGGGCTGGGAAGATCCCCTGGAGAAGGGAAAGGCTACCCACTCCAGTATTCTGGCCTGGAGAATTCCATGGACTGTATAGTCCAGGGGGTTGGAAAGAGTCGGACACGACTGAGTGACTTTCACTTTCAGGCCTACCAGTTAACCTTACTCTGGATGACAACTCAATGAATATTTATTGGGTGAATAAATTATTCTTATTAGGCACTTCTTAATCAGAACAGAAAAGTGAAAGTGAAGTCGCTCAGTCGTGTCCGACTCTTTGCGACCCCATGGACTGTCGCCTACCAGGCTCTTCCGTCCATGGGATTTTCCAGGCAAGAGTACTGGTGTGGGTTGACAACTCCTTCTCCAGAGGATCTTCCCAACCCAGGGATCAAACTTGGGTCTCCTGCATTGTAGGCAGATGCTTTACCGTTTGAGCCACCAGGGAAGTTCAAGAACAGAACAGAAGCTAGCCTAAATAACTGGCATGGCCACAGTGAGTGCATATGGACTAAATGTCAGCTCTGAGAGCCATGACACTAACCACTGTGTGAATCAAGTAGGCACATGCTTAGGGCTTAGGGTTCATTTAATTCAACCCCTTCTTTTTCTAGATGTGTCCCACACCATGCATTTAAATCAAGAAGTGGAAATCAGGTTGTCAGTTCTTGGTAGCCAGTGCTTTCTGCTACATCATATCTAAATGTGTGGAGAGAAATGAAGTGGGGTTATAGTAGACAGAATAATTTGATTGATAGTAACCAAATGGCTAAATAATGAGACAGAGCAAGTTTTTCTTACAGGTACAGGAACTAAAAGGGTAACCTAAACCATGGGCAGGGAAAGAGTGAAGATGAAACAATAAGAAAGGAAGAAATCAAGAAGTTATAGAGATCATGGAAGTCTGTAATGAAAATGCATCACTTAAAATTATAGATCATACAATCCTTAAAACATCTCCAGAATGGGTTGCTTGGTGCTCAAACTAGGACAAACAGAAGGAAAGAAATTGTAATAGTCAATATTGTGTTTTCAGCCCATGTCTTCAATCGTATTTTTTGGTTTCAACATCCAAATACCTCTGTAGAATCCCAAATCCTGATGTCTGGAGTAGCAGAGTCCTTGGCAGTGAAATAAAAGACATCCTGTAAAGAAAATTATGCTACTCTTTGAATCTGGTACCTCTAAGCTTTTAAATGTTACCCCACAAAGAGAACTAGAATGACGGTCGAACACACCTACCCAATTATGAAGCTGAGTGGTCCTGCTAGGGAGTCAGTTTTATTCTCATTTATCATAGCACAAAGTCAGTAAGTTATATGTGACAATTAATACACCTGGAAATAATGCTGTAGGATTTTCTTTGAATATTTGTAGATTTCTCAACATTACAACTGAAACAGAAAAAAATTACCAGAGTTAGAATTGTTTTTCTTTTGCCAGCAGAAATAGTGGATCGTAAAAGTATGACAATTATTCATTGCTTTTCAAAGGAAGGCTTTCTTTTTTAGTTTTCATGTTTGTTTTGAGCCTTGTGTATGCATTACTTTAAAATATTTTTAATATAAAGGAAAGTGTTATTTATTTATTATGAGGCTGTAGGGCTGTGGGGGGTGCCCTGCATTTGAATGAAATGGTCTTCAAAGGACAGACATGTCAATAGCCCCCAATCTTTTTTTTTTTTTTAATGAATGAAGGTAAACCAATCAAATTAAGGTATGTTTGGCTACTTTCCCAATGTCTCCCCTTTCTCTCTAGAGCTGCTCAGTCACTCACCCCTGCGGTAAGAATTTAGCTGAGTACATGTGATGAGTGAAAAATTTGGTAATGCACCCCAGAGCAAAACCCAAATGCCTTTTTAGTCACTGTTTAAACTATGTTACTACTCCCTCAGTTTATATAAATAATGACTTAAGTTACATTTTCAAATGTTTTAATATTATACTAAATAAATACAGTTATATAATATACATCTGAAAATCCTCTGATTCCCTGAGAAAGAAAAGCTGCTCCTGATACAGCCCTTACCCTTTTTAATCTTGCACATTATTAGGCATTCTGAGTGTATTTGCCAGTGCGTTTGTGTGAGTTGTAAATCATATGAATGTGTATACCCATTGACCACCCAGGACAAAATAATGTTATTGATCATCCACACTTTCACACCTAGGCAATTATCCCTGAAATGATCAGACCTTCTGAAATCTGAGCCATATGCCACCAACTCATAAATCAAAGCTAGAGCTCAGTGAAAGCTTGAGTGGCTCTGTCCACTGAGACTGGCTGTGAGGTTCCTTTTGCCCCATGACTTCTTAGTAACCCTGGGGAGGAATGCCTTTCCTGTGAATCCTCTCATTGGCTTGGTATCCCAGGCAGCCCAGCTATGATTTGACATTCATTCTGTCAGTGGAAGGCTGTGTGATTCAGACAAAGGAGAAGCTGACAGCCTCACTTTGGAGTGTGTATGAATATTTAAAACTTATGTTAACATTGCACATGACTGGTAAATAGGGATTTGCTATGCCTAGACTGAATGGATTTTGCACTTATTTTTGTCTTTGTCTTTTGAATGTCTAAATAAAGAAAAAAAAAAAAAGAGTCCTTTAACCTCATAAGCATGTCATTTTCACTCTAAAACCATCTGTACCTTGCTTCATTCAGTCAACTGACAAAAACATATAATTTATACTAAAAAAGGGTTGCATGTGAATTCTTAATTTCTAATTTTATATTGTATTTTCTAGGTGCATGAGTTGGAGTTATAATTACCAAATATTCTATTTCCTAATTGTAGGATCTTTTATCTAATTTACCCACACTGGATCTTTCTTTCCTCGGTTCTATAGTAAAGGCTTGGGTTAAAACAGAGGGCATGTGTTATTTGACCAGTGCCTCTTTATCTAGGCAGAACTTAAAAACTTATAATAATTAATTTTTCAATGTTTAAAGAACAGATGATGTTTTTCCTAATAATAATTCATGTTTTTGCTGTCTTTAAAAAAAAAAATTACGAGATCTAGGGACCAAGACCCTGGGACCAACCAACATCTGAAGGCAATAAACTGCTGAACGCTTAGATGGTGCTGTGGTGCTCCAGTGTGCCACTGTTCTTGTGATTCCTCTAATGCTGCGGCTTAATAACAGCTGCTGTTTAGGCAGCCCTTGCAGTAGCATGTTTTCCTACAGCTGCCCTGCTTTGCTCATTTATATTCCCTATCTTGTGAGCATGTGTTTGCAACCTCTGGAGCCTAAACTCTAAAAGTCCTGTGATTTATTTCTTGAGAAGGGTCAGGAATAATTTAGCTTTACAGCAAGACATTTTGTTAAGGCCTAAGCTGTTTTTTTTTTTTTTTTTTCTAATTTTATTTTATTTTTAAACTTTACATTGTAAGCTGTTTTTTAAATTACTAAAAGGCATGTTATGTTTGGTGATTTTTGCAGTAACTATATATGACGGAGGCTGATATTCTGCTGCATGGGCTGGAGTCTGCCCAGGTCCTAGACCCTACCTGTAGTTTCTTGCTCCATGGATTTCAAAATAGCTGCTAAACACACCAAACCAGCAAGAACGCTCTCGCTCTAGCTTGCTCAATGACGTCTTAGAGCATTTAACCTAATCATGGGAAAACATGTATCACCTTTGCATTATCTATTGATTAAAAGCAGGTCTCAGGATCTACTTGCTCTCAAGGGGATGATGCATTAGGAGATGGGAATCACTGAAGTCACACTAGGATATTTCTGCCACATATGAGGAAATATTTTTTACTTCAGTAAACATTTATTCAGCATTTACCACATATAGCCTTCATTCACTAAATGCAAAAGAAAACTATAGTGATAAGTACTTTGAAAAATACAAAGTTGAAAAAGATAAAGCTCCTGCTTTCTAGAAAATTACATTTAATGTGAAAGTCAAATCAATACATTTATAATTCTATTTAGGTCTTCTCTGGATGGCTCAATCTGTAAAGAATCCACCTGTAATGGAGGAGACTGCCTGCAATGCAGGAGACCTGGATTCAATTCCTGGGTCAGGAAGATCCCCTCAAGAAGGAAATAAGCAACCCACTTTAATATTCTCACCTGGGATATCCCATGGATAGAGGAAACGTGCAGGCTATACTCCATGGGGTCATAAGAGTCAGACATGACTTAGTGACTAAACCACAACCATATAATTCTACTTATACCCTAAAAAACACTTAAAATGTGTTCATAACGTGCCTCTGAGAGTCTCTTGGATTAAAATACATTCATTTTGACTGTTTTTTTTTTTTTGGCATTTTCTTTTTTTTTTTAATTTTACTTTATTTTTAAACTTTACATAATTGTATTAGTTTTGACAAATATCAAAATAAATCCACCACAGGTATACATGTGCTCCCCATCCTAAACCCTCCTCCCTCCTCCCTCCCCATACCATCCCTCTGGGTCGTCCCAGTGCACTAGCCCCAAGCATCCAGTATCGTGCATCGAACCTGGACTGGCATCTCGTTTCATACATGATATTTTACATGTTTCAATGCCATTCTCCCAAAACTTCCCACCCTCTCCCTCTCCCACAGAGTCCATAAGACTGTTCTATACATTTTGATGCTTTTGAACTGTGGTGTTGGATAAGACTCTTGAGAGTCTCTTAAACTGCAAGAAGATCCAGCCAGTCCATCCTAAAGGAGATCAGTTCTGAATATACATTGGAAGGACTGATGCTGAAGCTGAAACTCTAATACTTTGGCCATCTGATGTGAAGAACTGTTTCATTTGAAAAGACTCCTTTTTTATTATTATTATTATTTTTAACTTTACAATATTGTATTGGTTTTGCCATACATCAACATGCATCCGCCACGGGTGTACACGTGTTCCCCATCCTGAACCCCCCTCCCACCTCCCTCCCCATACCATCCCTCTGGGTCGTCCTAGTGCACCAGCCCCAAGCTTCCTGTATCCTGCATCGAACCTGGACTGGTGATTCGTTTCTTATATGATATTATATATGTTTTAATGCCATTCTCCCAAATCATCCCCCCCTCCCACAGAGTCCAAAAGACTGTTCTATACATCTGTGTCTCTTTTGCTGTCTCGCATACAGGGTTGTCGTTACCATCTTTCTAAATTCCATATATATGCGTTAGTTTACTGTATTGGTGAAAAGACTCCTATGCTGGGAAAGATTGAAGGCGGGAGGAGAAGGGGATGACAGGAGATGAGATGGTTGGATGGCATCACCAACTCAATGGACATGAGTTTGAGTAATCTCCGGGAGTTGGTGATGGACAGGGAGGCCTGGCGTGCTGCAGTCCTTGGGGGTAGCAAAGAGTCATACACAACTGAGCAACTGAACTGAACTGACTGAGACTGTATTTATTTCTGATAGTGGACTAAAAGTTTCAACAAAGTGTTCAAATATATTTGGTTCTTTTGCTTAGCTCTCAGTTTACCAGCGAAATGAATTTGATGATTGTTGTAGAACAAAGACAAAGATAATGCCTTTCATTCTCTACTTCACTTAAGTATAAGTATGATATAAAATCAAAAAGAAAACAATCAATGCCAGGCACAGAATAGGTTATCAACATCTTATGGACAGAGGAGCCTGAGGGGCTATAGTCCATGAGGTTGCAAAGAGTTGGGCACCACTGAGCAGCTAACACATCATAGGTTATTAAAATCTTTGTTTATTTTCTCCTTCAGGAACAGGAAGACCATTAATGGAGAAAACATGTTGAAGATTCTTCATAGTTATTTGTGAATGCTTTAGTATCACACTGAGTTTTTCACGGTGGATTGTCTATAGAAAATGTATTATACCATGTATCAAAAATGGGATGTCTTGCTTCCTTATTTTAGCACACCTCTGCCTAACACATCTTATCCTTGTTCTCATCCCCGACACCTTAAGGAAAAAAAGAAATCACATTCCAAGTGCTAACACAAATTTCTACAAAGCAGATTGCAGACAAAGACTTTAATTGCAACAGCTCTAAAAGATGCAAACACATGAAGCACACGGGACCGTCCACAGTCTCTGCTTAAAGTGATTGATAGCAAAACCTCATCGGGCGCTAATGAGACCTGTGATCCCTGCAGAGACAGCGTGTGCTCCCTAATTAGGAGGGAAAAGTGCTCTTCACTGCTCCATTATGACATTTTTAGCAGGGAGAAAAATGGAACATTGTTCATATTACACTCAAAATTATCTACTTAAATGTGTCCTGTAGATTCCTCTGGCAGAGACAAATTTCTGTATTCTCCAGATTCCCGTCAATATATATGCATGTATAAATAGCAAATTAAGGAAAGTCTTATCTATGGATGATCCACTGTTTCCTTATTTGCTGCAAATAAAGCCATATCATTTGCTCATTTTTTTCCCTATTTCTTAGAGAGCAAAATATGGCCTTGTTTGTCTTTTTTATTCAGATTTTGTAGAGTAGACATTCCAATTTAAATGATTTGCTTAAATCAACTTTCAACCTAAATTCTTACCAGTCTGTTCTCTTTGGATTTGAGGGTGCTGCTCGTTTTTCTCTGAGTCTTGAAGTTAGAAAAGAAAAATACTCAATTTGGCATTTTTTTTTCCTCATTCAGCGATGATCTGCAGAATATTTAGACTTGGTGATGAAATGGATTTTATCCTTATTTTACAGAGAAAAACAAGACTTAGGATGTTGAGAGTCCTGCCCAGTGCCTCCTGGTGACTAGTACTCTGGATGAATAAAAAGAAGCTTGAATATAAATGTGTTGATTATGACAATGAAGGAATCAGGAGTTTTTCCTTTCTTGCATCAGATATTCCATTTGCACACACATGTGGATAGAGTAGATGAGTATTATAGATTCATACCTTGCTTTTGCAGCTGGAGAATGCTGTATGTAAATAGGACTGCGTATGTGCAGTCTATTCCCAATCGTCTAGGAGCTGACTGAATTTTCTGTGTTTAGGCTTCTCCTCTAGTCATTTCATCAGATATAGGACTCCATCAGGCAACTGCTTCATCTGCAAATACCTCTTCATTTACAATCCCCTGCTAATCTCTGTTGGACATACACAGTGAAATAATGAGGTGTCAGTTGTCTGCTCCAAAATTACCTCCTGAATATTTTTGCCTCTGTTGGGCACCGGTGTCAAACGTATTAGTGTGTCAGACGGTGTTTTAAGTGAAAATTTCAAGAATACGATGAAAAAGAGGTTTTTGTGCTGAGAGTCATTTTCTTCATACCAAAAGCAGGTCGGTTTCTTGCCTGATTCATTCCCATCATGCTACAGCATCAAGGCGTTTAATGTGTGTTATAAAAAGGAATGTATAGGAATTAGGGAGAGACAACTGAAAGGAAGCATTAGTGAACTTTGTGTGTAAGTGAATGGATGAGCCAGCAGCTTAGAATAGGAAAAGTGTCACGTTGGGTTAGCCTGAGTTACTCTCCAAAGTGAAAGTGCACCCAGGGCATTTCTTTCCACGGGAGATTTGCTTCTGACTGTAATGTCATAAATTGTGCTTCTACAACCCTGCAGTTTATAATCAAGTGCATGAAGCTGAATTTCTTAGTCCTTACTATATGTGACTTATGGGGTAAAATACATAATATTTTACCAGTAACATATAATATTTATATATTCTGAGTAATATATAATATAGTATATTTGTATATTCTGAGTAATACATGATATTTGCTTATGTGAAGTTTATGGCCCAGTGAGGTTTATTTTCAAAAGAGTGAACCAATAAACTTACAATCAAGAGAAACCTGTAAAAGGTGCTAATTGAGCACTAAGTGTGGAATTGTTAGATAACAAAGACCTGTTTTTTGGAAGTCCATTAAGCTGAGGTCTTAGTCTGGCAACAACAACAAAAAAAGGATGTGACATATCAGAGAGCCAGTAGATCAACACAGTAATTATTGTAACTGTCTTGGGTTGGGTTTCTAAGAAGCAGAGCCTGGGCAGGCTGATTTATTGAGAGTGCCCTTGGAAGAAACCTGGAAGGTAGATGAGGGAAGCAGGAAGGGTCAGGGGAAGAAGCCAGGTAAACATGTGGTCTTCCTGCAGAGACCTCTGGGGCATGATTGACACCACTGAGTTATCATGCTTTGGGGTGGGTCAGACTTGTGTATCCCATACCAGTCAAAATTGGCTGCAGGATATAGCATTTCTTGGTGAGTTGGCTCCTGTCCCCTGAAGGCAGTTTTCTGGAGAGGCATAGCTGTGAGCTATTTGCAGCTCACCGTGACAGCCACTCGGGAATGGATGGATGCATGGACCTGGTACAACAATGACTAAGGTTGCACGCTTAATGTTTAAGGGCCCAGCACTCTGACAGATGTTTTACATATATAAATTGTATTAATTATATGAGGGAGTTAGCAATATTTCTCCATTTGAAATTAAATAAAACTAAAGCACAAACTAAGTGAACAGATCAAGATGACACATCAGAGAAGTGGCAGAGCCACGATTTGGACACATTCAGTCTAATTTGTTTTTTTAAAAATAGACAAGTAAACAACAAAATTGGCCGTGATTTATTTCTCATTTCTCCATAGAAAAAAAATTGTCTAGGTGGTGATTAAATTGCCACTAGTCTATGGAAACTGAAATTTGTACCTTTTAGGAAAACATTTTCCCATATCTCAGTTGCAGTAGCAGCTCCTACGTGTCAACTCCTTTCCCATTTTGGGGATGGGGACGACCACATTGTTCACCCTTCCTGATGTCTGCTTCTCTCTCCAGGCTGGCCGTGCTTCCCCTCACTCCCAGTGTTCCGTGTTTGTTTTGTGAGTGCACCACGCTCCCTTCTGCCACAGGATCTTTGCACACGCCGGTCCCTCTAGCTGAAATGTGATTCATGCTAACACCTCCTCACCCTCAACTATGTACTTAGTTACCTCTTCATGATCCTCCTGATCTTATTGATCAGACTTCATTCATTCCATTTCCTATCTTGTTGTCTAGGCCAGGGGTTTTTGTTATAGATTCTCATTTAACTACATCTTTCTCCTTCAGAGGACTTTCCCAGTGGCTCAGGTGGTAAAGAATCTGCCTACAATGAGAGAAACCTGGGTTCAGTCCCTGGGTGGGGCGCATCCCCTGGAGAAGGGAGTGCTACCCACTTCAGTATTCTTGCCTGGAGAATTCCATGGATGGAGGACCCTAGTGAGCTACGTCCATGGTGTTGCAAAGAGTTGGACATGATTGAGTGGCTAGCAATCTCTCCTTCAGAGTTCCTATCTCATTTCGTGTTTATGTATACTTTGGTGGGATTGTTTAATTAATGCCTGTCTCCTCTTCTGCAGGATTCCCAGGTGACTCAGTGGTAAAGAATCTGCCTGCCAATGCAGGAGATGTAAGAGACACAGGTTTGATACCTGGGTTGGGAAGATCCCCTGGAAGAGGAAATGGCTATCCAGAATACTTTTTTGGGAAAATTGCATGGACAGAGGAGCCTGGCGGTTATAGTCTGTGGAGTCACAAATAGTAGGACATGACTGAATGACCAAGCAAGCACACACACTGCTCTTTTGGACTGTAGATTCCGTGATGACTGGAATTGTGTTTGCTTCACCCACTACTGTACCCAGTACAGTGCTGATATATTGTTGATATTCAATAGGTGCATACATGCTCAGTTGCTTAGTTGTGTCCAACTCTGTGACCCCGTGGCTCCTCTGTCCATGGAATTTTTCAGGCAAGAATACTGGAGTGGGTTGCCATTTTGTTCTCTAGGGGATCGTCTTGACCCAGGGATAGAACCTGTATCTCCTGGATTGGCAAGTGGATTCTTTACCACTGAGCCACCTGGGAAGTCCATTCAATAGATACCTATTAATAAATGAATAAACTAGGAAAAGAATGCCAACTGTCTGGTCCTCTGTTTCTTCCTACAGAGAAGAGGCAGGCTTGCCTCTCTGATTCAGTTGCATTTGCGCTCTGAATTTTGGTTCACTTCAAGGACCCATGTCTATCCAGCAGACATGTCTTGCTCCAGGTTTGGAGTCCTTTGAACTGATCCAGCTAGTGCCAAGTAAGTTCTGAGCTGCTCTGGAGACACCTATCCCTCACCCTTTATCAATAGCACCATTCAATTTTGAATTAAACACATTTGGAGAATGCAGGTTATCACCATGTTCTGTTACTGTAAGACTCCTGTGTGCACGAATTTAGCTTCACAAACTCTTGTATGTTTCAAGGTCACTCTTTGATGATATCCAGATCCACTAAAAGCACACTCATTTTAGGAGTATGAATATTTACACTGATGTTTTAGTAAAATACTTTAAAATAAAAAAGACAGATGTCTTAAGGCTTTTTAATAATGCATCCCAATTATCTGTGAATAATTTGTTCTGTTGATGTGTCTTTTTATTAGCAACAAGCTTAAGAGAAATCTAAAGATAGGATTTTTTAATGGGTGACTTTCTTCAGCAGTTGAAAAAGTAAGCAAAATATGTCTGTACCTGTTTTTCAATTACAGTCTCAAATTGATTTTTCTGTTATAGACACAAGTTTCAAAGTAGAAAAGTTGAGATGGATAATAGCTCATTACTCTACATTTTTCATGTTATTTTGCTGGTATAAAGATGGTGCATCTTATTGATTTGAAATAGTGTTGGGGGTTATTACAAAAAGGAATTGACTCTGTATGTTCATTAGCTTATCCATTCCCTTTTTTCAAGAAATATTTACTATACATCAAATAAAATTTGTTATTATCTATTACTTAATAAGTTGAAAGCTGTGTTCGAATTGCATCCAGATTTTGTTGATGGAAACACTTACTACAGTTCTTAGCAAAGGGTTCATTACTCTTTGAACTTAGTAGCCCAACAGGTCATTTGCATATCTGTCCTGAGCAACTTAACATTGAAAGGGACCAGCTCTGGTAGGAACACCGCAGCTGCTAAAGTGCAAAAGAAAACTCAGTGTAACAGTGGGATAAAAAGTAAAGCAGTTGAGGAGCTACGCATAAGGTACTGCTATGTATGGGAATTTAAATATATAAGACCGAATGTACCATATCTGCTATTTATCCTATTTGATAATTCTTCTCTGAGCTCCCCAAGATATTCCAAAATTCTCACATTTTTATATTTTAATAGATTATCTTTATACCTTCAGTTTCCACATCAATCTAAAGAGAAAAAAAATATCCAAACTTGGAAACTTTGAATTGATCGCTCTCATGGTGCATCATACGTTTCACAGTGACCCAGTGTTAGAACCTCCCAAATTCCCTTCATGACAAGTAAGGTAACCATATCATTTGTTAGTCAAATTGGAATAATTTTGAGAAGGCTGATGTTCTGAAAAATTATGCCAGGGCCAAAAACTGGGATCATTTCAAGTAAATTTGGTGTATGATCAATCACCCTAAGGATGAATAAATTCAGATCTTTAGTCAGTTGTCCACTTGTCCTTTGTATAACAAATTAAAATTTCCCTCCCCAGTCAGTCTTCCTGTAGCCTCTTCCTATACTTTTAGGACAGTTTGAGGTAGAAAGAGATACCGTGTGACCTGCTCTTCAATATTTTGAGGATGGGATTTCTCACATTATCAAGGTGGATGAGGTGTGTGTGTGTGTGTGTGTGTGTGTGTGTTTAATATGCTATCTAGGTTGGTCATAGCTTTTCTTCCAAGGAGGAAGTGTCTTTTATTTATTTATTTATTTTTAACTTATCACATTTTTATTAATGACTTCACATTTTTTAAAATTTTATTTTATTTTTAAACTTTACATAATTGTATTAGTTTTGCCAAATATCAAAATGAATCCGCCACAGGTATACATGTGTTCCCCATCCTGAACCCTCCTCCCTCCTCCCTCCCCATACCATCCCTCTGTGTTTATCTGTGCATGAACATATGCACAAGTGTACAGGAATATGATCATCTAGTTTGACATTGTCCCCACCCATAAGTTTTAAAATATTTCATAGAAAAGTAAAGCCAACAGAAATAAAGTGATTAAAAAAGAATCAGTTTACCTAAATGTTGATTTGTCTAATAACTGGAAGGGTAAAAACTAGAATTAATTAAGTGTAAAATAAAGACAAATCTTTTTTTTAGGAGATTTTTATTAGGGATATAGGCTTATAGTTAAATTATAATAATTAATGTCAAATCAAGAAAGATGACATTATGAATTAGACCCTAAAGAAAGATGCCATTACAAATTAGACCCCAACATTTCTTGAATGCAATAATTATGTTTTGCTCCATTGCCTTATGTTGTTTTAAAGTTCTATTTATTTTCTCTCTCTCAGTGTCTTCCCTGACTTTAAAACACCTTATGTGGAATTCAGCCCAGTACTGAATGATGCACAAAAAAAAAAAAAAAAAAACAACACTTCAGTGACTTCTAACAGATTAAGCTTTGGACAATAGTTTCTAAGCAGAAAGCATGACCCTGTATCTGAAAGGGTAAAGCAAATGGCTGTGAATAATGTGAGTGAATGCAGGAGGAGAGCAGAGAGGCAAAAAAAAGTTTCCAGGCTTATTTCTGGTTCAGTTCCACGACTATCTTTTTATATATTTGCCGTGAATACAAGATTTTATCACTGGCTAGCCTAAAGTGCCACAAAGTTCTGACTTTCATGTTCTTTCTTCCCATGGAGTATTTCATTGCATTCCTCTCTTCCCTGGGATAATAAAATTCTTTATTTCCTAATTGCTCAATGGAGGATCCACATGGCTAGGGTAATAAGGAGCTGGCATAAAGCCTCTGTTTCTGAGAGGCTCTGTGGATTCAGAGAAGTCACAAGGTTTGCTAAAGTGAATTCCTTTTTGCTTGCAATTGGTCCCCCAGGTAATGTAGACCAAAGAAGAAAGAGGGGACTTCAGGCATTAATGGGAAGACCTGATCTGGAGAGAACTTTGCTCAAGCAAGGGCTTGTCAGTCACAGAGCTTTTAAAAAATGCATCTCAAAGTTCATACATTTTAGCTACTGAAATAACTTGACATGAGCTGGTTGTATAACATAAAATCCCCTTTCATTGACTCTAAGTGAAACTATTCACATTAGAGATTCAGCTGAAAACCTGTCTAGTGTTTGAGGGATTATTTCTACAAATCCAAGATAGATGGTGTGAATACTAATTGTTTGACTAATGGGAGGTAAAGCTGAATGACAATGAAGGTCGCTGTTGATATCCAGAGAGCAGCACTCAACATAGTTTGGGGCTGGTGGCTCCAGTCCTTGGTTCAGGGTTGGCATTTTGAAGATCATTTTTCCCTGAGATGTGAGTGATGGACTCCTTTCTCACTCTCTCTTTGCTTTTTATTTATTTATTACAAGTGATTTTTATTGCAGCATAGTTCCTTTACAATGTTGTGTTAGTTTCTATGTCAGTTAAGTGAATCAGTGATTCGTATATAGACACCCCCTCTTTTTTTGGATTTCCTTTCAAGTTAAATCACCACAGAGCTCTGAGTAGAGGGAACAGACTCCCTTCTTTTGATTCCTCCCCACAATGTAAACCATGAAATACTCTTTAGGGCATAGCTGCAATATTTATCCTCAATCATATTACTATTATTTTTAAAATTGAGGGATATTTTATTGGAAAAGCACCAGGCTCCCTGAATTCGTTATGTGCAGAGGAGTTAAAAGATCAAGGCTAATTATCAAGTTAGTATTCTGTTGTGCATTTTAAGGATTATCATAATGTTATACTGAAATGCTAAGGAGGAGCTTAGATACATTGCCTTTACTGGTATTATTTTCATCTCCAGAAAACAGGTAACAGGAAAACATGGTCTTTGGAGTTTTGATGTTGATAAATTTTTAAAGTTAAGAAAAGTGGATCAGTACTTTAGGTAAAGGGTTGTCTCACATAGTGTTGTATTGCACATCCACTAACACATTTTTCAGTAACACTGTGATTTTTTTAAACCATAATTTACCATACTAGATTATTAGACATGTTTTTATCTATGACTCTATTCCCAGAACTGGCTCAATTATTTATCTACTTACTTTAAATGGGTGTCTATACTGCAGTAACAGAAGCATGGGCTTTGAACAAGAGAGAGACTAGTTGTTCTTATTCCCTTTCTCTGGCATGTGCTCTCAGTGACCCTCTACTTTTTATGGGCTAAAACACATGTCACAAGAAAAATGACAACAACAACAAAAAAGACAGTGGGAATATTCAGTTGGATGAACAGAAGACTTAGAAGGAATGTGTAAATTGTCCTCAAATATTTTCAAACTTCTTGGACTTATTGAATGGATGTATAGAGGGATAAACGAGTGAATGAATGAATGAATGAGGTACTAAGTGGAAGGCTCAGGGAAGCAGTGTACAGTGACTAGAATGACACGCATGTTCTTCACCCTCAGAAAGCTCACCTTCGCAGACGAAGAGGAAATTACTCTCTGGAGCAGTAATTAAAAGGTGAATAAATTGATTCTGAATAGCTCCATAGGGTAGAACCAAAGCAAGTGTCAGTGTTTATCAAAAGTTTTTTTTTTTTTTATGTACTATATATCAAATAGTTTCCAAAGTCTAATTATAAACTTAATTAAATTTAACATGTGTTTATTGAAGACCTATTATGTGCAATCTATGCAGAGCAACATGGAGCATGCATCCAGGTGGTCATATTAGAAGGAGTTAGCATACAGGAGACAAAATGCTATTAGGCACTTGTAATCCAGAAAGTAGTTAGAATCCACGTTTGCAAATGAATTTAGAAATATCTCAGTGTGGCAAAGTCCAGGTATTAGGCCAGAATATGCAATTCATTCAGCTCAGTTCAGTTCAGTCACACAGTGTGTCCAACACTTTGAAACACCACAGACTGTAGCACGCCAGGCCTACCTGTCCATCACCAACCCCTGGAGCTTGCTCAAACTCATGGCCATTGAGTTGGTGATGCCATCCAGCCATCTCATCCTCTGTCGTCCCCTTCTCCTCCTGCCCCCAATCTTTCACAGCATCAGGGTCTTTTCCAATGAGTCAACACTTCGCATCAGGTGGCCAAAGTACTGGAGTTTCAGCTTCAACATCAGTCCTTCCAATGAGCACCTAGGACTGATCTTTAGGATGGACTGGTTGGATCTCCTTGCAGTCCAAGGGACTCTCAAGAGTCTTCTCCAACACCACAGTTCAAAAGCATCAATTCTTCGGCACTCAGCTTTCTTTATAGTCCAACTCTCACATCCATACATGACTACTGGAAAAACCATAGCTTTGACTAGACGGACCTTTGTTGGTAAAGTAATGTTTCTGCTTTTTAATATGCTATCGAGGTTGGTCATAGCTTTACTTCCAAGAAGCAAGCGTCTTTTAATTTCTTAGCTGCAGTCACCATCTGCAGTGATTTTGGAACCCAGGAAAATAGTCTCTCACTGTTTCCATTGTTTCCCCGTCTTTGCCATGAAGTGATGGGACCGGATGCCATGATCTTAGTTTTTTCAATGTTGAGCTTTAAGCCAACTCTTTCACTCTCCTCTTTCACTTTCATCAAAAGGCTCTTTAGTTCCTCTTCACTTTCTGCCATAAGGGTGCTGTCATCTGCATGTCTGAGTTTATGGATATTTCTCCCAGTAATCTTGATTCCAGCTTGTGCTTAATACAGCCCAGCATTTCACATGATGTACTCTGCTTATAAGTTAAATAAGTAGGATGACAATATACATTCATTCAACTAGAATAAGTTAGATATTTTTTTCTTATCTAGTTTGTGATAATTTTGATTTATGCACATCCTCTTTACTATACATTAACTTTTCTGTTTTTTAAATTATTTAAATTGAAGGATAATTCCTTCATAATATTGTGATGGTTTTTGCCATTTACCAACATGGATTGGCTAAATATATACATGTGTCCCCCTATCCTGAACCTCTTCACACCTCCCTCCCACCCCATCCCTCTGGGTTGTCCCAGAGCACTGGCTTTGGGTGCCCTACTTCAAGCATCAAACTTGCACTGGTCATCTATTTCACATATGGTAATGTACATGTTTCAGTGCTATTCTCTCAAATCATCCCACTCTCTCCTTCTCCCACTGAGTACAAAAGTCTGTTCTTTACATCTGTGTCTCCTCTGCGGCCCTGCATGTAGGATCACTGGTACCATCTTTCTAAGTTCCATATATGTATGTGCTAACATGCAGTATTTGTCTTTTTCTTCCTGACATTTTCCTCTGTGTAATAGGCTCCAGATTGATCCACCTCATTAGAACTGACTCAAATCACTCCTTTCTATAACTGAGTAATTAGGTGCCACAGCTTCCTTATCCATTCATCTGCTGATGGACATCTAGTTTGCTTCCATCTCCTAGCTATTGTAAACAGTGCTGCAATGAACATTGGGGTTCATGTGTCTCTTTCAATTCTGGTTTCCTCTGGGTGTATGCCCCAGCAGTGAGGTTGCTGAGTCCTAGGGCAGTTCTATTCCCAGTTCTATTCCTACACTGTTCTCCATAGTGGCTGTGCTAGTTTGCATTCCCACCAACAGTATCAGAGGGTTCCCTTTTCTCCACAACCTCTCCAGCATTTATTGTTTGTGGACTTTTTGATGGTGCTTTTCTGAGCAGCATGAGATGATACCTCATTGTAGCTTTGATTCGCATTTCTGTAATAATGAATGACGCTGAGCATCTTTTCATGTTTTTATTAGCTATCTGTATATCTTCTTTGGAGAACTGTCTGTTAGGTCTTTTGCCCGCTTTTTGATTGGGTTGTTTGTTTTATATACATTAACTTTTAATGAGAGTAAAGGGCTTTGTGAGATGTAAACTGCTGTTTATTTTTAACCAAAGAAAGAGGAAACACATGTCATATATATGTGTGTTTATATATATGTGTGTGTATGCTGTTTGTCTTATTCCTTTCTTCTTATTCATTTCTTTAAGGACATATAAAAACAAGTCTTTTTCTTCTACTTCTTCAAAGAATCAAACATGTTATTAGATTTTTTATGAATGGTTTATTTTCTTTTTTATTTAAATAGAGAAATCCATAGTTCAGGAGTTAGGTATGAGATCAACATTTGTAATAATTTTGTAACTAGTCTTTCAAACCCAAACTATATATATCCTGTTTTCCCAATTCCCCTTACATCCTTTATACAGATTTTCTACAATGAATTTACTGTCCAACATTGAGAGCCATCCTTGAAAATGTCTTTTCATAGAGATTCTGGAAAAATACTGTTATGCAGTAATGAAACTTAATGACCTGTTCTGTGAGCCTTGACCTTGATTCCTTTGAGAAGTTACAGATGAAGTAGATGTCCAAAGGAAAATGCCAGAATTAGAATGGCTATTGAAATTATTGGCTAGAAGCCATCAGTATTTAAGAGTTGATAATACTATCTTTAGCAGGGAGGTAAACTGTCCATCTTACTCACAGATAGAAACTCATTCTCTGACAATGTTGGTCTTTTGATGGAGGGTATCATCAAGGATGTTACTTGGTTCTTCTGGTTCTACATGCCGTTCAGTTCAGTTCAATCTCTCAGTCGTTTCCAACTCTTTGCGACCCCATGGACTGCAGCACACCAGGCCTCCATGTCCGTCACCAACTCCTGGAGTTTACTCAAACTCATGTCCATTGAGTCGGTGATGCCATCCAACCACCTCATCCTCTGTCGTCCCCTTCTTCTCTCGCCTTCAATCTTTCCCAGCATCAGGGTCTTTTCAAATGAGTCAGCTCTTTGCATCAGGTGGCCAAAGTATTGGAGTTTCAGCTTCAACATTAGTCTTTCCAATGAATATTCAAGAGTGATTTCCTTTAGGATAGACTTGTTAGATCTCCTTGCAGTCCAAGGGACTCTCAAAGTCTTCTCCAATACCACAGTTCAAAAGCATCAATTCTTCTGCGCTCAGCTTTCTTTATAGTCCAACTCTCACATTCATGCATGACCACTGGAAAAACCATAGCCTTAACTAGATGGACCTTTGTTGGCAAAGTAATGTCTCTGCTTTTTAATATGCTGTCTATGTTGGTCATAACTTTTCTTCCAAGGAGTAGGAGTCTTTTAATTTCATGGCTGCAGTCACCATCTGCAGTGATTTTGGAGCCCCCAAAAATAAAGTCTGCCACTGTTTCCCCATCTATTTGCCATGAAGTGATGGGACCAGATGTCATAATCTTTGTTTTCTGAATGTTGAGTTTTAAGCCAACTTTTTCACTCTCCTTTTGCAGTTCATTAGCATGTAAACATCCGCTGGATCATGGAAAAAGCATGAGAGTTCAAGAAAAACATCTATTTCTGCTTTATTGACTATGCCAAAGCCTTGGACTGTGTGGATCACAATCAACTGTGGAAAATTCTGAAAGAGATGGGAATACCAGAACACCTGATCTGCCTCTTGAGAAATTTGTATGCAGGTCAGGAAGCAACAGTTAGAACTGGACATGGAACAACAGACTGGTTCCAAATAGGAAAAGGAGTTCGTCAAGGCTGTATATTGTCACCTTGTTTATTTAACTTATATGCAGAGTACATCATGAGAAACGCTGGACTGGAAGAAACACAGCTGGAATCAAGATTGCTGGGAGAAATATCAATAACCTCAGATATGCAGATGACATCAACCTTATGGCAGAAAGTGAAGAGGAACTCAAAAGCCTCTTAATGCAAGTGAAAGAGGATAGTGAAAAAGTTGGCTTTTGTACTGTGGTGTTGGAGAAGACTCTTGAGAGTCCCTTGGACTGCAGGGAGATCCAACCAGTCCATTCTGAAGGAGATCAGCCCTGGGATTTCTTTGGAAGGAATGATGCTAAAGCTGAAACTGCAGTACTTTGGCCACCTGATGCGAAAAGTTGACTCATTGGAAAATACCCTGATGCTGTGAGGGATTGGGGGCAGGAGGAGAGGGTGACAACAGAGGATGAGATGGCTGGATGGCATCACTGACTCGATGGACGTGAGTCTGAGTGAACTCAGGGAGTTGGTGATGGACAGGGAGGCCTGGCGTGCTGCGATTCATGGGGTCGCAAGGAGTCGGACACGACTGAGCAACTGATCTGATCTGATCTGATCTGAGCATGTAAATGGTTCCTCCATTTACTGATTTGAAACTGAGTGGAGGTCAACTCATACCATAACTACTTCGCTTTTTATAATACAATTACAATTTCTGTAAAATAAGAAAGGTTTAATGAAATGAAATTTGTTTAATAGCAGAATAACACATGGGGAAGGTGAATATCTGTTTTTAACATTCAATAATTTTATTACAATGAAACGAATTCAAAATGCTAAGGGGTGAACATTCCAGTTCAGTAACACATGGATAATACTGAAATCCCTCAAAGTATGAAAACATTAAGTTGAACTTGATGTAGACAAATAAGGTAACAGAGAGAAATGATTGAGTTTTGTCTGTGAAATAGCATTCATTTAGATCATGACTCTGTTATTTGTAGGTTGTCTGAAGTTCGGAAAAATCTAATCTGTCTATTGTTTCTCACTGCATATTAGGAATAAATAATAGAATCTATCACATCATCATTTTGAGAGTTAATGTAAAGTGTTTAGAATAGCTCCTAGTAGGTAGTGGTGTGCTGAGAAATGTTAACAACTGGCTCTGCAAAAAGAAGTTCTGATGTAGTGTTTGCCAATTTCTATAATGTAAATATTTCCATCATGGAGTAAATGCCCTCAAGATGACATCACTAGATGCTCAGTTGGAAAGAGACATGCACAATTGGTGTTCACTCACCTATGTGACCCAGCTCCAGCATGCTACAGATAGTAAGCATTAAATAAATCTTAATTGTTGTTGTTTACATATTAAAATAATGAAAGACACTTAAGAACTTTTAGCTCATGAATCAGATGTGCCATGTATTGTGATCATCTAGTTTGATGGCCTATTTAGCTTATGATTTATGACATAAAAGTCTAATACGCAATATACATTTGCTTTCGTTTCCGTGGTGGAATTAAGTTCTGCATTTTATATTTATCAGTTTGCAAAACACTCTTTAATTTACATTATGGTTGTACATTACATTTGCCTTTCCCAGGTTCATTGTGTTTACATTTTTTATTGTGATGTTGTTTCCCTACAGAGTTTGACTTTTTATTTATGTTCTCATTGTCAGGCATAATGAATTGTGAAAAGGAAAAAAGAAAAAGGTAAATTAAAGGAGCAACTTGTTAAGGTAATGCCTTCCAGATGAGGCAGCAACTGCTCACTTACTGAGGTTGTTAAGTTATCGATAGGCTTCCCATGTTGACTCTCTTTGCAAGCGTCTCTCTACCCATCTTCGGAGAAGGCAATGGCACCCCACTCCAGTACTCTTGCCTGGAAAATCCCATGGACGGAGGAACCTGGTGGGCTGCAGTCCATGGGGTCGCTAGAGTCGGACACGACTGAGCGACTTCACTTTCACTTTTCACTTTCATGCATTGGAGAAGGAAATGGCAACCCACTCCAGTGTTCTTGCCTGGAGAATCCCAGGGACGGGGGAGCCTGGTGGGCTGCCATCTATGGGGACGCACAGAGTCAGACACGACCGAAGCGACTTGGCAGCAGCAGCAGCAGCAGCAGCAGCAGCAGCAGCTCTACCTATCTTAGGCAACACACGGTTCAGGCCTTCTTCCTCCTAGGATGACCTTTTAAGAGTGCATTATCAGGATGTGTGACAAGTAATAGAGAAGGAGGCCAAAAGCCTTGTCTTGCAGAGTGGCAGTAATCGTTTTAAGCCTAAAAATCCACCCCAATTATTATATTTGGCTGAATAGGTATTTACATAAAGAGGGTTCAAAATGTGCATAGAAAAAAAAATAGCTTAGATGTTGACAAGAAATTATGGTGAGATTTAAAAACTTATTATATAAATTAATAACAAGGCCCCTCGTGCTAGAACAGTACCAATTTTTCTTCAGAACAGTTAGAACAAATAATTTATCTCGACATTAAAATTGTCACTATAAAAGTATATATAACTAACACTTCTTCAGAATTTAGATATACACAGCTGGCTATGATGTTATTATATTGGCTTGCCTCATAGCTGGAACCAGGAGCTGTATATCATTCTGGTTGACCTTTAGAAATTTGTAGTACACTTAAGTAAAAAGAGCTTCATTAGTATATTTTGGAGGATGGTTTTGAAGAGTTTTGGAGAAGGAGACCACTTTGCTTTCAAGAGTCACTTGCAATTAATCCTCAGAAGCCTAGAGAGGGTTGCTTTGGAGATGTCTTTACACAGCTAGAGTGGCAGAGGCCACGTTTTACTTTTCAGATGTTGCTAATAGTATTAGTAGCAGTTTTGGAGACTATGTGCAATGTGTGTGTGTGCTCAGTTGTTCAGTTGTGTCTGACTCTTTGCAAACCAATGGACTGTAACCTGACAGGCTCCTCTGTCCATGGAATATTCCAGGCAAGAATTCTGGATTGGTTTGCCATTTCCTACTCCAGGGGAACTTGCTGATCCAGGGATCAAAAACACTAGCCAAAATTACTCATCCCTGAGACAATCCTCTCAGGTAGATTATTTTTATTTCAAATTTATAAGGGAGAAGATTGAGGTTAAATAGGTTTGTTAATTTGCCAAAGGTTATGGTTACCAATGAAGAAACCTACTTTTCAAAATTTTATCTACGCTTCCACAGCCCCCTTCCTTTCTCTATATCACACTGCCTCTAATAAGACATTGAAAATCGAGACTTCTGTTAGATCTTATTTTTCCATATTTTTATGTTGTGAATTTTTCTTCTCAAAAAATTGTATTAGCTTATTTAGGAAGCAATGTCCATTATTCATATTTTGCCCTTGTTCTCTATCACTGTACCTAAAAAGATTCTCTTGAAGATTGAAAATGACATATTTGGAGTCATAAAGAGAGAAAAGATACACATTTAGAAGTATGAAATACGTAAAAATGCCTATATTAGAGAGGCACTCAAAGCCTAACTCTGCTACTCTGATATTCCATGAAAGAGCAATTGCTTTCCATGGACACTTGGATTCCAAAAAACACAAAGGAAAGATATTTCACTTTATTCAAATTAGTTATAAATTTAAGGGTATATAAAAAAAATCTACAGGCACACCTCATTATGTTGCACTTTACTTTATTTTGCTTCAAAGGTACCAGTTTTTTTTGTCCCAAATTGATTTCTGGCAACCCTGAGTTGAGCACGTCTCTTGGCACCATTTTTTCCCCAAAGCGTTTGTTCATTTTATGTCTCTGTGTTACATTTTGATAATTCTCACAATATTTCAAATGTTTTCATTATTATTATATTTGTTATAGTTATCTATGATCATGAATCTTTCATGTTAATAATTCAAAAAGATTAAGACTTGCTGAAGGCTCAGAGAGTGGTTAGCATTTTTTTAGCAATAAAATATTTTTAAAGTATGTACATTTTTTTTTAGGCAGTGTTATTACACATTTAATAGACTATACTAGAGTGTAAATATAACTTTTATATGCACTGGGAAGCCAAACAACTCAGGTGACTCCCTTTATTGCAGTGGTCAGAACAGAACCTGCAGTATCTCTGAGGTGTGCTTGTAGTTGGTAAGTGTTGGGGCTGTTTTCAGGATTGTCTGAATATTATTTGGAAAAACAAAATATCTTGAAAAGCAATCAGTCACTAATAAGAATCAGCTTTAAAAGAGGAAAGCTGATTCTTTTTTAAAAATTTATTTATTTATTATTTTTTTCTGCACAAATATTCATTGGTTTTATTTTTTAATATAAATTTATTTTAATTGGAGGCTAATTACTTTACAATAATTGAAGGATATTTGCTTTACAGAATTTTGTTGTTTTCTGTTAAACCTCATGAATCAGCCACAGGTATACATATATCCCCTCCCTCTTGAACCTCCCTCCCTTCTCCCTCCCCATCCCACCCCTCTAGGTTGATTCAGAGACCCTGTTTGTGTTTCCTGAGACATACAGCAAATTCACCTTGGTTATCTATTTTACATATGGTAATGTAGGTTTCCATATTACTCTCTCCATACATCTCACTCTCTCCTCCCCTCTCCCCGTGTCCAAAAATTGATTCTTTTTTTTATTTTGGAAAAAGATAACTGAACTTATATTGCTACAGCACACAATGATTCTATTGTGTACTTCTGGGGACAGAAGCTCAAACTGCAGACCCAAGGTAGCTACCATTTTTCATAGACTCTGAGAAAGTAAAGCAGACACAGAATACTTGACACACCTTGATTATTTAGCTTTTATTTTTTTCTGTTGTTAAAAATTGATGGTTCATATCTTTTCCAGAACTGTTTTAAATGTAAACAGGAAAAGCTAGTGTAGTCTGAAGTCAGGAAGCTGATTCCTGTAGTTTCATTTTCTTTGCTCAAGATCAATTTGGCTATTTGATGTCTTTTGTGTTTCTATACAAATTTTAAGTCTTTGTCCTTGTATGGTGAAAAATGCTGTTGGTAATTTGATGAAGATTGCATTGAATCTGTGAATTGCCTTGGGTATTGATGGTTGATTCTCCCAATCCTAACACATGCTATATCTTTCCAACCTGTTTATGTTACTTTCAGTTTCTTTCATCAGCATTTTATAGTTTTCAGAGTACAAGTCTTTTCCTTCTTAGGTAGGCTTATTCCAAGTATTTTATTCTTTTTGATGCAATAACAAATGCGACTGTTCCTTAACTTCTCTTTCTGATTTTTTGCTGTTAGTGTGTAGAAATGCAAGAGATTTCTATTTATTAATTTTTTAATATAAAAATCCATTGATAAGCTCTAGTATTTTTAGGGTAGCATCTTTAGGACTTTCTATGTATTGCTATACCTGCCATCTACAAGTCTGTGATGGCCTATGTTGTATAATCAACCACGAGCAAGTGAATTTCCTCCATGGAGGTCAGCAAGATAGGAGGGTGAACAGAAAATCCTGAGAAGGGTATCCAGAAGAAATAAGCAAGCAAATATCTTAGCAAGACTGTTCAGAGCTGTCAGGAACCAATGGGGAAATGAGTGGTGGCATAGGTGTTAGCATTAAGCAAACATCAAAAGGCCACTTGACACTGACACCTCTTTCATTGGTTATCTTCAGATGATTATTTAAACTGTTCAGTGCTCTGCTGCCTAGAAGTACCTTTTTTAAGTCTATGATATAGTTCTCTATAGTTCCCTAAGTCTGACTTTAGGAAGTAAATTCAAAACATTTTTGCATGAGATAGGACAGGCTATGTATAGTGAGTACTTTGAAGATGAAAATGGAGAACAGATCACTAGGGATTTTTCTTGTTTTGATGAGCCATGCCAACCTTGTGCTTGAGAGAAAGGGTTTGTCAGCTTCTATACAAAAGTCCCTGGCAGCAATACTTCCCTTGAGATATAGCTTTAAATACTCTTCTTAAAAGCAGTGATTTTTATCAAAGACCAGCAGTTTAAAAATTCATATGATCTTGGACCCTTTTAAAAAAAATGCTTTTTTCAAACCCAAAATATTTAACTAAAAATTTCCTTGCAAATTAACAAGGACTCTGATAGCAGGCTCAATGAATATATCTTCAGATTTCCTTTTACTTCTTCTTTAAAAATATATCTTATTCTCCTTACTTGCTAATGGTTATCTCTCATGTTTAGGGCCCTGGACTAGCTAATTTGCAAGGATGAATTACAAATTTCTGAAAAGTTGGTAGGAATTTCCCGAGTTTAAATGTTAAAATTTCTATCTTTTCCTAACAACTTCAAAGTCAATTTTATTTATTTTTTTTTTAATTTTATTTTTAAAAAAAAAATCACATGCTCCCCATCCTGAACCCTCCTCCCTCCCAACCTCCCCATACCATCCCCCTGGGCCTTTCCAGCGCACCAGCCCCAAGCATCCAGCATCGTGCACTGAACCTGGACTGGCATCTCGTTTCATACATGACATTTCACATGTTTCAATGACATTCTCCCAAATCTTCCCACCCTCTCCCACAGAGTCCATAAGACTGTTCTATACATCAGTGTCTCTTTTGCTGTCTCGTACACAGGGTTATCGTTACCATCTTTCTAAATTCCATATACATGCGTTAGTATACTGTATTTATGTTTTTCCTTCTGGCTTACTTCACTCTGTATAATAGTCTCCAGTTTCATCCACCTCATTAGAACTGATTCAAATGTATTCTTTTTAATGGCTGAGTAATACTCCATTGTGTATATGTACCAAAGCTTTCTTATCCATTCATCTGCTGATGGACATCTAGGTTGCTTCCATGTCCTGGCTATTATAAACAGTGCTGCGATGAACATTGGGGTACACGTGTCTCTTTCCCTTCTGGTTTCCTCAGTGTGTATGCCCAGCAGTGGGATTGCTGGATCATAAGGCAGTTCTATTTCCAGTTTTTAAGGAATCTCACACTGTTCTCCATAGTGGCTGTACTAATTTGCATTTCCACCAACAGTGTAAGAGGGTTCCCTTTTCTCCACACCCTCTCCAGCATTTATTATTTGTAGACTTTTGGATCGCAGCCATTCTGACTGGTGTGAAATGGTACCTCATAGTGGTTTTGATTTGCATTTCTCTGATAAAGAGTGATGTTGAACATCTTTTCAAGTGTTTGTTAGCCATCTGTATGTCTTCTTTGGAGAAATGTCTATTTAGATCTTTGGCCCATTTTTTGATTGGGTCATTTATTTTCTGGAGTTGAGCTGTAGGAGTTGCTTGTATATTTTTGAGATTAGTCAATTTTAAATTTTTTGCATGCTTCTTTGTTGGGCCCATAGAATAAATATAGACTTTTAAATATTTATGTTATTGCAAAATATCAAGAAATAGATATATAGAATAAAATGTAATTCTGCATATCAAGCTAACTATTAAAGTACCAAATTTCTTGTCCAAAGATAATAGGGTTATTCGCTCTTAATTTATTTAGATAGAATTTATTAAATAAAAGTGTATCCCCAGTGGAGTCTAAAAGACCTGAGCTTAATTTAAGCCTATCCATCTAGGACTTCATTAGATAATGTCCAGTATTACTCTCAATTTATTCAATTCAAATCTTGTCTTCCCAGGAAAATAATGGGCTTCTTGAAGTTAAGAATTCGGTCGTACTTTACTGTTATACCTTTGTAACACCTAACAATGAATCTTGGATATAGAATATACTTTATAGGTGTTTGGAACTTAGTATAATTAAATCTCAAATTCCACACTGTGTATTCTGTACAGTGAGTTGTATTTTGTGTATTTTGAATATGATACATCTTCTATATTAAGAATCTGCTAGCTGTATCCCAAATCCTGGTCATCCTCATTTTTGTAAACAAAGTTTGATTGGAGCACAGGCACACCCATTTATTTGCATATTATCTGTGGCTGCTTTTGTATTCCTATGGCAGAGCTTAGTAGCTGGGACTGAAACCCTGCAGCCCAGCAAACCAAAGTCTCTGGCACTTAAAGGATTCTAAGATTGCCACCCTCCTTTCTTGATAGTACTTATCTTTGATAGAAAATGTAAGTTCTTAGGGACTGAATTATTTGATATTTTACCATCCTTATAAAGAAAGCTGAAGAATTGATGCTTTTGAACTATGGTGTTGAAGACTCTTGAGAGTCCCTTGGACTACAAGGAGATCCAACCAGTCCATCCTAAAGGAGATCAATCCTGAATATTCACTGGAAGGACTGATGTTGAAGCTGAAGCTCCAATACTTTGGACACCTGATGCGAAGAACTGACTCATTTGAAAAGACCCTGATGCTGGGAAGCATTGGGAGCGGAAGGAGAAGGGGGTGACAGAGGATGAGATGGTTGGATGGCATCACTGACTTGATAGACATCAGTTTGAGTAAACTCCAGGAGTTGGTGATGGACAGGGAAGCCTGGCATGCTGCAGTCCATGGGGTCACAGAGTCGGACACTACTGAGCGACTGAACTGAACTGAGAAGTAAATTAGATTATAATACTTCCTGATGCTGAATATTTTAACTAAGATTTTCCAGTAAGAGAAAGTATCAAAAAGATTAAAAAAAAAATGGAGGTTGTACCATTTTTCTTGCCATAGCAACTATATTTCTGATTAAAGATAGAGGATAGATACATTAAAACACATCTTAAAAATGCAATTTGGTTTCCTGCCAGTATAAACCTTCATTAAAGCCAAGATTCAGAATAAATTAAAAGGTTGAAACAGCCCACTTTGTATTAGAGAAAATACACAGCTGCCTTAAAAAAGGAATTGAATTGGCTGGTTGTCATAAACTGCTCTTTGAGGCTGCCAGTTTACCTAAAGTGTATTCATAAAATACACTTAGCATTGGTTGAAATAATGGTTTACTTAGTGATCTTAAAGATGCAATTATTTCATTGCTATGTTGATTTTATAAGACAATGTTTATGTTGAAAAGGTGAAGAGCAACCCTTTACAGTCTTTGCTACTTTAAGATAGTATTTCATGCTATAGAAAGTTAATAATTGTCTTCTTTATTATTGTTTCAGATGGAAATAATGAACAACTTCTATTTAATGCTATCTTAAAACCCAAGAAAAATACTATGGAAAGCACTTAAGAACTTATATTATTTGAATATTTTAAAAGCAGTTGATGAGTTTTGACATATCAATTGTGTCTCATGTTTCCTTGATTTTTAGACTATTTGTGTGTGTGTGTGTGTGTGTGTGTGGTTGCTCTATTCCATACTATATGTCAGTAGATCTCCAGTAGCATATTGGGCACCTACTGACCTGGGGAGTTCCTCTTTCAGTATCCTATCATTTTGCCTTTTCATACTGTTCATGGGGTTCTCAAGGCAAGAATACTGAAGTGGTTTGCCATTCCCTTCTCCAGTGGACCACATTCTGTCAGATCTCTCCACCATGACCCGCCCGTCTTGGGTTGCCCCACGGGCATGGCTTAGTTTCATTGAGTTAGACAAGGCTGTGGTCCTAGTGTGATTAGATTGACTAGTTTCCTGTGAGTATGGTTTCAGTGTGTCTGCCCTCTGATCCTCTTTTGCAACACCTACTGTCTTACTTGGGTTTCTCTTACCTTGGACGTGGGGTATCTCTTCACAGCTGCTCCAGCAAAGTGCAGTAGCTGATCCCTACCTTGGACGAGGGGTATCTCCTCACCGCCACCCCTTCTGACCTAAAACATGGAATAGCTCCTCTAGGCTCTTCTGTGCCCGCGCAGCCACTGCTCCTTGGGGGTGGGGTTGCTCCTCTCAGCCACTGCCCCTGGCCTCTGGCGTGGGGTAGGCCCTACCAGCTGCAGCCCCTGGCCTTGGGCATGGGGTAGCTCCTCTTGGCCACCGCCCCTGACCTCGGATGTCGGAGGAGCTCCTCTTGGCAGTTTCTGCGCCATCACAGCCTGGCACTCTCGGCTGCTTGCCCCTGACCTCAGAAGTGGGGTAACTCCTCTTGGCCACCTCCTCTCGGGCATGGGGTCCTCCGGCTTCTGCCCCTGACCTCAGACGTGGGGTAGCTGCCCGCGCTAAATGCGTGGTCACAGCCACCGTGCTATACCGGTGACTGGTGATAGAAGCAAGGTCAGATGCTGTAAAGAGCAATATTGCATAGGAACCTGGAATGTCAGGTCCATGAATCAAGGCAAATTGGAAGTGGTCAAACAAGAGATGGCAAGAGTGAATGTCGACATTCTAGGAATCAGCGAACTCAAATGGACTGGAATGGGTGAATTTAACTCAGATGACCATTATATCTACTATTGCGGGCAGGAATCCCTCAGAAGAAATGGAGTAGCCATCATGGTCAACAAAAGAGTCTGAAATGCAGTACTTGGATGCAATCTCAAAAACGACAGAATGATCTCTGTTCATTTCCAAGGCAAACCATTCAATATCACAGTAATCCGAGTCTATGCCCCAACCAGTAACGCTGAAGAAGCTGAAGTTGAACAGTTCTATGAAGACCTACAAGACCTTTTAGAACTAACACCCAAAAAAGATGTTCTTTTCTTTATAGGGGACTGGAATGCAAAAGTAGGAAGTCAAGAAACAGCTGGAGTAACCAGCAAATTTGGCCTTGGAATACGGAATGAAGCAGGGCAAAGACTAATAGAGTTTTGCCAAGAAAATGCAAACACCTGGTCATAGCAAACACCCTCTTCCAATAACACAAGAGAAGACTCTACACATGGACATCACCAGATGGTCAACACCGAAATCAGATTGATTATATTCTTTGCAGCCAAAGATGGAGAAGCTCTATACAGTCAACAAAAAAGAGACCAGGGGCTGACTGTGGCTCAGATCATGAACTCCTTATTGCCAAATTCAGACTTAAATTGGAGAAAGTAGGGAAAACCACTAGATCATTCAGATATGACCTAAATCAAATCCCTTATGATTACATAGTGGCAATGAGAAATAGATTCAAGGGACTAGATCTGATAGATAGAGTGCCTGATGAACTATGGATGGAGGTTCATGACATTGTACAGGAGACAGGGATCAAGACCATCCCCATGGAAAGGAAATGCAAAAAAGCAAACTGGCTGTCTGGGGAGGCCTTACAAATAGCTGTGAAAAGAAGAGAAGCGAAAAGCAAAGGAGAAAAGGAAAGATATAAGCATCTGAATGCAGAGTTCCAAAGAACAGCAAGGAGAGACAAGAAAGCCTGCCTCAGCGATCAATGCAAAGAAATAGAGGAAAACAACAGAATGGGAAAGACTAGAGATCTCTTCAAGAAAATTAGAGATACCAAGGGAACATTTCATGCAAAGATGGGCTCGATAAAGGACAGAAATGGTATGGACCTAACAGAAGCAGAAGATATTAAGAAGAGGTAGCAAGAATACACAGAAGAACTGTACAAAAAACATCTTTGTGACCCAGATACTCACGATGGTGTGATCACTGACCTAGAACCAGACATCCTAGAATGTGAAGTCAAGTGGGCCTTAGAAAGCATCACTACGAACAAAGCTAGTGGAGGTGATGGAATTCCAGTAGAGCTATTCCAAATCCTGAAAGATTATGCTGTGAAAGTGCTGCACTCGATATGCCAGCAAATTTGGAAAACTCAGCAGTGGCCACAGGACTGGAAAAGGTCAGTTTTCATTCCAATCCCAAAGAAAGGCAATTCCAAAGACTGCTCAAACTACCGCACAATTGCACTCATCTCACATGCTAGTAAAGTAATGCTCAAAATTCTCCAAGCCAGGTTTCAGCAATACATGAATCGTGAACTTCCAGATATTCCAGCTGGTTTTAGAAAAGGCAGAGGAACCAGAGTCCAAATTGCCAACATCTGCTGGATCATCGAAAAAGCAAGAGAGTTCCATAAAAACATCTATTTCTGCTTTGTTGACTATGCCAAAGCCTTTGACTGTGTGGATCAAAATCAACTGTGGAAAATTCTGAAAGAGATGGGAATACCAGACCACCTGACCTGCCTCTTGAGAAATTTCTATGCAGGTCAGGAAGCAACAGTTAGAACTGGACAGGGAACAACAGACTGGTTCCAAATAGGGAAAGGAGTACGTCAAGGCTGCATATTGTCATCCTGCTTATTTAACTTATATGCAGAGTACATCATGAGAAACGCTGGGCTGGAAGAAGCACAAGCTGGAATCAAGATTGCTGGGAGAAATATCAATAACCTCAGATATGCAGATGACACCACCCTTATGGCAGAAAGTGAAGAGGAACTAAAAAGCCTCTTGATGAAAGTGAAAGAGGAGAGTGAAAAAGTTGGCTTAAAGCTCAACATTCAGAAAACGAAGATCATGGCATCTGGTCCCATCACTTCATGGGAAATAGATGGGGAAACAGTGGAAACAATGTCAGATTTTATTTATTTATTTATTTTTTGGCTCCAAAATCACTGCAGATGGTGACTGTGGCCATGAAATTAAAAGAGGCTTACTCCTTGGAAGGAAAGTTATGACCAACCTAGATAGCATATTGAAAAGCAGAGACATTACTTTGCCAACAAAGCTCTGTCTAGTCAAGGCTATGGTTTTTCCAGTGGTCATATATGGATGTGAGTATTGGACTGTGAAGAAGGCTGAGCGCCGAAGAATTGATGCTTTTGAACTGTGGTGTTGGAGAAGACTCTTGAGAGTCCCTTGGACTGCAAGGAGATCCAACCAGTCCATTCTGAAGGAGATCAGACCTGGGTGTTCTTTGGAGGGAATGATGCTAAAGCTGAAACTCCAGTACTTTGGCCACCTCATGCGAAGAGTTGACTCATTGGAAAAGACTCTGATGCTGGGAGGGATTGGGGGCAGGAGGAGAAGGGGACGACAGAGGATGAGATGGCTGGATGGCATCACTGACTCGATGAACATGAGTCTGAGTGAACTCAGGGAGTTGGTGATGGACAGGGAGGCCTGGAGTGCTGCATTTCATGGGGTCGCAAAGAGTCAGACACGACTGAGCAACTGAACTGAACTGAACTGTCATTAGATGTTTAGATTGGGGAATATATTCCCCCATATGATTGAGTATATATAAAATACTATTTTTATTATAATACCTAGAAAATTTAGAAACAGTATCACTAATATCAGAGAATTAATAGACCCACATTCATAATACTCGTGAAGAAATAACTGTCCCATATGGTGCATTTTCTATAGGTTAGTGTTGTACTATTTATAGGTTGTTTCTGGTATACTCTTGAATACAGGTAATTGTATTCCTATTTTGCTGATAAGTTTCAAAAATGCTATGTAATTTGCTCAAATTCAGGACCAGACCAAATCCATCTGGCCAGGTAGTGTTAGGGATTTATTTCCATCGTTTCCTGCAAGGGTAGAGTATAAAAGGGCCCTCTGCTATTTTCAAGAAACATCACAATTCTGGTAGAAAGTAGCTGCATAATGATACTCAGAGGAGAGTTTATGGGAGCAAGTAGTTGTTGGTCTTAGAGTTCTCAGCCTAGTAGCTAATTTTTATTGAGAATCTTCTATTTTCTGCATATTTAGTGCTTTACATTTATTTTATTATAGAATTTTAAAATGATTTGGATGGTGTTTGTACAAGATCAAGCCATTATTATATTTGGTACAGACAACATTAACACCTACATCTCTCTGTTGCCAATGTTTTGACTTGTAGCCACAAAGTTCTGTGACTTCTGGTACTTCAATAATATGAAGTGGAAAACCATAAAACCCCACAATGATTTAATTGAGTGAA
This sequence comes from Bos mutus, assembly GCF_027580195.1. Classification (NCBI taxonomy): domain Eukaryota; kingdom Metazoa; phylum Chordata; class Mammalia; order Artiodactyla; family Bovidae; genus Bos; species Bos mutus. Next base: position 28,210,968 of record NC_091623.1, read on the forward strand.
ATTTCAAATAATCTCAACAGCCTGCAGAATCTGAATATTCATTCTTAGATGAACATAGGAGAAGAGTTAGCTAAATGCTTCTTTTCTCCTTTTGTGTATATGGCAGTGATAGATAAAGATCATAAATTTTAAAGAACTCTTTATTTTATATTAGAGTATAGCCAATTAACAATGTTGTGATAGTTTTAGGTAGACAGCAAAGGGACTCAGCCAAACATATACATGTATCCATTCTCTCCCAAACTCCCCTCACATCTAGGCTGTCCCATAACATTGAGCAGAGTTCCCAGTGCTATACAGTAGGATCTTACTGGTTATCCATTTCAAACATAGACAAGGATCGTGATATTTTTGAAAAATATTTACATTGAAACTTCGTTTGGTGGCGTGGCCCATCTTCAGATGCTGGCTTCTTAAAGAGTTTTGAATATCACTCAAAAGCCAGCTTCTCAGCCTTAAACCCAGGTTCTCAGCTTACTACAAAGAGAAAAAAGAGTATTTTATCTATATCCTCTCCTATAGGAGATGAAGGAATCAGCTGTAGTAAAAAGCAGAGAATTAAGATGGCATTGGTTCCCTGAGCAGAGACCTAGCAACTTGTCCACCCACAGCTGAGTACTATGGGGAAGGTGCTCTGCGTGGTAGCAGAGAGGGGAGATACGATAGCAGAGAAACAATTATCTAGCTTTTTACGAAACTAGTGGAACCTGCAAGTTTTGTGCACCATCTTTGTGTCCAGCATGGTAACTAGTATCAGTGACTGAATGAGGTGTCTTGTCAGTGGCTTGAGAGCTACTTCAAGAGCCCTCTACCCTTCCACCCACCCAAATATGGGAGGAAATCAAATGTATCAATGTGTTCCCAAGAGGTATGTGGAATTGACCAGGATTCCACAGTCCTGGAAGATCTCATGATAAGAATGAGGAAGGGGCAGGCCTGTATGGACCTGGTGCCTGGAAGGCAGAGAGAATGATGAGGCAGGACGATGTGTGGGAGAGTGAAGGCTGGTGTGGGCTGTGTGCATCAGTAGAAGACAGCATAGACAGATGCTTATCCTGATGGTACACACAACTCCCTCTAGTCTGAGGATGGCAAAGAAACTCTCTGAGAGCTTAGATCACCCACAGCAGAACGGAAGGTAAAGATGGAGTGGTGGGCGGGAGAGGGAAAGTGGGAATTTTTGATTGCTGAAGTAATTGAATATATTAGGCTCAGTTCAGTCGTTCAGTTGTGTCCGACTCTTTGTGACCCCATAAATCACAGCACCCCAGGCCTCCCTGTCCATCACCAACTCCCGGAGTTCACTGAGACTCACATCCATCAAGTCAGTGATGCCATCCAGCCATCTCATCCTCTGTCATCCCCTTCTCCTCCTGCTCCCAATCCCTCCCAGCATCATGGTCTTATCCAATGAGAACTCTTCGCATGAGGTGGCCAAGTATTGGAGTTTCAGCCTCAACATCAGTCCTTCCAATGAACACCCAGGACTGATCTCCTTTAGGATGGACTGGTTGGATCTCCTTGCAGTCCAAGGGACTCTCAAGAGTCTTCTCCAACACCACAGTTCAAAAGCATCAACTCTTCGGCGCTCAGCTTTCTTCACAGTCCAACTCTCACATCCATACATGACCACTGGAAAAACCATAGCCTTGACTAGACGGACCTTTGCTGGCAAAGTAATATCTTTGTTTTTTAATATGCTGTCTAGGTTGGTCATAACTTTCCTTCCAAGGAGTAAGCATCTTTTAATTTCATGGCTGCAGTCACCATCTGCAGTGATTTGTGGGCCCCCCCAAAATAAAGTCTGACACTGTTTCCACTGTTTCCCCATCTATTTCCCATGAAGTGATGGGACCAGATGCCATGATCTTTGTTTTCTGAATGTTCAGCTTTAAGCCAACTTTTTCATTCTCCTCTTTCACCTTCATCAAGTGGCTTTTTAGTTCCTCTTCATTTTCTGCCATAAGGGTGGTATCATCTGCATATCTGAGGTTATTGATATTTCTCCTGGCAATCTTGGCTCCAGCTTGTGCTTCTTCCAGCCCAGTGTTTCTCATGATGTACTCTGCATATAAGGTAAATAAGCAGGGTGACTATACAGCCTTGATGTACTCCTTTTCCTATTTGGAACCAGTCTGTTGTTCTACGTCCAGTTCTAACTGTTGCTTCCTGACCTGCATATAGGTTTCTTAAGAGGCAGGTCAGGTGGTCTGGTATTTCCATCTCTTGAAGAATTTTCCACAGTTGATTGTGATCCACACAGTCAAAGGCTTTGGCATAGTCAACAAAGCAGAAATAGATGTTTTTCTGGAACTCTCTTGCTTTTTCCATGATCGTCCAGCGGATATTGGCAATTTGATCTCTGATTCCTCTGCCTTTTCTAAAACCAGCTTGAATATCTGGAAGTTCACAGTTCACGTATTGCTGAAGCCTGGCTTGGAGAATTTTGAGCATTACTTTACTAGCATGTGAGATGAGTGCAATTGTGTGGTAGTTTGAGCATTCTTTGGCATTGCCTTTCTTTGGGATTATAATGAAAACTGACCTTTTCTAGTCCTGTGGCCACTGCTGAGTTTTCCAAATTTGCTGGCATATTGAGTGCAGCACTTTCACAGCATCATCTTTCAGGATTTGAAATAGCTCAACTGGAATTCCATCACCTCCAGTAGCTTTGTTCATTGTACCCCTCCCCAAATAAATTTTAAATGGAAAATAACTGAGTTTAACATGAATTGGCAAATTTAAGTTTTATACTACTGAGAGGAAATGGGGCTTTGAAAACTCAGAAATAATGAAAAAAAAACATGATATACTTATATAGCTTATGCTTTTGACTGTGAAGTTTGTTTATGCTGATATGTTGTTTTCTAATTTTTTCCTACTCAGTCATATGTAGTAGCAATTTCTTCATGTCAGGCCACATAGGTAATCAACATCCTTTTCAATGAACGTATAGTGTCCACTGTATATTTGTCTAACCATTCGCCAGTGTTGGACATTTAATCTGTTTCCATGTCATGTTTTCTTTTATACAATTCTGGGCAGGATTCTTTCTGTGCCATTACAAACCAAATACGGCTTTGTAATCATCTGGCTGTAATTTTCTACATTTGCTTAACCTTAAATGAGCTATATTTGTATATTTTGAGAGGTGTTTTACAGATTGGAAACTGTGACAAGAACTTTCCTTATTGTATAGTCATAATATCTAAAGCTTTGGATATATTTCATTGTAGTGGATCTTCATTTGACCTCTGGTAGTCTATGGGGTTGCAAAGAGTTGGACATGAGTAAGCGACACACACACACACACACAGACACGATCATCTATGTTATTTGTCCTGCAGTTCTATATTTCTTAATATAAATCATATTGAGACATGGAATTCTACTGTATAACTATTATAAATTCTCAAAGAAAATATTGTCCACATAATTTATACTTTTTTTTTTTTTTGGTATTGCATTCTATTAGTGTACACAGATTAATTTGACCAAAATTTAAACATAAGGAAATTGAACAATGTTTTAATACTGTGGTATTGACAGAGTATATTTGTGCTACTTTAGGGGAAATAAACAGAGAAGGTAATGGCAACCCACTCTGGTATTCTTGCCTGAAAAATCCCATGGACGGAGGAGCCTGGTGGGCTGCAGCCCATGGGATAGCTAAGAGTCGGACACGACTGAGCGACTTCACTTTCACTTTTCACTTTCATGCATTGGAGAAGGAAATGGCAACCCACTCCAGTGTTCTGGCCTGGAGAATCCCAGGGATGGGGGAGCCTGGTGGGCTGCCATCTATGGGGTCGCACAGAGTCGTACATGACTGAAGCGACTTAGCAGCAACAGCAGCAGGGGAAATAAAAGGCTTCAATGTTTATATTAACAAGTCACATACTTATGTCTTGTGATTTCATAAAAGAGAATATGATTATTTAATATGAATCTCACTTATTTTAAAATGCCTATTTTCTGTGTTTTTTCTTCAAGTAAAGAGTTGTTATTCAATTGGTTAAGAAATAATCTGGCATGGTCTTTCAACCTTTGGAAAAAGTTGCTTTTAAAATTATTTTTTAAATTTTTGGATAAAAACTTTTGATCGAATATTTTAAGACATTTGGGGGATTTGGGGGATTTTGGAACAGAGGGAGGAAACAATTAGATGTTCATAGCAAATGTGAATGTTTATTCAATACCCAGATGATGAAGCTCATGGTGCATCAAAGAGAAAAAGGCCTCAATAATTAATTACTGATAGAATAGGTGGTTGAGTTCATGATTGAAAGACTCAATGGCCAACAAATCATCTGTCAAGGAGACAGTAGATGACAGTGTTATAAATGACTGCTATCTAATAGTAATAGAGCTTCTGATCCCTGAATTATTTTCTTGCAGTAGCTACTGAGTTTGTTTCTGTGTTTCAGCCACTAAAATATAAACAGGACCAGATTGATCTCCTACCTGTGCAGAGCTACATATCATGCTAAGGAAGCTTCTAGTTACCAAAGTATAAAGGATAGGTATTTGGCCACCTGATGCGAAGAACTGACTCATTAGAAAAGACCCTGATGCTGGGAAAGATTGAAGGCAGGAGGAGAAGGGGACGACAGAGGATGAGATGGTTGGATGGCATCACCGACGCGATGGACATGAGTTTGAGTGAACTCAGGGAATTGGTGATGGACAGGGAGGCCTGGCATGCTGCAGTCCATGGGGTAGCAAAGAGTCAGACACAACTGAGTGACTCAACAGAACTGAACTGAACTGAAGGAATAGGTAAGAATGACAGTTTGCAGGAAACATAGAGGAATATAGAAACTTAAGGGGCTATTTATAAGAACATGAATTTCGTATTACTTAACAGAAATACATATTTTGGAAAGGAATATTTTGGAAGCAGAGAGACCATGAAATATGAGTAAGACTTTGAAAGGCAGAGAAGAGGAATGGAATTCTACGTATATAGAGTGGTACCAACAAAGACAAAAAGTGAGAATGATCGGGAAGTGTTGATGGCAGAACTCTAAGTGAAGTGTTGGATGTTTGGGTAGGAACAGGTACTAAAACTTAAAAGATAGGCTGCTTTGAATGAGCCTCAAGAAGAGAATAACCTTTAATCACAGTTTAATGAGTCTACAACAGTGCTGTCCAATATGATAGCCACTAGTCACAATAAGATATGCTCTAAGCATAAAATACACGTCAGATTTTGAAGACTTAATATGAACAAAACAATGTAAAGCATCTTGTTAATAATTTTATAGTGATGACATATTAAAATAACAATAATGCTTTTGATACAGTTAAAAAAGATGTATTATTAATATATATTATTACACATATATTACAAAAATTAATTTCACTTATTTATTTTTACTTCAATGTGTATATATTCAACATAATATTTAAAATTACATACTTGACTCACATATGTGGCTTGTATTCACGACCCTCATATTTCTGTTGAATGTTGAAGTCTAGAATTTTACATGGAAGCAATGACTATTTGGGGGTGTTGAGGGGATAGTGCTGAGGATTTAGATTGTTCTGTTTGGGGTGATATTGGCTTTGCTACCTGGTGGAATAATGAGTAGAAAATACAGGATTGGAGTTGGTAGAACAGAAACAAGACATCTCACAGAGCCTTTCACACAGCAGTTTTTGTGAGGCTAAGTTGTGAAGACAAGAATGTGAGTGACATCTAGGGAGGAAGTGTCTGCTGAGGACAGCTAGGAGCAGAGGACCAGCCTGAGTTATGCCAGGTTGAGCATGACTTTTATCTTTGCATTTTAAAGACCTTGAGATACAATTCTAGAGAAGGTATTAGCAGAAACAACACAAAATCAAACCACCACAACAGCTCATGGCTTTGTTTAATGAATGCTGTATTGTTAAAGACCCAATTTCAGAAGATGAATTCAGAAGACTAAGTGATTTTCTCCCCTCATACGTATACAAGGTAAAGAATTTAATCTACAGTTAATCAATGAAAAGTATCATGAGAGATGGAAGAGTGGAGACAAGAAATGTAAAGTAAGTCAATTAGAAAGTTTAAAACTGAAAGGATTCTCTGTGGCCTGCCGTGCCTCACTGTGCTTATGCTAGTAGAAAGAGATATTTTTAAAAAACGAATTAATTGCACTCATAATTGTTCCTTTCCTCAGAAAGGAGGCAAATGAAATCTTGGCAAGCTGGGAATTGTTCACCTCAAGGGATAATTTGCTAGGCCTGGCGTTTTCAAGAACTGCTGATGAGTTCTGCCCACTACTTGCCATGATGGAAGGATGAACAGTTTAGCTTCATTTCCTGTGAGTGATTGAGACCTCAAAACTTTCCATGGTTTTGCTAGTGTTGTATTGATGGAAGGGCTTGCATCACAAGCAGCCTGTGCCCAGGCTGACTCCAGACAAAGCCAGAACTCTCCCGAGAGCCAGGGCACACCGTTCTCTGAAAAAGGAGGCCCACTCTGCTAGTGCAAGGAATCCCACTGCTAAGGCTGGCTCTGTAATGGAGACAAACTGAGAAAAATGTGGACATTTTATATTTGAAATTCTAAGAGAAGGAAAAGCAAACCCTGCAATCCTAACTTAGCTTTATCCTTTTCATAAACTCTGGAAGAGAAAGAGCATTTTGTAATTTAATCAAGTGAGGAATGCAATACACACATTTTTTAGAGATTAATCTAGATGTGAAAACAGTTAAACCTACCCATAAAAGTAATGGTGCTTTTAGGATTCATAAATTTCATCAGATTAAGTCAGGCATTCAACTTTATTTTTCTCTCCAGTGTCTGAGGGAAACACTGTCTCATCCTTTGGACAAGGGACACAAGCCTGTCTGTGATTTTGGCCACGGGCTTTCAAAGTGGGATATATTTAAGTATCATTTAGAGAATTCACTAACATACAGATTCCTGGGTCTTTGTATAGTCAGTAGATCTTTAATGAGAACCATAAATATGCTTTTTAAACAATCACCTTGATGCAGAAGGTCTTGAACTATAGCTTTAAGTAACAATTTTTTAGAATAAAACATCTGCCTGATAGCTTAAAATAGAATGTTAATTTGGATGAGGCACTGGCTTTTTAGGACTAACTGATGCTGATTGGGAATACATAGACCAAGTATCTCTTGTTGCTTTTGGAAACTACAGTAAACCAACTGATAATTAAATGTTTGAAGTTACAAATACTGTTATCCATGGAAGTCAAAATGTAAACATATAAAATCAGTTCAGTTCAGTTGCTCAGTCATGTCCGACTCTGTGACCCCATGGACTGCAGCATGCCAGGCCTCCCTGCCCATTGCCACCTCCTGGAGTTTATTCAAACTCATGTCCATTGAGTCAGTGATGCCATCCAACCATGTCATCCTCTGTCATCCCCTTCTCCTCCTGCCTTCAATCTTTCCCAGCATCAGGGTCTTTTCAAATGAGTTACTTCTTCACATCGGGTGGCCAAAGTATTGGAGTTTCAGCTTCAACATCAGTCCTTCCAATAAATATTCAGGACTGACTTCCTTCAGGATGGACTGGTTGGATCTCCTTGCAGTCCAAGGGACTCTCCAGAGTCTTCTCCAACACCACAGTTCAAAAGCTTCAATTCTTTGGCGCTCAGCTTTCTTTATAGTCCAAATATATGAAATATCTACATGAAAATTTTAGTCTTGCTTTCTGAGGTTGTTAATTAGATAACCTTATAACTTATAACTCTCCATGGTTTTACTTGTTCTCAAGCAGCTCAAAATCCAAAAATATTTAGCACCCCATTTCCTGTCTTTCCAAGAACTAAGAAGGCATGGATTTGCCTTAAATAAGTAGAAAATGATACAGAAATGCAGTTGTGGATTGTAACAAGCATGTACAGTCCCTGTCACCGATACCTGTCTTGTGTGAGTTTATTCACTAAGTTACCCCGCGTGAAGAGATGCTGTTGTGAGATATCAGCCAATTTGCACTCTCCTTTCCTCCTCTGTGGCCACATTCATCGTAGTCAGTGGGAGCTGTCCTCATTTGGCTACCTGATACAAAGCCTTGTTACTGCCAGGAACTGCTATCACAGCACAACCAGAAGGCATAAATTTTGGTCATAAATCAGAAAAGTTCAGAAGAATTTTTGAGGACTCATTGTCCTAGTGTTTCTGCTGTAACAAATTACTACAAACTTGGTGACTTAGAACAAAACAAATTTACTGTCTTAAAATAAAGGGTGGAAGTCCAAAATGGGTTGGCAGGGCTGCATTTCATTTGGAATCTCTAGGGAGGATCTTTCCTTGCCATTTCAAGTGTATATCTCACTCATGGTCTCTTCCTGTATCTTCAAAACCTGCAGCAGAATAGCATCTTTAAATCTCTCTCTGATTCTTATCTTCCTCTTATAAGGACCCTTGTGATCACATTGGCCCATCCAGAAATCTTGGATAATCTTTTCATCTCAAGGTTCTTAACTTAAACACATTTGAAAAATCCCCTTTGCCTTGTAAGGTAACATATTCCTAGGTTCCATGGTCTTCCCTCGTGGCTCAGAGGTTAAAGCATCTGCCTGCAATGCGGGAGACCTGGGTTCGGTCCCTGGATTGGGAAGATCCCCTGGAGAAGGAAATGGCAACCCACTCCTGTATTCTTGCCTGGAGAATCCCATGGACAGAGGAGCCTGGTGGGCTACAGTCCCCGGGGTCGCAAAGAGTCGGGCACGACTGAGCGACCTTACTTTTACTTTACTCTGGTCTAATATATTGACATATTTGGGGAGCCATTATTTTGTTTACCTCATCTACCATAGATAAAATTTTTGGGCTGGTAAAGAAAGGAGAGTCTACGGGAGCTTAAGAGTTTTTGGCATTGGGGTAAGTCTCCAATAAAACTCTCTACTCTCTTCCCACTTCAAATTAGTTATGAGAATGTCCTAGGAAACCTTGGCAATCTGAGAAAAGAGGACATTTTTTTTCACATTTTTAGAGAGGAGTCCATGGAAGCAAACGAGACTTCCTGCACTAGCTTGATGTAGCACTAGAAGATTTATAGGGAGAACTTTGTATTTTAGGTGTAGTTATATAGGCAACATGAGCACTCTTGATTCTCCAGTATCCATAGGGTAGCAGAGGAAAGCATCTCTGAATTCTCTGTGACACAGGAATGGTTAGAGAGGGCAGAGAAAGGATACACTAAGTGGATCTCATGATTAGAGCATATAGAACAGAGTACTATGGCCAGGGATCTGAGACCTGTGTGCCAGTTGGGAGGTATGACCGTTGTGAAGACAGATAGGCTGGTTGGTGTTTGTCAAGTGGCTGTCAGCATGGACAAATGATGATGATCAGGCACCAAATGCCTTCCATCAATGCTGAGAAGCTATGTAAGCTCTCCAGAATCTTAATGCCCCTCTGGAGGGAATGGGAAGGAAAAACTTTGAGTTGACTCACTCAGTAGCTTCCTGCAATGGCTAACTTTATTTAGAATTAAGTTTTCTGCCATGAGGCAGAATGGGGGCTCAGAATAAACTATATTACTTTACAAAGTTAATTTTTGTTGCTCACACAATTAAGTATAATGACTTAACCATTTTATACCTTTACATTTTCAAGAAATCTTCAGAGTTTAAGATGTAACCTCATAGGGGTACTAGGTAACATTAGGACATCAGAAAAGCTTCTTTAGCTCTCATTCATTCTCCCCATATTTTGTTTACTTTTTGTTCCTTTTTTAAAGCCTTTGTCTAGATATCTCAGTGACTTGTGCTTATCAAAAATTTAGTGCTCTAAAACTTGAATCAAGCAGTAAGAGATTTCTTCACTTATATAGCTAGAAAATTCTGTGCAAATGTGAGCTTTAGGGTGAGTTTAACCCAGTTATTAATACATCATGTCACTGAGGTGCCTGTCCTGTCCCTGTGGTCTCTCATTGCATGCCTTTGCAAATTCAGATTGTCCTTAGGCTGGTTTATCCCATGATTGCATCAAGGCTGCCAGCTATGGTATATATGACCCCCAGATTTTGCATAAGTCTGGGGGAAGGCAGGAATTTTGTCTCCTAGCCATGAAATAAATATCCTGAGCCTTACTTTTGCAAGAGTAATTTGGTTCCATGCTCACTCCTAAACTGTAAACTATATGAGTAGAATCCCATGTTCTCTTTAGCTTAGGTTTTAGTTATACTATCATACTTGAATCAAAAAATGACCTAAATGGCTTAGATCCCTCAGAGTTCACTTGGGCTTGAAGTGGGGTCAGTTTTTCTCAATCACCTAGCTTCTTTTTAAGAAGAATATTTATTTATTTTTATTTGGCTGCACCAGATTTTAGTCATGGCACATGGAAGTTTTAGTTGCAGCAGGTGGGGTCTGGTTCCCTGACCAGGGATCAAACCTGGGTCCCCTGAAATCTTAGCCACTGGACCATCACAGAAGTCCCACCTAGCTCCTGTATAAAAGGGGAGGGATGAAAAAGATGATCTTCTAACAGTTGCCTTTGCCACTGAAAATCGTTTGTGTTTCTCTCATTATCATATTCTTTTGTATAATCCCCTCAAGATTTCTAAAGTAACAATTTTGTTAACATGATAAACTAAGGTGCTTCACTGAGGGCATTCACAAGAAAATATATGGCCCTTTGTGGTTAACAGGCTGCTTTTATTGTACTAGAAAATTAGAGCAATTCAGACATAGTAAATAAAGCCAACTCCATGGAATATTATCAGGGAGCATCTTTGGGCTGCCACAAATTACACAATTCGTGACAAATGACTGAACGTTAAAAAAGAAGTTTTGCATTTTCAAAGGCTGGAGGGAGAGTGGTTGTATCAATCAATGAGGGATTCTTCCTGGCTCTGATTCAGGCACTTTTGGATAAGATGAGTCACTGACAAACTAGAATAAAATGACTCATATCTTAGAGTTTTGGAAGACTCTTAACTTGAGCACTACCAATCCTGGGGGAGTGATTTCACTCTACATTTGAAAGTCAAATTGGGGGGCCTCTTTTTTGCCAGTCTTTTTGACACAATAAACTATAATGTGTCTTTTAGCTTCTTTGGAGCCAAGCCACTCATAAAATTATTCACTGTAATGGCTTCTTTGGAGCAGTGACAGGACTTGATATAAAGGTTTGTTAGGTACAGCCAGCTTTGCCGATTACATCTCCAAAGATGGCAAATAGGAACTTTAGGGATGGGAAGGATTTTGGAGATAAGGCCGTGTTTTATCGGATGACAAGACTAAAAGTCAGGAAAGAACCAATGAGAGTTATTGAGAAAACATGCGATTCATAGAGCCTGAAGAATTGTATAATATGGATTTTGGGGACACAATGTGTTTTACACAGATTGAAATGTATAATAATATTGACAATAAATTGCACAAAGTTGTATGTTATGAATATTTTATATACAAAGCATACAAACACCAAATAAATATATGTTGGATGGATAAAGTAGATAACACCATTTTACTTGCTAATTTTTCAAAATCTTGTAACAATTAATCAGTGATTCTGAAATATCTTCTAATTTCTTCATAGAAGACATGGAGGAGCAGTTTACCAACTTCTGTTTCTTTGATAATTTAGCCAGTTTGTATTAACTTATTTTCCGAGTAATGAAGAGAGACAAACTTCTTCAAGAGGGTGCAGTTTGCATTTCAGAACATAATAAAATGTACTGACTTGTTTGGCACCTCATATGCCTGGAATGAACATCATTAAGAATATTTAAACTCAAGATCCAGTATCACTTTCAGGATCAAGCTATATAACAATACTACAGCATGTTTCCAGAGCTAACCACCATCTGCTTACTCCAGTGAAAAGCTGGATGAATCAAAATCATCTACAGATGAAACTCTGATCTTTTATCATTAATTTTTAGTTTGTGAAGGAATAGACAGGCACCCAGCTAAAAGTACTAAAAGTCAATTAATAGCAGACATACACAACTTTTGCTCTTCATAGGATGTTACTAGTATTAATCAAAGTAATTTTCTTATCATACATAAGAAAACTAAATGCAGGATAGGGAATTCATTCTTGGGCTCACAGCTGCTAAATAGCAAAATTTATCTTTTTGGCAATTGGAACCAGTTTGACATCTTCTCTGCAGTTAGAAATAGTATTGGGATTTGGTATTTGTAGTCCTCTAGCCCAGTACTGTTAAATTGAGATGAATTTGCATTTTATTCTAAGTGCAATGGGAAATCTTTGGAGGATTTTTAAATAAAAGAGTGATATGGTTTAATTTACAATTTTAGAAGTTCCTCAGTGACTCAGCAGTAAAGAATCTGCCTGCAATGCAGGAGACGCAAGAGACGTGGGTTTGATGCCTGGGTCAGGAAGATTCCCTGGAGAAGGAAATGGCCAGCCACTCTAGTATGCTTGCCTGGGAAATCCTATGGACAGAGGAGCCTGATGTGTTATAGTTCATGGGGTCGCAGAAGATGTGGACACAACTTAGCAACTAAACAACAACAACAAGAAACCATTCTTGTTACTGAATGAGCAGAAGATGGGCTGGACAGAAGCGGGAGTGGAAGTAGGGTAACAAATTAGAATGCTCCTATAATATGCAAATGAGTGAAAGTGAAAGTCTCTCAGTTGTGTCTAACTCTTTGTGACTCCATGGACTATCCAGGCCATGGAATTCTCCAAGCCAGAATACTGGAGTGAGTAGCCTTTCCCTTCTCTGGGAGATCTTCCCCACCCAGAGATCAAACCCAGGTCTCCTGCATTGCAGGTAGATTCTTTACCAGCTGAGCCACCTGGGAAGCCCAAGAATACTGGAGTGGGTAGCCTATTCCTTCTCCAGGGGATCTTCCAATCCAGGAATCAAACCAGGGTCTCAACATTGCAAACTGATTCTTTACCAACTGAGCTATGAGGGAAGCCCCATGCAAATGAGAGATACAGAGTTTTAGAATGGAAATGGTGGCCATGGGACAAAAAAACAGACACATTGATAATATGTAAAAATAGATTAATAAAATGACTTTTATGAAACAGGGAAAATTAAAAATAATTCTTATATTTATGGGTTTGATAATGGAATTGAAGGTGGGATGGTGGTGCTGTTTACATGTGTGAGGAAGTCTAGGTAAGGTAGTAAGTTTTATATGTATTTTTGGTGCATAATTAATATCCACATCTACACCATACCTGGTGGCTCAGACGGTAAAGTGTCTGCCTACTATGCAGGAGACCAGGGTTTGGTTCCTGGATTGGGAAGATCCCCTGGAGAAGGAAATGGCAACCCACTGCAGTAGTCTTACCTGGAAAATTCCATGGATGGAGGGGGATGGAGGGGCCACGAGGTTGCAAAGAGTCAAGACAGGACTGAGAGACTTCACTTTCTTTCTTTCTTTTATACCATACTACCAGGTTTGATTTAAACGCCCTTCCTTCATGACATGATGGTAGGCATAGTTTTTGTTTATATTATAAAATAAGTTTCTAATTGCCCACCCAGTGATAATTATCTTTTCCCCCCTCTTTACAACAGAATTTCAGCAACAACATGTTCTGATAAAATTTTATTTCCCTGTCTTCCATGAAGTAGAGGTGACCGTGATAGAGTTAACAAATCTGGTCAATGAGATAAGAGTACTGTTAGGTGGACTTTCTAAGGAAGCTTAACGTGGACATAGATTCAGATGGAACATGTTGCATTTTCCTTTTAATTTCTCCCTCCTTTCTGCCTGAAACGTGGATCCAGTCACTGGAAATGTAGCCAAAAACGAACGGCCATGAAAACAATACCATAGACCTCTATCTTGACATTGTTGAGTTACACCAGTAACCTTGGATTGATTTCATCCCATTTCTTATTATGTTAGAAGAAAATGAAGCTTATTTTGTTAAGCCACTGTTATCTCTGTTTTATATTGTACACAGTCTAAACTAAATTCTAACTGATAGCATTCATCATACTCTGTGTTATAAATTGTGGTGGTTTCCTGTCTTCCTCACTAGTTAAGTTCCTTGACTTCAGAGTCCTGCTTTATCTGTCTTTGTATTCATGACACTCAGCACAGGATTAACACATGATAGGCACCATAAACACCCTTCTCCAACAACCCAAGAGAAGACTGCACATGAACATCACTGAATGGTCAAGACTGAAATCAGACTGATGATATTCTTTGCAGCCAAAGATGGAGAAGCCCTATACAGTCAGCAAAAACAAGACTGGGAGCTGACTGTGGCTCAGATCATGAACTCTTTATTGCAAATTCAGACTTAAATTGAAGAAAGGAGGGAAAACCACTAGACCACTGAGGTATGACCTAAATAAAATCCCTACAATTTTACAGTGGAAGTGACAAATGGATTCAAGGGATTAGGTCTGATAAAGTGCCTAAAGAACTATGGACAGAGGTTTATGACATTGTACAGAAAGCAGTGACCAAGACCATCCCCAGAAAAAGAAATGCAAAAAGGCAAAATGCTTGTCTATGGAGGCCTTACAAATAGCTGAGAAAAGAAGAGAAGCAAAAGGCAAAGGAAAAAAGGAAAGATATACCCATTTGAATGCAGAGTTCCAAAGAATAGCAAGGAAAGATAAAAAAGCCTTCCTTAGTGATCAATGCAAAGAACTAGAGGAAAACAATAGAATGGAAAAGACTAGAGATCTCTTCAAGAAAATCAGAGATACCAAGGGAACATTTCATGCAATGACGGGCACAATAAAGGACAGAAATGGTATGTAGCTAACAGAAGCAGAAGATATTAAGAAGAGGTGACAAAAATACACAGAATGAAATGAAAGTGGCTCAGTCTTTGCAAACCCATGGACTATACAGTCTATGGAATTCTCTAGGCTAGAATACTGGAGTGGGTAGCCCTTCCCTTCTCCAGGGGATCTTCTCAAACCGGAGACTGAACCCAGGTCTCCCACACTGCAGGCTGATTCTTCACCAGTTGAGCCACAAGGGAAGCCCAAGAATACTGGAGTGGGTAGTCTGTTCCTTCTCCAGGGGATCTTCCTGACTCAGGAATTAAACCGGGGTTCCTGTGCTGCAGGTGGATTCTTTACCCACTGAGATATCAAGGAAGCCCTAAAATACACAGAAGAACTATACAAAAAAGATCTTCATGACCCAGATAACCATGATGGTGTGATCACTCACCTAGAGTCAGACATCCTGGAATGTGAACTCAAGTGGGCCTTAGGAAGCATCACTATGAACAAAGCTAGTGGAGGTGATGGAATTCCAGTTGAGCTATTTCAAATCCTGAAAGAGGATGCTGTGAAAGTGCTGCACTCAATATGCCAGCAAATTTGGAAAACTCAACAGTGGCCACAGGACTGGAAAAAGTCAGTTTTCATTCCAATCCCAAAGAAAGGAAATGCCAAAGGACATTCAAATTACCACACAATTACACTCATCTCACACAGTAGCAAAATAATGTTCAAAACTCTCCAAGCCAAACTTCAACAGAATGTGAACCATGAACTTTCAGATGTTCAAGCTGGATTTAGAAAGGGCAGAGGAACCAGAGATCAAATTGCCAACATTTGTTGGATCATTGAAAAAGCAAGAGAGTTCCAGAGATATATCTACTTCTGCTTTATTGACTAGGCCAAAGCCTTTGACTGTGTGATCACAAAAAAACTGTGGAAAGTTCTGAAAGAGATGGGAATACCAGGCCACCTGACCTGCCTCCTGAGAAATCTGTATGCAGGTCAAGAAGCAACAATTAGAACCAGGCATGGAACAACAGACTGGTTCCAATTCAGGAAAGGAGTACATCAAGGCTGCATATTGTCACCGTCCTTATTTAACTTACATGCAGTGTACATCATGTGAAATGCCAGGCTGGATGAAGCTCAAGCTGGAATCAAGATTGCTGGGAGAAATATCAATAACCTCAGATATGGAGATGACACTGCCCTCATGGCAGAAAGTGAAGAACTAAAGAGCCTCTTGATAAAAGTGAAAGAGGAGAGTGAAAAAGTTGGCTTAAAGCTCAGCATTCAGAAAACTAAGATCGTGGCATCTGGTCCCATCACTTCATGGCAAACAGATGGGGAAACAGTGAGAGACTTGATTTTGGGGGGCTCCAAAATCACTGGAGATGGTGACTTCAGCCTTGAAATTAAAAGATGGTTGTTCCTTGGAAGAAAAGTTAGGACCAAAGTAGACAGCTTATTAAAAAGCAGAGACATTAGTTTGCCAACAAAGATCTGTCTAGTCAAAGCTATGGTTTTTCCAGCAGGCATGTATGGATGTGAGAGTTGGACTATAAAGAAAGCTGAGTGCTGAAGAACTGATGCTTTTGAACTATGGTGTTGGAGAAGATTCTTGAAAGTCCTTTGAACAGAAGGGAGACCCAAGCAGTGAATCCTAAAGGAAATCAGTTCTGAATATTCATTGAAAGGACTGATGCTGAAGCTGAAACTCCAATACCTTGGCCACTTGATGTGAAGAACTGACTCCTTTGAAAAGACCCCGATGCTGGGAAAGATTGAAGGCGGGAGGATAAGGGAAAGACAGAGGATGAGATGGTTGGATAGCATCGCTGACTTGATGGATGTGAATTTGAGCAAGCTCCAACTCAGGTGATGGACAGGGAGGCCTGGCATACTGAAGTTCATGAGGTTGCAGAGTCAAGACATGGCTGAGTGACTGAACTGAACCGAACTGGTACTTTCTGAGAACCCCGTTTCTCCACACTGCCATTGTTTTATCTTGTATTTTATTTCTGAGGCAGAAATTCTTAAATTTTAATTTTATATTGGAGCAGAGATGATTAACAATACTGTCTTAATTTCAGGTGTACAGCAAAGTCATTCAGTTATCATATACATGTATCTGTTCTGAAAATTCCAGAAAACGTGGTTTTAAAGATGAAGTAGTCTTTTTATCTTTTTTTTAAGATAAAACCTGTACTGGAGAACATGGGATTTAGATTCTTTAGAGATTTATTCCATACTATTAAATAGAGTGTCTATAGAATACTCATGAGTCTTCCTCCAGATGGAAAGATATTACCTTCTTTGTTCATTGTCCTTTTCACAATGTTCACATAGGCAAAGCTAATAGGAAAGAAACAAACAGCAGCAAACTTTATGGCACACTTTTTCTTTAAAACAGGAGACTTATAATTAGTACCAAATGGTGTTTTCCTGTGTTCCAGTAAGAGTAAAATTCACAGAACTAATAGAACAATAGTAAGAGCAGCAAAGACCTTAGGACATCTACACTGAAGAGAAAATGTTGCATAAATCTTCTCAAAGCAACCCAGTCTTTCCAAAGGCAAATAAATTGCTTACGGCATGACCTTTATTTCTATCGAAAACCCCTAAAGGGTCTTGAATATGAAGACACTGAAGCCATGTTTAAAACCAGCATCCAGAGTTAAATGTATCCTTCTATAATCAGTAGGCGTTCTACCCCTTGCCAAATAACTTATTGATGTGAGTGAATCTGTGGTACTTGCCTGGTAACTGTGTAAGGTGCAAAATGGAGAGGTGTACTTTGAGAGGGTTTTCTGAGCTAAGGCTTATTTTTCCTGCATCGCTCTATTTTCCACAATGAAGATCCTGATTGCCTTCAAACGTCCTCATCTTACTGTCTTGCCATGGTATAAAGTACAGTGTACTTAAAAGTAAACTCAAAAAATAAAATAAAAGTAAACTCATCTTGTTTACATAAACACACACACACACACACACACACACACACCCCCCCTCATGACTTACAGGCAAAGAGGCCAACACTGGAAAACAGAAAACACTTAAAATCTTTGGGTTGTATACTGCTCATTCTTCTGAGACTCTAAAAGATTGTCAAAAAGTTCTAAAATAAGGGTGGCTAATATTTTGGAAGTTTCAGGGGTAAGTAGAAATATTTATAAGTGCCATTTATAAACATCAAAAATGGAAATAAACTTAAGAATCTCAAGAGAGAGGAGGGTAGTACTGGGGAGAAAACTTTTTAAACTTAGATTCCCTACTTTATTAAACAGGAGAATGTTAATGCGAAAGTAAGCATAGTTTTCAAACAACTAAAATGTTAATGGCCAAAACATATTTTAGAAGAAACAATGTGGGAATAGTTTTCTAGTCTTCCATTGTCTCTTGTTCATATGACACTTTTGAGTGAATGAAGTGCATTTATACACATTATATTATTCTTGGAAACAACCTCACAATTTAGTGATTTTTATTGTGTTGAATTTGCAATTGGGAAAATTTAGGCTCAGAGAGCTAAAGTGACTTGCCCAGCATCACAGAATCATGGAGACATTGGTGGGGATCTTTCATGTTAATAGTCTCCATGCAGTGGAGATACAGACTTGACTTACACACAGGATGTTCCCCACGTAAACCTCACTCCCACCTTGAATTCTCTTGTGGTATAACGGCGGGAATACAAATGCATATGTATGAGAAATCTGAGATAAGAACAAAATTTTGCAATTGCAAGCAGAAGATAGGCACTAATTGTCTGAGGCAAACAGGGAAGACTCCAGGAGAAGCAGGAATTTTGCAGTGGAGCAGGGATAACTGCAAATCAAAGCCGAGGAATTCACACTTGCAAAAGACTCTGATCAATGAGAGAGGACCAAGGGTTTGCCAGGCTGGAACAAATGGTCCAAGGAGATGAGAAGGGAGGTTAGGAGGAACAGAGGTTACCAGAGGCTGAATCAGGAAAGGGAGATAGGGGCTAGCAACTGAGGATTCTTACAGGCTAAGCTTCTTTTTTAACCTGACTCACAAAGATGTTGGGAGAACAGGTGAAGATCAATACAAACATAATTCTTGGAAAGTCCACACTTAGAATCCACATTTTGACTCGTGGGCTCTGGAAAAACTAATTGTATTTAATAGAAACTCCTTCACTTTTGATGTTGCCTTTGACTTCCAGCTTCAGAGAGAAATCATTACATTCAATCTAAATCTTTGAACTAAAAGATGAGTTTGTCAGTCTCTAAGAGTCATATGCTTATTTGATTGGAAGATTTTTACACTTTATTTTACTCAACATCAGGAATTCTCTATGGAAATATTCACTTATGTTTGATCAAAAGTGAGGGAAATGACATAAAGCAATTCAATTACAAAAATGTGCATTTTGGAGTGCTCTTTATAATCCTGTTAAGGCAATCTCTGAACACCATGTCAGGCAAGAGTCTGCAACGATCATTCGTCTAGCAGGTATCTGAACAGCAGTGAGCTGGCTGCTGTCACATTATCCATGTTCCAACTCTCTTTCTTTCCAGAAGTTGTCTCTTAGCCTTTGTTTTATAGGAACAATGAGTGTCAGAAGAAAAAAGAAAAAGTGAACAATCCAAGCAATTGCTTTTTCTTATTAAGTTAATTCCACCACCCTGTTGCTATTGGTTATATCTCTCTCAGTCCCCTTTGTACTTCCATGCCCCTTGTAGTACTGCCTTTCTTCCCTTCCTATTAATAAATCCCCAAATCACAATGAGAAAACACAGATTTCATTTTACTTTAGTTGAGAGATCCCAAATCCCATATTGGAGGTGTGTATAATAACAGGTTACTAAGTCTCCAAGCTAGCTCTGGCCTTTGTTTCTTTGGAGACTGAGACCAAAAATTACCATCCAGAAAATACGCATCTATTGTGATGTGAGATGTTCAGCAGGGAGACAACCCAGCATCCACTTTCTCTCTATTGAAATACATTTGAGAAAACACAGTCCTGGGGCTTTGTTCCAGAAGTAGATTAAGAATTTAATGCAGTTTCCTAAGTGAGAAGTCCTCAGATGCCATCCCAGTGGCCTTTTGTCTTTCTGGTTTAAATTGAACAGAATGTATATTCTTGAGTGAAAAAAAACTGAAAATGGCCTGCAAAATGAATCAATCATGGGAGTACAAAAATCAAGCAAAAACAATAGCAATGAATTTGTTCAGGTACATGCTGAGGGAAAGCCTACTGCTTAACCGACACTCAGCTTGCCTTTTCAAGGTTGATGGACGTCAGAGCATGTATCAACAAGATAATTTATTTGCAGTGTTGAAAAATAACCCTTCCTCACTCTTTAAAGTCTGGTTTAACGCATTCCAAAATTTTCAGTTCATGAACTATACCTGTTTTATTTGCCGCCTCCACTTTCTGGCAAGGCAGATGGATTTCATCCTTGTCCTAACTAGAAATGCCAGATCATAGTGCTATAGCAACCAATGCTGTCACTTCGGATCCTTCCGAGGATGCCACCCCCACACATTCCTTTGACTCATGACTATTTCTCATAATTTCCTGATCCTCTAAACGGCAGGGCAGATGGCCCAGGCCCTAGAGCAAACCACGCTGACAGTTGCTCCAGGTCTGATGCTGTCGCAGGAACCACTCTAGTCGCCTATGGGCATTTTGGATTCAGGTGCTAATGCACTCTGCACTGAAAATTGGAAGTTTGTAAACTTGTGCTTTTTTTTTTTTTTTTTTTCCGTCAGTCACTCTTATACTTCTTACAAGTGATATTTATGAAAAACATGTCTAAAGTGATGCATTACTAGCACTGCCACTTAAATATAAACTCTGCTTTCTCTGATTCCTTGAGGTACACATTTCTTAGGATTAATTGATCTCAAGTTCTTTGTTTTTTGACAGCAAAATTAAACACACACACATACACACAAACATACATGATGCACACACACCCTAAAATAAGAACTAAGAAGGAAGAGGTTTCTTTATGAATACATCTGAGACTTTCCAACACGTTGCAACTGGAATTCCAGGTGACTTCTGCTTTATTCCCATTTAGAAACTCCAGTGATTTTTTTAGAGACGAAAAGGCGATTCATTCTTTTGTCTTGTTTAAAATTGGATTCTTAGAGTTCTACCAGTCATGACTTTGTCGTTCATTGGTTTGGGTATGAGACAAGTATACATCAAACGCCTGTCTGCCAAATACCTTCCAGGTGCTGAAGGTGCAGCCATAAACAATACTAACAAAAGTTTTTTCTCTCATGCACTTACATTTTGTAGAGAAGCTGTAGAGAAGTCTAAAAGCTTGTTTACAGTTAGTGATCAGGAGAATTGAGTTTCAGTGTTGATACTTACAGAGTTGTTGTGCGGCTTTGACCTAATCTCAGGCGTCTATGGACTTCATTTCTTGTTTGTAATATGAAAGAGGCAGACAAAATGATGTTTTCTGTAGGCTGATTGAGAGTATCTTTTTTTTTTTTTTAACATCGGTGTCCTGATAATGCATCTGGTAGCGTGATGCTTAGTGAGTGCTTAGCACTAGTCCTTACCTTAAAGGAATACATGGGATTTGTGAATCCAGTACTTTTTTTGTCTGTGGTCGTTTATTCATCCATACATTTAATAAATGTGAAATGCGTATCTTCTATGTGTGTAGAAACTGTGCTTAGTAAGTCAGGGATATAGAGCTGAATGAGATAAGTCTCTCTTCGTGGTCTGGCTGAGGAGACACTGTTAAAGTAACTAGAAGAATTCCAGTGGGATAAGTGTTATACTCACTAGCAGTCTGAGGAAAGTGCAGAGAGAGAAAGGCCAGGGTACAATTGAGTCTGCCCATAAGATTTAATTAAGGCTTGCAGTGGAGGAGACATTTGTCTGGGGTCACCAGGGGTTAGAGAGGTAGAACAGAGAAGGATTTTGAAGAGAAAGCAGTGAGTGCAGTGATATGGAGATGAGGAAGAGCATTGTGCTGCGAAGGGCAAAAGAAATAAAGAGTTCTTCTAAGATCAAACTTATAGGGTCAGTGTCCAAGGTGAGTGAGAGGAGATCAGAAAGGAGAGCAAATGGGTTAGCTAGATCCTTGTATGGTTCATTAGTAAGTTCTAGCTTTTATCATTAACACAAGGAGCTTGAATTGAAGGTTTTCTGGGTCTAGGTCAATGGTATTAATTTGTTTGATGAGTCTGTTTTCAAAGCTGGCTCTATTGAGGAAAACTTAGGAGCATTCTAAATAGGCTGCAGTTTTTTTGTTCATACAAAATATGTCATGAAATACCAGAGGGACAGGCAAGTTTGCCTATTTATATGCATCAATTAACTAATGGGATATAAGCAGTGAGTGAATTTATTTTTCTTCAGTCTTTCAACTTTTAAAAATATATATATTTAAAAAATACCCCATTCCCTTTTCTTGCAAACTTGGGATTCATGCTGATGTCAAAACTTTCAGCCATGTTCAACTATAAGGACAGCCTCATTTTGATCATTAAGGCCACTTTTAAAGTAATAAAAGTCCATTTCAATCTTAACTAAAACTTCAATTCCAATATCAACTTTAAAACATCTTCCCTGACCGCCATTAAGCCTGACCCATGAATTGGGAAACTTGCTTGGGGACAGAGGTGTGTTTGGTTCTTTCACTCTCTGTTTTTCTATGTTTTGGATTCTTCAGGATTTTAGCGTTGGGAGGAGGAATTCCGCCTTCAGTGCAGGAGACACCGGTTAGATTCCTCAGTCGGGATGATCCGCTGGAGAAGGGATATCCTACCCACTCCAGTATCCTTGGGTTTAACTTGTGGTTCAGCTGGTAAAGAATCCACCTGCAATGCAGGAGACCTGGGTTTGATCCCTGAGTTGGGAAGATCCCCTGGAGAAGGGAAAGGCTACCCACTCCAGTACTCTGGCCTGGAGAATTCCATGGGCTGTGTAGTCCATGGGGTCACAAAGAGTCTGACACAACTGAGTCACTTTCACTTTTCACGGTAGTCATTCACTAAGCCGCTCTTTTAATTTTCTATTTGCTCAGTGTCTTCTGTGAGGCTAATGATGTATTTCTGGATATCCTGTGGACCCAGATGTGCATTCAGCAGAGCCCCTGCACAGACTGCCCCTCTACAGCCTCATAACATGGGTGAATGTGGGTGATGTGCTCTTTTAGGAACGTTTTGTTCCCACCCAGTCTCCCACTCTTGGCTATCTTAACTTAGCAGATTTCCTTCTTGTGTGGGATACCCTCAGAATAGCTCAAATTTGTTACTTTTTTGTGGCATCCTTTTTGTCATCAGGAAACTTGTGCACCTTTACCGTACAAGGAGACTCGTCTTACTCTTCCCCTTTTTCCCTGCTCTGCAATCATGGGGGAGCCAGGTATTCTCTGGCATTCGGAATTATTCATGTCAGAAATACAACCTGGCCTCTTGTTTCAAATATACTCCCAAACTCTGGAGGAAATGCGACAATTTCTCCTACCTGCTCTCCAGGAGGCACCAGGATGGACCTGGCGAGTGAGCGTCATGGTTGAGCCAATGTCCACCAAGTCACCACTCTTCTTTCGGCAAGTCCGAAGCCTGTAGTGTTTTTTTCTTAGAGGCTCTCCTTTTATCTGGTGGAGTTATGGGTGTGGGAAGAAACAGATCCATAGCAAGCTGAGGGAGAACAGCATAGCACTGCTTTTAAAAGAATCCCCTGAGTGGAAGTGAGGGTAGAAGGACTAATTCTACTACCTCATGGCAATTGATTGAAGAGATAGGAAGTGTCTGGCAGCTTTCTAGAATATTCTTTCAGCAAATAGAAGCATCATTTATTGCTCTCAATGTTGAAGTTTTGGTTAAATTTGTGAGAACAAATTTGCATTTCCATTGCAAATGCTTTTTGTATTTTTCTAGTGTATTT
Source organism: Bos mutus (assembly GCF_027580195.1). NCBI lineage: Eukaryota > Metazoa > Chordata > Mammalia > Artiodactyla > Bovidae > Bos > Bos mutus. The sequence goes on from NC_091623.1 coordinate 28,234,523, forward strand.
TTTGTCTTAATGTTATATGATATTCACCTTAACAGTTCTAGCCTATCTTTCTGAGATTATGGGAGCTAATAAAAGGCTAGATTTTTTTAAAAAGTGGAGTATCATCTTGCGGGGAGCCAACCGTGATAAAGGCAATATTAATTAACATGAAACCTCAAAAGAAATGGGGTGCTCTGGGATGTTAGACTGGGCTACATTTGTAACCACCTTTCCCAATTTAGAGAGTTAGAGTTCTTCCCCAGAGCTTTTCTACTGAAGAACTGGACCGTATTTTGTCAAAAGATATCCTCACCTGGAAAACGCTCCTTTATAATGCCAATCAAGCGATTTCCATACTATATGCTTTGAAACCATTTTTACTGTAATAAAAGCCAGATCTGTCAACTGGAATTCTAGGGTTCTTATGGAGTGCAACTATTGAAAAACCATCTTTATTATACTATTTCATAAGTTAATAACTCCTAATACGACTTTTCACGTTCTGGTACCAATTAAGGCAAACATTGGCAGTTGACCCCTTAGCAATCTGTAAATTTGCTTGTGGCAAAGGTGTGATTAACAGCAATGTTGTGTGCGTCAATCGACAATTCTGATTCAGATAGTTCTGTTCTGTTGTCTTCCTGATGTTTTTATTGAGCTCCTGATGAGACTGTCTCTTTAGCTAGTTTCTGAATTCTGTGAAGTAAACGAGGGTCCATGGGCTTGTGATAAGGACAGCAGAAAAGCATAAAGAAGACAAGCAGAGGGCTGAGAGTAGGCATGGTAGAATATAACACTTCAAATGGAATTTTAATTTGATGAATGAATTCTGCAAACTATTTGACGTCTTCTGTGTGAAATTCACACACACACAAATATGGATGAGTTTGGGGTTGAGCTCCTGCTGTAGTCAAACTTCATTCAGAGAGCCAGGCTGGGAAGTTCTTCCTTTGAAGGCTTCAGTACCATAATAGAAAGCTATCACATTTATATGGGAAAGTAGAGAAGAGGCATAGTGTACAATGCAGGGCCCGATGTGAATAGAAATCATTTTATTTATACCAGTAGCTAAGCATGGAAACGCCAGGAAAGCTGTCTATATTTGTTTTGTCCTTGATGTTATTAAGGTTCTGGTTCAAACTTTGTTATGGATAATAGTCATCTTATAGCATTTACCCAAATGGAAGGCTTGTTTCAGTATAATTCCTTAATTCATAAGCAAAACGTACCAGATGTGTCTTAATTCCAATCGAGTGAATTAAGCATGTTGTCTTGGTTAGAAATCTATTATCTCTTCTTTCTTTGTTAGTCCCTAGGCAGCTGTGTGCTCAAAAGAGTAGGAATTTGGGAGACACGTAGGGCGGGGTTATAGTTCTGACTCTTTCATTTTATTTTTGTCATCCTGAGTAAGTTACTGGACCTCTCTGAGTCCCAGGATCCTCATTAGAATAGCAAACATTAATTTAGTTTTCATGGACCATAAACACACATATCATTTAAGCCTCACAGAATTGTTGAAGTCAGTGTTATTATTATCTTCACTTTAGAGGAGAAAGCAGAGGCTAATGATTTTTAAGTAACTTGTTATGCAGCTTGTAAACGGAAGAACTAGTTTGAATTCATGTCTGTCTCTCTCCAAAGCCCTTGTCTCAACTCTGCTTTACAGCATGAATACCTCTTTTTAAGAAAAATAATTTTGATATATACATCCTTGATGAAATTATTTGAGAAGATATTCTAGTTAGAGGCTACCCTGGTGGTGCAGTGGTTAAGAATCCACCTGCCAATGCAGAAGACACAGGAGATGTGGGTTCATCTCTAGGTTGGGTAAATCCTCTAGAGAAGGAAATGACAACCTACTCCAGTATTCTTGCCTGGAAAATTCCATGGACAGAGGAGCCTGGCAGGCAACATCCCATGGGATCGCAAAGAGTCGGACGTGTGAAATGAAAATATTTCCTGCCATAGCAATGGGCAAGAACTATCACAGCTGTCAGTGATTTCTGGCCTTTGAGGGTGAATAAGGGCTTCCAAAATGAAACACAATGCCTGTGACCCAGTAGATGCCACCACCTTCCATGAGGAGCTGGCAGGGGTTGGGGTGGGGGATGCAGGAGGCAGCCATCTGCCGCTCCTTAAGATGAACAAGGAACAGGATTTGACCCCAGGGCATCAGGGGATGAGATGGTTGGATGGCATTACCAGTGCAATGAACACAGACTTAGGCAAACTCCAGGGAGGCCTTGTGTGCTGCAGCCCATGGGGGTCCCAAAGAGTTGGACACGACTGGGCAACTGAACATGGAAAGGGCAATGGCACCCCACTCCAGTTCTCTTGCCTGGAAAATCCCATGGACTGAGGAGCCTGGTAGGCTGCATTCCATGGGGTCGCTAGGAGTTGTTTACTAAGGTTTTACCAAGTGAAAGTGTGAAAGTGAAAGTCACTCAGGTGTGTACAGCTCTTTGCAATCCCATGGACTATACAGTCCATGGAATTCTCCAGGCCAGAATCCTGGAGTGGGTAACTGTTCCCTTCTCCAGAGAATCTTCCCAACCCAGGGATTGAACCCAGGTCTCCTGCATTGCATTGTAGGCGGATTCTTTACCAGCTGAGCCACACCAAGGGTGGGCCATTTGCTTACTGTGGCCAGGAATATGGATTCTACTTCTAGAAGGAGGGAGGAAAAGCAGCACTGAATAATCAGATAGTGACAACCACAAAAATACTTCAATATGCTATGTTGATACGGTGCATAGTTACAGATGGTTTAACTAAACTTTTATTTTTTTTTCTAAAATCTAAAGAATTTTCTAGATTTTTCTTTTTTATTCTTAAGTGTAATTTTAATATCAGTAAATTACAGAGGAAAATAATTCTCTTATTTTGTAACTAATGATCAAAAACATTTTATTCACCTTGGTTGAACAATGCATCTGTTAATTTGTGTAACTGGAAATGCCCCAAGTAATGTCTTTTCTGATTTGGCCAGAGTGGAAAGAGAACTTAACACATATGTTATAGTCATTCTGAATTTCCAAAACAGAAGGACATTACGGGGGCTGGTGCTGTGTGCTTCCTGTTGTAACGTCATATATTTAATGGGCAAAGAGTGGGAGAAGCTGGCAAGTCATTCAAACAGTCTCATTGTGTGGTACCTAGGAGAGTTAATCAGAAGTCATATAATTTATTGAAGCAGACATACTTCCAACAGTGCAAAGTACATCTAACAGCAAATGACTCTGGTATCCTGAGTAATAAGGTGAACAAGAATCAATATTTAAAATGAGAAAGTGCAAACATTCTATCTTCAAATTAACAGTCTTGAAGAAGAAACAGCTGTTACATTAGTTATCACTTTCTGGATTCAACACAGTACTGTCATTTAATTTCTTGGACCCGTATTTGCTTGGCTGCAGCACCCCACATGATTTAAACCCTGCAAAGTTTGGCTTTACCTCTCATTCCAGGTGCAAAATTTTACACTAAGCCTCTATTCACTTTTGAATTGAGATTCTTCCCAAACAAAGGTTATTTTCAGGCAATTTAAAACTTTCAGACACAGACTTTCTTAGTGAATTCCACTTGTTGTTTTTTGGACTTCCAAGTGTGGGGGTTGGAAATGCATTGAGTTTCCTGGACCAAGATGTTAGCATATGTCCAGAGTTTTCATTTTCATTATTATTCCATGTTATCTTTTAATAATATGTTTGTTTGCTTTCAAACTCCTAACAGTCTAGTACCATGGAACCAGGATGATTTTCAGTTGCATAGTCACCCATAAGATATTAGGAAATTTATCAAAGTGGACAAAGCATGTGGACACATGCTTGTGTACACACATGTATGCACACACAGACATACCTTGCATGCTGTTCTTTGACAGTAAAAACCTGTCTAAAAAACTTTCCATTGTATTCGTGCCACACACCTTTAGTTTTGGTTAAGCTCTTGTATTACTAACTGTCTGACACTAGAGTCTAATGGAGAACTCATCAACACCCCTTCCTACACCGATCCCCATCACTATGAACAATATTAGCAACTGCATGATCCAAGGTGCCCCTTCTTTCACATGCTCTGTTTTTAAAAATCAACGCTTACCTGCCATCCTTTTTATTAATACTAAGACTTTTATACAAGAAAGTAAAAGACATTCCTTAAAATACTCTCCAAAAGTTAAGAATTTATTCAGTCATTCAAAATTATGTATTGAATATTTGTATTGCTAATACAGCTGTGAAAAAGACAAATGAAGTTTCTGAACTCATGAAACTTAAATTTTAGTGAGGAGAGTCAGAAACAAGTTAAGAAAAAATAAGTAAGTATGTGAATAAATAAATATTTTGGAGTTGTAAGTGCAATGAAAAATAATTGCTCTATTTTACAACTCTGGAGAGTGTCTGCATCTTAAAAGTCACTTGCTAAATTAATTGATTCTGAAGTACTTGGAATTTGTGTTGAAATAGATGCCTGTCACCCACTTCTGTAAGTTTCTCCGCTTGCCATTACATTTTGTTTTCATCATTCAGAATTTTCTTTTTAGGCTAGTTTATAAAAGGAAGGCTGTGGGCCAGCCATTTGTCTAAAGTGCCAGATAGGAACAGAGTCATGTGGTAAAAACAGAGCCAACAACTTGTGGGCGTCCAATGTGTTTTATAGCACACATGTGTTTTATAGAAAAGACATAGAGACAGCAGGGAACAGTGTGTATCAAAGAAAACATTGAAGAGAATTTCAAGAAAGATGTGATTGATCAATAGTGTTAAACGCATCTACAAGAGCCAGAAAGAAAGCATTTATTTGGCTACATGAAGTTACCAGTGACTTAGGCAAGAGAAATTCCAGTAGAATAATGGTAGCAGAATCTGGATTCCTGTGTTTTAGTGGTCCCTGAGTAAGTAGAGTCAGAATCTGTGAAGTTCGGGTCCTTAAAAAGGAGAGAGGTAGATAGTACCAAGAGAATCTCGTTCTGGCTTCAAGGAGGTTTGGACATATTTTTAGGCTGAAGGGAAAGAGCAATGAAGAGAAAACTTCAGAGATAAAAGATCATTTGGCAAAAATTAAATAAAAGGCAAGAGGTCTGTAGTTCAAGGCACAGGTAAAGGGTTGACCTTAAACAGAAGGAGGAAAATCTTTTTGAGGTTACAGAGAAGCTGATATAATGGCTGTGACTATGGACATAATAGGTACCAGTAAGAGTAACTTAACAGAGATCTAATCAGAGGGCTTTAATATGATGCAATGTTGTATTTAGACAGTGTGTGGAGCAAGGGTTCACTTGGAGCTGAATGTGAATGGAAGGAGTGTGAGATAAAGACCGACGATGTTAGAGGAGGGTTGAGGCTGGAGAATGTGTAGCGGCACGGATCTGCACTAGTGGATGATTTTCTCCTTAAGTGTTCAGCCTTTACGTTACAAAAGGAGAGAGTACTATTTATAACATTGATCCAGAAGCAAGGTTTCACCAGGTAGAGAAATGAAAGGAAAAGGAAAAGGATGGATTTAATGAGATTATAAACAGTGTGGAGTGGCTCAGATGACTTACCTCAGTGTCCATGTTGGATAGAAAAGGATAGGAAAGAAAATATCCCAGAGTTTGAAGGTTTTGATAAAATATTGAGTTGAAATGTATTATGACATAATCCTTGGTGTAGTTCTGGGAGCGGGTAGCTGAAGTGAATTTTAGGAGGTCAAGAATTTGTGAGCAAGAATGAGTATAGGAAGAAGTTCAAATAAATATAGAAGGTAGAAAAAGCATTTAGATAATAGGACTGTAGCAGTAGGAGAAATCCCACAGATACAGTGAAAAGAGTTGAAAGTAGGATCAATGGTTCTAGAAGAAGCGAGCGAAGTCAGGGTGGACTTTACACTGAAGAGCAGAAGTAGGAATGAGTTCTTGTTTACTGCTAACCTTAAATATTGTAATTCTATTGTTGTTGTTATTCAGTCGCTCAGCTGTGTCCAACTCTAGCACAAATTAATTCTGAGACTTTCCAAGGTCCAGGGGAATACTATACTGTTCTCCAAGAATTAGTTAGGGCTCTGTTCTTGGTATCAAGTGATGAGCATTTATTCCTATATAGCTTTTCAGCATTATACAGGTTGGCTCTTTATATCCAGAGCTAGGATTCCTGACTCTCAGGAAACTATATTTGAGTCCTGGACTTAAACCATTTAAAACTGATGTCAACCTATTCATTTTCTTTGAGTATAATTTTGGAAGAAAGGAAACACCTATCTTCTATTTCCTGTTGTTTCTTGATTCTGTTTATCCTTGAGCAGGGACTTGTTGGCTATGTGAATTAATTTTCAAATTCTTCTTCCTACTGGTGTACATTTACATGGAAGAAGACAAATCACAGCTGAAAAATAGAATTTTTAAAAGATTTTGACAGAGATTGCCAACTGGTATTAGATATCTCTCTTATGAAGAAGTTGCTTGCTGTTGTTCCATTTGTAAACCATGTCATGGTTAATATGGAAGTGATTTTATTTCTGATCTGATACCTACAGAGAAGCACTCATGTTAGTACCCTGAAGTTTACATGCCCCTTTTAGTCTTCTGCTCTGACCTGGAGGAAATCACTTAATCATTATTTATTTCAATTTTGCCAGCTACAAATATGAGGTTGCATTGCTTAGCAAATAGAAGACCAAAAGAGAATGAAGAGAATTGTTTGAATGCTAGCCTACCATTGACATTAATGACTTTGGGCAAGTCAATTGCAGTCACAAAGAGCCAGTTTCTTGCCTAAAATAGCATCTACTTTCACTTCTATGAGAAAATGGCAGCTTTAGATACATAACAATATCTATAAGGCATTTGAGCTGTGGTCTACATGTTGGTTACACATATTTCCAAGGACTAAGTTGATGAATTTAACAATAAATAAAAAGTGTCAATGTGGAAATTAAATCCTTCAGTCTCCCTTGTAATTTTACTATTCTATTGTATTCTTATTTTACGTATTTGATTATGCAAGTATAACATAACAAAAATCTAGAGGCAGGGTAAATTAGTTGTAAACAAATAGCATTTGTTTCCATTTACACACACACTTTCAGAGGATTTGCTTGTGTTAAAGACTTTGTCTCATCAAGAATTATATATTTCCCTAATATCTACTGAGCATAACCCATGTACCCGAGAGTGTTGTAGGCCCTTAAGAATCAAAGATAATAGAATGATATGGCTTCTGATCTCTGTAAATTCATTTTCTAATGGTATCAGTTAATGAGTCCATGTATTTTGATAAGAATATTAAATGTTCTTGAAATACATCTTATATGTTCTAACAAGGCATAGACTTTTATTTGGACTTTAAAAAAATAGATGGACTTTATTTTATAGGGTGATTTTAGGCTCAGAGCAAAACTGAGTGGAAAGCATATAGTTCTTATACACAATGCATCCACTCATGCATGACTTCCTCCACCATCAATATCTTAAAAATCTCCTGTGGTCCAACTATTTATTCTTCTTTCTCTCCAAACTCTGGGCTACCACTGATCTTTTTACTCTGTGCATAGTTTTGTTTTTTCTAGAATGTCATGTAGTTGGAATCATACAGCATGTAGACTTTTCAGTTTGGCTTCTTTTTCTTAGTAATATGCATTTAAGTTTCCTCTGTGTGTTTTAATGTCCTCTTGTTGTTCAGTTGCTAAGTGCTGTCCAATTTTTTGCACTCCCATGGACTGCAGCACACCAGGCCCCTCTGTCCTCCTCTATCTCCCAGAGTTTGCTCAAATTTATGGCCACTGAGTCAGTGATGCTATCCAACCATCTCATCCTCTGCCACCCCCCTCTCCTTTTTCCTTCAATCCTCCCCAGCATCAGGGTATTTTCCAATGAATCAGCTCTTAGCACCAGGTGGCCAAAGTATTGGATCTCAGCTTCAGTCTTTCCAATGAATATTCAGGGTTGATTTCATGTCTTGAGAGCTCATTTATTTTTATTGCTGAATAAAATGTTATCTGGAAGTACTACAATTTAGCCATTCACCTACTACAAGATAGCTTAGTTGTTTCCAAGTTTTGGCAATTATGCATGAAGATGTGATAAATACCCATGTGTAGGTTTTATGTGGATGTAAGATTTCCACTCCTTGGGTAAATAACAAGGAGCATGATTGTTCAGCTGTATGGTAAAAGAATGCTTTGTTTTGTAAGAACAGAAGCTATCTTCCAATGACTGCACCATTTTACATTCCCGCCCACAATGAACGTTCCACATCTGTTGCTTCACATCTGTGCCAACATTTGCTGTTTTAGTGTTTCGGATTTTAGCCATTCAAACAGATTTGTAGTAGCATCTCGTTGTTTTAATTCTTTCGGACTTTTTGATTGATATCTCATTAAATATTATGGGGTGATGTATTATAGTAAAGGCATACTTTTAAGGATTAGCAGGAATTTGTCAGATGAACAAAAGCCCAGAGGCATTCCAGGCAAAGAAAACTTTTGTAAAAAGTTTCATAAGTGAAAGAGAATATGATACAGAGTAAGTCATTGGAAATGTGGTATAGAACATACAAGGAAGAGTAATAGGCAGTCAGGACATATATTTAGATAAAGGCTAAACTTTGAGAACATTTATGATTTACGTTGGATTTTATTTTTATAAAAGCTGGCAGGATTTTAGTAATTTTGGTGATCAGGTAGTTTCAACTAGATAAACTTCATTATTCACATTTGTACATTTTGTAAAATCACATTTCAAAAACAAACATATGAAGAAATATTCTTATATTTTTTAAAGGTACATTTTGGAGTACTTTGGCACTAGATTAAGACTATTTCAACAAAAAGAAGACTATTTTTTTTAAAGAATAAAGGCTATATAGAAGAAATGTGGCAAAGTGTTGGTAATTGTAGTGCTATCATGGGCATATGAGGACTTGTCACATTTGTCTTTACTTCTGTGTATTCTTGAGAATTCTTAAACAAGTTATTTTAAAAAATCGCAAATAGTAGAGTGTCTGGCATTGGCAACATTTAAGCAATGAAGTAGTGTAATTAGATTTACATATAAGGAAGGTCATTTATGGAGAAGGCAATGGCACCCCACTCCAGTACTCTTGCCTGGAGAATCCCATGGACAGAGGAGCCTGGTAGGCTGCAGTCCATGGGGTCGCTAAGAGTCGGACTCGACTGAGCGACTTCACTTTCACTTTCATGCATTGGAGAAGGAAATGGCACGCACTCCAGTGTTCTTGCCTGGAGAATCCTAGGGACAGCGGAGCCTGGTGGGCTGCTGTCTATGGGGTCGCTCAGAGTCGGACACGACTGAAGCGACTTAGCAGCAGTAGCAACAGCAAGGTCATTTATGAAGCACAGTTGGCAGTGAGTAGGATGGTAGCCATGACTAGTTAGAAACATGTTGCAATGTTACAGGTAAGAAATGATGTGGACCTTCATTGATGAATTATAAATATAGGGAAGATATGTAAAACTATGCCATTTATGACATCTCATAAGGTGACTGGGTGGAATAAACTAAAAGACAATCAAGGACCAAACTCTAGAAAACAACATTTGAGTGTTAAAGAGCCCAGAGAAGCCATTGAAAACTTGAGGTGTAATGGCTAAATAAATGAGAGGTTAAGGAGGAAGCACCAAGGCTGTTAATGAAAGAAAATACATATTGCATTTGTATGACTGAATGTCACAAACTAGGTACCACTTGGCTCTAGGCTCTAGGTGTTTGCTACAGGTTGTCTACATAGTTCTCTATTTGAATAATTTTTTCATAGTTAATAGTTCTTTCCTCTTCAGGATTATTTTCTGGCAGTCATAGCCATGTTAGTTTTCAAAATAAAGGTTGGTTCCTAATGTATTTATTTGTAGAATGAGCTTTTGGAGGCTGAAACTTAATAAGGAAAATAAACCTCAGATCAAAATTCAAAGCTCTAGCCTTCATGTCACATTCAGAAAGAACCCTCATAAATAATGTTATAGATAACTCATAGTTGAAATATGTTTTTTAATCAAAACTAATTAAATCAGGTCAATATGATTATTTAGAACTTTATCAGATCTGTCAGGGAAAGATTAAGGGCAGAAGGAAAAGAGGGCATCAGAGGATGAGATGGCTGGATGGCATCACCAATGCAATGGACATAAACTTGGGCAAGTTTTGGGAGATGGTAAGGGGCAGGGAGACCTGGCATGCTGCAGTCCAGGGTGTTGCAAAGAGCTGGACACGAGTAGGGGACTGAACAACAACAGATCAATCACATTTGCTTTCCCGTTGTTGATAACACAATATAGTTTGGTTGGAAACTAGAAAACTAATAACCTGGCATGCTACAGTTAATCTCAGATTGAAGTACCTTTTAATAATAATAACAACAGGTAATGTTTATAAACACAAGCTGGGTATTTGTTGCTATGCCATGTGCCATTCATCTCTTCAATCCTAAGTATTCTATGAGGTTTGTAATCTTTATGCAAAACTTTTTTGATAGATGGTAACTTAATAGATGAAGATGTTGACTGAAATTAACCAAGATTCAGTAACTTGCCTAGTTACACGGATAGAAAGTGACAGAGCAGGAATTTGGTCCCATCAGGAATGACTATGAATCTTGGGTTCTTTACATTAAAGGCGGTACATTTGTATTACATGCATTACTTCGTCTCTTTGGGCCAAGCATTCAGAACATCCCATCACAAGGACCTATGTCTGATCGTAAGATAATCATACATCAAACAACAGGGAACATGAGAATAGATAGACTTGCCAAGGGCTATAAACATTGTACTTCTTCTCATAGCCTCTGGATATTGATACCATAGCTAAGGTTTCAGCACTTAAAATAAATATCTCACAAATACTTTTTGGGTTTTAGTGCAAATTTCATAATTTATGGAAAAACAAGAATAATTATGGGCATATTATAAAGTGATCTTTTTGAAGATAGAAGTCAGAATAACTGGTATTAGAGGCTCTACCTTTTTAATAGCATAGAAACAATGAGTTGGATGTTCATAAATCTTTTTGACAAGCTGGCATTCTCCCAAGAGTTAAAGGAATCCAAGGATGAAATTATAGAAATAATAGTTAAAATGTATAACAACAGTTCACTCTACCTGAATATTGGCAAGCTATTAACATAATTTTTTTTTATATATAGCAATAGCTAGAAGAGTGTCCCTGGAAGCCTGGACACACAACATCAAATCTCGTTTCTATGATGATGAGGTGGTGCGTCAGACCGAGGGCTTGTCAGGTTGACAGCTCCCTTCTGGGAAGTCTCGGAATGCCTGTAAGGCTCACGCCCACCTCAGAGAGGTCTCTAAGGCACAGGTCATTGTACTCTGTGTCAGATGACCCTGCTAGATTAGTCATGGCCGACTGGTTCATGTATAGGTCCTGAGGAAACACGCCAGGAGCAAGCTCAATCCACAGGGAAGAGAAAGGAAGATTAGTGAGCAGTAGCCCTGCTATTCAATCTAAGTGAAAGTGAAAAGTGTTTCTCATTCCTGTCTGACTCTTTGTGACCCCATGGACTGTAGCCCTGCCAGGCTCCTCTGTCTGTGAAATTCTCCAAGGCAAGAATACTGGAGTGGGTAGCCATTCCCTTCTCCAGGGGATCTTCCCGACGCAGGGATCTAACCTGGGTCTTCTGTATTGTAGGCAGATTCTTTATCGTCTTAAGCCACCAACACCGCCCCCCTGCCACTGCCTCCAATTTCTTCCTCCCAAAGTATCTGGATTCATACATTTTCTACACAAGTTATACATAATCACTTACAATTCTTTCCTTCAATATGAATGAGAAAGAGGGAGCAAGGTTTGTCTTATAAGCCCCTTCTAAATGTAAAGGTTGGCTTTCATCTTTTTTCCAAGTGCCCCTTATTTTTTAGAACCAACTAAGTTTCATTTGCCTAAGAAGTGTGCCACAATGACTGATTTTTCAGTTCAGTTCAGTTCAGTTCTGTTCAGTCGCTCAGTTGTGTCCGACTTTTTGCGACCCCGGGAAATGCAGCACGCCAGGCCTCCCTGTCCATCACCAACTCCCAGAGTTTACCCAAACTCATGTGCATCGAGTTGGTGATGCCATCCAGCCATCTCATCCTCTGTCATCCCCTTCTCCTCACGCCTTCAATCTTTCCCAGCATCAAGGTCTTTTCCAATGAGTCAACTCTTCGTGTGAGGTGGCCAAAGTACTGGTTTCAGCTTCAGCATCAGTCCTTCCTGACTTTTAGATGTATAAAAGTCCTTTGGACCTTGATATGTCCCAAACCATCTCCTAGTCTCCTCCCTGCCAATAAAATATTCTTCTCATAGCCCACTTATCTAGGTTGATGACAATGGCAGTCTTCTGTTTTCCTGGGTCCGAACCTAGAGCCTCAGCCTTGATGGCACTTTTTACCTTACATTTTGTATTCATTCAACTATCAGCTCTCTGAAATATGTCCAGGATACAGCTACTTCCCAGCACCGCCACTGCCATCACTCTGGTGGGAGCCTCCGTCGTCTCTCACCTGGATTACTGCAATAGCTTCCTAACTGGCATCCCTGTTTGTCCTTACCCCATTCAGCAGCCAGTGAAAACTAACACTCCTCTGTTAGTTTCCTAATCAGAGTACAAGTTGCCATCCTTACAATCCTCTATAAGGCCCTATGCAATTGATTCCCTGCTCCTACCTCTTAAAGCAAAGTTGCTCAGTCTTGTCTGACACTTTGTGACCCCATGGACTATAGCCTATCAGGCTCCTCCATCCATGGAATTTTGCAGGCAAGAGTACTAGAGTGGGTTGCTGTTTCCTCTTCCAGGGGATTTTCCCAACCCAGGAATTGAACCTGGGTCTCCAGCATTGCAAGCAGATGATTTTACTGTTTGAACCACCAGGAAAGCCCCTACCTCTTAACTTCTATTAATACTCAATTAAACCAGTAACACTAGTTTCTTTGCTAGTTTGTGAATGGTCCTGGCATGTTGACTCTGCCTGGAACTTTTCTTTGGGAAGAAGAGGAGTCTGGGTCATCTCCCAGGTCCCTCCCTAGTGAGAACTTTCCCAACTGAAAATGCAACATACCCCTACGCTGCCTCTCCTCCTATCTTGCATTATTTTTCTCCTTAGCACTTAGACTGTTTACTGTAGAGTACTTGTAGTAGTGGAAGTAGTAGTCTATCTAAGTAGTGGAATCATAGGTGGTATAAATTTTTTGTAAGTTCTACATTTCTGAGTTTTAAACAGTAAGCATATCAGAGGAAGGAGGCCTCATTATGGGCTGAGAGACTCAGGAATGTCCTTGTGGAGGAGGAAAGGCTGAAGCTGCCTTCTGTAAGCTTGGTAGGCCGTGCTTGAAGACAAAGAGAGAACACCCTAGGTCGTGATAAAACATGCATGAAAGGTGGAGGGTACTTCATGATGACATATTTTAGAGTCAGTGTGGAGAGCAGCCAGGTCAGCCTCCTCATTTATCTCCAAAATGTTGAGTGCACAACTGGGAACAGATTGCATAGAACCCAAAAGTGATTTTAGTCCCTTGTGCTTCTGAAGGGAAGAATGCTGTGATGAAAGCAGCTTCAGAATTACTCTCCTAAATTCTCCTAGTCTTTTCCTTCCTTTCTGATATCCCCACATACTCCATGATGATCTTAGAAGCAATTTATGTACATGTTCCAGTATTTTAATGCTGTTAAATAATTAATCTTATGCTTTAGCAGAAAAAATTGTTTCACTGAAGTAACATAATTTTCTATCAAGATCTAATTTTCAAGCCATTTCCAGTGGGATTTTTTCTTTAAATATTTTAAATGGAAAGGGAAAAAATTAATTAAAAATTATCAAGCTAGAAATAAAACTGCAGATTTAGAAACACAAAGAATATTAACATTTTTGCTCTGTCTTGTTTGAAGAAACGCCAAAGGATTTCTATTATAAATGATTGTTTTATATTGATTTTTCCGTCTCATTTATATCACTTGTGGAACTGTGAGTGGAAGATACCACCTTAAAAATATATTTATCATGTTCCATAAATGTGTTTTTCCTACATGTGGAACATGGCTCTGATTTCAACACATGGTCACATCAGTGCCTTTATGTTGAAATTAGGAAGGGTGAGACAAAAATACTTCAATGCTATTCAAATGTGCCCGCTGTGAACTGAGACCTTCCCAGGGAACAGGCGCCAGGCATGAAGACTGGTTAACAGAGGATGAGTTTTTATTAAGGGACAAATGATACAGTTGAGGAAAAGACCATCTCAAACACTACGTGTGTGTGTTCTCAGTCATGTCCAACTCTTTGCCACGCCCTGAACTGTATCCCACTGGGCTCCTCTGTTCACGGGATTTTCCAGGCAAGAATACTGGAATGGGTTGCCATTTCCATGAAAGAATGTATAAAACATCTTTGAAGTCAGATGTGAAGATTTTTTTGCAGGGGCAGAGAATCAGTATTTAGAGTTAAGGACATAGATAGGATACTATAATAAATCCCAATGATTCAGAATATCACTGTGGGGGTAGAGTTTGGAGTCTTTTTTTCTCTTACGGAAAGCTCATTCTATCTATAATGCTTTTAATGATTTTCTGCCAGTGCCTTAATTCAGAGAGCTCAGTAATTTCTAATATAAGATGTTATATTCTAACATAAGATGTTCTGCCCTTTGGATTTACAAAATGGAATAACAATCAAAAGTGATTTTAATGGATTAATTTGCATTTCTGGGAGATTCTTTGTTTGTAATAGAACAGCTGCTGCTAAGTCGCTCCAGTCGTGTCCAACTCTGTGCGACCCCATAGACGGCAGCCCACCAGGCTCCCCCATCCTTGGGATTCTCCAGGCAAGAACACTGGAGTGGGTTGCCATTTCCTTCTCCAAGGCATGAAAGTGAAGAGTGAAAGTCAAGTCGCTCAGTCCTATCCGACTCTTTGCGACCCCATGGACTGCAGCCCACCAGGCTCCTCCGTTCATGGGACTTTCCAGGCAAGAGTACTGGAGTGGGTTGCCATTGCCTTCTCCATTGTAATAGAACAGAGGATGCAGTATAAAGAGCCAAGGGCTTTAATGTGAGGTGATGGATTCTCAAAAGTAAAACACTCAGTGGAAATATACAAAATAAAAGAAAAAGAGCTGTACACCTGAAACTAACACTGAACTAACACTGAAACTAAAACCAGCATTGTAAATCAACTATACTTCAATAATAAAAACTGCATACATTTTTGTTAAAAGAACACTATAATGCAAGTTACAGTGAGCTAATACTACTATGAAATGGGATAGTTATAAAATAACAGTAGACTCATATAAAGTACTTATCACAAAAAAATGAAAAGAAAGATAAAAGCAGCTTACAGGAAGGATTACTTTATAACTTTTATTTTTTAGTCATATGGAACTGTGACAGATTGTGCATGGAGCGAGTGGGTGGTAATGAAGAATCAGCGTGGAGCTTACATTAGAATCAGGGTCCAGGAGATCAGACAATAGACCAGATGGAATCAGATGCTTTCAGTGTCCTATCTTTGTGCCTTTTCATACTGTTCATGGGGTTCTCAAGGCAAGAATACTGAAGTAGTTTGTCATTGCCTTCTCCAGTGAACCATGTTTTGTCAGAAGCATCAATAACCTCAGATATGCAGATGACACCACCCTTATGGCAGAAAGTGAAGAGGAACTAAAGAACCTCTTGATGAAGGTGAAAGAGGAGAGTGAAAAAACTGGCTTACAACTCAACATTCAAAAAACTAAGATCATGGCATCTGGTCCCATCACTTCACGGCAAATAAATGGGGAAACAATGGAAACAGTGACAGACTTTATTTTCTTGGGCTCCAAAATCACAGCGGATGGTGACTGCAGCCATGAAATTAAAAGATACTTGCTCCTTGGAAGAAAAGCTATGACTAACCTAGACAACATGTTAAAAATCCGAGACATTACTTTGCCAACAAAGATCCATTTAGTCAAAGCTATGGTTTTTCCAGTAGTCATGTATGGATGTGAGAGTTGGACTATAAAGAAAGCTGAGCGCCAAAGAATTGATGCTTTTGAACTGTGGTGTTGGAGAAGACTCTTGAGAGTCCCTTGGACTGCAAGGAGATCCAACCAGTCCATCTAAAGGAAATCAGGCCTGAATATTCATTGAAAGGACCGATGCTGAAGCTGAAACTTCAATACTTTGGCTGCTGCTGCTGCTAAGTCACTTCAGTCATGTCCGACTCTGTGCGACCCCATAGACGGCAGCCCACCAGGCTCCCCCGTCCCTGGGATTCTCCAGGCAAGAACACTGGAGTGGGTTGCCATTTCCTTCTCCAATGCGTAAAAGTGAAAAAGTGAAAGTGAAGTCGCTCAGTCGTGTCCGACTCTTTGCGACCTCATGGACTGCAGCCTACCAGGCTCCTCCGTCCACGGGATTTTCCAGGCAAGAGTACTGGAGTGGGGTGCCATTGCCTTCTCCATACCTTGGCTACCTGATGCAAAGAACTGACTCATTTGAAAAGACCCTGATGCTGGGAAAGATTGAAGACAGGAGGAAAAGGGGATGACAGAGGATGAGAAAGTTGGATGGCATCACCGACTTGATGGACATGAGTTTGAGTAAACTCTGGGAGTTGGTGATGGACAGGGAGGCCTGGCGTGCTGCAAGCCATGGGGTTGCAAAGACTCGGACATGATTGAGCAACTGAACTGAATCAGATACTTAAAATTTCTCCAAATTATTCTCTAACTACAGGAGAAACTTCCACTGAAAGTGGCAAGTCATCAGTAAAATCTATTTCTTTCGATTTATGAATTTCCACTTTAGTAATATAAGCAGGAGAATTTTTGTCACCAGAATGCTTTTCTTTCCCCAGTTTACTCTCCAGCTCCTCCTTCTTCACTCAACCACCTTTTGAATTTTATTTCCATCCTTTCGAATTCGATCTTCTGTCTCCCTCTCCCCTATTCTGTATTTTTGTATTTGTACTCTCTTGACCTTAAGTTCTAATGTTAATTCAGCAACTGGAAACCTAAAAACATGAAGATAGCTTAAGGAGCTTCTGGGACAACATCAGGTATACTAATATTTATATTATAAGAGTCCCAGAAGGAGAAGCAAGGGATAAAGGGTCAGAAAACTTATTTGAAGAAATAATAGTTGAAAACTTTCCTAATCTGGGGAAGGAAGTACAGAGAGTCCCAGACAAGATGAGCTCAAAGAATTCCACACTGAGTCAGGTTGTAATTAAAATAGCAAAAGGTAAAGATGGAAAAGGAGAACTTTAAGGGCAGCAGGAGAAAAACAAATGGTAGGATGCAAGGAAACTCTCATAAGACCATCAGCTTGTTTTTCAGTTAATACTTTGAGGACAGAAGGGAATGGCATAATATACTTAAAGTGCTATTTGCAAGCATTAGGCAAACTATGTAAATGCAGTTAAGATAAACATTTCCTTTTCAGATATTCTTTCTTTCCTTTACAGAAGTGAATTTGCTTCTTTTTTTTTTTTTTTTCCTTTTTAATCCAGTGTCATGAAAGACTGACAATATGTTAGATTTAGAGATTTAGAAAGAATATCCAAATTCAGCTGGTTCTATTCACCTCATATGTGCTGCTGCGTCGCTTCAGTCGTCTCTGACTCTGTGTGACCCCATAGTCAGCAGCCCGCCAGGCTCCCCCGTCCCTGGGATTCTCTAGGCAAGAACACTGGAGTGGGTTGCCATTTCCTTCTCCAATGCATGAAAGTGAAAAGTGAAAGTGAAGTCGCTCAGTCGTGTCTGACTCTTCTCGACCCCTGCAGCCTACCAGGCTCCTCCGTCCATGGGATTTTCCAGGCAAGAGTACTGGAGTGGGGTGCCATTGCCTTCTCCGACCTCATATGTAAATCCCCCTTAAATCAATCTCCAGGCCAGTGGGAAGGATTTGGAATTTTGACCCTGCTATTTAGTGGCCATAGTAGTTGGCCCATGTGGCTTTTGGAAATGTAGTTTTCTTACCTATGGCATGTGGGTAGTAACAATAACCTCACACAGTTGATGTGATGCTGGTATTTACTTTTGTTTATATATAATTAGCAATACTTTGGAGGAGTTAATGCTTAGAAATTCTATATATGTATGTATTTATTGCACTATGGATTTGTTTATTTATTATTATGAAGATAATTTCCCCCAGCTTTATTGAGGAATAATTGGCAAATATAATTGTATATATTTAAGGTATATGTATATATGTATACACTTTGTGGAAAGATTATCAAAATAAGATAATTAACATATCCATCACTTCACATGGTTAAATGTAAGGACAGAAACTATACTTACTCTCAGATAGCAAAAAGCTCCCTCAGTCAGTTAAAATTGCAAATAAGAGGCTCCCCTCATTAATAAACATGTCCAGTATAGGGTAATAATAAAAAATTTTAAATTTGTTTGTCAGCTAAATCCATGCTAAGCCAAGTTCCTGTGTAAGTAAATATAGTTCATCCCTGCCCACTTCTTTAAATGAGCAGTACTCATTTGATAACTAGTTACTCTGATTCCAGCCCTGAGAAGAGTCATTGCAAGCTCAATTTTATAAACACTTTAGAATTCCTTCCACATAGCATAATATCACAATGCTAATTCAGGCCATAGTAGTGTTTGTAAAGGCAGCATAGAATGGTAGAAAGAAGATATTTTCTGTCTCCAGGTTCTGCCACTTATTGGCTGGTTGATCCTGAGACTGTGGCTTAATACTATTGGTTTCAGCCTTCTAATCCCTATAAATGTGATAATACTGTCTTTCTTGATCAGAATATGTGGTAATTATGAGATAATATGGGGTGTAATTTGGAATTTGCAGGCTGTAATGATCTTAAAAGATCAGATATGTTGCCTTATCCATTGCCTGTCGGTAGTGAGAGAGAGTCGGAAGTGGAGGGCTACCGTCAGTAGGGTCGCTAAGAGTGGAACACAGCTGAGCACGCACGCACGCACACAATCTCATTTATCTATGTCTGACTTGTTGACCATGCTCATGTTATTTTTTTCTCAAATGAGATTTCATATGTCAAAATATTTCCTTTTTCTGAGCGCACAGTTGCACTCAGCAAGTACTTGTTCTTGTTTTCATCTCTCTCCTCAGTTCTCCAGATGTGTACTATTTGGGAATGTCTGGTTATGCAATACATCAGGGCTCTTTCTTTCCAAGGAGGCAGCAAAGGGTACATATATTCAGGATATGTGCTGCTTAGCACATATAATAAACCTCATATTTATTGCATTCTGTTTTGTTTGCACAGAAGCATTTTCTTTGTAACCTTACTTAGTAAAAATGCTGTCAACTGATTGACTGGATCTATCTGTAATTAGTCTTCAGATCAAATACATTATATATCTTGACTTATTTCCACATTTAATTTAATTTTATTGATATAAAAACAATAGGAATAACAAAATGCTTCCAGTGTCAGTGGTAATTAAAAAACAAGCAGAAAAGTAATAAAGTGCATGATTACATTGGATATACCCATCCCTATTCATACTTGGGGAAAAAATCCAATCTTGAGAGAAAATGTAGAATGTGACTTTGTGCCAGCAGTAATTAGCAGGAACAGCTTGATGAGAAACAGTGATGGAAGAATCAATGGCAAACATCAATAAAGTAAAGCCCAGATGAGGCTTCTGTTTTTTATATCAGGCCTTTCTTTATACATCAGCTTAACCAAATGATTGAGAAATGATATTCTGAATCCCAAAAATAGACTGTAAACTATTTTGACCTTTTAAAACTATGTCAAGCTTTTCCAGTTTCTCTAGAGTATACTACAAAGTTTTGTAACCATTTATGTCTTCCCAGTTGTTTCAACAAGCAGAATTTCAAATGAATTTTTTTTGCAATAAAAGTTGCAGAAAACCAGGAAACAAGTGAAATATTAAAACTCTATTAGTATTTCATCCTCAGGTCTTGGTTTTGGGGAGAATCATGAGAAAGGTGATACATTTTCATTGTTTGTTTGAAGTTATCAAACTTTCACTTCGCTTAATCTGAGTTTCTTCTCTTCCATCTTTCAACACCATAAAGAAAAAAGTTTGCTGGTGTTTTATATATTGTTCAAAACAAACCCTTCTAGGCAAAACATGGAGGCCTCACAGTCCATGCTTCACCCATGGTTCCTCAACTTTGTCATGTGTGGTATTTTGGACTGGGCAATTCCTTGTTGTGGAATATCGTAGAGTGTTAGAAGCACTCTTGGCCTGCTCCCTCTAGATGCCAGTAGCATTGCAAGTTGCAATTATCAAAAATATCTCGACATTATTGCCAAGTGTCTTCAGAGGGGAGGGTTGACAAGGTGAGAAATCACCCCTCTTTGAGAGCCACTGCCTTAGCTTGAGATTTAGTGTGCATTTTAGGTGATACAAATAGAACTAATTTGACACACTAATAACCAAAAAGGAAAACGTAGAAGAGTTAAGAAATCATATCCTACCCAGACTATAGTGATTCTCAATCATGACTATGCATTCAACACATCAGGGATATTTAATAACTCCTGATACCCAGGCCCACCCCAGAGAAGCTGAATAAAGATCCGTGGGTGAGCCACTGCTAAAATTGGTGAAGTAGGTTGCCCTGTAAATTTGACATATTGCCTTTGGGGACAAGGATACAAGGTGTCCTTTTTATAGCATTCTCTTTTAATTTATCTCTTTTAAAGTTCAGGGCTGCTTCTGTGAGATGTGTTCAGATAATCAACACTTCAACTGAGCCTCTGAAAAAACGTTTGGGGCAAGTTAGTAAGAAAAGCTGCTTTTTAAGTTTTTAGGATTCTGTGTTATTTTCTTTGTTTTGGACTGCCTTTTTCTTAATTGTCTTGTTAGATGCTTTAAGTCTGACAGCTATATTAAGTCAACCAGAGGAACTAAACTGGGAAAATAATCATACTTCTTTAATAAACTATTTTTGAAAACCGGAGATGAGTAATGAACATGGATTGGTTTGAGGTTAAAAGAAATCTTACGCTTCTCCCCTCCCCCATTTTTTAAAGTTGCTCAGTCGTCGTGTCCAGCTCTTTGGGACCCCATGGACTATACAGTCCATAGAATTCTCCAGGCCAGAATGCTGGAGTGGTTAGCCTTTCCCTTCTCCAGGAAATCTTTCCAACCCAGGGATTGAACCCAGGTATCCCACATTGCAGGCAGATTCTTTACCAAATGAGCTATCAGGGAAGCCCGTATGGAGTAGGTAGCCTTTCCCTTCTCCAGCTGATCTTCCCAACCCAGGGATTGAACCCAGGTCTCCCATACTGCAGGTGGATCTTTTACCAGCTGAGCCACAAGGAAAGCCCAAGAATACTGGAGTGGGTAGCCTATACCTTCTCCAGCGGATCTTCTGGACCCAGGAATCGAACTGGGGTCTCTTGTGTTGCAGGCAGATTCTTTACCAAGTGAGCTGTCAGGGAAGCCCTCTTACCCCCCAAATGATGATGATGTGTAGAATTATGAGCTGAGTGTTTGTGTACATGTGTGTGGTGTGCTGTGTGTTGTCAGTCATTTCTAACTCTTTGCAACCCCATGCACTGTAGCCCACTAGGCTCCTCTGTCCATGGAATTTCCCAGGCAATAATACTAGAGTGGGTTGCCATTTCCTACTCCAGGGCATATTCCCCACCCAGGGATTGAACCTGTGTCTCTTGTGTTTCCTGCCTTGGCAGGAGGATTCTTTACCACTGTACCACGTGGGAAGTCCTGTATTCATGTTGTCTATACATATATAGACACGTTGGGGCTGCATTATTTTCTGCCAGTAAATTTTATGGCTTTCATATCAAACCACTCCATTTTACTAATATGACTTCTGCAGTTGATAATATAACCCTTATGGGCTAGACAAACCACATGGCTTCCCAACTGTGCCATAAAAGAATCAGCAGCTAGTTTAGAGTTCCTGGGGGCTACATTTGGAAGATTTAACTTGTCCAGTTTGGGCCACTTATATTACTTATACATTTTTAAGTTCCTTGGGGTCTCTTCCTTAACCTTGGTGCTTGAGAAAGCTTTGGTAGAAGGCTTTGTACAGATAACTCATTTGGCTCTGACAGGTCAAAAAATTCAGTCTGGAACCAAGATAAACCCAGGGATCATTTTTGCATACATTTTTTTAAACATGATGAATATGATTATTCTTTAGAGACTATGGGAAAAGCAGTTTCAGATAATAGATGTGAACTTACATTCCGACACAGGTCTGCATTCACTTGTATTTTCTTTAATTTCTTTGTAAGAGCTTAGAAAGCAGCTGGGTACAAATGCTGTCTTTTTTGGATCTCTGAGTTCACCTTTAACGAGAGAGCAGTTTTCCTGCCAAGGGAGAAGAGTAAGGAAACAAAACCACAAGATTCCATAGTATTGACTTTCTATTAAACTAGAAGCAAATTGGCAAGCAGGAAATGCAGGAGGTCACGTATAGCTTAGGGAGACATCTGTTGAAGGCTATATGTGGAACCTATTTTGCTCTGAACATATCTAAATAGGTGCTACAAGGAAAATAAATATTATAAAGAATCCTGGTATCTTGGGCTCCTTCTGTAGAATTACATATAGAAATTAATCCATTTGCAATAGATGTTGATTTTTGGAGAGCTACAGAGATGACAAAAGGTAACGTGGGTAGTCTTACCTTGTTAATACAGAATAATAAAAACAAATCTTCTCTTGAACTTTACATACCACAGAGACATTAATTCAGTTCAGAATTAAAACCTGGAGAATTCAAGCAGGTTTCAGTTCAGTTCAGTCGCTCAGTCGTGTCCGACTCTTTGCGACCCCATGAATCGCAGCACGCCAGGCCTCCCTGTCTATCACCAGCTCCCGGAGTTCACTGAGACTCACGTTCATCGAGTCAGTGATGCCATCCAGCCATCTCATCCTCTGTCATCCCCTTCTCCTCCTGCCCCTAATCCCTCTCAGTATCAGAGTCTTTTCCAATGAGTCAACTCTTCTCATGAGTATTGCAGTTTCAGCCTCAGCATCAGTCCTTCCAACGAACACCCAGGACTGGTTTCCTTTAGGATGGACTGGTTGGATCTCCTTGCAGTCCAAGGGACCCTCAAGAGTCTTCTCCAATATCACAGTTCAAAAGCATAAATTCTTCAGTGATCAGCTTTCTTCACAGTCCAACTCTCACATCCATACATGACCACTGGAAAAACCATATCCTTGACTAGATGGACCTTTGTTGGCAAAGTAATATCTCTGCTTTTTAATATGCTATCTAGGTTGGTCATAACTTTCCTTCCAAGTTAATTTCATGGCTGCAATCACCATCTGCAGTGATTTTGGAGCCCCCCAAAATAAAGTCTGTCACTGTTTCCATTGTTTCCCCATCATATTAGTAGGTGGCTAAACGTGTCAGAAATTGTCCTCTATCCTGGGGATATGGAGATTAGTGATATGGGCAACTTTCTCAAGGAAAGCACAGTCTTTTGTTGGTGATCTAAGACTACATTATGACTAGATTAATCATCATTTAGCTTACATTTTCTTGAATTTCAGAGCTGAGGACTATAAAATTTTGATGGCAACTTTTATGTGTCAACGCAATTCAGATCTGGGGTGCCCCAAATTTGGTTATAGATTATTCTGGATGTGTCCATGAAGGTGTTTCTGGATGAGATTAACATTTCAATCAATAGAGTGAATAAAACCGATTATCCTGCCCCATGTGAGTGAGGCTTATCCAAGGCCTGAATAAAGCAAAAAAAAAAAAAAAAAAAAAAAAAGGGTAACAGGGAATTTGTTTTCCCTGTTTTCAAGCTGGGACATTATTTTCTCCTGCACTGGGACTGGAACTTACATCGTCAGTCTTCCTTGTTCTCAGGCTTTCAGACTCAAAACTGGACCTGCAACACCGGCTCTCCTAGGTCTTTAATTTATGGGAAAGAGACATAAAAAAAATAATTTCATAGGGGACTTGCCCATTTTACGGTGGGAAAGGAACAAGGTTTGGTATCTAAGTAACACAAAATGTAACTGGAAAACCCATAACTTCTCTTAGCTTCTGAGATAAATTTTTAAGCTTTTTGTACACCTGACTACAGTAAGCCAGGGTTGGTCAAAGGTCACTGATAAAGCACATGCTTGGGTTTTCATTTAATGACACAAAAGTAGCTGCTTGATTAAATTTCACGTAATATATAGGCATCCTACAAGACGAAACTCATTAAAAGATCAAGTTTTAACAAAAAAAACCCCAAAAGCACCAGACAGTTTTTGTGGTCTTAAACACAATAGTCGATAACAACTCAGCACAGGTGCACTCAATTGCTCTGCTTTTGTGAGCGCTCACTTTGTTTTGGGACGTTTTATGTTCTTAAATTCTGAAATAAGATGTTGAAAGGAAATAACGTTGTGGAGGCATTCATACCCACAGTCCCAGGGTGTACTCGTGGTGTACTAGGCAATCACTGGCAGTGGAAGCTGACCAGTGTTTGTCCACAGTGATTTTTAATCAGCACAAAAGCACCACAACACGTTCTAGAAGATTTGGGGGTGAGACGTGTTTAAGGTCATATTTTTTTCCACTCATTGAAAGTTGTGAGTTTTCTGTTCTATGTGTGAATTACATCTCCCACTTTAGGTTCATGTATGAATCTGTTTTTCTTACCACTAGAAATAGAGCATGGGATCACAACTACCACAAACTTTTATCCACAAGCTATTCAGAAAAGAAAAAGACAAAGTCTAACATTAAAGGGCTAGGATCACTTTCTCATACTTTCTTTGAATAACTTTTTGTGTATACAAATGTCCCAACCCATTCCTCTGCTTGACTTGTGGATAAATGTTTACTATCACTGACCACTTGGTAGAGTTTCTTATGAGCAACAGATCTAAGTAGTCACACGTCTCTGGTCTGAATCTTTTTCTAACGTTATATTAACTCCGAGATGGTTTAACCTCTGCACGTCTTAGTTGCAACTGCAATGTGGTAATAAGGCCTTCTCGGCGTCATTGAACTGAATTGAAATAGTACAGTAAATATATCTGAATATTATGTCTGGCATGTAGGAAATATGCAATCCCTAAAAGTATTTTTTTAGTTTATTCTATAAATATTTTCATACACCCTCTATATATGTGACATTGGTTTAATTGCAGGGAAAACAGAGGTGAAGAGGACAGATATGATTTTCTGCCAAGGTTAAATGATATCTGCAATAATTTATTAATTTATTCTACAAATATTTATTGACTTCCAATTCCACATGAGGTAATAGTGAAGAAATAAGGTGATATATAGGCTGAGCTAATGTTCACTAGGACTCATCCGTTCAGAGGTACCAACTGTTTGTGGCTAGTATTTGTTCTCAGTTTAGTTCAGTTCAGTTGCTCAGTTGTGTCCGACTCTTTGTGACCCCATGGACTGCAGCATGCCAGGCCTCTCTGTCCCATCACCAACTCCTGGAGTTTACTCAAGCTCATATTCACTGAGACAGTGATGCCATCCAACCATCTCATCCTCTGTCGTCCCCTTCGCCTCCTGCCTTCAATCTTCCCAGCATCAGGGTCTTTTCCAATGAGTCAGTTCTTTGCATCAGATAGCCAAAGTATTGGAGTTTCAGCTTCAGCATCAGTCCTTCCAATGAATATTCAGGACTGATTTCCTTTAGAATGAACTGGTTGGATCTCCTTGAAGTCCAAGGGACTCTCCAGAGTCTTCTCCAACACCACAGTTCAAAAGCATCAATTCTCTGGCACTCTGGAAAAGCCATAGCTTTGACTAGATGGACCTTTGTTGGCAAAGTAAAGTCTCTGCTTTTTAGTAACTTGTCTAGGTTGGTCATAAGTTTTCTTCCAAGGAGCAAGTATCTTTTAATTTAATGGCTGCAGTCACCATCTGTAGTGATTTTGGAGCCCCCTCAAAAAAATAAAAATAAGAAATAAAAATAGCATTTGTTCTAATTAATCAGCAAATACTTGGTGAGATGGGGTACATGGGGGAATTTCCATGGGGAATGGATACATAAGTCCCAACTTCTCCTGAACAAAAGGCCCAGTCAAAAGGGGTGATTTCAAGAGAGGCTTATGAAGGGATTATTTTACATAGTTGTGAGCAAGGTTAGGGGCTTCCCTGGTAGCTCAGACTGTAAAGAATCTCCCTTCAATATGGGAGATCTGGGTTCAGTCTCTGGTTTGGGAAGATCCCCTAGAGAAGGGCATGGCTATGCATTCCAGTATTCTTGCCTGGAGAAGTCCATGGATAGAGGAGCTTGGCCGGCTACAGTCCATGGGATTACGAAGAGTTGGACTGTTCATGGGATCCCAAAGAGTTGGGAAAATCAAGAAGGAATGATGACGTGCTCCTGATTAAGGGAGCTTAAAGCTGTAAGTGGAGCAAATGATTACTGGGATCTGTCACTGAAGCTATATACCTTAAAGAGGTTCACCCCTTTCCAAGGGGTGTGTAAGAGCTATGCCACATAGAGGAATGTATTTTCTCTTAACACAAAATACCAGAGGAAGGTAGCCAGGGGAGTAAATACTCCAATTTCTGTCTTTCCCCCATTCTTGATTCTTTTGTTTATACTCCGATTTGGCTCAATCCAAGCAGAAACTAGGGTGCGAGAGAGCTGGACTGATGCAGTAGGTAGAGTCTGATGCAATATGTTTTGATTGACAGTTTCCTAATAACCAATGTTTTTGAGCATCTTTTCTGTACTTAATAGCCATGCATATAATTATGCATATAATATTACTCTCTATTCAAATACTTTGCCCATTTTTAAATTGGGCCATCTTTTATTATTAAATTGTAAGAGTTTTATATATTATGGGAAAGTACCTATAAGATATATGATTTGAAAATATTTTCTCCAATTTGTCTCTTTTCTTTCTTGATGATACATTTGATGTACTTAAGTTTTAATTTTGATGAGACACAACTTTTCCATCTTCTCTTTTATCACGTAATTTTCATCTCATGTTGAAGTACTTTTTGACTAGCCTAAGTCTCAGTGATTTACTCTTGTGCTTTCTCTGAAAACCTTTATAGTTTTAGCTCTTACATTTAAATCTATGATACAGTTTGAATAATTTTTGTGTATAATATGAATAGTGACCTTTAGTCATAGTTTTGCGTGTGATTATCCAATTACCTCAGTACTAATTCTTTTTTTTTCTTTAATAGAAAATTATTTAATTAGTATACATGTGTTCCCCATCCTGAACCCTCCTCCCTCCTCCCTCCCCACACCATCCTTCTGGGTCGTCCCAGTGCACCAGCCCCAAGCATCCAGCATCATGCATTGAACCTGGACTGGCATCTCGTTTCATACATGACGTTTCACATGTTTCAATGCCATTCTCCCAAATCTTCCCACCCTCTCCCTCTCCCACAGAGTCCATAAGACTGTTCTATACATCAGTGTCTCTTTTGCTGTCTCGTATACAGGGTTATTGTTACCATCTTTCTAAATTCCATATATATGTGTTAGTATACTGTATTGGTGTTTTTCCTTCTGGCTTACTTCACTCTGTATAATAGGCTCCAGTTTCATCCACCTCATTAGAACTGATTCAAATGTATTCTTTTTAATGGCTGAGTAATACTCCACTGTGTATATGTACCACAGCTTTCTAAGAACTTCCCTGTTAGCTCAGCTGGTAAAGAATCCGTCTGTAATGCAGGAGACCCCAGTTCAATTCCTGGGTTGAGAAGATCTGCTGGAGAAGCGATAGGCTACCCACTCCAGTATTCTTGGGCTTCCCTGGTGACTCAGCTGGTAAAGAATATGCCTGCAATGTGGGAGACCTGGGTTTGATTCCCAGGTTGGGAAGATCCCTTGGAGAAGGGAAAGGCAACCTATTCCAGTGTTCTGACTGGAGAATTTCATGAACTGTATAGTCCATGGGGTACTTAAGCTTTGATTTTGATGAAATGCAACTTTCCCATCTTCTCTTTTATCACACGTGCTTTTTAGGTCATCTCAAAGTATTCTTTGACTAGCCTAGGTCTCAGTGATCTATGCTTGTGTAGACTTTTATTCATAGTTTTGCATGTGATTATTCAATTACCTCAGTACTGATTATTCTTTCCCCCTCTGGATTGCCTTGACTTCTTCATCAAAGATCAATTGACTATAAATGTGAGAATTTCATTCAGAACTCTCAAGGCTAATATGTTGATCTATGTCTGTCTTTAGGCTAGTATCACACTGTCTTGATTACTGTGCCATTGTAGACATTTTTGAAATCAGAAAGTGTATGTGCTCCAACTTTGTTCATTTTAGTATCGTTTTGGCTATTCTGGGTCTCTTACATTTCTGTATAAACTTCAGTGACAGCTTGCCAATTTCTGCATGAAAGCTACTTGACTTTTGATAGAGATTATTTTGAAGCTGTAAATCAGTTCAGAGAATGTTGCATTTTAACAACAGTAATTCTTTCAATTCATGACCATGGGCTGTTTTTCCAATTGTTTAGATCTTTCATTTTCTCAACAATGATTTATAATTTTCAGTGGAAACATCTTATGCTTATTTTGTTAAGCTTATTCCTAAGTTTTAATCTTTTTGGCACTATTGCAAGTGAAATTACATTTTAGTTTTGGTTGTTTATACTATTATTTAGAAAAACAACTTGATTTTTGTATATTGAGCTTATATCTTGAAACTTTGCTTGAATTCGTCTTTTAGTTCTAATGGTTTTGTTGTTGTTGCAGTCTTCAGAATTTTCTTTATTCCAGGTCATGTTATCTTCCAATAGAGGTATTTTTACTTCTTTGTTTCTAATCCAGATACTTTTTATTATTTCTTTATTACTTAATTTTGCTGTATAGATTCTCTAGTGCAATGTTGACTATAACTGTCAAGAGAAGATATCTTTGTCATCCTCCAGACTTAGAAGGAAAGCATTTAATGTTTTGCCATTGATTATGATGCTAGCTCTAGGTTTGTTTTTTGTGGATGTCTTTTATCAGCTCGAGGAAGTTCCATTCTAGTCCTAGTTTGTTGAGTGTTTTTATTTTTTTCTTTCATAAAAGAATGCTGTTGTTGTGTTGTGTTTTGTTAGTCACTCAGTCATATCCGACTCTTTGTGGCCCCACGGACTGTAGTCCGCCAGGCTTCTCAGTCCTTGGGATTTTCCAGGAAAGAATATTGGAGTGGATTGCCATTCCCTTCTCCAAGGGATCTTCCTGACCTAGGGACTGAACCCAGATCTCTTGCATTGCAGGCAGATTCTTACCATCTGAGGCAACAGGGAAAGAATGCTGGATTTTGTGAAATGCTTTTTCTACATCTATTGAAATGACCATATAATTTGTGTCATTTTCATCATTAATATACTTCCCTGGTGGCTCAGATGGTAAAGCGTCTGCCTACAACTCAGGAGACCTGGGTTTGATCCCTGGGTTGGGAAGATCCCCTGGAGAAGGAAATGGCAACCCATTCCAGTACTCTTGCCTTGAAAATCCCATGGACAGAGGAGCCTGGTAGGCTACAGTCCATGGGGTCGCAAAGAATCGGACACGACTGAGCGACTTCACTTTCACTTTCTTTCATCAGCATTAAACAGCTTGATTTTTATTTTTAAATTTTTTAAACGTTTTATTTTGTATTGGAGTATAGCCAATTAACAATGTTATGATAATTTCAGTTGAAGAGTGAAGGGTATCAGCCATAAATATGTATGTATTCATTTTCCCAAAAACTACCATTCCATGCAGGCTGCCAAATAACACTGAGCAGAGTCCCATGTTCTATACAGTAGGTCCTTGTTGGTTATCCATTTTAAATACAATAGTG
The DNA here is from genome assembly GCF_027580195.1 of Bos mutus. Classification (NCBI taxonomy): domain Eukaryota; kingdom Metazoa; phylum Chordata; class Mammalia; order Artiodactyla; family Bovidae; genus Bos; species Bos mutus. The sequence goes on from NC_091623.1 coordinate 28,264,234, forward strand.
TGTACATGTCCATGGTGTGATTCTTATATGGTAACACAACCTTGCATTTGTTGGATAAATCCCAGTTGATCATAGTGTATGATCTGTTTTATATGTTGTTGGATTTGCTTTGCTAGTATTTCATTGAAGATTTTCGCATCTATGTTTATAAGGGATATTGGCCTTTAGTTTTCTTTTCATGTGTTATCTTTGTCTCATTTTAGTATCAGGGAATATCGGTCTCATAGATGGAGTTGAGAAGTGTTCATTTCCTCTTTCATCTTCTAAAATGGTTTGTCAAGAATTAGTGTTGATTTTTCCTTTAAATGTTTGGTGGAATTCACCAATGAAGCCATCTTGACCTGGAGTTTTCTCTGTGAGAAGTTTCTAAATTACTGATTCAGTCTCTCTACTTTAGATCTATTTAGATTTTTCTATTTCTTATAGAGGCAGTTTCAGTAATTTTTATTTTTCTGAGAATCTTTCCATTTTGCATGGTATTCTAATTTGCTCCTTATTTAAAAGCACAATACATATCTTCCCTGTGTTTTGGAGGACACTGAACTCAAGAACCTACAGTCTTATAATGGAGAAAGTTATGAGCACAAGTAATTATTGTACAATAAAAGTTGTGCTTAAAAAGAACAATGCATGGAAAATATCATAAACATTCAAAAGAGAAATGTATTGCTTACAAGCATAACTGGTTTATGTTTGGAAGATGGGAGATCATGACACTAAGTAAAATGTGTTTTATTTTATTTTTTTCTATCTGGAGGATGTTCAGAACTAGTACTGTTGGGAGGCCATTTCTATGTCTCTTGTGTGCCTACTGTCAGCTAGGGCACTAGCTACCATTTCTCAAGACTGTCTTTTCAAGAAGATTTGTATAGCAAACAGCTTTGGAAGATAGAAATACGTCTCTCTGTCAAGCAAAAACGCAAAACGGTGTTCAATATAAAAGATCCAATTTCCCCAAACTCAGGGTTCTCTTCTGTATGCAGCCTATTGTGTGTGCATATATTACTGGGCCCTTTTCATGTTGGCCTGTGGAAATTTTGTGTCAGGAATGGTTCAATAGGTAGGATAAAGGCTGTTACACATGGAAAAATAACATTGGCAAAGATGTGTCTGGGAAAAATAATAGAATAGTACATAATGTTTTTGTGGGGGCATGGTGTTCATAGATAGCAAAATGCAAGCTTGGAAAAGGAACACAGGGTAGTAGAGTTTGATATGCCATGATAATATTATTTAAGCCTATTTTGTAGGAAAGGTCTGTGTTCATTTCAGGGTAAAAAACAGAGATCATTCTGTCGTTTTGGAGATTGCATCCCACTACTGCATTTCAGACTCTTTTGTTGACCATGATGGCTACTCCATTTCTTCTAAGGGATTCTTGCCCTCAGTAGTAGATATAATAGTCATCTGAGTTAAATTCACCCATTCCAGTCCACTTTAGTTTGCTGATTCCTAAAATGTTAATGCTCACTCTTGACATCTCCTGTTTGACCACTTCTAATTTGCCTTGATTCATGGACCTAACATTCCAGGTTCCTATGCAATATTGCTCTTTACAGCATTGGACCTTGCTTCCATCACCAGTCACATCCACAACTGGGTGTTGTTTTTGATTTGGCTCCGTCTCTTCATTCTTTCTGGAGTTAGTTCTCTACTGATCTCTAGTAGCATATTGGGCACCTACTGACCTGGGGAGTTCATCTTTCAGTGTCCTATCCTTTTGCCTTTTCATACTGTTCATGGGGTTCTCAAGGCAAGAATACTGAAGTGGTTTGCCATTCCCTTCTCCAGTGGACCACATTTTGTCAAAACTCTCCACCATGATCTGTCCATTTTGGGTGATCCTACACGGCATGGCTCATAGTTTTATTGAGTTAGACAAGGCTGTGGTCCACGTGATCAGATTGGTTTATTTTCTGTGATTTTGGTTTTCAGTCTGTCTGCCCTCTGATGGATAAGGATAAGAGGCTTATGGAAGCTTCCTGCTGGGAGAGACTGACTCATTTTAAAGGCAAATCATTCAATATCACAATAATCCAAGTCTATGCCCTGACCAGCAATGCTGAAGAAGCTGAAGTTGAATGGTTTTATGAAGACCTACAAGATCTTCTAGAACTAACACCCAAAAAAAGATGTCCTTTTCATTATAGGGGACTGGAATGCAAAAGTAGAAAGTCAGTAAATACCTGGAGTAAGAGGCAAATTTGGCCTTGGAGTACAGAATGAAATCTGGCAAAGGCTAGCAGAGTTTTGCCAAGAGAAGGCAATGGTCATAGCAAACACTCTCTTCCAAGAATACAAGAGAAGACTTTACACATGGACATCACCATATGGTCAATATCAAAATCATATTGATTATATTCTTTGCAGCCAAAGATGGAGAAGCTCTATATAGTCAGCAAAAACAAGACCAGTAGCTGACTGTGGCTCAGATCATGAACTCCTTATTGCCAAATTCAGACTTAAATTGAAGAAAAAAGGGAAAACCACTAGACCATTCAGGCATGACATAAACCAAATCCCTTATGACTATACAGTGGAAGTGAGAAATAGATTCAAGGGATTAGATCTGATAGAGTGCCTGAAGAACTATGGATGGAGGTTCATGACATTGTACAGGAAGCAAGGATCGAGACCATCTCCAAGAAAAAGAAATGCAAAAAGGCAAAATGGTTGTCTGAGGAGGCCTTACAAATAGCTATGAAAAGAGAAGTGAAAGGCAAAGGAGAAAAGGAAAGATATAAGCATCTGAATGCAGTGTTCCAAAGAATAGCAAGGAGAGATAAGAAAGCCTTTCTCAGTGATCAATGCAAAGAAATAGAGGAAAACAGTAAAATGGGAAAGACTAGAGATCTCTTCAAGGAAATTAGAGATACCAAGGGAACATTTCATGCAAAGATGGGCTCAATAAAGGACAGAAATGGTATGGACCTAACAGAAGCAGAGGATATTAAGAAAAGGTGGCAAGAAGACACAGAAGAACTGTACAAAAAGGATATTCACGACCCAGATAATCATGGTGTGATCACACACTGAGAGCCAGACATCCTGGAATGTGAAGTCAAGTGGGCCTTAGGAAGCATCACAATGAACAAAGCTAGTGGAGATGATGGAATTCCAGCTGAGCTGTTTCAAATCCTAAAAGAGGATGCTGTGAAAGCGCTGCACTCAATATGTCAGCCAATTTGGAAAACAGCAGTGGCCACAGGACTGGAAAAGGTCAGTTTTCATTCCAATTGCAAAGAAAGGGAATGCCAAAGAAGGTTCAAACTACTACACAATTGCACCCATCTCACTGGCTAGCAAAGTAATGCTCAAAATTCTCCGAGCCAGGCTTCATCAGTACATGAACTGTGAACTTCCAGATTTTCAAGCTGGATTTAGAAAAGGCAGAGGAACCAGAGATCAAATTGCTAACATCTGCTGCATCATCGAAGGAGCAAGAAAGTTCCAGAAAAACATCTATTTCTGCTTTATTGACTATGCCAAAGACTTTGACTGTATGGATCATAATAAACTTGAAAAATTCTGAAAGAGATGGGAATACCAGACCACCTGACCTGCCTCTTGAGAAATCTGTAGGCAGGTCAGGAAGCAACAGTTAGAATTGGACATGGAACAACAGACTGGTTCTGAATAGGAAAAGAGTATGTCAAGGCTGTATATTGTCACCCTGCTTATTTAACTTCTATGCAGAGTACATATTGAGAAATGTTGGGCTGGATGAATTACAAGCTGGAATCAAGATTGCTGGGAGAAATATCAATAACCTCAGATATGCAGATGGCACCACCTTTATGGCAGAAAGTGAAGAACTAAAGAGCCTCTTGATGAAACTGATAGAGGAGAGTGAAAAAGTTGGCTTAAAGCTCAACATTCAGAAAACTAAGATTATAGCACCTGGTCCCATCACTTCATTGGAAATAGATGGGGAAACAGTGGAAACAGTGGCTGGGTTCATTTTTGGGGGCTCCAAAATCACTACAGATGGTGACTGCAGCCATGATATTAAAAGATGCTTACTCCTTGGAAAGAAAGTTATGACCCACCTAGATAGCATAGTAAAAAGCAGAGACATACTTTGCCAACAAAGGTCCATCTAGTCAAGGCTATAGTTTTTCCAGTAGTCATGTATGGATGTGAGAGTTGGACTCTAAAGAAAGCTGAGCACTGGAGAATTGATGCTTTTGAACTGTGGTGTTGGAGAAGACCCTTGAGAGTCCCTTTGACTGCAGAGATCCAACCAGTCCATCCTGAAGGAAGTCAGTCCTGAATATTTATTGGAAGGACTGATGTTGAAGCTGAAACTCCAATACTTTGGCCACCCGATGTGAAGAAGTAACTCATTTGAAAAGACCCTGATGCTGGAAAAGATTGAGGGCAGGAGGAGAAGGAGACGACAGAAGATGAGATGGTTGGATGGCATACTGACTCAATGGACATTAGTTTGGGTAAACTCTGGGAGCTGGTGATGGACAGGGAGGCCTGGCATGCTACAGTCCATGGGATTGCAAAGAGTTGGACACAACTGAATTGAACTGAAATGATCTTAAGTTGGAGTAACCAAGAGATCAGTGGTGTAAAAAGTAATATGGGAAATACTAGTTTAATGACAGACTTGAAGAGCACAAAATGAGTTTATTCCTTAACACATTGAATTTGATGTTTTCATGGAACAACTCAAATGATTCTGAATACAGACTGTTAGGAATGGGAGTCATGAGTCTGAGAAAGTTCTTAAACTGATATCCACCAGAGTAACAGTGATCACTGAAGAGGAAACAAAGTGGAGGAAAAAAAAAAAAAAAAAGGAGAGAGAGAGAGAAGAGAAAAAAAGGGCCAGGGTAGGAAAGGAACCTTGAACAATACCCAGTCCATGTCCAAGGAAGGAAGTTACAGAAGATAAGAGAGTAGTCAGATAAAACAAGATGCATTTATTTCAGAGTTCAGATGCTTAGAAGGTGGAGTGTTTCAGAAAGAAAATTATGGTAACATTCACTGAATTTTCAGCAGAGCTTAGAAGAAGGGGTATAGAAAATGGTCAGTTGTAGAGCAATACTTTTTTAAGAGCATGAATCTATAGAGTGATGAAAAGTAGAACACAGCCTCTTAGAGGTGGGGAATGTGAAGATTTTTCCAAAAGATTCAACACAAATTATATCTTTGGTTGACTGAGTACTTGTTTCTGGATGGAACTGTAATGTATGTAGTGAGGCTGCATTTGTTTACTCAGGCCAAAATTCATGAATTTTTATCAATTTAGTCTAAGTGATAGTCTAGGGACAAGGCTGTCATTGTAAATGGTGGATCAGAACCATACAAAATTGCTTGGAGACTGTGGTCAGGTTATCCAAACACAAACTACAGAACTATTTAATTCTAAAACTACTGCTTGGCCAGAAGGTCTGAGAAAGGGAAACATACTCTTCTGCACTGAAACAAAATGAATGCATGTTCTTCTTTTGTTAGTGTCTTTCCACATAGATTTTATATCAGTTAATATTTTGTTCAATGCAAAAGTCTGGTGTTAGTTTAGGAATCTTGAAGCTAATAAATAGACAGGACTGGGATGAGATCACTCATCCAGGACAAAGCCCTCTTCTTAGAGAATATCAGTTCGGTTCAGTTCAGTCGCTCAGTCGTGTTCGACTCTTTGAGACCCCATGAATCGCAGCACGCCAGGCGTCCCTGTCCATCACCAACTCCCGGAGTTCACCCAGACTCACGTCCGTTGAGTCAGTGATGCCATCCAGCCATCTCATCCTCTGTCGTCCCCTTCTCCTCCTGCCCCCAATCCCTCCCAGCATCAGAGTCTTTTCCAATGAGTCAACTCTTCGCATGAGGTGGCCAAAGTACTGGAGCTTCAGCTTTAGCATCATTCCTTCCAAAGAAATCCCAGGGCTGATCTCACAAGCCAGCGTTGGCACTTTTCTCCCAGACAAGAGTACTAGATGCCATGCGCAAGCCAGTTTGTTGCTACATAATCATTTATGGCACTTGCTGTGGTGCCATGTGTATACATGAAATGTGTACATAGAACTGATCCTGAAATGAGAGAAATGCTGAGGCAGACGGATGCTGTTTCAGGAAAAATTATTCTTGTCAGGATTTAGTGAAGTGTTACCTGATGAAGACAGTGTAGGTTTATTTTTAAGACATTTAATTAAAAAATGTTTTTAGAAAAGGAAAAAGATAAAAGATAAATCAGAAACTTCAGCTTAAAAATAAGATAGAATCCTTAATCTGAGTTTTAGCATGGATAGCATTCAAATACTCAACTAAGACAAGTTGCTTCTGCTGGTGGGAGCTGTGTCTATACATGAAATCTAGCTGAGGAATTGCAATGAGGTGATATGAGCTAAAGGCTAAATGGATGCTTTTCTGGGAAGCTTAGGCACAACAAGGAGAGAAAACCGAGATTTAAGAGCTGGTTGGACCCTTGTTTCATAAACTACTAAACCTCCACTCATCTAATTCAGGTTGTCTTTCTGGGTAGCTAAAAAGTTAAACAGCTTTTTGTCTTCTTGCCAGACTTTAATGAAATCCACCGATCCTGTGGCTAGGTGTCAATGTGTCACGTGTGTTTGGCATGGGGGTGGGGGTTACTTGTGGACATGAAGACTATAGGGAACCGTACCTGTAGGTCTATATGGGGTCTACCAGATGATCCCCAAACTACAAGAAGCAGCTAAGCATAGTAAAAAGCTATTAGCAGCTCCATTTGGCAGACATAAAGAAGAAAATCTTGTTTTTTTTTTTTTTTTAAATACTGTGAGGTATCAGGTTTCTTTCCTAGCCTGAGCAAGGTCAGCTTTTTTCAGCATGTGACCTTGAAGGAGTTGTATGGGGATGTATTGCTGGGCCATTTATTTAGAAGGTAGGATTACACTTTCAGTTGAAGACTAATTTTCTGGTTTTATTAGCAGGACAGTGGGGACTTAAGGACTCAGAAGTGTATCTCTGACAATCTGTATATCTAAATAGCCATTCAGCAGGCCAATTCCAAGTCCCTTCAATTACTCTGGTGCTAGGGAACCAAACTAACAATTGATACCATCAGAGGAAAGAAGAAATATAGGAATTGAGACACCAAAAATGGATCAGTGACAATTGGGAATTTGGTCTGAAAAATTGTATAACTATTGATAAGTAAGAAGAAAAAGCAAGACAAAATTAAACAACTGTTTATCAGAGAGAGGTAATTGAAGCAAATTTACAGATTATGGCAGAGACTAGAGTCAGTGTAGCATTTGAGAGACAAAATGTGGCTCGATTCTGTTTCACAGCCTCCTCTTAAATTACCAAACACAGTAACACCTGCATGACAACCATATTTTTTGTACTTGAGCAAGTTAGGGTGAGATTTCCTTTAGCTTTTTAGTGTATCTCCTTCCCTACCCATCAACTGCTTAATTTAAGATTCTCGTGGTGCTAACAGGATTGCATGATGAATAGGTTTAAGGCCTCTGAGCCTTTAACTATTTTATCCCCTTGCTTTCATGTCTCAACTTATGCATTTAAAAAGTAAGGAAATAGCATGACCTTTCCATTATCATAGATTTCAGAACTCCAGGTTGAGGTAATCAGTTTCTTGGCTTCTTGGAAATCTTTATTTCCATTTACAAAGAAGTTATAAGACTGACTAAAACAGATTCACCCAGCTTTTAGAAGGCTTGTGAAAGGACAAGAGGAAGTATTGTTTTAAGTTGATGTGTTATTCAAAACACATCATGTTGGTACCGATCATATTTTCCTATGGAGTGCTGCTCTGGTTGTTGAATGGACAATGAGAAGTGACTGTTCCATTTGACAGTAAGAGGAAAAAGCATGAGTACCACTCACATTTAATGTTCAAACTCCAGTCTTTTCAGAACAAATAGGTTCCTACAATTCTTACAAGACCCTGAAGCTAGTAAATGGAACTGAAAGCATCTTAGAGCTCCTTGTTGACACCACATGGTCATAAACCCTTCAGACTCTGCAAAGAGGTCGTAAAGCAAATTGCTCCTTCACAAGTAAACTGATTAAAGGGAGACAGAGCTTAGACATCTTGGAGCCTAATGAGGGTGTTTCAGGGAAATGATGCTCCTTTTCTAGAACAAATGATAAATTTTTGTTATGTGTGAGAAACAGAATTGCTCATAGTAATAAAGTCAAGCGACAGGGAAGGCAGTATATTCTATTTTCATTAATACTGGGATGGGAACCAGGAGACTTGGAACTCCTAATCTGACATTTAAACTGGATGACCTTAGAGAAGCAGCTAAGCACTCTGCTTGTCTCATTTGTAAATGAGAACGTCCATCTATTCAACTGACATATCTTGAGTAAATATTATTAGCCAATTGTTTTCACAGTTGTAATCTCACTTTACCCTCACAAGAATCCCATGAGGAAGCTATTCTTATTCATTCATATTAATAAGGAATCTGATACTCAGAGTGTTTAAGTGACTTGTCTGAGTCGTAGTTAATAAGTGTTAAAAGTTATAGTTGGTAAATGGTTGAGGCAGGATTCAACCCCTGCTTTCCAAATGCAGTGTTATTACCACTACAGGAAGCTATTCTCCTTATGGCTCAATGTTATTTATTAACATCTATAATTATATTTATTAATGTTTGCTATCTCATAGGAGTTATTATCTAATTTCCTGTGTATATGATTGTTTTTCCAATGAAATCATAAGCTCTGCAGAGGCAAAGATCCAAATGTTACTTGTTTCCTCACTTCCCACAGTGTAGAATACTTACCTTCATTCATTTTTTCATTCATTTAGTCATCATTTAACAAAATGGAATACATTTCTGCACAAAATAGATGATATCCCCAACATATTTACTTATATTCTAGTAGGAGGAGAAGGAAATAAACAAATGACTCAAGTCATGGATGTATGTTGGTGGGGGGAGAAGGGCAATAAAAGAAGTAGAACATATTAAGAGGAATTGGGAATGTGGCAGAAAGAGTAAATTTGCAGTTTTAGATAAGGCTATTAGTGTAGGCTAATGAATGAATCTGAGAAAACTCTGGGAGATGGTGAAGGACAGAGGAGCCTAGTATGCTGCGGTCCATGGGGTTGCAAAGAGTTGGAGATGACTTAGCGACTGAACATTAGGGTAGGTTTCATTGACAGCTGTGTATTTGTTACCTGAATTCACTTGGGAGTGTCCTTTGACAACTTCAAGCCTCAGCTTTACTTATGTATAAGAAATAAAGGGCATCAGACTTTGTCCTTAACCCAAAATTCACCAACACACATTCATTTCCCAGCAGAGGGCTTTAGATCAATATCTTCCATATTCATCTACAGAACCACCGTGGGTAAAAGGTAGAAATAGCCAAGGCATAGCTTGAGTTTGTGCCATGCCCTTTAAAACAGACAGCTCGGTATCAGGGCATAGGTCTTAGAGTAACGCTGACCTTAGCTAGAAAAAGTATGGATCTATGAGTCTCACAGATGTGTAATCAATAGTAAGGTAACTGGCTACAAGGGATTTTACACATCTGTCAGCTAAATCAGAACCCTAAACAGCAAATGCTGTTCTAAAGAACATTAGCCAGATTTGTGGTGCTGACTCAAGGAGTTTGGGTCCATAAACCAATGCATGCATTACAAGGAGACATCAGTATGACAGTTTTTCATTGGTGACAGTCATAATCTTGTTTCAGTCTGGTTCTTTAGTTGATATTCATGGAAAAATGTTGGATTGGCTGGACTGTCATCAGAGATCATTTTCTTTTTATTCTATGCTTTCTTTTTATTTTTTTTCCAGTTCAGGTTATAATACTTTGTTCTTAGTCCCTATCTTTTCTCTATTTTCTGCTTGTTCTGTTCTTATCTTTGCCTTCCTTTTAAAAGTTATCTACTTTCTTTCTGACTGTAATTTTCCTTAGTTTTCATCATTGTTCTTCCTCTCTTCCTACTTTATTTCCTTCAGTATTTATTGCACATCTACCATGTACTGAGCTGGGCATTGTCCTGTGTGCTTTGAAAAAAGAGGAAGAATTCATAAAGGAGAATGATGGGGAAAGGCGGGGTGGCTGTGTTATCCCAAGTGGTAGAGAAATCCTCCCTGACAGAGATGTTATGCTGAGACTGGAAGGAAGGGAAGGATCTATCCAGGTAATGGCAAGTGGGAATCCGAGAGAGAGAGAGAGAGAGAGAGAAAGAGAGAGAGAGTAGTGGAAAGAAAAACCCGAGGGATGACTAGAGCTTGATACATGAGAAACCGTCTAAAGGACACAGTGGCTGGATCACAGTATGGGAGCAGAACGTGGACAAGGGAGATGGGGGATTGCAGGGGTCTTTCTGCTTGTTCCTTCTCCATTCTTTATAACCATTTAGGTTGGACGTGAACAAAGTATTTGTCTCATATCCATTGATTTCCCCCCCCCGGGCAAAATGAGTACCAAACAGAATATTTTGAATTTTTTTTTTAAAGTAAAACAAGAAGCTTTTGATAAAGGAATTGAGTTCAAATGGGCATTGAGCAACCCAAAGTGGATCCCATGTCTTTCTGAGGTACATGAATCAGGCCGGTTGCTAAGGTACACAGTGCGCCCCTGATACACAGTTATAAGGATTAAAGTTTGGAACAGGATTTTGCATGCTTGTGTAGTCTGTTTATGTATCTGCCAGGGCACGTTTATGCTGCAAGGCAGTAGTTATGCATAATTCATAATCAAATCTTTTACCATGTTTCAATATATATCTCAGGTTTTCTTATTTCATTACTCTAAGGAATTTTTGAACTAAATGTCTTTGTCATGCTCTATCTTTGAAAATGTTTTCATCTTTTCAAGAACTAGGAGAAAATTTAATACATATATGCACATATATATGTTTATATATTTATTTATAGATGAGACAACTGGATTATGTTTTAGTGGTACCATTCTGACTGGCTCATTATAGATGAGCGATCGAGTACCAAACACAATAAAGTAGTTCTGAGAAATAAAAATATCATATGTCATGAATTATAATAGAATTCTCTGTGGGTAACAGCAGCAAACAGGTATGCAACCTCAAAAATAAATATGCGTTCTTTCCAGGTACAACACTTTAGTTAAATGCTTTTGCACAACCTATCGAGACATTTTATCTGCATTTTTTAAGCAGAATAATTTAGGAAATGACTTCACACTACATTCTTTCCTAGAAATTGACTTTAGTTTACTGAAATTTAAAAGAAAAGAAATCATTTTCTATTTATTCACTTTCTTAAGAAAATGTTAAAAATAAATAATCTCAATTAAATCTTTTCTAATATAGCATATGTGATATAAGCTATGAGACAAAGTAGTTAGATTTGATATTTTGACACCAATGATATGCTACATTTATGTTTTCTAGCACAGAGGAGTTATAAAAAAGCTTAGGTGCTTTAAGGACAATAGTATGGGTTTGAAGGTCACCTGTGCTTATTATAACTGAATGTTATCTCTTAAGAGATATTGCAGATCAGAACCAAGGTGTTTACACTAGGAATGGGGAAAATATTAAGGAAGGAATATTAAAGAAAATATTAAGGAAAATATTAAATAATTTCTTAATATTAAGAAAATATTAAGGCTCAGTGACTGATTAGATATGGTAAATTAAGCAGAGGAAAAAATTAACAATAATATTTATGGCTCTGTTTGACATGATCCATTGTAAAACAGGCAAGAGAAGTTCAAGTTTATTGGGAAGACTGAGTTATGTGGTGAACTTGATGGACTTAATCTGTCTACAGGATATCTAGAGAGAGACCTGCAGCTGAGAGCTAAACTTACAGTCCTGATGACTGAAGAAAATGTCCAGGCTTACATAAGAGATGTGAAAACCATTGGCAAATAAGTAGGTGTACCACTGCAGAATCCTAAATGTGCCATTTGGTGTAATGAAAAAAGCAATGGGCAAAAAATTATAGTGCAAACTGATCACATCAGTTAGTAATTATATCGTTTAGATATGTCACCTAGCCCAGCTTCTTTTAAATTACTCTCAGAGTAACAGTCCTATTTTCCTTAAAAATGTTGTAAGATTAAAATGTTGGTAGAAGTGAAATATCTTTGAAAGTCTTATGTGTAAGATAGGTTTTTCCCTTCCTCTCCCCTTTCGTTTCCCTTTCTTCTTTCCTTTCTTTCTCTCTCCCTCCCTCCCTTCCTTGCTTCCTTTCTTCTGTCGCCTATCTGTCTCTCCAGTATTCACAGTAACCAAGAGATCATTAAGACTGAGAGCAGGGGATGGGATTTGCCTAAAGATGTCCTTGGAAATGTCCATAGGGCTGGGTTCCTAGATTTATCTTGAGAGCCTAGGAGTTTCTCTTTTACATAATTTAGTGTCATCTGAGAAATGAATTGTGGAGAAGGTCTAGGGTATAACTGAAGACCTTTAATGGTTTCCTAAATATCTCCCATATTCCTAACCAGTATAGACTTAATTATTTAGCTCCCCACCTCTGAACTTTTAGAATCTTCCTTTCAATTTATTACAACATCTCCAACTGGTACTTGATGATCACTCATTTCTGATCTACTTTCTTATACCTATCCACACTTTTACTAAACAGAAATCATTACAGTTAGGACATCATGCCTTGGTTTCGATTTCTTTTTTTTTTTTAACCCCTGAAATGTCTTTCCTTCCAGTTTTATCTGTTAAATACAGCCTGGTTTTTAGAAACCATCTTAAATATTATATTTTCCATGAATTTTAAGTTATCTATTCACCCACTCTGTTCCTGTGAGCATCGTTCCATATCTGTCTTACGGCACATTATATTCCATCTTATTTGCATACTTGTCTTGCTGCTGCTGCTAAGTCACTTCAGTTATGTCTGACTCTGTGCGACCCCATAGACGGAAGCCCACCAGGCTCCCCCGTCTCTGGGATTCTCCAGGCAAGAACACTGGAGTGGGTTGCCATTTCCTTCTCCAATGCATGAAAGTGAAAAGTGAAAGGGAAGTCGCTCAGTCGTGTCTGACTCTTAGTGACCCTATGGACTACAGCCCACCAGGCTCCTCCATCCATGGGATTTTCCAGGCCAGAGTACTGGAGTGGGGTGCCATTGCCTTCTTACTCCCTCACTATCTTGTGAGTTCCTTGAAGGTGTGGACTCTATTCTCTAGCTGTTCTGTGACTCCTAGCCTAGAAAATTTTCATGGTACGTCAAGGAATATTTGCTCACTTGATTAGCCAAAACAAATGTCACAAAGGTGACAAATTATCACCTTATCAGAAGCACATCCTGCAACTGTGGGCTTATATGCTAATCAAGTTTGTTTTACAAAAAGGCTAAACTTTTTAAAATTTAACTTTAAAACAAGAAAGAAAGAAAACCTTCAGAGGAATTTGCAATGGAATACCCCCTTGACTGTACAGAATACTAAAAGAGTGCAGGTAATCGTGTGAGAGTTACTAAAAGTTCTATTTTCTTCTCAAAGCTCTCTGACAAGATTTACAATGAAAAGCAATAAGAATGCAGGTAGCCCTGGAGGATTTCACTTGTAACAATTTCTTCTTTCAAATTGGATTCTGAATCACTCCTGCCTACAGTCCTAAATATTTTATTCTATGTACAGTGATATGTTGAAGTGTGTTGAAGAACTCAAACTACATTTGGGTTTAGGGTATTTATTTTTCTTTGGTCTTTTTTCTCTAAAGGATTTTTGTTGTTTTCCGTTAGTACTTATAAATACACATGCAAGATCTAGCAAAGATTGGTTGTTGCTGACAAGTGTAGCATTTTCAATTTAGATTGATAATATTTTATACTGGAATGGCCATGTAAACCAGCAGCACTAGTTTTGACCTAATGAATCATAATTGGATGCACTTGGGTAGGCACTTACAGCCTATATTTGCTTGCTGCGTATACTATCATCTTTTCTTGAAATTTCCAGAGCCCTTGAGTTCACTCTGCAATATTTATTGAGTAGCTTCTGGGTACAGAATATGAGACACAGTAGCTGGAGCTATGAAGAATGTTCAGAGAACAATGGACTGTGCATACATCATGTATTACAAATTATAAATGAAACAAAAGTTGTTAATCTCAATGGTTAGAATAGTCAAGACAGGGAGGGACTTGCCCATTCCAAAGTCCTCTCCTGGAAAGCCTCAAAATGCCTATTTCATACATAGGTGCTCTATGATTCCTAATGAAAGGGTTGATATAATCTGCATATCACATCTCCACCACCTTGGACCCAGGGTAGACCAGACTTAAATCCAACCATCTGTTGGCTGATTAATGACGTACTGTTGCTCAGCATGACCTAAGGATGAACATCAGTGTCCTGTACTACAGGTCAGCTAGTCAAATCAGACTCTCTAACTCAGGAACTTTAAACAGGCAATGTGACAGGAAGAATAGGAGTAAAAGATGGAGAGATGGGTACTAGCTAAGTCACCAAGCTAGGGCATGAGCAGAGAGCAGTCAATGTCTACTGTGAAAATGTGATCAACTCTTTGAGTTTCTGTTTAGACAGCATAACTCAATCAGTTCAGCTCAGTTGCTCCGTTGTGTCCGACTCTTTGTGACCCCATGAACTGCAGCATGCCAGGCTTCTGTGTTAGTAGACTACAGGAGACATATCTTTATGCAGAAATCTGAAGAGCAATTTCCTTGGTCTCACAAAGGATGCTTGAGATGCAGCTAGAACAGGATCAAACTCATTGAGGCATTTTTATTGTGTCCTTCTTCCTTGTTTACTTTCTCACTCTCTAATATTGCTTGCTGAGATCAGTCCTCCAAATATACTACCAATCTTAGTGTCTACTTTGTGAGGAGTTTAAACCACTGTACTGTTGACTGTAAAAAAAGTGCAACTTAAAGGGTGAGAATTATGTTTTATTTGGTGGACTTTCTGAGAATTTAAGCCTGGGAGGCAACCTTTAAGATATCTCTGAGGAACTTACTGTATACTGTTACCCTGCTTATTTAACTTATATGCAGAGTACATCATACGAAATGCCAGGCTAGCTGAAGCACAAGCTGGAATCAAGATTTCCGGGAGAAATATATGTATCTCAGATATGCATATGACAACACCCTTATGGCAGAAAGTGAAGAAGAACTAAAGAGCCTACTGATGAAAGTGAAAGAGGAGAGTGAAAAAGTTGGCTTTAAACTCAACATTCAGAAAACTAATATAATGGCATCTGGTCCCATCACTTCATGGCAAATGGATGGGGAAACAATAGAAACAGTGAAAGACTTTATTTTTGGGGGCTCCAAAATCAATGAAGATGGTGACTGCAGCCATGAAATTAAAAGATGCTTGCTCCTTGGAAGAAAAGCTATGACCCACCTAGACAGCATATTAAAAAGCAAGACATTACTTTACCAACAAAGGTCCGTCTAGTTAAAGCTATGGTCTTTCCAGGAGTCATGTATGGATGTTGAGAATTGGACCATAAAGAAAGGTGAGTGCAGAAGAGTTTATGCTTTTGAGCTGTGGTGTTGGAGAAGACTCTTGAGAGTCCCTTCGAGTGCAAGGAGATCCAACCAGTCAATCCTGAAGGAAATCAACCCTGAATGTTCATTGTAAAGACTGATGCTAAAGCTGAAACTCCAATACTTTGGCTACCTGATACGAAGAACTGATTCATTGGAAAAGACCCTGATGCTGGGAAAGGTTGAAGGCAGGAGGAGAGGGGACGACAGAGGATGAGATGGTTGGATGGCATCACCAGTGCAATGGACATGATTTTGAGTAGGCTTCGGGAGTTGGTGATGTATAGGGAAGCCTGGGGTGCTGCAGTCCATGGGGTCGCAGAGTCGGACACAACTGAGCAACTGAACTGAACTGAACTGATGCATTCAGAGGTGGCTGTGATAGCTGATGGCCTGATGGCCACAACATCTTTTGTTTACTGATACGGCAAGCAATGTTTTTGTTAATAGTACTCTTCTTTTGAAATTTGCTATACCTCTTTGAGGTAGTAATTCGGAGATTAATATAGAACATGGACATTGAAATCGACATTAGTCCTATCACCTTAAAGCAATGCCATTCTTAACAGAAACTTCTTAGACAGAAAACTGAAGACTTGAAAGCACTTCTAGAGGTGACCGTCTTGGCTTAACACCCAGATCAGACCTCTTGAATCAGCCAAGAGAATTATCTTGTGTTAAAATGTTATTTAGCCTTTTTAAATTAGTGATCTAACACTAAGATTAGTTGGTTAATTTATGATTTTTGTTAAAATGGATTGGTTCTATGCATGAAATACATGAAGAATACTTGGATTTCTTTTCTGGATTCCACTGTTGACTAGCTTTGCAATTTGATCTATTTTCTTTAGAAAAACCTTCAGTTCCAGAATTTAATAAAGCATTTCAAGTGAGTTATGATAATTTTTTCTCAAAATAATAAAATCAATAAAATATGGATGTTCATTAGCAAGCTTTTTTTTTTTTTATTAATCACATAACCTGAAGGCAAAACCATGACAATTGAATTTACAACCCTGCACATTTGCATGAGGAATAGCTCCTACAATCTACAGTAAAGAGGAGAACTCAGAATGGCTTGGTAAGTAAATGAACAAAGGACCCCAGGAAATGGGCATTTATGGTAGGCTGGAGAAGTTCTGCAGAGAAAGTTAAGTGGGAAAGTCAAATCTCCTTTCTGCATGGAAAATTGTATAATACTTTGGACATTTTTTTCCCAGATAGCATAGTTCTCTATGAGGCAGACCTGTCATTCAGAACTATACACAGTCTTGTCTGAAACTGCATAATATGAAAAAAGAAATATAAAATGAAAGCATTCTCAATAATCAAGATGTAGATATAGTGGCAAATCAAGTTTCATTTGCAGGCTTCCAAAGAAAAGTTGATTTCTCATTTTGCTTAATTATAGCTAAAGGCTAGAATCTTACTTTTGCTTTTTTTCACCATTGATAGGTAAATGGATCTTTGATCAAGTTCAAGATTTTGTATGTTAATATATTAGAATTAGAATTCTTACGTACTTTTTTTGTGAAATTAAAGTAGATTGATCTTTTCATTCAGGTCCCAGAGCTGCTTGTGTGTGGGACGTGTGTTCTGCCTGTCTCTCCAAATCTTTTTATTCTGTCTTCTGTCTTGGCTCCTGTTGCTTCCATTGTCCTCAGCTTAGTGAGGTGTCAGCACTTTCTCTTTGAAAGGGAATATATGGTGTTTTCCCCAAGCGCCCTTTTGCTAACATAGCCAACTACTAGCATCTACTGACTTTCACGGGGAATATGTGTCTTTATTCATTTGTGGAGTCACAGAATCTGTATAATGAAAGCTCTGGTATTATGGCTGAGGTAGGTCTCACTGTTCTCACACAATTTTAATGTTATCAGCTTAATTGATCCTGGTTTTGTCAGAAGGCAGTTTATGTCAGCTCTGCACAAAGGGAGACAACCAATAAAAGGCTTCATTCTTTAGGGCCACGTTATGTACTTTTAGGAGCTGCTGTCACATGGATTTACAACCTTGAGCCTTATGCAGGGAGTGGCAAAAAAAAGATAAGGCCTAAGAGAACTGTTTTCTCAGTGTACCGGTTAGATGAAGGGGTTGGATGTCAAAAGTGAACAAGTTGAATCTCTCAGGTATGGACTACCTAAAATGCAATTTAACACCTATAGCACATAGTATTATCATTAATTCACGAGTAATAATCAAGGGACGTGAGTCTGGGTGAACTCCGGGAGTTGGTGATGGACAGGGAGGCCTGACGTGCTGTGATTCATGAGGTCGCAAAGAGTCGGACACGACTGAGCGATTGAACTGAACTGAACTGAATAATCAAGGGAAATTGATTTAATGGTTAGAAAGGATAATGTAGTATTACAGAGATGGAGTAAAAATGTTTCAAATGTGCATACTGAGCCTAACATATCATCATCTTTGATGGGGAAGAGAAAAAAGATTGTGATTAATATTTGTTTTATGTGCAAAATGAGGACTGAATTTTTCTTAAAGAAAAATGAGACTTGGAATACTTAAACTATTTTTGTCCATGGTTTCTAAAGTAATATATATGAATCATAATGTTGCATTTCTTAGATGATTAACATTTTTGCATTGAATAAAAGTGAGAGACAGACAAGAGAACACACAAACAAACCACTAAATGACCTGGTGGACCAGAGTTGAGTAGGAGAGAGGTTTGGAGAATTCCTCGAGCTATAACAACTTGATATGTGCTTGTATAACACACACAGATAGACATGCTCATGCCAGTAACAGCCATTGAAAGCTTTGATGTTATAAAACAATAGATTTCCATGATGCAAAGCTCATGTGTAAGAATATAAACACTTTGATGAAAAAATTATTGCCTTGTATTTTTTGAATATTAACTTCATAAGAAGGAAACCAGGGGTTCCCTGATCAGAAGATGATTGCTTCTTGGCAGAAATGCTATTACAAACTTAGACACTGTGTTGAAAAGCAGAGATGTTACTCTGGCAACACAGGTCTATATGGTCTTCCCAGTGGTCAAGTATGGTTGTGAGAGTTGGACCATTAAGAAGGCAGAACACCAAAGAATTGATGCCTTTGAACTGTGGTGCTGGAGAAGACTCCTTGCAGTCCACTGCAAGGAGATTAAACCAGTCAATCTTAAGGGAAATCAACCCCGAGTACTCATTGAAAGGATTGATGCTGATGCTGAAGCTCCAGTATTTTGGTCATCTGATGCGAACAGATGACCCACTGGAAAAGTCCCTGATGCTGGGAAAGACTGAGGGCAGAAGGAGAAGAGGGCATCAGAGGATGAGATGGCTGGGTGGCATCACCAATGCAATGGATATGAACTTGGGCAAACTTCAGGAGATGGTGAGGGACAGGGAGGCCTGGTGTGCTGCAGTCCTTGGGGTTACAAAGAGCCGGACACAGGTGCGCAACTGAACAACAAAAAAAAACTCATCTTAGAACTAGAGTAGTATAGGATCTTATATCCATCTAAAAAGTGTTTTTAATTACTTCTCTTGGAAGTTGCTAATTAACTTCAAGCAACACACTGATCCTCATTCTTCGTTTTCTTTTCTGAACTTTTTATTGTCCCATTATATATATATATATATATATATATATATATATATATATATATATATATATGGGTTGAGCACTCACAGTGGATACCTTTTGAAGGAATAGGTAAAAATATAAATTATAGTGTCTGACCATGAATAATTTAAAATCACTCATTTGTTAAGTGATTACTAGGTATTTCTCTTATCAGTTACATACTTTGAGCTATTTCTTCTTGGAAGGAATGTGTATGTCAGTCAAGAACTAGAAATAAAATTGGAGATAGGTAACTCCTGTGACTTTTAGTGAAGAAAGGTTGCTTTCTAAGAGTAATGCTTAAATTTAAAGTATTTATTAATAGAAATGTACTCATAAATATTTCCCAATACTTGATTCTTCGTCCATTTAAGAATTTTTATAATACACAGAACATCTAGAAATTGTTCTTTCATATTTATCAAGATAATATTGTCAGACAAATAGATTGATTACACATAAGCTAACATCTTAATTTCAGTTTATATCTTTTAGTGTTGAGAAGGTGGTCAGTTCTGTTTTACCCAGCATTATCTGTGTTAAATAAGCTGGCCAGAATGGAAAAATAATCTGTACCAGAAATAGATGCAATCTGTGAAAATTTCCTACCCTGATATTTCCTCTCAGTTTTATAACCTTTCCAGGAATATCAGTTATGTTTTCAGTAAGAACCAAAAGTATAAAAGCACAGAAGACATTTCCCATGGTATACACACAGGTATTTGGTAGAATGATATTTGCAATATTAATTTATGTATTCCTCCCCCTCTACTGATGTTTTTTAAATTGTCCTTGACCTCCCCTTTTTTTCAGCAGTCAATGAGGAATCCAATGTGTCAAGATACTCTTGTTACAGCAGAAAGCAGAGAGTTTGAGTCAAGTTTTTAATTTTTGAATTAAAACATCATATATTAACAGAAGCAGAAGATACTAAGAAGAGATGGCAAGACTACACAGAACAACTGTACAAAAAAGATCTTCACGACCCAGATAATCATGATGGTGTGATCACTGACCTAGAGCCAGACATCCTGGAATGTGAAGTCAAGTGGGCCTTAGAAAGCATCACTAGGAACAAAGCTAGTGGAGGTGATGGAATTCCAGCTGAGCTATTCCAAATCCTGAAAGATGATGCTGTGAAAGTGCTGCACTCAATATGCCAGCAAATTTGGAAAACTCAGCAGTGGCCATAGGATTGGAAAAGGTCAGTTTTCATTCCAATACCAAAGAAAGGCAATGCCAAAGAATGCTCAAACTACCGCACAATTGCACTCATCTCACACACTAGTAAAGTAATGCTCAAAATTCTCCAAGCCAGGCTTCAGCAATATGTGAACCGTGAACTTCCTGATGTTCAAGCTGGTTTTAGAAAAGGCAGAGGAGCCAGAGATCAAATTGCCAACATCTGCTGGATCATGGAAAAAGCAAGAGAGTTCCAGAAAAACATCTATTTCTGCTTTATTGACTATGCCAAAGCCTTTGACTGGGTGGATCACAACAAACTGTGGAAAATTCTGAAAGAGATGGAAATACCAGACCACCAGACCTGCCTCTTGAGAAACCTGTATGCAGGTCAGGAAGCAACAGTTAGAACTGAACATGGAACAACAGACTGGTTCCAAATAGGAAAAGGAGTACATCAAGGCTGTATATTGTCACCCTGTTTATTTAACTTATACGCAGAGTACATCATGAGAAACACTGGACTGGAAGAAACACAAGCTGGAATCAAGATTGCCGGGAAAAATATCAATAACCTCAGATATGCAGATGACACCACCCTTATGGCAGAAAGTGAAGAGGAACTCAAAAGCCTCTTGATGAAAGTGAAAGTGGAGAGTGAAAAAGTGGGCTTAAAGCTCAACATTCAGAAAACGAAGATCATGGCATCCGGTCCCACCACTTCATGGGAAATAGATGGGGAAACAGTGGAAACAGTGTCAGAGTTTATTTTTTTGGGCTCCAAAATCACTGCAGATGGTGACTGCAGCCATGAAATTAAAAGATGCTTACTCCTTGGAAGGAAAGTTATGACCAACCTAGATAGCATATTCAAAAGCAGAGACATTACTTTGCCAACAAAGGTCTGTCTAGTCAAGGCTATGGTTTTTCCTGTGGTCATGTATGGATGTGAGAGTTGGACTGTGAAGAAGGCTGAGCGCCGAAGAATTGATGCTTTTGAACTGTGGTGTTGGAAAAGACTCTTGAGAGTCCCCTGGACTGCAAGGAGATCCAACCAGTCCATTCTGAAGGAGATCAGCCCTGGGATTTCTTTGGAAGGAATGATGCTAAAGCTGAAACTTCAGTACTTTGGCCACCTCATGCGAAGAGTTGACTCATTGGAAAAGACTCTGATGCTGGGAGGGATTGGGGGCAAGAGGAAAAGGGGATGACAGAGGATGGGATGGCTGGATGGCATCACTGACTCGATGGATGTGAGTCTGGGTGAACTCCGGGAGTTGGTGATGGACTCAGGGAGGCCTGGCATGCTGCGATTCATGGGGTCGCAAAGAGTTGGACACAACTGAGCGACTGATCTGATCTGCTCTGATATAATAGATAAAATTTGGAAAGATACAAGATAATTAAGAGCCAGATTTTTTCTGTGTTCTACTAGCTATATAAAGAATATCTATCCTGGGGAATGGTAGGGAGAAAAAAGAGAGGGAAAAGAGCTTTTAGCTTTTGGTAGATTCTTGAAAAGGAGCCAGATATATTTCTTTTCCATTTTCTACCCTTAGTTGCCAAATCCAGGGAGGGGAAACATCTCCTACCCCTAAGTGGTCTTGGCGAACTTTGAGAGTGGATTGACCCTGTTTTTTTTTTTTCAGGTAGATCCTAGGAAATAAAAGGTTCCACAGTTTCTTTGTACCCCCAGCATGGTACAAAAATATCTGTGTAGGCATCTAGGCAAGTGGGCTTGAAGCAGCCCACTAGAATATCTTTGTGCTCCTGTAGAGTTCATGGAGCAACAGATATATTTTTCTGAAAGCAATAAGCAGTAAGACCATGATGCAGAGTGCCAGTGAAACTGCAAATACCTTGTTTTCAAGACAAGGAGACTGTGACAGTGATATGCATAAGCTAAAGACAACTGACTGCTTGTAACACAAATGTCTAGCTGATTGCAAGTTATTATATGTGTAGATGATGATAGGAAATGCCCAGATTTCTACCCACATAACCTGTCACTATACAATTCCTAAGGAATTCAGCAGCTAATTCAGAGAAAAAATAGAAGAAACACTGAAATGACTAAGCACCACTCAATGATTTAGATGCTTGGAGTACAGATTAAATTTAGTTATAGCAAAGGACTCTTTCTGCAGTGCAGGATACCTGGGTTTGATCCCTGGATCAGGAAGATCCCCCAGAGAAGGAAATGGCATCTCACTCCAGTATTCTTTCCTGGGGAATTCCATGGACAGAGGGGTCTGGTTGGCTACAGTCCAGGGGATGGCAAATAGTAGGACACCACTGAGCAACTAACACTTACGCTTTCTTTCACATAGCAAAGGGAGTTATATTTCTTGAATAAGTTATTTGGTAGAAGGACATAGATAGTCACCATGTGTATTTTTAATATAACTTTTGAATATGTCATTGATGTTATTAGCCCTTGTAATAAATAGTTCTAAATATTTAAAATACCTAAATAGTTCTAAGCTTTATATTATCAAATATGCAGACAACTCATATTGCCCCTTTTCATTATGAAAAGTGGTGATGATAGTCATTTAATGAAAGATGTCTCTCCAAATTTCTGGCAGCCATTGTAATTTGAACATTTCCCTGTATTTAATACCTAGCAGAACTGCAGATATCACAAACTACTATACATAATTAATAAGGTACAGCACAATGAACTTTTCTCAATACTCTGTAGTGACCTATATGGGAAAAGAACCTAAAAAAAGAACGGATATATGTATATGTACAGTGGATTCACTTAACTGTACAGCTGAAACTAACACATTATTCCAAAGCAACTATATTCCAATAAAAATTTCAAAAAATCGCAGATGTCAAAACTTCAAGTGTTGTAGGATTGTAACTGAAACTCTGAGTGATATTTTCAACCATTTTAATACTCACAATTATCTTGCACTCTAATCAAAGTTTGTCAAGTGTTTAAATTTATTTTTATTCCTATTAAGAGACAAATAAACAAGTATTTCCATGAAGCCAGAAAAGTACAATGGATATCTTATTTATTCTTTCTCTTGATATGATTTCAAAAGCCTCTAGAATGTGGGAAACAAAGCACAGTTTATTATATCCCATTTATATGAATTGCAAAATTACACCAGAAAAACAATATTAATATCCTCTCATCTTATCAGTCTTGCAAAAACATGTCACCTTTCTTTAGGGACCACTCTATGGTGGACTGATGATCTTAGAAATTCTAAGAATGATGGTGAAGGATATAGAAGGGAGAAAGCCTACTCCCTGTTAATTATCTCCCTCATGCACTTTGGTAGTGCCCTCTTTCCCTTGATCATTCCATCATCATGAAACCTAGTTTCCTCTTACAATTTTATTAATAATTTTTTTTCAGAAAGAAACAACTACTGTGTTGAAGGCAAATTAAGTTGATTCTTAGAAGTTTGATAAAGCTGCCCTTTACTCACATTATAAATTTCAAATTGAATCAAAATTAGGTGAAATGAATTCTGTTTCCCTGGATATTCTTAGGCTTAATAAAATGAAGTATAACTAATTTTAGAGTGATAATCTAATTTGACAAGTGAGTAATGAATAACTTTCTGCCACTCTAAATTATAAACTGTATCGGTTACCTATTAGTACAGAAAGAAATATATTTTGGCAACATCTAAGTGATGTTATTGAAAATAATGATGGTTAATATGATTGCAAATAATTAAAATATATTTATTTATTCAAATTCTTAGAGGAGACTTGTTTGACCTGCTTCTTAATTATTTGATCAGATTATTTTTGTTACTTTAATTGAAGTAAATAAAAGGTGCAAAATAAATTTTTGTGGCTAATATAGCGTGTTTCATTAGCCAATGGAGTTCAGACTGTTCAAATGATGATTTCTGGGCTCTGCTCTCTAGAGTTCCTATTTCAGTAGGACCAGGCAAAGAGTGCCCTGGGAACTTGGTTTATTGGGCTCCTTGGATAGATTCTCCTGTAGGTATTCCTAGGACAACATTATATTCATGTAGAGTCTAATTTACATAGAGAATAGTTATTGCTTCTTCTGCTTGTCATTTAAGAGCTCAACCAAAAGTGTAATATATTTATGGTTAACTAACTTATTTTTTAAAGCTTTGTATTTTAGAGCAATTTTAGATTTCCAGAAAAATTGAGCAAATATTTCCTATAAACCTAGTACTTGGCTTCCCTTACTGTTAACCTTTTACATTAACATGGTACCTTTGTTATAACTAACGGGCCAATGAGAATATATTGTTATTAAATGAAGTCGTATTTTTTTCTATTTTTAAAATCCTTTTCCTACGACCGCATTTCTGCTCCGGGATTGCACTCAGGATGCCACGCTGTGTTTAGTTGTCCCGTCTCCCCAGGCTCCTCTTGGCTGTGACACTTTTTTCAGACTTTCTTTGTTTCCTTAGTTTCCTTGTTGATGCAGTATTGGTCAGTTTTCTTAGTTGTAAAGTTACTCTTTTCCCCCTCTTTTCATATTCTTTGAAAGCAAGTTTACATTTAAGGTGTGAGGGGTTATGTTCCAACTCCTTAAGAGAGACGAGTATCACCTAAATTATTTGAATTCTTCTGCAGAATATTTATCCTTTTTCCTTCATTTGTCTATTTAGTCTAGTATTTATTCATCAGTGTGGATTCACAGAGTATTTATTTTACACTTTGGATTATAATTCAGTCGGAGAAGGCAATGGCACCCCACTCCAGTACTCTTGCCTGGAAAATCCCATGGATGGAGGAGCCTGGTGGGCTGCAGTCCATGGGGTCCCAAGAGTCAGACACGACTGAGTGACTTCACTTTAACTTTGTTGTTGTTCAATCACTCAGTCATGCCTGATTCTTTGTGACCCCATAGACTGCAGCATGTAGGGCTTCCCTGTCCTTTATTATCTCCCAGAGTTTGCTCAAACCCATGTCCATTGAGTCAGTGATGCCATCCAACCATCTCATCCTCTGTTGTCCCCTTCTCCTCCTGCCCTCAATCTTTCCCAGCATCAGGGTCTTTTCAAATGAGTCAGCTCTCTGCATCAGCTGGCCAAAGTATTGGAGTTTCAGTTTTAGCACAAGTCCTTCCAATGAATATTCAGGGTTGATTTCCTTCAGGATTGACTGGTTTGGTTTTCTCGCTGTCCAAAGGACTCTTTGGAATCTTCTCTAGCACTACAGTTCAAACGTATAAATCTAGTACTGCTTTATTTTGTTGCTCAAAGTTTTCCAGCTTTTGCCATCAAAAATCCTTTCGGTATGCTGCAGTACTGTTTTTATGTATGCTCATTCTTTTGTTTGTTTGTCTTAGTTTATTTGATTTAGCACTTCTTTACTTTTCAGTACTGAAAGATGGTTCTGGATTATCTAATTTATCTCCTACTCAAATTATAGAATTTACCATCTCTTCAACAAATCCTGACTCCTTTCATTGGAAGGTAGTATTAACAACTAAGGTATGGGTGCTCAGTGCACAAGTATTTTTTTAAGACAGAATACTAATACATGATACAAAATGGTAACGAGATTAATTGATGACATTTACAAATAGCCTTAAACAGCCAATCTCAAACCTTTTATCGCAGGATGCATTAAAATTATTGAGGACCTCAAAAAGCTCTTATTCTCTAGGCAAGAATATTGGAATAGGTTGCCATTCCCATCTCTAAGACGATCTTCCAAATCCAGGGATTGAACCCACATCTCCCACATTGCAGGCATATTCTTTACTATCTGAGCCACCAGGGAAGCCCTGGTATTTATGTAGATTATATCTATTTATATGTACTGAATTAAAAAGACAAATGGCAACATTTAAAAATATCCTTTTAACAGTCCTTTTAAATGAAACTGAAAGCCCAATATTTAACTAGTATTTTTATGAAAATTATGTTTTAAAAACAAAAAATCAAGAACATATAGTAGCTTTACATTTTATATGTCTTTCTAGTGTCCAGCTTAATAGGAAAAATACTTGATTATCAGATGTGCTTCTTTATTCAGCATTCAGCCTGTTGCAATTTGTTGTTTTGGTTAAAGTCTGAAGAAAAGTATGAAGAAAATTCAGTCTCACATAGATATGTAATTGGAAATAGAATGGCAATATGTTAATAACCTTTTAAGATAATTTTGGATATCTCACATAGGTTCTGAAAAAAACCTACCATCTCTTAATGATGAGATAGATAAATAGTACCTTAGTATCATTATGAGTATCCTTTTGACCTTGTATACTCCCTGAAAGGTCTCAGGAGCTCACAAGGGCTTCATACCACACTTTGAGAACTATTGGTCTTAAATATACTGTTTCAAGTAGGAAAAGAAAAGTCTGCAGTCTAAGTTGTGTACTAGTACTTATTCAGTGTCCATTTATTAAAACAGTGATCGATTTCACAGGATGATTTTTAAATTTACTTTATTGATAGAGAAGGGGCTGGAATAAACCCTGCACAGTAAATGGTCAAATGTTGGGCTCATTGTCAATGTAAAGATAGGCAAAGCAAGTAAAATTAAATAACTCATGGTTGGACAATTTATCTTCACTTGGTGTAATTTGCTCTCATATGCCTTCTCATTTGCTTTCTTCCTATTTGCACAAAATAACTTGTCTCACTGTCACATTCTCAGTTTGGTTTGGGCAGCTGTGTGACATGTCTGATGAGGGGTCACTTGGAGGCATTTTTCATGCTTTGCATTGATCATCCATCAGCCATGATGAACGCCCATGTGAGCAATTTCCACCATGGAAACACCTTGCACAGCACTTGAGAATGAAAGGGGAGGGCTTTGGCAAGAATAAGGAGACAGGAAAGTGAGCCCAAGACCAATTTTCTAAATCTGCGGCTCTGCTGGAACGATTGTGAGAGATGATGGATGACTGATATCACTCTCAAGTGTCTTTTATCCCTTAGGATAATTTTGCCAATTTTCCGGTGAACTTAAATGGCCACAGATGTTTGAGATGAAACCTGCTGATTTGTAACTCAAAGGCTTTAACTGCCAAATTGCTGGAGAATGTCAGTGGAAACTGGCAACTTGACCACAGAGTCAGCAAAAGACCACTGAGTGTCCTGAAGACACTCTTGTCATTTGTCACTGGCACAGATGTCAAGTCTAATGGTTTTTTTTTTTTTTTTTAGTAGATTAGGAGAAAGAATGGAATGCTAAATGTTGCTAGTCTGGTCTCACAGTTGGTAAATATATACTACTCCTCTTGTCTATTGCTATTGATATTCTTCAAGGGGAAAATGCTAACCAAGAAATTAGTTCAAAATTTTGTCATGTTTTACATCTATTAAAATAACTATGAAATCTGAATTTCATAGTGAATTATTTTTTAATACTATTGTTTTCAAAAGATCCATGTCAATTTATTCTTCATCTATCTTTTTTGTCCTTTTAACATGCTAATAACTGTATTTATCCACAATCTTAGCCAGAATTTCTTAATTTGGTTGCATATTAGAACACATAGAAACAAAAAAATTGTATAGATACCTGGGTCCTAAATTATGTTAATAAGACAAAATTACTCAGAATCCCTCAAAGAAACAGGATGTTGATATTCTTTAGAAATTCTCCAAGTGACTCTAATGCATACCTATAGTTGAGGATCAATGGTCTAGGATATGGATGACAAATAAGTTTTCACCAAGCAGTTGTTAACAGCTGTCTACAGAGCTACGTTAAGAATGATTCCAAGGTCAGGTCTGAGTTCATGTTAAGATGATACACTCATGATGTCTGCCAGGGACTCTAGAGAGGAGAGTAGTAGTCACATGACAAGTCCTTGTCATCCCTCACTATGGCCTTCTGACTTGACATTTCTTCCTTCATGAGTATTGAGTTTATTCCCTGTTTCTCTGCTCTGTACTCATATTATGAAATCCAAGACACATATCCCATATTATTGATACTGAGAATCTTTATATTACATAAATTTTTTTCAGTAGTTTCGCTATCCAAAAGAATGGATTCTAAGAATAAGTACTGTACACACACACACACACACACACTTCATATATTGCCAGACTGAGCATTTATTATGGCCATAGTGAAAAATACAATGACCCTTTTTTGCCATGACTATTGCCAGTATATATTAATAATTAAATATTATGAACTCACAGAAGGGGAAAAGATCTTTATATTCCTAGTTGTATTAACTTGCTCTGTGACTTGTGCTTGCTATTTAAACTGCCTAAGCATCAGTCTTATTTATATATTAAACAGAGTGGACATTATTATGTACTTTATAGTAAACATCTTGTGAGAATCATGACTTGTATAATTGAAAATTCTTTATACAGAATAAATCCCCAGGAAACATCAGCCATTTTAGTTATTATTGGCATATGGATCGTCTGATTATCCATAAAAATTTGTCATTTCAGTTAAACTAGGTGCTATGGTCCCAAGCTACCTCTAAGCAATCATCTGATGCACAGGGTATAAAACACTGAGGGGAGATCAATATGCTGTCGAAACTCCCAGCCACCACTGCAACTAAAATTACTGAATAATTTATTCAAGGTCATACAGCAAGTGGAAAAAAAAAATCAAGATTCAGTCCCAGATTGACCTAGATACACTTTAAGCTAGCTGATAGATCATATTTCACAATTTACAAAGCCTACTGATTTACATTATCTCATGTGCCAGTCTGTGGGGTAGGTTTTGTTGAGCTGATTTAAAAGATGAATAAACAGAGGCTCAGAAAATTAGAATAATCTGTTTTAGGTGGCTCAGCTAGTTTTTAAATTAAACTTATAATTGCTACAATTGTAGCTGTAGTGTCACAGATTTATTTTTTTAAATTTCCACAGCTAAATATTTTTCTTAGGTGGTATTCAGATAATGTATATTTTTACTTTATTTAAAAACATTTTAAATTATTATGCAAATTTTAAAAGTTGCTTTCTAGTTATAATTACTGCAAGACATTGCCTATGTTCCTTGTGTTGTAAAATATGTCCTTGAGCCTATATTATACCCAATAGTTTGTACCTTCTCCTTCCCAACTCCTATATTGCCCTTTCTTTCCCCTCCACTAATAACCACTAGTTTGTTCCCTGTATCTGTGAGTCTGCTTATTTTTGGTTATATTCACCAGTTTGTTGTAATTTTCAGCTTTTACATAAAAGTGATATCATACAATATTTTCTTCACTTAAGCATACTTTTATGTATATGTTTAGATTATCACAATCAGTGCCAAACATAGAACTGATAGAATTTATTTTATTTTTGTTGCTATCTTGAAATATTATATGTTGCTTTTTATAGTTCATTTTGTGAAAGTTGCAGGATGATGGACATTTTATTTCTGATGATTTTACTCAACTATTTTGTCTACTTTGAAAAGTAATATTGGAACGGACAAATACTTCTATTCCAAATTCAGCTAGCTGAGATTACCTCTTGTGTATAAAGAATGAGATTTCTTTCCTTTTTCCACAGGATGACCATCCTACCTATATTTACAATGAAGATTTTTTAGTTTTCTGAGGTGTTATTATATCCTGGATACTACAGGTGTTAAACATTTAAAGGTCAACATTTCAAAGAAATGTCTAAATTTCTGTGCCCAATAGTGTTTGCATATGTTTTCTCATGCCCTTGAATTAGACATGCATGCAGAAAATGCATGTGCAAACCATATGGCAAGAGATCTATGTGTCACTTCCAAAAATCTCTTGCTGCAAGAATCAGGGTGGCAAACAAGCAAAATCACAGTTGAAACCTACAAGGAATTGGTTTCTCAAATGTTTGATCAAGACCAAGCATGGAATTTATTTTAGAATAAAGGAGTGGACTCTAAGAATACCTAAGTGACTCTTTTAATTAGACATTAAGCACAGAAGCTGAAATGTTAACTCTGAGGAACTACTATTAAATTATGTCTAAATGCCTCCCCCCAAAAAACCCCATGTCATCTTAGGAAATAATAAAACTGCAACAAATATAAAAATAGTAGGTTGGTTAAAATTTTTTTAATGGAACTAAGTGAAAAATCATGTCCCATGGAGAAATATAGCTTAGGGGTAATATATTTGATTTTCTCTAGTGGTCATGGCTTCCCTAGTGGCTCAGCTGGTAAAGAATCCACCTGCAATGCAGGAGTTCAGTTCAGTTCAGTCGCTCAGTCGTGTCCGACTCTTTGCCACCCCATGAATCGCAGCCCGCCAGGCCTCCCTGTCCATCACCAACTCCCGGAGTTCACCCAGACTCATATCCATCGAGTCAGTGATGCCATCCAGCCATCTCATTCTCTGTCGTCCCCTTCTCCTCCTGCCCCCAATCCCTCCCAGCATCAGAGTCTTTTCCAATGAGTCAACTCTTCGCATGAGGTGGCCAAAGTACTGGAGTTTCAGCTTTAGCATCATTCCTTCCAAAGAAATCCCAGGGCTGATATCCTTCAGAATGGACTGGTTGGATCTCCTTGCAGTCCAAGGGACTCTCAAGAGTCTTCTCCAACACCACAGTTCAAAAGCATCAATTCTTTGGTGCTCAACCTTCTTCACAGTCCAACTCTCACATCCATACATGACCACTGGAAAAACCATAGCCTTGACTAGACGAAACTTTGATGGCAAAGTAACGTCTCTGCTTTTGAATATGCTCTCTAGGTTGGTCATAACTTTCCTTCCAAGGAGTAAGCGTCTTTTAATTTCATGGCTGTAGTCACCATCTGCAGTGATTTTGAAGCCCCCCAAAATAAATAAAGTCTGGCACTGTTTCCACTGTTTCCCCATCTATTTCCCATGAAGTGATGGGACCGGATGCCATGATCTTCATTTTCTGAACATTGAGCTTTAAGCCAACTTTTTCAGTCTCCACTTTCACTTTCATCAAGAGGCTTTTGAGTTCCTCTTCACTTTCTGCCATAAGGGTGGTGTCATCTGCATATCTGAGCTTATTGATATTTCTCCCGGCAATTTTGATTCCAGCTTGTGTTTCTTCCAGTCCAGCGTTTCTCATGATGTACTCTGCATATAAGTGAAATAAGCAGGGTGACAACATACAGCCTTGACGTACTCCTTTTTCTATTTGGAACCAGTCTGTTGTTCCATGTCCAGTTCTAACTGTTGCTTCCTAATCTGCATACAAATTTCTCAAGAGGCAGATCAGGTGGTCTGGTATTCCCATCTCTTTCAGAGTTTTCCACAGTTTATTGTGATCCACACAGTCCAAGGCTTTGGCATAGTCAATAAAGCAGAAATAGATGTTTTTCTGGAACTCTCTTGCTTTTTCCATGATCCTGGTACAATTCCTGGGGTGAGAAGATCCCCTGGAGAAGGGATAGGCCACCCACTCCTGTATTTTTAGGTGTCCCTTGTGGCTCAGCTGGTAAAGGATCTGTCCGCAATGTGGAAGACCTGGGTTCAATTCCTGGCTTGGGAAGATACCCTGGAGAAGGGAAAGGCTACCCACTCGAGTATTCTGGCCTGGAGAATTCCATATAGTCCATGGGGTCGCGAAGAGTCGGGTACGAGTGAGTGACTTTCGCTTTTCACTGGTCATACACTTTTTTGCTTGCCATGGGCCTCACCAATTCCTGTGTGTTAAACCCTGCCCAGTAGATCACCAGCCTGACTTCTACCAACATCTGAGTTTGTAGCTCCTTTGGGTTATCAGGCTTATAGTCCTCTACAATCCCCTCTCTACTCTGCCCCTTATGCATTTAAAAACTAAATTAGTTTGGCTCAAGTTTCTGTACCCAGGATTAGTTAATCATGCTTTTTGTCATAGTGAAGCAACAGTACTGCAGGAAGACCAGACTGGAGATATTGTCAATAAGCCATTATTGATGAGATGATGGTAGCTCACACCAGGGATTATTAAGTATTAGTATTAGTAAGTATAAGTATTAGTATTAGTAAGATGTTGAGAAGTGATCAGATATCTAAGATTTTGGAAACTAGAGTCAGTAAGTTTATGATACATTAGATTTAAGATATGAAAATAATTAGAAATCAAGCTTACAGCAAGGTAATTAGCCTAAGTAACTGGAAAGATGGAATTGACATCATGTAAATGGGAAAGGCATAGTGAATAGAACAGTTGTTGGTAGAAGAATCAGGAGCTCAGCTCTAGACTCTTGGGGTTTGGAAAGGTCATTAGATACCCAAAGTTGAATAGGCAATTTAATTTACTGGTTTGGAGTTTGGGAGAGAAGTATGGGATGGTGATGTATATTTTTCATGGTGCTTTACCACATTTCTTTAATTTTATATGTCTATGTATGGATGATATCCTAAAATATCTATTTCAGTTAATTAATATCCTTTCAGTAAAATCCCATCTATAAACCATGTAACATTTAAAAATTTTTATTACTCAACTTTATGGATTTTTTGGATGCTCTTCAAATCTGGCTCCTCTTGTTTCATAATTTTCCATCATTGTTTTACTGACTTAATGACTTTGTATATCTTTTCAAACATTAAATGCACATATTTCAACATCCTCTTAGATTGCTGGATTTGCTCTAGTGCTTTTGATGCAGGTTTTTCATTTTATGTTTGGCATTGGGCTTTATCATGCATTTCATAATTATCATTGGACCCATCTTCCCTGGAAGTTTTCTTCCTTTAAGAACCTCTGAGTGCTGTGGATAATAGCACTTACCAATTGAGTTAGTACTGGATGTAATTCTAATTGAGCCTCAGCATTGTTGCCTATTGTAGCCCAATTTTTATGTCAGCTTCTTAATCCAGCTTTTTCATAATGCACATAGCATGAATTTAGACTTGCTCCCAAAAGATGAGATTTTGATTATTGAAGGGAATTTTTCTTACATATCTTTGAATCTAGTTCCTAAGATATCCCTGAGTCATAAGCAGATTGTTCCTTGTCTGTCTTACTTTTGGTGCAACATTTTCCTTAGTCAAGATCCTGTAAGTGAGCTCACTTGCATGGAACTCAACATCTATCCCAGATCCCTCGCAGAAGTTAAAAGTTCCCTGGTGAATAATGTGACAGGACATAGCATACCTTTTGTTGCTAAGACTCTGGATATAGAACGTATCATTCATGCATACTATTTGAGGAAAATATTTGGGAAAAATTATATAAGCAAAGCAAATGAAGTAGAACAGTGTCCTAAAATTAGAGGAAGATGAAAAGTAAAGGAAGTGGTGGTGAATAATAATATACATTGTAATATAGATAGATTTTATAAACTAATAATGATAGACCAGCTAAAAACTAGTAAAAAGAAATAGTAAATAAGGACTCAAAATAGAAGAAATGAGGGAGAAAGATTTTCAGAATGACTGAATAAGAAACTGAGCCAATCCTCTTCACAAAAAGCAATGATAAAATTGGAGAAAATTGTCAAAAATAATTTCAGGACTCGAACTGAATAAGGAATATAATAAATTTAAAAGAATTTATTCAAGAAAAACTACAGAAACTTGGTTATAGTAGTAGGATTCTATGGCATTTTAACATACGGCTTCTTTCATCCATTTTTGTCCTTCCAGCTCAAGCAAAGCATTATTTAGGTCAAATCCAGACTTCTAAGTTAAACTTCAATATAAATATACATGGATCAGTGATCTTAGATTTGATTTAAATGGTAAAAGTCAACAAATTTCCTTTATTTCTACATCACAGCATGTTTTTTGAAATGGAAAGTGAAATAGCCAAAGTTAAATGTCTATTTCAGTGGTAGCAAAGAGTCAAGGATAATCAACAAAACTCCTATCTTTTAAATACCTTTAAATATGCTATGTATTTATAGATGTATAAATTATTAAAAGCTAAGCATCCCTGGAAGAAAATGATTGATATGGAAAGGTTAATCAATTATCCAGTGCTAATTAAACGTCTACCATTTCTCAGTATTAGTAATGATAAGGACTACAGAAAAAATTAATATTGGTCTAGTCTCAAAATCAGTTCCACAATTTTTAGATCTGTGTTATAGCAGTCATTCAATTCTGGTACAAATTTTCAAATCAACTGTGTATTGCTGACTTAAAGCAATGAAAAATATTATTTCTTAAATATTCATGGCTTGCTCAATGGTCCTCTGTAGTTCTTTCTTGGTCTCACTCATGCTGATTCATTCTTCTAGAGTCTGTAGGGAACTCAGCTTGGTTGGGACATTTGTAATGGTTGCTTACCTCTCCATGTGGTATTTGATACTCCAGAAGTCTAGAATGGGCTTCCTCATCTGGTGACAGCAATATTTCATGAGAAGCAGTGATTTCACATGAAATCAAGCCCCAGTGATTCACTGGACTCCATTAGAATAACAGTGATCCATCGTCTTTTTTGTTGTTGTTGTTAATTTCATAGCTACATTGGGCTATGTAATCACATAGCAATATTATAACAGCTGATAAAATATTAAAATTAAATTTTCTCAATGTTTACTGTGTTTTAATATTACTTACTCTTACAAAGAAGTACTTTCTTCTGTCAAACTCAGCATATATCCCTATCATAAAGTTTGGCAAATTCTGGTTCGTGATACTAATCCTTGCTTAACATAGACTACTTCCCATAGAATACTTTAAAAAGGAAAACAAATTTCAAGTTGTTTTTTTGGTTGTTTCTTCTATTTCTAAATTTTCTCTTCTAATATTGGTACTTACAAGCTCTGTTAAATTAAGAATGTTTAACAGCACTCAAGTGACCAGTGCATTTTAACTTTGTGCTCAGACTGTAAGAAAAATGGCAGTTCTTATGATGATTCTCTTATTAATATATTTAAATCTAATTAGTAGATAAATAAATATTTGTTGGATTGATTTGTTGAATTGATTTTCCCCCCAGAATTCCTTGTGAGGAATCAATAGATATCAGACATGTTTGTTTTGTAAATCTTTATAAAAATAATGCAATAATAGTCTTCAGAGCTACTGAAGAAATAGTGTATAGGTGATAATTTTTTTTTCCTTTTAAACAAGGCAGTTACAATTAGGAGTAAGTAAAGTGTCTTCATTAATGCCAATGTTCTCATTTGTGACAATTTTTATTGCTGACATGGAATAAAAAGTTAACATGGATAGCTGTGATTAATATAGTAGCAAGCTCCCTTACATATGCTTGGAGTTAGTGTGTCAGTGTTAAACACCCATAGGTTGCATGACAAAGAACTGGGATCTGAAACTCTTAAACATTCTCTTTGTAGACAGATAGAATTTTCATTATGTATATCCATGTTCTTGTTAATATCCTAACTGCAACTAATACGCAACCCTAAAATTTCTAAGGAAATCTGCTTCTCTGAAATAACTTCAGATGTTGTGAAGGTTGTTAGTAGATAACAAAAACATGTTTTCTATCCCTTTTATTACTTTACTTTGGTTGTCTAGTAATCTCTGATGAATTTAATCAGAAGAAAAGATTTCTGAAGATCACTTATATTTTGCAGATAGAACTCAATTTTGACCATACCTGTCTCTTAGTTTAATTAACACAGAATATTAAGTTAATGAGGCTAAGCCCATGGGTTTAATTGCCAAATATTCTGTGCTAAGCTCCAAATACAGAAAACAATCAGTGCCTTAAGATGAGTAGAAAAATCACTAGTAAGAGAAAGATAACACTTAAGTTTGAATTTTATTTCTTCCACTAACTTACTGTGTATTCTTGGGCAAGTTAATTAACCCTCTTGGGTTCAAGAGTGAAAAAGAAATAGTGTTAAATGCATCTGAATTAATTTTTAGAGATATTGGAAAGATCTAATGTAATAATATGTGTGAAATTAATTTTTAAATATAAAATATAATGGCCACATTTATTATCATTATTGGGACATGGATGGACAAGTTGGATAGATTATCATAAAGTCTGTCACTTTTATTAAAAAAGCAGTTAATCATAAAATCTCTGTATGGTATCATCTACCTATCAATTATCTGTGAATGAGAGCACATTCCTAATACTTTAGTTTAAAATTTATTGAGAAGTTCTAGAATTTTGAGTGAGACATATTTGTAAATATACTGCTCTCTCTATATATCATTTTATTATTTGTGATCACATGTGACTATTAGAGAAGTTTAAGCCCTGTTCTTGAAGCTTGGCTTAGGGAAATAGGTGGCCTGTGGGCTTTCTAGCGTATAGCTTTGGGCTTTGAGGAAAACATATATGCCATCTTCTTGATTTACTACCACATTTTATTGTATTTTTGGAGAAAATTTAATGCAATAAAAAAGTACTAACCATAGTATGATATGAACGCATGTCCCAGCTGGCTATACACAGCAGCAGTTTTGCAATTGTTGTAAGTCAGGCACCACCAAGGCCAAGCAATAGAACTTAGTCACCTCAGAAATAAACCCCCTAAGAGTCCGCAATCCAGTCATGTTACCCTCTCTTCTGCCACTGCTGATCACTATCCTGACGTTTAAAGTGATCACATCTTTGCGATTTTCCTTTTATAGTTTTATCATTCAAATATGCCACTGGAGACTATCATACGGTCTGTCCCACGATTATAATATCATGGAGATAATTTGG
Organism: Bos mutus; assembly: GCF_027580195.1. NCBI lineage: Eukaryota > Metazoa > Chordata > Mammalia > Artiodactyla > Bovidae > Bos > Bos mutus. The sequence goes on from NC_091623.1 coordinate 28,300,928, forward strand.
ATGTTGGTGGTTTATCCCTACTCTCTTGCGTTTGTTGCAGGAGAGGGTGTCATGGAGATATTCAATCACCTAATTTGTTGGAAATGGTTTCTATTGGTTTTTGTTTTTTTTTTTTTAATCCAGTTGCTCTGTCTGCTTTTATGTAGGGATTTAGGAAGGATGAAAAGCCTTCTGTCACTGCTGCTACCATTTTTCCAGACAAAATTTTCATTTTGTCATCTTTACCACAAGTCTTTTTTTTTTATCTGCTCAAGATGGAGTGTTACAGACTTAGCCAAAGTCTTACCTTTAATCAGTATTAAGTGTCTGTACACATATAGGCCTGGTCAGAATTCTACATTTGGTTCCATTGATTCTGTGATCTGTTCTTTGACCATGTTGCTTTTATATATTTGCTTCAGAGTTTGTTTAGTGTCCGGTCCATTTTATACATTTTTGTTTCAGAATATATACTTAAATGCTCATGGATTTTTTTTTTTCACAGAAATTTCAGAATATATGTTGAACTCCTTTAAAAAGCCAATTAGAATTATGATTGGAGTAAAATTAGTAATTAGGAGATAATTCTGTTTTCATGGTAGTAAGTACTCCAGTTCAACACCATAGAATCTCTCCAGTGTTCTTCCTTCATATCCTTTTGAACAGCCCTAGTATTTTTGATAAGATGATTGCTAGATACTTTTAATTTTTGTTAATATTATAATTCTTTTTGTTACTACTAATGAAACACCACTATTTGTATTTCTTATTGTATTTTATCTTTGATTATGTCATATAGAGAAATTTAATCCATTTTAATGTTTATCTTGATTTTAACAATTATGCTAAAATTTCATTTTGATATTAATGATCTTTCTACTCATTTTACGGACTTTTCTGTATAGATGAACTCTCCCTTAATGCTCCTCATACCTTTTATTAATTACATTGTGATTATTATATTGGCCATTCTCTGTTAGAATACTGGTGATAGTAGACACCTTTTTAATTCCTGATCTTAAAGGGCTTTTATATACATTTTTTTTTACCATTAAATTTGATTTTTTGTTGTACTTTTCTAAATTATGGCCTTTCTGAATTAAGGAAATTCCCTTGCATTCCTAGCTTAAAAAGAATATTTTCCTAAGTGCTGAATTTTGACAATTGTTTTTTTGTGTCTATTGAGGTAATTGCATAATTTTTATCCTTAGTTGGTTAATGTGGTGTCATTGGTAAATTTCCTGATGTTAATAAACTAAGCAGGATTTATTATTTATGAATATATTTATTTTAGGGTTCTTCCTCCTATGTTCATAAGTGAAATGAATTTCTGATTGCTTTTGTATTTTGTCCTTATCTAATTTTGGATAATATCACTACTTTCATTAAATCATATGAACATTGTTTATTTTTTTTCCATATTCTGGAACAGCTTTTATTAGATGGAAATTAACTGTTCAATAAAAGATTCATAACATGAATAATAATAGCAGAAAATATTCATATATTTGAACCTATTCTTCTAATTGATTTAAATTTATTAACCTGTTTTTCAACAATATATCACAATAGTACTATTATTCCCTTTTTATAGATAAGGAAATGTAGTGCAAAGAGTTGAGCAATTTGCCTTTTAGCCTGAGGTTTAAAGATTCCTAATCTGAGGTTTATGAATCAAGGGTAACATGGATGGAACTTAAGGCATCCAAAAATTTGGATGGGGAAAAATGTACGTGTTTCTTTTCACTAACCTAAAGCTGAATTTTAATACTTTCTCCAAATATGAATATAGGCAAAATTATTCAATAACACAATATTAAGAGTATCTGTTCCTTCACCAATGACAGTATTTAGATATAGTTTTATATCACTTTTCAATTGTTGCAGATATCTCAAAATAATGTTAATGTTCATCACCTTTTTCAAACTATGGTGGATAAAATAATCACTTTTAATACTTATTTATTGCTTTACTGCATTAATCAAGAAGCAAGATATGCATTTATTACTAATATTTAATAATTATATTCAGTATTTTTTTTTGTAATTTTGTATACAGACAGTCCTTGTTTTGCATAGTTTTGTGGCAACTAACATAGACTCTGTGTTACCATATTGCATGTACTGTGCAAACCAAGGACTACTTGTATTTATTTTTTGCATATAAAGACATTATTCTGGGGCAGAATTCATCCAGTTTACCACAAAAGAGGTTAAAAATATCTTCATTAGATCACATTAACTACTAGATAGTAAGTAGTAGTGTCGGTATAGAACTTACTAGTAAATGGCCAAGAACAAGTTTTTATGAGTCTTGGATTAATATATCAATATGTTTGAAATTATTGGTATATTTAAAATTTTGTCTCTCACTGAGCTAGTTTTGCATTGTTGTATTTTGCTGAAATGAATCGAAGAAATTAAATTTTCTAATTTATAAGTAAATAGCTATTCACAATTTTATTTGACTACATCTTACTTCCCTTGTGGCTCAGCTGGTAAAGAATCCACCTGCAATGCAGGAGACCTGGGTTTGATCCCTGGGTGGGGAAGATCCCCTGGAGAAGGGAAAGGCTACCCACTCCAGTATTCTGGCTTGGAAAATTCAATGGACTGTAGAGTCCATGGGGTCAAGAAGAGTCGGACACGACTGAGCAACTTTCATGTTCACGTACATCTCTGTTATATCTGTAGTTGTTTATCCATTCCTGTGTCTGATCTTTCTTTTCTTTTTTTTTTTTTCACTTGTTTGGTTTTATCATACATCTGACTTACTATTTTCAAAGATTTTTTTTTCGCTAATTTTCTATAATTTTTGTCTGCTGCTGCTGCTGCTAAGTTGCTTCAGTCATGTCCGACTCTGTGCAACCGCATAGATGGCAGCCCACCAGGCTCCCCCGTCCCTGGGATTCTCCAGGCAAGAACACTGGAGTGGGTTGCCATTTCCTCCTCCAATCCATTTTTGTCTACTTTGATCTAAATACGTCCTTATTTTGTTTGTTTGTTTTTTTATTTCAAATTTTTTGAGTTGAATGTCAATCATTATTTTGTTTCAACCATTTTTTTGTCTGATTAGTGTATTTCACTCTAGTTTTATTCCCCTATAACGTAGATTGTGTCATGTGCTTGCATCTAGAATCTTAATCATACACTTTCTTTCCCTGTGAATGTTGCCAAAGACAGTTCTACCTCCTTGAATTTCATTTTGATAATCTATTAAAATAATTCCTTGCATGAATCTGGCCAGAAAGGAATTTTTTTTCTTAGTAAAAGTTTAAAATTATTTTTTTAATTCAGAAATTGAAAGTCATGCAAATAAAGATTGCAATAAAATCATAAAAATTAATAGATTTTTACAAACTGGTTGATACGAGGTTTTTGGCCACAGGTCTCCTTTTGCCTTAACCATCTGGGCTTAATGTCTGAGTTCAGAAAGCTACATCATTGACAGGAATGAAACAGGAAATAAATTTAAGCAACATCTGTTTTCCTCCTTAGACAAATTTGTCTGTTTGGATCTCATCTTTTACAGCTGTTTTCCCTTTTGTTTTATAAACTTTAAAATTTCCTGGTTCTCATCATTCCTCTGACCTCAGCAATATTGGATGGTGACACCCAGAGCTTCTTGGTTTTCTTGGTAAGTTTATTTGATGATGAATACCAACTTCCAGATACCATTACGACAGATGCACGAACAATATTAGATTCAACCTAAGGCCAATGCATGATCACCATGCATAATGGTGAAGTGCCTGTCTTTTGTTCACCCCAAGTTTGTTCTGCTTTTCATTGTGCCAAAACGAAAGAAAAACTCTCAATAATCTTGAAGAAACAATATCCCGGTATGATTTTAATTTGTCCTTTTGGGTATATTTCTTGATTTACTCAAAGATATTTTCATGTTCTTTGTGTCAATATATTTTATATGTATTATCAAGAATAAAATTGAAGGTACAATTTGTGGTTTGGGAGATGGAAGTCAGGACATCAGTGACTGAATTTCCATTGACTAACCTGCCTGGTCTTTTTGCTTTTTTTTTTTTAACCTATGTTTGAAGATGTTAGTTCTCCTATCCCTGTTTGGTTCTCTTCCTGTTTCTTTAAACTAAAGAGTACATACTTCTTTATTTTTAAGTGATTAATGATTTTTCATGTGTTTTCCCAAAACCATATGTGTGTGTTCCTCCTACTTGCCACCTAGCTCATAATCTATTTGGATGTCTTAAAATGGCCAGGACAATGCTAGAAAAGCATAGGTGCTTATGAGTGCCTATGGGAGAGTGAAGATGCAAGTAAAAGAGTGTTATTTGCAAAACAGAGATATATCAGAATTTTGTTAAGATTTAATTGACAAACTCTGGCGATTTCAGTCATTGTAGCTTTAGGATCTGAGACTTGCAATAAGAAAGCCAGTGATGAGGGATGAAAAGTTGGCTGGCTTCTCCTGCAGGGTGTAGCCGCAATACTCTGGCCCTTACATTTAGCGCTAAAGGAGCCTCTGGATAAACCCACAGATATAACTGTCTTTTAACTATTGTTTTAATACAAGTCCTTTTGAGTTTTGGTAGCTATGGCACTGTTTGGGGGCACTAGTTCCGAGATTTTGTTTTTTGGTAATATTCAAAATGTCAGTTCCTGTTCTCATGCATTTCATAAAATAGCAAGCAACCCGTTTCTCTAGGTAGAAAGCAAAAAGTGTAGCAGGTAAAATGCACCATGATAAAAGAGATAGTCTTTTTCTGCAACAGTTATGCACGTTCACTGTATGCTGTATTTCTTTATTTAGTAATTTATTCATGCAGTCATCATATGTTTAGGGAGCTATATTTCAAACACAAAGTTAGACAGTGACATATTGGACTTACTGATTAAAGGAAAATCAGAATTTATGCAGCAAGCATAACCGCCTAGACATGGAGAAAGAGGGGCATAGATAAATGTATTAAGAAGAAATGGCTATAATTTTCTCCTTTTTTCCCATCCCCAAATTCCATAAGATAAAGATTGAGAACAATAGAAGTATTTAATTGAATTCTTCCTAGAATAATCAATCTTGAAAAATTCCAAGAAGAGCCATTATAAGAAACGTATTTTCTTTTTTGGTGTGTCGTTTGAACTCAAGGAGGACTAGAAGGAAAGTCAAAGTGCTAGTGTGCAGTAGAGGCTCACTGATGCCAACAGAAGGGAGATGTGCCTTAATAGCAATAGTGCAGGCCCCCAAATTAATACCTGCCCTAGGGAAAGCTCTTTTGTTTAAGTTCAATAACTAAAGAACTAGATGAGCTTTCGTCTTATTTTAGAGACATCAAAAGTAAAATCCAAACGGGAGGAGCCAATTTCCGACTGGACTGCAGAACTTGGCATGCCTGAGGCTCCTACCTGCTACTCTAATAAGAGACTTGCATCACTGGATGGACTTCAGACTCCCAGGTTGCATCTCCAGACAGAATGTCACAAACTTGGGCTTACATACAGAATAAGAGTAGAATGAACATAGGGAGCAGGATCCTACTCATGGTCTGAGGTGGAGTTTTTTTTTTTTTTTTTTTTAATACAAGAAGATCTGAGTAAAGGAACTCCCAGAAAAAAGACTCATGGATAAAAAAAAATCCTCAGATCTCAGGGTAAAGGAGAGAGATTAACATCCAGAAAATACCTATAAGGACACTTCTAATTAATTCCTTAAAATCTTTCACTTTGGGACTTTGGGAAGAGTCAAAATTAATAAGAGCTTTACATTTACCTTTCAATTTACTTATTGTAGCCATCCTATATACTTAACACACATAAACACGTGTGCCAATATGTTAATTTTCTTAGGAAAGGAAGAGATAGGTGGCAACACACAAGGGTTGCCATTTCCTTCTCCAGGGGATCTTCCCAATCCAGGGATCGAACCCAGGTCTCCCACATTACAGGCAGACGCTTTACCATCTGAGTTACCAGGGAAATTAACATCTCTTGTTTAGAGCCTTTGGGATTATTCGGGTGGCTGAGCAGTCATTACTGACAATGAGAAGGAAAGAACTGATGAAGCTGAAGAGTGATCTTTTTCCTGTCATTTTCTTAGTGTTTTTATTAGCATGTGGCAGGTCTTTGAAATAGCATAACTAAATCATACAAGATAATTCAGAAACATTAACTAAAAATTGCTGTCATTAACTTATAAACTGAAATATTACAAATAACATAATTTCAATACAAAAAATAATCTTTAGAACATGAATGATTAAGTCCTGGCATAAACAAGTTTTTTCCTCCCTGAATGCCTTTAAAAATATTATATATTTTACTTGTATGGAGTGGTTTATGACAATATAAAATCTGCAAATTAGATGGAGAGGAGGAATTTTAAGGTTTTACCCTGCTATGTGATCAGAGTTTGTTTTAGGAAGCTCACTGATAATAACAGAGTCAGGAACAACAATATCCTAGTAATAAAATTATATACAGCACTATATAAATTAAGATTGTATATCTAAGGCACTAACAATGAGAATGGAGAAAATGGGTAAGAAAATGTGACATGATTTAGTAACAAATTGTATTGTTAAATTCTGAGATGATTCTCAGGTTTCTGGGTTGGATGGTTATATGGATGGTAGTTCCATTTACTGATTTTTTCAAAAAGGAGATTTTAAGGAGAAGGCAAACTCTATTTTGGACACACGAAGACTAAAATGTCTAATGAAGCACTCAAAGGAAAATGCCTAGTAGGTAAATGGTGGTGGTTGTCGTTCAGTCGCTAAGCTGTGTACAGCTCTTTGGTAATTGGTTACGAGTTCAAATGCCCCAGCACACCACAGAACTACTAGTATTTGCTGCCACGGCTTCAGGCGATTCAGTTGGTTGGGGATTGTCAGGAAGAAATAAACTCCTTGGCTTTTGATCTGCTGGCTGTCCACTGGGAGGAGCAGTGGTGGAATGACTGCCTGAGGGCAGGTGCGCAGCCTGCACCTGTTTTCATTAGCTCCCACCTCTTGGAAGTTCAGGCTGAGTGAATGCTTCTCCACTGACCTCACTATTTCTGTTAGTATCTGTGAGTGATACAAGTTACCACTGTCTTAACTGATTCTGGGGAATAAGTGAGTACAGAATTTAGATGCTCCATCTCAGCCCCTCCTTCTACAGCAGTGTAGGAACATTTTGCTACGGGCTTTTCCACTATTCTTACTGCTCCTATGACCCTACACACACACACACACACACACACACACACACACAGTATTTCAGGATGGTCTTTTTTTTCTTTTCTTTTTTTTTTTTTTTTTTTAGTATTGGTTTCCTTGGGACTTTGCATTCTCTTTAACGTTAGTTCTTAATCAGATCCATGTTTCTGTCCTGCGTGGTTTCTCTCGTGGGCTGATTTTAGAGTGAGCCAACAGCTCATGCTGGTTGGCCATCTTGTCAGGATTTCAGGGCATTAAAAATCAGTAATGTCCATCTCATTCGTAATTCTTCTGAAGTAACGGTCACTATGATCTTTTCTGAAGTTCAAACTTCTTGTTATCCTTAACCTTATGCAGTATTTACTCCTCAGTGACAACTTTTCAGCTCTAATTCTGTACTGTCTAGGCAACTACAAAAAATATATACACCTGGAAATGTTCAGTGCCAGCATTATTGTTATCATTTGTTGAAGATCAATGATATGTAAGTCAAAAGTATGATATGGACCCAAATATTTCCATTTAAATGAAGAGAAAGATCAGCTTCCTTCCCATATTACCCTTAGTAAATTTGCATTTAACAAGGCATTGTGGGTACATATTTTTTAAGACGAATCTTTGAAGAAATTTTGTTTTATTAGGTTTACTTCTATTTCAGAAGATTTTCACATGGTACATTGGGTCCTGTAGTGAAAATATTTCTGGAAATAATTTTATCTGTAGCATCAATGAGAAAAATAATATAGAGACTACATAGCAATTTTATTTTTCCATTTCTTGCTGAACTATGGCACAAAACAGTCTTTATCCCCTCAATTTCTTTGTATTCAAACAGCTACCCCTTTGTCAACCTCAGCACTATAGAAATGAGGGCTGGCTTGCATTTCTGCTGCATTTGCGACAGTCCTGTAAAATCGGAGACATTAGTGTATCTTAGTTTCGTCTGCCAGTAAAAGCCCTAGTTTCTGCTCTCTTTTCTCCAATTAGCTAGGCTAATTGAATTCATTATCTATTGCTGACTAACAAACCACCCTAAATATTTGTGGCATGAAACAACTATTTTTTTTTTCTTTTTTCTCACAAGTCTGTGTCAGCTGGTCTGCTGAACCGGCCAAGATCAGTCTTAACTGGACTTCTCCATGTATCTGCAGTCAGCTGGCAGTTTGACTACAGCAACAGGGTGACTCAACTCTGTGCTGTCTTTATCCAGCAGGCCAGCCCAGGCTTGTTTGTATGGCGGCAGCAAGTTTCAAAGAAAGAACTTGAAGCATGTACGCCCCTTGGGGCCAAGGCTTAGAATTGGCACGTTTCCACTGTTGGTCAGAGCAAATCACAAGAGCAGTTGGGATTCAAAGGGAAGGAATGGAGATGCAGATGTAAAGGACGGACTTGCACTCACATTGGGGAAGGAGAGAGTGAGACGATGAAGAAAGAAGCATCAGCATATATTTACTATCATGTGTAAGACAGGCGGCTGGCGAGTTGTTATATAACACGGGGAGCCCAGCCCGGTGCTCCGGGATGACCTAGAGGGATAGGATGAAGGGAGGAGAGGGAGGCTCAAGGGGGAGGGGAGATATATATAGTTATGGCTGATTCATGTTGTTGTATGGCAGAAACCAACACAACATTGTAAAGCAATTTTCCTCCCATTTAAAAAAAATGTAAAAAAAAAAGTTAAAGACTGGAGAGGAGCAGGCTTTCACTCTGGAGTCCGTGCTGTCTCCACTCTCCCAGAGGGCCTTTGGTGGGACTGCTTTTAAAGGGTTCTTGTCAGTGTGGAGGGGTTGGAGTTCTCTCGAGTCTGGCGCTGCTGCTGCTGCTGCTTACGCTCCAGAATCGTGGTACCTCGCGAATCGTTGCTGCGCAACGTGACGCCGCTGCCGCCGCCGTGTTCAGTTGCAAGAGTCCCAGAGCCAAGGTGCGGCGCCGGTCACAGCCACTTCGCACTAGGAGCTCTGGTCTGTGTGTGGGTGCAGGGCTTTGTGCTACAGCATACGAACAAGTGAAACTAGACAGAACGCGAAGGAAACGGCGGGTGGGGGCGGGGCGGGGAAGGTTAGACTTTTACCACTCAAATTCTAATTTCCTGGGAATTGTTAAGGGACGTTACCTGTGACAACCTCACTCCTTTTTGCGGAGGGTTTGGGAGATGGTGAGGGACAGGGAGGCCTGGCGTGCTGCAGTCCATGGAGTCGCTAAGAGTAGGGCACGACTGAGCGACTTCACTTTCACTTTTCACTTTCATGCATTGGAGAAGGCAATGGCACCCCACTCCAGGACTCTTGCCTGGAAAATCCCATGGACAGAGGAGCCTGGAAGGCTGCAGTCCATGGGGTCGCTAAGAGTAGGGCACGACTGAGCGACTTCACTTTCACTTTTCACTTTCATGCATTGGAGAAGGAAATGGCAACCCACTCCAGTATTCTTGCCTGGGGAATCCCAGGGACAGAGGAGCCTAGTGGGCTGCCATCTATGGGGTCGCACAGAGTCGGACACCACTGAAGCGACTTAGCAGCAGCAGCAGCAGTGGTAAAGAACCCGCCTGTCAATGAAGGAGACATAAGAGACCCCTGCCCAATCCCTGGGTGGGGAAGATCCCCTGCAGGAGGGCATGGCAACCCACCCCAGTATTTTTGCCTGGAGAATCCCATGGACAGAGGAGCATGGTGGACTACAGTCCATAGCATCCCAAAGAGTCAGACAGGACTGAGGCAACTTAGCCTACACACATGCAAACACTGTTACTACTATTTCAGCAAAAGTAAGAATTTAATTCTATGTGCTTAATATAGAACTCTAGAAATTACAGCCAGAGAACTCTGCATCGAGAATTATTTTACAGAAGCAAAGCTATTTGACTCATAACACTGCACATACCAGACAATTTATATGAATGCGTCAAGGCTTGGCATCAAGTAAATAAAAACTTGTTCACCTATCCGCTGAATTCAATTTAGCAACAGCAAATGTTCAGCTACCTATATTCATCATTTTTAATGCTGTTGCTCTGAAGTGCTTCATGGTAATTCTCTAAATGTCTTTCCTACAGTTAACTGGAAAGTCATTATTTTATTTTAATTAGGAAGTTGTGGCTTGCACACCATTGGAGAAAATCTTTCTTACCTAGTATAAGGAGATTTTTCAGTTAAAATGGTTCCAATTTTAGTACAGAAGAAACGTTTAATTAACAAATATAGGTTGAAAATGAAACTACATTTTGTTTCATTCTAGTAAACATTAGCTCAGTTAACTTTTCATTGTCTTCTGTGGAAGCTCTTCATTGTGAGGTTTAAATAAAGGGAGAATTTGTATTTTCCTTGCTATTACCTGAAAATGGTTGACATGACTACGGTTAGTTAAATGTGTTCAAATGTCAAGGGCACACATTGCCTTTTCTAAGGAAGGCACAAGACTGGTTCTACGAAGAATTTATGTATGGTGTCCACAGTCTCTTTTCTCCAACATTATTCCAATCTTCCCCTCTCTTATCCAACTTCCTCTGAGGTATTGTGTCCACATGGCTTTTCCCATCTTTCCCTTGTCTCCAGCTGCTCTCAGAAAATCACTGACATAAAGAAAACATGATTAATAAGCATTAGAACTGTTCCTTCCAATGGTCGATAGGTTTTAGTCTGTATTCTGGATCATCATCTAATGTTAGAGGTCCCTAACTGATGGTTTACTGCCATAATTGGCTTCCAGATGTTTGTGAAACATTTTGACCTAGTTGCTAACATTTAAGAGACATGTGGCTAACATTAAATAAGGAGACATTGTAAGAACTTTCAGATTATTGGTAGCTCTTGAGAGATTTGAATATCTAGCAATCCTAGGCCCACCCTCTCGGATGGTAGCAGCTGGGTGAGGATAGAGCTGTCAGATAAAATACAGGATGCCTGGTTAAATTAAAATTTAGGTAAACAACAAACAATGTGTGGACATAAGTCTATCCCATGCAGTAATTGGTGTATAGTTACATTAAATAAGTAATGTCTGAAATTCTAATTGAACTGGACATCTGTATTTTTGTTTGCTAAATGTGACAAGCCTATCTGAGGATGAGATAGGATGCCTATCTCATCTTAGATAGGGCAGTTTGTAGCAGATCCACTGAGCCCACTTCGCTTCTTCATGACTTGAAAGGTTTTGTGGTTTTGCCGCTGTCTTACATAACTGAGTCTCAAATAGTATTTCAGTTCTTAATTCTACAAACTGAGTGTGATTATTTTAGCCAAAATTATCCCAGGAAAGTACCTGTCAGGTGTGAGGGTCCTTGTACCACGGACTCCTTTCCTATCTGTCCTTACAAAGGTCTCAGCAGTGGCCACTAGAGTGAGGCCTGGGCTCTATCTATTCTGACCCTCATTCAGCTTTTTCAATGGTCACCTTGTCAATAAAACAACAGTGAAAGGTCCTGGTTTTAGACCAGTGAGAAGGCTTTAAATCTTGAAGGTTTCCTTTTAAGCTAGTAATTATGCCTCTGTGATTAGATTCTAAACCAAGAATCTAGGGGAAAAAAATGTTAGGGCAGAAAAAAATATTTATGGTATTTATACTTAAAATTACTAAAATGTGGAGGCAGTCATAATTCTTAACAATGGGAATATAGGAAGAGTGAAATAAATTGTGCCACATCACTTCTGTGGGCTACTTTATCCCTATTAATTCCATTTGTGAAGTGCTTAGAATCCTATAGAAAATGACAGACTTGAGTAATAGGAAATCCTTATGGGGAATTGTACATAGAATTATCATAATATGTAAAGAACCATATAAACCATATACACAGAATAAAAGACAACTGGATAGAAATAAAATCAAAATGATATATTGTTGATTATCTGTGGTTGCTGAAATGATGGAGCTTGTTTTTCTTTTTCTCTGTACTTTTTTTTTTATATTTTTTTTAATATGTATTTCTACAACTACAGTTTGAATTTCTAGGAATTGTTTGATTTTTTTATACCTATATTAAGATTCTAAAATTGGATCTTTATGTCTCAATTTTGTCTATGGTCTTATTACAGTAGGTATCAGAAGCCACAGTGAATTATAAGGTAGACTACCATGAAGGTTTTGCAAAAAGTAGGTGGCCAAGCATTGGTTATATAGTTCTTAGAAGTCCCTTACATACACTGTGGGTATAGAGAGTGGACAAAAGAGTTTAGGAAAGAGTTTGTGGAGAGAATATTTTGGAAAAATCCCATCCCCCCAATCCTGGGAAAGAGGTTGAGGATTTCTGCCTGCTACTTTAAACCTAGCAAGAAACTTCAATAGAACCATTAAGAGAGTTGCATATACAGATGCTTCCTGTGATCTGAGGGATGCAAAGAACTAATGTCCAAGTCCCACGTGGGAATATCTAAAAGCAAAAATGGGCTGGTTTGCCCCTCAGTGGTAAGGGAAAGGAGAGGTGGCTGCATGGTCACCTGCATTTGTAGAGTTTGTCAGGGTTAGAGGGATCAGGAATGTTTTCTGTGAATGGATGGGGTCCACACGTACCACAGAGTACCAGCATGGGAGGTATCATAAATGCTGCCTCATAGGGCCTCCTAGAGAGGTAGACAAGCCTCAGGACAGAGAAACTACAGCCAAGGATTTCTTTTGCCTGCAGGAGGAGAAAGCTATGAGTCAGGAAAGATTGCATGTCAAGGGCCCTAGTGCGAGAGTCCACAAGAGTGTTCATTAAAGAAAAGATTTTATGCATTGTCTGAGTCCAGAGAGCACTTGACACATTTCCAGCTTGTGACATTTCCAGCCAAGTTGGAACTTGCCAGTCACCCTCAACTCCCCTCCTTTCTAATTTCCAGCTCTAGAAGGCTCAGAAGCTAGAGACAGCAAAATAACATGGGGAAAGGAGTTTAGATAGAAAGACAATGGTTATCATCTTCCCAGAGGGAGGTGGAGTAGCCTTGATTTTGATTCACATTGAAAGAGTTGAGTGTTATATGGTATAGCCATTTTAAATACAGAAGTAAGGCTGTTTCTGACTTGAAATGACCAAAGGTAGCAGTCACAGAAAATGATCTGCTTGTATTTCCTTGGTTTGTATTATTATCCTGCATAGTAAACTGATAGCTTTCAAACAGAAACACCTGCACCTCTTACCTAAAGCCTTTTTATGTCACTAACTTTCTTTACATATGAGCTGGGCAGACTAGTATTGCCAGATAGTTAATATTTATCCCTCCATGAACAGCCCTCATTCAATGACTGACTGATGGTAAATGATGGAAAACTAGCCTAGCTCACTGACATCAAACGGGATAACCTCAAGGTATGTGTTACCCTGTTAATCAGTGTAACTGGGATTCAGCTCCAAGTGGCTTTTGCTGTTACCTGATCCATATGGCATCATTTTTGCTTTTTTATCCTTCCTCATTTCCCCACCCTTCTGTCAGTGCTTCCTGCGGTCACCTTGCAAATGACTACTTTCATTAAATTATGTTTCCAAGGATGATTCTTGGGAAACCCAATCTATAATAAGTGGTACCAAAAGTGGTCTTAGTATACAGACCCTAAGGGTAGGGCTGTGGAATTGAATCACTAATGGCTATTTCAAGTAATCGCTGGAGTGATGATCATTCCTGACATGGTGTCATATCAAAATTACTAAAGCTCATTTACAGGGAACTGAGACTGAATACACATAGAAGATGCCCTCATTGATGCATTGTCTCTAGTAGTTGAATGATATAGACATGATGGTATTTGAAATATTGTTGGCTGTTAGTTGCCATTGAAATGTTGAAAGAACAAATTGGAAGTCTCAGTTCACCTATCGACTCAAGGAATAATCATAAGTTCCATGGCAGCATTAAAAAAATACTTTTTTCACATAGCCAGAGAATATATTATAAAAATCAGACACAGGTACTAATAGTGAGACAAGCAGAGTGATAAAGAAGGTTGAATTTGTATTAATGGAAAATTTAATGGAATTAATGGAAAATTTCCTAACTTTTTGCTAAAATCAGAATTTCCTAAGTTCTAAACGTAAAATCAAAATCCTGATAGATAATAGCAAAACCCTGAGTCTTGGGGCACTTGATAATATTAAATCCCTAGACTATTCTGAATCCTATAAGCCAATGAGCCCCATACCCCTTAATAGAGAAGAACAGCTTCTAATGCTGGAATATCATGCAAAGACTTCACCTGAGGTTAAATTTTGACAAGATGATGCCTTCTTTCCATTTATTATGTCCTTGAATCCTTCCATTGCTTCTAAACCACCAATAACTGGGATCAAATTTTATCAGGGAAGTATTGATTCACCAGAGAAGCAGTTACTTGAAAGAAGTACTGTCCCTGATACAAAACAAGATTGCTTATTAAAAGCTGCAGATCTGGTTAATATATGCTGATAAGAACCAGGGGAACATACCTGAAAATAGATTTTAACAGTAATACAGAATATATTTTGGATATATAAATAAGTGAAATAAGTCAGACAGAGATAAATACCTTGTGATCTTTCTTATATATGGAATCTTAAAAAAACAAGCAGAAAACCAAGCTCATATATACAGAGAACAGATTCGTGGTTGCAAGAGATTGGGGGGGGGGCAGTGATGGAGAAATGGGTAAACAGTTGTTTTTTTTCAGTTTAAGTAGATTGAATATAAATAAATATATATAGATGATTTATAAATAGATAATTTTAAAGTCTATTGAGATGAGGGCATCCCCTCATGACTGAGGATTCAAATGAAGGATAATTGGAGCCTATTTCATTCTGTATCTGGCACTGCTCTTTGAAGTATGGAGACAATGATGACTTCTAGTAAGTGAGGTAGTGCTGTGGAACTGCTTTAGAGAATTGTTGATCAAGTGGTCGAAAGTCTCAGAGAACAGGGGTATTATAATTGATTAATAATGTCCAGAAAACACATAGCTGCCTATGTGCTTTTGTAGATACAGCATGATTATTTCTTCCCATAAGCAACATGAACACATCAATGAAGGGAACATATGCATAGTTAGGAATTTACCAGTAGATTACTATGGATCTGGGCCTTCCCAGGTGGTGCTAGTGGTAAAGAACCCACTTGCCAATGCAGGAGATGTAAGAGATGCAGTTTCAATCCCTCAGTTGTGAAGATTCCTGGAGGAAGGCATGGAAATCCACTCCAGTTTTCTTGCCTGGAGAATCCCATGGAGGAGCCTGGCGGACTACAATCCATAGAGTCACAAAGAGCTGGACATGACTGAAGCAACTTAGTATGTATAGTTCATGTAGTATCTATATGTACTGTAGATCTGGGCCCCTGGTATTGTGGGGCTGATAGGAATACCAAATACCAGAGGTAAGGTGATACCACTTACTAGTCAAAACCAAGATGAAATACAGTGTGGAGGAGCATGGACAGCATGGAAATTAGAAAGCCTTGATTGACTGGGATTTATGTATTTGGCTACTATATGCTAGGTTTGAGATTATGATTGTGCTAAGTTTGAGATAGTTGAATGGCAATCAAGGATACTGATTGCCTCATAGAACCAGGAAAAGTCAAGAAAAAGGGAAAGAAAGTTAAAGTCTTTCATTGCAACGGAAATTTACAATTCTTTTCCCAGATTCCACACTTGACCTAGTTCTCAAACCCAGAGGCCATAGAATGAAAAGGAGACTAGTCCCTTTGGGAAAAGACCCTATATCCCATAGCATGTCTTAGCAATTATCCCAATCCTCTGCAAGGGGATCTATGGCCATTTTCTAGAATAATGACTTGGCCTTGGAAAAAGGCAGTACTCAAATTATTTGATGATGGTTGGGGGACAGGATCTAAGCTAATGTTTGATTCAGGGGGCCAAAAATGCCACCTCCCCCTCTCTTTTTTAAATGAGGGCATATGGAGGCCCAGGAATGAAGTCTTGGTGAAAGCTCATTTCACAAAGATCTAAAAGGTTTATGGACCAAACCTTGGGTCATTCCCTTCATCTTTGAGGGCATAAGTGGACTGATTATAGTTAGCGGCCAGCATAACATTTGTACTGGGTCCATGAACAGTGAAAAGCAATTATCATGGTAGGAAAGTAAAAGTGGAAGCCACTGAAATTAACCCTACTTTGACTGTGACCAAGATGGTAAATCAAAAACAATGTTCAATTTCAGTTGGAAAAGATTTGGCTCTATTTAGTGATATCCTCCCGGAGAAGGCAATGGCACCCCACTCCAGTACTCTTGCCTGGAAAATCCCATGGACAAGAGGAGCCTGGTAGGCTGCAGTCCATGGGGTCGCTAAGAGTCTGATACGACTGAGCGACTTCCCTTTCACTTTTCACTTTCACGCATTGGAGAAGGAAATGGCAACCCACTACAGTGTTCTTGCCTGGAGAATCCCAGGGATGCCGGAGCCTGGTGGGCTTCCGTCTATGGGGTCACACAGAGTCGGACATGACTGAAGTGACTTAGCAGCAGCAGCAGCAGAGATACCCTCAAAGACATAAAGAATACAGGGGTTGTGGCACTTACCATATTTCCATTTGATTCACCAGCTCAGTTCCATTACAAACCAAATGTATCACAGAGGATGATAGTGGAATACTGTAACGTTAACCCCAATTGCAGTTGTTGTGGTTGCTATGACATCTCTACTAAAGTAGATCAATATGGCCTCTGGAACATGGAAAGTGCCTACAGAACTGGCAAATACTGCCCCCCCCTCAACCTCCCCGCAATTCCTATCAGGAAAAAAGATCAAAAGCAGTTTGGATTCATCTGGGTAGACAGCTGCATGCATTTTTAATATTGCCCCGAGACTATGTTATTTGCCCTGCTCTGTCATAGTACAGCCCAAAGGATGATAATAATCTGGGATTCCCACAGAAATATTTGTCCACTATTTTGACCACATTGTGTTAATCAGAAGACTTCCCAGGTGGCGCAGTGGTATAGTATTTGCCTGGTGATTCAGGAGATGAAGGAGATGTGGGTTCGATCCCTGGGTCAGGAAGATCCCCTGGAGGTGGGATCCCCTGCCCCAATATGCTTGCTGTGAAAATTCCATGGACAGAGGAGCCTAGCAGGCTATATAGTCCATGGGGTCGCAAAGAGTCAGACATGACTGAGTGACTTAGCATGCACACACGTACGTGTTAATCAGACCACAAAATAGGTCTTGAATTTGTCTTCCGTGCTATGTCTCTCCTGGTTCACACCTTTGTATTGAAATCCTGGATGATCCCTCGAACTCATCTTTCCCTACTCCAGTAGTTCTCAATAGTGTCTCCTTGGGGACATTGGGCTTTGTTTGGAAACATTTTTGATTGTCACGATGATGGGATGCTACTGGCATCTAGTTGGTAGAGAACGGTGCTGATCAACATGCTGCAAAGTGCACGGTTCAGATCTTCACAACAAAGAACAGTCCAGTCCAAAAGGCCATAGTTCTAAATTTAGGGAGCGATGGCCTGCTCAGTCTGCTCTGATTACCATAATCAAGTATCAAGCACTGTGAAGAGTGTGAGATTTTACCCCAACTTTCAAGCTAATTGGTTAATCTACCACAATTATTTTGATACTTGTACAAGATTCCATAGTCAAAAAAATGAAGATCATGGCATCTGGTCCCATCACTTCATGGCAAATAGATGGGGAAACAATGGAAACAGTGACAGACTTTATTTTCTTAGGCTAAAAAATCACTGCAGAAGGTGACTGCAGCCATGAAATTAGAAAGACACTTGCTCCTTGGAAGAAAAGCTATGGCAAACTTAGACAGCATATTATAAAGCAGAGACATTACTTTGTCAACAAAGGTCCATCTAGTCAAAGCTATGGTTTTTCCAGTAGTCATGTACGGATGTGAGAGTTGGACCATAAGGAAAGCTGAACACCAAAAAAATTGAGGCTTTTGAACTGTGATGTTGGAGAAGACTCCTGAGAGTCCCTTGAACTTCAGGGAGGTCAAACCAGTCAATCCTAAAGGAAATCACTCCTGAATATTCATTGGAAGGACTGATGTTGAAGCTGTAGCACCAATACTTTGACCGAGTGATGTGAAGAACTGAATCATTGGAAAAAACCCTGATGCTGGGCAAGATTGAAGGCAGGAGGAAAAGGGGATGACAGAGGATGAGATGGTTGGCTGTCATCACCAACTCAATGGACATGAGTCTGAGCGAGCTTCAGGAGTTGGTGATGAACAGGGAAGCCTGGCCTGCTGCAGTCTATGGGATTGCAAAGAGTTGGACATGATTGAGTGACTGAACTGAACTGAAGGAATTTATTCCCTATGGCCCATCAAATATAGTAAGTATCAGCATACCTGCATTTAATTCTTCTTACTTTCAAAATGAGCCTGGATAAATGCTACCCATTTAGTGGTTTTACCTCTCAGCTGAGAAACTGAGGAACCCAGAGGCTTTGGGCCAAGAAACGCACATTGCAGCAAGATGCAAACGGGTCATCCCCCTTGTCTTCTCTGGCGTGTGAGCAGTTGCAGTTATCTGTAGTTTTCTTGACCTACTTACTTTCTTTGGTGACTAACTACAGAAATTGCTCAGTATCTGGAGTTGGGTAAGACTTAACAGGAGGATAGAGTTAGCAGGACCGTGAAATGATGCTCAGAGAACATAGTGAGTTGTCTTTGTTTCACTGCTTTTACAGTGTAAAGTTCAGTCAACTTCATATGGCAGTGTAAGACCCTCGTGACTTGACTTCTAACTGTCTTCATTTCTTAACAGCAAAAATAAATTAAAAAAATAAGAAAGTATGTTTACAGGCCCACCATGGTGCAGGTACTATTTGCCAGGAATATACAGGGAATAGGGCCTATTCCTGATTCCAAGAATTTAAATATTTAGCTCCAGCTAGATATTATCAAAGTGCATCCTACTTTCATGTGTGTGTGTGTGTGTGTGTGTGTGTGTGAGGGAGGTGTGGGGGCTTGCTCACGTGCCTCAAATCCTGAGCTCTCTCCTTATTGTCATCATATATTTTCAAAGAAGATATGCAGAGAAAAGACAAGCCTATGGATCCATCCTCTGCTAACCTTGTTCTCGAAGCATATCCCTGTGTTCTGGGGCTTAAAGTACCTGTAGTAGATGCTTGGACAAGCACTGAGGGCTTCTAGGTCCCTTTTTGACTCCCTTTCTCTCACACTATGTCTGCTAATTTCTCTCTTGGTCCAGTAGAGACATGACTATTATAACAATATTTAAAGTATAGCTGTCATTGCTAAAGAGTGATGATGGAACAGGTAATGATTAGAGAGTTATTTTACCAAGACTATTTTCTTTTTGCTTTGGAGTTGATATGTTCATTGCTTACAAAGAATTGCAAAATGCCACATTAATTCCCTCTCTTAACTACTCCATTTGTTAAAGCAAAGTGTTATATAAGCCCTGTTGAATTTTTAAATTGCTTTTACATTTTAATTTTGAGTTTGACAAAGAGGAGAGTGGAAAAGTTGGCTTAAAGCTCAACATTCAGAAAACGAAGATCATAGCATCTGATCCCATCACTTCATGGCAAATAGATGGGGAAACAGTGGAAACAGTGTCAGACTTTATTTTTTGGGCTCCAAAATCACTGCAGATGTGATTGCAGCCATGAAATTAAAAGGTGCTTAGTCCTTGGAAGGAAAGTTATGACCAACCTAGACAGCATATTCAAAAGCAGATATTACTTTGCCAAAAAAGGTCCGTCTAGTCAAGGCTATGGTTTTTCCTGTGGTCGTGTATGGATGTGAGAGTTGGACTGTGAAGAAAGCTGAGCTCTGAAGAATGGATGCTTTTGAACTGTGGTGTTGGAGAAGACTCTTAAGAGTCCCTTGGACTGTAAGGAGGTCCAACCAGTCCATCCTGAAGGAGATCAGCCCTGGGATTTCTTTGGAAGGAATGATGCTAAAGCTGAAACTCCAGTACTTTGGGCACCTCATGCAAAGAGTTGAATCATTGGAAAAGACTCTGATGCTTGGAGGGATTGAGAGCAGGAGGAGAAGGGGATGACAAAGGATGAGATGGCTGGATGGCGTCACTGACTCAATGGACGTGAGTCTGAGTGAACTCCAGGAGTTGGTGATGGACAGGGAGGCCTGGCGTGCTGTGATTCATGGGGTAACAAAAGTCGGACACGACTGAGAGACTGAACTGAACTGAACTGATGTATTCATACCTCAGTCATATCAAGTCTTAGAGTACTTCCATGGTAAAGTTTCTGTTATTTTGTTGAACTTTTTCATATAAGGTCACAACATAATTGCCATCATGTCTCATTTCCTCGCATGAAAGTGAAAGAGGTGTAAGACAGAAAACTGAGTGTCAACTATATCAGGAGAACAAAGGATTTTCTACATAGCCTGAAAACTTTTGTCTCATTGGCCGGTATTATCACATGATTTGTCCTATTTGAAAAGGATTCTAAGAAGGTGTATTTTTTAGCTCACCGTTCTTTATAATTAAGGAGTGCGTATATGGATGTGAGAGTTGGACTGTGAAGAAGGCTGAGCGCTGAAGAATTGATGCTTTTGAACTGTGGTGTTGGAGAAGACTCTTGAGAGTCCCTTGGACTGCAAGGAGATCAAACCAGTCCATCCTAAAGGAGACCAGTCCTGAGTGTTCATTGGAAGGACTGATGCTGAGGCTGAAACCCCACTACTTTGGCCACCTTATGCAAAGAGTTGACTCACTGGAAAAGACTCTGATGCTGGGAGGGATTGGGGGCAGGAGGAGAAGGGGACGACAGAAGATGAGATGGCTGGATGGCATCACTGACTCGATGGACGTGAGTCTGAGTGAACTCCAGGAGTTGGTGATGGACAGGGAGGCCTGGTGTGCTGCAATTCATGGGGTCACAAGGAGTCGGACACGACTGAGCGACTGAACTGAACTGAACTGAATAAGAAGTAAATTGGAATGGGTGCCAAGACAGCAAAACTAGAATATCTATCACAATTTCCTAAGTAGTATTTTTTTTTCTGATTCTTTGTCCTTTTAACTTTCTAGACTTCCCAATACAATGTCAAGTCTTATCGTATTAATCTTTGCCCAACGTGACTTTGGCCACAACATTTCCCATTTATCAAAAGAAAAAATAATGATTCTTAACCTGGTATTCAAAGATCTTTAGGGCTTGGTCCTAAACTACTTGTTAAAATTTATCTCTAAATATTTTTAAATGTTCTACTCCTAAGGAATGTCTGACATATTACTGTCTTATGCCCTGTGTTTTCCTAATTTAATTCTGTTTAAATTAATTCCATCTTTCCCCCTTTATTACATTCATCATATAAGTTCCATTTTAAATTCTGTCATACTGTCCTCTCCTCTCCCAGCAGCAATCATCCTAGCCTTTCTGTTCTTATGTGTATTTACTTATTTGTCTTGTGTTGTCATTTCCTTCTCCAAGGATCTTCCCAATCCAGAGATTGAGCCCAGGTCTCCCACATTGCAGGCAGATTCTTAGAGCCACCAGGGAAGCCCCTCGTTTTTACACCTTGGTTTTATTAATTGTTTTATGCAGTCTACAATTAGATTGAAGTTCTGTGTAGGCAGGGTCTATAACTTTTGTCTTTTCTTATGCATATATATGTATATATTATATCATATCGTATTATACAGTGGGAGCAGAACATGCATGTATTTGTGGGGTTAGATCATGTTGAAAAAATTTCAGAAAGGAAAATTACTTTTATTTAAAAATCTTTCCAGTAGTGCACCAGTTTAACTACCTCTACTGTCAAGAAATCTCCCTTAAGTTTTAACCAATTTCCTCCTTATGTGTTCCCAAATCAAGATAAACAGCTATATTATACTAAGGTTATTTTAATATTAATTTATAGTTATAAATGTTTACCTTTCCAAGATCTGATAGAGTGCATGCAAAATCAGCATTTTACACTTACATTGAATTTTCTTCATCATATATTCTTATTTCCTTCATCATAGAGTCATTTTTCCTTCATCATTTGCACATTTGATAACAAAATTGACTTATTACATGTAAAAGCTTTACAAGATAAAATTCACCTCATGACCTTTTTTATTGTGTTTTAATGGTTTGTATGGCATAAATTGATATGATTATGTTGGAAAATAGCAGAGACAAGCAAATTATATGATCCCATAATGTATACAGTGATCTGAGAGTTGAGAATACATTTTAAAATTTATTTATATGTTGGGGGATACCTCCCAAAGATTCCATTATGATGAATTGAATAACATTTCAGGGAAAATGTTTATAGTGTTTCAGAGTAACAGAAGAATTTACTACTGGAGATTTTCTGACTGGATAAAATTTAATTAGGCTAGCCAAGAGGCAAGCAGATGACTAAAAGAGCTGCTTGCCCATTCATTTTCTACTTGCCAGCTGTAATTTCAAATACAGCAACTTCTTTCTGGATCAATTACAGATACATGGAAAGAAATAAAATTGGACTATTTCTGTATCATTACAACATGATGAATTGCATTATGAACTATGAATTGCATTATGCACAGTGGGAGTGGTATCAAACAGACATTTAATGTGTGAAAGGAGTTTTCTTAAAACAAGCATTTTCCAAAATGCTTTGCTTAATACTGATATGTTAACTTCTACTGAACAACAATATTTTCAGTATTATATTGAAAAAGTGGCATTTTCAATCCGAATATTTATAACAGATCTAATCTAAATAATTTGTTTGCTATTTATATTAGGATTGATGATTAGTTTGCTTCATTGACATATCAATTTTTGTGGCTTATACAGAAGTTGCAGGATGTAGCTCATAAAATTCAGAATAGGATATCTGGGTATGAATCTTACATCCATTACTTGTCAATGTGGGTTAATTAGTCTTTCTGAATCTTGGTTCACTTACTTGTAATCACAGTATGGCTGTGAGCATTAAATTAAAAAAAAACCTATTTATAAATAGAATAATACATGTAATAATTTATTATTAACTAACGTTAGAATCCTTTTTGTCTAGCAACTCCTGTTTCCAATCCAGTAAGCATTTTCCTAATATCACCTTAGAGACCCACATGGCCCAGTTTTAGCATCATTAAAAGAGAACAAAAATACCAGTATGTAAAAAAGATAATTGCTATGTGATACTAGTTAAACTTGTATCTCTCAAATAACTCTAAGGTTTAATCAAATTTATCTCATAAAAGTACTTCCAAAAGTCATCCTTTTTTCCTCTCCGTTTTTGTTCACGACCTTCAGATTCGTATAAACCTCTTATTTTTTGAATCTTTCATCCTTCCTCTCCAAAAAGTTGCCTGAATTTTAAGTCATGAAGATTCCTATATCTTGAATTTTTTCCTGCCTCTTTAGTCTTGTTTATTTCTATTCATTCTTTATTTTTTAAAGTATAATTTCCATTTTGTTATCTTTTCACCAAACAGTATTTCTTACTTAAAGAAATACTTATTTCTTTAAGTAAGTCTTTATGGACTTATATCCTTACACAGGTTTTGGTGGAGCTCTTGGGACAGCACCCACAGATCTAAATTAGGGTGGATGGAGGTGTCCAGCCCTTCCTGACTTAGCAAGAATGATTCCTGACTATAATGTGATTGGCACAACTCCTGCAGTACTGTAGTTTAATGTATGGCTTGGGAAGCATATAGGTATCAAAAACACTCCTTCAGAAATGTCCTGATGGCTGCAGCCTCTCCTGTGTTCCAAGTGACGGCTTCTCAATGGCCTTGTCCTTGGACATGCATCAGGCATAGTTGGTACAGTGAATAGGCTGCATGTGGCCATGCCCCTTTTGGCATGGCCATTGTTCCTTCTTTCCTTGGTCATCTTGGAAGTGAGGAAGATTCTTTCCACTCATTCTTTAAGTCCCTGTATGAACTTTCAGAGAATGGACTGATAAAGGTACATTTTCTTGAGGGAGGAAGGTGAGTGATGGCTGCAAAGAACAAAAGGAGAAATATAAGAATATTAACATTTCAATACATCTTTTTCAGTCCTTTACTCAGGGGACTGAACTACAATACTTTTATTTATTTATTATTATTTTTTTAATTTAAATTTATTTATTTTAATTGGAGGCTAATTACTTTACAATATTTTATTGGTTTTGCCATACATCAACATGAATCCGCCACGGGTGTACACGTGTTCCTCATCCTGAACCCCCCTCCCACCTCCCTCCCTGTACCATCCTTTTGGGTCATCCCAGTGCACCAGCCCCAAGCATCCTGCATCCTGCATCGAACCTGGACTGGTGATTCATTTCTTTATGCAAGACAGCGAAAGAGACACAGATGTATAGAACAGTCTTTTGGACTCTGTGGGAGAGGGAGAGGGTGGGATGATTTAGGAGAATGGCATTGAAACATGTACAATACTTTTAAATTGTTTTAGACAACAAAGTTTCATCTTGAGTTATCAACTTTGTGCTAAACTTAAAAATTGATTCTTCTTATGACTTCGAGTACAAAACTACTAATGACTCCTATTTCCTAGAAATTTAAAAAAAAAAGAACTTTTCAAGATTTGTCAGTTCATTGAGAAATCAGAGATACTCTTTTACAGACATTGCATTTTTACTATTTTTTCTAACACTGTCTTTCATAAGTATATCCTTTCCACATTTATTCTAATCATAAAAGTCATGGAAAATTTTATTCTTATTTTATATTAGTCTGGCATTTTGAAGTAACGATTCAACAGCCAACAATCACTTACTGAACAATCACTCCAGATATATGTTAGGGACTAAATCATTTCCTAGGGATACAAGGACAGAAGCCCTAGATAGAAGCCCTATTCTTTAAACGTGAGATGCGTTTTGTCCTAGTCACTGCATAAAAGGGTATACTTTATGAGAATTACAATTCCTATGTGATCATAATGATGCATACCCAATTATATTGACTTGTGCCATATTCTGGGTGTTTCTTATGGGAAACACGAAATCAGAGGGTTAAAAAAAAAATCCCCCTCAAGAAAAAGGGGCAACTCTTATTTTGTCTTATTGTCATGGACAATTAAGATGTTGGGAAAGGGTATAGTTATCAGAGAGAAACTTAGGGCTTGAGAAGGGTGTTGTAAAGGGCAATAATAATCCAAATTAGTGGGACAGAGAGGGAAATGGTAACCCACTCCAGTATTCTTGCCTAGAGAATCCCATGGACAGAGGAGCCTGGTGGGCCGCTGTCCATAAGGTTGCATAGAGTCAGACACGACTGAAGCGACTTAGCATGCATGCATGCGTTGGAGAAGGAAATGGCAACCCACTTCAGTACTCTTGCTTGGAGAATCCCAGGGATGGAAGAGCCTGGTGGGCTGCTGTCTATGGGGTCGTGCAGAGTCGGACACGACTGAAGTGACTTAGCAGCAGCAGCAGCAGCAGGACAGAGGGACCAAACTACTGTTTTCTTGAAGGAGAAATGTATACTTTTCTAGGCTGAAGCACAATTATACATGAATTGGGACTTATCTAAGAGAAAAGATGAGTTAAGAAATAAGAATATAGTTAAATGGAAGATTTAATTATGAAAATATCAGTAATTAGGTTTAAGGGTTCACCATTCATTCATTGATTTAGCAGTATTTATTATCTACATGTTCCATGTCAGATGCTAAAAATAAAGCAATACAAATATAGACCCCCCCCACCCCCATCTCCCATCTGTGGGAACTCAGTCTAGGAATTTTAAAAAAATGTGCATTTGTATTTTTTTAAGTGAGTAGTGTCTACTAAAGTTCTGTAATAAGCAGGTACTTGTGAAATACTCAGTGAGTAAGACCTTAATGTCATTCATTAATTATTTGCTTAAAAAAAAAAAAGATAAATTCCCTGACCATAAAAAAGATATTCAGTTCAGTTCAGTCACTCAGTCGTGTCCAACTCCTTGCGATACCATGGAAAGCAGCACACCAGGCTTCCCTGTCCATCACCAACTCCCTGAACCCACTCAAACTCATGTCCACTGAGTTGGTGATGTCATCCAACCATCTCATCCTCTGTCATCCCCTTCTCTTCCTGCCTTCATCTTGCCTACCAGCATCAGGGTCTTTTCCAATGAGTCAGTTCTTCACATCAGGTGATCAAAGTGTTGGAGCTTCAGCTTCAATATCAGTCCTTCCAATGAATAATCAGGACTGATTAGAATTGACTAGTTTGATCTCCTTGCAATCCAAGGGACTTTTCAAGAGTTTTCTCCAACACCACAGTTCAAAAGCATCAGTTCTTCAGTGCTCAGCTTCCTTTATGGTCTGACTCTCACAATCATACATGACTGCTGGGAAAACCATGGCTTTGACTAGACAGACCTTTGTTAGCAAAGTAATGTCTCTGCTTTTTAATGTTCAGCTTGTTCATAGCTTTTTCCCCAAGGATCAGGCATCTTTTAATTTCATGGCTGCAGTCATCATCTGCAGTGATTTTGGATCAAAAGGAAATAAAGTCTGTCACTGTTTCCAACAGGAGAAAAGGAAAGATATACCCATCTGAATGCAGAGTTCCAAAGAATAGCAAGGAGAGATAAGAAAGCCTTCCTCAGTGATCAATGCAAAGAAATAGAGGACAACAATAGGATGGGAAAGACCAGAGATTTCTTCAAGAAAATTAGAGATACCAAGGGAACAATTCATACAAAGATGGGCACAATAAAGAACAGGAACAGTATGGACCTAACAAAGCAGAAGATATTAAGAAGAGGTGGCAAGAGGACATAGAAGAACTGTACAAAAAAGATCTTCACAACCCAGATAACCATGATGGTGTAATCACTCACCTAGAGCCAGACATCCTGGAATGCAAAGCCAAGTGGGTCTTAGGAAACATCTCTATGAAGAGAACTACTGGATGTGATGGAATTCCAGTTGAGCTATTTCAAATCCTAAAAGAGGATGCTGTGAAAGTGCTGCACTCAATAAGTCAGCCAATTTGGAAAACTCAGCAGAGGCCACAGGACTGGAAAAGGTCAGTTTTCATTCCAATACCCAAGAAAGGCAATGCTAAAGAATGTTCAAACTACTGCACAATTGCACTTATCTCACAGGCCTGAAAATTAATGCTCAAAGTCCTGCAAGTGAGGCTTCAACAGTATGTGAACTGAGAATTTCCAGATGTTCAAGCTGGATTTATAAAAGGCAGAGGAACCAGAGATCAAATTGCCAACAAATGTTGGATCATAGAAAAAGCAAGAGAGTTCCAGAAAAGCATCTACTTTTGCTTTATTGACTATGCCAAAGTCTTTTATGTGGATCACAACACACCGTGGAAAACTCTTAAAGAGAAGGGAAAGCCAGACCTCCTCACCTGCCTCCTGAGAAATCTATATGGAGGTTAAGAAGCAACAGTTAAAATCAGATATGGATCAGCAGACTGGTTCCATATTGGGAAGGGAGTACATCAAGACTGTATATTCTCACCCTGTTTATTTAATATATATGTAGAGTACATCATGCAAAATGCTGGGCTGGATGAACCTCAAGCTGGAATCAAGATTGCCAGGAGATTATCAATAGATATGCAGATGACACCACCCTTATGGCAGAAAATGAAGAGGAACTAAAGAGGCTCTTGATAAAGGTGAAAGAGGAGAGTGAAAAAGCTGGCTTATAACTCAACATTCAAAAAACTAAGATCATGGTATCTGGTCTTATCACTTCATGGCAAATAGATGGAGAAAACAATGGAAACAGTGACAGAAACAGCCATAACTCACATTTATATAGGCCTTGCTAATTGCTAAGCAGTGGTAAGTGCCTTCTGTTGATTTAAAAAAATTGAATTCTTGCTATATCTCTATAAAGTAAATACTGCTGTTATAGATGAGGAAAGTAATTTATAGAGGTTAAGTAAATTGGTCCTAAGATTCTATTGCTACCAATGCCAGACCTAAATTTTGAAAGTAGCAGATATTCCAGGTTCTTCTCTTAATTACTATACCACACTGGATTATATTGCCTTCCATATGGTTGGCAGGTTCCCAGGATCTGAAAGTCTTATATTTTTTTACTCTCTATTGTTGATATTGTTCTAATACAGAATACAGAAAATAATTTAATCCTTGCATTATTTCTATGAAAATTTTCTTATAATGACTTATGCCAAACAGGTCATCAGTCATCTAAAGGAATAGAGAATGATCTACTTATTTAATTGGCATGTTGTCTCCATCAAAAAACATAAACCTACCACTTGCTGTCTGTCAGAGTTCCCACTATGAGTTATATTTCTAGGATAAGACCTCCAACTCTCAATGAAAAAATAATTAACAAAATAGTATGGTACTGGTGCAAAAAAAGAACTCATAAATTAATGGAAAAGAATAGAGTTCAGCAAATACCCATGCACAATAATGGTTAGTTGATCTGTAACAAAGGAGGCAAGAATATATAAGGCAAGAAAGACAGTCTCTTCAATAAGTAGCATTAGGAAAACCAGACAGCTACATGTAAAAGACTAGGCTCTTTTCTCACAACATATACAAAAATAAACTCAAATGTATTAAAGACTTAAAGGTAAGAACTTAAACTCTGAAAAGCCTAGAATAAAACAGAGGCCATATGTTCTTTCCCATCAGTATTAGCAGTATTTTTGGATCTATCTGCTAAGACAAGGGAAACAAAAGCAAAGTTAAACAAATGGGACTACATTGCACAATGTGGGAAACCATTAAGAAAACAAAGAGGCAACCTACTGAATGGGGAATATATTTGCAAATGATAATATGTTCAATACCAAAAATATAAGAAATTTAATTGAAAAATAACCATAAGATCTTTCTAGACATTTTTCCAAAGAAATACAGATGGCCAACAGACATGGGAAGAGATGCTCACCATCACTCATAATCAGGGAAATGCATGCAAAGTCACAGTGAAATATTACTCCACATCTGTCTGAATGGTTGTCATCAAAAAGCCAACAAATAGCAAGTGCTGGCAAGGATGTGGAGCAATGGGAACTTTTGTGCACTGTTGATGGGAATGGAAATTAATGAAGCCATTATGGAAAGCGGTATAGAGTTTCCCCCAAAAATAAAAATAGAACTACTATATGACCTAGCAATTTCACTCCTGAATATTTATCCAAAGAAAACTATAACACTAGCTTCAAAAAATATGTGCACCCCAAGTTGGAATCAAGATTGCCAGGGGAAATATCAATAACCTGAGATTCGCAGATGATACCACCATTATGGCAGAAAGTGAAGAACTAAAGAGCCTCTTGATGAAAGTGAAAGAAGATAGTGAATAAGTTGGCTTAAAACTCAACATTCAGAAAACAAAGATCATGGCATCCGGTCCCATCACTTCATGGCAAATAGATGGGGAAACAATGGAAACAGTGATAGACTATTTTTTGGGCTCCAAAATCACTGTAGATGGTGACTGCAATCATGAAATTA
The DNA here is from genome assembly GCF_027580195.1 of Bos mutus. Classification (NCBI taxonomy): domain Eukaryota; kingdom Metazoa; phylum Chordata; class Mammalia; order Artiodactyla; family Bovidae; genus Bos; species Bos mutus. Next base: position 28,330,396 of record NC_091623.1, read on the forward strand.
AAATACGCTGCTTGGAAGAAAAGCTATGATCAATCTAGGAATCATATTAAAAAGCACAGACATTATTTTGCCTTCAAAGGTCCATCTAGTCAAAGCTATGATTTTTCCAGTAGTCATGTATGGATGTGAGAGTTGGACCATAAAGAAAACTGCACACCGAAGAACTGATGCTTTTGAACTTTGATGTTGGAGAAGATTCTTGGGTTTCCTTGGACTACAAGGAGATCAAACCTAAAAGAAATCAGTCCTGAATACTCATTGGAGTGACTGATGCTGAAGCTGAAGCTCCAGTACTTTGGCTGCCTAATCTAAAGAACTGACTCACTAGAAAAGATCCTGATGCTGGACAAGATATAAGGCAGGAGGTTAAGGGGACAACTGGGGATAAGCTGATTAGATGACATCACCGACTCAATGGACATGAGTTTGAGCAAGCTCTGGGAGTTGGTGATGGACAGGTAAGCCTGGTGTGCTGCAGTCTATGGGGTTGCAAAGACTTGGACACAACTGAGCAGCTGAACTGAGAAGCAAGCTAAATGCCCATTGACAGATGAGTGGGTAAAGAAGATGTGGTATGTATGCAGGATGAGATATTACTCAGAGTTAAAATAAAATGAAATTTCGCAATTTGCAACAACATGGATTGACCCGGAGAGTTAGCTTTCAAACCGAGAAAGACAAAAACTGTATTTTCACTTATAAGTGGAATCTAAAAAATGAAATAGACAAACAAATTGAACAAAAGAGAAACAAACTCACATATAAAGGGAAGAAACAAGTGATTGCCAGAGGGGAGGCAGATAGGGGTTGTTGAAATAGATGAAGGAGATTTAGAGGTACAACTACCAGTTATAAAGTAAGTTATAGGAATATAATATATAGCACAAGGAATATAGTCAGTAATATTTTAATAACTTTGGTGCATAATATACTGTAAGTCAACATACTTCAATTAAAAAAATAAATTTAGTTGTTTGTGGTTGTTTAAACCCCTCGTCTTCAACTATTTCCAGTAATTTGTTGGACAAATTCTACTCAGTATTCTGTTTATTAAATTGAGATGATGTTTGGATCATCTTTTATTTGTCAGGTACTATTTAGATACTGGAAATACCAGAGTGGGGAAAAAGAAAAAGTACACATTGTCTCATGGAACTGTATTCTTGGTGGGATGGGAATGGAGACAAAACTCTATCTATCTGTCTAATATCTCTATCTATCTAGGTGGTTATGTTAAATATTAAGAATAAAACTAAAGCAGAGGGAGAAAAAAGTCAAGGAGGGTGCAGTTAATAGGTGGATTAGGGAAGGTTTCCCAAATGAGATGACATTTGAGCACATACTTGAAGTGAATATTAGCTGTGAGGACATCTGAGAAGAGCTTTCACATAAAGGAACTTTTGGGACAACTCTGCTAAATATGGGAATGCTGAAACTGATGAAAGAGAATGCAATAGTATATAAATTGTCTGTGAGCCAATTTGACTATTGAAAGTTTTCACCTGTTTGTAAAAACACACAGCAGTGATTTTCAGATCCCTTTGAATATATTTTAAATTATATCTCTTATGATAACAGTAAAGTAATTGTTCATCCTGTTTAGGGACTTATTGGCCCTTCAATTTTGAAAGTTGATATGTAAGAAGTACAGCATTCACTGAATTTTTCTTTTGTGAATGTGACTCCTCCACAATGACATATATTAGCTGCAAACACTCTCTGCATTTCTTTGTTCTTTTATTATATATTGCTTTCTATGGTTGCATATCGTGAGTCTCAGTGAACTCCGGGAGTTAGTGATGGACAGGGAGGCCTGGAGTGCTGCGATTCATGGGGTCACAAAGAGTCAGACATGACTGAGCGACTGATCTGATCTGATGGTTGCATATTTTATAATTGTTCTATCTTTTACATGAATAGCATATTTCCAAACTTCTAGCTTGCTCAAAGGTATTAGAACTTATAGTTGTTTGTGCTTAGTCACTCAGTCGCGTCTAACTCTTGGTGACACCATGGACTGTATAGTCCAGAGGCTCCTCTGCCCACAGGGATTTTCCAGGGAAGAATACTGGAGTCGGTTGCCATGCCCTCCTCCAGGGGATCTTCCCAACCTAGGGATCCAACCCAGGTCTCCAGCATTGTGGGCAGATGCTTTACCATCTGAGCTACCAGGGAAGCCCAAGAATTGTGGAGTGGGTAGCCTATCCCTTATCTATGGGATCTTCCCAACCCAGGAATTGGACCAGAATCTCCTGCATTGCAGGCGGATTCTTTACCAGCTGAGCTACCAGGGACTCTGTTTAACTGCAGAAATTTTAAAATGATTTAATAAACCACTACATTTTGACTTTTCTGAATAAATGACACTTTTTTAAAAAGTTTATTTTGTCAACCGTAGCAAGATTTTCCACTAATAAACTGGTTCTGGATCAGAAAGTAAAGTAAAGTAAATATTTCAACTAGCAGTTACAACTGATTTGTGAATGCTACAGCCAGTAAATAGTTATTCCTCCTAAAAAAAAAAAAAAAGATAAGCATAAAAACTCATTTGAGATGTCAGGGGCATTTTCTCTAAGCACTGAAGCTCTATAGAATATCATTTTAAGAAGTTAAAAGTGAGAAAAGTACATTGGCAAAGAAATATAACTATGTAATAATGATACGATTGGCATTTTAAACTTTTACTAAATAATTTAGGACTCTTGTAAAGTAATGACAATTACTTCATTATAATAGATGAAGTCAGAAGGTCAGTGCAACCATTTTGCTTTTACTTGGGTTGATGGCACAGCCTCATAGCGCTGGTCTTTAATTTATAGTGTGGAATAAACTGAAGTTTGTTATCAGATTAACCCCATTTATGATAGTAAATCAAAACATAGAGGACATAAATTTGCCAAATTTATTAAAACAGGGTTTTAGAAAAGGCAGAGGAACCAGAGATCAAATTGCCAACATCCGCTGGATCATAGAAAAAGCAAGAGAGTTCCAGAAAAACATCTATTTCTGCTTTATTGACTATGCCAAAGCCTTTGACTGTGTGGATCACAATAAACTGTGGAAAATTCTTGAAGAGATGGGAATACCAGACCACCTGATCTGCCTCTTGAGAAATTTGTATGCAGGTCAGGAAGCAACAGTTAGAACTGGACATGGAACAACAGACTGGTTCCAAATAGGAAAAGGAGTACGTCTAGGCTGTATATTGTCACCCTGTTTATTTAACTTATATGCAGAGTACATCATGAGAAACGCTGGACTGGAAGAAACACAAGCTGGAATCAAGATTGCCGGGAGAAATATCAATAACCTCAGATATGCAGATGATACCACCCTTATGGCAGAAAGTGAAGAGGAACTCAAAAGCCTCTTGATGAAGGTGAAAGTGGAGAGTGAAAAGGTTGGCTTAAAGCTCAACATTCAGAAAACTAAGACCATGGCATCTGGTCCCACCACTTCATGGGAAATAGATGGGGAAACAGGGGAAACAGTGTCAGACTTTGTTTTTATGGGCTCCAAAATCACTGCAGATGGTGACTGCAGCCATGAAATTAAAAGACGCTTACTCCTTGGAAGGAAAGTTATGACCAACCTAGATAGCATATTGAAAAGCAGAGAGATTACTTTGCCAACAAAGGTTCGTCTAGTCAAGGCTATGGATTTTTCTGTGGTCTTGTATGGATGTGAGAGTTGGACAGTGAAGAAAGCTGAATGCCGAAGAATTGATGCTTTTGTACTGTGGTGTTGGAGAAGACTCTTAAGAGTCCCTTGGACTGTAAGGAGGTCCAACCAGTCCATTCTGAAGGAGATCAGCCCTGGGATTTCTTTGGAAGGAATGATGCTAAAGCTTAAACTCCAGTACTTTGGCCACCTCATGTGAAGAGTTGACTCACTGGAAAAGACTCTGATGCTGGGAGGGACTAGGGGAAGGAGGAGAAGGGGACGACAGAGAATGAGATGGCTGGATGGCATCACTGACTCGATGGATGTGAGTCTGAGTGAACTCCGGGAGTTGGTGATGGACAGGGAGGGCGGGCGTGCTGCGATTCATGGGGTCGCAAAGAGTCGGACACGACTGAGCGACTGATCTGATCTTATCTGATTAAAACAGGCCATAGAAATGTTCTCCTGCCAGTTTGAGTCAACTTATTTGTATCTATACATGCACCACCAAGGCGCAGAGTTTATCCTTATTTTATGAGAAATATGATTCCACCTGGAACAAAGGTATTTCCCATTAAAATTTGAATTATTTTGATAATATAATTTATTATTTTGTTTGACCTTGAGAAGCAAGTGACAAATAGGCTCATTTCAAAATAGTTAAGGTCCGTGATCTTTCATCTATATTAATTTGTTTTTGATTGTGAATTTAGTACATGAAGTAATACATATTAAAGTTTAAAATTATTTTGGATTTATTTTGATGTTCTTTTCATAATGATTATCAAAAGGTACTTTTGAACAAATGTTAACTACAGAGTTTATTCTTTTTGTAGTTTGTTTTGGAGACATTTTCTTTTTAATTAAACTTGTCTTAATCTAAATGAAGATATGCATATTTTAATATATTGACTACATCAAAATGAATGTTGCCAATTAGACAATCAATAGTCATACAAAATTGTGTGTCATGAAAAAGTAAACCTTGCCTTTGGTATAGAGTTACAAAGGAATCATAGTTCTCCTTTAGCATCAAAATCTCCATCAAAAAGAATAATTAGCACGTTAGAATGAAAATAAAAGGGGGGGATAATGATATAGAAAGATCTCTGTATTGGAGTATAGGTAAAACTTTGTTAGGGAAAAAAGGATGTAAGAAAGAGATAAATTTGAGGCATTTTCTGGGAATATTTATTTTTATTTCTTTTGAAAAGTAAAACATCCATGGTAAATACTTAAAACAGTAACAAAATTAAAAAAATTAAAAGCAAGTCATCTTCCCATAGTTGACCTAAGTCTTCCAGACTCTCTACTAGAGGCAATCCTTGAAATACTTCATTTGATTGTATCATTCTAGAAATGTTTTACACAAATGCAAGCAAATAAATGTACATATACATACATTTAAAAGTAGAGAGATGCACACTTGCATTAGAAATATTTTGTACTTGGTATTACTTATTCATACATCTTGGAGATAGTTCCAATTCTACTTAGAAAAATACTTCATTCTTTTTTGTTTTGCTTTGTTTAATTTTATTTGAGCAAGTAATAGAGGCATTGTCACAAAACTCAAAACTCAATAAAACTTTAAAGCTGAAAATTAGCTGCCTGTCCTCTAGCCACGCAGTTCAGTTTAGTTCAGTTGCTCAGTCGTGTCCGACTCTTTGTGACCCCATGAACTGCAGCACGCCAGGCCTCCCTGTCCATCACCAACTCCCGGAGTTCACTCAGACTCATGTCCTTTGAGTCAGTGATGCCATCCAGCCATCTCGTCCTCTGTCGTCCCCTTCTCCTCCTTCCCCCAACCCCTCCCAGCATCAGAGTCTTTTCCAATGAGTCAACTCTTCGCATGAGGAAAAGCCGCTCAGTCTTACAGAATTGCAATAACCATGTAACCTATTTCCAGAGATTTCCAGATACTGTATTCTGAATTTCTTACTGTGGCTTTAAAATTTCTTTCCTTTAGTCAATATAACTTTCAAGTCAGGCTTCTGCTACTAAAACTGGCTTTCACCACTATAAGTGCTAATAAAGTAAAACATAAAAACAGTTTAGGTTATACAATCCATTTTTAGTAGCATTATTGTCAACACAATCTAGATGAGTTAACAAAAACAGCAACAAAAAGAAGCACATGAATTTTTCATGTTAAAAACTTTAAATATTGAAAAATACAGTGTTTATTTGAAGTGTCCATTTAAGTAGTCATTCAATATGGAGAATCACTCTAAAAATTAGTGCAATAACAACTCTGTATCAATTATATCCATATAACCAATAAACAACATATACAGTTATGTCATTTTCCTATTTTACTTTTTATATTTTAGACTGCATTTATTAAAATATAATTTCATGTCTTTTGAATCTAACTATATCAAAGGTGATTATACTTTGTGGGTCTTTTTTCTAGTAACTCATTTTTATTTTTTTTAATTTTTTATTTTATTTTTTAACTTTACAATATTGTATTGGTTTTGCCATATATCAACATGAATCTGCCACAGGTATACACGTGTTCCCCATCCTGAACCCTCCTCCCTCCTCCCTCCCCATACCATCCGTCTGAGTCGTCCCAGTGCATTTTTTAAATTAAGGTATAATTTACAGAGAATACAGTTTACTTACCATAAATGTCCTGCTCAATGATTTTTAAGTAAATATATACAGTTTTGCAAGCAGTATTACAATTCAGTTCTAGAATACTTTATAACCCAACAAAGTTCCCTTGCATTTGCAATCACTCCGAATTCCCCTTGCCAGCTTCAGGCAAACACTGCTCTAGTTTATAGTTTTGTCTTCCCTAGACATTTCATGTAACTGGAATCATACAATGTGAAGTCTTTTGTATCTGGCTTCTTTTGTTTAGCCTAATGCTCTTGAGCGTCTTAAAAGCTGTCAGAAGCAAATACAACAAAGCATGGAGTCAGACTCATTATACCCTATCACACTGACAGAGTGCTTGCTGTGAGCATGACTTAACTGTGTCCTTCCATATGGAACACAACCTTTCCAGACATGCACAATGCTTGCTTAACAGATTGTACAGTTCTAGCCCAATCTACTCTTATGGCTCCAAATGGAACACTGATGATTTTGTATCTTGTGGTTGACCATTCGTTACTCACTAAGTCAATCTGCAGAGGATACACAGATCTGCATCATTTGGCAGTCTCTCTCCACATCCTCCCGCACCTCTTTTCATCTTCACTGTTTATCAGCCTTTCTTCTCTTAATGGTTCATTGTGGATGAACCAGCCTTGATGATTTCAGTTGACAGTGAAAACATCAAGACTAAACAACTTCACTCACATTCCCTATTCTACAACGTTACAAAAATTGCTGACAGTCTAGTATGTAACCCTTGTATGAACTTTTCTTCACTATCACTGTATGGAGAATGACTTAAAGAAGTCATACGAGTAGTATAAGAAATAGGTAAAGATGGCTTGGACTAAGGTGGTCGCAATGGAGATGTTGAAAGACAATACCTACGAGACATTTATTGGTTATTATTTGCTGATATTGAGTGTGTTATATTATCCCACTTAAATCATACCAGATGAGCAAGCTAAGTCTCAGAGAAACTAGGAAACTTTCCCAAGATAATTTAATAAAAACTTGAACTGTATTTTGACCTCCAATCAGTCTGACTATATGTTTTGTTCTATTTTCTGTTTATTTGAAATATCAAAAGCTCTTTATCCATGAAAACAAAAGAGAACAAACAAAATACCTGTGTCATGGAGGAGGGAGATGTAAAGACAAATCTTTCATGCAATCCAGTATAAACACTGAAGCATTTCAGTGAGTATTTCTACACAATCCTTTTATTTTCTAATTTTTTTCCTGAATAATAAAATAAGTGTCTTTTCTCTCATATCAATTTTATAATCTTAATATTTATGTACAAATTTAATATAAGCAGTTTCCTATCTCATCAGAAATTTGTAGGGGTTCAAAAATTTTTATACATATATAAATATATATATGAATATTCAGATATTTTTATTCAAGGCAATAATATGAAAAACTCTTTGAAATGATGAGACTAAATCTTCCACATATCAAAAGCAAAATTAAATTCCAAAAAATGTTGAATAAGGAAAAAATCTTCAAAAATACTGATATATTCTATAAACATTATTGTAATTCAAGTAAAAATAAAGGATTATTTAAGCAAAAAATCTATAACCCTGTAAAGAGGAAAAATATTCAGTTGGCTTTGTATTTTTAAGCAGAAATACCCAATGGTATGACATAATTAGGATCAGTTCAGTTCAGTTCAGTCACTCAGTCGTGTCTGACTCTTTGTGACCCCATGGACTGCAGCACGCCAGGCCTCCCTGTCCATCACCAACTCCTGGAGTTTACTCATACTCATGTCCATTGAGTTGATGATGCCATCCAACTGTCTCATCCTCTGACATCCCCTTCTCCTCCTGCCTTCAAACTTTCCCAGCATTAGGCCTTTTCAAATGAGTCAGTTCTTCACATCAGGTGGCCAAAGTATGGGAGTTTCAGCTTCAGCATCATTCCTTCCAATGAATATTCAGGACTGATCTCCTTTAGGATGGACTGGTTGGATCTCCTTGCAGTCCAAGGGACTCTCAAGAGTCTTCTCCAACACCACAGTTCAAAAGCATCAATTCTTTGGTGCTCAGCTTTCTTCACAGTCCAACTCTCGCATCCATACATGACCAATGGAAAAACTAAAGCTTTCACTAGATGGACCTTTGTTAGCAAAGTAACGTCTCTGCTTTTTAATATGCTGTCTGAAAAGTGAAAGTGAAGTTGCTCAATCGTGTCCAACTCTTTGTGACCCCATGGACAGTAGCCTACCAGGCTCTGCAGTCCATGGGATTTTCCAGGCAAGAATACTAGAGTGGGCTGCCATTCCTTCTCCAGGGGATCTTCCCAACCCAGGGATCAAACCCTGGTCTCCTACATTGCAGACAGATGCTTTACTGTCTGAGCCACTAGGGAAGCCCACAATACGCTGTCTAGGTTGGTCATAACTTTTCTTCCAAAGAGCAAGTGTCTTTTAATTTCATGACTGCAGTCACCATTGGCAGTGATTTTGGAGCCCCCAAAACAGTCTGTTACCATTTCCATTGTTTCCCCATCTATTTGCGATGAAGTGATGGGACTAAAAAGCCTCTTGATGCAAGTGAGAGAGGAGAGTGAAAAAGTTGGCTTAAAGCTCAACATTCAGAAAACGAAGATCGTGGCATCTGGTCCCATCACTTCATGGCAAATATATGGGGAAACAGTGGAAACAGTGTCAGATTTTATTTTGGGGGGCTCCAAAATCACTGCAGATGGTGACTGCAGCCATGAAATTAAAAGATGCTTACTCCTTGGAAGAAAAGTTATTACCAACCTAGATAGCATATTGAAAAGCAGAGACATTACTTTGCCAACAAAGGTCCGTCTAGTCAAGGCTATGGTTTTTTCAGTGGTCATGTATGGATGTGAGAGTTGGACTGTGAAGAAAGGTGAGCCCTGAAGAATTGATGCTTTTGAGCTGTGGTGTTGGAGAAGACTCTTGAGAGTCCCTTGGACTGCAAAGAGATCCAACCAGTCCATTCTAAAGGAGATCAGTCCTGGGTGTTCTTTGGAAGGAATGATGCTAAAGCTGAAACTCCGGTACTTTGGCCACCTCATGCAAAGAGTTGACTCATTGGAAAAAACTCTGATGCTGGGAGGGATTGGGGGCAGGAGGAAAAGGGGACAAGAGAAGATGAGATGGCTTGATGGCATCACCGACTCGATAGACGTGAGTCTCAGTGAACTCTGGGAGTTGGTGATGGACAGGGAGGCCTGGCATGCTGCTATTCATGGGGTCGCAAAGAGTTGGACACGACTGAGTGGCTGAACTAAACTGAAAAATATCTCTTTTAAAACATTTAAAACAATAGCTATTTTACAAATATCATTGCAAACTTATAATCACTTATGGACAGCCTTTACTCAAACAGAACAACTGTTTAATTTTGAAAATTTTCCTAGATCCTCCTTTCTAGTTAAGCCTAGATATATATGCATGCTTGTACATACATTACATATAAATATTTTAAGTCTGTGTATTTGTATTAAATCAGTCAATGTACTTGATAAAATAATACATTTATTAAGAAATTCTTACCTTCTTTTTGTAAAACAATTATCCTTCAATTTAAAATAAATTAATTAAAAAAAGAAACTCTAATTCTTTTTAAAACGTAAACGTTTCTCCCCTCTGGTTGTGTAAATGACTTGATAAAGTAAAGAGCCTCTGGTGTTTGGTCAGCAATTCATTTCATTCCTAGAGGGTCTGGGAGTGAAACATCTGTTTGAAATGTGGTTTGCTTTCTTTTTGTTTACATTTGTTAACTTTGCTACAATGTTTTCTGAAGACCATGAATGTTAACAATGTTCAGTCACTTTTTCTTTTCCAATAGTTATTGCTTCTTTAATTACATCTCCACAAACTATGAATTATTAAGTTACCTGAAGTTATTGAATTTGTGTTTCTTGCCTCCTAGAACTCACATATCTGAATCACAGAGCAAGCTGCATTTTCTCTGCATTTCCCTTCATTCATTATATTTTACCTTAAAAACTAATGTAAAAAATATGAATAAATGTATAACTCTAACATAATACATTTGAAAAAAATATGGATTTATTCTTTATTTTATATTGTTTTCATGTGTTTCCTTTAATGATGCTTTTCTCAAGGGATATGCTAGTATCAAAGCCCTAAAGAAAACCCTTTTATCCACATATCAAATTTCCTATAGATTTTTCATATCTTATAACCTACTTTAGCATCTCTTTTCATAAAACACATCCCTCTCCCTGTGCTACATTTATGCTCCCTTTGGTCACATGTATATATTCAGTTTTTCATTAGAGTTTATGAGACAGGATAAACTAAAAAGCCAATTTTTTGGTGTGTGTTTCAGATATAGATACATTTAACAAAAAGTTTTATCAGTTTCATTAGTCCTTTTCCAAGTTTGGTTTTATTTGATAGTTAAATTTTCCACATAAATCCTTCTCAAATTTTATTGTGCTACAAGACTATTGTAATAATCCATTTCATTTTCTATGTTGTTTAAATCTAAATAATATTTGAATGTGTATTTTCATATAAAGATTATATTACCTTTCAACTGATTTTTAGACTGGATCTTGACATGTGTAATTTTTTCTTAATAATAGGCTCACTAAATAATACCCCTTTTATTAAGCTATTTTTCCTTTCAATTGATATCCGCCTGGCTGAACTGCATAACTTTCTTATCCCTCGATACTAGAAAGAACATAATTTCAGTCATCATAAAGCTTTTTCATATTTTGCTAGCTAGCTATACATTTTTCTTGGACTATTATTTACATCAGTGATATTTTAAAATACAATATTACATAAAATTCTTTTGTGCAGTAAAGTCTTGATCAGTCTCTCTATTTTTTAATATTGAGAGCTACACTTCCTCACTTTTGGGAAACATTTCACTGTCTCTTGGTTTGCATTGTTGATGTTTATAAATCTGCTGTCAATCTAATTGTCATTTCTTTTCTCTCTGAATGACCATTTAAAGCTCCATCCTCTAATTGTGGTTTTCCACAATTTTATGACTAGGTGTTTACTTGTGGATTAAAAAAAAAAAAAACTTGTTTCAAGTTTTTGTGCTACCTGAATTTTAAGATTTATATAGTTAATTAATCTAGGAATTTCTTAGCCAATATACTTTAAAATACTGCAACTAATCTGCTATCTCTATACTTTTTTCATATACCTAAATTGGAAGCGTATGCTAAGTTTTTTTGTTGTTTCTTTTTTATATCTTCAATCCTCTCTTTTATCATTTTTGTAATTTTATTTCTGTGTGCTGCATTCTTTGCAATCTTAAAGATTTATTTTGTAATCCACTAACTTTCTTTTCAGCAATATCTAATTATATTTCATGTTCACTGAAACTAATCAACTAATTTTTAATAACTATATTTTTAGAGAAGTTTAAAGTTTATTTAAAAAATTGAATATAAAGTAAAAAGAGTCCTCATATATTCTCTCTTCCTCTTCCAAGTTTCCCCTATTAATAAAATCTTGCTTGTGTGTAGTATATTTCTTAGAGTTGATGAACCAATATTTATACAATACATTATTATTAACTATGGTCCAAAGTTCACATTAGAGTTTACTCTTTATATTGTATGGTCATATGGATTTTGACAAATGCATAATACCATTACCGACTGTTACAGTACATACAGATCAGTTTCAATGCCCCCAAAATGCTCTTTTCTCTACCTATTTGTTCCTCTTTATTCTTCTCTCCTATCCCCACACTAAACCCTATCAAACTCTTGGCAAACACTGATCTTTATAATGTCTCTAGAGATTTGTTTTTAGAACACCATATAGTTGGAATCACACAGGATGCAATCTTTTTAGACTGGCTATGTTTACCTAAGAATGCACATGTAACTTTCCTTTTTGTCTTTTCAAATCTTGATAGCTCATTTATTTTTATTATTAAATGATTAACATTCCATTGTGGAGATGCATCACAGTTTGCTTATCTATTGGCCAATTAAAGAATGTGTTGATTGCTTCCATGTTTTGGCATTATGTATAAATATTTGTTTATATGACAGAATGTGGTCCACTGGAGAAGGGAATGGCAAACCACTTCAGTATTCTTGCCTCGAGAACCCCATGAACAGTATGAAAAGGCAAAATGATAGGATACTGAAAGAGGAACTCCCCAGTTCAGTAGGTGCCCAGTATGCTACTGGAGATCAGTGGAGAAATAACTCCAGAAAGAATGAAGGGATGGAGCCAAAGCAAAAACAATACCCAGTTGTGGATGTGACTGGTGATAGAAACAAGGTCCAATGCTGAAAAGAGCAATATTGCATAGGAACCTGGAATGTCAGATCCATGAATCAAGGCAAATTGGAAGTGGTCAAACAGGAGATGGCAAGAGTGAATGTCGACATTCTAGGAATCAGAGAACTCAAATGGACTGGAATGGGTGAATTTAACTCAGATGACCATTATATCTACTACTGTGGGCAGGAATCCCTTAGAAGAAATGGAGTAGCCATCATGGTCAACAAAAGAGTCTGAAATGTAGTACTTGGATGCAAACTCAAAAACGACAGAATGATCTCTGTTCGTTTTCAAGGCAAACCATTCAATATCACAGTAATCCAAGTCTATGCCCCAACCAGTAATGCTGAAGAAGCTGAAGTTGAACGGTTCTATGAAGACCTACAAGACCTTTTAGAACTAACACCCAAAAAAGATGTCCTTTTCATTATAGGGGACTGGAATGCAAAAGTGGGAAGTCAAGAAACACCTGGAGTAACAGGCAAATTTGGCCTTGGAATACAGAATGAAGCAGGGCAAAGACTAATAGAGTTTTGTCAAGAAAATACACTGGTCATAGCAAACACACTCTTCCAACAACACAAGAGAAGACTCTATACATGGACATCACCAGAAGATCAACATCAAAATCAGATGGATTATATTCTTTGCAGCCAAATGGAGAAGCTCTATACTATAGTCAACAAAAACAAGACCAGGAGCTGATTGTGGCTCAGATCATGAACTCCTTATTGCTAACTTCAGACTTAAATTGAAGAAAGTAGGGAAAACCACTAGACCATTCAGATATGACCTAAATCAAATCCCTTATGTATACAGTGGAAGTGAGAAATAGATTTAAGTGACTGGATCTGATAGAGTGCCTGATGAATTATGGTTGGAGGTTCGTGACATTGTACAGGAGACAGGGATCAAGACCATCCCCATGGAAAAAGAAATGCAAAAAGCAAAATGGCTGTCTGAGGAGGCCTTACAAATAGCTGTGAAAAGAAGAGAAGTGAAAAGCAAAGGAGAAAAGGAAAGATATAAGCATCTGAATGCAGAGTTCCAAAGAATAGCAAGAAGAGATAAGAAAGTCTTTCTCAGTGACCAATGCAAAGAAATAGAGGAAAACAACAGAATGGGAAAGACTAGAGATCTCTTCAAGAAAATCAGAGATACCAAGGAAACATTTCATGCAAAGATGGGCTCAATAAAGGACAAAAATGGTATGGACCTAACAGAAGCAGAAGATATTAAGAAGAGGTGGCAGGAATACACAGAAAAACTGTACAAAAAAGATCTTCATGACCAAGAAAATCACGATGGTGTGATCACTCACCTAGAGCCAGACATCCTGGAATGTGAAGTCAAGTGGGCCTTAGAAAGCATCACTACGAACAAAGCTAGTGGAGGTGATGGAATTCCAGCTGAGCTATTTCAAATCCTGAAAGATGATGCTGGGAAAGTGCTGCACTCGATATGCCAGCAAATTTGGAAAACTCAGCAGTGGCCATAGGACTGGAAAAAGTCAGTTTTCATTCCAATCCAAAAGAAAGGCAATGCCAAAGAATGCTCAAACTACCACACAATTGCACTCATCTCACATGCTAGTAAAGTAATGCTCAAAATTAGGATTGTCCAAGCCAGGCTTCAGCAATATGTGAACCATGAACTTCCTGATGTTCAAGCTGGTTTTAGAAAAGGCAGAGAAACCAGAGATCAAATTGCCAACATCCGCTGGATCATCGAAAAAGCAAGATGGTTCCAGAAAAACATCTATTTCTGCTTTATTGACTATGCCAAAGCCTTTGACTGGGTGGATCACAACAAACTGTGGAAAATGCTGAAAGAGTTGGGAATACCAGACCACCTGACCTGCCTCTTGAGAAACCTATATGCAGGTCAGAAAGCAACAGTTAGAACTGGACATGGAACAACAGACTTGTTCCAAATAGGAAAAGGAGTATGTCATGGCTGTATATTGTCACCCTGCTTATTTAACTTATATGCAGAGTACATCATGAGAAACGCTGGGCTGGAAGGAACACAGGCTGGAATCAAGATTGCCGGGAGAAATATCAATAAGCTCAGATATGCAGATGACACCACCCTTATGGCAGAAAGTGAAGAGGAACTCAAAAGCCTCTTGATGAAAGTGAAAGTGAAGAGTGAAAAAGTTGGTTTAAAGCTCAACATTCAGAAAACGAAGATCATGGCATCTGGTCCCATCACTTCATGAGAAATAGATGGGGAAACAGTGGAAACAGTATCAGACTTTATTTTTTTGGGCTCCAAAATCACTGCAGATGGTGATTGCAGCCATGAAATTAAAAGACGCTTACTCCTTGGAAGGAAAGTTATGACCAATCTAGATAGCATATTCAAAAGCAGAGACATCACTTTGCCAACAAAGGTCTGTCTAGTCAAGGCTATGGTTTTTCCAGTGGTCATGTATGGATGTGAGAGTTGGACTGTGAAGAAGGCTGAGCGCCGAAGAATTGATGCTTTTGAACTGTGGTGTTGGAGAAGACTCTTGAGAGTCCCTTGGACTGCAGGGAGATCCAACCAGTCCATTCTGAAGGAGATCAGCCCTGGGATTTCTTTGGAAAGAATGATGCTAAAGCTGAAACTCCAGTACTTTGACCACCTCATGGAAAGAGTTGACCCATTGGAAAAGACTCTGATGCTGGGAGGGACTGGGGCAGGAGGAGAAGGGGACGACAGAGGATGAGATGGCTGGATGGCATCACTGAGTCAATGGACGTGAGTATGAAGGTGGTAAAGTCAGTGTATATACTAATCAGTTTTTCTAGATGTCATTTTATTGTTTGTCTTCATGTGGATGTTATTGTTCCAGCACTGTTTGTTGGAGAAAACTATCCTTTCTCCATAGGATTGTCCAAGCTTCTTTGTCAAAGATCCGTTGACAACATTTATGTGGTCTTTATTTGGTCTCTGTACATTGTTACATTGATCTATTTGTCTGCTTTCACCAGTATCATGATATTATGATTACTGCAGCTTTGTAGGAAGTCATTTAGGTAGTGTCTGTCCTCTGACTTTGTTCTTCTTCAATGTTGTGTTCACTATTCTGGGCCCTTGCCTTTCTGTATAAACTTCAGAATAAGTTTCTTGATATAAACATCTATTTAGATTTGAATTCTAATGATTTTACACGTAGACAGAGATGGAAGTCCTAATATTTGCATGGTGTGTGAGTGTGTGTTTCTTTTTAAATCTTCTTTACTTATTTACAGAGCAACTGGATTGCTGCTGCTGCTGCGTCGCTTCAGTCATGTCCGACTCTGTGTGACCCCATAGACGGAAGCCCACCAGGCTCCCCCGTCCCTGGGATTCTCCAGGCAAGAACACTGGAGTGGGTTGCCATTTCCTTCTCCAATGCATGAAAGTGAAAAGTGAAAGTGAAGTCGCTCAGTCGTGTCTGACTCTTAGTGACCCCATGGACTGTAGCCCACCAGGCTCCTCCAACCATGGGCTTTTCCAGGCAAGAGTACTGGAGTGGGGTGCCATTGCCTTCTCTTCTTCTAAATTCCATATATATGTGTTAATATACTGTATTGCTATTTTTCTTTCTGAGTTACCTAACTCTGTATAATAGGCTCCAGTTTCATCCACCTCAGTAGAACTGATTCAAATGTGTTCTATAGCTGAGTAATATCCCACTGTGTATATATACCACAGCTTTCTTATCCATTCATCTGCTGATGGACATCTAGGTTGCTTCCATGTCCTGGCTATTATAAACAGTGCTGTGATGATGAACATTGGGGTACATGTGTCTCCCTCAATTCTGGTTTCCTCAGTTTGTATGCCCAGCAGTGGGATTGCTGGGTGGTATGGCAATTCTATTTCCATTTTTTTAAGGAATCTCCACACTGTTATCCAGGGTGGCTATACTAGTTTGTGTTCCCACCAACAGTGTAAGAGGGTTCCCTTTTCTCTGTATCCTCTCCAAGATTTATTGTTTGTATATTTTTTGATAGCAGCCATTCTGACCTGTGTGAGATGGTACCTCATTGTGATTTTGATTTGCATTTCTCTGATAATGAGTGATGTTGAGCATCTTTTTATGTGTTTGTTAGACATCTGTACATATTCTTTGGAGAAATGTCTGTTTAGTTCTTTGGCCCATTTTTTGATTGGGTCTTTTATTTTCCTGGAATTGTGGCTCAACATTCTTAGAGATTTTTTTTCATCATTCAAATGTCAGTCTGAGAGGATTAGTTTCTTGTCTTTATTTGATAGCAGGATAGTTTCATTTCCAGTTGACACAGGTCAGGTTCCCTAGATGTAGAATTTGAAGTGGGGAAGCTTATTAACAAAATTTATTTGTGACCATCTCTCAGTGTTGGGGGCCAGAGTGAGGTACTCCGCCCGTGACAAAGGTCATGAGGAAGGAGGCTCGACATACGCAAAGGCGGGATCGAGCCTCAGGAGTCCCCTGGAAATCCTCGAGCGTCTACCCCATAACCAGAGCCTGCCTACTTTACTACTTTGTGCTCTTACCTACACCTCTGACTTTACGGGGGGCTGTCCCCCACCACCTCTTTCGGAGAAGGAGTTAACCTAGAGCTCCAGTCAATAAAAACTCTTGGGTGTGACAAGAGTGTTTTAACCTACAAACTCCTCTGAAGGTTCTGTAGCCTGCCTGACAGGCTCGTCCGCCACATGTGATTGCTCACAGCCTCCCAACCGTGAGAGGCACGAGATGCTTTAAACCCTCTAAAAACAGGTTCTTTAGAGAAGTTAGAAAACTATAAGTATAGTGGGCTAATTAGAAATTGTGTTGGTGAAGGGTTTTTCATTTGTTGAGCCAATGTTTGTTGCTAAGTCTCCATATCCCCTGCCCTTACACACATTAATGAATATATAGAATTAACCTTTGATATTAATCACGTTAGACCTTAGGCTAAGTAAATTCTTTCCTTAACTAAAACCCACTACACCCTCACCCTGTAGGAATGTAACTTTATTTGGGTGGCGTCTGTTTTGAGACTAATCAGCCCTGGAGAAATAAGTGTCCTGATTGACTGACCGCTGTCACAAGGAGAGGGTCGTAAATTGTCAGCAGGCCCCCCTGGCCAGAAGATGATGTAACACCCCTAAGACCTCTGTATACATTTGTGTGAAGCACCTGACTTTAATAAAAGTCAGGACTGCTGTCCCCACGTGACTTTTGTATAACATCTTAGTGTATAAAAACAGACTCTGGAAAATAAAGAATTGGGATCAGTTTCTCAAAATACTGGTCTCCCCATGTCGCTCTCTCTCTCACTCTGGCTGAGTCTCCATCTGGAGCGCGGAACCCACCATGCTTACTAATTATGCCTGGGCTTCTAAGATCCGACCGGGGAGGCCTCAGTGTCTCCTCTCCTTCGGGAGAACGGAAGGACGCCTGCGGCCTACGTAAGTGGTGCAAACTTCTTGTCTTGAAGTTTTATTGGTCTCCCGCGTAAACCAAGCTACTCAGCCTCTTTTCTCCACTGAATTTTCCTACTGAGCTATCCTTATTCTATTACTCTTTATATCTCTAATTAATATCTAATTGAAACTATCGTATCCTGATCCTCGCCTATGCCGTCTCTCCTTCGAATACCCTGGATCAGCCGGGGCTGGTCCCCGGCAGGTGGCGCCCGAGACAGGGATTTTCGAAGGTAAGCTCCCCAAAGCAATCAGAGCCATCAGCCCTATTGCTCCCCGTTCTCGGAACAACTGGGTTACCAGCCCTCTTGTTCCCCCACGGAGCAGTTTGGGTCACCAGCCCTACTGCTCCTCCCTCGGAACAGTTTGGGCCATCAGCCTACTGTTCCTCCCCCGGAACAATCTGGGTCACCAGCCCTATTGTTCTTCCAATGCTCGGGACGGCTAGGACCCCACTCGAGGGTGCCGCGGACCCCCCTGTAGGATAGACAGGGCGAGAGGAGCGGGAAGTGTTGAAAGTGTTAAAGAGTTAGAGTTAGAGAGAAAAAATGGTTTCTGAAGTTAAAAGGCCAAAGAAAAGCCTGATCTTTTGAAAGCTAAAAGCTTTATCTTCTATTATATTTAACTTTCTGACATGGATAACACTGAAACTAAGAATGGCAACTCTTTATACAGTAATCTTGAAACTGTTAAAGAAGCTACTGTTAATTTAGATACTTGGGTGAAGGTGAAAAAAACAACTGAACACTTATCCTATAAATATGATTAAAAATGTTCTGGACCCTCGTCATGAGGCTGTGGGGTGACCTATGGGAGAGGCTATAGCGGTGGATGGTAGTGGGTCTCCACCTTCTGCGCAGATCATATTTTCTGCCATTGACAAGGAAGAGGAGGGACACTGTGCTCTACCTCCCGAGGAGTGAGAGGGCTTACAGGGCGCCATGGCCGGGCGCCTGGCGAGCCCCCTCTCCCTCTACACAAACCTTTAAAAATTTATCCAACAATTTCTGATTTAAGGCGACTACTCCACCTCCGCTTGCACCTCCCAGGGCCTAGGAATTCCCCAGTGTACATCCAAAGTCTCCCAGAGCATTGCCTAAAGCTGAAAAAGATAAAAAAGATTTCTCTTAAACAAAGGAGCTTTTAAAGAATACACAATATACAGAGCCTGCTCCTTGCAGAAAAACCCCCTCTGGGGGGGCCTCACCCAAGCAAAAAAAGAGAGAAAAATAAAAAGAAAAAAGAAAAAAAGTGAAAAAGAAAAAAGGAAAGAAAATAGAGAAAGATCTAAAGATAGAAAAAGAACTAAAGAGTGAAAAGGAGAGAGGAACGGAGGAGGAAGGAATCAGGGAATGCAGCAAGATAGAAAAAGAAAAAAAGGAAGAAAAAAAAGAGATACAGAGAGAAAGAGAGGGAGGAGGAAAGAAAAAGTTAGAGAGAAAGAAGGTAAAGGAAAAGAAACGAAAGAAAGAGAAGGTAGTAAGAAGGAAGAAGGGAGAATGAAAGAGGGAAACAAGAAGGAAATGATAGAAAGTAAAAGAAAAGAGAAGAGGAAGGAAAAAAGATAGAGTGAGGGAAAGAAAACTTGAGAAAGATTTAAAGAGAAGAAGGAAGAAAAAATCAGCAGAGGAGAGAGGAGAGGACTTACAGGACACTGTGGCCAGACGCCCTGGCGAGCTACCTCCCCCTCTGCGCAAACTTTTAAAAAAAACTTATCCACCACTTTCTGATTTGGGGCGATAGCCGCCGCCTCCGTTTGCGCCTTCCAGGGCCCAAGAGTTCCCCACTTTGCCCCCAAAGCCTCTCAAAGTGTTGCCTAAGCCTGAAAAAGATAAAAAGTTTTTTAAACAGTGGAGCTTTTAAAACAGACTGCATGCACAATATGCAGAGCGTGCTCCTTGGAGAAAACCCCCTCAGGGGGGTCTCACCCAGGCTAAGAAAAAAGCGGACCGGTAAGGGGATTTAGCAACAATATTAACCCCTGACAAGCCGGTTACTCCAATTCCAACGGGAGTGGCTGGCCCCCTACCTGAGGGCATTGTAGGACTTGTGCTAGGCGAGCTCGCTTTAAAAAAAAAAAAAAAAAAAAAGAAAAGAAAAGAAAGAAAGAAAAAGAATAAATAAATAAATAAAAAGAAAAAGAAAATTTCGGTGGTGCATGGTGTAGTAGATTCTGATTATATTGAGAAATTAAAGTTTTGTTCTCACCGCCTACTAAAACTGTGCAAATTAATAAAGGTCAAAGAGTAACACAGCTATCAGACAGGAAAAAACCTTGACTTCTCAAGCTAAGAGCCACAGAGCATTTAGATTTAGTGATCTAGCTTTCTGGGTGCAGGGAATTACAGCTCCAAGGCCTTTAAAAGATCTTTTAATTCAAGAAAATAAAATGTCAGGGCTATTAGACACAAGAACAGACGTCTCTTAACATTGCTGGAAAAGACTGGCCTAGTTCCTGGCCCACGTATAATACTGAAAATGAGTTGGTGGGATTAGAGAAAGTGATATGCGGGGTGAGAATGCTGTAAAAAAAAAAAAAAAAAAAGGTGAGGGAGAGTTTAAAACCTTGAAGAGTAGTGAGTTTCCTGTTGTTGGAAGTATTCAAGCAAAGATTAGATGGTTGCTTGTCATCTAAAAAGCTATAGACCAAATTTAGGTTACAAAACAACTGGAGAAGCTTATAAACATGTTGTGCAACACCTCTTTACTTGCTTCTCATATTTAGGTGTGCCAAAAGTTTTAAAAACTGATAATGCCCCTTTGAAGCTGTGGAGAGATTGTTTACTAACTTTAAATGATTTCCAAAAATTATTAGGGGACATTAATTGGATACGCCCTCATTTAAAACTGACTACTGCAGATTTAAAGCCTTTATTTGATTGCTTAAAAATTGATCCTAATTCCAGTTCTAAGAGAAAGTTGACTAATGAGACAGAGTTAGCTCTTGTTGAAGTGTATGAGACTTTAAATGGTCAGTTAATTAGGATTAATATTACCAAAAGATGAGATTAAATTATTCTTGCCATAAAACATACACCTACAGGATGCTTGTGACAAAAAGGCCCATTGGTTCCATCTACCAGTGACCCCAAGAAAAATAGTTTTATCTTATCCCAGCTTGGTGGCACAATTAATTATAAAAGGAGGAAAAAAGAAGCATGGAACTTTTTAGAAAAAAAAAGTAGCAAATATAGTAATTCCATTCAATAAGGATCAACTGCAAGTCTTTTACAAAGTAGTGATGATTGGCAAGTTGCCCTGATAGATTTCAGGGTCAAATTTTGTTTCATTTGCCCTCAAGCCCCACAGTAGTTAAAAGTTCAAAAAATGTTAGATTGGCAGTTTGAGGATACCTGTGGAACTTTCCAACCCTATGTAGTTCCTACGCTCCCCTTTACCCTATGGGGGAGGGACGTGCTATCTCAAATAGGAGATACTCAGAGAAGGGTTTTCTCAATTTCTTAGTGATCAACAGGCAGTACAATTAATAATACTATATATATTATTATAAATACATAATATAAATATATTTGCCTAATTGCAGTTAAGCCTAATTAGGTATGGGTATAAATAAAATATAATAGAGGTATACCTAATTCTATTTATGGATCTATACTTAATTAATCTGTATATAAATTAGTATGTATACTGTATATGCATATTATATATATACCGTATAATCAAATATATATTGCAGTAGTATAATGTGTGTGGCTGATATTAATTGGTATGGTTTGATGTGCTGTGATGATATATGCTCTATATACTGTATAATTATACATGTGTGACATGTATTATTGCAGTACATTGGTTTGTGTTGGCTGGTATTAGCTGTGTACGTGTTGTATTGCTGTAATATATATTAATTAACATATTAATTATAAAGATATTAATTCAAGTATATTGATTATGTCAATAAGTTTATACTTGTTGCCATGTATAAATACATATATAAATACATTTTGCATTTAGATATATCTGTATACCAAAATGAGATAAGGAGGTTATGCATTTATTATTTAAATTTATACAAAGACCTAAACTAAACATTACACCTAAATTAACATATCCCAAAATTTATGCTGTTAAAATGTAAATTTTTAAAATTTAAAAAATTAAATTGACAACTGCTTGACAATTCTTTTATCATAAAACCCCCATAGGTGTAATTGGGGTAGCCAGACAAAAAATTGGTTTTATGGCAAAACGGCCCCCTAGAATGGGTCCATCTCCCCGCCCAAGCTAAAAAAGTAGTGGCTTCTTATCCAGGATTGATAGCTACGCTGATATTAAAGGAAAAAAGCGGAGCATTAAATTATTTGGTAAAGAGCCATCAGAAGTTGTAATTCCATATAATAAGGAACAACTTGATGCTCTTCTAATGTTTGATGAGGACTGGCAGATTGCCATAGGAAATTATTGTGGTCAAATTCTGCATCATTTACCTTCACATGTTTTGCTAAATTTTATATCCAGACATCCAGTTATTTTCCCTGTCAGATGTAAACAATCTCCTGTTCCAAATACTCAAATAGTTTTTACTGATGGGTCAGCAAACGGTAAAGCCTCCATAGTTACTAAAAATCACCAAAAAGTTTAGAAACACAGAAAACTTCAGCTTAAAGCGCTGAAATAACAACAGTCATAAAGGCTTTTGCTATGTTTGCAGATGAAGAATTTAACCTTCATTCTGATTCTCAGTATATTGTCAGGTTGTTTCCACACATTGAAACTGCAGTTTTGCCTGAAAATAAAACTACCATATTTCATTTGTTAAGTAATTTACAGCAACAAATTTGGAAAAGAAATAAAATATTTTTCACTGGACACATTCGGGCTCATTCCGGATTGCCTGGCCCTTTAAATGCCTTTAATGATTTGGCTAACTTGTTAACCAGAAATACAGTGGCTACTGTGATTGAGGAGGCCAGAGCCTCTCACTCACTTACTTTATCATCAATATGCTACTGCCTTAAGATATCAATTCCAAATTCCCAGAGAAACTGCTAGAGATTGTGCGTTCTTGCTTATATTGCCCCACTGTTTATAATATAGTCTACCTATGGGAGTTAACCCTCGCGGTCTCAAACCTAACATACTCTGGTAAATGGATGTAACTCATATCTCTTCATTTGGAAAACTTTTCTTTGTTCATGTAACTATAGATACCTTTTCTCATGTCCTTATTGCAACGTCTGCATCGAGAGGCAGTTAAAGATGTTATACAACATCTCTTTACTTGTTTTTCATATTTGGGCCTACCAAAAGCTCTGAAAACTGACAATGCTCCTGCTTACATTTCTAAGTCTTTTCAGGAATTTTGTTTACAGTTTCAAATTAAACACAATACAGGCATCCCTTATAATCCCCGGGGACAAGCCATTGTGGAAAGAGCACATCAAACATTAAAGCTTCAAATTCAAAAATTAAAAGAAGGGGAGTTTAAGTATAGCTCTCCCCATCAAATCTTGCAACTTGCTCTTTTTGTAATAAATATGTTAAATGACGATTCAGCTGGAACTACTGCAATGCTTCGCCATTGGTGCCCAGAGCAATTAAATGCAAAACCATTAGTCAAATGGAAGGACCTCCTCAATGGAAGGGTCCTGACCCATTATTAATTAGCGGTCGAGGATGTGCTTGTATTTTTCCACAGGATGCAGATTCTCCAATTTAGATCCGGGACAGGTTGATTCGCCATGTTGCAGACCCCCAGACATCCAGTTCCCCCATTGCTTCGATCACGAAAGAGGAGCCCGCCGGCAGGGGAGACAAGATAAACATCGAGATCCCGGCGAGACTGACAGGGCTGCTGCAGCATGAACTCCAACCAGAAAATAATTCTACTTATTCTGTTTTAGCTTGTCCACCCTCGCCTTATGTTTTCCTTTTTACTAATGACTCCAACAAACTTAATGTAGGCATGAATTATTCAGGTGGACCTAACGTAGTGACTTGTGAACAATGTATGCTTTCATCTTGTTTAAACCCTCAATGTAATGTTTGCTCCTTTGTGGTGTTACAATGCCCATCCTATCTTATGGTGCCTATATGATAGCTATGGTCTTACTGTGTTACAACAACTGCGGGATTTAATGCGATCGCGACGGTTTGTGGTCTTGCTTATCCTAGGAATATCAGCTTTGATAGCAACAATTACTTCTGTTACTGTGGCAGCAATATCATTGACTCAACAAGTGCATACTGCCCAATATGTTGATGCTATGTCTAAAAATGTCTCTTTAAGTCTAGCAACACAGGAAGCTATAGATAGGAAATTAGAGATGAGAGTAGACGCCTTAGAAGAAGCAATTATGCATATTGGGATTGAGTTACAGGCTTTAAAGGTGAAGATGGCTTTGACGTGCCACGCTGATTACAGGTGGATATGCGTGACATCTTTGAAGGTAAACGAGACAGATTATGAATGGGAAAAAATTAAAAATAATATCTCAGGTGTTTGGAATAGCTCTGATATTGGCCTGGACTTAGGGAAACTTCATAATCAAATACAGACCTTGGAACACTCTTGGCTGGATTTTACCGCCACTGGAGCAGCTAATGATTTTTTTAACACCTTCTCTAACTTTATTTCTGGAAAAAATATTCTGTCTAATATCCCTAGTCTGTAATCCTACTTCTCATAATCATTCTTCCTTGTATTGTCAGGATTCTCCGGCAGAGCATTCGGAAGCTCGCGACTGAGCTGCATCTGGTTGTTTTAAGAAATAAAAAAGGGGGAGATGTTGGGGGCCAGAGTGAGGTACTCTGCCCGTGACAAAGGTCATGAGGAAGGAGGCTCGACATACGCAAAGGCGGGATCGAGCCTCAGGAGTCCCCTGAAATCCTCGAGCGTCTACCCCATAACCAGAGCCTGCCTACTTTACTACTTTGTGCTCTTACCTACACCTCTGACTTTACAGGGGCTGTCCCCACCACCTCTTTTCGGAGAAGGAGTTAACCTAGAGCTCCAGTCAATAAAAACTCTTGGGTGTGACAAGAGTGTTTTAACCTACAAACTCCTCTGAAGGTTCTCTAGCCTGCCTGAGGCTCGTCCGCCACATGTGATTGCTCACAGCCTCCCAACCGTGAGAGGCACGAGATGCTTTAAACCCTCTAAAAACAGGTTCTTTAGAGAAGTTAGAAAACTATAAGTATAGTGGGCTAATTAGAAATTGTGTTGGTGAAGGGTTTTTCATTTGTTGAGCCAATGTTTGTTGCTAAGTCTCCATATCCCCTGCCCTTACACACATTAATGAATATATAGAATTAACCTTTGATATTAATCACGTTAGACCTTAGGCTAAGTAAATTCTTTCCTTAACTAAAACCCACTACACCTCACCCTGTAGGAATGTAACTTTATTTGGGTGGCATCTGTTTTGAGACTAATCAGCCCTGGAGAAATAAGTGTCCTGATTGACTGACCGCTGTCACAAGGAGAGGGTCAGTAAATTGTCAGCAGGCCCCCTGGCCAGAAGATGATGTAACACCCTAAGACCTCTGTATACATTTGTGTGAAGCACCTGACTTTAATAAAAGTCAGGACTGCTGTCCCCACGTGACTTTGTATAACATCTTAGTGTATAAAACAGACTCTGGAAAATAAAGAATTGGGATCAGTTTCTCGAAATACTGGTCTCCCCATGTCGCTCTCTCTCTCTCACTCTGGCTGAGTCTCCATCTGGAGCGTTGGAACCCACCATGCTTACTAATTATGCCTGGGCTTCTAAGATCCGACGGGGAGGCCTCAGTGTCTCCTCTCCTTCGGGAGAACGGAAGGACGCCTGCGGCCTACGTAAGTGGTGCAAACTTCTTGTCTTGAAGTTTTATTGGTCTCCCGCGTAAACCAAGCTACTCAGCCTCTTTTCTCCACTGAATTTTCCTACTGAGCTATCCTTATTCTATTACTCTTTATATCTCTAATTAATATCTAATTGAAACTATCGTATCCTGATCCTCGCCTATGCCGTCTCTCCTTCGAATACCCTGGATCAGCCGGGCTGGTCCTCGCATCTCAGGAAAAGAAGACTTATCCTGAAATTTGCTTCTTTATTGGCTCTTCTCCATGGGATAGTGTCTCATGGAAAATTGCTCATACTTTGTACCTATTCTCAAAGTTCCATATGTATGCTCCTTCAGTTATCTTTCAATACTGTTCTTTTCAAGCTCCCGATCAATGATTTAAAACTTTTGCCACTGCTCAACTGCTACTGCTGCTAAGTTGCTTCAGTCGTGTCTGACTCTGTGCGACCCCATAGATGGCAGCCCACCAGGCTCCCCCATCCCTGGGCTTCTCCAGGCAAGAACACTGGAGTGGGTTGCCATTTCCTTCTCCAATACATGAAAGTGTAAAGTGAAAATGAAGTCACTCAGTCGTGTCCGACTCCTAGCAACCCCATGGATTGCAGCCTACCAGGCTCCTCTGTCCATGGATTCGCCAGGCAAGAGTACTGGAGTGGGTTGCCATTGCCTTCTCCGAAGTATACTTCTGGCCACTTCTTTTTCTAAACAAAAAGAGATGACATGATTTGTTATCTAAAAGTTAGCCCTTAAGGACCTTTACTGTGATCCTTTGGGGCCCTCCTGAATGGAGTAGTCCAGTAGTAGTCTAGTTTTGACTTACACCCATATAGCAAGCTGATCCATCTTTGAACACAATTTGATATCTGTCCTGCTCTGTCATTTCATCACAGGGAACACCCTTAGGGTCATGCATGTAAGGTGATGGAGTGGCATCAGTGAAAGAGTGATAAGGAATAAAGACAGTTCTGGCTTTCAATTAGAAATATTTTTGCAACTTACTTGTGGTCTCTGGACATGCTGACTCATAATTCCAAATGTACTACATGTAACACGATAGATTGTTGCACAGCTTCTTCAGTCCCTAATCTTGTGACTTGGTGAGTATCTTAGTCCATTCAGGCTGCTATAGCAGAATATTATAGCGTTTTGTAAACAACAAAGATTTATTTCTCACAGTTCTAAAGCCTAAAAGTCCACAATCAAGGTGCCAGCAGAGGGGAGGGGATCATTGGAGAGGGGACCACTTCCTAATTCATAGAAAACTATCTTCCCACTGTGTCCTGGTATGGCGGAAGGGGCAAGCGAGCTCTCTAAAATATTCTTCATACTCTTACGACCTAATCATTTTCCAGAGGCCTATCTCAAAATGTCAGTACTCTCACACTGGGGACTCCATTTCCAACATATGAAATTTAAGGGGACACAGGCATGTAGTCTGCAGCAGTGGGCTTGATAACATTTACTTCATGTAGGGCTTCTCAGGTGGTGCAGTGGTGAGGAATCTGCCTGCCAGTGCAGGAGGCGCAAATTTGATCCCTGGGTTTGGAAGACCCCATGGAGGAGGAAATGGCAATGCACTCCTGTATTCTTGCCTAGAGAATTCCATGGACAGAGGAGCTCAGTCATGGGGTCACAAAGAGTCAGACGTGAGTGAGCAACTGAGTACGCACAATGTACCAGGACTTTTTCATACTTACTTCTCACTCTTTAGAGTGAGTGCATGCTTCTTATTAAGGAATTCAGAACCCTTACCATTTATTCTTTATCAGGATCAATTATTATTATCATCAATATAGTGGATTAATGTATTATCCACCAGATGGATCACATTAATTCATATGCTCAAGTAGTTCTTATGCCTTCACAGAATATTCTAATAGAAAGCAAGGTAATTAACAGCCTTCAGATAAAGCCAGAAGTATAGACTTTTGTGTACTTCGGGTGAGTGCAAAACATTTTTGATTTTTTCCTTTTAATAATGATCAAAAAGAAAATTCTCACCAGATCAATGTTTATATACCATGTAAATAGAAATATTTTACTTTGCTGTAGGTGAGATGCTACATCAAGAGAAGCAGTTATAGTTGGGGCTATTACTTGATTAAGTTTGCAGCAGGCTATCATTATCCACTGTGATTTATTCAATTTTTACATGGACCAGCCTGATGAATTAAGTGAAGCTACTATGGTAGCATCATTTAAGTCTTTCAGGGTAGCATTAATCCCTGCCATTTCCCCAGGATGCATTATTAACTTGCTATCTTAGCAGAGGGAAGGTATTTCAGGGGCTTTACTTGGCGCTTACCTTGAAAGTGAAGGTTTTGCCTTGTGAGAACTCTGTCCACATCTGTGTATGTTCATTCCTAATATATATTTGGGAACTAGGAAAACCATCACTGGATGGGTCTGTGAACCCAGTGAACTCACTTGAGAGATGAGGCCCATGAGGAAATAAGCCATCATAGTAGAAAATCAAGAAAAACAAAGGAAACTGTAAAGACTCCCACAGAGGATCCAGATGACACAGCATAAGTTACAGGCCTTAAAATAACTAGCTTAGTCAAAAGAGTAGAAAACTAAAATTGAGAATTTTATTACAGAACTAAAAGATACAGAATGAGTATCTATTCTGAAATCTAAAAAATCAAATAGCTAAGGGAAATAATTGATATGGTTAATGGTAGGTTAAAAAGTGCTAGAATAAAGAACTGAAGCATAGAGAGAAAAAAGAGTGGAAAATCAAGAAGAGAAAGAGAGTAAGATTTTCAAAGAGGAGATGGAATATTTATGTAATTAGAGTCCTAGAAAGAGGAGACAGAGAGAGAATAGGAGAGCATCAATATTTGAGAACATACTGGCTGAAAATTTTCCAAAAATGAACAAAGATTCTAAGTTACAAATTTAAGAAGACTTATTTATAGGATCAGAGCAATATGAATAAAAACAAATCTGTATCTTGGCGCACTTCATAGTAAAACTAGGAAATAAGAGAAATAGTAGATATTAAGAGAAACCAGAGAAGTTAATAAGATTATTCTCAAAGAAACAAATTTCCCAACAATTGGTTCTCAAGGGGAACAATGGAAACACAAGGCTTTGGGAAAATATATTTAGAGTTCTGAAAGAAAGTGACTCATCCAATGAAAAGCATCCTTCAAAATGGAAGCTTGGAGAGCATAATGTAGAAGCTTGATAATAATAGCAATTATAAAAACTTGACAAAAAGTAATACCTAAGGGTAATATTTGCTGGCTCTAAAAGAAAATAAAACAGGAAAGAGTTTATAGGGCTGTTGTAATCCTAGAAAGGGTTGGAGCATATGAGGTGAATCTCACAGTTATCATGGATTTTCTCCTGCAAGCATTTTCTAGTTCTGGGAGCACTAGGGGGAAAATGTTTAAACTTCTGATAATATGCTACTAGAATAAGGAGACTGAAATTAGAGTTTGGAGACAGTGGTATGACTGGAAGTTGAGGGACAAAATCCAGGAAAGTAAGGAACCAAAGAACATGCTTTTTCAAGCATTAGCATTTTGATGTGCTCTTATTCCTTATCCCAATTCTTGAATTTTATGCCAAAATACATTTTATAGAGTATGGAGCTTACAGAACCTTCTTTTTCTTGCTTTGTGCTATGAAATAATTGTAACTTCTCATTTTATCTATACTTGTACTCTGACATTTTGGGCCTTGGAGTGGGGAACCCCCCCACCAGAGTTAACCAATTCCAAGAGCTAACAAACCGCCTGCCACCATCTCTTTGGTGTGCACACCGATCAACTCCCAGTCAGTGGATAACAGTTCAGTTGCTCAGTTGTGTCCGACTTTTTGCGGGCCCATGGACTGCAGTATGCCTGGCCTCCCTGTCCATCACCCACTCCCGGAGTTTACTCAAACTCATGTCCATCAAGTCGGTGATGCCATCCAACCATCTCATCCTTTGTTATCCCCTTCTCCTCCAGCCTTCAATCTTTCCCAGCATCAGGGTCTTTTCCAATGAGTCGGTTCTTCTCATCAGGTGGCCACAGTATTGGAGCTTCAGCTTCAGCATCAGTCCTTCCAATGAACACTCAGGACTGATTTCCTTTAGGATGGACTAGTTGGATTTCCTTTCTGTCCAAGGGACTCTCAACAAGAGTCTTTTCCAACACCATAGTTAAAAAGCATCAGTTCTTCAGTGCTCAGCTTCCTTTATAGTCCAACTCTCACATCCATACATGACTACTGGAAAAACCATAGCTTTGACTAGACGGACCTTTGTGACTCCCCATCAAAAAAAAAAAAAAAAGTCTCCCTTTATCAAACTTATACAGTCTGGGACTCTATCTTCTACAAGGCCAGGTAATGGGCAACTGGAGGCCTCTCCTATAGCCAGAGCCCACTGACATTATTCCAACTATCCAATCATAATTTGTTCTGCTTGCTTATCGTGTTTCGCCCATTCCTTCCCTAGAATACTGAAAACCAAAGTAGAACCCCCCACCCTCAGTTCTCATATCTGTCTGCCTGCTCATTTCAGTCAGGTGTTTCTGTGCCTCATGGGCCATGTCTCCTCTTTCTAGGGGACTGTAAGTATAGAAAAAAAAAATTATCCTTCGTTGCAATCATTTCTGTGTCTGTGTGTCTTACTCTATCTGCTCAAAACAAGTCCTGGGTACATTTCTGGAATACTCTGAATTTTAAGTGGTAATCTTTCTTTTTGTTTTCCCCCTAATAAATTGGGAACTTTGCTCTTGATTTGATGCAAGGGCTAGCTTAAAGACATCTTCTACTTCAGTCAAAAATAAGTGGACCAAAAAATGCACAGACTTGGCCTGCTACCAATACTAGCTCTCTTCCTTCTAGCCAATTTGAATGTTAGTCTGATGACATCATCCCTGATTGGGACCATGCAATTCTTCACATGCACACAAAGAATCTCGTATTCTTCAATCTTTAGGATAATTTAGGCTAGCTATTCACTGAATAGGGCTTCCCTGAGAGCTCAGTTGATAAAGAATCCACCTGCAAGGCAGGAGACCCAGTTCCATTCCTGGGTGAGGAAGATCTGCTGGAGAAGGACAAGCTACCCACTCCAATATTTTAGGCTTTCCTTCAGGTTTCAGCTGGTAAAGAATTCACTTGCAGTGTGGGAGGCCTGGGTTCAATCCCTGGGTTGGGAATGTTCGTAAAGTTTGATTCACACGTCTTTTCTATAAATAGCACAAAAGAGAATCTTGGTAAAATCTGATCTGGGATTCTGAGAAAAAATTAAAACAAAAAAGGAGATTGCAATATATCTTATGGAAACATTAAAAAAAATTGGTTGAAGATGCACTTGACAGAAATCTTATACCTAATTTTTTTTTCCTGCACTTTGAAAAAGCTAGTTTATTGACTTACCTCTGGATAAATGAAACAATTAATTCAACCAAAAGGAGATTTATGGTTCCAGTGCTCACCTCTTGCTGTCCTCTCTCAAACTAGGAATGCTGCTTTCTTTTTTTGCTTTTATATTATTTTACATTTGTGCACAAATGTTCCACTCATAGGCCTGGATTACAGATTTACTCTTATTATAACAACTCATGACAATATATGAGAAACACTTTGATCTAGATAGAGTATTTGGAGATAAAGCTATAGTATAACATTTGCATTGTAGTGTAGACCCTCATTTAATTAAGTGAATCTTAAAACAATTTGAAAGTGTACACTTAAGGATCATAAGTTTATCCTTATTGCAACTCAGCTTGTTCCAAATTCTGTAATGGTGATTGGGGAAACCTCTTTACCATTACTAAAGTGCCTCTGTATTGCTAACTTGGACAAGAGAAAATTATTTTTAAAAAATGATTATTTCATTTTATGGCTTGATAGATGCATCAGGTTGATGAAAAAGTAATTGTGGTTTGGACCGTGAATTTTAAATCATTATAACTAGGGTCAAACACATCTTTATTAATTAAAATAGGAATTATTACAATCAACAGATTTTTGCCAGTGAGAAATAAGCTTTATTCCTGTAACATAAAAATCCATGCTTTGGGATTCAACAAGCATCTTGGAAAGCATTTTCAGCATCCTGCTGGCTGTGGAAGTGTTTTCCCTGCAAAAAACTGTCAAGATACTGAAGAAGTGGTAGTTGGCTGGCAAGAGGTTAAGTGATTATGGAAGATGAGGCAAAACTTTGCATCTCAATTTGTTCAGCTTTTGAAGCATTGGTTGTGTGACATGCAGTAGGGCATTGCTGCAGAAAAGAATTGGGCCCATTCTGTTTACCAATGCTGGCTGCAGGCGATTGCCAGTTTTAGTCCATCTCATCGATTTGCTAAACATACTTCTCAGATTTAATGACTCTGCCAGGATTCAGAAAGTTGTAGTGGATCAGACTAGCAGCAGATCACCATACAGTGTCTATGACTTTTTTTTTGGGTGCGTTTGACTTTGGGCTTCCCTGATGGCTCAGACAGTAAAGCACCCACCTGTAACACAGGTGGGTTGGGAAGTTTCCCTGGAGGAGGGCATGGCAATCCACTCCAGTATTCTTGCCTGGAGAATTCCATGGACAGAGGAGCCTGGTGGACTATAGGCCATAGGGTCACAAAGAGTCAGACAGGACTGAGCAACTAATACTGTCACTTTTTTTTTTTGGACTTGAATAAAAAGTTCACTCAAATTTGCTTTTTGTCTAACTTCAATTCTATACTCTAAAATAAATATAAAATAAACAGCAAGTAACAATTCATTGGCAAAAAAACATAAAATGAGAAATGGGCATTAAAATGATGTATAAGATAATCACATTTATTTTAAAATGTGTTCCAATATCAAATGGCAAAGTTCAACAATGAAAAACCACAATTACTTTTGTACCATCATAATATATTTTTGGAAATATTTTATGTTACTTAAATATATTTCTTTTCATTGTTTTACAATTCTTTGTCTGAGTTTTTGAGGCTTTGTAGGATAAACATTTATTCATGCTTTGCATTTGAAAATGAGTGTGCAATTAAGGCAAATAATAATAGTTATACCTAAGACACACTGAGCCCTTACTTGTCTGGCACTGACCTAAACACTCTATGTATATGACTCAAAACAGCCCTTTGATCTGGGTCTTAATGGTATTTACTTTTTAAAAAAGAGTAGATTATTGTGGGTTTTTTTTTTTAAGTTTCAGGTGTTTTTTAGAAGTTTTGAGTTCACGGCAAAGTTGAGAAGGTACAGAGGTTTCCTCCTTAGCTATTGTCCTCACACATGCATCATCCCCTCTGTGACCAACACTACCCATAGTTGGAACATTTGTTATAGTTTATGAATTTACATTAGGATCTTGATGAAGGTGAAAGTGGAGAGCGAAAAAGTTGGCTTAAAGCTCAGCATTCAGAAAACGAAGATCATGGCATCCGGCCCCATCACTTCATGGGAAATAGATGAGGAAACAGTGGAAACAGTGTCAGACTTTATTTTTCTGGGCTCCAAAATCACTGCAGATGGTGACTGCAGCCATGAAATTAAAAGACGCTTACTCCATGGAAGGAAAGTGATGACCAACCTAGATAGCATATTCAAAAGCAGAGACATAACTTTGCCAACAAAGGTTCGTCTAGTCAAGGCTATGGTTTTTCCTGTGGTCATGTATGGATGTGAGAGTTGGACTGTGAAGAAGGCTAAGCACCGAAGAATTGATGCTTTTGAACTGTGGTGTTGGAGAAGACTCTTGAGAGTCCCTTGGACTGCAAAGAGATCCAACCAGTCCATTCTGAAAGAGATCAGCCCTGGGATTTCTTTGGAAGGAATGATGCTAAAGCTGAAACTCCAGTACTTTGGCCACCTGATGCGAAGAGTTGACTCATTGGAAAAGACTCTGATGCTGGGAGGGATTGGGGGCAGGAGGAGAAGGGGACGACAGAGGATGAGATGGCTGGATGGCATCACTGACTCGATGGACGTGAGTCTAAGTGAACTCCGGGAGTTGGTGATGGACAAGGAGGCCTGGCGTGCTGCGATTCATGGGGTCTCAAAGAGTCGGACATGACTGAGCGACTGATCTGATCTGATCTGATCATACTCACTCAAAGTCCATAGTTCACATTAGGGTTCACTTCTATGAGTCTAGAAAAATGTTTGATGATATGTATGAATCCTTCCAGAGAGGGAAATTCCACAGATGGAGGAACCTTGTAGGCTACAGTCCATGGGGTTGCAAAGAGTCGGACAGGACTGAGTGACATCACTTTCTTTTCTTCTATAGTTCCTTTTGGAGAAGGAAATGGCAACACACTCCAGCGTTCTTGCCTGGAGAATCCCATGGACAGAGGGGCCTGGTGGGCTGCAGCCTATGGGGTTGCACAGAGTCGGACAGGACCAAACAACTAACACACACATGCATCCTTCCCAGTGTCACACAGAGTATTTTCACTGCCCTAAAATTCCCCTCTGCTCTGCCTACTCACCTCTCTACTATCCTCCGTAACCCCTTGACATCACTAATATTTTTACATCTCCATAGTCTTGCCTTTTCCAGAATTTCATATAGTTGGAATCATGTAGTATGTAGCTTTTTAAAATTATCTTCTTTCACTTAGTAATATGAACTTAAGTATTATCCATGTCTTTTTGGGGTTTGAGGGCTCATTTCTTGTTAGTGCTGAATAATGTTCTATTGTCTGAATGTGCCACTTTTATTATTTTTAATCCATTCATATATTGAGGGACATCTTGCTTGTTTCCAAGTTTAGGCAATTATGAATAAAGCCACTATAATAATCTATGTATTCAGGTTTCTGTGTGAAGACAAGTGTTCAAATCTGAAAGAATACAAAGCACATAACTGCTGGATCAAATGGTTAGAGTGTGTTTAGCTTTGTAAAGAAACACCAAACTGTCTTCCATGGTGGCTGCACCATTTTATATCCCCTCCAGCAGTAAATGTGTGTTCCTGGAGTTCCATACTCTCACCAGCACTTGGTGGTGTTAGTGTCTCGGATTTTGACCATTCGAATAGACATGTACCGGTATCTTATTTTTTAATTTGCATAATTCCCTGCTGACATACAACGTGGAGAGCATCTTTTTCTAGATTTATTTGCCACCTTTATATCTTACTTGATAAGATATCTGTTAAGGTCTCTGGCCATTTTTTTTTTTTTTAACTTGGATTGTTTGTTTTATTATTGTTGAGTTTTGAAAATTTTCTTGTATATTTTGGATAACATTTCTTTATTTTACATGTCTTCTGCAAATATTTTCCCCCATTCTGTGGCTTTTATTCTCATTCTATTGATACAGTATTTAATTTCAATGAAGTCCAGGTTAACGATTATTCCTTTCATGAATTGTCTTTGATGTATCTAAAAGTCACCCACCGGATCAAAGGTCAGCTAAGTTTTCCCCTATATGATCTTCTAGGGGGTTTATAGTTTTGCATTTTACATTTAGTCTGTGATCCGTTGTGACTTAATTTTTGTGAAGAGCATCAGGTCTGTATCCAGATTCAGTTATTTGGATTTGGATATCCCCATAAAATTGAAAACAGTAGAAGGGCAGTTTCTTGCCTACCTTCACTCAATGTTGTGTGTCCAGTAATAGTGCAAAGACTGGCACATAGCTGACGATCAATACATGTAGGTTGAAAGAATGAATTTAAACAGATGAATATGGTACCATATGAATAAATGGTAATAGACACATAAATAAACTTCATGGAGTAATGCCTGGCAGGACTAAATCTGGATGTCTCTGTTCAAGACCCAGTTGCATGTTTCAGGGTTTTAGGATCTCAGCAGGAAACACTTAGTTTACTTCCTTGTCAGTCTTAAAGTTTGGGCCAATCTTAAAGAAACCAACAAGGGTCTTGCAGGTTGGCCCTGAAGCCTACAGGGGCGGGGATGAAGTAATTGACCCCAGGGAAGCTGGATGCAGCGTGAAGAGGGCCGTATGATAGGTGCTGAGGCCTTCCTTCACTAGAGGAACTCATTCGGCTGATGCCAGAATTGCAGGAAGGGACCTGAGAGAAGAAACAGCTTGTACTTGCTCTGTGTATTAGTGTCCTATTGCTGCGATACAAGTCTTCACAATCTTAGTGGATTGCAATAACATAAATTTATTATCTTACAATCTTATAGGTCAGAAATCCTACATAGGTCCTACTGGGCGAAAATCAAGGTGTTAGCAAGGCTGTGTTCTTCTTGAAGAATTCAGGGGTCAATCCGTTTCCTTGCCATTTTCAGCTTCTAGAGGGTACTAGAATTCCTTGGCTCTTGGCCCTTTCCTCTATCCTTAAAGCCAGTAGGGTAGCATCTTCACATCTCTCTCTGACTTTCAGACCTCTCCTCTGTCCTTACATTGCCTTCTTTCTCTCTCTCTAGCCCTCCTGTCTCTCTCTTATAAAGAACCTTGTGATTACACTGAGCCCGCCAGGTTTTTCTGGTGGCTCAGACAGTAAAAAGTCTTCCTGCTGTACAGAAGACCCAGGTTTGATCCCTGGGTCAGGAAGATCCCCTGGAGAAGGAAATGGCACCCCACTAGTGTTCTTGCCTGTGGAATTCCATGGACAGAGGATCCTGGCAGTTACAGTCCATGGGATTGCAAAAAGTTGGACATGACTGAGTAATCAACACTTTCACTTTTCCCGGGGTAGTACAGACAAATTCCCCAATCTCAAAATTCTACCCATACAAATTCCCTTTTTTCATATAAGGTAATATATTCACAGGTTCTAAGGATTAAGATGTGGATATCTTTGAGGGGCCATTATTCAGTCTACCTCATTCTCTTCTTTAACCTCTTTTCTCCTCCTAGTGTCTTCTTTTGGCTCAACTCAAGTGGAAGCCAGAGGGTAAAGGAATCCATTAATATAGTCTTTATAGATTTGCTTCCCAGGGTACCATGTTTGATGAATTTGGAAGTATCATAAAATACATGCAGAGAAGATCATATGTAGTCATTCATATTACTACTAGTTGTCATTTGCTGTATTTGTCATTGTTGTATTTTTTACAACCTGACTAGGATCTTCCATTTATTACATTGATTCCTTTAATAATATGTGCTACGTCTACACTGTATACTTTTTAAAATTTAAAATTATAATAAACATGAAGTAATTATATAGAAATGCTAATATTTGATATGATATATTTTGGTTCTATTCCTATAAGATAAAAAATCTCCTAGATCCAGAAAAACAAGAGGAAAAGTCAGGTCATTACAGTTTCCTGACTTCAAATGTTTCAAAATACATGCTCATTTAAATAATTGGAACAAATTATGATTGCTATATATTTGATGCTGTGGACAGAGATTTTTGTTCTACCCATCTAAAGATAATAGTAATCATGCCATTTTGAGTTCCAGAGAATTACTGTTAATTTAAACAAGTATGTTGATATTTACGTGGCAGATTCTTAGGCTAGGTTTAGATTAATATCTTTAAATATTTAAGGCATATAAACCCAGTAACTCTATAAAAGTCACAATTTAAAACCAGTGGAAAGATCATGTTAAGGGAGAGTTTAGAAAATAATAAAAGAGAGTGGAAAAATTTTTTAATTTGAGATTGAAGAGTAAAAGACTCATCTTGGAACTAAAGCAATAATTAATTAGCCAAAATGGTACTTGTACACAGTTATGTATTGACCAAGTGGGTGTTGGATCATTTAACTCCTTTTGCAATCTGTCTTCTCTGTTATGAGAGACTCGTGGTAATAGCTGTTATGAAATATGGCTCAAGATTTTGAAGATGTTTGTGAAGTGTGTTATTGTAGTTATGAATCTTCCCAGTTATTACCGATATCTCTTCCTTTCCTGGAGTTAAGAGTCAGTTAACCTAACCTAAATGATGTAACACATTGGTGAAGATTTATTAAGGGCAACTATTCTTGAATGTTGTTTTTTCTCTGGTGCCCCTCCTTTTCAGGAGCGCATTTCCCTAGCATATGAAGGTATTTCACACAAATTATTTCTTCTTCGTGGATCTTGACAGACTTTGGCCTTAGGTATTGAAATATTTAAACATCCGATTCTCTAAGTAGGCTTGCTGGTACAATTAGGAGTTGGTTTCCTTTATCAACATTTCTATAAGTCACACATAAACCTCATAATAATACCTCATAATAAACTATACCTAGGATTTACTAAGATATACTTTGCTTCCAGAAAGCTAGTTAGACTTTTAGTTCTCTTTCCTTACTCTAATCTTTCCTCTGATGTCTAGGTGCTTGATAGATAGTTAAGGCTTTCTTTTGCATTTAGGGTTTGGCAAAATTATTTACCTCTCAGGAAAACTGCAATGTTCTTTTCTTCTAATTTTTTCTAATTATTTGTACATTTTTGTAAATTTTATGCCTTTCATCTCATTCTGTTCTATTTCAAGGTGATAAGGGGGAAACAACATTATTACTACTTGTGTGTTAATTGAAAATCTGTATATTTAAAAATATATTTGTACAAGGTGGAAAGTGGATCTGGTATTACTTTATATCAAACAACTGCTCATGATTATTATAACCATTTCAAGATGAAGGCAGAAATAATTTATTTTTCTTCATTTTCATTTAGTCAGTTTAAAAATCTTATCAAACAGGCACTATCTACTTCCACAATAATATGGTGTGCTCTCTTTGTGGGGGATGGATATGTTTAATACATGCTTTGGTTTCTATATTACAAGTGAACTGTGCATGCTATGAATTTTTTATGCTCAAAACTGGGATAGGTTTAAGGTGAATTTAGTAATCAATGGTGTTGTACAATTGACGAATTGTAAAATCTGATTCAGAGAAGATGACAATTTTTTACCTCAGAAAAGATAATTTAAAGTTCAGTTGATAGGTTCAGTGACAGAGAAAACTATAGGGTATTTATTGGAGGACACAGGAAAAGGAGTCAGTAAATAAAGATCAATGAAGGGGCCCTTTGGTATTTCCAAAAGTAATGATGGCCAAGTGAGAAGGAAATAGTGATGACCTTGAGAAGGTATCACTTGTTAAAGGAACTGAAGTAGGTAGGCATAGATGACATTGAGGATTTGAGAAGAAGAAACAACTGGCTCCCAAGGAGACTGTGGGCCACGTCAAGGTAGGTCTTGTATATTAAGCCAAAGTCTCTGAGAGGATGTGTGACTGATGAAAAGGTATTTACCTCTCTGCGCCTTAGTCTCCTTATATGAAAAATGTGGATAATAATGCTGGCTACCTCATATGGTACTTGTGAGAACAGAATGATTTTATACATACCTCCTATAAAACAGTGCTTGGCATAGTAAATACTGCTTAGATGCCAAGTTAGCTATTGAAGAATTTAAAGCGGGAAAAGGTCACCATACATAAAATCTCATCCAGAGCAGATGTCTTTGTTTATGATATGCTTCTTATTTCCTTTATCATTATAAATTTTTCTGGTATTCTTGAAATAACATGGTAAACTAAGTGAAGAGTTGCTTAATCACCAGAAAATTCATTAAAATGGCTTAATTGGAAGTTAATTTTCAGATCATTTAATTAATATCACTCCACTTTTCCCTTTTAAGGATAATTTGTCATGTTTTTCCACAGTCTGTATTTGGATAGCTACCATAAACACAGCTTGATCAGCTCAATATTCAGCGTAAATTTAACAGAAACCAGAGGTTCTCTTGCTGTATGTTTCCTGAAAAGAACAGTTCATGCCAAGTTTCTGTGGCAAAGGTCAGTACTTAATAGATATTGTGGTATACTTAATAACCCTATGAAATCCTGGATGTTAAACCACAACTTGGAATCATAGCTCTATTTTTCAGATGTGTTCTTTTGCACATAGCTTAAGGTGTAGAAACAGATTTCCTGAACATTTCCAATTCTTTTCTTTAAATTGTCTTTAATATAAAAGAAAATTATGCTTTTGAGTTATTTCCATCAGTGCTGCTCTTGTTTCTTTCATTTACACAGTCTTTCAAGGTAAAATTAGAAGATCAGTAATTGCAAAGAAGTACTTTATTGAATAACAAAACACAGCTGTTGAAACGAGAAAGTACACAATTGTTAGTGCTATGCAAAAGTATGCGGGAATAAAGATAATGGCAGCCTGGGTTAAGACACTGCAAAGCCTTCCCTTTCCTTCCCTTCTCTTCCCTTTGCTTCCATTCCCTTTGTTTCCCTGTTTCTCACTGTATAAGGGATCATCTCTTTAGACAGAACTCTGGTATTTATTTTCATTAAGATTTTCATGTTATCCAAATCTTTTTCCATTCAAAATTATGAGTAATTAAATGTATAAATAGAATGTATCAATATCAAAACATTCCACTTAAAGAAGAAACATTTGGAACTTTTATATAGCATGTCTACCCATAAATTTGGTGGTGTTTCTTGAATGAGTATATGTTTATGTATAAGCTAATTAGGTCAATAACATGATTTTTATGATTGCAAAGATGTTCTATCTTACTCCATCTGTTTGCCTCTTACACTTAAGTGAAAAAAAGAAAGAGTACTCTCTATTCATGGGATTGGAATTTCAATTGAGGCTGTATAGAATATGGCTGCATGAGTTGCTTCAGTCATGTCTGACTCTGTGATCCTGTGGACTGTAGCCCTCCAGGCTCCTCTGTCCATGAGATTCTCTAAGAATACTGGAGTGGGTTGCCATCCTCTTCTCATAGAATATGACTAGTGCAGTGTAATTGCTAGAGGTGCTGTGATGATTTATTTTTGATTTTATATATATATATACATATATATATTAGATAGATTGCATTTGAATCACATCTACATGAAATCTGATTACAGCTTTAGAATTAAAAGCAGAAATGGCCCAGTCCACGTGGAGTTTTAATAATCTTAAACTGTGGAAATGAAAAGAGCCTGGGAGATATTCTAGCCCTACCCTGAACAGATGACAAACTACTGTTACAGAGTCAAAGTCCTTACTGCTCACCGCATGACAGGCAAACAAGCTGAGAGATGAAGTACTGGAGCAAAGAATAGTAGCTTTATTTGGATAGCCAGCAAACCAAGAAGATGGTGGACGAGTATCCCAAATAACCATCTTACTCAAGAGGAGATGTGGCCCACTGTTGCAAACTTCTTGATGCCAGAATCATTTGTTCTTGCAGCTGTCCACAAAGGTCTGGTCACAATGTTCCTATAAACCTCTAACAAGAAAAGTGCTATTCTCTGTTCCACAACTTTTCAATCTATATGAATGAAAAGTGTTGTATCTTTAAAGGTCAAACGTGAGAGCCAAAGCCTTGAGAATGGGCTATTGTGTATATTTCAGGCTATAGGCAACATTTTTTTTTTTTTTTTTTTTTTACAAAATACGGAGCCAGAATGACCATAGGCACAAAGGTTAGCACTAATGGAATAGATCCAATATGGAGTTGGGATTGTTCTTCTCTGTTAAACTAAAATCCAGTAAGGTTAGATTGATCACCATTGTTGTTGGAATAGGGGGGCCATAACTTAGGTGGAAGAAAGGAGCATTCCCAGACTTCTGCTGAGTCCAGCTGGTCTTTCCTCATTTCTTCTTGATAGTCATTACTTTCAAATTAAAAAAAAAATTCATAAAAATAATATGTGCATTTCTGTAAGAGAGTGAATAATTTCTTTTTCACTCTGCTGGTCCAAATAGCCTGTCTTGAGGAACTTCAAGTTTAAAGGAAAAGGTGAAAAAATTCAAGCACTGTCCATCTGCCCAGTTAATCATCCTCCAATCAATTTATACCTATACTTTTATAATACATACTCTCATTTACTAGGACTCCAAACCATAGTAATAATGTTGGGCACTTCCCCCTCCCCATTTTTTTTTCTTAGACTATTTTCTTCTTTTTCATTTTCCTAGTTAACTTCTTTTATAATCAAAGGAATAACAAGCTTGTATTGTCACCCTCCCAACATCACATACATAGTTGAACTAACCAATGTATTAATGAGAGCCAGAAAATGTATTCATTCTTCTGGAGCTGGAGAATGGAACTTGTTTAGGAGGGCAACTTTTATGTCAGGCTCTTGAGGAGCTCACAGTTCAAAGCAGGCTGCCTGAGAATTCCCATATCCTGTAGGACAGACCTTCTGCAGTGTCTCTGTCGCTCTGTCATTGGCTGGAAGCCTGAGGATAGTGGTGGTGTGACCTTTGTGTATATTTTGTGCTGGTTCATGGTGCAGCATCTGTGGATGTCAATCAGCGACTCTCCCTGTGGCAGAAGATCCAGGTGTGGTATTTCCATCAAATATAACACACACACTCCCATCAAATGTGGAATTTGTTTCTCTTTTGCATCAAAATGTGCTGGGGCTGCTTTAGCTGATAGAATGCAACGTAAGTGATTGTGTATAACTTCTGTGACTGAGCCTTGTGCTGCGGTGTGTTCCTTCACTGCTTATAATGATGTCTTTTGGAAATGAAAGGTCATGTAAGAAGTCTGAATACACTGAGATGACCATGAGGAAGCCCATTTTAGCCACAAAAAGAAAAAAAGTCCACATGGAAGAGCACAGTGGTGCCAAACATGTGAATTTACCTTTTGGATCTTCTTTCTCTGCCCAGATAGCAGAAATGCACTTGCGATACTAACTCCAGCCAATACTTCTGTATGGAGCAGAAGTACGGCCTGAGAATTCTCTGTTCAAATCCTCATCCAAAGAATTATGAAAAAATAAAACAGTTGTGATTTTAAATCACTGTATGTTGCCGTATGGATGAACCTGCTGTAGCTTCCCTGCCACACTCAATTACTGGCCATGAGTAGCAAGTGGACTAGTCATGGTGGATTCAAAGAGCAGCAGCTGGGGCTGTCAATTAATCACACTGAAACAAGCAATCAACTGTAATAAAATCAGTGCCTTTGGCACTAACAAAAACCTTACAAATGAGTTTTTGACTTAATGATCAAATACAGGTGAAGGCCTGCAAAATGGGCAAGAGCCTATTGCGGAGAATAGACAGGCAGTGAGGAAATTGTTCTTGGAGGCTGAAAAAAATTCAGCCTGTTTCAGTTGTTGGTGGAATGTTAGACAACACTGCACCTATGTTATCGTGGAAGACAGAAATGTGTCTAACTCATGGATCCAGCTGTGGGTGTTTGCAAGTAGAATATTGAAAATGCTAACTGACTTCATTTAAGTACATATTTTGAAGCAAGGTGAGAGAAATTAACAAAAAAGAGCCATTTCACTTTCAAATAGAATTAAGAACTCTTTCTAACTTGCCAGGGTAAATAATAAAATTGGTTCTCATTGTCAGCTTCTTGAACTGTACAAAGTACAAAGTCTCCAGGGCTCTCTGGATATACAGCCAAGATCAAACCTAGGTGCTTGCCTGTAAAATGTGACCTCAAATTCAAGTCAAGGATGTTTGTTCCTGGAAGACCCTTTGTTAGGACCTCAGGAAATTTAAAACGGTAGTGTTTTGACCTCTCAGTCTGACAAAAGAGCTTCTAAGAATCTTAAGTAATTTGTTCCATGACACTCTGATTCACAAACTAAAGTAGAGGGAAGTGGTCTTGGAGATATTTGTAGATGTGGCCTTTGTCTACTGGAGTGCATTATAAATTTTTATTT
Source organism: Bos mutus (assembly GCF_027580195.1). NCBI lineage: Eukaryota > Metazoa > Chordata > Mammalia > Artiodactyla > Bovidae > Bos > Bos mutus. Next base: position 28,373,707 of record NC_091623.1, read on the forward strand.
TTTCACCTTGTTGTTATTTCAGTTTTATTGAGATATAATTGACATAGAGCACTATATAAGTTTAAGGTGTACAACATAATTATTTGATTTACATACATCATGAAATGATTACCACAGGTTTAATGAACATCCATCATCTCATATAGGTAAAACAGTAAAGAAATAGAAAAAAATGGTTGCCTTATGATGAGAAATCTTGGGATTTACTCTCTTAATAGCTTTCATTTGTAACATACAGCAGTGCTAATTATCTTTATCATATCATATATTACATTCTTAGTACTTATTTATAATTGGAATAATTGGAAGCTTGTACATTTTGACTACTTTTATCAAATCCACCCCACCCCCTAACACCTGGCTCCAGTAGCCACAAATCTAATCTCTTTTTCTATTAATTTGCTTACTTGTTTTTAAGTATAATTTACCTTTAACATATGTTAATTTGTGGTACACAGCAAAGTAATTCAGTATTCCTCTACATTTCAAAATGATCACCGTGCTAAGTCTAATTGTCACCTGTCACCATACAAAAATATAACATAATTATTGACTACATTCTCCACACTTTACATTTCATCTCTGTGACTCTTTTATTTTGTAACTGAAAGTTTTTACCTCTTAATCTCCCTCACCTATTTCTCGTCTCACCTCATCTAGCAACCACTAGTTTATTTTCTGTAAGCATGACTGTGTTTCTCTTTGATTATATTTGTTTATTATGTTTTTTAGATTCTACATATAAATGAAATCACATAGTACTTGTCTTTGACTTATTTCACTTAGCATAATACCCTCTCTGTCCATCCATGTTGGTGCACATGACAAGCTTTCAGTCATTTTTTATGGCAGAGGAATGCCCACTATCACCACTTTTATTCAACATAATAGTGGAGGTTCTGGCCACAGAAATCAGACAAGGTGAAATAAAAGGAATTCAGTTGGGAAGGAAGTAGTAAATTGCCATTGTTTATGGGCGATATGATTCTATACATAGAAAACCTAAGGACACCATGAAAAAACTACTAGAATTCATCAATGAATTTGGTAAACTTGCAAGATTAAAAATTAATATGTAAAAATATGTTGTGTTTCTGCTGCTGCTGCTGCAAAGTCACTGCAGTTGTGTCTGACTCTGTGTGACCCCATAGACGGTAGCCCATCAGGCTCCCCTATCCCTGGGATTCTCCAGGCAAGAACACTGGAGTGGGTTGCCATTTCCTTCTCCAATGCATGAAAGTGAAAAGTGAAAGTGAAGACTCTACACTAACAATAAACTATCAGAAAGAGAAATTAAGAAAATAATCCCATTCACAATTGCATCAAAGAGAATAAAATACCTGAGAATAAATCTAACAAGGTAAAAGACTTGGACTCAGAAAATTGAGATACTGAAGTTAATAAATGAAGATGAAACAAAACAGAAAAATATGCCATGTTAATGGATTGGAATAATTAATATTGTCAAAATGACCATCCAAGGCAATCTAGAGATTTAGTGCAATTGCTATCAACCTGCCAATGGCATTTTTTCCACAGAACTAGAACAAATAGTTCTAAAATTTTTATGGAAACACAAAAACCCTGAATAGCCAAAACAATCTTAAGAATAAAGAACAAAATAGAAGGCATCATGTCTCTGATTTCAAATTATATACTACAAAGCTACAATAGTCAAAACAGTATGGCACTAACAAAAACAAATGTGTAGGTCAACGAAAATCTGTGTGAATAGAGAGCCCAGAAATGAACCCACAATTACATGGGTCATTAATGTACAACAGAAGAAGTGATAATAAACAATGAGGAAAAGACAGTCCCTTCAAAAAATGGTGTGGGAGGAAAATTGGACAGTTGCAAACAAAAGAATCAAACTGGGTTACTTTTTCATACAAAATACAAAAATAAACTCAAAATGGATTCAAGATTTAAATGTAAGAGCTGAAACCATAAAACTTCTAGAAGAAAATTAGCAGTAAACTTTTTGCCATTGGTCTTAGCAATATTTTTTGGATATGTCTCCTCAGTCAAGAGAAACAAAAGTAAAAATAAACAAATGAGATTACATAAGACTAAAAAGCTTTTGCACAACAAAGGAAATTATCAACAAAAACCAAAAGGCCACCTAATGAATGGGAGAAGGGGCTGATATCCAAAATATGCAACTTTGGAAATAATGCAACTCAATATCAAAACAAACAAACAAACAAACAAATCCAATTTAAAAATGGGCAGAGGACCTGAATAGACAGTTTCCATACAAGACATACATATAGCCAACAACACATGAGAAGATGTTCAACACCACTAATATTAAGGAAAATGCAAATCAAAATCACAGTAAGACAGAATGGCTGTTATAAAAAAGACAAGAAAAAACAAGTATTGGCAAGAATGTGGAGAAAAGTGAACCCTCATGTACTTGGTGGGAATGCAAATTGGTATAGCCATTATGGAAAATAGTATGGAGGTTTCTTAAAAAATTAAAAAAAGAACTACCATATAATCTAGCAACACTGCTCTGGGTATTTATCCAAAGAAACCAAAAATACTAATTCAAAAAGATATATGCACCCTCTGGTGGCTCAGTTAGTAAAGAATCTGTCTGCAATGCTTGAGACCAGGATTTGATCTCTGAGTTGGGAAGATCCCTGGGAGGAGGGCATGGCAACCTATTCCAGTATCCTTACCTGGAGAATCCCCAGCATCAGAGGGGCCTGAGGGGGTACAGTCCATGGGATCACAGAGTTGGATGTGACTGAGTGACTTTCACTTTCATATCCATTGCAACACTATTTACCATAACCAAGATACAGAAGCATCTAAGTGCTCATCAGTAGAGGAATGGATGTGGAATACATTGTAATTTGATATACAGGAAAGGCACATTCATTTTATAGTAACTGTGCAAGTTTTGAGTTTAAAATGAAAAGAGACAAATGTTGGGCCCCCAAACTTTTACAGGCAAGACACAAGCAGAGAAAACCACTCACCTGAAGTGCTTTATGTAACGTAAAATGGAACGCGAGATCACGCTCTGAGAAGAACCATTCCATGGGAGTTGCTGCTGCTTCTGCTAAGTCGCTTCAGTCATGCCCGACTCTGTGTGACCCCATAGATGGCAGCCCACCAGGCTCCCCCGTCCCTGGGATTCTCCAGGCAATCGCACTGGAGTGGGTTGCCATTTCCTTCTCCAATGCATGAAAGTGAAAAGTGAAAGGGAAGTCTCTCAGTTGTGTCCGACCCTCAGCGACCCCATGGACTCCAGCCTTCCTGGCTCCCCCATCCATGGGATTTTCCAGGCAAGAGTACTGGAGTGGGGTGCCATTGCCTTCTCTGTCCATGGGTGCAGAGATAGATATTAATTAAAAGACACTTCTTGTCCACAGAGCAGTAGGAATTGATGACTTAAGCTCAGTGGATTTTAAAGTTGTTATGGATAAGTGACTATTGTGTGCCTCCTATCCCCACTTTTGGAATGAGAAAGTCTACTTCAGCTGTTCTGTCTGTGTTTCCCATTATGTTGGGTGACAGTAGGAGAAGACACCTGTTTGTTTTTTATTCATATATCTCTGAAGTGAAGGTGTTGGACCCAAAGAACTGTGTTTGAAGAAACTTATTCTCATCTTGACCCAAATTAGATAAAGAAATCCTGGTCCTCAAGGCTGGGCCTGATGCTGTAATAGCATGAGATTCTGGGGAGGTGGGTAAGTGTATTTTACCTGAGGGAAGGAATTTTGGCCAAAGGGCAGGATATGTGTTTCCACAATTGGTAACAAAAATACTTTTCATTCCACCTGCTAGCTTGCAATATGACTTTTACTTGACTTTATTAATTATAGAGTCTATTTCTCCTCTTGCAGGAACCTGGGCTTTCCATCCCTGGTCCTTGTTTGACAATAGAATACAGCAGAAATTGCTGCAGTTTCTATCTTCATCAATTAGAAGCCAGTGGCCCTATATGAAGGCCCACTATCCAAAGGCCACCATGCTGTTGAGGAAGCCCCAACCAGCCTTGTGGAGTGAGAGCATCCACGTGGAGGAACTCTTAGATACCAGGGATGTGAGTGAAGCCTTATTGGATTTTCAAGCCCAGTGCGGTTACCAGCTGACTTAATGTCCCTTTTGCTGCAGGAGAACTGTGCTGCCCCAAATCCTGATCCCAAATATTCATGGGAAGATACAATGGTTATTGCTTTAAACACTTTCAGAGAAGTTGGTCGTGTGACAGTAGATAACTTCCAGTCTTATAGCTCTAGTTTCCTCTGGGCCAACTTTCAGTTTACTTCGTTGGTATGTGCCTGTCCAGGGACAAGCATAGATGCTCTGATAACTGGAGATATTGATCTGTGCTTCTCTGCAGTTGTAGTTTTTGATCAATTATCTCATTTTGTTCCCCTCCTCCTATTCTGACTTGTTAATTTATCAACTCTAGGACATTTCTCCATAGAAAGCAAACAAAAGAACCAAGTACAAGAAACAAAATTTCCTTCCTTCGTTGCATTTTTCTCCTTTGGACACTTTTGCTTAATATTCCTGAAATATGTTTTTATTCCAGTTCAATAGTTCCCCTCATTCCATTCTCAGAACTTTAATGAATTTGTTTCTAATTTAATACATTAACAATCATTCAGTGTTTAGGTGCAAAGTGGGAGGAATAAGTGAAGTGAAAGTGAAGTAAAAGTCACTCAGTTATGTCCAACACTTTGTGACCCCATGGACTGAACAGTTCATGGAATTCTCCAGGCCAGAATACTGGATGAATAGCCATTCCCTTCTCCAGGGGAGGAGTAAACGAGTATCTAATTTATATTCTGGAACAAGAAGTTCATCCATCCACATTCTAATTAACATTTACTCATTTATTTCCTTATTACATCAACAAAAAGAATTGTATAACATCAAGCATCCAAAGAATATCAAGGAGAGATAAGAAAGCCTTCCTCAGCAATCAGTGCAAGGAAATAGAGGAAAACAATAGAATGGAAAAGACTAGAGATCGCTTCAAGAAAATTAGAGATACCAAGGGAACATTGCATGCAAAGATGGGCTCAGTAAAGGACAGAAATGGTATGGACCTAACAGAAGCAGAAGATATTAAGAAGAGGTGGCAATAATAAACAGAAGAACTGTACAAAAAAAGAGCTTCACGACCCAGATAATCATGAAGATGTGATCACTCACACTCACCTAGAGCCAGACATCCTGGAATGTGAAGTCAGGTGGGCCTTAGGAAGCATCACTATGAACAAAGCTAGTGGAAACAATGGAATTCCAGTTGAGTTATTTCAAATTCTAAAAGATGATGCTGTGAAAGTGCTGCACTCAATATGTCAACAAATTTGGAAAACTCAGCAGTGGCCACAGGACTGGAATGGGTTAGTTTTCATTCCAATCCCAAAGAAAGGTAATGCCAAAGAATGCTCAAACTATCACACAATTGCACTCATCTCACACGACTTCACTTTTCATTTTCATGCATTGGAAAGGGAAGTGGCAACCCACTCCAGTGTTCTTGCCTGAAGAATCCCAGGGATGGGGGAGCCTGGTGGGCTGCCATCTATGGGGCACAGAGTTGGACACGACTGAAGTGACTTAGCAGCAGCAGCAGTACACACTAGTAAAGTGATGCTCAAAATTCTCCAAGCCAGGCTTCAGCAGTATTTGAACCATGAACTTCCAGATGTTCAAGCTGGTTTTAGAAAAGGCAGAAGAACCAGAGATCAAATTTCCAACATCTGCTGGATCATTGAAAAAGCAAGAGAGTTCCAGAAAAACATCTATTTCTGCTTTATTGACTATTCCAAAGCCTTTGACTGTGTGGATCACAAGAAACTGTGGAAAATTCTGAAATAGATGGGAATACCAGACCACCTGACCTGCCTCTTGAGATACCTGTATGCAGGTCAGAAAGCAACAGTTAGAACTGGACATGGAACAACAGACTGGTTCCAAATAGGAAAAGGAGTACATCAAGGGTGTATATTGTCACCCTGCTTATTTAACTTATATGCAGAGTACATCCTGAGAAACGCTGGGCTGGAAGAAGCACAAGCTGGAATCAAGAGTGCTGGGAGCAATATCAATAACCTCAGATATGCAGATGACACCACCCTTATGGCAGAAAGTGAAGAAGAACTAAAGAGCCTCTTGATGCAAGTGAAAGAGGAGAGTGAAAAAGTTGGCTTAAAGCTCAACATTCAGAAAACTAAGATCATGGCATCCAGTCCCATCACTTCATGGAAAATAGATGGGGAAACAGTGGAAACAGTGGTTGACTTTATTTTTCTGGGCTCCAAAATCACTGCAGATGGTGATTGCAGGCATGAAATTAAAAGACAACTGCTCCTTGGAAGGAAAGTTATGACCAATCTAGACAGCATATTAAAGAGCAGAGACATTACTTCACCAACAAAGGTCCATCTAGTCAAGGGTACGGTCTTTGCAGTAGTCATTATGGATGTGAGAGTTGGAGTATATAGAAAGCTGAGAGCCAAAGAGTTGATAAAAACTGTGGTGTTGGAGAAGACTATTGAGAGTCCTTTGGACTGCAAGAAGATCCAACCAGTCCATCCTAAAGGAGATTAGTCCTGGGTGTTCATTGGAGGGACTGATATTGAAGCTGAAACCCCAATACTTTGGCCACCTGATGCTGAGAGCTAACTCATTTGAAAAGACGCTGAAGCTGGGAAAGATTGAGGACAGGAGAGGAAGGGGACAACAGAGAATGAGATGGTTGGATGGCATCACCGACACAATGGACATGGGTTTGGGTGGACTCCGGGAGTTGGTGATGGACAGGGAGGCCTGGTGTGCTGCAGTCCATGGGGTTGCAAAGAGTTGGACACGACTGAATGACTGAACTGAACTGAACTGTACTGAAGCATCATGTTAGGAGTTAAGCATATTCTGTGGGCATTTACAGTACAGTAAATGAGGCAAGCATTTGAACAGGTAAGTAACAGAAATCAAGGTGAAAGGAGAGCTGGAAGGAAGTTGCATTCTATGTGCAATTTGGTCACAGAAAAGGTAGCCCTGAAATATGATGCAGGCATGTGTGGATGAATTCACAGGGAAGGGAACCTGTGAGCACCTAGCACTTAGCAATGTATGCTCACGTAGCCATATGTGTATATTTAGTTGAAATGCTTAATCTTGAGTCTTGTATAAGTATGCCTTCTGTAGGTAGACAAGAGAATTTGGCTTTTCACACCCAGGAAAAACAGGAGCGATAGTGTGAAAGAGCCAACAGTAGTAGTGGGAAGTTTTGTAGAATATCTAGAATCCTGGATTTGTGGAGTGATGAAGTGACCCATCTGTCTCTAAAAGGGCAAGAAACTGATGGTAGAACATAATTTGTGAGGAGATATACATACTTCTTTGTAGCTGATACTGGTAAGATCATGAATATTCTTCAAAGTAGTAGTGATAAAGTATGAGAAAAAATAATCATGGGATTATATTGACATGTTAAGATATGTCAAGATATAAATTGTTAAGTTATGAAAGATAAAGAATAGAGGAGAAGCAAAGAAAATTTCCAGATTGCTAGCTGGGGGACAGATATTTAGCTGTTTTAACAATGAAGACAAATGATGAACTGTTAATTTTTATAAAAAATCTAAATCAAAGCTTTCCAGGAGAATCTGTTTTCATATAATTAATATGGAAATTGTGGCAAAGGATCTTTCTGTGGGTCAAAACTCACTCCTCTCTGCCACGTCTATGATCACATGACCTAGATGTGAAACTGAGCTGCCACTTAGTCTGATTCATTAAACGACATACTAAAAATAGCCACTGAGGTAGTAACGTGAAATCTTACCAATTGGCTGTTAATGGAGATCTAAAATCCCATTATCTGATTACTTTCATATATATTCTTTTCTGATAAAAATAGCTTATTCAGATCATAGGTAGCTCTTAATTGCCTTTAAAGGAACTCACTGAAAGAACTCATTTCTAGTGGAAACACAATAAAATTCTTTTAGCCTCAATTCTAAGAAAATAAGAAAAAAATGGTTAAGTGACATTTCAAGCCAAGCTAATTTATTGAATTTTATGGACAATTTAGAAAATGTTATACCACACTTGTACCTGAATTATCTTAAAATAAATCCCATTGGATTCACAATCTTAATAGGAATTCTGACCTGTTTGGTTTTTATGGGTCTCTATGCCCTGGAGAAGGAAATGGAAACCTACTCCAGTACACTTGCCTGGAAAATCCCATGGACGAAGGAGCCTGGTGGGCTGCAGTCCACGGGTCGCCAAGAGTTGGACACGACTGAGCAACTTCATTTTCACTATGCCACATATATTATTCTATCACTTAAAATTTTTCTGAATTGCTAAGTTTTTCCAACTTTCTCACTCCAGGCTACTTACTTGCAGGTCTTCCTCTCTTGAGTATGCAGGTTTCACCTGTTATCTACTTATGAAAACTTCATTTCAATAAGAGATATAAGTCTTATTGTATGTTACAAATGAGTAAGAGGTAAATGGACATCTGACTGTCCTAAGCCTTGAAATCCTAAAACAATCAACTTTCTGAACTACAAAAAGTCTTTCAATTTCTTTACTCCTCATTCTATGCTCTTCTAATGAAACTAAGTTCATAAATGTGTCCATGGTTGATATTTTTCCCTGTGGATATTTCCACTTCAAAGACTTTTTGAAAGAATACTCAAAATATTGAAATATAATTCTTTGAAAGTGCCTGAAATGTAGAAATAATGAAAGAGATGAGAACTATCAAAATTACTACTGTATAAGTCAATCCTTTGGTCAGGCAGTCACATTTCCTGTGTTTACATTATCTCAGCCAGATCATCTGAAATTTACTATGAAACAGATAGTGAAATGATCAATTATGAATAAAAATCAAACAAAGAAAATACCTTTATTTAGAGTCAGTGGAAAAGCCTTCCTCAGTGATCAATGCAAAGAAATAGAGGAAAACAACAGAATGGGAAAGACTACACTAGGCAGCTCCTCAAGAAAATTAGAGATACCAAGGGACCATTGCATGCAAAGATGGGCTCAATAAAAGACAGAAATGGTACGGCCCTAACAGAAGCAGAAGATATTAAGAAGAAGTGGCAAGAATACACAGAAGAACTGTACAAAAAAGATTTTCATGACCCAGATAACCAAAATGGTGTGATAACTCACCTAGAGCCAGACATCCTGGAATGTGAAGGCAAGTGGGCCTTAGGAAGCATCACTAGGAACAAAGCTAGTGGAGGTGATGGAATTCCAGTTGAGCTATTTCAAATCTTGAAAGATGATGCTGTGAAAGTGCTTCACTCAATATGTCAACAAATTTGGAAAACTCAGCAGTGGCCACAGAACTGGAAATGGTCAGTTTTCATTTCAATCCCAAAGAAAGGCAATGCCAAAGAATGCTCAAACTACTGCACAATTGCACTCATCTCACATACTAGCAAGTTCAGTTCAATTCAGTCACTCAGTCATGTCTGGCTCTTTGCAACACCATGGAAATAAGCACTCCAGGCTTCCCTGTCCATCACCAACAGTATGAAGAGGCAAAAATATAGGACACTGAAAAGATGAACTCCCCCAGGCAGGTAGGTGCCTAATATGCTACTGGAGATCAGTGGAGAAATAACTCTAGAAAGAGTGAAAGATGGAACCAAAGTGGGGAAAAACACACACACACACACACACACACACCCAGTTATGGATGTGACTAGTGATGGAAGTAAAATCTGATGCTGTAAAGAGCAATATTCCATAGGAACCTGGAATGCTAGGTCCGTGAATAAAGGCAAATTGAAGTGGTCAAACAGGAGATGGCAAGAGTGAACATTGACATTTTAGGAATCAGTGGACTAAAATGGACTGGAATGGGTGAGTTTAACTCAGATGACCATTGTGTCTACTACTGTGGGCAGGAATCCCTTAGAAGATAATGGAGTAGCCCTCATAGTCAACAAAAGACTCTGAAATTCAGTACTTGGATGCAATCTCAAAAACAATAGAATGATCTCTGTTCATTTCCAAGGCAAACCATTCAATATCATGGTAATGCAAGTGTATGCTCCTACCAGTAATAATGAAGAAGCTGAAGCTGAATGGTTCTTTGAAGACCTACAAAACCTTTTTGAACTAACACCCTAAAAGATAGTCTTTTCATTATACGGAACTGGAATGCAAAAGTAGACATTTAAAAAATACCTGGAGTAACAGGTAAATTTGGCCTTGGAGTACAGAATTTTGTAAGGCCTCCTCAGACAGCCACTTTGCTTTTTTGCATTTCTTTTCCATGGGGATGGTCTTGATCCCTGTCTCCTGTACAATGTCACGAACCTCTGACCATAGTTCATCAGGCACTCTATCTATCAGATCCAGTCACTTAAATCTATTTCTCACTTCCACTGTATAATCATCAGGGATTTGATTTAGGTCATACTCGAATGGTCTAGTGGTTTTTCCTACTTTCTTCAATTTCAGTCTAAATTTGGCAATAAGGAGTTCATGATCTGAGCCACAGTCAGCTCCTGGTCTTGTTTTTGTTGACTGTATAGAGCTTCTCCATCTTTGGCTGCAAAGAATATAATCAATCTGATTTCGGTGTTGACCATCTGATGATGTCCATGTGTAGAGTCTTCTCTTGTGTTGTTGGAAGAGGGTGTTTGCTATGACCAGTGCATTTTCTTGGCAAAACTCTATTAGTCTTTGCCCTGCTTCATTCCATATTCCAAGGCCAAATTTGCCTGTTACTCCAGGTGTTTCTTGACTTCCTACTTTTGCCTTCCAGTCCCCTATAATGAAAAGGACATCTTTTTTGGGTGTTAGTTCTAAAAGGTCTTGTAGGTCTTCATAGAACCATTCAACTTCAGCTTCTTCAGTGTTACTGGTTGGGGCATAGACTTGGATTACTGTGATATTGAATGGTTTGCCTTGGAAATGAACAGAGATCATTCTGTCGTTTTTGAGATTGCATCCAAGTACTGAATTTCAGACTCTTTTGTTGACTATGATGGCTACTCCATTTCTTCTAGGGGATTCCTGCCCGCAGTAGTAGATATAATGGTCATCTGAGTTAAATTCACCCATTTCAGTCCATTTTAGTTTGCTGATTCCTAGAAAGTCAACGATGGTGTGATCACTGACCTAGAGCCAGACATCCTGGAATGTGAAGGCAAGTGGGTCTTAGAAAGCATCACTACGAACAAAGCTAGTGGAGGTGATGGAATTCCAGTTGAGCTGTTTCAAATCCTGAAAGATGATGCTGTGAACGTGCTGCACTCAATATGCCAGCAAATTTGGAAAACTCAGCAGTGGCCACAGAACTGGAAAAGGTCAGTTTTCATTCCAATCGCAAAGAAAGGCAATGCCAAAGAATGCTCAAACTACTGCATAGTTGTACTCATCTCACACGCTAGTAAAGTAATGCTCAAAATTCTCCAAGCCAGGCTTCAGCGATATGTGAACTGTGAACTTCCTGATGTTCAAGCTGGTTTTAGAAAAGGCAGAGGAACCAGAGATCAAATTGCCAACATCCGTTGGATCATGGAAAAAGCAAGAGAGTTCCAGAAAAACATCTATTTCTGCTTTATTGACTATGCCAAAGCCTTTGACTGTGTGGATCACAATAAACTGTGGAAAATTCTGAAAGAGATGGGAATACCAGACCATCTGATCTGCCCCTTGAGAAACCTATATGTAGGTCAGGAAGCAACAGTTAGAACTGGACATGGAACAACAGACTGGTTCCAAATAGGAAAAGGAGTAGGTCATGGCTGTATATTGTCACCCTGCTTATTTAACTTATATGCAGAGTACATCATGAGAAACGCTGGGCTGGAAGAAGCACAAGCTGGAATAAAGATTGCTGGGAGAAATATCAATAACCTCAGATATACAGATGACACCACCCTTATGGCAGAAAGTGAAGAGAAACTAAAAAGCCTCTTGATGAAAGTGAAAATGGAGAGTGAAAAAGTTGGCTTAAAGCTCAACATTCAGAAAACAAAGATCATGGCATCCAGTCCCATCACTTCATGGGAAATAGATGGGGAAACAGTGGAAACAATGTCAGACTTTATTTTTTTGGGCTCCAAAATCATTGCAGATGGTTACTGCAGCCATGAGATTAAAAGACACTTAATCCTTGGAAGGAAAGTTATGACCAACCTAGATAGCATATTCAAAAGCAGAGACATTACTTTGCCATCAAAGGTTCGTCTAGTCAAGGCTATGGTTTTTCCTGTGGTCATGTATGGATGTGAGAGTTGGACTATGAAGAAGGCTGAGCGCCAAAGAATTGATGCCTTTGAACTGTGGTGTTGGAGAAGATTCTTGAGAGTCCCTTGGACTGCAAGGAGATCCAACCAGTCCATTCTGAAGGAGATCAGCCCTAGGATTTCTTTGGAGGGAATGATGCTAAAGCTGAAACTCCAGTACTTTGGCCACCTCATGCGAAGAGTTGTCTCATTGGAAAAGACTCTGATGCTGGGAGGGATTGGGGGCAGGAGGAGAAGGGGACGACAGAGGATGAGATGGCTGGATGGCATCACTGACTCCATGGATATGAGTCTGAGTGAACTCCGGGAGTTGGTGATGGACAGGGAGGCCTGGCGTGCTGCAATTCATGGGGTCGCAGAGTCGGACTGGACTGAGCGACTGATCTGATCTGATCGTTTTGCCTTTTCATACTGTTCATGGGGTTCTCAAGGCAAGAATACTGAAGTGGTTTTCCATTCCCTTCTCTAGTGGACCACATTCTGTCAGCCCTCTCTACCATGACCTGCCCATCTTACAAATAGCTGTGAAAAGAAGGGAAGTGAAAAGCAAAGGAGAAAAGGAAAGATATAAGCATCTGAATGCAGAGTTCCAAAGAATAGCAAAGAGAGATAAGAAAGACTTCCTCAGTGATCAATGCAAAGAAATAGAGGAAAATAACAGAATGGGATAGACTAGAGATTTCTTCAAGAAAATCAGAGATACCAAAGGAACATTTCATGCAAAGATGAGCTCGATAAAGGATAGAAATGGTATGGACCTAACAGAAGCAGAAGATATTAAGAAGAGGTGGCAGGAATACACAGAAGAACTGTACAAAAAAGATCTTCAATACCCAGATAATCACCTAGAGCCAGACATCCTGGAATGTGAAGGCAAGTGGGCCTTAGGAAGCATCACTATGAACAAAGCTAGTGGAGGTGATGGAATTCTAGTTGACCTATTTCAAATCCTAAAAGATGATGCTATGAAAGTGCTGCACTCATATGTCAGCAAATTTGGAAAACTCAGCAGTGGCCACAGAATTGGAAAAGGTCAGTTTTCATTCCAATCCCAAAGAAAGGGAATGCCAAAAAATTCTCAAACTACTGCACAATCACACACGCTTTCAAAGTAATGCTCAAAATTCTCCAAGCCAGGCTTCAACAGTACGTGAACTGTGAACTTGCAGATGTTCAAGCTGCATTTAGAAAAGGCAGAGGAACCAGAGATGAAATTGCAAACATCTGTTGGATCATCAAAAAAGCAAGAGAGTCCCAGATAAGCATCTGCTGCTTCTGCTGCTAAGTCGCTTCAGTCGTGTCCGACTCTGTGACCCCATTGGCTGCAGCCTACCAGGCTTCTCCGTCCATGGGATTCTCCAGGCAAGAACACAGGAGTGGGTTGCCATTTCCTTCTCCAATGCATGAAAGTGGAAAGTGAAAGTGAAGTCGCTCAGTCATGTCCAACTCTTACTGACTCCATGGACTGCAGCCTACCAGGCTCCTCCATCCATGGGATTTTCCAGGCAGCAATACTGGAGTGGGGTGCCATTGCCAGATAAACATCTACTTCTGCTTTATTGACTATGCTAAAGCCTTTGACTGTGTGGATCACAACAAACTGGGAAATTCTTAAACAGATGGAAATACCAGTCCACCTGACCTACCTCCTGAGAAATCTGTATGCAGGTCAGGAAGCAAGAGTTAGAACTGGACATGGAACAATAGACTAGTTCCAAATAGGGAAACAAGTACATCAAGGCTGTATATTGTCACCCTGATTATTTAACTTAAATGCAGAGTACATCATGAGAAACCCTGGGATGGATGAAGAACAAACTGGAATCAAGATTGTGGTCAGAAATATCAGTAATCTCAGATATGCAGATGACACTACCCTTAAGGCAGAAAGTGAAGAAGAACTAAAAAACCTCTTGATGAAAGTGAAAAAGAAGGGTGGAAAAGTTGACTTAAAACTCAACATTTAAAAAACCAAGATCATACCATCTGATCCCATCACTTCATGGCAAGTAGATGGGGAAATAATAGAAACTTTGGCAGACTTTACATTCTTGGGCTCCAAAATCACTGAATATGGTGACTATGGTCATGAAATTAAAAGATGCTTACTTCTTGGAAAAAAAGCTATGATCATCCTAGACAGCATATTAAAAAGCACAGACTTTACTTTGCCGACAAAGGTCCATCTAGTCAAGGCTATGGTTTTTCCAGTAGTCACGTATGGAAGTGAGACTTGGACCATAAAGAAAGCCTAGCCCCAAAGAATTGATGCTTTTGAACTGTGGTCTTGGAGAAGACTCTTGAGTGTCCCTTGGACTGCAAGGAGCTCAAGCCAGCAAATCATAAAGGAAGTCAGTCCTGAATATTTATTGGAAGGACTGATGCTAGTATTGGAGTTGAAACTCCAATACTTGGGCCGCCTGATGCAAAGAACTGACTCATTAGAAAAGACCCTGATACTGGGAAAGTTTTAAGGCAGGAGGAGAAGGGGAGGATAGAGGATGAGATGGTTGGATGACATCACCGACTCGATAAATATGAGTTTGAGCAAACTCCGGGAGTTGGTGATGCACAGGGAAACCTGGCGTGCTGCAGTCTGTGGGGTTGTAAAGAGTTGGACACTACTGAGTGACTGAACTGTACTGAGAGTCAGTAGGAGTATATGCATCTGTCTTTTGAATGCCATGCTATTGGAAAACAGAGGCAGTTGACAGTGTAACCTGGAAATAATAGCGGAGTTAGATGTGGATATAGAAAAAAAAAAAAATGCACAGAAAGGATTTAACTTATACTGAGAGAAATAAAATGTCAAGTGGCAATGTTTTATATTGTTCTACTAAAACAAAGCTCCCAATGTCCAACACAAACAATTCCACCCATGGAATCTCATTATCAATTAATCATGAGTATATAGTCACAAATGAAATTAGAAATAATATTTCTAGAAGTTATTTTACTTCCAAATCTGCATGGACATAGAAACCTTGGTCAAATTAACATGACCTATTGTAATTAGAACTCAGCCAAGTTAGGTTACTAAAGACAATTTATGAGATTGGAACCCTCTAAGAGCTGCATAACCTGATGAATCATTTCCACAATCTCATCTACAGTTCCAGGACTCTCATTATAATTCTAGTGATAAAAAAAACCTCATTAAACAGTTCTGAGGCTGATGGATATTTATCAAACTTTACTATTTGTATTATCATTTTACCATCTAGTAGCTGTGCTGATGAGACTCTAAGGGAGGACTGAAAAGTGAAAAGTCAGACACTCAGTCCTGTCTGACTCTTTGCAACCCTTTGGGCAGCCTGCCAGGTCTCTGTCCATGGGATTCTCCAGGCAAGAATACTGCATTGTAGGCAAATTCTTTACCATCTGAACCACCAGGGAAGCCCCTACCTACTATCAAAGAAAGACTCCAATTCATCTCTATCTTAAAGGAGTAATTTTTCTCCTTTAAAAAAAAATTGGCAGCGAGGGGAAGATTATTCTTTTCTTTCAATCCAAGAGGAACTTGAATCTCAAACTGTAAAAGAGTAAATAGGTGTCTTAACCACTTCTTTCCTAATTTAGGTCCCTTTGGCCACACTCCATTGGTTATGCCAATAGTCCCAATTTCAGGGTAAAAGAAAAGCTATATGTCTGGATTTATTTTTAACTATCCAGCTTGGTAAAGATATATTAAAACACAAATAAAAATCTTATTTCAATTAGTATCACAAAATTTATACCCACTATTTTCTGCTTCTCCTTTCCTTATTATTTTTTTATAGATTCAGAGAGAAGCTTATGGAACTGAAAATATACTTTTTAAAAATACATAATTTAATAGGTTTATTTAACTATGGTTTACATTTAGTAAAATTCATCTTTTTCAGGTGTGCAATTCTATGAGTTTTGACAGACTTATAGAGTTATGTGGCCACCACCACAGTCAAGCTATAGAATACAAACGTGGGCTATTTGTTTTATAAAGTTTTTAGAGAAGTAGTAAGTTGAGAAGGGATTGCATTGATGAAGTGGAGTAAGTCGATTAGAGTGAGCAAAACCATGAGAAAATAAGACATTGTACAAAGGGAAGAGGAAAGAGGTGGTTAAGAGAGAAAAGGAAAATAAAAGGTAAAGAAAGACTGAAATAAAGATAATGGGCTGCAAGAATGGCACTCAAGGGATCAAGGCTGGGGATTTGGACCCCGTGAAGGACATCCTGTACACATGGTCTCCTTACCACCCCTCTCATTTTTTCCTGTCTCCTCTATTTATCTTTTTCTCTTAATGAATCCTGCATGGTGGGACACAGCCTTAAAGCACTTATTTCTTTTATTGACCGTTTGATCCAATTAACACATGGAGTAGTAATTTTAAATATGATTCATAACTGTCTGTGGAGATTTAAAAAATTTGTATGATTTTTAAAATTTTAAGTATTTTTAATTGGAGGATTATTGTGTTGGTTGTATTCGTTGTGTTGTGTTGTGTTGGTTTCTGCCATACATCAACATGAATCAGCCGTAGGTATACATATGTTCCTTCCCTCCTGAACCCTTCTCCCTCCTCAAAAATCTGTATGATTAGACTCAACTCCCAAAGATCATGATTTAAAAGGGACCCCTTTTAAAAAGTTGAAGGAATACAGCAATTAGGTGTTGGAAAACAGAGTAAAATATTTTAGTATCAAGAATACTTAAAGACCGGAAGTGAGCATATTGTGAGTCGTCTTTCCTCCAAAATGCTAAGATGTACGTCCGCACAACGAAGACCCCTCCAGGCCAGCTGTTACTCCTGCCCCCACAGCGGAGGAGTCGGCTGGGACGGCCGCCAGGCAGCCACCAGAGCCTTTAACTCCTCTCCACTCTCCTTCTTCGCTTATATTAGAAGGTTTCTTTCCTTCCCCTTCTCACTCTTTAAATACATCTCACACAGACGGGCTGGTAACCATTTACATTCAGACTAAAACACATTGCTACTTAAAAGGCCAGAGTGAGACTTCTGGAAAGTTACACGGTGTGTTCATCTTTCCTTTCTTCGCGTGCCACTCAGTTTGTCTCAAAGTCTGTGTGTGGCATATTTTGGTCTAAAAGGTGTTTTCTTTTTACAACTTGTAGGGAGTCTGTGGATTGCAGGGAGCGAGCTCCGCCCATGGCAAAGGTCATGAGGAAGGAGGCTTGGCATACGCAAAGGCGGGATCAAGCCTCAGGAGTCTCCCTGGAAATTCTTGAGCATCTACCCCCAAAACCAGAGTCTGCCTACTTTCTGCTTTGTGCTTTCACCTACACCTCTGACTTTACGGGGGGCTGTCCCCCACTACCTCTCTCTGAAAAAAGAGTTAGCTTACAGCTCCAGTTAATAATTCCTGGGTGTGACAGTGTTTAACCTACAAACTCCTTTGGAAATCCTCTAGCCTGCCTGAATAGGTTTTTCTGGCCACATGTGATTGCTCAGAGCCTCCCAACTGTGAGAGGCAGGAGATGTTCTAAACTGTCTAAACACAGATTCCTTTGATTAGTTAAAAGATTGATTAGAAATTGTATTGGTGAAGGGTTTTTCACTTATTGGGCCAATGTTTGCTGCTAAGTCTCCATACTCCTTACCTACTGTGTCCTTGGCAGTGTATTGATTGATATAATGGGTGTATAGAAATGTAAGTAGTAGCCTCAATGTTTGTAACCTTGGACCCTTGAGTTAATTCTTTTCTTGATTGAGCCCACCTCACCTTTGCCCTATAGGAATGCAGCTTTGTCCAATGCTTTTTTGGAGGCTGGTGCCTGACTTTGGAATAATCACCTTTAGAGAAAGATAAGTTTCTTAAAATGTTAACAGGCCTCCTGGCCAGAAGATGATGTAATTCACCTGAACTTTTGCATATGATAAGTTTGAAAGCCTGGCTTCAATTAGGACCAGGAGCTGCTGTCCTTGCATGACTCCACCCCTTCCCCCATTATCCTCTATGCACAACTTAAGGTATAAAAACTACTTTGGAAAATAAAGTGCGGGCCTTGTTCACCAAAACTTGGTCTCCCCATGTCGCTCTCTCTCCCAAATTCTGGCTGAGTCTCCATCTGGAGCGCGGAACCCGCCATGCTTGCTAATTATGCCTGGGCTTCTAAGATCCGACCAGGGAGGCCTCAGTGTCTCCTCTCCTTCGGGAGAACAGAAGGACGCCTGCGGCCTACGTAAGTGGTGCAAACTTCTTGTCTTGAAATTTTATTGGTCTCCCGCGTAAACCAAGCTACTCAGCCTCTTTTCTCCACTGAATTTTCCTACTGAGCTATCCTCATCCTATTACTCTTTATATCTTTGATAAAATATTTAAATAAATAGGTCGCCGACGCCATCCCCGCTTCGAATACCCTGGATCAGCCGGGGCTGGTCCCCGGCAGTGGATGAGAAACTAACCTTTACCACCCCTGACTTCTTCGGATGTCACTGCTGTCTGGGAAAAACCTAGGTGTTGTGCCTGCCCAAACAGTATTAGGTCCTCTCGCAGTGTTCTTAAAAAAATGAGGTTTGGCAACTCTGCTGCTGCTGCTAAGTCACTGGGCCCCCACTATTTGAAAGAGAACGACCAGGAAGGACTGAGAAGCAGCTGCATCCTTTACTGAGTCATGTAATCTCTACTTCCCAGGATAAACACCACTTGCTCTTGCCTTAATCCTAGCCTGGTGCTCTTGTTTACATTTCCTGTCTGGCCCCATGGGCATTGGTACCTGTGATCCCTGCCCTGAAGGAATTTTAGATCCCGTCAAACAGGTGTGGGAGCAGATTTAAGCATAGAACACTTACCTGGTGTTCAAAATCGTGTATGTGAATAGCTCTGAAGATAAACTTACATTTATCCATTTTGGTCCTTAGCATGGATTATATAGGCACTGAGGCTCACTGAACTGTTCTCATTCATTTATGTTCGCTTTCCTATCCTGTTATCTTTTTTTTTTCTCCTCCTCTGCCCCTCATATCACAAAGCTGGGGATGCAGAGGTCTTGCCCCTTCCCACCCCCATAGTGCTAATGCTAGCTAATGGAAGCCCTCTATAGCTCGGTGACCCATGACTTTAAACAGGCCAGCAACTAGGTCGCCAGAACTCAGAATGAGTAGATGATTCCAAAGTATTCAAATGAGTATATGGAGGAGGGTACATAAAGGGAAGGATAGGGGTCCTACACAAAGTACACCTGATGGGAAAAAAGGTCAGAGTCTATGACCCAATGTGTGTGTGTGCGTGCACACAAGTTATGGTATAAATACATGGAGTCAGGGAAAATTCGAAGTTTAAATAATGAATGATCAAGGTGAAAAGAGAAAATGAGGCATTACTTTACTATACAAGGGAAATGTTCATCTCTGCCTTTTGAATAAGCTGCCACCTATTCTTAAATTCTTAAATTGTATCATTAAGTATGCTGCTGCTGCTAAGTCACTTCAGTCGTGTCCGACTCTGTGTGACCCCATAGACGGAAGCCCACCAGGCTCTCCTGCCCTTGGGATTCTCCAGGCAAGAACACTGGAGTGGGTTGCCATTTCCTTCTCCAAGGCATGAAAGTGAAGAGTGAAAGTGAAGTCGCTCAGTCGTGTCCGACTCAGCGACCCCATGGACTGCAGCCCACCAGGCTCCTCCATCCATGGGATTTTCCAGGCAAGAGTGCTGGAGTGGGGTGCCATTGCCTTCTCCAATCATTAAGTATAAGCACAGGTATAATTATTTATTGATTTAAACATAAATATCTCCCTGCATTGCCATTCTCAGAATTTGTTGCTTGTTTAATATAGTCATATACAAACCTTCATGAGCAGTTATCTACTTAAAACTATGTAGTAGCATAGCAGTAGGAATTTTGTTTCAGTTGTTCAGAGTATCCCCAGTGGTTCAGCTAGTTCTTGGCACATAATAAGATTACTTTTTTGAAATGGATGAATGGCTATTTATGTGTTTGTGAGAGACAGAGAGAAATCTCTGAGGATTTGGGTACAGAAATATGTTAATCTCTGTTATTACATAATTATTTTATTATTGAGTAAACTTGTGGAATAAAATGTATTCTAGTTTCTATGTATACTTTTTTTTAATATAAAGATTCAAATTGTTCAAGATTTTCACAATGATAATGTAATAGTGACCTAATGTTGAAATCATTTTTATGTCTTTGTCAGAGAGGGTTTGCATATGAGTTAGTGATTATTTAGTAAGTATTTGACTTCTTGAAAGATGTTAATTGGTGCAAAATGTGATCATATCTAGCACTCTTGAAAAGAAGCACTGTGCTGAATTCAAATCCTTGTCACTTGGTTGATATAAGTGTCAGAAATCTAGCCCTGTGGAATCTAACATCATAATTTGTGATATTTTTCATATTATCCTTGTGTTGAGACCTTGAAGTATTGGGAGGAGAAAAAGTAACATTGATTTTGACCATTCTGTCAGTGTGCTTCTAGATAAGCATGTGGAAAGGCGTGAGAGATAGATAAGATAACGGAAAAAATCAGAGAATTTGATGCAAATCCCCTAAAGTCTAAAAAAAAACCACAAAAAACAAAACACTTTTTTTTTTTTTTCTTTCTTATACCACCTACACTTCTGTACTAACATAACAGTGCCCTTGTTCCATCTCTGCCCTGGCTCCAGGAAAGGCTGGTTCACTCTGTTCTACGGGGCACATAGCCCTCCTGCACTCCCCAGTATCCAGGGCCCTGTGTGTGTGCTTATTTGCTCAGTTGTGTCCAAGTCTTTGCGACCCCATGGACTATAGCCCACCAGACCCCTCTGTCCATGCGGATTCTCCAAGCAAGAATACTCTTAAAAGGATTATGTATATCCTGAGAAGGCTAGTCCAGAATAATTCAAATGGAGCTTGGAAAAGTCTCAGGGCCCGTATAAGCAGACATTGATTAGCAAACTAGAAGTCCGCACCACACAGCAACCATAAGCCAGCCAGAATGACTCTCTGCCCCTCTAATGACAGAATGTGCACACTCAGAGGCATCTGAGATGTCGAAGCAATGTTGTTTTGCTGAGACTGTTGCAAAGGCAACTGATATGCAAGATGGGGTAGAGCTGGGGCCCTCTCTCCTGGCCATGTGATCATTTCTAGTTAGTTGTTTTTTCCTTACCAGTCTCTGTCCTTTATCCCCTCCCTCACTTCCTCTACTTTCCTCTAACTTGTTAAATGTTATCTTTTCTAAAGTATAGATGACCTGGGCTTCTTTCATTTTTCAAGGCATTAGCTTTGTGTCCTGAGTTTTTCAGGGCTTGAAATTTTGAAACTCACAAACATTTGCTTCAGTGGTGATGTTCTGATTTAGCTTAAATTCAGTGCTATAATGTAAGCAGGGTGTAGGGATCACCATGGACTTCTAAGGAAATTCTGTTTACTTGATTTTGAACAATATAGTGCTTAATAAAAAGGTAAAGTCATTATGTGTGCTTAGTCACTCAGTCATGTCTGATTCTTTGCGACCCCATGGAATGTAGCCCACCAGGCCCCTCTGTCCATGGGGATTCTCCAGGTAAGAATACTGGAGTGGGTTGCCATGCCCTCTCCTCCAAAGGATCTTCCCAACCCAGGGATCAAACCCAGGCCTGCCAAATTGCAGATGGATTCTTTACCATCTGAGCCACTAGGAAAACCCAAAAAGGTCATTGTCAGTAAATTAATATTCAGTTGTAATTATCAATTTAAAATTTAATCTATTAAGCAATTTAAATTG
The DNA here is from genome assembly GCF_027580195.1 of Bos mutus. NCBI lineage: Eukaryota > Metazoa > Chordata > Mammalia > Artiodactyla > Bovidae > Bos > Bos mutus. The sequence continues at coordinate 28,395,687 of NC_091623.1, forward strand.
TAATAATTAGCTATATAAGTAATTTTGTAATAGTATTTTACACTTCAAATTATGCTTATTTACTTGGACAAGAATCATGTATCAACTTTAGGTTTGCTTTTACTTTAGTGAAAATTAATGTTATCTCTTTCCTTCTTTATACTATTGGAACAAATAGCAATACTGTATTCCTTATAGTATTGACATATGTATAAAAAAGGGGAGGGTATCCTTACAGAAAGGAACTATAAAATTAATAGATACAAATACTAAAAACATCTTTGAATTAAAAGTGAATAAATAACAATGGATATCAGATGAATGACGAGAAGGGAAGGAGAAAAGACAAATGATTGGATAGAAGAGCATTAAAAATCAGAGCTTGAGCGATTCTAAAATAAGTTAGAAATAAACATGTATTTAACCACACATAGAGAAAAGAATACATAGTAAAACAATACTATGTTTTACCCAATGCTTGATGCATGTTAGAGACTTAGCAGATGTTTACTAAAGGAGAAAATAAAAGAAATACAGGCAGAAGAAAAAAAAACTGCATGAAATAAAAAGATCCATACTGTGACCTTTATATATTGCATCCAAAGACTTAAATCCTAATGAAATTTTGCCAAATATGTATTGTTTAGGCATGCCTTCAATGTTTGAAACACAGTTTGGTTCACGTGAAATAAAAGACTGTGCTTGTTTAACCATAGCTAAGTATTGACAATGTCTACTTTTGTGAGGAGAAAAATGTGCAATTTAATAAAGAAGGATATTTAAAAGTTTTTATAAAGTACATCATGAAGCAGTGTCTCTGGTTACAGATGTTCAGATAAAGTATTTTCTCTGTTAATCATGATTTTAATAGGAAAACATTAAAATTAGTATTTTTTTCTAGGATATAAAGCTAGTGGATAGGGAATTTTAGGAAACGAAAAAGTCAGACTTATCAAAAAGTTGTCATAAATGTCCAGCCATTAAGAAATAGCTATGCAAATAATGATATAGTTAATTGAGCTTGAAAAACTATATAATCAATTATAAACACTTTTACAAAGAATTATGTTACAACTATGTATAAGTCATCGAAAATACACAGGGTTTGGGAGAAAATTTTTTTAATGAAAATTTTAATTAAATATTTTATCAATACTTAATTTATTAAATTAATATTCTATTTATTAAAATGGTAGGAGTCAAATTTTTCTGTTTTTATTTTCAACTGCCATATCAATTCCATAAAAAGTAAATAGTTGTCAAAGGCCATTCACTAAATTGTTTTCTATACATGAATTTCCCCAAATCAACATTTGCTATATGTTCCTCTGAAAAAACGATAATGAAATTATTACATGAAATTAAGCTTTCCAACTATGGGACTCACCCTTTTTCATTGGATGAATATTGATGATCCTGTTTTTAGCACTTGTGAGGCTATCATTTACCTTTAGTACCTTTTACAATGTCAGTTGTCACTAGTGAATTTGTGAAGGAGATAAGATCCTGTATTTTCAAAACTTTTTCTTCCTTGGATCATATTTTGGCTGTTTGAGGTCATCACTCTGATGGAGGAGATGGATGATGGGTTCTTCAGAGGTGAAAAGGTAAATTAGTCCAAGACATTTCATCAATACCCTTTATGCAAATTCAAAGGCCGTGTAATTTTACTGCAATTATTGAAAACTAGTTAATCTAACCTTTGACATCGGTTAAGGGCAGTGAAGCTGAAGCATTTATTTGGGGAAAAAAAAAATCAATGCTATTTTTCTTTTTTTTTCCCTGAAATATCATCCAATAAATTATGCTTAGAATTATCTAGTTACAGAATTCTCAGTACTTAGACATAAAATGTCTATATACTATTAGCAGAAAGCTCATATTGTGGCACTGATTTTAATAGAATTGACAGTAATTCATAATGGTATCTAGCAAATATATTTTTGACTTGAACAGTTGTCATTAAGTCCACCTTGGTTTATCAGTGCCATCAGGTTTTCTCACTTGTCTTCTGTATCCTTGAATAGTTCTTGAAATCTATAAACTCAGTAGATTGAATGAGAGGCTGAGAGCATCAGAGTCTCTCAAAAACATATCTCTAGATGAAGGAGAAGCAGAGAGCACACTCCTGATTTCATCCTAATTTTATTTATCTTAATGATTGGATGTTGCTGTTGCTCTTCTTTAGTTGTGAAGTCATGTCTGACTCTTGCAGCCCGTCAGGCTCCTCTGTCCATGGGATTTCCCAGGCAAGGGTACTGGAGTGGGTTGCCATTTCCTTCTCCAGGGGATTTTCCCAACCCAGGAATTGAACCCAGGTCTCCTACACTGCAGGAAGATTCTTTACCACTGAGTCACCAGAAAAGTCCATTTCAATGATTAACCTGTATTAAATTTGAAATATATATTTAGAGTTTTAAGAATAAGGATATCTGATCTTGAAAGTTACACAAATTAAGCTGAGCCTAGTGAAAATGGAAAGTAGTAGAAGACATGAGAAACTGAGAGGATGATAAAAGTTAGCTTATATTGAGGTAGGATGCTGCTGCTGCTGCTGCTGCTAAGTCGCTTCAGTCTTGTCCAACTCTGTGCAACCCCATAGAGGGCAGCCCACCAGGCTCCGCCGTCCCTGGGATTCTCCAGGCAAGAACACTGGAGTGGGTTGCCATTTCCTTCTCCAGTGCATGAAAGTGAAAAGTGAAAGTGAAATCGCTCAGTCGTATCCGACCCTCAGCGACTCCATGGACTGCAGCCTGCACCAGGCTCCTCCGTCCACGGGATTTTCCAGGCAAGAGTACTGAAGTGGGGTGCCATTGCCTTCTCCATGAGGTAGGATACAATTATTAATAAATAAAAGTGTCTAAAAATAAGTTTTTTGACATCTTGGAATTGGAATAATGTGAACTTTATTTAGGTTTATTTATGTACTATCCAGCTCAAAACAATTTAATTTCTTCCAATTGTCAATCTAGACTACTTTGTAGACTGAGGATCTGAGCCACTGTTTATTCTGATGGCTGTTTTGGGTGTTATGTGAGCAATTATAACATGAAATAAGGAGGAAGAAAGGTAATTCAGGTCATATTAAATTCCTGAGGAATGTTGTTAATTCTACTTTAATGTTTATCCATTAGCGTATGCATTCTAGCTCCAAGATTAAAATTTGAAATCCTCATGAATTTTTGTAGAATTATCTCAGTTTTTATGCAAATGCTCTATATCTGATATACAACTATTTGTCTATGGACAGGAGGTCCACAGACCTTCCTACTTATTCGTCAGTGAATTTTCTTTATATTATTTTTTTTTTCCTCTCTTATTCTTATGGTTATTGGTTATCTTTCCAAAACTGAATTATTTTTCTATTTTTGTATTCTCAGGAGATTTTTTTTTAAAGATCTGAAAGACTTAGTTTTAACTATACTAGATTTAGAATTTCATGTCTCTCTTTTCTCTTTTAATTACTCACATTTTATAAAATTGTTTTCTTCTTGGATGAAGAGATTTTAAATAATGAATATAAGAGAATTTACTTGGAGGATGATACTTCTCATTAAAATATGAATAAAAGTAGGAAATCTGGGTAATATTTAATCTGAAAGATGTTAACACAAAAGATAATTTTTTCTTTTGGAAAGTAGATCTGACTTACAATTGCAAGTTAGTTATTTAATGAAAGTTAGAAACTTTTCTGATCTTGCTTTAGAAATGCATGAAATACAGTATTACATTTTTTTTTTATAAAATCATAAAGTCTTTAAATATACCCTGCTGCTGCTGCTGCTGCTAAGTCGCTTCGGTCGTGTCCAACTCTGTGCAACCCCATAGATGGCAGCCCACCAGGCTCCACCATCCCTGTGATTCTCCAGGCAAGAACACTGGATATACCCTACTCTCTTCATATTCTCTCTGAAAACTTAATGTTATCCAGTACAGTAACTACAGTTCATCTTTCGATCCTGGAAAATAAGGTGAATTCTTATATATATATATATATATATATATACATACATACATACACACAGAGAGAGAAAAGAGAGAGAGAGAGAGAGAGCCCACCAGGCTCCTCTGTACATGAAATTCTCCAGGCAAGAATACTGGAGTGGGAGTGGATAGCCATTCTCTTCTCCAGGGCATCTTCCAGACCCAGGGATTAAACCCAGGTCTCCTGCATTGCAGGCAGACTCTTCACCATCTGAACCACCAGAGAAGTCTGAAATCAAGGCACCAGCATGGCCATGCTCCTCTGAAGGCTCTAGCAGGGCGTCTTTTGCTTTTACCAGCTTCTGGTGGCTCCTGACATTTCTTTGCTCGAGGCTACATAACTGTAATCTCTGCCTCAATCTTTATGTGGCCTTTTCCTCTAATGTGCCTCAAATTCCCCTCATCTTTCTCTTGTAAGGGCACTATTCATTGGATTAGGGCCCACCCTAAATTTAGTATAATTTTATTTGGAGATCCCTCATGATATCTGCAAAAATCTTATTTCCAAATAAGTCCCATTTGCAGGTATGAGGGTTGAGACTTGGACGTATCTTTTGGATGGACACAATTCAACCCACTGCAACCATACACTACATAGGATCATTCTCATTTTGAGGCAATTGACTTTTCATCAATCATTTGAACAACCTATGGCTTTTTCAGTTATTAACATTAAAGTGACCCATTCATTTAAAAAGTGTCTGACTTACAAACCATTTATTTCTATTTTTTCTTTTTTTTGAATATAAATTTATTTATTTTAATTGGAGGTTAATTAATTTTATCCAGTTCCTACTGAATAACTTGGATTATTAACAGCATCTTTTAAATTCCTGTTGCTGCATGATCCATGCAGAGTGTATTATATGAAATTTGATAGAAATGGCTAGTATGTATTTATAGGATATGGTGCATAGAAAGCATAGATTTTGTCTTGATATTAAGCTAGCATGTGATGTTTTTCAGAACTGCAGAAAACTAGAAAGCCAGACATTCATGATAGAGTAAACAATAGTCCTGTAAGAAAAGTCATTTTCGCAGTCATTATTTTACAAACCATTAGTGGAGATGCCATCATTTCCTCCCTGCTTATACCACTCATTTTAGAGATGATACTGTGTCCTGGACACAGATAATCACATCAGGGGAGAATAACTGAGAATTTCTGGCTCAATCAGATTACGTCTCCAAGAAATTTGAAAGTATCTCCAAGCATGAATCAATCACATAATGTTAAGTACTGGGACTGAAAGACTGTGGTAAGATCAGGCCAGATCAGATGACCTGGCCACAGAAAGCTATCTGAAAAATATAAAGGAGGGCTTTGGCTGGGTGGGTGGCAGGGGCGGGGGGTGGGTGGGGGTGGGGCGGGGTGCTTATACAGTTTGCTGAGGAACCTGGATTCACAAAGGTGAATGAAATCCATAAACATTTGCACAGAAGCAAGAAGGAGATTTCATGTGATATGAGAGCAGCTGCCTGACAGAGCTTCAGTTTCTGTGAAATTTCATACACCCTCCTACTGTTGAGGCACCTGAGATTTTCCTAGATCCTTATCCCAAATTTGGCTTGAGTTAGTTTCTGGTTAGCAACCACACGATTTTAAGGTCAAGTTTGACACCCAAAGTGCAAACCTTAGGAGTTCAAAATAGCTGAAAGTGCATTTAAAATTAGAAAAAAAAAAAAAAATAAAATGGACTTAATACTTTGACATAACTGTGACTATTTAAAGTATGTATGAATATCATGACTAGTAGTCATGCCCTGCCTGGCTGTATTAAGAGATACAAGTTTTATACAAAGCCATACAATTGAAAGCAAATGAATGTCCACACTTGATATAAAGTAATTGAAAACAGCTTGCCCACCAGGAAGCTGAATACTTTCTCTGGGGATATTTATACTATGTGATTACTTTGCAAAATTTTTTTTGCAAATATCTAAAATGTAAATTTCTATTCCATCTATGTCAAATAATCACAGGTCCTTACTTTTTGTAATAATAGTAATAATGATATAGTAAAAATGTCATTTACAGTATCATCACTGAGAACTTTCTAAGTGCCAAGTCCTGAAAATACACTATGCCATTAATATTCAAAAAGATTATCTGATAGGTACTGTGATTATTGAGATTTATCAGATGAAGAAACTAAGCTTAGGAGATTTAAAATATTAACCCACAGATATGAAACTAAAACTTGACAGAGGAGGAATATTGACCTAGGACTGTGTGATTAAAAACTCCATACTCGACTGCTTCAGTAATATAACCGAGTTTTCCTAACAATTCACATCAATATTTTTCTATTATTTTACTGAAATTATACTAAGAAAAATAAAGAAAGCATTCAACTAGCTTCATGACTCAGAGTAAATCTGAAAGCATAGGAATGGAAGAGAGTTTAGAAAATATCAGCTTTCACTCCATTCGTCTTTTAAGGTACTAATCAAATGCATAGATAGTGTGAACTAAGATAATATTTTGGTTTTTAATAATTGTGTAAATGGTTTCTTTAGCAATGAAAGAAATCATTATTAGTTTAAATCAGATACTCATATACAGACTGAAGGCTTCTCTAATAAAGATGTGGGAACTGCTAAAATAAAAGAGGAACTGATCTCTATGATTTCTTGCCACAAATTTACCATATATGACCTTGAACATACCTAATAATCTCTGTAGGTGTCAGTTATTTCGGTGTAAAACAAGGATAATTAATTTTACTAAGCTTGCCTAGGTTTTGTGAAGATTAATGAGTTAATCAAGTCCAGAGCACATTCTGTTTTTCTTTAATGACAAGAATATGAAAAATGTTTAGTACAGTAGTGAGTCTAAGAAAGGCTGTATTTATTATGCATGCTATCTAATGGGCTGTCATAGAGGTTAGGAGTAGTCCTTATCTCTTTAATATTACTGATGGGAGTAAACTCCTGATAATTACAAAATCCTTTGACAGTATTTTGTGAGGTGGCTGGAAGGGACCAGTGTAACACCTGTCATATAGTCCATGGGCAACAGACTCTCTAATCCTGGCTCTGCCCCTAACCATGCTGTAAAATAAGAGAATAACGTCTATCTCAGAGGGCATTTATGACAGTTTATTTAGAACGCGTTCATTACCTACCATATAGTAGGTTGCTGTTTTGGGTTCAGGAGACACAGAGAAGAATAGAAAAAATCCTTACCCTAAAATGTTTACATTCTAAAAGAAAGACAATAAATAAGGGGAAAGTAAGCAAGCATCTCACACACTAGAAAAGTAATGCTCAAATTTCTCCAAGCCAGGCTTCAGCAGTACGTGAACCGTGAACTTTCAGATGTTCAACCTGGTTTTAGAAAGGCAGAGGAACCAGAGATCAAATTGCCAACATCCGCTGATCATGGAAAAAGCAAGAGAGTTCCAGAAAAACATCTATTTCTGCTTTATCGACTATGCCAAAGTCTTTGACTGTATGGATCAAAATAAACTGTGGAAAATTCTGAAAGAGATGGGAATACCTGACCACCTGATCTGCCTCTTGAGAAATTTATATGCAGGTCAGGAAGCAACAGTTGCAACTGGACATGGAACAACAGACTGGTTCCAAGTAGGGAAACAAGTACATCAAGGCTGTATATTGTCACCCTGATTATTTAACTTCTATGCAGAGTACATCATGAGAAACGCTGGGCTGGAGGAAGCACAAGCTGGAATCCAGATTTCCAGGAGAAATATCAATAACCTCAGATATGCAGATGACACCACCCTTATGGCAGAAAGTGAAGAGGAACTAAAAAGCCTCTTGATGAAAGTGAAAAAGGAGAGTGAAAAAGTTGGCTTAAAGCTCAACATTCAGAAAATGAAGATCATGGCATCTGGTCCCATTACTTCATGGGAAATAGATGGGGAAACAGTGGAAACAGTGTCAGACTTTATTTTTGGGGGGCTCCAAAATCACTGCAGATGGTGATTGAAGCCATGAAGTTGGAAGACGCTTGTTCCTTGGAAGGAAAGTTATGACCAACCTAGACAGCATATTGAAAAGCAGAGGTATTACTTTGCCAACAAAGGTCCGTTTAGTCAAGGCTATGGTTTTTCCAGTAGTCATGTATGGATGTGAGAGTTGGACTGTGAAGAAAGCTGAGGGCTCAAGAATTGATGCTTTTGAACTGTGGTGTTGGAGAAAACTCTTGAGAGTCCCTTGGACTGCAAGGAGATCCAACTAGTCCATCCTAAAGGAGATCAGTCCTGGGTGTTCATTGAAAGGACTTGATGCTGAAGCTGAAACTCCAGTACTTTGGCCACCTCATGCAAAGTGTTTACTCATTGGAAAAGACTCTGATGTTGGGAGGGATTGGGGGCAGGAGGAGAAGGGGATGACAGAGGATGAGATGGCTGGATGGCATCACTGACTCGATGAACGTGAGTCTGAGTGAACTCTGGGTGATGGTGATGGACAGGGAGGCCTGGTGTGCTGCAATTCATGGGGTCGCAAAGAGTTGGTCACAAATAAGCAACTGAACTGAACTAAAACAAGCAATATGCTTTCAGAAGTAACAAAAACAACAAGGGAAATTAAATGTGGTAAGGGGATCGGGATGGAGAATGATGTGAGGTAGGAAGTATAACTTCCTATGGTCAGAGTGGTCTATGTTAGTGAAAATGCAAATATTGAGGGGGAACCATACAAAGTGACTTTTGAGTTCTTCCAAATACATAGGTACTGGAGCAAGCAGTTATTTATGGGAATGGATTAAGGACAAAGATCTAATTATGTAGTGGGGAAAACACTTCAGCTATATGAAACTTTGTAAAACTCATAACTGGTATCTTGAATTGAAATTTCAAAATAAGTAAAAGAATATTAGTGGGACTTCCTTGGTAATCTGGTGGCTAAGACTCTATACTCCCAATGTGGGGGTACGGGGTGGGTTAATCCCTTGTCAGGGAGCTAGATCCTGCATGCCCCAAGTAAAGTTTCTGCATCCCACAACTAAGACCTGGTGCAATCAAATTAAAAACAAAACAAAAAACATTGTTAAATACTAGAGAGAGAGAAATTTGAATAAAGAAGATAGCAACTCCCAGTGTGATAACTTGGTTTACAGAATATGGTTCTGTCTGGTAGATTTCATATAGACATCTGCTAACTAGGAGAATCTGGAGAAGGCAATGGCAATCCACTCCAGTACTCTTGCCTGGAAACTCCCGTGGACGGAGGAGCCTGGTAGGCTGCAGTCCATGGGGTCGCTAAGAGTCAGACATGACTGAGTGACTTCACTTTCACTTTTCCCTTTCATGCATTGGAGAAGGAAGTGGCAACCCACTCCAGTGTTCTTGCCTGTAAAATCCCAGGGACGGAGGAACCTGGTAGGCTGCCATCTATGGGGGCGCACAGAGTCGGACACGACTGAAGCGACTTAGCAGCAGCAGCAGCAGCATAGAGCTCACGGAGAAGGCAATGGCACCCACTCCAGTACTCTTGCCTGGAAAATTGCATGGATGGAGGAGCCTGGTAAGCTGCAGTCCATGGGGTCGCTAAGAGTCAGACATGACTGAGTGACTTCACTTTCACTTTTCACTTTCATGCATTGGAGAAGGAAATGGCAACCCACTCCAGTGTTCTTGCCTGGAGAATCCCAGGGATGGGGGAGCCTGGTGGGCTGCCTTCTATGGGGTCGCACAGAGTCGGACACGACTGAAGCAACTTAGCAACTAGGAGAATATATTCAGCTATCTAAAGTTTTGGAGGTACAGTCCAAAGGGCCATAGATGATCATTTATGTAGTAGAAAAACTAAAGGCCAACATTTCACAAATAAACAATAGGGCTTGATTCAACTACTGGTGTATGCAAGAATGAGTATATCAATAGTTAGAAATATGTACTTGTGATGTAATTGGAAAACAAATTCCCCACACTGAAAAGTGAGAGAGAAGGTGAGGGATAAGGAGGGGGACTGAGAAAGAGAAATAAAGAAAAAAAAATTACTGGCCTGGCTTTAGTTTATAAACAAAAAGACATTCTTAATAAATCAGTGTTCTAGTCTCTTTCTTCACTGAAACATATCAGAAATATGTTCTTCTGCTGTTAGGAGAGCATGGAATTAGGGAAGTTCAGCTGTAAAGAGAAACCAGAAATGGTACATAAAATGGAAAGAAGAAATAGTTACTGTAAATCTGTTTCTGACTCAAAATTTCTTAGCTTTTGTACATATGAGCCAAAACTATGAATACAATTGTTTAATGCATCCCAGAATAATAAAATAATGTGAAATTTAGACACAGAGGAATAGAAGTAGGTAATGAATGGCAATCCTGTTAACACTTTAAGTGGATAGATCATATGAGATTGCTACAGTATGGGAATCAATTTGGTTACAGTATGAACATTCAGGTGTCTTTCTTCAATGCAGTCATTTTATTTTCCTTGATAAATAATTTACTGCTGCTGCTGCTGCTACTAAGTTGCTTCAGTCATGTCCGACTCTGTGCAACCCCATAGGCGGCAACCCACCAGGCTCCACCGTCCCTGGGATTCTCCAGGCAAGAACATTGGAGTGGGTTGCCATTTCCTTCTCCAATGCATGAAAGTGAAAAGTGAAAGTGAAGTCGCTTAGTCGTGTCGGACGCTTCGCGACCCCATGGACTGTAGCCCACCAGGCTCCTCAGTCCATGGGATTTTCCAGGCAAGAGTACTGGAGTGGGGTGCCTTTGCCTTCTCTGAAATATTTACTAGTATCTCATAATTTGATATGCCACTATGGGTAAAGATACACAAAGAATTTATATAATTTATGGAAATATTTTCCCTCTACTATTTGTGAATGGGATAAGCAGTTTAAAACCATTATTTATTTCTTGAAAACATATAAGTCTATAAAATGTTTTTATATAACAAGAGTCAAAGTTCTCTGTATAATGAATAAATATTGTTACCTCATGGATAATGATTACAATTTTTGTTTCTCAGCTTGGCTTTTTAACTCTCACTTTAAAATATAGAATTATGAAATATTTTGGAGATGTCATGTGTGTGATATTTTGGATTATCAAAAGTATATATAGTGTTTATTAATCAGGTATACAGTACTGCCATTTATTTTTGTTAAAATTTTTACAGACTTTGTAAAATGTAAGATTTCTGTTACATTTTTTGTGTTTCAGTCAAGAACTTATATTCTTTGCTTGCATTTATCAATGAAAGGGATTCTGGTAAATGGAAATGGAAATTTAATACACATCTGATATAACAATGTTTTTGCTTATACCTCCTCATATACATCTTAAATTTTATTCAACTGAGGACATATTTCTTATTCTTCCAATTTATAACGATTGAAAAATATGTGCAAGAATGAAATTTAATACAGTCTATCAGTGGTCCTGGTTCAGCCTAAGGACTGGTGTCTCATTTACATAAATAATTTATATGAAGAATATGGGATAGGCCTATAACTAGAATATTTTCAGAAGAAATTGTTTGAAGCAAAGATTAATAAAAGGCAGGGGCATGGGACACACTAGAAGTAGAAGGAAGAGCATGTAGTCCCAACATGGACTTAGGTATTTGTGCCAGGAAGTGAGGTGTTTCTGCATTTCTCTAAAAGGAAGCATGGCTCCGTTAAGTGAGAAATGGAAAGAACGTAGCATAGTCTTGTCACCGCCATACCTTCCTCCTTTTGCACCGGGTAAACATGGGGAAAGTATTCCCAGGGAAGAGCAGTGCTGTTCTTTTGTAACCCATGCTGATCACAAGGACCAGAGTACCGCACGAGAGAAGATAAACTGCCGGCAAGTAAGTAGCAGTGGTAGAACAGAATACCATTCCTGCATTAGCATCATGTTACGTTGTTATCGGCACCCATCACATACCAGTCAGTAAACTAGGGACAGGAAATAAAGCAACGAATGTGACATATTGGATTTCTGCTGTCAGAGAGTTTCCCTCTCTAGAGGGAAGGGGAGAAGGAATAAACATAAGTAAATATGCACATACAATGTACATACTGCAAAGTAATATGGAGAAGTAGAGTGTGTTCTGTGAGAACATAAAAGGGAAAGGAATCTCGATTTAGGAGTTCAAGTATGGCCTGTTGAAGTTATATTGTCAAACGGCTGTAAGTTGAGTATGATTTTTGCCTGGGAAAAGGAAGACTATTACAGATAGAGCATCTCATACAAAAGATTATGGTAAAAGGGAGTGTGGAGAGTTAGAGAAAATAAAAGTCTGACTGGAAAGGTATAGTGTAATGTGTTGCTTGTGGAGGAGTAAAAGTAGTTAAAGATAAAACAGAATTAGTCAGGTGCTGGATCATAAAACCATACAACCATAGTAAAGACATTGCTATCCAAAGGGGAATTAGGAACCACTGAATGGTTTTAATATAGAGAGATGATTTGGTTAGATTTTGTATTTTACGAAGACAACTCTGAATGGTGTCTTAAGAATGTTCTGGGAAAAGGCTGCCAGAAAAATGAGGATGCAGGCTTCTTTAATAATAGTACAACAGCAAAATAATGATGAATGATAATTCCCATCACAGGAAGAGTCTCAGTGAGTCTGGACAGCTCAAGCACCACAGCCTTGAGATACTGGAAGCCATGGTTGCCACCATCAGCGCTGGGATAAATTCTAAATCATCTACTGCTCCTTTGGGTTGTTTACTCCAGATTCTTGTGGTTTTGTTGCAAGAAGGGGACCCCTTCCAGGGCCCAAAACTGGGATCCTGTCTAACATTCAGAAATGAATTGTCTGAGGAGACACATGTGCTGAGGAAACAAGAGATTTTATTGGGAAAGGGCACCTGGGTGGAGAGCAGGAAGTAAGGGAACCCAGGAGAACTGCTCTGCCACGTGGCTCGAGGTCTCTGGTTTTATGGTGACGGGATTAGTTTCCGGGTTGTCTTTGGCCAATCATTCTGACTCAGCGTCCTTCCTGGTGGTGCCTGCCTTGTTCAGCCAAGATGGACACCAGAGAGAAGGATTCTGAGAGGTGGTCAGACATGTGATGTCTCCTTTTGACCCTTCCTGAACTCTTCCAGTTGGTGATTGCTTATTAGTTCCATGTTCCTTAGCAGGACCTCCTGCTAAGGAAGTTGTGAAACAACTCATGCAAACGGTTACTATGGTGCCTGGCCAGGGTGGGCAGTTCCAGTCAGTGTTTCCTCCCCTAACAGTTTCTGCCCATTTTTAAGGCCAGATTCTTTGCCTTTCCTGTTGACACTGATGTTGGGGATAGGGGTGAAGAGAAAATGAATGGATTTGAGCTATGGCAAGTATGTATAAGCTTCCAAGTGACACGATGGTATAGAATCTGCCTGCCAATGCCAGAGATGCAAGAGATGAGGGTTCAATCCCTGGATCGGGAAGATCCCCTGGAGTAGGAAATGGCAATTCACTCCAGTATTCAAGCCTGGAAAATGCCATGGACAGAGGAGCCTCACGGGTTACATACAGTTCATGGGGTTGCAAAGAATCAGACATGACTGAGCAATTGAGTGTGCACACACACACACACACACACACACAGAAAGACACACATACACATGTGTACAAAATGAGCATAATGTCCTAATTAGATATTAGGGATGAAGGATCTGGAGAGTGCTGGAACACTGTCGCTAAGTCATGTCCTACTTTTTTGTGACCCTATAGACTGTAGCCCACCAGGGTCCTCTGTCCATGGAATTTTTCAGGCAAGAATACTAGAATGGGTTGACATTTCCTCCTCCAAGTGATCTTTCTGACCCAGGGATTGAAACCACATGCCTGTGTCTCCTGCATTAGCAGGTGGATTCTTTACCACTGCACCTCTTTGGGAGTTGCAGGGATGAAAGAGAAATAATCAGAGGGAAAGACTTAGGATTGGCATGGACAACTTCATGGTTTTAGTGTGCTGGGTATAGCAAAATTGAGGAAATATGTATTTGGTTTGGGACGTTACAGTTGAACTTCATCATTTTTGTTTACCTACCACCTGAACAGCAATTAGAAGAAAACTCTAAGATGGAAAGGAAATAAAGGAGCAGATATTTTTTCCTTCAGGTTGGTTATAGTCTGGATCTCAGGGGTATGAGCTGAACTCAATGAATTGTATGTTCCACCCAAGACTCTGGATCTGGAATTCAAATTTCTCTGACAGTGTCAGATCCTGGAAGAAATGAGATACAAAAGAATCGAAATATCCCTCAACACATTTTGAGCTGGATAATTTGTTTTGAGAGTCGTTGTCTTGTGTATTGTAGCTATGTTTAGCAGCTTCCCTGGCCTCTACCCACTAGATGCCAGGAGCATTCCTCAGTTGTGACAACTGAAATGTCTTCAGATGTTGCCAAATGTCCCATGGTGGGTGGTGAAGTCAACTCTGGATATTTGTGAGCTTGGCAGAAGCAATTCTAGTGAAGTGATAACGATTGAGAGGGAAGCTGGATAGCAGTGAGCTGCCAAGGGAGATGGAGGAGAGGGCATCTTGATGGTTACTGCAGATTGCTTTTCAAAACTCTTGCTGTAAACTAGAGCTGAGGTATGAAATAGTAGCTCTAAGGCAGAAACATGAGAATGTTTACATGCTAATGAGAAGAAGCTAATAGAGAAAGAAAATGATGCAGGAAAGAGGATAATCAGTGCTATATCAACATCCCTGAAAAGATGGGAGATGCCATACATTCATAAGTGTTATTCAACTCATGTCGAAGAAATGGTGCTGATTCAACTGTCTTTTAATGACTGTTGATACAGATGTAAGAAATTGAGATGTAAGAAATTTGACAAAATTTATGTTAGTGGAACCTAATACAAACTTTGGCTTGTATTTTATACCTATGTTTTATTTTATTTTTCCATTTATTGCTTTTTTGTTGAATATTTAAAAATAGGCCCATGGTGGATTGCCAATAAGAAAAATTTAATATTTTAAAAGATAGTTTGACAATTTATGCACCAGAGCACATGGAAAATGATTAGACAAATATTGCAACCTAAGTCAGGAGAAGGAGGAAAAAATAGTACAAATAAAAGAAAGTACTATTAGCCTCTATTTATTCTGCTGAGTAGTCCAAATGTTATCTGCTGGAAGTGAGTTGGGAAGTGGCACAATCAATGGTCTGGGGGAGTGAAGTTTGGAAAAAATGTCGCAGGGTACAGGAGAGCACCCTGACCAGAGGGATGTGGAAAATATGTTTGGTTATTGAGGGATAACTAGAGTTCAGTTCAGTTCAGTTCAATCGGTCAGTCATGTCCAACTGTGACCCCATGGACCACAGCACACCAGGCCTCCCTGTCCATCACCAACTCCCAGAGTTTACTCAAACTCATGTCCATCGCGTCCCTAATGCCATTCAATCATCTCATCCTCTGTCGTCCCCTTCTCCTGCCTTCAATCTTTCCCAGCATCAGGGTCTTTTCCAATGAGTCAGCTCTTCACGTCAGGTAGAGATCCGTGTGTTTCTAGTGCTGCCAATCAAGATACCCAGGAAAATATTCAGAAATAGAAGTGTACATGGTAATATCATGTGTGATCAAATGGGGAATAATAAGCCAGCAAATTTTGTGAATAAATACTAACTTAACATTGATTAATAAAAGGCTAGTAAAGAAGATAAAAAGTTTTTAAAGACTATTTCAACATGCTAATTTAAATGTATTATATACCAAGATCAGTGGTAGTTGCTCAAATGTTTGTCAAGCTTTGTGAAATAGGCATTTTAGACACTTTTACTGCAAAAACCAAGATTTGAAAGATTAAGTATTCTTGCAGTCATGTAATAAACTAGAAATAAAACGAGGGCCAAATTCTATATTTCTAATATTCTATCTTGGACTCTTTATCAATATGTATAAAACATTTTAAAAAGATATGCAAAATAAAGATATTATAAAGATAAACAAATATAAAATATACATATATATATAATAAAGATGTGACAAAATAAAGATATACATACTTTTTAATGAGAGAGATTCTGGACTGTGAGTTTTCTCAAAATTATTTTTTTCAGGTTGCTCACTTTGCTCAGTGTTTCCAATACAAGACACCTGGGAATCAGCAGTAGGGTATTTTGTTCATCCTCTGCTAAGAATTGTTTACAATAGATTCGGCTGACTTTTTTCTCTGACCATTGCATATAATAATGATAGTAACACCTTATATCTATGTTGCTTCACAGTTTCCTACATATTTTCATGTACATTATCGTTTATGAGCCTTACCACAGCCCAGTGAATTTATTTACTGATGCTTTGTTTCATTCCTGATAACCTTACACATTGGTATTAGTCATGCACACTTCCCTTATCTATATGGTTGGTTAGCTATGAAAATCTTTAATCAGACAGACAGAAGAGCACAGAGAAAAGTGAAAGTTATCTTTTATTAAACTCAATTGCTTTGTTCCCTTCTTTAATTTGGTTAAATCATCAAAAATGTTGTAAGCCTCTTTAGAAATTAGTATTTAAATACATAGTCTTTATACCTAGTCAGAGCTCTCCAGATAATTTACAGAATAGTGACTGAGTGAATATTTAAAATCTGACAGCCATTTTCAAGGTATTTTCTGTAAGTTGAAACATTATTTTAATAAGATTGTAAAAATATAAAAAATATATTTAAAATTTTGTTTCTCATACATTCTGTAGGAAATCCATATTTATCCCCAACATTTTAAATAGTGTGTTTTTACTATTAATTAAGAAAAATGCTTTTCAAGATCAGTTACAGTATACAGTTATCTCTAATTTGCATTAAAAAGGAATGCAATAGTATAACTCTAATGTCATTCTAAATATATTCTTTCTTTAAAATTCAGAAAAACTATGGTAATAATAATTGAATAAATTGAAAAAAACTTGAATAATAATTAACAAAATACAGGTTGGATTTTTTCCTATTTAAACATTTATTTTTGCCTGGAGATTAACTTTTTAGTTTTTCTTTTCCCTTTATTTGTTCAGGTTTATAGCAACAGTAAACAGAAAAAATTTGAATTTTTTTTTTTGTCTCATATTTTGGGGGAAAATACGTTTGTGCAGAAACAACTAACAGAATCAGTCTCAGGGTTCTCTTCATTTATTTATTAATGTATGGTCTCAGAGTATTTTTATGAAATTTGAAACATGAATAAATGGCAAATAATGGAATGAGAGATACTGATTTATTATCTATATATCTTTCTACATTTTGATCCTGAAAATTGTTAAATGTACTCTTAAGCTGTGTTAGAAAGTTACAGTCTCTCTATAGAATAATATTAATAAACACTATTTGAAAGAAACAACTATTTACACATTCTAAATTAATTCTTAATCATTAAATTATTTAGATACCTACTGCAGTTTAATTTCCAAAATATTATATCACAAAATTAGCCCTAGTGAACTGGAGATAAGCCATTAAAATATTAAGTATAATTGAATATCCATGAAAAATAGTCGGTATTTATAAACATTATGTTTCTTTGGGTGAATAGGCAGAAAATGTACATTGTCTTGCCATTTTGAATTTATTACTTGTGTGGAAAAAGTCAACTAAATTTTAATCATTAGTAAAACTGAAAAGCTTTTGATAATTTCTCAGGATCCTGCTAATTGATTTGACCTGTACTAAAAGATGTTTTAACTGAAAACTGAAGTAGTGCAACTTAATATCTGACCCTCAGAATTTGATAGAATAGAGATCATACGTGTCCAGAGGCATGAATAATGCTCCTAATGTAAATAACCGAATAACAAATTACATCAAAAATTGTCTTACTATACTCTGAATTCTTTCTTTCTACCCAGATTTGTATTTATCATAGAAAATGATAATTCAGAATTTTAAAAAATCCATATTTAATTTCAGATATACTCAGTCTTTGTCATGAGATATTCTCTCTACATTCTTTTAAATTAATAGATATTTTAAACAGTTAATGAAAATGAAGATCATGGCATCTGGTCCCATCACTTCATGGGAAATAGATGGGAAAAGAGTAGAAACAGTGTCAGACTTTATTTTTCTGGGCTCCAAAATCACTGCAGATGGTGACTGCAGCCATGAAATTAAAAGATGCTTACTCCTTGGAAGAAAAGTTATGACCAACCTAGATAGCATATTGAAAAGCAGAGACATTACTTTGCCAGCAAAGGTTCGTCTAGTCAAGGCTATGGTTTTTCCTGTGGTCATGTATGGATGTGAGAGTTGGACTGTGAAGAAAGCTGAGCGCCGGAGAATTGATGCTTTTGAACTGTGGTGTTGGAGAAGACTCTTGAGAGTCCCTTGGACTGCAAGGAGATCCAACCAATCCATGGATTAAAGACAATCTCTTTAACAAGTGGTGCTGGGAAAACTGGTCAACCACTTGTAAAAGAATGAAACTAGAACACTTTCTAACACCATACACAAAAATAAACTCAAAATGGATTAAAGATCTAAACATAAGACCAGAAACTATAAAACTCCTAGAGGAGAACATAGGCAAAACACTCTCCGACATACATCACAGCAGGATTCCCTATGACCCACCTCCCAGAATATCGGAAATAAAAGCAAAAATAAACAAATGGGACCTAATTAACCTTAAAAGCTTCTGCACATCAAAGGAAACTATCAGCAAGGTGAAAAGACAGCCTTCAGAATGGGAGAAAATAATAGCAAATGAAGCAACTGACAAACAACTAATCTCAAAAATATACAAGCAACTCCTACAGCTCAACTCCACAAAAATAAATGACCCAATCAAAAAATGGGCCAAAGAACTAAATAGACATTTCTCCAAAGAAGACATACAGATGGCTAACAAACACATGAAAAGATGTTCAACATCACTCATTATCAGAGAAATGCAAATCAAGACCACTATGAGGTACCATTTCACACCAGTCAGAATGGCTGTGATTCAAAAGTCTACAAATAATAAATGTTGGAGAGGGTGTGGAGAAAAGGGAACCCTCTTATTTTGGGAATGCAAACTAGTACAGCCACTATGGAGAATAGTGTGGAGATTCCTTAAAAAACTGGAAATAGAACTGCCTTATGATCCAGCAATCCCATTGCTGGGCATACACACTGAGGAAACCAGAAGGGAAAGAGACACGTGTACCCCAATGTTCATCGCAGCACTGTTTATAATAGCCAGGACATGGAAGCAACCTAGATGTCCATCAGCAGATGAATGGATAAGAAAGCTGTAGTACATATACACAATGGAGTATTACTCAGCCATTAAAAAGAATTCATTTGAATCAGTTCTAATGAGGTGGATGAAACCGGAGCCTATTATACAGAGTGAAGTAAGCCAGAAGGAAAAACACCAATACAGTACACTAACGCATATATATGGAATTTAGAAAGATGATAACAATAACCCTGTGTATGAGACAGCAAAAGAGACACTGAAGTATGGAACAGTCTTATGGACTCTGTGGGAGAGGTAGAGGGTGGGAAGATTTGGGAGAATGGCATTGAAACATGTAAAATATCATGTATGAAACGAGATGCCAGTCCAGGTTCAATGCACGATACTGGATGCTTGGGGCTAGTGCACTGGGACGACCCAGAGGGATGGTATGGGGAGGGAGGAGGGAGGAGGGTTTAGGATGGGGAGCACATGTATACCTGTGATGAATTCATTTTGATATTTGGCAAAACTAATACAATTATGTAAAGTTTAAAAATAAAATAAAATTAAAAAAAAAAAATAAAGGAGATCAGCCCTGGGATTTCTTTGGAGGGAATGATGCTAAATCTGAAACTCCAGTACTTTGGCCACCTCATGCGAAGAGTTGACTCATTGGAAAAGACTCTGATGCTGGGAGGGATTGGGGGCAGGAGGAGAAGGGGACGACAGAGGATGAGATGGCTGGATGGCATCACTGACTCGATGGACGTGAGTCTCAGTGAACTCCTGGAGTTGGTGATGGACAGGGAGGCCTGGCGTGCTGCGATTCATGGGGTCGCAAACAGTTGGATACGACTGAGTGACTGAACTGAACTGAATGAAAAGAAATGACTTTGCAAACTGATAATACCTAAATTATATTTTTTATTTTTTCTTTGAAAATAAATTTTGAATTCATTTAGATATTTAAAACAATTTATCCTCTAACTTTGACTAAATGGCCCAAACCTGATATCCATAAACAGACACTTGATGTCTGTCAGTAAACTGCATAAAGAGCGATAAAGAGGACTCTGTGAGAGTTGGAATATTTTTAAGTGATAACAAGACAAAATTATCATTTCTTTGTGGATAATGTGTACAAAATATACCACTGTGAATATTTTGGAAATATACAGATAAAAAATATTAGCTACCACCTTCTGTTCCTATTCCTTTTATTTAGATTTTTTGCAAAGGAACAGTCCTCAACTTTTTAAAAAAAAAAATTATGAGTTCTTTAAGCATCTGGTTAATGTGAAGATTTCAACAATGCAATTTTTATTTGGGGGGTAAAATTAATTGCATTGCTGTTCTGTTACTTACTGGTCTAACTGTAAAAGAGCAGATGTTTGACTCATTTATGAATTATTTTAATAGTTTTCATTAGGTCTTTATCTGTAGTTTGTCAATGTGAGTCTGCAGATATATTCAGCCATCTGTTCTTTGGACCTGTGCTTCATGTGACTTACAGGAGTGTATTAATTTTATTGAATCAGCCATTAATTCAATCACAGGTTTATTTGCCCTGGGGATGTTCCAAAAAAGACAGACGCTGTCAGTAAAAAAAAAAAAAAAAAAAAACTCTCTTGCTAAATACATGTTTTAAAAGTTATTTCTTCTATTTACTTGAAAGTCAAAGATTTTGTAAATTATTTTTAGTTTTTAGCTTTCAAAGTTCATTATTTCAGAGCTTCTATTAGTCATAGTCAGAAACATCTATAGATAGTAGTTTTAAGAATTTGCTTTTTTGGGCAAAAAGAAGTAATATAATTTTGCATCTGTGTTTATTACTTTCACTCTCATTTCTGAAGTGATACACTGTGAAACCTTTATGGGAAACTGGATTTCTGACTAGAAAATTTTAAATGTATTAAATGTGATATTTATCATAAGGCAGTTTTCTCAAGGTCTCAGTTCCATAGATTGGTAAAGGAACCATCATCAGAAACAGCCTCAAGTCTCCTCAGCAATTGGGCTGCTGCCTAGAACTAGGTAAAATTAGTACAGTTCTTCAAAAACTAATTTCCAACAGTGTTTGATAATAAACTTTGGTCAGGCCTTTTTCCTGTGTCACCCAGTTATCTTAACATCTCAGTGTTCTCCAGCTTTCTGAGGTCACTCTTTGCTTTTGCATTCTAATTCGATTCCTTGAGTCCCCAGCCACATGCTATAAATCTCTTAATATTTCAGTGAGTTTCCAAAGGACCCACCTCATCCTGCTTCCTACATTTTTTTTCTTTGCCCCTTTAAGTGATTATTTTGAGTATTTCTAGACAAACCAGCCTAAATACATTTTGCATTCTTCATTTCCCCAAAGCTTCACTAACACAAAGTTATTTTTAGTGGACTATTACTGAAGGTTGGTTTGGGAGTAACAAAAGAGGGAGAGGATTACACACAATAATATAAAATGGAATATTAAATCTAATTGCCCTAAAATGCCATCAGACATTCCTGGCTGTGGAGATCTCTGCTTTTAGGCTCTCACTTTGATTTTCTTTTCTTGAACTTCTTTATATTGTTCTTTCCAGAAATCTCTCTTCCAAGCTCTACAATCACATTTTTTATACCTAGCTGTCTCCTTTACTTCACCCATCCTGAGTTCATTACATATTTTTATATTGTCCTAAATTATGAAGTTTCTCAGCTAAACAAATGACTATTTATTTTAGGTCCTCACCCATCAGCATTAATGAGGAAATAGCAGAAGCTTTGATATTCTTTTCTTTCATTTATCAAATTCTTAAGCTATGATCCCTCATTCCAGTCTCTATAAATGACAGATTTCTTTTCTTTCCACCCAGAGGAAGTCCCTGCAGTTTTACTACAATGTACTTTCAGTAAGTTGCACAGGTTTTCTGCTGCTGCTGCTGCTAAGTCGCTTCAGTCGTGTCCGACTAGGTTTTAGCATTGGGCAAATAAGCTGTGTGGCTTTGAGAAATTTATTTTATTTCTCTGAACCTCTGTTTCCCTCTCAGCACAACTCAGCACAACAAGCAAAGTGTATAACTTTCAAGATTATTGAGTAACTAAAATTATTGAATGTAATGTAAAATTCAGCAATGTGGCTACCCCTCCTTAGCAGAAGTGTCATTTTAATAATTAGAAATACTATTTTCCCCCTAGACATTACATTACTAATTTCTCAAATACTCAGAGTGTCCTCATTCACAGTACAAGAAATCCCTGATCCAGCCCAATCCATAGTCTGAAAAGTCACCTGTGTCAGCTGCTTCCTGCTTCCTTGACTTCTTGGAGCCAGTTGTGGTCTGTGCATGAAAATTCCTCTCCAATTTGGAGATTTTAAATTCTTCTGGAAGAATTTGACCTTTTGAATTTCTCTTTTCTACAAATAACCTCCATTTCCTTCCTCTTTCTTTTCTCTTTATTACAGTTGAAATCCTATTTATATCTCATTGGCTTGGTGATTTTTAATTACTGTCAGATGTAAACTTTGGATTAATTAATCCTACCAGATGGCCTCTTAAGATTCTTAAGTAATATATTTAAGGCTTTACTCCTGCTCATAATACAATCCTAGTAATAATATTTAGTGCTGGGTCTCCGTTGTCCCCCGTCCCCTGACTCAGGTTTAAGGATTGAATGGCTATAATTATTTCCATTTGCTTCTGAGTAAGACCGGGTTAGCACACTCTGCCTTACTTTATTTTATACTCACATGGTATAGTTTTGCCAATTCTATACTAATTGTTCCCAATTTCCCATATTTAAAAATTAAGTGTAATTTAAGGGTTCATATAAGCATATTTTTTTTTTTTAAAAAATGGAAGCATATGATTAATATATCCTAGAAAGTTTCCTTGGATTATTATTTTATCAAATAAGTTGGTAAGCATAACCAGTTTTTAAGAGGTAACCATTTAAACTTAGTCACAAATCCAGAAATGTCTGAGTAACTTAGAAATTATGTTAAGAACAGGCAGCTGCACCTGGCCATTCCCGCAGGGGAGAATTGCCCTCTGGGTACAGGGGCACCATCCTATGTCTGTGCCATGGGTTCAAGATGAACATATTAGGACCCCATTGGTGTCAATCAGGAGACCGAGTTGTGCATGAGTGAATGGACATTCTTTTCTCTTTACTACAGTTGAAATGTTTCCAACTCTTTGCTACCCCATGGACTGTATGTAGCCTGTCAGGCTCCTCTGTCCATGAGATTTTCCAGGTAAGAATAATGGAGTGGGTTGCCAATTTCCTCCCCTCCAGGAGACCTTCCCAACCCAGGGATGGACCCTGTGTTTTTTGCATCATGCTTTGGCTGCAGATTCTTTACCACCTCACCAGCTGGAAAGCCCAGTTGTACATACTGCTTTCCAACTCTGTGTTCAATGATATCACATATTCCTAGCTTGAAATCGGCCATAATGGTAGTTTGAAATTGGCAAGAGCTACAGATCAGGTTTGTTTGGTTTTAATATCCCAGGTAGCTAGCTGTTGTATCTTTAATCAGCATACCACTGGCCTAAAGAGGTTAGCATGTGAGATTTCTAAGGTTCATTTCATCTCTGCTTTTAGATTGTGTCTGCAGTAACTTTTCTGGTTCCTGCTGATGACAACTGAGAAACTCCAAAAAGGTATATAAATGAGAAATCTCCAAACTTGTCTAATGCATTTTCAGAAAGGTGGTAAACCAAATAGCATACCTCTGCATATCCTAATATCCCCTGGTTATTAAAATGCTCATGGTTATAATTTGGTTGGGAAGGAAGTTATCACATACATATGATAGATAAAATTAGTTAAATTTGGTGAAATGTGTCAACATTAGCACAGATCAGAAAGATGAAAAGGTCACTGTAAAAAAAGATTCCTCATTTTCTATGCTTTGACTATTAGCAGTGAGAAAAATCCATGTGATTCTTTGTGGTTATAAACTTAATTCCAAGAAACCCTTGAGCTCTTGACTCTGGCTTCCAAATGGTAGCAGTGATTCATAGTTCTGAATCTACCTGCAGTGAGAATGGCTACCTTTCATAGTGAATTGTGCTTAACAGGACCCAGCAGAGACCTGTGGACACCAGAGACACATGGATTAGTTGAGACCTCTTCAAATGAATACTATTCTAATATTTACCCAGCATCTTTTCGGATGGAGAAAATGTGGACAAAAGGGGCATTGAGAACAATTCCAGTGTTCATGCTCCATGTTCAAAACAAAAGGCTTGTTCTTTACCAATTTAACCAGATCTGCCCCTCAGAGGATTAAGTTATTTGGAAGGTGAGTTAGTGACTGTTTTTACTTGGGTGTGCTTCAAGGAGTCTCACATTCTTGACCCAAAGTGTTTTATCAAAACAAATAAATAAATAAATGCTTCCCATCTACTCAATACAGTCTTCCTAAAATGAATCACATTTCCCCCTTTTCCATCACTTTTATTTTCAGAGATATTTTATTATTTTTGCATAATTTTTAAAGGAACAAGTTTTAGAAAGAGATTTTCTAGATTTTCATCTCAGCTCTATTGTTTACTTGCCTGATGACTTTTGAAAACTGTTGAGAATTTATTGAGCCTCAGTTTCCATGTGTACAAACTGGGGAGCATAAAAACTTACAACATAAGCTTTAGGCAGATCTAATATATGATTATTAAATAATTGAACTTGTACAATGCTTAGCATATAGTAGGCATATACTTCAAAATGTGACAGTTACAGATTGGTATCTATGTCACCTGTCCAGCTGATCTGTTTCATCTGGTTCTGATTATCACTATTTTTCTGTGCCCCAGCTCTGCCTTATCCTCATTGCTGCAGTGACCTCTGTGCTATCTCTAGGGAAACCAAGCTATGTCAGTTCAGTTCAGTTCAGTCGCTCAGTCATGTCTGACTCTTTGAGACCCCATGGACTGCAGCATGCCAGGCTTCCCTGCCCATCACCAATTCCGGAGTTTACTCAAACTCATGTCTATTACATTGGTGATGCCATCCAACCATCTCATCCTGTCAATCTTTACACTTTCAGTCTTTCCCAGCATCAAGGTCTGTTTGAATGAATCAGTTCTTTGCATCAGATGGCCAAAGTATTGGAGTTTCAGCTTCAGCACCAAGCTATATATACACTGCAAAAGAATCCCCCAACCCCCAAATCATTTTCTTCTATCACTTCTCTTCTCAATGGTTTTCTATTTATTCAAGAATTGTTTTTAAGAACCTTTGATATTCACAGATAATCTCCTTTCTTACAAGTCTTCCATTCTAGACAGACTTGTGCAGTAACTGATTCTGTAACTTTTTTCATTTCCTAGTCACTCACTATTGCTCCCTCCTAATTATTTATCTAATCCTTATTATCCTTAAGAGTCTAACTCAAGTCTTATTTCTTTGAGAATTTTTCTTGAAGATAATTTTTATTTATTTTGCTTCAAGGCTGATAAACCTTTGTCTACATAGACGATTTAGCACCTCCATTGATTCTCTTATATTAGTACAATCTCCGGAAAATTACTCCTATTAAACTAAATTCTTTGAAAGACAGATCTTATCTTTATTTTCTGAGCTCTCCTATTACTACAATGTCCTGTAGTATCATTTTAATTATCAGGAATGGTACCTAATGTAAAAATTGGACGTGCTTATTTTTTATTGAACACTTTATCCTGAAATCCCCAAACATACATACAAAATTAAAGGGTAATGCATGAACACCCCTATTTCTACCACCAAGTCTCTACAATTGTTGGACGTTCTCACTTTTTATAACTAATGATCAAATTTTCCTTTTTTGCCATGACTAGTTTTTGAAAGGTTTTAAATTGAAATATCCCATTTAGGGACATTATCCTTTATTAGAAAATGGTTAATTTTGCTTCATAAATATGGTTCTAAATAGGAAAAGGAGTATGTCAAGGCTGTATATTGTCACCCTGCTTATTTAACTTATATGCAGAGTACATCAAGAAAAACGCTGGGCTGGAAGAAGCACAAGCTGGAATCAAGATTGCCAGGAGAAATATCAATAACCTCAGATATGCAGATGACATCACCCTTATGGCAGAAAGCAAAGAACTAAAGAGCCTCTTGATGAAAGTGAAAGAGGAGAGTGAAAAAGTTTGGCTTAAAATTCCACATTCAGAAAGCTAAATTCATGGCATCTGGTCCCATCACTTCATGGGAAATAGATGGGGAAACAGTGGAAACAGTGTCAGGCTTTATTGTTTTGGGCTCCAAAATCACTGCAGATGCTGATTTCAGCCATGTCTTTTAGACACTCACTCCTTAGAATAAAATATGACCAACCTAGAGAGCATATTAAAAAGCAGAGGCATTACTTTGCCAACAAAGGTCTGTCTAGTCAAGGCTATGGTTTTTCTAGTGGTCTTGTATGGATGTGAGAGTTGGACTATAAAGAGAGTTGAGCGCTGAAGAATTGATGCTTTTGAACTGTGGTGTTGGAGAAGACTCTTGAGAGTCCCTTGGATGGTAAGGAGATCCAACCAGTCCATCTTAAATGAAATCAGTCCCGTATATTCATTGGAAGGACTGATGCTGAAGCTCAAACTTCAATATTTTGGCTACCTGATGTGAAGAACTGATTCATTTGTAAAGACCCTGATGCTGGGAAAGATTGAAGCAGGAGATGAAGAGGACGACACGGGATGAGATGGTTGAATGGCATCACCAACTCAATGGATATGAGTTTGAGTAAACTCCAAAAGTTGGTGATGGACAGGGAGGCCTTAGTGTGCTGCAGTCCATGGAGTCACGTAGAACTGGACACGACTGAGCGACTGAACTAGACTGGATTCATATAGAATTCAGCATTCTGTTTTACATTAGTATAATTGAACACCTAAATTAAATAAACTTGCATGTTGAATGAGGGAATTTTTCAAGTGGCAAAAGCTGAAGTCTCTATTTTCAGGTATTACTATAGACTTTCTATAGGTGAATTCAACTAGAGATTTTTGATGTTTTTTGTAACAACACAAAGAACAATTTCTTTCTGAGGCAAGTAAATGTTAAAAGTTCGATTAAAAAAAAAAATATATATATATATATTTATATTTTCTTTCTACACATATCCAAGTCATCCATCATGTTTATGGTTGCATTCTCCTATAAATACTATGTTATTATTTGAATAGCAGTATAAATGAAATACCTCTTGATAGTCAATACTTTTTAGAAACATCAGTGAAAATTATGACTTGTAGAAAATTTTTAGGATTACTAAAGAACTTTAAATGTGTTTATTTCTACCTTATGCTTTCATGCTTAATAGAACACTCTACTATTAATTTATATCAAATGATCCATATTTATTTTAGTGGATATTTTAAAATACTATAATAGTCAATTTGCATTGCTTGTATTTGTAAAAAGTTGTTTGTATGGTTTCATAGTTTTTAAAAATCATTGCTTTGTGAATATATCTTTTAGAGACCATTTCATGATATTCACATTTTCATCCCTTTTACTTTCTCCGAGTAGGCATTAGCAGAAAGGAAATTTTATTTTAAAATAAATCAAACAGTCCCTTTAGATATTGACTCTTCAGAAAGAATACAAGACCTGTGCAAATGAAGAATGACTTTCAGAAAAATGTACACAAGTCCAGTAAGCCAGTAACAACTTAGGGCTAACACAAGTTACACCTGCACTTTTATATGGACACATGTCTATTGAGCACCTAAAATGTGACTAGTCTGAAATATGTGGCAAGTATAAGATAGACAGAGGATTTCAAAACTTAGTATGGAGTAAATAATTTATAATATCACGTTAATAAATTTTACATTGATTACATGTTGAAATGATAATCTTTTGAATATGTTGAATTAAATATTTTTTTCTTAAAATTAATTCACTTGGTTTTTAGTATATGTACTAGAAAGTCTAAAATTCCATATGTGGCTTGCACTTTATTTCTATTGAACAGTGCTAAGTTAGTTCATCACCTGCTGGTGCCTTACACGTGTTTTACTCACTGATGCATCAGATGAGTAGTGTCATTATTCACTAACCGATGAACTTTCAAAGACCTTTCCATTTTCTTGTTGACTGTAAGGGGATGTCCAGATGATGAATTATTCATCTGTAGCACTGAAGAAGCATTTAGTAGATCCCAAGAGGAGTGTTGAGCCAAGGGCAGTTTTAGACCGACAGGCTTCTGACATGTTTCAATCTAAGCATGTATCACTCAATTCCTCCTATCACTTAACTCTATTTATTCTTAGAAACAGCCACTTTCCCACACTCATGGGAAGAGCTGTGTTGACTAGATTATACTAAAAATGTTCATTGCTTTTATTCCAATTCATTTTCCCCACATATATTAATATATATCTGACACATGACATTGTGTACATTTAAGGTGTCCAATATGATGATTCGATATATGTATAAACTGTGAGGTAATTATCACAATAAGATTAATTAGGACATCCATTACCTCATATAGTCACAGTTTTTGTATATGTGTGAGTATGTGTGTGATGAGAAGTTTCAAGATCTACTCTCCTAGAATCTTTCAAATATACAATACAGTCTCCTTAACTATAGCCACCGTGATGTACATTACATAGTCAAAACGTATTTATCTTAGAACCTGAAGTTTATACCCTTTGACCACCTTCACCCTCCCCAACCCACTGTTGGTAATCACCAATGTGCTTTCGATTTCTCTAAGTTTAGGTTTTTGTTGTTTAAATTTAATGTATGAGACCATATTGTAACTGCTTTTCTCTTTCTGACTTATTTCTACAGCATAAGGCTTGATAGCCTTATAGATTCATCTATGCTGTTACAAATAGGCAGCTTTTCCTTCCTTTTTATGGCTGAATAATACTCCTTGTGTGGGACAAAGATATTTTCTTTATCCATTCATCCATCAATGGAAACTTAGGTTGTTTCAATGTCTTGGCTATTGTTAATGATGCTACAATAAACATAGGGGTGCTGATATTTCCACACGATCATGATTTTATTTCATTTAGATATATACCTAGAAGTGTAATTGCTGGATCATACGGTGGCTCTATTTTAAATTTTTGAGGAAACTTCATCTTGCTTTCCATATTAGCTGTACAAATTTACCTTCCTACCAAGGTAAATTCTATTCTTTGCATCTTCAATAACATTTGTTATCTCTTGTTTTTTAATAAACATTGTGGGCTTGACTTACATTTCCCTGATGATTAGTGATGTTGAACACTGTTTCATGTACCTGTTGGCCTTTGGAGAAATGTCTACTCCTATCCTTTGCCCCTTTCCTTATATCATGTACAAAAATTAACTCAAAATGTATTGCACACTGAAATGTAAGACCTGAAACTATAAAACTCCCCGAGGAAAATGCAGGGGAAATGATACTTTACATTGGTCTGAGCTGTATATTACCAAGATGTATTTTTGGCTATGACATCAAAAACACAAGCAACAAATGAAAAAATGAGCAAATGGTACCACATCAACTAAAAAGCTTCTGCACAGCAAAATAAACAGTCAACAAAATAGAAAAAACAACCTATGGAATGGGAGAAAATAGTTACAAACCAAATGTCTGATAAGGGGTTAATATCCAAAGTATATGAGGAACTCATGCAACTCAGTAGCCAAAACAATTCAATCTGATTCATTTTTAACAAAGTATTCTCAATGTTAATGGGTTTTGTTTATAATTATTACTTTTTAGTGCTGTTATCCTTCCAGCCAATGTAATACTCTGCCCAAGCAGACTAAAATATTTTTCACCAAAGGAAAAAAAAAGAATAGCTAATGAGACTGATATTTGTAGAAATGAGTCTGACAACAAAATGATAGGTAATTATCCAGGCCAGTTTGGTGGGAGAAATTTATTAAAATGCTAACAAGATTAACAAGAGATGTGTGGAAAGTCTGGGTGCTCTCTGTCAGGGAAAGATGCTGATGTGTTCTGACCATAACTGCCAGGAATAACTCATTTGGCTATTTCAGTCTTCATTAGGATGCTGGTAAGATAAGTTTAAAAAATTGATGCAAACTATGCCTTTAATGGCACCATTCTGATGTAGTTTCTCTAGCTCAAAATTTACTTGTTTAAGGGCAGTCCAACACCAAAATAAGAACTCAATTAAGAAAATATCAATCAGTATGTCTATATACAAACTAAACTATTTATTTTACTTTCTACACCACTTTTTAACAATATATTTATATATTGAATTTGAATACATATATATATTTGAGTATAATTGCATGGATGATAAAATAGTCCTTCAGAATGTATTTCATCACCTCGATAAATAGGCTCTTATTAAGACCATCTATATGCTGATCACTAGGCTGGTCTCTGTGGAAAACATAAGAATCATTCTTCACCTTACAGACCTCATACTCTAGCTTTGACTTTTCTTCTGTGTCAGTGAGAATGCTGTATAGAAGTAGATAATAAATGAATTCTTACTTATGTAAAGGTGCAGCCATCTCTCTCTGATTTGTGACATAAATAATAGAGGTAACTGGGAAAACAGAAATCCATAGAGAATTCTCAGTCTCCAAGCCACTCACTTCTTTATCTTTTCCATGTCCTGTTTTTTCCTAAAAGACTTTTTAAAATTTGTAAAAATAAACTGATTTACGTTACACTTCATTAGACTGTAATGAAGTCTATTCCACTAGTGTGGAATAAGTTTTATTTATTATTTTGTCCCTGGCATTCAATACAGATCTTAGTTGCATTATGTACATCAGAAAAACTGCCTCTAATTGCAGAGGACGTGGGTGGGATAAGGACGTTTGAAAAAAGGCAAGCATAATTTTCCAATTGGCTTGTAGAAAAACCCTCCTATATTTTTATTTACCCTTTTGTGTTTCTTTGAGCCTCTCATAGAATACTGTATATATAACAAATGTAAATGAAATACGGCCCTGCTTTTTAAGTGATAAAATAATCAAAGTTGATTATATTAATATAATATTGATGGTTTATGGCTCTGGTGTATTGGTGAAGATGTTCTAGTTTTCTTCTTTATTTCTTTAAGAATCTTACAGGGGCTATTTCATTTAGGGATACACATTTATATGTGTGTGTATTGTATGATATATATATATAATACAATAAATGTATTCAGGGATGTATAATGTATATGAGAAAGCTTCTATATATTATATATATGGGAATAAATAATATACAGAAAAGATACTACCTTATTTTTTCTGAATAAATCTATGTTATTAAATTGCCTGAGCAAGTCAACATCCCTTTTTCCTCCTAAACAGTTCTTCCAAACTGTACTGAAATTTGCCCTGAGGATAAGCTACAACTTAAAGTGTTTTGTAACCTTGACAGCTATGGCCATTATTTCTTTTCCAGCCATATCTTTTGTCTGTATATCTCATCTCCATACCAGCCCTTTTGTAAGTACCATGTTCCCCTAGTTTGGAGTCTTTGCAGACGTTGTTTCAGGGCTAACTCCTATGCATCTTCTGTCCAAGAGTTGTGATCACTTTACTTGAGAACCCTGCCCTGATATCCTGATTTTTAATAGGTGCCCATGTTATGCTTCTCATACCTACCCTTACCATAGTACCTACCATATTGTCATTCCTTTGCCATTCACAATAGCCCTTTCTCTTTGATTGTAGGGACCACATATCCCACTGTATAATCAGAGTTGGCAAGTAGGCTCTTTAGCACTAATTAATTGAGAAGTATATGAATGACAATAAATGAGAAAAAAAACCCATTTTAATGGGTGAAAAAGAATGAAGCCAAAATGATTTAAATTCCTTGTTAACACTGTAGAAATTGACTAGATTATTGAAAATTTCTCCTTTCATTCTGTATGTCTCTAGAGTAGTATTATATTCTATTTCTTGGCAGAAATTCCCACATGTTAATTTATTTGCATCCTAAACCATAACTTTTATTACAGAAAGTCACTTTGAGTTGTAGATCTTTCCCTTGTTTATGAAAGTACTATATTTTTTCCTTTGGGGAAAGACTTTCCTTTGTCTCAGCTACCAAATATATATATATTATATATTGTCTTCCATGCAGCATTAGGCTCATCACTCTAGTTTAAAGAAGTTTCCACTTATGGTTATAGCACCAGATGTTAAAATTGCTTCATTGTCTAACCATCCAAAACAAAAGCAGATTTTGTGGACCTCAGCCTTTGAAAGTTTTTCTCTTTGGGGGAAAAAAGATTATATCACAAGTCAGCTCACAAATCATCTAATGTATGGAATAATTGAAAACTGAGCTGTAGTTATTTATGTTCTTATACTATTAAAATATAAAATGATATAAATGCATGGTTTTATATATATATAGGTGTAATTTATTTATGTTATTACTTTTAAATGTTTCAGGTATCTGAGATGGTATAAGTCTGAAGTCATGCAATATAGAGATTGTCCTTTAGAGAAATATATCAAAGGAAACATCCTGCTGCTAGTTACCTTGGAGGGCTGATTCCATGCAGGTGGTCTGTAGAGAAAATAAAAATGCATCTTCAATTAAGATCACAAGCTAATGATGCCGTTTCCAAATGCTATCTGCACTAAGTTGAATAATGTCCTTTCAAAATTTCTGTCCACCTGAAACCTCAGAAGCTGACCTTATTTGGAATAAGGTTTTTAGACATGTAACCAAGTAAATGAGGTCACAGTGAATTAGGGAAAGCCCTAATCCAATGACTGATGTCTTTATAAGAAGAGAGAAATATGAGCACAGAGATGCACAGAGGGGCAGGGAAGAAGGATATGTGAAGATAGAGGTAGAGTTGAGGTGATACAACTGTAGGCCAAGGAACACCAAGATTAAAGGGCAGGAGCTAGGAAACAGGCAAGAAAAGATCCTTTCCTTGATCTTTTAGAGACAGGGTGACACTTTTGACATTTTGACTTCAGACTTGTAGCTTCCAGAGTTGTGAGAAAAATACATTTCTGTTATTTTGTCATACAGTCTTATTTAAAGTCATTGTACTTTGTTACAGCAGCCTTAAGGAATAAATACACCACCCTAAAACAATATTTCAAATGTAGAACTGCTTCCTGAAGGTTCCTTAACAAGCAGAAGACAGACTGAAGTGGAGCTAAGTGAGGATTGCCTGAGAACTAGTGCCCTAAAATATCACTGAGAAAGATGAAGTTCTGTCTGCAACAGGCGAAATCAAATTAAGGACAAGTAACTCCTGGTACTCTGTATAGCAGTAGTTCTCAAACCTAGAGAATGAGAAGGAATAGAATATAAAATTGGAGGCAGGGATAAACAACAGGGATTGCAGCATGTTTTAAATTGTGTGAAAGGTGTTTTTCGGATCATACTCTTGGATATCCAAAGAGTTGAATATGAGAGAGTAGCACTCATTCTCAGTATTCTTTCTAGAAAATTTAAATGAAAAATTAAGGTCAGGATTTAGCGTATTATCACTGGATTATTATATTGTTATGTTTATGTTTGTGAGGTTTTGGTTTCTTTGTGCTTCCTACTGAACCTTTTTTTTTTTTTTTTAATATTTCAACCTTGTCTTGAATGAACAAGGATAACAACTTATTTTACACATATTGGAGGATCCTCCAACTTTCATTTAGCCAGTAACCAGGTAAGAGATTCAGTTAAGTTCAGTTCAGTCACTCAGTTGTGTCCAACTCTTTGTGACCCCATGAATTGCAGCACGCCAGGCCTCCCTGTCCATCACCAACTCCCAGAGTTCACTCAAACTCACGTCCATCGAGTTGGTATGCCAACCAGCCATCTCATCCTCTGTCATCCCCTTCTCCTCCTGCCCCCAATCCCTCCCAGCATCAGAGTCTTATCAATGAGTCAACTCTTTGCATGAGCTGGCCAAAGTACTGGAGTTTCAGCTTTAGCATCTTTCCTTCAAACGAACACCCAGGGCTGATGTCCTTTAGAATGGACTGGTTGGATCTCCTTGCAGTCCAAGGGACGCTCAAGAGTCTTCTCCAACACCACAGTTCAAAACCATCAATTCTTTGGCGCTCAGCCTTCTTCAGAGTCCAACTCTCAAATCCATACATGACTACTGGAAAACCCATAGCCTTGACTAGATGGACCTTTGTTGACAAAGTAATGTCTCTGCTTTTCAATATGTTATCTATGTCGGTCATAACTTTCCTTCCTAGGAGTAAGCATCTTTTAATTTCATGGCTGCAATCATCATCTGCAGTGATTTTGGAGCCCCCAAAAATAAAGTCTGACACTGTTTCCACTGTTTCCCAATCTATTTCCCATGAAGTGATGGGACCAGATGCCATGATTTTAGTTTTCTGAATGTTGAGCTTTAAGCCAACCTTTTCACTCTCCTTTTTCACTTTCATCAAGAGGTTTTTAGTTCCTCTTCAACTTTCTGCCATAAAGGTGGAGTCATCTGCATATCTGAGGTTATTGATACTTCTTCCGGCAATCTTAATTCCAGCTTGTGCTTCTTCCAGCCCAGCGTTTTTCATGATGTACTCTGCATAGAAGTTAAATAACCAAGGGGATAATATACAGCCTTGACATACTCCCTCCTTTTCCTATTTGCATTTTCTTGGCAGAACTCTATTAGTCTTTGCCCTGCATGAGTACGTCAAGGCTGTATATTATCACCCTGCTTATTTAACTTATATGCAGAGTACTTGCCCTGCTTCATTCTGTATTTTAAGGCCAAATTTGCCTGTTACTCCAGGTGTTTCTTGACTTCCTACTATTGCATTCCAGTCCACTGTATAATGAAAAGGACATCTTTTTTGGGAGTTAGTTCTAAAAGGTCTTGTAGGTCTTCATAGAACTGTTCAACTTCAGCTTCTTCAGCGTTACTGGTTGGGGCATAGACTTGGATTACTGTGATATTGAATGGTTTGCCTTGGAAACGAACAGAGATCATTCATTCTGTCGTTTTTGAGATTGCATCCAAGTACTGAATTTCAGACTCTTTTGTTGATTATGATGGCTACTCCATTTCTTCTAGGGGATTCCTGCCTGCAGTAGTAGATATAATGGTCATCTGAGTTAAATTCACCCATTCCAGTCCATTTGAATTCGCTGATTCCTAGAATGTCAACGTTCACTCTTGCCGTCTCCTGTTTGACTACTTCCAATTTGCCTTGATTCATGGACCTGACATTCCAGGTTCCTATGCAATATTGCTCTTTATAGCATCGGACCTTGCTTCTATCACCAGTCACATCCACAGCTGGGTATTCTTTTTGCTTTGGCTCCATCCCTTCATTCTTTCTGAAGGGATTAAACGTAGCTATTTCAAGAGATTAAAGGTAGCTATTTCAACTCAAGAGACTGAAAGGACGGCACAGTTGCAGTAGATACCAAGCAGGTACAAGACAGTCAAATTTGATGTGTTTAATAAATTTAGGCCTGAGGGTTTTCCCTCACACTTTTCATATAGCCAGATGTCAAATGCTTTTGATAGCTTTGATAGCTGGGTGATTTCCCTTGGCTGCTGGATAGTGAAAGAGCTACTACACCTGATGATGACAAGGGTTTCTTTCCTTCTTGCTCAGGTACAAGTGAAGGTTTAAGGAATGACAGCATGTTCATTCGTTGGGTATATTTTATCTGCCTCATGCGGACAAGTCATTCTGAGTATTTATAACCATTTTTCTGTCTGGTATGAAATGTTCTAATTATTTTAGCCTTGATTGAATATCACTTCAGTTCAGCTCAGTCATTCAGTCGTGTTTGACTCTTTGCGACCCCATGCGCCACAGCACGCCAGGCCTCCCTGTCCATCACCAACTCCTGGATTTACCCAAACACATGTCCATTGAGTCAGTGATGCCATCCAACCATCTCATCTTCTGTCGTTGCCTTCTCGTCCTGCCCTCAATCTTTCCCAGCATCAGGGTCTTTTCAAATGAGTCAGCTCTTTGCATCAGGTGGCCAAAGTATTGGAGTTTCAGCTTCAGCATCAGTCCTTCCAATGAACACTCAGGACTGATTTCCTTTAGGAGGGACTGGTTGGATCTCCTTGCAGTCCAAAGGACTCTCAAGAGTCTTCTCCAACACCACAGTTCAAAAGCATCAATTCTTCAATCTTCCACTTTCTTTATAGTCCATCCATACATGGACTCACACCCATACATGACTACTGGAAAAACCACAGCCTTGACTAGATGGATCTTTGTCAGGAAAGTAATGTTTCTGCTTTTTAATATGCTGTCTAGGTTGGTCATAACTTTCCTCCCAAGGAGTAAGCATCTTTTAATTTCATAGCTGCAATCACAATCTGCAGTGATTTTAGAGCCCCCTCCCCCAAAATAAAGGCAGCTACTGTTTCCCCATCTATTTGCCACAAAGTGGTGGGACCAAATGCTATGACCTTAGCTTTCTGAATGTTGAGTTTTAAGCCAACATTTTCATTCTCCTCTTTCACTTTAATCAAGAGGCTCTTTAGTTCCTTTTCACTTTCTGCCATAAGGGTGGTGTCATCTGCATATCTGAGGTTATTGATATGTCTCCCAGCAGTCTTGATTCCAGCTTGTGCTTCATCCAGCCCAGCGTTTCTCATGATGCACTCTACATATAAATTAAATAAGCAGGGTAACAATATACAGCCTTGAAGTACTTCTTTCCTGATTTGGAACCAATCTGTTGTTCCATGTCTAGTTCTAACTGTTGCTTCCTGACTCACATACTGATTTCTCAAGAGGCAGGTCGGGTGGTGTGGTTTTTCTATCACTTTCAGAATTTTCCACAGTTTATTGTGATCCACAAAGTCAAAGCCTTTGGCATAGTCAATAAAGCAGAAATAGATGTTTTTCTGGAACTCTCTTGCTTTTTCAATGATCCAGCAGATATTGGCAATTTGATCTCTGGTTCCTCTGCCTTTTCTAAAACCAGCTTGAACATTTGGAAGTTCATGGTTCACACATTGCTGAAGCCTGGCTTGGATAATTTTGAGCATTACTTTATTAGAACGTGAGATGAGTGCAATTGTGTCACAGTTTGAGCATTCTTTGAGATTGCCTTTCTTTGGGATTGGAATGAAAACTGACTTTTTCCAATCCTATGGCCACTGCTGAGTTTTCCAAATTTGCTGGCAGACTGAAGGTGGCACTTTCACAGCATCATCTTTTAAGATTTGAAATAGCTTAATTGGAATTCCATCACCTCTACTAGCTTTGTTCCTAGTGGTGTTTCCAAAGGCCCACTTGAAATCACATTCCAGGATGTCTGGGTCTAGGTGAATGATCACACCATCATGATTATCTGGGTCATGAAGATCTTTTTTGTACAGTTCTTCTGTGTATTCCCCCTCTGTGCATCCTGAGTAATCTTCTGTGTTCCCCGGTCCTTCCCCCCTCCCCTCCCCCTTCCCCTTTCCCCCTCCTCTTCTCTCCTTCTCCTCCCTCTTCCTCTTCCTCGCAGACTTCTTATCAGCCTACTTAAGAATTAACTCTGTCAATTACCATGTATAGTATTACACATTTATTAATTCATTTATTCTTCACATAGCTAGCTACTCTATCCTTAGCCACATTCTATAGATTTTGAACTGAGACACAATAGACTGGCTAAGTCACTTAGTCAAAATAGTTTGGCTAATAAATAACAGAGCTAGGGTGTGAACTCAGGCAATGCAGCTCCAGGCTCTGGGTACTTAATCACCCTATCATATTGCTTAATAGTGCAGGAAAGAGTAGGTGTTACCAACTTTTAAATTTTGGCTAATACGACCAGTGAAAACAATGAGTCATTTGGAGGGTATTTTTTTGTTTTTTAATAAGTGAAATTAAGTCTATTTTTTTGTTTTGTTTACCAATCTGTTTTCTTGTACTTTGTCATGTATCAGTATTTGTGTGGTTTTGCATGGAGTTACTCAAGTTTCTTAGTAATTTTTGCAAACTCTTAATTAAAATAAACAACGAAACAACAGTACTACTTTGTCATGTGTTGCATACATTTTCCAGAGAAAAGTTGTATGTCTTTATACATTCAAATTTATTAATTTTTGGTTTCTAGATTCAATTTTCTTCTTGAAAATTTTATTTTATTCAATTGTTTCTATTTTAAGAATTACAAGAGTTCAGAGGAAGGAGAAATTATTTCTGGCTTTCATAATTAGAAAGAAAGGTTGTATTTAAGATACAAATTAAATCTTTGCAACTGAAAGGCTGATAGGAATTTTATAGCCTGAAAATAGCTAAGAAGAGGAAGGCAGGTACTAACTGTCTGGGTAAATAGGAAGAAACTGATCCCTGATTGAATGCTTACAGATAATGTCTTTGTGTGCAGTCACTGGGCTTACCTATCTGAGGCCCTGCTATTGCCCACTTTTATTGATTTCATTTGTCTATAAACCTAGAAGCCAGGAGATGAGAAAATGTACAGTAATAATGTGTAGGAATTAGTCCATGGAGACTAAGAAAGCCTTACAGTCTTTGCCTGTGACCTGGAAGACACTTAGATCTGTTCATGAAATAT
Organism: Bos mutus; assembly: GCF_027580195.1. Taxonomy (NCBI): domain Eukaryota; kingdom Metazoa; phylum Chordata; class Mammalia; order Artiodactyla; family Bovidae; genus Bos; species Bos mutus. Next base: position 28,434,163 of record NC_091623.1, read on the forward strand.
CTGCAATTTTCTTTTTTTTCCCTAAACCAACTTCCCCCTAAATAAGAACCAATAACAGAAGACATCATTCTATATAAAGTTAAGTACAAATGGCAATAGCCTGATAAAGTGACTTTCATAGAGTGTCTGTATTGGTTTATAGATGAAGAGATATCATTTGATTTTTTTTCTCACTCTGACATTTGTTGATTTTAATATCCATTGACAGCTTTCAAGCAAACTGCCTTTTACGTTATGTCTGAATAGGTAAAATAAAAGGTAAAATAAAATGTAAAATAGGTAAAATAAAAGATTAGGAGGCTATTACTTGTTTGATCAATTTGTATGAGCTCAGCTGTTAGAACTTTGAGCATTAATTAAGATAGGGGGAAAATTGGCCTCTCTATCTGGGCCCTCCTACTGTGTTGTTTCACCAATTATATTAGGTTGGTACAAAAGTAATTGCAGTTTTGGATCATGGATTGTAAATCATTAAAACTAGGCTCAAACACATCTTTATTAATCAAAATAGGAACCATTACAATAAACACATTTTTTTTTGCCAACATGAAATAAGTTTATTGCTGTGGCATTAAAATCCATCCTTTGGGATTCAATGAACTCTTGGAAAGCATTTTCTTCATTCTGCTGGTTGTGGAAATGTTTTCCCTGCAAAAAATCAACAAGATACTTGAAGAACTGGTAGTCAGCTGGCAAGAGGTCAGGTAAATATGGCAGATGAAGCAAAATTTTGTAGTCTAATTTATTCAACTTTTGAAGCATTGGTTGTGCCATGTGCAGTCGGACATTGTGGTGGAGAATCAAACCCCTTCTATTGACCAATGCTGGCTTTAGGCATTGTAGTTTTTGGTGCAGCTCATTGATTTGCTGAACATACTTCTCAGATGGTTTCACTGGGATTCAGAAAGCAGACTGGTAGCAGACGACCCAGCCATGACGAGGACCTTTTTTTGGTGCAAGTTTGGCTTTGTGAAGTGCTTTGGAGCTTCTTCCCAGTCCAGTCACTGAGCTAGTCATCACTGGTTGTCATATAAAACCCACCTTTGTGGCATGTCACAGTTGAGGGATCACATTATGATCACACATCCGATCAAAAAATGGTTCATTGTCCGATCAAGAAACAGTTCATTGTTGTTGCATAGAATAAGAGAAGACAACACTTTAAAAAATGCTTTTTTTCTTTTTTCCCCTGTCAGCTCATGAGGCATCTACTTACCAAGAATTTTCACTTTTCCAATTTGCTCCAAATGCCAAATGACCATAAAATGGCCAATGTTTGGTTCTTTGGCAACTTCTGTAGTTGAAAGAGGATCAGCTTCAATGATTTTTTTTTTTTTTTGCTAATGACTTATTATTGCTGTGTACTTTATATTTATTTTAGACTCTAGAAATGATGCTAGACAAAAAGCAAATTTTTTTTTGTTGGTTGTTGTCAGTTGTGTATTGTCAACTTTTGATGGTCAGTCACCTCACATCTCATCTTCAAGGCTCTCATCTCCTTTGCAAAACTTTTTGACCCACCACTGCACTGTAGGTTCATTAGCAGTTCTTCGGCCAAAGGTGGTGTTGATTTTGTGAGTTGTCTCTGCTGTTTTACAGCCCATTTTGAACTTGAATAAGAAAATCACTCCTATTTGCTTTTTGTCTAACACCATTTCTAGAGTCTAAAATAAATATAAACACAAGTAATAAGTCATTAGCAAAAAAAAAGTAAAGCAAGAATGTGGATTAAAATAAAGTATTATTACATAACTACATTTATTAAGAATATACTCCAATATCAAATGGCAAATTTCAACAGTGTACAAACCACAATTAGTTTTGTACCAACCTAATAGTTTATGGAAAAATCAGGTTGAGAAAAGGTTTGGCAGTAATGAAGCATCTGATAGGGAAAATGAGCATGATTCAATTCTGAGAGCATCTTTGTTCTCTGGCCTTTATTCATAAATTCTGTCTTATTTTCTTTGCTTTTTTCCTCTTTTTCTGTTTTCTGATTACTCTTCAATCCCCTTTTGTCTTCCAATTATATAAAATATCAGTCAAAATGATTTTTTTCCTTAAGGTATGGAGGCAGTTGATAATAGTTATTGAAATTATACTTTTGCATTAAGCTTTCTCTGTGAATTGACCCAGGTTTGACTTAGTTTTACTGGACAGTTCCTTATACAAAACATTCATATAAAATTCTCTAACAGGAAAACATAGCATTGAATGAAAATCCTAAAACATAACTGAAAATAGAAAAGATTTCATTGCATCCATGAAAACATGTATTTAATTGGAAAAAGGCAGGTGTGCATAGAGCCAAGCTGCTCTCCAATCCTGTTCCAATTGAACAGCCTTACTGAGGCGTTGACGCTGGCCCTGGGGAGTTCTTACTCTGAGAGCAGAGCCAGTTACAAATGTGTTTTCGGTCAAACACAATTACTGGAGAATGCAAACATAATGTTTGCCATCCAAGACCTTTGCAACATGAAACTCCAGATTAGCTTGCGCTGAAGGCCTTTCTAGTGAAGATCAGTCTGAAAAGATTTTGTGGGAAATATCATGTAGTGAACCAGATAGAGGAATCTGACTCTGGATCTAGTTGGCAGCTGCTCTTTTACACAAGCAGCAGCTACAACTATTACAAGTTTTCCTCATTAATATGACAGAGGTGAGCCAAGATAAGGAGGAGGGTATTATTTCTATCTTTAATGTAATATCAGTGCCATGTTTAATATTTTGGGAGAGGATTAGGCTCAATTTCCAAGGAGGAATTTATACAATAATGAACTTAATCTGTGTTTAATAAGATTTCTGTTCTTCTGTGTTCACTCTAATGTGGAAGTAATTGCAGTCTGCCTACACAGAGGTCTCCACTGGCTCACATCGCAGTAAGGCACATATCTCCAGAGCTCCAGCTGGCGTCACACTGTGGAACACATCATTGGTGGTTACACGTGGCTGACCCCCTTTGCAGACTGGGTTAAAACTGACAGAGCATTTCTTCCCCATCTGATAATGCCTGATACAACTGGGTTTCATTTTATTAATAGTCTACTAATCTCCACGGAATCCAACTTTCTGAAACACTTTGTGATTTGTATCCTACTTTCCTTCCTTGGTGGCTCAGCTGGTGAAGAATCCACCTGCCATGTGGGAGACCTGGGCTCAACCCCTGGGTTGGGAAGATCTCCTGGTGGCTACCCACTCTAGTATTCTGACCTGGAGAATCCCATGGACTGCGTAGTCCATGGGGTAGCAAAGAGTCGGACACAACTGAGTGACTCTCACTTTGTATCCTACTTCATAATGCTTATATAGTATGCACAGATTAATTTCCATATTAATAGCAAAATTAGGATGCTTGCCTTTGGAATACATATATATGTATACACACACATAAAAACATATTCATACATCAGTTCAGTTCAGAAACTCAGTCGTGTCCAACTCTTTGTGACCCCATGAATCGCAGCACACCAGGACTCCCTGTCCATCACCAACTCCCGGAGTTCATTCAGACTCACGTCCATTGAGTGGGTGATGCCATCCAGCCATCTTATCCTCTGACGTCCCCTTCTCCTCCTGCCCACAATCCCTCCCAGCATCAGAGTCTTTTCCAATGAGTCAAGTCTTTGCATCACGTGGCCAAACTATTGGAGTTTCAGCTTTAGCATCAGTCCTTCTGATGAACATCCAGGACTGATCTCCTTTAGGATGGACTGGTTGGATCTCCTTGCAGTCCAAGGGACCTTCAAGAGTCTTCTCCAACACCACAGTTCAAAAGCATCAATTCTTTGGCACTCAACTTTCTTCACAGTCCAACTCTCACATCCATACATGACCACTGGAAAAACCATAGCCCTGACTAGACGGACCTTTGTTGGCAAAGTAATGTCTCTGCTTTTCAATATGCTATCTAGGTTGGTCATAACTTTCCTTCCAAGGAGTAAGCATCTTTAAATTTCATGGCTGCAGTCACCATCTGCAATGATTTTGGAGCCCAGAAAAATAAAGTCAGCCACTGTTTCCCCATCTATTTGCCATGAAGTGATGGGACCGGATGCCATGATCTTTGTTTTCTGAATGTTGAGCTTTAAGCCAACTTTTTCACTCTCCACTTTCACTTTCATTAAGAGGCTTTTGAGTTCCTCTTCACTTTCTGCCATAAGGGTGGTGTCATCTCCTTATCTGAGGTTATTGACATTTCTCCCGGCAATCTTGATTTCAGCTTGTGCTTCTTCCAGCCCAGTGTTTCTCATGATGTACTCTGCATATACGTTATGCATATAGAAAAGGAGCCTGAATGTTGTCGCTTCAGTTGTGTCTGACTCTTTGCAATGCTATGGACTGTAGCCCACCAGCATCCTTTCTCTATGGGATTCTCCAGGCAAGAATCCTTGATTGCCCTGCCCTCCTTCAGAGGATCTTCCCAACCCAGGGATCTAACCCGCGTCTCTTACATCTCCTGCATTGGCGGGCAGGTTCTTCACCACTAGCGCCGCCTATAGAAAAGTACTGTGGTACAAAAGTAAAGTGGGTAGATACTAATGTTGGATTTGGGAGACTTTTTAAAATACAGAAATAACTAAAATACGGAAATTACTAAATTACTGAAATCATTAATAATTTATAAATTCCATTAAAAGTGATATCGCAGAGTGCGTTCACTGTGCTGCGTGTCAGAAAATCTGAGATCATGCCCTAATCAAATATTGGTTCTGTGACATAGAGGAGGTTACTTAAGATCTCTGAGCCTTGTTTCCACTGTGTAGAATAAGAGAGTTGAACTAACTAATCTCCAAGCTGTCCTCTATGGCCAAGGGGCAGTGAAATTCTCCTATACAAGTCCCCAAGTTGATGGAAGAACTGTAATGCTTCTAGAGGAACATTATACTACTGTAAGTAATGTTTAACACTGCAGAACTAAAGAGCAAAACTGGGTACAATAAAAATTCATGATTATTTAGAGTTCATAATTGGTCAGCATTTTGAATTTAGCAAAGGCTTTCTTTCTCTCTGATCCAAAATTTTATATTCTTTTGGATATACAGCATAACATCCTTGTCCCTAAATACATTTCCATAAAGTCTCAATAGCTTATTTAAGACTGCTTCAGTTACTTATTTCTGCACAAAGACAACTACCCCAAATTTAGCATCTTAAGCAGCAATCGTTTCATTTTTCTTACAAGTCTGAGGATCTAAGTATAAGAGTGGCTCACTTCTGCCTCACGAGCTTAGGGGTCTCACTTGGGAGAGCTCAAACACCTGAGCACACTGGCTGGGCTTCCTTACTTGGGACCGTGTTTGTAGAATCTTAGTTCTTGCAGTTGGCTGAGGCCTGTCACTCCCGTGGCCTTAATTAATAGCTGTACTAAAGGCGAGAGGGCTTTTCTCACATATCTGGTGAGTCAATGCTTCTCCATGTGTCCATTCTCTTTCTGTGGATAGATGGAGAGGGCTTCTTACAACTTGGCAGTCTCAGGGTAGTTAGATTTCTTACATGTTGACTGCCTTCCAAGAGGAGGAAACAGAAGCCACCAGTTTTGTTAGATATTAGGCTGGAACTAACATAATATTCAGTTCAGTTCAGTTGCTCAGTTGTGTCTGACTCTGCGACCCCATGGATTTAGCACACCAGGCCTCTCTGTCCATCACCAACTCCTGGAGCTTGCTCAAACTCATCTCTGTTGAGTTGGTAATGCCATCTAACCATCTCATCCTCTGTTGTCCCCTTCTTTTCCTGCCTTCAATCTTTCCCATCATCAGGGTCTTTTCCAATGAGTCAGTTCTTCACATCAGGTGGCCAAAGTACTGGGACGACCCAGAGGGATGGTACGGGGAGGGAAGAGAGAGGAGAGTTCAGGATGGGGAACACGTGTATACCTGTGGCAGATTCATGTTGATATACGGCAAAACCAATACAATATTGTAAAGTTAAATAATAAAATAAAAGTAAAAAAATAAATAGATATATCAGAAAAAAACATCATCACAAAACTTCACCACAAGTCACCAAAATGACCATGTCAGAATTGAAAAATTAAACATAATATACAGTTTTAGTCTGCTAATATATATCCCCAAAGTAAGCAGAGAAGAAAACATACATTTTATCATAAAAAAATAAATAAATACAAGTCAACATAATGTTGCTTCCATCATATTCTATTAGTGTGGCCACATTCAGTCAGTAAAGAAATGAGATCTCCACCATCGGATGGCAGGGATCATCCAGAATCTGCCATAGTAACTACTTCTGATTGCTCATCCCTCTAGAGGCAGAAGATTTGCTTGATTTTTTTTTTTTTTTTTTTTTACCAATGTGAATATCTACTCCTTTTCTAGTTATTGGCAAGTTTAAATTTTCAGATTTATCCAAAGGAAGATTAAAATCAGAATTGGGGTATAAATAATATTCAGAATGCCAATTATACACCTTGCCTGCAAAATTGTCTTCAACAACTCAATATAGGCACCAGAATATAAAGTGCTTTCTTCATTAGAGATGTACTTTGACCCTCAGGTCAAGATCATTTCATTTGGAAAAACTTCAGAACTTTACTATCGGTAGATAAATAATTCATCTTGTAAAGCCTAGTGTATTAGTCTTCTAAGGATGCCTAAAAACATACCACAAACTAGGTGGCTTCAGTAGAAATTTATTTTCTCAGTTTTGGAAGCTAAAATTCTGAGATCCATCTGTCAGTAGAAGTGATTTTTTTCTGGGGGGCACGAGGGAAGAATCTGTTCCAGGCCTCTGTCTCTGGCTGGTAGACTGATCATTTTCTTTCTGTTCCATGGGATCATCTTCCCTGTCTGCCATGTCCATGTCAAATGCCTTCTTTTTATAAGGCTAGCAGTCATATTGGATTCGGGGCCCACCGTAATGACCTCATTTTAACTTTAATACCTCTGTGAAAATTTTATCTCTAAATACAGTTACATACTGAGATACTGGGGATTAGGATTTCAACATATGAATTCTGAGGGGGAAAGAATTTGAAACACAACACCCAGATCTGCTATACTATCTGCTTCTTCCAAGTCTCCCATCTCTGTGTCCAGTACTTTGGCATCAAAATAGCTGTATTAGGAGAGAGAGAAAGAGAGAGGGGGGATAAATATGAATTTAGATTACGTGCCCTAGAAACAGGCCTCACAAAACTGGAGCAAATCTTTATCAATCATTCTACCAAAATCTTTTGTTTATAAAGCATCACATTTGTTATGAAGATTGAAAGGAAGCTCTTTTGTTTCCTTTCACTCTGCTATTACCTGCTAATAAAAATCAGTATGACGGGTTGTGCTGCCGTTTCTACCTGAGGTATACTGTATACTCACAGTACATGACAGGTTTGGCTTATTTGATTTTCTGTTTATTCGCCAGTGAATCATTTGTTTTCATATTACAAAGTGGCTCAGCTGTGCTCTATTTCACACTGAAAGCTTGCCTGACAAGTGATTGTCCGACACTTACCAGGCCGTGTGTGCAGGCTGGCAAAAGATGCCAGCAGAGCAGACAGGCTGCCTTGCGTGTGGCAGCTTGTTCTGCTAGTCTCACTGCCAGATCTTCTCATAGGTCCTGTCCCATGGAAAAATCAGAACGATGCAGAGAATTAAAGGATAATGGAATTGGAATGGTGTTCAGCATCTTGATTAGGGATTTTTGATAGGCTATAATCATACATTGTGTTGAATATTGTAATGAGGAGACGATTAGAATATTTCAAGGAGAAAATGCTTTAGTGATTCTGTAGCCAGCAAAGTCCATTATTTGTAGAGAACATAAAACAAATAAGTGAGACAATGTTTTGAAAAATTAGTTTCTCAAGCATTATCAATTTCTTACTGTGGGAGTACGCTTCCAATTTACTGCAAGCATGTACACTATTATTTACTTATTTAGAAAACAAAACAAAACAGAACTTGTTAATCAAACAGAGTCCTCCTCTGTTCCAAGATTGGTGAATTCGGTGGAAATCAAATGAATATGCTTTTAGCATATCATTATGTGGGGTGCTCATTTAAACTATTGCTCCAACATTAATAGGACACCCACTTTTTTTTTTTCCTTTGGTGAGAATGAGTTTTTTACTCTTTACATCCAGACTCCACACCTTAAGCCACCTGTGACAAAGAATACATATCTGTTAAATGCACATCTGCTGGGATAAGGGTGGAAGTGTTCCAATAACTGGTTAAAAGAATGACTGAGCATACGACCCATACCCTCAGGTTTGTAGCACTGTCCCCAAAAGGGCCATAGTGCTAAGAAGCTTGACTATGGCTCTGGGTTTAATTTTCTGAGTTGTATTACTTTCCAATCTAAGAAATAATTTTAATTGGTTTAACTTTAGGAAACAAACTCTAAGGCAATTACGGGGAGGATTAGAAAATAAAATTTACTGGAAAATAGTTACTTAAAAATTTAATTTTATTATCAAATAAATAACATGAGAGCCTCAGTGTTAAAATCCAGTGAGAAATAAATGCATTTTGACAATCAGATTTTTAATAGAGGGAGGTAAGGATTGAATACTCCTTGTCAGAGTGGGTAGGGTTTACAAAACTTGTCAATAAGTTCAGAGCAGACTAGGGATAGATTGACACCTTGAAAATCTTGTGAAATTAATCTTTGAAGACAGGATTGAAGAAAGAATGATCATCACTGTCATTCTTTTAGCAAATAGTCACCGAGCTTTGACAAGCACAGTGTTTGGGGCTGTGGATAATGCAGTGCTATATAAAATAGAGTCTGACATCAAGAAATCCATGGTTTGTGTGACTTATTTGATAAATATTTACTGGGTACTACCTATACAGTGGACACTATGCTAAGCATGCCCTGGGGATTAAAGACATTATGATAGAGACTTGTTCTCAAGGACTTACCTAACTGCTTCACCTAACAATTTCTGGGACCTGTGGAATGAGGTTTATATTTACTCAAAGAAGATATTTGGACTTCCCAGGTAACTCTAGTGGTAAAGAACCTGCCTGACAATGCAGGGGACATAAGAGACACAGGCTCTATCCCTGGGTCAGGAAGACCTCCTGGAGGAGGAACTGGCAACCCACTCCAGTATTCTCGCCTGGAGAATTCCATGGACAGAGGAACCTGGCGGGCTACAGCCACAGACTCATGGGTCACAAAGAGTCAGCCATGACTGAGTCTACTTAGCATGCACACACATGCAAAGAAGACATTAATTAGCTAAATGAATAAAAAATTTTCTACAATCTTATTTCCTAGCCCTTAGGCAATCCATTTTTCCTTTCCCATGTCCCTTCTATATTCTTAATTTATTGTTTTGCCTAGTTTTTGTAACTGATGTTTCCTCAGTATTTTGGAACCTCTGCTCATATATTGGGGTTTCCCACACTGTGCTGAACTTGGGAACTAATTCTCTTCTGTTTTGACCACAGTTTTCTCAGCTATCTTCTGTATCTGGTTCACAGCCTCTGCTTGCTTTGAACTCTCATCCATGTATCCTAAAACTGTTGTTTGTTGTCTGCAGAAGTCCTTTTTCAGGAAGCCTGGAGAAGCCTGGATTTGTTATTCCACTTTGTTGTGGTACTAGCCTGAGAAATATTCACTGTCTGATCTACTCGAGAACTGACTAAAATCCCTATTGAACATATATTTTAAATTCTGATTCACTAAAGTCAAATACTACTCAGTTCTTGATATATTAAAGAGGAACTTGCATATTAAAATGAAAAATTCGTCTAATTAATTCTACTAATAATTTTGCCTAAGTTATTTGAAAAAATAAAGAGATTATAAAAGCAGACTTTGCCATTGTCGAGTTCAAAGTCACCAGAAAACAAAATTTGACATCAGAGCATTTTTTGTTTGTCTTTACAAATTTCCCATCAGATTTTTGACTATTGTTCGTTAGCCACTGGAATGCTTCTGTGTTCCCAGACATCCTGTAAGTTTTTCCAAAATTATGAACTTAATACGCTTTTTGATGCAAATTTCTCTAGCTATATTTCAGACCACATGTTGGTTTATATCAGTTTTGCCTTACTTTACTACAGCAGCGAACAGTATTTTACCTACTCCAGTCATATTTTGAGGGGCTTCTTGTAATCAGATTAAATCTCTATTTCACAAATTTATGAAAAGATGTCTTAAAAATACTTACAAGGAGAATCTGATGAGTTAATACCAAAATTACATGGCCAGTTTCCAAAGTTCTATGTGCTCATTTATACTTAAAGTAGAATTTCAAAGTTAAAACTGAGTTAACTGTTAAGAGTTGCATTTCTAATTGCTTTAAGGGGCTTGGTTGAAAGGTTTTAAGAAAATTGTGTAAAGATATCTTTTTTACTTGGATACTCATAGAACCTGGGTTTTTCAGATTTTGTTTTCATGAGACCTGTTTTCTACAAAAAATCTTTCACTAGTTCTAATTGTAAACAAGATTAATAAAACTAGTTGAAAAATGAGACATATTCAGCTAACAAATTATCTCTTGGCCTGTATGATATTGTCAGTTTAACTGCTTTTCTACCATACACTTTCTCTCACTCTACTCTTACTTTTGTCAAAATTAGGCTGTATTAAACTGAATTGATTATTAGTTTTTAAAATTTACAGGTATATGAAATTTTAATTTAGTATTAATGACAGCAGAGAAAGGACTGGTTGTTTCTTAACTTAAAAATGTGTTTACTATACTTATACTTCAGAGTCCTGATCTGGCCTTCTTACTGCTTTGGTTTTTACACTGATCAGTTGCTGAGAAGAATCTCTGAGTTACTTACTAGATTCATGCCTTCATGTAAAACAGAATTCTGGAAAAGTATTAATGAATCACCCAAGTTTGATGAATTTTTATTTATGCCCTGTTAACATATGAACCGGAGAAGGCAATGGCAAGCCACTCCAGTACTCTTGCCTACAAAATCCCATGGACAGAGGAGCCTGGTGGGCTGCATTCCATGGGGTCGCTGCGAGTCGGTTGCAACTGAGCGACTTCACTTTCACTTTACACTTTCATGCATTGGAGAAGGAAATGGCAACCCACTCCAGTGTTCTTACCTGGAGAATCCCAGGGACGGCAGAGCCTGGTAGGCTGCTGTCTATGGGGTCGCAGAGTCGGACACGACTGAAGTGCCTTAGCAGCAGCAACACATGAACCAGTTTGATTTCTTCAGGGAATTATTTAGTCTCTAAAACAATTGTAATGTACCTTTGCTATGGCTTTAGGGATTCCATTAGTTCAATGATGCCCTGAAAATACTAGCAAGTATTAGTAATGGGCTAATTGTAGAAGAATTTTCATACATTATAACCTAGCATTTTCCTGTAAATGATATGCCAAAGAACCTGAAGCAGTTGCAGGTCTCTGCTATGTGTTTGAAGCAGAATTGTAAAGGGAAACTGAGCCTTGAATCCACTGTGTCAGAAATTATTTTAGGCTATACAGGTAAAATAATATGCAAAACAGATTAAAACCTGTGCCTTCTAATGAGGGAAGACAGAAACAATCTTTAGAAATAGATAATAGGGAGGAAAGAAAGAAGAGAGGGCGGAAAGAAGAAAAAAAGGAAGGTTAGTGGTAAGTGCTAACAATCCGAATAGAGTAGGTGCGAGCCATAGGGAGTATCCTGTGTGCACACTCAGTTGTGTCTGACTCTTCAACTCCTTGGACTGAAGCCTGACTGGCTCTTCTGTCCATGGAATTTTCCAAACAAGAATACTGGAGCAAGTTATCATTTTCTACTCCAGGTGATCCCCCAGACCCAGGGATCTATCCCAGGTCTCCTGCATTGCAGGCAGATTCTTTACTGCTGAGCTACTGAGGAAGCCGTGTAGGGAGTATAGAGGTGAAATTAACATTTTAAATAAAGTGACAAAGGAAGGCTATGTTGAAACAGTGGCATTTCATTAATGAGTGAGAGAGGGTGAGAGAACAAGCTGAAAAGAATGATCCTATCATTAGAAAGAGGAAATTCAAAGACTTTGAGGCAAGAAAGGATCTGATATCTATAAAGAACAGGTAAGATGCCATTGTAATGAATTTGTTAATCTCACAGGTACTAACTCCCCACTTGGAAATTTAGCTACAAGAAAATATTACTAAAACTCCTTTGAAATCCAAGCTATTTGGAAAGAGCTTTCTTGTTACAGGTGAAATTCTGGAGGAGAATTGAGTCAAGAGAGTTGAAATGGATGTTACATTAGATATAGACCTTAAAATTTACAGTCAGAAGATTATAAAAATCTTGGAGCTAAATTGTAACACATTTTCATTGTTTTTAATTTGTTTGTATGTCAATGCTATTTTAAACATTTGTTCATGTAATATTTTCTATAGTGGTGGTGGTTTAGTCATTAAGCCATGTCTGACTATTGCAACCCCAAGGACTGTAACTTGCCAGACTCCTCTGTCCATGGGATTCTCTAGGCAAGAATACTAGACTACCAACAACTTTGTTTAATGTCAAATCTTCTATAAATCAGGACTGAGGAAAATATGTATAGGTATTTATGCATGCACAGCATAAGAGATGTAATAATTACAATGAATATTATTTTTAGTGACAAGCACCAGTCTGTGTGTTTTATACTGGTAGGTGATTTACTCCTCATAATAGCTCCATCGGTTACATATTATTGGTATTTTCATTTTATAGAAGAAGAAAGTGAGGCCCAGACAGGTTATATATTTGGCCATGGTCATCTAGTTTACAAGTAGAAGGGCCAGAATTTGGCTCCAGAGGCACTAAAGAAAGGCTCAGTGTTTGAAAGAAGGAATGAGGAAATCAGAATGCATCTGGTAACTACATCTAAAGTGGAATATGTTTCTGATATCATAACATATTTTGTTATCAGATGCAAAATTGGGAAGAAAACGGGACGAGATCACAGACACATAGAAAGTACGAATCATCTGACTTCACTGTGCAGAGTAATAGGGTTCTTTGATATAGATAGAAAACATGGAGTTACAGACTCTGTAGAATGTGAAAGATGATTCCTAGAATCAACGATTACTTAACAGCTAACGAACTACATATAAGAGTTAAGAAGCTGACAAACCTATAACATTTTAGTATTTTTAAAACATTTTCTAATTTATTATTTATTGTGTACAGTACAATATTGGAGGGTAAATTTTTTAGTGCAAAGGGACTTTTAAAAAATGAGTTTTAAATTTTTTATTTTTATAGAGTAGAAATAAGTATTATTTTTCTTCTGTTCATCCTGGCAGAAAATAATTTACTTATAAAAGTTATTAACATGAAACAGACTGCCAGTTATTTCTCCAACAAAAATGGGTTTATTCAAGATCAGCAAAGAATTTCAATTTGAGATCTTCAACCATGGTGAACCCACACAAATCCCTGGCAAAAATGAAAAGAACTCATTTTAGAGGAAAAAAGAAAGCTGAGAGAGCTATAGGAAACACTGCTGCTGCTGCTGCTGCTAAGTCGCTTCAGTCGTGTCCGACTCTGTGTGACCCCACAGACGGCAGCCCATCAGGCTCCCCCAGCCCTGGGATTCTCCAGGCAAGAACACTGGAGTGGGTTGCCATTTCCTTCTCCAATAGGAAACACAGAATCCATTAATGAAATTAAGAGTTTGAAGAACAGTGGCTTTTTATTGGCTGAGTGGAACAGTCATTGTTTACGCTGTTGTTAGGCAAGAAGGGGAAGTCTTCCTTTTTCCTTTTGGTCTCTGCTACCATCACAGGGCATGAGAACTTCCCTTTCTAGTCTCCCTTTATTTAATTGAGGTTCCCTTTATTAATTTTTTTTAAACATTTTCCCCTTTTGATTAAGATCTTTATCTGAAAGCATCACTGATCAACAGTCAGATTTTCGGGTTTCAAAGGCCTTTTGTCTATCAGTATCAGGAAGGGTCTATCTTGAGTGTAGAGGCCCACATCAGAGGAAACTGTAGATTGGAAACCTAATGAGGTCACATTTCAGAAACAGGGAAGGAAAGGAGGGAGAATTCTGAGGGGCTTTTTATCTAAAGTCCGTATCAAGATCACAGACACTGGAGATCAATTGAAGTCTTACAGAATCATCAGAGTTTTGGCAGACAAACTTCCAATAGGCCTGATCCAGATATCTCGGGACAGTGATTTCAGATACTGCTTGCTTCAGTTCCAGAAGTCCTTGCTTTCAGGCTACCAGATGGTGTTCAGGTCAAGTCAGGGTTTGGTGCTTTGTTTAGATGTGGCACATGAATCCAAGAGTCTATTTTCTGGTGTTTGGCAGCACAAGGGAGGATTAATAGTACCTAATAGGAGTCTTTTCAGTGAGGTTGGAGAGGTCCTTCTGGAAGTATCTTGTCCAAAAGAGGAAAACTCCAGGTTATAAGACCTTCATCTACCAGGTGTGCACTGTGAAAAGATTGTTTTATGAAAACATGGCTATTTTTGATGGAAGCAGTCAGGCTTTTACAATATTAGAGTATCTCTCCCTTTTTCAGTTGTGAGACAACAGCAGAAGGAGCTAAATGCATTCAGTGGGTGTCCTGTGACAATCTCAATGGGTGAGAGTTACAAAAGGGACGCATCTAAGATTTAGAAGGACCAGCGATGGTTTTGTCTAAGTTATTTGAAAGACTTCTACAAACTTTGCCAGCTGAGCTTTAATAATGCTTTTTGTGAATTTGAACAAATTAGAGAATTAAGGATGAAACGTATAGTGAGAGTGACAGTTCAGTTCAGTTCAGTCACTCAGTCGTATCCGACTCTTTGTGACCCCATGAATCACAGCACGCCAGGCCTCCCTGCCCATCACCAACTCCCAGAGTTCACTCAGACTCACGTCTATCGAATCGGTGATGCCATCCAGCCATCTCATTCTCTGTCATCCCCTTCTCCTCCTGCCCCCAATCCCTCCCAGCATCAGAGTCTTTTCCAATGAGTCAACTCTTCACATGAGGTGGCCAAAGTACTGGAGTTTCAGCTTTAGCATCATTCCTTCCAAAGAACACCCAGGGCTGAGCTGATCTCCTTTAGAATGGACTGGTTGGATCTCCTTGCAGTCCAAGGGACTCTCAAGAGTCTTCTCCAACACCATAGTTCAAAAGCATCAATTCTTCAGCACTCAGCCTTCTTCACAGTCCAACTCTCACATCCATACATGATCACTGGAAAAACCATAGCCTTGACTAGACAAACCTTTGTTGGCAAAGTAATGTCTCTGCTTTTCAATATGCTATCTAGGTTGGTCATAACTTTTCTTCCAAAGAGTAAGCGTCTTTTAATTTCATGGCTGCAGTCACCATCTGCAGTGATTTTGGAGCCTAAAAAAATAAAGTCTGACACTGTTTCCACTGTTTCCCCATCTATTTCCCATGAAGTGATGGGACCAGATGCCATGATCTTTGTTTTCTGAATGTTGAGCTTTAAGCCAACTTTTTCATGTCTAAAAGCTGAACAAACATGTTTCCTAGGCTGTGTTTGGACAAATGGAACAAGTGATCTAGACACTTTGAGTGGCCTTTTTAACGTTCCCCACCAATATGTATTCATAAATGCTATCATTTTATCAGTAGACCAATGACTTAGTGTATGTACTATGGTTATGAGTAAGGATTGTAGAGTCTCTGGTAGGACTGGGTTATTATTTGGTCCAAATAAGAGTTTTCTCTTTTTATCAAACCAACAATTGTTGAATCTCCAATCATGTTTTTCTTTTTCTGAGGCCCATTGTTGGGCTTCTCTAGCCAGTGTTTCTGAGTTATCATTTGGGGAAATATCCTTTTGGACTATGACAGAGGTTTGGCTGTTACTGGTTTCTTTAAAGGAAACATTTCCTGCAGAAATGTTACCAAAGTGATTTCCACTAGCTTCCAGAGAGTCAAGTTTAGAAATGCCCCAGAATCTTAATGGATAAAGCAGCAAGTAAGATTATTGCGTTCAGTAATTCCTGAACAAAGATGTTATTTTAAATTTTATTTCCACGAAATATAAGGAAACCCTACATTGCTTCCAAAACATTCCAAAATCATGAGCTACTCTGAAAGTAGATCTACTATCAGTTTAAATATTAGCAATTTTGCCTTTGATTAAAGTGCAAGCCCAGTGTATGAGTGTATAATTCAACCTGTTGGACTGAAGCAGCCATAGATGAAGATTCTACCTCAACAATACCCAAAAGGAGTTCAATTATCACACCCAGCACAATATTTGCCATTGTTACCTTTTACAAAAGAATCATTAGTGAGCCATGGGAAGTTGGTGTTACCCAAAGGAATATCCTACAAGTCATCACCAAGAGTCAGAAGGTGATCAGTCAGCATTAAGCATCTGTGAGGAACCACAACAGAGATAAAGGGGATAGGGCGGGGTTAAGGTTATTGCAACATAAAAGACCTACATAAGGAGCAGTTAGCAAAAGGACTTCATAGTGGGTGAGGTGGCTGACTGAGAAATATTAAGTGTGAAAGCTTCCACTGTATGAGGTCCAAAAATGGTTAACAGGGATCCCACAAGGATTTTCTTGATGATCTTAACCAAAATGACAGTAGTGGCAGTGGCCTAAGACAAGCTTCCAGTTGCAGCTGCAGTTAATATTATTGATTATAATATTAATAATCTGTGGGTTAATGATAGGGCCTGTGTGTTATGATGAGTATGCCAAGGGCATTCCCTTTCTCTTCATATACAAAAAAGAAAAGGGGACTCTGATCACTGGGATTCCCCAGAGCAAGTGGTTTTATGAGGCTCTCCTTTAAGTCATTAACAGTTGTGTTATCTGATTCTTCCCATAAAATCATGTCACTGCTGTTATTCTTTAGCAAAATATACAGATGTCTGGCCATAAGAGAAACATTTGGAATCCAATTTCAGCAATAACCCATCAGACCAAGAAAACTTTTCAATAAGTGATGCTGAGTTTGGGGTTTGGGATTTCGGGGCTTTAGTACACCGTGAAGTCCATCTGAATCTAAGTGAAGTCCTTGTTCTGATATCAGATACCATAAATATCATACCTGGGGAAACTGCAAATTTCCGTGGCAACCTCATGTCCCTTTAAAGCTAAAGGCTTTAGCAAGTGGATGCTGCCTTACAATGAGGAGGATTTTAGAAGGCAGCAAAAAAGCAAATCATCCACATATTGCAAAAAAGTAGATCCTCTAGGGAACTTTATGTCATCCAGATCAGCCTTCAGGATTTGTGAAAAATAAGAAAGACTCTCACTAAGTTTCTGAGTTATTACTGTCCAGGTGAATTACTCTTCTTCCCAAGTAAAGAGGAAAAGCTATTGGTTAGCTTCATCAACTAGAATACTAAAGAAAGTACTGCATACATCAGTTATAGTCAAGAGTTTGCTTTGAATGGGAATGGATGTTAGTAATGTATAAGGGTTAAGAACAACAGGGTGTCAAGGAATAACAATGCTGTTTATTGCTCAGAGGTCCTAAACAAGCCTCCACCCTCAGTTCTTAGGTTTTCTCATTGGTAAAATAAGAGTATTATAGATACTTATTTACAGGATAATGAGGCCTTGAGTCTTGTAATCTTCTATCATAAACTTTATACCTTGAATGGCATCTTTACTTACAGGATATTGATTAATTCTGAAACGGATTTGGATTTTAATGGATGGTGCACTGTAAATTTTGCTAGTAACAATTGGAGGCTTTTATTATAATAAGGATGGTAGCTGATTTTATTCAATAGGGACAGATGATCTGTTCTTCTAGATTCAATTCTATTGCCATTCATTCAGTTCAGTTGCTCAGTCATGTCCGACTCTTTGTGACCCCATGAACCACAGCACGCCAGGCCTCCCTGTCCATCACCAACTCCCGGAGTCCATCCAAACCCATGTCCATTGAGTTGATGATGCCATCCAGCCATCTCATCCTCTGTCGTCCCCTTCTCCTGCCCTCAATCTTTCCCAGCATCAGGGTCTTTTCCAAAGAGTCAGCTCTTCACATGAGGTGTCCAAAGTATTGGAGTTTCAGCTTCAACATCAGTCCTACCAATGAACACCCGGGACTGATCTCCTTTAGGATGGACTGGTTGGATCTCCTTGCAGTCCAAAGGACTCTCAAGAGTCTTCTCCAATACCACAGTTCAAAGGCGTCAATTCTTCGGCGCTCAACCTTCTTTACATAGTCCAACTCTCACATCCATACATGACCACTAGAAAATCCATAGCCTTGACTAGTCGGACCTTTGTTGACAAAGTAATGTCTCTGCTTTTCAATATGCTATCTAGGTTGGTCATAACTTTCTTCCAAGGAGTAAGTGTCTTTTAATTTCATGGATGCAATCACCATCTGCAGTGATTTTGGAGCCCAGAAAAATAAAGTCAGCCACTGTTTGCACTGTTTCCCCATCTACCTGCCATGAAGTGGTGGGACCGGATGCCATGATCTTAGTTTTCTGAATGTTGAGCTTTAAGCCAACTTTTTCACTCTCCACTTTCACTTTCATCAAGAGGCTTTTTAGTTCCTCTTCACTTTCTGCCATAGGGTGGTGTCATCTGCATATCTGAGGTTATTTACATTTCTCTCAGCAATCTTGATTCCAGCTTGTGCTTCCTCCAGCCCAGCGTTTCTCATGATGTACTCTGCATATAGGTTATAAGCTGTATAATTTTAAATTCCTCAGCAAATCTGTGAGGTATTAGTAACTTTGGGAAGGTCTTTATCTATGGACCAATGTTCAGTTTTAATCCAGGGAAAATAAGAAATTAAGGCTTCAGCCTCCAGATTCTCAGGAGGCTTAATTTTAAAATGATGGGTTCTGATAAATTAGAGGAAAGGAAAGTGGGGAGAGCTTCAGAGGGAAAAAGGAAGTTCAGTGAGAGAATTAGTCTGATGAAACCGAGAGGTATAAGCTACATAAAAGAAAAGGAGAAAGCCGGGGCTAGAGCTGGGACCTGAGACTGAGAAGTTAAGCAAAAAGGCCATGAGGCTTCTAAAGCCATGTTATTTTTCTTTGATTGTTTGACTCAATTAAACATCTTATTTTGCAGAAAAGCAATTTTAGACTCTTGAAAACATTTAGAAGCCCAAAAATACTGACTGAAATAAGTATTCATTCAGTTTTGGAAAATTTGGAGCTGTGGTTACCCAATTTGATTTTAAGAAAATTAAGTGTGGGAATTTCAAAAGTTCCTCAGAATGGCCTTCGTTGAGGTTGGTCCATTAAGTTAGAATTGTCCATGAGGAAGAGCCATAGTTTTCTTTTTCTTTTCTTTGTTGGTTATTTATTTTAAATATAGCAGCGTGTACATGTAAATCCCCAACTCCCTAACTTTCTCTCCCCGACAGGTAACCATAAGTTCCTGAACTATGATTTAAACACAGAATTGCCTGGGTATCCTATAGGGGAGATGCTCTCAAAAGGTTTAGGTAACTGGAATCCCATTTCTCAGAACTTCTTTTCTAGAGTACAAGAATAATTTTCAAATTGCTTAAACAGCTTAAACAGTCTGTAGGCCTAATACCAGCAAATTACAAGGGAACAGTATAGTCCCCTAGGAGCCAGACCAAAAGCTGCTCTTATTCCCAAAGGAATTGGGCTGAGGGCCAAACCAGTACAATTCCAGTGAAACATCTCCTGTTTTTGAAGGGCTGGGTCAAAGGCAGTTTGTTCCAGGAGTAATGCCTTTGTTCCAAAGGGCAATGGGTTGAAGGCTAGCACACTTTTCAACTGAAACAGCCTGATTTCAACAGGCCCAAGTTCCAAATGAGTACTCGCATACAGAACAAAGCCTTAATCAGAAAGGAGGAAGTCTTAAAGTAAACCTGTAATAAAACCTAAGAAGTTTCACAGGACAAAAAGGTAAGAGCTTTTGACAGTAGAAAGACTGTCAAATGCCAGGGTTGGCAAGAAAAGCAGTGAGCAACAGTATGCTCCATGTGGATACAAAACCTGTTTGCTCACCACACTTGGAGTTGTCCAGGGTCTTGTCTGGATCCCCATATGTGCTGTCAAGATGTTGATCTGAAACCAATAGGTTGAGAGTTATTTCTGTAGCAAAAAATCAGCTTATTCAGAATCAGCAAAAGTTGCAATTTGCAGTCCTTAATTGTAGCAAGCCACATGCAAAGCTCCAGCCAAACTAGAGAAATACTCTTTTATACTGGGAAAAAGGGCTTCCCTAGTGGCTCAAATGGTAAAGAATCTGCCTGCAATGCAGGGGACCCAGCTTTGATACTCTGGAAGGGGAAAAGGAATTTGGGAGGGCTATAGTAGACAAACAGTCCACTGAAGGAATGGGGGGGTTGGAATATGGTGGTTTTCTCATTTGTCCACTTGTGATAGCCTTTCATTGGCTAAGCTCTTGACAAACAAGAAGAGGAAGGCTTCCTTCCTCTTTTTGGGCTCTGCTACCATCATAGAGCATGAGGGCTCTCCCTTCTGTCTCCTGATTCTGTTTAATTGAGGTTGTTATTTATTAATTTATTGCATTAAGGTGCTATCTTTTTTAGAATATAGTGAAGCAAAAAAAGGTTTTTGAGCTTTTACAGTAAATTGGAAATTCACAAAGTTATTATTATTCATGGCTTTTGTTTTACAAACAAGTTTTCCTCTCTGCCTGAATGCATTTTTCTTTTGCTTTTATTTACTCCCTCATTCAAAATTTATTTTTGGAAGCAAAAATATGCTATTTTATTTTTCATCAGAAAATAAAAACATATTCCTACTTATTAAATTGGAAAACTATGTAAAAACTCCATGAGGAATAGTCCCTTTCTACTGCACACCCAAAGAACAGTTATGAATTATTTTTTAAATCATATATTGGCTTTGAATTGAAACAAGAACACAATTAGGCAAAGTAATTTTCTCAAAATAGGATTAGTAATGCATGGTGTGCAAGCGCAGAGTACATTCGTTGCTAAATATGTTATTTAAACATTTAACCCATCTGTCCAAGACTTGGTTAGGGACTACTGCTCACTGGGGTATATTGTGTTCTCAGAACCCCCTCCTACATTAACATACACAGGAGAGAGTTGTATCAGATTCATCTAAGGTGAATGAGAAATACTAATCCCCATGACATTTAGGTTATTTAATGTGTTAGAAGAACTCAATAATTTATAAGAAAGATGATTACTTTGTGTTGGAAAGAGATAATTGATTGTTTTTTGCCAGTTTCTTCTATGCCAAGTTTATTTTCATATTAATGTTCTTTTTAAGAATAATTCCAGGCATATTTTATAGTAAATTAAGAGAAAACCAAGAAAACCTCCCAAGTGTCCAAGTCAGTCAGCTGTCTGAATTGCTACAAAGGAGAGGGACTCAATATAAATTAAAACCAGATAAGGTATTATAGAGGAAGAATCAAATCTTTTGAATAGTGGAGAATAGTGAGTCTGCTTATGGGAAGGCTTGTTAATTGCAAGTTCTTTAAAATAATTTAATTTTAAAGTGCAATTGAGAATTTGTATTTTCACCTTTGAAATGGCTAACCATCCTTCTTTTATATATTTGGTTTGAGTTTATAGAGAAATTGAAATTTGATAATTAAGCCTCATCTCTTTCTAGCTTTTTAGTCAGAGCTAATAATATATTTTGTTGTTGTTTCTATGAGTTAGAGAAAATACTGTTGCTCAAAACAAAAGACAAGTCATTTGACTACTTTATCCCTCATATTGTCTCTTCCCTTTTGCCAGTAGCTATATGAGGCATATTTTATTATTTGGGTCTGATTGCACAGACCATTTTTGTTAAACCTGATAGTTTTACTTAGTTATTACTACAGAAGACTCGTAGTATCCTCTCTACATTTTAATCTTCTTCATTAAAGTAGGTACCCTATAGAGTTTATTTTATATAACAGTTTGAAGATATAGAATACTTGCTTTGTAATAAAGAAAACATAATTATATACTCCCATGTATCATAGCAGAATTTGAAAAAAAAAATCTGATATCTTAGGATATATTTTCCCTGATAATTGCTTCACCAAAAATGTGTATATTTTATACTTATAACCCAAGGCATGCTTGATTTATTATGACATTGATACCTCAAATCTAATTATTCTTATTTAAATACAGAAGATAGATTTAGTTAAATAAACTTGATACTAAACAAAATAAACAGGTGACTGTTTTGAGTTGTGGTTTGAATTGAGAATCAAATATAATGTCTTAGAATTTGACATTATCCAATTTATTATACTGTCACTCAGTATTTGTACTGCAGAGAAATTGGAATTTGACATTCTCCAATTTATTTTATTGTCACTCAGGGTTTGTCACTAGGCTGTTGAGGAAAGAGCAGTGTGAAATTATATTTGAGAAATGAGTTAAAAGATCAAAATAATTATAGAAGTAGGTGATTAGCAAAACTATTTGTTGTTGCTGTCCAGTCACTAAGTCCTGTCTGACTCTTTGCAACCCTATGGACTGCAACATGTCAGGCTTCCCTGTCCTTCACTATCTCCCAGAGTTTGCTCAAACTCATGTTCCTTGAGTCAGTGATGCCATCCATCCATCTTATCCTCTGTTATCCCCTTCTCCTCTTGCCCTCAGTCTTTCCCAGCACTAGGGTCTTCTCCAGTGAGTCAGCTCTTTGCATCAGGTGGCCAAAGTATTGGAGCTTCAGCTTCAGCACCCCTCCTTCCAATGAATATCAGGGTTGATTTCCTTTAGGATTGAATAGTTAGATTTCCTTGCAGTCCAAGAAACTCTCAAGACTATTCTCCAGCACCACAATTCAAAGGCATCAGTTCTTTGGTGCTCAGCCTTCTTTATGGTCCTGTTCTCACATCCATGCATGATTACTGGAAAAATCATAGCTTTGACTAATATGAACCTTTGTCAGCAAAATGATGTCTCTGCTTTTTAATAAGCTGTCTAGGTTTGTCATATCTCCTTTCAAGGAGGAAGTGTCTTTTAACTTGATAGCTGCAGTCATCCTCCACAGTGATTTTGAGCCCAAGAAAATAAAATATGTCACTGTTTTCACTTATTCCCCATTTATTTGCCATGAAGTGATGGGACTGAATGCCATAATCTTAGTTTTTTGAATGTTGAGTTTTAAGCCAGCTTTTTCATTCTCCTCTTTCATCTTCATGAAGAAGCTCTTTAGTTCCTCTTTGCTTTCTGATGTTAGGGTGGTGTCATCTGCATAGCTGAGGTTATTGATATTTCTCCCAGAAATCTTGATTCCAGCTTGTGATTCATCCAGCCTGGCATTTCACACGATGTACTCTGCATGAAAGTTAAATAAACAAGGTGACAATATAGAGCCTTGACATACTCCCTTCCCAACTTTGACCAGTCAGTTTTTCCATATCTAGTTCTAACTTTACTTCTTGACCTGCAAAAGGTTTCTCAGGAAGCAGATAAGGTACTTTAATATTCCTATCTCTTTAAGAATTTTCCATAGTTTTTTTGGTCCATACAGTCAAAATCTTTAAGCAGAAATATATGTTTTTCTGGAGTTCCTTTGCTTTTTCTATGATCCAGTGAATGCTGGCAGTTTGATCTCTGATACTTCTGCCTTTTCTAAATCCAGCAAAACTGTAGTTTCCCTTTAAACCCTGGAGGCCATCTCTTCAAAGCTCAATATCCCAAATTGTTTATTCTCAGGGAGAAACAAACTCTGGCATCCTGTTTTTGAGGGTAAACAGTTTTTGCTCATAATCATGGACTTACTTTGTACTGATGTGGTTCAACATGGCCCCATTCTCACTTTAAAGCATCATCTCCTATTCTCCCTTCTTTCTTCATTCTCTCCTCTCTGTTCTGCACCCACACAATCCTTCTTCCCTCCAATGCATGCAAAGATAGCATGTACACTATTCGTTTGGCTCTTCCCCAATTCTCTTTCCCAAACAAAATCCTCTTTTTGTGAAGCATTCTTTAAGCTCTCTTAATGCTTGGTAGATTCCTACAAATAGTCTGTAGTAGTTATCAGATAGTGTTGCAATTGTATGCCTCTCTTCTCTCTCATTCTCACCTCATCTTGTTCTTCTCCATTTATGGATAATTCCCAAAGTCTCAGATATCTAACAAGTGCTCTTTAATTCTAATATGTGCTTCCCTGGTTCCTGAGACCTTTCAGTTGTTCAAGCTGGATATAGAAAAGGCAGAGGAACCAAAGATCAAATTGCATACATCTGTTGGATAATAGGAAAATCAAGAGGAACCCAGAAAAATGTCTACTTCTGCTTCATTGACTATGCTAAAGGCTTTGACTGTGTGGATCACAACAAACTGTGGAAAATTCTTGAAAAGATGGGAATACCAGACCCCCTAACCTGCCTCCTGAGAAATCTGTGTGCAGGTCAAGAAGCAACAGTTAGAACTGGACATGGAACAAGAGACTGATTCCAAATTTAGAAGGGAGTACATCAAGGCTGTATACTGTCACCCTGCTTATTTAATTTATATCCAGAGTATATAATGTGAAATGGGGGACTAGATGAAGCAAAAGCTAGAATCAGGATTCCCAGGAGAAATATCAATAACCTCAGATGTGCAAATGACACCACCCTTATGGCAGAAAGTGAAGAAGAACTTTCACTTTGATGAAAGTGAAAGAGGAGAATGAAAAAGCTGGCTTAAAACTCAACATTCAAAAACTAAAGATCATGGCATCTGGTCCCATCACTTCATGGCAAATACATGGGGAAACAATGAAAACAGTGACAGACTTTATTTTCTTGGGCTCCAAAATCACTGCAGATGGTGACTGCATCCATGGAATTGAAAGATGCTTTTTCCTTGGAAGAAAAGTTATGACCAACCTAGACAGCATATTAAAAAGCAGAGACACTACTTTGCTGACAAAGATCTGTCTAGTCAAAGCTATAGTTTTTTCCAATAGTCCTATACGGATGTGAGAGTTGGGCCTATAGAAAGCTGAGTACTGATGAATTGATGCTTTTGAAGTGTGGTGTTGGAGAAGACTCTTGAGAGTCCCTTGGACTGCAAGGAGATCCAACTAGTCAATCCTAAAGGAAATTAGTCCTGAATATTCGTTGGAAGGACTGATGCTGAAACTGAAGCTCTAATATTCTGGCCACCTGATGCGAAGAACTGACTCATTGGAAAAGACCCTGATGCTGGGAAAGACTGAGGGCAGGAGGAGAAGGGGACAGCAGAGGATGAGATGGTTGGATGGCATCACCAACTCGATGGACATGAGTTTAAGGAAGCTCCGGGAGTTGGTGATGGACAGGGAAGCCTGGCGTGCTGCAGTCCATGGGATCACAGAGAGCCTGACGCAACTGAATGACAGAACTGAACTGAACTGTTTGCTTAGTCGATGAAGAATCCACCTGCAAAGCAGGAGACTGCCTGCAATCCAGGAGACCTTGGTTTGATCACTGGATGGGAAAGGTCCCCTGGAGGATGAAATGGCAACCCACTCCAGTATTCTTGCCTGGGAAATTGAGTGGACAGAGGAGCCCAATGAGTTACAGTCCATGGGGTTGTAAGAATTAGACACGATTTAGCCACTTGCCCACCACCACCAATGCTAATATAGCTAAGAATGTCTTCAAAAATAAATAAATGTACTTAGCCATTAATTAGCACTTAACCAACCTCAGAATACTGATGCACCTTTAAAACCTTATGCTCTTATAGAGTCTTATTCTGAAGATTATTTATATATAATATGCAAATTATGACTTTAGTCAAATGGAAAATTGTTTGAGCTTAAGTAGAAATTCCAGATCAAATCAGGAAAATGACTCAAATATTATCTGAGAGTTCCTGTTTTGTTTTAGAGTGGAAAGTTATGTGGAAGCACAGAGATGCTTCAGGCCTCTAAGTACCTTGAGTAGGTCCATGGATGTTAGGTTAAATAATATCCAAGCATTCCTGTTTTCCTGGAATCTCTGATTGTGACTTATTTAGAAACAGGGTCTTTGCATATATAATTATGGTGAAGCCACACTGAATTTGGATGGGCCTTAAATTCAATATGCCTAGTGTCCTTATAAGAAGAGGGGAGTTTGGCCACAGGGACACAGGTGCACGGGGCAGAAGGCCATATGAAGAAGGAGGCAGAGAGTAGAGTGATGCATCTACAAGCTGAGTCAGGCCAAGGACTGATCACAGCCACCAGAACCTAGAAGAGGCAAGAAAGAGTTTTTCCTACAGTTTTAGAGGGACAGTGGCCATGCTGATATTTTGATTTCAGATATCTAGTCTCCAGTCCTGTGAGAGTATACATTTCTATAGTTTTAACCCACTCAATTTGTGGTATTTCGTTATGACATCACTAGAAAACTAATATAGCATCAACTTAGTGATAAGGATATGTTTTGGTTTACTTTGATTTAACATTTTGATGTTAATGATGATCAGCATTTATGTCAGCTTTTATTGATAATCAACTTTTATTAATGTCATGATATACAAAAGAATAGCCTTTAGCAATATATTCATGAAGAATTTTTAAAAATCATGGGAAAAATGTACATATCAACAGAGGTATCAGTGTTACACATTGCTGATGTTCTTGGTTACTCATCCATCAGCTATTTCCTTCTCCTCTCTGCCTTTAAATATAGTTGGAGGAACGTATGAGGTTTGGAGCTATGGTAGCCATGTTAAGAATAAGAAATTTAAAGGAAAAAAATGACCCAGATACTTAACATTAATCAGTCCCCAACAAACCTGAAATGATTTCCTGCAAATCATTTTATTATAGGAGGTAATGAACTCTATTGAATAAACTATATTTAGTTGGATTCTTTGAGAAGTGCAACTCAAACATTCTAATGAGTTCAATGAAATATGTTTGAGGTTTGAAGAAGCATAAAATAAAGGAGCTATTGCCCCATACTGGAAAATTGAACAAGGTTTTAGTAATGATGGAAAGATGCATAAAAATTACCTGGATGAAAAAAAAAATCAGAATATCCTCCTATGAAAAGATAATAGATGATAAAGGTAGAAAGTTATAAAAGAACAGTACTATGATGTAAAACAAAGAAGTAGGTTGGATAGAGGAGGTTCAAGTTGTGAAAATGTTTGTATGTCCTAATGACGTCATTGGAAATTTTGCTATAAGCAACAGTAATCTAATGGAGTGCGTAATTAAGTTATTGTTAGATACTTCTGTTTATATTTTATGATTTATAAGGCTAGAGTAAGAATCTCTCAGTAATATTTCAGGTAAGAAATGATGTTAACATAAATTATACATTGGTAATAGGAAT
This sequence comes from Bos mutus, assembly GCF_027580195.1. NCBI lineage: Eukaryota > Metazoa > Chordata > Mammalia > Artiodactyla > Bovidae > Bos > Bos mutus. Next base: position 28,461,288 of record NC_091623.1, read on the forward strand.
ATTAAAGAAGAAATATGATCAAGAAACAGTTGGGAAATGAAAATACCCAATTTATTGGACGTGAAGACAAGGAAGATAAAACAACTTAGGATTATTTTCAGGTTTCTGGCTTGAGGAGATAGTGTATAGAAAATAAGGGATAAAAAGCTAGTTATGATAATTTAATTTCCAAATGCCAAATACCTAATGTTTTGTTTTAATTATTTTCTAATGGAAAGTTAAATTAAATAAATATACTTCCCTGCTATGGCATATATAGAATATTACTCAAATATTCTTGATAACACATGGTAATAACTGTGAATATCAATTATTGATGGTGCTGTAAAATATTTATATACTCGAGGGCTTGGACTGACATAATACTTTTCTATGGCAGATTATTGTGGAATTCTATGGTGTTAATTAAATTGTTCTATATCAATTTCATGGTTACTCTTTATTCTTCATTATTTGTAGACCATGAGTTATCAATTGATTCATTTCTTCAACCATGTATTAAATTCACATTGTGTTAGACATTTTTCTGCACACGGAGGGTACGGTGCTGAGCAAGACACAGTCACTCTTCTCAGGGACCTTATACTGTACTGAGGAAAGACTGACAGTAAACAAGAGACATACATGTCAAGATAATTCAACTTAGTAACAAACTTTGAAGGAAACAAAATAGAAGTTTCCAGGGATTAGGCCAACAGAGAGTAAGCTGGTAAGGAAGGAAATCACCTTTTGAGAGGCAATTTTTAAGTGAAACCTAAGTAGGTGCTGTCTGGGGAGGCCTTACAAATAGCTGTGAAAAGAAGAGAAGTGAAAAGCAAAGAAGAAAAGGAAAGATATAAACATCTGAATGCAGAGTTCCAAAGAATAGCAAGAAGCGATAAGAAAGCCTTTTTCAGTGATCAATGCAAAGAAATAGAGGAAAACAACAGAATGGGAAACACTAGGGATCTCTTCAAGAAAATCAGAGATACCAAAGGAACATTTCATGCAAAGATGAGCTTGATAAAGGACAGAAATGGTATGGACCTAACAGAAGCAGAAGATATTAAGAAGAGATGGCAAGAATACACAGAAGAACTGTACAAAAAAGATCTTCACAACCCAGATAATCATGATGGTGTGATCACTGACCTAGAGCCAGACATCCTGGACTGTGAAGTCAAGTGGGCCTTAGAAAGCATCACTACGAACAAAGCTAGTGGAGGTGATGGAATTCCAGTTGAGCTATTCCAAATCCTGAAAGATGATGCTGTGAAAATGTTGCACTCAATATGCCAGCAAATTTGGAAAACTCAGCAATGGCCACAGGACTGGAAAAGGTCAGTTTTCATTCCAATCCCAAAGAAAGGCAATGCCAAAGAATGCTCAAACTACCGCACAATTGCACTCATCTCACATGCTAGTAAAGTAATGCTCAAAATTCTCCAAGCCACGCTTCAGCAATATATGAACCGTGAACTTCCTGATGTTCAAGCTGGTTTTAGAAAAGGCAGAGGAACCAGAGATCAAATTGCCAACATCCGCTGGATCATGGAAAAAGCAAGAGAGTTCCAGAAAAACATCTATTTCTGCTTTCTTGACTATGCCAAAGCCTTTGACTGTGTGGATCACAATCAACTGTGGAAAATTCTTCAAGAGATGGGAATACCAGATCATCTGATCTGCCTTTTGAGAAATTTGTATGCAGGTCAGGAAGCAACAGTTAGAACTGGACATGGAACAACAGACTGGCTCCAAATAGGAAAAGGAGTTCATCAAGGCTGTATATTGTCACCCTGTTTATTTAACTTATATGCAAAGTACATCATGAGAAACGCTGGACTGGAAGAAACACAAGCTGGAATCAAGATTGCCAGGAGAAATATCAATAACCTCAGATATGCAGATGACACCACCCTTATGGCAGAAAGTGAAGAGGAACTCAAAAGCCTCTTGATGAAAGTGAAAGTGGAGAGTGAAAAAGTTGGCTTAAAGCTCAACATTCAGAAAATGAAGATCATGGCGTCCGGTCCCATCACTTCATGGGAAATAGATGGGGAAACAGTGGAAACAGTGTCAGACTTTGTTTTTATGGGCTCCAAAATCACTGCAGATGGTGACTGCAGCCATGAAATTAAAAGACGCTTACTCCTCGGAAGAAAAGTTATGACCAACCTAGATAGCATATTCAAAAGCAGAGACATTACTTTGCCAACAAAGGTTCGTCTAGTCAAGGCTATAGTTTTTCCTGTGGTCATGTATGGATGTGAGAGTTGGACTGTGAAGAAGGCTGAGCGCCGAAGAATTGATGCTTTTGAACTGTGGTGTTGGAGAAGACTCTTGAGAGTCCCTTGGACTGCAAGGAGATCCAACCAGTCCATTCTGAAGGAGATCAGCCCTGGGATTTCTTTGGAAGGAATGATGCTAAAGCTGAAACTCCAGTACTTTGGCCACGTCATGCGAAGAGTTGACTCATTGGAAAAGACTGTGATGCTGGGAGGGATTGGGGCCAGGAGGAGAAGGGGACGACAGAGGATGAGATGGCTGGATGGCATCACTGACTCGATGGACGTGAGTCTGAGTGAACTCTGGGAGTTGGTGATGGACAGGGAGGCCTGGCGTGCTGCGATTCATAGGGTCGCAAAGAGTCGGACATGACTGAGCGACTGGTCTGATCTGATCTGAAGTAAGTGATGAAGATCTCATGATGCTAATCTCTGAGAGGTAAGGATTTTGGAGGCAGAAGCCAAGCAGAGGAAAGATGGAGAAGGGGACATAAATGTGCTGAATTTGAGGAACTGAGAGGTTGTTGAAGCTGAATGATCAAGGGGGTTGGGCTGGACGTGGCGCAGATCATAAAGTCCTAGGACCCTGTCACAAGAAGATGAATATTATCCAACTACAATGAGAAGCACGGATGTACTTAAATCATAGGGATGATGTAGTCACGTTTATACAAAGACAATTCAATTTTCTGAGTGGAGAATGGAAATATGAAAATAAAAGTGGAAAGGAGACCAGTTAGAAAGGTATTGTATGAGTCCAGGCAGGCAAGTAGCAATAGGAAGAGAAGTAGAAGCACCGAATATATTTTTAAGGCAAAACTGAAAGAACATGTTGTTCATAGAATATTTTCTCCCTACAATGTTGCTGCTACTTTACTGTAGATTATTACATTCAGATTATCAGGTGGCCACCAGTCCATCCTAAAGGAGACCAGTCCTGGGTGTTCATTGGAAGGACTGATGCTGAGACTAAAACTCCAGTACTTTGGCTACCTCGTGTGAAGAGCTGACTCATTGGAAAAGACCCTGATGCTGGGAGGGATTGGGGGCAGAAGTACAAGCGGTTGATAGAGGATGAGAAGGCTGGATGGCATCACCGACTTGATGCACTTGAGTTTGGGTGAACTCTGGGAGTTGGCAATGGACAGGGAGGCCTGGCGTGCTGCAATTCATGGGGTCACAAGAGTTGGACATGACTGAGTGACTGAACTGAACTGAACTGATGATGATCTAAAGTGGACTCTGAATAATAGTTTGAAGGGTATTTTGTAAGTAGAGTTTAAACTCAGTGTATTGTCTTTATGCCTTTAGAGTGTTTTGTGGATTCTCAGAAGATTATTGGAGAGTAGCTTCTTTAAAAATGTGAAATTGGTGTGCTACAGAGTAATTTTAAGATTTGTATTTTGAGGACATCAGCATCAATTTGAAAGAGCTTGCTTGTGATTCTCAGTACCCCACAGCAAAGCGATGAGTGTTATCCAAGAAATTATGTCTCCTGGTAGATAGACCAAAATTTGGAGACTTTGAGATGTTCTCATTTTCACTAATCATATACTCTCTGACCTTGCTCATTACCTTTAATGGCTCTATGTTACAGTTTCTCAGCCTTTGAATGGCAATAATGATCTTTTCCATCTAAGTTGAGATATATTTGAAAAGTACATGGAACTTGGCAACAGGAAATCACTACGTTGACAACAATTTATTGTTAGCTTTATGGCCAATTCACATCCCAAAGGAATTGGAGTCATTGCTATTTGAAGGTTGTCCAGTTCATTTTTTGGATAGATGGCTGACCCAGTACAGCAGCGACACCAAGTCCCTGAACAATTATACTCAAACTCTGCCTTGGTTGTGACAGAAAAAAAAATATGGTTGTTGAATCAATGGGGCTGTAAAAATGACTTGCCTTTCTTCTAACCTGTTGGGAAATGCAAGAAAATGCTGGGGTTGGAGGTTTAAAAAGAAGTCAGCACTGTTTTTTAAAATAGTTTCAATTTTAAGGTATTGTAATTTAAGACTTATTAGTTTTGTTTCTTAAATATTCATGAGAAATATTCTTATTTGATTAAAAATTTACTGTGTATTTCATGATACTAAGGTCAATCTAATAAATGTGACAAGAGATGCTAAGTGTTTATAGAAACATGAATTTGTGAAAATCATTACGTTTGGTGAAATAAAGTAAGTTATATAGATAAGGTGACATTTATCTATTTCCACAAAGTGCATATGAGGGAAGACTGTTTTCCTCCTAAGAAAATAAGGTGAGTCAACACTTTCAAATGGAAATACAGTGGTTACAATTGAGGAGAGTTGAATATATTCACTGGAGCACACAGAGAGGGGAAAGAAACCAAATAAAGAGACAGAGTAGGCTTAATGGTAACACTTTTAATGACAAGCTTAGAATTTGAATGCTGTATCATAGATGGGATGGAGAAGGCAATGGCACCCCACTCCAGTACTTTTGCCTGGAAAATCCCAGGGATGGAGGAGCCTGGTAGGCTGCAGTCCATGGGGTTGCTAAGAGTCGGACACGACTGAGCGACTTCACTTTCACTTTTCACTTGCATGCATTGGAGAAGGAAATGGCAACCCACTCCAGTGTTCTTGACTGGAGAATCCCAGGGACGCGGGAGCCTGGAAGGCTGCCGTCTCTGCGGTCGCACAGAGTCGGACACGACTGAAGTGACTTAGCAGCAGCAGCAGCATCATAGATGGGAACACTACAATTGAGGTAATCTGGTTTCTGCTTAATTTTAAAGTCTTTTTGATGGGATCCGCATAGAGATACCATTACCTAATATCCCCCCTCAAATTAATTATAAATATAGATTAAAAAACAGAATCAATTTAAAGAGGTAGAGAAACCTATTTTTTTACTGAGATAAAATTCATATGCCATAAAATTCACCCTCTTAAAGTATATAGCTCAGTGTGCTTGCTATTCATAGTGTCCAATCATCACAACTGCTTAACTTGAGAAAAGTTGCATCGCTCCCAAAAGATAACCCATACTTAATGGCAGTCACTTCTTTCCTGTTCTTCACAGTACCACTAAGACATAATATTACTGATGCAAACTAATTAGTGGTGCGTGCTAAGTCGCTTTAGTTGTGTCCAACTCTTTTCAACCTGATGGACTGTAGCCTGCCAGACTTTTCTGTCCATGGGATTCTCCAGGCAAGAAAACTGGAATGGGTTGCCATGGCCTCCTCAAGGGGATCTTCCTGAACCGGGGATGGAACCCTGTGTCTTTTAAGCCTCCTGAATCTCTGTGTCTCCTGTATCGGCAGATGGGTTCTTTACCACTAGCACCGCCTGGGAAGCCCAATTAGTGGTAGAAGTTACTCATCTGATTTTTGTGGATTGTAAACGTATGCACTGAGGTAGTTTGGATGCTTAAAGACCTAAAACATGACCAATTTCTTTCAGTTAACATGGTGTTTGTAGTTTTATCCATGTTGTGGCATGTAACAGTATAATATTCTGTTTTATTGTCAAATAATATTCCATTTAAGGAATATGACACATTTTGTATATCAGCTGATGAACATCTGGATTGTTTCACTTTTTGGCTATTATAAATAATGCTGTGGATAGTAACATAGAGGTTTTTATGCATTTATATTGTTAACTGTTTGTGCGTGCATACACTCACGCTCATTCGTGTACGACTCTGGGACTCCATGGATTCTACCCTGTCAGGCTCCTCTGTCCATGGGATTTTCAGTTGTTCAGAGTGAAACTGAAGGATAAAAGGCTAACTCTATTTTTAACATTTTAAAGAACTACTGACTTTTTTTCTGAAGTAGCTGTACTATTTGACAATTCCACTAGTGATGTTTAAGTGTTCCAATTTCTCCACATCCTTTCCAACACATGTTATTTTCCATATTTTTGATTTTAGTTATGAGTGAAAGGCATATCTCACTGGGTACTCTGTGTATTTCTCTAATGACTAATGATTTGATTGAACACATTTTTGTATGTTTGGCTTCCCTCATAGTTCAGTTGGTAAAGAATCTGCCTGTAATGCAGGAGACCCTGGTTCAATTCCTGGGTCAGGAAGATCTGCTGGAAAAGGGATAGGCTAACCCCTCCAATGTTCTTGGGCTTCCCTTGTGGCTCAGCTGGTAAAGAATCTGCCTGCAATGTAGGAGACCTGGGTTTGATCCCTGGGTTGGAAAGATCCTCGGGAGAAGGGAAAAGCTAACCACTCCAGTATTCTGGCCTGGAGAATTCCATGGCCTATTAGTCCATGGGGTCGCAAATAGTCAGACGCAACTTTCACTTTCTATTTTTGTGTTAGTTAACAGCATATGTTCTTTAGAGAAATTTCTATTCAAATCCGTAACACATTTTTAAACTGGTTTGTCTTTTTGACATTGAGATGTAAGATTCTTTATATATTCTTGATATAAGTCCATTATCAAATATCTTAGATGTATCGTATCTGATGAAAATATGTAATATATTTTCTCCCCTTTCTGAGTTGTCATTTTCTTGATGGTTCCTTTTGAAGCACAATTTTTAAAATTTAGCTTATGTTTAATTTGTATATTTTTTCTTTTGTAGATGGTGATTTTGGTGTTATAGCTAAGAATCCATTGCTAAATCTGAGGTATTTACTCCTATATTTCCTTGTAAGAGTATTATATTTGTACTCTCTATATGTGAGTCTTTGATACATTTTAAGTTAATTTTTTATATATAGCATGAGATAAGCAAAAAGTGAACATATTGTTGTCTTTAAAGATTCTTCTTTTACCATTGAATTGTCTTAGAACTTTTGTCAAAATTCAATTAACCATAAATGTAATTTATGGACTTTCAATTCTGTTCTATTGATTGATGTTTCTGTTTCTTATCCAAGGACCACAGTGTCCTGATAACAAGAGATTTTTAGTAAGTTTTGAAATCAAAATGTGTGAGTCTTCTTACTTTGTTTTTCTCTTTGTACATTGTTCACACTCTTCTGGACCTATTGTAGTTCCATATGAATTTTAGGATTGGATTGTAGTTTTCTGCCAAAAAGCTACTTAGGATTTTGAAAAAGATTATTATTATTATTTTTGTAGATCAATTTGAGGAGTGTTGTCCTCTTAATACTAAGTGTTTAAAGCTATGACCATGAGTTATATTTCTATTTACACATTTTCTTATGGATCTTTACTTTCAAGAGTCTTTTGTGGTATTCAGTGTACAATTCTTGTGTTGCTTCTTTTTTTAATTTAAGTATTTTATACTGCTTGATATGATATAAATTGATTTGTTTTCTTAATTTTACTTTTGGATTGTTCATTAGCTAGTTTATAGAAAAATTTTCATATTCCACATCAATCATGTGTCTCACAGTCTTGATTAACTATTAAATTTAACAATTTTTCTTTTGTGAGTTTCTTAGGAAATGTTATATATAATACCATGGATCTAAAAATGAGATAATTTTACCTCTTCCTTTTTAATCTGGACATCCTTTACATATTTACATATTTACTTTTCTTTTTTAAATGCCCCATCTGTTCAGTTCAGTTCAGTTCAGTTGCTCAATCATCTCTGACTCTTTGTGACTCCATGGACTGCCAGGGTTCCCTGTCCAACATCTCCTAGAGCCTACTCAAACTCATGTCCATTGAGTCAGTGATGCCATCCAATCATCTCGACCTCTGTCCTCCCCTTTTCCTCCTGCCTTCAATCTTTCCCAACATCAGGGTCTTTTCAAATGAGTCAGTTCTTCACATCAGGTGGCCAAAGTATTGGAGTTTCAGCTTCATCATCAGTCCTTCCAAAGAAGACTCAGGATTGATCTCCTTTAGAATGGACCAGTTGGATCTCCTTGCAGTCCAAGGGACTCTCAAGAGTCTGCTCCAACACCATTCTTTGGCGCTCAGCTTTCTTTATACTCCAACACTCATATCCATACTTGACTACCAGAAAAACCAGTTTTGAGTAGATGGACCTTTGTTGGCAAAATAATGTCTCTGCTTTTTAATATGCTGTCTAGGTTGGTCATAGCTTTTCTTCCAAAGAACAAGCATCTTTTAATTTCATGGCTGAAGTCACCATCTTCAGTGATTTTGGAGCCCCCAAAGATAAAGTCTGTCACTGTTTCCCCATCTATTTGCCACGAAGTGATGGGACTGGGTGCCATGATCTTAGTTTTCTGAATGTTGAGCGTTAAGCCAACTTTTTCACTCTCCACTTTCACTTTCATCAAGAGGCTCTTTAGTTCCTTTTCACTTTCTGCCATAAGGTTGGTGTCATCTGCATATCTGAGGTTATTGATATTTCTCCCAGCAATGTTGATTCCAGTTTGTGCTTCATCCAGCCTGGTGTTTCACATGATGTACTCTGCATATAAGTTGAATAAGCACAGTGACAATATACAGCCTTGATGTACTTCTTTCCTGATTTGGAACCAATCTGTTGTTCCAAATCCAGTTCTAACTGTTGCTTCCCGAACTACATACAGACTTCTCAGGAGCTAGGTCAGGTGGTCTGGTATTCCCATCTCTTTCATAATTTTCTACAGTTTATTGTGATCCACACAGTCAAAGGCTTTGGCATAGTCAATAAGGCAGAAGTAGATGTTTTTCTGGAACTCTCTTGCTTTTTCGATGATCCAGCAGATGTTGGCAATTTGATTTCTGGTTCCTCTGCCTTTTCTAAAACCAGCTTGAACATCTGGAAGTTCACAGTTCATGTATTGTTGAAGCCTGGCTTGAAGAATTTTGAGCATTAATTTGCTAGCATGTGAGATGAGTGTGATTGTGCAGTAGTTTGAGCATTCTTTGGCAATGCATTTCTTTGGGATTGGATTGAAAACTGACGTTTTCCAGTCCTGTGGCCACTGCTGAGTTTTCCAAATTTGCTGGCAGCATGAGTGTAACACTTTCACAGCATCATTTTTTAGGATTTGAAATAGCTCAACTGGAATTCCATCACCTCCACTAGCTTTGTTTGTAGTGATGCTTCCTAAGGCCCACTTGACTTCCCATTCCAGGGTGTCTGGCTCTAGCTGAGTGATCATCTATAACCTTTAATAATGTTGAATTGAAGTGGTGAGGGCAGACATCATTGTCTTTTCTTAATCTTAAAAGTAAAGCTTTCAGTCTTTCACTTCAATTACAATGTTACTGAAGTTTATTTGTTGATGCTCTTTACTAGATTGAGGAAGGTTCATTTTGTTTCTAGTTTGTTTATTTTTTCCTCTTTAAGGGTAAATAACAGAATAACTTCAATTTAAATAAAATTAATACCTGAATTTCAGTCCTATATGACTTCTTTCTATAAATATTTTTTATTCCAAAGATGCATGTGTTTTCTTTAGTCTTAAAAGTTCTCTAAAGAATTTTGGATTCTTTAACAATTTTAAAATTATTTAATTCTTGATATAGATTTAAAGCAATCTAATCATTTGTTTTTCAGAAAAGCATTATTGAAAAATGGAACCAAACCCTGCTAACTTTGAAAAAACCATTGTCCTAGATATTGAGAAGATGAGCTTACAATGAAAAGTTAATCACCTACTCTTTCTGGACACCTTAGGCCAGCAGCATTCACCCAGAAAGGAATACTTCATCATGTATCTAGAATATATGTTTGTCCTTTTGCATAGAATAAAATGAAAGAGTTAGGAGAGACAGAGATAGAGACAGAGACAGGCAGAATGAAAGATGTAGATATTCAATGTTATTTATTTTGTTGTGAAAAGCCACTTTGGAAAGTAATGACCTTTAATTCCAAACCACATGTAGAATTTTCTCAGAGCATTGGAGAGTTCCATGTCTTTTTTTTTTTTTCCCTTACCTTTTCTTTAGCTTTTCATTGTATTTGGGTAATCTGAAAGTCAAGAGAGGCAGACTTGTGTGTTTGGATATTTTCCCAGTTCTTAGTGAGCCAATACTACATTATAGTCCTTGAAAACATAATTATTTTAAAAGAAATGGGTTGAAGTTCCCCCTCTCCCTTTTCACACACTGCAGGAAACTGTTAATGGACTCCCCTCCCGAGGTGCCTATATTGTTGGAAAAGCAAAAAAATGTCTTGGATCCATTGCTTATAACATTTTGCTAGTAGATATAAAAAGCTGACAATTTTGTCGTAGTTCTTTGTGGCAATTATTTGTACTTCCCTAACCTAGTGTGTACTTCATGTTCACACATGTCCTAATTATCTAATTATTCTGTTCTGCAGTGAGTGATTTTGAATAGCTTTTACCATCTACTTACCATAAAGGTATAATAAGATGATTAATAAGAACATGTATAAAACATTTGGAATGCAGAAAGGAGCAATTTTTAAAACTAATGAAATATTACAGGGAGCATTCTTATTTCTATGTTTTCAGAAATATATTTGTTTTGGCATAATAATACATGAACCCACACATTTAAGATGTCATATTTTAATAAGACATGTCCTCTATAAAAGTGAAATATCTGTAATTCTTTCATTGATTTATTTTGAAGTGAAATGTTATTTTTTACTACAAAATAATTCCATTTATTTTAAAAAGTTATAAGTAAAAATTAAAGGTGAAAATAATGCCCCCTGTATTCATCTCTCTGCAAAGTGACCATTGTTAAACCATCAGTAGCTGCCCTTCCAGTTGATTTATCAGTTTATATAGACACATAGCTATTTGTCACAGCAGTTATTAAATAAATGCATAATGATACATATATAATTTTAATTTTTTTGCAATGTAGTGTTTTTATACTGTATGTGTTTCTCTTCTACTGCTTTTTTTTCTTAATGATGTATTAGTACTTTGTATACTCTGCAGAATTCTGCCCCCTTATTTACTTAGTTGCTTAATGTGTTTTATAGCTAACATAACCAATTTTCTATTGTTAAATGTTCACATAGATTGACTTTCTTTGTTCTGTTTACAGTCCATGATGAAAATCCTGCCAATTAAGTCCACTGCATAACTTTAGGAAAATTTCTCTGAAACATAACTACCAGTTGTTCTTCGTATGAGAAAACATGTGATTTAATGAACAAAAATGTACTGGCCAAATAGCTTTTGGAAAGATACCAATTTACATTCCCACCAGCAATGTATGAAAATCCCCATGCCCTATTACTTAGGCTGGATCTCTAGATTATTTTTAATTTTTGTCAATTGAAAAACATCTGACATTTCATTATTTTAATTTGTTTGAATTAAATCCTGAGTTAAGTAATAATCTTTCCAGTCTAGTTTCTCTCTCTTTGAATTACATGTTTTACTTATAAAAATTTTAAGTTTAATATTGATAACTGAAAAAAATGAATAGCTTAAATGATCTTTTCCTAAACTTGGATGGAAAAGAAAACTATTTATCAAATAAATTAATGGGCTTTATATTTGATACATAATTTTTTAAAATATAAATATTTACAATATTTTATTTTGTGTTATTATCAATATTTTTTTCGCCTAAGATTTTCTGGCTTGCAATGGTGAGGGGAGGAATTTATTACTCCTACTCTTTTTAAATCTTTTATTTTTAGGTTTTATAGTACATGGGACACATTTTTTATGATTTATGAGAAACTAATATTCCAGAAATAGTTTATTTAAAAAATATGTGAATTATAAAATTAAGAGCAATGAAATTTTCAAAATAATATTTTTTCCAGAATGTATATAGTATAAACTTCTAAAAATATTGAAATAGACTGTATATATCTAAAATATGTTCTTTCAAATGATATAACTGTTGGTGGCCAGATATTTTTAATGAATGTGCAGTTTATTTGATGAAACACTGTGTACGTAAAATGCATGGATGTGTATGCTTTATGGGCTAAATGAGAAAACTATTTTCAACAGTATGTGACCTACGGACATGTCCATGTTGTACTAGTTAATGAATTTAACGTTTTAAGAAAGAAAATTTGTACGAGTTTGCTTTTTGCATTGCCTTTTAGAGAATCTATTTTTTAAGACCTTGACCACATCAGACAAGAAATTGCTTTCAGTGTAATATACAACTTGAAAGCTGTTGGACAAATCACCTTATTTATACTTACTTAAAATACCTGTTTATCTTTAATTGAACAAAGTACCAAGTCTTTTACAGAATGTGGATTTTTACAGTGAACCCCAACTTCACAGTATTCTCAGCTTAAAGAAAGACAATAGCAGTAAAAATATACATTTTTTAAGAGAGCTTAACTAATATAGGTGTATCTCAGATATTGCTGGTTCAGCTCCAGATCACCACAATGAAGTGAATATTACAATGAAGGAAGTCACAAGAATTTTTGGTGCATATAAAATTATGTTTATACTATACTGTAGTCTATTGTATGCAATAGCATTATAACTAAAAAAATCAATATGCGTATCTTAACTAAAACATACTTTATTGCTAAAATCTGCTAACTATTATTTGAGCCTTCTGCAAGTTTTAATCTTTTTGCTTGTGGAAGGACTTACTTTGTTGGTGGCTGCTGACTGATTAGAGTAGTGGTTGTTGAGGGTTGGGTGGCTATGTTAATTTCTCAAAGTAAGACAATGAATGTTGCTACATCTTTTATGAGCGATTTCTCTATAGCATGTAAGGCTATTTAACAGCATTTTTCTCATAGTAGAACTTGTTCCAAAATGGAAATCAGTCCTTTCAAACACTGCCACTGCTTTATCAACTAAGCTTGTATGATGTTCTAAACCCTTTGTTTTAATTAAAAACGGTTTTTCCAGCATCTTCATCAGAATTAGATGTCATTTCAAGAAGCAATTTTCTTTGCTCATCCATAAGAAGCAGCTCCTCACTCATTAAAATTTTATCACAACTTTGCAGCAGTTCAGCCACATCTTCAGGCTCCACCTTTAATTCTAGCTCTTCTGTTATTTCTATCACATGTGCAGTTACTTCCTCCACTGAAGTCTTGAACTCCTCACAGTCATTCGTAAGAGTTGGATCAACTTCTTCCAGCCTCTTGTTAATGTTAATATTTTGACCTCTTCTCATGAATGTTCTCAATGGCATCTAGAATCCTTTCCAGAAGGTTTTCAATTAACTTTGCCAAGATCCATCAGAGGAATCTCTATTGATGGCAGCTATGGCCTTACAGAATGTGCTTCTTAAAGAATGAACTTGAAAATTAAAGTACACCTTGATCCATGGGCTGCAGAATGGATGTTGTGTTAGCAGGTATGAGAGCATGAATCTCATTTTCATCTCCACCAGAGCTCTTGGCTGACCAGGTGCACTGACAAGTGAGCAGTGATATTTTGAAAGAAATCTTTTTCTTTTTTCTTTTTTTTTGAGTAGTAGGTCTCAAAATGGGCTTAAATATTTATATTAAATCATATTATAAAGAGACATGCTATTATCTAGGCTTTGTTGTTCCATTTATAGAGCACAGCCTGAGTAGATTTAGCCTAGGATTTTTAGGAATGGTAAATGAGCATTGACTTCAACTTTAACTCACATTACCCTCAACAAGAGAGTCAATTTGTTCTTTGTAATTTTGAAGCTAGACATTGACTTCTCCTCTCTAGCTGTGAAAAGCCTAGATGGCATGTTCTTCCAATTTGTTGTTTAGCATAGTCATGTTCATTAGTGATCTTAGCTAGATCTTCTGGATAACGTGCTTACAGTTTCTACATCAGCATTTGCTAGGTTCATCTTGCACTTTGATGCTATGGAGATGGCTTCTTTTCTTAAACCACATGAATCAATTTCTGATATTTTCAAATTCTTATATTTTCTTTTGAGTTTCCTCTTTTTCAACCTTCATAGAATTAAAGTGAGTTAGACTTAAGCTTTGACTTAAGGGAATCCTATGGCTGATTTAATCTTCTATTAAAACTTTCTCCCGATAAGCAATCAGGCTGTTTCACTTTCATATTATGCATGTGTTCTGTGCTGGAGAAGTACTTTTAATTTTCTTCAAGAACTTTTCCTTTGCATTCACCACTTGTCTAACTGGGCGAGAGGCCTAGTTTTCAGCCTATCTTACTTTTCAACATATTTTCTTCACTAAGCTTAATTTTTTTTTTTTCTCTAGCTTTTGATTCAAAATGAGAGATGTGTGAGTCTTCCTTTCATTTTGAATACTTAGAAGTCATTGTAGGGTTATTAACTGGCCTAATTTAAAAATTGTGTCGACAGTCAGACACAACTTGGTGCTTTAACAACAACATACATAGTAGTATGTGTGTGCTAATCCAAATCTCCCAGTTCACCTGCCTCCCCTTCTCCCTGGCATCCATTCTCTATTTCTGTGTCTCTGTTTTGACAATTGGTTATTTGAATGCTGTGTGAATATTTGATATTAAAAGTTATTATTTTAGGAGTGTGGAAAAAAAAAAAAAACCTGTCATCTCTTGGAGAGCAGGGAGGCCTGAGGAGAAGGAGAGAGAAGAAAAGCTGCTCAGTGAAACAGCCAGAACACATACAACATTTATTGATTAAGTTTGCCTTCTGGATGGGGTTTGTGGCACTCCCAAAATAAGAATAGCATCAAGGACCACTGATAACAGATCACCTTAACAAATACAATAAGTTTGAAATGTGAGATTTATCTAATTGTGATTCAGAAACAAGAAATCAGAAAATGCTGTTGAAAAAAATGAAACCAACAGATTTGCTCAATGCAGAGTTGCCAGAATTCGCCCAAAATTACAAAGCACAGTATCTGCAAAGCACAATGAAATGAAGCACAATAAAACAAGATATGCCTGTACTGAGTTTTGAAGGGAACTAAATACATAAACTAGTCAATAAATGTCTCCATTAAATAAGATATTCCATATCTTTTCAGAACTTGGGTAATAGATAAGGAAGTCCTCATGGAGTATTGTGCAGTAACTCCTACATTTTAGTTTTAGCTAAGAAGTAGAATAATCAAAAAAATATTGGGGACCAATATCCATTAGTCAACTTTGTCTTTTTCCAAATAAATGTAACGATATAAAAATATCCTCAAAAAGTCACAGTCATTGCCTAAAATAAAGGGTCTTTTATACCAAAGGAATATGGTGTGCATGATTTCATTGTTAATTACAATCTTCTACATTGAAAATATTTATCCTTAGGGGAATATCATTATGTTGCCTTGATTTTATGAATTTATACTGAGCAACTGAACTGAACTGATGTATATACAAACCAGATTTTAGGAATTAATGACCACAGTCTTCTTTTGAGAAACTTGAATAAGAAAAGTTGTTATTTGAGGGAGTGGAAATAGTCTTGGTTAGATGAATGAAATAAAGTGTAATTTAAAGAACCTTTCAAGAAAGTAAGTGTGGAGTACTTCAAATCAGACACACTGGGTGTTTAGGTAACATATAGCCTCCCTGAATGTCATTTAATCTTTCCATGGGTAGAGCATGTCATTAGTTTGAACTATTCCATTTGCAGTATACCTGTCTTAATATTCACTTCTTCTGTCAGCCTATGGAAACATAGAGGGTATATAAAGGCTTGTGACCCAAATGTCTTGTTATATTAAACACAAAGTTAATTGAATGGAGGTGCATAATATAAAGTTATCAAAATGAGTGAGGAAACGGAAGGTCTATGTGTGTAGAAAATCTCTATTTGGGGGGTTGATTTCAGTTCACCCATAGTGTGTGATGATCTGAACACTTCGGTTTATCTTCTTCATTGGCCTTTGGTATAGAACTCTTATTCACTGTGTTCAGAGAAGCTTTCAGAAACATAGAGCTATTACCAGAAATAGTCATCTACAGTCTGGATTATTCAAAATTTACCACTGACAGACATTGACAATGAAAGAAGACAATTAAAAAGCTATATACTGGGGTACATCCATTATTTATCCCTCTTCTACTTCTTCACAGGTGACTCATATAGCAGTGGAATATTATCTTTTAAAAAATGTGTTTATTTGTGTATGACATATATACTACGAAGTACACAAATGTTAAGATGAAAGAATTTTTATGACCCATTTCAGTCATTATCACCTAAAATACAACTAGTATTTTTAGTTCTATCACTATATATTTGTTTTCTCTATTTAACTTTACTAAATGGAATCATCCTCTTCATGGATAGCAGCCTTGTTGTGGCAAAGGGTCTTACATAACTTAGTGAAGCCATGAGCCATGTCACGTAGGACCACTCAGGACGGATGGGTCGTAGTTAAGTGCTTCTCATAAAATGTGGTTCACTGGAGGAGGGAATGACAAACCACTCCAGTAATTTTGCCACGAGAACCCCATGAACAGTATTAAAAGGCAAAAAAATATGACACCAGAAGATGACCCCCCACCCAGGTCAGAAGGTATCCAATATGCTCCTGGGAGAAATATATATTGCCAAATAAATTTTCAAGCAGTTTTCCATTTTATATTCCCAGAGAATTCCAGTCATTTAATGTTCTTGCCAATGCTTATTTTTGTCAGTTTTTAAGATTTTAATTTTAAAACCATCCTAGTAAAATTGGGTTGATTAGTTAAGAACTTAACTTCCTATAAGTGGCACATATTCACTAACTCTTACCTTCTATTAATCAACCTAAATGACCATTTCAAAGTATGTGTTCTTGAACATTCATTTACAATACATTTAATTTTAAAAGATTTTGTTTGCAATATAATTACTCAAGTGACTTTGAAGTAACTACAGGATGATGCTTTCCTTAGTCTGGCATTTTAGAATCTCTACAGTCTGGTCATTATTTTTTCCTGTGTCATAGGACCTGTGATGGCTCAATAGTTTGTGATTCCAAAATAAATGCAATATTAACAAAACTAAATTTTATCAGGTCAAATGTTCTTTCCTACATATGACAAAAAATAAGGCCTTAACCTTCTCAGTTTCCCCTCTTTATATAGAAAGGAAAGTTTTTTTCTGGGTAAGGGATGATATCACATACAGTGGAGAACCTGAATTTATACACATGTATTTGAGTAGATTTCTTCAGCTCTGATAAAATTCTGCTTCTCTCACTTACTTGCTATGTGATTATGCATGTATATTCTTAAAATATTTCTTCTACAGGGTTGTTGATATAATTAAACAATATAGGCAAAACCTGCTTATGTTTTTGACATATAATATGTATATAATACTTATTAGTTATATATTTCCATGCTTCAAAGATGAGTTCAAGCCATTTATTTTCACTAACTTTTTTCTATACATTTTAAATTTTATTTAATGGTTTCTTTGGTAAATTTTATCCTTCAGATTTATTTTCCATATTTTAAATATCTATCATATATTTAATTTCCAAGAGCACCATTTGTTCATTGTATGCTACTTTTCACAACATTTATAGCAAATACTTCTTGTTTTACAGATACAGAATTATAATTGCCTGACACTTCTAGCCCTAAATATTTTTAATAAGAAAATGTGTTTTGTTCTTTGTAAGGTGTATTTTCTTGCAACTTTGTTTATCCATTTGTGTGCTTTGCTTTATTTTTTTTCTATATATATTTTGTTAGAGGTCTTTTCCAATATCTGAATATTGTGAAATATTTACTCTTATTAAAGAATGAGAAACAGAAAAGTAGGCAAGATGACATGTGCACAGGGTGAGACTTATGGGTTTTTCTGAATAGTGGCTTCATTAGGAGAATCTTTAAAACTGTTATTTCCTTTTAAGTTGGTCAGTTTTTTCAGAAAGTAGTCACCAGTTTCCTATCTTGGTAGTACAAGCTTCTTGGTGAAGAGAGAAAGGAACCAGTACAATTCATGTATTTTCTTAATTATTTTCTTTATATACTCTCTTTTTTATTGCTATAACATTTATATTAAAGTTATGACCAACCTAGACAGCATATTAAAAAGCAGAGACATTACTTTGTCAACAAAGGTCCGTTTAGTCAAGGTTATGGTTATTCTAGTAGTCATGTATGGATGTGAGAGTTGGACTATAAAGAAAGCTGAGTGCCGAAGAATTGATGCTTTTGAACTGTGGTGTTGGAGAAGACTCTTGAGAGTCCCTTGGACTGCAAGGAGATCCAACCAGTCCATCCTAAAGGAAATCCATCCTGCATGTTCATTGGTAGGACTGAGGTTGAAGCTAAAACTCTAACACTTTGGCCACCTGATATGAAGAGCTGACTCATTTGAAAAGACCCTGATGCTGGGAAAGATTGAGGGCAGGAGGAGAAGGGGATGACAGAAGATGAGATGGTTGGATGGAGTCACCGACTTGGTGGACATGAGTTTGGGTGGACTTTGGGAGTTGGTGATGGACAGGGAGGTTTGGCATGCTGCGGTTCATGGGGTCACGAAGAGTAGGACATGACTGAGTGACTGAACTGAACATTTATATTTAAGAAACTGCATAGATTTTGCATGGATAGCCCTATGAATTTTGTAAAAAGAAGTATCTGTGTAACCATACCCCACATGTATAATGTATCATCACCCTAGAAAATTCCCTCTTGCTCCTCGCTCATCAGTCACCTCTGCATAGAGGTAACCACCATGCTCATTTATAGCAATTTGCCTGAATTCTGTAAGCTTAGCCTTCCTTTTTCTCAACTCACCATTTGTCTCTTGACCCTCTGCTTTCTAGGTTTAAAAATACTATAGTCATCACATCTTATCCTGTTCTCTTTTTTTGGTAATTTGTCTTTTTAAATAATCATTTTAGTATCACTTTTGTGAGGTTTTAGAAGGAAGCAGAAGTAGTCATGCAGTTCATCTTACATTTTGAATGTACTTTTCAGTGTAATGTCATAATTTTTCTGATGATTATATTTACTTAATTCTTGAGCTGTAGTCCTGATAGTTAATTATGTGAATGACCTAAATCTCTTACTGTTGTGATATTTCCATATCTCTTTTGGCAATTGAATGGATATTTTGGCCTTTTTTATGGGTGCCACTTTTACTACACTAATTCTTTTGTGTCACCCCAAAATAATTGGTTTTGACATTGTTCTGTCCTCACAGTCTTCTACAATATTAAATACATCTCTTGCAGATTATTTCACTTTCATAATTATTCATATTTGATAATGCTTTTCCATATAAGGAATTATTTATTGATATAAGTACAAAAACCCTCTGCATATAGCTGTTGGTTGATTTTCAGTATACTTCTGCAAGATAAAGTGGGTTGTGGTATATCAACATATTTATTTTTCTAGATATGACCACATTTTCTCAGTACTCATAAAACAAAACAGCAAAGATGATAGTATTTTATCAGATCAGATCAGATCAGTCACTCAGTCGTGTCTGACTCTTTGCGACCCCATGAATTGCAGCACGCCAGGCCTCCCTGTCCATCACCAACTCCTGGAGTTCACTGAGACTCACATCCATCAAGTCAGTGATGCCATCCAGCCATCTCATCCTCTGTCGTCCCCTTCTCCTCCTGCCCCCAATCCCTCCCAGCATCAGAGTCTTTTCCAATGAGTCAACTCTTCGCATGACGTGGCCAAAGTACTGGAGTTTCAGCTTTAGCATCATTCCCTCCAAAGAAATCCCAGGGCTGATCTTCTTCAGAATGGACTGGTTGGATCTCCTTGTAGTCCAAGGGACTCTCAAGAGTCTTCTCCAACACTACAGTTCAAAAGCATCAAGTTTTCAGTGCTCAGTGTTCTTCACAGTCCAACTCTCACATCCATACATGACCACAGGAAAAACCATAGCCTTGACTAGACGAACCTTTGCTGGCAAAGTAATGTCTCTGCTTTTGAATATGCTATCTAGGTTGGTCATAACTTTCCTTCCAAGGAGTAAGCATCTTTTAATTTCATGGCTGCAGTCACCATCTGTAGTGATTTTGGAGCCCAGAAAATAAAGTCTGACACTGTTTCCACTGTTTCCCCATCTATTTATAGCCGCATACAAATATATCACCAAAACAATGGTATTGTAATTTCTTTCCTAGCAAAAACTGTGTGATTCATTTATCATTTACATATATATACACACACACACACACACACACATATATATATCCTATAACTGCTTAAATTACTGTCTTTGGATTATTTTCACAACAAACACTCATGGTTTTTCTTTATAAATGAACAAACTGTGGCTTACGGAGATCACAATCGCTCCAAATCCAGGTCCGCAGTCGAGATATTTTCCAGATTCCTTAAGGTTGATCCAGGTTTTTTTTCTTTTTAATTTTCTACTTTACCACATTGGCTTCCTACATAGTCAGAGACCAGAATTAGTATAAAAAAGAAGAATAAAAAAGAATAAAAAAGCACAGGGGAAGACTTATATTTTCATAGTTCTTATATCTTTCAGTGACTTTAAGACTGAAGTCCAAAATATAACAGTAGAGCTTCTAAATATAGGGAAGTATTTTGGTTTTGCCATAAGTAATAGCAACTCACTCAGCAGTATACATTTTCTGCTTCAGAGACAAGGTCATGAGGTCCATGGGTCTTAGACTTTGTTTCTCATTATTTGCCCAGCACCTTATCCCTTTCTCCTTTTGATTAACATATCCAGTGGTGTATTGAGTCAGGCATTTCAAAGGTACAGACTATCTTAATGAAGTATAAGAAAATCTTGGAGGGACAAATTTCCAGAGACCAATACCTAGAGAATTGGAGCCAACTCACGGGCACCCCTTGGGGCACACAGATAAACTCTGAACAAGAGCTGCCATTCCCCAGAGATTGGTCCTATTATGGACTTTCTTGATCCTGAATTCAGTTGTTCAAACTAAGTTAACTATGAAGAATATGAAAGCAGCCAGTTTAGCATCACCTGCCAGTGCCTGACACCAACAAACTAAAAGTAAGAATATTAACACTCTGAAGCTTGATTTTCTTTGGACTCTGCTATCTTGCAACATTCCCAAACGAAGCCTGATTCTAGCTAAACATTGCTTCCTCCCATGGACTCTAAGAGAGGTGGAGTCTACTTAGCTTGGCTTGACTAGTCTACTTGGCTAGTTTTCAGAAACCCTAGGGATCTCTCTCAATACTGGAAACTCACTTTTTACTAAGGAGTTTGTCTCTGAATATTTCCTGTGCATTATTCTTGCTTAACATGATAAAATAATGCTACTTAACAAAAAGGTAACTTTAAGATGCTTTTGTATAATGAATAAGAACCTAAGAAACACATCTTGGTTGCTCATTATACAAAGTAGTTAAGGGAAAAACAGATGAACAAGGGCCAATGGCTCAGTTTCAAACCTTAATGTAGAACACTTAATTGTTCTAAATGAGAAGCTTAATTCAGGTAAACATATTAAAACCTTAAATACAATGCAGCCAAATTTCTTATTCTATCTTTTTCAATGTGTAAAGCTGACAGGTAAGCTTTAGATCTCATCACATCACCAAAAACAAAAAATAGGAAAGAGGGAGCTTGTTCTTGTACTGAGGTCAGAGCCAGTTTAGACATTTCATTCCAGATTTGCAAGGATGGAAAACAGTTTTCAATAAAAGGATCTCCATGCCCATTATAAAACAGTTGCAAGTAGAAAATATTGAAAATATATATGTGTGTAGAGGGGAGGTTTTGAAGGTTAGAAAGTCTCAATTCTTGAAAGTTCCAGAAAAATAACCAACCTTGACAGATGCCAGACCATTTGATCTCGGCCCACAAAAGAAAAATCCCTAATGAATAAAGAGAGAAGGACAGGGCCTTCAAATGACTGGGAGTGGACCCTGCACTGTCTCAGCTCTCCAGGATGGCAGAAGGGGAAAGCATCTCAAGAGGAAAACGACTATTTTATTGTGGATACTGATGTTTAACGTTTTGATAAGGATAGTGAAAATCTTTATCAGTTAGCAGGGTGGTCAATATTAGGTCCAAAAATTAAAGACTGGACTGTAGCAAGGCTTTACTACCTTGGGAATGCAACCAGGGGGCAGGAAGTAGACCTTTCTTAAATCAACATTTATAGTGATTCTCTATCCCTTTACTCCTATCACTATTACAGTGTTAGAATTGTTTTTTTGTGATTTTCTTTTTTTCTTGTAGGAATGATACCCACTCACAGGCTTACACTGATAGTTCATTCTAGCATTTCATATGAACTCAGTTACTAGTCATTGATTAAACTTTTTATTTTTGCTTTTTCTCTATTCCTTTCACATCTCTATGGTGATGTGAAGTTAGTATAGTTAGCAATTAACAATTTATAATCATTTTTGTTAACGCACCACTGACAGCATGGTTATGTTCAATTCAGTTCAGTTCAGTTCAGTCTCTCAGTCGTGTCCGACTCTTTGCGACCCCATGAATCGCAGCACTCCAGGCCTCCCTGTCCATCACCAACTCCCAGAGTTCACTGAGACTCACGTCCATTGAGTCAGTGATGCCATCCAGCCATCTCATCCTCTGTCGTCCCCTTCTCCTCCTGCCCCCAATCCCTCCCAGCATCAGAGTCTTTTCCAATGAGTCAACTCTTCGCATGACGTGGCCAAAGTACTGGAGTTTCAGCTTTAGCATCATTCCTTCCAAAGAAATCCCAGGGCTGATCTCCTTCAGAATGGACTGGTTGGATCTCCTTGCAGTCCAAGGGACTCTCAAGAGTCTTCTCCAACACCACAGTTCAAAAGCATCAATTCTTCAGCCCTCAGCCTTCTTCACAGTCCAACTCTCACATCCATACATGACCACAGGAAAAACCATAGCCTTGACTAGACGAACTTTTGTTGGCAAAGTAATGTCTCTGCTTTTGAATATGCTATCTAGATTGGTCATAACTTTCCTTCCATGGTTATGTTAATTCATATATATTTGGTAAAAATAATCCCCCACCCATGGAGGATGTCCAAATATAAGCAAAACATTCAGATTGAATAATTTAGTGATGAAACCTTGCCCTGACATTTGAAAAACAACATTTATGGGTAGGTTAGCAATGGAGGTACAATTGTCTAATTATTTTCTGTATGATACCAACTAAAATGATCATTGCAGTGTAAAACTGGTCCCAGCAGTGTTGTTAACTAGAGACTAGTGCTGAAATTATAATCCCTAGCATTATTAAGGATACTGGGAAAGTGGTGTTTGAATGTGCTTAATCTGTTACGAGTTTCTGGAAAGAGACATGTTTCAATATTTTGATTTCATCATTATACTTCCAGGTATTAATTTCTAATACATAATTGGGCAAAAGCACAATGGATATGTAACTAAATATTTTGCAATATTGGTTATAAATCTAAAAGTGGAAATAAATTAAATATCCATCAACAGAAAAATAAATTAATAAATAAACTCTTAGAGTGAAATACTGTGCAGTTATTATAAAGATGATATAGAGCTAAATTTTAAGGTCACAACAAACTTGATTAACAAATCATGCTACTGTACTATCTATATCTAGTTTTGTGAGTGTTTGTATATGTAAATATATTTGTAAAAATAGATACTTGAAAAAATTATGCCCAATATTTTATAAATAATTAATTCCAATTGGTCAAATTTAACTTGATACTCATTTTTCTTCATATTCTATTCCATTATTGAATTTGAAAAATTAAATAACTTTTATATGACTCACACAAATACTAAAATGTGAAGTGATTTTTATTTTTCACACAATTGTTTCAGTAATACAGAAATATTAAAAAATGTCATCTTGCCATTTAATGTGTACAATTTTCATAGGTTTCTCCCAGTAGATTTATTGTACAATCCAAGAATAAAACTTAAAACTGAAAGTCATTTAGTAGTAATAAAACTTAAATTAACTAAAGAAAATACATTTTTCATATTTAGTCATTTTATATTTGTCTATTGTCCATACATGGGGCTTCTCTGGTGGCTCAGACAATAAAGAATCTGCCTGCAATGCAGAAGATCTGGGTTTGATCCCTGGGTTGGGAAGATCCCCTAGAGAAGGGAATGGCTACCCACTCCAGTATTCTAGCTTAGAGAATTCCATGGATAGAGGAGGCTGGTGAAATACAGTCCATGGGGTCTCAAAGAGTGGACATGACTAAGCAACTAACTTTTAATTATTTTTAATATTATCCATATATAATATTGAATAGTTATTATAATTATCCATATATAGTTATTCTGTTGCTTATATACAGTTGTTTACAACTCTAACTGTAGTACTTTGTAGGAAGAATCCAGGCTCAAACTATCTCCAGGCAGGAAGGTGGGGAGTCATCATCTAACTCTATCCTTGTGGCCTGAGTGTTAGCCTACTATCAGTCTTGCTTTAGATTAATCAAAAACAGAAAGTAAATTACATGACTGACATTCTCCCTGTTGAAAATCAATTAATAGCCACTCTTCAGTCCAGGATAATGAAGCAAGACAACAAATGGTTCCAGGCCAGCTAAAAATTGTTACATGAGAAAGAAAGCTCTTTGAAAAATTTTATATAAATCCTTAAAATGTGATTTTGAACAAATATCATCTTTCAATTCCAAAAGGAATAATTCCTAACTAAATCCAAGCAAGATTATTTAAAGCAAATTATCCTGAAGACCCAATGATGGCAAACTCAAAGAATTCAATTTTGTTTGGTGGTACAGATACACATGGAGATGCCTAAGTGTACCTTTTCTTTTAGCTTTTAGATCTGCTGTTATAGTAAAGCAGGCCTCTAGGATTTAAAACTACAAATGCATCTACCAGTAAATCAAAAAGTCCGAGTCAGATATTTAAACAGCTGATTTTCTCACAGTTTTGTAGAAAACTTTTGCATTACTTAACTCTAGGCACATTGACTTCTCTCTGAGTAACACACTTTGAGCAAAATATAGTGGTAAAAACTCTCATCAAAATTTGTATAGAGGGAACATATCTCAACATAATAAAGGCCAGTTATGACAAATTCACAAGACCATACTCAAGGGTGAGAAGCTTAAAGCTTTTCCTCTGAAATCAGGAGCAAGACAAGGCTGAGCACTCATGCCACATCTACTTAACATAATAATGGAAGCCCTGGCCACAGCAGTCAGAGAAGAAAAAGTCAAGCTGTCCAAACTGGAAAGGAAGAAATGAAACAGTCACTGTTAGATATGGCATGATACTATACACAGGAAATCCTAAAGTCTCCACCAAAAAACTATTAGAATTAATAAATGAATTCAGTAAAGTTGCAAGACACAAGATAATTTACAGAAATCTGCTGCTTTTCTGTATACCAACAATCAACTATCAGAAACAGAAAATAACAAATCCCACTTAAAATGCATCAAAAAGAATAAAACACCTAGGAATAAACTTAGCCAAGGGTAGGAGTAATAAAACTTAAATTAAATAAAGGAAATACATTTCTCATATTTAGTGATATCATGTTTAGTTATTATCCATATAGCTATACTCTGAAAACTATAAAATATTGATGGAGGAAATTAAAAATGATGCAAAGAAATGGAAATATATTCCACGTTCAAGGATTGGAAAACGTGTTAAAATGTTTATATTACCCAAAGCAATCTTCAGATTTAGTGCGATCCTTATCAAAATACCCATGACATTTTTCACAGAACTGAAACAAACAATCCTAAAATTAATATCAAACCACAGAAGACCCTGAATTCCCAAAGCAATATTGAGAAAAAGGAACAAAGCTGGAGGTATCAATCTCCCCAAATCCAGACTATATTGCAAAACTACAGTATTCAAAATAGTATGGTACTGGCACAAAATCTGACACATAGATCAATGGAACAGAATTGAAAACCCAGAAATAAACCCAGAAACATATGGTCAGTTCAGTTCAGTTTAGTTCAGTCGCTCAGTCGTGTCTGACTTTTTGCGACCCCATGAATCACAGCACGCCAGGCCTCCCTGTCCATCACCAACTCTTGGAGTTCACTCAAAGTCATGTCCATCGAGTTGGTGCTGCCATCCAGCCATCTCATCCTCTGTCATCCCCTTCTCCTCCTGCCCCCAATCCCTCCCAGCATCAGGGTCTTTTCCAATGAGTCAACTTTTCGCCTGAGGTGGCCAAAGTATTGGCATTTCAGCTTCAACATCAGTCCCTCCAATGAACACCCAGGACTAATCTCCTTTAGGATGGACTGGTTGGATCTCCTTGCAGTCCAAGGGACTCTCAAGAGTCTTCTCCACCACCACAGCTCAAAAGCATCAATTCTTTGGCACTCAGCTTTCTTCACAGTCCAACTCTCACATCCATACATGACCACTGGAAAAACCATAGCCCTGACTAGATGGACCTTTGTTGGCAAAGTAATGTCTCTGCTTTTGAATATGCTATCTAGGTTGGTCATAACTTTCCTTCTAAGGAGTAAGTGTCTGTTAATTTCATGGCTGCAATCACCATCTGCAGTGATTTTGGAGCCCCCCAAAATAAAGTCTTGGTCAGTTAATATGTGACAAAGGAGGCAAGTTATTTGGGAAAAGACAATCTCTTTAATACATTCTGGGAAAACTGGACATGTAAAAGAATGAAATTAGAACATTTATTCACACCATATGCAAAAATAAACTCAGGATGAACTAAAGAACTAAGACCAGAATTCATAAAATTTTTAGAAGATGACAGGCAGGACACTGTTTGATATAAATTGTAACAATATTATTTTGTATCTATCTCCCAAAGGAAATAAAAACAATAGTAAACAAAGCTTTTGTCTAACAAAGGAAACCATTGACAAAATGCAAGACAACCTACTGAAAGGGAAAAAAATGAAAATGATATATGACTGACGTGTTAATATCTAAAATATATTAAGTTCATACAACTTAATATCAAATAAACAAACAACCCGATTTAAAAATGGGTGGTAGATCTAAATCCACATTTTTTCCAAAGAAGACATAGATGGTTTTTGAGGCTCTTCACACCTTAAAAATTCTCTGGTTTTAGATACAAATGAGATGATCTTAGAAATTAGTGCTTGAGATTTCTGTGTGGGATATTGGAATGATGGAGAAAATCTAGCAAATCAGTTATACAATTAGAAATATCAAAAAAAAAAAAAAAAGAAATATCCTAGGTAATCATTTTTATTATTTGGCATTTTGTCTTTATTGGATTGTTATTTGATGCTGGATCACATTTGACATTATATTACATTTTTTTATATGTGAAAACTTCTAGTTCCTAATTAGATTGAATCCTATGGTCTTCACAATCTGATTTATGTTTCTCCATTTTACCTGCGGTCATTCAGTCATAGGATGTGCTTAGTAAATATTTGTGAGAATTAATGAAGAACTAAATTTACAGAACCTAAGTCCTTTCAGGCAGGGATACACCTTAAATTCTTTTGTTGTACAAGTTTTTTTGTAGGCATATATTTTTTTTTTTATTTTATTTTTTTAAAATTTTATTTTATTTTTAAACTTTACATAATTGTATTAGTTTTGCCAAATATCAAAATGAATCCACCACAGGTATACATGTGTTCCCTATCCTGAACCCTCTGGAATAACTGAGAGAATAATTTCTACATCATTAAATTGGTTAATTATAAGTAATCACCAAAACATTTTCCAGAGTGGTTATACCATTGGCACTTCCATCAAAAATATATAACAGTTCCAACTGTTCTGTATTCTCATCAATATTTGATATTGTCAGTCTTTTAATCTTTAGGCACTTTAGTGTGTGTGTAGGGGTATCTCAATGTCATCTGTTTAAAATTTACATATTGGTATTGAATTGTCTTTTTTATTACTGGATGGTGAGAGTTCTTTCTATATTCTGGGTACAAATCTTATGTGGGATGTATTTACAAATACTTTCAATCTGAAGCTTGCTTATTTTTTTAATGGTGTCTTTTGATCTATTTATTTTTTTCTTTTATGAATCTTACCTTTTGTGCCCTAAAATATCTACATTTACTCCCAGGTAATGAATATTTCATCCTGAAAGCTTTATAAATTTATGTTTTATGTTTATGATCTCAGACAAATCGTTAATTTTTGTACATGTTGTGAGGTATGGGTTAAAATTCATATTTTCCTTTATATGCATATCCAATTGTTCCAGTATCATTTATTGAAAAGACATTCCTTTTTTCACCAAGTTACTTTGGTGACTTTGCTGAAAATTAATTATGTACGTATGGATTAACTTGTTCAAGCATTTTCTTCCTTAATAGATTTACTGAGAAGAGTATTGATTACTGAGTTAAATGCAGAACACAGAAGGACTCGTTTTCTTATTGAACTTTAAAGTTAAAATTTGTGGGCTAAATATACTATCTTAATTTAAAAACACTTGTATTTAAAGCCTTCTTATATTAGCATAAGGCCACATGGGGAATAATATGATGGACAAATATAGTGAAAAGAAATGGCAAGAGACACAAATGAGCCATAAGATGCCACAGTCCATGTAGTTAGGGAGATAAAGGGACAGAGAAGGGGAGTACAGACTAAGGACACGATACCAAAGAACTTGGAAATTAATTTAAGTTTTTGATGGAGAAAAATAAATCGTAGTTTCTTTAAAATGCACCTATTCCCAGATATTTACTTTTTTACATTGTAGTTTTTAAACTGAATTCAGTTTGTTAGAGTGACCAATGAGCACAAAATGCTAGTCATAATAAAAGGTCATTAAGCCCCAATTTTTCTGTCCCACCCTTCTAGTTTGTTATTTCAGCCAGCAAAAATACAGATTTTCTCCCAAGGCATGAAAGGATGGAGTTCATATTTTAACCTTCAAGATTTTCCACTTACCTGGATACTGATTTTTTTTATTTGAATGGAAACTACCTACTGAGTTGGATTTTATGGGAAATTTAAGGCTGCAGTGGTTTTGATAGAAATCTACTCATAGTAATTTATAGTGGGATATTTATTTGTCAGCTGAATAAATGACCCACTCCAATTTTCCTGGAGGTTTTTTGTCCCATTCCCACCTTTTATACACACTCAAAGTTTCTACTGAACAGTATGGATTGCAGTCAAGCAGGCGTATGTTACTATAGTCAGTTAGTCATTGTCCATCTATTTCATCCACAGACTCTAAATATGCACTAAGTTAAAGACAAATTGCTTATAAGAGAATGCTTAAATGGGGCATATTCTGATCTTTTTGGAGAAAAATTGCCTCTTTAAAGAACATCTATCCTTGGCAAATGGAGAGTTTATGCAAGAGAAAAAGTTGGACATCTTCTGTGATTGCATATTGATTTTGATCCTCCTCTTTCACACCATGCTATTTATTTTTAAAATATCTTTAATGTTCAATGAAAAATAGACTTATTTAGAAATAAAATTCTTAATAAAGCATGCATAATTGTTTTACTGAGCTTTCTTTTTGAGGCAAAAAATATGAAAAAGACTACAAATTACTCAAAGGAAAAAATATAAACATGTGCCATACAGAATTTATAAGTCAAAAAGCTTATTTTTATTTTCTTACTCTTCAGCATATCATTTTTTCTAATTAGATGCTTAATTTCACTAATTTTACTAGTGTTTTTGTACATGTAGTTGTATGAGTTGAATGCTTCATATACAGTAGCACGCTACCATAAAGGAGCAGAAAAAAATTTAAGGTTGAATTTGACTTTAAAACAAAATAAAAATAAAATAGTGAAGTCCTATTTTTCCCTACAAGGTAGCATTTTGTTAGGTACTTTAAGACATTAATTTTTCACCTCATCTTAGGAGAAGGAATTGACTTTATGATCTGTAAAATACAAAACAGGGACTTGAAAAGGTACATTTGTGTTTTTATAGCTAAAATATTAACTGTTGTATTTGATGATCATATTTAAGGATTTGTATGACATATTTATGCAATGCTATTTTTTAATATGGACTTTAGGGAGAGGTACGAATTCTTGGCTTTGAAACTGCTAGTGCTATGGGCATTTATTAAAGTTATAAACTAAATAAAAGGAACATTTTTATCTTTTCCAGCCATAGCCACATTTCTAGTTTTTTAAAATAAACTTTAAAAATTTTCTATAATCTACACCTGAGTAACAAATGAGAAAGAATAGTGATTTGTGGGTTGCCTTCAAACACAATTTAATAAGGACTACCCATTACAGC
Organism: Bos mutus; assembly: GCF_027580195.1. Taxonomy (NCBI): domain Eukaryota; kingdom Metazoa; phylum Chordata; class Mammalia; order Artiodactyla; family Bovidae; genus Bos; species Bos mutus. The sequence continues at coordinate 28,491,430 of NC_091623.1, forward strand.
TTTAAGGATCCCTGTTCCATCCTTAATGTCCTTCAGTTTAGCCAATGGGAAGACACAAACATGTGGAATTTCCTTTACTCCTTGCTTCCCCTTTACTCCTTGCTTCTACTGTGTCCTGGGAGATAATTGAATTTCGTAGCAATTCTGTGCCATTGAAAACTAGAAAATTCTTATGATCCTCCCAACAATCTGAAGATACACACACACACACATACACACAAGTATATTATGGAGCTGACATTCTCTCATTTAATTCAGATCTTGCTTTCCATTTTCAATAAAGTATTGCAAAAGTATTTAATAAACTGGTATGTGTGTCCACTACTAAAATCAATGAAAAAAAAAGAAAAATATTATTTTAGAGATTATAGAATTTTATTTAGAATGACTCCACAGTGTCATGAATTGATGCTCTAATTATTTGCATCACATTTTCTGGGGGCACAAAGACAGTGGTTTAGCCAGGATTAGAATCAGGTAGCTTGATTTCTCGTCAATAGCTTTATGCATAGTATTCAGCACTGCCTTGAAATCAGTTGGTATTATTTATTTTAGGGGCAGGAAGTATATTCAACAAATAGATACTACAATATACAGTTTTCTATCAGAATGAATGGAATAAAACTTTAGTAATATAAATGTCTTCCCAACATTTTGTCAATATGAAATAAATTTTTCTAATAGATGTGTGTTGCTGCTAAGTCACTGCAGTCATGTCCAACTCTGTGCAACCCCATAAACAGCAGCCCACCAGGCTCCCCCATCCCTGGGATTCTCCAGGCAAGAACACTGGAGTGGGTTGCCATTTCCTTCTCCAAAGCATGAAAGTGAAAAGTGAAAGTGAAGTCGCTCAGTCATATCCGACTCTTAGCGACCCCATGGGCTACAGCCTACCAAGCTCCTCCATCCATGGAATATTCCAGGCAAGAGTACTGGAGTGGGGTGCCATTGCCTTGTCCAAGATGTGTGTTGGTATCTCATTAAAGTTTTTAATTTGCTTTTCCCTGATATCTAATTATACTACGCATCTTTTGATGTACTTATTTGTCATTTACTTAGGTTCTTTGTAAAGTATCTGTTCAAATATTTTGCTGATTTTTTTTCCTGATATTTTTACTGAGTGTTATGTGCTAGGTAGAGTTTTAGGCACTGGATATTGAGATAGAGATTTGACTTAATACAAAGAATACCATTCTTCCTCTTCTATAGTCAATGTTATTAATTCTAAATAGAATTCATAAAAATAATTTAGCCATGAAATTAAAAGATGCTTACTCCTTGGAAGAAAAGTTATGACCAACCTAGATAGCATATTCAAAAGCACAGACATTACTTTGCCAACAAAGGTTCATCTAGTCAAGGCTGTGGTTTTTCCTGTGGTCATGTATGGATGTGAGAGTTGGACTGTGAAGAAGGCTGAGCGCTGAAGAATTGATGCTTTTGAACTGTGGTGTTGGAGAAGACTCCTGAGAGTCCCTTGGACTGCAAGGAGATCCAACCAGTCCATTCTGAAGGAGATCAGCCCTGGGATTTCTTTGGAAGGAATGATGCTAAAGCTGAAACTCCAATACTTTGGCCACGTCATGCGAAGAGTTGACTCATTGGAAAAGACTCTGATGCTGGGAGGGATTGGGGGCAAGAGGAGAAGGGGACGACAGAGAATGAGATGGCTGGATGGCATCACTGACTCGATGGATGTGAGTTTGAGTGAACTCTAGGAGTTGGTGATGGACAGGGAGGCCTGGCATGCTGCGATTTATGGGGTCACAAAGAGTCGGACACGACTGAGCGACTGATCTGATCTGATCTGATCTGATCCATTATTCATTGCATTAATTCTTGTTCCCAGTCTTTGTTCATACAGACATGTAATCTCTGCACTGGTTATAAGGACCAGTATGATTCTCTACTTTACTTTCTAAATTTCACAAGAGACCCATAGCTTTATAAGAATATGGGATATGAGCTTCTCAGTAATGCAGGCTGACCTAACATCTGTGAGTTCCCTCTATGAAATCCTTTAGGCAAAATCTACCTGATTACTCGGAAGAGATACTGTGGAAATTATTCTAACATGTATGACAGAGGTGTGGCTTATTTTGAGACGACATGAAAAGAAGTACATCATTGTGAAAAGAAATCTAGTAACTTAGAGGTATAATATTGGTGTTTACAAAGATGTTTAATATGAAAGCAGCATTAGAAGTAAACTCATAAAGGCTCATATTTCTCTGTTCTCCCACAGTCTAATACTATCTGGTAGGTCATGTTTTAATGTTTTGGGGGTAGTTATGTTTTCTATTTTTCTGGTTATTTTATTAGCAGTACTATGGCTTTTCCTTTCTATCAACACTCTGATAAGTAGCAACTCTTCTCATACAGAAATATCAGTTAACTTGGGATCTTCCAAACATACTTGCAGTATTAGATCAAGAATCTCCAAGAAAGAAATGAAGTTCCTGGACAAGAGTGTGCTAGGTTCCTATTTGTCAGCCCTTTGGTTAGTGATTAATCATAGTAAACAAAAGGACAAAGTTGAGCATCAAGTCAGCCTCATTCAGTTCAGTTCAGTCGCTCAGTCGTCTCCGACTCTTTGCGACCCCATGAATCGCAGCATGCCAGGCCTCCTTGTCCATCACCAACTCCCAGAGTTCACCCAGACTCACATCCATAGAGTCAGTGATGCCATCCAGCCATCTCATCCTCTGTCGTCCCCTTCTCCTCCTGCCCCCAATCACTCCCAGCATCACAGTCTTTTCCAATGAGTCAACTTTTGCATGAGGTGACCAAAGTACTGGAGTTTCAGCTTCAGCATCATTCCTTCCAAAGAAATCCCAGGGCTGATCTCCTTCAGAATGGACCGGTTGGATCTCCTTGCATTCCAAAGGACTCTCAAGAGTCTTCTCCAGCACCACAGTTCAAAAGCATCAATTCTTTGGTGCTCAGCCTTTCACAGTCCAATTCTCACATCCGTACATGACCACAGGAAAAACCATAGCCTTGACTAGACGAAGCTTTGTTGGCAAAGTAATGTCTCTGCTTTTGAATATGCTATCTAGGTTGGACATAACTTTCCTTCCAAGGAGTAAGCGTCTTTTAATTTCATGGCTGCAGTTACCATCTGCAGTGATTTTGGAGCCCAGAAAAAACAAAGTCTGGCACTGTTTCCACTGTTTCCCCATCTATTTCCCATAAAGTGATGGGACCAGATGCCATGATCTTCGTTTTCTGAATGTTGAGCTTTAAGCCAACTTTTTCACTCTCCACTTTCACTTTCATCAAGAGGCTTTTGAGTTCCTCTTCACTTTCTGCCATAAGGGTGGTGTCATCTGCATATCTGAGGTTATTGATATTTCTCCCAGCAGTCTTGATTCCAGCTTGAGTTTCTTCCAGTCCAGCGTTTCTCATGATGTACTCTGCATATACGTTAAATAAGCAGGGTGACAATATACAGCCTTGACGAACTCCTTTTCCTATTTGGAACCAGTCTGTTGTTCCATGTCCAGTTCTAACTGTTGCTTCCTGACCTGCATACAGATTTCTCAAGAGGCAGGTCAGGTGGTCTGGTATTCCCATCTCTTTCAGAATTTTCCACAGTTTATTGTATTCCACACAGTCCAAGGCTTTGGCATAGTCAATAAAGCAGAAATAGATGTTTTTCTGGAACTCTCTTGCTTTTTCCATGATCCAGCGTATATTATACCAAAAAGACATATATCTTTGTAAAAATTTCTCTAGTTACACTTGAGCCCTATGACCTCTGTGCATGAATGAAGACATGAATCTGAAAATAATATTGTATTATTTGTATATGGGGTTTTTTAATTAACAATGAGTTGTTCTTTGTATATTTTAAATTGAAGTATTTTGTCACACATATGTATTTTTTACAATCTGTGACTTACCTTTTCATTTTTAAGTCTTCACAAGAGTAGAAGTTATGAATTTTTACTAAAGCTAACTCATCTGTGGTTCTCATTTTTTGTAGGTGTATACTATTTAAGAACTATATGCCTTTTTCAAGGTCACAAAATTTTTCTTCTGTTTATTTTTAAAAGCCGTATAGTACCAGCTTTCATATTTATTCAGTGATCCATTTTGAGTTAATTTTTGTGTGTAGTATAAGGTAGGGCATCTGGGCTCATTTGTTTTTCCTAATCTGAACGTTCAGGTATGACAATGTAATCTATGGTAAAGATTACATAATCACCCTGGAAATACCTTAGCACCTTTGTTCAAATTCAGTTTACTGCATCAGTCTAATTACACTGGTGGATGGTCTATTTTGCTCCCAATATATATCCAGTCTATACACCAGTATCACACTGTCTTTATCGTGGTCATTTTCTTCTTCTTTTTTTTTTTCTCTCCTTGTTTTCTTTCCATTATGATTTGCTATGGGCTTCCCAGGTAGCACTAGTGGTAAAGAACCTGCCTGCCAGTGTAGGAGACATAAGAGACCTGGGTTTGATCCCTGGATCAGGAAGATTCCCTGGAGGAGGCAGTGGCAACCCACTCCAGTATTCTCGCCTGGAGAATTCCCATGGACAGAGGAGCCTGGCGGGCTACAGTGCATGGGGTCACAAGAGTTGGACACGAATTAGCGACTAAACCACCACCACCCACCTTGGCAACCACAAGTCTGTTCTCTTTCTCTGTAGGCCCTTTTCTGTTTCATAGATAAGTGCATCTGTGTCATAGTTTAGATTCCACATATAAGTGATGTCCTATGATATCTGTCTTTCTCTTTCTGACTTACTCAGTAGGTATGATAATCTCGGACTCTATCCATGGAGCTGCAAATGCATTACTTCATTCTTTTTGTATGGCTGAGTAATTCTCCATTGTATATATGTGCCACATCTTCTTTATCTACTCATCTGTGGATGGACACTTAGGCTGTGTCTATGTCTTGACTATTGTAAATAGTGCTGCTATTAATATAAGGGTCCATGTATCTTTTCGAATTAGAGTTTTCTATGGAGTCCCTTGGACTTCAAGGAGATCCAACCGGTCCATTCTGAAGGAGATCAGCACTGGGATTTCTTTGGAAGGAATGATGCTGAAGCTGAAACTCCAGTACTTTGGCCACCTCATGCGAAGAGTTGACTCATTGGAAAAGACTCTGATGCTGGGAGTGATTGGGGGCAGGAGGAGAAGGGGACAACAGAGGATGAGATGGCTGGATGGCATCACTAACTCGATGGACGTGGGTCTCAGTGAACTCCGGGAGTTGGTGATGGACAGGGAGGCTTGGCGTGCTGCAATTCATGGGGTCGCAAAGAGTCGGACACGACTGAACAACTGATCTGATTTGATCTATTCTGATGGTTATATGCCCAAGGGTGGAATTACTGGGTCACATGGCAACTCTTTTTAGTTTTCTGAGGAATCTCCATACATTTCTCCATAGTGGCTGCACCAATTTACATTCTCACCAACAGTGTAGGAGGGTTTTCTTTTCTTTCTCTCTCTCTGTATATATATATGTATATGTATATATATATATATGTATGTATATATATATATATAAATAATTGTTATTTAGTCACCAAGTCATGTCCAACACTTTTGCAACTCCATGGGCTCTAGCTCAGCAGGTTCCTCTGTCCATGGGATTTCCCAGGCAAGAATACTAGAGTGGCTTGCCAAAAGATCTTCATAATCTAGATAATTACGATGGTGTGATCACTCACCTAGAGCCAGATATCTTTGAATGTGAAGTCAAGTGGGCCTTAGGAAGCATCACTATGAACAAAGCTAGTGGAGGTGATGGAATTCCTTTGAGCTATTTCAAATTGTAAAAGATGATGCTGTGAAAGTACTGCACTCAATATGCCAGAAAATTTAGAAAACTCAGCAGTGGCCACAAGACTGGAAAAGGTGTTTTCATTCCAATCCCTAAGAAAGGCAATGACAAAGAATGCTCAAACTACCTCACAACTGCACTCATCTCACACTCTAGCAAAGTAATGTTCAAAATTCTCCAAGTCAGGATTCAATAATACGTGAACCGTGAACTTCCAGATGTTCAAGCTGGTTTTAGAAAAAGCAGGGGAACCGGAGATCAAATTGCCAACATCTGCTGGATCATTAAAAAAGAAAGAGAGTTCCAGAAAATATCTATTTCTGCTTCATTGATTATGCCAAAGCCTTCAGCTGTGTGGATCACAATAAACTGTAGAAAATCCTGAAAGATATGGGAATACCAGACCACCTATCCTGCCCCTTGAGAAATCCGTATGCAGGTCTGGAAGCAACAATTATAACTGGACATGGAACAAAACACTGGTTCCAAATAGGAAAAGGAGTACGTCAAGGCTGTATATTGTCATCATGCTTATTTAACTTATAGGCAGAGTATATCATGACAAATGCTGGGCTGGATGAAGCACAAGCTGGAATCAAGATTGCCAGGAGAAATATCAATAACCTCAGATATGCAGATGACACCACCCTTAGGGCAGAAACTAAAGAAGAACTAAAGACCCTCTTGATGAAAGTGAAAGAAGAGAGTGAAAAAGTTGACTTAAAGCTCAAAATTCAGAAAACAAAGATCAAGGCATCCAGTCCCATCGCTTCATGGCAAGTAGATGGAGAAACAGTGGAAACAGTGACTCACTTTATTTTGGGGGGCTCCAAAATCACTGCAGATGGTGACTGCAGCCATGAAATAAAAAGACACTTACTCCATGGAAGATAATTTATGACCAACCTAGACAGCATATTAAAAAGCAGAGACATCACTTTGCCACAAAGGTCTGTCTAGTCAAGGCTATGGTTTTTCCAGTAGTCATGTACAATGTGAGTTGGACTATAAAGAAAATTGAGTGCTGAAGAATTGATGGTTTTGAACTGTTGTGTTGAAGACTCTTGAGAGTCCCTCAAACTGCAAGGAGATCCAACCAGTCCATACTAAAGGAAATCAGTCCTGAAAGTTCATTGGAAAGACTGATGTTGACGCTGAAGCTATAACACTTTGGCACCTGATGCAAAGAGCTGACTCATTTGAAAAGACCCTGACTCTGGAAAAGATTGAAGGCAGGAGGAGAAGGGGATGACAGAGGATGAGATGGTTGGATGGCATCACCGACTCAATGGACATGAGTTTGAATATACTCTGGGAGTTGGTGGTGGACAGGGAGTCCTGGTCAGTCCATGGGGTCGCAGAGTCAGATATGACTGAGCAACTGAACTGAACTGAACTCAAATAGGTAAATAGTCTGTAAACAGATCCATTGGTATAACTTCTTTTTAGATTCTGCATATAAGGTATATCATACGGTATTTCTCCTTCTTTGTCCGACTTATTTGATAGAGATTGCATTAAAAAATAAAAAACTTTCTCCCATTCTGAAGGCTGCCTTTTCACCTTGCTAATAGTTTCCTTTGTTGTGCAGAAGCTTTTAAGTTTAATTAGGTCCCATTTGTTTATTTTTGCTTTTATTTCCAATATTCTGGGAGGTGGGTCATAGAGCATCCTGCTGTGATGTATGTTGGAGAGTGTTTTGCCTATGGTGGGGAGATTTGGGAGAATAGCATTGAAACATGTATAATATCATGTACGAAACGAGTCGCCAGTCCAGGTTTGATGCACGGTACTGGATGCTTGGGGCTGGTGCACTGGGATGACCCAGAGGGAGGGTAGGGGAGGGAGGAGGGAGGAGGGTTCAGGATGGGGAACACGGGTATACCTGTGGCGGATTCATTTCGATATTTGGCAAAACTAATACAATATTGTAAAGTTTAAAAATAAAATAAAATTTAAAAAATAAAATAAAAAACTTGCTGGATTTTCTTTGCCTATAATCTATAGGTAGATGTGCAGAAAACTATGGCTTTACAGATTGAATCTCTAAATTCATGAGCATGGTACACATTTTATTTAAGTCTTTAATTTCTCTTTTTAGTAAATTGTAGTTTTCAGTGTATATATTTAAATATTTTATTAAAATGATTCCAATTTCACGTTTGGGGATGTTATAGTACATGATATTTAATATTTGCATTTCATAGTTTTTAATGCTTGTAAATGGAAGTATACATGATACAGATCTCAAATCCTGCAATTTTGCTAAACATAGTTATTTATTCTGCTAGATTTATTTCTCTATGATTGTTAGGACTTTGTGTATCTTATTCATGAAATCTGAGAATAATTTTTCTTATTTTAAATATGTATGTCTTCTTTTATCAAGTTGAGAAAGGGCAGTTCAATTCAGTCTCTCAGTCGTGTCCAACTCCTTGTGACCCCATGAATCGCAGCAGGTCAGGCCTCCCTGTCCATTACCAACTCCCGGAGTTCATTCAAACTCACGTCCATCAAGTCAGTGATGCTATCCAGCCATCTCATCTTCTGTCATCCCCTTCTCCTCCTGCCCCCAATCCCTCCCAGCATCAGAGTCTTTTCCAATGAGTCAACTCTTCACATGAGGTGGCCAAAGTACTGGAGTTTCAGCTTCAGCATTAGTCCTTCCAATGAACATACAGGACTGGTCTCCTTTAGGACAGACTGGTTGGATCTCCTTGCAGTCCGAGGGATTCTCAAGAGTCTTCTCCAGCACCACAGCTCAAAAGCATCAATTCTTTGGCGCTCAGCTTTTTTCACAGTCCAACTCTCACATCCATACATGACCATTGGAAAAACCATAGTCTTGACTAGACGGACCTTTGCTGGCAAAGTAATATCTCTACTTTTTAATATGCTATCTAGGTTGGTCATAGGAGAAGACAATGGCACCCCACTCCAGTACTCTTGCCTGGAAAATCCCATGGACGGAGGAGCCTGGTAGGCTGCACTCCATGAGGTTGTTAAGAGTCAGACACGACAGAGCGAATTCACTTTCACTTTTCACTTTCATGCGTTGGAGAAGGAAATGGCAACCCACTCCAGTGTTCTTGCCTGGAGAATCCCAGGGATGGGGGAGCCTGATGGGCTGCCATCTATGGGGTTGCACAGGGTCGGACATGACTGAAGCGACTTAGCAGCAGGTTTAATTTTCCAATCAAATCTATATTAATCTACTAATCTCCAATGAAGTGTATTTGATTTTAATGTGTATTGTCTTTAAGAGCATTCATTTTGTCTGTCATAAGATAATCTCAATATATATTGTTCTGCCTATTCGATACAATTCCTGTATTATATTTAATTTTTTTAATTGATTGCTTTTAGTATATTTCTTCCTCATTCTCACATATGTAGAAGTTTCTCTTATATTTCTGTTTTCCCTCTTTTTGGTTTTAAGTTTGACATAGTTAACACCAGAGATCACAATCTTATCAACTATAATTATTTTCTATGAAAATTTAACTTTTTATTGATGTGAGGTATAAAGTCTTTTAAACAAGAATGTTGTCAAGTAAGATTGCTGTTGTTATTGAGACACTCAGTCATGTTTGACCCTTTATGAACCCATGGTCTGTGTCATGCCAGGCTTCCCTGTCCTTCGCCGTCTCCCAGAGCTCACTCAAACTCATGTCCATCAAGTAGGTGATTCCATGCAACCATCTCTTCCTCGGTCATCCCCTTCTCCTCCTGCCTTCAATCTTGCTCAGTGTCAGGACCTTTTCTAACGCATGATGGGCTCTTCACATCAGGTGGTCAGAGTATTGGAGCTTCAGTTTCAGTATCAGTCCTTCCAATGAATATTCAGAATTGGTTTCCTTTAGGATTGACTGGTTTGATCTCCTTGCAGTCCAAGGGACTCTCCAGAGTTTTCTCCAGCACCACAGTTTGAAAGCATCAGTTCTTCACCACTCAGCCTTCTTTATAGTCCAACTCTCACAACCATACATGACTACTGGAAAAACTATAGCTTTTACTATATGGACCTTTATTGGCAAAGTAATGTCTCTGCTTTTTAATATGCTATCTAGATTTGTCATAGCTTTTCTTCCAAGGAGCAAGGATCTTATAATTTTAAGGCTGCAGTCACCATCCACAGTGATTTTGGAACCCAAGAAAATAAAGTCTGTCACTGTTTCCATTTGCCATGAAGTGATGGGACCAGATGCCATGTCTTCTCTGTGTGACTGTTAAGTTTTAAGCCAGCTTTTTCACTCTCCTCTTTCACATTCATCAAGAGGCTCTTTAATTCCTATTTGTTTTCTTCCATAAGGGTGGTTTCATCTGCATATCTGAGGTTATTGGTATTTCTTCCAGCAATCTTGATTCCAGCTTGTGCTTCATCCAGCCCGGCATTTCACATGATGTGCTCTGCATAAGTTATATAAGCAGGGTGACAATATACAGCCTTGGCATACTCCTTTTTCAGTTTTGAACCAGTCCATTGTTCTATATCTGGTTCTAAGTGTTGCTTCTTGACCTGCCTACATGTGTCTCAGGAGGCAAGTTAGGTGGTCTGGTATTCCCATCTTTGTCAAATAAATTTACCAATATCCTTAATAGTTACAAAATTAAATGCAAGTCAATAACTTACTAGCTAAATGTTTTCAACTCAGATTAAAATGTTTCTGTTAGGAAGCAGATCTTTTCATTTTTATTTCATGATTTATTATTATTCCAAATATTCTAAAACATAGTCCATTAGGTGGACTATAGTTGCATAGCAAGGTTACTTTTGCTAGAATATTTAAGTCTCTTTTACATTTATTTTTGTTTTCTATATTCATAATATCATTTATGGTAAAGCATCCAACGCAATATTCAGATTTCACAAATTAGTGAAACTATTTTTGTTTTTTAACAACATTAGTAATTTCAGGAAGGTTTTAAAACTGCCTTTATTCATCTAAATTATAATACTTTATTTTTTAACCTAATCAGATAAAGAAAAAAGAAAGAAAAGTATCCTTTAGTCCACTTAGTGTGCTTAAAGGATTATATATCTCTCCTCTCTACTTATTAAAAAAGAAAATAAAACTATTAACATAGCTACCAAGTTAATAACCACATTAAATGCAAGCAAAAATAATGTATTTATATAATGATTCACCAGGAGTAGAAAAACATTGAAAAAAATTTTTTCATTTTATTTTTTTATTTCATTTTTTAACTTTACAACATTGTATTGGTTTTGCCATATATCAACATGAATCTGCCACAGGTATACACATGTTCCCCATCCTGAACCCTCCTCCCTCCTCCCTCCCTGTAGCATCCCTCTGGGTCATCCCAGTGCACCAGCCCCAAGTATCCAGTATCGTGCATCGAACCTGGATTGGCCACTCGTTTCATATATGATATTATACATGTTTCAGTGCCATTCTCCCAAATCATTCCACCCTCTCCCTCTCTCACAGAGTCCAAAAGACTATTCTATACATGAAAATTTATCTACAATGTTTTAAAGTTTTACCTCTTGATCCCAATATTTATCACACTATATTGAACCTTAAATATGCTTTTTCAGAAATAAACTTATATGTGAAAAAGTTTTCAGGTGTCAAATTTTCCCCTGAACTTTCATTCTTTGATTTCCTAGGAAACAATGGTATGGTTCAATCTATAGTAGGTAGTATAGTTCTAAGCATGCTTTTCTAAGCAAGTTGACTGCCTATGTTAAAATCTCTGCTACTTCACAAACTGCATGTACACATTAACTGTGTATTCCTGAGCTGCTTTCTCTTCTTATATTTAAAATTGAATAATTGTATAATCTAAGTCACAACATACTGCTAAAAGCCAATGAAATATTTTCTATTAAGTGAATATCACAGTGCCTAAAACAAAGATCATAATAATTTCTACCTTAAACTCATGCATCATATACAAAAAACTGATAAGCATGAAGCTACTTAGATCAGCACCCATAATATCTCTTTAAACACTTTACTGTATATCCTTACATACTTTCCTTATACAAATATAGATTGACAAAAACTGTCATGCAACACCTTTTTACATTGCAATGTATTATGAATACCTTACTATGCAAAGATTATTTTTAGTGAGTGGGCATTCTGAATATTTTTAAGTTTATTTTTGGACATTTTGAGGTTGTTTCAATGAAAATTAAAATACTTCTAATTATAATTTTTAAAATTTATAATGATAAACACTATTATCTACCTGTTGACATTAGATGAATATATATTTTAAAAACTATGGAGCTTACAGAAAAAATATTGTTTTTTTAATTTATATTACTAACTAAAAGGACTTTTGTTATGTTTTCAGAGTTTTGTACTACAAATCCTGAACTAAATGTTGATGAGAGTAGTTAATTCTTGATCCTTTCCAAGTCCTGATATTTGAGTAATTACATTAAAGACAGGCATCAGCAATACTAAATAACTCTTATTATACTGAATGGGAGATGAATGATTAAAAGTCTACATGAAGCATTAATTTACTACCTAATTGTCACATAATACTAATTGACTATTCTATTTATTTTTCCCCTTTGGGTAGAGTTATTTTGAATGAAATAAAAATTGCAGTGGAACAGTTTGCAAAGATCATAGATAGAAGCACTATAATTCATCAAGGGGCCTAGTTGGACAGCCTTGTCAAAATAGGTTAGTAAATTTCTCATGACTGTAGCCAGTGTTGCAACATTTTTAAAGATAGCAATCCATTATCACTTCTCTTCTGCCACCTGAAAAATATCATCCCACAGAATCTGATTTCCTCCTGGGATGACATGACACTGCTCGTAAGACAATGAAACCTCCTTTTCCCAAAATATCAAATGACAATCTGTAATCCAGAGTCATGATATTATGTTCCTCAAGTCTGTTGTATATTACTAAGGAAATAAGAAAGTTAAGTAACTTTGATTCACTATGTTTGGATTTAATTTTGTTTTGATTATATCTGTAATAAAAACAAAATCTGCTGAAATTATTTCCTAAAATGTATAACAAGTCCTGTGGAGGAATATGTGATATTTATAGCTTTTACATATATATGGTTTTATAGTTCTATATAGGAAAGGTATAGCATTAGTTTTGCTGCTATGTCTAAAGCCAATGAACTTAAGGCAATTGAAAGCTAAGATAATTATGGGGAAGATACATTTTTGTAACAGGGAACTGGTGAGTTTCAATTTTGTAATAGCTGCCAATGCAAGATGAAAGAGATGTGGGTTAAATCCCTGTGTCAGAAAAATCCTCTGGAGTAGAAAATGGCAACCCACTCCAGGATCCTTGCCTGGAACGTCCATGGACAGAGGAGCCTGTTGGCCAAAACCCATGTGGCTTCAAAGAGTTGGATACACAAATACACATGCATACATATGCACATATATACTATATATATAATGTACACATTTTAGAAAACACAATTTTTTTTGGCTTAGCTAAAAAATATATGACATTCTGGTTCCACCTGTTTGACTAATTATGAATAGAATTCTAGATTTCTAATTTATATTCACTCAAAACTTTGATACAGTTCTATTTATTTGGCCTCTAGCATTGCTGCTAAAAGTCTAGAAAGCATATTATTTTAGTGATTTTTTTAAAATTGAGAATCCAATTCTGAGAATATAAAGAAATAGTATGTTGTAAACAAAAATGGAAATTAACATATGATAGAGTATTATTAAGTACAGATTTGTTCAAGTTTCACAAATTTTTATGCTAGTGTCCATTATTTATTTTCATAACTTATTCAAGATTCCACAGGGTATTTAGTTGCAATGAGCAGCTTCAGCTACAGACGGCAAATTCTGATAAATTATTTTTCCATGTTTATTCTATTCATATTTATTACAAATATTTTTTAGTTTTCCTTGTTATGGTTTCTTAAATACAGGGCTTCCCTTGTAGAATACACCCACCATTTAGAAGTGGACATTTAATTTCTTTTTTAAAGTATTCTTGATATTAATTTCTTTTTAATATTAATTTCTCATTTAAATGCTTTCTTCTCTGCAATCACCTTCTGTGTTTATTCAGTTGTTTAACTTTATTTAGGTTTTCTATGGTTAAGTCAAAGATCTCTCTTGGTAAATGTCACATTGCAGTTGAAAATATGTGGGTTATTTTCAAATATATATTTTTTATGTTGATTTGTAACATAATTCCATAGTGATAAGAAAACAGACTGTATGATTTCAGTACCTTTAGACCATGAAGTTTCTGCACCTTGTTTTATGTCCCTGAATATGTTCCAGTGTCCCCTGGTTTATTGTCTATGGGTACTCGAATAGAATTTGTATTGTGCTGTTGTGTGAAAATTATATAAACCTTAATTATGTTGAATTGGTTTATACTGCTTTTCAGGTCTACTTATCCTTTTACTTTTCTGTCCATTCTATTAATTTTTGAGAGTTTGATATTGAAACTCCAACTAAAAATCTTAATTTATCTACTTAAAAAACAGTTGTAATAAGTTTTGGAGCTGAGGGCTTCCCAGTGGTGCTAGTGTTAAAGAACCTGCCTGCCATTGCAGGGGACGTAAGAGATGAGGGCTCAATCCCTGAGTCAGGGGCTGAGGAGGAGGGCATGGCAACCCACTCCAGTATTCTTGCTTGGAGAATCCCATGGACAGAGGAGCCTTGTGGGTTACAGTCCATAGGGACACAAAGAGTCGGACACAACTGAATCGGCTTAGCACACATGCAAGTAGTAGAATAATGTGTAACTTTGTTCTATATTTTCCAAGTTTCCTGTAAATGTGTTATTATACTTTTATAATTTAAAAAAAATGGGAAGAATAAAGCAAACAAAGGCATTCAATTATTAGCAGAATGTGAGCTCTTTGAGATATGCTGTGAATTGTCACTCCATTTCCAGGAACTAAGCTGATACCACTTTTAGAGCCTCACCTATGAACTAAGGTTTCCCAATCGGTGGGACTTTGCTGTTCTCAGAGCAGTTTATTTGGCAGCCTATGTGGGAGGGCAGATATATTTGTGAGTTCAAGTAAAAGATTTTCAAACTCCGCTCTATAACTACTCTTCAGTTCTTTTCTACTCTGTTTCTCAAGGGGGAAATATTAAAGCTTGTCTCATATTTGTCCATATGTTGTTAGGATTCCTCAAGTAACATGTTTTAGTAATGACTTCTCACTATCCCTGAAGGAAAAAAAATCACCTAAAAATGTACCATGTGTAGGCAAGGAGCTATGTTTTTCATTAATCATACATGCAGCCAACATGTGGCCGTATCTACATATCAGTCAGTTCAGTTCAGTCGCTCGGTTGTTTCCTACTCTTTGTGACCCCATGAACCGCAGCACGCCAGGCTTCCTTGTCCATCACCAACTCCCAGAGTTCAACCAAACCCACGTCCATTGTGTCAGTGATGCCATCCAACCATCTCATCTTCTGTCGTCCCCTTCTCCTCCTGCCCTCAATCTTTCCCAGCATCAGGGTCTTTTCAGATTAGTCAGTTCTTCGCACAAGGTGGCCAAAGTATTGGAGTTTCAGCTTCAACATCAGTCCTTCCAATGAACACCCAGGACTGATCTCCTTTAGGATGGACTGGTTGGATCTCCTTGCAGTCCAAGGGACTCTCAAGAGTCTTCTCCATCACCACAGTTCAAAAGCATAAAATCTTCAGCCCTCAGCTTTCTCATCCATACATAACTACTGGAAAAACCATAGCCTTGACTAGACAGACCTTTGTTGGCAAAGTAATGTCTCTGCTTTTGAATATGCTATCTAGGTTGGTCATAACTTTCCTTCCAAGGAGTAAGCGTCTTTTAATTTCATGGCTGCAGTCACCATCTGCGGTGATTTTGGAGCCAAAAAAATAAATAAATAAAGTATGACATTGTTTCCACTGTTTCCCCATCTATTTCCCATGAAATGATGAGACCATATGCCATGATCTTCGTTTTCTGAATGTTGAGCTTTAAGCCAACTTTTTCACTCTCCTCTTCCACTTTCATCAAGAGGCTCTTTAGTTCTTCTTCACTTTCTACCATAAGGCTGGTGTCATCTGCATATCTGAGGTTATTGATATTTCTCCCGGCAATCGTGATTCCAGCCTGTGCTTCCTCCAGCCCAGTGTTTCTCATGATGTACTCTGCATAGAAGTTAAATAAGCAGGGTGACAATACACAGCCTTGACGTACTCCTTTTCCTATTTGGAACCAGTCTGTTGTTCCATGTCCAGTTCTAACTGTTGCTTCCTGACCTGTATACAGATTTCTTAAGAGGAAGGTCAGGTGGTCTATTATTCCCATTTCTTTCAGAATTTTCCGGTTTATTGTGATCCACACAATCAGAGGCTTTGGCATAGTCAATAAAGCGGGAATAGATGTTTTTCGGGAACTCTCTTGCTTTTTCCATGATCCTGTGGATGTTGTCAATTTGATCTCTGGTTCCTCTGCCTTTTCTAAAACCAGCTTTAACATCTGGAAGTTCATGGTTCATGTATTGCTGAAGCCTGGCTTAGAGAATTTTAAGCATTACTTTACTAGCATGTGAGATGAGTGCAATTGTGTGGTAATCTGAGCATTCTTTGGCATTGCCTTTCTGTGCGATTGGAATGAAAACTGACCTTTTCCAGTCCTGTGGCCACTGCTGAGTTTTCCAAATTTGCTGGCATATTGAGTGCAGCACTTTCACAGCTTCATCTTTTAGGATTTGAAATAGCTCAACTGGAATTCTATCACTTCCACTAGCTTTGTTCGTAGTGATACTTCCTAAGGCCCACTTGACTTCACATTCCAGGATGCCTGGCTCTAGGTGAGTGATCACACCATCGTGATTATCTTGGTCGTGAAGCTCTTTTTTGTACAGTTCTTCTGTGTATTCTTGCCACCTCTTCTTAATATCTTCTGTTTCTGATGAGTCCCTACCATTTCTGCCCTTTATTGTGCCCATCTTTGCATGAAATATTCCCTTGGTATCTCTAACTCTCTTGAAGAGATCTCTAGTCGTTCCCATTCTATTGTTTTCCCCTATTTCTATCTGTCTACATGTGTCTATCTACATATAGATGACTAGAATGTAAATGTGTATGGTGAATATTTAGGAATCTAAGGCTTTGCTGTTTGCTTTGGGAATAATTTGGCTTATCCAACTCCGATGCAGTGCATCCTGTTTATCTTCAAATTTAATGTTCAAATTGTATTTTCAATCACATCTGAGCCAAATTCAAATTTATAAACATGCATTTCTGATCTTGGATCTCTGTGTGAATACAAGCATTCTTTATATTACCGATGACTTTCCTAGAAATTTCAGAATTAATTGCCTACTTCTTTGCAAATACAGCGACTAATCTTTGTAAACTTGTATGCAATGGGTTATACATGCTACCTTTTCCCCACTACCCCCTTCCATAGCTTTGTTTAATCTTTTCCAGAAACAACAACATAATAAAAATGACCTCCTTGTAAAATAAGGGTTTGAATAATAACTTCCCATTCCTCTAGTTCACATATTAAACTCAGGTCTCTTTTTCCATCCCAAGCAGGAACTTAATTGAAATGTCTTGCATTCATCATCATTATTTTAACTGTGATGTCTATCCCCTTCTTTGGATTTTCCATTGCCTTTAAATTTTGCTCTTTTCTTGCTTCTTTTGGATTTTAAGCCATTCTAATGAAATAAACAATAATCTTCTAATTTCCCTCTTTTATGTAATTGGATATCTCTATCATTTTACAGTTAAGAGGAAAGTATACTTATTTTTTAAAAATCTAATAATTAGACACACACACACACACACAGGGGGCTTCCTAGGAGGAAATGGCATTTCCTCGTCCAGGGGATCTTCCTGACCCAGGGACTGAAGCGGCGTCCCCTGCATTGGCAGGCAGGTTCTTTACCACTGAGACACCTGGGAAGCCCCCCGTGTGGTTTGGCCTTGGGCAAATAAATCTTGTTCAAAGGAATTTATACACAGCCCTTCTTCATCCAAGTGGGCATCTTTGTTAAGGAAGATATGCCAAACTTCTAGCTCTTCAAATTCCTGTAAGCAGCTGCGCTATGAGGATCTCAGAATATTGTATTATATATCAGCACCTTATTTAGATATCTTGGAGAATTGCCAACTATTTTTATTTCTCAGTTCTTATAGCAGTATAATTTGAATTAGAACCACATTTTCCCACTCTGTTCTCTCTCTGTCTCTGTGTGTGTGTGTGTGTGTATGTGTCTCTCTGTCTGTCTGTCTCTTGGTTTTTAAATTCTCCAGAGTACAGTAGGAAAGGGCTCAAATGAAGAACTCTAGAAAGTGAAGATTTTCAGATTTGGCAGAAGCCACAGAGTGTTCGGGGAATCAGATGTTTTCACTTGAAAATATTGGCAATACTGCCATACTGCCATCCTGTCACATATATCTTAGTGTTCAGTGAGCACTGAAGTTTGAATTAGGCAATAGAATATAAAAAGGGCAACTGGAGAGGACAGAATTAGTATTTGGAATTACGGGCACAAGCACTTTTTAGGCTTTGTTTCTTATGCCTGAATAACAACCCGTGATAGTGGAATGCAAAAAATTCTCTCTTTAAAAAACAACAACAACAAAAGCAATAACAACTTTCCACTTAATTGAAAAGAAATTGCACACACTGCAAGAACCCTGATTCTTTAAGGGACACGTTTTTAGTTGTTACTATTCTATCACGGCAGCTTCTAGGGAGGGCTCAAGAATCTGCCTGCTGATGCAGAAGATTGCAGGTTTGATCCCTGGGTCAGGAAGATCCCCTGGAGAAGAAAATGACAATTCACTCCAATATTCTAGCCTGGGAAATCCCATGGACAGAGGAGCCTGGAGGGCCATAGTCCAGGGGGTCACCAAGAGTAGGGCATGACTGAAGTAACTTAGCATTCATGCATGCACATGACTTAGCAGCTAAAACACAACACTATATCAGGGTAGGAAAATCCCAGAACTAGGAAGACTGTCCCTTGGCATTTCTTCAATTCTAAACATTGTCATGATGAGAAATAATTTGCAGTACTCCACATGTGCACAAAGTAGATCTATTCACACTTAGCAACTCACATTGTCAATAAACATATATCTGTTTGACTGATTTGATTCTTTGTTTGATTCTTTGGTACTGGGAAACTATTTTTCTTTATCCACTCAAGCAATAGAAAGTATGTTCCAAAAATAAGTATAATTGTACATAACACATCACAATTTACTTAAAAAACATTTGATCATTTAAATAACCTGAAAATTTAGCTGATTGACCTCAGAAGTTGTGAATCACTTAAGACACAGGTGATAAATGGGAACACAAGGTTCTGGACCAGATTTTCTTATTCCAGAGCTCACATCATCTTCACTCTGTGAAAGTGAAGTTGCTCAGTTGTGTCAGACTCTTTGTCACCCCATGGACTGTAGCCTACCAGGCTCCTTTGTCCATGGAATTTTTCAGGCAAGGGTACTGGATTGGGTTGCCATTTCCTTCTCCAGGGGATCTTCCCAACCCAGAGATCGACTCCAGGTCTCCTGCATTGCAGGCAGTTGCTTTACTGTCTGAGCCACGAGGGAAGCCCACTGCGTGATATGGACAGGAAGTCCACTAAGTGATGCGGAGTGTATAACACAGATGATACAGTAATGAATAACTTCAGTGGCCCATACCTTTCTCTGGCATATTTTTTGCCTGTATTTACTATTTTTGTTAGTGGACTTTCATGCTTTGTCTTTAACTCTTGTTGGATTAGTAGGCTATCTTCTATGTATATAATTGCTTAGTGCTTGTTTTCTTAGGTTTTGTTGTTGAATCTAAGCTATTCTTGTCTCAAGAAGTTCTCTCTAAGCTTTTGCTGGCCTGAAAACTTAAGTTGATAAGTAGATCAGAATAAACAGAATGAACAGAAAAATTTCTTTTAAGTCATAATCTCATTAATAATCCTTTTCTATTGTTAAGTATTTTGCTATAAAATATTTCAGATATACAAATATTATAGAGAATACTCTAATGAATAAAAAACTACCCAGATTTTAAAATACTCTGTATTTGGTTGCACTTCTTCTAAATACAATTTTGAGAATAAAACATGTTGGCATTTTATGCACAGCACAGTAATCCTTTCATCTCCCTTCATCTCTGTGGGTAGCCAAGACCCAAAATTGGCATGTATTTATAACATGCTTTGTTTTTGTACAAATTTGTCTTTACCCATAAACAATAATTTCATATATTTACCATCTTACACAGAGGGTATCCTATGATCTGCATTATTTTTCTTTTATTACAATAATTTTATTGAAACAATTCATATATGTAAGTTGCACCCTTTAACATGTACAATTAGGTGGTTTTGTTCTATAATTTTTTAAACACATATGTATATTTATTTGGCTGCATCAGATCTTAGTTGCAGCACATGGATCTTTACTGAATCCTGTGATATCTTTATGTTGTCATGTGGGATCTTCCAATGTGACACACCACTTTCTAACAGAGGCACACCAGCTCCAGAGCACGCAGGATTGGTAGTTGCGGGTACAGGCTTAGTTGCCTCCCAGCAAATGGGATCTTAGCTCTCCAGCCAGGGATTGAACCCACATCCCCTACATTGTGGGCTTCTCTGGTAGCTCAGCTGGTAAAGAATCTGCTTGCACTGCAAGAGACTCTGTTTCGATCCCTGGGTGGGGAAGATCCACTGGAGAAGGGATAGGCTACCCACTCCAGTATTCTTGGGCTTCCCTGGTGGCTCAGATGGCAAAGAATCTGCCTGCAATGTGGGAGACCTGGGTTTGATCCCTGGGTTGGGAAAATCCTCTGGAGTAGGAAATGGCAGCCCACTCCAGTATTCTTGCCTGGAGAATTCCCACGGACAGAGGTGCCTGGAAGGCTACAGTCCATGTGCTCACAGACTCAGACACATCTGAGTGACTAAGCACAGCACAACCCCTGCATTGCAAGGCAGATTCTTAACCTCTGGACCACCAGGGAAGTACCATCACTGATTTTAAAACATCTTCATCCCAAAGAGAAATCTCATATTAACTAGCAATCACTTTCCGTTCCTTTGGAAGACACTAATTTACTTTTCTTATGTCTAATCATCTGCCTATACTGGGCATTTCATATAATGAAGTTATATGATATGTTGGGAATATCCTCTGGAGAAGGGAATGGCAACCCACTCCAGTATTCTTGCCTAGAAGATTTCATAGACAGAAGAGCCTGGCAGGCTAGAGTCCATGGAGTTGCAAAGAGTTGGACACAACTGAGCCACTAACACTTCCATTTTCACTCCATGATTTGTTTCTGATTTCTTTCACTTAGTAAAATTCTTTCAAGGTCATGTGGCAGAACCATCCATACTATATTTCTTTTTGTTAATAAACAATAATTCATTGCTTAGAAGAATGCATTATACTTATCCATTCATTAGTTGATGGGCATTTGTGTTGGTTTCACATTTGGCTGTCATGAATAATGCTTCTGTGAACATTCCTATAAAAGTGTGAACATGTTTTCAGTTCACCTGGGCATATACCCAGGAATGGAATTACATAGCTATAGGGCAATAATATGTAGCATTTTGAGCAGATCACCAACTGTTTTCCAAACTGGCTACTTCCTTTTACTATCCCAACAGCAGTGTATAGAGGTTCCAGTTTCCCATCATTTTTATCAACACTTGTTATAGTCTACTATTTTGAATTTCACCCATCCCAGTGAGTCTAGAGTGGTATCTTGTACTTTTTTTTTTTTTTTTTGAGCGTTTGTTTTACATTTCTCTAATTACAGGGAAGCCTGGCATGCTGCAGTCCATGGGGGCACAAAGACTCAGACACAACTGAGCAACTGAACTGAACTGAATAGTTTATAGTTGACCTAGGCAGTTTGCTGTACTCTCTTTGATTTTGAGGGCAGATATGATTTAAAATAATAGCAAACACAAAAATATTTGGCAAATAAAACCATAAAACAAACAAACAAAAAATCGCACTGTCACACCACCAAAACTTTTTATGGTGCAAATCGCTTTTATTTTATGATGTGCATCGACTTTGAATTCTGAGAAGCACCATTACAGTTCCCTGAAACCTTCACATTGCTTTGCTCTAATGAGATGAGGGAAATAAAGAGTGTTTCCTTCACTCTATAAAGTCACAAGTCTGCTAAATGGTAGAGGTGGATGTCATTCTGGAAACCCAAGCCTAGAGCTGCTTCGTCTTCCGTAGCATATTTCTTGGTGTTAGTCCAAACTGTGGTGCATACAGATTTAGCACTGGTTTCCTTAGGAGCCCAGTTTGGGTGCAATAAAAGTGAGTTACACAAGACTTGTGCCTCCAATGATGAATTTCAACTATTATGAAATTGGAGTGGGACTAACAGGTGAAAACTGTTATATACAGAATGGGATAAACAACACACAACACACAAGATATTATATTTAGTAGCCTATAATAAACCATAATAGAAAAGAATATAAAATAAGCATAAATATTATATATATATGATTTAACTGAATCACTTTGCTCTGCTGTACACCAGAAAGTAACAAAACATTCTAAATCAACTATACTTCAATAAAAATATATTCAACTTTTATGAATCACTATTTAATTTAACCTATTTTTTTGCCAGTCTGACTCATTGGTTCTTATACTTGAAGATGTAAAGCATGACAGATAAAGTACATGCTTCAGCCCAGTAAGGTTTCTCTAGGCTACTTGAAAATGCTCAGAGCTGTTAGTGCTTTGTTGCTGACTTTTATCCCCTCTTAGACAATCTTGTCTGTAGTACTTCCTACTAATCTTATTCTTTGCACAGGCAAGAGCTGCTTTCTTTCCATTTGGCTTCTAAATATGCAGCATTCATTTAATTTATTTTCCTGCACTATTCAGCTTGGGTTTCCTACCTCTTTTCCATGGCAAACAAGAGCATTAAAAAAGAAAGAAATATCAAGTTACTTATCTTTCCTCATGTTATGAAATTTTTTTCCTATTAGGAAAACACTGCTTTGGTAATTATGTATCTATTACATTCCAATAGACATGTCTGTCAATAAATTAACCAGATGGGATTTTTTTTTTTTTTTTTTGTAGTTTAGCTCTTTTTAAGAGTCCCTGACTTTTTAAGGCTTAATGATTTTTCTCTTCATGTATCAAAACAATTATATGAGAAAAAGTATTATTGGCTATGTTATTTATATCTAACTATCATAATTATATACTAAATAGTTTTATATTTTATTACTATTGTATTTTGCAGCTTTTAAAGACAAAGTAATGCACTGGAATTTGCTCCCCCAAAATATTTACTTATGCATCTTTAAGCTGATTTCACAAACTCTCTGGGCTTCATTTGCTTCATTTACATATTAATTCAATCTTTATTTGTTGAGCTCCTTTCCTATGCAGAATTAGACTAGGGGCTTGACAGTAAATAATCACAGCCACCTTAAGGTCTTTACGTTCTATAGAGAGTTAGCTGAGGAGAAAGTATGACTGTAGGTGATTGAGCTATCTCAGAGAAGAAAATATCTGGGCTAAGCTTTAAAAAATGAGTAAGAATTAGTTGAGTGAAAAGGACACAGAAATTGGGGCAAACAGATAGTTCAGATAAAGGGTATAGTTTAACAAAAACATGAGTGAAAGAAAGCCATATATCTAGGGAAAAGCAAGAAGTGAGCCATAACCAGATCAAAAAATCTGAGGCAGGGAATATAGGGATAAAAATAAAAGAGTTTGAGAAAGCAATAAAATAATAAAGAGTGTGTATGCATGTGAAGCAGTATGGAATACATTTGGAAGGTGATATGGGGGCTGTTGAAATGTTTTAAGCAGGAATATCATGAGTTGGTTGTATTTGTATTTTAAATATATTTTTTGAAATTGATGTGGTGAATGAATTTGAGAAGTCTAAAAATAATGACAAGATGGTTGTAAATTCAAATATATCCCATTGTCTCTGTTAATATATTTGTGTTCGTCAAAGTGATCTATATACTTTTTTGGTTTAGTAAATGCACACACTGTATTATTCTGAAAAGTGTTGACCGTAAAATTTGCATAACTGAACTGAAGGAAGAAGATTGTACCTTATCCTCTTGGAAATTCTAGTACCTACAATATATGAATTTAGTGGAGAGTCAGTATCTCCGCTGCTGCTGCTGCTAAGTCACTTCAGTTGTGTCTGATTCTGTGTGACTCCATAGACGGCAGCCCACCAGGCTTCTCGATCCCTGGGACTCTCCAGGTGAGAATACTGAAGTGGGTTGCCATTTCCTTCTCCTATGCATGCATGCATGCTAAGTCGCTTCAGTCGTGTCAGACTCTGTGCGACCCCATGGACAGCCGCCCACCAGGTTCCTCTGTTCACAGGATTCTCTAGGCAAGAATACTGGAATGGGTTGCCATTTCCTTCTCTACAGTATCTCTCTTACATATTGAATAAATGAATACATTTTTGAGTACCTATGACATGTTAGATATTTGTGTTAAGTCCTTACATCTAGATACCAATTTGTACAATAATCTAATGTTATGATGTAGTTTAATTACAGATAAAGCCTAATTGCTGACTATGTGCTATAATATTTAGTTTAATCTCTCAACAGACCTGTTGAGAACTTGTAGTTATTCCCATTATATTGTTTGTAAACTGTAATTCAGAAAACCTTATGCAACTTTATATAACTAGTAAATGATGGGACTAAAATTGAATCCAAATCTATGAGCCTTCAAAGCTTACCCTATTGGTATAGAATAGGTCCACAATACAGAATTTCAGTCTGCATGTCTCCCATATCCCCATGCCCTGACCATGATTTAAAAAAAAAAACAACCATCATCTAATTTCTAGGTTAGATTGAAAAATATCCCAATTGCAGTTTATAGACATCTAGTTTTTAAAAATCAGTAGTTAGTTTGATTTAGCAGACTACACATTTAACCCAAGTCCACCATTCTCCAATCATTTACTGTATGCTATCTCAAACACCGGGCTTCCCAGGTGACTCTAGTGGTAAAGTGTCAGGAAGCGTTTAACAGGAGGCTTCCTGTGTGCTGTTTTGGATCTGTCAGGAATTCTCTGTTACTTATTAATTCCTGAATATTCAGGAATTAAGAGGAGAGGCAAGCCTCTCCTCTCCGGGACTGAGGAATCCAGGCATTTCCTTCATTAGTTTTTCTATACAGTGATAAGTACCCTCTTCCTTTTTATGAACCATATGGTAAAAGTGGTTATTTACAACTCTCTCTTTCATATGGATGACCTCATGTTTTCTTGATAATTGTAAGTTTTGATTTTATCTCTGCTGAAAATAGCTATCTTGTAAGATAGTATAAATATCTACACAATGTTGAATAAAACACCTTTGCTCCATCAGAGCTCTGGTCCCCGTGTCTTTCTTTCTTTCTTTCTCTCTCTCTCTCTCCCTCTCTTTTTCAGGCTGATCTCCTGGAGTGCAGAGGCTCTCTGAGTTCACTTTCCTGCCCGGGCTTCTAAGACCCTGTCGAGAAGGCACTCTACACCTTCACCCCATCGAGAGGGCACCTGAGGCCTTCATGAACAGAGCAAGCCCCATGCAGGGGCTTTATTGGCTTTCTGTGTAAACCAAGGAGTACCAGCCTCTTTTTCTCCTTTACTTTCTTATCGTCGACTCTGGGCCACCAGGTTCTGGTCTATTAAAGGACCTCAACAGTAAAGAACTCACCTGCCAATCCAGGGAAAGTAAGAAACATGGGTTTGGTCCCCGGGCAGGAAGATCCCCTGGAGGACAGCATGGCACCCCACTCCAGTATTCTTGCCTGGAGAATCCCATGGACGGAGGATCCTGGGGGGCTACAGATCATAGGGTCGCAGAGTTAGACACGACTGAAGGAACTTAAGGTGCGTGTATGTATATCTCAAACACAAAGTGAGATTTTTTTTAAAAATAACATTTTATATGTTTTATTTTCATTTTACTTTATACAAAGGATCTAGAATTTGTTCTTTTGGGAAGAGGGGGTTTAAGCTACAATTTTTATTGCCTGATTAAGTTTTTCATTATATCAGCCCTATAGATATTAAAGAGTAAATAATAATGACACCTAATCTAGTAAGGGGAAATAAAATGAAATTATCTTTCTTTGTTTGCCATATAAAACATCTGATCATTCTTTATCAAACATTTATCTAGAATTAGGCTTCTCATGGCCACCAAAGGCCACTATCTCATTTTCCTCGACTTCTCTGAGACAGTGTCATTGTCAGTCACATCTGCCTTCAACATGGGCACTTCTCTTGCTTCAAGGATGCTCTATGCTCATGTCCTCAACTTCCTCTGTAACCATACCCTACCAGTTTTCTTTTAATTAATGCATTTAATTTCATATTATTTAAATTGTTGTTGTTGTTCAGTCACCAAGTTTTATCTGACTCTTTGAGATCTCATAGAGTGCAGCATGCCAGGCTCCTCTGTCCTCCACCATCTCCCAGAGTTGGCTCAAATTTATGTCCATTCTGTCTCTGCCTAATTTCGAAACGAGGACCTGTCACATATTAAGTGAATGTGATAACCACTGAGCTACAGAAACACACATTTGAATTGTTAACTAGTCCTATATATATACCAAGATGCAGTTATTAAGTAATCTGCATAAAGAGATACATTTTATGAGCTATTAAAATATATATTTCATTATTAAAAGTCTCTAGATCCAAGTTGTCCTGGTGACTTCTGCTATTGAAACTAAAGCATTCTGTGTTGCAGACAAATTGTTTTGCTCAGCTTTGAGTGTCTGAAGTTTTGTATGTATGGTAGGAAGGCCACATTTTCTTGAGAGGTAAGTTTCTAAATGCTAAAATCTCTATGAGCTTCCAACCTCCAACATGAGAACAAAATGTTCAAGACAGTATTTTCTGGTAGCTTCAAGATAGCCTCACTTTGTCTAAACTGAGGTCCAGAATAGGATTTATGAGGTGCAATTGCCCTAGTTGATCTTCACACTGATAGCCAGAAGCAGAAGCATCCAGAGCCCCCACAGATGAGTAAGATAATACATCATGCCACCAAACTTAGAAGTGCTTTGTTATGTAGCATTATTGTGGCAATCACTGTGTTCAATTAATACCAAATTGTATTAAAGTCAAAAATTGAAGCTTAAAGTCTTATGTAGGGTTTTATTATAAGACAACATAGAGCAGCAACAGATTTGAAGTCACAAAAGATTTTGGCTGAACAGCAAAGTGTAATAAGAGTTTGAGCAACCGGTGAAAAAATGGAGATTTTGCAAGGAAAGTAGATTGGAATTGAGATGTGATATTTTGTTCTGTTTCGTTCAGTCGCTAAGTCATGTCTGACAATTTGTGACCTCATGGACTGCAGCGCTTCAGGCTTCCTGTCCTTCACAATCTGCCACAGCTTGCTCAAACCCATGTCCATTGAGTCGGTGATGCCATCCAACCATCTCATCCTCTGTCATCCCTTTCTCCTCCTGCTTTCAAACCTTCCCAGCACCAGGGTGTTTTCCAATGAGTCGGCTCTTCACATCAGGTGGCCAAAGTATTGGAGCTTCACCTTCAGCATCAGTCCTTCTAATGAGTATTCAGGGTTGATTTCCTTTTGGATTAACTTGTTTGATCTCCTTTAGTCCAAGGGACTCTCAAGAGTCTTATCCAACACCACAGTTTGAAAGTATCAGTTCTTCAGAGCTCAGCCTTCTTTATAGCCCAACTCTTACATTTCTACTCTATTAGTGGAAAAACCATAGCTTTGATTATATGGACCTTTGTCAGGTAAGTAAATCTCTGCTTTTTATTACGCTGTCTGGGTTTGTGGTAGCTTTTCTTCCAAGAAGCAAGGGTCTTTTAACTTCATGGCTGCAGTCATGAGATGTGCTATATTAAATTATTTAATCCTTACAACCAATAGAAGAAAGGTCCTTTCAGTATGCTGTAAAGTATACAAGATGAATCCATGGAAAATTTCTGCAACTGTAGTTGGAAAAACCTGTACCAAATCCTTGACAGAATTCTGGATTTTTCTTCTCAATGATTATCCTAGCTGAGCACAGAGTGAAATTAAGAACAACAAACTATACTAACAAACTCACCATTGCCATTTCTACCCATACATTTATGTAACATGCATACAGGGAAAAGAAGGAACCTAGCTGTACACAGCTTCAGCTGAGCCCACATTTCCAATTCCAAAGAGATAATGCAGTAGCATCTCACCCATACGGCAACAGGACAGTTCATCATATATGTGGAATGATTTTAAATGCAATATTTTTGATTCATTATAATTAAAATTTTAAAAATTACATGCATAAATAGGAAAGTGTGTAAAATTTTACTAGAATTTAGTGCTTGGTTTACAACTGATTTCCATTTTTTTTCCTTTCCTGTTCTCAAATTTAAAAAAATTTATGCATCTAACTTAAATTTGGTATTAAAAATGTTCCTTATAAGTCTAAATTGATGGAAAGGATTCAATCTCCAATGCATTGCTCATATTAACTTTTGAAAGTAAAACTATCATTTCTCTCATTCTTTTATTTACTTATGAGTTTATTTGAATAAGAAAAAAAAAAACGTTTTTTACGAACCAGATTTATCAACTGCCTTTTTCTTCTTTAAATTTTATATATCTACTTATTGTTTATTTTGTTTACAATATGTTTTACCTTCCCTTGTTTCAAAATCAAAATAAAAGGCAAACACTGAAATGCTTTATCTCTATACCTGTCTCCTATAAGTAACCCCTTTCATTACTGTCACTGTTTTTTAGGCATATACAAACAGCTCTCATCTGTTCTTTTATAAAAGGGAGCATAGTATATAAAATGTACTAATTTTTTTGGTTTTATTTTAGCAAAGAAAAGTATAGTTTCACATTTTTTGTAACAAATTACCATAAATTTATGGACTTGAAAAACTGAAATGTATTACATTTCAATTTTGGAGCATAGAAGTCTAAAATCAGTTTACACATGTAAAATCAAGGTGTTTGCAAGGCTAATTATTTCTGGGGCTCCCAGAAAGTATCTATTTCTTACCTCTTCGAGCTTCTAGAGACTGTGCTGGAATTTCTTGTCTCATAAACAAACCACTTCAATATCTACTGCTGTCTTCACATAGCCTTTTCTTTTCATCAAATTTCCCTATGGCTCCCTCCTACAGACACACTGGAGATTACATTTAGGGCTCACCTGAGTAACCTAGGATAACTTCTCCTTATCAAATTCTTTATTTTAATTAAATTTGCAAATTATTTTTTGACATATAAGCTAATGGAGGTTCTGAGAATTACAATGTAGATATCTGTGGTGAGAGTGTATTATTGAGCCTGACAGATCTGTGTCTTGGAAATCACTCCTATCCATCAGAGATGTGCAGCTTTTTCACTTTGTTTTTGTAGCTTCATAATAGGGTCTTATTTGGGGTTTCTCTGGTGGCTAAACTGGTAAAGAATTCGCCTGAAATGCAGGAGACATGGGTTTGCTCCCTGGGTTGGGAAGATTCCCTGGAGAAGGGAAAGGCTACCCACTCCAGTATTCTGGCCTAGAAAATTCCATAGACTATATAGTCCATGGGGTTGCAAAGAATTGGACATGACTGAACGACTTTCGCTTTCACTTTCACTAATAATCCCGCATATAGCTGTACCATGGTTTAGGTAATTTTCTACTAATAGGCATTTTTTTGTTTGTCTTGTTTTCATAGGGAATGCTACAATTAATAACTTTATAAATATATTTTGGATCTGTACATATGTACCAATATAATGCATTATATGTCTAATCAAGGCTATGGTTTTTCCTGTGGTCATGTATGGATGTGAGAGTTGGACTGTGAAGAAGGCTGAGGGCTGAAGAATTGATGCTTTTGAACTGTGGTGTTGGAGAAGGCTCTTGAGAGTCCCTTGGACTGCAAGGAGATCCAACCAGTCTATTCTGAAGGAGATCAGCCCTGGGATTTCTTTGGAAGGAATGATGCTAAAGCTGAAACTCCAGTACTTTGGCCACCTCATGTGAAGAGTTGACTCTTTGGAAAAGACTCTGATGCTGGGAGGGATTGTGGGCAGGAGGAGAAGGGGGCGACAGAGGATGAGATGGCTGGATGGCATCACTGACTCGATGGATGTGAGTCTGAGTGAACTCCGGGAGTTGGTGATGGACAGGGAGGCCTGGTGTGCTGCGATTCATGGGGTCACAAAGAGTCGGACACGACTGAGCAACTGAACTGAACTGAACTGATGTAACATATGTATGTATGTGTGTGTGCTCAGTCATATCTGACTCTTTGCAACCCCATGGACTGTAGCCCGCCAGACTAGTCTGTCCATGAGATTTCCCAATGGGTTGCCATTTCCTACTCCAGGGGATTTTCCCAAACCCAAGGATCCAACCCGCATCTCTTGTGCCCACTGTATTGGCAGGCAGATTCTTTAGCACTGAGCCACCTGAGTGATAAGTATATAGAGATATATAAATATAATGTAAATATTAATTTTAATACTTAAAAGGGAATATATATGAAGATTCATATACCAATGAGTTGCTGTGATGGTTTATAATTAACTCATGTTTCTGAGGTTAAATTGTATTCCTTATAAGAATGGCAATATTCAGCATCAATTCTATTCTGTCTTTCAATAGATGTAAATTCAGAGAAATCTGTTCATATAAATACATCAGATCAGATCAGATGCTCAGTCGTGTCCAACTCTTTGCGACCCCATGAATCGCAGCACGCCAGGCCTCCCTGTCCATCACCAACTCCCGGAGTTCACTCAGACTCACATCCATCGAGTCAGTGATGCCATCCAGCCATCTCATCCTCTGTCGCCCCCTTCTCCTCCTGCCCACAATCCCTCCCAGCATCAGAGTCTTTTCCAATGAGTCAACTCTTCGCATGAGGTGGCCAAAGGACTGGAGTTTCAGCTTTAGCATCATTCCTTCCAAAGAAATCCCAGGGCTGATCTCCTTCAGAATGGACTGGTTGGATCTCCTTGTAGCCCAAGGGACTCTCAAGAGTCTTCTCCAACACCATAGTTCAAAAGCATCGATTCTTCGGCACTCAGCCCTCTTTACAGTCCAACTCTCACATCCATACATGACCACAGGAAAAACCATAGCCTTGACTAGACGAACCTTTGTTGGCCAAGTAATGTCTCTGCTTTTGAACATGCTATCTAGGTTGGTCATAACTTTCCTTCCAAGGAGTAAGCATCTTTTAATTTCATGGCCGCAGTCACCATCTGCAGTGATTTTGGAGCCCAGAAAAATAAAGTCTGACACTGTTTCCACTGTTTCCCCATCTATTTCCCATGAAGTGGTGGGACCAGATGCCATGATCTTCGTTTTCTGAATGTTGAGCTTTAAGCCAACTTTTTCACTCTCCACTTTCACTTTCATCAAGAGGCTTTTGAGTTCCTCTTCACTTTCTGCCATGAGGGTGGTGTCATCTGCATATCTGAGGTTATTGATATTTCTCCCGGCAATCTTGATTCCAGCTTGTGTTTCTTCCAGTCCAGCGTTTCTCATCATGTACTCTGCATGTAAGTTAAATAAACAGGGTGACAATATACAGCCTTGATGAACTCCTTTTCCTATTTAGAACCAGTCTGTTGTTCCATGTCCAGTTCTAACTGTTGCTTCCTGACCTGCATACAGATTTCTCAAGAGGCAGATCAGGTGGTCTAGTATTCCCATCTCTTTCAGAATTTTCCACAGTTTATTGTGATCCACACATTAAAGGAGTTGCAGCAATATCTTCAAAGTCTTTAAACTTCTTTTTACTCATATACTTAAATCACTTAGTGACCTATCATCAAAAACTAATAACTTATCAGATAACAACTCAGTTCTGTACTCCTTTAACTTTGTTGAATGTGAACAGTTGCAAAACACTGAGCAGTAAGATATTTATTATTTATTGTCCATTCATCAGAAATTATTTACTTTTTTAAAATCAAGAGCAGTAATTTGAAAATCATCACTATGTTTTGCTGTCCCGGAGTTCTTAATTCTTGGAATAATGGAAGGTGGTAAAGTGTGCGAGGTGAAAAATAAGAGGTAAGTTGGAGAATAGAAATGATGAAGAGAAGTTAGGGAAGGGAGCAAAATTCAACTCCATGTTCTTTTTTGGGCAGATCAGTTTTGGTTATGTATATGTAAGATAGGTGAAGATCTGAAAATCAATTCCTTTAAAATATTTCTTCTGCATACTCCTTATCAAGTCTTCATGTACCCATGTCATATACATATGCTACCCAATATTGAAGACTGAAGCTGTTCTCTATTGCAGATTGTATTCTCAAACACCAAAGGCTATATTTTTATTCTCTTCTTAATGGCATACTTAGGTTTTAGAAGAACCGAATTATGAGAAAGCGTATCTAAAATAATTTCTTTAAGAACAAAGATGGTCTCTTCTACTTAGTAAAATTTCAGAATAACTCCTGGTGTTTGCCAAGTATATGTAGATAGTAAATGCTTATGGTTTGATTAAAAGGAAGTTACATATAAAAAAAGAAAGTTATCAAAAATAAATGCAGTGCATAAGCACCTAATTCAAATTTGGTCACCTTGCTGTTCACTTGCCATTTCTTTCTAAGGAATTCAGAGCCTTGGTCCTAATAGGAAAGGTCTACCCAGTTTAGCTGCCTTTATATAACTGTAGCACAGTGGTAAGTGAGACAGTTCCTGCTGTTTTTAGTGTTTAACTGGGGCTCAGAAGAAGAGCACAATGGGTGTTAAGTGCTCACACATTTATTCAGAGGTGCTAGCCATCTATGCAGAACTTGTTAAAAGTAGTCCCAACTGGCTTTGCAACCCTTAACCCATCAGCACCTCCAGCTTATATATGAGAGGAGGCTAGTGAATTAATGGGTGCGGACTGACCAATAAGGATTTCCTTGAGGAAAGTTTTGTAGTGTTATGCCTTTCCTCTCTCATTTCTTGAGGAAATAGTGCACTCCTTTTCAACTTAAGCCATGTGACTAGGGCTTAAAGGAATGAACCAGTGAGCTTGGAGGTATAGAAAATCATGCCTGAATCTTCCTGGGAAAAGCTAAAGACTGGTAGTATTTGCTGGGGAGCAGAATGGAAGGAGAGAGATCCATAGGGGATCTCTTGTTCCAGTGTTTGGTGGAAAAGAATGTAAGTTTTTCCTTAGATAAGATGATGTATGTGATGCAGCAAGTTTGATCAAAGACATGACTCTAAGAACAGTAGGCTCTGTGGGACATTAGCAAGAAGAAAACAACAGAAAAAAGATTCACTGGGATGACCCAGAGGGATGGTATGGGGAGGGAGGTGGGAGGGGGGTTCAGAATGGGGAACACGTGTACACCCGTGGCGGATGCATGTTGATGTATGGCAAAACCAATACAATATTGTAAAGTAAAAATAAATAAATAAAATAAAATAAAAATTAAAAAATAAACAGAAACAAAGAAACAAACAGAAAAAGATTCAAGAAGTGGTATAGCACTGCAGTAAAGAGTATGAAAGTGGTTGATATTAGAAAGAACTCTTGAGAGAGAGGCGATATTTAGGCACTGGCCATTAAGAGGGTTAAAACTTTCAGATTAAAACACTACCATTCAATTCAGCTCCTTTGCTCATTTTAAATCAAATTATTTGTATTTTTTTTCTCTTGAGGTATGAGTTCTTTATATATATATATATATATATATATATTTTTTTTTTCCCAAAGAAGTCATATAAATGGCCAACAGATATGTGAAAAGGTGCTCAACATCACCAATAATTGGGAAATACAAATCAAAACCACAATGAGATATCACCTTATGCCTGTTAGGATGGCTGATCTAAAGAAAGATGAGACTCCTACCATTATCAGTAGTTGGTGAGGGTGTAGAGAGAAGGGAACCCTTGTAAAGTGTACAATGTATATTGATATAGCCATGGTGATGAGAAGTATGGAACTTCCTCCAAAAACCTAAAAGTAGAACTACAATATGATGTATTATTCCTGCTTCTGGATATATACCTGTAGGGAACAAAATCAGTATCTCAAAGACATATATATATCCCCATGTTCATTATCCATAGTACCGACATGGAAACCATCTGTGTCCATCAACAAATGAATGAATGCAGAATAAAATATTTCATCATAAAAATTTATATATATCAAGGAAAAATTATAAATTATAGTCATATATATAACAAATTACATAAATTATCATTATATAAGAATTATATATATTATATATAATTTCTCTTTGATATATATAAATGTATATGATGGGATATTATTTAGCCAAAAGCAAAAAGAAAGAAATCTTGCTATTTGGACAACATAGGTGAAACTAGAAGGCATTACGCTAAGTAAAATAAGCCAGTCGGAGAAAGGATACTGTATGGTATCATTTATATGTAGAATCTGAAAAAAAAAAAAAAAAAACAGCTTGTAAAAACAGACTAGAATTGTGGTTACCAGGGCCTGTTGCCAATATTTTCCACCGATGTAATAATATGTTCTTAGTAAATGCCAATACTTAAAAGTATAAAATAGACTTGCCTCATGAGAAGAACAAACAAATACTGTCGTCCAGAAAAGTCCTCTCAAGTATCAGTGTAGAAAGGGTTTGTTATCTCCTTGATACTATACTTTTTTTTTCTTTAGATTTTCAAGGAGCCATGAAGTAAATCTGCTGGATATTTCCAGCTTCAGATTTCAGTGATAAAAATGAGAAGATAGACAGGGATAATCTACCAGAAGATGCCAGTAAGGTAGGGGGCCAAGACTAGTAAGAAAATGTGAAGAGCAACTTAGATGGGGAAGTGCTGCCCATGCGTGAGAAGGCGGTTACTTCTCAGCTCACTCTGTGAGCAGGGCAGATATACTTAAATGCTCCAGGCATTTGTCCCTGCTGATACCAGATGAGCTTTGCAAATCCTTCATAATAGCATGATAGTGGCATCTACCACCAAAGCATAGATATTATAAAAAAACCTCAAGAGACATGGCAAATTATGTTGATCTGAAGCCAAACGCTGCCTCTACATATTGTCCTCTTTACCCTTAGCTTAAGAACGAAGTATTTTTTCAGGTTAATAACTTAACGATTGTGACTATTTTATGCTAAGCTCTCCGCCAAGAGTTTTATATGCAATTGTGCATACAGGTTATTTTATTCCACATTCACTGCAGCCTGAAAAAGATGTATTATTATTTCCATTTTTCAGTTGAGTCTCAGAGAGGTAAAGCAACTTGAACAGAAAATTGAAGAATTAAGAACAAAACCCAAATGCAGGATCACCAAAAGCATCTAAACTTCAATACCAAATCACCTGGCCTCTTAGATTTAAGTGCATGGAGAATTAGCATCTTTTTAGAATCTATATTTATTCTATTGTAATTTTCCTAACTAACTTATTAACTACATAATCCTTGAAAGAGAGCAGAGGTATTTGGTGAAATCCTGTTACTTTCTTCTAGATATGTCATTGCTTTATTAAAGTTTGCCCAATTCGCTATGCTGCCTAGTCTTAAACTGCAGGTGACTAAGTTAATTCAAATGATATATATCAGGGAGAGATAAAATATTATAAAATTGGTTGTTTAGCATGACAAGATTCCTTACAAAAATGAGTTATTCATACATGAATATTAGCAATTCCTTAACATTTTCTAGAAAATAGATGAAAAACAAAATGAGATAATATAAATGAAAATTGAATGATAAGCTGCTTCTGAATTTCTACTGTCAATTTATGCTGATATTTAAATAAAACTAATAACTCTAAAATGTTGCAGCTTTTAAGGATGGCCCATAATGAACAAAGCTAGTGGAGGTGATGGAATTCCAGTTGAGTTATTTCAAATCATAAAAGATGATGCTGTGAAAGTGTTGCACTCAATATGCCAGCAAATTTGGAAAACTCAGCAGTGGCCACAGGACTGGAAAAGGTCAGGTTTCATTCCGATCCCAAAGAAAGGCAATGTCAAAGAATGCTCAAACTACTGCACAATTGCACTCATCTCACACACTAGCAGAGTAATGGTCAAAATTCTCCAATCCAGGTTTCAACAGTACATAAACCTTGAACTTCCAGATGTTCAGTCTGGATTTAGAAAAGGCAGAGGAACCAGATATCAAATTGTCAATATCCGTTGGATACTCAAAAAGCAAGTTAGTTCACTTCAGGCACTCAATCGTGTCAGACTCTTCTCGACCTCATGAAACACAGCACGCCAGGCCTCCCGGTCCATCACCAACTCACAGAATTTACCCAAATCATGTCCATTGAGTCGATGATGCCGTCCAACCATCTCACCTTCTGTTGTCCCCTTCTCCTCCTGCCCTCAATCTTTTCCAGCATAAGGGTCTTTTCAAATGAGTCAGATCTTCGCATCAGGTGGCCAAAGTGTTGGAGTTTCAGCTTCAACATCAGTCCTTCCAGTGAACACCCAGGACTGATCTCCTTTAGGATAGACTGGTTGGATCTCCTTGAAGTCCAAGGGACTCTCAAGAGTCTTCTCCAACACCACAGTTAAAAAGCATCAATTCTTCGGCACTCAGCTTTCTTTATAGTCCAACTCTCACATCCATACATGACCACTGGAAAAACCATAGCCTCAACTAGATGGACCTTTGTTGGCAAAGTAATGTCTCTGCTTTTTAATATGCTGTCTAGGCTGGTCATAACTTTCCTTCCAAGGACTAAGTGTCTTTTAATGTCATGGCTGCAGTCACCATTGGCAGCGATCTTGGAGGCCCAAAAAATAAAGTCAGCCACTGTGTCCACTGTTTCCCCATCTATTTGCCATGAAGTGATGGGACCAGATGCGATGATCTTAGTTTTCTGAATGTTGAGCTTTAAGCCAACTTTTTCACTGTCCTCTTTCACCTTCATCAAGAGGTTTTTTAGTTCCTCTTCACTTTCTGCGATAAGGGTGGTGTCATCTGCATATCTGAAGTTATTGATATTTCTCCCAGCAATCTTGATTTCAGCTTGTGCTTCTTCCAGCCCAGCGTTTCTCATGATGTACTCTGAATATTAGTTAAATAAGCAGGGTGACTGGAGAAGGCAATGGCACCCCACTCCAGTACTCTTGCTTGGAAAATCCCATGGACGGAGGAGCCTGTTAGGCTGCAATCCATGGGGTCACTAAGAATCGGACATGACTGAACGACTTCATTTTGACTTTTCACTTTCATGCATTGGAGAAGGAAATGGCAGCCCACTCCAGTGTTCTTGCCTGGAGAATCCCAGGGACGGGGGAGCCTGGTGGGCTGCCATCTATGGGGTCGCACAGAGTCGGACACAACTGAAGTGACTTAGCATAGCATAGCATAGCATAAGCAGGGTGACAATATACACCCTTTATGTACTCCTTTTCCTATTTGGAACCAGTCTGTTGTTCCATGTCCAGTTCTAACTGTTGTTTCCTGTCCTGCATATAGGTTTCTTAAGAGGCAGGTCAGGTGGTCTGGTATTCCCATCTCTTTCAGAATTTTCCACAGTTTATTGTGATCCACACATTCAAAGGCCTTGGCATAGTCAATAAAGCAGAAATCGATGTTTTTCTGGAACTCTCTTGCTTTTTCCATGATCCAGCAGATGTTGGCAATTTTATCTCTGATTCCTCTGCCTTTTCTAAAACCAGCTTGAACATCTGGAAGTTCATGGTTCACAAATTGCTGAAGCCTGGCTTGGAGAATTTTAAGCATTACTTTACTAGCATGTGAGATGAGTGCAATTGTGCAGTAGTTTGAGCATTCTTTGGCATTGCCTTTCTTTGGGATTGGAATGAAAACTGACCTTTTCCAGTCCTGTGGCCACTGCTGAGTTTTCCAAATTTGCTCGCATATTGAGTGCAGCACTTTCACAGCATCATCTTTCAGAATTTGAAGAGCATAGAAGCTGGCTTAAAACTCAACTTTCTGAAAACTAAGATCCTGGCATCTGGTTCCATCACTTCATGATAAATAAGTGGGGAAACAGTGGAAACAGTGTCAGACTTTACTTT
The DNA here is from genome assembly GCF_027580195.1 of Bos mutus. Taxonomy (NCBI): domain Eukaryota; kingdom Metazoa; phylum Chordata; class Mammalia; order Artiodactyla; family Bovidae; genus Bos; species Bos mutus. The sequence goes on from NC_091623.1 coordinate 28,529,222, forward strand.
TTTGGGCTCAAAAATCACTGTAGATGGTGACTGCAGCCATGGAATTAAAAGACGCTTGCTCCTTGGAAATAAAGTTATCACCACCCTAGGAAACATATTAAAAAGCAGAGACATTACTTTGCAAACAAAGATCCATCTAGTCAAAGGTATGGTTTTTCCAATAGTCATGTATGGATGTGAGAGTTGGACTATAAAAAAGCTGAGTGCCAAATAATTGATGCTTTTGCACTGTGGTGTTGGAGAAGACTCTTGAGAGTCCCTTGGACTTCAAGGAGATCCAACCAGTCCATCCTAAAGGAAATCAGTTCTGAATATTCATTGAAAGGGCTGATGCTGAAGCTGAAAACCCAATACTTTGGCCATGTGATGCGAAGATCTGACTCATTTGAAAAGACCCTGATACTGGGAAAGATAGAGGGCATGAAGAGAAGGGGCAACAGACATTTGGATAGAATCACTGACTCAATGGACATGAGTTTGAGTAAATTCCAGGAGTTGGTGATGGACAGGGAGGCCTGGTATGCTGTAGTCCATTGGTTTTCAAAGAGTTGGACATGACTGAGCAACTGAACTAAACTGATGCTTTTATATAACTTGTATTTCTTTTATTTATTTTTTATTGTTATTGTTTTTTTTTTTTTGTGTGTGTTTTTTTTTGTATTTCTTTTAAAATAATAATTTGTGCTTTCCTGGTGGCTCAGATGGTAAAGAATTTGCCTATGATGTGGGAGACAAGGGTTCTATCCCTGGGTTGGGAAGATCCCCTGATGGAGGACATGATAACCCACTCTAATATTCTTCCCTGGAGAATTCCCACAGACAGAGGAGTCTGGTGAGCTACAGTCCATGGAGTCCCAAAGAGTTATATCACATACTTCTATATAATGTGTTCTTTTAAAATGATACATTAGACAAAGTTAAACCAACTATTAAATAATATAGACATGTCGGTGAGAACGGAGAAGGTAATGGCACCCCACTCCAGTACTCTTTCCTGGAAAATCCCATGGACGGAGGACCCTGGTGGGCTGCAGTCCATGGGGTCACTAAGAGTTGGACATGACTGAGCGACTTCCCTTTCACTTTTCACTTTCATACATTGGAGAAGGAAATGGCAACCTATTCCAGTGTTCTTGCCTGGAGAATCCCAGGGACGGGGGAGCCTGGTGGGCTGCCGTCTCTGGGGTCGCACAGAGTCGGACACGACTGACGTGACTTAGCAGCAGCAGTGGGTGAGAAATGACTAGGAGTCACATAAAGCCATATCTGTTATATGTTCAAATAATACTGATTTTTATAGTCAATTACTATATGTAAAGATAAATTAACAAATGCCTTTTGAACTCTGGTTCATAATCTTTAAGGGTCAGAGATGTCTATATTATTGAGACTGTAAGGTATGAAATGGTTAATGGAGAGGAGATGAACAGTGTTCAACATGAATTTAATCACTCACCAAATTGTTCAAACTATACTTATATGGTCTTCCAGATTCAGACCAAGATAGTATATACCATTGATATTTGAAATATAAAGCCAAGTATAGATTTTAAAAGTGTTAGTGATGTCGTTTTTCTCCTATTCCAATTTTTTCTTTTTGAAATTGTGTTGCTATAAATCTGCATTTCAACTTGAATGTTTTTAAATTTGCATTGCTACAACATGTACAGATTACTTTTTACATTTAATGAAGTTCATTGGGTTTACATATACTCAGCTAAGAAATCTATGAAAAACAGAAACCTCTAAAATGTTCATGAAGCTTAAATAGGGGAAAAAAAAAAAATATATATATATATCTTGCTTTTCTTTTTTTTTCTCTCAGGCTTCCCTTGAAATATGTTGGAAATAAAACTATCACCATCTCAACGTTTATCTCTAAGTTGTATTTTCTTGCTCATATGGCCCAAAAGTGTCTAATATTTATAGAAGTCTGACTTATAGTTTGTAATCCTGATTTTCCTCAATCGAATTTTTCACTTAATATCAGTATATTGATATGATGGAATTCAGTCTTGCCCAATATTCTTTTTTTTTTTAATTAATTTTATTTTATTTTTAAACCTTACATAATTGTATTAGTTTTGCCAAATATCAAAATGAATCCACCACAGGTATACATGTGTTCCCCATCCTGAACTCTCCTCCCTCCTCCCTCCCCATACCATCCCTCTGGGTCGTCCCAGTGCACCAGCCCCAAGCATCCAACATCGTGCATTGAACCTGGACTGGCATCTCGTTTCATACATGACTTTTCACATGTTTCAATGCCATTCTCCCAAATCTTCCCACCCTCTCCCTCTCCCACAGAGTCCATAAGCCTGTTCTATACATCAGTGTCTCTTTTGCTGTCTCGTATAATATTCTTTCAAGTGTCTCCATGTTATAAAATTCCCCATCCAAGTACTGCTCACTGAACTCTGGTAGTTTAGAATTTAGCTGATGTTCAGAAGGTCAACATCATTAGCAAGGCAAACAACCAAATGAATATCATATTGAAGAGGGTAGGAGAAACTTTTGAGATTAGATTTTCTAAGATTGTTTTATCACATTCAACAGGAAAATTTGAGTGGACAAGAAGTAATTAATATGATTTACTCTTCAGCTTGTCTGAAAAGTTTTTGCCAAAAGTAAAGTGCCCTTCAGTTCAATAACACTAACAAGTCTATTTATATGAGTATGTATTTAAAGCTTTGTTACATTTTCAATAAAAGTTAGTGTTTATTCTCATAATATATGTGTTAATTTAGTACTATTTCATTTAATATATCTTGATAGGGTATTAAGATACCTTATTTCAACCATTTAATAGCCCATTAATCACCATTTTGAACATTATAAGTGTATCGATATGTTTATGTATATATTAGATATCAATATGGTTAAATATATAAGGTGTGTGTGAATATATGCATAAATAAAGATCTTTTATCAGCTGTTCCTTGCCTTATAGCATAGGGAACAGAAGCTGGACCTTAAGTAAGAATCTGTCAAACTAGGTCATGTCACTTATTACTTCCATTTTCCCAGATGCTTTACAACCTGAATAGATTTAAGGATGAAAGAAAGAAATCATCAGAGATAATAAATTTAAATTAAAAAAATAATCAGATATAAAGATTTGGCAGTGTTTAAAGAGTCAGGTATAATTCCAGCATGACATGAACCAAATTTGTGTAAATATCTTGAATTATTATTATATTTTGATGGCGTGCGTGTGAGGATGAGGTATTGTTTCGCATCTTCCCTTAGAGGACATGAATACTGTAAACCTATAGTAAGCCTGGAGAATCCCAGGGACGGGGGAGCCTGGTGGGCTGCCGTCTATGGGGTCGTACAGAGTCGGACACGACTGAAGCGACTTAGCAGCAGCAGCAGCATAGTAAATTCGTGGCTCCGACGGTAAAGCGTCTGCCTACACTGAGGTAGACCCGTGTTCGAGCCCTGGGTCTGGAAGATCCTCTAGCGAAGGAAATGGCAACCCATTCCAGTATTCTTGCCTGGAAAATCCCATGGACGGAGGAGCCCGGTAGGCTACAGTTCATGGGGTCGCAAAGAGTCGAACACGACTGAGCGACTTCACTTCACTTCACTTCATAGTAAGTTCAGATGAAACAGGAAAGGTAAATATTTCTCATCATATCTTATATGAGTAATAAGAATATAACTGATTAAATACTTAATCAAACATCCATAAGCAAGTTAAATTCTAACTACATTTGCACCCTGTACTTTATTCCGACAGCTGTTTAATATGTATCTCATATGGTGGGGACATTCTATTAATGAGACATGCATCTAGTCATTACAATTGATATTTTTGACACGGATAACCTTCTTTATTTTTCTTCCTCTCTCCTTTTAACCTCTTTTCCCTCTCTCTCTTCTTCCTTCTATCTTTCTGTTTAAATAAATAGGCATCATAAATTTTTGTGTGTATGATATTTTTGTTTATAACCCTCTGTTTTGTATACATTTTTTGTATATATCCAAGGGAAATACATTTATTTCATATATAAAGAAGTGTGTCCATTTTAAATATAATTGAATATTTGTTCAGCAAGGATGTTTTGTAATTTGTGCATGTTCGAAGATATTGCTTACATATTTCAAACTTGAGATTGTTATGGAACTGTTATCACTGATACCATCTGGATAATGCTTGAAAGTATAAAAAGTCTGAGCATATACATGAGTTAAGGCTGTTTTCTTATTCCAGAGGTTGTAATGAAACTCCATGTGCAAATGAGTCTATATAAAGAAATGACATTGTGCAAATCTGAAGGGGGACTACAGAAGGCAAGAGAGGTAAGCAGGAGTTTTATGGGATATGGGATGAGGAATAGCTAATAAAATTATGCCTGCATAACTCTTCATGAAAGGAGAGTCAAGAAAGCTGAATGTTAAATTACCAAAGGAAATACTTTAAAGAAAATTAGAGACTTAAGTGGAGTCAGCCCTTCTCATAATTTAGACCTAGAATTTTGGTGTTTTAAACTCAAAACTGATGACTTTACTTGTGAAAGTCAATTTTCAGACAGGATAAGAGAGCTATTTGGATCTCTGAGCTTGAGTTAAATATCCTTTGGGGAATAATTTAAGGAAGAGCTTGAGAAAATGGAGAGAGAAGAATCTAATATACTGTTACCTACTTTCTCATGTCAGATTGGTCCTTAGAATAAAGCTGCAACTTCCATCTCCCAGTGCCAGAATTTCACGAGCTCTTGAGAATTGTGTGATTAGAGGGACTATTCTCAGGGTGATTCTTCCAAGGTCTCTGAAATGGCATTTCTATTCTGTCTCTTCTTTCTGAGATTAAAAAGAACTACAATCTCTATTTTTCCTCCTAATACAATATTTTTTTACTTCCAAAATGGATATACATAGTCAAATGATGTAATAACCTCTCCAAAATAAGTGAGCCAATCACCTTCACATTAATCAGTATTCACTTTTTTTTTTAACAACAAAAATCTTTTATTGCTTTTCCCTCAGTTCATTAACTTTGAAATTTGGAAAAAATAATATAATAATAGTGTTCATGTAGAGAATTTATTCATGCTGAGTAAGAACTTAGTTCTCATTTTTTTCTCCCTTAATTAAGAGTAAACTGAAGATTGTTTTATTTTACTGATTTATTTTTATGTTTGACTTTGCTGGGTCTTTGCTACACGGGCTTTTCTCTAGTTGCAGTGAATGGAGGCCACTCTCCAGTTGTGGAGCACGGGCTTCTCGTGGTGGTGTGGGCTTCAGCAGTTGTGGTAGATGGGCTCAGCAGTTGCAGTTTCTAGGCTCTAGAGCACAGGCTCAGCTGTTGTGTTGCCAGGGCTTAATTGTTCCATGGTATATGGAACATTCCCAGGTCAGGGATTGAACCTGTGTCTCCTGCATTGGCAGGTGGACTCTTCACCACTGAGCCATCAGGGAAGCCCTGAAGATCCTGATAATCATGAATAGAGTCAAGGACAAAAGACTCAAGAGATGGTATAGCACCCCTGTGCAGAATATGAAAGCTGAAGACTGGTTTTCTATCCTGGCTCTGCAACTTGCTGCTGCTGCTAAGTCGCTTCAGTCATGTCTGACTCTGTGCGACCCCATAAATGGCAGCCCACTAGCCTCCCCCGTCCCTGGGATTCTCCAGGCAAGAACACTGGACTGGGTTGCCATTTCCTTCTCCAAGGCATGAAAGTGAAAAGTGAAAGTGAAGTCGCTCAGTCGTGTCCGACCCTCAGCGACCCCATGGATTGCAGCCCACCAGAGGCTCCTCCGTCCATGGGATTTTCCAGGCAAGAGTACTGGAGTGGTACCAGTGCCATTGCCTTCTCCAGCTCTGCAACTTACTAGCCGTGTAATCACGAACAGCTTATTAACCTTTCTATCCTCTCTTCCTCAACTGTTATAGATGGAAAAAAAAAGTGATATTCACATAATGTGACCATGGGGGGTAACTGTGTTATATATATAAAGCTGATGGTATCACTGTGAATGAGGTTGCTTCTCTTGATATTTTAATTAGCCTATGGAGACTTCAAACAGGTACATATATGGTTCCTATTAACGTTTTATTTTCTATAACCATTAGATCTTCTTGAAAGACAGAAAGAAGGGGATGGGAGTCTAAGAAGTGTCAGATCAGAAATCACTATGATACCATGTACATCCCTGGAGGGGAGGTGCTATGATTACATTTGTTTTCATTATCCCTTTTCTGTGTTACATGGGTTTTTATACAAAGACACTCAATATATCTGTTAATAAGTTTACATTTTCATGATATTTTTGAGGCAGATATTAAGTACATGCATTCATTCTAAATGATTCATGATGAAATTTAGTTATAAAGTTTTATAAAATGCACTGTTTTAGTTATTTGACTTTTATCATTTAAACTGGTCACATTGTAGAAATTTGCATAACTTACAATTAACACTAGTGTGCCAAATTCCCTAACAGTGACAGCAAAAAGAATGGCCCCAAACTAGAACTTGAACAGAGTAGTTTTAAATTTAAGAATAGAAAAGTAGTTAACAGAAACTAGGGAAATAATTAGGGGAAATGAAGGGCACAGAATAAGTTAAGCTTAAACTATGAGAATATTTAATTAGCCTTTCATCTTTGATTTATGTTACATATTATATAAGGTCCTCTGTAAACTCTAAGTATAACAAGCGTAAGATTTATTTAATTTTTCACTAGTAATAGTTTCATGATCTGTGTCCCCAGCCAGGCTACGTTTATAGAGATAGGTTCGCGGATTTTAGCTGCATTGGCCAAATGTTTTCTTTCCCAGGGCTGAGAAAAGCGGTAGCCTGAAGCCTGGCTCTAAAGGCATTTGGGGCACTGAGCATAATCAGTGCACAGAATGCTGGTCGTAATCAAGCATTCAGGCTTGCGACAAAGGTTGGCAAAGACCAATCAGCTGGAATAGATAGCCTTGTGTACGGTTGGCTCATGACATGGTATCTAAGGACACATCAACCAGAACTGATTATGTCAGACCAGAATTCTGTAAGTGAGAGCCTTGGAGTCAGGACTTCCTAAAAAATAAACAGCTCAGAATGTGCACATGTAAGGACTCTATAAGGCTTCTCTTGAACGCTGAGGGTGGCTTTGAAATGTTTAGTGACTTAGACTCTGTGTTGAACATGTGTATACCTCCGTCTCTTCTGTCATTATCTGGGTGTGTTCCTTCTTAGTGTGTTTCCAATAGCACGTTTCTTTTGAGATGCTCCAACGAGTTTGTTAACAATCCTGTGCTCTGCTGTCTCACAATGATTGATGAATTGACATAGGTTCACTGTTAAGTTCATGTTAAATATAACAGAAGTAAGATTCGAGGAATCTGAGGACAAGGTTGGGGGAAGGGACTCTTGTCTAACTCTAATCCCCTCTTTATCCTCTAGAGAGGATATTACTTTATTGCTCTAGAGAGTAATTACATACTGTCTATCACCAGCATCTTTATCTTTAATTATGTGCACACAAACCTCATCGTGCTTAGTCTAGCTATATAACTTTCTGATAAAACCAAAGCATTTTTCCATAACAATCTTTTTGGGCAGGGGACAGTAAAACTCCAGCAACATCTTCCATTCAAGAAAGTATCTCTAATGTCTCTTACAAAATACAAGAATGCCTGGAATTTTTTGAAACAAGGCATGCTTATCATATCATAAAAATAATTTTTATTTTACTACTGTTTCTTATGTTGGTACACAATAAAATCTGCTTAGAGTATGCTTAATTCCCAATGGAACTGTGTTTATCTTGGATTGCTAGTGAGGAATTAGTATTTTAGACAATTATTTTGTAATTTTGTGTATGTATTAAATGGATAATTACTATAGAACTATATATTTTAAATATAAAAGCAATCTACAGCTGAATGTATATTGAAATAGTATATTGAAAATCGATCATTCTCAGTAATATCTAGTAAATGAATGATAAAGATGAGTCTTGCAGGTAAGACATTCGTAAATGGGAATTTAATTTTCTATAAAAGAAAGAGCTTACACCTCAGATCTGACAAACCAGTTCATAAGACCTTTCTAATACAGAAGCCAAAGTTGAACCTGTTATGAACTAGGCCAACATCTTTGCTTTTTTAATGACTAAATTGTTTATATTCTAAATTTATATATTCATGTTATATACTAGTATGTATGATCATTCACTCAAATAAAAGCTATGATTGAGGTTTATGCTATATGGAGATATTAGTATTATCAAAAGTTAGAAGTTAAATTCTTTGATTAGACTAACATTTAGTATTTTGTTTTTGATTGTTTTATTTTTGAATGTATTTCAAATGCCTTAAACAGTGACTTGCACAAGTTAGAATACAAATATTTGTTAAGCAAATGGATTTTTTCCTTAGCTTTTTTAAATTGACATATAACTTATTTATAATATTACATCAGTTCCAGGTTTAGTGATTCAATATATTTATAGATTACACTTCAGTTACAGTTATTATAAAATATAAAATATTGGCCTATATTTATATTGCTGTACAATATATCATTGTAGCTTATTTTATACATAATACTTTGCATCTCTCAATTCCTTCCACTATGCTGTCCCTCACTTCCCTGTTATCACTAGTTTGTTCTATCTGTGAAGCTGTTCCTGTTTGTTATATTCATTCACTTATTTTTTAGATTCTACATATCGAGAATAACATAGTTTTTGTCTTTGTCTGACTTATTTCACTAATCATAATGCAACATTTAGTATTTTTGTAAGATTTTAAAAATATTCTTATCTCTTTTAAGGATGTATAATTACTAACTTGTCTCATTAAAATATTGCCTAATGCTTGTTTTAGGTGACTGTTGCTCAACTTTCTCCCTTAAAAATCCCAAAAGCCACACTGGCCTTAACCAATTTTAGAAACTGAAAACCAATTTCAGATATGAGTTTCTTTGGTCCAGAAAGATTTTCAGTTTTAGGTGCTAGCCCTTGTCTTTAATGTGCAAATGAATTCCTTGGCGACCTTATTAAAACATAGAATGACTCAGAATATCCGAGACAGGAGCCCAAGTTTGCACAGCCAGGGCCATGTATGTTTACTTTCACGTCCTATCTGCCAGACTCTCTCAGTGATTCTCGCTTCCTTTGCCCTGGCCCAGGTCTTTACCATCAGGCACCTGAGATACAGCCAGGGCCCATCTCTGGTCTCCTGCGTCTGGTCCACTTTTCTTTCCATTTCCTTTGCACAGTCCTTTTTCCTTCACCTTCTTATTCTGCCTTTTTTGATCATTTCTCTCTTCAGCCAAACACTTCTAATGGTCTTCTACATAAACTCTAAGAGCCTCCTTACAGCCTCTACAATTTGATCATATTGTAGATGCATCTTTCTCTCCAGCCCAATGCTCCATCTTACATACCTTTCGTGGTGGGCAGAATAATGTCCCCAGGTCCTTCCTCCACTCTCCCCTCTACTGCCAAAGATGCCTATAGCCTAATTACTGGAAATGTTGAATATGTTAGCTTATATGGCAAAGGAGAATCAAGTTTACTGATGGAGTACAGGTTCGTAATCAGCTGACACTGAGAGGGGAGGTTTTTCTGAATTTTCCAAGTAGGTCCAATGTAATCACAAGGGTCTTTAGAAGTGGAAGAAGGAAGCAGAAAAGAGAGATAGACTGGCTTGGCAGTATGATTAGGATTCAGTCTGATGTTGTTGGTTTTTGTTGATGGAAGAAGGTGGCTGTGAGCCAAGAAAATCAGGTGGTTTCTAGAAGCTGAAAAAAGAAAAAAACAGACTCTCCTCTGGAAGTTCCAGAAAGGAGCATGGCTCTGCTGACACAATGATTTTTGCACAATGACACATATTTTGGACTTGTGACTTCCAGAACTCTAGGATAATAAATTTGCATTGTTTTAAGCTGCTAGGTTTGTGGTAATTACACAAAGTGGCAATAGAAAAATAATGTGTCTTCGATTGAATTCTACTCATTGCATAGAGCACATTCCACCTTTGTGGAATGTTCACTGCCTATATGTTCTTGTCTCTTTAATTATAGTATAAACTAGTGAGGATGTAGAGCTAATACTATATCACTTGAGAGTATACTTATATATATACTATATTGCCTTGCATGGCAGATCCTTAATTGTCCTTACTGATAATTTAAGATAGGCTATCTTTTTTAAACTTCTGGTAAATGTCCATAATGGGGAACATTTCTCAGAGAAAAAAAGATATACTGACAGTTTCACTATATAGCATTAATATATCAGTTTTCATGGTTGAGAGAATTTACCATCTTAAGAGGTCAATATGAACAGCATCTCTGAGGGGTTACTACATCAATTTACTAAATTACAAAACTAAACCCTAGTGAGGCAAATGGCTTTGTGTGTGATTAAGCAGTTGCACAAGGAAGAATCCAAATTTTATTTATCATGTGTGTCTGATTCCAAGTTCCTGGACTATCTTGACTTCTAAAATCATTGCGTACAGCAAGATTAAATGAGCCACTCAGTACTGGGCCCAGCTATATGGATTTAATCCACATGTGTTCCCATAATTCTTAATAGACCTTTAGAAAGTTACAGTAAATCACATTCTTCAATGCTATGTGGAGACTATCTAAAGAGTGTAAGAATTTCTAAATCAACATTTAGGGAGAAAAAAGAAGGAAAGTCAATGAGAATTAAAAACCTGTTTGTTTACAATAAGGAGCTACCTTGAATGTACCTTGACTGCAAATTACAGTGGTAAGTAGGAAAATATAGGTGCTAAAATTATTTGTTTTTGTTTTTTATTGAACTTGAATTTTTTTATTTAAAATAAAATTTTCTTCTTTCAATAACCTAATTCAGTCATACTTATTGGTAGCAAGTGCATGTATACTTCCTAAAATCCGAATATTTCAATCTAATGTGTTTCCATTTAATGAACATAATTATATATGTTACACCTGCAGGGTACAAGAGATGAATCTGTGCTCCTAGAATTTCCTGGAACGCCGTTACCAACACGCTTGCCCAGGCTCCACTGACACAGCAGAGTCTGGAAGTGCATCCATGCTTGAGCGTTTCTTAGAAGTTCCCAGTTGGCTCTAACGTGCAGACAAGTTTCCAAAACCACCACAATGGGACATAGACGAGATGTTCTTTTTATACAGTTCATCTTTTCCCTTTCCCTCAGATACCAAAAAAAAAAAAAAGTTCAGCTATTACTGAAATTGAAAGACCACCATCTTCCCGGGGAGCTGCAAAAGTAAAAGCTGATACTGTGCATAATTGCTGTAGGATGCATGCTTAAAGAGAGTATTTTGAGTTTCTTGACAAAGGACATACAACGTTTTTGCGAGATCTAGTAAGAAATACCAATCATTACCAAACATACTGTGTTCATAATTTTAACTCTGTTCTGTTGTACCATAGAGATGTTGGCTTTCATTATGTACCTGAAACAAATATTTTTAGAGGTCTTCTACTTGTCTTCTTCCTGTGTAATCTTGGGTATGGTGCTGAATTCTGGGCTCAACAATTCCTTATGCAAAAATTAAGAGCAGACACAAAAACCTACTTCATGGGTCAAATACAAGTTTATTTAAAGAAAATCTTCATGGATTTCTATACTGTATGGTGCATTTTCTTATCTCTTTTAAAATAAATCTGCTTGTTACAAACAGGAGAATCCTAAGTATGTAGGTAGGATTTTTCATAAAGAATGTGCAGCACATAAAAAATTTTATTTTATATTCCCATTTTAACATTCAAATTTACTGAGTTAAGATGAATCCAAATAAGAGAACATTAAGGATAGTAAAGGTGAGAACAAATTAGTACTGTAAATCTTTAGCTGAAAAGAAAAGAATTTGGGGGAAAAAATCCCAGGTTTCAGCTATTAGGAAAGCTTTAGTATTGTGTAAAGAAGATATTCTAAAAGCTACTTAACACCAAAGATTCAAAAGAGAATGAACATAACTCTCAACAGCCAAAAACTGACCATTAAAGCCAGTGACAGTCAAAAAGTGAGAGAATTAAGGAATCAAAAAATGCTCCCATAAGTTCTGCTTACAGGTATCACCTGGACATTGAGAAAACTATGTGTAGGTTATAAACTTCTCTGTACCAGAAAAGGAGTTAGAAAACTGGCTCTTGAAAGTTAATCAACTATTTCCACCAGGATACGGCTCTGTCAACGTCCCACTTTCACCAAGGTGATGGCAGGGGTACCGTCACGAAGTATGTTTACATATATTCTCACCTAACCCTCATACTTGATGAAAGTGAAAGAGGAGAGTGGAAAAGTTGGCTTAAAGCTTAACATTCAGAAAACTAAGATCGGGGCATCTGGTCCCATCACTTCATAGCAAATAGATGGGGAAACAGTGAAAACAGTGCCAGACTTTATTTATTTTGGGGGGCTTCAAAATCACTGCAGATGGTGATTGCAGCCATGAAATTAAAAGACGCTTACTCCTTGGAAGGAAAGTTATGACCAACCTAGATATCTTATTAAAAAGCGGAGACATTACTTTGTCAACAAAGGTCCGTCTAGTCAAGGCTATGGTTTTTCCAGTTGTCATGTATGGATGTGAGAGTTGGACTGTGAAGAAGGCTGAGCACCGAAGAATTGATGCTTTTGAACTGTGGTGTTGGAGGAGACTCTTGAGAGTCCCTTGGACTGCAAGGAGATCCAACCAGTCCATTCTAAAGGAGATCAGTCCTGGGTGTTCATTGGAAAGAATGATGCTGAAGCTGAAACTCCAGTAATTTGGCCACCTCATGTGAAGAGTTGACTCGTTGGAAAAGACTCTGATGCTGGGAGGGACTGGGGGCAGGAGGAAAAGGGGATGACAGAGGATGAGATGGCTGGATGGCATCACCGACTCGATGGACATGAGTTTGAGTGAACTCCGGGAGTTGGTGATGGACAGGGAGGCCTGGGGTGCTGCGATTCATGGGGTCACAAAGAGTCGGATGCGACTGAGCGACAACTGAACTGAACCCTCATACTATAAGAGGGGGACTAAATGGTAAAAACCAATGGCAGCTACAAATTCTTTAATGTGATATCCAAAATGCTTTGGATACAATTTTTTTTTTTTTTAAATCACTTGTCTCCAGTTTCTGGCAACAACTGATCTTTTTGTCATCTCCATAATTTTGCTTTTTCCACAATGTCATATAGTCGGAATCATGCACTATGGATCCTTTTTAGGTTATTTCACTTAACAATATTATTTAAGCTTTCTTCATGTCTTTTCATAGCTTGATAGCCTTTTTTGTTTGCTTTTAGTGCTGAATAGTATTCCATTATCTGAATATACCACAGCTTATTTATTCATTACCCTACTGAAAAGTATCTTGTTTTCAAGATATTCTCGTTTTGACAGTTATGAATAAAGTCCCTATCAATATCCACAATGCAGGTATTTTATGGACATATATTTTGAATTCATTTGGGTAAATATCAAGGAGTGTGACTGCTAGATTGTATAGGAAGAGTATGTTTAGTTTTGTAAGAAACTGTTAAGCCTTATATTCTAAAGTAGCCGAATCATTTTGTATTCCTACCAGCAGTGAATGAGAATTCTTGTTGTATCTAATGCTAGATGGACAAAGGCGATTCCATGATTCCATTTATATAATGTTCTTTAAATGACAAATTACAGAAATGGAGGACAGCTTAATGACTGCCAGGGGTTAGGAATGGGAGTAGTAAGAAGGTGGATGTGATATAAAATAACAACAGCCAAGATCTTCGTGGCGATGAGTGTGTTCTGTTTCTTCAGTTTTGTCAGTATACTGGTTGTCCTTTTGTATTATAGCTTTGAAGACATTACCTCTGAGAGAAACAGTCAAAAATATGTGTTTTCTCTGCATTATTTTTTCCAGCTATGTAAGAACCTACAATTATTTCAAAATTAAAGCTTCATGTAGAAAGTTAATCAGGTGCCCCTCACTCAGAAATTAACAGATAACATTAGCTTTTTCACATACATTCTTTTATCTCCATAAAGAAATTTGCACTTATCTAAAAATAAACATCAGATGTACAAGATCTTAACAGTTTACAGAGTAATTTCACAAATGTTGCCTCGTTTATTTTTTCCAACCACTCCATTAGTTTTCATCTCCTTTTATTAATAATAGATGATGAAATTGAGAATGTGTAACTTTCCAGGGTGATCCACCTGGTAAGTAACAGGAAGGATTAGTGTCTGCTGTGCATGTATGTCTTGCTTCTCTCACAAAGACAATCTCTTTGGCTTTCTTTTTCTGCTCAGATACCTAATCCCTATTATAAAAGTGAGCTTCTATGTCTAGATTTATTGCTCATAGATTTTTATCCTTTCTCTTTGGCCAGCTGCATCTTCTTAGAAATGCCCTTATTGCCTGCATTGACCATCTGGAACTTCTCAGCTTCAGCCTTCCGATGGCTCTCTTCTCAGTCCACGAAGCTCCCTAGTTCTCCAGGGGGCCAGGGTCTGAGCCCTGGGCCCTTGTCAGAACTAACACTTTGGGTTCACAGAAGGCCTCTCCTGGGTCAAGAAAACTCCCTCACCCACACCTGGCTCAAATCTTCTTTTCCATCAGGCTATGACAAAAATAAAGTACACATTCCTTCGAATGCGTTATTTGCTCCAGCCTGTGGAATATGAAGAATAAGTGGCCCAAGGTATAAAAGTGTTTCTAAGCAGTAGCAGTTCAACATCTGCAATCATACCCACATATGGAACTTGAATTTCCATTTGGTGCGCCAGGTTTCTGAAGAATGTTGAAAATGTTTAAACGTTTGTGATTAATAGTAGGAAGAAATATAATTGGCCCAAAGGAAGAACTCTTTTACCAGTATTTTGAAACACTTATATTCAATATTACAAATATTATATTTAGTATTCTTCAGAGACTTTAAAATCTAAAAAGGATACTTTCAGGATTAGATGATGTTTAAATAAATCGTAACCTCAATACATATTATATGTCATATATATATGTATATATGATCAATATTGCATAATCAGTAAGCGATATTAATGAATTGAAAAATGTTGAATCCATCATTTCTTGACCATAAAATATTCATAGCATCATACATGGAAGCTTTGCTTAATACCTTTCTTTGTGTTGATGCTAAATTCAAACTCCATGTGAGCACAATCACTCCCAGATTTCTACTTTATTAATTTACTAATTTATTCAAATTCAACTTGTGCTTATGTGCAGCACCCATATTAGTAGATCTGTGATCTTCTCAAGGCTCCTCTGTCCATGGAATTCTCCAGGCAAGAATCCTGGAGTGGGTAGCCATTCCCTTCTCCAGGGGATCTTCCCAACCTAGGAATGGAACTCGAGTCTCCTGCATTGCAGACAGATTCTTTACCATCGGAGCCACCAGGAAAGTCCAAGCAAAAAAGGTTTTCCTAATTCTTCTGCATCTTATATAAGCTATAAACTAAGAAATATCTTAGTTATATCAAAGATTGGAATTGGGCCAAAATTTGCAGGGTCATGTCTTGATGTCATGTCTTGCCATTTTTACTGTTAATATTGCTTTATAGCCTGTGGTCTCATGATTAAACACTCAGCTTGTCCTCCTATCTCCTTGCCTCTTTACCTCACTCCGTCTTCTCTCCCCATGGTCTCACTTCTGCATTTCCTCACTTCTGCATTTCCTGTGTTTCTCCTTCCCATTTGCCTTATTCCCACCCCAACATTCATCTTTTCTCCCTTCCTCTCCTGACCCATCCCTACTTCTCTTTACCTCCTCACTTGTCTAGCTTTCACCACCTCCCATTCCATCTCCATCTTTTCCTTCTATCCCCTTTTTGTCATTCCCAAAAGTATGGTTCTCAAATTATATTTCCTTTAAACATACTTTTATTCAACAGATCAATATCCTCAGCTTGTGTCAAGGGACATCTTGTCCTAATCACCTATAATACAGAGAAAGGACTAAGATGATCCCAAACACAGGAGATGAGTATTTCTTCAGTAATGAAAGCAAGCATTATTAATCAGAGCTCCTTAGTGACAGCTAGGCATTTACTGAAACTTCATATTTTCTGGACATGCCAGTAATTCATTACTGTAAAAATCTGCTTTGAATTTTAAACTGTAACTATGGTAATATTAATAATAATAACAACAGATTCTTTGTAATAGAACTGCTATGGACCATATTCAGTTCAGTTTAGTCATTCAGTCATGTCGAGTCTTTGCGACCCCATGAATTGCAGCATGCCAGGCTTCCCTGTCCATCACCAACTCCCATGAGTTTGAGTGAAACTCATGTCCATCAAGTTGGTGATGCCATCCAGCCATCTCATCCTCTGTCATCCCCTTCTCCTCCTGCCCCCAATCCCTCCCAGCATCAGCGTCTTTTCCAATGAGTCAGCTCTTCGCATGAGGTGGCCAAAGTACTGGAGTTTCAGCCTTAGCATCGTTCCTTCTAAAGAATACCCAGGACTGATCTCCTTCAGAATGGACTGGTTGGATCTCCTTGTAGTCCAAGGGATTATCAAGAGTCTTCTCCAACACCACAGTTCAAAAACATCAATTCTTCAGCCCTCAGCCTTCTTCACAGTCCAACTCTCACATCCATACATGACCACAGGAAAAACCATAGCCTTAACTAGACGGACCTTTGTTGACAAAGTAATGTCTCTGCTTTTGAATATGCTGTCTAGGTTGGTCATAACTTTCCTTCCAAGGAGTAAGTGTCTGTTAATTTCATGGCTGCAATCACCATCTGCAGTGATTTTGGAGCCCAAAAAATAAAGTCTGACACTGTTTCCACTGTTTCCCCATCTATTTCCCGTGAAGTGATGGGACCAGATGCCATGATCTTTGTTTTCTGAATGTTGAGCTTTAAGCCAACTTTTCACTCTCCACTTTCACCTTCATCAAGAGGCTTTTGAGTTCCTCTTCACTTTCTACCATAAGGGTGGTGTCATCTGCATATCTGAGGTTATTGATATTTCTCCTGGCAATCTTGATTCCAGCTTGTGCTTCATCCAGCCCAGTGTTTCTCGTGATGTACTCTGCATATAAGTTAAATAAGCAGGGTGACAGTATACAGCCCTGATGTACTCTTTTTCCTATTTGGAACCAGTCTGTTGGACCATATTAATTGTCTTTTTTACTGGTTAGATCACAACTGATATTTTTCCTCTACTACTGGGGAATTTATTAAATAAGAGACAGGTATTCTTGGCACAAAGAATAGCCTCTTTTCCTGGTAAAAAACATAATGTGCTTCATTCTTTTTTTGTACTTGATTTACAAATTTTCAACTGAAAGTTTGCAAATGTGAGACTAGCAGTTGTCTGAACTGTGTTGAAGGTGTAGGTATGTTGCTAGCATTGCCACTTACCAAATGAGAAAATATAAATTAAAAATAAAGTATAATAGCCATACCAAAAAAAGGTCTCTTCTCTCATTCTAAACAAATGTTCTAAGAGTATTACACAAAACAAAAAAATTCAGTAGGAGAGGCATGATTAAAACTTGTATCCAATAAGAATGAGATAAAAAGTGAAAAGCTTCAACTGTAGTGTACATAAGACAATGTTATGATTTTTTTATTGTAAACAATAATCCAGATATATGGGTAAAACCACATTGTATGACTTAATAGAGTAGAATTATAGGCACGTTGGGCTTTCCTGGTGGTTCAGGCAGTAAAGAATCTGCTGGCAACACAGGAGATCTTTTTTTAAAAAAAATCTTTATGAAGAAAACACAGTACTCGAGAAGAGTACTGTGAGGAGAAAATAATTTGTATAAGGGAGAACTCTACATATGCAAGAAATAATTTTCTGCTTTACTGAATTGCAGAGAACTATGTGCTAGGTCTAGTCCTGGATAGTTTAATGTAGCAGTTTAACTTGCTCACACGTCGCTTTACTGAATTTTACTGGGGCAGTTTCCTGAATTTTCATTGTTGTCATTTTTGTTATTTTTCTGTATCAATGGTCTTATTCAATCTGTCAGAGGTGGTTTTAAAAGTACAATTTACCAACATAATTGGAAGATTTAAACTTAAATTTTATTATATTCAATTACTAGAGCCCCCTCAGGTGCAAAGGAAGAAGAAATGGCCTCTCATACTTTCTTCTCATTGATAATATAAGCTACATGCACATAATCTTTTGAATTGCCAGCAAGTCCTATATGACTTTTAAGAAAATATTTACCCACAACAGTGGCTTAAATGCTTTTAGTTATGACATGATTTTCTCACATTAGTACTTTAAAACTTGCCTTAACTTCAGAGAACTTTGAGGTAAATCTACCTACTTCGGACACCACTCCAAGAGGTTATTATATTACCAGTGTTATGATTGCTCTAGACATTGAGACTGTTGCAAGCTCCCTAGGTGCTTTTTATTTGAAAATGTGTTTTAGAAACACTATTGTCTATGAGCTTTGAAACTTTGGAGCCCAAGAAAAGTAGTTCAATGTTTTATTTTGTTTTTGTTTTTTTTTTCACTCAGTTGCCCCATCAGTAATATCTTACAAGTCCATAGTTGACATTAGGATTCACTCTTTGTGTTGTACATTCTGTGTGATTTTTGTGCTAACTCAATTCAGTCGTGTCCAACTCTTTGAGACCCTATGGACTGTGGCCCTCCAGGCTCTTCTGTCCTTGGAATTCTCTATGCAAGAATAATGGAGTGGGTTGCCATGTCCTCTTCCAGGGGATTTTCAGTTCTGACAAATGTATTATGGCATGTATCCACCATTACAGTCCAATACAGAGTAGCTAAACTACCCTAAAAGCTCCCATCCTGTGCCTATTAATCCCTCCTTCAGCACTCCATTTTTAAAAAAATCCCCATCCCCATTATTCAATGCAAAGATATCCTAATCTCAGAGCAAAAGACAAACCACTAAGTCAAATATTTTGGGTAGTGATGATTAGTAAGGAATGGAAAGGGTAGAGAGTGCACATTTTCATAAGGGAACTAGTTCTTATGTTCTGTTCAGAATCAGAAAGATGAGATAGATTATATACAGTATTCATGTCTAGATGTGCACACACACTGTTGTATATAGAGAAAAGGGAGTTGTCCTTGTACCAGTGTGGGAGAAAAAAATAATCTTCCCATTACCCTTCTAGGTCCTTGGCTGAAACCACTTCCCCTCCCAACCCTCCACCCCCAACCCTCGGAATAAAAGACAGATTAATAAGAGGAAACAGTTATTCAGCAGAGGTTTACTAACCGTATATGCCTCCTATGTATATGTGAGAAACTCAGGAAAACTAAGTAACTCCCCAAAATGGCCTAAGCAACAACCTTAAAGACCATGTCCAGCTAAAGACAAAAGAAGATGTTGGGGGATAGTGGAGCCAGTTTTTGCAGGCTCTAAGGAAACATGAGGAGGTTTGTTATGCAGACTTAAGTCATTGATAAGAGTTTCTAGGGAACAGTCATTATCTTTCTGGTACAGAGAGGAAGACACCCTTAGTAATGGAAATGTCTGTTGAAAATGTAAAGTTCAGTTCAGGTGCTCAGTCATGTCCAACTCTTAATGACCCTGTGGACTGCAGCACACCAGGCCGCCCTGTCCATCACCAACTCCTGGAGTTTACTCAAACTCATGTCCATTTAGTCAGTGATACCATCCAAGAATCTTATCCTCTGCTGTCCCGTTTTCCTCCTGCCTTCAATCTTTCCCAACATCAGGGTCTTTTCAAATGAGTTGGTTCTTTGGATGAAGTGGCCAAAGTATTGGAGTTTCATCTTCAGCATCAGTCCTTCCAATGAATATTCAGGACTGATTTCCTTTAGGATGGACTGGTTGGATCTCCTTAAAGTCCAAGGGACTCTCAAGAATCTTCTCCAACACCACAGTTCAAAAGTACCAATTCTTCGGCACTCAGCTTTCTTTATAGTCCAACTCTCACATCCATATATCAGATCAGATCAGTTGCTCAGTTGTGTCCAACTCTTTGCTACCCCATGAATCGCAGCACGCCAGGCCTCCCTATCCATCACCAACTTCCGGAGTTCACTCAGACTCAGGTCCATCGAGTCAGTGATGCCATCCAGCCATCTCATCCCCTGTTTTCCCCTTCTCCTCCTGCCCCCAATCCCTCCCAGCATCAGAGTCTTTTCCAATGAGTCAACTCTTCGCATGAGGTGGCCAAAGTACTGGAGTTTCAGCTTTAGCATCATGCCTTCTAAAGAACACCCAGAGCTGATCTCCTTTAGAATGGACTGGTTGGATCTCGTTGTACTCCAAGGAACTCTCAAGAGTCTTCTCCAACACCACAGTTCAAAAGCATCAGTTCTTCAGCGCTCAGCCTGCTTCACAGTCCAACACTCACATCCATACATGACCACAGGAAAAACCATAGCCTTGACTAGACGAACCTTTGTTGGCAAAGTAATGTCTCTGCTTTTGAATATGCCATCTAGGTTGGTCATAACTTTCCTTCCAAGGAGTAAGCGTCTTTTAATTTCATGGCTGCAGTCACCATCTGCAGTGATTTTGGAGCCCAGAAAAATAAAGTCTGACACTGTTTCCACTGTTTCCCCATCTATTTCCCATGAAGTGATGGGACCGGATGCCATGATCTTCGTTTTCTGAATGTTGAGCTTTAAGCCAACTTTATCACTCTCCACTTTCACTTTCATCAAGAAGCTTTTGAGTTCCTCTTCACTTTCTGCCATAAGGGTGGTGTCATCTGCATATCTGAGGTTATTGATATTTCTCCCGGCAATCTTGATTCCAGTTTGTGTTTCTTCCAGTCCAACGTTTCTCATAATGTACTCTGCATATAAGTTAAATAAGCAGGGTGACAATATACAGACTTGATGAACTCCTTTTCCTATTTGGAACCAGTCTGTTGTTCCATGTCCAGTTCTAACTGTTGCTTCCTGACCTGAATACAAATTTCTCAAGAGCAGATCAGATGATCTGGTATTTCCATCTCTTTCAGAATTTTCCACAGTTTATTGTGATCCACACAGTCAAAGGCTTTGGCATAGTCAATAAAGCAAAAATAGATGTTTTTCTGGAACTGTCTTGCTTTTTCGATGATCCAGCAGATGTTGGCAATTTGATCTCTGGTTCATCTGCCTTTTCTAAAACCAGCGTGAACATCAGGAAGTTCACAGTTCACATATTGCTGAAGCCTGGCTTGGAGAATTTTGAGCATTACTTTACTAGCATGTGAGATGAGTGTAATTGTGTGGTAGTTTGAGCATTCTTTGGCATTACCTTTCTTTGGGATTGAAAACTGACTTTATCCAGTCCTGTGGCCACTGCTGAGTTATCCAAATTTGCTGGCATATTGAGTGCAGCACTTTCCCAGCATCATCTTTCAGGATTTGGAATAGCTCAACTGGAATGCCATCACCTCCACTAGCTTTGTTCATAGTGATGCTTTCTAAGGCCCACTTGACTTCACATTCCAGGATGTCTGGCTCTAGGTCAGTGATCACACCATCGTGATTATCTGGGTCGTGAAGATCTTTTTTGTACAGTTCTTCTGTGTATTCTTGCCATCTCTTCTTGATATCTTCTGCTTCTGTTAGGTCCATACCATTTCTGTCCTTTATCGAGCCCATCTTTGCATGACGTGTTCCTTTGGTATCTCTGATTTTCTTGAAGAAATCTCTAGTCTTTCGCATTCTGTTGTTTTCCTCTATTTCTTTGCATTGATCGCTGAAGAAGGCTTTCTTATCTCTTCTTGCTATTCTTTGGAACTCTGCATTCAGATGTTTATATCTTTCCTTTTCTCCTTTGCTTTTCGTTTCTCTTCTTTTCACAGCTGTTTGTAAGGCCTCCTCAGACAGCCATTTTTTTTGCATTTCTTTTCCATGGGGATGGTCTTGATTCCTGTCTCCTGTACAGTGTCACGAACCTCATTCCATAGCTCATCAGGCACTCTATCTATCAGATCTAGGCCCTTAAATCTATTTCTCATTTCCACTGTATAATCATAAGGGATTTGATTTAGGTCATACCTGAATGGTGTAGTGGTTTTCCCTACTTTCTTCAATTTAAGTCTGAATTTGGCAATAAGGAGTTCATGATCTGAGCCACAGTCAGCTCCTGGTCTTGTTTTTGCTGACTGTATAGAGCTTCTCCATCTTTGGCTGCAAAGAATATAAAGAATATAGTCATCCATACATGACTACTGGAAAAACCATACTCTTGACTAGATGGACTTTTGTCGGCAAAGTAATGTCTCTGCTTTTTAATATGATGTCTAGGTTGGTCATAACTTTGTTTCCAAGGAGTAAGCATCTTTTGATTTCATGGCTGCAATCACCATCTGCAGTAATTTTGGAGCCCCCCAAAAATAAAGTCAACCACTGTTTCCACTATTTCCCCATCTATTTGCCATTAATTGATGGGGCTAGATGCCATAATCTTAGTTTTCTGAATGTTGAGCTTTAAGCCAACTTTTCCACTCTCCTCTTTTATTTTCATCAAGAGGCTCTTTAGTTCTTCTTCACTTTCTGGCATAACAGTGGTGTCATCTGCATATCTGAGGTTATTGATATTTCTCCTGGCAATCTTGATTCCAGCTTGTGCTTCATCCAGCCCAGTGTTTCTCATGATGTACTCTGTATGTAAGTTAAATAAGCAGGATGACAATATACAGCCTTGACGTACTCCTTTTCCTATTTGGAACCAGTCTGTTGTTCCATGTCCAGTTCTAACTGTTGATTTATGACCTGCATACAGATTTCTCAAGAGGAAGATCAGGCAGTCTGGTATTCCCATCTCTCGAAGGATTTTCCACAGTTTATTGTGATCCACACAGTCAAAGGCTTTGGCATAGTCAATAATGCAGAAATTGCCAACAGATGCTAGCAGTTTGATGTCTGGTCCCTCTGCCTTTTCTAAAACCAGCTTGAATGTCTGGAAGTTTACGGTTCATGTACTGTTGAAGCCTGGCTTGGAGAATTTAGAGAATTACTTTGCTAGAATGTGAGATTAATGCAATTGTGTGATAGTTTGAGCATTCTTTGGCATTGCCTTTCTTTGGGATTGGAATGAAAACTTGCCTTTTCCAGTCCTGTGGCCACTACTGAGCTTTCCAATTTTGCTGACATATTGAGTGCAACACCTTCACAGCATCATCTTTCAGGATTTGAAATAGCTCAACTGGAATTCCATCACCTCCACTAGCTTTGTTCATAGTGATGCTTCCTAAGGCCCACTGGACTTCACATTCCAGGATTTCTGGCTCTAGGTGAGTGATCACTCCATGGTGATTATCTGGATTGTGAAGATCTTTTTTGTATAGTTCTTCTGTGTATTCTTGCCACCTCTGCTTAATATTTTCTGCTTTTGTTAGGTCCCTACGATTTCTGTCCTTTATCGAGCCCGTCTTTGCATGAAATATTCCCTTGGTATGTCTAATTTTCTTGAAGAGATCTCTGATCTTTCCCATCCTATTGTTTTCCTCTATTTCTTTGAATTGATTACTGAGGAAGTCTTTCTATCTCTTCTTGCTATTCTTTGGAACTCTGCGCTCAAATGGGTATATCTTTCCTTTTCTCCTTTGCTTTTCACTTCTCTTCTCTTAACAGCTATTTTTGTAAGGCCTCGTCAGACAGCCATTTTGCTTTTTGCATTTCTTTTTGTTGGGAATGGTCTTGATCCCTATCTCCTGTACAACGTCATGAACGTCCATCTGTAGTTCTTCAGGCACTCTATCTATCAGATCTAGTCCCTTAAATTTATTTCTCACTTCCACTGTAGAGTCATAAGGGATTTGATTTAGGTCATACCTGAATGGTCTAGTGGGTTTCCCTGCTGCTGCTGCTGCTGCTAAGTCACTTCAGTCGTGTCCGACTCTGTGCGACCCCATAGACGGCAGCCCACCAGGCTCCCCCATCCCTGGGATTCTTCAGGCAAGAACACTGGAGTGGGTTGCCATTTCCTTCTCCAATGCATGAAAGTGAAAAGTGAAAGTGAAGTCGCTTAGTCGTGTCCTACTCTTTGTGGCCCCATGGACTGCAGCCCACCAGGCTCCTCCATTCATGGGATTTTCCAGGCAAGAGTGCTGGAGTGGGGTGTCATTGCCTTCTCCAGGGTTTCCCTACTTCCTTCAATTTAAGTCTGAATTTGGCAATAAGTAGTTCATGATCTGAGTCACAGTCAGCTCCCAGTCTTGTTTTTGCTGATTGTATAGACCTTCTCCTCCTTTGGCTACAGTGAATATAATAGTCTGATTTTGCTGTTTACCATCTGGTGATGTCCATGTGTAGAATCTTCTCTTGTGTTGTTGAAAATGTAAATGTCTCTTACAAAAGGGTAACCTCTCCTAAACTTTTAGAGCTTTTTTTATATCTGCTGTTTCTTAAAAATAATCAGCCTAAAATAATCCTTGTACCAAAGAGGCATATTTGAGGGTGACAAACTCCTGGTTACCAGCAATGGCTGAAAAGAATCACAGTAATCAAACAGCAGTTTTTCCATCATAAAGACTACATATGCTATCCTTTGAAGTATCTGGCTGCCATAAGAGCTCGATAAACATTCACTGAATGAATATATCTCTCTGCAAAAAAAATAAAGTTGCTCAGCCGTGTCCAACTCTTTGTAACCCCTTGGACTATACAGTCCATGGGATTCTCTAGGCCATAATACTTGAGTGGGTAGCCTTTCCCTCCTCCAGGGGATCTTCCCAACCTAGGGATTAAACCCATGTCTCCTGCATTGCAGGCCAATTCTTTACCATCTGAGCCACAATGGAAGCCCTTATCTATCTGTTGGACCCAAGTAATTTAACTTCACTACAGCACTGTTTTTAAAACATGAGTTTTCTACTCAGAGACAAAACTATGGTAGTCATTCAAAAAGAAAATAATGATTATTATTATTTTCTCATTACGAACATTTTAAAATCTTCACACACACACACACAAATGTGTCTCCATTCCTTAGTTTATTCTCATACACACAAATTCATTCATATGCAGGTACATGCATATGCACATACACGCATCTGTAGAAATATGTTTTGTTTGACCTTGCCTTCTTTTTTCTTCAATGAATTTACCAATGTTGACTAAAAAAGATGCATAACTTGAGCGTTGTGAATTAAGTTTTATTTGGGGCAAAAGGAGGACTGCAGACTGGGAGAAAATAGACAAATAACGTTTGTATAATCTAAAGTGAGCAGGTATTCTATATGAAGCTGTTATAGATTTTAAAATGTTCAATAATGATAAGGTTACTTATATCTTTTTAAATCATTCTTATTTAAAATAGTAATTATAGCATTTTCTTTTTTTTGTATTTTTGCAATTTAATTTTTAATTGGAGTTTTACTTTATGAACTAAAAGGTGCCAGAGGTGGGGGGAGACAATGGGGAAGTTCAAAAGTGACTCTAATCTATTCTAATTGTACTTTTGTAAATAGTAAAGCCAAAAGCTTTGTTTTCCAGTAACAATTTAAGTCAGTGTTTCCCATTTCCATTTGCTATTTTCTGACTTATTGGCCCAAGAAATGATTATTTGCACCACAGAGAATTATCTACATCTCTTCCAAAAAGAAATGTTGAATTGGCAGTTGTCTAGGGAAATATGTGTTTTTCTGATTTTTTTTTTCCTTCACATACTCAGTAGGCTGTTTCCGTTCTCATGTGCAAATTAAAATGAGTTGCATATTTGAGAGTGAGCTGACAAGAAAACTCATTTCTTTTCATTTAATTTAATTTTGAAATGCCTTCAAGACAAGAGAAGATTAGATAGTACAAGGACTAGAAGAGTAATCTTTATATCTGAGCTGTATGCCTTTAATTCAGTCACAGAGATGATGAAAATTATTACTACTGTTATTATTGCTCCTGATAGATTTTACTGAGTTAAGTTTGAAAACAAAGAATCCCAAAGAACTTTCTACTGGAGCTATATCTCAGTATTGGGCTAATTGACAGTTGCCGTTTTCAAACCCATCGTCTTTACCTCTTTCCTGTGCTAATGCAGGACGTGTTTTCTCTCACTCCCCCAATATTCCATGCCATGAAATTTATTATCACAATTTGAATTACCTCATCCACCAAAATATAGCTGACTTTTCCACTTATTTTCTCATTTAACGAGACACATATTTAGGACTTCAGTGACCCAGCCAAGTCCTCATTTCCATTCCTGTCACCCCACTCATCTCAATTTTGCTAACATCATCTGGATCAAGTATTGTTAAAAGACAGAATTCTACTGAGTGAATGTGGAGATCTAAATGATTCATGAATCAGGCAGCACCACATCTAGCAAATAGAAATGAGCACCAAAGAGCTATGAAAAAAAGACAAGGTTTTTAAAGGCAGAAAGAAGTTGGGACAAGAAAATCATAAACAAAAAAGATTGTTTCAGGCAGGCAGGGTCACCTCCTTTTTGTTTCTCCAGTGGCTCAGTGGTAAAGACTCTGCCTGCAATGCAGGAGACGCAGGAGAGGCAGGTTCGATTCCTGGGTTGGGAAGATCCCCTGGAGGAGGGCGTGGTAACCCATTCCAGTATTCCTGCCTGGAGAATCCCAAAGACAGAGAAGCCTGGTGGGTTACAGTCCATAGAGTCGCAAAGAGTTGGACATGACTGAAGTGATTGAGCATGCACACACTTTCTTTTTAGGGGACAAAAGTGTCTGTTAGGTAGATTACTTCATTAGTGCTCACCAGGAAATTTCAGACTGACCAACTGAGACGATATTCCTGGGGAAGAATGAAACTGCAATTAGGTTTGGTAAGAAGTCTTGGTTTGGTGACGGGCTTAATACAAGTAACTCCATTTTGTGCCTCTCATTTCTTTTCAACAGTCCCCCACCCCTCCACCTTTTGATCATGACTCTCAGCTCAACTGAGAGATATGATCAAAATTTAAAGGCTTAATGCCACCTTCAGCTGCACTCTGTAGTTCTATAGCTTTTGTTGATCTTTTGCATAGTATTCTCAGGTCATGACATTTTTTGCTTTCTCACTGTAATATTCACAGGTTATGACTTCAGGTTTACAATTATTAAGTCAGTAGTTCTCTGTTTCCTTTTTGATGTGCTGGTCTTATGGAGATTACTTGCAGATGGAAATGAGTTTAAAACTCTTGGGCCAATATAGTGCACCAGGAGATTATGATGGTTATTATAAGCAGGATAGTTCCCCATGTTTGCAGTGCTCTTCAAAGCCACAGTCCTGAATACACAAACCAATCACAAAATATACTAAAGAAAGACCCCAGTGAAGGAGTCACCCTTTTAAGCCAACTGGCTTGCTCAGTGATCTTATGTAACTGAGTTTCACCTTTCCCAAAAGTGTTAATACAGGTGTATCAAGAGATATTGGTTACAACACAGACACCTCCCTGCTCAGTTAATAGACAATCAAAGACAGCAACGGCCAGACCATCTAGAAATTCTATTAGTGGGGTGGGGTGGGGGGGAGCTATTGTCTTAGCAGTTTCATCAATATCTTCAAGAGTTAAGGAGAGGTTCCCGATCATATTCTCATTTACATTTACTCCTAACCAGTGAAGTACAGCTTTTACCAAAATGAGCAAATCCTGAGGCGCAGTTAGATACCTGAGATGTTTCCAGGCTATACACTGGCTATCTGGATATTAATAAGGAGAATGATAATTACCACAGACAAAGATGAATACTTTGGGTACCCAAACCATTTCCACCACAGTGACACTAAATTAATTCATTTGCAGAGATTGTTACATTTACCTATTCAAGCCAGGGGTCAGTGAAATTTTCTCCTAGCCTGAAATAGAACGTTGTTCTAGATTCCAGAGATTAATCCCATTAGCAATGCCCTCAGAGATATGATAACGGTATTATCATTTCAGGCCACTGAGAAGGGGCTTCATGTTTGAAGTCTTGATCTGGTGTCCTGGGAGGAAGCAGCCTACTTTGATGTTAGCTACTTCTCTTCTTGGTTGCTTTGATTTGAAGGACTCCAGCATTTGTACAGGGCCAGTTGTCAGATGGAGCCTTCTTCAGCTATGAGATATTTATCCAAGGTTCCAATCCCTTAAGTTTGGCTGCCATCCAGAGAGAGAGGAGGCTCTCTGTATGTTCTCATCCAGGAAGATTCAAGGACAGCGGTAGTCACTCAGTCATGTCTGGTTTTTTGTGACCCCATGGGCTGTACCCCACCAGGCTCCTCTGTCCAAGGGATTCCCTAGGCAGGAATACTGGAGCAGGTTGTCATTTCCTACCCCAGGGGATTATTCTGACCCAGGAATAGAACCCATGTCTCGTGCATTGGCAGGAGGATTATTTACCCCTGAGCCAACTGGGAACCCTCACAAAGATACAAACAACATTTTTTTTTTTTCGCCTACAGTTACCCCTCTTTTTCCCAAACATAATCTTAGTATGTTGCACTAAACTTGGTCTGGTTATTTTTATAACTGAGGCAAGAATAGTGATTGACCATATGAGCTCTTTTATTAAACTACTGCTTTGTTAGAATCTTGTAAACAAAGTATCACATCAATTTTTCCAAGTCCTGTTACAAGGAGAACAGATTATTACGAAGCCTATGAAAATCATTAACTGTATATGTATTGCCATGAAAAGACTATTCAAGCTTTTCTAAAGGAGGAAGGATCAGGTAGGACTAAAATACAAATGGTTTATCCTTATCTATAAAGTTATATTTTATCAAATTGCTATAATTCACAGATAGCTTAAGAGAAAAAAGTTCCCTTAAATCTGGAAAAACAAAACATTAAGTAGCCATCAGTGTTTCACACAAAAAGTAATAGGAATTATAATCATCCTCCTCAGTTCATTCAGTCTCCTGTTAATTCATTCTTCCTACTCTCAAGCCCAATTTTCCATTAGTTCTGGAAACCCTTACTCGGTTCAGTTTTATGAGCTTACAATTATAAACAACCTGTACTTACTGAAATTCTTTTCTTTAATCTCCTTGAAGATGAGGTGCTTTTGCAGAAACATTTTTGCAAAGCATCAGAATAAGATAATAACTGCAAATGACAAAAGACTTGAAATGCCCATTGTTAAGAATCTAATAAGACTTTATTGTAATAGAATTGACAAGGAAACTATTTTATTACTCTGAAACACGACATTTTAAGATAGTAACTGGAAGTATGACTGATACCATTATACCAGGACATATTAGACTTTTAGAAATCTAACACAATTTCTGGAACAGATATAACATACACCTACACAGTTATCAGTCCTGGGTGTTCATTGGTAGGACTGATGTTGAAGCTGAAACTTCAATACTTTGGCCACCTGATCCGAAGAGCTGACTCATTTGAAAAGACCCTGATGCTGGGAAAGATTGAAGGCAGGAGGAAAAGGGGACGACAGAGGATGAGATGGTTGGATGGCATCACTGACCCAATGGACATGGGTTTGGGTGGGCTCTGGGAGTTGGTGATGGACAGGGAGGCCTGGCGTGCTGTGATTCATGGTGTCGCAAAGAGTCAGACATGACTGAGTGACTGAACTGAACTGACACAGTTATAGCATTAAGGATGCTTAATGTTTCATATATGATATTATACATGTTTCAATGTTGTAAAGTAATTAACCTCCAATTAAAATAAATAAATTTATATTTAAAAAAATAAAAATAAAATACTAAAACATAAAAAAAATAAAGAGGGTTCCCTTTTCTCCACACCCTCTCCAGCATTTATTGCTTGTAGACTTTTGGATCGCAGCCATTCTGACTGGCGTGAAATGGTACCTCATAGTGGTTTTGATTTGCATTTCTCTGATAATGAGTGATGTTGAGCATCTTTTCATGTGTTTGTTAGCCATCTGTATGTCTTCTTTGGAGAAATGTCTATTTAGTTCTTTGGCCCATTTTTTGATTGGGTCGTTTATTTTTCTGGAGTTGAGCTGTAGGAGTTGCTTGTATATTTTTGAGAATAGTTGTTTTTCAGTTGCTTCATTTGCTATTATTTTCTCCCATTCTGAAGGCTGTCTTTTCACCTTGCTTAGAGTTTCCTTTGTTGTGCAGAATCTTTTAAGTTTAATTAGGTCCCATTTGTTTATTTTTGCTTTTATTTCCAATAATCTGGGAGGTGGGTCATAGAGGATCCTGCTGTGATGTATGTCAGAGAGAGTTTTGCCTATGTTCTCCTCTAGGAGTTTTATAGTTTCTGGTCTTATGTTTAGATATTTACCCCATTTTGAGTTTATTTTTGTGTATGGTGTTAGAAAGTGTTCTAGTTTCATTCTTTTACAAGTGGTTGACCAGATTTCCCAGCACCACTTGTTAAAGAGATTGTCTTTAATCCATTGTATATTCTTGTCTCCTTTGTCAAAGATAAGGTGTCCATATGAGCGTGGATTTATCTCTGGGCTTTCTATTTTGTTCCATTGATCTATATTTCTGTCTCTGTGCCAGTACCATACTGTCTTGATGACTGTGGCTTTGTAGTAGAGACTGAAGTCAGGCAGGTTGATTCTTCCAATTCCATTTTTCTTTCTCAAGATTGCTTTGGCTATTCGAGGTTTTTTGTATTTCCATACAAATTGTGAAATTATTTGTTCTAGCTCTGTGAAGAATACTGTTGGTAGCTTGATAGGGATTGCATCGAATCTATAAATTACTTTGAGTAACTGTTCTAAAAAAATTAGCTTTATTTAAAAAATGAAGAGAAGTGTTTCAATGACCTCAGAACTCTGCACATTTACAATTAAATGTTCAATATTAATTTTTTTCAAAGAGACAATGGGAATGTATATGACAATAAAGAAAAATAAACATTTTCCCATATTTTTCAAAAAAAAAATAAAGACTAAACAGATAAAAAAAAAAAGAATGCTTAATGTTACTTCTTGACAATGGTCCCATGTAATTTAACAAATTAAATTAGCCTAATTAGTTTAACATAGCTTTTCTTAATAAGGAGAGAGGAACACATATTTTGGGATACTCCACTGACCCTCTGGAAATTCCCAAAATTAGTTTGAGGTCAAAAAGTCTTAGTTTAGAAATCTATTTTGGGGGAGTTTTTCAAAAATATTTTTAAAACAATAGGTCAAATAAAACCATAGTTCACTGTGAAACAGTACTTAATTATTTAACCAAATTAATACTTCACAAGCAAATATAGTTGGCTACATACTTTTGAGAAAAACTTAGCTCTTTTAGTATCAAAAGGACTATATTTACCTAAGTAATCAAAGACAACATGGAACATAGGTGATTATTTTGACAATATACAAGAGTTTTGTTTTCTAGACAGATTATTTTAAGAAGTAAAGAAAATCTTTTACAATAACTTATTAAGAGTAGACCAACGATTCAGTTAAACCTTGTTTTTTTAACCAAGAGAAATCCAAATTCTGATTTTATACCAGCTTACTTTGCTATTGAAACTCAGTCACTTAATTAACAAACTAAAATCTACATTTAATGTATTTTTTAAAACATACTTTTTAGCTGTAAATTTCTCAGTGTGGTACAAGATGTTTACTAGCCAAAAAAACAACAACAACAAAAAACCAAACTTCAATTTCTCTGTAATAAGAAGACAAAAATAGGCAAATCTATATTCAGTAATTAATGTTTCAGTATTTTATCTAAGAAATAACCTAGCTATTTAAAGACTATGTATCATTTAATTTAGCTTATCAAAACTTTGAGATGTCAGGTTACCAAAAAGATTTGGGAAAATTATTGAAGAAGTTCACCTATAAATTTTTAATCTTATTTGCATCTATTTAATATGCTTGTTATTAACAATTATATTTAGATTACCCATGAAAACTTTATGAGACATTATACAGAGTCAGCAATCATCTCAAGTTATTTTTTTGCTAACAAATTTTTAAAGAAATAACATGGACTAACTTGATCTGAGCCTAGGTAGAATAAAAGTATTATATTTAATGCTGATAACTAAAGACATGCCTCTTTTAATTAAACCAATAACTTGAACTAATTTCATTTACTAAAGATTATGTGAACCCAAAAAAATTGGGGTTAGTTTTTTATTATATTTACAAGAGTTAATTTATATGTATGCTTAATTTTCTTCAAACCAATTAAATAGAGTTCAATTTAGAAATTAATTACTGGAATACCAGCTAAAGGTAGAAAATACCACACATCTATGATACACACACACACACACACACACACATAAACATACAGGCCAATGCAAACAGAGACCTTATAGTTTTAGTTTAAAATATTAGCCATGAGTCAAGTATAATAATGCAAAACCCACTAGCTTAGGCAAGAACCGTTGACATAAGTTAAGTTTACCTGTTCAAATGACTAAAGCCTTTTCTACTAGTTGTGGACAAGACACTTATGATATTGTAAAGTTAAAAAATAAAATAAAACAATAAAAAAAGATTATTTGTCATGGACAAATACAAATCTTATGGAAGCTGCGCATCAGCTTGAATTTTTTAAAAAGCCCTTTCTTCTTTCTTTCTTTCTCTGGTTCCTCTTCAGTCTAATGAATTGGGGATGGAGAAGACTGGGTAAACATTACATCTGACTGAGGTAGGGAAAGTATCTAAGTCCCACGAAGAAGGACTTCGACTTCCCTCATGGCTCAGATGGTAAAGCCTCTGCCTACAATGCAGGAGACCTGGGTTCGATTCTTGGGTGGGGAAGATCCCCTGGAGAAAGAAATGGCAACCTACTCCAGTACTCTTGCCTGGAAAATCCCATGGACGGAGGAGCCTGGTGGGCTACAGTCCATGGGGTCACAAAGAGTCGGCTACAGTCCATGGGGTCACAAAGAGTCGGACACGACTGAGCGAATTCCCTTTCTTAAGAAGGACTTCAGATTTCTAAGGCCATGATTTTAAAAGCCTTTTGAAATAACTAGGGGAGGCGTGACAACTGGTAAAAAGAAACAGGTGGAGCTTGAATGGCATCTTGATCTGTTTTTCTGGTTTTGCAAAGATTTCTAAGATAAGGACAGTTGCTTTTAATTCCTCAGAGAAATGGGTTGCAACTTAAATTACATCATAGGTTGATCTACCCATAAATCCTTTTACAAAGGTTTTAGAAGTTTTCTCTTTCCCTCTGGATACATTTAACTTAGGGGAGGAGGCCAAAAAATGTTTCTATCAGGCTCTGAATATTTCCAATTTAGCCAAATTTCTGATTATACAGTTATCAAATTCTGTCAAGTATCTTGTCAGTTTTCAGATGGGACAAACATTAAGTATTTCTGGCAGCATTTAACCACCCTATGGACTCAAGAAGCATCCCCCGAGAGTATTCAAAAGGTATTCTCTTTCTTCCTACCAGGTCCTACAGAGATTGGGATGGGGTCAGTCTAGTAAAAATTCTCACCTTTGGCTGGCTTCTGCCAGTTTTTCCAGAATCCCAGCTGTGGCTTCTGTGTTTATCAGAATTTAGAAAGTTTTTTTTTTCTTTTTTTTTTAAATTTTAGATTCCCCTTGGCTGTTTAAGGGAATAACACAGGAGTTTACCAGGAAAATGTCTCAGAGTCTTGTCATGCAGGTGTCTGTAAGACTGTTAGCTAGGTGAAATTTTGCTTATGGCCTTGTAGTTTCTTCAGAGTGGACAGGGATAACTAGAGTGAATATCCAAGTAAAGGAAGATAAAGGGAAGCGGTAGGAGTTGCATTAAGTCTTCACTTTAATTGTCTTCAGGTACATTTTATGTCTCTGATTTTTCATTTGCCTTTTGCAATGAATCTTTCAATGAAACTGTTTGGAGGACTGAAGCCTTTTGGAGGCTTCTGCATACAAATTAAATTGGCATGCCATTATGTTTGGTTAATTTAGGAACAGCTACTTTCAAGTGTACTTGTTAAACAATTTTATCTAATTGGAGCATTCCTCATAATGGCCATTGCAGTTCTAGATTATAAATTTCCCTGAGGGCTGGCAGCCATTTGGTAAGACCCTTAGCCACAATTGGGGTCCAGCCCACATATCTGTCAGCTGTATTTTGGGTCTCCCAAAACTGATGGTTACTGAGCCAAGTTCTCAAGACACAAAATTCTAGGCTGTCTTCATTAAGATTTGGGCCTTTTTTTTTTTTTTAAGGTTTTTATAGCTTTCAGTACTGAAGTTCTTAGACATAAAACAAGCAGGTGTGCTGGAAGATGGCACATTTTACTCTTTGGATTTTAAGGATCCAATTATTTTATATTTTAAATTATATATATATATATATATATTTTAAGTAGTGTCTGGGTCTCTTGGAACCAAGCTAATACCTGAGAGATGTTTTACTGACTTGGAAGCTGTTATGTTTACAGTGTATCTTGTTGTATGGGAATTTTCTTGCGATTGGCAGGTGATCTAAGATTGATCTAAACCATTCAGTGACCTAACATGGGAATCTTTGGTGGCAAGTGTTTTAACAGCTCTTAAATGTCCATCCTATGTCCACCATTTTTTTTGGGGGTGCTTCTTTGACTTCAGGACTTCCATTAGCAACTAGCCTTTCTCTACAGAAAGCAAACATTTGCACCCTAACATATTGGCACTAACCAAGAAGAGTTACTATTATATCCTGATCAAGAAAAGAGCCTCTGTGACCAACCAATTCCCCACTGTGGAAGCTTGGACTGGGAAAGGATTGAAGATCTCAACAAAGGAGAACTGCAGACTGGGGCTTCATATTAAATGGGGAACTGCCACTGACAGTTCCCACATGGATCTGGGGATAGAATTAAGGATTGGGGGTTTCCATTCAAAACCTTGAAAACTGGGTCCAAAATAAAGGCTTGGGCCTTGAGTTCCTGACTTTAGATGACCAGCCCTATGAAGGCTAGCCAGTTAGATCAGGAACTCAGTGCAAAGAGAGTGGAACTCAGAATGGACAGGACTCTTTTTACACCTAGTTCAAATGGTAAGAAAGAGAGTGAATTCAGAGATTCACAGGGTACCACGCTTGTGTTCCTTGTTATCCCCGAATGCTGTCAGAAGTTCACTTTGAATACCATCACTGCCACCAAATTTGCTAAAAGGCAAAATTCAACTGAGTAAACCTGAAGATCTGTTTTTATTAAATGATTTAGATGATTTCAGAATCCCATCCAGCAAATAGAAAGGAGCTCCAAAGAGGTAGAGATAATAAAGATTTTAAATTACAGAGGGTGTGGGATGTGGAAGTCATTAAAGAAAAAGGATTATTTTAGGCAACGTTACCTTCCTTATGGGGATAAGAAGGTCTATAAGACAGATTACCTCATTTGTTCTGATCAGAAAAATTTAGACTGACCAGTTGAGATTACATTCAAGTGATAGGTTGAGACTACAGTTAGGTGAGGTACTAATCAGGTATTGGTTTGGTGACGTGGGCTTAGCACAAGTGATTCCATTTGGAACCTGTATCTTTTTAACAGTATACATGTTCCATAATTCCCAGCTTCACAAAGAATGTGGTTCATTATTTGCATTGTACAAAATTGGGGTGTTTTAGATTTGATTGTGAGCTCCTTGACGGCAGGTATTATATTGCAATTATCTTTGTATCATTTGTACTTAGATAAATTTTAAGAATATAGCAAATGCTTCATAAGCATGTGTTGAAGGAATGAGGGGATAATTAATGGCCTATAAATAATAACTTAGGACTGGTAAAATGTGATTATCTTGCATGAATTTTTCTTCTTTATTTTTGGCTTGCAGGATCTCAGTTCCCTAACCAGGGGCTAAACATGGGCCATAGCAGTGAAAGCACAGAATTCTAACTATTGAACACCAGGGAACTCTTTTGTGATTTTAATTTAAAACGTAATTATTTAGTCCAAGAGGGACGGTGTGGAAGGTGAACCCCAAATATCATAGACTTGATTAGTTTCTCCCAATAATGTTTAACAAAAGTTTTGAGTTCCTGAGATGATGATATAGATGAGTTAGCTGGAAAAAAAAACTTGCAAATGAACATGGCATTCAGGCTCAGTGCCAAAGAGATGTTTGGAAGAAATGACAGTGCTCCAAATAGAAGGTGGATACATGTTGTAATAGAAGTTTATAGAGATCATGAAAAATACCTGATAGAGAGAACTGAGTAAAAATTAAATAATCAAGCGTTTTAAGCCATGAGGTCTAAAATGAGTCAACAAAATAATCATAGTTGCTTGAAGGAAATAATAAATTTATATCTAGGTTTTGTTTCCCTGGTGGCTCAGACAGTAGAGCGTCTGCCTATAATGTGGGAGACCCGGGTTCATTCCCTGGGTCTGGAAGATCTCCTGGAGAAGGAAATGGCAACCCACTCCAGTATTCTTACCTAAATAATCCCATGGACGGAGGAATCTGGGAGGCTACAGTCCATGGGGTTGCAAAGAGTCGGACACAACTGAACAACTTCACTTTCTTTCTTTCTTTTGCTTTTAATCTTTAAGGTATGTATGTATGTATGTATCCAGCATGTATCCATAAAAAATCTTGACTGCTTTGAATTGACAGGGGTCATTCAGTGTAGATATCTATGATGAAACATAACGGGTTTTGTTTTTGTTTTTGTTTTCCTTTTTATTTTTTTTATTTATTTATTTTCCATTGAAAGGAATTTAATATGTAATTTTCAATATAAAAAATATAATGTCATTTACATTAATAAAAAGAATCCCACACAAATCAAGTGTGGTTCCTGGAACCTTAAAAGAATTTTTTTTTTTTTTAATTTTATTTTATTTTTAAACTTTACATAATTGTATTAGTTTTGCCAAATATCAAAATGAATCCACTACAGGTATACATGTGTTCCCCATCCTGAACGCTCCTCCCTCCTCCCTCCCCATACCATCCCTCTGGGTTGTCCCAGTGCACTAGCCCCAAGCATCCAGTACCGTGCATCGAACCTGGACTGGGTTTTGTTTTGTTTATTTCTCATGTCACAATGGGGCCTTTCCATGTTCTGTTATTCAACTGTCATGAGCAGATTCTTGAAGAACAGCCATGATACTGTGGTGCTCTGAGGTCAATGCTGAGGTCTTCTCAGAGAAGCCCTGCTATTACTAAGATTTGTTTTTCTCCACTTTTATCTGGATTTCTTTGCTTGGATTATTTTCTACTCTGGATATTATTCTTGTCCTGTGCTATCACTGGTCACTAATAGTTTACATAGATCAGGATTGTATATCAAGATTCTTACTCCTAGACTTTGCTCATGTACTTTTTCAAAGTTCATTTTAAGTAAACTTTCTATCAATTTTATGCCAATGAGAGTTGCTGTGTCCAGTATGTTCTACAGGATGTCTGCTGTTGTTTATTTACCATTTATGAAATAATGTGTGTGTCTGTGTGTCTAATCTGAGTGTCTAATTGTCCTGAGCTAGTCTGCTATAGTGATGAAGGTGGAAAAGAAGTTATTTTTTATTATATTAAACAATGGTCATAATAAATTCCTGAATGTTTCCTTAATAAAAATCCAAAGCTGCTATTGGACGGAACGTAGTTGTCCTGACATGTTCTATGTTAAACTTTAAATAAATTCTCCCAGAGGATCTTGCTATTTAATTATTTCATGCCCTCTGCTGTAGAAGATATACTTGCTCAACAACCTTAACAGGTATTACCAGACACCTGAATGACAGCTGCCCAAGCTGTGGGCATGGTGATTGGAAATATTGCTTCCTTCTATAATTTTAGTTACCTTTCACTAATGGAAGTGCTGGGATATGTTGTATGAAGGTAGGCACAGATCAGCACAGATCATTCATGAAAAAGGTAGACTGTTTACATTATGAGCTTTTAAAAATGCAGAATTCTAAAGGATTAGAGAAAAAGGAAAACATGCCAACTGAAATATGCAAATGACATGGGATGGATAGTAGCAGAAAAAAATGGGCAATGGAAAGGGAAACTTTATATTTTAATTAACCCACAAGATTAAATATCCTTTAGCTTTGTAGGACATGTGATGTTTATAAAAGGACAACCCTCTGGGTGAATGTTGAGAGCATTGCTGCTTAGAGGAAGAATCTTTATCTATATCCCCTGACTTTCCCTAGATGTACCAAACCTGTATATGTTTTAAATGATAAGTTAAATTGTTAGGGTACATTTCTGGGTTTTCAGTTATCTTAGGAGAAAATCAGAAATCCATAAAGAATATTTCCTAACCACCTGCAATTATTAGAGTGACATTCCAGATCTTTTCCTATTGTCTGGGATTAGGAATAGCTTGCTGGTAGACTCAGTATTTCAACCTAGTCTGGATTTTCTATGAGAAAAAAAAAGTCTATTCTTTTCCCCACAAAGGAAGTGTATCTAAGACACTTCCTTAGGTAGTCCTGAGTTTTTTCCACAATTTTTTGTTGTGTTTTAACAATTTAGCTGTAATAACATACTTTTTTTTTTAATATAAAAGGCAACGATACCACTACAACTACCACCACTCCCATTTAAAACGTGGTGTTTGGTTGTGAATGGATATCTATAAACAAGTAGCTGAAAATGTTTTCTATTTCTTCTGTTAAATAGTTATTTTCTGTGATTACATCTGAATACTTTTGAACTGTGGTGTTGGAGAAGACTCTTGAGAGTCCCTTGGACTGCAAGGAGATCCAACCAGTCCATTCTGAAGGAGATCAGCCCTGGATGTTCTTTGGAAGGACTGATGCTAAAGCTGAAACTCAATACTTTGGCCACCTTATGCGAAGAGTTGACTCATCGGAAAACACTCTGATGTTGGGAAGAACTGGGAGCAGGAGGAAAATGGGATGACAGAGGATGAGATGGCTGGATGGCGTCACTGACTCTATGGACATGAGTTTGAATGAACTCCGGGAGTTGGTGATGGACAGGGAGGCCTGGCGTGCTGCAATTCATGGAGTCGCAAAGAGTCGGACGCAACTGAGCGACTGAACTGAACTGACTGAACTGAACTGAACGGAACAACCAGTGATAACAACTGAACAGACAGTGATAACATTCTAAAAGTTATTTGTACTTGGTAGGATAGCATAAGAAACAGGGGATTAAGATTGTTTGAGTAAAATGGGTATTTTGTCTTGAATGCACTCTGATCTTCCTTCTTCCACCCTGAACAAGTTCTGATCTGAACTTGGCCAGTCAGTAGGATTCTTGGTGGCTTAGGCTAGTGGGGAATCAGATGGCTCAGGGCTGTTAAAGTCCTCAGAATTATTATCCAGGACTGTTAAGTTCTACCTATGCACTTTAATAATTAAAAGAAAAAAAATGGAGCCACAAATGTAGGTAACTTTTGACACATGTAACACACGTCCAAACCATCATTTCTATCCTTTGGGGCATTTTAATTTATCTAAGCTCTAATCAAAACATAACCCAGTACTCCTTGCTTGAAGATAACTTATTTTCTTGACAAGTCTTGTTTCCTCTACCCATTATCATCCTTCTCTCTGGAAACTTTATAATTATCTTTGACACCTCCTCCTCTCTCACTCTGAAAATCAGTCCATTGCCAACATTCATAGTTTTTCTGTCTTGTCTTTTTCATCTACTCTGTTGATTTCCAGTGCTTGTTCCCCAGGAAAGAACCTTATTATGTCTTGTATGGCCTACGCTGGTCCACTTAATTTATTCTCCTGACAATAGTCAAATTAAATTCCCAAATTCAGCTCATGTTTTATAACTTCCTAATTTAAAAATCTTAAAGGTGTCCCTTGCTTAAATCTCCATGATCTATCCCCAGATTTAATTTCTACTTCATCTTTAGTATTGCTAGTTTCCTATACTTCAAGTCATTTAAATGTGAAGTCATTTCAAAATATGATCAGAATTCTTTATTCTTTCTTCTACCTTAAATGGCATTTCTTCTTTTAAGTATCTTTCCTCCTAATTATAACCTGAAACCACAAAAATTGCTCAGCTTATTAAGGGCAGCCTAAAATGTCACATAATCTAGAAAGCCTTTTCAGATACCGTTCATACTGAAGCTCAAGCTCTTTGCGAACCTTTAAAACCTACACATGATTATACTTCTCTTTGGCACTTATTTTATTTCTCCATTATTATATTTCGCTTTATTTTTTATTTGCTTACCCTCAGGTTCTCTGTTTCTCCCCTGAGCAGGAAGCAAATCCCTTGCGGGAATCACATTGCAGTTATTTTACATGGAGTAGGATGTAAACACATTTTTGTTCTATTCAGTTGACAGTCTTATACTAGTTTATATTTATCCTTGACAGAAACATTAGCCAGTGTATGTCCCATAATTTCCTTAACACTTTTATTCAGAGAGAGAGATAAATCACTCACATTCAAAACCTATTATTTACCACTGAAGTAATTTGGCTTATAGAGAAATTTTTAATTTGCTACCAAATGGCAAACTCTCATGTCTGTACTTGTAAAATTACTTTAAATGAAAAATCAATGAAAATAATATGGTGTTTCCACAAAAGGAAAATGATGGTAATCACTCATGATTTTCTAAGGGGAAAACAACATTTAGGAATCTCATTTTCCCTGATATTTATGATAGAAGTGAGATGAATACAGTCATGAAATTCTGATCGGATGTTGATTCTTTTGAAATATTGCAGTGATGTTATATTTACATTTTGGAAGGTAAAATTCACTTGTTATTTTAATGTTTATTGTTTAATTCATTACCCATAACACAATGAGGTTTAAATTTTAGAAATTAGGAAACTGGCACTCAGAGATATTAAATTACCAGCAAAAATTACAGAAATACAGACTATCAGAAGTAGAACTGAACCTTTGAGCTTCTACTTAGCAAATGTATGTTCATCCTGTGTCCCTCTGGGGCTTTCTGTGCAAACCAATTTAGTTCATCAGGTACTAAGAAGAATTATTGACATAAAATTTGCTGATTTTCTATTGGAAAGTACTTTTGTTCTAAGTAAATATCTCTGCCCAATGTTTCATGTTCAATAATTTGAGATTTAGTTTTCTCCATGTTGTAGTTCCTCATTCATTATATAATTTTTTCACCAACTTACTGTATGCCAATTTTTTTTCACCAACTCACTCAATGCCAGCAACAATGTGGGTTCTAGTTGGAATGATGAACAATGCAGACATGGAGACTTGCCTGGCAGAAAATATAATTTAGTAAGGAAGACAAAGAAAATAATTAGTCTATTTTTGTGGGCATCCTGCCCATTGAAAAGACTAAAATGCTGGATATATATTTTTTTAATATTTCAAATTCCATGTTAAATAGAGATGACGGTAAATTAAGAAATAGTCAAAAGCCCAAGAAATAGATTAAAAATGGGAAATCAAAAAGATAACTATTCTTTTTTTTTTTTTTTTTTTTTTTATTTTTTTAAATTAAATTAATTTATTTTAATTAGAGACTAATTACTTTACACCCGTGGCAGATTCATGCTGATGTATGATAGCTATTCTTACAAGCTAGCTTCTATTTGGAGATATCTGCTAGGCTTAGGTGACTTTGAAATTACATTTTGATGAACTCATGGGATACATGGACAAAAAAGCCAAGATAGTGAGCCTCCTAGAAGATCTAACTGATAGCCATTTCCATAAAAGGCTATACTCTCAGAATAAAGGTAAATTAGAAATAAGGCATTCATAAAGGAATACTTTTTTTAAAAAATCCGTCTTTGAGATGGAGGAAGCAAAAATTTCTCATCATTTAAAACCAAAAGTTACTACTCTCGTAGGTTTATAGGACAAAGGCTTATGCAGATATTGTACAGGAACCAGAGAAATGAAAATTAAAACGAGATAATGTTTCACAAACATTACATAGCCAAAAACTAAAATCTGTTAAGAACAAACACATCAACACGATATATGGAATTTAGAAAATGTAGTACAACTGAAAACTGGTACAGACACTTTGAAGAGCATAAAGTTAGTATTTAGTAAAATTGAAATGTCCATATTCTATGACATAGCAATTCTAAATGCAGCAACATATCCTTGGGAAAAAAAACCTTATACCTGTGAATAAAGGGATTTAGATAGGATAATTATTGAATTTACTGTTTGAAGTAGAGAAAGCAAAATAATCCAACTATGTATAAAGAAATAAACAGTGGCATAAGCACATAATGGAATGATAAAGAACAATAAAACTAAATGAAGAAAACATATAATAGAGGTAAATCTCAAAAAAATAAAATATTGAGAAAGAAAAGTCAAAAGATGACACAGAGTTCATCTTATATGTAAGAATGCATTATTTATGAATGCATATATAGGAAGTAAATGTATAAAATACATTGTGATGATATACAACAAATTCAGTGCTGGGGAAGGAGGGAGAGAAAAAAGATAAAAAGGGAAGCTTCAGGGGTATTTGTAGGGCATGTTGTCTGTATGAAATGAAAAGTGTCATTCAGAGGTGCAGAAATGTTATAATTTACTAATATTACCATATCATTTTGTTTTTTCTGGATATTTGAAATATTTTATTATTGCATGTGAAATTTTGAAAAAAAATTAGTAAACTGAAACTCTCTCCACCTCAAGTGGTTGAGGGAGAAAATTTCTATGGTTATTTCAATCAATGCAATAAAATAACTGGTTAAGATTTGACCTCTGCTTGTGATTTTAAATTTCCTAGCAAATGACATAGATGGAATTTTCTTTATTGTGTGAAAGGAATCCATTAATGCACCATTGCAAAACTTCATATTTCATTGTAAAATTTACTCTCTGAAATTGGTAATAAAGTATGGTGTATGCTGCTGTTGCTGCTTAGTCGCTTGAGTCATGTCTGACTCCATGCAACCCTATGGACTCTAGCCTGCGAGGCTCCTCTGTCCATGGAATTCTCCAGCAAGAGTACTGGAGTGGGTTGTCATGCCCTCCTCCAGAGGATCTTCCCAACTCAGGGATTGAACCCAGGTCTCCTGCATTGCAGGCAGATTCTTTACCACTGAGCCACCAGGGAAGCCTTTATGGTGCATGCTATCATCCCATCTATTCAAGATTATGTCAGCACAAATGCTAAAGTTATAATGAATACAAAGAAAAAATTTTAAAAAGTATGTTATTTGCAGATATTCAATTAAATATAAAAACAATTCTTAAAATTAAAAAATAATATGGTCAGGTTGATGATTGTTAAGATCAGCATGCAAGTATCAATAGTATTTCTATACAACAGCAATAACATTAAAAAATTCTATAAAAGACCCCATTTTGAAAAGCAAAAATTATTTTAT
The DNA here is from genome assembly GCF_027580195.1 of Bos mutus. Lineage (NCBI taxonomy): Eukaryota > Metazoa > Chordata > Mammalia > Artiodactyla > Bovidae > Bos > Bos mutus. The sequence continues at coordinate 28,572,266 of NC_091623.1, forward strand.
AGTACTAGGGAATAATGAATGGCTATAGTATATTTAAAAGATTTAGTTGTATGAGTAATCAGTGTAATGAAAATCAATCCAACAAAGAGATACAATTTGACATCCACAAATATGCACACATTTGAAGTTCAATAATAGTAACATTGGGGCTTCCCACATGGCTCAGAAGTAAAGAATCTGCCTGCCAATGCAGAAGATGCAAGTGTGATCCCTGGGTCAAAGAAGGAAATGTCAATCCACTCTAGTATTCTTTCTGGGAAGTCCCATGGATAGAGAAGTTTGGTGGTCTACAGTCCATGGGTTCACAAGAGTCAGACATGACTGAGTGAGTAAACAATGGTAACATTGGCAAGAATGGAGGAAATACTTTCATACTGGAATTTCAATATCTACAAGTATTTGTTTTATTATTAACAAAAAACATTTTATTATAAACAAAAATATTTGTTTAATTATTAACACATTTTATTTTTTAGAGTAGTTTTAGGTCCACAGTAAAATAGAGCTAAAAGTGAAGACATCACATATATACCCTTTTCCCTGCATGTAAAACCTCCATTAGCAAAATCCCACAAAAGTGTTATACATTTGCTATAAATTTGAACCTTCATTAACTCATCCTTATCACCCAAATTCTATAGTTTAATTAAGGCTAGTTCTATGTATTTGTGTACTGTGTATTAGAGATTTTAACAAATGTATAATGATGTTCACCAGTATAGTACTGTAGAGAATAGTTTACCTGCTCTAATAATCTTCTCTGCTCAGCCTATTCATTCATCCTTCCCTCCCAGCTACTATTATATTTGAAAAGAGTGAAAACAATTACTCTTCTGTTAGGTTAGGCTGACAAAATCTCAGTGGCAACTCTTACAAAGTGACCCCATTTCCCCAACAATTTACTAAACTTATACTATATTTTTAGATGAGTGAATTCATTTTTTCTATAGTTATTTCAAATACTTATTTGAATATTTATCTGAAAATACTCTTTCTAAATGGTGATGTATTTGTTATACTCATCTTTTATATTTATGCTAGAAGATTCCAGGAAGAAGTGAAATGGATAATAGCTTGCAAACCTTTAGTTTATTTTTAAAATTCAAATTGCTGTTTGTCTATGATCTTAGTAATATAATTCTGAAATTTACTGGCAAGATATAATTATGGAAGATAGAGGTTAATTAGAGTGTAAAGATGATGAATGCTTGTGATAATGATGTGGCTGTCAGTCCTTAAATAGTATCATTTTGGTAGTATCACTACCTTTCTTGCAGATTACTCAGTTTGGCATGTTATATTCTCTAATAAAAAGGACATTATAATAGGAGTCAAAAGACTGCTTATTCTTCTGTTCGCTTGTTGTTAAACCTTATCTGTCTGCTTGCACATATTCTCGTGTTTACTGTCCTAATGCTTAACAAAAAAGTTTGGTCTCTAGGGTGTCCCTAGAATTTGGCACCTCCAAAGAATATCAGGTTGCTGGACTTATGGTGAAATAAAAAGAGCCAAGCAATTCTTGTAAAATGAATTGCTGAAAGCAATGTGTCAAGCTGTGGATTTCTTTAGCCCTATGTTGTAGAGAAAAGTAAGTTAATAAAACATTCTTCTGACACTATTGATTGATGATATTGGATCTTCTCAGAGAGTACTTGGGGAGCTGGAAAATGACAACAATCAGTGAAACATAAACACTAAATAATCCCATGGATAACTCCTCCTGTGTACAATAGTTTTCAGGCTTTTAAGGTCATGCTCTTCTACCAGAGAACTTAAAAAATAGTGACAGAAAACCCAGATACTAGCTTTGATCAATTTCAAGCTGCTGTTTCCTCTCCTTAAAATTGAGAGAGCTTTTTGTACATAGCAAAGGTTCAGTATCTGTGAAAGTATACATCAATTACCTGAATCAATAAGTTCTGGAATCCTTCATAATAGTGAGTGGTGAAAGTATTTCCAGTTCCAGTTTAACAAGTGCACCGGACAGCCTAGCAGATCACCACTAATTTCCAAGGGCAATAGTCTATCTTCTTTCTTTTCAAAATTTTTTTTTCAAAAATCCTTTAATCTCAAAAGCCTGGATTATGCCAGTGATTCACAAGTCTGTTCAAAGTTGCTAGGAAAATGATGCTGTTCTTCTAGGTAGGGCAAATATTATCAAGAAATAGACATAAAGGAAGAAAAGATTTATTAAACCACTTTAGTTAATGAAACATTTCTTGGGAGCATTAGAAGGACTAGCCCTGGGACAGGCTTTGTTGTTCAGACAATGCGTAACAGTGATTGGATTCTGCAGGAAATTTACCATAATCTGAGAATTAGCCATCTGCCTTTTCAGCCTCATCTTAGATATTTCCTTCATTCTGTATGCTTACCTTCTGCATGAACTTCTTATTGCAACTTAGTTTGAATTCTTTAAACTTGCTCGGTCTTTCACAATTTTAGTTCTACTTGCATTTTATGCAACCTGTCAGTAAGGGTGTTTTCTCATGCCTTACCTTACTTCACACATATTCATTCTGCAAGTCTTAACTTGTGTCATTTCCTTCAAAAGGCAATTACTGGTCCTTCCATTGTTTCAATTCAATCTAAATTAGTTCCTCTGTATTTTATAATGCCATATATATATATATATATATATATATATATAAATCTTGCCAAAGTATAATTTATATTAATTTTTGTGACCTGTATACCTCTGAGCTATCTTGTAAAATTCACCAAGACAGGAATCATGTCTATTTTGTTCATTTCATATCCTCACTATTTAGCATAATTCTCACATGGAAGATGTTCAGTGCATATTAGGGAAGGAAGGAAGGTAAGAAGGATGGGATTTGCTGTAGGTCATCATACAAGAAATTTAAAAATAAGTCATATATTTGGTTTTGAGTACAGAAAATAAAGAAAACTTCAGCTTTAATGTAGCCACAGATGTTTATATGGGAAAAAAAAAAACATTTGTGAAACACATGGATCATTTACATAATGAAATACATATTATAATTTCAAATCAAACTTAGTAATTCCAAGTAAAGGGATAAAACTTAGTCCTGTGTTTAAAAGTTGTTCATAACCATCAGTTTATGCATGTATATTATTTTTTACTTTTAAAAATGATTCTGTCAAAATATTCCACCAAAAATCAGGATATTCATGTGCACAAATCTAATAAAAGATATTTTGTCTTTTCTGTATTATTTGAAAATAAAGTGTGGTTGTTTCTAGTTTGTTATAGCAAGCATTTTAAAATCTTTTGTTAGCCATTCCATCTCTGCTTTTTTAAAATTAGTATTTACTTTTAAACATAAACTAGTTTTTATAACAGCCTGAAATTGAGCCTACAAGGTGTTGTGAAAAGATTACATCTTTCTAATAAGATGTAATCTTATTACATCTGAAGTACACTTCTGAAAGCTGATACTATCAGTTCAGTTCAGTCACTCAGTCGTGTCCAACTCTTTGAGAACCCATAATTGCAGCATGCCAGGCCTCCCTGTCCATCATCAACTCCCAGAGTTCACTCAAACTCATGTCCATCGAGTCAATGATGCCATCCAGCCATCTCATCCTCTGTCATCCCATTTTCCTCCTGCCCCCAATCCCTCTCAGCATCAGAGTCTTTTCCAAGGAGTCAACTCTTCGCATGAGGTTGCCAAAGTATTGGAGTTTCAGCTTTAGCCTCAGTCCTTCCAAAGAACACCCAGGACTGATCTCCTTTAGGATGGACTGGTTGGATCTCTTTGCAATCCAAGGGACTCTCAAGAGTCTTCTCCAACACCACAGTTCAAAAGCATCAATTCTTCAGCATTCAGCTTTCTTCACAGTCCAACTCTCACATCCATCCATGACCACTGGAAAAACCGTAGCCTTGACTAGATGAAACTTTGTTGTATAGATTAGCTAGTTAGAGTAGTTATTTGATTCTGTCTCTAGCCAATAGCTCATCAACAAATATAACTAGAGACATTTACACCAATATTGTCCTCACTGTTAGACAGCAAGTAATAATGGGGATGAGGTGAGGAAGAAGCCTTGGGCTTTAGTCAAGAGAATCAAGTTCTAGCACTGATGCTAACTACCATGGCCATGTGGCTCTGGGCAAAAAAATTCACCTCTGTGTCAAGTTTATCAACAATAAAAGAAAACAGCTGGACAAGATGGAACCCCTAAGTCTCTTTCAATTCTAAAACTTCTACATACACTTTTCTTTTTGCAGTTTGTGATGATGACATTTTACTATCTTGGAAGACATAGTGAAGCATCACCAATCCTTCTACGGCTCGATCTTTTCAATTCAGTTTCCATAGATAAAACCGTGGAGTATATTTGTAATTTAGGACCCTATCCCAAACCCAGGGAGGAATTACAAAGGAGCACAGGTTCTCCTGATTTGTCCCCTTAATTCTCACATGAAAAAACTGAAGCTACACAAGGCTCATGCTCAGCATCACACACTGAGAGTACAAGTCACCTGAGGCTGGAACCCATGGATGTTAATTTTTATTCCAGTGAAACTCTCAGTAACCATACAGCCTGCTTATAAATGATTTGCACCTTTCCTTGCTGGGGATTCTCAATTTCTTAATACAAATTACTTTTAATCCTCTAAAGTTATAAGGGGCTCCCTGGTGGTTCACAGTAAAGAATCTGTCTGCAATGTGGGAAACGTGGTTTGATCCCTGGGATAGGAAGAGCCCCTAGAGAAAGAAATGGCAACCCACTCCAGTATTCTTACCTGGAAAATCCCATGGACAGAAGACTACAGTCCGTGTGGTCACAAGGAGTTGGACACGACTGAGCGACTTTCACTTTAAAGCTGTAAGAGTAGAAAGAATTATTATTAGCAACCTTGATATATGGGAAAGGTCATGATATGTAAAAAAATACTGAAATTAGTAGTCATTATGAAATGTACCATATCCACAAAAATGTACAATACCCACAAAAACTATGAGCCATGCCTTGTACAGCCGCCCAAGATAGGTGGGTCATAATGGAGAGTTCTGACAAAATGTGGTCCACTGGAGAAGGGAATGGCAAACCACTTCAGTATTCTTGCCTTGAGAGCTCCATGAACAGTGTGAAAAGGCAAAAAGATATGACACTGAAATATGAATTTCCTAGGGAAGTTGGTACCCAATATGCTACTACAGAAGAGTAGAGAAATAACTCCAGAAAGAATGAAGAGATGGAGCCAAAGTGAAAACAACACCCAGTTGTGAATGTGACAGGTGATGGAAATAAAGTCCAATGCTGTAAAGAGCAATATTGCATAGGAACCTGGGATGTTAGGTCCATGAAACAAAGTAAATTGGAAGTGGTCAAACAGGATATATCAAGAGTAAACATAGACATTTTAGGAATCAGAGAACTAAGATGGAGAAGAATGGGTGAATTTAATTCAGATGACCATTATATCTACTACTGGGGCAAGAATCCCTTAGAAGACATACAGTAGCCATCACAGTCAAAAAAGGAATCTGAAATGTAGTACTTGAGTGCAGTCTCAAAAGTGACAGAATGATCTCTGTTTGTTACCAAGGCAAACCATTCGATATCACAGTAATCCAAGTTTATGCCCCAACCACTAAAGCTGAAGAAGGTGAAGTTGAACAGTTCTGTGAAGACCTACAAGACCTTCTCGAACTAACACCAAAAAAAGATGTCCTTTTTATCATAGGGGACTAGAATGCAAAAGTAGGAAGTCAAGAGATACCTGGAGTAACAGGCAAATTCGGCCTTGGAGTACAAAATGAAGCAGAGCAAAGGCAAATAGAGTTTTGCCAAGAGAACACACTGGTCATAGCAAACACTCTCTTCCAACAACACAAGAGATGACTCTATGCATGGACATTACTGGATGGTCAATACGGAAATCAGATTGATTATATTCTTTGCAACTGAAGATGGAGAAGGTCTATACAATTAGCAAAAACAAGACCAGGAGTTGACTGTGGCTCAGATCATGAACTCCTTATTGCAAAATTCAGACTTAAATTGAAGAAAGTAGGGAAAACCACTAGACCATTCAGATATGACCTAAATCAAATCCCTTATGATTATACAGTGAAAGTGACAAATAGATTCAAGGGATTAGATATGATAGAGTGCCTGAAGAACATGGATGGAGGTTCATGACATTGTACAGGAGGCAGTGATCAAGACCATCCCCGAGAAAAAGAAATGAAAAAAGGCAAAACAGTTGTCTGAGGAGGCCTTACAAATAGATGAGAAAAGAAGAGAAGCAAAGGCAAAGGAGAAAAGGAAACATACCTATCAGAATGCAGAGTTCCAAAGAATAGGAAGGGGAGATAAGAAAGGCTTCCTAAGTTAAGAATGCAAAGAAATAGAGGAAAATAATAGAATGGAAAAGACTAGATATCTCTTCAAGAAAATTAGAGATAGCAACAGAACATTTCATACAAAGACGGGCAAATAAAGGCCAGATGGTATGGATCTAAACGAGGCAGTAGATATTAAGAAGTGGCAAAATACATAGAACTATAAAAAAAAAAAAATTCTTAATGTCCCAGATAACCATGAGCATGTGATCACTTGCATAGAGCCAAACATCCTGAATGTGAAATAAAGTGGGCCTTAGGAAGCATTACTACCAATAAAGCTAGCTGAGGTAATGGAATTCCAGCTGAGCTACTTCAGATTCTAAAAGATGATGCTGTGAAAGTGGGGCACTCAATATGCTTGCAAAATTGGAAAACTGAGCAGTGGCCACAGGACTGGAAAAGGTCAGTTTTCATTCCAATCCCAAAGAAAAGCAATGCCAAAGAAGGCTCAAACGACCACAGAATTGCACTCATCTCACATGCTAGTAAAGTAATGCTCAAAATTCCCCAAGCCTGGCTTCAGCAATACGTGAACCATGAACTTCCAGATGTTCCAGCTGGATTTAGAAAAGGCAGAAGAACCTGAGATCAAATAGCCAACATCCATCAGATCACAGAAAAAGCATAAATCCAGAAAAATATCTGCTTTAATGATTCTGCCAAAATCTTTGAGTGTGGGGATCACAACAACTATGGAAAATTCTTCAAGATTGAAATGCCAGACCACTTCACCTGCCTCCTGAGGAATCTGTACGCAGGTCAGGAAGCAACAGTTAGAACTGGACATGGAACAACAGACTGGTTCCAAATGGGGAAAGGAGTATGTCAAGGTGTATATTGTCACTCTGCTTATTTAACTTATATGCAGAGTACATCATGAGAAATGCTGGGCTGGATGAAGCACAAGCTGGAATCAAGACTGGGAGGAGAAATATCCATAACCTCAGATATGCAGATGACACCACCATTATGGCCGGAAGCAAAGAGGAACTAAACAGCCTCTTGATGAATGTGAAAGAGGAGAGTGAAAATGCTGGCTTTAAATTCAACATTCTAAAAATGAAGATTATGGCATATGGTCCCACCACTTCATGGGAAATAGATGTGGAAACAATGTAAACAGTGATATAGTTTATTTCTTGGGCTCCAAAATCACAGCAGATGGTGACTGTAGCCATGAAATTAAGACACTTGCTCCTTGGAAAAAGAGGTTAGTTATATGATTACTGAATTAATATAGACAGGAAGCAGTGATAATACAGCCTAGAATAGTGATAATGAAGGTGAGAAGATGTTTAAGAGGGTCAAACTTTAGTCAGTTCCACTGTTGTCTGTGTTAAGAATGCCTATTTGTTGTGCAGTTGCTCAGTCTTGTCCAACTCTTTGTGACCCCATGGACTGCAGCACACCAGGCTTCCTTGTCCTTCACCATTTCCTGGAGCTTGCTCAAACTCATGTCCATCAAGTCAGTGATGCCATTCAACCATCTCATCCTCTGTCATCCCTGTCTTCAATCTTTCCCAGCATCAGCGTCTTTTCTAATGAGTCAGCTCTTTGCATCAGGTGGCCAAAGTATTAGAGCTTTAGCTTCAGCATCAGTCCTTCCACAGAATATTCAGGATTGATTTCCTTTAAGATTGACTGGTTGGATCTCTTTGCAGTCCAAGGGACTCTCAAGAGTCTTCTCCAACACCACAGTTCAAAAGCATCTATTATTCAGCACTCAAATTGCTTTCTCTTACATCCATACATGACTACTGGAGAAACCATGGCTTTGACTAGATGGACCTTTGTTGGCAAAGTAGTGTCTCTACTTTTTAATATGCTGTCTAAGTTGGTAATAATTTTTGGTAATAAAAATAATTTTGGTAATAATTTTTATAATAAAAATAATTTTTTTTCCAAGGAGCAAGCGTCTTTTAATTTCATGGCTGCAGTCACCATCTGCAGTGGTTTTGGAGCCCCAAAAATAAAGTCTGTCACTTTCCATTGTTTTCCTATCTCTTTGCCTTGAAGTGATCAGGTAAGTTTCAGCACAATTATTTAATTAGGTCAATTCAATGCCAGAGAGTCAGTCAAATCTATTCTTTGAGTGTTAGAAATGGCCAGATAAAATAGCATAAATAACGAAATACATCCAAGTAAGTGAGATTATTATATCAGTACAAACACTGACTACTCTTGTGAAGGGACTAGTCTTGTCACTTCAAATAACTAATCAGTTTTATGTAAGTGGACTGATTAAATTAGCACAAAAGGACATTACATATATGCCATGAATGCAAAGTCTGCTTCTCATTGGTGTCTTAAATATGCTCATAGTTTTTATGACTTTTTTACTAGTTATGGTTATGCCTGATCTTTCTCCCCAAAGGCAAGAATGTCAAAAAGGATGGACATGCTGTGCTGAGCAGTATAGCAGTTGGCCAAGGACTAGGGATGTGATATACATAAAGTATTTGTCAAATGTTTTAATGAAAATTTAAATAGGGATCCAGTAAAAACCCAGAAGATGATCTAAGATTAGACTAGCTATTTGGTCATAGCTAGAAAGTGGTAAATGAGAACAGTATGTGCAGTTCTTTTCAAAGATTTGGTTCTGAAAATAAAGAGTTGTAGATCACAACCTTGATCTGGTTTTCCTCGTCCATATAGATAACAGCATTGTGTTAATTAAGCAAGAAATCAGGTAGAAAAGAAACTTTCTCCAAACTTTGAGTTAAGGCTGGTTATAAGAAGGGTTTGATCTTTGTCAGTTGTATAGTTTAAATGTATTTTGTGGTTCCAGGGGAAAGAATCAGATAGAAAGGTTGAAGATCAAAGGTCTGATGTTGTGGATTACAGTTCTGAATGAGACTGTCAAAAATAAGAGAAAGGAGTGAGTGAATTTGACTTCACATTCCAGGATGTCTGGTTCAAGATGAGTGATCACACCATCGTGGTTATCTGGGTCATGAAGACCTTTTTTGTATAGTTCTTCTGTGTATTTTAGCCACCTCTTCTTAATATCTTCTGCTTCTGTTAGGTCCATACCATTTCTGTCCTGTATTGTGTCCATCTTTGCAAGAAATGTTCCTGTGGTATTTCTAATTTTCTAGAAGTGATCTCTAGTTTCTCCCATTCTATTGGTTTCTTCTATTTCTTTGCATTGTTCACTTAGGAAGGCTTTCTTATTTCTCATTGCTAAGGATATATCTTTCCTTTTATCCTTTGCCTTTTGCTTCTTTTCTCAGCTATTTCTAAGGCCCCTTCAAACAACCATTTTGCTTTTTTGCATGTCTTTTTCTTGGGGATGGTCTTCATTACCACCTCCTGTATAATGTCACGAACCTCCATCCATGTTCTTCAGGCACTCTATCAGATCTAATCCCTTGAATCTATTTGCCACTTCTACTGTATAATCATAAGGGATTTGATTTAGGTCATATCTGAATGGTCTAGTGGTTTTCCCTACTTTCTTCAATTTAAGTCTGAATTTTACAATAAGGAGTTTGTGATCTGAGTCACAGTCAGCTCCTGGTCTTGTTTTTGCTGACTATGTAGATCTTCTCTATCTTTGGCTGCAAAGAATAGGCTAAAATAAATACTATTGAAGTACCAATTATGTATTATTTTCTGTTTTTAAATATTGCTAATAAATTTATTTCCTGATAGGAAAATAAAGATAATTTACATAAATTTTTGCAAAATGTTTTCTACCAGTCAGTACCATTTTTTTTTTCATCAAGAGAAGACAGTCTTGTAACTAAGGAAATAGATTTTGAAGTTGAGTCACGTGGGCCAGATATTCTAGAGGAGAGAAGCATAAGTTGCTGTTAAAGAATGACTGAAATAAACTAATTTGGAGGCCTTAGTTGTACAAGAAGAAAAATAAAGTATATGGGAATATCTATAAGGATGTCAAATAGACTTAATAGGAGTGGCAAAAACATAGGTACAAGAAAGAAAATATCCAAAAAAAATTAAAAATTAAGCCTAATTTCCATAAACCAACTAAAAATGTTGGGAATTTATTTGTTTACATCATAAGAAGGAAACATTTATTGACTTTATCTACCCAAATGACAGGGATGAAAATAATCGGAACTCACATTGATGCTATTTGTGCTCAATCCAAGTTTAGTATTAATATCATTTCCCTTCACTGGTCTCTTGCACCAATTCTCAGCTTCTAATAGTTGTCACTTAATAGGTTCTTCTGACCATTATCCTTGGCTACTGGGACTAGTTTTCCTCATCCACATAGATAACAGCATTGCGTTAATCAAGCAAGAAATTAGGTAGAAAAGAAACTTTCTCCAAATTCTCAAAGACATATGAAAATAACCTCAAGGCAGTAGGTGATAATAAACATGAATGTCAAGTGGACAGCCAAGGTGGATTTATCCATTCAGTAATCATTAATTTGTTTCTACTCTGTTTCTACTCTGTTTCTCAGTACTGTTCTAGGCACAATATCAGCCAGAGACATCTGGCTGTGCCAGAAAGCAAAGAAACTCTCAAAACTAATTAGATCAGTTCAGTCACTCAGTCGTGTCTGACTCTTTGCAACCCCATGGACAGCAACACGCCAGGCTTCCCTGTCCATCACCAACTTCCAGAGCTTACTCAAACTCATGTCCATTGAGTTGGTGATGCCATCCAACTATCTCATCCTTGTCTTGTCAAAAGATTATGTGAATTTATTTAGATCTCTAGAGCTAATCTCTACCTACTGGAAATAAAGAGAATTAGGAACATTAAACAACATTCAAAAGGAAGTAACCAGACTAATCCAGGAGGTGGGTCATCCTAGATTAGTTAAAGGCATGGGGGAAAGAAGGAAACAAGGTTACTCTAGGGAGAATAAGCAAAACTAAATTAAATATAATGTATAAACCTCACTTAGGACTTCCCTGGTGGCTCAGGTGGTAAATCATCTGCTTACAATGCAGGAGACCCGGGTTTGATCCCTGGGTTGGGAAGATCCTCTGGAGAAGGAAATGGCAACCCACTCCAGTACTCTTGCCTGGAAAATCCCATGGATGGAGGAGCCTGGTCCCAAAGAGTCAGACACGACTGAGTGACTTCACTTTCACTTTATAAACCTCACTTGGATTACTTGACCAAACTACAGAAAAAAAAAAAAAAAAGTTATTTTTTTAATTTATTTATTTTAATTAGAGGCTAATTACTTTACAATATTGTATTGGTTTTGCCATACTTCAACATGAATCCACCACGGGTGTACACATGTTCCCAATCCTGAACCCCCCTCCCACCTCCTTCCCCATACCATCCCTCTGGGCCATCCCAGTGCACCAGCCCCAAGCATCCTGTATTCTGCATCAAACCTGGACTGACAATTCGTTTCTTATGTGATATTATACATGTTTCAATGCCATTCTCCCAAATCATCCCTGCCCCCCCACAGAGTCCAAAAGACTGTTCTATACATCTGTGTCTCTTTTGCTGTCTCACATACAGGGTTATTTTGGGCACAACTGAAGAAATTTAATTGATTATAGAATGGGTATAAAATGATAATAGATAATAAACATTAATTTATAAGTATGATAATAATGCAATGGTTACATAAGGCAATGTCTGTTTTTTAGAGAGGCACACTGAGATGGATAAGAGTAATATGGTGTCCAAAATTTCTTTTAAAATTCTTTAGCAAAATAAGGAAAACAGAAGAAAACAAACAAAAGCTTAGGTGAAACAGATACAGCAAACCTTGATATAAGTGGTTGACATATGGGAGTGTTGTAATACCCCATTACTTTTATGCATACTACATTTTAAAATATCCATAATATTTTTAAAGAGCTCTTACAAAAATCCAGGTGAGGAATAAATATACCTTGGACATGGGTACTTGTAATAGAAGGTGAATAGACTTAGAAAATATTTAGAAGACAGTTAACAGAGTAGCTGAAGGAATGGATAGTTGAAAATGGTAGAGGGAGAACAGTAGAATTGAATGTGTTTGATGCTAATTGTGGCTGCTGCTGCTGCTAAGTTGCTTCAGCCCGTGTCTGACTCTGTGCAACCCCATAGACAACAGCCCATCAGACTCCCCAATCCCTGGGATTCTCCAGGCAGGAACACTGGAGTGGGTTGCCATTTTCTCCTCCAATGCATGAAAGTGAAAAGTGAAAGTGACATTCCTGAGCCGTGACTGACTCTTAGTGACCCCATAGACCGCAGCCTACTAGGCTCCTCTGTCCATGGGATTTTCTAGGCAAGAGTACTGGTGTGGGTTGCCATTGCTTTCTCCGCTAATTGTGGAGGGGTACACAAATACTGATTGTTGGGACAATGGTCTAAAGAAAGCAGTATCTGACATCCAAAAGGACATGCATTTAAATTCTAGACCCTAGTGCACAGGGCTGCCTAGCCTCAGCCAATACCATGGCTTTGGTCATCACTTACCCCTCAGCAGGTCTCCATTCTACCTTATCAGTCTGACTTTCATCTACCTCCTGACAGCATCAGTTAGATCACTCATTGAACTCTCAGTTTGACCTATCAGAAACTGGTGAATTATTTTTTCATGCTCCATCTTGACCTCAAATCTCCACTTTCTCTTGTATTTCCTGTTAATGATGTAATCATTTGCCCTTACATAGAAACATCTTGTCTCTCTCTTTTTCCTTACTTGTCTCACACTATCACAATGTCCTGTCCTTCCAAAATATCTCTGAAATTTGTCCTCTCCTTTCTACTCCCACTGCTTTTGTCCTAATTGATTTCAGAATTGTCTCATTATGTTAGAAAGGCTTTAAAATTCTAGTTATTTATGTTACTCCTTTCCTGCATAACTATCAGCATTTTCTTTCTAAAACCTATGACGCAAATTCAATTAGGCTACAGTCAGGGTCCGACTTGCTTTTCCAACCGCATCACTTGCCACACCTGCTGTGTGCACTAGGTTGTACTCATGGGTTCCCATCAACCAGTCTCGGAATACAGTATGTTCTTTTCTTCTCCAGAACCCTCGCTTAAGCACTACCATTATTCCATTCATTTCTATGATTGTAATCTATAGTCAGGCTTCCCTGGTGGCTCAGTGATAAAGAATGCCTGCCAATGCAGAAGATGTGAATTTGATCGCTGAGTCAGGAAGATCCCCTGGAGAAGGAAGTGACAACTCATTCCAGTATTCTTGCTGGAATGATCACATGGACATTCCATGGAGGAATGGAATGGGCTACAGAGGAGCATGGTGGGCTACAGTCAATGGAGTCACAAATGTTCGAATGACTTAGTATCTAGACGACAACAACGACAACAGTCTGTAGTCATCCTCCAAGCCTTTTTTAAACCTTTGCTGATCCCACCCTGCACTCCCAGTCAGAAGATCAATTCCTAGCCCTCTCTACTCTTGCAGAAGTCTCAGTAGAACCACCATCTAGTGTTGTTAGCTGAGTTCATGTCTCTTCTCCTCTTGTAGAGCTGTGAACAAATTGAAGACAAAGGCTGTATCCTACTCAATTTTACTGCCTTATCATTCAATGTCAGACACATATTAAATGTTCACTGACTATTGCTTGAATTGTGTTCTAATATATATTTGCTTTTGAAAATAAGTATGATGAGTTATGAGTGGTAACCTAAGAATGAAATGTGGATAAATCTTCCTTCTTTTACCTTATTTACCCGAAGAAATGCCTTCCCAGGTAACACTAGTTGTAAAGAAGCCACCTGCCAATGCAGAAGACATAAAAGATGCAGGTTCTATCCCTGGGTGGAAAAGATCCCCTGGAGAAAGGCATGACAACCCACTCCAGTATTCTTGCCTGGAGAATCCCATGGAGAGAGGAGCCTGGCAGGCTACAGTTCATAGGGTCACACAGAGTGGGGTATGACTTAGTACACATACACAATTAAATAAACACACGGCTTAGCCATCAGAGATTTAAAATCAAACAGTGCATGCTAGGCAGATGACACCACCCTATGGCAGAAAGTGAAGAAGAATTAAAGAGCCTCTTGATGAAAGAGAAAGAGGAGAGTGAAAAAGTTGGCTTAAAGCTCAACATTCAGAAAACTAAGATCATGGCATCTGGTCCCATCACTTCATGGGAAATAGATGGGGAAACAGTGGAAACAGTGGCTGACTTAATTTTTCTGGGCTCCAAAATCACTGCAGATGGTGACTGCAGCCATGAAATTAAAAGACGCTTACTCCTTGGAAGGAAAGTTATGACCAACCTAGATAGCATATTGAAAAGCAGAGACATTACTTTGCCAACAAAGGTCCGTCTAGTAAAGGCTGTGGTTTTTCCTGTGGTCATGTATGGATGGGAGAGTTGGATTGTGAAGAAGGCTGAGCACCAAAGAATTGATGCTTTTGAACTGTGGTGTTGGAGAAGACTCTTGAGAGTCCCTTGGACTGCAAGGAGATCCACCCAGTCCATCCTAAAGGAGATCAGTCCTGAGTGTTCATTGGAAGGACTGATGCTGAAGCTGAAACTCCAATACTTTGGCCACCTCATGCGAAGAATTAACTCATTTGAAAAGACCCTGATGCTGGGAGGGATTGGGGGCAGGAGGAGAAGGGGACCACAGAGGATGAGATGGCTGGATGGCATTACCGACACGGTGGACATGGGTTTGGGTGAATTCCGGGAGTTGGTGATGGACAGGGAGGCCTGGTGTGCTGAGGTTCATGGGGTCTCAAAGAGTCAGACATGACTGAGTGACTGAACTGAGACAAGAGAAAGCAGGATACTGATTTTATCCCTGTCCACATAGAAGTCAATTTGTATCTCAATACTTCATAGGAAAACAGTATTTTTCAGAACTTAGCTCAAATTACCACTTCTGAGGAAACTGCTTTTGACAGATTTGATAATTCTTCCTCTATACCTACATTTTCCAGACTTAGGGGCCTCTTTTCATGTACCTCTATTATTTTAGTGTAGCAGAACTGGAAAGATAGCATAAGCCTTTATGCCAGTATGAACTTTATCCGTATGTCTGATCTGAATCTTGTCCAGATGTTATTACTTACCAGAGAGATAGAAGGAAATAGACTTTTGCTCCATTGCCTTCTCATTCACAGATCTGTAGTAGAAGTTACTGGATTGGGCAAAACATTCATTTGTGTGTTTTGTTTTGTTTTGTTTCCATAAGATGGCCCTAGTAGTGCTTAGTTGTTTTTAATTTCACCTGAACAATTTTGTTACATTGTATTGTGGAAGCTGTCATATCAGCAGGAACTTTAAAAAAATTATGAAAATCAGTGAATTTTTTGGAGCCATTTTAGTACTGAAGATGGAAGAGAAAAAAGCAACATTTCCAGCACATTTTGCTTTATTACTTCAAGAAAGGTAAAAATGCAACTGAAATGCTTTCAAGATTTTGTGTGTAGAGAAGGTACTGTGACAGATTAAATATGTCAAAAGTGGTTTACTAAGTTTTGCATTAGAAAATCCTTACTGGAGGATGCTCCAGGGTCAGGTAGATCAGTTGAAGTTGATAGCAATCAAATTGAGACATTAATTGAGAACAATCAATATTATAGCATGCAGGAGACAGCTGACATACTCAAAATATCCAAATCAAATGTTGAAAAGTATTTGCACCAACTTGGTTATTTTAATCATTTTGATGTTTGGGTTCCACCTAAGTTAAGCAGGAAAATCTTCTTGGCTTCCTTTCTGCATGTGATTCTCTACTAGAACATAACAAAGTGTTCCATTTTTAAAACAAACTGTGATGGGCAATGAAAAGCGGATACTGTACAATAATGTGGAATGAAAGAGACTATGGGCAAGTGAAATGAACCATCACCAACTATAGTAGAGCCCAGTCTTCATCTAAAGGTGATGGTGTGTATATGGGGGAGTTGAAAAGGAATCCTCTATTATAAACTCCTTCCAGAAAACCAAACATTTCATTCCAGCAAGTACTGCTCCCAATTAGACCAATTGAAATCAGCACTCGAAAAGCGTCTGGAACAGAAAATGCATAATTTTCCACCGGAATTACTTAAGGCCACTGTTTCTTTGATGATTGGGCAAAAACTGTTACAGCTTGACTGGGAAGTTCTGATTCACCCATTGCATTCACCAGCCATTGCACCTTTGGGTTTCTATTTATTTCGGTCTTTACAAAATTCTCTTAATGGAAAAAATTTCAGTTCCCTGGGAAAGTGTAAAAGGCACCTGGAATAGGTCTTCTTTCAAAAAGATTAAAAGTTTTGGGAAGATGGAATTATGAAGTTGCCTGAAAAATGGTAGAAAAAAAGAAAATGGAACAAAATGGTGAATACGTTATTTAATAGTTATTAGTGAAAATGAAAAACATGTCTTTTATTTTTACTTAAAAACCAAATGGACTTTTGGTTGGCCCAATAAATAGGGAAGGGAAGGAGACTATGGGAGGGTGAGAAATATGGAAGGAAGATACTTCCTAGCTGCTTTTGGGCTTTATCATGTTGATGCAAGGATGAAAAAAAGCAAATGGACTCAGAAATCCCGAATGCATAAGTAATCCCCAAACCTTACCACTTCATTACGTGTGTTACATCGGATTACATCATGAGTTTTACCCATTCAATTGGGTTGTTTCTTCTTTTATTGTCATTCGTTGTAATACCAAAAAGAAATAATTGGAATGGGCGATATAGTATGGATTTATTTGGTATTGAATCTGATGCGTTTCATATTGCCTTTTAGACTAAGTAACTCAGTTTCTACGAACCATGGAAGCATTCCCCAAATATGGATTATTGTACATATAAAGACAATTAAAAATTAAATTTATCAAAGATAGTTATTCAAGTTCATGGACAGTTCTGTATTCATTGCTGCTGAAGTCACTGCCTGAAAAATACAAAGGAGCTTGCAAATTATCTTCAATCTTTTTGTTATACAATGAGGTATTTTTCTTTTCTGTTTTGAATCTTAGAGGAGGAGAGCTCAAGCAACTTGGGTTAATGCTTTCATTTTTTTCAGAAAAAAAAAAGTTCTTTATCCAACAGTCTTCAGGAAATTAATAAAAAATAATGAAGATGGCTTGAGGAAACACCTTTAAATGTCAAACTGGGGAATGTATTTTCTTGAAAAGATTCTGAAAGGAGTTGAATGGGGGTAGAGTGCAACATTTAAATATCACTGTTATACAGATACTAGACAAGTATGCTAAAAAATGAAAACAGATGACTGCACATGATGGTAAATTTTTGGATGATTTTTCAACATTGTAAGATGATACCTCTGCAACAAAAAATCATAAGGAAATTGCTCAGTAAAGCACTGCCCTTTTAATACTTGAAATTTTTGGTATTTTCACAAAGAATTAAACTGTAATCACATTCCTGGGCATTTGTAATACCTTTATGGATGTCAAAAGTTGATGCATAAACACAACTAATAAACTAATTCTCTTGAGAAATGGTTGTTTATGGAAATGGCATACAAACTCTAAGGAGGGGCTTCCCTGATAGCTCAGTTTGTAAAGAATCTGCCTGCAATGCAGGAAACCCGGTTCAAATCCTGGGTTGGGAAGATATGCTGGAGAAGGGATAGGCTACCCACTCCAGTATTCTTGGGCTACCCTTGTGGCTCAGCTGGTAAAGAATCCACCTGCAATGCAGGAAACCCCGGTTCAATCGCAGGGTTGGGAAGACCCCTGGAAAAGGGAAAGGCTACCAACTCCAGTATTCTGGCCTGGAGAATTCTTTGGGGTTGCATAGAGTCAGACATGATGGAACAACTTTTATTTTCATTCTAAGGAGATAATGCAGAGTGATATGTGCAAAATTAGACATTTAAAAATGGACAGGAGCCAAGTGACTTATTTGTGACTTTCTCCCAAGAGCACATTGAAAACAGAAAACATGTTAAAAAAAATAGAAATCCACCTGTACACTTTAGTACTAGACTCTTAAAATCAGTGTGTTTTGTTCCACGCTTAATCTCCAGGGAGTGGCAGAATGTTTCCAAAAGACTTTGCTAGCTTGTGGCTTCACGTCTCTAAAATTTCCTTTAAATCTCTTTGAATGCAGTCTTTTAAGGAGGGAAGCCTGGCCATAGTGCAGTCCATGGGGTTGGGAAGAGTCGGACAGGACTTGGCAACTGAACAGCAACAACAAAATGCAGTCTTAGGGTGTGTTTGCGTGCATTATCTACAGCTGGTTACTTTGGCATCTTGCAAAAGGTCTCAGTGAAAGTGTTGTTCCTTCTTCCTGCTCATGTGCGCTTTAATACTGAGGCCTTTGCAGGAAGTTGATTGTCAGCTTTCACAGAAGATCCTGTTAGAGCAATCAAAACCATTAGCAGACATTCATACTTGGAGAACATTAATTAGCCTATTTTCCAGAAGCTACCAGATCTTTTTTAGACTTTAAAGACCTTTTATTTCTAAATTAAATATAAACCCCTGACAAATCCTACTGATAACAGTGTTCTTGCTCTATCAACAAGTGATTTGCTGGAATTGCTTTTAAGTTTTTAACAGAAAGATTTTACATTAAATTTTCAGTTACTGTGTAGTCTAGGAAAAAATTAGAGGTAATTTTACATGTATATTTATTTAAATAACAGTACTCCAGTACTTTTGCCTGGAAAATCCCATGGACAGAGGAGCCTGGTAGGCTTCAGTCCATGGGGTCGCTAAGAGTCAGGCATGACTGAGTGACTTCACTTTCACTTTTCACTTTCATGCATTGGAGAAGGAAATGGCAACCCACTCCAGTATTCTTGCCTGGAGAATCCCAGGGACAGAGGAGCCTAGTGGGCTGCCATCTATGGGGTCGCACAGAGTCGGACATGACTGAAGTGACTTAGCAGCAGCAGCAGCAGCAGCAGCAGTATGTTTCATTCATAGAGGGCTCTAATACTGATTTGAGACTACAAATAAAATAAACGGAGGTCTACAAAAACTATGAAATTATTTTATATTCATGTTCATTACTTTTTGTTAGTAGCTATCAATATGGTGGCTAAAATTATGTGCCTACAAAAAAATTGAGTTAAGAAAAAAAGGATTTATTATCAAAATAGCATATCTATGAAAAGTGATGCCAAAATTAAGCACTAGTACATACATACGTTTTAAAATAGGACATGATTAGTCTTTGTGAGTTTCTGTCATCAATTGTGTTGGGAATTCGGACAAATTCTTTCTTTGTTCATGAACAGTTCGTATTCAAATACACAAGGACTGCTCCTTAGAATTGTAGGCCATAACTTATCCCACTACATACAGGCAGCACAGTTTATAGAAGCAGTCCTGTAAAAGGGCTGTGTTTCTTGTATTACTAAGAAATAAACATTAGTGTGATTTTAAAATTACAGCTATTGAAGTTCACAGACAGAAATTATAAACATAAGTTTGCCTCACTCACATTGGCTCTTAAAAATTCATAATCCTCTAAGCTTCCCTACATGGTAAGACATTTTGTTGGAATGTGGAGAAAAAGAAATGTTGGAAAGTTTTAAAAAGACATATTTTTTTCAAATAAACTGTTACTTTCCTTACATGACTATTGAACTTTTATTTTGAAACATTAGAAAATTCTTAGTTTTTTTTTTAGTTTATTTTTATAGCAGTATAATGTATACTCTTAAAAGCTATATCAGCAACCTGCTATTAATAAAATAATAATAATAGCTCTTATTAACTGAATGTTTATCATGTACTAGGCAATGTCCCAAGTATTTTGCTTACATTATTTTGTTAAATACTTGTTCACTAGACAAGCTATATGACAGTAGCTTATAAATCATGAAGCATCTACATGAATGAAGCTGCTATGCATCTAAACTCTATGCTGGCCCTAATTGTTCCTTAGATTGTTAAAAAGTGGAACAGTTAATGATGAACATATTTTGGGGATGTTCTAAAATGAAAGCATGAGTTGCTCAGTCTTGTCTGACTCTTTGCCACCGCATGGACTGCAGCCTGCCAGGCTCCCCTGTCCATGGAATTCTCCAGGCAAGAATAGTGGAGTGGGTAGTCATTCCCTTCTACATGGGATCTTCCTGACCCAGGAATAGAATCCAGGTCTCCTGCTTTGCAGGCAGATTCTTTACAGTCTGAGGCACCAGGAAAGCCCCTGGGGTACGACTGAATTCATATATTCTCTTCCATTTTAAGATCTTGTTTAAAATGGCAGAGTATACCAGCCTTAAATTCACTGATCTAGATTTCTATTTTTTAATAAATATTAAGAATTAAGGCTAGAAAACGAAAGTGACTATTTGAGATAGGAAATAAAGTCAGGCATTTATTGGATGACTACAAGTAAAATTAAAACTTCTTAGGATCTCTGAGATCATTTCAAGGAGTTTTTATTTAAGTAATAAGCTACTAACAGACTTTTCTTGAGAATTTTAAAATTTTGTGCTCAAGGTAAGTTTACCATTGGGAATGACATTGCTGAATTATTTTTCTTTAGGGTAACCTATTCTGCCAACAAAGGTTTGTCTAGTCAAGGCTATGGTTTTTCCTGTGGTCATGTATGGATGTGAGAGTTGGACTGTGAAGAAGGCTGAGAGCCGAAGAATTGATGCTTTTGAACTGTGGTGTTGGAGAAGACTCTTGAGAGTCCCTTGGACTGCAAGGAGATCCAACCAGTCCATTCTGAAGGAGATCAGCCCTGGGATTTCTTTGGAAGGAATGATGCTAAAGCTGAAACTCCAGTACTTTGGCCACCTGATGTGAAAAGTTGACTCCTTGGAAAAGACTCTGATGCTGGGAGGGATTGGGGGCAGGAGGAGAAGGGGACGACAGAGTATGAGATGGCTGGATGGCATCACCGACTGGATGGACGTGAGTTTGAGTGAACTCCAGGAGATGGTGATGGACAGGGAGGCCTGGCATGCTGCGATTCATGGGGTTGCAAAGAGTCGGACACCACTGAGTGACTGATCTGATCTGATCTGATCTGATTCTGGATCCCTCCTTAAATGTTCTGATTTTCCTTTTCTTCTAGGAAGCACAAAGTTGAGAGCTCCTTTCATTACAGCAACTATTCTTAGGATTAGATTTTCTAAAGTAACTTTTGATTTTTGTCTTTGTGCTTAAAATCTCATATCCATGCTTCTTATCTTTTATTTCAAATACCTTTCAGTTCAGTTCAGTTCAGTCACTCAGTCATGTCCGACTCTTTGCGACCCCATGAATCATAGCACGCCAGGCTTCCCTGTCCATCACCAACTCCCGGAGTTCACTCAGACTCACGTCTATCCAGTCAGTGATGACATCAAACTATCTCATCCTCTGTAGTCCCCTTCTCCTCCTGCCCACAATCCCTCCCAGCATCAGAGTCTTTTCCAATGAGTCAACTCTTCTAATGAGGTGGCCAAAGTACTGGAGTTTCAGCTTCAGCATCATTCCTTCCAAAGAAATCCCAGGGCTGATCTCCTTCAGAATGGACTGGTTGAATCTCCTTGCAGTTCAAGGGACTCTCAAGAGTCTTCTCCAACACCACAGTTCAAAAGCATCAATTCTTCAGTGCTCAGCCTTCTTCACAGTCCAACTCTCACATCCATACATGACCACAGGAAAAACCATAGCCTTGACTAGACGGACCTTTGTTGGCAGAGTAATGTCTCTGCTTTTAAATATGCTGTCTAGGTTTTGGACATAACTTTCCTTCCAAAGAGTAAGCGTCTTTTAATTTCATGGCTGCAGTCAACATCTGCAGTGATTTTGGAGCCCATAAAAATAAAGTCTGACACTGTTTCCCCATCTATTTCCCATGAAGTGATGGGACCGGATGCCATGATCTTCATTTTCTGAATGTTGAGCTTTAAGCCAACTTTTTCACTCTCCACTTTCACTTTCATCAAGGAGCTCTTTAGTTCCTCTTCATTTTCTGCCATAAGGGTGGTGTCATGTGCATATCTGAGGTTATTGATATTTCTCCCGGCAATCTTGATTCCAGCTTGTCTTTCTTCCAGTCCAGCGTTTCTCATGATGTACTCTGCATAGAAGTTAAATAAGCAGGGTGACAATATACAGCCTTGACGTACTCCTTTTCCTCTTTGGAACCAGTCTGTTGTTCCATGTCCAGTTCTAACTGTTGCTTCCTGACCTCTATATAGGTTTCTCAAGAGGCAGGTCAGGTGGTCTGGTATTCCCATATCTTTCAGAATTTTCCACAGTTTATTGTGATCCACACGGTCAAAAGCTTTGGCAGTCAATAAAGCATAAATAGATGTTTTTCCGGAACTCTCTTGCTTTTTCGATGATCCAGCGGATGTTGGCAATTTGATCTCTGGTTCCTCTGCCTTTTCTAAAACCGGATTGAACATCTGAAAGTTCACGGTTCATGTATTCCTGAAGTCTGGCTTGGAGAACTTTGAGCATTACTTTCCTAGCATGTGAGATGAGTGCAATTGTGCGGTAGTTTGAGCATTCTTTGGCATTGCTTTTCTTTGGGATTTGAATGAAAACAGACCTTTTCCAGTCCTGTGGCCCCTGCTGAGTTATCCAAATTTGCTGGCATATTGAGTGCAGCACTTTCACAGCATCATCTTTCAGGATTTGAAATAGCTCAACTGGAATGCCATCACCTCCACTAGCTTTGTTCGTAGTAATGCTTTCTAAGGTCCACTTGACTTCATATTCCAGGATGTCTGGCTCTAGGTGAGTGATCACACCATGGTGATTATCTGGGTCATGAAGATCTTTTTTGTACAGTTCTTCTGTGTATTCTTGCCACCTCTTCTTAATATCTTCTGCTTCTGTTAGGTCCATACCATTTCTGTCCTTTATCGAGCCCATCTTGCATGAAATGTTCCCTTGGTATCTCTAATTTTCTTGAAGAGATCTCTAGTCTTTTCTATTCTGTTGTTTTCCTCTGTTTGCATTGATTGCTGAGGGAGGCTTTCTTATCTCTTCTTGCTATTCTTTGGAACTCTGCATTCAGATGTTTATATCTTTCCTTTTCGCCTTTTCTTTTCGCTTCTCTTCTTTTCACAGCTATTTGTAAGGCCTCCCCAGACAGCCAGTTTGCTTTTTTGCATTTCTTTTCCATGGGGATGGTCTTGATTCCTGTCTCCTGTACAATGTTATGAACCTCCATCCATAGTTCATCAGGCACTCTATCTATCAGATCTAGGCCCTTAAATCTATTTCTTACTTCCACTGTATAACCATAAGGGATTTGATTTAGGTCATACCTGAATGATCTAGTGGTTTTCCCTACTTTCTTCAATTTAAGTCTGAATTTGGCAATAAGGAGTTCATGATCTGAGCCACAGTCAGCTTCTGGTCTTGTTTTTGCTGACTGTATAGAGTTTCTCCATCTTTGGCTGCAAAGAATATAATCGATCTGATTTCGGTGTTGACCATCTGGTGATGTCCATGTGTAGAGTCTTCTCTTGTGTTGTTGGAAGAGGGTGTTTGTTATGACCAGTGCATTTTCTTGGCAAAACTCTATTAGTCTTTGCCCTGCTTCATTCCTTATTCCAAGACCAAATTTGTCTGTTATTCCAGGTGTTTCATGACTTCCTAGTTTTGCATTCTGGTCCCCTATAATGAAAACGACATCTTTTTTGGGTGTTAGTTCTAAAAGGTCTTGTAGGTCTTCATAGAACCGTTCAACTTCAGCTTCTTCATTGTTACTGGTTGGGGCATAGACTTGGATTACTGTGATATTGAATGGTTTGCCTTGGAAATGAAAAGAGATCATTCTGTCATTTTTGAGATTGCATCCAAGTACTGCATTTCGAATTCTTTTGTTGACCATGATGTCTACTCCCTTTCTTCTAAGGAATTCCTGCCCGCAGTAGTAGATATAATGATCACCTGAGTTAAATTCACCCATTCCAGTCCATTTTAGTTTGCTGATTCCTAGTTTGCTGATTCACTCTTGCCATCTCCTGTTTGACCACTTCCAATTTGCCTTGATTCATGGACCTGACATTCCAGGTTCCTATGCAATATTGATCTTTATAGCATCAGACCTCGCTTCTATCACCAGTCACATCCACATCTGGGTATTGTTTTTGTTTTGGCTCCATCCCTTCATTCTTTCTGGAGTTATATCTCTACTGATCTCCAGTAGCATATTGGGCACCTACTGACCTGGGGAATTCCTCTTTCAGTATCCTATCATTTTGCCTTTCATACTGTTCATGTGGTTCTAAAGGCAAGGATACTGAAGTGGTTTGCCATTCCCTTCTCCAGTGGACCACATTCTGTCAGACCTCTCCATCATGACCCACCCGTCTTGGGTGGCCCCTTGGGCATGGCTTAGTTTCACTGAGTTAAACAAGGCTGTGGTCCTAGTGTGATTAGATTGACTAGTTTTCTGTGATTATGGTTTCAGTGTGTCTGCCCTCTGATGCCTTCTTGCAATACCTACCATCTTACTTGGATTTCTCATACCTTGGACGTGGGGTATCTCTTCATGACTGCTCCAGCAAAGCGCAGCCATTGTTCCTTACCTTGGACGAGGGGTATCTCTTAACATAGGCAATAAATCAACTCAAATATTTTCACTTTAAATGCAATATATTTTTTGCTATATTACTCTCCTCTCTGTATTAATTGATTAAAAAGTATTTTATCTAAGAGTAACAAGAGTCATATTAATAGTTCAGTTCAGTTCAGTTGCTCAGTCGTGTCCAACTCTTTGTGACCCCATGGACCGAAGCACTCCAGGCTTCTCTGTCCATCACCAACTCCCGGAGTTTACTCAAACTCATGTCCATTGAGTCGGTAATGCCATCCAACCATCTCATCCTCTGTCGTCCCCTTCTCCTCCCACCTTCGATTTTTCCCAGCATCAGGGTCTTTTCAAATGAGTCAATTCTTCGCATCAGGTGGCTAAACTATTGGAATTTCAGTTTCAACCTCAGTCCTTCCAATGAATATTTAGGATAGATTTCCTTCAGGATGGACTGGTTGGATCACCTTGCAGTCTAAGGGACTCTCAAGAGTCTTCTCCAACACCACAGTTCAAAAGTACCAAAACTTTGGCACTCAGCTTTCTTTATAGTCCCACTCTCCCATCCGTACACGATTATTGGAAAAAACATGGCTTTGGCCGGACAGACCTTTGTTGGCAAAGTAATGTCTCTGCTTTTTAATATGCTATCTAAGTTGGTCATAGCTTTTCTTCCAAGGAGTAAGCTTCTTTTAATTTCATGGCTGCAGTCACCATCTGCAGTGATTTTGGAGCCCCCCAAAATAAAGTTTATCACTGGTTCTGTTGTTTCCCCATTTATTTGCCATGAAGTGATGGGAACAGATGCCATGATCTTAGTTTTCTGAATGTTGAGTTTTAGGCCAACTTTTTTTACTCTTCTCTTTGACTTTCATCAAGAGGCTCTTTATTTCTTCTCTTTCTGCCTTAAGTGCGATGTCATCTGCATATCTGAGGTTATTGATATTTCTCCTGGCAATCTTGGCTCTAGCTTGTGCTTCTGCCAGCCCAGCGTTTCTCATGATGTACTCTGCATATAAGTTAAATAAGCAGGGTGACAATATACAGTTTTGATGTACTCCTTTCCATATTTGGAACCAATCTATTGTTCCATGTCTAGTTCTAACTGTTGCTTCTTGACCTGAACACAGATTTCTCAGGAGGCAGGTCAGGTGGTCTGGTATTCCCATCTCTAAAAATTTTCCACAGTTTGTGGTGATCCACACAGTCAAAGGCTTTGGCGTAGTCAATAAAGCAGAAGTAGATGTTTTTTTGGAACTCTCTTGCTTTTTCAACAATCCATAGTTTAGAAGATACTTTAGTACCAGTCACCCGAGAGCAATTTTCGGATTATAAATCATGATTCAGAATATGCATAGGACTGAGAGGACCCTGTTTACAGCTCATGTTGGGAAATCCAGAGAATAACTTATAGATATGATCCCTTATTAAATATATTATTTAGCACTTCAAATAGACACACATGCAATCATAGTCTAGCCACATTTGCCAGGTAAAATAGAGAATTGAATGGTTATAGTTTTGACATTTTAAATTAAATTCCCAGGAATCTAAGGTGTAATTTGTCCTCATTTAAATTGATTTAGATTCATATTTAATGCTCAGCTAATGCTGATCTCGTTTTTGTAGATTTTAATTATTGAAGCCCCATATATGGTAGCTAAACATACCAATTCCTCCCAAAGTATCCACTATGGCTTTTAGTCAATTGATCTTTCCCATATCTCACTTTAAGGTATTTCTTCTCTTTTTTTGATATCCTACGTCAAACATGATCCCAAATGGAGCACACAACCTTCAGTTCTTTGATAGTTAAATGTATCTTTCACTGCTTTTCATTTCAATGTTTCTGTTAGCTCCATCATAGATACCACAAATCATTTTTAAAAAGCTAAACAACAGAAGAAATGGGCAAATATATTAACAGGCAATTCCCAGTATAATTTTACATTACAAGAAATATATAAGTGTATGCTTAATGTCACTAATAATCAAGTAAGTATGCATTTATTTCTTGACCATCAATTTGAAACAAAAAAAGACCCTTAGAATTTGATAATATGAAGAGTTGTTAGGGTCTTGAAAAATGAGCATTTAGCTCTGTTTTGAACTCTAAACTGTCTTTGTCAAAATATATTGTGGGATACATGTATATATATGGCTGAGTCCCTTTTCTGTCCACTTGAAACTGTCACTGCATTTTTAATTGGCTATACCCCAATATAAAATAAAATGTTAATACAATTAATAAATTTATAAATAAATAAGTAATACATAATATTTATAATAAATAATAAAATGTATTAATAAAACATGTATATATAATCTATGTATATGTATATATGTGTGTGGGGCATATATATATAAAGCAGATAAGATTATTCTGTCTCAAATATAAGGGTTATTTTTTTAATTTTTGAGGTCAGCTATGAGATTTAGATCTGAACTTGGCATTTTAGTTGTTTGTTTAATCTTCATGTCTTGACTGTAGAAAAAGTTGCTTGGCTGTTTCTCAGATGGGTGAAGAAAGATCAGCTCCACTCCCTCTCCATCTGCATTAGAGTCAGAGTCACAGGAAGGACACAGGGCAGCCAGGCCTCTGAGAGCTTTTGTTTGCAGCAGCAGGAACTCAGGCCCACAATTTCATTTTGTTTGGTCTGAAAGGGCAGAGACAATCATCAAATCGCCTGAATAGAGGGAACATTTTTATTGAACCATCTACTGGGCTAAATTAATTGAGCAGTGGAACATGACAGTCCAATAGGTGAGATTATCAAAAGAAAACTGCCCCCCTTAGGCAAAAGCCACAGATGGGTGCCTGAGCTTTTCTGAGAGTCGTGATTGCTTCATGACAAAAATATAATTGCCCCCTATTGTCACATCACCCTTTAATGAGTCCCATCCAGCACCTAAAAATGACAAATAGGAAGGGATGGTGTGCAAGAGGGTTGACAGTTACCTCTGATTTTAAACCATATGAGGTTATACAGCTTTGAAGATAAACTGTCTTTGTCTTGTAAAATCAAAGAATTATTTTTTGGTTCTTTCAGTAAGACTTTTGATTAACAGAAAATTTGAACATTTATTTTATTTTCAATGGTCCAAATAAGTTAAATTAATCATGGTAAAACAAGAAGCCAAAAACAGTTTTTGGGAGAAAAATGTTTACCCTATTAAGTAGAAAGAGCTTTGCAGTTTATTTAATCATTCCTTTATTAATTGACCAAACTTTTAGTACTTACTAAAGTATCAGACAAAATGATAGGAGCTGTCATTGGAGAGAATCACAGTTCTAGTTTGGTGTAAAAAAATCTAAATTTTTAATTTTTAAACAGCTTAACTGTCTAATCAGTTAGGACTCTTTCATCTGGAAGGAATTGAAAGCTGAGCTCAAATTGGTTTAAATGACAATGGCACTTATTGGTTCACACATCTGGAAGTCCAGAGGTAGGGCAAGCTTCAGGGTTGATTTAATCTAATGTTTCCAGTGCTGTTTCTTTATGATTCTCTAGGCCAGCACTGTCCAATGGAACATTCTGTAATAGCAGAAATGTTCTATTAATATATTAGCATAATATGATGGTAACCCATAGCCACATGTGGCTATTTAGCATGTAAAAATTTCTACTGGAATTTAGGAAATGAATTTTCAGCTTTACTTAATTTTCAGTAATTTAAATTTAAGTAAATTCATAGACCTAGTGGCCACTGTATTGAACAGTGCAACACTACACTATGACCCCTCACTCACAGTGTGACTACATCACCATAGGCTTATAGTATGTTGGTTGCAGATAGTTAGACATAACATCATTCAAATCAGAACAACGATTGATGATGAGAGCTCATTCAGAAGAACAAACATCCTCTTCTTACAATGTTGTTGTTGTCATTCAGTAACTAAGTCATGTCTAGCTCTTTATGGCCCCATGAACTATAGCATGCCAGCCTCCTCTGTCCTATACTATCTCATGGGTTTTGCTCAAAACCATGTCCATTGAGTCAGTGATGCTATCTAATCATTTCATCTTCTGCCACCCCCTTCTTCTCTCGCCTTCAATCTTTCACAGAATCAGGGTCTTTTCCAATGGTCGGCTCTTCACATTAGGTGGCCAAAGTATTGGAGCTTCAGCTTCAGCATCAGTCCTTCCAATGAATATTCAGTATTAATTTCCTTTAAGATTGATTGGTTTGATCTCCTTTCCATCAAATGGACTCTCAAGAGTTTTCTCCAGCACCACAGTTTAAAAGCATCAATTCTTCAGCACTCAGCCATCTTTATGGTCCAACTCTCACATCCGTACATGACTGTTGGAAAAACCATAGCTTTGACTATGTGGACCTTTATTGGCAAAATAATATCTCTGCTTTTTTAATATGCTAAGTTTGTCATAGCTTTTGTTCCAAGGAGCAAGCTAAAAATTAAAGGCTTTTAATTTCATGGCTACACACCATCTGCAGTGATGTTGGAGCCCAAGAAAATAAAATCTGTCACTTTTTCCCTTTCTGTCCACTTTTTCCCTTTCCATTTGCCATGAAATAATAGAACCAGATGCCATGATCTTAGGAGTTTTATTTTTTTTAACCATGAGACATTAATTTTTTTATTTGTAAAAGAAATATATCTCCCTCACAAAGCTCTGTGAATGTAAATGATAAAATATATGTGAAAACATTTTTCAAACCATAAAGCAATTCATAAATAATACTTTAAGTGAGTGTGACTGCAGTAGAGTAAGGACTTCCAATACTTTGGTAATTGGATTTATCTTCTTGGTAGTACTTGAGATGGCCCTTCATGTTCAGATTTTGTCTTGCATACATGCCAGTTTTAGGTCATCTTTTGAAAAGCTCTCTTTATTGTTGTTCAGTCTCTAAGCCATGTGCGACCGTTTGCAATCCATGAACTGTAGCACACCAGGCTTCCCTTTCCTTCACTGTCTCCCAGAGTTTGCTCAGTCTCATGTCCTTTGAATCACTGATGCTGTCTAACCATCTCATCCTCTGACCAGCCCCCCACCCCGCCTTCTCCTTCTGTCCTCAATCTTTCCCAGCATCAAGGTCTTTCCAATGAGTCAGCTCTTTGCATCAGGTGGCCAAAGTATCAGAGCTTTAGTTTGAGCCTCAATCCTTCCAATGAATATTCAGGGTTGATTTCCTTTAGGATTGACTGGTCTGATCTCTGTGCTGGTGCTGGATAAGACTTGAGAGTCTCTTGGATGGCAAGGAAATTAAACCAGTCAATCTGAGGTTTTTGAATGGTGTTTTAAGCCAGCTTTTCCCCTCTCCTCTTTCACCCTCATGAAGAGGTTCTTTAGTTCCTCTTCACCTCTGTGATTAGAGTGGTATCATCTGTATATCTAAGGTTGTTGATATTTCACCTGTCAATCTTGATTACAGCTTGTGATTCGTTCAGCCCAGCATTTTGCATGAGGTACTCTGCATATAAGTTCAATAAGAAGGGTGACAGTATACATGCTGATGTACTCCTTTCCCAATTTGGAACCAGTGCATTGTTCCTCATCCAGTTCTAACTGTTGCCTCTTGACCTGCATACTCATTTCTCATGAGACAGGTAAGATGTTCCAGTCTTCCCGTCTCTTTAAGAGTTTTCCACAGTTTGTTGTGATTCCTCACAGTCAAAGGCTTTACCATAGTCAATGAAGCAGATGTTTTTCTTT
The DNA here is from genome assembly GCF_027580195.1 of Bos mutus. Classification (NCBI taxonomy): domain Eukaryota; kingdom Metazoa; phylum Chordata; class Mammalia; order Artiodactyla; family Bovidae; genus Bos; species Bos mutus. The sequence goes on from NC_091623.1 coordinate 28,602,691, forward strand.
TCACACTACATTGACTAAAATTACATCACAAGCTCATTCCTGAACTGATCACTGGTAGTAAGTTGATATAGTGATTAGTCAATCCCCGTGAGTTAATTCTTCTTTAGAGGGAAAGGATTGGTTTCCGCATTCATAGGGTGGGTGGGATGTATGATACCTAAATCATATTGGTTTATACATAATAGTGAAAGGAAAAAGTGACTGGATCCTGGGAGGGCAGCTAAGCATGTCTCTGCTCACTTTTTTTTTTTAGTGAATTATAGTTAATATACAATTTTGTCTTAGTTTTGTATATACAACAAAGTACATTCTTTCAGATTATTTTCCCTGATGGCTCAGATAGTAAAGAATCTGCCTGCAATGCAGGAGACCCAGGTTCAATCCCTTTGTTGGAAAGACCCCCTGGAGAAGGAAATGGCAACCCACTCCAATATTCTTGCCTGGAAGATTCCATGGACAGAGGAGCCTGGCAGGCTACAGTTCATGGGATCCCAAAGAGTAAGGCATGACTGAGTGACTAATACGTTCTACTTGTCCCTTATAGATTATTACAAAATATTGAGTATATTTCCCTGTGCTATATACTATGTACTTGTTGGTCATCTATTTTATATATAGTACTATGTGTATATTAATCCCACACTCCTAATTTATTTCCCCCTCATTTGTTTCTCTTTTGGAACCATATATTTATTTTCTATGACTGTGATCTATTTCTGCTTTGCATACAAGTTCATTTGTATCATTTTTTTAGATTTCATACATTGTTGCTTGTTGCTGCATTGCTTCAGTCATGTCGGACTCTGTGCGACCCCATGGACTGCAGCCCACCAGGCTTCTCCGTCCATGGGATTCTCCAGGCAAGAACACTGGAGCGGGTTGCCATTTCCTTCTCCAATGCATGAAAGTGGAAAGTGAAAGTGAAGTCATTCAGTCGTGTCTGACTCCCAGCGACCCCATGGACTGCAGCCTACCATGCTCTCCCATCCATGGGATCTTCCAGGGAAGAGTACCGGAGTGGGTTGCCATAAGTGATATCATTTATCTGTCTTTTTCTAGTTTATTTCACTTAGTATGATAATCTCTAAGTCCTTCCATGATGCTGCAAATGGCTTATTTCATTCTTTGTTTTAGCTGAATAATATTTCATTGTAAATATAAGCCACATCTTTTTTTAATCGATTCCTCTGTTGATGGACATTTAGGTTATGTCCATGTTTTAGATATTGTAAATAGTGTTGCAATGAATACTGGGGTGCATGAATATTTTTGAATTAAAGTTTCTATGGATATATGCCTAGGAATGGTATTGCAGGATCAAACCTTACTCTATTTTTAGTTTTTTAAGGAGCCTCCATACTTTTCTTCATAGTGGTTGTTCCAATTTACATTTCTATCAATCATATAAGAGGGTTCCTTTTTCTCCACATACTGTCCAGAATGAATAATTTGTAGGTTTTTTTAATGATGGACATTCAGACTGGTGTGAAGTGATACTCATTGTATGTTTGATTTTCATTTCTGTAATGATTAACAATATTGAGGACTTTTTCATGTTCCTTTGGTCATTTATATGTCTTCTTTGGAGAAATGTCTGTTTAGATCTCTTGCCCAATTTTGATTGGGCTTTTTTTTTTTTTTAATTGAGCTGTATAAGCTGTTTTTATATTTTGGGGATAAATCCCTTGTCGTTTGCATTGTTTACAAATGTGTTCTCTGATTATGTAGGTTGTCTTTTTGTTTTGTTTATGGTTTTCTTTGCTGAACAAAAGCTTTTAAGTTTAATCAGATTTCATTTCCTTACTTTGATTTTTGTTTTCATTACTCTAGGAGATGGATCCAAAATGATGTGATTTATGTCAAAAAGTATTCTGCCTATGTTTTCCTTTAGGAGATTTATAGTGTCCAACTTTACATTCAGGTCTTTAATCCATTTTGAGTTTATTTTTGTGTATTGTGTAGAAAATGTTCTAATTTCATTCTTTTACATGTAGCGGTCCAGTTTTCCCAGGACTGTTTTTTGAAGACACTGTCTTTTCTTAATTGTATAGTCTGGCCTCCTTTGTCATAGACTGATCGACCCCAGGTGTATGTATTTATTTATCCTCTTTCCATCCTGTTCCATCAATCTACATGTCTGTTTTTGTGCCAGTATGATGCCGTTTTGATTACCGTAGCTTTTTAGTATAGTCTGAAGCCAGGGACTGTCTCCGTTTTTCTTTCTCAAGACTGCGTTGACTATTGGAGGGCTTTAATATTCCCATACAAATTGTTATTTTTTTCTTCTACTTCTGTGAAAACTACCATTGGTAATTTGATAAATATTTCATTGATACTGTAGATTACATTGATACTGTTGGGTAATATATTCATTCTGACAATATTGATTTTTCCAATCTGAAAACACTATATTTGTTCCATTTCTTTGTGTCATCTTTGATTACAATTTCTTAGATCATCAGTTTCTTAGTGTCTTAAAGTTTTCGGAGTACAGGTCTATTCCTCCTTAGGTAGGTATATTCCTCAGCATTTTATTCTTTTGGATGTGATTGTGAGTGGGATTGTTTCCTTAATTTCTCTTTCTAAACTTTTACTGTTAATTTATAGCTATACAACAGATTTCTCCATTGATTTTATTAATTTTGTATCCTTCAGTTTAACAAATTCATTAATGAGCTCTAACAGTTTTCTGATAGTGTCTTTAGGTTTTTCTGTGTATAGTACCGTATCAACTGCTATCAGTGAGAGCTTTATTCTTCGTTTCCAATTTGGATTCCTTTTAGTTTGTTTTTCTTCTCTGATCACTGTGGCTAGGACTTCCAAAATTGTGTTGAATAAGTTGTGAGAGATGACATCCTAGTCTTGTTCCTTGAGGAAATGCTTTCAGCTTTTCACCCTTGAGTATAATGTTAGCTGTGGATTTGTCATATAGGGGAATCTAACACCCACTTACATCAATGGACAGATCATCCTGACAGAAAATCAATAATGAGACAGACCTTAAATGATACCTTAGTCCAGATGGACTTAACTTATATTTATAGAATATTCTATCTGAAAGCAGCAGAATGTACATTGTTTTCAAGTGTACATGGAACATTCTCCAGGACAGATCACATGATGGGCCACAAAGCAAGCCTCAGTAGACTTATGCTATGCTATGCTATGCTATGCTAAGTCACTTCAGTTGTATCCGACTCTGTGCGGCCCCATAGATGGCAGCCCACCAGGCTCCCCTGTCCCTGGGATTCTCCAGGCAAGATCACTGGAGTGGGTTGCCATTTCTTTCTCCAGTGCGTGAAACTGAAAAGTGAAAGTGAAGTCGCTCAGTCGTGTCCGACTCCTAGCGACCCCATGGACTGCAGCCTACCAGGCTCCTCCATCCATGGGATTTTCCAGGCAAGAGTACTGGAGTGGGGTGCCATTGCCAATAAAATAAGAAATCATGTCAAACATCTTTTCCAGCCACAGCACTATGAGGTTAAAAATAAATCACAAGAAAGAAAACTGCAAATAACAGTAACAAAGCCAGGCACATCAATGTGCTACTAAACAACCAGTGGATCACTGAAGAAATTAAAGAGGAAATAAAAATTGCTTATAGATAAATGAAAACAAATACACAATGATTCAAAGCCTATGGAATACATCTACTCATTCTTTAACCTGCATTTCTCACTAACTAGGCAGAATGAAGCAAGTGTCTGTGTTCTGGTTTATATCACAGCCTCATACCTAAACTCCTTATTCTATTACTCTGCAAAAACTATTGGGGTAAAGTTTTCCTTAAAATTTTTCTTCTCCATACTTGGTATGGCTGCTAATAGGGACACCAAGTTGCCCTGGTTCTATGGTCCAGTTGTGTCCTCTGGTAATCAAAAAGAAAATCCAGAACTGAATTCACAAAAATCTCTGCATTCTTATCACAGCCTCATAAAGTTCTTGCTCTTTTTTTTTTTTTTTTAGAGCTGTACTTAGCTTTTTGCAATTGTTTACCATACTAATCAGCTTAAATATTCCAAATGCATGGGATTATTTCAGCATGGAGCTGCTTGCCACACTCTAGGTCTCAACTTAGAAATCTCTTCTAGGAAATCTTTGATCTATCCAAGTCTGGGCTATGTGCCCTGTTTTGTGCCTCTATATCATTCCATTCTCCTCATATCTTAGTATTTTTCATACTCTATTTTTTCACTGTGCTTACTTGTCTTAATCTTCTATTAGACTGAATGATCTACAGTGGCAGAGAGTTGATCCCATTCACTTGAAAATTCTTCATGTCTACCCTAATATCATAAGGATGTAACAACAATTAACAGCAATTTTGAATTAACATATGATACATGCTGAATAAATGAACTGGTTAATAAATGAAAAGGTGCATAGTCCTACATTCATCATTTTATGTCACATAATGTGCATTTCTCTAATCCTAAAAATATATTAGTTTGCACACATATACTCATAAATAAAGCTTTAATTGCTATATTTATTTTTTTATTTTTTTGTTTTTTTTTTAAATTTTATTTTATTTTTAAACTTTACATAATTGTATTAGTTTTGCCAAATATCAAAATGAATCCACCACAGCTATACATGTGTTCCCCATCCTGAACCCTCATCCCTCCTCCCTCCCCATACCATCCCTCTGGGTCGTCCCAGTGCACTAGCCCCAAGCATCCAGTATCGTGCATCAAACCTGGACTGGCAACTCGTTTCTTACATGATATTTTACATGTTTCAATGTCATTCTCCCAAATCTTCCCACCCTCTCCCTCTCCCTCAGAGTCCATAAGACTGTTCTATACATCAGTGTCTCTTTTGCTGTCTCGTACACCGGGTTATTGTTACCATCTTTCTAAATTCCATATATATGCGTTAGTATACTGTATTTATGTTTTTCCTTCTGGCTTACTTCACTCTGTATAATAGGCTCCAGTTTCATCCACCTCATTAGAACTGATTCAAATGTATTCTTTTTAATGGCTGAGTAATACTCCATTGTGTATATGTACCACACCTTTCGTATCCATTCATCTCTCTAATTGCTATATTTAAATAGTCATCAAATTCTGAAAATATCTTTTTTATAAATTAAAAATGACTTCTTAATTAGTTCTCAGTTTTTGATTCATCAACATTAACAAGATGCTTTTGGCTTAGAAGTCTTGTGGGACTTTGATCTTTCAAAAAACTAAAGAATTTAATTTTCAGCATCTCTCTGCAACATAATGGAAGAATTTTTTTCAGCTAACTTACCTCATATGAAAGGCTGAAATTCATTTGAAAAGTAGAACAGCCATTGACATAGACACTGAATGACCAAATATAAGAGTTCGAGTGACTCTTTTTCTGTCTTTATTCAATATAAGCATGCCTTCTTTATCATGATTTGCTTTGTACTGACTGCAAAAACCCAAACCTTAGCCTTTCTCTGTATCATCAATTAAAAGCTTTAAGAAATTAAGACAATACAACAAAGTAAGCTGATGCCAGCTGATGTGAAGAACTGAGTCATTTAAAATAAGACCCTGATGCTGGGAAAGATCAAAGGTGAGAGGAGAAGGGGATCACAGAGGATGATATGGTTGGATGGCATCACTGACTCAATAGACATGAGTTTGAGTTCAGTTCAGTCACTCAGTCATGTCCGACTCTTTGCGACCCCAAGAATTGCAGCATGCCAGGCCTCCCTGTCCATCACCAACTCCCAGAGTTCACTCAAGCTCATGTCCATCGAGTCAGTGACGCCATCCAAACATCTCATCCTCTGTCGTCCCCTTCTCCTCCTGACCCCAATCCCTCCCTGCATCAGAGTCTTTTCCAGTGAGTCAACTCTTTGAATGAGGTGGCCAAAGTACTGGAATTTCAGCTTCAGAATCATTCCAAAGGAAACTATTAGCAAGGTGAAAAGACAGCCTTCAGAATGGGAGAAAATAATAGCAAATGAAGCAACTGACAAACAACTAATCTCAAAAATATACAAGCAACTCCTACAGCTCAACTCCAGAAAAATAAATGACCCAATCAAAAAATGGGCCAAAGAACTAAATAGACATTTCTCCAAAGAAGACATACAGATGGCTAACAAACACATGAAAAGATGCTCAACATCATTCATTATCAGAGAAATGCAAATCAAAACCACTATGAGGTACCATTTCACACCAGTCAGAATGGCTGCGATCCAAAAGTCTACAAATAATAAATGCTGGAGAGGGTGTGGAGAAAAGGGAACCCTCTTACACTGTTGGTGGGAATGCAAACTAGTACAGCCACTATGGAGAACAGTGTGGAGATTCCTTAAAAAACTGGAAATAGAACTGCCTTATGATCCAGCAATCCCACTGCTGGGCATACACACTGAGGAAACCAGAAGGGAAAGAGACACATGTACCCCAATGTTCATCACAGCACTGTTTATAACAGCCAGGACATGGAAGCAACCTAGATGTCCATCAGCAGATGAATGGATAAGAAAGCTTTGGTACATATACACAATGGAGTATTACTCAGCCATTAAAAAGAATACATTTGAATCAGTTCTAATGAGGTGGATGAAACTGGAGCCTATTATACAGAGTGAAGTAAGCCAGAAGGAAAAACATAAATACAGTATACTAACGCATATATATGGAATTTAGAAAGATGGTAACAATAACCCGGTGTACGAGACAGCAAAAGAGACACTGATGTATAGAACAGTCTTATGGACTCTGTGGGAGAGGGAGAGGGTGGGAAGATTTGGGAGAATGACATTGAAACATGTAAAATATCAGGTAAGAAACGAGTTGCCAGTCCAGGTTTGATGCACGATACTGGATGCTTGGGGCTAGTGCACTGGGACGACCCAGAGGGATGGTATGGGGAGGGAGGAGGGATGAGGGTTCAGGATGGGGAACACATGTATAGCTGTGGTGGATTCATTTTGATATTTGGCAAAACTAATACAATTATGTAAAGTTTAAAAATAAAATAAAATTAAAAAAAAAAAAAGAATACATACCAAAAACACCCAGGACCGATCTCCTTTAAAATGGACTGGTTGGATCTCCTTGCAGTCCAAGGGACTCTCAAGCGTCTTCTCCAACACCACAGTTCAAAAGCATCAATTCTTCGAAGCTCAGCTTTCTTCACAGTCCAACTCTCATATCCATACATGTCCACTGGAAAAACCATAGCCTTGACTAGACAGACCTTTGTTGGCAAAGTAATGTCTCTGCTTTTCAATATGTTGTCTAGGTTGGTCATAACTTTTCTTCCAAGGAGTAAGTGTCTTTTAATTTCAAAGCTGCAGTCACCATCTGCAGTGATTTTGGAGCCCAGAAAAATAAAGTCTGACACTGTTTCCACTGTTTCCTCATCTATTTCCCATGAAGTGATGGGACTAGATGCCATGATCTTAGTTTTCTGAATGTTGAATTTTAAGCCAACCTTTTCACTCTCCTCTTTCACTTTCATCAAGAGGCTCTTTAGTTCCTCTTCTCTTTCTGCCATAAGGGTGGTGTCATCTGCATATCTGAGGTTATTGATATTTCTTCTGGAAATCTTGATTCCAGCTTGTGCTTCTTCCAGCCCAGCATTTCTCATGATTGTATTTGGTGTGTCTTGAATATATTTTATATGAGAGTAGAGAGTAAAGGAGTCTTCAAGGTATATACATACATATATAATATATATACATATATACATATACACACATATATACATATATAATATATATGTATAGATATATATAATATATATATACACATTATTTATATATATGTATATATGTAATATATATTATATATATGTATGGGGAGGCCTTACAAATAGCTATGAAAAGAAGAGAAGCGAAAAGCAAAGGAGAAAAGGAAAGATATAAACATCTGAATGCAGAGTTCCAAAGAATAGCAAGAAGAGATAAGAAAGCCTTCTTCAGTGATCAATGCAAAGAAATAGAGGAAAACAACAGAATGGGAAAGACTAGGGATTTCTTCAAGAAAATCAGAGATACCAAAGGATCATTTCATGCAAAGATGGCCTCAATAAAGGACAGAAATGCTATGGACCTAAGAGAAGCAGAAAATATTAAGAAGAGATGGCAAGAATACACAGAACAACTGTACAAAAAAGATCTTCACAACCCAGATAATCATGATGGTGTGATCACTCACCTAGAGCCAGACATCCTGGAATGTGAAGTCAAGTGGGCCTTAGAAAGCATCACTACGAACAAAGCTAATGGAGGTGATGGAATTCCAGTTGAGCCATTCCAAATCCTGAAAGATGATGCTGTGAAAGTGCTGCACTCAATATGCCAGCACATTTGGAAAGCTCAGCAGTGACCACAGGACTGGAAAAGGTCAGGTTTCATTCCAATCCCAAAGAAAGGCAATGCCAAAGAATGCTCAAACTACTGCACAATTGCACTCATCTCACATGCTAGGAAAGTAATGCTCAAAATTCTCCAAGCCAGGCTTCAGCAATATGTGAACCGTGAACTTCCAGATGTTCAAGCTGGTTTTAGAAAAGGCAGAGGAACCAGAGATCAAATTGCCAACATCCGCTGGATCATGGAAAAAGCAAGAGAGTTCCAGAAAAGCATCGATTTCTGCTTTATTGACTATGCCAAAGCCTTTGACTGTGTGGATCACAATAAACTGTGGAAAATTCTGAAAGAGATGGGAATACCAGACCACCTGATCTGCCTCTTGAGAAATTTGTATGCAGGTCAGGAAGCAACAGTTAGAACTGGACATGGAACAACAGATTGGTTCCAAATAGGAAAAGGAGTTCGTCAAGGCTGTATATTGTCACCCTGTTTATTTAAATTATATGCAGAGTACATCATGAGAAACACTGGACTGGAAGAAACACAAGCTGGAATCAAGATTGCCGGGAGAAATATCAATAACCTCAGATATGCAGATGACACCACCCTTATGGCAGAAAGTGAAGAGGAACTCAAAAGCCTCTTGATGAAAGTGAAAATGGAGAGTGAAAAAGTTGGCTTAAAGCTCAACATTCAGAAAACGAAGATCATGGATTCCAGTCCCACCACTTCATGAGAAATAGATGGGGAAACAGTGGAAACAGTGTCAGACTATTTTTCTGGGCTCCAAAGTCACTACAGATGGTGAGTGCAGCCATGAAATTAAAAGACGCTTACTCCTTGGAAGGAAAGTTATGACCAACCTAGATAGCATATTCAAAAGCAGAGACATTACTTTGCCAACAGAGGTTCGTCTAGTCAAGGCTATGGTTTTTCCTGTGGTCAAGCATGGGTGTGAGAGTTGGACTGTGAAGAAGGCTGAGCGCCGAAGAATTGATGCTTTTGAACTGTGGTGTTGGAGAAGACTCTTGAGAGTCCCTTGGACTGCAAGGAGATCCAACCAGTCCATTCTGAAGGAGATCAGCCCTGGGTGTTCTTTGGAAGGAATGATGCTAAAGCTGAAACTCCAGTACTTTGGCCACCTCATGGGAAGAGCTGACTCATTGGAAAAGACTCTGATGCTGGGAGGGATTGGGGGCAGGAGGAGAAGGGGACGACAGAGGATGAGATGGCTGGATGGCATCACTGACTCGATGGACATGAGTCTGAGTGAACTTCGGGAGTTAGTGATGGACAGGGAGATGGCGTGCTGTGATTCATGGGGTCGCAAAGAGTCGGACACGACTGAGCAACTGATCTGATCTGATATACAACATATAATATATATATGTATGTATGTATATATCTTGAAGACTCCTTTACTCTCTAATCTCATATAAAATATGTTCGAGACACACCAAAGACAATAGCTGAGCATATAGAAACATAAACAAAGAAGCTTATACTTGGCTGTAAAGATCAGAAAATGTGCTGATGTAACAAATATGTTCTTCTGCCTATAGAAACCTATAGAGAAGTTATGCTACAAATTCGTAGGCAACAATTTTTCATTTATGGGCTTTGGCACCCCACTCCAGTACTCTTGCCTGGAGAGTCCCATGGGAGAGGAGCCTGATAGGCTGGGGTCCATGGGGTTGCTAAGAGTTGGACACAACTGAGCGACTTCACTTTCACTTTTCACTTTCATGCATTGGAGAAGGAAATGGCAACCCACTCCAGTGTTCTTACCTGTAGAATCCCAGGGATGGGTGAGCCTGGTTGGCTGCCATCTGAGGAGTCACACAGAGTCGGACACTACTGAAGTGATGCAGCAGCATACATGTCCCAGTGCTTAATAGGCATGTTAGGGAAAAAAAAATTCAAGAAAAAAATTGTATGTTTTTAATTTTGCCCAGCAATTGCACCACACAGGCTACAAATTCAGCCTTAGAGATATAATAATTAAAATATAGATTACTTTGAACCAAAAAAAAGATAATTTATGAAAAGGTGTTATCATTGACTTGAATAAGATTATGGAAGGTAGAAGGTAGCTTCCCTTTAATAACAGAAAGAAGGGACCCTGGGAAATGAGGTTCTCACTTATTTACAAAATTCAATGCTTCTTCATTTATAAAAGCACTCATTGGTTTATTCACCAACACATATTTATTTCACAACTGTAATGTTCCAGACATGGAATGATATCTTTCCACAAACCAGTCATGGTCTGGTAGAGGGAACAGCCATTAACAAATACTAATTATATCATAGAATTCATAGTATTTGATAGAACTGTGTACCAAGCACACACATTAGAAATAAATTATAATGACTATCTTAACTTTCAAGCTAGGGAAGAGGGAACATTTTTGTATGGAACATGAGGGTTACATAAATCTGTCAGGAACAGGTGAAGGGAAGAATCTCTTAAGGAAGAAGATGTGTAAAAGGAGGAAGGCACTCACTGCATGATATACTTAGGTAAAAAGAGGAGACATGCAGAAATATATACTTGAAATAATCGCTAGAGGATGAATCTGAAAAATAACTCATTATAATCTATGGATCTTGAACTTACTCTACAGATAATAAAATATGTTTTGTGCAGTGTATGATAGGATAAAGTGTATATGGTAAAATATTTTTCTGGCAAAAAGGAAGAAAATGATATGAAGGAAGAAGACACTGGGGGAAAAAAGGATGGGTAATTACTTTGGGGGAAAAAAAGGATGATTACTTTGATATCATAATGGGAAGTGAGAAGCATTTGGGTGAAGGTATATCAGAGGGGAATCAACAGGGGATACAGACACAGAGGACACTTGGGAAGTAAGAAGTCTTTGTTGATTGTGTGAGGTTACGGTAGTTGGAAAGGAGCCGGAGATGATTAATGCATTTGGTTGAGTGATAATGATTTTATACTAGATAGGAGACCTTCAAGAAAAGTATAGTTGAATAGAAAATAAATTTAATTTTAGATATGCTGAATCTGCCATATCTGTGGAACTTCTAGATGGATTTGCTCAGTAAGCTATGAAAATGTTGATCTGGAACTTGGGAAGACAGAGCCAAATGTACAGAAACTGAAGCAATAGCTGTAAATATGAGGGCTTATTTTCTGTGAATGACATTTTCTAGTGAGAGAGTGTGAAATGAAGAAGGAAGACCTAAAGTTCAAGGTACATGTCTGGGGTTCACTCACTAACAAAGTAAGTAAATATTAAACAAAGAGTGGCTGTAGAGTCTCAGAGGATAATCAGAATGAATAAGGTTTGTTTGTTTCTAAAACTGAGTACAGAGACCTCTGTAGGGCCAGTTAACAAAAAAAAAAAAAATGAAGTGTGATTAAATAAGGAAAACAAAATAAAAATGGGCTACAGCTCCTAATTAGAGGTAAGGAGAGGCTTCTCTTGACTTTACTGAGACAATTTTCCAGTTCAGGTGATGGAGACATAAGCTAGAATGCAGCGAGTTAGATTGTTGGTCACTATTCTAAGGAGACTGACAGTATAGATAAAGGGAGGAGGCAGGATGAGTGGGGGTCACAGAAAGTCTCTGGATATCGCTGTGAATAAAGGGAATACGTTGTTGTTCTTTTAGTTGCTAAGCTGTGTCCAGCTCTTTTGTGACCCCATGGACTGTAACCTGCCAGGCTCCTCTGTCCATGGGATTTCCCAAGCAAGAATACTGAAGTGGGTTGCCATTTCCTTCTCCAGGCACTCTTCCCACTCCAGGGGTTGAACTTGCATCTCCTGCATTGGCAAACAGATGCTTTACCACTGAGCCACCTGGGAAGCCTCAAAGGAAATATACCTGTAACAGATACTTAAATGTCAACCTTGGACAAGAATATCACTTTCAACATTGTTATTCTTGTCGTTGTTCAGTCGCTCAGTCATGTCCAACTCTTTGCGATCCCATGAGCTGCAGCATCCCAGGCTTCCCTGTCCTTCACTGTCTACCAGAGCTTTCTCAAACTCATGTCCACTGAGTCAGTGATGCCATCCAACCATCTCATCCGTTGTCTCCCCCTTCTCCTTCTGCCCTCACTCTTTCCCGGAATCAGGGTCTTTCCCAATAAGTCAGGTGGCCAAAGTATTGGAGCTTCAGCTTCAGCATCAGGCCTTCCAGTGAATATTCAGGGTTGATTTCCTTTAGGATGGAATGGTTTGATCTCCTTGTTTTCCAAGGGACTCTCAAGAGTTTTCTCTAGCACCACAATTCCAAAGCATCAATTATTTGGCACTCAACCTTCTTTATGATCCAACTCTCACATCTGTACATGACTACTGGAGAAACCAGAGCTTTGACCATACAGATATTTGTTGCCAAAGTGATGTCCCTGCTTTTAATATGCTGTCTAGGTTTGTCATAGCTTTTTGTCCAAGGAGCAAGTTTTTTTTTTTTTTTTTTTTAATTTATTTCATGGTTGCAGTCACCATCTACAGTGATTTTGGAGTCCAAGAGAATAAAATCTGTCACTGTTTCCATTTTTCCCCATTTATTTGCCATGAGGTGATGGGACCAGATGCCATGGTCTTAGTTTTTTGAACTATAAGCTTTAAGCCAGATTTTTCACTCTCCTATTTCACCTTCATCAAGAGTATCTTTAGTTCCTCTTTGCTTTCTGCCATTCGAGTAGTCTTATCTACATATCTGAGGTTGTTGGCATTTCTCCTGGAAGTCTTGATTTCATCTTGTGAGTCATCCAACCCTGTATTTTGCATGATGTCCTCTGTATAGAAGTTAAATCAGCCTTGACACACTCCTTTCCCAATTTGGATCCAATCCATTGTTCCATGTATGGTTCTAACTATTGCTTCTAGACCTGCATACAGGTTTCTCAGGAGACAAGTAAAGTGATCTGGTTCAGAAATTTTCGGAAATTTTCCACAGTTTGTTGTGATCCACATAGTCAAGGCTTTAGAGTCAATGAAGCAGAAGTAGATGTTTTTTTCTGGAATTCTCTCGCTTTTTCTATGATCCAGCGCATGTTGGCAATTTGCTCTCTGGTTCCTTTGCCTTTTCTAAGTCCATCTTGTACTTCTGGAAGTTCTTTCTTCACATACCATTGAAGCCTAGCTTGGAGGATTTTGAGCATTCCCTTGCTAACATGTGAAATGAGCTCAATTATATGGTAGTATGAACATTCTTTGGCTTACCTTTCTTTGGGATTGGAGTGAAAACTGACATTTTCACCATTGTTGTATGCTTCTAATTTCACCAGTTGTGTCAATTTCTCCTTCACATTCTCCACCCAATAATTTGAAATAAAAATATCAAGTGAATAAGTACCATGAGTAGGCTGGTGTTTAACATTTTAGCATTAGACTCTCAAATGTGCACCATCTATAACAATATTTAATTATATATCTGAGACATTGGTACTGGGAAGTAGACTGTCAACAGTACTTACCCATGATCATTAACATTATTGTCACAGTGATAATATGAAATAAAGGGGATATGGTTTTATTCTGAAATGGCCTTATTTTTCTTTTCATTTTCTTTCACTAACTGGATACATCATTTAACTACTGATGGTACTACAAAAATATTGTCTGTGAGCTATGCCATAATTGCCTCCCAATTCCGTTGAGAATCAATTATGTTTTTCTCTGAAATTAAAATTGAAACTGAAATGTAAGAGAAATGGCTCATGTATAAGATCAAAGCCATGTGGTATGTTTTTCTATTCTGAATACATCTGTCCCTTTTAAAATAAAATAGTTTCTTTCTACTCGAACTTGTACTTGCATCTTTTAAATATTCCAAATCCATTCTCTGTATCTGCAATGGAAGGTAAATTCTTTGCTACACAGTTGACAAAGTTCTTTTTATCATTAACAGTTATGTAATTATTGATATGTTTGAATTTACACATTTTGTCATTTGCTTTCTACTTGAGCTATCTCATCTTTATTCCTCTTTGTATGGCTTCTTTTGTATCAACTGAATGTTAAATTTTAAGATTTGATTTTTACTTCCATCATTTAGTTTATTAGCTACATCTTAACTTTTTGGAGACTTCCCTGGTGGCTCAGATGGTAAAGCATCTGCTTGCAATGCAGGAGACTTGGGTTCCACCCCTGGGTTGGGAAGATCCCTGGGAGAAGAAAATGGCCACGCATTCCAGTACTCTCGCCTGGAAAATCCCATGGACAGAGGAGCCTGGTAGGCTACAGTCCGTGGGGCCCCAAAGAGTCAGACACGACTGAGCAACTTCACTTTCTTTCTTTCAACTTTTTAAATTTTAATGTTTGCTTTAATGTTTACAGTGTATATATTTAACTATTGCTGCTGCTGCTGCTACTAAGTTGCTTCAGTCATGTCCGACTCCATGCGACCCCATAGACAGCAGCCCACCAGGCTCCCCCATCCCTGGGATTCTCCAGGCAAGAACACTGGAGTGGGTTGCCATTTCCTTCTCCAATGCATGAAAGTGAAAAGTGAAAGTGAAGTCGCTCAGTCGTGTCCAACTCTTCGAGACCCAATGGACTGCAGCCTACCAGGCTCCTCCATCCATGGGATTTTCCCAGCAAGAGTACTGGAGTGGGTTGCCGTTGCCTTCTCCTCTAAAATATTATACCATTTTACACATGGTTTAAGAACCTCACATCACCATATATCAACTTTAATCCCCTTGATCTTTACCAACTTTCATATATCTAATACCTAATTATGGTAGAAAACATTTTTATACATACTTACTATTTTTGCTCTAAGCAATCGATTATCTTTTAGAGGTATTACATAACGGGAATATTTTTTAGATTAACATATTTTTTATAATTTCTGGGATATCTATTTCTTAATAGTTCCAAATTTCCATCAGGTGTCACTTGTTTTGTCTTGAAAACATCCTTGAATCTTTGTTGCAGTGGTGAAGTGCTATTTATAAATTCTTTGAGCTTTTGTTTTAATGTAAAAAAAATCGCTACTTTTTTATTTTTGAAACGTGATTTTACTGGCTCAAGAGTTGTGTGCTTTTTTTTTTCTTTAGTGTTTTAAAGAAATACTTTTTCAGCTTGCATCGTCTCTGACAACAAATTTTCTATCATTTTGTTGTTCTTTTGTTAGTGAAGTATCTTGTCTCTTGCTACCCTTAAATTTTTATCAGTGAACTCACTGTGATCAATTGTGATATACATCTTCTTTACTTTCTTCAGGTTTTTCTATGTGGATTCCATTTCCTTCTATGTCTTCAAATTTTCTTTGTGTATGGTTTCTTCTTTCCTTTTTTTTTTTTTTGATATTTCAGTTGTACATATATATTAGGCCACATAAACTTATTCCATAGGTTTTTAATACTTTGTTCAATTTTCTTCATTTTCTTTGTGTTTCATATTTGATAATTTGTATTTCTGTATCTTCAAATTCATAAATATTTTATTCTATAATCTCTAATTTGACCTTAATTTCATCTATCATTTTTTAATTTCAGACATCATAATTTTTATTTCCAGAGGTTTGATTTGGCTCTGTGATGAAAATATATTTACTATCTCTACTCAGTGTTCAATCTTTCCTTTAACTTCTATATGCTTACCATATAGAATACATTCACAATAATGATTCTAATATCCTGTCCACTAAATTTATCATCTGTGTAGTTTGTAGTTCCTTTTCATTTGTTGACGTTTCTCTTCCTGTTAAGTTGCATTTTTCTGCTTATTTTCATGGCTGATAATATTTGATTGGTTGCCAGATATTATGAATTTTATCTTGCTGGATTAGAGTATGTTTGTATTCTTAAGTTTTGTGCTTAGATACTGCTAAGTTACTTGGGAAAAGTTTTCATCCCTTTTGACCTTGTCAGACCAAGAACAGCATTTTGACAAGGGCTAATTTTCCCTATTACTGAGGCAAAGCCATTCTTCAAAGGCTATCTAACACTTCATGAACTATGAGGTTTTCACTCTTCCTGATGGTTAAAAAAAAAAAATACAGACTTAGGTTATCAGGCTTACATCTAATTCTTTCAGTGGTTATTTTTCTAGCCCTCGTTGATTTTCCCACACAAATAAATTTATCAGTACCCAGCTGATAGACTTGACACCTTTTCTAGACCTCTGAAATTCCCTCAGTATGTTTCTTTCATTTTCAGTACTCTATCCTGCAAATTCTTAACTATCTTGGCTTCTTCAAACTCCAAGTTCTGTGACTTCTATTTAGGGAGATGGTCTGATGTGAACTGAATTCCTGTTGCTGCATTATGGTCTGAAAATTATCACCAGGCAATAAACTGGAGCATAAGGGGCAAGAGGGCCTCACCTAACTTTTTTACTCCATCTCAGAGATCACTGATTTTCATTTCAAGAGGTCCAATGTCTTAAAACCACTTTTTAAAATGTATTTTTGATCTTTCCTTTGTTTCAGATGAGAGGTTAAAGCTACTTCTTTTAATTCCATCTTGGCTAGAAGCATAAGTCTTATCTACTTTTCCTATGTTTAATAAAATAAATGGAGCAAATTTCTTAATATTCTGCCTTCAGCACTGAGGGAAGTAGTATTCAATATTAGTCAAAGTTTTCATGCAATGCTAAGCATTTCCTCATACGTTGAATTAAGTGGATGAATAAAGTGATTACTTGGGAATTCATAGTTATTAATTAATCTTTGAATATTAAATGAAAAAACTGATTTAAATCTACTCATGATAAAATCTAATTTTGAACCAGTTGAAATAATGTGTACTTTTAAATTAATAAGGATTGGGATAAAAGAATTCAGAAAATAATAATTTCACAAAAATAAAATAACAAAGAGGAAACAAAACCTAGAAAATACAGTAAACAGCAAATCAAAATAAAATGAAATTCCATTTCTTAAGTTTTCATAATTCCTATATTGAGCTAATTTCCTCCAAAAGCAACTTCCTAAGTTGAATTTTTAGATGATAATTATTTAACAAGCAAAAGTCAAAAATTAAGGGATTGATTCCAAAAGATGAAATCAACAAATAACGCACCAGTCATAGCAAACACACTCTTCCAACAACACAAGAGAAGATTCTACACATGGACATCACCAGATGGTCAACGTCAAAATCAGATTGATTATATCCTTTGCAGGCAAAGATGGAGAAACTCTACAGTCAGCAAAAACAAGACTGGGAGCTGACTGTGGCCCAGATCATGAACTCCTTATTGCCAAATTCAGAGTGAATTGAAGAAAGTGGGGAAAACCACTAGACCCTTCAGATAAGATCAGATTAGATCAGTTGCTCAGTTGTGTCCGACTCTTTGCAACCCCATGAATAGCAGCACACCAGGCTTCCCTGTCCATCACCATCTCCCAGAGTTCACTCAAACTCACGTCCATCCAGTCAGTGATGCCATCCAGCCATCTCATCCTCTGTTGTCCCTTTTCCTTCTGCCCCCAATCCCTCCCAGCATCAGAGTCTTTTCCAATGAGTCAACTCTTCACATGAGGTGGCCAAAGTATTGGAGTTTCAGCTTTAGCATCATTCCTTCCAAGGAAATCCCAGGGCTGATCTTCTTCAGAATGGACTGGTTGGATCTCTTTGCAGTCCAAGGCACTCTCAAGAGTCTTCTCCAACACCACAGTTCAAAAGCATTAATTCTTCGGTGCTGAGCTTTCTTCACAGTCCAACTCTTGCATCCATACATGTCCGCTGGAAAAACCATAGCCTGGACTAGACGGATCTTTGTTGGCAAAGTAATGTCTCTGCTTTTGAATATGCTATCTAGGTTGGTCATAACTTTCCTTCCAAGGAGTAAGCGTCTTTTAATTTTATGGCTGCAATCACCATCTGCAGTGATTTTGGAGCTCCCCAAAATAAAGTCTGACACTCTTGCCACTGTTTCCCCATCTATTTCCCATGAAGTGATGGGACCAGACCATTCAGATATGACCTAAATCAAATCCCTTATGACTGTACAGTGGAAGTGAGAAATAGATTTAAGGGACTAGATCTGATAGACAGAGTGCCTGATGAACTATGGACATTGTACAAGAAACAGGGATCAAGACCATCCCCAAGAAAAAGGAATACAAAAAAGCAAAATAGCTGTCTGAGGAGGCCTTACAAATAGCTGTGAAAAGAAGAGAGTGAAAAGCAAAGGAGAAAAGGAAAGATATATGCATTTGAATGCAGAGTTCAAAAGAATTCCAAGGAGAGATAAGAAAGCCTTCCTCAGCGATCAAGGCAAACAAATAGAGGAAAACAATAGAATGGGAAAGATCAGAGATCTCTTCAAGAAAATTAGAGATACCAAGGGAGCATTTCATGCAAAGATGGGCTCAATAAAGGACAGAAATTGTAGGGACCTAACAGAAGCAGAAAATATTAAGCCAGGGTGCCAAGAATACACGGAAGAACTATACAAAAAAGATCTTCACAACCCAGATAATCACCATGGAGTGATCACTCACCTAGAGCCAGGCATCCTGGAATGTGAAGTCAAGTGGGCCTTAGAAAGCATCACTATGAACAAAGCTAATGTAGGTGATCGAATTCCATTTGAGCTATTTCAAATCCTGAAAGATGATGCTGTGAAAGTGTTACACTCAATATGCCTACAAATTTGGAAAACTCAGCAGTGGCCACAGGACTGGAAAAGGTCAGTTTTCATTCCAATCCCAAAGAAAGGCAATGCCAAAGAATGTTCAAACTACCACACAATTGCACTCATCTCACATGCTAGTAAAGTAATGCTTAAAATTCTCCAAGCCAGGCTTCAGCAGTACGTAAACTGTGAACTTCCTGATGTTCAAGCTGGTTTTAGAAAAGGCAGAGGAACCAGAGACCAAATTGCCAACATCCGCTGGATCATCAAAAAAGCAAGAGAGTTCCAGAAAAACATCTATTTCTGCTTTATTGACTATGCCAAAGCCTTTGTCTGTGTGGATCACAATAAACTGTGGAAAATTCTGAAAGATATGGAAATACCAGATCACCTGACCTGCCTCTTGAGAAACCTATATGCAGGTCAGGAAGCAACAGTTAGAACTGGACATGGAACAACAGACTGGTTCCAAATAGGAAAAGGAGTATATCAAGGCTGTATATTGTCATCCTGCTTATTTAACTTATATGCAGAGTACATCATGAGAAACGCTGGGCTGGAGGAAGCACAAGCTGGAATCAAGATTGCTGGGAGAAATATCAACAACCTCAGATATGCAGATGACACCACCCTTATGGCAGAAAGTGAAGAAGAACTAAAGCGCCTCTTGATGAAAGTGAAAGAGGAGAGTGAAAAAGTTGGCTTAAAACTCAACATTCAGAAAACAAAGATCATGGCATCCCGTCCCACCACTTCATGGGAAATAGATGGGAAAACAGTGGAAACAGTGTGAGACTTTATTTTTTGGGGCTCCAAAATCACTGCAGATGGTGAGTGCAGCCATGAAACTGAAAGACGCTTACTCCTTGGAAAGAAAGTTATGACCAACCTAGATAGCATATTCAAAAGCAGAGACATTAGTTTGCCAACAGAGGTCCATCTAGTCCAGGCTATCATTTTTCCAGTAGTCATGTATGGATGTGAGAGTTGGACTATAAAGAAAGCTGAGTGCCAAAGAGTTGATGCTTTTGAACAGTGATGTTGGTGAAGACTCCTGAGAGTCCCTAGACTGCAAGGAGATAGAACCAGTCCATTCTAAAGGAGGTCAGTCCTGAGTGTTCTTTGGAAGGACTGATACTGAAGCTGAAATTCCAATACTTTGGCTACCTGATGTGAAGAGCTGACTCTTTGGAAAAGTCCCTGATGCTGGGAAAGATTGAGGGCAGGAGGAAAAGGGGACAACAGAAAAAGAGATGTTTGGATGGCATCACCAACTTGATGGACATGGGTTAGGGTAAACTCCAGGAGTTGGTGATGGACAGGGAGGCCTGGTGTGCCACAGTTCTTTGGTTTGCAAAGAGTCGGACACGACTGAGTGACTGAACTGAACTGAATAGAAAATAGAATTTAATATTAAAGAACAATACTAAACACAATCAATAAATAAATTATAATGGTCATAAACATTTATATCACAATCAAAAATTTTATCATACTCAAAGGAAAAAACCAGAGGATTTTATAAATAGTAATCAGAATGAAGGATGTTAATAAATCCCAGAGTTTGACAGAAGAATTAGAAAAGATTTAAAAGATACAAATATTTTGAACAAAATAATTAGCTCTAATATATTCATCTATCTGTTCACTCACGTATTTATCAACCTTTACGTACGTATCAATTGATGTAGACTGCAGGGGTCCAGCCCAGGTGGATCCAGGGAATTCAAAGGGGAGATGACTTCGGTGATCAGGATACGATAGAATTAAAGATATAAAGAGTGGTTAAATAAGGATAGCTCAGTGAGAAAATTCAGTGGAGAAAAGAGGCTGAATAACTTGGTTTACGTGGAAAGCGAATAAAGTTCCAAGACAAGGAATTTGCATCACCTATGTAGGCCACCGGTGTCCTCCCATTCTCCTGAAGGAGAGGAGACACTAAGGCCTCCCCTGTCAGATCTTAGAAGCCCAGGCAAAATTAGTAGGCTTGACGAGCCTCCACTCTCCAGATGGGAATTCAGCCAGAAGGTGAGAGAAAGAACGACATTGGGAGACCAAGCTTCGGTGAACAAGGCCCGCACTTTATTTTCCAAAGTAGTTTTTATACCTTAAGTTGTGCATAGAGGATAATGGGGGATGGGGTAGAGTCAGCAGTAAGCCAGGCTTTCTTCCTGCAAACTTATCATATGCAAAAGTTTAGGTGATTTATATCATCTTCTGGCCCAGAGGCCTGTTAACATTTTATGACCCTTTCTTCAGAAAACTTATTTTTCTCTAAAGGTGATTATTCTAAAGTCAGGCGCCACCCTCCAAAAGCATTAGATAAAGTTGCATTCCTATAGGGCAAAGGTGTGGTGGGCTATAACAAGAAAAGAATTAACTCAAGGGTCCAAGGTTACAAACATTAAAGCTACTACTTAAATTTCTATACACCAATTATATTAATCAATACACTCCCAGGGACACAGTAGGTAAGGGATATGGAAACTTAGCAGCAAACATTGGCCCAACAAGTGAAATACCCTTACCAATACAATTTCTAATCAATCTTTTAACTGCTCAAAGGAATCTATATTTAGACAGTTTAGAACATCTCATGCCTCTCACGGTTGGGAGGCTGTGAACAATCACATGTGGCTGGAAGAACCTATTCAGGCAGGCTAGAAGACTTCCAAAGGATTCTGTAGGTTGAAACACTCGTCACGCCCAGGAACTTTATTAACTGGAGCTGTAAGTTAACTCTTTTTTTCAGAGAGAGGTAGTGGGGGACAGCCCCCGTAAAGTCAGAGGTGTAGGTGAGAGCACAAAGCAGTAAAGTAAGCAGACTCTGGTTTTGGGGGTAGATGCTCGAGAATTTCCAGGGGGACTCCTGAGGCTGGATCCTGCCTTTGCGTATGCCGAGCCTCCTTCCTCATGACATTTGTCACGGGTGGAGTTCCTCACACTGGCTCCCGCAGTAGACCATGATGATATGATCACTGACCTAGAGCTAGACATCCTGGAATGTAAAGTGAAGTGGGCCTTAGAAAGTACCACTGCAAACAAAGCTAGTGGAGGTGATGGAATTCCATTTGAGCTATTTCAAATCCTGAAAGATGATGCTGTGAAAGTGCTACACTCAAAATGCCTACAAATTTGGAAAACTCAGCAGTGGCCACAGGACTGGAAAAGGTCAGTTTTCATTCCAATCCCAAAGAAAGGCAATGCCAAAGAATGCTCAAACTACCGCAAATTGCAGTCATCTCACATGTTAGTAAAGTAATGCTCAAAATTCTCCAAACCAGGCTTCAGCAATATGTGAACTGTGAACTTCCAGATGTTCAAGCTGGTTTTAGAAAAGGCAGAGGAACCAGACATCAAATTGCCAACATCTGCTGGATCATTGAAAAAGCAAGAGAGTTCCAGAAAAACATATATTTCTGCTTTCTTGACTATGCCAAAGCCTTTGTCTGTGTGGATCACAATAAACTGTGGAAAATTCTGAAAGAGATGAGACTATCACCTGACCTGCCCCTTGAGAAACCTATATGTAGGTCAGGAAGCAACAGTTAGAACTGGACATGGAGCAACAGACTGGTTCCAAATAGGAAAAGGAGTACGTCAAGGTTGTATATTGTCATCCTGCTTATTTAACTTATATGCAGAGTACATCATGAGAAACGCTGGGCTGGAAGAAGCACAAGCTGGAATCAAGATTGCCAGGAGAAATATCAACCTCAGATATGCAGATGACACCACCCTTATGGCAGAAAGAGAAGAGGAACTCAAAAGTCTCTTGATGAAAGTGAAAGAGGAGAGTGAAAAAGTTGGCTTAAAGCTCAACATTCAGAAAACTAAGATCATGGCATCTGGTCCCACCACTTCATGGGAAATAGATGGGGAAACAGTGGAAACAGTGTCAGACTTTATTTTAGGGGGCTCCAAAATCACTGCAGATGGTGATTGCAACCATGAAATTAAAAGGCGCTTACGTCTTGGAAGGAAAGATATGATTAACCTAGATAGTATATTGAAAAGCAGAGATATTACTTTGCCAACAAAGGTCTGTCTAGTCAAGGCTATGGTTTTTCCAGTGGTCATGTATGGATGTGAGAGTTGGACTGTGAAGAAAGCTGAGTTCTGAAGAATTGATGCTTTTGAACTGTGGTGTTGGGGAAGACTCTTGAGAGTCCCTTGGACTGCAAGGAGATCCAGCCAGTCCATCCTAAAGGAGATCAGTCCTGGGATTTCTTTGGAAGGACTGATGCTAAAGCTGAAACTCCAATACGTTGGCCACCTCATGCAAAGAGTTGACTCATTGAAAAAGACCCTGCTGCTGGGAAGGATTGGGAGCAGGAGGAAAAGGGGACGACAGAGGATGAGATGGCTGGATGGCATCACTGACTCGATGGATATGAGTTTGAGTGAACTCCGGGAGTTGGTGATGGACAGGGAGGCCTGCCGTGCTGTGATTCCTGAGCTCGCAAAGAGTTGGACACAACTGAGCGACTGAACTGAACTTATGAAAGTATTGCCCATAACTCCCATATAGAACATGGAGTGGTCTGAGGAGCCTTTTTTCTCAATTATGTATTTTTTTTAATTTATTTGTTTAATTAAAGCAAAGTTGATTTACAATAATTTATTAGTTTCAGATGTACAACATAGTGACTCGGTATTTTTATAGATTATACTTTCTTTAAACATTACAAAATAATGGTTACGTTTCCTTGTATTCTACAATTTATCTTTTGGTTTATTTATTTTGTATACAGTAGTTTGTTCCTCTTAATCCCCTACCCCTATCCCACTCCTCCCCATTCTCTGTGGATCTGTTTCCATTTTGTTAGACACATTCATTTGTTTTATTTTTTATATCCTGCATATACATGATAATATAGAGTATATCTTTCTCTGTCTGACGTTTCACTAGACAAGATATTCTCTAGATCCATTCACATTGTTGCAAATAGAATTTCATTTGTTTCTTTGACTGAGTAGTACTGTGCTTTCTATCTGTGTGTGTGTGTGTGTGTGTGTGTGTGTATTTAACATCTTCTTTATCCATTCATCTGTATTTGGCAATGGGTTTCTTTCATATCTTGGCTATTGTAAATAGCGCTGCTACAAACATTGGGGTATGTATATGTTTTCAAATGAGTTTTTTTTTTTTTCCCCCTTCAGATGTATATATGGCAGTGGATTTGGTAGACCTTATGGCAGAACTATTTTTAGTGGCTGTACCAATTTACAAACCCACCAACAGTTCTGTACATCAGAGAAGTGTTTCTGAAATTGAATAGACAAAAGCTGAGAAAGAAAGTCTTAGACAGGGAGAGTTGCATTTGTTAAGTACGGCACAGAGTCTTAAGAAAGAACGCCTCATTCAAGGCTGAAAGTACAGAGCTAAATCAGTGTAATAGGCACATTGGATGCTCTCAGGAAAAGTGATTCTGAAGAGATAGGTAAGGAGACAGATCAGGAGAGATTTTTAGGTTTGCCAGATCCCTTAGATTTTTATCTTGACAGTGAGGAGGCAGCGTGTGTTTCATGTACCAAATAGGTTTGGTTTCTGCACTAGTTCCAAATTTAACTGATATTCCCTAGTTATGACAGCCTTATGCAATTACTCAAACTTTCTGGTTCTCAGTCCTTTTATGACTAGATCAGAGGTAAAAAATACTCAACTTTTAGGTTTGCTATGAGAGCTATGAGCTATGTAGTATGAGGTATATTGTACCTACTTAATATTAGCCAGTTATATTTTTGTGTATATAACATATGAACTAGCTATAATATTAACTGTTTTTTTTTTCAAAGCAGAAAGGTAGCAATTTTTTTCCTTTAAAAATTGTTTTTAAAACAATTTTGCATTTAAGTTGTATGAAATACCAGAAACAAGATCAATGGAGATCTTTTCTGATAATCAAAGTGAGGAATTTTATGGTTCTGAAGTACTGCAGTCTTGAGAGTGATGGGACATGGTAACTGAGTGTATGCTGAGGATGATAAAGTAAAAGGAGAACTGTAGGCTAATTCCAAGTTTTCTCTCTTGATTGATTGCCTGAAAGGGGGTTCCATTAGCAGAAGCAAGCTTGGGGGTAATAATAATAGCATCACTTACTTTGCCAGAAATCTAGTAATTACTTTAAAAGTATAACTATCATTCAGTCTTCACATTAGCATAGCTGGTTAAGTGCTATTTCAATTTTAAAATAAGAAAAATGAGCCTTAGAGAGATGAATTTACTTATCCAAGATAATCCCAGCTTGCAGATAGGAAGACTGGCATTCAAACCCAGACAGAAATGTTTCATTTACAATACTTTAATCACTCTGTTGTTTATTGAAAACGTTATAGCATATGTAGAGTGAATGGGGGCTTCCCAGGTGACACTACTGGTAAAGAACCCATCTGCCAGTGCAGGAGACATATGTAGACTCTATCTCTGGGTCAGGAAGATCCCCTGGAGGAGGAAATCGCAACCCACTTTTGTATTCTTGCCTGGATAATCCCATGGACAGAGGAACCTGGCAGGGATCAGTCCACAGGGATGCAAAGAGTTGGACACAACTAAATCACTTAGCACCCAGAGTGAATGAGTCAATGTTCTAGATCTTTGTATCAAAACATTTAAAATATTGGTCTCAGTTTCCTCATCTGTAAATTGTGATTATAAGAGTAGATGATTATAAATATCTTCCATTTATAAGATTCCAATAACTTTAATAACGATGAGGAGACAATTCAATGATGTACAAATAATTATCAGCAGAATAAAGTTGGAAAGATAAGGTTCTAAATTCAATGCTTATTTTCATATTAGAAATGGTCTGATGAGATTTTTAAAATTGTTCTTTGTTTTGTTCACAGTAAATATTACAGCGCAGGTGCGGATGAGCTTGTCATTCTTTTCTGCTCCTTCCTTCTTTGGACCTTTCTCATGTAACTTAACTGCCACCTCTTGAAACAATTTTCACAACAGAAAAAAATGACAGTAATCTCTCTTGAAGATTTTTTTTTTTTTTTGGCCACAATAACTCACAAAAAAATGTATAGTTACTTTTTTTAAAGAGCACAGTAAAATAAAATTAAATAAACAAATATCCTATGAAATAGCCCATGAATTTTGGAATAAAAACTTCCATAATTACTACAATGTTTACATCACGGTTTTTCTTTTCACTGGTATCTTTACTTTACTTTTTAACTGGTATTTTCTTTATTCTCTATGATTCATATTTGGGAAGGACAAAGAAAGTATGAGACAGAGAAAGGGACTGCTGAGAAGAGTGAAGCTAGCTGTTAGAGGAAGCCAAGGGACAGAAAAGAAGGCAAATGGAAACAGGAAGGGGAAGCTGACAAAATGGAATTGAAAAAAAAATGAATAAAAAAAGATAAAAATGAGTGGAGTGAAAGACAAATACTGAGTTACAAAAAATAGTATGCCCCCAATAAATTGCAATCTTAAAAATAAGAAAATGCGTACAGTGTTAAGGTGTTTTAAAAATAGGCGCTTACATGTCTATTTTATGTACCAGATTCTGACATTAGAAGGATTTTAATAACATCACTTGAATACTCCAGACTCTGCACCATCAGGGCAAGAATAATTTATGAGAGTGCTGTTGCTGCTCTGCCTTAGTATTCATTGAAATGTATACAAGATGATTTGTTATGCAAATAAGATGCAAATTAATGCATTGTGACTTAAAGGCAAGAGCCAGGGATGACTCAGTGCTATGCATCCACCTAGGACGGGCAGTTAGGAAACAGGAAACAGCATTAACTATATCGTGTGTTACAGAAGAGGCCAAGTTGATGGTGATTTGACGCTTCTGGATGCTGTTCAAGGTGGATCTCTTTTCCAAATGCAATTCTATTTGTTCTGTTGCATAAACCTACAGTTAATTTATCTTTTGCCATCGAGATCCAAATCACACATAATATAATTGCCTTTGTAAGTAGACTATCCATCATGACTAATGATGCAAAGATGAACCAGTGGCCAAAGGTCTGATGCACTTATTCTTTACAAAATGAAAAAACATTTTGCTTTTCCCACAATGTGTAAGTCTCTAAGAAAGAAAATGTTTTGAATTCTCAAAATAGTTCAGTTTTAATTAGTATACGCTGAACATCTCTAGCTTTCAAATTGTTTGGATTTCAGCCACGCATATTAATTAATTCAGAACGTATTTTCCTACAAGAGAAAGTTAAAACTGGAGATCAAGTGCCTAGGGCCAGCCTGCCTTAATTCTTTCAGTCCTCCCATATTATGGGCACCCTTTATGTACCAGGCAATATTCTGTGTGCTTAGAATGCTGCAGTGATCAACAAGGATGAGTCCTTGACCACAGAGAACAATAAACAAACAAACAAATAAATGCATAACATGGCCTTAAGTGCTACGAAAAAAGAAATATCAGACAAAGAGTATTCAAAATCAAAGGAAATGCAAGTTCGATAGATTTAAGACAGGTTCTGTGAGATACTAAGCAGATACTGAGAGAGTTTGGGACTCAAGATGCTTATTATTTATTAACACTCATGAAATAAAGGAGATAGCAGTAGAAATGGGCAGAGAAAGGAATCCAATTGTGACATAGGGCAGACAAAGCTTCAGCTAACCTGTTTGTGAAACTCTTGAGTGAACATTGCCCAGTAGAAGATCCTCACAGACTGAAAATTGCAGGGCCTTTTTATTCCTGCCTTACTCCGTCAATGAATGTGGACTGCCACAGGAAAGGAATGAGCTTCAGTTGGAGGCAGACCTGTAAAGGAGGCAGGCCTTGGAGGAACTGAAGGCTAGAAGCTGGGGGTCTACTGACTATACTCCCCACAGCTGAGCAGCATGTTCTTCTTTGAAATGGGATTTGGTGGTGCATCTTCATATTTACAATAGGAGAAGCAGGGAATATTTTTTTTTTAATGGAAATCTTAAAGAATAAAAAATTGAACTTTAAGTAGAAAAGGGTTTCCCCCAGTGGCTCAGCAGTAAAGAATTCACCTGCAATGCAGGAGACATGGGTTTAATCCCTAGGTCAGAAAGATCCCCTAGAGAAGAAAACGGCAATTCCATTTCAGTGTTCTTGCCTAGGAGATCCTAAGGACAGAGGAGCCTGGTGGGCTACAGTCTGTGGAGTTGCAGAGTTGGACACAATTTATCAGCTAAATAACAACAACAAAGTATAAAAACATGCTTTGTAGCTCTGGGAGATAGCCACTGCAAAGACCCTGAGATTAGAGCATATTTGATGTTTGGAGAACAAGAAGAGGCATAGCCAGTGTGGCCTGAATAAAGACAGGCAAATAATGTAGGAAATTGAATTGAAGATGTGGGCAGGGTCAAGGATTACTTATATTAATTATGATTGGAGGGTTTTCACAAAGGGAATGACCTCACATTTTAAATATCTCTGTGTAGAGAATAGAATCAGAGAGGAAGCAGGGAGATAGGGTTGTAAACTATTACCATAACCCAGCAAGAGATACTGAAGGCTTCGACTAGGGTGGTAGCTGTTGAGGTGGTGAGAACTGGTAAAATTCAGTTATCTTTTGGAGTTCAAGCCAACAGAATCTGATGATAAAGTGAATGTGGAAGTTTGTATATGAGAGAGTCATCAATGATGACCCCTAGTTTTATGGCCAGCAACCCTAGGTGAAAAGGAAGTACCCCATTTGCAGGTGGAGAACACATATGATGAGCACTTTTAGGTGACAATTAGAAATTAAAGCTGTTAGGCTTGGCAGATTTGAGTGGAGATATTGAGACAGCTAGTGAACATTCAGATGAGATTTCACAGAGAAGTCACAGCTAAATATATAAACAGTATTTAAAGACATGGAACAAGGCAAAATCACAGCACCAAAACAGTAAATGTTAATAATAAAAATAAGAACATGATGACTAACCCCATGGCTCTATGTCAAGATAGCCTTGGCTATAGTGCAAAAACAAACAACTCCTTTATTTCTCACTCTTTACATATTTAGAGTGGCTAGCCGGGGTTTATTTCTACCTTGTTTTTACTCTAGGATCCTGATAAAAGAGATGCCACTAATGTGAAGTTTTGATGGTTACCATGGCAGAAAGAAAGAGAATGTGATAAAGCATGTACAGACCCTTAAAGCTTCTGGTTACAAGTAACACATGTTGTCTGCACTTAGGTTACAATGGCCCAAAGCAAATCACCTACCTGTATCTAATTACAAGTGGCTGGGAAGTGAAATCTTACTATCTATCCTGAAGAAAAGTAAGTTAAAATATTTATGCACAGAGGCACTTCAAAGTTTTGAAGTAGATAAAAGAAGATGATCTGGCAAAGGATATTGAATAGAAATGGCTAAATATGTAGGAGGAAAGTAAGAAGTAAGGTAGAAAAAATATTTAAAGAATAAGAACAGAAACTATTTTATCATACTTCGCATCTATGAAACAACATTTCTTGTAAGAATATGTGAAGCAGACTTGCAGTTTCTGGCTTCCTCACGTGAGGAACTTCAAAGTCACCATCCTAACACATGTAAAAAGTTGAACAGATGGAAACATCAACAACTCCTCTAGGATGTGTAAGAGAGAGGGAGACTCAGGACAAACTACTGCCTCCAAGACTGAAGAAACAGGCAAATTCCAGGAGTCACAGCTAACCAGAGCAGGCACACAGAATGGAAACCACTGTGGGAATCAGTGCTGGGTAGGAGAAGCTGAACCATAATGGACAAATTGTGAAAGGCTGAATGTGGAGAAGTCTGCGAGTTAAAATCTCCCGAGGGATCCAGTCATAGGAAGGCCCCTATAGTCTTGTGAGATTTACTCCAGGGGCTTGACTAGAATACATGAAACAAAGGAGAGACGGTCAGTGCAGAGCTCAAGGGAGAGACTTGAGGGAGTCTGGAGAGTGATGATAAAGATGGGCATACAAGGGAGAGGAGACAAGATACGAATATACTAGACATGACAATCAAGGTGTTCCCTGGGGCAGCATCTCCTAACAAGCTGTCTGAGGCAGCCCACGGGGGCCATATGTGACCCAAAGCCACCCTATACCCACCTTGGCACCACTGTCTGGAGCAGGCATGCACATCTCAGCCCCCCAAAATGTTAATTACACAGGACAGACAGCACTTACAATGCAGCATGACAGAAATAATACTGGTCAAATGATTGAACTAGAAAATTTGGCTTTACAATATGAAAAGAACAGAGAAATTAGAAAGTACTGAAGTCAAGAAGTAGGAAGAAAATCCAGAAGCAGGATGGATAAGAGATAACTATTATTCAGACGGAGAAGCTCCTTTTCAACTGAGCTTTGAGTTAAACACAAGATATATAATGTAAAAGAGAAAAAGACTTTCAAATAGTTAAGGAGGGAATTTGTGTAAAGGCTGAAAATAGCTGAATAGGGCTAATAGCAGTCAAAGTGAAGATCACGGGGCCCTATGTACCTAGTCCCTGTTGTGAGGCTTGGCTGAAGGGCGTTTTCTGTTTTGTGAATCCTGAGAGCTGTTTCCATGCCCTCTGTGTGCTCTAAGTGCCGATATAATATATTGTTAGGGGCCTTTCAGAACAGAAGGGTAAGAATAGGAGTGGTGAAAAAATCTTCCATGGACTGTGGGATCAGTAGACAAACGCAGCGGTGGTGAGATGCTTCTTAGTCATTGTTTTTCTCCTCCATCCTGCCAGCTTTGTATCCTCACCTTATTTACATTTTTATTGGAAAGTTCACTGAAGACTTAGAAGAAGGCCATCTAATCACTATTTTGACATGGGATCAAAGCCAGGTTCTTCCCATGATCACTGCCATGGTATAACTTTAGATCCCCTTTTCTTTCTCCTAACTTCAGACTCAAGAGGATCTGAATTCCAGTTTGAGCTCTGTCTCGTAGCTCTTTGATTTATGATTATCTCTCCATTTAAAAAAAAAAAAAAAAAAAGTCTGTTATCTTTCAGTTTGGTTTTGAAGGTTAATAGCTGTGACATGGCACTTTGTAGGTATTTGACTCATTGGAGCCATTTGGATTAACAACTGGAAAGCTTTCACTTCCTTTCACGTCTCCAAGGCTTGGGAGAAGGACAGGTGTGGGGTTGATGAGTGAGATTCTCATTCTGTCAGGGAATCAACTGAAGTTACTGTTGTGGAGGGAAATTTTCCTCACCACAAAAAATCCTCTCTCTGAAAAATAGTCCTCAGAAAGGAATTCTTAATATATTAAGAATGAAGCATTTACTGTGTTTAAGTGTACAATAGAACCGCCTGTCTTTCAGACTCTAGATAGTTCAAACAGATTTTTCTTGACACTTTGTTTGCTCAAGAGTTGAAGTCTTTTAAAATTTACCAAGGAAATAAAATTAACTTTTAGCATTAACTGAATATCACAGATAATTTTTGCATAGGCCAAAATCAATTTACTCCGCTCTTAAGTAATTGGTTTCCTCTTGAAGAGCTTCGAAGTAATTAACTGAAAAATATACAGTATTTTTAGCCATAAAATTTTAAATATGTAGTAGAAGAAAGATAGGCAACCTTTATGGAAGAGCTTATCTTTTTCATGTATTACAGTATATTAATTATTCAGGAAGGAATTGACTTACTGAAAATATTGTACTTCTGAGGTTTACTGACAAGCATGCTCTGCTGTCTATGAATAATTTGACACTTCGTATATGAGATTTTCCTTCAGAACCAAAATTCTCAAAATTTTCAGGTGTTTTTCTTACTCATATCTTATTTTGAACAATCAACAAACATATTCCATAAGCTTGATCACCAAACCTAAGTCACAAGACTTGGCCACATATTTGGCCATCTTATGACCAACCTAGATAGCATATTCAAAAGCAGAGACATTACTTTGCCAACAGAGGTTCGTCTAGTCAAGGCTATGGTTTTTCCTGTGGTCATGCATGGATGTGAGAGTTGGACTATGAAGAAGGCTGAGCGCCGAAGAATTGATGCTTTTAAACTGTGGTGTTGGAGAAGACTCTTGAAAGTCCCTTGGACTGCAAGGAGATCCAACCAGTCCATTCTGAAGGAGATCAGCCCTGGGTGTTCTTTGGAAGGAATGATGCTAAAGCTGAAACTCCAGTACTTTGGCCACCTCACGCGAAGAGTTGACTCATTGGAAAAGACTCTGATGCTGGGAGGGATTGTGGGCAGGAGGAGAAGGGGACGACAGAGGATGAGATGGCTGGACGGCATCACTGACTAGATGGACATGAGTCTGGGTGAACTCTGGGAGTTGGTGATGGACAGGGAGGCCTGGCATGCTGCTATTCATGGGGTCACAAAGAGTCGGACACGACTGAGTGATTGATCTGATCTGATCTAATCTGATGTATCAAATCAACTTCAAAAGAAAAGTAAGGATCAATCCTGAAGCTATTGAAAAGTGCATGATGGGAGGGAGGTAGGAGGAGGCCTCAGGATGGGGAACAGATTCATGATGTGTGGCAAAACCAATATAATATTGTAAAGTAATTAGCCTCCAATTAAAATAAATAAATTTAAATAAAATAAAATAAAATAATGAGATGTTACAAAAAAAATGCAAGATATGTTCTGGAAAATACTGAAGATGAATTTTAAAATATTATGAACAATGAAATGCTGTTAGAATGAATCCTCTAAAAATGTCAGCTTTGAAGGAGATGATGTTCATTTTGTTAAAGAAATCCTAATGTTTGTTTAAAATCTCACTGTCTTTTATACTCACAGTCCACATTGAGTTGGCAATAATTTTCCCACAGGCCTATTCACTCTGACTTCTCAGGTCACCCATAGCTTTATGAGCTTCTCTTGTTGCTGTTATTTCTGCTGTTGTTTGAATCAAACATTTTAAAGTAAAAGAGCCTGGTAAATTAAAATTAGAGTAAGACATAGTATGATATGTGATAACGGTGTTCTTTCATTCTCTTGGCACCCACCTTCCACCTGGATTTGGCTATAGCTCTGTCAAGGTTTCATACGTGGGTCAAATAATTTCGAGTAGGATGGCATAATTTCTGACCAATAATAGAGCTGTCACCTGCTCTTTTGGGACAGAGATATTTTATTCTAATTTTTCTGACTTTCCAAAGTTTGATGAGACAGCATAATCTATGCAATAAAGCTGTTTCCATTGCTTTAATCACTTTCATTTCCCAACATAAATGATAAAATTCTAAGTAAGAATCTAAACACGTACCCTAACCATTGTGGTCTGATTACTCTCAGTATTCCTGGATGGGCAAACTTTCTCTCTCATTCTCTTTCTCATTTCTTCTACTTCCTCCTCCCCTCCCTTCTCTAATTCTTTCTCTTCCTCTTCCTTCTTCTTTATTTTAATTGAAGTATTACTGATAAATAACATCATATTAGCTTCAGGTATATAACATAAAGTTTAAAAATTTGTATCTATTACAAACTTATCACCACAATAATTCTGGTTAGCATCTGTCACCACACATAGTTACAAATCTTTTGCCTTTTCCTTCTTCATACTTTCTCTCTCTCCCTTTATAATTGTCACAAAGCCACAGTTAATTGCAAGAAAAAGTATTAATACGTATTTACTACAATCAACAGAATTAGGATACTGTTGGCAAGAAAGACAGGAATAGATGTTGAGCAAAATGCAAGTATGCAGGGCCTTCCCTGACTGTCCAGTGGTTAAGACTTCACCTTCCAATGCAGAGGATGCAGCTTTGATTCCTGATTGAGGAACTAAGATCCCACATGCCTCATGACCAAAAAAACCAAAATGTAAGACAGAAGCAATGTTGAAAAAATAAGTTCAATGAAGACTTGAAAATATGCTTCCTCCATCTGAAATTGTTCTTAAAAAAATGCTAATGTGTAGCACATGCTACATTCACTATGCTATAGTTATTTTTACTTGTCCTTCTCCTGAATCAGAAGCTCTGACTTAGTGTCTAGATTAATGCTTTGAACATAGTAAGTGTTCAGGAAAAGTTGGTAGAATATTTTTTTAATTCTAACAATTTCATTTTTTTTCCCACTGATGTACTTATAAAGCTAACTTGTTAAACAACAAGCAATGAAAGAACATTGAGAGAAAACAAGCTAAAGCCCTGTGCTTGTTTGGAAAAATCTCTGGTCTAAGTAATAAATCTATTACTTAGCTTCACAAGACTACTATAAAATTTAGCCAAACTATTCACAAATGTTAGAATGGAATTTTATGTCACTATTTTTACATAATCCCCAAGAATACACAGAAGAACTGTACAAAAAAGATCTTCATGACCAAGATAATCATGATGCTGTGATCACTCACCTAGACCCAGACATCCTGGAATGTGAAGTCAAATGGGCCTTAGAAAGCATCACTATGAACAAAGCTAGTGGAGGTGATGGAATTCCAGTTGAGCTATTTCAAATCCTGAAAGATGATGCTGTGAAAGTGCTACATTCATATGCCTACAAATTTGGAAAACTCAGCAGTGGCCACAGGACTGGAAAAGGTCAGTTTTCATTCCAATCCCAAAGAAAGGCAATGCCAAAGAATGCTCAAACTACCCCACAATTGCACTCATCTCACACGCTAGTAAGGAAATGCTCAAAATTCTCCAAGCCAGGCTTCAGCAATATGTGAACTGTGAACTTCCTGATGTTCAAGCTGGTTTTAGAAAAGGCAGAGGAACCAGGATCAAATTGCCAACATCTGCTGGATCATGGAAAAAACAAGACAGTTCCAGAAAAGTATCTATTTCTGCTTTCTTGACTATGCCAAAGCCTTTGAGTATGTGGATCACAATAAACCATGGAAAATTCTGAAAGATATGGGAATACCAGAGCACCTGACCTGGTGCTTGAGAATAATTTTTCTCAAAATTTCTCAAAATTTTCTCAAAAATTTCTCAAGAATAATTTTTCTTGAGAAACTTATATGCAGGTCAGGAAGCAAGTCCAGTTAGAACTGGACATGGAACAACAGACTGGTTCCAAATGGGGAAAGGAGTATGTCAAGGCTGTATATTGCCACCCTGCTAATTTAACTTATATGCAGAGTATATCATGAGAAACACTGGGCTGGAAGAAGCACAAGCTGGAATCAAGATTGCTGGGAGAAATATCAATAACTTCAGATATGCAGATGACACCACCCTTATGGCAGAAAGTGAAGAGGAACTAAAGAGCCTCTTGATAAAAGTGAAAGAGGAGAGTGAAAAAGTTGGCTTAAAGCTCAACATTCAGAAAATGAAGATAGTGGCATCTGGTCCCATCACTTCATGGCAAATAGATGGGGAAACAGTGGAAACAGTGTCAGACTTTATCTTTTGGGGGGCTCCAAAATCACTGCAGATGGTGACTGCAGCCATGAAATTAAAAGACGCTTACTCCTCGGAAGAAAAGTTATGACCAACCTAGATAGTATATTGAAAAGCAGAGACATTACTTTGCCAACAGAGGTCCGTCTAGTCAAGGCTATGGTTTTTCCAGTGGCCATGTATGGATGTGAGAGTTGGACTGTGAAGAAAGCTGAGCACTGAAGAATTGATGCTTTTGAACTGTGGTGTTGAGAAGACTCTTGAGAGTCCCTTGGACTGCAAGGAGATCCAACCAGTCCATTCTAAAGGAGA
Source organism: Bos mutus (assembly GCF_027580195.1). Taxonomy (NCBI): domain Eukaryota; kingdom Metazoa; phylum Chordata; class Mammalia; order Artiodactyla; family Bovidae; genus Bos; species Bos mutus. The sequence continues at coordinate 28,638,146 of NC_091623.1, forward strand.
TCAGCCCTGGGTGTTCTTTGGAGGGAATGATGCTAAAGCTGAAACTCCAGTACTTTGGCCACCTCATGTGAAGAGTTGACTCATTGAAAAAGACTCTGATGCTGGGAGGGATTGGAGGCAGGAGTAAAAAGGGACGACAGAGGATGAGATGGCTAGATGGCATCATCAACTCGTTGGAAGTGAGTTTGAGTGAACTCTAGGAGATGGTGGTAGACAGGGAGGCCTGGCGTGCTGTGATTCATGGGGTCACAAAGATTTGGACACGACTGAGTGACTGAACTGAACTGAACTGATACAATACACATATAGAGGAGTCTATATGTTTCAAAGTATGCATTGGAAGATAAACCATTTATCTAAGATATTGGTGTGTGTGAAGATTAAAAAAAAAAGGAAACAGCAGTATATGAAAAATATTTAGAAATCCAAACCTCAGAATATTTCATAGTCCACCATTCCTTCTAAGTATGTCTATAATTAATATGAATTTTTTTTTTTTTAATATGGCATGTGGCTAGGGAAGTTAAAGTTCAAAACATCTACAAGGAATAAAACCCTACTCAGGACTCTTGGATAACATAATTATAAAAGATGCTGAATTTCATTAAGTGCCTGCTATTTAGTAAACAACACAGGAAACAATTCTGTTTCCTTTAATATTTCCATTTCCTTTCCTTTAATATTTGCCAAAGGAGAAAAAAAGCTTTACTTCACTCCGTCCAGAGATCTATTTTCTTACCAATTAGCTTTTTAAAAACAGCTAATGAAGGCACAATGTAGTGGTGCTGAACTATTATTTGTGTCTTTTCCCTCTTGTTCTATGCTGCTAAGTCACTTCAGTCATGTCCGACTCTGTGCGACCCCATAGACAGCAGCCCACCAGGCTCCCCCATCCCTGGGATTCTCCAGGCAAGAATACTGGAGTGGGTTGCCATTTCCTTCTCCAATGCGTGAAAGTAAAAAGTGAAAGTGAAGTCGCTCAGTCGTGTCTGACTCTTGAGACCCTATGGACGGCAGCCCACCAGGCTCCTCTGCCCATGGGATTTTCCAGGCAAGAGTACTGGAGTGGGGTGCCATAACAAATGTTTTGATTTTACCCAAAGGTTTGAAAAGTATAACAGAATTTACTTCAATTAGATAATATCCTTATTTGGGCTTGGTTAAGTGAGAATTTTATAATGGAATAATATTTTTCCCAACTCCCTAGAACATTAGCAACTAAAAATATGGAAACCAGAGATATTTTCTGTCAGCTCCTAAAGGGTAACAGATATATAGTCTTCAATATTCATTTTGATGTATTGTGGGAACATCTGTTAAGTGTGGCATGGCCCATTGTCTTTAGGCCTGGCCCAATGTCAAAATATATGACCCTGTGTAGAATTATCCAGGGAAATACTGGCTGCATAGGTGGAGTCCCATGATAAAGTAGGAGAGTGTTTTAACAGGTGGCAGGGAATAGTGAGGGTTTTCCAGGTGTTGCTAAGTGGTAATGAATCCACCTACCAATGCAGGAGATGTAAGCGACCCGGGTTTGATCCATGGGTCTGGAAGATCCCTTGAAGGAGGGTATGGAGACACACTCCAGTATTTTTTCCTGGAGAATTACATGGAAAGAGGAGTCTGATAGTCCACAGCCCATTAGGGTCACAAAGAGTCGGACACAACTGAAGTGACTTAGCACGCCTGTAATAGCGAGCATAACAATGGGTCAGATGATACTTAGACAGTCAAGCCAGGAATAAGCTTCCTCTGGACCATGATTCCCTTCACTCTCATGTTCACTTCAGACATGTCCATGGTCTCAGATATGAAGAAAAAACGTTAATGGAATGAAAACTTAGAGAAGGAATCATGGATCAAGCATAGATACGTGATCTGAAGTACTAGGTATAAACTCCTCTCTGGAATCAGAAAGAAATATAATTGGTCTGGCTGTGCAGAGGTGACATAACTATCAAGCGTACTCTATACTTCCTCATGCCAAATCAAACATCTGAATGATACTTTGTATTCAGCCATGATCCCTTCTTGAATTACCAGCATCTCTCTTCTTCCTCTCCTCTCCACACATCTTAATTCATTGAAATATTAACTTTGACTCTACTTTGTACTCACCAAGATCACCAACACTTTGAAAATTCTGATATCCAATAGATCATTTCAGTGTTCACCTTGAAGCATAAGTCATTATAGAATGCAAAAAAAAAATGAAATCACTCAGTCCTGTCTAACTCTTTGCAACCCCATGGACTATAGCCTACCAGGCTCCTCCATCTATGGAATTCTCCAGGCAAGAGTACTGGAGTGGGTTGCCATTTCCTTCTCCAGGGCATCTTCCTGACCCAGGGATGGAATCCAGGTTTCCCTCATTGCAGGCAGACCTTTACCATCTGGCCCACCAGTGAAGCCCATTATAGAATAAGCCCACCTTATTTAAATCAACAGCTCTCCGAGCACATTTTTCTCCCTCCTTTTAATTCTCATTACCTTTTTATTCTCAATTTCTTCATCGGCCCATTTCCTAAATTTTTAAGATTCTCCCTAGGATTTTGGTAGTTCTTTTCTATCCGTGTAGAATCTCAATGGGCAATTTTATTTGTTTTTATCTTATGGAGAAACAGCATTTTATTTAAGACCTGAAAAGGACAAAAGCTAGCCAATAGTTGTCAAATACATCATGTTCTGAAATGAAGTTCTATACTGCCTATTTAAAAGGGGCAATTTTGTGGTAAACATTTGATTAAAAATTGTTACTGTATCAACTTCCTGGAGGATATGAAATGTTGAGGTTGAAGAATGAGAGAAAATAGTTTATCTGAAGTGAGCATTCATTAGATTGCTATTCAATTTACTCTACTTGATGGTAGAGGGGAAGGGTCAGCTTTCCCCTTACTGCAAGCATCCAGTGCTTAAAACTGGTCTCCTAAAGTTTGCAGGAACACAAGTGTATGTAGAATGACTAAGGTATTTAAAGATTAGAACTGGCCACCAATATCATAGCGTAAAGAGGTGGCTGCAATGGAAATCAGATGTGATTTCTCAGATGTTAAGAAATAGCTGTGTATTTCCCAAGATCCAGAAAGCAAGGCAAGCTCACTGGGAAAGCCCTTAGAATCAATGACTAGAGGTATACATCTGTAGAATCTGAGGAGGGTGTAGTAAGTAGCCAGTGGGAAGAGAGCATCACCTAAGTCAAGGAAGCTATAGTCATATGCTCTTGGGAGGATAGTCTTCAAGGAATCCATGGAAGTGCATGGGACTCATCTTGGAATATGATCCAAATCCTGAAAGCACAGATGACATGTCACTATCATCAAGTAAGATGTGTGGTCTCTTCTGTCCCTCAAGTCCTGGATGAGGGAAGGAAGGAAGAAGGGAAGTGCAAAATGAGTAAATTTAAGAAGTCCATCCCAACCAGGTAAGAGGAGGGACTCTGAGGATAAGCAAAAGCTGAAATTTGAGAATTATTTAGACTAATCATTGGTATGTGGTGGACTGAGTGAAGGGCATCCCAGGCAGTACAGTGGTAAATAATCTGCCTGCCAACGCAGGAGATTAAGGAGGTATGGGTTCAATTTGATCCCTGGGTCAGGAAGATCCCCTGGAAGAGGAAATGGCAACCCACTCCAGTGTTCTTGTCTGAAAAATTCCATAGACAGAGGAGCCTGGTGGTCTACAGTCCATGGGGGACCCAAAGAGTTGGACACAACTGAGCTCGCACTGAGTATATTTTGAAAAAAAAAAAAAAAAAAAAAATGAAGTGCTTCTTTATTATCAAAAGCTGTTGCAGAGAGGGATCTGTTGAAAATATCATCCAGTGAGTGGGGAAATAGCTTCCTATAATTGTTTTAAGAGACAGTGATGGAAAAAAAAAGTTATTTTATGCTTGTAAACAATGGAGTCTGACGTTTGGATGTGAGTGATTACACTAATGACTCTCAGCACTCTATCTTCAGCCCTCATCTCTCTTACAACTTGTATTTCTAGCTTCTTATGAAATATCTTTACCTCTTAGTCTCTATATTTGGAAGCACCTTATCCTAGCATATTCAAAATTAAATTCCTCTCTATAAATCATGCTTATTTTCCTATATTCTCTCTCAGCAATAAAAACATTATAATCCATCTAGGCTAAAATTTTAACACCCTCAAATCAATCTGACCTCTACTTGTTTCATATTCCTGACATTCAATTCAAGTACTTCTTTTTTCTGCCTCATAAACAAGTTTCACCACAGATCACCTTCTTCCTTCATCTCCAAACCGTTGACTAAATTCTATTGATCAACATTCTTTGCCTTTGCTTCTGAAATATTTTTTTATCTGTGTCTCAGCCTTTAATCTGGTTATATTTTGTCTTCCAAACTACCTCTCTAGTTTCATCCTACTAAAACAAATGTGGTTATTGTATTCTTCTTTTCCTGTGCATTTTGCACAAGATTCCTCAACCAGAATTTTTTTCTTCTGCTGGAGAGTTCTTAAAATCATACAGTGAATCCTCATCAGTTTCTGTGTCATGAGCAGGATGAGTCCTTAACTCTTTCTCAACAACAGCCCTTTCTCAACCAAAGCCTTGTACGAACAGCTTTTACAACATGCGTCACACTGAATTGTAATTATGCATCATTACTGCTCGTCCTTCTTCTAGAGAGTGAATTCCTCAAGTGCAGGGATCATTTTTCAGTTATTTTTGTTGTCCCAATTTATGGTTGTTGGATGAATAAAACCAACAATGGGCTACCAAATGTAGTGCTAGGCATTCTTACTTCACTTTGGGCTCAAACTAGGGTTAATCATAAGAACTGGAGGTAAAGTTAAGCCGTATACTTGATCTATTGACCCCTTTTAGGAATGGGTAAGTGAGGGAAATGAGGGAGGCTAGAAACCAGAGAGATATAAATAAATACCTGCATTCAGCAAAACTAAAGGCCATTCATTTATGACAGTTTTGTTTTTCTTTTTTCAATAGTTTATCCTTTGAGTATTTAAAACTAAAGCTATTAGTTTAACACATTGTTATGAAATCATTATATTTCTTCATTATTCATCTGATTGTTTAAACATCCTTGCAGTTTGTTAATAGAAATCATTTGCATTATAAGTTGTTGCTTTGCTTTAGCATACACTCATGCCTTAAGAATACAGAGGAATGAAGCATTACATGAATGCTCAGTAGGATTTAAACAGAAATCTTGGAGTGAGGACCTCAGCTCAGCCATGTGTAGAGATCAAATGGGGACTGCTCTGAGAGATAATCCACCACAAACTGCAGTGATTCAAACACATATATAATTGATTTTTATAATAACTCTATAGCTTTTATTTGGGTTATCTCTGTAAGGAAAACTTATTTATGCAGTTTCCAGAGTTGGCATATGAGAATGAAGCATTTATATTTGAAGAAAGAGAGAAAAGAGAGATGGAGAAGTTTTTTGTATATTTGACATTTTTTCATTTTTGTTTGTGCTCACCAGCCCCCTCGACCCATGGAATTTTCCAGGCAAGAATGCTGGAGTGGATTGCCATTTCCCCTTCCAGGGATCCAACCAGTGTCTTTTGTGTCTCTTGTGTTGGCAAGCGGTCCTTACCACTAGCGCCACCTGGGAAGCCCCCTGTATATCCATATCTATTTGTATATTTCACACTAAGGAGTTTTAATGTATTGTGAATCCTTGATTACACATTTGGCCCCAACCCTAGGGAGTATCCGGAAATATAATTCCTAATATGTTATTAGGTTATCATTTCTATGAATTTCAGTAAGAATTTAGAGATTTCATCTAATGTTCTAATAGAAAGTGTGTCTCCAAATGGCACACACACATACTCCAAATGGTATGCAGTGAAAACAATCGCTGATGCATGAAGCAAAACGTGTAACAGTAGCCTATGCAACACTGTTTCAAATTGCTGTAGGTATAAGTTTAGGTGACAACTGTAACCTAATCACTCACATACAATTAATACCAGTAATTTTATCTCTATAAATAAGCTAGTTAAAATAGAGATTCTGTCCCCATACCTTCTAGAATGCCTAGCACAGTGATGAGAAAAACAAACCTAAAACAATTGCTTGTTTTTTAAAATTTTGTGGAAACATAGTTAAGGACATGTTCTTCTCTTGAGTATTACATTTCTTCTTTCTGTGTTTCTTTACTGCACTTACTGGCATCTCAGTTGTTTATTTACAACATGTGACTATTGTTTCTTTTCATTGCAGAGACCTTTTCTTATTGCTCAGTTCAGTTCAGTTACTCAGTTGTGTGAGACCTCATGAATCACAGCACACCAGGCCTCCCTGTCCATCACCAACTCCCAGAGTTCACTCAGACTCATGTCCATCGAGTCGGTGATGCCATCCCACCATCTTATCCTCTGTCGTCCCTTCTCCTCCTGCCCCCAATCCCTCACAGCATCAGAGACTTTTCCAATGAGTCAACTATTTGCATGAGGTGGCCAAAGTACTGGAGTTTCAGCTTCAGCATCATTCCTTCCAAAGAAATCCCAGGGCTGATCTCCTTCAGAATGGACTGGTTGGATCTCCTTGCAGTCCAAAGGACTCTCAAGAGTCTTCTCCAACACCACAGTTCAAAAGCATCAATTCTTCAGCACTCAGCTTTCTTTAGAGTCCAACTCTCACATCCATACATGACCACAGGAAAAACCATAGCCTTGACTAGATGGACTTTTGTTGGCAAAGTAATGTCTCTGCTTTTCAATATGCTATCTAGGTTGGTCAAAACTTTTCTTCCAAGGAGTAAGCATCTTTTAATTTCCGGGCTGCAATCACCATATGCAGTGATTTTGGAGCCCCCCAAAATAAAATCTGACACTGTTTCCACTGTTTCCCCATCTATTTCCCATGAAGTGATGGGACCACATGCAATGATCTTAGTTTTCTGAATGTTGAGCTTTAAGCCAACTTTTTCACTCTCCACTTTCACTTTCATCAAGAGGCTTTTTAGTTCCTCTTCACTTTCTGCCATAACAGTGGTGTCATCTGCATATCTGAGGTTATTGATATTTCTCCTGGCAATCTTGATGCCAGCTTGTGTTTCTTCCAGCCCAGAGTTTCTCATGATGTACTCTGCATGTAAGTTAAATATGCAAGGTGACAATATACAGCCTTGACATACTCCTTTTCCTATTTGGAACCAGTCTGTTGTTCCATGTCCAGTTCTAGCTGTTGCTTCCTGACCTGCATATAGGTTTCTCAAGAGGCAGGTCAGGTGGTCTGGCATTCCTATCTCTTTCAGAATTTTCCACAGTTTATTGTGATCCACACAGTCAAAGGATTTGGCATAGTCAATAAAGCAGAAATAGATATTTCTCTGGAACTCTCTTGCTTTATTGATGATCCAGCGGATGTTGGCAATTTGATCTCTAGTTTCTCTGCCTTTTCTAAAACCAGCTTGAACATCAGGAAGTTCACGATTCATGTATTGCTGAAGCCTGGCTTGGAGAATTTTGAGCATTACTTTACTAGCGTGTGAGATGAGTGTAATTGTGAGGTAGTTTGAGCATTCTTTGGCATTGTCTTTCTTTGGGACTGGAATGAAAACTGACCTTTTCCAGTCCTATGGCCACTGCTGAGTTTTCCAAATTTGCTGGCGTATTGAGTGCAGCACTTTCACAGCATCATCTTTCAGGATTTGAAATAGCTCAACTGGAATTCCATCACCTCCACTAGCTTTGTTCGTAGTCATGCTTTCTAAGGCCCACTTGACTTCATATTCCAGGATGTCTGGCTCTAGGTGAGTGATCACACCATCGTGATTATCTGGGTTGTGAAGATCTTTTTTGTACAGTTCTTTTGTGTATTCTAATTCTTATTGCTACCAGCCCTCTTTTAAAGCGTTACATGGAGGACACGGACAGCATGGCATTCACAGTTTAAGATCTCAGGGCAATCACTTCTGTTTGTCTGATTTACTTGACAATGGACTTCCCAGGTGCCAATAGTGGTGAAGAACCCGCCTGGCAATCAAGAGACCTGGGTTCGATCCCTGGGTCTGGAAGATCCTCTGAAGAAGGAAATAGCAGCCCACTCCAAAATTCTTGCCTGGAGAATCCCATGGACAGAGGAGCCTGGTGGGCTACAGCCCACGGGGTCTGAAAAAGTCAGACATGACTGAGCATGCAAAGTAACCACAATAGAAAGCAGGCATTTTAGTCAACATATAAAATATGTATTTTTTAGGATTAATAACTAGTGTGAGCCTCAGCTTTTCAATGTCCACCTTCTCATCTCTACATCTCTATCTCTTTCTCTCTACCAGTCTCCAATCCCTATTCCCTCTTAATTCTGTTTTTCCTACAAAATACACAAGCACACATATTCCATATTCACGTGTGCATACACACGTGCACAAACACACATATATAGCCCCAAAATTATCATACCTGGGGACTTTTATGTAAACAGTGCCTAATAAAATTCACCAGCAGATATCATTAGAATTAATAATTTTAAAATCATCAGGTACAGAAAAAATGAACTGATGTGAAACCAAAACACTGTAAGAGGTAGAATATTTTTAGAAAGAAAATATCAGGATGATACACACAGCACTGTTCCAAAAATCTTTTATGTTTACAACATTGAAAGTTTTAATGTATGCTTTACTGATTTAATTAAAATTATTATGATTAGTACTCAAGCAGAGCTTGAAGAAGGAGAAAATAATCTTTTGCAATTTCTATTCTGTATTCTATGATCCCCACCTTCCTTTGAGGTTCTAACAATGTTCTACCAATTTCTGCTCATATTCACTACTGCCTAGGATTTTGTCTTTTGTGCCTGAACAAGACCTGCCCTTCTATAATGCCCCATATGCTATGAAATTTAGCTCCTGCTAATATCAGTATGTTTCAGTCTTTGATTTTTCTTCTAGTAATCTTAATGGCTAATCTGAATAGACCAGGAATCTCCAACACAGATAAGTACCATGGGCAAGTACATAGAATTATAAAGTAATAGAGATTTAATTTGACTTTGAATGGTGAGGACTGAGGCAAGTTGGACATTCAGCTCAGTTCAGTTCAGTCACTCAGTCATATCCGACTCTTTGCGAATCCATGGACTGCAGCATGCCAGGCCTCCCTGTCCATCACCAACTCCCGGGTGAATTCAAACTCATGTCCATCGAGTTGGCAATGCCATCCAACCATCTTATCCTCTGTTGTCCCCTTCTGCCGCCTTCAATCTTTCCCAGCATCAGGGTCTTTTCAAACGAGTCAGCTCTTCGCATCAGGTGGCCAAAGTACTGGAGTTTCAGCTTTAGCATCACCCCTTCCAATGAATATTCAGGACTAATTTCCTTTAGAATGGCCTGGTTGGATCTCCTTGCTGTCCAAGGGACTCTCAAGAGTCTTCTCCAACACCACAGTTCCAAAGCATCTATTCTTTGGCACTCAGCTTTCTTTATAGTTCAACTCTCACATCCAAGAGACATTAGCCATGTCTAAAATGGAAAGCCATTATTCAGTTATAGCCTAATGGTGTCATGTGAAAATGAAAGCCAAGTGGTATAAGATCTTTAGATTTTTTTAAATACAAGTCAGAAATGTATTAATAGGTTTTCATGTGAAAATTCCAATCCTTTTGAAATACTGTTCGGGTTTAAAACAAAATGTACCTGTAGGCAGAATTTGACTATGTGTCACTAGCTTGCCACTCTGTGATAGATGATTTTAAATAAAGGAAATACTTAAAGTATCTCTAAAATTTAGTGAAAGAGACTAACACTTGAAGATAATTACAGTTCTGTAATGAGTGATAAAAACTTTAGAAACAAAGGATCAAAGGAGCCCAGAAGTGAAGGAATGGGACATTTTCCTGTGTATAGTATTCTCAAGAAGCATACCCTAGAGGAGATGAAATTAGATGAACAGAAGGTGTTTACGAAGGGAAGAAGTTACAGGGCATTCAGAGAGTTGTCAAATGGAAAGAGAGGCAGGAAAGAGCCTGCTGTATGTATGTGCTTAAGGAGAGACAAAAATTTGAGGTTCTTTCCCCAAAGAAGTGGAATTGAAAATTCTAGACATAAAATCTTGTTTTCGAGGGAGATTATTTTGTGTAGGCCCACCTCTTGAATTCTTAATAATTTCAAAACATAAACTCCACTCTATTTTCCTCTGTTTTCCATTCCAAGTGATTTTAATGTGACATTGCTGCTGCTTTAGATCAAAGGATACTCATCACATAGTTTTCTAACAGATTTTATGGTCAGAAAAATTAAATATTTATATTTGGAAGATGGCAAGGTTACTCTTAGCAGATATTTTATTTAAAAATATGTTACTTATTGTTCCAACAATTCTACTATCTTAAAAAATATATTTATCTTCCTCGCAAGTTCAAGTGAGATAATTGAACACGTGGCTGTCTTAGTCACAGGGAACACACAGCTGTAGAAATGTAGTCAGCCAAGCTGGACTCCCTTCAAAGCCTTCAATGAAAGCTGTTCACATTGATGGATGGTTCCTTCTCCCTACAAAACCGACTGCAGAGGCTAAGAGTATCTATAAATAGAAGAACCCAGATGAAATCATATCAAATATTTTACCAGGAGTAATATACACAAGCAAAAAGTATTCTGAAAATATCTAGTGCAGGTAGAAACCACATGTATTAGTGAAGAAGAGATATAGAGATAAAAGCTTGGAAAAGTAAATGTAGTGAGTAGATATTTTGAGCCAAACTTTTCACTAATTATGTTTTATATCTATATTTAAAGATTTCTGTATATATACAAACCTATTCACAGTCAAAAAAGCTGTTGCTGGAGTGTATAAGCACATCACTAAGAAAAATAAGATTTATTCATTATCTATGGCCTCAGGTGGTATGCATGCACTCAATGTGTTGATTTTATTTAAAAACAGCTATTGTTTAACAATTTAAGAGTTGTTTGCAGGGACTCTTTTTTAAAAAGATGTATTTATTTATCCTTGGCTGTGGTGGGTCTTTGTTGCTGCAGGAGGGCTTTCCCTAGTACTGTAGGCTTCTCACTGTGATGGCCTCTCGTTGCGGAGCGAGGCCTCTGGGCGTTCAGGCTGCAGGTGCAGCTCATGGGCTGCAGCTGATCACTGGTCCGTAGTCGAGGCACACAGGCTTAGTTGCCCTGCTGCATGTGGGATCTTCCTGGACCAGGGATCAAACCTGTGTCCCCTGAATTGTTGGGGCTATTCTTAACCACTGGACCACCAGGGAAGCCCTGCAGAGACTCTTTATCACACAACATTTTATGGAGGATACCTTTACTAGTGATTCTGTCCTAACTGTATCATATACATATTTATAGGAAAAGTTGGTTTTAGCTCATCTGCTTGTTTTTCTTGTGCTTTTCCTACCATGTTCCTCTTTTATGAGTGTATGAATTTAGCCAGTAGACTTCTATTTTGTTAGGAGTTTTTTTTTTTTTTTTTTTTTTCATGGGATTTCCAGCTGATGGATTGATTATTTCCATTCTTGACAAAGTCTAAGGATGCTGATCAATACTTGCTGAACAGAATTGAATGAGCTGCACCAGATAAGGGAAACAAATGTATACTCCGTGATGTTTTTCTACAGTGAAAAAGGTATTGAATGATTTGTATATGTGGATCTATTTCTCAGGGGATATGATAGTATAATCAATATTTCCTGTTGAAGACAGAATCCTCACGCTGAGTGGCTTCAGCTAAGCTATGGCGGAAAGAAAGCAATGGCACCACCATTCCAGAAAAGATATATGAGTCGATCTAAGTGATAATGGCTTGTACTGCATCAACATTTCGGGGTGAAACCTCTGTCAATCAGCATCATATTTAATTTAAATATCTGGGTGAGGGTGAGGTGAGCAGACTTGTGTGGCCTGCTGAAGAAGAACTGCTCTGAGTTTATTTTATTTATCTATTATTCCAATATTACCCCACTTGTTGAATTCCATACTTTTCATTTATGCAAAAATGAGAGGGACGGGGCAGCAGGGCTAAAATCAATTGGCTGAAAAAGGGGAAAAAAAGATCAGAAGTTTAAAATGAAAAATAGATGATGTCACGTAAAATTCAGAATATCATAGATTAATTTTTTCAGTAACATTAAAAAAAAAATCTTTCTGTTCATGAAGACCCATAAATATAGCTCCATGACTAGAGCAGAGGGAAGAAAAGGGCATTTTCTTGGTCTTCTCCATTTCAGCCAAGACAAACATCTTGCTTTAGAAAATTAATAAAATAGTAGTTATGTTAATTTTTTTTCTGAGAATCTATAACTTTGCAGTGAATTTTCCTTCTGTACCAAATTCTAATGAAATTTAACTGAAACAGTTGTATAAAGACTGTCACTTTAACAAACCTAAGAGACAGAGAATAATGTAGTTTGGAAATGCAAGGTATTTTTTCCTCTTATAATCCCTAGCCACGACATTTGAATGAACCCCAGACATATTTAGATAGGTGAAATCCCTTCCCCACCAATACTGTGTGTGTGCTCAGGCGTGTCCAACTGTTTGCGACCCCACGGACTGTAGCCCACCAGCTTCCTGTGTTCTGTCCGTGGAATTTCCCAGGCAAGAACCTTGGAGTAGGGTGCCATTTCCTACTCTAGGAGATCTTACTGACCCAGGAATTGAACCCAACCTCTTATATCTCCTGCATTGGTAGGCAGATTCTTTACCACTGCGCCCCCTGGGAATCGTCCCACCAACATATCTCTAAGCCATTCAAAGATTACCAGTTTAAAAGTTTACAATTAAAAAAAGAAAAAAAGAAAAAGCTAATTCTCTGCATTTCTATTCTTTAACTTTTGTATCCAAGAGTTGATACTCCAGTTCAACACTTAAGAGTTTCATGCCTGTGCATGTTTATGCTGATAATGTGATCTGCAGATAAGGGAATGGAGATATAAGAACTTTGAATATTCACTATTCTGATGTTAAACTGCAAATTGCATTTTAAATAGATCTCAGATTGCTACGTGAGGTGAGTTAGAGTCAGAGGTAGCACTGTTCAGATTGTCTGTAGTTGGTCGCCGCAGCTGGAGTTGAAACCTGGACAAGTAATTGTAAATGTGTTCTTCTAGAACAGGACTGAATGCCAATGTTCAGAGTCATTGTTTTGATTTCAAGATCAAAGTCACCTTAAACATAGGGCATGTTCTTTTTGAACAGAACTAAGTGTGTAACATAAGTGGAAGAAAGGTTTACCTATGAAGTTATCTCTGCAGTGAAACATTTTAAGTTACGGACTCATTCTTGAGCATTTATGTTTTCTTAGGAGTTGATGGAATAAACTACTTGTCCTTTTGAGGACCAAGTGCTAAAGCTGTGTAATTTCAGCTAGTAATCAAGGAAAGGTGGAGGCAGTTATATTACTCTTAGAAAAGTGTCTCTAATTTATATTGAGTTATAGTGGATTGCACTGTACCAGCATTTCCAAATGAAACCTCTGTGGCCCAGCATTATTGAAAATAGACAAGGGCCTTGAAGAAAGTGAGGTGGGGAACAAATGGCCTACAAAGCCCCCCGATCTGAGGTCTTTTATTTACTCACTATCCTAGGCACTTATTCTAGCAATATTATGCATAAGATGCTGAGCATAGGAGCTCACATCTTTACTCTGAAAGATGATTTCTAATAATACATCTAACACAATCAGCCTCATTTCAAACATTTCTTTGAAGATATACAAAACCCTTGAAGATGGAAAAAAGTATCATAAGAAAAAACTATTTTTCTACTCCCCCTCCAAAATGGCTGTTTTTTAAATCTATAATTCTTAAACTGAAATGTGAAACAAACATACCAGAGGAGTTGATAAAACACAACTTGCCTGGTTTTAAGCCAAAAATTTGCATTTGTCATGAGTCTCCAGATTTTTTTTTTTTTTTTTTCTTTTGATCCAGGGAACATACTGTGAGAACCACCAGGGCAGAACAATACCATTTTAATTCAGGTTAGTTTTATGATAGAACCATAGGATTATGTTCACTTTATGCAATTTTTAAAAAGAAGGTATGTGACAGCAGTGGCAGTTCAAGGAATATATCATTATATAGCTGGTCGCTTTGCACATATATGTACATGTCCACATTATGCAATAGGAGGAACATTTTCTCCGAGGCAAAATACCTGGGTAATGTTTTATTGTTTGGAAAATTTCTTGGAAAAAGTAGTTAACCACTCTGTGTCTCAATTGCAGCAGTATTACAGTGGAAATAATAATAGTTTGCCTACTTTGAAGCATAGATTTGGAAATGGCAATATCTTGAATTTTTTCTAAGTCTGTAATCTAGGTCATATAAATAATTTTTACTTACTTGATAATCCATGAATAGAGTTTTTCCATTTGGTAAACATTGGTGGCCAAATATTAATAGAAACCAAACTATTAAAATTTGCTATTCCTTAAGGTCTTCAGCTGATTCTATTAATTGATTCTGGGATTATCTCTTCTGTGCTTATAGATATGCCTACTAATTATAATATTCCAGAACTGGAAGAACAAATACATATTAATTACATTCATATATTTTATCATTTTATGAAGGTAATCCCTCCAACTCCACTCTTACCCTCAAATTTTTAGCTCTTTAAATTTCATATCTTTTTGAAAAAGTTACACACCTTTTTCTTAGTTGTTGTACCTTCTCTTGAATCTGTTTCTTTTTTTTTTTTTTTTTAAACTTTACATAATTGTATTAGTTTTGCCAAATATCAAAATGAATCCACCACAGGTATACATGTGCTCCCCATCCTGAACCCTCCTCCCTCCTCCCTCCCCATACCATCCCTCTGGGTCGTCCCAGTGCACTAGCCCCAAGCATCCAGTATCGTGCATCGAACCTGGACTGGCTACTCGTTCCTTACATGATATTTTACATGTTTCAATGTCATTCTCCCAAATCTTCCCACCCTCTCCCTCTCCCACAGAGTCCATAAGACTGTTCTATACATCAGTGTCTCTTTTGCTGTCTTGTACACCGGGTTATTGTTACCTTCTTTCTAAATTCCATATATATGCCTTAGTATACTGTATTTATGTTTTTCCTTCTGGCTTACTTCACTCTGTATAATAGGCTCCAGTTTCATCCACCTCATTAGAACTGATTCAAATGTATTCTTTTTAATGGCTGAGTAATACTCCATTGTGTATATGTACCATTGCTTTCTTATCCATTCATCTGCTGATGGACATCTAGGTTGCTTCCATGTCCTGGCTATTATAAACAGTGCTGCGATGAACATTGGGGTACACGTGTCTCTTTCCCTTCTGGTTTCCTCAGTGTGTATGCCCAGCAGTGGGATTGCTGGATCATAAGGCAGTTCTATTTCCAGTTTTTTAAGGAATCTCCACACTGTTCTCCATAGTGGCTGTACTAGTTTGCATTCCCACCAACAGTGTAAGAGGGTTCCCTTTTCTCCACACCCTCTCCAGCATTTAGTATTTGTAGACTTTTGGATCGCAGCCATTCTGACTGGTGTGAAATGGTACCTCATATTGGTTTTGATTTGCATTTCTCTGATAATGAGTGATGTTGAACATCTTTTCATGTGTTTGTTAGCCATCTGTATGTCTTCTTTGGAGAAATGTCTATTTAGTTCTTTGGCCCATTTTTTGATTGGGTCGTTTATTTTTCTGGAGTTGAGCTGTAGGAGTTGCTTGTATATTTTTGAGATGGAAATGGAACTGGAGGAATCAACCTACCTGACTTCAGGCTCTACTACAAAGCCACAGTTATCAAGACAGTATGGTACTGGCACAAAGACAGAAATATTGATCAATGGAATAAAATAGAAAGCCCAGAGATAAATCCACGCACCTATGGACACCTTATCTTTGACAAAGGAGGCAAGAATATACAATGGATTAAAGACAATATCTTTAACAAGTGGTGCTGGGAAATCTGGTCAACCACTTGTAAAAGAATGAAACTAGAACACTTTCTAACACCATACACAAAAATAAACTCAAAATGGATTAAAGATCTAAGCGTAAGACCAGAAACTATAAAACTCCTAGAGGAGAACATAGGCAAAACACTCTCTGACATACATCACAGCAGGATCCTCTATGACCCACCTCCCAGAATATTGGAAATAAAAGCAAAAATAAACAAATGGGACCTAATTAACCTTAAAAGCTTCTGCGCATCAAAGGAAACTATTAGCAAGGTGAAAAGACAGCCTTCAGAATGGGAGAAAATAATAGCAAATGAAGCAACCGACAAACAACTAATCTCAAAAATTGAATCTGTTTCTAAACTACTACTTCTTTCTTAAGGTGTGCAATATAGGAATACATTCAATATTCTTATTCAAATGAATTATATGTCACTCAAGGATAAAAACATATTTACAGATTAATTTTTTTCTTAACTGCCTTCCCAATAATTGCCATAGCTCTCTGTGGCCTTGTGCTTTTCAGAGAATATTTTTAGGAATGATTCCCCAAGAGGAACCATTATCCTTCAGTATAATTTGTGTATGTGTGTATGATTTCTATTTGCTAAATGAATTATAGTAGTTGACATAGGTACTTAGTTTACATTCTTCTGTCAACTCATGCATGAAATAGTTTTAGTTCATACTCCTCCACTAGACATATCATTTTCTTTAAATATCTAGGGTTATTTGAAAATTCCCTAATTGAGCCTCTTTCAAGTCACTGTAGAGACTGTTCAGATAGATCCTAGTAAATTACCAGTTACGTGATACTTTTTGTATTAGTCAGAATTTTCCAGAGGAACAGAACTGGAAGTCAATGGTGGGGTTGAGGGGTTAGAGAGAAACAATGAAAGAGATATTGTAAATAATTGACTCATGATATAGAACCTGGAGAGTTCAAAATCTGCAGAAGGCCAAAGATTTTGAGTCTGAAGGCTGGAAGGCTGCTGTACCTAGGAAGAGTTGATATTTCAGTTAGAAGACTGTCACGCTGGAGACTTTTTTTTTTTTTAATTTTATTCAATTTTAATTAAAAAAAAATTATACATGTGTTCCCCATCCTGAACCCTCATCTCTCCTCCCTCCCCATACCATCCCTCTGGGTCGTCCCAGTGCACCAGCCCCAAGCATCCAGCATCGTGCATTGAACCTGGACTGGCATCTCGTTTCATACATGACATTTCACATGTTTCAATGCCATTCTCCCAAATCTTCCCACCCTCTCCCTCTCCCACAGAGTCCATAAGCCTGTTCTATACATCAGTGTCTCTTTTGCTGTCTCGTATACAGGGTTATCCTTACCATCTTTCTAAATTCCATATATATGCGTTAGTATACTGTATTGGTGTTTGTCCTTCTGGCTTACTTCACTCTGTATAATAGGCTCCAGTTTCATCCACCTCATTAGAACTGATTCAAATGTATTCTTTTTAATGGCTGAGTAATACTCCATTGTGTATATGTACCACAGCTTTCTTATCCATTCATCTGCTGATGGACATCTAGGTTGTTTCCATGTCCTGGCTATTATAAACAGTGCTGCGATGAACATTGGGGTACACGTGTCTCTTTCCCTTCTGGTTTCCTCAGTGTGTATGCCCAGCAGTGGGATTGCTGGGAAAGTTAGCCTTTTGTTTAAAACAGGCCTTCAGCTGATTGGATAAGGCCTGCTCAAATTATGGAGGGCAATGGCTTTTATTACATCTACTGATTTAAATGCTAAGCTCATTCAAAAATCGTCTCACAGAAACATTCAGAATACTGTTTGACCAACTATCCAGATAAGCTAGCCCATGGCTCTGTCAAATTGATATAAAAATTAACCATTACACCTTGGTATCATTACCTCAGAATTGAAAAAATGCCTAACTCTCCTCAGCTTTTTTTTTTTTTTTTTGGTCTGCAAGTCACTCTCTCTTCTAAAATCTTCCTATCCTGTGTTGACCAACCATTGTTAACACCTTTAACTATATAATTTTGTATTATTTAAATTTTGAGTAAAATATATAACCTGCTTCTTTCTTGGTAGGTTCTGTCAAATAATCATAATAATTGATAGGAGTAATTTTTCTTTAGACAATACCATATTGCTCAGTTGGTAAAGAATCCGCCTGTAGTGCAGGAGTCTGCCTGCAATGCAGGATACCCAGGTTCAATTGCTGGGTTGGAAAGATCCCCTCAAGAAGGAAATGGCAACCCACTTAGTTTTCTTGCCGGGAAATCCCATGGACAGAGGAGGCTGGCAGTCTACAGTCCATGGGGTAGCAAGAGTCAGACACAACTTAGCAATTAAGTTCAGTTCAGTTGCTCAGTCCTGTCTGACTCTTTGAGACCACATGTACACCAGGCAGCACACCGGGCTTCCCTATCTATTACCAACTTCAGAGCTGGCTCAAACTCATGTCTATTGAGTCGGTGATGCCATCCAACCATCTTGTCCTCTCTTGTCCCCTTCTCCTCCTGCCTTCAATCTTTCCCAGCATCGGGGTCTTTTCCAATGAGTTAATTCTTCGCATCAGGAGGCCAAAGTATTGGAGTTTCAGTTTCAGCACCAGTCCTTTCAATGAATATTCAGGACTGATCTCCTTCAGAATGGACTGGTTGGATCTCCTTGCAGTCCAAGGGACTCTCAAGAGTCTTCTCCAACACCACAGTTCAAAAGCATCAATTCTTTGGTGCTCAACTCTCACATCCATACATGACTACTGGAAAACCCATAGCTTTGACTAGATGGACCTTTGTCCTGAGCCACCAGGGAAGCCCAAGAATAGTGGACTAGTTAGTCTATTCATTCTCTGGGGTATCTTACTAACCCAGGAATCAAACCTGGTCTCCTGCATTGCAGATGGATACTTTATCAGCTGAGCTACCAGCTAAGCCCCAAATACTACTCACCTAATTATGACAGTCTATCAGATATAATACTTTGAATCTGTTTGTCAAGGGTTTAGATCTTATAGACAGAGTGCCTGAAGAACTATGGATGGAGGTTTGTGACACTGTACAGGAGACAGTGATCAAGACCATCCCCAAGAAAAAGAAATGCAAAAAGGCAATATGGTTGTCTGAAGAGGCCTTACAAATAGCTGAGAAATAAGAGAAGCAAAAGGCAAAGGAGAAAAGGAAAGATATCCCCATTTAATGCAGAGTTCCAAAGAATAGCGAGGAGAGATAAGAAAGCCTTCCTTAGTGATCAATGCAAAGAGATAGAGGAAAACAATAGAATGGGAGAGACTAGATATCTTTTCAAGAAAATTAGAGATACCAAGGGAACATTTCATGCAAAGACGGGCTCCATAAAGGACAGAAATGGTATGGACCTAACAGAAGCAGAAAATATTAAGCAGAGGTGGCAAGAATACACAGAAGAACTATACAAAAAAGATCTTATGACTTAGATAACCACGATGGTGTGATCATTCTTCTAGAGCCAGACATCCTGGAATATGAAGTCAAGTGGGCCTTAGGAAGCATCACAACGAGCAAAGCTAGCAGACGTGATGGAATTCCAGTTGAGCTATTTCAAATCCTAAAAGATGATGCTGTGAAAGTGCTGCACTCAATATGCCAGCAAATTTGGAAAACTCAGCAGTGGCCACAGGACTGGAAAAGGTCAGTTTTCATCCCCATCGCAAAGAAAGGCAATGCCAAAGAATGCTCAAACTACCGCACAGTTGCACTTATCTCACATGCTAGCAAAGTAATGCTCAAAATTGTCCAAGTCAGGCTTCAACAGTACATGAACAGTGAACTTGTAAATGTTCAAGCTGGATTTAGAAAAGTCAGAGGAACCAGAGATCAAATTGCCAACATTAATTGGACCATCGAAAAAGGAACAGAGTTCCAGAAAAACATCTACATCTGTTTCATTGGCTATACCAAAGCCCTTGACTGTGTGGATCACAACACACTGTGGAAAATTGTTAAGGAGATGGGAATACCAGGCCACCTGACCTATCTCTTGAGAAATCTGTATTCATGTCAATAAGCAACAGTTAGAACTGGATGTGGAACAACAGACTGGTTCCATATTGGGAAGGAAGTAAGTCAAGGCTGTTTATTGTCACCCTGGTTATTTAACTTATACACAGAGTACATCATACAAAATGCCGGGCTGGATGAAACACAGGCTGAGATGAAGACTACTGGGAGAAATATCAGTTGTCTCAGATATGCAAGTGACACCACCCTTACGGCAGAAAGAGAAGAACTAAAGAGCCTCTTAATGAAAGTGAAACAGGAGAGTGAGAAAGGTGGCTTAAAACTCAACATTCAGAAAACTAAGATCATGGCATCTGGTCCCATCACTTCATGGCAAATAGATGGGGAAACAATGGAAAAAATGCGTTACTTTATTTGGGGGGTCTCTAAAATCAATGCAGATGGTGACTGCAGCCATGAAATAAAAGACACTTGCTCCTTGGAAGAAAAGCTATGAACAAACTAGACAGCCTAAAAGCAGAGATATTACTTTGCCAACAAAGATCTATCTAGTCAAAAGTTTTTCCAGTAGTTATATATGGATGTGAGTTGGACTGTAAAGAAAGCTGAGCACCAAAGAATTGATGCTTTTGAACTATGCTGTTGGAGAGGACTCTTGAAATTCCCTTGGACTGCAAGGAGATCCAACTAGTCCATCCGAAAGGAAATCAGTCCTGAATATTCTTTGGAAGGACTGGTACTGAAGCTGAAACTCCAATACTTTGGCCACCTGATGTAAAGCACAGACTCATTTGAAAAGACCCTGATGTTGGGAAAGATTGAAGGTAGGAGGTGAAGGGGATGACAGAGGATGAGATGATTGGATGGCATCACAAATTCTACGGACATGAGTTTGAGTAAGCTTTGGGAATTGGTGATGGACAGGGAACCCTGGTGTGCTGCAGGACATGGGGTCGCAAAGAGTGGGACACGACTGAGTGACTGAACTGAATTATGATGGTAAATAATGATGTGAAGAATATAATAAATTGCAACATTTTTAAAATTCCTTGACTTTTTAAGTTTTGAGGATTATTTGGAGCTATATAGTCAGCTAATGTTTTTTTATCATAAAAATTGAGATAAAGAATCCTTTAATTCTTTTGTCAGATCCATTTAATTCCAAGGGTCAGCTTTTTCACTACCATCATTGTATATCATGGGGATTCTTGACCTGGCATCTTGCTGTTGCTCTATTTTTTGTTACAAAAAGCTTGTAGATTTCTTCGGAATATTGAATGTGATGTTTCTTAAAGTCATTTTTAGTTGGCCTGATGTTTTTTGCACCTGAATTCCTTACATTGTGAATTTTCTTGTTTTGCTCAGGAGGCCAATTGTACCATTAAAATTGCTACTCGCCCCTCTCACCCACAATGACCTCTTTTGCTTTGCCAGTTAGCCGTACAGGAATTTTGTTTGAGCACCTGGGTTTCTTGATCCTTGGCACACATTTTGCCCAGGCTTCTATTAATAATAAGGTGTTTTAAACAGTCTCCAGGTTTCTGGTAGATTATTTGCTTTTTTTTTTTCCCCCAACTCTTTGCCATTTTTTCCCTAATATCCACATTTTGATGTAGGTCTCTTTTATAAAATTAAGTTAGCATGTGTTCGATGTTTCTTGGCTTTCCCACTTCCAGCAGAATGTGAAACTTAATCATATACTGATCACTAATACATACTGGTTTATATAATTTCTGATTCACTTCCTGTCTTTTATGCAGAACTCAGTCAATGCATTTCCTTTCCATATGGATTCTAAAATTACTTGATCTAAGAAGCCAAAGTATTGGAGTTTATTCTTCCCAAAATGTTTTCTTCATCTCTCTCCTTAGTGAGAATATCCTTGACATCCCGATGTGAATAATTAAAATTCTATTTGTCATCTGTCCTAATTTTGAGCATGCACACTTATGGTTAATATTTTTAGCACTATGTATATTTAAACATCAGATGAAGAGAATTAAAGTAATCACAAATCTCAGTTGATGGAGCATTATCTTATCTCTCTTTTAATTGACTAATTAGTTGATCATTTCTCTTCCTTCCATAACCCTTTATCTTCTTTCTCCAGACAGGATATGATGTCTGGAAGTTTAATAAGTGTCTTTTTGTGTATTGGTGTTTTCATAAACTGCATTGTTTTGTGTTTATCAAAAGTATATTTTGATAGATGTTTCATTCTGCTTCTTGATTTTTCATCAGTGTTGTTTTTGGATAGTGCTGTTCATATGTTTAATTTGTTTCTTCTAAGTGTGATATAGTATTCCACGGTAGACATCTCTCACTTTCTTCTTATCTCCTTTTCTACTGATTGTGACTCAAACTGCCTCCAAACTCTCCAACATCATTTAGCCCTGGCTTAGGTAGCTCAGAGGTTAAAGCATCTGCCTGCAATGCGGGAGAGCTGGGTTCAATTCCTGGGTTGGGAAGATCCCCTGGAGAAGGAAATGGCAACCCACTCCAGTATTCTTGCCTGAAAATCCCATGGACAGAGGAACTGATGGGCTATACTCCTCAGGGTAGCAAAGAGTTGGACGCAACTGAGTAACTTCACTTTCACTATGGCATCATCTACCACTGATTTCTTGGTTACAATTCATTTAGCAAAGAATAGTTGTGAAACCTCAAAGTGAACCTCAAAGTGGTTTCACAATAAAAATTTTCCTTTACATCAGTGTTTCTCAGCCTCAGCGCTATTAAAATTTTGAACTGGATGAATTTTTGTTCATTTAGAATATTTGTACAATATAGAATATTTAGCAGCATCCCTGGCTCTACCCATAAGATAGCAGTGAAAGTGTGAGTTACTCAGTCATATCTGACACTTTGAAACTCTATGGACTGGGGCCTGCCAGGCTCTTCTGTCCATGGAATTTTCCAGGCAAGAATACTGGAGTGGGTTGCCATTTCCTCTTCAGGGGATCTTCCCAACCCAGAGATTGAACTTCAGTCTCACACATTACAGGCAGATTCTTTACCCTTTGTGCCACCAGGGAAGCCCAATTAGGACAATAAAGAAATTTCCAAGTGTTATCAAAAGTCTCCTGGGGGAGGATGGGATACAAGGTTCTCCCTTGTTGAGAACAATTGATGTAGACTCTCTAGAAGATACTTTTGTTAAATCTTACATATTCTTTGTTGTCCATTACAGCCTGTGACTCAGTGACACTCTAACCTAGCTCCTCTTTCTGCTCACCCACTGTTGTTATTCCACAAAGCTAATTGCATATAGTTACTCATTTCTTGACAAACATTCCATTCCTCCTATCTGCTTGATTATATAATTTTTATATAGCCACAGGGAAGAAAATTTTGGCTTCTCTAGCAACATACTTTTCAGCAACTAGTCATTACATGTTCTTTATATATAATAATTGTTCTTATTCTTTTTAATTATGAATAAAGCCGGGCCTGAGGTTAAACAGAAATTTTAATACTTATCTTTAATTATGTCACTTCAAATTTGTAAATAGGAAACAAAGAAACAAGTATACGATTTTATAGTCATATCTTGAATTTAATTATAAGCAGAATCATCCAATTATTTCACAGATTTGGCTTTAAGCTCCTTTGATCTATATTAAACACCTAGCCAAAAAGTCCTCAACTAAGTGGCAGATTTATTGCCAAAAGAATCCAACTATTCACAGATGCCTTCTCTTCAACTATCATCAAACACGAACAAGTAAAGGTCACTGGATTGAGAGTCAAAACAGTTGACAAAATATTTAATAATTGAATTACCCCTTATGCATTACATGTTTTTGGCTTAAATTCTCTAGAGTTTCCTTAATTGAAAAAAGGCAGATTTTCTTTAAAGATAACATTAAAGTGAATACGACTCGAAGATATCAAAAGAAGGAATTATTTGCAGAATTTTGACAAAAGTTTGATTCTTCTCATGTTAAACATGCTTCTTGCAGTGGCAGGCTGTGATTATTTAGAGAATTTAATTTGAACCCCATGAAGCTACTGGCAATAACTGGTGTTGGTTTTAGAATATATATGTATTTTTTATTTTACTTATTTCTTTGCCTGCACCAGAGTGGGATGTTTAGTCACAGCACGTGGGATCTAGCTCTCTGACCTGGAATTGAACCTGGGCCCCTTGTACTAGGAGCACCAAGTCAGCCACTGGACCACCAGGGAACCCCTAGCATTATCTTTGATCCTGGTTTGTTGCCTGTCCCTCGGCTCCTGCCACGGTACTAGCTTCCCACTTCTAGTTTGTCACTTGGCTCTCCTCCCTATATTATCCATCCATTCCTGGGCAATGCAAAAGACTTACCTACTTCTGATTTTTGGCCCAGCCTCCCTCCAACCGGCCCCACACCCCTCTCTGGTTATCAGATTTTTCTTTTTAAGTATTCCATAAGTGGACCTAGTCAGAACCTCTATTCATGGTCTTGTAAAGGGAATCCAGAATATATATTGCCTGTAACGATTCAGCTCATAGATGAGTAATATCCATGAAGAGAGAAGAAGCAAGTCCAGATAGTATGGGATTCTCAGCTCATGAAATCCCTCTGATAGGTATCCTCTACTGGGTTCCCATTTAACTAATATAATGAAATTCAGTGGCCTTGCTGAACACCCAATGCACTACACGATTTAACTGATCTGTTCCATTTGATCTCATCTTCTACTACTTAACCCCAGCACACTTAGCTCTAGCCACACTGATCTTGTTACATGCTCATAAGTTAAAATAGACCTTGTCAAGTTGCTTTTCTTTCTGCTTGGAATATGTTTCTTTCGTAGTAAATGTTTAATAAAAAGCATTAAATGCATAAATATAGTTTTCTCTGCTTCTATGCCCCCCTCCTACCTCTATAACAGTTTTTGAGGGCTAATAATAAAGGCCAGTACTCCACTATGTGACTTATAATGCCACTCCACCTGAATGCTATGTCTATTCCCGGTTATTTAGTGGTTGTTTATCAAACCTCTCTCCAAGAATAAATACATAACTGGCATCAAGTGAATATTTGCATAAACCTAAGAGAAGATTCATATGCAATAGTATATATAGTATTTTGAAATAGAGTATAAGAACCGTGTGCTTAGTCACTTAGTCATGTCTGACTTTGTGTGAGCCCGTGGACTGTAGCCCACCAGGCTCCTCTGTCCATGGGGATTCTCCAGGCAGGAATACTGGAGTGGGTTGCCCTTCCCTTCTCCAGGGAATCTTCCCAAACCAAGGATAGAACCCAGGTCTCTGGCATTGCAAGCAGATTTTTTACCATCTGAGCCATCAGGGAAGTCTAGAAAGAACTAAAAATGCTCATGTATTTTATACTTAATCTATTTTCAGTTAAACAAAATAAAGAAACTGTTGAGTCAAAAATGTTAAGAATCTGTGAATAATTTATTTTATTATTAGTTTTGTTAAAGTTAATAAACCAGTGTGTTTATTTATTTCTAAAATATAGATTAATATGTATGGAGAGAAAAATGGACACTTAGAGGGATAAAATAATAAACGGAAACACTTACCACATTCAAAGTTGAAACCTATGATATGAATAGTGTATGGCTTTTTTCTTTAATAATTACAGGAAGTTGGTGGACCGTTTAGTAGCAAGCTAAATTAATTTTGATTTATTCTCTTGATTCACGCTGAACTTTGCTAATATTGTCTAACACATGAGTGAGTGGTGAGCTAAATCTTTGCCCTAATCAGAAAGTATAATAATGATAGTATTATACCTTGATATAATAGCATTGCAGACTCCCCTAGGGTCATAATGCTTCCAGCTAGCCACAGCCTTTCTCTCTGGTACCCAGATGGGCAGAGACACATCTCCCATAGGATGGAGATGAGAGAATACACTTAGATATTCCAAGTGAGTCTGTGTCCAATTTGAGCATTTTCCTCAATGAGAAAGATGCACACTTTATGATCATTTTTCCTGATATTTTTGTTTCTGCATTACATGGTCTGGGAGGAGAATGTTGACCATAGATTCAAACCCTGAGTTGTATAAACTACCTAACCAAAGATTTACCAACACCTGAGTGTTAATAGACAATAGTTTTGAGTCATAAATGCTCCTAAACCTCAGTTCTGCCATCATAAGTAACTTTGGGCAAATTATTTCATTGCTCAGAATCTGGTTCATCATCATCAGTGAAATGGTGGTAGATATTTAACTCATAGTGCTACCTGGGAAGATTATAACTAGGAGACAAATTTAAGTGCCTAGAAGAGTTGTTGACACATAGCCTTTGATTGTGGGGATCACAATAAACTGTAGAAAATTCTGAAAGAGATGGGAATATCAGACCACCTGACCTGCCTCTTGAGAAACCTATTTGCAGGTCAGGAAGCAACAGTTAGAACTGGACATGGAACAACAGACTGGTTCCAAATAGGAAAAGGAGTACATAAAGGGTGTATCCTGTCACCCTGCTTACTTAACCTATACGCAGAGTACATCATGAGAAACGCTGGGCTGGAGGAAGCACAAGCTGGAATCAAGATTGCCAGAAGAAATATCAATAACCTCAGATATGCAGATGACACCACCCTTATGCAGAAAGTGAAAAGGAACTAAAGAGCCTCTTGATGAAAGTGAAAGAGGAGAGTGAAAAAGTTGGCTTAAAGCTCAACATTCAGAAAACTAAGATCATGGCATCTGGTCCCATCACTTCATGGGAAATAGGTGGGGAAACAGTGGAAACAGTGTCAGACTTTATTTTTTTGGGCTCCAAAATCACTGCAGATGGTGACTGCAGCCATGAAATTAAAAGACGCTTACTCCTTGGAAGGAAAGTCATGACCAACCTAGATAACATATTGAAAAGCAGAGACATTATTTTGCCAACAAAGGTCCGTCTAGACAAGGCTATGGTTTTTCCTGTGGTCATGTATGAATGTGAAAGTTGGACTGAAGAAAGCTGAGCGCCAAAGAATCGATGCTTTTG
Organism: Bos mutus; assembly: GCF_027580195.1. Lineage (NCBI taxonomy): Eukaryota > Metazoa > Chordata > Mammalia > Artiodactyla > Bovidae > Bos > Bos mutus. The sequence goes on from NC_091623.1 coordinate 28,664,986, forward strand.
AAGTGTGGTGTTGGAGAAGACTCTTGAGAGTTCCTTGGACTGCAAGGAGATTCAACCAGTCCATTCTGAAGGAGATCAGCCCTGGGTATTCTTTGGAAGGAATGATGCTAAAGCTGAAACTCCAGTACTTTGGCCACCTCATGCAAAGAGTTGACTCATTGGAAAAGACTCTGATGCTGGGAGGGATTGGGGGCAGGAGGAAAAGGGGATGACAGAGGATGAGATGGCTGGATGGCATCACCAACCCGATGGAGGTGAATTTGAGTGAACTCTGGGAGTTGGTGATGGACAGGGAGGCCTGGCGTGCTGCGGTTCATGGGATCACAAAGAATCAGACACGACTTGAGCGACTGAACTGAACTGAACTGAGGGAGCACTCAGAAAAGTTAGGCCTTGAAAGATTACATCAACTATTGTGCAACTGTTGATAGATTCAAAGCCAAACAGGCAGTACTGCATTGAAGGAATTTGGTGTGGTGTAGTAGTTAGAAATCATGCCTTGATTGACTTTGTGGGATGAAGGTCTTGTTCTGTGCCTCCCTAATAATTGGTTCTTATTAAATGCTGATTGCTGAATGATATTCAATGGTCCCAAGTACTGAGGAAAAGGATAAGGAAGAAAAGGGAAGGCCAGTGATATACATGCATTTCCCTTTCCATGTATCTACTTGTTGTGCACTAGAAAGCCTTTCTACCAGAGAATTTGTTGATTCTTTCTGTCCTAATGACTTGAGGGTTTTCTCACCAACTGTTACTTTTCCAACAGCTATAAGTTTAGCAATCTGAACCTTTCCTCTTTGCCTGCTACCAGCCAGATTCTTAGCTAATTCTCCAACCCCCTGGGTTATGCCCTGGGTCATCACCACAGAACTCCTTTCCTCTAGATGTCATCCTCCAATGCCATGCAGAGCTCTTTAGAAATGGAAACCTTTGGAGAAATGGCTTCATAATAACTTACCTGTAACAAGATTTTGCTATGTGCTTCTCTGAAATTGTTACAGTAAGGAAGCCGGGTTCAGTATTCTTTTTTTCTTTTATTTTTTTTCCCCACAGTCTCTCTGTAAGGCACAAGGTGAGATGCTCAGAACATATTGAACCAATTTAAATGGAAAAGTCTATCCTAGACCTGAGTGTTTTATCTCCTCCCCTGACCTGTATTCTTTTTCACAGAGGAAGGAAGAGAAGCAGGAGAGGAGATCAGCCTCATATCAGATATTCTTAAACCAGAGCTTTCAGAACCGAGTTGGGGGACACATTACCCCGCACAATTAAATCAAGGGTCACATCCTGTGTTGCTACCAGGGCAGCTGGGGCTCTGCCTTCTGTCTGCAGTGCTTTCCCTCTGATTGGTGTGTGAAGAAAGGAGTCTATACCCTTAAGAGCAGCAAAGGCAGAACCAAGTAAGATAATATTACATTTTAATAGGGTGAAGTCTAACAGCAAAATGGTTTCTTTGGCAGGGAGGGGTGAGTGTGAAGGTGAAGGAAATGATCCGCCAGTCTCTGTCATGCTGGGGTTGAAATGGATTTCAGGGATTCCCTGGTATTGCTGTGCACTGCTGCTGCTGCTGCTAAGTCGCTTCAGTCGTGTCCGACACTGTGCGTCCTAGGAAGCTTTTATTCAGCTTCTCATGTGGGGATTTAGTCTTTCTTTCATTTAACACTGCCAGGGAGAGAATATTAATTTATGAAAGAGCAGTATTCTTCATATCATCTCTCAAGGGCGTTTTTCTTCCTTTTTAAGAGACCTTGTTCTTTTGCATCAATTTGCTTTACTATGTACTTGTTGGTAGACAGCCCTAGGAGAGTCTTTGCTTACAGTATCATAAATGTATCATAAATAACTATCCCTCATTTTCTTCCAGTATCATTGATCAGAATGTCCACTTCTAATCACATTGTCATGGTGGTGTGTGTCTCTTCTCCAGGTTGGGTTTCAGACTGAGTTTGCTTTATATTCCATCTCTGAAAATGTCCATTGACTTGAATGCCAGTTGGATTAAAAGGGAAAAAAAACTCATTTTATGATTTGTACAGCTGTTTCTGAGCCCAGATTCTTATTAAAGGTACCCCGGTGGCATTTCCTTACCACAAGATTGACAGATTGGGGAAAGCTAAACATTTTCTTTTCTAAAGAACTAGTGGAAAACAGACCTATTTTCAGGATTGGCTTGTCCTTGGTAAAAAGTTTGAAACCACTGAGTTGCATCATGGCCATAAAGCAAAAAAGCTGTTCCAAAGTCTTAATTTCTAGTCAGTGTTTAAGCAGCTGCAACAGAAAAAAAAAAAAAAAAGAATTTCTTCTGACCTTCCAAATCACTCCCAGCAAACTGATTTTGCTGAGCAATTTTACAATACTTACTTACTTTTCATTTCCAAACAGGGGCTCAGTGTCTTTAAAACCCTATCTCTGAATGTCATGTGGTCTATGCAGGATGATTTAGATGGGTGTATAGCCTTGGTGGTAGGCTTTTGTTTAAGGCGACATGAAAAACATTGAGAAACTGAAAGAACAGAGACTTTAGGATTTTGGGGGGAAATGCATACACACATGTTTCTCAAGCAGCTGACATAATTGAGATTTAGCAGTTGGGGTATCATTTAACCTGGTTCTTTCTTTTCCGTTTTTCCTGCATTCCTCAGTGGGTTTCATTACCATTTGAGGCCAGCTCTGCAAGGGATGAAGAGGCATCATCTGCTCCCCAGGGAGGGATGGAGACTAATATAACAGAATTTCTAGTGTATGAACAAGAGTGTAGAAACACAAGCCTCCCATGGACTGTGGAAACTAGAAAACTTTTCTTTTGAGATTATTTAAACTCCAAATCTAAGGGGAGAAACACCATAAAACTGCATGTTACAATCCAAAATCTCCCTTCCAAGAGAAAAAGCCTATGCTATGGTTCTAATTGATAACATATTTGTACTTTTTCCCGCAAACAAATCTTCATATTTCTAAACCTACTGGTTGTAGATTATTCTACTCCTGATGGTTTGAGAACACCACAATTTCTTCCCAACCAAATGATTACTCACCCGAATAATTTGCTTGTAAAAATTAAGTTTTTACACATAATTTCTTAAAATGTTCTAAACAAGGTTTGTTTTCTTTTTTTCTGCTTTCTTTGCTGATGAACTGCTTATTAATCTAGAATATTCATCCTAGTTTCTTCATGATTTAACTTTCTTGTCCATGCAATAGATAAACAGCTAAATGTAAATCTCAACAAAAATAATGTACTTTCTCCTTTTTATGCTAATGAGTGGTAAATTCTGGCAGATAAAAGATGAAAATGGAGAGAAAAACTTGAAGTTGGACTTATTGAACGTTTAGCAAATTGTTGACCTGATAGAGATTAGAAATTGAGGTAGGGATATAGAAATTAAAAGAAAGAGAATTTACTGCTGAGAATAGGGAAAAGGGTGGGAAGTGGCTATAAAATAGTGAGAACTGCTTTCCATAAACCATGTAAAAACCCCACCTCATTACCGTATAGACATGGGGTACACACACAATAAAATCTTTGTAATCTGACATTTGAGAGGAAATTAGGTGCCAGTTAATGTCAAGTTATGTTTAATAAAGACTTAGCTCATGTTGTCTCAGGTGGTATCCTTCTTGGATTTCCCTTATCCTCTCCTTTAAGACTTAGACATAAAAGGGCAGTGGTTTCTATGTATAAATCATCATTATTTAAAAAACAAAAACCTTGGCATCGCAGAGCTCGAGCATCCCACTCTTCACCAGAATGACCACATGGCACAGAGGTCCTACCACTTGCTGTGTTCCATTTGCAATCAGCATCCTCATCTTTGAATTCTTAGAAAATAGGTACCTTTATCTCTTACTAATGGTGAGGCAAAAGGATCAGTAAGCATGTATATATAACCTGACAATGTGAAGAAAGACGAGGAATAAACACTATAGCCACTCATTCATGTATTTAAGTCCAGCAAAGGACAGCTCTCCAACCTCCATGTCCTTAACCATTTAAGTTTTGGTTCAAACCTCAAGCAGTGTGAAAGTGGATGGTACACATCTAGACCTAACATACTTCCCCTAGTTCTTTTTCCTTTCTGGTCATCATCTCCTCTCAGTTACATAGATACTACAAAATGTCTGTTGTCCACCGTCCCCCACAAGTGTGTGACTTTCATTCATCAAGGAGTTTTTCAGGAGCGTCAAGCCTTGTGCTAGAACCTGGGGATGCAAATGAGACATCATGGCTGCCCCTGATGAGACTGATATGCTGGCTTGGAGAACTGACTCTCAGTTGCCTTCACCCAAATGTTTCGGCTGGCACTGGTGCTTCAGAGTATCTACCCTGTCACATGACTTTAGATCTTCGGTTCTTAAGGACAGTTCTAGGTTAGAGAATTTTAGGATTTAGAGAATTTTTAGATTTAGAGAAGTTTAAGGTTCGAGAATTTTATGTTTGGAATTTGTGCAAAGGGAAATTGATGATGCTGGGAATCAGAGGTTCTTAAACTTAACTAATATGGCTGATTATTTGGCTTTCTAAGACTTTTTTAAAAACATGCATTTCTAGCCTTGTTATGGCTCTGCTGAATTAGATTTTCCATATCTAAGGCACATGGGGATTCTGATATGGGAAACTATACCAAAAGTGATGTTTTCCTCAGCCAACTTGGAATCAGGTAAAGACTTGGAGAACTGTCCTGAATCTATGGGTCTCTGAGGTGGTGCTTGTGGTAAAGAACCCAACTGCCAATACAGGAGACATTGAGAAACACGGGTTTGATCCCTGGGTCGAGAAGGTTCCCTGGAGGAGAGCATGGCAACCCACTCCAGTATTCTTGCCTGGAGAATCCCCATGGACAGAGGAGCCTGATGTGCTGCAGTCCATAGCGTTACACAGAGTCGGACACGACTGAAGTGACTTAGCATGTACATGCACTGAATCTATATCTTAATATATTGAAGAATTATGTATAAAATATATTAAAAAGCCTATAATGAGGAATTACTGTCCAAATGTGGACATATCACATAAATTTTCTCTTCTTGTTTTCTTGCCTAATCAAAAATTCCCATCATGTTTTAATATGCTGCTGCTGCTGCTGCTGCTAAGTCACTTCAGTCGTGTCCGACTCTGTGCGACCCCATAGACGGCAGCCCACCAGGCTCCCCCGTCCCTGGGATTCTCCAGGCAAGAACACTGGAGTGGGTTGCCATTTCCTTCTCCAATGCATGAAAGCGAAAAGTGAAAGTGAAGTCGCTCAGTCATGTCCGACTCTAGCGACCCCATGGACTGCAGCCTACCAGGCTCCTCTGTCCATGGGATTTTCTAGGCAAAAGTACTGGAGTGGGGTGCCATTGCCTTCTCCGATGTTTTAATATACTGGGGGCTTAATTGGCAGCTCAGTTTCTAAAGAATATAGCTGCAATGCAGGAGACCCCAGTATGATTCCTGGGTCAGGAAGATGCCCTGGAGAAGGGAGAGTCTACCCACTCCAGTATTCTTGGGCTTGCTTGGTGGCTCAGATGGCAAAGAATCCGCCTGCAATGAGGGAGACCTGGGTTTGATCCCTGGGTTGGGAAGATTCCCTGGAGGAGGGCATGGCCACCCACTCCAGTATTCTTGCCTGGAGAATTCCATGGACAGAGGGGCCTGGCAGGCTACAGTCCATGGGGTCGCAAAGAGTCAGACATGACTGAGCGACTAAGCTCTCACACACATTAATATAGTACAGGGATTTCCTCTGCCAATATATTGCCATAGGTATTTCTGGGAGGTACATAACAATTCATAAATACAGTCTAGAATTTTTAGTGTACAAATATATATAATCTGATTACACAATTTTGTAGAACCTGACTGATCATATGTAAGTGAATGCAGTACATGTTTAGTCAGAGGGTCCCATGAATATATCCACAGAACTCTGGAACTTTTTAGTTCATAAATAGATATTTTTTCCCCTGCTAGTCTCAATGGAACACTAACTGCACCCCCCCCGCCAAAGGATACATATGGACTAAATACAAGTTTGTACTCCCTGCTAGAATTGTTTTTATAATTCATGTGGTCACAGATAGTTCATCTTTGCTCCATGGGAACTTTGGAATTTTTTAAGATATTACAGGCAGAGTGCCTGAGCCAACTCTGTTCTTCTGCTTCCCCATCTCTGCCTTTCTCATTCTATAAAAATGAGGGTACCAAGGGGGCAAACGGGCACAGACAACCTTAGCTGCTGCCTCACCTCTGCATGGTGATCTTGTAGGTCTTGGACAAAGATTTTCTGGTTAACTCTGCCATATCTGATTCTGTGGGCTTAATCATCATCCTTTTCCCTCTTTTCACTTTTTCCCTGGTTCCTCAGACATTTTCATGCTGAGAGTGGCCTCTCACATCAGGCTTATGAATCATAAACCTCTCAAATTAAAAGTGGAAAAGACCCAGTGATTAGTCATCTATTCACTAATAAGAATCCTTTTGTGGGTTTGTGCTTCTCTGTCCTTTTACTAAGTTCTGTTTAAAAAAAAAAAAAGTACAGATGCCCAGCCTCCTGGAGTCCCGTGTGCTTCCAGCAACCCTCTGAGTGAGGGACTTTACTGAGTAAGGCTTCCTGATGAAATGCAATGACTGCTGGATTTCGAGTTGACTTCAACTCAAATATTCCAGTGACCTCGTGAAAGTCTCTGTTGAGTTTATGTTTTCATTGTTGAAAGGATAAAGTAGAAACACATAGTGTTTGAAATTCTTCTTACTTTATACTTCTATGTTTCCTTCCAAGAAGTCTACCTTCTCTATTTGGACTTAGCTCTTATATATTTTATTTAGCTATTTTCCCTATATTTTTATTTATCTGGGTGAGGATTTTTTTCCCTTTCTTAAGGCTGGGCAGTTTCTATTCAAATCTCTGCAGACTGATTGCAGAAGTATCCTGAAGAAAACTTAAGCATTGATCAACATTTATAAATCTCTGGCAGCACACCAAAGAAGTAGGATGCATTATCTCATAGGCTTAGCTAATCTCAAAGTTATGGACCATCTCTGGACTTGAGGGCTTAATATGGAGGCAAGCTGTGGAGTGACAAATTAAAACTGATAAGTCTGCTGTTCTGCCTCATCCTCCAAATATTTATAAGTTTTGAACTGAGCCTCTCACAGGAAGCAGGAGTCATTAGGAAGAGATGTTTTATATTACACTTGCTTGACAAGCATGTGTGAACATGAAGCATAGGAAATACTGGGAAGCATTATAATCACCTGTTGTTCAAATTAAAATGAAATCTGGGTTCAGAAATGCTAGTTTTAATTTAATTATGTGGTGTGACCAAGTTTTTCTCACTTAGGAACCAACTAAGTGGGTGACATGATGACGTTTTCTAGGTAAAATCAATAAAACGAGTAAAAATGTGTATGTATGCTTTTTGAAATAATTCACTGATCTCACACAATAATTTGTTTCATTGATTCTCAAATGAAAAAGAAAATCCTCAAATGTTTTCAGAATTAAAGAGATAATAAGTATCTTTATTGAATTCTCTCACATTTTCGTTTTTCTTAGCTTAATATGAAGAGTGAGGTCATGACAAACTCTCTGCATAGTGATTTCCAGCTCTCCAGCTTTGTAGTAAAATAGAATCTTAACGTAAAAAAGAAAGGGAAAAGAACATATTTTGGCCTGGTTTCTCTTTTTCAAATATTTGAGATCAAATATGTATCTGGGAATATAGAAATCTATGAATATATATATGTGAATAATTGCATATAATCTTTCTAAATGCAGCACAAAACTAAATTACGATTTTTAAGGATTGAATGTTTAATAATAGTTTTTCTTTTCAAAATGATAAGCCAAATATATAATCCTATTGTTGTTTATTGCAGTGAATGCCAGAGAACTTGTTACTGAAAAAATTAATTTCTTCTTTATTTTTAATATTGGATTAAGGGATTCTTCTCAGGGTTAGGAGAAAAGTCTAGAAAAATAAGCGATAGTTATATCATGAACTGAACAAAGGCTCGTAGACAACCTTCATCAGGACCTTTCTGTTTCCCTAACAAACAGATTGGCTATAGGGGCAAAAGCAGTGAGAGAAAGCCATGTGCATAGAGCAGCTGATAAAGAAAAGTGTTCATTTATTTTTTTCTTTGTTACTTTCAACTCATGCATGATGTCACTAGCTATTTTAGAAAATCATATTTCATACCCTTAGGAGTATCATTCAGTGCCCTGAGGATGGGGCAGCAGAATGAAAATGGCGTGACTCTGTTGAGTAAGTGACTCTTCTACAAAAATGAGTTCTATGCTTAAGGAGCTCAATTCTAGGAGTCTCAATTTATGCCCCTACAACACAGTGTTAAAACCTCACTTCCTCTGGTGGATTACAGGAGGGGGTGTTGTGTAAAGCCTGTGGTTCAGTCCTGGCACATGAAGATGTTAGTGACACTGATGATGGATACCTGCTAGATACCAGCCATTGGGCCAAGCACTTTATGTGCATTTTCACACTTAATCTTTTCACATTCCCTGAGGTTAGTCTTGCTCTCATTTCTCCTTACTTCCCAAACGCGTCACAGAGCTCCTAAATAATGGAACTGGACTCGGTACCCAGATTAGTTCAATCCAAAATCTGCCTTCTTTGCCTCCAGACAGTCCCTGCTTCCTAGATGGCCATAGTGTTTCTTGAAAATGAGTTATTATTTACTCTTCTTATTTTATCTCAAAAAAAAAAAAAAAGTAGATTGAGTGAGTGCAGAGATTCTCAAAAGGGGGGAAATTATACACATATCCAACCAACACACTCCTCAATCATCATTAATTTACTAAATAAGCTATCAAATGGAAAGATTATGGGTTTTCCAACTTTAATGAAAATGGACAAAGTGAAAACAGATCTCTTTTATGTTTGTGTTAATGTATTTTCTCTAATGTGGTTAGAATTGGAAGAGATTCAGAGCCTGGCTTAAACACAATGTAAACTGGTCATAAAAACCCACATGAATGTGGCTATATATATTGCTGACATGATGTTGACCAGTTGTCATATACATTGGCTGCCTTATGTAGAGGGTTGGGGAAAACCACTCCATATGGCCTGTATTCCAAAGTGGTACAACATTTCAGGATGACTATAGTGGGGCTCTTACGAAATCCCAGAATGACCTCAGAAAATTCCAGCAAACTTGAAATAAGATATAAGAATCACTAAAAGATATGGGGTCTATAAATGACCCCTGCGAATAAAGCATACCTTTCAGATTTAAGGATTTGTGAATATAGTTTATAATAGAAATCATGAGGTATGTGTTGTGTTTATTTGACTCTAGTCCACTTAAACCATTTCAACCTTTGCCTGCCATTCCTCTCTGGTGATTTTTCCTGCTGTTGCTATCTGTAGAAAGCTCATGATCTAGTGCCTCCTGCCCCTTACGGGGTCAGTCATTACTGAAAAGGTGTGTTCAAGGGCAGAGGAGCTTCCAAGGTTTCTCCTGGTGTAAGAAAGCTTGAAAGAATTCGAAAAACTGCAAGAAAATAGTTTATGCCTTAATAGGAAAAAAAGCTTTCCCATAGAACAGTCAATTAAAAAGGAGTCCAAAAATATATATGTGTATAAAAAGTCTAAAAGTTCATCATAGTATATATTATTCTTCAAGAACACCATGATGTTTTTGCTGCTACCTTGGTATTGAAATTTAGTGTTTCTATTCCTAGCATGAAATGATGAGAAAGGAATAAAGTAATAGAAGGGTATAGCTGACCTGGGCAAGGGGTAAGATGCCAGAACTTCTACTGAAGAGTGAGGAGGTGAACTTGATAGTTTCAGAAACAAGACAATTAAAACATATGTGCATAGACCTACGGCCTTTTCCTACTCTATGTGTTTCCTTAATGGTCATAACTCATCTGGGGAATATTGATGAGTAATTTAAAAAGGAACAGAAATATTAGCAAGAAAAAAGGTAATGGTAAGAGCTATTCCCCCAATGTGCACCAAACATTTATATTCACATTCTATATATTATTTTGTGTGAAAAAATTGTTTCTCTTTTGCTTTTAGATATCTAAGTGTACCATATTCTTCAGGCTCTTTTCAGTTTTTCTTTTTAATTTTATTTTCATTTTTGGCAGTTTTTAAATACATCCTTGGAAATGAGTTTCAGCCATTGGAATGGAGGTGGAAATGATGCATAACACACAGTTTTCCTATAAAAGCTTTCTGTGTGAGATTCTCTATGATTTATGTCCATCTGCCTCACAGATATCTCAGATGATGCAGAGAAGGGCAGAACAACAAGATCTTATGTATCTAAGTTACTGCTACAAACATCACCACCAAAATCAGGAACACCTCTTAGACTTCTTCATGAATTACATTTTTTTCAATTAGTGGTATTTCGGAGTTTCTTTAATAACATTTAACCTCCCTTTATAGTTACAATAGTATAACCAATTATAGGTAAACCAAGAAGACCCTTTGAAATTCAGTAAGTGGTAACTGGCTCAGGGCTCTTGAAAACGTGTGCAAAAAGTGCAAAAATTTAACAATGCCTTGTTAAATTGTATTTAAGTGTAGCCAATGACATGAACTCCTTCTATACTAGATTATCTAATCCCAGTACAAAACGCGTGGGGGCATCCACAGATGGGGTAAAGCGGTAGTCCAATGCAAACGTCCCGTGAAGCAGCAGGTGATGCCGGGAGATCTGCTCATAAAAGCAACTGCGTTTGCGCATCTGTAGTATGCCAGGCCCTACATGGAGTTCGGAAGTGATTTTAGTATTCTAGCAACGCCATGAGGTATTGGTCTCTCCCTAGTACAAATGTGAAAACTAATATCTCAGAAGTTATATACTTTGGCCATAATTAAGCAATTGGTAAACGGAGTGTCCTGGATATTAGGCTGGTTCTGCATGGCGATTGGGAATACTGCTACTTGGGAGCTATAACGATATCAGAATTCACTCCTAATATTCCATGTGGGAGCTTTGTTGTTGGAACCTGATTGCTCAGTCTTCTGAGATGAAGAGAAGGAAGGCCTTGCTTTCAGCGAGGGGGAGGATGAGTAGGCATAGAATGAGGGGTCCCCTAGGGCAGGGAGCCAGAAGGAAGTGCTCTGGAGAGAAACTCAGGTTATTCTGAAAAGAGAGGGATTTGGAGGCTCTCTCACTCGTAAATTCCCACTGAAGAAAAACCTCAACCTATTTTTTTTTTCAAACTAATGTGAACAGGATTTTTCTCCAGAGTTTGGAAACCCTGTCTTTTCTGACTTGGAATATATGCAGATATTCTGCAAATTGCAGTGGTTTGACATTAATTTAGAGTGACAGTGTCAGCTGGAAGCACACTGGTTAACTGGTCAGTTTAGGAATTGATAAATGATGCTTTGGCATACTATGGTAACTTTTCATCGTTAAAAAGTGGTCAGAAATTGTATAACTTTACCCCCAAGTAGTAATGATATGAAAACCCTGCAAAGCCCAAGGTGCTCAAGAGGGCTTGCACAGTAATTGGTATGTTTTTCTCTTGGATTTCCTTGAAATTCTGCCACTGTTCCCCAAAGATAAAGAACAGAATATGCAATATGACTTTAGTAATTTTGATTGAATGTTCTCTGAGAAGCCCTCTCTGTAGAAAGAATACAACTCTCTTTACCATATGAACAGTTCCAATCAGGACTTCATTAGGGTAGTTAATGAGAAACTGACCTAATCTGGGACATTAACATGTCTGTTGCTTGCTTTTTCTGAATCATCTTTGAACCATGGCTTAAAAATTTATAATAAAAAAAATAATAAAATAAAAATATTCATCAAAAGAAAAAAAAATATATGTGTTAAGGACAGGGGTCAGAGGATATTGCTAGGGTTCTTGTATGTGTGTGTCTGTCCCAGCAGAGCTGTGAACAAATGAAAGGTCATGGCCAAAGTTAGTCCTTAGTTCATGAAAATTAAGAATTAATTGGAAGGCTAAAAATAAATAAGTAAAGCCCACTGAATCCACTGGCATCATCTCACAAACTTTACTGAACACAAAGAAAATACATAAGAACAAGACACTCCCTAGAAGCCCAAACTCAGCATCTGTCTTTTGTTTCTCTCAGGGATGTTTCAAGATGGTTTAGAAACCCAAGTGAGGTGATAAATCTGCCAGAGCTGAAAAGTTTCTAGCTTTTTCTTCCTTCTCCTTGTAAGAGGGGGCACAGAATTGCCTAGAAATAACTTGCACTGGTATGTGGGCCTTCATCTGTAAAGGTCAACTAGAAGCCTTGAGCCAGCTCATCCTTTACCTTCTAGACACTAATTTCCATAATTTCTGTATATGCTAAGTAGCTTCAGTGTCCAATCTTCAGTTGTGTCCAAACCAGTCTTTGTGACCCCATGGACTGCAGCCTGCCAGGCTCCTCTGACCATTGGGATTCTCCAGGCACGAATACTGGAGTGGGCTGCCATTTCCTTCTCCAGGGGATCTTCCTGACCCAGGGATCGAACCCACGTCCCTCATGTCTCCTGCATTGGCAGGCAGGTTCTTTACCACTAGTGCCGCCTGGAAACTCCATGCAGATCCAAATTCCCGTATGGGCTTCATTCAACCCAAGGTTTTAGACAGATTTGTATTTGTGTCGTAAGGCGTGTTGGCACTTGGTTGAGGCTAGAATGCATGGTCCCTCCATAATTCCTGAAACCCTACTACTGTACTCTCTAAAATTTAAAGTCTATCATTAGCAGAATGTCCTAGATTCTCAAAATCTTCCTTAATTGTTCCCTTACTCTCTGGCTCCAGGTGAAAACAACTGGGTCTCCCTTGAAGATGATGCTTTCCTTGCAGTTCTGTCAAGTCACAGATTTTTCTTCTCCTCGAGCCCTTTACTTCTGGGCCTTTGGGTGGGCTAGCAGTCCTCTTTGCCTCTCATTCCTGCTTCCAGAACATTCTGCCTCTTCACCATCTCTTCCCCACCCCAGGTTTGAATCTTAGCTCTTTTCACAGAACCCACTAACCCTCCTTGTTGCTCTCACTTATAAATCCATCAGTCATTTCCCCTTGATTCTCAAAGACTCACTGTCACTCTCTCCAGGAGTACTCTGCTCTAATTCTTGGAGATTTTAATGCCTGTAACACCCTGGTCTCTTAGGACTCGGGCCCTTGCTTACTCTGTTTCACTTACACTTGTCTTCTTTTTATTCTTGAAACATTCTCCTGCCTCAGAGCCCTGCCCTTGATGCTGTTTCTGTCTGGAATACTTTCCCCCTGGTATCTATATTCCTCACCAATATCATATCTTTATTGAAATGGCAACTTCTATTGTGATCTTCTGTGACCATGGATTAAAATTAATCCTCCTTCTCACCATACTTCCTATTCTCTTTTCTGCTTTAGCATTCTCAATGTTCATTTTACTTATTTATTTGTTTATTGATTGATCCTCTCCCAGAATGTAAGCCCCTTGAGAACAGAGATTTATTTCTTATGTTTTGTTCATTGCTAAATGCTCAGCATCTTTAACAGTGCCTGATACATATGTCACTAAATATATGCTGAATAAATAAATAGTCTTGTTACTCATAAAATGATATCACCTAGGCCTAATGTATGGGTTTTGAGCCATAACTTTCTTCTTTCATGATCACTTGGTTGAAATTCCTACTGTGTCATAGAACTTATATATGCTCACCTGTCTTTCCATGAGCAGACAGGACCATGGCTTACCACACAAAGATTTGTGGAGAAAATAATTAAATGGGAGAGGTCTATATTAGTTTTCTAGGGCTGCCATAACAAAATACCACAAACTGCATGGCTTGAACAACAGAAATTTATTGCCTCACAGTTCTGGAAGCTAGACATACTAAATTAAGATGACATTAGTATTAGTTCTCTCTGGGGACCATGAGCAAGAAATCATTCTATGCCTCTCTCCTTGGCTTCTACTGCTTTGCTGAGAATCTTCAACATTCCTTGGCATGTAGATGCATCACACTGATCTCTGCTTTCGTCTTCACGTAGCACTTACTTTCTGTATGTGTGTGTCTGTGTGTCCAAACTTTTCCTTGTTATTAGGATACCAATGATATTGATTTGGTGGTGCCAGTGGTAAAGAACCAACCTGCCAATGCAGGAGATGCAAGTTCGATCCCTGGGTTGGGAAGATCCCGTGGAGAAGTATATGGCAACCGACTTCGGTATTCTTGCTTGGAATATCCTATAGACAGAGGAACCTGGCATGCGGTAGTCCATGGGGTCACAAAGAATCGGACATGACTGAGTTGCAAACACACACACACACTCTTAACATCTAAAATGTGTATCTATCTATATCTATCTATATTGGTTTAGGGCCCTAGTGATATCAATTTTAACTTGATTGTTTCTATAAAGATATCTCCAAATAAGGGCACATTCTGAGATACTGAGAGTGAAGATTTGGAACAGATGAATTTTGAGAGAACAGAACTCAACCCTTAACAGAGTTTATATCCCCACGGAGCAATATGCTACTGGAAAGGATGCGTGTTTAATGATATTGAAAGTTTCATGGGCAGGAACTAACTTAATGAATTAAAAAAAAAAAAAAATCCTCGAGTTTAGACTCCCTGACTGCCTCACCTATAATTCCCACCACATTACCCTCTTGAAAAAAGCTGTAATGAAGATGATTAAGATACGTAAAAATTAGTAAGAGACTCAGGTCAAGACAGTATAATTTTATTGATTTCACTTCAAAATTAAGTCATCCGGGTTAAAGCAATTCACATACAGGAAAGAAACTGGAATATTTTAATCCGATTTAACACAGTCCCTGGAGAAGTCTTGAGAGAGAAAGCAACAGATGTCAGGCTGACCATGCTGACAGAAGTGTGAGCACCCAGGGGAGACCTCTGGGACGATGGGTAGCGAATGGCATGCTTATTTTGTCCAAAGACACAGACTTTAATTCCTTCAAGCACATCCAAATATTGGTTTTTTTTTGTTTTTTTTTTTCAAGGCTGAAAACATATAACAGCTGCTGCTACCTCTGAAGTGGCAGAGAAATAACTTCTTAAGGCTGGGAGTATGTTTTAGCAAAAGCCTA
This sequence comes from Bos mutus, assembly GCF_027580195.1. Taxonomy (NCBI): domain Eukaryota; kingdom Metazoa; phylum Chordata; class Mammalia; order Artiodactyla; family Bovidae; genus Bos; species Bos mutus. The sequence goes on from NC_091623.1 coordinate 28,680,028, forward strand.
AATATAACAGTGAAAATAAGATGAAGCTCGCGTTACTTATATAAAATAATATTCACATACGGTGAACAGATTTCTAGGGTTGGGAAAAAATAAATTCTGATTTTTCTATGGTTAGGCGATAACAATCATGCATTTATTGTGGTAACGTTAGTTATGCATCTTCTATGTAGTAGATGCAAGCTATTTTCAGATGAGTTAGACACAATTCCTTCCCTCAAACTGCTCACAATCTGATGAGACAGGAAAATTAAGCCTTTTAATACACTGAAATAAGTGACCTAAATAGGGCATTAGAGAAATATGATAGAGGAGCATCCTTCTTACCTTAAACCTGGAAAAAAATCAGGAATACATCTAAAATGCCCAATTTAAAGTGAGTCACTAAGGAATGCTTACCTGGCCAAAGAAGTGTGGGCAGGGAGTTTGAGGTGGGCAGGAGAAGCAGAAGCCAAGTCACACGGGCAAGAGGTAGGATGGTGGGCACAGAGGGCTAGAATTTATTTTTATATTTGACTCTATTCTAAAAACTACAGGAAGTCACTGAAGATTTTAAAACAGCAGAAAGATGTGATCATATTTACATCCCAGAAAAAGTGTACCTGGGCATTTACATGGAAAATGAGTTGAATGAGAGTGAAACAATAATTAGGAAGGTGAAAGCAGAGTGATCCATTTGAAACTATTTTGATAGGGCAGATATTGTCTAAAATAGTAAAGGCAGAAGGGAAGAGATTTACGAGACCCGTTCGAGATAGGATCAACAGAACGTGAAACATGAGGAGGGTGGATTAAGTGAGAAATGTGAAGGTGGCTCCCAAGGCTGCACTTTGGATCTTCACTGAGGATTTGCTGAGCTTGGTGTGTTTCTGCCAGATCTATATAAAGATTTCTAACTTATCATTGAATAGGTTTGAAACACTGAACAGAGGCCATGGCTGTAGGTACAGACTTGGGAGTCATCTTAAAAATTGTTGATTTTGCCGAAGAGAACAAACCCATCTACATTTAGATGAAAAAAAACAAGTAAGAGAAAGAACATCGTCTTTTTTTTTTTTTTCGAGATTGAAAATAAAAAGATGATGAAAAATAGGAAGAACAGTATTATGAAGCACCCTGTTACCAAAGGAGAAGACCATTTAATAATATTGATTGTCTCCAAGAAGGCAAGTAACAATGATGAAAACATTCGCAGAGATTGACACATAGGAAGTCATTAAAAACCTTGGTAAATGAAGTCATTCTCAAAAAATATCTTAAGGTAATTGATTATAGTTAGTCTGTATGCTGATGTTTAATTCATATCTCTGATAGTAAAATAATTTTAAAAATATCTTCCCTCAGAGCTTCTGTTCTAATATGGGTGAAGTAGAGACACAGGAAAATTTAAAAGAAAAAAAAAAGCATATATCTGCAAGAGAAGAAAATTTGTTGGGAATATACTTATATTTTATTTTTTGATTTCTGTTCTTTGAGTATTATTTTATGGATTGCAAGCAGAAGGGGAAAAGGAAGGGTGAGAGAAGATAGAATATGATGAGAATTCATGAAGTTATAAGTAATGCAGAGTGCGTGTGTCATCAGATATAAACAGAGCTTCCCAACAGAGAGTTCAAGCTATTTCTCCTGGCATCCATTTTCTATTCTTGTTTTCTCTGTCCCTTTATCTTCTCACCCTTGTCTTTTTCTATCCTTTGACAGATTCAGCAATAAAATAACACTGCCAGATTAGTGGGAACACGATACAGTATTGTAGTTTGGGCAAAGACAAGGTTCCACTGTAAATGCAGTGTAAATGCAATCGGTGGGGGTCCTGCTTAGACCCTACAGCCTGTGAATTTTGGTGAAGTACTTCTTTACAAACCAGTGGCAAAGCCTTGCAACATAAAGGTTTCCAGGCATTGAAATTTACTTGTAACTGCTCATGTCTATGAACTCCGTTGAGCTTTACAATGTTGGGGATATTGTTAAAGGTTGTTAAAAGCAAAGATCCGTAAAACACAGTGCTGTCCTAGAGGTGTTTACAGACATGTAATGAGACGTCAGTTGTACACTAATAGCTATTTTACGTGAAAATATTTCCAGTGTTAAATTTCTGTTAAAGTGACAGCCCATATTAAGTCAATTTGGATGTCTCTTTTATGGAATTGCTGTCCCAAAGGACTGTGAAGTTCCATTTGCCATGACATCATCACACTGAGATATCTTTCATCCACATTCTACTTTCGCGCAGTTGATGCCAACTCAGATCCATAAACTCCACCTACCTTTGGCTACTTGTTGGTTGAACTGATATATGCCTGAGTCTGTGAGTAGAAGAGGCGTGTTTTGACCAGTCCTGTTTCTTTACAAATACATCCTGAGGTTCTCACCTCCATTTCCATATTAAACTTCCAAATCCTTCTTGATAATGAAAGAAGACATTTAAGAAGATACTAGCTTTTCTATAATGGTAGAAAATTTTATTTCAGGGCTCAAACACCCACAAATTCACTATTTTAATCTAAGTAAACTTTGTCTTTTCCTATAGCTAGAGGTGGAAGAAGGAAATTGTAGAAGTTTTATTAAGAAAGGGGGAATCAAAAATAGAGCATCCTTGTTTTGTCTAGATTAATCCTGTTATCCCAGTATAATTACTTAATAGCATCCCCTTTTAGTAGCCAGAATGTCCCACTCTGGGCAATAAATTATATAGTCATGCTAATTAAAGTCTCTTTCTAAAATCTAAAGAATTACCAAGAGATTGAGGCTCTCATGAATATGGTGAGACAAATAGTAGTATCTATTTCTAATTAACATCTAACAAATGGAAGGGGCAACTTTTTTTTCCAGTGTTTTTTATTGTTAATCTACTTTTTAAAAATGTGTTATTGTGGACAATTTCAAGTATACACCTAAGTAAATAGAATACTGTAATAAACATATGTACTCCTATAAGGCCTCAATAATCATTAAATCACAGCTAAATAATATTTATTCTGTACTTCTATCCATTCTTCTACATGATGTTTTCAATGAATTTTATTTTTCAGAACAGATTTAGATTTGTAGAAAAATTGCAAAATGGTACACAGAGTGCATGAGGCTTCCCAAGTGGAGCTAGTGGTAAAGAACCTGCCTGCCAATGCAGGAGACATAAGAGACCTGGGTTCAATCCCTGGGTTGGGAAGATCCCCTGGAAGAGGACATGGCAACCCACTCCAGTTTTCTTGCCTGGGAAATCCCATGGACAGAGGGGCCTGATGGGACTATAGTCCATATGGTTACAAAGAGTCAGACACGACTGAGGTGACTTGGCACGCACACGCACACACACACACACACACACAGAGTGCCCATAGACCTCACACCTACTTTCCCCAATTCTTATCATGTTACATTAGTATGACAGTCTTATTAGAATGAATGAACCAATATTGGGACCTTCTTAATAAACAAAGTCTATACTTTTATTCAGAGTTTCTTAATTTTCACCTAATGTTCATTTTCTTTCCAGGATTCTATCCAGGATACCACATTAAATTTAGTTATTCTATTTCTTTAGACTACTCTTATCTGTGATAGTTACACAGTTTTCTTGTATTTGATGATCTTGACAGTTTTGACAAGTACCGATCAGGTGGTGTTTTGCAGAATCTCTCTCTAATTGAATTTTCATGATGTGTGTGTCTCTCACGATTAAAATAAGATTGTCGGTTTTGGAGAGGGAAACCACAGGGTAAAGTGTTATTTCCATTACAACATATTAAGGAAACATGCTATCAACATGACTTATCACGGTGCTGTTGACCTTCGTCACCTAGCTGAGGCAGCATTTGTCAGGTTTTTTCTTTATAAACCCTACTGTTTTTTTCTGCTTAACATGCTGTCCTCTTTGATTATTGCACAGCCCAGACTTAAGCTGTGGAGAGGAGTGCTCTGTCTCCTTGAAGGCAGAGTTGTCTAAATAAATTCTTGGAATTCTGTTGCATGAGAGATGTGTCTCCACCATTGATTTTTTGCTCAGTTATTTACTTGTATGAATATGAACACATGGGTATTTATTGTATGCATTATGTTACAGCCTAATACAGCCTTATTTTGTTGCTCAAATTGTTATGGCTTTGACCATGGAAGCACTTTCAGTTGACTCCTGTGTCCTTTGCAATTTTATTTTATTTTATTATTGGAGTATAATTGCTTTAAGATGATGTGTTAGTTTCTGCTCTACAACAAAGTGAACCAGCTTTACACATACATATATCCCCTCCCTCTTGAGCCTCCCTCCAACCCCTCCCATCCCACCCTTTTAGGTCATCACAGAACACAGAGCTGAGCTTCTGATGTCCTTTGATCAATGGACATCAGTATTTTTTTCTAGCACTTCTTTACCCTATGGCACTACATGATATTCTAGACTTATCTTCTTATCTTATCCTTCAAGTCCTAGGAATAAACTCTGGTCACTTTCACTGAGAAATGGTAGCAAAAGTCATGTTATGGCATTAGATGTGCTCATTGCTCTCGGGGTGTCATTGCCCTCTCAAATGGCAGAGCAGGGAACTATATGCATGCGTACTAACTTGTGTGGGCTTCCCTGGTGGCTCAGTGGTGAAGAATCTGTCTGCCAATGCAGGAGATGTGGGCTTAATCCTTGGGTCAGGAAGATCCCCTGGAGAAGGAAATGGCAACCCAGTTCAGTATTCTTGCCTGGGAAATCCCATGGACAGAGGAGCCTGGCAGGCTACAGTTCATGGGGGTTGCAAGAGTTGGACATGACTTAGCAAGGAAATGGCAACTCACTCCAGTATTCTTGCCTGGAAAATCCTGTGGACAGAGCAGCCTATTAGGCTACAGACCATGGGGTTGCAAAGAGTCAGACACGACTGAGTGACTTCACTTCACTTTAGCAACTAATCAACAACAGCAACATACTAACATATAGATATACATATCTATAAATATTTCTATAGGTAGCCATATGTATTTACATTAAGCAATATGAATTCATGTGGAAATCTCCAACTCTAATCCATTACTATTAATATGTGGATTATTCCAACTTCCTCCCCTTTCTTTTCTGAAAGTTCTTACCTTAAAAATGAGATATCTAATTACCACCATCTGCCATCATTTACTTGTTAAGTGAGTATCTGTGAAACAGTGTTAGAATCGGTAACCCCTATGCATGGGATTCAACTTTATCAGCTAGAGTCCAGTGCATGCGTGTACATACATGTAATGCATGTGCAATTTATTTTGCCTTTCTTCTTATAGACTCTGTTCATTTCCAAAGTTATGTGGGTCTGCACTTCCCCCCAATTTCCTTAAATGAGATTATTTAAGATATTTATAATACAAGTCAATTATTTCATGATTCTTCATTCCATCCTGGAATCCACTAACCTATTTTTTTTTAAATTTTCAAACAGTGAGGTTTCCTCCTTTTGCTATAAATTTCTATGAGTTTTCACACATGCATAAAGTTATGTATCCTGTATGCAGCCCATGCAGACCTTTAACCACCCTAAAAAACCCCCCTGTGCTTCAACTCTATGGGGTGGCACAGAGTCGGACACGACTGAAGCGACTTAGCCGCAGCAGCAGCATGTAGTGGTATGTTATTATCTTAATTTACAGTTCCTTAATGTAATAAGATGCTGAACATCTTTCATATGCTTATTTGTCATTTCTGTGTCTTCTCTGGTGAGATGATGCTTTATATATATTGTCGGTTTTATTTTAAATTGGGCTGTTTGTTTCCTTGTTGTTAGTTTCGAGCATTTTATATAGATTGAAAACATATACCTTATTGGGCATATTTTTCCTCATATTCCAACTATTTTCTGTATGTATCTTTAAAAAATGTTTTAAAATTAATTTATTTGGCTGCATCGAGTCTTAGTTGCAGCACGCAGGATCTTCGTTGCATCATGCGGGATCTTTCCTTGTGGTTCACAGACTCTCTAATTGTGGCACAATTGCGCAGTAGTCATGGTACATAGGCTTAATTGCTCTACAGCAGGCAGGATCTTAGTTCCCTGACTAGGGACTGAACCCATGTCCCCTTCACTGCAAAGCAGATTCTTAATCACTGGACCACCAGGGAAATCCCTGTATCTTGTTTTTAAATTCTTTTAATAGTACTTTTCATAAAACATATTTTTTTAAAAAAAATTATAGTTCTAGCCTTAGAATTTTAATTTCACGGGTTATTCTTTTGATGTTGTATCTGAAAACTCAGCATCAAGCCCAAGGTCACTTAAATTCTTTCTCTATTATTTTCTAGAATTTTAATAGTTTTGTCTTTACATTTGGGCTTATGATCCATTTGACTTAATTTTTGTGAAAATTGTAAGGTTTTTATCCAGATTATCTTTTTTTTTAATTTGGGCAACCAATTGTTCTATCCTCCTTTATTGAAAAAAAAAAAAAAAACAACAAATTCTCTATTGAATTGCTTTTGCTTTATGAAGAGCCATTTTATTTATGTGGGTTTTCTCTTTTGGGGTTTTCTATTCTGTCGATGTATCTACGTGTGTAGTCTTTCCTCCATACCACACTATCATGATTACTGAGATTTATAATAGGTTTTGAACTCAGGTGATAAATAAATTCTCCAGTTTTTTTTCTTATTAAATATGTATTGGCTATTATAGGTCCTTTACCTTGACGTGTAAACTTTAGAATCCATTTTTCAATATCTCCAAAATATCATGCTAGGATTTTAACTATGATTATATTGAATCTATAGATCAAATGGGAAAGAATGAATATCTTTACAATAGTGTGCATTTCAGTTCATGTAAATAGCATTCCATTCGTTTAGGTTTCCTTTGGTTTCCAGAGTTCTATGGTTTTTAGCATATACATTCTGTACATACTTTGTTGTTCAGTCATGTCTGACTCTGCGACCCTAAGGACTGCAGCACACCAGGCTTCCCTGTCCTTCACTGTCTCCCGGAGTTTGTTCAAACTCATGTCCATTGAGTCAGTGATGCCATTCAACCATCTCATCCTCTGTCACCTACTTCTCCTCCTGCCCTCAATATTTCCCAACATCAGGGTCTTTTACAGTGAGTCGAGTCTTTGCATCAGTCTTTGCCAAAATATTGGATTTTCAACTTGAGCATCAGTTCTTCTAGTGAAAATTCAGGATTGATTTCCTTTAGGATTAACTAATTTGATATCTTTAATGTCCAAGGAACTCTCAAGAGTCTTCTCCAGCACCACAGTTCAAAAGCATCAATTCTTCAGCGCTCAGACTTCTTTATGCCACTACTCTTAACATCTGTACATGACAACTAGAAAAACCATGTTTGACTATACGGATGTTTGTCAGCTAAGTGACGTCTGTTTTTTAATACACTGTCTAGGTTTGTCATAACTTTTCTTCCAAGGAACAAGCATCTTTTAATTTTATGGCTACAGTCACCATCTGCAGTGATTTTGTAGCCCAAGAAATTAAAGTCTGTCACTGTTTCCATTTTTCCCCATCTAGTTGCCACAAAGTTATGGGACCAGATGCCACGATCTTAGTGTTTTGAATGTTGAGTTTTAACCAGCTTTTCACCCTCCTCTTCTACCTTCATCAAGAGGCTCTTTAGTTCCTTTTCACTTTCTGCCATTAGAGTGGTATCATCTACATATCTGAGGTTGTTGATATTTCTCCCTGCAATCTTGATTCCAGCTTGAACTTCATCCAGCCCAGCATTTCACTTGATGTACTCTGCGTGTAAGTTAAATAAACAGGTTGACAACATATAGCCTTGGCATACTCCTTTTCCAATTTTGAATCAGTCCACTGTTCCATGTCCAGTTCTAACTGTTGCTTCTTGCCCTGCATACAGGCTTTCCAGGAGGCAGGTGAGGTGGTCTGCTACTCCCATCTCTAAGAATTTTCCTAAATTCTTCCTAAAGCCATTGTCTGAAGCTTTTGACTCTGTGGATCACAGTTTGTTGTGATCCACACAGCAAAAAACTTTAATGTACTCAGTGAAGCAGATGTTTTTCTGGAATTTTCTTGCTTTTTCAATGATCCAACAGATGTTTTCAATTTGATCTCTGGTTCCTCTTCTTTTTCTAAATCCAAGTTGTGCATCTGGAATTTCTCAGTTTACATACTGTGAAACCTTGCTTGAAGGATTTTTAGCATAATCTTGCTATCATGTGAAATGAGTGAAATTGTGCAGTAGTTTGAATGTTCTTTGGCATTGCCCTTCTTTGGGATCAGAATGAGAACTGACTTTTTCCAGTCCTGTGGCCGCTGCTGAGTTTTCCAAATTTGCTGCCATATTGTGTGCAGCACTTCAACAGCATCATTTATTTTTTAGAATTTGAAATAGCTCAGCTGGAATTTTATCACCTGCATTACCTTTGTTCATAGTAATGCTTCGTGAGGCCAATTTGACTTCCTACTCCAAGCTCTAGATGAGTGATCACACGTGTCATTAAGAGATTTTCTTATATATTTCTTGCTTTATTCTTGCCACTTCTTCTTGATATCTTCTACTTCTGGTAGGTCGATCCCATTTCTGTCCTTTTTGTGCCCCATTTTGCATGAAATGTTCCCTTGTTATCTCTCATTTCCTTGAAGAGATCATTAGTCTTTCCCAAAGCATTGTGTTCCTCCATTTCTTTGCATTGTTCACTTAAGAAGGGTTTCTTATCTCTCCTTGCTATTCTTTGGAGCTCTGCATTCAAATGAGTATATCTTTCCTTTTCCCCTTTGCCTTCAGCTTCTCTTCTTTTCTCTACATACTTTGTTAGATTCAGTTTAATTTTTTGTTGCAATAATAACATTGTTGCAACAATAACATTGTTATTCTTATTGCTCAAATATTAAAGAATGATAATTAACATTTGTATGTCAGCCTTGTAGCTGATGACCTTACTATATTTGATTTTAGCTTCAGGAACTTTTTGTTAATTCTTTGGGATATTCCATATAGATAAAGACAGCTATATTTCTTGCTTTGCTTTTCTTGTGTTATTTCATTAGCTAGGACTTCTAGAATAATATTGATAGAAGTTGTGAATGAGTACATCTTTGCTTTGCTCCTGTCTTGTGTGGAAAGCATTCAGTTTTTCACGACTAAGTATACTGTGTATAGACCCCACATTATGTTTAACTATACTTTAAACATACTTGAGAACATATCAAATTGTTATAATTTTTGCTTCTAATACCTTTCCTCATATCTTGCTACTGATAAACAAATTAGTACCCTCCAAAGAGATATGAGTTTGTTTTAAAGCTAGAATAGGATAGGAAAGAATGGAAGGATTTTCTGCAAAAGTGCAGAATACTAAGGATAAGTAACATCTGATCAGAAGCAATAAGCTGAAGCTGATCAACCACTCTCTGGGACCATATTAAAGAAAAAGGGGAATATTTAAGTTTGCTTCCAGACTAGGAGTGTCTCCCTGGCAACACCTATTTACCTGATCCCCTTGGAGCCATAGCCCATTCTTCAGAGTACTTTAATTTAATTCTTTCTCAGGGAGACATTGTCAGTAATTGGTAGCTTAGTCAGTGGGGATTGAGGGAGTTTACCTTTTACACAGAAAATGAGGAAAGGGATTTCAACTCTCTTTTCCTACAAGATCTGTTTCTCATATTCCATTTTGGAATTATGAATGAGTTTTACCATAGCAACATATTGATATTCAGTAGTTATTTTTCTCTAAAACTCTTGGTGAGGCTGTGTTCTGTATTTTAAGTGTTTTGTGTTCATTCACAAATATTCATTGAGTGTGTTCTCTGAGAGGCACTAGAAACCTGTCCATTACCTAAATTATCCCTCTGCATGTACATGCTCTGAACTCTGAATAGTTGGTTTCCATGTCTTGTTTTGGAGCCCAAATATCTAAATCAGCTCAGGGTCATTAAGAGTTCTCCCTTTGTAGGGAAAAGGCAAAAATCATCATCATCTCTCTCTTTAGTCGCTAAGTCATGTTCGACACTTGCAACCCCATGGACTGTAGCTCGCCAGGCTCCTCTGACCATGGGATTCTCCAGGCAAGAATACTGGAGTGGGTTGCCATTTCCTTCTCCAGGGGATCCTCCTGACCCAGTAATCGAACCCAGGTCTCCTGCATTGCAGGCAGATTCTTTACCAACTGAGCTATGAGGGAAGCCCTAAAAATCATCATACCAAAGGTCACTTCCAGCCTTGTTGAGCACAATATCTCTGGGATTATATTTTCTTTTCCTCTCAGGACAATCTATTCTGACCTAATATCAACAGTGTTCATTTTGATTTATGTTACCTTGTGTGAAAGGGATATAAGAAAATACAATGAATTGTAAGTCATCGTGTATCTTCTTGGACTGATCTACATATGAAAAGTCTTCTCCTTTTCACAGAGGGCACAGAGGGGAAACAGAAGAAAAAAGAGGAGTGCAGATGGTTTGGACCAGAAGGAGGAGAAAGAAAGGGAGAAGGAAAGGAGTGGGAGAGGGAGAAAGAGAAAGAATTTGTAGAGGGACGGTCATGGTGAATGAGACGCTGAATAGAGAGGAGAATAGGGGAATTCCATTGTGTATTATACAACATAACCTCTCCATTGCATCATTTTTGGCAATGTTTAATAAACATTATATTGACTTTAGAGGTTTTATTGTCAACATTTAATTTTTAAAAACTGTTATTGTGACCCCACCTAGGTAGGTTATTGAGTGACACTACTTTCCTTCTTTCTGCCTAGCACCTTGCATGTCAACTTTCTAATCAGTCTGATTGTGAGGCTTACTTTCAGTTCTGCCCCTAGAATCGATGACTCAGCTCTCTTGATTCCATCCCATCTTCATGCTGAAATGAGCCGATGATCATGCATCCCCAACCCACATCCCATATTCTCCACTCCTTTGTGCCCAAGGAAGAGGCTTTGACAGTCACTTGTACCTGATAGCCCATGCCAAGGGTTTAAATAAAGAGTACTTTATTTGGGGGATTAGTTTAAAAGAGTTCAGAGGGCTAAAAAGCAAAAGAAGCAGCAAAAATTAACAAAGCAGAAGCTGCTAGCATTACTAAGCATGCAAAGACACAGGGAGAAGATGCTACTAAAGCTCACAGACTATATGGATTGACTGGGACTATTGAAGAGGCAACAGCCAGTGTTAAAGACTGCAGGGAGCAGAAAAGGTAAAGATAAATACTCTGATGTCTTTCATTTTGCCACCTCCCGGGTCTCCCACCCATGCTTCCCATTGATCAGGATTAGCCAGAAGCCAATGGGAGAAGAATCTATGAAAGCAACTTGCAGGATCAGCCACCTACAATGCAGAGCAGAGCATGAAAAGGTCATGGAAAGGATCTGAAAGTAAACCAGAAATTACATACACAGTTTTTCCCTGAGGAACCAGTTCTTGTATCTACCGCTTGACTCAGTTCTCAGGTCTATTGCTAATAGACAGCTCTGCACTGTATACTCATGTTATATGCATTCTGTTCCAGCTGATGAGGATGTGCCAGGGTTTTCCAGGACAGAACACTTCAGTGTTATGCTGTGATCACTTAATAGCCATAGACAGTTTATGCATCAAAGCTAAAACTAGATTGGTCTCTGAACTTGGGTCCATCACCGAGACATCACTACTGCTGGTCTCCCCACAAGGCCATCTTCCAGATAAATGTACATAGCAACTTCCTGGTCTCATACTACACATGGAAGCCAGGTAACTGGGTCATACCCTCCTCTTGCCAGAGAGTCTGCTTGTTGAAGACACCTTATATCCAAGTAGTGCTGAGCAACACTTTTCACAGCTTCATCCCTGGATACAGCCAGCTGTGTGATTGGGGGAGAATCAATGACCTGTTCCCATGTGGAATTCTGGCCCTAATTTTAGGACACAAAAGAGGAAATGACTCAATTGTGTAGGCCCAGGTCCAGGAAGGCTTCAGGGAAGTTCTGAATGCACAGCTGGCTGAATTGCCTGAGCTTTCTAGATCTTCTGAATTAGGAGACCTCCCAGTCAGCATCAGAATCACTCTAGTAATAACTCTTCTATTCTCCTTGATGCTCTGCCATTAGACCTCACACTGATGATATGAACACAAAATAAAGCTCCATTGCTTTGCCTGCCCAGGCTAACCACTTGCTGATGTCCATGGAGAGAATAATATACTAGGTGGGGAAGCTCTGCTTCCAATTGACTGGGTGGCCAACTTCCCCATGTGTGTGGAATCCATGGTGGTGGCCCACATTCAGTAGAAACCGGCATCTACCCTTTGCTGAATTTTAAACCATACAAGACCATCCTCTTATCCAGAAGATGGAAACAGTGCAGAACTTCCTTCTGTATTCTCTTTCAAAATCCTAACTGCTCTAGGACACTACTCCATTTAATACTATCTTCCTCACACAAGACGCGATTTTCACCTCCCAGCATAACCAAACCATTTTTTTTTTTCCTTTGGAACAGTTTTTGGAGCTTTCAAAGCCCTCAAAAATTGTAACATTTGTCCACTATCTGCCACTCTTCTACCCCACACCACTGCTAACATATAAATTGGATCATGTTATTAATGAACTTGAAGAGACTCGAGTTTACATAATTTCCACTTGTTAAGATGAGTGAATTCAGTTAACTCTTCACCACAGAATTGTCATTGATGACTATCCACTCAAAGCCCCTTCATGGAAAATTTGCTTCCTAACTGGTTTTTGCCCACATTTGTCCTTGAATAATAGCTCTCCAGCAACTGACCATCTGAACAGAGTACTTACTGGTTCTTTGGGCCTAGAGGGATCATCGGGACATCCTTTGGTGGACCAAAAACTGGCGCAATTCATGAACAGACACCTAAGTGAGAATTGCGAACAAGAGAGTCTTTCCACAAGGCTTCCCTTGACAGGTGCACTAGCGTCTCTGCTGGGAGTTGGCTTCCATTTGGGTTACAAAGACCACCAATTCTTTCACCCCACAATTCTCTGCCTCTGTGTATGCCAGGACCTATTCATCCCATCACTCTGTCCCCAGGCTATCTGAATGATCTCAGTTTCTTTAATATACTACTCCCTCTCCAACTAAGGAAGCAGGAGGGAAAAGGGTCTTTTCCCTGCACCTCAGCACTTCAGGGGCTCAACTTATATTCCGTTTTCACTTTCATTTTGAATGTATGTCCTCTGTTCAGATGGCTCTCATTTCTACCCTCTTTCTTTCATCTGTTCTGCTCTCTCCGCTCAAGCATTCACTGTGATGTGCGTTTTTGCGGTCTAGTTGGATAAGTGTTCTAGCTTTAGCTCGTGGATTTTATTCTCACCATCTCACTCTGAAATCTGTGGGCCAGCTTTGACCCAACACTGTGCTCCGCTCAGATTCCCAGGAACAATGTGACCAGGGGCCAGAGCTTTAGTCCCTGCTTGCATAGAAGGTAAGGAGTTAGGTTGAGACTTAAGTAAGAAAGGACCATATTTGGCTTATATCTATAAAATGGTTTGAACTGTGAGGAATACTGGTGGTTCCTTTGAATCAAGCTCTCAATGAAAAATGAAGACACAAATTATTTTCTCATCTTCAGTTTCTTAGCATTCAGATTCCAAATGTAAACACGCACACACACATACAAACACACACGTACACATGGTATTTCCCTAGTGTTTCGTTTACCTATCTCCCTGGGAAGTGAATTAACTGTATATTGGACTTGGTTTTTCTTAAGGAGCACTAAGAAAGCTCTCAAAAGGAGTCTTAATTGTCTGTGAGGACACATATAGATTTGATAAATAAATAAATTCTCCTTCTTGAATATGAAAACTTTGTTTTTCCTCACCTATGGGGTGAATACGTCTATAAATCTCACTCTTGAACATAAATTTAAAATCCAAAAGGAAACATTTTCCTATGAATTAAACAATTTCTTAGTGTACTTAGAGTTGAACTACTAAGATACGTCTAGTCAAGGCTATGGTTTCCCCGTAGTCACGTATGGATGTGAGAGTTGGACTATAAAGAAAGCTGAGATCTGAAGAATTGATGCTTTTGAACTGTGGTGTTGGAGAAGACTCTTGAGAGTCCCTTGGACTGCGAGGAGATCCAACCAGTCCTTCCTAAAGGAGATCAGTCCTGGGTGTTCATTGGAAGGACTGATGCTGAAGCTGAAACTCCAATACTTTGGGCACCTGATGTGAAGAGCTAACTCATTTGAAAGACTCTGATGCTGGGAAAGATTGAGGGCAGGAGGAGAAGGGGACAACAGAGGATGAGATGGTTGGATGGCATCACTGACTCAGTGGACATGGGTTTTGGTCGACTCCAGGAGTTGGTGATGGACAGGGAGGCCTGGCGTGTTGTGGTTCATGGGGTCTCAAAGAGTTGGACACGACTGAGCGACTGAACTGAACTGAACCATAAATATACCTCATCATTCATGATGTAATAATAAACTAAAACCCCAGGAAGCTGTTTGGAATATACTGTTTTGTTTTAGACCTGCTTTCTCTGTGTCTTTTTCTTAGTCATCAGTACCTTTATTTCCTTTGCATCTTTCTCCTTCAATCCAAGCTATCTAATCCAGTGTTTCTAGAATCCTACTTTAAGTACAAATCACTTGGGTGTCTTGTTAAAATACAGAAGCTGAATCATGAGACGTAGGATGGGGTTTGCAATCCTATAATTCCAATAAGCACTTAGGTGATGCAGATGCTCCTGGCTGCAGACCACACTTTGAGTAGCAAGTATTTAATCAGTTTTTGCATATTACCTTAAGGCATCAGAAGTATCCCTTTCCTCTCAGATGTGGGTGCTTTTTTCAAGAAATAAAGCAGACGTCAGGTAAGAGATCTCTTCTTCTGGAACTTCAGATAGCAGCTCTAGCCTCATGGGAGACTAGAGACAACTGCAGTGGCAACGCTGGGCAGCACCCTGAACTTCCTCTTCAAGTGCTGTGGCCAGGGTGTCAGATACCCAATGGGCCAGTCTTCTGAGGTCATTCTGATATCATGCAGTTAAAGGTGCTTTTGTAAGCTAAACGATATAATTAAAATGACAGAACTAAGATGTTCTAATCATAGTAACCAGTGCAGAGTTTTAACTATTTCGGAACAATTTGTTTCCGTTTCATTGTCAGCAGTCACTAAGTGACTGATTTTCCCCTGATGTTGGAAACTTACATCCTTTGCATATAGATGTAAAGTAGAAAAGAAATAGCTGTAGAGCCTTGTGAAACGTAAGAAAAATATACATATGTTTCCATATTCAGTTCTTTTTCTCAAATCAAAATTGTAAACTTTGATGAAAAGAAACATGTTTCCCCACAATGGCCTAGAGTCAACTGCACTTCCCTGTCAAAGGATCAATGGTTGGGGCAATTTCAAAACCTCTTCAGTTCCTCTAGGTTAGATCAGTTCAACTTAAATCATTAAAAAAAAAAGAAAAAAAGCTTGAAATTCATCTTCTTTTCAATATCCCATTTTATTGCACTTTTGCAGCATCAACAGCATGGTACACATGGGCTTGAATATCTCTCTTCTCAGCATCTCCAGGAGAAGGAGAGCAGAATTAATCTCCCATGCAAGATACTAAGAAATAAAAAATGACTAGCAAGATTAAAAATGGAAATGTACTACAATCTGGGTCTAGATACCATTCAGAAAATACAGTGAAGCATCCATGTTTTTCACACTGTACCACTCTGTGTTATGAAATTACCCAGGTCTTTCAGTGTACTGGCTACCTCTTTGTAAGTGGTTGAGTAAATTTATCATCTCAGTGTCATATGAGCTCACTGCTGGCACTGTTTCAAGAAATCTCATTATTTTTTGATGTCTATGATGGATTAAAGATGAGAATATTGCTGGCCTAAGGGTTCGTTAGCCTTGCCTGTCATATTTGTCAGCTACAAACCATCTCTGCCAAAGGGTTAGGAGGGCGTTCGGGATAGTGGGCCATTAAAACACAGTTCCATTACTTACACTCAGTTAGACTGAGGAAATGGAGGGTAACAAGTGTGAGAGTTGTCCCATGGGATCCATTTTCTTTGTTACACACTCAAAAAGGGAAAAATCAAGATGACAGCAGAAATAGCAAGAAGCTCTCTCAACATGGGATGGCCACATCTTGCAATTTCTCACTGTCGGTGAAAAGTGCTTGTTTGGATAACCTTACAGGCAACTCTGAGAGTTCTGTGGCCAGGCAACATTCTGCATGATCAGTCCTAATTCTTACAGTGACCTGACTTTGGATGGCTCTCTGGCCTCTTGGAGGCAAACCCAGTCTGTCTGAAGTCTTCAGAGTTCCAAGAACAAAGACTGTCATGGCATATGTTGAGAATAACCAGTGATGCATTATGATTGTATGTATTCAAAATATTCTGAAGAATACTTTAAATGCATAATATCCTAGTGTAAAAGGACCTTTATTATTGCAATTTTCAAACAGCCATTATGTTTACAAGTTTTCAGGAATGTTATATAGTACAAGGTAAAGCAACTGATATCCACAGTGTCATCTACTGAAAAATCGATGGTCTTATTCACAGCAATGTTATTTGAGCTTATTTCTTTTCATTATTATATAGGGGGTATTACTTATGGGCCAAACTACATAAGGATATAGATACCTTTGGAAGGTTCTTCCCTGAAGTCCAACATAATCATTTATTGCAGCAAGTACTTTATAAACTGATAGTGACAAAATAATAATAACAAATAGTAATAACAAACCCATTTCCTGTTTTTATGAAGTTTAGAATTCAGTATGGTGACAGACATTAAATCATCTTACAAATAAATATATATCATTTAATTTGCTCAATTCATTTTCAAGTGTTTGTTCATCTGCTATTTTCAAGATACTGTGTTGAGAGTTCTGGATGAGATAGGCATGAAAAACAATCCCTTGGCCTGCATGACACTTATAGTCTATGGAGAGAGAAGACATAAAGATGCTTTATAACACTTTATAATACATTGTATAAAGCTAGGATTTAGCAGACTCCCACCCTTCCTTTCTAACCATTCCCATCCCTTTCTTCCTTTCTTCCTTCAATTTTCTTGTTTTTTAATTTAAATTTATTTATTTTAATTGGAGATAATTACTTTACAATATTGTATTGGTTTTGCCATACATCAACATGAATCCACCATGGGTGTACACATGCTCCCCATCCTGAACCCCCCTCCCACCTCCCTCCCTGTACCATCCCTCTGGGTCATCCCAGTGCACCAGCTCCAAGCATCCTGTATCCTGCATTAAACCTGGACTGGCAGTTCGTTTCATATATGATATTATACATGTTTCAATGCCATTCTCCCAAATCAACCCCTCCTCCCCTCTCCCACAGAGTCTGAAAGGCTGTTCTATACATCTGTGTCTCTTTTGCTGTCTCACATACAGGGTTATCATTACCATCTTTCTAAATTCCACATATATGGGTTAGTATACTGTATTGGTGTTTTTCTTTCTGGCTTACTTCACTCTGTATAATAGGCTCCAGTTTCATCCACCTCATTAGAACTGATTCAAATGTATTCTTTTTAATGGCTGAGTAATACTCCATTGTGTATATGTACCACAGCTTTCTTATCCATTCATCTGCTGATGGACATCTAGCTTGCTACCATGTCCTGGCTATTATAAACAGTGCTGCGATGAACATTGGGGTACACGTGTCTCTTTCAATTCTGGTTTCCTCAGTGTGTATGCCCAGCAGTGGAATTGCTGGATCATAAGGCAGTTCTATTTCCAGTTTTTTAAGGAATCGCCACACTGTTCTCCATCGTGGCTGTACTAGTTTGCATTCCCACCAACAGTGTAAGAGGGTTCCTTTTTCTCCACACCCTCTCCAGCATTTATTGCTTATAGACTTTTGGATCACAGCCATTCTGACTGGCGTGAAATGGTACCTCACTGTGGTTTTGATTTGCATTTCTCTGATAATGAGTGATGTTGAGCATCTTTTCATGTGTTTGTTAGCCATGTGTATGGCTTCTTTGGAGAAATGTCTATTTAGTTCTTTGGCCCATTTTTTGATTGGGTCGTTTATTTTTCTGGAATTGAGCTGCAGGAGTTGCTTGTATATTTTTGAGATTAGTTGTTTGTCAGTTGCTTCATTTGCTATTATTTTCTCCCATTCTGAAGGCTGTCTTTTCACCTTGTTTATAGTTTCCTTTGTTGTGCAGAAGCTTTTAATTTGAACAATAAATTTCACCTTTTTCTCAAGCGCACACAGAACCTTCTCCAGGATAGATCACATCCTGGGCCATAAATCTAGCCTTGGTAAAATCAAAAAAATTGAAATCATTCCAAGCATCTTTTCTGACCACAATGCAGTAAGATTAGATCTCAATTACAGGAAAAAAACTATTAAAAATTCCAACATATGGAGGCTGAACAACATGCTGCTGAATAACCAACAAATCACAGAAGAAATCAAAAAAGAAATCAAAATATGCATAGAAACGAATGAAAATGAAAACACAACCCCAAACCTGTGGGACACTGTAAAAGCAGTGCTAAGGGGAAAGTTCATAGCCATACAGGCATACCTCAAGAAACAAGAAAAAAGTCAAATAAATAACCTAACTCTACACCTAAGGCAACTAGAAAAGGAAGAAATGAAGAACCCCAGGGTTAGTAGAAGGAAAGAAATCTTAAAAATTAGGGCAGAAATAAATGCAAAAGAAACAAAAGAGACCATAGAAAAATCAACAAAGCCAAAAGCTGGTTCTTTGAAAGGATAAATAAAATTGACAAACCATTAGTCAGACTCGTCAAGAAACAAAGGGAGAAAAATCAAATCAATAAAATTAGAAATGAAAATGGAGAGATCACAGCAGACAACACAGAATACAAAGGATCATAAGAGACTACTATCAGCAATTATATGCCAATAAAATGGACAACGTGGAAGAAATGGACAAATTCTTAGAAAAGTACAACTTTCCAAAACTGAACCAGGAAGAAATAGAAAATCTTAACAGACCCATCACAAGCACGGAAATTGAAACTGTAATCAAAAATCTTCCAGCAAACAAAAACTCAGGTCCAGACGGTTTCACAGCTGAATTCTACCAAAAATTTCAAGAAGAGCTAACAGCTATCCTACTCAAACTCTTCCAGAAAATTGCAGAGGAGGGTAAACTTCCAAATTCATTCTATGAGGCCACCATCACCCTAATACCAAAACCTGACAAAGATGCCACAAAAAAAGAAAACTACAGGCCCATATCACTGATGAACATAGATGCAAAAATCCTTAACAAAATTCTAGCAATCAGAATCCAACAACATTAAAAAGATCATATACCAAGACCAAGTGGGCTTTATCCCAGGGATGCAAGGATTCTTCAGTATCTGCAAATCAATCAATGTAATACACCACATTAACAAATTGAAAAATAAAACCATATGATTATCTCAAGAGATGCAGAGAAAGCCTTTGACAAAATTCAACATCCATTTATGATAAAAACTCTCCAGAAAGCAGGAATAGAAGGAACATACCTCAACATAATAAAAGCTATATATGACAAACCCACAGCAAACATTATCCTCAATGGTGAAAAATTGAAAGCATTTCCCCTAAAGTCAGGAAAAAGACAAGGGTGCTCACTTTCAACACTACTATTCAACATAGTTTTGGAAGTTTTGGCCACAGCAATCAGAGCACAAAAACAATACAATATTGTAAAGTTTAAAAAAATAAATAAATAAAATTGGAAAAAAAAATAAATAAAAGGAATCCAAGTTGGAAAAGAAGAAGTAAAACTCTCACTATTTGCAGATGACATGATCCTCTACATAGAAAACCTAAAGACTCCACCAGAAAATTAATACAGCCAATCAATGAATATAGTAAAGTTACAGGATATAAAATCAACACACAGAAATCCCTTGTATTCCTATACACTAACAATGAGAAAATAGAAAGAAATTAAGGAAACAATTCCATTCACCATTGTAATGAAAAGAATAAAATACTTAGGAATATATATCCCTAAAGAAACAAAAGACCTATATATAGAAAACTATAAAACACTGGTGAAAGAAATCAAAGAGGACACTAATAGATGGAGAAATACACCATGTGTTCATGGATTGGAATAATCAATATAGTGAAAATGAGTATACTACCCAAAGCAATCTATAGATTCAATGCAATCCCTATCAAGCTACCAATGGTATTCTTCACAGAGCTAGAACAAATAATTTGACAATTTGTATGGAAATACAAAAGCCTCAAATAGCTAAAGCAATCTTGAGAAAGAAGAACGGAACTGGAGGAATCAACCTGCCTGACTTCAGGCTCTACTACAAAGCCACAGTCATCAAGACAGTATGGTACTGGCACAAAGACAGAAATATAGATCAATGGAACAAAATAGAAAGCCCAGAGATAAATCCACGCACCTATGGACACCTTATCTTTGACAAAGGAGGCAAGAATATACAACGGAAAAAAGACAATCTCTTTAACAAGTGGTGCTGGGAAAACTGGTCACCACTTGTAAAAGAGTGAAACTAGAACACTTTCTAACACCATACACCAATTTAATTTTCAATGAATTATTGAATAATATATATTGGAGGCTACATGCCAAGTGCAGTCCAGATAGGTTCAGCTTCTCAGTGATTATGTGCCAGGCACAGTGCAAATTATTTCACGTGCATTAACTTAAGCAGCTCTAAAATTTGTACTATTATTATTCTCATTTTATAGATGAGGAAATTGAAACTCAGAAAGCATATATTTTGTCCAAATAGCCAAGTGGAAATGTGGGCTTTTGAGGAAGATCTGTGTGACTTCATAATGTGTATTCTTATCCTCTATAAAATTGTATAGAAGATCTGTGTTGTGAGAGGTTTTTCAAGGAAAACACAACTGTTAGTAAAAACTAAATAAGAGAAATTATTTCTAAAAAATAAAAATATTTGCCCAATGCTTGTTACTCAATTTTAACTCATTAACAGTGTCCCTAAATCGATTAAATAACAGTAAAAATGTTTTTTAAATGATATGTTTCAGTATGCTATGCTAAGTCACTTCAGTCATGTCCAACTCTGTGCAACCCCATAGACAGCAGCCCACCAGGCTCCACCATCCCTGGGATTCTCCAGGCAAGAACACTGGAGTGGGTTGCCATTTCCTTCTCCAATGCATGAAAGTGAAAAGTGAAAGTGAAGTCGCTTAGTCGTGTCCTACTCTTTGCGACCCCATGGACTGCAGCCCACTAGGCTCCTCTGTTTATGGGATTTTCCAGGCAGGAGTACTGGAGTGGGTGGCCACTGCCTTCTCCAAAGTTTCAGTGCCTTTTGTTAAATAATGCTAAAATAGCATGCTTATGTATATATAAGTCCTATATGTGTATATATACACTCGTGTGCTCAGTCACTCAGCCGTGTCTGACTCTGTGACACCATGGACTGACTGTAGCCCTCCAGGCTACTCTGTCCATAGAACTCCCAGACAAGAATACTGAAGTGGGTTGCCATGCCCTCCCCCTGGGGATCTTCCTGATCTAGGCATCGAACCCACATCTCCTGTGTTTCCTTCATTAGCAAGCGGATTCTTTATCACAGAGCCACCTGGGAAACCTGTAGATATATACACATGCACACAAAAAAGACTTAAGTGAAAACTTTTATCATTCAGATTTTATCTCTGGTCTTAATAGAAGAGCTCTTCAGTTCAGTTCAGTCACTCAGTCATGTCCTACTCTTTGCGACCCCATGAATCTCAGCACACCAGGCCTCCCTGTCCATCACTGACTCCCAGAGTCTATTCACACTCATGTGCATCGAGTCGGTGATGCCATCCAGCCATCTCATCCTCTGTCATCCCCTTCTCCTCCTGCCCCCAATCCCTCCCAGCATCAGGGTCTTTTCCAATGAGTCAACTCTTCGTATGAGGTGGCCAAAGTACTGGAGTTTCAGCTTTAGCATCAGTCCTTCCAATGAACACCCAGGACTGATCTCCTTTAGGATGGACTGGTTGGACCTCCTTGCAGTCCAAGGGACTCTCAAGAGTCTTCTCCAACACCACAGTTCAAAAGCATCAATTCTTTGGTGCTCAGCTTTCTTCACAGTCCAGCTCTCACATCCATACATTGGGACCTATTAATTGGCTGTGCCAAAGCCATCGCTGTAACAGTGCAGCCCTGAGAAAGTATGCCTTTGGAGGGGTAGTGACATGTACTGGGAAGAACATCCACTGCAACCTCTATCCAACTTGACATGCACACCCAGGAGGATGGAGAGGGGCAAGTTGAAGTTTGTTAAAGATCCAAAGTATCTGCTTCCTTCTTTAAACCTTCTTTGAGGCAGCAAGGCAAGAAAGAAAGTTTATGTTTCCTATTATCTTAGTTAACATGGAGGTCACATACAACTCTAAGTCAGATTTTCAGCCTCTATTGTGAAATATGATGACTTACAACTCTTTCAGTGATGTTTTAGGCAAAGTTGCAAATGACTTGCATAAGCCATGAGGCCTCACATACGGCTTCTGAAGGAGAAAGTCAGTGGGAAATAGTTTAGGCTCTATCTTGGGAAATGTACACAGTTTAGAAGGATTGACCTGTCACTTGGTACCTTTGACGACCACAGAGTCTGGCTGAGTGTGGACTGGCCACAGTAATGAGGTCAGGCACTCGTGTGTATTTGAACACTAAGAGCCACCATAGCTAGACCTGTTTCTCTACATGTGCTGCGGACTGTACCTTAAGAAACACGTCACTCACATATACATCCCACAGCACAGGCCATTCACATCCCTTCACTCCCTCAGGCCCTTCCCAAGAAAACAGAACTACTCACCTGAGGGAAGAATTGCATATCTAACCCTCCCAAGATAAGTAAGTTAATGATTTCTGCCTTAAAGCCTTCTTGGTTCCTAGACAACAATTGTAAACAAGTTTAAATGTGTCTTCCTCACCCTTACAGAGGCATCCTGAAACAGTTGGATACCCTGGATCCAATTTCAAGCATCCAATGTTTTAAAAATTTAATTCCACTATACCAGCCTCCAGATTAATCTTCCTAAAGCTTCATTTTGCTCATCTACCCTTTACTCAAATCTATTCTATAATGTACCCCATCCCCAACCCTTGCCTTCTTTATGTGTGACCCCTGGCTATTGGATAAAGTATAAAAGATCAAAGAAAGAGTATTCAATCTAAGTCCCCAGAGTTGTTTCCCATAATATTTTCATGAATTTGAAGACTCCTGAGTACAATGACCATGTTTTATTTCTTTGTACTCATTGTAATATCTTGCATGGTACCTTAAACATAATATACCCTCATTAGCAATTGGAAATATTTACCTTTTTGATATTTATTATTTGTATTTTAAAGTCACATTATTTTAAAAACATTAGTTATTTGGAGGCAAAAATATTCAGAAAGTAGGATCATTCACCCCATCATTTAAAAAATAATGTACTTTTAACATTTATGCTTTTTCTATGTAATATCATGTTTTATTGCATTAACAAAATTCACTTTTAGCTATCCACACTTTTCTGGGAATAGGAGAATGCCTGTTGTATTTGGTACTAGTGGATTTACTGAAGCTTGGAATTTTATACAGCAGAAACATTGTCTTTTTTCTCCCCTTAGACAACTCAACTGGTGTTTTTAAATAGAATCCAGTCACACCACCCTTTAAGTGGCCCAGAAATGTCCCTTCAGGGATGTTTTCTCCTTGAGCATATTGAGAATAAAGTAATTTCCTGTATTTTCCTCTAATTGGTACAACCTGTCTTGCTATTTTATTAATTCCCCATTGAAAATGAAAACTCTTATAAAAATCTGAAGTGTTTCTTAATTTGTTTACTTTTATAAAGCAAAATGCAATTATATTAATATCTATAATACAGTATTATAGATATAAGAATACAATGAGCAACAAACTGAAAATTTGTTGAAAATATGCTGAAAATTTTTCATACCAAGATGCAATAGCCATATTTCTGAAAATATTTGAATGAGGAAAAAATAAAGAGCTATTTATATAATTATAAACAATATATATATATTATATATATTATATATATATATATATAAAAAGAACAATTATAATTATAATAGCAAAGGTTCATTAATTCATAGCTCAGTTTATAAAGAATCCTCCTGCAATGCAGATTGCATTATCGAAAAAGCAAGAGAGATTCAGAAAAACATCAATTTCTGCTTTATTGACTATGCCAAAATAGCTTGACTGTGTGGATCACCACAAACTGTGGAAAATTCTTCAAGAGATGGGAATACCAGACCACTTGACCTGCCTCTTGAGAAATCTGTATGCAGCTCAGGAAACAACAGTTAGAACTGGACATGGAACAACAGACTGGTTCCAAATAGGGAAAAGATTCATCAAGGCTATATATTGTCACCCTGCTTATTTAACTTATATGCAGAGTACATCATGAGAAACACTGGGCTGGATGAAGCACAAGCTGGAACCAAGATTGCCGGGAGAAATATCAATAACGTCAGATATGCAGATGACACCAACTTTATGGCAGAAAGAGAAGAACTAAAGAGTCTTTTGATAAAAGTGAAAGAGGAGAGTGAAAAAGCTGGCTTAAAGCTTAACACTCATAAAACTAAAATCATGGTATCTGGTCCCATCACTTCATGGCAAATAGATGGGGAAACAGTGGAAACTGTGAGAGACTTTATATTTTGGGGTTCCAAAATCACTGCAGATGGTGACTGAAGCCATGAAATTAAAAGACACTTGCTCCTTGGAAGAAAAGTTATGACCAACCTAGACAGCATATTAAAAAGCAGAGACATTACTTTGCCAACAAAGGTCCATCTAGTCAAGGCTATGATTTTTCCTGTGGTCATGTATGGATGTGAGAGTTGGACTATAAAGAAAGCTGATCACCAAAGAATTGATGCTTGTGAACTGTGGTGTTGGAGAAGCCTCTTGAGAGTCCCTTGGACTTCAAGGAGATGCAACCTGTCCATCCTAAAGGAAATCAGTCCTGAATATTCATGGGAAGGACTGATGCTGAAGCTGAAACTCCAATACTTTGGCCACCTGATGCAAAGAACTGACTCATTTGAAAAGCCCCTGATGCTGGGAAAGATTGAAGGTGGGAGGAGAAGGGAACGACGGAGGATGAGATGGCTGTACCTCATGTCCGATTCAATGGACATGAGTTTAAGTAAACTCCAGGAGTTGGTGATGGACAGGGATGCCTGTTGTGCTGCAGACCATAGGGTTGCAAAGAGTCGAAAGTGACTGAGTGACAGAACTGACTGACTGACCGACCTACTCCAATGTTCTGGCCTGGAAAATTCCATGGACTGTATAGCCCATGGGGTTACAGAGTCAGACATGACTGAGAGACCTTCACTTTCACTTTCATTTCAATTTAAAATTTCAAGAGTCAACCTTTCTTTTACAGACAGCATCATCTATAAATATTTCAATATGACTTTTGCTGATTTCCTACTAGTTTTGACTGCTGTAGAAGCCAGAAATGAGCAATAATCATTCTATAATGTTTATATTCCAGTTTCTTCTCAGTCTTTATTCTGGAACATAATAAGCTATAGTTACAGAGCTTTTGGGAATTCTAGATTATTGCAAATGATTTCTAATATATATGTGTGTGTGCACTGAATTGTGTCCAATTCTTCATGATCGCATGGACTGTATGTAGCTCACCAGGCTCCTCAGGCCGTAGAATTTTCCAAGCCAGAATCCTAGAATGGGTTGCCATTTCCTACTCGAGGTCATCTTCCTAACCCAGGGATCAAACCTGCGTCTCCTGCATCTCCTTCATGGTCAAGCATGTTCTTTATCACTATACCACTTGGGAAACCCCATATTTATATATGAAAAGAATTAATTAATAGAGATCATGAAAAGCATGCTGAATGGAAAGCGTGCTTTAAAATAAAGCAATTAATTTACACAAATTAGCCCTAATTTTATCTATATAGGAAACATAGTGTCATCCTTTTCCTTTTCATTTGCTTGATTAAATTTTATTAAACAAAATATATGAGCATGAATAATTTTTCAGGAGCATTTTAATTTGAGAAAAACATAAATATAAAAAGGCTGGATAAATGAACAATAATCAAACCCAAGCTATTTGCATTTAAATGATGTTAAATCCCTTCACATTTGAATAAAGTAATAAACATGGTGAATAAGTGCCTACACACGAATCAAGCTTTTTTTAAGTAAGAATATTCCATCAACTTAAATTTATCATGTTACGAAGAAATGGAAATATTAGACACTAACTATATTTAATTTGAAACTCCTATTTCTAGACTTTGTCAAAGAATGTAAGTCTAATCATTAATCACCATGTGTGCATAACGTCACTACTTGTTGCTTAGGCCATGATCAAAATGCAGGGTAGGGAATAAGGTTGGACTCTCTTAAAATTAACAAGAACCGTTTGGAAATGTCAAGAGTCTAGGCCTGTGGGTTTTGTTAGCCTTTCTTTTACTGTGATTGGAAGAGATAGAACACCTCTGCTTTTCCTCTGGTTTTGGGGTGAGTATTGACAAGAATATAGAGCAGCTTGAAGCAGTTATTAGAAGGAAAGCTAGAACTTTAATCTGCAGAAGAAAAATTATAGCAGCTATACTAAAGAGTCATAGCCCATTAAATATCCCTTTAAAGACCAAATAGCTTAGTCTTCTCAGATAATCTCTAAGGAGTAAGAGGTACTGCCTGAGGTCTTGCTTATTACTCTCTTTCAACACATTAATGTGATGAATCAATAGGAGAGATGGAAAATGGCAGAAAATGAGACTGTATCATTAAAAAATGATCAGTGTTTCACCTGACTTTCTCTCCCTATAGAATCTCATTATGCACATATTTCCCTGTCTCCCATCTTTCCCTAAATCCTGAAATCCTTCACCTTTGCCTTCTATCATCCACAGTGCATTATTATTAACCAAACCCCTCAATCTCTCCTTTGAACATTCAGCTCATCCTCTTAATCTGCAGGAAAATTGCCTCAACTCTAAGGACATTGTTTCCCTTGCAGACCCAAGAAGTATCCATTTGCCCTCAAACCACTGGGCCTGGGGGCAAGGTATTTCCTAATTTCTGTTTTTCCAATGGTCTATTTCCCACTTTCATTGGAAACTCTTAGATCATAAAAGTATATCACTTGTAAAAGTATATCACCTCTACTGAATCCTCAGTTATACCCACATTTCTGGGGAATACTCTTTCACATCACTTTTTGTGAATTTTATACACATGCTACTTAATCTCAATCACTCTAACTTCTCTGACGATTTTGTCCCACCTCACTGGTTTATCCACTCAGTGCTACAGTGCTCCAAACTTCATTACCACCACCCATGCCTTTCTGAAATTCAATTTCATACATCCTGCTCTTCAGCCATCCCTCCTATCTATCCATGCCACTCACCTTGGTACTCTTCTCACCCTCCTTCTGTAGTTGAAATTCCATTGTCAATCACCATATTCACTCCTTTCTATAAACTGTCTCCTTTGCCCAGTCTCCTTTCATGGCACTCACTTGGCAAATTGCAATCCTTGTTAAATCAGTTTTTCCATGTATTTCATACCTGTGAGGCTAAATATCATGAAGGAAAACTCAGAACAATGTTAACTGTTCTGTCCTCAATGTTATGGCCACAAATCCAAAGTTGGCTCTTAATGCTACTATATAATCACATTCCAGAAGTCCATATAATTTCTCACTTTCTTAGATGACTACTTCATACCTCTTTTCTCTCCAAACCTCCAACATCTTCTTTTCTAGCTTCACATTCCCCAATGACTTGGTTTCTAACCATAGCCAGAAACATTCACAAGAGAACTTCTATAGACTCTCCTCACCATATACACTTACCTTTCTGCATCTGAACCCATATGTCTGCCTTACTGCATGCTACATAGGAGAATATCCATGACCCTAATTGGACCCAGCCCCACCACTTTTACACCACATCCACCCCCACTGCCTCATCAAGAACATCAAACTAGGACATCAAGCCGGCATCTTTCTCCTCTCTTTCTATATCACCAATATTTTGCTCTCCACTGACTCATTCCTTTTAATCCACAAACATCTTACAAGAAAAAATACTTCTTTTGACACTTCTTCCCAACCATTTTGTTGTTGATTCATTACTAAGTTGTATCCAGCTCATCTGTGACATCAGAGACTATAGACCGAGGAATTCTGCAGTGGGTTACTATTTCCTTCCCCAAGGGATTCTCCTAACCCAAGGGTGGAACCCGCCTCTTTTGCACTGGCTGGTGGATTCTCTACCAGGGAAGTTCCCCAGCTATTTACCACCCTTTTCTTTCAGTGAAATTCTTTTCTGTAAAATCCTTCAGAAGAGTAGTTTATATTTCTTAATTCCTGTCCTTTGATTCTCCTCTACCTTACCCTAGTCAGGATTTTTCTTACACTCACAGAAGCTGAGCTTCTCTCATGTTTACTGATCCCCCCACATTGCTAAATCTAATGGTTAGTATCCAGATCTCAGTTTACTTCATCTATCAGCTGTATTTTTCATGGTTGATTACTTCTTACTCCTTGGCATGCTTTCCATCCTTGACTTTTAGGGCATCACAAACTTGATTTTCTCCCAACACACCAATATTTCCTTCCCCGATCTTCTTTGCTGACTCTGTCTCTTCTCCCTGACCTCTAAGTGTTGTAATGCTACAGGACGGAGCTCCAGGATCCTCTTGTCTCTTATATCTGCACTCATTTCTTTGGCTACTCATCCAGTCCCAAGGGGTTGTATCTCTAGCCCAGCCATCTCAAATCCTAGACTTACATATTTGCCTACTGGACTTCTCTATGTGAACATTTGATACACACTGAAAACCCGATAGGGACAAAACTGAACCTTTAGGTTAGACATCTCCATCTCAACTAATGGCATCTCTTGTTTTGCAATTGCTCAGGTCAAAATCATTGTATCATCCTTCTCTTTCTATCACATCCCAACAACGCCTGGTCACTCAACTTTCAAAACATTCAGAGACTGACCATCCCTCATCCCTCATCTGCTGTCTCCTTGGTACGAGTCACTATACACTCTTGCTTGGATTACTGTAGTAGTTTTCACTGGTCTCTTTACTTTAACCCTTACTTCTTACTCTGTATTCTCAATCACATGGTCAGCATGAATGACCCAGAGGGATGGTACAGGAGGGGTGTGGAAGGGGGTTCAGGATGGGGAACACGTGTACACCAGTGGTGGGTTCATGTTGATGTATGGCAAAACAAATACAGTATTGTAAAGTAACTAGCCTCCAATTAAAATAAATAAATTTATATTAAAAAAATAAAATGTAAATCTTACCACAACAGGATTTGGTTCTCTATTTCTCTCTGACTATAAGTCAGAGTGCTTAAGGTGGCCTGCAGCTCTATATCTCTTGCCTGTACTTGCCTCTACCCAAACAGGTATGTTCTACAACCTCCCCCACCTCATACATATACATTATCTGAACTCATCTCCTCCTACTTTCACCCTCCCCCTTTCTCTTCCAGAGAGGCTTAGGCCTCTCTGTTCCTCCAATTTTTCCTCTCCCATTGCATTTATCACATTGCATTTATTAAACAAAGATCATGGCATCCTGTCCCATCACTTCATGGCAAATATATGGAAAAACAGTGGAAACAGTGGCAGACTTTGTTTTGGGGGCTCCAAAATCACTGCAGGTGGTGACTGAAGCCATGAAATTAAAAGATGCTTACTCCTTGGAAGAAAAGTTATGACCAACCTAGGTAGCATATTAAAAAGCAGAGACATTACTTTGCCAACAAAGGTCCATCTAGTCAAGGCTATGGTTTTTCCAGTGGTCATGTATGGATGTGAGAGTTGGACTATAAAGAAAGCTGAGTGCTGAAGTATTGATGCTTTTGAACTGTGGTGGTGGAGAAGACTCTTGAGAGTCCATTGAACTGCAAGGAGATCCAACCAGTCCATCTTAAAGGAAATCAGTACTGAATGTTCATTGGAAGGACTGATGCTAAAGCTGAAACTTCAATACTTTGGCCACCTGATGCGAAGAGCTGACTCATTTGAAAAGACTCTGATTCTGGGAAAGATTGAGGGCAAGAGTAGAAGGGGATGACAGAGGATGACACGGTTGGGTGGCATCATTGACTCAATGGACAAGAGTTTGAGTAAACTCCGGGAATTGGTGATGGACAGGGAGGCCTGGCGTGCTGCAGTTCATGGAGTCGCAAAGAGTCAGACACACTGAGCGGCTGAACTGAACTAAAAATACTATGTTATTTAACTGTTTAATACCCTACACACTTAGTTGAATCAGAACCTGAGACAAATTACCTATAGATGTTTTTGAAGGTGGGGAAAGAGGAGGTGGATGAGGGAAGGAAGGCAGGAACAGGAGTGGATCAAGTAGAAGACATATTATGAAGAAGATACCCCTGTGGGTACCTGGAAACCTTGAGACACAGCATAAAATATTTGCATAAGAAGTATGAAGGAACTGGGGCAGTTTGTCGCCAACTCCTACTCACTGGTATTTAAGGGCTGCTCCTGGTGGAGCACAAGAGGGTCCCCAGAGAAGAGATGGAAATAGTTGGAAGACAGGCAGACAGTTATGGGAAATGTCAGTGCCAAGGGGCTACAGCAGGGCATTAAGAGCTTTGTATGTTTTGCATACTGTCTGTGTTTCCCCCCTTAATAAAAATAGTCTCAAAGAGAGTATTAATGTTCATTCTTTAAATTCATAGATGTATCCAAATGACCTGGAACAGTCCCAGAGGCATTCAGGAAAGATATATTGGATGAATTTGCCTGCTTCCTGCATGTTGATGACTTTCTAGTCTATTTCTCCAACCTTTTTCTGATATCCTCATTAATATTTCCAAAAGCCTCTTGAAGTCTGCCATGCACTTCAAATATTGGAAATATGTTGCAGAACACATCTTTACACCACTAATATCAGTCTCAGACTTAGTTATTCTATCACAATCTCTCTTACTCTTAAAAACAGAAGTCATGGTGTCAGTGAAACTTCTTTCCAATTTGCAATTTACAATATAAAATTGATAATTTCCATCACTAATCTACCTCTTGCCTCAGTAGTCTCCTTTTCATTAACATGGCATGTATTTTACACTAGACCCTGGTGAATCTTCCTATGGAAAATTATAACAACCTCTCAAATACCCTGGGGCTTCCCTGGTGGCTCAAATGGTAAAAAATCTGCCTGCAATGTGGGAGACCCAGGTTCAATCCCTGGGTAGGGGAAATCCCATGGAGAAGGGAACGGTGGCGCTAGTAGTAAAGAACCTGCCTGTCGATGCAGGAGACATAAGAGATGTTGGTTTCATCCCTGGGTCGGGAAGATCCCTGGAGGAGGACATGACAACCCACTTCAGTATTCTTGCCTGGAGAAGAATGTGTGCTAAGAGTGTGTGCTTAGCACACACTCCAATACCCTGGGAAAAACTCTGAACTCTTGTTAACTTTAGATCTTCAACTCTATTACAATATTTCCAGAATGATACTTATAAAACATGAATCAAATTGGGTCATTTTCTTGCTTAAAAATTTTGGGTGACTTTAAATCATGTAAAGTATATATTTTAAATTAATTATAGTGTCAGGCAAGACCTTTCCTTTCTGTTTAACCTTTCTTTCTCAGCCAGTCCCTAGTTTAATTCATTTATCAATATATTTAATTAATATAAGCTGAAGTGGCCACCATGTTCCACATCCTGTCTAACCACCAACTATTACCTGAGTATCTTTTTTTTTCTGAAGTAGGCCTAAAGTGAACTCTTAAAAAATACATATATTAAAATATTAATAGTTCTATACTTGCAAATAAATATATACATTTAAATGTATTAGTCATATATATGCAACTTAATCAAAGAGTTTTCTACTATCTCTTTATTCATAATAATAAGCATGTCATATTTTAACTATGCCGATGCTAATGTTTCAAAGAAATCACAACTTTTTTAGCCCACCTTATTACCTTTCAGGCGCAGAAATATTTGGTCACAGTGAGGCCGGATCAAAACACCATTACTTCATTTGAAATGTATTTGATGATTCTATCCCTCTCTATACTTCAGTAATATCAATATAGCAACTAAGGATAAAATGTTTCATTTGTTAAAATGTATGTATTTTATTTTTGTGAAATCATGTAGACCTTAATTTATCAAAAATAATTAAAAGTAATGCTTTTCTAAAAATTTCATTTGAGAGAACAAAAATAGCAATCTCTTCTTTTGTAGTGGCTTCAAGCCTCTAAACAGGGATTGGAACAAGAGCTTCTTTCTCAGAATAAGTAAGCAATTGTGAAACAAGGAGACATGTGTTCTTCCTTATGGAGCACACTTTTCAGTAGAAATGAGTGATAACAAACAATCAAATACATATACAATTGCAGAGATTAATTATAAAAATGAAAAGAGCCTTAATTAGATAAGGTGGTCAGAGCAAGACTTTCTGGGGAAGGGTTTGATCTGAGACCTGATGTGGAGAAGGCGGAAATTTGTGAAAAACTAATAAGCAAGACTTCAGGGCAGAGAAATAATACTCAAAGGCACTTAGTTGGGAGAGTTTACTATATTCAAGACTCTGAGAAAATTCCCATAGCTGGAGCAAAGTGGGCCAGGGAAGAGAATAAGAAACTAATTTGGAAACGGAGACTGGATAAGGGAAAAGTTTGCAAACTTTGGTAAGGAGTTTGCACTTAATTGTTGGCTCTGTCAGAAATTTTCAAAAGGGTTCCCAAAATAGAATTATTTAAGCCAGGTATATAAACCTCATTGCTGTGACTTCTGTGTGAAAACTGACTTCAAAGAGATGAGAGTGAAAGTAGAGAGACCATTGTGAGATTATGGGATTGTTTACAGGTAGG
The DNA here is from genome assembly GCF_027580195.1 of Bos mutus. NCBI lineage: Eukaryota > Metazoa > Chordata > Mammalia > Artiodactyla > Bovidae > Bos > Bos mutus. The sequence continues at coordinate 28,712,846 of NC_091623.1, forward strand.
GGTGTCAAATGAGAAGCTGGATGTTCATGTCTGGAGTTAAATGTTATGCTAGTCTACTTGGGATGCCATAAAAATGCCATAAATGGGTATTTTCAACAACAGAAATTTGTGTTATCACAGTTCTGGAGGCTGGAAAATCCGAGATCAAGGTGCTGTAATATAGATTTTCCTCCAAGGGCTTTTCTCTTGGTCTATAGGTTTTTCCAGTAGTCATGTATGGATGTGAGAATTGGACTATAAAGAAAGCTGAATGCAGAAGAATTGATGCTTTTGAACTGTGGTATTGGAGAAGACTCTTGAGAGTCCTTTGGACTGCAAGGAGATCCACCAGTCCATCCTAAAGGAGATCAGTCCTGGGTGTTCATTGGAAGGACTGATGTTGAAGCTGAAACTCCAATACTTGGGGCACCTGATGCAAAGAGCTGACTCATGGGAAAAGACCCTGATGCTGAGAAAAATTGAGGGCAGGAGGAGAAGGGGATGACAAAGGATGAAATGGTTGGATGGCTTCACTACTCGATGGACATGGGTTTGGGTGGACTCCAGGAGTTGGTGATGGACAGGGAGGCCTGGCTTGCTGCAGTTTATGGGGCCACAAAGAGTTGGACACGACTGAGAGACTGTGCTGAACTGAACTGATAGGTGACCACCATCAGGCTGTTTGCTCCTTTGACCTTTTTATGTGTATGTAGAGAGCAAGCTCTTTGGTACCTCTCCTTACAAGCTACTAATCCCATAGTAATCATAATTATAATCTAATAATCTAATTATAATAATCTAATTATCTCCCAAAGACTCCATCTTCAAATACCATCACCTTGATACCATAGCTTCACCATATGAATTTGGGGACAAGGCTAGATGCAATCCAGCCCAAGATGAGGTCTGACTAAACATGTGAAATTAAGCATGAAATTTTAAGAAGGAAATCAGAATATAGAATACACGAGGTTTCCAAGGATGAAAACATTAAGTCTTTTATCTTTTCATGATTTTATGCAAACTCTTTCTTCCTTAGAACCTGAATATACTTTTTGATCACTATTTGAGGGCTATACATGTCCAGGTACTTTATATCCTTTAACTGTAATCACAAGATTGTGGGGTAGGTATTCAAGTTTTCCATTTAGAATAAGAATATTCTTCCACCGCCTATATCAAAAATAATGAAAAAGTGCCTCATACAAACTATCTATCTTGTTCTACATGATTTCTCTTTAATATTCTGGTCTTTGGGGGTGTACTTTTCCGTAAAATCTCTGATGTGTTATGCTTAGTCACTCAGTCGTGTCTAACTGTTTGTAACCCCATGGACTGTAGCCCACCAGACTCCTCTGTCCAGGGGATTTTCCAGGCAATAATACTGGAGTGGGTTTACATGCACTACTCCAGGGGATCTCCCCAGTCTAGGAATCGAACCCAGGTCTCCCCCATTGCAGGTGGATTCTTTACCATCTGAGCCACCAGGGAAGCCAAAGAATACTGGAGTGGGTACCCTATCGCTTCTCAAGGGGATCTTTCTGACCCAGAAATCGAACCAGGGTCTCCTGCATTGCAGGTGGATCCTCCCAGCTGAGCTACCAGGGAAGCCTGAAATCTCTGATATCTATATATAAAATGTACATGTGTTTTTCTGTATATATCCTATATCCATGTGTGTATGTTCGTCAGTGCAATATAATGTCAGTGCAAACTGCTCCCTTTTGTAAGGAATAATAATAGTCTTATCTTTGCATTTACCATCATATAATTCCCATTCTTGCTCTTGCTGCTGCTGCTGCTGCTAAGTCAGTCGCTTCAGTCTTGTCCAACTCTGTGCAACCCCAGAGACAGCAGCCCACCAGTCTCCCCCGTCCCTGGGATCCTCCAGGCAAGAACACTGGAGTGGGTTTTCTATTTCCTTCTCCAATGCTTGAAAGTGAAAAGTTAAAGTGAAGTCGCTCAGTCGTGTCTGACTCCTAGTGACCCCATGAACTGCAGCCCACCAGGCTCCTCCATCCATGGGATTTTCCAAGCAAGAGTACTGGAGTGGGGTGCCATTGCCTTCTCTGATTCTTGCTCTTACTTTATAGTAAATTTTCTCTCTTCAGTAGCTTATGTCAAAAAAGAAATATATTGACATATAGCTCTTGACCATGCCTAGGAATGTAGTTTTTCAATCATTCATATTCAGAATTGGAGAAGTCATACTGTATGTATTTGTGGAGACATATATTGGCATGTATATATCTCTATCTATTTCAAAATAAATACATGTGTGTATACATTTTATATACTTGTCTGGGAAAATTAGGAAATGTCTGTTTTCTTTGAGTTTACCTCTGTAGTGAAAATTCATTATTTGTCATGTACCTGAAAAATAACATATATTCTTGGAACAGTTTCCTTTATTATCTCCTTATAACCATAATATAGAGATTTCCCAGGTGGCTCAGTGGTAGGGAATCTGCCTGCCTATGCAGAAGATACAGGTTCAATCCCTTGGTCGGGAAGATCCCCTGGAGGAGGAAATGGTAACCCACTTCAGTATTCTTTCCTGGAGAGTCCCATGGACAGAGGAGCCTGGCAAATTGCAGTCCACCAGGTTGCAAAGAATTGAACACGACTGAGCAAGTACACATATACATATTATAAGTGACGCCTTACTCTCCTGTTTCTAATTTCCATGGAGATCCAAATTTTCCCACTTTCACTTTCTGATTTGTCCCTTTGTATCTTTTCTTCTTTAAACTCAGGACAGGAAATGCGTTCAAATAATATTTCTGCTTTACAAAAGCTACCTCCAAAGAAGTAGGCACGATGTTTATATATATGTATATATATATCTCAAATGTGGTTAAACCCATCAGGCCAGTCTATCAATTCTCAATAAGCTCTCAGTGGCTCAGGAGCTCATAGTCTGTGCTGAAAAGGTCACGTCGTGTTTCTAGTCATATTCCGGTGTGCCGCGAGTCCTTTGAATCACGAGATGTTTTCTTTATATTGCTTTTTCCCATCTAGTTAAATAGTATTCCTGGCATATGGGCATAAAGTCAAGCATTTTCAGTAAATGAGAATGTTCTCCTTCGCCTATCTTGTATGTTATTGCTAAGAACTTATAAGGAGGAACTGTGAGTCTATTTCACTGAAAGTTTCAGCTTATGTCATTTTAGCAAAACAGCATAAATGGCAGTGAGCGGAATTAGGAATCACAAGTGGGCAGGTGAAAATGTAAGTACACTCAAGCTTTTAATAGATGCTTTGTGTATTAAAACAAAGATTTTACAAATAGATTTTTTTTTTCTTTCTAATATCCTTCCTCTGAAGTAAGTTACTGAGTGAGAAAAAAAAAAAAGCTGTTACAATGCTTTTTCAGCCTCATTATGCATCACCAAAGCTGGAGAAAAAAACTAGTGGAGAATAAACGAATCACAAATACTCCTGCCTTACCGGGTTTTGTCACTTTGAAAGGATCCTTTCACTCATCTCTCTGTGTCTGTGTGTCGCAGATGTTGCTGAGATTTAGATTAATAAAGACACCTCCAGGCACAAGAAGTCTTTCTGAACATGATCAGTAAATGTGCATTGCTTTCCTGGGTAGACAGTGAATAGCCAGTCAATTTAGGGCTGCTCCAAATGACCTCTAAAGCCCTCTGCAATCCTGAAATTCTATAATGAGGAAACAGTTAAACAGAGCAAGTCTCCAGTGTGCGCACCTGCTCTCTTTATCTTGAGGGAATGGCAAGATGATATATCTTAAAGAGGGACAGACTAGTAAATAGACAAGTTGGAGGTGGTGTTGGTTCAACATTTTGAAGGTTTTGCCTCACAACTTTGGCTATGAAGATGCAGCTAGCAAATAAGGCAGACTGGTAAGAATATATGTTTTGAAATTCAGGTTTGATTCACATGCAGTGTGTGAAATCATTTCAGATCTGTATATACAGGATTGTCTATAGAGTATATACAAAGATGACGTGATGTCCGTGAAGTAACATTTATGTTATTACTAGAAAGAGATATTCTATTACTAGAACTATAAAGCACCTGGAACTTTACGATGAGATAATACTTTATATTTTAATAGTTGGGGCAAAAACTGTTTATCTCTTCACATGTGTAGACTGAACTTGGAGCCTGAGGAATAGTTCTTAGGCATGGGTATGCCGTATCCTTTGCTTGCTTTCTGGTTGTTAAATAAAACATGCAAAATAGATTCAAATGATGAAGGCCTATTTTTATCTGATGAGCTGCTTACTTAATCATTTGCTTGGATCCAAAGGTGCAAAATACAAAATTCAGGCCAAAAGGATTTATTAAAGTGAAACTGTGTCTCTCCACTGATATTGCAATTTGTGGAGCTGAATATTTCTGAATAGTGAAACAATCACAGGAGAGATGACTTAAATGCATAGCACTGAACGATAAGATAGATTGTTTCTCTAATTTTTAATATAAACTTTGGTCCAGGAATTGGCTGACTACCAAGCAGCTGGAAAAGGGAAATGGCATGCTGTATTGTTGCTCTGAAAATCAGTGTAAGTGGACCCTTCAGAGAAATGTTTGCAGGCTGGAAGCTGGGACATCTTGAGAGCTTTTCCACTTGTCACCTTTCACTGTGCCCATTATGGACAGCAGGAATGTCAGGATGTACCAAGGGCAGTTTTCTAGAGAAAAGTCCAAGGGGGTTGATGGGAGAGGGAGCTAACCTTTCGTACAGCACCATTCCCCTGTCAGAGCTTCGTAAATGCAACTCCACCAACCTGCTGTCCTTTCTTCAGACACTCTGATTTAAAAAAAGAACATAATTATCACTTTAAATTTCAGCCCAGAGTTCTCAATCCTTTGTGAGGGTTAGTTATGCCAAAATGTTCATTAAATCGCATGTTCCAGAAGAGAAAAGAAAAAAAAAGTCAACTGTCTTCATCAGTTTCATGTTTGCATACCCCCTACTTATTCACAGCTACAGATGGTCACAGTACTCCTCTCAGGTGTTAATTTCTCTGTTCCATTTGTTCCAGCTGTTATTTTCTAGGCGAGCAGAAAGTCTCAGAAACAAGTGCTACTGAGACATGTCTTCCCATCTGCAGTACATAAAGGTTTATTTATCTTGCTATTGTGTGCTGTTTTAGTTAGCGCTTGTAAACTTTGCATTCTTCTGGGAGAGAGAGTTTTCCTTCCCATATTTCAATTGCTCCGTTACAATCTCTAATTCACTAAGGCAGATAATATTAGAGTGACAGCTATAAGGTAGATAAATCATTCAGACTAATATAGTACAGAACTGAAACAGCCAAGCATTATTTCTATCACTACAGGTTTAAATCTATTAGGTGAATGATATCTTTTTATGCATAAACCTTCATAAATATTATTTTGACATCAGTATTATAAATTCTCTTTTGCTTTAATCATGTTTCTAATGAATTAGTGAGATTAATGAAGCCCACAAATAAAGATTCTTGGTCTTAGTGCATTGTGAAGTGCAGATAATTCTCAATAATGGCCAAATGGAAAATTCATTTTCCTTTTACAGAAATGGAAAAGCAAAAAAAGAAAAAGAAATGGAAAAGCAGAAAGCAAGGCTGGAACATCATCTCAAGGTTTATTTAAGAAAATGGGCTTATCATGAGCCCTACCTAGCACTGTTTCCTGCTCCATTAATGCTTCAGGATGAAAATCTTTGATGTTCAGTTCCATCTTACGTCATCCCTATGCCAACTCCCTACTGTAATGGCAGGCTCCAAAATGTATCCTGAGGAAGAATGCTGCCATTCAGGCTGCAACATAAGTGACATTTCCCCTTAGAAGAAACAGGTAGCGTCGTATCGGTAGCTTATCAACCACGGGCAGAGCGGTGAACACCCAGTTTCTGGTTGTGTTACTTTGCTAGGCTGCTAAAACAAAGTGCTGCAAACGGTGTGTGCATGTGTGCTCAGCTGCTAAGTTGTGTCCGACTCTTGGTGACCCTGTGGCCTGTAGCCCACCAGGCCCCTCCGTCCATGGGATTCCCCAGGCAAGAATCCTGGAGTGGGTTGCCATTTCCTCCTCCAGGGAATCTTCCTGACCCAGGGATGGAACCTGCATCTCCTGCATTGGCCGGTGGGTTGTGTGCCTCACAGCCTTACAACAACAGAAGTTTCTTATCTCACAGTTATGGATGCTAGAGGTCTGAAAGTTAGATGTTATCGGGCTGGGTTCCTTCTGAGAACTGTGATGGAAGGATGTGTTCCAGGCCTCTCTCTGACCTGTAGATGGCCATTTTCTCCCTGTATCTGTTTACATAACTTTCTACCTATGTGTGTTTCTAAGTCCAAATGTCCCCTTTCTAGAAAACACCAGTTATATTGGATCTGGAGCTCACTCTAGTCTAGGATGACCTCTGTAACAATTCAGTTTTCTAAATAACATTGCATTCTGAGATATGGGGATCTGGGACTTCAACATATGAATTTTGGGAGAATGATTCAACGCATAATATGTGTTTTAGGGACATTTTTTTCCACTTGCAAAGGAATATGAGAGGGATAGTCAACATAATATATCCTCAGGGAAACAAAAATGGAAGCCCCAGAGGAATACTATTACACTCTACCATAATGGATAAGGACTCACATGTCTTTCCGTAGTATGCAGATATGTGAATTATATCTATTCTATATCATATAGACTAGACATATGAATTATAAAATATTTATTTTAGAACACTACATAGCAATTAAAAACAAAAACTACTGCCACTTTAACATAAAAGTTGAATCATACAAATTTTAGTGAAGTTACAGAGCAACCAGACTCTCATGTGGGAGAAGGCAATGGCACCCCACTCCAGTACTGCTGCCTGGAAAACCCCATGGACAGAGGAGCCTGGTGGGCTGCAGTCCATGGGGTCGCTAAGAGTCGGACACGACTGAGCGACTTCACTTTTTTCACTTTTCACTTTCATGCAGTGGAGAAGGAAATGGCAACCCACTACAGTGTTCTTGCCTGGAGAATCCCAGGGACGGGGGAGCCTAGTGGGCTGCCGTCTATGGGGTCGCATAGAGTCGGACATGACTGAAGTGACTTAGCAGCAGCAGCAGACTCTCATGCATTTTACAATGGCATTGTAAAATGGCCCAGCTTTTCTGAAAAGCTTCTTGGCACTACCTACTGACATTACTTGTTCTATAATCTAGAAATTTTTCTCTAAATATCTGCTAAAGAAAAATTAAGGCATTTGTGCAGCAAAATGCATGTATAAGAATGTTCATGGCTGCTTTATTAATAATATAAAAAACTGCAAACTACTAATTTGACCTTCAAGAGTACAATGGACAAGTGAATTTTGGCATGTTCATAGATGAATATTACACAGCAGATAAAAAGAACAGACTACTGTGAGACACAATATCATAACTAAGTCTTACAGACACAATGCAGGCCAAAATATCCAAAATAAATAAATATATACCATAAAATTCTACTTATATGAAATTCAGAAATGATTAATTTAATAGTGATAAACATAAGAATAAAAGTTAATTTTAGAGGTATATTATTAACTGGGGGTGGATGCAGGCATGGGAAAAAACTTGTAGTACACTTCATGTTCCATATTTCATCTAGGCCACGGTGAAATGCGTAAATGTGTATGTAAAATTTCAGCAATTTTTGTGTATATGTTAACCTCAAAAAAGTTTAAACCCCGCAAAAATTAAATAAAAATAAAAGAGGAGATCAGGTAACTTGTAAAGCATGTTTCCCATGAAAACATGTGTGATGTGTTCAGTGGCTTAGCTGTGTCCGACTCTTTGCAACCCCATGGACTGCAGCATGCCAGGCTTCTGGGTCCTTCACTGTCTCCCAGAGTTTGCTCAAACTCATGTATATTGAATTGATGATGCCATGCATTATCTCATCCTCTGTCTTCCCTTTCTATTCCTGCTTTCAGGCTTTCCCAGCATCAGGGTCCTTTCCAATGAGTTGGCCACTCGCATCAGGTGGCCAAAGTATTGGAGATTCAGCACCAGTCCTTCCCATGAATATTCAGGATTCATTTCCATCATGATTGACAGGTTTGATTTCCTTGCCATATAAGGGACTCTCAAGACTCTTCTCCAGCACTTTCAAAAGCATCACAACTTTGGCACCCAGCCTTCTTTGTTGTCCAACTCTCACATCCGTACTTGACTACTGGAAAAACCATAGGTTTGACTATAGCGACCCTTGTCAGCAAAGTGATATCTCTGCTTTCAAAATGCTGTAAATGTTTGTCATAGCTTTTCTTCCAAGGAGCAATTGTCTTTTAATTTCATGGCTGCGGTCACCATCTGCAGTGATTTTGGAGCCCAAGAAAATAAAGCCTGTCAATGTTTCCATTTTTCCCCATCTATTTGCCATGAAATGCTGGGACCAGATGCCATGATCTTCATTATTTGAATGTTGAGTTTTAACCCAGCTTTTTCACTTTCTTTCACCTTCATCAAGAGGCTCTTTAGTTCCTCTTTGCTTCTGCCATAAAGGTGGTGTCATGTGCATATCTGAGGTTATTATTGCTATTTCTCCCAGCAATCTTAATTCCAGCTTGAACTTCATTCAGTCTGGCAATTTACATGATGTACTCTGCATAAAAGTTAAATACAGCCTTGACATACTCCTTTCCGAATTTTGAACCAGTTCATTTTTCCATGTCTGGTTCTAACTTTTTCTTCTTGACCTGCATACAGGTTTTTCAGGAGGCAGGTAAGGTGGCCTGGTATTCCCATCTCTATAAGAATTTTCCTCAGTTTGTTTTGATCGACACAGTCAAAGGCTTTAGCTTTGTCAGTGAAGCAGAAGTAGATTTTTTTTCTGGAATTCCCTTTCTTTTTCTATGATCCAACAGTGTTGGCAACTTGATATCTCATTCCTCTGCCTTTTCTAAATCCAGCTTGAACATCTGGAAGTTCTTGGCTCACAAACTGTTGACACTTAGCTTGAAGCATTTTAAGCATTACCTTGTCAACATGTGAAATGAGTTCAATTGTATGGTTGTTCGAACATTCTTTGGCATTGCCCTTCTTCAGGATTGGAATGAAAACTGAGCTTTTCCAGTCCTGTGGCCACTGCTGAGTTTTCAAATTTGCTGGTATATTGCGTGAAGCACCTTAACAGCATCATCTTTTAGGATCTGAACTAGCTAGCTGGAATTCTATCACCTCCACTAGTTTTATTTGTAGTGATGTTTCTTAAGTCCTGCTTTACTTCACACTCCAAGATGTCTGGCTCTGGGTGAGTGATCACATCGCTGTGGTTGTCCAGGTCATTAAGACCTGTTTTGTATAGTTCTTCTGTTTTTCTGCCACTTTTTAATATCTTCTGCTTCTGTTAGGTCCATACCATTTCTTTACTGTGCCTATCTTTGCATGAAATGTTCCCTTGGTATTTCTAATTTTCTTGAAGAGATCTGTAGTCTTTCTCATTTTATTGTTTCCCTCTATTTCCTTGCACTGTTCACTTAAGAAGGCTTTCTTATCTCCCATTGGTATTCTTTGAAACTCTGCATTCTGATGGGTTTATGTTTCCTTTTCTCCTTTGCTTTTCACTTCTTTTCTTTTCTCAGCTATTTGTAAAACCTCCTGAAACAAACATTTTGAATTTTTGCATTTCTTTTTCTTGGTCATGATTTTGATGTCTGCCTCCTGTACAATGATATGAATCACCATCCATGGTTCTTATGGCACTCTGTCTATTCAACTTAATCCCTTGAATCTATTTGTCACTTCTACTGCATAATCATAAGGGATTTGATTTAGGTCATACCTGAATGGCCTAGTGGTTTTCCCTACTTTCTTCAATTTAAGTCTGAATTTTGAAATAAGGAGTTCATGATCTGAGCCAGTCAGTTCCCGGTCTTATTTTTGCTGGCTGTATAGAGCTTCCCCATCTTTGACTGCAAAGAATATAATAATTCTGGTTTTAGTATTGACCATCTGGTGATGTCCATGTGTAGAGTCATCTCTTGTTGGAAGAGGATGTTTGCTATGACCAGTGTGTTCAATTCTGTTAGCCTTTGCCCTGCTTTATTTTGTACTCCAAGGCCAAGCTTGCCTTTACTCCAGGTATCTCTTGACTTCCTGCTTTTGCATTCCAGTCCCTGTTAATAAAAAGGACATCTTTTTGTTTTGGTGTTAGTTCTAAAAGGTCTTATAGGTCTTCACAAATGCATTCAACTTCAGCTTCTTTGGCATTAGTGGCTGGGGCATAGACTTGGATTACTGTCATATTGAATGGTTTGCCTTGGAAACAAACTACCGAGATCATTCTGTCATTTTTGAGATTGCACCCAAGTACTATATTTTGGATTCTTCTATTGACTCTGAGGGCTACTCCATTTCTTCTAAGGGATTCTTGCCCACAGTAGTAGATGTAATGGTCATCTGAATTAAATTCACCCTTTCCTGTCCATTTTAATTCACTGATTTCTAAAATGTCGACGTTCACTCTTGGCATCTCCTGTTTGACCACTTCCAATTTACCTTGTTTCGTTGACCTAACAGCCCAGGTTCCTACGCAATATTGCTCTTTACAACACTGGACTTTACTTTCACCACCAGACACATCTACAACTGGCCATTGTGTCTGCTTTGGCTCAGCCTGTTCATTCCTTCTAGAGCTATTTCCCTGCTTCTCCAGTAGCATATTGGACACCTTGTGACCCACGGGCGTCATCTTTCAGTGTCCTATCTTTTTGCCTTTTCATGCTGCTCATGGGGTTCTCAAGGCAAGAATGCTCAAGTGGTTTGCTCTTCCCTTCTCCAGTGGACCACATTTTGTCAGAACTCTCCACCATGACCCATCTGTCTTGGGTAGCCCTACTGGGCATGGCTCATTGCTTTATTAAGTTACACAAAGCTGCAATCCATGTGATCATTCTGGTTAGTTTTCTGTGATTGTCATTTTTCATTCTGACTAGATTAAAACAGCAAAGTTTTAAAACTTTAAGTTTAAAAGTTAGTCAAAGTAGAATCTTCTCCTACTCTCCAATTTAGAGATCTTATACTTCTAGTTGTCAGACATTCAGCTATAGGAAGTAATTGGGGAACCCCCACTTAACATGAGACCCACTCCTTGCTCCCTACTGGCTTAAATTAGGAAGCAGTGGTAGTGAGATGGCTTTTTTTTCACTTTCTGCCCCACCTCAAGCCCCTCTCAGAAATCAGGCCCACACTACACTTTCCTCATTCAAGACACATAGGAAATTCTCATTTTATAATAGATATTTATGGAAAATATTGGGCTCTGGGGGATGCTTAGGACATTCCTATATGTTACATTTATTTTTAATCTTTTACATTTGAATCAAAAGTCAAGGCCTGGGCCTGGGGCATTTTCAGTTCATGCCAAAGTACCAGAGAGGGAGATATTTTGGTTTGAACGACTCAGGCTACTCACCAGATATTTACAAGTCCTTTCACACCCTTTTACTCTGCAATGAAGAACTTGTGAATTTGGAGGCATTCCAGAATCATAGAAATCCCTCTATTCTGAATTCCAATTCAAAGCTCTTGAAAGGAAAAACTAATCCCTAATTGAAAGTATTGGGAACATTGTTTATAAATGTCAGGGAATTCTAAATATTTTACCTAACATTTCCTATAGTTCTTCATAGAAGGAAGAATATAGACACTCACTAGGTTAAGAAGTTGAAGCTTGAGAAATTCCACATGCTTTTAACACTGAATTGTTATAGAGGAAGAAAACTCTCTTGGGATACATCAAATAATAGGCAGATATATATTCTGAGAAATAATACAGGGATTTATCCTTTCTCTTTATTCTCTTAATCAATTGCTTAATTGCTTGCTTTCTTAGTAAGTAGCCACCTTCCAATGCATGTAACTTGTAGCCTTGATTCCTCCTGATCCCTACTCTTTTAAGTTCAAACCCACTCTGTCACTTTTTAAAGAAAAGAGCTAAAGTGCCAGGATATTTAAAGGATGAGAAAGAGTATCAAAAAGAATGGGTCAAAGATAATAAAGAATAGGTCAAAGATAATAAAGAATGGAAAAAGTGATTAAAAGTGTCAGTCATTAGGCCAAAGGATTAAATATGTCAGTTATTAAGCTGTTAATAACTTCTAATAGTTTTACTAGAATGATACTGAAAAAAAAACCTTAATTGTTTTATTAAAATATGTAGAAATGACAGATGTTACAACTAAATTAAGTATGGATTCCCAATAGTCATTTCAAGTATTGCTGTAATATTTTTTCATGTTTTTCTCCTTCAAATCAGTAAACTGACTGTTACTACCATTGACAAATGCCTCTAGCCAGAACTCATCCCAATGATAGAATGATGGTGAGGCTGGGTCCAGCTACCCTTCTATTTGGGGTTTCCCTGATAGCTCAGTTGGTAAGGAATCCATCCACGTGCAATGCAGGAGACCTCAGTTGGATTGCTGTTATCTTCTGAAACATCAAATGTTGCTAACCTGGAGGGATTTGGAATAATGTGATGGCATCCTAAAACTTTATGAAGTCAATTCAAATTATCAGCCTTTTATGAAGGTACTTTAGGAAGACTTCAGTATTGAAAAGTTCAAACAGCTTTGAGAAACAATGGGAGGTGAGGGTCCATCTCTTTATCTCCTTCTAATCATGCCACATAAATCTTTGCTGGCTCTTCTTTTATCATGTTGGTTTTGTCTAGAGTATGAAAGACAAAAATGGTAGAAGTGTAGTGCTGTGGTAATCATCTGCTAATACATACTCTGCTGTTTATGAATCCAGGACACAGGGCTGTGATAGTCTGGTGTGTTTCTAATTTTTCAGCAGCTATGAAAGCACAGGTGTATGTCTTCATGATACTGAGAAGTAGATTTGTTATTAAATCAACTCCTTCTTCTCTAGGGATTTCTTCCCTTGAAGTTTCCTGTGACATATGTAGGAGTTTTATGACAGGAAACAGTATAGAATTGGGCCCAGTGGGAATACTTTTATTAGAACCCAACATGCATTGAAATAAAGTCCTATAGCATTGGGAATGATTTGCAGACTCTTACTTTCGAGTACATCTCTGATTCCCAAGCACTCACCTCATTCCTGCACACAATGCTGCCTGGGGAGAAGTCACCTGACTTATACATAAGTAAACCACGATTGTGTTTTATTGTGCATGGCCAGTCTATTAAGAGGTAGATTCATTATGTACTAGAGACAAAGGTATTTTCCCCATCTCTCAGTAATCTGACATCTGAAGCACTAACAAGGGTTTTTAAATAATATATGAGCAAATACTGGACTCTTTCCTCTCCAGGCCCCTCCTCTTTGGTTCTCAAGTCAGATCCTTGATATAAGAGCATGTGGAATTCCCCGCTGACTATTAATAAGTCCCTGGACTGCATGCAGAGTGGAACACTGCTGAAGTCACTTTCCTCTGCAGCTGCGAAATGATAATCCCAGAATAGTTTATCAGAGAAAAAGAAAATATTGAACTTACAAGAGTACTTGAAGGGAAACAAAATTATTCCCACCATGTCAGAACTTTCAATTAAAGAAAAATATTAGACAATTAGCGATGCATAAATTTTCTACCCTCAAATGCTTATTTTTCATTCCTTTGTTCATACTGATATTTTATCAGGACCCTTTGTGCCTTTGTGACTTAACATTATAAATATTTTTATTTCCTACCATGTGCTCGAGAAATATTGAATAATTTAGTTCAGAAAGTGTGAACTCTTTATTTACTAATTGAATTTTACTTTGGAAATTTAGTTTGCACTTTTTTTTTTTTTTGGCTAGGTACCAGTGTTTGAGGAGGGGGAGTAAAAAAGGCAGCACTTCTAACAATTGTTCCTTGGTGGGTAGGAAACACCTTCCTAAATCCTTATATTTTTTGCTAGTAATTTGTATATAGATAAGTGTCACTGTGTGAGATAGCCTGGCACATAGAAAAATGACAGTGATGTAGTCATACTGACTACTTCAACATCAAAGTTTTGGGTGAGCCTTTATGTAAAAATGGTGAATGAGAGCAGCAGTGTTTCTCATATATTTTTCTGAGCTATCAATTTAGAAATGATTCATGTGAGTTTAAACAAATGTTCCTTTCCTTTCAATCAGAGGATAACATAATTAGAAAAAAATTTAAAGCCAGCAGAAGCACAGTAATAAATTTGGAAACAGGTCCATTATCTTACAGAATCTACATTTGACATGTGCCATTAGCACATAAAACAAAGCCACATAATTAGTGACTGAAAAATCTACAATACCAGAGATAAAAATGATTTAGTACAATATTGTGCTAGTAATGAGAATAATAATTAGGTGCCATAAATAATTATGTAAAACCTACAAAGCTAGCTATGGAAGTTAATGTTTCCCCCAGAGTATTAGTCATACGCTGATTACTATAATGTTCTAGCTTAGGATTGTGGAATATAAAAATTAATAAAGCATGGAAGCCTTCTCAAAGCACATTCGAGGAAACTGTTACATTCTGAACTTTGGAATACTGAGAAATGTAACTAGAAGAAAAGCAAAAAATGAAAACAAGGAAGAATCTCAGGGACAAAATGATGACTTGTTTTGTTTAATGCAAAATGAAGACAGAAAAAGCTTTTCTCTTAGAGCATTAAGTGTTTGATTCTCAGAACATTAATCCTAAAAGGCATTATACAAAAATAAAAAGTTAAAAACTATTCATATACATATACAATATTCATGGTTATAGTAATTATAATCATGCAGTCATTTTATATTCAAATCATTTACTTCTTAATATGGCTTTCAGTTCAGTTCAGTTCAGTCGCTCAGTCGTATCCGACTCTTTGCAACCCTGTGAATCGCAGCATGCCAGGCCTCCCTGTCCATCACCAACTCCCGGAGTTCACTCAAACTCACGTCCATCGAGTCAGTGATGCCATCCAGCCATCTCATCCTCTGTCGTCCCCTTCTTCTCCTGCCCCCAATCCCTCCCAGCATCAGAGTCTTTTCCAAGGAGTCAACTCTTCGCATCAGGTGGCCAAAGTACTGGAGTTTCAGATTTAGCATCATTCCTTCCAAAGAAATCCCAGGGCTGATCTCCTTCAGAATGGACTGGTTGGATCTCCTTGCAGTCCAAGGGACTCTCAAGAGTCTTCTCCAACACCACAGTTCAAAAGCATCCATTCTTCGGCACTCAGCCTTCTTCACAGTCCAACTCTCACATCCATACATGTCCACTGGAAAAACCATAGCCTTGACTAGACAGACCTTTGTTGGCAAAGTAATGTCTCTGCTTTTGAATATGCTATCTAGGTTGGTCATAACTTTCCTTCCAAGGAGTAAGAGTCTTTTAATTTCATGGCTGCAGTCACCATCTGCAGTGATTTTGGAGCCCAGAAAAATAAAGTCTGACACTGTTTCCACTATTTCCCCATCTATTTCCCATGAAGTGATGGGACCAGATGCCATGATCTTCGTTTTCTGAATGTTGAGTTTTAAGCCAACTTTTTCACTCTCCTCTTTCATTTTCATCAAGAGGCTTTTTAGTTCCTCTTCACTTTCTGCCATAAGGGTGGTGGCATCTGCATATCTGAGGTTATTGATATTTCTCCTGGCAATCTTGATTCCAGCTTGTGTTTCTTCCAGTCCAGCGTTTCTCATGATGTACTCTGCATAGAAGTTAAATAAGCAGGGTGACAATATACAGCCTTGACCTACTCCTTTTCCTATTTGGAACCAGTCTGTTGTTCCATGTCCAGTTCTAACTGTTGCTTCCTGACCTGCGTACAGATTTCTCAAGAGGCAGATCAGGTGGTCTGGTATTCCCATCTCTTTCAGGATTTTTCACAGTTTATTGTAATCCACACAGTCAAAGGCTTTGGCATAGTCAATAAAGCAGATATAGATGTTTTTCTAGAACTCTCTTGCTTTTTCCATGATCCAGCGGATGTTGGCAATTTGATATCTGGTTCCTCTGCCTTTTCTAAAACCAGCTTGAACATCAGGAAGTTCACGGTTCACATATTGCTGAAGCCTGGCTTGGAGAATTTTGAGCATTACTTTACTAGCATGTGAGATGAGTGCAATTGTGCGGTAGTTTGAGCATTCTTTGGCATTGCCTTTCTTTGGGATTGGAATGAAAACTGACATTTTCCAGTCCTGTGGCCACTGCTGAGTTTTCCAAATTTGCTGTCATATTGAGTGCAGCACTTTCACAGCATCATCTTTCAGGATTTGAAATAGCTCAACTGGAATTCCACCACCTCCACTAGCTCTGTTCGTAGTGATGCTTTCTAAGGCCCACTGGACTTCACATTCCAGGATGTCTGGCTCTAGGTCAATTATTGCTTTAAATAGTACCAAAGTAAAGCAGAGTTTAAGTTGGGACTGAAAAGGTGAAAGTAAATATTATGTCATTTTGTGATTTACTCTGTGTAAATTTAAAAGTAGCACAGGTTAGGGAGTAGCATCATAACATGTAAAAACACATTTGACACATACATTTATGTTTTGGTATGATCTTGCATCCACAAAAGTTTGTTTTCGAATAGAGAGAAGCTCCTAGTTCCAGATTCTCTCTGTAAATCAATTAGTCATAGTTTTTTACTGCCCTATAGCAGGAGTGATATCTGGGTTATTGAAGCAAGTTTAGATTGATCACCTCTGGGTGGAACTTTCTTTCCAAGTCCTCTATAAATCAAGTGCACACCCTTGTCCTGAATTATTACAGAGGCATAATCCTCATAACATAATTACAGTGTGTAGATTAATGAGGGAAATGGAAATTGCTCTCAACTTACTGTTGAATAAATACTGAGATTATCACCTTATTTTCAATTATAACTTTTCCCCCATAAATTCAGTAATCATAGAATCTTTATGAAGAAAGCAATTGCAAACTTGCTGCCACCATTAAGTGAAGAATTGCCCTTACATGGGGTAAGAGGTCTCTCAAAAGAGTGAATCTGCTCATTTAGGAACTCTGAATTAAGTTTAAACTATAAATGCATGTGGATACCATAGGAATGTTAAACAAGTTCATTGTAAATATGCTATTATTTTCTTAGCTTTCTAAATTATATTTACTAATACCTAATTCTAAAGCAAACAACAGCAGAGAAATATTTTAATTATAAATTTGACTTCAGTACACATTTTAGCTTTAGTTGCTTTCTTTGCCGTGATTTTGAGTCAATTACCTATATTATGTTTCATAATGGAGCAGAAGTCAAATCTTGAGAATTCTGTCCCTTAATCTTTCTTTATTTAGAGTTCTCCTTTGACTTAAGCAGGGAGGTTCACAAATTTGTACTGTAAGTTAAATTTGATAAGCATATATCTAAAGACTTAATTCTTTGATAGGGTCACAAAGAGTCAGACACGACTGAAGTGACTTAGAAAGCAAGATATTCAGTATGTCTACATTAAAAACTTTGAAACAGCATTATTGTACTTCTAAAATATTTAAACTATATTACATTAAAAAAAATGCCCTTGAGCATTATTCATGTATGTCTTAAAGGGAAAGATATCAGATGTAAAATGTGTTATAAAGAAGTTTTTTCTGTGATTTTTTAATCATGAAGTTTATATTTGAGAAAAGGTTCAGTTTACAAAGATCATTATGTCTATAAGATACACCTCATTTTAAATGAGGTATATCCCAGATGGTGCTAGCAGTAAAGAATCCACCTTGCCAATGCAAGAGATGAAAGAGATGTGGGTTCCATCTCTGGGTCAGGAAGATCTCCTGGAGTAGGAAATGGCACCCCACTCCAGTATTCTTGCCAGGAAAATCCCATGGACTGAGGAGCCTGGAGGGTTACAGTCAACGGGGCCATAAAGAGTCAAACACGACTGAGCACGCACACACATTTTAAATCTGGATACATAGTAGACATATCTTATTGCTTTCCCTTGAGTTCAGTTCAGTTCAATCGCTCAGTCGTGTCCGACTCTGCGACCCCATGAATCACAGCACGCCAAGCCTCCCTGTCCATCACCAACTCCCGGAGTTCACTCAAACTCATGTCCATTGAGCTGGTGATACCATCTAGCCATCTCATCCTCTCTCGTCCCCTTTTCCTCCAGCCCCCAATCCCTCCCAGCATCAGAGTCTTTTCCAATGAGTCAACTCTTCGCATGAGGTGGCCAAAGTACTGGAGTTTCAGCTTTAGCATCATTCCTTCCAAAGAAATCCCAGGGCTGATCTCCTTCAGAATGGACTGGTTGGATCTCCTTGCAGTCCAAGGGACTCTCAAGAATCTTCTCCAACACCACAATTCAAAAGCATCAATTCTTTGGCTTTCCCTTAAAGGAAGGCTTAACTTTCAATCTGTGTTTGCCCTGAAAAACACTGATCAATATGTTTTGTTGACTTCACTATGGAGTAAACCAATCTTTTTCTGCCATTTCTGCCCCCCACGCTATGATGACATCTGCTGGGGTCCAGCCCCGGTGGATCCAGGGAATTCGAAGCGGACACGGCGTCGGCGAGGATCAGGAAACAATTGCTTAATTAAACGTTAATTAAGGATATAAAGAGTGGTTGAATAAGGATAGCTCAGTGAGGAAATTCAGTGGAGAAAAGAGGCTGAATAATCCAGCCAGAAGGTGAGAGAAAGAATGACATGGGGAGACCAAGTTTCGGTGAACAAGGCCCGCACTTTATTTTCCAAAGTAGTTTTTATACCTTAAGTTATGCATAGAGGATAATGGGGGAAGGGGTAGGGTCAGCAGTAAGCCAGGCTTTCTTCCTGCAAACTTATCATATGCAAAAGTTTAGGTGATTTGCATCATTTTCTGGCCCAGAGGCCTGTTAACATTTTAAGACCTTTTCTTCAGAAAACTTATTTTTCTCTAAAAGTGGTTAGTCAGGCGCCACCCTCCAAAAGCATTAGATAAAGTTGCATTCCTATAGGGCAAAGGTGTGGTGGGCTACAACAAGAAAAAGAATTAACTCAAGGGTCCCAGGTTACAAACATTAAAGCTACTACTTACACCAATTATATGAATCAATACACTGCCAGGGACACAGCAGGTAAGGGATATGGAGACTTAGCAGAAAACATTGGCCCAACAAGTGAAAAACCCTTCACCAATACAATTTCTAATCAATCTTTTAACTACTCAAAGGAATCTGTGTTTAGACAGTTTAGAACATCTCCTGCCTCTCACAGTTGGGAGGCTCTGAACAATCACATGTGGCCAGAAAAAACCTATTCAGGAAGGCTAGAGGACTTCTAAAGGAGTTTGTAGGTTGAAACACTGTCACACCCAGGAATTATTAACTGGAGCTGTAAGCTAACTCTTTTTTCAGAGAGAGGTAGTGGGGGACAGCCCCCCGTAAAGTCAGAGGTGTAGGTGAGAGCACAAAGCAGAAAGTAGGCAGACTCTGGTTTGGGGGGTAGATGCTCGAGAATTTCCAGGGGGACTCCTGAGGCTCGATCCCGCATATGCCGAGCCTCCTTCCTCATGACCTTTGCCACGGCGGAGCTCCTGCTCCCGGCAGACATCATCTAGAGAAATAAACCCAAATTAAGAGAGTTTATGCCATTGACTAATGTGCTAAGGTTCTAGGAACAGTCACATATTCATTCAACAAATGTTTATTGACCATCTACAGTAAACAAGACACATTCTAGGTACTGAAGCACAATAAACAAAATAGACAAAACTCTTATCCTGATAGAGCCTGAATTCTAGTGAAGGAGATAGATAACAATTAAATAAAATATTTAGTATGCTAGATATAAAATTTCTAAGAAGAATCAAAAGCATAAGAATAAAAGAGGAATGTATGTGTGTGTCTGCCCATGAGTGAGACTTTACAGATATTAGACATGAAAAACTGCTTCCAAACAAACCAAGAAATGTATTGGGCTAATTCATTTTGTGCCCTGAGAAAAATACACCATTCTTTTGAAAAATCAAAAGGAATGACTTTTATTTCCACGAATTCTCATAAAAATGTTGTAAGAATCGTGGTATTCATGAAGTACCTTTGAAACTCATATAATAATACAGCATATAAATTTTTGTTATCTTTATTGATATGTATAGGTTAGTTTTTAGCCTATCTTTGGCCACCTCATGCGAAGAGTTGACTCATTGGAAAAGACTCTGATGCTGGGAGGGATTGGGGGCAGGAGAAGAAGGGGACGACAGAGGATGAGATGGCTGGATGGCATCACTGACTCGATGGATGTGAGTCTGAATGAACTCCGGGAGTTGGTGATGGACAGGGAGGCCTGGCGTGCTGCGATTCATGGGGTTGCAAAGAGTCAGACACGACTGAGCGACTGAACTGAACTGAATCATGATCTTCTTACAAAACTGGAAGATTCTGAGAAATTTCTGAGAACTAGAAATTCCGAGAAATTCTGAGTTGTTTCACCCAAGGAGGAAGTTTAAAATTGCAAATGAATTAAGAGTAAGGGATAAAAAATATTTTGGCTCCAAATTTGAGTCCACGTGTGTTTGAGTGGGTATACAACACACAGGAACAAGTGATCTTTCATACTATTTGGCAAACCAAATCTGAGCATCTTAATATAGGAACTGTAAAATATTATTGCGTATTTTTGTAGCTCCAGAAAGTACCTTGCATTATTTTTAAATAAAATTTTAATAAGTAATTTTAACTGCAGAGAAAAGAAGTCACAGGAATGATACAAAATTTACCTAGGAAAATAGGGAACATTTGTCACAGAGAGACACTGGAAACCCATGTCTGCCTTTAAAGAGATGTCAGCATGTCGTGACAAAGTCATCAATTTTTTTAAGGAAGATGATCAGACTTCTTACAGTTTCTACATATCTCTAATTCCCCTACCATTTCCACTAGAAGAACTTATAAATCACCCAAATCTATGTTCAAGCCACTCTACCCCTATAGTCTTTAAAAAAATCTGGTTAATTCTAGCCTCAAATGTAGAGAAGGACCCCTTGGGACCATAAATCAGGACTATTAACTTTCTGATTGCATGAAGACATAAAGTGAAAAACTTTGACCTGGGCACTGAATCCAATTAAAGAGGAATCAGATATTGAAGTAGTTGGCCCCTCTTTCAGCAGTATCTTTCCTGAAGATCTCTTTGCCTGAGATCCATTGTATTGAAAGTTTCTGTGAGGTGAAAGACTGCTCTTTGTTGTCTCCAACATTTGGGCCACTTCTCAACACGGGCCAGTGTGTCTGTGATATAACGTCTTTAAAGACCCTGGTGTTGTCTTAATAACTGGCAGAGTGATCTGTATGTGAAATCCAGTGAAGTGCTTTGAACACCTGGTCCCTAAACCCTGGGGGCTACTGAGTGTGGTTGAGCTTCCCTAGCAAGTCACCCAGTCTCTGATTCTAAGAGTATGACTAAGAGTTGTTTACAGTCTTACTTGCTATTTTTCTAAGAACCAGGGATCACAAGTTGAATATTTTTAAAAGTGTTTCATCTTTCAAACATGATCATTCCTGCTCAGCATATTCACCTCCCTCTTTAAAAAGCAAAGGGAATTCCCAGGGGAGTAGCATTGCTTCTGCCAATCTCACTTTTCACTAAAACCAATCAAGAAAAGATTGTGTCATCCTTTACTTCTGAGCAGAGTTCTCTCTTCCTGAGCATGGTCTACTTAGCCAATTATCGTGAACATACAGCTCTGTAATATATACGATTTAATATCAAGGATACCAGTCTGTCCCTAAGGAATTGGCTCATGTAGAAACAATCCTGAAGACTTGTTTTTTCAGAAAGGTGGCAAAAGTTTGTTTCTGTGGGGAAGACATCCCCTCCGAGCTTCGTGCAAAGATGTGTTTTCAATTATGTGTGAAAAACACCCAGCGGTGCCTCACACCTGTGTCAGTGGGGGAGGGCCCATTAGTGCTGAAGTAGTGACCATGGTCAGGTAGGAAATATCAGGTGTACACGCCTCAGGCCAGTCTCACGGGCAGCCTCTGTTCTCCTAAATCTAGCTGAGAACAGAATGCCAGCGATGTACAACCTTGAGGAAGCTAGTTCTAACAGTGCTGTGTATCCAACTTTACTGGAAATTACCCGGGGAAGCCTGTTTCAACAGGACTTCTGGCTGCAGTTGTATGTCCAGAAGGTTCAAGGGAGTCTTTGAACTTGGGGATGCCTATCATTCTCAGGTTTTGAAAGCTTCTAAGAACTTCTAGCTGCCAGTCACCAGGAAACAGAGAAAGGAAGTTACTAAGCTAACTCACTTTAGCCAGAATTTATTGCATGTCGTGTTTTTCACACATTTGGAATGCAGCTCGACCACAGGGAGATCTATCCCTCTGAATATATTTTGAATCTTTCTTTCTGATCCTTGCTTCATAGAGTTCCAAATCTCCGAAAATGCCTGCCTTTAGTTATTCTTGATAGTAAAATTCGTATAACCACAACCAAGCTCATAAACATACATGTACATTAACAGACATGCCATATAATAGGTTCACCTCAACTCTTACCTACTATCTAGTGGTGTACACAGACTGCTCACAGGATGACATGGTGGAAGAACCCAAGAACAGGAACCGGAACATGGAATATGAGGCCACACTCCACAATTGCTACTTTAGGAGTTTTCTAACTTCTCTAAGCTCTGGTTTCCACATCTACAAAATGGACACAATAAGACATGCCCTGTACCTCAAGAGGCTGGCATATGAATCAAAGGAGATTATTTTAAAGCACTTTGTTAAAAGCAGCACGTTACGGAGTGAACAACTTGTTTTTGAAGACACTGATAATTCTGGGGCTTTCCCACATTTGGGTTGTCTATTTTTAATATAGCCCATCTCTTGAGCCTTTTGCATCTACAAGATTACATAATCTTCCTCTCTGGGTGATGTTTATACACACAAGAAGGGAAGCATTTGATGGAGGGAAATAGGAAAGAGAATATTTTCCTCTCCATTCTTACTCCCTGAGGGTTCATGGCCCAACTGACAGGGCAGAATAGAAACATGCAATAAACATATACTGCAGAAATTCCTTCATGCTTTTGAGCTTATTTTAAGGAAAAAAAAGAAAAATTAAAGCATTGTGGGAAATCTCCTGTCATGAGGAAGAAGACCCATTGCTTGAAACAGGAATGGAATATGCACTAATATGGTAAACCAGGAAGAGGCATTTAGACAGTATTTTTAAAGCTCCTGATGTGCTAAATTCCATGGAAGATACATAAGATATAGGAAACATGATTCTTGTCCTCAAGAGTTATACAATTAAGCATGGCAAATCCCTCTGACTTTTCTGACCAGACAATGGCCAATAAAATGATTGCTAAAAAGCAAATGGAGGTTTGTTTTAAGTTTTATTATATATAACTTATGAGTTAATTGGACTTCCTAAGTGGCTCCATTCTAAAGGAGATCAGTGCTGGGTGTTCTTTGGAAGGAATGATACTAAAGCTGAAACTCCAGTACTTTGGCCACCTCATGCGAAGAGGTGACTCATTGGAAAAGACTCTGATGCTGGGAGGGATTGGGGGCAGGAGGAAAAGGGGACGACAGAGGATGAGATGGCTGGGTGGCATCACCGACTCGATGGACGTGGGTTTGGGTGAACTCCGGGAGTTGGTGATGGACAGGGAGGCCTGGCGTGCTGCAATTCATGGAGTCGCAAAGAGTCGGACACGACTGAGCAACTGAACTGAACTAAACTGAACTGAAGTGGCTCAGACAGTAGAGAATCTACCTGCAATGTAGGAGACCAAGGTTTGATCCCTGGGTCAGGAAGATCCCCTGGAGAAGGGAATGGCAACACATTCCTATATTTTTGCCTAAAGAATCCCATGGACAGCGGAGCCATGCAGGCTACCATCCATGGAGTCACAAAGAATTAGACACGACTGAGCGACTCACACACACACGTGAGTTAACTATGAATGCAACAAAGAGATATGACTGCTAAGTTTAACAATGCGGTTTTAAAATATTAGTTATGCTTGGCTGTAATCTTTGCATCATCTTAAAGTCATCTTATAACATCCCCTTGTTCATTTAAATGATCAGTAATTTGATTTTATCTTTCAATTATTTGTATGCTTCTTGCTGTTTGAGTTGCAAAATATTTAATTTATTCTCCCAACAATTCTTTCTAAATAGTTTATCTAAAAAGATGCTTTGAAGAATCTAAAATGTTTCTTCATTTATCCAATTAAGTTTCTGATTTAAAAGACTTGTCTCCTAGCTTGTAAACTATTTTCAGCTTGCAATTTGAGGTTACTTTTCACATTTAGAGACTATTTTTTCAGCTTTTGGCTTTCATGAGTATTTTATTGTAACTACAACTTTCTCTGAAGATTGAGTATTTATTCTTACTTTCTGTTTTCAAATATTTATAAACCCAAAAAGAATGTTGTGAATTCTGATTTTTTTAAATAATGAAAAGCTGGATAAATAATATTAAAAAGTAAAATTTTCCTTGAGATTAAGACCAAAAGTAAGGCTTCCCAAAAGCACTGCTGCTAAGTCACTTCAGTCGTGTCCGACTCTGTGTGACTCCATAGACGGCAGCCCACCAGGCTTCCCCATCCCTGGGATTCTCTAGGCAAGAACACTGGAATGGGTTGCCATTGCCTTCTCCAATGCGTGAAAGTGAAGTCCCTCAGTCATGCCCGACCCTCAGCAACCCCATGGACTGCAGCCTTCCAGGCTCCTCCATCCATGGGATTTTCCAGACAAGAGTACTGGAGTGGGGTGCCATTGCCTTCTCTGTCCCCAAAGCACTACCTTATCTAAAAAAAATAAACATAATATCATTCATTAATAATGGAAAGAAGAAAATAAAACAAAATTGTAAAATCTGTATGGATATAGTATGCCTGAAGAGGTTTGTAAAATAAAGATAAATTTGCTTTAGTTAATTATGAAAAGATGCTATTATCTTATTGTAGAATGAAATGATCCAGTACTCTTACAGAGGAAATATACAATGCAAAGTCAAAATGAAAGAGTTGAAATACTCATGAGTAATGTATTAGAAAAATTTTTTAAACTTCGTGTTCAATATAATTTTAAAAATATATAGAGTTGTAAAGAGCAGAAACTCAGAGCAAAGTCTCCTAATGGGATTAGAAGACTGAAAATCCAGGGAATTGAAAGCTTTTGAATGATAACAAGGATTCTTTGGATACAGTAAAAATGGGAAATCAAAAAATGATTAAATATAAAAGTCACAGGCCCCACTTGTCAAGAAAAGGTACAATTTCATGAGAGTTAGTATTATATTTTTCAATTTATTTGATTTAACTAAACTTTGGACTTGCATTTAGAAGAAGTAGAAATAGAAGTGATCATCTTTTGGAGAGAAAGCAAAGCTCATCGGCTGAAAAATCAGTTCTGATCCAAGAAGGAAACATGGGAGCTTCCTGAACTTATCTCCTCCAAAAGACACACTGAACCTAGAGCTACACATATGGAAAATTCTTCTAAAAGAAATCTAGAAACTAGCAGAGCAACTCCTATGCACTGAGCAAATGAGAAATTACCTACATGACCCATATGGATACTAATAACCATGCCATCTCCCAGTCTCCCCCGGGAAGGGCCCTGACTACATGCTCTCCCAGCTCTTTCCTGAGGGCCCAGTTTCCATCAGCCTATGTCAAGGTGCTGACTTGGACCCTCCCCTTTGGAATACTGACAGGTCTTGGCACATCCTCAACATACTAGAGCCACAAAAACAAAGAAGAAATCTTGGACAATCGCAACTGTTTAGGGGACAACCAAGAGTTTGGGCTAGGCTGAACAACAAGCTTCATCTCGTACATGAGACCACCCTATCAAGACACAGACAAGTGGCTGTTTTATCTCATGAGTAGAAAACAACACAGAGTTAAAAGGAAAGTAAAGAAACAGAGGCATGTTTCCAAAACAAAAGATAAAAATATTCCAAAAAACAGAACTTAGTGAAACAGAGGTAGTAATTTACCTTACAGAGTTCAAAATGAGTCATAAAGATGATCCCTCATGTCAGAGAAACAATGCATAAACAAAACAAGGATTTTAACAAAGAGATAGAAAATATAAGAAAATACCAAACAGAAATCACTAGCAGGCTAAATCAAGTGAAAGAAACAATCAGTCAAATAAAAGACATACATATGGCAGGTAGGTATAGGAGGAAGTGCTCAACAATACAAATCACCAGGGAAATACAATCAAAACCACAATGAGATATTACCTCTCATCTGTTGGAATACTATCATGAAAATGACAAGAGATGAATGTTGGCAAGAATGTGGAAAAAAGAAAACCCTTATGCACTATTGGTGGCAACATAAATTGGTACAGCCACTGTGGAAAACTATATGGATGTTCCTCAAAAAATTAAAAATAGAACTATTATATCCCACTTCCAGGTACGTATCCAAAGGAAATGAAGCAGAATCTCAAAGAGGTATTGTCTCACTTATATTCATTGCATAGACCCCATGTCTAGAAACTTTATTTAATTTCATGAAGCACATCTGGAGTTAGAGATTTTTCTAAGTTCCTCAGGTGATAGCAATGCACAGCCACATTTGAGAATTAGTGACACAGGAAAAAATCAGTTAATGCTTGTTTACATGAGTACAATAAGCTACCTTAGGACAATCAACTGCTCAATTTACTCTCTCAATTTATTTTCCAGCTGGGATTAAAATTATTGACCACAGCATGTTTATGCAACTGGTAACACTGATTCCAATTAATGTAACGCTGAGTTTCCTTCTTTCATTTCTTTCCACAGGGTTACACAGAAGTTTCTAATATTCTGAACTGGTACCTCAATTAATGTGAATTTACAAAGATAAATATCAACAGAAAGTGAAAAGTGAAAGTGAATGTCATTCAGTTGTGTCCGACTCTTTATGACCCCATGGACTGTATAGTCCATGGAATTCTCCAGGCCAGAACACTGGAGTGAGTAGCCTTTCCCTTCTCCAGGGGATCTTCCCAACCCAGGGATCGAACCCAGATCTCCTGCAATGCAGGCAGATTCTTTATCAGCTGAGCCACAAGGAAAACCCAGTATCAATAGAGCTGGTGGTTAAATACGCCAATGTATCTATTTGTTATGGTTTTCAGTTCTATCCTTTGAAACTCACTGTAGCCACCAAGAACAATTAATAATGGGAATCTTCCAGAAATGGGGGAGACCTGGGTTCCATCCCCGGGTGGGAAAGATCTCCTGGGAAAGGAAATGGCAACCCATTCCAGCATTCTTGCCTGGAAAATCCCATGGACAGAGGAGCCTGGCAGGCTGCCCTTGATGGGGTCACAAAGAGTTGGACACAACTGAGGAGCTAAACACACACACACACACATCCACTAATTAATGTTATTGTTGTTCAATCTCTCAGTTGCGTCTGACTCTTTGTGACCCCATGGACTGCAGCATGCCAGGCTTCCCTGTCTTTCACCATCTCCCAGAGCTTGCTCAAACATGTCCAGGATGCCATCTGTCGTCCCCTTCTCCTCCTGCCTTCAATCTTTCCCAGCATCAGGGTCTTTTGTAATGAGTCAGCTCTTCACATCAGGTGGCCAAAGTAGTGGAGATTAGTAATAGGCATCAAATTTATTATGTGAGATTTTAAAACAATTTTAATATTCTTGGAGATAATAATGCTCTTTATATCAAACAGAAAGCTTACCTAGTCAAATTAACTTTCAACTAATGAATAACAGTTGAGAATGTTATAAAATCTTTGAGATGTAACATGCCTCAGAGGTCATCTAATAATAACCCTGACTTTTTCATAAATGGAAAATTAGCCTCAGGAGATGACATAATTCACCTATTACCACATGTTCAAATTAGCAGAGAAAGCCCACCTCGAATGGACAACTTCAATTTCTCAGTGCTCTATTTCTTCTGTAATAGAATACATTCCCTTGAAGATTTCAAGTACAATGTGTAAAAAATTAGTTGCTGGAATCAAACATTTCTGTAAGCCTAAAGGCCATTTAAATACCTTGATGAAACTATCACAACATTATTAACTGGCTATCAGTTCAGTTCAGTTCAGTCACTCAGTCGTGTCCAACTCTTTGCGACCCCATGAACTGCAGCACGCCAGGCCTCCCTGTCCATCACCAACTCCCGGAGTTCACTCAGACTCATGTCCATCAAGTCAGGGATGCCATCCAGCCATCTCATCCTCTGTCGTCCCCTTCTCCTCCTGCCCTAAGTTTTTCCCAGCATCAGGCTATACCCCAATACAAAATATTTTTGGTGTTAAAAAAAAAAACCTAGATGAAAATAAATGATATCTTAGAACTGTTAGCTTTCTTGTAGATAAAACAGATTAATCCTAGTACTAAAATAAAGTGACTAACATTTAAATTTCTCAAAAACTTGCATTAAATTTCCCCAGGAATAGTTCCATTAATTGAATATATTCTTTAAAATTGTTGATGGACTTGTTAATTACCACTTCTTAAGGAAGATATTTCTTAAGTATACCTCTGCTTTGGATCAAGAGTTCTAATCCCACCTATCTAATAGGAGGCAGAGAAGCCTGCCTAAGGCCCAGTTTCCATTTATGGAGCAGAGTTCACTAAGCTTGGCTTTCATCCATGGAACAGCTTACACAGCACTATGGTGGGGACACTCTTTATTGTATTTTGGAGGGTTCTCAAGTTCTCACCAATATTCAGGCCGGTGCGGTTCGCCTCTGAGCCCCTATTTTAGTTGCTGTTGCCTTCCTTTTGCCCCATATGTCATTATTTGGGGCCTTAGTTAAATTTTCTGGACAAATATTACCATATTTACAACTTCAAATTGAAGACCAAAATTTCTAACCCATGCAACTGTCTTATTTGATCTTTCACTCGGAGAATCTCAGAACAGTATGGGACCTCATCTCTAAGTAAATCTCTGAAATTTCAAACCTAGAAAACTGTCTTCTATTTCCTTTATATATATCAATGCAGGGAATTTTATGGCCTCACATGTTAGACATCACTATGTGTGGTGGTATTTCTAAAGACATGGTTCTATGTTTCTCTAATACTTGCCTTGCTCTTCACTGACTCCTTCAATTATTATAGGAAATAAGTAGATCTGTTATAAAAATGAAGTTAAAGACTCAGGTCTTATTTTCTTTGTTTTATTTTGTTTTGTTTTCCAGAACAGTCAGCCTCCAAGTCTCTTTCTTATATTCTATTTTAGTTATTGGTGGCTTCCTTTGACCCATTATGTCATTCTTGCCTCAATTTAATTTTCCTGGCGTCCAAAACCTGAGTTTGAATTCCAGCTACACCATTTCCTAGCTGTGAGATTCTCAGAAATGTATTTATTTGAACTTCATAATTCTAGGGTTCCTATTACACAAATGAAACTAATAATAGTACCAATCTCAATGAATTATTGTTATGGCAAAATGAAGAACATAGTGTCCAGTAAAGTAAAAATTTCAAATGTTATTTTTATTGTTTGTACAATTGAAGAAAATTGCAATGATGAAGAATACTTAATAACTAAAGTGGGAGAAAGGGATCAGCTCCAATTCTGACTTCTATGACCAATGAAAACTTTATTTTCTGTTCCAGTGGAAAAAGGATTCCAAGATTTCTAGTTAATTGTCTTCCATCACAACAATAAGAAAAAATGAAAATTTGTCATTGGAATCAAATAGGTCAATGCTACCCTGAGTTTAATGCACATTGACTCCATAGTTTTTAAGCACAGATTATACTGTGCTCAGAGAAGGCAATGGCACCCCACTCCAGTA
Organism: Bos mutus; assembly: GCF_027580195.1. Lineage (NCBI taxonomy): Eukaryota > Metazoa > Chordata > Mammalia > Artiodactyla > Bovidae > Bos > Bos mutus. The sequence goes on from NC_091623.1 coordinate 28,742,500, forward strand.
CTCTTGCCTGGAAAATCCCATGGACAGAGGAGCTGGAAGGCTGCAGTCCATGGGGTTGCTGAGAGTCGGACACGACTGAGCGACTTCACTTTCACTTTTCACTTTCATGCATTGGAGAAGAAAATGGCAACCCACTCCAGTGTTCTTGCCTGGAGAATCCCAGGGACGGGGGAGCCTGGTGGGCTGCCGTCTATGGGGTCGCACAGAGTCGGACATGACTGAAGTGACTTAGCAGCAGCAGCAGCATTCTGTGCTAGCTACATGCTTTTGAAGTAACAAGAAGTTAGCATGGGAATGTAGAAAAGGGTAAAATGCTATCAATCGCTCTTATTTTTTTAGGAAATCATGTATTTTACTCAATATCTTTGTCTTTACTGAAGAACATTAATTTCTGGCTCTAAAAATCTTGTTCTCAGGACATATTTCTCTCTTCTGCCCCAAGTGTTTGATGAATGTACATAGCAGCATGTTGTATCCAAATGGTACAAATGACAATAAATTTCTAGGTTATCCTTTTCTAGGGGGAAAAATGTAGTTAGTACATTAAGGACTCTGCTTCCTCTATTCATGTTGTAACCTCAAGTACAATAAGAAATTTCTGTATATTTTATATTCTTAACATCATATAGTGATTACCCAAAAATTATCCTTGGGTGGTAGGACTCCACTGTACTGCACTTTGTTCCTACATTTGTGAAATTCTATGTGGCTTGACATCTTCCACATTAGAGGGTCTGACATAACAGATACCTTCATCACGATTCGAATTCTACCACAAACATATCTACACCGTTCCTTTGCTGTGAGATCATTTGAACAATTACAAAAATTCAATGTGTCTGTATGTTTTCTTACATTCGTCATAAAAAAATAAAAGCCTCAAACAAGAAGATAAAGTGAAAGCATCTTTCATTAGAGATTAATATAATTAATTAGTATCAATTAGCCTAAAACATAAATGATTTCACAGTAAATGAAATATGACACAACCATACTAAGATTTTACCTAAGACAAAAATTAAAAAGAACATCTGAGAAATAGTGCAGAAAATTGAACTAGAGAGGGATTAGTCTCCAAGACAAAATAACTAATCTTCTTTTATAATGCAACAGAGGAAGAGCTTGAATCAGTTCAGAGATGAGGTCAGAAGTTCAAGAAAAGAGATAAAAATAAGATTTAGGTGGGATTCAATTTAGCCAATGAATGGAGAGAATAAAAATTTAGAGTTTCTCCTGATGGATATTCAGGCATCAAAATATTCTGGCACTTCAGGCCAGAGAAGTTCAGAGGTGATATGCAAAGGAGACAGTTTGACAGGTTTACCCAGGTGTGGGAAGCTTTGACCAAGAATTTGAAATCTTTTCGTTGGTGAATTTTTAAGTAATGCAAGTAGAAAAAAGTCATAATGATTGATAGCTTTTCTGTCATAGTTAGGGTGAAATAGTTGTCAACATCAAGAGGAGACCAAAGTAAAGAAAGCACTGTACATTTCTATAAAGTTTCCCACGTTACAAAACTTTTCAAATACACTATCTTACTTGAGACTCTCAAAGACTCTAAAGTAGGTATGACAAGTGTCACTTTTCCAATTTTATAAGCAAGGAACTGAAACTTAGAGAGTTTTCTAAGGTAAGAATCATAATCAGAACTCTGATTCAAATTGTTTTGGACTTAAAGTCTTAAGTTCTTTCCAATATTCTCTGTAGGAAGAGAGGTGCAGAGCTTCCACTCTCCAAAAACATCTATGTCTTCATCAGCTCAAAAATTCACTAAGGTATCTACATGTGTATATTTTGGAGTATTTGGCAAAAGTATAGACCTCATAAGTGGGCTTCAGTGGACTTCATAAATTCTGGAGAAGTTCTCCTTTCTCTTTCTCTACCACCCCCCTTCCCTGCATAAACAGCACATCCATCACTCAAGGGCTCTAGAAACATGAATGGCAGTTCTTTCTTGTTTCCATATGGCAGAGACACTTTAAAATCCAGTTCAGACCTGGCTGATTCTAGGATTTCAATTCTACTCTTTTCTCCAAAGCAGGAACCAGAAAATATCCTGTCACAGTCACAAAAAAAAGGAGAATAAAAAGGAATAGAGTCTTCCAAATGTATGTTCATATCACATTAGTGTGTGTGTGCTGTGTGTGTTTTGTACATGTATGTAGGTATGTGAGAGGGCACACATTATTAGATGAAATAGTAGATAAATTCCAACTCCCTAAAAGTAGTAAGTGAGGCAAACATATAGGATGCCACTGTGGTGAAATTTATGAGAAGGAAACTACTAACTAGCTGAACACACTTTTCTAAAACTTGCCAAGTATATATACCAAAGCCATTTAAAACATTTAATAAACTAAAAAAATGTACTTAAATTGACTAAAATATTTTACTTGCCTGAAAGGAAAACACACACACATGCACACACACACACACACACACACACACAGATAGACACACAATTAAAGCTTGTACCTACTCTTTTCTGAATTAGCTTACATTTACTGAGATGAAAGTTACATATACCTGTTCTTCATTCCTACTTGAAAAAGCATATTGCATTATTATAAAGCTCAATTACTACCATGTTAGATGAAGTAGATCTTGTTGCTTTAGACTTTAAGATTCTAATGAAAGTCATGAACTTCTCTTGAAAAATAAAATTCATATGAGTTTAATTTGGAATGGTTCACAGACACTCTGCCCAGGTAAAAACTTCAGGCAGGAGTGAAAAGTATTACAAACAGCTTCCCAGAAATACTCACGCTCAGACAGACTATATCCTGAAATTATGACAGGGTCAGCATAACTGCTATGCTTTTCTCATTAAAGAAACTAGTGCAAAATATCTATATTTCCCTTTTGGGCTACACAGAAATATCCAGTTTCTTAATAGAACTGTCTGATTTGCCATATCTTAAATTATATAATGAAGGCAGATTTCCATTTCATATCCTTAAACTTTTTATATACTTCAAACTGAGAAAAAGCAATTTAAAGAGATTTGTTCATGAAGTTGACACCTTCATCCCTATAATTTCATAAGGTGATTAGTTTTTGCTTCTGCTGCTGCTGCTATTTTCCCCTTTGCTTCAAGGGAAAAATAGAGAAATTATATAAGAATTGCTGTTGTTGTTTTGTTGTTAAGTTGTGTATGACTGTTTTGCAACCCCAGGGACTGTAGCCCACCGGGCTCCTGTGGCCATGGGATTTCCTAGGCCACTGAATACCTAGGCCACAAGAATACTGGAGTGAGTTACCATTTACTTCTCCAGGGCAATCCTCCCAGCTCAGAGATCAAACACACATCTCCTGCATTGGCAGGCAGATTCTTTACCACTGAGCCATCAGGGGAGCTCATATAAGAATTTTATATATGTGTAAATATATTTTTTACTTTATGATAAGACTCATGCTCTCCATTTAACCAGTAAGAAATAAGAAAACAATCATTTTGATGATCCCATATATTTAATGATTGATTAAATGATGAATTCCCAATTTCAGGTAAATTTTCACACTCTCTAACTTGTGAGTAAATAAGATAAGGATTAGTAATATTTAGTTTTAATATAGTTTTAACATAGATCCCAAGTGATGGATTAGTCATAAACTGTGATATTTCTTCAAATTCTTGGAATGGAAACTTTGGTTCATCTATCAGTTTACCATATTATCTGTATTGACCTCAAGGTCTTACTAAGGAATACAGATGGCATATAGTTCACAGACCCACTGAATCGGACTCCAAGGTATGGAATCTGGAATCAGTGTTCTCAGGAAGCTCCCTGTGTTTTTCTAATTCACAGGAAATTTTGAGAGACCTCCTTCACGGGAGAGTCCTTCCAGCCCTATGGTTTTATGACTCTGGTTTGTGACTAATCAGCCTAAATTTTAGTTGGTAGACCACACAACTCCCTGCCAAACTTTCTCCACCAAATATAGTGAGTTGACAGATGCCCAAGTGGCAGTGGTCTTTGTGTGTGCCCAGTCTGAAAGCAGCTGAGCCCGTGAGGCCTCAACCCCAGCTGTCTGGAGCTGGGCAGCAGGTGCTGGGATGGCCAGCTGCTCTCACAAGGCAGGCCTGACAGCTCCGCTTACCCAGGTCTCGAATTTTCCCTTGGGTGGCCCTGCTTTTGTGGGTGGTCCAGCTCAGCTCGAATCCTAGTGAGTGCATTCCAAAGCTGAAATACCCAGCCCAGAGCCTACAGAGAGTGCATATGTGTGTTTCATGTTCATAAATATGTGTTCATATACTGGACTGGAAGACTGCTCAAAGTCCCTTCCAGTCTTAAATTCTTTCTATGTATATTTGTGCAAAATGGTTATACCCAATTGTCCTCTTGCATGATTTTTAATTGCAGATGAAGATGGCCATGGTCCAACTGTCTCTGATCTCTCTAAACCCTCTTCAGTTTTTCAAAATTAAGCCTATTTTTAGGAATAATACTAAAAAAGGCAAAATTGAAGTAACTCCAGAACACTACTAAATTTCTTTTCTCTGACAGTTGCTTAACACTACCTGCATTTAAGCAACCGTCACAGAAAAGAAAAATTTTTGACAATACACTTTTCATGTTTAAGGAGCATAAAAATTTATAAAAATGTGGAGGGAGGAAGAAAATCCATGTTTTTGCAAGACAGTGGTTTTAAATTACTATTCTAATTTTCCTTTTTAAAAAATATAAGTAGCAAATTAATATATACAATAACCATATGATATCATATTAAATGTGTAAAATTACTAAAAAATTAGATTTAAACTTAAAACTGATATTTTTTAGTATATCAAATTTAAATACTCTACCTTTGTATTATCTTCATGATTCTTTTCTTCTTGAAGTAATAAGGATGAAAAACTACACAATTTGATATTGTCAGATAATCTTTGCTGAGTAGTTCTCACCACTTAAAAGTGAATTGATAGCTGTCTGGTGACTTTAAAGAATAATTCAGATATTAAGGTAAAAGAATAAAGTATGCAATCCATTAATATTCTGAGTCAATGCAGTTTTAATCTGCTTTATCCATACACTAAATAACATAACTGGATTAGTTTGAAAAACCTTAACTTTTTAAGTAGATGGTTATTTTCCCTTTTGAACTTCTTATGCTAGATGGCAGTTTTTATAATATCACAAGTCTTTGAAGAAACAATAATTTTGTAAACTATAATTTTTAGAACTATATAAAATATGATAAAAATACTTAATGATTCTTTTGGAGAAGAATACTAGATCTATATGCTAATCTGCATCAACAAAAATATTTGGAAGAAAAGGCAAAAAGTAGGGTGAGTGATACTTTGTCTGAGATAGAGAAGATTGTATTTTGAACATTTACCATCAAACATAAATAAGGTTAGGCACTTCTCTGGCAGTCCTGTGATTAAGACTTTCCCTTCTAATGCAGGGTGTGAGAATTCAATCCCTGGTTGGGGAACTAAGATCCCTCAGGCCTTTTGGCCAAAAACTTAAAATATAAAATAGAAGCAATATTGTAAAAAATTCAATAAAGACTTTAAAAAATGGTCAACATCAAAATGTATTTTTAAAAAGTAAATGAGGTTTAATACATATATTTATATTTGTACATAAATTATAGTTGCTAACTAATGCCATTATTTTAACCAAATTAATAGTTTACTTCACATGTCTATAAAACCATTAGCATCATTGAGATAGGCATATGTAGTTGGCCTGTGTATAAGTTATAAAATGAGGAGGAAATTTGGTGGTTGGATATTTAATTTGATCAATAAGTCATGCAAAGTGATGGGAATGAATTGATATGTAACCCCGAATTACCCAGAGTATCTACATTGATCCACTTAAGTGATGAGCCCATGAACTTCATTCATTTTGTGGAAATTAGAGAACTCTTGTCCGGCAAAATATGACAAAAGCAGGGCCTCCAATCGGATGTTCTAGGTTTTACCTTTTTATGCTCTGCTGGGCAAACTTCCTAAGTCCCTAAGGTTCTCAGTTCCCTCATGCTCCCCCTATCTACTGTATATATGGATTCTTGTTCTGAGGAAGCTATCTCAAACATATCCACTGAAAGTATAAACATAGATTAATATATTTGATTGTGATAAAAACTATATGACATGAGATCTACTGTCTTAACAAATGTTTGTGTACAGTATAGACTCTTAACTGTAAGTATAATTTGTATGGCAGATCTCTAGAATGTTTTCAATCTCCCATGACTAAAGATCTAAGCCCATTTAACAGCAATTCTATTTCCCCCTCTCCTGAATCTCTGGCAACTACTATCCTACTTTATATTTCTCTGTGTTGAACTATTTAGGTACTTGATGTAAGTGGAATCATATATTATATGTTTCCCTGTAATTGATTTCTTCACTTAATGTAATGTCCTCAAGGTTTATCCATGTTGTAAAATATGATAGAATTCCCTTCTTTATGGCTGAATAATACTCCATTCTTTATGTACATATATTTATATATTCCATATACCATACTTTCAATGTATAAATGCATGCACATAAAGAATAGAATATTATTCATCCATAAAAAATAATTTCAAGGCTTCCTTGATAGCTCAGTTGGTAAAGAATCCGCCTGCAACACAGGAGACCCCAGGTTTGATTCCTGGGTTTGGAAGATCCCCTAGAGAAGGGATAGGCTATCCACTCCAGTATTTCTGGGCTTCCCTTGTGGCTCAGCTGGTAAAGAATCTGCCTGTAATGCAGGAGACTTGGGTTCTACCCCTGGGTTGGGAAGATCCCCTGGAGAAGGGAAAGGCTACCCACTCCAGTATTCTGGGCCTGGAGAATTTCATGGACTGTATAGTCCATGGGGTCACAAAGAGTTGGACACAACTGAGTGACTTTCACTTTCACCATACTTTCATTATCCATTTATCTATTGAAAGATGCTCTGTTTATCTACAGTCATTCATCTGTTTAAGTAACCACCTGGTACTTCCCTTTGTTCTCAGTGGTTCACAGGAATCCAATCTATTCTGGTTCTGTCAGCACTATGAATGAGTCCAGACAGAAGCAATTTCCTTGGGCAATCCTACAAAAGTCGGAATGTTGGTGGTGTGCCCCACTCTCTAATTTCTGCCCCGAAGGAAATGTTGTGGACTGGGATGTTCCCTTCTAGCACTGAACTGTGCAGTCTTAGGAGAGGGCTAGCTTATGTGAAATTGCTTTTTTTAACCATTTCAATGTAGCTGTTCCAGGCTTTGTGTTCACCTACAGCACTGAAATTTCTTAAATGGATTCTGGAATTTTCATAAAGATGTGTTGGTCCATATGATCTTGTTAAACCAGAATTTCTATGGGGGAACAAAGGCTGGGACTTTCCATTCTGTCATCTTGCTGATGTCACTCCTCCAGCCTAAATTAATATTTACAGCATTATCTTTATTAACATGTCCAATTAGTTTTTTTATAATCTTAAGAACCTTGAAAGTTTGAAGAAAAGCATCGGTTTTAAGATTTCATTCAACAGAGGAGAGAATAGGGATGCTAGAAGAATTTGCTTGGGAGAAGGTCATCTATGGATGTCCCCACATGTACAGTTCATGGCCCATCTTCACATAAAGCCAGTCTCGGCATACTTACAGCTTTCGTGATGTATTCTATAAAATCCCACTACTCTAGGAATAACTAGGAATGTAGTTCCTTTATGAGAGACGATGTGATAGAGAGACTAAGAGCAAAGGTCTGGAGCCAACAGCCTAGATTCATGTCCTGGTTTTGCCACTGGCATTCACTTATGGTATGACTCCCTTCTGTGTCATTTTTCTCATTTTTATAATGGCAATGATAAAGTCATAATAATAGAAACTCACTTGGCTGCAATGAGTGCTAAAATAATATTTATAAAGCTTTAAAATATAGCTTGGTACACGGGGAATGTTATATAGATATAGGATAATGGTATTATTTATAAAAATAGTTGCTGGAAAACATACTACAGAATAAAAATTAAATGCATGTCTATTAAAAATGCCAAGAACAAACTTAGAACAGAACATATACTGAGAGAAAATATTTTCAACACAGGTAATAGATTAAGAGCTTTTACAAATCAGTAAGAAACAAGAAACATAAGAGAAAATTGAGGCAAAAGAAAAAACAATTGCCAAAAGAAGAAAAGAATGCAATTTTTAATAAGCATATGAAAAATGTTAAAATACACTGACAAGTCATAATAATAGCCTGATGAATTAAAACAAAATTGAAATTCAAGTTTTCTATGATATTGGCAAACACAAAAATGATTTCCAGCATTAGCAAGGCATCTAATGTTATCAAACATGGTGGTATGTAAATGAAATGGCCAGGAACATTTTAGAGAAAATGTAAAAAAATATAAAAATATAAAAGTATCAAACTATAAAGTATCTTTACCTATTAAACTAGAAATCCTATCTCAAGGAAATCCTCCAGAAATGCCTAAAGTACTCTTTATGTTTGTAAGAAAAGATATTGTTGTTCAGTTGTTCAGTCGTGTGCAACTGTTTGCAGCCTCATGGACTGCAGCATGTCAGGCTTCCCTGTCCTTAACTATCTCTAGTAGTCTGCTCAAACTCATTTCCACTGAGTCAGTGATGCCATCCAACCATCTCTTCCTCAATTGCCCCCTTCTCCTCCCACCTTCAATCTTTCCCTGCATCAGGGTCTTTTACAATGAGTCAGCTCTTCGAATCAGTTGGCCATAATATTGGAGCTTCACCTTCAGCATCAGTCCTTCTAGTGAATATTCAGGGTTGATTTGCTTTAAGATTGAATGGTTTAATCTCCTTGCACCCAAGGGACTCTCAAGAGTCTTTTCCAGCACCAGAGTTCGAAGGTGTCAGTTCTTTGGTACACAGCCTTCTTTATGATCTAAGTCTCACATCCATACATGACTACTGGAAAAACCATTTAAAAAAAAAAAAAACTGACTGTACAGACATTTCTTTTTTTTAATTTTTTTAATAATTAGAGGCTAATTACTTTACAATATTGTATTGGTTTTGCCATACATCAATATGAATCTTGACAAAGTAATATCTCTGCTTTTAATACACTGTGTAGGTTTGCCATAGCTTTTCTTCCAGGGAGCAAGCATCTTTTAATTTTATGGCTTCAGAAACCATCTGCAGTAATTTTGAAACCCAAGAAAATAAAGTCAGTCACTGTCTCCAATGTTCCCCCATCTATTCGCCGTGAAGTGATGGGACCGGATGTCATGACCTTAGTTTTTTAAATGTTGAGTTTTAAGCCAACTTTTTCACTCTCACCTTCATCAAGAGGCTCTTTTAGTTCCTCTTCACTTTCTGCCAAAAGGGTGGTGTTCTGCAAATCTGAGGTTATTGATATTGCTCTAGGCAATCTTGGTTCCAGCTTGTGCTTCATCAAGCCTGGCATTTTTCACGATGTACTCTGCATATAAGTTAAAAAGCAGGGTGACGATATGCAGCCTTGATGTACTCCTTCCCCAATTTGGAACAAATCCGTTGTTCCATCTCCGGTTCTAATTGTTGCTTCTTGACCTGCATACGTGTTTCTCAGGAATCAGGTAAGGTGGTCTGGTATTCGCATCTCTTTAAGAATTTTCCACAGTTTTTTTTGTGGTCCACACACTCAAAGGCTTTAGCATAGTCAGTGTAAGATATATGTGCATATATATTCACTGCAGCATGCTTTTAATAGGGAACATTTGTAAATAAACTAACATTGATTATCAAAGTTAGACTATGCTCCAATTATAATGAACAACTATTTTATATATCACTCATAACATACCTTAAATACATAAAAGAAAATTCACCAATGTGGATCAAACTATTAACTCTGATTACCCTGGTTACCTCTAAAAGTGGAAATATTTTTAAGACTTTTATATATTTTTATTATATACTATATTTTTAATTTATTTTATTTTTTAACTTTACAATATTGTATTGGTTTTGCCATATATCAACATGAATCTGCCACATGTATACACGTGTTCCCCATCCTGAACCCTCCTCCCTCCTCCCTTCCCATACCATCCCTCTGGGTCGTCCCAGTGCACCAGCCCCAAGCATCCTGTATCCTGCCTCAAACCTGGACTGGTGACTCATTTCATATACGATATTACACATATTTCAATGCCATTCTCCCAAATCATCCCACCCTTTCCCTCTCCCAGAGTCCAAAAGACTGTTCTATACATCAGTGTCTCTTTTGCTGTCTCGTACTATATTTTAATTTTTATCCTGCTGCTGCTACTGCTGCTAAGTCGTTTCAGTCCTGTCGGACTCTGTGTGACCCCATAGATGGCAGCCCACCAGGCTCCCTGTCCCTGGGATTCTCCAGGCAAGAACACTGGAGTAAGTTGCCATTTACTTCTCCAATGCATCAAAGTGAAAAGTGAAAGTGAAGTTGCTCAGTCGTGTCTGACTCAGATATATTTTATTTTTTAATTACATATTTCAAAATAAAAGTAAGTTATTTTTTATTACCTATAAATCAATAGCCAGGTACAAAGCATGTATGTAATATAATTCCAAAAGGAAAACAAAATTAGTAAAATAGACACCAAATGTTGGTATTTACCACCCCTAGATATGGGAGAGCAAGTAATTTTTATTAGTTCTTACTTTATGCTTTTGTAAAATTTCCTAAGTGACTAAAATGAATTTGCATTATTTTCATATTCAGGAAAAAATGTTTTAATGTTCTTTTAAAAGTTTAATAACCCCAAACTGCATGATTAAAAACTTTATTAGAACAGAAGACCTTATGACTTTGATGTAAGTTTAGAATGAAAATATAACTTCCTCCTACCATTTTGCCCAATTCAGTGGGACCTACTCACTTTACATTCTTGTCCTCATTTACTTAGTGAACCAAAAGCATAGGAGATTATAGGCAGTGACATAGAAATCTGTATTATTTGTAGACCCTGGATATTTCTGAAAAATATTGAAATAAAGCTATCAGTCATTCCATGAGAACTATGATTTAGAAAATGTGTTAAAGTCTCCATAAACATAATAAAAGAAACCTGTCAAAATCAGTCATTAAAATTAATGTTAAATAATTTGATCTATAATGTTTCAGGAAATGTATATATAACTTTTAAAATGACTGTAGGCTTTTGTTAACTCAAAAATATTAGTCTCTAAAATTATGTAGCTTTTTTTACCTTTCAATTTTCTTTTAGATTTTTTTTTTCTATTTCATTTGGCCAAAAACTTCTGAAATTATGTCAGAATTGTAGCTTTTGGAGGTTACGTTTCAAATGACCAAATGAATCAAATCAAATTTAATATGATGTGATTTTAAAGAGGCCAAGATACTAAATTTTGAAAATTGGTATTTATTCTGGAAATATTAACCAAATATTTTGAAAAAATTACTAAGGAAGCAACCTTTTTTCCCTTTGTACAGCTTTGTTACATTTGGCAATATTTATTTTAGATCATTTTCTATAACCGTACTCAAATTAATGAATATAAGTCCAAGAATTATACCATAGTGACATGGATGGGAATAGTACTGCTTATCAAAATTAACGATTCATAAATCAACAACTCTCAACACAAAATCTGAAATTTAGAGAGTAATATAAGCTTAATTTTAAACAATAGTTTGGAGCCTATAAAATGTTTCCTAAGCTTTAAACAAGTAGCCACATCTACTGATTAAAATTTTATCTCATTTCCTGGAACCCACATGCTGCTGCTGCTGCTGCTAAGTCGCTTCAGTCGTGTCCAACTCTGTGCAACCCCATAGACGGCAGCCCACCAGGCTCTGCCATCCCTGGGATTCTCCAGGCAAGAACACTGGAGTGGAAGGAAACAAAAAAACAGAAGGAGAGAGAGACTATATAATGCATATTTTAAAAAGTAACATTGCCAGCACCCCAGTCTTAATCTCAAAGACTTCCCAAAGAGTCAGCAATGAAGGAAAATCTCTATGAACATAAGTTATAAAAAGTGAAACTCTGTTCTCTCTGTATGCTCTTGCCATCAAAAGTATTCATTATTGTGAGAGTTCCAACACCCTTACCAAAAGGGCAAAGTGAATCTGTTCTGCCCGAAGTCCAAGGAGTAACAAAGTTTGGAGTCTGAAGCAATAATGATCTAGCTCTCATGACTCCAGAAATATTGGAAGAGGCGAATCCTTTCTTTTCCAAAAAGGTTGACCCCCTTTCCCACAATAATTTATGGCTTGAAAAGAAAATAAATTGAAATAAGTGGAGTCATCATTTATTTTTTTAGAACAGACAGGGAAAATGGATATAATAGAAAGAGAGAAGATCTAAAGCCTAACATGTACATTGTGTTCCAAAAGGCTGAAGTGAAGTGAAAGCTGCTCGGTTGTGTCTGACTCTTTAGGACCCCATGGATAGTCCACGGAGTTCTCCAGACCAGAATACTGGAGTGAGTAGCTGTTCCCTTCTTCAGGAGATCTTCCCAACCCAGGGATCAAACCTGGGTATCCAGCATTGCAGGCAGATTCTTTACCAGCTGAGTCACAAGGGAAGCCCAAGAATACTGGTGTGGGTAGCCTATCCCTTCTCCAGTGGATCTTCTAGACCCAGTAATCAAGCCAGGGTCTCCTGCATTGCAGGCAGATTCTTTACCAACCACAGATCCAAAGTCATTTATCGTGTTCTTCCCAACAGCAGTTTTTCTCAAACTTCAATATGCATAAAATCATCTGATTAACTTATTAAAATATGGAGTCTCATTCTGATCAGAAACAATGCTTAATATATACTTGATAATTATAAAGAAAAAATAATAAAATACTTACTGATATATTTAACCAACTTTCGAAGAACTAAAGAGCTTCTTTGCCAACATTACTTTGCCAAAAAAGGTCCGACTATTCAAAGCTGTGGTTTTTCCAGGAGTCATGTATGGATGTGAGAGTTGGACTATAAAGAAAGCTGAGAGCCAAAGAATTGATGTTTTTGAACTGTGGTGTTGAAGAAGACTCTGGAGAGTCCCTTGGACAGCAAGGAGATCCATCCAGTCCATCCTAAAGAAAATCAGTCCTGAATATTCATTGGAAGGACTCATGCTGAAGCCGAAACTCCAATACTTTGGCCACCTGATGTGAAAAAAACTGACTCATTTGAAAAGACCCTGATGCTGGAAAGATGGGAGGAGAAGGGGATGACAGAGGATGAGATGGTTGGATGGTATCACTGACTCGATGGACACGAGTTGAGTAAGCTCCGGGAGTTGGTGATGGACAGGGAGGCCTGGCATGCTGCAGTCCATGGGGTCACAAAGGGGCCGACACAACTGAGTGACTCAACTGAACTGAAATGTAACCAATGATGTCAAGAGATCTCTACACCAAATATTACAAATTTGATGAAAGAAAGTGAAAGGTACTTATGTTGATCAGTTCAGTTCAGTCCAGTAGCTCAGTCATGTCCAACTCTTTGCGACCCCATGAATCGCAGCACGCCAGGCCTCCCTGTCCATCACCAACTCCTGGAGTTCACTCAGACTCACGTCCATCGAGTCAGTGATGCCATCCAGCCATCTCATCCTCTGTCGTCCCCTTCTTCTTTTGCCCCCAATCCCTCCCAACATCAGAGTCTTTTCCAATGAGTCAACTCTTCGCATGAGGTGGCCAAAGTGTTGACAGATCAGTATAATTAAAATTGTTTAAATGTCCATATTACCCAAAGTCATTAATAGATTCTATTCAATGTCTATCAAAATGCCAATGGCATTTTTCACAGAAATAGAAAAAAAAAAATCCTAAAATTCGTATGAAACTATAAAGACCTTGAATAGCCAAAGTGGAAAAAAATAATCTTTTTAATAGATGTTGTTGGGGAAACTTGTAATCACATGCAGAAGAATGAAATTGGACCCTTACCTTACAGACACAAAAATTAACTCAAAATGAGTTTGACTTGGACATAAACCTGAAATCATAAAACTCCTAGGAGAAAACATAGGACAAAATTTCCTTGATCTTGTCATGATTTTGAGAATATCATACTAAAAGCACAAATAACAAAAGCAAAAGTAAATAAGTCAGACTTACATCAAACTAAAAATCTGCTGCACACAAAGAATTGATCAACAAGATGAAAAGGCAACCTACGGAATAGGAGAAACATTTTTGAACCTCATATCTAATAAGTAGTTAATAACCAAAATATATAAAGAACTTATACAACTCAATGACTGAAAATAAATGTTAGTCTTTCAGTCATGCCAACTCTTTGTGATCCCATGGACTGTAGCCTGCCAGGCTCCTCTGTCCCTAAAATTATTCAGGCAAGAATACTGGAGTGGGTTGCCATTCCCTTCTCCAGGGGATCTTCCCAATCCAGGGATGGAACCCAGACCTCCTGCACTGCAGGCAGATTCTTTACCATCTGAGGCACTCAGGAAGCCCCCTTGAAAAATAAACAATATTTTTTTTTAAAAATGGTGGGATGACCTGAACAGACATTTTTCTAGAGAAGACAGACAAATGGCCAGCAAGCATGTGAAAAGTTGCTCAACATCATTAGTTATCAATAAAATAGAAATCAAAACCACAATGAGATATCAACTTATATCTGTTAGGATGGCTATTATAAAAAAGATAAGAGGTAACAAATGTTGTCAAGGATGTGGGAAAAAAAGGAACCCTTACACACTATTGGCAGGAATGTAAATTGGTACAACCTCTATGGAAAATAGAATGGAGGTTCCTCAAAACATTGAAAATACGACTACCACTTGATCCAGTAACAACACTTCTGGGTATATATCCAAAGAAAATGAAATTAGGATCTCAAAGAGATATCTGATGTTCATTGCAACATTATTCAATTATTCAAAATAGCCAAGATATGGAAACAAGCTGAGTGTCCATCAATGGATGAATGGACAAAGAAGATGTGAGATACACACACACGCATGCAAACCTTGAGGCCATTATGCTAAGTAAACAAGTCAGACAGAGAATAACAGGTGCTGTAAGATCTCACTTACAGTGAAAGTGAAAGTCGCTTAGTCGTATCCAACTCTTTGCAATTCCATGGAATTCTCCAGGCCAGAATACTGGAGTGGGTGCCTTTCCCTTCTCCAGGGGATCTTCCCAATCCAGGGATCTAACCCAGGTCTCCCTCATTGCAGGGAGTTTCTTTACAAGCTTCCCTTGGCCACAAGGGAAGTCCCAGAATACTGGAGTGGGTAACCTATCCCTTCTCCAGTGGATTTTCCTGACCCAGGAATCGAACTGGCATCTCCTGCATTGCAGGTAAATTCTTTACCAACTGAGCCATCAGGGAAGCCCTGATATAAGGTCACTTATATGTGGAATCTAAAAAAGCCAAACTCATAGAAACAGAGGAGGATAGTGGTTGTCAAGAGCTGGGGAGTAGGAAAAAGGGGGAGATGTATCTCAAAGTCTGCAAACTTCCAGTTATAAGACAAATGCACTCTAGGGGACCAGTGTAGAGTATGATGACTATAGTTCACTGTGCTGTATTATATACTTGAAAGAGTATATAGTAAGAGTAGGTGTTATATTTTTTCACCACGCACACATAGGTAATTATGTGAGGTGATGGGGGTGTTAACTAAAAGCCTATTGTAGAATCATTTCTCAAGAGATATGTGTATCAAATCATCACATTGTACACCTTAAACTTACAAAATGTTATATGGCAACTGTATCACAATAAAGCTGGAAAAAAATAAAGAAATTAAAAATATACCTGCTTATCTTTCATTAAATTAATTTATATTATTACTATTAATAATATTGAACTCTTCTTCCAGTGTTTCTAATGCAAGGAATCTTGTTCTAGTATCGATATTTTCCACATATCATGTTAATAGTTAATATGTGTGTCCTTGGTGGCTAAATTTCTTTATAATCTTTTGGTATAAAAGTGGCGAACAGTTGAAAATGGCAATTACTTGTTCAAGCTGTACCACTCTTGACCATTAACCATATAGAAGAGTGTTTTAATTATACTTGGATAACTTCCTTTCAAGAGGAATGTTTTAAGACTTGATAAAAGTAGGCCTACATTCTGTCATTTCTAAAATCCATATGCTCATAGAGAATATACATGTGTTTGCCAGGTAGTATACAGATTCTTGTTAAGTTTCATGGTAGCCCTTTAAAGGCCAATACAGTTAGTAAAACAACTTGACTTAAATTCTGACCTTAACCAATTCTGACTATATATAAGTACCTTCATCTCTGAAATGAGAATAATATAATATTTACTCCAAAATCTTTAAAAGAAGTTTATAGACTACACATTGTGAGGGTACCTAATGTGTCTTTAAAAAAATAAAATTAGATTATTCATTTTAGATTTAAGAATTAGTTTAGAGGCAGTCCTAAGATGGTGGAGGAATAGGACAGGAAGACCACTTTCTACCCCACAAATTCATCAAAAGAACATTTAAACGCTGAGTAAATTCCACAAAACAACTTCTGAATGCCGGCAGAGGACATCAGACACCCAGAAATGCAGCCCATTGTCTTCGAAAAGAGGTGGCCCTCAATGTGGAGAAACTTTTCATCTTTAACCTAGATGTCTTATCAACGGTGCTGTATAGAAGGAGAAGTCTTGAGAGTATAGTAAAAATAAGAGTGAAAACTGGAAGCAGGAGGCTTAAGTCCAAATCCTGAGAACATCAGAGAACTCCTGATTCCAGGGAACATTAATCAATAAGAGCTCATCAAATGCCTCCATACCTACACTGAAACCAAGCACCACCCAAGGGCCAACAAGTTCCAAAGCAAGACATACCACACAAATTCTCCAACAACACAGGAAACAGCCCTGAGCTTCAATATGCAGGTTGCCCAAAGTTACTCCAAAACCACTGACATCTCATAACTCGTTACTAGACACTTCATTGCACTTCAGAGAGAAGAAATCCAGCTCCACCCACCAGAACACTGACACAAGCTTCCATAACAAAGAAACCTTGACAAGCCACCAATACAACCCCACCCACAATGAGGAAACTCCATAATAAAGAGAATTCCACAAACTGCCAGAATACAGAAAGGCCACCCCAAACTCAGCAATATAAACAAGATGAAGAGACAGAGGAATACCCAGCAGATAAAGGAACAGGATAAATGCCCACCAAACCAAACAAAAGGGGAAGAGATAGGAAATCTACCTGATAAAGAATTCCAAATAATGATAGTGAAAATGATCCAAAATCTTTAAATCAGAATGGAGTTACAGATAAATAGCCTGGAGACAAGGATTGAGAAGATGCAAGAAAGGTTTAACAAGGACCTAGAAGAAATAAAAAAAGAGTCAATATATAATGAATAATGCAATAAATGAGATCAAAAACACTCTGGAGGCAACAAATAGTAGAATAATGGAGGCAGAAGATAGGATTAGTGAAGTAGAAGATAGAATGGTAGAAATAAATGAATCAGAGAGGAAAAAAGAAAAATGAATTAAAAGAAATGAGGACAATCTCAGAGACCACCAGGACAATATTAAACGCTACAACATTCGAATCATAGGGGTCCCAGAAGAAGAAAACAAAAAAGAAAGACCACGAGAAAATACTTGAGGAGATAATAGTTGAAAACTTCCCTAAAATGGGGAAGGAAATAATCACCCAAGTCCAAGAAACCCAGGGAGTCCCAAACAGGATAAACCCAAGGCAAAACACCCCAAGACACATATTAATCAAATTAACAAAGATCAAACACAAAGAACAAATATTAAAAGCAGCAAGGGAAAAACAACAAATAACACACAAGTGAATTTCCATAAGGATAACAGCTGATCTTTCAATAGAAACTTTTCATGCCAGGAGGGAATGGCAAGACATACTTAAAATGATGAAAGGAAATAACCTACAGCCCAGATTACTGTACCCAGCAAGGATCTCATTCAAATATGAAGGAGAAATCAAAAGCTTTACAGACAAGCAAAGGCTGAGAGAATTCAGCACCACCAAACCAGCTTGCCAACAAATGCTAAAGGATATTTTCTAGACAGGAGACACAAAAATGGTGTATAAACTCGAACCCAAAACAATAAAGTAAATGGCAACAGGATCATACTTATCAGTAATTACCTTAAACGTAAATGGGTTGAATGCCCCAACCAAAAGACAAAGGCTGGCTGAATGGATACAAAAACAAGACCCCTATGTATGTTGTCTACAAGAGATCCACCTCAAAACAGGGGACACACACTGACTGAAAGTGAAGGGCTGGAAAAAGATATTCCATGCAAATAGAGACCAAAAGAAAGCAGGAGTAGAAATACTCATACAGATAAAATAGACTTTAAAACAAAGGCTGTGAAAAGAAACAAAGAAGGACACTACATAATGATCAAAGGATCAATCCAAGAAGAAGATATAACAATTATAAATATATATGCACCCAACACAGGAGCACGGCAATATGTAAGACAAATGCTAACAATTAAGAAAGGGGAAATTATAATAACACAATAATAGTGGGAGACTTTAATACCCCACTCACACCTATGGATAGATCAACTAAACAGAAAATTAACAAAGAAACACAAACTTTAAATGATACAATAGACCAGTTAAACCTAATTGATATCTATAAGACATTTCACCCCAAAACAATGAATTTCATCTTTTTCTCAAGTGCATATGGAACCTTCTCCAGGATAGATCACATCCTGGGCCATAAATCTAGCTCTGGTAAATTCAAAAAAATTGAAATCATTCCAAGCATCTTTTCTGACCACAATGCAGTAAGATTAGATCTCAATTACAGGAGAAAAACTATTAAAAATTCCAACATATGGACGCTGAACAACACGCTGCTGAATAACCAACAAATCACAGAAGAAATCAAAAAAGAAATCAAAACATGCATAGAAATGAATGAAAATGAAAACACAACAACCCAAAACCTATGGGACACTGTAAAAGCAGTGCTAAGGGGAAAGTTCATAGCAATACAGGCATACTTCAAGAAACAAGAAAAAAGTCAAATAAACAACCTAACTCTACACCTAAAGCAACTAGAAAAGGAAGAAATGAAGAACCCCAGGGTTAGTAGAAGGAAAGAAATCTTAAAAATTGGGGCAGATATAAATGCAAAAGAAACATAGGAGACCGTAGCAAAAATCAACAAAGCCCAAAGCTGGTTCTTTGAAAGGATAAATAAAATTGACAAACCATTAGCCAGACTCATCAAGAAACAAAGGGAGAAAAATCAAATCAATAAAATTAGAAGTGAAAATGGAGAAATCACAAGAGACAACACAGAAATACAAAGGATCATAAGAGACTACTATCAGCAATTATATGCCAATAAAACGGACAACGTGGAAGAAATGGACACATTCTTAGAAAAGTACAACTTTCCAAAACTGAACCAGGAAGAAATAGAAAATCTTAACAGACCCATCACAAGCACGGAAATTGAAACTGTAATCAAAAATCTTCCAGCAAACAAAAGCCCAGGCCCAGACGGCTTCACAGCTGAATTCTACCAAAAATTTAGAGAAGAGCTAACATCTATCCTGCTCAAACTCTTCCAGAAAATTGCAGAGGAAGGTAAACTTCCAAACTCATTCTATGAGGCCACCATCACCCTAATACCAAAACCTGACAAAGATCCCACAAAAAAAGAAAACTACAGGCCCATATCACTGATGAACATAGATGCAAAAATCCTTAACAAAATTCTAGCAATCAGAATCCAACAACACATTAAAAAGATCACACACCATGACCAAGTGGGCTTTATCCCAGGGATGCAAGGATTCTTCAATATCTGCAAATTAATCAGTGTAATACACCACATTAACAAATTGAAAAATAAAAGCCATATGATTATCTCAATAGATGCAGAGAAAGCCTTTGACAAAATTCAACATCCATTTATGATAAAAACTCTCCAGAAAGCAGGAATAGAAGGAACATACCTCAACATAATAAAAGCTATATATGACAAACCCACAGCAAACATTATCCTCAGTGGTGAAAAATTGAAAGCATTTCCCCTAAAGTCAGAAACAAGACAAGGGTGCCCACCCTCACCACTACTATTCAACATAGTTTTGGAAGTTTTGGCCACAGCAATCAGAGCAGAAAAAGAAATAAAAGGAATCCAAATTGGAAAAGAAGAAGTAAAACTCTCACTGTTTGCAGATGACATGATCCTCTACATAGAAAACCCTAAAGACTCCACCAGAAAATTACTAGAGCTAATCAATGAATATAGTAAAGTTGCAGGATATAAAATCAACACACAGAAATCCCTTGCATTCCTATACACTAATAGAGAAAATAGAAAGAGAAATTAAGGAAACAATCCCATTCACCATTGCAATGGAAAGAATAAAATACTTAGGAATATATCTACCTAAAGAAACTAAAGACCTATATATAGAAAACTATAAAACACTGGTGAAAGAAATCAAAGAGGACACTAATAGATGGAGAAATATACCATGTTCATGGATGGGAAGAATCAATATAGTGAAAATGAATATACTACCCAAAGCAATACTACCCAATGCAATCCCTATCAAGCTACCAACGGTATTTTTCACAGAGCTAGAACAAATAATTTCACAATTTGTATGGAAATACAAAAAACCTCGAATAGCCACAGCAATCTTGAGAAAGAAGAATGGAACTGGAGGAATCAACCTGCCTGACTTCAGGCTCTACTACAAAGCCACAGTCATCAAGACAGTATGGTACTGGCACAAAGACAGAAATATAGATCAATGGAACAAAATAGAAAGCCCAGAGATAAACCCACGCACCTATGGACACCTTATCTTTGACAAAGGAGGCAAGAATATACAATGGAGAAAAGACAATCTCTTTAACAAGTGGTGCTAGGAAAACTGGTCACCCACTTGCAAAAGAATGAAACTAGAACATTTTCTAACACCATCAGATCAGATCAGATCAGATCAGATCAGTCGCTCAGTCGTGTCCAACTCTGCGATCCCATGAATCTCAGCACGCCACGCCTCCCTGTACATCACCAACTCCCGGAGTTCACTCAGACTCACGTCCATCGAGTCAGTGATGCCATTCAGCCATCTCATCCTCTGTCCTCCTCTTCTTCTTTTGTCCCCAATCCCTCCCAGCATCAGAGTCTTTTCCAATGAGTCAACTCTTCGCATGAGGTGGCCAAAGTACTGGAGTTTCAGCTTTAGCATCATTCCTTCCAAAGAAATCCCTAACACCATACACAAAAATAAACTCAAAATGAATTAAAGATCTAAACATAAGACCAGAAACTATAAAACTCTTAGGTGAGAACATAGGCAAAACACCCTCCGACATACATCACAGCAGGATCCTCTATGACCCAACTCCCAGAATATTGGAAATAAAAGCAAAAATAAACAAATGGGATCTAATTAAAATTAAAAGCTTCTGCACAACAAAAGAAACTATAAGCAAGGTGAAAAGACAGCCTTCAGAATGGGAGAAAATAATAGCAAATGAAGCAACTGACAAACAACTAATCTCAAAAATATACAAGCAACTCCTACACCTCAATTCCAGAGAAATAAACAACCCAATCAAAAAATGGGCCAAAGAACTAAATAGACATTTCTCCAAAGAAGACATACAGATGGCTAACAAACACATGAAACGATGCTCAGCATCACTCATTACCAGAGAAATGCAAATCAAAACCACAATGAAGTACCATTTCACGCCAGTCAGAATGATTGTGATCCAAAAGTCTACAAGCAATAAATGCCAGAGAACATGTGGAGAAAAGGGAACCCTCTTACACTGCTGGTGGGAATGCAACCTAGTACAGCCACTATGGAGAACAGTGTGGAGATTCCTTAGAACTGGAAATAGAACTGTCATATGACCCAGCAATCCCACTGCTGGGCATACACACCGAGGAAACCAGAACTGAAAGAGACACATGTACCCCAATGTTCATCGCAGCACTGTTTATAATAGCCAGGACATGGAAGCAACCTAGATGTCCATCAGCAGATGAATGGATAAGAAAGCTGTGGTACATATACACAATGGAGTATTACTCAGCCATTAAAAAGAATACATTTGAATCAGTTCTAATGAGGTGGATGAAACTGGAGCCTATTATACAGAGTGAAGTAAGCCAGAAAGAAAAACACCAATACAGTATACCTAATGCATATATATGGAATTTAGAAAGATGGTAATGATAACCCTATATGTGAGACAGCAAAAGAGACACAGATGTATAGAATAGTCTTTTGGACTCTGTGGCAGGCGGGGGAGTTGATTTGGGAGAATGGCATTGAAACATGTATAATATCATATAAGAAATGAATCGCCAGTCCAGGTTTGAAGCAGGATACAGGATTCTTGGGGCTGGTGCACTGGGATGACCCAGAGGGATGGTATGGGGAGGGAGGTGGGAGGGGGGTTCAGGATTGGGAACATGTGTACACCCATGGCAGATTCATGTTGATGTATGGCAAAACCAATACAATATTGTAAAGTAATTATCCTCTATTTAAAATAAGTAAATTTTTAAAAAGTATTACTTTATATTTTGACCAAAATTTTTTCAAAGCACAGCATAAAAGATTCAATGAACTGTTTTGTAAAACTTCAGAGACAGTGACAGCTTACTCATTTGCTGGTCTAAGTGGAAAAAAAACCTTAAAATTTAACAAACTGTTACACTTTCAAGAAATGAAACATTGATTAAAATTGTTTAACAAATATTATAACATTATTAAAAACTACTCGGGGTTATGAAAGTATTAGATATTATTTGTTTCACATAAACTCAAATTCCTATCTTGGCTTTTTATAAATTAACATTTAAATCACTTAAAAACCCAAAAGGCTGAAGAATTTTTAATTGTAAAATAAAAATATTATTATATATTCTTCTAAAAATCATGTCACACCTGGTATGTTTCTTACAATATACCATTTTTTGGTGAATGATTTGATTGATGAGTTACCTTCTGAATCAGGAAAAATGATACAATATTGGATTATGGCACAAAGGCAAAAAAAGTTTCTTTGTGAAAGAAGTTTAAAGTCTTTATTTGAAAGAATTTTCCATTTGATAATTTATATGATTGATCTTAGCCACGTCAAACACACCAGGTTAGTAAAATTTAATATTTCGTTGAATAATGAAACATTAAAACAGTTAAAGATATTAATTGTGAGAAAATATAATTCTTTTCTAAATTTTGGTAAAAATTAGATTTGTCTTTAAACCCTGCTCTAGAGCTTCTACAATATAAAGCAACAAGCATTCAAACCTTAATTGTTTTTCATTTATATATTTATACTTATAGTTCACACAATTTCCCATAAACGCATTGATATGACCACACACACACATACAGACACACACAAACACAAACACTATAAATTTAGGGAAAAAATAGATGAGATAAATATATCAAACGTCTAGAATAATGTCACAGCCTAGACCAAAATAATAATAATAATAATGAGTGAAAGCTTTTATTGAAGACAAAGGTGGCGTTATTAGTAAAGTGCTTGCCTGCCAGTGCAGGAAACATAAGAGGCATGAGTTCAATCCCTGGGTTGGGAAGATCCCCAGGAGAAGGAAATAGCAACCCACTCTAGTATCTTGTCTGGAAAATGCCATGGACAGAGGAGCCAAATGGGCTACAGTCCATAGGGTCTCAAACAGTCAGACATGACTGAACCAACTTACAATGCATGTAGACATAAAGGAGAATTTAAAATATGGAGACTGAGTGGTCTTAAATATCATTTAAAGTTAATATGCAGAAACAAATGGTGACCAAGACATGAAGAAGGAAGTTAAGCTAACAAGATTTTATCTTTGGAAACTTCCTCAGTTCAGTTCAGTTCGGTCGCTCAGTCATGTCTGACTCTGCGACCCCATGAATCGCAGCACGCCAGGCCTCCCTGTCCATTACCAACTCCTGGAGTTTACTCAAACTCATGTCCATCAAGTCGGTGATGCCATCTAGCCATCTCATCCTCTGTCATCCCCTTCTCCTTCTGTCCCCAATCCCTCCCAGCATCAGAGTCTTTTCCAATGAGTCAACTCTTCGCATCAGGTGGCCAAAGTACTGGAGTTTCAGCTTTAGCATCATTCCTTCCAAAGAAATCCCAGGGCTGATCTCCTTCAGAATGGACTGGTTGGATCTCCTTGCAGTCCAAGGGACTCTCAAGAGTCTTCTCCAACACCACAGTTAAAAGCATCAATTCTTCAGCACTCAGCTTTCTTCACAGTCCAACTCTCACATCCATACATAACCACTGGAAAAACCATAGCCTTGACTAGATGGACCTTTGTTGGCAAAGTAATGTCTCTGCTTTTGAAAATGCTATCTAGGTTGGTCATAACTTTTCTTCCAAGGAGTAAGCGTCTTTTAATTTCATGGCTGCAGTCACCATCTGCAGTGATTTTGGAGCCCCCCCCCAAAAAAAAAAACACTGTTTCCACTATTTCCCCATCTATTTCCCATGAAGTGATGGGATGAGATGCCATGATCTTACTTTTCTGTATGTTGAGCCTTAAACCAACTTTTTCACTCTCCACTTTCACTTTCATCAAGAGGCTTGTTAGTTCCTCTTCACTTTCTGCCATAAGGGTGGTG
The DNA here is from genome assembly GCF_027580195.1 of Bos mutus. Classification (NCBI taxonomy): domain Eukaryota; kingdom Metazoa; phylum Chordata; class Mammalia; order Artiodactyla; family Bovidae; genus Bos; species Bos mutus. Next base: position 28,767,075 of record NC_091623.1, read on the forward strand.
TCATCTGCATATCTGGGGTTATTGATATTTCTCCCGGCAATCTTGATTCCAGCTTGTGCTTCTTCCAGCCCAGCATTTCTCATGATGTACTCTGCATAGAAGTTAAATAAGCAGGGTGACAATATACAGCCTTGACGTACTCCTTTTCCTATTTGGAACCAGTCTGTTGTTCCATGTCCAGTTCTAACTGTTGCTTTCTGACCTGCATATAGGTTTCTCAAGAGGCAGGTCAGGTGGTCTGGTATTCCCATCTCTTTCAGAATTTTCCACAGTTTATTGTTATCCACACAGTCAAAGGCTTTGGCATAGTCAATAAAGCAGAAATAGATGTTTTTCTGGAACTCTCTTGCTTTTTCCATGATCCAGCGGATGTTGGTAATTTGATCTCTCACTCCTCTGCCTTTTCTAAAACCAGCTTGAACATCTGGAAGTTCATGGTTCACGTATTGCTGAAGCCTGGCTTGGAGAATTTTGAGCATTACTTTACTAGCGTGTGAGATGAGTGCAATTGTGTGGTATTTTGAGCATTCTTTGGCATTGCCTTTCTTTGGGATTGGAATGAAAACTGACCTTTTCCAGTGCTGTGGCCACTGCTGAGTTTTCCAAATTTGGTGGCATATTGAGTGCAACATTTTCACAGCATCATCTTTCAGGATTTGAAATAGCTCAACTGGAATTCCATCACCTCCACTAGCTTTGTTCATAGTGATGCTTTCTAAGGCACATCACACGGGCGGCTGCGACCGGTGCACATTGCGCAACCGAGAGGAACACCCCACGTCCGAGATCGGGGGCAGAAACCAGGAGGATCCCATGCCCGAGGGGCAGTGGCCAAGAGGAGTCACCCCACGTCTGAGGTCAGGGGCGGCAGCCGAGAGGAGCTACCCTGCTTCCGAGGTCAGGCACGGTGGCTGAGAGTGCTAGGCTGCGACAGCACAGGAGCAGCCGAGAGGAGCTACCCCATGCCAGAGGCCCAGGGCGGTGGCCAGGAGGAGCAACCCCACGTCCAAGGAGCGGTGTCTGTGCGGGCACAGGAGGGCCTGCTGCTGCTGCTAAGTCGACTTCAGTTGTGTCTGACTTTGTGGGACCCCAGAGACGGCAGCCCACCAGGCTCCCCAGTCCCTGGGATTCTCCAGGCAAGAACACTGGAGTGGGTTGCCTTTTCCTTCTTCAATGCGTGAAAGTGAAATGTGAAAGTGAAGTCGCTCAGTCGTGTCCGACCCTCAGCAACCCCATGGAATTCAGCCTTCCAGGCTCCTCCGTTCATGGGGTTTTCCAGGCAAGAGTACTGGAGTAGGGTGCCATTGGGCCTAGAAGAGCTAGTCCACGTTCAGGGTCAGGAGGGGCAGCGGTGAGGAGATACTCCTCGTCCAAGGTAAGGAGCAGCAGCTGCGCGTTGCTGAAGCAGCCCTGAAGAGATACCCCATGTCCAAGGTAAGAGAAACCCAAGTATGATGGTAAGTGTTGCAAGAGGGCATCAGAGGGCAGACACACTGAAACCATAATCACAGAAAACTAGTCAATCTAATCACAGTAGGACCACACCCTTGTCTAACTCAATGAAACTAAGCCATGCCCATGGGGCCACCCAAGACGGGCGGGTCATGGTGGAGAGGTCTGACAGAATGTGGTCCACTGGAGAAGGGAATGGCAAACCACTTCAGTATTCTTGCCCTGAGAACCCCATGAACAGTATGAAAAGGCAAAATGATAGGATACTGAAAGAGGAACTCCCCAGTCAGTAGGTGCCCAATATGCTACTGGAGATCAGTGGAGAGATAACTCTAGAAAGAATGAAAGGATGGAGCCAAAGCAAAAACAATACCCAGTTGTGGATGTGACTGGTGATAGAAGCAAGGTTCGATGCTGTAAAGAGCAATATTGCATAGGTAATATTGCATATTACCTTGGATGTGAGGTAGCTCCTCTCAGCTGCCACCCTGACCTTGGACATGGGGTAGCTCCTCTTGGCTGCTGCCCCTGAAACTTCCTAGACAGAGTTTAAAAGGCAGGGGAAACTTCCCAAGTATTACTTATTTCAGTTGGTGTTTTAACAGTAACTACTTAATGCTTCAAACTTACTGTTGATGGTGAAAGCTTGAAATAGGGATAGTCTATTTGTGAACAAAAGAATAATTCATGTACTTTGGCTCTACATTTTTTCTTTAGATTCTATTTTTTATTTTAATTTGCAATGTTGTATCATTTAGTTTCAGGTATACATCAAAGTGGTGTATATATATATATATAAAATATATATATGATTTGCCTCACTTAATATGATAATCTCTAGATCTATCCATATTGCTGCAAATGATATCTTTTTTATGTCTGAGTAATATTCCATTGTGTATAGATACCACATTTTCTTCATCCATTCATTTGTGGATGGAATTTAGTTTGTTTCCAGCTATTGTAAATAGTGCTGCTATGAACATTGAAGGCTTCTCTTGTGGCTCAGCTGGTAAAGAATCCACCTGCAATGTAGAAGATCTGGGTTCAATCCCTGGATTGGGAAGATCTCCTGGAGAAGGGAAAGGCTACCCACTCCAGTATTCTGGCCTAGAGGATTCCGTGGACTATACAGTCCATGGGGTTGTAAAGAGTCGGACATGACTGAGCAACTTTCACTTTCACTTTCATGAACATTGAAGTGCATGGATCTTTTCAAATTAGAGTTTAACTCCAGGTATATGCCCAGGGCTGCTAGATTATATGGTAACTCTATCTTTAGCCTTTTAAAGGATCAACGATATTGTTCTTATAGTGGCTGCACTAATTTACTTTCCCACCAAAAGTGTAGGAGGGTTCCTTTTCACCATACCCTTTCCAGCGTTTATTGCTTGTAGGTTTTATGATGATGGCCATTCTGACTGGTGTGAAGTGATGCTCATTGACATATTTTGGAAATAAATTCCTTATCCATAGCATCATTTCCAAATATTTTCTCCCAGTACAAACACTGTCTTCTCATTTAGTTGATGGCTTCCTTTGCTATGCAAAAGCTTTTAAATTTAATTTGGTCCCATTTGTTTGCTTTTGTTTTTATTTTTATTACTCTAGGAGCCTGATTCAAAAAAAATATTGCTGAGATTTATGTCAGAGTATTTTGCCTATGTTTTCCTCTAGGAGTTTTATAGTATTTGACCTCACATTTAGACGTTCAATCCTTTTTTTTTTTTTTTAATGTGGGGTTAGGGAATGGTCTAATTTCATTCTTTTACATGTAGCTGTCCAGTTTGTCCAATACCACTTATTGAAGAGATTGTCTTTTCTCCATTGTATATTTTCACTTCATTTGTCATAGATTAATTGACCACAAGTGTGTGTGTGTTTATTTCTGGTCTTTCTATCCTGTTGCATTGATAGATATGTCAGCTTTTGTGCCATATGTCTGCCTCTGTGCCAGTACCGTACTGTTTTAATTCCTATAGCTTTGTAGTGTAGTCTGAAGTCAAGGCATGTAATTTCTCCATCTTCCTTCTTCTTTCTCAAGATTACTTTGGCTATTCGGGGTCTCTTGTATTTCCATACAAATGTTTTTCTTTGTTTTAATTCTGTGAAAAAAGCCATTGGTAATTGTATATGGATTGCATTGAATCTGTAGATTGCCTTGGGTAGTACAGTCATTTTAACAGTACTGACACTTCCAATCTATGGACACAGTGTATCTTTCCATCTGTTTGTGTTGTGTTCAGTTTTTTTCATCAGTGTCTTATAGTTTTTAGAGTAGAGACATTTTGCCTTGTTAGGAAGGTTTTTTTCCTGTATATCTTATTCTTTAATAGGATTATTTCCTTAATTTCTATGTTTTATATTTCTTTGTTAGGGTATAGAAATGCAACATATTTCTGTGTTTTAATTTTGTATCCAGCAACTTACTGAATTCATGAAGACCTCTAGTCCTTCTCTGGTAGGGTGCTTAGGATTTTCCATGCATAACATTATATCATCTGAAAACAGTAGCAGTTTTACTTCTTATTTTCCAGTTTGGATTCCCTTTATTGATTTTTCTTCTCCAATTGATGTGACTTGGACTTCCAAAATTGTGTTGAATAAAAGTGGCAAGAGTAGACATCCTTGTCTTTTTCCTGATCTGAGAGGAAACGCTTTCAGTTTTTCACAATTAATTATAAATGTTGTCATATATGGCCTTTATTATGTTGACCTCCATAGCCACTTTTTGAAGAGTTTTTATCATAAATTGATGCTAAATTTTATCAAAAGCTTTTTCTGTATCTGTTGAGATGATCATATAGTCTTTATTCTTTAATTTGTCAATGTGGTATATAATACTGACTTATTTGTGGATACTGAAAAACCCTTACATCCCCAGAATAAACCCCAGTTGAATATCGTGTATCATCCTTCTAACGTACTGTGGCAGTCAGTTTGCTAGTATTTTGTTGAGGATAATTGCATCTGTGTTCATTAGTGGTATTGGCCCATAATTTTTTTTTCATTATATCATTGTCTGATTTTGGCATCTGGGTGATGGTAGCCTCATGGAATGAATTCACATGTGTTCTGAATGTACAGTTCAAAACTCTCACTCCTATGGGAGAATCTTGGTAATATAATTACCCTCCAGTTTGTGGGTCACTGAACTGGGTAGGGGAGTGGGTATAAGATTTGATTATATCTTGAGTGTCTGCACTCCCCCACACACCAGTCTCATTTTGGTTTCTTTTTTATGTCTTTAGTTGTAGAAGATCTTTTCTGGTAGTTTCCAATCTTTTCAATGATGGTTGTTCTTCAGATTGTTGTGATTTTGGTGTGCTTGTGACAGGAGGTGAGTGAGTTTAGGGTCTTCTATTCCACCGTCTTGGCTACTCTCCTCCATTCTGAAAATTAAGGCACTAGATCAAGTTTCCCAAAATGCAGTTCTATAATAAGTAATGATATACCTCTGAAAAGAAGTTTTTCATGACCTGATTAAATACGACTTCATTTAGATGGCAAATCTTTGTGTACAAACGATAATAATACACAGCACAGAGGCAGAAATAAGGCCTCTTATTAAGAAAAAAGTGAAAGTCACTCAGTCATGCCCGACTCTGTATGACCCCATACAGTTCATGCAATTCTCCAGGCCAGAATACTGAAATGTGTAACCTTTCCCTTTTCCAGGAGATCCTCCCAACCCAGGGATTGAACCCAGGTCTCTCACATTGCAGGCAGATTCTTTAGCAGCTAAGCCACAAGGAAAGCCCAAGAATAGTGGAGGAGATAACCTATCCCTTCTCCAGAGGATCTTCCCCACCCAGGAATCAAACCAGAGTCTCCTGCATTGCAGGCAGATTCTTTACCAACTGAGCTATCAGGGAAGCCAATGAGGCAATTTTCTTTAAATTTTTTAATTTTAAAATTTCTTTAACATTTTTAACATTTTATTTTAAAAAAACTCATTACATCTAAGTATTCAAACTAGAACTCAAAGCAGTCCTTCTTTCTGGCTTTTTCATGCACCTACCACACATAACCAGTGATTCAGTGCTTAACACGTGGAAGAGATTATTTTATCCTGGAAAATTTTAACACCAGGTTGCTTTTATCAACTTGCTTGATCATAAAAATCACTGGAAAGCAGCTAAAAGAAGGTATAGTTTAGGTTAGTACTACCTCAAGGAGACCCCATAAAAAAGAGTGTACTGAAAAGGGTATTCTCAAGGTAACTGAATGAATTTACTTTCCAGATTGGTTTATTTAGTGTCATTGGTTTGGATACTTGAGAACATCTGGCAAAAAATTGATGTTGGTTTTAGCATAATTAATATTAAACTGTTCCTTCTGGGTGTATTTGAACAACAGAATCAATTGCTTTGTGAAGGTATTTCTGACTGCCAATAGTAAAATTATGTAATAAAAAATGATATTTATTTCCTATTTTTTCTGGCAGGAGAACGTGCTTTAAGCTCATATAAATGTGACATTAAGCCCCTTAAATGTAAGTTGAAAAATTAACTAAAATGTAGTGGAGCCAACACAGTTTTGTTTTACACCAATTGGGTGTGAAATTTGAATGTGATGTCATGAGAATATTTCTGCATAATCTGATTCTTACACTGGTGTTTTAATCCAGAGCATTGACATCATTGGTTAAGTTAAAAAAACAAAAACAGAAAAAAGAGAAAGGAAGAAAAGAAGAGAAAGAAAGGAAGGAGATCACACAGGGAAGATTAATAATTGAAAACCCCTTGAGGACTGGACATGTTTGGCTCATTCCTTTGATCCTAGTAGAATATAACATGCAGCTCAACACATAGTGATCAGTTTTAATTATCATTTCCCTTTCACATCCACTGTGATGTGAGATATGAGATGCATACACCGATGAGTCCATGAAGGCCTTGTTTTATAAAATTGTTTCTCTGTGACTGAGTATGTGCACAGGCGTTCACTTCATGCATTCATATGGATTAATTTCAGGGCTGTGAGAAAAATCTCTTTTGATTTTGGATATTGATGATACTATACATATTTTGTGTTATTCTTGAATGTGTAAATGCCCTCAAACTCAGTTAATATAAAAGACAATTCACACATAGAGAAAATGAATTTTAACATGAAAGAAGATAATAGTAGATACATTTTTTGTTGTTGTTGTTTCATGAATCCTATATTAGAGCACCTCAGTGCCTCCCAAGGGTGAAAAGTTTATCTTTAATCTAGTAAAGTATTACATACATTAACATTAAAATTAACAGATTTAAAATTAGTTTTTAAAATTGTCAACCATTTGATCTAAAAATCAATGCCATGTCATAAATTATAATTTTACTAAAGTTCAGACTTGAATTTCAAACAGTTGTAGGTTATTGGTACAATTCACGGAGGCAAGAGTGAACCTAGGCAGATAAGACTGATATAAACTGTTAAACTTGTTCAAACTTCTACCATTTAAAAATGAACTCCAAAAGAAATCCAAGTGCTATTTTTTATCAAAGAGAAGAAATTATGTATAGATCTCTCACAATTATCTTGTTTATACTTTAAAAATATGCATTTTCAGTAAAAGTAATGATTTATCTTTTAAAGATTTTTGGCATCTTATATCTATTTCCAAAAAATTATGCAGTGATCTTTTGACCGGGATGTTGCAAAAGTTAAAACGTACTTGCAGCAATCCAATAATAGTTAGTAACCTTAACCTAATTTATTTTATTTTTATTTTTGTTCTTTTTTGAGTTAGAGTATTTTGTTTCCTATTAATATATAAATTTCTTAATATATATATTTTTGGATGACTATTTAGTCAAGCTTGATCAAGTCTAAAGGCAGCTATAAAAACTGCCAAATGAAGAAGTCATTTTTTGAGGAAAGGTATCTGATTGAAATATTTACAACGTACCTCTTAGAAGTACTATGTGGGTAACCTCAAAACAGATTCAAATTGAAAACACATGTGTATCTCTGAATGTCCATTTTATGAAAATAGAAATACCCTGTGGTGTAAAAATTATTGTGGTATCTAGACATCTCAAAAAGCATATTAAACAAGAAGAGTACATTATGAGAATATGAACTTTGCTCTGAATTTCTTTTCTCCACAGCATAATTGTCTGAAACTAATATCTTCTGACTTGTTGGGGGAAAAAATCACAATGCAGTAACTACTAAAGCAGAAACTCTACTAAATCTAGAGTTAAATTTTTCTGTCTGTGAGTATTAGGAGACTATTTTAGCCTAGATTCTTCATCCCTGAACTGTCCTGCCCAACGCATACACACTCCGGCTGGAAATTGCTATATCATTTCACCATTACCACATGGACCATCATCACAGATATTGAAGTGCAACACTACCCAAAGCCAGCCTGGTTTCAATCATGTGGTAAGAGATACAATGTAAGATGCAATGAGCTTTGACATCCTCGTCAGTTACATGATCTTCACTTAAATTACACTAACTGGGTTCAGTATCAATTGTTTTGACCTCCCAAGAAGTTAATACAGTCCATACGTCACATATTTACGTACCAAATCCATAGAGTCTTAAAAATCTTCTTGAAAAAAGACCGGTTTCAGAGTAGTTTATGTCTGCTATAATGGTATCTCTTCTACTTTCCCTTTTGGAGTTTCAATCTTAGAATACCAAATCAACAAAAGTGGAAAAGCTTTTCCTAATGATGATGATTGTCTTCTCCCTAAAATGTTATTAATCATCACATCTTCGTGATTTAACGCCATATTCTTCTGGTTTTTCATGTAGTGTCCACATGTTTCACAAGAAGATCACAGATTTGAAGTTAACCCCCCAAATATGGTCACCGAGTAAAAATATTATATGTCTGTTGTGTAAGACTTAGGGTTCATGCTCTAACACCCTTTATTTAGGGTTCAGCCTCATACCTGCGTATGGGGCCCCAGTGACAGCAATTACTCTTGCGTCACTGGGTCCTAAAATGTGGCCCCACGACTACTAACAATTCACAAGTATTTTCCAAGGTGACCAAGAGTCCGATCTCTGGGAGTGCTCAGTTTTATTATATATCAGTGTCTAAAGCTTTACTGTGTTATGAATTAACAATTGTAACATTTAATTAAAAATAAACATCACCTCACATCACCTTATTAAAACAGCAGCAGTCTTATTAATGTTAATGTTTACTTGAGTTTTGCTCAGTTGCAGGGAGATATTTGGTGTGCAATATATTTCCTCTTTCTGAGGTGACCTTTGACCTGAAAAGCATCCAATTGTGGTTCAAATGCTGATAGATCACTGTGCTTTTGTTCACGTGTCGTTTTCATTGAAGGACTGCTTTCGTTTGTTTTTGAAAAAGGCACCTTTGGTCAATAGCAACTCCTCTGACCTAAGCCTTTCAAAAAAAAATTCCTATAACCAGGGTCAAAATTAATTGGTTTGATGTTTTTTATCCTGAGGTATACTCGAGTAAAATTAATAATGATTTTTAAATTCTTGAATATTAACCTCTCCAGTTTTGTTTCAGTGGGAATATGTATCTCAAAATTTAAAAATAGAATTATATTAATATAGATTTCAAGTCAGATAACTTGGAATCAACTCTTTTTTTTTGTTGTTTATTCACTGTGCAGCTCTCAGGACATTAATGAACCTTGCATTGCTTCAGTTTCTATATTTAACAAACCTAAAAAAGAAAGCTAGAAAAATAAATTTTAAAAAATACCTATCACTCAGTGTCCATATGGAGATTAATAAGACAGCATGTAGCATAATACAAAGCACGTGCTGTGCATATATTCTCATTCAATCTCTCTCGCCCTCCTCCACCTCACAGAGGGAATACTGAACTGATACAGACACCATGAAGGTCATATGACAGTACATATTAAAGTTGAAAATGTATGAACCTGTGACTCTATGATGCTTGACCATCAATTCCACTTACAAGTGTCTCCCTTAAAGCAAAATCCCTTCATTGGATGTACCAAGACCATCACTGCAGTGCTGCTCCTATGAAAGGAGCAGGATAGCACAGTGACGCAATCCAGGCTCTGGAGTGTCTGTCTAGACCTCAATCTATGCATCTCACTAGTTGGATGAACCTGTACAAGTCATTCCACGGGAGTGCTATGTCACTTATCAAATTGGAAATAGGAATAGTACCTTCCTATGCTGTTTTTAAGGCTGAATAAATTAATATAGGTAAGACAAGTACAACAGTATCTGCCAATAATGCTAAATAAGTGTGGGTATTATTGTAATATAGGAAAATTTGACAAAATGAAATCTAGAGATATGAAATATTTTTATACATGGAAATTTAAATGACAATTCAATGGGAATTGACTGATTTGTTTATTAAACCATATAATTAACTATACATCCGGAAGAAAGCAAAGCTCGAACTGCTTTTCATGCAATTTACAATTGTATATTTCAGATGCATTAAATATTTAAATAAATTAAAAACCATTAGAATACATTAAAATAAAATTATAAAGAATATTGGTGCAAACTTGTATTCTTCATTCACAGAAATTTAGACATTTTGTAGCAAAGCCCTAGCTTAAATCATGGCATCACTAAAACCCATTCTGTCTGCAGTAGAGCTTACCTTCTTTTAGCTTTTTCATAGAGCTTTTAGTATATTAGGAATTTAAGCATGTATATTACAATTTTTCCCAGCTTACAGATTGTATTTTTAAGCTTTCTTTTTTCCTATATTTAACTATAATTTTTATGTAGTAAAATTATCAATTTTCATTTTATTATTACTGATTTATATGTCTTATTTGGAAAGACCACTTCAAACCTAATTATTATTTAAAATCAATCCATAGTGTTTTTTTATTAATTTTGCATATTTGATTCTTTAATTCACATGGAATTTATTTTCCTAAAAAGTTTGAAATCCACTGTTTATTAAAAATGTTTGACAAATTTTATCCATGTTATTAAATAATCCAGTTCTCCCTAAATTGCCACTTTTGTCTTTTTATATTATACCAAATATTATACAAAATATAACTTTTTATATTATACAAAAACATATGTATTTTATGTTTCCAATATCTATTCTGATCCATTGCTTTGTTGCTAATTCTTATACATCAGTGTCTTAATTTCTATTGTTTAAGATTTTTTTTTTTTTTTTTATTTTTAATTTTATTTTAAAAAAAAAATCACATGCTCCCCATCCTGAACCTCTCTCCCTCCCAACCTCCCCATACCATCCCCTGGGCCTTTAGCGCACCAGCCCCAAGCATCCAGCATCGTGCACTGAACCTGGACTGGCATCTCGTTTCATACATGACATTTCACATGTTTCAATGACATTCTCCCAAATCTTCCCACCCTCTCCCACAGAGTCCATAAGACTGTTCTATACATCAGTGTCTCTTTTGCTGTCTCACATACAGGGTTATCATTACCATCTTTCTAAATTCCATATACATGCGTTAGTATACTGTATTTATGTTTTTCCTTCTGGCTTACTTCACTCTGTATAATAGTCTCCAGTTTCATCTACCTCATTAGAACTGATTCAAATGTATTCTTTTTAATGGCTGAGTAATACTCCATTGTGTATATGTACCACAGCTTTCTTATCCATTCATCTGCTGATGGACATCTAGGTTGCTTCCATGTCCTGGCTATTATAAACAGTGCTGCGATGAACATTGGGGTACACGTGTCTCTTTCCCTTCTGGTTTCCTCAGTGTGTATGCCCAGCAGTGGGATTGCTGGATCATAAGGCAGTTCTATTTCCAGTTTTTAAGGAATCTCCACACTGTTCTCCATAGTGGCTGTACTAATTTGCATTCCCACCAACAGTGTAAGAGGGTTCCCTTTTCTCCACACCCTCTCCAGCATTTATTATTTGTAGACTTTTGGATCGCAGCCATTCTGACTGGTGTGAAATGGTACCTCATAGTGGTTTTGATTTGCATTTCTCTGATAAAGAGTGATGTTGAACATCTTTTCAAGTGTTTGTTAGCCATCTGTATGCCTTCTTTGGAGAAATGTCTATTTAGATCTTTGGCCCATTTTTTGATTGGGTCATTTATTTTTCTGGAGTTGAGCTGTAGGAGTTGCTTGTATATTTTTGAGATTAGTTGTTTGTCGGTTGCTTCATTTGCTATTATTTTCTCCCATTCTGAAGGCTGTCTTTTCACCTTGCTAATAGTTTCCTTTGATGTGCAGAAGCTTTTAAGTTTAATTAGGTCCCATTTGTTTATTTTTGCTTTTATTTCCAATATTCTGGGAGGTGGGTCATAGAGGATCCTGCTGTGATGTATGTCAGTATGTATGTATGTATGTATGTATGATGCATGTCTTAAAATATTGTTTAAGATTTTATACAAATATTTCTTTTAAAAGTATTTTTATGGCTAGCCTCTCATGGCTATAATGCTGAATGTTTATTAGAAACATTGGTCTAATTCTACCACCGCACATTTCTACTCCTTCATACTTCTTTTTTATCCCCAGATGAACCAAGGATTAAATTGAATTTGTACAGTCTTTCCTCATGAAGACAAAGATTATTGGCCCATTTATTTAAACCTTCTTTTATGTTCTTCACTTAATTTCACAATTTTCTTTCCATATCTTTTGAAGATTTTGTTTTGCATGTTCTTAGGTATGGTACTTGTTGTAGCTATAGTGCTTTATATTTGTGTGTTGTGTTGTATTTTATAGTTAAATGTTGTGGGCATTTAAAAAATCCATTGACTTTTATAAATTGATTTTATTAGCAGCCACTATACTGAACTCTCTTATAGTTTTCAGTATTGTATTCACTTACTCTGGATATTCAGTCATAAGTAAATGATATGACTGTGTCCTTCTTTCCAATGTTTAATTGATGGACTTATCTAGCAGCAATATCCAGTAGCACAAACTGGATTTCAGTCCCTACTTGCCAGGTGTCTAGTGTAATAAGCAATTTGCAAAACCACATATTAATATGTTGTCCCTTTAAATAAATGCAGGCGCATGTGAAAAGTTATTTCAGGGACTGGTGCTCCAGTGGTTAAGACTCCAAGCTTCCACTGCAGGATAGGGAAGCTTCCACCCCTGGTCAGGGAACCAATATCCCACAGGTGGCTCGACCAAGAAAGAGAAAAAACAAAAGCTATTTCAAAAGTTTATGCAGGGTATTCAGGATGGCCAGATCAAAAGCAGTGGCTGTATACAACCATCCTACCCTGGGACTTGAGGAAAAATACATTGCTTTTCCCATATCCTAAAGGTCCATTTCCTGGATAGCTAAGTAGTGTGATTGCAAGTCAGATATACTCAAAGTAAGCTGATTTACAGTATCCTTGCCCTACTGTCCGTGTAGGCTGTCTCTGCCATGCAGCATCTTGGGTCTAAACAAAACAATGAAAAGTCTCTTCCCACAGTGTAGTCTAGTTGGGGCGTAGACAAATAGCAAACATCTGACTTTATTGAGAACTGCTCAATTTTATGAGTAACCATTTAACATTTTATCAATAATCATTTAATATTATAGCAAATTATATCTTAAGATTATTATATTTATATATTTAACATTGTACTTAAATTATATAGATTAGATGCAAACACCCTCTTCCAACAATACAAGAGAAGACTCTACATATGGACATCAACAGATGGTCAACACTGAAATCAGATCGATTATATTCTTTGCAGCCAAAGATGGAGAAGCTCTATACAGTCAAAAAAACAAGACCAGGGGCTGACTGTGGCTCAGATCATGAACTCCTTATTGCCAAATTCAGACTGAAATTGAAGAAAGTAGGGAAAACCACTAGACCATGAGGTATGACCTAAATCTAATCCCTTATGATTATACAGTGGAAGTGAGAAATAGATTTAAGGGACTAGATCTGATAGACAGAGTGCCTGATGAACTATGGACGGAGGTTTGTGACATTGTACAGGAGACAGGGATCAAGACCATTCCCGTGGAAAAGAAATGCAAAAAAGCAAAATGGCTGTCTGGGGAGGCCTTACAAATAGGTATGAAAAGAAGAGAAGCAAAAAGCAAAGGAGAAAAGGAAAGATATACCCATTTGAATGCAGAGTTCCAAAGAATAGCAAGAAGAGATAAGAAAGCCTTCCTCAGTGATCAATGCAAAGAAATAGAGGAAAACAACAGAATGGGAAAGACTAGAGATCTCTTCAAGAAAATTAGAGATACCAAGGGAACATTTCATGCAAAGATGGGCTCAATAAAGGACAGAAATGGTAGGGACCTAACAGAAGCAGAAGATATTAAGAAGGGGTGGCAAGAATACACAGAAGAACTGTACAAAAAAGATCTTCACAATCCAGATAATTATGATGGTGTGATCACTCACCTAGAGCCAGACATCCCGGAACGTGAAGTCAAGTGGGCCTTAGGAAGCATCACTACAAACAAAGCTAGTGGAGGTGATGGAATTCCAGTTGAGCTATTTAAAATCCTAAAAGATGATGCTGTTAGTCATTATTCTGAGGTTTCATCTTATTTTTTCATCTGAAACATGTTCTTCTGCCCTGTCATTTTGTCTAATTTTCAGTGATTGTGTTTTCTGTTCCATAGGCTGCGTGGTTGTAGTTCTTCTTGATTCTGCTCTCTGCCCACTAGTGGATGAGTGTGTCTAAAAGGTTTATGCAGCCTTCATGGTGGAAAGGGCTGATACCTCTGGGTGCTCCTCCTCCCATCACCCTAATCTGGGGAACCTCATTTCAGGTTCAGAGCTTCCACTTCTGTGGGAGAACATCTGTGGTATAATTACTGGCTTCCCTCATAGCTCAGCTGGTAAAGAATCTGCCTGCAATGCAGGAGACCCCGGTTCGATTCCTGGGTCAGGAAGATCCCCTGGAGAAGGGATAGGCTACCCACTCCAGTATTCTTGGGCTTCCCTGGTGGCTCAGCTGGTAAAGAATCTGCCTGCAATACAGGAGACCTGGGTTCAATCCCTGGGTTGGGAAGATCCACTGGAGAAGGGAAAGGCTAACCCACTCCAGTATTCTGGCCTGGAGAATTCCATGGACTATATAGTCCATGGGGTTGCATAGAGTTGGACACAATTGAGCGACTTTGACTTTCACTGTTTTGTTGTGTCTTCTCTGTCTTTGAATTTAGGATGTCTTTTTTGGTAGCTTCCAGTATCTTTTTTGTCAGTGGTTATTCAGCAATTTGTTATGATTTTGGTCATCAGCTTGGTTTACAACAGTTCAAGAAAATCCATCTTAACTATGAATTTTAAAGAGGAAAAAAGAATTAAAGTCACTTGGCTCAATATTTACTTTTTAAAGCTCTTTTTCAATGTTGCTGCTGCTGCTAAGTCGCTTCAGTCGTGTCCAACTCTGTGTGACCCCAGAGATGGCAGCCCACCAGGCTCCGCCATCCCTGGCATTCTCCAGGCAAGAACACTGGAGTGGGTTGCCAGTTCCTTCTCCAACGCATGAAAGTGAAAAGTGAAAATGAAGTCATTCAGTCGTGTCTGACTCTTTGGGACCCCATGGACTGCAGCCCACCAGGGTCCTCCATCCATGGGATTTTCCAGGCAAGAGTACTGGAGTGGGGTGCCATTGCCTTCTCCCTTTCAATGTTAGGTTGACCAAACTAAAAGAAAAAAAAAAAAAAAACTAAGATGAGTTTATTACATGAATTTAAGCCTCTGCACAGCATTTGCCAAATTTCAGGTAATTTGAGAACAATGAAGAGATAATTGAGGACCTAAACTGGTAAAACAAGAGAAACTGAAATTCAAGGTTTTTTTTTTTTTTTTTTTGTATTATTAGCTAATTTACTTACCATATCCTCTATTCTCACTACAGTTTTAAATGATAATATACTTTGAATGTGAATGACAATCAATTTACAGAGATGAAGAGTTACTTATATATAAATACAGAGAAAGAAGAAAAAATCAACTTCTGGAGAGTAATCATCTACTAGAAATTCTCAGGAAATAGCAAATTAGCAAGTGGCAGAATGGGAAGAATTATGCTGAGAATACTGAAGTATTCAATGATCAAGAAAGTTTTTATAAGAACTCATTATGCCAGATTTTTTTAAATGCTTAGTCTGTTCTTCCAATCTATAAATATTCTTTAGGAAAAATAAAGCTTTCTTTAAACATTTCTGTATTTTTATTTGAAAAAATAATACATGAACATGGTGAAAAAATTTAAATTATGCACATGTTAATGTTCGTCTCCTTCTTGTACCAGTGACTGTCTCAGTCCTCTTTATCCAGAGCCAGTAACCATTTCAAAACTCATAGTCATATGCAAGCTTTGCAAATTGAGAACAGTCTGCTAACTACTGCTTTTTAAAACTTAACTCTTTCTCATTCTGTATCAGTGCATCTGGATTCACTTCATCTTTGTAATGTTTGCGTAACACTTAACATACCTCCATACATCGTATGGAGTTATCACAATAGAGGGTCCCTACAGATGGGCATTTGAGTTTTCCTGTTTTTTGCTTTAATAAGCAATATTCAACTGAACATTCTTGCACATAAACTTGCCATAGTTTTCTAAATGTAAATTGCTAGTGTATAATACTATATAGAATTTCCTTTTTAAAGACTCTGCTTAAATATGACAGCTATTAGTAGCAGCTGACTGAAGAGACTGCTCAATTTAAAATCCTACTGACTTCATGAAAGAATCTCTTTCCCTATACATTCACCAACATGTACCCTGACTCTATAATATTAGACATTTAATAAAAAAAAAAATTTCTCTGGTTTGTAATTTGGCACTTGAAGTATTGGAGCTTCAGCTTCAGCATCAGTCCCTCCAATCAATGTTCAGGATTGATTTCCTTTAGGATTGACTGGTTTGATTTCCTGCAGTCCAAAGGACTCTCAAGAGTCTTCTCCAACACTACAGTTCAAAAGCATCAATTCTTCCATGCTCAGCCTTTTTTATGGCCCAACTCTCACATCCATACATAGCTATTGGAGAAAAAAACCATAGCTTTGACTAGACAGACCTTTGTCCACAAAGTAATCTCTCTGATTTTTAATACAGTGTCTAGGTTTGTCATAGCTTTTCTTCCAAGGAGCAAATGTCTTTCAATTTCATGACTGAAGCCAACATCTGCCGTGATTTTGGAGCCCAAGAAAATAGTCTCTCACTGTTTCTGTTGTTTCCCCATCTATTTGCCATGGAGTGATGAGACTAGATGTCATGATCTTACCTTTTGAATATTGAGCTTTAAATGAGCTTTGTCACTTTCTTCTTTCACCTT
Organism: Bos mutus; assembly: GCF_027580195.1. Taxonomy (NCBI): domain Eukaryota; kingdom Metazoa; phylum Chordata; class Mammalia; order Artiodactyla; family Bovidae; genus Bos; species Bos mutus. The sequence goes on from NC_091623.1 coordinate 28,783,744, forward strand.
CATTAAGATGCACTTTAGTTCCTGTTTGCTTTCTGCCATAAGGGTGGTGTCATCTGCGTATCTGAAGTAATTGATATTTCTCCCTGAAATCTTGATCCCAGCTTGTGCTTCATCCAGCCCAGCATTTCACATAGTGTACTTTGCATATAAGTTAAATAAGCAGGTGACAATAAACAGCCTTGACGTACTCACCACGCTGTGTAAATCCCTGTGCTGCACAGCAATTCCTTCTTGCTATCTACATTGTGTAGAGATGTTTGTATCCGTTAGTTCCATACTCCTCATTTGTCCCTCCCCGATTTTGCAAATTGCAAATTTGCTGTCTATGTCTGTGAGTCTGTTTCTGTTTTGTATACACATTCATTTGTATCATTTTTAACACATATCATATAGCATTTGTCTGCCTTATTTCACTAAGTATAGTATTCTGAGGGTCCATCCTTGTTGCTGCAAATGGCAATATTTCAAGTCCTTTTTAGAGCTGTGTGTGTGTGTGTGTGTGTGTGTGTGTGTGCACACGCATGCTAAATCGCTTCAGTCAGTTTTGAGTCTTTGTGACCCTATGGGTCAAAGCCCGCCAGGCTATGGGATTCTGCAGCCAAGGATACTGGAGTGGGTTGCCATGCCCTCCTCCAAGTAATATTCCTAACCCAGGAATGGAGCCCATGTCTCTCATGTCTCCTGCATTGGCAGGTGGATTCTTTAACACTAATGCCACGTAGGAACCCCTTTTATGGCCGAGTGATATTCAAATATATATCACATCTTTTAAGCCAGTAGTCTGTTGATGAGCACCCAGTTTGCTTTCTATTCTCAGCTATTATGAATAGAGTCACTATGAACAGTGGGGTGCTTGTATCTTTTCAAATTAGTGTTTTTGTTTTTTCTATATATATACCCAGGAGTGGAATTGCAAATCATATGGTAAGTCTATTTTTAGTTTTTGAAGAAACTTCAATATATTTTTCCATAATGACTGTACCAACTTGCATTCCCATCAGCACTGTATAAAGGTTCCCATTTCTCCATGCCTTCTCTAGCATTTATTATTTATAGACTTTTTGATGATTGACATTCTGACAGATGTGAGGTGACACCTCATTGTGGTTTTGAGCTATCTAATAATTAGTGATGTTGAGCAGTTTTTCATATACCTGTTAGCCATCTGTATCTCTTCTTTAGAAAAATATCAATTTAGGTCTTCTGCCCATTTTTTGATTCATTAGTTTGTTTGTTTGTTTGTTTTGATTGTGAGCTGTTTGCCTGTTTGGGATATTAAATCCTTATAGACAACATTATTTGCAAATAATTTCTCCCACTCCATAGATTTTTTTTCACTTTGTGAGTCGTATCCCTTGCTGTGCAAATGCTTCTAAATTTGATTAGGTATCATTTATTTTTGCTTTTATCTCTTTTACTTTGGGAGACTAAGAAACTATTGATATGATTTATGTCAAAGAGTGTTTGTCTATGTTCTCTTCTAGGAGTTGTATTGTGCCACATCTTACATTTTGGTCTTCAAATTATTTTGAGGTTATTTTTGTATACAATATGAGGGAATGTTCTAATTTCGTTATTTTGCATGTAACTGTCCAGCTTTCTCTATACCACTTATTCTCCATTGCATACTTTTTGTCTCCTTTGTTGTAGATTCAAAAGTTCACAGTGAAGTCGCTCAGTCGTGTCTGACTCTTTGTGACCCCATGGACTAGCCTGCTAGGCTCCTCTGTCTATGGGATTTTCCAAGCTTGAATACTGGAGTGGGTTGCCATTTCTTTCTCCTGACCCAGGGATTGAACCAGGTCTACCACACTGCAGGCAGACTCTTTACCATCTGAGCCACCAGGGAAGCCTCGGTGTAGATTAATTGACCATAAATGTATGGTTTATATCTGGATTCTCTGTTCTTCTCCCCTGATCTATGTGTCCGTCTTTGTGACAGTTCTGTACTATTTGATTGCTGTAGCTTTGTAGTATAGTCTCAAGTCTGGAAGGGTTATACTTCCAGCTTTGTGGTTTGTTTGTTTTTTTTCTTTCAGGATTGCTTTGGTAATCCCAGGTCTTTTGTGATTCCACATAAATGTGAGAATTATTTGATCTATTTCAGTGAGAAACGTCATGGTTTTGATGGGGACTGCACTACATCTCTAGATTGCTTTGAGTACTATGACAGTTTTAACAATACTAATTCTTCAAATTCAAGAGCATAGAATATCTTTCCATTTCTTTAATTCCTCTTTAGTTTCCCTGATCAATCTTTTATATTGCCAAGCCTAGTTGGTTAAGTTTATTCCTAGGCATTTCTTTTCTCTTTCTGATATTTCATTAGTGTGTTGAGACACAACAGATGCCCATATATTAATCTTGTATTGCGCTACCCGGCTGAATTCATTTATTAGTTCCAGTAGTTTTTGTGTGGAGACTTTCAGATTCTCTATACAGAGTATCTGCATATAGATATATATTTGCATATAGTGACAGTTTTACCACAAGAGCGTTTTTTTTCATCTTCTAATTTTCTTCCAGTACTTTTATAGTTTTATTTTTCACCTCAACCCATTGATTGAGCTAGAGTTTATTTCACAATAAGGGGTGATCTCAGTGTCAGTATTTTGTTTTCCCCTGCAAAGAATGAATGAATCATCTCAATACCAATATTGTATGTTTCTTGTTTTCACTGAATAATCTGCCATGTTATCACCAACTCATATTACAAATATATTTTAGTACCTGTATGTGTCAAGCATTGTATTGAGAAAATGGTGAACACAAACTCTACTACCCTTTGCTTCATGAAGCCTAACTTTTTATGGGGGATTTGCTTTTATAAACAATGAATAAAATACTGTATTATATAATTTATAATAATAACTAACATTCATTGAGCACTTACGTTCTACCTGACATTATTTCAGGGCTTATTTTTCTGTTTTCCATCATCAAACGTAGCCAGCATCCTGTTTTCAGATAGCCAGTAAACAATGATTAAGTTTAAATTTTTGAAGCATTGTTTTAAAAAGCAAGAGAAAGGGGAAAAAAGGAAAACAAGTGAGTGATAGATTTTATACTACTTGCAAAGCCTAAGGTATTATCTCTGGTCTTTTGTAGAACCAGAGTGCTTTAAACAATTTTACATTTTTTTTACTCATTTACTCTTCACATTAAATCTTAAAGCAGTTAATAATATTAAATAATATTTAAATCTGCTATCATTGCCATGAGAAAACAAAAACAAAAAGAACTATCTCATAATTACCATAGAAGAGAAAAACAGGGCACTGAATTGCTTGTGGGGTTGGAAAAGGGGAAAGATTTCTTATAAGGAAAATTAAAAGCCACACATATAAAAAAGAGAAAGGATGCCATGTAGAGGAAGCATGTTTAAAGAACTTGCAGCAATTGTAAATTTAGTATATTTAAGGATTCTGAAGATGACCCGTGTGAGTGACGTGTAACCAAGTGACCCAAGGAAACATAAAAAGTCTGTAGATATAGTAAAGGCCAGATCATGTAAGAATCTGTGGACATGAAGATTTAAATGAAAATTTAAATGTTAGAAAATTTAACATCATAGAAAATTTAAATGTTAAATTTTATCATAGAAAATTGAAATGTTATTAAATAAACATGTGAGAAGTTGTTGAAATGCAAGATAAAGAGATATAGGATGATCTTATATATGTTAAGATGACTTTTATGGATGTATGAAGAATGGAATAAAGGAACACCAGTTTGATAGTACTGCAGAAATCAGAGCAAAATATCATGATGAGCTGAGCTAAATGGGTAGCACTAAACGAGAGCAAAGGGGTCTAGAAATGAAAGGATCTGTTACGGAGTTATGTTTGGGATATGAAAGAAAAGGAACAATGTTGGGTTTCCGGCCTAAGCAGTTAACTGGATGAATGCAAGAGACGTTGCAGATATAGGTAAGACACAAAAGGAATCGTTCTCTGAGGAGACAATTAACATTTTTTTTGTTTTTTTTTACAGGTAAAGGTTGAGATTACCTGTGAATCTAAGAGAGAGGAGTAGAGTCCTGGGCCTTATAGCTAAGAAGCACAAGCAGCCAGGAAAGAAGGTAAGTGCCGGGAGCCGGCGAGAGGCACTCCACTCGTGACAGAGGTCATGAGGAAGGAGGCTCGGCATACACAAAGGCGGGATCGAGCCTCAGGAGTCCCCCTGGATATTCTCGAGCATCTACCCCCCAAAACCAGAGTCTGCCTACTTTACTGCTTTGTGCTCTCACCTCTGACTTTACTGGGGTCTGTCCCCCACCACCATCTCACTCTCTCTGACAAAGAGTTAACTTACAGCTCCAGTTAATAAAGTTCCTGGGCATTAGGAGTGTTTAAATCCAAACCCCTCAGATAGCTCTCTAACTCGCCTGACAAGTTTACTGGGACTCCCACAGCTATGCATACGATTGTTTACAGTCTCCCAGCCTCGAGAGGCACGGGAAGCTTAAGATATTCAAATAGCTTAGAGCCTCTCAGAGAGTTAGAAACTGTCAGAATAAAACTAGTAAAGGACTTTGTTGATGAGCCAATGCTTGCTGCCAAGTTTCCACATCCCCCGTACTGTATCCTTGAATGTGTATTAATTAATATAGTTGGTATGTATAAAAAATAAGTAGTGGCCTTGGTGTTAGCAACTTTAGACCCTTAAGGTAATAAATTCTTTCCTTTATTGTAAACCCACTGCACCTCTGCCCTATAGGAATGCAACTTTATCTAACACCTTCGGAGGATGGTGCCAAACCTTAAAATAATTACTCTTAGAGAAAATAAGTCTACGGTTGACAAACCTTTGTCAAGAGTCATAAAATGTTAATAGGCCTTCTGGCCAGAAGATGATGTAAATCACCTAAACCATTTGTATATGATAAATTTGCAGGAAAGAAACCCTGGTTTTTGATAAGGATCAAAGACTGCTGACTTTGCATGATTTCACATCTCCTATTATCCTCTATGTGTAACTTAGGGTATAAAAGCCGTGGTTGAAAATAAAGCTATGGGCCTTGCTCACCCAAGCTTGGTCTCCCCATGTCATTCTTTCTTTTCACATTCTGGCTGAGTATCCATCTGGAGCATGGAGGTCCTCTATGACCATTTATTTGCCTGGGCTTCTAAGACCCACTCGAGAAGGTGTCTAAGGTGGGGCACCTTCCGCTATTTGAGAGGGCACCGGCGGCCTCCATGGTCAGAGCTAACCTGGTGTCACAGGTTATATTGATTTTCCGTGTAAACCAAGCTACTCAGCCTCTCTTCTCCACTGAATTTTCCTTCTGAGTTATCCTCATTCTATTACTCTTTATATCTTTGATGAATATTTAAATTAATCACCAATGCCGTCTCCCCTTCGAATACCCTGGATCAGCCGGGGCTGGACCTCGGCAGGTAAGAAGAAGCTGATACAAGAACAGGAAGAAAACCAGAATAAGCAGAATCCAAGAGAGGATCATGTTTCAAGGTGGGCAGAAAATATTTTTTGTTTTGGGGCTAGACAGAAGGGAATTGGGCCAGCGCACCTTCTATTTCTAACCTAAAGACAAGGCCAGCTGTTTAAGGCCAGCTACCTGTGTATCCTATTCTATCAAGTCCTCTATTAATATGAAGGGAGATATCAGGATGACCAAGTCCTGAAAGGGGTCTCAGTGACCATTTGCAGTGTTTAGAGATAATCTATACAACTTTCTAGATTGAGAAACAAAAATAAATTTAAAAGCAAAATAAAGAAAAACCTAAATTTTATCAAAAAATTTCCCCCTATCAACAGGTTCACCTGGAGTAACAGGCAAATTTGGCCTTGGAATACGGAATGAAGCAGGGCAAAGACTAATAGAGTTTGGCCAAGAAAATGTACTGGTCATAGCAAACACCCTCTTCCAACAACACAAGAGAAGACTCTACACTTGGACATCACTAGATGGTCAACACCAAAATCAGATTGATTATATTCTTACAGCCAAAGATGGAGAAGAACTTTACAGTCTACAAAAACAAGACCGGGAGCTGACTGTGGCTCAGATTATGAACTCCTTATTGCCAAGTTCAGACTGAAATTGAAGAAAGTACGGAAAACCACTAGACCATTGAGGTATGACCTAAATCAAATCCCTTATGATTATACAGTGGAAGTGAGAAATAGATTTAAGGGACTAGATCTGATAGAGTGCCTGATGAACTATGGACTGAGGTTCGTGACATTGTACAGGAGACAGGGATCAAGATCATCCCCGTGGAAAAGAAATGCAAAAAAGCAAAATGGCTGTCTGAGGAGGCCTTACAAATAGCTATGAAAAGAAGAGAAGCGAAAAGCAAAGGAGAAAAGGAAAGATATAAGCATCTGAATGCAGAGGTCCAAAGAATAGCAAGAAGAGATAAGAAAGCCTTCCTCAGTGATCAATGCAAAGAAATAGAGGAAAACAACAGAATGGGAAAGACTAGAGATCTCTTCAAGAAAATGAGAGATACCAAGGGAACATTTCATGCAAAGATGGGCTCAATAAAGGACAGAAATGGTATGGACCTAACTGAAGCAGAAGATATCAAGAAGAGGTGGAAAGAATACACAGAAGAATTGTACAAAAAAGATCTTCATGACCCAGATAATCACGATGGTGTGATCACTGACCTAGAGCCAGACATCCTAGAATGTGAAGTCAAGTGGGGCTTAGAAAGCATCACTACAAACAAAGCTAGTGGAGGTATGGAATTCCAGTTGAGCTATTTCAAATCCTGAAAGATGATGCTGTGAAAGTGCTGCACTCAATTTGCCAGCAAATTTGGAAAACTCAGCAGTGGCCACAGGACTGGAAAAGGTCAGTTTTCATTCCAATCCCAAAGAAAGGCAATGCCAAAGAATGCTCAAATTACCACACAATTGCACTCATCTCACATGCTAGTAAAGTAATGCTCAAAATTCTCCAAGCCAGGCTTCAGCAATACGTGAACTGTGAACTTCCAGATGTTCAAGCTGGTTTTAGAAAAGGCAGAGGAACCAGAGATCAAATTGCCAACATCCTCTGGATCATCAAAAAAGCAAGAGAGTTCCATAAAAATATCTATTCCTGCTTTATTGACTATGACAAAGCCTTTGACTGTGTGGATCACAATAAACTGTGGAAAATTCTGAAAGAGATGGGAATACCAGACCACCTGACCTGCCTCTTGAGAACTCTGTATGCAGGTCAGGAAGCAACAGTTAGAACTGGACATGGAACAACAGACTGGTTCCAAATAGGAAGAGGAGTACGTCAAGGCTGTATATTGTCACCCTGCTTATTTAACTTCTATGCAGAGTACATCATGAGAAACGCTGGACTGGAAGAAGCACAAGCTGGAATCAAGATTGCCGGGAGAAATATCAATAACCTCAGATATGCAGATGACACCCTTATGGCAGAAAGTGAAGAGGAGCTAAAAAGCCTCTTGATGAAAGTGAAAGAGGAGAATGAAAAAGTTGGCATAAAACTCCACATTCAGAAAAGGAAGATCATGGCATCTGGTCCCATCACTTCATGGGAAACAGATGGGGAAACAGTGGAAAGTGTCAGACTTTATTTTTCTGGGCTCCAAAATCACTGCAGATGGTGACTACAGCCATGAAATTAAAAGATGCTTACTCCTTGGAAGGAAAGTTATGACCAACCTAAATAGCATATTGAAAAGCAGAGATATTACTTTGCCAACAAATGTCCGTCTAGTCAAGGCTATGGTTTTTCCTGTGGTCATGTATGGATGTGAGAGTTGGACTGTGAAGAAAGCTGAGCGCTGAAGAATCCATGCTTTTGAACAGTGGTTTGGAGAAGACTCTTGAGAGTCCCTTGGACTGCAAGGAGATCCAACCAGTCCATTCTGAAGGAGATCAGCCCTGGGATTTCTTTGGAAGGAATGATGCTAAAGCTGAAACTCCAGTACTTTGACCACCTCATGTAATGAGTTGACTCATTGGAAAAGACCCTGATGCTGGGAGGGATTGGGGGCAGGAGGAGAAGGGGACGACAGAGGATGAGATGGCTGGATGGCATCACTGACCCGATGGACATGAGTCTGAGTGAACTCTGGGAGTTGGTGATGAACAGGGAGGCCTGGCGTGCTGCAGTTCATGGGGTGGCAAAGAGTCTGACACAACTGAGCGACTGAACTAACTGAACTGATGAAGGAATTTGGAACATGACTTCTTATTATCTTCCTCTTCTTTTCTAATGTTAACTTCAATATACCTGACTTTTCTGAGTTTCTTGAATGTATAAGCAGCTGGGTGCCAATAAGTCCACAGGCTCAGTTAAGGTCTTAGTAGGGAAAACTGGTATGAGAATTTCTCTGACACAGGCAGAAGAACCCCAAACTAAGTTTTGGATTAATGTCAAATTCTGGGAAGAGCTTGGACCTCAGAGAACTTGAATTCTTGAGAGGTCACTAGCTTCCTATGATGTGCTGGTTCTTCCTGGCTCCCAAGAGACCAGGGAGAAACCAAGTAGACCAAATACAGTTATCCTGGTCTCTAAAGCTGGGAGATAACTGGCAATATTTCCCTGTGCATCCCAGAAGGAACTAAAGACTTTGACATCCTTACCATTCAACCTCTCTCTTTCTCACACACATATGCACATGCGCACACACACATACACACACTCACACACACACACTGAATATAGAAATTTGCTCAATTCTATCCTAATAGCCAATGCTGCTGAAGAGATGTCTAATGTCACTCTCTTACTTATTTCTGTGCAGTTTCTCTTTTTCTTCTGATATCTTACAAGATTTTTCTCTTTGTATCTATGATGCTGTTATTACATTAAATGAAGTTTATATTAGTTTTTCCATTTAAAAACATGATTATAGCCCAGGCAAATATGTTAGATTTTAACATTAGATGAAGATCTTACATCCGTTAGGTCTTAAATGAGCCTTACCCCTTATGGTCACTATTCTCTTAAACTTCATGTTAGATAAAATTCACTGTTTCTGGATTTATTTGCCAGATGGCTTTACTTTTTAGCTCTCATTTGCTATCTTTTTGTCTGCCTTCTATGTCAGTAGCTATTGACTGTGCAACTAACCACCCTAAGCTCAGTGGCTTAAAACAACAGTTATTTCTGCTCCCAAGCCTATGGGTCATCTGGACAGTGCTTCTGGTCCCAGCTACGTTCACAGGTATTTCTGTGATCATCTGTGACTACTTCTGGTCATTTGTGACTACTTCTAAGATTTGAGGTGGAAAATGTGCATGATAAGGCTTTAACAGTGTCTCATGTCAGATGTCAAGAAAGCTTTTAAAAACTAGAAGGATGTTTACAACTTAGAGGGGTGGGATGGGGATGGAGATGGGAGGGAGTGTCAAAAAGGAGGGGATATATGTATACCTATGGCTGATTCATGTTGAGGTTTGTCAGAAAACAGAAAATTCTGTAAAGCAATTATCCTTCATTAAAAATTAAATTCATTAAAAAAATAAAAAACTAGGAGGATGTTTAGAAGGACTTAGAAACTAAGTAGAAGAGGTTCCCAATGGCCAAGATGAGATAGTGTGAACGTTAGTAAAGGTAATAACTATGCTGCAGCAAAACACACTTAATATGTTTAAATCCATGAGTGTGTAATGACACCAAAAATACTCCACTCCTGAATGCAGGAAATAACTCTGAAAACTAGAAAACAAAGTAGAGAATGAAACATTTATCACATTTTTCCTACACAAATTACAGCTGTATGTAACAAAATAGTAAAATGGCATCTCTCTTCAGGTCAGCATTCGAACAAATAAGTCAAGAAGAAATGGTCAATTAAGATAGCACCATTTTGCAGCTCTTAATAACGATCATCAGTGTTTGCTAACTTTGCAACCAGGAAATAATCGGGCTTCACAATAGTCTTGTCAACAAATAAGCCTCTAAGTTATACCCTTTAAATAGAAATACAGAGGAACAGTTTAAATTGTACCATGTGAACACAATCCCAAGTCCAGACCATGAGAAAACTGACATGACACATGCCCCCGTTTCTTCAAGAAATAAGTTAGAAGAGAAAAATGAAAATGAGAGGAAGGGCAAACTAAATTATGATATTTAGAGCTGCACACTTAGTGATAAAATTGTAAAGAAAAGCAAAGACGTATTTACCATAAAAGTTATTGTAGTGACCACTCTTAAAGGGAGAGAATTGTAGGGAGCATATGGAAGGCTTACATAACAAGTGGCTACAAAAATCTATCCTGCATGGGTATGGGAGAATGTTAATGTGTGGTCAGATTACAGCAATTAATTAAGCTGCATATGTGTTAGGTGTTTTATTTTTATATATTTGTATTAAAGTTAATAATGAAAGAGTTTTTAGAAATGTATCCAGTAAGTCTTCCACCTCTGATTTACAATGAAATAGCTTGTAGGAGAAATATACCTTCTATCAAGAGTAACTAGAAAAGGTAATTAAAAAAAAAAAAAAAAAGACTGCCTAAAGGTGTCACATGAGCTAGAGCAATCAGGATTTAAAGGGCTGACAGTCCCTGGAGAGAAGAAAAGATAATTAAGTTCAGCCCAATTTTTTGGACACTGCTTTTCCTTTGAGGTATTTGCTGATTAAGCTAGTCATCAAATAACATATAGTTAAGTAAAAAAATCATAACTATTGGAATTGAAATAATAAGATTTAAAAACTGTTAAAAAGTTAGAAAAGAAATAGAAGATTTTAAAATGTATATTTTTAGCTGGATGAAATATCAGAGTTTGCAGGATGCAGCTAACGCAGTTTAAAGAAGTTCCATAGCCTTAAATACTTCTCTTAGAAATGAGGCAAGCCTACAGATTAATGCAGTTCAGAACTAAGCCCTGATAATCTGTATAAATTAGACCTATCTGCCAGGGATCAATACTTCGAAAGTGCTGATGGTATGGCAGATATCCTAACAGTATTATTGGGAAAACTCTTTTGAGTGTTGATCTTTTACAGAATACAAAGCAGAAGTGTAATGATACATCTGAACTTAATGTAGAACGTTATCGATTACACAGGATATTTAAGAAAAGAGTTGCTTTAGGAAACAAATGGACAAGAGACATTTCCGAATCCTTTCCTATACTTTGCAAATATAAGATCCATGCCAATTAGAATCTGAAATCTTTCATATGCACCTATCTTTATTCCATACTGCATAATTCTCATGAATCCAAGAACAATGAGATAATAGCATTCATTTTACATGCAAAATTTTAAAAATATATTACCACAAGTAATCATTATTTTAAAAGTCCTTCTCTAGTGGAAGCTCATAAATCTTACTGCATTCATGAGCACTTCTTTTTCTTTGTAGAAGTATTCTGTATTGAAGCCAGAAGTAATTGTATAGATAATCATAAAGGATGACATTATTTCTTTTCTTAAATATGTATTTAGTCTGAACTAGGCAGTCTGGAATGAACATTTTCTTTTCCTAAATGAGGTCTGTCATCAATTAAAACTAGTAATCAGAGTATTAATCTCACAATAGTATTTGTCCTTATGCCATTATCAAGTCTACTTAATACCCTTTAGGAGAAATAATTCGATCTTTATTATTACTCAATGAGCCCTGAATGCTAGCTCTATTTGGAATGAGGAATTGGCATTGGGGTACAAAAGACTATAAGAGGAAGAATTACAATAGACAAAGAGGGGATTCTCAAAAGCCAACACCATAAAAAGTATCTTGATATTTACAAACTTAAAAGATGCAAATTGAAAGGGTTTTAATCTAAGACCTCAAGAAGTAGACAAATAATCCACTGTAGACAAAAATCAGGCAGAAAGATCAGCTGTCTCCTTCTGGCACTCCCATTGAACTTTCTGCGAGTACCCTGATTTCTGAATTCCACATTAACAGGAAGAGAATAAAATTTAATCTTACATAATTATAATAATGATAATTTAATTTGCCTGCCATCTGGATGTAAAATTTGGAGTTATTGGGATGGTTTTAATTAAAACAAAACATACTGTTTAACATGACTAATGGCAACATTGGCTTATAAAACAAAATCCAGCTACTAGATTTGTACAAGAAGTATATTTAAAGAAATTAAAAGCAAAGTGGAAAATAAACTGCTGTGCAAATATGTAACAGGAAAAAATAGATGAGTCATATTAATATCAGGTAAAATGTTATTCAAAGCTAAGAGTACAAATGAAAACATAGACAATATCTTTAAAATGTAATTTTTCCAAAAATAATGTATAGATTTAATGTAATTCTAATTAAAAACCAAATGCTATAACTTCTATTGATGTTATTAACAATATTCTAAAATTAAAATGGAAAACTGAATGAGTGAAAATTACCAAAATCATCTGAGGAAAAAAAGAGAAAGAATCATAAAGGATGACTTGCCATACAAGATCATTGAAATGTATTACAAAGTTACCATAATAAAAATATAAATACATTATTGGCAAGTAGGTCATGACATAAAACTACAGTCCAGAAATAGATTTGCTAGATATGAAAAACATAGTATATGAAAGAAGTGCCATCTTAATTTAGAAAGAAGCAGATCTTTTCTCTAATAAATAATACTAACATAATCAGCTATTCATTTAAAATAAATAAAAACTTATACCCCATGTTTTATACCATATACAAATAATTCCTAGAAAGACTGAAATCTAAATTTAAAAAATAATAAAAATGTTAAAATGAGTGTAAGAGAATATTTGTAAAACTTTGGAAGAAAAGAATCCTTTAGCAAGATACTGAATCCAGGAAGGAAGACTGATGATTTTGACCCCTGAAATACTTGTAATTATCACGCTGTAAACAAAGTTTAGAGAAAAACATAGAAAGACAATTCTTGCAAAATATATGATTTATTTTCTAAAGTACCTGCAAGATATGAAAATAATAGTAGTGTGATAAAAAAATAGATAAGAGAAAATGCAAATCACCAAAAATTTTAAAAAACGTCTCAACCTTATTAGCTGTAAATAAAATGTATGTGAAATAACAGAGATACTGCTTTATATTTTCTTGTGGAAAAAAAGTGTTTTGAATGCTAGCATCCAATATTGATGAGTTTATGCAGAAATATTCACAAATAATAAGAAATGAATTAAGACTTATTCAAAAATGAAGACCAAAGAAACATGGTATCTAAATTTAGAACATGATTCTGAATTGAATCTTTCTGATACAAAGGACATTAATGTGGCATGTGGTAAAATTTTCAGTTCAGTTCAGTCGCTCAGTCGTGTCTGACTGTTTGTGATGCCACGAATCCCAGCACGCCAGGCCTCCCTGTCCATCACCAACTCCCGGACTTCACTCAGATTCACATCCATCGAGTAAGTGATGCCATCCAGCCATCTCATCCTCTGTCGTCCCCTTTTCCTCCTGCCCCCAATCCCTCCCAGCATCAGAGTCTTCTCCAAGGAGTCAACTCTTCGCATGAGGTGGCCAAAGTACTGGAGTTTCAGCTTCAGCATCATTCCTTCCAAAGAAATCCCAGGGCTGATCTCCTTTAGGATGGACTGGTTGGATCTCCTTGCAGTCCAAGGGACTCTCAAGAGTCTTCTCCAACACCACAGTTCAAAAGCATCAATTCTTCGGCGCTCAGCCTTCTTCACAGTCCAACTCTCACATCCATACATGACCACTGGAAAAACCATAGTCTTGACTAGACAGACCTTTGTTGGCAAAGTAATGTCTCTGCTTTTGAATATGCTATCTAGGTTGGTCATAACTTTCCTTCCAAGGAGTAAGCGTCTTTTAATTTCATGGCTGCAGTCAGCATCTGCAGTGATTTTGGAGCCCCCAAAAATAAAGTCTGACACTGTTTCCACTATTTCCCCATCTATTTCCCATGAAGTGATGGGACCAGATGCCATGATCTTCGTTTTCTGAATGTTGAGCTTTAAGCCAACTTTTTCACTCTCCTCTTTCACCTTCATCAAGAGGCTTTTGAGTTCCTCTTCACTTTCTGCCATAAGGGTGGTGTCATCTGCATATCTGAGGTTATTGATATTTCTCCTGGCAATCTTGATTCCAGCTTGTGTTTCTTCTAGTCCAGCATTTCTCATGATGTACTCTGCATAGAAGTTAAATAAGCAGGGTGACAATATACAGCCTTGACATACTCCTTTTCCTATTTGGAACCAGTCTGTTGTTCCATGTCCAGTTCTAACTGTTGCTTCCTGACCTGCATACAGATTTCTCAAGAGGCAGGTCAGGTGGTCTGGTATTCCCATCTCTTACAGAATTTTCCAGTTTACTGTGATCCACACAGTCAAAGGTTTTGCTTAGTCAATAAAACAGAAATAGATGTTTTTCTGGAACTCTCTTGCTTTTTCCATGATCCAGCAGATGTTGGCAATTTGATCTCTTGTTTCTCTGCCTTTTCTAAAACCAGCTTGAACATCAGGAAGTTCACAGTTCACATATTGCTGAAGCCTGGCTTGGAGAATTTTGAGCATTACTTTACTAGCGTGTGAGATGAGTGCAAAAATGTAAAAGCAGAACGGGCAAGGCTATTATTCATTTCAAGTAGGAATTAGGAAAAAATGACATATCCATTAATAAATTACTGATTACATTATCATACATCATAATATGTAATGCTTTCCACTCATACGAATGAATTAAAGTTATATGTTTAATTTCCACACCAGAACATTCGTGGATTTAGGGAGGGCCGAAGCAAGGAAAAGGCTCTGCTGAGTGTAGCTGCAGATCTGGTGGAGCCTTGACTGACCTGAGGGTGATTATACAGGCCAAGAGAAAGATGCTAACAATTCACACTACGGGGCACAAAAATACTTCAAGAGAAAAGTCATGTTTTTCATTCCAACAGATCATTCATTTGAAAGCTTCCCCCCCCCCCTTTTTTTTTTGGTAGTAACAAACTAAACTCCCTCAATATAATGTAAGTTTCTTTTATCAAAAATTTTTAGACCTTGACAACATAATTGCATTTCTCCATTCTTTAGAATCATTCATTCTAATAAAATCAATAACCAATTCCATAATAGTGCTGATTCTAGACATTTACCTATTTTATTAAAGTTATGATCTTCATGAAGCAAATGAGAATGGTGAACTGAAGCTAATTCTGAGTGGGAAAAAATAACAAATGTATTATCCTTGAAAGAATTATGATCCCCCTTTTTGCAATGAACTGCTATTTTCTAAGGAAATTTCAAATTAAATATTTATCCATTTCAAAGATTACATTCTTGATTTTGATGTCATTGAAATTCCGACAATAAGAAAAAGGAAAACTTTGATTTACAAGCAGTGGTATAACCTGCTTATTGAGATATTATGTTTATCAGGGCACACAAACACAGGACATTTTTTCATTCAGATAATATCAAAAAGGAATGGGTAAAGGCCAGACTCAGCCCTCTAGAATCAGAAAATAATTTATAGAAACAATCTTAGCAATTTAAATTTAAAGATCTCCTAACTATTTAAATTAATGAGCACATTCTGTCACCTCACGTTTACCTTTCTCTACCAAACATCATTTTGGAGTTTTCGTGCACTTGAGCATATTTGTAAATTTGAATAAGAGCATGAGAAGTGCTGGGTTCAAAGGACATGCCAGAGCCCTAAGAGCCGCATAAGCTTTGTTTACATTTACTCTAGATTGATTATAACGCTCACAGCTCAAGTATTTCCTATAGTATACACTCTTGACAATGGCTATGAGAAATAGTCTTGCCGTATATTTCAATCTAACAAGTCTGGTCTGTGGGAAAATGCTCTTCCACTGTGGGAAGAGACAGGAAGCAAAACTATCAGAGTAGGCACTGGATTTCTCCACCCCAATCCGGTATAATCCATTTGACTGGTAAAGAATCCGCCTGCAATGTGGGAGACCTGGGTTCGATCCCTGGGTCGGGAAGATCCCCTGGAGAAGGGAAAGGTTACCTGCTCCACTATTCTGGCCTGGAGAATGCCATGGACTGTATAGTCCTTGGGGTCGGGAAGAGTCGGACACAAATGAGTGAACTTCACTTTCACTTTCTGGAGAAGGGCTTGGATGCCCACTCCAGTATTCTTTTCTGGAGAATTCTATGGACAGAGGAGCCTAGTAGGCTACAGTCCATGAGGTTGCAAAAAGTTGGACACAACTGAGCGACTAACACTTTCACATGTTATGTTAAGCAAAAGGAAGTATATGACAGAGTTCTGACTCTCAAAGGACACACAGGGAAGGCTTCCTGGATCACTCACTAACCTTGAACTCTCTTTTTAGGTATGTGAGCAGCATGATTTTGTGCTATGTTCTGAGAAGATACAAAATATTTGGGGTTTTCTGCTCAAACCACTTAATATATAGGCAAAGGTTTAATTTTTATTGTTCTTCTTTTCAAATTATGTTGTAAATTCCTCAAAATGAGTTATTCAGTGTCATATAATGCTTTTATATTTCACTGCTATAGCCCATCCAAAACACAGTCACACACACATGTATATACACACACCAGTAGCTCCTATTCTGATGAAAATTCTTGCTCCACAATGTAAAATGATTTTTCACTAACTTGGCCTTAAAGTTTTCAAACTTTTTACTTTCCTAATTTCCTTTATTTGGGAAGTCATATTCAGACGAGAGGTTTTTGTTTTTGCTCTTTTTTTTTTTTTTTTGGATTATCAATCTTCCCTCTAGTGTATGTTCATTTAATAAATATAAAGATTCTTCAGTTTAGCTCAGTTCAGTTGCTCAGTTGTGTTCAACTCTTTGCAACCCCATGAATCACAGCACGCCAGGCCTCCCTGTCCATCGCTAATTCCCGGAGTCCACCCAAACCCATGTCCATTGAATCGGTGATGCCATCCAACCATCTCATCCTCTGTCATCCCCTTCTCCTCCTGCCCCCAATCCCTTCAGCATCAGGGTCTTTTCAAATGAGCCAGCTCTTTGCATCAGGTGCCCAAAGTATTGGAGTTTCAGCTTCAACATCAGTCCTTCCAATGAACACTGAAGACTGATCTCCTTTAGGAAAGACTGGTTGGATCTCCTTGCAGTCCAAGGGACTCTCAAGAGTCTTCTCCAACACCACAGTTCAAAAGCATCAATTCTTCATTAATAATTATTAATAAATAAGACAGCTACTCCTTGAAAAAAGGTTCTAACACTCAACATTGATGATCCTTGGCTTTATAAATGAGAGAAATCTTATGTGCTCTCCCTATAGGTCATACTCCCTGCCCCAGAACCATAAGTGGTCATTAAATGTTTGCACACGCTTAGGGTAGTGAGAACAGTAGTGGTACATTCATGCCACCTTTCTTTCCACAGAAGAATTTTGCACAATTAAATATAAAAATAATTATTGTGTACATTGTATAATAGTGGTCTAGAATTGCCATCACAAAATACCATAGACTGGATGGTTTAAGCAGCAGGAATTGGTTGGTTTTTGTTTTTGTTTCCTCACAGCCTAGAGGCTGGAAGTTCAAGATCAAGGTGCTGGCAGGGCTGGTTTCCACTGAGGCTTTGCTCCTTGGTTTTCAGATGGCCACCCTCTGGCCTCCTCTTCTGTGCATATACTTTCTTGGTGTCTCTGTGTGTCTGATCTCTTATAGGGATGGCAGTCATTGCATTAGCCCACCCTAACAGCTTCATTTTAATTACCTCTTCAAAACCTTATCTCAAAATAGTTACTTTTTGGAGTACTGAAGGGTCACATACTTCAACAAATGGATTTTGATAGACATAATTTAGTCCGGAACACCTGCACCGTGCTATGCTAACTCGCTTCAGTCACATCCAGCTCTTTGCACGATCATATGGACTGTAGCCCGCCAGGCTTCTCTGTCCATGGGATTTTCCAGGTAAGAATACTGGAGTGGGTGGCCATGCCCTTGTCCAAGGGATCTTCCTGACACAGGGGTAGAATCTGAATATCTTATGTCTCCCTCATTGCCAGGTGGGTTCTTTACCACTACCATCACCTGGGTAGCCCCCATAACACCTAACTCGCAGCTATTCAGTGTAAATAAAAATAAGATAGTCCCTGGTTTTAACTAGAAATACCAATACTTTGACCACCTTATGTGAAGAACTGACTCATTTGAAAAAACCCTGATGCTGGGAAAGATTGAAGGCGGGAGGAAAAGGGGACAACAGAGGATGAGATGGTTGAATGGCATCACTGACTTGATGGACATGAGTTTGGATAAGCTCCAGGAGTTGGTAATGGACAGGTAAGCCTGGCGTGCTGCAGTCCATGGGGTCGCAAAAAGTTGGACATGACTGAGTGACTGAACTGATGTACTCTACCTAGGAAATAAATGAATAAACAAATGATAATGCTAGTGAAAATGTAAGTCCATTAAAATGAAACATGCAAAATATTGAGTTTCCTTTAGAGGATAAAGAACGAGTTCATGCTACATGCGGCATTTGAAGATGAGCCTTGAGGAATCCTCAGGATGGGAAATAAAGATCAGGTATTAATCAAATGCCTTATGAGGTGTTACTGTTCAACAGGTTCTTTACATTAATGGTTTTGTTCTCATTTTTAAAAGAGGAATATTGATATTAAGACCGTATGTTTTAACATCAACTGGCTTTTAAATGAAACATCAGGATTTATCTTATTCTATTTCCCCTGAGATGAAAGATTGAAAAAGGAATGTTTGAAAAGTAAAGAATTGTATAATGAACTATTTTATTAAACAAGTTTGTTAAAAGTATTACAAAAAGTATTTAACCTGAAAATAAAATCTGTAAATATAATCCATCCAACAGTATGTTGAAAGAACAAATCACATGACCATTGTAAAACGATATAGACAAAATTATTTGATAAGTCAACATTATTTAGAAAAACATTCTGGTAAAATATAAAATTCCTTAATTTAATAAAAGAAATATATGAAAAATCTATAGCAAACATTAGTCTGACCAATGAAATGTTAGAAGCAGCCTTTTTAAAATCTAGAGAAAACAGATTTCTATTAAGCATTTTACTGGGTATAAATGCTGGTCAAAGCAGTTAGGCAAAAACAAGAATTAAAAGGCATAAACATTGAGGGGAGGGAGGCCTGATGTGGTTTTATTATTTTAATATCAAAATACATGTTATTAAAAGGGAATAGAGATATAGAATGAGGAAAGAAAAAAATGAACACAGCTGTTTTGTCAGTTTTGGATTTTGTTTTGTTTCATCATATCTTACGTACACACTGAATACAATTTTTATGCAGTAACTATAAAAACATAAAAAACTTAAAAATATGTAAAAAGTGAGCTTTCATTCTAACAACAAGCTAGTGTTTTTAAAAGTTTCTCCAAATTGATCTCCACATGATGTCCATACATGTGATCAAAATTTAAGCTTACGCAGGCAAACCAGTTTTATTAAATTCAACACATCTTTTTTCCAACAGTTAGTTCTGTTAAAAAGAAAATCACACAGCTGCTCAGTAAATATGAGCTATTGAAGTAACTCATATAAACAGTATTTCACACATAATGAAATGCCCGTGCTTCTGTACTGCTTTTCTTGATTAATTACACTGGATCTCTGAACCTATTTTTGGTCTTATCTTGATCTAGGAAGAATTTTTAAACATGCTCTCTGTTCTCAGGACCATGTGAAAGGGACTATTAGAAAGAAGGCACCACAGCAGAATGTTTTCTTGGGATTTTCTGCCCACGTAAGTATGTTCTGAGTGCCTGAATGGTACAGTGACTACTGGAAACTAAGCCTTCCTTTATATCTAAGAGCACATAGGCTCCAGGTCTGGGGAGGAAGGAAAAGACTCATCCTGATACTTTTCTTAAGTCATATAACATTTGGAGATGCCTCTTTCAATAACTTGTACTTATTAAAACCTTTTTCTTTTCCAGGCACTGATCTGATATACACTATTAAAAACCGCATCATGTCTAGAAGGACAGACAAACACACCAGCAGTTGCACATTAACGTAGGATAAGTGCTGAGATACAAATGCTGAGGGAGCACAGAGAAGAGGCACTGCTATAAGCTTGAGTTAAAGGAGAACTACTTAGTCTATTGAGATGTTTGCAGTAGTACTTTTCTCTATGCTTGTGGCCAACACAATCATGTCATGGCTGTGCTCAGTTGTGCCCGACTCTTTGCGACCCTGTGGACTGTAACCCACCAGGCCCCTCCATCCATGGGATTCTCCAGGCAAGAATACTGGAGTGGGTTGCCATTTCCTTCTCCAGGGGATCTTCCCAACCCAGGGATCGAACCCAGGTCTCACACATTGCAGGCAGACGCTTTAAACTCTGAGCCACCAGGAAACCCAAATCTGTCCACTCCCTAATCCCTGGACCCTGGGAATGACCTGTTACATGGCAAAGGGAAATCAGGGTTTCAGATGAAGTTAGCATTGCTAACCAACTGATCTAAATAACAGTAAAGAGATTATCCTGAGTTACTCAGATGGTCCAATGTAATCACAAAAGTCCTTTAAAGCGGAAAGTGAAAGAAAGTGAAGTCATTCAGTTGTGTCTGACTCTTTGTGATTCCATGGACTGTAGCCTACCACGCTCCTCCATCCATGGGATTCTCCAGGAAAGAATACTGGAGTGATTTGCCATTGCCTTCTTCAGGGGATCTTTCCAACCCAGGGATCGAACCTGGGTCTCCCTCATTGCAGGCAGACACTTTACCCTGATGGCTTCAAAGATGGCTGAGAGCCAAGGATTGCAGGCAGACTCTAGAGCTAGAAAAGGCAAGAAAATGGATTTTCCTCTGAAGTTCAACCTTTATTTTGGCCACAGTTCAGTTCAGCTCAGTCGCTCAGTCGTGTCCGACTCTTTGAGACCCCATGAATTGCAGCACGCCAGGCCTCCCTGTCCATCACCAACTCATAGAGTTCACCCAGACTCACATCCATTGAGTCAGTGGTGCCATCCAGCCATCTTATCCTCTGTTGTTCCCTTCTCTTCCTGCCCCCAATCCCTCCCAGCATCAGAGTCTTTTCCAAGGAGTCAACTCTTCGCATGAGGTGGCCAAAGAACTGGAGTTTCAGCTTTAGCATCATTCCTTCCAAAGAAATCCCAGGGCTGATCTCCTTCAGAATGGACTGGTTGGATCTCCTTGTAGTCCAAGGGACTCTCAAGAGTCTTCTCCAACACCACAGTTCAAAAGCATCAATTCTTCGCGCTCAGCTTTTCTTCACAGTCCAACTCTCATATCCATACATGACCACAGGAAAAACCATAGCCTTGACTAGACGGACCTTTGTTGGCAAAGTAATGTCTCTGCTTTTGAATAGGCTGTCTAGGTAGGTCATAACTTTCCTTCCAAGGAGTAAGCGTCTTTTAATTTCATGGCTGCAGTCACCATCTGCAGTGATTTTGGAGCCCCCAAAAATAAAGTCTGACACTGTTTCCACTGTTACCCCATCTATTTCCCATGAAGTGGTGGGACCAGATGCCATGATCTTCGTTTTCTGAATGTTGAGCTTTAAGCCAACTTTTTCACTCTCCACTTTCACTTTCATCAAGAGGCTTTTGAGTTCCTCTTCACTTTCTGCCATAAGGGTGGTGTCATCTGCATATCTGAGGTTATTGATATTTCTCCTGGCAATCTTGATTCCAGCTTGTGTTTCTTCCAGTCCAGCATTTCTCATGATGTACTCTGCATAGAAGTTGAATAAGCAGGGTGACAATATACAGCCTTGACGTACTCCTTTTCCTATTTGGAATCAGTCTGTTGTTCCATGTCCACTTCTAACTGTTGCTTCCTGACCTGCATACAGATTTCTCAAGAGGCAGGTCAGGTGGTCTGGTATTCCCATCTCTTACAGAATTTTCCACAGTTTATGGTGATCCACACAGTCAAAGACTTTTGCATAGTCAATAAAGCAGAAATAGGTGTTTTTCTGGAACTCTCTTGCTTTTTCCGTGATCCAGTGGATGTTGGCAAGTTGATCTCTGGTTGCTCTGCCTTTTCTAAAACCAGCTTGAACATCAAAAAGTTCATGGTTCACATATTGCTGAAGCCTGGCTTGGAGAATTTTGAGCATTACTTTACTAGCGTGTGAGATGAGTGCCATTGTGCGGTAGTTTGAGCATTTTTTGGCATTGCCTTTCTTTGGGATTGGAATGAAAATTGACCTTTTCCAGTCCTGTGGCCACTGCTGAGTTTGCCAAATTTGCTGGCAAATTGAGTGCAGCAGTTTCCCAGCATCATCTTTCAGGATTTGAAATAACTCAACTGGAATTGAGCTTTTTCAGGAATTGAAATAGCTCAACCTCCACTAGCTTTGTTCATAGTGATGCTTTCTAAGGCCTACTTGACTTCACATTCTAGGATGTCTGGCT
This sequence comes from Bos mutus, assembly GCF_027580195.1. Taxonomy (NCBI): domain Eukaryota; kingdom Metazoa; phylum Chordata; class Mammalia; order Artiodactyla; family Bovidae; genus Bos; species Bos mutus. The sequence goes on from NC_091623.1 coordinate 28,806,037, forward strand.
CTAGGTCAGTGATCACACCATCGTGATTATCTGGGTCGTGAAGATCTTTTTTGTACAGTTCTTCTGTGCATTCTTGCCATCTCTTCTTAATATCTTCTGCTTCTGTTAGGTCCATACCATTTCTGTCCTTTATCAAGCCCATCTTTGCATGAAATGTTCGCTTGGCATCTCTCATTTTCTTGAAGAGATCTCTAGTCTTTCCCATTCTGTTGTTTTCCTCAATTTCTTTGCATTGATTGCTGAAGAAGGCTTTCTTATCTCTTCTTGCTATTCTTTGGAACTCTGCATTTAGATGCTTATATCTTTCCTTTTTTCCTTTGCTTTTCACTTCTCTTCTTTTCACAGCTATTTGTAAGGCCTCCCCAGACAGTCATTTTCCTTTTTTGCATTTCTTTTCCATAGGGATGGTCTTGATCCCTGTCTCCTGTACAATGTCATGAACCTCATTCCATAGTTCATCAGGCACTCTATCTATCAGATCTAGGCCCTTAAATCTATTTCTTACTTCCACTGTATAATCATAAGGGATTTGATTTAGGTCATACGTGAATGGTCTAGTGGTTTTCCCTACTTTCTTCAATTTAAGTCTGAATTTGGCAATAAGGAGTTCATGATCTGAGCCACAATCAGCTCCCGGTCTTGTTTTTGCTGACTGTATAGAGCTTCTCCATCTTTGGCTGCAAAGAATATAAGCAACATGATATCGGTGTTGACCATCTGGTGATGTCCATGTATAGAGTCTTCTCTTGTGTTGTTGGAAGAGGGTATTTGTTATGACCAGTGCATTTTCTTGGCAAAACTCTATTAGTCTTTGCCCTGCTTCATTCCGTATTCCAAGGCCAAATTTGCCTGTTACTCCAGGTGTTTCTTGACTTCCTACTTTTGCATTCCAGTACCCTATAATGAAAAGGACATCTTTTTGGGGTGTTAGTTCTAAAAGGTCTTGTAGGTCTTCATAGAACCATTCAACTTCAGCTTCTTCAGCGTTACTGGTTGGAGCACAGACTTGGATTACTGTGATATTGAATGGTTTGCCTTGGAAATGAAAAGAGATCGTTCTGTCGTTTTTGAGATTGCATCTAAGTACTGCATTTCAGACTCTTTTGTTGACCATGATGGCCAGTCCATTTCTTCTGAGGGATTCCTGCCTCAGTAGTAGATATTTTGGCCTAGCTATACCCATTTTGGACTTCTGAATTGCTAGAAGTATAAGATAATCCAAATTCATCCTTTTAAGTCACGAGCTTTGAGGTAACATTACAGCAGTCACAGAACACTACTAAAATGCTCTTTACAAGTTAACGCAGTTTGCTTGATTCCTAGTTTTCTGAGAGTTTTATCATATAGACATAATGAGTTACTTGCAATGGTAGATGACATAATATCTTAATATACCTATATAGATAGATAAATAGATAGACTGGTTGATAATTTATCTAAATATAGATAGATACAATGTGTGCATGAATGGATCGATAATAGATAAATAGATAGATCCTGTATGTTTTATTTCTCCAGAGAAGCCTAACTGATAAAGTACTAAATATCAGGACATATCTATAGTTCCTTATAGTTTTTTGTGATTACTGTTTTTGTTATCCCATTTTTATTTTGGTAAATATTTCCAACATAGGAATTTGAAAGTATGTGTCTGATACTTGCAGTTTTTGGATTTTTAGGCAATCTAGATATGCTGTTTATTGTTTTAATGATTCTCTTCCATAATAATATGGTTCCTTGTATGTCTGTTTACTTCAAAATGTGAGCTCATATTTTATTAATTCTATTGTATGAATAATGTGCTGGCAAATTTAGTCATGGAAATAAAATATAATTTTGAAATCATTGAAAATCTATAGAATTTGTTTAAAGGGGAAATTTCAATACATTAAATTTTGTTTAATACTTTGAACTTTCTTTTTAGTAGACTGTAAAAGAATTCCAGACTTCAATATAAAACACAGGGATAGCAAACAAAGCCTATTCTAGAATTCTATAAATTCGACTTTAGGTGATTTACCATTTCAAACAGCAATTTTGAGGGTTATATTTATCACTTGGATCCTTACAGAGACAAAAAGTCTACTTGAAATATTTTTATACTTGGAGGAATTTTATTTTTGGTGGTGGGGGAACAAACAGAGATTAGGAGGACCATCAGTCAGGAAATAAAACAATTTCTTTTATGTATGAATCACAGACTTATGGAAACTAAAATTTTAAAATGATCCAACAAGTTATCCTATCCATCTCTTTGTCAAAAACAATTGCCTCCAGAAGAATTTAAAGGAAAGGTCTTGTTCCGTTCATTTTTTAGAACTCCCTTTAGGTCTGTCTTTCTCCCTTTAAATTATCTTAGTTATATTAAAATTTGTTTGGCATAGCAGAGCCAAGCAAATTTCAAAATGCAAGGAATTAGAATGATAATGTTCTGTAAAGATGTTTGGAATGACATATAAATCAACAGTAATTCTATTACATGAAATTCAGAAACTTTATATCAGCTGATTTTATGAAGCATAAGTCCCCCCAAAAAAGAATACATAATAAATGTCCTAAATAGAGATTTTTTTTCTTTTTAGTTAATAAATCACTTAAACTCTGCTGCAGCATAAGACATTTGTGGAAATTATCATATATATTATATCTTAACTTCAGGATAATTGCAAGTGAGTGTAAATGTTATCTGCCCAGGTCATGGCCAAAATAGTAGTTCAGTAACTCATTTTCTCTTATGATTTAACTGGACTTTCTGATTCTGCCCTAATCACTATTTATATTTAGCGATTACATGTCCATCTAAAACATAGATTGGATCTTGTTGCATGGCAACTCAAAAACCTCTGATGGCACCAATCCCCTACTGAATAAATTGGAATGACTCAGCCTGGAACTCATCTTCTACCTAAATTTCTGGTTTCGCCTCCCATATGCCAGAGTCCCTTCTCCTTTTTTAGTTTTCCTATGGTTTTCTTATCTCAGTCTACCTGCCAATTCCTAAACATGTCCTCCATCATCTGGACTCTGTCTATGCTTGAATGTTTCCCAGTTACCTCCTCACCCCTTATAACTCTATAACCACCTGCTAGAGTTTTAAATGGACTTCCCAGGTGGCACTAGTGGGAAAGAATCCACCAGCCAATGCAGGAGACATAAGAGACATGGGCTCGATCCCTGAATCAGGAAGACCCCCTGGAGGAGGGCATGGCAACCCACTCCAATATTCTTGCCTGGAGAATCCCATGGATAGATGAGCCTAGAGGGGCACAGTCCATAGAAGTCCATAGTCACAAAGAGTCAGACATGACTGAAGTTACTGAGCAGAGTTTTAAATATTCCCTCAGTCTCATTTCAGTTTGTTTCTCCTTTGAAAATCACCCCAGATTTCTCTAGTTAAAATCAGTCTTTCCTCTGTATCCTTCACTAATATTAATTTCTTCCTCTACTGTAGCATTCAGCATAGCATCATATTTAAATTATAGATGTAAAGCTGTTAACTTATATTCTCTTGGGTTGTAAGGGTCACATAATAGTCATGTTTTGTTTCTTCTATAAAACTTGCATTGTGTAAGTTCATTGAGCATTAACATATTGCTACACTGGTTAACTAATTGTTTATATGACTTAGGGATTTGGACACAGAAAGTTTAGTGTACGAGTTATACATACAGCATCAAGAGTTAGAAAAGACTCACTTAGCTACAAACTAGCCGTAGACAATTTATTTAACCTATCTGGGCATCAGTTTCCTTATTAATAAAATGAATATCTAACTCAAATATTTGCGAGGATTAAATGGTATAAAGCTATGTAAAATATTTAGCATAGCACCCGACCTAGTTAACAACTGATAAATATTAGCTGTCATTACAATAATGATCATTTTTATATTTTGCATGATTGCTATTTAAAATTTGCACACATACACACACCCCCCACCCAACCCCACCCCGCCACACACAATTAATGAGATTTTTCCAGGTTTTTCCAGTTATCTTTATTGAGTGACTTTACTGTCTCTGTAATGGAGTTATCAATGCAAAGGACAATTCACCAAGCCTCAACTATAAACTGAATAGACACAAGCCTCACACATATAGGCACTGCTGCTGCTGCTGCTGCTAAGTCGCTTCAGTCCTGTCTGACTCTGTGCGACCCCATAGATGGCAGCCCACCAGGCTCCCCCGTCCCTGGGATTCTCCAGGCAAGAACACTGGAGTGGGTTGCCATTTCCTTGTCCAATGCATGAAAGTAAAAAGTGAAAGTGAAGTCACTCAGTCGTGTCCAACTCTTAGCGACCTCATGGACTGCAGTCTACCAGGCTCCTCCATTCATGGGATTTTCCAGGCAAGAGTACTGGAGTGGGGTGCCATTGCCTTCTCTGATACAGGCACTACTATTCTTTAAATATATGTAAGTGCAAGTGAAGGACACCTTGTGCTAATAGGCTCTCCACTGAGAGAGCCTATTCTCTACTCATGAATCAGTCCTTTTCCTCCTAGTTTATCTAGGATCATATTGGAGTTTTTCAAAGGAAAGATTTTTAGGTAGCAAAGTGGCAGAAGGAGCAAAAAATTAAAAAGAGAGAAAACATTTGAAAATGAAACCTTTACAATATTAAAAAATTTAAATACATTAACCAATCAACCAGCTATTAAGCCCTAATGGATTTGCCTCACAGGGCCTTCCAAAACAAAATTCATAATACATTTCTTTACTCTTAACCAACTGAAACACTAGCCTTAGAGCTCCATCATTTCAATCCAGAACCATCTGGCATATAATGGGCATGTTTCCACCTTGAGAGCAGTCTACAAGCTATAAAGAATATGAAACAGGCTCCCACCAACAGCCAACCCAAATCAGAATATGGAGAAGGTTGTGTACTATTATCAGTAACCACCGCCCCACCACCGAAAATGATACAACATGCATGGTATAGGAAAAAACATGTCATCCAGCTTCAAATATGTAAATTAGTTCTTTTGAAGAAGCAGAGATATTTGAGGCCATAAATTACCATGTCAAATTTGATAGAAATCTTCAATATAGCTCAGTCACAAAATCATACAGGATTCTATTGGACTCAGCACTGAGAGAGATTGTATCACTTATGTTATATTGAATAGAATAGAGAGATGTGATGTGATAGTATTTTCCATATGAATGATAGGCTTGCACCTGGAATAAAGCATACCATTTTGTGCTCATAGGTCCTCAAACTATCTAGATAAATTGAAAGGAATTCCAGAGGAGAGGGAGAAAAAAAATGTGAAATGAAAAATGCCACAGATGGGCTGAAGACAAAAGTGCTGCATTTGAGATTCCTAAGCCAAAACCTTGAGGAATCATTTCTTTCTGAGCAATGCTAAATGATACCAGAAAGCTCTACACTTTGGATTGCATGAAAAATAAGGACTTTGAGATTAAATCAATCTGTGGGATTTTGCATATACACTAAAATAATAAGATGAAATTATCATTAAGCACGTTATCAGTGACAACGTCCCAACTTCAATTTAGTGACATTGTATGTTACTGAAAGGGTTGCCCAGAGAAAGGCAGCATCATCTTCTCCACAAACACAGAATCTCAGGTCCCCACCCACAGCTCCTGAGCCTGGATTTGCCTTTTAACAAGATCTCCAAGTAAACTGAAGGATGAACATTAACACTGGTAACATACCAGAACAAGTTTTAGTTATAGCTGGCTCTAAATTTTGACTTTTACCACTTATTAGCTATGTGACCTCTTGAGATTCTTTACCTGTCAAAGGGTTATAACAATATCAACTTCTCAGCATTATGTTGAAGATTATTGGTATAATATACAAAAAATGTTTTTCAGAGTAATGAGGGGCTGGTCAGTGGTAGGATATATAAACAATATAGTGTTTTCAAAATGAAAAAAGGAAGAAAATAAAAGGGCAGGGTGAAGACACAGTGAGCGCTTATGTTCTGAAGAACACTAAGAGCTTTTTCCATCTTTTATTCATGAATTTCAGTCTCCACACCCTTGCATGAATCTTAGCTTAATCATCAACTATCTCATGCTCTTTGAAATAGACATTTTTTTCCTCTTATTCTGTGATTCAAATGTCCTCTCATTGTGTCACACCTATGAGACCTTTCGAAAAGGAATGAAAAGAGACATGCCTAAAATTTTGGAGTGGAGAAGTTGGGAAATCATTGATCCATTCTCCCTTTCCATATTCAAATCATCTGTAGCTCTGAATATGTTGAACATGCATTCAATATTAGTGTATCCACCTCACTGTGCAAACTCCAGAGAAGATGCGCAATAACAATCAGAAGATATTTATTCCCTAGAAATTCTACAAGATGAATTTCCAATTTCATTTGACTTCTTGTCATGAGACCAAGAGCAAGAATGAATGGTTAATGATGGGGTGTTAAAGAAATAATTATTCTGACACTTGTTAAAGTGGGGGAAATAAAAACTCTTTTTTCAGAACTGTTATGATAGATGTCAAAGCTTTGTGGTAGGGGAGAGAGATCTGCTTAACTCCAGACACAGCAAAGACCATTGGGAATTTATAGCCAATGAGCAGAAAGAGGGGAGTCAGTGGATGGAAGATTACTAAGAGAAGGCAACAAGTGTAGGGGAATTCTTGCTAAACAGACTTAATAGAATTCTTTGTGAATGCAGACCAGGATGATAAGATATCAGGAGTGGGGATGAGAAATTTGACTGGATATCAAGTGGGGTATTCTCTCTAAATTGAAATAGTGAGATTCTTGCTAAAACTGAACTATGCAGGTGAAGGATTGCAGAATACGCCAGACCAAAGTATGCCACATTGGCATATGGGTTATTTAGAGCTGAAGTAAACTGAAAAGAAGCAGATGCTAGAAAAACTCTCTTTTCTCCCCATTCGCCTAAGGGGAGGACATAAATTTGTAAAACTGTCTTCCATCCCATCTCCTCCATGAAGGACAGAAGTTAATCATTGGAGATTCTAGACCTCTATCATCTGACAGATGTTACAGAAAGAACCTGTTTAATAAACCTTATTAACTAGTCCTTAACAACATCATCTTTTAGGATTTGAAATAGCTCAACTGGAAATCCATCGTCTCTACTAGCTTTGTTCCTAGTGATACTTTCTAAGATCTACTTGACTTCGCAGTCCAGGATGTCTGTTTCTAAGTGAGAGATCACACAATCGTGGTCATCTGGGTCATGAAGATCTCTTTTGTATAGTTCTTCTGTGTATTCTTGCCACCCCTTCTTAATATCTTCTGCTTCGGTTAGGTCCATACTGTTTCTGCCCTTTACTGTGCCCATCTTTGCATGAAATGTTCCTTGGTGTGTCTAATTTTCTTGAAAAGATCTCTAGTCTCTCCCATTCTATTGTTTTCCTGTATTTCTTTGCATTGATCACTGAGGAAGGCTTTCTTATCTCTCCTTGCTATTCTTGGAACTCTGCATTCAAATGGGTATATCTTTCTTTTTCTTCTTTGCCTTTCACTTGTCTTCTTTTCTCAGCTATTTGTAAGGCCTCCTCAGACAACCATTTTACCTTTTTGTATTTCTTTTTCTCGAGGATGGTCTTGATCACTGCCTCCTGTACAATGTCATGAACCTCCATCCATAGTTCTTCAGGCACTCTGTCTATAAGATCTAATCCAGGAAATTTATTTGTCACTTCCATGATATCATCATAAAGAATTTGATTTAGGTCATACCTTAATGGTCTAGTGGTTTTCCCTACTTTCTTCAATTTAAGTCTGAATTTTTCAATAAGGGGTTCATCCTGTTAAGGTGCTGCACTCAATATGCCAGCAAATTTGGAAAAGTCAACAGTGGCCACAGGACTGTCAAAGATCCATTTTCTTTCCAATCCCAAAGAAAGGCAATGCCAAAGAATGTTCAAACTACCACATAATTGCACTCATCTCATACTCTAGCAAAGTATTGCTCAAATTCTCCAAGCCAGGATTCAACATGGTTCGCATGAACTTTTAGATGTTCAAGCTGGATTTAGCAAAGGCAGAGGAACCAGAGATGAAATTGTCAACATCTATTGGATCATCGAAAAAGCAAGCTATTTCCAGAAAAAAAACATCTACTTCAGCTTTATTGACTATGCCAAAGCCTTTGACTGTGTGGATCACAACAAACTGTGGAAAATTCCTAAAGAGAGGGGAGTTCCAGACCACCTGACCTAACTTCTGAGCAATCTGTATTCAGGTCAAGAAGTAACAGTTAGAACTGGACATGGAACAATAGACTGGTTCCAAATCGGAAAAGGAGTATGTCAAGACTGTATATTGTCACCCTGCTTATGTAACTTATATGCAGAGTACCTCATGCAAAATGCTGGGCTGGATAAGGCACAAGCTGGAATCAAGATTGCCAGGAGAAATATCAATAACTTCACATATGTAGATGACACCACCCTTATGGCAGAAAACGAAGAACTAAAGAGCCTTTTGATGAAAGTGAAAAAGAAGAGTGAAACAGTTGGCGTAAAGCTCAACATTCAGAAAACTAAGATCATGGCACCTGGTCCCATCACTTCATGGCAAATAGATGGGGAAACAGTGGAAACTGTGACAGACTTTATATTTTTGAGTTCCAAAATCACTGCAGATGGTGACTGCAGCCATGAAATTAAAAGACACTTGCTTCTTGGATGAAAAGCCATGACCAATCTAGACATCATATTAAAAAGCAGAGATATCACTTTGCCAACAAAGGTCCATCTAGTCAAAGCTATGGTTTTTCCAGTAGTCATGTATGGATGTGATAGTTGGACTATAAAGAAAGCTGAGCACTGAAGAATGGATGCTGTTGAACTGTGGTGTTGGAGAAGACTCTTGAGAGTGCCTTGGACTGCAAGGAGATCCAATCAGTCCATCCTAAAGGAAATCAGTCCTGAATATTCATTGGAAGGACTGATGCTGAAGCTGAAACTATGATAATTTGGCCACCTGATGTGAAGAACTGACTCACTGGAAAAGACCCGGATGCTGGGAAAGATTGAAGGAGGGAGGAGAAGGGGACGATAGAGGATGAGATGGTTGGATGGCATCACCGACTCAATGGACATGAGTTTGAACAAGCTCTGGGGAGTTGGTGATAGACAGGGAGGCCTGGAATGCTGCAGTCCATGGGGTCGCAAAGGGTCAGACTCAATTGAGAGACTGAACTGAACTGAACTAGTCCTTATCTTCCATTAGCCCCTTCATATAGTTGCCTTCCCAAAAGTTGCCATCCTAAAAGCTCAAAATCCTTTTCCTTGATCTTGCCACTTTTCTACAAAACTATTGTTCCTTGTCAAAACATCATATGTGCTCAAGTTCTAACCATCCCTTTAAGTAGTCATCACCAAGTATTTCCACATATTTGCACAACAAGTATGTTAATAAACTTCTGTTGAATTTTAGATCTAAGGACAAGTTCTAGTCAGAAAGAGGACTCAGAGGAGCCTGACTACAGTCAAAGAGAGAGACTTCGTCAGGGGACAGGGTTCAACGTACACACACACACACACACACACACATATACACAAGTGCACACACACTCACATAGAGGAATGCAGCTCCATCAGGCAAACTCTATTCTCTAAGGGACATCCTTGCCACAAATGTAGCCAAATAAAGAGAAAGAGCTTTCAGACTTTCCTTCTGTTGAGAAATCTAAAAGAGTCAGGCAAACAACATACAGAATAATTTCCATATCAAAGGAATGATTTGCTATCCTTGGTATTAACCAAATAATACAAAGTGAAGTAAACAAATAAACAAAACACCATCATAGCTTAGAGAAAGTGATTGGGGGGTGATCATGTTAAGAGAAATGATACTGGCAGGCGTGTATATGTATTATTGTGTGTGTATGTGTGTGACAGAGAAAGAGCTATTGAAGAGTTCTTATAAAAGTTAAAATAAGCTGAATATATTTTTGTGAGTCATTTCTCTCAGGGTCATCAAGTTAAGAAAAATCGAGACAACAAAATAACTCCCTGATTCATTGTCACATTGAAATCCATTTCGCCTAACATCGAATAAATGAGTTGATCGTGATACTAAGCTTAATGCTGTCACTGTTTTTATGGGTACTTGAACCTCCAACACTAGAGTCTCTAGGGTAATGGCTATTATCTCAAGGCAGAATACTATAAAATTCTTATCAGAAAACTATAAATCTTATTATCACTTATAAAACATCCTTTTACTGATTTAAAAAAAGTCCCTTTGCTAGTGAAACAGTAAAATGTATTCCAAAGCACATTTTTCACTCCAACAAGGTTGTTTTCTAAAAGACTCCCATTTGACTTGTATTTGAAAATGAATTTCCTTAAACTGATCCATACTGTTATCGTAAATGCCTCTAGAATGCTAAAAAGGAGTGCTGGAATAGAATTCTCTGAGAGTAGGCAGCCTTTCAAAACTACTTCTTAATGAACAGCAATGTACTGTAGAGGCAGCAGTAATTTACATTCAAATAAAATTAAGAAACTTAAATTTCATTGGCACAGATCATTGTACTCCACAGATATGACTTGGACTTATATACTTCCTTTCAAAAGAAGTTGATAAATGTTGCTTCCATATTTCAGAAAGAATAAACCATAGCAAAGAAATAGGCTAACAGCTGTTGCATAATGAAAACTGCATGTCATACCATAGTGAGAAAGGGCAAGTAATGACAAAAAAATGTAAATATGTCATAGTCTCTTCTTCAAATAATAGTAGCTCAGTATTTGGTTCTCTATTGACAGTTATGTAACACAAACTCAGTGTTCATTTTAATATTTGTAATATTAAGTTTGTAATGTAGATTTGTATAATAAATGAGTTTATTTAAATTTTAAAAGCACAGATTAGCACTCAAACTGTTGGGTATAAATAATCTTTGCTTTGGTGATCTATTTTTTCCCCGCTGGCAAGATGTTTCAGTGATTATTTTCTTTTCTAAAAATTCTTTAAACTTGGCTACAGTATATCTGAATATTTTTTGTTTCTAGTGAGAGAAAGAAAAAAACATGATTTTTATCTGAGGGTTCAAAATGAGCTGCTCACTTGAGTTCTGAGAAGAAATTAAAGGCAAAACACATGCCCATGAAAAAGACTCAAATTTCAGGCCCTAACAATCTGCAAAGTCAAAACTTTACATGGAAAAAAGACTGAAAACATTCAAGGCGGGGGAGGGCAGGAAGCCCTCAAAAATGTATCTTTCATATCCACTTAATTTCATTGCTGCTAGAGACATTTTCATAGGAACAGTCTCTAGCAAAAGCAGACAGTGGCTTTATCAGGTATTAATGTTCATCAGCTAATTTGTTTATATCCTGCTTTCCCATTGGGCACAGTGGTGATGTGGTTAAGCCTGTATGCGTGCATGGGGTGTGAGGCATCAGCCAGACCTTGTAGTAGATGTAGGAAGAAAGGAGTGAGTGCAGAGCCCAAGAAGACAGGGTCTGAAAGGGGAGAGTTGAAGACAAGATGTTCATGCTTCACAGCAGAGACTAGTACCTGCTCTGTGAGGGAAAAGAATTAAAACATCTTCTCTACGTAGAGTGTCTATTTTGACTTTTATCTGTAGATGATTAACTTTGCTAATTTCCCAGAGATCACAAAAATACCTTATGCACTGAACAAAGCCAAGTTTATTATTTACTACAGTAAGAGAGACCACCATCCTGACAGTCTTAGCATCTTGGAAGACCAGGGCCATTTGGAGGTTTGGAGGAGCTAGTTTACAGATCTTTGAATACTGAAGACCTGATAGGAGTTGGCTTAAGATTGTGACATGATAGTTTAAGGTTATTGACCACAGAAATGTTAGGGTTTGAAAGGAAACTTGGAGAGTAAAAAGCAATTTGATGATCCTACTTAAACAAACGACTGAAGAATAGTCTATTGTTCAGATAGATGGACTTTTCAGGAAGTATATGAAATAAACAATATAATATGTGCAACTTTTTCTGAGTAACAAGTTCCTAGAATAATAAAATCATGTTAAATTAGAGAGTAAGCTAGTGGCTGTTTGGACTTAAAAGGCTAGTTGTATTGATATTAAGGATGGGACTACAGAATCTGATTTGTTGATCATCTATATTGTTCTTTTTATTTTTTTTCTGATATGCATCTGGAATTTTTTTCTTTTCTTTTTTTTAAAATTAATTTATTTATTTTAATTGGACGCTAATTACTTTACAATATTGTAGTGGTTTTTGCCAAACATCTATATTGTTCTTATCTTTACAACCTTCCCAAAGTAATGTCTAGGGCTTGCCATTGTCCCTAGCATTTGATAAAGAGTAGAATGTATACACGGAGAAGGCGATGGCACCCCACTCCAGTACTCTTGCCTGGAAAATCCCATGGATGGAGGAGCCTGGTGGGCTGCAGTCCATGGGGTCGATAAGAGTCGGACACGACTGAGCGACTTCACTTTGATTTTTCACTTTCATGCATTGGAAAAGGAAATGGCAACTACTCCAGTGTTCTTGCCTGGAGAATCCCAGGTACGGGGGAGCCTGGTGGACTGCCGTCCATGGGGTCGCACAGAGTCGGACACGACTGAAGCAACTTAGCAGCAGCAGCAGCAGCAGAGTGTATACAATTTGGATGCTGGTCATGATTTCTGGGAGAGATAGAATTCAGAATAACAAGACAAAATTATTTCTCCATACAATCTCCTCTTTTAACATGCTGCAACTCCCAACTGTGCAAGATTTGAATTGTGGAGTGTATTTTTAATTTATCATATTTTTGTATGATAAAAATATTCAACATATTTTATGTTATCTGGTGAAAGTGATGCTATTACAAATATTGCAGGTCTAATCTGACTTTGAAAGAAGAGTTTGACACTGGAAAACTACCAATGGCTTTAAACACAGAAGGAAAATTATTTGACTGAATGATAACCTACATGAGTAGGAGGATTTCTAAAGGGGGAAATCAAGAAGAAATGCAAATAACATATATATATTTTTTACAATATCATGACTCTTTTAATTAATGAACAAATATTTATTTTGGATAAGAAAACAAACAAAAATACTGCTATGTATAAATGTTTGTGAATAAATAATCTCACAACACATGCAGATATATGTGTGTGTGTTAGTCACTTAGTGGGGTCTGACACTTTGCGACCCCATGGGCTGTAGCCCACCAGGCTCCTCTGTCCATGGGGTTCCCCAGGCAGGAATACTGGAGTGGATTGCCATTTCTTTCTCCAGGAGATAACTACAGACAAACAAAATGGTATTGTGAAAAACACAAAAGATCTATTAGTCCCAACCCTCGATGTAGAAATGTGGAGCAGGCTTTCAGTTGTTCTTACTTTCTTTGTATAGGACAAATTATAAGGATAATACATTTCACAAGTTAGTTATGAGGATTAAATCAAATACGTAGAAGATATTTGAAAGTTATTTAAGTAGATAAATAAGCAGTTACTATTAAGATTGTGTATGTGTGTTAGTCACTCAGTCATGTCCGACTCTTTGAGATCCCATGGACTGTAGCCCGCCAGGCTCCTCTGTCCATGGGATTCTTCAGGCAAAAGTGATGGAGTGGATAGCCATTCCCTTCTTCAGGGGATCTTCCCAACCCAGGGGTCGAACCCAGGTCTCCCACATTGCAGGCAGATTCTACCATCTGAGCCACCAGGGAAGCCCATTATTTAAATTAGCTCTGTATAATTAGTTATTCAACTTCCAGAAAAAAGTCTAAGTTGATCATAATTATATCTGCTTGGGTTGAGTTCCTTTCATTTAAAACTAGTGAACAAGTAATTAAAAATTAAATAATGCTGACTTACCAAAAGAGTAATAATAAACATAAATTACTTGAGTGACTAACAAAATACTAATTAATATAAAGTGCCGGGGACCAGCCCCGGCTGATCCAGGGTATTCGAAGGAGAGACGGCGTAGGCGAGGATCATTCAGTAAATCAAATATATGCATCATACCCTTTCTTTAGCAAGCAGATGAGAAAGCTAGTGCAATGTTCTTCTACTTTTGTTGTTCTCATACCTACTATATTTTTTATACATCATCTATGTCTTTTACTAAAGCTCTTCTCACATAAAATCCAGCACAATACAAAATGTAATTGTCATTTTTTCAAGGAAGACTTGGGATTTGAGCTTTCTCCAACACATCAAGAGAAAAAAGCAGAATGCAAGAGGTACAGATGAATGAAAGCAAGTGGAAGCAAGGTTCTTTTTTACAGTTGACACAGCTTCAGTCAGGCTTCTGTCAATATTTCGTCAGCCTACAACCCACCAATTCATCCTTTTAAATATAATACTAGAATACAATCTTCAAAATTTGAAATTGTGTAGAGGAGAAGAAAATGGCACCCCACTCCAATACTCTTGCCTGGAAAATCTCATGGACGGAGGAGCCTGGTAGGCTGCAGTTCATGGGGTCCTGAAAAGTCGGACACGACTTCACTTTCACTTTCACTTTTCACTTTCATGCATTGGAGAAGGAAATGGCAACCCACTCCAGTGTTCTTGCCTAGAGAATCCCAGGGATGGGGGAGCCTGGTGGGCTGCCGTCTATGGGGTCACACAGAGTCGGACACGACTGAAGCGACTTAGCAGCAGCAGCAGCAGCAGAGTTTAGGCCATAGTCAGCACTTTGTTGTTGAGTAGAGTATAGCCCAGAGTTTTGAGGGACTAGAAATTAGGGGCCTTGCTGTGGAAGATGGCTGACAAGAGAATGGAGAGGAGCAGATGAGAGACCTAAAGATGGCCAGAACTTAGAAGAAAGTCAGCATAATTAAGAAGAAGGGAAAGAGCAGCCTAAGTTACTGAATTTTCCTTCCAACTCTGTGCAGTCTACCTGTGTCTCCTCTTCTCATCATGTTTGCTCATAAGGTTTCCCTGAGCTTTGGATAGTTTTTATTTGCTGTTGCTGAAGACCTTATATCCTTAATTGAAGAGAAAATTTCACCTCTGAAATGAAAAATAGTACAAAATGGATAGGTCCATGAGGGGAAAAATTGCTCATTTATAAAGATAACTGAAAAACTTGTGGGTGATGAAGACTTGGCAGCTCAAAACATCAAGTAAAACATGTATAACTGGAGGACAGTCAGAGCAGAAAACCTTTGCGTGGTGATTTTCTGAAGTAACTGTTAAATAATCATATCTTATTGGTAGCAAGCAAAGAATTAAGGAAAATTGGAAAAAGCTTGAAATTTCCGAGTTCATCCAAAAAGCATCCAGAGCAGAGAGTGCTCTGATTCTGCATGAGGTTTGGTGTTGAGTGTACTGCTCCTTTTAAGAATCTATGACAATAAACTAATGCTGAAATTGTATTACTTGTTGGAATAGACCTTCATGCTTGTCAAATGGTTCTCAAGAACATTACCTCATGAGAGTGTCACCATCCCAATGAATAATTCAGATTGCAGTATTATTTCCATTTGCAGAGTTTACAATTTTAAGATCCAAAGCAGTTAACTTATCCAGAGTCTGCCAAGAAGTTAATGACAAATACAAAATGAGAACTCCAGTGTTTCTGGTCTTATAGATCAATGGTATAATTTGTTGCCTGCCAGAATAAATTTAAAGTATTCTTGCAGTGAAGATAACTGTGGTTGGTGGTTGTTCAGTCATTAAGTCATGTCTGACTCTTGTGATTACATGGACTGTAGCCTGCCAGGCTCCTCTGTCCATGGGATTCTCCAGGAAAGAATACTAGAGTGGGTTGCCATTCCCTTCTCCAGGGGATCTTCCCAACCCAGGAATTGAACCTGGATCTCCTGCATTACAGGCAGATTCTTTACCAACTGAGCTATATATACTTTAAAACTTTAACAACAGATAAAGAGTGTTTATTAAATAATGGTCAACCTCATGTTTTCATACTATTGGCCTCTACAAGCAGCTCACTTCTGGATCTCTCACTATAGCCCCAAGAGCAATTCTAATCTAGAAGTGTAATAACAAGAGTAATTTTGAACCTTGGTGCTAGGTAAGGACTTTTCTAGTAGATGAAGAAAAGGAGTACAAAGCCATTAAGGCTGTATTACCCATTTCTTCTCAAAATCCACCCTCCTTGCCTTGTTTCTTCTAACTCCTTGCTTGACTGGTGTATCTTATAAAGTAAGAGAAGCTTAAAACTATTTCACATTTGGGACAAAGTCTCCAATTACTTTTTTTTAACAAAAAAAGTAATTGGAGGTTTCCAAGATACTGTGAGCTGGAAGAAGTTTTGTGCCCATCTTTGCAATGAAAAGAAGTCAGATTAACTTAAAATTCATGACTTTGTTGAACCATCAGAGACCTGAGATCACAGAGCAAATCAATGCTCTGTGGCTCAATGGCCCAAAATCTGGGAAGAGATTGATACCCGCAAGAAGGGGAAATATGAAGTGCTTGCTTCCTAGACACTTCCTGCAGCCAGATGCTGGTGAGAAGAATTGGTAAAGACTGAATCTTGACTAGTAGGACACTGTCAAGTCTGGCAGAGAAAAAATTGAGGGAGATGACATGCTTTTGCAGGCTTCTTCCATGAACTTCAACAGAGGCTCACGGACAAGATCCAAAAGAAGCTTAAGAAAGTGTTCTCTGTGGAACCACCTTGCAGGAGGTAAAGAAGCCTTGAGAGAAGGGAAAGAAATTCTCACCCTTCCAACACTAGGGAAATCTAAGATCAAGGAAAGGAGGGCAGATGAAAATACCTACTCCTGGGTAGGGAGTAGGATTATGCCCTGAGCTCAGAACTGAGAAGACAGAAGGGAAGAGAAAGAGAAGACTCCATCCCTGAGGCACAGGATTCAATACCTGCCTAAGATGAGACTTAATCAAAACAGCAGAGAAGGTCCTGCCACAACGTCTGTCCCTATCAAACTAACACACTTCAAATCGCTAATTATAAGCAAGGGCAGAATACTGCAGGGAGAAGATAGAAGTGGAACATAAGCATGCAAAGGGATCCTTTCTGCAGAAAAGCTTCAAGGGGCAACCTAAAATGCCTGTTCTGGCAAACAAACTCCCACACCAAACACGAGGTACAACCATAGAAAATTGATGCCTGTAGTACACTGTGGGTAACAACAGCCAGGACAAAGAGTCCAACTGCTCACCGGGTTAACTAAAACAGAAGCCATTTGACATGTTTTTGGATCATAATGGATTTAATAGAGAAATCAACGACAACACAAAGATTTTGAAAAATCTCCAAATATTTGAAAGATGGGTAACACAATTTTAATTAATTCATGAGTCAAAGAAGACATCTCAAGGAAAACTTAAAAATAATTTGAAATAAATGAATATAAAATTCAACATATAAAAATATGATATGTGTAACAAAAACAGTGCTTAGAGGAGTAAAGGAGCTTCCCTGGTGACTTAGTGGTAAAGAATCTTCCTGCCATGTAGGAGACACAAGTTCAACCCCTGGGTCGGGAGGATCCTCCAGAGAAGGAAATGGCAGCCCACTCCAGTATTCGTGCCTGGGAATCCGTAGACAGAGGAGCCTGGAGGGCTGCAGCCCACCGGGTCACAAAGAGTTACATAGGACTTAGAGACTAAGCAGCAGCCGCAGCAGGGGAGGAAATGTGTAAAAGGAAATGCACAGCATTAAACATCAACTTCAAAAAGGAAGGAAGCACTCAGAGTAGTAATCTTACTTTCTACCTTAGGAAACTAGAAGAAGAAATCAAACTAAGCCTAAAGGAAGCAGAAGAGAGGAAATAATAAAGATGAGTAGAAATCAATAAAAAGTGATAAGTGAAAATCTGTGAAACCAAAAACTGATTCTTTGAAAAAAATAAATTAAATTGACAAACCTCTGACCAGACTAACCAAAAAAATGAGAAAACGCAACCTAGCATTATAAAAAATTATAAAGAACCATCACTACTAATACCAAAGACAGTACCAGACTAATACAGAAATGTCATAAATAATTCTTTGCTCATTAGTTCTGAACCTTCCATATCATAAATAATTTTTCAAAAGATACAAACTATAAAAATGTACTCAAGGAGATATAAATAGCTAGAATAGCCCTTTATTTAGTAAAGAAATTGAGTTCCATTCAAAAAGAACTCCATGCCAAAGTGATTTTATTTGTGAATGTTACCCAATATATAAGGAAGAAATAATAACAGGTTTATACAATAAGTTCCAGAAAATAGAAGAGAATACATTTATCAGATCATTTGATGTGGCCAACATTATTTCAACACCAAAACCAAACCAGAGTTTTATACGAAAAATGCTGAAAAGTATCTCTCATGAACATAGACACAAAACTCCTCAACAAAATGTTAACTAATTGAATATATAATACATAAGATGGATAATTTATCTTGACCAAGTGGGATTTGTCCCAGGAAATGTGGACTGATTCGATATTTGAAAATCAATCAATATTTTTTGTTGATATTCACAAACTTATTCTAAAATTTGTGTGGAAAGGCAAAGAAACTAAGGTAACATGAATTTGAAGCAAATTAACAAAGTTGCAGAGGACTCACACTATTTGCTTTCAAGACTTACCAAATGCTGCAGTATTCAAAATGTGGTATTAATGAAAGGATAGATCAGTGAAACAAACTATAAAGACCAGAAATACATCTATCCTAATGAAGTAAAATGATTCTGACAAAGGTGCAAATGCAAATCAAGCAAGTAGTCTTTCAATAAATAGTGCTGAAACAATTCAATTTTCAAATACAAAAATGTAAGCTTTGAAACATAGCTCAAATTTTACACGGACATTAGCTCAATTTAATAAGTGTTAATGAAAACCCTAAAACTATAAAATTCTAGAAACAGATGCAAGAGAAAAATCTGTGTGAATTATTTTTGCACTTACTTTTTGAACATGACTGGAAAAGCAAGATTCATAAAAGAAAACAATTATAACTTGGATACATTATCAAAATTAAAATATTTTGCTTTGGAAAAATGCACTGTTAAGGGGACTTCCCTGCTGGTCCAGTGGTTGAGAATCTGCCTTGCAGTACAAGGAGCACAGGTTCAACCCCTCATTGGAAAATGAAAACCACACATGTTGCAGAGCAACTAAGCCATCCCAGTACAACTACTGAGCCCCCATGTGCTCCAGATCCCATGTGCCACAGCTAGAGAATCCGTGTGCCATAAGTAAAGATAACGCATAACACGATGAAGATCCTGCATGCTGTAACTGAGACTCAACACAGCCAAATAAATGAATTGGAAAAAAAAAAAAAAACCCTAAGATAATAAAAAGACAAACCTCATCCTGGGAGGAAATATATGCAAATCACATATCTGACAAGAGACTTTCATGCACAGCGTATAAAGGACTTAGCAATTAAAAAAGAGAAAGAGAGAGAAGAGCTATTTCACCAAAGATATTCAGATGAAAAATAAGCATGTGAATATACAATCAACATCATTCATCATTAAAGGAAATTAAAATTAAAATTTCAATGAGCTACAACTATACACATATTAAAATGACTAAAAAGAAAAAAAAAACGGCAGCACTGAATGTGAATGTGAAGAGCTACTTGATGGGAATGCAAAATGGTGTAGTAACCTTAGAAGATATTTTGGCAGTTACATATAAATATAAACATACCATATACTTATCATAAACTCAGCTTTCCAACTCCTAGGCATTTACTCTAGGGAACTGCAATATTATGCTTACAAATACTTGTATATTTATGTTCATAGCAGTTTCATCCACAAGCTCCAAAACTGGAAATAATGCAAATGTCTTTCAGCACAAGAGTGGATAAACACATGGGTGGGTTATCCATGAAGTGGAATATTACCAAGCTATATAAAGAAAAATAATTATGGATTCTCACAATATACAAGAATCTAAGTGTATTTTTCTAAGTGAAAGAAGCCAGACTGAAAGAACTTCTTATTGTACGATTCCAGATATGTGGCATTCTGGAAAAAAATGGTAGGTGGTGCCAAGGTTAAGTGTGAGGGGAGGAGGTACTACAAAGGGTAGCATGAGAAAATGTGGGGAAATGATGCAATTGTTTGGTATGATACTGTGGAAGTGAATATATATGGTTCAGCACTTTAGTTTGCACCCATAGAACTCTCCAGAGCTTCTGTCATAGCTCAGTCGGTAAAGAATCTGTCAGCAATGCAGGAGACCAGGGTTCGATTCCTGGGTCAGGAAGATCTCCTGGAGAAGGGAATGGCAACCCACTCCAATATTCTTGCCTGGAGAATCCCATGGACAGAGGAGCCTGGCAGGCTACAGTCCATGGGGTCGCAAGAGTTAGACATGACTTAGTGGCTAAACCAAGTTCTATGGTGGCATAGAACTCTCCACTATGAAGAGGGAATTTTACTGTGTGCAGATTTTTATTAAAGTGAGCTAGAACATTGGTGGAATTCAAGATGAAATGTAGACCTTGACAACTGAATCTAACTGTTATAAATACACACTATTTGATGTTTTTGAGCTGCAATGTTGGAGAAGACTCTTGAGAGTCCCTTGGACTGCAAGGAGATCAAACCAGTCAACCCTAAAGGAAATCAGTCCTGAATGTTCATTGGAAGGACTGATGCTGAAGCTCAAATGCCAATTCTTTGGCCACCTGATGCGAAGAACTGACTCACTGGAAAACACCCTGATGCTGGGAAAGATTGAAGGCAGGAGGAGAAGGGGATGACAGAGGATGAGATGGTTGGATAGCATCACCAATTCGATGGACAGGAGTTTGAGCAAGCTCTGGGAGTTGGTGATGGACAGGGAAGCTTGGTATGCTACAGTCTATGGGGTCACAAAAAGTCAGACATGACTAAGTGACTGAACTGAAACCAAACTGAATGGGCTTTCCTGGTGGCTCAGATGATAAAGGGTCTGCCTGCAAGACAAGAAACCCATATTTCCTGGATCAGAAAAATCCCCTGGAGAAGGGAATGGAAATTCACTCCAGTATTCTTGCCTGGAGGATCCCATGGACAGAGGAGTCTTGCAGGCTATAGTCCATGGTGTCGCAAACAGCTGGACATGGCAGAGCAACTAACACAGCACGTGAAGTAGAAAAGAAAGGAGCCACCATATGTAACTTTGGAAAATAGAGTCTTGACTGGATAATATAAGGCTAAAGGTAAAAGTCACTAAACACAGATGAAAAGATAATGAAAATGAAGTCCAAGGGAAAGCAGCTAGTATTGGATGGCTCAGTCTCTGTGTTCCCTAAGCCTAAGAGATCGCTGCCTCTTTACTTACTTGACAAGTTTTCCTGGGGTTTGCCTTGCCTTGATTTCTGCCTCTTCTCAACACTGGAATGGTTGGGTCATAGACAAAAAACCCAGGTGAAAAATGTTCTGCATGTCACTTGGTTTAATATTATCAAGGCATAGGCTGATTGCTTATACGTCAAAAAAAAAAAAAAAAATATCCATGCAGTTTCATTACCGTTTCACAAATTACTCAAGGCCTCATCTAGTGAGCTCCATTTGACTGTTTTTATATCTGTGTCCAAACCCCCTTTTGGGGGCAACATTGATGGCTGGTTGATGAAGAGACTCCTATTCAGGATTTCATGAATTAATTCTCTCTTTCTCTACCTCTCTGTCATATTTAAAGACAAAATAGACATTTCACATATATGACAGAAAATAAAGTTGAAGAAACATATCTTTCTATTTAAGCTAGGCTGTGTAAGAACATGGGCTTCCCAGGTGATGCTGGTGGTAAAGAACACGCTTGCCAATGCAGGAGACATAAGAGAGATGGGTTTGATCCCTGGGTCGGGAAGATCCCCTGGAGGAGGGCATGGCAATCCCCTCCAATATTCTTTCCTGGAGAATCCCATGGACAAAGAATCCTGGCAGGCTACGGTCCATAGGGTCGCAAAATGTTGGACACGACGGAAGCGACCAAGCGGAGAAGGCAATGGCACCCCACTCCAGTACTCTTGCCTGGAAAATCCCATGGACAGAGGAGCCTGGTAGGCTCCAGTCCATGGGGTCACTAAAAGTCGGGCACGACTGAGCAACTTCACTTTCACTTTTCACTTTCATGCATTGAAGGAAATGGCAACCTACTCCAGTATTCTTGCCTGGAGAATCCCAGGGACAGAGGAGCCTAGTGGGCTGCCATTTATGGGGTCGTACAGAGTCGGACACGACTGAAGTGACTTAGGAGTAGCAGAAGCGACCAACTATGCAGGCATGTGTAAGAACATAGAAAATACTGAACCTAAGCTATTTTGCTTCAACATTATTTTTTCATAAATCAATTCTATTCAGTCCATGTGCAAAAATCAATAGTGGGTCTTCTCCTCCAGATGAAATTCACATAAATTCGTAGTACATGGAGAGAAATTATATGGTAGAAAAAATATATACAGTATGCCTGGAATTTTGTGCATTTAAGAAATTTAAAGGAAATTCACTCTTCCAGCAATATGACCAAAATATTCCAAGTGTAATTTTAAAAATCATATTTGTACTCTATTTTTCATAGATATATAAGAACATTTCAGGAATCTAATTTTGTTCTTATCTCAATACTTATCTGTGTACTGTCAATTCAGGTTTTTAAATATTTAAAGATTTAGTCAATTGATTCATTTAGCTGAAAAATAAATGACTAGGAAAGAAAGATTGTAACAATTTCTGTTTTAAGATAGCTTTTACTACAATAATATGTACAGTAAAATCACGTGTGTGTGTGTGCACATGTGTGAATGAATGCATATGATAAATGTGAACTTGATATTCCTGTAACAATTCTGTGTATTTTAACATGAAGATCCGGTAAATTGGTTGCAATAGCACACTTGAAAATATAAATCTTATTTATTCATTAATATTATTTTCAAGCACTCTTCTAATTTTCTATATTGTATTTCTCCAGAAGCTTATTAACATTAAGGACTGTATATAAAATTTCTTTTGATTGAGGTATTGAAACTAGCATAGTCTTCAGCAGACAATGATCTGTATATATGTGTTATATGATTCAATTAGAGAAACCATTTTGTAGAAATTACCTTATGGGTAGAGGAAAGGAGAGCTAAAATCTACTATTCAGTGATAATAAATTGTGGAGAGGCATTGAAACCCTGGTCTAAACATCAGAAAAACCTGGCTTGGTGGGAAGAGAAGAAAAGAAAAGCTTTTCCATTAAGTGGGATTTGTAGACCTTGAGTTATGCCTTATTGTTTCCTGATTCTAAGCTACATCCTTCAAAGACTTTAGTAGCTCCCTTATATCTCTATGTGCTTATGTCTATTTTCTTCACTGGACAGTGGGTTCTTTGTATCAGAAATTGCATCTTATTCACCAATGTTTCAACACAGCTGTATCCCAATGTCTTGCAAATAACAGACATATAGTAAGTAATTATTATTTCAGTTTGATTAGACTTTTTTAATGGTTCAGATTTTGCTTGCATGCTTGGCCTCTTATGATTACTTAGGAAAGCCCTAAGTATTTATTATTTTTCTTAGATTCTTTTAAGTATCTTTGTTCAGTACTCTGTTTTGGTGACAGTTCCGGTTTAATAGATTTTGGCTCATGAAAATCCCCCCAGGACAAGGTTTTTTGGAGGAAACAATACTTTGGGTGCAAAAGAAATCAGAGCCTTAACCTCACTTTGAATTAGTAGAGCTATTCAGTTTATCATCTTGGGCTCACATTTTCCTCAGTTTTCCACAGAGAAACACATAATAGCTTCTCCTTCATCTCTTCTGAAGCAGTTGTTTTCTTTAGCTATAGGTAGGACTTTGTTCACAAATGATAATGGTTTTGTACTTTTGTACTTATCTCTGTCAATTGAGGGAGTGTTTCAGAAAAAGACCATCAAAGGCAGCTGTAGCCACTGAGCAGATTAAAAAAAAAGAATGGAAAATAAAAATATAGAAATAAACAATAAAATAAATAAACCATTTAATTTATAATAAATAATATTTTAAAATAAATAAACTAAAATTAAATAAATAAATAAAAATTTTCTATTTGTTTACGCTTTATAGAATTGAGTAACCTAATTGTTCTTTCAAGCTAAGTTTAGACATGAGTTATTGATAGATTTTTTAAAATAAAATTTTGTCTTCCTGGATGGGGTCCTATTGTGCCGTGAAGGTAAAGCAGATGCCTACTTCTAGCAGGTTCTTCACGTGGCCTTCTGCTGTTGAGCCATCCGTTTGAGCTGGCTGAGAGTGAGCACACTTCAAGCCTCCCAGGAGAGTCCTTTCCACTTTTCCATTTGTAAAGCTCAACATATTTCTGTTTCTCAGTAAAGTTAATAATGTGTTGAGCTGAGTTGGGAATTTGTTGGGAATATGTAAAAGAGAGGGCTTCCCTGGTGGCTCAGATGGTAAAGAATCTGCCTGCAATGCAGGAGACCTGGGTTCCAACCAATTTAGCAAACAAGCGTAGAAAATACTCTCAGATTAAAAGGCAGGTCTCATACCCATATAGTCAGCATTGTCGACTGAAGAAAAAGTACAAATCACCTTTCATCATAACGGCTTATCATCTTGAACAATGTTCTGGAGCTGCGAGATTTCTTATTTTACTTAGCCCATACAGGAAAGATAGAAAGAAAGACTATTTGGTTGAAAAATGACTTATAAGGGAATGCACAAAACAAACCAAAAAAGGAAATGAATCAGTATTTTCACACCTTCCAGTAATTGTTGCAGATGTTTTCACAAGTCTCAGGACATCTGCTGTTTGTCAGCTGTCGCAAATATACACTGTCAATATAAAGCCAAAGCATTACTCTTGTATTTGCAATCTGAGGTTTTCTACTTTTTTTTAAATTTTTGCTTCTTTATAACTTAAAATCCTCAAGAATTTAGTTATTTGGCGCAGCTTTTGTTCTGTAGTAGTAGAGATGGAATCCTTCAGTTCAAAGCATCAAGATGGAGAAAGCCATGTCTTTGATGAGCAAAAGAAGCATAAGATAATCTAGTTTTAATAGGCAGCTATTTTATCTGCTTTTTTGTTTTTTTTTTTAATCTGATATTTATTTCCCTAAAAGAAGTTAAGCAGCTAGCAATTAGGTTGGATTGCATAACCATTTATTATTAATACAGAAAGCAACTTAAAGACCAAGAATTATTTGTTAAATCAATCTTGAATTTATTAGCTGTCACACTTTTAGCAAAACCATTCAAGATGGTTCTTTATAAGTTTTGTCTTTGGAATTGCTTAACACTCAGAAATAAAAGAATACATTTTCAATAGGAGATATTTTAGTTAGAAACAACTGAGTTCACACATACTAGAAACTTTATATGCAGATTTTCATAGATAGTTTATACATAAGCCCAAAAACTTAAAATATCGTGTAGAGACAGTAAAACATCTGAAGTAAAAACCAAAGTTTAACTTATAAATCAATACAGGATTTGATATAGGGCTATACATACAAAAAAAGGAAACCTTTAACTTTTGATTCATGACAAGAAAAAGAAAAAATAGCAAGGAAAGAAACAAGTCTAAGTGTTGATATGTAAATATAATTGCAAATGTGTTCCTTCATTGTTTAAATCACCCTATATGAATAAGTGCTTTTGTTTTTCATGTTCCTGTGGGATGTATCAGGTCAAATGTCAATTCTGGCCTCAAAATGTCCTCTTAAAATCCTGCTCTCCTTCTTCCAAAAGCAGGTGTATGAAATAAACCAGCAGGCAGTCAAAGCTGAAATTACATTTGTGTGTTCTAAATCATGACATTCAGTCTTGAAGGGAAAGAAGGAAGCACAGATGTCTTTTTGCCAAAGGACCCATCTCTGTGGAAAAAAAAAGAGAGGACAGGAAATCACAGAGACACACCACATTCCTGTTTGTTCCAGCTGAGCGCTTCCACAGACCTTCTTTGTATCTGACAGAATAGAGACCAGACTCTCACCAAGTGTTCCGGCCAAGATTAGTGCTGCAAATGCTCAGCGATTCTCTGTCCTCACCCTGCATTCCTTGAACGACCAAAATATTAACATCATTTTGTATTTGATTATTATGAATCTCATTTCCTGGGTAAGCAAGGAAGTTTTAGGATATTAAGAGAGAGAGAGGGAAACCCTGCCGAGATGTGCGTGGGAGCTCCTTTTGGACCATTCCTTGAGTACAATGTCCATTAATATACTGCTTCCTTACCAATAAGCTCAGCAATTTCCCCAGAAGGAACATTTGAATGAGTTTTAAAGGAAACTATTTAGAGATCTGCAAAATGTAATTTGAGTACTAAGATTAAATTTTATTATGCACCTGCATTTTTCTTCCATCTTCAAATGTAAAATCTAGGGAATTTCCAAAACTGTGCTGCTGGTTTATGTTTTATTTTAGTTAGTTTTGTTTCAGTTTTATTTAATTAAGTAAAATGAAAACAACAGAAAAAAATGAAAATAAAATTCTCACATAACTCATCTGCTTTCTTAAGGAATAAAATCTGGGAGAATCTAATCTCATCCCTACCCCGATTCTATCCCCCAAGGTGATGATTATTAACATTTGGTTCTTAACTCTCTGCTGCTGCTACTGCTAAGTTGCTTCAGTCGTGTCCGACTCTGTGCAACCCCAGAGACGGCAGCCCACGAGGCTCCCCTGTCCCTGGGATTCTCCAGGCAAGAACACTGGAGTGGGTTGCCATTTCCTTCTCCCATGCATGAAAGGGAAATGTGGAAGTGAAGTCGCTCAGTCGTGTCTGACTCTTAGCGACCCCATGGACTGCAGCCTACCAGGCTCCTCTGTCCATGGGATTTTCCAGGCAAGAGTACTGGAGTGGGGTGCCATTGCCTTCTCCGTCTTAACTCTCTAGACTTTCTATTTCTTGCTTATAAGAATATATGTATGTTTCTGTATGAAGTAACATTGCAGGCATATTTTAAAAATCATCATATATAATCATATATATATATATATTAGCTTACAAATAGCTGAGAAAAGAAGAGAAGTAAAAGGTAAAGGAGAAAAGAAAAGATATATCCATCTGAATACAAAGTTCCAAAGAATAGCAAGGAGAGATAAGAAAGACTTTCTAAGTGAACAATATATAGAAATAGAGGAAAACAATAGAATGGGAAAGACTAGAAATCCCTTCAAGAAAATTAGAGATGCCAAGGGAATATTTCATGCAAAGATGGGCACAATAAAGGAAAGAAATGGTATGGACCTAACAGAAGCAGAAGATATTTTAAAAAAGGTGGCAGGAATACACAGAAGAACTATACAAAGAAGATCTTAATGACCCAGATAACCATGATGGTGTGAAAACTCACTTAGAAACAGACGTCCTGGAATGTGAAGTCAGTAGGCTTTAGGAAGCATTACTACTAGCAAAGCTAGTGGAGGTGATGGAACTCCAGCTGAGCTATTTAAAATCCTTAAAGAGGGTGCTCCTAAAGTGCTGCACTCAATATGCCAGCAAATTAGGAAAACTCAGCAGTGACCGCAGGACTGGAAAAGGTCAGTTTTCATTTCAATCCCAAAGAAAAGCAATGCCAAAGAATGTTCCGAGTACTGCACAATTGCACTCATTTCACATGCTAGCAAGGGAATGCTCAAAATCCTCCAAGCTAGGCTTCAACAGTACGTTTACCAAGAATTTCCAGATGTACAAGCTGGATTTAGAAAAGGCAGAGGAACCAGAGATCAAATTGCCAACATCCATTGGATCATAGAAAAAGCAAGATAATTCCAGAAAATCATCTACTTCTGGTTCATTGACTATGCCAAAGCCTTTGACATTGTGAATCACAACAAACTATGGAAAATTCTTAAAGAAATGGGAATATCAGACCACCTGACCTGCTTCCTGAGAAATCTGTGTGCAGGTCAAGAAGCAACAGTTAGAACTGGACGTGGAACAGACTAGTTCCAAATTGAGAAAGGAGTACATCATGGTTGTATATTGCCACCCTGCTTATATGCAGAGTACATCATGTGAAATGCTGGGCTGGCTGAAGCACAAGCACAATATTTCTCCGAGCTCAAGATTGCTGGGAGAAATATTAATGACCTCAGATATGCAAGTGACACCACCCTTGAGGCAGAAAAGTAAAGAATAATTAAAGAGCCTGTTAATGAATGTGAAAGAGGAGAGTGAAAAAGCTGGCTTAGAATTCAACATTCAAAAAAGAATATCATGTCATCTGGTCCCATCACTTCATGGGAAATAGATGGGGAAACAATGGAAACATTTGCAGACTTTATTTTTTTGGGCTCCAAAACCACTGCAGATGGTGACTACAGCCATTAAATTAAAAGATGCTTACTCCTTGGAAGAAAAGCTATGACAAACCTAGACAGCATATTAAAAAGCAGAGGTATTACTTTGCCAACAAAGGTCCATCTAGTCAAAGCTACGGTTTTTCCAGTGGTCACGTATGGATGTGAGAGTTGGACTATAAAGAAAGCTGAGCACCGAAGAATTGATGCTTTTGAACTGTGGTGTTGGAGAAGACTCTTGAGAGTCCCTTGGACTGCAAGAAGATCCAACTAGTCTATCCTAAAGGAAATCAGTCCTGAATATTCATTGGAAGGACTGATGTTGAAGCTGAAACTCCAATACTTTGGCCACCTGATGTGAAGAGCTGACTCATTTGAAAAGACTCTGATGCTGGAAAAGATTGAAGGCAGGAGGAGAAGGGGACGATGGAGGATGAGATGGTTGGATGGCATCCTGGCCAAATGGACCTGTGTCTGATAAGCTCAGGGAGATCGTAAAGGACAGGGAAGCCTGGCGTTCTGCAGCCATGGAGTCCCAAAGAGTCAGACACGACTGAGTGACTGAACAACAACAGCAATGTATATTAGAAAATTTTATCTGAAATTTGAACTTAAAATTCTTTAACAAAATATCTTGAACATATTTTCATGGAAAAAATGTATAAATTTACCCCATTAAACAGCTACATTATATACTGTTTTTTATTTTGTTGATGCTTGGCTGCAAATTTTGCTGATACAAGTGCTGGGTTTTTATAAACTACTAATATTTGTGCATAACTGCATGTTACTCTAGGGTCAAATCTAAGAATAAAAAATTTCCTGTGTCAAAGTGTTCATCCATTTAAAAATTTTTATGCATGTTCCCTGATTGTTCTCTGTCATTGCCAGAAATAATGTGACAGTACTTCCTTCCCCATATTTCTAACTGGATATCACCAGGTTTTATAATTTATACTAAAACTGATAGAGGGGAAAGCATTTCATTTTGAATATAAGCTGTTTTTTTATGTTTCTTCTCAACATTTAATCATATGTTGATAACCTTTTATATTTTCTTTTCTGTGAATTAATTGTATTTTAAAATTTTGAGTCTTGTTTCTAAAAGTCTGTCTTTTTATTATTATGTTATATGCAGTGCTCATATATTACGGGCCATAACATTTGACTTGCTAAATGGGTTGTAAATAGCCTGAAAGGTAAAACTATAGAGACAGTAAAAAGATCAGTGGTTGCTAAGGGTGCAGGGGTGGTAGGAAGGAGGAACAGGTAGAACACAGATTTTTAGGGCAGTGAAATTATTCTGTGTGAAACTCTTCTGTGTGAAACTCTAATGGTAGATACAGGATATAACGCGTTTGTCAAAACTAATAGGCTGTACAGCACAAAGAGTGAATTCCTACATAAACTCTGAACTTTGGTTAAAAACAACCTATAATATTGGCTCTTTAATTGCAATATATGAACTGGACTAATGCAAGATGTTAATAATAGGGAAATGTGTGTGTGTGTGTGTGTGTGTGTGTGTGTTAGAGGTGGGGAGTAATACTCTATATGCTTTTTGCCTAATTTTTGTGTAAAACAAAAACTGTTCTGAGCTTCCCAGGTGGTGATAGTGGTGAAGAACCCATCTGCCAATGAAGGAGACAAGAGACATGGGTTTGATCCCTAAGTTGGGAAGATCCCCTGAAGGAGGGCATGGCAACCCACTCCAGTATTCTTGCCTGGAGAATCCCTTAGACAGAGAAGCCTGGTGGGCTACAAAGAGTCAGATACGACTGAAGCAGCTTAGTACACACACATGCACAAAGCTGTTTTAAAAATTAAAGCCTATTTATTTTAAAAATCCCAAAATAGAAAAGACAGCTTGAAGATGAAGTGCTGCATTTTCTATGTACATTGCTCACTGGAATTTGTGATAAATCCATACTCATTTTTAGAATTCTTCAGTCAAATGAAACTGATGATCTGGTTTCCACAATACTTTATTAAATAACTTCTTTTGGGGTTGTTTTGAAAAAAAGGAAGAGCAGAAAAAATTGGTCTGAATCAGTTTACAAAATTGGCTGGTTTGTGACGGTATAAAGGGACAGGAGCAGAGAAGAGATTGTGTGAGAAGAGATGCTTCGCTGTGTTTTAGGTTCTTGGGTCTTTAGGCTTATTGGCATCAGCTTGTTCCATTTATAATATAGCTATGAAACTAGATTGTCCTGTGTAAAGCATACTAGATACAGCCAAAACACTTGAGGCAGACTGCATATCAGTAATCTCATTGCCTCTCGAGGGTTAGTGCTGAAATCTGCGTGGTAATGATGGGTCTCAGGCATGTCTGAACTGGTGTCAAGAAAATGGATCAGGATCCCAGAATGCATCTTCATGTGAATAAACATCACAGTAGATATGAGCCCGGGATAAGATACAGGAGATGAAGTGAAGTTCAGGGTGTGTTTCATTTAAGAGAACTGTCAAGCTGCAGATTGAGTCTATGCAGTTCTAAGGTGTATGTTGCCCCAAATGTCCCCTGCTCTAAACCACTCAAAATTAACCAGAACCATCTTCTTCCCATACATCCCCACAAGCAGCAGGGCTCAAAAAGGAATGGCTATTTTTAAAAATACATTTTCCATTCTATATGGCAAGATGTAATGTTCCAGAGGCTTTTATTTTTGTAATATCACCTGGTGTGCGATTTTCTAGCTGAGGTAACAAAACAGATGATTTGTTTTTAATTAACCAAGAAAACCTTACTCTTTTTCTTTGCTGAAAATCAATTTTTAATTTAACTCTTGCAGTTTTTTTGCCCTCTTATCTAAGTTTATTTTTAAATATGAATGGCTTTATAAATATTAGGATTGTGCTCTTTCAGCACTTGGGATAGCTGCTTCTGGGGATGAAAATTTAGATGACCAGATGCTGTCCTCATGGTGACAGCAATGACACTTAAGTTTCTGTTCATTACCTTTGAGGAGCCTCCTTTGAGTTGTAATTTCAGAGTAGCTACTTTTCCCTAAAGGTTCAAGAATCTGTCCAAAAATAGGTGCTACAGAAAAATATTAGGCCTGGTATACTCTGTAACAATCCCACTCACGCTGCTTTAAAGGGCACTCAGATATTTTTTTTTCTCAGTCATAACCAGGGCATACTTAATGCTTGTGTTCAATGCTGTTATTTGAGGATGTTAAATTCATCCTCAATTTAATTTTTTTTTAAATCCTGGCCATAAAATAAGTCTCAGGCTCTTATTGTTGGCACAGACTACAGTGTTAGTCTCAATCTCACCAGTTTTCACTAAACCGGTGCTTCTCACCTGGGGTGGTATTGACATTTTGAGCTGAGTAACTCTGTGTTGTGGGAGCTGTCCTCTGCATAGCAGGCTGCTCAACGGCATCCCTGGCCCACTTGATGCCAACAGTATCCTCCACCAAAATGTATCCAGACCTTGTAGAAATTCCCCAGGTGCTTTGGGCAGGGGAGTGGGGGGTGGGTGCAAGTCGTAGAGAGAGTAGGGCCCCGGAAACCACCTGAGTTGAGAGTTGGTGCTCTAAACCTTCCCTGAGCACTTTTCATCCAGAATCTGCTTGAACACATCTAGCAATATGGAAGGCAGAAGGAAATGGCAACCCACTCCAGTATTCTTGCCTAAAGAATCCCGTGGACAGAGGAGCCTGGTGGGCTGCTGTCCATAGGGTCTCACGGAGTCAGACACGACTGAAGTGACTTAGCATGCATGTACGCATGCATTGGAGAAGGAAATGGCAACCCACTCCAGTATTCTTGCCTGGAGCATCCCAGGGACAGATGAGCCTGGTGGGCTGCCGTCTATGGGGCCACACTGAGTCGGACATAAATGTAGTGACTTAGCAGCAGCAGCAGCAATATGGAGACCTGTAAAGGGAGGTTTCCGATTAAACATTCATAATTTTGTTTTTTTTTTTTTTTTTTTTTTTTTTTTTTTTTTTAATTCTCTTTATTACTTTAAAAAAAAAAATCACATGCTCCCCATCCTGAACCCTCCTCCCTCCCAACCTCCCCATACCATCCCCCTGGGCCTTCCCAGCGCACCAGCCCCAAGCATCCAGCATCGTGCACTGAACCTGGACTGGCATCTCGTTTCATACATGACATTTCACATGTTTCAATGACATTCTCCCAAATCTTCCCACCTCTCCCACAGAGTCCATAAGACTGTTCTATACATCAGTGTCTCTTTTGCTGTCTCGTACACAGGGTTATCGTTACCATCTTTCTAAATTCCATATACATGCGTTAGTATACTGTATTTATGTTTTTCCTTCTGGCTTACTTCACTCTGTATAATAGTCTCCAGTTTCATCCACCTCATTAGAACTGATTCAAATGTATTCTTTTTAATGGCTGAGTAATACTCCATTGTGTATATGTACCACAGCTTTCTTATCCATTCATCTGCTGATGGACATCTAGGTTGCTTCCATGTCCTGGCTATTATAAACAGTGCTGCGATGAACATTGGGGTACACGTGTCTCTTTCCCTTCTGGTTTCCTCAGTGTGTATGCCCAGCAGTGGGATTGCTGGATCATAAGGCAGTTCTATTTCCAGTTTTTAAGGAATCTCCACACTGTTCTCCATAGTGGCTGTACTAATTTGCATTCCCACCAACAGTGTAAGAGGGTTTCCCTTTTCTCCACACCCTCTCCAGCATTTATTATTTGTAGACTTTTGGATCGCAGCCATTCTGACTGGTGTGAAATGGTACCTCATAGTGGTTTTGATTTGCATTTCTCTGATAAAGAGTGATGTTGAACATCTTTTCAAGTGTTTGTTAGCCATCTGTATGTCTTCTTTGGAGAAATGTCTATTTAGATCTTTGGCCCATTTTTTGATTGGGTCATTTATTTTTCTGGAGTTGAGCTGTAGGAGTTGCTTGTATATTTTTGAGATTAGTTGTTTGTCGGTTGCTTCATTTGCTATTATTTTCTCCCATTCTGAAGGCTGTCTTTTCACCTTGCTAATAGTTTCCTTTGATGTGCAGAAGCTTTTAAGTTTAATTAGGTCCCATTTGTTTATTTTGCTTTTATTTCCAATATTCTGGGAGGTGGGTCATAGAGGATCCTGCTGTGATGTATGTCAGAGAGTGTTTTGCCTATGTTCTCCTCTAGGAGTTTTATAGTTTCTGGTCTTATGTTGAGATCTTTAATCCATTTTGAGTTTATTTTTGTATATGGTGTTAGAAAGTGTTCTAGTTTCATTCTTTTACAAGTGGTTGACCAGATTTCCCAGCACCACTTGTTAAAGAGATTGTCTTTAATCCACTGTATATTCTTGCCTCCTTTGTCAAAGATAAGGTGTCCATATGTGCGTGGATTTATCTCTGGGCTTTCTATTTTGTTCCATTGATCTATATTTCTGTCTTTGTGCCAGTACCATACTGTCTTGATAACTGTGGCTTTGTAGTAGAGCCTGAAGTCAGGTAGGTTGATTCCTCCAGTTCCATTTTTCTTTCTCAAGATCACTTTGGCTATTCGAGGTTTTTTGTATTTCCATACAAATTGTGAAATTATTTGTTCTAGCTCTGTGAAGAATACTGTTGGTAGCTTGATAGGGATTGCATTGAATCTATAAATTGCTTTGGGTAGTATACTCATTTTCACTATATTGATTCTTCCAATCCATGAACATGGTATATTTCTCCATCTATTAGTGTCCTCTTTGATTTCTTTCACCAGTGTTTTATAGTTTTCTATATATAGGTCTTTAGTTTCTTTAGGTAGATATATTCCTAAGTATTTTATTCTCTTCGTTGCAATGGTGAATGGAATTGTTTCCTTAATTTCTCTTTCTGTTTTCTCATTATTAGTGTATAGGAATGCAAGGGATTTCTGTGTGTTGATTTTATATCCTGCAACTTTACTATAATCATTGATTAGTTCTAGTAATTTTCTGGTGGAGTCTTTAGGGTTTTCTATGTAGAGGATCATGTCATCTGCAAATAGTGAAAGTTTTACTTCTTCTTTTCCAATTTGGATTCCTTTTATTTCTTTTTCTGCTCTGATTGCTGTAGCCAAAACTTCCAAAACTATGTTGAATAGTAATGGTGAAAGTGGGCACCCTTGTTTTGTTCCTGACTTTAGAGGAAAAGCTTTCAATTTTTCACCATTGAGGATAATGTTTGCTGTGGGTTTGTCATATATAGCTTTTATTATGTTGAGGTATGTTCCTTCTATTCCTGCTTTCTGGAGAGTTTTTATCATAAATGGGTGTTGAATTTTGTCGAAGGCTTTCTCTGCATCTATTGAGATAATCATATGGTTTTTGTTTTTCAATTTGTTAATGTGGTGTATTACATTGATTGATTTGCGGATATTGAAGAATCCTTGCATCCCTGGGATAAAGCCCACTTGGTCGTGGTGTATGATCTTTTTAATGTGTTGTTGGATTCTGATTGCTAGAATTTTGTTTAGGATTTTTGCATCTATGTTCATCAGTGATATTGGCCTATAGTTTTTTTTTTTGTGGCATCTTTGTCAGGTTTTGGTATTAGGGTGATGGTGGCCTCATAGAATGAGTTTGAAAGTTTACCTTCCTCTGCAATTTTCTGGAAGAGTTTGAGCAGGATAGGTGTTAGCTCTTCTCTAAATTTTTGGTAGAATTCAGCTGTGAAGCCGTCTGGACCTGGGCTTTTGTTTGCTGGAAGATTTTTGATTACAGTTTCAATTTCCATGCTTGTGATGGGTCTGTTAAGGTTTTCTATTTCTTCCTGGTCGAGTTTTGGAAAGTTGTACTTTTCTAAGAATTTGTCCATTTCTTCCTCGTTGTCCATTTTATTGGCATATAATTGTTGATAATAGTCTCTTATGATCCTTTGTATTTCTATGTTGTCTGTTGTGATCTCTCCACTGTCATTACTAATTTTATTGATTTGATTTTTCTCCCTTTGTTTGTTGATGAGTCTGGCTAATGGTTTGTCAATTTTATTTATCCTTTCAAAGAACCAGCTTTTGGCTTTGTTGATTTTTGCTATGGTCTCTTTTGTTTCTTTTGCATTTATTTCTGCTCTAATTTTTAAGATTTCTTTCCTTCTACTAACCCTGGGGTTCTTCATTTCTTCCTTTTCTAGTTGTTTGAGGTGTAGAGTTAGGTTATTTATTTGACTTTTTTCTTGTTTGTTGAGGTGTGCCTGTATTGCTATGAACTTTCCCCTTAGGACTGCTTTTACTGTGTCCCACAGGTTTTGGGTTGTTGTGTTTTCATTTTCATTCGTTTCTATGCAAATTTTGATTTCTTTTTGATTTCTTCTGTGATTTGTTGGTTATTCAGCAGCGTGTTGTTCAGCCTCCATATGTTGGAATTTTTAATAGTTTTTCTCCTGTAATTGAGATCTAATCTTACTGCATTGTGGTCAGAAAAGATGCTTGGAATGATTTCTATTTTTTTGAATTTACCAAGGCTAGCTTTATGGCCCAGGATGTGATCTATCCTGGAGAAGGTTCCATGCGCTTGAGAAAAAGGTGAAATTCATTGTTTTGGGATGAAATGTCCTATAGATATCAATTAGGTCTAACTGGTCTATTGTATCGTTTAAAGTTTGTGTTTCCTTATTAATTTTCTGTTTAGTTGATCTATCCATAGGTGTGAGTGGGGTATTAAAGTCTCCCACTATTATTGTGTTATTGTTAATTTCTCCTTTCATACTTGTTAGCATTTGTCTTACATACTGCGGTGCTCCGTGTTGGGTGCATATATATTTATAATTGTTATATCTTCTTCTTGGATTGATCCTTTGATCATTATGTAGTGACCTTCTTTGTCTCTTTTCACAGCCTTTGTTTTAAAGTCTATTTTATCTGATATGAGTATTGCTACTCCTGCTTTCTTTTGGTCCCTATTTGCATGGAAAATCTTTTTCCAGCCCTTCACTTTCAGTCTGTATGTGTCCCCTGTTTTGAGGTGGGTCTCCTGTAGACAACATATGTAGGGGTCTTGTTTTTGTATCCATTCAGCCAGTCTTTGTCTCTTTTGGTTGGGGCATTCAACCCATTTACGTTTAAGGTAATTACTGATAAGTATGATCCCGTTGCCATTTACTTTATTGTTTGGGGTTGAATTTATACACCATTTTTGTGTTTCCTGTCTAGAGAATATCCTTTAGTATTTGTTGTAGAGCTGGTTTGGTGGTGCAGAATTCTCTCAGCTTTTGCTTATCTGAGAAGCTTTTGATTTCTCCTTCATACTTGAATGAAATCCTTGCTGGGTACAATAATCTGGGCTGTAGGTTATTTTCTTTCATCATTTTAAGTATGTCTTGCCATTCCCTCCTGGCTTGAAGAGTTTCTATAGAAAGATCAGCTGTTATCCTTATGGGAATTCCCTTGTGTGTTATTTGTTGTTTTTCCCTTGCTGCTTTTTAATATTTGTTCTTTGTGTTTGATCTTTGTTAATTTGAGTAATATGTGTCTTGGGGTGTTTCGCCTTGGGTTTATCCTGTTTGGGATTCTCTGGGTTTCTTGGACTTGGGTGATTATTTCCTTCCCCAGTTTAGGGAAGTTTTCCACTATTATCTCCTCAAGTATTTTCTCATGGTCTTTCTTTTTGTCTTCTTCTTCTGGAACCCCTATGATTCGAATGTTGTAGCGTTTAATATTGTCCTGGAGGTCTCTGAGATTGTCCTCATTTCTTTTAATTCATTTTTCTTTTATTCTCTCTAATTCATTTATTTCTACCATTCTATCTTCTAATTCACTAATCCTATCTTCTGCCTCTGTTATTCTACTATTTGTTGCCTCCAGAGTGTTTTTAATTTCATTTATTGCATTATTCATTGTATATTGACTCTTTTTATTTCTTCTAGGTCCTTGTTAAACCTTTCTTGCATCTTCTCAATCCTTGTCTCCAAGCTATTTATCTGTGATTCCATTTTAATTTCTAGATTTTGGATCAATTTCACTATCATTATTCGGAATTCTTTATCAGGTAGATTCCCTATCTCTTCCTCTTTTGTTTGGTTTGGTGGGCATTTATCCTGTTCCTTTATCTGCTGGCTATTCCTCTGTCTCTTCATCTTGTTTAAATTGCTGAGTATGGGGTGTCCTTTCTGTATTCTGGCAGTTTGTGGAGTTCTCTTTATTGTGGCTATTCCTCACTGTGTGTGGGTTTGTACAGGTGGCTTGTCAAGGTTTCCTGGTTAGGGAAGCTTGTGTCAGTGTTCTGATGGGTGGAACTGTATTTCTTCTCTTTGTTCAGTCGCTCTGTGGGGAGGGAGGGAGGGATGCTGCAAGCAAATAACACTGGCGCAGCGCCGCAGTGCCTCAGCCACACTGGGTCTGCCCCCGCTCACTGCGCGTGTAGCCTCCCTGCCCACACTGCTCGGGCTCTAGGTTGTTCCGCCGGGAACAATCCAAGGCTGGCCCTGGGTTGCATGTACCTCCCAGGTCCAAGCCGCTCAGGTTCAGGCACTCGGATAGTCCTCAGAGGCGCAGACTCAGTTGGGCCTGAGTATTGTGCTCTTCCCAGGTCCGAGCAGCTCAAGTGATGAGATGTTTGGCGAGCGCCAATGTTGCGACTTATCGCCTCCCCGCCACTCGGTTATCTGGGCGCAAAACCGGCGCACCTTCTTAGGCAGATGTTAACCGTCCAGACCCCCAAGAAGTTTTAGTTAGCAAAGAAGCCTGCTTACAGTTTTATAGATAATGTCTCTCTGGGGCTGCGATTGCCCCCTTCCGGCTCTGGCTGCCTATCACCGGAGGGGGTAGGTCTGCAGCCGGCTATCTCTGTTCAATTCTTTGTTCCGTGCACGGGCCTGGCGGTCTTAGGTTGGGGCTGGCTTTTGCGTAGTAGATATCCCACAGTCTGGTTTGTTAGCCCAAATTATTTCGCTCAGATAGTGCTCAGGGTATTCAGGCCAGATTCTTACTCTAAGCGATACAGCCCGCGCTGCGCCTCCCTGCCCAGCCCCCGCTTGTTAATGGCGCCTGCAGGCGTCTGCGCTGCTTCTCCACTGGGGGAGTTACCGTAGGACTCGCAATCTTCGAGTTTTAATTGTTTGTTTATTTTTTTCTTCCTGTTACGTTTGCCCTCTGTGCTTCCAAAGCTCGGCACAGATTCGGCAGTGAGAAGGTTTCCTGGTGTTTGGAAACTTCTCTCTTTTAAGACTCCCTTCCGGACGGAGCTCCGTCCCTCCCTCTTTTTCTCTTTTTTTTGT
Organism: Bos mutus; assembly: GCF_027580195.1. Lineage (NCBI taxonomy): Eukaryota > Metazoa > Chordata > Mammalia > Artiodactyla > Bovidae > Bos > Bos mutus. Next base: position 28,844,381 of record NC_091623.1, read on the forward strand.
CTTTTATATTTTTTCCTACCTCCTTTCGAAGAGTTGGATTGCTTTTCTGGGTGCCTGATGTCCTCTGCCGGCATTCAGAAGTTATTTTGTGGAATTTACTCGACGTTTAAATGCTCTTTTGATGAATTTGTGGGGAGAAAGTGTTCTCCTGTCCTACTCCTCCGCCATCTTGGCTCCTCCTCCAACATTCATAATTTTGAACTGCCCTCAAATCACGGTAACTGAATGCCATCTGAATCACGGTTTTTCTTTATTCAACACCTTCTACTTCGATCTTAAAAAAAAAAAAAAAATCACTCATCTTTTGAGACTCAGATCAAAGGTAAGATATCCATGCAGCCCTTTCTGGCCACTCCTCAAATATAAAAGCAGCTCTTCTTTCCCAGATGTCTCCCCTGAAACCCCTTTTCTCCCCCTCCCTTCCTTCTTTCCTTCCTTTTTTCCTTCTTTCTTCCTGCCTCTTCCCCCTCCTGCCTTCCTTTTATTTGGGAAACAGAATAAGTTCTTGCATATGCCAAACACTCCTCTAAGATTTAAAGTGCTAAACAAAAGATATTTAAAAATTCCTCCCTCATCGCGTTTATATTCTACAGTGAAGGTGGAGAATGATAATTATTAAAAGAGTGATAAACTCTAAGTAAAAATAAACTAAAAATTGGAAGAGTTGAAATTGTATAGAGAATCACCAAGGTCTCCCTGAGCAGGTGCCCTCTTGAGAAACACAAGGAAAGAGAATAAGGTGGGTCATCTAGAATCTGATGGAAAACCACACCAGACTAAGAGAAAGGCAAACATGAATGGGAGTCTTTACTGTGCTGGGAGCTTCACACAAGGAGTGGCTGAGCCAATAGTGTGGTTATCCACACACTTGGAATAGCCTCAGTGCTTATTTTTTTTCAGTGAATACATTAATTACCTATTCCAAATATAGCATCCTAACTGCAAGAGTCAGAAGATTTCACTCAATTCAGATTTCTACGATTTGCAGTTGTTAATTTAGAACTTGGAAATGACTTAACATATACTGTGGAATTCTTTTGCTCTTTATCTGCATATCTATATCACTATAATATGTATCTATCGTCATCTATATAACATTATATCAATTTAACTAGAGAAAATACATTAAAAAACTGAAGTGGCATGCTGTAGGACTTTGGTATTAGGTTTGAGGGATTTTGTTTTTTGTTTTTTCCATGAGAGATCCCTATGAGCTGTCACCATGTATGGTTTTTCTTCCAGCCCGTTTCTCTTCCTCTTGGGCTACTCAGTTTTGTTGAGAAACTTTTCATCCTTCCATTTTGAGCACAGCATGACCCAGAGTGGATTTCTTTATATAGAGGGACTTATAACTCTTAATGAAAAATCCTCAGCCTTCATCTATGATTCATTTACTCTAGAGGTAAGCAATCTTTCTAGGAGATTCACTCTATATGCTCGCCGCAAAATGCTCTTTCTTCCCTGGTGATACTTTTCCTTTCTTTCTGGGTGATCCTGTGAGAGACCCCACCCCTCACTCTGTCTCAGGACTCTGACTTGTACGTCACTCTTGTTCATCTGCCCTTTCCCTGGCGATGGGAGTACTGTCATGTACTGTGCCTTCTGGTCAGGGAGTGGACGTTTCTGGTTGATGACCGAGACAGAAGTAACTCTAATATCCATCTCGTGCAATACAACAGCCATCCTTCCCTGCTGCAGCAGCACAGAGGTTCGGATGCCCAGCTAGGAAGTTGATGCCACACAGACTGATAGTTTGCAATGATTCTAATAAAGAACACATTTGCGAAGCGATGGTCAGAGAGAGTCAGGAAATCACAAAGAGATTTTTGGGTCCATGGCATGGGCCAGGTAGGCCTGCCAGAGCAGGAGAGAGGAGTTACTGTGATTGACTCAAGGGGGCCTGTTGATGCCATCCACGGAGACCTCGACCCCCCAAGCACAGCAGGGCAGAGAAGGATGGAGGGGCTGCAGCAAATGGAAGAGATTCAGGGCATATTGTCCCAGCAATTTCACCTCCATTATCCTCTGGTAGGCATTTACATCTCACAGATAGACTTTTCCCAATTCCAAATACTCACCACATGGTGACATTACAAATTATTGAAACAAACTCAGATTCTAGTGATCGGTCATTTTGTCAGAAAAATCCCCAAGCATGTGAATGAACTGAATGCTTTCTGTCATATAATTCCATATGTGAAACAAGAAAACAGACCTGCAGTCCAATATAAAATATTCTCATTTTACAGGCAAGCAGAAACCCAAAATGGCAAGTGCAATTTAGACCTCCTTGCAAAATGTTATGTATGTGTGTTAATAGATAAATAGATGATAGAGAAAGATAAAAATAGACATAGAGATATTTATCAAAGCCAGAGTGGTCAGATAACATAGATGACATGTCAGAAGGTGTCACTGAAACCCACAGGCAGAAACAGTTTGGTCGTGTTCCATTTAATTCACCACAGGCCTTGGGCTTAACAGTATCACACGGTGACCTAAGGAGTTAGAGCGATTTTCCCTTCTTCAGTTGAATATCTTTATACTTCATATTCTTCACATGTTTCTAATAGTTTTCTCTTTTTGTAACATTTAAAGCAGTATTATTATCATACCCTTATATTTGTTTCATAAAAAATTTTGATTTAAGTATAATTGCATACAGCCTTTGGAAGTTTGCACTGTCTACACAATTCTGGCTGACTCTCTAGAAGAAGGTCATCATTCTCTATTTTCTCAGCTTGTTGAGAGATGAAACTTCTTTTCCTACAAAGTTTTATTTTTCAATAACTCATCAAAGTTAATGGGTACATCATGAGCACTTCCCTCATAGCTCAGTTGGTTAAGAATCTGCCTGCAGTACAGAAGACCCAGGTTTGATCCCTGGGTCAGGGAAGATCCCCTGGAGAAAGAAATGGCAGCCCACTCCAGTATTCTTGCTTGGAAAATCTCATGGACAGAGGAGCCTGGTGTGCAGCAGTCCATGGGGTCGCAAAAAATCAGGCACGACTGAGCAACTAACACTTATTTACCTAACACTCATGAGCACTAAGAGTGAAAATAATGTGTTGGGTAGAATCAGAGCTTTACTTGGTACAAGAAGCTATGAAGCCGTGGGTTGGATGCAGAATAGGATCCTTCGCTCTATAACTATTTGTGGAGTACCCTTCATGTCCCAGGCACTCTTCTAGCACAGGCAGTGCGTCTGTGAACAAAACAGGCAAAGATCACTGCTTGAGGAGTTTGGATTTTTGTGTAGGGGGCAGAAAATAAACAAGAGGATTGTTTTTGCTAAATTTATTTAGTATATGCTAGAAAGGAAAGCATAAAGTAGAGAAAGAGAGTACGTGTATGTGTCCATGTATGCATGTCTATGTGTGCATGCTCTGCGGGATACCAAGAGTTTGGTTGGGCTGGCCAGGATAGATCACACCACAGCAGTGACTTTTGAGTGAAGGCTAATTAAATAAAGGATTAGCTTTGGGGATATCTGGGGGAAGAGAATTTGAGGAATAAAGAAGACTAAGTGTGAAGACCTGAGATAGGCCCTCCCTGCAGCAGACCTGAGGGAAAGCAAGGGAGCCACAGGAAGCACAGGAAGGAAGGGATGCACACTTACAGCAGATGGGGTTTCGTAAGTCTGCTTTTCCACAAAGTGAGCTAAGAAGTCACAGGGGACTTCTGCACGGAGGAAAGACGTGATCTGGCTCATGTTTTCACAGGATCACTCTCGCTGCTCAGTGGAGAACAGAGTAAGGGGCATGAGACGGAAAAAGAAATACTGCTTAGTAGATGCAATGACTCCTGAGCAGGATAATGGTACTGAAGGGAATGGAGATGGAGGGGGCAAGAAGTGGTTAAACTGTTCCAGACATATTTGAAGGCAAGGCTGACAGATTCAAGGTTAAGGATGAGTGCTGGAGAGAGTTCAAAGATGACATCAAGAACTTCCGGTCTGATCAAGTCTAAAATGGAGTTGCCATTATTTGAGAATACATACATAAGGGACCTCAAACTTAATTTGGGTGACGCTGGATTTTCAATCACTTGTCCAGGCCTCAAGATCCCCCCAAACTGAAAATAATCCAAAATACATTTTGACATATTATGTGTTTTAATTTATTTTTAAAAGTTGCAAAATGGACTCATGTAATATGATGGGTAGTACATATTCAGTGGGGGGAAATAGAAGATATAATGGCTATTTGGAAGATTTGTAATGAAGCAATAAGACTAGTGATCTTTACCTTGAAATATAATTCTTACCATTGCCACTTAGGCAGACTAAAGCAATTGGTTAGAATTGGCTATTTTAATTTTCAGTTATTTCCCCATCCCTTAGACCTTTTTCTACTGTCTACTTCTCAGCCTTCCATAACTATGCCTAGCAACTATTAACCAAATATACTTCACTGAATCTTTGCATAAGACCACGCTATGCAGAAAACATCGTGTTATGCCATTCTTGGCCTCGATTGAGGATTAACTTTGAGGAGATCTTATAACTAGAACAGTCACTTTTTCTGATTGCATGGCTAATGCCAAGCCACTTAAATATCACATGTAAATTAAAATTAAGTCAATTGCAAAGAGGTTTAGACTGTAATTTGATGGCTGCAAAGTATTCAGAAGAGTTGGTTGGAAGGTAAATCAGGAGGGAAAATTATGCTCCTTTTATCCTAACTGTCTGACAAGTTCTGCAACAGTATCTTGTTATTGCATTGTTTTTCTTCTCTCAAGTGGAAATTTATCACCATGCATCTGGTGAGGTAATCCTGGAATAGGAATAGCCATTATGAAGCAATTCCACTGAAATGTGCTATAGAATGATGACCATTTATTTCTTTCTGTTGCTAGCAAATATAAGTTTTTAATTAACTAAAAGATGATAACATAACATTCCCCCTCAGCACAGCCTGTACTGATGGAGGTGGGGGAAATTATTAAAAATGTTCTGTGATATGCTTCGCTGGAATACGAGGATGGAAACATTGAGGTGTAGGTCTCTTCTCCTTTGGAGGAGATAGTCCATCTTCTTTTCACTGCTTTTGCCTGATTAACATGCTGCTAGTTATTAAAGGCACACCTGGGATCATGGGGACCTCTCTCCACCTCCTCTGACAAGTGTAGCCAGACTCCAGCCAAAACAAAATATCAAACAGGGATATGTTTCTATTTTACGTACAAAACAGCAAGGCATTAACTACTTCAAAAAAATTCTGTGGCTTGAAACTTCTCTCTGAAATAAATGCCTACCTGTTGTGATTGGTGAAATGATAGTTTTGCTGTAAATAAGATTAACCTCTAATTGTGTCCTTCTTTCATAACTTTCTCCACCAACTACCTGGCCAGAAGCTTTCTGTTTTATTTATTATTATTATCATTATCTCTTCATTTATCTCATTTCTTAAATTTTACTTCTAAAGCCAAAATTTGCTTTGTGTCTTTGGAGTTGAAATTAATTCACTTTTTCTACCTTTCTAAGTCTGCTTCATTAAAACATAATGTTGATATATCGCCATGAAGGAAGTTAATCTGTCCTCTCCAATTAAAGTGAAAATGGGAGATGGGACTGGGTCTTCTTGTCCCTTCTGAGCCACTTTTCTTCCCAAACATGAATCAAATTCTTTTTTCTGAAACAACAGTTCTTATGTATGTCGCCAGGTATGTAGACCTCAAAGGAATGTTCAATGATTATTCACTGGGCTCCTACTTGATGTGAGGCATTGTGTTAGAAACTGAGGTGAATACTAAAAGGTATTGAAATACTTTTTGTCTTGAGAGAGCTCCAATCTGCTTGGAAGTCTAAGAAAAATAAGTCAACAGTGATATCACAGAGACAGTCTGGGTACGGGTGAAGTGAGACTAAGTCCAGAAAGATCATAGCGAATTTAGAAAGCATGATAACATTTTACACACTTTCTGTTTGATCAGCACAGTAGCTCTTTGCTTCCATTAGAGAATATGTTATCATCCCTATTTGACCTATGAAGAAACTGAGTCACAGCAAGCTATGTGCAGAATAACAAGTAGGAGCTAGGTTCCTGCATCTTGGTTTGCATGTTTTTTAAAGTAGGTACATAAAAGATTCTCCCAGGACTCAAATGCAGCCCTTCTACCTTCACTCTATAAGTTTTTTAGTTATTATTGGAATCTGAAACAACTGCATTTGTGTCTTAGTTCCAGTTCCCTAGGAAATAGACCCTGAGGCAGATAGATATATGCAAAAGTTTCATGGGCGTGCCCACCCGTAAAGAAACAAAAGTTGGCAGAGGGAGAAGTTGAACTTAAATGCAGTTGCTCCAGGGAGTTTTGGTGCCCCTTTTTCAAAGCTGTTCCTCATCCAAACAACAGGATTGGGTCTTTATACTGCCTCATTTACTGGTCATTGAATATAAGGTGCTCTGTAGAGAGAATGAGACTCAGGACAGAAACTCCCTTGAGCTACTGCAATTCCCAGAGAGGTATTTTGTCAGCAACCAATTACTTGAGAAGTGAGTGAACTTTCCAGCAGTGGAGATCAGGTGATGCATCACAATCCACCACAGCCAGTCAAGAGAGGCTAAATTACACCATGAAAGCAAATTAAGCTCACCATGCCAGTGACTTAAATGACAACATGTATTTCTTGTTTACAGGACATACCCAGTGAACATCAGGTAAGTCTCCTGGGCAGCTTGTCCTCAGGGCAGTGACTTAGTGATTCATACTCCTCCTTCTAGGGTCTTCACCATGCCCACATGTGGCCTCCACAATTATGCAGGGGCTTTCACTGCCTCAGTCTGAAAGTGACAGATCACGTCCCCGCACAGCGTAGAGGCCAGAATTAGTCAGTTTCTTCGAGGACTGGGCAGTGTGTGCTCCCCCATGTCCAGGAAGGAGAGAACCTTCAGAGAAAAATCAATTCTAGAAGTATCTCCATGTACTCTTTTGGGGTGCCAGGATAAAGTGCACTGAAACATCAGCCCCATCAGTCAATAAGAACTTATGGATCACATTGTACGTAATGGTGCTACATTAGGAGTTTTGACAAGTAATATAGCCGAACAACAAAACATAAAATATTTAGATAAGAGAAAAGATAATCACATCAGCAAAATACAGGAAGTTAAAAGGCCGTACTTACGTGAGAGTGAAATCATGACCATTGGTGCAAAATGTTATAAGATAAAGAAAGCTGAGTGCTGAAGAATTGATGCTTTTGAACTGTGGTGTTGGAGAAGACTCTTGAGAGTCCCTTGGACTGCAAGGAGATCCAGCCAGTCCATCCTAAAGAAAATTAGTCCTGAATATTCATTGGAAGGCCTGATGCTGAAGCTGAAACTCCAATACTTTGGCACCTGATACGAAGAGCTGACTCATTTGAAAAGACCATGATGCTGGGAGAGATTGAAGGCAGGAGGAGAAGGAGATGACAGAGGATGATATGGTTAGATGGCATCACTGACTCAATGAACATGAATTTGAGTAGGCTGCAGGAGTTGGTGATGGACAGGGAGGCCTGGAGTGCTGCAGTCCATGGGGTCGTAAAGAGTCAGGCAGGACTGAGCGACTAAACTGAACTGAACTAAAGGAGGAGATGTCAGAAGGGAAAGAAGTCAGAAAAGACTTCATAAAAAAAGACAAAAATTGAATTGGGCCCTGAAAATTGAAAACCACGTGAAAAAGAAAGAACAGTTCAGTGCCGCAATTTGAATAAAGTCTACCCCACGACCAATTTAAGGTTTTTTAGATGATTCTTTGTGAAAAGCTCACATACTCACAACCCACTCCAGTATTCTGGCCTGGAGAATCCCATGGACAGAGGATCCTGGTGGGTTGTCGTCCATAGGGTCACAAAAGTCAGACATGACTGAAGCGACTTAACATGGCTCAACACATACCCGAGGATATGCTGCCATAATTAGTGCAAAGTATTCCTTAACATGAGGGAGGGCTGATAAATGATGAAACAAACTACCTCTCACAAACTAAGAAAAAATGTATTAAATAGTAAAAATCAGTGAGGGGCAAATGTGCCCATAATAAAAGGCACTGTGTTGAAACTGCCTGCTGGATGGCTTTCCTTTTCTTTCAAGACCTAAACTAAACTGCTACCTTTATTGACACTTGCAGTGCTCATTCCCAGCACTACCTGATTTCACAGTTTGAGTAATTCCTGACATTGCTCTAATTCCTTCTTTCCACTCCCCAAATGATCCCTTAAAGAATGAAACTATGTGGTCTTTTTTCTTTTTTTCTGTTTTAAGAGAATCAACTCAGAATATGTAGAAAATTTTCATCCACTTATATTTGTTTGTTTAGGAAGGAGCAAAAATACATATGTGATATATGTCTTGGTCATGTCAAGTGTTCCCTAACTTAATGCTCACAATCCCTGAGGATGAACAACTTTATCCCAGTTTTATATATGATGACATTGAGGTTTAGTGAGCTTAAATCACTTTCTCCAAGGTTAGAGCTGGTTAAATGGCTTACCCAAAGTGTAATTCAAACTTATATCTGACCGAGTCTAAGATCCACCCTCTTTTGACTATAAAATTTCAAGCAAAGGCAATAATTCTATCAAAGTCAGCCTGAACAATGTCCCAGCTTTATTCTAAAACTTTTTTAAGGTGAACCCTATTTTGAATTTGATAGTAATTCAATTGCTAATTTTCCTAACAGAGAATTTCCTAATGTCTCTGCCATATAGCAGCCCTGGGCCATGAACTCTCAGGAACCACATTTGGGAAGCTCAAACATAATTCTCTTGTGTCTGTCAACATTTATTCCACACTGGTAGTCTGTAAGAAATTAAGCTTAGACCACCCAGTCTGTGGGACAGCTCCTTCCTTCAGCTGTTTCTAAACTTTGCTTCAGCCATATTCATACCAATGACCACAAGGAAGACCATGCTATGCCCTATTCTCACCCTGCTGGACAAGCTGCTCCTTTTGAACCCCTTGAAAGCTATGTGCTTTCAAAGCATCTGCCCATGTCACTACGCAACAGCAGTTTTCAATGGACCATGCTTGAGATGAATGGAACACAGGCTACATCTATCACGTAGGGCAAGGCACTTGTGATCGTGAGACCAGATGGTCTCAGGAATTGTGATAAAGGAACAAGGAAATGTTGCTCTGCTCTTACTGTTGACCCCCCTATGCTCTGCTCACATTTACTAGAACAAACTACATAATTTAATCTAGTACATCAGTGAAGTTGCTCCAAACAATTCAGAAAGTGTATCTGAGTTGCTAGGTAACCATATAAACAATCTAGGACCCCAGCAGGGAATTCCAATCATCTGTTTTATCAGCTTGATTAATAAAGAAACAAACAAAATGAGCAATCAACAGCAAATTTTAAAAAATGAAGAGGAAAAATGACCCATATCCATATGACCTCAAAAATATATAGTTTTTAAAACTCCATATTTGTTGGAGGTGAGGGGAACCATTTTAAAAAAAAACTGCAAAGAAATCTGAATTTTAAAGTCAAATGAACAGTGATTAACTTAAATCTAAAGCACTTATTTTGCTTTTTGTTGAGCTGCTTTTGTAAATGCCCTGAATGTGGCCTTGCCCTTGAGATGATGTCTTGTCCTTAAATTCCCAGTGAAAGGAACCTCACTCCTGAAGCCCAGATTCCATCCAATGCAAAGCAGGTCCCCCAAAGGGCCAAGTCAGAGAACCTCTCAATACTCACCTCTCAGCCCCCTGCATAGCTCAGAAGCCAAAGGGAAGACTGACTGAGTGAGGACGAAATGCAATCACTCCTGTCACCACGGTGAGCAAAATCCCTTCCACGGATATCAAACAGGCAGCTGCTGGGAAAAAGTTCATTTAATCATTTAATCCAAAGTTCATTATATACATTTAATGTTATGTAAACCACAACATTCTGCTGATGGTACAGGCTTCAGGCCACAGAGGGGAAACGTGTCATCTTCTTACCTGTCCCTTTCCTGAAAATGAATCATTGTGTTCAGCTTTGAAAGTCATCAGCATACTCTGTTTTCACTTTCCCCACAAATTGATAGGGTTAGTTGTTCAGTCAAGTCCAACTCTTTGCAATCCCATGGACCATAGACTCCCAGGCTCCTCTGTCCATAGAATTCTCCAGACAAGACTGGAGTAGGTTGCCATTCCCTTCTCCAGGGGATCTTCCCAACACAGGAATTGAACCCACAAATCCTTCACTGCAAGGCAGATTCTTTACCATCTGAGCCACTAGGGAAATCCCTGGTGGCTCAAATTGATAATTTGATAAGATAAAATTGGTAAAACGTCTATAATTTTGACTGAGAATGAACACCCTTCAGACATGATGATTTGTGTCAGATAATTCATTTGGTTCTAACAGTGTGATGTGAGATCACAAGCAATGTAAACAATCAGTCTGCAAAATAGAATATCTTCAGGTCCAGTTGTTTTTTAGTCACTCAGTCATGTCCGACCCTTTGCCACTCCATGGACTGAAGCACTCCAGGCTTCTCTGTACTTCACCATCTCCTGGAGTTTGCTCAGACTCATGTCCACTGAATCAGTGATGCCATCCAACTGTTTCATTCTCTGTCAGCCCCTTCTCTTCCTGCCTTCAATCTTTCCCAGCATCAGGGTCTTTTCCAATGAGTCAGCTCTTTGCATCAGGTGGCCAGCCAAAGTACTGGAGCTTCAGCTTCAGCATCAGGCCTTCCAATGAATATTCAGTATTGATTTCCTTTAGGATTGACTGGTTTGATCTCCTTGCAGTCCAAGGGACTCTCAAGAGTCTTCTCCAGCACCATGGTTTGGAAGCATCAATTCTTTGGTGCTCAGCTTTCTTTATGGTCCAACTCTCATATCAGACCAATACTATTCATCAACTGCATACAGAAAACATCTCATGCACAAAACAACTCTAACCACAGGCAAGCAGCTCAGATTACAATTTTCATTTGTTGATAGCATCACTGTGATAGTTGTATCAAAATGGAGAAGTTGACCTATGCTGCTGCTGTGTGTCCGACTCTGTGCGACCCCATGAAGAGACTACAATTTCAATGTGAAGAACTTTTAGAAGCTGTTTGAAAGGAAACTAAATCTGCTATTCATTCAGAGGACAGCTTCTCAGCCCAATTTCACAACAATGCTAGGAAAGTCATCTGTTTTTTTCTGAAAATTTAACCTCAGTTCTTCCCTAGAATGTTGCTTGACACTGAAACCATGAGACTTAAAGCACTAAAACTTGTTATATTGCCTCTCTTCTCCTTAATAAATGAAGATTTCTTTGGAGAAGCTCTTTTCCCATTTCTGATGCTTCCTTCCATGAAGGTCCACTGGTATGATAAGCTTGGACTTGCTTCACCCATTTGAGTCATGGTGGAGACTGGTACAGTTGAAAAGAATGGACTAGGCAGAGTAGTCTCAGTTCCTCTTCTCCCCTTGGGCTGAGTAGCTTGCAGAGGACTGGCACTTTCTTCTGATGCTCCCACTCTTACTCTTATCTGAGACAGTCCCTCTAAGTGCAGAGTACTAACCTGAACCAAAGAGGTTCCATGACTATGAAAACAACTCTTTCTTTCCCTTCCCTCCTCTCTTCTTCTTCCTCTCTCTCTCTTTCTCTCTCTCTCCATCATCCACATCACTGGCTCCCCCACAGATCAGATCAGATGAGTCACTCAGTTGTGTCCAACTCTTTGTGACCCCATGAATCGCAGCATGCCAGGCCTCCCTGTCCATCACCAACTCCCGGAGTTCACTCAGACTCATGTCCATCGAGTCAGTGATGCCATCCAGCCATCTCATCCTCTGTCGTCCCCTTCTCCTCTTGCCCCCAATCCCTCCCAGCATCAGAGTCTTTTCCAATGAGTCAACTCTTCACATGAGGTGGCCAAAGTACTGGAGCTTCAGCTTCAGCATCAGGCCTTCCAATGAATATTCAGTACTGATTTCCTTTAGGATTGACTGGTTTGATCTCCTTGCAGTCCAAGGGACTCTCAAGAGTATTCTCCAACACCACAGTTCAAAAGCATCAATTCTTCGGCGCTCAGCCTTCTTCACAGTCCAACTCTCACATCCATACATGACCACTGGAAAAACCATAGCCTTGACTAGATGAACCTTTGTTGACAAAGTAATGTCTCTGCTTTTGAATATGCTATCTAGGTTGGTCATAACTTTCCTTCCAAGGAGTAAGCGTCTTTTAATTTCATGGCTGCAGTCACCATCTGCAGTGATTTTGGAGCCCAGAAAAATAAAGTCTCACACTGTTTCCACTGTTTCCCCATCTATTTCCCATGAAGTAATGGGACCAGATGCCATGATCTTTGTTTTCTGAATGTTGAGCTTTAAGCCAACTTTTTCACTCTCCACTTTCACTTTCATCAAGAGGCTTTTTAGTTCCTCTTCACTGTCTGCCATAAGGGTGGTGTCATCTGCATATCTGAGGTTATTGATATTTCTCCTGGCAATCTTGATTCCAACTTGTGTTTCTTCTAGTCCAGCATTTCTCATGATGTACTCTGCATATAAGTTAAATAAACAGGGTGACAATATACAGCCTTGATGTACTCCTTTTCCTATTTGGAACCAGTCTGTTGTTCCATGTCCAATTCTAACTGTTGCTTCCTGACCTGCATACAGATTTCTCAAGAGGCAGATCAGGTGGTCTGGTATTCCCATCTCTTTCAGAATTTTCCAGTTTACTGTGATCCACACAGTCAAAGGCTTTGTCATAGTCAATAAAGCAGAAATAGATGTTTTTCTGGAACTCTGTTGCTTTTTCCATGATCCAGCGGATGTTGGCAATTTGATCTCTGGTTCCTCTGCCTTTTCTAAAATCAGCTTGAACATCAGGAAGTTCACGGTTCACGTATTGCTGAAGCCTGGCTTGGAGAATTTTGAGCATTACTTTACTAGCGTGTGAGATGAGTGCAACTGTGCGGTAGTTTGAGCATTCTTTGGCATTGCCTTTCTTTGGGATTGGAATGAAAACTGACTCCTGCTGCCTGTGGCTCCCCCACAGGCAGCAGGAATTCTCTGCAATGCCTTCAGGATCGAATATCACGTCTGGCACGTCTATGACTATTAAAGCTGTCCAATCCTGGGGTTCGATATTGGGAAATTCATTTGCTTTTCACACTAAGCTGCATCTTACACCCTACCTTTATTGGCAAACTGGGGAATAGTGGCTAAGTCATGTCCAACCCTTGTGACATCATGGACTGCAGCCCACCCACCAAGTTCCTCTGTCCATTAAATATTCCAGGCAAGAATACTGGAGTGGGTTGCCGTTTCCTTCTCCAGGGGATCTTCCCAATCCAGGGATCGAACCCTGGTCTCCTGTATTGCAGCCAGATTCTTTACTGACTGAGCTACCAGGGTCAGCAAAGTAGTTGATATTAGTATTTAGATTTTGCATCTGCTTTTTTTTTTTTTGCCTTATTTCTCAATGAGTTACCCAGTTAGGGAAGAAAGATATGTTTTATTGAAACCCAGAAATCTCAAGACTTAATCCTTAGTTAAAAAAAAAAACAAAAACTATATGAAGACACTAAATAAGAAATATATGCTTTTGATTAGTGATATTCTATTATAAATGGTCACATGCGTTAGTTCTCTAAATTTCCTTTGCTTTTCTGCTCTTGAGACCTTCACATTAAGAGAACAAAATGAGTTGGTGTTGAACTCAATGACCTCTAAATGGATGGTCATTTAATTCGAATCAGAAAATATTTGATAATTAAGGGATTGGGGGTTGGGAGAGTTAATAATGACTCTGGGACAAGTCATGTACACCACAGATATCTCAGGAAATAAGGCCCTGCTTATATGGAAATTTCCAACCTCACATTCTATGAACTCTTCATCATTTGTCCTTTTTGCCTTATTTTTTTTTTCACTCCTCCTAAGGAAATTTTAATGCAGCTGCCTAACTTCAATAAGAATTTTTATTAACATAGTTTTTAATTAACTCAACACTGTTTCAAGTGGATTAAAATATCTGAACCATGTCTTTATCCATGCATTTATTTATGTCACTGTCGTCTCTCTGAAAATTCCCTAAAAGTGAGTATTTGACTTGTCAAGAGGAGCATTTAAAAGGTTGGAGGTCCCATGCAACAGCAAGATAACTGTGTCCCAGGTTGTTTTGTAATTGGCATAATCCGGAAAGCTGTCTCAGTCTCCCAATCCATTTTGAAGCTGACACAGCCATCATGTGTGGTTTTGAGAACATCTGTTCCCATAATTCCCAAGAAGAAAATGTCGTGAGTCACTGATCTTCCAAACGATTTGCATTTTGCAAAAAGTTGAATTCAACCCAGGGATTGAACCCAGGTCTCCCACTTTGCAGTCAGATTCTTTACCAACTGAGCCACAAAGTTAGAAATCTTTAGAAAGAAAAAGACTCTATATTTTCATGCCCTTGAAAAAGTTTATCTTATTTCATGGAAATAAGAGTTGCAACCCTCCATAAAGTTTGGTAATCTAATAATTTCCTCCATCCTTTGGGTAAGAAAGAAATATCTTCAGTGAAAATATTGCCTGTATATTGAATTAAAGTGGCAACAACAATGAGCCAAAGCAGGTTGCTTAGATTTTGAGGACTTAATATGAGGGATGAAAGAGAAAGTCTGTCTTTAAATTTATTTTTCTTTCCCCTGCTATAATTTCCTTTCTAGATTAATTATAGACAGTATCATTTAACTTGTCTAGCATCAGACCCTTATCTGATGTAGAAGCATAGCAAAATTAAAAATAAGATACTGTAAAAGTTGTTCTGCCCAGTTCTCTCCATATTTCTGTCCCAAAATAGGATTATTATTTTCATTTCTTCTCTTTGTTGATGCTCCTTCATATTTTCTCTAATTTTCAGGAATAATTTTAAACAGAAAAGTGAAGCTTTTACCCACTCACTTAATTTTTATAGAATCTTTAATATTTGGAATAGCTTTATAGTTCTATGAATTTGTTAAGATAGAACTCAGTGTTTGTGTATAACCTGCCTGAATTTTATCTAGTATTAAACTCATATGGCATATTTGACATAACTTATAATATTGGTACATTACTATTAACTAAGCTCCAGGCATCATTTGCATTTTATTTAATTTTCTTCCACTACCCTTTTTTCTGTCCAAAAGTCCCATTGAGGATATCACATAGTATTTTAGTCTTCTTGTCTCTTTAACCTTTTCTGGTCTGTGACAGCTTCTCAGACTTTCCTTATATTTGATGATTTTGCTAAGTCAATGACTTTGGGGCATTCTGGTAATATGTTTTGTAGAATGTTCCTCAGTTTGGGGTTTGTCTGATATTTTCCCTATCAAGAAAGGGAAGGGTTTTTGAAAGGAAGACCACAAATGTGAAATGCCATTCTCCTCACTTCACATTAAGGACATAGATATCAACATGAGATATTAACTTTGATTATCAGGTTGAGGTAGTATTTTTCAGACTTCTACACTGAAAAGTTAACACTCCCCCTTTTCATACTCAACCTTTTAGAAGCAAGTCACTAGGCACAACCTACACTCAAAAGATGGAGAATTAAGCTTCACCTTTGGCGGGGGGAGGGGGTATTATGGGGTCACAAAGAGCTGGACACAGCTGAGCAATTTTCATTTCACTTCATAGACTCCTATGAATATTTGTAGTTCTTAATTATAGGAGATTTGCCTCTTCAGTTCCATTTATTTATTTCCTCAATCATTTGTTTCTATTGGTAAGGACTCATGGGTACTGATTTTGTAATCTGAGTTAAAATCTAATAAAATGTATTTATACTGTTCGAATTCTTTCATCTCTAACCATTGTGACTCTATTAGTTACCTCTTATACACCTTTTGCATGCTACTGCTGCTGCTAAGTTGCTTCAGTCGTGTCCGACTCTGTGCGACCCCATAGACGGCAGCCCACCAGGATCCCCTGTTCCTGGGATTCTCCAGGCAAGAACACTGGAGTGGGTTGCCATTTCCTTCTCCAATGCATGAAAGTGAAAAGTGAAAGTGAAGTCACCCAGTCGTGTCCGACTCTTTGTGACCCCATGGACTGCAGCTCATCAGGCTCCATGGGATTTTCCATGGAGTGGGGTGCCCTCGCCTTCTCTGACACCTTTTGCATACCCCCATCATTTTGTTTTGAGAATTTCTTTACCTTCTCACACAATAAGGTGCTTCTAGTTTGTCTCATACATTCCCTCCTATGGCTCTGGAATCAAAAATCTCTCAGAGGAGACATGATTTCTTTTCTTTGAGATTGGTATTAGAAACTAATACCATGAGCCTGGGTGAACTTGATGCTATTATTAGAGTGTCA
This sequence comes from Bos mutus, assembly GCF_027580195.1. NCBI lineage: Eukaryota > Metazoa > Chordata > Mammalia > Artiodactyla > Bovidae > Bos > Bos mutus. Next base: position 28,860,664 of record NC_091623.1, read on the forward strand.
CAGTTTCAAGCCCCTCACAGCAGACAGAGTTAAAAAATGGATATATGCTCTGATATATGTATATATCTATACTTAGTTTTTTATTTATCAATTTGTATCCATATTATAAACATAAATTCCTACTGATGTCTTAAAATTTAATCCAATACCACGGGGTTCATACTAGCCTTACTCCCTGATTTATCTGCAAGTTCCCACTCCCACCAACATTAATTTTTCACTTATTTGTTCAATCCCAGCATATGTGTGTAATGGTTTGAGAATTATATTAACATGTACTCACTTAAGAAAAAATCTTTGTTACTTAGAGTACAGTGTTTGTATATATTTCCTTTTGTATTTAGTCTTACAATTAAAACCCACATTTTCAAAGTTACTTAGATCAAAGCCTTTTCCCTCACCTTCAGTGAAATTATGTCGTATATGTATAACACAACCAGTCTTACGTCACAGTCTGCGTTCCGTCTTGGGACCCCTGAATCTCCCGATTGAGTTTTTCAGTTTGTAGGTACTAAGGTGCACTATTTGGTGCTGTTAAGTTCTAAGGCGTGTAAAACGTGGTGGCATAATGGCACAACAAATACCATATAAATAAGCACCACTATTGAAAGGAAGGGAGGGCGAGAGAAAGAGGGAGGGGGGAGGAAGAGGGAAGAAAAGAAAAAAGAAAGGAAATGGCAGGACAAAAGGAAAAAAGAAAGAAAAGGGAAGGAAAGGAGAAAGAAGGGAGAGAGAGAAAGAAGGGAGGGAAGCTGGGACAAAGATAAGGAAAAGAGGGCAAGTCATATGAGTAAGTTGGCTATTGAAATCCATGATCTTATTAGACATTTCATCACAACGTCTTCCACTGAATCACTTTACCAACTCAGACATTTCAGCTAGATAAACTTCATTGTGTTTTCTTTTTCTTATGTCCAGTACTTATGTCTTATGTCTCAATAATAGTTCTCTTCAGGGCTGTCATTTTACAAAGAAAACCGTTCTTAAAATTGATCTAAACTAAGTATTAGATGGTGGTCAGACTGAGGCATCCTTTTTCCTTTTTGGATGCACTGTTTCTCTTATTTAGTGTCAGTCTCAGATAGACTGTATTTTCAACAAATGAAATTTTGTACAAACTATCACTTCAGGCTCCAGAAGAATTTGTCTCTTTTAGGAAGCAATTTCTAACCTCAAGATTAGAGTTTATATCACTTATATCCTTTTCTTACTAGAATATAGAAGGCATCTGGGGCACACGAGTAGGTGATTTGTTTATATTGATCAAACAATCATTTTGAATTTTCAGTTTCTAATGTACACCCTACCACAGCTAGACTAAGAATTTGTAGAGATCAGCCAGTACTCTGCTGGAAATTTCAAAATGACAAAGATAAGATTAAAATTATATTTACTTTATTTGGATAAAAGAAAATTAGAACTACAAAATTATACAGATTGTGGTAGCATTTAATTCTGTGATTTTTTACTTTTAATATCAGTGGGTCTGAAAGTATTTTACCAACTCTTCACCAAAAATAATATCTAAGAAAGTAGCTGACTGCTTACCTGAATTTATCAGGCAATTATGTATGTAGATGAAACTTAATTTTATTCCACAGAATGACTATGAGTTATAAGTTCTCTTTCGCTTGAGCCACTCAGGTAATTCTGTGTGCCGAATGCAAAAGTATTCAGTGAACCTGTGGCACCAAAAATAGACAGATTCCTTCTCTAAAAACTATGCTCCTTTGCCAAGCATCAGCTTGAGTTTTGCTGTCTTGCTGTCTGTCCCTTTCATCACTGGCATTTTTCCCTCATACTAAAGTGCATAGCACTTCCATGTCCCACCAATTCTCCCAAGCTTTTCATGACAGAAAACATGATGACTTGCAAGTATTTTGCAGAGGACCTATTTTCCTTTTGCTAAAGAAGGAGCTGAAAATATATTAATTTAAACCCCAAAGCACACTGGATGGAATGTCAATAATCTTTGTTTCAAGAGCTCAGTCTGCCCCAAACTGTCTAAAGAACTTGAGGTGAGTCGGGCAAATTGAATGTCTTTTATTTTTAAAAATATAGAATTTATACTAATTATGGATTCCCTTTTGGATCCAACATTCTGAGACTGTAGTGTCTTTATACGATTAAATTTTGGGAATTGTATGAGTAGAAGAGTATTTTCTCAAAATGTTCTGCTGAAACAATGCTTGAGTGTGCCATGTTAACCTAATGTAACATATGCTGTTCACGTCACGGTGCTTGTCTTGTCTCTGCTCCTATTCCTAACCCATCTCCATTATCAGTTCAGGTCAGTCGCTCAGTCATATCTGACTCTTTGCGACCCTGTGGACAACACCACAGTTGAAAAGTATCAATTCTTCAGTGCTCTGTTTTCTTTATGGTCCAACTCTCACATCCATACATAACCATTGGAAAAGCCATAGCTTTTACTAGACAAACCTTTATTGGCAGAGTAATGTTTCTACTGTCTAGGTTGGTCATGTCTTTTCTTCCAAGGAGCAAGCGTCTTTTAATTTCATGGCTACAGTCACCATCTGCAGTGATTTTGGAACCCCCCAAAATAAAATCTTTCACTGTTTCCATTGTTTCCCCATCTATTTGCCATGAAGTGATGGGACCAGATGCCATGATCTCAGTTTTCTGAATGTTGAGCTTTAAGCCACCTTTTTCACTCTCCTCTTTTACTTTTATCAAGAGGCTCTTTAGTTCTTCTTCACTTTTCTGCCATAAGGGTGGTGTTATCTGAGGATCTGAGTTATTGATATTTCTCCTGGCAATCTTGATTCCAGCTTATGCTTCATCCAGCCTGGCATTTCACATGATGCACTCTGCATATAAGTTAAACAAGCAGAGTGACAGTATACAGCCTTGACGTACTCCTTTCCTGATTTGGAACCAGTCTGTTGTTCCATGTCCAGTTCTAATTGTTGCCAGGAATGGGTAAATTTAACTAGATGACCATTATACCTACTACTGTGGGCAAGAATCCCTTAGAGGAAATGGAGTAGACCTCGTAGTCAACAAAAGAATCCAAAATGCAGTACTTGAGTGCAATCTCAAAAATGACAGAATGATCTCTGTTCATTTCCAAGGAAAACCATTCAATATCACAGTAATTCAAGTCTATGCCCCAACCAATAACGCTGAAACTGAAGTTGAACAGTTCTATGAAGACCTACAAGGCCTTTTAGAACTAGCACCCAAAAGACATGTCTTTTTCATTATAGGGGGCTGGAATGCAAAAGTAGGAAGTCAAGCGATACCTGGAGTAACAGGCGAGTTTGGTCTTGGAGTACGGAATGAAACAGGGCAAGGCTAACAGAGTTTTGCCAAGAGAGAGCACTGGTCATAGCAAATCCCCTCTTCCAACAACACAAGAGATGACTCTACTCATGGACATTACCAGATGATCAATACTGAAGTCAGATTGATTATATTATTTGCAGCTGAAGATGGAGAAGCTCTATACAGTCAGCCAAAACCAGACTGGGAGTTGACTGTGCCTCAGATCATGAGCTCCTTGTTGCCAAATTCAGACTTAAATTGAAGTAGGGAAAACCACTAGACCGTTCAGGTATGACCTAAAACAAACCCCTTATGATTATACAGTGGAAATGACAAATAGATTCAAAGGATTAGATATGATAGACAGAGTGCCTGAAGAACTCTGAACAGAGGTTCATGACATTTTATAGGAGGGAGTGATCAAGACCATCCATGAGAAGAAGAAATGTAAAAAGGCAAAATGGTTGTCTGAGGAGGCCTTACAAATAGCTGTGAAAAGAAGAGAAGCAAAAGGCAAAGGAGAAAAGGAAAGATACACCCATGTGAATGCAGAGTTCCAAAGAATAGCAGGGAGAGACAAGAAAGCCTTCCTCAGTGATCAACGCAAACAAATAGAGGAAAATAATAGAATGGGAAAGACTAGAGATCTCTTCAAGAAAATGAGAGATACCAAGGGAACATTTCATGCAAAGATGGGCACAATAAAGGACAGAAATGGTATGGACCTAAAAGAAGTATAAGATATTAAGAAGAGGTGGCAAGAATGCACAGAAGAACTGTACAAAAAAGATCTTCATGACCCAGATAACCACGATGGTGTGATCACTCACCTAGAGCCAGACATCCTGGAATGCAGTCAAGTGGGCCTTAGGAAGCATCACTATGAACAAAGCTAGTGGAGGTGATGGAATTTCAGTTGAGCTATTTCAAATCCTAAAAGATGATGCTGTGAAAGTGCTGTACTCAATATGCCAGCAAATTTGGAAAACTCAGCAGTGAGCCACAGGACTGGAAAAGGTCAGTTTTCATTCCAATCCCAAAGAAAGGCAATGCCAAAGAATGCTCAAACTACCGCACAATTGCACTCATCTCTCAGGTTAGCAAAGTAATGTTCAAAATTCTCCTAGCTAGGCTTCAACAGCACGTGAACTGTGAACTTTCAGATGTTCAAGCTGGATTTAGAAAAGACAGAGGAACCAGAGATCCAATTGCCAACATACTTAGGATCATAGAAAAAGCAAGAGAGTTCCAGAAAAACATCTACTTCTGCTGTATTAACTATGTGAAAGCCTTTGACTGTGTGGATCACAACAAACTGGAAAATTCTTCAAGAGATGGCATCTGCCTGCCTCCTGAGAAATCTGTATGCAGGTCAATAAAGAACAGTTAGAACTGTACATCTCCATCATAACGGGTCCTAAAAAAATGCCCGTGCGTGTGTGCTAAGTCACTTCAGTCACGCCCAACTCTTTATGACCCTATGGACTATAGCCCTCCAGGCTCCTCTGTTCACGTGATTCTCCAGGCAAGAATACTGGAGTGGGTTGCCATGTCCTCCTCCAGGGGATCTTCCCAACCCAGGCATCAAACCCATGTCTCCTGCAACTCCTGAATTGCAGGCAGATTCTTTACTCTCTGAGCCACCAGGGAAGCCCAAAAGATGCCCACCACTTAGCAATATATAAGAAGTGGAGCCCATCTGGTGAAATGTTAGGAACCCTCTCTTCCAAAGTGACAGGTTGTATAACTAATCCATATAATATTTTACAACCATCTCTTATCCTTTTCAAGAGCATCAGAAGGAATAAAAAGAGTTGAGGAGCAAGTGACCAGACCATCTGTAACTTGAAAGAGCAGGGAAAGTAGAGTTTAGTTGTAGGACTATAGAATTTAGGGTAACCTCCACATCTTCCAGAAAATAAGACAATGGGGTGAGAGTATGGCAGTTAATTACAAACAGGAACCAGCTGGCTGTTCCTCAGCAAATGAGCAGGTAAAACCCAAAAACTGTGGGAACATTCCTGGGAGAGGTTGAAACTGCAATTAAGTCTTTGCTTGCTGTCCATTTTAGGCCCATTGTTTCTGTTTTTTGTTTGTTTGTTTTAATATGAGAAAATGAATTGTTTCTATTGTTTAAGCCATTCAGTTTGTGGCACTTTGTCATGGCAGGCCTGGTAAACTAATATATATGAATTCCTGAGAAGAGTATTGTTAGGTTCCTGGACTAAGTTCCAGTGTGCCTGTGTTTGTATGTGGGCATATGTTATAACTTTCTCCTAAAGACCAAGCAATTCTCAGACACCTGGAGACAATACTAGATTCCATAGGTAAAGGGCTCAGTTCTACAAGACCACCCTCCACTTTAGATGCCAGCCCCAAGGCTCTACAGGTTGTTACTTGTACCTCTGATGGTTATAAATCAGAGGTTTCTACAACCTCCCTGGTTGCAATTAATTTTCAAGAGCAGCCCACAGAACTCAGGAACTCTCACTTACTTACTAGATGACTAGTCTATTATGAAAGATATTGTCGTTCAGTCACTAAGTAGTGTCCAGTTCTTTGTGACCCCATGAACTGCAGCAAACCAGACTTCCCTGTCCTTCACTATCTCACACAGTTTGCTCAAACTCATGCCCATTATATCAATGATGCCATCCAGTCATCTCATCCTCTGTCATCCCATTCTCCTCCTGCCCTCAATCTTTCCCGGCATCAGAGTCTTTTCCAATGAGTCAACTCTTCACATCAGAGGCCAAAGTACTGGAGCTTCAGCTTCAATATCAGTTCTTCCAATGAATATTCAGGATTGATTTCCTTTAGAATTGACTGATTTGATCTCCTTGCTGTCCAAGGAACTCTCAGAATCTTCTCCAGCAGCACAATTTGAAAGCATCGATTCTTCAGTGTTTTACAGTCCAAGTCTCACATCCACACACGACTACTGGAAAAACCATAGCTTTGACTATGTGGTTCTTTGTCAGCAAAGTGTCGTCTCTGCTTTTTAATATGCTGTCAAAGTTTGTCATAGCGTTCCTTCCAAGGAGCAAGTGTCTCAATTTTGCAGCTGCAGTCACCGTCCTCAGTGATTTTGGAGAAGAAACTAAAGTCTGTCACTGTTTACATTGTTTCCCCATCTATTTGCCATGAAGTGATGGGACCGGATGCCATAATCTTAGGTTTTTGAATGTTGAGTTTTAAATGAGATTTTTCACCCTCCTCTTTCAACTTCATCAAGAGGCTCTTTAGCTCCTCTTCACTTTCTGCCCTCAGGGAGCTATCATCTCTATACCCGAGGTTGTTGATATTTCTCACAGCAATTTTGATTCCAGTTTGTGCTTCATTCAGCCCAGCATTTCACATGATGTACTCTGCATAGAGGTTAAATAAGCAGGGTGACAATATGGAGGATATTAAAAGATACCCTCAAAGATATTAGAAGATATTCCCCAAAAGGGGAGAAAAAAGCTAAAGGAGATGATGGCTTTCTGCATTTTGACTGAAATTAAAAAAAAAAGAGAGAGAGAGAGTGAGAGAGAAAGAGATCTGCATGGATTTGAAAAGGGGATTATTTAGTTTTATTTTTTTTAAGCCAAAATACTGTTGAGAAAGATATGAAACTTTTATTCTATAATTAAACTCTAAAAATGTGTCAGCAAACACGACTATTTTAAACTATCCAAAATGAGCTTAGAATAAATCATTTAGGCAAAGGAAATAGGATTATTGAGTTTAATACAGCTATCAGGAAATTGTTTTTTATTACCTAGAAACTAAATTCTGAGTGACACAAACTTGGAATATATCAAATATTCAATCAAATGAAAATGCTATAGCTTCAGAGAATATTCTTGTTGGCAGTTATCTTTCCTGACCAGCATTTAATCAAGTAGGATTATTTTTAAAGAAATCATGTATTGCAGTGAATAGATCTGTCACAAGTTTAAATCTCAGGATGCTTCCTCCTGGGCATAGCTAAAGTTCCCATCACCTTTCTTATCTTATTCAGAGCCTACTTATGTGGCCTGCTTAACACTAGTATTCATCTTGTTCTTCCGCCATCATTCTCTCTATCCACAACCCTCATTCTTTGGAATAAGAGGCTATTATTTTCCAATTTATTCACCTGATTAATTTGTCTGAAGCAAAGCTCAACCCTTTTACATTTTTGAATAATATCCTTAAAGTTCCACAGGCAAAGAAAAAAATAAATAGTAAGCAAAGTAGAAGTTATAACACACTGTTAAAGTCCTGGTATTAATGGTCCCTGGCCTCTGTGTAAATTGGAATGGGATAAGGGGGCTTCGTTTGGGGCTGCTTTTACCATCTTCCAATTCTATCCTTCCTTTCTACTTTAGATGCTAACCCAGTCCAGACTGAAATTGGCACAGGCTCAAGGTACTTCAAGGTACTGAGTAGAACTAAGGACCTCCAGTTTCTCCTCCTAGTCTTCTATCTGCGTTTCATTCCAAGGAAACCTCCTCTGAACTGGGGTAGGCTGCGTGTCTCTTATGCCAGCATTTTGATACTCTTAGCTCCTGCCTTAAAGTCCAAGTTCTTAGGAAAAGAAAGGCAATTTTCTGTTGACCAACTAAGATTCCTGATATGTTTTTTTTTAAATTATTATTAAGAATTTACTTTATAAAGAAGTTTTAGGTTTATAGCAAAATTGAGGGGAAGATGTAGAGATTCCCCATATACCCCCTGCTCCCATACATGAATAGCCTCCTCCATTGTCAACATTCCCCATCAAAGTGGTCATTTGCTGTAACTGATGAACTTATATTGATACATCATAATCAGAGTCCATAGTTTATGTTTATGGTTCATTATTAGTATTGTACATACTGTAGATTGGATAAATGTTCAATGACAAGTCCATCTTTATGATGTCACACAGAATATTTATTTTTCAAAGCAAGAGTCCTTTGGACTGCAAGAAGATCAAACCAGTCAATCCTAAAGGAAATCAGTCCTGAATATTCATTGGAAGGACTGATGCTGACACTGAAACTCCAATACTTTGGCCACCTGATGCAAAGAGCTGACTCATTGGAAGGGACCCTGATGCTGGGAAAGACTGAAGGCAGGAGGAGACGGGAACGACAGAGGATGAGATGATTGGATGGCATCACCAACTCGATGGACATGAGTTTGAGCAAGCTCCGGGAGTTGGTGATGGACAGGGAAGCGTGGAGTGCTGCAGTCCATGGGGCTGCAAAGAGTTGGACTTGACTGAACCGAACTGAAAGATCCTTTATGCTTTGCTTATTCATCCCTCCATTCTCCTCTGCAACCTTTGGCAACCACTGATCTTCTTGCTGTCTCCAAATTTTGCCTTTTCAGAAGTTTATGTAACTGAAATCATTCAACATTCAGGCTTTTCAGACCGGCTTCTTTCACTTAGTACTGTGCATTTAAGTTTCTTCCATGTCTTTTCCTGGTTTGATATCTCATTTCTTTTTAGCATTTGAATAAAATTCCTTTAGTATGAATGTTTCATTCTTTATCCATTCACCTACTGAAAGACATTTTGGTTGCTTTCAGGTTTTGACAATTATGAATAAAATTGTAACAAGCATATGTGTTCACAATTTTGAGTGGTCATGTTTTCAACTCCTTTCAGTAAACATCAAGGATTGTGATTGGTAGAATGTGTGACCAAAGTATGCTTAGTCTTACAAGAAACAGCTGACTGCTTTCCAAAGCAGCTGTATCGTTTTACATTCCCATCAGCAATGAAAAAGAGCTCCTGTTGCTCAATATCTTTCCCAGAATTTAGTGTTGACAATGTCTGGATTTTGACAATTCTGACAAGTGTGTGGTAGCATTTCCTTGTTTTAATATACATTTCCCTAATGACATATGGTATGGAATATCTTTTCATTTCCCTTTTGTCACATGTATATCTTCTTTAGTGAGGTATCTAGAAGATCTTTGGCTCATTTTTTCCATATTTTTTCATACTTCTTATTGTTGAATTTGAAGATTTCTTTGTATATTTTGGATAACAGTTCTTTATATCAAATGCATGTTTTACACACATTTTATCCTAATTTGTGGCTTATCTTCTCATTCTCTTGATATCTTTTGCAGAGCAGAATGTTTTTTTTTTAATGAAACCTAGCTTATCATGTATTTCTTTCATGAACTGTGTCTTTTGTTTTTTGTCTAACAAGTCATCAACATGCCCAAAGTCAGTTAGGTTTTCTCCTGTGTTATATTCTAGAAGCCTTATGGTTTTGAATTTTTCATTTTTGTTTGTTATCCTTTTTTGTTTTATTCCGTGTTTTATTTTGTATTGCAGTATAGCTGATTAGCAATGTTGTGATAGCTTCAGGTGGATAGCAAAGGGACTCAGCCATACATATACATGTGGCCCTTCTCCCCCAAACTCCCTTCCCATCCAGACTGCCACATAACATAGAGCAGAGTTCCCTGTGCTATATAGTAGGTCCTTGTTGGTTATCCATCTTAAATACAACAGTGTACCTGCTGAGTTAATTATTCTGAAGGTTGTGACACCAGTGCCTAGAGTCATGTTTGTTGCATGTAGATGTCCAGTTGTTCCGGTACCAGCACCATTCATTGAAAAGTCAATCTTTGCTACTTGGTATTGCCTTAGGCCCTGTGGCAAATATCAGTTGATCATATGTATACGGCTCTATATCTGTACTCTCTAGTCTGTTCCAATGATGTATTTGTCTATTATTTTGCCTGTCCCACACCATCTCGATTACTATAGTTTGTCTTAGTAAGTCTAAAAGTCAAGTACTGTCAGTCCTCCAACTTTTTCTCCTTCAATATTATATTGGCTATTTTGTACATTCTGCATCTCTACATAAACTGTAGAATCAGTTTGTCAATATCCACAAAATAACTGGCTGGGATTTTTATTGAAATTGTACTGAATCTATAGATCAAGTTGGAAAGAACTGACATTTTGACAGTACTGAGTCTTCCTGTCTATTAACATAGATTCTCTCTCTTTTATTCTTCTTTAAATTCATCTATCAGAGTTGCGTAGTTTTCCTCATATAGAGCTTGTAAATATTTTGTTACATTTATATCTAAGTATTTAATTTTGTGGGGTGTTAGTTTAAATGTTTGGAGAAGGAAATGGCAACCCACTCCAGTGCTCTTGCCTGGCGAATCCCAGGGACAGGGGAGCCTGGTGGGCTGCCGTCTATGGGGTCACACAGAGCCGGACACTACTGAAGCGACTTAGCAGCAGCTGCAGCAGTATAAATGTTATTGTGTTTTTATTTCAAATTCTACTTGTTTATTGCTGGTCCTGCCTTGATTTTGAAGTCACCTCTTTTGTCCTCTCCAGGCAACGACAGACTCTTGAAAGTTCTAGCTTCTCCAATGTACTCTATTCCTGAGAATCTATTCCGTTTACTCACTTAAGCAGCCAGTTAAGGTAGTGCTTGTGCTCAGTCATTCAAACATTCTATTTGTGACCCCATGGACTGTAGCCTGCCAAGCTCCTCTGTCCTTGGGATTTTCCAGGCAAGAATACTGGAGTGGGTTGCCATTTACTACTCCAGGAGATTTCCCCAATCCAGGAATCAAATTTTCATCTCTTGCATCTGTCTGTTGCATTGGCAAATTATAGAAAGTGGTTTACATGCCAAATGCTGTACTAGGCCTGGAGTATGCTATAGTGAACAAATTTCTTGGAAGGAAAACCGTGACATACTTAGACAGTGTATTAAAAAGTATAGACATCACTTTGCCAACAAAGGTCCATATAGTCAAAACTTCGGTTTTTTCCAGTAGTCAGGTATGGATGTCAGAGTTGAACCACAAAGAAGGCTGAGCACTGAAGGATTGATGCTTTCAAATTATGGTCCTAGAGAAGACTCTTGAGAGTCACTTGCACAGCAAGGAGATCAAACCAGTCCATCCTAAAGGAAATCAACCCTGAATATCCATTGGAAGGACTGATGCTGAAGCTGCAATACGCTGGCCACCTGATATGAAGAGCTGACTCATTGGAAAAGACCCTGATGTTGGGAAGGATTGAAGGCAAAAGGATAAGGGTGTGGCAGAGGATGAGATGGTTGGATGGCATCACTGACTCAATGGGCATGAATTTGAGCAAACTTTGGGAGACAGGGAAGTTTAGCATGCTGCAGTCCATGGGGTCACAAAGAGTTGTACAAAATTTAGTACCTGAACAACAACAAATAGTGAACAAAAAGATAAAGTGCTAATGGGACCTAATAGGAAAAACATATAGAATAATAAATGATATTACAAACCACATACAATGAAAGACAAGAAAAAGATCCTATGAGAGAGAATAACAAGAAACTACTTCAAATTGGTTGTCCAAGAAGAACTTAACCAAGAAAGTAAGATTTTAATTTAGACATTAAAGATAAGAAAAAAAATTTGAGAAATGAATGGAAATTGTGTCAGGGGCAGAGTGAACGTCTGAGACAGTCCTAAAGCACATATGGTGACTTCATACATTTGCTCAGGTTATGCAGGGATACAAGTTCCTGGGGACAAAGTTTATCCCATGAATAGGTCTCATTGTCTTATACTGGGTCTTAACCTTACTCTAAGCCAGGATTTGAAACTATCCCATACATGGACTTCGGCTTTCTGGCGGCTCCTACAGTAAAGAGTCCACCTGCAATGTGGGAGTGAAAGTGAAGTCGCTCAGTCGTGTCCGACTCTTTGCGACCCCGTGGACTGTAACCTATCAGGGTCCTCCATCCATGGGATTCTCCAGGCAAGAATACTGGAGTGGGTTACCATTTCCTGCAATGTAGGAGACCTGGGTTCAATTCCTGGGTTGGGAAAATCCCCTGGAGGAGGGCATGGCAACCCACTCCAGTATTCTTTGCTGGAGAATCCCAAGGACAGAGAAGTCTGGCATGCTACAGTCCATGGGGTCACAGAGTCAGACAGCTGAACGACGAAGCACACAGACACTCATACACGAACTTGGTCCCTATGCCCTCACCCATGATGTCAGGCTACCTTAGTCCTTTGAAAATACCAGTAGCAAGCTCTGTGTCCCACTGTTCTAAAGATTTTACTTCTAATAGACCTCACTGAACTTTGTTTCTAAACACAGAGGCATGCCTAGACTTAGCTCATTTTCAGAGCAGACATTTTCAAACCTTCCTTGTTCAGGTCGACAGCTCTGCTCCCTCCCCTTTCCCTTCCAGAGGACTTAGGTCCGAGGACCAGTCTATGGTGTCAGCCAAAAACTGGAAAATATGAGAGACACTTTAAAAAGCAGATTTTTGCAGAGAACTAAATATACATTTTAACTTGAAAAAATCTTAGTTTTCATTTCTTTTGGAGAAGGTTGTTCTTATTGCTATATATTAGTACTTATAATAGGAAATTTAATTAGAGCACAGCAACTATGTCTTGTGGACGATAGTCTAAGAACTCCGTTTTTTCTCTCAGTAATTTCCCTCCAGCATATGAAAATTGAGTTATAATCAAAATTTTGAGTGTCACAAAATAGAATTTCAGAGTGACAGATAAGCATAAGAAAAGATAGAAAAATATGGTTAATGACAATAGAATTGTTGATTCAATTTGAAACTGGGTAATAAAATGTTTAAGTAATCAACACAATAGGGTATTTTTCTAATTCTTCTTTGTGAAAATGTCAAAGAATATGTCAAATATAAAGTAGAGACAATCTTAAATTAGAAATATAGTTAGTTAACAGAGGTGTTCTTATAAACTTATTCTAGAAATGCAAGTGAGTCGTATCTAGAACTACTGGCACATTAAAAATCCTGTTAATGATAGCATCAGTGGTGCTGGCATATTTATATTTAAGAATGACACTTCTCAGCATAAAGCATGAATTTTTGCATTTCATGTTTATGAGTATTGGTTTCTCTAGTTTCTCATGTCTAGACTATACACAGATGCTATCATAACAGAGTGAAACCCTAAAGAGATTATTGATTAATTAGCTTTTTCTGTTTATTTGTAAATACCAACTTTGTTTCCAAAATAGAACCAGATTGAGTATGATTACTAAATCTCTGAAACTGAGGAAACATGATTTATAAATACATGTTTATTTGAAAATGAATGTACCATTCTTGAAATATTTACTTCCTGTAAAATTGAACTACAAATAGGTCGTTTCCAGATTTAGTATATTTCTTTAAAGGCTCTTTATCATTAAGACTGTAAAAATCTCTTAAATTAGTTAATAATATACAAGTAATACATGAGGAATGGAATGACAGGAATAACACTCTTGGCATAAGAATATTCCTGTAATATTGTAATCAGGAAATTTTCTAGACATGCCAGCCTGGGTAGTAAACACTGTTTATGTGCATTTAGGCTGTATTTGATGACTGTATAAGAGTTTCCCTTGTGGCTCAGACAGTAAAGAGTGTGCCTGCAATGCAGGAGACCTGGGTTCAATCCCTGGGTTGGGAAGATCCCCTGGAGAGGGCAATGTCAACCCACTCCAGTAATCTTGCCTGGAAAATCCCATGGCAGGAGGAGCCTGGCAGGTATAGTCCACGGGGTCACAAAGAGTTGGACACGACTGAGTGACTTCATTTTCACTTTGATGACTGTATGTTTTCCTTCTGTTTTTTTTTGCCCTGGAAGCCCCTGTCTTTTGCTTATTTTTTTATTTTTTAAATTTGGCCTTGCCAAGTCTTAGTCATGGCATGCAGGATCTAGTTCCTTGATCGAGGATAGAAAACAGTGGGAGTGCAGAGTGCAGAGTCTTAACAACTGGGAAGTCCTGGAAGCCCCAGTCTTGAAGCTAAACATCTTGCCCCAAAGTTGAGAAACCCCTTGACTATCTCCTGTGCCAGTGCTAAACCTGAATTACAGTGGAGATGATTCCCATCTCTGTGCGTCTTCATATGAGTTCAGTCTCCATCTTGGGCTGCTTTCTTTTCTGGTTTTCATCTGTTTTTTATTTTTCTGATTTGTGGGGATTTTTTTCCCACACACAGTGCACCATTTTTTTAAGTTCTCCTTAATCCCAAAGGTTGAGACAGAAAATGAAATTATGTGACTTGATAACTCACTAGGAGCTCTGATTTTATCAAAACAAGATTTTCATATGGAAACAGGGAAGAAGTGAACAAGATACAAATTGCTCCCCGTTCCCCCTACTGAAAACCATGAGCCTTTCTCTGGCTCCCTGCACATTCCTTGAGGCAGCAGACTCTGTGTGCTTAAGAGGTTTAGACCTCCCGTAGTTTAGAGGGAAGACCGAGGGGATCAGCGCTGCTGAAGCTGATACAGCACATGTGGTGGCCTCATGGCATTAGTCACTAGATGTCTGCGGCACCAAATAATAACGCACACGTTAAAAGCAGGTTCTTCATTGAATGAATTTTGTGAAAAGATGAATATGATTGATTAATGAAGATCCTGGTATATAATCTATCAAATCAATGAACAGCATGCCTGGGGCTGATAATCCAAATAATCATTTGGTCACACCTTCTAGGCTGCAGAATTCTACCCAATGTATATTTCCAGGATGGCAAAACGTCTTCAATACTGATGTGCCCCAAAACAGTCTTGGCAGTACCAGAACCTGGATTTGACTTTATAGTGGATGTGAAAAGAGTGAACAGTCACATTTAACCTTTCTGAGCCCTAAAATCTGCTTGCAGTTTTATAAATAAGACTTACTCATCTGTAATGCAGTCATCTCTGACCCCAGCACTTCTGATCCTTCTGACTTCCCTCCACACCAACTTTATTTACCAATTATATCACCCTCGTGCAAATACTGAGTCATGGTTTCTCACATTTAATAGCCTAACACATAATTTGTGAAGTTGGAAATAATTACAACTCTAAGGCAGGATTTTAAAATTTACACTATTTTAGATAGCTTATAACAAGCCCATGAAATTTGAGAGTGCCTATTCCAAGGTTGATTGAGGGAAAAGGTATGCCTCCAAGCAACAATATCTTAATTCTAGACCTGTAAAATGTGATATCATTACAATTTAAATGACTTCCAGTGTTATAAATCTCAAGGGCTTATAATCAAAATTAGTTAATGCCATCAATTAGAGAATCTCTTGCCACATTTTGCTCTTTTAAAGGGAAAAGCTAAATATTTGTGAAACATCCAGGATAGCATTCTGTGTGAGGTTGCTCCTAGCCACATTCCCATGCAAAAATCCTCACTCTATTATTTATTAGCTGAGTAACCATAATTATCAAAGACTTGGCTTCTTTGGATTCCTCACCTGTGAAATGAAAATAATAAGAGTGTTTGCATCACAGGTTTCTAGGGTGTTGAATAAGTCAATATAGAAGAATATTGGGTTCATACCACACTTAACAAATGTTACATCAGCATAATATTTGGAAACATACAATGCTATGTATTTCCACTTTTCAAGTGACAAAATAGTGTAAGCAGCTGGTCAATCAAAAGCTCTGTAATTGTGTGCCTGATATCAGTAAGAATAAATTAAAGATGGGAATCAGGAAGTTTAGAGTTTAAAAAAGTGATTCATGTAGATTTCTAATCTATAGAAATAGTTAAAATATATAGCATGGGATTTAACAAATGGCTGACATGTTATCGTGGAGGAAGGCATCATTTTGTAAATATCTAAACTAAATTTCCTGCAGGTAAGATGGTAAAGCACTTTAACTTCCATAATATCTTCTCATTCAGGGGAAAGCTGCTAAGTTTTCTGTCCAATGAGTCTCCACTTTTCAAACAATAAACAGGAGCTGGAGGTATCTCTGTCATCCTTCTCACCTTGCCTTGTCCTAGCTTCCCCCCTTCCACAACAATGACTCTGCTTCAGCAGCAAGCCTTTGACATTTTGGAAATGTCCGACTCTTTGCAACCCCAATGATTGTAGCCCACCAAACTCCTCTGTTCATGGGATTCTCCAGGCAAGAATACTGGAGTGGGTTGCCATGCCCTTCTCCAAGGGAGCTTCCCAACCTAGAGATCAAACCCAGGTCTCCCCCATTGCAGGCAGATTCTTTACTCTCTTAACCACCAGGGAAGCCCAATACATATTATTATAAATGGCTTATTTTATGAAAAAACATATTTTAAAACCAAAAATATTTAACAAGAAGAGTGTTATATTTTTCCAGTCTTATAAATGTGTAGCTAATAGACATTTAGCTAGATTTTCAGATCTGCTTAACATTTACTCTGTTACAACATCACTAATTATATAGCATCTGGACTCCACAGAAACTTGAAAAAAGGCAAATATTTTATTATTACTCTAAAAATTATTTTGAACTCTCAGGTCTTCTCCAAGATTTCATTCAGTTCAGTTCAGTCGCTCAGTCGTGTCCGACTCTTTGTGACCCCATGAATTGCAGCACGTCAGGCCTCCCTGTCCATCATTTAGCTCCATCTTAAAAACCACTGTCCTTGAGAATTAATTTTTCTCTAACAAGCATTTACTAAGCAGTGCTGTATAACATGGGGGATACAAGAAAAGTGATACATACAAACCCTCTTCAGACATACATTCTTAAAGCAAATAACATTTTAAGATCATTCCTCTTCTTCTTTCCTGTTCTATAATATACTAATAAATTTATATATAATTTTCCCTTCAATGATATTATCAACATATGCCATAAAACTAGGGGTAAACCCATAATAATTCAAAGTAGGAAAATATCAATGAGGCCAGAGGAGACTTCAGGAATGGAGGAAGAATCTGAATTTAGACTAGAATAATCAATAGGAAATAAATGAAATTAAACCTTGGTAAAGAGATTTCAAACAGCATGGCGTACCATGGTACATACTGTATACTTTCAAGAAAAGGTTGGAAAGGAAAATGTAGATAGAGGTAAAATGAAACATAAGATTAGTCTGAGACCTAGTTGTGGAAAGATTTGAATTTTACAATGAGAATATAGAGGTTCCCTTATGTAAGTAATGGGAATCACAAATGCTTCTAAGCAAAGGTATAATATGAAAAATGGATGTGTAGGTGGGAAAGAAAGAGAATTGGAAAGTGAAAGAACAAGTTGGGAGGGGATGGAGTAATGTAGGCACTGCACAACCATTGTAGAACATTTCAAGGAATTTTAGATTAAGTGGAATAAAGCTGGATGAAATATTTCACTATCAACTCACTCCACTCTACCGGTATCCCTGAAAAACCCCTGTCTGTACACAAGGCTGAGAGACACTGGAGAGTAGATATCACAAATACCCACACAAATTCTGAATGGCAACAGTTTGAAGAATCCCTGTACCACCCCCATAATTTAGTCCTCCGTGCTTCTTCGTCAATCTGAAAATGCCACAGTGAGTTAAGGCTTTAGTCCTTGCCGTGAAACTTACCTGTCTAAGAGGGACCAGATCTCCTCTGGGAGACTTGCAGTAAGACTGGCTGCAGTTGGCACCATCTGCTAATTTCTATGACATGCTCTCATTAAAGAAAATCTATGCGACTATTGTGGTTTCCATGGCAGGCGATGTGTTTTGAATCCAAGGAACAAGTGGGAAATGGAAAGCTAATGGCTAGCAGTCATCACTTTGTTCTATGTTCTCTCATCTTCAAATAATAAAAGTATTATTAACTCTCATGTATTGAGTGTTTTCTGTGAGTCAGCCATTACCCTAGGCATGGGGAACCAAAACCACCTTCTTTTAAAAAATGCTTCTACAGACATACTACCTACTGAGGTTTTTACATCCCATCAGCTGAAACTCAACACATGCCACTCCTAACTGCAAGAGAATCTAGTATGAATGAATCTTCTAGTTTTTGAGCTTTTCAAATACAGTTAATCAGGGGAAAACGTGGCTGTGAAGGACTTTTGTGCCAACAATCACAGAGTTTATCAGAGGACAAGGGAAGGCCACATCCTGAATTTTGTTTTTGTGGGTCTCTTTTTATATGTCAGTAAATAAATATATATATATACATAAGTAAAATTATATTTTGTGAGTACATTGGTATAAATATATTAATATGTATGTAAAAATAATTTTTCAACCTAAAAGTTTGCTTTCTTTCTTGATTGTGAAAGAAATTAAAAATTTTTGTGAGCTCCTGAAAGCACTGTCAGTCATAAACCTACTATATTTAATGTAGCTGATGCATTTATGTAACTTACTCTCCAATATCTTCTTTCCTCTCCTCTCCTATAAACTCTACTGTTTACCTTTACCCAAATTCCTGCTTTTCCCCCTAGTAGGAGGTACTTTGAGCTTCCCTGATGGCTCAGCAATGAAGAATATGCCTGCAATGCAGAAGATAGGAATCGATCCTTGGGTTGGGAAGATCCCCTGGAGGAGGCAATGGCAACTCACTCCAGTATCCTTGCCGGGAAAATCCCATGGACAGAGGAGCCTGGCAGGCTACAGTCCATGGGGTCGCAAAGAGTAGAACACAACTGAGCAATTGAACACACACATTTGATTTCCAACTTTGTTCTGGAAATAATACAATCCTATCTAAAAGGAACTCTAGGTCGAAAATCAAGCATTTTGTTTCTTGTCTCATTCCTTTCAATCCTAGCTCTATTTCTGTTAATTAGGATTCTTTCTTATTCTTTAAAAAAAAAAAAAAAAAACTTTGATCCTGGACCAGTTTGACTCTGTTATGATTGGTGGATAATTCTTTGTTCCCAAAGAGCCATATTCTCAATCTTTACAGAATAGCATCTGGTTTGCTTGTTCTGCTCCCTCAGTAGTAACAAACCTGACCTTCCTGACCCTGGGCCCGTGATTTCTGCTGGAAAACTTTTATTTTGTTGTTGTTCAGTAGCTAGGTTGTGTCTGACTCTTTGTGACCCCATGGACTACAGCAAACCAGCCTTCCCTGTCCTTCACCATCTGCCGGAGCTTGCTCAAACTCAAGTTCACTGAGTCAGTGATGCCATCCAATCACCTTGTCCTCTGTCCCCTTATCCTTGCCGTCAATCTTTCCCAGCATCAGGGTCTTTTCTAATGAGTCAGCTCTTTGCATCAGATGGCAAAAGTCTTGGAGTTTCAGCTTCAGCATCAGTCCTTCCAACAAATATTCAGAATTGATTTCCTTTAGGATTAACTGGTTTGATCTCCTTGCAGTTCAAGGGACTCCCAAATCTACTTGACCAGGTCTCCAGATACTGCAAAATATATTGTTGGTAAAGAATTTGCCTGGAATGCAGGAGACATGGGTTTGATTCCTGGGTTGGGAAGATCCCCTGGAGAAGGAAATGGCAACACACTCCAGTATTCTTGCCTGGAGAATCCCATGGACAGAGGAGTCTGACAGGCTGCAGTCCATGGGGTCACAAGAGTCTGACATGCCTTAGTGACTAAACCACCACCACCAGATACTGCCTTATTTTAGATTTGTCTGCTTGTGCACTTGTTTGAAAAACTAAGACAGAATTCTTGGCTATATATCACTTAAATTTAAAAAGAGGATTTACTGGCTAAAGTGAACAGATGAATTTGACATTAGGTTAGCTAGTGCTAGGAAACAAAGGATTTCATCTACATACTGACTTTCTTTACAACCCTTGGCTCTGTCTGTTTCTTTGATGGTTTTATTCCAAGGTATGCTATTTCTACAAGGAGCTTATAATCCATGAATTTAGCAAACCAAGCATAAAAAAAAATTATATCAAAATCCAGGAAACTTTTATTGGTTCACCAAGGTCACACAGCTGTACCCAAATCAATCAACATCCTTAGGTAAGTATAGTACTTTTGCTCAAGCCTGAAAGCAAGATAAAGGTCATCTATCTGCATCTTTATGAATTGGGAGTGTGGATAAGATGGTTCCACAAAGGAATATCAGGTAGATACTATTACCACAAAAAGGACTCTCATTAAGCCAACAAATAAACTGATATATATATATATATATATATACACACACACACACACACATACACACACAGACACAGCTATTTCTTCTTTTTTCACTTTCTTACCTGGTTACCCATCTATTGTCTAACACTGAATTCCCCCAATGCTTATGCTACCTATTTGGTTAGATTTCCTTTTGTAACTTGCAGATTTATCTACCTACAATGTTCTCTGCCCTAGAAAAGCTGGTCCTATCCCCTTCAGGTCTCTACAATGCTATAGTAATCTTAACTTAGTTTTATTATGAGAAAGAATATGTATAAATCTCCCTACTGCTTTGAAGTAGCAGTGTGCAGGAGTGCTGTACATGCATGGCATAATTCAGCATGTTGGTCCTGGTCAAAAAGCAGTGAGAATTACAAGCATTCGTTATGATCAATGGCGATCGTTGTGGAAGCTAAATGATGAACACATCCTGGGAAAGATGAAGCTTGTCTGTGGCACCAGCCATCAGATCGCAAGAAGGATGACAGCAAATGAATACAATTTCTGAAACTTTGAGAGTTGAGTTGTAAAGGAGGTCGGAGATTTATGCCCATAACCTAGGAGATGATACTTTTGCAAAAATTAAGTGGGAAGCTTTTATTTAATATATCTATAGAGTGTTATATTAAAATTCTGGGCTTCCCTGCTGGCTCAGCGGGTAAAGAATCCGCCTGCAATGCAGGAGACCTGAGTTCAATCCATGGGTTGGGAAGACCCCCAGGAGAAGGACATGGCAACCCATTCCAGTGTTCTTGCCTGGAGAATCCCATGGACAGAGGAGCCTGGTGAGCTATAGGCCTTGGGGTCTCAAGGAGTCAAACACGACTGAGTGACTAAGCACAGCACAACATATTAAAGTTCTATGGAAAATTTTTAATAATGAGTTGTTACATTTTATAGACTACATTGGGTTTACTTTTTTATCTTTTGATTAAGTCTAGGGCTCATGGCTCAGGAGTCAGACCAAAGGCTTTACACGCCAATAGGCCATGCCTTCCACCTGCAAGGTCCATGGAGGAATGCGCCAAGCTGTTCCAGATTTTCTCATCAAAGAGAATAAGAAACACAGTATTGCTCAGAGGTCAAAAATGAGTAATAGATCAGCCTCAGTCATATACATATTTCACAGAAGTGTACTTTAAAAGGCTGAGACAAAATGGATAATATTAGTGCCTATCAAAAAGAAAATTTTCTGCACTTACATGTACACTCTCAAGTGTCATCAGGCAGAAATAAGCATGAAGGGAGTAAAACCATGTAAAGTACTAAGCCATCGATTCAAACTCCATATTTTGAAATCGGGCAATGCCCTAATGATGACAGTTGAGTAAAAACTAACAACTGACCTTCCTCTAAGTTTACAGGCTATTTGAGGACAGAGGAATGTGTTAAATGACAGTTGGCAAATTCCTTCAACAAATGACTTATAAGGAAAATTAAAAAGAAAGACAACCTTTGGATTACAATATGGAATGTAGAGGGAAAACTGAAAAAACTGAGAAAATTGGGCACAATTGAACACTAGGTAACATTAAGAAATTAATGTTAAGTCTGATAATATTTTGCTTCCCTGATGTGCAGAGATTAAGATGCCATGCTTCCAGTGCAGGGGCTCAGGTTAGATTCCTGGTCTGGGAATTATGACCCCGCATGCCTTGTGGCATGGCCAATAAATAAATGAATGGATGAATGAAACGGAATCTCTTATATTTTAGAGACTCATACTGAAGTATGTGCAAATAGTATTGTACAGTCTTGTATTTACTTTAAAATCATGCAATGGGGCTGAAGTGAGTGGAGGTATAAGAGAAACAAGATCAGCTGTGTGTAACTAATTTTTGAAGTTGTTTGATAGGTACCTAGAAATGCTTTATACTGTTCTTCCTTCTGTAAGTGTTTGATAATTTTTTTAAACATCATTCACTAAATGTAAAACTCTAGGCATTCTGTCTAGCATGGAGTAAGCAATCCATGGATGTTAGCTAATAAAACCCACTCCCCCCCTTCGCAAAAAAAAGCACTATATGAGTGACATTTTCATGGATCTGTTCATTTTGTACACGTGTATGTACATATATAATGTATCTTCATTTTTAAGACTTTACATTTATCTACTGGAATTAGCAGAATAGCTTGTATCATTGACATAAACTCTGAGCATTATACTTTTTCTAAAAAATCAGTTTGAATGTGCTGAAAGAAAGATAACAGAGGGCATATACTAGAGGGAACACAGTCCTTGAAAGAAGGGAAGTAAATTAAATGGGCACCACATTTAGCCACAGTTCCTCTGAGAGACCATCCCAGTTCCCCATGGATCCAGTGGAATAGAGCTCATGCAGAAAGCAGTGCCCTAATAGGCTAATGAGAAATCAGTTGAGCTGATAGGAAAATTCTAGAAAGGACAAAATCAAAGTGGAACAAAATCTGCATTTAAATTGCCTTCAAATTATTGACTGATTGTTAAGCTGCTTATGTATAAAATATGATTCAGAACCTCTCCCCTTAAAAAATCAACAGTAATATCTCATCAGCCCTGCAAATCAAGGAACATATTGGGTTGGCCAAAAAGTTCACTCAAGCTTTCCATAACATCTTATAGAAAAACCCATATGAACTTTCTGGCCAACCCATATGACCCAGCAATCCCATTGCTGGGCATACACACCGAGGAAACCATAACTGAAGGAGACACATGTGCCTCAATGTTCATCGCAGCACTGTTTATAATAGCCAGGACATGGAAGCAACCTAGATGTCCATCAGCAGACGTATAGATAAGAAAGCTGTGGTACATATACACAATGGAGTATTACTCAGCCATTAAAAAGAATACATTTGAATCAGTTCTAGTGAGGGGGATGAAACTGGAGCCTATTATACAGAGTGAAGTAAGTCAGAAAGAAAAACACCAATATAGTATACTAACGCATATATATGAAATTTAGAAAGATGGTAACGATAACCCTATATGCAAGACAGCAAAAGAGACACAGATGTATAGAACAGGCATTTGGACTCTGTGGGAGAAGGCTAGGTGGGATGATTTGATAGAATAGCATTGAAATGTGCATATTATCATATGTGAAACAGATAGCCAGTCCAGGTTCGATGCATGAGACAGCGTGCTCAGGGCTGGTGCACTGGGACGGCCCAGAGGGATGGGATGGGGAGGGAGGTGGGAGGGGGGTTCAGGATGGGGAACACATGTACACCCATGGCTGATTCATGTCAATGTATGGCAAAACCTCTACAATATTGTAATTAGCCTCCAATTAAAATAAATAATTTTTAAAAAATCTATCAAATTAGACAGGCTTGATCAAGACTTCAGACTTTCCATTAAAACCACACCTTAGAAATAAGGCCAGGACTAAGGACTGTGTCTTAAGACTGAGGACAGAACCAAGAGAAGGTCAAGATGACTGTCAACAACACTGAAAAAGCAAGAAAGTTACAGAGAAACATCTATTTCTGCTTTATTGACTATGCCAAAGCCTTTGACTGTGTGGATCACAATAAACTGTGGAAAATTCTGAAAGAGATGGGAATACCAGACCACCTGACCTGCCTCTTGAGAAATCTGTATGCAGGTCAGGAAGCAACAGTTAGAACTGGACATGGAACAACAGACTGGTTCCAAATAGGAAAAGGAGTACGTCAAGGCTGTATATTGTCACCCTGCTTACTTAACATATATGCCAAGTACATCATGAGAAATGCTGGGCTGGAGGAAGCACAAGCTGGAATCAAGATTGCCAGGAGAAATATCAATAACCTCAGATGACACCACTCATGGCAGAAAGAGAAGAACTAAAGAGTTCTTGATGAAAGTGGAAGAGGAGAGTGAAACAGTTGGCTTAAAACTCAACATTCAGAAAACAAAGATCATGGCATCCGGTCCCATCACTTCATGGCAAATAAATGGGGAAACAGTGGACACAGTGGCTGACTTTATTTTGGGGGCTCTAAAATCACTGCAGATTGTGACTGCAGCCATGAAATTAAAAGACACTTACTCCTTGGAAGGAAAGTTATGACCAACCTAGACAGCATATTAAAAAGCAGAGACATTTGCTTTTGCCAACTAGAGGTCCGTCTAGTCAAGTTTATGGTTTTTCCGGTAGTCATGTATGGATGTGAGAGTTGGACTGTAAAGAAAGCTGAGAGCCAAAGAATTGATGCTTTTGAACTGTAGTGTTGGAGAAGACTCTTGAGAGTCCCTTGGACTGCAAGGAGATCCAATCAGTCCATCATAAAGGAGATCACTCCTCAGTGTTCATTGGAAGGACTGATGCTAAAGCTGAAACTCCAATACTTTGGGCACCTGTTGGGAAGAACTGACTCATTTGAAAAGACCCTGATGCTGAGAACAATTGAAGGTGGGAGGAGAAGGGGTCGACAGAAGATGAGATGGTTGGATGGCATCACCAACTCAATGGACATGGGTTTGGGTAGACTCCGGGAGTTGGTGATGGATAGGGAGGCCTGGCGTGCTGCGGTCCATGGGGTCACAAAAAGTCAGACATGACTGAGCAACTGAACTGAACTGAAGCATAAAACTTAACACCTTTAGAGAAAGATGAGAAAATTGAGACTGCAACATATCAATCATAATATCCAGAAGATAGTCAAATAATGCAAGGAAGCAGCAAAATCTGACCCAAAATCAAGAGAAAAGAAATGTTAATAAAAGCCACCCACTAAATGGCCCTGCTGTTTTAATTAGCAGGCAAGAAACTTAAAATGTCTGTTATAATTATGTTAAAGGATTTGTAGGGAAAGATGAAGAAATGGCAGAGAATTGGAAAATATTTAAAAAAATAAAATTGTATTTTATTCACTTACTGGTTAATATACTGATTTAATTTACCAAGGTTAACTTACCAGTTAACCAATCAGTAAATAAATATACAGCGCACTGCATATGAATGGCCATGTATGGCAGCATATGCAAAAAACAGGGTTGAAGAGAGGAGTTACACTGCTATATCATTCAGCCAGAGTAGCTTCGAATCCCTCTTCTCTTCCTGCCAGGCAGGCTGGTCTTAAATAGGACTGGGACAAATCCAGGTAGATAATAGCTTATGAGTTCCAAACCAGGCAGTGATTTAAATGAAATATTAACCATATCATTATTAAATTTTAACAATAGACCCTTACATCCTTATTCTACTTTATATTTAGCAAAGGTATCATATGTATCTGCCCAGTGTTCCTAGAGAAACAGACATAAATACCATTGTCTCTTTATAAAACAACTATGTCCCTCAGATTAGACGGTTTCAAAAAGCTGTTCATGTCTTCAGTATCCCAAAAGGATTGCTAGACAATTAACTGGTCAGAAGCCCAAGCTTCATTATAAAGAATGGCATTAGCTCTGAGCTTGGGGACCCTGAGCATATGGGGGTACCAGGTGATCTATTTACTTCGCAATTATCCAAGAGTCCATTGCTAAAAGGTAATTGACCATCCCCCAGGCCTTAGATGTTGATTTACTTCACAATTTCAACTGTAGAATATGGCCTTTTCCCATCTCTGATCTCAGAAATCATGGAAATAATAAATCATTATAAACTGACCTACAAATCAGCACATTTGAGAATCTGAATTTTACCATCTTCCAGAATTTCTAAGCCTATCTTAAAATTTTTTAATTATTAAGTGCTTTTTAACAAGACAATTATTATTATTAAAATTCAATGTTTCATTTGTAAAGAACAACATACAGTTCACAAAATAACACCTCTTATGATGCCTTGCTTTGCCATTATAAGATGAAAGGGCATTCTGAGTTAGATTTCTGGAAATAGTGACAGCACAAAAGGAGATCTAAAAGACAAAATGTCACATATGCTGATTTTATATATATATATATGTATGTATATATGTATATAAAGTGAAAGTGAAAATCCCTCAGTCACGTCCGACTCTTTGAGACCCCATAGACTATACAGTCCATGGAATTCTCCAGGCCAGAATACTGGAGTGGGTAGCCTTTCCCTTCTCCAGGGGATCTTCCCAACCCAGGTCTCCTGCATTGCAGGCAGATTCTTTACCAGCTGAGCCACAAGGGAAGCCATGTATATATATATATGTGTGTGTGTGTGTGTTTGTGTGTGTGTGTGTGTGTGTGTGTAGGAAAATCTCAAATGAATTACAACTGAGAAAAATAATGTACAATAAAATTTACTACATTAGAGAATGACAAAATGAGCATTGCCTGGGAAAGATCCTGTTCTTTTACATGGCATTTGTAACTGGCTAGATATAGTTTATTGTTCTCTTTGTAATGGGACAGGATGTCACTCAGAATGCATCTTCCAATCCACGTGCAATACCCAGGTTGAAATGAAATTCTGTTTGTCTACCTCAGGCGGAACAAAGAATGGCTGTGTAAGAGGTGACGCAGGATCTGCATAGAGTACTGGCTGCAGCGCTATTGGTCATGCCTCTGTATTGTTTCCAAAGAGGAAGATATAAAATGAAGTTGGGACGGGGGCAGAAAGAGATGTAAGATCTAGAAACGGCCAATCTTGCTATGTTTGGAGGGCTAAGTCTGGGAAGTGGTAAGACGCAGATCAGGCAGATGAGAGAAGGTAAGAAAGTATTCTGACCAGGGGATTTCTTCAACCTGAAAATTTGAGGAATGTTTAAAAACTTGGGACATTGCTTTTCCCACATCTTCCAGCAAACTGGAATTCAAAATAAAGGACAATAGTTGGTAACAAAATAATAAACTCATACCTAATATGTGGGTAGCTGTACACACATTTAATTTCACCTTAATTCTTACTCTGCTTCTGTAGTGTATTAGTTCCCTATTGTAAAGATGAGGAGCTTGGAGAAATTAAATGATGACTCAGGGACATAGAACAGGTCATCAAAAGGCTTAATTAAAAACAGTACTTCTCTTTCCAACCTCATATTCAGTGCACCACAGCATAGCTGCCTCTTAAGGAAGGAAAAATAAAAGACTCAAACAGCTTTTCTTCTCATTTTTCAATCAAATTCAACTCAATAATTATTTATTAAGATTTATTAAGCAACAAATAGATTTTAAATATGATGTTATATGCTGCTGCTGCCAAGTCACTTCAGTTGTGTCCGACTCTGTGCGACCCCATAGACGGCAGCCCACCAGGCTCCCCCGTCCGTGGGATTCTCCAGGCAAGAATACTGGAGTGGGTTGCCATTTCCTTCTCCAATGCATGAAGGTGAAAAGTAAAAGTGAAGTCACTCAGTCGTGTCCGACCCTCGGCGACCCCGTGGACTGCAGCCCACCAGGCTCCTCCGTCCATGGGATTTTCCAACCATACTTGCACTTGCTTATCACTGCAAGGATGCCTTTGATGTTGTGGATTCCTGCAGAAGTCATAGCGAAGTCTCTGAGAATCCCAGTGTTATACACCTCTTTGGTTTATATGCACAATCCAACAATTGTTCATGAAATACATCAGTTGAACCAAGAAGTTGTATCAGCAGAAGCTTTCCAATTTATTTTCCTTTACATAAAGGAAATTTTAAAAGGCTACTCAAGTAATTCTTTACAAGACAAAGAACTGTTCCAAGGTGACATGAAATTTCCATCGAAAGAGAGAAGAGTCTGGTTCTTCTTGCTTACCCAGGTTCTACCTAACTGAAATTCTGCTATTCAAGGATGTCCATGTAACAAGGGGTTATTTTCATAATTGTGGTACTTATGAAATACTAAACTTGACTCACTGAACTCTCAATTACAGACATTTCCACAGCAAAAAGAAACTTAAAATGCAGAATTTACTTCCACTATGTCCAAGGTGTGATAATAGATACTGGATTTGTCACCTGAAAGAACCAGAAAACTAAATGAATTATATGAAATAATAGTTTTCAGGACACTGGATATCAGGCAATGAAAGATAGTCTTCTCTGAGAAATGGGAAATGAATAAGGTAATCAATATGATTGCCCCAAATCCTTGCTTTGGGAGAGAATGTAGGCCTTGACACAGAGACAGATAACTAAAATGGAGCCTGACGGACTCCCTGAGCTTGAGGACGTGGACCTGGGAATCTGAAATGAAGGAGGCTAGAGTTTGCGAGATAGGATACCTGGGAAGACGGAAGCATAGAGGGCTCCAGAGATCTTTTCTCTTTTTCCCTTGTGTTTCATTTTCAAATTTTAGTTTTTATTGCCATGTCTTCAGACTCACTGATCTTTCCTTCTGCTGTGTTTAATCTGCTGTTCCTGTATTGTCCATATCAGACACTGTTGTTATCTTTTGTAAAAGCTTGATTTCAATCTTTTTTTTTTTTTTTGTAAATGTATCCCATGCCTCCACTGAAATGTTGAATATACAGATTACAATTACAAAATGTATTTCAGTGTTCCCATCTTATAACATCTGTGTTGGTTCTAGGATGGTTTTGATTGACTGTTTTTTCTCCTCATTATGGATCATATTATCCTGCTCCTTTGTATGCCTAGTAATATTTCACTGGATACTACACACTGTAAGTTTTCCTTATTGAATGAAATATTTTGTAATCTCACAAATATTCTTGAGTTTTGTCTTAGAGCACCTGTAAGTGACTTGAGAACAGCTTGATCTTTATGTACTCTGTTTTTAAGATATGATGGTTGAGACCAGAGCAGTTTTCAACATAGGGGTAATTATATTATTTCCCATTACTGAGGCAAGACCATTTTGAATACTTTATTCATTGTTGTATAAATTATGAGGTTTTCCATTCTGATATATAAGAAAAAAGTACCATTTTAGCTCTGCATGGATATCAGGTACTATTCCTTCTTATCATTTCTTGTGGTTCTACTCTCTTTTCATGGGCCGTAGCTTCATAGGTATATGCTAATAGGTAAATATCAACACTCTTCAGAAAATATAACAGATTGCGGAGTCTCCACAGTACCTGCCCATGATACAATCCAAAATTTTTCAACATACAGAGAGCCAGAAAAATGTTAGTCTCAAAGAAAGGCAATCTTTGAGAAGTCAACCTTGAGAAAACTCAGATGTTGGAGTGATCACATAAAGACTTAAACCAACTATTCTAATCATACTCAGTGAGATAAAGGAAAATATTCACATAATGAAAAGGATCAGAAATCCAGAGAAATGGGAAACATAAAAAGGCAAATGAAAATTATAGGACTGAAAAAATAGAATGGATGAAATTTTTAAAAGACTGCTCAAAGAGCTTTGTAGCAGAATGATGTCAGAGGGAAAAATATCTGTGGACATAACAATAGATCGAAAGAAATCCATTCTAATAAATAGAAAGAAATATAAAAAATAAAAGAGCCTTGGATTCTGTGGGGCAGTATCAATAGGGTAATTAGAGTTCTGGAAGAAGAGGGGGCAAACTAAAAGGAAATTCAAAGAAATCAAAGGCCTAAAGACTTTCCAAATTAGGGAAAGATAGGAATTTATAAATACAAGAAGTTCAAATCTTATGACATCACAAATATGAAGAAACCATGCATAGATGCATTAGTCAAATTGTTGAAAACTAAAGATTCGGGGAAATTTTGGAAAGCGGCAGAAAAGCTAGAACAGCATTACATACAGGGGAACAAAGGCATGAATGGCCTCAAACATTCTCATCAGAAAGCACAGAGGCTAGAAGACTGGGACCAACATCTTTAATGTACTGGGAGAACAAAACTGCTAACCCAGAATTCTACATCAAATGAAAATATCCCTCAAGAATGATGGTGAAATTAAGACATTTTCAGATGAAGAAAACTAAGCAAATTTATCTTTACCAGACCTGCACTGTTAGAAATGCTAAATGAAATTAAAGGGAAAAAGGCCAGAAGGAAATTGAAACTTTGGCAACAAAGATCACTGGAAATATTTATTGTTGGTAAATTATACTTCAATATTGTTTGAAGAGAAA
Source organism: Bos mutus (assembly GCF_027580195.1). Taxonomy (NCBI): domain Eukaryota; kingdom Metazoa; phylum Chordata; class Mammalia; order Artiodactyla; family Bovidae; genus Bos; species Bos mutus. Next base: position 28,890,688 of record NC_091623.1, read on the forward strand.
ACCTTATGAAAGAAATTAGCTAAGTTATTAATAACATGGCAGTACAAATTAGAATAGCAAATATTAGAGGAATGAGATAAAAATATGCCAGCTGTTTTGTATAGAAATAATTCAATGAGGTTGAACCTAAGAACAGGTCCAAGCTTTCTTTGGTTCATTGCTTCTTAAAGCAACATTAGTCTTTCTATGTCAAGAAGAAACATATGAGTTGAAATGATTGTTATTCTCTAACTAGTCAATAGATTAAATACATCCCATCTTGGAGAGGTTTTCAAACCCTAGTGAAATTTGGCCACTGGATAAAAATTAGAGAAAAGCTGTGGCATTCTGTCGCACCTGTGCAAATTTTGTTTTTTGCCTCCATTGTTTAACAAAGTGCAAGTGAGGATTAGTTCTGGGACAAAAAGATTTTAAATATTATGGATCCACTGGAAGAGCTAAAGAAATAAGCTGTAAGCTGTTGGCAACCAAAATTTTAGAAATCAGATTTTGCAAAGAAAAGCCTAGAAGGTTAACTTATAAGAGCTTGGAAGAAAAAAGTCTGATATTAGAGTTGAAGAGGAAATGAGCTGAGGATGTGAATCAACAAAGCACTGGCAAGCCAGTGCAACTGGACCCAGTTTTTTGTTGCTATTCTAATTATTATTTAGTTCAAAACCAAAGGTTATGTAATTTGACATGCCAGAGACTCTGCTTGAAATAATATTAAGTGTTATTTCCAAATGAAATTTCAAAACATTTCCTGATAGGAATGGTTTACTTTTGTTGTGTTTTAAATGAAGTAGTTCTGATATCCATTTGATCCCACGCATCAGTGTGGGACAGCCCCTTTGCTCACTGGCAAATCCCCATACCTCCAAAATGAACAAAAATGCACTCATCTGAAGTTGGGTTTTAAAATCATGAATATATATTGCTCTGTAAATTAGTTATTCATACGTGTAGCTCCCTTGTTAGGAGGAGATCCTAAAATGAGGAACAGTTTCTTATCTACCTGCGAGTTCCCAGCCCCAGCAGGGTGCCTAGTACGTGAGTTGTTCAATAAGTTATTGTCAAATAAAATGAGTTCTCTATCTATTTATGTAGGACTTGCAACATAATTTGAGAGTCCAGGGCACAATATGGGATCACCTATTTTTTAAATTATTAGGAATTTTAAGATGATGACTGCAAGCCCAGATTCCTTGTGAACATGGGGCTCTTTCACTCCCATAGTTCACGTACCCGCTAAGCACCCTGGATATCCATGCTTTCAGTTACCCATGACTTTTATTTCTGCTCCTGAGTACCAAGTTATTTAGAAATGACTCTGTTTCATAATGGTCTGGTTTTTTCTTTTTTTATGTTGACAAACATGCAAAAACTGCAGAAGACAGTAGCTTTTGGCCTCTTCGTTACCTTAGCACAGTTCAGTCGCTCAGTCATGTCTGACTCTTTGCAACCCCATGGACTGCCTACAATGTATTAATAATAATGAGCAAAGAGAGTCTCCAAATAAGGTTAGAAGTGTAAAACAGTGTAAATTGCAGTGAGTTAGCAGGAATAAATGTTCAACATTTCATTAGCAAGCTTTGTAGCTTTTTTCTTCCTAAATCTACCTATTTAAGAGTACTTCATAATTCACTGTAATATTTGATTACCTTAAACATTTTCAAATAATTTAAAACAACTTGCCTATATTCACATACAGTAGTCTAATGTCAAATATTTAGTGTATGAGAAAATGACACTGATACTAAACACACATGGTATCTTGGGTGATTCAAAAGGCCCTTCAGGCTCTTTCAAGGTCATTATTATGAGATATTATTTTCACTTGACCCTCAGATGCAGAGGATTGAGTTAATCAGGCTCCATAGTTCATGGCATGTCATTAATGCTAGGCTATAAAAAGGCCTCTTTTGTTTTATTCATTTAGTTCCTTTTATTCCCTTACCTGCCTCACATTCACTACTTTCTCTCCAGGAACTCATTCCATTCCATTCAATGTATTTTTTCTTTGTATGTCTTATTCTAAAAATGTGATTTTTGTTTGCTTGTTTTGAATGGGTTGATTCAAATAATGAATTCAAATATATGAATTCAGATAGGTAAATAATTTTGTGTTACTCAGATTCTTATTTCACTAAGCCCTATATTTTAAAAATCCTTATATATTTGCTATGTGAACATGGTTTCTAACCAGTACATGGTATTTTGTGGTATGCACCCACTATCTTATCTTTTAAAATTATTTATTTATTTTTGGCCGTGCTGTATCTTCACTGCTGCATGGGCTTTTTGTCTAGTTGCGATGGGGGGAGGGGGTACTCTCTAGGTGGCATGAGCAGGCTTCTCATTGCAGTGGCTTCTCTTGTTGCAAAGCACAGGCTTTAGGGCATGCAGGTTTCAGTAGCTGTGATACATGTGCTCATAAGTTGTGACTCCCAGGCTCTAGAACACAGGCTCAGTAATTGTAGTGAACAGGCTTAGTCGCTCTGAGGCATATGGGATCTTACCAGATCAGGGGTCGAATCCAAGTCTCCTACATTAACAGATGGATTCTTTATGACTGAGCCACCAGGGAGGCCCTACCCACTCTATTCTATTATTTCTTCTCCCAGTGTTGGGTACCAAGGTTGGTTCAACTCCCACCACTACAAATAATGCAGCAATGAACATCCTTGTACATGTTCCTAATGGATCTCTGTGAGACTTCCCTTGGGATATATATTGAGGAAAAGAATAGGTTACACATAAGGTATGAGAAGGTTTATTTTAAGTAAGTCAACTCAGATTGTTCTTTTGAATGACTGCATCAGTTTTATCCCCCACCAGCAATAAATACAGACTCTTCTATTCCTACAACCCTGACAATAGTTGGTACTATCTAGCTTTCTAAGTATTTCCAGACTGCATTATGCTTTTGATCTCCACTTTCAGTATTGCAAATGAATTTGAGAATCTTTTTGTTACTTTCTTGAATTTCTTTTTCATAAATTGATTTTCAAATCTTATAACCATTTTATTGGGGCTTTGGTCTTCTTGTTAGTTTGCAAAAGTTTCTTTTATATTATGGATATTAACCCCTTATCAGTTGTAGATGTTATAAAGATTTTCCCCCTTCTCCCCTTCTGTTGGTGGTGGTGGTTTATTTGCTAAGTCATGTCCGACTCTTGTGACCCCATGGACTGTACCCTGCCAGGCTCCTCTGTCCATGGGATTCTCCAGGCAAGAATACAAGAGTAGGGAGCCAATCCCTTCTCCAGGGGATCTTCCCAACCTAGGGATCAAACCTGGGTCTTCTGAATTGCAGGCAGATTCTTTACCACCCTTCTATTACTTGTGCATTATTTTGGTCTATGATATTCTTCATTGAGCATATCTTTCATTATAATAATTATGCTTTACAGTTAAAAAGTTTACCACCAGTAAACAATCTATTTTTTCCTGTTGATTTGTGCTGCAACATCAAAATATGATTGCATTCATTAAATGCTAGAATGTACAAAAACTAAATGTCAAAGTGGTCTCTTCATTTCAGATAAAATAATGTATTGCTTTCTGATTTGCTTCTCACTGGGAAGGAACAAATTTTTACTTTGTAAAAGGAAAATTTGTGTAACAATTTAAAGCATTCAAATGTAGGGGTAGGAGCCACAAGAAAATTGAGCTCTCTTTCACCAGAGATGTTTAAGCAGATGTTGAGCATGTATGGAGCCCATACAATAATAAGTGTGTGGTAGATAGCTTCCTTGTTCTCAGTTCTCAGTTTTTTATGTGCAAAGGAAGAGGATCAGGCTGTCTACTGTCTAGAGTCCTATAGGAGATGAAGTGCAATGAGATTAAGTGCAATCCTGTGCCATTTAAATTTTCTTCCATCCTAAAGAAACTGTTAGGTAGTTAGAATAGGAAAAAGGAGTCCAAAATGGTGGTGGCTAAAAGATAAGGAAGGAAAAAGCCCGTGGAAATAGAACAAAGGAAGGTCCAGGACTGGAGTGAGGACCTCAGGTAAAATAAACAGCGTTCCTGGCTAGCCCAGTTTACATAGGGCAGGCTCAAGGGGAGGAGAAAAAGCATTAAAAGAGGAGCCAAAGGGCCGGGGGCCTCTCTTCCCATCTTTTGGGTCTGCATGCCCTCACGCCTTCAGGCTGTATTTTCCTTTATTTTCTAAATAAAACTGAACTGTAACATGGAGCTGTAACACTGGTCCAACTGAGGGCCGTAACACCGGTCCATCACTTCAAATTTTTGTTGTGACGAGACAGAACCAAGGAAATTACACACTCCCTCGACAAAAGGAAAAGGGGTTTGGGACTTCTTGGAGGAGGAGGCAAGTTATAGGAAGGTAAACAGGAAAAGTGTGGCAAAGGTTGTTTAATGGAGTTTGCTATGCCTTTTTATTAAGGCCCACCTTTTTATTAAGAAAGCTCTTCTTCCTGGTGCTGGGGAAGATACCTTTACAAATAGAAATTTCCTTTACAAAAGGAAAATATGTGACCTGTTTTTAGAGCTTTTCCTGCAACTGATGATTTTCAGTGGGCTTTAGCCCAAAATAATCCATATGGCAAAGAGACATAATCCATTAAGAAGTAGTATTATTTTGGTATCTGCCTCACATATCAAGTACCCAATAAATATATCCTTACTTTACTACTTTTTAGGTTTAAAAAAAAAAAAGAAACCTGACTATAGGCAATAATTCTATATAATGTGGCCAAAAGAAAAGTCCAGTTTTAATTTCAAATGTTATTCCTGGGTCAAAAGATATCTCTCAAAAGTTGATGTCATTAGCATGAAGATCATGCCAAAATATTGCCTGATCTGCCTCTTCCAAAAGAATTCCTTAATGTAGTATGCTGAAAATTACATCCAAATTAAAACTCACATTATTTTGTCTCTGCCAACAACCTTAGTGATAAACAGCTCATGCTAGAGAGGTGTCCATAGAAAACTGACATTTCCAGTTAAATCTAAGGAAATTCTGAGGACAAAGAACCCATTACTAATGAATAAGTGCATTTGCACAATAATTGTGTTGAGGAGGTTGTATTATAGCAGTATATTACTCTGCAGCACTGTTTGAGCCAGGCTTATTATACTGCATTGAAATGACTAGAACAACAGTAAGATGCTGCTTGATTTTCTAATTATTATTGAAAAATGCCTCCTGAGCCCAGCCTCAAAGCCCTCTCTTTTGAATCATCTTCAACTCACACTGCTTCTCATGCATTATACATTAAACCCATATGGCCATTTGAGGTGGAAGGTCTCTGGAGGGAAGTTCCATACTGCTCTTTTCACTGTAGGAGGGAAAAAGGTAGAAAAAACAAGAAAGAGGGGAGAAGGATGGGACTAGTGAGACAGAAGGAAGAAATACCTCTGGGCAAAATTCAGAATTCAGACAAAGGTGAGTCAAATTAATAAACATTAAAAAGAGATGGGAATCACTTCCAGAAGATTTTTTGTATGTTTAGGGTTTTGTTGTTAAGCTTGAGGGAGCTCCTGAACAAGATTGCTCTTTGAATTTGTTAGCTTCTAATAAGTGCCTCAAGCCTATAATTTGCTAGAATGAGAAAGAGATGGAAAAATTTGGCAAAATGGATCTATGCAGGTAGAGCCTGAATTTTATAGAATCATAATAAAATTGATATTTAAAGGTATCTATGAAAAAATATTTTAACATTGATCAAATATATGTAATTTATTTTAAAAAGAAAATGTAAAACTTTTCCAGTATGCTCAGAATATTCCCCACGGTTCTCTTTTTAAAACACATATTATTAATTTCTCAGAGGTAAACTGCAAAAGAAAAATTCCTTCAGATATTCTTAACCAAGTAATACATCTAAACTCTATGAAAATCTTGAAAGTCACACCTATTTATTAGTTATATTCATCTTTATCTCTCTGCCCTGGAGTTTGTTATATTTTTCAAGTTTCTTAGACTTAAGCACTTACCATGTATAAGACACAATGCTAAGTATTTAAAACTCATTATTTTATTTATTGTAAAAATTCTATAAGATAGATTTTATATTACTCATTATTTCCACTTTATGGATGAGAAAACTGAGACTCATAAAGCTTATATGCTTTTTAACACTCTGCTCTGTATATTACTTGTTATGATTTAAATAGTGAAGATTATAAAATGCAGGTTTTTCTTTTGCTCTTGCAACTGGATACATGGTTAATGTAATTCTACTTTAATTTGATTAGTCGAATTTTGTCTACAGAAATAAACACAGCCTTGAAACCTTGATAGGTCATTTTCATGGTCTTTTCTTTTTCACAGAAAAAAAGCAGAATCAAACAACTACAATTAAAATAAAAACAACTGTGTGAATTAAAGTATTAATGACATTTCAGCCAATGAGGTGTTAATGTCATGCAACTCACATTTTAATTATCAACGCCTCTTTATACATAAATTGGTTAACTTTGTTTCTTGCCTGCAAATGTTAATTTTCCAACTAAATGTCTGCCATTTAAAAAATACTTTTTAAAGAATCTGATATAAGTTAGTAAGCACGGGGTTGATGGAAGAGAAGCCAGCAAATAGCTCTGAACGGTTTCTCCATATTTTGAAATGGAGCAGGAATCCAAGGAGATGTTACATTTTACTGTTTCCATAAAGATGGTGTTTTCTCTTTACAATTCTGGCTTCTTGCCCCTGTGCTTCTATATCGTTAGGAGCCTAAATGAGCTCCAGATCTCATTTTCTCACCCTGCCTTTTGTCAATGACAGACGAAGTCTCTCCCTTATGGCCAGTCTATGATTCAATCTGTGCCTGATGCATCATCTACCACTGATTATTCAGGATGAGACATGCATCTGCTGCCCAACATTACCAAGCATACGAATTACAAGAGTTAAGTAAAACCTGAAAATAATCATTTAAAATGTTAAGCTGTCTCCTATGCAAAGCCCTAAGCACTTTTTCTTTTGAAATAATATACTAGAAATGTATTTGTTTCTTTCACATGAGGGCAAATGTTCCTCAGAAAATATTAGCTCAATTACAATAAGAAAAAATAAGTAAAATTTTACAAAGAAGTATATACATTTTCCACAGTTCCACTTTTTAAATTAGGAAACAAAAGCTTGAAACTCAATTTAATAAGTATAATTATATGAAATTGTAGGGGAGGGAAAGCAATTTTCCCTCCACCCTCAGTTCTTAGCTGACCTAATTTCACTGGCCATGCTTTCTACTATTCCACACTTAAACTCTGAAGTATACCCAACGAACCCTGTAAGAAAAGTCAGATTAATAAGAGAAAAACAACAGAAGTTTATTAGTGCATATGCCTCCTGGGTACAAGAGAGACACCTAGGGAAAAATGACTATCTCCCAGTTAAAGACAAAGAAAAAAAGGGGGTGTATGTTTGGGTTACAAGAAGGCCAGTTTTGAGGTTACTGGGAAAAGCATGATTAAACAAGGTTTTTATGCAAATTTAAGTCTTTGCTTCCTGCATTAATAAAATTCTCTCCTGATTAAGTCATCCTTCCTAGTAATTCAGCTGGTAAAGAATCTGCCTGCATTGCAAGAGACCTTGGTTAGATTCCTGGGTTAGGAAGATCCCCTGGAAAAGGGATAGGCTACTCATTCCAGTATTCTTGGGCTTTCCTGGTGGCTCGGATGGTAAAGAACCCACCTGCAATGTGGGAGACCTGGGTTCCATCCCTGGGTTGGGAAGATCCCCTGGAGGAGGGCATGGCAACCCACTCCAGTATTCTTGCCTGGAGAATCCCCATGGACAGAGGAGCCTGGTGGGCTACAGTTCATGGAGTCACAGAGTCAGACATGACTGAGCGACTTAAGCACAGCACAGCACAGCTCTTCCTGATACACCACCCTTATAATTGGAGATTTCATTTATTAATGTAAACTTCCCTTACAAAAGAGGAACTTGCATTTTATTTTTCAAACTTATTCTGTGTCCATTATTTCTCAGAATTGTTATTGTTCAGTCACTACGTCATGTCCAACTCTTTGTGACCCCGTGAACTGCAACACGCCAAGCTTCCCTGTCTATCACCAACCCCCAGAGCTTACTCAAACTCATGTCCATCTAGTCAGTGATGCCATCCAACCGTCTCATCCTCTGTCATCCCCTTCTCCTCCCGCCTTCAGTCCTTCCTAGCATCAGGGTCTTTTCCAGTGAGTCAGCTCTTCGCATCAGGTAGCCAAAGTATTGGAGCTTTATCTTCAGAATCAGTCCTTCCAATGAATATTCAGGGTTGATTTCTTTTAGGATTGACTGGTTTGATCTCCTTGCTGTCCAAGGACTCATAAGACTCTTCTCCAGCAACACAGTTTGAAGACATCAGTTCTTCAGTGCTCAATCTTTTTTATCATCCAGCTCTCATATCCATACATGACTACTGGAAAAAACGTAGCTCTGACTATACCAACCTTTGTAGGTAAAGCAATGTCTTTGCTATTTGCAGTGAAGTGATGAGACTGGATGTCATGATCTTAGTTTTTTGAATGTTGAGTTTTAAGCCAGCTTTTTCACTCTTCTCTTTCACCCTCATGAAGTGGCTCTTTAATTCCTCTTCTTTCTGCCATAAGGGTGATGTCATCTGCATATCTGAGGTTATTGATATTGCTCTAGGCAATCTTGATTCCAGCTTGTGCTTCATCAAGCCTGGCATTTCTCATGATGTATTCTGCATATAAATTAAAAAGCAGGGTGACAATATATAGCCTTGATGTACTCCTTTCCCAATTTGGAATGAATCCATTATTCCATCTCCAGTTATAACTGTTGCTTTTTGATCTGCATACAGATTTCTCAGGAGGCAGGTAAGATCGTCTGGTATTCCCATCTCTTTAAGAATTTTCCACAGTTTGTTGTGATCTACACCGTTAAAGGTTTTAAAGTAGTCAGTGAAGCAGAAGTAGATGATTTTTCTGGAATTATCTTGCTTTTTCTATGATCCTGAGCACGTTGGCAATTTGATCTATGATTTCTTTGCCTTTTCTAAATCCAGCTTGAACATCTGGAAGTTCTCAGTTCACATACTGATAAAGCCTAGCTTGAAGGATTTTGAGCATTACTTTGCTAGCATGTGAAATGAGTGCAATTGTGTGGTAGTCTGAACATTCTTTGGCATTGCCTTTCTTTGAGATTGGAATGAAAAATGACCTTTTCCAGTCCTGTGACCACTGCTGAGTTTTCCTAATTTGCTGGCATATTGAGTGCAGCACTTTCACAGCATCATCTTTTAGGATTTGAAATAACTCAACTGAAATTCCATCACCTCCTCTAGCTTTGTTCGTAGTGATGCTTCCTAAGGCCCACTTGATGTTGCATACCAGGATATCTGACTCTAGGTGAGTGATCACACCATCATGATTATCTGGGTCATGAAGATCTTTTTGGTATAGTTCTGTGTATTCCTGTCACCTCTTCTTAATATCTTCTGCTTCTATTAGCTCTATACCATTTCTGTCCTTTATTGTGCCCATCTCTGCTTGAAATGTCCCCTTGGTATCTCTGCTGCTGCTGCTGCTAAGTCGCTTCAGTCATGTCCAACTCTGTGCGACCCCATAGACGGCAGCCCACGAGGCTCCCCCATCCCTGGGATTCTCCAGGCAAGAACACTGGAATGGGTTGCCATTTCCTTCTCCAATGCATGAAAGGGAAAAGTGAAAGTGAAGTCGCTCGGTTGTGTCCAACTTTCATGGAATTCTCTAGGCCAGAATACTGGAGTGGGTAGCCTTTCTCTTCTCCAGGGGATCTTCCCGACCCAGGAATCGAACAGGGATCTCCTGCATTGCAGGTGGATTCTTTACCAACTGGGCTATCAGGGAAGGCTGAAGAGATCCCTAGTCTTTCCCCTTCTATTATTTTCCTCTATTTCTTTGCATTGATCTCTGGGGAAGGCTTTCTTATCTCTCCTTGCTATTCTCTGGAACTCTGCGTTCAGATGGGTATATCTTTCATTTTCTCCTTTGCCTTTAGCTTCTCTTCTTTTCTCAGCTATTTGTAAGGCCTCTTCAGACAACCATTTTGCCTTTTTGTGTTTCTTCCTTGGGGATGGTCAGTGATTAGGCAAATGTAGATTTCACCCCTTGATGGGGGAAAGGCAAGTCATGTTGTAGAAGAATATATCCTGGGGGAAGTATTGCTGTAGCCAGCTCTGAAAACTCTAATCAGCCACACGGAAGTGTCTTCCAGAGCTGACACTGTACACGTTGGCAGTAACTGTTACAGCAGAAGGACCACATACTTTATGCTGAAAATCAAGACCTAGCTCCACTATTTAATAACTTTATAACTTGTCATAACTTCTTAAATAATTTTTCTTGACCCAAATACTTGACAAAAATAATATTTTCTTGACAGAAAATACTGACTATGCAATAATTTTGAAAATTTAAAAAGCTAAAATAAAATTACCTTGTGGCTCAATTCTTGCTGTCTCTTTCCAGAGTGAACTCACTTATACTATCATCTTAGTAATATCACTGGCGTGCTAGTGAGTTACTCTCAAATCTACATTTATAATGATTAATTAGTTCTCTAGCTCCATTTCAGAATCCTAATATGGTTGTCCTTCCAGTAAAATAAAAGTTATAAAAGACATCATTGAGAATATTGGGGGAAAATGTATAGATCATATATTAGTATAATAACTAGTATATAATTAGTGTATTAGTATTGTGGTATTAAGAATACCATAATATTATTTGATGGTGATAACTGTGTTTTGACTGTGTAAGAAAGTGAACTGGTTATTAGGAGATATATACCAAAATATTGAGGGGTGAATCTTCTGTCTGTGTATGAGAAAGAGATCATATAGATAAAACATTGACAATAGGTGAACCAAGTAATTGGTAATTTATGGGTATTTATTGTACTATTATCATAATTCTTCTACCATTTGAAATATTCAAAAATAAAAGGAAAATAATCATGCTCTCTCTTTCCTTTCTCCTCTAAGCATATGGCTCAAAAATGGATTCTTTAATTTGTCTAGGTTTGATCAGTAAAACCATCATCCCTCACTCCTCATAGTTAACTAGTCACCAAATTCTGATGACTGTTTGATTCCCACTTTTGTTGCCCTAACAAATCTCCATGGTCATTCACTTGGATTATTGATGTTAACCTATTTTAAATCATTTTCCCATCTTCTTTTTCATCCTAGATTGGTTTAGTAAATGGAAATCTATTTATTACCCTCTCTTGCAGAAAACACACACACACTGTCCCACACATGCTTAAAAGAACAAAGTCTATACTCACATGCCTCCTTCTATATTCCTCCTTCTTCGTGTATGAACTATCCAATCAATCAACATCCATATGGATAGATAGATTTGGAAGTGCCTTCTGCTTGTTTCTGTGATAAATTCATGTAGTGCCGTTACAATGAATCAAGAACCAATGTGTTTATAAGTTTCTTTTCATCCATTAATAAACACTTAAGAAAAATTAAAAGTCAAACCAAGAAAACCCATTTATGTGCCCGATAGTTGCTTAGGAAATCAAGGTAAAACAAACAGTTTGCAATTTGAATGAAGGCAGGTACAGATTTCTGACATGCTACATGGGATTAGGAAATATGGCCTGGTAGCATCACTAATCAAAGCTAAAAAAATTACCTAACAGGACCCAGAAGTCCCAAACACCAACCATCTATTTCTTTGCTATTGTTGTTTAGTCGGCAAGTTGTGTCTGACTCTTGTGACCCCATGGATTATAGTGTGCTGTGCTTTGCTTTCTTGTAAAAGCCTGCCACTGTGAATCTGATTAACATGTTCCTCTAATCTCTCTGTTCAATTCTACCACCTGTTTTATAAATTATTATTATTAGCAATCAGAGATTCAGATTGGTTTTTCTGTTCCAGGTAAATAGATGCACAGGAAACAGTTTCTGACCTAATAATATGTTTTTCAAACAAGTGCACCCATATATTCTTATGGACCTCGCAAGCTTTTATTGCCTATAAATTGTGGTGTTCTGATATGCAGTAAAAGTATTTCACTTTGAAGTAACTTTAGATTGAGTAGTTTATCTCTGAACATCAAGTGCTGTCTTAAAAGTCAAAATGAATTGTGGCTCAATTGTGTAATTAATTTCCTAAAAATGGAAAGCCCTTGTCAGTCAGGATTACTCATACACACATTCAGTCCCTCTCAACCAGACTCTAAGCCTCTGAGGTCAGGATTACTACCACATTCAATACACACACACACAGCTCCTAGCCTAGTGCCATGGACATAGAAAATGCTCAATACATGTTTAATAAATAAATAAAGTTCTCCACCTTGTCTTTTTCTTTAGTATGTGCTGGATATTTTTCCCTGAATTATCAAGTTCAATTTTCCAGTGAACTTTACCTGTCAGGTCAAAGCATGTTGGAATTGTGGAATTATAGAGCTCACAGGCAGCTTTGGGGTTCGAAGGATGCAGCTCTTTATTTTCCAGTTGACAACACTGAAGTTATAAGAGGCTAAGTTTGTTATCTAAGGTCATGCACCTGAAGAGTGCCAGCTCCGGACCTGCCTAAGTCCTGAGCCCCAGTGCTCTCTGCTGCACTACACTGAACTAGCTCTGATCAAAGCAGTCTAATTAATTATACAGATAAAATGCAACCATACAAACCTCAGAATGTGTGCTGACTTCTGTTCAAAAAATGTCTCTTTCTCCTTCAGATAGAAAAAAATATGAATATTTGTCTAAGACAGACATTGAATAATCTGAATATATACAAAGAAAATCATTGACTGAAAGATACCAACAACCTTTGATATTATCACCATAAATAACAGAGAGAGAAAGTCCTTGGAGATTTTTCCTGACTTTGATCAGTATGAAGGCTTATTAGGCAAATTTATTATCTTGCATAGAATTTTAATTGAGTGCAAAAATAGGATGGTAAAGAAAAAAATGTGTACATTGACTTCATTTAGTTGTTCAGATACCTTAATTGAGAACCACCGTTGCTTGGCTATCCAGAACATAGGTAAAGAAACAGGCAGGCATCTTCAGAGGTTTAACAACCTGGAAAGATGAAATCGAGTAGCATTTCTTCCCTGTGAAGTACATAATGACTTTCATCACAGCCCACCAAGGGGAAGAGTGACATTTGGATAGCCACACCTTAAATGCATAATAGCAGCTGAGCAATAAAATTGTCTATGTGTAAATAACTAATCAGATCAGATCAGATCAGTCGCTCAGTCGTGTCCGACTCTTTGCGACCCCATGAATTGCAGCACACCAGGCCTCCCTGTCCATCACCAACTCCCGGAGTTCACTCAGACTCACATCCATCGAGTAAGTGATGCCATCCAGCCATCTCATCCTCTGTCGTCCCCTTTTCCTCCTGCCCCCAATCCCTCCCAGCATCAGAGTCTTTTCCAATGAGTCAACTCTTTGCGTGAGGTGGCCAAAGTACTGGAGTTTCAGTTTTAGCATCAGTCCTTCCAATGAATACCCAGGACTGATCTCCTTTAGGATGGACTGGTTGGATCTCCTTGCAGTCCAAGGGACTCTCAAGAGTCTTCTCCAACACCACAGTTCAAAAGCATCAATTCTTTGGCACTCAGCCTTCTTCACAGTCCAACTCTCACATCCATACATGACCATAGAAAAAACCATAGCCTTGACTAGATGGACCTTTGTTGGCAAAGTAATGTTTCTGCTTTTGAATATGTTATCTAGGTTTGTCATAACTTTCCTTCCAAGGAGTAAGCGTCTTTTAATTTCATGGCTGTAGTCACCATCTGCAGTGATTTTGGAGCCCAGAAAAATAAAGTCTGACACTGTTTCCCCATCTATTTCCCATGAAGTGATGGGACCGGATGCCATGATCTTTGTTTTCTGAATGTTGAGCTCCCCCATATCCCTCAAAAAGTGTTTAGCAAAGAAGAGAGAAAAAGAGCATTTTCAACTATAGTTACAACAATTTAAAAAAAAAATCAAAGAGCAATCTTCAGAGTCCCTTGGGCTGAAAATCATAGACAAAACAGTCTTCTGATGATTAGTGGTATGACCTTTGTATGAATAAGCAAGTGGTCCTTCAGAGAGGCTTTGGGATATTGGGTTGACAACCTAGGACAGTTTATAGTGAAATTTCTGAATTTAGGAAGAGAGGAAAGGTGATGGTGAAAAAAAATCTCTAGGGGAAATCAATGAAGTTAGCTTTGTTATCAACCCTTTTGAGTCTGTCCCCAGCAAGTGCCAGTGTACTTCCAAGTAATAGTAGGAAACCTCGTTCGGAAGCAAAGTTTTATGCTTTGATCAAACAATGGAGAGGTGCCAACCAAGCTCTTAAACACTCCCTGACAGGCCTTAGGTTGGGCTCCTTCATAAGGTCTCCTCAGTAGGGACCGGAGAGGGTGGAGTTTCTCGGATCTGGTGCAGATCAGCTCATGTTCCTGCCTGAAGTGCCAGGTGCAACATCTCTGCATACGGCCCGCTGCACCTCCCACCGCAATCTTGAATTGCAGTGTCCTGCTCAGCGCTTGTGCGCTCAGCCACCCAGCTGAGGTGCTGCGAGCAGAACTCTAGGAGCTCTGGTCTGAAGTGCTGACTACACAGCCTCAGCACACTGCGCCCTAAGTGAGTGAAAGTTGCTCAGTCGTGTCCAACTCGCTGCGACTCCATGGACTATACAGTCCATGGAATTCCACAGGCCAGAATACTGGAGTGGGTAGCCTATCCCATCTCCAGGGGATCTTTCCAACCCAGGATTGATCCCAGGTCTCCCACATTGAGGGCAGATTCTTTACCAGCTGAGCCACACAGGACGCCCAAGAATACTGGAGTGGGCAGCCTTTCCCTTCTTCAGGGGATCTTCCAAACTCAGAAATCAAACCAGTGTCTCCTGCATTTCAGGCAGATTCTTTACCAACTGAGCTATAAGGGAAACCCTATGTGCTAGTGAAACTCCATGATGCATAAAGGGAAAAAAAAAAAAGGTTAGACTTCATTACCCAGATTCTATTTTTATTTCCCAGGAATTGTTAATGGGGATTGCCGGTGTCAAATCCCTTCAATGTCTTTGTCGTGTTCCTCATTCTTGAGGGGTGCAGCTCTACCTCCTGAAACTGCTTTGTTCTGAGTCTGTGCATTGTCAAAACCCCAAGTCCAGGAGCAGAGCTTCTCCCCAGCTGCCATTAGCTTTGTTTGCTTGTCACCAGGTCTCAGTCCTAACTGCTCGTATCCCTGCAACGCCACCATTTGTCTTACCTTTGGGAGACAAAGAACAGCAGATAATTTAAGATATTGAGTTGTTGTTCAATCACTGGTCATGTCCAACTCTTTGTGACCAGATGGACTTCAGCACAACAGGCTCCTTTGGCCTCTGCTGTCTCCCAGAGTTTGCTCAAACTCGTGACCCTCGAGTCAGTGATGCCATTCCACCATCTCATCCTCTGCTGCCCCCTTCTCCTTTTGTCTTCAGTCTTTCCCAGCATCAGGATCTTTTCCAATAAGTCAGCTCTTGAAGATAATGAATATGCTGCCCAAATATTAGCAAGAGAATAACAGTGACACGTAGGATAGCATACATCTACTGGGAATCTGGTAAACACTTAAGATCTTCCCTGTCCCACGCTCTAGGCTCAGGGGAGAGCTATCAGCTAGGCTTTTGGGGAGACGTCTCTGTGGTTAGGCTTCCTGCCTCTATGACTTGAGTCTGACAACTCACTGTGTGTCTCTCCAGTCTTTTTCTCTCCGTCATAAAATCACTTATGTCTGTGAACCATTCCTCTTCGGTGTTTAGAAGAGGCTCACTTCCTAATTTCCTAGGTCAGGGCAACTGAAATAGATCATATCTATTATTATTACAGATCATATCTATAGTTTCTATACAGTCATACTATCCAGCCATACTCCATTTCTTTGGGTCAGAGGGTGGCAGAATTTAGCTTGTGACAGGTTTCTCTGGTAGCCACTGGGTTGTCTAACATCATAGCCTGACTTAAATTGACCTTCCAGCCATACCGCTCGATTCCATTAGAACTTACTAAAGCCTGAACCTGGCATGGGGTCCATGTAGTGATTGGCTGGCCAAGCATTATCTTTTCAGGCTTCTTTAGCTGGTCTGTAGTAGCTGCTACTGCCTTTGGGCAAGGAGGCTATTCTCAGCAGTTTGAACTAATGGTTTAGAGGAATAAGCAGTCACCTAAGCAAAGGATCCCAGTTTTTGAGCTGATGCCCAAAGGGGGATTCCCCTTCTTTCATGAATGTAAAGGTCAAAGGATTTAGTTAAATCTGGGAGGGGAAGGGCAGAGATTTCTGAAGTAATTGCTTTTTCAATTTTTAAAAGGCCCTTTTGCATTCTAAATTCCATTCAAAAAATCATCATTGTTTTAATTTTTCATTTAGAGACATAGCTATTAGACCATAGTTAAGGATCCAGATGTGCAACATTCGACCATCCCCAAGAAACCACAAACTGTCTTCTAGATTTAGATCAGGCAAAACTGCAAATGGCTTCTTTTTGTTCGTGGGGTAGGTTTCTCTGACCTTCTGTGAGAATGAATCCTATGTAGGTCACCCTAGTTTGTGATATTTGAACCTTTCTCTTGATACCTTACATCTGTCAACTGAAAAAATACATGCAACCTAAAAGTTGAGAGTTATGTTTTATTTGATGGGAATTTTTAGGACTTAAGACTAGGAGGCAGGATCTCAAGTAACCCTGAGAGAACTGCTGCGAGGAGGTGGGCAGGGAGGAATCAGGTTGTATAGAGGTTTGCAACAAAGGACAGATTATGTGAACATTAAAAGTATTTTTGTGGATTAAAGAAAACCAGATATCCCAAGTTAAGTAATTTAGCACTTTTCTGTGTATGGGAAGATGTATGAGTCTGGACTCACTGGAATCATTCCTTTCATATGCATGTCAGCTAGTTGGGGGCAGTATCCTGCATTTTTCACATCTGGGGCTCCTCAGAGTTCATCGTAAGGAGTCACTGCAACCTGATGGCTGCCAGGTACTCACAGGTATTCTTCTCCTTCCTAAGTAACCTTAGGGCTCAGGAATTCACATTTGGAAGGCCGGAATCACCCATGACCGTGACATCCTTGTTTGCTGATATGGCAGGAAATATTCCATGTCTCATGTCTTAGATGGTTCAAAGTGGTTACAGTATTTTTGAGGCATTCCTAGTAGGACTATCCATCAGAATGTCATTTTCGTACTGGAGGATGGCTAATATTTATTGAGACTTATTATGTCCCAGTTGCTCTTTGTATATTATTTTATTTAAGTTCAACAATAACTCTTCTAAGATATACATTATTATTGTCTATTTAAACCCATGCTGCTACCCTTTTCTGTTTAAATAAGCATTTCTACAGTACTTTGTGAAGAGGTAGCAAAAATACAAAGAAGAACTATACAAAAAAAGATCTTCACAATCCAGATAATCACAATGGAATGATCACTCACCTAGAGCCAGACATCCTGAAGTGAAAAGTCAAGTGGGCCTTAGGAAGCATCACTATGAACAAAGCTAGTGGAGGTGATGGAATTCCAGTTGAGCTATTTCAAATCCTGAAAGATGATGCTGTGAAAGTGCTGAACTCAATATGCCAGCAAATTTGGAAAACTCAGCAGTGGCCACAGGACTGGAAAAGGTCATTTTTCATTCCAATCTCAAAGCAAGGCAATGCCAAAGAATGTTCAGACTACCACACAATTGCACTCATCTCATATGCTAGCAAAGTAATGCTCAAAATTCTCCAAGCCAGGCTTCAACAGTACATGAACCATGAACTTCCAGATGTTAAAGCTGGATTTAGAAAAGACAGAAGAACCAGAGATCAAATTGCCAACATCCGCTGGATCATTGAAAAAGCAAGAGAGTTCCAGGAAAACATCTACTTCTGCTTTATTGACTATGCAAAGTCTTTGACTGTGTAGACCACAACAAACTCTGAAAAATTCTTAAAGAGATGGGAATACTAGACCAGCTGACCTGCCTCCTGAGAACTCTGTATGCAGGTCAGGAAGCAACAGTTAGAACTGGACATGGAACAACAGACTGGTTCCAAATAGGAAAAGGAGTATGTCAAGGCTGTATATTGTCACCCTCTTTATTTAACTTATATGTAGAGTACATCATGAGAAACACTGGGCTGGATGAAGTACAAGCTGGAATCAAGATTGCCGGGAGAAATATTAGTAATCTCAGATGTGCAGATGACACCATCCTTATTGCAGAAAGTGAAGAACTAGAGTGCCTCTTGATGAAAGTGAAAGAGGAGAGTGAAAAAATTGGCTTAAAACTCAACATTCAGAAAACGAAGATCATGGGATCTGGTCCCATCACTTCATGGCAAATAGATGGGGAAACAATGGAAACAGTGACAGACTTTATTTTGCGGGGCTCCAAAATCACTGCAGGTGGTGACTGAAGCCATGAAATTAAAAGACGCTTGCTCCTAGGAAGAAAAGCTATGACCAACCTAGATAGCATGTTAAAAAGCAGAGATATTCCTTTGCCAACAAAGGTCCATTTAGTCAAAGCTATGGTTTTTCCAGTAGTCACGTGTGGATGTGAGAGTTGGACTGTAAAGAAAGCTGAGCACCAAAGAAATAATGCTTTTGAACTGTGGTTTTGGAGAAGACTCTTGAGAGTCCCTTGGACTGCAAGGAGATCCAACCAGTCCATCCTAAAGGAAATTAGTCCTGAATATTCATTGGAAGGAATGATGCTGAAGCTGAAACTCCAATACTTTGGCCACCTGATGCAAAGAATTAACTCATTTGTAAAGACCTTGATGCTGGGAAAGATTGAAGGCAGGAGGAGAAGGGGACGACAGAGGATGAGATGGTTGGATGGCATCACCGACTCAATGGACAAGAGTTTGATTAAACTCCAGGAGTTGGTTATGTACAGGGAGGCCTGCTGGTCTGCAACCCATGGCGTTGCAGAGTTGGACACGACTGAGCCAGTGAACTGAAATGATAGTACGTTGCAAATAATCTCTTCTAAATCGCTTGGCGTAATTCCACTTTGATTTCCAAATTGTGTGGTTGTTTATCTCTTTGTCTAGATTATAAACGCCTTGAAAACGGAAATCAAAAAACAAACCAGCAATACTTACCACTTAAATGAGAATTGATAAACGTCTGCTGGATTGGACTGAATTACTTTGAATTGATTGTAAGTTGTAAATGTGTAAGAAAAACCTGAGTTACCAAGGAGTTAATTAGCAAGTCACTTCAAACTCTGACTGTTTTTCATAGTCACCATGGTATTCCATATGGTTCTAAATTCAAGCCAATTTGCTCTTTCTAAATTTCTTTTCTACCATAACTTAAAAGTGTGACAATATTATCACCCATTTCTATCCTGTGTAGGGGTTGCAGACTAGGAATCTGAGGCTTTCAGGGTATGAAATGGAGTGCAAATACCAAATCATATTATTTCTACATAGCCAAATATGGATATACAAAGTTATAGATGCAGTAATTAATGTAAATATAACAAGTCATGAGGGAAATTTATATACTAAATTCACAAAAATATTACTTTAAGAAGCATTTTTTATCCTTTCTCCCTCATTATTGCTTTCATTTTATAGCTATTGTCCTTAATTATAACTTTCATTGGCTTCATGTCAAATAAAATATAGTGTGCTTTGGACTGAATTGGGGAGCTGGATAATTTCTTGGTAGAAATATATACCTAAGTAATGAAGGTAACTTTCTCAGGAACTTGATTGAAATTGGCTACTTCAGTGCTAAATATATTATAGCCAGAAAACAGTCCCATCATGCAACAGTCTTTTGAAAAGATAAAAATTAATGGTATTTCTTAATACTTTCTTTTTTACATGAAGGGACCTGTATAGACAGTTTTGTATAGCTAGCCCCAGGTTAGTAATTTGATCATCTTTGGAGCTAACCTTGGGATTATCAACTTTTATTTTGTATATAACTACAGATCCCACGTTGAAGGTCAGGAAGGGTGGCGGTGAGGCGATACCCCACGTCCAAGGTAAGGAGCAGTGGCTGCACTTTGCTGGAGCAACCGTGAAGAGATACCCCACACCCAAGATAAGAGAAACCCAAGTAAGACAGTAGGTGTTGCAAGAGGGCATCAGAGGGCAGACACACTGAAACCATACTCACAGAAAACTAATCTAATCACACTAGGACCACAGCCTTGTCTAACTCAGTGAAACTAAGCCATGCCCATGGGGCAACCCAAGACGGGCGGGTCATGGTGGAGAGATCTGACAGAATGTGGTCCACTGGAGAAGGGAATGGCAAACCACTTCAGTACTCTGGCCTTGAGAACCCCATGAACAGTATGAAAAGGCAAAATGATAGGATACTGAAAGAGGAACTCCCCAGGTCAGTAGGTGCCCAATATGCTACTGCAGATCAGTGGAGAAATAACTCCAGAAAGAATGAAGGGATGGAGCCAAAGCAAAAACAATACCCAGCTGTGGATGTGACTGATGATAGAAGCAAGATCCGATGCTGTAAAGAGCAATATTGCATAGGAACCTGGAATGTCAGGTCCATGAATCAAGGAAAATTGAAAGTGGTCAAACAAGAGAAGGCAAGAGTGAATGTTGACGTTCTAGGAATCAGTGAACTCAAATGGACTGGAATGGGTGAATTTAACTCAGATGACCATTATATCTACTATTGCGGGCAGGAATCCCTCAGAAGAAATGGAGTAGCCATCATGGTCAACAAAAGACTTTGCAATGCAGTACTTGGATGCAATCTCAAAAATGACAAAATGATCTCTGTTCGTTTCCAAGGCAAGCCATTCAATATCACAGTAATCCAAGTCTATGCCCCAACCAGTAACGCTGAAGAAGCTGAAGTTGAACAGTTCTATGAAGACCTACAAGACCTTTTAGAACTAACACCCCCAAAAGATGTCCCTTTCATTATAGAGGACTGGAATGCAAAAGTAGGAAGTCAAGAAACACCTGGAGTAACAGGCAAATTTGGCCTTGGAATATGGAATGAAGCAGGGCAAAGACTAATAGAGTTTTGCGAAGAAAAGGCACTGGTCATAACAAACATCCTCTTCCAACAACACAAGAAAAGACTCTACACATGGACATCAGCAGATGGTCAACACTGAAATCAGACTGATTATATTCTTTGCAGCCAAAGATGGAGAAGCTCTATAAAGTCCACAAAAACATGACCAGGAGCTGACTGTGGCTCGGATCATGAACTCATTATTACCAAATTCAGACGTAAATTGAAGAAAGTAGGGAAAACCACTAGACCATTCAGGTATGACCTAAATCAGATCCCTTATGATTATACACTGGAAGTGAGAAATAGATTTAAGGGCCTAGAGCTGATAGATAGAGTGCCTGATGAACTATGGAATGAGGTTCATGACATTGTACAGGAGACAGGGATCAAGATCATCCCCGTGGAAAAGAAATGCAAAAAAGCAAAATGGCTGTCTGGGGAGGCCTTACAAATAGCTGTGAAAAGAAGAGAAGCAAAAAGCAAAGGAGAAAAGGAAAGATATAAGCATCTGAATGCAGAGTTCCAAGAATCACAAGAAGAGATAAGAAAGCTTTCCTCAGTGATCAATGCAAAGAAATAGAGGAAAACAACAGAATGGGAAAGACTAGAGATCTCTTCAAGAAAATGAGAGATACCAAGGGAACATTTCATGCAAAGATGGGCTCAATAAAGGACAGAAATGGTATGGACCTAACAGAAGCATAAGATATTAAGAAGAGGTGGCAAGAATACACAGAAGAACTGTACAAAAAAATCTTCACGACCCAGATAATCACAATGGTGTGATCACTGACCTAGAGCCAGACATCCTGGAATGTGAAGTTAATTGGGCCTTAGAAAGCATGACTATGAATGAAGCTAGTGGAGGTGATGGAATTCCAGTTGAGCTCTTTCAAATCCTGAAACATGATGCTGTGAAAGTGCTGCACTCAATATGCCAGCAAATTTGGAAAACACAGCAGTGGCCACAGGACTGGAAAAGGTCAGTTTTCATTCCAATCCCAAAGAAAGGCAATTCCAAAGAATGCTCAAACTACCGCACAGTTGCACTCATCTCACATGCTAGTAAAGTAATGCTCAAAATTCTCCAAGCCAGGCTTCAGCAATACATGAACCGTGAACTTCCTGATATTCAAGCTGGTTTTAGAAAAGGCAGAAGAACCAGATATCAAATTGCCAACATCCGCTGGATCATGGAAAAACCAACAGAGTTCCAGAAAAACATCTATTTCTGCTTTATTGACTATGCCAAAGCCTTTGACTGTGTGGATCACAATGAACTGTGGAAAGTTCTGAAAGAGATGGGAATACCAGACCACCTGACCTGCCTCTTCAGATATCTGTATGCAGGTCAAGAAGCAAAATTAGAACTGGACATGGAACAACAGACTGGTTCCAAATATTAAAAGGAGTAAGTCAAGGCTGTATATTGTCACCCTGCTTATTTAACTTATATGCAGAGTACATCATGAGAAATGCTGGACTGGAAGAAACACAAGCTGGAATCAAGATTGCCAGGAGAAATATCAATAACCTCAGATATGCAGATGACACCACCCTTATGGCAGAAAGTGAAGAGGAACTAAAGAGCCTCTTGATGAAAGTGAAAGTGGAGAGTGAAAACGTTGGCTTAAAGCTCAACATTCAGAAAACCAAGATCATGGCATCTGGTCCCACCACTTCATGGGAAATAGATGGGGAAACAGTGTCAGACTTTTTTTTTTTTGGCTCCAAAATCACTGCAGGTGGTGACTGCAGCCATGAAATTAAAGTTATGACCAACCTAGATAGCATATTGAAAAGCAGAGACATTACTTTGACAACAGAGGTCTGTCTAGTCAAGGCTACGGTTTTTCCTGTGGTCATGTATGGTTGTGAGAGTTGGACTATGAAGAAAGCTGAGTGCCAAAGAATTGATGCTTTTGAACTGTGGTGTTGGAGAAGACTCTTGAGAGTCCCTTGGACTGCAAGGAGATCCAACCAGTCCATTCTGAAGGAGATCAGCCCTGGGTGTTCTTTGGAAGGAATGATGCTAAAGCTGAAAGTCCAGTACTTTGGCCACTTCATGTGAAGAGTTGACTCATTGAAAAAGACTCTGATGCTGGGAGGGATTGGGGCCAGGAGGAGAAGGGGACGACAGAGGATGAGTTGGCTGGATGGCATACTGACTCAATGGATGTGAGTCTGAGTGAACTCTGGGAGTTGGTGATGGACAGGGAGGCCTGGCGTGCTGTGATTCATGGGGTCGCAGAGAGTCGGACATGACTGAGCAACTGAACTGAACTGACAGATCATTGGACAACTTTCACCAGTATTAAATAATCTCTTGTATATACTTATATTAACTCTATTTTCCTTACTGACTGTTTCTAATTTGGAAGAAAGACAAATTACTGAGAAAAATATTTTTATGTTTGGAAACCCTCTTAAATGTTGAAATTTGTGTGACCAAATATCAGTAGCTTTCAACAGTGTTGACTGTGATCCAAGAGAAGGGGTAATTGTGCACTGACTCATGTACACAAAGATGTATACAAAAGTGGGACAATGTTTTGTAAAACAGTGCTTACCCTTGTGATGTAAAATGCATTGGAGCTATTTTCGATTAAATACTCTTTTTTAAAAAATGCTTATCATACTCTGAATTGATTTCACAGGTATTAATGAGTAATAGTATCAGGGTGTTTTTTTTTTTTTTTTTTTAATGCCATAAACGTTAGAATAAAGTCAGCCTTAATTAGACCCGCTGCTGCTGCTAAGTCACTTCAGTCGTGTCCAACTCTGTGCTACCCCATAGACAGCAGCCCACCAGGCTCCTCTGTTCCTGGTATTCTCCAGGCAAGAATACTGGAATGAGTTGCTATTTCCTTCTCCAGTGCATGTAAGTGAAAAGTCAAAATGAAGGCATTCAGTCGTGTCCGACTCTTTGTGACCTCATGGACTGTAACCCACCAGGCTCCTCTGTCCATGGGATTTTCCAGGCAAGAGTACTGGAATGGGGTGCCATTGCCTTCTGCTAATTAGACCTGCTGCTGCTGCTTCTAAGTCACTTCAGTCATGTCCGACTCTGTGCGACCCCATAGACGCCAGGCCACCAGGCTCCCCGGTCCCTGGGATTCTCCAGGCAAGAACACTGGAGTGGGTTGCCATTTCCTTGTCCAATGCATGAAAGTGAAAAGTGAAAGTGAAGTCGCTCAGTTGTATCCGACCTTCAGCGACCCCATGGACTCCTCCATCCATGGGATTTTCCAGGCAAGAGTCCTGGAGTGGGGTGCCATTGCCTTCTCCACAATTAGACCTGAGTGGTCCTTAAATGAGGGCTTCCCAGGTGGTGCAAGTGTAAAGATCCAGTCTGCCAATGCAGGAGACATAAGAGATGTAGGTTCAATTCCTGGGTTGGGAAAATCCCCTGGAGGAGGGCATAGCAACCCCCTCTAGGATTCTTGCCTGGAGAATCCCATGGACAGAGGAGCCTGATAAGCTGCAGTCCACAGGTTTGCACAGAGTCAGACACAACTGATGCTACTTAGCACACAGATGGTCCTTAAACATATCCTTTTCTTCAGAAATTTCTTACATTTCCAAAAGTCTGTACTTCATACTTCAGTGAAACTGTAAGGTTTATGGTTATAGAGGTCAATGTTTTGCATGTAAAAGAAATTTAGTACAGATATTTTATGTTTTGGGCATGTGGTACATTAACTTTGAGTCAGAACTATACAATCAAACAACTGCTATTTACAGAAAAAAATTACCTGAAATTTCTTCCCCCACAAAGATGAGAGTTCTTGAGATATGTTTATTTCAAGATAGATAGGAGATAGAGATAATGGGGTGGGCGGGCACTATTAGATGCAACTGAGCAAAGATAAAAGTAGTATAACTAATCTCTCCTTCCCCAGTCCTAGCAAACAGGATCATCTGGCCAGCCTTTAATTTAATTCAGTACCTATTCTTTTTTTTTTAATTTTCACTAATTTTTTTTTCAGTTTTACTTGGTATTTTATTTTATTCTTAATTGAAGTATAATTGACATAATACTGTATTAGTGTACAACATAATGATTTGATATTTTTATAGATTACACACCACCCAAAAGTCTTATATTGACTGTATTCCCTGTGCTGTACCATACATCACTGTGACTTGTTTCTTTTAAAAGTGGTAGTTTGTACCTCTTAATCCCATTCACTTATTTTGCCCCTCCCCCAAGCCCTCTCCCTTCTGTCTGTATCTGTGAGTCTCTCTCTTTTTTCTTTTTTTCTTTTTAATTAACTTTTATTGGAGTGTAGTTGATTTACAGTGTTGTGTTAGTTTCTGCTCTACAGCAAAGTAAGTGTTAGTCACTCAGTTGTGTCCAACTCTTTGTGACCTCGTAGACTGGAGCCCACCATACTTCTCTGTCCATGGAATTCTCCAGGCAAAAATACTGGAGTGAGTTGCCATTTCATTCTCCAGGGGATCTTCCCAGCCCAGGGATCGAGCCTGGGTCACCTGCATTGCAGGCAGATTCTTTATTGTCTGAGCCACCAGAGAATCTTTTAGATTCTTTTCTCATATAAGTAATTACACAATATTGAGTCAAGTTCCCTGTGCTATATACTAGGTCCTTATAAGCTACTTATTTCATTTACAGAATGTGCATATACCAATCCCAATCTCTCATTCCTCCCCACCTTGGTAACCATAAGTTTGTTTTCTTCATCTGTAACTTTTTTTGTTTTGTAAATAAGTACATTTGTACGATTTCTTTTTAGATTCCATGAAAAGTGGTATCATGTGATATTTGTCTCTGACTTCTAAGAAACAAGGAAAGACACTACATAATGATCAAGAGAGGCCACCTGTGTGCTGAACGAATGTCTTCCAGGTAGCAACAGTGCCATGTCCTGTGCTGTCTATACAGGCAGGGAAGAATCCACAGTGAGCCTACGTATCACACTCTGTTACATGGGTAACAAACTCCCAGTGATTTCAGACTTCGATGAAGGAGCTTTTGCAAATCTTACCTGGTTCCTCCTAGCACTCAACCTGAGTCTTTTGGGGCTCAAGGACAAGCTGAGTGACAGGCACCATTCCATATTAATAAAGACTCTTCTTCTCCAGTACTGATGATATTGTTGTGCACAAATTATATGCCAGATTCCTTTTTCCCTTGTAGTAGTTATTTCCCTGGAGGCTTGCCTTCTCATAAAAAGCTGCCTTGGTAGACCTCTATAACAGGAGTCCTAAAGTGCATTCAATTTAGGACTGGGACTCCTGCTACATTCTTCAAGTAATATTTTTAAATGGTCTCTATCCCCAGGGATGGACAGTCTTTTTATTAGAAAAAACTGACCCTTTTCCTAGGCTTGATTCTGAGAGATGCTGAGCCCCACATAGTAAATGGCTAAGAGCCACCTGTGTAAAAACTTTCCAGAAGTTCTGTTAACAGAAGAAGTGTAATCAATCTTGATTCAGTCTGTCATTGTCAACCTGACCTGTGAAAAGTTATTTCCTTTGAGAAGAACCTTCTTCATTCCCTCACAGTGGTACCACTTAGGGAGGCAGAAAAAACTGATGATGTAGTCCACAAAATTTGAAGTCAGACAGAGATTAAAAGGGTAATTAGTTCACATAGTAGTTAAATAAACTTGGTCAAGTTACTTAATCTAATTTTCCTCATCTGATAGCATGTGTTTATTATAAGAATTACATAAGATTGTTTGGGTCTGTGCTTAAAAAATAAGTGCTTAAGAACATTAGCTGTTATCATTTTCATCATGATCATTATTCATGCTGGCCTTTAACAAAGCTCCTTGGCATTCTGGAAAACTCCTCTTCAGGGCTTGGGACTCAAAGTAAACCAAAGTCTATCCTTGAGATGATTTTCCAGGCCATATCATCAGCTATATCCATTTTGTCTACAGAGTCAAATAATTAGAAGAGTATATCCCAGCTTATCCCCCTGTCCTTATTGTGGGTTGTGGAACATTAACAACAGATTTCTGTCTATATATCAGTTTCAAAGACAGATTATTTCCTGGTGACG
The DNA here is from genome assembly GCF_027580195.1 of Bos mutus. NCBI lineage: Eukaryota > Metazoa > Chordata > Mammalia > Artiodactyla > Bovidae > Bos > Bos mutus. The sequence continues at coordinate 28,917,701 of NC_091623.1, forward strand.
TTTACAGCTCTGTACTTTCCTTTTCAGATGTTTATCTTTATCTCACTACCTTTCCTCAGAATCCATCAGTCAAAAAGATCCTAAATTGCATTTCTCAAAGCTCGGCCCCAACATCACTTTGAGAACGGAAATACATTTATTAAAATTTAGATTCCTGGGCTCTACCCTGAACTTATGAATCAGAATACTAAGAGGCAGGCCTGAAGAATAAATATAATATATTTTTCAGCATTCTCCTATCATGATTGAGATGCAGGGAGCTTGTGTCCAACTTTGAGCAGCACCATCCTATTACACAAAAAGGTTGAGACCCAAGAAATCAAATCATCGCTAACTCAGCCTTATTTTAAAAGGGTCAGAAAAGCTAAAGCTAAGCTTGACATGGCTCACCAGGTAGAACTAGCCCTCTAAGATCTGGCTTTTCCTGTTGTCACATGTTATGAGGAAAAAGGATATGAATGAAGCAGTTACAAAGTGGTTGATATTTCCATTCACAGTCCCATATATTTATTACACATAACACTGGGATGGACTTAAAGATGAACTGCCAGTTTGAATGGCCCTCAAATTTACTTCTAGGATAGTGTGCTGAAATGCTGGCTGATTTGGTAGCTGTTCTAATAATTTCTGCTCCCCACACCCTGCACCCACCAGGATTTTGTCCATCTTAATGCTAAAACTGGCCTCCTCTTCTATTCGTGTGCATTAATTATGGGAATCTAAGTTGCTGTACCTTTTTTTTTTCCTTTGCAATCTAAGCCACCATAAAACATTTCACTATGGCAACCATTTGTTTGCAGTCAGCCCCTATCTCACGTCCTGTGTCTATTACCATCTGTGAAAGTTTTCATCCCTACAGCACACGAGCAGAACTTTTCCTACACTCTGATATATCTTAAGAAATCTCATTGTCATGTAACTTTCCCTGGCTTTGGGCATCTATTTATACATCACCAAACATCCCCCATTCCCAATTATAAATATCATCTGCCCTGAGAGGCTAGATGTTGTTTTCTATGGTACCTGCAGGCTTCCAACAACACCCTTGTCCCCCTTCTTCCCATTCCTACCCCCTTTTACAATACCTGAGTGGGACATTTCAACCAGTGACAAAAGGCATTTCCCCTAAGGCTAGTAGAGATCTCTGATCTCTCAGAGAAGACTATCACTTTTCTCCTAGAGACCGAACAGCCTTTCCAACTACCTGCAGCAATGTCTTGAACCCAGTTATCTAGTGCCATGCCCAGGCTTGGAGCTATATAAATAATCTCTGACCGTGTGCAATATTCTCTTCATAGCCCTGCCACTAAACCCTTGGAAGTTAGTCTCTAATCTTTGAGTAGGAATTAATCCACGCTGCAAACAGATGTGTGCAAGTAATCCTATGCTAGGATTACTAATTATCCAAAGAAGCCCGAAGAATAAACTTCCTGTTTCATAGGCCACACCAGCCTGTAGACTAAGAAAGCATCATAATGGCAGTATATTATTTCTCCACTTTGGCTTCCTCTCCTGACTGTGGAATTTCCACCCTTCCTTCCAGGTGATTGTAAACAGACATCTCAGTTCTCAAGCTCCCATGTTGCTTCTGCCAGTTCCTCCCTTCTTGCTCTGGTCCTGACATCTGGTCCCAGATGACTTACGAGCGCCCCTCCCCACCAGCAGGGAAAGCAGGGCCATTTCACACGGATGCCTCCCGGAATCTGAGGTACTTGAGGTGCTCCAGTTGGCCAGAGAGGCCCTTCTCCCCTATGGCAGAGTCACAGCCTGGGAGCAAGAGGCCATGCTGCCTAATGGTTAATATGTCACCTCCCAGAAACGTTGACAAAACTTGCCTAGAAGCACTTTGTTTTTGTTTTTCTCAAGGCCTTCTGCTCCACAGTTCTATTTTTTTCTGGCCAAGCAGTCCATCTAAGAGACGCACCAAGCTGTGTTCCCTCCTTTTCTGACAGAAAGGCTTGGCTGATGGAGCAAGGAGGCTATTAATGTTTCTGTGCAAATATATTCTCAACACATCTACCCCATCAATGTCATAGACATATTCAGTCTTTTTAAGCTTTGAGAATAAGCAGTTTTGTTCATGCTTAACTCTCCCTTTCCCTCAACTCTGCTTTTACTGACTTCCATAAAGGACAGTCAACTCTCTGTGTCCGTGGGTTCTGCACCCTCAGAATTCCACCCAAGTTTGGTTGAATTTGCTGATGCAGCACCCCGATATGGCAGGCCAACTGGACTACCTCATGTTATCATATGTAAGGAACTTGAACATTCACACATTTTGATATCTGTGGGCGTCCTTGAAGCAATTTCCCAAGGACACTGAGGCAAGACTATACACCAAATCCAATACTTAGTTGGAAGTACAGTTGACCCTTGAACAACACAGGTATGAACTGCATGGGAAAGTACTTTCAATAGTAGTACTGAAATTACTACTATTTCAGTAGTAAATTCTACGGTACTACATGATCTGTGTTTGGTTGAATTTGCTGGTGAGGAATCATGGATATGGAAGGACCATGAATATGATGGAGGGCTGACTATAAGTTTGATGAGAGAAATTTTCACATATTGAAGTATGGAGAAGTCACTTATATAAAATTTAGCTTAAAATGTATGCTACCTAGAACAGCCTGTTATGTGAACTGTCAAACTTGCATTGATATCTGCTTTAACCATGGAAGAAGAGAATGTATTTAAAACGTCAAAATGGAGTGCCCATGATTCAGACATCCAAAATGGAGGCAGATGGCCGTTGTGAATGTGATTTCAGACACATTCCTGTATCACTTAGATATACCTTTTCTGAAACCTATCAGACTCAGATACCACCCACTGTTCTCAAAACCTTATGGTCCCACGGTCTCCCCTGTAACTATGCTGTCATTTCAAATGGCAAACAGTACTGTGTTAATAAGCATACTTACTTCTTGCCAGCTCCAATCCTGCTACTCCTGCTACTGCTAAGTCACTTCAGTCGTGTCCGACTCTGTGCGACCCCAGAGACAACAGCCCACCAGGCTCCCCCGTCCCTGGGATTCTCCAGGCAAGAACACTGGAGTGGGTTGCCATTTCCTTCTCCAATGCATGAAAGTGAAAAGTGAAAGTGAAGTCGCTCAGTCGTGCCCGATGCTAGTGGCTTGTAAACTCTGATTTGCAACTCTCAGAAACTGATAGTATCAAATAAGCATTGTTAAAACCCTACCACCCCTGGCTAACCTTTACTGTCAATTCTTTGAAACTGCATCTTTAGGGCTGGTTATGTTCCTTCACTGTAGCTTCTGATTATCCTCAAGCACAAACCCTAAAATCCATGCTCAGTCTCTAAGTTCGAGTACAAAGGTTCGCTTCAGGACAAAGCCCAAAGTGATGTAGTGTTTCTTAATATGTCTGTAGTGTCTACTGGGTGTCACCCCCCTGGACAAGCTAGCTGGATGGCAGCACAGTAGGGGCCACATGGTCCACTTTTCTATAGCTCCACTTGCTCCCTATTCTACCTGGACACCGCCCCACAGTCAACATTGAATTCTGAAGTCAGTGAGGACTTCGGCCTGTCTTCATTCTGAAGTTGTACTCTTACGTAACTGAATCCAGTTCTTCACCATTACTTCAACGGACCTTCCAAAACATGTCAGACATATTCTTAGGAAGTGTCCTGGGATGGAGCAGCAGGGTCCTGGCTTTCAGGCTCTGGAGGCGGTGCTGGCACGGCTTCTTTTTTCTGGGCTGCTAGGAACTCATGAATTGCTCATTCAATCTGTGGTCTGAAGATGTGGTTCAGTTTGAGACCCACCACCTGGGAAATAATTCTGTCCACTCCAGCTTCCAACATCCCTGACTGAACCACACTCTGCCTCAGACCATTTCACAATTGGTTTTTGTATACCTAACATAATTTTGTGAGTTTGGTCTTTATAAAGTAAAAGCCTCCCGCCCCCATCTTGTAGTTCAGCAGAACACAATTCAATTGCTTCTTGAATCTGTGCTTCCTGGGCATAGTCTTCAGTTTGGCTCAAATAAAATTCTTTTCTATTCCTATTATAGATTGCTTATTGATTATTTTCATCAACAAGTTATATGTGGATTTTCGACTTTGTGGAGGGTTGGCGCTCCTAACACCTGTTCAAGCATTGTTCAAGTATCAACTGTACAGTCTTGAGTAATTTACTTTTTTTTTTTTTTTGAGAGTATAAGATGCTCAAAGCTGGTACATTAGTTGATCCATTAGTACATGAGTACTCAGTCGTATCCAACTCTTTGTGACCCCAAGAACTGTAGTCTGCCACGTCCTCTGTCCATGGAATTTTCCAAGCAAGAATACAGGAGAGGTTGCCATTTCCTCCTCCAGGGGGTCTTCCTGACCCAGGGATCAATCCTGCATCTCTTGTGTTTCCTGCATTCTTTACCACTGAGCCACTGGGGAAGCCCCAGTTACCTATTGGTGTGTAGCAAATTACCACCCCCCCTCCAACTAGTGATTGATAACAACAAACATTTATCTCACAGTTTCTGGGGGTTGGGAATCGGGGGGCAGTTTAGCTATGTGGGTCTATATTATAGCCTCTCCTGAGGATACAATCAAGGTGTTTCCAGGTCCACAGTTATCTAACGCATCAGCTGGGGAGGATCTGCTTCCAATTTACTCACATAGCCATTCACAGATTTCAGATCTTTGCTGACTCTTGGGTGAGGATGTCAGTTTCTCATCAAACATATCCATACATGAGGTTTCTTACAGGTCAGCTGGCCTCCAGTGAGGTCTCCAAGAAGTAGAGAGAGAAACAGAGAGACAGACTCAGACAGAGACAGACAGAGGGAGAGACAAAGACAGAAAGAGAAACAAAGGGAGGTACTCAGAAATCCTATCCCTGCTTACAGGGGTTTTATGTATACATGCTGCTGCTGCTGCTAAGTCGCTTCAGTCTTATACTCATGTATAACTCTGTGTATACATGAGTTAATTATAATTTGAAAATATTTCAAGATAGAGTTATTTTGTATGTTTACTAGGAAATTCTAATGAGTGCTGAGCTAAAGTAAAACTCTTAAATGACACATGACAACTATGAGAATATTAATTTATTGCCATAACACTGAACAGCAAAATCCAAAATATATCCAAAGTAATTGACTGTTTTAAATCACATGTTTGCAAAACAGTCTGTGATTAAACTGTAAAGTGTTTGTTGGCTTGGCATTGGAAAAATTGGATAGTTTTATACTGAAATGTTTTTACAAAATATTTCTGCCAAAATAAGAACTTTTCCTCAAATATTTTGTAAAAGCTATGTCACAAACAGACCCACCAACTTCATGGTTCAAAATTTCTACTTTATTGTGGTAGGCTAAAATATGTCCCCCACCAGATTTGTCACCTTCTAATTCCTGAAATTTGGGAATGTTACTTTACACTCAAAGTTCCTGCAAAAGGAACTTTACAGATGGGACCAAATTAAAGATCTTGAGATGGGAAAATAATTCTGGATTATCTGAATTGGCCCAGTGTAATCACAAGAAAAAAAATGCAAAAAGGCAAAATGGTTGTCTGAGGAGGCCTTACAAATAGCTGAGAAAAGAAGAGAAGCTAAAGGGTAAGGAAAAAAGGAAAGATATACCCATTTAAGTACAGACTTCCAAAGAATATCAAGGAGAGATAAGAAAGCCTTCCTCAGTGATCAATGCAAAGAAATAGAGGAAAACAATACAATGGGAAAGACTAGAGATCACTTAAAGAAAATTAGAGATACCAAGGGAACATTTCATGCAAAGATGGGCTCGATAAAAGACAGAAATGGTATGGACCTAACAGAAGCAGAAGATATTAAGAAGAGGTGGCAAGAATACATGGAAGACCTATACAAAAAAGATCTTCATTATGTAGATAACCATGATGATGTGATCACTGGACACATTATCACATTCCAGGATGCAAAGTTAAATGGGCCTTAGGAAACATCACTATGAACAAAGCTAGTGGAGGTGATGGACTTTCAGATGAGCTATTTCAAATCCTAAGAGATGATGCTGTAAAGTGTTGCACTCAATATACCAGCAAATTTGGAAAACTCAGCAGTGGCCACAGGACTGGAAAAGGTCAATTTTCATTCCAATCCCTAAGAAAGGCAATGCCAAAGAATGCTCAAACTACCACACAATTGCACTCATCTCACACGCTAGCAAATTAATGCTCAAAATTCTCCAAGCCAGGCTTCAACAGTAAGTGAATCATGAACTTCCAGATCTTCAAGTTGGATTTAGAAAAGGCAGAGGAACTAGAGATCAAAGTGCAAACATCTGTTGGATTGTCAAAAAGCAAGATAATTACAGAAAAGCATCTACTTCTGCTTTATTGACTATACCAAAGCCTTTGACTGTGTGGATCACAACAAACTGTAGAAAATTCTGAAAGAGATGGGAGTACCAGGCCACCTGACCTGCCTCCTGAGAAATCTGTGTGCAGGTCAAGAAGCCACAGTTAGAACTGGACATGGAACAGACTGGTTCCAAATTGGGAAAGGAGTATGTCAAGGCTGTATATTGACACTCTGCTTATTTAACTTACATGCAGAGTACATCATGTGAAATGTCAGGCTGGATGAAGCACAAGCTGGAATCAAGATTTCTGGGAAAAATATCAATAACTTCAGATATGCAGATGACACCACCCTTATGGCAGAAAGTGAAGAAGAACTAAAGAGCCTCGTGATGAAAGTGTAAGAAGGGAGTGAAAAAGCTGACTTAAAGCTCAACATTCAGAAAACTAAGATCATGGCATCTGGTCCCATCACTTCATGGCAAATAGATGAGGAAACAATGGAAACAGTGAGAGACTTTTTTTTTTGGGGGGGGGGCTCCAAAATCACTGCAGATGGTGACTGCAGCCATGAAATTAAAAGACGCTTGCTCCTTGAAAGAAATGCTATGACCAACCTATACAGCAGATTAAAAAGCAGAGACATTACTTTGCTGACAAAGGTCCATCTAGTCAAAGCTATGGTTTTTCCAGTAGTCATCTATGGACGTGACAGTTGGGCTATAAAGAAAGCTGAGTGCTGAAAAATTGATGCTTTTGAACCATGGTGTTTGAGAAGACTCTTGAGATTCCGTTAACTGTAGGAGATGAAACCAGTCAATCCTAATGGAAATCAGTCCTGAATATTCATTGGAAGGACTGATGCTGAAGCTAAAACTCCAATACTTAGACTACCTAATGCAAAAAATCGATTCATTTAAAAAGATACTGATGCTGGGAAAGATTGAATGTGGGAGGAGAAGGGGATGACAGAGAATGAGATGGTTGGGTGGCATCACTGACTTGCTGGACATGAGTTTGAGCAAGCTCCAGGAGTTGGTGATGGACGGGGAAGACTGGTGTGCTGCCATCCATGGAGTTTCAAGGAGTCAGACATGACTGAGGGACTGAACTGAATTTTCTGAATTACAAGAGTCCTTATAAAAGAGACACAGAAGTTGTCAGTGTGAGAAGACAGTAATATGAGGACAGTCAGATCAGAGATCAGATAAGTCGCTCAGTCATGTCCGACTCTTTGCAACCCCATGAATCGCAGCACGCCAGGCCTCCCTGTCCATCACCAACTCCCGGAGTTCACCCAAACTCACGTCCATCAAGTCAGTGATGCCATCCAGCCATCTCATTCTCTGTCATCCCCTTCTCCTCTTGCCCCCAATCCCTCCCAGCATCAGAGTCTTTTCCAATGAGTCAGCTCTTCGAATGAGGTGGCCAAAGGACTGGAGTTTCAGCTTTAGCATCATTCCTTCCAAAGAAATCCCAGGGCTGATCTCCTTCAGAATGGACTGGTTGGATCTCCTTGCAGTCCAAGGGACTCTCAAGAGTCTTCTCCAACACCACAGTTCAAAAGCATCAATTCTTCGGCATTCAGCCTTCTTCACAGTCCAACTCTCACATCCATACATGACCACAGGAAAAACCATAGCCTTGACTAGATGAACCTTTGTTGGCAAAGTAATGACAGTAGCATGGATCAAAAACAGATTTGAAAAAGCTACATTGCTGGTTTCAGAGACAGGAGAAAGTGGCCACAGATCAAGGTATACTGGCAAGCTCTAGTAGCTATAGAAGTCAAGTAAATGAATTCTCCCACATAACCTCAAAAAGAAACCACTCCTGCTGATCCCTTGACTTTGTCCAGTGAAATTGATTTTGAACTTTTGCCCTAAATTGTAACAGAATAAATGTGTGTTTTAAGCCCTCAAATAATTTATAATCGATTACAGCAATGAAAGGACATGAATACACTTCTAAAAGAAAGATCTTTCAGTATTTTTCTAAGTATTTCATGGTGGATTGCACATCTAGAAGTTTTTGCAGCCCTGCTCTCCACACTTAAAAAAGGATACCCCTTCTCCATGATTAACTACCTGGACAAGTAGGCTATTCCTCCTCAAGATGATCTGACCTTCCTCAGGTGGAGGAAGGGCTTCCCTCTTCACTCAATTGGTAAAGCATCCACCTGCGGTGCAGCAGACCTGAGTTCAATCCCTGGGTCGGGAAGATCCGCTGGAGACGGAAATGGCAACCCACTCCAGTATCCCTGCCTGGAAAATCCCATGGACAGAGGCTACGGTCCATGGGCTTGCAAGAGTTGGACCTGACTTAGAGACTAAACCATTACTACCAGTTGAAGGTGGGCTGGGCAGAGAGCAGAGCACCAACTGTGGCACAGACCCTCTGTCAAGGGACAAAAGTGGAAGAGGCTCTTGCAGCAAGTCATCTTTTGACCTCCCAGTGGGAGACCCCAGGGAACATAAACCCCACTGTATCTGTAACAACCCATGGGTTTTAGCAGATCATACAGCGGTTCTATCCCTGAAGAGAATTAGGATTATTCACCCATCTCTACAAACAGGGATCAATTAAGGAGAACATAATGCATCCATGTCTCCCATGGCCCAAGTTATGCACTCCAATCCTTCCATGAATTATTCATTACATGCTGAATTGACCATGAAATGAAATTTCAAATGAGGTTTCAGAAACTAAAGTCAGAGAGAGTGACTTGGAATGGAAAAATACTTGGAAGATGAAAGTACTTGGAATATGAAAGTCCATACAAAATATGTATACTTCCCCCAAAAGCCTTCTCTTGTCTCAGAGAATCAGAGCTAATTTATGAGTTACACTTAGCCTAGTCACTGTGGTCTTCATTATTTTATTTAGAAGTAAGGACATTTTATTATAACATTTAGAGATCCAGTTATTCATGGAAGACAGATGGTAGAGAGATCCATTTTTACAAAAAAAGACCTGTCTTCAAGGGAACCTCATTAAATTTCCAGAACTGAAAGTGTGTGACAGCCTTGAGGGATGCAGCTAACTGTCAGGGAGTGAGGTTGGTAGGCAAAGGGCATTTTCAATGGCACGGCTCTAATAGGCCCAACTTAGGAAAGGACTCAGGGCACAGTGAGTGAAAGAATCTAAAGCTCAGCGTGGAGATACGTGCAGACTGCTGTGACTGTTCTGTGGCAGGAGACACCCTTCAAATGTGGATGCCCAGCATGATCACTGCTACCTCAACTGAAGAAAAGTCTTGTTTCCTTCAGAATCTGGCAGGGTCTTCTCCTGAATCCCACAGCACAACATCTCTTCATCTTTAGGGGTAAGAAAGAAGCGCCTGGTGACTCCATTCACTCATGATAAACCATGATAAATTGAAACCTCTGCTGAAAACACCTGTCTTCAGAAAGACCTGTTCCCCATACAACAGTCTTTATGAAGACAGACTCAGGGACCATGATGCCTGTCCATTATGGTTTTCTGAATTTTCCCTGGTCCTCAGGGTGTCCTTACAAGAAATCCATGACATCATCATCACCAGAGGGACCCATAAGCTACATTTCTTCTCTGAGCATAACAATCATCTGAACTGCTTAAAGCCCCTAAATGATGCCATCTCAATACAAGAGACTAGTAGTTCTGAATTTAAAAGCCCAAACTCTCAAGGATGTCTAGTGGCTCCTGAGTTTTCCTTAAGTGAGCACCTTAGATGCTCAATTTCTCATGTCACTTACAAAGTCTTTAGAAAAATGTGTTATTAACTGGTATCCATATCTGCTTTACCCTGATTTAGCCTACTCTGATCCAACCTAGGACATCAAAGTGAGTGAAAGTCGCTCAGTCGTGTCTGACTCTTTGCCACCCAATGGACTACACAGACCAAGGAATTCTCCAGGCCAGAATACTGGAGTGGGTAGCCTTTCCCTTCTCCAGGGGATCTTCCCAACCCAGGGATCGAACCCAGGTCTCCCATACTGCAGGCGGATTCTTTACCAGCTGAGCCACAAGGGAAGCCCATCAAAGATGAACTTAATTGTTCCAACTTTGGAGTGGAAACCATCCTACCTGCACACTGGGTCTGCATGGTTGGGATCTTGACTGCAGCCCTGGACACCTCCCTCATGAGGAAGCAGGAGTTTCTGGTCATTAGAGACATGAGGATCCTATCTTCTATTTATAACATCTGCCAAATACTGTGGCTGCCTGCCAACCTGGCCAAGGACAAATGTGAAGGCAAAAAGACCAACAAAACATCTTGCCGTCACTACTTACTTCTCAGACATCACCATAGTCAACTTTGGCAGAGATCTGCCTTTCCTCCATGATTCGCTATCATCTGGGTTGTGGTGGGCCTCTCACCAACATGCTGCCTTCATTCTGTACCTTATCTCCTATCTGTTCTCACTGCACTGTTCACCAAGGAAATCTCCTTCTTCCATGTGCCATCCAGACACCCTAGCAATAATTATGGCTCCCAGTTTAAGATCTACTCTGACAGCCATTGTTCATATCCCTTGGCTTTCATATTCTCTTATCTACTAACTTTGAGATATTAATACAAACCTAAAACCAGATGGAATATATTAACCCAACCTTGTGGTGGAAAGAGCACCCTCTCAAACTGACCCCACAGTCAGAAAAAAAAAATTAAATATGTGGCCAGAAAAGCAATTATGTGCAGGACAAGCTACATAACTTGCAAGGCCCAGTGCAAACTAAAAATATGGGGCAGCTGGTGAAAAAAAAAAAAAAAAATTAAGAATTTCAAAATGATAACATCAGAGCATTACAGCAAGCACAGGGCCTTTCTAAGCCCAGGATTCCATGCAGTTGCATAAATTGCACACACGTGAAGCCGGCCTCGATTGTGGGGGATCATTTTCTACTTTCCTGATCACCGCTTTTCAAGGATTCATCAGAACATGCCAGGGCTTTCTCCTCAACAGTACACAAGAAGCCTTAGTCCATTCCAGCTGGAGAAGAGATCATGTAGTTTATGGATCTGAAATCTCCCCTGAGTTCTTGACCCAGCATTGCTACACCTGGGCTGTTACATTATAAAAGAAAAAAATTCCAATCTGTGAAGAAGTTCCACAACCTCCCATCTACTCTCAACTTGCTCATGCTTGTTCCAGTCTGTAGTTTCTGCCTTCCTGGCTCCACAACCCAGCTTTGATATCTGATTCTGGCATCTTCTCTTTGATAACCATCCAGATGCCCCTTTCTGAATTCTCAGACTCTAGTCTCTGGCAATGGTTTCAGTTCTGCTGGCTCTGCAGGTTTTAACAGCCCACATTTTCCCTGAGGAACTTTCTATTTCCTCTCCTAGTTCTATGTAACCTCACTGGCCAGACTCCTTCCTCTACTAACTGGGGAAAGATGTATAATCAGATGTAGCCATGGTATATCTGTACATGATGTACCATATATAGCCATGACCTAGTAGCTAATTTTACTCATTTAAAGAGTTGAGAAGAAATCATTACCAAAATTTTTATACTTGTCTGTTTACCTCTTTTTAGAAATTTTCTTCTCTAACTTTATGATACTATTGCTCTCCTCATCTTTCTCATACCTCACTGAAGTGTCTTCTCCTTTTTCTTTTCTGATTAGTCCTCCTTCTACTTTGTCTTCTCTATCACTAGCAGCACAGCTACCATCTTCTTACTTTATTTTGCTGTAAATGTTGGGATGGCCCAGAGTTCATTCCGGAGCTCTTATCTTTTCTATGACCTTTAATCATATAATGGTCTCCAAATTTTTATCTCCATCCCTGATTTCATCCCAAATTCAAGACTTCTATATCACTGCCTTCTTCATCTCATATATCTTCTCCCTATCAAGTAGGCATGTAAGGGATAGTCCCTGACTCTAAGAAAGACTATTATTCCCTCAGTCTTCCAAATCTCAATTAAAGGCACCATCAAATTTCTCAAGGCAATCACCAAGCAGTCACCATTTATTCTGTTCTCTTCTTTATCCATTTAATCTGGTCCATCAATAATGCCTGCTGGCTCTACTTCCAAATTTATCTTTTATCAATACACTTTTCACCAAAGCCTCTGCCATCTCCCTACTGGGCTCCATCAATTCCTCCCTGAATTATGGCAATAACTTTCAAAATACCTCCTTCTGATACTTTTTTCTGATAAATCTCTCCAAATACAATCAGAATGATTGCTTTAAAAATTAGATCATATATTTGCCCCACTTAAAACTCTCCAGTGTCCTCCCATAGCATTTACAATGAAATCCCAATGTTTTAACAGTTCTCACACTTTCCTTGCCCACTTCAAGCTTTCACACTCTCCCACTGAATCAATTTATTCAGTAACACTTCATTTCTCTATTTTCTAAATCACACCAAAGAGACTTTGTACATGCTTGGTCTCATTACTGGAATATTTTGCCCAGATCTTCACATAGTTGAAAGCTTCTCTTGTTCTCATCTCTGCAAAGTACCTGCTGGGCATTCTATCAAATTTTGTGTGTCCTGCTGCAGTCTGATTTCTCTGTACTATTTCTCCATCACCTCTTATCTCCTCCCTTTCTCCTGATTTCCCTATCGTCAGTCCTCTCTCTTTGTTTTGTCATATATGTATTAAGTGTTTGTTTATTAAGGAAGAGACCTTTTTTTAAAAATTTTTAATTGGAGGACATTGCTTTACAATATTGTGTTGACTTCTGCCATACAACGACACAAATTAGCCACAAGTACACACATGTCCCCTCCACCCTGAACCTTCTCCCTCACCCCATCCCACCCCTCTAAGTTGTCACAGAGCATGGGGTTGAGCTCCCTGTGTTCATACAGCAGCTTCCCATTATCTGTTTTACACATGGTAGTGTATATATGTTAATGCTCCTGTCTCAGTTCATCCCCACCCTGCCCCCCCATTCCCCTGCTGTATCCAAAGTCTGTTCTCTATGTCTACATCTCTATTCCTGCCCTGCAAATTGGTTCATTGGTATCCATTTTCCTAGATTCTGTATATATGTGTTAATATACGAAATTTGCTTTTCTCTTCCTGACTTTTCACTCAGTTAAACAGGCTCTAGGTTCATCCACCTCACTAGAATTGATCCAGATGCATTCCTTTTATGGCTGAATAATAGTCCATTGCATATACGTACTACAACTTCTTTATTCATTCATCTGCTGATGGATATCTAGGGTGTTTCCATGCCCCAGCTATTGCACATAGTGCTACTCTGAACATTGGGGTACATGTGTCTTTTTCAATTATGGTTTTCTCAGGGCATATGCCCAGTAGTGGGATTGTTGGGCCATATGGTAGCTTTATCCTATTTTTTAAAGGAATTTCTATATGCTCTGCATAGTGGCTGTAGCAATTTCCATCCCCACCAACAGTGCAGGAGGGTTCCCTCTTCTCCACACTCTCTCAGAATTTTTTGGTAGATTTTTTTTTTTATAATGGCCCTTCTGACCTCATTGGAGTTTTGATTTGCATTTCTCCAATAAAGAAAGAAATTTGAGCATTACTTGACAAGCATGTGAGATGAGTCCAATTGTGCAGTAGTTTGAGCATTCTTTGGCATTGCCTTTCTTTGGGATTGGAATGAAAACTGACCTTTTCCAGTCCTCTGGCCACTGCTGAATTTGCCAATTTTGCTGGTATATTGAGTGCAGCACTTTCACAGCATCATCTTTTAGGATTTGATATAGCTCAACTGGAATTCCATCACCTCCACTAGCTTTGTTCGTAGTGATGCTTTCTAAGGCCCACTTGACTTCACATTCCAGGATGTCTGGCTCTAGGTGAGTGATCACACCATCATGATTATCTGGGTCATGAAGATCTTTTTTGTACAGTTCTTCTGTGTAATCTTGCCACCTCTTCTTGATATCTTCTGCTCCTGTTAGGTCCATATCATTTCTGTCCTTTACAGAGCCCATCTTTGCATGAAATGTTCCCTTGGTATCTCTCATTTTCTTGAAGAGATCTCTAGTCTTTCCCATTCCGTTGTTTTCCTCTATTTCTTTGCATTGATCGCTGAGGAAGGCTTTCTTATCTCTCCTTGCTATTCTTTGGAAGTCTGCATTCAGATGCTTATATTTTTCCTTTTTTCCTTTGTTTTTCACTTCTCTTCTTTTCACAGCTATTTGTAAGGCCTCCCCAGACAGCCATTTTGCTTTTTTGCATTTATTTTCCATGGGGATGGCCTTGATCCCTGTCTCCTGTACAATGTCATGAATCTCCATCCATAGTTCATCAGGCACTCTATCTATCAGCTCTAGGCCCTTAAATCTATTTCTCACTTCCAGTGTATAATCATAAGGGATCTGATTTAGGTCATACCTGAATGGTCTAGTGGTTTTCCTTACTTTCTTTGCATATATATATATATATGATTTATGTGTTTAAGGTCTTTTTTTTTTTTTAATTTTTTAACTTTACAATATTGTATTGGTTTTGCCATATATCAACATGAATCTTCCCCAGGTATACATGTGTTCCCCACCCTGAACCCTCCTCCCTCCCTGTACCATCCCTCTGGGTCATCCCAGTGCACCAGTCCCAAGCATCCAGTATTGTCCATCAAACCTGGACTGGAGACTCGTTTCATATTTGATACTTTCTTTAAGTCTGAATTTGGCAATAAGGAGTTCATATCTGAGCCACAGTCAGCTCCTGGTCATGTTTTTGCTGACTGTATAGAGCTTCTCCATCTTTGGATGCAAAGAATATAATCAGTCTGATTTTGGTGTTGACCATCTGGTGATGTCCACGTGTAGAGTCATCTCATATGCTAATAAAGTAATGCTCAAAATCCTCCAAGCCAGGCTTCAGCAATATGTGAACCATGAACTTCCAGATGTTCAAGATGGTTTTAGAAAAGGCAGAGGAACCAGAGATCAAATTGCTGGATCATGGGAAAAGCAAGAGAGTTCCAGAAAAACATCTATTTCTGCTTTATTGACTATGTCAAAGCCTTTGACTGTGTGGATCACAATAATTTGTGGAAAATTATGAAAGAGATGGGAATACCAGACCACCTGACCTGCCCTTTGAGAAACATATATGCAGGTCAGGAAGCAACAATTAGAACTGGACATGGAACAACAGACTGGTTCCAAATAGAAAAAGGAGTATGTCAAGGCTGTATATTGTCACCCTGCTTATTTAACTTATATGCAGAATACATCATGAGAAACGCTGGGCTGGAAGAAGCACAAGCTGGAATCAAGATTGCTGGGAGAAATATCAATAACCTCAGATACGCAGATGACACCACCCTTATGGCAGAAAAGCGAAGAAGAACTAAAGAACCTCTTGAAGAAAGTGAAAGAGGAGAGTGAAAAAGTTGGCTTAAAACTCAACATTCAGAAAACGAAGATCATGGCATCCAGTCTCATCACTCGATGGCAAATAGATGGGGAAACAATGAAAAGAGTGACAGATTTTATCTTGGGGGACTCCAAAATCACTGCAGGTGGTGACTGAAGCCATGAAATTAAAAGACGCTTGCTCCTTGGAAGAAAAGCTATGACCAACCTAGACAGCATATTAAAAAGCAGAAACGTTACTCTGCCGACAAAGGTCCGTCTAGTAAACCTATGGTTTTTCTAGTGGTCATGTATGGATGTGAGTTGGACTGTGAAGAAAACTGAGCACCAAAGAATTGATGCTTTTGAACTGTGGTGTTGGAGAAGACTCTTGAGAGTCCCTTGGACAGCAAGGAGATCCAACCAGATAATCCTAATGGAAATCAGTCCTGAATATTCATTGGAAGGAATGATGCTGAAGCTGAAGCTCCAATACTTTGGCCAATTGATGCGAAGAGCTGACTTACTAGAAAAGACCCTGATGCTGGGAAAGATTGAAGGCAGGAAGAGAAGGGGATGACAGAGGATGAGATGGTTGGATGGCATCACCGACTCAATGGACATGAGTTTGAGTAAGCTCTGGGAGTTGGTGATGGACAGAGAAGCCTGGTGTGCTGCAGTCCGTGGGGTCACAAAGAGTTGGACTTGACTGAATGACTGAACTGAAGTGAACTGAGCAGAACTAGGAACAACCAAGATCATAAAGCTCTCAAAGCTATAAGCATTTACTATCTGGCTCTTTACAGAAAAAGTTTGCTGACCCCTGCAATAATATTTGCCAGGTCAAGTTGCCATTCAAATGTAAAGGAACAGGCACATATTATCTTTAATACTGAGGGAGCTAAAGTTGTGTGCCTCTCTTGAATGTGGAGGGGACACTACTTGAGAAAAAAATCAGTTAAGCAAAATGATGCAAAATGGAGAACTCCAGAATTAGAGAAGCTAGGGTAAGAGTTTTTGTGGGCAATTTGAAGCTATTTAAATATAAAACTAAGACTAAAAGCTATAGCACTTTTATTAATGAAATAAAACATTTAGTAAGGGCAACAAACGTTGATAATATGACCAACAATAATCAGGGAGGGAAATAGGATTAAGTCTAAGTATACTCTTCTCCTCAGTAACAATCACAGCAAGTTGGCAAGGGTGTCAAGGTGATTCAATAGAAAAAAATTACTCCTTTTCAATAAATGGTGCCAGGTAACTGAATATTCACATGCAAAATAATTAAGGTGGACCCCTCCCTCACAACATACACAAAATTAATTAAGCATGTTTTAAAGACCTACTGTAAAGCTTATACTATAGAACTGTGAGAAGAATATGGAGGTGTAAATCTCTGTGACCCTGGTTTAGGCATGATTTCTTATATAAAACACCAAAAGCACAAGTAATCAAAGAAAAAATAGGAATTCTTTGGAATTTAACTTCAGCCAAAATAGAAAACAACTGCTGTGCTTCAAGGACACTATTAAGAAAATGAAAAGATAACCAGCAGAATGAGATAAAATATTTGCAAATCATTTATCTGATGAGGGCTTAGAATATAGAATATAAAAAGAATAAATAGTCTCAGGACCAGCCAAATATAGTCCTGTTGTGTGGATAACAAGATACTGAGTGGTTTTTGTGTTTTTGTTTTTCAGAAACAACAGGACAAAACTGCAAGTCATGCAACCAATACTTGTATAAAGAAGAAAATTTCAACCTCAGATAATATTAATGCTTGGAATCAAAGTATCTCCCTTCCATGGAACAAAAGGACCAGGACATTATGAAACCTGAACACCAGAACACTTTCAGAAGCAAAGTGTCTGTTGTCCCAGAAAATCTAATGGTGAAGTCTCCTTGACCATGAAGCAAAGTGAAGTGTTAGTTACTCAGTCATGTCCGACTATTTGTGACCCCACGGTAGCTCTCCAGGCTCTTGTGTCCATGGGATTCTCGAGGCACAAATTCTGGGGTGGATAGCCATTCCTTTCTTCCTTCCTCCTTCCCTACCCAGGGATCAAAAGAACCCAAGTTTCCTCCATTGCAGGCAGATTCTTTACTGTCTGAGACACCAGGGCAGCCCCTCCTTTACCCTACCTTACCATAAATAGTCAAGTTCAAAGCCATCTAATGGAAACCTGCCCTGCTAGTGCTTCAGCATTCCAACCCATTCTCTCCTAACTCATGAAAGTTTGATTGAACTGCAGATGGTGAAGTCAGAGTTGAGCTCTGTCTCCTGTCTCCTTGATGGTCAGCCTTAAGAAAACATCGTTTCTCTTCTCATAAGTTTGTGTCATAGTGTTTGCTTCTATGGGTGTTGGACATTGAGCCCTTGTTTGGTAGCAGTCCCTTACAACTCAAGAATAATAAGACATGTAAAGACAAATAATCCAATTTTAAAATGAGCAAATGATTTAAATAGACATTTTCAAAAGATACAAATGCCCAATAAAAACTAAAAAGATTCTCAACATCCTTAGTTACTAGAGAAATGTAAGTCTAAGCCATACTGATATATCATTTCACACATAGAAGGATGGCTATAATAAAATGGACAGATAATAGCAACTGTTGACAAGGATGCAAAGACATTAGAGCCCCCATATACTGCTGGTAGGAATGTAAATGGTTCGGTTGCTTTGGAAAGAAGTTTGGCATTGCTCAAAAGATTAAACACAAAGGTATCATATGAGCCAGCAATTCCACTCCTAGATATGTTAATGCATACCTAGTTTGTACTAGTGATAAAGAACCTGCCTGCCAGTGCAGGAGACACAAGAAACACAGGTTTAATCTGTGGGTCGGGAAGATTCCTGGGAGAAGAGCATGACACCCACTCCAGTATTCTTGCCTGGAGAATCCCATGGACAGAGGAGGCTGGCAGGCTACAGTCCACTGGGTTGCAAAGAGTTAGACATAACAGAAGCGATTTAGCATGCACAGGAGAGAATTGAAAACACATGGTCATATTAACATGTAATTTTTTCATAGCAGTATTATTCATAATAACTAAACAGTGGAAACAACCCAAATGTCCATCATGTGCTAAATAGTTAAACAAAAACAATGGATAAAAAATGTGAATATCTACACAGTGGAATATTTCTTGACAATAAAAAGAGATGAAGTACTTATGCATTATACAACATAGATAAACCTTGAAAACACTGTGTTAAGTGAAAGAAAGTGACAGTGAAGTCGCTCAGTCGTGTCCAACTCTTTGCGACCCCATAGACTGTAGCCTACCTGGCTCCTTCCTCCAGGGGATTCTCCAGGCAAGAGTACTGTAGTGGGTTGCCATTTCCTTCTCCAGGGGATCTTCCCAACCCAGGGATCGAACCCAGGTCTCCCGCATTCCAGGCAGATGCTTTAACCTCTGAGCCACCAGGGAAGCCCATGATAAGCCCATTGAAGCCCAATTGAAAGAAGCTAGACACAAAATCTAGATACTGAATGATTCCATCTATATGAAAGCTGCTTGGTCTAGCTTGTGACAGTCTACAATAAGATAAACTGAATAATATTTGCTATTTAATTCGACTGACAGACACCAGCAGGAAATAATGCATCCTTGAAAATTAAATAGTGATATAATAGACACCACTATCTCCATGATCTTCAGGTCCATAATTGAAGCCCTAATCATCACCATGGCCCCAGGATGTGATGGTTTCTTAAAATTTAGTATCTTGGTCAGGGTAGGACAGAATAGTATCAGAAGTTTCTACTTGGTCTTAGCTTCTTCACTGTAATAACTCTTATTATACAAGTCAATAATTCAGTGTGAGTGTTATCCAGCCCAAGAATATCAAACCCTAATATATATCTAAGACTAGAGAAATACTAGTCACTGGTTCTACCATGGACCCAGTAGCCATTATAAGTTTGACTTTAGTTAGGGCTCCTTTTATTACTTGGCCTCTTTTACTTCTGCTTTCACATGGGGGCCATAATAAGCTTTTAGTCTCTAAGTGTGGACATCAGTTCAAATTCTGTGCACAATAGTTTTCAAAATGTCCAGGCATTCTTTCCCCAGTGTAAAGGCACTGAAGTAAGTGACCCTGGGCCCTTTTGGGGATAACATGTAATATACTGTACACTTGTTTTGGAATTACAGATCTCTCCTCTTAGGGGTCTGAACACCTCTTCTGCTAATAAAATCTGTATTTGAAAATCAGCTCAGACCCAGAAACTGAACAAGGAATTATGATTGTTTACCGAAGTGACTGCTCTCAATTTCCTGTTCTTCTGTTCTTATCATCTTCTGGTTGTGGATACTAAACGGCACTCCTGTTGGCCTCCCATCCACTTTGCTTTATAGACACCATCTTCTATTAACCTTCCCTGCAAATCTTTTCTGACTGATCTTTCTGGCTCTTACAGGAATTGTGACCTCCTGGTTTATGGCTGTAAGCAGTGCCCCCTGGTGTCTATTACTTTGGTTCCTCACAAGCCATCTGGCTATCAGAATCCAGGTCGGCGAGCTTCTCCTGCTATCAGCACCGGCCTTCAGAAGCTCCGACCTTCCCCTCTCACCAGTACATTCCTCATGGCCTTAGTGATGGGACGTATCATCTAGTGGGTCTTCTGATCTTACACAGTATATCGCTTCCAGTACGCCCACTTTCCTGAGACTCTATTCCTTCCTCTATCATATACCTCATGCTGCTCCTGCTGCTGCTGCTGCTGCTAAGTCGTTTCAGTCGTATCCGACTCTGTGCGACCCCATAGATGGCAGCCCACCAGGCTCCCCCATCCCTGGGATTCTCCAGGCAAGAACACTGGAGTGGGTTGCCATTTCCTTCTCCAATGCATGAAAGTGAAAAGTGAAAGTGAAGTCGCTCAGTCATGTCCAACTCTTTCAGACCCCATGGACTGCAGCCCACCAAGTTCCTCCATCCGTGAGATTTTCCAGGCAAGAGTACTGGAGTGGGGTGCCATTGCCGTCTCCCATATACTTCATACCACATACCTTTACCTGAGTTCAATCACTACTGGAATTTCTACTTCACTCAGCATAGATTTTTGTTTTCTGTTGACTGAACAACCTCCTCAGCAGTGAGTCTGCCCCATTCCTGCAGTCCTTGCAAGGGAGTTTTTAAAATCACACATCCTTAGAAAGTATTCCAGGCAAATACATTTTTTGCTTATCCTGTCTTTATTCTGGCCCCCTTAAACAACATTAGAGCCTAATCCTAGGGGATCTTCTTCACAGGTCTTATAGAGCTCTGTGACTCTCTCAAACATGCAAGCTACTTTTCACCTCTTTCTTGGTGTATACTCTCTACCCTCCTTAAGACCAAGCATGTCTAGTCAAGGCTATGGTTTTTTCAGTAGTCATGTATGGATGTGAAAGTTGGACTATAAAGAGAGCTGAGCAATGAAGAATTGATGCTTTTGAACTATAGCATTGGAGAATACTCTTGAGAGTCCCTTGAACAGGATGGAGATCCAACCATTCCATCCAAAAGGAAATCAGTCCTGAATATTCATTGGAAGACTGATGCTGAGGCTGAAACTCCAATACTCATGCCACCTGATGTGAAGAACTGACTCACTGGAAAAGACCTTGATGCTGGGAAAGACTGAAGACAGGAGGAGAAGGGGATGACAGAGGATGAAGTGGTTGGATGGCATCACTGACTCAATGGACATGAGTTTGAGCAAGCTCCAGGATTTGGTGATGGACAGGGAAGCCTGGCATCCTAAAGTCCATGGGGTCACAAAGAGTCAGACATGACTGAATGGCTGAACTGCATGGATGTCCCCACCTGGGAAATACTGAGTTCAACCCCTATTATCAGACTGGCAGCTAAGAGAGGAGATTTCCTTAAGGGGATAAGTATTGCATTGCTAGGGAGAGGCCTTTGAAGAATTCTCAAGGGAAACGTAAGCCACCCCTGGAAGCTCTGTGAGTTCAGAAGGTATGCATAACCCAGGTCATCAGGAGCATTCATCTAGTTATCTTCAACTTATGCATCAGGTTCTCAAATGTGATATTATGGTTTACAATAAGAAATATATATTTGGTCTTCTGGTCATTTCTTGCATATGGGTCCTAAAACTCTTGGAATTTCTTTAGTGGTAAGGGCAGTGAGGGTTCCTTTTTTATGTTAATGAAGCGACTTTTTGGAAAGCACCTCAAGTTTGGGGGCTGGTTGCCAGGAGAACCAACTGTCTGATTCAGTTCAGTTCAGTAATTCAGTCGTGTCCGACCCTTTGCAAACCCATGAACCACAGCACACCAGGCTTCCCTGTCCATCACCAACTCCCGGAGCTTACTCAAACTCATGTCCATCGAGTCAATGATGCCATCCAACCATCTTATCCTCTGTCATCCCTTTCTCCTCCTGCCTTCAATCTTTCCCAGCATCAGGGTCTTTTTCAAGGAGTCAGTTCTTTATATCAGATGGCCTAAGTATTGGAGTTTCAGCTTCAGCAACAGTCCTTTCAATGAATAGTCAGGACTGATTTCCTTTAGGATGGACTGGTTGGATCTCCTTGTAGTCCAAGGGACTCTCAAGAGTCTTCTCCAATCACAGTTCAAAAGCATCAATTCTTCAGCACTCATCTTTCTTTACAGTCCAACTCTCACATCCATATATGACTAGTGGAAAAACCATAGCTTTGACTAGACAGACCTTTGTTGGCAAAGTAATGTCTCTGCTTTTTAATATGTTGTATAGCTTGGTCATAGCTTTTCTTCCAAGGAGCAAGCGTCTTTTAATTTCATGGCTGAAGTCACCATCTGAAGTGATTTTAGAGCCCCCAAAATAAAGCCTCTCACTGTTTCCATTGTTTCTCCATCTATTTGCCATGAAGTGATGGGACCGGATGTCATGATCTTAGTTTTCTGAATGTTGAGCTTTAAGCCACCTTTTTCACTCTCCTCGTTCGCTTTCATCAAGAAGCTCTTTATTTCTTCTTCGCTTTTCTGCCATAAGGGTGGTGTCATCTACATATCTGAGGTTATTGATATTTCTCCCAGCAATCTTGACTCCAGCTTGTGCTTCATCCAGCCCAGCATTTTGCTGGTACTTTGCATATAGGTTAAATAAGCAGATTGACAATATACATCCTTGACATACTCCTTTCCCAGTCTGTTGTTCCACGTTCAGTTCTAACTGTTGTGTCTTCACCTGCATACAGATTTCTCAGGAGGCAGGTCAGGTGGTCTTGTATTCCCTCCTCTTTAAGAAGTTTCCACGATTTGTTGTGATCCATACAGTCAAAGGCTTCCACGTAGTCAATAAAGCAGAAGTAGATGTTTTTCTGGAGCTCTCTTGCTTTTTGGATGATCCAACTGTGTGATTAGAGGATTGGAATTTTCAGTCCCACCCGCTAGCCTCTGGGGAAGGGAGAGGCCTTGGAGATTGAGTTCAATCATCAGTAGTCAATGAGTTAATCAATCATACCTAGGGGACACAATTGAGCAACTGAGCATGTGCTTGTGCACATACACACAGAGCCCTAGGTAATGAAAGCACCATAAAAACCCTAAAGAACAGAGCTCACAGAGCTTCTAGGTTAGTTAACACATGGGGATTTGGGGAGAATGGTACACATGAAGATGTATGAAAACTCCAAGATCTTTCCCCATGCTTTGTCCTATGTGTCTCTTTCAACTGGCTGTTCTTGAGTTATATCCTTTCACAGTTAACCAGTGATTGATCTAGTAAACAAAGTGTTTTCCTAAGTTCTGTGAGCCACTGTAGCAAATTAATCGAATTCAAGGTTGAAGGGGTTAGAACCTCCAATCTGTAGTTGGTTGGTCAAAAGCACAGGACGACCTGGGCTTGCTAGGAGTTAGCAGGGGAAGCAGTCTTGTGGGATTGAGTTCATAACCTCTGAATCTGAAGCTACCGCCAGGTAGACAGTATCAGAATTGAGTTGAATTGTAGGACATCCAGCTGGTGTCAGAGACCTGATTGGGTGTGTGGAGAGAGAAAAACTCTACATACTGAAATTGGTGACCAGAATCCTTATCAAGTTTTTCCAAACAAGGCCTATTAGAATGGTGCATGTTCAGCATATTATAAAGAGCATAAGATTTGTTATTTTATTCCATGTTTTAAAAACTTAGATCCCCCTCATCTATCATCTTAAAGAAATACATGTTAATTCTAGTAATATTTCACTGGTTCTACTTTTAGCAGTTTCCTCCAGTAATTCACCTAGATTGACTAACCAATTAATCTAAGTTTTTGTATTGACTATGCCAAAGCCTTTGACTGTGTGGATCACAATAAACTGTGGAAAATTCTGAAAGAGATGGGGATACCAGACCACCTGACTCGCCTCTTGAGAAACCTATATGCAGGTCAGGAAGCAAAATTAGAACTGGACATGGAACAACAGACTGGTTCCAAATAGGAAAAGGAGTATGTCAAGGCTGTATATTGTCACCCTGCTTATTTAACTTCTATGCAGAGTACATCATGAGAAACACTGGGCTGGAAGAAGCACAAGCTGGAATCAAGATTGCCGGGAGAAATATCAATAACCTCAGATATGCAGATGACACCACCCTTATGGCAGAAAGTGAAGAGGAACTAAAGAGCCTCTTGATGAAAGTGAAAGAGGAGAGTGAAAAAGTTGGCTTAAAGCTCAACATTTAGAAAACGAAGATCATGGCATCCAGTCTCATTATTTCATGGCAAATAGATGGGGAAACAGTGGAAACAGTGTCAGACTTTATTTTGGGGGGCTCCAAAATCACTGCAGATGGTGATTGCAGCCATGAAATTAAAAGACGCTTATTCCTTGGAAGGAAAGTTATGATCAACCTAGATAGCATATTCAAAAGCAGAGACGTTATTTTGCCAACAAAGGTCCGTCTAGTGAAGGCTGTGGTTTTTCCAGTAGTCATGTATGGATGCGAGAGTTGGACTGTGAAGAAAGCTGAGCGCTGAAGAATTGATGTTTTTGAACTGTGGTGTTGGAAGAGACTCTTGAGAGTCTCTTGGACTACAAGGAGATCCAACCAGTTCATTCTGAAGGAGATCAGCCCTGGGTGTTCTTTGGAAGGAGTGATGCTAAAGCTGAAACTCCAATACTTTGGCCACCTCATGCGAAGAGTTGACTCATTGGAAAAGACTCTGATGCTGGGAGGGATTGGGGGCAGGAGGAGAAGGGGACGACAGAGGATGAGATGGCTGAATGGCATCACCGACTCGATGGACGTGAGTTTGAGTGAACTCTAGGAGTTGGTGATGGACAGGGAGGCCTGGCGTGCTGCAATTCATGGGGTCGAAAAGAGTCGGATACGACTGAGCGATTGAACTGAACTGATGTATTTCTTTAATTTATTGTTTATATTTATTGGGTGCTTAATAAATACCAAGCACTTTGCAAATGCTCAAGAATTTTAAAGTAAAATAGATTGGCAAAAACCTTGCTTTTTAACAACTAAAGAGACTGACCATAAAATGTAAATAAAGAGGAGGAGAAGAAACAAGCACAAAAATATCAGATAATAATGACTTTGCGAAGAATTACAATTGGATGGGAAAATGGAGAGTGACAGCAGGCAGTGAGGCTGTTTTGAATATGCAGTTCAGGACAGTCTCTCTGAAGGAGACATTGAGCTACAATCTGAATAACTAGACTCAGGCAGTCAAAGCCACTTAGCACGCACACATGCAGAGCTTTTATATACAGTTAGAATTTTATTCTAGGTAAACTAAAATGTTCTTTAGGGTTTTTAAGCAGAAGAGTGGTATAAAATCATTTTTATTTCCAATTTGAAGGAAATAAAACCTGGGATGAGTTTTAGATACTTACCAGCACTACCAAAAACAATATTTTAACAAAATCTCCAGAAGATAAGAGAGTAACTTTGGACCATACCCAGTACTTATTCATTCAGACATATGACTATAATAAGTAATAATAGTCTCTACATTTTTATGAATATATAAATTAGCATTAATGTATAATTTGCTCCAGTTTTCTTAGAATTAGACTACTTTGGATAAAGGAACTTCCTCAAGGTCTGAGTATAAATGCAGAGAAGTGAGGCCCGTGTGTTTTTCACCTCTCTTCTCCATTCTAGCCATGATGGTAAACCCCACTGGCCTTCATATTGATTAAGGAGGAGGAGAAGAAAGAAAATTTTCATTAACTGACTCAAGATGGAAGTTAAAAGTACATTAGTCTTTGTCTTAAATCCAACCATTTTTAATCAGTATCAAAAATTTACCTAGCTGTCTTAACTGTTTTATTTTCCATTATTCATCACTTATCTTTTCCCAAATTTGATATGAGGAAATTTTAATTGAAATTCTATATAGTATTTTACAGGAGGAACATAAAGAAAAAGAAAAGAGGGGAATGAAAATAAAAATAAGAGCTAAAGACAGAGAAAGGCAAAAAACTGTAAAAATTAAGATCCTGGCTTTATCTTAGTTACTGGTTAATTGCTTTGAGGAATATATGGGATTATGCGAACAAAATATTTAGAGATGAATGGAACATAGTTCTATACTATCCTAGAAATGGAACCAAGAATTAAATGCAATGACCATGGTGCAAAGCATCACAGTGCCAGCACTATAGCTATACATCAAGTTAAACATGGCAGATTGACTACAGACATTTATCTTTCCCCTCAAACAGCTTTAACATGACAGTAAATAAATTTTAAAAAGAAAATGGACAAAACAATGGAAACATATTGGACAAGAAATTTCAACAATGTTTTGAAGGCCAGAAGAAGGTCAGGAAACTGATAGCAAATTTTAAAAGCTTCAGAAATACCAGTGAGAATAAGCTGGTTGAAACCACAGAAGGCTCAGGATTCACACGTATCAAATATACTGAGGATGAATAAGGGTCAGGGCTGAAAACAGGCGTGAAAGTCCTGTAAAAAAAAAAAAAATTATTGGACTTGTGTTTTTTCCCTCACCCCTCATGAACTACTTACCCTCACCACTATCCCCCTTGTCTCCAAAGTCCGGAGCCTTACCAAAAGGTGAGAGGAAGAAAAGGGATTTTTAACAGAAAAGGAAGGAGTGATTAAGTGAGGTGTAATTGAAGAGTAGGACTCTGGCCCTTTTTCCCCTGTGCCACTTGAACCAGAACCCTGGCAGCCAGGCACAACCCTGATGCAAGAGACTAGTGGTGTTACTGGAAAAACTGAACTGATCCCGATTTAAAACAAAAATGAAAACCATAGATATGTTTATTTGGGGATACCTCTGAAGAAAAGCTGGTTTTGATTACAGAGATGCCCACAAGCATCATCTACAGGTTCAAGGTTACTGTTTGTTTCCTCACACTTAACTATGAACAGGGAGACTGGGCTCACCAGAGACGTGACCAAAATCTCCATATGCAAGATGGAATAAGAAAAGATATCAAAGTAAGAAGAGAAGAGACTAAGACAACATAGGAAGCAGAAGAAAATTTAAGAACCTTGCAATTAATATCCTGAGATAAGACAATATGTTGTGTTCATTAAGAATTAGAAATAAGAAAGAATAAAAGAGAGAGCTTTTGAAAAATTTTATGGTAGATCTAAAATTAGAAATCACTCTCTAGAAATCAAGTGCGCTTTTAAGAAAGCTAAACAAGAATCCAAATAGATGGAAATAAGGAAAGAAAATATAAGCAAATAAGAGGACCATTTTAGAGATTCAATATCCAACCAATGGAAGTTCTTGAAAGAGAAAAATAAATGAACAAACAAAAATGGAGGGGATGATTATTTTTTCTAAAAATAATACATAGAGCATTTAGGAAAATTTCCTAAAACATGAAGACATTAGATTCCACACTGAAAAGGCTAAGTGCTTTTGTTGTTGTTTAGTCACTAAGACTCCATGGACTGTAACCTGCCAGGCTCATCTGTCCATGGAACTTTCCAGGTTCCTGTGTATAAGATATTCTGTGAAATTTTATGACACCAACATAGGAAGAATTTAAAAGCACACACACAAGCAGTTGCATACAAAGAATTTAGGAATCACAATGAACATTAAAAGATAGTGGAGTAACGTATTAAAAATTTGGAGGAAAAAAGTATTTTCAAGATAAATTTAAACAAAAGAGCAATCAAGTGGCAGAGTAGAAGTAGTTTTTTTTGACATGTATAATTACACTTTTAATACTTAAGAATCCTTTCTTATGAAGTACATTGTAAAAAGAGCATAAGCCACAAAGAAAAGCACAATTCAAAAAAAAAAAAAAAGCATTCAATGCAAGACCATAAGGAAAAGAAGTTCCTGAATAATAGCAGTGCAACATATGTTTAATGTAACAAACTTAGAAGAAGAGGTAGTTCTACAAGAGGAGGCTTGGAAAGCAGGAGGTAATTAATTCCTGAATGAAGAAATTTTTGTTCAAGAAGGAAAATATAAGGGGACAACTCTATAAAGAAAAGTATAGAGTCATTTGACAAAACTGAAATGTGGACTGAATTTACCTTAGAGAAATGAAAATTTATGTTCACACAAATACCTGTGTACAAATATTTATAGCTGCTTTATTTGTAATAGTCCCAAATTGGGAATAACCCACATGTACTTTGACAGAGGAATAGATTAACTATGGTGCATCTGAATTCTAGTCAGCAATAAAAAGAAAAGTTGACAGACACAGAACCTGGGAATGAATCTCAAGAGCATTTTACTGATTAGAAAAAGCCAATACTTTCACTATATGATTCAACTTCTATGACTTTCATGACAAAACTATAGAGAACAGATTAGTGGTTACTAAAGTTAGGACTGGGAGTAGAGTGTGGATATAAGGACAAGAGAGTTCTGGGGGTTGCTGGAACAGTTCTACGTGTTGATTGGGTTGGCAGTTACTCAGCTTTATAAATGTGATAAGATTTCATGAAACTAATACACCGAAAATGCATGTAAAAGCATCTGACATCCAAATTAAGGTCTATAAGTTAATTGTGTCATACGGTCGTCAATTTCCTGGTTTGGGTCATTGTGTTAGATGTTAGAGTTAAGATACTATTATTGGATGAAGATGAGGAACTAGAACATGGAAACTCTCTTGTTTACTATTGGTGCCTTCAAAAAACTATTTTTGAAGCTTATATGTGAACCTAAAATTATTTCAAAATAAAAAAAAATTTTTTAATACTCATATCAATGGCTATTCCCAGGGCATCCCTGGTGGCTCAGCATGTGAAGAATCTGCGTGCAATGCAGGAGATGCAAGTTTGATCCCTGTGTCGGGAAAAGCCCCTGGAAGAGGGCATAGCAACCCACTCTAGTATTTTTGCCTGAAAACTCCCATAGACAAGAGGAGCCTGGCAGGCTACAGTCCATGGAGTTGCACAGAGTCGGATACGACTGAAGCAACTGAGCACACACAAGTACTATTCCCAGAGATTCTGATTTAGTAGGTCTGAAGTGGGTCACTGGAATCTGTATTTTAGCAAGCTGTCCAAGAGGTTTTCCTGAGCAGTCACATTTGAAATCCCCTCATATAATACATGATGTTTGGAAAAGATCCTTTGGCACTGGAGACAACGGCAGGTTCTACACAACTGTTTTCCATAATGCCTATTATTGTAAACCTAAGGCATCGTGCCAGAGTTCAAATAGCAAGGATTCGAGAGCCAAAACAGTGTGTATGCATCCCGGTGGCACAGCTTGATTCCCAGATAGCACCCAGACTGAGATTAGATGGCTTCAAGTCTCTCAAGCAGCACACTGCAAGAATGATTTCTCACCCTTAAATGTTTTATAAGCTGTTTTCATGTTTCCAAGGAAAGGCAGATGAACATGATTTGATATTAGACCAACTGGGGAGGAAGGATTTCATCCTTTCAAGAATATTACAGAAGGTTCCTATTTGAAGAGCATACTTCCGACCTTCAAATGTAGGTGGCGCAGGACAGCTTCTGAAAAGAACGAAGATTCTACTAGAAAATCTACATAGAATTAAATTGTAAGGACTCTAAAATGTTCAATTTTAGTAAATATCAGTTGCATTCAGTGAGAAAGTCTATTATGGCACAATACCTCTATATTGCCTAGTTAACAAACAACTTTCACCATATAAAATGTTTACCGTCATGAAGAGAATAAGTCTAAATATATTATCTGTTATTTGGTTTAAGTATTAATTTGCTAATATGAGAATTAAATGGCTGCTATTAGCTATGCTCTTAGATATTTAAGCATATACACTGTAAGAAGAAAACTATTCTTTTAATAGACCCTTTTATTAGCATCTCTAATATATGTCAGTTACTATGTTAAATACTGATATTTAAACATAAATAGTTATTGTTTCTTTCCTCAGGAAGCCAGTTATCTATTGGAATGAGAAAAACTGGATCAACATCTATAGCATATTCAATGATTATGGTGAAGATGTTTCTTGATCTGAATGTTGAATGCCAAGTAGAACTTAGCTAGATGAAGAAAAGATGGATGTACATTTTAGGGAGAGGAAACAGTCCTGAGAATTTGATATGATGATGTGTTCAGGTAATAGTGACTATATCTGAGGAAAATGATGCATTTGGGTGTAGGTTTGCAAGTGGCAGAAAAACCAGGTAAAGTCAGTCATGGTGAGGACCTCTATTATGCCAGTCTGGTGTACAAGGCCACCCTAAAAGTATTCAAGCATTTGAAAAGAACATCCAAGTAGTAATATTGATAGCGGATTAGAATATAATTAAACTGAGGGCAAATAAAAAATAAAATGATAAAAATTGTTTAAGGTACAGATAAATTATTACCCATTAAGATTATTTTCACTGTCATTACAAATTATACTGGTGTCTATATATTGAAAAACCACTTATTTGTTAAAGCAGCTGAAATTAATTATTTAAAATCCCCCAAATTGGTCACCTTTCACCAGGTCAAACCATATGGATACACTAATTTGAATAAAATAAAAAAATACATATATATATATATATATATATGTATGTATGTATATATCCAAGTCTCTGTTAAAAAAATGTCCTTTGGGTTGGAAATACCATCTGGATCATCTCAAGCTTACCAGGCACCAAACACAGCACTGAAAAGCCTAAAGTCTGAAATATATAAACAAACAAACAAAAAATCTTAAAAGAGATTTCAAACCTTAAAAAAATTTCTTCCAGTAAGTCAGGTTGGCATTTTCTACACTGCACCTGGATTTTCTTACATTAAAATGTCATGTTACTTCCTAGAAGGGATATTGTGAAGATTAACAAGATCACATATTAAAGCTCTTTGTGTTCCTCAAAGAGTGAAGCTCTGTAAGGACAATGCATAATGTTCACTTTTTACTGCACAGTCATTTGAATCTCAAATATGTGTGATATCAGAGTAAAGCAGACCCAGCTCCCTTTCAAAGTCTTACTGCCCACATGAAGAAGATAAGTGGAATTCAGTAGAGAATTCGAATTGGTAATGTTTGAATTATTGAGCAAGAATTGTGCTAAATAGCTGCATTCATATTACTTCTAGATGTCTTGACTGACATTAATAGTTTAGAAAAATATTTTTACCCAAGTCAGGATAATGGAGGAATTTGCTCATTGATTATTTATGTTGGGGGGTGGTGGGGAGTATTATTATTATTTCACTTGTGTGAAAAGAAATGTATATAAAAAATAATTTTTCTAAAATATGGGCAAATCAAACTTTTATTTTAGCCCATTCAGACAATCCAGTAATATGTATTCAACAGTCCTTAATACTAGGAATTCTGAGAAATTATAAAAGCAATAAATTCAGAATAATACTCAGATATTTGTTTCTTTGTTTCTTTCAAGAAGCTTAATTTTTAACCTAAGAATGAAGATATTACAAAGACAACTAAGTACATACACAAAACATGGAACTATTACCCAGTATTTATTAATACTGTCCATGAGGTCTTTATCAAAGTCATGTAAGAGCAAAAATTCACTCTTTTTTCACTTCCATTTATTCATTTAAATAGCAATTATTGATTATTACCTGACATAAATCTTATAAATGGGTAAATATGTCCTGCATTGTAATTCCTTCTCTCATTCAAGCTCACGTTGAGACCCAGACACTAGGGCAAATACAAAATAAAGTAAGCTTTATTCCATGTTCTTAAGGTTTTTTTTCAATACTGATAGAGTCAGATTTGTAAACATTTAATATACTTGTATATCAGTTCAGTTCAGTCACTCAGTCGTGTCTGACTCTTTGCAACCCCATGAATCGCAGCACGCCAGGCCTCCCTGTCCATCACCAACTCCTGGAGTTCACTCAGACTCACGTCCATCGAGTCAGTGATGCCATCCAGCCATTTCATCCTCTGTCATCCCCTTCTCCTCCTGCCCCCAATCCCTCCCAGCATCAGAGTCTTTTCCAAGGAGTCAACTCTTCGCATGAGGTGGCCAAAATACTGGACTTTCAGCTTTAGCATCATTCCTTCCAAAGAAATTCCAGGGCTGATCTCCTTCAGAATGGACTGGTTGGATCTCCTTGCAGTCCTAGGGACTCTCAAGAGTCTTCTCCAACACCATAGTTCAAAAGCATCAATTCTTTGGCCCTCAGCTTTCTTCATAGTCCAACTCTCACATCCATACATGACCACTGCAAAAACCATAGCCTTGACTAGACTGACCTTTGTTGGCAAAATAATGTCTCTGCTTTTGAATATGCTATCTAGGTTGGTCATAACTTTTCTTCCAAGGAGTATATAACATAGAATATATAAGGTATAATGGTAATTACGATGTATAAATGACATAAGGAAGCTTCAATGCTAACTCAGGAGCTATCAAGCCTAGCTGAATTTTAGAATTATCTAATTTTTTTTTAAATACAATGCACAGTCCTTCCTTTTAGCAATTCTGATTTCATTGAGCTAAAATGGAAAACTGGAGTTGTTGCTGTTGTTTTTCAAACCTCCACTGATTCTAATATGTATCTGTATTTAAGGCGACCCCACTCCTATGCTAAAAGGTTTGCTTAAAAGATTAAGGCCAGATAAAATAGTGTGTTAAAATTGAATTAGTATCTGAGAAATTCCAAAGGAAGCAAGGAAAATCCCTTAGGACAGCTGTTACCAAAATTGAATGCAATATGGTAAATATATTCTAAGAATTCAAAGGTAGACTGAAGAGCTTTACATAATATCCACTCATCCATGAGCCTAAACCTAGTACTAGGTAAAACTGCAAAGTATGTGAATATTTATTCTTGGCTCTCAATCTCTGAATTCTTTGAATCACCCAAGCTCATAAAGATTCTTCCATGTTTTATATTTGGAATAAGAGTAATCATGTAAAATGTTATATGCAAGGGGTTACATTCACAAGCAAACTGATATTCCTGGTATCACCAACAATACTGGAGATTCTTATGGCATAATCAGACCTTCATACTCACTAAAATACTAGGAGACAGTAATCTACATGGGCAGCATATTCCATCAAGAACTTTAGTTCTGGAATTTGGGGTTCTCTCTCAGTTTTACATAGACATAATTAAAAACAAATGATAAAAACACAAGGGTGTCTTTATGAGTTTTTCAAGTTCACCTACAGGTGTTTATGAATATTAGATTTACCATGTCCTGAAGCTATCATAAGAATACAGATCAGGTAAAAGGTGACCTTTCATCGAGCCAAGCAAAAGGAGGCTCAAGAAATAAAACTTCAAGACCCAAATGCAATATACTGAAGTTCTCAATCACAAACTATGCAAAAAAGTCTGATACCAAAGTTTACAGCCTTGTAAAAATATTTTCCCAGTAGCATCACACCTCCATGTAATCTTTTAAGCATACATAGTAACATGGACTCAATACAGTTCAGGAAAAAGAATCATAAGATGAAAAGGCAAGTTTCTTCATCAGCAGATTTAAAACATACTGCTTCACTACTCTTTTTGAAGATTCTTGTTATGCATTCAAAGACATAGCTCTGTTTAAGTCTCTCTAATTGATAAACATAAATACCAACACCCAAAAAAGATGTCCTTTGCATTATAGGGGATTGGAATGCAAAAGTAGGAAGTCAAGAAACACCTGGAGTAACTAGCAAATTTGGCCTTGGAGTACAGAATGAAGCAGGGCAAAGGAAAACAGATTTTGGCCAAGAGAACACACTGGTCATAGCAAACACTCTCTTCCAACAACGCAGGAGAAGACTACACATGGACATCACCAGATGGTCAACACTGAAATTGGATTGATTATATTCTTTGCAGTCAAAGATGGAGAAGTTCTATACAGTCAGCAAAAACAAGACCAGAAGCTGACTGTGGCTCAGATCATGAACTCCTTATTGCCAAATTCAGACTGAAGTTTAAGAAAGTGGGGAAAATCACTAGACCATTCAGGTATGAACTAAATCAAATCCCTTATGATTATATAGTGAAAGTGAGAAATAGATTTAAGGGCTTAGAGCTGATAGATAGAGTACCTAATGAACTATGGAATGAGGTTCATGACATTGTACAGGAGACAGGGATCAAGGCCATCCCCATGGAAAAGAAATGCAAAAAAGCAAAATGGCTGTCTGGGGAGGCCTTACAAATAGCTGTGAAAAGAAGAGAAGCGAAAAGCAAAGGGGAAAAGGAAAGATATAAGCATCTGAATGCAGAGTTCCAAAGAATAGCAAGGAGAGATAAGAAAGCCTTCCTCAGTGATCAATTGAAAGAAATAGAGGAAAACAACAGAGTGGGAAAGACTAGAGATCTCTTTAAGAAAATTAGAGATACCAAGGGAACATTTCATGCAAAGATGGGCTCGATAAAGGACAAAAATGGTATGGACCTAACAGAAGCAGAAGATATTAAAAAGAGGTGGCAAGAGTACACAG
This sequence comes from Bos mutus, assembly GCF_027580195.1. Lineage (NCBI taxonomy): Eukaryota > Metazoa > Chordata > Mammalia > Artiodactyla > Bovidae > Bos > Bos mutus. The sequence goes on from NC_091623.1 coordinate 28,952,135, forward strand.
AAGAACTGTACAAAAAAGATCTTCACAACCCAGATAATCACGATGGTGTGATCACTCACCTAGAGCAAGACATCCGGGAATGTGAAGTCAAGTGGGCTTTAGGAAGTATTGCTATGAACAAAGCTAGTGGAGGTGATGGATTTCCAGTTGAGCTATTTCAAACCCTAAAAGATGATGCTGTGAAAGTGCTGCACTCAATATGCCAGCAAATTTGGCAAATTCAGCAGTGGCCACAGGACTGGAAAAGGTCAGCGTTCATTCCAATCCCAAACAAAGGGAATGCCAAAGAATACTCAAACTACCACACAATTGCACTCATCTCACAAACTAGTAAAGTAATGCTCAAAATTCTCCAAGCCAGGCTTCAGCAATACGTGAACCATGAACTTCCAGATGTTCAAGCTAATTTTAGAAAAGGCAGAGAAACAAGAGATCAAATTGCCAACATCCGCTGGATCATCTAAAAAGCAAAAGAATTGCAGAAAAGCATCTATTTCTGCTTTATTGACTATGTCAAAGCCTTTGACTGTATGGATCACAATGAACTGTGGAAAATTCTGAAAGAGATGGGAATACCAGACCACCTGACCAGCCTCTTAAGAAACCTGTATGCAGGTCAGGAAGCAACAGTTGGAACTGGACATGAAACAACAGACTGGTTCCAAATAGGAAAAGGAGTACGTCAAGGCTGTATATTGTCACCCTGCTTATTTAACTTCTATGTAGAGTACATCGTGGGAAATGCTGGGCTGGAGGAAACACAAGCTGGAATCAAGATTGCTGGGAGAAATATCAATAACCTCAGATATGCAGATGACACCACCCTTATGGCAGAAAGTGAATAGGAACTAAAAAGCCTCTTGAAAGTGAAAGAGGAGAGTGAAAAAGCTGGTTTAAAGGTCAACATTCAGAAAACTAAGATCATGGCATCTGGTCCCATCACTTCATGGCAGATAGATGAGGAAACAGTGGAAACAGTGGCTGACTCTATTTTGGAGGGCTCCAAAATCACTGTAGATGGTGATTGCAGCCGTGAAATTAAAAGATGCTTACTTCTTGGAAGGAAAGTTATGACCAACCTAGATAGCATATTAAAAAGGAAAGACATTACTTTGTCACCTAAGGTCCGTCTAGTCAAGGCTATGGTTTTTCCAGTAGTCATGTATGGATGTTAGAGTTGGACTATAAAGAAAGCTGAGCACTAAAGAATTGATGCTTTTGAAATGTGGTGTTGGAGAAGACTCTTGAGAGTCCCTTGGACTGCAAGGAGGTCCAACCAGTCCTTCCTAAAGGAGATCAGTCCTGGGTGTTCATTGGAAGGACGGATGTTGAAGCTGAAACTCCAGTATTTTGGGCACCTGATGCAAAGAGCTCACTCATTTGAAAAGACCCTTATGTTGGGAAAGATTGAAGGCAGGAGAATAAGGGGACGATAGAGGATGAGATGGTTGGGGCATCACCGACTCAATGGACATGAGTTTGGGAAACTCTGGGAGTTGGTGATGGACTAAGAGGCCTGGCGTGCTGCAGTTCATGGTGTCGCCAAGAGTTGGACACGACTGAGCGACTGAACTGATACTGATACTGATACTGATAAATACATCTTTAGAATATGCCAGTAAATTATAGACTTAGAATTGTCATCAAATAGTCACAATGTCATTTTTCTAATGTAAATTGGCTGTGCACTTATAGCCCATTGACAAGCTATTTTCTTGCTGTTTGGGATGTTAGAGCACAATACAGGACTATATAAATACATATAAATAAAATTTAAAGTAATTTTCTTTACAGGTAACATAAATGAGTAATTTAAAGAAATCGTTTAACTGTATTTTTTAATCATAGAAGAGATAATAAAGCATATATTTTTTGTTTTGATTTTCCAAAAATGACAATGCAGAGCATTGCTAGTAATATTTGTGTTATGAGGCATTTTCTTTTTATTCCTAATATATTGCTATAAACTTTTTTTTTTTTTTTTTTCATCATTCATGCAACTTTCAACAGTCAGGCAGATATTGAGATATTGGGAGACTGAAAGTCTATTGGCCAAGCAGTTACGGTCACAAAAACCTCCAGATAATTCAGCCTCTGTGTGAGGGGTTCCACTGGGTGAACTGAAACTAGTATATCATATTTAGCAGAAGTATTAATACCTTAAAAATACTCATGAGATAACAGTAATGACTAAGACACAGAATATTAAGAAACATAGGAGCTCTTTTTTGTTAAGCTAGGTGTAAGCTGTGATATTTTTGCTATAGACAATATTTGGCAGCAACAAAGAAGTATAATCTGTTCTTTCTCTGAAACATGGCAAGGACAATTGACCTCTCTTTAGTCTTTTAGATTTCTGTCTTAGATAGAGGTTGCCATCAATGTAGGCATCTTGTGAAACAAAGGGCAGAAATCAATATTTCTCTAAGCAGGAGATGATGTCAATATGTTAACCCAACCCCTCTTCTGAAGATGGCAAAAATGTTTTCTCAAAGTGCAGTTAAAATTCATCTTTGCCTAATTTGCACGAAGAACATAATGGTTTTGTTTCCCTGACAACACCCTCATGTCACTGGACTTCATCCTTTGTCCTCTGATCTGTGTCCAAGCAACAATCCAACTCTTAATTAATCTCTGCATCCGGTGGCCGATCACAAGGAAAGCTGAGAAAGATGTTCCTTTGGTCATCATTGTCTTAGATTTTGCTAACGATTGCAAAGATAAAAAAAGCTACGTGTCTTAATCTGTTGAGGCTACTATGACAAAATACCACAGAGTTGGTGACTTATAAATAGAGAACTTTATTTCTCATAGTTCTGGAGTCTGGAAGTTCAAGAACAGGATACCACCACGATTCTGTGAGAACCCTCTTTTGGGTCCCAAACTTCTCACTTTATCTTCACATGGTGGAGGGAGCCAGGGATTTCTATCTGCCCCCTTTTTTTTTTTTAACGGAGTGATAATTGTTTTACAGCATTGTTTTAATTTCTGTTGTACAACAACATGAATCAGCTATAAGTATACAAATCCCCTTGCTCTTAAGTCCCCCTCCCACCCTCGCCCAATCCCACCCCTCTAAAGAAAAAGTGAAGTCACTCAGTTGTGTCGGACTCTTTGCGACCCCATGGACTGTAGTTTACTGGGCTCCTCTGTTCATGGGATTTTCCGGGCAAGAGTACTGGAGTGGGTTGCCATTTCTTTCTCCAGGGGATTTTCCCAACCGAGGGATCGAACCCTGTCTTCCGCAATGCAAGTCAGACACTTTACTTTGCTGTCTGAGCCACCAGGGAAGCCCCACCTCTCTGCCGCTGCTGCTGCTGCTGTTAAGTCGCTTCAGTCGTGTCCGACTCTGAGTGACCCCATAGACAGCAGCCCAGGCTTCCCCGTCCCTGGGATTCTCCAGGCAAGAACACTGGAGTGGGTTGCCATTTCCTTCTCCAGTGCATGAAAGTGAAAAGTGAAAGTGAAGTCTCTCAGTCGTGTCCGACTCTAGCGACCCCTTGGACTGCAGCCTACCAGGCTCCTCCATCCATGGGATTTTCCAGGCAAAAGTACTGGTGTGGATTGCCATCGCCTTCTCCGCCCACCCCTCTATGTTATCACAAAATACCATATTGAGCTCTCTGTGCTATACAGCAGCCCCCACTAGCTAGCTATTTTACACATGGTAGTGTAAATATATGTCAGTGCTACTCTCTCAAGTCATCCTTCTCTGGACTCTTTCATGAGGGCAAAGTTGTCTTTGAGAAGGGAGAACAAGTAATAGAATAGCAGGGAGTAGTTGTAGTAGACTGTGGCTAAATTTGTAAATATTTTGCTTCTTTCAGAAATAATGGAACAGATACATCTAGTGGTATGTCTTTAATATTGTATGTTGTGATCTTTTAATGCTTTTCTTTCATCTTTGCTTGATTTTAAGATCTCAAAAAATTAAGAAAACAAGACTATTAATGAAATCACATGCCCATTGTTCTTTCTGTTTTTGAAGGAAATGATTGCAAATAGAATACTCATCCTTGTTGTCTAATTAACAGTATGTATCAAGCAATGTTCACTGGACACTAACCAATTCAAATTACAATTTTAATGGCACTAGTCACCCTGCTTTTAAATAAATATATTAATATTCAAGTATAAGTGCCCCATATATTTGATTAACTGGAGTAAGAAAACCCTCAATATATGAAAACATCATTCATGTGCTCTATAAAGCAAATGAAGAAGCTGGAATAAATATATTAAGAGTTATATGTTGTCTGTATTTTATGCAAATGAAGAAAAATTCCCTCAGGAAGCATATTTGGCTGTTTTGATATTTTACAAGCATAGAGCAGAACACAGTACCTGGCAAAGCAACAGTAAGGATAAGAATAAGTGGACTCATTTATAATAACAAGTTATGAATAATATTTATATTATATATATGCATCACAGAGTAACCACATGTGCACAGAATTTGAGTACTGTGTTGTTTATAAGAACTTTCAAAAAAAGATCCTAAAATTATTGATGACTGTTTACTTTCAGCCCATGAATCATTTCCTGAACATATTTTATAATTGTGATTCAGCTGGACTTTTATTTATTTATTTTTTGTTTCTTTTTTTTTTTAATTACCATTTCTGGTTTCAGATTATTGGAGTAGTACCAAATACATCTGTAGATTTCTCCCAAAATGACAACAGCAACAATAGCGTACTTAGAAAATAAAAGTTAGGGAGTCTTTTCAAAACACAACAGGGAAAATAATCCAAAATGAGAGAAACGAGATAACCAGCAGATGCTCCAGAATGTGGAAGTCATCTGAAAGTGTTTAGAGGGATGGAGAATGCTGAAACAGTTCTCCATTTGCCAGACGCCTGAAATAGAGACAGATGAGCTATTCCTGAACTTCAACAACAGCGCCAGCTGAAAAAGCAGCCCCTTTTTGCCAAGGGTCACTTGTGGAAACTGTTGACTGTAAATCAGACTTCTCTTTTCGGACTTCTGGTATCCAGAAAGTACAATCAAAATGCTTGTATGTGTACCTTACCTTGGGCACAACGACCATCACCCTTGTTTGTTAAAGGTCTGAGGGGATGGGAACAAATCATTTACATGTTTTGAACAAAAGTACATTTTATGAAACCCACATGTTGTACCCACTTTTTCTTACCTTTCCTTGATGAGTAAGAAATGTTCCTAAATGAAATAACCCGCATTTCAACTGCACTGGTAAACAGTGGTAAGGATATTTAGGTCTGGAAATATTTGTAAAAAGGCCCTTTATGTATTTTTTTTCTTTATAAAATAGTTGCTTCTGCTTTGTACTGTGTCTTCGAACCTGCTTTAGTAGAAAGGAATGTCTTGTTTGAAGTGTACTATCTGTTCCTCATATTGTTTAGATCATGAGTCTGCTTTTTTGCACTTGCTCCCAGGATGTCTGAAACATTTAAAAATAACAGTGGGTAGTCTGAACTGCTCGTGCTGGCAGCAGGTACCTTACAGTTTGCCATCATATAAATGTCAATTTGCTTCTTTTATGGAGCTAAGCAGAGATAAATCCCAGTAGCAAAGAAAAAGGTCTCTAGATTTCGTAGTTTCCTCCGTTTCTGTGTGTGGCTTGACCAATCAACCCAAAATGTCTGTTTCTCTCCATCCTGTTTAACTCCATCATTCTTTAACTTTTGCAGCTTTGCCAGTAGGTTTGGGGGATTTCTAGTGGGTCTAGGATATATTCTAGACTAGAAGTTCTTACACTGTGGGGTCCCCAAACCAGCAGTATTGCATGGGAACCTGCTAAAATACAAATTATTTGCATTTCACCTTCTGAATCAGAAACTCTGGCATTGAGGTGATCTGTGTTTTAACAAGTTCTTCAGTTCATTATGATCCACACTAAATTTTAAAAGTTACTGGTATATATAGCAATGCCAAAATTTCTCCTAGAAAGTCCACAAACCATCACCTTCAGAACTGTCCCCCAGATATCCCCAGGGAACTTAGATCTTCTTTTTGCATCTAAAGTATGCTGGCCCCAAGATATAAAAGGAATCCCATATAAATTCAACCTGGTATCAGTTTTTGGAAGAGGGAGCAGTAAATTAATTTGCACTAATTTGTCCTAAATCAACATAACAAATTAGCAAAGCTATAGCCCCAATGCCTTCTAGAAATGACACTCCTTTGATTTTCCTTTCCACTAATATATGACAAAAAGGAGATTTAAAAGCTTTACAAGGACTTCTCTGGTGGTCCTGTCACTAAGACTCTGCTTCCAATGCCGGGGGCCCAGGTTCGATGCCTGGTCAGAGAGTAAATCCCACAAGCAGCAACTAACAGTTCACATGCTGCAACTAAAAGACCTCTCATGCTGCAACTGAGACACAACACGGCCAAATAAATAATAAAATAATTTAAAATACAAAATAAAAGCCATTCAGAATAACAGTTCCAGCTGTGCAGAAGACAGGCACTCCAGTTAGTTGATGAATCGATTATATCTACCAGTTGAGGTGCCCATACCGATGGATAAAAACAACTGATTTGTTATATTCCTTAATTATCTTTAACTGTACTATTCAACCAAGTGAGATTCTGTGGGATTTTTCAGGTTATATTCCAAAAGAACAATAGCCAAAATATTCAACTGAGGAACTGCAAAGTTAGTATTTTATGACATTTTATTCTAAAAACTGGTGACACTACAAACATAAAGAAAATATCAAAAGGGATTTTGTGAAGTGATGAAGTTTATGAATCACCTCAGAATAAATATCCTGAACTTACATTAAAAAATCAGGCTTCCCTTGTGGCTCAGCTGATAAAGAAGAATCTGCCTGCAATGCGGGAGACCTGGATTCAATCCCTGGGTTGGGAAGATCCCCTGGAGAAGGGAAAGGCCACCCACTCCAGTATTCTGGCCTGGAGAATTCCATGGACTGTATTGTCCATGGGGTCACAAAGAGTTGAACACGACTGAGCGACTTTCACATTAAAAACAGAAGACTGTCTACTTTTTTGCTGTGCTTCTCAAAGATATTGTTAAGATTCACTGAAAATATTTCCTCAATGCCACTTATGAATAATCTTCTCAAGCCCCTCACCACATTCCCATGTAGAAATTACATTTTTTTCTTTTCTCCTCCATTCAGCCTGTTGCCCAGGTAAATGCCTTCCCTACACTGTTGTTGTAACCTCTGCTAACCCAGGTCAGAGAAAGGGGAGAGACTAAAGTGAAGATAACTTGAGGAAATGCCCAGAGCTAAAGACATGCCCAATTATCAAAGTCAATCAGCAGTCCCTTTGGTTTCAAAATGGGAACATGATTTTTATTTTCTTCAAGATATTTCATGAAGTATTGTTAAAAATGTGTTTCAAAATGAAAGTGCCATTTCCTTTTTGTATTTCTTACTTTTTAGGGGTTGAGAAGATCAGATTGTTACTTAGCACTGCTTAGGATGCTACCCGAGTTTTAGAGCTGACCGTCCAAAGGTAATTCAACCCACCTCATGGCTCAGAACCATAGGCTGTATGTCAGGCCCATGAATTCTCTGAAACTTTCTTAGCAGGAGACAGTCAAACAGCCAAAAGAATGTCCAGCTTTCCATGCCTGTTGGAATATAACATATACTATTTTCAACACTGAAGTGATGCCCTTAATTATTAAGAATATACTCTAATGCCTGCTATGTGCATACATATTCTGAGTGTTATGAAAAACTATGAAAGACATACAAATGTCCATCCCAGGAATAATTTGCAACTCAGTTGGAAAGAACAAGCCAATAGGCATGAAGTGGCATCAAGATGCTACAAAAGAGTCCAGTCTGTAGCCTGCCAAGCTCCTTCTGTCCATGGGATTCTCCAGACAAGAATACTGGTGTGTGTTGCCATTCCCTCCTCTAGGGGATCTTCCTGACCCAGGGATTGAACCCACATCTCTTCTGTCTCCTGCATTGGCAGGTGGGTTCTTTACCACTAGCCCATGAAAAATTATGAAAGACTTAAAAATGTCCATCCCGGGAATAATTTGTAACTCAGCTGGAAAGAATAAGCCAGTAGGCATGAAATGGCATCAGAATGCCACAAAGGAGTTCAGGCACTTCATGTCAGGGTGTTAAGTTTTATTGCTTTGCACTCAGCTTCACTTCCTCCAGCCCTCAACTCTCTGAAAGTGCAAGAAGAGCAAATTGCCCCACAGGCAACCATGTTAAGTATGCTGCAGAGTCTCTGTTATCTGTAAGTCAGGAGACATTAATAAAACATGAACAAATGCAACAGGCATTAAAAAATAGGACTTTGCTTCATGTTTCAATTACTTTTGACAAAATAGTGTATGTCATACTCTGAGCTCAGAAATGCAAGGCTTGTTGCAAATATAGAGACATTCCTTCAAATGAGTAATCTGAATAAAATAGTAGGAAGAAAAATTTACAGGGACTAATCCATTATTCAGATTACTCATTTGAAGGAATGTCCATACCCTTCTCTCCTATTCTAGAGGTAATCAGGTCTCAAAGAAATTCCACCTCTAACTAAAAAGTGAAGCTATTTAGCATTCTAGTTTTGATGGCTTTTGAAAATGACGTTTTTTTCCTTTCAACTCTTTGAGTAGATCTGAAATTCATGGCATATACATAAATTGTGTGTATGTGTGTGTTTATTGTGCACACACATGGTGTCTAGTTGCACTTCAGCAACTGAAATTCCTTTTGTGAAATGTGTTCCTCCGTGTGACATCACATCCCCTAACAATACACCATGGCGTTGCCAGAACATAACATTATGTTCTGAACTGAGAGCTATGTGAACAAATTCACACCCAAAGAAAAACCAGAAAAGCATCTGGCTTGCTTCCAGCTTCACTTTCCTTGTTGTTCTGCAGGAACGAAGAGCAATTTTGTGGTTGAAAATAAGAATGTCTTTTTCCCAACTGTGATTAGTTCTCTTGACCTGGTAGAAATGAAGCCTATGTCTTTCAGGCCTTGAAGTCTTCTGCCCCCTAAGAAATTTCTACTCAAAAAGATACTCTCCGGAAGTTTTCATGCATCTCAGACTCTGGTGTACACTGTTCCACTTGATCTTACCTTGATTTCTTGCATATGTAACTTCTTGCTGTAATATCATAAATTCTTTTTTATCCCAAGGTTTCTCAAGAAGAAATGTACTCTCCGAGGATGTGACTTTGGGTCATTTCAGGATAGATAGCTAAGAGTTAAGATTAATCATGTCTTAAGTCAAAGTTCAGAATTAAGAACTCTGATGCCAAAGTTGTTTTTTGCTTCTTGTATATATCTTATTTTATCAACACATACTAGAAAATTATATAAGAGAAAAGCCATTCTTGGATTTAAGTAAAATTATATAACAAATTTTAACAACTTTGACTAATTTTGCATTAAATATTTATAGAGCAAACTCTTATGTAAAAAAAAATGAAGCTAAACTTTGGAGAATTGTCTATTAGAATCATATTGTGATTAACTGGATAGTTTTACGTAGGTGTCGGAAAATACACTTTCTGGAAGTTTATGGAGAAAATTAACAATAGATAAGAGTTACTAGATGGAAGTTTTTCTTTTAAACATGGAAATAGAGTAGTTTACGAGTTAAGAGTTCTATACAAATTGACGTAAATATGAATTTAAATTAGTAAGTGTGATTTAAGTATTTAATCTCTGATATAAAAAATTAACATTCTTTCTGTATCAGTAATAACACATGGCTTTAAATATATATTTAAAATTCAGTTCCACTTAACAAAATTCAAATTTGAAATTTTCAAAAATCTCTAAATTTTAAAATTATTTAAAATGTGATACTTTATTTTAAAAACTCAATAAGATCAACTACTTTGCAAAATAAAAGTTCAATCTGTAGATTTTCAAAGTTTTAGGAAAAGAATACTAACCACTAACCCGTCTCTCCTGCCATTTCTTTGTTTATATGCCCCTCTACTGGTTCACTCTGCTTCAGTGCTTAAATGTTTTTCTCTAAGCAGAAGATTCATAGTGGATTTTTATTTCTATTTGTATAGCCTTGTAGCCTTCTTTGGTGTCTTCAGTTATCTGAAAGGATGTCTTACAAGTTTTAGAGCAAAATCATTTCATATTGCCACTCCACTCCCCCAAATTAATATCAGTAAGCAAGTTTAGAAATGAAGAAATAAATGAAAGTATTAGAAATCCAAACAAATCATTTAGACTCTCCTTCTAGTAAAAGGATATGATTATTAGTTAAATAAGGGATTAACTTCGAGTTTTTAAAATATGCTGAAAATTACAACTGAATCTATTGGCTTTTTGAAAGAGCTTCCTGAGACTTTTGACTCTCACCTCTATTGCCATTTCTGGGCAATATATGCAATCTCCAGACTTTGGCAAAATCTTACCTAGTGGAATAAAACAGAAGGTTAGAGGCAAATAATGCCTATGAATTTTCTTGCTTTTGATGTTGTAGAAAGCTCAGCAATAATAGGTCTCTCTGCAGTAAGACTAGCTCAACTGCATGTGAAAAAAAATAAGCTGTATGTCAATGATCTCTTTCCTTGGTTTTCTTACAATTTCAGAAAATCCTAGAAATGTGATATTAGAAGGGATCTTAGCCATTTAATTAAACTGCATTGTTTAAAACAATTTGGAAGTAATATCTGCTTAAAACACTGCCCTACCCAAGGTCACACAGCAAATAAACAGAAACAGAAATCTCCTGGATTCTTGAGCTTCTCTTTCATCTGCAGGGTAGGACACTGGCCAGCATAGAGCCAAAGGCACAGTTAGATATACTACATCAAGAATAACTGGTGCTTTCTTTTTTATTTTAATTTATTTCATTGGAGTAGATTTAATTTATAAGATTGTGTCGATTTCTATTGTAGAGCAAAGTGATTCAGTTATATATGCATTTTTTCATATTACATTATATTATAGAATACTGAGTATAGTTCCCTGTGCTATATAATAGGATCTTGTTGTTTATTCTATATATAATAGTTTGCATCTGCTAATCCTAAACTCGTAATGCATCCCTCCACTGCTACCCTCTTAGCAACCACAAGTCTGTTCTCTATGTCTGTGAGTCTCTCTTTCTGTTTTGTAGATAAATTCATTTGTGTCATATTTTAGATTCTGGGCTTCTCTGGTGGCTCAGACAGTAAAGAATCCCCTGCAGTGCAGGAGACCCGGGTTCAATCCCTGGGCTGGGAAGATCCTCTGGAGAAGGGGATGGCAACCCACTCTAGTATTCTTGCCTGGAGAATCCCATGGACAGAAGAGCTTGTCAGGCTACAGTCCACGGAGTCCCAGAGATTCGGATATGACTGAGCGACTAACACATTTTAGATCCCACATAAGTGATATCATATGGTATTTGTCTTTCTTTTCGTGATTTGCTTCACTTAATGGAATAATCTCTGCAAATGGCATTCTTTCATTCTATCTAATGGCAGTATAATATTCCTTTGTATATATGCACCACATCTTTATCCATTTTTCTGGTGATGGACACTGAGGTTGTTTCCATATCTTGGCTATTTTAAATAGTGCTGCTGTGAACACAGGGATCCATGTATCTTTTCAAAGTAGAATTTTGTCTGGATTTTTGCCCAGCAGTGGGTTGGAACTGGTGTTCTCAATATTTCAGGTCTACTTCATGATTACCTCAGCTCCTGCCAATTGGCAGAAATAGCAAAACAAGAAGGAACACAAATTTATGTCTATGATTAAAGTTTTTAATTTCTAATTTAAATGATAGTTTTCCCCTCTACCTGGATAGTCAAAATTTAACTATTTTGTTGTGGATTTAAAAGTAATGAAAAATATCACTTTGCTTTTTGCCATATCTAAACTTCATATGCAAGCCTTCAAGCCCTACAGAAAAACCACCAATAGCTAGATATGTTAGTCTGTAAAACCAAATAGCTCAAGACTAGGATGTTATGTAGATAGCACTCAAACAATGGACCTTTCTTCATTTCTTGTATGCCATGTATCATTAATAAAGATACTCACCCTAAAGAGGGCTTCCCTGGTAGCTCAGCTGATAAAGAATCTGCCTGCAATGCAGGAGACTCCAGTTCATTTCCTGGGTTGGGAAGGTCCCCTGGAGAAGGGATAGGCTACCCACTCCAGTATTCTTGGGCTTTCCTGGTGGGTCAGATGGTAAAGAATCTGCCTGCAATGGAGGAGGCCTGGGTTTGATCCCTGGGTTGGGAAGATCTCCTGGAAAAGGGAATGGCTATCCACTCCAGTATTCTGGCCTGAGAATTCCATGGACTATACAGTCCATGGGGTTGCAAAGAGTCAGATATGACTGAGCGACTTTCACTTTCAATTTCACCCTAAAGAGTTAAATAATAATGATAAAAATAATAATACTGTGTACTTACTATGTGTTAATTTCTATGTTAGGTAGAAGATTCAGGGATAAGTAAAGAATACACCCTCCCCTCATAGAGTATGTGGTTGAGCAGGTGAGATATTATTGAAGTGAAGTCTCTCAGTCGTGTCCGACTCTTTATGACTCCATGGACACCAGGCTCCTCCATCCATGGGATTTTCTAGGCATGAGTACTGGAGTGGGTTGCCATTTCCTTCTCTGAGATATTATTATGTGCACACAAATAACGACAATTCAAAATAGTTTCATTTTTAAAAATACAAAATTCTAAAGGGACCTGAAGAATATAGCTTTCTAGGGAACATGAAAAGCATTATAAAATAAAAGTCATTTGAGACAAAACTTGAAGACTCCCATAGCCTGGGACTGGCAGGGAAGGTGGAAATAGTGTAGTATTGATTGGGCCTAGAAGCCACCTCAGACCCTCTCATATGTTCTTTCTCATTTGCCTACCTCTGTGCCTTTATTCTTGATGTTTATTCTTCAAAGATACCCACCCCCACCTCTCCACCTGCACACCTCCTCAACTGGTTGTGGGGCACATGGATATCCCAGACTAATTCACTCCAAAAATGCAAATAACTCCTTGCAAAGATTGCACCACCTTCTCTGCCTGTAGTGGACTCACCCAACAAAGCCCAACAGTGTTACACACAGAGTAGCTGAGCAACACTCATTCATAAATGTTTAATGAGCACCTATTAAGTGTGAAACTATATTAGGAGGTAGAGGATATGGACAAAACGAATGTCCCCACTTCCATGGAGTTTATAGACAATTAAACAATCACAACAATCCAAGGAGTGTTAGGACAGTGGTAGTACAGGATGCTATGGTAGTACAAGGCAAGGATACCTGTCAGATCAAAAAGGCCAAGAAAGCTTTTTGAAGAGGAGATACATGGATTCTTCAAGGATGATTAGGAGTTAACTGGTGCCATTGTGAAATGAAAACAGAACTGCCATCACTCTGGGGAGCATGTGTTTTTACAGTAAGGCACCTTTAGAAACGGTAGCTACCGGGATACCAGGCAGTAAGGGCTGTCTAGCAGTTGCAAGTGAAAAGTTCACAAAATTGGAGTGGGAGTTTATTGACCAAAGGTCAAAGGAAGGGGAAAGGGAGCTGAAGCTTTCCTAGGGTCAGTAAAAGGGAGGACTGTCACTGAGTTTGGGGGAAGGGAATTTATGAAATAAAGGGAAAGGAGCCTGAGATAAAGGATGGGGTATTACAGCCTTTGAAGCTCTCTCATCACTAATTATGACTGGTGGTCAATCCAGCAGGAATAGGAGCACACAAAACTTCAGTTGAATAGGGCTGTTTTCATGCAAATGTCCCTTGAAATACAAACTAAAGAGAAAAAAGTAAGAAAACACAACAAAAATAGCAGAGTTTCCTATCCAGCAGCAATTTCTTTTAAAAAATTCAGTTAAAGGAGTGGGAAAAAAATCTCTTTACAGTAGGTTGCAAAGCATAGTCTATGTAGATGATATTTATTTACAACTCTCTGAATCCCATCTTTTGAAATATTGCTCCAAATTCTATCTTTTAAAACATTACTCTCCAAAATATAATAGACCTTATAAGCTTCTTCATTCTGTAATATTTAATTTCAACAGAACAGGCACCTAGAGCCTTCCAATGTAAAGGAAACGTTCTTTTAAGAATCAAAATGACTGCTCTGAGGGGAAAAAAAAAAACTGTGTATGTGAGGTCTCCTGCTTTGGGACTTAGAAAGGAAAATGAGTAGACATAAAGATAGTGTGCTTGATTCCAAAAATGGTACTGTGAGGCTGAATATTTCTTCATTGTGGATTGCAGGAAATGTGCTTTGTTCTGTTATGTTTAATTCTGAGATTAAAAGCAATAGTTAAAACATGACAGCAAGGAGCTTTCTGCTTTGTTATATTACAGCTCACTTATTTCCCTCCAAATATTAAACAATGCCAAAAAAACTTTTAGTTATTTGGGATGAGATCCATTTTCACTTTACTCTTGTCCTTTTTTGGTTGCGAGATGACAGTTTAATATTCCAGGCTCCAAACCAGAGCTTGGCAAATGGATTAAAAAAAAAAAAAAGTTAAATATTGTAGGGAAGAAAAAGGTGTGCAATTAATTTTCCACGAGAAACTGTATAACTGGTGCTAAAGATGGCTATGTTTATCATCTATTTATCTCATATAATGCTTGGAATTTTTTTAGGACACCATAGCACAAATATAATTTTATTAGTTAACCGTTGGATAACCCTAGTTAAACCTTGGTTTAATTGACTTGTTATATTTCATTTCAGCATCTTTTTAAAAGTTAATATTTAATTCCCTGGAATTAAGTGCAGGATAATATAGTGATTGAAAATACAAGTTCGAGAATCAAATATGATTTTAAATTTCACTCATGATTCATAAATTGTGTTGCCTTGGAAACATTATTTAACCTTTCTCAGTTCTAGTTTTATTGTTGTTAAAATTATTGATATTAATAATATGAAATTTATTGCATTTTTCTGAGGATTAAGTAACATAAACTATATGAAGCAGCTGCTACATAACGAACTTTTAGTAAATAGCAACTACTGTTATTATCATTGTTAAATGAATGTTCTATTCCAAAGATTTAGAAAAGTTTCCTTTTCCTTTGAGTTCACACACAGTAATTTTCTAGATATCTCTATACTTTATTTCTTTGCACATAAATGTCACCCTAAATATGTGGATAACATCATAGCTAGTTCAAGGAATTAAACACAACATTTTGATCAAACGGTGGCTTTCGGATGTGTGCAACCTACTTAAAAGCTAAAAGTTGGTAACTAAGACCATACTCAGAAATTGCTCCATCACAAACTTTCATGCACACCTCAAAAGAAATCAAACAAACAAAAAAGACCCAGTTGCCTTTCTTAACACCAAACATGGTAGGGAAAGCAGTCAGTGACTAGCTTCAAAGCTTTCTTTCAAATCCTAATTTAAAAGAAATGACTATAGCCAGGAGAAATTCCAGTTCTGAAAATGCTACATGCCATTGATACGTAAGGAAATGTTAAATAAGTTGAAATACATTCTTAGTCTAATGACCTTGGAAAATACCTCTAAGATCATGTTCTCTAAGATCATTGTTTTATTCACCAAAATTTGGGAGCATTATTCCATGTGACAGGCACTTGGATAGCTCTGAATCTGTAATAAGGATTGAAATACATGTTCCTGACTCACACTATCAAAGTGAGGGGGAACTAGAAATTTACAGGCATTAACACACTAATACAGGCTTCCCTGTGGATCAGCTGGTCAAGAATCTGCCTGCAATGCAGGCTACATGGGTTCAATCTCCAGGTTGGAAAGATCCCCTGGAGAAGGGAACTAACCCACTCCAGTGTTCTGGCCTAGAGAATTCCATGGACTGTATAGTCCTGCTGCTGCTGCTGCTAAGTCGCTTCAGTCGTGTCCAACTCTGTGCGACCCCATAGACAGCAGCCCAACCAGGCTTCCCTGTCCCTGGGATTCTCAAGGCAAGAACACTGGAGTGGGTTGCCATTTCCTTCTCCAGTGCATGAAAGCGAAGAGTGAAGGTGAAGTCGCTCAATCGTGTCCGACTCTTAGCGACCCCATGGACTGTAGCCCACCAGGCTCCTCCATCCATGGGATTTTCCAGGCAAGAGTACTGGAGTGGGGTGCCATTGCCTTCTCCACTGTATAGTCCACCAGGTCACAAAAAGTCATACACACTTGAGTGATTTTCACTTTTAACACACTAATATAGTGTATGTAATAAGTTCTGTAATAAGGGAAATAGGGAATACACACTATAAGAATACATTTGCATTTGATTCCCGGCAAAATGTTGAATAGTGATGGACTTTAGTCAACCAATCCAATGCGCATTAATTGAGATCTAGTATTAGTGACTTGGGAACTCCCTGTAGCTCAGATGGTAAAGAATCTGTCTGCAATGAAGGAGACCGGAGTTCAGTCCCTCGGTTGGGAAGATCCCTCGGAAAAGGAAATGGCAACCCATTCCAGTATTCTTTCCTGGAGAATACCAGGACAGACCATGGGGTTGCAAATAGTCGAACACAACTGACAAGGAGTGGTTAGTGACAAGGAGTGGTTTGACAGTGGGAAAGTGATACAGAAAAATAACCCCTGTGATTTCTTATGGGCCTCCTCACAAGCCATATCAAGTAAGCAAACCATCTAAATAGAAGTTGTAGTCTTTCTAAGAAAATGTGGCTTCAGGCTGAGCTCCCTAGCAAATTCACTTTTTTACTGGTTGTCAACTTTAAATCCTTTCTGTGTAAAAATTGAATATAGCCATCATGTTGAGATTCTGCTATCAAATAAGAAAAATAATTATTATAGCCCAGAGCCTCAGCCCTCAAAGACTTTTGGCTATAATTTTACTTGCAGAGATTAGTTCAATCTCAAGAATGAAATCAGATTCATCCCACCAGAAGAAACTGAGATTCTTGACTAGCTAAATATTTACAAACTCTAACAATAGATTTTTGAAGAAAATGTGTCAATTCAGCATTAACTAGCCCTTTGGAAGTTGTGATGCTATTTGCTTGTTTCTTAGCTTCTGATTATCTAAGTCCATTTCCATCAACTAATTAAAACAAAATGTATTTTTAAGATGGTGATGGGAGAATAAAGCTTAATTTTGCTAATCTTCTCCCTGAAGGACTCTACTGATATGTCAGTAAACTATCCACACAAAAGACATGTTAATGATATTCTTACAAGGCTGTCAAGACCAGAGAACAGTTTATTCCCTCTTCAGGGTTATTGCTAATCTTCTGATCTCAATCAATAAAAAGGGGTTTTGGTTTATTGACTAGTTGTGCTTTATCTGGTAGAAAAGGAAGAGAAATCTTGCACATATATGGAACTTCATATATTTGACGTATTTTTATCTCTATGTAAGCCATTTAGCCAATGACAAGGACTGCAATAAATGTGAAATGGATATGAAATTAATGCGTATCTATACATGTTTATACCCAAGATACAATCTCCTTAAACATCTTAAATCTTCCCCAAAATAAGGTAACAGCTTACAAGTAAAATTTATACAGATAATCTCACATACACACAAGCTTGGTAAAGGACATAAACTGAAGAAAAGTAGAAAAAATTAAGAATACAGTTACTTTTTATTGAGGCTCCAGTTAAGCAGCCTTCCTAAATTCCATTGTATGAGAGACTAAATATGTAGCACAATGAATTAAAAATTGAGAGTAGCACATTTTGAAAATGTTCATGAATAGAGCAGGCCAGTAGAATATGTAGGAGTCAGAAGAACCTTATTTTCACCAAGCTCTATTTAAAACCAAAAGTTTACTTTCACAGTAAAATATTTCTCTACCTTTATGCAGTGTTTAGAAGAAGAAAATAAACTTTTTATGTACCATGAAGACTACTCTCATAGTCTAAAGGCAATGTTTCTTTAGATCAAGTCAGAATGATAGAATATAATTGCGACATTTGAGGACATAGGTGAGTCTAGATGATTTGCAAGCTGCTATGTTAGAGCAGTACCAAGAAGGCAACCAATGCCAGAGGTACCAGATGCTTATGAATTGCTTCAACCTTTAGACACCCTTGGGTTGCAAGATTACACACAAATGAGATTAATCACATGTGCCTTAAACGTGACCCTACTCCCAAAGGAACAAGTACTCAAGAATTTATCTAACTATAACCAAAAAGAATGTCAATTAAAGAATTTTTAGGATAAAGTATTGGGTTGCTCCAGAGTTAGACTGGAAAAAAAAACAAAAAAAATTCAGTCTTTGGATGAAATTTTTTTTTATCAATAAATACTCATTTTCTATTATACTGCAAACATTTTACTTGATGTTATGTGCAAATATGTTTGTGCCCTAATGGAACTTAAAGTTTAAGTCTTTAATGACCTTCTCTCTCTCTCTCTCTCTCTCTCTCTCTGTCTATACACACACATACCATACCATATTTACATATTTTCCCCTGTATGTGTATGTGCAGAACTCAGTGCCTAGACTGTGAAGCTGTATTTTATTGGGTAAACTGGAGGTAGAGAAGGCAATGGCACCCCACTCCAGTACTCTTGCCTGGAAAATCCCATGGATGGAGGAGCCTGGTGGGCTGCAGTCCATGGGGTCGCTAAGAGTCGGACACAACTGAGCGACTTCACTTTCACTTTTCACTTTCATGCATTGGAGAAGGAAATGGCAACCCACTCCAGTGTTCTTGCCTGGAGAATCCCAGGGACAGAGGAGCCTGGTGGGCTGCCATCTATGGGGTCACAGAGTCGGACACGACTGAAGTGACCTAGCAGGAGGTAGATAATGGGCAGTTACTCATATGTTTTTAAATTTGAAATTCAACATTTTGGAGCCATGGCACTGTGCTCAACTTTAAGGTATACAGATTCAAATCAGTAAACTAAAATAAAATTTAGTTGGCCACTCAGTGATATAAGCAGGAAGCTTATCTCATTTGCTTATACAACTCATAGCTTTTAAATATTGGATATTAATTTAATATCATGACAAAGATGTGGCTCCTGATATAGAGGGGCTCAGAATCAAATTAGAAGATCAATAATAGAATATGGAAGGAGGAATAAATTTTGACTGGATGTTTAGGAAGGGCTTCCCAGAGAAGCAAAATTTTGGCTGAGATTTGGAAGATGAGTTCAGAATCCCATGCTTAAAAGAAAAAGAAAACAAACAAGAATCCTTAAAACAGTGCTCTAGGAAGGGTGTGCAAGCTATACATGCATGGGGATCTGAAAATATACGTGTGGCATGATTGGGAATTGGGAAACCAACCACTTGCTGTCCATCACAATTAAATGAATAGGAAGAGATAGGAGAAGTGTTTTAGAAACGATATTAGGGGTGCATTTTATTTATTTACGTATTTATTTTTTAAGATTTATTTATTTTTAGCTGCATTGCCTCTTCATTTCTGCACATAGACACTCTATTTATGGTGAGCAGGGGCTTCTCTTGTTGCAGAACATGACCTCTAGAGTACAAGCTCAGAAGTTGTGGCACACGGGCTTAGTTGCCCTATGGCACGTGGGAATCTCCTGAAGCAGGGATCAAACTCATGTACCCTGCCCTGGCAGCTGTACTCACAACCACTGGACTACCAAGGAAGCCCAGGATGCATTTTAAATAGCTAAAAAGATAAGCTGAAGCATATGATCATACTTTATGAAAAGAAAGAAACCACAAGGGGGTTTTGAACAAAGCTATTTCATGATCATACCCGCTCCAGTATTCTTGCCTGGAGAATCCCCAAGGGCAGAGGGGCCTGGCAGGCTACAGTCCGTGGGGTCGCAAAGAGTCAGACACGACTGAAGTGACTTAGCACGTAAGCCTTTCATGATCATAGGCTGAAGTGGGAAGTGAAGAACCAACTACGATGTTAGCACAATTTTTCTGATTAGGGACAATGAATGTCTCACACTTGGTCCAAGACATAGTAAACCCTCAATAAATATTTGTGAATGAGTGAAAAAGAATGTAAATGAGTGACAGTAAAGATAAACTTAAGACTCATTACCCAAATAAAACTTATGTGATTTCAGAAGTTATTTGACGCAAGAGGTAAAGGAGTAACAGGAGAAAGCAATGAATGCAAGGTTTCAGGATGAGCTAAGTGGATAGCTTCTATTCCCATTAATTGAGATGTGGATCAAGATGAGAAGATGGTTATGATGGGTGGTGAAAAGGCATTAGAACATGTTCTTCACTTTCTATCCAAAAATTCACTTGCCGTTACTAATCTTCTCTACTGACCTGATTTCACTTAATACAAAAAGTAAAAATGCTGAGCTCCAGAAAAACACATTAATTAAATTGGTTCAGTGATATGTTCATTTCAAATGAGAAAACCAATCTAATGAAAAAGAGTTTTCTTTACTCTGGTGAATTTTCTGATAAGTCTCCTTGAAAAGTTCCAGGTTATCTTTCATTTCAAGATACTCAAAAATGGCCTTCCTAGATATCCACTCAGAGTTTTAAAATTATCCAAGCAACTTTATGGTCTGGTAAACTTCAAGCTATTTTCCAGGTTAAGTGTTGAATAGAGTTAATACTTTTGTCTGGTTGAAAACCCAATTCTGTGGTGACGCATAAATAAATACCTTTATTTAAAATCGCGTATTCTTTGACAGGATTTTTGACAGTATATTGCTAAAATCAGCCCAAATGTCTTTAAGAAAAAGACAAAGAAACATTTATTGACCAATTCTTATGTTTAAGACTCTTTTTTTTTGATGTTTGCATACAACATGCCAGTTGTCTTCAGTTCTGTGACCTAGTCCCTGTCATATAAAAGCTTTTCTGCTTTTATTACGAATAACATGTCCAATGTTGCATGCTCTATATGTAATAGAACTTGGATTTATTAAATGACTGAATGATCGATTTATTCTCTCATTCATTGAAGAATTATTACTAAACATCTGCTTTTCGCATCATTGAAACTCAAATCTACTTGATAGCAAAGCTCACATCCTAAATTTCTATTTACATGATTATTTTCACTTTCATTTTTGTTTTATTTTTATACATGCTGATGTTTTAAAAGCAAATTCAAAAGAATCCAGCAGAGCTTTTTACAATGTCATCTTTAACAATATTCGGTGCATTGTACTCTATTGTTTACCAATGATCTTTTCAGTCATACCTGAACATATGGAAGCTAATTCTAATAATTTAAAATATTTTTACTTAAATAAACCTCCAAAACCTGCCATTTATATACATGTCCACTTTGGATAATACATAAGACTAGTTGACTAGTATTGTTAAATGTTTTAACAAATTGATAGGATGGGCTTACTGTTAACACATTCACTTCTTTTATTTCTAATCGGAGGATAATTGCTTTACAATGTATACAGTCAGCCATAAGTATACATATTCCACTCCCTCTTGAAACTCCCTCCCACACCCTCACCCCATCCCACCCCCTCTAGGTTGTCACAGAGAACCAGGTTGAGCTGCCTGTGTTACAGCAACTTCCCACTAGTTATCTATTGCAAATACACTCACTGCTTGATTTTCTGTTTTCTTCACAAATACTTAAAGTGGCTTTTAAAAATGTTTCAGTGCTTCATAAAGGTAAAACAGGAGCAATTAAGTAATAAATAGATTAAAGATTAGTTCTCTCTAGATGAACAGATATTTTCTGATCTACACATGATTCAGTATTTTTCCCCAGGGAATGAGGCACATTTCTAGAAATTGAGAAAAGGATTTTCTTGAATTTATCCCATTTGATGTAGACAATCTGTCCCCAATTCTTATCCTGGGAGCATCAGTTCAGTTCAGTTGCTCAGTCATGTCAGACTTTGTGACCCCATGAACCAGAGCATGCCAGGCCTCCCTGTCCATCACCAACTTCGGGAGTCCACCCAAACCATGCCTGGGAGCATAAGCATATCTAACTGGTGAAGCCAGCACCCTTCTTTCATTGTTTCATGAGCATACTGACACATGAGGAGGAACACTTAACAAAATAGATGTGCTTTTTCCTTAGATCTGGTGGTGAACTTAAATACATAATTAATTGTTGAACTAATACTAACCCTGACTGAGGTTCAGAGTGAGAGATTATAGTGTGCTGTACTATATGCTCTGACAATGTAGATATAGGCCAATTACTTTTCAAAAGGATAAGGAAAATGAGAAGAGCAAATGAAAACCTTATTAATTTTATAAATAATACTGATGGTGATAGCATTAAAAATTTTACCCTAATATAATTACGCATGTGATATAGAAGGATGGAAATTAAAAATTCCAGAATACCCGCAGCCTGCAGACTCAGCCCACCCACCAGCAGGCCAGCACCAGTCCAGTATTGGCTGGGTCCTAGACCCACCCACCAGCAAGTCTGAGCTGGCTTCAAGACCAGTCTCACTCACCAGTAAGGAGACACCAGCTGCAGGACAACTGCAGCCCCACAGCCTTCAGACACAGCCCACCACAAGCAGGCTAGTACCCCACCCATTAGGAGGCCAATATAAGCTTTGGACACCCTACACCCAGGAGTCTGTGCCCAGCAACAGTCCAAGACCAGCTCTGGGACCCTGGGCCCTGAAACCAGGCTCCAAAACCCATTTCTGCCTTCCAGTGAACTAGCCCTGGCCCGGGAACCTGGTTTCACTCACCAAAAGGCAGGCACCAGCCCCAGAGTCTCCTGGACCCTGACTCTGCATACCAGTGAGCCAGCACTATCCCTGGGAGTCCCTGGGGTTCTGCAGCCAGCCGCCTCCTGTCTAGACCTGCCAACCATTAGCCAGCAGCCTCCAGACAAGCCAAAGTGTACCAGTCAAGTGGACCTAGGGCCAACCAAGCCTACCAGACCACCCATAGTAGTCAGGCCACCACAATAGAAGGGCCTATGTAGCACACACAAGCAGGGAAGGGGAACTCCTAGAGCATATCACTCCACATATCCTGGAGTATGCTGCAGGATATACTGGACATCTCCTTCAAAAGGCCACTTCTCCAAAGTTGGGAAATGTATTAACCCACCATATATAGAAATTAAAATACTTAGGCAAAGGGAAGTGACAGAGGCATATGCTGCAAACAGAGGCACAAGATAAAACCTCAGAAGAACTAAGTGAAGTGGAGATAGGCAATATACTCAAGAAAGAGATCAGGGTAATGATTGCAAAAATGATCAAAGAACTCAAGAGAAGAATAGATGCAGAAAGAGAGAAGTTGAAAGTTTTTACCAGGCGTTATAGAATATAAGGAGCAACCAAACAGAGATGAAGAATATGACAACTGAAATGAAAACTACACTAGAAGGAATCAAAAGTGGACTAAATGATGCAGAGTAATGGAACATGAGCTGAAACATGTAGTAGTGGAGATGATTGACACTGAACAGAAAAAAGGAAAAGAAATGAGGATAGTGTAACAGAATTCTGACATCAAGTGCACAAATATGTGCATTCTAGGGATTCCAGAGGAAAAGAGAGAAAGGGGCTAAGAACATATTTAAAGACATAATAGCTGAAAATTTCTCTAACCTGGGAAAAGAATCAGACACCCAAGCCCAGGAATCAGAGAGTCCCCAACAGGATTAACCCAGAGAGGAATACACAAATACACATTGTAATTAAAATGGCAAAAATTAAAGATAAGGAAAGAATATTAAAAGCAGTAAGCGGTGGGACTTCCCTGGTGGTCGAGTCTGTAGACTCCACACTCTCCCTAGCAGGAGCCTGGGTTTGATCCCTGGTCAGGAAACTAATATCCAGCATACTGCATGACGAGGCAAAATAAATAAATAAATAAAACAAAACAAAACAAAAAAACTGAGGAAAGTGATGAGCTATATACAAGGAAGCTCTCATGAGGATATCAGCTGACTTTTCAGAAAAATAATGTAGGCTAGGAGGGAATGGCATAATGTATTTCAAGTGCTGAAAGAGAAGAACCTACAACCAAGAATACTCTATGCAGCAAGGCTCTTAGACTTGATGGAGAGGTGAAAAGCTTCACAGACAAGCAAAAGCCAACAGAATTTAGCACTAGCTTTCCAAGAATGTTAAAGAAACTTCTTTAAGTGGAAAAGAAAGGATACAATGAGAAACATGGAAATTACAAGAGGAAAAAAGCTCATCGGTAAAGACAAAGACAATAGCAATACAAAATTTTTGTATTTTTTATAACTTCATTTCTTTATAATTTCCCAATTTTCTACCTCAGAAATTGGGGGGAAAAAACCTCATACCTAAACCTGACACAAAAAGCAACTAGGGAAAAAAAAACAAATAAAACTCAAAGTTAGTAGAAGGAAAGAAATCATAAAGATCAGAGCAGAAATAAATAAAATAGAGACTAAAAAAAGAATAGAAAAGATCAATAAAATGAAGAGCTGTTTCTTTGAAGAGATGAAATTGATAAATCTTTATCCAGACACATCAATAAAGAGAGAGGATTCAAATCATTAAAATCAGATATGAAAAAGGAGAAATTACAACCCACACCACAGAAATACAAAGGATCATAAGAGACTACTATGAAAAACTATATGCCAATAAAATGGACAACCTAGAAGAAATTCCTAGAAATGCACAATCTCCCAAGACTCAATCAGGAAGAGTAGAGATCAAACCGTCAATCCTAAAGGAAATCAACCCTGACTATTCATTGGAAGGACTGATGCTGAAGCAGAAGTTCCAGTACTTTGGCCAGCTAATGCAAAAAGCTGACTCATTAGAACAAACCCTGGTGCTGGGAAAGATTAAGGGCAGAAGGAGAAGGGGGCAACGGAATATGAGATGATTGGATGGAATCATCAACACAATGGACGTGAGTCTGAGCAAACCCCGGGAAATAGTGAAGGATAGGGGAGCCGGGCGTGCTGCAGTTTCCAGGCTGCATGTGATAGCAGCTGAACAACAACTACAGGAAATATGAACAGACCAACATTGCTGCTGAAATTGAATCAGTAATTTAAAAACTCCAGATAAACAAAAGCCCGGGACCACACGCCTTCACAGGTGAATGCTACCAAACATTTATAAAAGAGTTAACATTTACCCTTCTGAAATTATTCAAAAAATTGCAGAGGAAGGAACCCTTCTTAATTCATCCTCTGAGGCTACCATCACCGTAATACCAAAACCAGAAAAAGATCTCACAAAAACAGAGTCGTACATGACTGAAGCAACTTAGCAGTTTTAGCAGTCGCTTCAGTAGTTTTCGACTCTGTGCGACCCCTAGAGGGCAGCCCACTAGGCTCCCCCGTCCCTGGGATTCTCCAGGCAAGAGCACTGGAGTGGGGTGCCATTCTCTTAGCATGCAACTCATTTATTTTCATTGTTTCAACTACCACACCATGAGAACAGTCATCAGATCTTTGTTTTAGTCTTACAAAACATTCCCTATCATATTTTCAAATAATTACTATACTATTCATGACTGAAGCGACTGCTAAAACTGCTAAGTTGCTTCAGTCATGTACGACTCTGCGACCCCATAGAGGGCAGCCCACCAGGCTCCCCCGTCCCTGGGATTCTCCAGGCAAGAACACTGGAGTGGGTTGCCATTTCCTTCTCCAATGCAGGAAAGTGAAAAGTGAAAGTGAAGTCGCTCAGTCATGCCCAACTCTTCGAGACCCCATGGACTGCAGCCCACCAGGCTCCTCCATCCATGGGACCCTCCAGGCAAGAGTACTGGAGTGGGGTGCCATTGCCTTCTCCAAGCAGCAGCAGCAAGGTACAAATTAAAAAAGACATTTACTCCTTGGAGACAATTACTCCTTGGCTTCCCTGGTGGATCAGAGGTTAAAGCGTCTGCCTCCAATGTGGGAGACCTGGGTTCAATCCCTGGGTCGGGAAGATTCCCTGGAGAAGGAAATGGCAACCCACTCCAGTATTCTTGCCTGGAGAATCTCATGGACAGAAGAGCCTGGTAGGCTAGAGTCCATGGGGTCGCAAAGAGTCGCACATGACTGTGCTACTTCACTTTCACTTTCTTTCTTTACTCCTTGGAAGGAAAGTTATGACCAACCTAGATAGCATATTGAAAAGCAGAGACATTACTTTGCCAACAAAGGTCCATCTAGTCAAGGCTATGGTTTTTCCAGTGGTCATGTATGGATATGAGAGTTGGACTGTGAAGAAAGCTGAGCACCGAAGAATTGATGCTTTTGAACTGTGGTGTTGGAGAAGACTCTTGAGAGGCCCTTGGACTGCAAGGAGATCCAACCAGTCCATCCTAAAGGAAATCAGCCCTGGGATTTCTTTGGAAGGAATGATGCTAAAGCTGAAACTCTAGTACTTTGGCCACCTCATGTGAAGAGTTGACTCATTGGAAAAGACTGTGATGCTGGGAGGGATTGAGGGCAGGAGGAGAAGGGGACAAAAGAGGATGAGATGGCTGGATGGCATCACTGACTCGATGGACTTGAGTCTGAGTGAACTCCGGGAGTTGGTGATGGACAGGGAGGCCTGGCGTGCTGCGATTCATGGGGTCACAAAGAGTCGGACACGACTGAGCGACTGAACTGAACTGAACTGAACTGAAGGTACAAATCATTAGAAATCAAGAATCAAACCATGTATAAATAATAATAAAGGAAAGATCCATTGCAAATTTCAGAGAACAAGAAAGAAATACTTAGAAGAGGTAATAAGGTCATAAGAGTGTGTAAGGAAAAAGTTAAAGAAGCAGACTTCTTGAGGTGTCTTTTTTAGTCAAAATCCTAAACATAGCTTTCGGCTCTATGGCCTTATATAAAATGTTAATAATGATTGAATCTTAAAATTGTAAAACACACAAACAGACAAAGATGTTGGAAACTTCATTTGTACTTCAGATTTAAATAACAACTGCAATATTAAACCTTTGCAAATGTACATTGTGCAATTGTCAACTTTCTCATTTTCCATTACCATTAAATTGTTAATATTTCTCATTTGGAAAAAGATATCAAGTGACTTTGGAAATCCCAGTTAACTGATGGAAGATGAGAATGAAGCCAATTTTCTTAGACCACCCTACTTTAACACTCTCAGTAGAATATTGAAGGATTCTTTTATGTATATGGGTCAGTGTCCATTTAAGGAGAAATGTCAAATTCATAGCTTGGTTCTGTGGTTTAAGCAACACAAAGGAAATATCACACCAAGATGGACAACAGAGGGTGCCCTCCACTTTGAGCATAAGATGCATTGACTAATCATTTCCTGAATCATTACTAAGTGATGCTTCATAAAATTCTTGGCAACTGAGTCTTTTAAACTGCAACAGATGTGAAATGGTGAGTAATATACTTCCGTATTTTTCTCCCTAAAGGCAGTTGAAATTCAAATAATCAAAGTCAAAGCAAAGGCAAACTGACTACACTTAATTAAATTTTGATGCCAATGGAAAGCCTTATATAATATCTGGAGATGTTAACAAAAAACGCTTTGCAAAATGAAATCAGCAGCTACTTGGTGTTAACTGATTTCCAAGTCAGGAGTAAGGGGACACAAAGAGTAAGAAAACCTTCTTGCTGATGGCAACAGCTGGCTTCCAGGGAAATGTCATTCGTAACAAACAGTGCCTTTGCTAATTGCTTATTTTAGATTTTTCCACTGAGCAGTTACAGATTCCCCATACAATTTATTAGGAAAACATTTACTTAAACCCTCCTTGACTTT
Source organism: Bos mutus (assembly GCF_027580195.1). Classification (NCBI taxonomy): domain Eukaryota; kingdom Metazoa; phylum Chordata; class Mammalia; order Artiodactyla; family Bovidae; genus Bos; species Bos mutus. Next base: position 28,979,687 of record NC_091623.1, read on the forward strand.
TCAGTGAAATAACAATAAAAGGTATCACCTCTGTTACTTAAGTTCAACAAAATGCTTTCAACAAAATTATTCTATTTTTTCAGTAAACGAATTTCTCACAAAGGATCAAAGTCCTTATGTAGGGTAAAAATAACCATTTTATTTTCAATATGGTTTGTAACAGTTGCTTTCACAAGCAAAATGAAGAACAGTAGCTATACATCTCAGATGAAGAACTTATCTGAAAATAATGTAAACAGCTGGCAAACTCCCCAGTTTCACCGAGAGTCACGTGCTAAGGGCATTGCAATATTTGTCCATCCTTCCTGTTCCTCCTGCCACCACTAAGCTCCCAGTACGTGTGCACGCGTGTGTGTGCGTGCACGCTCACACACACACACACAGCACTGGAATCTTCAAAAATTATGAGAACAATGTTCTGGGAGCTTCCTCAAAATTTCTGGTAGCAGTTTGTCTTATCTAGGTATGTAAATTATGGACTATGTCAAAGCAAGACTATCTCCATGACTTTCACTTACATTCAGAGTCAGCTGATGAATTGCTATTAATTTCAGGTTATCCCAGACATATCCTTAACACTGTTTGTTAAGAATGTATACTTACACCTATGGTGTAAGTATTTCTTAACAGAACAGATGGTTCTCAACTTCTCCATGGATAGGGTTCTCACTTTAACATCAAAAATTTTTCAGGCTCTAATCATGCTGATCATTATATTTTTATCATCAAATGATAATTACAATAATGTCAAAAAGTTAGTAAATATCCAGTATTATTTTAATGATTTATAGTTTATTCATAATACTAACTCTTATATATACTTGAAAAATAATATAATATTTATTCCATTTTAATGATATTTTTCACATTAGAATTTGCAAGTATTATAAAACAAGTAACTGTCTATTCCTTACTTTTACTCTTCCCATTCTATTGTCAACAGAACCAATACTATTTTTCAAACGGTTCATTTCTGTCTTAGGATCTTTCATGTGACAGGAGAGAATTCAGTGGAGACATTAAGCATGATGGTCAACAACAAAGCTGTTTTCTCATTCAGTTTCAGGGGCTCCATCAGGCATTCTACAGACCCAGGCTGAGGCAGGCCATCTGATCCTTTATGACTCTTCAAAATGCTACTTCTCCAATCTTCCAAATGACATATGCGTCATTCATTTAGTAGCTGAATAGACATCTGGACACATCTAAGGTCTCTTGACCCATTCAGTCTCTCCCCAAGTTAAGCCTCCCAAGAGAGACCCTATTTTCTCTCCTGGACGATTATTGGAGTTTCCCTTGTAGCTCAGTCGGTAAAGAATCTGCCTGTGTGTACACTCGTGGCAGATTCATGTTGATGTATGGCAAAATCAATACAATATTGTAAAGTAATTAGCCTCCAATTAAAATAAATAAATTTATATTTTTTAAAAATGCTTTATTGTTAAAAAATGCTTAAAAAAAAAAAGAATCTGCCTGCAGTGCAGGAGACCCAGATTCAATCCCTGGGTTGGGAAGATCCCCTGGAGAAGGAAATGGCAACCCACTCCAGTATCCTTGCCTGGAAAATCTCATGGACAGAGGAGCCTGGTGGGCTGCAGTCCATGGGGTCACAAAGAGTCGGGCACAATTGAGCAACTAACACTTACTTACTTACTTATTGCTGCCTGAGTTGTCTTCCTAGGCACAGGCTGAATGCAATCTCAGAGCCCAACTCATACTCCCATGAGTCCTTCCCATCTATTTCTTCCTTCTCAACACCTTCTCCAAGTCTTAGCTACTGGACAAAAAATGAAGATTTAGAGCAAATGCAACTGTGAGGTTGCCTCGATATGAAACAAATATTCTGAAAGTATTTGCTTAAATGTAAAGTGACCTTTACACTTAAGGTCACCTAAACAAATTATTTCAAAACAATGCAATGTCTCTGATTGTACTTTGCCACCAACACAGGGTGGAGACTATATCAAAATTAATGTTATCTATTCAAAACATGTCTTTTACTGGTTGTCAGAAAATGTCTCCTCTATGAAAAGTTTTCAATGGCTCTCTCAGATAGTACAAAATCAAGTTTAAGGAGCTTACATTTATCAAAATTGTTATTCAGTTGCTAAGTTTTGTCCAATTCTTTGTGACCCTGTGAACAGCAGCACTCCAGGCTTCCCTGTCCTTCGCTATATCCTGGAGTTTGCTTAAACTCATGTCCATTGAGTCATTGATGCCATCCAGTGATCTCATCCCCTGTTGACCCCTTCTCCTCTTGCCCTCAATCTTTCCCAGCATTAAAGTCTTTTCCAATGAGTCAGCTCTTTGCATCAGGTGGCCTAAGTATTGGAGTTTCAGCTTCAGCATCAGTCCTTTCAATGTATATTTTGGACTGATTTCCTTTAGGAATGACTAGTTTGATACTGAAGTCCAAGGGACTCTCAAGAGTCTTCTCCAACACCACAATTTGAAAGAATCAATTCTTAAGTGCTCAGCCTTCTTTATGGTCCAGTTCTCACATTCACACATGACTACTGGAAAAACCATAGCTTTGACTAGATGGACGTTTGTCAGCAAAGTGATGTCTCTGTTTTTTAATATGCTGTCTAGGTTTGTCATAGCTTTTCTTCCAAGAAGCAAGTGTCTTTTAATTTTGTGGCTGCAGTCACCATCAGCAGTGCTTTTGGAGCCCAAGAAAATAAAGTCTGTCACTGCTTCTACTTTTTCCTCATCTCTTTGCCTTGAAGTGATGGGACCAGATCCCGTGATCTTGGTTTTTTGAATGTTGAATTTTAAGCCAGCTTTTTAGTCTCTTCTTTTACCCTCATCAGGAAACTCTTTAGTTCCTCTTCACTCTGTGTCATTAAAGTGGTATCATCTTCATATCGGAGGTTGTTGATATTTCTCCTGGCAGTCTTGATTCCAGCTTGTGATTCATCCAGCCCAGCATTTCACATATTGTACTCTGCATATAAGTTAAATAAGCAGGATGACATTATACAGCCTTGATGTACTCCTTTCCCAGTTTTGAACTAGTCTGTTGTTCTATGTCTGGTTCTAAATGTCGCTTCTTGTTCTGCATACAGGCTTCTCAGGAGACTGGTAAGATGGTCTGGGATTCCCATTTGTTTAAAAATTTTCCAGTTTGTTGTCACCCACACAGTCAAAATCTTTAGCATGGTCAAAATAAGCCCTAATCAATCTTTTCATCACATCTCTCTATGTTTAGCCTTGTACTGCCTACCATTTTACTACTAATTACTGAACATTTTAGAAATGTGGCTTTATTTTCTATCTTTCAAATTATTTCTCTTTACTTTCATAGGTTTTTTTAACTTTCATTATTCTTTTGGTTTATGCTTCTATGATATCCTCCTCTCCCCCCTAATCTTTCTGGCCACTGACATCCTTTTCATCTTTTATAAACAATTAAAATGTTACTTCTTCTATGGAAACATCTTCAATTTACCAGTAAGAATTGTTGTTTCTTATTTTCCTCTTGTGCCTCAGAATTTATCACATACACTTTTTTAAAGCAGAAAACATAGGATAGTCTCTGCCTTGCTGTGGTAATAAACAGGGCCTGAAATCTCAGCAGTTATCCCAACGTTTATTTCTTGCTTACAAAAAAAAAAAAAAATCTGATGTGAGTCTGGTTAACTCCCTAGGGTAGTTATTTCTTTTCTGACTAGGCTGCTTTCAAATTGTGTCCCTGCCCTAGCAACATGAAACTTCCCCAGTCACCACAATAGGGAAGAATAAACTGGTGGATTGTACAGGGCTCTTGATGCCTTAGTCCAGAAGTGACATGTTCAGAACTCATGGGCAAAATTAGTGGTATGATCCAACTTAACGCAAGTGGGCCTAAAATAGAGAAGGTGAGTGAATATTAAAGAACACTCATATTAAATACCACAGAAACTTGCTAACATTATAGATATTTATGTATATCATTTGTCATTCGTATATCATATATATATATACATATATGTATATGTATATCATATATATATACATATATGTATATGTATATCATATATATATATATACATATATGTATATGTATATCATATGCTATTTGTCAGTTTTTGGTTAGACTGTGAGTTCTTTGAGAGATAAAACCATTATATTCTTCATTTATACACCCCAGAACTTTAGCCAGCATCATGTGCTGAGTATGACATCGGTGAGCTTTCGTTAGCCTGAATTGAATTAAATCTTACCTTGAATTAAAGGTAAGATAGTACTTTACCTTTGGGGAGAAGAAACAAATTCTGATCTCCAACGTCCTTATTGTGTTGCGTTCACACTGACATATAAAGGACGCTGTAAGTTTAAGGGAGTCAGCAAGAACAATGAAGCCAGACTTCCCAGCTTCAAATCCTGGCACTCTGCCTCATTCACTGTATGTCTTTGGGAAAATTATGTAATATATTCGTGCACCAGTTTTCTCAAAAGGCGGCTATAAGCATTAAGTAGGTTAATCAATGTAAAATATGAGAACAGTGCCTAAATGATAAGGCTTTTTTTTTTTTTTTAACAAGAACATTTTTATTGTATAGTTGGCCCTCAGCACCAAGGCTGCAGAACCTCAAATACAAAGGGCCAAAAGTAACAAGCCATTTTACATAAAGGACTTGAGCATCTGTGAGTTTTGGTATCCACAGAGGTTTCTGGAACCAATGTCCCATGGATACTAAGAGACAACTGCAGAGCACCTTATATATCTTTATTCATTGGTTACATGAATAAGATTCCAACGTTTTCCAACTTTTCTTAAAGTCCAAAGTTCTTTCCATGTTGTATCAAGATCTGTATGACATGACTCTTGCCAGCTTCACCCACCTCATTGTCTACTATTCCCCTCTTTATTAATGGTACTTCAAACATTTCAGTCTTCTTTCCATTTTGATTTGCTTTGTTATGTGTTTGACCACGCCAACTTAACTTCTGCTTTCAGGCTTTTGAACATATTGTTTCCTAGATTACCGCAGAGCCTCCCCCAACTGGAAAAGTGCAGTGTAGCCCCTCTCATCTTTTAGGTCTCAGATCAGATTACCTGATTTGATCAGGAACTTTTCTCTGATTACCCCATCTAAAGTTGCCAGCTACTCTACTCAGTAATTCTCGAACACGCCTCCATATTGTTGTTTTTTTTGGTTTGTTTATTTGTCTTCGTTGCACTTACCGTGACTTGTACCAATTAAAATGTGAGATCAAGAACTTTTTCTACCTTCCCAATATATAAATTTGCTTAATAAGTGATTGGTTTATGCATTTATTTACCAATCATTTATGGAATATTATCACGCATTCTTTTAGATGCTAAGAGTAAGAGACTGTTGATTTTTAGAAACTGTAGCTGTAGATTACATCAGAAAGAACTCAGGTAAACTGTGGATTCCCTACCAGACACTCACACGATGGAGTCTCCCTCTCACAGTCAGAGGGACTGACAACTAATGCTTCCCTTTCATTTTGAGTGGTATATACACTTCCAAAGAGGAGCAGAAGCTATCACATGAGTTATGATAATGGTTTTGTTACTTTTTTCAAATCTAGATTCTGCAGATATTTATAGCACCGGAGAGGATGAAAGGATGGCTGTGGGTAAGCAATCATATATCATATGACACCTAAGGAGAGAGAGCTTCAGAAAATTCTTCCAAAATTTGCATCATGTCCTGCTTGAAAAGTTTATACTAAATTTATTCTGAACACTTTATAAAGTAAAAAAATATCATTCAGTAACCCATTATTTTAAAAAATATTACTTACATAAACTTGTTAGGAATATAACTTGTCTAATAAAAGAGTCTAAATTACCCAAATTAAATGCAAAAGCATTTTAATATCTATCCATTGAATCTACTTCTGCATCACATATTAAAACAATAAAATTTATGATAATTAAAACACAATAAACAGTGTTTCAGGATTGTTGAAAAGATAATGACAGTACAGCATAAGAGAAAGTGCCATGAATTAAAACTTAGGTGACTTGATTATCTAACCTGAGATTGGTCACTACAGCTTGTTTATGAAATGTCTGCATGGTCTTTAAGGTCATTTCATAATCAATCATCTATAAGAGTGATATTTTATTTACTGAACTCTTGTTATACTGCTGGGCTTCCCTGGTAGCTCAGCTGGTAAAGAATCCACCTGCAATGTGGGAGACCCTGGTTCACTACATTTAATTCCTAATATAGGAATTTTTATAGTTGCCAGATATTTTCATAGGTGCTGTATATATTTCATTTATTCCCCACTCAAACCCTATGACATAGGTGCTATTAATATCTCCATATTACAGATAGGGAAATTGAGTGACAGAGAGTTTAAGAAGTTTTTCAGTGTTGCATGACTAGCACCAGAAAACACTCAGTCTGACTTCAGAGCCTCTACCCTTGACCACTGTGCTTTGCTTCCTTGCTAAGCACATCACCCACCTTATTTCATTTAATATAAAATTGTGTAGTCGTTCCAACCGCAAGTTTTAGAATAGCCAACCAAAACTGATTTAAAAGCAAATACTAGAATAGCCACATTTAAAACTGATTTAAACATTGACCATATGTGTTATTCCAGATAAAAAAGTTCTCCGGGGTGGTGATGTTATCAGAGGTTCAAGTTGTCCATCTTTTTGTTCTGTTATACTCTGTGCAGTGTTCCCTCTCTCACTGTCAGATGACTGAGACAGTTGCAGACCTCACACTTGAAACTGACCACACTAAGCAAAGAAAGGCAGTGTTTTTGTCCATGAATATATTTGGTGGGAGGGGTGGACTCTTTCCCAGAAGATAATATGACATTTGCCTCAGTTCAAGGGACCAGAACTGGATCATAAAACCTTAATCTGGCTAAAGGAGGGCTGAGAAAGTAAGGATCTGATATTGGGAGCCTCTAGAGTAAGAGAGAGATTCTGATGGAAAATGAATGTGTGTGTAAAAGAGAGAGGGAGCGTGTAAGCTTGGCAGTGTTGGGGGAGGCAGACCACACGCAGTAGGATGGCCGTGGGCAAGCAATCCGCAGTGTCCACCATAAGCAAGTGTTACTATCCTTACCATACAGACGGGAAAACAGACTTCAAGAAGCTAAAAGCTTTCCCACAGTTACTTAATTAGTAAGGGACTATGTAGGGCTGAAATCTAGATTAAAGTGCTACGGTGAGAACTCTAACCACCATGCTGTACTAACTCCACATGTTGGACATGATGTTTGAGTGCATTTATCCATCTAATGCCCTGGTGGCTCCTGCTGTGGTGTGCAACTTGGTGTCTTCATGTTATATTCAGCGTCTCACAAAAGTCATTTTACCTTTGATTGTTGCATGAATCTTTGGCTACATTTTGTCAGTGTTCAACACTATGGCTCTTAATATTCTTCAGTTTTTAAAATTGTATCCTGCAGTAATTTAGACAAAAGATACAAGTAAAGATATGTATTAAAATCTCAGTTGAGCCTTTCTGTATAACTAAAACTGACACATCTTTTTCATTTTAAAAAGAAAACTGCATAACATGAAAGACCATGGATATTTAAAATAAGTTTTCAAATTTTGTTTATTCTAAATAAAACCACTATATACAGTCATATCATAAGTGTATTACCCTAACTTAGAGTGCATTTTCTTCAAGGCTTTAAAAAAAAAATCTTGCTACATAATTGGAATTATAATTTATATTAACATTTGGTATCTTTATGTTTTACTTAACATTGTAATAAAAATAATCTTATGCTTGCCATATGTGCTTTAAAAATTATTTAAATGTGCAATATTTCATCAGAATCATCTTACTTAATCATTCTCTAGTGTTAAACACTCTGTGTTTTCCATTGTTTTGCTCTTTTAAGCGATGTGTGACTTGCATCTCTATGCATATTTTGAATTATTTTCTTAGACTAGATTCCCAGAAGTGGAATGACTAAGTCCAAGAACATGAAGAGTTTTTCTTATTTTTTTGGCTCTCCATGGCTTCTGCCAAGTTGCTTTCTGAAAGGATGCAGTCAATTTATGGTGTGATCAGTAATGTATGGAAACACTAATTTCCATGTTCTAACCCTCAGTGTGAAATATATTTCCTAGGTTGATACATCAAAGCGAGCCTACATTTTTGTGATGAGAGAGGGAGAGAAAGGGATTGAAAGAATCATAGATTCTAAGCCCTCTGTGAGGGGCTCACAATTTGAGAGAGACAAGATGAACACAAATAACTGTTGTTAAGATTCTACTGAGGATGCAGAGTGGACAGAGAAACTGTGTGGTGAGAGGAACGTGTGCAGACTATTGCAGAAGCTTGGAAAAGGAACAAGCACTTGAAATACCTCTTTAAAGAGTGAGAAGAAAGATGGGCGGAATGGCTATGGATATCACAGGTATGAGCCAGAGCTCAGAGGGCTGAAATGTCAGGACACTTGCTGAAATACACAAATGTTTGAGGTTTCAGGAGAATCAAGTGGAAGTCAAAGAATGAGAGAAGGAATCCTGGTGAAGCAGAAAATGTAAGAGCTTGGCGAGCGTAATGTGACATACTAGGAAAGTCAGGTCTACTCTGGAGGTTGTGGGAAACCACTGCATCGTATCAAGGAAGAAGGGGGGCAATAGAAACATTTTTTAAGCCAGTGCCTTTCAATATGCTGTTTACAACAGCAGTATCAGCAGCACCTGGGAAGAAAGAAATGCAGATACTCTGGTCCCACAGGAGACTGACTAGGTGAAAACTACATAAATGGGGTTTAGCAGTCTGTATCTGATGCTCAATAAGGTCTGGAAAGCACTGCCTTAAACCGACACTTGGCATCTGGGTAGAAGGTGGCTTTAATGGGGTATGGTTGAATGCAGGGAGACTAGGCAGGAAGCTGCTGCCAAAGTCAAGAAATGGTGTGTGTGCGTGCAGATGCCACCACCTTACGGCAGAAACAGAAGAACTAAAGAGCCTCTTGATGAAAGTGAAAGAGGAGAGTGAAAAAGTTGGCTTAAAGCTCAACATTCAGAAAAGTAAGATCATGGCATCCGGCCCCATCACTTCATGGCAAATAGATGGGGAAACAGTGGAAACAGAGGCTGACTTTATTTTGGGGGGCTCCAAAATCACTGCAGATGGTGACTGCAGCAATGAAATTAAAAGACGCTTACTCCTTGGAAGGAAAGTTATGACCAACCTAGACAGCATATTAAAAAGCAGAGACATTACTTTGCCAACAAAGGTCCGTCTAGTCAAGGCTATGGTTTTTCCAGTGGTCGTGTATGGATGCAAAAGTTGGACTGTAAAGAAAGCTGAGCACTGAAGAATTGATGCTTTTGAACTGTGGTGTTAGAGAAGACTTTTGAGAGTCCCTTGGACTGCAAGGAGATCCAATCAGTCCATCCTAAAGGAGATCAGTCCTGGGTGTTCAATGGAAGTACTGATGTTGAAGCTGCAACTCCAATACTTTGGCCACCTGATGCAAAGAGCTGATTCATTTGAAAAGACCCTGATGCTGGGAAAGATTGAAGGTGAGAGGAGAATGGGGCAACAGAGGATGAGATGGTTGGATGGCATCACCAACTTCATGGACATGAGTTTTAGTATGCTCCAGGTATTGGTGATGGACAGGGAGGCCTGGCATGCTGTGGTCCATGGAGTTGCAAAGACTTGGACATAACTGAGTGACTGAACCGAACTGAACTGAACTTTAGCAGTGGGACTGAAACCAATCAGATTGAATGAATTTATGTAGGAAAAGTATGCCGGAGGAGCCTGGTGGTGGGCTGCAGTCCATGGGGTCACTAAAAGTTGGACACGACTGAGCGACTTCACTTTGACTTTTCACTTTCATGCATTGGAGAAGGAAATGGCAACCCACTCCAGTGTTCTTGCCTGGAGAATCCCAGGGATGGGGCAGCCTGGTGGGCTGCCATCCTTGGGGTGCACAGGGTCGGACATGACTGAAGCGACTTAGCAGCAGCAGCAGGAAAAGTATGCAAATTGAGAACTTTTAGCTAAGGACAGAATCTGGCAATACACAGATTCTAAAGGGGCAGGCTAAAGGAAAGAGCAAAGATACAGTCAGAGAAGAGGGGAAAGAAAGAAGTGGGTGAGTTTCACAGAAGCCAAGAGCAGTAGCTCCAGAATATAAAGACTGGAAAGCATCTACTGGATTTTGCGATTAGGGCACCATTTTTAATCTTAGAGAAAGCAATGTAGTATAGTATGAATATGGAATCAGACTAAAAGAAAGAGAAAAAGGAAATGATACTTACAAGAATGCAAGAAATTGTGGCACTCTACTACTTTGGAGAATGCTAAATATAAAAATAGGTGCTAGGTCCTGAGGTAGGCAAACGTTTTCTGAAAAAGCCAGATAATTTAGGCTTGTGGGCATATGGTCTCTATGGCAAAGATACAGCTCTACCATGGTAGGGCAGAAAGCAGCCATAGCCAATACATACATGGATGTTCATGGTTCTTCCTAATAAAGCTTTATTTAAAAAAAGTGTTCTGCTGGTGAGCCACATATTGCCAATCCCTGGGTCAGGCAATTGCTGTCAGAATTAAGAAAAGTTTTTTTTGTCTTTCACTTGTTTGCTTTTGTTGTTTTTAAGATGGGAAAGTAATACACATATTTATAAGCTAGAAGGAAAGAGTATGTAGAAATGAAGATATTGGAGGATATACTTATTGTTTTATTTAACAATATTTACTGAACTCTTACTATGTTCCAAGCATTATGCTAAGTATTAAGACTTTAGAAATAAACAAGACACAAGGTCGCTGCTTTCAAGGAAGTCACAAGAAGTCAACAAATAACAGGTAAATAAGATATACTAGGTGATGATAACTGCCATAAAAAACAATAAAACAGGGTGTTGTTATAGACAGTGCCAGCTGGGTTACTCTGGGTTTACAATAAGGAAAGTCCTCTCTCAGGCAGTTGTATTTAAGCCTTGACATGGAACGGCTAGAAAATGTTGTAGAAAGAGGTAGTAACTGGCAGGATAAATCCCTAATTAGGCAGGAGAAGAGGTACCAGATGGAAGAAATGGGGTTCAGTGGAGAACTTCTAATACTATTAGACAAAAAAATAGGTGGGAAGGTTGGGTGTATATCTCTTGTAGGCCATAGATGGAGCCAGCAAGAGGTTGAGAATTCATCTTGAGATTTCATGATGATCTAAGAAGCAAGGTTTTCCAACTAGAGGCTTAGACTGGAGTCAAATAGAGGGTTGGGTTGAAAAGTGAATGAAGGGGCTAGGAAAAAGAAATTCACTGGCATCAAATAAAGAATTGGAAGATGGTTGTGATGGTTGTCCCTCCATATTGGCTACATATATAAGAAATGTCTGATTGTAGGATGCTGCCAACACTTTTAGGAAGAGAGATTTGTGGCATGTTCTATAGAGCATGTGGTATACTTCAGACACACTTAGCCCTGCTCAGAGAATTATACCCATGTTATATTTAAAGCTTCAAAGGTAGAGAGTATAAATTTTCCAGAGAGGTGAGCTCATTCAAGGGAATACATTTCTGGAAATACATTCAAAGACTAGGAACTAAGGAAGCAATTTATATGGCCTAGCTTGGTCAATCATAATTATTAAAATACAATAAAATCATAATTTCTGATAACCTATATAACATTCAAAAATACACAGAAAGTGTGCTTCAGCAAGTGCCACAAAGCAGAGAGGGTGATAATACTTGTCAGAAAACAGGCACTCTGGAAAATCACAAAATCTAAGAGAGAGAAGAGTCAGAACAGGTCCAGAGTCTGGCGAATAGAATAAGGTAAAAAATCGGGCCTTGGCCAGTTGGAAGGAGTGGAGGGTTTCATACTCTGAACTCTAGGGGTTATATGGATAGAAAGAAAACAGAGAAATTCTGGACCCTGGAACCTAATTCCTCAGCTAAATGAACCTTGAGAATTGAGGCTCAGATGGAGTGTAGTATCATAGAAGTTTCTGTTCCAAGAAACTCAGAGATGAGGTTATACTTCCCCAAAAGCTAGCTTGCAAGGAATTGAAAAGAAAATCCTGGAGACAAATTCTATGGAAATATTGAAACAAAATATGGGCACACTATCAAAATAAGCCAACAATCTGAACAGCTGAAAAAAAGAGAAGGAGAATTCAAAATCCGAACCAAAGAGCAACACAAAGAAAAAGATTTTGAGCAAAGAATGGTAAACTATAAAATAGTTACTTTCTGTGCCAGAGTAGAGCAACTGTGGATTTTTCTGAAAAGTCTTGATGTAACCAGAAAGGACCCAAACAGTGAATAATTGGGTCTGGGAGGCATCCTGGCCTCTCTGGCATGGTGGACCAACAGACACGCTAGCCTTCCTGCTCAAGAAGTACTAATATTTCCACTTTTAGATATAGGGAAGAATTCATTTTTAAACCCAGCTGATAATTGGACAGGAGCCATCTCAATACTGTTTTCATGGTTCCTCCATGTTTCTAGGATTTGAGCTCTTTATCCCACTATAAAAAGTGGGAACAGGACCAGAACCAGTCAATGGTAATTGATCACAAAGATCACATATTAGCACAGAATTACTGATTTTAGGTAAGGATTTCTAGTATTCCTAGGATTTTCCAGTATTCCATAGAGATTTCCTTCCTATTCCATAATGTATATAATGTGTCAATTTTCATTTATGTATCAAAGAGATGCAATAAAAACCCTATATAGTGTCATAGTATTGATGCAGTATGTCAGTGTAGCAAGATGTGTTCAATAGACTTTTGGTGCCATGAGATAATAATAGACATAATGAACAACTGGGATTCTATGATCAAAAACATAGGAACCACTAGGTTCAATATAATTAAACATTTACTTTATAGTAGGTCTTCTCAGAGCCATTGACATGCTAATTTTACTGTGATTTTCCAAAGCAGTTACATAGAATAGGATATTTATCAATATTATTTGGCCATGAAACACATTTTGAAAAAGCAGTTCGTGGAGTTAGTTTTCCATAGAAAACACCTCATAAATTCTTTTACATTTAATTTTTTTATATAATGTTTTAAAAAAGATGTGATATCACTTTCTTATCTATAGAATCAATATATTACTCATTCAAGATAAAAAAATCCTAGAGAAAATTTTGCACAGCCATCCAGGGACATACATACAAGATGCCTAAAATAGTCTTGTCCATAAAAGCTCTACCTAGAAGTCTATTAACAGGAAAAGAGACATAAATATTTTGCTGTATTCACACAAAAGGAAAATTATACAACTATGAAACTAAGAAATAAATAACATTTCACACAGCAACAGAGGTGAATCTTAGAAACACAATATTTAGTCAAAAAAGTCATGTTTCAGAAGACTGCATACAGTATGAAACCACTTTTATATAAGACTTCAGTTCAGTTCAGTTCAGTAGCTCAGTCGTGTCCGACTCTTTGCGACCTCATGAATTGCAGCACGCCAGGCCTCCCTGTCCCTCACCAAATCCCAGAGTTCACTCAGATTCACATCCATCGAGTCAGTGATGCCATCCAGCCATCTCGTCCTCTGTCGCCCCATTCTCCTCCTGCCCCTAATCCCTCCCAGCATCAGAGTCTTTTCCAATGAATCAACTCTTCGCATGAGGTGGCCAAAGTACTGGAGTTTCAGCTTTAGCATCATTCCTTCCAAAGAACACCCAGGGCTGATCTCCTTCAGAATGGACTGGTTGGATCTCCTTGCAGTCCAAGGGACTCTCAAGAGTCTTCTCCAACACCACAGTTCAAAAGCATCAATTCTTCAGCGCTCAGCCTTCTTCACAGTCCAACTCTCACATCCATACATGACCACAGGAAAAACCATAGCCTTGACTAGATGGACCTTTGTTGGCAAAGTAATGTCTCTGCTTTTGAATATGCTATCTAGGTTGGTCATAACTTTCCTTTCAAGGAGTAAGTGTCTTTAATTTCATGGCTGCAGTCACCATCTGCAGTGATTTTGGAGCCCAGAAAAATAAAGTCAGCCTCTGTTTCCACTGTTTCCCATCTATTTCCCATGAAGTGATGGGACTGGATGCCATGATCTTCGTTTTCTGAATGTTGAGCTTTAAGCCAACTTTTTCACTCTCCACTTTCACTTTCATCAAGAGGCTTTTTAGTTCCTCTTCACTTTCTGCCATATACCAGCAAAATTAAATATCCTAGTTAAGATAAAAAATTACATGATAAAACCATTTTTAAAAGCAGTAGGATGCCAAACTAAATTTAGAGTGGAGAGGGCAGGTAAGAGAATTGAATAAAGGGACACACCAATAGATACAACAGTATTGATAAGTCCTAGTTCTTAACTCAGAAATTATTTATGGTTGTTCATTTTATTTTTATGTTTCATAATACACATATGTTTTGCTTTTCTATTGTGTGTATCAAATACTATATATTTAATATGCATAAAATTTTTAATTATATATGTTTAAATATATGCATGGAGAAGGCAATGGCACCCCACTCCAGTACTCTTGCCTGGAAAATCCCATGGACGGAGGAGCCTGGTAGGCTGCAGTCCATGGGGTCACTAAGAGTCGGACATGACTGAGCGACTTCACTTTCACTTTTCACTTTCATGCATTGGAGAAAGAAATGGCAACCCACTCCAGTGTTCTTGTCTGGAGTATCCCAGGGACGGGGAAGCCTGGTGGGCTGCCGTCTATGGGGTCGCACAGTGTCCGACACGACTGAAGTGACTTAGCAGCAGTAGCAAATATATGCAGCCATGAAATTAAAAGACGCTTACTCCTTGGGAGGAAAGTTATGACCAACCTAGACAGCATATTAAAAAGCAGAGACATTACTTTGCCAACAAAGGTCCATCTAGTCAAGGTTATGGTTTTTCCAGTAGTCATGTATGGATGTAAGAGTTGGACTATAAAGAAAGCTGAGCACTGAAGAATTGATGCTTTTGAACTGTGGTGTTGGAAAGGACTCTTGAGAGTCCCTTGGACTGCAAGGAGATCCAACCAGTCCATCCTAAAGGAGATCAGTCCTGGGTGTTCATTGGAAGGACTGATCTTGAAGCTGAAACTCCAACGCTTTGGCCACCTGATGCAAAGAGTTGACTCATTTGAAAAGACCTTGATGCTGGGAAAATTGAGGGCAGGAGGAGAAGGGGACAACAGAGGATGAGATTGTTGGATGGCATCATTGACTCAGTGGATATGAGTTTGGGTGGACTCCAGGAGTTGGTGATGGACAGGGAGGCCTGGCGTGCTGCAGTTCATGGACTCGCAAAGAGTCAGACACGACTGAGCCACTGAACTGAACTGAACTGAAGGACCCTCAGCATCCAAGGCTCTCTAATGCAGTGGTTCTCAGAGTGTGGTTCCCTGGACCAGGAGCATCAAGTGTCACCTGGGAAGTTGTCAGAAATACAAATTGTTAGGCCTCACCCTAGACATACTGAATTTAAAACCCTTGAGGGTAGAGCCCAGTAATCTGTTTTATCAACCCTCCAGTTAATTTGACACTCAAAAAGTTTGAGACCTACTGCTCTAGAATAATTGAGAAATTCTCACATAAAGAACAAAACTTTACTGGTTACAAGATTGTTTTAATCAAGGCATCTCTGTGGTTCATAAATGTTTTTATCCTTTTTAAGCTTCTTAATTAAGAAAGTTCATTCAGAATGGCTTTCATCCCCAAAATGACAGTCTTTTCTCTCCTTTACCTGGTTTGCTAACAAAATATTAATACAAAAGTGCAAAACAGGAGCTTCTCAGGAACCACTGAGAATTCTGCACAGAAGGGAGTAATAGACATTCGAAACTAATTTAACAGTAAAGTATGTGGTTTCATTATTTCCCCCAAGGTTCAGAGCTCTTCTTGGGGGAGGGGAAAAGATTTCATTGCTGTCTTTCCTGTGAGTGCAGATTTTTTAAATTGTTAATGTTTATAGTGGTGATCTGTGAGAGCTCTGGGGTACTTTGGAAAAGAAGATAGATCCTCCTCTCAAAAACATTAAAAATTATCCAAGGCAAATATGGATGTTCAGAGGTTTTCCATGTGTAAAAGAAATCTTTCTTTCCCTCAGGAGCTCTAGCTTTGCAGGATAATTTATATAGAAAATAAGGAATTCCATGAGGAAAGGATATAATATTTTACATTAGCAGAAGAATATGGATAAAAATTCTTGCCAAGAAAGGTTGGCTTCAGGGAGTCTTAGAAAATACAAAAAACTTTTAAATTTCAAGAAATTCTTAGAAGTTCTGAAGAACTCAGAAATTCTAAAACAAAGATATGAGAAAGAAGTAGGGGATTTATAAGTGTCTATGAGGTAGAAAGAAGGACTTACAGAATAGTGGGAAGAAACCAAACAAGTGATTTGATATTACTTAAGACATCTCCATACTCTTTATTGTTCTTGAATATATTGTTGCTCAATATTTAAATGTGTCTTGTGCTTTGTTTTCCCACCAAACTAATAGGCAAAGAAAACAGTCATAGAAACTGTCTACTTTCTATCCCAAGAAATTCAGAGAAAGACAATAGTCAATCTTACTTCATAGCTAAAATGCTGTAACAGAGTGACAAGTTCCTGTTCAATCTCAATGTCAGACACATAATAGACTTGTCGGATAATGGAACTTAAGTTCAAAGATACACATATCAACCTCGCTGATTATCATAGCTGCCACCTTCTGCAACTTTAGGATATCATTCTCACTGCAGTCTATTTGAATAAAACTCCCTGAACTTAAACATCAGTAGGGCTCTGAACTATTTAAATGTCATAAAAATAATAGCACATTAGAACTAGAAGCTTAAAATTCATCTTATTTAATGCATCCATTTTGTTGATGAAGAAGCTGAGGCTGCTGAAATCATAGTTACCTGGAAAAACTAGAATTGAAGAACAGATTTTGTGACTCATGTCCAGTAAAAACAAAACCTCTCTCTTCCATCACAGCTTTTACTGCTCTCCAACTGGCTCCCTGTGTTCTAGTCACATTGTGATGGCCAAATTCCAAGGGCAAGTGTCCCAGCAGAAGTTTCATAGCATTTTGTGACCTAGCTTCAGAAGTCATAAAGCAGCACTTCCACCATAGTCAAAAGTTCATCAGGATTCGAGAGAAGGGAAAAACAGGACCAATCACCTGGTAGAAGGAATGCCATAGTCACATCAAAAGAGCACAAAAGGACAGGAGGTATTATGGTGATCACCTTTGGAAAATACAGTCTGCCCCAGATTGCACACATTCGTCTAATTTTGTTCCCTCCTGAAATTCACTAAGATAATAGCAAATTGATTTCCCACCCAAGGCATGTCAACCCCCAAACACAGGAAGAACGAAAGAAGCAGCAGCAACAAAATTTTAGAAGCTGGAAAGCAGATGTTCAACTGGAAAAAGGTTTAACAGACCCCAGAGACCAGAATCTTATCCTAGCAACTCAGAAAGCTGAAAACTCATCAGATTTCTAACACAGAATCCTCAAAAACCTAAGGATACGGTAGCATCAGGTACCACTGTAAGTGTGAATAGAAGGAGAGAGCTGAAATAAGGAGGACTTTAAGTAGCAGTCAAGTCCCTAGATCTGCTTCCCAGCTTAAGGCAATCAAATGACCACGCCTCTTGAATCTTTGCTCAATAGGGAAGCGTGTTCTCTTAAAACAATGAAACAAGGGGGCTTTGGAGCCCTTACAGGGTGGATGGCAAAGGTAGCACGATAAAGCAGAAGGACAAGTATGAGCACTACGACTGAGTCCTCCAGCTCTCCCCCTCCTTGGCTTCCTGGCAACTAGGCCATCATCCTCCAGGCACAGGACTAGAGACGCTTTCTCTGGCAGTTCAGACCACTTCAAGAGAATGTATCCAGAGGTCACAAAACTGAAAAGTGTACCTATATCCTTCTGCCCTGAGATTCACAGGTGATAGAGCTTCCAGTCAAAGTTTTTGATCCCTGAGAACTGTTAGACATCTGAGGAATGCCTGCGATGTGAAAAGTATGAAAAATATAAAAAGCAACTTGGGGGAAGCAGACTGTGCACAGGGAAGAGAGCTTTGAAGATATATGTATTATTAATATCCACTGAAATGCAAGAGAAGATAGTATAACTTTGTACAAAAGGAATAGAATGCTATAATAAAAAGAACATTCTGAGAACCAAAAGAGTGTTTCCACAGTTAAAATATTGGCTCAGATGGTAAAGAATAGAAGATAAAGTTTAAATTTTTTTCTGAAGTTAAAATAAAACAACAGAACAAGGGTTGTAAGGACCTTCAGCTCACTTGACTTGGAAGGAGATAACACATTTGAGCTAGTAAACTGAAAAACAGATTTAACAAAATTGTTTCAAATTATAACATAACAACTTATAGAAATAAAAGCCTGTTTAGACACCAGTTCAGTTCAGTTCAGTCACTCAGTCATGTCCAACTCTTTGTGACCCCATGAACCGCAGCAGGCCAGGCCTCCCTGTCCATCACAAACTCCCGGAGTTCACTCAGACTCAAGTCCATCGAGTCAGTGATGCCATCCAGCCATCTCATCCTCTGGCGTCCCCTTTTCCTCCTGCCCCCAATACCTCCCAGCATTAGAGTCTTTTCCAATGAGTCAGGTCTTCTCATGAGGTGGCCAAAGTACTGGAGTTTCAGCTTCAGCATCATTCCCTCCAAAGAAATCCCAGGGCTGATCTTCTTCAGAATGGACTGGTTGGATCTCCTTGCAGTCCAAGGGACTCTCAGGAGTCTTCTCCAACACCACAGTCCAAAAGCATCAATTTTTCGGCGCTCAGCCTTCTATCAAAGACAAAAATACAAAGAAAGCATTGATTTCATACAGCATAACAGAAATGAGAAGGGTAGCAAAAAGTAATTTTAGGTCAGGAGAACAAAAATAACAAGAAAATAAGAGGATCAATTCAAAAAGTTTACTATTAAAAAAAAAAAAAAAAAGGATTCCAGAAGTGTAAAACTGAAGGAAAAAAAAGTGGGAAGAAAATGATAAGCAAAATGATTTTAAAAAATTTTTTCCAAAACTCAAAGAACTTAAGTTTTCAGGCTGAAAGACCAACAACATGCCCAGTGAATGCAGACAGATCTTATCACTGTACATCATTGTGATACTTCAGAACACAAGGGGAAGGTTCAACAAGGTCCCAGAGAGACAAAGAGTGATCACCTAAAATGGAACAGAAATTAACGTGGCTTCAGGTTTTTGTCAGCAGTAACTTTGGAAACTGGGAGCACTCAAAGTCAAAAGAGAAGAGCTTTCAGATTTCCAATGAAAAATAAGGAAAGAATCCAATGTCAAGATGAAGTATCAGTAAAAAGGAAGAGAAGTAAAGACATTTTCACATGAGAAAAAGTTTCAAAGTTCTTACCCCAACGTGTCCTTTCTCAAGGATCTTCTGGACAGAGATGATCTACCAAAATAAAATTGAAACAAAGATGAAAATTCACAGGAAACAAGAGGAGCATGGGAAGAAGAGGTGAGTCCCAGGATGGTGGTGACAGAAGATGCCACAATGACTGCTGAGTAATCAGACTTAGGGCTTCCCAGGTGGTACCAGTGGTAAAGAACCCACCTACCAATGCAGGAGACATAAGAACAGAGGGTTCGATCCCTGGGTCAGGAAGTTCCCCTGGAGGAGGGCATGGCAACTCGCTCTGGTATTCTTACCTGGAGAATCCCATGGACAGAGGAGCCAGGAGGGTTACGGTCCACAGGGTCACAAAGAGTTGGACATAACTGAAGCAACTTAGCATGCCTGCAATCAGAGGGTACACAGTCCTGATTGAAGCAGGTCAGAGGGCTCAAGGAAATACTTCTTCTGGAAAAATAAATTAATAGAACACTTGATGCACAAGAGTTTGTGGTTGAAAAAGATATGAGCATAGAAAATCAAGCAAAATTAGACAATTTTTCACTTCATAAAAAAATTAAATTTGTGCCAACCCACACGCTTTCGATCAATTAATCTGTAACAGAGGCAAGAATGTGCTAGTGGAGAAACGTCAGTCTCTTCAATAGTGGTGCCAGGAAAATTGGACAGCTACATATAAAAGATGGAAATTAGAACATTCTCTTACAGAATATACAAAAAGTAAACTCAGAGTGGGTTAAAAGCCTAAAATGAAAGTGAAGTGAAAGTCGCTCAGTCGTGTTTGATTCTTTGCAACCCCATGGACTATACAGTCCATGGCATTCTCCAGAACGGAATGCTGGAGTTGGTAGCCTTTCCCTTCTCCAGGGGATCTTCCCAACCCAGGGATTGAACCCAGGTCTCCCATATTGCAGGCAAATTCTTTACCAGCTGAGCCACAAGGGAAGCCCAATAATATTGGAGTGGGTAGCCTATCCCTTCTCCAGCAGATCTTCCTGACCCAGGAATCGTACCAGAGTCTCCTGCATTGCAGGTGGATTCTTTACCAGCTGAGCTATCAGGGAAGCCCTAAAGACCTAAGTGTAAGACCAAATAACCATAAACCTCCTATAGGAAAAAATAGGCAGAACACTCTTTGACACAAATCATGGCAATATGTTTTTCAATCCATTTCCTAATGCATTTCCTAAATCAAAAATAAATCAGACTTAATTAAACTTAAAAGCTTTTACACAGCAAAGGAAATCGTTGACAAAACAAAAAGACAACCTACTGAATGGGAGAAAATATTTGCAAATGATATGACCAATAAAGGGTTAATATCCAACATACATCGACAACATACATCAACATACATAAAAAGTGCTAACAGGAACATGAAAAGATATTCAACATCACTAATTATTCAGTTAAGTTCAATTCAGTCACTCAGTTGAGTCTCACTCTTTGCGACCCCATGGACTGCAGCACACCAGGCTTCCCTGTCCATCACCAACTCCCAGAGTTTACTCAAACTCATCTCCATTGAGTTGGTGATGCCATCCAACCATCTCATCCTTTGTTGTCCCCTTCTTCTTCTGCCCTTAATCCTTCCCAGCATCAGGGTCTTTTCCAATGAGTCAGTTCTTCGCATCAGGTGACCAAAGTGTTGGAGTTTCAGCTTCAACATCAGTCCTTCCAATGAATATGCAGGACTGATTTCCTTTAGGATGAACTGATTGGATCTCCCTCCCTCCTTGAGAGTTCAAGGGACTCTCAAGAGTCTTCTCCAACACCATGATTCAAAAGCATCAATTCTTCAGTGCTCAGCTTTCTTTAGAGTCCAACTCTCACCACCATACATGACCACTGGAAAAGGACAGCCTTGATTAGATGGACCTTTGTTGGCAAAGTAATGTCTCTGCTTTTTAATATGCTGTCTAGGTTTGTCATAACTTTTCTTCCAAGGAGTAAGCATCTTTTAATTTCATGGCTGCAATCAGCATCTGCAGTGATTTTGGAGCCCAGAAAAATAAAGTTAGCCACTGTTTCCACTGTTTCCCCATCTGTTTACCATGAAGTGATGGGACCGGATGCCATGATCTTAGTTTTCTGAATGTTGAGTTTTAAGCCAACTTTTTCACTCTCCTCTTTCACTTTCATCAAGAGGCTCTTTAGTTCTTCTTTACTTTCTGCCATGAGGGTGGTGAAATCTACATATCTGAGGTTATTGATACTTCTCCCGGCAATCTTGATTCCAGCTTGTGCTTCATCCAGCCCAGCATTTCTCATGATGTATTCTGCATGTAAGTTAAATAAGCAGGGTGACAATATACAGCCTTGATGTACTCCTTTCCTTATTTGGAACCAGTCAATTGTTCCATGTTCAGTTCTAACTAATCATTAGAACTAATCATTAGGGAAACGTAAATTAAAGCCACAATGAGATATTACCTCCCACCTATCAGAATGGCTACCATCAAAAAGTCCACAAATAATACATGTTGGTGAGGATGTGGAGAAAAGAGAATGCTTGTACATGGTTGGTGGGAATGTAAATTGGTGCAATCACTGTGGAAAACAGTATGGAAGTGTCTCAAAAAACTAAAAAGAGAACTACGATTTGAGCCAACGATTCCATTCTTGGGTGTATATATATCCAAAAAAAAGAAAAGAAAAACACTAATTTGGAAAGATAACATGCATGCCAACGTTCATAGCAGCATTGTTTATAGTTGCCACAATGTGGAGGAAGCATTTGCTAAAATAGTATATTTTAGGGGCTCTCATTATGTACAAAAAATGGAAATGTGAGACGATATGTTAATTAGCTTCTCTGTGGTAATCCTTTCTCCATGCATATGGACAGTTCTACCCACCAACGAGTTCCAGTTTGTTCATAAGTCCAACAAAGTTAGCCTAGGTACCCAACTGACACAATCAGTACTGTACGGTCATAGGTTTGTAATATTTTTCACACAAATAATGCATAAAAATGAACAAATGCAAAAGTGAAACTTTTTTTCCTTACAGTACAGTACCTTGAAAATTCCAGTAGTACAGTACAAGAGCTGGCACACAGGGGCTGGCATCAAGTGAACAGGCAAGAAGAGTCACTGACTGGAGGAGGGAAAAGAGGTGGGAGACGGCAGAGCTGAAGGATTGTCAGCAACAAGAGAAGAAGGGCAAGCTGCAGTTTCACTCATACCTGACGTTGATGGTACACGTTCTGGTTCCCTGCTATTCAATCTGCCCTCTTTAAAAAAAAAAAAAACAATACAGTGATTTCTGTGTTGTGTCTCTTTCTTTCTAGCCATTGATAGCTCAGTAGCGCTGGATTGCATTCTGAATGGCTGCTGCAACCTTCATGTGCTGTTCTACATTCAGGTCCTGTGCCTCAAAAAACTAACCACCTCCTCAAATATTGAAAATCCCCTTGTCATTCCCTGCATCATGAATCCCTTCAGTTCTTCAGTGACTTCCGCTTTCTCTCGCCTCTCTTGATCCTTTCTCTGGGCCCCCGATTCCATCAGGTCTTGGTCATCACTGTATGTGCCTTCATCAATAATATCTCAAAGCATTTCAGGAAATTCCCGGGCAGCTACCATGGGCACACTCGCGGCCTCGCCCTTTGCTTTTATGTTTTGAAGGTTGGCTCTAGCCTCGAATCGATAAAATCAGCCATGGCCGGCATTAAAAGTCATACTCTCTTATTCTTCACCGTGTTTCCTCTTTAAGTCTTCAGAAAAGCTGTTAGCTTTCAAATCAGCGTTAAGTTGAGCAGGGCTTGATGCTGTTGCATCCACACACAGAGAAGTTTCTCCATCTCGCCCATCACTTTTCCACATTTATTTGATATTATTGTCTACATCATCAGCACAGCAGACTTCATACGTCGCATGATCTTGTCCTTGTTCTTTAGAATTGTTCCAGTGGTTGAATGATTCATGTTATAAGAATAGGCGATGTCTACCATCATTTCTCCTTACTTCACACTCAGTTATTTTGACTTTTGTTTCCATAACTATTTCTTTTTTTTTTTTTTAATTTTTGGAAGAATTTTTTTTTCTTTTATTGATTTGAATTGCTTTTAAATAACTAAATATATAACAGACTGTTTCTTAACATTCTATAAGACTCAATTTTTTTTTTCTAATTTTATTTTATTTTTAATCTTTACATAATTGTATTAGTTTTGCCAAATATCAAAATGAATCCGCCACAGGTATACATGTGTTCCCCATCCCGAACCCTCCTCCCTCCTCCCTCCCCATACCAACCCTCTGGGCCGTCCAGTGCACCAGCCCCAAGCATCCAGCATCGTGCATCGAACCTGGACTGGCAACTCGTTTCCTACATGATATTTTACATGTTTCAATGCCATTCTCCCAAATCTTCCCACCCTCTCCCTCTCCCACAGAGTCCATAAGACTGTTCTATACATCAGTGTCTCTTTTGCTGTCTCGTATACAGAGTTATTGTTACCATCTTTCTAAATTCCATAACTATTTCTTGATGCTTCTTATCTGTACCAGCTACATCACCACTGCTTTTCCACTTGCTTCCAGGACATCCTGGACTTGAAATAAAGACACTATACCACTGTACTTTCTAAGTCCTGTACAGTAAAGTTCACAAAGGCACAACCATCGTAAAAAGGCTGCACACACGTTTCAATGTACATCAGATATGTGAACTAACTTACCTGTTTGGACACATGAACATGTGTTTGAAAGTTCAGAACTTAAAAGTTCAAATGTACGAGTCTTACTGTATGTCAAATCATCATGTTGCACACTTTAAATTATACAATTTTAATTAAAAAGTTTAAGAAATAATTGGTTAAAACTCCTACACTTAACAGCTGATTAGGCTATAAAAGCAGACAATGGGAATTTGTTTACATATCCCTTTAATTGAATAATGGACACCAAATATACATGCATGAAAGATACCCTGAGTAAAAAATATCTATAAGAGAAAAAACTATGGTAACATCACTTGTTATTCTTGATATCATTTCTGTTGTTCAGTCACTAAATCATGTCTGACTCTTTGCAACCTTGTGGACTATAGTAAGTCAGACTCCTCTGTCCTCCACTATCTCCAGGAGTATGTTCAAATTCATGTCCGTTGAGTTGGTGATGCTACCTAACCATCTCATCCCCTGCTTTTCTCCTTTTACCTTCAATCTTTCCTAAATCAAGGTCTTTTCCAATGACATCTCTTTTCTCATCAGGTGGCCAAAGTATTAGAGCTTCAGCAATAGTCCTCTCAATGGATATTCAGGGTTGATTTCCTGTAGGATTGACTAGTTTGATCTCCTTGCTGTCCAAGGGACTCTCAGGAGTACTTCTCCAGCACCACAATTTGAAAGCATCAATTTTTCAGCCCTCAGCTTTCTTTATATCCACCTCTCACATACTACATGACTACTGGAAAACCATAGCTTTGGCTATATGGACCTTTGTAAGCAAAGTAATATCTCTGCTTTTTAATACACTATCATAGCTTTTTGTCATAGCTTTCCTTCCAAGAAGCAAGCATCTTTTAAATTCATGGCTTCAGTCACTGTCCACAGTGATTTTGAAACCCAAGAAAATAAAATCTCACTACTTCCACTCTTTTCCCTTCTATTTGCCATGAAGTGATGGGACCAGATGCGATAAGCTTAGTTTTTTGAATGCTGAGTTTTAAGCTAACTTTTTCACTCTCCTCTTTCAACCTCATTAAGAGGCTCTTTAGTTCCTTTTCGCTTTCTGCCATACGGGTGGTGTCATCTACATACCTGAGGTTGTTGATATTTCTCCTGGCAATCTTGATTCCAGCTTCTGAGTCATCCAGCCTGGCATTTCACATGATGTATCTGCATAGAAGTTAAATAAGCAGGGAGACAATATACAGCCTTGACATACTCCTTTCAAAATTAGGAACCAGTCAGTTGTTCCATGTCTGGTTCTATCTGTTGCTTCTTGACCCACATACAGGTTTCTCAGGAGGCAGGTAAGGTGGTCTGGTACTCCCATCTCTTTAAGAATTTTCCACAGTTTCCACATAAAGGCTTTAGCATAGTCAGTGAAGCAGAAGTATATGTTTTTCTGGAATTCCCTTGATTTCCCCATGATCCAATGAATGTCAGCAATTTAATGTCTGTTTCCTCTGCCCCTTTGAGACCCAGCTTGTACATCTGGAAATTCTCAGTTCACATACTGCTAAAGCCTACCTTCAAGGATTTTAAGCATTATCTTGCTAATATGTTACATGAGCCCAATTGTATGGTAGTTTGAACTCTTTTTGGCATTGCCCTTCTTTGAGATTGGATTGAAAACTGACCTTTTCCAGTCCTGTGGCCACTGCTGAGTTTTCCTAGTTTGTTTACATACTGAGTGCAAGACTTTAACAGCATCATCTTTTAGGATTTTAAATAGCTCAGCTAGAATTCTATCACCTCCACTAGCTTTGCTTGTAGTAATACTTCCCAAGGCCCACTTGACTTCACACTCCAGGATGTCTGGCACTAGGTGAGTGACCACACCATCATGGTTATCTGGGTCATTAAGACCTTTATTGTATAGTTCTGTGTTTTCTCACCATCTCTTCTGCTTCTGTTAGTTCCTTACCCTTTCTTCCTTTATTGTGCCTGTTGTTACATGAAATGTCCCCTTGATATCTCCAATTTTATTGAAAAGATCTCTAGCCTTTCCCATTCTATTGTTTTCCTCCATTTCTTTGCATTGTTCATTTAAGAAGATCTTCTTATCTCTCCTTGCTATTCTCTGGAACTCTGCATTCAGTTGGGTATATATTTCCCTTTCTCTCTTGCCTTGCTTCTCTTCTTTCCTCAGCTATTTGTAAAGCCTCCTCAGACAACTGCTTTTCCTTCTTGCATTTCTTTTTCTTTGGGATGATCCTGTTCTTTGCCTCCTGTACAGTGTTACAAACTTCCATCCATAGTTCTTCGTGTACTCTGTCTACCAGATTTAACCCCTTGAATATATTTGTGACATCCATGGTGTATTCATAAGGGATTCAATTTAAGTCATATCTGAATGGTCTGGTAGTTTTCTCTACTTTCTTCAATTTAAGTCTTAATTTTGCAATAAGGAACTCATTATCTGAGCCACAGTCAGCTCCAAGTCTAGTTTTTGCTAACTATATAGAGCTTCTCATCATTGGCCACAAAGAACATAATCTCATTTCAGTTTTGACCATCTGGTGATGTCCACGTGTAGAGTGGTCTCTTGGGTTGTTGGAAAAGAATGTTCGCTGTGACCAATGTATTCTCTCTATGAGACTCTGTTGGCCTTTGCCCTGCTTCATTTTGTGCTACAAGGTCAAATTTGCCTGTTACCCCATTTATCTCTTGACTTCCAATCCCCTGATGAAAAGGACCCCAAGTTCTACCCCTGCTTCAAGAAGATCCCCTGGAGAAGGGAATGGCTACCCACTCCAGTATTCTTTCCTGGAGAATCCCATGGAGAGAGGAGCCTAGCAGGCCACAGTCCATGGGGTTGCAAAGAGTTGGACATGACTTAGTGACTCACACATGATGAAAATAACATCTTTCATTGGTAAATATTCTAGAAGATCTTGTAGGTCTTCATAGAACTGGTCAAATTCAGCTTCTTCGGCATTAGCGGTTGGGGCATAGACTAGATTCACTGTAATGTTGAACGGTTTGCCGTGGAAACAAACCAAGACAGTTCTGTCATTTTTGAGACTGCACCCAAGTACTGCATTTTGGACTCTTTCATTGACTGTGAGGGCTACTCTATTTCTTCTAGGGATTCTTGCCCACAGTAATAGATATAGTGGTCATCTGAATTAAATTTTCCCCTTCTTGTCCGTTTTAATTCATTGATCCCTAAGATGTCTGTGTCCATTCCTGTCATCTCCTGCTTTTCCACATTCAATTTACTTTGATTCATGGACCTAACATTCCAGGTTTATTGTTCTTTATAGCATAGGACTTCATTTTCACCACCAGACATACCCACAACTGATTGTCATTTCCACTTTGGCCCAGCCACTCCACCCTTTCTGGAGCTATTATAGTAATTGCCCTCTGCTCTTCCCCAGTAGCACATTGCACACCTTCCAACCTGGGGGGCTCATCTTCACCGGTGTCATATCTTTTTGCCTTTTCATACTGTCCATGGGGTTCTCTACGGAAGAATATTGAAGTAGGTTGCCATTTCCTCCTCCAGGGAACCACATTTTATGAGTACTCTTCACTATGACCCGTCCATCTTGGGTGGCCCTGCATGGTTTGGCTCATAGCTTCATTGAGTTACACAAGCCCTTTCACCACAAGGCTGTGATCCATGGAGGGGGCCATTCATGACAGCTTCAAGCAAAATCAAACAGAAACAAAAATAGCAGGAACAAAACAACCTTTTTTGGAATTATGCATTTTGTATTAATGTTTCATCCAAAATAACATTCCTCTTACTAAACCTTCTCTGTGCTGTTTCCAAATTAGCCTTCTGGTTGGTGCCAGCTCAGTATATTCATTTATCTTGAAAACCCTGTTAGTAACTGTTTATTTCATGCCTATAACCATAGCCTTCTGTGTGCTTGCAGCCCAGTTGATCTGTTCATTTTAACCATCTTATCAAAAGTTCAGAAATGATAATAAATGTAACCCAAATGAAAAAACTGCTTTTCCCCAATGTGATGTACCTACAGAGATTAAATATCCTCCTCTATGTCAAATGAATGTCATCCTTATTTCCCAGAGGCAATTTTAATATGTCTACCATCATGGGTTATGCATTTCTGAAAAACAGAGAATCTGGAAACCCACTTTACTGTGATATATATCATAAAACAGGCACCAATTCATTCCTTTCTAAATCTAATCTGCCTATTGTTGCTGAGATTTTCAACTTTCTTTGCATTCTGCATGACAGATTTAAGTGAAAGATAATGCAAAGACATATAAAATATTTCACTACATTAAATCTAACTCCCTAAGCATAGCAGGAACTCTTGCATTTCTTAGAACTAAAAACCTCTACCTTACACTTCTTGTAATTTGTTTTGAGATTATATTTTGTGCACTCCTCAAAGAAAGTATTCAGAAACCCAACTGGGGTTTGAGAGATTAATAAATATTGAATCTTTAGTCATAAAAAAAATAGTCACACAGATGTTAAAAACATTTTGAGCATGAACTCTATGCCAAAAGTCTCAGTGATATCATATAAATGGATACTAAGTAGTGAAAAGCTATCATCTTAGCATCCTCTTGTCTGAAGGCTTGATCATAATCCAGCAAGTATTCTTCAATCTGTAAATTATTAACTACAGCTAAAAGGAGATTTTGAAATTTCATAGTGACTCATAGTCACTCGTGATTTTTGATATTTGCATAAATAAAACCTTGGAAATTTAAATATCTTGTCCTTATGCAAAAGAAGATTGAATTTTTATCTAAATCACCATACTCCAAGATGTATAGCAAAGGCTGTACTAGGCCAAAATCTGATTTATGTGAGGGAAGTGAGAGAAAAGCACTTATGGCATGAGTAAATATGCATAGAAAAAACTTTGGCAAGTTAGCTCTAAAAATGGATGGGGAAAAAATAGAGACAGGAAATGAGAGAAAAATAGAAAGACCATTGCAAGTTACGGTATAACTTAGAAGGTCTAGACATACTCATTGTCCATCTCTGTCCATTTCTTTCCCAATGAAACATCCCTGTTTAAAGATAGCTGATATTATGCTGCCTTTAATATGCAGAGTACACATTAAAGTTTAAAGACAAAAGTACATTTGAAAAGCAAATTTTAAATTATTACTAACTGATCAGGTAAATTAATAATGTGGGTATGTGTAAGTACATGTGCAGATGTATATATGCATATAAACATATATAGGGATTCATCATCCATGAAAAAAATACCAAGTGACTCTTATACTAAGACACAATACCCAAATATGACTAATTAGCCCTACAGTGAGATTCTGAGCCCTGAGCAGAAGCTAGGGAAAAGTAACCATGCTCAGAAGAGTCTAACACTGTTGTTGTTGTTCCATTGCAAAGTCATGTCTGACTCTTTGAGACTCCATGAACTGCAGCACAGCCAGGCTTCTCTGTCCTTCATCATCTCCTGGAGTTTGCTCAAACTCATGTCCATTGAGTCAGTGGTGCCATCCAACCATCTCATCCTCTGTCGACCCCTTCTCATCTTGCCCTCAATCTTTCCCAGCATCAGGGTCTTTTCCAATGAGTCAGCTCTTCACATCAGATGGCCAGTGTATTGGAGCTTCAGCTTCAGCATCAGTCCTTCCAATGAATATTCAGGACTGATTTCCTTTAGGATGGACTGGTTTGATCTCCTTGCTGTCCAAGGGACTCTCAAGAGTCTGTCTTCTCCAGCACCACAGTCTGAAAGCATCAATTCTTCAGCACTCAACATTCTTTATAGTCAAACTGTCACATCCATACATGACTATTGGAAAAACCATAGCTTTGACTTTACGGACCTTTGTCAGCAAAGGTCAGCAAAGTGATGTCTCTGCTTTTTAATACACTGTCTAGTTTTATTCATCATAGTTATTATTCCAAGGAGCAAGCATCTTTTAATTTCATGGCTGCAGTCACCATCTGCATTGATTTTCAGTTCAGTCGCTCAGTCAAGCCCCCCAAAAATGAAATCTGACATTGTCTGCACATTTTTACCATCTATTTGCCATGAAGTGATAGGACTGGAGGTCATGATCTTCATGTTCTGAATGTTGAGTTTTTAGCCAGTGTTTTCACTCTCCTCTTTCACCTTCACAAAGAGGCTCTTTAGTTCCTATTCGCTTTCTGCCATTAAAGTGGGATTATCTTTGTATCTGAGGTTGTTGATATTTCTCCAGACAATCTTGATTCTAACTTGTGATTTAATCAGCCCAGGATTTCACATGATGTACTCTGAATATTAGACTCTGCATATTAATTAAATAAGCAGAGTGACAATATATAGCCTTGGCAATATATAGCCTCCTTTCCTGATTTGGAACCAGTCCATTGTTTCATGTCCATTTCTAACTGTAGCTTCTTCTCCTTCATGTAGGTTTCTCAAGAAGCAGGTAAAGTGGTCTGGTATTCCCATCTCATTAAGAATATTCCACAATTTATTGTGACCCACCTAGTTAAAGGCTTTATCATAGTCAGTGAAGCAGATGTAGATTTTTTTGGAATTCACTTGCTTTTTCTATGATCCAGAGCATGTTGGATCTGAATTCTAGTCCCCTGAACCTATTCATCATCGCCACTGTATAATCACAAGGGGTTTGATTTAGGTCATACATGAATGGCCTAGTGACTTTCCCTACTTTCTTCAATTTGAGCCTGAATTTTGCCATCAGGAGCTGATGATCTGATCCATAGTCAGCTCCAGGTCTTGTTTTTGCTGACTGTATAGAGCTTCTCCATCTTCGACTGCAAAGAACGTAATCAGTCTGATTTTGATACTGACCATCTTGTGGTGTCTGTGTGTAGAGTGGCAAATCACTTTGAATACTATGCTCACAAGCAAAACAAAAGAAAAACATCTTTAGAAATAGCTTAACCATGTTAATTAGTTATCTAGTTTCACATAAGTTAAACATTGTATTTTACTTTATTTTTACTTTTCCTTCCTCATGATCTTTTGAAGCTTTGTTTTCAGCTTCTAACAAAACCTAGTTTAGGTTTGTTCTGACTGTGAAATACCTGTGAAATAAATAGAAGTAATTACAATTTAATACTTTCTTTTTATATTAAATAATAATTTCTTGAACATTTAATAAATACATTTTATTTCTTATTATATTGGGAAGCCCCTTATTATATTAACAGGAGTCAAGTGTATCATATTTCAGAAGAAAGCATTTTTTTCTCTGCCTTGTTATTTTCACTAGCTTGTTTCACTTTTTCGATTTCACATAGAAGTGATAACATACAGTATTTGTCTTTCTCTATCTGTCTTATTTCATTGACCATAATATTCTCCAAGTCCATGCATACTGTTGCAAATGAAATTTCATTCTTTTTTTGGCTGAATAGTTTTCCATTGTGTGAACACACACACACACACATATACCGTTTCTTTATTCGTTCACCTATTGATGGATGGGTTACTTCCATATTTTGGCAATTGTAAATAAGGCAGCCATGAACATTAGGGTGTTGGATCTTTTCTAATTAATGTTTTCTTTTTCTTTGGATATATACTCAGGAGTGGAATTGCTGAATCACATGGTTTTTGAGGAAACTCCATACTGTTTTCTAGGGTGGTTGCACAATTTATATTCCCACCAACAGTGTACAAGTGTTCTTTTTCTACATATCCTCACAAACCTATATTTGAAAGGTGTGCAATTTCTCAGATTTCTGAAGCTTTCTCCAAGCTAAATTTTATAAGAAAACACTTCTCTTTCTTATTTTACTTTTCTTTCTTAAAAATTTTATTCTATTTTTGAAATGAGAGATGACTTTAGCATTGTAATTTTATAAATATTTTTGAAATGTATCGACAGATTGGTGTTAAGATTCAGAGTAACAAAATGTTACCCTTAAAAATAGAGAAATCAGTATATGTATATGTGCAAAAAGATAATAGTTCAAGGTTTGAGTTTGTTCATCAGAGCAAGAGTTCCTTTACCCCCAGAGTTTAACTCTTTAAATAACTTTCAAATCAATTTTCAATTCAGTTCCCTAGAAAACATTATTGTCCTGAACATTCTATTCCATACATCTGTTAGTCCTTCACTCATTTAAATTACAACAGTAGTAATAGATAATGATCTGTGGTAGGCAGAATTTTGGTTCCTATAAACTTCACCACCCCATGTCATGTCTGTGAGTATGTTACACTTCATGACAAAAGAGGCTTTGCAGAGGTAACTAAAATGCTAATTATCTGATTTAAAATAGAGAGATTATCCTGAATTATCTGAGCGGGTCATGTAATCACAGGAGCCCTTAAAAGCAGAAGGCAAAATAATTAGAAATATGTGGCAGAAGATGTCTGAGAGAATCAAAGTACAAGACAAATTCAGTATGCCATTGCTGACTTTGAAATGGAGGGGCCCACACGTCAAGGAAACAGGGACCTCTGTCCTACAACTACAAAGAACTGAATTTGTCAATCACCTAATTAAACCTTGAAGCAGATTCTCCTTCAGAGCCTCAAATAAAATCCTATGCTGGTCAATACCTTTATTTTAGCCTTGTTAGACCCTCAGCAGAGTACCCAGGAAAACTTACCCAGATTCTGATCTACAGAACTGTAAGATGATAAATGGATGCCGATTTATATTCCTAAGGTATGTGGCAATTTGTGACAGTCGCAAGAAAACTAATACTCAACCATAGAGCACTTACCACATGCCAGACAGTAAGCACTTTATGTATGTAAACTCATTAAGTCTTCACACACACAAAAAAAACAAAAAACGTATAAAGCGAATGCTGTTTTCTACAAGGAGATTAAACACAGAAGTTGTAAGTAAATTGTGACACAAGTAATAAAAGACAAGGCCAGGTTTGAACCTAAAGTCTGACTCCACAGACCGCAATATTTAAACCACAGTTGTGCTACACGGAAATAAGTTTAAGTTTAAGTAAATCTGTGAGATTAGCTTAAAAATAGTAGGAGAGCAAATAAGAGAGTGTGGATTACATATGGAGAAGAGAGGAGGGGAAGATAATAAAAGCAAAACAAAAGGCTGTTAGAAAATTAGAGAAAAGAATAAGAATTCCCACTGCTTTTTTCCAGTGCCCTCTCACCAAAACAAGGGCTTCCCTCATAGCTCAGTTGGTAAAGAATCCCCCTGCAGTGCAGGAGACCCTGGTTCAATTCCTGGGTTGGGAAGATCCACTGGAGAAGAGATAAGCTACCCACTCCAGTATTCTTGGGCTTCCTGTGTGGCTCAGCTGGTAAAGAATCCACTTGCAATACGGGAGACCTAGGTTCAATCCCTGGGTTGGGAAGATAGCCTGGAGAAGGGAAAGGCTACCCACTCCAGTATTCTGGCCTGGAGAATTCCATGTATATAGAATTCTGTATAGTCCATGGGGTCGCAAAGAGTCGGACACAACTGAGCAACTTTTACTTTCACTCATCAAAACAAAATGTTCTAATAATGACTTACTATGAAAATATAGTTGACATCCCATGAATTTTGACTATATTTACTATGGTTTTTAAGTTGACACATATACTTCCTTCAGTAAATACATTAGTACACTTGATTGCCTAGTAATGTTATTTGTTCACTACTCTGGTTTACCCAGTGGATTCAAAGTTCCTTAGGAAACGAGTCTGACTTCCAAATTCATATCCTAAATACCATCTCATACCTCAAAATAGATTCTGAGTTTATAGAATAAATGGAAAAAATGAGGTAAATGTTTTTAAAAGTGTAAAGTATTAAAGTAAGGGTAAATACTAACAGGGTTTTGTCAAAAGAACACGCTGGTCATGTCAAACACCCTTTTCCAACAACACAAGAGACATGTCTGCACATGGTCATCACCAAATGGTCAATACTGAAGTCAGATTGATTATATTCTTTGCACCTGAAGATACAGAAGTTCTATACAGTCAGCCAAAACAACAATAGCAATTATACTATTCCTCAAATGACATTATTCCAAATTAATTCCTAAGGAGGAAAGCCAGTTACCAAACACATATCCCGCAAAGACCGCTGACACAGGTGGCCCATCCAATTAGGAAGAGCTCACAACACTTCTCTTTGATGCCAGTTCACTACTTTACTCCTTAGTTGCATAAACATAAAAATTTAGTTCATAAATATCTCAGCCTCATCGTGGGAAAGGATAGGACTGCCCCAAATCATTCCATGGATTTTCCCAGGTGGTTCTTCACATTTGGATTAAAACGTCAAGTCCATCACACCTGTCCCTACAACAAGCAGCTACAAAAGTTTTTGTTTGTTTATTTTGTTTCATTTTTCAAAGTTTTTAAGAGTCACAAATGTCAAGTTCAAATATGCTCCATTTTGCCAGTGTTGGCAGGAAGCCCTTTGGTGTAAACAATTACTGTATTTTCTGAGCCTCAGTTCTTTATCTTCATCATTCTTATAATGCTATCCAACATTTCTAATTGTCAAGGACATTGTTAAAGAATAAATGAGGTAAAGTGCATAAAATGTTTTGTAACATTTAAAGTGCCAAGAGAAAAATATTGTTTACTTCATCCAGGGCTTTTTTGGATCTTTACTTCTAGCTAGAATCTACTAAAGTACAGGAGATTAAAAAAAAAAAAAAAAGACATATCTGTGGTACTTATTTTCTATATTTAAAATACTGATTTACTGATTTATGATTGCCAGTTTTTACTGGTTCACTCACTACTCCTTTTTGGGTTTGTTTCTGCTAAATTATGAACTCTTCAGTATCCTTTCGTGACACAGTTCCCCTGTCTTATTCAAAATCCTTCCCTGTCTTCCAGCTCTTGTAACATTCCACTAGTCCATCTCTTGTTAAATGAAGTTTCTGAATTTACACGTCGACTTAATTTTGTAGCTTACCCAAATCCTTCCATTTTTTGAAACTTAGTCACACTATTTTGGTTTTGGTGTCTGTAATATATTTTTATCAGACTATATAAAAATAAGTGGTACTTCTATCCAGAGATATACCAACAGTATTTCATTTTTTACATAAAAGTTTCTTCTGTTCTCTCAGTGTCACAGAACATTATGAATTCTGCCTCCTCACACTCAGAGATGTTTGTAAGGTAAATGTAATGATGTTTCTTAAAACCATTCTTAAGATATTTCCTAATTGAAAGCCAAGTATTCATTAAGGTAATGCCAGTAAGTAAATCCTAAAATTTCAGTGCAATAAAAGTTAATTGTTTTCCTTGTTTTCCCTAGTCCAGCTATTCCCAATGAGTAAGCAGTGTTTCTCTATGTGTAAGTCAGAGACC
The DNA here is from genome assembly GCF_027580195.1 of Bos mutus. Taxonomy (NCBI): domain Eukaryota; kingdom Metazoa; phylum Chordata; class Mammalia; order Artiodactyla; family Bovidae; genus Bos; species Bos mutus. Next base: position 29,014,908 of record NC_091623.1, read on the forward strand.
TTTGGTCCCTCCATATCGGGAATGTGCCATATCCAAGGACTTTATTATGTTTTGTATCCAATGCGCAGAGAAAAAGTGTGACACAACATTTCCACTCCATTCCAGTAACAAGAACCAGACACACAGCCTTATCTAGATGCTGAGGTACCTAGGAACCTAGGTCTCTGACTAAGTATCTGCTTTCAGTGATAATTCTACCCTGGAGGGGACACAGTGTTGGTGGGCATCTAAATTATTGAATGACTTAGAAAACCAGAAACTAATGTGGTCTAAAACCTAAAAAAAACAAGCACCAGAAAAACATTTCTTCTGTAAGTGGAGAAGGGTTAGAAATGAAGACTTTTCAAAAATACATAAGTACAGTCAGGAGACACAACAGGACAGTCATAAATGGGAATTATACAGCCAAGTAAAGCTAATCAAGCTGATCAAATTCCTTAGCATTAAAGAGAAAGAGCACAGATTACCTCCAGATATTAATTGTATTGCTAGCACATACACCTGGGGTACATTAACGGGCTGCCTCGTGAGAGAAGTCATGTTACACATAAAAGATTATGTATAGGGCAGTTGTTTAACCTTGACTGATGGTCAGGACTTAAGTGACCGCCTTTTTCCATGTTCCTCTAGAATATCAGCAGAGCCTCACCAAAGTCAGCTGGCCTACCCCATGGGTAACCATGCATTTGTTGCCTTCTTGTGTATCCCTGGTACAGTCAGGTAAGCAGATAGCAAGACAGCTTTCCCCTGAAAAATTTGCTTCTTAAGCCATGACCCTCTATACAGGAAATTCCACCCTTAAAAAGCAGCATGTACTTCACAGATTCTTCAGGTTCAGTTCAGTTCAGTCGCTCAGTTGTGTCCGCCTCTTTGCTACCCCATGAACTGCAGCACGCCAGGCCTCCCTGTCCATCACCATCTCCTGGAGTTCACCCAAACTCACGTCCATTGAGTCAGTGATGCCATCCAGCCATCTCATCCTCTATCATCCCCTTCTCCTCCTGCCTTCAATCTTTCCCAACATCAGGGTCTTTTCAAAAGAGTCAGCTCTTCGCATCAGGTTAATGGGCCCTTAGTTAATCTCTCCAGTATAGAAACACAAGGCTGACACAGAGGATGAGCCCCCTGTTGCTGTATAAAGGGAGTATTCTCAGAAGACTCTGCTCATGGATCTCAAAATAGTCTAAAGCTAATAGACTTTAGGTAAATCCAAGGAGATACTTAGGCATGAAATGGGAAGAATACTTTTCAAAACTTGCAAATATTCATTATAAAGGGGAAATTATAGCTGTGACCCCCATTACACATAATCGAGTGGTAGAGACACTATGATAAGATGATTTAAATCCAAACAGTGAGTAGGAAAGTGGTCAGACAAATTTTAATATGGGAAAACTCAAGGTAATGCATTTGGCAATAAATAATTCAAACTATAAATAATACAAAGAGTTCTGAGCTAACAATTATGATCAAGAAAAGAGACATAGGATGAGTGGAAACTGTTTGCGTCAGGTTACTAGGGTTTTGAAAGTGAACCAAATATTAGGCATTGGGAAATTTTAGTATGTAAGGGGAAAAATCAACAAATTATTACTTCCCTCAAATAAAAGTATGATGTGTCCATACCTGAAATATAACTGTGGCAGCCACTGAAGTGGCTCAGATCTCCCTTCTAGAAAGAACCTGCTGTGAGGAGGGTACTCTGGGGCTGCATCACAGAATCCACTGCAGCATGCGTGCCAAGGCCACGCTATGACCAGCCACGGAGCGTGGAGGTTTCTCTAGAGCTGTTCCGTTCCTGCCCAAAGTGGGACTTCTTTAATGGGCAGTCTTCCCTTTAGGGCTGTCTATCAGCCTGCCCAGTGCCTTCTCCAAGCTGAATCATGATGTGAAGCTCTTTCTATTCCATCCTCCTCCTTCCATAACTCCCTTTACAGGGGTCAGAAATGCATCACACTCCTGCATAATCCTGATGCTTCTCCCCTTCATCTTCTGTGAACCATTGTCCAAATAAAACTCTCATACATCTAATTCCACTTTGGCACCTGCTTCCCAAGCTGACACAGTTGGCACCAGAAATGACCCCAGTGAAATATATTAAGATGAGGTCTGTGAGCTGGTGGATCCCTTAACACTCATCTAGAAGGAGGCACAGAGAGTCTCTGACACAAGAAAGGAGCCCAACTGCTAAAAATTTCACCAATGGCGAAGAACTGACTCATTGGAAAAGACCCTGATGCTGGGAGGGATTGGGGGCAGGAGGAGAAGGGGACGACAGAGGATAAGATGGTTGGATGGCATCACCAACTCGATGGACACAAGTTTGAGTAAACTCCAGGAGTTGGTAATGTACAGGGAGGCCTGGCATGCTGCAGTTCATGGGGTCACAAACAGTCAGACACGACTGAGCAACTGAACTGAACTGAACTGATCTGGGAAAATGACCCAGGAGAAGAGAATACTCTTGATGGTGCAGTAATTCAGATGTTTGAAATGAATGGTGGAAAAATGCCCGTTAAGGACAGTGGAATTGGCCAGTTACTTCTGGATTGCACTGACACTCTGAAGGGCAATGAGAAATTTAAATAAGTTTAAAAAAGAGTTAATTGCAAACTGTGTGAACAAGAGGGCATTTTTGGTAGCTTATTTTTTTTTTAAGTTGAAGGATAATCACCTTACAATGTCATGTTGGTTTCTGCTGTACAACAATAAAAATCAGCCACATATAAATATCCCGTCCCACCCACCTACCCCTCTAGGTTGCCACAGAGCGCCGAGTTGGGCCCCCTATGTTATTAATATATAGCAGCTCCCCATTTTCTATCTGTTTCACACATCATAGTGTATATATGTCAGGACTACCCCTTTGAAGAAGTCCTTTATCTGGTGCGGTGCAAAGACAGACACAGTTGAGGAGTAAGCACAGAATCCAAGAGTTAGGGTCATGGTGTTCCAGAATCATTTAAATGCCCAGCCCTGGAAGGTATGTTATGCTAAGTTGAGAATATTTAGGGCCTGGAGTTAAGGGATGGGAAGAACTGGGTTGATGTCCCTAAGGGGCTGGGGGTGGGGAGCTCTGCAGACTCTCCTAAGCCTACAGAGTTTACAGAGGTGACACCACCTCCTGAGAGATGGCACTTTTCTTGTGCATGTGTTGTGACAGAGGACCCTCACCTGCAAAGTGGCAAGTGCGCCTGGCAAGCTGTTCTTACTCCCCTTCCTGGCCACCAGCCCGAGCACTACAGTTCGATCCCAGCATAATCCAGCTGGTGACGTGCAGGTCCAGTAAGGCAGGAAGAACCTCACACACCAAGGAAATGGCAAAAATTAGCAGGCATGGGCCAGCAGGATCCAGAGGAGTCTCCTGGAACTGGGTTTTGAAGGTGCTTAGTCAAGGGATCCTGAATATAAGACTGAATGAACAGTAATTTACTGAGTTGCAGACATTTTCTTGTGACACAGGTTCAATAAATCAGCAAGTACCCACAGGAAACAGGGAACACTCTATTGGGAGGACTTTAGAAGCTTGGAGAAAGCTGTGGCCCATGCTGAACAAAGGTAAAATGCCTGAGTTGACATGAAAGATAGTAGAAGATGGAATTAAAGGAAATCAGTCCTGAATATTCATTGGAAGGACTGATGCTGACCCTGAAACTCCAATACTTTGGCCACCTGATGCAAAGAGCTGATTCATTGGAAAAGACCCTGATGCTGGGAAAGATTGAGGGTAGGAGGAGAAGGGGATGATAGAGGATGAGATGGTTGTGTGGCATCACCAACTCAATGGACATGAGTTTGAGCAAGCTCAGAGTTGGTGATGGACACAGAGGCCTGCCCTGCTGCAGTCCATGGGGTTGCAAAGAGTTGGACATGACTGAGCAACTAAACTGAACTGAAGAAAGAGGCATATGGAAATGAACATCCAACCCAGAACTATGCTCCAGGAGAGGGCTCACAAGATCCAGCGATCACCAAGGCCAGCAGGAATGCACTATGGAGGGGAGCACCAGCCTCAGTGATGACCACCTCCGCTGTCCAGGGCTGACGTTGGGGGAGGTGGGCATTGAGCCTGGCTTATTAATATCCAAGTGGACAATAGAGGCCAAGAGGTGGCACTTAATGGCCAGAAGCTACGGAGCCACTGTTACCAAGATAACTGGCAAGCAGCCATGGAGTGTTAACCCACAAAGACTTGTAAAAATGTTTAAAGACTGTCACAGCCTAGGAGATAAATAGCCTGACAGCAGTTAAGCTCCTTAATCTCTAACAACAATGCAAGGGTAGGGAGCTGAGCACAGTCATGCCAGTAAGAAGTCACAATTCCTTTTCATTTCCTAATTCTGGGTCAGTTTTCAGAAACAGAATCCACTGCCTATCTCCCAATTCAATCACAAGTCTATATGGTAAAAATACACTTAATATTCATAGAGGGATCTGTAGCCTTTTACTCAGATGACTGACTCCTGGAAAAAGTAGTATCCAACATTTTAAAGACTACTGGATACTACATTCTGAATTGACATTGATAGGTGGAACCCAAACCATCATTATCACACCTGATTAGAGTGGGATCCAGGGAATAAATGGGATCTTTGATAAAATCTAACTTAGTACAGTGGATTTATCTGCTACAGTAGTCCCAGCCACTGAGTCCACAGACACGTTAGGTAGTCATTAGTTTTGAGTACAGTTGGGATTCAAAGTTAGACTACCCCTCACACTGGATCCTTGGAATGTGGAATAAGCACTGTCACAGCGGATGAAGCTAAGTGAAACCCTTTAAAGACGCTATTATTTCTCAGTCAAGAAAGTATATCTAAACAATATCACTTCATGAAAGGATGGTGGAGATTATTGTTGTCATTAAAGAGCTAAATATTTTAAGACTACAGCTTCTGTCATACCTTTGTGTAATTCACTAGTCTGGCCACTGCAAAAACTGGACAGATCAGGGAGAATGGTTGCATTCTACCAGAGCACAACCAAGTGTTAGCCATGATCACCTCTGGAAAACCAACATGGTTTCATTGCTAGAAGATATTAATAAGGACTCAATTAGGAAAAAAAGTTCAAACACAATTGCATTTACAAGAAACAGACAAGAATATCTGTATAGTTTTATTCCTGGGATCTGATAACTCTATTGTGATAGCTCTCCTGCCTTCCTCATAAATCAGTTGGTCAAGAATCCACCTGCAATGCAGGAGACTTGGGCTCGATCCCTGGGTTGAGAAGATCCCCTGGAGAAGGGAAAGGCTACCCACTCCAGTATTCTGGCCTGGAGAATTCCAGGGACTATACAGCCCATGGGGTGGCAAAGAGTCGGACATGCCTGAGCGACTTTCACCTTCACTTTCACTCCTGCCTTCTGTCATAGTACTATTCAAGGAGATATGGGCTGTCTAAACATTCCACAGAAAATCACATTGATCTATTGCATCAGTGGCTTCAGGCAGGGTGATCAGGAGATGGCTAGAGCCTCGGAGGCCTTGGTCAAACACCTGTAATCAAGAGGGTGAGAGAGAAGTTCTGTATAATCCAGGGACGCCAAGGTGTCAGCATCGGAAGCTACATAAGGACCTGACATGGACTCACACCTCTCCGGGCCCACATTTCTACTGTCATTTCTGAATGTCCAACTTGCTATCGGTGCTGAGTCTCCAATGTAGCTCTATTCCTCCAGGAGACCAGCAACTCCCTCAGGTAGTCTGACTACCTTGGGTCTCTTTTATTTTGAAAGGATTGGCAGTTTGTCCTCACAGATAAAAATATTGATTTCGTGTATGAGTTTGCTTTACCTGCCCAAGGATGCTCAGTTAGGACCACTGTCTAGTCTTGGAGAGAGTACATGACCCACAGACGTGGAAATCCACACAACAAAGCAAAAGTCTGACCCTGGTCAGTAGGAGGAGGTGCCATTCTGAGCTGATGGGGACAGAGCAGGGGGGACATGGGGAACCCAGGTGACCTATTTGGGTCTCTCTGGAGACTCCCCCAGCTGTGAGTTCGTGCATTCAGCAACCCCGACCTGACCTGATAAAGGAATGACTAGCAGGGCTCAGATCCCTCAGGTTAACTACAAAGACTTACCGAGAAGACTGTGAACGAGGTGCATTTTAATCAAACTGTAGAGGAGGGAGACAACAAGCCACTGTTGCAGACTTGAGACCAAATGAAATTATACAACTGTTTTCCATCCCCCTAACTACCATCTTCTAATTTATCCTACAGAAAGAGGAGCCCCAGGAACTGGGGAGAGGCTGGGCCCCAAACGCAGGTGGAGAAATGAGTCTGTGTGGCACAAAGCAGGAATTATGGGAGCTGTGAAGGTGAGTTACTCTGATCTCCCTTCCAGAGAAAATCTGCTCTGACTGTAGGTGGTGATGACCCCAGTGGCTACCCAGTGGGCTCCGTCACAGCACTCACATGGAGACCATGCTCTTCCTGGGCACCTGCTGCACCGTGGTAGAGCACAGTAGGGATGCTGGTCTTGGACCATGCCTACCTATGGGAAACTCCTTTAATGGGCCGCTTTTGATCCGACCTGAGTGTGACTTCCTTCCACTTGCACTGCAATGTGTGGCTATGCCTCCAAATCCTCCTTCCTCCCCTCTCTGCTTTCTGGTTTCAGACCTGCATCCTGGTCTGAAGGTCTGCTCCATCTCCCCTTCTATTCTTCACAGGTGTTTCCTTCATTTGATCTCTTGCACATATAACTTCATCTAGACTTATTACCAGGGGTTCTGAACTACACCATAAACTTTCCATTTCAGTAATTTTACACAAAGAAAGCTTGAGGAGGTCTAGATTTAGAAGGACAACCAGAACGAGCAAGAGTCATGAAACTGCTAAATTAGTAAAACATAAAGCTGTAAAGACCAAAGAGCCTGAGAGTCATAATGATTGAGAGCTGCACATTTAGGTGACATGTGAGTAAATTCTCCAACACAAGCAGCTTGCTGCAAGGTTATCTGAATCTCAACAATGGGTCAAAGAGACTGACAAAGAAGAGGACAGAAGGGTGGTGGCGAGGTAAGAGTGCAAAAGATCTCACAGGGAAGTCCCTCAGGGTAAGCAACCATCCCCATCCTGATATCTTGTGAATCAAAAGAGGTGGTAGGAATAACAGGTATTGTACTTTGCAGAAAATAATGACAAAAGTCTGCTGCTGCTGCTAAGTTGCTTCAGTCGTGTCCAACTCTGTGCGACCCCATAGACGGCAGCCCACCAGGCTCCTCTGTCCCTGGGATTCTCCAGGCAAGAACACTGGAGTGGGTTGCCACTTCTTCTCCAATGCATGAAAGTGAAAAGTGAAAGTGAAGTCGCTCAGTCATGTCCGACCCTCAGCGACCCCATGGACTGCAGCCTTCCAGGCTCCTACATCCATGGGATTTTCCAGGCAAGAGTACTGGAGTGGGGTGCCATTGCCTTCACCAACAAAAGTCTAAAGACCCCCAAAAAGCACTGGGAAGTTAACAAGTGACCATAAAGTACCAGTATGAGAGCCTCTGCCCTCTCCCACGGCATGATCTTTGGAGTGTTGTTAGCAAGATTATACTGTCCAAATGGGCGTGCATCTGGCCTGGTCTCACAATTCCTATTTATGTCCTCGATACGAACTCTGTGACCTTTAAGTGAGTCTCTATCTTGAAGAGTTGGACAGGACTGAGGAACTTCACTTTCTTTCACTTTCTATCTTGAAATCAATTCATAATAAAAAAAAATTTGCTTCCCATTAAAAATATGCATATATATAAGAGAATTATGTGTGTGTTGTATGTGTATGCTCAGTCAATCCGACTCTCTGCGAACCCATGGACTGTAGCCTGCCAGGCTCCTCTGTCCATGGACTTCTCCAGGCAAGAATACTACAGCAGGTTGCCGTTTTAACCTCCAGGGGATCTTCCTGACCCAGGGATCAAACCCTAGTCTCTGTCGTCTCCTGCACTGGTAGATGGATTCTTTACCACTCTAATACTATCACATAATTTGGGGATTATTTGAGGCCTCAGCCTAAGTATCCATAGTTATAATGGACACCTTTACATTGAGAATTAACTTAAATTGTGTTTGTTTTACATCGTCCACAAAAAAGCCATCCAGTAATAACTATTCCTTATCCCCAAATTGGTCTAAATCTGAATCTATGATTTAAGCTGACATGAGAAAATATTTTGCAGTTTGCTTAAAGAATATCAAACCTAACCAAGGGCTCCATTTATTTTGTTTTTCCTTTTGCACAAAATAAACTTAATTTTGTAGTAGTTTTATGTATTTTGGAATCATGAATCATTTACTTAAATTAGCTTCAATATCATTACCTTTCTATAATCTGAATCCATAATTGCTTGAGTTTTATTTTTAACTTACAAGGAAACTCACAAGGGCAAGTTTGGCACTTCTTCACTTGTTCTGAGTTGTTTATATGATCAGATTCAGTTACTAAGGCTTAGATCCAGTTTATGTTCAGAGCTCTGGCTTGGGGCTTTCTTTTGTGCCTCTGCCTAGTTCTGAGAGGGCATGAAGAAAGACATTATGTTCATGTGATATAATGCAAAACCACTGAGCTCATCTGAGGTGTCAACCTCGGGGGCTAATCCTTGCTTCTTCCTTCCCAATGTGTAAAAATAAACATCCCAATCTCCGGCTTCTCTGATGGCACCAGGCACAAGTTGTCAGCTGATTCCTTTGTTCCTAAACATTTTTAATGACTGGAAATAGCAGTCTTTGCCTCATCTTGAAAAGGCAGCCTGTTTTATCCAAACTATTTCTAACAATTCCAAAGCTAAAGATATGGTTTTAAGTTTCAGAGTGGCAGAAATTAAAAAATAAATTAATAAAGAATGTCAAAAGGAAAGGCTACATGTGAGCTTTGAGAAAAATTGACCAATGAGAATTCCAGATTAAATAGGGCAACTCTAGAATTATTTTATTCTTTCTCAACTTGCTTCTTGGGAAGTTTTCCTTGATCATCTCTACTGCGCCAGATCATGGGATATACCATAGTGCTCAATTCCAGTTGGAGACTTCAAGGTCTCATTAGAAACATTAAGTTAGTACACATGAAATATATACAGAACCAGTAAGGGTGAACAGCCTGCTGCTGAGTTTAAGGGTAACAGGTGTTTGGAACAGAAGAGAGGTTGAGATAGGTGAAGATCAACATAATAAAAAAGATTTATGGAGGGAGTGGTATTTGAATGGGGCTTGAAGGAAGAACAGCAGGAGTTGCTGCTGCTGCTGCTGCTAAGTCACTTCAGTCGTGTCTGACTCTGTGCGACCCCATAGACGGCAGCCACCAGGCTCCCCTATCCCTGGGATTCTCCAGGCAAGAACACTGGAGTGGGTTGCCATTTCCTTCTCCAGTGCATGAAAGTGAAAAGTGAAAGTGAAGTCGCTTAGTTGTGTCCGATTCTTCATGACCTCATGGACTGCAGCCTACCAGGCTCCTCCATCCACGGGATTTTCCAGGCAAGAGTACTGGAGTCGGTTGCCATTGCCTTCTCCAACAGCAGGAGTTAGCAGTAAGCAAAGCAGTTAGAGGCAGTGGTTCTGTGAGGAGACAGAGCTTGGCCGCCCTGCGCTTTAGGGACCTACGGGGCTCAGAGAACTGAGATACGTTACCTTTCTAAGCCTTATTTTCCTCATCTGTATAATGGTATTATTACTATGAATACAGCCTACTTCATAGTTTTGTTTCTTTCATTTTAGAGAATGGCAGCATATATGAAAAGTTCTCAGCTATGAAAGGCATCTCTTAGCAGGAGACAGAGAGATGGGGACATAGTGAGGAAAGAGAGTAAATCAAAGAACAAAGATTGGGATGAAGTTTATACGCAGATCTATTTGGCCACAGTATGTGTGAGGGAGCCTAACAGAAATAAAACCAGAAAGATGAAGTAAAGAAAATGAAGTCGTTCAGTCATGTCCAACTCTTTGTGACCCCATGGATTGTTGCTTACCAGGCTCCTGTGTCCATGGGATTTTCCAAGCAAGAGTACTGGAGTGGGTTGCGATTTCCTTCTCCAGGGGATCTTCCCGACCCAGGGATCAAACCCCGATCTACCACATTGTAGGCAGACGCTTTACCGTCTGAACCTCCAGGGAAGATTAAGTTAAAGTAGGACCATACGAAAAGAGCTTAGAAGTTTGATATACATGTTCATATATTCATTGAGAAGATAATAAGCATCTACTGTGTCCAAGACATTATGCCAGGTCCTGGGGATTGTGTGGTGAAGAGACTAATGTCATTTCTGCCCTCGAGGAATGTCAGTCCTTTAGGGAATATAAACATCAAAAAGGGGAAGTACCAAAGTTTTGAAAACCTTTATATTGTTCTTGATCTTAAAAAGTTGATATTAGGAAAAAAAATTTTTTGACCATAAAAATAATTAACACCTAACTGTGAGAAATAAGGCACGTGATTAGATATGACATACAACTCTCAGAGAGAAAAAAAAATCACTCTTGTATACATAGCATTAGTCAATCAATTGGATAGGAAAAAAATCAATTAGATCTGTAAAACCAATATGGAACTTCATAAAACTTCTGACATCACGTATATACAGCTTCTGGAGAAGGCAATGGCACCCCACTCCAGTACTCACGCCTGGAAAATCTCATGGACAGAGGAGCCTGGTGGGCTGCAGTCCGTGAGGTCGCTAAGAGTCGGACACGACTGAGCGACTTCACTTTCACTTTTCACTTTCATGCACTGGAGAAGGAAATGGCAACCCACTCCAGTGTTCTTGCCTGGAGAATCCCAGGGACAGGGGAGCCTGGTGGGCAGCCCTCTATGGAGTTGCACAGAATCGGACACTACTGAAGCATCTTAGCAGCAGCAGCAGCAGCAGCATACACAGCTTCAGTTAAAACCCTTTTGAAACCTGTGTGTGTGTGTGTGTGTTAGTCACTTAGTCACGTCCAACTCTCTGTGACCACATGCACTGTAGACAGCCAGACTCCTCTATCCATGGAATAGATATCCATGGGATTCTCCAGGCAAGAATACTGAAGTGGGACGCTATTTCCTTCTCCAGGGGATCTTCCGGAACCAGGAATTGAACCCAGGTCATTCCCTGCATTGCAGGCAGATTCTTTACCATCTGAGCTACTTTTTGAAGCTTGTACTACAGCCTTATCTTTCCTCAAACTTCAGGCTGGCTCAATCAGCATATTCCCAGTTTTCTGGCCTGAACCTGTTTACATTATGGCTATGTATGTATCACCCCCTACTGCTTACGATGCCTTTCTTTACCTCATCATGATTTTGTCTTTCTCCCTCACATTTTTTTCTCTGTGGTATAAGAGGCTGTTTGGCCAAAATCCTTTTTCCTTGCACTCTTGCTTTCTAACACAACTCAATTCAAATAACACGAGTTATATTTCTATCACTGAAAATCCACTAACTTAGACTTTATTCTCCTGAGGTATTATCTTGCCATAAGCCTGGAGGTTAAACACAAGATTCTAAAGGTAGAGTTATAGTTGATTAAATATTATACCCTTATATTCTATATATCAAAGCTAATTTCAATCCCAGGCAGCTGGTTCACATAAAAAGTGCCTTTTAAAACAGATCCTATGTATTGGTCAGGATGTGCTAGTTTAACAAAAAACACTAACCTTTCTGTGACAATGCAGCAAAGGTCTGTTTGCCACACACAGCACATGACCTGTGTGCATCGAGGGGAGAACTTGGTTTATGGCAGTCACTCAGAGACTAAGATAGATAAAGGCTCTAGCTTCCTACATGCTGCACTTGCAAAAGAGCCTTCCAGTTTTAGCAGAGCAAAGAAGAGAAGAAAGAATTGTGCATAGGCCCTTTCTTCTATGCCTTAGGTCACAGGTGACACCACTTACTTTACTCTCATTTTCTTGGTCAGAGGATGTTAGATGTTTGTCTAACTTTAATGGGGCAAATACATGCAATTCTCCCACGTTCCCAGAAGGATTGACATACCAGCAGTGTTTGTGAGTAATGTCTATCATATGCTTTGATACAAATAGCTCTGCCCATTTAAGAGACGCTCCACAGAAATGCCATTTGTTTATAGCAGAGACATCTAAAGTGAACTGAGCTGCAACATTTAACAATTCTCAGGTCATTTGTCACCTAGGAATTTTCTGTCAACCTCACTACCTCAAACATCCCCATTTCTTAAAAAACACTCTGATAAATTCTCAAACAGCCCCCGAATACAGAGGTTGAACATAGCTCCCCAGCAAGTTTTAAGAGGAATGACAACCTCGTGACACTGACCAGATTTCCCCATCATAGTCAGAGCATCTCTTCTTCTGCTAATTTACTTCAAGAGGCTTCAACAGCTTTTGGACAAATTCAGTTTCTGGTTTGTGCTAGGAGAGATTACATGACTCAAATTATTTAAGCTCTCCTTAATTTTTCTCTGATAATGTTCCCATAAACCTGGAATATTAAAAGAACTGTTTATCATTTTTAGGATGATTGTTTTTCTAAAAGTTGGCATGAGGCTTAATCAGAGTCATAGGTAATCTGAAATGCAGAAGATATATCAAAAGTGACATTACTATGGCTAAAAGAGGGAAAGCCAGTAAATGGATTTAAAATGAAATTCTTTAGCTCACCACTGGTAACTTAAAACTCAAGTATAATTATGTTCGTTAAGAGCTTCAAATTTAGGGATACAAACTATATAGACCCCTTTTCAGAAAGGACCCTGTCATTTTATTATGCTTTTGCTTCAGAGCAGGTGTATTTGCTCTATCCTTAACTCCTATTGTTTGCCTCGGTTGGGGTTATATACATGTCAGTTTCATGCTCCATGATGTAAACAGCTTTGCTAGTGATAAGCACTGTGGTCCTTTTATAATGACTATAAAGTGATAAAAATTATACTTTGCACTATGTACTTTTCTTCTAATCAGCTCAAAGCTTATGTCATAATCAATATGATAGCTTTTATATTGCTGTCGCAGGCTTTCATTGACATTCTAACACAAGCAGCTGTCATAAACCAACTAAAGAAGAATGAGGCCATTATGTCGGTCTCATTGATTCAAACTCAGTGAAAGTGGTCCATATGTCTCTAAGTCTTTTTAGCACTTTTCAGTTAGGACTTGAAACTGTTTATTGAGAAGAAAGATGTGTTGTAATTTTTTTTTTACTATATTTAAAACATAATATTTCCGCTCCTATTATAGAAATATGTAGCCACTGAATATCTCTTAGAAGGATGAGTTTACTTAAAGATTTTTTTTCCTAGAAACTGTAGTTGGTGCTACCCTGCCTGCCTGTATGGTGTTAATTGGTCTGAAAGGAGATTCCACTGACGTTCTCCATTTAAATCTCTCTGGGTGAAATACCCATATATCCTAATCTACCCATTTTCCTTGACTCAGTTTATTTAACTAACTTAAGACTATTAATAACCTGCGTGTTGGGATTTTATGCCTTAATATGGACTCTTTCCATTGAGAAGGAAATGGCAACCTACTCCAGTGTTCTTGCCTGGAGAATCCCAGGGACAGGGGAGCCTGGTGGGCTGCCATCTATGGGGTGGCACAGAGTCGGACACGACTGAAGTGACTTAGCAGCAGCAGCAGCAGCATGGACCCTTTCCATGCAGAGCTTAAGATAAAGATTTGAATGCATCGTATGCAGACCGTTTACTGAGGGACAATCTTGAAAACAGGAGTGAAAAAGCAAAGAAAGTAAAATAGGAAAGGAGAAAAAATTTATATATAATGCAATATACATGTAAATACATGTATTTGGTACAATTTAGCCAGAGCATGTAGAGTGTGTCTCACAATTATTACAGTAGAAAAAGGGGAGGGCAAGTATATCCACTAACTCGCCTTGGACATCAACACCCAGCCGTTCCTGGACTGGTTTTGTTGATAGGCTGGGCAGGAGCTGTGGTTTTGGAGAGGGTCTTGGGTAGAAAATGTGTCTACATGAGGAGGCTTTGGTACAGGATGTTGTCAGCCTGCAGCTAAGAGTGTATAAAAGTGTGCCCTGCAGCTGTGGCTAAAATCAGAGGTAGGCTGCAGGGTGGGACCTGAAGCAACAGAATACATTTGGTATTCATATTAAATATTTAAAATTTACCTGTCATATCTTATGAAGCATATTGGCCTACACAAACTGAAACCATTTTGAAAAATGTACAAAGAACTTTTGCGACCTGCTACCCAGAAATTATGATTTAGGCCTTAGAAACATTAGATAACGTCTTGTTACTATAGTTAAGAAACCTGTGTATAAATCCATTCTTTCCATCATGCCTCCCCTTTAAAATGTATATTTGATACCTTTTGAGCATAATTAAGGAGAAAGACTTTGCCCATCTCAAGGATATCTCCGCCTATACCTGTGCTGTGAGATACCTAGTATACAGACTGTGAGTGGAGAACCCTCTTCCACCTAGCAACATCCATCACGCTTCCGGAAAAGTCACAGAGACACACGTGGCAGAGAACACTTAGTGCGTTTTATCAGATTATTGTGTACTTTTAAAACTTTATTTTTTTTTTTGCTCTGGGGAATCGATTAGGAATTTTTGCAGTATTTGTAGTTCACTTATTTGTACAACCATGTAACAAATATTTGCCTTTGTTGTGTAGATCATGAATATCTTTTAAACTCCCCAAGTCAGGGACTATTTCGTTTATCTTTGTATATCCCGGCACTTAGCCTGTAGAAGACAAATATTTGTGAAATATAAAATTGCATTCATGACATCAAATGTCATAAAGGAGAGAAGTCAGAAAGTACTGTTGAGTAATCTCTGTGCGAGGAGTGTTTCATGTAGATTAGCCCATGTAATTCTCACAATAACCTTGAAGCAGGTACTATTATTAACCCTGTCTCACCAATAGGAAAGCTGTGATCAAGGGAAATATAATATCTGGACCGAAGCCATAAGGCCAGTTAGTTGAGGACTGAGGATTTAAATCCAGGCATCCAGACAGCGATCTTTTGCAGAATATTCTTGTAATAGTTATCCTACTATGGAGAAGCCTAGAAGGAAGGGGACGGTATCTAGGATCTGTGAAACCATTCTCTGATGTGAGATAATGTCCTTGCTGAATTCATACACTTCTGGCCTTCAGTGTGCCTGCTCATACACCTCTGTCACTCTCTCATAAAACTGTACCTCCACACTCACTGCACAGCTTTCCCTGAGCCACCAGCTCCTCCCATAGATCAGTGTAGGCCGTGGGCCAAAACACTTTGAGACTTTTACACCCACTTTATTGTCAATTTAAATTTCTGGTGTTCCTTTGCCACACTTTTTTTTAATTCCTTTCCTTCATCAGATTAGCCCCTTTATCTCCTGTTATCCTCAAAAGGGAGTACTGCTTATAGTTACAGAATAAGAGCAAATCACTAAAATTTCGGGGAGATGGGGGGACCTGCTTTGATTGTTATTGTACCTTTTCTTCTAAAACAACATAACTCAGTGTTTACAAGCATGAGCCAGATAGCCCATCAGACAGCCTGTGTCCTATTTCTAGCCCTGTTCTGTGACCTTAGGCAAGATATTTTACGTTTCTGGGCCTTCATTACCTCATCTGTATAATGGGCATAATAAGGGTATCTATCTTACAGGACTATTCGGACCATTAAATCGGTAAGTATATTTTAGTAAAACTTAGAGCATAGTGCTGGCATGTAATGACCCCTATAAAAGAATCAGATAAAGAAATATACTCCCATCCAGAAGTATACGTGCTGAATATTCCATTGTTAATCTGAGCGTAACCTCATGAATAAATTATTTGAACAAAGAGGACTCAAACAGTCAGCAAAAGCAAAAAAAAAAAAAAATGGTAGCTATAACGCATCCAAAACAACATAAATTCTCATGTGCCATTATCAGTATGTGATTCCTTAAAGATAAACTATCTTCAGTTCAGCTCAGTTGCTCATTCGTATCCGAATCTTTGCGACCCCATGGACCATAGCACGCCAGGCCTCCCTATCCATCACCAACTCCCAGAGTTTACCAAAACTCATGTCCATCGAATAAGTGATCCCATCCAACCATCTCAAACTCTGTTACCCCTTCTCCTCCTGCCCTCAATCTTTCCCAGCATCAGGGTCTTATCAAATGAGTCAGCTCTTCACAACAGGTGGCCAAAGTATTGGAGGTTTAGCTTCAACATCAGTCCTTCCAATGAACACCCAGGACTGATCTCCTTTAGGATGGACTGGTTGGATTTTCTTGCAGTCCAAGGGACTCTCAAGAGTCTTCTCCAACACCACAGTTCAAAAGCATCAGTTCTTCAGTGCTCAGCTTTCTTTATAGTCCAACTCTCACATCCATACATGACCACTGGAAAAACCATAGCCTTGACAAGATGGACCTTGGTTGGCAAAGCAATGTCTCTGCTTTTTAATATGCTATATAGGTTGGTCATAATTTTCCTTCCAAGGAGTAAGCATCTTTTAATTTCATGGCTGCAATCACCATCTGCCGTGATTTTGGAGTCCAGAAAAATAAAGTCAGCCACTGTTTCCCCATCTATTTGCCATGAAGTGATGGGACTAGATGCCATGATCTTAGTTTTCTGAATGTTGAGCTTTAAGCCAACTTTTTCACTCTCCACTTTCACTTTCATCAAGAGGCTTTTGAGTTCCTCTTCACTTTCTGCCATAAGGGTTGTGTCATCTGCATATCTGAGGTTATTGATATTTCTCCCGGCAATCTTGATTCCAGCTTGTGCTTCATCTAGACCAGCATTTCTCATGATGTACTCTGCATATAAGTTAAATAAGCAGGGTGACAATATACAGCCTTGACGTATTCCTTTTCTTATCTGGAACCAGTCTGTTGTTCCATGTCCAGTTCTAACTGTTGCTTTCTGACCTGCATACAGGTTTCTCAAGAGGCAGGTCAGGTGGTCTGGTATTCCCATCTCTTTCATAATTTTCCACAGTTTATTGTGATCCACATAGTCAAAGGCTTTGGTATAGTCAATAAAGCAGAAATAGATGTTTTTCTGGAACTCTCTTCCTTTTTTGATGATCCAGCAGATGTTGGCAATTTGATCTCTGGTTCCTCTGCCTTTTCTAAAACCAGCTTGAACATCAGGAAGTTCATGGTTCACGTATTGCTGAAGCCTGGCTTGGAGAATTTTGAGCATTACTTTCCTAGCATGTGAGATGAGTGCAATTCTGTGGTAGTTTGAGCATTCTTTGTCATTGCCTTTCTTTGGGATTGGAATGAAAACTGACCTTTTCCAGTCCTGTGGCCGTTGCTGAGTTTTCCAAATTTGCTGGCATATTGAGTGCAGCACTTTCACAGCATCATCTTTCAGGATTTGAAGTAGCTCAACTGGAATTCCATCACCTCCACTAGCTTTGTTCGTAGTGATGCTTCCTAAGGCTCACTTGACTTCATATTCCAGGATGTCTGGCTCTAGGTGAGTGATCACATCATTGTGATTATCTGGGTCATGAAGATCTTTTTTGTACAGTTCTTCTGTGTATTCTTGCCACCTCTTCTTAATATCTCCTGCTTCTGTTAGATCCATACCATTTCTGTCCTTTATTGAGCCCATCTTTGCATGAAATGTTCCCTTGGTATCTAATTTTCTTGAAGAGATCTCTAGTCTTTCCCATTCTATTGTTTTCCTCTATTTCTTTGCACTGATTACTGAGGAAGGCTTTCTTATCTCTCCTTGCTATTCATAGGAATTCTGCATTCAAATGGGTATATCTTCCCTTTTCTCCTTTGCTTTTCGCTTATCTTCTTTTCACAGCTATTTGTAAGGCCTCCTCAGACAGCCATATTTCTTTTTTGCATTTCTTTTCCATGGCGATGGTCTTGATCCCTGTCTCCTGTATAATGTCACGAACCTCTATCTATAGTTCATCAAGCACTCTGTCAGATCTAGTCCCTTAAATCTATGTCACTTCCTCTGTATAATCCTAAGAGATTCGATTTAGTTCATACCTGAATGGTCTAGTGGTTTTCCCTACTTTCTTCAATTTAAGTCTGAATTTGGCATAAGGAGTTCATGATCTCAGCCACAGTCAGCTCCCAAAAAGCATTATTTGCCTCTAAAGTTTTCTCTCTCTCTCTCTCTTTTACTTTCTTTCTCTTTCTGCTTCTCTCTGCAGCTGTAAACTGTTACTTCAGACTTTTACTATTCTACTTCCTATGCACAAACAACACCTCCAGAATTAATTTATTGACAAGGTTTCCTGGGAATTCACTGAAGACAAAGATCACATTAACATCTACAGCACAAACACACACAGTGTGATCCCTGTGGCGTCAGATTACCTCATAAACACCGACAGGCAGGACTTGTCCTCTGTTCTTATCTTTTTTCCTTTAACATTGACTGCCCTCACCACCTGCAAAAAGAACAGCTTAAAAAGATTAATTATTAATTTTTTAAAAAGTGACTTCAAACACTTCACAAGTCAATGTAGGAGGGGGAAAACCCCAGTAACTGGCTGAATAGTCGCACTTGACATTGACTTGATCATTTTATTTATTCTTTTTTTCTGTCCTGAAAACCTAAAGGGCAGTTCAACTTTATGACATCTGATATACAAATGCCTATGAGTTTAAGAATGTGCTGGTGTTAAAATATTTATTGGTTAAATCTGACAGTCATGTTTATAGTCTTATCTCCAAAGACCTGTGAAGCATATATTACTAAATGAAATACCTATATTGGGAAGTTTTGTTATCAGAATACATAATTTTCCTATTTAGTTTATTTGCACATACTTGCTCTAAGCTAAAGAATTTCAATGGCTTCTGGATTTTCAGCTATTTCTTTTAAATGTCTGTGGAACTGAGTATGCAATAAATCACTGTGATTGGCAGTTTTGGCATTTCACAGAGGTGAATCTCTAGCACTAACTGTGGGACCCAAGAATTTCAACACAGGATATCAAGCCTGTCAGACATTATGTTTTCCATTTTTTGAAGCAAAATATCGAGTCACCTTGGCCCACATGCTGTCAAGTAGCTGTAAAAATGACCTAAAAATCATCAGCTATAAAATATTTATAGTATGGGTATTTGGGATCTTTTCAAGCTCCAAAGAATTTAGTACCTTTGACAAATACTTTTGGTGCCTAAAATGTACAAGATACTGCCCTACTCTCTGTCAAGATAAAACAGGCAACCGACAAGAGCTGACATTTCCTGGTACTCACTCTGTGCCGGGCACTGCTCAAAGCATACACGAGTCGGTAATTTGCCCCACAGCCCTATAAGAAGGTGGCATTTATTTCTCCCATTTGAAAAATAAGAAAACAAAGCCCAGAGAGGAAAGCAATTTGCTAGAAGTCACATGTCTCTTAGGAGGTAGAACCAGGATTTGAACTCAGGCTATCTGAATCTAAAGCAGCTCTAATCATATTTTATTTTGGCCATTGAGAAGTTATAAGTATAATGGGAGGAAGAAAGGATGTAGGATAAATTTATAAATAATCATAGATCACACCATAAGATGTAGCAGTAAAAATGTTATGGGGTAGAAAAAGGGTTTGAACCCATTTTTATCAGAACTGAAACGTCTTTTTTTTTTTTTTTTTTAAATCTTTTTAATTCTAAATTACTTAAAATCCATCCTGAACCCTCCTCCCTCCTCCCTCCCCATACCATCCCTCTGGGTCATCCCAGTGCACCAGTCTCAAGCATCCAGCATCGTGCATTGAACCTGGACTGGCATCTCGTTTCATACATGACATTTCACATGTTTCAATGCCATTCTCCCAAATCTTCCCACCCTCCCTCTCCCACAGAGTCCATAAGCCTGTTCTATACATCAGTGTCTCTTTTGCTGTCTCGTATACAGGGTTATCGTTACCATCTTTCTAAATTCCATATATATGCGTTAGTATACTGTATTGGTGTTTGTCCTTCTGGCTTACTTCACTCTGTATAATAGGCTCCAGTCTTTTTAAACGTCTTATTAAAGAAAGTGGCATATTGATTGGCACATTAGGGATGGTTAATACTGAAAGATTTAGAGCTGGCTCAAGGCTTTCTCAGTGGAGGGAAAGGCCAGAACTAGACACAGAGATGAAGGGATAGGAGGCATGGTGGGAGAACAAATGGTTCAATGTGGTACATTCGGAATACAGAAAAAGCTTAATGATAAGTCAACCTGGAAAGGTAAAATGAGATTTTAAGCAATTGAAGAATATTAAATACTAGCTCAAAGAGCTTTGCAACTTGGCAATGCTGAGGTTTTAGAATTTCTGGATGAGTAAAATGATTAAAGCACTGCTGGGGAAATATTTATCTAGCACTGGAATTTTAATATATTTATCATCTATTCCACTTTTCGTTTCAAACCATATGATATGAAATATCTATGTTAGGAATAGAAAATAGGAAAAAATGGAGATGAGGGGTATTTTTAGTAAAACCAAGATGGATCTAGTTACTATAATGCTTATGAAGTTTAAGCGAGTGCAGGGCAGAAAGTGAAGAAAAACTAAAGAGCCTCTTGTTGAAAGTGAAAGAGGACAGTGAAAAAGTTGGCTTAAAGCTCAATATTCAGAAAACTAAGATCACAGCATCCGGTCCCATCCCTTCATGGGAAATAGATGGGGAAACAGTGGCTGATTTTATTTCTGGGGGCTCCAAAATCACTGCAGATAGTGATTGCAGCCATGAAATTAAAAGATGCTTACTCCTTGAAAGGAAAGTTGTGATCAACCTAGACAGCATATTAAAAAACAGAGACATTACTTTATCAACAAAGGTCCATCTAGTCAGAGCTATGGTTTTTCCAATCATGTATGGATGTGAGAGTTGGACTATAAAGAAAGCTGAGCACAGAAGAAATGGTGCTTTTGAACTGTGGTGTTGGAGAAGACTCTTGAGAGTCCCTTGGACTGCAAGGAGATCCAACCAGTCCATTCTAAAGGAGATCAGTCCTGGGTGTTCATTGGAAGAACTGATATTGAAGCCGAAACTCCAATACTTTGGCCACTTGATGTGAAGAGCTGACTCGTTTGAAAAGACCCTGATACTGGGAGGGATTGGGAGCAGGAGGAGAAGGGGACGACAGAGGATGAGATGGTTGGATGGCATCATCGACTCAATGGACATGAGTTTGGGTGAACTCTGGAAGTTGGTGATGGACAGGGAGGCCTGGCACGCTTGAGGTCGCAGAGAGTCAGACACGACAATGACTGAGCTGAACTTGCAGGATGGATCTGGAGAGAGAAGAGCTCATGGTCAATGATCCCTGATTCCTCTCCTTGGGTTACCCTTGAGAATCACCAGGAGCACTTTCAATATCTCAGTGCTCAGGACACATCCCAGACCAGTTGCATCAGAATCTCTGAGATTCCAATCCAAATGTCAGTGCTTTTAAAACTCCCAGAGAGATGTTACTGTGCTGTCAGGGTTGAAAACTACTGCTCTAGTAATTTAAGTAATGAGACTTTGACCTTCAGGGCTGACATGAGAATGGAAAAGAGGGAAGGAATCTGAAAGATAGTTTGAAAGAAAAATCAATACTGCTTTTTGAAAACGCTGGGAAAATTGTTCCCAGAGCTCTATTCTTTTTTTTTTTTTTTTTTAAAGTCCCTTTTCACACATGATACACAAGTTTGGAAAATTTGACAAGCTTAATCAGAACGTGAAGCTTCATTGACGATGAGGCGAAAGGTTGTCCAGGGTGCGTGACTCATGCGACAGCGACTCACTCTCCTGTCTACACCTTAGAGTGACTACCGTCTCTCCTGTCTCCTTAGAGGGATTTTAGGTGCATCATATGCAATGATACAGAACAGAGACTCAGAGGAAAAGGCAGCACTACATTCATGTCAGCTATTAGTTTAAATAGAATCACACTGAGTAGGTTCACATTAAACTCATAACTACTCCCCTGGGGTGATAAACTAACCTCGTGATTCCATGGTGTAAATCACCTTTTGAAGGTGTTTCTTAGTTGAACCTCAAATTTTAGATCCATAGGTTGTGCTCACTGCTCGGCCAAGAGTTAACCCTTTCGCTACAGCAGAACCAACAGAAACATAGGTTGACAGGCATTTAGAGAGTCCGTACTGGTTACTTTTAATTGAATAAGTGACTGGACATTAACAGCCAAGAAGTTTGCCCTGCTATCTTTATTATTTCCCATGTTTTACGTGGTCATGTTCAAACTGGCTGGAACAACGGGGCAGTTATAGTTACTCTACCCTTTGACTGCTGACCATTATTACTCTTAAAAACGGTTTTCAAATAAATTTGACTGAGCTACCAAACTTTAATTAATCAATTTTCTGTTGTGTTCTTACCAGCACATGAGGGAAAGAGATTAGAAAAGGGACAAAATGAGTTGGAACCACTCCCTTTAAAACTGCAATGCGGTTGCAACCTACCTCACACCATTACCCTTTGAAATCATATCCAGTCTCAAAATTATGAATATTAATTATTTTATCCAGTACTCTATGTTCCCAACATGCTTTACAATCACATTTAGTTAATCCTCATAAAATCCCATTGAGGCATGCTAGTGTTAATATTCTCATTTTATAGCTAGAGAAATCAAGGTTCAGAAACATTAAAAACAACTTGTAATTGAACAAGCCAGTTGAAAGGTGAGATTTTAAAGTCTATGTGACCTCTCTTTTTTTTTTTTTTTTTTGCAGTTTACTGTCCTCCCTAAGAAATTTTCATGTTAAAGTGCTCACTGGATGAGTTTTCTTTCCTGTAACTCCAGAGCCTTATTGGGCCAAAAATCTTTACATTTGGTAATAGATCCATTAAGTAATCAATGATAGAATTTATAAAAGGTTACTTAAGTTCTCTGCAATTCAAGCATCTTTTTAAAAAAAAAAAAAAAAAAAGTACTGATCCAGAAAACTGAGACATTGGGTCTAAGATAATTCCTGAATCACACACTGCTTCACATTGTGGAAGTGGTAAGAAGCAGAAAGCCAAGTGACAGGTCCAGGCCAAGAAAAAATTTATAGATGTTTGCAGGGAAGTCAATGTTTTATGTTTTGCCAGTATTTTCCTGTTTCTTCCCTCTCAATTGTATCACTGTTTAACCAACAAAATGTATCTATCTGACATACTGTTACTGGCAGCCTGCTGTGGGTCAGGCACTCCATGAAATACTGGAAATATACAAGGATGTATAATAAATACACATTCCAGCCCTGTGGTTCACAGTTTAGTAGGGGAGATAGACATACTCGTGCTGAGTGGGAAGCAAGGTGGGGTGAGAACATGAAGGAAGTACCAATTAACCAACTAGAGGAAGAAGGAGATGCCTGCAACAGAAGCTGTGACAGCCAGGTGTTCCGTGAGTGCATGGGAGTTGCCTAGGAGAGAACACAGCGCATTAAGGGAGGAAAAGAGAAAGTGGCATTCTTCCTAGGGTGCTTGGTTACATTCTAACAGGATACCAAACCATAACTAGAAAGAGCAAGCAGTATTTTCCTGATCTGGGTTCTTCTCTGCTATTTTTTGTTTGTTTGTTTTTCCAAATTGCAATCCGTATTCAATAGCTCATTATCCATTTTCCACAGCTCAAGTCTAAGTAGTCAGGGACCGCAGAAACATAGTATATGGTTAAAAGGTGGACAGTACTAATGTTGGGAACCTCCAATTCAAGGTCACCAGCTGGAGGAAAAAGGAGAGAGAGAAGAAAAGAGAGAGAGAGGACATAAAAGGAGAGGAAAGAGAGACAAGCAGCGACTGGCCCTGATATTTACAAAAGAGTGCTCTTGGATGTGATCACATTTGGACTGGGCCTTAAGAGCTTATTGTATCAAATGGATTAATGGTTGTGGAAGTGCTTTGTAAAATGAAGAAACTACACGAATAAGTGCCATTATTATGGAGAGTGAGCTTCGGCCTCTAATAGAAATGGGTCCCACTCTTGCCAGGTCTGAACACAGCTGTGCTCTAGAGCTGTCGGATCTGAAGGGAAGATAGAGATGAGAGGTCTGGGAGGATCTGAAAGACCATGTGTGTGCATGGGCGTGTGACCTCCTTCGGCTCTGTTGCATTTCAGGGAGAATTTCCTGTGCCTGTTCAGCCGTAGCCTGCCTTTCCTGCAGGATATCAAGCTCCAAGTTTACAGTTCCTATCAGGGAGCCTCTTTGTTTGAACAAAGCCTCATTTGTTAGGAAGTGTCACAGATCAGCGTGTATCAGATGCAAGATTGAATGTCCCTCAAGCACAAAGACATGCAAAGCTATGCCAGGATACCAGCAATGGGGCTTTTCACCATGAGAAAACAGATGGTCAGAGTGAAAAAGGCCAGTCTTTATGGCAAAGAAATTCTTCCAGCCCACACCCTCACCCCCAACCCCTCCCCCGGCTCCATTTCCCCATTCACCCTCCTCCCCCTACTCCTCTTTCACTCCATTGCACTGACGGAAACATTCGATATGCGGCAACATCATCCGATGTTTGTGTCTTTTTAATTAAACCAAGAGATCAGGAATAGGGACGCCCTTGTCTTTGTGGAGAGATGATTTCAAAACGAAGATAATAGAACCTCTTTCTCTGCAGGCTTTCAAGAGGCTTGTGTGTAATTTGTCCTTTGCAAGAGCAATCAAAGATAACCGGTGTGCAATTGATTACGGGCTTTGTGTCCTTTTAATTACTTGTTTCTACACACTGGTTGAGTTACATGCTGAAAGCAGATCTGTCTGAGTTCTCTCTAAGCTGTAGTGCTTTCTTTTGCTTACATGGTTTAATAATAAAGCTATTAGTAAGCCACCACCACATAGAACAATCCTATCAGACTGGGATAGATCTTGATTCTTGCCTTTCTTTATTCTTCTAATAGGCTATTAGATGTTTTTATGGAAAACATGGCTAAAGAATGCTACATCATTGCTTAACTATACAAAAATATTCTACAATTTCAGGAGGGTAAAGTCTGCCTTATTCCCAAAGTAGAGTTCACAGGGCAGAAGGATTAGAGCTTATATAACATGTTTTCAGTTCTTTTTAATTAACAAAGACTACATTTTTTTCTTTCTCTTTACTGAATACTATCTATCAACTGATATAGCTAAATTCTCTTGAAAAACCATAGGAAAAAAATTTCAAGTTTAGCACAATATATAGATCAGATTTTTGTATTGTTTGTATTCCATGTACTGAAAAATGTTGTCAAGTCAGTAAATGCCAAATGAGAATATAGGAACGATTTTATTACTATTTTATGTTCTCCACCTAGAAGTTGAGAGAGATAAAAAAAATAAATAAATAAAAAGGCGGGGGAGCTTTCCAATAATAGAAAACTGACTAAATGTCTATGCCACTATTTACTTACCTTCTACTAATTTATGCCCTAGAGAAGAAGAAAAGCTAAAAGTTGTAACCGTGTAAAAGAAACCCATTTAATTTCAATATGTCACTTTTGAGACTACAGCGGCTGAGATAGGAAATGAGTGGAAAGCTTAGCAAAGTGTGTGATCCCCACAAAAGACACTAAATTCAGGGGCCTCGCCTCCTGTTTATCAGATCTCCATAGACGGGAGCTCCCTACAAATGGTGAAACTAACCCACACTGTCGGGAAACCTGTAAGCTTGGATCCCCACCCACCTCCCATGCTCTCAGGTCCTGTAAGAATCACTGCTGCTTGGCATTATATTCCTCCTCCTTCCCAGAAATGCTGTCTACTTTGCAGGCCTGTATCTGTCTACAAAATGTCCTCAGCAACATGGGAAATATAGAAACTTACCTTCTTTGAAATATGATTCCTTCTGCCGAAACAGCTTGTAGTCTATGCAAGGAAATAAGTCTTAAACAAGTGAAATTGTCAATAAAATAACAACTGAACATGTGCCATATGATCCTACAATCCAACTCCTGAGCATGTATCCAGAGGAAATCATAATTTGAAAAGACACATGCACCCCATTGTGCATTGCAGCACTGTTTACCATAACCAACACATAGAAATAACCTAAATGTCCATCAACAGATGAATGGATAAAGAAGATGTAGTACATATATATGATGGAATATTACTCAGTCATGAAAAGAGTGAAATAATGCCATTTGCAGCAACATGGATGGACATAGAGATTATCATATTAAGTGAAGTAAGTCAGACATGAAACAACAGACTGGTTCCAAATAGGAAAAGGAGTCCATCAAGGCTGTATATTGTCACCCTGCTTATTTAACTTATATGCAGAGTACATCATGAGAAATGCTGGGCTGGAGGAAGCACAAGCTGGAATCGAGATTGCAGGGAGAAATATCAATAACCTCAGATATGCAGATGACACCACCCTTATGGCAGAAAGTGAAGAAGAACTAAAGAGCCTCTTGATGAAAGTGAAAGAGGAGAGTCAAAAAGTTGGCTTAAAGCTCAACATTCAGAAAACTGGCATCCAGTCCCATCCAGTCCCATCACTTCATGGGGAATAGATGGGGAAACAGTAGAAACCGTGGCTGACTTTATTTTTCTGGGCTCCAAAACCACTACAGATGGTGACTGCAGCAATGAAACCAAAAGACGCTTACTTCTTGGAAAGAAAGTTATGACCAACCTAGACAGCATATTAAAAAGCAGAGACATTACTTTGCCAACAAAGGTCCATCTAGTCAAGGCTATGGTTTTTCCTGTGGTCATGTATGGATGTGAGAGTTGGACTATAAAGAAAGCTGAGTGCTGAAGAATTGATGCTTTTGAACTGTGGCGATGGAGAAGACTCTTGAGAGTGCCTTGGACTGCAAGGAGATTCAACCAGTCCATCCCAAAGGAGATCAGTCCTAGGTGTTCATTGGAAGGACTGATGCTGAAGCTGAAACTCCAATACTTTGGCCACCTGATGCAAAGAGCTGACTCATTTGATAAGACCCTGATGCTGGGAAAGATTGAGAGCAGGAGAAGAAGGGGACAGCAGAGGATGAGATGGTTGGATGGCATCATTGACTCAATGGACATGGGTTTGGGTGGACTGCGGGAGTTGGTGATGGACAGGGAGGCCTGGTGTGCTGCGGATCAAGGGGCTGCAAAGAGTCGGACACAACTGAGCGACTAAACTGAGCTGAAGTCAGACAAAGCCAAATACTATCTTTGTATTATAAGTCACTTATATGTGGAATCTAAAATATGATACAAATGGACTTAATAGACATAAAGATTTAATAGACAAAAAAAACAGACTCACAGACTTGTGGTTTCCAGGGCTTGGAAGTGGGGAGGGACGGATTGGGAGTTTGGGATTAGTTCAGTTCAGTCGCTCAGTCGTGTCCGACTCTTTGTGACCCCATGAATCGCAGCATGCCAGGCCTCCCTGTCTATCACCAACTCCCGGAGTTCACTCAGACTCAAGTCCATCGAGTCAGTGATGCCATGCAGCCATCTCATCCTCTGTCGTCCCCTTCTCCTCCTGCTCCCAATCCTTCCCAGCATCAGAGTCTTTTCCAATGAGTCAGGTCTTCTCATGAGGTGGCCAAAGTACTGGAGTTTCAGCTTCAGCATCATTCCCTCCAAAGAAATCCCAGGGCTGATCTCCTTCAGAATGAACTGGTTGGATCTCCTTGCAGTCCAAGGGACTCTCAAGAGTCTTCTCCAACACCACAGTTCAAAAGCATCAATTCTTCAGCGCTCAGCCTTCTTCACAGTCCAACTCTCACATCCATACATGACCACAGGAAAAACCATAGCCTTGACTAGATGGACCTTTGTTGGCAAAGTAATGTCTCTGCTTTTGAATATGCTATCTAGGTTGGTCATAACTTTCCTTCCAAGGAGTAAGCGTCTTTTAATTTCATGGTTGCAGTCACCATTTACAGTGATTTTGGAGCCCAGAAAAATAAAGTCAGCCACTGTTTCCACTGTTTCCCCATCTATTTCCCGTGAAGTGATGGGACAGGGGATTAGCAGATGCAAACTATTATAAATAGAATGGATAAACAACATGATGCTTCCCAGGTGGCTCGGATGGTAGAGAATCTGCCTGCAATGCAGGAGACCTGGGTTCGATCCCTGGGTCAGGAAGATCCACTGGAGAAGGGTATGGCAACCCACTCCAGTATTCTTGCTTGGTTAGAATTCCATAGACGGAGGAGCCTGGTGCGCTTCAGTCCATGGGGTCACAAAGAGTCAGACACAACTGAACGACTAACACTTACCCTTTCACCTACTGTATAGCACAGGGAACTATATTCAATACCCTGTGGGAAGCCATAATGGAAAAGAATATGAAAAAGAACTTATATATGAAGCAGTTTGCTGTACAGTAGAAATTAAAACAACATTGCAAATTAATACTTCAATAAAATAAATTTTAAAAAAGTAAACATGATGAACTCTAACTTAGAAGGAGTTCAATACACATAAAGCAGACAAATGAGACCTCAGACTAAGTGAGATGTAAGCTGTGCTGAAGCATAAATAGATATAGAGAAGACTGGGAAAGGCAAAGAGAAAACATTCTCAAATGAGGCTTCACGAGGCAGTGATGAGTAGAGCAGGAGGTTTGAATAGGAAGAAGTGGAAAATTAAGAAGCACTGATAATATCAGCCTTTCAATTACAAAGATTCTTAAATGTCAGACATTCCTTTTAAAAACCAAATATTTATTCAGTGCTTTCAGTGTGATGTGTTAAGCTAAGTACTGGAAATGATAAAAGGAGCAAGATATAGTTTTTGTCCCCATGAAAATCACCATCAGGTGGAAAATACAAGCTCAGCCTTTCAAATGTCATAAATTACTGTGTATTTATATGCCATTCCAGCAGATTTTCATAGCTAAATTAATAAAATAATGCTGTTTATTTGATATGTTTCTCATATACCGAGATAATGGATTATCTTTCCGATAGTTATAGCACATAAATATGTTATGCTCCTCCATGTTGGCTATTAGTTCTATTTTATGAATCTTATCATGTTTCTCTTTTGTTTCCCCTTCCAACTGCTTGTTTTCATCAGCATTTTCTGTCTCCATTATCACAGAATTTGATTCAGCATTTACTGGATCTCTTCTCTGATGTTTAGGGGCTTCCCTTGTGGCTCAGACAGTAAAGAATCCACCTACAATAATGAAGACCTGGGTTTGATCCCTGGGTTGGGAAGATTCTCTGGAAGAGAGCATGGCAACCCATCCAGTATTCTTGCCTGGAGAATCCCCATGGACAGAGAAGCCTGGCGGGCTACAGTCCATAGGGTCGCAAAGAGTCGGACACAACTGAGCCACTAACACTTTCACTTACTTTCTCTGATGTTTCACATTATCAGAGTTCTTCCACAAGATTCCGTCATTTCCTAAAGATTTTATTAAACACACACATACCCCAGATTCTTAGAATGCTGGAGCGTTGATGTGATAACCACAGTAATCTGATCTTTAGGGAACCACACCTAAGCATTACAAATATACAATTTAATGAGATATATGTCTAAGCACTGCATTTATATAGTTCTATAACAGAGTTATGATTTAAGTACTATGAGAGTAGGGAACGAAGGGCCAACTAGCATGAAAAACGTGGAGGTAAATTTATATAGATAAATTTCTTTGGATGTAAAATGAGTGTTCATATAATATAATCTAAAAACAGATACTAGAAATTCCTATCTCCTCTGCATCTCTTCCTTTGATGAATCTTCTAAATTATTTAGAAATGTAGCATTTTTTATTTCCTTCTCTTTCAAATGCCCGCCCTACAGACCGTGCATTGTCAGTGGGCTCTGATGCAAATCGCTTCGCAGCAGAAACCACTCTGCCATTATACTCTAATTTGCAGCCAAGCTGGCTTTCAGCTGGTGCCTTGTCCTTGGGCTATCATTCACTGTCAGGACTCTCCAGGGTGCACCAGCTGCTCTCTTAACGGAGAGAAGGAGGGAAGCAGTCATATGTCACTGATTCCCCAAAAGAGCCTGCCTTGACTACCACGATTCCTCCTTGGTTCCGGGACTGATAATCGTGTATCCAGGATCAGGGCGGCCTCTGGGCAAACTGGTGAAGTACGTGATATTTTCCTTAGTTAACATCTCTTTTCCTTTGGCCCTACTTTCTACCATGTCTCAGGCTGGACTTGGCCATTCCAAAACTTATTCCGGCTACCATCTCTAGATAAAGATTCAATCTACTAGAACAGTAATTTTCAACTAAAGGGTTAATATTTATCCCTGAAGTATACTTTACACGAGTGGAATGGGTGTAAAGTCTCGCATACAATGTCAGGCAGTTTATAAGACTATCCTTGAAGCCAGCCTAGGATAAGAACTGCTGCCTCAACCTTCTTTCCTGTTTTCTCTTTCTTCCTCTCTCCATCCTTTTTCCCATTTCTCACATCTCATTCTCTGATAAGAAAAACGTTCCAATCAAAATCATGAGAAAGTGTTCAAAAAGATTTTCACTATATTTTTGAAACCTAATTTGCTTTTTTAGGAAAGTGTAAGTGAAATAACTGAAAATAGAGCTGGTTAAAGCCAAACTTCAACTAAAAGGAACCATGGATTTATTTCTTGTGTATCCTCTGGCCACATAGCTGCTGGTCGAAACAACTGCAATAAACTGGTCTAATGAAACCCTGGGTATAGCACATAAGGAATTCTGAAGAGAAATTTCACATTTTTCTTCTTTTTGAGGGTAATTAAATATCAATTTAGAGAGACTAATGGTTAAAATTTGCTCCCCTTTGGACTGAGCAATGGTGATTCAATTTTAACAGCTGCCAAGTGCCTCCCAATGATTATGTTTTCAAGAAGCAGCATTTGTTTTATAGCACAGCTGCAGGTGGTGCTTGCTTATCTGTAGGCAGGATTCTGCAACAGCCAACTAGGAATCTCCTCTCCTCCTATGACTTTCAAAATGTCTGGGGCCTTTTCCAGAAATGGAAAAAAAAAAATTTTTTAAGGTTAGTAAGAGCACACCATAGGTAATACATGTACAAAATAATTGAGAGCTAAAGGAAAACATAAAAAAAATACAATACTATGTTGCCATCCCGTTCTAGTATCCCCAAAAGTAATTGTTATCACAGGCTTCTGAGGTGACACAGTGATCACCT
The DNA here is from genome assembly GCF_027580195.1 of Bos mutus. Classification (NCBI taxonomy): domain Eukaryota; kingdom Metazoa; phylum Chordata; class Mammalia; order Artiodactyla; family Bovidae; genus Bos; species Bos mutus. Next base: position 29,045,898 of record NC_091623.1, read on the forward strand.
GTGCTCCAAGGACTCCTGTCAATGCAGGAGACACGGCAACCCACTCCAGTATTCTTGCCAGAGAAATCCCATGGGCAGAGGAACCTGGCGGGCTACAGTCCAATAGGTAGCGAAAGAGTCAGATGTGACTTAGCAACTAGAGGAAAACAGTTGGACACAACTTAATGACTCAACAACAACCCTAGGCATCTCATTTGAGTATTTCATGAGATGGATTAGCCCCAAAATTCCATAAGATGGATTAGCTCCAAAATTCTGATTAATTCCTCTTGATAAAATACTTTAAATGATCTTATCATTTCTGTACTAAACTTTAAAAAAATTGAAAACATTCTTTTTGAGCAATTGTATTGGGTGACGTCTTAGCCGATCTTGGATCTTCATTAGGATCATTAAAAAATATATATGATCATAAAGCTAAAAAAATCTTTCTTGGCCCTTGAATGGAAATTTTTCAATGTGTGAAACAAAATCAGGCCATGTCGGTCCTATATACCAAAGCGAAAATGACAAAAATGTGATGTATCACTGTATCCCCCTTGATGCCTATTTCAAACATTGCTAATTGTTTATATTTTCTGCTTAGCCCAGGCACAATGTCAGAATGCTTCTGAACATAGTTACACATGCATTCAAACCAATTGTTTGAAAGTGACAGATGAGATAAAGCTCATTCTCTATCTCTGCTAGATCACTGATAGAATCACTGGGCCATCGCAAATGCAGCAGAACCACCTGTCTGATCCTGGATTGAGCACAAGGGCCCAATGTAACTCTTTTCTCTTCCATCAGACAGGGGCCGAGGTGGTACACTCCGGCCTGTGGGCCAAATCTGGCTGTACTGTTTCTGTATGAAAGTCTACTAGAAAAAATGACCATACCCATTTGTTCACATGTTATGCATGACTGCTTTCCCTGCTTTGAATTACATAAACCAGAAATTCCACAAGCTAGGTCCAGTTGGGTCTTTTCACTTTTATACAACAATGATAGGTATTCCAGAACTTTGGATTCTGATTTGCCACCTTGGATATCATTATCTCCTCCAACCAAGGACGTTAAAAATACCTATGTTACAAGAAAGAACAAAATAAGAGACTATTGGCTTATAGATCCCAGTGGCATTTGTATGTAAAGAGCCATGAAACCATGCTCCTAGCACTGAAAACAGACATGCAGTGTGATATCAAAGCCAAGGTTCTAGTCCCTTCCCCCACCTCTGCTTCCCATCAGCTCTTTCCCCAGCATGGAGATTCAGGCTTGGCTTGTACATGTTCTGGAGGCTTTTTCTAAGCAGAGAAAATTACTCCCCAGTGAGTTCTCTGGTCAAACACCATGCAAAACCTATCTGCCATTCCTGCTGTGGCCAGCCCTGAGGGTCACTAAAGCTCTGATAAAGAGGTATGCCTGTTAACACAGCATTACACTGCAATTATAAATTTTTATATGTAAGCTGCTATACATGGCTTCCCAGGTGATGCTAGTGGTAAAGAATTGGCTTGCCAAATCAGGAGACACAAAAGATTCAGTTTTGATCCCTGGGTGGGGAGGAAATAGCAACCCAGTCCAGTATTCTTGCCTGGAAAATTCCATGGACAGAGGACCCTAGTGAGCTACAGTCCATGGGGTCAGAAAGAGTCGGACACGACTGAAAGACTGAGCACAGCATATATACAAGCTGTTATATGGGGCTTCCCTGGTGGCTCAGACAGTAAAGAATCTGCCTGCAATATGGAAGACCTGGGTTCAATTCCTGGGTCAGGAAGATCCCCTGGAGAAGGGAATGACTACCCACTCCAGGTTTCTTGCCTGGAGAATTCCATGGACAGAGGCTACAGTCCATGGGGTCGCAAAGAGTCAGGCACAACTGAGCAACCAACACGAACTGCTACATACATTTATGTTTGCCAACTCTGATAAATCTAATAATTCTTTCAATAGCGTTCAAACAATAAAACGTCTTGTTTGTTACCTTTATAAAGCATCAAATCAAAATATTCAGGAGTTTTAAGACACAAAAAAGAGAAAACGGTGGGGTCAAGTGGGGAATTAATGTCTCTTGACCCCCTCTATGCCTTGAGCTTTATGCTTTCCCACACGCAACTTCATTTATTCCTCATGGCATCCTGTGACACAGAAATGATTCTACTTATTTTATTGAAAGTTTCCTGACATGGATGAACCCAGCAGACAATTGGTCACGACATTGCTGACTAAACTAATGAAACCTCACTTAAGGTTTTTTGCAGAGTCTGAATCCCGTATTGCTGTGGAGTGCCATAGATACTTTTGTTGCTGTTATTCCAAAATTCTGATATCAGAAGAGAAGGAAATGCAGGGAATAGAAAAAGAAAGGGGGAAAGGTAACGAAAGTGTTGGGGAAAGAGGCAGTGGACAGAAACCTTGGGAAAAAATTTAAAATTATATATTTCTCACGCTCAAGCTTATTGTTAAAGCATATTCCCAAAAGATAATCCCATCTCTAGCTGAGGAACCAGACAAAACCACATGTGTCAGCTATGAGCAGATGTATATTCCACAATATGTGCTGGGAGGACAAAAGTCCTTTGATGGGAACTTTAAACGATATTACTTAATTCCACCGTACCTGACGCAAGTAGGACACATTTCTGAGAGGTTTTGCTGTGGCAAGAATAAAAGGATCTCAAACAGGAAATTCCTGCTGGGGTTCTGTAGCTGGCTCTATTGTGAATACTGCAAAGTCAGCTTAGGCAGCCTAGCATTGTGGAACGGCTAACTGCTCACAGTACATCTGTTCCCTTGCAAACCCATGTGAACTCACCACAGAGGGAGATGTTGCTGGGACTGAACTCTGCACCTAACAATGAAGACTTAACAGCAGTCCACTGTGGGGGGAACAAGAGGTCAGGGGCAGCCTCTGCCTCTTTAAGAGGCATTTTCCAACTGACTGGCAAATGCTCAGCATTTCAATTCCTGCTTCGCAAGGAAAGGAAATGAATTGCAACTGTATTCCACTGAGTTTTAACTATAGACAGACTTGGTGGGTATCTTTCAGATTTACTCAGCTTTATTCTATATATTCTTCTAGCAGTTTAATTTGCAAGCAACAGCCTTCAACAAAACCAGCTCAGATATCATTCAAATAATTTAACTGTTTTTGCTTCCCAGCTGCACACGTTTCAGAAAAGGGCAGAGTCAATGATGTATACTGGAGATTTTTCTTTTCTTTCTTCAATCCAGATTTGGCCAATCCAGATTAGCAGTTAAACTGTTTTCTTTTTAGGACATTCCCAGAATTCGCTGATCCCTAACAACTGTTGTTTCTCCGCACCACCCTTCCAGCCGTTACAGGGAGTGGTGAAGAGCTTGAGGTCTAGAGACAAACCATCTGAATTCACATTCTGGCTCTGCCACTTTGTAACCTTGGGTAATTAATTAGTCTCTATAAACCCCACTTTTACTCATCTATGAAACGGGGGGATTCTGACTTGTAGGGCTTAATGAAGTTCAGTGAGCTAATGCAATCAAAGCATTTAGCTGAGAGCCTTGAATAGAAAAAGAAAAGCTTCCTCCCCGCCACCGCCCTCTGACCCCCAGTACTTGTTGGGGGGGTGGGCGGTGGGGGGCGGTGCTGCTGTAATCATTTGTTCTGATTGTCACAGTGCTTTATGGTCCCCTTTTTAAAAAGTCTTGTGTAAACTTCCTATTTTCCCTTTAAATTCCCCTTCCCATGATCTATGACTCCTGCCTAAACCATTTCTGATAGTGTTTCCTAGTTCCCCAGGAGTCCAACAACAGACTGTTTCTATTTCCTTCCATCTTGCAATGCAGTATCCTTCCCTCTAGATTTAGCAGTAGGAAAAACAATGTGAGAGGGAAAAGTACAGGTGAAAAAAAAAAGAGAGAGAGAGAGAGAAAGTAAAGAAAGCTAGATATATGTTATGCTGCTGCTAAGTCACTTCAGTCGTGTCCGACTCTGTGCGACCCCATAAATGGCAGCCCACCAGGCTCCACTGTCCCTGGGATTCTCCAGGCAAGAAAGATATGTGCTATACTTGCCTTGTTAAAAGATTAGGATACAATCTTATCCTGGTATCTCATTGTGGTGATTGAGATTAACCATCTATTTGATATTTAGGTCACTTGCATTAGAAAAAGAAAGAAATTATAATTCTTTTACCTTCAAATCCTATTTTAGTACAGCTAGGAGAAGGCAATGGCACCCCACTCCAGTACTCTTGCCTGGAAAATCCCATGGATGAAGGAGCCTGGTAGGCTGCAGTCCATGGGGTCGCTAGGAGTCGGACATGACTGAGCTACTTCACTTTCACTTTTCACTTTCATGCATTGGAGAAGGAAATGGCAACCCACTCCAGTGTTCTTGCCTGGAGAATCCCAGGGATGGGGAAGCCTGGTGGGCTTCCGTCTATGGGGTCGCACAGAGTCAGACACGACTGAAGTGACTTAGCAGCAGCAGCAGCAGCATACATACTTTTACACTTAGTACTTGATAAACTTTAAGCTGTTAGGTGGCTTTAATAGAAAACTGGATCTATTTAAAAAAAACAAGTCTATCCCTTAAAAATAGCAACACCACCTTCTTGAGGCTTTCTGCATTAAGTCACTTGCTTTCACAAAGCAATGCCTTCTGCCTTCAGTCATTTATTTTGGGGTATACAATCCCTGCAATTCTTGATAAGGAAAAAGAAAAAGACTGTAAATCATGACAAATAGAGAAGGAAAAAAAAAAAGAACCGAAAAAAAAAAGAAAAATGACTCTGATGTGCTGAAGACTTCTGTGTGAAATGCCCATCATCCTCTCCATTCACTCTGAATTAAGCAAGTGGTGCATGACATGAATGGAAGCTGGATCAGCAGAAGGAGGTCTACAATCATGCCCATCTGGTATGCAGGTGTTTGCACAGAATCTCCCCAGCCAAACTTACAGAGGGTGGCATTTTTGTGGAGCTGACTCCACACTAGGACAGAGAAAGAAAGAGAGGGAAACCACGCATTATAGTAAGTGATGCCACTCTCAGTTTCCACCTACCTTCAAAGAGTTGTGCTCAAATTTCATCTGCAAAGAGATCTCTTAAGAAACTTTGTAAAAATTCAGAGGCCTGAACCCTTCCCAATAGATTTACTTTAATTGTATACCTATGGCATGTTCTGGAAATCCGCTTTCGACAAACAATCTAGGTTATTCTAATACAACTGTTCCTTAGTCTGTATTTTCAGAAGTACGGCTTTAAGACATAGAATACAATGGATAAAGAACATCTAGAAAATAAATACTTTTACAGTTTACAGCCATTCTCATTATGTGAATATTGACTACATAATGCCTGTAGCATTCACAAACATATTAGAATATTTAACCAGAAAACACACAAACTCTGAATATCATAAAACCTTTTAAAAGTAATGTGTGTCCTTATTTACTAGGTCCAATACCTACAAAGGGAAACTAAGCACAAGTCAAGTTTGAATGCTAGTGATTCCTTAAACCTATCATAAACCTTTGCCCAATTTCACTTGATTCTTTTGGCAACTGGATGTGAGAGTTGGACTGTGAAGAAAGCTGAGCGCTGAAGAATTGATGCTTTTGAACTGTGGTGTTGGAGAAGACTCTTGAGAGTCCCTTGGACTGCAAGGAGATCCAACCAGTCCATCCTAAAGGAGATCAGTCCTGGGATTTCTTTGGAAGGAATGATGCTCAAGCTGAAACTCCATGTCATGCGAAGAGTTGACTCATTGGAAAAGACTCTGATGCTGGGAGGGATTAGGGGTGGGAGGAGAAGGGGATGACAGAGGATGAGATGGCTGGATGGCATCACTGACTCGATGGATGTGAGTCTGAGTGAACTCTGGGAGTTGGTGATGGACAGGGAGGCCTGGCGTGCTGCGGTTCATGGGGTCACAAAGAGTCGGACACGACTGAGCAACTGAACTGAACTGAATATATCCTGTGTATTGCTGTTTATTGTCTTTTTTTAAATCACTATCAAATATAAATGAATGTCCCCTAAAAATTCTTCTCTGAAACAGCTCTCAACAACCAAGAACCACTCACCTACCTACTCACTTATCCCAAGATTGGGAAATAGAAAAGATGAACCTAAGAAACGTTCAAAAGCCAGATCATATAAATATCTTTGAATCAGGTTGAGTTTAGACTTTCTTTAGTAGGTGATGGGAAATCATTGAAGCTTAGAGGAACACCATGATCACAGTTATTTCATGGATTTCACATAGACTGTAAACTTTAAGGGTTTTGTGATAAAGTATATGAACAGATTCTGCTGAAAATAAAAAGGTTATGTCTTAAATAGCATATTGATATGGTAAAATTACAAGTCATTAATTATTCAGACATCAATCTAAAGTAAAAAAAAAAAATAGAATGTAGCACTTCTCATTAGCCTTAAGAATACATTTCTAAGAGTAATGTCCATTCAATAAATATTTATTTTGTGCCTATATTATGTTAGGCACTGTGCTGGGTGTTGAGAAGAAAAACAAGGAGGCTGTCCACTCTCAGGGTGTTTACAGTCTACTGAGGCAGACATTGAATAAATAATCAAACAAGCTGTGGGTTCTCCACATTCTCTTTGCTATTCCTGCTATTCCTAGCGGTATGATGCTTTGATTTCTTTTCAAATGGAAGGCTTTTCCATATTCCTTCTATTTTAAGGACTCCTAGCAATCATCAGAGGTCTCAAACTGCCTGCAGACCTATTTTTTTTGGCCCATACAATGCTGAGGTCCACTGGGTTTGTTGTTGTTGTTGTTGTTGTTATTGTTTAATTTTAATTCATTTCCAACATAAAATATGAGCTTCCAATTTCTCTTGAATATTTGGCCCTACTGAGCCTCAGTTTCCACAAGGCTACAAGTGTCTGGAGCTGAGTAGCAGCTATCCTTTTCAAAAGTAAAATGTTCTGTCCACTTGGCCAACTTTAAGCCCAGTCCCTATCACCTCCTGACATGCAGATCAAGAGTCTGCTGGCATTGATCATCTCCCTTGAGTTGCTATTTTTCTTACCCTGGCTCAGTTCCCTCATCAGCATTCCTTACCAGACTCTCCTGGACAGTCGAGTTTGCAACTGCCACTCTACAGAGAAAAACTTGGCGATCGTTTTACAAAATCCTCTTCAGAGTGTTCCTTACCCTGGTTCTCCTGCTCATCAAGTCTCTAGACTAAGTACATAATCAGATGTTGTTCAACACTCATTTTATTTCTTTAACTATTTCTTCAACTTTTCAAGTGTGCCTTTTTCTTAAATCCGTTTAGTCCACACAAACCAGATTGCTCATTGGTTGGCCCTGAATATGACCTATTTTCGGTTACATTTCTTACATCACTAGAATCTCTCCATCTAGAATACGTGCCAGCTCTCCAAACTCTGGCTGTCCACTTGCACCCGCCCTCAGGTCCAGTTCAACTCCCCTACCTTTTCCCCTGAAGCCATCCAGACTTCTCTAGCCACCGCCCCCCCACCTGAACCTCTGTAAGGCCCCTCAAGCTTTTACCTTACCTTACAATACTGCTTTCTAGGTGGCTCAGTGGATTAAGAATCCGCCTGCAATGCAGGAGACGTGGGAGACTCTGGTTCGATCTCTGGGTTGGGAAGATTCCCCTGGAAGAGGGCATGACAACCCCACTCCAGTATTCTTGCCTGGAGAATCCCATCGACAGAGGAGCCTGGTGGGCTGCAGTCCAGAGGGTTGCAAACACTCAGACCTGAGTGAAGAGACTGAGCACGCACACACTGCTTTCTATCTTTGAACTCCTTGAAAGCGGAATCCTGTCTAATTTATCTTCCTTTTCCCATTAGCAGAGTGCCAAGCAGAAAGCACTAATCATTTGTACAATAAATGAAGAGAGATTCTACTTGAAATTAACTGTAAAGCAAGGAGCTGAAAGTATGTAACTCCCTCTAGGATACGGATGGTTGTTTTCAACGCTCAAGCTGCACAGATGTGCGCTTGTCTGGGGCCTTGTTTTGTATTTGTTTGACCTCTTACTCCCAACACTTGCTTTCCCATACACGTGTCCAGTGGAAACATGCCCATTCATTCCGTGTGTTTTGCCAGTTCCTTATTTAGTAATCTAGTCCAGTAGATTTTCTTTTATTTTTTTTTTCCTTAAAATGTTACACAAAACAAATTTAATTCTTGGTTCTAGATTAGTGCCATAACAAAATTTGGGATTTTTCTTATTTTTACTTGACTATAAGCCCTTTAGGGTAAGAACACTTAGCCACCATGTCTTACCATATCTTATATACTATGCAATAAATGTTTTTGTAATAAGTGTCTTTACTCTATTTTTAGAATCTGGACATTGAATTCTCGAGCCAGAATATATCTTTGTAATTTTGGAATAAGTATTACTTTCTACCCACTGTAAAGGCAATGTGCTTTTCTCTAAAATGAAAAAAAGAAAGGCAAGAGTGTATGCAGAGACATTAAATTTCTTAAGCAAGTTTTCATACAACTAGTTAGTGTAATCATCTGTACTATTTAAGTTGTGAACGGACTGAGCAGAAAAATAGAAGTGCATTTTGAAAAATGATCTTGTATAACCACCTGCTGCTCTAGGCAAGGGTGTCCTGAAGTCTCCAGTCCTCCATTAAGCTTCTCAATTGGCCCTGCTGGAGAGCTATGTGCTAAAGCACCAACGGTGCACATACAAAATTTTCCACTTGCCACTTAGCAGTTTCACTCCCAAGGTCAAAGAAGATTAACTTTTTCTTTTTATAAGCAACCTTTCAACCATGAGCTTGCCTCCAGCAGGGCTGCCTCCATGCTCCTGATCCTTACCTTCTATGTCAGCCCAACACATTTTGATTTTAAAATGAGTAAATAAATAAAAATAAAGACAGGTTTTTCTTCTAGAGAGTAAGATTTCAGAGCCTAAAGAGCCCACAGGCAGATCACCTACAACTGCCCAACTTAGTCATAGGGCCCAACTTGGCAAACTGCAATTCACAAGCCTGTTTTTTTAGTTCCAACCTGTTTCATACTCAAGCTAACCCAGCTATTTGCCTTATTCCCAATTCCATGGGGAAACCAAAGCCTTTTGGCTGAATCGCAGACACAACACCCTGTATTCAGGCACAGCTTTGGCTTTGGCATTGACTAGAAGCACCGACGCTGGTAGCCTCCCCGTTGGTTGTCTCTGTCTCTAGACACCCTGAGTGCCTGTCTTAAGCACCCAGTCCGGGTCTGTTTCCACCAAGTCCTGCCCGCTTCTGTTCTTAGTTCAAAGCTCATTTCCTCTGTCTTGGCTGTTTCCAGGCACATTCACTTGTTCTCTTTCTCTCGCAAACCTGGGCAACTACACTGTGTCTTGGTCTCATTTCCTGATGTCAATCAGCTTCAATGCCTCTTAATCTTCTGTCAATAGATGGGAAGACACTTTTTGATTGGTGGCCAAACCTTTGTGGTTCTAATCTAAGGGATAAAGAGGTGAGCAAAGGCTAAAAGGAATTTAGGAGGCATTAATGTACTTTGGGTAAGGAAAGTGAACGCAATGTAGAATGGGGAGAGAAATGAGCCACTAAGTTTAGAGTATTAGTTATTCAGTCTGTGTAAATAAAAAGCAGACTCTAAAGCAGTATTTTTCAAAATGTGGTTCAAGGGCCACCTATCTTAGAATCGTTTGTAGGAAGGTGGTGAGGGGGAGGAGAAAAGACTGCTTGATCAAGTCCTGGACTCCACCCCAGATTGAATTGAAACCTCTGAGTATCTATAAGAATATGAGTTTTTGATAAATTCCCAATTCTTTTTGTAATGCACTTTCAAATTTAAGAACACTGTACACTTGTCTATATTGTCCTTTGAAAGCAGTTCTTCTTTATTGTCTACTGGATGAGTGTTTAATACTTAAGTTTTTTTCTATATTTAGTATAGTATTTAATAGATGCTCTTATGCTCAGTTGGTAAAGCATATGCCTGCAATGAGGGAGACCTGGGTTCAATTCCTGGGTCAGAAAGTTCCCCTGGAAAAGGAAATGGCGATCCACTCCAGTGTTCTTGCCTAGAGAATCCCATGGACAAAGAAGCCTGGCAGGCTACAGTTCATGGGATCACAAGAGTCAGACACGACTTAGAGCTTTTTCTTTCTTTTCTTATAGGCACTGGGAGACATAGCAAAGAATGAATGGGAAAATTCCTTCTTTGTGAATCTTACATTCTAAAGGGACAGAGATCTGTAGTCATCACAACAAGAAAATAAAATGAAAATCAAAGAAGAGTTTTAGCCACCTCCTGGGGAGTAAAGGTTACACACATACACACACATACATATATATATATACACATACACACATAAGTGTATTAATACATATATATTTATATGTATTTCTATATTCATATACAATAATAAAACATACAAGAAAAATTTAACAATACTTAGAATGATTAATGTTCTTTCAATTTCCAGAAGTTACTTTGGAATATTACTGCAGATTCTTCTAAAGTCTTTTAGAATATAACTTTAAGGGCTTGTGTCTAGCCTATAAAATATATATGTGTTTGCACTGAGAGAAAAATTCATAGTGACAAACATAAATCTTAATTCACTCCATCACACAGCAGCACCAAGAGAAAGCCTGTGAGCCAGCAGTCACCAGGGCGCATGCCCAGAGTAGACACAGGCTTGATGTATGCACATGGCTGCTCCCAGGCTTCAAATTAAACCGTTACCACCCAGCCAATCCTAGACACACTTGAGATTGCTGGTTCTACACTCCACCATTCCACTACTAATGTATAGGAGAGTCATGAATGTATGCTTCTCTGGATTTAAATAAAAATTGGTGTGGGGAGGAGGTGAAAAGCGTAAAAGCATCTGTGAGTCAAGCTGCCAGCCTCACTCACCTTCTTTGCTTTTGCACAAAGATATGTTTCATTTGGGAGTGTGAGTATATGTGTGACCAATGTGAATGCTGAGGACTTTAAAATCAGCCAGCAATTTCTGGACCATTTCAGCTGTGTTTCTACTTCACAGGGCCTCTGAGGGACTGCTGGGAGCAGGTGTGAAGCTCCAGTTTATTAACAAGTTAAGTCAATGTTGCTGTGCATTTTGAGATGCCTAACAGCCTGACCAGTCTCAATGAATATAGAATAGCACTGCACCAGAAAGACACATAAAAAATTGAAATACTACCATTATTACTATTAGAAACAGCACCTTTTGGATGTGTACTATATTCCAGGCATGGTGCTAAGTAATTTAGAAGCATCGTCAGGTTTATTTCTTTAGATAAATTAGTAAAAGTAATTTTTTTCTAGATAAGGAACATTGAAGTTATAGCTGACTGTGAGAATCCAATTTTTGTCAAAGAGTCTCTAGTTGTCTTCTTCATATGTTGGTTTAAATTCCTTGCTTTGCCTCGCCAACAGAGGTTAAGATCTGGGCCCTGCCTGTATGCTGACTACAGTATAATCCATGAGGCTTGATTATCCATGAAAAGTTCCAGAAGACTATCAACTCCACCACGGCAGGTGGAATGTTAACATTTATTTTTACTATGTTTTGAGATGGCACCAGAAGGAAAAAAATAGAACACAAAGTATTAATGTGAGACAGAATTAAATAAACTAGTCCAGGACTATAAATTTTACTTAAAAACAAAACAAAACAAAACCATGGGGACCAAGGACATAATCTGATTTTATATGTTCTGCCATATCTCCTTTTGTATTCAGGCTATTGCTCCAACCATATAACTTTTTTTTTAGCCGCTCCTCATGGCATGCGGAAACTTAGTTCACTGACCAGATATCCAAACTGTGCCCCTCTAATGGAAACTTCAAGTCTTAATCACAGGACTGCCAGAGAATTCCCAAGGCATATGATTTTGATGCATGGTTCCTAGTCAAATAGAGTTCATCTGACATTTTCATTCTTTCTAGAACCTTTTGCCTATGTAACCAGCCTGCTGGACAGGCTCAGAACTGGGAGAAATTGTAACTGTGGCTGGATGGAACGGATTTTATAACTTGGAGGTGTTATGTTTGGTTGCCCTAAAGTTGCATTACAGCCCTGGGATAAAATGAAGGTTTACTGAAAAAAAGAAAATATATGTAAATAATGACTCCCGTTATTCTGACTCATGCTTGTATAAACTGCATACAAAATAAAGCTTTTCCTTTCACAGTTGTTATAGGGGAGAGGGAAGGGGGAATACAGATTTCTCACAAGTGGATTTCTGATAATTTAGCTCATTATTGAAAGATGTATAGAGTCCTTTCTAAACCTTTCTCATTCCTTTTATAAATTAGGAGAGTGATTCAAACCTGCGTGTGCCGAGGAAAGTCAAAGAATCCAGGCAGCTCCCACCAAAAGAAACAACAGAATTCATTCTGAGAAGACTGGAGAAACATGTGAGTAATTTGCAAATATCTGAAGCCCTATCATGAGGGGAAACCCAGACTTGTAGTTTTGTTCCCAAGGAACAACAATGATAAGTAAGTGTTCCAATTATTATGGAGTACCCACCAGTATCAGGCACCTTGCAAAAGCTTTAATACATTATCTCTAACTCTTACATCAACCTCTAAGTAGATAAGATTATTCCATTTTATAAGTGGAACCAAGGCTGGGGTCGGGGCTAGGGGTGCAGAGGTTTTAAGTTGCATATCCAAAGTCACACTCTGAGTAACAGACAGGGATTTTGATCCAGGTCTTTCTTACTTCAGTGAGCCATAGTTCCGCCCTTCCAACTGCTCGGGACAAAACCCTTGAAGTCACCTTTGAGTCCTTTTTCTCTCACACCCTACATCTAATTCTTTAGCAGACATATCTGTTCTATTTTTAAAATGTATTAAGAATTGAAATAGTTCTCACCACCTCTGGTGTCTCCGGCTTGCTCTAACCTCTTATCCCTCAGCACACACATCCCACCTGAATTATTACTGGTAGCTTCCTCCAAACTGCTCTTCCAGTCTCTGCCCATGGCTCCTGCTGGCCTCCGTGTGACTTTGCGACTGAAGTTCTTGAAACGCTAAGTTCGAGTGTATCACTTCTTTGTTCATAAGTATCCCAGTTCAATATGGATGAAAGTCAAGGTTATAGTTCTAGTTGTCTGTACAAAACCCCACCAGTCTGGTTGCTATTTCCCACCTTGCCATTCCTCAAATCCATGGCTTCTGCATCTGCTGCACTGTCTACTTGGCATTCTCTTTCCTGAAACGTCAGCTCACTTTTACCTCCTTCAGGTCATTACTCAAAGTCACCATCTCATCAAGGCTTTCCTGACCTCTGGATTTTAAATCGCAACTTGTCTGCTGAACTTTTATCAGTAGCCTCAGATACGCAGATGACACCACCCTTATGGCAGAAACGAAAAGAACTAAAGAGCCTCTTGGTAAAAGTGAAAGAGGAGAGTGAAAAGGTCGGCTTAAAGCTCAACATTCAGAAAACTAAGATCGTGGCATCTGGTCCCATCACTTCATGGCATATAGATGGGGAAACAATGGAAACAGTGAGAGATTTTATCTTTTGGGCTCCAAAATCACTGCAGATGGTGACTGCAGCCATGAAATTAAAAGACGCTTGCTTCTTGGAAGAAAAGCTATGACCAACCAAGACAGCATATTAAAAAACAGAGACATTACTTTACCAACAAAGGTCCATCTCGTCAAAGCTATGGTTTTTCTAGGAGTCATGTATGGATGTGAGAGTTGGACTAGGAAGAAAGCTGAGTGCTGAAGAATTGATGCTTTTGAACTGTGGTGTTGGAGAAGACTCTTGAGAGTCCCTTGGACTGCAAGGAGATCCAACCAGTCCATCCTAAAGGAGATCAGTCCTAGGTGTTCATTGGAAGGACTGATGCTAAAGCTGAAACTCCAATACTTTGGCCACCTGATGAGAAGAGCTGACTCATTGGAAAAGACCCTGATGTTGGGAGGGATTGGGGGCAGGAAGAGAAGGGGATGACAGAGGATGAATGGTTGGATGGCATCACTGACTCAAAGGACATGAGTGTGAGTAAACTCTGGGAGTTGGTGATGGACAGGGAAGCCTGGTGTGCTGCAGTCCATGGGGTCGCAGAGTTGGACATGACTGAGCAACTGAACTGAATTGAACTACTGAACTTTACTTTTTTCCCAAAGCACTTATTACCATCTAAGAGACATACATACCTTTTTTTTTTTTTTTTGCTTTTCTGATATCTTCTCCTTTCTGAGAACAATATAAGTTCTTTGAGAGCAGGGATTTTGTTTATTTCTGTTTACTTCTTTCTTATTGGCACCTAAAATGTCTGGTACTTACTAAAGTGAAAGTGAAAGTCGCTCAGTTGTGTCCAGCTTTTTGTGACCCCATGGACTACACAGTCCATGGAATTCTCCTGGCCAGAATACTAGAGTGGGTAGTCTTTCCCTTCTCCAGGGGATCTTCCCAACCCAGGGATCGAACCCAGGTCTCCTGCATTGCAGGCGGATTCTTTACCAACTGAGCCACTAGGGAAGCCCGAGCATACTTACTAGGCATTCCATAAATGTCTGTTGAATACATGACTATATCTCAATGATGTTGAAATTGAATCTTGGAGACCAAGTTTCGGGTGAAATAGAAAAGAATAGCTTCATTGCTTTGCCAGGCAAAGGCAGACATAAGAGGCTCCTGCTCTTGAAAACTATGTGTCCCAACCCTGGAGAGTTTGGTGAGGAGTTTTATGACAGTGATTCAAGGGTGGGTTTACTGGGTTGGGAACATACCCTGGAGAAGGGAAAGGCTACCCACTCCAACATTCTGGCCTGGAGAATTACAAGGACTGTATAGTCCATGAGATCACAAAGAGTAGGACAGGACTGAGTGACTTTTGCTTTGCTGATAAGGTTAGGATATGTGCAGGGACTTTAAACTTGTCTCATGTAATCTTGTTGATGAGTTTCTCTGGATCCTTTAGCCTAGCCTCATGTGGTGCTCTCTGGCATGATGACTGCTGTTCATTTGCTGGGTTTTAGTTTTATCAAGGGTTTCAAGACATTGTTAAGTGTATCCCTTGAGAACCCTGCCCCAAGGCTGAACTACTGTTTTTTGGCTGTTCCTCCCTTGAGTTTGCATCTCCTCCTTCCCAGATTAGCGACTGTTCCACTGATTGAATTTGCACTTTGGAATTCAGGGAAGTTCATAGAATCTAGAGTTTGTCCCCTATAAGAACCAGGGGACACAGAAGTCTCCTTGACTAGGAGCCCCATATGATTTTGTTTACTTTCATTAACACCATGGGGTCTTACTGATTCACCCTAGCATAAAGGAGACTAAGCCTTCAGCAGTACGGGAACACAAACTATCAGAGCCAAAATCTTTATTCAAAATTATCTTATTCTCCAATCAGGAGCAGTGGGAGGGGACACTACAGAGACTTTCTCACAGTGGTTTCAAAAATATAACAGAGCTATGTGAACTCAGACAGACTGCACAAACCAGGGAAAGTAACACAGGAGAGGAGGAGGTGGTAAATTCCTAAACTCAGAAGAATCTCCCAAGCCTGGAATTCTGTGATTCGCAGGCATGTTCCACTCTGAGCTGGACCCATGTCCTGATTGAGCCCATAAAATCTTCTCCAGCAGGATGCTCTGAGCTATATTCCAGCAAATCTAGGGCATGGCACCATCTGTTTCTATATAAGGGACATGGAGCATCTTCTAGTATCAGACTAAAGGTTGAAGAATGAAAGAGTAAATATCTTGTTATGGTCCAGGTCCTAAGAAATAGGGAAAGTCAGGAGCCAGAGTGAGTCTTTTGGGAGAGTCAAAAGCAAGGCATGTGGGACAGCAAGCCTGCCTTTGTGGCACGCATCACTGCATTTTCCTGTCTCTGCAATGGGTGAGCAGACCTTTAGAGGAGATACTTAAAGGTCTATGGAAGTGTCTGAAAGATTTGATGACTAATCCCACCCCCTCCACCCCATATCTAGGACCTTGCAAGTGATCTCAAATTTTCTGTACAAATATAATAAAATGATGTTTTTGTTTACAATACATTCATTTTTATCCAAGGTTTACAAAATATTAAAACTTTTCCCTTTGTTAATGAAGCAACAAGAAAATACAACCTGTGCCCAAGAAACTCTTTACAACTCCAACTCTCAAACTTTCTCATTTTTAACAGTCATGGCTATCTAAATTCAAAGACTTTTGCCAATGCAGAGAATACTAAGTACAGTTGCCTCTGGATCTGAACTGAAACAGAATTAAAATTCTTAAAATTATATTTCATTCCACACTTCAAAAGGAAACTTTTGAAGTCAACATAACTCACACATCAAAACCTCCAATGAAAGACCTCATTGGCTATAAGATACAACTAGTTGATTTCAGAAGCTTTACAAGGGATGGCATTTTTATAGACCTGAGGAAAATTGTTCTTAAAACAACTTCAGAGTTCTTAGAATTGCTGATTTAATTGCACTGTTTATTGTACCCAAAGGATTCAGAAAGGTGCAATGTCTCTCATTTTCTTTTTCTCTTGTCTTTAAACCAACGATAAATTATCTCAAAGGCAAATCTGAACCTTGGATGAAAAACATAAGGAATACACCTGGAACTGAATTTAGCAAGGAGCTGTATGAATCAATGGATAATTATGAAATTATGCACTATAATAAGCTCTTTGTTATAAATACACAAACATTAAAGTATGAAAGAAACAAACATTCCGAAAGCCTTTAAAACTGGCAGCAGGGTGAGACTTTGAAGTGTTTTGGACCCTGGCTATCTTGTTGTTTGATTGTGATAAAGGTCAAATTGAAGACCCTACCTACAAAGAAATAAACATTCTTCCATCTTTAGTCATAGACTTAATTGCTCCGAATCACACAATTAGTAGAGAGTAGATACCAAGTTTGGAGAAGGCAATGGTATCCCACTCCAGTACTCTTGCCTGGAAAATCCCATGGAGGGAGGAGCCTGGAAGGCTGCAGTCCATGGGTTCATGAGGGTCAGACACGACTGAGCGACTTCACATTCACTTTTCACTTTCATGCATTGGAGAAGGAAATGGCAACCCATTCCAGTGTTCTTGCCTGGAGAATCCCAGGGACAGGGGAGCCTGTTGGGCTTCCGTCTATGGGGTCGCACAGAGTCAGACACGACTGAAGCAACTTAGCAGCAGCAGCAGCAGATACCAAGTTTAATGGTTTAAGAGAGCTATTCCTTCATGATACATAGTAAATACTCATCAAACATTTCTGAAATGAAGAATAATATTATCTTTACTATTCTTCTACAAGATACCATATATTTTTTTGTCAACTCTGACACACTGACAACTTTCCACGCAAGGACAACCTTGTGTGACCAGGAAGTTCAACCTGGAAAATTCTCAGGATGTTACTTTTGCATATATTTCTGTATGTATGTATGGAAATTTCTGGAAAACCAGTAACTCATTCCAGTGCTAGAGAATGGGTGTGAGAATAGTGACAGAGATGAAAGATGTCAGACTGGCTTGGGTTTAAGGTCAACCCAGGAGAATTCCTGGCACAGGGGTCCTAGGAAGGGTAGATATGATCCCAGCTAATGGTACTTGCTGTTGAAAATTCCCAGTTCAGAGTTCTATGTGGCTTTCCAAGGAATAACACCTGGCTCTCCAGCAAACGAGGGAGGGAACGAGTAGGACTATCTTTCGCATCAACAAATCCATCATAGTGATTTTCTCCATACAGAGCACAGATTTCATGTCCCTTTAGCTGAGACTTGAACAAAAGGAAGGGGTGACAGCATCCAAGAGAGATGATTGAAAACATCTGCTAGAAGTTCAACTCCTTGAACATACACAGTTAAAACCTATGACTGTGGCTATCGCCAACAGTCTTACCAACGTCATTTGGCACTTCAAAGCAAGGTAACAGGAAACGCTTTCCAATTCTTCACTACTAGGTTTTTTGTTTGTTGATCTTTTGAAAAAAAAAAAAAAAAACTCCAGGAGATAGAGAAAAATGCTGAAGACTTCTATATAAATCACTCCCCTTGTGTTTACATGTAACTGCCTTGCTGCATTCGTCCAATGATGTCAGTCTGTTTTCCCTTTGCAAGCTCAGCATTGTTATAAATACCATAAAGAACAGCATTTCTTCCACCATCACTATTCCCAAAATGGCTCAAAGCAAACACGTTGCAAAGATTATATACCCTGAAAGGTTTCTTAGCACCCTGACTTTTTAAAAAACTGTATCTATTATTAATAATAAAAATTGGTGGCCACAATTTCCTGGATTGACTTTATTAAGCCACATTGGAATGAATACCTCTCAAAGCAAATGGAATGTGTCTTCTCTTGTCAGTGTTTCACTGGGTAGGGGCCTCTTCCTTGGATGCTTTACCCAAAAAAGGCTAATAAGGGAATTTGAAGCCTTGAGTTGTCTTGGCAGCGCAGTCACCTGTTTCCTGTCATAATGAGTTGTCCTTTGGGTCTTCAGCTCATTGCTTCTTGACAGCTCACTCCTGTCATGCGAGTACATTTTCAGAATAATTGTAGGCAACTGAACCACATTTAATCGTGAACATCAGCGTGTCCTTCATGACACTTACACAGAGAAAGCTAGGCTACCTCACTTGTCAACATTTGAGGCGTTTAGTTAAAACCAATTACTCACTTTGAAAATTTGTGAATTATGAGAAAGATAAAGCTTTCCAGTAGAAAATGCATCTTAAACAGCCTCAGTTGTAAGAAAAAGCTCTACTTTTAAAAAGAATGCCAGATAATATTCTTGGAAGGCGTAGCAGAACAAATAAACAATCACTTTGTAAACTTAAATGAAATTACTTCTGTAGATAAGCATTATCAAGTGATATTAAAACTGTAATGTAAATGTATAGAGGGATCTGACATTTGTGAGGTACCAGAGTGACAGCACACAGATGATTTTCTGACAGCAGGCAGAAAATGTAATATCATAGTGGATGATCGGGAAGGCATTACCATGCATAGTCAAAGCAATGCAAATGATGGGAAGCTGGATGGTATGTGTCCCCTAATGTAATACAGTAAAGAGTATAGTTAGTATACACCCCTACCAAAACATTTACTGTGATTTATATAGGTCTTTCCACAAGGACGCAAGACAAATCAAAAAAAAAAAAAAAGAAAGAAATATTCTACAGAACAAGTGGCCCTTTCTTTTCGTCAAGTCAGTGTCACGAAACAAAGAACTCTCCTCAATTGAAAAGGTTTAAAATGACACACACCCCCAGATGCAATCTGTTTTCCTGGATTAGATCCTGCTATGAACAAACCAACAAAAAAGGACATTTTAGAAACAATTTTAAGAAATTTGAATAAATATTAAATAATGATTATTAACTTCGTTAGGTGTAATAATGCCATTTGGATTACGTTGGCGATGCTCTTCTTTTTTACAGATATAAGCTGAAGTATTTGTGAGGCAGGATATCACAATGTCTATAATCTTCCTTAAAATATATCTGTATAATAAAATCAGTTGAAAGGAAGAAAACACTGAAGCAGTTTCTTCAGAATAAGTAAACAAAAGCAGCAGGTGGTATTTTGTCTTCAGATGAAATAGTTCTGGCCTAGGATTTCCCACCAGAACTTCTAAGTCTCCTCTGCAGCATTAATATTGTTTTAAAAGAATGATAAGTTCTTTTCATAAATTGAACATTTAGTCCTTCTTCTTTATTCACTGTTTTTCAAAAAGAAAGTAGAACACTCAGCAGGAAAGCATTGTTTCCATTCAATTCCTTCTTGTATTTTAAAACTGTAGTTCACAAAGACTAGTCCTCAGAGAAACAGCATAAGCATCACTTGGGAACTTGTTCAGTTCAGTTCATTTCAGTTGTTCAGTCGTGTCCGACCCTTTGCGATCCCATGGACTGCAGCACTCCAGGCCTTCCTGTCCATCACCTGCTCCCGGAGCCTAGTCAAACTCATGTCCATTGAGTCGGTGATGCCATGCAACCATCTCATCCTCTGTCATCCCCTTCTCCTCCTGCCCCCAATCCCTCCCAGCATCAGGGTCTTTTCCAATGAGTCGGATCTTTGCATCAAGTGGCCAAAGTATTGGAGTGTCAGCATCAGTCCTTCCAATGAATATTCAGGACTGATCTCCTTTAGGATGGACTGGCTGAATCTCCTTGCAGTCCAAGGGACTCTTAAGAGTCTTCTCCAACACCACAGTTCAAAAGTTAGGAACATAAATTATGGCCCCTGACCCTAGGCCTAAAGGATCGGGAACTCTGGGGGTGGATCCCAAGAGCTGTGTGTGTGAAGCCTTCCACCTGAGGTTGATCACACAGAGATCTGACAGCCCTTGTTCTAGAATTCCCATTTCTCCCCACATCATTCACTTAATCACTGCTAAGCGGGCCTGTACATTAGAGAGAAAATAAAGGAAGACTCAGAATTATAGGCCCACTCCAGTGTTCTTGCCTGGAGAATCCCAGGGACGGGGGAGCCTGGTTGGCTGCCGTCATGGGGTTGCACAGAGTCGGACACGACTGTGCAGCAGCAGAATTATAGAACTGATATGTAATTTTAATACTTCTCTGTCAATGTTTTTAGCTATGATTTGAGAAATTAAGAAAACAATACTTGTTACTCTGGCTGTTCCATTATGCTTACAACACAATATTTTGGAGCATTATTGAAAACAGTAGATATGTTCCGTGTAATCATTAGTATACTTTCCAGACTCCAGGAGAGTCCTCTGCTGCAAGATAAGAGAGGGTGCATTTTGCGGCAACACTATAAATTATCCCTGCCCTCAAACATTTCACAAGATTCCAACTAAAGGGAACTTGCAGCACACCTATTTCCAGGGCTCCCATTCTCTGCTGGTCTGCCCTGTCTCCCCACTAAACAGTGCATTTGAAAGACTAGTGACACGTCTAAATTCTGTAAAAACCCACTGAGTCACATATGTGACTTCTGGGTACTCAGCAAATGTGAGGCACTGTGATGCTGATGCTTTCCAGTTATCCATGGGAAGTCAGAGCCCTAAGCAACCCCATAATACCATCACCGACTAATGTGCCAAGCTAGAGACTTAAACTGTTGTGTCTGACAATGCCCCAAGCAGGGTTTTGACCCCTGGACTTCCCACCAACTGCAGAGAATGTGTAATATAGAATTATAGTTCAGTCCTCACGTCAGACATTTAGGGACACATTTAACTTCTTGATGTTCATATAAAAGGCGTCCGGGACTAACTAAAATCAGATACTATCCATGGCACCAAATGGCATTGTACAAGGTTTGTGTTAAAGCATGACCATCCTGGTTCCTTATTCTGTTCTTTCAGGAATGAGAGTCTCTAAGGCTGCCCGTAAGCCACAGGCACCAGTCCTCACTGTCTGGGAATTTTGTGATGCTCTGCACAAACCCTCCATAAGACCACCTGTGAAACAGCATTCACTTACCTTCACATATCCTTCTGTTTAATTACAATTCATAGTAGTTAATGAGAACATGCAACATTGAGGGCAGATGTCAAGAAGGGAAAAAAAAAAGGATATTAAATAATCCTGATGCAAAAAAATTCAACTTAAGTATAAATCGATGAAAATGAAATAAGTAAATGAAACTTGAGAGAGAAGGCACCAGGGAAAGGACAGCAAAGGTAGTAATGAGCTGCCACACCTGACAGGCTCCACAGTACAGTTGCCCTATTTTTACTCTTTGGTTCTCTATTCTTCAAATGCACTTATGGAACTAATTATAATATGACCATCTGCCTCATACTATAGAGCCTTAAGAAAGGTGTCCCCACCTTCTAAACATCTTCTATCTGAAATCGCAAACTGCCTACAGAAGCAATTACTCTGTACATTTACATATATGTAAATATATGTATACATGTATTACACATAAGTCTATACACATGTATAGCAAAGTTTAAAGCACAACATTAGATCAGCGAGATATGGATTTGAATTCCATCTTTGCAATTTACAAGTCCAATGATAGATGACAGGCAGTTACTTAATCCGTGTAAACCTTAGATCTTCCCTCTATAAATGAACTGGGAGTTTGGGGTTGACATATATGCACTACTATTATAAAATAGGTAACGAAAGAGAACCTACTCTAGAGCACAGAGAATTCTAGTCAGTGCTCTGTGCAGACCTGAGAGGGAAATCCACAAAAGGGGAGAGGTATGTATATGTCTGATTCACTTCGCTGTACAGCAGAAGCTAACACAACATTGTATAGCGACTGTACCCCAGTAAAAATTTTGAAAGGCATATGAGGATAATAATACCTCTACCAGTATTGATCCAAGGATTAAATTAGATAATATATGCTTAAAGACTTTCACAATTTCTAGTGGAAAGTCACTACTCAGTAAACGGTAGTTATTATTGTTAATGTTAATGTTTTATAATCCTCTCTGTCCATTGAAATTTCTCCACTTGCTTTCCTTGTTCTCACATTACAAACATTAAAACCTGAACTTTTTAGTATCGAGCTTGATTATTTTGTATGTTTATTGAAAAGCATCGCTAATATTAAACTGTAAAAAAATACACCATTATGAATCACGTATTTGCCCCTCTTGCCACATCTCTCAGTTACTTTTAGTAATTTGCCACAATTCTTCAGACAGCATTCCTATGAATGAAAGGTTAGAACTGGTTGGCAGATCAGTTATCTGGGATCCACAGTGCAAAATGAATTGCGTGCCTGGGTTGGCTTCAGTGTAAACCAAAGAACTCTGTGTGTGTGTGCATGTATGTCTGTGTGCAGGTGTGTGTGTGTTTGTGTGCAGGTGTGTGTGTGTTTGTGAGAGAGACAGAGAAACTTAGAGAAACAGAGAGACAAAGAAAGAAATAAGAGGGGAAGGAAGGGCAGACAGAGATAGATTAAGAAAAAGAATCAACGTCATAAATACTTTATACTCAGAAAGTTTCAAAAATATCAATTAATAGACATGGGCAAGAATGGGGAAATAAAAGTCATATAAAATAAGTAGATATAAATTGTAGAATAGGTAAATATAAATTATATTTACTTCATCCTGCAATAATGCTTGGGATAGTTTTGCCTTATATGTGAATTACAAGTGTTTCAAGAGTAGCGGCAAAGGACAGGACAGAGGGAAGTGAAGGAGAGGAGAAGGAAGGGAAGGGAAGGAAGAATGAGCTCTTCAGTGTTCCTGGCCTTTCTTTCCTCCCCTTCTCCAAGGGGATTCTCTTTTTGTCTGCACAGTTTCTCACCCTCGTCCTTCCCCAGAGGACTGGAGATGATGGAGATTATGGATGGTGATGCATACTCTTGAGGAGAGGTGTGGAGAGACAGAAGTCTAGAGGCTGCAGGAAGTGGAGAGGAGGAGGAGACTTAAGGGACCAAGGAGAAGGTTGGGAGGGGACTTTTATCCAGAGCAAGGAGGAGAGTCATGCTGATTTCAGGGAGAGAGAAGAATAGAAACATCTATAACAGGTTAAGAGAGTGGAGATAAGAACAACTAATTCTTCAAGAAATATCAGGAAAAAGACTTCCCTGGTGGTTCAGGAGTTAAAGACTCCACACTTTGAGTGTAGGGGGCAAGTATTCGATCCCTGGTCTGGGAACTAAGATCCCACATGCTGTGCGGTGCAGCCAAAAATTAATATGTATATGTATATATATACACATATCAGGAAAGAGTACATGTCTTCCTCACAGTATTTTGAGAAACTCAAGTTTTTTTAATTGTTTTATCTTCAAATCTCCTTGTTGTTGCAATGTGTTTCCTTGATCAAAACACTCTTTTAAAGCTAGGTTTCAGTGTGGTTGCACAGTTTTAATAACTTCCTGTGTTTTCATTTGACTGACATGCAACTCCCCCCCAATAGATATTTCTGTTCACTGAATTTTCTCAAGCGTTTTCTCTGTATCTATCATCAGTTCACCATCCTATGTATGAATGAACAACTCTCCTTTGCTGTTGTCTTAAAATCTAGGAAATCATCAGATAATTTGCAATCAGGTTCTCATTAAATTGAGCAAGCGGAATATACACATGTGTGTACATGTTTGGACATTCATGCTTGTGAGACGGGTCCTTGGATGGAAAAGTAAATTGTCACATAGCCACAAGAAGCTCTAGTCAAACACGCAGAACTATTAAGGATCATAATCAAGAGAAGTCTCATACTTTTCAAAGTTACACCTTTGCAAATGTGAATACTTTATTAATATAACAAATAAAAGCAAGGAGACAAGTTAAGTGTAGGTTGTGTGGTCCTAGGATTTCATGAACCTAGCCTTGATGGAAGGAAGAAAAGGCAGTAGAATCAATGAACACTATTTCCTACTAAATGGACTTTGTTATATAGATTTCTTTAGCTCACTAGTACATGTGTCTCAAGAAATCACTCATCCTAGAAGAATGTGTATTTGTGTGTGGAGGTGGGGATGTATAATCAACATATTACAGGAAATCATTTTGATTAAAAGCATTGAACTTGAATCCCGGCTCTCTTAAGTAGTCAAATTATACAACATTATTAAATACATTAATAAAATTAATTTTAGATAATTGTTTTGAAGATTAAATGTAGGATTTGTAAAAAAAACCTTGACATGTTAACTGCACATAGAAAAGAAACAAAAAATAATCAATCACAAATACTTGTATAGCATTGACTGTGTGTTGAACTCTGGTCTAAGAACTTGTATATATTAACATATTAAATACTCACAACAAATTTACAAATCAGGTACCATTATTACCTCTGTTTAACACGAAGGAACCGAAGCATAGAGAGCTTAAGTAACTCCTCCAAAGCTATACGGTTACAATATGTTAAGAGTTAGGGTTAAAACTCAGATTCACTGGTTTGTAAAATCTGTGTACTAGATTATCTTCTTAATAAACAATTACACTGTCACTAATGTGTGAAATAAAAGGTATGTGCCAACATGAAAACTGGGTTCCCTAGACTTTGCAGCTATATATACACACATATATTGAAGAACTGGATCTTGCACTAAATTGCCTATAAACAGTCAGGCCTATTTTTCTTTATGATGGCCCCATAAACTACTAGTAGGGTGCTGAAGAAAATATAGATTTGAAGCAGTAAAAATCAAGACAAAATGAAAGACCTGAAGCTTTAAAGCTTCTTTTGAGACAGATAAATAACTGCAGTCTTTTTGTGTCTCAAAAGCAAACTAAGTAGGTTTTACCACACAAAACCGTCTCATTTTTAAGTTTTAGTTAATAGTCCTTGAGCCATTGACACCCAGATTATATTTTTTAAAAATAGTGTCAGAGAAGAGAGTTTATTCCATAGATAAAAATATAATATTTGGGACATATTTTTACTAAAAAATATTATTTATCTGAAATCAAAATTTAACTGAGTGTTCTATATTTCATCTAACAACCCTAGAGTCAAAATAAATGTAATTTAAGCTTTAGAGATTAGTATATATGGCATTTATGAATTCTACCAATTTTTTAAAATTTGAGAAATTTGTCCTAAAAACATAAGCTTACATCTTATGTCTTTTGATAGAGTTCACCCTCTTTATATTTTTAAAATAGGCATCAGAAATCATGAACAAAAATTAGTAGGATAAATAAAGCTTTACACTTCTTTAATGCTTCTTCAAAGAAGAGCTCAGTGTACTAGATTAAAAGTTAGATTTTGAAATTCTTATCCATGAACTTCATCCTCAACTTGACTAGTTCTTTCTGGACATTAAGTTAAATCCTCTCAATGCCATGAGAGCCAATTTGTCATCTTGAGATACTCAAAACAAAACTTTACATACAAAGAAATAGCTCTGTAAAGCAGTACTGTATACCATGTAGCAATATAAATCAACAAGAGAGGGAAAAAATGTATCCTCAGAAGGAAAAAGGGAGGAAAGAGAGGATAGCAGGATGGAAAATCTCAATTTGATCAGTAAAAACAGAACTTCCTTGAGTGCCATGTTTTCCACTGAAACTGAAATAAGAACTAGGCAGGTTGTCAACCTATGCATTTCAAATGTTGTTTTCTGAGTTTATGATAGTAAGCACGTTATGTAGGTCCATTTTTCACCCATGAAGATCTGTCATTCAGCCAGAGCAACTCCCAGCCAAAACTCCCATTATTGTACGCCTGTCCTTCCAGGGGAGACATCATCTTTTTCAAAACACAAGGGAGCCACAGTTTGGGCTCTGTGTCAGGCAGCTGTTCTGTGAAGAGAGGGTCTCCTGCCGATAAATGACACAAGCCCTCTGCCACGCTCTTGCAGGTGCTTGCTTATGTGCTGGAAGGAAGAAATTTCTGATCTTTAACGTATGTGATAATGGGCTTACTGTTCATCTGGTGAAGCACCACAGAGTTTTACACATTGACTGTAAAAGGAAAGAACCGTGTCTTCTCAACTCAATTAGTTTTGCATTCTCACCATTATTAGTGACATTCGTAATATATAGTTTATTCTGAAACTGTTTCCAGGCTTTTTTTCTTTTTCGAGGATCTTAGTGGAACATGTCTGGCTGCATAACCAAGCACAAATCATGGTAACCATTCTGTATAATATTATTGCAATATTGGTACCCAAATGTCTATGATGCTGCACTAGAAAAACACTCATTCATTCAAGTGTATCCAAGTAATTAACATGGAAAAAAATCAAATTCAATTCCACAAAAGCTGTTTGCAGACCTTTTTCTTCCTCTTTCTTCATTATGCTATTATCTTAAACACTTTCATTATAGTTACTCTTTCTGTCTTGTATATTGTTCCTCTCACACATTCTAATTGTACATAATTTTTAAATGGGGCTTCCCAGGGGGTGCAATGGTAAAGAATTCACCTGTAAATGCAGGAAAGATGGGTTCAACCCCTGGGTCAGGAAGATCTTCTGAAGAAGGAAATGACAACTCACTCCAATATTCTTGCCTGGAAAATTCCATAGACAGAGGAGCCTGGCAAGCTGCAGTCCATGGGGTCACAAAGAGCTGGACATGACGAGTGGCTATGCACACACAGCACACAACTTTTAAATGCATTTTGAACAATCAATATTCAATTATATTCTTCCATCTGTTCATCATCTCTTGTGTTCTTCATACCTTCCATTTCCATGTTTCCATCTGAGATCATTTTCTTTCTACATAAAGAAATTCCGTTAACATTTCTCTTAAAACATGCCTGCTGATGACTAATTTTCTCAGGTCATGTATTCTAAAAGATATTTTTTAAGGATATTTTCCCTGGGATAGAATTCCAGATGGAAGGTTTTGTTTGGTTTTCCTTTCAGCACTTTAAAGTTGTCATTCCATTATTTCCTGTTTCTGTTGTTACTCTTGCTTCTTTGAAGGTCCAGTGTCTTTTTCTCAGGCTGCTTTTCTTCTCTTTGGCTTTAGGAGTTTCATTGCTGTGTGTCTAGTTAGTTTTTTTATCCTGTGTAGGGTTCACAAATTTTGACTCTTTGAGTTAATGTTCTTCTTCAATTTTGGAAAAGAAAAAGTCTGTCGTTATTTCATTTAATATTGCTTCCGTCTCTCTTCTATTGGTACTCAAAGATACACGTATTTTAGAACTTGCCACTGTAGCCCACATGGATCTAAGACTCATTATTTTTTTTAATTTTATTTTATTTTTAAACTTTACATAATTGTATTAGTTTTGCCAAATATCGAAATGAATCCACCACAGGTATACATGTGTTCCCCATCCCGAACCCTCCTCCCTCCTCCCTCCCCATACCATCCCTCTGGGTCGTCCCAGTGCACTAGCCCCAAGCATCCAGTATCGTGCATCGAACCTGGACTGGCAACTCGTTTCTTACATGATATTTTACATGTTTCAATGTCATTCTCCCAAATCTTCCCACCCTCTCCCTCTCCCACAGAGTCCATAAGACTGTTCTATACATCAGTGTCTCTTTTGCTGTCTCGTACACCGGGTTATTGTTCATTTTTAATGTATTTTAGGGTTCCTTCTATTTGTTTAAGTTTATGAATTTTATTATAACCTATCCTCTTAGTTCCTAATAATGAATTTTTTTGATTCTTAATCTTGTCTTCTAATCTTTACATCTGCCACCAAATCCATCATTTGAGTTCGTTCTCTCCTCAGAACATCTTAAATTCTGATCATTGTCGCTTTGGCAGTAGAGATTAATACAAATTCTGCTCTGCTTTTTAGTGTTCTTTGCTTGTGTTTTTACTTCACTTTTATCCTTATTTAGTATCAAAATTTGGTAAATAACTTGAGAGTGAAACAGCCCTGTGTTTGAAGCTTCTTTGTTTTTTATTTTTTTTAATTTTATTTTATTTTTAAACTTTACATAATTGTATTAGTTTTGCCAAATATCAAAATGAATCCATCACAGGTATACATGTGCTCCCCATCCTGAACCCTCCTCCCTCCTCCCTCCCCATACCATCCCTCTGGGTCGTCCCAGTGCACTAGCCCCAAGCATCCAGTATCGTGCATCGAACCTGGACTGGCATCTCGTTTCATACATGATATTTTACATGTTTCAATGCCATTCTCCCAAATCTTCCCACCCTCTCCTTTTCCCACAGAGTCCATAAGACTGTTCCATACATCAGTGTCTCTTTTGCTGTCTCATACACAGGGTTATTGTTATCATCTTTCTAAATTCCATATATATGCGTTAGTATACTGTATTGGTGTTTTTCCTTCTGGCTTACTTCACTCTGTATAATAGGCTCCAGTTTCATCCACCTCATTAGAACTGATTCAAATGTATTCTTTTTAATGGCTGAGTAATACTCCATTGTGTATATGTACCAAAGCTTTCTTATCCATTCATCTGCTGATGGACATCTAGGTTGCTTCCATGTCCTGGCTATTATAAACAGTGCTGCGATGAACATTGGGGTACACATGTCTCTTTCTCTTCTGGTTTCCTCAGTGTGTATGCCCAGCAGTGGGATTGCTGGATCATAAGGCAGTTCTATTTCCAGTTTTTTAAGGAATCTCCACACTGTTCTCCATAGTGGCTGTACTAGTTTGCATTCCCACCAACAGTGTAAGAGGGTTCCCTTTTCTCTACACCCTCTCCAACATTTATTATTTATAGACTTTTGGATTGCAGCCATTCTGACTGGTGTGAAGTGGTACCTCATAGTGGTCTTGATTTGCATTTCTCTGATAATGAGTGATGTTGAGCATCTTTTCATGTGTTTGTTAGCCATATGTATGTCTTCTTTGGAGAAATGTCTATTTAGTTCTTTGGCCCATTTTTTGATTGGGTCATTTATTTTTCTGGAGTTGAGCTGTAGGAGTTGCTTGTATATTTTTGAGATTAGTTGTTTGTCAGTTGCTTCATTTGCTATTATTTTCTCCCATTCTGAAGGCTGTCTTTTCACCTTGCTTATAGTTTCCTTAGATGTGCAAAAGCTTTTAAGGTTAATTAGGTCCCATTTGTTTATTTTTGCTTTTATTTCCGATATTCTGGGAGGTGGGTCATAGAGGATCCTGCTGTGATGTATGTCAGAGAGTGTTTTGCCTATGTTCTCCTCTAGGAGTTTTATAGTTTCTGGTCTTATGTTTAGATCTTTAATCCATTTTGAGTTTATTTTTGTGTATGGTGTTAGAAAGTGTTCTAGTTTCATTCTTTTACAAGTGTTTGACCAGTTTTCCCAGCACCACTTGTTAAAGAGATTGTCTTTAATCCATTGTATATTCTTGCCTCCTTTGTCAAAGATGAGGTGTCCATATGTGTGTGGATTTATCTCTGGGCTTTCTATTGATCTCCAGTTCCATCAAACTGTTTTCAAGTCTTGCAGAAGCTCTGCTGGTTTTTCTGCCATCAATTACATAACCAGTGTGTTCATCTTCTTGCCTACGCCAAGAATTAATTCCTATACCCAGATGCAAAATGTCCCTTCTCTGGATTATTAACTCTTCCAGGTCTTGTTATTCTTTTGATAGTTTTCGGACACTTTCAACAAATTATTTTTACATTTTATTTGTTTATTCTAGTCTTGGTTGGCCATAGTCACTTCATTCTAGCTAGAAGTTTAAATTTTTATTTACTTAGTTATTTAGCAACAGTTTTTGGCCCCAACTTTCACAGAGAGAATAATTTTTTGTTCAAAATTCTTGGGGAAAAAAGTATACCTCCAGTTTATTTCTAAGCACAAGGGGATCAAAACCATGTTTCTGTTTAGAATGTTTTATTTTTCATTGATCTATTTTCTCAATAGCAGATTCTTCTTTTAATTGTGAACAGATGGAACAAATTACAAAAAACAGAATTTTTACTTTACTGTCAAAATGTTACTTTTTTTACACAGGAACTTACTTTGTGTAATGTGGCTAAAGATTGACTTAGGAAATGCATTTTTGAGACTATTATAGTCAAGAATCTAGTCAGTGAGACCATAATGAGATGTAACTAATTTATAATGAAAACGTGCCAATCCAAAAAGTTCAGCATAAACAATGGCAAATTTATTGTCACTCAATAAATTTGTGAATAAAATTGAGTGACAATAGAGAAGAGAGTGAAAAAGTTGGCTTAAAAACTCAAAGTTCAAAAAACTAATATCATGGCATCTGGTCCCATCACTTCATGGCAAATAGATGGCTAACCAGTGGAAACAGTGGCTGACTTTATTTTCTTGGGCTCAAAAATCACCACAGATGGTGACTGCAGCCATGAAATTAAAAGACGCTTGCTCCTTGGAAGAAAAGTTTTGACCAACCTAGATAGCATATTAAAAAGCAGAGACATTACTTTGCCAACAAAGGTCCATTTAGTTGAAGCTATGGTTTTCCAGTAGTCATGTGCAGATGTGAGAGTTGGACTATAAAGAAAGCTGAGTGCCAAAGAATTGATGCTTTTGAACTGTGGTGTTGGAGAAGACTCTTGAGAACCCCTTGGTCTGCAAGGAGATTCAACCAGTCCATCCTAAAGGAAATCAGTCCTGAATATTCATTGGAAGGACTGATGCTGAAGCTGAAATTCCAATACTTTGGCCACCTGATGCGAAGAACTGACTCATTTGAAAAGACCCTGGTCCCATCACTTCATGGGAAATGGATGGGGAAACAGTGGAAACAGTGTCAGACTTTATTTTTTTTATCACTGCAGATGGTGACTGCAGCCATGAAATTAAAAGACACTTACTCCTTGGAAGGAAAGTTATGACCAACCTAGATAGCATATTCAAAAGCAGAGATATTACTTTGCCAACAAAAGTCCGTCTAGTCAAGGCTATGATTTTTTCCAGCAGTCGTGTATGGATGTGAGAGTTGGGCTGTGAAGAAAGCTGAGGGCTGAAAAGTTGATGCTTTTAAACTGTGGTGTTGGAGAAGACTCTTGAGAGTCCCTTGGACTGCAAGGAGATCCAACCAGTCCATTCTAAAGGAGATCAGCCCTGGGTGTTCTTTGGAAGGAATAATGCTAAAGCTGAAACTCCAGTACTTTGGCCACCTCATGCGAAGAGTTGACTCATTGGAAAAGACTCTGATGCTGGGAGGGATTGGGGGCAGGAGGAAAAGGGGACGACAGAGGATGAGATGGCTGGATGGCATCACCGACTCACTGGACGTAAGTCTGAGTGAACTCCGGGAGTTGGTGATGGACAGGGAGGCCTGGCGTGCTGCAGTCCATGGGGTCACAAAGAGTTGGACACGACTGAGCAACTGAACTGAGCTGAACTGATTGTCACTCAAGACGGGATTGAGAGAAAATAAGCAAATTTCTAGTAATTCTTGTTTCTAAGTCAGCAGTATGAACTATTTCTCTCAGAATAACCAAAAGAAATAGCATGATTCTAGATCACCTAGAAGTTTCTAGGTTAATGAATCACTGCTACATGATTTTTTTTTTTTTCTCTTCAGGAAAGGGCAAGAGCTTGTAACCCCTGAGCTCATGAAGAATTATATCATACCTTGTTCCAAAAAAGATTCAAAATGACTAACAGAAACAGAAAGTAAAAGTATATTTCAAAATAAAATAAGGTATCAGGGCAAAGAAAAAAATAAAAAGAGTATAATTAGATGAAGCTAGGGAAAGGTAATGCATGCTGTAAGGGTCAAAGCAAGGAAACTACAGATTTATTAACCATCGTGCTTCATTCAGGCAAATAACACTCAGATTCATCCTTTTCTCTCCATTGACTTAGTGTTAAATCAATAACTGGAATTAGATCTAATGTTCATGGTTCATTTTCTACAGTTTGAAAAAAGAAATTCCTAAATAGATTGGACAGTGGTCTTTAAGATTGCCTACAAATTTGTGATTCTGTAAATGCAGGCCAATTCTGAAGGCAAGTGTAATTAAGACTTCCCTATGAGATGTGCTATGAAGAGGGACTTTCTGTTCCAAATAGCCTTCTTATACCCCAAAATTTCCTTCTCCTGAGACTTGGACTAAATTAGATGTTCAGGTTATCTAATATCTAGTGGTTCACAAAGCCTAAATTGAGAAATAAGGGATTAAGAGAATTAAGATCCCTGCTAAATGCATATCTATGATTTAGAAAGATAATGCTCATTACCAATTGAGCACTCTTGTTTATTCATCTTAACTCAGAGAAGGCTCTCTAAGATGTTTCCTGACTCTACCCTACCAATTTCGGTTGCTTCCATGAACCACCAACAAACCCAGGGATATGGGTCATTAAGTACCCACTCATCACATCCAACCAGTTGAGACTTCTTAATAATCTGATTAATCACTTCAGTATAAACCAATATTTTTATGAAACAATTAAAAATGCTTAGCATGAATGTCCATCAAACTTAGTAAGACTCTGCAGATGCATGTGGTATATTGTATTCAGTTTTGGGTATCTTGTTTATTAAAGGGGTTATGATAAAAAGTATAAGCTGAGAAAAGTGATGAGGAGAGCAAATAATGAAAAAACTGTGTCTAAAGATACTGAAAAGATTAGGAATGACAAAGATAAAAACATTTGTGAAAACAGTTACTGTCAGCATTAAGTTAAAGGATGATCTTTTGGAAGACAAAATTGATTTCTTTGCTCTTCCACAGACAAATGAAAGAATAAAGATGAATAAGTAAAAATAAAAGAAACATTCATTTTATATCCATTTAAAAACGTTTTTCTAACATTTTAGAAGAAACTTGTAATGGCAGAATGGGTTGTGTTATGAAGCTGTGCCCTTTTTGTCATTGAAAGTATTCAAGCAGAGTTTGAATTATCCATTCCATGATTCATTCATTTAATAAATATTCATGCAAGGCTTATTATGTTCAAGATGCTGTGCTGAGACTGTGGGAGAGATAAAGATGAATCAGACTGAGTTTTTCTGAGATAGTGGAGCTAAGATTTAAACTGAATAATCAGAAAACAAGGTAAGAAAGGAGAAGTGCCGTAGAAGATATATTAATAACATATAGAACTGTGAAGGAGGGAAGCATGACTTCCAGTTCATGGATGTGGGAGGAGTATTCTCTTCTCTACAATCCATTCCCCACAAAGCAGCAGAAAATCAGTTTGCATTACACTTCTGATCAAAACTCTTCTAACAGTTTTTTGTTGCACATCCAGAGTCCTTATACTGGTTTCTAAGTTCTGCTTGTCCCCAGTCTCGTGCTCCCCGTGTGCCAGCACAGTAGTCTCTCTCCTTCTGAAACACACCAATCTTATTCATCCTCCAGCCTTTCTACTTGTCAGCTCATCTGCTGACCACACCTTGATTGTGTTGACCACTTCTTATTCTCCAGTCTTCAGTACCCATATCATTTCCTTCAAGGAGCCATCCTTGAGCTAATAATGCTCAATCTAAGTTAGCTGAGGGTGCCTTCCTTTATCTTCCATCTCTCTATAGTAAGGACCATTGTATTTTCTCCCCAGAATTATCAAAATCTGAAACTGTCCTTTCTCTTGTCCCTTTACTTATAAATGGTCTATTATCTTTCTAAACTAGAATGTAACAAGAGTAAGGATTTGTCTGTCTTTCTTGCTGTCGTGTCTTCAGCATCTAGATTAGAACAATGCCTAACACACTGAAAGTATACAATAAATACTTGCTGAAGGTTGAATAAAGAATTATTTGCACAAGGGGGAGTTTAGACAAGGATCTTTAGCTCCTTCTAACTCTTATATTATGATATCAGTTCTCAATGCTAATTCCTCTCTACTAGGTCAGCCTTTTATTAAGTCTGGTATTTTGGTCATTGCTTTCTCCTGCTCTGTGGACACTCATCAACTTTCAGGTTCAAATGAAGACGTGTCTCTAGGTCATTCTTTCTAAAGTCTTCCTAAATTATGATTAACTTTTCTTTTTATAAATTCCTAAAATGTCTACCAATCAGCGATACTTTTTTAGTCTTACTTTGATACTACTTGCTCTTGCTTCCTGTTTGGTGAATGCAGGATGGTCTACGCTAGCTCTGGCTAATGGAAATATAATAGTGAAGTCACTCAGTCGTGTCCGATTCTTTGCAACCCCATGGACTGTAGCCTACCGGGCTCCTCCATCCATAGGATTTTCCAGGCAAGGGTACTGGAGTGGGTTGCTATCTCCTTCTCCAGGGGATCTTACCAACCCAGGGATGGAACCCGGGTCTCCCACATTGCCAGCAGACACTTTACCATTTGAACCACTGTAAGCCGTATATGTAATTTTTTAGTAGCCACACTACAAAGAGGTCAGAAGAAATAGGTGAAATTAATCTTAATAATATACTTTAGTTTAACCTAATGTACCTAAAATATTATCATTTAAACATTTAATCAATATAAAAAATTTTAATGAGATAGTATGTACATGCTTAATGAGAAATTATTTTATACTGTTGCAGTATTAAAATTAAAATTTTAAGTAGTTAAAATTAAATAAAATTTAGATTTAATTACACGAGCTACAGTTCAAGTCCTCAGCTGACTATATATGGTTAATGGCTACATTTAGGTCAGCACAGAAATTCACAGCTAAATGGTGGATGCACTGGTCCTGGAACAGTCCCTTCAACAAGGCATTCAGTCTTTAGCTGGTAGCTAAATTAATGAATAGGATATTGTTTAATTTTTAATAAATGAGAAAATGAATGATTTGCATTTTCTCCGTGCTTAATTTTCTCCATACATGTGTTGCTAGGAAAAGGCATTAATGAGAGCAAAAACAGCACTAAAAAGTAAAAATACTGATGTATTTAATGAATGTCATGAGACTATGCTGCTGTGCTAAAAATGCTGCTGTTCTGCGTCATCAAGCGAATTTTAATCAGGGGGAGAGTTAAGTCAGGGCTATCCTAAGCCTCTCAAGATTTTGCTTCCTTCTTTACACATACTAAGAGCTCTGTTAAACACAGTTGGAGTTGTAGCTTTACCATTTGCAAGCACCAGCCACATACCTGGTACTCTTCTGAATGTTTTGGAGTCCTCAACTCCTCCTTGCACAGCAAACCCTGGGTAATGTCCTCATTTCAGAGATGAGGTAATTAGGACTCAGAAGCTACTGGCAATTCACACTGCTAGGAGGTAGAAGAGGTCTTCCTAGATGACTCTAAAGGTAAAGAACCCGCCTACCAATGCAGGAGACGCAAGAGATATGAGTTCAGTCCCCGGGTTGGGAAGATCCTCTGGAGAAGGGCATGGCAACCCACTCCACTATTCTTGCCTGAAGAATTCCATGGACAGAGGAGCTTGGCCGGCTACAGTCCATTGGGTCTCAGAGAGTCGAATACAACTGAAGCAGCTTAGCAAGCATGCAGTAGGTAGAAGAGCTAAAATTAAAAGGGAAGAAAATTCAGTATTTCTATTTTAAATATGTTAAAAAGGTGGCCAGACTCTTTAAAAAGAAGTGGGGAAAAAAACTGATGAAAAAATAAACTCCAGCCTCATTAGCCCCTTCCACACAGAACCGTGCTGAGCTAACAGATCCCTGGCCAAGAGGTAAGCTCTGATCAGAAGGGGATTCTTTCTCTTCTCTGAGGCTCCCCTGAAACATAAAGATGTATGAATGAAGAATCCAGTGAGATTATTTACTGGGGAAAGCAGAGGTGGAGAGGGAGCTGCAGAAAGACATCAGCTTAAAAAACATGTGCAACCTGAATCTAATTGAGTCACAATACCATGTTCCTGCCAACATCATTCGGACAGAATTTACCCAGTCCCAATATGCAATGCAAGCTGAATTCCCTTTGAGGGATATATATACACACACATATATATATATGTATATATATATATCAAGATACATTAGTCACAGACTGTAATGAGAGGAAGAGAGCAAAATGTCAGCTATCCTTGGAGAAAATACATTAAATAGATGAAACTTCCCTCAGACACAAAAAACACCAAAACATCTTTTAAAACAACCATGATAATATTTAGTCAAAGTAAAATATGGCCACAAATGATCATTATGGTAGATTTACTTTTGAAGAGAATGTTTTATCATTTTATAACCTATTCAATAGTGGAATTTATAACCTATTTTATAGTAGATTTGATTTTTAAGGATCTTAAAAATCTTGGTTCTTTTCCATGTTATTCTATAGCAGATATTTTTTTTCTCTCTCTCACTAAGTTGGATTTTTTTTCCTATATGTTTTTCTGGGATCTTCTCCAGAACACCACCCTCCACATATGCTAATTCAGGTTGTGTTTTCTGTTTTCTAAATATCAAATTGATCTTGTAATCTTTATTTCTGGAAAAAAAAATTTTCCTGGAAATGATGAGAATAGAGACCCAAGTACTTGTCAGCGATGGAGCTGGCTTTCCCCAGCTCAGATACCACCATAAACGGATTCCATGTAAAGAGGACCCTAATGTGGTAGTTGGGAGTGTCTACTGAGGCTCCCTCCAACTTTCTATTAATATTATTTTTATAGTACTCTCAGGGCACACAGGAAGTATTTCATCATATCTGTACCTTATTTTATATTTCTTTGTCTCCCAAATAAATTCAAATGTGTGGCTTAGCATAAAGAATACTGTTTTAAGGGAGGAAGGCACGAATTTTAGTCTCAGAGCCTCAAGGATGTTGTTGAAGAGACCGCTCCAATCACATGGGGATTCTAAAGTTCTTCCTCTCACTCTTCACTAGAAAGACCGTTTGAGATACAATCCTCAAACTGTTTTTTGGAAAACAGGCAGGATATAAATTATAAATGAGTTCAAAATAAATAACTGATAAGAAAAAATAAGCTGTACTGAGAAAGAATTATAAAAGCAGATTCTAGAGTAATAACTTAGACTTTGGTGATTGATAAGAAAACTGAAAAAACCATGGACTATCCTATTTTATATGCCATTTTTGGATATATGCAAGAAAAAAAAAATCTCTAATGAGTCAACGTAAATATTTAGGTTAGCTTGGAAGGACTATAGTTTAGTAGATTATGTCAGACTATTGATGAGATAACTTTGGAACAATCTAGTTCCTTTTACTCAACCTTGGAGTTTACCTGGTCATAGAAATTACTTTGGCTTCTTTGGGAAATCTGCTTTGGTGGGTCTTGGCTGAGACACAGAGATCTATATTTTTAAGAGACTCTCTTAGAAAATATTAATGATCAGGTTGGTTTGAGCAAACCTGTTTTACAGTGCAAAGAACCAGTGATCTTCTAGTGTTAATTTGGTTCCTGAGCTTCTTTGTCACTTTGAAAAAATACTCTTCAGTGGTCACAAGAACTCTAGTCTGCTTGACCGTCATATTTCAGTGGGGAAAAAAAATCTTAGTAAATCTTGTTTAGCTTCATTTGCATAAATGAGCACCACCACCCACCTGTGCCACCTCCCTCTAGCTAATTGCCTCACGTAACCCCAAAAAACTGTTCCTAACACTACAGTCACATCGGACTAGAGGTGACTCTACCAAGAAAATCACTTTTAAGGTTTGACCTGAAATAATTTACTGACCTCTACTTTGTATTTAAATAGCTCAGTTTTTTAATATAAAAGCTGAATGGCAATTTAGGAGTTGCTGTTTGTTGTTTAGTTGCTAAGTCATGTCTGACTTGGGACCCCATGGACTATAGCCCACCGGGTTCCTCTGTCCATGGGGTTTCCCAGGCAAGAATACTGGAGAGCGTTACTATTTCATTCTCCAGGGATCTTCCTGACCCAGGGATCGAACCCGCGTCTCCTGATCTCCTGCATTGACAGGCCGATCCTTTACCGCTGAGCCACAAGGGAAGCCCAACAATTTAGAAGCAGTTGAATGTAAACATTTTCCATGTGCACTGTCTCCCTAAACTGGAAGGATAAAAAGGTAGGCAGTGTGGGAGGCCTCCCTGAAGTCACTTCCCCAAACCCAGCAAGACAGCTCCAGCCTCTTCTGCCTTGTCCTGCACTCTGCCATCTACTTTCCCATGAAAGATTGTTTTGCTGTTTGTTCTTCAGCTTCCCATTCTCTCTAAGCTTCTGCCTATTTACAAAGCTCCTTTTCTAGGAGTTTTAGCCATTTGCCCTCCAAACGTGTTGTCCCTTGACAATATTGCTCTGTTCCTCCCTGACACTGACCCTACGCTATGTTCTGCCACGTTCAAGTGACTCCTAACAAGTATTGTAAGCAGTAGATAAGCCGCAAATACTATCAGAGGGAGCATTATCATACTTTGTATTTGAAATCATAAAATCTTATCTTCGCTTTCTCACAAGAGGACCATTATCTCCATTTTCCACATGGGGAAACATACTCAGATCAAGTGACCGGCCTCTTTCAAATCAGTAGCAAGCCTGGAACTGGTGCTTACTTCTGTTCTCTGGTTAGCCCATGTGCCTGTCATTAAAACGTTATTTCATTCAAGAATTATTTACTCTTTCTTCCAGATCGTTAATAAAGACATTAAACAAAACCAGACCTCACACTGACCCTATAGTCAACACATTGCCCTGAGTCATTAGGACTTGTCCTCCAGCCAGTTCTCGGTCCATGTGACAGAGCCCATTGCAAACCCAATGCTAATTAGGTTGGCAAACAAGATTTATTGAGATACTGTATCAAATGCATTACAAAAATATAAATATATGTGTGTTAAGGCACATTCATTGTGCTCACTAAGTTTTTAATTCTATTGAAAATGCTATCAGGACTGTCTGGCACTATGTTTTTATAAATCTGTTCTTTTACAGAGAGCTCTTTTGATTCCATTATCCTCTCAGCGTTTCAATCTTAACAGTGGTTCTGTTATTTTTTGTAAAAAAGGATTGATTTCACAATGGGAATTCGAGTACAGATGCCTTATTCCAAGATGATTATTAGTGAAATTAACAATAATTAACCCCATAAAAGAACACTGGGCCAAAGAGAATTGTAGGCATCTTAGTAAGTGTCTTGGGACCAGAATTAGGATTTCTGATTTCCCATCTCCTCCCTAGCACTAAACAGCATGGTTTCACAGAGAACTGAGCTTGTAACTGTGTCCTCCAAATGGAGCAACTATAATTCATGTCTGATTTTTAGACTTGTTTTCCTATGGTTTCTGCTAAGTTATGTTTATTTTTTTTTTTACCCTAGAATTCATTTTACTTAACTACTGCATATGAATCTTTGTTGATATACTGTAAAACTTTACCTGCATATTTTTCAACCTGTTTAAGTCATTTGTTTGACAGAATTCTTCTATCTTTTAATGAAAATTTAAAATGTCATGAAAGGCAAGGAAATTCCGTTTAAACCAAAGTCAAAGTGGTCTCCTGATGACTGCCCTAAAGCATATTTTATATGAATGGAAATTGGGTCAGCTAGGAATTAAATTAACAACCACCATATTTCCTTAACCACAATTGCATAACCTTATGTCCAAGATATTAACAGATGAGGACTTTACCATTGACTTGCCAAAAAAATGCTATGCACATACAGTTTTTGGCCTGCTTTAAGAAAGGTCCCTTCTGGGCGGGCTTTTTTATTTTCAGTATTGATCTGAGCCATTTCACCAGGACTATCCACTGTACATATGTTCTAAGTAACACAAGCTTTAAAATTGTAATAGCCATCAACTAAATGGTCATGTTGGAAAACAATAGACAATTAAAATGTGGATGTCACGTATAAAGCTCTTTGCTAATCAATGGAACTCTTTATTAGAGTGAAACCAATGATGTATCTGGTATTTTTATTTTTTTATTAGAAATATAATAAATGGTATTTTAAAGGCTTTGCAGTCTGCATGGAAGAGAAACAAACTAAATTTTGGCATTTAGTAAGGGATTCCACAACTTTAGCTATATATTTTTAAATATATACATAGGAATCATTTTATATGTGCAATTCAATGAATTCATTTCTTTATAATTACAAGCATAGCAACAATTATGAATACATATTTAGATAGTATCAATTAATATGAAATGATATTTACATGCAAGAAAAATGCATGATTCAGATTTCAAGAGTTGCTTGTGGGGTCCTGTTCTGATGAGTTTGCTTTTTTGCCTCAAGGACATTCTACACAGGCAAGTTTACAGTTGCTCTAGACCGAAAAAAGACTGGCTGCTTTATTATTAGCAACAAACATGTGTGTGTTCCTTTAAGGGTATCAGCTGCTACAAGAACAAACTTGCAAACTGATTTCTGAGTTTAGTCCTATGTGGCAATAAAATAGCTTTCTCTAAACTGATTCTTACGAGTTTATATTATGCCATCATTTTTATTAACTTGAAATATACAAATTAAAAATTCATAAAGTGCAAACATGAAAGTAATTTCATATATATTGATATTCAGTTCAGTTCAGTTGCTCAGTCGTGTCCGACTCTTTGCTACCCCATGAATCACAGCACGCCAGGCCTCCCTGTCCATCACCAACTCCCAGAGTTTACTCAAACTCATGTCCATCGAGTCAGTGATGCCATCCAGCCATCTCATCCTCTATCGTCCCCTTCTCCTCCTGCCTCCAATCCCTCCCAGCATCAGAGTCTTTCCCAATGAGTCAACCCTTTGCATGAGGTGGCCAAAGTATTGGAGTTTCAGCTTTAGCATCAGTCGTTCCAATGAACACCCAGGACTGATCTCCTTTACAAGGTCTAATTTAGAATGTAATTTACATTTCTAAGTAACATGGTTTCACTATTGATTAACTTTTGTTTTCAAGTTTCATAAGGGTATGATATGGAAAGTGACTCACATTTCATGTGTCGTGAGTAGAAAAATCTTATAAAAGACTAAGTACTAATTTTTTAGCATTTCCTAGGTTTTGCTCTGTGCAAATTATATTCCATATATATCTTGCATCACAACAAATCTCTGAGACCCAGTCTATTATTATCCCCATTTCACAGATGAGGACTGTGAGGCACAGAGATGTGAAGTAGTTTTTCCTAGTTACACAGCCAAAAAAGCAGGATCTTAACACAAACAGTTTTTTGCAGAGCTCTTCCCCTGAACTCATGCTGAAGATAAGATAGGTCAGTAGGTGAGTGGTTCTCAGAGTTGGGCAAGGGTCAGAGTCAACTGGAAGACTCACTGAAACACAGATTGCCAGGCCTCCCCACTCGAATTTCTGAGACAGTAACTCTGGCCTGAGACCTGAGAATCTGCATTTCTAACAACTTCCCAGGTGATGTTATATGCTGCTCGTCTGAGGCCTATACTTTTAGAGTGACAGATATGAGTGATTCTGGAAGGCAGGAAAGTGAAATACATACAGAGATTTCAGGAGCTAGAGATGCTACCCTGTGACTGAAGACAGAAAGGTGGGGTGGGTGGTTGGACCCCAAGAGAGCAAAGCAAAATGTTCAGGTGGAGGGAGTCTTGGAAGAGGAACGCCTGAGCTAGGGATCTGTGCCAACATGTGAGTCTGTGGTCAGGAAGAGAGAGCAGGTGGGAAATCCTACGAGGAGACAGATGCCAAACCAAGGAGGAAATTTTAAAGAGGAACGTTGAAAGTGCCACAGTAATTTCTGCTTAAAAACTCAACCCTGGGAAAATATTTGACTTCCCTAAAGCACAATGCCCTCATAGCTCAGTTGGTAAAGAATCCGCCTGCAATGCAGGAGACCCTGTTTGATCCCTGGGTCAGGAAGATCCGCTAGAGAAGGGACAGGCTTACCACTGCAGTTTTCTTAGGCTTCCCTGGTGGTTCAGCTGGTAAAGAATCCGCCCGCAATGCGGAAGACCTGGTTTCGATCCCTGGGTTGGGAAGATCCCCTGGAGAAGGGAAGGCTACCTACTCCAGTATCTGGCCTGGAGAATCCCATGGACTGCAGGCCATGGGGTCCAGAAGAGTCAGACACGACTGAGCGACTTTCACTTTCCCTTTCAAAGCACAATGATACAGTGAACAGCAGACAGAAGTGGCAAAGACATCAATGTGAGAGGCAGGAATGATCCCCGCCCCGGCTCCCGCCCCCTCCAGCCTGCTGGATCCTGTGGCAGAACTTGCCCTCTTTGAGCCTCAGTCTCCTCAATCTACATTTTATTTATTCTGGTTCATCTCTAAAGCCCTTTCTTATTTTAATGGTCTAAGTTTAAAACTGAGAGGGATGGTGGGCTATGACTTCCCAGTATACTTACTTTAAAATGTTTCTCTCTTATATATATGATGCTTATAAACTGATCATCCCATTACCCAGTCTGAGGTAGAATGGAGGTCTATGAACTTTATCAATGATTTCTTATTCAAATGGGTGATGTTTATATTTGCCTCTAGTTTTGGTTTGAGTCTTCAGGTAGCACTGCAGTTAAATCGTGGTTTATTTTTAGCAGCCAGAAACTGTTATGTGTGCTACCTCTCAGGGCTGCCTTCTATGTGGAAGTCTGGGAGAGCCACCAATATGGTCAGTGGGAGAAGTGAGATGCATCAAGCTTGTTTTCTTGGCTGTTAATTGACAGAGGCATCAACTTGGGGGCATGTTTCATTTACTCTCAAATTAAGATGGCATGCCTTGTCTCCTGCTCACCCAGTTCTTTGTATTAGAGTCACGGTGCTTTTTAAGTCTATAGGAGAGAGAGGTGAGTTTATTTCCCTGTATGGGGTCTCCAAAGAATTCGGGAGAGGGATGTTTCAGCCGCAGGATGTGCAGAGGAATGTTGGGGTACTCACACTCCTCTTGACATCCCTCCTGTAGGCGTTCTCTTCTCTCCAGGATGAGGCCGGTAACCTTTCAGTCTCTAGTTCAGTCCTGTACTATTTTTAACAAACCCCAACAGAGTGTTACAGTAGAGCTTGAGCCTGCCCTCGAGTTTCTCAGCCAGAACTTCCTATTTCCAGCTCTGTGTTTAACCTCTTCTATATGGTTAGTCAGATGGAAGAAAATCATGATGGTGACTCTGTAGCACATACTTTTTGTAGGGTAGGGAGTTTGTAGTACTTTTTATTTTTTGAATATAAAAACTATGATCCAAGAGACAGAAAGTGGCTTGCTCCAGGTCATCCAGAGAGATAGCAGTAGAAGCACTAGAACCTGGATCACTGTCTTTAAGCCAGGAGAGTCTCTAGTGGACCCCTTCTGTTGGGGACGTTGCTACTAGCAAAGGTTTTTCTGTTGTACTAGTTCCTGCTTGGGGCTTCCCTGGTAGCTCAGACAGTACAGCATCTGCCTGCAATGTGGGTGACCTGGGTTCGATCCCTGGGTCGGGAAGATCCCCTGGAGGAGGAAACGGCAACCCACTCCAGTAAGTACTCTTGTATGGAAAATTCCATGGATGGAGGAGCCTGGTAGGCTACAGTCCAGGGGATCACAAAGAGTTGGACACGACTGAGCAACTTCACTTCTAGCTTCTGCTTGAACACATACTCACACATGCATTTGCACACTTTCACATACCCATAGTCATCACTCGCACACTCTCACACTTGTGTAGCTTCAGGAATACCAGAACACTCACATCCCAGTGTGGCCTGCCGCTGAAGGCCCAGCTTATTTACCCAGATTCCTTTTGCTGGATCAAAGCGATCCACACAGGATTTGAAATCTGGTGTCAACACCCAGCCAAAGGTTTGGACCGGGACTTGGCCTGTGTGGGATTTTCCTGGGGAGGCTCTGACTC
Organism: Bos mutus; assembly: GCF_027580195.1. Classification (NCBI taxonomy): domain Eukaryota; kingdom Metazoa; phylum Chordata; class Mammalia; order Artiodactyla; family Bovidae; genus Bos; species Bos mutus. The sequence continues at coordinate 29,089,741 of NC_091623.1, forward strand.
TGGTTTTCCTGGTGTTTGGTTAAGTGGCAAACAGAAACAAAACTTTCAGGAGAAAGTGATCAGAAAAGAAAATCCAACGGCAGGATTCTAAGATCAAGTGGTCAGAAGGCAGCTGGTGCCTGGAAACCAATGACATAAAAAGTGAATTTTAAAGACAAGCGTCCAATAACTGAACAGTTCCAGATTCCAGAAACCAAACCCATGTACGTAACAGTGAGGCGGGCACAAGGAAGTGGAAGGTCCTGAGGTCTCTCTGGTATCACAGGATAATAGGAGTGAGGGTACTATCCCACAGCTCGATGCTAACCATGAGGAAGATGGCTCAGGTGTTGCTGGACTTGACTGGCCTTTGAACCATGTGGCGCTCTGTGCTGTCTTCTGTGGCAGCTTGTGACATGCAGGGTCTTCACCTCTTCCTTGCACAAAGGAAGAAAATTGACTAGACTTTAGTCACCCAAAAGTGGCAAAATTTAAAGAACACTGAGATGTTATAATTAATTCCTTTGTGGCACTAACTACTGCCAGGGTTCCCCTGGTGGCTCAGACGGTCTGCCTGCAATGCTGGAGACCCAGGTTCGATCCCTGGGTCAGGAACCATAAGTCCCTCTTACCCGCACCCCCCCCTCCCCCCGCTTGCAGCCTGATAAATGTCACCCGGGTAAGATAAGGTTTCCTGAAGGTGACCTGAATTCTCCTGGGCAAACAATGGAGCCTCACAGGAAAGCACCTGACAGCTGTGTGAGAGCAGTCTAGACCACGTTCTCACAACCTCCCAGAAGCTGAATGTCAGGTTTATCCAGACTTGGATCACAATGATCACTGTACATAGCTCTTAATTAATCAACAAATTAGTCAACAATATGCAGATAGGTAAGATAATTGTTTGGCATGCCTATCGCCTTCTCTCTTTATGTAGTCTGTCTTATGTCTAGGCAAAGTGGGTGGCCACAGGCCAGATGAGATTTAAGCAATACAGGGCAAGAAAGGACACTGCTTCAACTATAAACTCCGCCCACGACCAGGACACAAACAATGTACCATACACAAGGGTGTAACTATTCCATTACCAATAATAAAGCCAGGAGTTTCTCACCCTACAAAGAATGCATTTACATTTAATCTTGCAATAGACCTTCCTGGAAACATTTTTGCTAAGAGTCAAAATCAACAAACCAGCGTGGCCAGACTTCAGGGCAGGTGCATATGCCAGCAGTGAGTTTGCAAATGCGGAATCTTCACGTTTTGTCAAAAGAAGGTACAGACCTCTTAGAAATAAAAAAACCAAGTACCATTTCCTGATGGAACTTGGCTTTTCTAAACCCATGTCTGGACTCATTTGCCAATGAAGTCTTTATTTTTAACACTTGAAAGGCAGAAGTAGACTAAAGTTATATCTTAGGATTGACCCAATATCCTGTTATCTCCACGCCAACCTTCACTTAAGGTTAGATTTTGATATGAATCTCCTTTGATCTTTCTACATCAGTTGGATGGTGAATCAATTCTCAGTGTTTACTTTGTAGTATCACGATAATAAAAATATTGTAGCCACTTTGCTTTACTGTTCAAACTTTCTCAAAGAAGTAATCCTAATGTCAAATGGGTCATCAAAAATGCCAAAGTGTTTTACCAGTTGTTCATGTATCGATCACATGAAGCACCTATCCCTAGAATTACTTCTCTATAAAGTGAATAAAACAGCAATGAATTGTGGAATATTTTTTTAAATCCCATGTTAAATCTGCACAACCATCAAACATACAATATCATGTTTCTTCATAGCATTCAATGGATATTATTTTTCCTAAGGTGCCTTCTATGTTCTTGTTGCAATTTATATTCACTCTTTTTTGTTTTGTTTTGCTTTCATTTGCCAAAACATATGTTACTGACCATTTAAGGCAAAACAGCCCTGTGTGTAGAACCGCACATGGCAAATGCTTGCATTTCAATTAAACCCAGATCTCTTGACATCTTTATGCATCTGAGCCCCAGCCATCTGAGGGTAATTCTGTCAGCCCCCTACCCCCACTCTTGATCAGTGTAAGCATTTCTATTCTTAGACTATGAAATATGCGCCTTAAGTGTCGAGGGAAGGATTGCTGGCTTGTCACAGCTGCAGCCTGCTGGGGAGTACTTTGTGTGAACCACGAGCAGGACTTTCCTGCCTTCCTTCCCAGCTGCGCCCCTCTGAATGGGAGAAGGTGGACCCCAGGCTCATCACTCCTCTTTGTGTCCTCACACCAAACCTAAAGGGCTGAAAAGAGGCAGGCTGGGCTGGGAGGTGCAGAGGCCAGTTTGTTCCCACTGAGCAAAAGAATAGCTCAGAAAGGAGACCAAATAATTGTCCTCTTACGCTGCCTGGAAAGAAGACAGAGGCCATTAAATGAATGAATCCTTCTTTGGGAGCTTCTGTACCAGGTTGATAACCATATTTGAATCAAAACTGGATAATTTTAGGGAGAAAATAATCTGAAAAATGTTAGGTAGAAGACATCAGGGGAAAAAACCTTAAATAGCAGTTCATTTTTATTTGCTGGTGATTAACTCGAACCATAGTCATTTGATGACTCCCAAGTCTGTTTAAATGGTGAAAAGACATTTTTTCCAGTATTTTAAGATCAACAAAAGCCAGATATTTGTATTTCTGCACTAAATTGTGGCTTAATTTAAATAATATTGACTTAAAGTAAAGACACTTTTTTTTTTTTTATTAAAGTCCGTTGCTGCCAGAATCAATCAGAAATAACATAAGGACAGATGAGAAGTGAGGCGTGAGGATTTTCATTTGGGTTAAAAATAAAAGAATAAACTGAATTTTAGTTGTAGGAACCACTGCTGATATGTTTCATACCATCTAAAGCCTGAGAATTACACTGCTACTTATCCTAACTCAAGCTTTCAATACATCTTAGAACTCCTCATGGAAAAACCCCAGAGATTCCTTGTTCTAGTTACTTAGAGGACATGGCCATTATTCATTTTCTTCATTAAAGAGTCTAAAATACAATTTCTGTGACAATCAAAAAAGATAAAAGCCCTCCAGTTTTTCTTAACTCTTTCCTAAGGGCTTCCCAGGTGGCTCTGTGGTAAAGAATTTGCCTGCCAATGCAGGAGACCTAGGTTTGATCCCTGGGTCAGGAAGATCCCCTGGAGTAGGAAATGGCAACCCACTCCAGTATTCTTGCCTCAAAAACCCCATAGATAGGGGAGCCTGGCGGGCTACAGTCCATGGAGTCACAAAGAGTTAGACATGACTTAGCTAATGAACATGCACACACACAAACTTTTCAAAAGGTTGTAGGAACCAGTTTACACACCCCTAGTACAGATTAATCAAAGTATAACATAGGTTCCATAATGATAATAAAAGTGTCCTTAGAATTTAACACTCTTTGAAGAGAAATAATTCTAACTCAGTTCGTTGATTGAGTTTGCCCTGGTATCTGAAACTACGTTTATTTTTGTTGGAATACATATACCTTTGAGAGATAGAAGTTTCATTTGTTTTTATTATTAGATGGCACAACATACTTCGGGTTCAAGCTCTTCATTTGAAGACCACTTTTGTCTTCCTTTTTAGAGTAAAATTTTTTCCAGATACTCTGCACCTGTTTTCACAATGCCATAGTCAGAACATTTTCTCTGCTTAACATTAGTTGCTAAGCAGAATATATTTCAGTACACCAGCTGTAAAATTGTCAATCAAGCAAGCATTGCAAGTGTTTGGTAAGTTGAGAGCACCTTAAATTAACAGCCATTCTCTGATATCCAGCAATTGATGCTAGGATATCTAACTTGAACAGAGTCATGCTTTTTATTATGTGAAATAAGAGATGTGATGAAAAAAGTCTGAAATCTTTAATATTTCCCACTGTTTCATTGGGGTACTTGTTTGAGTCTTTTAATCTCTTTACTGAGACCATTCTGTCATGAATGGCCATGTTCACAAAGGTAAAAAGGTTTTATCAACAGCAGATGGGATTCCTTTCACGTACCAACAGAATAGAAATTGTTTTTTAAAAACACGTTTTCACTTCATTTTACTTAAGAAAATGTGAGGTCCAACCCAAGACTCTTAAATTAAAATTATTTAGTGATTTTTATTATTAAATTAGCTGATTTAATTTACTTACTCTTGCCAAATATAGGGCAACATTCAAAGGATGTACAACATTTGTAAACTCTGGTTTCAAGTAAGGGATGCTTGGTACAGTGAGGAAATGTTGGATAGAGATTTATCAGACATCATTCATCTTCATAGTCAGGATGGGAGTACATGGAGAGCTTTTGTGTGTGAGCACTCCTTGAATACTGATTATGAATGTGCATTAAACAATCTCTGTGTGATTTAACAGAAAATGGACTACAGGAAGCTGTTCCCCTTATCTTGAATCTAAAGAGATACCAATGCAGAGATTATACAATGGAGCAATGCTTATTACAATGGAGTTTGGTACTGTATTTGTTATTACCTGTACATTTTCCAATGGACTTCATGTGACTGTGATAAAGAAACAGTCTATGATAGCTAAACAAAGGAGTAGTCATTTCAGTTCATGTTTGAACTTCCACTCTTCTGTACAATTCAAACGAAGTCATATCCAGCTGCTTACTTACTCCAACCATAAAACGCTGCTTTATCGTCTACTTCTGTGGTATCTTTAAATATACTATATAAACCACTGTAATATGAGAAAGTCGAGGTTTCAGTTGCATCAGAATCAGGAAATACAGGGTTAGGATTGCCAAAGCAATTTCAAGGCAGACACCCACTGCCCCAGTCAGACACCCACTGCCCCATTATGAGTAAGATAATAGTGCCTTTCACTTTATAAACCCATAGTTTAGTACCATTTGTGTTATAGTATGAGCGTCTGGTTATTGGTGATAGACAAGATGGTAAACCTGAGGAGAACCATTCCCCCTTAAGATTGTAGTACATTCTGATTCGTCTTCTTGCACTCACAACCTCCAAGTAGTGTAAGCTTGAGACAACTGTGAGGCTCCTTTCATCGAACGCATCAATCCCAGTACCCAGAGTATTTCATGTGGAACATGGCCTCCAAGTTTAACCAAATCATTAGCCTCAGAGAGAGAAAGGCCTTTGAACATTAATGAGTATTTTTAGTAGCATTTATGTGATTATAGCCGAGCACATAAGAAAGTGCTCAAAGAAAAAATTTGGAGAATACAAAAAAAGCATGAAAAGAAAGATAATGTTTTACATTTTGCTGAATATCCTTCCTACCCTTACAGATGCTTCTACATCTCTATCTTCCAAAATAGGCATGCTGTTGAATCGGTTTGTGGGGTACTTCTTTCAGTTGTTAATATTTTTGACCATTTTTTCTCCACAATAAATATTTTTTTAGTAACATGATCATTTAAGGCTACATAGTCCATTGTCTGGATAGAAAATCATTTGCTTAACTACTCTCCTATTTTGGGGCTTCCAAAAAATATACCATTATAAATAAGGCTACCCTGTACCAACTTTAATTTTTTTAGAATTTTTTTTTAGAAATAGACATTTGTAGAAGGGGGGACAAGCACTTTTTTAAGATTTTTGATAGTCATTATCATATTATCTTTCAGAAAGTCTAATTTGTACCAATTTATTCCCAGCACAATATTAAGTGGAGCCATTTATGGCAACTTTCATGCTCATATTTTACTTAAACTTTTTCAATACATTCAACAGTTGTGTCTAGTCCTATATTATAAATATAAACAGCAAAAATGGTGGAAACAACATCTGAACTTAGCCTTTTCTTCTTTCACCGAACGAGAGCAACCTATTGAAGTTGCAGTGGAAGAATGTACCTACTTCCTCCATGTTGATATGATTTAATCTCTGCCTTAATATCCTGACTCTTAGGTACGCAGGAAAAATTTCCTTCAGTTTGTAAAGGTTTTATTGTTGCTGTATCATTTCTCATTTTCTACACTGAGGGCAACACGTGAATGATTCTTCTTTCTTCTTCAAGGTACCCAAGCCAATAGAGGTGAGCCAAAAGTAGGCAATTTGGCAAAACAATCCAATGCTCAGCTGACACGTGGTTGTTACACACACAGAAGTGAAGCAGGCAAGTGAGTTTTGGCTTTGATTGTGGGTGTGCCTTCTCTGCTCTGCATGTCCACCAATCCGTCTGTAGGTACTGTGAGGTGACTGTGGTCTGCATGCTGGCCCCTTTCTCTCTCCTCTCCCCTTCTTCCCCTCCCTTCTACCTCCCTCTTTCAACCCCTTTCTTCTTCTCTCCATCTCTTTTATGAGGAAAGAGTCACAAGAAGGAATGCAATCAATGAGAAAACACTCCAGTGGAGGTAGATGACAAGCAGCAGCTGCCCAGGACCCAGAAATGCACAGATCAGACCTGTTTTGTTTTGCTCATGAACTAGGATGGATCACAGCCCTGGGCATAAACTTAGAGATAATGTTTCTTTGTTTAAACTTTTAAACAGATAGGGAGAGAAACTTGGTCATACAGAGGTACCAGGGGGCTGACTGAGTGCATTCACCAACACATTTGTGCCTCTAGACATATATGTGGGGTTACCTTAAATCTATCAAACATGAAGTAAAATGATAGATAGCTAAATGGTTGAGAATATAAAACAGAAAATACAGTACAATATTGAGATATATTTATGACCATAATCTCATTATGTTATTGGAAGTACATATAGCATTCACTGTATCTCTTCGGCATAGAATAATGCCGAACAGGTAGTTTATAAAACCTAAATCTTCTGATCTTTAAGCCAACAAGCCATATTTTTGGTTGATCATTTCTCAATGTATTGAGAAATCCCTATACATTTCTTTCTGAAAAATTAGTATTTTATTTCCTTTTGTGTTACATTTCAGCCATGTTCCCACATTCTTCCCTTTTTATTAACTGTGGAGATATTCCAACCAATTCACCCTGGTAAAGGAGGCAGATTTTCAAGCTGTTAGTCTAATAGCAACAGTTAGTCTAATTACAGTTAGTTTAATGAAATAAACATTATTGTTGGAGTTTTTTGTTTTTTGTTTTTTCTGCTGAAGCAGCATTTTAACCCTTACAATGTGTGGGTCTTGAATTGGTGGCTGTTGCTATTTGTGAACTCCAAAGACCTCTGCACATGCGCACGTGTGCGTACACACAGACACACAGACACACACACACAGACACACACACACACACACACAAAACTTGGGAAGTTAAGAAGAGCTCCTATTTGAAAAAAAAAGTGTGTTTGGTCAGTGAATATTCTAACTAAAGACAACCAAATCAATCAAAAGTCAGCAATTTTCTCAAGCTCCATCTCCCTTCCTGCCAATTAAGTCACAGGAAAGCGCTCACACTCACACCTGCACCTGGGAATCCCAGGCACTCCATGGCCCGAAGCATCTTTCCCCAGAAAAGAGCTCTCGAGCTCTTCCTGCACACACGCCGTGTAGTTCCCTTTCATTGTTTAGGTGGTGGGGTTGATTGGTTTCTTTTGAACCTCAGGTGCAGAGAGTCAAGTTAATCATATTCAGTTCAAAGCACTTGATCACCAGTGATCTGCGCAAGGCCCCTTGCACTGGAGTATTTATTCCCTGTTGGCCCCATTTTTTCTTCCATATTGCAGGAAGCTATTCTAATGAGTTCAATACATATCTTTCTAGTATAAGGATGATATATAAGACATTTGATAAATTTGTGGTACCATTTTGTTAAATTTTTATAGCATCTATTTCTTTCAGCTCTGAAATGTTTCAAAATGCATCCTGTGTGCCCACCGTTATTTTTTAAAAAAGCCTCTCGCTCCAACACTGTCATTGTTAGAAACAAATTAATCCCTCTGGGTGTCTTCTCTATCTAATCCTAGTCTGCCTCTCCTCACCCAGGATGCGGCCCAAAGTTTTTTGTTCTCATTTCCTTCCAACTCTCTCATCTTTTAAGACTTTATAAAAATACAATTAAAATTGCACAGATTATTTTCAGGAATACTAAGGCGTGGATAGAGCTAGGAAGCTTCAAACAGACTTTTCTTTTTTTACTATGTATACGTTTATTTTGAAAAATTTGTTTTTCCCTTCTCCCAATAAAACCACTAAGTATATTGTTACAATCAATATTTTCACATACTTTTTTTTTCTTCTTTAAATTTGATTTATTTTTAATTGGAGTATAATTGCTTTACAATGTTGTATTAGTTTCTGCTGTACAACAGCATGAATCAGATGCATGTATATGTGAACCTCCCTCCCACCCAGCCCGCATCCCACATTTCTAGGTCATCACAGAGCACCGAGCTGAGCTCCTTATGCTATATAGCAGCTTCCCACTAGCTATTGTAGATATCTATTTTACACATGGTAGTATATGTATGTCAATTTTACTCTCTCAATTAGTCCCACCCTCTCCTTCCCCCACTGTGCCTACAAGTCAGCCATATTTGTCATTACTTTTTTACCGGCTTGTTCTTCCATATCCACCCCCTACATAGTGTGGTTTGTAGAAAGCACATAGACTATCACTTCCATGCAATCTGTACTAGATGCTTGGGAAAACAAAAAGAAAATTGCATGCTCTTGAATCCCTTCATCCTGGTTAACATATTAAAATTTAGGGGAAGAAAAAAAACTGTTAGAGAACAACCAAGGCAGTGTTTAATTAAGAGCCAAATTTCTTAGAACTTAATTTTTTTTTAATTTTAGCAAAATAATTGGGATTGATGTGGTCAAATTAATCTTCACTGTCCCCTCTCCCCTCTTCTCTGCTAATCCATTATTAATCCTAATTTACAGATGAGGAAATAGAGACTTAAAAGTAGTACTTACTCATGGCCATATAGTTTTCAGGACATGAATCTAGATTTTTTAGCTCCAAAGTTCATGCACTAAAATGGGTTCTCCAACAGTTTATCAATAGGCTCAAAATTTGGCCTGACCTTATAGGTATGTCCGCCTTACTCGGGTCCTCATTTATGCAATAATCTTGGCCCATTCTGTGTGCCAGGTGCTGCGTTGTGTGAACACTGGAGTCGGAAGGATTAGGTGCCCAAGTCTTCTCAAAAGAGCCAAAAGTCTGAGCAAAGCATGCCTTACTTATTGTCAAAGCCCAGACATTCTTATTCAGATGAAGTCTAGTAAAGCGCACATCAACAGCATCCTTAACGAGGGAAAATATAATAAGAAAGACTAAAGAATAATAAACAGAAAATTGCACCCCCTTTTTTGGTTTACCGCAGGTCCCACTGCTTTTTCTGCACAATGACTCTCCCATTCCTACTGTAGACTCACCAATGATTGGTATCTCCTGTCTTGGACTTACTCTCCAAACTTTAGATCAAATATGATTTACTAGTACACATCTATTATCATGATTGGGCTAGCCTGGTGGCTCAGGGGTGAAGAATCTGACTGCAATGCAGTAGACTCAGATTCGATCCCTGGATTGGGAAGATGCCCTGGAGGAAGGCATGGCAACCCACTCTAGTTTTCTTGCCTAGAGAATCCCCATGGACAGGGCCTGGTGGGCTACAGTCCATGAGGTCACAAAAGAGTTAGACATGACTTAGCAACTAAACAATAACAACTATCATAATTATCCAAAGTGATCACTTGGATTTTAGCATCTAATTCCAAATTTTATAGACCTAAAAACGTATTCGAATCTGCTTCTGATGAAAAGGAAGACTTCCTCAGATCCATGTAATGATCTATTTGTTCCACTCTTGGAAAAAATATATTAATCAGAGTCCATAGTGCAGCAACAAATTAAGGTCAGGAAGTGCCATTTTTAAAGTTATTTCCTCCATTGTGTATATGTACCACAGCTTTCTTATCCATTCATCTGCTGATGGGCATCTAGGTTGCTTCCATGTCCTGGCTATTATAAACAGTGCTGCGATGAACATTGGGGTACACGCACACAATGGAGTATTACTCAGCCATTAAAAAGAATTCATTTGAATCAGTTCTAATGAGATGGATGAAACTGGAGCCTATTATACAGAGTGAAGTAAGCCAGAAGGAAAAACACCAATACAGTATACTAACGCATATATATGGAATTTAGAAAGATGGTAACAATAACCCTGTGTACGAGACAGCAAAAGAGACACTGATGTATAGATCAGTTTTATGGACTCTGCAGGAGAGGGAGAGGGTGGGGAGATTTGGGAGAATAGCATTGAAACATGTATAATATCATGTATGAAACGAGTCGCCAGTCCAGGTTCAATGCACGATACTGGATGCTTGGGGCTAGTGCACTGGGACGACCCAGAGGGATGGTATGGGGAGGGAGGAGGGAGGAGGGTTCAGGATGGGGAACACAAGTATACCTGTGGCGGATGCATTTCGATATTTGGCAAAACTAATACAACATTGTAAAGTTTAAAAATAAAATAAAATTTTTTCAAAAATTAAAAAAATAAAGTTATTTCCTAGATTTTTGTGAACACACTCTAGAATTTACTGCTAATGAAGCCACAGTTGGAATTCTTAGCCTGTCTGATGCCACCAACTAGATTACCCTATGTTATAAGCGGCATCCTAACAAAACAGACACAATATGGAAACAAATACCAGCTCAAGTGGCTCACATGGGTCGCCTCCAGGTCACTCATCCACATGAGCAGCATTTTATGGTTTGGTTCAGTGCTGCCCGGAGGTACACATTAACTTTAAAGAGAATTACTGAAGATTTCCTCAGAAATGAGTCCAAGCAATTTCCCTTCTTTCATTTGTAATGTGTTGACATTAATTAGTACCTAATTCCTAGAATGTGTTCAGGCTACAGTGATGGACAGAAAGGAATGATTTCTGGGCAGATTAGGCACACAACCTCCTGGCCCAGTTACAGACGTTCAGCCTGGCTGCTATCAGAACTGAGTCTTCATCAGACTGGTTCACATTCCTCACTAGGGCCCAAATATCTTCAAGAGAGAGTAGGAGCTGGTTCTCGTAGTAATAGTCATTCTTCCTTAAGAAACTCACCATATCCTGAGTTATTGTCCAAGAGCTATGAAGAGAAAATGTTAAGAGTCATTTAATGACGATGCACAGTGACTGAGCAAGTTAGTCAAAAGCAGATCTGACTCCAGGTCCCTCTGTCTTTATGTTACTTCAATTTTATATATTTGTTCACGCATCGCTGATCCCACATCTGCACAAGAAGCTTCTATGTTTCAATGAAAATGAGCATTCTGAAGGGTAGCTTCATAATATCACTTAAGCTACTACTTAGAATTAAAGTATGGAGGGAGACTGAAGGAGTAGTATGGGATATTTCATGCATATTGTGTCTTTGTCTAATAAGGGAAGTCTTCTCCCTGGACAGAGAGCTGTGATATGCTTGTGCCATTTCAGAAATTCACTGGAAAATGTTATTAAAGGCTACCATTTGACCTTCTCCTGATATTTTATCATCTTCACTTCAAAATATATTTGACTATTAGAAAGATAGAGAGTTAACAAATTAAATGGTGAACATGAGGGAAGACAACCAAAATTGTATTTTTTTAAAGTGAGTATGAAAACTACTTAATATTAGTAGAGCTAATATTATTAAAGCTTAATAAATGATACAGCACTGAGCAGCCCAGAATAGTAGAAATACACAGCAACACAGAGAATGAGTTGAATAAGGTAAAACTAACTGAGAGTGAAAGTGGAGAGTGAAAAGCTTGGCTTAAAGCTCAACATTCAGAAAACGAATATCATGGCATCCGGTCCCATCACTTCACGGCAAACAGATGGGGAAACAGTGGAAACAGTGGCTAACTTTATTTTTCTGGGCTCCAAAATCACTGCAGATGGTGACTGCGGCCATGAAATTAAAAGACACTTACTCCTTGGAAGGAAAGTTATGACCAACCTAGATAGCATATTCAAAAGCAGAGACATCACTTTGCCAACAAAGGTCCGTCTAGTCAAGGCTATGGTTTTTCCTGTGGTCATGTATGGATGTGAGAGTTGGACTGTGAAGAAGGCTGAGCACCGAAGAACTGATGCTTTTGAACTGTGGTGTTGGAGAAGACTCTTGTGAGTCCCTTAGACTGTAAGGAGATCCAACCAGTCCATTCTGAAGGAGATCAGCCCTGGGATTTCTTTGGAAGGAATGATGCTAAAGCTGAAACTCCAGTACTTTGGCCACCTCATGCGAAGAGTTGATTCATTGGAAAAGACTCTGATGCTGGGAGGGATTGGGGGCAGGAGGAGAAGGGGATGCCAGAGGATGAGATGGCTGGATGGCATCACTGACTTGATGGACTTGAGTCTGAATGAACACCGGGAGTTGGTGATGGACAGGGAGGCCTGGCGTGCTGCAATTCTTGGGGTCACAAAGAGTCGGACATGACTGAGCGACTGAACTGAACTGAACTGAGATTTACCTAACTTCATTTATGAAAATTAAAAATGCAAGTGCACAAAACAACCATATACATTTCACAAGGACACATACAAAGATACATAATGAAAACATTGTGTTATTTTTAGAGGAAAGAAGGAACTAGGCCTAGAAAATAAAGACAAAAGAGAAGTAAGAAACAGACAGGCTTCCCCAGGACCAGTAATTATAATGAGCTGGAAGTGGAGGGATACTATTATCTCAATACCTCAATACCTTGAATTAAAAAAGAAAAAAAAATTGTCACACTAATTGTCCCAAGCAACATAATCACTTAAAACTTCTGACTCTCAATATTAATCCCACTCTGTGCTTTAGGATAATATTTTATTAACAAGCACATCACAATGAGTCTTTACATATTTAGAATAAACTGTGAACAATAATAGTCATGAGTATTAATGTTATGACCATTATTGTTCATGACATATTCTAAACACATAAACTCATTTTATTACAAGGATACTCCAGAGCAATGTACAGGAAAGAAGACCAGGACTCCACTGTTTCACCCTGCCTTCTTGGATGTGATCTAAGAAAAACATAGATGTTCATGCAGTAAGGAAATAAAGTCTTTGAGTACATGTGATTTTTTTGCATTTCTTTCAGCCCATTTAGTTTATTCTCATCTATTAGAGAAGTATTAGCTAGACTCGATCCACATTCAAGCAAAGGCAAAATTACCTATTCACTTCCCAGCCAAGATAGTTAGAATATGCTGGTCAGAATATAACAAGAAGGGCTTCCATGATAGCTCAGTTGGTAAAGAATCCACCTACAATGCAAGAGACCCCAGTTGGATTCCTGGGTTGGGAAGATATGGTGGAGAAGGGATAGGCTACCCACTCCATTATTCTTGGGCTTCCCTTGTGGCTCAGCTGGTAAAGAATCTTCCCACAATGCAGGAGACCTGGGTTGGAGACCTGGGTTGGGAAGAGCCCCTGGAGAAGGGAAAGACTACCCACTCCAGTATTCTGGCCTGGAGAATTCCACAGACTGTATAGTCCATGGGGTCACAAAGAGTTGGACATGAGTTAGCCACTTCCACTTTCACTTTCACTTTCTTTTTCTCTGGTTATCTTCTCTCTAGCCCATACTCCAGTGTGAGTGCTCATATTCATATATAGTGTATCAGTTCAGTTCAGTTCAGTCGCTCAGTCATGTCTGACTCTTTGCGACCCCATGAATCGCAGCACGCCAGGCCTCCCTGTCCATCACCAACTCCCGGAGTTCACTCAGACTCAAGTCCAGCGAGTCAGTGATGCCATTCAGCCATCTCATCCTCTGTCGTCCCCTTCTCCTCCTGCCCCCAATCCCTCCCAGCATCAGAGTCTTTTCCAGTGAGTCAACTCTTCGCATGAGGTGGCCAAAGTACTGGAGTTTCAGCTTTAGCATCATTCCTTCCAAAGAAATCCCAGGGCTGATCTCCTTCAGAATGGACTGGTTGGATCTCCTTGCAGTCCAAGGGACTCTCAAGAGTCTTCTCCAACACCACAGTTCAAAGGCATCAATTCTTCAGCGTTCAGCCTTCTTCACAGTCCAACTCTCACATCCATACATCACCACAGGAAAAACCATAGCCTTGACTAGACGGACCTTTGTTGGCAAAGTGATGTCTCTGCTTTTGAATATGCTATCTAGGTTGGTCATAACTTTCCTTCCAAGGAGTAAGCGTCTTTTAATTTCATGGCCGCAGTCACCATCTGCAGTGATTTTGGAGCCCAGAAAAATAAAGCCTGGCACTGTTTCCACTGTTTCCCCATCTATTTCCCAAGACAGTAGCCTAACATGAGTAACTTGCCCAGAGGAGAAGGAAATAGTGATACTATTAAAGCAAGACTTCATAGCAATTATGAAAATGTAATCTCCTACAAATTAATTTTTAAAACAACTAAAGAATATTTTAAGAATTAGTTTTTGCTGTGTTTCTTTTCTGCATGCTTTGCATGAACATTTTACTACTTTAGTAGCCTTCACACTTAATGAACCAAAATAAAACGCTTGTGAATATATACCCGTGGAGACCTCCATGCTGAAGCTGCCTTTTAGGGGAAAAAAAAAAGAAGCCTGAGTACTGAAAGTGCAGTGTAGATCTGGTTTTTAAATGGTTGAGTTTTTCATGGGGATGGGTAATCTATCATAATGGAACATTAACTTCACTTAAAAAGCATGCATCTGTGGTTCTTACTTTATGACACCATTATAATCTTTACTCCTAGTATTGTTATTCTGTGATTAGAATGCGAAAATACTGCAGAGATAAATGACAAGAGTTTAGTTGCCAGTTAGTTAGGATCTACAGTTATTTGCCATTAGATTTTTAAAACAACACAAAAAGAAGGCTAATATTTATCATCGTCAAAGAAATGTGAGCTAGATTCACACAAAGTAACTTTTAATTACAAGAGATTGTATTTGCTTTCTGAAGAATCCATTTCAAATGGAATGAATCAAAGAGTTCATCTGTTCTTTTTTTAATAACCTTTGACTTGGGCTTTCTTCCTGAATGAGGAATAGGACTTGGCTGGGATGCTGTGTGGCTCAAGCTAGTGACCTGAATGAAGTGAAGGGAAGACAGTCCCAGCACCACCCATACTAGAGTTAGAAGTTATTTTAGGGTAAATGGAAAAAACTCAGGCCCTTCATCTTCCTCCTAATGCAAGTTAGCATATACAAATGCTTTTCATTTAGATTACTGATTTGGCCATTAAATCTTTATTCATAAGATAATTCTAATTATACAGCCAATCAAAAAACATGTATTAAGCACTTACAATCAATAACTGACTCAAAGGGAACCAGTTTGAGCAAGCTCCAGGAGTTGGTGATGGACAGGGAAGCCTGGTGTGCTGCAGTCCATGGGGTTGCAAACAGTCAGAAACGACGCAGAGACTGAACTGAACTATGATCAATAAGTCATTGTTCTGGTCATTAGAGCCATGTTTCTCAAAGTGTGGTCTCCAAAGCACAGGCAAGTGATATACTAGAAATATCACAGAGAAATTGATGGTCACCTCCCATCCTAGTCTAAATAAATCAGAATTTTGGAGGGTGGAACCTAGGAATCCAAATTGTTAAAAGTAGTCCAAAATTATTTTGGGAACCCCAATTTAAAAATGTGATACCTGCCATCAAGGCCTAATAAAAAGATGGGAATGCACATATGAGACAGCACATGCTGACTTATGGTCAATAAAATCTGAGGAGCAATGATTTGTGTCATGTCTAAGGTAAACAATTTAATGATTTGTGCGTATGTGGGGTAAACAATGCAGCTGGCAATGCTCTTAACTTCTATTCTCCTCTTCTTCTGGCATGCAAACCCTGAAACCTCCTGTTGAGTTGGTGGTATCATTTAAAATGTTAGCATCTCTGCAATGAGTAGAACCTTCTTGCAGTCCACACTGGATATGTAACATGAGCAAAAAGACACTTTTGCTGCTTTAAGCCACTGAGATTTGGAGGGCTTATATGTGACTTCAGCGTAATTAGATTTTCCAGACTAATGTACATACACCTTTCAGCATAACTAGATTTTCCTGACTGATGTAGATACACCTTTCATTTTTTTCCCCAATAGAGAGGATCATTATCATGTGTCCTTTACCTCAAAAACAGGCAAAGTTAAAGTGTTAGTTGCTCAGTCTTATCCAACTTTTTGCAACCCCATGGACTGTAACCCACCAGGCTTCTCTGTCCATGGAATTCTCAAGGCAAGAATACTGGAGTGGGTTGCCAGTTTCTCCTCCAGTGGATCTTCCTGACCCAGGGATCAAGCTCAGGTCTCCTGCACTGCAGGCAGATTCAAAGAGTTAAAGAGAAAATACAGAATCAATTGGACATTCTAAGGACAGAGGAAACTCCAAAGGGTAATATCATAAATAATAACATTTACTAACTCCATATGTTAGACACTGTGCTAAGAGTTTTCCACGTGAAGATCTATAGGTTGAACTTGCCAGATGTCAAAGCAAAAGCAAAGATCCTGAGACCACAGTGAGTTTGGCATATTTGTGAAACACACACCAAAAAAAGGCCTGCGTAGCTAAAGAATATTGGAGTGTGGGGCAAAGTGGTGAAGGATGAGGGTAAGAGATGGGATTAAAGAATTTGTCAGGGATCAGATTACATAAACCTTGTAAATTATGGTAAACTCTTCAGATTATTTTTTTGGTGGCAGCCATTATAAAGTTTTCAGCAAAAAAATTACATGACATGATTTACACTTCCAAAAGAACGCCCTGTGTCCCTCAGGGACATTGGAGAGGAACACAAATTATCAAATAGAAAGAGAGAAAAATGAATTTTCTACTGAATTTCCTTGGGTTTGGCTTTTCATATGTGGTCCATTTTATTTGCATGCTGTATATAGACATATTCAATCTAGGTTTTATAAAAAGTGTTATTTCTCCGAACTTAACATTAATAAAAAGTGCTTGTCTTTGTGGTGGAATCCCAACAATACTTTTTGCTTCATTTAAGAAATATTTGTAAGGTCTTATTATGTGACAGACAGACACTGTGATGCAAATATAATTGAGACCATTTATCACAACCCTATGAGGAATCTCTCCAAGCTCTCAAACTCCTACTTTCCAAGACTATTTTATTCTCTTTCCAATGAATCTGCTCTTTGTTTCCAGCTACCATCAATCCTCTTCATTTATAGACTGGGCTGTAAATTCCTCAACTTTCTTGGTTCTTTGTCCCTCTCTGTTTAATACCATTGATCTGACCTTGACAAATATTTATCCCTTTTGAACTGTCATGGAGACTTGGCCCTGCAGGACTTGAGCTTCTTTTTGTCATGGTCCATGAGCGGGAGAGGAAGTTCCCAGGGGAGTATGGAAGAAACAATCACATCCCCAAGTTAGACTGAGATCCTTAACGATCTCAGTTGTACTATAGAATAAGAGAAGAAGTAAAAACAGTTTCTAGATTTTATCTCATGCCAGTGAATCACATTAGCAGCATGATTCCCCTTTTATGGGGGATGGCATAGTCAGAGAACTAAGTCCACCATCTTCTTCAGGTACCAGGAGACCAACATTGCATCCCCAGGTTATTTAGGATAGGGAAAGGTACAGCCATTCACAGCTTATCAAGACTGAATCGGGAAGTCATCCCTTTCATTCATTATGTGTAAATATATACAGGCAATCCTTGCTTTACACAGTTCCAATCTGCACATTTTAGTTATCATGGTTTCATTGAAAACACTGGTCCCAGACAACCTGGTTTGCATTTCCATTATCGCAGAATAGTAACTGTGAGTAACTGCATAAAGTACTAATATCACTGCTAGCTCTTCAATCCACAAATCACTCATAGACACATATCCTGACCAATGACCAAAAATGTCACTGGTTTAAAGCCTGTCAGTGAATTGGTCGCTGCACAGCTGTCACTCGGTTGGTTCACACACAAACAGCAAAGCAGGTAGTTGTGTTGCTTCCTCAAATTCCAGTGACAAGCCCACATGACATTTTACAAAAATAGATCATTGAAAGAGGAAACTGGCAAAAAAAAAAAAAGATGAAAAATTCTGCTCTCTTATGTTTACCTTTATTTAGTATCTTAGTAAGAAAAATGAACATCGAAGTAAGCATTAAATTCTTTTTAACTCTCTCTACCATTCTTACTTGCTTTGCTTGCTGTCACAGACAGAACATTTCCTGACGAGTCAGACATCTCTGATGGTGCTCTCTAAATATATATATATATTTAGAAAGATCCACTTTTTCATAATAGAGCTGAAGGACATAGGAGTTTAGAAGCACTCCTTGAGACTCAAGATGCAAAAACTCAAATTTCCTTGCATCTTTTAACATGCCCAATCCCTTGGAGATGCCCCACCCAGGCATTGCTAATGGATTGACGAAACCATCTGTGCAGTGTAGATGGTATTGCCTGTATGTGATTAGTTGAAAAGAGTTGACAAAATCCACATGGTTAAATAAATCAGGCAAGTGGTAACCAAGGCACAGATGTTTACAATCTTCCTGCCCAGTCATATAAACATAATCTGTCAGGAAAACAATACATCTTGGACTGCCTCTCACATTTGGACACTTGAATTAAAAAAAAAAAAAAACTATTTGTTGAGCATTTACTATGCTCCAAGTCTTATCCTTAACACTTAATTTCATTTTCCAATTAAATCCTCACAAAAATCTTATAAACAGGATACCATTATTTGTATTTTATAGATTTTGTAAGAAATTGAAGCTTAGAAATATTGAGTACTCATCCAGGGTCAGACACCAAGCACATAAGAGTAACCACTTAATGATCAAGAACACATGACTATGTTTGTGGTTCTTATGCCTACTTATATAACTATATTATTTGTTTTAAAAAAAAAATCTTTTATCTGCAAACAACCAGCAAAACATAACATGTTAACTGATAGTCAACAAACAAGTGACTGTGTGTGAAAAATGTATTCTGGAAAATCTGACAGATATGTGTTCATTCATTAACTTCTTACATCATTTCCAACTGCTTACAAGAAAGAAACAGATTTAATTTAAAACATGAAAAATTTCGCACTTGTTTTAAGAGCAGTTTTGGATAAAATTTGACAAAAATAATGAGAAACATTAAGGGGCAATTAAAATAATGTTTTAGCTTTACTAAATAAGGAAAATGATTGAATCAGAAATACTATTTTAACTAGAAATCATATAACAGCAAAATTACAAACACCATTCCTTTTAGACAATCCGGTGTATCTCCCACCTCCCTAGATAGATGGAATTCTATCATGGTTGATGATTCTTACTGAAGACATTACTCCTAAATGCTCATTACTGTCATTCTTGCTGTGACTGTTGGTCCTCACTGCAGCTCAAAGCTCAATTTTTTTCACCTTGGCCTTCCATCTCTGACCTTTCAAGTTTTCCTGAAATCAAATTGCCAAACCCTGTTTGCTCCTTGCAGAGCGTCTCCTAATTCCTCTAATGTGATTTAGACTGACAGGGCTGAGCTGCAACTTTCAATAATATATCTGAGGCTGAAAAGAAAGGTGGCCTGAGGGACACTGCAAGCAGCTTCCAAACCCCATCCCTGGGTGCAGGCATCATGTTGCTACCCTTTTGCAGCTATGACTTGTTCCTGGCCTCCTGTGTAGGATGCTCCCGCTTCCAACTCTGTGGAGTCAGATTATTTTTATTAATAATGATAGCTGGTGTTTACAGAGTGCTTGTTATACGCCAGGCACCTTGCCAGGTGATTTTATACAAGCTTATAGTATTTATCTCATAAATTAGATATCTGTGGGCCTTCTGCATTTGGGGAGATGAATGTGTTTACTCAGTGGCCCAAATAGTGACTAAGGATAAAAGAAAAAAATACTTTTTCTCATTTCTCCTTCATTCTCTCTCCAACTGACTTTATTGAACATCTACTATGTGTTAAGGATTGCACTAGGTATGGATCTTGAGAGCAGAAACATACAAATACTGCAATGTAAATATATTAAGAAATACATATGACTTGCATACCATAAAGTTCACCTTTTAAGGATGCACAACTTGATGACTTTTGAGTACATGCACAGTGTGCAATCATTTTATTCTAGAACATTTTCATGACTCCCTAAAGAAACCCTATATCTGTTAGTGGTCACTGCAAAGCCCCTTCTGCCCCAGACCCTGAAAACTGCTTGTCTATTTTCTGCCTCTTAAGAACTTGTCCATTCTGGACATTTCAAATAAATGAAATCATGCCAAAAAAAAAAAAAAAAAAGGAAATATGTAGAAAGTACTCACATTTAAGGACTTGGTGCTGTTTTAATCTAAGTAAATTCTTTAAAATGTATTGTGCTTTCTCTAGCCTCCTTCATTACTGGAGTTCTATGATGAGATAACCCAGGGAATTTCTATCATCTTGAGTCTTCTTGCTACAGAGGAATCTAGAAAGATCTGAATAGTGTATATGTGTTATTCAGTCTCATACTCAGTCTTGTATTTAAATCCTGCTCCCAGGCACTCCTCCTCTTCAAAATCAGCTGCCACTCACACAAATAATGTTTCTGAAGAATATTCATGAATATGTATAAATGATCACATATATGGTATAGCTGCCACTCACACAAATAATGTTTCTGAAGAATATTCATGAATATGTATAAATGATCACATATATGATATATAAATGATACACCAAGCAGAAAATTGTATATAAGTTATATGATTCCATGTTCACCTGAACCACAAAGAAAGCACATATATTCAAAGAAAAATATTAGGAAAAAATAAGAAGAAAATTAGGAAGAAATTAGGAAAAATATTAGGAAGAAGTGTGATACAGTATTAGAATAATTGGAAATTTTATTTTCCTCTAATTCTATAATTCTACCTTACATAACCATTTAGGAAGAAGAATGATTATAAGAAGTTCACTTAGAAAAACATAGATCTAATTATTGTTTTATGGAGTTAGCATAGAACCAACATATAAGTTTAAACGGTATGGCTATATTGTTTTCAAGTAATTTTGTTGTCGTTGTTGACAATGTAAAAGAAAACAAAGACAAATAGGCTTTGTTTAATTAGAAGTGCCAAACTCTAAACAGATCCTATTCATTTTCTGGTCATTAGACTTGAATTCACACAAAAATCTCACAAACTACCTACTGGAGAGAAAAGGAGGGAGAAGGTCCCTGAATGCTCAAGAGAGATTCTTAAACACCCTCCTCTTTTGAAGACTATCATTTTCTCTAAGGCTCTTCTTTTCCAACTTCCTTTAAAGGGAATTTAGAATCTTCTCCCTATGTAAAAACATTTCTAAGAACTCATATTTTTTAAAATGTTCCAGAACTCCATTGTGAGGAACTCCATTGCATAACTGTGAATTTAATAAAAATCATTGATTGCACACTTGAAGGGCTTCCCTTGTGGCTCAGCTGGTAAAGAATCCACCTGCCAATGCGGGAGACCTGGGTTCAATCCCTCGGTTGGAAAGATCCCCTGGAGAAGGGAAAGGCTACCCACTCCAGTATTCTTTTGAACTATGGTGTTGGAGAAGACTCTTGAGAGTCCCTTGGATTGCAAGGAGATCCAACCAGTCCATCCTAAAGGAGATCAGTCCTGGATGTTCATTGGAAGGACTGATGTTGAAGCTGAAACTCCAATACTTTGGCCACCTGATGAGAAGAGCTGACTCATTGGAAAAGACCCTGATGCTGGGAAAGATTGAAGGTGGGAGCAGAAGGGGATGACAGAGAATGAGATGGTTGGATGGCATCACTGACTCAGTGGACATGAGTTTGGGTAAACTCCAGGAGTTGGTGATGGACAGGGAGGCCTGGCGTGCTGCAGTCCATGGGGTCGCAGAGTCAGGCACAACTGAGTGACTGAACTGAACCGAACATGAAAATATTAGACTTACTTAAGTGTACATGAGCAAAAATGCATTTTTATTTTTATTTTTATTTAACAAGAACTTGGCTAATGACACAAAAAGAAAGACCAAGAGCAGGGATGTACTCCACAAATCTGGGTATGGTTGCATCCTTCAACCATCCTCACAGTCCAAGGCGTTTTTTCACACTCCGGGGAGGTTTGTGTCAGAATAATGAATGAAGAGGACTGGATCACCACAGACTACTTATACTTCATTTGAAGTTTTTATCTAAGCTTTTTTTTTCCCCCAAACTATTTGGATATCCAAAATGGGTTTTTGTTAACAATAAATAATTATCTGGATCTGAATGTTTAAAAAAAAAATTTACTGTCTTCCCAGCTAAAATTTCATAGTGATTTTCCACTGATAAAATTATTTACATTTTTGTTTCTTTTCCTACATATTTTGAAAAGTGGAACTAGTGAGAATCTGGAAACCAGAAAGTATTTGATCTTGAAAACCACACTCAAACAAAATCATATTCAAGTCTCCTCCACATTTTCACCTGCTTTGAAGCTCTCTTTCACAGCACAAAGATTTTACGAGAGGATGTTGAAGAGCTTATCTGCTGACATGCTGTTAATCCCGTTTTATCAGCATTGCTTCTTTGGTGCAACAGAAAGAAAATTCCATGATATTTCCCTTTTTAAGTCCAATCCTTGTTACAGGTTTTGTGTTCTCTCTTCCTTGACAAAAATTCTCTTTTAAGGAATGCAAACTTCTGTGAACCTAAATACAGTGGTGATAAAAACAGTGTCTATCTTGACTCTGGGACTCCTCATCTGGACAAACAGGGACGTAAGGCTGGCCTTTGAATACAGGAGGACACCTGAGCATATCCTTTCAGGGAAATCCTATCTCTAAGTAATCCCGTCCTGTGCTGGAGAGCTATTGCTCTATTTTAAAATGACTCCATGCTGTATAAAAATAGAGCATGTCATTTCATGCATATATGGATTTTCCAGGTGGCTCAGTGGTTAAAAAAAAAAAATCCACCTGCAGTGCAGGAGACACAGGTTAGATCCCTGGGTTGGGAAGACCCCCTGGAGAAGGAAATGGTAAATCACTTCAATATTCTTGCCTGGAAAATTCCATGAACAGAGGAGCCTGGCAGGTTACAGCATGGAGTCACAGAAGAGTCAGACACAAGTTAGTGCTGAAACAACAACAACATGGAAAAGAGAACTCAACTGGGCTACAGAAGATCAAGGTTCAATCTGGAATGATTGGTTTCTCCTAATCAGCTATACAACTTAGGTCAAGATACAACTTGTTGAGGTCCCACGGTTTTTTTTTTTTTTTTTTGCTTAGAAATGAGGCATTTGTATTAGATGACCACATTCAGAAAACTAAGATCATGGCATCCAGTCCCATCACTTCATGGGAAATAGATGGGGAAACAGTGGAAACAGTGTCAAACTTTATTTTGAGGGGCTCCAAAATCGCTGCAGATGGTGACTGCAGCCATGAAATTAAAAGATTCTTACTCCCTGGAAGGAAAGTTCTGACCAACCTAGACAGCATATTAAAAAGCAGAGACATTACTTTGCCAACAAAGGTCCATCTAGTCAAGGCTATGTCTTTCCCAGTGGTCATGTATGGATGTGAGAGTTGGACTGTGAAGAAGGCTGAGCACCGAAGAATTGATGCTTTTGAACTGTGGTGTTGGAGAAGACTCTTGAGAGTCTCTTGGACTGCAAGGAGATCCAACCAGTCCATTCTGAAGGAGATCAGCCCTGGGATTTCTTTGGAAGGAATGATGCTAAAGCTGAAACTCCAGTACTTTGGCCACCTCATGCGAAGAGTTGACTCACTGGAAAAGACTCTGATGCTGGGAGGGATTGGGGGCAGGAGGAGAAGGGGACGACAGATGATGAGATGGCTGGATGGCATCACTGACTCGATGAACGTGAGTCTGAGTGAACACCGGGAGTTGGTGATGGACAGGGAGGCCTGGCGTGCTGCGATTCATGGGGTCGCAGAGAGTCGGACACGACTGAGTGACTGAACTGAAGTGAAATGAACTGAAAGTTCTTTCAAATTCTAATAACTTAAATGAAGCTTAGAAAGGGAGCTCTTCTATCAATTTCTTAATTATACAGCTTCAAATTGTATTGGAAGGAAATATAAAGTGGTTTTTAAAAACTTAATTTGGAATCATAAAACATGTAGATGAGAACATTGGTATGTGGCAGTGATAAATTTTGTGTATCTTTTGTTCAAACAACTGTTTGAAAGAATTCCAAAAGCTTGTTTTTTCCCCTTCGCTCCTGAACATCACGTATAATCTTCCATTGCCAAAAATAAGGAAAGAACAAACTCTTTAGTGATTTATTTCAAACTGGTCATATAAAACCCTAACATTCTATAAAGCCCTTTGGGGATGTTGCAATTATTTGATCTGAATTTCACATTTTATAACGTTTATTGTAAATTATATAAAATGTGTATATATTTATTTGAAAAAACATGTTTATTCAACAAACATTCATAGAGTATGTATCATCCATTGAAAAGAGTTTAAGGTCTTAGGATTCAGGAAAGAAAGGAAACAGACAAAAATTTTTGCCCTTTATTAAATTTACATTCTAGTGGTGGTAGCAAAAAAGAAAATTAAAATAAGCCAACTGTATATTATATTAAAATTTTATAAGGGCAATGCAGGAAAATTAAGCCATGGCTGCAAAATAAATCAAGAGGTTTGAGTAGATCTGTCTGAGAAGGCTGCAGTTCAGTAAAGATATGAAGGAAGTGGGCAGGGAGCTGGGGGGAATTTGAAGCAAAGATCCTAAGGCAGGAGCATGCTGGAGAGTGGGAAGGGCAACCAGGCTACCAGCACTCTGGAAGAAAGAGGAGACCGGAGAAGGAATAGCAGCCTATGGGTCATCAGACCTCTGACCACGGTGCCTTCCACTGATGCTCACACAGTTCTTTTATGGGGAGTTTTCCTGTATCCCAGCTTGCCTTGTGGCTCAGCTGGTAAAGAATCCACCCTGCAATGCAGGAGACCTGTGTTCGATCCCTGGGTCGGGAAGATCCCCTGGAGAAGGGAAAGACTACCTACTCCAGCCTGGAGAATTCCATGGACTGTATAGGCCATGGGTTGCAAAAGAGTCGGGCACGACTGAGAGACTTTCACTTCACTTCCTGTATTCTCTTTGTAAACATTTGATTATGGCACTAACACCAATTAAGATTTTAGTTCTGTACTTGTTCAAAATCAGATCTACACCTGTCTGTTCAAGCAAACACTGTACATTTTTATGACAATCAATGTGGGCTGAGTTAAATTAGGTGTCAAACAAGGCTTAGGTACGTCTGGTTATGTCACTTTTCCAATAATGAGTAAATCCAGAGCATATTGGTTCCTGAGTTCATGCTAAGTCACTTCAGTTGTGTCAGACTCTTTGGGACCCTATGGACTGTAACCCACCAGGCTCCTCTGTCCATGGGATTCTCCAGGCAAGGATACTGGAATACGTTGCCATGCCTTCGTCCAGGGGATCTTCTCAACCCAGGGATCCAGCAAGCACGTCTCTTACATCTCCTGTATTGGCAGGCGGGTTCTTTACAACACATCGGTAACACTATGTTATAATAACCTTAACCATCATTTTTAGTTTAGATTACTTTCAACCTGATTTACATTTACTGATAAGGAATGCAAACTATTTTTGAAACATTGTTATCCCATACAACTGAAAATTAACAGTATTATTTATATCTCTTTAAAGCTTCCAGAGAAAATTTTTTGAAATATGTTAAGATTTCACAATAAGCTGCTACCTTTCACAGTCATTCTTTTTTTCCTCACTGAACAGTGAAACATATTTCACCTATAAGTTGGGTGTTGAGTCTGCAGATATTAACTAGACACCCAATATTAAGTTATTGTCTTCATTAAAACAGGCTTATGTATCTCATATATTGAATTAATAATAAGCAAATGCTATAAATTTGAAATTATGAAATAAATTTAAACTAATAAAATTGCCTATTTATCTGGTGAATCTATGTAATTTTTGCAGATTTGGTGCCTATTAAGAAACGGATAATATATGTGTATATATATATATATATAAGAAATGGATAAAGGTGATTCTGCAGAAATCATGAGTGCAAGCAGGTAAGAGAATGTATTCTTTCCTCTTAACTCTTTATTTATTTATCCCCTCATGTAAGTAGAAGAATGAATTTTTCATTAAAGACATACATAAACACACACACATGTATATGCACACACATATATATATATAAACACATATATATCCGTCCTTACCTAGATAGATGATCAATAGCACACGTTACAAAGTATTAACAATTTGTAAACTTAGATGAAGAGTATGTACGTGTTTATTGTATCTTTTTCAACATTTCCACAGGCTTGGAATTTTTCAAAACAAAAAATTGGGGAAAACAAAACAAAGAAACTGGTGTCACCGAACAAAACAATCTGAATAATTCTGGCCTCAGAGTCACTTCTGAGATCAGGGGGATATTTGCCCACACTATTCACCAAATGAGACTGATGAGCAGCATTAGAGTCAAGAAAGCCTAAGCAGACTGTAGAATGCCTGTAGAACCAATTATTTATCCTCATCAAACCTCAGTCCAGTGAATTTTATTGCCTTAATTCACTTTAAAAAAAAAAAGCCTAAACAAAACTGTTAAGCTCTGTACCCAAACACAAGAAAGAGTTTTAGAGCACATGGAATTTAGCACCAAAGAAATTATGAACTGATATTTGCTCACATTTGTTATGTCTATTTACTCATTCTAAAAAAAAAAAAAAAGACTTTTGTAACAATATTCTTTGAATTCACAAAAGAGCTTAGCTGATCCTGCAAATTTGATTGTGATAAGTACAAGGGTGAAGCAAATATATATTTCAGAAGCCTAAAACCACAGCTTATAGGAAATACAGGCCCTTGGCTTTCTCCCCTCAAGGTAGGAGAAAGAGATTTCAAATACTGTTCAAGTCTCAACTGCCCAGAATTCAGCATTTATCTTTATAATAAATGCATTTATGTTTAAGTAGAACTCTGGTTTCCAATTCTAGCCTCCCCCATGATGCCAGGTATATCTCTAAATGTCTCTGGTTCACAGGCAGTGTTTTAACTGGGACGTTAGTACTCAAAAGGGTCTTGAACTAGAGCCATACCAGAAACCAAACGAAATCAGTTCTAATGAGGTGGATGAAACTGGAGCCTATTATACAGAGTGAAGTAAGCCAGAAAGAAAAACACCAATACAGTATACTAATGCATATATATGGAATTTAGAAAGATGCTAACAATAACCCTGTGTATGAGACAGCAAAAGAGACACTGATGTATAGAACAGTCTTAAGGACTCTGTTGCAGAGGGAGAGGGTGGGAAGATTTGGGAGAATGGCACTGAAACATGTATAATATCATGTATGAAACGAGTTGCCAGTCCAGGTTCAATGCACGATACTGGATGCTTGGGGCTAGTGCACTGGGACGACCCAGAGGGATGGTATGGGGAGGGAGGAGGGAGGAGGGTTCAGGATGGGAAACACATGTATACCTGTGGCAGATTCATTTTGATATTTGGCAAAACTAATACAATTATGTAAAGTTTAAAAATAAAAAAAAAAAAAAGGGTCGTGAACTAGAGCCATACCAGAAACCAAACAAAATGGGCATTCACCTCAGCTGGCATTTCAAGGCTGAGATGACAGTGGAAGTACTGAACAACAGAACAAGCCCTTTCTTCCTCTCACCAGTGAAACAAATCTTAAAATATGAAGATCAAGCACTGCTAGACATAACGGATAC
Source organism: Bos mutus (assembly GCF_027580195.1). Classification (NCBI taxonomy): domain Eukaryota; kingdom Metazoa; phylum Chordata; class Mammalia; order Artiodactyla; family Bovidae; genus Bos; species Bos mutus. The sequence goes on from NC_091623.1 coordinate 29,117,342, forward strand.
CAAAGAGCTGAAACCTCTAAACAGCAGGTGGTATCAGTGGGGCTTGTCTTTTGGAAATGTGTTAGATCCTTTTAGGACTATGGAAAACACTTCTGGTTCTTAAGGTGATGCTGATAATACTTTGTCAGTCCCTGTGATATCTAGATCGACGTTAAGTAGTTTATAAAGCATCTTGAAATGTTTGAAGATTAAATTAGTTTCTCCTCTAAATTGCTTGGTGTCAACTGTAGTTGTGATAATTGGAGATTTATTTACTCAGTTTGTGAGAAATACTGGCCAGTATTTCTTGCCTTTTATAAAGCTCAGAGAAGAGGGGGCAGCCACAAACTGAGTCCCTTACAACAATCCCAGACACTAATCAAAGTATGTGTCTTCAGAGTAGAAGAGATTAAGTAGTTCATTAGTTTTCAGGCTATACTCAGATGGCACTTAAAGAATGCCCTTCATTGCAGTATTTCCCAATCTCTTGGATGACAATTTGGTCCTTCCTTAGTTAATTTGTTTTTTAAGAAGGGCATTTTCTAATAAAATTTTGTGGAAATTTCCCACAAGTCCAAGGCAGGCATAAACCACAAATCCTGCCAATGACCCATATCAAAAATTTTTTGTTGTAGTGTTCAGTTAACCATCAACCACAATTTTTTTTTTTTTTTTTTTTTTTTTTAAACTTTACATAATTGTATTAGTTTTGCCAAATATCAAAATGAATCCATCACAGGTATACATGTGTTCCCCATCCTGAACCCTCCTCCCTCCTCCCTCCCCACACCATCCCTCTGGGTCGTCCCAGTGCACCAGCCCCAAGCATCCAGCATCGTGCATTGAACCTGGACTGGCATCTCGTTTCATACATGATATTTTACATGTTTCAATGCCATTCTCCCAAATCTTCCCACCCTCTCCCTCTCCCACAGAGTCCATAAGACTGTTCCATACATCAGTGTCTCTTTTGCTGTCTCGTACACAGGTCAACCACAAATTTTATGTTTGGGAGAAAGAAGACAGGCTTTCAATTCTTTCTCTTTCACTGGCTTTGCACTTTTTAATTCTACTAACAGTAGATTTTTGCCAAGTTGTGAATAAAATTGAATTTCCCAGTAGACAGAACTTCAGAAGTTCGGTTAGACTCATTCTGACAAAAGGTTAGACTGGTCACTATGCAGCCTTTTAGGTACACATTCTGAAGCTTTTCAGGTTTGTCTCTGCAGTAGGGCTAATAAACTGTTATCCTCACTGGAGGGAATCTTTCCTCCCTGCTTCTAATCCCATCGCTCTTTAATGCAGCAACACCGTCCCAACCACTCTGAGTGGAAAACCTTCTCTGCATGTTTCATCATTTACAAACTGACTGTATGACTTCAGCTTCATGCTTAAGGGGTTATCTTCAATGAGTTTGTGTATATACTGGTATCAGTTCAGTTCAGTTGCTCAGTTGTGTCCGACTCTTTGCGACCCCATGAATCATAGCACGCCAGGCCTCCCTGTCCATCACCAACTCCCAGAGTTCACTGAGACTCACGTCCATCGAGTCAGTGATGCCATCCAGCCATCTCATCCTCTGTCATCCCCTTCTCCTCCTGCCCCCAATCCCTCCCAGCATCAGAGTCTTTTCCAATGGGTCAACTCTTCGCATGAGGTGGCCAAAGTACTGGAGTTTCAGCTTTAGCATCATTCCTTCCAAAGAAATCCCAGGGCTGATCTCCTTCAGAATAAGGACAGGTAATTATTCTTCAGAATAGACAATATGTTATTAAGTAATCTAACATGCTATATGAACTACATTACAAAAATTTCTACTACTACTACTACTACTAAATCGCTTCAGTCATGTCCGACTCTGTGCGACCCCAAGAAGGCAGCCCACCAGGCTCTGCCGTCCCCGGGATTCTCCAGGCAAGAACACCGGAGTTGGTTGTCATTTCCTTCTCCAACGCATGAAAGTGAAAAGTGAAAGTGAAGTCACTCAGTCGTGTCCGACTCTTTGCAACCCCATGGACTGCAGCCCACCAGGCTCCTCTGTCCATGGGATTTTCCAGGCAAGAGTACTGGAATGGGTTGCCATTGCCATCTCCGACAAAAATTTCTAGCGTGCTATAAAAAAAAGAATTTCATGAAAAAGAAATATTTTTACCACCAATATAATTCTGAAAGAAAAAGAAAAGTGAGTTTTTACTTGCACTATTAAATCAGAATAATAAATCTTTCATGAGTATAGCATTTGTGATTTTAGCTTATGAAAGATCATAAGGGCATTTGCTCATTTTCATTACATGAAATTGACACTGTGTTTTGTCTATTTTTAGGTCATAATAATAGCTGATATTAACTGAGCACTGAAGGCCGCTAAGCCTCTATTAACTCTGGGTCTTTGTATCAACCTCGTTGAGTTGAATCTATTACTGTCACAATTGTGCAAGTGAAGAAACTGAAGTCTGGTGAGCTGACAAAACAAGGGTAATGGGAAAGTTATTCTGAGGGAAAGTGATTCCTGAGATCTTAATTACCACACTGATTGTGTGCCACAGCCACTCTTCTGGCTAAATTTCACATTTTCTCACAGTTCACCCACATTTCCAGCTGTATCAGCCTACCTGGGGTGCCATAACCAAATGTCATAGACTGAGTGCCTACACAACAGAAATGTGTGTCTCACAGTTCTGAAGGCTGTGAAGTCCAAGATCAAAGCACCAGCAGGTGTCAGCTTTTATACTGAGGCCTGGGTTCTTGGCCTGTAAGCAGCTTCCCTCTCACTGTGAGCCTACAGAAACCTCTCTGTGAGTCCACAGAAAAGGAGAGAGTGAGGGAGAGCTCTCTGGGACCTCTTCTTATAAAGACTACGATCCTGTCCCATCAACTTAAGGACCCACCTCCTCTGACCTCATTTAACCATAATTACTTCCTCAGAGGTCTCATCTCCGAATACAGTTGGGTTTCAACATATAAGGGCTTTCCTGGTGGCTCAGACGGTAAAGCATCTGCCTACAATGTGGGAGATCCAGGTTCAATCCCTGAGTCAGGAAGATCCCCTGGAGAAGGAAATGGCAACCCACTCCAGTTTGCCTGGAGAATCCCATGGATGGAGGAGCCTGGGAGGCTACAGTCCATGGGGTCGCAAAGAGTCAGACATGACTGAACAACTTCACTCAGTCGATCAACATATAAATTGGGGGTGGTAGGGGGGATGCAAACTTTCAGTCCATAACAACAGAGAACTACTTACTGCATTTCCAGAAGAAAATCATTCCAAGTTCATCAACATGTAAACCAATAGGTACTTCTCAATTGCATAAACAAATAAATAAAACTGAAGTATCACATGGTACTGCAGTCCTCATGGACAGAGATTGAAGAAATGATACTCTTCATTGCTCCTATCAGTTTAGCCAATTAGATGAACAATGGTTGACCTTTGAAGGGAGCTATATCAGAGACCTAAAGACAAAGTTCAGGCAAAACATCTGAGTTGTTGGGAGGTCAGTTCTGATGAGACTCCAGATAAACCAGTAGTGTTCATCAACCTAAAGTGTTAAGTCCTTACCTTCACCCTGCCTGGGATATGCTCTTTCACTTACTATGATTTAAAAAAAAAAAGCATTAATCTAATCACATGTCTAACCTAGGAACCTGTGTATTTATATGCTTAGAGAAGAGATTAGCACACAAATTACAAATAACAGAGATATTTTCCAGCAATGTTGTTTAAACTTCTTTTTTAAATTAAGCCTAACAAAATTGAATGGTTTACATGGAAAAACAAAAGAATAGGAGTAAGCATGTATATTATATACAGTTACTGAATCAATACAAAGGAAGGTAACTAGAAATAAAACTCTGAGGCTTCCATAAAAACCTGTGCTCTGTTAGAATTTCAATTGTCTGACATGGTTCAGCTCCTACTCAACTCATTACGATATTCACTGTCCATATTTTTCAATAGCACGTTGAAGCATACCACAGTATTTGAAACCATAGCCTATCAATAATACTGCTCTCACAATGGTGAATCAAGATAAATGTTATGAATTTTCTCAAATATTTTTTCCACTATATACAGTGAAAGTGAAATGCTCAGTCATGTCCAACTCTTTGCAATCCCATGGACTGTAGCCTGCACCAGGCTCCTCCATCCATGGGATTCTCCAGGCAAGAGTACTGGAGTGGGTTGCCATTTCCTCCTCCAGGGGATCTTCCCAACTCAGGGATCCAACCCGGGTCTCCCGCATTGCAGGCAGACGCTTTACTCTCTGAGCCACCAGGGAAGCCCTATATACAGAAGCTGTATACAGTAGCAGGCCAGTCAAACAGAGATACCTCTAGCATCGATGCAGTTAATTTAGGACCTTAGGGGAGTCACAGTCTCTATCAGCAGGTACCAAGTATTTCACAATGAGAAATACCATAGCAGTCTCCTGCTCTTGTAGAATTTCACTACGAGAAATGGCAAATTGACTGAACTTCCAAGTCATTAAATAGATAGATGAGAGATAGAGATGATACACAGATCGATCGATGGATGGATAGGCAGACCTCTCTACTAGTCTACTAGACTTATGATTCAGTGGCATTTGAAAAACTAGCACTTGTTTGTGTCAGAGGCAGAATAGTTTTTCCTGTTGGTAAATGGATTCACACATTTTGGTTTTTTCTTTCTGCCTATTTCTTTATCTCCCTATACTGTGATTTGTGAAGCAGAGCAAAGTGTCAAGGAATATCATGTTTTGGGGAGGAATATCATTCATACACCTCCAACCTGCTGACCCTTTCCCAAGTAAACTGACATAGTACTTTTCCTTTTGGAATACATGTGTTGGAATCAAATGAATTGCCCAAAAAAAGGTTTTTGTGCTTTGTTCTATTTTAAAGCCATTCCCTGTGTCCTGACTTCTGTTCATCTTCCTGTCAACGTTCTACACTTACTTTGGCATTTCTCCTAAACAGCAGGCAGGACTTCACAGGAACATCAGCCTGCAAGTCAGTTGAGGTAAACCTGGCCACTGCCTCCTGGTTAGGACTTCTTCAGTAACCATCAGCTCGTGTCATATACTGCCAATCAGACAGAAATAACCACAGGATCCCAAACATGCCCTTCCTTTGGGAGGATCACTATCCTTCTTTCTACTCCTGTCTGTTAGTCCTTTCGGATCAAATGTCTGACTTCTTCAACCCTGTATTATCTTGTTCTGTTGACATAGGAATGCTTTTGGTAACTAAACCATTGATACTGAATGAGACACTATGAATAATATTATTTTTATATCTTCTAAAAACTACATTTCCTATAAAATTATGATTACTAAATTCGATCCAAATTCCACACATATTTACCTTGCAGCATATTAATAGATACAAGAAATAGTCTCTGTCCATAAAGTAAACAGCATAAGTATTGACACTATAACACATGGCAAGAATATAAAAGGTATGCAAGTTTCAGCTGTAATGAAGCTCAGAACAAAGGAGAAATTAATTATAAATTGAAGAACTACCATTATGATGATGAATAAAGCATATGAGCTGGCTGTCAGCAAGGGATGAGAATTGAGGAGGATAACTGAAAAGCTTGTTACAACTCAAAGAGGCATGGAAGAGGGAATTTTCAAAATGCATATTGTGAACCATAAATAATTGCATTTTGCCTCACAAAAGTTTCCTTTAGGCCATTTCTGGGTCTCACATGTTATGCCCAGAACTTTCACTTTATTCTGGAGATCAGTGGTTCCCAAAAGCTGGCCATGGGTCAGTGATGGTTTAAGTCCTAAGTTTTCACTGGACTGAGGAGAAATGAGAAAAATCAAGACAATTTGTAAGGCTTTTTCTTTTTTAATGAAGCAAAATGCATTCAATTCAAAGGTCTTTATTCTGAAATTCTTTCCACTTACATTTGGAACTAAATGTAATTGCTGTTATGAAGTGATGGTAAAAATATATAAGGTAGTTTTGTAGGAGTTCTAACATTCTTACTTGGCAAGATAAACGTTGAAAACACTGTTTTGAGCTCCCTAATATATTTTTGTTTCACTGATCCATGAGATCCAGACTTTGGGGGTCACTTCCAAAGGTAATATGAAGTCTTGGAAGGGGGACAGTGTGATGGAAATTGTTCTTTAGGTAACATAACTCTGGAAATAATAGCATTTTTTAAAAAGGAGGGAAAAGGTAGGAAGTTACTAAATGAGACAAATAATGACAGTACATAGGAAGGTTGTTAGAAATCTATGGCAAGAAGCAATCAGAACCTAATCCAGGACATTAAGGAATTTTTTTAAAGCTTTTATTGGCATGTAGTTGCTTTACAATGAATGCTGTGTTAGTTTCTGTTGTATAGCAAAGTGAATCAGCTATACATACATACATATCCCCTCTTTTTTGGACTTCTTTCCCATTTAGGTCACCACAGTGCATTAAAGTTCTCTGTGCTATACAGTAGGTTTTCATTAGTTATGTTTTATTCACAGTAGTGTATATAACTCAATCCCAATCTCCCAATTCATCAAACCCCCCCACACTGACTAAATTGAAATAAATCAGTGGATATAAGTTAGAATCTACAGGATTGGTAGTTGAGTGAATATATAAGCTGAGATTATAGTCTGAGACAATGGGCTATCTGTACCCCAAAAAATGAGAAAGAAGGGTGGAGATTTGGGAGAAATCTGGGAGTGTAAAATTGGCAGAATGTAAAGAGGTACACTTGGGAGTCCTCTGGATGAAGGTCAGAGCTGAGACAATTGTCGAAGATGAGAGGGTGGAATTGAGAACTCTGAGTGGACAGTACCTCTACTACTTGATTCTCCTTCATTAAGTTAGCTCCTCTACTGAGGGGGTTCAAAGTTGACATTTATCTTTCCTAGATGTATCCTGATCAACGAACTTTGATATTTATTGTCATCATTTCCTTATCAGTCAGCTTCTAGAACTATTATTTTGAAAAATCTCATAGTTTCTCAAGATTCTCTTGACTAGTACATTTCTCTGTTACCAGGAAGTTCATTTAAGTTCAACATCATATCAAACTGGGGTGATCTGAAAAGTTACAAAATAGAGTTATTGAGCAGTTATTGAGGCCAGTTATTGAGCCTAAGGAATTTAAGTCTTTTCATCAAAGATAGGAAGAGAGAAAGAATGAAATTTGAACTAGAATGACCCTTCAGTAAACAAGAAATTGTATAGTTTTGACCAAAAAAAAAAAAATGACACTCAGATTCTGAAGTTCTTTGGAGATTTTTTTTGTTTTGGATAGCGGGGTTGTGGTACAATTTTTGTGTTTTTTAATGGTAAAAAATAGCTAGTATTTATGGAGCATTTACTACAGTCAAGTATTTGACAAGTCCCTTGGGACTGCAGGGAGCTCAAACCAGTCCATCCTAAAGGAAATCAATCCTGAATATACATTGGAAGGACTGATGCTGAACTGAAGCTCCAATACTTTGGCCACTTGATGCAAAGCACCAACTCGTTAGAAAAGACTGTGATGGCTGGAAAGGTTGAAGGCAGGAGGAGAAGGGAATGACAGAGGATGAGACAGTTGGATGGCATCACTGACTCAATAGACATGCATTTGAGCAAGCTCTGGAAGATGGTGAAGAACACGGAAGCCTGGTGTGCTGCAGTCCATGGGGTCACAAAGAGCTGGACACGACTGAGAGACTGAACAGCAACCTCACTTAATCTTTACAAAAATCAATCGGGTAGATAATTATAATATAGCCCTTTTTTGAGTAATAAAAGCTACAATGAGAGAAGATAAATTACTTGTCTACTTTCACTAGGTAGGAAATGACTGAGCTGAGATTAGAATTAAATTATGTTAGTTAGGCTTCACTTCTTTGGCAAATGACAGAAACTCCAGACAAAATTAGTCTAAGGAAAATGGGAATGTATGTGATCTCATAACTGAACTGTCCAAGAGTGGAACCAAGGCTAACTCCAGAAGGAGCCTAACAAGGAACTCACACAATGTGATCAGCATATAGTGTCCCTCTCTACATCGTTACTCACAAGTCTCTGTGTTTGCTCTGTTCTCAAACAACCTCTCCTATTGTGATGTCAGAATGTCTCCAACAGATCCAGCTTCATGGTCTGGCTCAAGCAAGACCAGCAGGAAGACACAAGTGTCTCTTGCCCAGCAGTCCCAGGAAAAGCCTCTCTGCATTCTGGGTCACATCGTTGGCTTTGGGTCACAAGTCTGTTCCTGAAGGAATCACTGCAGTCTGAGCAACGTTATGCACTAAACGGCCAAGCCTGAAGACAAGGGTGCAATAATCCAGGATGCTTTTAATGGAATTAGGGCGCACAGATCCTGGGGAGCACTGTCAGTAAATATCTCTAATAACTGAACTTTCTTGCCAGAGAACCTGAGGCGTTTACCTCTGTCCTTTCCCAGCTAAACAATGAAGATCTGTAAAGAACAGAGATGAGACTTTGTGTATTAAAAGGAGGAGGGCACTGCTCTTGGAGCATCCTTCATGATTCTTTAAAAGTTTGCTATTCACAACTACTAACACCTTGTTTGGGGGAAAGGCATATGGGAGAAACCAGAGCTGTTTCTTCCATGATAACAGCAGGAATAAACGCAATCCTCCAAAGATACTTCCTTTGGGGGCACAAGAAGGAAGGAGATGGACATGGTACGTTTGTCCTAGTTCAATCTGGAGGTGACTCAAAAAGAGATGCAGGCCTCAATTTCTCCCTTCTAAGCCAAGGGCTTATGCCAGAGTCCAACTTCAGATTCCTGTCCATTTAGAAGATTTTCTTCCATTTTCCCCCTAATACATTGGATTTAGATTGAGGTAGTTAGGCATTAGTGCCCATTCTCCATTTATCCTTTTAGAGCTGGTTAAGAGTCCACAAAAGAACCAACCACATTTTTGTAACAGGTTCCTCCGGTGAGAAAGGGGCCAAAAAAAATAAATAAATAAAAAGAAAGCTCTGATCCTATTTATGACTGTCTCTTTCTATCTCTTTAGGAATATTAACTTGCTGGTTCCTTCTTCACTGCAAAACTGTCTTTTTCTCTTTAATTTCAACTGACTATCTGCCATGTTATAGTAAAAAGAGAACAAAGTATATGGATGCTTGTTATTTCATGGATATATAAAGGAAATGGTTTATAATACAATTAAATCCCAGCACATTATGCTTAAAAGGAAAGAGGAAACACTCCTTTGGACCATCCCCTAGTAGTAAAAATTCAGCCAAAAGTCTATTACTTCCTTTTCTTTCAAACTTTAACTTCCTAGCCAATATTGCCAGACAAACGAAGTAGTTCATTTCTGTCCTTTATGTTGAAGTGAATGTAAAAGAGTCTGTACTTCAGTTAGGTGAATTTTAAATGAGAATTGAAAAGCCTGTGCTCTTTTATAGTTTCAACACCTCGTTTAACACTTTGTTTAGACTTAAAAATCCTGTAGGAGTATAGAACATACACCTTTGTACTATTCATACAAAAAAATGTTCCTGTTGAGAGTTAGGCATAAGACAGATGATGAACTGGATACAAGATGAAAACTGAGCTATAGTTTCTCTTTTTTTTCCAGAAGGTTGTCATATACTATTGACACAGTATTATGAAACATTTCTTTTGGGGAGCATTTTATTCTCAGTCTTTACTTTTCTCTTCCTGACTGCTTCCTGATATTGAAAAATTGAACTAAAATTTCTCAGATGAGAAGAAAAAGAAAATAATGATAATATGGGCTCCTATGCTTCACTTTTATCATTTTACTCTCAGATTTAAATGCTAAGTAGTGAATGGCAAACCACTCCAGTAGGCTTGCCTGGAAAACCCATGGACAGAGGAGCCTGGCTGGCTACAGTCCTTGGGTAGCAAGAGTGGGACATGACTTAGCGTGCAAACCACCACAGGGAGCTTGAGTCTCCAGACTGGCTTCATCTAGCTCCCGTCTCACCCAGTGGGGTTGATTGCCTTTTCCCTAGAGCATGTCCTTCGATTTTCCTTGCTCTGTTGCCTCCTGTGACACTAATGCATACACCAGAACTTCTGTACTTATTGAATGAATAAGTAGAGCATCAGAAATAATAGATGGCCAATTCAGCCAGGGCTTGATGATTTGTAGGCAAAATCATCAGGCTTTAAGGGCTCCAGCAAAACTGGGGCACCAGACAGAAAGAGAGAGACAGAGACAGAGAAAACATACATTTCTGCCTTGATGAATTTACTGACAGTTCTAATTTTTGCCAACAGAACATCTTTAAGAAGCTATTTTAATTTCAACATGCATATGATTTTTTATGTGGACAAATGAACTATTTTATATTATATATGAGAGGACACCACAATGTTTTTAGAGCCTAAAGTCCTCTAAATTAGGATGTTCAATTAGCTCCCCAAAGCCAACTTATACCTACTGTCTAAACAGTATACAGGAAGCTTCAGCCTTTAATCCTGACTCATTTGAAAAGACCCTGATGCCGGGAAAGATTGGGGGCAGGAGAAGAAGGGGACGACAGAGGATGAGATGGTTGGATGGCATCACTGACTCAATGGACATGGGTTTGGGTGGACTCCAGGAGTTGGTGATGGACAGGGAGGCAAGGTGCTGCGGTTCATGGGGGTCGCAAAGAGTTGGACACGACTGAGCGACTGAACTGAACTGAATTGAACTATCTCCTGGGACTAAAACAAAGTCATAATTGGGACCACAGAGTTCTCCGGAAGCAGCTTTTTGCACTTCCTGATTTCAGTTTCCTGGGACATCTTATATATTATCACAAAGTTTGGGATCCCTTTTGCTGCAACTAATCAATTTGATTCTGGGGTTTGGGCTCGGGTATCTGTGAAAGTGGTCAGTCATGTCTGACTCTTTGCAACCCCAAGGACTACACAATCCATGGAATTCTCCAGGCCAGAATACTGGAGTGCGTAGCCTTTCCCTTCTCCAGGGGATCTTCCCAACCCAGGGATCCAACCCAGGTTTCCCACATTGCAGGCGGACTCTTTACCAGCTGAGCCACAAGGGAAGCCCTACATGATGGTTTTCAAAATTCAGTGTGATATAGGTAGCATTAATATTTTGTAAAATACAGATTTCCAAGCCCAAACTTCAGAATCAAATTCAGTATCTGGAGGGTCAGGTCCATAAATTTGATCATAATATTAACATTGGCATTGGTGTTTTAAGAAAGCCACATCTTATTTAACTATCAGTTCAGTTCAGTCTCTCAGTCGTGTCTGACTCTTTGCGACCCCATGGACTGCAGTACGCCAGGCTTCCCTGTCCATCACCAACTTCCAGAGCTTTCTCAAACTCATGTCCATTGAGTCAGTGATGTCATCCAACCATTTTATCCTCTGTCATCCCCTTCTCCTCCTGCCTTCAATCTTTTCCAGCTCAGGACCTTTTCCATGAGTCAGCTCTTCATATCAGGTGGCCAAAGTATTGGAGCTTCAGCTTCAGCATCAGTCCTTCCAAAGAATATTGAGGACTGATTTCCTTAAGGATGGACTGGTTTGATCTCCTTGCAGTCCAAGGGACTCTCAAGAGTCTTCTCCAACACCACAGTTCAAAAGCATCAATTCTTCAGCACTTAGCTTTCTTTATGGTCCAACTCTCACATTCATACATGACTATTGGAAAAATCATAGCTTTGACTAGACAGAACTTTGTCGGCAAAGTAATGTCTCTGCTTTTTAATATGCAGTCTAGGTTGGTTATAACTTTTATTCCAAGGAGCAAGTGTCTTTTAATTTCATGGCTTCAGTCACCATCCACAGTGATTTTAGAGCCCAAAAAAATAAAGTCTGTCACGGTTTACATTGTTTCCCCATCTATTTGCCATGACGTGATGGGACCAGATGCCATGATCTTTGTTTTCTGAATGTTCAGTTTTAGCCAGGTTTTTCACTCTCCTCTTTACTTTCATCAAGAAGCTCTTTAGTTTTTCTTCACTTTCTGCCATAAGGGTGGTGTCATCTGCATATCTGAGGTTATTGATATTTCTCCCAGCAATCTTGATTCCGGCTTGTGCTTCATCCAGCCTGACATTTCACATGATGTACTCTACATACAAGTTAAATAAGTAGGGTGACAATATACAGCCTTGACATACTCCTTCCCCAATTTGGAACCAGTCTGTTTTTCCATGTCCAGTTCTAACTGTTGCTTCTTGGCCTGCATACAGATTTCTCAGGAGACAGGTAAAGTGGTCTGGTTTTCCTATCTCTCTCAGAGTTTTCCACAATTAACTGTGATCCATATAGTCAAAGGCTTTGGCTTAGTCAATAAAGCAGAAGCAGATATTTTTCTGGAACTCTCTTGCTTTTTCAGTAATCCAGCAGATGTTGGCAATTTGATCTTTGGTTCCTCTGCCTTTTCTAAATCCAGCTTGAATATCTGGAAGTTCTTGGCTCACCTACTGTTCACGTACTGTTGAAGCCTAACTTGAAGAATTTTAAGAATTACTTTGCTAGCATGTGAGATAAGTGCAATTTTGTGGTAGTTTGAGCATTCTTTGGCATTGACTTTCTTTGGGATTGGAATGAAAGCTGACCTTTTCTGGTCCTGTGGCCACTGCTGAGTTTTCCGAATTTGCTGACTTATTGAATGCAGCACTTTCACAGCATCATCTTTTAGGATTTGAAGGAGCTTAGCTAGAATTCCATCACCTCCAGTAGCTTTGTTTGTAGTGATCCTTCCTAAGGCCCACTTGCCTTCACATTCCAGGATGTCTGGCTCCAGGTGAGTGAGCACACCATCGTGGTTATAGATCTTTTTGTATTGTTTTTCTATGTATTCTTCCCACCTCTTCTTAATATCTTCTGCTTCTGTTAGGTCCATACCATTTCTGTCTTTTATTTTGCCAATCTTTGCATGAAACGTTCCCTTGGTATCTCTAATTTTCTTAAAGAGATCTCTAGTTTTTCTCATTCTATTGTTTTCCTCTATTTGCACTGATCACTGAGGAAGTCTTTCTTATTCTCCTATTCTTTGGAACTCTGCATTCAAATGGGTAAATCTTTCCTTTTTGCCTTTGCCTTTAATTTAGTTTCTCAGCTATTTGTAAGACCACCTCAGACAACCTTTTGCTTTTTGCATTTCTTTCTGTTGGTGATGGTCTTAATCACAGCCTCCTATACAATGTCATGAACCTCCATACATAGTTCCTAAGGCACTCTATCAAATCTAGTTTCTTGAATTTTTTGTCACTTCCACTATATAGCTGTAAGGGATTTTATTTAGGTCATACCTGACCTAGTGGTCTTCCCTATTTTCTTCAATTTAAGTCTGAATTTTGCGATAAGGAGTTCATGATCTGAGCCACAGTCAGCTCCCGGTCTTGTTTTCGTGCACTGTAGAGAGCTTCTCCATCTTCGGCTGCAAAAAGTATAATCAATCTGATTTCGGTGTTGACCATCTGGTGATGTCCATATGTAGAGTCTTCTCTTGTATTGTTGGAAGAGGATGTTAGCCATGACCAATGCATTCACTTGGCAAAACTCTGTTAATCTTTGCCCTGCTTCATTTTGTACTCTGAGGCCAAACTTACCTGTTTTTAACTATATTATAAACACAAGAACATAGAAGATGAAGTGATGATGATATTAAAATGAAATAGAAATCTCCTACAGAGTGACTAAATTGTGGTAATGATTATTTGTAATAATGAGCTACAGAGTATTAATCTTGAAGTAAAAACATAATTTTTGAATATCTGGCTTTCTTTATACTGATCATAAAATTTTAAAAATTCATTCCCTCCCACACACAGACATTTCTGTTTGCTTCAGAAACCAACCAGCCAGAAATATCAATATATTTCAAAGAGCTTTATTTTAGATTCAGTTCAAAAGGAGGGCAAAGCTAACAGCAGAATCCTTTATGGAAGCTAACCTTATATGAGAGAATCTAATAAAGGATGCCATGTATTTGTAAGGGAAAAAATGCACCCTGAAACATTTTCAAAGATGCTGCACAAAAAAAGCAAAAACTAACATGACATAAACAAACTGTATTGATTATATTTTATCTTAGAAACATTGAGATCTTGAGGATAAATGAAATTTGGCTGTGTTGATCCTCCCATCCTGTGAATTTCAAATATCTAAGTATCTGCTGCATGTAACATCCATACTTCTGCCCCTCTGAATAAGTCATGCTTACTGATAGTTGCTGCTGTATTTTTGTGTTATAAAATTTACTTTTTACCACTAAATACAAAGCTCCCAGGTGAATAAACAAACCTTTGAGAAGTTTTTTAAAACCACAGTCTAACAAGCATGCCATACAGATGAACTCTGACTCGCATGAAAATACTGGTGAACTCTATGAAACTTGTCAAACTGTGACTTAAAATGTTCTTTCTACTATAAAATATATGATGCTCTTGATTTTGATAATCTAAGTGCTTTATACAAATGAGATTTACTTTGTGTGAAAAAGCTCACTGCCATAGTGGTGCCAGGGAGCTTCAGTTTCAGGAACAGCAGTGCTAACCAGCAAGTCATTTGGGTGCTTTGATTCATTGGCCTCTTATCTGTGAGTGTAAATCTATGTGACAGACAGTGCCTGGTGAACAGGAGGAGCCTGTCTTCACAATCTTACATTCTATTAAAGTAGATTAGGAAACAAAAACCAAATATTAAACAGAAAAAGAACAAAAATAATTAAAAGTTGTAAAAGATACTGTAGAACAGGACACTATGAAAGAAAATAGAACTGCAAAGGGCAGAGGAGGTCCTACTTCTCACAACATGATTAGGCAAGACCTCCCGGAGTAAGTGATATTTAACCAAAACCTAGAGGATGATAAGAAGACAGCCATTTGATGAAAGGGAGGAAGAGTTTTCAAGGTGGAGACTCAGTAAGTACAAAGAGCTCACAATAGGAAAAACTTGGCCTCATAGGGAAATGTACGATGCCTAATGTTTCTGCAGTATAGCAAGTAGGACAGAGACACAAAATGAGACTAAAGAGACAGTCAGAGGCCTGATTCAGAGCCTGGAAAACCATGGTGTAAGGACCTTGGAACATATTCTAGTGCATGGGGACCTACAGGTGAGTTTTAAGTAGCAGTGGCCAATTGTACAATTTTTAATGTTCAGGTAGAGTAAGAACTACTTCCTCCAAAGTTCTTGGTCTCCTCCATCAAAATACAAAGAGAACAAAGCTTATCTTAACTACCGTATGTCCCCTCTTCTGTGTAACCTCTGTTCCCTTACAATGAAGCTAGTCTTATATCCCTGTCCACAGATCCTGCCCAAGGAAACACTCCCTACACTCAATACCGTTCCCTCACAACCCATTCCTGAAAAGTTTTTCTCTCTGCTTATTTCTTCTGGGTCATAGCCACTTCTATCTTTCTTCTTTATTTCTGTCATTTTTCAAAGAGCCTTATCACAGTGCATACTGTCTGCTAGTCTCTTTTACTCTCTGTTCCACCACCAGACTATAAGCCCCATAAGGACAAGAATCATATCTGACTTGGGCAGCATTATATCCTTGGGCAAAGTGGCTGGCAGTGCTGAGTAAATGAAAGAATTTATGAATCTTCCCTTTGGCTATTGTTAACAGCAATCTGTGTTACGTTGAAAACTTTGACAATTGTTACTGCTCAACCTTGATATTAGGATAGATTTTTCATTTGCTTTGTACTACCAAGCTGCTACAGGGACACAGAAACTATACTTGCAGCTTTAACAGTAGTCCATTCTGAAGGAGATCAGCCCTGGGATTTCTTTGGAAGGAATGATGTTAAAGCTGAAACTCCAGTACTTTGGCCACCTCATGTGAAGAGTTGACTCATTGGCAAAGACTCTGATGCTGGGAGGGATTGGGGGCAGGAGGAGAAGGGGACGACAGAGGATGAGATGGTGGGATGGCATCACCAACTCAATGGACATGAGTTTGAGTGAACTCCAGGAGTTGGTGATGGACAGGGAGGCCTGGCGTGCTGCGATTCACGGGTTCGCAAAGAGTCGGACACGATTGAGCGACTGAACTGAAGTGAACACCAAACAGATGACTGGCGGTAATTAGGTGCAGTTTAAGAATTCTGAGATATTAAAAATGCCTTAAAAGATTAGTTGCAACTTGTCGTGGAAGGACGTCCTTAAAATTACATGAAGCATAGGGTCTGACAGAAATCTTTCCTTTGTAATTTAGTAGGCAAAAACCTGAAAGTAAAAATGCATATGTCCATCAGAAGCCTTTTTGAAGTATTTTAGCTAGTAGGTGATAATTTGATTTGGACATTAACTGCTAATAAGTTATGGGGAGAAAAATGTCCTAAGGATGTTGTTTTACATGATAAAATAATCTTTGAAAAGCTGAATCAAAGCTCAAGGGGAAAAGAGGAAAGTGGGCCTTAGACTGTTGGTTTCTTCTCCTATAATAATTGAGCATAGTCAATAATGAACCCTGAACAATGTTTGTTTGTTTTAGGAGATTTATCTTGAAATACTCTGAAACTTTTCTAAGTTGCATATAATTACAAAACAAAAAATCTTTTTTTTCCAGAACCATCGAAGAGTAAGTTGTTTACCTGATGCCAATTCATCCTCAAAGACCTCAATTTGGTAGTTCCTACAAACAAGGACATTCCTTCACTAGATAATCACAACACAACCATCAAACCCAGGAAATTAACACTGACATATTACTCTCATCTTATGCTCATATCCTATTCCTATTTTTCCAATTGTCTCAGTATTACCTTTTATATTAAAAGAATCACATGTGACATTTATCTTTTGTGTCTTTTTAATGTCATTCACTCTGGAATTTTCCCCAGTCTTGCTTTGGCTTTCACGATCCTGGCATTTTTAAAGACTGTTTAGTCTCTAAGTCAAGTCTGACTCTTTGCAACCCCATGAACTGTAGCCTGCCAGGCTTCTCTGTCCATGGGATTTCCCAGGCAAGAAGACTGGAGTGGAGGGCCATTTCCTTCTCCAGGCGATCTTCCTGACCCAGGGATTGAACCCACATCTCCTTTATTGGCAGGCAGATTCTTTACAATCTGAGTCACCAGGGAAGCCTTTGAAGATTACAGATTAGTTATTTTATAAAAGGTCCTTCACTTGGGATATTTTGAAATTTTCTTCTTATGATTAGATTCAGATTATGCATCTTTGTCAGCAATATCACAGAATGATACTGCAACTTTTTACCCATTGCAATTAATGATTTAACTTTATGAGAAGCTGCTTTTAAACTAGTTCTCATCATATTTTAGTGCATTCATTTTATATCATAATAGATTTGTTCATCACAATCTTGTCAGTGGCTTGCAACCCATTACTATCATTATTTACATTGATGTTTAGTTCACCCCAAATTTAGTTAGTGACAGCCCCTTTCAGCTGGATCCTGAATCCTTCTGATATGTCCTTATCATTCTTGAGCACATCCTTACTTTATGGTACAGGATATTTCAACATCATCTTGTAAACCCCTCCTCCAAACCCTAGAATCAGCCATTCCATCCTTATAATAGAAAATAGTGTTTAGAAATCAAGATCTGGACTTTGTATGTGCCACTGTCTATTGGGTAGTTACTCCTCCCAAGCCCTATTAGTGGACAAAGCTGGGGAACACATACGTGTATGTTTGTGTACTTCCTTCATATTTATGCTTATAATGCAGCCATGAAATTAAAAGACACTTGCTCCTTGGAAGAAAAGTTATGACCAACCTAGGCAGCTTATTAAAAAGCAGAGACATTACTTTGCTGACAAAGGTCCGTCTAGTCAAAGCTATGGTTTTTCCAGTACTCATGTATGGATGTGAGAGTTGGACCATTAAGAAAACTCAGTGCTAAAGACTTGATGCTTTTGAACTGTGGTGTTGGAGAAGACTTTTGAGAGTCCCTTGGACTGCAAGGAGATCCAACCAGTCCATCCTAAAGGAAATCAGTCCTGGATATTCATTAGAAGGACTGATGCTGAAGCTGAAACTCCAATACTTTGGCCACCTGATGTGATGAACTGACTTCATTTGAAAAGAACCTGATGCTGGGAAAGATTGAGGGCGGGAGGAGAAAGGAACGACAGAGGATGAGATGATTGGATAGCATCACTGATTCAACGGACATGAGTTTGAGTAAACTCCAGGAGTTGGTGATGGAGAGGGAAGCCTGGTGTGCTGCAGTCCATGGGGTCGCAGAGTTGGACATGACTGAGTGACTGAACTGAACTGAACATACTGAAAATCATGTGTTTATACCAACACTTTGTTTCTTACGCAGTTTCTCATCTAACATTATAAGGTTCATCCTAGGTTTTTTTCCCCTTTTGTATTTGTAAGTCTCTCTTCAAACAGTAGGGGCTTCCCTGATGGCTCAGACAGTAAGAATCTGCCTACAATGCAGGAGGCCCAGGTTCAGTCCTTGGGTGGGGAAGATCGCCTGAGGAGAGCATGGCAACATACTCCAGTATGCTTGCCTGGAGAATTCTGTGAACAGAAGAGCAGGCTATAGTCCATGGGGTCCCAAAGAGTCAGACATGACTGAGTCAGACATGTCTTCACTTTCAAGACAAAAAAAAAAAATTCAAATTAACTAGATATTGATAAAAAAAAAAAGGATTATCTTGTCTGGGATAGCCAGATAATTACTTTAATTCTCACAGTATAAAATGTTCTTTACCACTAGAATGTCTTCCCTGCTCTGTTAAAAGCAATTATCCTTTAATACCAGCTCTGACAATTTGTAGTACAAATATTTTCTGCCAGTCCAAAGTTAGAGGTACTTAAGGATTCTAAAAACCTGTTATTAGAGAAAGAGTATTGCGGAATCATTGCTTCTAAAGGTAGGCCATGGATTTAATTCCAAGGATTGAGAATACAAATAATTTTGACGGTTTCTTTGACTGGGAATCAAAAGTACAAGAATTATGGAAGTTGGTTGTCCAGTCATGTAGAATTGTCCTCGTGGTTAACTATAATATGGCTTATTGGCATCTAATGTTCAGCCAGAATAAATACATCCCTTAAAAAAAATACAAATATTTTACATTATATAAAGTCTTTTATCCAGGAAAATGTCATCACCCTATTAGGATAAGTCAATCTCTAAGAGAATCTTCATGATGATGAGCAGATCTTTCATGGAAAATTCACCCTATGTTTTCAGTCTATAAAATATTTGTTAATATATTTAGTCCAATTTGTCTCCATAGACTTTAGTTGTCAAGAGAAAACGGGCAGGGAAAGAGTGAAAAAGGACAGGAGAAAAAAAAATAAAACAGTAGTGTAACATTAGTGTTGTCTATAATGTGAAATTGTGCTGTAATAGTGAAAGAGCTTCTCAGTGTTCACTCACTGAAAGATCCAAGGAACGACCCTTTTCGCAACTTTTTCTTCGACAAGCAGAAAATGTTTTCTGATTTGGAGAACCTAGTTTTCATCAATGACTTTTAAATATTTAAATGAAAGTATGAGCAAGAATTGGTTTGTTTCATCTTGCTTTTCACTAAACAGAGGCTCTTTTGGTACATACCACAGGCCTGCCATCTATGTCATCTCCTTGTAAGTTTTTCAATCTTTAAGCTAAGTCTGAGTTTATTTCTTCATGATAAGCCTCCCTCAACCCACCTAAGGCTCACAAGGAGCCCTTTGATTTGCTGAATGATGTTTCTGGAACTTGTACCTGCCATTGAGATTTTTTTAATCCCGTTTTAAAGTGTGAAACTGAAGTTATTTACTTTTTAACTTGAATGATTAAACAGCCTTTGCAGGTGAATTAAATTTTCTCAAATAACAGGAAATAAACTCATGATGTTAATCTCAGAGTTATTTTCCCGAGTCATCCATGTTTCTTCTTTTATTAACTTCTTCCAAATCTAATCAGTTCCTGGGTCCAGGCCAATCTGTGTTTTGAATATTTGTTGAATCTGTTCTAAATTCCCTGTCTTCTCTTAGAATATCTTAGTATGGGCTCTCATCACTTTTCACTTGGCTCTCTCCATTCCGTTCTTTATATGACCACATTTATATGACCACCAGAACAGTCTCAAAGTCACAACTCTAGTTATGACAATTCTCTAAAAACCATAGTGTCTCCATAGCAAGATATCACGCACATGTCTATGGGTGTGTGAGCTCAGTCATGTCCAACTCTTTGGGACCCCATGGACTGTAGTCACCCCTGCTCCTTTGTCCATGGGATTTTCCAGACAAGAATATTGGAATGAGTTGCCATTTCCTATTCCATTTTACTAAGCGGATCTTTCTGTCTCAGGGATCAAACCTGCATCTCTTGCGTCTCCTGCATTGACAGGCATGTTTTTTACCACTAGCACTACCTGGATAGCCCATCTATGGGTATAAAATTTAAAAAATAATAAAGACTGCATCATGGTCTGTTACAGTCAGAAGGTCTGTGTCCTTATGATACATAGTGAGAACCACCCAGTTCACGTTTCCAAAATGAAAAAGCTTTTTTCAATTTGACTTATGTTTGGAAATTGTTTCACTTTGCAAAAAAATAGAAGGACTTAAAATTCCCTTTTCCTCTGACTCAAAACAGTTAGAGGAGAAATCGTAGTGTTTTTTAATTGAGTGGACAGATATGTAGAGCTACAGAAATATAAAGTAAAAATGGAGGCTTTTTTCTGGCTCATAAGTAACTTGAGGTACACATTTCATAAATTGTGTTGTGGGCTTGCAAAACTTCCCTGGGAAATATAATTGATAAAAACTGTTCTTAGAGTCAAATCTATGAAACCTCAAGCTTTAGAACTTCTATAAAAGATACCAATACAAAGAAACCACAATTTCAGAACACACCAATGTGGAACTATCAGAATGGACAGAAAAACAAAGTGTTTAAAATCAATTCTATAAAAATTAGAGCAGAAAAGAAACATTTCCTTGATTGTACCTAACGAAAGCTTTTGTCAGTTCTCTAGTAAAAATATACCAGCTTCATATGTATGTACATGTATATATATGTACATCATATGTATCATGTACATATATATGTATTATATGGAGATCAAACTAGTCAGTCCTAAAGGAAATCAACCCTGAATATTCATTGGAAGGACTGATGCTGAAGCTGAAGCTCCAATAATTCTGCCACCTCATGCAAAGAGCCAACTCATTGGAAAAGACCCTGATGCTGGGAAAGATTGAAGGTGGGAGGAGAAGGGGGTGACAGAGGATAAGATCGTTGGATGGCATCACCAACTCAATGGACATGAGTTTGAGCAAACTCAGGGAGATAGTGAAAGACAGGGCAGCCTGGTGTGCTGCAGTCCATGGGATCACAAAGAGTCAGACATGACTGATGACTGAACAACAGCAACAAAAATATATAGGTGGGCCATTTTATGAACTGCATATAGTTCTCATTCCATAGGGTCGTCAGTTATTTTTGATTAATCCTGTTGTGTTCATAAGGTATACATAGTAAAATCACTTTACATATTGTTTTGGATAGATGATGAGGGTAGGTAGACCCTGCTGGAAATTATAGTAAAAATTCTGGGGCCCAGAGTGAACAGACAGGTAGGCTTCTTTCCCCTGATGTAGGCAACATCAATTCTTTGTAAACACAGAGCTCATTCAAATCTCTGGGCCTCCGCTCATGCTGTAGCTTATGCTTGACCAAATCAACCCAGTCGTAAAGGCCCCACTCCAAAGTCACGCTGTCTCTGACTGCCCCCTGATCCACCGTCTCTAGTTCATTTTTCACTGCCTCTCCTCCCATTGCCCCTTGTGCGTTTCTTTGTACTGTTGGTCATGATGCCTGTAAATATGGGTTTATTAGATTCGATTGCGAGGGTTTTGAGAAATACTCCCGATTTTAGCAGTTATTAGAGCTTAGGATAAGTTTTAAATTTTGGTTCTATATTTCCTTCTAGTAAATAGGACTTTCTCCTCAAAAGGGCATCTCCTCCTTGTTCAGAGTGTAAGAATTCTGGGAGACATATAATCCACAGAAAGTATGGAATCTAACCCTAAAAAAACTGATGGACAAATTGAGAAACTAACAGCAAAAGTAGAGCAAAAAAATAACTCTATGGACATTTAAAAAAATTACACCCCTAAACAGCTCTTCAGTTAAAAAGGAAACTGTATCAGACATTTGTGTACTTTTGTAACCTCTGGGCACCCTCTTAATGCAACCACCCTTTGGTAACCAGCTCCACACAAGCTCCGGGTATATTCAAGTATACACACCTGAGAGGACAAAGGCTTGGATCACCTTCATTCACCTCTCTTCCTGTCCTAAGACTTCTCTGATGCTGTGGTATGGGTGTGGTATATTTTTCTATACTGAGTTATGTTCAGCCTTGAAGCTCAAGGGACTTACGACCCATAAGACTAGTTTTGAGCGATTTAAGATTGGGAGATGACGGTAAATCGTGTATCCACATTTTATCTGCAGGTGGACAATTCTAAGACATAATTTAAAAGGTTCCTCAAAGGGCCCCATGAGATTAATCACCTTTGGCCATTTTGAAAATGTATCCTGACCTCGGTACTTTTTTCTTCCTTGTCCACTCCTACTGTTCCTCATTGTTGTTGTTCAGTCACTAAGTCATGTCCGATTCCTTGAAACCCATGGACTGCAGCACACTGGGCCCCTCTGTCCTCTGCTGTCTCCCAGAGTTTGCTCAAATTCATGTCCATGGAGTCGGTGATGTTATCTAACTATCTCATTTTCTGCCACCCCCTTCACCATTTGCCTTCAGTCTTTCCCAGTATCAGGGTCTTTTCTAATGAATCAACTTGTCACATCAGGTGGCCAAAGTACTGGGGCTTCATCTTTTGCATCAGTCCTTCCAGTAAATATTCAGGATTGATTTCCTTTAGGACTGACTGCTTTGATCTCCTGGCAGTCCAAGGACTCTCAAGAGTCTTCTCCAGCACCACAGTTCAAAAGCATCAATTCTTTGATACTCAGCCTTCTTCATAGTCCTTATTAGTTCAGTTCAGTTCAGTCACTCAGTCGTATCCGACTCTTTGCGACCCCACGAACCACAGCACGCCAGGCCTCCCTCTATATCACCAACTCCCGGACTCCACGCCAAACCCATGTCCATTGAGTCAGTGATGCCATCCAACTATCTCATCCTCTGTCATCCCCTTCTCCTCCTGCCCTCAATCTTTCCCAGCATCAGGGTCTTTTCAAATGAGTCATCTGTTCGCATCAGGTGGCCAAAGTATTGGAGTTTCAGCATCAACATCAGTCCTTCCAATGAACACTCAGGACTGATCTCCTTTAGGATGGACTGGTTGGATCTCCTTGCAGTCCAAGGGACTCTCAAGAGTCTTGTCCAACACCACAGTTCAAAAGAATCGATCCTTTGGTGCCCAGTTTTCTTTATAGTTCAACTCTCACATCCATAGCCTCGACTAGACGGACCTTTGTTGGCAAAGTAATGTCTTTGCTTTTTAACATATTGTCTAGGTTGGTCATAACTTTCCTTTCAAGGAGTAAGAGTATTTTAATTTCATGGCTGCACTCATCATCTGCAGTGATTTTGGAGCCCAGAAAAATACATGATGCCTAAAGTCAATTCCCAAATAAATTACCCACACCCAGGCTTTTGTCTCCGAAACTGCTTTCAAGGAAACTCAGACTAAAATGTAAAACAAAATGGCAATCAGCATCTATTTAGAAATAAACATAAATAAGAAGTCTGTGTATCAAAGGTGGTGGGATATAGCCAAAGAAAAACTCAGAAGAAAATCTATAGCCTTAAATACATATGACAGATAACAAGGGAGAATGAAAATAAGTGAAGTAAGTTTCAATTTCAAAGAGCTAAAATAAAAAGCTAGAAAAGGAGCAACTAATCAAACTCAAAGAAATTCACAGAAAAAGAGATTAATAAAGATAAAATCAGAAATTAATAAAAAAAGAAAACTTAAAAGTAGACACAACAAACAGAGAAGGCAATGGCACCCCACTCCAGTGTTCTTGCCTAGAGAATCCCGGGGATGGGGGAGCCTGGTGGGCTGCCATCTATGGGGACGCACAGAGTCGGACACGACCGAAGCGACTTAGCTGCAGCAGCAGCAGCAGTAGACACAACAAAAATGAGTATCAGTTCAGTATAGTCACTCAGTCATGTCCGACTCTTTGTGACCCCATTAACCACAGCACGCCAGGCCTCCCTGTCCATCACCAACTCCCGGACTCCACCCAAACCCATGTCCATCAAGTCGGTGATGCCATCCAACCATCTCACCTTCTGTCATCCCCTTCTCCTCCTGCCCTCAATCTTTCCCAGCATCAGGGTCTTTTCCAATGAGTCATCTGTTCGCATCAGGTGGCCAAAGTATTGGAGTTTCAGCATCAACATCAGTCCTTCCAATGAACACTCAGGACTGATCTCCTTTAGGATGGACTGGTTGGATCTCCTTGCAGTCCAAGGGACTCTCAAGAGTCTTGTCCAATACCACAGTTCAAAAGCATCGATTCTTTGGCACTCAGCTTTCATTAGAGTCCAACTCTCATATCCATACATGGCCACTGGAAAAACCATAGCCTTTACTAGACAGACCTTTGTGGACAAAGTAATATCTCTGCTTTCTAATATGATATCTAGGTTGATTATAACTTTCCTTCCAAGGAGTAAGCGTCTTTTAATTTCATGGCTGCAGTCACCATCTGAAGTGATTTTGGAGCCTCAGAAAATAAAGTCTGACACTGTTTTTCCATCTATTTCCCATGAAGTGATGGAACCGGATGCCATGATCTTAGTTTTCTGAATGTTGAGCTTTAAGCCAACTTTTTCACTCTCCTCCTTCACTCTTATCAAGAGGCTTTTTAGTTCCTCTTCACTTTCTGCCATAAGGGTGGCGTGTAGGTGCCCAATATGCTACTGGTGATCAGTGGAGAAATAACTCCAGAAAGAATGAGGGATGCAGCCAAAGCAAAAATAACACCCAGTTGTGGATGGGACTGGTAATAGAAGCAAGATTAGAAGCTATAAAGAGCAATATTGCATAGGAACCTGGAATGTTAGGTCCATGAATCAAGACAAATTAGAAGTGGTCAAACAGGAGATGGCAAGAGTGAACATCATCAACATTCTAGGAATCAGCAAACTAAGATGGACTGGAATGGGTGAATTTAACTTAGATGACCATTGTATCTACTACTGTGGGCAGACACAACACAAAAATACCCCAAAATTAGTGGCAAAATTTTAAAACTAGCTTTTTGGAAAAACTGATAAACTAATTTCTATCAAGTATAATTAAGTATTATCAAACTCATTAAAGCTAAAAACTAAATGGATTGCCACAGTTTTTAACACATTCATTTTTCTTAAATAAGAAGAAAGGTCATGTTGTTGTTAGTTGCTAAGTCATGTCCATCTCTTTCAAACCCCATGGATTCCAGTCCACCAGTATCCTCTGTCTGTGGGATTTCCTAGACAAGAATACTATAGTGGGTTGCCATTTCCTTCTCCAGGAGATCTTCCCTACCCAGGAACAGAACCCACGTGTCCTGCTTGGTAGGCAGATTCTTTACCACTGAGCCACCTGGGAAGCCTAAGAAGAGGCATGCATGCTTCCAATATCCACCCTGCAATCTATATTAACTGCAAACAAAACAGTGGGCTTGCCTTGTGCAAGGGACAGATTAAAGAATAAATTGCCAGGGGGTAAAAGAGTACTTTTACGAGGCATAGAATTGTTCTGTATCTTGATTATTGTTGTAGCTTCACAAAAATGTGTCTCTCTCAAAGCAAGTCAAATATGTGCAATTTATTGCACTTAAATTACACCTCAGGGCTTCCCTGGTGGCTTAGTCAATAAAGAATCTACCTTCAATGCAGGAAATCGGGTTTCAATCCTTGGATCAGAAAGATCTCCTGGAGGAGGGCATGGCAACCCACTGCAGCATTCTTGCCTGGAGATCCCCATGAACAGAGGAGCCTGGAGGGCTACAGTCCATGGGGTCTCAAAGAGCTGGACACGACTGAGGGACTAAGCATGCATGTAAATTATACTTCAGTAAAGTTGATTTTTTTGAAGACAAATAGAAATTAAATTGGGATGGATAGTACCTTCTTCATGGAATTTTTATGGGTAATATAAGAGATAATGCACTGAATGCACTTACCCTGACTTACAAAAAAGTTTGCTATTTTTTATCATCATCATTATTGATATGACTAAGAGTAATCAATAAGTCTTTTGTATGCAATGAGAAGCTGAGTAGGTAAATTATAGGTACATTTCTTTGCCTTCAAAGAAAAGTACATGTAGATCTTTTTCTGGTACTTTTAGATTCTTGTTGCTTGCCAAAAAAAGGTAAAATAGTGCCAGGTTTTCTCCCATCAGATCCTAATCATGAACAAAAGTAAAAACTGTTACACGTTTACATTATCCTCTCTGAGCCTTCTTATAACCCCCTAATAGACCAAGAACACAAACACTGCACATCAGAATGATATCAACATATTTCTTCCACTCCAAAGTGAATCAGGAACTAAGCTAAAGAGGACCCCAGAACTATATAAACATACCTGAAATTAAAAACACTTATATCCAGACCATGAAAAGTCAAAGATTAAAAAGGTTAGGAGGTAGTTAATTAATCTAATTAAGAACAACACATATTAAAGATATTTCTTTAAGATGAAAGGGCTGTTTACTGTTTTTTTTTTTTTTTCCTTCTTCTTTTTGGTGTTATGTGGGTTTGAAGTCTGTTCATTGCTTATATGCTTGAAATAATTCAAGTTTTACAGGCTTTAGGAGCTATGGTTCCTTGA
Source organism: Bos mutus (assembly GCF_027580195.1). Taxonomy (NCBI): domain Eukaryota; kingdom Metazoa; phylum Chordata; class Mammalia; order Artiodactyla; family Bovidae; genus Bos; species Bos mutus. The sequence continues at coordinate 29,144,037 of NC_091623.1, forward strand.
GTGTTCCTGAAAAAAAGAAAATCTTACATAAAGACCCAAAATAAGCCATAGTCAGTGTCTTTCCTACTGGATATGAAAATCCACAAGAATGCTTAATACAGTTTCTGGTCAGTTTTCCTAGCCTGGTTTGAAAAGCATCAGAAATAAACTATAGGATCAGAGATGCTTTGAATGTAGACAAAGGCCTTAGACACAACTTGTGGGGACGACATTTAAAAACTTAATGCCAAAGTACAATGTACACGAGTAAACATATACTTCGAGTCTATTTCTGTATAGGTCAGCGTTTATTACAAGAATATCTGTGGCTGACTGAGTTAGAGCAAGGAAGATTGGGGAGGGAAAGGGAAGGCCTTCTAGAATTGGGAGAAAACAGAAACTTCTGGACTGTCCTGTCATCTTCATTGCTTTTTCTCTTGCTCAGGCATTTCTTTCAGAATAAGACATTACTCAGGGACATCTTGTGTATCCAGTAAGAGTACAAGTGGATCCTGTGCCTTCTTTTAGTATATGATTAATCTGTTTGTCTTTTGAAGACGTTCAGCCTGGGATTCATCCAAGGTGTTTTACATAATTATCCGGCACTTTGTCTGATGTATGAGGACTCATAAAGACAAAGAAATATTGCAGTCCTCAGTTGGCGTTACCAGAGCCATGTCTTCCAGAGTGATGTCCAAGCTGAAAATCAGGAAAGCATTCCTGGATGTGATAGCTCTAGGCAGTAATACTCCTGAAAGGGATGGGGTGGGAGGTGGGGGCTAAGAAACTTTGCCAACTGAGTCATGTAAAACCAGAATGGAACTGGCCCTGGGAGACACTAGACACATCAGAAAAGAGGCTGCAAACCCCAACCAAATGAGCCTTTTCTTCTCTAATTCTTATATTCCTTTTGGAAATTTATTCTTATTAATAAACCAAAGACTGTTAAGTAACTAACGGCTTCTCTGATAGCTCAGTTATGTAACTAACGGCTTCTCTGATAGCTCAGTTGGTAACAAATCCACCTGCAACGCAGGAGATCCCAGTTTGATTCCTGCATCAGGAAGATTCCCTGGAGAAGGGATAGGCTACCCATTCCAGTTTTCTTGGGCTTCCCTTGTGGCTCAGCTGGTAAAGAATCACCTACAATTGTGGGAGACCTGGATTTGATCCCTGGGTTTGATCCCTGGGGTGGGAAGATGCCTTGGAGAAGGGAAAGGCTACCCACACCAATATTCTGGCCTGGAGAATTTCATGGCCTATATGGTCCAGGGGGTCACAAAGAGTCTGACAGATTTTCATGTTGATATACTAGAATTTGGTAAAGCTTCTCTGGAAGTCTTTTATTTGTACAGCAACAAAGCTTTTAACCAAAATTGGAACATATGGACTGAAATTATCTCTAACTGTGGGACCAGCTGTTTAAATTCAGGCAATATGGTCACCATAGACAGCTGTTAACTAGAGCTATGCAGAGTCAAGCAGTAAAGTAGATGCGGATGTCATCAAGTCCACATAAGAGCACTAGAGTACTTCACTCATGGTGGATTTGGAGAAGGCAATGGCACCCCACTCCAGTACTCTTGCCTGGAAAATCCCATGGACAGAGGAGCCTAGTAGGCTGCAGTCCATGGGGTCGCTAAGAGTCGGACACGACTGAGCGACTTCATTTTCACTTTTCACTTTCATGCATTGGAGATGGAAATGGCAACCCATTCCAGTGTTCTTACCTGGAGAATCCCAGGGACAGGGGACCTGGTGGGCTGCCATCTATGGGGTCACACAGAGTCAGACACGACTGAAGCAACTGAGCAGCAGCAGCATGGTGGATTCCTCGGGCTCCTTCCCTGATCATTTCAATCATCTTAGACCTAACTCTAAAAGGGTCTACTATGATATTGTGTTATAATAAGAAACATATATTTGGTCTTCATCCCCCATTCCATACAAGGCTCTACATCGCTTGTAATTTCCTGGGTGATAGGAGAACTTTGTTTAAATGTTTTATCTTTGTTCCAGTTCCTGACACAAGAGCTGCTAAACCCATGGAATTCCCTGAGTGAGACGAGTGAGAAATCATCTTGTCTTCTTCATAATAAGTCCCTTAAAACATACTGGGTTTATGCTAATGAGGTGACTCTTGGTGGACCCTTAGATAGCTTCAGGATGGAAGCTGGTTACCAAGGAAACCAACCATGTGATTAGACAGTTGGAACCTTCAGGTCCACAACTCCAAACCTCCAGGGACTAGAGACTGAGTTAATCATGAATGAAAGAAAAATGAAAGTGAAGTCCTTCAGTCGTGTCTGACTCTTTGAGACCCTGTGAACTGTAGAATGATCTCTGTGCGTTTCCAAGGCAAACCATTCAATATCACGGTAATCCAAGTCTATGCCCTGACCAGTAACACTGAAGAAGCTGAAGTTGAAGAGTTCTATGCAGACCTATAAGACCTTCTAGAACTAACACGCAAAAAAAGATGTCTTTTTCATTATAGGGGACTGGAATGCAAAAGTAGGAAGTCAAGAAACACCTAGAGTAACAGGCAAATTAGGCCTTGGAGTACAGAACAAAGCAGGGCAAAGGCTAATAGAGTTCTGCCAAGAGAACGAACTGGTCATAGCAAACACCCTCTTCCAACAAAGCAAGAGAAGATTCTACACATGGACATCACAGGATGGTCAACACCAAAATCAGATTGATTATATTCTTTGCAGCCAAAGATGGATAAGCTCTATACAGTCAGCGAAAACAAGACTGGGAGCTGACTGTGGCTTGGATCATGAATTCCTTATGTCAAATTCAGACTGAAATTGAAGAAAGTGGAGAAAACCACTAGACCATTCAAGTATGACCTAAATCAAATCCCTTATGACTATACAGTGGAAGTGAGAAATAGATTTAAGGGACTAGATCTGACAGACAGAGTGCCTGATAAACTATGGACAGAGGTTCATAACATTGTATAGGAGACAGGAATCAAGACCATCCCCAAGAAAAAGAAATGAAAAAAAGCAAAATGGCTGTCTGAGGAGGTCTTACAAATAGCTGTGAAAAGAAGGGAAGCAAAAAGCAAAGAAAAGCAAAAGAAAAGGAAAGATATACCCATTTGAAGGCAGAGTTCCAAAGAATAGCAAGGAGAGATAAGAAAGCCTTCCTCAGTGATCAATGCAAAGAAATAGAGGAAAACAACAGAATGGGAAAGACTAGAGATCTCTTCAAGAAAATTAGAGATACCAAGGGAACATTTCATGCAAAGATGGGCTCAATAAAGGACAGAAATGGTAGGGACCTAACAGAAGCAGATGATATTAAGAAGGGGTGGCAAGAATACATAGAAGAACTGTACAAAAAAGATCTTCACAACCCAATCACGATGGTGTAATCACTCACCTAGAGCCAGACAGCCTAAAATGTGAAGTCAAGTGGGACTTAGGAAGCATCACTATGAACAAAGCTAGTAGAGGTGATGGAATTTCAGTTGAGCTATTTCAAATCCTGGAAGATGATGCTGTGAAAGTGCTGCACTCAATATGCCAGCAAATTTGGAAAACTCAGCAGTGGCCACAGAACTGGAAAAGGTCAGTTTTCATTCCAATCCCAAAGAAAGGCAATGACAAAGAATGCTTAAACTACCACACAATTGCACTCATCTCACACGCTAGTAAAGTAATGCTCAAAATTCTTCAAGCCAGGCTTCAGCAATACGTGTACCATGAACTTCCAGATGTTCAAGCTGGTTTTAGAAAAGGCAGAGGAACCAGAGACCAAATTGCCAACATCTGTTGGATCATCTAAAAAGCAAGAGAGTTCCAGAGAAACATTTACTTCTCCTTTATTGACTATGCCAAAGCCTTTGACTGTGTGGATCACAATAAACTGTGGAAAATTCTGCAAGAGATGAGAATACCAGACCACCTGACCTGCTTCTTGAGAAGCCTGTATGCAGGTCAGGAAGCAACAGTTAGAACTGGACATGGAACAACAGACTGGTTCCAAATAGGAAAAGAAGTATGTCAAGGCTGTATATTGTCACCCTGCATGTTTAAATTATATGAAGAGTACATCATGAGAAATGCTGGGCTGGAAGAAGCACAAGCTGGGATCAAGATTGCCGGGAGAAATATCAATAACCACAGATATGCAGAAAGTGAAGAAGAACTTATGGCAGAAAGTGAAGAAGAACTAAAGAGTTTCTTGATGAAAGCAAAAGAGGAGAGTGAAAAAGTTGGCTTAAAACTCAACATTCAGAAAACTAAGATCATGGCATCCGGTCCCATCACTTCATGGGAAATAGATGGGGAAACAGTGGATACAATGGCTGACTTTATTTTTCTTGGGCTCCAAAATCACTGCGGATGGTGATTGCAGCCATGAATTTAAAAGACACTTAACTCCTTGAAAGGTAAGTTATGACCAACCTAGATAGCATATTGAAAAGCAGAAACATTACTTTGCCAACAAAGGTCCATCTAGTCAAGGCTATGGTTTTTCCAGGGGTCATGTATGGATGTGAGAGTTGGACTATAAAGAAAGCTGAGCGCCGAAGGATCGATTCTTTTGAACTGTGGTGTTGGAGAAGATTCTTGAGAGTCTCTTGGACTGCAAGGAGATCCAACCAGTCCATCCTAAAGGAGATCAGTCCTGGGTGTTCACTGGAAGGACTGATGTTGAAGCTGAAGCTCCAATACTTTAGCCACCTCATGCGAAGAGCTGACTCATTGGAAAAGACCCTGATGCTGGGAAAGATTGAGGACAGGAGAAGGAGGGGACAACAGAGGATGAGATGGTTGGATGGCATTACCGACTAGATGTACATGGTTTGGATGGAGTCCAGGAGTTGGTGATGCACAGGGAGGCCTTGTGTGCTGCGGTTCATGGGGTCACAAAAAGTTGGACATGACTGAGTGATTGAACTGAACCGAACTGTAGCATACCCATTCATGGAATTTTCCAGGCAAGAATGCTGTAGTGGGTTGCCATTTCCTTCTCTAAGGTTATCTGCCCCACCCAGGGATTGAACCCGGGTCTCTCACTTTGTAGATAGACGCTTTACTGTCTTAGCCACCAGGGAAGTCCTTTAATCATCAGTAGCCAATAATTTAGTCAATCATGCCTATACAGTGGAACCTCCATAAAAACTGTAAACCGTAGTGTTTCTGAAATCTTCTGCGGTGGCAAACACACTGCGATGCTGGATAGATGATGTGCCTGGAGTGGGCACAGAAGTCCCTCCTGTTCCTTGCCTAAGCATTTCTTCCCTTTGGATGGTCTTGAGTGGAGTCCTTTATAATAAACCAGCAAAAGTACATAAAGTGTTTCTCTTAGTTCTGTGAGCCATTTAAGCAATGCATTGAATCTGAGGAGGGGGTCGAGGGAACCCGGGATTTAGAGCCCACGAGTGAGAAGTAAGGTGTCCCAGACTTGTAATTGATGCCCCCAAATGAGGGCAGCCCTGTGGAACTGAGCCCTTAACCCATGGGTCTGTGCTGACTCCAGATAGTTAGTGTCAGTGCTGAATTGAAGCTATCTAGTTGGTGTCTAAAGGGTTAGAAAATGGGTTAATGTGAGAATAGAAACCCTCTCATTTTGCTTAAGAAATAGATCATAGTATCTCCTTAACTTAGTCTCAAGGTCCTCAGTAATTATTAGAAATAACACACAAAAAAATAAATAAATAAATAAATAAATAATTTTGTTATTATAAAAAAAAAAAAAACACAAATGGGGACAGGAAAATTCACAGAAGCAGGCACATGTACAGCAAAGAGAAGTGGCTATCACAGATCAACAGAAATATCGAGAACTGTAAAAAAATTGTGGTCTTCTCATCATATTATGATGTCTATACAGTTAGGGGCAAAAAAAAAAAAAAATCTGCAAGATACAAGAATCCTGAAGAGTCTCCTAGAATACAGAAGAGCATTATGATTAAGGACACATGCTCTGGACACATAAGTTGGGTGTAAATTCAGGTACACGCCTGGCACCTACCAATGCCCCAGGTCTCAGTCTTCTAAACTATAAAAAAGGGATAATAGTGATATCTACACTCTAAGATTGTCATGACAGTTATATGCAGCACGCTTAGAACAGTGCCTAACACATCGTAAGCACTATGTAAAGGTTAGCTATGATAATTATGTATGTACATGGAAACACAAGAGTCTGGATCAAAATAATAATTACACCATAGCTTTACAGAGTGCTTCAGAAGATCCCTGAGAAGTAGGCAGGACAGACATCATTATCACACCCTGTCTCTCATTTTGCAACTTAAAGAAAGCCAACTCATACCTTAATTAGCATCTTGTCCAAACTGTGAAAGCAAAACAATATGGTATAGATTAAAAACTGAAATTATGTGGTTCCTAATTCATTTTTAAGACATATCCATTTTCAAAAAGTAATTGAATTAAGAGATTTTTGTTACTATTGCTTAAAGGAGTAAGGTGGGCGTATCTGAAAAAAAAAGTCATATATGTGATATTATCTCCTAATGATACCATAGGAAAGAGGTGCCTCATGTCGAAACAACATATACTATATACTTTATTTTTGATTATTTGTTTTGGCTTCTAAGTTTAAAAACACTTCACACTTTTCTATCACCTAACCAAAGATCACTACCCTAAAGTTCAAACAAAGTTCTGAACTCAGAGATGCCCCATAGAGGGAAGAATTAATAATTGATCATTGGCTTGATTACTTACATAAAACTATTTGGGGAAGATCAAGAATCTGTACAAGAATGCACCATCTAGTCTCCATTCAAATTAGTCAATCTAAATCACATGATATGTACAGATTTATAAGTTATCAAAAATTGTTAAATAGAGAGTCTAGTAAATAGCAACACCCAATAACATTTGAGGTAACTGTCATTAGCTGCCACACAGGAATCCTAAACACAAACTTAGCTGGACAAGGCTCTAAATAAATTGGCTTAAGGAACTTAAAATTTGAAGAGATTAAATTTCTAAAAAAAAAAAAAGACATTGCAAAAGCTGTGATAATAAAATGGTACCTGGCAATTTAGTAAGCTTCCAAATAATATTAGTTACTGTAAGAATTATTAGTATTATTGGGCCACAATATTACTGTCCACATTTCTCTGGGCAAGTGACATAATATTTCTGGGCCTTATCAATAAAATTTGAATAGTAAGAATGTCTGACCCTATTTTTCAGGCTTACTGTCATGATTGAATTAGAAGCACATGTGAAAGTGCTCTGTAAATTCAAGAACATGTAGTTGCCAACTTATTTTAATGACTTTAGAAGCAGTTATTAAAGTTTTCAGATCAAACGCTATATAAATAAAATAGTACTTAAAATAGAGGTATAGAAGAGAAGGAAAATAAAAAATACTGATCTCTTAATGCAAGGAAACCAATATGTATAATGAACTCACAGATTTAAAGAAGGCTTTGAGCTGCTCACAGGGAAGCAAGGAATTAGGTCTCAACTCAGAATATCCAGCAGTTATTGAGTTACTGTGTTTTGATAGCTTTACTCATATGATGACATCTGTTGTCTCTCTTCCCACAGTGTCTTCAAATACCTGGCCATGGATGCCACTTCTTGATTTCTAAGGCTATTGTAGGCTAATTATTTAAAGATACATAGATAAATAGGTACATGGTAGATAGATATGAAAGAGAGAGAGAGATTCAGAAAGAGAAATATCTTTCCATTATTTAATTTGGAATTTCCTAAGGGTAGTAAATACATGACTCAACCTATAATTGTCTATCAAAAATTTACTATATTAATTCCCTATTTCTGTAATAAAGAGTCAATTTGTTATTGTTCAGTTGCTCAGTCATGTCCGACTCTGTGACCCCATGGACTGCAGCATGCCAGGCTTCCCTGTCCATCACCGTCTTCTGGAGCTTGCTCGAACTCACGTCCATTGAGTCAGTGATGCCATCCAACCATCTCATCCTCTGTTGTCCCCTTCCCCTTCTGCCTTCAATCTTTCCCAGCATCAGGGTAGAGAGGGTAGCTGTTTCCTTCTCTAGGGGATCTTCCCAACCTAGTGATTGAACCCAGGTCTCCTGCATTGCAGGTGGATTCTCCTGCATTGCAGGTGGATTCCATCTGAGTCACCAGGGAAGACCAAAGAGTCAATAGGTATGCTATAAAACTGATATGCCAGTTTCATCCACCTCCCAATCTGAAGGCTGTCTTTTCACCTTGCTTATCCAACCAGTCCATTCTGAAGGAGATCAGCCCTGGGATTTCTTTGGCTAAAGCTAAAGCTGAAACTCAAGTACTTTGGCCACCTCATGCGAAGAGTTGACTCATTGGAAAAGACTCTGAGGCTGGGAGGGATTGGGGGCAGGAGGAGAAGGGGACGACAGAGGATGAGATGGCTGGATGGCATCACTGACTCGATGGACGTGAGTCTCAGTGAACTCCGGGAGTTGGTGATGGACAGGGAGGCCTGGTGTGCTGCGATTCATGGGGTCTGACTGATCTGATCTGATCTGATAGTTTCCTTTGTTGTGCAGAAGCTTTTAATTTTAATTAGGTCCCATTTGTTTATTTTTGCTTTTATTTCCAATATTCTGGGAGATGGGTCATAGAGGATCCTGCTGTGATTTATGTCGGAGAGTGTTTTGCCTATGGTCTCCTCTAGGAGTTTTATAATTTTGGGTCTTACGTTTAGATCTTTAATCCATTTTGAGTTTATTTTTGTGTATGGTGTTAGAAAGTGTTCTAGTTTTAACTTCCAATTAAAATAAATAAATTTATATTAAAAAAAACTGATATGCCAGTATTTCAGTATATGACTTAAAATCACAAATACAACTACGAAAAAATGAAAAAATCTAACACAATTCATGAAGCAGAAGGGAAGAGGAGGTATTAAACACTGTAGTTATGCTGGGTTTATTACCTTTTGTAACAAGAGATCAAATGATCTTGTCCAAAGTTAAAAATCAAGAACTAGAGTATATCATGTACTATTTTAATGTTAACTATCAAAAGAAATCAAAGCAGAAATGGATAGCAGCTTTAGGAATAAAAGCATGAGTTGAGGGGTAAATAGTAGCATTGGAAAGTAAAATTTTCCTTCTTACATTGATACTTCTAATTGATACTTCTATATTATTTCTTAAATAAAAGAAAATTCATTAATTTAAACCATGAATCCTTTTCAGTTCAGTTCAGTTGCTCAGTCATGTCTGACTCTTTGCGACCCCATGGAGCACAGCACACCAGGCCTCCCTGTCCAGCACCAACTCCCGGAGTTCACTCAGACTCATGTCCATCGAGTCGGTGATGCCATCCAACATCTCATCCTCTGTCATCCCCTTCTCCTCCTGCCCCCAATCCCTCCCAGCATCAGAGTCTTTTCCAATGAGTCAACTCTTTGCATGAGGTGGCCAAAGTATTGGGGTTTCAGCATCAGTCCTTCCAATGAACACCCAGGATTGATCCCCTTTAGGATGGACTAGTTGAATCTCCTTGCAGTCCAAGGGACTCTCAAGAGTCTTCTCCAACCCCATAGTTCAAAAGCATCAATTCTTCAGTGCTCAACCTTCTTCATAATCCAACTCTCACATCCACATGGATGTGGATATGGAAAAACCATAGCCTTGACTAGACACACTTTTGTTGGCAAAGTAATGTCTGTGCTTTTTAATATGCTATCTAGGTTGGTCATAACTTTCCTTCCAAGGAGTAAGCGTCTTTTAATTTCATGGCTGCAGTCACCATCTGCAGTGATTTTGGAGCCCCCCAAAACAAAGTCTGACAATGTTTCCACTGTTTCACCATCTATTTTCCATGAAGTGATGGGACCAGGTGCCATGATTTTAGTTTTCTGAATGTTGAGCTTTAGGCCAACTTTTTCACTCTCCTCTTTCACTCTCATAAAGAGGCTTTTTAGTTCCTCTTCACTTTCTGCCATTAAAGTGATGTCATCTGCATATCTGAGGTTATTGATATTTCTCCTGGCAATCTTGATTCCAGCTTATGCTTCTTCCAGCCCAGCTTTTCTCATCATGTACTCTGCATATAAGTTAAATAAGCAGGGTAACAATAAAGAGCCTTGACATACTCCTTTTCCTATTTGGAACCAGCCTGTTGTTCCATGTCCAGTTCTAACTGTCGCTTCCTGATCTGCATACAGGTTTCTCAAGAGGCAGGTCAGGTGGTCTGGTATTCCCATCTCTCTCAGAATTTCCCACAGTTTATTGTGATCCACACAGTCAAAGGCTTTGGCATAGTCAATAAATCAGAAATAGATGTTCTTCTGGAACTCTCTTGCTTTTTCCATGATCCAGCAGATGTTGGCAATTTGATCTCTGGTTCCTCTGCCTTTTCTAAAACCAACTTGGACATCTGGAAGTTCGCGGTTCACGTATTGCTGAAGTCTGAATCCTTTCAGTGACTCCTTTTAGCTTCAGGCTAAATTTTGAGCTTCTTGGAACGTCTATTAAACCCTTCACGATCTGACCTCTCTTTCTACAAGCTTTCTTCCCTGCCATCTCTCACATCAAATTTTTCCTTCTCACTTAACCATCTACATGCAGAACCTCTTCTAAACATGTCTTCTCTTTCTTCTGTGGCTTATCTACCTCTTCTCTGTGATGAACAGTAAGAAATATATATGATAACTTGACATATGTACACCTATATACATACACATAACAGAATTGTAAAACACAGTGCTTACCACATTCACTGCCTTCTGCTGTTTTCTGTTTCATTCTATTTTACTTTTAAATGTCAGCCCTGACCATTTTTATTTGATATTTATTTTGTGAACCATGAACCATCACCAGTTTCACTGCCTGGGCACCTTCTGATTCCTTAATCTACATTCTGAGCACTTGCTCACTGCCCTGGGTGAATTAATTCCTGCCTCCAACTCTCAGCAAAAGCATCATCTCCTCTGTGAAGGCTCCCCTGAGCAGGAGCCAGATGGAACAATCTCTTTCTTCCCTGTAATCTTCTTCTGAATTCTCATAGCATTACGTATCACTTTCTGTTGTGATAATGTTCTTGATGCCCTCTTCCACTAAAGTGTAATTTCTCTAATACTGTCTCATACAGTATTAAATGTTAAATCCCTGGCATATTATAGCATGTGTTCATCAGATGTTTTAGTATTGAATGAATGAATCTGTCAGTTTGAAATGAAAGCAGGCCAATTTAATAAAGAATCAATGTGCCAAATGACAAATTCATCAAACTTACTAATTTATCAAACATTTAAAAGAATATTTAAAAATGTGTTCAATATGTATAAACACATTATTCTTATTGTATTCAAATTAGTTGTTCCTCTACCAAGGTACTTAGAAAGTTCAACCAACTTCTTTCACTCTCTCCTAACAGATATTTATGCTAAAGTCTGTGTATTAGTATCTCTGTCCATAATTCGGCTATACCATGTCACGTTTCCTGAATGAGCTACAATCTAGTAATATAAGGAAAGATACGGGAATATCTCTCCTTTCTCCCCCATTCTCCCACAGGCTTGCCAAAGCAAACGGGACAAATTGGAGGGTATACCACAACCCCTGTGGAGGAGGAAATGGGTATTTTCTCTACAGTAAAAACTAGACTTCTCCAGTGAACGGCACAAACAAAATTTGAAGCAGTTGTGCAGTTGTCAGTACTGTGGTGGATGTAATTCGGAGAGGAATACATACTGAATATTTATTACATACTGAATATTTATAACCCTTTTCCAGTCATCAGATCAGTTCAGTCGCTCCGTCATATCCAACTCTTTGCAACCCCAAGGACTGCAGCACGCCAGGCCTCTCTGTCCATCACCAACTCCCAGAGTTTACTCAAACTTATGTGCATCAAGTCGGTGATGCCATCCAACTATCTTATCCTCTGTCATCCCCTTCTCCACCTGTCCACAATCTTTCCAGCATCAGGGTCTTTTCAAATGAGTCAGTTCTTCTCATCAGGTGGCCAAAGTATTGAAGTTTCAGCTTCAGCATCAGTCCTTCCAATGAATATTCAGGGTTGATTTCCTTTCCTGTCATATTTAAATGAACCAATATTTATTTACTCTCTAGCGATAATGCTATTTGGACGTTTCTCCTTACTAACGTCAACCCTCCTGTTTCAATACTAAATGTTCTGCCTACTTTCTAATTGTTATTTCACATGCACATTTTCCATTGGATGTTTATTATGATAAACTCCCACTGTGTGTTCATTATGGCAAAACCATGTCCAATCTTCCAGGTCCTCCTTTGCTAATATGTTACCTGCAGATGCTAAGACAATGCTCACTGATGACTACTAAACACAGTGCAATTAAAGATATACCTTAATAAGTATTCTGGGGCTTCCTGGGTGGTGCTAATAGTAAAGAACTCTTTTGCCAAGTCAGGAGACATAAGAGACATGGGTTCGATCTCTGGGTGAGAAGATCCCCTGGAGAAGGAAATAGCAACCCACTCCAATATTCTTGCCTGGAGAATGCCTTGGACAGAGAGGAGCCTGGCAGACTACAGTTCATGAGGTTGCAAAGAGTCAGACACAACTGAAGTGATTTACCATGCAGTAAGTGGAGAATCCCAGAGATGGCAGAGCCTGGTGGGCTGCCGTCTATGGGGTCGCACAGAGTCAGACACGACTGAAGCGACTTAGCAGCAGCAGCAGCAAGTGTTCCAATAAGGTAAACTTTCTTTCAACATTAAGGAGCAATATTACCTGCCTAAGGTATTTTATTCTCTTCTATTTTAGAATAGTCATCTGCTTGCCTTCTCTGATCTGAATGTGATCACTGTGTCATCTCTTGCTGTTCTCTGGACAAGACAGAGAGAGGAGCTGTTCAGAGGACCTTGGGAGGTAGAGTAGAAGGGGAGGATGACCAAGAGAAGAAAAGCCTTAAAATTTCAAGTATTGACAGAGGATGAGATGGTTGGATGGCATCACCAACTCAATGGACATGAGTTTGAGTAAACTCTGGGAGTTGGTGATGGACAGGGAGGCCTTGCGTGTTGCAGTCCATGGGGTCACAAAGAGTCAGTCAGCACTGACCGACTGAACTGAACTGAACTTAATATGTTTACAAGAAGGAGTTATGTTCCAAAAGTCCAGGCTAAGCAGTGAAAAAATGATAGATATTTTCCAGCTGTAAGTGCACCCAGGGAAACCTCCTGATCTATGGTTCCCATAAAAAGATGTGTGAGAATCGATGATTCAGCAGATTTAAAGAGCTTATTTCCCTCAGCTCAGCTCAGAGGTTAAACTTAGTGTCAAGTGAGGTTTGACTGCTTTTCCAGGTGCCCAGGACATCTTTGTAAACAAAGGAGTTGGCAATGAATACAACTCATTTATTCATGATGTTGGCAGGACTTAAGCATTTTTACATGTGCCTGGACCAGAAGAGCTTAGAAAAGTCTGACCAAAGACCAACATGGTTTTTGGAGAGGTCTCTCCTCTCACATCAAGACCACAGACATTTAAGGTGAATTCAGTTTGAGGCAGTGGAAGGAGCAATTTCCTGTACCAAGCTGGAGAGATGAGTGTAGGACATTCTAGGACGATCTAGGAAAGTGGTACCTCTAGATACCACTGAAAAGACAACCCACTCAATAAAGACTAAAAAGCTCCCTTTGGAAAGAAAAAGATAAGTTTCTTCCTGCTAATGCAATTGTTTTTAACACTTGGGGCTATAACAATGAGAAATGTTATAATTGTGTTCAGTGTAAGAGAGAAGAAATAACGTACCACAGGCTTGGGAAAAGATAATTAGAAGGAATAGAAAAATATGTCAGGACAAGAAACGAACCTTTTTTAGGCCTGACTCTTGTTGGGTTTCCCTGGTGGCTCAGATGATAAAGAAATGGGCCTTTTTTGTCTTTAGTTAGCTATTTTTTAAACTAAAGATTTCTCTTCTAGAAAGCATTTGACCATTCTCTGCTCTTTAGATTGGCTCTTAGGTGAGCTAACACTACTTTTAATCTGTAACAATTGTGCACTCGCCCAAGTTCCCCAATAGAGTAAAATTTTTGGTGTTTCATCTTAACTTTTACTTGTGAATAGGATAGTATTTGTTTTTCAGAAACTTTTGGGGGGGGCAGATTCTCTTTTTATCATAAATGACACTGATGAATATCAATTCCTTTTACCTACTTACTTGATGTCCAAAGGAAATAGCTTTCAAAATAATCTTTTTGTGAAAAAATATGCATAACATAAAATTTACCATTTTATATGTACAGTTCTGATGCATTAAGTACATACACATTTTATACAACCAACACTACCATCCATCTCCAGGAATTTTTTTCTTTTTCTCCCCCAGTTTTATTGAGATATAATTGACATTTAGCATTGTATAAATTTAAGGTGTACACAGACTGATTTGGCATACTTATATATTACAAAATATACAAGACTGAGCACACATATATTACGGAATGATTACCACCGAAGTGCTAGCTAACATTTCTATCATGTCACATAATTGCCATATGTTTTTGTGGCGAGAACATTTAAGTTCTACCCTTTTAAACACTTTCAAGTATATAATACAGTGTCATTAGCTACAATCTCTATGCTGTATATTAGAGCTTCAGAAATAGTCATCTTATAATGGAAAGTTTATGCTCTTTGCCCAAGATCTCCCCATTCTCCCTATCCCCAGCTCCTGGCAACCAACACTCTATTCTGTTTCCAAGTTTGGCTTTTTCAGACTCCACATATAAGTGATTATCATGTAGGATTTATCTTTCTCTTATGTATTTCACAATTTCCTCAAATCTCATCCGTTATCACAAATGGTATAAATTGATATTGAAATAACTTAAGCAATTTAGTTGTACACAATGGCCATGATACTCTGAACAACCTGATCTAATGAAGTTTTGATGAACAAAATATTTAAAATAGAGTAATCTCTCAGTATCTGCAGGGGATTGGTTTCAGGATCTCCCCTGCAGATACCAAAATCTGCAGAAGCTCAAGCTTCTTTTATAAAATGACATAGTTCAGACAACCTTCCACATCTGCGGATGGGAAATCCACAGATATGAAGGACAATTTTACCTAAGAATAGTACTATAAGTCATTTAATTCCCAAAGTTTGTTTTCATACCAAAGCAAAAATAAATAAATAAAAAATCCAATGGACATTTCATATATGTTACTCTCTTCAAGCATTACATGCCTTTTTCTTAAAATTTATAAAATAAATTTAAAGGATCATAAACTCCATGATAATTTCTCCAAAGTCCACATGAAAATGGGCAGGAAGAGCCACTCACCTGTACGTAATGAAGACTCTATAAATTGTCTTGGGGCAGTTTAATTTTACTCACTTACTCTTCCAACTCTGAAAGCCAGTACATGGGGAGCCAGCTTCTTATCTCTACCTGCCTTGACTGGAGGGCACTGCAGAGGGAGAAATCTGAGTAAACAAGGGGTGGGAGGGTACATCAAGGACCAGCTGAGTCCTAGACACCTCGCTTACAGATCATGCTCAGTTCAGTAGAGTCGCTCAGTCGTGTCCAACTCTTGGTGACCCATGAATCGCAGCACGCCAGGCCTCCCTGTCCATCACCAACTCCCGGAGTTCACTCAGACTCATATCCATCAAGTCGGTGATGCTATCCAGCCATCTCACCCTCTATTGTCCCCTTCTCCTCCTGCCCCCAATCTCTCCCAGCATCAGAGTCTTTTCCAATGAGTCAACTCTTCCCATGAGGTGGCCAAAGTACTGGAGTTTCAGCTTTAGCATCATTCCTTCCAAAGAAATCCCAGGACTGATCTCCTTTAGGATGGACTGGTTGGATCTCCTTGCAGTCCAAGGGACTCTCAAGAGTCTTCTCCAACACTACAGTTCAAAAGCATCAATTCTCCTGCACTCAGCTTTTTTCACAGTCCAACTCTCACAACCATACATGACCACTAGAAAAACCACAGCCTTGACTAGATGGACCTTTGTTGGGAAAGTAATGTCTCTGCTTTTCAGTGTGCTCTCTAGGTTGGTCATAACTTTCCTTCCAAGGTGTAAGCGTCTTTTAGTTTCATGGCTGCAATCACCATGTGCAGTGATTTTGGAGCCCCCCAAAATAAAGTCTGACACTGTTTCCCTATCTATTTGCCATGAAATGATGGGACCAGATGCCATGATCTTACTTTTCTGAATGTTGAGCTTTAAGCCAACTTTTCACTCTCCTCTTTCACTTTCATCAAGAGGCTTTTTAGTTCCTCTTCATTTTCTGCCATAAGGGTGGTGTCATCTGTATATCTGAGGTTACTCACATTTCTCCCAGCAATCTTGATTCCAGCTTGTGCTTCTTCCAGCCCAGCATTTCTCATGATGTACTCTGCATATAAGTTAAATAAGCAGGGTGACAATATACAGCCTTGACATACTCCTTTTCCTATTTGGAACCAGTCTGTTCCATGTCCAGTTCTGACTGTGGCTTCCTGACCTGCATACAGGTTTCTCTAGAGGCAGGTCAGGTGGTCTGGTATTCCCATCTCTCTCAGAATTTTCTACAGTTTATTGTGACCCACATAGTCAAAGGCTTTGGCATAGTCAATAAAGCAAAAATAGATGTTTCTCTGGAATTCTCTTGCTTTTTTGATAATCCAGTGGATGTTGGCAATTTGATCTCTGGTTCCGCTGCTTTTTCTAAAACCAGCTTGAATATCTGGAAGTTCATGGTTCACGTATTGCTGAAGCCTGGCTTGGAGAATTTTGAGCATTACTTTACTAGCATGTGAGATGACTGCAATTGTGGGGTCGTGTGAGCATTCTTTGGCATTGCCTTTCTTTGGGATTGGAATGAAAACTGACCTTTTCCAGTCCTGTGGCCACTGCTGAGTTTGCCAAATTTGCTGGCATATTGAGTGCAGCACTTTCACAGCATCATCTTTCAGGATTTGAAATAGCTCAACTGGAATTCTATCACCTCCACTAGCTTTGTTTGTAGTGATGCTTTCTAAGGCCCACTTAACTTCACATTCTAGGATGTCTGGCTCCAGGTGAGTGAGCACACCATTGTGATTATCTGGGTCATGACGATCTTTTTTGTACAGTTCTTCTGTGTATTCTTGCCACCTCTTCTTAATATCTTCTGCTTCTGTTAGGTCTGTACCATTTCTGTTCTTTATCGAGCCCATCTTTGCATGAAACGTTCCCTTGGTATCTCTCATTTTCTTAAAGAGATCTCTAGTCTTTCCCATTCTGTTGTTTTCCTCTCTTTCTTTGCATTGATTGCTAAGGAAGGCTTTCTTATCTCTCCTTGCTATTCTTTGGAACTCTGCATTCAGGTGCTTATATCTTTCCTTTTCTCCTTTGCTTTTCACTTCTCTTCTTTTCACAGCTATTTGTAAGGCCTCTTCAGACATTTGTTTTTTTGCATTTCTTTTTCTTGGGGATGGTCTTGATCCCTGTCTCCTGTACAATGTCACGAACCTCCGTTCATCATTCATCAGGCACTCTGTCTATCAGATCTAGTCCTTTAAATCTATTTCTCACTTCCTCCGTATAACCATAAGGGATTTGATTTAGGTCATACCTGAATGTCTAGTGGTTTTCCCTATTTTCTTCAATTTAAGTCTGAATTTGGCAATAAGGAGTTCATGATCTGAGCCACAGTCAGCTCCCGGTCTTGTTTTGCTGACTGTATAGAGCTTCTCCATCTTTGGCTACAAAGAATATGATTAATCTGATTTTGGTGTTGACCATCTAGTGAAGTCCATGTGTAGAGTCCTCTCTTGTGTTGTTGGAAGAGGGTGTTTGCTATGACCAGTGCGTTCTCTTGGCAGAACTCTATTAGCCTTTGCCCTGCCTCATTCCATACTCCAAGGCCAAATTTGCCTGTTACTCCAGGTGTTTCTTGACTTCCTACTTTTGCATTCCAGTCCCCTATAATGAAAAGGACATCTTTTTCGGGTGTTGGTTCTAAAAGGTCTTGTAGGTCTTCATAGACCGTTCAACTTCAGCTTCTTCAGCATTACTGGTTGGAGCATAGACTTGGATTGCAGTGATATTGCATAGTTTGCCTTGAAAACAAACAGAGATCATTCTGTCGTTTTTGAGATTGCATCCAAGTACTGCATTTCGGACTCTTTTGTTGACCATGATGGCTACTCCATTTCTTCTAAGGGATTTCTGCACTCAATAGTAGATATAATGGTCATCTGAGTTAAATCACCCATTCCAGTCCATTTCAGTTCGCTGATTCCTAGAATGTTGATGTTCACTCTTGCCATCTCCTGTTTGACCACCTCCAATTTGCCTTGATTCATGGACCTAACATTCCAGATTCCTATGCAATATTGCTCTTTACAACATCGAACCTTGCTTCTATCATCAGTCACATCCACAGCTGGGTATTGCTTTTGCTTTGCTCCATCCCTTCATTCTTTCTGGAGTTATTTCTCCACTGATCTCCAGTAGCGTATTGGGCACCTACTGACCTGGGGAGTTCCTCTTTCAGTATCCTATCATTTTGCCTTTTCATACTGTTCATAGGGTTCTCAAGGCAAAAATACTGAAGTGGTTTGCCATTCCCTTCTCCAGTGGACCACATTCAGTCAGACCCCTCCACCATGACCCATCCATCTTGGGTGGCCCCACATGGCATGGCTTAGTTTCATTGAGTTAAACAAGGCTGTGGTCCGTGTGATCAGATTGGCTAGTTTTCTGTGATTATGGTTTCAGTGGACATATACCCCACGTCCAAGGTAATAGAAATGCAAATAAGATGGTAGGTGTTGCAAGAGGGCATCAGAGGGCAGACACACTGAAACCACAATCACTGATCATCCTAGGAGGTTGCCAAAATGTTATACACACTTCAGGTACTATAAAGAATAAATCATAATTCACTGGGTTCATGATAATATTATAAAGTATATTTTAGGGAACTAAAAGGAAATTTCAGCATCTAAGGAAGCAATCCAGGAGCAATACCTTATACTGAATCATTCTAAATTCATATAAGGAGTATTATGCAAATTGGTCTTTGTCAAGCTGCCTTTGACAGTGAATGGAATCAAGCTCGTGAAGGACTAATCAAACCTTGATGGGAGTGGGACGCTCTTGAAATAAACTCCTCCCCTGGGTTTTTAAGTCATCGGCTCTGGCAGATGAGACCCGCAGTCAATCAGACGTGTGATTGCATCATGTAAACGACACCCGCTGGACTCGCCTTATTTGCTCTTATGAAATTCCTGTCAGTTTTGAGACATAAATAATTCAAGCAAATGGCTTTGAACACCAGAGACTGCCAATTATTATTGTGTCACCAACTCATCAGCATTTGTGTGTCTCACCAGAGTATTTCTTTTAAGAAGTCAAGACTTCCAGACTCAGAATAAGCTCTGCATTAAAGGAATTCTCTCTACCTCTAAATTCTTCCAAACTAGTTTTATTTATGTTTTGAAAGAAGAAATGGAAATTTATCATTTACAACACCTTTTGTGTCTCTTGATTCCACTGCAAAAGTTCAAACATAATAGAGCTGGGAATTAAATAGTACAAGCAATTATATCAGAAAAATGGAGCAAAGCACTTTCGGTATTTTTGAAAGAACTGTAAAATTCCCAGAGTACAATCAACACATTTACGTATTCAAGAGAGAGAATTACAATGCTTACATCAGCCTAATAATTGAAATGAATCCAGCATTTCCATTTTAAAGCCACTAATCCAAGAATAAAGGGGAGATGAAACAAACTCAGGCAGCTATAAAAGAGCTATGTTTGGGACTGAGTGTTGTGGCTTTGCCTCAGGTTTAGGGTTACTTATGATAGACTCAGAATTTTCTAGGTAGGCTGCAAAGTCAAGTTGCTTTCCTGATCCTGTCTCCTTTGTTATTAGACTTACAATGAACAATGGCGTTGGTGTCTCTATCACCACCTCTATGTAATAAGAATTTTAGTTTGACACATTCTCTTCTCTTTTTTCAATTCTGCTCTGTGCATTGTAAAACACTATCAGAATGTTTTTTTCTTACACTTTAAAGTACTATGCCACAAGCCCTGTAGCCTCAGCTAGCTGCAAAAACAAATCTGAAAAATTCATGGGAGCATGCCTTCCCCTTGAAAACAAGCAACTTCCAGAGCTGAAGTTACTTTGTTTTAGTTCTACTCTTCATACCTCCATAGAAGGGGAAAAAAGAAAGCTCCAGACTCCGAATTAGTTTTTTGCAATTTAAATTGCTGTTCTGTGGTGATTAAATACAGCATCATGGAGCACTCAGCCAGTCAATAAGTCATTAGTTTCACCAAATGTTTGTCATACCTAAGAGTCAAATTCAGTGATTATTGTTACCAAAGTTTTAGTCACTCCAGGAAAAACACATTTGGTATTTCTGAAAGATGGACCACACTGTCCAAATGATTTGTGACGTTTTCCCACAAGTTTTCAGTTACATCAGTATTTTCTTCCCTGTTAAGATTTGGAGATAATGCTCAGATTTAGGATTGCCAGATTTAGCAAATAAAAATACAGGATAAATTTGAATTTCAGATAAGCTTTGGGTGTATATATATCCATATATGTATATTCATATATGTAAGTATATGCTATTGTTCAGTAGCTCAATTATATCCAACTCTGTGCAACCCCACAGACTGCAGCATGCCAGGCTTCCCTCTCCTTCACTGTCTCCCAGAACTTGCCCAAACTCACGTTCATTGAGTCCTTGATGCCATCCAACCATCTTATCCTCTGTCGTCTCCTTCTCCTCTCACCTTCAATCTTTCCCAGCATCAGGGTCTTTTCAAATCAGTCAGTTCTTCACATCAGGTGGCCAAAGATTTGGAGCTTCAGCTTCAGCATCAGTCCTTCCAATGAATACTCAGGGTTGATTTCCTTTAGGATGGATTGGTTGGATCTCCTTGCAGTCCAAGGGACTCTCAACTCAAGAGTCTTCTCCAGCACCACAGTTCAAAACCATCAATTCTTCAGTGCTCAGCTTTCTTTGTAGTCCAACTCTCACATCCATACATGACTACTGGGAAAACCATAGCTTTGACTAGACGGACCTTTGTTGGCAAAGTGATGTCTCTGCTTTTTAATACACTGTCTAGGTTTGTCATAGCTTTTATTCCAAGGAGCAAATGTCTTTTAATTTCATGGCTGCAGTCACCATCTGCAGAGATTTTGGAGCCCAAGAAAATAAAGTGTCTCACTGTTTCCACTGTTTCCCCATCTATTTGTCATGAAGTGATGGGAGTGGATGCCATGATCTTAGTTTTCGGAATGTTGAGTTTTAAGTCAGCTTTTTCACTCTCCTCTTTCAACTTCATCAAGAGGCTCTTTAGTTCCTCTTTGCTTTCTGCCATAAGAGTGGTGTCATCTGCATATCTGAGGTTATTGATATTTCTCCTGGCAATCTTGATTCCAGCTGTGTTTCATCCAGCCCAGGATTTTGCATGAGGTACTCTGCATATAAGTTAAATAAGTAGGATGACAATATACAGCCTTGACAAACTTCTTTCCCACTTTTGAACCAGTCCTTTGTTCCATGTTCAGTTCTAACTGGTGCTTCTTACAGGTTTCTCAAGAGACGGGTAAGGTAGTCTGATATTCCCATCTCTTTAAGAATTTTCCACAATTTGTTGTGATCCAAACATAGGTAAGTATATACTTATACTAATATGTATATGTTAGTATAAGTGTGTCCTGTGCAATTTAGGACACACTTACACTAAAAAGAATTCGTTGTTGATCTGAAATTCAAATTTAACTGGGCAGCCTTCATCTTAGCTGACATTCCTACCTGATGACATCACTGTTAAGCGGACCAGTGAAACTAGAGAGAAAGGGATCAGTGGCTGCAGGTGATTTAAGTACTAACCGACAGTCAACAGTCGGGTGGTAGCCAGCACAGACGCCTTTAAAAATGCCTTTCCTGCCTACAAAGGGAGATTTTGCTGGTGGGGGAAACGGGGCTGGACTCTGGAGAGAGGCTCAGCCCCAGGGAGGGCAGTGGCCCACAGCAAAGGCCCCAGTGGTGTCCATGGGCTCTCAATAAAGGACACACACCTGCTCCCAAGGGGTTGTCACCTTAAGGTCATTTCCCTGTGAGGATTCTTTTCAAGACTAATGATGTGTGAGAAAAATAGTCAAGCAAAACCAGGAAAAGACCTTAGACATCTAGCTTGTTTTAGTCATCGCCTCTCTTCTAGTTCTCTCTGAATGTTCTACCCAGTCATTCAGAAGAATCAAAGGTCAAAGGACAGTCATTTAATCCATGAAGCAGATTTTGATTTGGAGGAATTTCCCAAGAAGTCTTTTGGCACACGTGTCAGGTATAATTTTGTCAAAATGTATCAAAAGAGTAGAAAACAAATTATATTTAATTCCACATGTGATATGTAAAATTGTGAATGAATGTAGAGAGATGGTAGAGGAGGTGGGAAATAACTAAGGAAAAGTGATATTTTGGAGATAATTTTTGTGACATTTTCTTGGAAACCATGATTCTGGTGTTTATCTTCACCTTAATGACTCTAAGCTCGACGGTGTCCAATCCTCACGAAAATGTCTAAATACAGGTTTTATGGTTCCAAAGTAATCTACTTTGTGATCCTCTTCATATGCTTAGAAACATTATTAGATTAAAAAAGCATAGGGGAATGGGAGCATCCTTTTCCCTGGGATGGTTTCTTTCTCAGTACCATCTCCCTCCTGTCTCTCCTTTCTATCTAGTCACACAGGAGCTAGCTTAAAGGTCTACTTCTAGCTAATGAAGCAAGTCATGTCATTTGTGTAATAAATATTAAGATGTCCTTATAAACAAATGAGTTGAACCTGTGCTGTTCAATATGGTAGCTGCTAGCCACCATATTTGCATTCAATGTAAAGCTAATTAGAATTAAATAAAATTTAAAATTCAGTTCTTCAGTCACACTAGGTACTTTTCGAGTACTCAGTAGCCAGACAGGGTTAGTGACTGTGTACAGATATAGGACAGTCCCACCACCACAGAATGTTCTATTGAGAAGTATTGTTCTATACAGTATTACACTGTCATATTGAACCAGGAAGGATACCTAAGCATATCCTTGGGTATCACTCTGTCCAACAGCCATTGTGAGAAAAAAAAAAAAAAAAAGACAAAAGACATAGTTAAGAAATTTAGTTGGAGAAAACTTAGTAGGTTAGTCACCAAAGGAATAACAATTTCAGACAGCTTTGAGCAAGTGAAGACTACAAATGTGGGGATAAAATGCATTTCAAACATGAATAAGGATTACTATTGCAAATGTTATTAATGATAGCCCCAAAAGGAGCCCCAAAAGAAGACTACTAGGGTGGGTTCCCTGTATACCACTTCTTAGCTGTTTGATCATAGGAAAGCTATTTGATCTATCAGTGCTTCTGTTTTCTCATCTGTAAAATGGGGATGATAATGATGTCTACCTTTGTCAGTAGGGTTACCCTGTTTATGCGGTTGTTGCTCCCCAGAGTTGTACAGCACACATCCAATACAACTATCGAAGTTAACCCTCTTCTCTGGCATCTAAGGGTATTAAAAAAGCAAATTCATTTCAAGGACTTAGATAGTACTTGCTATACAAATGCTAGCTATACTTAAACTATTTCTCAAAATGAAATCTCTCAAAGGTAAGAATCAGAGAGTAGGATTGGAAAATCATTGAAAACCAGTGTTACCAGCCAACCTGGTTTACCCTTGACTGAACAGGCTCTCAGTGTACAGAAATTTCAGTTTTTAAATTAGGAAAACCCCAGACAAACTGGGAGAAGTTACCCATAAAAACAAAATACACCTAATCCCGAGAAATAATCTAGGAGTGGATAAGATTAGCTCACTCTACGCAATGATATCCAATATTAGTAACAGCATCTGACTAAACATTATGAATTTTGAAACTAAACACAAGGGTCAGCGGATAAAGAGGATTAACATGGTTCTTCCTGGCACAAAAGTCAAAATTGTCCAGCTGGTACAGAAAATAGCACAGTTCTTACGGCTTGTGGTTTTGAAATGATAGCACTGGATACCTCAGCTGTGTTTGTTTGTTTGTTTTCTTTTTTAACAGAAGCAAAAAGGTTTCGATACATCCCCCTCTCCTCTAGCCCTGAAAACCTCAATTCCAAAGGAAACTGCTGACTAGGAAATGTATAGTTGCTACAGAGCATCTTATTGTGTCGCTCTAATTTCTACAAACCATAAAAGAGGAATTGCATTTTATGCATTTATTGCATCACCATTGTTCAAATGTAATCTATACCTTAACACTTGGAGAAATGAGGCGAGAAGTGGTGTTGGTAATGGCCTTAATTAAATCAAGTATTTATGATTTCCTCTTAAAGGTCTTTATTTGTACAGCCTAGAGCAAAAACACAGCAGGGCAGTGGCAGTCAAATCAGTAGAAGAAAAGACAAGAGTCAGCATGACGGTCCTAAAACGCCAGTTTTACTCTACAAGTCTCCCTTCAGCTGAGCACTAAATTGGATTTTATTGGGTGAGCCCGAGCCACCCAGTGCTTTTGTGAGTTGTCCTACGGCCCACAGCCTTATTCCTAGTTCACATTTACTTGGAATGCTAAGTGATGTAAGGGACGCTAACAAACAGGTAATTCCAAATAGAGACCTCCTCATTGTATAGAAGTTGAATGTGTCTCTTTTCAACGGAGATTTTTCTTGCCTTCTAGCCCTTCTGTTTCTTAAGTGGTGGCTTACCTCTTCCCCATCAGGAGATTGTGAGAGGTCCTGGGCATAAGGAACAGAGATATTATCCTTTTTTTTTTCAATCAGTTTCCAAGTCAGCATCTTTGATCTTTGTTCTCATCAACAGCTGTGCAGAATTTTCTACCCGCCCATTTCTTTATCAGTTCATACTCACTCAATGAATCACTCGTGGTGGGAGGGGAGCTGTGTTGTGCTGACTTGTTCCAGTTCACTGTGGGGAAAGCAACAGGAACACAGGGAGACCCAAAGCTGACCTCCAGTTTGGGGTGATTGTCAATGCTAGAAGGCAACAGGGATGAAAATACGTTTGTGGAAGTAAGAACAGATGTCATCTGTATTTCACTTCAAAATATTTGACATAGCCTGAGGAGAAAGTGGGGAGGAGGGGCAGCTTTATCTTTTGGATGAACTTCCAGCAGGATCAACAATAAAATTGGTGCTTGCCTCTGATGATCACCAATTGATTGGCATCTCAGGTGGGTTAGGAGAGTGCAAGAGAAAAGAAGAGTTATTAAGTCAGATGGTGGATCTCTAAACCCTGCAGTTTAGAGTCTCAAGTCAGGCCTGGAGAGACAACCATGCAAATGGGTGTCCAGACGACTAGAAATGGGTGGGTAGACGACTTTGGCTCTCAAAGCCACTAGGTAGACTCTCAAAGCAGTAGGTTCACCCCTCAAGTTTGTATCACGTAGCCATATACTTTTAAATAGTGTTAGGCCAAGGATTGAGTTTTTTCATTGTTAATCGAGCTCACAGTATTAATCTTCAGCAAACACCCTTACGAATCTCAAGGCAGGACATCCACCAAGACAGGCTCACGTTGTTTCTCCTCTGTGTAGGAACGCCTTTGAAGCAAATGAAGCTTCGTGCTTGGAATAAACAAACTCCCATGTCTTGGGGTGGAAATCAGACTGAAAAAGAAATTAACAAGGGAGAGATTTTCTAACTTAATAGCAAGTTGAGTGATTTAATCTAGCTCTTCTGCCGACTTGCGGGGCAAGCTTTCAGTTTGCTATACCTCTCACCTTTCTGGGTGCATGATCAGAAGCAGTAATCCTACATCGACATGTGAAAAATTCCAGGTTATCTCACCAAGTTTTGCAAACTGTCATAGACACTTGAGCCTAAGGCTTGAAAGAAATTAGGCCATGCCTAAAATAAATCATGTCCCAGGGAGATAAGCTGTTTGATAAAAATTAAAACTGTTGCCTCTGGCAATCATACTGGACTTCTTAAAGCCTGTGATATTCACTAGAATCAGCTCCTAACACTATCAAGTGAGAGAAAGCCCATGGACCACTTTGTAGCTTAATAAAGCATGTCAATTCATTTTTAAAATATGTGTATCTATGTATCTATAAAACAATGTTCACAGATACTTGTTGGACTCAGGATAGGAAAGTCAAATCCATCTCAATGTGGGAGAGATTGTTTTTCCAGAAATTTTCTGTGAAAGAAATTCAGTATCATCTTTTATTAAAAGATCCAAGTTCCCTACTATTTTACAGCTGTTGAAATAAATTGTTAAGAAAGCTGAAGATAACGCAGTTTACTTGTAGAAAGTACCATATAAATTCACACTTGGAACACTGGTTCCAAGTTCACCAGTCCTGGTTTCCAGGGACTCGACCTTTGACCCTCTTTCAAAACTGGAGAAAAGTAGGACACCTCCCTCAAAAGAAAGAGTTCTTTTCAATTTTTGAAGTTGAAATTTTTTAATAACTTTCCAAATTTTAAAACTAAGTAGCTTTAAAAAAAGAAGGAAAGAAAAGCAGAGACTTCCCTGGCAGTCTAGAGGTTTAAGACTCCTTGCCCCCAGTGTAGGGGCTGTGGGTTCAATCCCTGGTCCAGGAACTAAGATCCTGCCAGCTTCACAGAGCAACCAAACAAACAAATGGAGAGATGAACAGCCATGCTGGTAACCGTTTAGCAATTTTGATGCTAGGCAGATGCAACTAGGAGTTGGTTAGATACAGGAGTGTTGTTCTCAAATGGTTCCTTTGAAATGTAAGCCACTGGAAATCTGAGTAAAAGGCACACTGGAACTCTGTATATTTTGCTACAACTTATAGCAAATTTGAAACTGCTTCAAAATAAACACTTCTTAAAAAATAGAAGTAGTTTTAAAAATAACAAAAAAAGACTGCTATTCTTCTAGATCCGTAATTCCCAAAGGGTGGTTCTGGATCAGCATCACCATCCGGGAAACTCGTTAGGAATGCAAGTGTCACATTTAGTGAAGAATATGTTACCGGGCTTGTGAGGGAAACTTTACCAGATTCAGAAAACAAAGGGCAGAATTAACATGCAAATATGTGTCTTGGTCAGTGGGGAGACATCTCAGGGAAAGAGGGGAGACAGTGACCCAAGAAGAGCAACGCCTGACAGAGTGGCACGAGGCAATGTGGGGATGATCCGTGTATCTGAACACAGAAATCTCACTACTCAGAAGTCAAAAGCCAAGAACCTGCCTTTGAACACGTGTGCAGGCAGGAGGCAACGTGCTACACTGGAAGAAGTCCTAGAGGGTACACGCTCCTTGAAAAATATCTACATTTGTGCACACAACTTTAACGCTCCCCCTGCAACCCACACGTTAGCACTTGTAATACTGCAACATGTGACGACTTACAATGAGGCTTCACTTTCATATACGTGTTCACTGTCCTCATAAGTCACAGTCAAATAGTGAGACTGGGGCAAGTACATAGCAGCAGTTATTGCAAAGGGAGGTCCAGGACTTCCCTGCTGGCTCAGTGGTAAAGAATCTGCCTGCTAAGGCAGGGGACATGGGTTTGATCCCTGGTCTGGAAAGATTCCACAGCCCGCAAAACAACTAAGCCCACGAAACATGACTACTGAGCTCCGCAACAAGAAGCCACACGATGAGAAGCCCACACACCCCAAGAAAGAGTAGTCCCCACTCACCGCAACTAGAGGAAACCCGTGTGCAGCAACAAAGACCCAGCACAGCCAAAACTAAACTTAAATAAAATTAAAGTCAATTAAATTAAGTTTAATTAAATAAAATGAAGTTAAGTAAAATTAAAGATAAACCACGTGTTTGCTAGAGTCTGCCCTTGTGTGGAGAAGTGACTGTAAGATTCAAATCCTGACACCATCAAAATGTGGCCTCCAGAAAGGAGCTCTCTCTTCCATCCAATAAATTGAATTGTTTTCTTTTCGATTATATAGTGAACATCTTCAAGCAATGCACCTGAATATGAAGATCCATTCAAATAAATAAATTGGTTGTAGAGAGAAAGGCATGAAAGAAATTCTTCCTTAAGCAGTTGTAGCCTGTAATCCCCAGTTTTGCTTGGCAGAATGAAGCTGAGGTGAACCCATCTCTCTTCAGTTCAGTTCAGTTCAGTCGTTCAGTCGTGTCCGACTCTGTGACCCCATGGACTGCAGCACACCAAGCTTCCCTGTCCTTCACCAGCTCCTGAAGCTTACTCAAACCCGTGTCCATTGAGTCGGTGATGCCATCCAACCATCTCATCCTCTGTCATCCCCTTCTCCTCCCACCGTCAATCCTTCCCAGCATCAGGGTCTTTTCCAATGAGTCGGTTCTTTGCATCAGGTGGCCAAAGTATTGGAGTTTCAGCATCAGTCCTTCCAGTGAATACTCAGGACTGATTTCCTTTAGGATTGACTGGTTTGATCTCCTTGCTGTCCAAGGGACTCTCAAGAGTCTTCTCCAACACCATGGTTCAAAAGCATCAATTCTTCAGTGCTCAGCTTTCTTTATAGTCCAACGCTCACATCCATACATGACTACTGGAAAAACCGTAGCTTTGACTAGATGGACCTTTGTTGGCAAAGGAATGTCTCTGCTTTTTAATATGCTGTCTCTTCATCACCTCTAAACCAGGGTTTCATCAACCCAGAACACTTAGGCCCATTTAGGCCCTTTATTTTCCTTGCATTGTAAACTTTACTGTAAAAATGTTTGCTCCAACTGTCCAATATACTTTACCTGGCTCCAGGCAACCCAAGTGACTTAAGTTACAAATTACCTACATAATACCAATAATATAGACAGATAAAACATCCAGCTGTCTCCTGTGATAAGCAGAGCCAAAGCCTACATTATCTTGAATGGTTGCCTAAATTTATCAAGAAAATCTGGGCAGAGCAAATTCATTTGACATCTGTAGGCCAATGAGCACTGGAAATTATAAAGAGAAAATTTATACTGAAGAGAATATAGTTTACTTTTATTTGCTTTCCTCCATTAGTGATATGACCTTTAAATTTCAAACTAAATTACTATAGACAGGAAATCTACCTATTGGCTAAAATAATAAGGATAATCTTAGTTGCATCACTGCCAACAGCTGTACCTTAGGTCTAATAGTCTTAATCAGTGGTTTCCTTGAAAGTACATGTGTCTGACTTTTTGCGAGTCTGTAGTCTGTAGCCCGTCAGGCTCCTCCATCCATGGGATTAATTCTCCAGGCAAGAATACTGGAGTGGGTTGCCATTTCCTCTTCCAGGGAATCTTCTGGACCCAGGGATTGAACTCAAGTCTCCTGCGTTGCTGGAAGATTCTTTAGCACTGCCCCACCTGGGAAGCCTTTCTTGAAAGTATCTGTTAACTAAAGACAAGAAAGATAATAAGCCTCATAGGTTACACTAGAGATAAAGAACCTGCCTGCCAATGCAGAAGATACAAAAAGATGTGGGTTTAATCCCTGGGTCAGGAAGATCCCCTGGAGAATGGAATGACAACTCACTCCAGTATTCTTGAGTGGAGAACTTTGAAGTGAGGAGCCTGGTGGGCTGCAGTTCATGAGGACGCAAAGAGTCTGACACAACTGAAGCAACTTAGACACACACATAGTGAGTGCTTAAGAAACCCTAATTATTGGAGACAATGTTCCAATATCAATGGCTACCTTCCTATTCTAAGAATATAAAAACAGGGGAAAACAACGCTTTTATGAAAGTGCTCCTGGCTACATTTGGCCTTAATCTAACCATCCTTCCTTCTCCAAACAAGGAGAAATCCTTGAATGTTATACTTTCATAACAACCCCCACCAACAAATAATAACACATAAAACTTCTAAGTAACTATTCTTTATTAACTTCAATTTTATGTTTCTTGAATTTATTTTTATGATCAAATGAAAAAGTTAATTTCCAAAACAATTTTTAGAATCTTGTTTGGGCTTTGATAGATGGGAGTTGATGCTTTGTCCATCCCAACTAGTCCCCAGGGACAACTTGTTAGTGCCCCCTTTGAACAGCAAGAAGAACTAAGAATGTGATCATTCTATGATGTGAAAATGCAAAAAGAGAATGCTATTTGGGAAGAAATTTGCTTAAAGAGCTTGCCTTATTAAATAGAGGGTTGCATGTGATGAAATATAGATGCTGTCTGCTAGATGAGTTTCTAGTCTGGAAGCCAACAAAACCTCAAATAGAGTGAAAACTCCATTCTCTATGTTAGTCCAGGCTTCTTTGTAAGCACTGGAAACACATTTATGGAGATAAAAGGAAATATTTCTCATCCTTTTCCCTCTATACAAGATGCAGTATAATTTTGGAGAGCATGATAAAGAACTACAATCTTCCTAAATATAAAACAAACACAAATTCAAAGCATCTTTATATTTTCAATGTTAAAAAAGGCTAGTAGATTTTATTCTTTTGAGGTAGATACAGACAAAAATAAAAATGCCTTCTCCAATCTGCATTGGAACAGAGAAATTGAACCATAAATTGTAGAGATGCTAATTATAAATTACTGTCTTAAATGATGGCAATGGACTGGTACATGAAGGGAATGAGTGTATTAGGAGTGAAGGATTCACAAGCTATGGGGAGAGGAAGTTTGCAGAAATGTTTTCGGATGATGATAAGGATTCTGTTCAACACGTGCTGAAGAATGAAGTTCAGGGCAAAAATGAAAAATCTCTGTGCTTTATGAGAAAGCTAAATCCAATTTGAGAGCTGTTTGAATGGAAAAAGCAAAACATGAATGAAAGTAAGAAAGCAATCAGCCTAGGATACTGGAGTAAGATGCTGCATTCTCCAAATACAGAAGATGTTTGTGAGAAAATACTTCTTGGAAACTTTGACACGTGTCATCAGGATTCAGACGACACTCGGAAAAGGAATTGCAAATAAAGCTGGATGCTTTGCATAAATAACAACAAAAAAAATTCTTAGTATTGTAGGGTATGAAGAAATGAAATCTCTCCACTGGAGTGGAGAGATCTAGGGACAAAATAGATACATACAGAGGGAGTCAGTCCATTTAAAGGGATATAACATGAAGATATGAGACACATGTGTCATCTTTAGAGGAAAAATTCCCCCCTCTCTCAGCACATATGCACTCATGCATGTGTGCATACATGCATGGAGAATGAATTAATGGGTAAAACCATAAGAAAAGTTATGCCAGGGGAGGGTATATGGGCCTTCCAAGGGTAGGACAAGAAAATAATTTCATTACTAGATACTTTAAATTACAATTCAATGAACTCAAAATAGCCCATTTTAAAAACAAAAAAAAAAATACCTAATTTACTGATAGTTGTAACTGGGAGGGACATGGATAAAATGGGATTTACACTTGATTGAATAAATGGCCTCAAAACATGTCATCGGGACTCATTCCATCTCCTTTGACATCTATCTGTTGTTGGACTCACCTTGTTAGGTTCCTTTGTGTAGTGAGGAACTTGACACTCACAGGATCGTATCTTTTGAGCTTGGAAAGTAATGAATGAAGAGAGATTAAGAGAACTCCACAGGCAATGAATGATAGCCCGGATGGAATCTATGCACCTTTCACCAAGCATTCTAGCCAGGAAGATGGAACACTAGCTGATGAAGACTGGGCACTCAGCTCCACGGCCACTGGGGCAGAAGCCTGTGATAGCCAAGTCCCAAAACACCTGGAAAAATAGTGTGTGAGGCTTTATTACCCAAAGGAAGGTGGGCATACTATAAGGAGAAAGTGAGAAGAGATTTTGAATGGACAAAAATAGCAAATGTCCACCATGGTTTAGTAGCTAAGTGGAAAGCAACAAGAGCATGAATTAACTTGCGGAATTGTTGGTTAACGAAAAGAACAGAACTGGGAGACACTTGGTGAACAAAATTGATAGGACTTGGCAAGTGGCCAATAGAACTGTAGGTACCCAGTTCTGAACTAGAGGGCATGGTGCTTGGATTTTCTGTCAGGAATAGAAAATGTGTAAATGGCAGAAACCTAAATGGCAACCCATTCCAAAATTCTTGCCTGGAGAATCCCATGGACAGAGGAGCCTGGCAGGCTACAGTCCATGGGGTTGCAAGAGTCAGACACGACTTATTGACTAAACCACCAAATAAAATGCATTCATCACAAAAATGTAGATGCAGTTGGCATTTTGTTTAAACAAAGTGAGTGAAAGTTCTCAGTCATGTCCGACTCTTTGCGACCCCATGGACTTTACAGTCCATGGACTTCTCCAGGCCAGAATACTGGACTGGGTAGCCTTTCCCTTCTCCAGGGGAATCTTCCCAACCCCAAGGATCAAACCCAGGTTTCCCACATTGCAGGCAGATTGTTTACCAGCTGAGCCACAAGGGAAGCCCAAGAATACTGGAGTGGGTAGCCTATCCCTTCTCTAGCAGATCTTCCTGACCAAGGAATCGAACCAGGGTCTTCTACATTTTAGGAGGATTCTTTCCCAACTGAGTTATCAGGGAAGCCCCGTTTAAACAAATGCAGCCATTAAAAGAAAGACTAGAGAGTAGGTGAACAAGAGGAAGAAGTTAGAGGTCACTCCTGGTTACCTGACTACACCTACTGAATTGAGAATAGTGCCATTTACCTGGCTGGAAATGATTGTTGGAAATGATGGTCCATTCATTTGGGGCCATGTCAGGAACATCTATCAGAAGTCTGACACATCATCACAAAAGGGGATAACAAGGAATTGGTGACAAATAGTCATCTCATGAGCCACGGTAATTTCAACCCTGAATTTAGATCCAGAAACCTGGCTGAATAGTTGTATAACTCTAGGCAAGCTTACGGTCAGCTCTTCCTCAAATACACAATGGCAAGAATTACATCACCTACATCATAGATAATGTATAAGAATTTCTGGCATTGAACGAATTCAATAAGCACAAGTTCCCTTCTGACTGGCGTCCAGAGGAAGTAAATTACCAAAGACGAAGTGCCAATTCAGAATCCAAAGAGGAATGTATACACAGTCTGGGTGTACTACATGGCCGACCTCCTGAATACATAAGACAATAGGAGAGAAACATTTCTAACTTGAAGGAGTTTGCATTCTTATTGGGATTAACAAACAAAAGAAATAAATTCAGAATGTGAAAAGTGTTTTGGAGGAAATAAAAAGGCTGTTATGACGAATGGATGCTGCAGTTGGCTCTACTGATTGACAGGTTTATTCCGTTGGACCCTTCTATCCTGAAGAAGGCAGAGCCTTATCTTTAATAGAAATGACATCTACTCCACATATGGGTGTAAGTTCCCTGTGTGCAGGGCCTCCCCACCAGCACCAGCATGCAAGCACTTACGGATCACTGACAGAGTCTTGTGGAATCTTCTCTAGCTCTGTGATATGGAACCTGTCATGTGGGACCACTGACCATCATATACATATACAAAGGAATTAATACCCCATAGGACAATGCTTTTTCGATAAAGGAAGAAAGTTAGCTTGTCGACAATATCTGCTATTTTCTGTACCCAGTGGAGAGAGGTGCAGAGAAGCAAGGGAGAAAGTCTGTGACACAGTCCATATAGCTCCTTGGAAGATTCCCAGAAGGTCAAGCCAAACAGCATTTATCAAGAATAATTATTTATGCTATTATGCTGCTGCTGCTAAGTCACATCAGTTGCGTCCAACTCTGTGTGACCCCATCGATGGCAGCCCACCAGGCTCCCCCATCCCTGGGATTCTCCAGGCAAGAACACTGGAGTGGGTTGCCATTTCCTTCTCCAGTGCATGAAAGTGAAAAGTGAAAGTGAAGTCACTCAGTCGTGGCCGACTCTTCACGACCCCGTGGGCTGCAGCCCACCAGGCCCCTCCATCCAGGGGCTTCCCAGGCAAGAGTACTGGAGTGGGCTGCCATTGCCCTCTCCCTATGTTATTATAATATAATATATATCTATTCTATTTAAATAATATATAAATTATTATATTAAGATTAATATAAAGTAATATTTATGCTATTATTCATAAAGAACACACCACTCTGAGCTGGCTTTCTGTTTTTCCCTGTTCCATCCTCCCCTGTCCTACACTCTTACTTCCCTGGATCACCTCCCTAAATAAACAAGCACTGGTCTCTAGCTCAAGGGTTTTCTCATGACTAATGACTCAAGCTAAGATCCTACCTTTCCTCTAAGGCTCCTCCTACCCATTTCTTACAGATTATTTTTGCCAGTCCTGTGCATTACTATCTTGAATATTGTTTGACAGATGCTTTGAAATAAGGCATAATGCAGTGCGTGATTTGTAATGGTTATATAATGAACTTCATCCTTATGCCTTCCAATAATTTCATCAAAGAGTTCTTTATTTTGGATGACCAACTTTATGAAATTAAATATGATGTGCTCCTTATTCCAGCTGAGCGACTTAAGTGGAAGTTTGCCTTTAAAGGAAGTTTTGGGGTTACCGATTTTCAAATTGCTAAAAAAATGGACAGTGACTGGACATTGGTCTCTGATTATTCAGCTAAAAATTGGGACTCTAAGATGAATTCTTGATCATCCATATTAATTCACATGCTACTGAGAGGCCGCCTTTTAATCCTTTGAAGTATAACAGGTATTATCTCTAGATTACTAATGTTCAAGAGAGCTCACTGTTTGCCAGTCTTATGTAAGGCTTAACCTTACACAAATATTATTTTAATATCTGTTAATCCTTTACGTTGAATGGTTTTTTTTTCCCTTTTTCTGCAACTAAAATAAATTTACTCTTGTTCCAGTGATAACGGATAACTGTTTCCCTAGACGAGGATTTTGGGAAATTCTGATAAGGTGGTGCCAGGGTACTTGCACTGTTCATGAAAAAGCGTGAGGCATACACAATACGTTGGCTTTATATAAAAACAGAGGCTTAGGAACTGGAAGGCGTGGAACATCTTTCCTCAGTGTTGTTTGCTCACATCCTGGGGCCTCACAGGCTGATAAAACTGAACAATTGCTCACTGGAGGGTTTGTATAGGAGTGGGAATGCTGTAAACTCAGCAAGGAAGAGGAAGAATGTTAAAAGGAGCCCCTGAAGGAAAGAACTGTGGATCGCACACCAGGGAGTGAAAATTCAAGACCCTTGAGTCCATTCTTATTGAATACACTTTCCCTTCTCTTGTTTTGTAGCCCACTGTGGGCATCGATTATTTGCTCCCCAGGCTGGAAGATTTCCTACTTTCCTGAACAAGAGGTCTTTGCAGGACATGATAGAGATTTTTCCTTTTATTTCCATGGCTTGAGTGGCATTGTCTTCATTCCTATTATTTTGAAAATGGAAAAATAAAAGAGCAAACTGCAGTTAAGACCTACCAAGGTGCCAAATAAGTTCAAAATAACTTACAATTGCACTTTCTTCAACTCAAATGAGTACCATACCTTTAAATTAGAGCACCTTTACTGTTTCTAAGCACAGTTGTGGTTAGAGAAATTTGTGTAATGCCTTTTGATTATATGAGAAGTGGGCAATTGAAAAGACCACTGCAGGGAGGCCAGCACTCCAGCATCAATAATGGACCGATCTGAATGCCATTTGTGATGACACAGCACTGACTAAGATCCTTTACCGATAGCAATGCCAGCTCTTACAGTCTCTTCTTAAATCAGTCATTATTTTGAAAGTAAATTAGTCATTATTTTGAAAGTAAATTAGTCACCAGGCTTCCCAGGTAGCTCAGTGGTAAAGAATCTGCCTGTAATGCAGGAGATGTGGGTTCGATCCCTGGATTGGAAAGATCTCCTGGAGCAGGAAATGGCAACCCAGTCCATATTCTTGCCTGGAAATTCCATAGACAGAGGAGACTGGCCGGTTACAGCCTATGGAGTTACAAAAGAGTTGGACACAACTTAGAGACTAAACAACAATAACAGCAAATTAGTCACCATCGCAACATTAAGAGGATTCTCAATATGCTTAATGGAAAGTTTGCCCCTTTTAAGATGACTTGGAACAATAGATCTTTTTGAGTGAAAGTTGCTCAGTCATGTCCAACTCTTTGCGACCCCATGGATTGATTATACTGTCCATGGAATTCTTCAGGCCAAAATACTGGAGTGGGTAGCCTTTCCCTTCTCCAGGGGATCTTCCCATCCCAAGGATCAAACCCAGGTCTCCCACATTGCAAGCAGATTCATAGATTTTTTTAATCACTGTATAATCAAGAAAACTCTTAATCTTGAACCTTTGCATCATAACATTAAAATCTATCTAGAAAATAGTTGGAACACTGTTACAAGATTATGACTTCCTGATGTTTTCTTTCCCCAAAAAATGTCTCAAGAGTATAAGGAAGTCTAACTTGAATTAGTTTATATGGCATATAAAATTGGTAAATCTGTAATTTTTAACTGATACTACAGATTGTTGTATATTTATCATCATTTATCTCCGCACCTAAAACAACTTACCAACAGGCATAGGAAAGGTTCATTTTTGCCCAGTTAAAAAAAGGGGGGGAAGTACTGGTTCTACAGTTTATTATTTGTGTATTTTCAGGAAAGCAGAAGCCTGATGAAATTACTTAGGGCAACTGTGTATTCATAGTAGGACCCTGGGTGCATGCATGGCTCACCATTGGCCCAGGTCTCTTCCTCCAGCTTCTACTCAATTCCTGCAAGACCTCAGCTCCCATTACAGCAGGAGGGCCACTGCTGCCAGGGCCATAACAGACAGCAAGAAAGAAAAGCACCTTCCACATGTCACACAGAGATGACCAGAGACTCCACTGGTTTGTGTTATGTTATTTTATTGCTCAAGTATTTCATGTTCATGAAAATGAGCCCAAGAATTGCATGTGTGTAGAGAAATAAAAGAAAAAATAATCACCCCAAATCAGTTCTCTATTACCCGGAGATAACCCCTGATTAACATTCTGAGCTATAGAACTCCAATACATTCAAGAATATTTTTTTGTCAATATATGTGTATATACACATGCATATATGTTTATGTTGGAGAAGGAAATGGCAACCTACTCCAGGATTCTTGCCTGGAGAGTCCCATGGACAGAGGAGCCTGGCAGGCTACAGTCCATGGGGTCACAAGAGTCGGATACGATTTAGCAACTAGATCATCATCATCATATGTTTATGTGTATGTCACATATACATTTTGTGTGTATATTTTTCACAACTTGTTTTATTTAACACATATTATCAGTTCAGTTCAGTTCAGTCGCTCAGTCATGTCCGACTTTTCACGACCCCGTGAATAGCAGCACGCCAGGCCTCCGTGTCCATCACCAACTCCCAGAGTTCACTCAGACTCACATCCATCAAGTCAGTGATGCCATCCAGCTATCTCATTCTCTGTTGTCCCCTTCTCCTCCTGCCCCCAATCCTTCCCAGCATCAGAGTCTTTTCCAGTGAGTCAACTCTTTGCATCAAGTGGCCAAAGTACTGGAGTTTCAGCTTCAGCATCATTCTCTCCAAAGAAATCCCAGGGCTGATCTCCTTCAGAATGGACTCGTTGGATCTCCTTGCAGTCCAAGGGACTCTCAAGAGTCTTCTCCAACACCACAGTTCAAAAGCATCAATTCTTCGGCACTCAGCCTTCTTCACAGTCCAACTCTCACATCCATACGTGACCACAGGAAAAACCATAGCCTTGACTAGACAGACCTTTGTTGGCAAAGTTATGTCTCTGCTTTTGAATATGCTATCTAGGTTGGTCATAACTTTCCTTCCAAGGAGTAAGCGTCTCTTAATTTCATGGCTGCAGTCACCATCTGCAGTGATTTTGGATCCCAAAAAAATAAAGCCTGACACTTTTTCCACTGTTTCCCCATCTATTTCCCATGAAGTGATGGGACCGGATGCCATGATCTTAGTTTTCTGAATATTGAGCTTTAAGCCAACTT
Organism: Bos mutus; assembly: GCF_027580195.1. NCBI lineage: Eukaryota > Metazoa > Chordata > Mammalia > Artiodactyla > Bovidae > Bos > Bos mutus. Next base: position 29,181,788 of record NC_091623.1, read on the forward strand.
TTTCACTCTCCACTTTCACTTTCATCAAGAGGCTTTTGAGTTCCTCTTCACTTTCTGCCATAAGGGTGGTGTCATCTGCATATCTGAGGTTATTGATATTTCTCCCGGCAATCTTGATGCCAGCTTGTGCTTCTTCCAGTCCAGCGTTTCTCATGATTTACTCTGCATAGAAGTTAAATAAGCAGGGTGACAATATACAGCCTTGACATACTCCTTTTCCTATTTGGAACCAGTCTGTTGTTCCATGTCCAGTTCTAACTGTTGCTTCCTGACCTGCATACAGATTTCTCAAGAGGCAGATCAGGTGGTCTGGTATTTCCACTCTTTCAGAATTTTCCACAGTTGATTGTGATCCACACAGTCAAAGGCTTTGGCATAGTCAATAAAGCAGAAATAGATGTTTTTCTGGAACTCTCTTGCTTTTTCCATGATCCAGCGGATGTTGGCAATTTGATCTCTGGTTCCTCTGCCTTTATTCAGCTTTATATCTTAAATATATGTGTATCTGTGTCAACAGGTAGATAGGCAATTACTTTATTATTTACATTGAAGAAGTTGTACTTCATAATATTTAAGCTCTGAAATTGGACTATTTAGATATGAACACCTGTCTTATTGACTGAGCTGTGCAATCTTGTGCCAGATAATTAAACTCCTTAACACTCATTCTCCTCTTTTATAGAATGGTTTTCATAATAGTACCTACATTACAGGACGGTTACAAGAATTAAATGAGTCGACATACATTAAAAATTTTCAAGAATGCCTGGCAACAACAAGTGTTCAGTAAACATCAATTACCACTTTTACAGTTTCATAATATTCCATTGCATACTCTATAGTTTATTTGATAAATCTTCTATCATTCGTCTTTTGCAAATTTTTGCTATTGAAAATGTCGTAATTAATATTCATGTATATAAATTTTTTCACATATTTCTGACTATTTCAGAAGGGGATAAATTTACAGGATTTGAATTTCTCAGTCAGATGCTGTACATATTCATTGGGCCTTTGAATGCAGTTGCCAGTTTATCCTCAGAAACACTGAACCATCGAGCAGTGTGAGAATAGTTGTTTCAAAAACATTTTATACACAAGTTTTTTTAAACTTCTGTCAACCTGATAGGCCAAACAAAAACTTTTTTTTTCAACACTATTATATGTTTACATATTTCCAAATGTTTGTACGCATTTGTATTTCATCTTTTTGAATTTTTTAAGTTCTTTGCCCATTTTTAAAGTTTTTATTTAGATACATTTTTTCAATCAATTAATAAGAATTGTTTAAACATAAGGGAAAGCAACCTTTTGTCATGCATGTTGAAATTATTTTTCCTGTGGCTGAAGATTTTAAATAACTCTTTTACAACTATTAGGGAAAATCGAAGCAAGACCACAGACTTCCCTAAAGAACTCACACGCATGCTTCAAGAGATGGCCAACATTTTCATTGCCAATCAGTGCCTCCCAAGAGTAGCCACAGCTAGGGTTTCCCAGGTGGTTCAGTGTTAAAGAATCTGTCTGCAACTCAGAAGTCACAGGGAGATGCCGTGCTTTCCATCCCTGGGTCAGGAAGATCCCCTGGAGGAAGGCATGGCAACCCACTCCAGTATTCTTGCCTGGAGAATCCCATGGACAGAGGAGGCGGGCTACAGTCCATAGGGTCACACAGAGTTGGACCCGACTGAAGCGGGCATAGCCACACTAAGGAAGGAAAATCCATTTCTACGTGAGCTAACCCCACCATCCCTTTATCAAATCCAATTACAGACAAAAGAAGAATTGGAAGAGAGCAAAAAGAGGAAGTAAAAGAAATGGTTTTACCCATTACTCTGAGGTGTGAAGGAAAGAGAATGTGGAAATATGAAAGATAGGTCCTACTTGAGTAACAGTAAAGGTGAGAGAGGGGATCACAGGTTTAAACTGACTAGACTGGGGCGTCTTAACTATTGAAAGTTACCAGAAAGCTGTGAGATCTGCCCAAGAGAGGGAGAAACTCAACAGAGCATGCCACAAAAGGATTGGGGAAAAGGAGAAGAATTACAATTTGTTGTATTGATACCTCCTTGAGTTGAAGCAGTTTAATATGCACACCTAATTGAATTTATAAAACAAAGCTCTATCAAACATATCTAAAAACTTTACTCAGTTAATTCCCCCTTTGTGGTGGAACATAAGGTATGGTTGATTAGACCTCTAAACCTAAAGTGTATTTTAAAGCATCTTATATTTAATAACATTTTTATAGAACATTTTAAAATTCTATAACGTAGAGTCGTATATTAACGACAATTTATTGAGCACCTACCATGCGCCACAACTGTTAGGTATTGGAGATATAGGCAGACAAATTCTCCCCGCCTTTCTGGAGTCAATATTTTATTGAAATATGCAACTATGTACAACAAACAAGTATGCTTATAATACACTTGTAAAGTCAATTCTTTATAAATATTTGTGAAGAAAAATAAATCATAATGAGGTGTTTGAGGATATCAGTGGAAGCAGGGTAAGGGACTTACTTAAATGGGGTGACCAGAGAGGTCTCAGAGGAGTCAACATTGCTGCATAAATAGCATGAACAAGTTTGACAGGAATATAAAAGAGTGCTGAATATCATGGCCAATTTATTTATGTAGTCTAGTTTTGTTGGTTGGCAAGTCCAATTAGTTTTAAAGCAAAACTGGTCTTGAAAAGTAGAAAATTCCTCTATATTTAGAAAAAAAAGCAATATCTTTTATAATTATTCTAATGAGGTAAAATATAACTCTTTATGTCAGAAAATCAGAGTGTTTTGTTTCCACTTGCTCCTTTCCTGCTTATCTCAGAAGGCGTATAGGTGAGGCAAGCGGGTAAAATGAAGTTTTAAAAGTAAGTTAAGATTGAAAAAATCTTGAAACTCAGTCATTCATTCAACTACTGTTTCTTAACCACCTATTATGTGTCAGAGAATTATTTAATATTGGCTTTACCAAACATTTGTAATTCCCCCCTGGTACTTTTTCTAAGCACTTGATATGATATTTTGTACAATATAGACCCCAATTAAAATTGAATGAGGTGAAGAGAACAGTGGATCCTATCACGTTGTATTTGGAATAAAATCAATAGATTTGGCACTATTTCCTAAAAGGTACTATTGTTTTCCTGACTTTTAAGTTTTTATTTAATTTATTAATAATATATTACATACATGATACACTTTAGCCTGTATATTACCTAACTTCTATTTTATCTTATGATTTGTATTTTATCCTAAAATCAGGTAGAGGGGTCTAGTATGTGGCACCAGGAGCCTGAGTTCCCCCCTTTACCTCATGGAAAGGGGCAGGGTGGGAGGTCAAATCTGGGCAATTAATTAACTTAGCTTAATGATTTTATTAATGCTGAATGTGTGTGGGGTAAATAGAATTAATATGCCTAGAACAGGCTGAAGATACGATAAGAGGCTTTGATTATAAGTTATGCTTGGGGGACATTATGGACTCATGATATATTTGAACACACATAAATTAGGACAAAGTACTAAAACCTCTTGTGAAAACAAATTCTATGCATATTTGTCCTTCTTATATGATAAGAGATGATCTTTATTGCCATGTTTTAAATATAAATTAAAGTTCAAGAAAAAATGAAATCAATCAACATCCCAACATCAACTTCTTCTTGGGAAAGAAGTACGTCAAGGCTGTATATTGTAACTTTGCTTACTTAACTTATATTCAGAATATATCATGCAAAATGCCAGGCTGGATGAAGCACAAGCTGAAATCAAGATTGCAGGGTGAAACTTCAATAACCTCAGATATGCAGATGACACCACTTTTATGGCAGAAAGAGAAGAGTAACAAAAGAACCTCTTGATGAAAGTGAAAGAGGAGAGTGAAAAAGTTGGCTTAAAACTCAACATTAAAAAAACTAAGATCATGACGTCCGGTCCCATTACTTCACGGCAAATAGATGGGGAAACAATGGAAACAGTGAGAGACTTTATTTTCGGGGGCTCCAAAATCACTGCAGATGGTGACTGCAGGCTTGAAATTAAAAGTTGTTTGCTCTTTGGAAGAAAAGCTCTGACACTCCTAGACAGCGTATTAAAAAGCAGAGACATAACCAACAAATGCCTGTCTAGTCAAAGCTATGGTTTTTCCAGTAGTCTTGTATGGATGTGAGAGTTGGACCATAAGAAGGCTGATCGCTGAAGAACTGATGCTTTTGAACTGTGGTGTTGAAGACTTTTGAAAGTCCCTTGGACAGCAAGGAGATCCAGCCAGTCCATCCTAAAGGAACTCAGTCCTGAATATTCATTGGAAGGAATGATGCTGAAGCTGAAACTCCAATATTTGGCCACCTGATGTGAATAACTGACTCATTGGAACAGACCCTGATGCTGGAAAAGATTGAAGGCAGGAGGAGAAGGGGACGACAGAGGATGAGATGGTTGGATGGCATCACGGACTTGCCGGACACTAGTTTGAGCAAGCTCCAGGAGTTGGTGATGGACAGGGAGGCCTGGCAGGCTGCAGTCCACGGGGTTGCAAACAGTCAGACGCAACTGAGCAACTCAAGTGAACTTTCCCAATTCGGAACCAGTCCGTTGTTCCATGTCCAGTTCTAACTGTTGCTTTTTGACCTGCATACAGATTTCTCAAGAGGCAGGTAAGGTGGTCTGGTATTTCCATCTCTTTAAGAATTTTCCACAGTCTGTTGTGATCCACACACTCAAAGGCTTTCAGTTCAGTTCAGTTGCTCAGTCATGTCCAACTCTTTGCGACCCCATGAACCGCACGCAGCATGCCAGGCCTCCCTGTCCATCACCAGCTCCCAGAGTTTACCCAAACTCATGTCCATTGAGTCGGTGATGCCATCCAACCACCTCATCCTCTGTCATCCCCTTCTCCTCCTGCCCTCAATCTTTTCAAAGGCTTTAGTGTAGTCAATAAAGGATAAGTCAATATGTTTCTGGACTTCTCTTGCATTTTCTATGATCCAATGGATGTTGGCAATTTGATCTCTGCCTTTACTAAATCTAGCTTGAATTCCTGAAAGTTCTCAGTTCATGAACGACTGAAGCCTAGTTTGGAGAATTTTGAGCATTTCTTTGCTATTGTGTGAGATGAGTGCTGTTGTGCAGTAGTTTGAATATTTTTGGCATTGCCTTTCTTTGGGATTGGAATGAAAACTGACCTTTTCCAGCCCTGTGGTCACTGCTGAGTTTTCCAGATTTGCTGGCAGTTTGACTGCAGCACTCTCACACCATCATCTTTTAAGATTTGATATAGCTCAGCTGGAATTCCATCCCCTCCTCGAGCTTTTTTCATAATGATGCTTCTTAAGGCCCAACAGACTGGTTCCAAATAGGAAAAGGAGTATGTCAAGGCTGTATATTGTCACCCTGCTTATTTAACTTATATGCAGAGTACATCATGGGAAACGCTGGGCTGGAGGAAGCACAAGCTGAAATCAAGATTGCCGGGAGAAATATCAATAACCTCAGATATGCAGATAACCCCACCCTTATGGCAGAAAGTGAAGAAATACTAAAGAGCCTCTTGATGAAAGTGAAAGAGGAGAGTGAAAAACTTGGCTTAAAACTCAGCATATAGAAAACTAAGATCATGGCATCCTGTCCCATCACTTCATGGCAAATAGATGGGGAACAGTGGAAACAGCGGCTGACTTTATTTTTCTGGGCTCCAAAATCACTGCAGATGGTGACTGCAGCCATGAAATTAAAAGACGCTTATTCCTTGGAAGAAAAGTTATGACCAACCTAGACAGCATATTCAAAAGCAGAGACATTACTTTGCCAACAAAGGTCCATCTAGACAAGGCTATGGTTTTTCCAGTAGTAATGTATGGATGTGAGAGTTGAACTGTGAAGAAAGCTGAGCACAGAAGAATTGATGCTTTTAACTGTGGTGTTGGAGAAGACTCTTGCGAGTCCCTTGGACTGCAAGGAGATCCAACCAGTCCATCCTAAAGATCAGTCCTGGGTGTTCATTGGAAGGACTGATGTTGAAGCTGAAACTCCAGTACTTTGGCCACCTGATGCAAGGAGCTGACTCATTTGAAAAGGCCCTGATGCTGGGAAAGATTGAGGGCAGGAGAAGAAGGGGATGACAGAGGATGAGATGGTTGGATGGCATCACCTACTTATGGACATGAGTCAGGGTAAACTCCAGGAGTTGGTGATAGACAGGGAGGCCTAGCGTGCTGTAGACCATGGGGTCACAAAACGTCAGACATGACTGACTGACTGAACTGAACTGAACTGAAGGCCCATTGACTTTGCATTCCAGGATGTCTGGCTCTATGTCAGTCATCACACCATTGTGATTATCTGGGTTGTGAAGATCTTTTTTGTACAGTTCTTCTGTGTATTCTTGCCACCTCTTCTTAATATCTTCTGCGTCTGTTAGGTCCATACCATTTCTGTCCTTTATTGTCCCCATCTTTGCATGAAATATTTCCTTGGTATCTCTAATTTGTTAACATTTTAAGAACTAGTGGTTAAAGGATGAGGAGAGAAAGAAGGAAGCCATCAATGATCAAACTGCTTGTTTCATTTTATCTTCATACACTTCTTGGTCTCTGATAGTCCCCAGTGATTATTCAGCATTAAGAGAGTAAACAAACAGGATATATATTTGTATATAAATATTGTTACTTTGGTTTGTAGATTTAATCAAAGAAAAAAAATATGCTGAAATTGCTTAGTTTTTCTGTCCTTTCTTTGAAATACCAGTTTGGGCTTATAATTATGTACTTTAATCATTCAAAATAAGGTGTTTTAGGGCCTATCAGTATTTGAAGGGAAATGGAATTTTTAAATATTATTTCCACTGTGTTATACTTGAAATTAATGTAATATTATAACTCAACTATACTTCAATTAAAAAATAATATTACCATATCTATAAAACACCTCTTACCTATACTACTACCAGGCCTATACTCTTCACAGAGCTGCCAGAATAACTATTATGTAGCAAAGAGCTTGATTTTGCTGCCAAACAAAATAGTTTGTTCTTTGGGTGAGAAGATATCATTAGCTTTTGCTGATACTTTGTTAGGTATGTATGGAGAAGTAAATAATAGTAACCTTGTAGAAAAGGAAAAATATATTTTTCCTCTACCCACTTTTTCCTCTACCCTCTAAGGTTCTCCGGTCAAGATCCTATAAATTAGGCTGTCAAAAGATAGAGAAAAACAAACAAGTTTATCAATCGGTGCATCCAAGTATGATTCACAAATTACAAAGACACCCAGTGATGAGTAAACCAAAGGGCTGGTTAGAACTTGGGTTTGTATTCTATCTCCAGCTGAACAAAGGAAAAAGGTTTAAGCTTTTGGACAGGGAAAGCAAGCTAAGGGAAGGAATCTAGAAAAAGTATAGTAGCAAGGATTGTTTAATAAAGTTTTCTTCTACAAATTTAAATTAGTGCCTTCTCCATTGATAAGAGTTGCTAAGAGTCCTCTTCCTGGTATAGAAGAGGGAGATAGATACCTTTACAGATGGAAATGTCCTTTATAAAAGGGAAATTTGGGTTTTTGGACGGTTTCCTACATCTGCCTTTGCCTCAAAAGAATTTATATGGGGCAGATTTATTAAATTTATTAAAGAGGCAGATTTGGAAGTAGCATATTCCACTACCCTTCAGTCTGTCTCACAAGCCAAGTTAATAAGGCTTCCATGTTTTCTCAAACCGTGGGAGATTGTGGATCCATGAAGCCATGGAATGAATACTATGTGGGCAAATACTTCTGGACTAGGGGTATTTTAGCAATCCTCTCCTCTAAAATCCTGTGATTCTAAACTCTGTGAACAGGGGATGTAAACAAAGACACTCCCATCTTACAGGATAACTTCTGAGAGTAATTCACTGCTAGAGTCCAAACGCATGGGACAGAAAGACATGATGTGTTTAATGAGGGTATTACCAGCTCTTATTTGTGGTTTGCCAAGACATAAACAAGTGTCTAGTTTAAAAGTTCTGTTTAGTATTTAGCAAAATGACTTATTTTTGGTAAAAAAAAAAAAAAAAAGAAAGAAATAGAGTCAAGCAATACCCAAACCAGTCATTCTATTTGTCTCTAAAACTCCAACTTGCTGAAAGAACTGACAAGTTTTAGGTAGTAGGCAAAGCTTGTATCATGTAACCCTTGATGACTATCAACCCATCGCCTATTTCTCTATATCCCAAAGGAATGATCAAAATGGAGGTGGGAGCCTAAAGCCTATTTCCAAAGCTCTCTCTTGAGAAGTTAGTTCTCTGTAAATCAGAAAATGTAAATTTTGTATTACCATTTTATTGGAGGAGTGGCCTTTGGATTTCTTGGTGGCTTCCTTCTTTTTTATTTCATCTTTGGAGACTTGCAACCACAATATTTTCTTTCTTCCTGGTTTTATTTTTCTTTCTCTAGTCTTTTGTACTAATTTTTATTCTCCATATCTTGACACAGCATCATGTTTTCCATCACCTCATCCAAGATGGATTAAAGATTTCTCAGTGTCTTTATGATCAAGTGTTGTACGTGTGTGGCATCTGTGTTCATAAACATTGGATTTTTTTCTCTTGGAGAATTTGTGCAAACAAGGTGGTCTTTAAAACTTTTAATTTCACAATCAAGTCTTGAATTTTTCAATTAATCTTGACAGACATAAATCCCATTCCTATCTTAATACTCAATGTGAAAGTATTATATTACTAATAATTTTACACCTGAACATACCGTATTAGTATTGAATCACACAACTGAAGTATGAAATCCTGTTAATGCTTATTTTCCCTTCATTTCACAAAAGACAGCATTGACAGCATATTTTGTTAACATAGAACACTGGGGAGAAGGAGTTCTAAATTACATTTTTAATCCATGACACCACCTTGAATAACATGGTATTCAGAATTCATCTAGATATTATGGGGAAGTAGTAGAATGCTATGAACAAAGCATATTGATGAAGTAACTAGTGGCTGAAGTTTCCGGTGACAGCTATAGCAAAGCTTTTCTCCTGCTGTCCATAATATAGTAATTGAAACCCCTTCTTTCAAATGCAGACCTCCCAGCCTCATTTTAGCAGTTTGTGAAATTTCCCTTGCATCATTGAAATACACTCTAAATGGGGTTTTCTTTGAAGACCACCCAGAAGTTACAGCTGGTGTAAAATGCCACTGATTGGTCCAATTTGCATTCATATATAGTCCAGAGAGGAGCTAGCCCTATATGGCTTTGAATTTATTTAAAATTGCCTTCTTTCCTTCAGGTCAGAATAACAAATAAGAGTTGAGATTCTTCGACTTTGATGAACTCTCCAAATCAGTCTGAAGTTAGGATGACCATACAATTAATCATTCAAGCTGGAACACTCCAAAATCAAAAAGGATGTTACTAATAATCATGCTCCATGTAAACTGTCAGAGAAAGGAAGAAGGCAAAATGGACACACCCATGAAAGAACTGCAATTCTAGAATCCCTTACCCACATGAGTTGTCATGAATCTATTGGCCATTACCAAGTCATTGGTATTCCACCAATAACATAAACTGCCCGATCTTACTCTGGTTTACAGTTGCTGGTTAATTGCTATTAGTATGTGATTGCAACCTAAGTTAGGTCTTATCTTCCAAGTTATAATTTAGTTAAATAAATATGTCATATACAAATATTTTTCATACACCTTAATTTCCTATCTTTTTTGTAGCAGAGCACTTTTGCCCATGCTTAAACTCTACAAGATTAATTAAGATGAAAATGTTTCTCATTTATTGCCCCTTTCTACTTGTATGTGGAGTTATGGCCAGGAAGTACCATAGAATTTTTTCAATCTCTTCTCTCTGTGTCCTTTGCATGCTTCTACATTGTATCTTCAAACACTGCATCTATTTTTCTTTTACAAGCCAGGGAGAATTAAATCATTAAATGAATTAGTTTAAAATGTCAGCAGAAAAATCCTTTTCCTTCTTCATTGATTTTGAGCCCTTTCAAACCTCATCATCCAAAATATATTTGCAGACTTCATTTCTACTATCTGGAATGAAATAACTGGACTTGAGTTTCACACTAACATAATGCAATTTTAACACAGAGGTAAAGCCTAATGTTGTTAGCATTTTTGTTCCTTGACAATACACTGTTCTGTGAAAACCCCAAACATTGTGCTATGGAGATACAGTAGTCAATCAGATATTTACTGAGCAACCTACATAGGCAGCTGACTAGATGATGCAGGGTATTGTGGTCCGACCAGGGTGAGTAGGGATACATCATGGGATAGGATAGCTGGTATAGAATGTCAGGGCGTGGTGAAGAAAGATGAAGAAAACCTCTGTGAGTGGAAGGGGCCAGGACTCTCAAAGGGAGAACAGTTACAAGTAAGGGGAACCAATGTAATAATATTAATAGATAATAGGAGCCAGGTTCCTCAGTGTTAGGGGAAGAAGTTACAAGAAAAGTGAGAAATCTAGAATGAAGCCTATAGTTTGAATTTGAATTAGAGGTATTGGTATAAACTGATATATACCTACATACATAGATTTAAAAATAGAGATGAAACTATGTTAATGAGCATATATATATACATATAAAATATCTATTTATATTCATACATATATTCCCTAACTCTTGCCACTGAAGGGTACCAGGAATAAGCAGCAGCATCCCATATCAAATCTTGTTTTCTAAATGCCTTGGTCCACTAAAGGGAATAAGGACTCCTTGGAGAACTAATTCATGCTGACTACAATTAGAAAGGATCCCTCTAATGGTTAGAGGCTAACTTTTGAATCCTCATGGTGCTTTGCACTAATTTAGTGGAAATGAATGGCCTGCTTCATGCCACGGGTATTTGCATACCCATACCCCCTTCAAGACAAGAACTGTGTCTGCTAGATCTTTCTGAATGCTTTATAACTCGGTATTTCTTGGACATGATAGGGTCTCAATAAATGATAGTAGAAGAAAGGAAGGAATGAAGGAAGGACGGGAGGGAGGAAGAAAAGGTGAATTTTCCAGATTTGTATTGTTTAATATGTATTTAACAAAATGTGTTCAACAAAGACCTTATATATATCACATTAGAAATAAAGTATTATTGCCAAAAATATGGTACAGCCATTGCATGGGACAAGAGTTTCCAACAAGTAATCGCATTCTGCTGGAAGATCTTGAAGACTTATTGGGCTGATCTCCAGTCAGATGCCATTCTTGGTGTCATTTACCAGTAGACAGAGAGATAACCCACGAGGACACCTTGTACACCTTTCTACTCAAGACTTTCTTACCTGCCTCCCTTCTTATTCCTCTGAAAAAAGATTTCAAATCTTCATGGAAATAAAAATTAGCACTTCACAAAATGTTCAAGAACTTCTGATAGATTGGGTCTTAGATACATCCATTCCACAGATGCCTCTTTATATGAAAAAGCAATTGAGATGAGTAGCACCAGGAATAATCATAAATGACAAAATTCTTCCCTCTGCTTTTATGCTGCAGCTGCTTAATTATGATTTTATTGAATACAGTGTCCACCAAGCATTCAGACAAAATTACGGAATGTCAGGGGTAATTTTTCTTACAGAATACTTGCTATACGCACATCTAGTCCTTTCAAGAAATGTTTGTATTTCCAAGTAAAGTCTAATAAGATGATCTATGTTGCTTAGGCTGCTATAAAAGCATATGTAGAAAATTTTGGACAAAAGTTTAATAGTCATCATTTATGGGTTAAGACCAAATAAAAGAAATTTAGGTAGACCTTATAATCCTACAGTTATATTCCTGATTTTATGCCATATTTGCAAGATAACATTTATCAAACAGACATAGGATATTATAAACTCCTTATTTTACAAATGGAGAAACTGAGGGCAAGTTTTACCATCACAATAATCATTTAGTACCAAGTGTAAATGAACCCACTATTTTTTCCACTGCATGATATACTTGGTTTCATATTAATTTTGTATGCATTATTTTCAAGATTTACATGTTAGTCTTCCCATTTCATGCAAAGATGGGCTCGATAAAGAACAGAAATGGTATGGACCTAACAGAAGCAGAAGATATTAAGAAGAGGTGGCAAGAATACACAGAAGAACTATACAAAAAAGATCTTCACGACCCAGATAATCACGATGGTGTGATCACTGACCTAGAGCCAGACATCCTGGAATGTGAAGTCAAGTGGGCCTTAGAAAGCATCACTACAAACAAAGCTAGTGGAGGTGATGGAATTCCAGTTGAGCTATTTCAAATTCTGAAAGATGATGCTGTGAAAGTGCTGCGTCAATTTGCCAGCAAATTTGGAAAACTCAGCAGTGGCCACAGGACTGGAAAAGGTCAGTTTTCATTCCAATCCCAAAGAAAGGCAATGCCAAAGAATGCTCAAACTACTGCACAATTGCACTCATCTCACACACTAGTAAAGTAATGCTCAAAATTCTCCAAGCCAGGCTTCAGCAATACATGAACCGTGAACTTCCAGTTGTTCAAGCTGGTTTTAGAAAAGGCAGAGGAACCAGAGATCAAATAGCCAACATCCGCTGGATCATGGAAAAAGCAAGAGAGTTCCAGAAAAACATCTATTTCTGCTTTACTGACTATGCCAAAGCCTTTGACTGTGGAAAATTCTGAAAGAGATGGGAATACCAGACCACTTGACCTGCCTCTTGAGAAATCTGTTTGCAGGTGAGGAAGCAACAGTTAGAACTGGACATGGAACAACAGACTGGTTCCAAATAGGAAAAGGAGTACGTCAAGGCTGTATATTGTCACCCTGCTTATTTAACTTATATGCAGAGTACATCATGAGAAACGCTGGGCTGGAAGAAACACAAGCTGGAATCAAGATTGCCAGGAGAAATATCAATAACCTCAGATATGCAGATGACACCACCCTTATGGCAGAAAGTGAAGAGGAACTAAAAAGCCTCTTGATCAAGGTGAAAGAGGAGAGTGAAAAAGTTGGCTTAAAGCTCAACATTCAGAAAACGAAGATCATGGCATCTGGTCCCATCACTTCATGGGAAATAGATGGGGAAACAGTGGAAACAGTGTCACACTTTATTTTGGGGGGGCTCCAAAATCACTGCAGATGGTGACTGCAGCCATGAAATTAAAAGACACTTACTCCTTGGAAGGAAAGTTATGACCAACCTAGATAGCATATTCAAAAGCAGAGACATTACTTTGCCAACAAAGGTCCGTCTAGTCAAGGCTATGGTTTTTCCAGTGGTCATGTATGGATGTGAGAGTTGGACTGTGAAGAAAGCTGAGTGACAAAGAATTGATGCTTTTGAACTGTGGTGTTGGAGAAGACTCTTGAGAGTCCCTTGGAATGCAAGGGGATCCAAGCAGTCCATTCTGAAGGAGATCAGCCCTGGGATTTCTTTGGAAGGAATGATGCTAAAGCTGAAACTCCAGTACTTTGGCCACCTCATGCGAAGAACTGACTCATTGGCAAAGACTCTGATGCTTGGAGGGATTGGGGGCAGGAGAAGAAGGGGACGACAGAGGATGAGATGGCTGGATGGCATCACTGACTCGATGGACGTGAGTCTGAGTGAACTCTGGGAGTTGGTGATGGACAGGGAGGCCTGGCGTGCTGCAATTCATGGGGTCACAAAGAGTCGGACACAACTGAGCAACTGAACTGAACTGAACTTCCCATTTTGATGGTAGCTACACCTCATAGACAAATAGCAAAGAGAAGAGCACCATAACAAAACAAAATTTTATTGATCTTGGATCCATGGCCACTTGAAAATCCTTTGTCAATATAAAAAAAATTTATACTGACTTGTGCTTAGTATACAGATTAGATTGTTTATATACAAAATGCTTTTATACACATATTTATTAATTTGATTTGCCTGTTTAACTTGTAAAACTATGATTATAACTTCAAGGTTGATATCATATTTGCTCATGCTGGCAAAATAAAAATTATTTGAAGCTTTCAGCTTTTAAATATTTTATGAAATGATCAATATACTTTGTGGTAAAATACAAAAGGCAATGACAACTTGACCTACCAGTAAACAATTTTATATTTTACTTTAATTACAACTCATAAATCTTTAATTATGAGTGTAAAGAAGACCCACAAAAATAATTACCAGTACTTTCCCTTTGATATTAATGTATCATATTGTCCTGTGTAATTTAAAATCAATGTTAACAATGAAGTCATATTTTAGCAATGTAAAACATCTTGGAAAAGAGAGTCATCAGCTATTATCTGGCTAAAATGCTGCTTCGTTAGGCATTTTGAGATGTAACTGATACTCATCTCTCTGCCTACACACCTTCTCATCTCTTTCCCCATGGAGTGCTTAATAAAATTGTGGAAACAGTCAATTTATGGAGGATTTCCTCTGTATCTACCAAACTACCAAAATTATTTTGCTTAATTAAGGCCACAGAAAAGTGAAAGTGAAAGAAGAGAGTGAAAAAGTTGGCTTAAAACTCAACATTCAAAAAACTAAGATCGCGACATCCAGTCCCATCATTTCATGGCAAATAGGTGGGGAAACAGTGGAAACAGTGAGAGACTTTATTTTCTTGGGCTCCAAAATCACTGCAGATTGTGACTGCAGCCATGAAATTAAAAAACACTTGCTCCTTGGAAGAAAAGCTATGACAAACCTAGACAACATATTAAAAAGCAGAGACATTACTCTGCCAACAAAGTTTCCTCTAGTCAAGCTATGGTTTTTCCAGTAGTCACATATGGATGTGAGAGTTGGACCATAAAGAAAGCTGAGCACTGAAGAATTGATGCTTTTGACCTGTGGTGTTGGAGAAGACTTTAGAGAGTCCATTGGGCTGCAAGGAGATCAAAGCAGTCAATCCTAAAGGAAATCAGTCCTGAATATTCATTGGAAGGACTGATGCTGAAGCTGAAGCTCTAATACTTTGGCCACCCAATGCGAAGAGTGGACTCATTTGAAAAGACTCTGATGCTGGGAAAGATTGAAGGCAGGGGGAGAAGGGGACAACAGAGGATGAGATGGTTGGATGGCATCACCAACTCGATAGACATGAGTTTGAGCAAGCTCCAGGAGTTGGTGATGGACAAGGAAGCCTGGGGTGGTGCAGTCAGTGGGGCTGCAAATAATCAGACATGACTGAGCTACAGAACTGAACTGAACTGATTGAAGGCCACAGAAACAATTCTTAAATCATGACGTTGTTTTGAGGACTTCTCCTCAACTGTACAAAGTAGAATAATTTATGTTTTATCTAATTAATAGAAAAAATCATACATGTATTTGGATGAATAACTCATGTCATGGCCCACTGCAGATAATCTCTTGCTTCAGATCTCTGTTAGTACTTCCTCAAAGGTGAATTTGAAGTTTTTTGCCTTTTATCTGTCTGTTTTTGTTTGCTTCTTATTACACGCCTAATTCTAAGTCCAGTGCCTAGCACAGTTCAGTTCAGTTCAGTCACTCAGTCGTGTCCGACTCTTTGCTACCCCATGGACTGCAGCACCAGGCCTCCCTGTCCATCGCCAATTCCCGGAGTTTACCCAAACTCATGTCCATCGAGTCGGTGATGCCATCCAACCATCTCATCCTCTGTCATCCCCTTCTCCTCCTTCCTTCAATCTTTCCCAGCATCAGAGTCTTTTCAAATGAGTCAGCTCTTCACATCAAAGTGAGCATAAAGCAAATTTGGTAAAATAACATTGAATGTTTATCATAGCACTTATAATCCTCTTGATATTAGAATGTACATATCAATATTGAAGTATATAGAAAGTAAACTCTCAGTACTGAATAGATGGATAAAATTGTGGATGGTTAGATGGATTATATTTATCAGTCATCTCTGAAAATATGTGAGCCATTTAACCTTTATCTGTGAGTAATTAGATGTTTTCACTATAATTTTGATGTGAATTCAACAATAACTTCTGCACCACCAACAAATATATTCAAGTCCCAAACTTCTCAATTCAGCAATAGTAAAATTCCAGTGTAATAAATAATATATAGCATTAGACCTTGACTCTTTGACATATGGTCTTTAATATATATTTAGATGTTAGAATGAGGGCGTTCCCAATGGCTCTGGGAAAAGGTTCTAACAAAGATAGATTTTGAATGTTAATTTCACTCTATTAGTAATATAACAGATGACCCCAAGTGAATTTTTTTTTATTGCTGTTAGCTGGTACCATTTTGGAACACTTGTATAATACTACAAGAAATAGACAAGTCCATTTTATTGATTTGTCATAACTATAAGTATAATAAATTAGAGAGTCAAAAAATAATTTTGGAAAATGCTATACCTCAGTTTGTCCTTCTGTTTAGGTCAACATTCAGAAAATTATGATGGCATCTGGTCCCATCACTTTATGGGAAATAGATGGGGAAACAGTGACTGACTTTATTTTGGGGGGTTCCAAAATCACTGCAGATGGTGACTGCAGCCATGAGATTAAAAGACGCTTACTCCTTGGAAGGAAAGTTATGACCAACCTAGATAGCATATTCAAAAGCAGAGACATTACTTTGCCAACAAAGGTCTGTCTAGTCAAGGCTATGGTTTTTCCAGTGGTCATGTATGGATGTGAGAGTTGGACTATGAAGAAAGCTGAGCACCAAAGAATTGATGCTTTTGAACTGTGGTGTTGGAGAAGACTCTTGAGAGTCCCTTGGACTGCAAGAAAATCCAACCAGTCCATCCTAAAGGATATCAGTCCTGGGTGTTCATTGGAAGGACTGATGCTGAAGCTGAAACTCCAATACTTTGGCCCCCTGATGCGAAGAGCTGACTCATTTGAAAAGACCCTGAGGCTGGGAAAGATTGAAGGCAGAAGGAGAAGGGGACGACAGAGGATGAGATGGTTGGATGGCATCACTGACTTGATGGACATGAGTTTGAGTGAACTCCAGGAGTTGGTGATGGACAGGGAGGCCAGGCCCATGGCCTGGTAGTCCATGGGGTTGAAAAGAGTAGGACACGACTGAGCAACTGAACTGAACTGAGCTGATGTCATGGATGATGATAGCTGCTGAATTCTCTGATTATCTTAGTCTTAACCTAAACCCCTCTCTTTTTTTCAACAATTTTATTTGAAGTCTTTAAAAAGTATATTAATATTCATATTGCTTTAGTCAGTAGAATATATGTATCATCTAATCTTTCTTTTGATTTTGTATGTTCCAGGCCTTCAGAGTTATGTTTGTCAACATCAATGATTTTAGAGAGAATGACAGATGTAGAAGATTCAGAAGACAAGTACTGGATGTGTGCTGATCAAGACAAGCATCTTGATTTTTGCCTTGTAAGTTGGTTTTTAAAATATTACTTCTTAATAGCAGTTTTGTTGATTTGATTCTTTCCAGGAAGATATTTTAAAACTCCCATTCATTAAGAATTCTGACTAAAGTCTGTGTCTTATTAAAACTCCAAACATTATTAAACCATCACTATTTTAGTTCCATTTTACTGAAATGATTTTTTAATAAATTAAAACAAGTATAAGTATTAGCAAGGTCTATAAAGACTCCTAAATTTAAATAAAACTCATCCATATATATTTCTCAGGCTATAACATAAAAAGCTATTCTGTGGGGGAAAAAAATCATTAATATTGTTAATAATGAACCAGCCAAATTTCTTTAGAGATTATATGTAGTAGAAAATATAATGCAGCAAAGTTATATGGCATCTGGACCATGTCTAGCTAGAATTTTCAGTATTCAGGACTTGTGCAGTTTCTACCCATGTCAAAATGTGATACATTTGCTTTTTATGTTGTATAAAGGGAAATCCTTGGTTAATGTTTGGAATCAAAGTTCATATACATTTTCAATCACTTGGTCCTCTCTGGATCTTGTTTTCCCTTCACCTCTGCCTGTCTCAGCTGGATCTGAAATTGTCTTGAAATCAATGACTTCTGCATACTAAGGAAGCAGAACTGAACCTTTGATCATTGGTATTCACTCTTAAAACAGGAGGAGATTAAAAGAGAAAGAGGGGTCAGACAACTCTCAGAGAGAAAAGATTTTTAAAATTCCAAAAATATGTTTAAAAATTTGCAATAAAACAGCCTGGTTCTGTTGACTAGGTTCATCGTTACCATTCTATGATCATTACTGAAAAAGTATTGAACCAAAAGCATTTTTAATGCCTTTTTATTGCTAATTCATGTTGAGTCACCTAGGAGAAAAGCCTCAAAATGATCTCCTTTCCTGCCTGCCCAGGAAATACCTGGGTTGAAGAAAATTCAACCTCATCAATAAACATATGTTTCCATGTGCCAACATAAAGGTGGCAAACTATTAGATTCTCTAAACCTGTACAAAAACAACAGTTAGCAACACACTGAGCCTCCTAGCAGTCTGAGTTTCCCACAGTGGAGTTCTTTTATTGACAAGAAGCTATGATTTGTGTTACCAAAAAATGTCAGCTCCTAATTTGGATGAAGCTGAGATGAATTATACATAGAAGCAGTGTGGTCTATGGTGAATGAGGAATCTCAACAAAATCCAACCACTGACATGCTGAGTGCTTGGAATAAGTCAGTCATTATCCATCTGCCTCAATTTAAGTGTTCAAACAACAGGGATGTGCAGAGAACTAATTATTAATATATGCCCATAAACTGTTTTGAACTTCTCTTAGAAGAAAACATCAGACAAAGAGAAAACATTCCTATTTGTCTATGACATCATTTTGCTTTCTTTGGGGCCAAAATATGGTCCTCCTTCTCCACTTTTCCTGGCTCCCTGAGTCCCTGTTGCCACTGTTCCTGTCTGATTTATTTTCTAAATGGTCATTTCTAATGATTTTCTGGTCATCTCTTATAGGATGTTTAGTATTATTCCCCATCTAGAGAACTAATAAGAGTGAGTTGGATGCGTGTGTGTTGCCGGAGGTGTGCAGAGCATAGTCTGCATTGTTATTACACTTATTTCAAGTAGTAAGAAAGCTCCAGCTAAGGAGAGCAGTTACTTTTCTTTTCAGAAACACAGATTAGACGGGAAAGAATTGGGCTAGTTCCCTGACCCTAACTGCCATTAAAATTATATCCTGATAAATTTCTCAATATGTGAAATCTTAAACTCTAACAAAGAAATCTAAGCACAGGCTAGGGTGGGGCCTATGAATAGAAAAAAGAAGTGACAGAGAATAACATAAAACCATGAGACAGACAGTGATGGATAGTGTATCCAAGAATACATGTAGCCAAGTATTACAGATGTCTTAAGTTCAAAGTGAAGGAACCACTGAGCTAGAACAGCAGTTAGGTGAAACCCAAAGTTCTAAAAGTCGTAGAGCCAAAGGGAATTGAGGTCATCTGTCAGACGGAATGATACTGAGAGTAATGCCAGGAATTCTAGACTCACATGAACCCTGCTGTCTCACACACATATCATCCTGGTAACAGAACAGCAAATAGAACTAAAGAGTAAATGTGGTCTGTCCTATAAAAAAGCATCATCTTCCCTGGGAAAGCAACTGAAATACATATATTGGGTAGTTTAAATCTACAGTAACCAAAAGGTCCATCTTACATGTATCATCAAGCAAAATAAATAGGATTTTGTATGATATAACTTTTATATGAAGAAATACAGCTAAGACGTGCAATAATCTGACCCCACTACACACGAAATGTGACCCTACACCTGCATTCTGAACGTGTTTCCCTCAGTAGTCTTTGTGGGAACATTGTATGGGGGAAGAGAAGCCATTGGAATTGACATTACTGAACAGATTCCAGTAGCAAGATCTTTTAAAAAAACTAAACCATAAGCAGGGACTTAGTCTGAACCACAGAAGAAAAATAAGACAAACAAAATTTTCATAAACCAGAGTCTGCTAGTCTTGGACATTTTGCAAACGGAAAATTCTACATTATGTTACATTTTAAGTTGCTTATTTAAGGTTGATATTTTACATCTTGAATTTACACTGCCATCATTGCATAAACATCAAAGCAAATCTGTTTAAGCTTTTTTTCTTCCCTCATCTTCATACCAAAGCTGAAAGCTGAGTAGGAAAAACCAATCTAGCCGACTATAGGTAAATGAATTTATTCTCGCCCGTGTTTCAATATGAAATGTCAGAATTGTGGAGAAGGGTTGGGGGAGAATAGATCTAAAAATAATTAGTGAACAATGTGTATCTGTTGATCTGGTCAAGAAGGACCGGCAGCTAATCATTAAGGCCTCCCCCCACCCATAATTGAAGATACTGAACTAGCCTGGTTTTGAGTACTCTCATCCATCGCAAAAACCCCTGGAATGCCACAGCTGTCGCTATTTTGGCACAGGCAGTATTGTTTCTTCTCCTTCCAGGCCCACACATCTCCTTTGCCTCCCTCAGTTATTTTTACAAGCCACCAGCCCTTCCAACAGCTTTCCTTGCCGTGTCTGGGGCGCAGTCCTTTAGAGATTTCCTACCTAATTTGTTTATACCTCACTGAGAATAAGCTAAAATCTACTGGACCAGAGAAGAATTATCCTTTCATCATTATCATTATTGTTAAGGTAATATAAAAGAGACTCTAAGGCATGACCTCCATGCGCAGCCATGAGGCTTAGACTGCACACCACATTAACCTCATGGGACAACGTTCACACAAACTGAGATGTGAACGGTGCCTCCAGATGTGAAACGCAGTTGTTCCATTCTGTATGTCCGTACAAGTGTAGAGAGTTTAAAAATCTGACAACACTGAATCTCCCTTCTCAAACATCCTCCTACTATTCTTCTCAATGAGGTGCATAAATCACTCTTGTATTTTATTTTACTTTATTTTTACTTTTCGGCCTTACCCCATGACATGTAGGATCTAAGTTCCCTGATCAGGGATTGATTGAACCTGCACCCCCTGCATTGAAAGGCAGAGTCTTAACCACTGGACCACCAGGGAAGTCCTTCAATCACTCTTTTATTTTCAAGTTGAACAGAATACAATTTCCATATTCTTTCATGATATCAATAACCTCAGATATGCAGATGACACCACCCTTATGGCAGAAAGCAAAGAGGAACTAAAGAGCCTCTTGATGAAGGTGAAAGAGGAGAGTGAAAAAGTTGGCTTAAAACTCATTCAAAAAACTAAGATCATGGCATCCAGTCCCATCACTTCATGGCAAATAGATGGAGAAACAACAGAAACAGTGACAGATTTTATTTTCTTGGGCTCCAAAATCACTGCAGATGGTGACTGCAGCCATGAAAGTAAAATATGCTTGCTCCTTAGAAGAAAAGCTATTACAAACCTAGACAGCATATTAAAAAGCAGAGACATTCCTTTGCCAACAAAGGCCCATCTTGTCAAAGCTATGGTTTTTTCACTAGACATGTATGGATGTGAGAGTTGGACTATAAAGAAAGCTGAGCACTGAAGAATTGATGCTTTTGAACTGTGGTGTTGCAGAAGATTCTTGAGAGTCCCTTGGACTGCAAGGAGATCAAACCAGTCCGTCCTAAAGGAGATCAGTCCTGAATATTCATTGGAAGAACTGATGCTGAAGCTGAAGCTCTAAATCTTTGGCCACCTGATGCAAAGAGCTGATTCATTGGAAAAGACTCTGATTCTGGGAAAGATTGAAGGCAGGGGGAGAAGGGGACAACAGAGGATGAGATGGTTGGTTCGTATCACCAACTTGATGTACATGAGTTTGAGCAAGTTCCATGAGTTGGTGATGGACAGGGAAGCCTGGCGTGCTATAGTCCACAGGGTCGCAGAGTCAGACACGACTGAGGGACTGAACTGAACTGAATTGATATTATTAAAAGAACTAAAGAGGGAGAAAATCTTAAGTATCTACTTTTTCTTACCAAGGATAACATTTCAAAAAGAAGAAAAGATGTTTAGTTTGTTTTGTTTTTCAGCTAGTATATTTACCAGAGCTCAACAAGAATCTTCTTTACTTTTAGCATGCTAACGTACTAATTGCATTTTCTGGAAAGAACATTTTAATTCTGTGAATAGTCTTCACATGTTATTATGTAAAGTGTCCATTTTAATTCAAGTTAAATCATCTCAGAGTTAAATGGTTCTATTCACACCTACTAATCTTAAAGGTCAAGAAAATGATTGAATTTTTATTGATTTAGTTTGCAATCAAACTAAATGTGGGTCAGCTATTAACAGGTGCTATTATAAATCTAAAAATGACTATCTTAATGAACATTCCCTAATGTATTCAAGGAAGTGAAGGATCCTGGGAGTGATACATCTCCTTTTCCTGTTCCCTCAGGCAGTACTGAGAAGAAGGAAGTCATATACGTCTCTCACTGATAACCTCCAATCTGACGGATATTTTCTACTGAGGAGGAAACCATGACAAGGCGAAGGACGAAGAATGTCTTTGTAGACTTGAAACCCCTTCCCTCACAGTAAAGAGATTATAACACACCAGAAGTCAAAAGAACTCCCTAAATTATCCGTTTTTCTCTCATTAAAAAAAGCAAGCGAGACCCATGTAGTGACTTCCCTCCCAAATTTGTATCCCACTGCAAATTCTTAGCAAAGTTGAATTTAAAAAAAAGGGAAAAACAAAGACACTAAGATTTTAATAATCTAAAATGAAAACAAATTAGAAAGCCTTCTGTGAAGGTCATCTGTGGTATGGCAATTAGAGAGCACCAGAGTTTCTTGGAAGAATTCCTAAATTTTGACCTCTACGTTTACCCCCACAGACAAAGGAAGAAAGGCAGAGAGACAAGAGGAAAGAGAGAGGTGTGTGGGAGCTGCCAGGAACGAAGGCTCAGCAGAAGAGAATCTAGAACCCCAGGACGTCCTCCAAGAAGTGGGGGGTGTTATCTGACGCCACCCATCTCCACGGGGTATGTTGGTGGGTCCTTCAGATATATCCAAGGCCTAGTACACCCTCCTAATTGAGGCCCTTCTTCCAGCTTCTCTTGACACACACTCAGTCTGTTTGGGCTGGGTCCTGAGAAAACTCAAGCCTATCCATTTCTTTCATGTGCTCACTTGACCCACAGAAGATTCTTAAATGTTTGACTCCCACAAAATTGCAGAGTACAACTTGACCAACCACTGGCTCCCCAATCCTTGCCTCACTAGCAGAGGAAACAGACCAGTCTGATTTGTGCCTTCAGTGTTTTCCAGGGAAGCATAAGCACAAGTCTCCTCCTTTTCCATACAGGTGTCATGTTCTAGATAATTCTTTTGAGTCCCCCTCACTTGGCTTATGGAGAAGGTGATAGCAACCCATTCCAACATTCTTGCCTGGAGAATTCCATGGACAGAGGAGCCTGGCGGGCTACAGTCCATGGGGTCACAAAGAGTCGGACATGACTGAGTGACTGAGCACGCACTTGACTTAAGACACAAGAAATGAACTACTCTCCCGTACTCTCCCCTTCCTCTTCTTTCACGTGAGAAGAAAAATGCTATAGTATTCTCTACTCCTAAAAAATTTCCAGTAACTTACTTGGTTAATCTCTACCCTCCTCTTATATGGATTAAAGTTGTCTGGTGGTTGCAGATCTATATGTCAGCTGCTTGGTGTATGCCTCAAAGATGTACCCAGCACATCCGTTTAGATGATAAACCACTTATCGTCCATTAGCTTCAACTTTGAGGTTTAGTCCATATTCTGAACTATAAAGATCACTCCTATTTATCTTATATAATATTTGAAAATTTTTGCTTAAAACATTTGTTTGTGGCTACATATTTTGTGTTGGTCTAACTCATACTGACTAAACTAGAATGCCTGGTTTTTCTTCAAAGATTGAGAGAAGTAAAGTACCTACCTAAACTTTATTCTCACAGAGGGACCATGATTTGAGCCTTTTGGTTTAATGGTTCAATGAAATGTCAAACAAGAAGTTCTCTTTATTTATTAATTAAAATAACCAATTCTTGCTAACTTCAATTATAATGTGATATAAATTATATCTTCTGCCATAATCACATATTTTAAAATACCAAAGGAGGTAAAATATGGTGAAGTCTATGAGATGACACCACCCTTATGGCAGAAAGTGAAGAACTAAAGAGCCTCTTGATAAAAGTGAAAGAGGAAAGTGAAAAAGTTGGCTTAAAGCTCAACATTCAGAAAACTAAGATCACAGCATCTGGTCCCATCACTTCATGGCAAATAGATGGGGAAACAATGGAAACAGTGGCTGACTTTATTTTGGGGGGCAGATGGTGATTGCAACCATGAAATTAAAAGATGCTTACTCCTTGGAAGCAAAGTTATGACCAACCTAGATAGCATATTCAAAAGCAGATACATCACTTTGTCAACAAAGGTCCATCTAGTCAAGACTATGGTTTTTCCAGTAGTCATGTATGGATATAAGAGTTGGACTACAAAGAAAGCTGAGCGCCGAAGAATTGATGCTTTTGAACTGTGGTGTTGGAGAAGACTCTTGAGAGTCCCTTGGACTGCAAGGAGATCAAACCAGTCCATCCTAAAGGAAATCAGTCCTGAATATTCATTGGAAGGACTGATGTTGAACCTGAAACTTCAATACTTTGGCCAACTGATGTGAAGAACTGACTCATTGGAAAAGACCCTGATGCTGGGAAAGATTTAAGGCAGGAAGAGAAGAGGACAACAGAGGATGAGATGGTTGGATGGCATCACTGACTCAATGAACATGAGTTTGAATAAACTCCGGGAGTTGGTGATGGACAGGGAGGCCTGGTATGCTGCAGTCCATGGGGTCGCAAAAAGTCAGACACGACTGAGCAACTGAACTGAACTGAAGTGAACTTTTAGCCAGGCATTCATGTCACCTCTAGACCTTACTTTGTTATTTATGTGGCAGATATGCCAGGGGCCCTTCATATGCCCATTTTCCTCTTCTTTCTATGTACACAACTAGACTACATTTCCCAGCCTCCCTTGCAATTCAAGGTGGCCACGTGGATGAATTGTTGTCACTGAAATGTGTGCAGAAGTGACGTATGCCTTGGAGGACTATCTCATGAAAACTCCCCAGATCCATTCATCTATGTTCTTTCTTCTCCTGTCTGGCTAGAAAGGAGATGACCCTTGGGGAGACGATGACAGCCCTGCTTAATGAACACAAACCTGTGCACCTTCTCAGAATGTGTTACTGTCTCGTTCTTTCCAAAGACCTATCACTGCATGGGCCATCCTGCAACTGCCTTTACTGACACAGTTGATGGGTTCTCCAAGCTGGATGGAGACCCAGGAGAATCCCCAGGCTTCCCACATGACCCTCATGGCCTACACATGCTACATATTATGATCCTCTACACTTTTGCATAATATGCCATGCTATGTCTTCAGTGACTGGCTCCCTGAGTGGTCCTGCCCAGCTGACCATACAGTCTAGAAGTGTGAGCCCTGTAGCGTGAAACTTGACCGTGAGAAACATGAAACAGAAAGACCAATCTTGTGGGTTAAATGGCTCCTCACTTAGAGAAGCCCTCTCTGCTGGGCCCCTGTGCTTCTAGCACGTCTTGAGAAAATGTCCCTGGGGGAATTTTCTACTTCTCTTCACCCCGTTCCCTCTCCTGGACCCAGCTGCCTTATGCCTTTTCTCCTTACCCATGGTATTCAACATTCTTAACTCTTTTTTTCCCTGGTTTTAGATTTCCTACCTTCTCCTATGGACTACTTTTACTCCAGAGTGAGGATACTCCAATCCATGTACATTTCAGGGAGAGAGTTTCCATCATAGAGGCAAGTGTATTATGACATATTATGTATGGTTATCTCTTCCTCTTTGTTTGAAGAGTCAATCTGGTTAGCGGTAAAATGATAGAGAATATGTTTATCTTACTCAGACTATTTGAAGTAGGAAGAATGTGATGACAACTCTGGGTCAATAGCTCTAAAAACATGACCTTTAAATGAACAAAAAATTCCAATGTTGTGAGAAGGGAATGAATTTAGTCAAAAGAACAGGGATATAGATTACTGTGTTATGCGCCTGATTCTGGAAAAGAATCAAGACAGAACATTCTGATAAGAAAGACTAAGCTTTCTGCAAGGACCCCAGGCAGGTTTGAATCTTTATGTTACACCTTCTGCTTCTTTTCTAGGCCCTCTTTATGCCATCTTTTCTTTGGTTTTGAGCCAAGATTTAGCAACTATCTCCCCTTACTAACCATACCATTTTTGGCAAATAATTAATTTTTTTAATTTTAACATTTCACCATAAAAATATGAGCAGTATTTACTTCCATGGGTTTTAGGAGGATCAAAAAAGGTAATATACTTAAAATATTCCAGCATATGATCTATCACATAAGTACTCAGTAATATGTTATGTCCCTCCCTTTCCTTGCTCTTCATTTCACCTTTCTTTAGATAACTGGAACTATGGGGCAAAAAAAAAAAAAGAAAAGAAACTATAAATCAATGCTGAGCATGGTCAGGAAAGCTAGGTCATATCTGATCACAGTAAGAAAGTTAAACTGCTCTTGCCATGTGTATGTGAGAGTCCTAAGGTAGGAGAAGTGCCTACTATGTGAGTAAATGGACTGCTTACAATATCAACTGCATTGGTAACTCTGGTATTTGTTAGGATATTAAATCCTGCCTTTGTGAGTTTACCCTCTTTCTCGGTCACAAAGGAAAGGATAGAATCTGATCAGGAAGTTCCTCTCTTCCTTTAAATCATTGTATATTTCTGTACTTATCTCTCAAAGACAAAGCAGACTGCATTAAGAGAAGTCAGACAAGTAGAAAATAAACCGTACTGCAAAATGTTTTCTCTCTATTGACAACTGAGTGGAAATTGAGATAAAGCAGGGGGTAGACAATTTAGTCAAATGATGAGCATGATTAATGTTCCAAGCAATTACTAACCAAGTCAAAGCGTGGATTTTACTATTTGTTAACAGCCCCTAGGGCTTTTGGTCCAGTTGGTTTTAACAAGCTCCAACCAGAATCCTTAAAATCACACAAAAAGCTACTTCCTGGACTAGAAACAAAGGAGCCAGGTAAATAACAAGGTAAAGGAGTTTATGATTTGTACATTTCATACAAATTTCTGTCTCTGATTAAGCTCAATTCTCATAGACATGTCACATAGTTTGTACATTTATTTCTATCTCCGTCTATAAAATGGGATCATCAAAGGAGCCTCCAAATGTTCTGTACTATATGATCCTGTCTCTCACCAGGCCAAAAGTCCTAAATCAATTAGTATCTAACCTGTTTATGTAATTAATGCCCTTCATTTGTCGCACACTCTAGTATCTAATAATCCAAATAGTGGTAAACAGGCAAAGATATATATGTATATAGGTTATGCTTTTTCAATCCAGGTATTGTGTCCACTTTAATTAATATCATTAAACACTTAATACTTCCATTTCTTACCATGAGCAGACAAGAATATTAGATGCTACATTTAGTTTATTTAGGTCAAGTATGGGGCCAGAGAGGCCACATTTGTAAAATCCAGCTCCCGTATCATTCAGTTAATACAGATCTATTATCTAGTCACACAGTGCTTTCTTAATCCTAGAACTACACAATTAAACACATACACTCCTTGGAGAAAAAGAAGAACAAGCAAGAGATTATAGGTCCATTAGACAAAACCCTCAGGGTGAGCTACTGGCCTCTAAAGGAAAGACACAAGCCATCTACCCACTCTCTTTTCCACCTGATAGAGAAATTCTGACCCTACGTTAGGTGTCTACAATTCTGAGTTTTTTAAAACTTTAGTCAAATTAAAAGCAGTCCACATGGCAGGATTTAGGAGTTTCACTTCTAACCCTTAAAAAACAATCACTATTCAATTACCTTGTGCTCAGCAGTCTTGCTTATTCTTATGCTGACACCTTCTATGAATAGAAGCTGACTCCCTTCCTTCCAGCTTACCCTAATGAATACCTCATATAAATACTGTTTCTTTAAAAAAATCAAAGGTTTCCCATTGCTGTAAATAACTTGTATATTGAGTGAACCTTGGCTGCTCAAGAATAATAAAAGGGAAGGAAAGACACAGACACCAGAACAGTTGACAGATGATGGTTGCCAAAGTTTAAAAAATACGATTCTTTCTCAGAAGTAAGGTACCTAATACTATATTTTTTATCACTAATATGTTTAAATTGCTTTTTATGAAAATGTTATAATTTTGATGTCATCGATGTAATCTGAATTGTTGAGTTTGAAGCTGAGAATGTGAAGGGAGAATCTTAAGTAACTGCAAATTTTTATATATTCTGTTAGTAATTACTGTAGTTTCATAAATGCTTTTATGTACTCAAATTTCAAAAGCAATTGGGACTTCTGGGAATGCAGAGTAAAATTGATTTTAATGTGTCAAATTACTCTAAATTTTTCTACAATTTTTTGTGCAGTTAGAAAAAAACACATAAGGCAATAAACTTACGAGCTTTAACTTTTTAGGAACTTATTCCATCAATTCTCTGGGGTAGATGCACATTTTGGACAAAAGCACAGCCTCTACAAGAGTTGCCAGACAAGTCATATTTTCTCTGACTATGTAGAGGAATGAAAATATATAATTAAAGCTCATGTTCTATTTTTTTCTTTTTACTTGGAATATTAAAAGTAGAATTGAAGATTCTACTTGTGGCTGCCAAGTCCTAAGCATGTGCTGACACCTATCAAAATAAATATGCAGTCAATCATCATTTATAGAGTCTGTGTTTGTGAATTTACCTACTTGCTAAAAGTTATTCATAACCCCAAAATCAATACCCGCTGAGCTCTTGAGGACTGTTCACAGACACCTGCGGAGAAGCAAAAAAACTGAGTCATCCAATGGCCACATCCCAGCTGAGGTTGGACAAGGCAACATTCTGCCTTCCCATTTCAGTACTATAAACAAGTGTCCTTTTTGTGGTCTATGCAGGGCCACATTTTTCACATTTTTGTGCTTTTTCTTGGTCATTTCACTATGTGAAATATCCTTGAGCGAAATAATAAAGCTCTGTCTAGTGTTACTGAGCACAAAAAGGCTTAATATCTCTTAAAGAGAAAATGCATATACTAGACAAGCATCTTTCAGGCCAAGTTATAGTACTGGTGGCCATGAGTTCAATGTTAATGAATCAGTAATGTATATTAAATAAGGTGTCTTTAAACAGAAACTCCCATAAAAGATTATGTATCAGTCAGTCACGACACAGGTCAATGTTGTAACCAGAGTCTCATAGGGACATAACCTTGTTTTCCCCTAGATCAGTATCCATATTAATTCAGGGTTTGTAGCAACTTTAGAGAACAGTTGTGGCTGTTATTGTTGTTTAGTCACTAAGTCAAGTCAGACTCTTTGCGACCCCACAGACTGTAGCTCGCCAGGCTCCTCTGTCCATGGGATTTCCCAAGCAAGAATACTGGAGTGGGTGGCTATTTCCTTTTCCAGGGGATCTTGCTGACCCAGGGATTAAACCCATATCTCCTGCATTGCAGGCAGATTCTTTACCGCTGAGCCAATGGGGAAGCCACAGCAAAAACCCAGAATCTTCTGTAAATACTTGTGGTCAGAATTTGTCTACAGATGATCAGGTGATGGGAACACCATCAAGTCGCACTTCATGTGATCGCATAGCTGCCTTCAGTGGATCTTTTACTACCTCTCACTCAATCCAGAGCTTTGATCACCTTACCTTCCACCCCTACCTCATTTCTATAATGTTTTAACTTGAGATCTCCTAGTTAATATAACAAGCTTCAATCCCTATAGACATCTGAAATCCCTCTTGGGATTGATACAAATACTCAAGGATTATATGGTTTCTTCTCACCTCTGATTCATTCTACTGGTTCTGATGATGTTATTCAGTCTATGGACTGCCTCACTCTAAATTTTAAATACATATAGTCTTATGGACTCTGTTGCAGAGGGAGAGGGTGGGAAGATTTGGGAGAATGGCATTGAAACATGTATAATATCATGTATGAAACGAGTTGCCAGTCCAGGTTCGATGCACGATACTGGATGCTTGGGGCTAGTGCACTGGGACGACCCAGAGGGATGGTATGGGGAGGGAAGAGGGAGGAGGGTTCAGGACGGGGAACACATGTATACCTGTGGCTGATTCATTTTGATATTTGGCAAAACTAATATAATTTGTAAAGTTTAAAAATAAAATAAAATTTAAAAAATAAATAAAATAAAATAAAATAAAAAATTAAAAAAAATACATATAAATTTCATATAAGCCAGGGACAAGTTGAGTGTTATCACCTGAAGTGTGGGGCCTGTGGAAACAGGACAAAAATCATAATTCAGGTAAACAACCCACATTACAATGAATGCTGTGCATTCTTATTCTTACAATATCTTACAGCCACACTATCACTGAAAAACTTCCACTCCCTTCTGACAACAGTCAGTTCTCTGCATCTATGACTATGCTTCTGTTGTGTTAGGTTTGGTCCTTTGCTTTTGTTTTTTAGATTCCGTATATAAATGCAATTATGTAGTGTTTGTCTTTGTCTGACATTTCATTTAGTATAATACTCTTTAGGTCCACCTGTGTTGTTACAAATGGCAAAGTTTCATTCTTCTTTGTGGCTGAGTGATATTCTATTGTAGATATATATACCACATCTTTATCCATTCCTCTTTTGATGGACTTAGGTTGCTTCCATATCTTGGCTGTAAAATATGCTGTGATAAACATGTGTGTGTATTAGCTGCTCATTCGTGTCTGACTCTTTGCAACCCCAGGGACTATAACTCACCAGGCTCCTCTGTCCATGGAATTCTTCAGGCAAGAATACTGGAGTAGATTGCTATTCCTTTCTCCAGGGGATCTTCCCAGCCTAGGGATCAAACCCGGGTCTACTGCATTGCAGGCAGACTCTTTACTTTTATAGAGGTACATATATATTTTTTTAAATTGGTATTCTTGTTTTCTTCAGAAACATACCCAGAAGTGGACTTGCTGGAATACATAGTGATATACATTATAGATATAGATAGGTAAAGATATATAGCTATCCATCTGGTCTAATGTGTTTCAAAGCCAGTGTTTCCTTAGTGATTTTTCTTTCTGGATGACTGTCCATTGATGTAAGGGGTATAAGTCTCCTACTATTATTGTGTTACTATCAATTTCTCCATTTATGTTTGTTCATATATGCTTTATGTATTTAGGTGCTTCTATGTTGGGTGTACATATATTTACAGTTGTTATATCTTCTTGTTCTACTGATTCCTTTACCATTATGTAATGCTCTTCTCTGTCTCTTGATACAGTCTTTATTTTAAAGTCTATTTTATCTGATAGAGGTACTTTATCCCAGCTTTCTTTGAGTTTCTATTTGCATTTTTTCCATCCCCTCACTTTTAATCTATGCACTATGCACTTATTTATCTACCTTTAATAAGATCTGAAGTGAGCCTCAGAAACAGCACATAGATGGGCCTTGTTTTTATCCATTCAGCCACTCTGTCTTTTGATTGCAATATTTATTCGATTTACATTTAAAGTAATTACTGATTGATATATGTGCTGTGTGCTCAGTTGTGTCCAATTCTTTGTGACCCCATGAACTGTAGCCCTCCAGGCTCTTCTGTCCCTGGAATTTTCCAGGAAAGAATATTGGAATGAATTGCCATTTCCTACTCCAGGGGGTCTAATTTTCCAGGCAAGAACACTGGAATGAGTTGCCATTTCCTACTCCAGGGCATCTTACTGACATAGGGATTGAACTCTCATCTCTTTGTCTCCTGCATTGGTAGATGGATTCTTCACCACTATGCCACATGGGAAGTCCCGATTGGTACATACTTATCATCATTTTGCTGATTGTTTTCTGGCTGGTTTTGTATTCTCTTTTTTTTCTTTCCCTTCTTTTTTCTCTCTTTCCTTGTGATTTGATGACTATATTTAGTGTTATGTTTAGATTCTTTTTTCTTTTGTTTGTGTATCTATTATAGATTTTTGGTTTGTGATTTCCATGGAGTTGTATTTCCCTTGATGCTTTTTAGATTCCTTCTTTAATTTTTTTCATTTTAATTACAATGTGTCTTAGTCTGGATCTCTTTAGGTTCCTCTTGTATAGGACTCTCTGTTCTTCCTGGACCAGGATGATTGTTTCCTTTCCCCAGTGAGAGAAGTTTTCGGCTATTCAGTTCAGTTCAGTTGCTCAGTCGTGTCCAACTCTTTGTGACCCCATGGACTGCAGCACGCCAGGCTTCCCTTCCATTACCAACTCTCAGAGCTTACTCAAACTCATGTCCACTGAGTCAGTGATGCCATCCAACCATCTCATCATCTGTCGTCCCCTTCTCCTGCCTTTAATCTTTCCCAGCATCAGGATCTTTTCAAATGAGTTAGCTTTTCACATCAGTTTACCAAAATATTAGAGCTTCAACTTGAGCATCAGTCCTTCCAGTGAATATTCAGGACTGATCTCCTTTAGGATGGACTGGTTGGATCTCCTTGCAGTTCAAGGGACTCTCAAGAGTCTTCTCCAACACCACAGTTCAAAAGCATCAATTTTTCAGCACTTAGCTTTCTTTATAGTCCAACTTTCACATCCGTACATGACTATTGAAAAACCATAGCCTTGACTAGATGGACCTTTGTTGGCAAAGTAATCTCTCTGCTTTTTAATATGTTTTCTAGGTTGATCTTAGCTTTTCTTCCAAGGAGCAAGTGTCTTTTAATTTCATGCCTGCAGTCACCATCAGCAGTGATTTTGGAGCCTGAGAAAACACAGTCTGTCACTGTTTCCATTGTTTCCCCATGTATTTGCCATGAACTGATGGGACCAAATGCCATAATCTTAGTTTTCTGAATGTTGAGCTTTAAGACAACTTTTTCCCTCTCCTCTTTCAATTTCATCAAGAGGCTCTTTAGTTTTTATTTGCCTTCTGCCAAAAGAGTGGTATCATCTGCATATCTGAGGTTATTGATATTTCTCCCGACAATCTTGATTCAGGCTTCTGTTTCATTCAGCCTGGCATTTCATATGATGTACTCTACACAGAAGTTAAATAAGCAGGGTGACAATGTGCATCCTTGACGTACACCTTTTCCTATTTGGAACCAGTCTGTTGTTTCATGTCCAGTTCTAACTGTTGCTTTTTGACCTGCATATAGATTTCTCAGGAGGCAGGTCAGGTGGTCTGGTATTCCCATCTCTTGAAGAATTTCCCACAGTTTGTTGTGGTCAACACAGTCAAAGACTTTGGCATAGTCAATAAAGCAAAAGTAGACATTTTTTTGGAACTCTCTTGTTTTTTTGATGATCCAGTGGATGTTGGCAATTTGACCTCTGGCTCCTCTGCCTTTTCTAAAACCAGCTTGAACATCTGGAAGTTCACAGTTCACGTACTGTTGAAGTCTGGCTTGGAGAATTTTGAGCATTACTTTACTAGCATGTGAGATGAATGCAAGTGTGTGGTAGTTTGAAATTCTTTGGCATTGCCTTTCTTTGGGATTGGAATGAAAACTGACCTCTTCCAGTCCTGTGGCCACTTCTGAGTTTTCCAAATTTGCTAGCTTATTTAGTGCAGGACTTTAACAGCATCATCTTTTAGGATTTTTTTTTAATTTTTTTATTATTATTATTTTTTACTTTACAATATTGTATTGGTTTTGCCATACATCAACATGCATCCACCACGGGTGTACACATGTTCCCCATCCTGATCCCCTCTCCCCCCTCCCTCCCCATACCATCCCTCTGGGTCATCCCAGTACACCAGCCCCAAGCTTCCTGTATCCTGCATCGAACCTGGACTGGTGATTCATTTCTTATATGATATTATACACGTTTTAATGCCATTCTCCCAAATCATCCCCCCCTTCCCTCTCCCACAGAGTCCAAAAGACTGTTCTATACATCTGTGTCTCTTTTGCTGTCTCACATACAGGGTTGTCATTACCATCTTTATAAATTCCATATATATGCGTTAGTATACTGTATTGGTGTTTTTCTTTCTGGCTTACTTCACTCTGTATAATCGGCTCCAGTTTCATTCACCTCATTATAACTGACTGAAATGTATTCTTTTAAATGGCTGAGTAATACTCCATTGTGTATATGTACCACTGCTTTCTTATCCATTCATCTGCTGATGGACATCTAGGTTGCTTCCATGTCCTGGCTATTATAAACAGTGCTGTGATGAACATTGGGGTACACGTGTCTCTCAATTCTGGTTTCCTCAGTGTGTATGCCCAGCAGTGGGATTGCTGGGTCGTATAGCAGTTCTATTTCCAGTTTTTTAAGGAATCTCCACACTGTTCTCCATAGTGGCTGTACTAGTCTGCATTCCCACCAACAGTGTAAGAGGGTTCGCTTTTCTCCACATCCTCTCCAGCACTTATTGCTTGTAGACTTTTTGATCGCAGCCATTCTGACTGACATGAAATGGTACCTCATTGTGATTTTGATTTGCATTTCTCTGATAATGAGTGATGTTGAGCATCTTTTCATGTGTTTGTTAGCCATCTGTATGTCTTCTTTGGAGAAATGTCTATTTAGTTCTTTGGCCCGTTTTTTGATTGGGTCGTTTATTTTTCTGGAATTGAGCTGCAGGAGTTGCTTGTATATTTTTGAGATTAGTTGTTTGTCAGTTGCTTCATTTACTATTATTTTCTCCCATTCTGAAGGCTGTCTTTTCACCTTGCGTATAGTTTCTAACAACAAATAACGCACATGTGGATTCCCATAAGGATAACAGCTGATCTTTCAATAGAAACTCTTCAGGCCAGGGGGGAATGGCAAGACATACTTAAAGTGATGAAAGAAAATAACCTACAGCCCAGATTACTGTACCCAGCAAGGATCTCATTCAAATATGAAGGAGAAATCAAAAGCTTTACAGACAAGCAAAAGCTGAGAGAATTTAGCACCACCAAACCAGCTCTCCGTCAAATGCTAAAGGATCTTCTCTAGACAGGAGACACAAAAATGGTGTATAAACTCAAACCCAAAACAATAAAGTAAATGGCAATGGGATCATACTTATCAATAATTACCTTAAACGTAAATGGGTTGAATGCCCCAACCAAAAGACAAAGACTGGCTGAATGGATACAAAAACAAGACCCTTATATATATTGTCTACAAGAGACCCAGCTCAAAACAGGGGACACATACAGACTGAAAGTGAAGGGCTGGAAAAAGATATTCCATGCAAATAGAGATCAAAAGAATGCAGGAGTAGCAATACTTATATCAGATAAAATAGACTTTAAAACAAAGGCTGTAAAAAGAAACAAAGAAGGACACTACATAACGATCAGAGGATCAATCCAAGAAGAAGATATAACAATTATAAATATATATGCACCAACATAGGAGCACCGCAATATGTAAGAAAAATGCTAACAAGTATGAAAGGGGAAATTAACAATAACCCAATAATAGTGGGAGACTTTAATACCCCACTCACACCTATGGATAGATCCACTAAACAGAAAATTAACAAAGAGACACAAACTTTAAATGATACAATAGACCAGTTTGACCTAATTGATATCTATAGGACATTTCACCCCAAAACAATGAATTTCACCTGTTTCTCAAGCACACACGGAAGCTTCTCCAGGATAGATCACATCCTGGGCCATAAATCTAGCCTTGGTAAATTCAAAAAATTGAAATCATTCCAAGCATCTTTTCTGACCATAATGCAGTAAGATTAGATCTCAATTACAGGAGAAAATCTGTTAAAAATTCCAACATATGGAGGCTGAACAACACTCTTCTGAATAACCAACAAATCACAGAAGAAATCAAAAAAGAAATCAAAATATGCGTAGAAATGAAGGAAAATGAAAACACAACCCAAAACCTGTGGGACACTGTAAAAGCAGTGCTAAGGGGAAAGTTCATAGC
Organism: Bos mutus; assembly: GCF_027580195.1. Classification (NCBI taxonomy): domain Eukaryota; kingdom Metazoa; phylum Chordata; class Mammalia; order Artiodactyla; family Bovidae; genus Bos; species Bos mutus. Next base: position 29,217,581 of record NC_091623.1, read on the forward strand.
AATACAGGCAGACCTCAAGAAACGAGAAAAAAGTCAAATAAATAACCTAACTCTACACCTAAAGCAACTAGAAAAGGAAGAAATGAAGAACCCCAGGGTTAGTAGAAGGAAAGAAATCTTAAAAATTAGGGCAGAAATAAATTCAAAAGAAACAAAAGAGACCATAGCAAAAATCAACAAAGCCAAAAGCTGGTTCTTTGAAAGGATAAATAAAATTGACAAACCATTAGCCAGACTCATCAAGAAACAAAGGGAGAAAAATCAAATCAATAAAATTAGAAATGAAAATGGAGAGATCACAATAGACAACACAGAAATACAAAGGATTATAAGAGACTACTATCAGCAATTATATGCCAATAAAACGGACAACGTGGAAGAAAGGAACAAATTCTTAGAAAAGTACAACTTTCCAAAACTAAACCAGGAAGAAATAGAAAATCTTAACAGACCCATCACAAGCACGGAAATTGAAACTGTAATCAAAAATCTTCCAGCAAACAAAAGCCCAGGTCCAGACGGCTTCACAGCTGAATTCTACCAAAAATTTAGAGAAGAGCTGACACCTATCCTACTCAAACTCTTCCAGAAAATTGCAGAGGAAGGTAAACTTCCAAACTCATTCTATGAGGCCACCATCACCCTAATACCAAAACCTGACAAAGATGCCACAAAAAAAGAAAACTACAGGCCAATATCACTGATGAACACAGACACAAAAATCCTTAATAAAATTCTAGCAATCAGAATCCAACAACACATTAAAAAGATACATACACCATGACCAAGTGGGCTTTATCACAGGGATGCAAGGATTCTTCAATATCTGCAAATCAATCAATGTAATACACCACATTAACAAATTGAAAAATAAAAGCCATATGATTATCTCAATAGATGCAGAGAAAGCCTTTGATAAAATTCAACATCCATTTATGATAAAAGCTCTCCAGAAAGCAAAAATAGAAGGAACATACCTCAACATAATAAAAGCTATATATGACAAACCCACAGCAAACATTATCCTCAATGGTGAAATATTGAAAGCATTTCCCCTAAAGACAGGAACAAGACAAGGGTGCCCACTCTCACCACTACTATTCAACATAGTTTTGGAAGTTTTGGCCACAGCAATCAGAGCAGAAAAAGAAATAAAAGGAATCCAAATTGGAAAAGAAGAAGTAAAACTCTCACTATTTGCAGATGACATGATCCTCTACATACAAAACCCTAAAGACTCCACCAGAAAATTACTAGAGCTAATCAATGAATATAGTAAAGTTGCAGGATATAAAATCAACACCCAAAAATCCCTTGCATTCCTATACACTAATAATGAGAAAATAGAAAGAGAAATTAAGGAAACAATTCCATTCACCATTGCAATGAAAAGAATAAAATACTTAGGAATATATCTATCTAAAGAAACTAAAGACCTATATATAGAAAACTATAAAACACTGGTGAAAGAAATCAAAGAGGACACTAATAGATGGAGAAATATACCATGTTCATGGATTGGAAGAATCAACATAGTGAAAATGAGTATACTATCCAAAGCAATCCATAGATTCAATGCAATCCCTATCAAGCTATCAAGGGCATTTTTCACAGAGCTAGAACAAATAATTTCACAACTTTTATGGAAATACAAAAAACCTCGAATAGCCAAAGCAATCTTGAGAAAGAAGAATGGAACTGGAGGAATTAACCTGCCTGACTTCAGGCTCTACTACAAAGCCATAGTCATCAAGACAGTATGGTACTGGCACAAAGACAGAAGTATAGATCAATGGAACAAAATAGAAAGCCCAAAGATAAACCCATGCACCTATGGATACCTTATCTTTGACAAAAGAGGCAAGAATACACAATGGAGAAAAGATAATCTCTTTAACAAGTGGTGCTGAGAAAACTGGTCAACCACTTGTAAAAGAATGAAACTAGAGCACTTTCTAACACCATACACACACACAAAAAAAACTCAAAGTGGATTAAAGATCTAAACATAAGACCAGAAACTATAAAACTCGTAAAGGAGAACATAGGCAAAACACTCTCCGACATACATCACAGCAGGATCTTCTATGACCCACCTCCCAGAATATTGGAAATAAAAGCAAAAATCTTTTAGGATTTGAAATAGTTCAACTGGAGTTCCATCATCTCCACTAGCATTGTTCATAGTAATGCTTCCTAAGGCCACTTGACTTCACATTCCAAAATGTCTGGCTCTAGGTGAGTGATCACACCACTGTGGTTATCTGGGTCATGAAGATCTTTTTTGTATAGTTCTGTTTTCTTGCCACCTCTTCTTAATATCTTCTGCTTCTATTAGGTCCATACCATTTCTGTCCTTTATTGTGCCCATCTTTGCATGAAATGTTCCCTTGGTATCTCCAATTTTCTCGAAGAGATCTCTAGTCTTTCCCATTCTATTATTTTTCTCTATTTCTTTGCATTGATCACTAAGGAAGGCTTTCTCATCTCTCCTTGCTATTCTTTGGAACTCTGCATTCAGATGGGTATATCTTTCCTTTTCTCCTTTGCCTTTAGCTTCTCTTCTTTTTTCAGCTATTTGTAAGGCCTCCTCAGACAACCATTTTGCCTTTTTGCATTTCTTTTTCTTGAGAGTGGTCCTGATCCTTGCCTCCTGTATAGTGTCATGAACCTCCATCCATAGTTCTTCAGGCACTCTGTCTATCAGATCTAATCCCTTGAATCTATTTGTCACTTCCACTGTGTAATCATAAGGGATTTGATTTAAGTCATACCTGAATGGTCTAGTGGTTTTCCCTACTTTCTTCAATTCAAGCCTGAATTTTGCAATAAGGGCTTCATGAACTGAGCTCACCCCTCTGTTATGGCAGGCCAGCTACTGTGTGTGCACTGGTACGCATTTCTAGCCCCAGTCCAGCTGGTGGCCAGTCCTGCATTGTATGGAGGCTGCCAGCCCTCTGGTGGGTGAGTCTAAATCCTGGCACAGCTGGCACTGGGGCCCAGAGTGCCCCCTGCTGGTGGGGAGCAAGTCCCAGGGCAGCTACTACTGCAGGGCCAGGGCTGGGGGAAGGAGCCTCAGGACTGCTGCTGAGTGGCTGGTACATAGACAAGCCTCCAGTGCTAGTGGACTAGAAGGAGGGTGCCAAAATGGGGCTTACCAGCACCAGTATCTTCATGATAGAATGAGCGCCCCAAAGTGATTCCACCTGGGTCTATGTCCCTAGAGGAGTCCCTGTTACCTCCTGCCTTCTGGGGGGCTTCCCTGGTGGCTCAGCAGTAAAGAATCCACCTGCCAATGCAGGAGATGCTGGTTCAATCCCTGGGTCTGGAAGATCTCCTGAAGGAGGAAATGGCAACCCATGCCAGTATTCTTGCCTAGAAAATCCCATGGACAGAGGAAGCTAGTGGGCTACAGCCCATGGGGGTCACAAAGAGTTGGATGTGACTTAGCCATTAAACAACAACACAACCAAGATCAGCAGGTGGATTTGATCTAATTTGAAATGACTGCTTCTGCCCTTGGTCTTGGAATATGTGAGATGCCCTGCTCTTAAAGGGCACATGCTCTCTGTTTTCTGGAACTGTTCAGCTCTCCTGTATGCAAGCACCACTGGACATTCTTGGGTCTCATCTTCCTGAGGCAGAAGCACCAGGCCTAGGGGGCCCAATGGACCCCTCACTCCTTGGGGAGGATCTCTGCCATGGTGATTAACCTCCTATTTGTGGATTGCCTACCTGTATCTTCCCTCATGGCTCAGATGGTAAAGAATCTGCCTTCAATACAAGAGACCTGCATTCAATCCCTGGATCTAGAAGATCCCCTGGAGAAGGGAATGGCTGCCCACTCCAGTATTCTTGCCTGGAGAATTCTATGAACAGAGGAGCCTGGCAGGCTACAGTCCATAGGGTCACAAAAGAGTCAGACACAACTGAGCGACTAATACTTTACCTGGGCCATATTGTGCCCCTCCTACCCATCTCATTATGGTTCCTTCTTTATACCTTTTGTTGTAGAAAATCCTTTCTGTTCATCTTCAGGTCAGTCTCATCAACAGTTACTCTATAAATAATTATTTTGGTAATGCATGTAAATAAAGAAATGAGCACAGGATCTTCCTACTGCATCTTGGCCATATCCTATTATTTTAACCCCCAAGTTATGATGTTTCCTTTTCAAAAATACCATTCCTTCCTGCTTTTGATATCCCACCTCACATGTAAATACTCAATAATTCCACCTTCCTGACCTTAATTCTAAAAATCAGGAGTCCTGCTTTACTCAAATATGATTACATCTACCTGCTTCAGGACAAAATGGAAAAGAAAACTAAATGTATTTTCTGGTAAACACAAAATGGAGAAGCAAAAGAAGGTATAGAAGCATTGTTGTATATAGTAGACAAGATAGAAACACTTGTCTTGACTTCAGAGTCAAACGTTGCAATGAGGTCATGTTTTATAAACGGTCTACTCCAAACCATAGCAATAATAGGTGAACTATTAAGATAGACCCAAAAAGACATACTCAGATTTGTAGAAAAGATAACATCCAGGCTACCCAAAGGCTAGATGTGGGTTCCCATCTAGGTCAAAAGAGAGGAACAGCCATTGGGAATTTGATTCTTGTGGAGGAAGAGGAAAGTACTTTGTGTAAGAGGGGGATAGTTGTGTCACTACTTGAAATCAGGGCCTGACGTGAGTTCTCTCATGTGTGAAACAAACATGGCAGATCTGTTGGCAGGGGCTATAGCTTATCAGTAGCTCTGAGCCCAAGGAAAAGCATAACCTTACTACTAGAAGCTCAGCTAAACTGCTTACTAGGTTTTCCACATTCTCATATATTATTGAAGTATGATAATAAATCCTAGTTTTTGACTGAGGGCCAGAAAGCTAAGTGGAGTCCACCATAAAACAGGGAGTTCCTGAGCAGTCCAGCTGTTAGGCCTCAGAGCTTTCACTGCCATGGCATAGGTTCAATACCTGGTCGGGGAACTAAGATACCACAAGCCTTCTTGTGTGGCCAAAACACAAACAAAACATAACATACCAACAGTACAGGGGATAGAGAAAACAAAACCAAATGCACTCAAAGTAAATCTCCAAATTCTAAAACAAATTTTAAAAAAATGAGAAGAGGAAAAGAAGCAGTGGAGGACATAAATTATACTTGAAGGGAATTTATTTCATACAACATAAAAATGAGTTTGAAATAGCATTTGGAGAATTTCAAAGAGAAATAAGGGTGCAATATTCACACAGAAATAACAAGACACCATGACACCAAATGATGCACAAAGGATATAAGATTAAGCTCATATTAAGAGGAGTTAATCAGAGTTTCCCTTATGATGTGGGTGTATACTGTTACCACATCTGACTCCCCTGCATATAACAACCGTAAACTCTCAACAAAATACCAAAAGCAACAACCTGAAAGCATCAGAGAGTAAACCAAGCAAGGGTTGAGGTTCTCATTTTTTTACAGCTTTTGGCCTAAGGGCAACTGGAAGCTAACATTGCACAAGGTGGCTAAAACTTCAGTAGAAAAACCACAGTCTTGCCTCAAGAATCAGAGGACAGAGTTCAGAGTAACCACAAACACCGGAAAGTGGGAAAGAGGGGAATTCTAGAACAAAAAAAGAAAACAGAGAAGGAAAGTCCCAAATTCTGTGTTTAGACTCTGCACAAATCTCTGGTTAATCCCTGAACCATGCATGTGTTGGACAGACTCCACTAAAGAAAAAAGAACCCGGTCTAAGATTTGAACTATTTCCCAGGAGTCTGAGTTTGCAATTTGAGTGCAACCAAGTTGATGTCTGCTAAAATACAGAAATCAACACTCTTTGGAGGAATATAACAGACTTTGCACAACATAACATTTCACAATATCTAGGATAACATCCAAAATTACTCAATGGAAAATATGATCCATTTTCAAGAGAAAAATTTAATAAACAGAGACAAATCCTTGATGGTCATAAATTGAAAAGAGCAGACAAGGTTTTTTAAAGCAGCTATTATAACTATGCTCAAATACATAAAGGAAAATACGTACACAATAAACAAATTTAAAAGATGGAAATTCTAGAACTGAAAAACTTATGTTTTAAAATATATATATTTGGATAGTTTAATAGAATGAAAGTGATAGTAGCTAGCCAATGAACTTGAAGTTTATTCAATAGAAATAATGCAATCTGAAGAACAGAAAAATCTTCTAAAAAATTTTTTAAGAGATTAGAATTTTAGGGACCTGTTGGACAATACGAAAAGGCACATATATGCTTATGTGTAAGTAGAATCATAGCATTATTCATACTCATGAATTTGTATGCATCTAGTAGCATGCACTTAAAATAAGCAAATTCAGTTCTTCGCATCAGGTGGCCAAACTAATGGAGCTTCATCTTCAGCATCAGTCCTTTCAATGAATATTCAGGGCTGATTTTCTTTAGGATAGACTGGTTTGATCTCCTTGCAGTCCAAGGGACTCTCAAGAGTCTTCTCCAACACCACAGATCAAAAGCATCAATTCTATAGCACTCACCTTCCTTTATGGTCCAACTCTCACATCCATAATGGCCACTGGAAAAATCATCAGATCAGATCACATCAGTCGCTCAGTCGTGTCCGACTCTTTGCGACCCCATGAATTGCAGCATTCCAGGCCTCCCTGTCCATCACCAACTACCAGAGTTCACTCAGACTCACGTCCATCGAGTTAGGGATGCCATCCAGCCATCTCATCCTCTGTCGTCCCCTTCTCCTCTTGCCCTCAATGCCTCCCAGCATCAGAGTCTTTTCCAATGAGTCAACTCTTCGCATCAAGTGGCCAAAGTACTGGAGTTTCAGCTTTAGCATCATTCCTTTCAAAGAAATCCCAGGGCTGATCTCCTTCAGAATGGACTGGTTGGATCTTCTCACAGTCCAAGAGATTCTCAAGAGTCTTCTCCAACACCACAGTTCAAAAGCATCAATACTTCGGCGCTCAGCCTTCTTCACAGTCCAACTCTCATATCCATACATGACCACAGGAAAAACCATAGCCTTGACTAGACAAACCTTTGTTGGCAAAGTAATGTCTCTGCTTTTGAATATGCTATCTAGGTTGATCATAACTTTCCTTCCAAGGAGTAAGCGTCTTTTAATTTCATGGCTGCAGTCACCATCTGCAGTGATTTTGGAGTCCAGAAAAATAAAGTCTGACACTGTTTCCACTGTTTCCCCATCTATTTCCCATGAAGTGATGGGACCGGATGCCATGATCTTCATTTTCTTTTTTTTTTTTTCATTTTCTGAATGTTGAGCTTTAAGCCAACTTTTTCACTCTCCACTTTCACTTTCATCAAGAGGCTTTTTAGTTCCTCTTCACTTTCTGCCATAAGGGTGGTGTCATCTGCATATCTGAGGTTATTGATAGCCTTGACTAGATGGACTTTTGTTGGCAAAGTAATGTCTCTGCTTTTTAATATACTGTCTAGGTTTGTCATAGCTTTTTTTCCCAAGGGGCAAGCATCTTTTAATTTGAAGCCTGCAATCACCATCTGCAGTGACTTTGGAGCCCAAGAAAATAAAGTCTGTCTGTTTCCATTGTTTCCCCATCTATTTGCCATAAAGTGATGGGACCAGATGCCATAATCTTCATTTTTTGAATGTTGAGTTTTAAGCCAGCTTTTTCACTCTCCTCTTTCTCTTTCATCAAGAGGCTCTTTAGTTCCTCTTTGCTTTCTTCCATAAGGGTGGTATCATCTCCATATCTGAGGTTATTGATGTTTCTCTGGGCAATCTTGATTCCAGCTTGTGTTTCATCTGGCATTTCACATGATGTACTCTGCACAGAAGTTAAATAAGCAGGGTGACAATATATAGCCTTGATATACTCTTTTTCCAATTTGGAACCAGTCTGCTGTTCCATGTCCAGTTCTAACTGTTGCTTCTTGATCTGCATACAGATTTCTCAGGAGGCAGGTCAGGTGGTCTGGTATTCCCAGCTCCTTAAGAATTTCCCACAGTTTGTTGTGATCCACACAGTCAAAGGCTTTGATGTAGTCAATAAAACAGAAATGGATGTTTTCCTGGAACTCTCTTGCGTTCTGGATGATCCAACGGATGTTGGCATTTGATCTCTGGTTCCTCTGCCTTTTCTAAATCCAGCTTGAACATCTGGAAGTTCGTGGTTCACATACTGTTGAAGCCTGGCTTGGAGAATTTTGAGCATTACTTTACTGGCATGTGAGATGAGTGCAACTGTGCGGTCGTTTGAGCATTCTTTGGCATTGCCTTTCTTAGAGAATGGAATTAAAACTGACCTTTTCCAGTCCTGTGGCCACTGCTGAATTTGCCAACTTTGCTGGCATATTGTGTGCAGCACTTTCACAGCATCATCTTTTAGGATTTGAAATAGTTCAACTGGAATTCCATCATCTCCACTAGCTTTGTTCATAGTGATGCTTCCTAAGACCCTCTTGACTTCACATTCCAGGCTGTCTGGCTCTAGGTAAGTGATCACACCATTGTGGTTATCTGGGTCGTGAAGATCTTTTTTGTACAGTACTTCCATGTATTCTTGCCACCTTTTATTAATACCTTCTGCTTCTGTTAGGTCCATACAATTTCTGTCTTTTATTGTGCCCATCTTTGCATGAAATGTGCCTTTGGTATCTCTAATTTTCTTGAAGAGATCTCTAGTCTTTCCCATTCTATTGTTTTCTTCTATTTCTTTGCATTGATCACTGAGGAAGGCTTTTTTATCTCTCCTTGCTATTCTTTGGAACCCTGCATTCAGATGGATATATCTTTCCTTTTCTCCTTTGCCTTTGCTTCTATAGGTGTCTACTTGCTTCTCTTCTTTTCTCAGCTATTTAGAAGGTCTCCTCAGACAGCCATTTTGCATTTCTTTTTCTTGGGGATGGTTTTGATCACTGTCTCCTGTACAATGTTACAAACCTCTTACCATAGTTCTTCAGGCACTCTGTCTACCAAATCCAATCCCTTGAATCTATTTGTCACTTCCACTGTATAATCATAAGAGATTTGATTTAGGTCAGACCGAAATGGTCTTGTGGTTTTCCCTACTTTCTTCAATTTAAGTCTGAATTTGGCAATAAGGAGTTCATGATCTGAGCCATAGTTAACTATGTCAATAAAATACAAGGAAATACATGTTAGCTGTTGAGAGATAAGAGAGATTAGATGTTTTCTTATATGTGATCTTCCTGAAAATAGGATCTGTGTCTTTTGCATGCATTTAACTGGATCTGAGGGGAAAAAGGACCACCAGAAAAGCCAACAGGTGTGGAGAACAGTGACCGTGAATGGCTGTTTTTACCACCCAGGACCCACTCATGTTTCTCTTGGCACAGAGCCCTGATGCTAGTTCTCCCTCCTCTCAACATGTAGGTTCCAGGTGAGCTACCCCAGATAGCTTGGGGATGGTGTGAGACACAGGCCTAAACCGACCAGCATGGCACATTACCCTGGACCAGGCTGACTGACCAGTGATGAGCCCCTGATCCAACGAGAAACAAAGAGACGCTTCTTGCAATTCAAGGACAAAGATTTGCAAGCTTTTTTGCATGGCATTTGAAGACTAGACCACAAAAGGTTAAAAACTGCTGCTGATCATGAGGGAGGACCCTCCTGAGGTCAAAGTTGACTAGGACAATGTAGAGATGAGAGAGAGAGAAATCCCAGTCCCAGCTGGCATTGATTGAGTCCCTATATCCAGCTGGACCATATGTCTGCCAGTCAGTTGCTACTTTGAAACCCAGGCTTCATCAAAGAAAAAGGACCTCTTTCTCTTTTCTTCAGTCTTCAATAAATGATTTCTGATCCTCACAACCATCCTTTTTGTTTTCTGTGAGCCCGCTCATTCTGCCCCTCCCCAAATGTACCTGTGTTTCAGAATGGTCTTATGTGTGTGTAGGACTGTTTACCTTCCAGAATATGAGCTCACCCAGGAAAAGGATTATAATCTTATTCTTTTCACAGATCTTACACAATTTAACTTCTGGAACATAGTAGGCACTCAAACTAATTGTAGAGATAGTGTGTGTGGCATTGTGGAGAGACTTGTAAAGCAAGCACAACTAGATTTAAACTAGATATTGTCTACAGTATAGAGCATCTTAGGGCTTCCCTGGGGCTCAGACAGTAAAGAATCTGCCTGCAGTGCAGGAGACTTGAGCTGGATCCCTGGGTCGGGAAGATCCCTAGAAGAGGACATAGCAACCCACTCCAGTATTCTTGCCTGGAGAATCCATGAAGAGGAGCCTAGCAGGCCACAGTCCATGGGGTCACAAAGAGTCAGATACCACTGAGTGACCAACACACATGCCCAGACACAGAGCATCTTGGTACCTCAGTTTCCCCATATGTAAAATGGGAAGAATAACTTTCACAGTTTGTGGTAAAAGTTAGATACTGTTTGAAACATGTCTCTATGATCCCTAGCTTACAGAAAGTCCTCAGTAATTATTGGTTTTTTCCAACTCCATTCCCAGTAAACATTATATTAATTGATAATTCAAGCAAGTGGTAATGAGAATGTGATAGAGAACTACAGTTATAGGAAAAAAAGAAGACCAAGTTTAGGAGATAATATAAAGTAAAACAACAAATTTTGGTGAAGGACTGAAAAAAAAAACAAACAAACATGTAATTGAATGTAACCTAGAAGCTGTGAGTACTGAGAGACCACTGATGATTTCATCATGATGCAGGGAGGGAGAAAAAAAGCACAGACCATGTTATTGCTGATTAACAAATCCTCCTCCAAAGTTCCAACAATGTAATTGGCAGTTGCAGTGGTAAACTATAATTTAACTGCTGTGAACATGTTTATTAGTCAGACTCTAATTCTCTGTTAGGGCCTCCATCAGCCATTCCAGTAACTAATTGCCCAAATTAAGTTGTAAGCATTGAGCTCATTGATAAACAATTTAATGATAACACATAGCATATGGCAACAGCAAAAAAGAAACAGCTGAATATCCAAAGTGAGGTAAAGCTACCCTTTAAAGATAATCTCAATATTTCGTTGGTACCAGGCCTTCTTGGAATGTCCACTGAACCCTTTTGATGAGATTTGCCAACTGGAAACATGAGGAATGTCTAAATAATAAAATGAAGCGAAGGCTGAAACATCTATTCAGTATATGGATACAGTACAGATCAGTAAATGAAATAATTTAGCCCAATAACCTCTTTTTCCTTACTTAGAAAAGAGTTCAACTTAATTTTGACAGTGCATTTCCATTGATGGAGTGGACAGTACCAAAAAGGTCAAAGAGATTATATGTATATTATCTGTAGTATTAAGCACACTTCTATTCAAGCAATATAAATCTCTGTAACAAATTTAGACAGGGGAATTCCCTGGAGGTCCAATGGTTGGGACTCTGTGGTTTAACTGCAATGGCCCAGGTTTAATCCCTGGTCTGGGAACTAAGATCCCACAGGCCATGCAGTGTGGCCAAAAAAGAAAAAAATTCGACAAGGAGGGTAGCATCTAGGCTACTGAACCCTTGGTGAAAAGATATATCTGGATAGCTAACTTTTTTGGAAAGCTGATTTCATAATTTATGCACCCAAACTCTTTTAATTGTGTTGAGTAGAATTTTTTCTAAAATAAACCACTAATTTTGCCTGTCTCTTTAAACAAAGAATATTAATGACTCAAACTGATTGTTATAAATTACAATTATTAAAGCCTCAATACTTGAACACCCTTCCAACTATTATTGTCATTACTAGGAATTTACCTTTAGAGCATAATCATAAAGACATACAAGTATTTTACTTCAAAGATACTCATATAAGATCGGTTTCAGAAATGATTATTTGATGTATACTCAAAAGCCATGGAAATAGTAAAGAATATGAATAGAATATTCAACAGTTACAATATGTTTACAAAGTGAAAAATGACAGTGAATATGTCACACTTTTTAAAAAGGAAAATATAAACGGTACTGTGAAAGATATCGTGCGGTGATGTAGTGACCTTCGGAGCTATTCATGAGTATAGTGCTATTTGCTCTAACACACATACAACAATCAGGCTCTAATATAGTCCTTTTCAGGTCTTGACCTGACTTTTGAAATGTTTCTGCCTTTCTTCATGGCGGTAAGGCTGTCTGCTCCATCTTCTCAACACTGACAGTGCACCTGTCCTTGGCAGCCCACCTTCATTTTCATTCTCTTAGCATCATGAGGTTGAATAGGACACCAGTGATCCCTGAAACCAATCTCCTTCCAGATGTTTGTGTCAGCTCATTGACAACTCTGTCAAGTGCCATCCAGCTGAAACCTGGACCCATCTACCTGGACAGCTGACTTCATCTTCTGGCTGCATATAGCTCCTTTCAGCCTTGTGAATTTTTTTTTATCTATTGATCCCCTTACAATATTCATATTTTGCTTTTAATGATAGCCATTCAAATCTGAACTTTCTAGTTACAGTTTTTTGAATATTTGAAAATAACTATCAAAGTTTTCTCTCTTCCTTCATTTTTCATTCAGTGAATCATTATTTACACCCTACTAGGGCTTCCCTTGGAGAAGGAAATGGCAACCTACTCCAATATTCTTGCCTGGAGAATTCCAGAGATGGGGGAGCCTGGTGGGCTGCTGTCTATGGGGTCGCACAGAGTCGGACACGACTGAAGCAACTTAGCAGCAGCAGCAGCAGGGCCTCCCTGGTGGCTGAGAGGGTAAAGCGTCTGACTACAATGCGGGAGACCTGGGTTCCATCTCTGGATCAGGTAGACCCCCTGGAAAAAGAAATAGCAACCCACTCCAGTATTCTTGCCTGGGAAATCCCATGGACAGAGGAGCCTGGTGAGCTATAGTCCACAGGGTTGCAACGAGTCGGACACGACTGAGCAATTTCACTTTCTTTCTTTCTTTGATGAGGGGCACTGCTCTAGACACTGGGAATGTAGCAATGAATAAGTCCAATAAGGTCCCTGTCCTCATCCAACTCACATTCTAGCAAGGGAGATAATATCAAGAAAATGAATAAGTAAAATAAGATAATTATAGGTCAGAGGAGTTATCAGGCAGAACCTAAATGGGCTTTTGTTCCAGAAAGGCACTAGAAGAGACTGAGTACGTAACGAAGCACCGTTTCTAAGTAGAGACCTGAAAGTTGATGCCCAACCAAGGGAAAAGCCAAGGGGGAAGCAGTTCAGGCAGAAGGAACAGAACATGAATTCACTCTTAGATAACGAAACTCTCAAAGCGTCCAAGGAACGTAAAGGAGACAAACAACAGCCACTGGAGAGGGTGAGGAATGGGAGGAGCAAGGAGCGTGAGATGAGGTGGAAGAGGCACACAACACCATGTCATGTAGGGACTTGGTAAAAGGCTTAGATTTCCTTCCAAATCCAAAGGCAAGTGACAGGCGTGAACGAGATAAAATCTGATTTACGTTTGAAAAGATCATTCCAGCTGCCCAAACATCACAAATTCCTGTAACCATTTCTCACAGGAATGATTTGCATTACTTCTCTTGGTCCAACCCTTCTAAACATGCTCTAGTTTTTCTACATTCTTCTCCAGGAGGGAGCCCAGAGCTAAAGGTGGTGCTTTGGGTGCGATCTGATCATCTGGAGTAAAGTCACCTCTCTTACCCGGGATGTTCTTCTACTATGTAGCTGAAGATTAAGACATCCAGCAAGGTTGAAAATATTCATATAAAGACATTTGTCAAGAATAAAAGTAGATGAACGCTGTTTGAGGGCTCAAAACAGTGGTTCTCAACCGTGCCTGCACAATAGAATCAACTGGGAAGCTTTGAAAAAAAAACAAAAGGAAATGAACACTGAGGGCTCAAACAGTGGTTCTCAACCGTGCCTGCACAAACTGGGAAGCTTTGAAAAAAGATGGTGTCTAGACATCACCCCAGGCCAGGTAAATCAGAATCTCTGGAGGCAGTCTTTTCAACCTCCCAAGTGGTTTCATTATGCACCAAAAGCTGAAAACCATGAGAGAATGGCTAGCTCATGGGTTCCAAATTTTATTTTGAGAAGAAGAAATGTGACAAAGGCAGGCTAGCAAACATGCTTTTGTGAGAGGGAAGCTTAACGTGCAGAGCTATCATCTGAGAATCTAGTTAAAATACATATTCTGATTCCCTGGGTCTGGGGCAGAGTCTGAGAATCTGAATCTCTCAATAATTTCCAAGTGATACCGTTGCTACTGGCTTAAAAGCCACACTATTGAATCAGCAAGGGGCCAGCCCAGAAGTTCTCACAACACCTACCAGAATCACTTGGAGAGTTTGTTAAAACACAGGTTATTGGGCCCCACTCCCAGATATTCTGATTCAGCAGATTCAGGGTGCCGTGAGACCCAAGACCCATCTCTAACACCTCCCCAGGTGGTACTGGGGTACTTCCCAGAAGATAGCTTGTACAGGGACCAATCTTTGAGGTTCACTGAGCTACCCAATGAGGAAGAAACACACGAATTATAGGCTCTGAAGTCTGGAGCACACACTTTATGTTTGACTTTCATGACCTGCAAAATGTTTCAGGTCTTTTTGTTCTCCCCTGAATTCCATCTAGGCACACTGTTAATGTATATTGCCACAGAAAAATGCCAACTAAAAGGAATTTTATTTTGAGCAGAAGTGTGGCCATGGCAGGCTAGCAAATATGCTTTTGTGAGAGGGTAGTTACTTTGGGACACTGAAGCTAATCTTGATATGTTTTATCACTAAGTGAGGCTTACACTAAATTTTGAATTATCTCTCATAGATTTTAGCTACAGTATGCAACCAGTTTCCCTAATTAGTAAAACCTCAAATATTCTGAGTCCTTTTATCTCTGTTGTGTATCTACCTATTCACTTCCTTGCTCACTTTGTTTCAATGCATCTTTCTGTCTTGTGAACATGCTGCATAATGCAAACTCATAAAAATACATACTACTGAAGTGTAAAGAGTTGAGAAACATAAATAGAAAATAAAAGTGAATAGCTGTTCCAGCACCAAGCGTTTTCAGCACGTATTTTTCAGAAGAACATCTTTCCTTCCGGCTCCTCTGCATACCAAACATTTGACAGAGATATTACATTCCATCTGTTATATATATTTCTGCTGTGACATCATTCATTTCCTTTTTCTATCATTCTGTGATTATTTTGTTTTATTAATAAAATGTATTTAACATAATAAACCAGAAAGCCTACTTTCCCTATCAAAATATTTAATCAACATATTTTTTGTTGATGTCCAAAAACTACAAAATAATACCATGATCCACTGGCTATAACAGCTGTCCCCAATCTTTTTGGCACCAAGGGCTGATTTCATGGACGACAATTTTTCCAGGGACCAGGGTGGAAAGGGTGGTTTCGGGATGATTTAAGCTCACTACATTCATTGTACACTTTATTTCTGTTTGTGGCAATCTCAGGATATTCCACCTTGACTTTAAAGTTAGTATTCACACTCCTATGAGAATCTAAGGCCACCACTGATCTGATAGAAGGTGGAGCCCCGGTGGTAATGCAAGCAATGGTGAGCAGCTGTAAATATAGCTGAAGCATCGCTAGCACACTGGCCACTCAGCTCCTGCTGTGCAGCCTGGTTCCTAACAGGCCATGGACCAGTCGGTGGCCTGGAGGTTGGAGACCCCTGGTATATAACGTAGATACAAAAAATCTACCAAGCTTAGCACTCTTCTGTGAATCAGTTGAGAATTCATACAGTTGTGATACAGTTTTTTGTAAAAGCCCAAAAACAATTATAGCACAGTTCTCCTCAATATACCATGAATTCTTACAGCTGTACGTTATAGTATGAACATGCAAACTGCATACTTGTCAAACCAGACACGGGAGGGTAGATGATTGGAAAGCTTCAAGTGTTGCATCAGTTTTGATGCTTATTCTCAGAACAAAGGACAGTAATAAAAAGTACATAATGGAATTCTGTCTCCTATTCAATTTGTTTATTGATTTATGGGGGTGACGGGGTGCTCTCCTGAGCTACAGAGGGAATGGTCTCTTGGTTAAGATAAACCACAAGTCAGATTTATTAGATTTGTCCACAGTCAGCAATTGTGATCTTCTGCTGGTCTTGCCTTTCTTGGACTGCAGCACTTCCACCATATTCACATCTTTCACTTTGCCAAAGACCACAGGCTTGCCATGTCCAGCTGAAATCGTTCACCTCAGATTGGGACTTGAACCCATGTGTTCAGGACTGATCCCAGCCAACACCCAGTTTGGGACTCAAACCCACATGGCTGGGCCCGGAACCCCACAGTCTTCCAACAGAGATCATAGACCTCGTTTCAGGACCTAGTGAAGCTCAGGTTCTTGATGTCTCATCGCAGAAAGAATTTGGTGAGAGATAAAGTGGTAAGAAGTGAATTTATTCAGAGAAACACACTTCACAGACAGAGTGTGGGCTGTCCCAGAGGGTGAGTATGGTCTCCTATTCAATTTAAAATGTCAAATTATTTTACTTCTTTTAACCCTCCTGATTAGAAACATCTATAAAGGATAACAGAAAGGAAAAGAAAAAAAAAATTCCCATCAAGGTATATTTTATTGAGTTATCTTCAAGAAAATAAAAGAGAAAGATTCACTTGAGGACTTATATAATAATAAAGCTATTCCAGCAGAAACCCAAACAGAAACTAGAAGTTTCACATTGAAAAAAAAAAAGGGATTTGATGGGCATCTTGTTTAACATCAGCCTTGACAGTTTAAGAAATCAGTGAGTTAATGTGGAGGGCCTTGCAAAGAAGTATAGAAAAGCTAAGGGATACACTGGAACTCAGATTCCTTGTGGTAAGTATTAGGTAGATGTCAGACAGTGAATTCAATGATAAGTTAAATTTTTACTTACCTCTTTCTCATAGAGTTTAGTTACACCTCTCAACCAGCTCTGTAATTTCTTTAACCACTCCCTTACTGGATTACCCAGTGTTGATTAGCTCCAGGATCCATGGGTGAAACTGCATTCCTGAAGTCACTAGGTTATGAGTATTGCCAATGCACATAGACTGATGTGTGCTTTTTAAGTGAGTTAGCCCTTGTAAGAGCCCACTCCAGTGTTCCTGCCTGGAGAATCCCAGGGACAGGGCAGCCTGGTGGGCTGCCGGCTATGGGGTCGCACAGAGTCGAATACGACTGAAGTGACTCAGCAGCAGCAGCAGCCCTTGTAAGCAACCCTTGAAACATGAGCATTTTGGCAGCTGGAGGGAAAGATGACCAAAAGCATGGACAGCCAAAAGAGCTGTACCTGTCGTCATTGTTGTTCAGTTGCTAAGTCATTTCAGACTCTGCAACCCATGGATGGCAGCATGCCAGGCTCCCCTGTCCTTCACTATCTCCTAGAATTTGCTCAGACTCATGTCCATTGAGTTGCTGATGCTAACCAACAATCTCATCCTCTGGCGCCCCTTTCTCCCTTTACCTTCAATCTTTCCCAGAATCAGGGTCTTTTCCAATGAGTCAATTTTTTGCATCAGGTGGCCAAAGCATTGGAGCTTAAGCTTAGCATCAGTCCAGTGAATATTCAGAGTTAATTTCCTTTAGAATGGACTGGTTGGATCTCCTTGCAGTCCAAGGGACCCTTGAGAGTCTTCTACAACACCACAATTTAAAAGCATCAATTCTTCAGCATTCAGCCTTCTTTACGGTCCAACTGTCACATCCATACTGGAAAAACCATAGCTTTGACTAGACGGACTTTTGTTGGTAAACTGATGTCTTTGCTTTTCAATACACTGTTTAGGTTAGTCTTAGCTTTTCTTCCAAGGAACAAGTGTCTTTTAATTTCATAGATGCAGTTATTGTCTGCAGTGATTTTGGAGACCAAGAAAATAAAATTTGTTACTGCTTTGACTTTTTCCCTTTCTATTTGACATGAAATGATGGGATCAGATACCATGATCTCAGTTTTTTTTAATGTTAAGCTTCAAGCTAGCTTTTTCACTCTCCTCTTTCACCCTCATCAAGGGGCTCTTTAGTTCCTCTTCACTTTCTGCCATTAGAGTGGTATTATCTGCATATCTGAGGTTGTTGCTATTTCTCTCAGCAATGTTGATTCCAGCTTGTGATTCATCCAGTCTGGCATTTCTCATGATGTACTATGCATACAAGTTAGATAAACAAGGTGACAATATACAGCCTTGTCATACTCCTTTTCTAGGAATTATTATTCAAGCCAATACTAAATGTGTGTAATTTCTTCCGTAACCAGAGATGGGAGAAACTAAAATCAAATTGTTGGTTAGAAAACATTGCTAAACAAACAAACAACAACAAAAGCCCAAAAACAAATGCCATTTGACCAAAATAAACAAGCCCAGAAAGTAATTATATGCAAATATAAGATACTCCAACTGAACTGATTGGGAGAAACGGCTACTTACAGTTCTATAGGAGTCCTTTAGAAGCCAGTATCTTCAATATTTTCATTAAAAGCTTGGAGTGGAGATTTTAATACTAATCAAATTTATAAATGACTAGGAGAATATATATATAACAATATTTTTAGAAAATTAGAATAGAATATGAACCTGAAAGCTGGTAAAATGGGTTAAAAATAAAAATAGTTCATTTGGTAAAGAAAAATGTGAAGTTATTCACATAGAAAGCAGTGAGTAGTATAAAACACTAATGAGAACAGAACACAAAGAACAAAAGAAAAATGAAAAATATCAACAATGTGTCACTAAGACAAAAATTCTTTAATGCACTTTGCTGCTGCTAAGTCACTTCAGTCGTGTCCGACTCTGTGCGACCCCATAGACGGCAGCCCACCAGGCCCCGCCGTCCCTGGGATTCTCCAGGCAAGAACACTGGAGTGGGTTGCCATTTCCTTCTCCAATGCATGAAAGTGAAAAGTGAAAGTGAAGTCGATCAGTCGTCTCCGACTCTCAGCGACCCCATGGACTGCAGCCTACCAGGCTCCCCCGTCCATGGGATTTTCCAGGCAAGAGTAGTGGAATGCACTTTATCCTTCATTAAATATAGTATTTAACACAATTGAGTGAGTTTCACTTGGAATGCTTTGTTTTAGTACAAGTGAAATTCACTTGGGGAGTATTACATAATAAAAGAGATACAAATTCTTTCATTCAGAAGAAAACAGAAGAATTACTAAAAGGTCAATAAAGAAATTACTTCAATGCAAAAGTGATAGAAATGTTTTATTCCAGAAAGAAAAAGAAGACAAAGCAAAAAAGATAGAACTCTTGTATAATATATAAATGGAAAATACTACTAGGGATAACGTTTAAGGGATTTTATTTTTTTTTTTAATTGAGCTAGAGTTGATCTACAGGGTTGTTGGTTTCTGCTGTACAGCAAAGTGATTCAGTTACGCCTACGTATGCATTCTTTCTTACATTCTTTTCCACTATAGTTCAGCACAGGATGGTGAATATCGTTCCCTGTACGATACAGTACCTTGTTGTTTACCCATTCTATATATGAGAGCTTGCATCTGCTAACCCCAAACTCCCAATCCAGCCCAATTCCACCCAATTCCCAGTGGCAACCGCAAGTGTGTTCTCTGTGTCTGTGAGTCGGTTTCTATTTTGTAGATAGATTCATTTGTTTCATATTTTGGATTCCACGTATAAGTGATGTGTTCCTAATCCTTCTCTTTCTGACTTCACTTAGTACAATCATCTCTAAGTCAATCCATGTTGCTGCCAATTGCATATTATTTCATTTTTTTAATTCCTGAGTAGTACTCCATTGTATATATGTACCACATCTTCTGTATCCCTTCATCCTGTAGATGGAGATTTAAATTGTTTCTGTATCTTGGCTATTGTAAATAGTGTTGCTGTGAACATTGGGACACATGTATCTTTTTGAATTATAGTTTTGTCTGGGTATATTCCCAGGAGTGGGGTTGCTGGATCACGAGGCAACTCTATAAGAGACATGTCAGTCAGTGATTTTTAATTATCTCCTTCTCCACAGATATTAGCTATACTGTTCAACTAGCTCTTCAGACTCTGAAGTCTCTTATAGACACATGTTCGAATCCTACCTCCTCAACTACCAAGCATGACTTCACCTTTTAATTTCCTTATCTGTACAATGCAGAAAATAATGGTAACAGATTGGAGGGTTGTTATGAGAACTTAATGAGATAACACAGTAGTTTACATTGGTTTCTGAGCTAATTTCCTACATTAATTAAGATAATTTAGTTACAATTATGCCTTTCTAAAGCCAAAAACGAGTAATACAAAACAGGTCTCAACTATGGATTATTTTAAAATCAAGTTTTTTTTCCCCAAAATAAAGGCAATAGTCTAAATCATATTCCCAAATGTGCAAACAAAGCTTGTTCATAATACTGTTATATTTCAAGAGTGACTTTTGTCTTTAGACAAAACTATACTTTGTTCTCACCCTTATTACCTTTTGTTCCTTAAATTTTAACTTCTAAGATAAGATTTCTAAACTCAACATGTTCTTTCCTGCCTAAAACCGCTCTGTACTCATCTTTGCTCATTCCACATTCATGATTTCCAATCTACTTTTTTCAGTCTTTTTCCAAAAAGGCCTACATTTCCTATCACTTCTCTGGCTGCTTTGATCAAAGTGGCTGTCCTGAATTTCATATGAAATATGAGGTACTCTAGGTGTTGGCAGGACATGTGAGAAAAACCTAGATTATTAACCTCTAACACTATAACCAAATGCATCATTCTATGTATTTTATCATATATCATTATCAAAAAGGGTTTTGTGTATCTTTAGGCAAATTTACTAAAGATAGGTATGTTTTTTTAAATTTACTGGTCATCTGGGGATCTACAAGAGACAGAACATAAGATACACATAGATAGGTATGAATATGAAATCAGTCATAACCAGCACCCTGCAATCTTTCATGATCCATGAATCCTATCACTGAAAAGTGAAACATCTGAAGTGTCAGATGAAGGAAAATTTGGTTCCAATTTCATTAAAGTAATTTTAGTAATATGAAGGCTGTTAAAAACAAAAATATTTATACAAGAGAAAAATAATTCCGAGACTTCATCTGCTTACTGAAATGAAATAAAATTGATTATTCAAATTGCACATTTTTACATGCAGCATGAGAATTCAGGGCTGGATACAACACTCATCTCGATGTCAGGCAAGGAAATGTTGAAGGGATTTTTCACTATGAAATCTAACAGAAATCTTAAAGCTGATAAGTCCAAAACTAAAGTTCTGCTTTTCCTCACAGAAAATATTTAACTTTACCTGTGCCCTCTGCTCCCACTCTTTTGTGTCTGAAGAACTGGCTAACCAAAAATCACCACCCTTCCCTCGAATATTTGAAGATAACTCACTTCCATTCTTCCTCAAAGGACTCAGATGGGAAAAAGCCCGCCCCGTCCTTCCTCATGACTCCCATGAGACGACCTGATGACTCCATTTTGTGTCTGCCTCTCTCGCAAGGTCCTTTCCTTTTCTTTGAGATGGCCCCCATTAATGAACTTTCTCCTTATTGCAACGGACTGAATAAAATCATTTCCTTAACTGGTGCATTTTGTTTTTCATACCCTAAACTTGTTCCAACTCAGCTCAGCTGATAGCAGTACATCCTGACGGTGCCTCAGGCCAAAATCCTGAGAGCATTCCTTGACTCCAGTCTTTCTAACACTTCCATTTGATCTATCAAGAAATTCTCTTGATTCAAACATCAAAATATATCCAGAATCAAAACACTTCTAAACAATTCCTTTGCCAGCCCTACTGGTCCAAGCCACTATCATCTCTTACACAGTTTATTGAAATAATCATCCCACTGGACTCTCAGCTTCCACCCTGGCCTGGTCATCGTGAATTCTCAACCAAACAACATGAATGAATTCCTAAAATTTAAATCAAACCACTCTTTATTCCTCTGCTCAAATTTCTCCTAAAAATTCAGTTAGACTCCAGACTCCTTACAATGGCCTTAAAGATCTGGGGCCCCATAATACATCTGAACTCATAAGTCTCCCTTGCTCACTCTGTTCTGAGCAAACTGGCCTCTTTTCTCTTTCTCAAAAATGCCAGGCATGCTCCCACCTCAGAATCATTGCACGGGCTATTGCCTTGAACTCCCTTGCTTCAGATAGCTGCCTGGGTCACTCAGTCAAATCCTCCAAGTCTTTGCTCAGATGTCACTTTCTCAGCTAAGCCCACCTTCACCACCCTTTTAAGAACTTTACCTAGAAATCAGCATTCCACCTCACTATCAGGTTCTATTTTTCCCAGAGCATGTTACTCCTTTTAATATACTCTACACTGTCTGCAAGTTTATGTGTATTTTCTCTCTCTCCCTCTAGCAGCGAGGACTTTTATGATTCATGCATTAATGTATGTCTCAGTTCCTAAGTCTTTTTTTTTTTCTTTCATTGGTATATCCCTAGTGCCTAGAAAAGGACTTCCCAGGTAGCTCAGTGGTAAAGAATCCACCTGCCAAGCAGGAGAAGCAGGTTCAATCCTTGGGTCAGGCAGATCCCTTGGAGTAGTAAACGGTAACCCACTCCAGTATTCTTGCCTGGAAAATTCGATAGAAACAGGAGCCTGGTGGGCCAAAGTCCATGGGGTCGCAAAGAGTTGGACACGACTGAGTGACTGAGCATGCACGCCTAGAAGAATAATGGCACATAGTAGGTAGTTCAGTAAATGTTTGTAGAAAGACAGATGGGCCGAATAGCTAACTGACTGAAATGAATGAAATAGGGATAAAACAATAATGAGTACAGTAATGAAGCTGTGCACCAATAACTCAGATTCTTTTCCATTGTGATTCGACCAGACTTTTTCCACAAAATTACCTCTAGTGCTCCTTCCAGGTTCTGAGTGTGGTAGGAAGCCACTAATATTACTGTGTATCTGGCACCATGGACACCACACAAGCATTGCCATAATCACACAGACCTTACTAAGAAAATGGCACAAGCTATGTTGTGAAATGGGCACAATTATGTCCATAAGATAATTCTGTTTGTGAATTCACTAGAAACATACAGGCATCCCACTGTAGGAGTGAGCATCCGGCCACGCAGTCCCATGATCAAGCCATAGGCTACTTATTGGACATTTTATCAAGTGAAGACTGTTCACTCATGTCTTGACGAGAGCTGTACAGAGTGACAGATGAGTGGAGAAAATCTTCAGGTCTTTGCACAGTTGAGAGATTCTTGAGTGGGCTAGATGAGGACTACAGGTTTAATTTTAAATTTCTAGAAATAATTCTTAATGTTTTTTCTCAATAAGCTCACTTTTTAATTCTATTAATTACACTCATTTAATATGTTGATGACACAAAAATCTTATAATGCTCTCTGTGCACTCTAACCCCAGGACTATCCCTAAATAACACAGAGCAGTGAAGTCTAGCAGAAACAAAACTGGACTTTAGAATCAGAAAGACTTGGTTCAAATCCTGTACCAACCACGTGTCACGTACCTTTGGACAGGTTTTTCAATCTGTCGATCTAAATTTTCTCATTTACAAAAGATGAACAATAATCTGTGCTTAGAGAGAGGTTACGAGGCAGTTAGAGCTCACCTACCCCCACCTCTGAGTCAGACACAGGGTGGTCACTCCTAATAATAATTAAATAAATGTTCCTTCTGTTTCTTACCTTCCTAAGGCTTGGGAACAACCAGGACATCTCTCTCATTCAAATTCCAACTGGGAATTAAAGAACTCTACCTTAGATTGCTTAAAATTCTCCCACATAAGGTACTTTTTAGACATAGATTTTTTTTCTTCCTTGAACACTACAGGATTGTTCATACCTCGAGACACTGACCTCTGCCTGGAACCCTTTCCCCTCCACATTATTCCAGGCCTTTCCATGATATCTCAGAAAGCCCTTTCTGTTAATGGTGACTCCTTCTCACCCTCGTTACTAACAAAAGCCTATTCCTTAAACTCGATAGCATTATTAAAATTATTTTGTTTATTGGCTTGTTTACTTGTTTGTGTTCCCACCATCAGAATGTACATTCAGAGCCCTGTCTGAATTATTTTCAGCAATATCCACAAATTTTGAAGCTTGCCAGGCTCACTGGTGGGTGCTTAAAAAGTATTTGCTTAATGGAAGGATTAAGAGAAAGGAATTACATTTGTGCATGATCCTTTCTTTAACAAAGGCCGAGTGTCCTGGATGCTGTCTGCTTCAGGGGGCCTAGGGGTGTGTATCGCCCATCTCCCTTGTGGCACCCCCTCCAGGGGGCAGGGGCAAGGGAAACGTCATCTATTTCACACAGATCCCCGCACCAGTCATGCATTCCTCACATTCTTAGTTGATGGACAGCCCCAGCTGGGACAGCTGAAGAGCACATTAACAACTCAGCAGCAAGAGCCTGACCTCTGAGAATCCTCTCCTAGTCTTCATTTGAAATGAGCCCCATTCTTGAATTCAGGCAGATTTACTTCATTCAAACTTCTGATGAACATGCGCTGTTTTCATCCATCTCTAGGTTCATCCTCAGGCTTGAACCTTCTGGCATGGAGTAACACGGCCTGAGTCTCTCTGTGTGGTTAGACAACTTGAAATGATGGCATGATGAAATATGAGGAAAAAAAAAGAAAATACTGTTTTTTTGCATTTGTGATTATTTGACATTGATTCCTTTGGCCCCATGGTTTTTTTCAATGTATTAAGTTGGATTAAAATATATCTCCTTGGAATTTTCTCTCCTATCTGTAGGTATAAACATATCATTTGTATATTAGAGAACACTTTTTTATTATTATTTAAACTCTTAACTGGTAATGTTGGCTATTAGAATTGAGGTTATCCAATTTCTCAAATGTCTTAGGTTTCATGGCATTTTAAGGATTTTCATATCTTCCACGGTGTCGTATTTTTATAGCGTTCCTACCATTGTGTATACAGGTGAGTGTGGGAAGAGATTACACCTCTGTAAGAAGTTATGAGTTACCATGGTAGGTCTAAATTGGTTTACAGAAGAGTAACTTCACAATTTTTTACTTCTCTAAAAAGATTATTTTACAATTTCTTGAGCTTTACCTTTTACAGAGCAAATGTAATGTAAAAGAAAGTGAATATTTGGGGGATGTATATGTTGCCTCTTAAGATTTAATTACAACAAACAAGTGGGTCCAGGAAATGGCAACCCACTCCAGTATTCTTGCCTGGGAAATCCCATGGACAGAGGAGTGACAAGCTAGAGTTCATGGGGTCACAAAGAGTCAGACATGACTTAAAGACTAAACAGTAATAATAAAATAAGTGGGATCTAATTAAGCCTAAAAACTTTTGCACAGCAAAGGAAATTTGTCAACAAAACAAAAAGAAAACCTACTGCTTGGGGGGAAATGTTTACCAGTGATATGACTGATGGGGGTAATATCCAAAATATATAAACAGCTCATACAACTCAACATTTAAAAAAAAATTAAAATAGGCAGAAGAACCAAACATATTTTTGACAGAGGAAACACAGATGGCCAATAAACACATGAAAAGGTGTTCAACATCACCAATCATCAGAGAAACCCAAATCAAAACCACAATGAGATATCACTTCACACCAGCCAGAAAGGCTGTCATCAAAAAGAACACAAATAATGAATATTGACAAGGGTATAGAGAAAAGAAAATCTTCGTACACTGTTGGTAGGAATGTAAACTGGTGCAGGCACTGATGGAGGTTTCTCAAAAAACTAAAAACAGAACTACCATCTGACCCAGTAATTCCACTGCTGAATATATGTCCAGAAAAACACACACACACACACACAAATTAAAAAAAAAAACAAAAACATATACCCCAAGTTCATAGCAGCATTATTTGCAATAGCTAAGATAAAGAAACAACATGTGTCCCTCAATAGATGAATGGATAGAGAAGATACAAATATACATACAGCAAAGTACCACTCAAAGCCATAAACAAGAACACAGTGTTGCTATTTGCAGCAGCATAGAAGACTCTTGAGAGTCCCTTGGACTGCAAGGAGATCCAGCCAGTCCATCCTAAAGGAGATCAGTCCCGGGTGTTCACTGGAAGGACTGATGTTGAAGCTGAAATTCCAACACTTTGGCCACCTGATGCGAAGTTCTAACTCATTTGAAAAGACCCTGATGCTGGGAAAGATTGAAGGCAGGAGGAAAAGGGGACGACAGAGGATGAGATGATTGGCTGGCATCATCGACTCAATGGACTTGAGTTTGGGTAAACTCCGGGAGTTGTTGATAGACAGGAAGGCCTGGCATACTGCGGTCCATGGGGTCGCAAAGAGTCGGACACGACTGAGAGACTGAATTGAACTGAGATGAACTTGGAGGGTATTATGCTACGTGAAATCAAGTCAGACAAAGAAAGATGAAATCAAGCATAGAACAAAAAAGAAGCAGACTCACAGATATAGAGATCAAACTTGTGGTTACCAGTGGGGTTGAGGGAGAAGGAGCAACACAGAGGTAAGGGAGTAGGAGGTACAAACTGCTGGGTGTAAGAAAGGCTGTACAATATGAGGACTAGAGCCAAGACTTTATAATAATTCTAAGTAGAAAATAACCTTTAAAATTGCATAAAATTTTAAAAACAATTTAAAAGATAGATTAGGAAATCTAGAAAATTTAATGTGCATGCGTTTATAATGAGTACAATTGAAAAACATTTATAAATACAATAAAGAGAAGGTCAGTCCGTGTTCCTTGTTCTACTGTCTTACACTGGGCTGAACGGCTGAAAGATGCATGATAAGAGCTTTTCTAATAGCAAGTCCGCAAAAAATTGTAGCATCTTTTCCTAGCACTTAAAGGAGATCATTGTCTACTTTCTTATCACATATGTTGTCAAGAATATTAACTTTATTAACTCAATATGCATTTATATATCTACTTGATTGTGTACATATGTGAGAATACTCCTATTTTTTTAATTAGATTACTCTTCAAACTGTTTATTTGGGGTTTTTTTGCTCAGTCCTTGCAGTATGTAGGGTGTTAGTTCCTCAACCAGGGATTGAACCCACACTCCCTGCTCTGAAAGTTCAGGGCCTTAGTCACTGAACCACCAGGGAAATCCTGTAGGAATACTTTAGAATTGCAGGATTTCTCCAGAAAATCAGGCTTGCTGATAAACTGTCATAGTTTTCACCTTCTGAAGGATTTTTTTCTTTTTAAATTTTCTTTGCTCATTAGCTGCGTGTTCAGGGGTTTTATTTTAAAATTTCTAATTTACCAGAATTCTTTACCTCAACCATCATGTGAACCGATGGCTCAGAACAGTTTTCTTACATCTTTGTATGGAGGGGATAAAAGCAAAGCAAATGCTCACCCTTTTACAAGTAGAAGTAGGTCTTAGATCCTTTATGATGTCACTCAATTTAAACATTGATCCTGTAAAGTAAAAAAGATCTTGAGAAACTTCAGTAACATTTAACTAAGTAAAATATTTTTATTAATCACTCATAAAAAGTAGCATTTTCTCCCAGCATTACTATGTAAATATTCTGTTCCTTACCAATCTTATTACCGGTGTTATTAATATTTAAAATAGCGTGATTTATTAGCAATAACAATAATTCTCAAACTTTACGAGTAAATAGATCTGAGCATTAACCTGAAACTAGAGAAGAATTACAACAGCACATGCAAGCAAAGGGAAACAGGACTTCTCTGGTGGTCCCGCGGCTAAGAATCCACTTGCCAGTGCAAAGGACACGTGTTCAACCCCTGGTCCAGGGAGATCCCACATGACTCAGAGCAACAAAGCCCTTGGGCCACAGCTCCTGAGCCTGCTGGGCCTAGAGCCCATGCCCCAGGACAGAAGCAGCCACTTCAGTGAGAAGTCTGCAAAGGGCAAGACAAAGAGTAGCCCCCACTCACTGCGACTAGAGCAAGCCGGTGTGCAGCAACAAAGACCAGCGCAGCCTTTTAAAGAAAGGAAAGGAAAACAAGAGAATCTGAAAACTGGATTCATTTGGTGCTTGATCATTGAGGTTACTCTTTCAATTTGCAAAAGGAAAAACTTAGGAATATCAAACGTAAACAAACTATGAATTTGACAGCTGGAGAGCTGAATGTGTACATTAGCTGAACATTTTAAATGCTGAAGTTCTAGCACGTGTAAGTGGAAATTCAGAGGCTGGTACAAATGCGCATTGAGTCATTAGAAGGTTTCTTTGCAGTCAATATAGAAACACTAAGTCAAACACTGAAAGCTATTTTTCTGTCTCTTTTCTATTCCCATCTTTGGTTTATTCTGGCTGGTATGAGGAAAAAGAGATTAAAATGAAATAAGAGAAAAAAGTTATGGAGCATTGAGTAAGATTTGGGAGAATGGCATTGAAACATGTATAATATCATATATGAAATGAATCGCCAGTCCAAAAAAAAAAAAAAAAAAAAAAAAAACTGGGGGGCGGGGGTGGATGGGAAATAAGTCATGTTCTTTTACTAATGAAACCTACCGTGTGGTATTTAATTAGAAATATAACCATTTTTAGCATATATGAATGGGACAGTCATGATGGTAGTGTGACAGATAGAAATGAACAGAATTAGACAAGCTCAAAATGTTCCTCCATCACTATTATTTAAACAATAACTTATATTTCCCAATGAAAGTATACTTAAGAATTCTCTTCAATATATAATTTTTAAGTGTGCATTGGTATGAAAGCTAAGCAGTTCTAAAATTCTTTTGTTGAAGCCGAAGAAGCAAGAGATTTATGGTTTAAAAATTAATACTTCATTATAAAATTTCACCTTTTATTGTCTTGGTTTCAGAAAAGATTAACAGAAAACAGTCAGGTTTTTCCAGAGGGAGAAATAAGGCTAAAGATTCCAAAGTGAGTAGTGAATCAAAAATTCTGGAAAGAATTATGAAAGAAAGTGAAAGTGAAATCTCTCAGTTGTGTCCGACTCTTTGCAACCCAGGGACTGTAGCCTGTACCAGGCTCCTCCATCCATGGGATTCTCCAGGCCAAGAATACTGGAGTGGGTTGCCATTTCCTCCTCCAGGGGATCTTCCCGACCCAGGGATCGAACCCTGGTCTCCCACATTGCAGGCAGACACTTAACCCTCTGAGCCACCAGGGAAGCTATTGGGCTTTCCCATGAGGCTAAGGGAAAGTTTAGTGTATTGATTTGATTAATGCATTTACATGATAGCTGACAAGTTAGCATACAGGTTCCACTGACCAATATTTATGGGAAGGGGTGAAGGGAAAGGGGTTCTGGCAGCTCCTGCCTACTATTTATGTGCTGTCCAAAGCCAGCTTTAGCAGGGGCTGTGGTGAAGGACTCCGGCTGCATTGCAAACGTCCTCTGGGCTGGCTCCCTGGGCTTGCTTTGAACTCTTGTTCATCATTATTTTATGTTGCAGCTTGTCTTTGTGTTGGTGGAAGGGAAAAGAAAAACACAGGAGGCTTGCCTTTAGGTTTTAAATCAAAGCTCTGCTCTACTGATTGTTGGAGTGGCTTTTCAAAGTGAGGACATTAAAATTCCTTGTTTCTATGGACCAGGAGCTGAGGGTTATTATTTTTTTTTAATTCTCAGTAGCAAAAAGAGCATTTTCCAATATATCTTACGTTTATCATGAAACATCCCCAGTTTTTGGTTTTCTTTTTTTTCCAATTTGATTGGCACTTGGAGAAGATAAAGCCAAGTGGATAAATGCTTTAAAGGGGGAAAAGGAACCTACAGAGAGGGTGCCAGCGGGCGTGTCTCATCATAGGATTTCAGAACCAGAAGGAACCCGGCCACTGCCCCTAACCCACCCTTTCTCCATAGTGACCCAGGAGCCAAAGACATCAGTTGCCTGACTCCTCTTCAGAAAGTCCCTAAAGGACCCGGCTACCTGGATTCCCACCCCGCCCTCTTTGCCCTGCTTTACGCTGCCTCTAGCGACAGACCGAGCAGCACCAGAGAGGGAACAGCAGAAGGCGAAGAAAAGCTAGAGAGGGTCGAAGAAACTTCTAAGGAGACAAAAAGTGAAGTGCCTAGGTCAAGACGCTGGACTACATGCCCAAACAAGGAGACGCAGCCTGCTTGTCTCAGGCCTTGATCACACAGAGTAATCATAGCTACTGCTGAATAACAGTGATGCTTATTTTCAACTTTGGAAAGTCAGCTAGTCCCTTCCCTCTAGCCCCCAGCCCCCCATCCCGCCTTCTGCTCTTACCCAAGGGACTGTCTTCCCTTGAGCGTTGCGTGCGCTTGGGCTTGTTCTTTATAACACACTTCCTCGCCTGTGTCTTAGGTGTCTCTCTCCCCTGGTGGTGGTGGTGGTGGTTTAGTCGCTAAGTCGTGTCCGACTCTTTGAGCCCCCATGGACTGTAGCCCTCCAGGCTCCTCTGTCCATGGGATTCTCCAGGCCAAGAATACTGGAGTGGGTTGCCATTTCCTTCTCCAACGGAATCTTCCCAACCCAGGGATCGAATCCAGGCCTCCTGCATTGCACACAGATTCTTTACCAACTGTGCTACCAGCGAATCCCCTCTCTCCCCTCGTGATTCCCAAATTGTTGTCCTAGGTTTGTCTTAAGCTATAAACTCAAACCCCTTTTAGAGGGACGGGACAAATGGCTGGATTCCTTATTTCAGCGAAACTCCAGAGGACAATACTGCCCCCCTCCCTAGTTTAGACGTATTAGGAAGACACTCAGAGGTCGTGTATGGAAAGGGAGGAAGGCATTTAGACACCGCTGGTGGGCAGCGAGAGAAAGGGGTGGAAAGCTGGGCATCCGCGTCTGTGCGGCAAAGCGCAGAGTAGGAACCACGTGCCCACGTTCCCAGCCGCCCTGCCCTGGCGACAGCTGGCACAGCCACCGACCGGGAATAGGTTGGTGCGGGTTGGTGCAAAATGCAATGCAGCCGGCGAGGAGGGTGGCTTTGGCCGAGTGAAAGGCTCTTTGTGCCGGCCCGAGGGGTGAGGGGAACGCGGGCGAGCAAACCTGGAGGCTGGGGGTCCTGGCCCGCCGCTGCGCGCCCCTCCGCTGCCGCACTGCACAGATCCGGTGCGCGCCGGCAGGGGGAGACGTGGAGGGGTGGGGTGGAGACCCCCTAGATTTGGTCTTTGATAACGAAAGGAAAGAGACAGCAGCTTGGAGAAAGCGAGAACGCAGCTAAGGGCTTTTTGCCTCCCGCCCGTCTCCCCTAGGGAGCCGGAGAGATCGCGGCGGCAGCAAGGGCGCAGCGCCTCACCGGGCGCTCCCTTACAGGCGGGGAACCGGGAGGGCGAGCCCCCAACCCTATCCCGGGGCGGAGCCCCCCTGGAGCCCCCTGGTTCCCGCCGCCCCCACCGGGGAAAGAGAATCGGGCGCCGCGCTGCCTCGCTCAGCGCCCCGGCCGCGTGGCTTGCGGCTTATTTTCCCAGCTGGCAAGCGTCGTGCTGCAGACAAGGGAATGCCTGTGGTGAGTTGTTTATTTTGTTGAAGTTTGTGGTGGGCCAGAGGGCCGGGGTTGGGGGATGGCGAGCGGCAGGCAGCGACCGGGACTGTTTTGTTTAGGTCTCCGTCCACCTGTGTGGTATAAATCTGCCCGCCTCGGGGCGGCGGGGAGCCAGGGTGAGAAAAGCCCAGCTCTGCAAAGGCCCCTTCTTGCCACGTGCAGACCTAGAACCGCACTGGATTCCCCACTCCCGGCGTCGGCTGGATCCGCCAGATCCCGGCGAACACTGCCCCCCCACCCCACCCCCGACCTTGCTCAGTGCTGAGAACGGGGCTGGCGCCCCAAAAGGGGAGTCAGCACCCGCGACCCGGGCCCAGCTGGCGGTCGAAGTTCCTTCCCGTGTACCCCCGCTGGTTCCGTGAGGCTCACAGAGCTGGAGGCTTTGATGCGACGGGCGCTCGCGATATCAGTGGGGACTTGTTGGGGCTGTTTCCCGCAGCAAGTCGGTTCAGCGGTGTCGGGTCTGCCCGTGATTACAGTCTGGGGATCTGGGTTGGCCAGAGTTTCCCTGACTTGAAGCCGGGGGGGAGGAAGGGAGAAGGTAAGCGGTTGGCTCCCGGGGGAGCTCAGAGGAACCCCCCTCCCCTCACCTCCCCGCCACCAGGGGCTGATGGCAGACGCGGCAACGGCTGCGTTTGCCTGGAAGAAAAGCCTTAAATACATTAGCGGGCTGGTAAAGCTTTTAAGGCCTTCTCGGGAATGAGTGGCTGGCTAATGAGAGGTTAATTCTGTTTGGAAGGGAAGGCTGCGCTGGTTTCCTGAGATAAATGGACAGGAAGCGCATTACCTCCGCGCGCTGGCAAGCGACTCCCAAATGCTTTTTGCACCTGCCGCTCTGAGCAGCGCGAGCCGCGGCTGAGCCCGCAGGGATCGCGGGGGCCAGTCGGGTTCGAGCGGGTGATGAGCCCCACGCACGCCCTGGGCCCTCTCCTTCCGGGGGCGCAGCTCTTACCCCCGGCCCTGGAAATCCTCTGTCACACCCAGGTGCTGCGTGTTCCGGAGCTCAGGGGTCCCCCGATCCCGCCAAGCCCCCTCCAGGAGCGGAAGGGTTAAGAATGATGTAAGTACGATACACAAGCCGCTCGCCGCCGGGCTGTAGGACTCCGGGCTTCTTCTCCCCGGCTTTGCTGGGGAACAGCGGGGAACCTTTCCTCTAAAATGGGTGGCACACGTCGCAGCCCTGGGTCCGATTCCTGGCTCCTCTGTCCTGGGGTGGTCTGTTAGAAGAGGGTCCTGGTAGATTTCTGGAAATGGAGATTCTGTATATTAACAGGGGACAGTTTAGACATCATGTAAAGGTTCCCGAAAAGAAACCACGTCTGTTTAGAATCCATTAATGTTGCTGGCGTGTGTTTTATTTCTACTCATTTGGCACGTTCATACTATGAGATGCTTTCCTGTGTCCCCTAATTGTACTGTTCTGGTTTCCTCTTTTCTTCCTGAAAATAAAAAGGAAGGAAGGAAGAATACAAGGGGCAAGAAACGGGGTGGATTTGTTTGAATTGTGCAAGCTGTCACGTCACGGTTTTATTTTTTATTAAAATATAAAACTTTTGTAAGTCATCGATTTTATGTTTGTGTTCTAGCTCCCTCTCCAGATTTTTCTTCGTAGAGTCTTAAAAGACTCCTTAACTTGCGTCATACTAGCTGGGGAAGTAGGTACGCTATAATTGACCATTCACCACGCTCTTGCTTCCCAAGCTGACTTCGGATCTTGTTAACAGTCCGCATGTACCCGGCGAATGTGTCAACTAACCTAATGTCCTGAAAATAAGAACCACCTTGCGGTTTAATTGTGAAAATTAACATTTTCCTCTAGCATACTGAACACTTATGCAGCAATTAAAAAATGAATTCTTAGGCGTATAAATCTTGGGCTTGTCAAATGTTTACAACAGAGGAGCAATAAAGCACCTCAAAAGAAATGAAGTTTTTCCTCTTAAGAACAATAGTTCCATTTCAGGACGCTAGGACGTGCAATGACTCGGGGGTGCCCTCTGTTGGTAAAATCTAGAGCAACCATGTACTTAAGGAACAAGATATAGGAGGGAGAAGAGGAAAGGGAGGAAAATTATAGAAAATCAGGAGTGAAAAAACTCCTGAATTTGATCCTTAACTCTTGGTTATATGTTTTAAAGTATGGTCAATAAAGTGGGATTCTTCTTTCATAGGAGTCGAATTAAATCTTGGGTTAAGGAAGAGGAAACATTAGTCTGTTAGCAAAATGCTTTGAAAGATGCTGTTTACATTTGATTACTTTGAAAAAGAGGTTTACCAGGGTTTCATTGACTTTATTTCATTAGTAATATGTAGTAATTGCAAGAAAATCAATTTGGGGCTTAACAGTATTTACTTCACAGTATCACCTAAAAATCATATCACATAACTCCCCCCCAAAAGTCATTTCTCCAGGCAACTCTGAAGCTACTATTAAGCATATCATGGATACACACAAGACTTGGGTTATATCGTGGGCAGTGAAAGGTATGTTTACCACTTGAGTCATCATAGTATGTAATAAGTAAGTAATGAAAAGTTGCAGTAAAAATAGATAGGCATCCTTCATTAGGGAGCTAGTGGTTTGTATAATTCAGAACGTGTGTAATGAGGAAGCTGGAGTGATGGAAGGTTTGCCCTCAATTATCCTGGTCCATTGACTGGCACTTTTTAACATGTGGAATACTAACATGTCCGTGGTTGATACGAAAATTCCTAAATTAGGGATTCTGAGTAATGTAGCAGGTAGAGTTGCAGACTGCGACTTGGATATAAGTTCATTTAAAATGACAGCCCACTGCCGTTTGCGGTGCTGCGGTGCTGTGCCAAATCGCTCAGTCGTGTCGGACTCTTTGCGACCCTACGGACTGTAGCCCCGCCAGGCTCTTCTGTCCAGGGGATTCTCCAGGCAAGAACACCTGAGTGTTGGAGAAAGTCAAAGACAGGACAGTATGAAGTGGCTCCTGGCCTTTGAGGCCGTTCTTGAGATTAGATACCACTTCACACCTGCTGATAACAAATTGGAACCTATCATCGACCTCATAAAACATGCTTTCCTGTATCTCTGGAAGTCTCCTTTCCCGCCAGCAATTGGTTTCCCTCTCATTTTTGGAGCCATCCCATCGCAAAAGTAGAAATGGACCTGCTATTGAATTAATTTGCTAATAGACGATGAACATTTGTGGAAAAGCCACGGAACAACAACAGATCATGGTATAAAATTACACTGCATTAAAACTCACTATCCTCATGAATCTAACTACAGTGTAACAGAACACGTAGACGTTCCCCCTACTCTCAGAACCCCCTCCCCAACTGCTTTCAGGAAGGGAAAAATGTCAGAGTGACAGGAACACCAGCTGCCCGCGAACTCCACCAGGGAGCTGGTGGCTACCTTCCCAGGCCATCCGATTCGTTCCGGACCACGGGTCACATTCGCATTTCCAACGCGACTGGCTTTACCAAAAGTCCCGAATCGGCTCAGAAGGCGGTGGCTTTACCAAAAAAATAAAGACTCATTTGAAAACACCCTGATGCTGGGAAAGATTGAAGGCGGGAGAAGAAGGGGCCGACACAAGATGAGATGGTTGGATGGCATCACCGACTCGATGGACGTGGGTTTGAGTAAACTCCGGGAGCTGGTGATTGACAGGGAGGCCTGGCGTGCTGCGGTCCACGGGGTCGCAAAGAGTCGGACACGACTGAGCGACTGAACTGAACGGAACTTACTTTAAAAAAAAAAAGTCCACAGCGGGCTCAGAACGCGGCTCAGCAAATGCGATTGGCCTCGAAGGGATCTACCGCCGGGCGCTAGGCATAAACGCGCCCGTTTCCTCCGAGGATCCAGGGCTGTAGGGCAGGGACAGGGTCGGGGACTGGTGATCTAAATAAATGCGTTACGGAGAGGGACGTTGAACCCGATCACTTTCCTTCTTGGAAAGGCCAAAGGCCGGCTTCTTTGTAACGACGGAGCTGCCGTCGCCCGTCTCCACTGGGCGTGGGACGATAGTACATTGCAGGAGAGGGTGGAGGGGAGCGCGGAGGCCGCAACCAGCAATAGGGAGGCTGGGCCGCAGCGCCGCCGACCGGACCGGTGGAGGGCGGGACGCGGAACCCGAATAACCCCGGGGAGGCTGGGAGCAGGGGGCGGGGGCCTGGAGGGGCGGGTCCGGAGGGCGGGGCGGGCGCTTGGGGCCCTATGAGTGGCCTACTGCGTCCACAGCTCCCGCCTCCCTGCCAATGGAGTTAGAGGGGGCGGGGAGTGGCGGGGCGGGGCCGGCGCGGATTGGCGGGGCATCGGGAGGGGCGGGGCGGCAGTGCGGGGCTGAGATTGATCGAGCGCGGGGGGCCCCGCGGCACAGAGTGATCTCGGCAGCCGGCGGCTGCGGGCCGCCGCTCGGGGCTCCGTTCGGTGCGTTTCCGCGCCCGCCGAGCCCACGCTGGCCCAGGGACGCCCCGCGCGCGCGCTGCCGGCCGGGCTTCGCACTCGCTCACCGTCTTTGTGTCTTTTCCTTCCCCGCCCTCCGCTCTCTCCTCCCGCCCTCCGCCCGCCCGCCCGCCGACTCCGGCCGCCACGATGCCTCCGCTCCCCGCGGCCGACGCCGCCGACGCGCTCCGCCCGCGGCGCTCGGCTCGCTTCTGCTGCTCCTGCGGCGGCGGCGGCGGCGGCCCGCGTCCGACGCGGGGCTGAAGGAAGAAGAAGAGGAAGCGGGGCGCTCCCTCCGGCCCATGCCGCCGTCCCGGCCCGGGACCCGCCACGGCGCCCGCGCCGCCGCCCTCGCCGGAGCCCACGAGAGCTGCATGGACGGGCATGGGCTTGAGAGCAGCATCGCCCTCCTGCGCCGCCGCCGCCCCAGCCTCCGCCGCCGCTGCCGCCGGGGCTGAGCCGCGCCGCCGCCCCCGCCGCCGCCCCGGGCTCGGCCCGCCGCCCCTGGCGCTGCTGCTGCTGTTGCTGCTCAGCCTCGGGCTGCTTCATGCAGGTATGGGGGGCAAGCGCGCGGGTTGGGGGTGGGGGAGCCGCCTCTAGGGTCAGGGGAGCTGGGTTCCCCTATCCCCCCACCCCTGGGGGGCAGAAGGCGCTGGCCGGGGCGGGAAAGGCCTCCCCAGCTCCTGACCCGCACCGTGGCCGGGCTGGCGGCGCGGCGGCAGGAACACACCCGCCAACCGAGCGGCGCGCCCAGGGCACACGGGAGCGGCCTTTCGCCCTGCCTCCCGCCAGCCCGCCCGCCGTCCCCGCCTTCTGCTCGGACCGTGGATGGATCTCTCCTCTCGCAGCCACTTATCAAAGATGTAGCGCGCGGTCGGGGGGGCTGCGCTCCCGAGACAAACGTTCCGGATGCTCTATTGCTCTCTGCATGGGTGTTTTTACTGAAAGTCGGGCTGGGATCAGGTTTCCGCCGCCGCCGCCGCCGCCTCCTAGGCTGGGGAGACCAGGAGCCTGGTTGCTGCTGCCGCCCTGGAGTTGGGGGTGGCGTCGAGGCGAAGAAATGGCACCCGATGGGAAGATAATTCTACCCGTTTGAAAACCTGGGGGTTCATCTCGAAGTCACTTAAGACTTCCTTAAACTGGGATCACTTTCATATTTGCGAAAGCCCCTTTTAATTTCAGCTTTCACCCCCTCTTTGGAAAAACTTGGTGCTTTGTGGCTAGCCGCGTGTTTTGGGGGGTTCCAGGAGAGTGTGACCGATCTCTTGCCTTCGGGAACTTCCCCGGTGGAAGCAGCAGTGAGGAATCTGTTCTTAGCGAAGAAAAATCTTTTTGTCTTAGCGACGATGAGCCTTCTTGCGTGTTTTGCCTGTTTTTCTTTTTAATATCTTTTCATGAACACAATGATGTATGTCAGTTATATCTCAAGAAAGCCGGGGGGGGGGGGGGAATCTAGAACGCCCTTTATAAATAAGTACCATTCCTAGCAGCGTATCTAGACAAAAAGTTTTTTCAGTGCCAAATTGAAAAAGACAATCTATCTTTTAGTTTGAGAGCACCTAGAGCATTAGATACGTTATCCTTTGAGATCTTTTTGTCCTGTATTTGTGGGACAGCAATCACAACACTCTGATCTGGAGAATACTGAACTGTAATGCCACCCAACTGTGCCAGAGTTAATTTTTATTTATTTATTAAGTCATACCAGCGGTGTTAAAAATCCGGGAGGTCTTTTAAGTAATGGGGAAAAAATGTGACATTTGAGCAGACGACTAAATTTAGTTTTGCGTAACTTTGCATTGTGATGTAACAGCTGCATTTTAACACTGTCTCTTGTGGAAACAGACTGAAGTCTTAATAGAGAGTGTAAATAGCAAGTTTTACAATGATGAAGGTTTTTAATTAGTGATTTTAGAACCTTAGAAAACAAAGTCAGTCTGCTCACGGTTGCGTGGAAAACTTTTTATGACGTGTCAAAAAATATATTCAGGAGTGTTTTGTGTGGGAAAAAAAAAAGTGTCCATAATGTCAAAGTGTAGATTTCTTGAAATGGAAATTGAGCTGGTGGGCAGGACTGTGACCCTCTTGACTGCTTGGATGTTGTTTCCTTTAGTTGCCATAGGGTCCTGTAACAGGATTGGAATGTGGTCCTTGAAGCTTTCTTCGATGGCCTCTGAAAGGCCTAAGAAGTTGGTTTAAAGGTTTAGAAAATTAAGGTGCCTGAGTTCAAGAACTTGGAATGTGAAACTCCTCTTAGTATCCTAATGTGGTCACACTGAAGTCCCCATTAGATTCGACCCAGAGTTGCTGTAGTGAGTGATATCTGTGGCTAGATTGTTGGAATGAAGCAATTAATCTGGTTTTAGGAAAGAGGGCTCCTTTGGAGAGAGTTCTTTGAAGAATGGTGCTATTGAAATGCAGGGGTTGTGTCTCCTCAGAGCAGCCAGCCTCACCTCATGCTCTTTACAGATGGGCCACCATATGTTTTATGCCCGGATCCTTATAATTTGCCTCCACACCCCAGATGGCTCTGCGTTGCACTTAATTCATTTCAGCATATCTCATTTCTTTTATTATAATCTGATGATTGGGCTGCAGATTCACTCGTGCAGGCCTGACATTGCGGAAACCGCCTTGAATGGTGAGGTCTTTATGTCTGCATCATTCATGAGAGCTCTAGACTGACAAATCCTTTAGTAAATTTCATTTACTGGGATGAAAATACGGTCACATCATAGATGGTATGATTTGAAAAAATAGATCTGTAGCTGCAGATTTTGAATTCTGCCCTTGGGAAATGAAAAGGATACTTTTATTCTTTTTTTTTTTCTTAAGCAAACCTCTACACTTCCTGAATGGAGATCCAATATGGGAGTTCCTTGCTTACTCATATACTTCATGGTTTTCTTGGCTGCATCCTTGAAATTGTTTCTGCTCTGCATTGTCTTGGCATTTTGACAGGAGGCTTACTTTACCGCCTCTTACAGGCAAAGTGTGCATTGTCATTATAAATTCATGAAGCCTGGATATTTCTGGGTGTATGCTGCAAATTAGTCATTATATACAGGAGCCTGTGATGGGGCTGAAACTGCTGACCCACATGCACTTTCTCTCTGGTTAGCCCTCCAACATCCCACCGTCTCTATTCAAAAAGTCTGTTAGAAACCTCATCCAAAACAAAGGAATCCAAGGAACTGTGTTTTGTGTGAGATTTCTCAAAGGAATCAGCACCTACCTGCTATGAAAAAGGGTGTGGGGAAGGGAGGAAGGGAACAAAAAAGAATCTGGGAGTCTAGATTCTGCTTTTTCTTTCTAAACAGTTGCATCTGCATTTCCATGCTGGTCTTACTTTTGATATTTTTATGACTATTTGAAATAATTATAAGTAAGTGTACGCTCGGCTAGATTTTATAGACCATAAAAAGAACAGAATAGGCCCTGCAAGTTTAGCGGAAAGTTCTTGTGTTGTCATTTATGTGTTGTCCAAAAGCTGTTCGTTACTGAATGAGCCTTGGCTCATATATTTATTTTCTTGTTTACTGCTTGCTATGAATCTGATTTTAAAAGAAAAAGAGAAAAGATGTTGCTGTTCCTGAAGTGTGTGTGTGTGTGTGTGTGTGTGTGTTTTAAGCTATCAAGTACTGTCTTGAGAATCAGAAATTTTGTTGGGGGAATGAAAATGAGATTTGAGGAAAGGCACATGTCCTGGGCTTCATGCTGGCAGTTTACAGTCCAGCCAGGTCAAGCCCTTTAGTGTCCCTTTGTCTTGATTTTCCCATCTGTAAAATGGCTTTAATACCACTTTGGGGGTTGTTGGCTGGTTTTATTTTTTTGTTTCCACTTTTGCCTTTTTGAGTAAAAACAGTTGAAAGATGATTTGATCTACTTTGTAGAGAGGAATTCTATAAATACTAGAGCTGCTTTTGTCAACTTTGGAATGAGAAAACATGAAAGAGGCCAAATGCATAAAGATGCATCTGTGATTTTTATTTAGTGCCTTTAACAGCTGTAAATTCACAGCTCCAAAATATTAAAATATTTTAATCTTCTCTTTTCCTTGTGTTAAGTCAGATATCCAGTCTTGACTACATTTTCCCTTTTTGGTTTTGGAAACTTAGGGATGGTTGGGGGAGTGCCTTACGAGGTTGTCATCGACTCCTCGTTTCCCCAGCTGATGCCAGGAACAAAGATTACAGGCTGTTTCACTCATTTAAAAGCAGTTTACTACTGAAAAGACTAAAATATCTTTCTACGATGATTATTAGAGTTAGTTTTAAGTCTTTATCAGATAATGTCCTAAATCTTGATATCATCCTGAAGTTTTGTTATGCCTAAATCTTGAATAATTACACATTTAATAATACTCTACTGACTGATGCACCCCCTCGGATATTTCATGCCTAGAAAAGATCACAGAATTTACTTTCGAACAACCTATTCATTTCTCAGATGAGGAACCTGACTTGAGATTGAGGCTCCTCCATAGTTGAGGTACCTATAAAGAATGTGCAGGTAACACAAATAACCTGTTACAGTTCATTTCTATAAAATTTGAGGTGGACAATAAAGAAAATTGTTTTTCTTTTCCGTGTTTCTGGTGTTCTCCTTTTAAGGAATACAATATTAAACTGATTAGTATACACACTGACCTAGTATTGGCAGTTCATTGTGGGTTTTGTGCTTTGAGAGATTTTACAAACTTTTGTATAAAAAGCTAGGAGCAAACCATAATTTGAAAACTTACTGTTTAAATAGTAGAGCAGTAATCGTGTGATTTTTCATTACTTTATGTTAGCTTTGCTTAAATCATTAAGTTTATGTGAATCATTGATTTAAGGGGGAAAAGTAGTTTTATATATACTCAAAGAATTCTGTCTCTGGTTCTGTTTCTAGAAAAAAACATGGTTGGTGGGATCACCTGTCAGTGTTGTGTACATTTTGAGTTAGCATACTTTTACTGTGAACTGTTGAGGAGCTAGAATCCTGGGGGATTGATGTTATGGGATAGTGAATACCTAGCTTGGTCAAATCAGTCACTCTATTTTTTTAAACGATCATTTACACTTTGTAGAAACCAAGGGATTATGTGTGTTAATTTATATGCAATTTGTTGGTAAATATTTCTCAAGAAAGACAGAATAACTTAGTACCTGGATTTTTTCCTGATATTCTTGCCCTGTACTAGAGTAGAATCAGGTAAAGGTGTTTTAACTAATCACGCTATAATTTAGGAGTTTCCCCTCCCTGAAGTGTGCAGGCTTTACTCATGGTTTTGTGTACAGACTGTGCTTTTCAAAGCAAATTACTTACGCAGTTTTCAAAATCAAAACAAAGTTCACATCTTTGACTTGGCCTTAGAGCCAAGGGATCTTTCTCAAAATCTAGAAACCAGAGCAAAGTTGATAAAATATTTCCTTTATCGTTCCCTTGTAGTTTAGCCTAAGAACACCTGACTAAACTCCTGTTCACTCGCAGTGGCCCGCGCTTTAGTTGTTAAGTTAACCAGCTGCATGCAGTGGTTCTTCCAGTGGCTTACTTTGTGAGAGACCAAGAAGCCACAATGCAACCCTATTTCTGAAGGCCTTCTTAAAATAGGAGTATAGGAAATAGAACAAACAGTTCCCAGGGGAGAATGTCCTTTTCTCATGCAGCTCAGAAAGTTGTGAAGCCTTTTAAAAACATTCGGTCTTAATCGTCTTTCTCCTAGGTGACTGCCAGCAGCCAGCCCAGTGTCGAATCCAGAAATGCACCACGGACTTTGTGTCCCTGACCTCACACCTGAACTCCGCCGTCGATGGCTTTGACTCTGAGTTCTGCAAGGCTCTGCGCGCCTATGCTGGCTGCACCCAGCGGACTTCCAAAGCCTGCCGTGGTAACCTAGTGTACCATTCTGCTGTGCTGGGTATCAGCGACCTCATGAGCCAGAGAAACTGTTCCAAGGATGGACCCACATCATCTACCAACCCAGAAGTGACCCATGACCCTTGTAACTATCACAGCCACGCGGGAGCCAGAGAACACAGGGGCGGGGACCAGAACCCTCCCAATTACCTTTTCTGTGGCTTGTTCGGAGACCCTCACCTTAGAACTTTCAAGGATCACTTCCAGACATGCAAAGTGGAAGGTGCTTGGCCACTCATAGACAATAATTATCTTTCAGTTCAAGTGACAAACGTGCCCGTGGTCCCTGGATCTAGTGCTACTGCGACAAATAAGGCAAGTGTACTTTTTTTTTCCTTCTTCTTTCCTTCTGTAACTTTCAGATGTTTGATTCTTCAGATGACTGCAACTTCTGTTGGCCAGCTCGGCACAGAAGGTGAATAAAGGATTAAATGAAAGTTACTTGGTAAAAAAAAAATTTTCTCACTGGAATTCTTGTAGGTCTAAGTTTAAATAGGCAATGATATGAAAAATAAAAAGGAAACAGTGAAGTTGGGTTCTCTAGGGAAAAGGCAGGCCTGTTTAATGAAAAAAAAAAAGTTCTTTTTTTCCAGTGATGTCATTTTTGAGTGCAGATGTGTGTGGCTCTTGAAGAAATCCACGTTCAGATTTATCAGATGACTGCAGTGGGTGTTCTGAACAAAGAACGCCGTGAAACCTAAGAGAGCGACTCATCAGGAAACCTTATTGGAAACTTGGAAGCTATAGTAAAATGTGGTGACCAGGGAAGTTAAGAAGTGGATTTTGCAGAGCAGTAATACCTAATTCTGTGTAACCTCAGGATAAAATTTAAGTCAACCAGAGGGGAAAACTGACAAAATTAAGCTTACCGGGTCTAGCTGCCATTGTCTGTGGTTGGTGTTTGTTCATTTTAAAGAAACTGATACTGATGAGGGAGCCTCAAAGCCAGCATTAAGGCACCAGAGTCTTAGTGCAAACAGGTGGCAAGGAGCTGTGACTGGGTTTCCAGTTGTCAGGCCAAACTGATTCAGGCGTTAGTAAACAGAGGTCCAAAAGGGTTTTCCACAAAAGTGGTGTCCCAGGGGCTTCCCTGGGGGCTCAGTGGTGAAGAAGAACCCACCTGCCAGTGCACGGGACCCGGGCTCAGTCCCTGGTCCAGGAAGATCCCACATGCCTCCAGACTACTAAGCTCATGCACCATATCTACTGAGTCAGAGCTCTAGAGCCCGTGTCCCCCAACGAGAGAAGCCACCACAATGAGAGGCCTCACAACTGGAGATGACCACCCCCCACTCTGGGCATCTGGAGAAGGCCTGCAGATAGCAAGGAAGACCCATAAACAAATTTTCTCAAATGTTTCTAGTGTTAAAAAAAGT
Source organism: Bos mutus (assembly GCF_027580195.1). Classification (NCBI taxonomy): domain Eukaryota; kingdom Metazoa; phylum Chordata; class Mammalia; order Artiodactyla; family Bovidae; genus Bos; species Bos mutus. The sequence continues at coordinate 29,260,698 of NC_091623.1, forward strand.
GTAACAACAAGAACCAGCTCCTTGGCTATCTTCTCCAACTATAAAATCGCACATACAGGTTTTCTTATTTTGTATCATTTCATTTTGTTTATTGTAGCTTTTCATCAGTTGGGTTAGATTAAAATGTAATTGACAGCTAGCACGCTTTTATAATACTTAAGGACTGTTCTCTTGATTCCAGGCCTTGCCTCCAAACATATGTAGCATAGTTTTTTAAGTGAATTTAAATTATTTAACTTGGTATTTTGTGGAGGGAATTTTAGCACACTTCCAGAGACTGTATGGAGACACCCTGGGGTGTCACAAATCTAAGATTAGAAGTCATCACCCTGAACAAGGGAGACTATACATTGGTCTAGACATCTTAGGGGAACTTAAAACTATTTACACTTCAATTCCCAATAAAACCCAAGGTTGCCTTTCCAAACCTTATGTCTCAAAAAAACTTTTCTTCCTCTGGATTTTGCAAGTAGATAATTTTTCCTGTCTGTATATTACAATATGTATTTGCTATATGTTATAACGTTGATAGCTGCAAAGTCGTAAGGTAAGCAATGAGCAACAATTCATCATTGCAGACTCAAAGGGCATAAAACCTGGTAATAGTTTTTGAAAAGACATGGCACTGAAAATTCAAGAAGGCAATTCCATTGAAAATGCAGAAAATCATCAATTTTGCAGATAATTGAGGGCTTGGAAAGGTAGCTTTCACACGATACTTTTGAGATTCATAAGTGCTGTGTGCATGGGAAAATTTACAGTTGACCCTTGGACAACGTGGGTTTGAACCCAGCCAGTCCACATATGTGGATTTTTTTCAGTAGTAAATGCTACAGTACTACGTGATCCCTGCTTGGGTGAATCGGGTACAGAACCCTGTATACAGAGTGTTAGCTATAACGTTATATGTGGATTTTCAACTGCCCAGGGGTCATTGCAACTAACTCCCCTGTTGTTCAGGGGTCAGCTATATTGTTTCTTTCACAAGCCCAGAGTTTTATTTTCCAAGCCTTCTATCCAGTCACATGTCACTTCTGTTTGGTGTTCAGCCTTTCAAAAATGTACTTTTTACTGATCGTGTTGAAAATATCTGGGGACAGCTGGTTGCCTTATGAGTACACATAGTATATGAATGCGACAGTTGACATTGAAGTACTTTAGATCATTCTATTTCAGTTGTGGTTGAACCTATCATAGTTTTTAGCAAATAACGTAAGTACAATTTGTTTTCTCCCTCACTTTGGTGAGGATCAAAGGTTTTACCCTTTCTAGAAAGGAGGGAAAAGTTATCTATCTTTTAACATAAATTCAAGCAGACAATGAGAATGTTTGGTCTTTAATTGCCCTATGGGAAAGTATTCCCCCCACATCTGGTGACCATGCTGTTCAGCAACAAATTACTCTATGGCTTCATGACCTCCAGTGCTTGTTTTTTTTTTTTTTTTTCTTTTCTCTTTTTGTAACTCTCTCCAAAGCCGCCCAAAAGCGTGTGAAGATTACTGTTTGAGGGCCTGTCTCCGTGTTGGTATGGCCTCTGCTGGTGAAGCCAAACAAAGACCTAAAATCTTGCACTGCAATTCCTTCTGCTGTACCCAGGACCAAAATAAAACTTTTTAAAAATTTCTAAGCAGTGAAAACAATCCACTCCAGTATTCACGCCTGGAGAATCCCATGGACAGAGAAACCTGGTGGGTTACTGTCTATGGGGTCCCATAGACTCGGACATGATTGAGTGGCTAACACACACACACACACACACACACACACACACCATGAAAAAAATGCGATGCTGAAACTATTGTGTCTAAGCAGCCATTCATTCCACCATCCTCAGCACAAAAGTAAAGCACTGGACTCAGGTATTTGGCTCAGGCAACTCAGTCCTGGGGCCGTGGGCTTCCTGAGCAGGCCATCATCTTCAAGGCTGCCTTTGTGAGCTCTGCCTGCCCCCTGAACACCCAGGTTTCCCTCATCACAGAAAGACAAAGCTTAGGGGGGAAAGAAATCTAAACAACAGAGGGAAAGAAAACGAAGTCATCTCTGGTCAGTTCAGTTCAGTTCAGTCACTCAGTCATGTCTGACTCTTTGCAACCCCACGGACCACAGCACACCAGGCCTCCCTGTCCATCACCCACTCCTGGAGTCTACTCAAACTCATGTCCATTGAGTCGGGGATGCCACCCAGCCATCTCATCCTCTGTTGTCCGCTTCTCCTCCTGCTAGCTAAGCCTTTCTTCACCAGGCCTGCAGTGCTTGATGGTGTGGTCTCATCTCCCCTGGTCCACGTCCTCTCCCCCTTCCCAGCTGTGCACAGGTACACCTTCTCAGGGCCAAGGCTCCGGGCTGTGCCCTGCGCCAGCCTGTCTGGTTCCCTCCCTTCCCCAAAGTCTGTGTGCTTGGCCACCTGGCTAGCTCGATGCGTTCCTAAAGGGGACACCAGGGCTGTTTTTCCCCCCTCCCCACCCCGGGGGCTGCCAGGGCTCCTTGGCACACCTGCACACACCTCTGCTAAGATGCGTGTCCACTCTGGGCCACCTTCCCCATCTTTGTCTACAAGAGGCGGGCAGCTTCAGACCTGCAAATGCTCTGCAGAAAAGATATGAGAGAGGGGATGGGCTGAGAACGGGCAGGGTTGGTTCTGTGGGAAGGAGCACTGTTTATGTGTTTGGGGCTCCAGGGGGATACAGTGCTGTCTTCTCTCCTGATCCTCACACAGATAAACAAGCAGATCATCCGTGGAGGGTGCTGGGCAGCGTACCTTCTCTTCCACGTTCTCTTTGCCCACCCCTCAGTCTCAGCTTCATGTTGTGTAACTATGTATCCCTGTTTATGTGGATCTAAGAAGGAATTGCATATGCCATGATTGCAGAAGGCAATTTTGGTGTGAATTATTTCATAAAAAGATTTTGCCCTTCACAAATGGAGTCCTAGTAGCATGTATGAAAATCTCCAATCTCTCAGGTGCATTTAAAATGATTTCCTTTTCCCTAAAATTTCAAGGACGCATTTATTACACATCTAAACAACGGTCTTTCCTTGTGGCTCAGTTGGTAGAGAATCTGCCTGCAATGCAAGAGACCAGGCTTTGATCCCTGGGTCGGGAAGATCCCCTGGAGAAGGAAATGGCAACCTATTCCAGTGTTCTTGCCTAGAGAATCCCATGGACAGAGGAGCCTGACGAGCTACAGTCCATGGGGTCGCAAGAGTCGGACATGACTAAGCAACTAAACCACCAAACAGTGGCAGTACTTTTAACAATTATTTTATACAAATAACTTGTGTACTTTTGCTTTGTCTTTCAAACCTTTCCTTTCAATGTAATCATATCCTTTCTTCAACATTCTAGCTTGCTTATCCTATTCTTCAAAGTCAGGGAAACAACATTGCAAGTAGGAGGGGATATTGAGATGACAGCCAGTCCTTTATAGATCTTCAGACCCTTCTATACTGCATCCGTTAATGAGAGAAGGTGGTTTACCTTCAGGCAGTTTGGTTTTGGGAGGAGGTGTGTTCCTTGTGCTTAACCAAGCCAGGCGAGTGGACACTCAGGTGCTTCGTACGTCCTTGCCGCTGCCCCAGGCCACCCGCTGTGGTAACCCATGGGCAGCAGGACTCTGTGCCTATCCAAAGCACGAGAAGAGAGCCTGTCTTTCAAAGTCCATAAATATCTGTACTTCTGGAGCTGTGGCTACTTCCTGAGAGATTTTCCTGGAAATCACCACTGGCTGATGATACTGGAGATACAGGAAGTCTTGAGTTCCTGGGCTCCATTCTCGCTGGCTGCCCACAGTGTTCCCTGGTGATAAAATGTCCTTCTCTTGTAGGGTCCTGGAGCACGAGTTGGGTCCTCTCCTGCTTTTGATGCCCCTTAGCATGCCCTGTTGTTCAGCAGGAGAATGTGGGCATGTAAACCAATGTTCTGGGTCATTCTCTGTTGGTTATAAAGTCAGAGCCAGATGTGCCTCTGTTGCAAAGCCTTCCAAGGATCGATTTTTTTTTTTTTTAGGCATATCTCTGGATCAGGCTTTGGGAATCTGTCCTCTTTTGACCCTAAGCCTAGTGGATTTTTTTTGTAGCTAAGTTTTTGTAACCAGTTATGTTTTTAGTATCTTTATGGAGACTCTGTGAGCTGCACAGTGGTGATCATTCTTATTTTTGTCCACTAAGGAAGATGCCTCATCCTCTTGTGTACAGAATTAGGTTTTGAATACAGGGACACTGTCCTTGCATGCAACACTGTTACAGAGGCAATACACTATTTGAGAATATAGATTCCTTCTGGGAGCACACAAGTTGCCTTGCAGATTCATTGTAACTAACCCTTAAAATCTGAGATTGTTCTTTGTTATGATTATCTGTTATGATTATACAGATAACTCTTGCCATCTTTAACTTTTGCATCTCGTCCTGGTCCTCCTTGTTGTGCAGAAATGTCTTAAAAATTACAAAAAGTTGCAAGATATATTGAGCTATATTGTTGAGATATATTGTAGAACAGATGGGAAAGAAGTTTGCAGTTGTATAGCTCCCCTGCGCAGTATACTGTGTTCATTTGTCTGATAAAATGTACTATTTAGTGTTGCATTGGAAACCCCAAGCATTGACGGGCCTATCGTGTCTGGGAGATGCCGAGGTGAATGTAGTCTCTGCCTTAGTCTAAGCTCATAACTAAACTTTGCTGCCTTCATGTCATGGAGAATTGTGGGGTTTGTGTCGGGGGGTAGGGGAAAGCCGTTTTTAGGGTTTCTTTTCAGAACACTGGGGGCCCATGCTATAGGCTGGTTCCAAGTGCTGCAAGTTGCCTCCGGGGGTCAGGACCAGGAGGCTGGGCCTGAGAGATGGGCAGCTGTACCTTGGACATAACCCTGCCCACCGGCCACTGTCGCTGGTCAGTGTTCTCGCTCCCAGGACTTGGTACCGTCTCCCTTTTCACATCCCACCGTCAAGGTGGTCCCTCACCTACACCCACATTTCCTCACTCCTCTGAAATACCCTAGCAGGGTCTGGAACCCTGGTTGCTGTTGTTGAAAGGTAGCTGCTTTTTAATACCCAAAAGCTTGCTAGGGTAGTTGAGCATCAGAATCACCAGTTCTTAGTTAAGTTGATTTTTCAGGGTTCTGTCTCATCTTTAAGACTCATAAAAGCATGTCTTGGATAATCCTTGTCCTCCCTGAATTTCTTTACTGTAGAGACAATATTAAAAGAAGAGTTTCTAGAAGAACAGACACCAGCTACAGTTGTTCCAGGTGGTGGTATTCCTGTTGGCCCTTTTCTGCTTCCTGCATAGCTCTGGTTTGTACTGGATTTTAAGGTCTTAGGCCCAGAAACTTTCACCTTCGTTTCATATAGTTTTCAGCAGACTGCCTGGGGGTGATTATATTTGGGCAAAGGAAGCAGAAGAAAAGGGGGCGACATTCTTAGCTCCATAATGTACCCTTAATGTGAATGATCATTTTGTGGGATGAAAACAGGCCTACCTGGCTTATTCTTTAGGCCATACTTGAACAAGATCTGCCTTCATTTTGTCCGTACAGATTGCATGTACTCTGGGTAGGTAGGCCTCTGTCTTCTCTCTGTTCCCTGGAAGGAAGAAATACATAAGGTGGTCAGTGAAAACTGTCTAAAAATGTATAAAATTTGTCTCTGTATACCTTGTCAGTTTTACATTTGAATCTCTGCATGTGCCAGTGTCTCCGTCCCAGACGTGGTTTGGAAGAGTGAAAAGGACCTTCCGAATCCCCCCTGTGTAAGTGACAGTAACCCAGCGCCTGCCTGAGCCAGCCAGAATTCCCTCCGAGTGCTCTGGGCCTTTGCTACTTTAAAACAAACCTCCCGTCCTCCATAGTTTGAACCAGAGGCGCCCAGCCAAGTCTGATACACAGCTGAGCGTTAGAACTTGTTTTTCTGTCACATTTCCAAATGTCTCTCTCTGCCCTGTTAAATTTTCTTTGAGTCAACATTTTGAGAGGAAGGGGCAAGCAGGAAACATTGGATGGTTGGTATTTTTTTTTTTTTTTGGTTGTTGGCTTCAATTAATGCTAACCAAACAGTTTCTGCCCCTGCGGAATGTGGCATGTAAAAAGAGTCATACCTACAGTGTCGAACAATGAAGCTGCTACCTTACCCGTTTCGTCTTTATTTGTTTTGACTGCAAGTAGAACTTGCTCTTCGACTGGTTTGGATTTTGTGTTCTCCTGGGTGGGGTAACTTCAGGACTTCTTAAGCTGCTCAGCTTGTCCTAAGTATAACAAGAATAGCCAGCCGCACACATCTAAGATGCAGAATTTAACGGGGGAGCCTTGCAGTGAAAACCCATTGCTGTTGGGTCTAGAAAGAACTTCAGATGAAATTGGGTCTCTGCAGAGGGGAGCTCAGTATGTCCAAGTGAGCTGGTTCTTTTAGGAGTCGGAGCCCAGAGAACCTTAGCTCCTGCTGGTGGGGTTGTCTCAGTGCTGGAGCTGACTGTGTACACTGGATAGGCTTAATGTGACAGCATTTAAAGACCAACTTCTCATCTGCTCTGCATGTGCCCCTGAAAAGGGTGTCAGTGTTTGCTCTTTCCTTTTTAAAGGTGTGAGTACACACACAAGCACACGTGTGTGTTTATGTGGGGTCCATGCCTTCCCCGCTCCCTGCCTCAGGAAAATGAAGACAGAAGGATATTGTTTTGGAACTTTCCAGTTAACTGGCTTCTTGGAATATATGGTCACCACCTCTAACCACCTTGTTCCTGACTGGGCTTTGCTTTTTTTGTTGTTGTTGTTAATAGCCCTGGGAACCTGAAACTGACCCTAGAAGTGACAGAATGTGAGTGCATTGAGACCTTTAAGCCCTTTTGCTTTTTAAATTACCTCCCCCAACTGAAAACCGATCAAAGGGGCTGTGATTTCCTGATAATCCCCGTCGGTTTGGGAAACAGCTGTGCTGAACCTCAGCCCAGAGTGTTCACCCGGGGTGCTGCGAGAGCCTGGGGATCTGTGTGCCTCCTCCCACCTCCACCCCATTAGGAGGGAGATCCCAGAAAGCCAGACCTGCCAGGACAGATTCCTACCCCTGAGTGACTGCAGTAATTTTAGCCTCTGGTCCAAAGCGCAGCAGCTTCCCTGGTGGCTCAGAGGGTAAAGCGTCTGCCTGCGATGTGGGAGACCTGGGTTCGATCCCTGGGTCAGGAATATCCCCTAAAGAAGGAAATGTCAACCCACTCCGGTATTCTTGCCTGGAAAATTCCATGGACAGAGGAGCCTGGTAGACTCCAGTCCATGGGGTCACAAAGAGTCGGACATGACTGAGCAACTTCACTTTCACTTTTCCAAAGCGTAGCGGCAGCCTCGGCCTGAAATACTGTCCCCACGCGCCTGACTTCCCATCTAGAAGTCTAGCGAGGGCCTCCTCACAGTGCAGAGAGCAGGCACAACAAGCAAGAAGGTCCCCCTGGAGTTCTCCGGGTGCCGGGAAGGCCAAGGCACCCCAGGCCTCCCCTCCTCCCTGTAAACTCTGCACCTTGTGCCTCTGGCCTGTACAAGGAAGCTGGCCCATTTCCCTCTGAGCCTATTTATGCTTCCAGCCTTCCTTATTTTAAATGTACAAAAATCGCTCTTTGGATGTCAACTTTTTTTTTTTTTTTCTGTCGCTTTTATGTATCATCCTGGGCCTGCTTCTCTCTCTCTCTCCCCCCTTCTCCCTCTCTCTCTGTTTCTCTCTCTCTTGCATGCTGTTTCCAGCCACGGAGCTTAATGCTCCCCCCTGGACCACCCTAGCAGCCTCAACTGTGGGTGTCCTTCTCCTCTGGTTTGGTTTCTTCTTTCTCCAGCTGCTGCCAAGATCCCCTCCAGCAGCCAAGGCAGCCCTTGTTCCTGCATGTATTACCTAGGGCAACCCTAAGAATAAATAAGTCTGATCCATTCTGTGTCTCTGGAATCCTGTGAGTGCTGCTACCGCAGAGCTCGGTGGAAAGAAACTCGAGAGGACAGAGAAACCTATTTGGGTATCTTTAGGAGGCTGTAGATTTTTGTAGTCTCATTCAAGCCTGAAAAGCAATCTAGAGGGAAATTTCTTCTGCCACCCTCCTCTGAAACTCATGTACCACTTTCTTCCTGTTAGCTATCTTGTCCTGGCCCAGTGAAGTGACTTAAACTGTGCTTTTGTAGATGTTGAATTCAGACTTCCTGTAGGTAGATAGCTGATGCTAGGCTGAGTTACAATGGTAAAGTTACACTTGTTTCATTGAGTTCATGCCTTCCTGGCAGATTTTTTTTGTTTGTTTTTTTTTAGTTTTTCAGGAAAATGATCAACGACATCAATTACTGACCTCCTTAAGTATGGTCCATGTACTCTCCAGAAAGTTATTCTAGACGGATATGCTTTTATTTCCTACCTCATAAAAAGGAGCGAAAGCCAGAGTTCTCCGCAGCCTAACCGAGATCCTTCCTTAGTGCTTCGGAGCTTCCTAGTCTCGGACTTCTCAACATTGAGAAACATTGGCCCACTCGAGTTAAGATGATGTGTTTTAGAGCTGGCGATAGAGCATGTGCGTTTATTTCTTTGAAACACACGCGCTCGTAGGAATGATCTTTGTGTTCAGCTCTGAGGACTAAGCAGAGGCTGTATGCCGCTGACCTGGTGAGAGCAAAGGCCATGGGCACAGCGTTCTCTGATTTCTCCCACAGTCATCTGTTTTTTCAACCTATAATTGCACCCAGAGGATCTGAGGAAGTAGACACATCACCTAATTACATGAAATAAAATTAATCTTAGCTTTCTTAACGCAAGCAGAATTTTAACTGGATACCTGTCAACATTGGGTTTCCCTGTGTTCCAGGCTGATTTCCTGTGATTTTCAGTTTGATTTGCTGGCCCATCTTAACCCGAGAGCTGGAGCCCCTTGTCTATAAAAGTCCCAGTTCTGGTATTAAGAGAATTCCAGTAAGGTCCCACACATGCAGTGCCAAATGGTCTGATTTAAACCCCGATAAACATTTCTTCCAAAGAATGATAAGCACAAATAGCTCAGGGCACAGCCTGTGGGGAATTCTGCTGTTTGAAAACCTCCTCACAGCACTGTGCAAGGCTGTTGAGCTTGGAGAAGCTCTGTGCATTGGCAAGGCAGTGCCTGGTTCTGTGGGTGACCTTTCTTTCATTTAGTTCATTTTTATTTTTATTTTTTTTCCTGATGGAAAGGAGAGGCAGGTGCCTCTCAGTGTTGGCATTTCACAGCAAACCCTAAATCCTTTTTGCCTTTCTCATGTGGAAAGGTTGATTTGTAGCTGCTGTCTTGCTTCTCCTAAGAGACCCTGTAGGTGGTAAAGATCTCAGGGAGTGAAACATTAAAAATGAATGAGGAGACTGGAGTAGTGTTGTCTGAGGTGGGGGTTGGGAGGAGCTGGGCGGGGAAGGTTTAACAAAAGGCATTGATGTTTTAAATGCACAGAAATGCCATCCATCAATAATAAATGGTGTGGCATAGAACAGATGTGCCAAATTGAGTTATTACAGCATATGGATCAGTTCGTAGAGGGGGGAAAAGTAAAGAGCATAGCTGTTTTTAAATTATCTGTTTAAAAGCTTTAGAATACAATTTTGAATGTCCTATTGTGACCCTCTGATAGCTGCTAGCTGGGAATAGAAAACGTGTGGAATTTCCAAACATTTCCATTAACATTTGAGTTTTTTAAGGGAAGAATTACTGAGAGTGAATAAATTTTATTTAATTTTTCTGAAAAGGAGGATATAATTGGAAAATGAATTTCTGGCCCTTTCTGGTTAAGTGCTTGCTTTTTAAGACCTCAGGTTGCAATTGTATAAGGGATGAAAATACCTTATACAACTTGTCAGGGACTGTTTCCTAGTGTTTTCTACATTTCCATTGCTTATTATCTCTAGGTACCTCTTCAATATCTACTTAAACTACAGAGGACCACTCAGGAAACCTCTCATTCATTACCCTCAACATCTTGATTCAAGGGCTGATTCTATACATAGACTCTGAGAGCAAATTATCTCACCTAAAAGAGAAACAACTAGAGAAACATCAACTTCCTTGTCTTGTAGAGAAAGTCACTCCTAGGAAATTTGACAGATAGACAAAAATGCATTAGGTAAACTGGAATATTTTGTGAGTGTAGACAGTAACACAGAGGTTAAGCTTTAAGTTTCACCTATCTTCCAGAGGTGTGGGAGTTACCTGTTGGTGTCACAGGTAGAGCAGCGGACAGTAAGGTGAGAGGCATTTGAAATGACTCCTGAGTTGGAATTGGTGTTTTTAATGAAAACAGCGGAGACTTGGTGAGACAGGGAACTATTCCATTCATGTTAATATTGACCCTTGCTTGCCTTTGTTGGAAACTTGTTTGGAATTGGATCTCTCTGCTGTGTTGTCCCAACAAAACTAATTCCTCTGTGTTTTTCCTAAGGCGAACTGAAAAGTCCTAAATTGTTACAAATAAGGCCAAGTTGGTTTAAATTTGAGGTTTGTTAGGTTGGAAGGACAAATGGCTTAGCTGTTGTAGAAGAATTCAGTTACTCTGAGCGTGGATGCTCTGGTTGAAAATGAGGACAGCGGCTGTATGCGAAGTCTGTTACTCTTACTGTAGCCATCTGTATTAACTTGCAGTCCAGTCAGGTGCAGAATTTACTTGAATTAATCTTTTCACCTCCAAGAGATCCCAGCTTGCCTCTAAAAAGCACTTGTCAAACTGTCTTTAGAGTCACCAAATAAATCTATTTTATAGTCCCATTAGATATCTAGCTCGAAAAATCCCACTCGCTCTGGAAGGTCGTATGGTTGGATGCACAGCAAATTTCCTGAAATCATCTCTGGTACACCTCCTTCAGGTTGTTAGGAAGGTGTTGAAACGTGAGAAGGCTGGTCATGAAATTAAATTGTGGCTCAGAGTAATTAGGCAGGGAGAACACCAGGCATTCTCACAGTGCATTGTCTGGCTTTTGGTTGCAGCTGCAAACAACGGATATGAATTTAACCAGTTGCTGCAGCCACAGCTGGTTCGGATCTGGCTTTACAACTGGCTGAAGTGAAATGAAATGGCTGGAAAATTCCAGTCAAGTAACACCAGTGGGAACATGTGGAATTAAATAGCATGAGCAAATGCTGGCTGAGCCAGGGGGAAAGCCTTCAGACATAAACCTGAGGGTGGCTGGGAGGGCTTGTAGGGAGAAGGGTGGGGAGGGAGGCCCTCGTGGCCTTTTTAACAAGGGTCTATTGTTTTGATTAGTCCCCTTGCAGGAGGTGGCCGTTTGCCTCCATCCAGAGTAATTTGTAGAGTGTTTGGCCTGTCTCCCTTCCTCCTTGACTGAAGTCACCTGATACTTTTTTCTTTTTTTCAAGAAGAAAGCATAATAAGCCATTACCTCACTTACAGACAATAACTCAAATCTCAAAATGTTGTCGTTCCCTGCCCCCCCACCCCCCAACCCCCCCAACCCCGCCCCACCGCTTGGGGACCATTTTCCCACCTTGTGTGATCCAGAAGCCCGTATCTGTCTTAGCATCTTTCTATCCCCTGTAGCAGAGATGTCGAGGATGTTAGAGGTGAAGGTGCTCAGAGTGGTTTTTTTTTTTTTTTCTAAGTACTGTTCTAATTAAGGAAAGAAAGTAAGTTCACCAAAGGGAAGTTTTTATATTATCAGATTTTTTTTTTTCCTCCATGAATTTTCTGCTTAATTTGGAGAGTTGAGAGTTGACTGGGGAACAGATTTCTGAGAAGCTGAAGGGCCAGGATGCTCTTTGGGGAAAACATTTGCTGTAACTAGGTTTAGGGTATTTATTCCCTGCCAGTGCTTGGGAGCGCACTTGCCAAGTGCTTTCGTGGTCCCAAAGATTAGCCGGTCATGTGAAACGTTTGATTAAGAGACTTAGAGAATCTTTCCTGAGGCACGTGGTTGATCGCTGTTGCTGGGCTGGCCCCCTCTTCAGCTTTCTGTCTCTTCCCTGAGTGTGTGTGTATAGCTCAGTTGGTAGTGATGAGTCATAGGATATTGATTTAGAGTCCAAGGGAGAAACTTTTTAGAAATCACAGTTCTGGTAGGTTTATTATTAATGAAGCCACTTAGAGCGTCTGCATAACTCAGAAAGGAATCTTCTTTCTTTTTTTCTCAGAGCTATCTACCACAACTCATCTGTCTTTGGAAGGAGACAGGATACACATGATCAATAAAACTTGCCTATATCCCAACAACAACATTTTTCTGTCTTAGGAAAATGAAATTCTTTTGCTGATACACACTCCCTGGATCTGTGTCAGTTTTTCATTCTAAATACGTAGGTCTTTGGGACTCCCCTGGCTGTCTAGTGGTTAAGACTTCTTCACCTTCCCGTGTAGAGGAGTGCAGGTTTGATCCCTGGTGAGAGGGCTAAGATCCCACCTGCCTCATGGCCAAAAAAAAAAACAAAAACAAAAACACAAGACTGAAACAATATCATAACAAATTCAATAAAGACTTTTAAAAAATGGTCCACATCAGAATGAATACACGTATATGTATGGTTGAGTCTTGCTGTCCACCAGAAACTATTGCAACATTATTAATCAGCTGCTCTCTAATATAAAATAAAAAGTTAAAAAAAAAGTCCACATCAAGAAAAAATACATCAGTTCAATTCAGTGGCTCAGTCCTGTCTGACTCTTGCGACCCCATGGACTGCAGCACGCCAGGCCTCCCTGTCCATCACCAACTCCCAGGGTTTACTCAAACTCAGGTCCATTGAGTTGGTGATGCCATCCAACCATCTCATCCCCTGTCGTCCCCTTCTCCTCCTGCCCTCAATCTTTCCCAGCATCAGGGTCTTTTCCAATGAGTCAGCTCTTCTCATCAGATGGCCAAAGTATTAGAGTTTCAGCTTCAGCATCCATCCTTCCAGTAAATGAATGCACAGGGTCTTCAAAATTGTCCCTAACAGTGACACCATTCACATGCAAGGCAGAAGCAGATACAGTCTGAGTTGGGAGATTCTGTCTTTAGCTGGTTCAGCCTCCAGAACTGGAGGGCAGCTCTCATGGCCCAAGGATGCTGTCGCCCATATCTCTCCCATCTGTGTTAAAACTTTGTCCACCTTCCTTCCCCCACAGATCACCATCATCTTCAAAGCGCACCGGGAGTGTACAGATCAGAAAGTGTACCAAGCCGTGACTGATGACCTGCCGGCCGCCTTCGTGGACGGCAGCACCAGCGGCGGGGACGGCGACCCCAAGAGCTTGCGGATCGTGGAGCGAGAGAGCGGCCGCTCAGTGGAGATGCACGCACGCTACATGGGGACCACGGTGTTCGTGCGGCAGCTGGGCCGCTACCTGACGCTGGCCATCCGCATGCCCGAGGCGCTGGCCATGGCCTACGAGGAGAGCCAGGACCTGCAGCTGTGCGTGACCGGCTGCCCCCTGGGCGAGCGCATCGACGACGGGCAGGGCCAGGTGTCCGCCATCCTGGGGCCCGGCCTGCCCCGCAGCCCCGCGGCCGCGGCCTGGCCCGGCTACACGCTGGAGACGGCCAGCGCACGGTGCCACGAGCAGATGCCGGTGAAGGACATCTACTTCCAGTCCTGCGTCTTTGACCTGCTCACCACCGGCGACGCCAACTTCACGGCCGCCGCGCACAGCGCCCTGGAGGACGTGGAGGCGCTGCACCCCAGGAAGGAACGCTGGCATATTTTCCCGAGCAGTGCCCGCGGGGCTCCCCGTGGACGCCCCCTGTCGTCTGTCAGTCTGGGACTCACATGCTTGATCCTAGTTGTGTTTTTGTAGGGGATTATCTTTTTTTTTTTTTTTTTTTTTTCTTCTGTTCCGTTTCTCCTGTCTATAACAAAATTTTTAAAAAATATATATTGTCATAATATATTGAGTAAAAAGAGTATATATGTATATACCATGTATATGACAGGATGCGTGTGTCCCGGGATGCCCACCTGATTTGTACATATCGCGTTTGGCTATGTTCCACATAATGTTGGATGTAGTGTTCTTGGACCGTTACCTTTTTTTTTTTTTTTTTTTGCAGTTTTGTGAAATGTTTTATAACGTCCCTGCCCGGGGACCTGTTAGAAAGCACTTTATTTTTTATATATTAAATATTTATGTGTGTACCTGGTCAGTACGTATATAGTACACGCGCACAGACACCGTATGCGGCGCGCCCTTGGAAGAGGACCGGTGACCTTGTTTGCAGCTCTTGCTGGCGGTGCCCTCACGGCCTACAGCCTTGGCCATCGCTGCGTGCCCAGCTTTCAACTGCTGCCCTCCTGGTGCCACTGCCTCGTTCCTTGGAACTAGGTCCTTGCCCGCTTCTCCTGCCCTCACTCCACGTGGAAGGATTGTTAACCGCCCCACCCCACCCCACGACAGGTGTTTTTGGCTGTTAAACACTGATTCTGGGAAGCCCTCTCCCTCTTGGACAGCTGCCAATTGTTTTCAGAGGGTGGGGAGAATGTTAGCACAGTTCTTATTAACTAGGATTGATACATCTGAGCGCTTAGAGCGAGGTAGGTTAAACGTATGAAACTGCTGTTTTTCTAGGTCAGGAGGGGCTCCAGATGGCAATGGGTAAGGAGATACCAGGCATCTTGCAAGAGCCCTCTCAGACTTTTGTCATCCCTCATTCCCTGTTCAAACTGTCACTTTTCCCTCTTTTAACTCCATTCTACATTGAACAAAGAAAGTGCAAACCTGTAAGTGCAGCGATCGTGCCTTGCTCTTCCCTCTGTGATTTGTACAAGCCCGCGTTCTCAGCCGCCTCCTCTCTGGCTGTCTGGACTTGTACTCACCATGTCCACACCCAGTAAGCCCTCCCCAGGCTCAGTGTTGGAGCCCGGGAGCCCAGGCTCTGGGGTGTATTAGATTGTTTCATGTGAAGACCCAGACCCCATCACAAAGATTTCCTCTTCCTTGTCTCCCACACCGTGGTCTTCCCCAGTCTCCCACTTTGCGTCTGTGTGTGTGATGGGATGGACTGGGGTCCTGACAACAGACGTTTTTCCTTGGCCTGACCCTGTATGCAGCTTGACTGGGTGCTGGTTGGTCATTCCCATTGGCCAGGCTCCCCACGTGGCCTCTCCATGTAGTCACTTTCCCTCTTAATATGCGTAGGTTGACTATTAGTTGTTCGTGTAACTTGATAGTGATTTCACTGAGCTACACGAGCAACTCCTTCCTTCTTCCATTCCATCGTTGTTGGCACCTCTTGAAAAAAGGAAACCACCACCATCCAAAGGCAAGAGCAGTAGCTGAGAACATGAACTCCAGGATAGGTAGGTTTCTATTGTTATACCTAAAATGTAAATATCTGGTTCTAAGAATTAGTGGTAGAGTTTGTACTTGAGTCATTTACGTAAATGCAAACAGACGGTGAACTTGAAAGGCCACAGAGATTTGGGTCAAGGTTGTGCGTAGTTTTAGTTGGCTGGGTTAATTTCTTCCTTTTGATGAGTGGCACTACCAGACTGGTAGCAAAGAGGATGTCGCTTCGTGAAAGTTCTGTTTCTTTGTGAACTGATCTGTTGGTCACAGCATGGAGCTGTCGACTCACCAGAGGTGGCAAAGCTTCTCTCTAGCCCATCTTCCAATGTACGAGAGAATGATATTGGCCAGTCTGGGAAAATCCCAGAGGCATCCTGCCTCTTACTGGGCAAAGATGCAGCGCCAGAGAGCTGAACCCAAACCTGTTATCCTTGTATCAAAGCCGAATGGGGCCTGCCTGCCATCAGCTCTGAACGGTGACTGCTCTTGTTCCCTTATGGAATCACGTGCCCAGGTCAGAAGCTGTAGTTAACTAGTACTTCTGTTATGTAACCGAGTAGAATGCAGGAGGAAAAATATTTAGGGTACCTCTAACCACTATTTTTGTGCAAATAGTCTAAAAGTGGAAAGCGGTAGAGGTTTTCTACGATGTCTGGGTTTAGTGTGTACATGATGTAACATACCTGTGTCCTTTTCAGCAAAAGCAAAACAACTGCCTCTCCAAATACCTGGGAAGAGGAAACTGGGTTTTTTTTGCTGCATCATTTACCTGGAAAGGTTGCATCACGTCTCTTAGTACCAGTGGATTTGGCTGTTTTCCCTTTGCAGTCAGTGTCTCTCTATGACTCTGAAGTCTTCCCCATGGATAACTGTTTCAGAAATACAGGTATTTCTCTAGAGAAGGGCCTGGTTTATTTTCTTCTGTTTCTTTGATAGAATGTCTGGGGAGGAAAAAGAAAAATGTTCCTTGCACATGTTGGTTTTTGAAATCCCCCCCTTAACCAGAAGCGTTTTGGGTCATACTCACACGTTAGGTAGGACGTCTTCTGGGGGAGCTTAATCTTGTGGGAACACACTGGTTTTCACAGATGCACCACATGGCTGTCTGAAGACTCAAAACTTTTTTTGTCCTTCCCTTCTCTTTGTTACGCTCGGAAACCCCCACAGTGTGTCGAGTCTTTACAAAGAAACCTTTAGATGTGGTTCATAGGTATATGAATAAGTATCTGTGTAAAACAGTGAGTGTGCAGTGTGTAAATACTTTAAATTATTATGGTAGAAAAATAAAGTTACATACCCTGCTGTGGAATGTTTGTTCTGTGACTGTAGTGCCACCTGCTGGAAGAGTGGAGAAATAGCAGGAGAAAGGGAGTGAGGGGGTACGTGTACAAAATCCTACATGGTTACTGACAGTGAGTCGTTCAACCTGTCCACAAACTCACTTATTTTCGGAACTATATCACTACTATAGTTTTTCCTTTTTTAATTTCTAGGCAATTGGAAATAAGTCAGAATCTGTGAGATTAGTCCACTGGTATCATCCCAAAGGTCTTTTTTTAGTGTTGGTTTTTGTCCCCTGCAAGCATGGAACCTGCATTTGGTTCTTTGAAGGCAGCTTGGATGGTAGCAACTTCGTTAGTCCTGGTGGGGAGGATATTGGGGCAGGATTTTCTGGATTGGTAAACTTTTTTAAATTCTCACTTCTTGGGTGTTCTAGAAAGAGACATCACAAGATCACAATTTGGTCTTTGTTCAAGAAACATGCCAAAGGGTAGAAAAGCTTGAGAGAATTAAACCCAAACTGAAGACACAGAAACGCACTGTTCACACCACTGGGTAGAATACTAAATGGAGCGAATTCTGATTGGGGAGACATACATAGTCATTTCTTAAAAGAGAAAGTTAACCCTTACATGCGGTGTTTATGTGTGGCCTTTCAGAACAAATAAAAAAGGAAAATGATGACAACTGAGCCACCCACACAAAGTAAGATGCCAGTGTTCCAGCCGCTGAGTGCTTATGTCTGTACTGACGAACACTAAGAAATAATCTATGTCACCGTGAAGTCTGTGCTTAAGAGGAAAAACATTTTCACTGTATTCACATCCAGACCTCCAGCTTTTCAGGGATGGAAATTTGAGCAGCTGTCCAAAGCCTTAAAAAGAAGCTTGCTCTTGAAGAGCAAGTGGTGACTAACAGATTTTAAGAATCCTGTTATCTCAGTTTCTCTCTCTCTCTCTCTCTGTTTTCGTAGCCACAGCATTTAGCAGCATCCTAATGCCTGTAATCTGGAATAAAGCACAGGGATTTCTGCCGTCCTTTCTGGGCCAAGATACTTTCTCCTCAGTTTTTCCCATTCCCACAAACAGTGATCTGTTTGTACGTGAACCAAGGAACATCCCCATAGAGAATGTAACCCAGCCATTCAAGAAGCAGGGAGCAGGCCCCAGTTCTTTGCTATCTCACCCCCTAGCCTACCATATTGTTTCTGCCTGCATCCATTTTCAGCGTGTCTTTGAATTGGATGAGTCACATTCACGTTTTCATTTCGATGGTATTTTCTTTTGAATTTACTGTTCTTCTTGCCCCGAGTACCTCTAGTAAGCACGATGCTTAACACTATCAACTCAGTAATAGAACACACAGTCCCTTGTGCCCTAAATGTGATGTCTGGACTGTGTGCTTGGAGAGGGGCTGTCTTTGTGTCCCCTCTTCCTTGCGAGCATTGTGCGGGTTTATAAAGAGTCTGGGCATCCAGACTCCGGGAGGATACACTAACAGATCCTACATATGCCACTGGCCTCGTTAAAATGACATTCTAACCAGTTGAACAGACCAGCCTTGTCAACTAAAATGTTAAAGTAGGTCCATCAAACGCCAACCAGGGCTTCCCTAATGGCTCACTGGTAAAGAATCTGCCATCCACTGCAGGAGACATGGGTTCGATCCCTGGTCCAGGAAGATTCCATGTGCCACACAGCAACTAAGCTGGCGCACCACAGCTGTTGAGCCTTGTTCTCTAGACCCTGGGAACTGCAGCTCGACCCCAGGAAGCCGGTGCTGCAACTACTGAAGCCCTCGCATCCCAGAGCCGGTGTTCCATGGCAAGAGAAGCCACTGCGATGAGAAGCCTGAGCACCCCAACTAAGAAGTAGCCCCACTCTCTGCAACTAGAGAAAGCCTGGATGGCAGGGAATACCCAGCACAGCCAAAAATAATAAATAAAATTATATTAAAAAAAAAACAAAAAAACTCCAACCAGAAGAAAGCAACCAGGCAATGTTTTTTAACTGAAGGTTCTTGATGCGTGACAGTTCTAGAGCCATTTTTAGTTTAATAATGAAAACTCCAGAAGAAGAATGAAAAACAGAGGAAACATTCTGCTACCAGAGTGGATATAGACCAAAAAAGTGAAGTGAAATCGCTCAGTTGTGTCCAACTCTGCAACCCCATGGACTGCAGCCTACCAGGCTCCTCTGTCCATGGGATTTTCCAGGCAAGAATACTGGAGTGGGTTGCCATTTCCTTCTCCAGGGGATCTTCCTGACCCAGGGATGGAATCGGGTCTCCTGCATTGTAGGCAGACGCTTTACCGTCTGAGCCACCAGGGAAGTGGTGACCAAACCACATACAAATTAACCAAGTATGAATTGCACCTACCTTAAATGACATTTTAAAAACCCAGATTCTCTCAATCAATAATGTAGCCCTGCCAAGGGAAAGGATGCTATTGGATGGCATAAAGGGCTTCCAGAGCTTCTAACAGGAAGCAGTAAGATAGGAGTCACTGAAGGGGAGGATTGACAGGGACAGTAAATTCATTTTCTCGCAAGACCCTCTCTGGAGCTGCCAAGTAGCAGTCCCATTAATGCTTTGTTGGCCCTCAGTGTGGTGAGGTCCGTGGAGAACTATCGATGGGCTCGCTCTCAGGGTAAGATTCAGGGCCAGAGTCACTGTGTGAATGTTCATCTTCCTTCTTGGGAAGAAGAGAATGGTGAAATAACCTGGGACCTGGAGAATCCCAGGGATGGGGGAGCCTGGTGGGCTGCCATCTCTGGGGTCGCATAGAGTCGGACACGACTGAAGCGACTTAGCAGCAGCAGCAGCAGCAGCACAAAATATAAGATCCTCAGTGTCCTGTCAAGATGAACATTTGGATGATATTTAGAGGCTGGGTAAGACGTGAAAGTTTTATCTGCGGGCCTGGGAAGGGAGGGCAGTAACAGAACTGATGGAGCTCACAAACCAGAAGGATGACTATGGAGGGCATACTGACTACATGTGTGGCCAAGAGCCAGTCCTAAGGGTTCATTCGTGTGTCGGTGTGGGTTTTATATCCTCTTCCTTAGAGGAGACAACATAGCCCGCTGGTCAAGATTACGGATGCTGGAGTCACCCAGTTCTGAGTACAAATCTATACGCTGTACAAGACGTTCAGCCTCAGACACCCCAAGCCACGGCCTCATTTTTAAAATGAAGATCCCAATAGAAATTCACATCTCAGACATTCACTGTGAGAGGTAAATATGTTACCACATCGCAAGTTCTCAGCACAGCACCTAGTACAGACCCACCCCTCAACATACATTACACAGAAATGTACCTGAGGTGGAGAATTGTGTGTTTACTATTCTTGTTGTTTAGCTGCTAAGTTGTGTGTGACTGTCTTGCGACTCCATGGACTATAGCCCACCAGGCTTCTCCAGGGGATCTTCCCACCTGATCTTCGCATCAGGTGGCCAAAGTATTGGAGCTTCAGCTTCAGCATCAGTCCTTCCAATGAGTATTCAGGACTAATTTCCTTTAGTATGGACTGGTTGGATCTCCTTGCAGTCCAAGGGACTCTCAAGAGTCTTCTCCAACACCACAGTTCAAAAGCATCAATTCTTCGGCGCTCAGCTTTCTTTATAATCCAACTATCACATCCATACATGACTACTGGAAAAAACACAGCTTTGACTAGGTGGACCTTTGTTGGTAAAGTAATGTCTCTGCTTTTTAATATGCTGTCTAGGTTGGTCATAGCTTTTCTTCCAAGGAACAAGCATCTTTTAATTTCACGGCTGCAGTCACCATCTGCACTGACTTTGGAGCCCCCAAAATAAAGTCTCTCACTAGGGGAATGGGTGAGACCAAAAGCAAAAGCCTTGCATACCAGATGCCTCCTCACTGCACCCCCTGCCCCCCACCCAGATCTCAGTGCCAATTCTTGAAGGATTCTGCTCCTGCTAAGTTGCTTCAGTCATGTCCAACTCTGTGCGACCCCATAGACGGCAACCCACCAGGCTCCCCCGTCCCTGGGATTCTCAAGGCAAGAACACTGGAGTGGGTTGCCATTTCCCTCTCCAATGGATGAAAGTGAAAAGTGAAAGTGAAGTCACTAGAGTAATCCTGACTTGTAAGCAACCATTTGCCCTGGACAGAAGTTCAGGGCTTAAGAGTGACCTGGGGACAGGAAGAACTCTGCCACCAATAAAATAACTGCTGGAGATTTCTGGTCCTATATATATATGTATGTGTATATGTGTGTGTATATATATATATATATATATATATATACACGCCTTAGCAAGTAGGAGTCCCAACGGAGATAGCACCCACCTTTGGAGAAGGACATTCTGAAGTGTCGTCCTAGGTCCAATTGCATGTAGAAGGCTGAGCAGCAGGACCTTCAGTAACTTAACTCTAACCCATCCATCTCTTCTAGTTGTGCAGACTAAGCCAGCTTGTTGACAACAATGGCTGTCTTCTCAGAATCCCTTGTAGAGGAACATGGAGAGAACAAAAGGGGGAGGCCACGGTGGTGGCTGGCGAACTTTGAGCCAGTCCTACTGGTGTGAGGACTTTTTTCACATGTTAAGAAGAGGAGAGGAATTGCCAGAAAGTGCACGCAGACATTCAATAAAAAGACAACACTGGAGAAAAAGTTAATGACAAATGTGTGGGAAACAACTGCAAAAGCAATAGAAACAGGAAAGAGAAATGAAACACGCGACAAAAGAAGCAAAGGGTGAAGCAGGGGTGACTGAGAAGACTCGTAGACAGTGAATAAAACACAGACTAGAGATACCACAGTGCTTGAGGGATTTTTGAAGAAAAGCATGGAGGAATCGGATATCCCCATGTAGTTAGTTCTCCAGAGAAACAGAGCCAGTAAAACAGACACATGAAGAGATTTGTTACAGGAACTGCCTTCTGCAGTTGTGGAGGCTGAGAAGTCTCACCACCTGCTGTGCACAAGCTGGAGAACCAGGAAAGCCTGACTGTATTCAGTCTGAGTGCAAAGGCTTGGCAGGGACCTCTGGTGTAAGTCCCAGAGAAGTCCCAGAGTCTGGAGGCCTGAGAACCAAGAGCTCCAGCATTCAAGGGCAGGAGGAGCTGGCTGTCCCAGCTCAAGAAGAGAGAATCTGCCTACCTCCACCGTTTGTTCCCTTCAGGCCCCCAGTTGGCTGATGCCTGCCCACACTGCTGAAGATGGTCCCTTTACTCAGTCTCCTGAACCAAACACTAATCTCTTCCAGATGCACGTTCACAGACGTACCCAGAAATCATGTCTGGGCATGCCTTAGCCCAATCAAATTGGCATATAAAATTAATCTTCACATCCTTCTGTTATATATTTGCTTATATATTTTGTTATATATCTCTCAGGCATTGGAGGGACTAACATGGAATCAAGAGTCTGATTTCATCAACAAAAGCTAATTCAAACTACCAAGCACAAAAGCAGAAAGGAGGGCCTTGTTTTAAGTTATAGTACATCTTATAGACCATAAAGAAAGAAGACTTGATGAGCACCAAAGAATTGATGCTTTTGAACTGTGGTGTTGGAGAAGACTCTTGAAAGTCCCTTGGACTGCAAGGAGATCCAACCAGTCCATCCTAAAGGAGATCAGTCCTGGGTGTTCATTGAAAGGACTGATGCTGAAGCTGAGACTCCAATATTTTGGCCACCTGATGTGAAGAGCTGACTCATTGGAAAAGACCCTGATGCTGGGAAAGATTGAAGGCAGGAGGAGAAGGGGATGACAGGATGAGATGGTTGGAGGGCATCACCGACTCGATGCACATAAGTTTGAGTAAACTCTGGGAGCTGGTGATGGACAGGGAGGCCTGGCGTGCTGCAGTCCATGGGGTCACAAAGAGTTGCACATGACTGAGCAACTGAACTTTCACACGATGGATCTGGGGCAGAAATGGCACCTGGCCCACAAGGCTGGAAACAGTCTGGAAAGCTGTTGGAATCTCATCTCTGCTTCTGACTCTAAATGAGCTTTCTTCTCTCTCACTCTGCATGCTGGTTCCTGTACTTTACAGGAACTCCTGGTGGGACAACTGAGTTACCCGCCTGCATAGAGCTCATGTTCCTGGGGGATCTCTTTGGCCTGACTTAGGCCAGGTAAGCAAGCATAACACAGGATGGCCACAGAGACCTCCTTCACGGCTACCCAGCCTTCTGCAGTTTTGGCACTTGGGAGCTCTAGGGTATCAGTGGTGTGGCCCCCTTTATTCTGGACACATGACTGTCCTGTCTACAGTGATTCCCCCTCCCTCCTTCTCTGCTCCCAGACTCCGCGTGGTTTGTTTCTTCCCTGTCTTACAGTATACTGCGTTTCGTGTTTATGTGTTAATTGTGCTTCCCCTGCTAGGATGTAAACTCCATAAGGACAGAGGTGTTTTTTTGTTTGTTTGTTTGTTTCCTATTTACTATTTTGTCCCTAGAGAACACCATGGTGCCCAGCATGTATTAATAGAATATCTGTGGAAGGAAGGGAGGAAGGAAGAGAGGGAAGGAGGTGAAATTCAAGCTGAAATTCAACATTATGATCCCTCAAGAGGAGAGCTAGGACTGGAATTAGAAGAGATAAAAAATGGGCGAGTTGAGAACAAGCTGTAAGACAAGATTGTTATAATCAGCAAGACCTCAAGCAGATGGTAACCACTTCCTGACCCATCTATTAGGAGTATTGAGATGGAGGCCATGTGAAAGGGGAGGAGCTGGTTCTAGAACTGGACTTATCCTGTGTCCCACAGAGGTCTAGGAGTTGTTGACCGTTTGTTATAACCCCACACAAGGCAGGCACCTTGCAAACTCTATGAGACGTGAGAAAACTGAGGAGAGAGGTTGAGCTGTTAGACTGTGGTCACCAAGCCATGAGAGGTGGAGCTTATTAGCAGCCAGGCCCCCTGGGACCAGAAAGCCCATGCTTGCCAGTGAGATGAGCCCAATAATCTTAAACTGTTACTGTATGGTTTGTGCTAAGTCACTTCAGTCGTGTCCGACTCTGTGATCCTATGGACTGTTCACCCCCAGGCTCCTCTGTCCATGGGATTCTCCAGGCAAGAATCCTGGAGTGGGTTGCCATGCCATTTTCCAGGGGATCTTCCCGACCCAGGGATAGAACCTGCATCTCTTACATCTCCTGCATTGGCAAGCGGGTTCTTTACCACTAGCATCACCTGGGAAGCCCTCTGTATGTAATCTGTATGGTTTACACTCAGTTATAGTACCTGCTTGAAGGGAAATGCTCACAACATCAGGTTAAATAGTCTATTAAACAAACGTTCTTTTATGAATAGTGAAGGTGGCTCAGACAGTAAAGAATCCACCTGCAATGCAGGAGACTAGGGTTCCATCCTGGGTCTGGAAGACCCCCTGGAGACGGGAATGGCAATGTACTCCAGTATTGTTTGTTGCCTGGAGAATTCCATGGACAGAGGAACCTGGTGGGCTATAGTCCATGGAGTTGCAAAGAGTGAGACATGACTGAGTAACTAACACTTTCATTTATGAATAATAATACTACAAATTATGTGTCTTCCCAGGTGGCTCAGCAGTAAAAAAATCTGCCTGCAATGCAGGAGACCTGGGTTCGATCCCTGAGTCAAGAAGATCCCCTGGAGAAGGGAATGGCTACCCACTCCAGTATTCTTGCCTGGAAAACCCCATGGACAGAGGAACCTAGCAGGCTACAGTCCAGGAGGTCACAGAGTCCGGCACAATTGAGCAACTAACCAACAACAAACTACTAAAAATTACTATTTTAATTGTTTGCTAATGATGAAGCACCTAAGATATTTGAGAATATTGTCATAAGAAGGTAAACAGTACCTCTATAACCTTATTTATCAAACATTTCACTTAATTATTACAAAAATGAAGTTTATCATCCTTATTTGAATCAGTGGGATCAAAAATTAAAGAATGCTTTGTATGTTTTAGGTGTAAATACCTATATAAACACATATTCATGTGTATAACATTGATAAAACCTTATATAAGTTTCAACATTACTAATCACCTGATGAAAAAGTGCCAAAACTTGTCATCTCATCAGAACCACGTTCCTTGGCAGTTCTAGGATAGGATTATGAATTCAATTTGTAAAATAACTCACTGTCATTGAAGAGGAATCTTAATGAGAAGGAAAACTGGACTGAGTGCAGTATGAAAAGGAAGAGCTATTCATTTAACAAATGTATACTGAGTATCTACTAAATGCAAAATGCTGTTGAAGTATTAGGTTGGTGCAAAAATAATTGTGGTTTTGCATTGTTGAAATTTGCCGTTTGATGTTGGAATACATTCTTAAAGAAATGTGGTTATTTTATACATCATTTTAATGTACATTTCTTGCTTTATGTTTTTTGCTAATGAATTATTACTTGCTGTTTATATTTATTTTAAACTATAGAAATTATGTTAAACAAAAAGCAAATTCGAGTGATTTTTTTATTCAAGCTCAAAATGGGTTGTAAAGTTGCAGAGACAACTCGCAACATCATCAACACATTTGGCCCAGGAACGGCTAGCAAATGTAGTATAGTGGTGATTGAAGAAGTGGTGATTCATGGTACTCTGCTACAATTCAAGAAATTTTCTGAAGGAGACAAGAGCCTTGAAGATGAGGAGCATAGCTGTAAGCCAGCAGAGGTTGATAACAACCAACTGAGAGCCATCACTGAAGCTGACCCCCTTAAAACTACATGAGAAAGTCACCAAAGAACTCAATGTCATCCATTTTATGGTCATTCAGCATTTGAAGCAAATTGGAAAGGTGGAAAAAGCTCAATAAGTGGGTGCCTCATGAGCTGACCCTCCCCCCCCAAAAAAAAAACCAAAGCGGTCATTTTGAAGTGTCTTCTCTTATTCTATTGCAACAGTGAACCATTTCTTGATTGGATTGTGATCTGCAACAAAAAGTGGATTTTATATGACAACCAGCGATGTCATCATATATGACATCAGCTCAATGGTTGGGCCAAGAAGAAGCTCCAATGCACTTCCCAAAGCCAAACTTACACCAAAAGAAGGTCATTGTTACTGTTTGGTGGTCTGCTGCCAGTCTGATCCACTACAGCTTTCTGAATCCCATTAAATCTGAGAAGTATATTCAGCAAATCAGTGAGAAGCACTGAAAACTGCAATGCCTGCAGCTGGTATTGGTCAACACAATGGGCCCAGTTCTTCTCCATGACAATGCCTGACCACGCATCGCACAACCAACGCTTCAAAAGATGAGCAAGTTAGGCTATGAAGTTTTACCTCAATTCAGTTCAGTTCAGTCACACAGTCGTGTCCAACTCTTTGTGACCCCATAGATTGCAGCACGCCAGGCCTCCCTGTCCTTCACCAAGTCTCAGAGCTTGCTCAAACTCATGTCCATCAACTGACTCGCTGATGCCATCCAGCCATCTCATCCTCTGTCATCCCCTTCTCCTCCTGCCTTCAATCTTCCCCAGCATCAGGGTCTTTTCAAATGAGTCAGCTCTTTGCATCAGATGGCCAAAGTATTGGAGTTTCAGCTTCAACATCAGTCTTTCCAATGAACACTCAGGACTGATCTCCTTAAGGATGGACTGGTTGGATCTCCTTGCTGTCCAAGGGACTCTCAAGAGTCTTCTCCAACACCACAGTTCAAAAGCATCAATTCTTTGGCACTCAGCTTTCTTTGTAGTCCTCATCCACCATATTTACCTGACCTCTTGCCAACCGAGTACCACTTCTTTTAAGCATCTCGACAACTTTTTTCAGAGAAAACACTTCCACAACCAGCAGCAGGCAGAAAATGCTTTCTACAAGTTCATCGAATCCTGAAGCACGGGTTTTTATGCTTCAGGAATAAACGAACTTATTTCTAGTTGGCAAAAATGTGTTGATTGTAATGGTTCCTATTTTGATTAATAAAGATGTGTTTGAGCCTAGTTAAAATGATTTAAAATTCATGGTCCAAAATCACAATTACTTTTGTACCAACCTAATAGCTAGGCCGTGGAAGCAACGCAGGTGTCCATCAATAGATGAATGGATAAAGAAGTGGTGGCATGTATGTATAATGGAATATTACTCACCATAAAAAGGAACCAATCTGAGTCAGTTCTAGTGTGGTAGATGAACCTAGAGCCTGTTATACAGGGTGAAGTTAAGTCCCTTGGACAGGGAAGCCTGGCGTGCTTCAGGCCATGGAGTCACAAAGAGTCAGATACTACTCAACCACCGAACTGAACTGCATAAAAAGAAAAATAAATATCATACAATAACACATATATGTGGAATCTAGAAAAACGATACTGATGAACCTATTTGCAGGGCAGGAATAGAGACACAGGCATAGAGAACAGACTTCTGGACACAGCAGGGGAAGGAGAGGGAGGGACAAATTGAGAGAGTAGCTTTGAAACATATACGTTACCATTTGTAAAACAGCTGGTGGGAAGTTGCTGTAAGCACAGGGAGCTCAGCCTTGTGCTCTGTAACAACCCAGAGGGGTGGGATGGGGTCGGAAGTGAGAGGGAGGCTCAAGAGGGAGGGGACACGTGTATACTTATGGCTGCTTCACCTTGTTGTATGGCAGAAACCAGCACAACAGTTGTAAAGCAATTATCCTCCAATTAAAAAAAAATTTTAATACTGTTGAATGCTAGAGATTCAAGTCCAGATATTCATATTTCCTTACCTAGAGGAACTTACAGTTTAGCAAAAAGGAATATTATGGGAAACCCTCAGTGCTGAACTTTTTTTGTATGATTCCGTTTATATGAAATGCCTACTACAGACAAATGTATAGAGACAGAAAGTAGGTTAATGGTAGCCCACGGCTGGGGAAATAGAAGAATGGTGAGTCACTGCTAAAAAATATGGGCTTTCTTTTGGGAGTGGTGAAAATATTACAAATTGATTGTGGTGATAGTTTCACAGTGCTCTGAAGAGAATAAAAGCGGTTGAATCGCACACTTAAATGGGTGAGTTGTATTACATGTGAATAAGATTGTTAACAAAAAACCTACATAACCCAACATTTATTTTCTCACGTTTTCTGTGGACCAGGAGTCTAGGCATGGCTTAATTGTGTCCTCTGCTTGAAAGTAAAAAAGTGAAAGTGAAGTCACTCAGTCATATCCTACTCTTTGTAGACCCCATGCACCAGGCTCCTCCGTCCATGGGATTCTCCAGGCAAGAGTACAGGAGTGGGTTGCCATTTCCTTCTCCAGGGGATCTTCCCGACCCAGGGATTGAACCCAGGTCTCCCACCTTGCAGGCAGACGCTTTACCCTCTGAGCAACCAGGGAAGCTTAGGATTAAAGCTTAGTTCTTTGCTTAGGATCTCACAAAGCTACAGTAAAGGTTTCAGGCAGGACTGTGATCAATCATGTCGCTCAGTGCTCAACTTTAAATGAAAGTCTTAAGGGCTAATATGTTTTTCATACAGCAAGTGCAATTTCTTTCTATAGTATCAACCAACAGTTTCAATAAAGTACTTTCTCTCATGACTCTACAGATTTGCTGGGTTCAGCTGGGTGGTTCTTCCCTGGATCTCCCATGCAGTGGTGGTGAGCGGTCTTCGGGCGGCGCATGCATGGTCAGTCACTGAGTCTCGTCTGACTCTTTTGAGACCCCATGGCTGTAGCCTGCCAGGCCACTCTGTCCATGGGATTTCCCAGGCAAGAATAATGGAGTGGGTTGTCATTTCCTTCTCCGGGGGAATCTTCGCAACCCAGGGATCAAACCTGTGTCAGGTGGATTTTTTTTTACCAGTAAGTCATTAAGGAAGCCATGGTACTGTGCTACAATTAAAAAAAAAAAAACTATCCTGAGAAAAAGTGTTTTTGATAAATCAAATTAGGAAAAAGGTTAAAGGGGCAGTGATCAAAAAGCTCAGCTGGGCTGGACATCCAAGATGCGGGAGGTGAGCTGGGCCAGGCACTAAACACCTGCACAGGGCCTTCCACGTGGCTTTGACTCAGGTTTTTCATGCACAGCCTGAATGTTCACTGGAAGGACTGATGTTGAAGCTGAAACTCCAGTACTTTGGCCACCTCATGCGAAGAGCTGACTCACTGGAAAAGACCCTGATGCTGGGAGGGATTGAGGGCAGGAGGAGAAGGGGACAACAGAGGATGAGATGGTTGGATGGCATCACTGACTCAATGAGTTTGGGTAAACTCCAGGAGTTACTCATGGACAGGGAGGCCTGGCGTGCTGCAGTCCATGGGGTCGCAAAGAGTCAGACACGACTGAGAGACTGAACTGAACTGAACTGAACTGATGACGGCTCTAAGAGGGAACACGGAGAGAGGGAACATAATGCAAAAGCAGCTACGATAAATCAAGAACAACTAAGGGCTGCACCAGGAATGACGAGCACAGCGTTAACTTCCGCTGTATTTCACAAGTCAAAGCAGTCACAGGACCTGCCGAAACTCAGGAACATAGAGAAATAAACCATCTCTGGATGAAGGACATCACGACCACATTGCAGAAGATAATGTGGGATTAGAGTTATGGAAAGCATCATCTGCCACGGAGAGAAAAGCCATTGTTTTGAGCAATGTTTCGTTTCAAATTTCTGTAACCAAGCATTAAAACTTTCAAATGCAGTAAATCATCATATCTATCTGGCAAGCAAGGTTATTTCCGTCTGCACTTTCCTCAGGGAAAGAAGGAAATGCCACATTTGGGGAAAGAATGCCGCTCTAATGCTGAGTCGAGTACTAGTTCGGCTCTAACAGACACACCACACACCCCCACACCCCATGTAGCACAGAAACATGTGTTTAATATCCAGGGCAAGATGATAAATCCAGACAGTCTTCAGTGATAACAGATCGAAATGCTTATCTATGAGTGTCATGTCCTTTCAGCTCTTCATCAAGTCAAGCAGATGTTAATCTATTGAAATTATCTATATGATACTGTTAAGTGTTTTAGGCTGTGTAAAAGCTTATAATCCAGAAACCACGTCTTCCTGGAATTTACAACTTACGCCAAAGGGCAGGGAAATGTTGTCCCTTCTTCATGATTAGTCTCAGCAGCAGCTGATGTGTCCTTTGTTATCGTGTGTTTTTCTCTTTTGGCTCTTCCCCCCCCGCCCCCCCGCCGTCCCCACCCCAAATGGCTACCAGAATAAATTGCACAAAATTCTGAATTCACTTTTCATAAGCTGCCTTTTAACCTGCATTACTTTAGAAATGAGTTCAAGCATCTCTTGCTTACCCATCAGTGGAGACTGTTGTAAAAATCTCAGCATGATTCTGTAGCGCTGCATGTAAAAGAGAAATATGAACAATTTCCACCAAAAAAATGAACATAAATTCATTTTTTAAACTGTCAGCAACTCTTCATGTTTGAATATGGTCATTTAGATAGGCTTGGGAAACTCCAAAATATTCTCCCAATGCTTAAAAATGTCTGTGCCTCTGCATGTTTCAGTCTTCTTAAAAAGACAGTTTACCTAAGTGGGGTTTCAGCAAATCCCAGATGGTAAATACACAGGTTCTGGCATGCCAGGAAGAGCAACAAAGGTATTCAGTTCAGCTGAGTTGCTCAGTCGTGTCCGACTCTTCGTGACCCCCGTGGACTGCAGCACGCCAGGCCTCCCTGTCCATCACCAACTCCCAGAACTCACTCAAACTCATGTCCATCAAGTCAGTGATGCCATCCTACCATCTCATCCTCTGTCATCCCCTTCTCCTCCCACCTTCAATCTTGCCCAGCATAAGGGTCTTTTCCAATGAGTCAGTTCTTCGCATGAGGTGACCAAAGTACTGGAGTTTCAGCTTCAGCATCATTCCTTCCAAAGAAATCCCAGGGCTGATCTCCTTCAGAATGGACTGGTTGGATCTCCTTGCATTCCAAAGGACTCTCAAGAGTCTTCTCCAACACCACAGTTCAAAAGCATCAATTCTTCGGCGCTCAGCTTTCTTCCTAGTCCAACTCTCAGATCCACACATGACCACTGGAAAAACCATAGCCTTGACTAGACGGACCTTTGTTGGCAAAGTAATGTCTCTGCTTTTCCATATGCTGTCTAGGTTGGTCATAACTTTCCTTCCAAGGAGTAAGTGTCTTTTAATTTCATGGCTGCAGTCACCATCTGCAGTGACAAAGGTATTAGAAAGCCGCAGTTTTTCCTGACAAGATCTTCCTCCTGTCTCACTCTCTGGTCCAGTGGAGGGGCGGGTTTCCTTCATATCACACTCTCCATGAGCAAAGATTCAGTCCTTTCCAGCTCCCAACCTTAGCGTGCGCCTTGCTGCCACTCATCAGTAGGGATAGTCCCGATGGTCCCCAGCTTCTCTGAATGATGAGGCTACGGAGTCTCAGGAGCCTGGTTCACTAGAGAGCGCTTTGACTCGACTGCGGACACGTGTTGTGAGGGTAGGTCAGTGAATTCTGGGAGTGGGCTCAGGCGGCTCAGTGAAGAAGGTTTACTTCCCTGAGCTGCCTTTGATCTCAATTTAAGCAATTTATTTATACTTGGAACCATGTCATTTTAACCTGAATTTAAAGTGAATTGAACAAGCCAATTGACAATGCAGTGACCACCAACTATGAAGCCCATTTTTTTTTTACAGGAAAAAAGATGCATTAAGTCTTTGGGAAGATCTGGATAGGGACCAAGGTGGTGGTGGATGTGTGGGAAGAAATTTTCAGAAATAAAGATAAATGGTTTGTGTTTTAGAGGAATAAATAGGTCAATGTTCCAGACACTCCATTTCATTAATCAAGTTGGCAATGGTATCAACAAACTCAATTGCTAGTAAATGATTATCTGATTAAAATGGCAAGAAGAATATGCCCAAGTAGGTATAATACATTTTATAAGATTTAAAATACTCCCAATACATTCTTTTCTGATGGTATCAGTAGTATGTTGGGTAACATTTTGCCAGAAAAAAAAAAAATCTCAAGGATGTGCTTATTCTTCACAGATTATACACCCCCTTGTTCTCTTGTGAATTACACTGATCTACTAAAAAAAAAAGTAAAAATAAACTATATGTTCAGGGATCATTTCTATAGTTCGTTACTGGAGAAGTTTCTCTGAACCTGCAGAGCACCAGAAACCATGAGAAGGAGATGCAGCTTTCTCTCCCGAGTGTGAAGCCGGCTCGGTGTTGCTTCTGCAGCTATTAGCCACTGATAATCGTTCTTCTCTTCCTTTTGGAGAGTAAGAGGGAGAGGGTGTAGTTTGAGTGGTCAAAAAAAAAAAAATACTAAATAGACCTCCCATATCCTTGTTCATGCTACTAAAAATAGACTTCCTAAGATTGTATGGTTTTTCCAGTAGTCACATATATATGTGAGAGTTGGACTATAAAGAAAGCTGAGTGCTGAAGAATTGATGCTTTTGAACTATGGTGTTGGAGAAGACTCTTGAGAGTCCCTTGGACTGCAAGGAGATCCAACCAGTCCATCCTAAAGGAAATCAGTCCTGAATATTCACTGGAAGGACTGATGTTGAAGCTGAAACTCCAATACTTTGGCCACCTAATGCGAAGAACTGACTCATTGGCTCATTGAAAAGACCCTGATGCTGGGAAAGATTGAGGGTGGGAGGAGAAGGGGATGACAGAGGATGAGATGGTTGGATGGCATCAATGACTTGATCATTGACTCGATGGACATGGGTTTGGGTGGACTCTGGGAATTGGTGATATACAGGGAGGCCTGGCGTGCTGCGGTTCATGGGGTCGAAAAGAGTTGGACACGACCGAGTGACTGAAGATTGTGTTGTGTTACATTATCCATGTACTTTGTTGTACCACTCCCAAATGTTTAGGGTAGATAATAAAATCACTAAATGAAAATTAGATGCAACTTGCTCAAATCTCGGATAAGAAAGGAGTGTTCTTTTCGCTCTACCCAGGGAGTAAGAAAGTGACCAAGAGAGGCATTGACTAAGCCCACCCTCTCGCTCCAGGGACAGGCAGGTGAAGTTGCAGATGGACACAGATGAGTGTTTGGGACATTCAAGTTTCAAGCCCTGGGCCTTCAACGCCTCTGTCTCCTGTGCTTGACTAACTCACTGTTACAGTCTGGTTTGTCTGGTCTCTGTTCACATGCCGCTCTTGCTTAACTAATCTATTACGTATCAGCAGATGGCTTTCCGAGCAACACTTCTGCAATCTCTTTCTCACAAAGGTGTTTGCAAGTCAGCTCTCCCTTTGACACCTTAGTCAGCGTAATATTGTTTCCTATATAGATGAATGTTGCATCTGTCCCAAGATCAGTGATCTGGCAAACTCAACTATTCCGAACACAGGCCAGAATAAATGGGAAGATAAAAAGTCAATGAGCCACTAAGGGAAACTAACAGAATGTGTACACAAAATCTTGGTCATTTTGCTCAGAGAAGAATCTCCAACTCAGGGCTTAGTTACTTCCACTTTACATACAAGTCGGACATGTCATTCAACCAACTTCCTGTGTAGCATCACAAGAAAAGCAGCAAATATGCAGAGCGGAGAAAGATGGCTGGAAAACAGGTACACTAGCAATAACCAGGAAAAAAAAAAAAACCTGACAACTGCTTTGGATGCAAAAGTGAGAACTTCAAAAATGTACAACAGAATGTAGGAGCCATCACTGTACATCATAGTGTGAGAGACTCACAACATCCCCTTAGGCAGCACTGCCGTACTTCCCAGTGGAACTGAGTCATCCGGAAAAGGTTAAACTATTATTTTGAATTCCAGATAAGAAGGCAGAATGTGTATTGCCCATCACATAAAGTTTTCCAATGAAAATAGCTAAAATAAAGGATTTCATTCATTCCTTTATGAAATAGACATCAACTGTTTACCATGTGCCAAGGAAGCTTTCATCCCCTGCTTTTTCTTTTTTTTTAATTTAGATAACTGCAGCCTGGAAGATAAGCAATCTGCTCAATCCTAATGACCTTCTCAAAGTTACTCCTAGATTAAGCCAGGCCATAAAGATAGGGAGTCACCACCTCAGTGCTCTTTCTCCTGCAGGTTCGCTGCAGCCCCAGACGGCTCTCAGGGAACCGTGTGATCTGTCTGAAACCTGTGGCTTCATTAACTGGGAGACACTCAGTGGAAACAACAGATATTCAGACCTGGGGACGCATTGTCTCTGTTCTTAATGTAAAGAATAAGGCTGTCTCTTGTTAAGTTCTAGGCTTTGTGAGTCATAGAACTTGCCTTTGCCTTGGTACCTGGAGGCACAAGCTAAGACTGTGATCCACTTCTCATCACTGAAGGGACTTGAAGGGCGTTATTTTGCACCCTGTGTTCTGATTCTGTACCTTTTGTTTTCCACTTGCCTCACCCATCTCACTCATTTTGAATGTATATCTTCTTGCTCTAAAAGTGAAAGTTGCTCAGTCATGTCCGACTCTTTGCGACCCCATAGACTATACAGTCCATGGAATTCTCCAGGCCAGAATACTGGAGTGGGTAGCCTTTCCCTTCTCCAGGGGATCTTCCCAACCCAGGGATTGAAACCAGGTCTCCCACATTGCAGGCATATTCTTACCAACTGAGCCTATCGTTTGTTTTATTTTTATTTTTTTTAAGCTTGTACAGAAGTCACCGTGTGCTGGATGCTATTCTAAGCCCTTTACAAATATTAACTCACTTCTTTCTCATAATTATGCATGCACTATCCATTTACAGATCATTAAAAGCTGGCACTGAGAGATTCCCTATCATATGTATCTCTTAATCTACAGAAAGTCTTTATGGAAAATAAGAAAATATATTGCAATCCATAAACAATTAGCTCGTAAAATTAACTGGAACATTTACTTAAATGCTCATCTTTATTTCCCAGTAGGGTCAGATATACCAGACATAGAAATGTATATACTTACATTAAAGTGATTTGAAAGTGTTTATGGGATTCTTCAGGTTCTTAAGACACACTGTGATCTAACCAGGCCACTGACAGCTAAACCTGGGTGGGAAATCACTGGTGATCTGACGCTCCCTGGCACACCTTCCTCCTGGCCTTCTGTGGGGCATGTTTCCCACCTCTTTATTTAGCAGGCTGTAGTTCATGCCGGCCCTGGTGAATGGCCTCAGTCATACATCTTATTGGTTAATAGTGCTGTGCACTGCCTGAGAATAAGTAACCCAAGTCTCCAAGAGTCCTGAGAACTGAGGAAGGGCTTCTCCATGATTGTTTCAGGGATTCTTTTTGAGGTGTTTAGTGCAGTGTGCTGTAAATTGTTTCTTGAATTATTGAAAATCATGGGCATCCGGGTTGACTAGCTAAATAAACCTGAGTGAGTCCTTTACTCCCCAAGGGCAGTGCTGGGTTGATACGCACCCTTGCATTTGGCTCTGGACAGTGTAGAGGCTGAAAGAGGCTTTATCATCTCAGATAAGACTAATCTCAAGGCTGTGTATTGTCACCCTGGTTATTTAACTTATATGCAGAGTACGTCATGAGAAACGCTGGACTGGAAGAAACACAAGCTGGAATCAAGATTGCCGGGAGAAATACCAATAACCTCAGATATGCAGATGACACCACCCTTATGGCAGAAAGTGAAGAGGAACTCAAAAGCCTCTTGATGAAAGTGAAAGTGGAGGATGAAAAAGTTGGCTTAAAGTTCAACATTCAGAAAACTAAGATCATGGCATCCAGTCCCATCACTTCATGGGAAATAGATGGGGAAACAGTGGAAACAGTGTCAGACTTTATTTTTTGGGGCTCCAAAATCACTGCAGATGGTGATTGCAGCCATGAAATTAAAAGACATTTGCTCCTTGGAAGGAAAGTTATGACAACCTAGATAGCATATTGAAAAGCAGAGACATTACTTTGCCAACAAAGGTCCGTCTAGTCAAGGCTATGGTTTTTCCTGTGGTCATGTATGGTTGTGAGAGTTGGACTGTGAAGAAGGCTGAGCCTGAAGAATTGATGCTTTTGAACTGTGGTGTTGGAGAAGACTCTTGAGAGTCCCTTGGACTGCAAGGAGATCCAACCAGTCCATTCTGAAGGAGATCAGCCCTGGGATTTCTTTGGAGGGAATGATGCTGAAGCTGAAACTCCAGTACTTTGGCCACCTCATGCGAAGAGCTGATTCACTGGAAAAGACTCTGATGATGGGAGGGATTGAGGGCAGGAGGAGAAGGGACGACAGAGGATGAGATGGCTGGATGGCATCACTGACTCGATGGACGTGAGTCTGAGTGAACTCCGGGAGTTGGTGATGGACAGGGAGGCCTGGCATGCTGCGATTCATGGCGTCGAAAAGAGTGGGACATGACTGAGCGACTGAACTGAACTGAAGACTAATCTCATTCCCAGGTAGAAAATGGCAAAAAAAAATCTTTCTGTTATCCACTTTAAAATCAGTCCAAAAATGAGAACAGAAAAGAAACAGAAGCACAGTTCTTGATGATACTAAGATAAATCTATTTTTTCTAAACCTAGCGGACCCAGGTCTCCTGTGTCTTCTGCATTGCAGGCATATTCTTTACCGCTGAGCCATCTGGGAAGCCCAAGTCATCAGTGAACAGAGGGACTGTCACCTACCGGAGTGAAGACACCCAGTGGAGATAAAGATAAAGGCAGATACCAGTGGGAAGCTCCTTGGTTAGACCAGCAGCACGTCTGAAAGGTTCAGGAATAGAGAAACCAGGTACCGAGAAAGGCCTGGGGGATCCTAAGCTATCCCTCTGAGCCAGTTTTTGAGTGGAGACCTGGGATCTTATTGGTATCTGGGTTCATTATCTTCAAATTCTTAAAGTTCCACTTCTCTGAAACACAGTCCAACTGTTTGCGTATATTTTATAAATTTGAAATGTAATATTAATCATAATTTTTGCTAAAATCTCATTACGTTCTAATGATTTCTAAACTTTTAGAGGTTGTACGTATGCTATATGGACTCTTTGATCAAAAACTCTTGCTTGACATTCAGCGAAACTAAAATATTATCTCAGTGCTCACAGCGGTTCAAGTCAATTAAGTATCACTACTTAAATTTGTTAAATTTGCATTTTTTATTGCTGTCACTCTAATTCAAAAAAAGTATATCCATAGCTTAAAAATAGATCATTAAAAAAGAATAATGAAAATGTAGTGTGCACACTGCAAGTAAGAACAAAAGTGGAAATGTAGACAGGGAACAGAACTCCAGGGTAAATACAGGATGTGAATTCGCAGGGGTTAGAGTAGGGGAAATTAAACGTGTGATGATTTTGCACAAGCAGCCAATTAAGGAGCGCGTGATTAAGTGCGATGATGAATATAAGATAAATGGACTTTATTGGAAAATTGATTCACTGCCGCCAGTCCCAGTGCATTACCTGTTAAAACACTTGTCGATAGTGACGTATAGCCCTAGAGGTTTTCTGGCACAATGACGGTGCTTGTAAAATCAATCACAGTTTTACAGAGCTATGCAAAAGAATACTATTCATTACATAAACTGCTGGATTTTTTTTCCTAAGGGCAGATAAATGACCAATGTGACAGACTGATATTTGTTCATGTTTATATATCTCTTTCCCTTTATTGCTACGAAGACTTTAAAACCAAAAAAAGGTCAATGTTGTGTGCTTTATTGGAAAGAAAGCAGAATAATTTTGAAGAAAAATATGTTCAAACAGCCTGATCACTAGGTATCTCTATATAACACTAAACAAAACAGTGTGAAACTGCCTCAGAATGAGAAAAATAAGCTAGGAAAACAGAATAGAGGCCAGAAATTGACCCAAGCATAAATAGGAAGTTGATATATAGTGGACTTTATCGTTCAAATCAGTGGGAAAGGAATGAAATACTTGATAAAATGTGTTTAAACTACTGCTTATTCATATCAAAAGAAGACACTGTAATCTTACCTAATTCTTTGTTGTCGTTTAGTGCTAAATTGTGTCTGACTCTTTTGCAAATCCATGGACTGTAACCCACCAGGCTCCTCTGTCCATGGAATTTCCCAGGCAAGAATACTGGGGTAGGTTGCTGTTTGCTTCTCTAGGGGATTGAACCCATGTCTCCTGCGTTGGCAGGCAGATTCTTTACCACTGCCACCAGAAAAGTCCTCATTCTGGAATTTATTTTCATCTACATCATTCTAGACAAAAATAAATTCCAGATGATTTAAAGACATAAATGTCAAAAGAAAAAACTTTTTAAATTTGAGAAGAAAATATAGATTGATTCACAACCTTAAGTTAAGAATTTCTTAAACCATATACTAAGAGCACAAGAAGCAAACTACATGAAAAAAGATTGATACATCTGAACTATTTAATTTTGATAGAAAATTTTAGAACATCTTTGTGTACAAAAATATTAAAAAATGATTAATTATTAACTTGGGAGAGGAATGAAGGGAAAGATTCTGGGAAAGTATTCAGGAGTTTTCAGTTATAGCTATAATAGTTTATCTTTCAATATATATAACTTAAGCATGTATGGCAAAATGCTGTGGTCTGACAAAATTGACTTACTGGTGTAAGTTATATTGTTTTCTATCATTTCTCTATTTTATGCTTAAAATAGTTTATAGTAAAAAAAAAAACAGATTAAAGAATGCTTAAGAGAGAGGCATGGCTGATAGACTGTGAGGGCCATCATATGTAAAACCCAGTTCCAGAGGAAATGTTTGATATATTCAAAGAGATAATGGCTGAAGATTTTCTAAAACTGACGAAAGAAGTGAATCAAGACTTAAATCAAGGCACACCCTCTCTTGAATTCTCACGAATACACACTTTTCTTAAAGAGCAGTTATGTTTGAGCTGAGATCTTTTTGGCTACAATTTGTTCCAAAAGAATACAAGTGTGTAATAAATGTATTATGAAACCTGAATATGAACAACTGAATGTTGTTATGTGCCCGCCAGTGAACAAATGGCTACTGGTAAAATTCCTTATTCAGACGACGCTGTTAGATGTTATGTAATATAAATGGCGTATAATGCGGGAGAGCGGTCATTTTCTTCTGTGCGCTAGCTGATCATTTGCTTCATTGTTAATCGCCAGTGGTCAAAATATGACCATAGATTTAGACTTCGATGCAGAACTTATAAGGTAGAAGTATTTGATGATTTACTGTTTATTTGCTTTTTACTGAAAACCCAGGCTACGGAAGAACTGACTTTTTGTTTTGTTAATTGGTTTCTCTTTGAGCTGTGATATGGGCCAGGGGTTAGCATACTATCAGGCCAAGTCTGACTCGTCTTCACCTGTTAGCCTCCAGCCAACAGTAGCTTTTATATTTTTACATGGGAAAATAAAAACTTAAGAGTAAATTTCCTGATATGTGAAATTAAAACAAAAACTTAAGAGTAAATTTCTTAAAATTTCAGTGTTCATAAATAGAACTTTTTTTTTTAACATGGGCACTTTCGTCTTTATATTGTGAATGTTACTTTGATGCTACATTTAGGCCTGCAAAACCTAAAATATTTTCTCTCTGGACATTTATAGGAAAAGGTTGCCATACATTGACTATAAATGTATCTCAAAACACTCCAACTGATATGCAGGAGGGAAGACACATAAATAGCAAATAATTTATACATTAATGCCAATTTACAACTGCTTTATTTATAGAGAGCAGTTATGTAGAAAATACAACATGCAGTCATGATTCACACTAAATGAAGTTGTGAAAACTGTTAATGTAATTAAATGTGGTGATGAGTATAACTGCTTTCTTCATGTTATGTGACGAAATAATAAGCAGATGATTCAGCTTTTACATATCACAGTAAACTGGCTTTTGAAAGAAAAGTTGCTCTCATGAGTTTTTTAAAGAAGAGGTAAAGTAAGACACTTCATCGTGACCATGAAAATACCAATAATGGTGGTATTTTACTTTCATGTTGTATTTTTACTCTAGTGAATAGCCAGAATCTAATAAGTCAAGACCAAAATTGCACAAGTTTTAAGGTTGAAATAGGCATTTGAATGAAAATAATGTTGAAGATAAATTTTCCTAAGACAAAATTTTTGTTCAAATCACTGCTTTGCTGAATTTGACTCTTTGCAAGCACTTGACTTTTTTTTCATCCTTCAGAGAATGAAATTAATGAGCTATTATAGTGTAAACCTGTCTCCACCCAAATGCCAAGACAGAGCTTGAAGAAATGTCCCAGAGCTAAGTGAAACCTACAGGCTCACCTTTTTATGTTGAAGCCGTCAGCTTTATAGGTTTTCATTGTTGCTGTTGTTGTTTTCCGCGTGATAACTCATTTACAGGCCAGCAAAGTGATGAAAGTCATTTTCAGTGAGCAGTCTCTCTAACTTCAGTTTATATGCAAACACAAACATGGAAAACTGATTATTATCAAATAGTTTCTCCCATTCTTAATGATACATGAATGTGGTTTTCTAATTTAATTAAAATAGAGATCAAGAGGAGAAACACCCCGGATATGGAGCCTCACTGTGCTGCTTTGTGAAGACTGCACATGCTGTCATTGTCCCCCATGGTTTGAAGCAACGATAATTAATGTCTTCAGTATTGTTCCCCTTTTATAAAGGGTGATAAATTCTTGCCTTTTGATCTGCCTGAAAATTAGTGGCTAAACTTTGCATATAAAGTGGCCCACAGCCACTGTTAGGTTGCATAAAATGTTCGAAATGGAATAAGTATTTTTTTTTTAACAAGTAAATGGTGAAAATGTCTCAAAGAAAATCGGAAATAAAGTGAGAATTGAAGGACAAGTAAGACTGCTAATAGATATATTTCAGGGCCCAGAAAATATACATGCAAACGTATGGAAAATAAGGTAAGTTTGGGGGTGGTGAGTAGACCAGTTTCTGAGAGTGAGAAATTAGGATATGGGAAATGGAAAATGACTGCAAAGGTGATTCACAGGGAAATTCTTTGTTTCCTCAGTGATGACTTAGAAAATTCCATTTATTTTTGAAGTTTTTGAGCTTTTTCTCATTCCAAAGGTAGAAGCATATATGACCTTAAAGAATTTCCAGGTCAGATTGTAAGTGTCTGGCACAAGAAGATGTTCCACATATGGATAAGGATTGGAAAGCAACACGTTCTACTAAACCACTGGTTTGAAAAAAGAAAAATTAAGTTCAAACCTAAATTTTTAAAGCCTTCTCCAGTATCAATTACATTGCAGATTTGGAAAAAGAAAAAAAAATTTTTTTAGAAATACATTCTCAAAAACTTAACTCTTATTTATTTTTTTTCTCAGAATGCTACAGGAGAATATGTTCCACCCGAATAAGGGGATTGACCCAGGAGGAACTCGGGGTTTCAGGAGCCAGGGGATCTATCGCAGGAAAGAAGCCAACAGGATTCATAAATGAGGCCGCGGCCATGCAGCAGGCTAGAGGCAGCCCCACCCCAAATGGGAAAGGTGAGAAGGCTTCGGAAGAGATTTCTTCAAGACGATGAAATTGTTTCAAACCTAACACGTCCGAACATATTAACTGAGGATTTATATAATTCAGGGAGTTTGGAACTGAATGGAGTAGGTAGAAAGCTATTAAAAATTCTGAGGAAAATAAAATGTTGTACAGGCCAGAGTCATCAGAGGATACTGCCTATGTGACTCAGACTGTTTACATGATTCTCATAATGTGGGAACTTCACATGCTTCCCTTTAAAGCTGTATCTACTCAGGAACGATTGGGAACTCTGCAGGGCACAGATGGAAGCAAAATCGAACTGAATTCTCATCTTTCATAGTGGAAAATTATGATAGTTAATGCCTACAACTGTAAGATTGAGCAGTAGCAATACCCATGGTATATTTCAGTATATGTCAGTTACAATCGTAAAATGGACCAAGAGTTTAAAAAGGGAGCTAAACGATGCTGGAGGGAAGTGGGTAAGACCCAACTGTTCTTCTTCATAAAAGCTTTGTGGAGGTGTCTCTGTGTTTATAGCTTGAGTTTTTAATTTTAATAAAAAAGTATATTTCAAGCAGTATAAAATGGAGAATGCAAAGTCATATCTATGATGATAGGAACAAGAGTTAGAAGAAGGTATAGACTAATAAAACACTTTGATTTGGAGAAACAATTTATTCATTGGGCTTTAAAAGAGTATGTTTGCTGCTGCTGCTGCTACTAAGTGGCTTTAGTCGCGTCCAACTCTGCATGACCCCATAGACGGCAGCCCACCAGGCACTTAGATAAAAATCAGATTTTGTGTGTGCTTCTCAGTTTTCATCACATTCTCTCAACTGATTGCAAATATCCAGAGGTGAGATTTATTTTGCTTTAAGTTAGTAAGGACAATAATCTTCCAGCTGATGAATGCAAACTTTCTAAGATATACATACACATGATTTCCAGGTCCTCTTGTTTCATAGGTAATATTTCTTGGAACTATTCTGGCTGTAACCCTCCCTTAAGCTGGAGATCATGTTGTTTCTTCTTGCCCACTGCCTCTTCGTAATCATTCTTCTCCCAATTAACATGTGAAATGCATATCCCTCTACTATCCTGTCTTACCATGAAACAATGCCCTGATTTGAAAAACTTCTGTAGCGTCAAGCCCGGGCATAGTTCAAAATATTACTTAAGCAAGTGAATGACTCTAATGAATAGGTAACAGTCATTTTGCAAATCAAATAGTTTATTTTTGTTATGGAACTTTGTTTAATATTTTAATCTTACTGGAGTATAGTGAATTTACAATGTTATATTAGTTTCAGGTATACAACAAAGTGATTCAGTTATACATATCCTCATTCTTTTTTTGACTCTTTTCTTGTATAGGTTATCGCAGAACATGGATAGATTTCTGTGTGCTCTGCAGTGGGTCCTCGTCGGTCATCTTTCTTACATATGGTAGTGTATATGTGTTCATCCCAAGCTCCTGATTTATTCCTCTCACCACCTTTCCCCTTTGGTAACCATAAGTTTTGTTTTTCGTATTTGTAAGTCTGCTTCTGTTTTGTAAATGAGTTCATTTGTATCTTTTCATTTAAACTAGAGTCCACATATGAGTGTATATGCCATGTGTCTGACTTACTTTACCTACTTTAATAATCTCTGGGTCCATCCATGTGGCTGCAGATGGCATTATTTCATTCTTTTCTATGGCTGAGTAATAGTCCATTGTGCTGTGAAAAGAAGAGAAGTGAAAAGCAAAGGAGAAAAGGAAAGATATAAACATCTGAATGCAGAGTTCCAAAGAATAGCAAGAAGAGATAAAAAAGCCTTCTTCAGCGATCAATGCAAAGAAGTAGAGGAAAATGACAGAATGGGAAAGACTAGGGATCTCTTCAAGAAAATCAGAGATACCAAAGGAACATTTCATGCAAAGATGGGCTCCATAAAGGAAGAAATGGTATGGACCTAACAGAAGCAGAAGATATTAAGAAGAGATGGCAAGAATACACAGAAGAACTGTACAAAAAAGATCTTCACGACCCAGATAATCATGATGGTGTGATCACTGACCTAGAGCCAGATATCCTGGAATGTGAAGTCAAGTGGGCCTTAGAAAGCATCACTACGAACAAAGCTAGTGCAGGTGATAGAATTCCAGTTGAGCTATTCCAAATCCTGAAAGATGATGCTGTGAAAGTGCTGCACTCAATATGCCAGCAAATTTGGAAAACTCAGCAGTGAGCCACAGGACTGGAAAAGGTCAGTTTTCATTCCAATCCCAAAGAAAGGCAATGCCAAAGAATGCTCAAATTACCACACAATTGCACTCATCTCACACGCTACTAAAGTAATGCTCAAAATTCTCCAAGCCAGGCTTCAGCAATATGTGAACCGTGAACTTCCTGAGGTTCAAGCTGGTTTTAGAAAACGAGAGGAACCAGAGATCAAATTGCCAACATCCGCTGGATCATGGAAAAAGCAAGAGAGTTCCAAGAAAAACATCTATTTCTGCTTTATTGACTATGCCAAAGCCTTTGACTGTGTGGATCACAATCAACTGTGGAAAATTCTGAAAGAGCTGGGAATACCAGACCACCTGACCTGCCTGTTGAGAAACCTGTATGCAGGTCAGGAAGCAACAGTTAGAACTGGACATGAAACAACAGACTGGTTCCAAATAGGAAAAGGAGTTCGTCAAGGCTGTATATTGTCACCCTGCTTATTTAACTTATATGCAGAGTACATCATAAGAAACGCTGGACTGGAAGAAACACAAGCTGGAATCAAGATTGCCGGGAGAAATATCAATAACCTCAGATATGCAGATGACACCACCCTTATGGCAGAAAGTGAAGAGGAACTCAAAAGCCTCTTGATGAAAGTGAAAGTGGAGAGTGAAAAAGTTGGCTTAAAGCTCAACATTCAGAAAACGAAGATCATGGCATCTGGTCCCACTACTTCATGGGAAATAGATGGGGAAACAGTGGAAACAGTGTCAGACTTTATTTTTCTGGGCTCCAAAATCACTGCAGATGGTGACTGCAGCCATGAAATTAAAAGACGCTTACTCCTTGGAAGGAAAGTTATGACCAACCTAGATAGCATATTCAAAAACAGAGACATTACTTTGCCATCAAAGGTTCCTCTAGTGAAGGCTATGGTTTTTCCAGTGGTCATGTATGGATGTGAGAGTTGGACTGTGAAGAAAGCTGAGCGCCGAAGAACTGATGCTTTTGAACTGTGGTGTTGGAGAAGACCCTTGAGAGTCCCTTGGACTGTAAGGAGATCCAACGAGTCCATTCTGAAGGAGATCAGCCCTGGGATTTCTTTGGAAGGAATGATGCTAAAGCTGAAACTCCAGTACTTTGGCCACATCATGCAAAGAGTTGACTCATTGGAAAAGACTCTGATGATGGGAGGGATTGGGGGCAGGAGGAGAAGGGGACGACGGAGGATGAGATGGCTGGATGGCATCACTGACTCGATGGACGTGAGTCTCAGTGAACTCTGGGAGTTGGTGATGGACATGGAGGCCTGGCGTGCTGCAAT
Source organism: Bos mutus (assembly GCF_027580195.1). Lineage (NCBI taxonomy): Eukaryota > Metazoa > Chordata > Mammalia > Artiodactyla > Bovidae > Bos > Bos mutus. The sequence goes on from NC_091623.1 coordinate 29,305,071, forward strand.
TCATGGGGTCGCAAAGAGTTGGACATGACTGAGCGACTGATCTGATCTGATATATATGTACCTCATCTTCCTGATCTATTCCTCTGTAGATGGATCGCTTCCCTGTCTTGGCTATTGTAAATAGTGCTGCATCCACCATCAGGGTGCAGGTATCCTTTTAGATTATGGTTTTCTCTAGGTATACCCCAGGAGTGGGATCACTAGACCATCTGGTAGTTCTATTTTAAGGTTTTTAAGGAACTGCCATATTGTTCTTAGCAGTGGCTGTTCCAATTTACATCTCCACCAACAGTGTAGGAATGTTCTCTTTTCTCCACACCTTCTCTAATGTTTATTATGTGTAGACTTTTTGTAACCATTCTGACTGGTGTGAGGTAATACCTTATTGTAGTTTTGATTTGCATTTGAACTGTAGTGTTGGAGAAGACTCTTGAGAGTCCCTTAGACTACAAGGAGGTCCAACCAGTCCATTCTGAAGGAGATAAGTCCTGGGTGTTCTTTGGAAGGACTGATGCTAAAGCTGAAACTCCAATACTTTGGCCACCTCATGAGAAGGGTTGAGGTGGAAAAGAGTTCATTGGAAAAGACTCTGATGCTGGAAGGGATTGGGGGCAGGAGGAGAAGGGGACGACAGAGGATGAGATGGCTGGATGGCATCACCGACTCGATTGACATGAGTTTGAGTGAACTCCGGGAGCTGGTGATGGACAGGGAGGCCTGGCGTGCTGCGATTCATGGGGTCACAAAGAGTCGGACACGACTGAGCGACTGAACTGAACTGAATAATTAGGCTAAGAATCTTTTCATGTACTTTTTGGCCATCTGTATGTCTTCCGTGGAGAACTGTCTCTTTAGATCTTCTGTCCATCTGGTGGTTGAGTTGTTTGCTTTTTTGACATAGAGCTGCACCAGCTGTTTGTACATTTTGGAGATTAATCCCTTGTTAGTTGCACCATTTGCAAAAAGCAAATCAAATAGTTTTCAGTTCTTTCTTACCACGAATTAGGAAGACCTAAATCAGTCATCAACTATTAGATCATTAAAACATTTCAATGATCAGTAACTATGTGACTTTCCTCACATTACCTGGGGGGATTCAAATAACTTTGTGACATTGCCAAAACAAAAATCCTTCCTTTTCCATCTACTACTTAATGATGTGATTGAGTTTGTCAGCATAATAAAAATAAAACTGATGCTGAATTTATTTTATTCTAAAATGGATATATCCTCATCCTTCTCATTAATATCTACATTTAAATTCATTTAGAAAATAGAAAAATATATATTTTCTAATTGCTTAAGAAAGCATTTTCCATGTAAAATTTTTAGGGGTTAAAAAAAGAGAGATTGTTTAATTAATTAAATACAAGGATAAGACCAGGCTGGGCAGAGGTAGAGGGGAACCACCTGGGGTCCTCCCTTCCCTCCACTCACTGTTTTTAAATGGATGATAATGTGTATCAAATTGCCATGGTATTTTATTGCCTTTGGATATATGCATTTCAAATATATGTGAAATTATATCCTTTATTATAACATACAAAAATTATGTCCTTATTTTGAAATTTATTAAATATTACTTAAACTTTTTGAAGTGACTCTTAAAAAAAAAAATTTAAAGAATCTCCAAGCAAAATTTTGCAGAACGCCTGTCGAGTCTTTTCTGTGGTTCCGTTTATTGGGCGGATTCGTACTGCCCTCTGGTGGCCAATGGTTGGAACACATGAAGTACATATTTGGACATGTGGCATGTTAGAATTCCATTTACTTTTTTGCTGAACGAATAGCCATTTGTTGCAGAGATGACTACATCTCACATATTCTCACAATTTTTTTTTTAATGAAATGTGGCTCTCGTGACAGGATCTGAAAATTAGGATGTGACAACTCAGTGAATCAAAAATCAGCTTACCCACCAACCAAGATATTTTGCTTTCCAGAGATACCCAGAGGATATTCAAGGGTCCCTAGATGTGATACAGACATTCCATCAGCTGAATGTAAAATCAGCCCATAAGCTCAGGGTTAAAAAAAAGATATATCGTTTAACTAACTCAATGCAAATGGGGAGTTTTACCTTTAAGTCTCCCTGTAGCCTCCTCTCTGCTTGCCAGACTGTGCCCCGGGAGACTCCATACCCTGAGGCTGTCAGTAAATGATATGCACGTTACCGAGAAAGTGTGGCATTGTGGAAAGAGCAGGACATGGTGAAACTTGAAAGAACTGTATGTGGATTTTATCCCCCGCCATCCCTAGCCGTGATCTTGAGAGAAGTAACTTCTCTTGGTCAGTTTCTACAACAGGAAAATGGTTAAACTACAGGCCTCATAGGTGCCATGAAAACCTGAAAGCATACATGTAAAGTGCTCAATAAGAGCAATCAACTGTTCTCATTCCTGTTTTATACATTTGAAAGATAAGCAGGCCTGTCCATTTCGAGGATAAAAAATATAGTCACAGAGAGTCACTTGTTGGGGTGTCTTGGTCATTTTTAGTTACAGCAGTGCCATTACATGTATCTTCCTTATGTGTTTTCTTTCCCTTTAAGAGAAACATTTCTCCATTTTTCATCATTATTAAACGTCTCTCTTCTCCATTTCTTAGGTGACTGAACTTGGTTTGTAGCAGTGAGAAAATAAACGCAGTCCCCAGAATTACCGGCCTGTGAGCAACCCCAGCCACACACGGCTCACTCTTCTTTTACTGTGGAAAGTAACTCTTAGGGACCACCTCCTTCCCCTGTGTTCTGAAGCTCTCTCTTCATAAACTCCCACCTCTATAAAGGCATGATCCTTGCAGTTATCCCCTCTCCTCTGCGTCATATTTTTTCTTTCTACTGGGTCATTTCCATAAATGAAAAATACCCTCAAGTATCTGCCTCCCTTTCAAGCAACCTCTGTTCCTAGGAAAAAAATTTTCCTCACATTTCATATAACCAACCCTGTAAATAGTGGCCTATTTCTCTGTTCCCCTTTACCATTGAATTTCTTGAAAATATCTGTGCATCACAGTTTCTATTTCCACATCTCACATGCTTTCTTCATTTGCATTAATATCCTTCTCCATTTGCATTAATATCCTTCCACTTGGCTGAGATTTGTCAACGTCAGGAATTTAATTCTCTATTACCAAATCAAAAACTTCTCTAAATTTAACAGCTATTGACAGTTGACCACAGAAATGAGAAAAAAACATGGTATGTAAAAATGATATCTTAGGGATGACTTTGTGGTAAAAAAGTAAACTCAGTCAAACTTAATAAAAAATAGATTTGTTTGGAAAAAGACCTAACATTGTCTTACAAAATAAGAGCAATAAATACAGCTGACGCCCCATAAGATAACACACTAGGCTACTCTGGTGTCCCGTCTTTGCTGCTCTCTGCATGTCTGTTTCATTCTTCTGCTTCTTTGAGGCAACCAGTGTATATACCTTTCTAGGTCAAGGGATCAACAAAGACCCACAAGAGTCTCTCTAAATCTCTCATAATGAATTCCCATGAGAGAAACTTGATCAGTCCTGCTTAAAATGTCCTGCATCTTTTCTCAGTTAGCTATGGCCAAGGAGTGGCAGGATCACGGTGATGGTTAATTTTATGTGTCAGCTGTGCTAGGCTGCCATACTCAGTTGTTTGGTCAAACACCAGTCTAGATGTTGCTGTGAAGGTATTTTTTAGATGTGGTGGTGATGGCAGTTTAGTAGCCAAGTCATGTATGACTCTTGCAACCCCATGGGCTGTAGCCTGCCAGGCTCCTCTGTCCATGGGATTTTCCAGGCAAGAACACTGGAGTGGGGTTACCATTTCCTTCTCCAGGGGATCTTCCTGACCCAGGGATTAAACCTACATCTCCTGCATTACAGACGGCTTCTTTACCAACTGAGCCATCAGGGAAGCCATACTTTTAGATGTGATTAGCATTTGAATCAATAGACTTTGAGTAAAGCTGATGACCCGCCCTCCACCAACCCCATAATGTGGGTGGGCCTCTTTCAGTCTGTTGTAGGTCTTAAGAGCAAAGACTGAGGTTTCAAAAATAAAGAATTTCACCTCCAGACTGCAACAGAGAAACCCAAACTCATTTCCGGGCTGTGGGCCTGCCATAGGAATTTTAGACTTGCCAGCCCCACAATCATGTAAGCCAATGCCTTAAAATAAACCAATCTCTGAGAGAGAGGGAGAGAGACAGAGAAAATGTATTTTTTTCCTCTGGAGAACCCTGACTAACAATCACAAAGTACAAACTTGACCATAGGAGTCTCTGCTATGGTTGGAGAGCAGGTTTAGAACACAAGATAAAGGCAGAGTGGCCCAGCTGTACAATATTTAGGATTACCATATAATCTCAGATTTTATAACCAGTTATGTTTGCTCAAGTAGAAACTGACCAACAATAATGTTACAATGGGGCTTCCTTGGTACCTCAGCTGATAAAGAATCCACCTGCAATGCAGGAGACCCGGGTTCAATTCCTGGGTCAGGAAGATCCTCTGGAGAAGGAATAAGCTACCCACTCCAATATTCTTGGGCTGCCATGGTGGCTCAGATGGTATAGAATCCACCTGCAGTGTGGGAGACCTGGGTTCGATCCCTGGGTTGGGAAGATCCCTGGAGGAGGGTGTGGCGACCCACTCCAGTATTCTTGCCTGGAGAATTCCATGGACAGAGGGGCCTGGTGGGCTACAGTCCATGGGGTCAAGGAGTCGGACATGACTGAGCGACTAAGCAGCAACAGCAGCAATGTTAAATATTAGCATGTGTTCTTTACTATTTATTGTGTCATCAACTCAAATAAATTCAAGTATTAGTTATATAATTTAATTTCAATCTCTAAAGAATTTGCCTATCAGTGTTGACATGTTTTCAGTTCAGTTCAGTCGCTCAGTAGTGTCCAACTCTTTGTGAACCCATGACATGTTATAGCTAGAAATAAAATGGGGAAAATACTTCGGAACCCTCCACATTCTTGGAGCAGGGAAGAGGGGACAGTTTCAAAAGATATTCCATGTATAAGAAAAGATCATTGTAATGGAGCAAAGAGGTGAGAAGCCCAAGGAAAGGAATAGGAAGGAATCCGACCTAACTTTCTGACAGCAACTGGTCACTAGTAAAGCATTTCCTTTCCCTCTTCCTTCTGGAATGGGAAAAGACTATCTTGAATTCCATACTAAATGTAAAATACTTATACAGAAGCTAAAATGACAGAAGAAATATAGGTGAGGTGGTGTTTTGTTTTTGTTTGTCTTATTTTCACATCATTTATAATTAGAGTAAAACTTTTCTTAACTAGAGTTCTACCGACCAGAAAATAAGTTACGCAGGAGCTGAGGTGTGGAGAAATGGTGCGAGGAAGGAACTCAGGTTGCTAAATTAAACAGAGTCCAGGGTGCTAGAAGACAACTGTTCAGTTCAGTTCAGTCTCTCAGTCATGTCTGACTCTTTGCGACCCCATGGACTGCAGCACTCCAGGCCTCCCTGTCCTTCACTAACTCCCAGAGTTTATTCAAATTCATGTCCATTGCATCAGTGATGCCATCCAGCCATCTCATTCTCTGTCACCCACTTCTCCTCCTGCCCTCAATCTTTCGCAGCATCAGCATCTTTTCCATTGCATCATCTCTTCGCACCACGGGCCAAAGTATTGGAGTTTCAGCTTCAACATGAGTCCTTCAGAACTGATATCCTTTAGGATGGACTGGTTGGATCTCCTTGCAGTCCAAGGGACTCTCAAGAGTCTTCTCCAATACCACAGTTCAAAAGCATCAATTCTTCAGCGCTCAGCTTTCTTTATAGTTCAACTCTCACATCCATACATAACTACTGGAAAAACCATAGCCTTGACCAGATGGACCTTTGTTGACAAAGTAATACCTCTGCTTTTTAATATCCAGGTTGGTCATAATATGCTATCTAGGTTGGTCATAACTTTCCTTCCAAGGAGTAAGTGTCTTTTAATTTCATGGCTGCAATCACCATCTGCAGTGATTTTGGAGCCTAGAAAAATAAAGTCAGCCACTGTTTCTACTGTTTCCCCATCTATTTGCCATGAAGTGATGGGACTGGATGCCATGATCTTAATTTTCTGAATGTTGAGCTTCAAGCCAACTTTTTCTCTCTCGTCTTTCACTTTCATCAAGACGCTCTTTAGTTCTTCACTTTCTGCCATAAGGGTGGTGCCATCTGCATATCTGAGGTTATTGATGTTTCTCCCAGCAATCTAGATCCCAGGTTGTGCTTCCTTCAGCCCAGCGTTTCTCATGATGTTCTCTGCATATAAGTTAAATAAGCAGGGTGACAACATACAGCCTTGATGTACTCCTTTTCCTATTTGGAACCAGTCTGTGTTCCATGTATTAGCCAAACACTGGAAACTCATTTGTGAGCTGATCAATACAGCCATACAGCAGAATTTTACAAAGCAGTAAGAAAGAAGCATGGATACATACAACATGAGTTAATCTTAAAAACACTGTGTGGAACAGACAAAAGAGACAAAAGTCAGACAAAAAAGAGTGGGTAAATAAATAAAAATATAATCACCACTGGGTGATTTTATTAATTTTAAGTATTAAACTCTAGCTGTTTCTTAGTCTCTAACTTGTGTCCAACTCTTTGTAACCCCATGGACTTCAGCATGATAGGCTTCTCTCTCCTCCAAACTCCTTCTCTGAGTTTGCTCAAATTCACGTCCATCAGTGATGCCTTCCAGCCATCTCATCCTCTGTCACCCACTTCTCCTTCTGCCTTCAATCTTTCGCAGCATCAGCATCTATTCCATTGAGTTAGCTTTTCACATCAGCTAGCCAAAGTATTGGAGCTTCAGCATCAGTCCTTCCAATGAATATCCAGCGTCTATTTCCTTTAGGATTGACTGGTTGGATCTCCTTGCTGTCCAAGGGACTCTCAAGAGTCTTCTCCAGCATCACAGTTTGAAAGGATCAATTCTTTGGTGCTCGGTCTTCTTTATGGTCCAAGTCTCACATCTGTACATGACTATTGGAAACACCATAGCTTTGACTATACAGACCTTTGTCAGCAAAGTGATGTCTCTGCTTTTTGATATGCTGTCTAGTTTTGTCATAGCTTTCCTTCCAAGGAACAAGCAACTGTTAATTTCACGGCTGCAGTCACCCTCCACAATGATTTTGGAGCTCAAGAAAATAAAATCTATCACCATTCCCACTTTTTCCAGTCTATTTTCAGTGAAGTGATGGGAGCAGATACCATAATCTTAGCTTTTTTTTTTTTTTTAATCTTAGTTTTTTGAATGTTGAGTTTCAAGCTAGCTTTTTCAGTCTCCTCTTTCACCCCCATCAAGAGGCTCTTTAGTTCCTCTTCACTTTCTGCCATTAGAGTGGCATCATATACATATCTAAGGTTGTTGATATTTCTCCTGGAAATCTTGATTCCAGCTTGTGATTAACCCAGCCCGGCATTTCATATGATGTGCTCTGCATATTAGTTAAACAAGCAGTATGGCAATATACAGCCTTGTCATTTTCCTTTCCCAATTTTGAACCAGTCAGTTGTTCCATGTCAGGATCTGGCTATTGCTTCTTGACCAACATACAGGTTTCTCAGAGGTCAGGTAAGGTGGTCTGGTAGTCCCATCTCTTTAAGAATTTTCCACAGTTTGCTGTGATCCCCACAGTCAAAGATGCAGAAGCAGATGTTTTTAAGGCATTCCCTTGCTTTCTCCATGATCCAGATAATGTTGGAAATTTGATCTCTGGTTCCTCTGCCTTTTCTAAACCCATCTTGCACATCTGGAGTTCTCAGTTCACATACTTTTGAAGCCTCACTTAAAGGATTTTCAGCATAACCTTCCTAGCATGTGAAATGAGCACAATTGTATAGTAGTTTGAGTATTCTTTGGCATTGTCCTTCTTTGGGATTGGAATGAAAACTGACCTTTTCCAGTCCTTTGGCTAATGCTGAGTTTTCCAAATTTGTTGACATATTGAGTGCAAGCATCATCTTTTAGGATTTGAAATAGCTCAGCTGGAATTCCATCAGCTCCACTAGCTTTGTTCATAGTAATACTTCCTAAGGTCCACTTGACTTCACATTCCAGGATGTCTTGCTGTAGGTGAGTGACTATACCATCCTAGCTTTCTGGGTCATTAAGATCTTTTTTGTATAGTTCTGTGTATTCTTGCCACCTCTTCTTAATCTGCTTCTGTTAGAGCCTTATCATTTCTGTCCTTTATCATGCCCATCATTGCATGAAATATTCCCTTGATATCTCCAGTTTTCTTGAAGTGATCTCTAGTCTTTCCCATTCTATTGTTTTCCTCTATTTATTTGTATTGTCCATTTAAGAAGGCCTTTTTAGCTCTCCTTGCTATTCTCTGGAATTCTGCACTCAGTTGGGTATGCATGCATGTGTGCTAAGTTCTTTTAGTTGTATCTGATTCTGCAACTCTATGGGCTGTAGTCCATCAGGCCCCTCTGTGCATGGGGTCCTCATGAATATTGGAGTGGGTTGCCATTTCCTCCTCCAGGGGATCTTCCCAACTCAGGGATCAAACTCAGCATCTCTTAGGTCTCCTGAATTGGCAGGCAGGTTCTTTACCACTAGCACCACTTGGGAAGCCCTCAGTTGGATATATCTTTTCCTTTCTCCCTTGCCTTTCACTTCTCTTCTTTCTTTAGCTATTTGTAAAGCCACCTCAGATAACCACTTTGCCTTCTTGCATTTCTTTTTCTTTGTGATGGTTTTGATCCTTCCTCCTGTACAGTGTTACACACCTCTGCTCATAATTCTTCAGGCACTCTATCTAATCCCTTGAATCTGTTTGTAACCTCCACTGTATAATCATAAGGGGGTTGATTAGGTCATACCTGAATGGCTTCATGGCTTTTCCTACTTTCTTCAATTTAAGTCTGAATTTTGTAATATGGAGCTTATGATGTGAGCCACAGTCAGCTCCTGGTCATCATTTTGCTGACTGTATAGAACTTATCCATCTTAGACTGCAAAGAACATAATCAATCTGATTTGGTATTGGCCATCAGGTGATGTCCATGTACGGCATCGTCTCATGGGTTGTTGGAAAAGGGGTTTGCTCTGATTAGCGTGTTCACTTGACTGAACTCTTAGCCTTTGCCCTGTTCTATTTGTATTCCTAGGCCAAGCTTTCCTATTATTCCAGGTATCTCTTGACTTCCTACTTCCGCATTCCAATCCTCTATGATGAAAAGGACTTCTCTTTTTTGGTGTTGGTTCTAGATGTTATAGGTCTTCCTAGAACTAGTCAGCTTCAGCTTCTTCAGTGTCAGTGGCTGAAGCGTAGACTTGGATTACTATGATGTTGAATAATTTGCCCTGGAAATGAACCAAGATCATTCTGTTGTTTTTGAGGTTGCACCCAAGTACTGCATTTCAGACTCTCTTGTTGACTATGAAGGCTATTCCATTTCTTTTAAGGGATTATTGCCTATAGTAGTAGATACAATGGTCATCTGAATTAAATTCTCCTATTCCTGTCCATTTTAGTTCACTGATTTCTCAAATGTCAATGTTCAATCTTGCCATCTCTTGCTTGACCACTTCCAATTTACCTTAATTCATGGACCTAACATTCCAGGTTCCTATGCAATATTGTTCTTTACAGCATAGGACTTTACTTTCACCACCAGACACATTACAACTGAGCATTGTTTCTGCTTTGGCTCAGCCACTTCATTTTTTCTGGAGCTATTAGTAATTGCCCCCTGCTCTTTCTCAGTAGCATGTGAAAGTGAAAGTGAAGTCGTTCAGTTCAGTTCAGTCGCTCAGTCGTGTCCGACTCTTTGCTGACCCCATGAATCGCATCATGCCAGGCCTCCCTGTCCATCACCAACTCCTGGAGTTCACTCAAACTCACGACCATTGAGTCGGTGATGTCATCCGGCCATCTCATCCTCTGTCGTCCCCTTCTCCTCCTGCCCCCAATCCCTCCCATCATCAGAGTCTTTTCCAATGAGTCAACTCTTTGCATGAGGTGGCCAAAGTACTGGAGTTTCAGCTTTAGCATCATTCCTTCCAAAGAAATCCCAGGGCTGATCTCCTTCAGAATGCACTGGTTGGATCTCCTTGCAGTCCAAGGGACTCTCAAGAGTCTTCTCCAACACCACAGTCCAAAAGCATCATTCTTCAGCGCTCAGCCTTCTTCACAGTCCAACTCTCACATCCATACATGACCACAGGAAAAACCATAGCCTTGACTAGATGAACCTTTGTTGGCAAAGTAATGTCTCTGCTTTTGAATATGCTATCTAGTTGGGTCCAACTCTTTGTGACCCTCCTGGGACTGTAGCCCACCAGGCTCCTCTGTCCATGGGATTTTCCAGGCAAGAATACTAGAGTAGGTTGCCATTTCCTTCTCCAGGGGATCTTCCTGACCCAGGGATTGAACTCAGGTCTCCTGCATTGCAGGCAGACCCGTACCATCTGAGCTACCAGGGAAGCCCCCTCAGTAGCATACTGGACCATCTTCCAACCTCTGGGGCTCATCTTCCAGTGTCATATTTTTCTGCCTTTTCTTGCTGTTCATGGGGTTGTTGTGGCAAGAATACTGGACTGCTTTGCTGTTCCCTTCTCCAGTGGACTACATTTTGTCAGAACTCTTCACTTTGACCTGTCTGTCTTGGGTGGCCCTGCAAGGCATGGCTACATTGCTTCAGTGAGTTATGGAAGCCCCTTCCCCATGACTAGGCTGTGATCCATGAAGGAGAGCAAGGTCACAGAGTAAAGGTTAAATCCCCAAAACAATGAACACTTAAAAACTGAAATTAAAATAAAACATAATTGCAGAAAAATATGAGTTACTAAGGGGTAAATTTAACTATATAATATTTATCCACTGAAAAATCACAGTACCTGATGAAATTAAAACCTAACAAAGGAGATACATCAAGTGTAAATAAGTTAGAAGTCTCAATTATTGTTAAATGGTCAGTATTCTCCAAATAGTTTATAGATTCAATATAATCTCAATGAAGACCCGAGCAGGCTTCCTGGTAGAAATTAAAGTTAATCCTAAAATATACATAAAAAAAAAAAGCAAAGGAATTTAGAATGTCAAAACGATTTTGAAAAAGAACAAAACTTAAAGTTCCTACTACTTGATTTCATGATTTACTATAAAGTCACCAAGGTAGTGTGGTGTTAGCCTAGAAATATGAACTAATAGACCAGTACAGGGAACCCAGAAACAGACCCACACGTAGAGGGCAGTCTTTTTAACAAGTGGTACTAGAAAAATGGGATACACATATTCCAAAAACAAAGAACGAGAAAACTTACCCCCCACACAATTTTGATCCATACTCATACTATAATACATATAAAAATCAACTTGAAATGAATCATAGACTTAAAAGTATAATCCTCCTAGAAGAAAACATAGAAAAATCTCTGTGACCTCGAGTTAGGCAAAGATTTCTATACACAATTAGTGAACCATGAAAGAAAAAAAGTGGATAAACTGGAATTTATGAGAATTTTTTTAAAGTCTGCATTTCAAAAGAGATCATTAAGAAAATGAAAACACAAGTCATACACCTGGAGAAAACCTTTGAAACTTATCTAATAGATGACTTGTATCAAGTTTCATAAAATTGGAACAAAAACATGAACAGATACTTTACGAAAGAGATAAGGATGGCTGCGGGGACCAGCCCGGCTGAGCCAGGGTATTGAAGGAGAGGCGGCGAGGCGAGGATCAGGATACAATAGCTTCAATTAGATATTAATTAAAGATATAAAGAGTAATAGAATAAGGATAGCTCAGTAGGAAAATTCAGTGGAGAAAAGAGGCTGAGTAGCTTGGTTTACGCTGGGAGACCAATAAAACTTCAAGACAAGAAGTTTGCACCACTTACGTAGGCCGCAGGCGCCCTTCCGTTCTCCCGAAGGAGAGGAGACACTGAGGCCTCCCCGGTCGGATCTTAGAAGCCCAGGCATAATTAGTAAGCATGGTGGGTTCCGCGCTCCAGATGGAGACTCAGCCAGAGTGAGAGAGAGAGAGCGACATGGGGAGACCAGTATTTGAGAAACTGATCCCAATTCTTTATTTTCCAGAGTCTGTTTTTATACACTGAGATGTTATACAAAAGTCACGTGGGGACAGCAGTCCTGACTTTTATTAAAGTCAGGTGCTTCACACAAATGTATACAGAGGTCTTAGGGTGTTACATCATCTTCTGGCCAGGGGGCCTGCTGACAATTCTGACCCTCTCCTTGTGACAGCGGTCAGTCAATCAGGACACTTATTTCTCCAGGGCTGATTATTCTCAAAACAGACGCCACCCAAGTAAAGTTACATTCCTACAGGGTGAGGGTGTAGTGGGTTTTAGTTAAGGAAAGAATTTACTTAGCCTAAGGTCTAGTGTGATTAATATCAAAGGTTAATACTTATTCCTTCTATATATTCATTAATGTGTGTAAGGGCAGGGGATGTGGAGACTTAGCAACAAACATTGGCTCAACAAATGAAAAACCCTTCACCAATACAATTTCTAATCAGCCCATTATACTTATACTAATAGTTTTCTAACTTTTCTAAGGAACCTGTTTTTAGAAGGTTTAAAGCATCTTGTGCCTCTCACGGTTGGGAGGCTGTGAGCAATCACATGTGGCTGGACGAGCCTGTCAGGCAGGCTAGAGAACCTTCAGAGGAGTTTGTAAGTTAAAACACTCTTGTCACACCCAAGAGTTTTTATTGACTGGAGCTCTAGGTTAACTCCTTCTCCGAAAGAGGTGGTGGGGGACAGCCCCCCGTAAAGTCAGAGGTGTAGGTAAGAGCACAAAGTAGTAAAGTAGGCAGGCTCTGGTTATGGGGGTAGATGCTCGAGGATTTCAGGGGACTCCTGAGGCTCGATCCCGCCTTTGCGTATGTCGAGCCTCCTTCCTCATGACCTTTGTCACGGGCGGAGTACCTCACTCTGGCCCCCAACATCTCCCCCTTTTTATTTCTTAAAAACAGCCAGATGCAGCTCAGTCATGAGCTTCCAAATGCTCTGCCAGAGAATCCTGACAATACAAGGAAGAATGATTATGAGAAGTAGGATTAGAGACTAGGGATATTAGACAGAATATTTTTCCAGAAATAAAGTTAGAGATGGTGTGAAAAAGTCATTAGCTGCTCCAGTGGTGGTAAAATCCAGTGGACAGTGTTCCAAGGTCTGTATTTGATTATGAAGTTTCCCTAAGTCCAGGCCAATATCAGAACTGTTCCAAACACCTGAGATATGATTTTTAATCTTTTCCCATTCATAATCTGTCTCGTTTACCTTCAAAGATGTCATGCATATCCACCTGTAATCAGTGTGGCATGTCAAAGCCATCTTCACCTTTAAAGCCTGTAACTCAATCCCAATATGCATAATTGCTTCTTCTAAGGCGTCTACTCTCATCTCCAATTTTCTATCTATAGCTTCCTGAGTTGCTAGAGTTAAAGAAACAATTTTAGACATGGTATCAACATATTGGGCAGTATGCACTTGTTGAGTCAATGATATTGCTGCCGCAGTAACAGAAGTAATTGTTGCTATCAAAGCTGATATTCCTAGGATAAGCAAGACCACAAACCATCGCGATCGCATTAAATCCTGCAATTGTTGTAACACAGTAAGACCATAGCTATCATATAGGCACCATAAGATAGGATGGGCATTGTAACACCACAAAGGAGCAAACATTACATTGAGGGTTTAAACAAGATGAAAGCATACATTGTTCACAAGTCACTACGTTAGGTCCACCTGAATAATTCATGCCTACATTAAGTTTGTTGAGTCATTAGTAAAGGAAAACATAAGGCAAGGGTGGACAAGCTAAAACAGAATAAGTAGAATTATTTTCTGGTTGGAGTTCATGCTGCAGCAGCCCTGTCAGTCTCGCCGGGATCTCGATGTTTATCTTGTCTCCCCTGCCGGCGGGCTCCTCTTTTGTGATCGAAGCAATGGGGGAACTGGATGTCTGGGGGTCTGCAACATGGAGAATCAACCTGTCCTGGATCTAAATTGGAGAATTTGCATCCTGTGGAAAAATACAAGCACATCCTCGACCGCTAGTTAATAATGGGTCAGGACCCTTTCATTGTCCTGAGAGGAGGTCCTTCCATTTAACTAATGGTTTTGTATTTGTTGTTCCGGGCACCAATGGCGAAGCACTGCAGTAGTTCCGGCCGAATCGGCATTTACAATATTTATTACAAAAAGAGCAAGTTGCAAGATTTGATGGGGAGAGCTATACTTAAACTCCCCTTCTTTTAATTTTTGAATTTGAAGCTTTAATGTTTGATGTGCTCTTTCCACAATGGCTTGTCCCCGGGGATTATAAGGGATGCCTGTATTGTGTTTAATTTGAAACTGTAAACAAAATTCCTGAAAAGACTTAGAAGTGTAAGCAGGAGCATTGTCAGTTTTCAGAGCTTTTGGTAGGCCCAAATATGAAAAACAAGTAAAGAGATGTTGTATAACATCTTTAACTGCCTCTCCGTACGAGACGTTGCAATAAGGACATGAGAGAAAAGATATCTATAGTTACATGAACAAAGAAAAGTTTTCCAAATGAAGAGATATGAGTTACATCCATTTACCAGAGTATGTTAGGTTTGAGACCACGAGGGTTAACTCCCATAGGTAGACTATTATAAACAGTGGGGCAATATAAGCAAGAACGCACAATCTCCCTAGCAGTTTCTCTGGGAATTTGGAATTGATATCTTAAGGCAGTAGCATATTGATGATGAAGTGAGTGAGAGGCTCTGGTCTCCTCAATCACAGTAGCCACTGTATTTCTGGTCAGACAAATCATTAAAGGCATTTAAAGGGCCGGGCAATCCGGAATGAGCCCGAATGTGTCCAATGAAAAATATTTTATTTCTTTTCCAAATTTGTTGCTGTAATTTAGTTAACAAATGAAATATGGTAGTTTTATTTTTAGACAAAAAACGCAGTTTCAATGTGTGGAAACAACCTGACAATATACTGAGAATCAGAATAAAGGTTAAATTCCTCATCTCCAAACATAGCAAAAGCCTCTATGACTGCTGTTATTTCAGCGCTTTGAGCTGAAGTTTCTTGTGTTTCTAAAACCTTTTGGTGATTTTTAGTAACTATGGAGGCTTTACCGTTTGCTGACCCATCAGTAAAAACTATTTGAGTATTTGGAACAGGAGATTGTTTACATCTGACAGGGAAAATAACTGGACGTCTGGATATAAAATTCAGCAAAACATGCGAAGGTAAATGATGCAGAATTTGACCACAATAATTTCCTACGGCAATCTGCCAATCTTCAAACATTAGAAGAGCATCAAGTTGTTCTTTATTATATGGAATAACAATTTCTGATGGCTCTTTACCAAATAATTTAATGCTCTGCTTTTTTCCTTTAATATCAAAGTAGCTATCAATCCCGGATAAGAAGCTATTACTTTTTAGTTTGAGCGGGAAGATGGACCCATTCTAGGGGCCGTTTTGCCATAAAACCAATTTTTGTCTGGCTACCCCAATTACACCTATGGGGGTTTTATGGTAAAGGAATTGTCAAGCAGTTGTCAATTTAATTTTTTAAATTTTTAAAATTTACATTTTAACAACATAAATTTTGGGATATGTTAATTTAGGTGTAATGTTTAGTTTAGGTCTCTGTATAAATTTAAATAATAAATGCATAACCTCCTTATCTCATTTTGGTATACAGGTATATCTAAATGCAAAATGTATTTATATATGTATTTATACATGGCAACAAGTATAAACTTATTGACATAATCAATATACTTGAATTAATCTTTATAATTAATATGTTAATTAATATATATTACAGCAATACAACACGTACACAGCTAATACCAGCCAACACAAACCAATGTACTGTAATAGCACATGTCACACATATATAATTATACAGTATATAGAACATATATCATCACAGCACATCAAACCATACCAATTAATATCAGCCACACACATTATATTACTGTAATATATATTTAATTATACAGTATATATATAATATGCATATACAGTATACATACCAATTTATATACAGATTAATTAAGTATAGATCCATAAATAGAATTAGGTATACCTCTATTATATTTTATTTATACCCATACCTAATTAGGCGAACTGCAATTAGGCAAATATATTTATATTATGTATTTATAATAATATATATAGTATTATTAATTGTACTGCCTGTTGATCACTAAGAAATTGAGAAAACCCTTCTCTGAGTATCTCCTATTTGAGACAGCACGTCCCTCTCCCATAGGGTAAAGGGGAGCATAGGAACTACGTAGGGTTGGAAAGTTCCACAGGTATTCTCAAACTGCCAATCTAACATTTTTGAACTTTTAACTACTGTGGGGGCTTGAGGGCAAATGAAACAAAATTTGACCCCTGAAATCTATCAGGGCAACTTGCCAATCATCACTATTTTGTAAAAGACTTGCAGTTGATCCTTATTGAATGGAATTACTATATTTGCTACTTCTTTTCTAAAAAGTTCCACATTTCTTTTTTCCTCCTTTTATAATTAATTGTGCCACCAAGCTGGGATAAGATAAAACTACTTTTCTTGGGGTCACTGGTAGATGGAACCAATGGGCCTTTTTGTCACAAGCACCCTGTAGGTGTATGTTTCGTGGCAAAAATAATTTAATCTCATCTTTTGGTAATATTAATCTTAATTAACTGATCATTTAAAGTCTCATACACTTCAACAAGAGCTAACTCTGTCTCATTAGTCAACTTTCTCTTAGAACTGGAATTAGGATCAATTTTTAAGCAATCAAATAAAGGCTTTAAATCTGTAGTAGTCAGTTTTAAATGAGGGCATATCCAATTAATGTCCCCTAATAATTTTTGGAAATCATTTAAAGTTAGTAAACAATCTCTCCCACAGCTTCAAAGGGGCATTATCAGTTTTTAAAACTTTTGGCACACCTAAATATGAGAAGCAAGTAAAGAGGTGTTGCACAACATGTTTATAAGCTTCTCCAGTTATTGTTTTGTAACCTAAATTTGGTCTATAGCTTTTTAGATGACAAGCAACCATCTAATCTTTGCTTGAATACTTCCAGCAACAGGAACTCACTACTCTTCAAGGTTTTAAACTCTCCCTCACTTTTTTTTTTTTCTACAGCATTCTCAGCCCGCATATCACTTTCTCTAATCTCACCAACTCATTTTTAGTAGTATGTGTGGGCCAGGAACTGGGCCAGTCTTTTCCAGCAATGTTAAGAGACGTCTGTTCTTGTGTCTAATAGCCCTGACATTTTATTTTCTTGAATTAAAAGATCTTTTAAAGGCCTTGCAGCTGTAATTCCCTGCACCCAAAAAAGCTAGATCACTAAATCTAAATGCTCTGTGGCTCTTAGCTTGAGAAGTCAAGGTTTTTTCCTGTCTGATACTAAGGTAAAAGCAAAAGCTGTGTTATTCTTTGACCTTTATTAATTTGCACAGTTTTAGTAGGCGGTGAGGTCAAAACTTTAATTTCTCAATATAATCAGAATCTACTACACCATGCACCACGAAATTTTCTTTTTTTTTTTTTTTTTTCTTTCTTTCTTTCTTTCTTTCTTTTTTTTTTTTTTTAAGAAAGCGAGCTACGCCCTAGCACAAGTCCTACAATGCCCTCAGGTAGGGGGCCAGCCACTCCCGTTGGAATTGGAGTAACCGGCTTGTCAGGGGTTAATATTGTTGCTAAATCCCCTTACCGTTTTGCTTTTCTCTTAGCCTGGGTGAGACCCCCTGGGGGGTTTTCTCCAGGAGCACGCTCTGCATATTGTGCATGCAGTCTGTTTTAAAAGCTCCACTGTTTAAAAAACTTTTTATCTTTTTCAGGCTTAGGCAACACTTTGAGAGGCTTTGGGGGCAAAGTGGGGAACTCTTGGGCCCTGGAAGGCGCAAACGGAGGCGGCAGCTATCGCCCCAAATCAGAAAGTGGTGGACAAGTTTTTTTAAAAGTTTGCGCAGAGGGGGAGGTAGCTCGCCAGGGTGTCTGGCCACAGTGTCCTGTAAGTCCTCTCTCTCTCTCCTCTGCTGATTTTTTTCTTCCTTCTTCTCTTTAAATCTTTCTCAAGTTTTCTTTCCCTCACTCTATCTTTTTTTTCCTTCCTCTTCTCTTTTCTTTCGCTTTCTATCATTTCCTTTTTGTTTCCCTCTTTCATTCTCCCTTCTTCCTTCTTACTACCTTCTCTTTCTTTCGTTTCTTTTCCTTTACCCTCTTTCTCTCTAACTTTTTCTTTCCTCCTCCCTCTCTTTCTCTCTGTATCTCTTTTTCTAACTTCCTTTTTTCCTTTTTCTATCTTGCTGCATTCCCTGATTCCTTCCTCCTCCGTTCCTCTCTCCTTTTCACTCTTTAGTTCTTTTTCTATCTTTAGATCTTTCTCTATTTTCTTTCCTTTTTTCTTTTTCACTTTTTTTCTTTTTTCTTTTTATTTTTCTCTCTTTTTTTGCTTGGGTGAGGCCCCCCCAGAGGGGGTTTTCTGCAAGGAGCAGGCTCTGTATATTGTGTATTTTTTTAAAAGCTCCTTTGTTTAAAAGAAAACTTTTTAATCTTTTTCAACCTTAGGCAATGCTCTGGGAGGCTTTGGATGTAAACTGGGGAATTTTTAGGCCCTGGGAGGTGCAAGCAGAGGTGGAGTAGTCGCCTTAAATCAGAAATTGTTGGATAAATTTTTAAAGGTTTGTGTAGAGGGAGAGGGGGCTCGCCAGGGCGCCCAGCCGCAGCGTCCTGTAAGCCCTCTCACTCCTCGGGAGGTAGAGCACAGTGTCCCTCCTCTTCCTCGTCAATGGCAGAAAATATGATCTGTGCAGAAGGTGGAGACCCACTACCATCCACCGCTATAGCCTCTCCCATAGGTCACCCCACAGCCTCATGACGAGGATCCAGAACATTTTTAATCATATTTATAGGATAAGTGTTTAGTTGTTTTTTTCACCTTCACCCAAGTATCTAAATTAACAGTAGCTTCTTTAACAGTTTCAGATTACTTGTATAAAGAGTTGCCATTCTTAGTTTCAGTGTTATCCATGTCAGAAAATTAAGTATAGTAAAAGATTTTGCTTTAAGCTATCAAAAGATCAGGCTTTTCTTTGGCCTTTTAACTTCAGAAACCATTTTTTCTAACTCTAACTCTTTAACACTTTCAACACTTCCCACTCCTCTCGCCCTGTCTATCCTACAGGGGGGTCCGCGGCACCCTCGAGTGGGGTCCTAGCCGTCCCGAGCATTGGAAGAACAATAGGGCTGATGACCCAGATTGTTCCGGGGGAGGAACAGCAGGCTGATGGCCCAAACTGTTCCGAGGGAGGAGCAGTAGGGCTGGTCACCCAAACTGCTCCGTGGGGGAACAAGGGGGCTGGTGACCCAGTTGTTCCGAGAACGGGGAGCAATAGGGCTGATGGCCCTGATTGCTTTGGGGAGCTTACCTTCGAAAATCCCTGTCTCGGTCGCCACCTGCCGGGGACCAGCCCGGCTGATCCAGGGTATTCAAGGAGAGACGGCGAGGCGAGGATCAGGATACAATAGCTTCAATTAGATATTAATTAAAGATATAAAGAGTAATAGAATAAGGATAGCTCAGTAGGAAAATTCAGTGGAGAAAAGAGGCTGAGTAGCTTGGTTTACGCGGGAGACCAATAAAACTTCAAGACAAGAAGTTTGCACCACTTACGTAGGCCGCAGGCGCCCTTCCGTTCTCCCGAAGGAGAGGAGACACTGAGGCCTCCCGGTCGGATCTTAGAAGCCCAGGCATAATTAGTAAGCATGGTGGGTTCCGCGCTCCAGATGGAGACTCAACCAGAGTGAGAGAGAGAGCGACATGGGGAGACCAGTATTTGAGAAACTGATCCCAATTCTTTATTTTCCAGAGTCTGTTTTTATACACTGAGATGTTATACAAAAGTCACGTGGGGACAGCAGTCCTGACTTTTATTAAAGTCAGGTGCTTCACACAAATGTATACAGAGGTCTTAGGGTGTTACATCATCTTCTGGCCAGGGGGCCTGCTGACAATTTCTGACCCTCTCCTTGTGACAGCGGTCAGTCAATCAGGACACTTATTTCTCCAGGGCTGATTATTCTCAAAACAGACGCCACCCAAGTAAAGTTACATTCCTACAGGGTGAGGGTGTAGTGGGTTTTAGTTAAGGAAAGAATTTACTTAGCCTAAGGTCTAGCGTGATTAATATCAAAGGTTAATACTTATTCCTTCTATATATTCATTAATGTGTGTAAGGGCAGGGGATGTGGAGACTTAGCAACAAACATTGGCTCAACAAATGAAAAACCCTTCACCAATACAATTTCTAATCAGCCCATTATACTTATACTAATAGTTTTCTAACTTTTCTAAGGAACCTGTTTTTAGAAGGTTTAAAGCATCTCGTGCCTCTCACGGTTGGGAGGCTGTGAGCAATCACATGTGGCCGGACGAGCCTGTCAGGCAGGCTAGAGAACCTTCAGAGGAGTTTGTAGGTTAAAACACTCTTGTCACACCCAAGAGTTTTTATTGACTGGAGCTCTAGGTTAACTCCTTCTCCGAAAGAGGTGGTGGGGGACAGCCCCCCGTAAAGTCAGAGGTGTAGGTAAGAGCACAAAGTAGTAAAGTAGGCAGGCTCTGGTTATGGGGGTAGACGCTCGAGGATTTCCAGGGGGACTCCTGAGGCTCGATCCCGCCTTTGCGTATGTCGAGCCTCCTTCCTCATGACCTTTGTCACCTTTGTCAACAGATGGCAAATAAAGACACTAAAAGCTGTTACCACTTATCATTAGGGAAATGCAAATTATCACTGCACACTTATCAGAATGGCTAAAAACAAACAAAAAAAAACCAAACCTATACTACAAAATACTAACATGAATAGAGTAATAACTCACATCTGGTGGGAATATACAATGGTATATCCACTTTGAAACAAAGATTGAAAACCCAGTTGGTGAATGGATACAAACTGTAGTACATCCAATACAAGAAATGTTACACAGTAATAAAAAGGGGATTTTTGTATTTCACTTAAAAAATACTGCAAACGCAACCTATTTCTCTTGCATTATAGTGTCTTTTTTTTTTTTTTTTTTTTTGATGTGATGATTTGTTCACTGGTTTATTCAATTTTTAAAAATTTGCTTTTAAAAATTAAGGGAAAGAAGAAAATAAGGTAGCCAAAAAGCCTATAAGCCACAACAGGAGTAACATCATTAAAAGACACAACTAGTTGTTCTCAAATGCTTTTGTGACCAACATGATTTTGTGTCATAGCCTGGCCATTATTAGCTGTGAAGGCTGTGAAACTGAACCTTAAAGCCAAGGGCTGTTAGCCCTAGCCTACTAAATTCTCTCTCCTACCTACTGTGGTTTCCAACATGCATTTCTCATTCTTTGTTAGTTACATATTTACAAAGAAAAGTGCTTTATTCCTATTTGGCTTTGGACAAGATTAAAAAAAAAAAAAAACTTTATTTACAAATGTTCTATTTCCTTTGAATATATATACAGAGTAAAGGATTTGGATAAAATAGGATAAAATCACAGGAATCAAAGCCAACTTTTCATAAAATCCAGGAGAAATTAGTAACACTCAGAAAAATAAAAATCCATTATAACAGTTACAAGAGAGTCAAAGCAAATAGATTGGGGGTCATGTGACATCAATAAGCAATCCCAAAGTGGAAGAGGGGGACAGTCGCTTCTTGGCTAATGAAATTTTGCAAGAGAATTATCAGCACCTCCCCAAAGCAGACATATTTGCCTTGGGGTTGACCATCGCGGTGGCTGCAGGAGCAGAGCTGTTGCCCACCAACAGCACCGAGTGGCATCATATTCGTGAGGGGAACCTTCCAGACATTCCTCAGGAGCTCTCCAAGGAATTCCACCAACTACTCGAGAGCATGATCCACCCTGATCCAGCAGAGAGACCGTCTGCAGCAGCTCTGGCCAAGAGTCGAGTCCTCTGTCCCTCCCTGGGGAAAACAGAAGAGCTTCAGCACCAGTTGAACTTGGAAAAGTTCAAGACAGCCACACTGCAAAGCACTTTCACAGCATCGTCTTTCAGGATTTGAAAAAGCTCAACTGGAATTCCATCACCTCCACTGGTTTTGTTCGTACTGATGCTTCCTAAGGCCCACTTGAGTTTGCATTCCAGGATGTCTGGCTCTAGGGAACTGAAAGAAGCCCAGCAGGCCCAGTCCCCCAAGGATGGCCACAGTGTCCCTGGGGTCTTTGATACCCCCACCGGGTTAAGAAATGCCAAATGTCTGGTAGGAGGAAAGAGTGCCAAGTCTTCAAGCTTCACCTCGGGGCAGACTTCCCCATAAGAATGTCTCTCCCATCAACTTACTCTTTATCCCCAAAATAGATACTGGCTGTGTCGACCTTTCTTGTATAAAGGGAGGAACTAACAGACTTGAGAGGCTGAAGATTTCAAGAGCATTATAGTGTCTTTACAAGTTGTTCTTTACTTGTCAGTAGGAAAAGATAGTGGCATGCCACGTAAAAACATTTCCTTTCAGAAATATACATTAAAATGTCTTATATTTTCCTATTACATACCACATCTCTAAACATTTCTTCACAAAGTATCATTAGATTTCCTAAGGAGCCATGAGTTCCAGAAACCAAATTTTCATTTATTTGTAAGCATATGCATGCTTATTTGTAACAGTGGAATTAACCTGTTATTCACATCAATAAATATTAAAATCCCTATAAATATTACTTGGGCCCTTCTCTACCAACTTTAATTCATAGAAAATGAGACTTAGTTGTTTCTATATTTCTCAAATGTCTCAGATGCTTTTATTAGGTTTAAAAACTGAAAGATAGTAAACAGACTAGTAACACACACACAAGTTTCTGTTGATACTAACCTATCGGGTAACAGTGGCAAGAAAGAAAAGTTTGATAAAGCTGGCATTTATGGAGCACAGCATTTCTGGGAGACATCAAAATAATGAAGAAAAAATAGAACTGATATGTGAGGCACTCTTTCAGGTGCTGTGGATACAGCAATGAACAAAATAAAGTAAAACTACATTTTAGTGAAGGGACAGCCAACAACAAACAAACAAAAAAAAAGTCAAATAATTGTTCGGCACTAGAAGAGAAAGCAAGATAAGGAATGTAAAAATAAGGGCAGGGTACTTATATAGAGACCTGAGATGATACTTAAGCTGAGACTTCAATTAGGCGAGGGAACATGTTTCTTGCAAATCAGGGATGAAAACGCTCTAATCCAAAGACCCAAGACTATTCTTGGGTGCATTCTAAAAACAATGGGAGTAACATGAGTGAGGCAAAACAAACAGAAGTAGCTACAGGGAAAGTGTCATAGAATAGAGAGCTGTGAATGCGGAGTATATTCATCAAAAATTATGGAACATTTGGAAGCTTTTTTTTTTTAAACGTCATTGGTGAAGTGTTGAATCAAGTTTTACTATTTTAAAATTAGGTATCTATTAGAAATCTTTGGAATTCGCCTGCCAATGCAGGAGACAAACAGGTTCTATCCTGGAATTGGGAACATCCCCTGGAAGAGGAAATGGCAACCCACTCTAGTATTCTTGCCTGGAAAACTCCAGACAGGGGCGCCTGGTAGGTTACAGTCCATAAGGTTGCAAAAAGTTGGACATGACTGAGCACACACACACATTAGATATCTAAGTGGAGATGACTTTATGGGGAGTGGTTAAGTTGAAGATACTTAGCACAGAAATGGAAAGAGAAGGAAAAACAGTAAAGTTGTTGAGACAGGGAACTGAAGTTCAAAAATCACAGGCTAGAATACCATAGGAATTCCAGAAAGTAAAACCAACTGGGCAGAGGCAAGACCTGAACAAAAAAACCCAAAAAACAAAAAACAAACACCACACCTAGACTTAGCACAATCAAACTATACCACCAGAGGCAAAGCTAAGATTTTAAAATTAAAAAGAGGATAACACAAGCAACAAGTGCCAGTTCGACTCCACAGTTCATTCTACAAACTGGAAATCTAACAGCAGCCTACAGTATGAAACTACAAGGCAATGCACATTTCTGCATGTGAAGTGTTAATATGTATGTCATCAATGCAGGCAATGATCATTTAATAGGATCATTATAAGCTAGGGAATTCCTTGAGACTGTTTATACTTCAATTTAATATTTAGATCAAAACTCAAATGTAGAGAACATGAAACTAAAATTAAACATTTCATTCATTTGGGAGTTTGACTTACCAATTCCATTTCAAGTAAAGGTTGGGTAAATTTTTTTTTAACTGAAGGACAGGGTGGCTAATGGCCTTTTACAATAGAAAATCTGGCACATGAAGCCCCCGTGGAGACCTTGTATAGGGACTTGAAAACAATCTGAAACTATTTTTTAAATTCTACTTTACCAAGTAATCTCATCTTTCATTATTTAACATAAGTACTATTTCTTAAATCTAGGTCTTTCTTTATAAGGAATCCAAAGATTATCTGTAATAAAATCAACCTATTAGGTAGGTGCTAAAATAAGTAAAAAATTAGCATAAAGCATTCTGCAAAATCACTATCAACGTAGTCTTTTCCAGGATAAAATAGAATTTTAATTGAACTTTATTTTAAATGTCTAAAAGTAAACGCCTTAAGAATTTTAACACAGAAGTTTTACCATTTTCTCAAGATATTTTGTTGGTGCACTATTACCTAGTTGCTTCCTTTTAAATGTGTTCCATCCATCAGCCTTGCATAAAGTGCCACAATAATATGTAACAGTTTGCATTTTTAAATCGAGCCTTGAATATAAATAATGTTTAATAGAAGTATCTATGTTAACATGCTTAAATATATCAGTGCAGAAACTTTTAACAGTACAGTCACATTTACCAATTCATACTGTTTCAGATGAAGCTGGGAAAGTCTAGGGAAAAAAATCGTATATAAGATTAGTTGTTTGACCCAGAGGGATGGTACGGGGAGGGAGGTGGGTTCAGGATGGGGAACATGTGTACACCAGTGGCGGATTCATGTTTATGTATGGCAAAACCAATACAATATTGTAAAGTAATTAACCTCCAATTAAAATAAATAAATTTTAAAAACTTGTTTTTTCAAATCCCACCTTAAAAACACTCAAAGTTATTGATAGTCCAGTGATCATTTTCTAGTCAGCAGCAGTATGTGGTGCAGATAGTATTATGCCATCTACCTTTTGTGTATATTCTGGATAAAGCTCAAGGAAATGAAATCTGGGTAAACCAACATATAATCTACACAAACCTTCCATTAGTTAACCTCAAAGACAGAGCTCAAGAGAAATTACATGTGTAGTCTACATTTTATGCAACTTCAAAGGTTCTCATTTTATTAACCCACTCACTCTGAAATTAACAAACGAATCATTCACACTCGTTTTTCACAGCTTTCCAGTCTGAAAATTATTTTCTAAGATACCCTAAACAAAGAATATTTTCTTTATACGCAGACCATTGCTTTTAATAAGAATCATTTATTGTATATTTTTAAGGTGGAGGGTTAATTAGTACAGTACTATGCATAACCTCATTCTTAAAAAATTAAACACAAATGAATAAAAATGGCAAATCAGAATGAGCATGTAAAAAGACAAAAATTAGGCATATTTTTATAGAGAATGTTTCCTGTCATACGTATGTACTGATGTTTTTCTCCATTTTGTCTTTTAAAATGTATGGCTTGTTCCTTTTCTACGTAATTGTTGATTCTTACAAATAATGAACATATTTGCCATCAACTAATAAATGTTACATACAGTTGTAGATTTTTCATTCAACTCAGCTGATTAGTTGCCTGAAATACTCCACATAGCACTGTTAAGAAAGCTAAGAGTCCATTTCATTTGTCTCAAAAATGTAGTATTGAGTTATGAAATTTTCACAATAGGATATAATGCGAATGTCCCAGCTACAGAGTGATGAATGGAAAATGTCAACCCTGATCTGTTAGCTGTATTAATATGACTTTAATAAGCATTACAAATTTTTTATTAAATGTTATATTGTGGAATAAAGTAATCATTTATACTAATAGTGGAAAAAATAACTTACAAAAACGTATACCAGCATTAAATTGTTTTATCACTTTTATAAAAATTGAGTTATTCCACAAGTTATCTGACATACCAGGAAATGACATTCAAGATAACTATCTAAACAGGAATCACTGCTGTTAAAAAAGGGTTGGGGGGATATAGAAGCTCTGTTTAGTACACATAGTGTAAATTTTAGACCTAACTGGATAAAAGGAAAATATTAAAAATATATCTATAGACAAATATCTGTACATCACTCCCACAGCTAATCTACAGACACATTTAAGAATATTATAGGAATATATCAATATATTTGTCAGAGTTAAGGTTCAAATGTGTTATAGCACAGCATACATCCAAGAGTGTATGCCACAAGATTTAAAAATTCCCACTGAATATAACAAAATAAAAAAAAATCTGTAAATAAATATAAGGCATTCTAAAATAATATCTGCAGAAAATCAAGAGTCCAGCAAAGATTTCTATTATCTAAATTTTACTTCATATATTCATATATTCTTCAAAATAGATTTAATTGTAGTGCCACAAATTAACAATGTTCAACTGCTTACCAAAATACTCTTTTCTGGAAACTAAATGTTAGTATTAAAAAAAAAGAAGTTAGGTGCTTGAGGGAATAAGAATGCAGCAGAAAATTACAGGAGCCCACATATCCTTTTTCTTAAATTTAATTTGTCATATATAAGGTTTTTATATACAATCAGTGTGCATTGTAACAGTTTTTATTAAAAGTCAATCAAGTTTATCTAAAATGTTACCTGGCTGCATAGCACATTTGACATTATTGCCCACATGAAAGGAAAACAAATGGATTTACAATAACTTTTGGCCTTTTGGATTCTGGAAGTGTTCAGAGACCTACCCTTTTAAACCAAATGCATCTGAAAAAAATGTTTCCAGAGCATGCAGTTTAGATTTTACAGATCATCTCACCATTCTGTTACACAATATTGACTAAAAAAGGGAAAAGGAAAGAAATAACATGTATCTAATAAAATAGTCAATATAAAAAGGACTATAATGGAATTAAGTGGCCCCTTTCCCCATTTTTTTACATTCTAAACAATGATTCCATCGAGATAAATCATTAAAAGTGTTATTACACTGATATATATATATATATATATATATATATTTAAACAATAAGAAGGCCTGAGTTGGTAGGGAAAGGAACAGTCAAAAAAAGCCTGAGAAGGGGAAGGAAGTAAGGAAAGCTCATTTAATTCATTTACAATAATTTACAGCCATTGTTTGTGTGTGTGTAAAAAGGCATAATAATAGATCACAAACAGGAAATTCCTGGCTATTTTACAGATATAAGTACAGAATTTAAATATTCAAGCTTGTGATGAAAAGCGGCAAGGTGGTCGCAGTGTACAATGTAAACAAGTAGCTTTGGAAAGTGAATAAAGTCCTTGAGCGTGTTTTCTTTATTAAGAAAAGAACTCTCTTTCATTCCTTCCTGAAACATGATCACAGGTAAGAGTAAAGTTCATATACAAACATAATTTAAATGGACGTCAGTCTAAAATCACTGACTTAAAAACAGTTTTATCCAGCCTACATGGAAGGGCAGTGTTGAGGTCCCTGTAATAGTAAACATTTTCCATTTCTTTAAAAAAGAAAAAAAATAGTACTACAATATTTGTAGTACAGTGCAGCATAATCCTTAAATATAAAAATATTTTCTCTTCTGTTGGGATAATAGACCTTGCATCCTGGAAAGAAGTAACAATACTGCTACTGACAGAAGATCTGTTTATATCTTTCAAGTCATGTAAGGCAATTACTGTGTTGGTTTATGATATATGGCTAAAAGAAAAGTCCAGAAAGACAGTATCAGTTTTCGTTATGTTTTCCGACTACTCCAGGTATGCTCAGGTGTACTTTTGTGTTCAATTGAGTGTTCAAATGGAGATCTGGAGCCATAAGGAGACCTCTGGTCTAGTGGAGATCTGGGACCACTACTGGAAGCTCTATGGTCCATCTGCCAATCTGAGTGATATCTATAATCCCTGGAAGATTTATGGTGTGTATATTCAGAACTTGATCGATGGTCTGAATGTAACCGATGATCTGAATGAGAACGATGATCAGAATGAGTTCTGTCTTTTAAACTTCCTTCCAGATTTGATCTGTGGTCTCTACTCCTGTGATCATCCAGTTTTCTGTGTTTCTCTCTATCACTGTAATATCTAATAAAAGAGAAATCAGGAATTTTAAATTAGCAATGCTAATTAATGTTTCCAAATAAATCTTATTAAAAATAAAACAAAAATAATGCATATTTCTAATTCTATACAAATTCAGTGTTTCATCATAAAATTTCGTGAGTTCATTAAAAATCACTGAAAAATTATCTCTGCATGTCTTTGGAAAAACTATTCCATTCAAAAAACTAAAGTGAAACCATACAAAGCACTTCAGATGGCATCTAACTTCACATGGCCATTTAAGATTGGTTGCTACTTTTTCTTCTGTGCATCATTTGTATTTAATGCATCTTTATTGGAACTAATTAATTAGAATTAAGACAACTATATCCATCTAAAATACCCTTGAAATCAAAGCCTTTTGAGTCTGCAGCAGGAAAAATAAATAAAAACCTCTAAAACAGTCTATGAAATATATCTATAAAAGAGAACTTTTATTGGTTGGTGATGCCTATTGAAAGCTTCCTTAATCTGATTATTTATATAGGAAGACCTGATATACAAATCATTGTGAAATTTACTCCACACATAAGCATGTGGCAGTCTGCTAAAAATTTATGGGAGTTTAATGAAAAGTAATTTCTAAGATGTTAGCCTTTTCAAATAAAATACATCAAATATAATTTAATGTTTTTTTGTTCACAAAAGGTCCTTATTATAAGCAATATAAACTGTTATGCAAGTCTGTGAAATTATAAACATATACCACTACAAATATGGCTTTTCTTTCTCACTGTGTGCTTTTCTAAGTTTATAATGTGGCTGTGCGTCTCAGAAGAAATTTTAGTGAGCACAACTAAAATACAAACAAACCTATTAATTTCTTAATTTCTGATCTTTTACTCTTTTCGGTATTTTTATTTGGTTTATTAAATGAAAATATCCCCTTATCAACAGGAGTAAAATGTATTCTGTTATTATATTCCAGTTGTTTACTATTTAGACTTTAAAAAAACAATATGTGGAGAAAACTTCGTGATTTCAGGACCATCTTCAGATTGCTTTGATTAAATTTAACCTCAATGAGTTGTTTTTACATAAATTAATTATTCAAACAAAAATTAGGTTTTTTTAATGCAATGGAATGTAGAATTCACCATCGCACTTCAGCCACAGTCCATCAATCTTTTATTTTACCTCACTATATTTTGAAAGGTATTTTAGCCCATATTCGCCAAACCAACAATGAATCCCATGACTAATTATAGAACTCCCTACACTAAATATTTTCTTATTGTATACTCTGACCTTAAATTTATAATTAAAAACCCATTTTTATAGAGAGATTTATTTTTTCTTATTTAACCTTTGTTTTACATGGACGTGTTTTGATTACCTGAAAACTGAATTGGTCAATAAAGTCAAACACAACAAATAAAGACATCAATATGCAAAATTTTAAAATTGTCAAGTTTACCTGCTGTCTTGCTTGTAGTGATCCCAATCACGATGATCTTTACCATTACTAAAAGAAGAATAAGGTCTCTTCCTAGAGTCACTTTTCTTGTACGAATCTCCCTGATGTCGGTCTTTATGATGATCATGATATTGAGATAAGTGTCTATCAGACGAATAACTGTCCCTGCTGCTGTCATCATGATTTGTATTCTCTTTTAATCTTTCTACATCTGTTAAGATAAAAGTGTCCAACCTCTGTTAATGACTTAAAAAAATACATGGTAAACAAAATAATTTAATTGCTAGATTATAAGAACTCCTGTTTCAGCTCCAACCAACGAAAGTGAGAAAGTCAAAGTGTTAGTCACTCACTCCTGTCCGACTCTTTGAGACCCCATGGACTGCAGCCAACCAGGCTCCTCTGTCCATTGGATTCTCCAGGCCAGAATACTGGAGTGGGTAGCCATTCCCTTCTCCAGGGGGATCGTCCCAACACAGGGACTGAACCTGAGTCTCCTGTAATGCAGGCGGATTCTTGACTGTCCAGTTCCCAAATACAAGCAGTTAAAGCATTTAGAAAATAGTTTATAAAAAGTCATACTAAGGCTTATGAATAGGTTTACTTTAATCTGAAATGTGAAGAATCACAACAAAAAATTTAAGGTCCATTTCCTTCTCAGACTATACTTTTATGACTCTTGCACAGAGCAATTAATCACTCAATTAATTAGATTAATATAATTAATCTATTAATATTAACTAATCTGTTAATACTCCAAATAATTTTTTTGAAATATGTTCAACAATTCTATATTTTTTAGAAACTGGTAATAGTGATTTATGAAAAGTTAATAAGCTAAAAAGGATTATTAAGATACTAAATTTAACATGGGCATATATCATCAAAAACACCTCACCCTCCCAGCAAAAAAAAAAAGACCAGTTTTTAAACTGACTTTCCAAAACAATTAACGAGACTGACTTACCTGGATTTCTAATCACTTGCGTATTCAAGCTGCTGTTCTGGTCATTATTCTGCTAAAATAAATACACATATGTAAGAATCTTTTAAGTGGCGTCAAACAACATTGTAAAACATGAAAAAGAAAATCCTGATGCTAAAAGAAGGTCTCCTCTATTAGAATCTATAAATGTAACATTAACAGATATTTTTTAAAAGCAGAAACTATGGGTCCTATGACTTTTTAAAAAAAAAAAAAAACAAAATAACTTTAGACTTAGAGAAAAGCTGCAGAAATAGTACTGAGAGTTCCCATATGCTTTTTACCAGTTTCTCCTAATTTTAATGTTTCTTATATAACCACAGTATAATAATCAAACCTAAAAAATTTATACTTTAGTACAATACTCTTAACTGAACTACAGACTTTATTCAGATTTCACATTTTTCCACTAAGGTTCTTTTTCTCCAGAACCCAATCTGGGACTCAGGTCCTCTTTGTTTCCTCCAATCTGGGACAGTTTTCTTGTCTTCTAAGACCTTGACACTTGATGAGTACTAGACAGTTACAGAGTATTTCTCAACTGGGGTTTATGGGATATTTTCTCATGATTTGACTCATGAGATTCCTTTTTGCCAAGAATTCCACAAAGTGATGTACCTTTTTCAGTACACAATACAGGGGGTTCATGGTGTCACTATGTCTTATGACTGGTGACATTAATCTTAACTGCTTGTTTAAGGCAGCTAAGGCAGGTTTCTCCTCTACAAAGCTATGATTTTTCTCTTTGTAATCAGTAAAGATCTTGGAGGAGATACTTTCAGACTATGCTAGTGTCTTGTTTTCTTGCCCACTAATTTTTAGCTTTCCTTGGAAGCTCTCACCTGCAGCAATTTTTACTGTGGTATTAATACTTTAATAGAGATTTTCTATTTCCCTTATTCCTTCTACATTTATTAGCTGAATTCTTGTATAAGGAAGAATATCTGTTTTAATTACATAAAGAAAAATGATGCATTTACTTACCTGGGATTCCTGCCGTTTTTTAATAGCATGCTTATATAATTTATGTAATTTTCTTGCATCGAACTCAGTAAACTTAGATACAAAAATCCACAGGTTTCTAGAAGAATAAAAGGCAAATTAGTCTGATTGAAAATACTTAGTTTTTAATGAAATCCCTTTAGTATACACAGAAACACACACATCTTAGCCCTCTCTGGAAAAAAGTCTCAGGATATTATTTCTAGCATTAAAAAAAAAGAAACCAACAAAAAAACCTTCGTAAGTGGATAAGATTCCCAATAAAACTAGACAGTGTTAACTTTTACTTCTCTTCCAAATTCCTTCATTTTATAGTCTTCGGATTTGAAGATTTGAAACTAAAGAGAAGTAAACTTACAAATTAGGAAGGGATTCATATTATGTTTCAGATTAGATATAAAAGGAATAAACTATGTTAGTAGTTCAAGTAAAATATCATCAGAAAACATGGATTAAGCTTGTGAAAGAGAAGTCCTGAATAATGCATTAAAAGGCTTCTGTCATTTTATAATTGTGATGTAATGGTCATAAGAGTAACATGATCAGACACTGTAAGCCCAGGACAGTATTCCATGTTTATGCCTCTCTTCCCATCCCAATGCTGGGATTAGGATTAGTAATTGACCATGGTATTCCTTCACAAATTCAGATGCAGTCTTTGGATTCGTCTCAACAGAGCTTCTTCAGAGCCACTACAAATCAGTGACATGTGAATTGAAGTCTGTCTGCCATCACTATAAAAGTAATAATTTCATATATTTACAATTTTTCTTGACCCTCTAGCTTTCCAGTAGGTATGTTAAAGATTTTGAATCTTGCGTACATAAACAGAGTAAAGAAATTACTAAAGAGCCAACGATGGCGGTTTAGTGGACTACCTAACATCAGTATCTTTACTGAGTTCAAGCAACAGATTTTAAGTGATTTTTTTTTTTGGCTGTGCTGGGTCTTCGTTGCTACGTGGGCTATTCTCTAGTTACGGTGAATGGGGGCTAGTCTTTAGTTGTGACAGGTGCGCTTCCCACTGCAGTGGGTTCTTGTTACAGAGCCACGGGCCCTAGGTGTGCAGGCTTCAGCAGTTGTGGCACACGGGCTCGGCGCAGATGCGGTTCTCGGGCTCTAGAGCATGGGCTCAATAGCTGTGGCGCACAGGCTTAGTTGCGCCAAGGCCATGTTGGATCTTCCTGGATCAGGGATTGAACTCATGTTTCCTGCACTGGCAGGTGTATTCTTTACCACTGAGGCACAAGTCCACATTTATGTGATTTTTTAAAAAATAATAAAACCCTGTGTGAATAATGACTTCCCCAAAGAAAGTCATCTCTCAGCAATAGTACAGAAGAAAGTCTAAAAAAGCAAAAATCCTTAGCTAGAAAATAACTTTTCTCATTCCTTTTTATGGGAGAAATAAAATTATACAGCACTTAATTTGGGTATTTCTTAATAGCCAAGACGTATTTCTCTCAACTACCAAGCATCAACTGCCCAGGACTACAAAACATACACTGTCAGGAAGTCTTCAATGAGCTAACTGTGTAAAGTACCTAACCTGCACCATCCTTCAGTTAGGCACAGTCAGATGTAGCAGAGAATTTTTAAAATAAACAAATGGGGTAATGAGACTAAGTGACGGTAAGGCCAAAGGACAAGGTTTCTAATTCTTTTTCCACTAAGATCAAACATTCGCAGCCTTTTGATTTTGAACACAGATATGTGTGAAGAGCTGCTTGCTTGTAAACTACTAAATTGCTAAATGTTAATAAATTCTGGAAATCAGAAATCTGTGTCATGCAATAACTACAAAATTATCCCAGCATATGTGCATACAGAGATGGATAACTGGTGATTTCTAAAAGAATTCTTAGCAGTGTTGTTAAGTCAGATGTGGCTTTCTCAAGTGTTTTCGTTTCTTTTTTAATTTAGTTTGGAACAGCTGTTTGCTTAACTGCAGTATAAGATGATACCTATTCTTCATCAATATTTGGGTCTATAATTTTACAAAAACTACAAAAATGTATTGCAATTTAAAGAGCAGTCACTCAAACCCTTATATTTAATGTGCATATATATGTGTAATATTCTCAAAATTTGTTTCTCTAGTAATACTTCATATAGCCTGTAAATTTTGGCTACTTAAGTAAAATATGCAGCATATTAACAAGGCTTATCAAGTTATCAAGACTAATATTAGCAGGCTAATTTAAATTAATGGAACATTTTCATAATACACATGCATAACTATTTTGTTAATTTTTCAACATGAAAATTTTCATACATCCAAAGATACAAAAGAACTTTACAATGATCACCCATATACTTAACACCTAGATTCTCTTATTAGCATTTTACTGTGCCTGCTTCATCACATATCATTCCATATAGCCATCCCTCTCAATTGCTCTAATTTTTGTTTGCATTTCAAAGAAAAAGTATAGGTATCAGTGTATCTCCCCCTAAACACTTCATTAAGTAGAGTCAATATTACTCAGCTTTTTTATTTGAACATTCTTTAGACAGTACTATTCTCTGTAATCAATTATCAATGAAATGAAAGAAAGAAAAAATAGCTAATATCAAGTCATGAAAGATATCAGATAGCGGTTGGGAAAATCAAACCATTCAACAACTTCAATACTAAATATATTAAAATCTTTGTAATTTATATACTAGTTAGCCAAATCCTATTTTTATCCATTGTTTGACATTAAACTAAAACAGCTTATTTTGAAATTAAAATATATAAAAAAGCAACTGATAAAAAAATGGGTGGA
This sequence comes from Bos mutus, assembly GCF_027580195.1. Classification (NCBI taxonomy): domain Eukaryota; kingdom Metazoa; phylum Chordata; class Mammalia; order Artiodactyla; family Bovidae; genus Bos; species Bos mutus. Next base: position 29,339,523 of record NC_091623.1, read on the forward strand.
GAACCTGAGTATTTTTCTAAAGAAGACATACAGATGGCTGACAGTACATGAAAAGATGCTCAATATCACTAATCATCAGGGAAATGCAAATCAGAGCCAAAACGAGATGTATTACTTCATACCTAACAGCTATTGTAAAAAAGGAAAAACAAGTGTTGGCCAGGATGTGGAGGAAATGGGGCCCTCATGCACTGTTGCTGGGAATATAAATTGGTATGGTCACTATGGAAAACAGCATGTAGGTTCCTCAAAAAATTAAAAATAGAACTACCATATGATCCAACAATTCCACTCCTCTGTACTTCTTTGAAGGAAATGAAAACACTAATTCAGAAAGATATATGCACCCCAAAGTTCACTGTGGCATTATTTTACAAAAGCCAAGACAAAGAAGCAACCTAAGTGTCCATCCATAGATGGATGAATAAAGAAGTAGAATTCTCTCTCTTGCACGTGCGCACGCACGCACGCACGCACACATACACACACAGAAGTATTACGCAGACATAAAAGGAATACAACCTTGCCATTTAGGACAACATGGACGGACTCCAGTTGGGTAGAACATACAACAGAAACAGACTCACAGAGAACAAACTGTGGCTGCCAGAGGGCACGTGCACAAGTGCATGAGTGAGACAGGTGAAGGGCATTAAGAGTACAAACTACCAGTTACAAAATGAATACATCACTGGGATGTAACATACAGCACAAGGAATAGAGTCAATAGTATAAAACTGTATGGTACCTAATCTATAAAACTATCGAATCATGATGTTGTATACCTGAAACTAAGTCAACTATACTTTAATAAAGTAAAATGCAAGTTTTGTCTTGTTTAAAAATAAATGAAATTAAAATTGTGACTAATGTTATTGGGTTCTATTAATGTATAAAGTACTTGAGTTATTCATTAAAGATAATGAGCACATTCTAGTTTTCATTTTGTTGTTTATTACAACAAAAGGCTAAAAAGAATCAGCATGTCTTTATGTTCCCCCTCCCCACGAGTATCAGCATGTCTTTAAGTTTTTAAGAATACTGTGTTAGGGAAATGGTCATCAGAAGATATTGAAATGTTCACTATAGGTATGACATTAACCTTGAAATAAAATTTATAAGCAAACTTCAGTTCAGTTCAGTTTGGTCGCTCAGTAGTGTCTGAGTCTTTTCAACCCCATAGACTGCAGCACACCAGGCTTCCCTGTCCACCACAGGGACAACCTTGAAATGAAATCCATAGCAGCTGAGAAAATTCAACTAGCCCTTAAATGAATTTATCAACTATTGCCATTCTAGAGTGAAAAGAGTAAAGAGATAGGGAATTAGTAAACTGTGTTTTTGTTAGTAATTTCTCTTTAAAAATATCTTTTCTGTAGAAAAAAATCTAGTTGAAATTAGATTCTGGTCCTAATTATAATCACCTGCTAAACTGTGTGATCTTGGGCAAAACTCCAGATCTGGAGCTAGTGCAAGAGTGAGTGCCTTGTTAAAGCTCGCGCTACACGCCTCCTCTGCCATACCCCAGGTCCTAGCCCTTCAAGGTGGTTTACCTGAGTCCATTTTTTTTTCTTCTGTAAAGTGGAACTAATAACTGTCAAGACTTCCTGAACAGAGCATTTTTAAAGGGATCTTAGAATGAAGCATAGGAAAGTACAAGTGAAACACAAATATGCATTATTATGCTTATCACTAGATTACAAGTGATTTTTAAATAAAAAACTAGTGTTGTATTTCCTCATCAACTATTCATGTTTATATACAAGCCAAAATATTTGTATATAAACATCCGTAAGAAATAAAGCAGGTTATAAAATTATGGTTACTATGAAAATTTGCTTAAAGTGTAATCATGGATCAAGTCTCTATCTTTACAATTGCAGGTAAGGTCTTGATAGTTCTTCCTTTTGTAGAATCAGTAACTGTAGCTGTGTTCTGTGGGGTGCAGTGGGGGCAGGGTCAGGTGATCAGAAGTTCAACCTTTAATACAAGGGACTCTTTTCCTTGCTTCTACATTTTCCCCCAATTTTTCTCCAAGACAGCAGAGTAAAAACTAATTTGCTTTTGAAATATTTCTCAGTTAGGGTCTTTCTGTTCTCCTTTACCATTTAAGGGAATCTGGTAATAATCAGAGGCAGTGGCAGCATGAATAAGTACCAAGGAATATGAAATCAAGGTAGATGAGAGTGGGAGGGAAAACAAAACTTAAGTTGCCCAGCTGTGTAGAAAGAGGAATAAAGCCTTGGAAGTTAAGGGCGAACACAAAAGTCTCTTGGCTATTTGGTCTCTCTTCTTTTAGAGGTTTTTTCCTCCCCCTTTCCTAGTAACTAAACCGGAAGTAACTACTTGTATTAGTCAACATGTAATTTCAACAAGATGCTGTTCATTTCTAATCTAAAAAGCCAGTAAAATCGATACTCTGCCTTCTTCATAAACTTAAAAATCTAAACTCTAATTACATGAAGGTTTAAAAACTGGTATATAGTACACAAGTTATTTTCAGAGAGAAACTAAGCTCCTGTTACACTAAAGGCAGGAAATAATTTTAATATAATCCTTTAATTAAATTCAGTTTTAAAGATAACTCACTGCATTTCTTTTATTTTCTAATTTTATCTCAAACAACAATCAAGATATCAATATGTTCAGGAGTCAATGACACAGAAACTTTAACTTTGGCTCTTAAATATGAAAAGACAGAGAATGTGACTATATTCTCACTTAATCCTGGTATATATAGTCGAACTCCTACTGTATTCCTATCCTGTAGTTCTGTACTTTAGAGGTCACTGTATGAGTAGCTAAGAGTTTGAGAAAAATGGAATAATCTCTTTTATGGTATTTAGGAAAGCAGTAAGCTCTAGTATATATACTCCAATCATAAATAAAATATTAAACTAGACACTATGAATACAGTACTTGAGAATGACTGCCTCTCATTCCTCATAAAAGGGCTTCCCTGGTAGCTCATGTGGTAAAGAATCTGCCTGAAATGCAGAAGACCTGGGTTCGATACCTGGGTCGGGAAGACCCGTGGGAAGGGATAGGCTACCCACTGCAGTATTCTTGACTGAAGAATTCCATGGGCAGAGGAGCCTGGAAGGACTCAGTCCATGGGGTCGCAAACAGTCAAACATGACTGAGTGACTAATACAGACACACTCTTCATAAAAATCTTTAATTATTCTTCAGTAACTGAAAAATATGCAGTCTTAGCATTTTACAGGCGATAATACTGGGGGCTCATACATAGTGGTAACTGTTCAAGGTCATAAAGTCAAAAATTAGGCAAGTTGCAACTAACTATGCATGTCTTGTGATCCAACCACAGTGACCACTCCACGTCATTACAGGCACATGGCTTTAGACTCTACTACGTCCACGCAAGGCTTCAGTTTCTTTAGACATAAGCTCAGCTTCACTTGTTTACAAAAGCCTTGTGATCATTATCAACTTCCTATCTCCTCTTTCTAAAATGAGTCCTGGTTGAGTTTAAGAAGGGGATAAGGATAGTTTTCTTTTTAATTTAGTGAAATCATAATGCCTCCTGCAGAAATGTGTCATGAAAATGTTTTGTTTTGATATGCAGCTGCACTGCATGTAGCAAAGAAATCAGTAGGTTAATAAACAGTTGTCAATAACTAGTTTGTGCTCATTTTATTGTTTTCCTAGCCTGTCTAGTAGTCTGGCTTAACAGTGACCTGGATTTGGTAATCATTAAGTGATTAATACCACTTATCACATTATAGTATCACTTATCACATCATATCATAGTTCAGATTTATGATTTTAAGATCAAATGTGTTGCTGCTACTTCTAAAATGAAGGGGAAAATAGAGTCTGCATTTTACACTGCTTGAGGACATTTATTTTTACAAGGCTTTACAGTCATACTGAGAAGATGAACTGCTAAATTTATGTAACAAATTGGCATACCAACATTTGAGGATATTACTGAGAATAATTTGGTAAATTGGGGAAATTTTTAAGAATAAAATGCAATCTGAATTTTAACAAAACACTTTTCACTATTTATTTAAAGGCAGAGATGCCACCTGTGGTTTTTCATTATGCATAATTAAGGAATCACTTATTTATAAAACGTTTTAAAGGAAAAAAATGAAAACATCCAGCCTCCCTCTGTAAACATTCTGTGACCTAAACTTCAGGAGGTGAAAAAGAAACTGAAATGCAAGAGACAAACAGTGAAGTGAAGCTGCTCAGTCATGTCCAACTCCTTGGAATTCTCCAGTCCAAAATACTGGAGTGGGTAGCCTTGCCCTTCTCCAGGGTGTCTTCCCGACCCAGGGATCGAACCCAGGCCTCCCACATTACAGGAGGATTCTTAAACAGCTGAGTCACAAGGGAAGCCCAAGAATACTGAAGTGGGTAGCCTATCCCTTCTCTAGCAGATCTTCCTGACCCAGGAATCGAACCAGGGTCTCCTGCATTGCAGGCGGATTCCTTACCAGCTGAGCTATCAGGGAAGCCCTAAACACAAGTAAGAGACAAATAGACGGTTACACAATTACAAATTTAACACGTCCTGAAAAATACGTCACTTACTTTCTCCACTGCTTGATTTGTTCAGGATTTGTATACTCTTTCAGACATTCTGTGATATGGTCTCCGATTTTTATCAAGCACTGTCTAGTATGTTCCAGTTGTTCTCTTTCCGAAAGGCCTCTCTCAGGCCTATCAAGCTGCTTCAATGCTGCTTTGACAGGCCTCATCCTCTCTTTACACTTAAATAGGAACAGAAGAGCAGAACTACGTATTAAAGGCATGAATTCAACACAGAGCTACTTCTTCCAGTGATACTTACATGAGTAAATGTAGCATGAAATGAGTGTTAAACCTCACCTCACAGCTCTTAAATGTCAAGAGTTTTCCCCTCAGACTTTATTCAGAAAGCAAGGTTTTCCATTATCATTTAAAAATCAATCTTTGTGTAAGTAAAAGCCTTGGATTTTACTTAAACTTTTTACAAAAGCAGTTACTTTCTACACTGTAGCACACCATTCTAAACAGTTTTAATGTTAAAAGATAAAATATTTCAGAGTATAACTTAAATATTCTATATTGGCTCTAATACAGAATAAAATGTAAAAGAAACTTTATATAATACACTGGCAAAGCTATAACTTCAATATAGCTACAAGTATAAACTGTCTATTCTTCTAATTCCTTAGGACAAAACAAAGTAGCTAATGATGAATTTTGCTGCTATCCTATTGCAGGTAGTCAGGGATGTCAGGGTGTTTGATAGAAACTAATCTTTTCCTTGGCCTACATATCACTAGAATGCTAGTAAAAGGACAACATACCATTCAATAATGGACAACTGTACCATTCAATAAAGTCCAATTTATGTAATAAAAACTATCAACCTTGTACCAAAACCAGACTAAAAATATTGCTAGAAAATCAAACTACATATAAATTTTATTGTATATAAATGCAAAAACAACTTTAAATTTTATAGTAACTATATCCATGAGTAGCAAGTAGGGTTACTTCTGGGTATGCAAGGATGGGTCAACTACAGACGGTATATTTAGTTGACCTAATGCCACCATTTATTTGAAAAACAGAAATCCTCACATCCCTGCTGTGAAGGCCTTTCTTATAATCAGGTGTCTACCTTATATGTGAAAATCTGTTTCTGAGTACTTTATTGTTTTATTGATCTATTTCTTCATATCAGTTGGGAAACTTTCCATCTTTTGTCAGACATAATTTAAATAACACTGGAAACACTGGGAATTGTGTATTCTATAGTTAAAATTAGAACTCAGCCAAGCCTGACTTTTTTAAAAAGGGAAAACATTTGTTTTCTAATTTTTACGTTATTCATATTTGTTCTCTACATTTTCTATTTCTTGTTCAATTTTGGTAGTTTATATTCGCTGCTCAGACTCAGCTGGGTGCATGCTCAGTTGCATCCAACTCTGCAATGCTGCACACTGTAGCCAGCCAGGCTCCTCTGTCCCTGGGATCCAGGTTAAGAATACTGGAGTGGGTTGTCATTTCCTTCTGCAGGGGATCTTCCCAACCCAGGGACTGAACCTGCATCTCCTGTGTCTCCTGCATTGGCAGGCAGATTCTTTACCACTGCACAAACCTGGGAAGCCCCTTGTAGGTTGAACACATACTATATTCTACACATTGTTCTAGACCCAGAAAATAGAGCAGTAAATAAAATGAAGACCCTGCTTTTATGGAGCTTGTACTCCAGTAGGAGAATAGAGCCAACAAATAAACAAGACACAGTGTTTAAAATGGTGACAACTATGATTTAAAAAAAAAAGTAAGACACGGCAGGGAGCTTTCTACCTTATATAAGATTTCAGACAAGGGTAATGTTTGAGCAGATATCTAAAGAAAACGAAGGAGTAAGCCATTTCAAGCAAAGGGAAGAGCAAGTAAAAACATCCTATAACTTGTCTGACATGTTCAAGGAACAGAAAGAACTCCAGTACTATGAAATGCAGTACTATCAAATTCAAATACATCTCTAAATTTAAAGTTTTAAAAGATGAATATAAACTCAAATGTTACAGGTATTTTTCAAATAACCAGAAACTTTACTACTTACAATGCTGAATGTCTTCTGATCCAGCTCTTCAGATTCTTCCGCTATGGGCACTGGTTCACCACTTGCGGTGATGTGAACTGGAGCATCCAACACTGAAGATTTCTTAGATCTTTCCTTGCTTTCAGACTTGGATTCACTCAGCTGGTGAAAGGAGAAAACAAATACACAACAACAAAGGCAAAAGTGATTAACACCTCCAGAAGACAATTTACTCTCACTGTAGTCTATAAAGTTTATTCACATTTAACAGTCTTATGTATTCTATCTTTTCCCCACTTGGGAAAACCAAAAATAAAGCTATCCTATGATGTTACTTATTAGGTAAGGCATCTAAAAAAGGATTTAAACCTGTTTTCTACTCTACTAGATATGCATATGTATTTTTAAAGAACTCAGTTATTGAGATTAACTGGGCTGACAGGCAGTTTATTCTCCTAAAATGTAAATATGCTGATTGTGTCACTTTCTAAATTTTATATTATGATTTGCATACCTTTTCTTCTTTTATGTCTTTTTCTTTCTGTATAGCTTCTTTTACTTTGTTTTCTCTTTTCTCTTTAAAATCTTTTTCCTTTATATCTTTCTTATCCTCTTTTTCTTTTATCTCCCTTTTAAGTTCTCTTTTATTTTCCTTTTCTTTTGCTTCCCTCTTTTCTTCTGGTTCCTTCTTTATACAAACATCTGGCTCAGTTTTTTCTTCACTGTCTCTTTCTGTTTTAATTTTTTTGTTTGGATGTTTCACAGAAGTGATTTCATCCTGAAAAGTGCAAGTATGGCCAATGTATTACTAACCAAATCTTGACAAAGACTAATTTCTTTTCTTTGCATGACTACTGATTGCATGTATGTGGATTCTGAGAGAAATAATCCAGAATCCCATTAGTAATGATACATGCAATAAAAACTAAGATAAGCCAATCCCATTCAAAATTCATAACAAAATGAGACAATGTCTTCAAATGGCAAATGTTTGAAAAGGAAGGACCTTCGCTCTCTCCCTTTAGTGACAGATGATATTCTACTGGATGGCAGAATTCTATTCTATAAATGAAACTACACAACAAACTATAAAAAAGGACTTCAGTATCTAGCAGTAAAATTTTAAGCCTAAGTTCAAATTTCAAATGTAAAGCATACTGAAAACATGCCATGTGCCCTTTTCTATAGATAACAGGTTGCTTTTCTAAAACACATTCTTACCTTATCATCATCTTCATCAGACTTGTCTGAGGGCAAGGGAGAAGAATCACTCTTTATTTCCTCTTTCACTTTTATAGACTTCATTGCTTTATTCTTCTTAGCTCTTGCTTTTCGCCTTTTTGAACCTCCCTAAAAATAATTATTTTTATTCTCACCAACCCCACAGATTCCATTAAAAAATCTTAAATACTAAATCTATGATGCTAAAAGAACACACATTCCTACCCAATGCTTAGTCTGTTGGTACACCAATCTTAGAAATTATCAACAAAAGTGATATAGCTTAATCAAATGCAAATTAATCTGAATAAATGCTAACCAACTGTAATTATTCCTTAAAAAAAAAAAAAAAAGAGTAGAGAGAAGTAGGAAGGCTTTTCACAATCCTAAATTATTGTCTTCAGCTAAACAATGCCACCAGAGATAGCATTAGAAATTATTTTAAATAGTACAGAGGTAGTTATTGACACTGTGGTCACAGGTAAACTTTCAAAGGTTTTGCTTTAGTTTCCAATCACCTCTCTTTTACTGCCTTTTTCCTTCTTTTGTGGAACACAATCAATAAATAAGCTTGGTGATCTTCAATACTTCTATTCCTTAAGCTGCCCAATGTCTCCAAATCCAATTACTGCCCTGTCTCCAGTAATGGAGGCTTGACCTCTCAAAAAACACCCCATTTCACTCCAAAAGTTGCTCCCATACTAAATACTAGGAAAAAAGAGATTCTTCTTCTGAAAGACATGACTCACTGGAGTTTCAACATGAATGCTGTTAAGGCAAAATACTACCGTATTCAAACAAAGCTACTAAATTACAGATAAACACAATGATGAGCCCATGTTAACCACAGGAATCTAGGGTGATGGGGTAAACTAGGTTTATCTTATCCAAAAGTAAAGTGCTCTTAAGCATCATATTTTAACTTACTGCACCAGAAAGCCTCTGAGCTTCTTTTTTTGCAAGATCTCTACTAAGTAATTTGATGAGGTAGTCTGCACGTGTCTGTAATTGTTTTGCTTGTGGTTTTTTATCAGGATCATCTGGAAGAATCTGAAAAGCAATTAATTTTTTCATCTTGTCTTTAATAAATAACATGAGAAATAATAATCATTTAAAAATGCCTTCTCAAAAAAAAATAAAATAAAATAAAAATGCCTTCTCAAAAAAAAAACACATATAATGTGCTGGCAAGTTACAAATCTTAAAAGAATAAACAACATTGAATGCAAAATACATTTTTTATACCTATGCCACAAAGATTTCTTTCTCTAGAAATGAATTCTAAATACACAAGAAAATTATCCCTCTATTCATAAAGAGATTACATAGTATGAGGTTAGAAATTTCTTTCAAATACATAATGGTGTATTAGCAGTCAGTGTCATTAAAATCATAGTATTCTTAGATTTCCTTCCTTCTAAACAGTGTATTTAACTATGAAGTATACAAAAATACCTAGAATATAAAGTATCATCCATCTAGAAGATGGCACTGTGAGAAACCTTTTGCAATGAAAATATAAACTAATTTTGCTTCATAGTAGCAAATGACAAATAGCTGAAGGTTCCCACTTGTCCATGAAGTACAATATAAAAAGATGAATTATAAGAATTGGGCAAGCTTTCAGTGTTTCCCATTCCAGGCAAAGAAATGATTATAACGACTGTGTGCTGTGTTGTGTCAGTGGTGTCCAGCTCTTTGTGATCCCACGGACTGTAGCCCGCCAGGCTCCTCTGTCCATGGGGATTCTCCAGGCAAGAATACTGGAGTGGGTTGCCATGTCCTCCTCCAGGGGATCTTCCCAACACAGGGATTGAACCTGGGTCTCCTGTATTGCAGGCAGATTCTTTACCATCTGAGCCACCAAGGAAGCCCAAGAATACTGGAGTTTGTAGCCTATCTCTTCTAGGGGAACTTCCCGACCGAGGAATTGAACTGGAGTCTCCTCAATTGCAGGTGGATTCTTTACTAGCTGAGCTACCAGGGAAGCCCATAACAAGTGTGGTAGCATCAAATCACCAAAAATCCTAAACACTGGTATTCAAATATATACGCACACACACTCACAAAAAAATCCTTTTCTGCTCTTGATTAATATAGATGGTTAATGATTAAATGAGAGGCTTACTTTTTAACCTGATACTGTGAAAATAACAGAAACAAAATTTCAGAGGTAAAGCAGATAGACATCATTTAAATTCAATCCCTTCATGAAAACCGAATTCCAAAGAAGCCAAGATCACAAAGCTAACTTTCCTGACCCCGAGCTGACTTTATTTCTAATATAATTTAAAAGCAAAAATTCAATTTAACAAGAATGGTCAACAGAATCAAGTATTGCAGTACCTTGTGTGTCAGACTGAGGTCAGGATCCATTTTAATCATCTCCCAGCTTCCATATCCATATTCGTAGATACCAATTAACAAATTGGAATCATCTTCTTTGCCCCAGTCTATATCAAAATGAGCTGCCTTCGTGTGGCATGGGATGATATACCTATCATTAAAGTTAACAACCACTGTCAGGTTTATAATTGCCTCATTAAAAATTTTGAAAACCACGTTTGATCATTAGAACTTCAAAATACTGCGCTTTATTTTATTTTTAAAAACATTTCATTCAAATTGGCCATGGAATAAAAACCACTTCTAACATACACTCATGTCCAAATTATTGAGTAACAAGTATTTTACAGCAGAAAAAAATAACTCACTGCTTTCTTTCTTCTGGATCTGAAGGAATGGATTTGTGCAGCGGTATTAATTCTTCTTCATGGGAGATGACCAGCTTGGCATTCACCTGTACACCTGATATTCGGAATGTTGGGCCCTTTACTTTTCCAAGTCTACCACCTATATTTGGAAAAGAATATCAAAAAGTATAAAATATATAATTCCACAAAATACAAAGCAATGTATGTTATTACTTACATAAAAAAGTAGTAGTATTTATTTACCTATTTTTTTTAAGTATTACTTATTTGCATTAACGGGAGAGGCTTGCTGGCAAACCTTAAATTTCACTCCAAGTCTTTTCACTACATACTAGTGATTATAATACAGCGCAAGAGGATTCACAAAAAGCATTTCACATACTACAGCAAACACATGTACTGTGCTGTGCTCAGTTATCAGTCATGCCCAACTCTTAGACTGTAGCCCCCAGGGACTGTAGCCCGCCAGGCTCCTTTGTGCATGAGATTTTTCAGGCAAGAATACTGGAGTGGGTTGCCGTTTCCTCCTCCAGGGGATCTTTCTGACCCAGGAATCTAACCTGCACACCTCCTCAGTCTCCTGCATTGGCAGGCGGGTTCTTTACCACTGCACGACCTGGGATGAACATGTCAGTCATTCTAAATAAGAGTTCCAGTATGATTTTTTTTCAGTACATCTCATTATTGAATCTTATCTAAGATGAATTACAAAGTATAATGAAGTAACTATGTTAAAACCAATATCACATGTGTATACTTATAATATCTCATCTATACTATAGTAAAAATACAGTAAAGAACCCACCTGCCAATGCAGGAGACATAAGAGACATGAGTTTGACTTCTGGGTCAGGAAGATCCCCTGAGGAGGGCATGGCAACCCACTCCAGTATTGCCTGGAGAATCCCATGGACAGAGAAGCCTGGCAGGCTACAGTCCACAGGGTTGCAAGGAGTCAGACACAACTGAAGTGACTTTGCATATATACTAAAAATACAGTAGAACTAACAATTTCTGATGTTACCTCCCAGCAAGAACATATACCAGGCAGATAGTTCCTATTGCCTTCAATAATACAGTTCTGTTCCCCATTTTCTATTACCCGGAAATGGCCTTACTTTGTTTTATAAAGCATCTTTTAAGACTAATATATAGGTAACTTAAGACATACTATCAACCAAATTCAATAAAAGCAGATTTCAACAATTCCATTTCTCTTTCTTTAAATCACTTTCATTTTAATATCACCTGTTCGTTCTGTTCCTGAAGAGCTGTCCTTTAAAGCTTTAATGCAACCATTATGCACCAATTCTCCTAGTCGTCTGAGGTCTGTCTCTGACTTATCAACTAATTCAGCATCTCGAGCAATTGCATCTAATCTGTAATAAAATAATACAATTTTCAGGTAAATGCAGGAAAAAATGAGGCCATTTAACATACATAAGAGTAAAGTTCTATAATTTTTTATTACTAGACACTAAGCAGATAATATAAATAATGATAAATGTTCAAAACATTTTTTTCTTCATCTAAAATAATTATGTAAGTATTCCATTGTAACCTCATACAGGTCCTCTCAAAATAAAATAGAAAATATCCCATTTTAAGGTGGAGTTTGGGGGAGAAAAATAGAATTAATCCAATTTGAGTCTCTGCCACTCTATACCTGAGATAGTAGTTACAGCAGTTATTGAGAATAACTGATAAGTCTGGTCTCTGAAGTCAGAGGCTAGGTTAGCAACTTAGCCTCTCTATGGATGAATCTGCTATTTTTATAAGATTGTAAGGAAAAGGTAAGAAAAAGCATTTGAAAAGTATAATTATAAAACTGCAAATGTTTTATAATCCATGTATTTTATAGAAAACATTTGTAGATAAAATTTTAGAGACCAGAAAGAATAAAGGATAGTACTAAAATACTTTAAAAAATCTATTTGAAATTTGCTTTTTACAGGCTAATTTTGTAAAAACTTGTTGCAGAAAATTTAAGAATAGTATAAATAAAACTGATAGCATGTGACACATTCTATAATTCTATTGAGAATGACAAATGTATTTACCTTTCCAGAGGGCCACCAAATTTCTTGTAACTCTTGATAAACCTAACAGAAAATAACGGGTTTAAATGTGGGCTTCACTATTTGTTACAAAATAGATATACAGAAATAATACTTGTTAGTGTAAATATTATCAATAATTCAAGGCACTATTACTAACAAAAATGAATAAGCTATGCTAGAATCAAAATGTTAAGAGGTTAGATATCAATAAAGATAAGACATATTTTAACACCCAGGATGATATTTAGAAACCAATATAAATAAAACAATAGAAGCTAAATTTTATTTTAGAAATTACTTTATTATTTTCACAGGACAAAAAAGGTTCAAGGCTATCAGAGGAAGTGTCTCCAGAATTCTCAATCATATTACACCACCTCACATTTCAAGTGTTGATAAAAATTTACTGAATATAGTTTTAAATCAGATATATGGCATTATACCAACAGTGGAAAAATAAGTATTACTTAGGAACAAAGCTACCCAAGTGGTTGATGGATGAGGGAAAATATCCAGGAAAAGTAGAAGTTGCATTGTCTCTTCAACTAAAGACAGAAAGTCCAGCAAATCAGGTGGCCATAAAAGTACCCTAAATAAAATCTAACATATATTTAGTTTTCTGGTAGAAAAAAATAAGGAAGAACTTTATCAGACAGGTCTATGATTTAAAAGAAATGAGTTACAATAGTTTGAAAGAAACAACAAACTCTGAAAATACAACAATGAACAACCTTTCACAAATTTCATACACAAAAATATTACACAGTAAACAAAATAAGCTGTTATCCCATCTTCCATAAATAAAGCTGTGTATATATATATAAATAAATATATTTTGAAAGAAAACTACAATTTATCTGTAAGGCCAATCTTACCTCAGTTCCTATTTGGACATATCAAACACTTTTAACATGGTTATTTTCAAAAACCAATCACCCCATTGTAAAAAAACTAGAAAAATATGGAACTAAATTACTCCCACATAAAGAGTAATGTTGGGAGTCATATACAGTGAGAATTTTTAATAAATATTGTATTGAAGTATACGTTCATCATTCAAAAGGACCACTATTCTGAACCACATTAATAAAACCAAAATAATTTAGCAGTCCAAATAGAGTAACAATAAATAACACAGCATAGATGCCAAACTCATCTTTTACTCATACCAACCAAAATCAGAACCACCCAATCCCCACACAATTATATTTGCCTCTTCTAAAACTTTATGTTTTGTGGAGTTTCTGTTTTAATTTTACCCCCTATTAAAACCAAGCTGAAGTAAAAATGGTCTTATGTCATCTTACCGCCGAATTTCTGCATCACTAAATCCTTTAATATTTTCCCGAGGGATAGTTCGTGGTCTTCCACGTTTCTTTGGCCTTTTTCTTTCTGATATTGAATCACTATCAGATCCAGAGTATCTCCTACTTCTACTGCGCCTCCCTTCACTTCCATTGAAACTAATCTGGAATTTGAAAACAAAATTTTGCCCATGTTTAGGTAAAACAGGCTTCTGTTTTAAGAGCAACAAAAGTATTATGATTGACAAAATTAACATGTACATATAAAAAATATTCTATAAACAGAATTAAAAAGCAAAAAAAAACTCCAAAAAATACAGCAGATTAACATCAAAGAGTTATATTAATAGTCTTAATGCTTAGAACATTCTCGTAAACCAGCAGGAAAATATCCATAGTCCTTTTGTAAAAATATGTGAAAGGTTATTAACAGTGATTAATTAAATAACAAACAGAATTATACAACTTCCTGGTATATTTTTAAAAACATGAATTAAAGTAACAATGCAGTGTAATTAAAGTTACTCCATCAACTTGACCAATACTAACTAATACTAGCCAATACTGGTACTGGTAATGAAAAACAGAGTCAAACACCTCTGATGGGTATTTATACAACAGGCAATTTGATATTGCATCAAACGTCTTAAAAATGATCATTCTGCTAACCCAGCAATATCATTCCTATTTTTCGTGATAGCAGAAATAAAAAGGAACACTAGCCAATAAAGCCATTTTTATCATAAAAGTAAAAAAATCTAATCTACAAAACATTAACTTCTATTACACACATCAAATCGCAAGGCAATCTAATAGGATAAAAGTAAGGAAATACAGATTGTAAGAGGTGGAAGTTGAACACTGGCTTACTTGTGAAGAGGATGAATGGTAGACGTCAAGTACCACACAAGAAGATAAGAGAAAAGTCAGCTAACATTTGCTAAAGACTGAGCTGCCATGAGAAGAGAGGATTCCTAGGGACAAAAGACACAGGGAGAACCTGCACCCACCCACTCGCAGGCACTTCACAAACCTCCACCAACTCACACCAGGGGCTCATGAGAAAGACTGGAAATGGGGCTGGAAATTAGAGAAAACTTTCCCTCATGGTGAAGGCCTGGAGAAAGAGAGTCACCTTTGAGGGGACAGTCAGGAAGCCTGGCCAGATCTTTCTCACCTACAGAACTGAGAACACAGAAGACCTAATATGCTTGTAGGAAAAGAAAAACCAAACCTGGCAGGACAGAGTCTGGGGTGTGTTCATTTGCCTCAGACTCAAAATTTAAGGAGATAACAAAAAATTCAACAATCAAGACATAATCTTGAAATACAACAGTATTCTAAAAAATCAGAAGCTAATGCAAAGTTTTTCCTCTTGCCACAGGACCCAATATAGCTTGGCATGGCACTACCATTTAATATGCTACCATTATTTAAAAATCTAACACTCTGTTCATTTGAGCCATAAAACAAACACCAACAAATTTCTAAAAATTCGTATCATACAGGGTATGTTCTCTGACCATAAGAGAATTAAAACAGAAATCAACAATGAAGACCCCTGGAAAAATCCCCCAAATGTCTGAAAACTAAACAACACACTTCTTTAAAAACCTATGGGTTACAGAGGAAGTCACAAAAGACATTACAAAGTATTTTGAAATAAATGAAAACGAGATCACAACAAATTCAAAATTTAGGAAATTCAGAAAAGGCAGTGGTTAATGGAAGTTTGCAGCATCAAATGCAAATGTTGGGACTTTTGGTGGTCCAGAGTTTGTGTCTACCAGTGCAGGGGGCACAGGTTCGATTCCTGGTTCAAGAAGATTCCACACGCAATGGGCCAAGTGGCACAACTCCTGAAGCCCAAGCACCCTAGAGCCTGTGGTCCACAACAAGAGAAGCCACCACCACGAGAAGCCCGTGCACTGCGACAAAGGGGGAAGAGCCTGAGAGCAACAAAGACCCAGCACAGCATACATACATACATAAACTCAAGGGGCACAGAAAAAGCAGGACCTTAAAAAAAAAGCTACTGGAAAAGGAAAGTCTTAATGATCTAAGCTTTTATCTTTAGACACTTATAAGGAGAGCAAAAGAAGGAAGAAAGAAAAAAAAAAATACAGAAATCAATGAAACTTAAAACAGAAAAATAAAAAAATAAAACCAAAAGGTGGCTCTTTGAAAAGATGAATAAAATTAACCTCTAGCTAGAACGATCAAGAAAAAAAAATGCCAATCAGTTCAGTTCATTTGCTCAGTTGTGACCAACTCTTTGTGATCCCATGGACCGCAGCATGCCAGGCCTCCCTGTCCATCACCAACTCCCGGAGTTTACTCAGTCTCATGTCCATTGAATCAGTGATGCCATCCAACCATCTCATCCTCTGTCATCCCCTTCTCCTCCCGCCTTCAATCTTTCCCAGCATTGGGGTCTTTTCAAATGAGTCGTTTCTTCGCATCAGGTGGCCAAAGTATTGGAGTTTCAGCTGCAACATCAGTCCTTCCAATGAACACTCGGAAGTGATCTCCTTTAGGATGGACTGGTTGGATCTCCTTGCAGTCCAAGGGACTCTCAAGAGTCTTCTCCATAGTTCAAAAGCATCAATTCTTCAGCACTCAGATTTATTCACACCCCAACTCTCATATCCATACATGATTACTGGAAAAACCATAGCCTTGACTAGACAGACCTTTGTTGGCAAAGTAATGTCTCTGCTTTTTAATATGCTGTCTAGGTTGGTCATAATTTTTCTTCCAAGGAGTAAGTGTCTTTTAATTTCGTTAACAGAATGAAAAAAAGGGAAATCACTAAATATCCTATAAACACTAAAAGGATAGTATGCGGGTATTATTATGAATAACTTTATGCCCCATAAACTCAACAACTTGGATAAAATGAACAAAGTTCTTGAAACAACCAACCACACTCATTTGAAAAATATATTGATAGTTGTATATTTATAAAATTTAGGTTATAGTTAAGAAGGAACACTTTCCAACTAATTTTATGAGACAAGCATTATTAAATCCGAGGAAGTCATTACAAGAAAAGAAGCACCAGTATTTCTCATAAAAGAGGTAGTCCAAGAGTAAATAAATACTCTTTATAGTACAGAAACAGCTTTTAAATTAAAAAGTCACCTGTTTTGCACAGTTTCTCATTCTGGGGAGCATATAAATTTCTTCAAGTTCCTTTTGTCTTTCCTCTTCTTCTAATCGCCGTCTTTGATCTTCAGGAATGATTTCTTCCCAGTTCTTTGAATTTCTTTCAGGCTCCAACTCAATATCATCCTCATCCATATTTGAAAAGTTGGCCACCTGATAAATTCCAGAATTTTAGCAGAATAAAATTAAAGAACTATTCATCCTTACATTTTTTTCTTTCTTAGCAGGAAGGAAGCAGGAAGGAATAAGATAACAAATAGCCCTAGGATAATGAATATGACTATAGGTTAAACCAAATATGATTGCTAAGCTGAGTTTATTTCTTTATGAGGTCAAAGTACATCAAACCAAATGACTTCTAAGAATTATCTTCCAGAAATGATTCTCTTTTGCCCTGGTGATCAACAAAATTATTACTATAATAGAACTAGAGGAAGTTAACAGAGTAACAACAAATTTATAGAATATCACACTAAATCACCTTCTGTAGTAATTACCACACCGGTCCATTAAACACAAAGTGTTATAAAACAACCCAATATTCTTGTTTTTATGATCATAAAAAAAATACCTGAAGAGTTGATGACAAGACACAAGGAGCTCAGAGACCATAGATAAATTTATTTAGGTTCCCTAAGTGCTAGTTTCTTCATTTCTAAAAAAGGAAAGCTAGTAACAGCATACTAACTTTTGTGAGGATTAAATAACAATACATTTAAAGAAGTGTGCAGAGTTTGGTATACAGAAAGCACTCTTTAAGGTTAACTGCCAATATTGGGACATTAAAGCTTACAGGTAATTGGAAAAAAAGAAAACTATGCTCTGTGTGTGTGGCACATTGCAGGTACTCAGTAAGTATTTGTTGAATGAAGGAATGACATTAATTGATCCTTAAAAAGCCATTTCCTTGTGGAAAATGGCTAGGATGCAGAGAAATCTGCTTTTTTACGCTAAACAACTGGCACACACTTTACTCTGGGGCTGGTTGACTTATGTTGCTTTAGGACTCCCTGCAATCTTTTTAGCTCGCATCTAACCTGGGGTGGGGTTCACTGGTGACTCAGTTGGTAAAGAAGCTGCCTGCAATGCAGGAGACCCACGTTCAATCCTGGAGTCGGGAAGATCCCCTGAAGAAGGGAATGGAATGAATACCCACTCTAGTCTTCTTGTCAGTATAGTCCATGAGGTTGCAACAGTCAGATACGAGTTAGCAACTAAACCACCTAACCCAGGGGTATCTATCAGTATGACTGCTTACTCTGTCTGATTTACTTGTGTTTTCTTAGTTGGGATAATGCTTAAATTAATCTAATGTCAAAAACTGCTGCAATAAAAATCAGCTAAAAGTCTTCAGTTATGAAAATGATTTCAAATCATGTCACTCACTGCTAGTCTGTCAGAAGAAGAAAGAAAAATTTTTATACATCATTGCAAATTTTAAGACAAAGATGTTTTTAACATTTTTTAAGATTACCCTGCTGATCCTGCCTAAAAAAAGATGAATAAAACACTAAATGACAAAAGAAAAATCCCACCTTCTCCATTTATATAATTATGAAGAAAAATTCAAAAAGAAAATCTACCTTGAACTGAGAAAGTAATTCATCTCCTACAGTTAAAGGTCCTGCTTCATTTTCATGAGTTTCAGCCCTCTTCAAGATTTCATCTATATCCATTTCCTAGAAAAAGAAATCTTTACTTTAAATATGCTTTATCATGTTTTAAGATATATACATTTTACATTTATAGTTTTAAAAATGACACATTTTGAGACAAGCTTTTTTTTTCTTTACCTGGGGCTCTTGTTCTTCTCCTTCAGGCTCCTTAAAAAGTTCCTCAGCACCAAACTTTAAAATGGCTGATAATTCTTCTTTATTGAAAGGAGTAGAACTAAAATTAGAAAAAACAAAAATTACTTAATACTAACAGTCACAAATTTAACATTTACATAGCACTTTCATGAATTATTGGCATAGTCACCTTTATAACAGTTAATATGACATAGTTAGAAAAGTGAAAAGATTACTAGCATACTTATTTTAAAACTAAAGAACCTGAAGCCTAGGGCTTTCCCCCAAGATTACAAAATTAGAATGGTGAAACCATGCACTCACTGAATGTATGCCACTGACCGGGAATTACCTCAGTGCTTTGAAACACAGAAGAACACCACTAAACACAGTACTTCAGTGATCTGCTTACACTATGTAACATTTTGGAAAAATAAGCATAGTATGATAATGTAACAACTTTTTTTTATTTTAGAGAAAAGTAACTACCTTGAAGGGGCAGAACCTGTGTGTAGTACTGTCTTCCCAGTTGTGTCCATTCTTTGAATCACAAGATGATCTAAAACCATCTTCTTTTTGGCCCTTTCAAGAATATCCTCTTCAACTGATCCCTTTGTAACCAGACGATAAATATTCACCTGTAAAGATACACACAATGGAATTTAAAGCACTGTAATGATTCATTCTGCTAATGATAAATGCCCAAATACTGGTTAGAGTCGGGAATTCATCCAACATGAAATTTTGACTGGTGAAAAGCAAAAAAGCTTCCTCAATTTAAAGATTATTTGAGACTATGTCCTTCCTTATACTTTGGTCAGTTTGCTTTTTCTTTTTTTAAAGGAATGACAGTAATTTTTAAAATTATATTTCAGCGGGGAAAGGGGGTGGTGGTAAACTTATGACAAACTTATACCAGTTTCCTTAATTTTGATTGTTTCATCGTTCTATACAGTCTAAAATTCCACAAATTACTGTTTAAGTTAATGATGAAGCTCTGCCATTAACAACAACAAAAAGCTTTGCAAAAGACAAAACTCAATGAGTAGTGATTTT
The DNA here is from genome assembly GCF_027580195.1 of Bos mutus. NCBI lineage: Eukaryota > Metazoa > Chordata > Mammalia > Artiodactyla > Bovidae > Bos > Bos mutus. The sequence goes on from NC_091623.1 coordinate 29,359,413, forward strand.
GTCCCGCTTCTCAAAGTCAGTGGTTCTATATCACACAATACTCCCATTCAGGGACCACTGTTAGTTTTCTCAATGATTGGGCTCACCAGCATTTAGAGCACTGGGACCTGGAATATCAGGCATTCTTCATTAAACTGGACATTTTGGCACAATGACAAATAATCCTGTGTCCTTTAAGCCTTCCAAATTATTTTTTAAAACTGTTTTAAATTATCTTGAGTCTAAATAGTTCCAAATACGGAAAGGAGTACGTCAAGGCTGTATATTGTCACCCTGCTTATTTAACTTGTATGCAGAGTACATCATGAGAAACGCTGGGCTGGAAGAAACACAAGCTGGAATCAAGATTGCCGGGAGAAGTATCAGTAATCTCAGATATGCAGATGACACCACCCTTATGGCAGAAAGTGAAGAGGAACTAAAGAGCCCCTTGATGAAAGTGAAAGAGGAGAGTGAAAAAGTTGGCTTAAAGCTCAACATTCAGAAAACGAGGATCATGGCATCTGGCCCCATCACTTCATGAGAAATAGATGGAGAAACAGTGCAAAGAGTATCAGACTTTATTTTTTGGGGGCTCCAAAATCACTGCAGATGGTGATTGCAGCCATGAAATTTAAAGACGCTTACTCCTTGGAAGGAAAGTTATGACCAACCTAGATAGCATATTCAAAAGCAGAGACATTTCTTTGCCAACAAAGGTCCGTCTAGTCAAGGCTATGGTTTTTCCAGTGGTCACGTATGGATGTGAGAGTTGCACCGTGAAGAAAGCTGAGTGCCAAAGAATTGATGCTTTTGAACTGTGGTGTTGGAGAAGACTCTTGACCCTTAGACTGCAAGGAGATCCAACCAGTCCATTCTAAAGGAGATCGGCCCTGGGTGTTCTTTGGAAGGAATGATGCTAAAGCTGAAAGTACTGAAACTCCAGTACTTTGGCCACCTCATGTGAAGAGTTGACTCATTGGAAAAGACTCTGATGCTGGGAGGGATTGGGGGCAGGAGGAAAAGGGGACAACAGAGGATGAGATGGCTGGATGGCATCACCAACTCGATGGACGCGAGTTTGAGTGAACTGTGGGAGTTGGTGATGGACAGGGAGGCCTGGCATGCTGCAATTCATGGGGTCGCAGAGTCGGACACGACTGAGTGACTGAACTGACTGACTACTAAAATAGCAAGTACATGAACCATAGGAATCTTACACGTAATCAATAATGAAATAATCAAGAATCTACCTCATTAGTAATGAAAATATACTTCATACATATACTTACCTTAAAAAAAGAATTTTAACACAATGAAAAGAAAGTTGACTGCATTATTTTGTGATTATATTCAGGTATTCATCCCAGAGGTCTACCACACAGCTTTCTATAGTATTTTGTCTTACTGGTTCTGGTTCTTTTCCTAATATTTCCTCTTTCTTCTACCCTGTATTAGAGGATGTGGTGGTCAAAGTCTTTAAGTAGCATAAGTGGAATGTTTTGTTTAGCCATGTGTTGAGGATTTCAACGTAGGAGCTGCCTATCAGTGCAATTAATCACTTTCCCCCATTTCATTCATAACACAGAAATATGTTGTCTCTTCACAAATACATTAGGCCCAGCTCACCTGAAGGAATATCCTATCTCCTCATTTTCTCGTTTTTCAACAGTCTGTAATTTGTCTTGGCTTATTGTTATCCCTGTTTCAAATTTCCATCTCTTTTATGAGAATTATTCGGGTAAAACATTTTTTTCATTTTATATTATGGATTTATTTCTCAGTTGAAAATATGAATATTTACAAAGTAAATAAAATGTTCTAAGCCTTTTTGTGCTACTTGTTCATCACCTCCTGCTTTGAAGAAGTTTCAGGCACTATCCCAGATGAAGGTAAATGTAATTAAAATACAAGGACCAAGATATCAAAAAGATGACAGATGGTTTTTCTCAAGGGCTATTACAACTGTTCCAGAGAGTTATACAAAAATTATGAGAATGGCTATTTTGCAAGGAGAAGCCTATGGGTACACGGCTAACAAAAAAGAACAATGTATGAAGCAAAATCCCTTTCAGTAGTTAAGTATATGAAGATATTTTAAAATATATATATTTATATACTGAATGAAACACATTATATTCTACAGCTGTGTACAGAATTATGATCAAAAAAAGAGTACATGATCCTATTCAGGCATAGTTTTCTCAGTTCTGTCAATTTCCAGGTGATTCTGATAAATTCAAGCTCCTCTGCACTCTATCTGTTCAATAACAATATGCATGTTTCAACAAGAAGGATAAACTGAAATAAATTCTAAACACTGATGATAAAAAAGACTCTGAAATAGTAAAATAAGGAGGATAAAAAATACCTGTTTCTTTTGCCCAATTCGATGAGCTCTAGCCTGTGCCTGAAGATCATTTTGTGGATTCCAATCAGAATCAAATATAACAACAGTGTCAGCTGAGGCTAAGTTAATTCCTAAACCTCCAGCTCTTGTGGAAAGCAAAAAGCAGAAATCCTATAAGGAAATATAAAAGGCACAATTTTAAATTCTTAACTGTGACTGTGAATAATCAATGTGAGAATTTTATAACTGAATTCCTGAATTTAAAAATATTTTACCAGGCTCCCCTGTTGACTCAGAAGTAAAAAAAAATCCACTTGCCAATGCAGGAGACATGGGTTCGATCCCTGGAGAGGGAAGATCTCTCATGCTGTGGGACCACTAATCCTGTGCGCCGCAAGCACTGAGCCGGTGAGCCACAACTCCTGAGCCCTTGTGCTGCAGCTACTGAACCCTGCACACCTAGAGCCCCAGTTCCACAACAAGAGAAACCACTGTAAGGAGAAGCCCGTGAGCTGCAACGAGAGAGCAGCATGTGCTTCCTGCAACTGAAGAAAGCCCATGTGGAGCAAGGAAGGCCCAACACTGCCCTGAATTAACACAGTTCTTTAAAAGGTATTTTACCAACAAAAGTGAAACATAGTTTTAAAATTGCTAATAAAATGTATCTAGCAAAACCAATAAACAAGACTCCCAAATACAAATATATATGGGAATAATAAACAACAATTCATAAAGAATTCTAAATCAAAACAGGCTAGTTTATTTAGAAGCAAATTAACTGTCCTATATTGAAACAGTATTTATACAAAAGGGTAAAATTCCTCATATTTAACAGATAATATGGAATTTAAAACCTCACTTGTAAATCAAAACTGGCCATCACCAATAACACTTTTCTTAAAAAACTATAACTAAAATAATGACTGAAACAATTATTTACAATTTTAAAAGCATTCATACCTCTGATCCTTCAGCATTAAAATGATCTAGAGCTTGTTTCCTCAGCTCCCCTTTGATTGATCCATCTAATCTCTAGAATAAAACATTAAAATACTACATTGTAACAGAATCAAAACTTTAAAAAGCAATTAAAACCAAGTATGAAAAAGCAGCACTACTTTTGATAAGACCAGAAGGTACTTACAGGTAGGAAAGCAATGCCTAAGCATTCTGTCTCCAAAGTCTGTGTTCTTAACCACCGGAACTACTTTTGCTAATAGTAAATAATAGCACTGACCGTCACTTTACCTGAGACCCACTATAAGAATATGTTTTACATGTGAATGGGTACACAGTATACACTCAAAGCAAGTTTCATGACACAGTGTACTGTGAAATACCCTCATTATTTTATTATCTATTTCATTAAAAAAAAAAAATTTTAGTACAACATTTGAACAACCCATTAAACTGATCCTCAGATCCATTAATGGGTTAGAGCCCATAGTTTTTAAAAAAAGCACTGATTGAGTCCAGTGTGGTTATGGACCCACACATCAGTGAGAACTTAGAAATGCAAATTATTGAGACCCATTTCAGACTTACTGAGTCAGAAACTATAAGAGGAACTCAGCAAAAGCCCTCTGTTTTAAAATATGAGAATCACTGATTCAGGGCCCCATGGGCTCTAGTTGAACAGCCCACATTTGAGCATCTTTACTGTTCACCAGTGCCTTGAGCAAGTGATTTGCCTTTTTTCCTTGTCAGTTTCCCTCCTCAGTAAATGAACACAGGAAGTACTACTTCCTTCATACAGTGAGAGAACAGAGTAAAACACTTTGCACAGTGTCTGACCCATTCTATGTTAAGTGTTTACTAAACATCAGCTAAACAAGAAAAGTCCAAAATCAAAAGCTTTTTTAAAGTACCAAGTTTGTTTTTCATGAAAAATTGCAACTAGTAAAACCTTTCACTCTTTTTACTTTTCCCCCTAAATGACTAGATGTATCTCAATCATGTTGATATCACCCAACATCTGTTCTTCATAGCACTTACCAGAGTCATAACATTACATTTATTTGTCATTACCTGCTTAATGTCTGTCTCCCATATGAGACTGTAAGCTCCAACAGAGCAGGGATTATGCATGATGAGGTTCATCATTGTAATTCTACTTCTACTTTACTGTCTGCACTAAATACACACCATTTATTAGCTCAATATGCTAGTTGCTATGTTTCAGGTATTATTCATAAAATTGCTCTAAGGATTAAATAAACTAGATGTAAAGTACTAAGACTGACTCTTAAATATTCATCACATTTGCTCTTGTTAAGTCAGAGTCATGTGCAACTCTTTGCGACCCCATGGACTGTAGCCTGCCAGGTTCCTCTGTCCATGGGATTTCCCTGGCAAAGAATACTGAAGTGACTTGCCACTTTCTTCTCTAGGGGATCTTCCCAACCCAGGGACTGAATCAGCATCTCCTGCACTGACAGGAGGATTCTTTACCACTGAGCCACCAGGGAAGCCCAAATATTCATATTAGCTGTAATTATATTGAATGAATTTCAAAATAAATATTGAATAGATGGAATATAAGCCCTTTTTGCTCTTTGGTATATTCTCTAAAGTCATGTATTTTTATTCAGCAAACTATGCACTAGAATAACTATGAGCATACAACGTTCAGAATCTGCAACAGTTCAGGTAACACCAGAAGTGCTGCTCTCTCCTATCCTTCCTCAGACTAAAGCCTAATACATAAGGCTGCCCCTTTAATTTGAACATAGAAGAGAAACACAAAGAAAAACTGTTTTGCTGTTAAATGTAAAGTCAAGAAGAAAAAGAAAAGGAATAATGACAAAATTTTTAAACAGATCTATTTTCTTAAAAAGAGTATAGGTTATATAAAATCTACTCTTCATTTACAAAAGAATTTCAAACATGCCCAGGGATTAGACAAAATTCAAATCAACAAAAAAGACAAAATGAAATGCTTACTTGAAAGGGAAACTGACGATACTTCAAATATTCTGCAAGTATATCTAACATCCGCACCATTTGAGAAAAAATAAGAACTCTATTGCCTCGCTCTCTTAGGCGAATTAACAGTTTGTCAAGAAGAATTAGTTTTCCGCTACTACGGATTAAGTGCTATAAGGAAACAATAAATTATAATTGTTATAACATGTTAAAAGAGCTGTATTTAATGAAACAAATGTCTCACAACACTTCAGTTTCTTCATTTTAAATTAAGATTTTTAATTTTCATAATGTTGACATAGTTTATTTATGTTTTCAAAATTTTTTAGAACCTTGACCAATTTGTTCTATGACTTAAGCTACATTTTCCTTGCCATTTAGCACCTAGGTTTTGCTGCATTTTCTGGAGACCAAATTAAAAAAAAGCACCATTTCACTCTATTTGTTAGATATCACAGCATTTCTCCAAAAGTCTTAGCTGAAAACAACTAAGCGACAATACACTGAAAGAAGAAACAACTAAGTAATCAAAGGTTTTGAAAGAGTGAGAAGTGTCTTCTAATTTATATGTCACTGACAGCACTTCAAAGCAATACTACAGCTGGATGTAGTATTGTGCCTTCTTTACACTCTTCATTTGTCTTCCAGAAGTGATAGGAAGAGGAAGATCTAAGGTCCAGATGCCCTTAAGACTACCATTTGCCATGTCACAAATTCAGCAAAATCACTATTTGTGAAATTTTTTTCACAACAAAAAATACACTAAGGGGTTTTTGCTGGATAAAGTGTGACAGATCATGGTTAGATCAGCTTTACAAAACATTTATCAAAATGACTAAATGGATAAATTATAACTTTAAAATATTTTTATAAACACTAAAAAATAAACAGCACCATCATTTAAATACATCTTTAACCAAAAGGAACATCTAACCAATATATTAGAACATTGTGGTATTTTCACTTAAAGCTGAAATAAACATTTTGCTTTACCATGAAGTAATAAAATTTTAAAATTCTTACTTGTAAGGCCTCCTGTTTATTATAGAATTCATTATTATCTGGTGGTTTAATGAGGTAGCAATGGTTACAACATTTCTTTAGCTCCATCATAATATTCAAAAAGCCTGAGGTACTGCCCTTGGAACCTTTGCTGAGGGCTTTGTAATTCCTAGTTAATATCCACCTGTTTAAAAAAAAAAGATTATGAAAATGATATAGCAGAATTACCAGGATGAATTCTAAAATCACTAAAAAAATTAAGTACCAAAGTAAAACTGCACCATTATGAAGTTCAACTCCAAAGACAAAGGACTAAACTTTGTTCACAAAACTAAATGAACCTCATTCATAAGACCATGACAACACATTGTTATTTGAACCATTACTATACACAGTAAAGGCTTAACATAGTGAATTAATACTGCATAGTGCATTAATCCTTTACCCCAAAATTTATTTTTAAAATGGTCAACTTTATAATCTATCTTAACTTTCCAACAAATTTTGCTATGCTGGGCAATTAATGCAGATACCCCACACCTCATGAGGATACCTGGTTTAGCCAAACTGCCTTGTCTAAAATAGTTACACAATACACATGCAACTTAAGAGATAAATTATAAGTGGCTATTTTATTACTGCAAATTATGCGTAACATTTCCTCTCACCATGACTTACCTTGTCTAACATCTTTTATTTTCTTCCTTTTTACAAGGTTAGTTTTGGAAGGAACTTGAAACAATTTTATCTGATTTGTCTCAAAACAACAGAACAGGGGAAGTGAGGGTGGTTGGCTATGAGCTGAAGACCAAGCTCGAGTGATGGAATTTATTATATTATCCTATTTTGTATATGGTCTGAAGTTTTCCATAACAAAAATGTAAAATTTATGTAGTAAATGTATTTTTAAAGTGAATGGCACTTATACACTTATCATAAAATATGTTTCTGAGAGTTCAAATGCATGAAGCAGAGCTTTATGCAACTAAATGTCTGAACAGAAACTAGGATGGATACTTCTTTTTGATTCTTTGAAGTGTTACTATACAGATCCAAATATACATAAATTATACAAAATATGATTTATTAACATTTTTCAAAAAGCAGAGTTCTAAGTTTGTTCTCTGGCTTCTACTTTTGTTCTAAAGTTTGTTTCTCTGGCTTCTACTTTCACCTGTCAATAACATAAACATCAGAATTATGTAATAATTCCTTGGTATCATGGCAATCTTAAAACTTAAAAAGAAACCTTCTATACTGTAACATAGTACAAAATAAACACAATTAATGATGTGCTATAAGGTGAATTAGTCTTCTATCACCTGTGATCTTAGACATGCCATTAAATCTCTCTCTGCCTCACTATGCCATACAATAAACCTATTCTAAAATTCAAGAATTGTTACTGCTCTCTAAGACTCAATCAGGGCTAAGGGGCACCTCAGAACATGTTCTCTGTTTACAGCTTACTTGTAATATTGTTTCTGTAAAGCACTCATTTCCATTCTTAAAATCTGTTCAACCTTGGCAGGAAGAGATTTTTCCACATCTTTCTTAACCCTTCGCAACAGAAACGGCTCAAGCTCCTTGTGGAGGCTTGCATAACCATATTCTCTGCCTTTGCCATGTTCTTCTTCAAAATCTTCCCAGGAAGAAAACCTTAAAAATTTAAGCAAATGGAAGAATCAGTGAAAGAAGTCAAATTGCATTTGATATTTTACAGGATAGTCAGACATAAACAAAACATAGATTTTGGGGGGATTAGTTAAAATTAATTACTTCTAATAGCTATCCTTCCAAGAAATCTATTGTATATCTACAGATGTAAAATATAAGCTATTTTATGAAAAATTGTTTACTTTCCTTGAGTTAAATAAAGATGAAATATTTTCAAGTATGGGAGTAATTATCACTAAAATATTTCTCAAAGAAAGTTATACATCTATTGAAAGAAAATATGTATATGACCTTGGACAACTTATCTTAGTCTGCTTTTCCTAAAATTATTAGAAAATGGAATTTTCTAACAATACCTTGTTATTGTTATTACTACTGTTTAAGAATGATACTATTTCCATTTTTAAGCAATGGATATTCTGAACAACAGGCAAAATCAACTGTTTTAATTTATTATCCATGGCTCAAGCTTATTTATTTACAAAACTGAAAAATAAAAATATTATTTTGAATTCTATTCCATCCCATTTCTTTTCTTCTTAATAATCTCTGATCCAATGTTTGGGACAATAAAACCTCCTTCTGACCTTATTATCTACACTAATTATTTTCCTGCTAAACTTAGCAAATGAAACTAACATTAAAATTGTATCTTAATTTATCTTACTTTTCTGGCATAATGAAATGTAGCAAAGACCAGAGCTCTTTCAGGGAGTTTTGCAGAGGAGTTCCAGTGATAAGGAGACGGTGATTGGACTTAAAATCTATTAAAGTTTTATACAGAAGAGAGTCATCATTCTTTAATCGATGTGCTTCGTCCACACCTATAAATGCCCAATTCAGACCTCCAAGGAATGCCTTAAAATGAACAGAAGAATGTAGTTAATATTTTGAGAGAAAAATGTAATTCAAATCATTAAAATGAGGCAAATTTAAATCTATGTCCAATATTTCAAATACAAATTATGTACTATTCTAAAATTTATTGGAATCTTCAAATCAAGTAACTCAGAATGAAAAACAAAGTTCCTTCCATGACTAACTCAACCATTAGAAAAACAGTATAATTATCCAGTGAAAGTTTTTACTAGCTTACATACTGAAAATAAAAACTATAGTGTCATTTAAAAATTTCACAATGTTTACAGCATAAGTCCAGTAGAAACCTCATTAATGTTAATTTGGAGAAAATAAATTTGGAATAGTATCTAACTCCAAGTATAGTTACAATTAACTGCTATGATTTTTATGAATTATTTATTTACAATATATACATAAACTTTATAAAGTCTTAGTTTGACTTATGGAGACGGGCCTGATTCTGCTACTTAAAAGTTGCATGACTTGAGGCAAGTTCATCAACCTCTTTGAGATTTGACTTTTTTTCACAACAGGGACAGAAGTGTATTATAAAGTAATTATAAAGAATTAAAGAAGATAATAGCTATAAAGCATTTACCCAGTGGTAGTGTGATACTTCCTCCTCTTTAAAGACCTTACAAATCAAGACACTATACCAAGCTGGTTTCATATCCTTTGGTTTGTATTTACAACACTTAAAAATGTAAAAATCAACCTTACTTCAAGGATCATAAAAAAATAAATAGAGAAGCTGGACTTGACCCAGAGACTTTGCATCTGCTGACCACTGATTTATGTTTATCTTTTCATCCTATCCACAATGTAAAGGAAAAACTGATATACAACAAACAGAAAAACAGATTAATACATACCTTATCCTTCAACAAGATTTCATAAGTTGTTAACAGTATATTAAATTTTAACCGTTTGGTCTGGGGATGCATCCATTCATGAGTTCTTATCTATCAAGAAATTTCAAAGACAATTTTAAAACAAAGATTTTTTTAGAAGAATACTTTTACTTGAGTATCTGAACTAAAATCCATTCAAAATACAAAAAACCTGTCTATATGTTTCTGTAATAAAAACTTTAACAATTCTTTATACAGTACAAACTACAGTGATCTTACTTATAAGTAAAATATAAATACTCCAGCATATCAAAATCTTCTATAAAAAAAAAGCCACATTTTTAATATATGCTTTTCACTGAAGGAACTTCTCATTTGACCAAACAAAAGTGATTTCCTTTTTGTAGATGAAATAAGTCTGGGGTTTGCTTCACAATAATAATTGGGAGGAAAGTATCATGTAGAGGGACAGATGAAACAAAACGGGCAAGAGTTAAAACTGTGCAGTTGGACATAGGACATGGAGATTTTATTACATTCTTCTGTAGGCTTTCATATATATTTGAAACTTATAATAAGGCAGGAAAAAAATATATATAACACTAAAACAAAAATTAACTATTAAGCCAATCAAACGTGATGAATCTTACTCTGTAACAAGTTTCATGCTGGAAACTAAGACTTTATAAAGACCAATCAAAGACTTGTCCTCAAAGATGAGTTTGTCCAAATTTCTAAATTTGTGGTGAAAACAACTTACCATGTTTCTGCTGTTGATGTCACCTAAATAAACCACAGCATTCATTTGAGAAGCCCATGTCTGAATCTCCCTTTGCCAGGAAGTGAGAGTGGAGAGTGGTACTACTAACAGAAAAGGTCCATATAATTGGTGTTCATGAAACAAATAGTTCAGAAATGAGATCGTCTGTATTGTTTTTCCAAGGCCCATTTCATCAGCAAGTATGCAACTATTACCTCTGCAAAATGAAAAACAAAAATCATGTATGCAATAACGATTCAAATTTACAAGTAACCTTTATACATAATCCATGTAAAAATTTATATGAAGTTAAATCAGATTAATCTGATAGGTATTATTTACAATATGCATTTTTATTAACTATAATAGTATAAGAGAGTTTATGATTTTAGAACACAAAAGCAGCTTAAAAATTAACAGAATTATTTACAGTCAGTTATGGAGATAAGGACACAATCCATCTACAAGTGGTAGAGTCCGGATAAAACTACAGCTATGTTAAAGATTAAAAAACAAAAAAACTGCACCCTAGTCACCTACACTGCCAAAAACAGAGTAGGCGACACATGAGAGAGGAAGAGAAAAACAGAAGCCAAACTGGCTATTAGAAATAACTGGAAGAGAGACAGTCCAGGACACTGTGAAACAACGTATACATATTCTTATTCCAATTAAAACATTTTAAAATATTGCAACAATCAAAAGGTTCTTTTTCTTCTTAATATAAGAAGTACTATTTATATAGGGCTTCCCTGGTGGCTCAATGCTAAAGAACCCACTTGCCAAGACAGCAGAGACAGGTTTGATCCCTGGGCAGAGAAAATCCCCATGGAGAAGCAAATGGTAACCCATTCCAGTATTCTTGCCTGGGATATCTCATGGACAGAGGAGCTTGGCAGGCTATCTAGTCCATGGGGTCACAAAGAATTAGACATGACTGAGCAACTAAACAACTGTTTATATAATAGGAAATTCAAAGACCTATGTATAAATACCAGAGGGTCTTATCCTTTATGCTGATGGAAATCTTTTCCAAACCCCATATTTGTAAAAATTTATCCTCTTAAATAAACAATTCAAAATATACATACTTGCACCAAGAGTGAGCAAGCCAATTTAAACCATTCAGTTGATAATCTCTTAATTCTAATCCTTCATGTCCTCCAATATAGGATGGCTGCTTCTTTAGGGCTACAAATCTTGGCCTTTGTTTTAATACCTTTTGTAGAAACAAATATTAACATGAATTATTAAACATAAGAAATCATATTAAAAGATGAAGATCTCAGCTTTTACCATAAATTTTAAAATTTCATCTCAAATCATCACACTCAGAAATTCCATGACAAAATATACATGAGGACTGAAAGAAGTCTGTTTTCTATAACAATGTATAGTGACATATTCTGGTCTCTTTTCGGAACAAAAAATGACAGAGGTAAGTGAGTTTTTGCTGAAATACTTGGATCTCACGTTTCTCAAGTAAAAGCTATGTTAAATTCATTCATTTTACCACAGTTCCAGCCCTGACCTAGAAATAAAACATAAAACTGGTTTAACTTTCCATCTGATTTCTCATTTCTAAATTACCCTTATGAATTTAATTAAATCTTATAATAAGAAAACAAATTCTAGTAGTACATAGACCCCAAACTATCACTAGTAGTAAATTTTAAGTATTAGGCAAGGCAGTCCTTGATACTTTCTTATGGGGACATCCCTCTTTTCCTTTCCTATCATCAATGATAATATTCACCACCTTTTAAATCAAGCATATACATCTAGTTTCCAAGAAATTTTCCATTTTTGACCTTCCTAACCCAGTCCCCACAACTGCCACCACCAATTTATTATCTTTCTGACACAAGTTTCACTCACCAAGGCTAGAAGACAGTGCCATATCTAAAGCACAGCAATTACAGGAATATCATTTCCTGTAGGACCTACCATCCAAAGAGTTCTTTCCTGTAGCCTGTATGAAATCAGGATCCAACTCTCTGTGTGGGGCTTGTAGTATTTATGATGCATAAATACAGTTTCAATAATTTAAAATGGCAAACAATACTCACTTTGCAGTCTTTAAAAGGAGTGGTTTTTGATTGATTCCTGCTGAAATACTCATCTATGCATGCTTGAAACTTTTTGGAAATAAGAGCTCCATCTTCCCAGCTGCACTCTGAGTATGGAAGACCCTGCCATTTGCAATAATAATCAGGATAGCCAGCAGCTGACTTCTGATTGGAGTGAGCTGTAAGATAAACCAGATATATTTTACACTGAATTTTATCTAAGGAATAATTCTTGGTAAAAACTATACAAGTAAAAATAAGCCATCTGGTTTACACTATTATTATTATAAAAGCAAGCTACTTTATTTGATATGTAGGCAAAACTTTAAGTTTTCAGATGACTTCAAGCATGGAAAGATAAATGTTTAATTAGAATCATTTATTACTAACCAATTATTCGCTCCACTATTTGATACTGCTTATGGAGATCATCTGTAAGTTCTTGCTGACAATTATAATATTCCACATCTTCTGGAGAAGCATTTTTCAACCTGAAAGATTATTAACCCAAGAACAAAGTTAAAAATCTCCCCTAAATCCCATCTGTGCACAAAATCTCCCATCTTGTCACTCAAATGTGAATCAATTTGAATAATGAAGAAACTGAAACAAATTTAAGCATCACTAATTTTTAACTCCAACATAAAACATACCATCTTTTTGTTTCCTGATCTTTTTTCTTATAATTATCTAATTTTTTCATTCCTCTAACATTTTGCTGCTTAAGGGTTTCCTCTGTCTCCCAAGTATTGTGGATATGTGACCATCCTTTCCATTTAATTAAATACTGGATCTCTCCTGGTTCCTTGTTTTTTTCAAATCCTGCATTCGGGTCACCATCTGCTTCAACTGCATAGATGGTTGTAGTAGCACCAGTAGCTGAAAAAAAATAGTACAATACTTCCATGTGATTCTGTTATTGAAGTATTTCAACTCAAAATTTCAAGAATATAAACAGAAAAATATATGCTCTTTTAAATAAGTAACAAACAGGGTATGAGTTTATAGGAAACTACATTATACATTCATAAAAGAAACTGAATTCTAGAACAGAAAGATTAAAAATCACCTTTAAAAACTACATATTTGAAATCACTATGTAGAAGAGATAGCTGCACTCCCATGTTCACTGTTATATCACTTATAACACGTAATAAGCGTCCACCAACAGATGACTGGATTACAAAAAACACTGTACATACATATACAACGGAATACTATTTGGCCATAAAAAGGAGGAAATCTGCTATCTATAACAACATGGATGGACCTCAGTAGCATCGTGTTAAGTAAAATAAGTCAAGAGAAAGATAAACTGTATGTTCACACATACATGGAAAAGGGAAGGAGGGAGGGGGGAATTCACTGACTGAGAGATCAGATTCAAATTTATCAGAGGTAGGACAAGTATGATGAAGTGGTCAAAATAGATTCTTTACCACTGAGCCACCAGGGAAACCCTAAGCAAGGGGTGTGTGTGTGTGTGTGTGTGTGTGTTAGTCGCTCAGTCATGTCTGACTGTGCAACCCCATGAACTATAGCCTGCTAGGGACCTCTGCCAATGGGATTCTCCAGGCAAGGATACTGGAATGGGTTGCCATTCCCTTCTCCAGAAGCAAGGTCTATTTTACAGCAAATAAGTACAAACGTAAAAATTCCACCCTCAGCTTTCAAAGTTGCAAAGTCTTCAGGAAAAAATTCACTCTAGTAAATATTAGTGAAAAACAAAACCAAAAATGAAGGTTTCTTTTCTTTTTCTTTAAATACCTCCTTTTCTTCCAATCCGACAATCCATAAACCGTTCTATTGTTTCAAATTCCTCTTCCTCAGGTTGAGGAACATCCTCTCCACAGACTTCCAGGAGGTCATCAGAATCTGTTTTCATTTCCTCATCTTCCTTATAGCTAACATTGACAGTTGCTTGGCGACGAGAGCTTCTTTTATCATTATCATATTCTTCTTCATCATCCTCCTCCTCAGATGAATCAATCTGTCTCTTTTTTTGTCCAATAATCTTTTTTCCATTTTTTGACTTAGATCTAGGGAAAAGTGAAGGAAAGAGGTATTTTACAGAAATACTGACATAAAACAAGATTTGAGAAACTCTAAGAAAAAGAATGAATACCTTCTGTAACCAACATTTTTCAGAATCAAACCAAGAACATACTATACTTACCTATTTTGAGGTTTTCTACTTTTAACTTTATTTTTTGGCTCATAATCTGATTCTGTTTCATCACAACTGCTTTTATCTCTTTCTTCTTCAGATTCTGAATCCGAACCAGACTGAGAGGGCGATCCCGATCCAGACATCTGCCAATCTTCACTGTATATAAAATATATAATATGTTTACTTATACATATATAGCAAATTTTGTCTGACAAAATATAAAAATAATCAAGCTAAATTACATTCCAGCTAATATAAAAAATATCATTTTCACTCATTATAAAAATATTCAAATATCTGTAGAATAAGAAAATGCTGGAAAATATTCTTCATAGATTTCTCTAACTACAGAGTTTTTTGTTAATCATTTAATCATACCTCAAAATGTAACGTAAGTAAGTGGAGTTTAGGTGAAAACACAGTATGCTAATTTAGAGTCACAGTGCTTAATTTTGAAAATTCTGTTTAATTATACTTGCCATTTCAAAACAGATTCTATAATAATTCCTTTCATTCTAATTTTGTGGAGATTGTGATTTTTAAAAACATACCCTTTAAAAAAATTTTAAAATATCATACATTAAGAAACTTAAAATAAGGTATCAAAAAATTGAAGAAAAAATAAAAACATTCCATCTTAACCAACATTCAGTAACTACCTTACCCTTATTACTATTTTTAGTCTATTTAATTTCAAATAACATGGAAAGAAAAAAATGTTGGATTCACTGTTAATATTCTACCATAGTATTAACTTTAAATGAAAGATATACATTAAGTTCTTACATATACACTACATTCTATATTAAAGGCACTGTTTCTACTCCAGTGCTCTGCACAGCTTATACCAATTACAACTATGTCATGTTAAGGGTTGCATAAGCAAGCCACATGCTAAAATCTGGTTTATGATATTAAAAAAAAAACCATAATGGGAGAAGCTAATTTTTTATCTTGAGATTGTTTTTCAGAGTTTGCACATGAGACATAGCAATAGGCAGCATATATGAAAAAAAATCTCCATTTTATACTTTTATAGTAAGTACTATAATCATTTTTATATCCAACAAAATCTATCCATCATCTTAAATTACTCATATTTTAAAAATATTCTTTGCTTGCACTCATACTAAGTTTAGAAATTACTAATTCAGTGGAAAAGTTGAACAGCTGATAAGACACAGTAGCTGAAAATACACTCAGTAAAACAAAAGACAGATCTAAAGAAATCAGCCAGAATATAGCACAGCAAAAAAAGGATAAAACACATGGTAAAGTAAGACTCATGGTAGACCAGAAGGATGATCCAACAGACATATAATAGGTATGATCCAAGACAGATAAAATATCTGTTAACTGTAGTAACACAAATTGATAGAATGAAAAAGAGAAAATGCCAAGAGATCCAATGACTGAATTTTTAGAAACTAGTAAAACTCATGAATCTTCACATTAAAGATGCATAAAGTAAAGTGCATTAAGTGGGATACTGCTACTGCTGCTAAGTCGCTTCAGTCGTGTCCGACTCTGTGTGACCCCATAGACGGCAGCCCACCAGGCTCCCCCGTCCCTGGGATTCTCCAGGCAAGAACACTAGATAGGTTGCCATTTCCTTCTCCAATGCAGGAAAGGGAAAAGTGAAAGTGAAGTTGCTCAGTCGTATCCGACTCGTAGCGACCCCATGGACTGCAGCCTACCAGGCTCCTCCGTCCATAGGATTTTCCAGGCAGGAGTACTGGAGTGGGGTGCCATTGCCTTCTCCATTAAGTGGGATAAATAAATAACAAATCCAAAGCTGGATGTACAAGACAAGACGGTGGAACAATGTTTTTGAAGAAATGAGAGAGAAAACAACTCAGACCATCTAAAGTATCAGAACTGAGACCTGAAGTATTTTTTAACACTTCCTGGGTCAAGATCTTTGGGAAATTACAGTGAGTTGCTAAATGAGTTCTAAAGAGGAAGTAAATTTCATGTGCAGACAAATTAAGGATAACTATTAACATCCGAACTATCTGAAATCCAACATCTTTAGTCCCAACATTTCTATATAAGTTTTTCAAGTTATTAAGATCTTCTGATATTGTGACTAAGATCTTTGAAGTTTAAAAAATATACAGGAGAGGTGTTATAGGAGATAAACAAGTGGCACAAAAAAAAAACCCATGTTGTCACAGAAACATAAAAGAATTAATCGTTTAAATTAACCTAATAGAATGCCATGAACCAAGAAGTTCACTTCTGGCAACAATTGGTCATAAAGGAAGAAATATAAATCATTAGGATTTTCTTGATATAAAAGTAACCAGTTGAACAAAATGGCATACTCTTTATGCTTTTTCCTTTTGACCTCACTGGATGAGTCATCGGAATCTTCACTGCTAGAGGAATCCTGTACAGAAAAATATACAAAGTTAAGGCTGCTAATGATTAGAATTCAACTATAGTAACATTTTTTCTTGTTATACTATTAAACATTCACTTTACTAATAAAACTCTAAAGACTTTTTTCCATGTTACATTTATACCATAAATTAGCATATAAAGTAATTACATTTTTACTGCAAATATGTTAACAGCCAGTGAAATTAAGTAAACATCACAAGGTCAGCATTTTGTATAAAATCTTATAATCTACCATTTCTGGATACTACTACTGTTGCCTAGTAAGACCTCAAAAAGGAATCCTAATTGCTGGTATGTCAAATTCTCATTTAGTATTTTTCTTCCTCAATAGGCAGTTTTTGATATACAGATACCCCCCCAATCTTTGAAAGTTCAATTTATACCACTACACTTTTACAAAAGAACCTACACCAGTAACTGTTTTCACTAACTGAAACAAATATGAAGAGAATTTTCACTTTTACAAAACTCAATTCTGAGCACTCAGCATTTGTTTCGCAGCAAGCTGCTACTGAGGTGGCAAGCACGTGGAGCAGCCCCTTCAAGCTCCTTCCCTGGGAACTATCCTCAGCACTGAGCTGCCAGGATTCTGAACTGTGCCTGTGAGCATCTGTGCTTTCCTCACTTTGCCCATGACAGTTACCAAGATGTGGCCTAAGGAAGCAGCCTCCTTGCTTTTTCATACCACTTAGCTCAGGAAAAAGGACATTCCATTTTCGGATAGGTGGGGAAACCTACAGTTCTTCCTGAATGTTTTTGTGCAAACACACACACATGCAAGCTCATGTGTACACAGGAACTACACTGTTTATAATAAAAGTATGTCTACACTTCAAGGCTACTGATGCACATTTAAATGTAGTTATTTTCCTATCCTTCTAATATCCTTACTGTTTCTAATAATTTCATAAACAGCCCCCAGTTAAATAATTAGGCATCAAGACTACTTTTCAGATAATAGCTTTCACAATGAATAGTCACCTCCTCTGATCCACTATTAGATGAAGCTTGATGTTGCTGCTGCTGCTGCTGCTGCTTCTTAAGCATTGCAGATCTCTGAACGGCCAAAATACTAGGGCTAGATTTCCAGAACTGTAATAGAGATATACACAAGTGAAGAACAAAGTTTTGAGAAAAGTGGAAAAAGGATAATCTATTGAAAACCAATATCAACATTTTCACTGCCTCCAAATAATAAATAATAGTAAGACAATTTTCCTTACTCACATATATGTAAAACAATATTGCTGCAATATAATTAAAATAAATGCTGAGCTTTAGATGTATATAAATAATTTATGGTGTGTTGAGGTTCACAGACAGACAGCCTTAATCAATGTATTCTTTGGTGTTAGGACTATTGTCAAAAACAACAGGATAATATATGCTACCAGTGCTATTCAAAGTGTGGCTACCAATCCTTTAAACTGGTGTGAGGTGAAGATGAGGAGCTAGAGTCAGAATGCAAATTAACTAAGCACAGTTTTAGTTCGACTGACTTTTTTGTTTCTGGTAGCAAAACTTCCTACATGAAGGAAACTATTTGTATATTCTGGCCCAAGCATCTTATCATGACTGGTACTCTAAGTAACACTCTGTATACCATTCTGATGTATAGACAAGTTTTACTAAATCTTACAATTGCTTTTTTAAAACAGAATGGCCCTTGGCATATTCTACCATGTATCTTCAAGGAAGCAGAATTCTATTAAATACTCCTATTGGCAATACATTATATCCTCTGAAGATCTTGAAAGTAGAGATAACACTGTAAAATTAACAAAAAGACCTCAAAAGCCTTACATTTTTATCCATGAGACACTGAGTATTTATTTAACAATTTGTGCTTCAAAAAGAGAAAGTTTCATGTATGTTCATTTTATACTTGTCTTATACATCAATAATTATAGACTGCTTCTCTTTCAAGCCAATTAGTCCACAGATGACACCAAGTTCGAGAACAATTTAAAGTGCATTTTAATACTTAAAATCAACTTTTTCTAAAAGCTAGATCAAGAATGCTCTAAACCAATGCTATACATTTTCCCAAAGTAATACAGGAAATCTACCTGTCATTGGATACGTTATTCATTACCTCAGCTCCATCAACTTTCGGTGGTTTTGCTTGAACTTTATTGTCTCGGGAATTGTCTGACTCAGACTCTGACTGACTGCCCGATTCGGATCCAGAGTCTGAGTCGCTGCTACCTGACTGGCTACTGCTTCCATCACTACTGCTTCCAGAACTCGAACCAGATCCAGAGCCGGAAGCTGACCCAGAATCATCATCCGACTGGCTACAATTTAAAAATAAATAGATTTCAAACAAAATTAATTCAAATTTTAGCTTTTCTTAACTCAGCAAAAAGCTCCACATCATTAAGCCTTGTTTGTTTAGTATGTCAACCATGTATAGCCAAACAAATAGAAAAAGGAATTAATGTTAATCTACAGCAATAACTGACTTGATAAATTTAGTAGCCTGGGCTAAAAGATAATTATATCACAATCTTCCTCCAAGGGTAATGAACAAAACCTACCAGGCAGAGAATCCTGGGCTAGAAACTTAGAATAACAAAATGTTTAAGACACAGTCCCTATTCTTAAAAGGTCATTTGATATAGTGAACATAAAGAAGAAATTGTGTGAAGAAAAAATGTGATAAAAATTCTCATTTAGTAAAAGGTAGAAAACGAATTAAATTGAGTTTCAACTTGTTTGCAAGTCCACATCTATGTTCTATCATCTCAGAGGAATGTAACTTATTACAACTAAGCTATGATAAAGTACAATTTACTAAAAAATAAGATTACTAATTTCTTTTCTGAGAAAATTATTCAATTTTTTATGGTTCCATAGTAATACGTCTGAAATAGTAAATTCTCACAATCTTTCCTAGCCTCTGTACACATACACATACACTTTCCAGCACTTATTTCCTGTCCAAAGTAGTCTAGAAATGGTCTATACCTAATTGATTGTGTCAATCAATATTATCCGAAAGGCCATTTGTTAACTGGTGTTTACATTTGGATTGCTGAAAACCAGGGCATTAAATTTTTTAAATATGTGGCAGACTCAGCTTTTGATGTAATTTTAACCGACTTTATGAGAAACAACAAGGTAATGTCACACACACGGAGCAAAACTCAAGCTTCTTATTCTCTTGCTGTAGTTCTCAAAAACATCACTAGATGGAGGTATTACTCTACAAAAACTACAAGATCGAACAGTAACCCTTCCTAAAAGTAATTTTTGAGAGCAAGGCATTAATAGTTTCTACCTGGAAACACAGATATATGTTTTCAAGAAGACATCTGATTCTAAAAGTTTTGCTTACAATGTGAACAAACATACACCTACTTTTAAAATTTGGGAATCTAGTGGAATAAGTTTTTCTTCATAGAAAGAGTAAACAAAAAGTTCCATCTTAAAGGCTATATCAAAACCATTTCTGCCAGTTTCTACCCTCCAGACACATGGTTCAATAGCATAGTGCCTTTTAATTAAAAAACAAAAGTGACCATTCTGCATTCTATTTCGGCCCTTGAAATTTCAGTAAGAATATCAGAGAAGATATTTTTCCTAACACACAATTTCATTTTTCCCTTAACCCACTAGGCAAGCAACACTTTTCATTTATTACTTTAGCAAAAACTATCATTTGTTAGGCACTGGGAAGACTGAGATGAGACAAAAAGTCCTTACCATTATAAGAACATCTAACCTAGTATGGAAAGACAGTCATGTCAACCAATAAATACCTCTCTGGGCTATATTTAAAATAATTCAACCAGGAGGTATGAAGAACACAAACAAGTCAGGCACAGTAACTGGAGAACATTTAGAAGAAAGTGAAGATGAACTAATCCTTTAGAAAGAAGAATTAAGTAGAAGGGGTATCATTTTAATTGCTTATAAGCTTCTTGAAGGTACTGTTTTTTTTCCCCAGAGTATCTTACACTGGTGGACGCTCAGTAAATACCTGAAAAGTAAATGGATGGATAATTGAATCTGGGCGCTATCATGGGCCTATATTCTTAACTGTATCTTGAGAAAATAGCTAGTCAAAATTCCTTCTTAATGTATCAAGATTCCTTGTTAATGTATCAATATTCTTAAGTGAATGCAGGAAATCTTCCTTTCATAATCTTTAGGTGAAAGTAGTTCTGCCTGATGAAAAAAGCAAACAGCCTGAGCCTACACCACTCTAAAGGCAAATAGGCTTATTATCAGAATGTCTTCACCTTAGATATTAAAAGCATGAAGTATTTATTTCACTTAAATTGTTCATAGCAGGACTAAGAATATACATAGAATAAGTAAGGAATACCTTATATACTGCCATAGAATGAGATAGAGTTATGTGAAAAAAAAAGGCAAGCTACAAAACTGCATTTATAGTATGCTTCCTTTGTGTATGAAGGGGGAAATGTTTACACGTATTTGCTTATGCTTTTTTCAAAAGCAATAATGGTGTATAAAACAATTAAGTTAAAAATGGTTACCTACAAAGAGAGGGGAAAGAAGAAAGCAGAAGGAACAAGGATTGAAATGAGTTGTCAATTTCTGAACCATGCAAATGTTTTACACAATTTATTTTAAAAGGAAATTCTAACACTTGAGAGATAAATATATATATAGGTTTGGGGGATTGGAGAACAGTGGGACATAAAATTCTGAGGAAAAACAGGTAAAAAGCCTCTCCGTAATGAAGCAGTTCTATTTCAACCCACTGTTGCATATGCTCTTTCCAAAATAAAAATCAAACCTGCCCTAAATGGGTAAGTCTTCAGTGGCTCTGTAACAAAAGTAAAACATCTATGAGGTGCAGGAATCTGTCTCTGCCAACCTATCTCCAGCCAGTTTCCCGTCTAAACCCTTAGTTTTAGTGATGGCATACTACTTGTAATTCTCAGAAAGTGAGTTTCTCTTTCCACTTTCTGCTTTTGCACAATTACTTCCTTTTTAAAGATTTTTTCACTATATAATTTCTACCTGAGCCTCACTTCATGGATACTTCTCTGACAAATCTCTCCTGACTCCAAAGTCAAATCAACCCAACATTAAAGCTTCCATAGAAGGCTTCCCTAGTAGCTCAGATGGTAAAGCGTCTGCCTGCAATGCTAGAGACCAGGGTTCGATCCCTGGGTCAGGAAGATGCCTTGGAGAAGGAAATGGCAACCCCCTCCAGTATTCTTGGCCTGGAGAATCCCATGGACAGAAGAGCCTGGTGGGCTACAGTCCATGGGGTCACGAAGTCGGACATGACTGAGCAACCACCACGCACGCGCGTGCGCGCACACACACACACACACACACACAACATGAAAGCAGGAAATCTTACCTCAGTATTCCCACAATATCCTGTACCTATTACTATCTTAGCTATAGGCACATAATGTAATATTCACTGTAGTTTCTGTTTTATTTTTTGGTATTCTACCATATGTTCCTAGAGTGCTGGAATTTTTACTTGTTCTTTGTATGCTGAACACTAAATGAAGGGCTCAACATATGTTTGGTGAGTGGATGGATACACACATAAGCAAACAAATCAAAGATGCTTACGGATATAATATCTTATATAAAATTCACAAATAGATTTGGACTATAAAAATATTTCTCAGGTCTAATTAACATTTTATTTATTTAGGTAGTAACCAATACCACTGATTTTTTAATATAGTATCTGTATACCACTTACAAGTTATCCTTATGAATTATATTAAATCTCAATAGCCCAATAGTATAAGGCAGAAGATTATTAAAAATACTTAATTCTTTCCCTTATCGTTTTCAATTTACAAAAGAAAACTCATCATATGGGTACTTAGATAAAAGAGTTTTCTTAGGGTAAATTAAGTAAAAAAAAATACATTTAAAAGAGAAAACAGCAATTCAAATTAAAGTTTCTTTTCAAGATTGTTTTTATGCTCAATTTCAAATATAAACAAGAGCAATCAAATAACCATTTATCTATCAACCAGCTTCACAATTATCAACTCATAACAATTTTGTTTCAAATAATCCAGCTTTCCACAAACACATAATCTCAAACATATTGAAATTTCATCCATAAATAGTTTAGTACTTATATGTAAAAACAAACAATAAAAACTCCACTATTTTTAAACATCCACAAAACTAGTACCATATTTTTTAAAAAATCACATTTTTGTAATGTTAAATATGAAATTATTTTTTTCCCCTGCAATTTATTTTGTGGAATAAATTAGGCAGTTTTTCCTACAGACGCTTCCTGCCTTCCAGATTTTACTAACTGCACTTCTGTGGTATTATGTGACGTATTTTTCTGTCCCTTGTGTTTCTTATAAATTGTCAGACCTAGAGGCTCAGACTTAATTCAGTTTTCCTTGGCAAGAACATGTTTGAAAAGTTGCTGTGGACCTCTAGTAGAAAAAAACAATGTTTGGTTGTCTCTTTTTGTGTGAGGTTGTTTGATGTGTGTGCTCATGTTATTTTCAGCCTTATCCCTCCATTACATAGTTCTTCATAAGCCCTACACAAGCTCATTCACTATTTATTTAAAGGCAGTAAAATGGTGATATTGTCATTCTTTACTTACCCATTATATCATTTCTCCACTAATAGGTGGAATACTTATTAATATAATGAGAAATTTTCCCTCATTATATTTGTTAACTTTGAGGTACAGTTCATACAGGAAAGGCATTTTCATTTATTTTCCTTCTTTTCCAGCTTTCAAAATGAGCTAAATTGCTAGCATCCTTTCAAGGTAAGAAGACCAGTAATGTTCTAAATCTCACTATGAACTCATGGATTGAAATTATTTGATGAGTTTTAACAATCCATTATCATCATTAATACCCAAACTGTCCCCTCTTTAGCAAAGAGGAAACCCTTTATTACTTCCTGAATCTTTTTCACAAGACCTCAAGTTGTCTCTGACAGCTTCCTCACTTTCTGGTCTGACAAGATGAACCAGGCTCATCTTGTGTATTTCTTGCGTCAAATTGTAACTCAGGCATTTCATCAAAATGCCTTGCTTCTGTTTATGTTAGAAATTAAACTGCAACCTGAATGGGTTGGTTATAGCTTTTAAGTTTTTTTTTTAATAAGATGAGTTAGGATATGTGTATTTTTAGATACAATGTATTAAGGATTAATACCAATATTTTCAATTTAAATTTGTAGGTCTTTTACTTCTTTGATTTTTCTATTTATACCATCACTTGGGTTCAGTTTCTTCGTTCCAAATGACACTAGTAAAATCATTTATTTGCTTTATCTTAGAATACACATAACAGTTGCAAAACAGTAATATCATTATTATATGATTACTAAAAGTTAATATTTCTTCACAATTCTGCTTGGCCTTCAGGAATACTCACCCTTACTATTAAACTATTGCTTTGAAGCCAACTAAAATTGTTTATTTCCGTATGGTCACTAATTTTGTTTAATTAGGGTCATTTGCTTTTACTTCATTTTTAGGAACTGCTTTTATTCACTTTGATTTAACATTGCTTTATTTATTTACTTACATTCAATTTGAAAGGTACAAAAGTTAAAATCCAAAATCTAGCTTTTATCTTTTATCTTCTCTACATCATGACCTTCCTCCCACTACAGTAATTATTTTTTAAGTTTCATTTATTTTTCCTTTATCGATAAAAGCAAATTATAAATGAGTATTTTTATATTCCCCTTTCATAAATGATTATTAACTTATTTATAATCTTAAATAATCGATGCCACATTGTATATACATTGTATCCTGGAGATCACTGCACAACAGTGTACAGTAGATATACTCCCTTCTCCTTTATGCAACTGCATATTCTCCATTTTGTAGAAACAACATAGTTTCAACCTGTCCCTCAAAGATGAACCAATCTTTGATACCACAATGATATAAAAAAAACCCTATGTATCATTTTGCATTTATGACAGTGTACCGTATTTGCTATTTATCAACCAATGTAAATATACCACCTTTGAAGTTTTAAACTTATCATCAGCTAGCACCCAGATCTTGATTCCAAAATACAAATCCACACTTTAGTAAACTAGGTGTCCTTTAGGAAATGGCAGATTCTAAGGCTGGGACAGGGAAGGTACCAGATGAAACTAAATAAGCTTGCTGTGCCAAAAAGCAAAATACTAAATACAAACAGAACAAAAAAACACGATATAGGAGCCAATCTGAAGGGCTTCCACTGGCTAAATCTGATTTGGGCATCAAAACAAATAGTAAAAGATAATTACCTAGTAAATAAAACAGGAATCCTCAAGTCCGTGCTGACGACAGGTAGACAGGGAGAAAGACAGATGGCAGGGGAGGGCTGATAGAATTCTGAATGCCAGCTGGTAATGTGGACAGTGTGGTAGTGCTGGAAAGCTACCATGTTGCAATCATCATAGAAAACAGTGATTTGGGCAAAAACCACCAAAGATGCTAAATGTGGGGGGAGGCGGGGAGGAGGCTTTGATGAGATATTTACAGTCTCAAAGTATCTTCTTACAAATTGCTTATTAGCTATATTAATGGATAAATTAGAAACTACAGTGGGGGGAAAAAAAAGATACTACCCTGTCCTGGTGATCAAAACTAGTTTTATCAATAGGGACAGACATACATCATGAGCCTCCAGATTTGATACCTTGTGAAAGATGTATTGTCACTCACACAGTCCTTCAGCCAGGGAATGCAAGTGTAGGAGAGGCCCAGGGTAGGGGACCCAAGTGTAGGGAATGTATAACTTGGATCAAATCATAAGTAAACAAGTAAAATCTAAATTGTGAAATATATTCTATAAAATAACTAGCCTATATGTAGCCTTCAAAATGCTTATGTCAAGAAAGACAGAGAAGAACTGCTTCAGATTAAAGGAGATTAAAGAGACGTAACAACCAAATCCAATTTTAGACAGAACCCTGTACTGAAAGATGACTGGGATGACAAAACTGGAATACAGATTAAACATTAGAGTATATTACCATAAATTTTCCTGGATTTAACTACTATACAGGGTTTATATAAGGGAATTCCTGGGCTTTTATATACACACACACACACACACACACACACATATACTGAAGTATTAATGCATAAATGGATATAATGTTTGCAACCTTCTCTTAAACTCTTCAGGAAAAATATGTATTACATATATATAAACATGTATGAAGGGTGAGGATAAAAGGGAACAGTGGAAAAGCTAACAATCAGTGCATGCAGAGAGTACACACATGAAGTTCTTGTACCTATTCTTTCATCATTTCCATAATTTGAAATTAATTCAAAATTAAAATGTTAATAAAAAAAAATTTCTCCAACACCACAAGTTTTGGTCACTAATATTCAATATTGTGAAATCTCATATTTAAATAATAAAAGCTACAAAGGTGAGGAAGTTTTAAAGCTGCAGAAGCCAAATGCATATGAAATAGGCAAGTAAGTAAACATTCAGTAGCATGGAAAATAAAACTATCAAAAATTCAGTCAATAAAATGGCTAAGGTACAGGTAGAAATATAAAAACTACCTAAAGCTTTTCCTTAAGAGATATGAAAAGGTAAAAATACCAAGAAGGGGAGATTAAAAACCAACTGCCTCCAACAGCTGCCTCAGAAACTGCTGATCGCCTAACTCAGCATGTCTTCTTTTCCTTAGTAACAGAAATCTCAAGGTTAAGGTCCACCCAGTATAAAAAGTGTATAGCACAAGCTCCTTGCAGCAAAGTATGGCTATTAGCTAAAAGTTTCAACAAATGAGGTATAAGCAGAAATGTTGGGCTGTACTTCCCAGAAGGCTACTCAAGCAGGCTGACTCAGCTAGGAGATGCTCCCTTTCCTTGGCCCTTGTTTGCCTCCAACATTTCCAGCTGTCTGACAGGAGGGAAAGTGCTCAAAATTCACATCTGCACAGATTCTTTTAGTATAAAAGCCAACATTTTTTCCCAATGTTCCCAAGGTTATGGTACATCAGTGTTTTTAATGACTTGAGTGACCACAAAAAATTAGTACTCTGTTCAGTAAGACATTAAATCCATTTTTAAATTGTTTTTTCAAGTTAAATTTTTAGGAGCTTTAGCGCACTATCATCTACAGTGTACTTCCTCATGAGTTCCACATAACTAAAATGTTATGATTCTGTATCTATGGATTAGCTTTGAGAAATGCTTTTCAAACAAACAAACATCAAAATGAATATCCCTCTCTGACTTTACAATTATGCATGCTTTGGTCCCATCTCAGAGGCTTTGGTCACACCTTAAGGGGTTTTAATGGCTCACCTTTGTTCTTGGGATAAAATGATTAAAATCTGACCTCTGCCTACCTTTCCAATTTATCTTAAACATCTCTCTGGTGGCTCAGAGGTTAAAGCGTCTGCCTGGAATGCGGGAGACCTGGGTTCAATCCCTGGGTCAGGAAGATCCCCTGGAGAAGGAAATGGCAACCCACTCCAGTATTCTTGCCTGGAGAATCCCGTGAAGGGAGGAGCCTGGTAGGCTACAGTCCATGGGGTCGCAAAGAGTCGGACATGACTGAGCGACTTCACTTCATTTCACTTCATTCTGCACCCAGGCTCGCTAATTTCCTTCAGTCTTTGAATCTGCCACACCTTCTCACCTCATGCTGCTGCTGCTGCTGCTAAGTCGCTTCAGTCGTGTCCAACCCTGTGCGACCCCATAGACGGCAGCCCACCAGGCTCCCCCGTCCCTGGGATTCTCCAGGTAAGAACACTGGAGTGGGTTGCCATTTCCTTCTCACCTCATAGGCCTGGGAAACTTGTTAATCCCCGTCCCACCTTCGTCCCTAGTTCAAGACCTCTCTCCCAGGACTGCATTAGACACCCAGCATGGTATCTGGCAGAGTGCACGCTGAACATAAGCTAGTATGTGCACTGCAGTTTATACTAACAACTGTATCCCTATCTTCTGGCACTCTACCTGACATGTACTCTGAAAATATATTTGTGAATTAATAAATGGTTAATACCACCTTCTCATTACTTCTTCAAAAATAGCATAAGTCTTCCATAGAAACTTTCTTGTTCTTACTTCTGATTTCTCTGTCTTTACTTTTCTCTTTTGGGTTTTTTCTTCCTCCAAGTCATCTAATTAGAAGTGTTTGGGGGAAAATAATTTTAAGAAGCAGCTTTAAGAATCAGATGATCTGAAAACACTAGGTCCACTTCCCACATGGTCACAATTGTTTATATCTAAGTAGCACTGGTTCCTTTTGATGAAGGATTTGACCTCCAATTCAGCCAGTTGCCTCCCCTAAACAAATGTCTTATACCTGGAGAGCTTCATACATTTATGTTATCTGTTGGCCCTTTGGCTGTTTCTCATTTATGCTCCAATTAAGACAAAATTTTTAATACCTTTTTATAGCTTTCAAAATATTTTGGTACTGAAATCCATTTTATCCTCACAACAAGAACAAAATGTCCTTGAAGGCACAGTTTTTATAGACCATTTTTAGAGGAGACAACCCTTCTAGGGACCCAGCAATAAGTAGACTTAATTCTGTAGTCAAATACTAAGTTCTGATCCCAACCCCAGCATCCTGTCTGGAGAGTCTGTATCCTTCCAAATGTCCTGTGTTGTGACATTTGCTCAGAATTTACTGCTCTGAGTCCCCTTCTGTGCCTGGCACATCAAAGCTTTCTCTAAAGTTCAGCAGCACATATACTCTTCCCCCCTTTGCCCTGTATTATTTAGCATTTTCATGTGTCTGTGGGTAGAAGTGCTTTGGAGTGCAAGTCCATGTTAGCTCAGCCCCACCTGTGCAGAATACCAATACCTCCTTTTCTTTATATTCAACTTTATACTCTAATCAATCCTGGGAACTAAAGAAAACACTAACACCTATACTGGGTACTTAAGAATGATGTATTCTCAAGTGAATAAACAAAGAGTCTTTTGTGTTACAAAGAAAAATAAGCTTTTTTATCACAGATATTGGAAACTAGTCTGTAATGGAACATAAAGGAAGAATGAATAAAATAATGACCTTCTAAGAAAGGGGTAACAGTAGACAGCTGCTTTCCTATCACCAACAGAAGAAATAGCCCGGCTAAATCCTGGAAAAGATAGAAAAATCAAAAGTAAAGCTGGAATTTCCCTGGTTGGTCCAGTGGTTAAGACTCAATGCCGTCAATGCAGGGGGCACGGGATCAACCCCTGGTCAGGGAACGAAGACCTCACGTGCTGTAGAACGACTAAGCCCACACCTCACTATCACTGGGCCTGCATGCTCCGGAGCCCACGCACCACAGTAAGAGGCCCTGTACCACAAGGAAAGATCAAACAAATAAATGTTCATAACAAACAAAAACAGTAGCACTAATGAAGAAGAAAAAAGACTATTTAAACATCCTATGTAAGTTAGACTACCTGTATCAAAGTCTTAGGATCAACGATTTCAGTTTAAGAACGCATCCATTTATGTACGTCTTTCTTTCCTAATAAACATTTGCTTTCTAATACATACCCCATTCCCCCCCTTTTCTTAAACTGGTAGAATTTAGATAAATTAGACTCTGGGGAGGAGGGGAAGAAAAGTTACAGGATACATCAACAGAAGGTAATGGATTTTAGACAGATTATTATAATAGAGGATTGTGTGCCTGACATTTACAGTAATAATTTACATATTAAATTACAATAAATAGAACTGTATTTACAATTAAAAAACTGTATTTACTACTCTAAAGAACAAGTATCCTGCACTAAATTCTCACTTTATGCCTTTCTGCCACCCACCTTAACTACTGCTTTAACATCAAAAACATTCAAAAGGACATCTTTCAGAGAGTTTTTGAAAGAATTTTTTGACAGACATTTGTGAGGAAATTCGAAACTTGACAGTATTCTGAAATTCGACTTTTCTTCTTCTAGCCTCCTAGCCTTTTTGTCTCATTATATTTATATATGTACACCCGTATTTTTCTGCTGGGAAAAACTGAGGGCAAGAGGAGAAGGGGACGATAGAGGGTGAGATGGTTGGATGGCATCACTGACTCAATGGACATGAGTTTGAGCAAACTCAGGGAGATAGCGAAGGACAGGGAGGCCTGGCGTGCCGCAGTTCATGGGGTAGCAAAGAATCGGACACGACTTAGCAACTGAACAACAACACCCATTAGATAAGCCTTAGGTTTCTACCACACAGAAATAATAAACATACTTAAGGATTACTGTGAAGATCTTTAAAAAATGTAAAGCATAATATCTGACCTATACTAGGAGCTCAATGCTGCTGCTGCTGCTAAGTCACTTCAGTCGTGTCCAACTCTGTGTTACCCCATAGACGGCAGCCCACCAGGCTCCCCCATCCCTGGGATTCTCCAGGCAAGAACACTGGAGTGGGTTGCCATTTCCTTCTCCAATGCATGAAAGTGAAAAGTGAAAGGGAAGTCACCCAGTCATGTCTGATTCTTAGTGATCCCATGGACTGCAGCCTACTAGGCTTCTCCATCCATGGGATTTTTCAGGCGAGAGTACTGGAGTGCGCTGCCATTGCCTTCTCCAGGAGCTCAATATTAATATCTATTTTAGAATTTAAAAAATGATATTTTTTTTTGGAGTTCAAGATCAGAATCATTACTTCAAAATTTGTTTCAGGTGTTATCTGGACTGTCATAATTATAAGTATAAATTCATAAACTATCTATGAATGAAGCCTGTAGAAATACTAACATTTTCAAACAAATTGATTTTTAAAATACAAAAAAGGGTGGGGGGGTGGGGGGAGACATGGTCATTACTAACTGGTACTATGTACCAAACACTGGATTCTTGTCTCATCCTTTCCTTTTCAAATAACAAAGCTGAGGTTCAAAGAAGGCTAAGTGAAGAAACAAATACTAATATTATGAAGAATTGAAAGAAAATTCAGAAAAATGAAAGCCACTAAATTCTTAGGATGATACAAACTGTTTTAAAATAAAAATCCTTTGTGTGCCATATGTATGCTGTCTGCTTGCCCCCCTCACTTACCTAGCATCCACTGGCTTGCCCTTTGGTATTACATAACTGGCACTCCAGTGTAAAACGGCACACGTCCACCCAGCTAAAGATTTCCCAGTATGTCTTTCAGCTAGGTGTGGCCATGTGAACAGGTTTTGGCCAAGGGATTACAGCTAGAAGTGATGTGAAATTTTTACACCTTAGCCTTAAGCATTAACTGGTTTGCCTTATACCCGCCCCACTCCCATCCATCTTCTTGCTGGCAATCACTGGGGCAAGATAAGCTGTATGTTACATATTAACAAAGCTGTCCCACCAGCCAGAGCACCTGAGTAATGTCAAGGGGTAGAGCTTAGTCACTTGATAATAGTTTAATTATTGAAAAAGAAAAGTAACATTTTTGAGACCCTGGGCTCTGAAGACTCTAGTATATATCACTTTAATTGGTTCTCTGATTTGCTACAATGATGTTTTTGCAAAAAACTTTTTTGAAATAAGACCTGTACACAGATAATTTGAATTCATTTGTTCATCTCTTCAACTAACATGTATTGAGCAAGAGTTTCTAGTAAGGACAAAATGCCATGGGAAAAGTAAAACTTGAGAAATCAGAGATATAAGGACAAAGTTGGGGAGGCAGGGAGGGCAAGATATAAGGATGTACTGGTTCCTGATGGAGGAACTGGAGGTAGGGCAAATGAGACTAGGGGTAAGGCTTCAGAGAGGGAGCAACTTCAGAGCTGGCTACTGGTGTATTCTCACACTTGCCCTTTAGAAAACACTTCCTCTCTGAAGCAACCGATAAAATTTCTCACTCTTTAAGATTACTCAAAAATATCCTATCCTTCATGTAACCCTCTCCAATATCTCCAGGGATAGGTCATTGCTCCAGCCCATGTGTTCACAATATTTTGCTCATATGTTACTAATAATTCCTTCACAATATCACAATTATGCTTATACATGTATCTCTCTTCTAACTACATCCTGAATTCATTAAGTTGGGGCCTGTAGTTATTTTTATAGACCATTATCCACTTCAACAGGCCTAGAGAAACAATATGGAAATTAGCAGATATTGAGTACTTAAAAAATTCTTTTTTTTTTAAAATTAGAAGTCAAAGGCTTTCAAACTTTTGGGGGCATGACTTACGTAATACATTTTATATACTGATGCAGTGCACACATGCAACATAACAAAAGTTTGATGAAATAATATTCTACAAAAGAACACTACTAGCTTACATTATTCTTTCATTTAAAAATCCAATTATGATACTCTAATGTGTGTTTCAACTCACTATTTACAATATATTAGCCTAGAATAAGTCACTTAAAAATGAGAAGGGTTCACCTAGATGCTAACTAAGATCAGACCACCTTTAAGTTCTATAAAATTACATTGTATTAAAATGTTATCCTCCAAATCCTTTACGACAGGCCATAAAATAATTATCAAAATTTGAGAAAATCTGTGAAGCATTCATCCCCATGGGTCTGAAAACCAGTTAACGCCTTTGTTAGGGACTAAAGGACAAACACAACAGCTCCTTTTAGCATTCTACATTACCAACCCCAAAAAAATTCTATCAGAAAGTACACTCAAAGTACAGTATTATTCTTAAAGTTTCTAACTGAATAAATGAGAATAAAACTGCCAGAAATAGATGCTAAGAAAGATAACATTTAGCAAGACTAATTTCAAAGATGATCAAGTTTAGTTATGCTAAATCTGAGATAAAGACAGTAAACTCAAAAGTTTCTCTAGTAAGCATCCAGAAATCAGATTAGAAATCAAGACTATGTATACATAGATGTCAAAGTTACAATAATTTCACAAAACACATATGAAATGTGTTATAATATTATTGATATGATAAAACCCTCCTATTATTTATAATTATAACCAGTAGGCAAAACTTAATGATATTTACTGGAGAAGGAAATGGCAACACATTCCAGTATTCTTTCTTGGGAAATCCCAGGAACAGAGGAGCCTGGTGGGCTACAGTCCATGGAGGTCACAAAAAGTCAAACAATGACCGAGCACACACAGAGCACAGAAAGATGAACCATCTTCTCTGAGGGAATTTAGACTAATCTAACTGTTTTCCATCAGCCCCACTCCTTTACATAAAAGTTCTTCAGCATAATGTACTGTCTTGTAACACTGTATTTCCTGGGTATAAAAAATTACTCTTTCAGTTCAGTTCAGTCGCTCAGTCAGTCTTGTCTGACTCTTTGAGACCCCATGGACTCCAGGATGCCAGGCCTCCCTGTCCATCACCAGCTCCCGGAGTTCACCCAAACCCACGTCCATCGAGTCGGTGATGCCATCCAGCCATCTCATCCTCTGTCGTCCCCTTCTCCTCCTGCCCCTAATCCCTCCCAGCATCAGACTCTTTTCCAATGAGTCAACTCTTCGCATGAGGTGGCCAAAGTACTGGAGTTTCAGCTTTAGCATCATTCCTTCCAAAGAACACCCAGGAGTGATCTCCTTTAAAATGGACTGGTTGGATGTCCTTGTAGTCCATGGGACTCTGCCAAAGTCTGTCAAAACATCTTTACCACCATAAAAGTCACATTACAAAGACATTTAACATGCAT
The DNA here is from genome assembly GCF_027580195.1 of Bos mutus. Taxonomy (NCBI): domain Eukaryota; kingdom Metazoa; phylum Chordata; class Mammalia; order Artiodactyla; family Bovidae; genus Bos; species Bos mutus. The sequence goes on from NC_091623.1 coordinate 29,393,036, forward strand.
AAAATTTAAATCTACCAGGGTTTTCAATGAGAATTCAAAAATAAACAAAACCCACAAAACTTCATTTTGATACTGGGCTTGATGATATACAGATTAACCATTTGTTTTATGATCAAACTTCCCTGTCTTCTACCTTTGAAGAGTTGCAAACTCTCCTTGTATTTACCATACCCAACTCAAACGTTCTCTTTCTCAACTTTAAGCTTTAGAAAAAAATCTCAAATTTTAACATCACATAGTAGTTGCTCAATAATCCAAACTAAATAACCATCTGAGTAGAGAACTGTATTTCTAAATGCAGTGACAGGAGAGATGTGAAACAGCTAATGGGAATGGTTTCATTAAGGAAAAAGCTCTCCACCACATTTGCGCTTATGCTACAGCTCCGGCACTGTCAACAGTGGATCCCATAAGCCAGTACTGCTTGGCCACAACTATGTGTCTCTGCACTTTAACCTCAATCACTGAGATCTCAACCTATCCACAGCGAAGAAACTTTCAAATTCAGTTAAACATTTATTTAAAGTAGGCTTCCGAGCAGTCCCCTCATATCACAATGATAGATAATGTATTTGTAATTATAAACAGCTATTTTCTCAGTCATTAAAACGTAAGAACTTAATTCTGCTACAAGAGATATCTAGAGTCTCTCTGAAACCAGTAGGTCTAACCAGTTCATTCACATGGAAAATACAGTCCCTCCTCATGGATGTCTCTTAATACATGTAGTGTTTATTCAGCTAGGCTTTCTTTTATCCTCCTTCCACTCAGGACTAAACTATACAAAAAATTCCGTGTGACAATAAACAAACCTCAGGGTAAAGAACTGAAAGCTAAGATGTCCAACACATTCTCTGTTCTAGGGAACTTGCACTTCTTTATTGGGGGGACCCTGATCCTTGTGAAAACCTTCCTCTCCACCTTACTTAAAATACACCATTTGTTATTCTTTCCTTTTCAAATCACAGCATTTCTGGTCACTGTTAAGATTACAGAAGTTTCAAAACTCCATAAAAACTTCCCACACAGCCCATCTCCTCACTCCAGTAATTTGCCCAATTTCTTTTTCTTTTACCTCACTTGCATGTCTATACAACATCATGAGTCTGCATCTTGATTGTGTATTTAAACTTGGTTACTGGGCTTCCCTGGTGGCTCAGCTGGTAAAGAATCTGCCTGCAATGCAGGAGACCTGGGTTCAATCCCTGGGTTGAGGAAATCCCCTGGAGAAAGGAAAGGCTGCCCATTCAAGTATTCTGGCCCGGAGAATTCCATGGACTGCACAGTCCATGGGGTCACTAAGAGTTGGCCATGACTGAGTGACTTTCACTTCACTTCACTTCATTCCATTCTTACTTATAGATCAAAATAATCTTTCTTCAACTTAATTTATAATTTCAAAACTAAATGAAACTAAATGACTCCAGGTTAACAGTTTCATATCTTTGTGTATAAATTTGATATGCTCATACATCTCCTTGGGAATTTAGTTTAATTGAAATTTCTGATTCAGTAGACCTCAGACACACAGGCCAAGTTTTAGGGTGAAGGTATCATTCTGTACAGTACTGGGGTGGAGGATAAATGATTCTGTGCATTTGTCAAAACCCATAAAACTATACATCACAGAGTAAATGTAACATATACAAGTTTAAAACAGAAACCCATGTAACTGAGGATGAAATGTAAACTGATAACTCTAACTTTATTACAAATTTATGACATAACCACACTGAAGGGGATGAAAGTGAAGGTTGCTCAGTTGTGTCAGACTCTGCAATCCCATGGACTATACAGTCTACAGAATTCTCCAGGCCAGAATCCTGGAGGGGGTAGCCTTTCCCTTCTCCAGGGGATCTTTCCAACCCAGGGATCGAATCCAGGTCTCCCACATTGCAGTTGAATTCTTTACCAGCTGAGCCACACGGAAAGCCCACTGAAGGGGATAAACAAGAGCAAAGCTAACTTGAATAAAAAGTTTGGAAAACAGTGCTCTGACTTGAAACCGTAAGGCTATATACAATAGAAACCATACACAAGCTATTGTATTTTGCCTGGTAAATTTGCTTCTTCTGGGGGTATGGCCTAAAAATACTATTCAGTACTTCATTTGTATACTAAGGTTAGAATGTATGCATGGTGGATGGTAGACAGTGGGAGCAAGGTTTTTACTACAGATGGAAGTTACAAAGGTACAAGAAAGGAGGGTTAGGATGAATCCTGTGTCTAGGATCAGAGTTGGAGACAACAGTCCTAATTCATGTTTATCTTACTATGCACACATATGGACAGATATAGAAGCAACTATAAACACACATGGTTTAACATATATAAACATACATGGATTGGTATAACCTAGCTCTGTCTGCTCTGTCTACTGAGAGGGCCTAGAAGCAGTGACACCTGAGAAGCAACTCAGCACCCAAATCGTGGTTTCTAACATCCTCTTCTCCAATAATAAGGAACCAGGGCTCTTTGGGGAAATGGCTGATTCTAGGACAAAAGAATGGGAGGGTATAAAATGAATACAGAAGACAACTTGAAAGCATTCCCAAAGGGCAAGGCTAAAACAATTTGAGCAGTAAAATACTTACTGGATTATAATTCAAAGTATAAAATATACATGTCCATGGTTATTTAAGTGGATAATGGAATTAATGAGGGAGAAATTACTTCTTTATAGAAGAATTCCATTTAATATTAGGTAGATAGTAGATACTCCCTCCTTGGTAGCTTAGACGGTAAAGAATCTGCCTGCAATGTGGGAGACCTGGGTTCGATCCCTGGGTTGTTGGGAAGATCCCCTGATAAGGGCATGGCAACCCACTGCAGTATTCTTGCCTGGAGAATCCCAGGAACACAGGAGCCTGGTGAGCTACTCCTATTGGGTCGCACAGAGTTAGATGCGACTAAGCACAGCAGATACTCCCTTCCAGGAGGAGGCAGAACTTAATTCTCACCCACCCGACCAATTACCACATCCCTTGAGAGTGGGCTACACATAGTGACTTACTTCCAAAGAATATAGAATGGAAAGGGAAAAACAGTAAATTTATAGTGAAGAAACCTGGCAAACACTATCTTGGCCAAGTGATAAAGGTTAATTAACATCATCAGTAAAAACAAGTGGATATTATGCTCCCGATATAATGTGATGAGCAGAGCATTTCATCTCCACTGACACTCTCTCTAAAAACTGATAACCCTATTTTAACCTTTAAACCTAATAAAAAAATCAGGGAAATTCAAATTGGGGAACATTCTACAGGAGACCTGGCCAGTAGTTCTCAAGACTGATAGAAAAAATTAAGGAAGGACTTAGAAACTTTCACAGATGAGAGAACATTGGGGAAAGTTAACAACTAAATGCAACATGGTATCCTGGATTTAATCTGGAATAAGAAGGCGGCATTAACTGAAAAACCAATAAAATCCAACTAAAGTCCAGAATTCAGTTAATAGTTGCTGGGTTTTGTTTTGTTTTTAAGACTTTAAAGTGGCTATAAATCTGGTTTCCCCTTCTGGAGAGTGGGAATCACAGTTCTGTATACATCACAGGAGTTTTGGAAGGATGAGTTAGGATAAACTCATGTAATGCACTATGTACATACACCATGGCTCAGTCAGAGTAAGAGCTCAATAATTATCAGCTGCCATTATTATTGCTTCTAGAGAAATGAAATGTACCCTGCTTCTTGCTTGCATGGCTTATGACACAGCTATCTGGGGGTTCTGAGAAAATAGGACGCATGTGTAATAACATCAACAATAACAAGTAACAAAGGTGGTAAATGACCCCATGCAAACAGCTTCATATATAATACATACAAACTTAATATAAATACAAATCACCAGGGAATCTTATTAAAAGGAAATTCTGATTCAGTAGGTCTGGGATGGGACCCAAGGTTGAACATTATACTGCATCATTAATCAGTTAGGCTAAACAGGTTTGAGACAATTACTGCTGCCCGTTTGAGAACCTCTTTTTGGTGTATTTGTCTATAGTAGAAGTCCTTGTTGATGCCATGGTTCTTGACCCATAGACTAGGAACATAGCATACTTATTTCAAAATGATGCACATTAATGAAAAAGCATATAACTTATAAGGAAATAAAATAACACTTTAAAAAAAAAAAACAAAAACAAGCTCCCAGGTGATGTTAATGCTGCTAGACCAAGAACCACAACTGGAACTACAACATTTTTACTTCTGTAATGTTTTAAACTTTTTCATAAAAAATGTAAAAAAAGTTTTCTCCAACAATTTTTTATATCGTCACCACAAATACTCATATTTTTCAACAGAGAACTGTACCAACTATAACCCACAGGTCACTAATATCTTAAATAAGCAATGACATAAGCAGCATAAAAAAGGGGCAACTACACATCAGTATTTGCTCCTACATTATCTCACACCAATGAGAATAAAAGTAACATCACTAAAAATCAAATCACACACAATTCTCTTATCTTTGCCAATTAAAAATTAGTCTAAATACATTAAAGTGATATAGATTAAGCACAACCTTAGAAGTTCTGTCAATTCGGTGAAGAGAGAGAAACACATTACCAAAGCTCCTAACAGTTTGAATTTTCAAAGCCTACGAAATGACCTGAGGTGATCTGAGATTCAGCAGCGTGTGTTAACAACTAATGCAACATGGTACCCTAGATATCCCTCATACCAGACACATGAGGGGAAAAAAACTAGTAGGAAAAGATGGAAAAAAAAAAGTACATACTGAATCAAGCAATAGGGATTAGCAAAAAAAAGAGAGAGAGACGTCAAAGAGTCATACTTTCCTACAATTAATGTTGTTGTTGTTTAGTTGTTAAGTCATGTCCGATTCTTTTGTGACCCCGTGGACTGCAGCCCGGCCAGACTCCTCTGTCCATGCGATTTCCCAGGCAAGAATTCTGGAGTGGGTTGCCATTTCCTCCTCTAGGGGATCTTCCTGACCCAAGAATCGAACCAGTGTCTCCTGCATTGGCAGGTGGATTCTTTACCACCGAGCCACTAGAGAAGCCCAATTAATGACGTCATAGTTAATTTCAAAAATCGGTTTAACGCAAGGATTGCAAACCATTCTGGCTTTGTGATTGCACATTTTCCTGTCTTCCTTAAAATGCTTCTTTGGCACAAACTTTCGAAATTTAAGAATAAACATCCTTTTTTAAAAAACACTGAGATAACTTCAAAGTAAGCTTAGGAAACACGATTTTATTGCCTTTAAAAATTATTCAAATTCATTTATAAAAACTTATTTTGATGGCAACAAATCTTTCTGGTATGTGTATACATAAAAGCAATGCTTACAAAAATGGCATCCCATAGAAGTCTTTAATAAGACACTAACAGATAGTTGGTGAGATATGTGGCCTTGTGTTCAAATTAACTTTGACTTGGTGTTCTTTAAATTGAACAGGTCATTTAGACTAACCTGGCTTTTTTCTCAAAGCCTCTAAAAAGTCTTTGAGAGATTCTGAATTTCTAAAACTGAGATTTTCACTTAAAATATTTCCATTGATCATATTTCCTACTGAGGAAACACTTTTAAAAGTTGAGATCCAAAGATTCTTGAAGCATAAAACAATGACAATATTTTGAATAAGCCAAGGAAATTTAATTGTAACAGAGTTCCTCTAATGTAAAGTGTACACACATATACATGTAAAACGTATTTATAAGTTTATTAAGTCAAACACTGTGAATGGTATAAAAAGGTACACTATATCAAGGTAAAGAATTCTTGGACTTCCCTGGTGGTCCAATGGTTAAGAATCCACCTGCAAATGCAGGGGACGCGGGTTCCATCCCTGGTCACGGAAGATTCCACATGCTGAGGGGCAACTAAACCTGTGCACCAGCTACCGAGCCCACACACCACAGCCACTGAAGCCTGCACGTCCTAGAGCCCATACTCCACAACAAGAGAAGCCAACACAACGGGAAGCCTGCACACAGTATGAAAGAGCAGCCTCCACTCACAACTAGAGAAAGCCTGCACACAGCACCAAAGACCCAGTGCAGCCAAAGATAACAAATAAATACAATTAAAAAAGAAAAGAATTCTTTTAGAACCAGCTCAACATTACATAGCTATAACGTAGTTATAGTTATCAGCTCTGGATCAATTCTAAGTAGTTAAGACCATCATAACACATCACTAAAATTTCCTTCAATCTAATAATTTTTCATGAGCATACTATATAAAGTGATTAAAATAAATCCTCAAATTTACATGAACAACTTTACATTATTGAAAATCTAATCTGTAGGCAAGCAGAGAAATTCTTCTGAGTATTAAACATTTATCAATCATCCAAAAATCAGCAAAATGTAACTATGTATTTCTGGTCTTTACCCACAAATCTATCTGTGGAGCAAATCATCATTATAGGTAACCTTAAGATAAAAAGTGTCTAAATTTCATTCCAAATAACAAATCCACATAGCTGAGAACTGATGCTTTGAAATCTTTCAATAGTTATCTTCAGAAAGCTTAACTTCAGTTATACAACAAACTTTGCCCTAACTTGAAACTGAGGTACAGGTGCATCCTGACCCACATTTCTTCGTAAATAAGTTTCAAAACTGTCAGTTATAACATAGCCAAACAGACATTCTCCTGTGTATTCTTCTTCCTTTCTGTCAATGGTTACAGAAAGGTTTTCACATGAAAAGAAGCAAACACTTCTGAGTAGAAAGTTAATTATACCAACTAAAAATGCCAAACAACTTCTTGCTTAATTCTACTTCATTTCATAAATTTCAACAAAGGAAAAGAGGAACTCTGAAGCAAAAATACATGTAAAAACTTCTAGCCAATAACAATCAAATTGTATAACATATATTGATTTTAAAAGCAAAAGTATTTCTCCCTTCATCATTTTATATTAATATTCATAGTTATGGTAACTTCTGTTTTTTGCAAGAAACTCCCTGCATCTATATAGTTCACTTCATCACTCTTAACTAGGCACAATCTCCCTCCTCTGTACTGCCTCGTTATGAAAACTTTTGGTGTGGGGGCCCTGAGGCTTAGTAACAACAGTAAAGCAAAGCAAAGTGACATAACAGCATAACAGCAGTAAGGAAGAAAATGAAAGGAAAACATAGGCAGGTCTCCCTTCTACTGATAAACACCACGGTAGTTTGTTGCAACAACTAGATAACTTGACAGCCATAATTCTCAGAAGTACATAAAACATATATGGTAGAAATAATGACTCAGAATAAATTAGAGAATATACTTTGCGATTATTTAAAATGAGTATGCATTGCAAAAATTCCTTTAGGTAAATCTGACTTTACAGGGTTTAACTTTTGTCATCTCTACAATATCAAATTTTATTCACTACTCCCCCTTTACTTTACATACAACGGCAAAATACACAGAATTATTGGAAGAGGCAAGGGTTCAGTATGTGTTAAGTATGTGATCTCTCTACATACTCAACTAGAAAATTTACTCTCAAGAGTCTTATTTCCTATTTCACGGGTAGTTAGGCTCCTGTGTTTCCTCTAGATACTTCTACCTATTAATCATTTCATTGTTCACTAATGAATAAGAGAATGTGGACAATGTGACTCTCCTATTCACTTACTACAGTCAGTTCACCTGTAGAGATTTGAATCAAAGCTGAAATTCAAAGGTTTTCTACTTTAACCCCTCAACTCTGGTCCTTCCAGTTACACTACATTGTTAAATACTTTGTATATTAAGTAGCAGAATGATACTTCAACATTATTCCATTCGACTCTTATTTTACAGTTCAGAAATCATTCAGAGAACTTAAGTTAGCACAGAGACAGTGTCAACTCAGGGTGTGTTAACTCCTAAGACCAATACTTGTCCTACTAAATAATTCTGCTTTCCATAACTGCTCCATTTTTTCTATGATGTTCCTGTTATTCAAACAATCTGCCTTTCAAACTGATAAAGTACACCCAGCAAAACCAGAAAACCTCAAGCCTCAGGTCAAATACATATACCACTGCTTTATTTTCTACCCAACATTTTTCTGAAGCCCTCTTAACTGCCAAGGGTTTCCTGTTCCTTGTCCTTCACATTTCTCCATTACGGTAATTAATGTTTCAGTTATGTACTATTCTATGTTATAAAAAATGTGATGCTAATTTGGAGTGCTCTTTGTATCAGGAAATATTTTAAGACCTTTAAATACAGCATCTCACTTATTCGTCAACTTCAAATAAGATAAATAATACTATAATGCCTATTAAGTACAAAACCCAAAGCTTCAGAGAGGGTTAAAAAATCTGCCATAATTCACAAAGCTAATAAGTACAACTGGGTAAATAATCAGGCAGTCTGACCCCAATATCCATATTCTTGATCTCCCTATATGATAAGTCTATATAACTACATGGATTGTATTATAAATATAGCCAGTAACTTAAAATTTGGGCGCTACAGAAGAATTTTAAAGGTTTTTGCATTTCTTACACATTAAAATACCTTAAGGTTGCTTACTCTGATAAATCCTATCTTCTTTGCAAAGACATGGCCCAAATAAGAATTCTTAACTCATTCATATATAATTAAAACTCAAATTTGAAAAACCAATGGTGGGGGGGGCTGCAGCAACACTTTAACAAATATACAGGACAGAAATGTTCAAAACAACCTTTGCAGTGATAGGAATGTCTTCTATTCTGGTCTCTCCATCTCAGTAGCCACTAGCCATGTGTGACTCTTCAGCACTTGAAATGTGTTTAATGCGACTGAGTACTGAATTTTGAAACATTTTGTAATTTTTAAATAGCCACATATGGGTACTGACTATTACACTGGACAGCACACATATAGAAGACAAAATGCCAGAAAAAAATAAGTAAAGAAATTCTTATTCCTTTTATTTGGAAAATGCAGATAACAGCCAAATCAATTTAAATGTCTTCTTTTACTTGCTCTAGTTTCAATTATTAAACCAAATAATATAAACCTTCAAAGAGATTTAAGTATCCCAATTTTTCTACACCTAAATTTTCCTTTGTGTATCTCAATGGAAAAAATAGTTAAAATCTGTATTTTCAACAAAGCATCATTTATTAGAAACTTTTTTTACTGTGTGGAAAGTTAAGAGTGAATCTGATCTGAAAACTCTGCCACCTATTAGAAAAGCTAAAAATTACAGTCACATAAGTTTTAAATTGTTGTCATAATAAATACTTGGTAATAACATGCTTACCTTGATTCTCCACTACTGTTTCTAACACTTTCTTCATCACTGTGTCCATTCATTGTAAATATCAAGAAGTTTTAAAATAAAATATAAATCTTCCCAGTTTAAAAGATGAGTATAAATACTGACTCCTCTTTGAATATTAAAAATTCACAGATGAATTTTCTTCAACATTCACAGGTTTCCTGGGACTCTTTTTGACTCACTAAAAAAAAAAAAAAAAAATTCAGTGAGAAGAAAATTGCCTGTAGAGAAAAACACTGAAGAAGTCTATTTAGAATTTATACTAATCTACCTAAACCAATTAGATTAGATGTGGCAAGGAATGGGTAGGGATCTTTTTCTCAAAATACCTAGGCTTCTATTAACTACATTGTTGACTACTTATTAGAATTGAGCACACCACTGCTTATTTTTGACAGAAGAAATGAAAACGCTTGTGGAGTGACAGAACTTTCAGACCAACTGCAACTGTGTATGTACAGTATACACCACACATTATGGCCAAATAACTAAAGCAGAGTGGTAGTACCTAACATCTACCTAAGTTCCAAATATAGAAAAACGGAGTCTTAATAGATACTTGGTCAAACAAATAAATGAGGGCCCGGGGGAGGGGGGAGGAAGGTTACTGTTAATCCAGCACTAATTCCTATCACCAAGGGCTTCATACACTAGAGTGAGGAAGTTTTGAAAACGCTCACATAAGAACAGGATAGTAAAAAGTGTATCACATAATCTGTGCCAAAAAAAAAAAAAAGTACATATCAAAATAAACGTGTTCTTTCACATTTACCGGTAAACTAAATAGTAGAGTTTTGTTTCAATAATACAATATGTATCCAGTTCGGACGTGCAGAGATTCTACTGGAGGGGGAAAAAAAGGTATAGGATAAACACTTTTTTTTTTTTTTTTTTTTTTAAGTAAAAGGGTACGGGGCAGAAATCGCAGACTAAAGAGCCAACATTTCCACCTTTCAAAATACCAGCACAACACTGGAGAGTCACCTACAAGCCAACGACGAATAAACAAAGGAGATCTCTGGCAGGGGAGGGAGAGGAAGAAGCGGGGGGAAGGAGACGTCAGATCCTTCCCCAGCCAGAAAGTACCGACCGAGACGGGCGACTGAGAGCAGAGCTGCCCCTCCGACATGAGCACACAAAACTGACTCCTACGATTATTTCCATTCCAAAAAAAAAAAAAAAAAAGAGGGGGAAACAGGCTGCTGCCAACTCGATTACCGCAAACTCTGCATTGAGATCGCGGTTTTTCATTCCCCAGGGACTAGAGTCCCGTCGACTTGGCAGCAAACTGTTAAACCCCCTCCCCCCTTAAAAAAATTATTTCACGCAACACTCGTTCCTCACGTTAAAGATGAAGGCCACCGGGCCAGAGAGCTTCCCTATTAAAACGATCAGGTCTTAAAAAAAAAAAAATCTGGGCACTCTAGCAAACTGCCTCTCTTTCCCGAAAGTCTCTCTTCGCTGAGGAAAAACAAAAGTTCACTTTTCCTTCTTTCCTTTTCACCTTTCACGTTTGCCCCCCTCAAAATGGCTTTTCTCTGGTACTTTCTAACTTCCTTTTTCCTCCCCGTCTTCCTTTTTGCGCGGTCGAGTCCTCAAGCCGAGACCCTCCACGCTCCGTGAGGCTCCCGGGCGCCCGCGGCCCCCGCCGGCCCTCCACACGGCGCGACGCCGCCGCTTCCCCTCATCCCGTCGCCCTCGCCGCGGCGCCCGTCCTCCGCCCCGGCCTCTCCACGGCCGCTTTCCTCCGGCTAAGTTTTCCAAGCCGGACTCGAGCGGAGCATGGAAACCTCCCTCCCTGCGCTTTCCGCCGCCGCTCGGCTCCCTTCAGCCTGCGCCGCCCACCCCCCGACCCCGGGGCGCAACCCCAAACCCCCCCCCACTCCTCATGCCAGTCCCGGGGTCTCCCCCTTCCCGCCTCAAACTTCCCACACTCCCGGCCCGCGTCCTCCCGGGCGCGCTCGGGCCGGGTCCCCTCCCCCCGCCGGGCCCGCTCCCCACGTGCCGGGAAGGAGCCCCGGGGGTGGCGGCCGGACCCACGCCCCGGCCAGCCGCGCCGCTCATGCCTCGCGGCCCGGCCGGCCCCACGCCGACGGAGGCCGGGGCTCGACCGCCAGCTGCACGTCCGCCCGGCCGGCCGGCCCGGAGGATGCGCGCTCGGTGGCGCCGGCCTGCGCTCGCCGCTCACACGCCCCCTGCGCGCCCGGCCCGCTCCGCCGGCCCTCGCAGGCGCCCCCCGGGCCTGTGCCCACGGTGTCCCGGCCCGCTGGGCCGCCGCCGCCCGGGCACCCCCGCCCCCTCCTCGCCCCGGCCCTCGGCCGGGCCAGCTCCCGTCCCTCCCTCCCTGCCACATCCCGACCCGCCCGCCGCCCCCTTTCTTACCGGCAGGGCGTGCAGGCTTGGCGGGGCGGAAGAAGCCGACTGGAGAGGCGGCCTCCCCGGCGCCCGGGCCCCGCGGTCGGCGTCCTCGGGGCTCCGGGGCGTGTGTGGGTTGTGGAGGGGTGCGGCGGTAAAGCAGCAGTCCGCGAGGAGGGGAGAGGGGGAAGGGGAAGGACGCGGAGGGGAAGGGAAAGCCCCGGCGGCCGGCTCCGACGCGCCGCGATCCCCCTGCAGAGCGGCTCCAACAATCAATTCATTATCGAAGCACCGAACAACTGCGAGGGCCAGCGAAAGCGACAAGTAAGCAGCGACCGTCTTCCCCGCGGCCACGCGCGCGCGCCCACTCCTGCCGCTTATCGGCTCCCGGCCGCCGCCATGACGCCGAGAGAGCGAGCGCAACCGTCTCCGTCGTAGCCGCCGCCGCCTCCGCCACCGAGGTCGCCGTCGCCTCCGCCTCCCCGCGACGTAAGAGACTCTGCTCACTCCCCTTCCCCACCGGGCGCGAGGCGGGCGGGCGGGCGGGCACGCGCACGCCAAACTCTACCGGCTGGCTGGCGCGTGCGCGCGCGCGGAGGTAGGCGGGGCTACGTCCTGGAGCCGGGGGTGGGGGTGGAACGGGGTGGGGGGAGAGGGGGAGGCTTAGGAAGAAGCCGATTGGTTCTGTAACTGGGGCGGAGGGCGCGCGCGTGATGCTGGGAGCGCGCACGCCGGCCGCGCAGAGGCTGCCGGACTCTAGCGACCGCGGTGGGCCGCTGATCCTGGGTTTAGGGCTGCCTATCTCAGCGGTCCCGGAGTTGAATTCCGGGAAGTGGGAGCTGCAGTCCCGCTACTCGCGGGTATGGACGCTCCTGTCACTCCGGGCGGTTGCGTGAGGACGTCTGGAAACAAGAGGCCGAGAAAGAACTAGGGAAACGTGGTGGGGGTGAGGGGGGAAGGTGGGCAGATGCTGAAGACGGAGCGGGCTTGGCGGAGTCGCGGGGGCGGGGGCAGGCGTGGGGTCTGGTCGCCCGGGCCTCAGCCGGCCGCCGGTTCTGAGCGCCCGCCCTAAGGGGCGGAGGTGGGGGCGCTGCGTCACACGAGGCAGCCTGGGAACCCAACTGTTGGGCAACTGTGGTCTCCCGCCGCTCCCTAGGCTTAGTTGCCCTGAGACAAAGGCTGCCTCGGGGGCAGGGGTGGAGGGGAAACCAGGCACCTGAGAAGGCTGAGGGAAACAGACCGAGTTGTCCACCCACTGTGACCCTTCCGGAATCATTCGTAGTATAGCCTATATGCCTTACTCAGGACAAAAACTTCCAGGTCTCTGGAGGGCGGGGTACTGGAGGGTGCGCCGCCGAATCGCTACATAAAAAAAAAAAAAAAAATGCAACGAGAGACGTTGGCAACTGTCTCAGGTTAACGTAACTGCAATTTAGTTGACGGTTTCTTTCGTAACTGTAACTGCGGGCCTCCGTTACCCTGCCCCCCACCCCCCTTTATAATAGATCTGCCCAAAGAAACACTTTTTCAATCCCGGTAGTAGTGTTCCGCTTCACCTCTTTTAAAGTTGGACTTCTTTTACGCTCCATTCTTTTTCTCGCCCACAGATCAGTCTTGAGTCATTCCAGGTTAATGATAATTTTTGAAACTTTCTAATATCCCGTTCTTCAGTTACTTTATTTGATAAAGGCCTGCCCTCCAAGTCAGATGAGTGAACTGGCGGTATCTGCTTCCCAAAATAATTGTTTTCATACATGGGAAGTACTGCAGTTTTCGTCTGCTATTTGAACAGTTTGGTTCACAGCCTTCAAGAAGATATCCAAACATAACACCAAATGCATATTTATTATGTGGAAAGGTATATTTACCCTTGGAGAGTATTGTAAGGCAAACAGGTACATAGTCTATTCGGGGGGAAAAAATGTGTGGTCAATGAATAGTGTGACAAAATGAAACACCACTATAGATTACAAAATGATCTGGTTTTTTTTTTTGCTTGCTAGTTGTTAAATTGCTGTAATGTTATGAGGAATAATAAGATCGTGCAAATCTCCACCTCCGAATTCCCTGGAAATAGGAACTAAGTGCTAATTTTTAATACCATGCTTTAAAAATTTGATAAAGGGGTCAGACTAATTTCTTTATTGGATTACTAGAGTGGTAAGTAAAAAAAAAAAAGCCTGAGAAAACATCGCAGATTTTTGAAATGAGTGTGGTTCGGATAATAAAGTTTTCAAGTTTAACCATACTGCATTTTATTGTCTTACAAAGTGATTAATGTATGGAGTTTTATATGTTTGTTGAAAGTTCATGTCAAGCCTTTTTAAACTACTGAGTTGCCATTTGAGTATGATATGCTTCATATAATTTCGAGGCACCTTTTTTTGCAGGAAAAAAAACCTTGCCAAATTTGTAATAAAATACTTGAACCTTGGAGATTTATATTTGTGGTAAAATCATAATATACTTTATGATTCCACAGAATTTTACAGTGATTGTTGAGACTGTGGAGAAATACAAGGTAAGTGGAAAACTGAAACAGTTTTTTTTTAAGCCGGTTGGTAAATAAAGGCAAAAGTACATTTTTTCTGTACAGTAAGTTCTCATTTTCACTTTGTTTAAGCAAACTGTGTGTTTACCTCTTGGTACTAAAAACAATAGACAACAGTAAATAATCTGAGCACTTGACTAGCAAAAATCCCTGAAAATCAGTATCAACCAGAAGGTCTTTGGCTTCCCTGGTGGCTCAGACAATAAAGAATTTGCCTGCAAGGCAGGAGAGCCAGGTTCAATCCCTGGGTTGAGAAGATTCCCTGGAGAAGAGAATGCCAACCCAGTATTCTTGCTTGGAGAATTCCATAGACAGAGGAGCCTGGTGGGTACAGTCCATGGGGTTGCAAGGAGTCCAACACGATTGAGGAACTAACACTAACAAAAGGTCATTGTTATTGTCTGATCTTCCATTTGGGAAATTGCATATTCTTTGTAAAGAATATTACACAATCTAGGAAAGCACTTTGTAGGTTCTTAATTCTGTTATGCTCTGCTAGGACTAGTTACCAGTGGGTATCCTTAGATGGGAATAGATTGAAAGCCACTTACCAGAATTATGAGATGCACAGCATAAAGACAATGAGCACTCTTGCTTTTCAGTTGATGTTTTGCATGCCAGATTTGTTCTCGTTGCTTAGAAGATTTGTGTACAAGAAGCTGCTAAAACAATCAGGACAGTATTAAAATACCCTAGAATCTCAATCTATGACATTGTTCCCCATGTTCTTGCCAAACAGAAAGAGCCCTCCAAATATGATACTTAAATTTACAAAGTCCTTCATAAACAGAACCCATGAAATCCCAAACCACCTCATAATGAAAATTTACTGGACATTTTCTGTTTGCTTGATCATAAAAATCAGAGGAGAGGAGCCGTGGTTCCCAGTGTTGGGCAGGGACAGGAGTCAGTCACCTTGGGAAGTTTTTCTTAATTACACGTGCCAAACTGTCCCTTTCTGAAATGCACAATTTCGAGGTTCTAAGTAGTATTTGGAAAAACTAGATTGTTCTGATAACCACCAACAGCTCGCCCACCTTGTTGATGGCCACAGTATTTGGAGATTTTACTAATTTTTAAAATCATAGTTAAATTTCAGATGTGAAATTCTTGGAGATGACACTAAGAAGCAACTGTGTATAAAACAGGTATTGAAGTGGATTCAATGATTCTACTTAAAAATTTAAGTGTGCAGAGGTGGTGGTGGGAAGGAGTTGTTTAAGTAGCTAGCTTCAGAATATCAGATTAGTGCCTTGATAAGGTATCATTCCTTTCTGCCAAATCCTTTGTATATTGTCCATTTTACCTCATATATGTTGTTGTTCAGCTTTTCTGCTTAATCCCCACTACTTAATACCACATGTATTTCCATACATAATATTTTAATTACTTCCTTCACAGTCTGATTCCAGCATTGCATCCCATTATACCTGGGAGACAATATTCTAGCCACACATTTCTTCAGGTTATTGGGAAGGTATTAGTCTCATAAGTGGATGTAGTCCCTCTATCTTATGAATCAGTTTATTTTAGGTATAAATAAAACAGCTGTTGAGTACCCTGTCACAATTGTGCCAGTACCCTGCATTACATTTCTCATACCCTATGAGAAATGTAATGCAGCTCTCTCACCTCCCTTTTAGGACATTAAAATTTTGTATTCTGTAGGTACACCGTATCATTATATTGAAATAAACAGTTACTTCCATACTACAGTGTGAGCTCCTGTCCCCATCGCATTATATTGACATTCATTCACTGTGTTGCATACCAGGCATTCTGCAGGAACAGGGAAGGAGGGTTATAATAGAACAAAAACAGACAAGAGTTAAAGTCTAGTGCAAGAAACAATCAGGCTTGGAGATCATAACTCAGAAAAATGGTATGAAGAAACATTTAGGGCCGTGAGAATTCGTAATGCAGAACCCTAGTCTGAAAAGGAAGTGACATGGTTTGAGAACTTAAGTATTTAATGTGAATTAGATAAAAGGGAAGTGAAGAGCTTCATAACAGGTAAAGGTAATATGGCAAAAAATTCTGGGGCCAGAGGGATGGTTTCTACTTAATATCCCAGTCTGCCAAGGATCAGTTCAGCCACTCAGTCAGGTCCAACTTTTTGTGACCCCATGGACTGCAGCACACCAGGCTTCCCTGTCCATAACCAACTCCTGAAGCTTACTCAAAACTCATGTCCATCGAGTTGGTGATACCATCCAACCAGCACATCCTCTGTCGTCCCCTTCTGCCTTCAACCTTTGCCAGCATCAGGGTCTTTTCCAATTAGTTCTTTGCATCAGGTAGTGAAAGTACTGGAGTTTGAGCTTCAGCATCAATCCTTCCAATGAATATTTAGGACTAATTTCCCCTAGGATCGACTAGCTGGATATCCGTGCAGTCCAAGGAGCACAGTTCAAAAGCATCAATTCTTTGGCACTCAGCTTTCCTTATAGTCCAACACTCACATCCATGACTCCTGGAAAAAAACATAGCTTTGATGAGACAGGCCTTTGTTGGCAAAGTAATGTCTCTGCTTTTTAGTATGCTGTCTAGGTTGGTCATAGATTTTCTTCCAAGGAGCAAGTATCTAATTTCATGGCTGCAGCCACCATCTGCAGTGATTTTGGAGCCCCCGCCCCCACCCCCGCCCAAATCTCTCAGTTTCCGTTGTTTGCCCATCTATTTGCCATGAAGTGATGGGACCAGATGCCATGGTCTTAGTTTTCTGAATGTTGAGTTTTAAGACAACTTTTTCACTCTTTCTTCAAGAGACTTTAGTTCTTCACTTTCTACCATAAGGGTGGTGTCATCTGCATGTCTGAGGTTATTGATATTTCTCCTGGCAATCCTGATTCCAGCTTGTGCTTCATCCAGGTCGGCATTTCATGTGATGTACTCTGCATTTAGGTTAAATAAGGAGAGTGACAATATACAGCGTTGACGTACTCCTTTACCAATGTGGAACCAACCTGTTGTTCCATATCCAGTTCTGTTGCTTCTTGACCTGCATACAGATTTCTCAGGAGGCAGGTAAGGTGGTCTGGTATTCCTATCTCTTTCAGAATTTTCCACAGTTTGTTGTGCTCCACACAGTCAAAGGCTTTGGCATAGTCAATAAAGCAGAAATAGGTGTTTTTCTGGAACTCTTGCTTTTTCAATGATCCAACGGATGTTGGCAATTTGATCTCTGGTTCCTCTTCCTTTTCTAAATCCAGCTTGAACTTCCTTCACTGTTCACATACTGTTGAAGCCTAGATTGGAGAATTTTGAGCATTACCTGCATGTGAGATGAGTGCAATTGTGTCAGTGAAAACTGACCTTTTCCAGTCCTGTGGCCACTGCTGAGTTTTCCAAATTTCCTGGAGAATGCAGCACTTTCACAGCATCATCTTTTAGGATTTGAAATAGCTCAACTGGAATTCCATCACTTCCACTAGCTTTGTTCGTAATGATGCTTCCTAAGGCCCATTTGACTTTTCATTCCAGGATTTCCAGCTGTATGTGAGAGTGCTCACACCATCATGGTTATCTGGGTCATGAAGATCTTTTTCGTGCAATTCTTCTGTGTATTCTTGCCACCTCTTAGTATCTTTTGCTTCTGTTAGGTCCACACCATTTCTGTCCTTTATTGTGCCCATCTTTACATGAAATGTTCCCTTGGTATCTCTAATTTTTTTGAAGCAATCTCTAGTCTTTCCTGTTCTATTGTTTTCCTCTATTTCTTTGCACTGATTACCGAGGAAGGCTTTCTTATCTCTCCTGCTATTCTTTGGAACTCTGCATTCAGATGGATATATCTTTCCATTTCTCCTTTGCCTTTTGCTCTCTTTTCTCAGCTATTTGTAAGGCCTACTCACATAACCATTTTGCCTTTTTGCGTTTCTTTGGGGATGATCTTGATCACTGCCTCCTGTACAATGTCATAAACCTCCGTCTGTAGTTCTTCAGGTACTCTTATCAGATCTAATCCTTTAAATCTGTTTGTCATTTCCACTGTATAATTGTAAGGGATTTGATTTAGGTCATACCTGAATGGTCTAGTGGTTTTCCCTACTTTCTTCAATTTAAGTCTGAATTGGGCAATAAGGAGTTCATGATCTGAGCCACAGTCAACTCACAGTCTTGTTTTGCTGACTGTACAGAGCTCCATCTTTGGCTGCAAAGGATACAATCACTCTGATTTTGGTACTGACCATCTGGTGATGTCCATGTGTAGAGTCTTCTCTTGTGTTGTCGGAAGAGGGTGCTTACTATGACCAGTGCGTCCTTTTTTTTTTTTTTTTAATTTAAATTTATTTATTTTAATTAGAGGCTAATTACTTTACAATATTGTATTGGTTTTGCCATACATCAACATGAATCCGCCACGGGTGTACACGTGTTCCCAATCCTGAACCCCCCTCCCACCTCCCTCCCCATACCATCCCTCTGGGTCATCCCAGTGCACCAGCCCCAAGCATCCTGTATCCTGCATCGAACCTGGACTGGCGATTCGTTTCTTATATGATGTTATACATGTTTCAATGCCATTCTCCCAAATCATCCCACCCTCTCCCTCTCCCACAGAGTCCAAAAGACTGTTCTATACATCTGTGTCTCTTGCTGTCTCGCATACAGGGTTATTGTTACCATCTTTCTAAATTCCATATATGTGCATTAGTATACTGTATTGGTGTTTTTCTTTCTGGCTTATTTCACTCTGTATAATTGGCTCCAGTTTCATCCACCTCATTAGAACTGATTCAAATGTATTCTTTTTAATGGCTGAGTAATACTCCATTGTGTATATATACCACAGCTTTCTTATCCATGCATCTGCTGATGGGCATCTAGGTTGCTTCCATGTCCTGGCTATTATAAACAGTGCTGTGATGAACATTGGGGTACACGTGTCTCTTTCAATTCTGGTTTCCTCAGTGTGTATGCCCAGCAGTGGGATTGCTGGGTCATAAGGCAGTTCTATTTCCATTGTTTTAAGGAATCTCCACACTGTTCTCCATAATGGCTGTACTAGTTTGCATTCCCACCAACACTGTAAGAGGGTTCCCTTTTCTCCACACCCTCTCCAGCATTTATTTCTTGTAGACTTTTGGATCACAGCCATTCTGACTGGCGTGAAATGGTACCTCATAGTGGTTTTGATTTGCATTTCTCTGATAATGAGTGATGTTGAGCATCTTTTCATGTGTTTGTTAGCCATCTGTATGTCTTCTTTGGAGAAATGTCTATTTAGTTCTTTGGCCCATTTTTTGATTGAGTCGTTTATTTTTCTGGAATTGAGCTGTAGGAGTTGCTTGTATATTTTTGAGATTAGTTGTTTGTCAGTTGCTTCATTTGCTATTATTTTCTCCCATTCTGAAGGCTGTCTTTTCACCTTGTTTATAGTTTCTTTTGTTGTGCAGAAGTTTTTAATTTTAATTAGGTCCCATTTGTTTATTTTTGCTTTTATTTCCCATATGCTGGGAGGTGGATCATAGAGGATCCTGCTGTGATTTATGTCAGAAGAGTGTTCTGCCTGTGTTCTCTAGGAGTTTTATAGTTTCTGGTCTTACATTTAGATCTTTAATCCATTTTGAGTTTATTTTTGTGTATTGTGTTAGAAAGTGTTCTAGTTTCATTCTTTTGCAAGTGGTTGACCAGTTTTCCCAGCACCACTTGTTAAAGAGATGATCTTTTCTCCATTGTATATTCTTGCCTCCTTTGCCAAAGATAAGGTGTCCATAGGTGTGTGGGTTTATCGCTGGGCTTTCTATTTTGTTGCATTGATCTATATTTCTGTCTTTGTGCCAGTACCATACTTTCTTGATGACTGGCTTTGTAGTAGAGCCTGAAGTCAGGCAGGTTGATTCCTCCAGTTCCATTCTTCTTTCTCAAGATTGCTTTGGCTATTCGAGGTTTTTTGTATTTCCATACAAATTGTGAAATTATTTGTTCTAGCTCTGTGAATACCGTTGGTAGCTTGATAAGGATTGCATTGAATCCACAGATTGCTTTGGGTACTATACTCATTTTCACTATATTGATTCTTCCGATCCATGAACATCGTATATTTCTCCATCTATTAGTGTCCTCTTTGATTTCTTTCACCAGTGTTTCATAGTTTTCTATATATAGGTCTTTAGTTTGTTTAGGTAGATATATTCCCAAGTAATTTATTTTTTTCGTTGGAATGGTGAATGGAATTGTTTCCTTAATTTCTCTTTCTATTTTCTCATTATTAGTGTATAGGTATGCAAGGGATTTCTGTGTGTTGATTTTATATCCTGCAACTTTACTATATTCATTGATAAGCTCTAGTGATTTTCTGGTGGAGTCTTTAGGGTTTTCTATGTAGAGGATCATGTCATCTGTAAATAGAGTTTTCTTCTTTTCCAATTTGGATTCCTTTTATTTCTTTTTCTGCTCTGATTGCTGTGGCCAGAACTTCCAAAACTATGTTGAATAGTAATGGTGAAAGTGGGCACCCTTGTCTTGCTCCTGACTTTAGGCGAAATGCTTTCAACTTTTCACCATTGAGGATAATGTTTGCTGTGGGTTTGTCATATATAGCTTTTATTATGTTGAGGTATGTTCCTTCTATTCCTGCTTTCTGGAGAATTTTTATCATAAATGGATGTTGAATTTTGTCAAAGGCTTTCTCTGCATCTATTGAGATAATCATGGCTTTTATTTTTCAATTGTTAATGTGGTGAATTACATTGATTTGCGGATATTGAAGAATCCTTGCATCCTTGGGATAAAGCCCACTTGGTCATGGTGTTTGAGCTTTTTAATGTGTTGTTGGATTCTGATTGCTAGAATTTTGTTAAGGATTTTTGCATCTATGTTCATCAGTGATATTGGCCTGTAGTTTTCTTTTTTTGTGGCATCTTTGTCAGGTTTTGGTATTAGGGTGATGGTGGCCTCATAGATTGAGTTTGGAAGTTTACCTTCCTCTGCAATTTTCTGGAAGAGTTTGAGTCGGATGGATGTTAGCTCTTCTCTAAATTTTTGGTAGAATTCAGCTGTGAAGACGTCTGGACCTGAGCTTTTGTTTGCTGAAAGATTTCTGATTACAGTTTCAATTTCCTTGCTTGTGATGGGTCTGTTAAGACTTTCTATTTCTTCCTGGTTCAGTTTTGGAAGGTTGTACTTTTCTAAGAATTTGGCCATTTCTTCCACGTTGTCCATTTTATTGGCATATAATTGCTGATAGTGGTCTCTTATGATCCTTTGTATTTCTGTGTTGTCTGTTGTGGTCTCTCCATTTTCATTTCTAATTTTATTGATTTGATTTTTCTCCCTTTGTTTCTTGATGAGTCTGGCTAATGGTTTGTCAATTTTTTTTATCCTCTCAAAGAACCAGCTTTTGGCTTTGTTGATTTTTGCTATGGTCTCTTTTGTTTCTTTTGAATTTATTTCTGCCCTAATTTTTAAGATTTCTTTCCTTCTACTAACCCTGGCGTTCTTCATTTCTTCCTTTTCTAGTTGCTTTAGGTGTAGAGTTAGGTTATTTATTTGACTTCTTTCTTGTTTCTTGAGCTGTGCCTGTATTGCTATGAACTTTCCCCTTAGCACTGCTTTTACCGTGTCCCACAGGTTTTGGGTTGTTGTGTTTTCTTTTTCATTCGTTTCTATGCATATTTTGATTTCTTTATTTCTTCTGTGATTTGTTGGTTATTCAGCAGCGTGTTGTTCAGCCTCCATATCTTGGAATTTTTAATAGGTTTTCTCCTGTAATTGAGATCTAATCTTACTGCATTGTGGTCAGAAAAGATGCTTGCAATGATTTCAATTTTTTTGAATTTACCAAGGCTAGATTTATGGCCCAGGATGTGATCTATCCTGGAGAAGCTTTCCTGTGTGCTTGAGAAAAAGGTGAAATTCATTGTTTTGGGGTAAAATGTCCTATAGATATCAATTAGGTCAAACGGGTCTATTGTATCATTTAAAGTTTGTGTTTCTTTGTTAATTTTCTGTTTAGTGGATCTATCCATAGGTGTGAGTGGGGTATTAACGTCTCCCACTATTATTGTGTTATTGTTAATTTCTCCTTTCATACTTGTTAGCATTTGTCTTACATATTGCGGTGCTCCCGTGTTGGGTGCATATATATTTATAATTGTTATATCTTCTTCTTGGATTGATCCTTTGATCATTATGTAGTGACCTTCTTTGTCTCTTTTCACAGCCTTTGTTTTAAAGTCTATTTTATCTGATATGAGTATTGGTACTCCTGCTTTCTTTTGGTCCCTATTTGCATGGAAAATCTTTTTCCAGCCCTTCACTTTCAGTCTGTATGTGTCCCCTGTTTTGAGGTGGGTCTCTTCTAGACAGCATATGTAGGGGTCTTGTTTTTGTATCCATTCAGCCAGTCTTTGTCTTTTGGTTGGGGCATTCAACCTATTTATGTTTAAGGTAATTACTGATAAGTATGATCCCGTTGCCATTTACTTTTTTGTTTTGGATTTGAATTTATACACCGTTTTTGTGTTTCCTGTCTAGAGAATATCCTTTAGTATTTGTTGGAGAGCTGGTTTGGTGGTGCAGAATTCTCTCAGCTTTTGCTTGTCTGTAAAGCTTTTGATTTCTCCTTCATATTTGAATGAGATCCTTGCTGGGTACAGTAATCTGGGCTGTAGGTTATTTTCTTTCATCACTTTAAGTATGTCTTGCCATTCCCTCCTGGCTTGAAGAGTTTCTATTGAAAGATCAGCTGTTATCCTTATGGGAATCCCCTTGTGTGTTATTTGTTGTTTTTCCCTTGCTGGTTTTAATATTTGTTCTTTGTGTTTGATCTTTGTTAATTTGATTAATATGTGTCTTGGGGTATTTTGCCTTGGGTTTATCCTGTTTGGGACTCTCTGGGTTTCTTGGACTTGGGTGATTATTTCCTTCCCCATTTTAGGGAAGTTTTCAACTATTATCTCCTCAAGTATTTTCTCAGGGTCTTTCTTTTTGTCTTCTTCTTCTGGGACTCCTATGATTCGAATGTTGGAGCATTTAACATTGTCCTGGAGGTCTCTGAGATTGTCCTCATTTCTTTTAATTTGTTTTTCCTTTTTCCTCTCTGATTCATTTATTTCTACCATTCTATCTTTTACTTCACTAATCCTATCTTCTGCCTCCCTTATTCTACTATTTGTTTTCTCCAGAGTGTTTTTTATCTCATTTATTGCATTATTAATTTTATATTGACTCTTTTTTATTTCTTCTAGGTCCTTGTTAAACCTTTCTTGCATCTTCTCAATCCTTGTCTCCAGGCTATTTATCTGCGATTCCATTTTTATTTCAAGATTTTGGGCCATTTTCACTATCATTATTTGGAATTCTTTATCAGGTAGATTCCATATCTCTTCCTCTTTTGTTTGGTTTGGTGGGCATTTATCCTGTTCCTTTACCTGCTGGGTATTCCTCTGTCTTTTCATCTTGTTTATATTACTGCGTTTGAGGTGGCCTTTCTATATTCTGACAGTTTGTAGAGTTCTCTTTATTGTGGAGTTTCCTCACTGTGGGTGGGGTTGTATCGATGGCTTGTCAAGGTTTCTTGGTTAGGGAAGCTTGTGTCGGTGTTCTGGTGGGTAGAGCTGGATTTCTTCTCTCTGGAGTGCAATAAAGGGTCCAGTAATGAGTTATGAGATGTCAGTGGGTTTGGAGTAACTTTGGGCAGCCTGTATATTGAAGCTCAGTGCTGTGTTCCTGTGTTGCTGGAGAATTTGTGTGGTAAGTCTTGCTCTGGAACTTGTTGGCCCTTGGGTGATGCTTGTTTTCAGTGTAGGTATAGAGGCATTTGATGAGGTCCTATCAATTAATATTCTCTGGAGTCAGGAGTTCTCTGATGTTCTCAGGAATTGGACTTAAGCCTCCTGTTTCTGGTTTTCAGTCTTATTTTTACAATAGTCTCCAGACTTCTCCTTCTATACAGCACCATTGATAAAACAACTAGGTTAAAGATGAAAAGTTTCTCCACAGCGAGGGACACCCAGAGAGCTTCACAGAGTTACATGGAGAAGAGGGAGGAGGAAGTTAGAGGTGATCTGAATGAGATGAGGTGGAATCAAAAGAGGAGAGAGCAAGCTAGCCAGTAATCACTTCCTTATGTGCGCTCCACAGTCTGGACTGCTCAGAGATGTTCACGGAGTTATATAGAGAAGAGAAGAGGGAGGAAGCAGACAGAGGTGGCCAGGAGGATAAAAGAGGGGAATGAAAAGGAGAGAGACAGATCTAGTCAGTAATCAGTTCCCTAAGTGTTCTCCACCGTCAGGAACACAGATTAACAGAGTTGGGTAGAGAAGAGAAGAGGGAGGGAGGAGACAGAAGCGACCTGGTGGAGAAAAAGGAGAGTCCAAAGGAAGAGAAGTCAAGCCAGTAATCTCTCTCCCAAGTAAAAATGAGTACTGAAGATTGGGTTCTTAAAGGTACAAAATTGATAACAAATACCAAAAAGCAAAGATTAAAAATCTAGAGTAGAGGTTGGATTTTTAAAAATACAATATTAAAAGAAGAAAAAAAAAAGTCACAAAAATTATTAAAATATATATACATATCTGAAGTTTGCTTTAAAAAATAGGGTCTTTTTTTTTGAAAAGTAATAGTAGGTTATAAAAATGAAAATTAAAGGAGTAATAGAGGACTTAAAATTTTTTGAAGTTAAAAGTGATCATAAAAATAGTAAAAATATATCTAGGACTTTTTCTGGTGGTGTTGTGAGCAGTGTGGGGTCAGTTCATTTTCAGATAGTTCCTTGGTCTGGCCTATATTTCTCAAGATCTATAGGCCCCTTCCTATGTAGTCGGTGCTAACTACAGGGTTTTAATCTACAGCACCTGTCACTTCCAAGGCAGTTCCCTCTGTTTTAGCTTCTTCTGTTTGCTGGTCTCTTCAGTGTCTGATTTCCGCCCTGACACAAAGGGGGCGGTGGTAGACACTTTTTTAAGGCTCACTTGTTCAGTCACACTGTGGGGAGGGAGGGATGCTGCAAACAAATAACACTGGTGTGTGCTTGCAGTGTTTCAGCCACACTGGGCCTGCTCACGCTCATGGTGCATGTGCCCTCCCTGCTCACACAGCTCAGGTTCTAGGTTGCTCCACTGGGAACCTTCTGAGGCCAGCCCTGGGCTGCATGCGCCTCCCAGGTCTAAGCTGCTCAGGTTCAGGCACTCGGGTAGTCCTCAGAGGCGCAGACTCGGTTGGGCCTGCATTTTGTGCCTTTCCCAGGTCCGAACAGCTCAGGTGATGAGGTGTTTGGCAAGCGCGGTCGCTGCGACATCACCTCTCCCGTCCCTGCTGCTCGGTTTTCTCGGTGTACAACCAGCGCACCTTCTCAGGCGGATGATGACTGTCCAGAACCCCAAGAAGTCTTAGTTAGCAAAGAAGCCTGCTTGCAGTTTGGTAGATAATGTCTCGGGCTGCGATTGCCCCCTTCCGGCTCTGGCTGCCTGTCACCGGAGGGGGATGGTCTGCAGCCGGCTAATTTTGTTCAGTCCTTTGTTCTGTGCGCGGTCCTGGCGGTGTCTTAGGTTAGAGCTTTTCATGTGGTATCTATCCCACAGTCTGGTTTGCTAGCCCAAGTTAGTTCGCTCTGATTACCCTCGGGGCATTCAGTACCGATCCTTACTCTAAGCAATGCAGCCCTCACCTCCCTGCCCAGCCCCTGCCTGCTAGTGGCGGATGCAGGTGTCTGCGCTGCTTCTCCACTGGGGGAGTTACTGTTGGGCTCGTAATCTGTGGGTTTTAATTATTTATTTTTCCTCCCTGTTATGTTGCCCTCTGCTTCCAAGGCTCGCCATAGACTCAGCAGTGAGAGTGTTTCCTGGTGTTTGGAAACTTCTCTCTTTTTAAGACTCCCTTCCTGGGATGGAGCTCCATCCCTACCTTTTTTGTCTCTTTTTTTGTCTTTTATATTTTTTCCTACCTCTTCGAAGACAATGGGCTGCTTTTCTGGGTGCCTGATGTCCTCTGCCAGCATTCAGAAGTTGTTTTGTGGAATTTACTCAGCGTTTAAACGTTCTTTTGATGAATTTGTGGGGGAGAAAGTGGTCTCCCCGTCCTATTCCTCAGCCATCTTAGGACTGTCCCCCCGTTCAACTTTTAGCTTCTTCAGCATTTCTAGTTGGGGCATAGATGGATTACTGTGTTGTTGAATGGTTTGCCTTGGAAACAAACAGAGACCTCTCTGTCATTTTTGAGATTGCATCCAACTACTGCGTTTTGGACTCTCTTGTTGACTATGATGGCTACTCCATTTCTTTTAAGGGATTCTTGCCCACAGTAGTAGCCATCTGAGTTAAATTCACACATTCCAGTCCATTTTAGTTCATTGCTTCCTAAAATGTCAATGTTCACTCTTGCCCTCTCCTGTTCGACCACTTCCAATTTACCTTGATTCATGGACCTAACATTCCAGTTTCCTATGCAACGTTGCTGTTTACAGCATTGGGCTTTACTTCCATCTCCAGTCACATCCACAACTGGGTGTTTTTGCTTTGGCTCTGTCACTACATTCTTTCTAGAGCTATTTCTCCACTGATCTCCAGTATATTAGGCACCTACCAAGCTGGTAGGTTCATCTTTCAGTGTCCTATCTTTTTGCCTTTTCATACTGTTCATAGAGTTCTCAAGGCAAGAATACTGAAGTGGTTTGCCATTCCCTTTTCCAGTTAACCACGTTTTGTCAGAACTCTCCACCATGACCCATCCGTCTTGGGTGGCCACACATGGCATTGCACATAGTTTCGTTGAGTTAGACAAGGCTGTGGTCCATGTGATCAGTTTGATTAGTTTTCTGTGATTGTGGTTTTCATTCTGTCTGCCCTCTGATGGATAAGGATAAGAGGCTTATGGAAGCTTCTTGATGGGAGAGACTGATTTGAGGGGGAAACTGGGTCTTGTTCTGATGCCTTCTTGCCAAGGATAGACCTTTTCTTACTTTCAGAAGTATCCTGATTTGGATGAAACATTGTTGCTCTAGGGGTCTACAAGAAATATGGTATGGCTGGAGCAATAACTGAGGAAGATGAAGCTCATGGGGGCCAGGGCATTTAAGTGCTCAAAGGCTGGGGAAAGAAGTCAATTATTTCCCTGGAATAAACATTTGAAGGATTGTAAACTGGGTGGTAATGATAGGATTTGGAAATTGAAAATTTTAACTGTAAATTAAAAAAAAATTTTAAAGGCAGATCAAAGCAGTCACAATATTCTTGAATTAGGAGTCTAAAAGGTTAGAAATAACTTTAATGAACCAGAGTAATATTGTGGAAGTAGAGTAGATTTGGGAGAAAGTGTCCATAGGATTTGTTGATGCATTTAGGATTCTGTGTTGGGGAAGGAGAGAAGCTGTACATACAGTGGAATGAAGTTGAATAGCAGTATGTTTAGAAATGTGTATGTGTGGAGATGATTTAGTTTATAATTGAGTTTCTCCTGTCTTTTTAAGTCATCCGAGAAGCTTTTCAATAGAAGTCTGGACCTGAGGAGATCTGGACTGAAAATAGAAACTGTTAAGTGTGTAGGGGGTAGATAAATCTTTAGTGTACGTGAACTCGGCTTGGAAGACAGCCTTGGAGTGTATAATGAAGAACTTCAGTTAATTTTTCGCTAGGTAGAGGAATATTAGCTGGATGAGGGGTTGCAGATGTCAGAAGGGTGTGCAGTGGAGGACAAAGGCCTAAGTGCTTCAGGAAGGAGTGGTGAATAGTGTCCAGTGCTGTTGAGACATGATGTGAAATAAGGCCAGAACAATATCCACTGGATTTATTACCATGGCAGTCATCAGTTACCTTAGCAAGAACTATTAACATTTTATTGGAATAATAAGCCAGATTGGAGTAGAATGTGATAAATGCAAAAGTGAGCCTCAATTTCTCTTTCAGATTATTTGACTTTGGCTTGCAAGGGAATATGATTTTTTTTTTTTTTTTTTAGGTGAGGGATTTAGAGTGTTTCAGACACAACGGAAAATGTCCTCATGAGAGAAAGATTGAATATATGAGTTAGCTACAAGAATTAGCTGGAGGGATTACCACATAATCACTCAGAAATAAATTACATTATTTTAAAAGTGATTCAGGAAAAGGAAATTTTTTTCAATCAGAAACAACATTAGATAGCACTGTTTATGGTTATGGGCTATCGGTGGTCCCTAATTGCTAGGATTTAAGAGTTTCTGTGAGCCTTCTACTCCTCAAATACATGCCTTATGCTCTACTAGTGTTTGAAAAGTTGATGGAAATCTATTTTAAAGCATATATTCATGGGGAAAGTAATCCTTTAAGAAAGTGGTTCTCAACTGTGCTAAAATTTACAATCACCTTAGGAGATTCATGACAAAATTACTCAAGTCCTACTTCAAGGGATTCCATTCCATTGTTCTGAGGAGGGGGCTAGGCATATGCATTCTGAATGGATAAGAAAGCTGTGGTACATATACACAATGGAGTATTACTCAGCCATTAAAAAGAATACATTTGAATCAGTTCTAATGAGATGGATGAAACTGGAGCCTATTATACAGAGTGAAGTAAGCCAGAAGGAAAAACATAAATACAGTATACTAACGGATATATATGGAATTTAGAAAGATGGTAACAATAACCTGGTGTACGAGACA
The DNA here is from genome assembly GCF_027580195.1 of Bos mutus. Lineage (NCBI taxonomy): Eukaryota > Metazoa > Chordata > Mammalia > Artiodactyla > Bovidae > Bos > Bos mutus. The sequence goes on from NC_091623.1 coordinate 29,421,764, forward strand.
GCAAAAGAGACACTGATGTATAGAACAGTCTTATGGACTCTGTGGGAGAGGGAGAGGGTGGGAAGATTTGGGAGAGTGACATTGAAACATGTAGAATATCATGTAAGAAACGAGTTGCCAGTCCAGGTTCGATGCGCGATACTGGATGCTTGGGGCTGGTGCACTGGGACGACCCAGAGGGATGGTGTGGGGAGGGAGGAGGGAGGAGGGTTCAGGATGGGGAACACATGTATGCCTGTGGCGGATTCATTTTGATATTTAGCAAAACTAATACAATTATGTAAAGTTTAAAAAAAAATAAAATTAAAAAAAATGTTAATCTAGTGCATCACTGGCATTTAAAAACACATCATCTTGTTGATATTGCATTGACTCAACATTTATTTTAGATGAAGTGCAGAGAGGCCTGTTGCTTATTTTCAAAACAGTGATCATTAATAGGGAGAGAGATTTTGCATCTCTGGGGGCATCTGGCAAAATATGGAAACATTTTTGGTAGTCACAGAATCGGGAAGGGATTTGGTGGTGCTGCTATACAGTGGGTAGAGGCCAGCAATACTGCTGAAGATACTGCAATGCACTGGACAACCCCCCACATCAAAAATTAACTGGCCCAAAAGGACTATAGGTTATTGTTGAGAAACCCTGCTATAAAATAGGATAGCAAACCACGTAGTTATTTTTTTAGTGCCATTAAGTCCCCTACATATGAACCTTCCAAGTTGTGAACCTTCAAAGATGCGAACGTGTGCTCCATCAACATCGGGCGTGGGTGAAGTCGCAGCTCGCCCTCCGTCTGTTGGTGCTGACGATCCTTCAGCTTTACTGTCTCCCACCTCCTTTCTCCCTCCTGCAGTAACTCTTCTTGCCTGTTCACTTGACACCTGTCCCTGCATGCCAGCTGGTGTTCTGTACTACTTTTCAAGGTACTGTGCTGTAAGGTTCAGAATGTTTTATTTTTTGCTTGTTTTTTTAATGTGTGTGTGTGTGAAAACTATTATAAACCTATGAGTACAGTACTCTATAGCCAGTAGTGTTAGTTGGGTACCTAGGCTAACTTTGTTGAATTTAACAAACAGATTGGACTTAAAATATACACTCTCAAAACTTGTTCCTATATAGAAGACTTACTGTAAAATCTTAACAGGTGTGGCCTGTGGTTTAGTAAGAATGGTAATGAAGAAGGATCTACCTGACAACTTAGCTGTACCTAACAGCTTAGCCTTGCTTACACACAGCAACAAAAAAGCCTCAAATAAAATACATTTGTAGAACTAAGCAGTGTGACTAGCACAATAGACTGATAGCATTATTTTGTTTTAAAAAAAAAAGTCCAGCTGAAACTCTTACTGCTGTTGGGTGTATAAATTGGTTGTAGTCACTTTGGAAAATTGATATATTTTACGAATACTGTAACAGTATTCGTTACAGTTGAATTTAGGACTGCTGCTGCTAAGTCGCTTCAGTCGTGTCCGACTCTGTGCGACCCCATAGACGGCAGCCCACCAGGCTCCTCCATCCCTGGGATTCTCCAGGCAAGAACACTGGAGTGGGTTGCCATTTCCTCCTCCAATGCCTGAAAGTGAAAAGTCAAGGTGAAGTCGCTCAGTCGTGTCCGACTCTTAGCGACTCCATGGACTGCAGCTTACCAGGCTCCTCCGTCCATGGGATTTTCCAGGCAAGAGTACTTGGAGTAGGGTGCCATTAATTTATCAATTTCTCAGAAAATGAGTGCAGATTTCTACTTATATAGGGATGTTCATAGTAGTTTGATTCATTATGGCCTCAAACAGGAACAAAGTGAAGTGTATTTGTACAATGGAATACTACTCAGCAATAAAAAAGAATAAACTGCTACACACCATAACATGAATGGATCTCATAGGTATTTTGCTAAATGAAATAGACAAAAACCAATTCATATTATATAATTCCATTTATATGAAACTCAAGGACAAACAAAACTAATTCATGATGATAGAAGTCAAGATAGTAGTTACTTCTCTAGGCATGGGTATTGACTTAGAAGGGGCACAAGAGAGCCTTGTAAAATGATGGAAATGTTCTGGATATTGATCTTACTGGTTGTTAAATGATAGCATACATATGAAGTTCATCAAGCTGAATATTTAAATTTTGTGAACTTTACATGTGATGTACCCCAATTTTAAAAAATTAGTTAATTATGGAAAAAAATAAGGAAACCTAATTTTGAACTACTTGAAGTGTTATATCTTAAAACACTTGGTTAAACACAGGGTCGGCTCCCTAACAAGTTCTCAATAGGTAAAAACAACTCTAGTGCACTGTTAGTGAAAATAAGTTTTGGATTTGAAATCAGACCTAATTTTGCAGCACAGCTTCATTATTACTATATGACGTAAGGCAAGTCCCTTACATTGGAAATTTTTGTGACTGGAAGAACAGAGGATGAGTTGGGAGAAATATAAAAAAAAAATTCTTAAAAAGTTTAGGCTTGGTTCATGATCCCCCACTACTGAGAAATAGCCACAAACGTTCAGGGTGGGCCTCGGCAGCTATATATACATGTACAGGAATCCCCTGCTTTCCGAAAGCTCACTTGACGCCATTTCACTTTTATGAAAAATGTACCTTGGTGCTTGTTTTCATTAAGCAAAAGAAATCCAAGGAGGATTTTTGTTTTTACAAAATAACACAAAAAGTGAAAATAGCATTCAGCATTTGTTTTGTAGTGAGCTATTACAGCAGGTGGCATGTACCCTGAGCAGCGAGAGTGGCACTTCTAAACTCCTTCCTTGAGAAGACACTCAGCCTCTCGGCATCAAGTCATCATACTTCGAACTGTGTCTCTGAGCATCCGTGCTTTATCTCCACTAATTTTGTACATCCCTTAGCAAGTTGTGTCCTAAGGTAATTGCTTCTTACCTTTATATCATTTAGGTTTCAAAATGTTTCATAGTAACACTATCCTAGCTTTAGCTAGGGTGAACAGCTGAACCCTATCTGAACCAATCAGGTTGTTCTGAGAATTTAAAATTGGGATTGAGAAAGTATTAGACAGCTGGTCTTTTCCTGAGAAACATAAAATTAGGCCAAGGCTACTTTGGGAGCAGCACGTGGAGAATCAGAGTTATGTTCTCTACAGGTAAGGAAACTGAGAAGTAAATGAAATATTTTTATTTCCTTTTCTCTCTCTCTCTTTTTTTTTTTTTTTGAAGCTAAAATAAAACCCAGGCAGTTTGATTCCAGTCTGTGTTTTCACGAAGCAGTGCTGACATGTCAGACCTAATAGCTGCTTTGATTCCTGATAATTTTCCAGTTCCTGATCGTAGTCCCTTGTGAAGCGGAATCTGCTCCTTATCTTTGAATTATTTGTCATAATTTATTCTTATAATAAAATTTCATGTTTGCCCAAGTGGATCAGCCAGTTGTAACTGAAAGAATCCTGCTCTAATTTGACTTTGAATGGGAATGCAAATAACAAAGTTCAGAGAAACCAAAACTGAGTGAATCAAGGTAGGGCTGCAGGCAATAGAGACTTTCCTGCCTTAAGATTGTAAACTGTTAGCTTCTGTTACACAGCAGTGAATCTTTTAGCCAGGCTTTCTCCGGTATTGTCTTAGAACTCTGACTAATACAGTCACTGTTGTATGGCATGGAGATCTTGGTAGCCAAATATAAAACACACTGGTGCATTGCTTTCTATGTGTAGAGTTTTGAAAAGTATATTTGAAAAGAATTCCAAAAAAAGTTCCTAGATGAAAGTAGATTGGAGTTGACGTGTGCCAAATTTAGCAAATTATTAGAAGTCAATTTGCCTTTGGTCTGAGAATATACAACCAGATCAAGAAATGACTGAAGGGCTCATTGAATTACAACATAATTTTTTCCCACCTGTTTCTAACGCTAGAATACCAGAAAATGAAACTTTAGGAATAGGACTCTCATGGAAGAATAAGTGATATTAAGGACTCCAGTTCCTCAGCTTCCTCCAAAACATTTTCCAGTTCCCATCCCCTGTTAGGCCTCACAAAAGTGTGGTGACCCTTTGCATTGCCTATCATTAGCTGCTAGGATTGGATTGCAGTATGTGTCTGGGTATATTACTAAATGGCAGACTGCAAACTGCCTTGCCTATTTTCTTCTCTTGTTTGCTTTGAGGCTAAAGCAGAGAACAGTGGGGTGGACAGTCTCAACTGTTGCTAAGAAACAAGTCCAGAAGAACTGACAAGGAGAAACCAGACCCGCTAAAGTCTTCCACACTAGCTACACGAAAGGAATCTTCATAAAAGAAAATTAGGCACTCCTCCACAGCAGAGCAGTTGCATGCCATAAAATCCCAAAGGAGACTCAGACCACAGACTGTAGTGCTTAGTCGCTCAGTTGTGTCCCACTCTTTGCAACCCCAGGGACTGAAGCCCACGAGGCTCCTCTGTCCATGGAGATTCTCCAGGCAAGAATACTGGAGTGGGTTGCCATGCCCTCCTCCAGAAGATCTTCCCAATTCAGGAATTGAACCCAGGTCTCCCACATTGCAGGCGTATTCTTTACTATGTGAGCCACCAGGGGACCACAAGACTACCTCAATCCCTCAAACACCTGTTTTCCAGTACAAAAGATTCTGCACCAGCTAGAAGTGGGTATCCTTACACCAGATGAAGAATCATAGTGTCCCTTCTCAAGAGTGGCCCTGGAGGACTCAGTACAAGAGAATTCAAATTGGGTAAAGACAGATTTTCAAATAACTGACTTGGCAGTGGGTCAATTAGCTCATGCCTTATAAGATTTCAAGGGCCTCTTGTTTACAAGGACTTCTCTGGTGATGGTGTTCAGCCACTGAATTGTGTTCAGCTCTTTGCAACCCCATGGACTGCAGCACACTAGTCTTCCCTGTCCTTCACCATCTCCTGGACTTTGCTCAAACTCAGGCCCATTGAGTGAGTGATGCCATCCAACCATCTCCTCAGTCATCCCCTTTTCCTCCTGCCTTCAATCTTGCCTAGCATCAGGATCTTTTCCTATGAGTCAGCTCTTCACATCAGGGGGCCAGAGTAAGGAGCTTCAGCTTTAGCATTAGTCCTTCCAATGAGCATGCAGGGTTGATTTCCTTTAGGGTTGACTGGTTTGATATTCTTGCTGTCCAAGGGACCCCTCAAAGTCTTCTGCAGCTCCGCAGTTCAAAAGCATCAGTTCTTCAGCACTCAGCCTTCTTTGTATGTTCCAACTCTCACATCTTTACATGACTCAGCAGAAAAGAACCCATCTGTTAACGCAGGAGACGTGGATTAGATCCCTGGGTCAGGAAGATCCTCTGGAGAAGGAAATGGCAACCCACTCCAGTATCCTTGCTTGTGAAACCCCATGGGCAGGGGAACCTGGAGGACTACAGTCCATGGGGTCACAAAGAGGCAAACACAGCTTAGTGACTAAACAACAGTTTTCTGTCTCACTCCTACTGGGTACAGTATATGCTTTAGCAAGCTAGTTAAATTTATTCTACAGACTCCAGAATTAATTGAAGTATTTCTTGTATGATCTTTATATACCTATCCTAGGGTTAGTTATATGGAAAATAGTGTCAAGGTGAACAAGGGTTTCTTACTTGGAATTGACATTCCAGTTTGGGAAAGGGGGAGAAGAGAGAGAGATGAGTGAGGAAATAAGCTCACAAATTGGGATGGATTTTATAAAGGAGAAATAGTGTAGTATCAGAGTAAAGAATGACGTGCTTAGATGGAAAGAGCAATGGGTGGTCAGAGAAGGCTCTTCAAGCTATAATTGAAAGAGTAAGATGGAGTGTACTGTGGCAAGAACTATGAGAAGAGTAGGAAGGAGAACAAGTGCGAAGACCCTAAGGTAAGGAAGAGTTTGTTACCATGTGAAGGACTGAAGGAGGTAAATATAACTAAAACATAGTTGAAGCTGGGTTGACCCTGAGATTGAAGAGACAGTCAAGGAACCTCCATTGATCTAGAGCTTTGTAGGCATGGAAAGCACTTGAGTTTTAATCCCAAACATGACAGAATGCCATTGAAAGTTTTTCACGCCAGAGAATAGCATAATCTGATTTGCTTTCAACAAGATTGTTCTAGTTGCTGTGTAGAAAATGGACAGTAGTAGTAGCAGGAGTGACTCTCCACACTCTAGCTGTCCACTTAGAAGCCTACTCTAAGTATAATGGCTGTTAAAATCAGAGGACTAGCTTTGGAGATGTAGACATGATGGAAACAAGATAAACTGGGAGTGTTAAAACATTTGAGATCCTCATTTACCATTCATTGATAAATAGCAATACAAGCATGTTATTTGGAAATGAGACATATAAAACTGCTAGAAATATTGAATATAGTTGGGCATAGAGAAGTGGGAGAGAGGAATGCTATTCTTTGTTATAAAAATTGTGTAAATGTGTGTATGTGTCAGAGAAGGCAATGGCACCCCACCCCAGTACTCTTGCCTGGAAAATCCCATGGACGGAGGAGCCTGGTAGGCTGCAGTCCATAGGGTTGCTAAGAGTCAGACACGACTGAGCGACTTCACTTTCACTTTTCACTTTCATGCATTGAAGAAGGAAACGGCAACCCACTCCAGTGTTCTTGCCTGGAGAATCCCAGGGATGGAGGAGCCTGGTGGGCTGCCGTCTATGGGGTTGCACAGAGTTGGACACGACTGAAACGACTTAGCAGCAGTAGCAGTGTATGTGTAACCTTTGTTGTGAAAAGGTCAGAGAGGTGTTATCGATGGAGGAAATCAGAAGGATTTTTTTTTAAAGTAGGACATACTAATGTACATTGGCAGACTGGCATGAATAATAAGCAGAGAAGGAAAATTTGATTTAATGGATCTTTTCATCATTGAACATTTTTTTTCAAAAATGTACCATACAGTGTGTTGGTTTTAAGTAAAAGCTCCTCAGTTCTTTCGGAGAAGGCAATGGCAAGCCACTCCAGTACTCTTACCTGGAGAATCCCATGGATGGAGGAGCCTGGTGGGCTGCCATCCATGGGGTCGCACAGAGTCGGACACAACTGAAGCGACTTAGCAGCAGCAGCAGTAGCAGTAGTGAAATGGAATAACTGAAGAAGCAAAATATTGAGAAGAAAAGAAACTATAGGTATTAAGAGGTAGAATTGCCCATAATAGGAAAAATGACACTCTTTCAATTTTGAACGGAAAAAAATGCTAAGAAGCTGAGTACAGATACAGAGGTGTGAGTATTTGTTGGAGTGAATATGAAGTAAATCCTCTCACGGTTTCTGTATTCATAATGAATTATGAAGTAGGATCATCAACTGCAAATAGGCAGAGTAAAGGAGTTTGACATAACAGGGGGGAAAATGACATTTTTACCTTAGAAAATGTGAGCATGAATTCCCTAGGAAAGCACAATTGGATTGCCAGGTTGTCTTGAGTGCTAATTTGCAGTCTGTGCTTATGAATTTAAAGAGAAGTCATTCAGCTCATTGTATTGTTTCTTTAAGTTGCTTGGTTTTCTGCACAAAGAACCAAATTGAGTTCAAGCAGGTTTAGGGTTTTGTTAAGTGAATTCAACAGACAGAGACACGGGAGCCAAGGCAGTTACTGTGCTTGAAAAAGAATGAATATAGTGATGAACCGTGAAATCCAACCTGGGTAAACATGGGAGTAAACACAGATAATTAAAAAGTAGTGGGGTGGGAGGTGGGGCATCAGTGGACTGGATGTCTCTCAGAGGCCAAAGGCTTATTGCCAGTATAAAGTGAGGCAGTGGACAATAAGATGCCCCAAACTGACATTTCATGGGTAGTGCAGTTATCAGGGCTTACATGGTCTGCTGCTGCTGCTAAGTCGCTTCAGTCATGTCCGACTCTGTGTGACCCCATAGACAGCAGCCCACTAGGCTCCCTGGTCCCTGGGATTCTCCAGGCAAGAACACGAGTGGGTTGCCATTTCCTTCTCCAATGCATGAAGGTGAAAAGTGAAAGTGAAGTCGCTCAGTCATGTCCAACTCTTAGTGACCTTATGGACTGCAGCCTACCAGGCTCCTCTGTCCATGGGATTTTCCAGGCAAGAAAGAGTACTGGAGTGGGTTGCCATTGCCTTCTCCATTACATGGTCTAGGGTTAGTCTAAGATATGAATTGAAGCTATGTAATAGTCTTTGGAGGTGAGGAAGTTAAAGAATTTCGTTTTTTTCTGGTTCTGTGTGTAAAGAGCTTACAAGTTTTCACTTTGTCTTAATGGAGTAAAAAATCAACAACTTTTCTTGGATCCATAAGTGTGGGGAGGACTCAGGACAGATCTCTGTCCCCAGATTGGAAAGACAGGAGAATTTTGGTAGTTACAGTTTACCTAAGTAGAGATGAGCATAAACCACTGTGGGAACCATCCAGGAGAAGAAAATCTGAACTATAATTGTGAATTGCTGGAAGCTCAGTGCAGACAACTCTTAAAGAGTTAAAAAACTTCAGGGAACTCAGTCATGGAGGGTAGGGAGGGCAAAATGGTAAAATTTACCTCCAGGAGTTCCTGTAGTAAATATCTGACAAAAAATCTTCCTGAGCTTCCAGCAGGAGGAAAAGGACCCATTCTGGAATATCTCAGAGCACTCTGGTCTAAAGAATGCCTGCCCTTGGGGAAACTAGTTAACCAGAGCCCAGTCGCCTAGGATATTATCAGAGCCTAACTGACCTAGGGTGAGGAAAATACCCAATTCCAGCGCACTCTAGCCATCCTGTCCCACCTAAGAAGGCAGAAAAAGAAAAACCTGAGAAACACTATGAAGTACACAGTCTGGAGGCATAGACTCACTGAAAGACTGATACCTAACCATAGGACCTCCCCTCCCCCACATCGCTGCCACATTGCTAAAGATCTATTTACTGCAGTTTCTTTTACCTAATACAACATATCCAGCTATCAATAAAAAATTACCAGTTATGTCAAGAGGCAAAAAACAAAATTTGAAGAGAAAGAACATCAAACCCAGACATGGCAAAGATGTTGGAATTATCGGAATGGGAATTTAAAACAACTATGTTTAGTATACTAAGGTCTCTGACTAGTAAAGTAGACATCATGGAAGAACACATGGGTAATGGAAGCAGAGAGTGGAAATCCTAAGAAAGAACCAAAAAGAAGTGCTAGAGATAAACCAAAAACAAACAAACAAAAAAACCCACTGACACAAAATTGAGTATGCTTTTGGATGGATCATCTACATGTATTTTTTTTAAGTCAATGAAAATGACCGTATATTGTCTTGAAAAGGGAAAACATGATAGTAAACAGGAACTAAAGTTGACCATAAGAGAGCAACTGAAATGAAGAGCTAGAGAGGACTGACCTGTGGTAGAGCTGATAACATTGGCTTCAAAGGAGCATATATTTTGGAGACAAGGAGGACAGGGTTGGGACCTGGTGTCCCAACCCTGAAATTCATCATACAGGAGCAAAGAAAGTCTTCACTTTAAAAATTATACAGCTGAATCATTATGAGTTTAAGACAACCTAGATTCAATTAATGTTAAGAATGCAGGGCTTAGTTTGAAAAGGACACACTATTATTCAACAACTATGTGTTGAACATCTGTGTTTTTTGCTTTCTGTTTTAAGTGTTTTGAGATATGGCAATCAACAACAACCAAAATAGCCCCCACATTGTTTGGAGCTTATATTCCTGTGAGGGGAGCCAGAAAATAAACATATGGTATACCTAATAGTGGTACATGCTATGAAGAAAATATATAATATATATGGGGGCAGGCGGATAGAGGGTGATGGAGATGGTACTTTAAACAGAGTCACAGAGCGCTTCTCTGATACAGTAATAGACGTGAGCCACCATCTGAAGTAAAGAAGAGAGACTTGCAGATAGGTTTCAGGGGCAGAGGTATTCCATCATGTAGAAGAGTGAGGAAAAAAATCATAAGGCTAGAGTATACTTATTCTGTTTGTTGAGCAGCAAGGAATCTGATGTGATTTCAGGAGTATGAGTGAGCACTCACTAACTTTTAAAAAGTGTTTATTTTCATTTATACTAATTTTTGTAATAAGTTATAAATTTGAGAAAGTGTTTTATTTAGCTAGAAGCTTCTCTCTTTTCATATTTTAAATTCTCCATAGATTTTAATTTTTCAACCTGAAATTTGAAGTGTTTGGAGACTTGGTGTAACAGTTTAATAAAGGTTTTTTGTTTTTTTTTTTAAAAAAAAATTAGAAATCAATTTGCTTCTGTGGTTTCTGGTATTACTTGTTACTGTGGTTCACCTATTTTTTTCCTCTGAGCAGTTAATATCCCTTTAATTAGACAAATGTAGGTAAAAATTGCGTGAAACTATCAATTCATATGTATCACTAGCAAAACTTTCAGAAAAAGTGAGCATACATGATTTGTCTGAAATAATTAGCAAAGATTAATAGATATATTTGAATGGAAGGAAAAATAAGTGTGAATACTTAAAGTTTGATGTCCTACAGGTCTTCATAGTTCAATAAACATTTAATTTTAGATGACAGTACATTAATACTTAAAGCTGAATAGAAATTTTCAAAACTGTAAGAATTTTGAACAGTTTTGAAAATTTCTATTCAGCTTTAAGTATTAATGTACTGTCATCTAAAATTAAATGTTTATTGAACTATGAAGACCTGTAGGACATCAAACTTTAAGTAGTCACATATTTCACGCCAATCAGAATGGCTGCAATCCATAAGTCTACAAGCAATAAATGCTGCAGAGGGTGTGGAGAAAAGGGAACTCTCTTACAGTGTTGGTGGGAATGCAAACTAGTACAGCCACTATGGAGAACAGTGTGGAGATTCCTTAAAAAACTGGAAATAGAACTGCCTTATGATCCAGCAATCCCACTGCTGGGCATACACACTGAGGAAACCAGAAGGGAAAGAGACACGTGTACCCCAATGTTCATCGCAGCACTGTTTATAATAGCCAGGACATGGAAGCAACCTAGATGCCCATCAGCAGGTGAATGGATAAGAAAGCAGTGGTACATATACACAATGGAGTATTACTCAGCCATTAAAAAGAATACATTTGAATCAGTTCTAATGAGATGGATGAAACTGGAACCTAGTATACAGAGTGAAGTAAGCCAGAAAGAAAAACACCAATACAGTATACTAACGCATATATATGGAATTTAGAAAGATGGTAACAATAACCCTGTGTACGAGACAGCAAAAGAGACACCGATGTATAGATCAGTCTTATGGACTCTGTGGGAGAGGGAGAGGGTGGGGAGATTTGGGAGAATAGCATTGAAACATGTATAATATCATGTATGAAATGAGTCACCAGTCCAGGTTCGATGCAGGATACTGGATGCTTGGGGCTGGTGCACTGGGACGACCCAGAGGGAGGGTATGGGGAGAGAGGAGGGAGGAGGGTTCAGGATGGGGAACACAGGTATACCTGTGGTGGATTCATTTTGATATTTGGCAAAACTAATACAATTATGTAAAGATTAAAAATAAAATTAAAAAAAAAACACAAAAAACTGTCTTTATAGAACACAAAGTACACTCCAGTAGAATCACTATTAGAAAGAGAGTGGCCACAGTATCCTGCTTTCCCTGTTTTCCCTAGTTTCACTGCTGCCTTACCCTGCCACCATCCTTCCAGCCACTCTCAGTATAGCAACCAGAGGGTTCTTTAAGGACATAAACCATATCACTCTTCTGTTTAACACCCTTTCAGAAAAGGCCAGCCTCCTTTCCGTGGTCTTCCAAGAGCTTGCATGATCTCACTTCAGTCTAGCTCTCCAGAGCCTCCAGACCCCCCATTTTTCTCCCTGTACTCATTACGTTCCAGTCACTTGGCCTCCTTTCTGTCCTCAACGCCTGCCAAATTCTTTTCCACTCACAGGCTTTTGCTCTGGTTGTTTCTAGGCCTGTTCTCCTTCTTTCAGCTATTCTCACGCAGGCTATGCGTTATCCTTCAGGTCTCTCAAATCCTTAAGAGCGGTTTTCTAAACAACATACTCTAAAGGAGACTTCCTCAGTGACTTTTCTAGTTACCTTGTTTTCTTCATAGCAATGATCATGATTTACAATTTCTTCATTTTGCTTGTCTTACTTGCCTTTTCCTTTCTCCCCTACTAAAAGGTAAAGTTCCCTAATACTCTGCAACAGTGAAACATTTGGAAAAGTAAAGGCTATGTGAACAGTAAGTTTTGTACAATTTTTTAAAGCAACTAAAAAGTTAAAGTCTAAAAGTTCTACAGAAAGGAAGTAAAATCCTAGGACTCATCGCCATCTTTTCCAGAATCATCATAAAGTTAACACTGTTACTATTTTAAATAAATATGATGCTGTAATTCAGTGTGTTTAGGGTAGAAGTGACACGTGAATACTAAATGCCTACAGCAAAAGTCAGCGTTGTCCTTCAACATCCATTCCACCTTTCCCCTATTGCCTAATGGTCATGTAATTCAACTTTAAAAGTGGATCTGGTTAATCCTAATTGACTCATGTAACCTAATTCCCCTTGCCACTCTAATAAATTTATAGATAGGCAGGTGTTAGCCAATACATTCATGACATTCCCTAGGCCATACGGGATGGTTCAGGGGATGAGCTGTGACCCAGTTTGTAGTACTAGTGTAAAACTGTCTTATCTGTGCTTAGTCGCTCAGTCATGTCCCACTCTTTGCAACTCCATGGACTGTAGTCTGCCATGCTCCTCTGTCCATGGGGTTCTCCAGACAAGAATACTGGAATAGGTTGCCATGCCCTTCTTCAGGGGATCTTCCCAACCCAGGGATTGAACCCAGATCTCCCACATTGTGGGTGGATTCTTTACCGTCTGAGCCACCAAAGGAAGCCCAGAACTATCTAGGAATTCAGAAAAAAGATTTCTTTGTTCCAATGTGAAAGATCAGAGAATGAACCTCTTTCTTTCTCTGGATTTGGGTGTGTCAGTGTGAAACCAGAAACTGTTAACAGGGTTTTTGCCACCACCAGAGAAGCAGTCTAAGGATGGAGACATCCTAAGGATGGAGACACCACCCAGAGGAGAATGGAACCAAGGGAATCACATAGCACTGGAGCTGGAGCCACTGAATGAAAGCTGACTCAGGTTGACTACAAACTCTGGGCTTCTAACTGTGGGAATCTGTGTACTTCTTAATTCTTAAACCAAGTGGGATTGGCATTACTAGAAGTTGAGGCATCCTAACTGATGAAATCGAACTCTCTCTTAACAACAAATCAAGAGATATTTAAAATATGTAAATAATATATATACACATTAATATGTATTATTTAGAAAAATGGAGATTGCTAATGGAAGAAATAGCTTTACATAGTTGAAGTGTTTGCTTCTTGGAAACAGTGATGAGAGATGGAGAGAAGGGAGATGAGGCCCAGGGTATTATTTTCTATTTTTAGCCTTTCAAAACTATTTGATTTCTTAAACACGTATTTTGATTATTTAGATTTTTTTTTTTAGAAAGAACCTAATGAAGTTTAGAATTTTTAATTGAATTCATTTAAAAAATTATTTCTTTAAATTACTTTTTTTGGGGATATGCCATGTATCTTTCGGGATTTTAGTTCCCTGACCAAGGATTGAACCTGGGCCCTTGACCTTGGAAGCACAGAGTCCTAACCACTGGACTGCCAGAGAATTCCCTTTAATTGTTATTTTAATATAGGCAATTTAAAGATTAGAATATTTGACATTCTAAATGTAAAAAGAATAAGTTTGAAGATATCTTTGTTTAAGTGACTAATGGCTAATAACTTTAAATATATATACAGTGCTGCGAAAGTGTTGAATAACCGAACAAGGACTGAATGGTTGTTTGTTATGATAGATTTCTTACAATGAAATGAATATTTTATATATATGGTTATCATAGTCTATTTCTAATCAGTAGGAATATCAGCTTTTCTTTATCTTTGTTGTTGTTCAGTTGCTAAGTCGTGTCCGATTCTTTGCAACCCCATGAACTGCAGCACACCAGGCTTCTCTGTCTGTCACTATCTCTCTGAGTTTGCTCAAAGTCAGGTCCATTGAGTCAGTGATGCCATCCAACCACCTCATGCTCTGTCATCCCCTTCTCTTCCTGCCTTCAATCTTTCCCAGCATCATGGTCTTTTCCAATCAGTCAGCTCTTCACATCAGGTGGCCAACGTATTGGAGTTTCAGCTTCAGCATCAGTCGTTCCAATGAATATTCAGGGTTGATTTCCTTTAGGATTGACTGGTTTGGTCTCCTTGCTGTCCAGGGGACTCAAGAGTCTTCTCCAACACCACAGTTCAAAAGTGTCAATTCTTTTTTTTTTTTTAATTTTATTTTATTTTTAAATTATGGTCCAACTCTCACATCCATCCATGACTACTGGAAAAACCATAGCTTTGACTATACAGACCTTTTTTGGCAAAGTGATGTCTCTGCTTTTTAATACACTGTCTAGGTTTGTCATAACTATTCTTCTAAGGAGCAAGCATCTTTTCATTTCATGGCTGCAGTCACTGTCTACATTGATTTTGGAGCCCAGGAAAATGAAATCTGATACTGTTTCTGCTTTTTCCCCATCTATTTGCCATGAAGTGATAGGACCAGATGCCATGATTTTAGTTTTCTGAATGTTGAGTTTTAAGCCAGCTTTTTCACTCTCCCCTTTCACCTTCATCAACAGGCTATTTAGTTCCTCTTCACTTTCTGCCATTAAAGTGGTATCATCTGCATATATGAGGTTGTTGATATTTCTCCTGGCAATCTTGATTCCAGCTTGTGATTCATCCAGACCAGCATTTTGCATGATGTACTCTGTATATAAGTTAAGTAAGCTGGGTGGGAAAATACAGCCTTGATGACTCCTGTGCCAATTTGAACCAGTCAGTTGTTCCATGTCTGGTTCTAACTGTTGCTTCTTGTCCTGTGTACAGGTTTCTCAGAAAGCAGGTAAGGTAGTCTGGTATTCCCATCTCTTTAAGAATATTCCACAGTTTGTTGTGATCCACACAGTCAAAAGCTTTAGCATAGTCAATGAAGCAGAACTAGATGTTTTTCTGGAGTTCCTTTGCTTTTTCTATGATCCAGTGTATGTTGGCAATTTGATCTCTGGTTCCTCTGCTTTTTCTAAATCCAGCTTACACATCTGGAAGTTCTCAGTTCATGTACTGCTGAAGCCTAGCTTGAAGGATTTTAAGCATAATCTTGCTGGCATGTGAAATGAGTGCAGTTGTATGGTAATTTGAACATTCTTTGGGATTGGAATGAAAATTGACCTTTTCCAGTCCTGTGGCCACTGCTGTTTTCCAAATTTGCTAGCACAATGAATGCAGCGTTTAACAGCATCATCTTTTAAAATTTGAAATAGCTGATCTGGAATTCTATCACCTCCACTAGGTTTGTTGGTAGTCATGCTTCCTAAGGCCCACTTGACTTGACATTCCAGGATTTCTGGTGGACAGCGGCTTCCTGATGGTGGATCCACTCCAAGGTGAACAGTGACTCCTGGGGAGTGGATCGGCTCCAGGGCGGCCAATGGCTGCCATAAGACTAGGGTGCTCTCCATTCCTGGGCGTCATCAGCTTCAGCCTTCCCCAGACCCCCTTCCCAGCCACTCCAGCAGGGTCTTTGCCTTGACCCCTGGCCACACATTGGCTGACACCCGATGGTCAGTGAAGATTTAAACACTCAACGAGGACCAGCAATGGGATAGCTAGGGCACCAGGCATGTCATCCACCTATGCTGAGTGGCTGAAGAGCATGTCCCTGCTAGTTAGAGCCTGACAAAACATGGTACACTGGAGAAGGGAATGGCAAAAGGCTTCAGTAGTCCTCCCCTGAGAATCCCATGAACAGTATGAAAAGGCAAAAAGATATGACACTGAAGATGAACCCCTCAGGTCAGTAGGTGCCCAATATTCTACTGGGGTGGAACAAAGAAATAACTACAGAAAGAATGAGGAGGCTGAGTCAAAGCAGAAATGATCCCCAGTTGTAGTTGTATTTGGTAGTGAAAGTAAATTCCGCTGATGTAAAGAACAGTACTGCATAGGAACCTGAAATATTAGGTCAATGAATCAAGGTACACTGGGTGTGGTCAAATAGGAGATGGCAAGAGTGAACATAGACATTTTAGGAATCAGTGAACTAAAATAGATGGGAATAGGAGGATTTAATTCAGGTGATCATTGAATCTACTACTGTGGGCAAGAGTCCTTTAGAAGGAATGGAGTAGCACTCTTAGTCAACAGAAGAGTTCCAAATGCAGTACTAGGATGCAGTCTCAAAAATGAGAGAATAATCTCCGTTCATTTCCAAGGCAAACCATGCAACAACACAGTAATCCGAATCTATGCCCCAACCACTATTGCTGAAGAAGTCAAAGTTGAATGAGTCTATGAAGACCTGTAAGACCTCCAGAAATTGAAGTCTCTCAGTCATGTCCAACTCTTTGTGACCCCATGGACTGTAGCCCACCAGGCTCCTCCGTCCATGGGATTCTCCAGGCAAAAATATTGGAGTGGATTGCCATTTCCTTCTCCAGGGGATCTTCCCAACCCAGGGATCGAACCCAGGTCTCCCACATTGTGGGCAGATGCTTTAACCTCTGAGCCACCAGGAAAGCCCTAAGACCTCCAGAACTAACACCAAAAAAAGATGTCCTTTTCATCATAGGGGACTGCAATGCAAAAGCAGGAAGTCAAGAGATACCTAGTATGACAGGCAAGTTTGGCCTTGGAGTACAAAATGAAGCAGGGCAAAGGCTAACAGAGTTTTGCCAAGAGAATGCACCAGTCATAGCAAACACCCTCTTCCAACAACACAAGAGAAGACTCTACCCATGGACATCATCAGGTGGTCAGTACTGAAATCAGATTGATTATATCCTTTGTAGCCAAAGATGGAAAGACTCTATCAGTTCAGTTCAGTTGCTCAGTCGTGTCCGACTCTTTGTGACCCCATGGTTGCAGCATGCCAGACTTCCCTGTCCATCACCAGCTCCTGGTACTTGCTGAAACTCATATCCATCGATTTGGTGATGCCATCCAACCATCTCATTCTCTGTCATCCCCTTCTCCTCCTGCCTTCAATCTTTCCCAGCATCAGGGTCTTTCCCAATGAGTCAATTCTTTGCATCAGGTGGTCAAAGTATTGGAGCTTCAGCTTCAGCATCAGTCCTACCAATGAATATTCAGGACTGATTTCCTTCAGGATTGACTGGTTTGGTCTCCTTGCAGTCCAAGGGACTCTTTATACAAGGGAGAGGTTAAACAAGACTTGGAGCTGACTGTTACTCAGATCCTTGCAAAATTCAGGCTCAAATTGAAGAAATTAGGGAAAACCACTAAGTCATTCAGTTATGACCTTAATCAAATCCCTTATGAGTATTGGTGGAGGTGACAAATCGATTCAAGGCACTAGATCTGGTAGACAGGGTTCCAAAAGAACTATGGATGGGGTATGTTGATAATACACTTTCTCTAAATAATATAATGGCCCATGTTCCCCTTGTAAAATACTTTTCTTTTTCCATCTGAAGCAAATTAGTTACTCCCCAGTAGATGTTTACAGTGCTTTCGTGTTCACTGTACATAAAATTTCAGATAATGTTTGATACCTTCCTCCTCTTACTACAAATCCACTGTATCTTTTCTCATCCAGATTTCAAATGTCATCTGACATATATATCAGTGGAGTGTTTCAGCACCTTCCACAACCACTTAATTTCTACATTGACTAATTTTTTCACTACAGAGAAGTGTCCACATGAGGAGGAAACGGTGGCTGAAATCTAGCCTGTGTCCACTCACTGTGTAGTCTGGATTTTGCTTCCAAGAAGAAAGGGCACATTTTGTCATTCACACAAGTTTTCCATATGTATTCATGGTGGACAAGGTTGGAGAGGGAAAACAGCAGTAAAAGAAGGTTATAGAGTATTAATATATAATCAGTTTGCCAACAAAAGTCTGTCTAGTCAAGGCTACGGTTTTTCCTGTGGTCATGTATGGATGTCAGAGTTGGACTGTGAAGAAGGCTGAGCACCGAAGAACTGATGCTTTTGAACTGTGGTGTTGGAGAAGACTCTTGAGAGTCCCTTGGACTGCAAGGAGATCCAACCAGTCCATTCTGAAGGAGATCAGCCCTGGGATTTCTTTGGAAGGAATGATGCTAAAGCTAACTCCAGTACTTTGGCCAGCTCATGCGAAGAGTTGACTCATTGGAAAAGACTCTGCTGCTGGGAGGGATTGGGGGCAGGAGGAGAAGGGGACACCAGAGGATGAGATGGCTGGATGGCATCACTGACTCGATGAGTCTGAGTGAACTCCGGGAGTTGGTGATGGACAGGGAGGCCTGGTGTGCTGTGATTCATGGGGTCGCAAAGAGTCGGACACGACTGAGCAACTGAACTGATCTGAACTGACATAATCAATTTCAAATAAGCTTTTTGGATCACACACTGAGGGTCAGGCACTGAGATCACAGGAATGAAGTAATTGATGGGCCTGTACTGAGTAGGAGAACCACAGACCTGTGTGCACAGGGCTACTGAAGTTCATATCTGTTTTCTCATTGTCCCATCTGATTAGTGTCTGTTTTCGCTCTCAAGTGTATAATAATTTGGAAAGTAAATTATGTAGTCACCTAAAAAGAAGAAAAAAAAAGGCATTCTAGACTAAGTAGCAAAGTCATGAGTAAGTGAGAAAGTGTGATCTTCTCTGGTTTGGCATGACAGGGAAGTTGGTGGGGCATAAATGGCATGAGGTAGAAATATGATTGAAATGATAGGGAGTCTGAGCCAGTGATGGGCCTGATACACTACTTTTAAGGAGTTTATGTGTCTTAAAGGCAGTGGGGACTCATGGTGCCTTCAGTCAGTTCAGTTGCTCACTCGTGTCCGACTCTTTGCAATCCCATGGACTGCAGCACACCAGGCGGCCTCCCTATCCATCACCAACTCCCAGAGCTTACTCAAACTCACGTCCATCAAGTCGGTGATGCCATCCAACCATCTCATCCTGTTGTCCACTTCTCTTCCCACCTTCAATCTTTCCCAGCATCAGGGTCTTTTTCAGTGAGTCAGTTCTTCACATCAGGTGGCCAAAGTACTGGAGTTTCAGCTTCAACACCAGTCCTTCCAATGAACACTCAGGATTAATCTCCTTTAGGATGGACTGGTTGGATCTCCTTGCTGTCCAAGGGACTCTCAAGAGTCTTCTCCAACACCACAGTTCAAAAGCATCCATTCTTCTGTGTTCAGCTTTCTTTATAGTCCAACTTTCACATCCATACTTGACTAGTGGAAAAACTATAGCTCTGACTGTGGCAGTTTGGAAGCAGACAAATGATAAGATCAGATCTGTTCAGTGTTGAAGGAGCAAAAGTACATTTCCCGACCAACTATTCTCCATGTTCTGCCCCCACATGCAGGGTGAGAGAGAAGGAGACGAGAATCATGTCCTTTCTGAATGTAAACACACTCATAACTGAGCTCCACTTAATCTTTAAAGCCACTCTAACTCCTTGGAATGAATAACAGACCCTCTCCTTTCCATCTGTAAGAATGCTGCTGTCACCAGCATGTTGAATCGCTAAATGCTCACAGGTGGTAAAGCTACTCTAATACGACATACATTTCTGCTTCTATAAGTTGAACTGTGTGTTTTAGAGATTACGTGTTTGTTCTTAAGCCTATTGATGCCACTTGTACTAGTTATCACAATTATGTAATTGAAAGAAATTGTGTAAACTGATGAACTCAGAAGGCAAACCTTTCTTTCCATAAAATTTTTGTGGGATGCTTTTTGAAAACTGAAGGCAGCTGACTAAGAATATTCAGATAAGTGAGGCATAGATGAAACAACTGTTTTAAAAAAAAAAACATGACAGAAATAGCATAAGCATTCAGGTTCTGTGCTCAGTTAGCCTTTTCACATACTGTATACCTGAAGCCATGTTAATATACTCTAGTAAAGAGACAGTTTGAGGCTGGTACCTGTAGTTAGGGCTGGCTACTTGGCTGGGCTTGCTGGTCATTCTCCAGGATTCATCCAGTTTTTGCAGGAGACAGACAGGTGAATTAAGTAGAGTTATGACAGGAACCACTTTCCAGGTGGATCTGAGTCAAGACTCCGCCTGCCAAAGCAGGAGACACAGGATCCATCCCTGGGTTGGGAAGATCCTGTGGAGAAGGAAATGGGCAACCCACTCCAGCATTCTTGTCTACAGAATCCCATGGACAGGGGAGTGTGGCGGGTTACAGTCTGTAAGGTCGCAAAAGAGTCGGACATGACTGAGCGACTGAGCACGCATGCCTGATAGAGACCATGTATATTAGGATTCTCCAGAGAAACACAACCAATAGCGTATCTACACACAGAGATTTATTATAAGGAATTGGCTTATGCAGTTGTAAAGACTGAGGTGTGCCAAGACCTGCAGTTGGCAAGCTGGAGACCTAGGGTAGTCCTTGGTATAGCTCCAGTTCATGACCCAAGACCTGAGAACCAGGAATGCTGATGGTGTAAGTTCCAATTCGAGTCTGAGTCTGAAGGCAGGAGAAGACTGATGTCCCAGCTCAAAGACAGTCTGCCCAAGAGAGCAAATTCTCCCTTACTCGGCCTACATGCTCTTTCAGGCTTTGTGCTCATCAGACTTCAACAGATTGGATGAGGCTCACCCACATTATGCAGGCTTCTCTGGAGGCTCAGACGGTAAACAGGCTGCGTGTGATGCAGGAGATTCGGGTTCATCCCCTGGATCAGGGATACCACCTGGAGAAGGGAATGGCAACCCACTCCAATATTCTTGCCTGGAGAATTCCGTGGACAGAGGAGTTTCATGAGCTACAGTCCATGGCTTCACATAGAGTTGGACACGACTGAGCAACTAATACACACACACACACACACACACACACACACACACACACTGGGAAGGCATTTTGCTCAGTCAACCAATTCAAATGTTAATCTCATTCAGAAACACTCCATAGACACACCCAGAACATTTAACTGAATATTTGGGCACCCTGTGACCCAGTCAAGTTGACACATAAAATTAAGCATCACAGACAACGCTTGTGATTTTTAAGAGTAGGACTCATCTCAGCCATCCCCACCTAAAATGTGATATGTTGCTTTCGGTTTATTTTGTCTCAAGTGGGCTGGGTATCAGTTTCCCAGACTTCTGCTTGGCCTTCTCCCACTATAATAGCTCTTACTTCAGGAGCTAAAACCCAATGTGGGGATTCTGCCAACTTCCAAGTGTGTCAATCACAACTGTAACCTTCAGGGACTGAGGAAATGACCATTAGCTGTTTCTATGGACCCAGATACCCACTGTGAGCCAGGATTTGACCAGGACTACATTTACTATCTGGCCTCTAAGTGTTTCTTAACAGGGAGGCCAAGGCCAGAGATACTTTAGATCTCTAAGTATACATGTCAACTCAGACCCTGTGTCTGATTTTCCCTGAACTGTCTGGATATTCTCTTTTCCTCGGGATACAATCACCAAAAAAAAAAAAAAAGGCCTAGATGCCTTTAGGAAAGGACCAGAAGAATCATTATAACACACACTTGCCATCATGTGTGGAGTGCTTTCCTCTGGTACCTGCCACCTCCACAGTTAGCAGGTTCTGGGTCTAAAAGTTGGCTCAGATCTGGGAGCTGGGCAAGAGATTGTGACATTTTTTATTGTCATGACTGCCCTCACTCTCCTCATCCACTCTTGCTATCTTTGATTATGTATGGCAGACATAATCTTGCTGCCTACCCATCTGTTTTTCTCTTAATAACACTGGGTTCTATAAAACATCTCAACCAGTTCCAGGTCAAGCTCCCTTAGCTGTCACTCCAGTTTTTCTGTCACTAGGAGGGCTTCCTAGGTGGCGCTAATGGTCAAGAATCTTTTTCTTGCAGGGAGAATCCCATGGACAGGGAGGTACCTGGCGGGCTATGGTCCATGGGGTCACAAAGAGTTGGACACTACTGAAGCTACTTAGCACGCATGAACACACGATGATTGTGACTATACTGATTCTTGGCATTATGTTCTGCCTCCTGGTCTACTATGCTTCTAGGCCCCATTATTCCCACTGCAACTGAATACACCAAGCCTGTGAATAGCATCTCCTACTGTGAGTCTTGGCCCTCAGAGGTGAGCTGTCACTGAGCTTCCTGCTGCTGCTGGTGCTGCTAAGTCGCTTCAGTCATGTCCGACTCTGTGCGACCCCATAGACGGCAGCCCACCAGGCTCCCCTGTCCCTGGGATTCTCCAGGCAAAAACACTGGAGTGGGTTGCCATTTCCTTCTCCAATGCATGAAAGTGAAAAGTGAAAGTCAAGTCGCTCAGTCGTGTCCAATTCTTAGTGACCTCATGGGCTGCAGCCCACCAGGCTCCTCCGTCCATGGGATTTTCCAGGCAATAGTACTGGAGTGGGTTGCCATTGCCTTCTACTGAGCTTCCTAGTAAGGGAGTAATGCTCTTAGGAGGGCACTCCTGATGACCTTGGTGAATGGTGTACCCTCTGCCCCCTTTCCTGTGGGCTCCTGGCTCCCCATGATATATGCAGTCCAACCTGCCCACTTCCCTTAGCTCTTTAATCCTACCTTCTGTTGTCTGCAATTCAGGTATTTCAGCATCTCAGCACAGTTACTTTCTCCAGACTTCTAGAAACCATCTTAATAGGAAGTTGGCACTATCTTTTGGTGCCAGGGTATTAAATCCTGTATCCCCAAAATGCCTCCAAGTCAATATATTCACCCTTACCCAGTCTCACCTAGCTCTCTTGATCAAGGACCCTCAAAATCCAGTCCCCAATGCTCCCCTGTTTCCTGCCAGTATAAGCTGACAAATTCTTGCTGCTGCTTCAGAGTGTAGATCAGACCTAGCACATTGCTATGTATCTTGTGCTGTGACTTGCCACTAGTTGTCAGCAGCCCTGAGAGGAGGTGAGATAGGTTTCTGAGAAGTCTTGTGTTGTCTTGCTCAGAAGCACTCACTGCAGTGGCTTAGGGGGAGTGCTAGCTTTTAATAAGGACTGTGGGTGACCTTTGCAGACTCCAGTGTTCTGAGGAGTCTCAGGAACAGAATCTTTGAGGACATCCACACAGCTGTCCTCATTCTGTGTGTCAGGATCTCAAGTTTTCAGACAAGTTATCTGTCCTTGGCTTTAATGACCTTTAAAGCATCTTGACGATTAAATTCTAAGTTTGGTGTTCAAGCTGTTTCTGTTTTCCCAGAGATAAGGAAACGGGCTTCTTTGGAAGCTACTCAAGAAGCCATTTGGCAATGAATTTTCGCTTGTTTATTAAGCGCTTTCAGGTTTTTCATTAACTTTCTGTAGGCTTCAATGCAAGTTAGTAATGGCCAGCCAATAGTAGCTTGTATCCATTGTTCCATACACGTACACAAACTTTTGAATTGCCTGCATTTTTCCCCACCCAAGGCATTCCTCTGTATCAGAATGGTCTCCCATGTCATAAATGGTGAGAGTTTTAGTAATCAGGCCTCCACATTCTGCCAGGGACTATCTCTGCCCCAAATACCATATGGGATGAGGTTCATTGATAGCGGGGGTGGTTCTGGTCTAGCCCAACCCCTATCTTACTACTTGATTTTCTTGGACTACTCTTTTTACCCACAGTGTCACTTTGGGTGTTCCAAGAAACAGAAGATGACATGAAGTTAGGAGTACAAGAAGTCTCTTGAGAAAAAAAGAAAAAGAAGGCGAGAGCAGGAATGGGGAAAAGCTTCAGATTGTGAAACATAAATGACAAAAGCTCAGTCAACACGATAGGGGGGCTCTGGAGCAAATATTCCCTGTCATGGAAATCCTACATTGGGCAGAAATGGCTCAGCCTCAGGACCACTGCCATGCTCAGTCATTGGCTGAGAGCCTGCTAGGCAAGAGATCACCTCAGCTGGAAGGCTCTGGCAGATGTTAAAAGTGCTGCAGGTGGAGGCAGTTAGCTTATTAGCATTCATTGCAGCGGAATGGCGAAGTTACGTCTTCAAGGGAGATCTGGGTAGTGCATGCCCCATGGCTGCGCTAGCCTGAGAAGGCTCAGGGGGTACCAGCAACTGTAGCAGGAGAACTTGAGCCGGGGGATGGGCCTTCAGGAAGGCTGCTTAAAAGCTGCTAAAGAAGCAATGAAATAATGCTGCTGCTGCTAAGTCGATTCAGTCGTGTCCGACTCTGTGCGACCCCATAGACGGCAGCCCACCAGGCTCCCCCGTCCCTGGGATTCTCCAGGCAAGAACACTGGAGTGGGTTGCCATTTCCTTCTCCAATGCATGAAAGTGAAAAGTGAAAGTGATGTCGCTCAGTCATGTCTGACTCTTAGCGACCCCATGGACTGCAGCCTACCAGGCTCCTCCGCCCATGGGATTTTCCAGGCAAGAGTACTGGAGTGGGGTGCCATTGCCTTCGTGAGATAATGCTAGATCTCTTCATCTCCTTATCAGCTGGCAAAGGCCAGCAGCAGACAAGTTTCCTTGGAACATAGCCGTGCCCATCTGTGTACACAGTGTTTATGGCTGTTTTCTTGCTATGACAGAGTTGAACAAATCGAAAATATATATCACCTGGCCACACACAGAAAAGTTTGCTGACTCCTGACCTCTGTTCTTAAGTTTATTTACATCTGTGTATTCCTGTGGTAGAAATACTCTAAAAAGTTGTGTTGCTGCCTATCTCTTCCCAACTCTGCACTCATAGAGATCACACTGGTAGCTTGACCCTGGCTGAGAGAGGAGACTTTTAAACCAAAGAAATAAATATATGCTACAATTCAGGGCGTTTTCTTTTTTTTGAGAGCTGCTTGTTAAACATTTACCAGGAGCATTTATTGCTGCATGGTGAGTTCTGTGGACTTGACTGTGTCCTCTCAAAATTCATATCCAGGACCTCAGAATGTGGCTACATTTGGAGATAAGATCTTTAAAGACGTAATTCAGTTAAAGTGAGATCATTAGTGTAGGCCCTGCTCCAAAATAACTGGTATCCTTATAAGAAGGCACTTGGAAACAGACAGAACAGAGGCAAGACCGTGTGAAGACACCTAGGAGAGAGGCTTCAGAAGAAATCAAGCCTGCTGACACCTAGATCTCGAGCTCCTGGCATCAGAGGACTCTGAGAAAATAAATTTCTTTTGTCTAAGCCACCCAGTCTGTGGCACTCAGTCTGTGGCACATTTATTACCTGGCCTCTAAATGTGTCTCCTGTTACTCGGCGGAGTAAGATGATACTCTGGATCTCCAAGTGTTGATGTCAACTCAGCCCTAAAATATGGTAAGTGACCCAAGAAAGCATCAAAGTACCTACAGAAGTAAATTTATTGAAATGACTTTCAAAGAGCTTTGATCTGGTGAGTATCTACACCCCCACTCTTTTTACTCCCAACACATTTTGGTGACACTTAAATATGTTGGTACTCTAGCACCAAGGCAGCCTTTCATACTCCTTGAAGGTCAGTTACCTTCGGGAATAAGAAAATATTTGCTAACTAGTAGTAGTATAGTATATAGTACTAGAATATGTATTTGAATAGCCTCTTTAGCAAAGCATCTTTATTACTTCTTTAGGCATAATTTGATGTTAAACGTTTTATAAGTACTTTTATTTTTAAGGATGAAGTACTCAAGGGAAAGTGCAATTCTATTTTCAATTCAGATCAATATTACAGAAACTATAGTCAGAAATATTTTTGAATGTAGACAGATTTGCATTCAGTTAATAAATAGTCATCTACCCATATGCGGGGGTTTTTCTTTTTCCTGTCAGTTCAGTACCTGAACTTGAGGTCAGTAAATAGAAAGTGCTTTCTTTTGGGGGACTTCAAGCATGTTCTATATATTTTAAAAATTCTACTTGCATGAAAAAGGAGCAGTTCCTAAAATGTAATACCATGTGCTAAGTCTTCCCTGCTGGCTCAGATGGTAAAGAATCTGCCTGCAATTCAGGAGACCCAAGTTCGATCCATGAGTCAGGAAGATCCCCTGGAGAAGGGAATGGCAACCCACTCCAATATTTTTACCTGGGAAATCCCACGGACAGAGGAGTTTGGTGGGCTACAGTTCATGGTGTCACAAAGAGTCAGACATTACTGAGGGACTAAAACCAAGAAACCAGTGAACTGTTTAGGTGTTGATGAGCAGTTTTTGAGACAGGATGTTTAAACTGTGTTTGAAGTGTTAAGTACATACCTTCTCTGGACACTGGAGTAGTTTAGCAAATTCCAAAAATTTTATTAATAAATGTATTCATTTTTTTTAGCAGTGAAACTGCTTTAAAACAAAAACTTGGTTAGAATCTTTAAAAGTCAAAGACATCAGAGTAAGTTAGGGAGAGATACCAGAGAAGGCAATGGCACCCCACTCCAGTACTCTTGCCTGGAAAATCCCATGGATGGAGGAGCCTGGTAGGCTGCAGTCCATGGGGTCGCTGGGAGTCGGATACGACTGAATGACTTCACTTTCACTTTTCACTTTCATGCATTGGAGAAGGAAATGGCAACCCACTCCAGTGTTCTTGCCTGGAGAATCCCAGGGACAGGGGAGCCTGATGGGCTGCCGTCTATGGGGTCGCACAGAGTTGGACATGACTGAAGCGACTTAGCAGCAGCAGCAGGGAGAGATACAGAGGCTCTTCTCAGCTACCCTTCCATCATCCTAGAAGCCTTGTAGGTTTCTCCAAAAATCCTGGAAAAATACAGTTTGCAAATTATTGTAGAGAAGAAGCAGTAAGTAAGAATCTGAGAGCTTTGCTCTGAGTTTGTGACTTTAAGCTGAACACTAACTCTCTTATGGTCTTTGTTCTGATTTGTACAACGGAGATTTAAGATATAAATAATCTCTAAGGCATCACCCAATTCTAAAATTCTATGATCTGTTCTCCCTAGTAACAAATCATTTCTTATCTATCCAGCCAATAACAGAGGTTCAATCTATGTTTATAAACTGGTGAAGCTATGCAAAGGTAAAACAATTTTTGACTCTGTACATTGTATTGTTTTTAATTTTGGAAGCATATTCCATTTTCCACATTGGCTGTATTCATCTCTGGTCAGGAACTCATGATTATTAAACCATTGCCTGGTTTATCTGGCATGGCCTTGAAATGAAATAATTTGAAAACTCTGACTTCTAGTACGTGAATTGGAGAAGGCAATAGCAACCCACTCCAGTACTCTTTCCTGGAGAATCCCAGGGACGGGGGAGCCTGGTGGGCTGCCATCTATGTGGTCGCACAGAGTCAACACGACTGAAGCAACTAGCAGCAGCAGCAGCAGTACATGAATATCAAATTAAACAGGAACTTGATACATAGTAGGCTTTCAGTTTGATACATAGCTACTGTCTCTTGGGGCTAAAAACCACTGAATTGTATACACTTTTAAAGAGTGAATTTACGAGACAGCAAAAGAGACACTGATGTATAGAACAGTCTTATGGACTCTGTGGGAGAGGGAGAGGGTGGGAAGATTTGGGAGAATGACATTGAAACATGTAAAATATCATGTAAGAAATGAGTTGCCAGTCCAGGTTCGATGCACGATACTGGATGCTTGGGGCTAGTGCACTGGGACGACCCAGAGGGATGGTGTGGGGAGGGAGGAGGGAGGAGGGTTCAGGATGGGGAACACATGTATACCTGTGGTGGATTCATTTCTATATTTGGCAAAACTAATACAATTATGTAAAGTTTAAAAATAAAATAAAATTAAAAAAAAAAGAAAAAAAAAGAGTGAATTTTATGGTATGTGAGTTATACTTTTTTAAGAAAGTCGTTGAATGAATAAAATAGTCGTATTTTGAATGTAGATGTAAGAGAATTCATTGCAGTTTTAAAATGCTGTTTTCTGATTCTTGAAATAGAACAACAGCAATGACCAAAACAAACACAAATAAAACAAAGTTAAAGGAAATAAAATTTAAGTCTGATTTCTAAATAGCACAATTAGTTGTCAGGAGACAGTAAAGATACTTGGTGTATATCCTTGAATTTTGAGATTTTGGCAAGCATATATATAATAGAAATTTCTTTGCTGCTTTTTCAGAGGCAAAATTGTGACTAGATCAACTCTGCTCCTTTTTTGGCATAAAAATATTTTTATGCCTTGTAAGTATTACACTTATATTTACTGACACAAGTTTCTGATGTCTAACATGTTGCATGTTATTTTCTTGGGTAAATTTAATGTAATAATAGCCATGAAGTTTCTCATTAACTATAAAATTTTACAAGCAAACTCACCTGAATGTCGTATTTTAATATATTTGTTTTCTGAGTAAATGAGTATTTGTCATAAGGGTGGTAGGAATCTTTTAAGTTAGTTTTAAAGTAAAACACTGGGTGTCTGGTTTCTCTCTTATCTTCACCACGTAATTAACAGAAGAGGGCAGTCATAGACTGCTTTCAAGAACTTACATATTTCAGAGGCAAAACCCTGTAATTCTGCTTTAAAAACACTGCCTTCAGCTAGGAAGGACCTTCAGGTCCTACTTGCTATCTAAACTCATTGCTGCCAACCATTTATACCTTGAATGTATTTCTTAGACATGAAGTTCAGTTCAGTTCAGTCTCTCAGTCGTGTCCGACATGAAGGGTCTTTACTAATTTTCTAATTCTCATTTTTTTAAGATTGAAGTATAGTTGGTCTACAGTATTGTGTCAGTTTCAGGTATACAGCAAAGTGATTCAATTACACACACACACACACACACACACACACACACACATACATTTTCAGATTCTTTTCCATCATAGGCTATTACAAGAAACTGAATATGGTTCTCTGTGCTATACAGGAGATTCTTGTTGGTTATCTATTTTATATTATATAGTGGTGTGTATCTGTTTACCTTATACTCCTAACTTATCCCTCCCTCCACCACCTACCCTCCACCACTTCTGCCTTTGGTAACCACAAGTTTGTTTTCTATGTCTGTGAGTCTGTTTTGTAAATAAATCCATTTGCATTATTTTTAGATTATACATATAAGTGATATCATATAAAATTTGTCTTTGTCTGACTTCACTCAGTTGATAGTCTCTAGGTCTGTCTATGTTGCTGCTAATGGCAAAATTTCATTTTTTATGGCTGAGTAATATTCTATTACATAAGTATACATACATATCATGTCTTCTTTATCCATTCATCTGCTGACGGGCACTTAGGTTGCTCTCATGTCTTCCTATTGCAAATAGTTCTGCTACGAACACTGAGGTGCACATATCTTTTCAAAATAGAGATTTTGTCTTTTCTAGATATATGCCTAGGAATAGGATTGCTGGGTCATATGATAGTTCTATTTTTAGTTTTTTAAGGAACCTTCCTACTATTCTTCATAGTGGCTGCACCAATTTACATTTTTGCCAACATTATAGGAGGGTTCCCTTTTCTCCATATCCTCTTCAGCATTTATTGTTTGTAGACTTTTTGATGATGGTTATCCTGACTGCTGGGAGGTGTGGTTTTGATTTGCATTTCTCTGATCATTAGCAGTGTTGAGCATCTTTTCATATACCTATTGGCCATCTGTGTACCTTCTTCAGAAAAATGTCTATTCAAGTCTTTTGCCCATTTTTTAATTGTTCTTTTTTTTAAATTTTATTTTATTTTTAAACTTTACAATATTGCATTAGTTTTGCCAAATATTGAAATGAATCCGCCACAGGTATACCTGTGTTCCCCATCCTGAACCCTCCTCCCTCCTCTCTCCCCATACCCTCCCTCTGGGTCGTCCCAGTGCACCAGCCCCAAGCATCCAGTATCCTGCATCGAACCTGGACTGGTGACTCGTTTCATACATGATATTATACATGTTTCAATGCTATTCTCCCAAATCTCCCCACCCTCTCCCTCTCCCACAGAGTCCATAAGACTGATCTATACATCGGTGTCTCTTTTGCTGTCTCGTACACAGGGTTATTGTTACCATCTTTCTAAATTCCATATATATGCGTTAGTATACTGTATTGGTGTTTTTCTTTCTGGCTTACTTCACTCTGTATACTAGGTTCCAGTTTCATCCATCTCATTAGAACTGATTCAAATGTATTCTTTTTAATGGCTGAGTAATACTCCATTGTGTATGTACCACAGCTTTCTTATCCATTCATCTGCTGATGGGCATCTAGGTTGCTTCCATGTCCTGGCTATTATAAACAGTGCTGTGATGAACATTGGGGTACACGTGTCTCTTTCCCTTCTGGTTTCCTCAGTGTGTATGCCCAGCAGTGGGATTGCTGGATCATAAGGCAGTTCTATTTCCAGTTTTTTAAGGAATCTCCACACTGTTCTCCATAGTGGCTGTACTAGTTTGCATTCCCACCAACAGTTTAAGAGAGTTCCCTTTTCTCCACACCCTCTCCAGCATTTATTGCTTGTAGACTTTTGGATCGCAGCCATTCTGACTGGTGTGAAATGGTACCTCATAGTGGTTTTGATTTGCATTTCTTTGATAATGAGTGATGTTGAGCATCTTTTCATGTGTTTGTTAGCCATCTGTATGTCTTCTTTGGAGAAATGTCTATTTAGATCTTTGGCCCATTTTTTGATTTGGTCATTTATTTTTCCGGAGTTGAGCTGTAGGAGTTGCTTGTATATTTTTGAGATTAGGTGTTTGTCAGTTGCTTCATTTGCTATTATTTTCTCCCATTCTGAAGGCTGCCTTTTCACCTTGCTAATAGTTTCCTTTGTTGTGCAGAAGCTTTTAAGTTTAATTAGGTCCCATTTGTTTATTTTTGCTTTTATTTCCAATATTCTGGGAGGTGGGTCATAGAGGATCCTGCTGTGATGTATGTAGGAGACTGTTTTGCCTATGTTCTCCTCTAGGAGTTTTATAGTTTCTGGTCTTACGTTGAGATCTTTAATCCATTTTGAGTTTATTTTTGTGTATGGTGTTAGAAAGTGTTCTAGTTTCATTCTTTTACAAGTGGTTGACCAGTTTTCCCAGCACCACTTGTTAAAGAGATTGTCTTTAATCTAATTGTTCTTTTTTATATTGAGTTGGATGAGCTATTAATATATTTTGGATATTGACCCCTTATGGGCCAGATCATTTGCAAATATTTTACCCCATATCTACTTCAGTAGGTTGACTTTTCATTTTGTCAGTGGTTTCCTTTGCCATGTAAAAGCTTTTAAGTTTAATTAGATGCCATTTGTTTATTTTTACTTTTGTTTCCTTTCCCTTAGAAGATAGACCCAAAAAGATATTACTATGATTTATGTCAAAGCATATTCTACATATATTCTCTTCTAGGAGTTTTATGGTTTCTGGTCTTACATTTAGGTCTTTAATCCATTTTGAGTTTATTTTTTTATATGGTGTGAGAAAATGTTCTGATTTCACTCTTTTATATGTAGCTATCCAGTTTTCCCAGCATCTCTATTGAAGAGACTATCTTTTCCCCCATTGTATATTCTTGCCTCCTTTATTATAGATTAATTGACCATAAGTGTGTGGGTTTACTTCTGGTCTCTTTAATCTGCTCCATTGATTTATGTGTCTATTTTTGTGCCAATACTGTTTTGACTATTGTAGCCTTGTAGTGTAGTCTGAAGTCAGGGAACCTGATATCTCCAGCTCTGTTCTTCCTTCTCAAGGTTGTTTTCGCCAACTCTAACCTTTTCTCTGAGATCTGTATGAAAATTTTGAAAGGCTTTTTTGACGTCTCAAATTTTGAATTTTCTACAGACACTTCAAATTCATTTTGTTCAAAATTAAGCTCATAAAGTACTGAATTTATGGCAGAACAAAACTCCCTCATAGAGTCTCTGTCTCTTTGTATACAGTCACTATCTTTCCAGTTCCCTAAGTAAATTACCTTAATCATTATTATTCTTCCTTCATATCATACTAACAATTAGTCACAAAGTCTTTTTTTAAAAAATTATAGTTGCCGTACAATATGTAAGTTACTGGTATACAATATAGTGATTCACAATTTTTAAAGATTATACTCCATATAGTTATTATAATATATTGGCTGTATTCCTTGTGTTGTACAGGGCACCAAGTCTTGAAAATTCTGATCAGAGGAATATCTAAAATCTAACTTTTCCTGTTTTATTCAGGTCTCACTTTTTTTCTTTCATGGCCCAAACCACACCTACATATCCAATCTTATTTCTTTAATCATCCTCTATTTTCTCATTCAAACTTGCATTTCTTATTAAAGAAACTACCCACTGGTATTTGCAGAAGCCATTCTGGCCCCCACTCCCTGGTTCTGGTCCATTTCTCGTATATACTGTGATTCCTCATTCCATCTCTTCTACTTCCTAACCTTGGCATTTATACGTAAGTCCCGGCCCTTAAGGTTTGAATCTGGGACTCTTAATTGGCTTCCTCTATTCTGGACCTTTGCAGGTAATTTAGTGACCATAGTCATGCTCATGCCCAGTGGTCTGCAGCCCAGGCAAGCCTAACTCCCAGTCCCTGTGTGGAGACACTGGATATTTTGCTGGTGTTGATTCTAGAAACATAGTTTTTTTGTGTGTGTGTGTGTGTGTGTGTGTGTGTGTGTGTGTGTTTAAGATAGGTGCAAAAATACACTTTAAACCAGCAGCTTTTTCTGCAAATATTTTTGCATACACACTGTATGCTAGCTGCTATTCTGGTTACTAATGATATAGCAGTCAACAAAAATCCTTACATTCTATTGGGATAAGTGCATCTGCTGAAGTTCAGATATGAGGGAGGGGAACGCTGACCACATAGTTATACAAACCCACCTGGCTTAAAAAGAGAAACTGCTTGTCCTACAGGTGTCAGCATCTCCTCCCACAGTTGTCTAAGGGGTCTGCAAGCCATCACTGCTTTATGTATTCAAATACGTCTTGGAGTCGCTAAGGAAAACTGCCTTCCTTTTTTTTTTGGCTGCGATGCACAGCTGGCAGGATCTTAGTTCCTCCAACAGCTTGAAGTCCTAGTCAATGGGCCACAGGGGAATTCCCCAAACTGTCTTTCTTACTTGTGTATGCATTCTAAGCCACTTCAGTTGTATCCAACTCTTTGCAACCCCATAGACTGGGACCTGCAGGGTTCCTCTGTCCATGGGACTCTTACTTAAGCAATTGCAATTCTGTTTGGAAACCCAAGACTTATAATTGGCATGTTTAATAGTACAATATTTTGTAATATTATAGTAATACAACGCAGTGCTCATTGCAGCCTTCCTCCAGCCTGGGTTTGAATCTTATCACACAAAAGGAGCCCAAGGCCATTCCACAAGGAAAGCTATACCGAAAAGGACATGGATGAGCTTTAAACTCAAAGGCTGGCTTTCCTGACCTCTCTAGGAAGATAATTGTCTTTCAAACCTGAAGAGTGAAGAGGTTTCCCCAGACTCCTTTTACTTGCATTTAGCATATCAAACGGAGAAGGCAATGGCACCCCACTCCAGTACTCTTGCCTGGAAAATCCCATGGACAGGGGAGCCTAGTGGGCTGCAGTCCATGGGGTCGCACAGAGTTGGATACAACTGAAGCGACCTAACAGCAGCAGCAGCATGTCAAAAGCTAGGCCTAATAGCTACCAGTCTTTCAAAGCACCACAAGCCATAATAGGATACATTGTGTTCACATGACCCAGTTCACATGTGTGTATAACATTCAGGGTATATATCTGCCACAGGGAAAAAAAAAGGTTTCACATAAACAACTTACTTTTATTACTTGCAATGTATTTTGATATAATTTATCAATTTCCTTTCCTTTTAATCCACTATTCACAATACATAAAAAACTTGCCCAGGGCTTTTCAAAAGGCAGGATTCAAAAAGAAAAGGAGAGAGTCAGCTTCTGGAGGGGATAAGGTGTTGGGGGCCAGGGCTGAAGGACAGGATCTTTAGGGATCTGGAGCATTTAAATTCCTGGTGTTGAGTAGAACTGATCAGAGGGACAACATCTTATGTTGGAGGATGGAATTAAAGTGATGTAGGTTGTATGAAGAATGTATGAAGCCCCTGAATTCAGAGAGAATTGTAAGGTCACCAAGACACTGTGAGAAAGAGATAAGGATGATGCAACTGCAAAATGTTTACATTCTTATGATGATAAGCACAGAATGAGCTACAACCGCAACTGGAGTTTGACCAAAGAAGGACAAATTGTAACTGATGTTACACTGTATAGATCCCACTCCTGATGGCCTGGGCCATCAACCCCCTCTTCTTGATACTGATATTTTAATAAGAAAATTAATTGTTAAAACTGTGGTCTACTCAGTGTCTCCTTAGAGAAAAACTAGGGAGCATTTTTGGACTGAGAGGGAAGGAAACTGTGTAAGAAAGATGAGAAAATAAAAATTATAAAACTAGATTAAGCATAAAAATGTATAGACTTGCATACTTAGAATATACCTGGATGCCTTAGACCTATTATAATTAAGTGACAAGGTTGTATTGAGTATAGCGGTAGAAGTTGTGTCTCTATGTTGCTTCATGAGTGTGCCCTATCTAATGCATTTGCGGCAACAAGTAGATTAGCCTAAGATTTTCCTGGGTAGGATTAAATTTAGATTTTCTTCTTCTTTGCTTCCTAAAATAGTAGAGTTTTACAAGTAGGATCAGATAGAAGAGGCAAAGACCTCATTGTCATACATCTGAATATAGTGAGTAATCGTGTAACCTGTTTCAAATGACTTTTGTTCAAATATCATTCAGCAGGCCTTCCCTGATCACTCTATTTATAACTGTACTCTGACTACTCATTCTCCTATTATGCTTTACTTTCTTAGATTGCATTTATCACAAATGAACAGTTGTGTGTTTGCATGCACACATGTGTTAGTGACATAATGAATCCCCAAGTTCCCAATACCAAGCTTCATAGTCATTAATATTTTACCAGTTTTATTTAAGCTATACCCCAACTGGGCTTCCCAGGTGGTTCAGTGGTAAAGTATCTGCCTTCCAATGTGGAAGACACAGGTTTGATCCCTGAGTTGGGAAGATCCCCTGGAGGAGGATATGGCAACCCACTCCAGTAGTCTTGCCTGGAGAATCCCATGGACAGAGGAGCCTGGAGGGCTACAGTCCATGGGGTTGCTAAGAGTCCAACATGATTGAGCAACAACAAAAATAACCCAACTACTTTTTTTTCCTACTGAATTTTGAAGCAAATCTCAGATATTTTGGCATTTCTTTCCTGTGTTTTGCTTATTGTGTTTACTGTCTGTTTTATCTTACTAGAATGTGAACTAGATGAGGGCAGTGATTTTATTTATTTTTTAATTGAAGGATAATTGCTTTACAGAATTTTGTTGTTTTCTGTCAAACCTCAACATGAATCAGCCATAGGTATACATATATCCCCTCCCTCTTGAACCTCCTCCCCTCTCCCTCCCCATCCCACCCCTCTAGGTTGATGCAGAGCCCTTTTTTGAGTTCCCTGAGACATACAACAAATTCCCATTGGCTATCTATTTTACTTATGATAATATAAGTTTCCATGTTACTCTTTCCATACATCTCACCCTCTCCTCCCCTTCCCCCATGTCCATAAGTCTGTTCTCTATGTTTTTTTCTCCATTGCTGCCCTGCAAATAAATTCTTTGGCACCATATTTCTAAATTCCATATATATGCATTAGTATATGATATTTATCTTTCTCTTTCTGACTTACTTCACAGCTCTAGGTTCATCCACCTCATTAGAAGTGACTCAAATGGGCTCCTTTTTATGGCTGAGTAATATTCCGTTGTGTGTATGTACCACAACTTCTTTATCCATTCATCTGTTGATGGACATCTAGATTGCTTTCATGTTCTAGCTATTGTAAATAGTGCTACACTGAACATTGGGATGCATGTGTATTTTTCATTTATGGTTTCCTCAGGGTATATGCCTAGGAGTGGGGTTGCTAGGTCATATGGTGGTTTTATTCCTAGTTTTTTAAGGAATCTCCATACTGTCTTCCATACTGGCTTTATCAATTTACTTTCCCACCAACAGTGCAGAAGTGTTCCCTTTTCTCCACACCCTCTCCAGCATTTATTGTTTATAGACTTTTTGATGATGGCCATTCTGACTGGTGTGAGGTGATATCTAATTGTACTTTTGATTTGCATTTCTCTAATAATAAGTGATGTTGAGTATCTTTTCATGTGTTTCTTAGCCATCTGTATGTCTTCTTTGGAGAAATGTCTGTTTAGGTCTTTTCCCCACTTTTTGATTGGCTTGTTTGTTTTTCTAGTATTAAGTTGTATGAGCTGCTTGTATATTTTGCAAATTAATCCTTTGTCAGTTGTTTTATTTGCTATTATTTTCTCCCCTTTTGAGGGTTGACTTTTCACTTTGCTTATAGTTTCCTTTGCTGTGCAAAAGCCTTTAAGTTTAATCAGGTCCCACTTGTTTACTTTTGTTTTTGTATCTGTTTCTCTAGGAGGTGAGTCATAGAGGATCTTGCTTTGATTTATGCCATCAAGTGTTTTGCCTTTGTTTTCCTCTAAGAATTTTACAGTTTCTGGTCTTACATTTAGGTCTTTAATCCATTTTGAGTTTAATATTTGTGTATGGTGTTAGGAAGTGTTCTAATTTCATTCTTTTACATGTAGCTGTCCAGTTTTCCCAGCACCACTTTTTGAAGAAGCTGTCTTTGCCCCATTGTATATTCTTGCCTCCTTTGTCAAAAATAAGGTACTCATAGTTGCATGGGTTTGTTTCTGGGCTTTCTATCTTGTTCCTTTGGTCTATATTTCTGTTTTTGTGCCAGTTGCCATACTGTCTTGAGGACTGTAGCTTTGTAGTATAATCTGAAGTCAGGAAGCTTGATTCCTCCAGCTCCATTTTTCTTTCTCAAGACTGCTTTGGCTATTTGGGGTCTTTTGTGTTTCCATATGAATTGTGAAATTTTTTGTTCTAGTTCTCTGAAAAATGCCATTGGTAATCTGATAGGGATTGCACTGAATCTGTAGACTGAATTTGGTAATATAGTTATTTTCACAATATTGATTCATTCTACCCAGGAACATGGAATATCTCTCCATCTGTTTATGTCATCTTTGATTTCTTTTATCAGTGTCTTATAACTTTCTGTATACAGTTCTTTTGTCTCCTTAGGTTGGTTTATTCCTAGATATTTTATTCTTTTTGTTTCAATGGTGAATTGGATTGATTTCTTAATTTCTCTTTCTGATTTTTCATTGTTGGTAGATAGAAGTGCAAATGACTTCTGTGTATTGATTTTGCATCCTTCAATTTTGCTAAATTCACTGATTAGCTCTAGTAATTTTCTGATAGTATCTTTAGGGTTTTCTGTGTATAGTATCATGTTATCTGCAAACAGTGAAAGTTTTTCTTCTTTTCTGATTTGGATTCTTTTATTTGTTTCTCTTCTCTGATTGCTGTAGCTAGGACTTCCAAAGCTATGTTGAATAATAGTGGTGAGAGTGAACACCCTTGTCTTGTTCTTGATCTTAGGGGGAATGCTTTCAGTTTTTCCATTGAGAATAATGTTAGCTGTAGGCTTATCATATATGGCCTTTACTATGTTGAGGTAGGTTCCTTCTATGCCCATTTTTGAAGAGTTTTAATCATAAATGGGTGCTGAATTTTGTCAAAGGCTTTTTCTGCATCTATTGAGATTACCATACAGTTTTTATCTTTCAATTTGTTAATATGGTGTATCATATTGATTGATTTGTGTATATTGAAGAATCCTTGCTTCCCTGGAATAAACCCAACTTGATCATGGTGTTTGAGCTTTTTAATGTGTTGTTGCATTCTGTTTGCTAGAATTTTGTTGAGGATTTTTGCATCTATGCTCATCAGTGATATTGGCCTGTAGTTTTCTTTTTTGTGTGTTGTCTTTGTCTGGTTTTGGTATCAGAGTGATGGTGGCCTCACAGAATGAGTTTGAAAGTGTTCCTTCCTCTGCAATTTTTTGAAAGAGTTTTAGAAGGATAGGCATTAGCTCTTCTCTAAATGTTTGATAGAATTCACCTATGAAGCCATCTGGTCCTAGTCTTTTGTTTTGGGGGAGATTTTTGATCACAGTTTCAATTTCAGTGCTTGTAATTGGGTTGTTCATAATTTCTATTTCTTCCTGGTTCAGTTTTGGATTGAACTTTTCTAAGAATCTGTCCATTTCTTCCAGGTTATTCATTTTATTTCCATATAGTTGTTCATAATAGTCTCTTATAATCATTTGTATTTCTGCATCATCTCTTGTAATCTCTCCTTTTTCATTTCTAATTCTGTTGATTCGCTGTGGGGACAGCTCAGATTCTAATCTGGCCCTACTCCTCTGTGTTCTTGCCTCCAATATCCATAGCTATCAGAACTAGTGTGTTTTCTTTTGTGGGAGCTCTCAGTGTCCTTTTATATATTCCATAGACACAGAGTCTGCCTACTTGATCATGTGGATTTAATCTGCAGCTTGTACAGCTGGTGGGAAGGTTTAGGGTCTTCTTCCTTAGCCACACTGCCCCTGGATTTCAATTGTGGTTTTATTTCCATCTCTGCATGTGGGTCATCCACTGGGGTTTGCTTCTGAGGCTGCCCTGGAGGACCTGGGTCTGCCCAAGTGAGGGCCATGTGTGGAGGTGAAATAGCTGCTTGGGTCACAGAGGCTCTGGTAACACCAGGTACTCAGGCAAGTTGGTGGCTAGGCCAGCAGGAAATATAGTTCTCTGGAAAGGTACGGCAACCAGTATTGGCGAGTACACTCCAGTATTCTTGCCTGGAAAACCCCAATGACAGAGAAGCCTGGTAGACCACAGTCCACAGGGTTGCAAAGAGTTGGACACGACTGAAGTGACCCCCACGTGCATAGATGCCAGACTTTTTTTTTCACCTGTGGCAACTCTGCCCCAGTGAGGGTTAAGCGTGAAGATGGTGCCATTGCCTGGGTCGTGGGGACCCTGATGGCTCCATGAGTGCAGGGACATGGATTGCCTGAGCTGCAGGAGTTATGGCCCTCTCAGAGTCTTTTGTCCAGACTCTGGTAGCTGGTGATCAGTAGGCCTCTTTGACTAGTTTTTCTCCGTAGCTCTGCCCATTCAGGCCCTTAGGGGGCTTCCTTGCCTGGGGTCCTTCTCTGTTGTTTGGCACATCAGGCACACGTAGAGGGCCTCCCCTCCCCACCACCCCCACCCCGGCTGGGGTCCTTCTCTGTATCAGCACGTCAGGCACTAAAGGGGCACACTGGGTGGGATCCTACTCTGTTGTTCCAGGCATCAGGTACTTAGTAGCCCAGCCTCTCTATTGTTCAGCTGCTGATACTGGCGTGTGGGGAGAGAGAGGCTACAGTGATGGCTCTACCCACTCCGCATGACTCAGCAGTATTACCTTGCTTCCATGGCTGCCTGGATTTCCTTCACAGGTGTTTCCCACCACAATCTCCTCCCTCAGGTCCCCTCAGTCTGTCTCTCTGCAGTCAACAGCAGCCCTCTCCCTGAGATTGCTCCACAATCCCTATGCTCCAACTCCCAGCCACTGTGCCTTCTCTGGGACCTGCATGCCTGTCCAGGGTACATATGGCTGCAGCAAGGACTGTCTGATTCTCATTCCATTTAGGCTGTCACAGATCAACTGCTTCACTCTCAGCCTTAAATGTTTCTCCTCTGACCCAGACAATTGCCCCAATGTGGGGACTGGACCCTTACTTCAGTTTCCCTACCTGCCAAGGGCAAGTCCAGGCCAACTAACATGTCTGTTTCTCCCCCTAGTTCCTTTGTCCTACCGAGTTTTGACAGTTCTATATATTCTTTTCTGGAGGTCAGATACTCCTCTCCACTCTCCACTGGTTTTCTGCAAGCACTTCTGTGTCTCAAGGTGTATTCCTGATGTATCCATGGAGAGAGATGTACTCCACGTCCACCTACTTCTCCGCCAACTTGTGCTATCTCTCTGAGGGCGGTGATTTTTATCTGCTACATTTGCAGAAACATTCCTAGCTACTAAAAAGTTTCCTGACACATAGTAAGTGCTCAATAAATACTTTTTAATAAATAAATATGGAATCTACAAAAGCAGCATTTTTATTCTCTTGCTAATTAGGTATAGATAAATGTTTAACTTAATTTAGATAACCTGGCAGTTCCCTGTTGGGTAATTTATATGGGGGTTTCTGGCCATCTCCTAGACTTTATTTGAAGTAGCCCACAGAAAACTAAGATCCTGGCATCCAGTCCCATCACTTCATGGCAAATAGATGGGGAGACAGTGGAAACGGTGATAGACATTATTTTCTTGGGGTCCAAAATCACGCCAGATGGTGACTGCAGCCATGAAATTAAAAGATGCTTGCTCCTTGAAAGAAAAGCTATGACCAATCTAGACAGTATATTAAAAAGCAGAGACATTACTTTGCTGACAAAGGTCCGTCTAATCAAGGCTGTGGTTTTTCCAGTAGTCATATATACAAGAGAGTGGGACTATAAAGAAAGCTGAGCACCAAAGAATTGATGCTTTTGAACTGTGATGTTGGAGAAGACTCTTGAGAGTCCCTTGGACTGCAAGGAGAGCCAAACAATCCATCCTAAAGGAAATCAGTCTTGAATATATATTATGAGAACTAATGCTGAAGCTGAAACTCCAATACTTTGGCCACCTGATGTGAAGTACTGACTCATTGGAAAAGACCCTGATGCTTGGAAAGATTGAGGGCAGGAGGAGAAGGGGACGACAGAAGATGAAATGGTTGAATGGCATCACTGACTCATGGACATGAGTTTGAGTAAACTCTGGGAGTTGGTGATGGACAGGGGGGCCTGGGGGCTGCAGTCCATGGGATCACCAAGAGTCGGACACGACTGAGCTACTGAACTGAACTGAATGTAGTTGACAAAGCTATTAATAGATTTTAGTAATAAATATTCTTTTCCCCTTCCTTAGCATGGAAAGGGAAGACCATTCCTCAGCTCCACTGCTGTTGAGTAGAGCTGTGGCACTAGATATGTGAGTGAAATGTGAGCAGCAGTGATGCGTATCACTTTTAGGCAGAGATAGGGAAACGCCCGTTGAAACTTTTTTTTTTTTTTCTTTTTAATTTGGCCACCTGACATGTGAGATCTTAGTTCCCTAACCAGTGATTGAACCTGTGCCCCTGGATATGAAGCATGGAATCTTAACCATTGAACCACTAGGGCAATCCTTTTTTTTTTTTTCTTTCTTTCTTTCTTTTTTTGCTGGTAATGGAGGAGGCCTTAAGCTGAGATGAAAGAGACAACCCATTGAAGCAATCTACATTAGTCAAAAGTCTATGGAACACAGCTGTGCTAAAACAGTCCCTAATCCTGCAACAACTGCATAAAGGAATAAACTGATTTTATCTGAGTTTTTTTTTAAATAGTAGCATAGCCTAGATTCTCCTAATATAGCTACTATTGCCGTTATTTTTAAAGATGCTTTTATTTAACTGCTGAATTTAATTTTTTGGAGTACTGTTTTATAAAAAGAAAATTTTAATTAGGAATAATCATTAATTCAATCCATTACTAATTCTTTTAGAATTCATCTTCAAAAGATATCCCAATTACCACAACTTTTTCAATATTTAAAAAACTTTTAAATCTTTTATGTGGTTAACTACAAGAGCCTCTGAACTCATTCTCTATGTTCTCCAAATCCCTTTTCCTCCCCAGTCTATGCTCAACACAGTAGCTAGAGATGGTTTAAAGGCTAAGTCAGACCATGCCACTTCTTTTTACCAAATTTCTTTTTTTTCTTAATTTAAAATATAGTTGATTTATAATGTTGTGTTAATTCCTGCTGTACAGCAAAATGATTTCACTTATACACATATATGTATTCTTTTTTTTTTTTTTTATTCTTTTCCATTACCACTTATCATGGGAGATTGGCTATAGCTCCCTGTGCTATGCAGTAGGACCTTGTTTATCTGTTCTAAATGTCAGTGGTTTGCATCTAGTAACCCCATACTCCCAGTCCATCCCCCTCCTTATGCACCTCCCCCTGGGCAACCACAAGTCTCTTCTCTATGTCTGTGAGTCTGTTTTTGTTTTGTAGATAGGTTCATTTGTGTCATATTTTCAGTTCAGTCAGTCGTGTCTGACTCTTTGTGACCCCATGAACCGCAGCATGCCAGGCTTCCCTGTCCATCACCAACTCCTGGGGTTTACTCAAACTCTTGTCCATTGAGTAGGTGATGCCATCCAACCATCTCATCCTCTGTCATCCCCTTCTTCTCTCTCCTTCAATCTTTCCCAGCATCAGGGTCTTTTCCAATGAGTCAGTTATTCGCATCAGGTGGCCAAGGTATGGGAACTTCAGCTTCAGCATCAGTCCTTCCAATGAATAGTCAGGACTGATTTCCTTTAGGATTGATTTGTTG
Organism: Bos mutus; assembly: GCF_027580195.1. Taxonomy (NCBI): domain Eukaryota; kingdom Metazoa; phylum Chordata; class Mammalia; order Artiodactyla; family Bovidae; genus Bos; species Bos mutus. Next base: position 29,464,018 of record NC_091623.1, read on the forward strand.
GCTCTCCTTGTAGTCCAAAGAATTCTCAAGGGTCTTCACCAAGAGCACAGTTCAAAAGCATCAGTTCTTCAGTGTTCAGCCTTCTTCATGGTTCAACTTGTACATCTGTACATGACCATTGGAAAAACCATAGCTTTGACTATACAGACCATAGTTAGCAAAGTAATGTCTCTGCTTTTTAATATGCTGTCTAGGTTTGTCATAGCTTTTCTTCCAAGGAGCAAGTGTCTTTTAATTTCATGGCTGCAATCACCATCTGCAGTGATTTTGGAGCCCAAGAAAATAAAGTCTGACACTGTTTCCATTATTTCCCCATCTATTTGCCACGAAGTGATGGGACCAGATGCCATGATCTTAGTTTTTTTAAATGTTGAGTTTTAAGCCAACTTTTTCACTCTCCTCTTTCACTTTCATCAAGAGGCTTTTTAGTTCCTCTTCACTTTCTGCCATAATGGTGGTGTCATCTGGATATCTGAGGTTATTTGTATTTCTCCTTGCAATCTTGATTCCATCTTGTGTTTCATCCAGCCTGGCATCTTGAAAGATGTACTCTGCTTAAGGAAAGAGCTTTCCTTATAGCTCAGTTGGTAAAAGAATCTGCATGCAATACAGGAGGCCTGAGTTCAATTCCTGGGTCAAGAAGATCCCCTGGAGAAGGAAATGGCAACCCACTCCAGTATTCTTGCCTGGAGAATCCCATGGACAGAGAAGCTTGGCAGACTACAGTCCATGGGGTTGTGAAGAGTCAGACATGACTTAGTGACTAAACCACCACTCTGCATATAAGTTAAATAAACAAGTTGACAATATACAGCCTTGACATACTCCTTTCCCAATTTGGAACCAGTCCATTGTTCCATGTCCAGTTCTAACTGTTGTTTCTTGATCTGCATACAGATTTCTCAGGAGGCAGGTCAGGTGGTCTGGAATTCCCATCTCTTGAAGAATTTTCCACAGTTTGTTGTGATCCACATAGTCAAAGGCTTTAGCATAGTCAATGAAACAGAAGTAGATGTTTCTTCTGGAATTCTCTCACTTTTTCTATGATCTAATGGATGTTGGCAATTTGATCTCTGGTTTCTCTGCTTTTCTAAATCCAGCTTGAACATCTGGAAGTTCTTGGTTCACATACTGTTGAAGCCTAGCTTGGAGAATTTTGAGCATTACTTTGCTAGTGTTTGAAATGAGTGCAATTGTGTGGTAGTGGAACATTTTTTGAGATTGCCTTTCTTTGAGATTGGAATGATAGCAATATTTTAAAAGCAACTCACCTTTATTGAGTCTTTAAGATATTAAATGTAGTTTTTATAGATATAACTCTGTCTTTTTACATTTATGTTTCTTTGATTTGATTTTAAGTTTTACTCTTATAGTTTAACATTTATTTACAATATAATAAAATTAAAATATTTTTGCTTTATAATATTTTATTAAAATATTAGTATTCACTTATAATTGAATAAAAATAAATATCTCATTATATTAAGTAATTATACTGATAAGCACAGCTGGCTTAAATAGATCAGGGAATGCATATATAGCTCTTAAAACAATTACAGCTCATGTGGGAGAGTAGAATATTAAGAGGCACTGGAAAGGCACTCACTGCAGGATTCATCAGATCATGTGCATCAGCCACCAGGAGTGAGGCGTTAAATAAATTGTAGTTAACAGAACTAATCTTTGACTGATTTTATGGAATACTACTGAGGTTTTATATAGCACCTCTGTTCCCATACTTGATACTTATTAAATTTGGGGCAAATAATCTCCCCAGAGTTTTTATTTGCTCCCCAGGGGCAAATAAAATCCCCAAATTGTATATTAATACAATTAACTAATAATAAATAAAATTATTCTAGTTATTGATAAATGAAGGTCAATACTATGATTTTCAGTTTTGTATTCTGCTTAGGCAACTTTGCTTCCCTTTTGGTCTGTGTCTAGACCCTGACCCACTTTCCTAATACTCGTCTGTCATCCTCTCATGAGCCTATATACTCACCTGGTTTCTTGATGGCTTGTAGATGGTAAGAAGAGGTTAGGCATAATTCCTCAGTGATAAGAGAAGAAACTGTGTATTATTTCAATATCTTTAGACCATCAAATTTTTACATCTTGTTTCATGTCCCTGGATATGTTCCAATGTCTCCTGGTTATAATCTATGGGAATTTGAACAGAATTTGTATCCCATTGTTTTGTGAAAGTTGTATACATCTTAATTATGTTGAATTGGTTCATAGTGCTTTTCAGGTCTAATATATTAAGAAGAGGTGGCAAGAATACACAGAAGAACTGTACAAAAAAGAGCTTCACGACCCAGATCATCACAATGGTGTGATCACTCACCTAGAGCCAGACATCCTGGAATGTGAAATCAAGTGGGCCTTAGAAAGCATCACTATGAACAAAGCCAGTGAAGGTGATGGAATTCCAGTTGAGCTCTTTCAAATCCTGAAAGATGATGCTGTGAAAGTGCTGCACTCAATGTGCCAGCAAATTTGGAAAACTCAGCAGTGGCCACAGGACTGGAAAAGGTCAGTTTTCATTCCAATCCCAAAGAAAGGCAATACCAAAGAATGCTCAAACTACCGCACAATTGCACTCATCTCACACGCTAGTAAATTAATGCTCAAAATTCTCCAAGCTAGGCTTCAGCAATATGTGAACCCTGAACTTCCAGACAATCAAGCTGGTTCTAGAAAAGGCAGAGGAACCAGAGATCAAATTGCCAACATCCGCTGGATCATGGAAAAAGGAAGAGAGTTCCAGACAAACATCTATTTCTGCTTTACTGACTATGCCAAAGCCTTTGACTGTGTGGATCACAATAAACTGTGGAAAATTCTAGAAGAGATGGGAATACCAGACCACCTGATTTGCCTCTTGGGAAACCTATATGCAGGTCAGGAAGCAACAGTTAGAACTGGACATGGAACAACAGACTGGTTCCAAATAGGAAAAGGAGTTGTCAAGGCTGTATATTGTCACCCTGCTTATTTAACTTACATGCAGAGTACATCATGAGAAACGCTGGGCTGGAAGAAGCACAAGATTGCCAGGAGAAATATCGATAACCTCAGATATGCAGATGACACCACCCTTATGGCAGAAAGTGAAGAGGAGTTAAAAAGCCTCTTGATGAAAGAGAAAGAGAAGAGTGAAAAAGTTGGCTCAAAGCTCAACATTCAGAAAACGAAGATCATGGCATTTGGTCCCATCACTTCATGGGAAATAGATGGGGAAACAGTGGAAACGGTGTCAGACTTTATTTTGGGGGGCTCCAAAATCACTGCAGATGGTGACTGCAGCCATGAAATTAAAAGATGCTTACTCCTTGGAAGGAAAGTTATGACCAACCTAGATAGCATATTCAAAAGCAGAGACATTACTTTCCAACAAAGGTCTGTCTAGTCAAGGCTATGGTTTTTCCAGTGGTCACGTATGGATGTGAAAGTTGGATTGTGAAGAAAGCTGAGTGCTGAAGAATTGATGCCTTTGAACTGTGGTGTTGGAGAAGATTCTTGAGAGTCCCTTAGACTGCAAGGAGATCCAACCAGTCCATTCTAAAGGAGATCAGTCCTGGGTGTTCTTTGGAAGGACTAATGCTAAGGCTGAAACTTCAATACTTTGGCCACCTCATGCAAAGAGTTGACTCATTGGAAAAGACTGTGATGCTGGGAGGGATTGGGGGCAGGAGGAGAAGGGGATGACAGAGGATGAGATGGCTGGATGGCATCACTGACTCGATGGACATGAGTCTGGGTGAACTCCGGAAGTTGGTGATGGACAGGGAGGCCTGGCGTGCTGCAATTCATGGGGTCGAAAAGAGTCGGACACGACTGAGCGACTGAACTGAACTGATATCCTACTTCTCTGTTCATTCTATTAAATTTTGAGAGTTTGATACTGAAACTCCAACTAAAAATTGTAATTCATCTACTTAAAAAAAGAATGGTAACATATAGTGAAACTATATGTAACTTTGGTCTGTATATTCCAAGTCTCCTGTAAATATGTTATCATACTTTCATAATTAAAAAATTAAAAAGAAATATTCAAAAAAGAATTTATGAAGAACTACCTCAAGCAAAGGTATATTGCAAATGAAAACAAAAATATTTTTTTCCCAAAGACCAAACACATCAAACTTGAATAATCTCTTAGATCTCTTTTCCATGTGATCTTTTTAAAAGGCAAGGTTTAGGAATTGAAGAGAAGAAAAGGAGAAAGCACCTTCCCAGTTAGGAGGATATCTGGGCCTATCAGCTACTTACCCATTAAGGAACCAAGTTTCTTAGAGAAAAGCTGACTGAGGAAAAACCAGATATCATATCACATGTACTCACAGGACTTTAAATAGTGCTTCTCAAAGAAGAGGACCAGAAATGTGCTTTGGGGCCAGGTAGGGGGTTAGAAGCCAGACAGCTAGGACCCTGTGCCAGTTGTCTCAGGCCAAGACATAAACTGAAAAAGGTTATAAAAGTAGTGCTTTAGCCTTTTCTCTTGTTACATTAAAAACTCCAGTCCCCAGCATGGCTACCTACTTTTGTATTTTATCACTTGTCCTGTTTTAGATTTGAAGTGAAGCAAGAAGTACCTGGAGTACGTAATGTGAGACGTTTTCTGTATATACTGTATACATTTTAATAATGCAAATCTCTTCCCAGTGTCAAGCCAATCCCTTGTTCCTATAGAGAAATCGAAGCTCCAATATTGGATCCAGGGTCTCAAGCCCTCTTGTATGACTCCCTTCTTGCCTGCACTCATGCACATTTTCTCTTTAACCATGCTTTCCCATATTCAGGGTCTAATTCAGGGGCCTCATCGCAGCCTGAGGTTTCTCCTCTGCAGCTATATCCTGGACCATTTTTCACTAAATCTGAGGTAAAACTTTTAGCATTTCCAAAATTTAGTTAATCCAATCTCAAAGCCCTCATCAGATTTACTTAACCCAAGTTCCTGAGGGTCAACAAGAATGAGATTATCATGGTAGCTGGTCTTATGAAAAAAGTTTAGAAAAATAGAACATTCTACAATCAAACATGATCAAGGCAGCACTGTACACCCTAAAAGCCAATGTTTCTCAAAGTATGGTCAGGGGACTTCCTGAATCAGAATCTCCTAGGAAACTGGTTGAAAATACAAATTCACTGTTTGCATAGTTTCACTGGGTGGGTGGGGGCAAAAATGGCATTTTTAAAATGTTACCTAGTTGATTTTTAAATACACTAAATTTTAGAACCACTGATTAAATAGTAGTTCGTATACAAAATGAGTAATGACCCTAGAACTAGCATATGTCATGGTCTAGCATTGACTAATGGAAAAATGATGCAAATCATAGGTATAATTTTGGCTTTTCTTGTAGTTGCTTTAAAGTAAAGTATAAGGAAACATAAAATTAATTTTAATAATATAATTAATTTGAATAACTATATCCAATGTATATTTTCAATATGTAATTAATATAAAAATTAATGAGATATTTTACTTGTTTTTTGTACTAAGTTTTTGAAATGCAGCTATTTTATACTTGAAGAATCTCTCAGTTCAGTCTAGCCTCATTCAAGTGGTCAGTAGCCACTGGTGTTTACTGCTTAGTAGATTAGAGAGAGCAGGTCTAGATCCACATTGCTGTTACCAGCCTTAGACCAAGAAAGCATTGGTATTTTCTGGGATAAGAAAGTAAACATAAAGTAAAATAAAAATAAAATAAAATGTTTTTTTGGTTCCAGCCTCACCAAGAGACCAATCAATTCCTGCTAGTTGTCAGGATCCACTTCCACGGAAGGCAAGCTTTGTGCCTCAATGACAGGCCTTACCTGAGATCCTCCTCTCTGCCTTTTCCTGCAATACTTTTATTGTTACCTAAGGTTCCCACTGTTTGGCCTCTAGATTTTGAGGCTGAAAGCGGCCTGTGTGAGCTGCTTTCATCTCAGCAGAACCCCAACTTTGTTTGCTTGTGCTGCTGCTCTAAGCATTTCCTGTCACTCTGTGCAGGGGCTCATTAAGAATTGAATTATCTCAGCCATGTCTTGTTCCCCAAATCTCACCTTTTGTCAGCATTGAAATCACATTATTGTTCAGTTGCTAAGTTGTGTCCAACTCTCTGTGACCCCATGGACTGCAGCACGCCAGGCTTCCCTGTCCTTCACTATTCCCCAGAGTTTGCTCAAACTCATGTCCATTGAGTAGGTGATGCCATCCAGTCATCTCATTTTCTGTCACCCCTTTCTCCTCTTGTCCTCAGTCTTTCCCAGCATCAGGTTCTTTTCCAATGACTTGGCTCTTCGCATCGCTCCAAAGTATCGGAGCTTCACCATCAGTCCTTTCAATGAACATTCAGTACTGATCTCCTTTAGGATGGACTGGTTGGATCTCCTTGCAGTCCAAGGGACTCTCAAGTCTTCTCCAACACCACAGTTCAAAAGCATCAATTTTTGGTGCTCGGCCTTCTTTATGGTCCAACTCTCACATCCATACCTGACTACTGGAAAAACCATAGCTTTGACTATATGGACTTTTGATGGCAAAGTTGTGTTTATGCTTTTTAATATGCTGTTTAGGTTTGTCATAGCTTTTTTCCCAGGGAGCAAGCATCTTTTAATTTCATGGCACATAGCTTTGGCTAAACTTATCTTCTCATAGTGATGCAAATATTCTTTTCCATCACCTGTTGTCCTGTTTCAGCAGGAATTTTCTTTATTTTTTCTGGAGTTACATATTATTTCTTCTTCTCTGGGAGGAATAGGATGACAGAGGAAAACATTCTAAATGGGAGAACACAGAGCAGCCCAGCAAGATCACTGGCATTGCTAAGTTGGAAATTTACCTATTGAGATTCAGCCTTCAGATCAGCTTTAGAACTGAATCTTTATTTTCAGCACCACCATGGTTTACTTACTAGCTCCTTCCTGCTGCAGTAGCTTTGTTCTTCTTGTGGGGATTTACCCACCAACAGTGCAACAGTCCTTCAAGTTTGAGATTCTCAAGTGATCTTAGCTCCCAAACCTTAGCTATATACTCACTTCAATCAGTTTAACTCCCCCAGATGTTGCTGATCAGAATTCCGAATTCTGAATCATGTTATTCAGGGCTTCCCTGGTGGCTCAGAGGGCAAAACGTCTGCCTGCAATGCAGAAGACCCAGGTTTGATCCCTGGATTTGGAAGATCCCCTGGAGAAGGAAATGGCAACCCACTTAATACTCTTGCCTGGAAAATCCTGTTGATGGAGAAGACTGGTAGGCTACAGTCCATGGGGTCGCAATGAGTCAGACACACTGAGCAAGTTCACTTTCATTTTTACTTTTGGCTTTCAACCCCAGTGTAGTCTACTCATCAGGACCCTGTTCAATCAGGTTCAATCTGGACCCTGTGAGCGTCCAAAGATTTCTCTTGCCTGGATCAGAGGCAGACTGAGAGACCCATTCTTTAGGATTCTGGGTCATACAGTCGCTCTATTTTTAGTTTTTTAAGGAACCTCTGCACTGTTCTCCATAGTGGCTGCCTCAATTTACATTTCCACCAATGGTGTAAGAGAGTCCCCTTTTCTCTATACCCTCTCCAGCATTTATTGTTTGTAGATTTTTTGATGATGCCCATTCTGACTGGTATAAGGTGATACCTCATTGTAGTTTTGATTTACATTTCCCTAGTAGAGATGTTGCGGAGAAGGCAATGACACGCCACTCCAGTATTCTTGCCTGGAAAATCCCATGGATGGAGGAGCCTGGTAGGCTGCAGTCCATGGGGTCACAAAGAGTCGGACACAACTGAGCGACTTCACTTTCACTTTTCACTTTGATGCATTGGAGAAGGAAATGGCAACCCACTCCAGTGTTATTGCCTGGAGAATCCCAGGGATGGGGGAGCCTTGTGGGCTGCCGTCTATGGGGTTGCACAGAGTCAGACACGACTGAAGTGACTTAGCAGCAGTAGAGATGTTGAGCATTTTTCATGTGATTTTTGGCCATCTGTATATCTTCTTTGGAGAAATGTCTATTTAGATCTCTTGCCCATTAAAAAAAAATTTTTATTTATTTTGGTCGCACTGGGTCTTTGTTGCTGCTCACAGGCTTCCTCTAGTTGTGGAGAGTGGGGATTACTGTTTGATGTGGTGCTCAGACTTATTGTGGTGGCTTCTCTTGTTGCAGAGCACAGTCTCTAGGCACCCAGGCTTCTGTAGTTGCAACACATGGGCTCAGTAGTTGTGGCTCATGGGCCCTAGTGCACAGGCTCAGAAGTTATGGCACATGGGCTTAGTAGCTCCGAGGCATGTGGAATCTCCCCAGACCAGGAATCAAATCATGTCCCCTGTGCTGGCAGGCAGATTCTTATCCACTGTGCCACCAAGGAAGTCCTTCTGCTCATTTTTGAATGGGTTGTTTATTTATTTTTTGATCTTGAGTTGTATGAGCTGTTTGTATATTTTGGAGATTAAACCCTTGTTGGTTACTTCAATTACAAATATTTTCTCCCAGTCTGTGGGTTATCTTTTCATTTTGTTTATGGTGTCCTTTGCTGTGCTGAAGCTTTTAAGATTAATTGGGTCCCATTTTTTAATTTTTGTTTTTACTTTCATTACTCTAGCAAATGGATCCAAAAAGATATTACTGTGATTTATGTCAAAGATTGTTCCTCCTGTTTTCCTCTAAGAGTTTTAAAGTTACTGGTCTTACATTTAGGTCTTTAATCCATTTTGAGTTTATTTTTGTGCATGGTGTTTGAGAACATTCTAATTTCATTTTTTTACATGCAGTTATCCAGTTTCCCAGTACCATTTATTGAGGAGACTGTCTTTTCTCCATTGTATATTCTTGCCTCCTTTGTTGTAGGTTAATTGACCATAAGTGCATGGATTTATTTCTGGGCTTTCTATTCTGTTCCATTAATCTATATTTCTGTTTTTGTGACAATCTCATACTGTTTTGATGACTATAGCTTTGTAGTATAGTCTGAAGTCAGTGAGCCTGATTCCATTTCCATTCCCCCCATGCCTAGGATTGCTTTGTCTATTTTGTGTTTCCATACAAATTAAAAAAAAAAATCTAGTTCTTTGAAAAATGACTTTGGTAATTTGAGAGGGCTGCATTGAATCTGTAGATTGCCTAGGGAAGTAGAGTCATCTTGACCATACTGATTCTTCCAATCAAGAACATGGTATATCTTTCTTTCTGTTTGTGTCATCCTTGGTTTCTTTCATCCGCATCTTAGAGTTCTTGGAGTAGAGGTGTTTTGTCTCCTTGGGTACGTTTATTCCTATGTATTTTATTTTTTTGATGTGATGGTAAATGGGATTATTTCCTTAATTTTCTTTTTCTGATCTTTCATTATTAGACTATATCCATATTACAGCATCATTCAGGTTGGAGTTTGCTGCTCCAAAAGATGCTGACTCAAAGAACACTAGACCATGGCTGGAGCTCTAAAACTGAGCATCACTCCAACTGTGCTCCCTAGCAAAGGAAAGTGTAATGAGAAATAGGGAAACATCTAGGACAATTTCTGATTATCTTACTAGATGGAGGTACCCATATTTAAGACAATATAAAAGAGATAGCCATTATGTGGGAAAATGTGAATTCAGGTTTGGTTTTTAGTATTTGAGTTGTCTCTGAAATGTAGGGGTAAATATCTAGTAGGCAGTTGGAAATACTAATCTGAAGCTCGGGTAATAGAAAGTTCTGAGATTGGGATAGAGATTTGTGAAGCAGAAGAAAAAGGTAGTAGTTGAAAGTACAGGTGATCTTTAGATTTTGGTAGCTCTATCCCACTGTTATTACTGCTTTTCATGTTGATAATGACTAATTTTTGCCTCACAGTTTAAAGCATGATGTTAAAAATGGGCAGAAAGAATTTCCCTCCTTTTCTGTATCCTCAGTAATATAATGCATTGATTCCATACTTAAGTGTTCTATATACAGGTTTCTTTCAAAGGGAGTTAACTGGTGCAGAAAAGGAAAGGAGAGTAGAGTATAGTTATCAGTATAACTATATCTGATATAGTTATCAGTATATTGATACTGATGAAAATCTCATCAGTTTCTTCCATTCCCAGGCAGATTTTATGTCTTAGTTTAGGATTATTTCTTAAAATAGAGTTGAGAACATCATCACAATATTTTAAATGCCTATTAAAAATTAAAATTTATAGGTCTTATCCATGCTTATCAAATTGTATATATATATATATATATATATTAATATTCAAACTAATATTTAAAAACCTGTGGCTTGGGCTCGATAATTATGATTCTATTGAAGACAGGTATTGATATAACCACCTCTGAAGCAATTCTCAAACTTTAGTATGTATGTCAGTCACCTGGATGCTTGTTAAGAATGAAGATTCTGCAGGTTTAGGAAAAGGCCAAGAGAATTGCATTTTTAATAAACATTCCATAAATGTGATCACTTGATCACAGTTTGAGAAGTAGTATTGCTTTTCTAGGGATCCAAAGATAGGTGTAGAATGGGGTTTCTTAATCTAAAGATCCAGATACTCCCAAGGAGCCTATTGTTCACAAATTTGGATGGGAAGAAGATACATCTTTATTTCAGTAACTTCTAACTAAACTTTAGCAATTAAAAAATTTTAAACATAGGCAACAAGCCACAGAAAAAAGAACAGTTCCTCTAGAACTACTAGAACCGATAGAAAAACAGATATTTTCATATCATATTAGAGTTGTTGCAAATATCTTAAAATATTGTTTACATCCAGTGTCTGCTATTGTTTACATCCAGTGCGTGCTAAGTAGCTTCAACCCAGGGTTGCAACTGTTTGCAACCCTATGGACTGTAGCCCATGAGGCTCCTTTTTCCATGGGATTCTCCAGGTAAAAATACTGGAGTGGGTTCTACATCCATTACTACTTTAAAATTATGATAGTGTTTAGACTGCCATTAGATCTCATTTAATTTAATAAGGAAGCACACGTAATGCTCTAAAATTTTAAAAACACTTTGATAACTGTGCCTTAATAAAATTGATTTCTTTCATAACCCTACATATTTTCAAAGCATTTAGAAGTTGTTATGAGATGAGGTCTATGGCTTCACTAGAATGTTAAAAAGGCCCATGACATAGAAAGGGCTAAGAATCTTAATGTAGAGAAAAATAGTCCCGTATTGAGACATTAGAGCGATATATTACTTAATTCTATGAAGAAAAAAGTGCTTTTTACACATTGAAAGAGATTCTTTTCCAAGCACCTGTTCTTCATTCCTGACTAACTTCACTCTCCAGTATTTCTTCTCATGGAGGACACTCTCCCTGGGTTTGTTTACTGCTTCTCAACAGTTGAATGACTGTTTTTCATCAAGAATAACAGATTTTAATCACATATCTCAAGCCCATTATGAACATTAATTAATGTCTGACATCTCTTAATGAGGTAGGTGAAAACTATTATTACTGAATAGGTGAGAAAATCAGGTCTAGGCAAGTTTGGTGACTTGTTCTTAGGCCACACAAGAAAGTGTGGCTCATTTCCAGAATCAATGTTTATTTATTTATTTTTATTTTTAAACTTTACAATATTGTATTGGTTTGGCCAAATATTGAAATGAATCCACCACAGGTATACATGTGTTCCCCATCCTGAAACCTCCTCCCTCCTCCCTCCCCATACCATCCCTCTGGGTCGTCCCAGTGCACCAGCCCCAAGCATCTAGTATCGTGCATCGAACCTGGACTGGCAACTCGTTCCATATATGATATTATACGTATTTCAATGCCATTCTCTCAAATCATCCCACCCTCTCCCTCTCCCACAGAATCCAAAAGACTGTTCTATACATCAGTGTCTCTTTTGCTGTCTCGTATACAGGGTTATTGTTACCATCTTTCTAAATTCCATATATATGCGTTAGTATACTGTATTGGTGTTTTTCTTTCTGGCTTACTTCACTCTGTATAATAGCCAGGACATGGAAGCAACCTAGATGTCCATCAGTAGATGAATGGATAAGAAAGCTGTGGTACATATACACAATGGAGTATTACTCAGCCTTAAAAAGAATACATTTGAATCAGTTCTAATGAGGTGGAGGAAACTGGAGCCTATTATACAATGTTTATTTTTATATGCAAACAACTTTTTGATTCACCATACACCAATCTGTTGCAAAAACAACCTATTTTGCAAAATACTTTATTGATATGGGTATAGAAACAATCCCCATAAGTAGAAACATTTGACGGTATTAATATTCATATTACTCAGTATGAATAGCTTATTTGCTGGATTGTTCTCTGAAAAATAATCGATGACCTGTTAGAAAGGAAAAACCCCAAACAAAATAAACCATTAAAAACCAATTATTCATTTTTTAAATAAAGTGATTAGCTTCTTATTTTCTTTAGAAACTTTACTCAATAAGAGAGTCAGAGAAAAAACAAAATGAACATTAGTCATCAAAATGCATTTACTTTACTTTTGCCCTCAAGACACCACAAGTTAGTAGTCAGCAAGGATTCTGTCTTTTTGAGGTCAGTTTGTTTTTTATGGGTTCATGTTGCTTTGATCAATGGCATTTATGCATCTGATCTTCTAACTTTTTTCATTTGACAAGTCCATCTGACTTGACAGTATAAGGACAAAACTTTGAAAATATTTTGTGAGCTGTCTTTTTAAATGGTGTTTACTTTTCTCTATTGCTACTGGATTTCTGCTAGCCTGACAAGGAAAGGAAACAGAAGGAACACTCAAAAAAATGAAAGAAACAAACAAATAAATAATTGAGGGGGATGGGATAACCCCTCCTTATATAAAAAATTCCAATTAATATATGTAGAGGGAATAAATAAAATTAAAAGTCATTAGACAGACACCATAGTGATAATTATCAGAGGCAAAAATACAATGAAGGGTGCTAAAATTCATAGGTAAAAGTTTAAGGAGAAGCAGAATATTTGTATAGTCTCAAAGTATCTCCCCTAAGATATTTATTAATGTCAAGGGAGTGGAATAATTACCTGGAGAAACTTGGCAGATACTACCATGTCTCCTGATATGTACTGAGCACAACACATCATTTCTATGGTGTTCTTGCCCAAAATGCATAACCTTGATCTAAACATGAGAAAGCATCAGATGAGTATGTGATGAAATTGTTCCACTGGTACTCTCTTCCAAAGTGTCAAGGTCAATAAAGAAAAAGAAAAAAAAAAAAAAAAACACTGAGGAGCTGTAACAGATTGAAGGGGACTAAGGCAACTGGCTTCGCAAGTAGCCCTACTGGTGAAGAACCTGCCTGCCAAAGATGTGGGATCCTGGGTCAGATCCTAGAACAGAAAATGGACCCTGGAGGAAAACCAGTCACCACTTTAAAGTCTGTAGCTTAGTACTAATATTGTTTCCTGGTTTTGATGACTGTACTGTGGTATATAAATGTTAACATTAGGGGAAGCTGAATAAAGGGTATATGGGGACTATTTTTACTATTACTATTTTTGTAACTTTTCTGTCAATCTGAAATTATTTCAGAACTAAAATTTTAAAAACCAAAGGAGGCTTTATAGCAATTTTCTGAAATAATCACCCATTGGTGATGGGGGAAAAGATTTTGATGGTTTCAAAATATCTGGATAATATATTATTCCAACTAAGTTCAATAACTCTTTATCCTGTACTGTTTTAAGAACTTCACCTCTTTCAGATGCTTAGAAGATCATAGCCTTTTTCTACATGAAATACTCTATTTTTTTTCCTCATATGACATAGGCACTCAAAAAATATTTTTATAATATGTAAATAATGATTGCTGTCTTACCCACCCTGCTTTTCCCTGTTGAACTTACAGGGTTGTCCTAAAGTATAAAAGGATAAAGGAAGCAGAAAGGATTTTGCAAGTTGTAAGCACTGTCCAAGTATAAGGTGTCCTATACTTCCTCTGTACTCCAGTGATATTTCCACTTATCTCCCAGGGGCATGTGTGCTAAGCTCTTTCAGTAGAGTTGTGTCCAACTCCACTCAACCCTATGGACTGTAGCCTGCCAGGCTCCTCTGTCCATGGGATTCTCCAGACAAGAATACTAGAGCAGGCTGCCATACCCTCTTCAGGGGATCTTCCCAGCCCAGGAATGGAACCCGTGTCTCTTAGGTCTTCACATTGGCAGGTGGGTTCTTTACCACTAGTGCCACCTAGGAAGCCCAAGGGAGTGGTATCAGTTACCAGAGCTCCAGCTGCCCTTTTCTTTGTCCCTCATGTCTCTTTTCTTCTATGCCATATGAAATTACAGATGTAAGAAGAAATTTTGGAGTAGGATAGGGCCATAGAAGTAATCCAACTCAGTGTCACATAAATAAATCTGATTATGAGAATCATCTAGTGAGGTCATTTCAAACAGTATTTCTGGACCCCTGAAATCATAATCTACGGGGTTGTTATTTAGTCCGTCTTGTCTAACTCTTTTGTGACCCCATGGACTGTAGCCCATCAGGCTCCTCTGTCCATGGGATTCTCCAGGCAAGGATACTGGAATGGATTGCCACTTCCTCCTCCAGGGAATCTTGGAAACTGCAGCTCCTGCCGCATGTTCTGCATTACAGGTGGATTCTTTTACCATCAGGTAAAAGAGTCACCAGATACATATCTGCAAGGCAAGTACTGCAATTTCTGGAGGTTTTCCTGACCCTCTCTCTCAAGGAAGAATTAGTTGTATTCAGCTTTGTTTGTATGTGCACGCACGCTGAGTCACCTCAGTCATGTCTGACTCTTTGTGACCCTATGGACTATAGCCCTCCAGGCTCCTCTGTCTCTGTTCAAGAGATTCTCTAGGCAAGAATACTAGAGTAGACTGCCACGCCCTCCTGCAGGGGATCTTCCTGACCCAGGCATTGAACTGGCATCTCTCATGTCTCCTGCATTGGCAGGTGAGTTCTTTACCACTAAGGCCACCTGGGAAGCCCCAGCTTTGTTTACTCTCCTAAGCAAAGTATACACTACAATTGTTTACATAATTGTTTCTTGTTCTAGATTGTATCCCAGAAATTAATATCTATCAAAGATAGTGTATGCTCTTTTTAAAAATAAATTTGGTGATTTTGTCTCAGTTCCTCTATCTGTAAAATGTGAGTGCTTCTAAATTTGTGTGCTGGTAGTAACCAGTTGAAATATATATTTAAATACAGGTTTTAGAGTCCCTCCTCCCGCCTCCAGGCTTCCCTGGTGGCTCAGCCTGGAATGTAGAAGACATAATAGGAGCTGCAGTTTTGATCCCTGGGTTAAGAAGATCCCCTGGAGTAGGAAATGGCAACCTATTCCAGTATTCTTGCCTGAGAAATTCCATGGACAGGAGCCTGGTGGGCTACAATTCATGGGGTCGCAAACAGCTGGACATGATGGAGTGGCCAACGACTATTTATTTGGCTGCACCAGATCTTCGTTGTGACATGCAGGATCTTTAGTTGCAGCACGCAAACTAGTTGTGACATATGGGATCTAATTCCCTGATCAAGGATGGAACCCTGGCCCCATCTTAGCCAGTGGACCACCAGGGAAGTCCCTCTATTCCTTGACTTTTGATCTAATGTTCTTTGTATTGAAAGCAGGTTTCCTGTGGATAGCATATAGTTGGGCTGTGTTTTTTGATCCCCTCTGACAATCACTGTTTTTTAATTGGTGCATTTAGATCATTGAGATTCAAAGCAACTTTTGATATAGTTGGACTAATATTTACCACATTCATTACTATTTTGAGTTGTATACAAGCTTTGACAATTATAAAGCTGAAATAAACATTCACGGACAGATCTTTGTGTGCACAGAAGTTTTTAGTTCTCTCAGGTAAGTTTTGGGAATAAGGCTACTACTCCCACATAATTATAATTTTTGTCAGATATTTACTATGAGAATCTAGTCAAGCTCCTGGAGGTAAATCTCACAATATTGTAAATATTATAGATGAATTTCCCTGGAGTTTTCAATTTTCAGTTGTTTGCTCTCAGCTGCTAAGTAATTTGCCAATGACAGTTCAGGTTTTCCTACCCCAGTGCTAGTTCCTGACGCTGTTCCTGGTCACCAGGCTCTGCTGTGGTAGACCACTGCTCCCTGTAGGCACCTGTCTATCTCTCAAATCTTGGTGTTAGTAGTTTGTTCTGTGTCCTTCCCTTTCCTATGAATCCAAGATGAATTGTTGAGTTTTCATTGTCTTTAGTTTTTTAATTGTTATTGGATGGAGTGGCAACTTCCAAGTTCCTTACATGCAGAACTAGAAACTGGAACTAAAAACATATAAATTTATTAAAAGTCAAGCAAGATAAGGATCTAGAAAAGACTTCTGGATTTTTAAATAATGTATGTCGTTGGTGACTGAGCTGTTTTGATGAACTGGGGCTCATTAAAGCCTAACTGCATTATGTTTCAGAGGAAGTGAGGTGTATAAATGAAAACATGTAGTGTACATAACTTTTTAAAGAAATTTAGCTATAAAGGGGAGAAGGAAAATAGCTGGATGAGAATGATAGCCCACAGAAATTTTTAATTTTTTATTAGAGATCAATTAGAAATAAAACTAATAAAATATGCAAATTATAGAGAAAATTACAGAATTTAATAAAAGATATAAAATATCCCAATAAGTAGATACATCATGTTCACTGATGGGATAGCTTAACATTATAAAAATTTTCAATGTTCTCTGAATTTATAAATCCTATCTCAATGAAAATACTAATAGATTTTTTTTATGGACTTTGCCAAAATAGATTCCAAAATTCACTAGGATAAGCAAATGTATAAGAATGTCAAAATCTTTTGACAACAGGTGGTACAACAGATGAATGGATAAAGAAGATGTGGTACATATCAATATATACTATGGAATACTACTCAGCCATAAAAAGAATGAAATAATGTCATTTGCAGCAACATGGATGGATGTGGAGATTGTCATACTAAGTGAAGTCAGAAAGAGAGAAATATATGATATCACTTACATGCAGAATCCAAAAAGAAGTGATGCAAATGAACTTATCTATAAAACAGAAGACTCATAGACTTAGAGAATGAACTTATGGTTACCAGGGGGGAAGGATGATGTGGAGGGATAGACTGGACGTACATGCTGTTACATTTAAAGTAGATAAGCAATAAGGGATCAGATCAGATCAGTCGCTCAGTCATATCTGACTCTTTGCGACCCCATGAATCACAGCACACCAGGCCTCCCTGTCCATCACCAACTCCCAGAGTTCACTGAGACTCACGTCCATTGAGTCAGTGATGCCATCCAGCCATCTCATCCTCTGTCGTCCCCTTCTCCTTCTGCCCCCAATCCCTCCCAGCATCAGAGTCTTTTCCAATGAGTCAACTCTTCCCATGAGTTGGCCAAAGTGCTGGAGTTTCAGCTTTAGCATCATTCCTTCCAAAGAAATCCCAGGGCTGATCTCCTTCAGAATGGACTGGTTGGATCTCCTTGCAGTCCAAGGGACTCTCAAGAGTCTTCTCCAACACCACAGTTCAAAAGCATCAATTTTTCAGCACTCAGCCTTCTTCACAGTCCAACTCTCACATCCATACATGACCACAGGAAAAACCATAGCCTTGACTAGACGGACCTTTCTTGGCAAAGTAATGTCTCTGCTTTTGAATATGCTATCTAGATTTGTCATAACTTTCCTTCCAAGGAGTAAACATCTTTTAATTTCATGGCTGCAGTCACCATCTGTAGTGATTTTGGAGCCCCCCAAAATAAAGTCTGACACTGTTTCCACTGTTTCCCCATCTATTTTCCATGAAGTGATGGGACCGGATGTCACGATCTTCATTTTCTGAATGTTGAGCTTTAAGCCAACTTTTTCACTCTCCACTTTCACTTTCATCAAGAGGCTTTTGAGTTCCTCTTCACTTTCTGCCATAAAGGTGGTGTCATCTGCATATCTGAGGTTATTGGTATTTCTCCCGGCAATCTGGATTCCAGCTTGTGTTTCTTCCAGTCCAGCGTTTCTCATGATGTACTCTGCATAGAAGTTAAATAAACAGGGTGACAATATACAGCCTTGACGTACTCCTTTTCCTATTTGGAACCAGTCTGTTGTTCCATGTCCAGTTTCAACTGTTGCTTCCTGACCTGCATACAGATTTCTCAAGAGGCAGATCAGGTGGTCTGGAATTCCCATCTCTTTCAGAATTTTCCACAGTTTATTGTGATCCACACAGTCAAAGGCTTTGGCATAGTCAATAAAGCAGAAATAGATGTTTTTCTGGAACTCTCTTGCTTTTTCCATGATCCAGCAGATGTTGGCAATTTGATCTCTGGTTCCTCTGCCTTTTCTAAAACCAGCTTGAACCTCAGGAAGTTCACGGTTCACATATTGCTGAAGCCTGGCTTGGAGAATTTTGAGCATTACTTTACTAGTGTGTGAGATGAGTGCAATTGTGCGGTAGTTTGAGCATTCTTTGGCATTGCCTTTCTTTGGGATTGGAATGAAAACTGACCTTTTCCAGTCCTGTGGCCACTGCTGAGTTTTCCAAATTTGCTGGCATCTTGAGTGCAGCACTTTCACAGCATCATCTTCCAGGATTTGAAAGAGCTCAACTGGAATTCCATCACCTCCACTAGCTTTGTTCATAGTGATGCTTTCTAAGGCCCATTTGACTTCACATTCCAGGATGTGTGGCTCTAGGTCAGTGATCACACCATCGTGATTATCTGGGTCGTGAAGCTCTTTTTTGTACAGTTCTTCTGTGTATTCTTGCCATCTTTTCTTAATATCTTCTGCTTCTATTAGGTCCATACCATTTCTGTCCTTTATCGAGCTCATCTTTGCATGAAATGTTCCTTTGGTATCTCTGATTTTCTTGAAGAGATCCCTAGTCTCTCCCATTCTGTTGTTTTCCTCTATTTCTTTGCATTGATCGCTGAAGAAGGCTTTCTTATCTCTTCTTGCTATTCTTGGTATAGCGAAAAAAAAAAAAAGTAGCATATCATTTTTTTTCTGCCTGCTTTCAAGATTATTAAATTTCTTTGTCTTTAGTTTTCAAAATATAGAAATAAATACATTATAAAAAAAGAACTTGGTAATTGCCTCATTAGTTTTGAAGATACTATAAAGCTGTATTAATAGAAACAGTTTGGTACTAGGGCAGGAAAAGATATCCAAAATTTAGAGATAAGTGGAGTCCCTTGAGGAAGAATGCTGTAACTCTACCAATAGGATATAATGTAAATCTTTCTCTTTTACTTCTTGGGTCATTTACCCAGGTATATGTGTAATGGAAATAGGGAAGCATTCAGATATTTTGAAATTACTGATAGGCTTGGAAAGTGAAGTGAAAGTGAAAGTTTCTCAGTTGTGTCCAACTCTTTGCGACTGCACAGACTATAGAGTCCATGGAATTCTCCAGGCCAGAATACTGGAGTGGGTAGCCTTTCCCTTCTCCAGGGGATCTTCCCAACCCAGGGATCCAACCCAGGTCTCCTGCATCACAGGTGGATTCTTTACCAGCTGAGCCACAAGGGAAGCCCAATAATACTGGAGTGGGTAGCCTATCCCTTTTCCAGTGGATCTTCCCCACCCAGGAATCAAACTGGGGTCTCCTGCATTGCAGGCAGATTCTTTACCAACTGAGCTCTCAGAGAAGTCCTAAGATAGGCTTGGGGTTGATGCTAATTCCTGGGGATCCCAAATATTCTTTGGTCAAATCGACAGTGAGGATTTTTTTAAAGACTAATTTTATATGTTTATTTTTGGCTGTGCTTGGTCTGTGTTGCTCCATGTGGGCTTTCTCTAGCTGTGGAGAGTAGGGGCTATGCTCTAGTTGCCATGTGTAGGCTTCTCACGGCAGTGGTTCCTCTTGCTGTGAAGCACAGGCTTCAGGGTGTGAGGGCTTCCATAGTTGTGGCTCGCTGGCTTTAGAGCACAGGCTCAATAATTATGGCACACAGACTTGGCAGCTCTGAGGAATGTGGGATCTTCCCAGATCAGGGATGGAACCTGTGTCTCCTGCGTTGGCAGGTGGATTCTTTACCACTGAGTCACCAGGGAAGCTGGGCAGTGAGCATATATAGAGATTAGATGATAAATGGAGGTTTGGTCTGATTCCTTCTAACAGTAGGCCCAGAGTATCCACACATATAGCCTTATAGCAGTTCTCTCTGTACCTGAATTTTACCTGAATTTATGCTTCATTGACTACAGTAAAGCCTTTGACCATGGGCATCACAACAAACTGTGGGTAATTCTTAAAGAGTTGGGGATAGTACATCACCTTGTCTCCTGAGAAATCTGTATGGAGGCTAAGAAACAATTAGGACCAGACATGGACCAACACTGGTTCAAAATAGTGACAATAGCTGTATATTGTCACCCTGCTTATTTAACCTACATGCAGAGTACATCATGAGAAATGCTGGGCTGGATAACATACAAGGTAGAATCAAGATTGCCTGGACAAACAGAAACAACCTCAGATATTCAGATGATACACCCTAATGGCAGAAAGCAAAGAGGAACTAAAGAGTCTCTTCATGACAGTGAAAGAGGAGAGTGAAAAAACTGGCTTAAAATTCAACATTCAAAAAACGAAGATCATAGCATCCAGTCCCATCAGTTCATTTCAGTTCAGTTCATTTCAGTCGCTCAGTCATGTCTGACTCTTTGCGACCTCATGAATCGCAGCACGCCAGGCCTCCCTGTCCATCACCAACTCCCGGAGTTCGCTGAGACTCACGTCCATCGAGTCATGATGCCATCCAGCCATCTCATCCTCTGTCGTCCCCCTTCTCCTTCTGCCCCCAATCCTCCTAGCATCAGAGTCTTTTCCAATGAGTCAACTCTTCACATGAGGTGGCCAAAGTACTGGAGTTTCAGCTTTAGCATCATTCCTTCCAAAGAAATCCCAGGGCTGATCTCCTTCAGAATGGACTGGTTGGATCTCCTTGCAGTCCAAGGGACTCTCAAGAGTCTTCTCCAACACCACAGTTCAAAAGCATCAATTCTTCCACGCTCAGCCTTCTTCACAGTCCAACTCTCACATCCACACATGACCACAGGAAAAACCATAGCCTTAAGTTGGACTGTAAAGAAGGCCAAAGATTTGATAATTTCAAATTGTGGTGCTGGAGAAGATTTTTGAGCGTTCCTTAAACAGCAAGGAGATCAAACCAATCAGTCCTAAAGGAAATCAACCCTGAATGTTCATTGGAAGGACTGATGCCTGAAGCTGAGGCTCCCCAATACTCACCTGATGTGAAGAGCCAACTCATTGGAAAAGACCTTGAAGCTGGAAGCTGGGAAAGTTTGAGGGCAAGAGTAGAAGAGGGAGACAGTGGATGAGATGGCTGGATGGCATCCCTGACTCAATGGACATGAGTTTGAATAAACTTCAGGAGATAGTGAAGGACAGAGAAGTCTGGTGTGCTGCAGTCCAAGGGGTCACAAGGAGTCAGACATGACTTAGTGACTGAACAACAAGAACAATATTTCCTAAGAAAATATTTGCAAACCAGCAGATTCTTCATGCCGGCTCCCTGAATTGTGGAACAAGCGCTTATATGATTAAAAAGGCCAAGTGAAAACCACTGTAATTGCCCTGCTCAACCAGAATATTAAATCAAATTCACTTCTGTATTCCTGAAGAGGCTTGTGGAGATTAATGTCAGAATGAAGGTCTTGAGTGATGCAAGAGTGTTGACTTGGCCTGACCACATGGCGGTGGGGTTTTGGAGAGTGATAGAGGATTTCCCTAAACTTAATCAGCTGGTGACCCTAAATGCTTATGCTTTTATAGATAGTCTCCTCACTTGGGCAAAACCACATAATCTCTGACAACTGGTATACAGCTATTGCTCTGGCAAATACTTTACTCTTTCTTTATTAACGAAGAAGCAACAGACTTTCATATGATCAGGTCAACAAGACACACTCTCTGTTGCTTTCAAATCCAGGGCTCTTTGTCGTGATATAGGGTATCAGTTCAGTTTCCATGAAGTGATGGGACCGGATGCCACGATCTTCGTTTTCTGAATGCTGAGCTTTAAGCCAACTTCTTTTCACTCTCCACTTTCACTTTCATCAAGAGGCTTGAGTTCCTCTTCACTTTCTGCCATAAAGGTGGTGTCATCTGCATATCTGAGGTTATTGATATTTCTCCCGGCAATCTGATTCCAGCTTGTGTTTCTTCCAGTCCAGCATTTTCTCATGATGTACTCTTATAGAAGTTAAATAAACAGGGTGACAATATACAGCCTTGACGTACTCCTTTTCCTATTTGGAACCAGTCTGTTGTTCCATGTCCAGTTCTAACTGTTGCTTCCTGACCTACATACAGATTTCTCAAGAGGCAGATCAGGTGGTCTGGAATTCCCATCTCTTTCAGAATTTTCCACAGTTTATTGTGATCCACACAGTCAAAGGCTTTGGCATAGTCAATAAAGCAGAAATAGATGTTTTTCTGAACTCTCTTGCTTTTTCCATGATCCAGCAGATGTTGGCAATTTGATCTCTGTTCCTCTGCCTT
Organism: Bos mutus; assembly: GCF_027580195.1. NCBI lineage: Eukaryota > Metazoa > Chordata > Mammalia > Artiodactyla > Bovidae > Bos > Bos mutus. The sequence continues at coordinate 29,486,490 of NC_091623.1, forward strand.
TTCTAAAACCAGCTTGAACATCAGGAAGTTCACGGTTCACATATTGCTGAAGCCTGGCTTGAGAATTTTGAGCATTACTTTACTAGTGTGTGAGATGAGTGCAATTGTGTGGTAGTTTGAGCATTCTTTGGCATTGCCTTTCTTTGGGATTGAATGAAAACTGACCTTTTTCCAGTCCTGTGGCCACTGCTGAGTTTTCCAAATTTGCTGGCATCTTGAGTGCAGCACTTTCACAGCATCATCTTCCAGGATTTGAAAGAGCTCAACTGGAATTCCATCACCTCCACTAGCTTTGTTCATAGTGATGCTTTCTAAGGCCCATTTGACTTCACATTCCAGGATGTCTGGCTCTAGGTCAGTGATCACACCATCGTGATTATCTGGGTCGTGAAGATCTTTTTGTACAGTTCTTCTGTGTATTCTTGCCATCTCTTTCTTAATATCTTCTGCTTCTATTAGGTCCATACCATTTCTGTCCTTTATCGAGCCTCATCTTTGCATGAAATGTTCCTTTGGTATCTCTGATTTTCTTGAAGAGATCCCTAGTCTTCTCCCATTCTGTTGTTTCCTCTATTTCTTTGCATTGATCGCTGAAGAAGGCTTTTTATCTCTTCTTGCTATTCTTGGTATAGTAAAAAAAAAAAAAAAGTAGCATATCATTTTTTTCTGCCTGCTTTCAAGATTATTAAATTTCTTTGTCTTTAGTTTTCAAAATATAGAAATAAATACATTATAAAAAAAGAACTTGTAATTGCCTCATTAGTTTTGAAGATACTATAAAGCTGTATTAATAGAAACAGTTTGGTACTAGGGCAGGAAAAGATATCCAAAATTTAGAGATAAGTGGAGTCCCTTGAGGAAGAATGCTGTAACTCTACCAATAGGATATAATGTAAATCTTTCTCTTTTACTTCTTGGGTCATTTACCCAGGTATATGTGTAATGGAAATAGGGAAGCATTCAGATATTTTGAAATTACTGATAGGCTTGGAAAGTGAAGTGAAAGTGAAAGTTTCTCAGTTGTGTCCAACTCTTTGCGACTGCACAGACTATAGAGTCCATGGAATTCTCCAGGCCAGAATACTGGAGTGGGTAGCCTTTCCCTTCTCCAGGATCTTCCCAACCCAGGATCCAACCCAGGTCTCCTGCATCACAGGTGGATTCTTTACCAGCTGAGCCACAAGGGAAGCCCAATAATACTGGAGTGGGTAGCCTATCCCTTTTCCAGTGGATCTTCCCCACCCAGGAATCAAACTGGGGTCTCCTGCATTGCAGGCAGATTCTTTACCAACTGAGCTCTCAGAGAAGTCCTAAGATAGGCTTGGGGTTGATGCTAATTCCTGGGGATCCCAAATATTCTTTGGTCAAATCGACAGTGAGGATTTTTTTAAAGACTAATTTTATATGTTTATTTTTGGCTGTGCTTGGTCTGTGTTGCTCCATGTGGGCTTTCTCTAGCTGTGGAGAGTAGGGGCTATGCTCTAGTTGCCATGTGTAGGCTTCTCACGGCAGTGGTTCCTCTTGCTGTGAAGCACAGGCTTCAGGGTGTGAGGGCTTCCATAGTTGTGGCTCGCTGGCTTTAGAGCACAGGCTCAATAATTATGGCACACAGACTTGGCAGCTCTGAGGAATGTGGGATCTTCCCAGATCAGGGATGGAACCTGTGTCTCCTGCGTTGGCAGGTGGATTCTTTACCACTGAGTCACCAGGGAAGCTGGGCAGTGAGCATATATAGAGATTAGATGATAAATGGAGGTTTGGTCTGATTCCTTCTAACAGTAGGCCCAGAGTATCCACACATATAGCCTTATAGCAGTTCTCTCTGTACCTGAATTTTACCTGAATTTATGCTTCATTGACTACAGTAAAGCCTTTGACCATGGGCATCACAACAAACTGTGGGTAATTCTTAAAGAGTTGGGGATAGTACATCACCTTGTCTCCTGAGAAATCTGTATGGAGGCTAAGAAACAATTAGGACCAGACATGGACCAACACTGGTTCAAAATAGTGACAATAGCTGTATATTGTCACCTGCTTATTTAACCTACATGCAGAGTACATCATGTGAGAAATGCTGGGCTGGATAACATACAAGGTAGAATCAAGATTGCCTGGACAAACAGAAACAACCTCAGATATTCAGATGATACACCCTAATGGCAGAAAGCAAAGAGGAACTAAAGAGTCTCTTCATGACAGTGAAAGAGGAGAGTGAAAAAACTGGCTTAAAATTCAACATTCAAAAAACGAAGATCATAGCATCCAGTCCCATCAGTTCATTTCAGTTCAGTTCATTTCAGTCGCTCAGTCATGTCTGACTCTTTGCGACCTCATGAATCGCAGCACGCCAGGCCTCCCTGTCCATCACCAACTCCCGGAGTTCGCTGAGACTCACGTCCATCGAGTCATGATGCCATCCAGCCATCTCATCCTCTGTCGTCCCCTTCTCCTTCTGCCCCCAATCCCTCCTAGCATCAGAGTCTTTTCCAATGAGTCAACTCTTCACATGAGGTGGCCAAAGTACTGGAGTTTCAGCTTTAGCATCATTCCTTCCAAAGAAATCCCAGGGCTGATCTCCTTCAGAATGGACTGGTTGGATCTCCTTGCAGTCCAAGGGACTCTCAAGAGTCTTCTCCAACACCACAGTTCAAAAGCATCAATTCTTCCACGCTCAGCCTTCTTCACAGTCCAACTCTCACATCCACACATGACCACAGGAAAAACCATAGCCTTAAGTTGGACTGTAAAGAAGGCCAAAGATTTGATAATTTCAAATTGTGGTGCTGGAGAAGATTTTTGAGCGTTCCTTAAACAGCAAGGAGATCAAACCAATCAGTCCTAAAGGAAATCAACCCTGAATGTTCATTGGAAGGACTGATGCCTGAAGCTGAGGCTCCCCAATACTCACCTGATGTGAAGAGCCAACTCATTGGAAAAGACCTTGAAGCTGGAAGCTGGGAAAGTTTGAGGGCAAGAGTAGAAGAGGGAGACAGTGGATGAGATGGCTGGATGGCATCCCTGACTCAATGGACATGAGTTTGAATAAACTTCAGGAGATAGTGAAGGACAGAGAAGTCTGGTGTGCTGCAGTCCAAGGGGTCACAAGGAGTCAGACATGACTTAGTGACTGAACAACAAGAACAATATTTCCTAAGAAAATATTTGCAAACCAGCAGATTCTTCATGCCGGCTCCCTGAATTGTGGAACAAGCGCTTATATGATTAAAAAGGCCAAGTGAAACCACTGTAATTGCCCTGCTCAACCAGAATATTAAATCAAATTCACTTCTGTATTCCTGAAGAGGCTTGTGGAGATTAATGTCAGAATGAAGGTCTTGAGTGATGCAAGAGTGTTGACTTGGCCTGACCACATGGCGGTGGGGTTTTGGAGAGTGATAGAGGATTTCCCTAAACTTAATCAGCTGGTGACCCTAAATGCTTATGCTTTTATAGATAGTCTCCTCACTTGGGCAAAACCACATAATCTCTGACAACTGGTATACAGCTATTGCTCTGGCAAATACTTTACTCTTTCTTTATTAACGAAGAAGCAACAGACTTTCATATGATCAGGTCAACAAGACACACTCTCTGTTGCTTTCAAATCCAGGGCTCTTTGTCGTGATATAGGGTATCAGTTCAGTTCAGTCGCTCAGTCATGTCCAACTCTTTGTGACCCCGTGAATCGCAGCATGCCAGGCCTCCCTGTCCATCACCAACTCCCGGAGTTCACTCAGACTCACGTCCATCGAGTCAGTGATGCCATCCAGCCATCTCATTCTCTGTCGTCCCCTTCTCCGTCTGCCCCCAATCCCTCCCAGCATCAGAGTCTTTTCCAATGAGTCAACTCTTCCCATGAGTTGGCCAAAGTGCTGGAGTTTCAGCTTTAGCATCATTCCTTCCAAAGAAATCCCAGGGCTGATCTCCTTCAGAATGGACTGCTTGGATCTCCTTGCAGTCCAAGGGACTCTCAAGAGTCTTCTCCAACACCACAATTCAAAAGCATCAATTCTTCGGTGCTCAGCCTTCTTCACAGTCCAACTCTCACATCCATACATGACCACAGGAAAAACCATAGCCTTGACTAGACGGACCTTTCTTGGCAAAGTAATGTTTCTGCTTTTGAATATGCTATCTAGGTTGGACATAACTTTCCTTCCAAGGAGTAAGCATCTTTTAATTTCATGGCTGCAGTCACCATCTGCAGTGATTTTGGAGCCCCCCAAAATAAATTCTGACACTGTTTCCACTGTTTCCCCATCTATTTTCCATGAAGTGATGGGACTGGATGCCATGATCTTTGTTTTCTGAATGTTGAGCTTTAAGCCAACTTTTTCACTCTCCTCTTTCACTTTCATCAAGAGGCTTTTTAGTTCTTCTTCACTTTCTGCCATAAGGATGGTGTCATCTGCATATCTGAGGTTATTGATATTTCTCCTGGCAATCTTGATATAGGGTATAGAATCTATGAAGTCATGCTAATAGACCTGTTAGGCAAGAAGTAGTGAAATCTGGAGGCTTCAATAAGATGTATATGTGCCAGAATGTAGAAGATAAAACCTATGATAATTCAGTTGGTTTGTAGGGCTCCAGGAGTCTGGAATACACTGAGATCTCTTCGAAGTAAAAACTGTGTTAATGTATCTTCCACCTGCTAATGTTAAAAAAGAGATCTGATGATTTGTGGGGCTCTTTAGGTTCTGAAGTGTCTCATTGGGTGATTTACTTTGTAGGTTTACTGGGTTTCAAATGGGCTCAGAGCAAAAGAAGGCTGTGAAGCTGGTCCACAGTACAACCTATTACTCTACCATTTAGACCATATGAAGCTGCAGGTCTGTAGCTTTTAGGGCTTTTCTAAGGAGCTTCTGGCGGCACCCCATAAGAGAATGGCAGTGCATTGCCCCTAGGGTTTTAAAGCCAAGCCATGCAGAGATCCATTTTCCTTTTGCAAAATGGCACCTTTCTGGCTATTTAATGCTGGTTGGGACTAAATACTTAATTATGAAATACCAAATAACCAGACAGTCTGGGATGACTGTAATGAACTGGGTGTTATCTGATTCACAAAGCTCTAAAGTTGGATAGGAACAGCAGTACTCCATCATAAAGGGATAGTGGTGTGAGATTGAACTCAAAGACATACTGAATATATAAGTTGCATGAGCTGAAGTTCAGACCTTCATGATACCTACTTCTACTGCATTGTTGCCTCTCCTTCACCTCACATCTATGACCTCGTGGGGTGCTCCCTCTGATCAGATGACTGAGGAGAAAGAACTTCAGGCCCAGTTTACACATGTCTTCTTTGTGATACATTGCCACAGATCAAAGTGAATTGCTGCATAATTATGGCCCAACTAAGGTGTGTTCTGATTGATAGTAAGGAAATGAAGTACTTCCACTGAGGAGAACTTCAAGCAGTAAATCAAGCTTGCTCACTCTGTCTGAAAGGAGAGATGACTAGAGATATAGATCACATGGGCAGTGGCTAGTGGCTGATACTGGATATTCAGGGACTTGGAAGATACAATATTGGGAAGATTGGAGACAAGGAAATCTAGAAGACAAGGAAATCTAGGAAGAGGCAGATAGATGTAACTCTTAGAATGAGGACAGAATATGAAGATTTGTTTCATGTGAATTCTTATCAAAAGTCACTGACTAGAGTTGTGCAATTACCAGCTGGAAAAGATGGCAAATTGTGTGGATAACTTTCAGCTTCTCTTTCCAGTCACCGCAGTGCTTACCTAAGAGCTTATAAACAAAGTGGCATAAGAGCAGGGATGAAGGTTATGCATGGCCTCAGAAACAGGTGCTTATTCTCATCAAAGCTAATCTGACTACCACCTTTGCTGCATGCTCAACTGGCCAAAAGGGTAAATCATGGCTGAGTCTCTGAAATGGCAACAATCCCCTGGAAGACTAGTTAGCAGTCTGGTGGCAGGTTGATTTCCTTGAGTGTACTCTTATTTTGGATACATTTGGAAAAATTTGGCTTCCCTGTCTGCAATGTCTCCATAGGTACCACCATCAGTGAATTTATTAATACTGTATTATCTATTGTGGTATCCCATATAGCAGTGTGACTCTACAGTTCTCCCAAATTCTCAGGAAGTCTCTGAGGTCAAATCTGTGTTTTGTTTTGTTTTTTTAAATTTTAATTTTATCAGAGCACAGTTGATTTGGTCTTCTCTGGTAGCTCAGCTGGTAAAGAATCCTCCTGCAATACAGGAGACCTGGGTTTAATTCTACAGAAAGACCCCTGGAGAAGGGATAGGTTACCCATTCCAGTATCCCTGGGCTTCCCTGGTGGCTCAGACAGTAAAGAATCTGCCTGCAATGTGGGAGACCTGTGTTCTGTCCCTGGGTTGGGAAGATCCCCCGGAGGAGGGCATGGCAACCCACTCTGGTATTCTTGCCTGGAGAATCACATGGACAGAGGAGCCTCATGTGCTATAGTCCATGGGGTCATAAAGACTTGGACACGACTGAGTGACTAAGCACAGCAGCATAGTTGATTTACGGTGTGTTAGTTTCAGGTGTATAGCAGTGATTCAGTTATACATGTCTTAATGCATATATTCATTCCTTTTAAGATTCTTTTCTCATATAGTTTATCACAGAATATTGAACAGAATCTCCTATGCTATATAATAGGTCTTTGTTGCTTATTGTTGTTGTTCAGTCGCCAAGTGGTGTCTGACTCTTTGTGACCCCATGGACTACAGCATACCTTGTTTTCCTGTCCCTTGCCATCTCTTGGAGTTTGCCCAAGCTCATGTCCATTGCATCAGTGATGCCACCCAACCAGCTCATCCTCTGTCACCCCTTTTTCCTCCTGCCCTCCATCCTTCCCAGCATCAGGGTCTTTTCCAATAAGTTGGCTCTTCATATCAGGTGCTAAAGTATCGGAGCTTCAGTTTCAGCATCAGTCCTTCCACTGAGTATTCAGGATTGATTTCCTTTAAGATTGACTGGTTTGATCTCCTAGCTGTCCAAGAGACTCTCAAGAGTCTTTTCCAACACCACAGTTCAAAAGCATCAATTCTTCGGTGCTTTGCCTTCTTTATGGTCCAGCTTTCACAACTGTATGTCACCGCTGAAAAGATCATAGCCTTGACTACACAGCTCTTTGTCGGCAAAGTGATGTCTGTTTTTTAACACCCCGTCTAGGTTTGTCATAGCTTTCCTTCCAAAAAGCAATGGTCTTCTAATTTCATGGCTGCAGTCACCATCCGCAGTGATTTCAGAGCCCGAGGAGAGAATACCTGTCACTACTTCTACCTTTTCCCCTTCTAATTGCCATGAAGAAATGGGGCCAGATGCCATGATCTTCATTTTTCTGATACTTAGTTTTAATAATTTAGTTTATTGATTATCTATCTTATGTATGGTAGAAAGTATATGTTCACCTCAAGCTCCTGATTTATTCCTTCCCTCCAAGTTTCCCTTTTGGTAACCATGAGTGTTTGCAATATATATATATCTGTTTTGCAACTAAGTTCATTTTTTTATCATTTAAAAAAAGTTAGACTCCACATATGAGTGATAAAATATGATATTTGTCTTTGTCTGACCTCATTAGGCCTCTGGGTCCATCTGTGATGCTGTCAATGACATGGTTTCATTTTTTATGACTAAGTAATATTCCATTGTATAATGTACTATATCTTCTTTATCCATTCATCTGTCAGTGGACATATAGGTTGTTTCCATGCCTTGGTGATTGTAAATAGTGCTGCAATAAATATCAGGGTGCATGTATCTTTTCAACTTATGGTTTTCTTCAGATATATGACCAATAGTGGGATTGCTGGATCATGCTATGCTATGCTATGCTAAGTCACTTCAGTCGTGTCCGACTCTGTATGACCCCATAGACGGCAGCCCACCAGGCTCCCCTGTCCCTGGGATTCTCCAGGCAAGAACACTGGAGTGGGTTGCCATTTCCTTCTCCAATGCATGAAAGTGAAAAGTCAAAGTGAAGTCACTCAGTCGTGTCCGACTCTTTGCGACCCCATGGATTGCAGCCTAACAGGCTCCTCCATCCATGGGATTTTCCAAGCAAGAGTACTGGAGTGGGGTGCCATTGCCTTCTCCAGTACACACACATATATGTACACAAAACATACCATTTACATATATATATATACATACACACATACATATACACCAAAAATACCATTTACAACATGTGAAGATTTCAGATGCTGATTTTTCTCCTTTAAATTATTCCAGTTGATCATATGGTATCTCTATTTTTAGTTTCTTAAGGAAATTCTGTACTGTTCTTCATAGTGGTTGTAGCAATTTACATTCCCACCAATAGTGTGGGAATGTTCCCTTTTCTCCACACCTTCTCCAGCATTTCTTGTTTGTAGACTTTTTGATGATGCCCATTCTGACTGGTATGAGGTGATACCTCATGGTAGTTTTGACTTGCATGGTAGTTTTGATTTCTCTAATAATTGGTGATGTTGACCATTTTTTCATGTGCTTTTTGGCCATTTGTATGTCTTCATTGGAGAAATGTCGATTTGGATCTTCTGCATAATTTTTTTTTTTTTTCTTTTTGGACATAGAGCTGCATGAGCTGTTTGTATATCTTGGAGACTAATCTCTTGTCAGTCACTCTGTTTGTAAATATTTCCTCCATTCTGTGAGTTGTCTTTTCATTTTGTTTATGTTTTCCTTTGCTGTGCAGAAGCTTTTAAATTTAGTTAGGGCTTATTTGTTTATTTTTGTTTTTATTTTCATTACTTTAGAAGGTGAATACAAAAAGATATTGCTTCAATTTACATCAAAGATCATTCTGCCTGTTTTCCTCTAAGAGGTTTATAGTGTCCATTTTACTTTTGATTTGAGTTTTTTTTTGTGTGTATGGCTATAATTTCAGTTCTTTACATGTAGCTGTCTGGCTTTCCCAGCACCACTTATTGAAGAGACTATCTTTTCTCAATTTTCTATTCTTGCCTCCTTTGTCATAGATTAATTGACCATATGTGCATGGGCTTATTTCTGGGCCTTCTATTCTGTTCCACTGATCTATATTTCTGTTTTTGTGCCACTATCATACTGTTTTAATGACTGTAGCTTTATAGAATAGTAGGAAGTCAGGGAGTCCAGTGCCTCTAGCTCCATTTTTCTTTCTCAGGATTGCTTTGGGTATTCAGGGTCTTCTGCGTTTCCATATAAATTTTAATGGTTTTTGTTCTAGTTCTGTGAGAAACACCATTGGTAATTTGATGGGGATTGCATTGAATCTATAGATTGCCTCGGGTAGTATAGTCATTTCGACAGTATTGATTCTTTTAGTCCAAGAACATAGTATATCTTTCCTTCTTTTTGTGTCATCTTTGATTTCTTTCATAAGCATCTTATAGTTTTCAGAGTACAGGTCTTTTGTCAAAACTGTGTTTTAATTAAACTAAGACATTGTTTGCCATTTTCTTTGTGTTCATTTATACCAATGGTCCAATGGTCAGTAAGACCTGTGACCCCTTGAATAAATGAATCAAGGAAGGGACAAGAAACTAGATGAAAAGTCATAGAATTCTTTACCACTAGGCACTCCCAGGAAAAATTTTTCACCCAGAATATGTAAATGTTCATCAGGGAACTCAAACTGGGGCTCAGTAACAACCTAGAGGGGTGGGATAGGGAAGGAGGTGGGAGAGATGTTCAAGTGGGAGGGGGCATGGGTAAACCTATGGCTGATTCATGTCAATGTTTGCTAGAAACCAACACAATACCGTAAAGCAGTTATCCTTCAATTAAAAATAAATTTAAAAAAGAATATGAAAATATTCAAGATGAGAGAGTCAAAATGTTTAATTTTACTAAAGTTTGACCCATCTAGGATATATCTGTGTAACAAAAGAGAGGTTGTGCATACAGCATTTTACTTTTGATAGGCAACAAATAGATTTATTAATATAAGACACTTGTAAGGGATACGAGTAGTCAGGCAAGGGCCTCTGCCCAGAGAACTAAGTGGGAAATCAGGTTTATTCAGAGAGATACACATTCCATAGGCAGACTGTGGACCGTCTCAGAAAGTGAGAGCTTTAGCATTTGTTTACATACCAAAAGATAATGTTTGTATTGTAGAAAAGCACTCATGCAACGCGTAAATTACAAGTTGAGCTAGCTGCCTTTTTACTTGAAAGAACAATTGACAAATGAGAATTATTCAGACTTGTGTATTTGGCAGATATTTTCTCAAAAATAAATGAAACAAGCCTGTCATTTCAAGGGAAATAATTGACAATATTTGTTTCCAATGATGATATTCAAGCTTCCAAATAGGTTAGAATTTTTGAAAGCTATCTACCTCTGTGAGCTTAAAAATTTGGCAATAAAGACTTTAGATACTATAATCGTGATGTTAATTAATGTGATTTACTTTTGATATCATATAAGGGTATGTGTCACCATATGGAACGTCTGAATAACTCAATGAGCCAATATTTTTGAAATGATTGAAGCGCAGTGTTCCAAAATCACACATGCTAAAAGATTCATTTAAAGTGTAAGATAGACCAGTAGTTTTAATATAACACAGTACATTAAACAGCAAATTTAAGTTAAAGGCAAAAGACAGTTGAGAAAACTATCTCTAACACATAGTAACACTTTGTCAGAAATAAAAAGCTTTTTATATCATTAATAATAAGTATAACAGACCATTGAGCTGTTTCTACTTCTTTGGGTATAAAAATGAAGTAGCTTTTTAAAAAGAAAAACCAAACCATTGCTTGAAAATGTGCTGTGTTTAACTTTCCTTTTTTATCCCTTAACATTTTCCTGGACAGATTCCAAAATCATATAGGGAGTTTGTTATTAAATGAGTCCCGAATAGCTTAAGACCACAACCTCATATCCCCATCCCTGGTACCACTAGAAGCTGTGTCTCTGACCAGTGGGAGTGACTTCAGGAAATGGGTATAGGGAGTTGAGGAAACACTACAAAAACTGCCTAGCCTGGTGCTTTATCTGGGGTGGCAGAGAGGGGTGAGAGGAGACTGGAAGAAATAGCATTGTTTCTGCTACCTTTTTCTACCTTAGAGGGAGGGAGAACTCTCTAGTGAAAGCTTTCGGTGACATTTTGGCACAGTGTATCTCTTTAGCATGTAGGATACTTTGTACCTCTGAACCTCAGCTTTAAACCTGAACCTAGATTCCAGATAGTGGACATCCTATTCTGCCAGAAAAATACTAATACTGCAGTAAAAAAAATGACCAAAGTGCTTAAACAGAAAATACCCAGGAAAACAAAAGACTCACTTTTGCCGTTTCAGATGACTTATACTAGTATAATAATTTTATATATTCAGTTTAGTTGCTCAGTCGTGTCCGACTCTTCACTACCCCATGAATCACAGCACGCCAGGCCTCCCTGTCCATCACCAACTCCCGGGGTTCACTCAAACTCATGTCCATCGAGTCAGTGATGCCATCCAGCCATCTCATCCTCTGTCGTCCCCTTCTCCTGCCCTCAATCCCTCCCAGCATCAGAGTCTTTTCCAGTGAGTCAACTCTTCGCATTAGGTGGTCAAAGTACTGGAGTTTCAGCTTTAGCATCATTCCTTCCAAAGAATACCCAGGACTGATTTCCTTTAGGATAGACAGGTTGGATCTCCTTGCAGTCCAAGGGACTCTCAAGAGTCTTCTCCAACACCACAGTTCAAAAGCATCAATTCTTCAGTGCTCAGTTTTCTTCACAGTCCAACTCTCTCATCCATACATGACCCTGGAAAAACCATAGCCTTGCCTAGACGGACCTTTGTTGGCAAGTATGACCATTAAAATGATAATACTGAGATGTTTTAAGGTTGTAGTGTAGTAGGCACTTTTCATTTGCTATTAATGGAACTTTAAACCAGAATAGCCAGTTGTGAAGAACAGTTTGATGACCTGTGTCAAGAAATACATGTACATCCATACTCTCTGATATACTAAGTCTCCTTCTAGTAATCTATTCAAGAAAATTATTGTAGATGCTATCAAGGCTATATGAGTAAAGCTACTTTTCATGAAATTATAAGAGCAAAGATTGCAACCACTTAAATGATCATAAAGAGAATTATTAAATTATGGTGTAACCATATGATTTAAATGGTATATAGCCAAGAAAGGCAAATACTGTATGTTTTCACTTTTATGTGGAATATAAAAAACAAAACACATGAGCAAACATAACAAATCAGAAACAGACTCACAGACACAGAATAAAACAGTGTTTGCCAAAGGAGAGGATGGGGGCAGGAGGGGTGAAACAGGCGAAGAGGATTGAGAGGTACAAAGTACCAGTTATAAAATAAATGAGTCACAGAAATGTAATGTATAGCACAGGGAATATTTGGTAATAACTTTTTATGGTGTGGAATCTAAAAATATCAAATCACTATGTTCTATGCCTGAAACTATTATAATATTATAAGTCAACCATGTGCGTCCTCAGTTGCTTCTATAGTGTCCAACTCTGTGTGACCATATGGACTGCAGCCTGCCAGGCTCCTCTGTCTATGGGATTCTCTAATGCAAGAATATTGGAGTGGGTTGCCATGCCTTCCTTCTGGTGATCTTCCTGACCCAGGGATCGAACCCATGGCATCTCCTGGATCACAGAATTCTTTATGTCTGAGCCACCCGGGAAGCCCAAGTCAACTACACTACAATAAAAAGGAAATATAACTGTGTTGGTCAGAGTTCTCCAGTAGGATACATAGATAAATAGATCAATAGATAGTTACTTAAGTGTACAGTTGACCCTTGAACACCACAGGGCTTAAAAGCTTTGAACCCCCAGCAGTAAAAAATCTGTGTATAACTTTTGACTTTCCCAAAGCGTAACTAATACTCTGCTCTTGACCAGAAGCTTTACCAATAGCATAAACGGTTGATCAACACACATTTTATATATGTATTATATACTGTATTCTTGCAACAAAGTAAACTAGAGAAAAGAACATGTTATTAAGAAAATCATTAAGAAGAGAAAAACATTTATAGTATATAAATTATGTATGGATTGAAAATAATCCCCACATAAGTGGACCTGTGTAGTTCAAACCTGTGTTGTTCAAATGCCAACTGTGTTTGTCAATAAATAAAATTATTTATTGAATACTTTCACATAACTAATTGCTTACCTAAGTAATATCAAAAGTATAGTCTTTTTAGACTTTAGAATAAGGAAGAGAACATATGCATGTAAATTAAATACCCATAGGCTATAAGGAACTGTCAATATTAAGAACATAGGAAATGCTATAGGAGTTCAAATTCCAAGGAATGATTGTTTTTACAAGGGACAGTGGCAGCTGAGGAAGTAAGGTGTAATTGGGCTTCTAGAAAAGAATAGAATTTTTTTAAAGAAGAAGGAAGAAGAGAAATAAAAGCAGAAGAAATAGTATCAAGAGAAGCTTGAGATTTACTCCTAGGGCTGCCATAGCAAAGTACCAACAAATGGATGGCTTGAAACAATAGAATTTTATTGTCTCATAGTTCTGGAAGATAGAAATTCAAAATCAAGGTGTAGACAGGGTCATGCTGTCTTTGAAACCTCTAGGGGAAGCCTTTCTTACTTCTTCCTGGCTCTGATGGTTTACCAGCAACCTTTGGCATTCCTTAACATGCATCACTTTAATCTCCCATCTTCATGTGGTATTCTCCCTGTCTCCATATCATCTTTCTTCTATTCATGTCTGTCTCTGGATCCAAATTTTCCCTTTTTATAAGAATACCAGTCACACTGAATTTGGGCCCCTCCTAGTGACATCATTTTAACTTGATTGCCTCTGTAAAAATCCTGTTTCCTAGTAGGGTCACTTCTGAAGTATTGGGATTTGACATACTATTTTGGGGTGGGGGCGGTGAGGGTGACTATGAACTAATACAGTAGTTTTATGGAACAGTGGTTTGGAGTAACAGATGTTTGTTCCTTGGAGGAAAGCTATGACAAACCTAGGCAGCATGTTCAAAAACAAAGATATGACTTTGCTAACAAAGGTCCATAAAGTTCCATCAAAGCTATCATCTTTCCAGTAGCCATGTACAGATGTGAGAGTTGGACCATAAAGAAAGCTGAGCACTGAAGAATTGATGCCTTCGAACTGCGGTGCCGGAGAAGACTCTTGAAAGTCTCTTGAACAGCAAGGAAATCAAACCAGTCAATCCTAAAGGAAATCAGTCCTGAATATTCATTGGAATAGGAAAAGACCTGGATGCTGGGAAAGGTTGAAAGCAAAAGGAGTCAGGCTGGCAGAGGATGAGATGGTTGGACGGCATCACCGACTCAAGGGACATGAATTTGAGCAAGCTCCGGGAGACAGTGGAGGACAGAGGAGCTTGGCGTGCTGCAGTCCATGGGGTCACAAAGAGTCAGACATGACTTAGTGACTGAATAACAACAGCAGTAAGCTTGAAGAGATCTGCTAGGCCATGAACACTAGACTGAGAAAGTAAAATTTTTTAAAATAGGTAAATAGGTGATGAAGAGCCACTGAATATGCTCAGGAGGGAGGACTGAACTCATGTACCTCCTTCACTTCCCTGCCAGGCTTCCACTGAAATGCCAGGAAAGCTATCTTTGCTCTTCAGGTTTTGTTTGTTTTGGTAATGAAACCACAGCATCACTCTTAAGTAGGTAAGACATGAGGAATAATAGGAGGTAGAAAGCAAATGGTGTCAGATGGACTGAGAAAGAACAGAGGAAACAGCACCATGGGATGTGGAGGGGAGCTCTGTTCTTCCTAGGAGAGCTCTGGAGAAGCTCTGGGCTAGATCCAGGCAAAACAAAACAGAACAAGTGGGACATGAAGAAATCTACAATGCTTTTATGTATGAAAGCTGCCAAGAATTTCTATGAACTGGAAAGTCTATTCAAAATTTGCACTGTTGATACTGTCCAGCGACTATAACTATGGTGACTCATCACATAAAACCTAAAATGAGCTTAATTTTCACAGGCCACATGTTGGGTAATTGTCCTTGATATACGGCTTTATTATGACATCATTCTCATTTAAGAGCAACTTTATTTCTGGAAAACTTCATTCTGTAAAAATTATTTATAGCTGTTTTGCTTTAAATCAGTGCAAAAATTCTCTCATCAAAATGGTAAATACCTTGTTGAAGCTGCTGTCACTGTAAATCCAACTTAATTATATTCTCAGAGTTTGAATTCTGGATGCAAGATCGCACTCAAGAGGGCAAAGTACAAACTCAAATTTTTGTAGAGGCTTAACTGTTCTCCAACATAAAATGTAAACAATCAAGATTCCAACTTTGTACACTTATCTCTGAAGCAGTCACAGCAAGTTGACTTTCAAAAGCCAGCAAATCTTATAACAAAAACTAGCTTAAATGTAATGTTGCATATTTTTAGGCATTGGAAGAAAATATATTCTCTCCTTTTGGTCTCAAAAGTTTCAGATTATTTATTAGAAATGTCACAAAATGTTGGAGCAAATAGTCAATGAGCAAAATATTCAACTGTAGTCAATTGCTGAAATCTTAAAAGGAGGAAACTGCCATATATGTCCCTATTCTTTGCCATGGGGTTATTTTTTTGTTCAGTTCAGTTCAGTTCAGTTTCTCAGTCGTGTCCAACTCTTTGCAACCCCATGAACCGCAGCACACCAGGCCTCCCTGTCCATCACCAACTCCCGGAGTTTACCCAAATCCATGTCCATTGAGTCGGTGATGCCATCCAACCATCTCATCCTCTGTCATTCCCTTCTCCTGCCCTCAATCTTTCCCAGCATCAGGGTCTTTTCTAATGAGTCAGCTCTTCGCATCAGGTGGCCAAAGTATTGGAGTTTCAGCTTCAACATCAGTCCTTCCAAAGAACACCCAGGGCTGATCTCCTTTAGGATGGACTGGTTGGATCTCCTTGCAGTCCAAGGGATTCTCAAGAGTCTTCTCCAACACCACAGTTCAAAAGCATCAACTCTTCAGTGCTCAGCTTTCTTTACAGTCCAACTCTCACATCCATACATGACCACTGGAAAAACCATAGCCTTGATTAGACGGACCTTTGTGGACAAACTAATGTTTCTGTATTTCTCTGTAGTAATTTTATTACAAAAAAGGGAGACTCAGATTGAACCCATGTGCCTGCCAATGAAGGAGACACGGGTTCAATCCCTGATCTGGGAGGATCCCACCTGCCCAGACCAATTAAGCCCATACCCCTCAACTATTTAGCTTGTGCTCTAGAGACCTGGAGCTGCAAATACCCATGTGCAACTACCCATGTGCAACAGCCTACGTGCCCTAGAGCCTGTGCTCTGCAACAAGAAAAGCCACAGCAATGATAAGACAGAGCCCACAGCTAGAGAGTAGCCCTCACTTGTTTCAAGGAGAGGAAATGCCCACACAGCAATGAATACCCAGCACAGCCAACAATAAATTAATAAAATTATTTTTTTTAAGAAAGAGAGACTTATTCATATATGTACTTGTCAGTCTGTCAGAGGAAAGAAGGAAAATCTATGTGAGTGATGTTTTGTTCTGATTCATATCTGCTTGAAGTTTTAATTGAACCTTAATCTAACAGTCACTGCCCCCTTCCCATCCTTCCTTTTAACTGAAGCCTTGAGGATAGTAAATCTAACTTTTTTATTCCAAACAAATCATTTCAAAATCATAAAGAGAACAGATTAAATGACAGATCAGCCTTCGGAAAATGAATGTCCATGTAAAAAATTCCAAGATGGTGAGATTCAGATCTAGGCTAGATGTATGCTGCTACTGCTGCTGCTAAGTCGCTTCAGTTGTGTCTGACACTGTGCGACCCCATAGACGGCAGCCCACCAGGCTCCTCTGTCCCTGGGATTCTCCAGGCGAGAATACTGCAGTGGGTTGCCATTTCCTTCTCCAACGCATGCATGCATGCTCAGTCACTGCCATTTCCTTCTCTAGGCTAGATGTATATATTTCCATAAATAGTTGTGTAGATAAAAGGGCCCAAGAGACTGCAGAGGATTCTTAATAGGTCCATCTATGGCAATTTAAATATTCTTTAGATTGTTGTGGTTGATCTAGGACCTGATCTGTTATGTGATTCTAGTCAAAGGAAGATCTCACCTCCTTTTAAATTGCAGAAACTGCAGAACTTTCCTCCTTAAGCATCAGATAAATTATTCAGAAAATCAAGCCAAGGAGATGTTTTATTCCACTGCAAATCAAAAAGGAAAGAATAAGTCATCTCCTTTCCCCAAACAAGGGAGGAGAAGCCAACACTTTGTTTCTAAAGGCTTGAGTTAGAATTTCCTGAAAGTTCTTGTGCCCATAATTCCCACTAAGGGAATGGGCTATTGGTCTTCAGGTGGACATCACAGATAATGACAGAACCCAGACCAGAGTGCTTCTCCAAGTTATCACGGCAGGTCTGATAAGCTCTGCTGCCTCCTCATGATAACTGATGTCTGCTGATTTTACTTCCTTGTGAGTATGTGTGTGACTTAAAATTTAATTTGATTTAGGAAAATAAAGCAATGTGATACCTCCTGCACCTGGATGTATAGAAGACATTTGCATTCTAGAAGGCAAGAACCATGGTTGTTACGAGATTAGATCCACATCAGGGCTAACCCCAAGGTTTTCGAAGTTACTCTGGGATGTTTGTGCTACCAGTATAGAGTTATTCAGTGCTGGATTTAGTTTATACAACTGCTGCTACTAAGTCACTTCAGTCCTGTCTGACTCTGTGCAACCCCATAGACGGCAGCCCACCAGGCTCCCCCATCCCTGGGATTCTCCAGGCAAGAACACTGGAGTGGGTTGCCATTTCCTTCTCCGATTCATGAAAGTGAAAAGTGAAAGTGAAGTCATTCAGTCATGTCTGACTCTTTGCGACCCCATGGACTGCAGCCTACCAGGCTCCTACATCCATGGGATTTTCCAGGCAAGAGTACTGGAGTGGGGTGCCATCGCCTTCTCTGAGTTTATACAACTATCCTGATAATAAAATTCTAGGAGGATGGGTGATCATTGAGAAGAGCCTAATATTTGTTGTTCATGAACTATGTTAACATACTTTTATTCTGTGTTTACCTATTATTCTGGCTGTCTTATCTACTCTACTTTTTACTTCAGTTGTTTTCTCTTTTGTTAACAATCTCTCTCTCGACCAGTTGAAAACTCTAATATCTAAAACCAGGAAGGAAATATAAACTACTAAATAGGGCTCTAGTAAAAGCTAATAAATGGTAACTGGCTCTTGGCTTCAGTGTCAGGGAAGAATATAGAGGGACGTTGGGGGTGGGTTGGCACAATACCGAACACACACGTTCTATCTGAGGAGACTGGTCACCGTTCAGATGTTAACCACATGGAAATGTTGGTCCAAAGTTGCCAAATTTTAGATTTTTTTAAGAGAACTTGGAAGTCATGCTTATTTTCCCCTTGTGAAATACCCTGCATTTAAAATTGCTGGGTATTCAAATACAAGCTATGCTATGCTATGCTATGCTAAGTCACTTCAGTCGTGTCCGACTCTGTGTGACCCCATAGACGGCAGCCCACCAGGCTCCCCTGTCCCTGGGATTCTCCAGGCAAGAACACTGGAGTGGGCTGCCATTTCCTTCTCCAATGCATGAAAGTGAAAAGTGAAAGTGAAGTCGCTCAGTCGTGTCTGACTCTTAGTGACCCCATGGATTGCAGCCTAACAGGCTCCTCCGTCCATTGGATTTTCCAAGCAAGAGTACTGGAGTGGGGTGCCATTGCCTTCTCTGAATACAAGCTATAGAGACTCCATATTCTACTACAGATTGGCTAAGGTGTGGGACAGCGTGAGATAGGGAAATAGATGCTCTCGTGTACTGTTTATGGAAATGTGAGTTTGAGAATATTTCTGTGGAAATCTTTTGGCATTGTCTGTCAAAGCTGTATATAAGTGCATGTATTCTTTGACTCAGCAAGTCTGCTTCTAGGAATTTACCGTGCAAGGATACTTGCATATTTGCAAAGTGATATGTGCATAAGGATATTCATTGCAGCACTTATTTAATAGTAAAATATTGGCGACATCCTAAATGTCCATCAAAAGGGTCCTGGCTAAATAACTTATGCTGCATGAATATAATGGAATGCTATATAGCCATAACGATAAATAAGGCAGCCTATACATACTAACATGATGTGTATTGTTAAGAAAAGCAAAGTACATAATAAACAGTTTATATTCTATGCTAACCATTTGTCTTTATATTTTTCAAATAACAAGTATGTATTTTATCTTAAAGAAGATATATAATACCTATGTATGTAGTATATTAAATGTATTTAAAGATTATCTGTGGAAGAACATAACAAAACTAGAAGTATGACTTGTCTCTGTGATGGGGGCCTGAGTGGTTGGCAACAGAATTGGGAAGGCTACTATTTACTTTTCACTTGCATCTTTTGTCATTTTTTTGAAGATTGTTTCATGTGAATGTGATCATTTATTTTAAAAAATAAACAAAAAGAGGGAAAATTTAAAAATTTCTGGTGGCTCAGACAGTAAAGCATCTGCCTACAATGCAGGAGACCTGGGTTCGATCCCTGGGTGGGGAAGATGCCCTGGAGAAGGAAATGGCACCCCACTCCAGTATTCTTGCCTGGAAAATCCCATGGACAGAGGAGCCTGGTAGGCTACAGTCCATGGGGTCGCAAAGAGTTGGACACAGCTGAGTGACGTCACTTTCACTTCACTGAGTAGGTCAACTTTGAATGGGCCACCAATTTGCAGCCTGTCCTTGACCTACAAGTCACTGACTTGCTGTCTCTTCTCTTGCCTGAGCTCTTTGAGGCTTTTGCCTCTTCCCTCCTGTACCAAGTACTTAGCACAATATCTTCCTCAGAGTAGTTATAACTAAAATGAGGAGATATTCTCCTCATGTTTCACTTCTCTCACTCTCTTTTTTTATTCTTCTTTTCCTTCAACAGAACCCCAAACTAGTCTTCTCCCAGATCGCTGGTCCTTATCCATCCGCTCTCTTCCTGCTACCATTCAAGATAAGAACGTGCACATCCTAATCTGGGTCTCAGCACAACGGTGGCCTCAGCTTTGGCATCTGACAGGCAGAGATGAATTTAGATGCTGGCTACCACTTACAGGTAGTGTAAATCTTTCCTACCTTCTGAATCTCAATTTTCCCTTCTGAGAAACAAAGAATGGCTACTTGGCAGAATTATTGTGACTTAAAATAAGTAATGTACCAAAATTGGGGCTTCCCAGGTGGCTCAGTGGTAAAAGAATCCGCCTGCCAGTGAAGGAGATGACGCAGGTTCAATCCTTGGGTGGGATAGATCCCTTAGAAAATAAAATGGCAACCCACTCCCGTATTCTTGCCTGGAAAACTGCCTGGTCAGAGGAATCTGGCAGACTACAGTCCATAGGGTCGCAAAGAGTCAGACGTGACTGAGTATGCTTGCTTGCAACCAAAAGTGCCTTTACAAAGTGCCAAGTCTAGAGCTTATAACATAGTAAGTGAGCAATAAATGGTAATTCTCAGAGTGATCAATAATGGCTAATTGACTCTCAAAGTCTAAAGCATTCCTCTGTGTATCAAAATTGTTTTTTAGAATCATCCATTAGAATATAATTAATAGTATTGCAGAAAGCATTTTAACTTTAGCAGAAATTAAAACATTAGGCTGAAGGCATAAACCTTAAATGAATATAATTTTAAGTATCAACTAAAAGAGAGAATTTGCTGTAGAGGAGAGGGAGCTGTGGGAGAGCATCTTGGCAAGGAGCTTGGAAGGCCGTGCAAACTAAAAGCAGTAGTTCCTGGGAGCCTCCTCAGTCCATCAGGCTCACCTGGGAAAGACATACATAACTGTGGTGCTGTGGGACTATTTAACTTAAATATTGTTAATTAGAGCATTGCACACCCAAGGGAGAGAAAGCAATTCGGGATACAGTAGCGGTGAGTTAACAAAGCTACCTCTAGAGAATTTCTGAACTCTTCTAAGGATTTCAGAATCCATCTTGCAATTGGAACCTGAGAATTCCAGAATCTGAGAAATCTTTCTTCCTGCCTCTGTTGCCTGCCAGCTGCTCTCAGCTTCATTATAGGTAAAGTACATTTAAACTGCACATCAAAGGTACCTTGTGGCAGAGGGGTGGGGGTAGAATATTTCACAAGAGCCAGAGATAGCCTAAACGAACTGAGTGGAGAAAGACCCTATTCATATGGGTTACTTTGGTGAAGAGAGCAGAAAGAAGGGAAGAACCTGTGTGTGTAATTAATTTTAAAAAGTATAAAGCTGACTTCTTTGAGCATAAATGGGCAGCCAAAGATGACAGAGTAAAGCTCTTTTAAGTTGCGTGTTGTTGACTTTTCAAAACAAAAGGCCCAGAATACCCATCTTAACCTCTTCCCTGTAAGTCAAGGCATTGCAGACTTGGAGCAGCGTTCTAGCAATGCCTTCTAAGTCTATGATTTCAGAGTATGTAATTTTCTCTTGAGGTGACTAGAACAGTTTTCAGACATTGCTTCATTTAAGTCTTTGTACCACTAAAAAAAAAAAAAAAGTAGTACCTGGGATCTGGATTATTTTAGCTTCCGGATTCTAGTGAGTATCTTGGAGAGGGCAAGACCGCAAAGCACAGGAGTGGAAGAAATGTGCAGAAATTTGCTTAGAAAGTGCTGACTGAGCTAGGAGTTTCACCAGCATTTCCTGTGTCAAAAACAAGTTCTCACTTTGGTCATCAATGGCAGTAAAATGGGGATCAGAAACTGTTACTGTTTGTTCAAAAGCAGAAGCTATAATCATTTCAGAGAAAGAGAGAGCAAAATTGAAACTGAAACTCTCCTTCTACCTGTCTGTAACTCCAGTGGGATGTGTCCGCTGGGGGCTTCTGCTCCCTTGTTGCAAGTGAAATGATTAACCACAGAGGTGTCTTTCACTTAGATTCTAAATCGGGACATATCTTACTGTTTTCTGTACCAACCAAGGCATCTTATGGATACCCAAAATAGTTATTTGTGGCTTTATGAAGAGTCTTGCTTCTTTCCCTTTCCACAGCATGTGTATTCACTGACATCATTTCTGAGAGCTTCAGTTTGCTTTGGTAAATTAGACTCACCTGTACCATTAATCATCCACTCCAGTGTTCTTGGCTGGAGAATCCCAGGGATGGAGGAGCCTGGTGGGCTGCCGTCTTATGGGGTCGCACAGAGTCGGACACGACTGAAGCAACTTAGTGGCAGCAGCAGCACCATTAACCAAAATGCTCTATGAGATAACCCAAACTCTAAAGAAGAGAATGGCATGATATGCAGATGTTAAGCTTCTTTATTTTAAGCAATTCCATGACCTTCTTGGGATCCAGTATCAGATTTAAGAGAATTAATTAGCCCTAAACCTTTTATCAGCAGGTTTCATTCATTCCTCATATTATGGTAGGCCACCCAGTATTTTATTATACTTTAAAATTTCAAAGATAGTAACAGAAAAGAAATTAAAATAGAGGGAATTCTCTTGGCATCATGCATACAAGGAAGTTATGTGGAGATGTCACAGAGGAGGCAAAAAATTGCCAAGAGACTGAGCAAATCAAGTACTTTAATACCTTCATCAAACATTCTTTGCCTCAAATGCTCTTTTCTTAGGTTTAAGTGATCAGCTCATTCTTCTAGGCTCAGTTCAAATAATTATTTCCTGCCAGAAACTCTCCTATATCTGCCCCCAGACCTCAGATTTACTGGTTTCTTATTTGTGTTTCTGTAGATGCTTCTCAATACATCATATTACAGATTTTAATTTTTTTTTTTTAGTTTATCCTATGATAGACTCGGGCTTCCTTGGTGGCTCAGATGGTAAAGAATCTGCTGGAATGCAGAAGACCCAGGTTCAATCCCTGGGTCAGTAAGATCCCCTGGAGAAGACAATGACAACCCACTCCAGTATTCTTGCCTGGAAAATCCCATGGACAGAGGAGCCTGGTGGGTTATAGTCTATGGGGTCACAAAGAGTTGGACACGGCTGAGTGACTTTCACTATGATAGACCCAGTTCCCTGAGGATGCAAAATGTGTATCCTTTCAATTCTTGTAATATGTGTATTATCTAATATGTGAGTGAAGAGTGAGTGAACTCGCTCAGTCGTGTCCGACTCTTTGTGACCGCATGAACTGTAGCCTACCAGATTCCTCCATCCATGGAATTCTCCGGGCAAGAACACTGGAGTGGGTTGCCATTTCCTTCTCCAGGAGATTTTCCCGACCCAGGGATTGAACCCAGGTCTCCCGCATTGTAGACAGACGCTTTACCATCTAAAGCCTATTGAAGAGAACCAATTTGGGATAGGGCGTTGGTAGTTGAAAATAACCAAAAATGCCCCCTTTCTTTCATTTTATCTCACCCATTCTTCCGTTTGTCTGGATATGTCTGTTACTGCTCAGATGATGCCTGATCATACACCCCATCTAGTAAGTTGTTTTTCAAATGTCAGACTCTCATTTCTAACAATGTTCCCCAAATGTGTGTTATTTTAAATGCTTCACATCTCTTTTGCATGTATTACCTTATTTAGTTCTTACAAAAATTCTACAAGTTTCCAGATGAGAAAACTTAGACTTAACAAGCATTAATGACTTGGACTACAGCTCAGGTCTGTTGAACCGTGTGTGCAGTTTCATTTGACCTAGAGCTTAATATTTTTAAGTCTTTTTTTTTTTTTTTTGAAATAGTTTTAAACTTAGAGAAAAGTTACAACAGTAGTGTGAAGAACATGTGTATTTCACCCAGATTTGCTCATTGTTGTCATTTTGCTGTTTTTTCCTCCCTCACCTATTTATCTACCTGTGTGTTCAGCTGTGGAGAAGGCAATGGCACCCCACTCCAGTACTGTTGCCCGGAAAATCCCATGGACGGAGGAGCCTGGTAGGCTGCAGTCCATGGGGTCGCTAAGAGTAGGACACAACTGAGCGACTTCACTTTCACTTTTCGCTTTCATGCACTGGAGAAGGAAATGGCAACCCATTCCAGTGTTCTTGCCTGGAGAATCCCAGGGACGGGGCAGCCTGGTGGGCTGCCATCTATGGGGTCGCATAGAGTCGGACACGACTGAAGCGACTTAGCAGCAGCAGCAGTGTTCAATTGCTCAGTTGTATCTGACTCTTTGCAACCCCGTGGACTCTGTCCCCTGGATTCACAGTTCTGAGGCCTCTTTAGAGGTCCCAGTGGCTCTCATCCTAGTTGTCTTTGGTCATGTCCAACCTGAGAGCCTTCCATGTACTGATTTTCCTTCTTCCATTTTATTCTCCTCAGTCCTTCCATCCCTGGTCCCTAGATCACTGTCCCTGATCCCAGAGTTACCAAAGAAATACTGAAATAAAATTCCCCTCAAAGCAATTTCATGATTGCCTTACATAAACTCATAAAATAAGTTCAGAAACTTCAGAGCACACATACCTGGGTTTTTTTGTTTTGTTTTTTATTTCTCTCTCTCTTTTTTATTTTTTGGCCACACCATGCAGCATGCAGGGTCTTCTCTAGCCAGGGATCATACCTCTGCTCCCTGCATTGGGAGCATGAGCTTAACCACTGGACCACCAGGGAAGTCACATACCTGTTTCCCCCGCTGCCAAGTGTTTTAATTAGAAGTTAGCGTCTTTCTTAGGCGCTGACCTGTCCAGACCTTCCTTCTTAACCCCAAACAAAAACACACCCACTTCTACATTGATGTCACTCTATCAGGCTTGGTTGTGCCTTTGACATACCTCTGCAGCCCCAGTTCCTCCTCTATTTCCCCTACCAGAGCAGGGCCTTCCAAACTGTAACCCGTGAGGGCACCACAAGAAAATGAGAAGGGTTTAGAGAATGTGATGGTGATTTCTCTGCTCAATTGAACATACCTCTTCCTCCTCTTTCTCACCATCCTATCCCTCAACTGTGCTGTTTCTTTCCACTAATTATTTGCACTTTGTTCTTGCTCATTTTTTGCTGATAGGCAACTCGTTCTCCTTGTGGAAAGAAAATAAAACAGAGGAAAGGTGAAACTATTACTTAATCCTGTCTAGTAGCAGAACAGAACAGAACAAAATGCTCTGTACACCCAGGAAATAATTTGGGATACTGATTAAATAAAGGAAAACATCTTGATAATTGTGTGGCATGAAAAAAAGTTTTGAGAGTTGGAGAATTCTCTATCTTGGACATTAGGAAGACTGACAGTTGTTTCCAGTTCAATTCGATGACATAATTCAAATTTTAAAACCTCTGTAATAAATTTCTTCTTCTTTTAATTACAAGATATCTTTAGTTTTTATGGAGTTGAATAGAAATCTAAGACAATGGGATACGATAATATAATTTGTATCTATTTTTAGGTGATGCAAGAATAACCCTCAATATAGTATTAATCAATTTGTTTTTCTCTACCCTTACAACCCATTCAGGCCTACTTTAGGCCTGAATATAAAGTAGGCCCATGTGGCCTAGTTTATATTTGTTGTGTTATATTCTGTCACATCTTTCTTAAGATATCAAGGGTGGACTATAGGCCTGGAGCAAACTTTGCCCTTGGAGTG
This sequence comes from Bos mutus, assembly GCF_027580195.1. Taxonomy (NCBI): domain Eukaryota; kingdom Metazoa; phylum Chordata; class Mammalia; order Artiodactyla; family Bovidae; genus Bos; species Bos mutus. Next base: position 29,512,027 of record NC_091623.1, read on the forward strand.
CAGACAGACATTGTAATTTAAGTTGGGATTTTGAGCGTAAACTCTCAGAATTGGAAGAGATCACAAGGATTCTTTCATGCAACTTTTGGCCTGGTGTAGGAAGTATACCCTGGAGAAGGCAATGGCACCCCACTCCGGTACTCTTGCCTGGAAAATCCCATGGATGGAGGAGCCTGGTAGGCTGCAGTCCATGGGGTTGCTAAGAGTCGGACAAGACTGAGCAACTTCACTTTCACTTTTCACTTTCATACATTGGAGAAGGAAATGGCAACCCACTCCAGTGTTCTTGCCTGGAGAATCCCAGGGACGGGGGAGCCTGGTGGGCTGCTGTCTATGGGATCGTACAGAGTTGGACACAACTGAAGCAACTTAGCAGCAGCAGCAGCAGCAGGAAGCATACCTACATTGACAGCTTACCTAAAAGCAGCTTTTTAGTATAATGATTCCAACCACTGGGTGGAATTGTAAGGAGTACACAAGCATCTTGCTGCAACGGTACTAGTCTACATTGTCTTTGCTCACACTACAATAGAAAGTATGCATTGTTGGTCATAAACCAAGATGAAATCATGAACCCTAGGTAATGAAATTTTGTGGTTTGAGTCACCTCGCCAGTTACAGAGGTGAACATGCAACAATTCAGCCATTTTATCCTTGCAGAGATAAGGTGTATTTTGGGGGACTGTGCCAAGGACAGGAGAATAAGTCGTCTATGGTACACAATATCCTAGTAAGCTCACCTGCCAAAACTTTTTCAAAGTAAAACTGAACAGGAAGTCACAGCCGATAATGCCACTCTCTTTACTGGTAATTACTGGCCTTTCAGTTTTAACACATGGCTGCTATAGGATAAAAGGTAGGTGGTAATTTAGTCAACAGATTACTGTTTCATAGTCAGCAGTAAGGAAGGGTGGCACTAGGGAATAGAAAGAATTTTTTTTTCAACTTTTGAAGTGAAGTAGTAAAGATAGTATTAACAGACTAAGACTAAAAGAACTATGTCCTAACTGTGGTTCTTTTTTTTTTTAAAAAACAAAAAACCAAAAAAACTCTGCTAGAGGGATCTCAAGCAGTGATTGAATCTGGGTGCTTGGCAGTGAAATCATGGAGTGCTAACCACTGGTTTACCAGGGAATTCCTATAGTCCCTTTTTCTCATCTTAAAGATGATTTCTACTGAAAGAAAAAGTTAGAGTTATGCTGGTAATAAAGGGAATAGTAATTGTTTAGTTAAGATCAAAGAATTTCCCAAAATTTCAGTATACCAGAAGTCAGCTGTTTTTCTGTTTGATGCACCAGGGACTAGGTAACTCAAAGAAGTGAGGTTAAAAAGTACTTCTCAGTACTTACCACTAAAGTGCTAGAATAAACTATACTGCAAAATTTCATAGCATTTCCGGTTTTCAGGGGATCTTCATTTTCAACCAACAGGCTGACATTGTCTCTGCAAGAGCCCCACCAAGTGGTCATCCAGCTTGTGGGTGAAAGTCACAGAAAGATCAGGAATCCTAAGAAAGAATGATACGACAGAAGATGGATGAACACAAATCCTCCTCTGTAGAGAGATTCAGATTCAGGCTTCATGTTTAAGCAAGACATCTGCTTCTCTCCACCGTTTGCTTCTGCTGGCTTTCTTGTTCTTACTTGAACTATGCTTGCTCTTTGACCTCGTGACCCCCAGTGCTTTGAGTCTTCCATTTTCTCCTAATCAATCAGCCCCTTCTGTCTTCCCATTTTCCCCTGTCCAGCCCTGGACACTGGTGTCCACCACTTAAATCATGCTTTCAGTATCACTTTCACCTCTTATACAGCCATCCTCTTTCTTTGGCCCTTAGACTGAGCAGCTGAGAGTTCCTGGAGAAAAATTACACAGCTGTGACCATTGATGTCACTATATATTGCTGCTTTCTGACTAAGGCTGGGTCCTTATTGATAGTCAATATGTCTGATCAGCTGACAGTGGTTGCTCTAAATCTTCTCTCTCGTCTTAAATCCCTCTTTTTGCCACCAAGCTTTCTCAGACTCAGCCGATGACAATTCTGCCATTTTCCCAAGAAAAGCCAAGGACACAAGATAAGAACCGTATCTTCCTCTCCCTCTTTCTTATAAGCTTATTGGCATCTGTACCTCCTCTCCCTGATGGAAGAGATGCCCAAGTAAAGGTTCATTTTTAACCTATGGCCTGGATTCCATCTCCTCCTGGCTACACAATGAGTTCATTGTATCAGTCATCTCCCCTCTCCTCTTTTACCTTAGAAAACAGAGAGCACAGTGCTTTATCCCCTCAAAAACAGAACAAAAAGCAAGTCTACTGTACCAGTTTGGGGTTTTTAACCAAAAGCAAAGGAAATCAACTCAAAGTAATTTACCAAAAAAGTAGAATTCATTGGAAAAATATTGGTGTAACTCAGAGCCTAGAAGAAAACGCTAAACAATCAAGCTTTCTGAGGGCAGAAAGTTCAGCATCATAGAAAATAGAATGGTAGACCTTCATGGTCACATATATTGGCAGATATAGGTTCAACTGACCCTCCCTGGGCGTTACCACTCAAGATTCAGCTCCTAAGAAGGGATCACTCGACATGTGTAGAGGAGACATTCTTGATATTTCCACCTCTGACTTCCACATGGTACAGTTCACTGGATGTTGTTTGCCCTTATCTTGCTTTATTTCTCTGTAGTACTTGACAGGGATGAACACTTCCTCCTGCACAAGTTCTTGTCTTTCTCTGATCTCTGTGACAGTATTCTCTCCACTAAAAGAAAAAATATATTGAAACTCTGTTTGGTCTCTATTGTAGATTCCATTATTTTTTCCCCTGCTTAACCATTAAATATTGTCTTCCTGATGGCCCTGTGGATATTCTCTTCTCAGATGTATGGCTTCAGCTTCCTCTGCTGTCAATGTTACAAACCAAACCACATGTTAAAAGTTTCTTTCGAGGGACTTCCCTGGCAGTCCAGCAGTTAAGACTCCACACTTTCACTTCAGGGGGCACAGTTTCAGTCCCTCATTGGGGAACTAAGATCCTGCATGCCGCATGGTGGGGCCAAAGTTTTTCTTGCATCTTAGACTGAATCCCACACTTGAATTATCCAGTAAAATTAAGCATATCTAAAAGACAGGCTTTCCTGATGGCTCAGAGGGTAAAGAATCCACCTGCAATGCAGGAGACACAGGAACCATGGATTCGATCCCTGGGTCAGGAAGATCCCCTGGAGAAGGAAGTGGCAACCCACTGTAGTATTCTTGCCTGAAAAATCCCATGGACAGAGGAGCCCAGCGGGATACAGTTCATGAGGTCATGAAGAGTCGACCATAACTGAGTGACTAAGCACAACAACAACAACAACAAAAGTGAACCTTCTTCTTTGCCCCAGATATGCTCTATTTTGGTGAATGGCTTATCTCTAATCAGTCTCCCAGTCCACTTCCTGTGAGCCTTCCCAGGTCACTTTGACACTGAACACTTACTCATCAGTCACCAATCACTCACGAAACCCTGTGTCATTTACTTCCTGAATATTTCTGGTCCTCCTCTCTCCCTCACTTGTAACCACACATGAGGTTAGGATCTTCATACTTTCTCACTTAGATTGCTACATCAACTTCCTCAAAACCAGTTTCCTTCCAAATCATACTCCATTTTTTCTAGTGGTTTTTCTAAAATGCTAATCTAATCTGTAAGTGTGGATTTACTCCTTTAATCTTTCAGGACAGACTTCAAAGTCTATCCCTCACATCCTGTCTTTGCCCACTTTCTAAGCCTCGCTTAATGGCCAGTTCCTTCTGTCTTTACTACAAAACAATCAAGCTTCCTTTTGGAGCGACTTGAATTATTTTGTAACTTTGCCTGCGTGTAAGAAATTTTGGGGGCCCTGTTAAACATGCTGGTTTTTGGCCTGGCCCTATTGAATTGGGATCTCCAGGGGTAGAATATAGGAATCCCTACTAATTCTTCAGATGGGGCTGGTTTATGACATACTACCTGGATGTTTCTTGGCAGTACTTTTACTCATGTTGTTTCTTGTCCTAAAGTATCCTTCCCTCTTGTCCTTCAGAAGTTTAGTGTCACTTAACAGGCAATCCTCATTTTGACTTAGATGCTCCTTTTCTGTGCTCCTGTAACACTGAGACCTCTCTCTGTCACAGTACTCAACACACAGATAAACATTATTTGACTGACTTTTCTGTAATACAACTGGTCTAAGAACTCGTTGTTCGTTTTTCCTAGCATATAAGAAGCTAATAGTAGGCATTTGACAAAAATTGCTTTGACATATAAAAATGAATAAAAAGATCAATATGTTTATTGTCATTATGGACTTTTTTTCTGTTGCTTTATCTCTAAAGATAGGCATAAGATAAATGGTGTACAGCTTCTTTAAAACACCCTTATTACTCCGATTCCACTAGTATCACACTTTAGAACAATATTTTTTGAAAAATGAAAACATAATATATGTACTATAGGAAAACTGGCTGTTTGTCTAGTCGCTCAGTTGTGTCCGACTCTTTGCAACCCCATGGACTATAGCCCGCCAGCTTCCTCTGTCCATAGGATTCTCCAGACAAGAATACTGGAGTGGGTTGCCATTTCCTTCTCCAAGGAAAATTGGCTAAGAAAATATATATATTAAAACCTTAAAAAAAAAAAAACAAATTAAGTAAAAAAATGTATCAGTTCAGTTCAGTCGCTCAGTCATGTGCGGCTCTTTGCAACCCCATGTACTGTAGCACACCAGGCCTCCCTGTCCATCACCAACTCCCAGAGCCTGCTCAAATTCATGTCCATCACATCGTTCACACTATCCAACCATCTTATCCTCTATCATCCCTTTCTCCTCCTGCCTTCAATCTTTACCAACATTAGGGTCTTTTCCAATGAGTCAGTTCTTTGCATCAGGTGGCCAAAGTATTAGAGCTTCAACATCAATCCTTCTAATGAATATTCAGGACTTATTTCCTTTAGGATGGACTGGTTGGATCTCCTTGCAGTCCAAGGGACTCTCAAGAGTCTTCTCTAACACCACAGTTCAAAAACATCAATTCTCCAGCACTCAGCTTTCTTTATGATCCAACTCTCAACATCCATACATGACTACTGGAAAAACCATAACTTTGACTAGACAGACCTTTGTTGGCAAAGTAATATCTTTGCTTTTTAATATGCTGTCTAGGTTGGCCATAGCTATTCTTTCAAGAAGCAAGCATCTTTTAATTTCATGGCTGCAGTCAACATCTGCAGTGATTTTGGAGCCCAAGAAAATACTATCTCACTGTTTCCACTGTTTCCCCATCTATTTGCCATGAAGTGATGGGACTAGATACCATGATCTTAGTTTTTTAAATGTTAAATTTTAAGCCAGCTTTTTCACTCTCCTCTTTAACTTTCATCAAGAGGTTCCTCAGTTCCTCTTTGCTTTCTGCCTTAAGGGTGGTGTCATCTGCATATCTGAGGTTATTGATATTTCTCCTGGCAATCTTGATTCCAGCTTGTGCTTCATCCAGCCCAGCATTTTGCATGATTTCTGCATATAATTTAAATAAGCAGGGTGACAATATACAGCCTTGATGTACTCCTTTTCCTATTTGGACCCAGTCTGTTCCATGTCTGCTTCTAACTTTTGCTTCTTGACCTGCATACAGATTTCTCAGGAGGCAGGTTGGGTGGTCTGGTATTCCCATCTCTTTAAGAATTTTCCACAGTTTATTGTGATACACACAGTCAAAGGCTTTGGTGTAGTCAATAAAGCAGAAATAGATGTTTTCCTGGAACTCTCTTGCTTTTTCCATGATCCAGCAGATGTTGGCAATTTGATCTCTGCTTCCTCTGCCTTTTCTAAATCCAGTTTGAATACCTGTAATTTCTCAGTTCATGTACTGTTGAAGTCTGGCTTGGAGAATTTTGAGCATTACTTTGTTAGTGTGCAAGATAAGTGTAATTGTTTGGTAGTTTGAGCATTCTTTGGCATTGCCTTTCTTTGGGATTGGAATGAAAAGTGACCTTTTCCAGTCCTGTGGCCCCTGCTGAGACATTTTAAAAAATGTATACATATACGTAAAATATATTGGGGAGATATTCAGTGCAATTTTATTACTATTATCTTTGGATGATGGAATAATGGATGTTTTTTAATCTGCTTTCCTGAGAAATAAGTGAATTTTATGATTAGAAATAGGATAAAAAGAGTAAATAAGCACTGTCTTCTCCAATCTACTTTGAATATAGTGTGCGTATGTGCACACACACAAATATACACAAGTGCACCCCAACTTCCCCGGTGATCCAGTGTTGAGACTCTGCGTTTCCAAGGCAAGGGGTGCAGGTTCAGTCCCTAGCTGGGAAACTAAGATCCTACATGCTGCATGGCCAAAAAAAAAAATACAAATGCACCCCAAAAGTAAGTGAAATATTTGGACCCTTTAAGGCTTGACTGTTCTACACAAAGATAAAATTCTTCAGAGAAAAGGGCTCAGGAACACAATAAACATGTAACCATTGTCAAAAATAATTATTAAGTATAAAAAAAGGAAAGTTGTGTTTAAAACCTATTCACTGTGGGAGAGGGCGAGGGTGGGATGATTTGGGAGAACGGCATTGAAACGTGTATAATATCATATGTGAAACGAATCGCCAGTCCAGCTTTGATGCCTGATACAGGATGCTCGAGGCTGGTGCACTGGGATGACCCAGAGGGATGGTATGGGGAGGGAGGTGGGTGGGGGTTCAGGATGAGGAACATGTGTACACCCGTGGCGGATTCATGTCGATGTATGGCAAAACCAACACAATATTGTAAAGTAATTAGCCTGCAATTAAAATAAATAAATTTATATTAAAAAAATAAAACTTATTCAAAACACAAATTCTTTGACATTTGTACCAGGCAGGGCTCAGTCAGGAGAGAGAAATGTCCTCCTGGGAGAACTTTTTACTCAAGTGAGATCTTGGGGTTCTTGAAGATTATAAACCAGTTAGATATATAATGCTATATATATCTTAACTGTTCTTCCTCAGGGCAATTTAGTCAACAGTGCAGTTAACATCATCAACTGCCAAAAGGAAGCAGTTTCCTGCTTCCTTTTGCTAAATTGATTAAAATAGGAAAAAGGAAGAGTCTAAAAAGATTCAAGTTGAATAGTTTTTATCTACCCTCAAGCTGGTGATCTTAGAAGACTTTTCTGTATTTCTTGAAATAGTACTTCATGAAGTTTATTAATTTTCCTTAAATATTTCTGCAAATGTTAGTAATTAAGATTTACTCTTTGGGGGGATAAAAGACCTTTTAATAAAATAGAAGTAACTGAATGGCCTGTGAGCCACACCTGCCGCTTCTTAGCTCTGGAGAGAAAAGCTCAAGGACATGATTGTATCTTAAAGCTTCAACCTTCACTGGTGGAATCAACAAGAACGGCAATGTTATTAGCATGGAGGAAATATGTCAGCCTTCCTTTAGCTGGCCTTATCAACTCTGACTGTATATGTCATAAGAAGAAATAAACAATTGTTCATTTGTAACTGACTCATAAGCCTAAATGTAAAAAATATAAATTAATTTAAATTCCTGCATTTTGGCTGGAATAATGAACCTTAAAAGCTATCTGTTACCTTAATTAGAAATTTCACGGCCACTTGAGGCCTTCCCCAGTGGCTCAGTGGTAAAGAATCCACCTGCCAATGCAGGAGACCCGGGTTTGATCCCTGGGTCAGAAAGATCCCCTGGAGGAGGGCAAGGCAACCCACCTCAGCATTCTTGCCTGGAGAATCTTATTCAGTCCATAAGACTGCAAAGAGGTGAACACAACCGACGCTACTGAGCACGCTTGGGGCACTTGAAATATATTCAAATAAAGTTAATCTCTAAAATCATTTATAATTTAGTCATAAATTTTCTTGTAGCATAATTTTTTTCCCATTGTGTATTTTGATGCTATTTTTTTTTATTAAAAAATGTTTATCTATTTATTTAGCTTCAGTGGGGCTTAGTTGTGGTTCATGGACTCTCTAGTTGTGGTACACAGGCTTAATTGCTCTGTGGTATGTGAGATCTTAGTTCCCCAACCAGGAATTGAAACTTCATTGCCTGCATTGCAAGGTGGATTCTTAATCACTGGACTACTAGGCAAGTCCTCTGAAGCTATTATTTTAACTAAGAATTCCTGGTAAAATTAAAATATAAACTCCATGAATACCTGATTTGGGGACATTTTTTTCAGGAGTAGAGCTATTACATAAAATAGGGCCCCAAAAATCTGTATTTGAATATCACATTAATCTGCTTAAAATATACATTGTTTAGTTGTATAAACCACTTCAAGCACAAAAGATTAATACTAGAAAATTAACACTGAAATGTGTAATGCTCTAGCAAATTGTGACTAGGGAATCTTAAATCAAGTCATCAGTCGACCAGAAAGGTTTAACATCTGGCCTTTGATTTATAAAACTGTGTTGCTTACTCTGCAGGTGTCAAGTCCTAAGTTATCTAATAGTAAGCAGCTTCTTTTTCCTTCTATGCTTTCACAAAGCTAAGAGTTATCTTGGCAAGAGTCAGTAACAGGAGTGCTTTTTGAATCAAAGACCTGAGAAATTTTTCTTGGCCTTATTGAGAACTAGCATATAAATGGCAAGCATTGATTTATGTTCAATTAATTAGTTAGACTTCCCTCGTGGCTCAGCCAGTAAGGAGTCTGGCTGCAATGCAGGAGACCTGGGTTGGGAAGATCCCATGGATAAGGAAATGGCAACCCATTCCAGTATTCTTGCCTGGAAAATCCCATGGACAGAGGAGCCTGACAGGTATAGTTCATGGGGTTGCAAAGAGTCGGACAGGACTGAGTGACTTCACTTCAACTTCAATTAGTTAGAACCTGGAGTCCTGTAAAACATCCTTTGTTTCTTCACTTTGGTGGGAATTATAGGTTAAATATGTTTTATGACTAACTTCAAAAAACTAGCATAAATATAATTTGATGTTAAAAAAATAAACAGAATCTATTTCAGAAAATGTGATATGCTTGCTTTGTGGGAAAAATAAAAAGGCAAGGAATTGGTAATTGAACTAGTTGAAGTTAAACTAAGCACTAAATTTTGATTTGAAAATAGATACCCAGATGTTACTTTTATATATATAAAAAGACTAAATGAAAAAATAATGAGCCATTTTATGAAAATTCCTTTAACTGAAGTTAGACAAAAGCTGGTTTTATGGACTCAAGTTTTGTCTCTACATAATGTAAGCTTCCCTGGTGGCTCAGCTGGTTAAGAATCCACCTGCGATGCAGGAGACCTAGGTTCGATCCCTGGGTTGGGAAGATCCTCTGGAGAAGGGAAAGGCTACCTACTCCAGTATTCTGGCCTGGAGAATTCCATGGACTGTGTAGTCCATGGGTCAGAGAGTTGGACACAACTGAGTGACTTTCACTTTCACAATGTAAGCTCCTTGAGAACGACCCTCTCCGGTCCACCACTACTTTTGCACTCAGCCTGGTGTTTATAGAGTTGAGCACCTGAAATTTCTCTTGATCATTGTCCTTTACACCCTATGTCCAGCTAACAGAAGCTACATTGCTCCTTCACAATTAAGTTCCTTGGGTGGTTAGGTAGTTAACACCTTCTAACTGTTAGGTAGCAGTGAAGACCATGGGTGTATTTTTCCTCAACCTAGATATGAGGTGACACATTTTACAAGGTGAGAAATCAAGAAACATTGAGACTGAATTTTGAAGTCAGCAAGCATCTATCAGCATGAAAACATCAACACAGTCATCCCACTCCTCAGTATTCCCAGTGAAGTCTAGCTCCCTTTCCGGGCCTCTGACAAGCAACTTGTGTGGAAGGTTTACTCAAGGCAGATGGAATAATATTAGAGCATCAGAATCCAGGACCAATATTTCCAGCAAAATATTTCCAGCCAATACATGTACATTGAACACAGTCATCTCACTGCTACTGCTGCTGCTGCTGCTGCTGCTAAGTTGCTTCAGTCGTGTCCGACTCTGTGCGACCCCATAGACGGCAGCCCACCAGGCTCCCCCGTCCCTGGGATTCTCCAGGCAAGAACACTGGAGTGGGTTGCCATTTCCTTCTCCAATGCAGGAAAGTGAAAAGTGAAAGGGAAGTCGCTTAGTCATGTCCGACTCTTCGCGACCCCATGGACTGCAGCCCACCAGGCTTCTCCGTCCATGGGATTTTCCAGGCAAGAGTGCTGGAGTGGGGTGCCATTGCCTTCTCTGAGTCATCTCACTAATACTAGATAATTTCTAAAATCCATTATGTCAATGAATAAATACTTTGGTAGCTAGAGACAAAGATAGTTGAAGCTAGAAGGAGGTACTTTTGAAGGGCTTTTGAATAGTTGTCAAAATGCTAACTGTCTCTGGTTTATGTATTCTGCTTTTAATTTGTAGATTAAGTCTAATATATTCATATATATATCGCACTGTCTATGGTAATGTACTTTAAGTTAAGTAAATGTAACCTTCCATCCTAACACTCCAATATAGTTTTTTAAAAAGAGAAACATCTTACATAGCCAAAAATGACATTATCACACATAACAAAATTAATGATTTATTAATGTCATCTAATAGTCAGTTCATATCTATTGTCTGCTTATAAGTGGTCTATTTGAAACAAGATTCAATCCAAACATGTTTTGTTAAACTCCTTGAGTCTCTCTGGTTTTTCCACAGGACTTTTTGCAATGACATTCTGACTTGTGGAAATTTTCCCAATTGTCTTTTAGGATGTCTTATATTGTTTGATTCCTTTCCTGAGGTGGTGTTTTACTTGTTCCTTCACCTACAATAATCTCTAATCTAGAAGTCAAAAGTAAAGGCTTTATAAAGTTTAAGTTTAAACATTCTTGCCAAAAAATAGGTTGTGTTGCATGACACTGGGAGTCACAAATGTCTGGTAATCCCACCAATGGTGATAAAATTTGGCCATAGGGTTGAGAGATTTGAAAGACCGATCCTTCCATTGTAAAGGTATGTTTCTTCACAAGCTTGTGATCAGATTTTCATTTTAGACTAGAACTCACTGAATGGCCTGGTTACCAACAGCTATTTGCCTAATCCTTTTAGCACCAGTTGATAAGACTTGATGGAATCAGTAATCTCATTAGGGCTTGCAAAGTACTTACAGCTGTAATTCTATCATTTATTTCACAGTTCTTAGCTGACTTTCTTCTATCAGGTAGACTATCTTCAGCTATTTTTTATTTTAGATGACAGCTCCCTCTGAAAAGGTGGAAGAAATGTTAACTCATTTCTTGGCCTCCAAAGTTTGGAAGTAATTTATTGAGCAGATATCTGTCTTCAGAACTCTAACTGACCCTGCACAAAGTGACTGCTTTCTAGTGTCTGTTAATTTTAAAAAATAATTCCCATTGTGCTTGTGCCAAAGTGGCTTTTGGGAACAATTATTATGGAGTATTGCATTTCCTATTTGTTTCCTGTTGTCATCAAAGTTCCCTTAGTGTCTGAAGATGTAGTTCGGTTCGGTTCGGTTCGATTCAGTCACTCAGTCGTGTCCGACTCTTTGCGACCCCATGGATCACAGCATGCCAGGCCTCCCTGTCCATCACCAATTCCCGGAGTTCACCCACACTCACGTCCACCGAGTCAGTGATGCCATCCAGCCATCTCATCCTCTGTCTTCCCCTTTTCCTCCTGCCCCCAATCCCTCCCAGCATCAGAGTCTTTTCCAAGAAGTCAACTCTTCGCATGAGGTGGCCAAAGTACTGGAGTTTCAGCTTTAGCATCATTCCTTCCAAAGATATCCCAGGGCTGATCTCCTTCAGAATAGACTGGTTGGATCTCCTTTATTGGCAAAGTAGAAGATGTAGTAATCACTGCTTTTACTCTATGCATTATATGCCTTGTAGGAATTACTTGATTCATGTCCTGATAGAGTATTCCCATGATGTTCCATGATCTCTGCTGTGTTTCAGTTATTTCATTTATAGTACTTATTTGATGCTAAATGGGTTCTCACAAATATCTAATGCTGTATCCTGCTCCTTCCCATTCTGCCATCACTAACATTCTCCTCAGGATCCAAATCAATCATGGAACTCTCTTGTAGGTGGCTTCAGAAACAATTCATATGGCCAATATTAAAAAAAAAAAAAAAAAGATCTAACACATTGGGTAGAAAATCATATCTTGAAAATTTTAATTAGTTATAATTAAATTTTTTTTGAGACAGATATCTGCTCAGTAAATTACTTCCAAACTTTAGAGGCGAAGAAATGAGTTAACATTTCTTCCACCTTCCCAGAGGGAGCTATCATCTGGAGCAATAAAAATAGTAGCCTCAGCTGAAGATAGTTTACTTGACAGAAAAAAGTCAGTTTATTGTTGTGGTTTAATTGCTCAGTCATGTCTGACTATTTGCAACGCCATGGACTGCAGCACTCCAGGCCTCCCTGTCCATCACCAACTCCTGGAGCTTGCTCAAACTCATGTCCATCAAGTTAGTGATGACATCCAACTATTTCATCCTCTGTCGTCCCTTCTCTTCCTGCCTTCAATATTTTCCAGCATCGGGGTCTTTACAGTGAGTCAGTTCTTCAGATCAGGTGGCCAAAGTCTTGGAGCTTCAGCTTCAGCATCAGTCCTTCCAATGAATATTCAAGACTGATTTCCTTTTGGATTGACTGGCTTGATCTCCTTGCAGTCCAAGGGACTCTCAAGAGTCTTCTCCAACACCACAGTTCAAAAGCATCAATTCTTTGGCACTCAGCTTTCTTTATGGTCCAACTCTTACATCCATATGTGACTATTGGAAAAACCATAGCTTTGACTAGATGGACCTTTGTTGGCAAAGTTATGTCTCTGCTTTTTAATATGCAGTCTGAATTGATCATAGCTTTTTTTCCCAAGGAGCAAGTATCTCTTAATTTCATGGTTGCAGTCACGATCTGCAGTGATTTTGGATCCCCCAAAAATAAAGTCACTATTTCCACTGTTTCCCCATCTATTTGCCATAAAATGATGGGACCAGATGCCATGATCTTAGTTTTCTGAATGTTAAGCTTTAAGCCAACTTTTTCACTCTCCCTTTTCACTTTCATCAAGAGACTCTAGTTCTTCTTTGCTTTCTGCCATAAGAGTGGTATCATCTACATATCGGAGGTTATTGATATTTCTCCTGGAAATCTTGATTCCAGCTTGATGTACTCTGCATATAAGTTAAATAATCAGGGTGACAATATGCAGCCTTGACTTATTCCTTTCCCTATTTGGAAACAGTCTGTTGTTCCATGTCCAGTTCTAACTGTTGCTTCTTTACCTGCATGTAGATTTCTCAAGAGGCGGGTCAGGTGGTCTGGTATTCCCATCTCTTTAAGAATTTTCCAGAGTTTGTTGTGGTCCACATAGTCAGAGGCTTTGGCATAGTCAAGAAAGCAGAAGTATATGTTTTTCTGGAACTGTCTTGCTTTTTCGATGATCCAGAGCATGTTGGCAATTTGATCTCTGCTTTCTCTGCCTTTTCTAAATCCAGCTTGAACATCTGTAAGTTCACTGCTTAAAATTCAGGCTTAAACTAAAGGTAACTGGCCACTAAGCCAGACAGATATGACTTAAGTCAATTCCCCTATGAATATACAGTGTGGGTAATGAATAGATTCAAGGGATTAGAACTTGGAAACAATGTGCCTGAAGAAATATGGACAGAGATCTATAATATTGTACAGGAGGCAGTGAACAAAACTATCCCAAAGAAAAAGAAAAGCAAGAATGCAAAATGGTTATCTGAGGAGACCTTCCACATAGCTAAGGAAAGAATAGAAGCAAAAAGCAAGGGAGAATGGGAAAGTTATATCCAATTAAATGCAGATTTCCAAAGAACAGGATGGAGAGACAAGAAGGCCTTTTTCAATGAACAGTGTATAAAACTAGAAGAAAACAACAGAAGGGGAAAGACTAGAGATCTCTTCAGAAAAACTGGAGATATCAAGGGAACATTTTGCACCAAAAATGGGCACAGTAATAAGACAGTAACGATAGAGATCTAGTAGATCCTGAAGAGATCAAGAAACAATGTAAAGAATACATGGAAGAACTATTCAAAAAAGATCTAAGTGAACCACATTACTACAGTGCTGTGATCAGCCACCCAGAACCAGACATTTTGGAGAGAGAAGTCAAGTGGGTCTTAGGAAGCACTGCTGTTAATAAAGCCAGTGGATGCGATGGAATTCCAGTAGAACTGTTCAAAAACCTAAAGGATAATGCCATCAAGGTGTGGCATTCAATATGTCAGCAAATCTGGAAGACCCAGCAGTGGCCACAGGACTGGAAAAGGTCAATCCTCATCCCAGTTTCCAAGAAGGGTAGTATGTACTAAAGAATGCTCAAACCATAGGACAATTGCACTCATCTCCCATGCTAGAAGGTCATGCTTAAAAATCTTGTGTGCTAGGCTTCAGTATTATGCAAACCAAGAACTTCCAGATGTCCAAGTTGTATTTAGAAAAGGAAGAGGAACCAGAGATCAAATTGCCAACGTTCTCTGGACCATAGAGAAAGCCAGGGAATTCCAGAAAAAACATCTACCTCTGTTTCATCAGCTATGCCAAAGCCTTTGACCATGTGGATTGTAATAAACTGTGAAAAGCTCTTAAAGAGATGGCAATACTAGAGTATCTTACTTGTCTCCTGAGAAACCTGTATGTGGGTCAAGAAGCATCAGTTAGAACCCTGTATGAGGCAATTGATTTGTTCAAGATTGAGAAAGGAGTATGACAGGGCTGTCCGCTGTCACCCTGTTTGTTTAATCTATATACTGAGCACATTATGAGAAAGGCTGGGCTGGATGAGTCACAAGCTGGAATAAAGATAGGTGAGAGAAACATCAACAACCTCAGATATGTGGATGATACTACTCTAATGGCAGAAAGCAAAGAGGTACTAAAGGGCCTCTTGATGAAAGTGAAGGAGGTTTAAAACTAAATATTAAAGATCTGGTTTAAAACTAAATATTAAAAAAGTAAGATCATGGCATTCAACCCTATCACTTCATGGCAAATAGAGGGGGAAAAGGTGGAAGTAATGACAGATTTCCTCTTCTTGGACTCTAAAATCACTGCGTATTGTGACTGCAGCCATGAAATCACAAGACATTTGCTCCTTGGCAGGAAAGCTATGACAAACCTAGACAGTGTGTTGAAAAGCAGAGACATTACTCTGCCAACAAATGTCTGTATAGTCAAGGCTATGGTCTTCCTAGTGGTCATGTATGGTTGTGAGAAAGTGAAAGAAGGAAAGAAAAGTGAAGTCACTCAGTCGTGTCCGACTCTTTGTGACCCATGGACTGTAGCCTGCCAGGCTCCTCCATCCATGGGATTTTCCAGGCAAGAATACTGGAATGGGTTACCATTTCCTTCTCCAGGGGACCTTCCTGACCCAGGTATTGAGCCGGGTCTCCCGTATTACAGGCAGATGGTTGTGACAGCTGGATCATAAAGAAGATGGAGCACCGAAGAATTGATACCTTTGAATTGGTGCTGGAGAAGACTCTTGAGAGATCAAACCAGTCTATCTTAAGGGAAATCAACCCTGAATACTCATTTAAGGACTGGTACTGAAGCCAAAACTCCAGTATTTTGGTCATCTCATATGAACAGCTAATTCATTAGAAAAGTTCCTAATGCTGGGAAAGATTGAGGGCAGAAGGAGAAGAGGGCATTGGAGGATGAGATGGGTGGATGGCATCACTAATGCACTGGACATGTATTTGGGCAAACTTCGGGAGATGGTGAGCTTCCCTGGTGGCTCAGAGTAAAGAGTCTATCTGCAATGTGGGAGACCTGGGTTCCATCCCTGGTCGGGAAGATCCCCTGAAGATGGAAATGGCAACCCACTCCAGTATTCTTACTTGGAGAATCCCCATGGGCAGAGGAGCCTGGTGGGCTATAGTTTATGGGGTTGCATAGAGTTGGACACTACTGGGTGACTGTTAAACAACAGCAATCCATTTCTTATTCATATTATTACTAAACTTTAAGGTCAGTTCAGAAACATGTGACAGTACAATGAATGCACCACTTGAAGAAAGTGTCCCAATATCTATCATGCCTTAGGTTGTATCTCCTGTGTTGACGTATCTAAAAACTCAGAAACACAATTTTTCCTAATCACGTAGACATATTTAATCATGTACACTCACTAAATCTAGAGGAGACTGAAGTGTCAAGCAGAATGTCAATAGAAATATACCTGCCAAAGGGACAGAGCATTACTGACTAGTCTATGTGGTTCCTCTTCTCCCTTCTGCCACTAAAATCTGCAGAAGGATCTTCAGGGGCAGGAAATTAGATACTTTTTTAAAAATATAAATTTATTTATTTTAATTGGAGGCTAGTTACTTTACAATATTGTATTGGTTTTGCCATACATTGATGTGAATCTTCAACGGGTGTACATGCGTTCCCCATCCTGAACCCCCTCCTACCACCCTCCCCATTCCATCCCTCTGGGTCATCCCAGCGCACCAGCCCCGAGCATCCTGTATCATGCATCGAACCTGGACTGCCGATTCATTTCACATATGATAATATATGTTTAAATGCCATTCCCCCAAATCATCCCACACTTGCCCTCTCCCACAGAGTCCAAAAGACTGTTCTATACATCTGTGTCTCTTTTGTTGTCTCGCATACAGGGTTATCATTACCATCTTTCTAAATTCCATGTATATGTGTTATTATACTGTATTGGTGTTTTTCTTTCTGGTTTACTTCACTCTGTATAATAAGCTCCAGTTTTATCCACCTCATTAGAACTGATTCAAATGTAATCTTTTTAATGGCTGAGTAATACTCCATCGTGTATATGTACCATGGCTTTCTTATCCATTCGTCTGCTGATGGGTATCTAGGGTGCTTCCATGTCCTGGCTATTATAAACAGTGCTATGATGAATATTGGGGTACACGTGTCTCTTTCAATTCTGGTTTTCTTGGTGTGTATGCCCAGCAATGGGATTTCTGGGTTGTATGGCAGTTCTATTTCTAGTTTTTTAAGGAATCTCCACACTGTTCTCCATAGTGGCTGTACTAGTTTACATTCCCACCAACAGTATAAGAGGATTCCCTTTTCTGCACACCTTCTCCAGCATTTATTGCTTGTAGACTTTTGGATAGCAGCCATTCTTATTGGCGTAAATGGTACCTCATTGTGGTTTTGATTTGCATTTCTCTGCTAATGAGTGATGTTGAGCATCTTTTCATTTGTTTGTTAGCCATCTGTATGTCTTCTCTGGAGAAATGTCTGTTTAGTTCTTTGGCCCATTTTTTGATTAAGTCGTTTATTTTTCTGGAATTGAGCTGCAGGAGTTGCTTGTATATTTTTGAGATTAATTCTTTGTCAGTTGCTTCATTTGCTATTATTTTCTCCCATTCTGAAGGCTGTCTTTTCACCTTGCTTATAGTTTCCTTTGTTGTGCAGAAGCTTTTAAGTTTAATTAGGTCCCATTTGTTTATTTTTGCTTTTATTTCCCATATGCTGGGAGGTGGGTCATAGAGGATCCTGATGTGATTTATGTCAGAGAGTGTTTTGCCTATGTTCTCCTCTAGGAGTTTCATAGTTTCTGGTCTTACGTTGAGATCTTTAATCCATTTTGAGTTTATTTTTATGTATGGTGTTAGAAAGTGTTCTAGTTTCATTCTTTTGCAAGTGGTTGACCAGTTTTCCCAGCACCACTTGTTAAAAAGATTGTCTTTTCTCCATTGTATGTTCTTGCCTCCTTTGTCAAAGATAAGGTGTCCATACATGCATGGATTTATCTCTGGGCTTTCTATTTTGTTCCATTGATCTATATTTCTGTCTTTGTGCCAATACCATACTGTCTTGATGACTGTGGCTTTGTAGTAGAGACTGGAGTCAGGCAGATTGATTCCTCCAGTTCCATTCTTCTTTCTCAAGATAGCTTTGGCTATTTGAGGTTTTTTGTATTTCCATAAAAGTTGTGAAATTATTTGTTCTAGCTCTGTGAAAAATACCGTTAGTAGCTTGATAGGGATTGCATTGAATCTATAGATTGCTTTGGGTAGTATACTCATTTTCACTATATTGATTCTTCCGATCCATGAAAATGGTATATTTCTCCATCTATTAGTGTCCTCTTTGATCTCTTTCACCAGCATTTTATAGTTTTCTATATATAGGTCTTTTGTTTCTTTAGGTAGATATATTCCTCAGTATTTTATTCTTTTCATTGCAATGGTGAATGGAATTGTTTCCATAATTTCTCTATTTACTCATTGTTAGTGTATAGGAATGCAAGGGATTTCTGTGTGTTGATTTTATATCCTGCAACTTTACTATATTCACTGATTAGCTCTAGTAATTTTCTGATGGAGTCTTTAGGGTTTTCTATGTAGAGGATCATGTCATCTGCAAACAGTGAGAGTTTTACTTCTTCTTTTCCAATTTGGATTCCTTTTATTTCTTTTTCTGCTCTGATTGCTGTGGCCAAAACTTCCAAAATTGTGTTGAATAGTAGTGGTGAGAGTGGGCACCCTTGTCTTGTTCCTGACTTTAAGGGAAATGCTTTCAATTTTTCACCATTGAGGATAATGTTTGCTGTGGGTTTGTCATATATAGCTTTTATTATGTTGAGGTATGTTCCTTCTATTCCTGCTTTCTGGAGGGTTTTTTTTTTTTTTAATCATAAATGAATGTTGAATTTTGTTAGTCTTTCTCTGCATCTATTGAGATAATCATATGGTTTTTATTTTTCAATTTGTTAATGTGGTATATTACATTGATTGATTTGCGGATATTGAAGAATCCTTGCATCCCTGGGATAAAGCCCACTTGGTCATGATGTATGATATTTTTAATGTGTTGTTGGATTCTGTTTGCTAGAATTTTGTTAAGGATTTTTACATCTATGTTCTTCAGTGATATTGGCCTGTAGTTTTCTTTTTTTGTGGCATCTTTGTCAGGTTTTGGTATTAGGGTGATGGTGGCCTCATAGAATGAGTTTGGAAGTTTACCTTCCTCTGCAATTTTCTGGAAGAGTTTGAGTAGGATACGTGTTAGCTCTTCTCTAAATTTTTGGTAGAATTCAGCTGTGAAGACGTCTGGTCCTGGGCTTTTGTTTGCTGGAAGATTTCTGAATACAATTTCAATTTCCATGCTTGTGATAAATTTGTTAAGATTTTCTATTTCTTCCTGGTTCAGTTTTGGAAAGTTGTACTATTCTAAGAATTTGTCCATTTCTTCCAAGTTGTCCATTTTATTGGCATATAGTTGCTAATAGTAGTCTCTTATGATCCTTTGTATTTCTGTGTTGTCTGTTGTGATCTCTCCATTTTCATTTTTAATTTTATTGATTTGATTTTTCTCCCTTTGTTTCTTGATGAGTCTGACTAATGGTTTGTTAATTTTATTTATCCTCTCAAAGAACCAGCTTTTGGCTTTGTTGAATTTTGCTATGGTCTCTTTTGTTTCTTTTGCATTTATTTCTGCCCTAATTTTTAAGATTTCTTTCCTTCTACTAACCCTGGGGTTCTTCATTTCTTCCTTTTCTAGTTGCTTAGGTGTAGAGTTAGGTTATTTATTTGACTTTTTTCTTTTTTCTTGATGTGTGCCTGTATTGCTATAAACCTTCCCCTTACCACTGCTTTTACAGTGTCCCACAGGTTTTGGGTTGTTGTGTTTTCATTTTCATTCATTTCTATGCATATTTTGATTTCTTTTGTGATTTGTTGGTTATTCAGCAGCGTGTTGTTCAGCCTCCATATGTTGGGATTTTTAATAGTTTTTCTCCTGTAATTGAGATCTAATCTTACTGCATTGTGGTCAGAAAAGATGCTTGGAATGATTTCTATTTTTTTTGAATTTACCAAGGCTAGCTTTATGGCCCAGGATGTGATCTATCCTGGAGAAGGTTCCATGTGCGCTTGAGAAAAAGGTGAAATTCATTTTTTGGGGGGGTGATATGTCCTATAGATATCAATTAGGTTTAACTGGTCTATTGTATCAATTAAAGTTTGCATTTCCTTGTTAATTTTCTGTTTAGTGGATCTATCCATAGGTGTGAGTGGGGTATTAAAGTCTCCCACTATTATTGTGTTATTGTTAATTTCCCCTTTGTTACTTGTTAGCATTTGTCTTACATATTGTGGTGCTCCTACGTTGGGTGCATATATATTTATAATTGTTATATCTTCTTCTTGGATTGAGCCTTTGATCATTATGTAGTGTCCTTCTTTGTCTCTTTTCACAGCCTTTGTTTTAAAGTCTATTTTAACTGATATGAGTATTGCTACTCCTGCTTTCTTTTGGTCTCTATTTGCGTGGAATATCTTTTTTCCATCCCTTCACTTTCAGTCTGTATGTGTCCCCTGTTTTGAGGTGGGTCTCTTGTAGACAACATATATATAGGGTCTTGTTTTTGTATCCATTCAGCCAGTCCTTGTTTTTTGATTGGGGCATTCAACCCATTTACATTTAAGGTAATTATTGATAAGTATGATGTGATCACTGACCTAGAGCCAGACATCCTGGAATGTGAAGTCAAGTGGGCCTTAGAAAGTATCACTACAAACAAAGCTAGTGGAGGTGATGGAATTCCAGTTGAGCCATTTCAAATCCTGAAAGATGATGCTGTGAAAGTGCTGCACTCAATATGCCAGCAAATATGGAAAACTCAGCAATAGCCACAGGACTGGAAAAGGTCAGTTTTCATCCTGATCCCAAAGAAAGGCAATGCCAAAGAATGTTCAAACTACCACACAATTGCACTCATCTCACATGTTAGTAAAGTAATGCTCAAAATTCTCCAAGCCAGGCTTCAGCAATACATGAACCATGAACTTCCAGATGTTCAAGCTGGTTTGAGAAAAGGCAGAGGAACCAGAGATCAAATTGCTAACTTCTGCTGAATCATGGAAAAAGCAAGAGAGTTCCAGAAAAACATCTATTTCTGCTTTATTGACTATGTCAAAGCCTTTGACTGTGTGGATCACAATAAACTGTGGGAAATTCTGAAAGAGATGGGAATACCAGACCACCTGACCTGCCTCTTGAGAAATCTGTATGCAGGTCAGGAAGTTACAATTAGAACTGGACATGGAACAACAGACTGGTTCCAAATAGGAAAAGGAGTACGTCAAGGCTGTATATTGTCACCCTGCTTATTTAACTTGTATGCAGAGTACATCATGAGAAACGCTGGACTGAAAGAAACACAAGCTGGAATCAAGATTGCCGGGAGAAATATCAATAACCTCAGATATGCAGATGACACCACCCTTATGGCAGAAAGTGAAGAGGAACTCAAAAGCCTCTTGATGAAAGTGAAAGTGGAGAGTGAAAAAGTTGGCTTAAAGCTCAACGTTCAGAAAACGAAGATCATGGCATCTGGTCCCATCACTTCATGGGAAATAGATGGAGAAACAGTGGAAACAATGTCAGACTTTATTTTTGGGGGCTCCAAAATCACTGCAGATGGTGACTGCAGCCATGAAATTAAAAGACGCTTACTCCTGGGAAGAAAAGTTATATCCAACCTAGACAGCATATTCAAAAGCAGAGACATTACTTTGCCAACAAAGGTCTGTCTAGTCAAGGCTATGGTTTTTCCTGTGGTCATGTATGGATGTGAGAGTTGGACTGTGAAGAAAGCTGAGTGCCGAAGAATTGATGCTTTTGAACTGTGGTGTTGGAGAAGACTCTTGAGAGTCCCTTGGACTGCAAGGAGATCCAATCAGTCCATTCTAAAGGAGATCAGTCCTGGGTGTTCTTTGGAAGGAATGATGCTGAGGCTGAAACTCCAGTACTTTGGCCACCTCATGTGAAGAGTTGACTCATTGGAAAAGACCCTGATGCTGGGAGGGATTGGAGGCAGGAGGAGAAGGGGACAACAGAGTATGAGATGGCTGGATGGCATCACTGACTCGATGGACATGAGTCTGAGTGAACTTCGGGAGTTGGTGATGGACAGGGAAGCCTGGCGTGTTGCGATTCACGGGGTTGCAGAGTTGGACACGACTGAGTGACTGAACTGAACTGATGATCCTTTTGCTATTTACTTTATTGTTTTGGGTTTGAGTTTATACACCCTTTCTGTGTTTCCTGTCTAGAGAAGATCCTTTAGCATTTGTTGGAGAGCTGGTTTGGTAGTGCTGAATTCTCTCAACTTTTGCTTGTCTGTAAAGCTTTTGATTTCTCCTTCATATTTGAATGAGATCCTTGCTGGGTACAGTAATCTGGGCTGTAGGTTATTTTCTTTCATCACTTTAAGTATGTCCTGTCATTCCCTTCTGGCTTGAAGAGTTTCTATTGAAAGATCAACTGTTATCCTTATGAGAATCCCCTTGTGTGTTATTTGTTGTTTTTCCTTTGGTGCTTTTAATATTTGTTCTTTGTGTTTGATCTTTGTTAATTTGATTAACGTGTGTCTTGGGGTGTTTTGCCCTGGGTTTTCCTGTTTGGGACTCTCTGGGTTTCTTGGACTTGAGTGATAATTTCATTCCCCATTTTAGGGAAGTTTTCAACTATTGTTTCCTCAAGTATTTTCTCAGGGTCTTTGTTTTTGTCTTCTTCTTCTGGGACTCCCATGATTCGAATGTTGGGGCATTTAACATTGTCCCTGAGGTCTCTGAGATTGTCCTCATTTCTTTTAATTCATTTTTCTTTTTTCCTCTCTGTTTCATTTATTTCTACCATTCTATCTTCTACCTCACTTATCTTATCTCTACCTCCCTTATTCTACTGTTGGTTCCCTCCAGAGTGTTTTTGATCTCATTTATTACATTATTCATTATATATCAGCTCTTTTTTATTTCTTCTACGTCCTTGTTAAATCTTTCTTGCATCTTCTCAATCCTTGTGTCCAGACTATTTATCTGTAACTCCATTTTGTTTTCAAGATTTTGGATAATTTTCACTATCATTATTCAGAATTCTTTATCTGGTAGATTCCCTATCTCTTCCTCTTTTGTTTGGTTTGGTGGGCATTTATCCTGTTCTTTTATCTGCTGAGTATTTCTCTGCCTTTTCATGTTGTTTATATTGCTGTGTTTCTGGTGGTCTTTCTGTATTCTGGAAGTTTGTGGAGTTCTCTTTATTGTGGAGGTTCCTCACTGTGGGTTGGTTTGGATGGGTGGCTTGTCAAGGTTTCCTGGTTAGGGAAGCTTGTGTCGATGTTCTGGTGGGTAGAACTGGATTTCTTCTCTCTGGAGTGCAATGAAGTGTCCAGTAATGAGTTATGATATGTCAATGGGTTTGGAGTGACTTTGGGCAGCCTGTATATTGAAGCTCAGGTGCTATGTTCCTGTGTTGCTGGAGAATTTGTGTGGTATGTCTCACTCCGGAACTTGTTGGCCCTTGGGTGGTGCTTGGTTTCAGTGTAGATATTTGATCAGCTCCTATCGATTAATGTTCCCTGGAGTCAGGAGTTCTCTGATGTTCTCATGATTTGGACTTAAGCCTCCTGCCTCTTGTTTTCAGTCTTATTCTTACAGTAGCCTCAAGAGTTCTCTGTCTATACAGCACTGATGATAAAACATCTAAGTTAAAGATGAAGTTTTTCCACAGTGAGGGACACCCAGAGAGGTTCACAGAGTTACATGGAGAAGAAAAGAGGGAGGAGGGAGATAGAGGTGACCAGGAGGAGAAGAGGGGAAATCAAAAGGGGAGAGAGCAAGCTAGCCAGTAATGACTTCCCTATGTGCTCTCCACAGTCTGGATCCCTCAGAGATGTTCACGGAGTTACACAGAGGAGAGAAGAGGGAGGAGGGAGGTAGAGGAGACCAGGAGGAGAAGAGGGGGAATCAAAAGGGGAGAGAGCCAGCTAGCCAGTAATCACTTCCCTATGTGCTCTCCACAGTCTGGATGCCTCAGAGATGTTCACGGAGTTACACAGAGGAGAGAAGAGGGAGGAGGGAGGTAGAGGAGACCAGGAGGAGAAGAGGGGGAATCAAAAGGGGAGAGAACCAGCTAGCCAGTAATCACTTCCCTATGTGCTCTCCACAGTCTGGATGCCTCAGAGATGTTCACGGAGTTACACAGAGAAGAGGGAGGAAGGATACAGTGGTGACCACAAGGAGAAGAGGGGGAATCAAAAGGGGAGAGAGCAAGCTATCCAGTAATGACTTCCCTATGTGAATCTCCACATTCTGGATGCCTCAGAGATATTCACGAAGTTAGACAGAGAAGAGAAGAGGGAGGAAGGAGACAGAGGTGGCCAGGAGGATAAAAGGAGGAATCAAAAGGAGCGAGATCCAGCCAGTAGTCAGTTCCCTAAGTGTTCTCCACAGCCCAGAACACACAAAGAGATTCTCAGAGTTGGGTAGAGAAGAAAAGGGGGAGAGTGGAGATAGAGGCGACCTGGTGGAGAAAAAGGAGAGTCCAAAGGGGGAGAAGGCAGTCAAGCCAGTAATCTCGCTACCAAGTAAAATGGGTACTGAAGATTGGGTTCTTAAAGGTACAAAATTGATAACAAATACCAAAAAGCAAAGATTAAAAATCTAGAGTAGAGGTTGGATTCTCAAAAATACAATATTAAAGAAAAAAAACAAAGTCACAAAAATTATAAAATATATATATAGGAAATTTGCTTTAAAAAATAGGGTCTTTTTTTTTTTTTTTTTGCAAAGTAATAGTAGGTTATAAAAATGAAAATTAAAGGAGTAATAAAGGACTTAAAAATAACTTTTTTAAATTTAAAAAAGATAATAGTAAAAATATGTCTAGGACTTTCTCTGATGTTGTGGACAGTGTGGGGTCAGTTCATTTTCAGATAGTTCCTTGTTCTGGCTTATACTTCTCAAGATCTATAGGCCCCTTCCTATGTAGTCAATGCTACCTACAGGGTTTCAGTCTATTGCACCTGTCACTTCCAATGTGGTTCCCTCTGTTTTAGCTTCTTCTGTTTGCTGGTCTCTTCAGTGTCTAATTTCCACCCTGACACAAGGGGGGTGGTAGACACTTTTTAAGTCTCACTTTTTCAGTCTTGCTGTGGGGAGGGAGGAACACTGCAAACAAATAACACTGGCATGTGCTCACAGTGTCTTGGCCACACTGGGTTTGCCCCCACTCACGGCATGTGTGCTTTCCCCATCTACACTGTGTAGGCTCTAGGTTGCTCTGCTGGGAAATGTCTGAGGCTGGCCCTGCACTGTATGCACTTCCCAGGTCTAAGCCGCTCAGGTTCAGGTACTCAGGTACTCCACAAAGGCGCAGATTTGGTTGGGCCGAGAGGAGCTACTCCACGTTCAAGGTCAGGAGGTGCTGCTGTGAGGAGATACCCATCATCCAAGGTAAGGAGCAGTGGCTGCACTTTGGTGGAGCAGCCATGAAGAGGTACCCCACGTCCAAGGTAAGAGGAACCCAAGTAAGACAGTAGGTGTTGCAAGAGGGCATCAGAGGGCAGACACACTGAAACCATACTCACAGAAAACTAGGCAATCTGATCACATGGACCACAGCCTTGTCTAACTCAATGAAACTAAGCCATGCCTTGTGGAGCCACCCAAGATGGATGGGTCATGTGGAGAGGTCTGACAGAATGTGGTCCACTGGAGAAGGGAATGACAAACCACTTCAGTATTCTTGCCTTGAGAACCCCATGAGCAGTATGAAAATGCAAAATGATAGGATACTGAAAGAGGAACTCACTGGGTTGGTAGCTACTGGAGATCAGTGGAGAAATAACTCCAGAAAGAATGAAGGGATGGAGTCAAAGCAAAAACAATACCCAGTTGTGAATGTGACTGGTGATAGAAGCAAGGTCCAATGCTGTAAAGAGCAATATTGCATAGGAATCTGGAATGTCAGGTCCATGAATCAAGGCAAATTGGAAGTGGTCAAACAGGAGATGACAAGAGTGAACATCGACCTTCTAGGAATCAGCGAACTAAAATGGACTGGAATAGGTGAATTTAACTCAGATGACCATTATATCTTCTACTGTGGGCAGGAATACCTTAGAAGAAATGGAGTAGCCATCATGGTCAACAAAAGAGTCTGAAATGCAGTACTTGGATGCAATCTCAAAAACGACAGAATGATCTCTGTTCATTTCCAAGGCAAAACATTCAATATCACGGTAATCCAAGCCTATGCCCCAAGGAGTAACGCTGAAGAAGCTGAAGTTGAACAGTTCTATGAAGACCTACAAGACCTTTCAGAACTAACACACAAAAAAGATGTCCTTTTCATTATAGGGGACTGGAATGCAAAAGTAGGAAGTCAAGAAACACCTGGAGTAACAGGCAAATTTGGCCTTGGAGTATGGAATGAAGCAGGGCAAAGGCTAATAGAGTTTTGCCAAGAGAACACACTGGTCATAGCAAACAGCCTCTTCCAACAGCACAAGAGAAGACTCTACACATGGGCATCACCAGATGGTCTACACCGAAATCAGATTATATTCTTTGCAGCCAAAGATGGAGAAGCTCTATACAGTCAGCAAAACAAGACTGGGAGCTGACTGTGGCTCAGATCATGAACTCCTTATTGGCAAATTCAGACTTAAACTGAAGAAAGTGGGGAAAACCACTAGACCATTCAGGTATGACCTAAATTAAATCCCTTATGATTATACAGTGGAAGTGAGAAATAGATTTAAGGGACTAGATCTGATATACAGAGTGCCCAATGAACTATGGGTGGAGGTTCATGACATTGTACAGGAGACAGGGATCAAGGCCATCCCCATGGAAAAGAAATGCAAAAGAGCAAAATGGCTGTCTGAGGAGGCCTTACAAATATCTGAAAAGAAGAGAGGCAAAAAGCAAAGGAGAAAAGGAAAGATATTAGCATCTGAACGTAGAGTTCCAAAGAATAGCAAGGAGAGATAAGAAAGCCTTCCTCAGCAATCAATGCAAAGAAATAAAGGAAAACAACAGAATGGGAAAAACTAGAGCTCTCTTCAAGAAAATTAGAGATACTAAGGGAACATTTCATGCAAAGATAGGCTCGATAAAGGACAGAAATGGTATGGACCCAGCAGAAGCAGAAGATACTAAGAGGTGGCAAGAATGCACAGAAGAACTGTACAAAAAAGATTTTCAGGACCCAGATAATCACGATGGTGTGATCATTGACCTAGAGTCAGACATCCTGGAATGTGAAGTCAAGTGGGCCTTAGAAAGCATCACTACGAACAAAGCTAGTGGAGGTGATGGAATTCCAGTTGAGCTATTTCAAATCCTGAAAGATGATGCTGTGAAAGTGCTGCACTCAATATGCCAGCAAATATGGAAAACTCAGCAGTGGCCACAGGACTGGAAAAGGTCAGTTTTCATTCCAATCCCAGAGAAAGGCAATGCCAAAGAATGCTTAAACTACTGCACAATTGCACTCATCTCATATGCTAGTAAAGTAATTCTCAAAATTCTCCAAGCTAGGCTTCAGCAATATGTGAACCGTGAACTTCCAGATGTTCAAGCTGCTTTTAGAAAAGGCAGAGGAACCAGAGATCAAATTGCCAACATCTGCTGAATCATGGAAAAAGCAAGAGAGTTCCAGAAAAACATCTATTTCTGCTTTATTGACTATGCCAAAGCCTTTGACTGTGTGGATCACAACAAACTGGAAAATTCTGAAAGACATGGGAATACCAGAGCACCTGATCTGTCTCTTGAGAAATTTGTATGCAGGTCAGGAAGCAACAGTTAGAACTAGACATGGAACAACAGACTTGTTCCAAATAGGAAAAGGAGTATGTCAAGGCTTTATATTGTCACCCTGCTTATTTAACTTATATGCAGAGTACATCATGAGAAAAGCTGGGCTGGAAGAAGCACAAGCTGGAATCAAGATTGCCAGGAGAAATATCAATAACCTCAGACATGCAGATGACACTACCCTTGTGGCAGAAAGTGAAGAGGAACTAAAAAGCCTCTTGATGAAAATGAAAGTGGAGAGTGAAAAAGTTGGCTTAAAGCTCAACATTCAGAATATAAAGATCATGGCATCTGGTCCATCACTTCATGGAAAATAGATGGGGAACAGTGGAAACAATGTCAGACTATTTTTTGGGCTCCAAAATCACTGCAGATGGTGACTGCAGCCATGAAATTAAAAGACGCTTACTCCTGGGAAGGAAAGTTATGACCAACCTAGAGAGCATATTCAAAAGCAGAGATATTTCTTTGCCAACAAAGGTCTGTCTAGTCAAGGCTATGGTTTTTCCAGTGGTCATGTATGTCACATGTATGTGATGTGAGAGTTGGACTGTGAAGAAAGCTGAGCGCCAAAGAATGTGGTGTTGGAGAAGACTCTTGAGAGTCCCTTGGACTGCAAGGAGATCCAACCAGTCCATTCTGAAGGAGATCAGCCCTGGGTGTTCATTGGAAGGACTGATGCTAAATTTGAAACTCCAGTACTTTGGCCACCTCATGAAAAGTGTTGACTCATTGGAAAAGACCCTGATGCTGGGAGGGATTGGAGGCAGGAGGAGAAGGGGACGACAGAGGATGAGATGGCTGGATGGCATCTCTGACTTGATGGACATGAGTTTGAGTGAACTCCGAGAGTTGGTGATGGATAGGGAGGCCTGGCGTGCTGGGGTCGCAAAGAGTCAGACAGGACTGAGCGACTGAACTGAACTGAACAGGTCTGAGCAGCTCAGGTGACCAGGTGCTTGACGAGCATCGTCGCTATGACTCATCACTTCCCCCATCCCTGCTGCTCAGTTTGTTGCATGTACAACGGGCACACCTTCTCAGGTATGCCGTGTGTCTCTTCTGCAGAGCTGATCTCTGGCTGTGACCCTCCTGGTGGAATACGACCGTTCAGAATCCTAAGGAGTCTTAGTTAGCAACGAAACCTGCTTGCAGTTTGGTAGATGATGCCTCTCTGGGGCCACAATTGCCCCCTCCAGCTCTGGCTGCCCTCACCTGCCTGTCTCCGGTGGGGGATGGGCTGGTCTGCAGCCGGCTAGCTCTGCTCTGTCCTTTGTTCTCTGAGCGGGCCTGGTGGTGTCTTACGTTAGGGCTTTTCACAGGATAGCTATCCCACAGTCTGGTTTGCTATCTTTGGTTCCCTCAGATTGCCCTCGGGGCATTCAGGCCTGGTCCTTACTCTAAGCAATGCAGCCCAAGCCTGCCTGCCCAGCCCCCGCTTGCTAGTGGCGGATGCGGGCATCTGCACTGCTTCTCTGCTGGGAGTTACCGTTGGGCACATAATCTGTGGGTTTTAATTATTTATTTATTTTTCCTCCCGGTTATGTTGCCCTCTGAGGTTCCAAGTCTTGCCACAGACTTACCAGTGAGAGTGTTTCCTGGTGTTTGGAAACCTTTCTTTTTTAATACTCCCTTCCTGGGACAGATCTCTGTCCCTACATCTTTTGTCTCTCTTTTTATCTTTTATATTTTTTCCTATCTCCTTTCAAAGACAATGGGCTGCTTTTCTGGGTGCCTGATGTCCTCTGTCAGCATTTAGAAGTTGTTTTGTGGAATGTACTCAGTGTTCAAATGTTCTTTTGATGAATTTGTGGGGGAGAAAGTGGTCTCCCCGTCCTATTCCTTTGCCATCTTAGCAAATTAGATACTTTTAATGAGTGTGCCATCATAGCTGGTACCTGATATATCGAGTTCCATTATGGTGGCTTAACTGTAAAATTAACACAAATTCTATGCTTGTCAGACTCATCTGTCCTCTAGAGAGGGCTGGAAACCCAGCATCAGTCAAATTAGGCTCTTAAAATTAGCCTTTTACACATAACGAGCAGACTACTCTTTTCTTGTTTATATATTATTTAAAAGAAAAAAGTTAATGTCCATAAAATTGATTGGGTTTAAGCCTCCCTGTTATGACCATAACCTAATCACTTAATCCTATTACTACTCTGAGCTTCTACCTTTTATTTGAATTTTAGTTCTCTACCAAAAAATGACTGACCTTATCCCTTACTTTCCCCCTCTTGCTGTATATCTATATCTGTATCTACATCTATGTCTATGTCTATATCTATACCTGTATCTATAAATATTGTAAAGGGAGAGAAATGCTGTTTTCCCCATCATTTTGTTTTGAAAATTAAAAAAAATTACAGTACAGTTAAAAGAGTAGTAACATGAATCTTTGTGTATCTCTTATTTAGATTTACCAATTGTTAATACTTTGCCAAATTAGTGCTTATCTTCTCTCTCTCAAATTTTTTTGTCTCTCTCTTCTTTAATACTATGGGTTGTGAAATTTTTCAATGCATAATAATTCGTTAACATTATTATTATTTTGATGTCAAATTGTCCCATATTTGACCAGAGAGTGTCCCTACAGGCTATCTTCTTTGTGCTTTTGACATGATCATATATATCCATTATATTTTAATTTCTCTTGATTTTATGTCTTAGAAGATTTTAACCTTCAGGTTTGCTACTATTTTGCTATCTCCTGTATGAATCTCCTACCAATATGAATGATTTAGTAGTTTGAAATGACTACTTGGTCTGTTCAATGTCTTTAGGGCAAGATTTTGGCAACCCACTCTAGTACTCTTGCCTGGAAAATCCCATGGACAGAGGAGCCTGGTAGGCTGCAGTCCATGGGGTCGCTAAGAGTCAGATATGACTGAGCGACTTCACTTTCACTTTTCACTTTCATGCATTGGAGAAGGAAATGGCAACCCACTCCAGTGTTCTTGCCTGGAGAATCCCAGGGACAGGGGAGCCTGGTGGGCTACCGTCTCTGGGGTCGCACAGAGTCGGACACGACTGAAGCGACTTAGCAGCAGCAGCAGCAGGAAAGTGAAAGTGTTAGTGTGTCAGTCATGTCTGACTCTTCGAGACCCCTTGGACTGTAGCCTGCTAAGCTCCTTTCTCCAGGAATTCTCCAGGCAAGAATACTGGAGTGGGTTGCCATTCCTTTCTCCAGGGTATCTTCCAGACCCAGCAGTAGAATTTGAGTCTTCTGCATTGCAGGTGGATTCTTTACCATCTAAGCCACCAGGGAAGCTGATATTTATGTATGATGGTTTAGTTGCTAAGTCATGTCTGACTCTTGTGACCTCATGGTCTGTAGCCTGCCAAACTCCTCTGCCCATGGGTTTCTCCAGGCAAGAATACTGGAGTGGCTAGCCATTTCCTTCTCCATCGAATCTTCCCGACCCAGGGATTGAACACTGGTCTCCTGTACTGCAGGCAGATTGTTTACAGACTAAGCTACAAGGGAAGTCCATATGTATGTATAGGTTGATATTTTTATATACCATGGTAAATTATGTCTTTTAAAGAAAAATTCTTCCTATTAAATACAAAGTGTAATATTGAAGATTGGAATGGGAATAATGAACCTTAAATTGACATTTGCTTCTTAGTATAACTTTATCTGCAACATTTTTTTCAATGCTTCTTTTTAGTGCTGAGTGTCTTAGGATATTTTGTCATATGTAGTTTTAAATTAGATGTTATGACATTTAATATACTCTCAGAATTCTGAATTAACTAGCAATTAAAAAAATAAAAATAACAGGGATTTTCAGATGAACAATCCAGTATTGTTCAGAAATGTTAAATACAGGACTTCCTTAAAGAATTTTCCTGGTGGAAGTAGTGTTCAATGCTTGCCATTTTTTACAGAATAGTTTGATATGCATTGCCTCTTAAAAAAAACTGTTACTACTTTAGTTCTTTCTAAATATTTTCTGTATGTGTTATTAATGTTTTCATTTTGAAAAGGAGAAAAATATTTTCCAGAGCTGGGCTATTCTCATGACATAAAGTGGTTTTAAAGTCTTTATTTCATAAAGCAAGATTTAGCTAAACTGTCCACTGTTACCCGGATTGTTTAAGTATAAACTTAAAGATATAAGTTTATATGTCCCAAGATATCCAGGCAGTCCCTTGCTCCAGATGGCCCTGGAAATAAAGAAGCTTTAGTTCTAGTCCAAGTTCTTGTCTTAGTTCACCAATGCTATTGTTACATTGGCTTCCCTGATAGCTCAGTTGGTAAAGAATCTGCCCGCAATGCGGGAGATCCCGGTTCAATTCCTGGGTTGGGAAGATACGCTGGAGAAGGGATAGGCTACCCACTCCAGTATTCTTGGGCTTCCCTTGTGGTTCAGCTGGTAAAGAATCCTCCCGCAATGCGGGAGATCTGGGTTTGTGCCTGCAATGCGGGAGATCTGGGTTTGATCCCTGAGTTGGAAGATTCCCTGGAGAAGGGAAAGCCTACCCCACTCCAGTATTCTGGCCTGGAGATTTCCATGGACTGTAGAGTCCATGGGGTCACAAAGAGTTGGACATGGCTGAGTGACTTTCACTGTTTACTTACTCACTGTTGCTACATTCAGTTCAGTTCAGTTCAGTCGCTCAGTCCTGTCCGACTCTTTGCAACTCCATGAATTGCAGCACGCCAGGCCTCCCTGTCCATCACCAACTCCCAGAGTTCATTCAGACTCACGTCCATTGAGTCGGTGATGCCATCCAGCCATCTCATCCTCTGTTGTCCCCTTCTCCTCCTGCCCCCAATCCCTCCCAGCATTAGGGTCTTTTCCAATGTGTCAACTCTTCGCATGAGGTGGCCAAAGTACTGGAGTTTCAGCTTTAGCATCAGTCCTTCCAAAGAAAACCCAGGACTGATCTCCTTCAGAATGGACTGGTTGGATCTCCTTGCAGTCCAAGGGACTCTCAAGAGTCTTCTCCAACACCACAGTTCAAAAGCATCAATTCTTCGGCACTCAGCTTTCTTCACAGTCCAACTCTCACATCCATACATGACCACAGGAAAAACCATAGCCTTGACTAGACAGACCTTTGTTGGCAAAGTAATGTCTCTGTTTTTGAATATGCTATCTAGGTTGGTCATAACTTTCCTTCCCAGGAGTAAGCGTCTTTTAATTTCATGGCTGCAGTCACCATCTGCAGTGATTTTGGAGCCCCAAAAAATAAAGTCTGACACTGTTTCCACTGTTTCCCCATCTATTTCCCATGAAGTGATGGGACCAGATGCCATGATCTTCATTTTCTGAATGTTGAGCTTTAAGCCAACTTTTTTACTCTTCTCTTTCACTTTCATCAAGAGGCTTTTGAGTTCCTCTTCACTTTCTACCATAAGGGTGGTGTCATCTGCATATCTGAGGTTATTGATATTTCTCCTGGCAATCTTGATTCCAGCTTGTGCTTCTTCCAGCCCAGCGTTTCTCATGATGTACTCTGCATATAAGTTAAAGAAGCAGGGTGACAATATACTGCCTTGATGTACTCCTTTTCCTATTTGGAACCAGTCTGTTGTTCCATGTCTACTTCTAACTGTTGCTTCCTGACCTGCATGTAGGTTTCTCAAGAGGCAGATTAGGTGGTCTGGTATTCCCATCTCTTTCAGAATTTTCCACAGTTTATTGTGATAGGCAAATTATTTATTCTTTTTGAGGTTACTTTCTCTACATGAAAAACAAGAGAGTTTGACTAGATGATTTCTAGAACCATTTCCAGTTCTAAATTTCTGTGAGTCTTTGGTAAGAGATCTAAAATTTCACTATCTGAAGAAAGTACTAAGAGAAGTACTTCCTTTCATCTGCAAATTCACCTGCAATTACTTTTTTTTTTTTTTGCTAGAGATGGAGATAACAGCCAGTAACTGGGACTCTAGGATGGATATAATGCATCTCTTCTGGTGCTTTCTTACACAATTTTATAAACACAAAGTGTTGCATGTGCATAACCTTGCTATGCTGAATACTATGCACATACTTTGGTACAAAGATGGAGAAGAGGATGGCTGGGAGATCAGGCCCTTTCTTCACTTCCAAAGTTTAAAAAAATGCTTTAATGCCAGTTCACAGTACTTTCCCAAACGGGGGCAATGTTAGGACAAATGTGTTCATTTGAAGGACATTGCAGGTTCTAAATCTCTGAGTACCATCTCTTCAATACTATCTCTCTGCCCGTCAAGTTTTAGCACATCCAATTATTTTCTAAAACATAGTAAAGGATTCAATACATTAATGACAATAGCCTATCTCCTTGGAGCAGTGGCTTATCTGCCTTCAAATAAATTACGGGGGGAAATTTATTCAATTCAGAGAAGCAATATTTCTTACACACTTTCTGGAAAATATTTTCCCAAATGTTCTAATTTAGATATCCACTTACTGCTGGCTTAATGATCAAAAGGATTTAGAGAGCACAACGCATTTTGAAGTTGACGTGATTTAAATGGCTGTTCCACCACATCCCTTGTTCTTAAATGTGTTCACTCAACTTGCTGAATTTATAGAACCAATTTGGGAGAAGAACAATGTTTCTGCCTTCCGTGAGAAATTCCTCAAATTCCTTACAGTGACAATCAAGAGAAAATCAGAGTTGTACTTTGTGAGACACTTCGTACATACTCAGCAGCAGTAAAAGTTTTTATTGTTCAGGTTTTAGAATGAAAATTAGAAAGTTTCTTTATTTCTTCAGCCTTTCAAAGCATAGCATGTGCTGCACTAGACAAAAAGCAAACAAAACCACACAATTAACTACAGGTGGATTGCTTATGGCATGAGCTTTATGATCAAACAGACTTGGATTCAAATACCAGCTCAGACATTTGATAGCTCTCTGATTTGGGTTATTACCCTTAAGGAATAAGAATCTCAGTTTTTCATCTGTAAAGTGGGACTCAATGTGTAGTGTTATAAGTTTTAAATGAGATTATACATGTAATGTACTTAAGATAGTCCTTGGAACATATGAAATGCTAGCCATTGTTGGCTGGTTGCTAACTTTTAAATTTTATTTCTAAAAGTTGAAGGAGCATTTAAAAAGTGTGATTAAGTACATTATAACTCCTTAAAGAAATTAATGATTCTTTGCTCTCATGAAATGCCCAATGTTCATATTCCCTTAGTAGGCTTATTCAGATTAGGATCTAAACAAAATACACACATTAAGTTTGGTCAACATTTTCCTTAACAGTCTTTAATCCATTGCCTTCTTTCCCTCTTTTTCCCCATGCTTTTCATTTGTTGAAAAAAATTGGATCTCTAGTTCTGTAGTATTTCTCCCATTCTTATTTGTCTGGTTATATCCACCATGTGCACGTGTGCTCAGTTGCTAAGTCGTGTCTGACTCTTTGCAACCTCAAGGACTATAGCCCACCAGGCTCAGACTCTGTCCGTGGGATTTCCTAAGCAAGAATACTGGAGCAGGTTGCCATTTCTTTCTCCAAGAAGGAAATACCCACTGTGGTGTTATTGAAAATGTTAACTGAAAAAAATCAGAATTTAAAATTTAACTTACTGAAAATTTAAATTAACTTACCAAAATTAGTAAGTTAATTTAGCTAGATTCAACCAGACTATAAGTCTATGAGGTCATTTTTTATTACTGTTTTACATCCTTGTAGGGCCTGATGCCACAGGACTAGGCAAATAATAATACTTTGTTTGATCAATTACTGGGAGTAACAATCCTTCTTTTGACTCACATATGTCAACATTTACATTAGGGATGAAGTAAGAATTAGAATTTAAGAATTAGTTCCTGCCTTGCCATAATTTTTCTCTTTGCCACTGAAAAAAAAATCATTAAATATCTCTGAGCTTCACCTTACCAGTCTATAAAAGATGGATGTTCTGCCTCATAAATTTGCCATGGGAATGAGGAAATGCATGAGTGATAATATAAATGCTGGTTAAAAAAATCAGGGTTATTTTTGTTGAATAAAAGACATCAACACTTAATATTTAATTTTAAGATCAGCAGTTGAATGAAAGGCTGAATGAACTTGCTGATTGAAAAACCACCCTGATATTTAAAAAAAGGAAAATGGTTTTTCTTATGGTTTCCATTTCTCTCTTGGCCATTACCATGCAGTTTTGCATGGCATATTATAATTGGAGAATGCACTTTCTCCTGGTTCTCTTACCAAGTGAAAATTCAGTTGAAATAATGATTGGCTAAGGTGGCAAATGAGACAAGAAACTATTATTTGGACTCAGAAACCCTGATTATGGCTGCCTTAGAGCTTCTCTGAAAGCAATGAGGACTGGGCTCAGATCCAAACAAAGTAACTGAAGAACCATCAACTAATTTTTAACTAATGGCAACTTAAAATGGATTATCCATAGAAATAAATATGAATGCATTTGAATACAAATGTCATTACAAAAGTGTCTTTCCAATGAACAGTAGAGAAATGCGCAAGGAGGGTCATTTGAAGTAGAAACAATGTTCTAATTTCAGTTTTATCAAAGGCTCAAAAAGTACCAAGTATTTGGGCGCCTAATGTGTTTAACAGTTTATGAAACAGCTTCAGAATTCTATTTAGGATAGTGTGCCTGCAATGCGGGAGACCAGGATTCCATCCCTGAGTCAGGAAGATCCCCTGGAGAAGGAAATGGCAACCCACTCCAGTACTTTTGCCTGGAAAATCCCATGGACAGAGCCTGGCAGGCTACAGTCCATGGGGTCACAAAGAGTCGGACACGACTGAGTGACTTCACTTTCATTTTCACTATAAAAGTTTTAATTTACAATTGTGATATGTATCGTGCTGAGAAGACTATAGTGAATGGCTGGGAAAGGGCACAATTGCAGAACTGAAGGAATATTGAACATACAAGACCAATTCCACTTGTAGATTTAACTGGAGGTTTACATCCCTCTATTCTCTTTTGGTTTGGGTTGAAGATATTTTTAGTAAAGGAAAACTGAGACACATATGCATATACAAATAAGACAGAGCAGAGGTTCTCATCTCAGGGAGACTACTGAAAAATACTAACATCTAGGGTCCACACAAGATCAATTACAAATCAGAATATCTGGAGGTATGGCCTAGGTATTTTATGGCTGTTATGCCAAAAAGTTAGAATTGGCACCTTTAAGTTTTGCACTCAGGTAAAAATGGGAAGCTAGTGATAAAATTAATTTTAGGAAAGCATATTACATTTGAAAATTACACTAAGTCAGGAAGAAAGGCAGATGAGGTAGTATTTTGTTTGTGCTTTCTATGAGTATAATTGCAAACCCCACACTGAGCCACAGTTCAGGGTTTCTTCAGCCCTTTGAAATTATCTCAGGTCTTTATGCTTCTTTTTTCTCCTCTAGAGATTACCTCCTTTTTAAGATTAATCAACTTTAAAGATTCTATAGACATTTTTGATTTTCTAACACGATATTCTTCTTGAGACCATTTTTATAATGTGAAGTGTCTTAGGAAAGTCATTTACTAAATGAAAAAATACTGATCAGTTTTTACCATAATGAGTAGACTTTCAGGTAAACATTATCTGGTCTGAAATATCAATATGTTTTTGACAGATTTTTTTCCCCCCTACGTAACTATTGAGAGAGTTTTAATGTATAATCTGATGCTGCTGCTGCTGCTAAGTCACTTCAGTCGTGTCCGACTCTGTGTGACCCCATAGACGGAAGCCCACCAGGCTCCTCCGTCCCTGGGATTCTCCAGGCAAGAACACTGGAGTGGGTTGCCATTTCCTTCTCCAATGCCTGAAAGTGAAAAGTGAAAGTGAAGTCGCTCAGTCGTGTCTGACTCTATTGACCCCTTGGACTGCAGCCTACCAGGCTCCTCCATCCATGGGGTTTTCCAGGCAAAAGTACTGGAGTGGGGTGCCATTGCCTTCTCTGGTATAATCTGATGGGAAATCTCATTTGGAAAATCTGTTGAATTTTCAAGAATTATGTTTTTCTAGGGGGTAGACAAAAGAGAAAGTTTCTTTGTCCAATTTATTTCAAACTTCTGTAAGTTGTAGTTTCCTGGAAGTTAGGATATTTTTCCATTTATCCTACAGTCTTTATTAGTTTGTTTTAAGTCATTTATCTTACTGCCAGCATTGAAGTGAAAGGATGAATTGATTGATAAGGAAATATAATTTTTGGAGTTGCAAATTTTGAACTTTTAAAATTTGAAAAGACATGCAAATAGAAGTTTATTCTTTTGTGTTATTAGAACTCACTAAGTTTCAATTACCCTTTGAAAACTTCTATGGCAATTAGTCATTTTTCCTATCTATTTCACTTACAGAGTATGGCCATTTTTCATTATTGGTTTAGACTTAACACAGTCTGTTGAAAGGATTATAGATGGATAGCTTCTCAAGGTCCTTTCAGATTCATATATTGATAAACCTATGACTAAAATTAATCTTGGCTCCACTTTGATGAGTTTATTTATCAACGTGCATGGCATAGCTATAAGCACAAATTTGTCAGTTTCAAACTATTAAAAATAACTACAAAAACAAAATATTTATCAACTGCTAGGGGTTCAGGGGTATACAGTCAGAAAACAGCTTTATTCCTCTCCCACACCTGATTTTTAGGCTTTTCCTTCTCCAGTATTCGCTAGCATTTCAAACAGACTTTGTGGCTTGTCAGTCATTAACAGGTGTAAAAAAAAAAGTCTGTTCTAAAGCAACATCTTGACCTTGTTTCCAATGTAAAATTCTCCCCTGTGGTTTTTCAAATCCTCTTCCACTTCTCCACTCACAATCCTGCGCCGAGCTCTTTCTTTGTGCAGGTAGGGAGTTTGATGAGCAGTAGAGGGGAGACAGGGAGACTAGGAAGGTCCAGCAGTTGAGCGTGGACTCTGGACTTAGAGACCTGGGGCTGGATCCCCTGCCACTCACAGCTTTGTGACCTGGGTTATAACTCTAATGTCTCAGCTTCCT
Organism: Bos mutus; assembly: GCF_027580195.1. Taxonomy (NCBI): domain Eukaryota; kingdom Metazoa; phylum Chordata; class Mammalia; order Artiodactyla; family Bovidae; genus Bos; species Bos mutus. The sequence continues at coordinate 29,550,622 of NC_091623.1, forward strand.
CGTCTATAAAGTGACAATAATAATTTTAATTATTTAAGTTATTCAATAATTAATAGTTATTTCAGTGACCTCATTTTCATAGTGATTTGTGGTTGTGAGGGTCGGTGATGCAATTAATGTAAAGCGTTTACACAAGAATCCTTAGCTGTTCCAGATATTCCTCCTGGGTTTGTTGCCAGCGGGTGTTGGCCTTTCTTCCGGGATGGTGTTTCGGATGCTGCCTGCTCTCTCCTTTGGCAGACGTCTGTTGCTGGCTCTTTTGTTGGCGGGTGTTGTGAGTTCTCTGCCCTCTCCTCCCGCCGTGGCGGTCCCCCACCATGGTTTCCTGGTGCCTGCAGGGCACTTGCTGGCCAACACTTCTCCTATTTCCCGTCCCAGCTCCTGCCCTAGCACCAGACTCAGGTGATTTTCTTCCCAGGTTAGGCCGCAGAGAGAGAACACGGGAAACCTCGTGCATCCAGCCCCAGCTTGTCACTGCAGATACGAACCACTGGTCCTGCTGCTCTCTTTCCTTGCCTGTGTTCTCCCTAAGTGGGCCATTGGGTGTGATAGTTTCAAGATCTCCTTGGCTCCACGGTGGGGCCACGTATAGAATGTAGCATATTCATGTATTTCTTAACTGTTGTCCAGATTTGAAGTCCACAAAAAACACCCTATTTCACATCCTGCTATAAGTAGTTTAGTCATACTTTGTGCTATAATAAGGACTGAATGATGTGGCAGATAGAATCCCAAAATATCTGTGTTCTGACTACCTGGAATCACAGTTGTGTTGTTACATTAACACAGAAATAAGTAAATGATTTCACTTGGCAAAATGGCATTTTTTTTTTTTTTTAATTATATGGACTCTGTGGGAGAGGGAGAGGGTGGGAAGATTTGGGAGAATGACACTGAAACATGTATAATATCATGTATGAAACGAGTCGCCAGTCCAGGTTCGATGCAAGATACTGGATGCTTGGGGCTGGTGCACTGGGACGACCCAGAGAGATGGTATGGGGAGGGAGGAGGGAGGAGGGTTCAGGATGGGGAACACATGTATACCTGTGGCGGATTCATTTCAATATTTGGCAAAACCAATACAATATTGTAAAGTTTAAAAATAAAATAAAATTAAAAAAAAGAACCTCTTTACATGAGTAGAGAGAAATTACAAGCTTAAAAAAAAATCCCCGTAGTCCCATGCACTTTAACTTTACATCATTTCTGTTAAATATAACTTAAAAGCAGCTGATATGGCAATACTAGCTTTCTTCCTAAAAATCAAAGATTTCATGTTAATAGCCATTATTAATAGTTGGAATGTACTGTTGTGATCATACCTCAGCCCTGGACAAAATGACCTAGCCAAAGGATGGTCATTTTTTAAAAAATTAATTATTATTTTTTCTTATTGAAGTATAGTTAATTTACAATGTTTGTAAGTTTCTACTGTACAGAAAAGCGATTCAGATAGAATACATACATATATGCATATATGTGTATATTCTTTTTCAGAGTCTTTTCCATTATAGTTTATTGCAAATATTGAATAAAGTTCCCTGTGCCATACCGTAGGATCTTGTTGTTTCTCTGTTTTATGTAAAGCAGTTTGTTCATCCTAAACTCCTAATTTATCCCACAACCCACCCTTTCCCTTTTGGTAACCATAAGTTTGTTTTATATGTCCGTGAGTCTGTTTCTCTTCTGTAAAAAAGTCAGTTTGTATCACTTTTTAGATTCTACATATAGGTGATATCATACAGTATTTGTCTTTCTCTTTCTGGTTTACCTAGTTTAGTAAGATACTCTCTAGCTCTATCCACTTTGCTGCAAGTCGCACTGTTTCACTTTCTGTGTCTGAGTAACATTCCGTGGTGTACACGTGCCACATCCT